>NC_062224.1:88824716-98824716 GCF_902686445.1 Sciurus carolinensis
TCTTGAGAGAGAGCTGGGACCAGGTGGGACACCTTCCTCTGATGGAGAAACAGTAACCCAGAGCTAGCACAGCATGTTTATTATTTTATTCTTATCAGAGCTTTATAGTTACACATAATACTTGGGTTCATCCCAACTGAATATTATTCACACATACATGGAAACAAAATATATTTTATTAATGAGGATTCACTTTTTGTTTTTTTCTTAGCTTCTAAACCTGTGAATCTCTTTTCCCACTTCTTCCAGGAAAAACAAACCAACAAACAGAAAAGCTTTAAACTTTCTTCCACGTCTGGCCATGGCCCATCTCTGTCCTACTTCCTAAAACACTTCACACTTTCATTTCCACATAGGATGTATTTTATTGGTAGAGTATCATTATCCATGACAGTGAGATTCACTGTGATGTATTTGTACATACACTTAATTTGATCAATTCCATTATCCAGTACATCCTCTTTCCCTCACCTCCTCCTCCTCTCTAATCCTCATCTTCCACTTTACTGATTTTCTTTCTAATTGCATAAGGTACCCCCCTTTTTTTTTATTAGAGCATTATAGTTATACATAATAGTTGGGTTCATTCTGAAAGCCATACATGCATGGAGGCCATGTGTACATAACACACAAATTATACACACACACACACACACACACACACACACACACACATATGTATCAGCAACAAAATATTCAAAATCATAAATCAATTAAGTAAATACTACAGTCAATGAAGCTTTATATATAACCTAAATTTTTAAGCTCTTATTAATGACTATTTTGTGATCTTAAGACCTTGCTAACAACAGTAACTGGGATTAACTTCTACTTGTCAGTCTCTGTTTGCTTCGCAATACTACTTTTCATTTTAAAATAAAATCCATTCTGTGTGCCACTGGCTCTATTCTCACAGGTACAGACACCTTGAACAGTTAATGATTTCCTAGGACTAAAATTAATTTCTTTAATTTGCTTTAAAATTTGAAGTCCAGGACATTTACTGAGCACTAAGATAATTCAGGAAAACATAATTCTCTCTGGGGCAATTAGAAAAGTCACATCATGGACCCAATAGACTCCCCAGAGAGAAAATTGTGTCCTGATAATTCCTAGATGTATTATTATCAATGATTTAATATACAAGCCAGTATTAATTACAGTATTTAACACCATTAATAAGGTTTTCATTATCACAAACTCATCTTTTCCTGGTGATTTTCACTTCACTGTTTACTTAACAAATTAGTACATATTTTATTAATATTATTGAATTTCTCCATAATTTAGAAGCAACAAATCTTTAAAATGGCCTTCGATTTTTTTTTTAGCAATGATGCTCATACTGTGATATTTTTTAATCTTTAAATATGCATTACTCACCTCCAAACTATTCAAACCAGAATATCCTGACAATATCTAACATAAATCTATCATATTATCTTCTACTGACCTTACTGAAAACCAAAAAGAGACAAAACCCAACATGCCTAATTATTTGTACTTCCTCCCATTTGAAAATATATCTCTCTAAAATTTCTTTAACTGTTTCAAAAGTAAACTATTCCTAGAAATGCCTAAATGTCAGAGATAGCAGTTTAAACAATATTGCCATTAATCACTAAAACCAGCTTTTTATCAATAAAGAAAAAAATTCACTATAGCATAGGAAAAGGAGTGACCAAATAAAATGTGTAATTAAACATTTATAAGACCTTGGCATGTGTAGCATTTAATCATCATTAATTATATTACCCAGCATGTTAATTACAACATTCCAATGATGTCACCTAACTGACTAACTCTCCTAGGTTATCATGAGCAAGATAATGACAGACAGACACTCTCATCTCCCTCATTTCCCCATGAGAACCACCAGCTACATGTGATAAAATTGAATATAGGAGAAAAGACCTCTTACTGAAAAAGACACATACTGATAAAGACAGATTGTTAAAAATTTATTCATTTATCCCACAAATATAATGAAGGATTTAACAAACATATAACACAAAGAAAATAAAGACAATAAACATATACCATTATTTATTCTGCATATTTAAGCATTATGCAGAGACATAAACTAGATTGATGTGTTAGTTATTTTAGATTGACTAACATTTACAATGAGATTAAAAGACAAAAAACAAATTCTATTACTATGTATAATGTATCAATAAAAATAGATAAAACAGGAGACCTGATTAAATTCAAATTTTTTAGAAGTAACAAATTATTTTTAGTACAAGTTTGTCCCATGCGATATCTGGAATATAAGTATACTTAGAAAGTATTGCTGGGTGTAATGGCACAGCCTATAATTCCAGCTATCCTGAAGACTGAGAAGGATCTCAAGTTCCAGGTCAGCCTGGGCAACTTGGTGAGACCCAGTCTCAAAATAAAAAGATTTGTGTATGTGGTTCAGTGGTAAAATGCCCCTGGGTCCAGTCACCAGTAGTGAAAAAAAAAAAAAAAATCTTTTTAATTTTTAAAGTATTTTCAAATAGTGTAAAACAAAGTATTCATTGTTTATATACCTGGATTTATCTCTAATACAAAAAGAGAGAGAAAGAATGAATGAATGAACAAACAGGTGGAGAAAATCTCCTAAGAAAGGAATAAGCTAAATGTTTATGGAAAGCAAAAAGCACACTGCAGCTGGAGTGTGGTGAGCAAGGAAGAGTGATAAGAAAGAAGTTAAAGAGATAATTTCTGACAGAACCACACAGAGCTTTGACAGCAAGAGCAAGGAGTTCGGCTTTGCAGCAGGGAAACACTGTTCTGTGTTCTGATGCATCCTTTCCAAAGGCATGGAGAAGGAACTGGGAGGGAGGATAAGCAGAGTAAGATGGAAGCTGGGAAACTAAGCAGAAGGTAATGGGCCTGATCTGAGGAGTTACAGCAAAATGCCAGACAGAAGGAACCAGGATATGATCTTGAGGTCAGGAGATCTGAGTCAAGAGATTTGCCAACACACTGAATATGAGGACTGAAGGACAAAGAAATCAAGAATGACTCAAATATTTTGGCTTAAGCATCTGGATGAAAGGATAGTGATGCCATTTACTGGAAGAAACAAGGCTACAAGAGAAACAGTTTAGACAGACAGTAGGTAAAAACATAAGAAAGGAAATAATGTGATATGGAAAAAGCAATAGGTAGAGAAATCTGGGACCAAGACAACTAATGGCAACCTGTTGTCACCATCATCACCATCATTAATAACATTTAACATGCTAATTACATGCCAAGCAACATACAGGAAAAAAACTCCATATCAACTGTATGAAATAAAAACTATTATTCTTTGTATTTGTTGATAACAAATAAAAATAGACATTAGATGTTAAATAACTTGTCCTCATCACATAACTAAGAAGTGGGAAACCTAAACTGGACCCCAAGCAATCAGACTTCAGAGCTTATGCTCTAAACTACACACTAGATAGAATCCTCCTGTTTGCTTCCAGCTCCTCTGCATGTTCTTCCCCCAAATGCTGATGCTCCACAGGATATCACCCTCAGCTTTCCTTCTCATTTTGCTCAGTCACCCTGGGAAATCTTCATGGTTCCATTTCCCCCATTTAATGGTTCTCAAGATTAGTGTGGGGTTAAACTAGTTCCAGGTATTCACCTCACCCCCAAATGGACACCCTATCATAACCCCACTAGAGACTCCTTCTATTCCCTTGTATTCCTACACTTAATGAGAGTCAGTGAAGAAAACAGAGGAAAATTTATTCTACATAAATGTAAGTGGGAAAAAATAATTACCAAAATTCCTAAATTTGAGAAATACTTGTTTCATGAAGAGTAAGAAAGCTGTGTGAAACATGGCCATAATTGTATGGCAATGTCATAATATTCACATGCTAAAAATAAAAAGGAGAACAAAATATAAAAGTATCCTAAATGTAAAACACCACTGACCTCTAATAAACCAATGCATGAATTCAGTATTGTTCTTTAGTTCACATGGGAAGCTAGGGTCTTATTTAGAAAGATTTTCACCACTGAAGATATGCCTGAAGCTCTATTTGAAGTTATAATCAGAGCTAGCTTGTGAGTCACATGAAAATTATTGGTCTCATTTAAGGACATCTCATTTTGGTCAGAAAGAGAATACCAAGACTATTTACTTGAATCACCAAGTAGATATATAGCTCTAAAGGACTTTGGATTATTCCCAAATGTCAAAGTCACCCTCAAACACAGAATGATTTAATCACTGTGATTATTAAAACTGTATTTCAAGCTTTTAACTCAGTTCCAAATAAAGTTGGAAAGCTAGTTTGATTAATGTCAGCTTCATCTTTACCCACATCACTCTGAAAGAACTGTTCAAATAGAAATTCCAAGACAGCAGACAAGAGAATCCTGTCTTCTCATTCTTTTCAAAATCATCTACATTTCTCAAGGCACTTCCTTTAATAGATGAGAAGCTCTCACCCCTACACATGTAAATGTGAACAATCCATCTAAATTCAAAGATAGCTCAAACATACTTTAAATATTTTGAAACCTTTCTCATGTGACAGCCTCCTTAGTACTCTCATTGCCACACTGTCTTTTCCTAAAATAATGCTAAAGTAACTGAAATTCACATTATATAGCACTATAAAGTTTATCAATATTTGGATGAAGAGGTAGAAATTAACTTTCGATTAGAGCTTAATTATCTATCAACAAACATATGCAAATTACACATTATCATTCATTGATATACAAAATAGTATAGAATAGACATTCTTCTTATAAGCACCCTAGTGTAAGGAACCACCCATAACCATTATTTTTTTCTAAGTAATCTTTTTTTATCTTCCAATTTATGTATTTCCTCTACTATGATATTTCCCCTAGGGTCTCTATCATAAAGCCACTTTTCTAAGTAATATACATTCTAATGAGCCATTAGTGACTAAATTTCCTTGAATACCACCTGAGACCATCACCTTACCACCTTAGATTTAAAGATAAAAGAAATTGTGCTATCGAGGTATGACTGAATCTAAGCTCAAAATAGGGAAGAACAAAATGAACAGATGATGCAGACCTTCTAAATCACATTTTAAAAATATAGACTTCATCCTAAAAGCAATAAGAAGCCAGAGGAATCAGGCAAAGAATATAATAAGATGTATACTTAAGAAAAATAACTCACTGCAATACAGATTATGAACCAGAAATGGCAAAATAAGAGGTGAGGAAATCAGTTACAACACTGCTGCAATAATCCAGGTATCAAGTGATAATAATCTATCAAGTCAGGACAGAGACAATTAGCAGATTATCTATTTACAGGGTAAAATCAAGAGAATATGGAAATTGCCTAAACATGAAAGATGAAATTCCCTTGTTTCTAGGTTAAGCAACTATATAGATGGTCGAAATAATCACAAACAAAAGTTCAACCATGAGCAGAATACAATAAATTTCACTTTGAAGACAAATTTTGAGGTATATATAAAAATATTAAGAGCCACAGTAATGAGGTATTGAGATTGATAGGGAGCATTTGAGGAATTTTATAAAAGTTAAAGAATACCTGACTTGGATTCAGACTGCTCTGGGTCAAATCCCAGCACCACCAGTTACTAGCTCTGTGACCAAGGGCAAGTTAGTCCATGATTTTGAGCCTCAATCTCCTCACTTGTAAGATGTGAAAAATAATGCCTTACAAGGTACTGTTAGAATTAGATGAAACAATGTACTGAAAGGACCAAGCACAGGGTAGGTACTTTGCAAGACCTCAGTAGTAAGTAGGTACTGGTAGTAGCAGCAATTTTACTACCCAGGGTGAAGATATTAAGACTGAGCATGGTAATCAGGTTTTCAACTACTGTGAGGGGCAATGAGATCAGAAGATAACAGCATGAACCTCAAAGCTGCAGTTCCCACCCTTCCCTCCAACCCCTAGACAAATAAGCAGTGGTCTGGAAGAGGCACTGTGGACAGAGAAGGTTGGTGTTCCTGTCTCCTAGCTTTGGGGTATAAACATATGGAAGAGTAAGCCTCCTCTTGAGAGGTTTACAGGGGAAGCAGTGTCATAGGGGGAAAGAGGTGGGTTCTAGTTAAACCACGGTGGTGAGGGAGTTCAATACAGAAGAGAATGGAATGGGTTTTTACATGTTATTATGAAAGAGAAAACTTAAAATATTTACATATTTTAATATTTAAAAGGTATTCCTTGAAAACAAAAGGATGAGATTATTTGAAACCAAAGTATTCATTCAACGGCACTATGTGTACCAATTCTGGGATCCACGGATAGATCTTATACTCTAAAACAAATAGTGAGCAAAATGAAAAGTGATGAGGATTTTTTTTTCCATTCTACGGAAAAAGAAATAGGACAGGGAAGGCATTCCAGGTGGGAAGGATGATTCGATTTTTCACTTGGTGAAAAAAAAAAAAAAAAAAAAAATCAAAGGATGATCCCATTTTCACCAAGTAAAAAAAGAAGGTGATGTTTAAATATATACTTGAAGAAGATGAGTGAGCAAGCTGATAGGAAAATGCCAGAAGGCTTTAAACAAAACACAGTTTGACTGAAATTTCATAAGGGTCATTGACTGCTGTGGTGGAAACGATGGACAGGGAAGGAAGGGCACAAGGGTAGAAGCAAAGAGACCAATTAGGAAGCTACTGCAATGCAGCAGATAGAAATTAAACCTCAACTAGGTGGTAGCAAAAGAGGCGGTAAGAAGTGTGCCAATTCTAAACATATTTTAAAAAGAGAGCTTATGGTATCTGCTAAACTAAATGTGAGGTGAGAGAAACAGGAGGAAGTCAGGCTTAGCTCTGGAGTGTTAGTCTCAGAAACGAGAAGGATGGACTTGCCACCAACTGCGATAGAGAAGACAAGGGCTAGCACAGTTTGGGGGAAAATATTTAGAGTTCAGTTTTACACACACTAGGGTTAAGGTAGGCAAGTTTAATGTCAAGTAGGCAACTGGGTGTAAGTTTGGAAGAGACAAAGGTCCAGGTCAAGTTGACTTTTAGAGTCTCCAGAACAAGCATGAGACTGGAAGAGATCAGCAAGTAAGTGGTACAGATGGACAGAGAGCAAGTCCAAGAACAAGTTCTGGGACACTTCACTGGTAAGAGATTCTGGAGGATGAGGAGACATCAACAAAGGAGGGCCAAAAGACAAGAGGAAAACAAGATCCCTGGAAGCCAGATAAAAGAATGGTTTCAAGAAGAGAGTACAATTCAATAAAGCTGACATTATGATAAGGTCTGAAAACTGGTCTGAGACTAAGAGGCATGAAGTGACAGAATTTTGAAAAGAGCAGTAAATTTAGAGGGCACAGGAGGGAGCATGCTTAACTGGAGTAAACTTGAGAAAGGAGAAATGTGAAAGAGAACTATAGATAACTCTTTCTAGAAATCTGCCATAAAGGGGAGTAGACAAATGGGTTAGGAACTAATGAGAAGAGAAACTTCAAGGACTGTTTGGGAATTTTTCCTCTGTTTTTGCTGTTTAGACTGAAGAAATAAGAGCACAGTAGAAGAAGCTAATCTCAGTGGGAGAAATGGGATCTGGGGCTACTGGGAGGGTTGGCCTTTGTGAGCCATATGTTCAGTTCATTTGATAGCAACCAAGGGAGACTACATGAGTACAGATACTGGAAGGAGGATGTGGAAGTTCTTTTCTGATAGCTTCAGTCGTTTCAGTGAAATAGGAAATATGGGTATCAACTGAAAGTGAGGTTGGGCAAGGACATGCTGGGGCTTAAAAAATAGAAGACCTGAGAGTGAGGAGTGTAGGAAGTGAAAGGACTAAGGACATGATTGCTGAGAAGCATCAGACTTTACTTAAGATTTATGGCCATCAATTTAAACTATAGCCATAATTTTCTTTCTTCAAAACAGCTACTGCTTATTCTCTTGCACCCACATCAATGAAGTATGAACTATTATAAGAATTAACATCTACTTTTTATAAAAACTTCCAAATACAGAAGCTCTCTATTCAACATCGTATGACAAAATACCTATATACAAACAGTTTATCAAAAGAAGCAAGGTAAATGATCCTTATTGCCCAAAGAAAAATCTGGAAGATAAACTTGAGGGAGAGGAAGGTAATACAGATTGTGTGCAAAAATCTTACCCACTTGATAGAGTCCAATGGGTCTACCTTTCCCCTGGCCCACAGTGAACCTAGGTTACTACTCTGATCATGCTACGAGGTACACCTTATCACCTCTCTTCATGCTTACTTCACGGAAATGCAAAATCATAAATGGAAGACAGTTTGCACTGTCATGAAACTTAAAGAAATGATCAATCTGACTTCCCGGTTGAGTTAGAAAACTCTAAAATTCTAATACTTTCTAAGTCATAAAAATAAAAGACTGTTTAGTTTTCTATCTGTAGATCTGTATTGTCTTCCTTCTTTCACAGGTAGCCAAAGTATTAGGATATTTTCAAATTTATCCAAACAAAACAAAACAAAAAAAACCATAACCTAAGCCTCTAATCATTATTATAATCACAATTAATCTTCCCAGAAAGTCATAGAATTGAACTCTGGTAATAATTGTTTTATATTTAACTTAGTGATAAAAAAGTGAAAGTAACAGCCTGCTTCACGCAATAAGCAGAAATCAAAAATACTCAATTTTGTGACTCGTACTGTAAATATTTTAAACTTCCATTGTTTAGTCTTACAGTAAAAATTAAATGTTTTGTTATTTCTTCATCACTATCTATTATACAAATATAAATTTTTAAAAGAAGCTAAATTTATTGTTCCACAGTAGTATAGAGGGAAGGAAGATATTGAGGATGAGAATCTTGCCAAAATATCCTTTTGGTACCCTCTAACTTAATTAGGACTCAAGGTAGGAAGAAGGATGGGGAGGAGAGCCAATAGGAAAACAATTTCCCCTAAGATCAAGAGAATGAAAGTAATGCAAAAACAAAGACACATAAATTTCACATTCTAAAACTTAAAGAGGGATTCATACTATACTAAAAATGAGACCACATATTATGCAACATAGGGTCAGATTATTCATCTAGAAACAAGAAAAAGAAAGGATATACTGAGAATATACATCCCTCATCATAATAACAGGGCGTTGTTATTTGACACTTAGAAAGCTGACTTTCTTAGTTTTCTGTTTGTGTCCAGACTTACATTAGCATTACAAAAGTGAAGGAAGTCACTGGGCTAACCATATGTTGCCACATCACCCCCATTACTCAGGCCAATGGTGTGGAACAAAACAAAAGGAGGTTGTCAACCTGGAGCAGAGGCTGTCCTTTCCCAGTCTTGTAAAATAATGCCACTGAGAGCAGAAACATTTTTCAAAGACTTAATAAGCAATAACTCCCATAAGCTCCTGTCAGGTAATCTCTCTTTCTTTCACTGTCTCACACCATCAGTCTGAAGGCAGAGCAGGGCAGGGGGTTGAGGTGGGGGTACTCTCCCTTCCCCCACTTACCACGAGGCTGCTAGAGCTTGGGATGACACATGCCTGTTTCCAGCAGGGAAAGAGGTCCCCCCACACAGGAGAAGCAGCAGGAGGTACAAAGGAAAGGAACAGTGTGAAAAGAAAAGCAGAACCATGTCTATAATTTTGAAATTTATACTGTGTGGCAGCCTAGTCTAATAAGAAAACAATTATTTTCATTTTTGCTTCCTACTGCCACTTCAACCTCTCCTGGTAGGTGAGAGAGTAAGAGGCAAAAATGAAAGAGCTTTTTTTTTTTTTTCTTTGAAACAGCACTGTTCAAAACGGTGAGTTTCAAAATCATAAAATGAACTACCTAATTTTTAGAGGTGTTCTTTTATTGTCTTCACTAGAAGCCATTTAATACAAAACAACAGAGAGCATATGTGTATAAAACTAGCACCAAGATCATGCTGTTATCTAGTGGATACAGGTTATCATAAACTTGATAACAAAACTGATGACCATTACACAAAATATAGATGGTAAATTTAAGAAAAACAATCTTCTTGATATTAAAACATTGGACTTAACTTTAAGGTAAAGGGTCTCAATTCAATTCAGAGAATTCACGTTGGTATAACAAAGAAATGTTACCTGAAAGTGCAATTAAGTAAAGGTTTAATTTAAACATTTAATTTTAAGGAGTTCCCAGTTAGTTTCAATTATATATTCTTACTAAGCCCTTGCTACATGTGAGAAATGTAAGTATCATATAGGGGCATGCAAGGAAACACAGTCCCTTTCCCTCACAGAGATTATAAACCTAACATAAGAGGTAAGGAAAATGCCCATAAAAAAAGACAAGAAGGTGTCAAAAATACGGGAAGAGATGCAAAGAATAACCATCAAGTATCCAACGGAAAAAACACATTCAGATCAGATAAAGTCTTCCGGGAGAAGTGGCATTTTAGATGGTCCTTGAAAGATACACAGGATTTCAAAAGTTGGAGGGGAAGATGGAAGTTGTAAAATGAGAAACATCAAAGAACCAGAAACGATAGCTTTTTTAGGCAGTGTTTTCTGAACTGTACTTCTGGGAGAAGTCAATAGATGCACTGAAAGAAAAGGATTCCATAGATCAGACTGGAAACCACTACACCCTATATCACTCTCTTTGAAATCTCAATGAACATCTGTACAGGAAGGGTCTAAGGAGACTGACATAAGTGACTGTTTACCCCCAATTTCTCAACCTATTTGACTACAGATCGTATTTGAGAGAGCATCTATCAATTCCTCAAACATTGTCAGAAATACTATCGGAGCAAAAACCAGGGCAAGACCAGGGGAGTACATTGAGACCTAATGCAGAATACCTTCAACACCAAGCTGAAAAATAGTCTTTATGAAGGACAACGATAAAAATGATGTTCTAGCCCCACACATTGATGTTTCTTATTTTAAATGTGTTATTACATACTGAGCTTTATGACAAGCATTAGTAACAAATAGTAAATTTCAATAGTACATACATATTTGTTACTGAAATATTCTTTCCATTTTACAAGAAACAAGGAACTACTTAAAAAAAGAAATAAATTACTACTATTCACAGAGAGAAAAACAATAAAGTTGTAGGCAAGGCAAATCATCACCAAAGCAGAAACGGGTAAAACGGCACTCCCCAGACACAGTCTCACTTCCCACCCCCCCAACCCCCATGCCCACTAGCAATACTTGAAGCCTATAGGTCATTCAAATAAAGGTAACAATAAAACTGCTCTTGGGTGTTCCCATATGTACATGGGAAGAAAGCATTATAATACATTTTTTTAGGCAAATAATTCTGACTAAAACTTAGAAATTCAAAGTTAGCATTTTGGGCTACTTTACTTCCTAAATGAACTGTCAATTCAATACACCATTCTATTCTTCATACATATTTAATGTAGATATGTATACATATGTCCATGTAATTAGAGTAAATTACCTGCGGTTGGAACTGAGGAACAGGTGGCCCTTGCATTCCTTGTGATTGCTCATCCATTGTCTGAAGCAACAGGAATTTCAGAACTCTGAAAAAAATGTACAAAGTTGAAATTTAAATAATGTGATCATTACGAATTCATGTAATCATATGCCTGACACATGCATTCAAATGAGAGATTCATATAATGCTTCAAAAATTAAGGTACCCTGTATTCTTATTTCTGCCATTTGCTAAATCCAAGCTGTTTAGCTCAAATATTCAGTCTCAACAACATCCACTTCTCTGAAGTAGTATGTGTTTAGAAAATATATTTCTTGAAATGAAATTCTTTCCTCTCCAATCTACCTTATAAATCAGTGACACTTCCCTTTACCCCACACATTATGACAATTATCATGCTAAGCTCGCTATAATTATGCTCAATATCTGATATCCCTAATAATGCACCTAATCTTTATATTCTAAAAACATTAGGACTTTCAGTACTTTTATTCTTCTATTAATTTGTACTGCTTACCGTGATTTTTAGGTGTAAACTTACAATACTAGTCCTTATATGACAGTGTTTAGTCTTTTATGCATACTTTGTTTATAATTATAAAATATTCATCCATTAATTCTGTAAACCTATGCTGAAGACCAATATGTGTCAAGTACCTCTTCAAAACAATCAGAATCCAGGAGTTACTTTGTGTGAACTCTCCTCAAC
Organism: Sciurus carolinensis; assembly: GCF_902686445.1. Taxonomy (NCBI): domain Eukaryota; kingdom Metazoa; phylum Chordata; class Mammalia; order Rodentia; family Sciuridae; genus Sciurus; species Sciurus carolinensis. Next base: position 88,836,823 of record NC_062224.1, read on the forward strand.
AGCAAGTGTTTTTAGGCACTTTTTAAATGCTATTACTAAAAAATAGGGGCCCTCTAAATAGAATTAACTGATAAAGAAAACAAAACACAACTTCACTGCATTTTTTTCAAAGCAATGAAAATATTCTGAATATGGGTTAGTTATATTGCAAATATCTTCTACTATCCTATGACTTGTCTTTTTAAAACCTTGCCAATGGTGTCCTTCAATTAACCAATGAACAGAAATTCATTTTAATGTATTCTTAAGAAATCAGTTTTCTTTAATGATCAATATTTTTGTACTATTTATGAATTATTTCCCTCCTCTACAACCCTTATATTATTTACTAATAAAAGCTTGTGTTTTATCTTTCATATTCAGATCTACGATCCAATTGGAATTAAAATTTTTTATGAGGAAAAGTCAGAATTTGTTTTTCCTTATAGATACCCAAATGACTCAAGTCATATATTGAAAACATTACCCATTGCCACACTACAGTGCTCTGTCATCTGTGTCACACATCAAGTGACTCTGAATACACACACAGAGATGGCCCTCCATAAACAAGTTTGTGTCTGTATTAAACCTGTACAGATGCTTTTTCCTTATTATTCCTTAATAACACTTACATAGCATTTACATTGTATTAGATATCAGTAATCTAGAGATGATTTAAAGTATATAAGAGAATGTATGTCAAACTATGTGCCAATATGTAAGGAACTTTAAATACATACATCCTATTTTATGTAAGAGATATGAGAATCTGAAGATCTGCAGGAAGATTATGTACATCTGTCTCAGTCGTCTCTTTTGTTCCAATGGTCTATACTTATCTCTGCTAATACCCATACTACACTATAAGGGTATACTATCCAAATACAGAGCAATATGAATATTACTACTATTCTATACAATTATAGTATCAATTACTGTAGCTTTATTATGAAGTATTGATATCTGCTTAATCACATATCTGATCTTAATATTACCTTTAGATTCAGACTTATTTCCATAAAAAAATTACTTGGGATTTTGATTGAGGTATACTGACTATAAATCAATTTGGGGAGAAATGAAATCTTAATATCAAATCTTTGAACTCAAAAACTATCTCATTTTAAGTTTAGTTTCTTTCAAAATAATTTTCACTTTCAATATACTCATCTTTCACATCTTTTTCCAGATTACTTCCTAAGTGTTTTATATTTTTAATACTGTTGCATATTGTGAATTGTTCTCAATTTTCTAATTATTGTTAGTGTATAGAAATACAACCAATTTCTGTGCATTGACCCTTTATCTTCCCACTTTCTTCGTTCAAGTGGCTTCTTCAATTGATTCTTGCTTTACTGCAATGGCAAGAACTTCCAGTACAATGAATAGAAAAGTAGACATCCTGTTTATGTCCCTCATCTTAGGGGATAAGAATTCAGTCTCCTACCATTAGGTATAATTTTGGTTTACATTTCACATAGATGTCCTGATTCATCAGGTTGACAATTCCCTTCTATTCTTTGCTGAAAATGTCCATAAAAAGATGTTAGATTTTTGTCAAATGCTTTTTGTGTGTCTGAGATGAATATGATTTTCTACTTCAGTTTGTTACATGTTGAATTACGTTGATTTTTGAATGTTAAACCAGTATTCATTTTTTGAAATTATTTCATTTGCAGGAAAATGAACAGAACATGAAACCATTTCGTTAAGTGAAATAAGCCAAACTCAGAAGGTCACAGGTCTTATGTTTTCTCCCACTTGTGGACACTGGAGAGAAAAAAGAAAAGGTGCCAGAGGTGGGGGGTGATCATATGAAAAGGATAATCAACAGAATAAACGGACAAGGGAGTGGTGAGGGAGAAGGAAGGGTAAGTGCCGTGGAGGGACATAGGCCAAATTATATTGTTATATTTTGTAAATGTACTAACATGCAACAACAAATCCCACCATTATTCACAACTATAATGCAACAGTAAAAACCGCAGAGGAAAAAACAGTATTCACTTTGGGGATGAACTACTTGGGTATGATACATAATCATTTTTATATATGTTTGGAATTGATTTTATATAGTTGTTTTTGGTAAGGATATGAAATGCATCCCCAAAGGCTCATGTGTTGAAGTTCTCATCCCCAATGCAGCAATGTTTAGAAGTGAGGCTTGAGAAGTGATTTAAGTATGAGGGCTGTAACTTAATCAATTGATTAATCTATTAATATGTTCACAATTGAGTGGAATATTGGAAGGCAATGGAAGCCACAGGAGGGGGAGACTAAGTGAAGGAAGCAGGTCACTGAAGTTTGCCCTGGACGGGTAGTATATCCAGTCCCCAGAGTCTACCTCCATCCCAACTCCTCCACCATGTGCTCCCCACCAAAGGCCCAAAGTGAAGAGGCAAAGTGACCAATGACTGAAAACTCTGAAACAGTGAGCCACATGAATCTTCCCTCCTTTAAGTTGATTTTCTAAGATACTTTGTCATAGCAATGAAAAGCTAACACAACAGCATTGCATTCAAGGAAGGAAGCAGTGTGAAGGAGAATCATAGTAGTAAATCAACTTTATTAATGAAATCAAAATTAAAATCAGCATTTCACTTATGATATTCACAGATAGTTTCAAAAAACACTCACAGTCTTGGTGAAAGACTTCCATGATATATGACTCTCTCTTAGAAACTCGTAGTAAATATACTAAATGATACAAGCAGACCTGCAATTTTTTTTTTTTCTTTTTAATTTGGTGGTGGTACCAGGAATCGAACTTAGGGGCACTTGACCACTGAGTCACATCCCCAGCCCTATTTTGTATATTTAGGGACAGGGTCTCACTGAGTTGCTCACTTTTGCTGAGGCTGGCTTTGAACTCACAATCCTCCTGCCTCAGCCTCCTGAGCCACTGGTATTATAGGTGTGCACCACCTCACCTGGCCAGACCGGCAGTTTTTAAAAATATTTTATTTAACTTATTTAATCATGAAATGTTTTGTGTAACATTTTAAAATATCCCACAACTTGACTGATACCAGGAACACAAAAATTCTGTGCTGCATCTGTGTGGTTTTAACATACCTACTAATATATGACAATAGGTACACGAAAATTATAAGAAGTTAAAGAAACACAGAACATTAAGAAACCTAAAGTGACATAATCTAACTATCTGCATAACTGAGAAATCATTTCTATAGCATCCCAGATATGAGATCAAAGAGCCTCTACTTAGAAAATAAAAATCTGTGTAAAATTCTCATGTTGAATGTAAACTTATTAAATATAATAACAAAATTTTCTTTGTGTAATACCTAAAATGGTTCCATGTGTATTGTATTCTTAATGCTATTTAATCCTGCATAAATGAAGAATGCATTTTTTTTATTGTAAACAAATGGGATACATGTTGTTCTGTACATGGCGTAAAGGCATACCATTTGTGTAATCATAAATTTACATAGGGTAATGTTAAGAATGCATTTTAATACTAAAAATATATTAAATATATATTTAGTTTTCTAAGTTATAAAATCTATGTTTCAGGGACCTGTGTCTATAGGTATATCTGCAATGACTGGCATATATAGGTGGCTAAATGGATATTTAATGAGTGCATGCATGCCTGTCACAAAAACATAAAATAATTCTTGCTACAAAAAAAGTATAAAGTCAATGATGAGAAAAACCATCAAATTAAAAAAAAAAAAAGTTAGAATTCACCAAATCTACAAAAAAAAAAAAAAAAAAGGCTGCCCAGAGAAGATGCTGCCTGCAACTGAGTTTTAAATAATGAACAGGAAAAATTAATGTCTGCATAAGCCAAAGAAGACAGGGATTCTAGAAAGAACACATCAAAGTATCCAAAAGCATTGGACAATATCATATAGGTAATTTCAAATTAAAGTTGGTGGCTGGTGGAAAATAAAAGTATGACAGTAAAAACAGACAGGTGTCAATTCATGAAAAAAATTTTATGGTGTTTATCCAGTTGGTAGCAGGGAGCTAATGCTAGGTTTAAGAAGCTAAGAGAGAAAGAGAGAAAGAAAAGCTGACTTTATGAAAGATAATCTTTCTAACAGTAAGATGGAGGAAGAGGGGACAAAACTGAAAGCAAGAAAAGATAAGCAAGTTACAGCAACAGTCCTGATGAACCAGTAAGGGCCAACACCAAGGTCCTTTGAGTTATTCTCCACAGCTTTCAACACAACTCACTAGCCCACTTGCCAAAATGTACTATGATTCACATCTGGCTGGCCTTCCCCCTATATTATAGCTACTCTTTTAAGTACCGTTTTCTATCTGAAGCTCATACATGCTTCTGAGACTTGAATCTTTTTTTCTTTCTTTCTTTCTTTGTTTTTTCAATCTACACCCTCATCTCAAACCATCCCATGCAATTTCAGGTCTTTTTAACACTATTCATATATAATTACTCTGAAATGTACATTTCAACCATAAGTATCTGCCTTAGGCTTGCAGCTACAAATGCCTGCATTCAACTGCCAACCCAGCATTTCTACCCGAATAGAGGATTCAATCTTTCATGTCCCTTCAAAACCTAATTCTTTCTTCTCTCTTTACATGTATCACTACTCAGTTGGTTCAAACCCACAATGCTCAAACTTTTGGGATGCTGGAGTTCTTTACGTCAGAATCCTAAAACCCTTTGTTAATATGAATTGTATAGATCTATACCACTTATATTAGGAATTAGAACAAATTTTAAAGACATACTCATTTGTTTGCAAATAAAAATAAACCCCTTATATATTTACATATATAGCATCTTAGGAAAATAGCTACATTTAAAAAAAAATAGAAGCATTGGTTTACATTTTGCAAGGTTCTTCTATGTCTATCCTGAGAGAAGCAGCTTCTGCACTGAATCTGCTGATATGCTGCTTGAGTTATAGTTTGTAAAAAGTCTGCCTGTGTACAAATGTATAGTTGGAAAAGAAGTATTTTAGTAGCCATTCATGTCACTGTGGATACTCTGACACTATAGCAAACTTGGCAGATGGTAGATCACTAATGGGTAACTGCAATGTGGACTTCTGAATCATATCAGTGAAATTTCTTACTCTTATAACCCAGTGGTCTACTCTGACCCTTGAATAGATCTTCTACTCATGTATGACTTGTAGCATCATGCATTGGTCACCTAGAAATATTTAGTTTACTAAGTTTCTGAGCTTTTTTAAATTTTGACCATTTCTTTATAACATATAACAATTTGCATCTGTTAATATTACACTAATCTCCTCATAAAAGTCTTTAAATACCAAGTCAATGTCACACAGTGATGAATACTAGTTTTCCAAACTTCTAATTTTCATTTTAAAAGTTCAGATCTTGTCATTGGCACAATAATATCAGTGGTTCTTCTTTAAAACTGTTTTATAAAACCTCTCTGAATAACCACAATTTGTCAGTCATTTTCTCAAGTAAAAAAGGTATCCATGAAAGCAGTAGCTTGCTCTTCAATAAGCTTGCTCTTCAATATAGGTTACAAATGCTTTTCCTTGACATGACTCATTTGCTGCAATAGTAGTTTAAACACACTTCCCATTTCATCACATTTGTACTTCATTAAAATACAAACTCCAAGGTTGGTGTTTGTTAATAATAATATGCTTTTATCACTTCATGCAGGACTTCTGGGGGGCAGAGGGTGTTGAAGACCCAGCACAGGACCTCATGCATGCCAGGCAAATGCTCTACCACTGAGTTACACTCCCAACTTCCTTCAAGGGAATTTTTAAATGAAACTTCCATTTTATATTACCAGTATCCAACAGGTAAAAAACACAAAGAATAATGCAGTTTGGTGCCACCACATTGATTCAAGCTAACATACCAGTAGCTTTGCAAATAATGTCTTAGTATTATTACAAAAATCATTTTGATGCTGAAGACCACATGAAATGGACTCAAGGACCCCTACCCCCAGAAGCCTGTATACTACACTTCAAGAAGAGTTGGTCTCCACAAAAGTCAAAAATGTATCCTTTAGTCTTCCACTTTCCTTAACCCCCTGCTCCCCATATTTCATCTGTGTCATTTGTACTATATGTCTTGATTCATCTGTTTCCCCACTACCACTAATATTACCTTAAAATGAATTATCACTGTGTCTCCACTTGAAACTGCTAAAATAATCTACTAACTGGTCTCTCATTCTCCATAGTAATATTTTAACAAATCAAATCATGACACTTCCACTGCTTTTTTATTTGAATAAAATCCAAACTCCTTGCCAAATACTGCAGGACCCTATAAATAATCTACTGCCTGCCTTTTCCATATTAGCTCAATCCCTCTCACCGACTACTCTCTAAGGCACTCAACTCCCTTCTGTTCTTGCAACCTGCTCAATACTTTCTAATGTCAGGGCCTATGTATGTGCTATCCTCTAAATCCAGAATCCTGAATGGCTGGCTCCAAATCAAACTTACCTTAACCACCCTCTCTTAAGTAAATACTACTTAATACTTAATACTACTCTCTCCCTCACCCCCTTTATCTTTCATGTCACCTGTTTTTGTTTCTATGCCACAATTTTAACAATTCATAATTGTCCTTTTTGTTTGTTCCTTATGTATCTTCTCTGCAATAACATAAGTAACAAAAGGACAAAAACTGTCATTTCGTTGCCTGCTGTGAACCTCAGCCAGTACCTGGCACAGAATGAGCACTTAATAAACATTTGTTAAATGAATGAAAAATGAATGGAAATGAGGAATATCAGAGAGATTTTAGAGTTGCTTTTGGTAAGGCTTTGGGACTTGTGATGGATTAAGTACAGTTGGTAATAGAAAAGTTAAAAACGATTCTAAAATTTTAGCTTGGGGGAAATAGCACATGCTTGTATCACAATCCAAAGTAGGTAATAGAAGGGAAATAAAAACAGAATGGGTGTCAGGAAGGACAAAGTACAAGTGGAAAGCAATACAGAAAAACTTAATTGTGAATTATAAGACCATATACAACAACTTTTATAAAAACCAAAGTTTGCCAAGTAGAATCTTTGGAGAAATAGAGTCCCATACACTGTTTTATATTCCGGAACCATTACTTATTAGCAAAAACTTTTTGATATGATTGTAAATAGTTCTTAAATACATTATAATTCCCCTAAATACTCAAACATTTTCACATATAACCATAAACTCAGTACATATTAAAGTAAAACAACTTTCTCCTATTCTTGTGGACACCAACATGTCCAACAAACTTAGAAATCTGAATTGTGAATAGACACGAAAACTCAATAACAAAACCATTTAATTTTAAGAACTCAGGTCAGTCAGTGAACTATTTTTTAATTATTCATGTGGAAATAGGAAAATTAAGCAAAACATTGTATCAATTAATAATAGTGTTCAATGACATTGTACTTGGCAACCATCTAAATCTAAACACTGAAAAAATACCTTTCCTAGTTTCCATATTTAACTTAGCAAATTCTGAAAATAACACCCTGAGATAATTAGAAAATAAAACCAAGCTACGTGTATATTTTTTTGAGAATATAATTTCAGTGGAAAGAGTACAACCAATGCATTCACCTTTGCCAAAATCTTAATCAAAATGAGTTTTACTCTACATGTATAGACATCAGTGAACTTCATCTTTAAAAATTTACTAGAAATTGATTTGAAATAACCAGTATGTTTTAAAGCACTAACCTGATTCCTAACCAATTACAAAGTAATTGGTAATTCTATAGTCCTAATTACAGAATGAAAAAGAAAAAAGATTACATTTTGCAAAGGTATCTGTAAGAAAAATCATTAAGTGAATATTACTTGTGGTAATGATTTTCATCAAAATAAATCACCTATATTATAATGAACCTTTATAAAGAAAAAAGTTTTAATTATAATAAAGAACATTTAGCTAAAGAACAATGTTTCCTTCATTCTACAACAAGAAATTCTTTAACACCAAAGAGGGATACAAAGACTAGTCAATCTGAATTGTTAAGATTAAATTTCTAACTGAATTTAAAACTTAAATTCAATTTCATCAACAAAGGGCACCCATAGATTCTTTTCATTAAATAGGACTATAATGTTTTGTTTTCAAATGTATAGTTTGAAAATTCCATTGTATTTTTCAGTTTTTTGATGCAGTAGAAATCTTAGATATGAAACTGTGCATATAAATCTGAAGAGAAATTTCAAAAAGTTTCAGAATAAGTTTTTATATTTGCTTTCTCAGAATTTGGATGATTTTTTTCCTCAGTCTTCAAAGTTATTCATAAAATGGTCATTATTAAAGATAAATATAACATTTAAATACTTGCTGAGAATATTAGTAAGATACATTTCATGACCAAGGCTACTACAACTTATGAGGAAGACAACAGAAAGAGGAACAAACATACTACCCCATCCCCAAAGAAGTTATTCATTTAACTGTTGTTTGTATATGTATTAATCACACCACACATAAACACACACACACACACACACACACACACACACATACACACATATATGAATGACACCTATAAATGAAAGAACATAATGGAAATTTTAGGGTGACTGATACTTGGCAGATTCTGAATACTCAAATCCAGAACTAAATATTGTTCTTGGCAACAAGTCACCATTCAGCAGGAATATTCCTGACCTCACCCTCCCGTCACCATTTAAGTGAGTCACCCAGTATTTCCACAATCAAGCAAGTGACAAATCTTATCAGAAAACACACACAAAAAAATGACAGACTCAATAGTTCATTCTTGCATTTCTGCATTATAATGGGTAAGTTTTTAAGAAGTACTGGGTTAACTACCAGATCTCAAAAGAAAATCATGAATGTTTCTAGAGCATCCCAATCTCAACATTTGTAGTTAAAAACATTAACCTAGTGCCAATCTCAGTTTATAAAGTCATTCTTCACCTAAAGGAATCCAGTCCATTTAGAGAAATGGGTTGTTCCAGTTTTGGAGCTGGGAAAGTCTGAGCTGAGCTTGAAGTATTTTGTGTGCCAAAACAATGTCATGCTCAAAGAACAATGGGGACACGTTAAAGGAATATAAAAGTCAGCTTCAACGGGTTCCCCCTGGTCACCTTTTGGACAATATGTAAGTATCAGATTATAACCCACTGAAAATGTAACAACCCAGGAGTCCATAAAACACATAAATGAATAGTAGAAAAGAGGCAGGTTTTCTTTACAAAAGAATGCTATCTAATAAAGATAGAATGATGGAATTTTAAAATCAACACCTGCTAGTCATCACAAATAATTCAGGTAAAAACCATCAATAGATACAAAATTAGTGAAGCTAATTATTTATAGGGTCTAAAAGCATTTTCTTCACCAAAAAATACAAATAACAAAGAGGAAACAGTGATTTCACACTAAAGGACCTGAAAGATAGCACTTTGCCACATAATCCAAGTAAACATCACCAGTTATGGGACATACCGATGACGTTATAAACCTCCACATGTGATGTGACTGGAAGAAAATACCTTTCCAACAATATTTCTGCCAAAATGTCAATTCTAAATATTTTAAATTTAGCTTGCAAATAAAAATTTCATGTTTATTGTATGCACTATGGTACTCTGAAATATTGTATGTTGTGGAATAGCTAAATTGAACTAATTGACATACACTGTCTCACACATTTATTTTTGTGTAGTGAAACACCCAAATTCTCTCAGTGATCTCCAAGAACACAATAAGTTGCTATTAACTATAATGGCCTTGTTATACTACAGATATAGTAGTATAGAAGTACTATAGTAGATAGTAGCAGTATAGAAGAACTGATTCTTCCTGTCTAACTGAAATTCTGTAACCTCTGACCAACATCTCCCCAATCCCCACAACCATTCCTGCCTCTGGCAACCACCATTCTAGTCTACTTCTCTAAATTCAACATTTTAAAATTCTATATATAAATGAGATTATGCAACAGTATTTATCTTTCTGTTCCTGACTTATTTCACTTAACATAATGTATTCCAGTTCATCTAGGTTGTCATAAATGACAAAACTCCCTTCTTTGGAAAGCCTGAATAGTATACCAATGTGTATGTACGATATTTTCTTTATACATTTATCTGTTCACACAGAGCTTGATTCTATTATCTCCACTACTGTGAATCAAGCTGTAATAAACATGGGAGGATAAAGATCACTTGGACACACTGATTTCATTTCCTTTGGAAATATATCCAGTAGTAGGAATGCTAGATCCCCTAGTGATTTTAGTTTTAATTTTTTGAAGAACCTTCCCAAAATGACTGTACTAACTTATATTCCTACCATTAGTGCCCAAGGGTTCTCTTTCCTCCCCATCCTCATCTTATTATCTTTGATAACCACCATTCCAACTGCTGTGAAATGATCTCACTGTGGTTTCAATTTGTATTTCTGTGATCATTACTAACACCGAGCAATTTTTGCATATACCCGTTGTCACAAAACCCATATTTAACAATGAGTAAATATCTGCTAAAACTAATTTAAAGGCAGCTATAAAACAACTAACTGGCCTATGTTCTTCTAAACTGTCACTGCCTTAAAAGGCAAAGATATACTGAAAAACTGTTCCAAGCTACAAGAAGTCAAAAGAAAACACCTAATGCAAGGAAAAATCCAAGTTTTTTTTTTTTTTTTTCGGATAAAGGTCATTCTGGTTAATGTGAATGAATAAAATTTGATTAAGGTCTATACATTAGAAATATGACGATGTTAAGTTCCAGATTTTTTAAATTGAACTGGATTACATAAGAAAATATCCTTGTTTTCTGAAATTAACATCATGAGTTATTTAGGAGTAAAAGGGAAATAACACCTACAACTCAATCTCAAGTGATTCATTTAAACTTTTTATTATTATACATATATGACAAATCAACATGAGTGAACTCAAGTGAAAGATTATATGGATTTTTTGTTCTATTGTTGTAATTTTTTTCTATAACTCTGAAATTAATTACATTTTTTTTTTTTTTTTGGTGGTGCTGGGAATCGAACCCAGGGCCTTATGCTTGCAAGGCAAGCACTGTACCGACTGAGCTATCTCCCCAGCCCCTGAAATTACAATTTTTGACTTTAAAGATACAATATAAAAGGAACATTAATTTCTACTACATTAGCATAATAAAGTTTTCCATTTCTTTCAGTTAAAACTATTACTGCCAGAAAATAGGTTATATTTAAAATTCTTCAATAAGTACTCTAACTTGCTAAATGATTATTTCTTATCCTTCCTACAATCTTATGCTAAAATTGTCTCCTAAAATACATTAGTTTGACCACTATCAATCCATATAAATACTAAGCGTACTGAAATGATGAAAAATGAACACATGTACACACACTTCACAAATCAGAATGGCCAGTTTGGAATGGCCCAAAATACAAAGAAGATTTCAAAGTACATAATCAGTTTACTAACTGAAAGATCTGTGTATGAGATTTTCATATTTCATTCTATTGTAGCAGTAATAACTACATTGTTCTTTAATACACAGTTTCCTATAACATTAGAGACTGGAATCTGTTTATTCATACTCATTGCAAAAAGTTTTTCAAAGTATTCTCAATCAAGCAACAAGTTAAAAATGACAATCTGGGTATAAAATAATCAAATCAGCACTGAAAGTGAAAGAATATTCTAACCCCACAGTATTCTTCATAAAGCAAAGTGTACTGTTTCAATTTTGTTATAAAACACAAAGAAACATAAAATACACTATCAATAAGAAAAAATACAAATTTAAAATAAAAAATCACAATGGGTAAAAGTTTTAATTCTAGTTTTAGCTTCCTTATCTGTAAAAATACTTGCTTGTCTTTTTATATGAAAAAATATTAAATGTCTGATTGAATGAAAACATTTTCTAATCAGTCATGATGCTAATATTATTTTATTGAGTGGAAAATGGATTTGAAACTCAGAGCATTTTTAGGGTATCTTTAGATATAGAGTATTTCTTTAAAACTCAAAAATTATGAAACACATAAATGTGTTATTAAAGTTGATGGGAATGTGAAGGTCCTTAAAGTGAATGTATTAAGCATTGCTGATTTTGAACAAAATGAATTTTAATACAACATTCCTGTTTCTACAGGAATGAACAATTCTAAAATGGCAGTATGTGTACCATTGGTCAATTGAAATGACAAACTCAGTTTAAATAAAAACAATCCACTGTGGAACCAAGAAGTTTTAATAGTGTAAAACTTAAAAAAAAAAAAAAAAAAGAAAATCACACAATTGAAAGCCTATCAAAATATGTTTTTTAAATCATATTTAATAGTTACATGTACATAAAATCTTCCTAAAGAAATGGCAACATCAAGAATTTTTCATATACTTTTACTTAGTACTCTTAGTCCCACAATTCTATCCTAAAGAAAAAAATCAGCAAATGAATTTTCAATTACATACAAGACTGTACATTGCAAAAGCATTTATCATAAAGAAAAACTGGAAACAAAGTTCTAACACTATGACAACTGCTAAAAACACAAATACATAAAATGAACACCAGACTGTCAAATATTTATTAAATCTTAATATTTTAAAATGTGCCCAGTATAATGTGAAGCAAAAACCCAAGACTCAAATTTCCATTCTATATGTACTAAAAGGATACTTATCACTATCAGAATCACAGTCAATTAGTTAATTGGGTAGTTTATTGAAGTTGTCTACCTTGCCAGACTGTAAGTCAAATAGGTTGGGAAATTTGCTATTTTATTTATTGTCAAACCCCACAGTGTTTGGCACAGGATTAAAGATATATGAAATATTTACATAATGGTTTTAGTATGAACATATTAATATATTCTAATATATTAAGTATATGTACTTTGCATGAGAAGAATATAAAATTATCTTAACACTGTTTTGAAATGGATATGGACATGAGAAAGGATATAGCCAATATTTATTTTCATAATAAAAATAATCATTCAAACCAAACCTCTTCCTAGAGACAATTATGCTTGAAGAAAGCACGGAGTTAATGAAATAGGGAAGAATTAAATGGTCAGGAATGGAGGAATAAAAGAAATTAAGGTAAGTGAGTCCAACATCTAAGCATGTTGTTTTTCTTTTGTGTTGATAGCAGAGGGGCAGTTGAGGTGCTGAGAGACTGTGCAGCATTTCTTTCAGACTCTGGGGCACAGAGAAACAAAGTGTTATCAAAACTCAATGAAATTTTGGCGTTTGTCAGTAAATGGATGGGGCTGGAGAATATCATGCTAAGAGAAATAAGCCAATGGCAAAAAAACAAAAGCAAAGTATTTTCTTTGATATGTGGATGCACTCATAATGGGAGGAATAACAGAATTACTTTAGATTAGGTAGAGGAGAGTGAAGGGAGGGAGAGGGTATAGAGATAGGAAGAACAGAATGAATTAGACATTATTACCCTATGTACATATGTAACTATATGACTGGTGGGATTCTACATCATGTACAACCAGAAAAATGTGAAATTATACTCCATCTATATATGATGTATCCAAGTGTGTTATACTATCACATATAACTAACCAGGACAAATAAATTACTTAAAAAAAAAAAAAAAGCGGCTATGGTGAACACCCCCAGAGGTCTGAGTTGGGAGCTTGAAAGTTAACAGACTTCCTAGCATAGGTTAGTAATATATTTATTTCACTTTTAATCTTATGATTTCTGTAAGTTTGACAAGTACAATCAGTTAACCACCACCAGATTCAAAATATGGAATAGTTCCATAAGACCACACAACTCCTGGGTCCCTTTCACAGTGTCCAATACCTGGCAACTGTTGATCTGTATTCTGTCCCTATAGTTTTGTCTTTTCTAGAATGTCATACAAATGACAAGTGTGGTTCCTTTGCTTAGAATGGTGCATTTGAGATTCATCTATATTGTCACATACAGTTTGTTCATTCTCACCGCTGAGTCATATACCACGGAATGGACATGCCATTCTTTATTTGTTGTATTCGACTGAAGGGCATCTGCCTTGTTTCTAATTTGGGGGGAATTATGAATAAAGCCATTAAAAATGTTTGCATACAGGTTCACATGTTTTCATTTCACTTGAATATATGTGTAAGACTCAGTGCTGGGCGTTATGAAATCTATTAAAAATGTATTTAAAAGAGAAGACCTTTATTTGGTATGACAGGAAATAAAACAGATAATGAAATTACTTCCAGTCATCCTGCATCATCACACACCTTCCTTGTGGTCTCAACAATGTTCCCCTTATTCACTATTTGCTACCATAATAAGATCATCACTAAAGATCAGATACCTTATTTGTCTACTGGGTTTGAATTTTTATCAATACCTCAAGTGAGAAAAAAGGAAATTAGTGATAGAATTTCTAATAAAAATTGATAAAGAAATAATTATCCTTTCAATTTTGTGGAAAAGTAAACATGATCTGTCCTTGACTATGCAATGAATATAATGGGCTTAATGTAAAATGGCTAATAGCACAATGAAAGCATAAAGGTACTATATTTTCATGATGCAGGCAGTTGTTTATGCACCACTAATTCTTATTTGTGATTATTAACTAATCAATAACAATGAAATATTGAAGAAAGTAAAACAGATAAACAGAATAAACTTAAATAAGCTTTTTTAATAAAGCATAATTTATGGAGAATTTCTTTCAAGGCACTGAAATAAGAAGTTCATAGCACTTGGCAAATATCTTCTTTGAACTAAATCTTTTTAAAACTGTTGCTGTATTTCAGACATGTTCTCTAAAACATTTGATCATTTCCCATTAGGGTAACATAGTGAGAAAGAAGTATCTGCATTAGAATGCACATAAGTGTCTATGAACCCATCATTTCAAAGTTGTTTTAGATTGAAGCATCACTAAAAAGTAACAAAATTAAAGTTGCAACAATCAAGTCTAATGTTTTTATTATGGTTCTTGCTGACACCTGCTGGTTCAATTTTATCTTCTTCCTTAACATACATCAATATGTTAAGAGCCTTAAAAAGGCTTGTAGCACATGAAACAGAATCTTTAGATTAATCAGGGGACTGCTGACCCAAAAACTAATTGAACACACATCATTCAACTATTCACTTCCCATATACACTCATTTTTTATTGAAATCAGTGTTGAGGCAATTACTGTAACTCACTTCCCAATTTACCTAATACAAACTCTTTGTGACCTACTATTTTGATCATCTTATTTGAAGCTTAATTCTGAGACTAAAAGTTCATTTGTTTTTTTTCTTACTTAAAACTGCAAGTCAGTAGGTCATGCTAATAGAACTCAACAATTTAAAAAGTAGATACTTTCAAAAAATATTCCACATCGTAATTTTTGTTTTATTTCAGCAAATTCCAAATTCTAGACAGGTAAATTGTGTAATAATAATATGTGGTCCTGAGTTGTGTTGTCTACCTTCCAATCTCCTAAATCTATTAAAACATAATATGCAAAAAAAAAATGGCATCACCCTCTTTCTACAGATTTCTGTTTCATATTTCTAATACAAAAAAAACTACTTTTTATAATGTCTCTAGGGAGAAAAAAAGAAACTACAGTAGCTGCCTTTTTATTTACCCTTTCACTATGTTTCTCTGACTTAACAAACCTAAGAAAAAGATTCCATACAACACTATTAGATAAAAGATTAACTTGAATCTAAGACTGGACCTGAGGATCTATAAAAGAAAGCCAAAAAAATATTTGCAGCATATGACATGAGTAAAATATTTGTCCTCAAGTTATTAACAATACATTAGTCTGTTACACCCACAGCAAATTCAGTAACTTAAGCATGAATAAGAGTTATTTTGTAATATATCATTTTGAACAAAAATAATCCTGAGTATATACTCTGAATGAGCAGAACTCATCCTGATTGGTTATCAGGATCACTTGTAGAGCTTTTTTTGATTATTTAACATCTACTTGGATCTCCCACACAGTCTCATCCCCAGATTATAACTGGATATGTCTGAAGTGGGACATACATTTCTCTAGTTAAAAATAAATGAAACAGTGCTGGAGATATAGCTCAGCTGGTAGACTGCTGGTCTCATGTGTATAAGGCCCTGCATTCAATCCCCAACCAACAAAAAATAAATAAATAAATGGATGAATGCATGAAAGAGTATCAGACAATTAGGATGCACTAGAGTAGAGACCTAAACAATATTTTAGTAGGTAGCAGATTCAGTCTATTTACATTTTAACACTTTGTGTCCTGATACATCACTCAGTTGAAAGTGATAAGCACTTAGCAATGGCTGCCAAGACTGCCAGTGGTGTCTGGCCCCACTAATAAAGCTCTTTTCAATGCAGGCAAAGAACATGAAAGCAGCAGCTCATGGCCAGCAACTTTCTGAGTCTAATTTGGTTCTAAACAAAAGCAAGCAGTAGGATTTTATTCAAGGACACTGACAGATGACTTAGTGAAAGGAGAGTAAGGTGGATAGCAAGATGGAGAGCAGCTGCACCCTCAGCAGGAGCAGGGACTACCCTCAGGATGGTTTTATTGTTTTTAGTGTTGTCTTTATTATATATTATATTTTAAAAGAAGCAAAACTGGCAAGGAAACACATACTACTATTACGCACACACAGACATCTCTTCTGATTATCTCCCCACACATATCTTTCTAAAACAGATTTAAAGTCATTCATTAGTTTCAAATCCATATGAAATCTAATTTATTCCCCAAATTGCAATGTTTGGACTAGTTATTTTAGACAGTATCCATAAATGAAATACCCAAGTTTGGTATTTTAATAACAATTTTTATCTAAGTTATTAAACTTTATAAAAAGGAAAACAAGCACCTAACATTCACCAGTTTACACAGCAAATAACATTACAACAAAGAAAAAAAAAAAAGTGTTATGATATGTTTTTATCTTTAGAGTTCTCCATTGTATCACGAAAATACTAAGACTACTACTTTCCTGAAAGGGATCTATACAAAACTTTAAAAACAAGAAGAAAGGAGGGAAGGAAACCAGAGGTGGGATGAATTCAACCTGTCATTCTCTAGCCACAGGTCAGACCAATGCCTCTTAATCTGAGCTCTCATTATTAGCAACCTTGGTTTTGGATGAAGTTCATTCTTTTACTATTTCTCATTTCTTCCACTAGGTCTCCAGAGTTCATTACTGGTTAGCAAGTGTTTCATATGCATGATCTTATCTGCTCCTCACACTCCCATCTGATGAATAGGGGTTTTATCCTCCTAAATCCCAGGACTCACCAAGAGACTCCTCTTCCCTACTTTAGTAGAGATAGCAGTGTTCTCATAGGCAAAAATTCTTCTCCTGGACATTAAAGTAACAGAGATCTCAAGTGTTTATTTCATGCATTGCTTTTTCATATTTTTCCTTAAGCAATGAAGATAAAGCCTATTCCTGGAATTCAGAATGTAACTAGAGTGAGTTTATGGAAGTATGAAATTCATTCCATGTTTTATTTCTTCTAATTCTCTTCATTATACCAATGACCATCACCTTAACTGATGCTCTAAAAGAAGATGGTTTCAAGTACCAGGCTTGAGAGAGATAAGCCTCAGTGAATATGAACTGTAATAATATCACTCCATATAGAACCTCAGCACTTCCAAGTCTACAGTCCCATGATAGATCTTCTTCAATCCTGTTCAATTTTATATAAATACATTACAGTTACAAGGATTAATGAGCATTAGACATTTTTGGCAGTTGGGAGACACAATTAAAAATGCCATGTGAGAATGCATGAAACTTCATATTAAATATTTTACTATAAAAGCACTTGTATCTCAAATATGTCAATTCTTGCCTTTACGAGGTTTTTTTTTTGGGGGGGGGTATTTTTATTTATTTATTTTTTATTTTTTTATTTTTTTTGGACTTTCCCATTCCCCGGCTCTAGTCATTTTGGGTAAGGGAGTGAAACGCAGGAGCAAGGTTCAGCTTAGCCACTGTAGTGACTTTGGGTTAATACTGTGCAGAGGAACATGAAGAAGATGGAAGCTCACCACCACCTGCCTGAGAGGCTGTTCACACAGCATTCATAGGTGCACCAGTCAATCTGCTTCCAAACCAAAAATAACACCTTCAACAGTAATGAGTTTCCACACTGTGGACTTCAGGCTTGATTGACAGGGGATTGCTCAAGTGGTGAGAGCACAAAACCAGCCCTCTACAGTTCTCCTTGTGAACAAACACTGGGTCACATTTTCTTTTTTCATATTCCTGACAACACCTATAACAGTACTAAAACTTTAATATGATGATTGATGCCTATGAACATTTAAATCCTAAGCCAGTGTAACTAATGTGGAACTCTAGTGCTGCTGAGCTCACATCTGAGTTATTTCTGGTTTGGAAACAGACGTGGCTGAAGTACCTCTGACTTTTTAGGTACAGCCAAAAAGAGTCAGCAGACTAGATGCCCTAAGATGAATGATTGTAATAAACTGTCTCAGACATGAAACTTTAGCTTGGTGCTAAATCCAAACTACAGTGCTCTTTGTGAGTGCCACACAGTGTATTTAAAAACCTTTGCTAAACAAAGTCTCCCCATTCTGATGGCTTTCCAACCATGGTTTATTTCTTTAACCAATCTCAATAGATGCTGTATTTAAAAAAAAAAAAAAAAAAGTTTAATTGTAACTCTCAAGTGTTTCTTGGTCACTGTGAGAGAAGACATACTTCCCAGCCTGCACTGCTTCTCAATACTTACGAATCTGTGGTATAGAAACCTTGAGTATGTGTGTATATCACCTGCACTTTCTTCTTAGGCTATCAACAGGGTGAAGTTCCTGATAGAGAAGAAAATGGGAGCAAAAGAGTCACTTAAAATATCACGTAAGTACAAAAAGAAGAGAAAGAAGATATACATGTGTTTATAGTATATTCCTCAGAAAATTATTAATAAATTCTATAAGAATTGAATCACCTAGTTTGGTAACCTGAAGCGAAGAGAAAGAAATTTTTTTTCTGACAAGAGCGATACAGTAAATATTTTAAGCATGCAATGGAAAAGAAGAAAGTCTGAAGCCAGTCACTTCACAGTGAAGACTGTGATGTGCAGGCCTGGTCACCCTGCAGAACTGAGACACTCACTCCCAAATGGCAGGGAAAAATGGCTTCTGAGAATCCATGCCTGAGTTTCTCTCTAAGAAACTACATCCAATGACTCTATCTAAGAGGGAACATAGGTCACATCAACTTGGAATAATCCTGAAGGGCTATTCTAGCTCCAAAATGCCCCCATGGGATTGACTCAAGCCTTTGACCACACTGCCGCTCAGGTTCTTCTACCTAGTCCTCAGTCCCTCCTGGTATTGTTCCCTATAGAATATACTATAAACATCATGCACACACATCTCCAACTCAGAACATGTTTCCTAGAAAATGCAGATAATGATGGCTGTTACTAGAAGTGGTCCAGAAAGCAGACTCCAGGTTGGAAACCTGCAGTTTGCTCACTGGTTGGCAATAAGGACTTCCCCAACACCAGTGGTAGGGGAAGTCTAGATAGCCCCCTAACGTTAATAACACAATAGCTGCACTAGTGAGACAGGATACCAAATAAAGGAAACTTACTGAGAGGTGAAACACCTCAGGAAGCAGTACTTACAAAGTAGTACCACTGGAATCAGCTCTTGCTGGGGGTCGAAAATGATCTGGAGGAAATTTTTTTTTAAACTGAGAATGATCTGAGGTGGCATGTCAAATGTAAGAAGGCCTCTTTGGAGAACATAAAGAAAGGCTTCTCTTCTGTAGTTCAGAGAGCAAGAAGATTTAAAGATCAGGCCCAAGTATAATGATGAGAGCAGCAGATACCCCCCACCAAAAAAAAAAAAAAAGAATGCATAATATTAAATACTCAACCCTGTCAAGGATGCTAGAGTAAGATCAGGATAGAACCAAGAACCAAGTTAGGAATGTGTAGCTCAGTAGTCCTGAAAACACCTTAAACCCCGTGGGCCTGAAGAAGACATCACTTATCCTTCACTGGAAGAAAACAAATAAGGCTCTACTTCACAGGGTAAAAAGGTCCTCATCACGATCTATACTCTCTTTCCTCCTAGCTACCAGACCAATAACTAGGATCAAGAAGGGAAGTAATGATCCTAAGTGGGTTCAGGGCAGGCTTCTTCAGTGGTGGTAATGATCTAAATTTTCAGCTAGGTAGTGGTCACATGAGTGTGTTTATCAAAAGTTTATTAAGCTGGACAATATGCTGTTTATGTCTGTTCACTTCAAATAAATTTTTAAATAAGCAATTATATTCAATTTACATTTTCAAAAAAAGTGTTTTACTTAGAAACTTCTACAGTATTTTGTCATATTGGTATTTGTTTATAGCTTTATCTACCTGTATCACTATATCAACATTGTAAGCCAGATACCACAATAACTAAAAACTTCTTTATTACAAATGTTAACTGTTGAGAAACCAATGGAACTTCAATGTTGTACATTAAGTGACTAATGTGACAAATAAAACTGAATCACTATCACCAAGAAGAAACTGAGGCTTACTCATGTGACCCAAGGGACCCACAACCATGTGGTAGATGTTATAGATAGACCCACTCTATATCCTATCACAACTTCTTTCCCTTCACTGTCTCTAAAAACTATTCACCTCCCTACTGCTTTCCAACTAAACCTGAACACATGATCTAGATCAGTCCATAAGACATAAGCTAAAATCTCTTCCCAATACAAATTCTTCCCCTTCCTCTCTCCCTCCTCACAATGTGAAAGAGATGCCTCAAGCTTAATTAAGCAGTCATGGTTTTTTTTCTTTTCATGAGACAGGCCAAAGAATGTGACAGAGATGCTAGCCCTGCCTTCATTGAACATTACCATCACTACAAACCTGGAATTAGATGGCCAGCAGCTGTCTAATTCCAGATTACCTGTTATGTGAGAAAAATAAACCTATCTGTACTTGTGGGTTATCTGACGCTAAATACATTCCTAACAGATATGTTACACAGCTAGTAAGTGAGGAGCCAAGAATTCAAACTGGGTCCATCTCTCTCCAAAGCATCAAATTGGATAATCTTTCTATGAAGGTTTTCTCCAAATTGTAAATACATACATTTTTCACATGAAAGTACTTACTCCAAAGCCAAATCAAGAATATGTCACTCAAGATCTCCAGGTTCTTCCCCCAGTCTTGTGGTACTTAGTCACTCTACCACTGGTGTATATCCCCGGCACACCCCACACGTTTTTTTTTCTTTTTTAATTTTGAGCTATGTCTCACTAAATTGCCCAGACTGGTCTTGAACTTGGAATCCTCTTGCGTCAGCTTCCCAAGTAGCTGGGATTAAGGGTATGCACCATTGAACCTGGTTCTCTTGCACTTTTTACTTTCTAACTGCACTTAATACATTTGCAGTGACCCATTCCTGATCTTTAAATACAGCTTTGTAAACATTAGTCTGTAAACAATAATGTCCTTGGAACTCCTCAGAAACATTAAGCTTTTAGAATTAGTAACACTAAACCTTATAATTTTCCTAACAT
Source organism: Sciurus carolinensis (assembly GCF_902686445.1). NCBI lineage: Eukaryota > Metazoa > Chordata > Mammalia > Rodentia > Sciuridae > Sciurus > Sciurus carolinensis. Next base: position 88,858,316 of record NC_062224.1, read on the forward strand.
AAAGACAGGGGTAGATAAGAGTCTGAAATCATTTTCAACTGGTAAATTACTATCTTGTTTTAATCTTCACATTGAGACCTAAATCTAAGAAAAATGTCTTCCAGAAATATTAGAAGGTAGAATATATATTTGAATATATGCTTTCAATAAAACAGTATCTCAGACCACTGAAAAACCATTATGTTTATAGGTGAATAAATGTCTTCTTAAAATAAAAAATTCTAATCCATATGTTAAATTTCATAATGTAATTAAAATTTTAATTAAAAAGAAGTTAATCCTTATCTTCTATTTACATTACAAAAATCAGTTCAGGTCAATGGGGGAATCAGATTAAAATGGATAATTTTCCAGAATCCTCTAAAATGAGCATTCATAATGTAGTACATTCTTTGTAATCTCATGTGCCTGACAAGACAGTATGCATACACTCATGGAGAGTCAATGGGGTTGATTCCACAAACACATTTCAACTGATTCAACTGCATTAAGTTCTAGGAAAAGGTGACAATCCCCTGCCTCTTCCGTCTGCTGAAAGATACAGACATGTTAATCATTGTCAAAACATCCACAAGTGCTCTAAAAGTTGTATAATTGAATGGAAATATGTATACTGGTGATGTTGCTGAGGCTCTATAGGCTCCTCACTAACCTACAATACTGTCTTCTCCTTTGTACTCTCCTTTTTCCCACTCTCCACTATCACTATCAATATCAAATACCAAAACCATTATCTCAGGTCCAGTCTTTCCTCCTGAATATCTCCATCTGGACTTCTTATAGATATCATAAAACTTATTATTCACAGATAAACTAAACTTCTTTCCCACAAACTGCTTCCAGTTATTTTCCACTTTAGCTAGTGGAATATCACCATTCACCTGGTCCCTTCTACCATAGAAATCTTGGACTAATCTTTCACACATCCCTATTTCTCTGAAATCCAATCAATTTCCATATCAAATCATAATAAAGAAAATAAAGGAAACAGAAAACAAAGACAACAAAACCAAAAACAAAAACTGTTTCTTTAAAAAATAAAAATAGATGGGCTGGGGTTATAGTTCAGTGATACAGCACTTGCCTAGAATGTGTGAGGCACTGGGTTCAAGCAGTCATGGTTTTTTTTATTATACTTGGGCCTGATCTTTTTTCTATATCACTCCATATAGAACCTCAGCACTTCCAAGTCTACAGTCCCATGATAGATCTGCTGCTCTCATCATTATACTTGGGCCTGATCTTTATTTAAATAAAATAAAGGTCCTCTGACTATCTATCTATCTATCTATCTATCTATCTATATATATATAATATATATGTATTATAAAAATAGACAAAAGCAAGATTTATCAAGAAAAAATAGAAAGCAAAAATAAATATTAAAGATGATAAAAGTAAATTACAAATCTAGCCAACGAAGGAATGTGGAGGGAAGAAGGGAAAAAAAGAAAGAAATTAATTTGTGTCAGTAAATCTGAAAACTTACACGAACTGGGCAATTCCTGTTTAAAAAAAAAAAAAAAAAAAAACCCTGTGTTTGCATATGTAAAAAACTAATTATAAAATATGAAAGAACAAGCGGCCAAAAATAGTCAAGAAATTTTTGAAAAATCACCAAGGTAAAGATAGATAAAGTTTTATTCAAAGTACAACTAAAGCAAGACAGAAACCACTGGGGGGGGGGGGGTGCGGGGGAGCGGGGATAAGGAGGAGTCCAGAAACATAACTACTAATACATGAAAACTTGGATAGAACAGGCTATATAGATAAGTAGATAAAGTATGGGCTATTCAAAGATTGGTACAAGGATAATTGATTATTGCTTTAAACTGATAAATATACACAGGTATATACACACATATGAACAAAGAATTACTACCTTGTACTACACAGAGTGAACTAAAAAACAAAAAGGGAAAAGTAAAATATTATAACTTTTTGAAGAAAACAGACAATTATCTTCATGACCTCTAAGTAGAGACAAACTTCCAGGACAGGAAAAAAGAAAAAAAAAAAAAGAAACCTGGTATATTCAATAACATTAAAATTAGAAATATTTGTTCATCAAGAGAGACAACTGGAAAAGTATAAAGTCACAGATTAAAAGACACGTCTATACTACTAACTCTGTAGGAGTTAGTAACTAGATTTAAGAACTCAATAAGCAAAACAACTCAATTTTAAAGAAATTGACAAGATTAACAGGTCATTTTCAGAAGAGTATTTGAAAAACTGTCAGTACAAATCATAGGCAAATTAAACTAACAATAGGAAGCCATTTCATACTTATCAGATAGGCTAAATAATCTAAGTCCTGGAGAAATGAAACCAAGTAGGGAATGGCTAGCACAGGCATACACCACTGGTAGGAATATCTGAAGGACAATATTCCTACAACTAACCAATTCCCCTTGTAGGTATATGGTACAAAAAAACTCAAACAATGCACAAAAACATATACAAGAAAAGTGAACACTATAACAGCAGTATATGGGCAAGAGCATTTTACTGTTGCCAGAATCCTAGCAGACCAACCACTAGGACCACTGTATGCCTGCTTTTCCAGTTGGAAGGTTCCTAGTTTGCTGAACTAGTGATTTGCAAACATAAACATTAATCTCTATTACTACTTTTTAAAAACACTTCTTAACTGTAACAATGACATCACAAAATACACCAAAGAAAACAGAAAAGGTATCAAACAAAATACTTCTTAAAATTCATGACCATCCCTTCATTACTTACTTAGTAGAAAGCACAACAAAGTGCTTCTACTAGTTTGCAAAAGCCAAGATTCTAATAAGATTATAAAAATTTCCAATTGTTGGAAAGAAAACAAAAATGTTTATCCTTCTCTTCCTGGGCCAATCTCCTCCTAAATAATAAAAATAAAGAACATAACAACATATTTCTAGTAAAGAACACTGAATTTCTAATTTTGTAATTCCAGTAGTAATCATTTGATTACAAATACTTGTAAATTTAAAAGTGCAAAAAACTGGTCTGGGACCAAAGATTTCACAAATTTTTAAATATTTGCAAGAGACTTTAAAAAACATACCTCTAAATACATACAAACTCTTGTCCTCCCCTACAAGATCTGATTTTTTTCAATTTTATTTAGTAAAACCATTTTTTATTTTATCATTCCATAAAATATCATATTATTTGTAAATATCCACTTCATTAAAGCTTAAGTCATCCAAAAGTATTGAATAATAATATTGGCATAAAAATTCCACCACTGCTAGTTTGGACTGGCTTACTTGCTGGGTGAGAAAAGCATCAGGGTGTAGATTTGAGAAGACAGAGGCATATTGAAATTCAGAGGAGTCTGGGAGTCTGTTAGGTTTGTTGTGATTGAAAACTGGCAACATGATCCCATATGAATACCCTAAAATGAAACAGCAAGTTTTCACAGTGGAATTTGATGATAACTCTGATAGTGTTGGTGGGGGAAGGGACTTCTGTTTTTTTTTTTTTTTCATATCTGTAAACTTAATGCTAAATTAATATTTTCATCTGATCCATTTTCAAATAAAAATTAAAAATTTGGAAATGAAAGTTATTTAAGTATTGCTTTCTTAAATTAACAGTTGTTTATATAGCAATACAAATGATTCCTCTTTTTTTTTAACCACTGAAATCTAGAGAAGTTTCACTTTTACAGCAGTTAGTATACAAGTTCTTTTTTTCAAATCTAATAATTTCTTTAGATCAATTAAATGCTGCCTTAATACATAAGGTCTATAATTTATAACTTTTTTCAAGTTTGCCATCTGAGATTAGTAGCTATTCTGACTCTAATACTAAAAATAATGCTGCCTTAGAGGGAATGAATCAAATAGCATTCCACTATTGGTAACAAAAGAACTAAAATTTTTGAAACATAAAATTTGCCTTCATCTTAAAAGTCCTTAACACTAATTCGAATGTTTAAAGACGCCTGTAAGTGGGTCATGAGGTATTTTTCCCAGGCTGAGAAACTGTATATAAATTGTTCTCTGGAAAGAATTTTCAACCAAAAGTTATAAATACCAGGAGGAGGATTAATAATGGAAAGTCTGACCTAACACTTGACTGACCAACATGATATTCTATTCAGTAGTGTCTACTACTTAGAGTTCACACTACTCAGAATTACACAGAATCCTTAGTTCTTTTAACTGAAAGTTGCAAATGTCTAACTTTTTCTCCCAATGGTACTTTAAATAAAACTTATCAGATTTTAAGATGTCAATTCATACGATTAGAAATTTATGACATCAAAATTAAGCAAAAATAATAAAGTTTAAATGTCTGTTTCAAATAACATAGTTTTCTGTTCTCTTTTCCTATATGACATCAAAAATCAGTAACATCTTAACTCAACTTATATGCAAAATATGTAATAAGCCACAACTGAACTGAACTAAATATTCACACTGATGTCTTCCCTACACAAATTGTTAACAGGATTTTGAAGCCTCAAGGGAGTAATAATTTTATTGAAATTTTCACTGGCATAAAATATTACTCATATCCTATAAATCACCATTTTTTTACTCATTCAAGCATATTTGGTTCAGGGTAATAAAAGAAAACACATGAATACAGGTCTGGTTCCATCATTTCCACATATAACCTGCCATTTATCACTTACCCTCTCTGAGCATCAGTTTTCTCATTTGTAAAATGCAGACGGTGCCACTGTCCTGGCCTACTTCACAAAGCAGTCAGAATGACTCAGTGACATAAATTACAAAAGTCCTCTCTCTTCTTTCTCAACAGACTCAAATGTAGTAAACTATCAGCATTCCAAGTCATGTCCATTATTTGAAAAATATCTATTCTTAAAACATTTTAGGTGTTCTACATTATTGTTTTTTTAGTCAGTTTCTAGCTGCTATGACTAAAAGTCCTGATAAAAACAATTTCAGAGGAGGAAAAGTTTATTTGGGGGTTCAAAGTTTCAGAGGCTCAGTTCACAGAAAGCCAGCTCTATTCCTTGGGCTCAAGGTGAGGCAGGACATCATGACAGAAGAATGCAAGGCAGGGAAGCCATTCACATGATGATCAAGAAGCAGAGAAAGACTCCACTGAACAGACACAAAAGGCACTTCCCCAATGCCCATCTCCTCCAGTCACACCCTACCTACCTTCAGTTACAACTCAGCTAATCCCTATCAGAGGATTAATTCACTGATTGGGTTAAGGCTTTCATACCCAATCATTTCACCTCTGAATGTTCTTGCGTTGTTTCACACATGCACTTTCTGGGGACACCTTTTAAACCATAACACTTGTTAATAATGTCAGGAGAGTCAAATGTTGCAAGTGTTTCCATATAGTCCTACAGAGTATGACAACAACAAGTTCTAACCATCCTCTGGCCCTGAGCCCTTTCTCAGTGGCCTAGGTCATGGAAACTTTCATACAACTGCTCCACTTATTGGGTGTGGGTGACACATCTGCTTGCCACTTGCTGAGCCCTTAGCACTGAATTCAGTGACCCCACTCACTGCAAGGACAGCAACCAGACAGGCTCCTGTGGACAAGAGTAGCACTACTCTATAATGCTCCTGATGTTTGCTGCAGTCTTAAATACAGTCTTGCTCTGATGACCATCTCATCTACTTCTGTCATTTGTGAAGTTGTGACAAGCCAATGTGCCAAGTAGTCATTTCCTCGGTAATATTTTTACTCCTTGCCTTCTCCATGAAGTTTGGGTTCTTCCCTATTAAAAGGGTGAGAAAGAACACAGCAAGCAATGTGCTAAGATAGACAATGACTTTTTAGAACGCCCTCCAAAATTAGGCCCAGTCAGAACACAACATAGTTAGGTTATTAAAACAGGGGTTCCCAAAAAAGAGGTGGGTGGGATCAGTACCAAAGAAATTTAGTCCAGAAATTGAGCTCCAAAGCAAGTAGCGGGTTGAAACCAAAGTGTTTTAGTTGAAATTAAAAGTGCTCTACAGAACAATATTCCTTTGTGGAAATCAAACTATCTCTACTGGAGGAGGAACTAAGAAGCCAAGTGGCAAACTTAGAAAAAATTCGTCAGTCCCTCCACCATCAGACCCTGTACCTGTTTATCTGCACTTGCTACCCTTAAAAGAGAAAATGGACCAGAGATGGGCCAAGGTCTCTCTATCCACAGGGAAGCCACAGAAAAAAACGGCAGGGTGAAAAATACAAACTGTGTGGCTCTTTTGGATACTGATTCTCATAGTCATCTTACTGGCTTTTTTTTTTGGGGGGGGGGAGGGGGTACTGGGGATTGAACCCACTCAACCACTGAGCCACATCCCCAGCCCTATTTTGGAATTTTTTTAGAGACAGGGTCCCACCGAGTTGCTTAGTGCCTCACTGTTGCTGAGGCTGGATTTGAACTCATGATCTCCTTCCCTCAGCCTCCTGAGCCATTGGAATTATAGGTGTGCACCACAGCACCCAGCTTACTAGTTTTTCTTAAAGGAAAAAGGCCACATATTCCACTGGCTGGACTTGGAAATAGATTAAAGGAGGAATAAAAGTTACTATAGCTATATAGGCATGGCTACCTGGACGCTACTGTGTACTGTTGCTGCTCCCACTTTTGAATGTATACGTGGTATTGATGTTTGACAAATGTTCTGTGAAATCTTATTAATCCACAGGTTATTTTATCAATTTCAAAGATCTTCTTGTAGAGAGATAACAGTGGAACAAGTGCATAATAGACCCGCCCACGTAGGCCCTCCCATGTTATGCAATAAAACAATGAAGAATTCCAAAAGAGGAGAAATAAGTCACAATTGTCATTAAGGACTTGAAGACAGCAAGAGATGTTGACACATGTAATTATCTTATTGAAATCACTATGTGTGGCAAGTGAAAAGGCTAATAGGAATTGGAAACCTACAATGGATTCTCACCAACTGAATTCAGTTGTTGCCCCTTTGCTCAGGTTGTCCCAGACATAAAAACTGTGAACCAATCACCTTAACAAACTAATGCCACCTAGTATGCCATCCTGGCCATTGCTACTGACTTTATCAGTTCCTTGGTTATCAGAAGATCAAGATCAGTTTATCTTCATCTGGCAGCAGGTTCCAAAAAAGGTTTAAGGAACAGTCACCAAAGTACTTGAATTTTCTTACTATGTACACCAAAGCTAAAACATGGAACAAGCTCCTCTCCTTTCAGGAATGACTTGGTTCCACTGCACCAGTGGTAACATGTTGATTGACTGACTCAAAGAAAACATGGTGATGGCTTTGGAACAGATGCTGGTTCACATGAGAGCCCAGGGTGATTCATTAATCCTGACGTGTTATAGGGACTACCTATCCAAGTCAAATTCTTCAGAGCAATGCAGGCTGTCCTCAAACAATAAAGGAAAAATTGTCTTCCAAACTGTACCTACTAAAAAAGAAGCCTGGCACTTGTATGGACTGCTTAGGTATTAAGCAATATGGAGTACTCAGGTATTAAACATACATACGCCTTATCTAGGTTCTACTACCCAGAAGATACAAAGGCTTCTAGTTACACACTGCAGTGAAGTATTCTCCACAGTGGAGTTCATACCCTAGATCTATCCTTAATTTGGGGCTGTGAAAAGTTTTAGAAGATCAGATCAGCTTAAGCTCCCTTGCACAAGTCATAATGGATAATATACTGGCCTTAAACTATATCCTAACTGAACAGGATGTATATGAATTAGTACTGCTCCTTAGGTAGAATAATCCATACAGCCCATTAAAAAAGGAAGCTAAATGATTATTTGAAATTAGACCTACTGGTGCTCAGACTTTACTCAATTTTCTGAGACAGAGACCCAGAAACATAATTGAGATGGATACTACTTACCCTGTTGATTAGAGACCTCACTGCATGTTGTATGAAATAAATCATATGGATTTGATCTCAGTACCTGACAACAAAATTAATCAAAGTTGTTGATGGGGTAATAAATGAAAATTTAAATTTGACCAAGAATATGTATGGAGAGAAGAATGGACTGTCAGGAAAGTTGGCTGACATGGTCCTCAACCTTCCCTGCACATCCTTACCAAGATCAAAGCATTCTCTATTCTCTATATTTATCCTCTCTATACAGCTAATGATAAGCAATCAAGCAGATGAAAGTTGCATGACTACCAGACACTACCTGCTGCCTTGTATGACAGACTTACTTACTGCTTGCTTCCAAAAGTATTCCCCTAGGTTCCTCAGCTGTGGCCCAACTCACTGAAAACACACCAGCGTCTAGGCATAACTGATCTCTCAGTGGGACTTGAGAGTAAGAGAATCAGCACCAACTACCATGCTAATGTTCCTGATGCTTACTAAACTATAATAAACTGTGTTGCTCTGATGACTATATTCATCACTTTTCCTATCTATACAGCTGTGGCAAGACAACCTACTTGTTTACTCTGTTACTTCTCTTAGTTTTAGTACTCCTTGCCAACCCACGATAGGTGGCAAATACAAATAACAACTTAATCTTTGGAGTATCCTGGCATTTCAAACATTTGAAGGAATTTACAAAAGCAAAGTTCAATAAACCTAACTATTTTGATGGATTTGATACTCTTTTACCAAACATCTCCAAGGATCAATATGCCTTAACATTATCTAGACTCTCTACAAAACCAAAAATTTAGTAAGCAAAAAGATATTATTTCAATAACTATGGAAATAACTTCAAATAGATCCTTTCACAAGTATAAGTGATTTCCATGAAATCATTTTACTGTTCTAAACACATTTGCCATAATTTTAAATATGACCATTAGAAAAGTGATCTGGTACCATAAATCTTCCAGCTAGCTAAGGTTTTGCAGCATGAGTTATCTCTTTCCTGAATTACAAAGCTCCATTGAGATAACATTATTTTCTAGCACCAAAATTCTGTGTACAAATTTCAACGAAGATGATTTATATATTTTCAGTTTTAACATTTCAGTAAGTACCCCTGGTACAGCCTCAAGAAATTGAAATTGAAATGACAACTAATCTGGAAGAAACCAGCAACTATTCACCAATCTAAGTGAACAAGTTCTTTCTTTTTAATAAAACCTAGATTTATAATTGTATATACACACACATATTACACAAATTTAAATTCTGTTTTAAGCAACCTTATTAAAACAAATAACAGTACTGCCAGTCTCCTACCTCTGATCCCTCTAATGGAACACTACTCCCTGAACAATTTGTAACTAATACTTAAACATCTATCATACAGTATGCAAAAAAAAAAAAAAAAAAAAAAAAACACTAGTTCACACTAGGTAAACAAAGTATCTGTTTCCTCATCAAACTCAACAACCTGCTGCTTTCTGAGGTTGTTTCTCCTGGGTGACACTACCCAGTTGGCATGACTGTGGTCTCCTTTTGTAAGAATACAAGCAAAACATAACCATGAATTAATTTGTACTTCAGTATGTGTTGCTTGCAGGTATACTCTGTCCTCAGTATCATGCTTTCATTAGTATGAGAAAAATTTCAGAATATTTTAATGTTCATATCAGTTTAGACATAATTAAGAAAAATAAAAAGCACGTGTGAAAAACAAAACAAAACTCTCTGAGCTATTTTCCTGCTATATCTCTAGTGTCAAACCCATTCTCACAGCTCAACAGACCATAGAAGCACTATGAAAAGCAATAAATAATAACAAAAATTGTTTCCAGAGACATAGAACCTGAGTGAAGGGAAAGATGAATGTTTTCAAAAAAAGAAAACAAAAATCAGCCACGATGTTACAGTCTGGAAGAAATCCTGATCAGTACAGCTAGAGAAAATCATATCTGCTAGCAAAACAAGATTAGTGTTAGTAAGATGAATTAGCTGTAATCTTACCACATTTAATGCACAGGCAGACATAATTAGGGTAGATAAAAATAAAACAATTTATTTGGAAATCCTTTGTAAATTTATTTTCAAGTTAGTTCAAATCCACAATGGGAAACAATTCAATATAATAGATGAAATCTTTAGACTTAACAAGTCTTTTTCAGTTTCACACATCTTTCTATTATCTTCAGATTAACTTGATTTGTGATTCCTGTTTCAGACACTAATATCTTCACTGGCATATTAAAACTTTCAATTTAGTCCATTTGAACATGTGTATATTTATATTTTTATCATGCTAAGACTACTTATTAAGGACCTATTAAATGCCAGACATTTTACTAGGCGCTGGGTACTCACACAAAACTGACATGGTCTCTATCCTCACTTGCAATCTAGTTAGAAAGACTGACTAGATGGGTAATGACAATGTGATATTTTACAAATGAAAAATGTGAGGTACTAAGGGAATATATAACAAAGTTGGGAGAATGGGAGTTTACCAAGAAACTCTGTCTATGAGGAAGTGACTTTTACCTGATGCCTGAAGGATAAATAGTTCAGATGGTAAGGGAATAAGAGAAGGCGGGGAATGGGACACAGTCTCCTGAGGAGCACTGCCTATAAATGAGGTTTACTATCTATTCCTCATACTCATCATAGACAAAGGTTATATTTCATGGATTGTGAGAGGTGGTAGGCAATGTTCAAAATGTCAAAACAAGGTATTTCATAAACTGCTAATGTTTTTACATTAGAACACTAATAAGTGAGATTCTTTTCTATAATTCAAAACTACATGTCACAGGCCTACGAAGAAGGTCTACTGAGACATGTTTAGACTAGAGAAAATTCACTTGTTCCTTCCTAGAGAAGTATAAAATGAAATACATCTTATGTACTTTTATAAATTTGGACCATACACAAAAGGAGAAATTATCAATAACACTTGTTTAAAATACAAATATCTGCCAGAAAATTTGCTTTGTAATGAATGAACATAATTCCTATTTATGAAAGAGCAAAGTTCAGCACAGAATCACTAAACAAAATGTTTCTCTCCTAAGAAAAAACACAGAATTTTGACAGTAACTATTAAGCAAAGAAGTGTCTCAGCTAAGAAATATGGATATCTATAGGAATGCATCTGATTTCTGTATTAACATGTGCATAGGTATTTTAGAAACGATAGTGAGGACATTGTTTTTAACATAAATTTTACTAGTACCCTTCAAGAAGTGTCTCCACACAGGACTTTCTCAGCATCATCAGTAAGGTTCTATTTTGATGAAGACCATTTTGTGATTTCATTGGTGGAGGTAAGGATAATCTTGCTGTTGCCATGATAGATGTGTTGGGTGCATGTGTATTTTAATGTTGGTAAACTGCTTTAAACACAACCCAAACTTCATTTACAAATTCTTTAACCACTAGTCACAAATCCCCTTGATTTTTGAATGATTTAGAGAAATGAATTTTCTAAATATAGAAATACTCTATTTAAAATGGAAGATACACTCTGAATTTTCCAACAATAGCCATGTCAAATATGTATCTTAGTTAAATAGGGCGACAGAAAGTAAGTCAAGCCTATCAACTAAAGACAGATCAGAACTGCAATGTGATATTTCATCTACTCCTCCAACACATGGCACTTAGCCATAAAGTCATAAACCAATTATTACAAGGAATTACGATGCCTAAGCAAAACATGAAGCGCAGTTATTTGTAATGCATTTACCATTTGTGAAAACTAACCAGTAAGTAAAGTCAAAGTCTTGCATACTGCTTAGGTAAGTATATTACAAAAAAATTATGAATATTAAGGAGCAGTAATATTAATACCTTTTTTAAACTCTAACAAATACCAGATTAAACTGTAAAATCATCCAGTTCCTTCAGATAAACACATGATTTGTCCAAGGAAGTCTAGGATAGGCTCCTACACTCCTGGATTTCCACTTGGACATTCTTTAGGATAAAATGGAATAAAGAAAAAAAGTTGTGGACACTTTTTCACATGGTTTTGGAACCACTTTTAGAGTTCTAAACTATGTTAGACCATTAAAAATGCCTCCTGGAGTCACATACTATGTTTGTGTTGTTACCACTGTGTTCTCGAAACTCAGAACACCATAGACACATGGTAGAAACTCAAATATTTGTTGAACAAAAGAAAAAAATAAAGTTACCTAATCCTGCTTTGTCTTAGTGAACCTAAGAAACACTGGTAAAGGCTGTCTCTGAACGCTGATTTAGAGTCCAAAAAAGCAGCAAAATTGGAACCTTTGTTGTATCAGCAGATTACCACATGTTCAGGACATCATAACTATAAATGTTTATTTACTATAACTCGGAAGTGTTTATAATGTTCAGAAGATTACCATTCATAATACTCAATTCACTGCAACTGAATTAGTTATCCTATAATTCCTCTTTCACTGTATCATTCTTTTGTTTAAATATGTCTCATGGTTGTCCATAATCTTTAAATTCCAAGTTCCTTAGCCTGGAATGACAGGCCCCTATTTATGCAACAGAAATTTACTAAACTCCATCTTTGAACCAGGTGAGTACTAAGGATAAAGACAACAAACAACAAACAGATCCTTCTATTAGAGAGCTCATAACCTAGGGAAGAAGTATTCAGAAACATCTGTCAGAGACAGAGCCAAGGGAAAATCACAGTCTCAACTTTCAGACTACCCAGTGCAACCTCTGAAGAACGGTTCCCAGACAGGAGTAATGGGATTGGTTTTTCATTTTACAAATACCACCACTTTGGCAGTTATAAAGAGAATGAACCAGAGCCTCATGCCCCTCTATTGCTGCCAAACTGGCCCATTTCAGTACTTCAGAAATCTCAATATCACCTACCACAATGGCTTCCCCTCAAAACTAAGCACAAATCCATATGCTTCCATGAGGCTTCCATGGAAGTCATTCAAACAACAGACCTCTCCTTCCTTTGATATCCTCATAGTATGATACATGCTTGTGACATTAAGGACCTTTCTTACACTGTTAATAATGCCATCAATATCAATTAAAAGTTCTCACCAACAAAGTCCATCATATATTCCTGACATCCCCATTATGTCTAATATAGTTCTTTTTTCACAGTAAGCTGTCTCAGGATATAATGACTAGTAATTATCAATTGGATTTTTTTAATTAACATTCAAGTTTGTGAAAATTAGCATGGAACAAAGAGTTAAAAAGTAACAGTTTCAAATATCTGGAAAACAGAAGAAATGGTTTCAAAAAATAAGCCTGTAAAGCACTTTAGGTAGTATGGCCATTTTGACAATATTAATTCTGCCTATCCAAGAACATGGGAGATCTTTCCATCTTCTAAGGTTTTCTTTAATTTCTTTCTTTAGTGTTCTGTAGTTCTCATTGTAGAGGTCTTTCACCTCTTTTGTGAGATTGATTCCCAAGTATTTTATTTTTTTCGAGGCTATTGTGAATGGGGTAGTTTTCCTAATTTCTCTTTCTGAAGATTCATCACTTATGTATAAAAATGCATTGGATTTATGAGTATTGATCTTGTAACCTGCTACTTTACTGAATTCACTTATGAGTTCTAAAAGTTTTCTGGTGGAATTTCCAGGATCCTCTAAATATATAATCATGTCATCAGCGAACAGGGATAGTTTGAGTTCTTCTTTTCCAATTCGTATCCCTTTAATTTCTTTGGTTTGTCTAATTGCTCTGGCTAGAGTTTCAAGGACGATATTGAATAGAAGTGGTGATAGAGGGCATCCCTGCCTTGTTCCAGTTTTTAGGGGGAATGCTTTCAGTTTTTCACCATTTAGAATGATATTGGCCATGGGCTTAGCATATATGGCCTTTATAATGTTAAGGAATGCTCCCACTACCCCAATTTTTTCTAGTGTTTTGAGCATGAAGGGATGCTGTATTTTATCGAATGCTTTTTCTGCATCTATTGAAATAATCATGTGATTCTTAACTTTAAGTCTGTTGATATGGTGAATGACATTTATTGATTTCCGGATGTTGAACCAACCTTGCATCCCTGGGATAAAACCCACTTGATCATGATACACTATCTTTTTAATATATTTTTGTATGCGATTTGCTAAAATTTTGCTGAGAATTTTTGCGTCGATGTTCATTAAGGACTAAAGTGCTATACAGATTCAATGCAATTCCAATTAAAATCCCAATGATGTACCTTGCAGAAATAGAGCAAGCAATTATGAAATTCATCTGGAAGAATAAAAAACCCAGAATAGCTAAAGCAATCCTCAGTAGAAAGAGCGAAGCAGGGGGTATCGCAATACCAGATCTTCAACTCCACTACAAAGCAATAGTAACAAAAACAGCATGGTATTGGTACCAAAATAGACAGGTAGATCAATGGTACAGAATAGAGGACATGGACACAAACCCAAATAAATACAATTTTCTCATACTAGACAAAGTGTCCAAAAATATGCAATGGAGAAAAGATAGCCTCTTCAACAAATGGTGCTGGGAAAACTGGAAAACCATATCCAACAGAATGAAATTAAACCCCTATCTCTCACCCTACACAAAACTCAACTCAAAATGGATAAAGGACCTCAGAATCAGACCAGAGACCCTGCATCTTATAGAAGAAAAAGTAGGTCCAAACCTTCAACTTGTTGGCTTAGGATCAGACTTCCTTAACAGGACTCCCATAGCACAAGAAATAAAAGCAAGAATCAACAACTGGGATAGATTCAAACTAGAAAGCTTTCTCTCAGCAAAGGAAACTCTCAGTAATGTGAAGAGAGAGCCTACAGAGTGGGAGAATATCTTTGCCACTCATACTTCAGATAGAGCGCTAATTTCCAGAATCTATAAAGAACTCAAAAAACTCTACACCAAGAATACAAATAATCCAATCAACAAATGGGTTAAGGAAATGGACACTTCACAGAAGAAGATGTACAAGCAATCAACAGATATATGAAAAAATGTTCAACATCTCTAGTAATAAGAGAAATGCAAATCAAAACTACCCTAAGATTTCATCTCACCCCAATTAGAATGGCGATTATCAAGAGCACAAGCAACAATAGGTGTTGGCGAGGATGTGGGGAGAAAGGTACACTCATACATTGCTGGTGGGGTTGCAAATTAGTGCAGCCACTCTGGAAAGCAGTATGGAGATTCCTCAGAAAGCTTGGAATGGAAACACCATTTGACCCAGCTATCCCACTCCTTGGCCTATACCCAAAGGACTTAAAATCAGTATACTACAGAGATACAGCCACATCAATGTTCATAGCTGCTCAATTCACCATAGCCAGATTGTGGAACCAACCTAGATGCCCTTCAGTTGATGAATGGATAAAGAAACTGTGGCATATATATACAATGGAATATTACTCTGCAATGAAGAATGATAAAATTATGGCATTTGCAGGCAAATGGATGAAACTGGAGAATATCATGCTAAGTGAGATAAGCCAATCTCAAAAAACTAAAGGACGAATGATCTCACTGATAAGCGGATGAAGACATATAATGGGGGGTGGGAGTTAGGGTTAGGGTTAGGTTTAGGGTTAGGGATAAGGAGGGTGGTAGGAATGGAGGAAGGAAGGACTGTGTAGAGGGAAAAGAGGGGTGGGAGGGGTGGGGGGGAAGGGAAAAAATAATGAATCAAACATCATTGCCCTATGTAAATTTATGATTACACAAATGGTATGCCTTGACTCCATGGACAAATAGAGAAACAACATGTATCCCATTTGTATACTATAAAAAAATAATAATAATAAGCCTGAAATTCCTCCAGTGCTTTTTTCCCAGATTACTTAATTGTAATGTATACAGAATTCAAAGTCCCCAGGCCTGGAAGAAAGGATATGAACTAGAAAACCAACCTCAAGTCTTGATTCATGGTCACAATCTTGACCTGAAAATAGGTATACACAAACTAATCAAACTCCATCCTCCTACCTATTTCCCCGCCCCCACACACTTATTTACTTCCATTCTGTCTCTCCAGTTCAAAGACTAAGACATAAAATAGCCAGTTAGACACTTCAACAAAAAATAAAGCTACTCATTATTTAATATAGGATTGAAATAAAAGGATAACCCAGAATGAAGGTAAAGACTTTTTTAATGTATGCCTAAGAACACCTTCCTAACTGAAAGCTGACCATCATATGAACATAACTCATTTCTCTGAGATTTACTGTACTGCGGTCAAAAACATTCAAGTTAACTCTTTAGAAGATGATTACTCTGGTACCCCATCATTGACTTTTCTCTACTGTGTATCTTTTTATTATTTCATTCTTCCATGAAAAGAAGTGAACCTAAGGAACACCTACCTATATTTTGTATAACATGTCAAATACATAAAGTTATTTTTAAATTGCACATTTTATCACTTTTTAAAATTAAAACAGGTAACTTCACATCCTAAAAAAATAATTTTATTAATTGATAAAATTTAATGAGGTTTCTATTTCAATTGCTTACCCTTTCACATGTCATTTTTAAAGAACTACTTTGCTTTACCTTGTTGAATATTAACAAAATATGTTTAAATTTGGATTGTGTATTAGTCCACCAACAGTACGAAAGTTTTCGAATAAGCATTTTTTTGTATAATGGCACTGAATGAAATCTAAGAGTCCTACAACACAGTTTCAAACTATGGATTTTGTTATTGTTTCTACTGTATTTTAGTTAGTTATCTTAATGGTATTAAAAAGATTTACAAATGTAAATTGCATGGGGGAAGCATTTGGAATATGATACAGAAAATTCAAGTCTTATCCTGGTTTTACCAAGAACTTTTTTCTGAAATGTTGGCTAATGTCTTTAAGACTTAGTTATGTCAAATATCTACTGAAAGTATTGGATTACATGATCTCCAAAGTCCCTTCCAGTCTCAAAAATCCACTCAATTCTAATTTCTTCATAAATAAACAAGTCATGGTATGTAAATTCAGAGTTTATTGACATTTTGATTCAAGTGGAGCAACTCTGAAAAAAGTCTTTGGGGTGCTATGGATTAGTTGTGATCCTAGAACAGTCACTAGGAATGTATGATTAATCCAAAGACATTCCTCACTAAAAATCTTCATGGAAGAGAGCACTACTGAAGAATAATTATTGATCAGTTAATTTGAAAAGTAAAATATCAAAGATTTTATTTGCATAAAGCAACACATCAAATATATGGTTGCTTCAACATAAAATCTAAATTAATGCTTAATTTTGTTAGGTTTGTTATTTTTTTTCTTGAACAACTTAAAGATGATACAACGCTCTAAGAGTCGAATTTATAATTAGTTATGAAAGTACCATGGGAAATATTGTATGTATGAAGTTAATGAGAAAACTATATAAAATAGGTGACCTTAGTTCTACAACTTGTCCCCTTTTAACCTTTCCCATATAGATATTTCTCGTACATTAAAAAAGTCAATCATTATGAATATATATTTAGGGCATCATTTCATAAAGTATTTTACAGACAACTTTTATAAGTCAACATTGAAAATGTGTGAGCTTTAAGCCTATTACTTATTCACACTTTTATTTTTAGAAAATGATTATATGAATATTATTTATTTAAGAAGACCATGAATTTGTTTTCTCTAAGTAAAAAATAATGTCCTCTTATGGAAAATACTCCATGTGTGTTCTCATTTTGATTCTTCAATAAGCAAAAGCAACACATCATTTGACTACCTTTCTAAAAGATTATGATAATTATCAAAAAATATTACAAGGTCATAATTATCAGCAAGAAAATGCTATACCCAAAGGGAAAAACAATGTGTTAAGAAAAAACAAAAATTATGAATTCTAACTCTGACTCTATCATCACCAAGCAAACACAAGCTGAGGAAATCCATGTGCCTTCCTCATCCTTCTTATGCCATCTGTCAAGTGAGGAAATGCCTGCCTACCTCAAGCAAACTGTTACAAAGGAAAGAACTCTCATCCAATCCTCTCTCATATTTTCATCTACCTGTATAGTTGAAACAATAGGTATCACCATTTAGAATAACAAATGTTACCACAGTTTCTGATTTATGACAATTGCATTATTAACTTTCTCTGCAATGCAAAGGTTTTAGGTATCAGTTCAAACTGAATGCTTATTTTTTAACTGAAAATCCACAACTTGGTGACTTTTAAGATTCCATATTATTTTTATGTATTCCTCCAGCAAAATGAGCATCAATACACTTTACTGACATCTCACACTTATTGTTTTGTACTCTTTAAAATGTTTACACATGATCTTCTCAAAACACAGTAGAGCAAATAATTTCCAGATTACAGATAAGAAACTTAGAAGTTATATTAATAATCCAGTATTACCAAGAGAAATAACAGAAGCATATTTCCTGATTCCTGTAAATCAGCATTTCATTCATTTTTTGTATGTTTACACACACACCGAGACCCACGTAACTTGCAGCTTCTTCCTGACCATAGACTGCAGAATTCTGCACATGAACAAAATTTTCAGAAACTCTGTAAAGCCATAGTTCAAGGCTACAGCTTTATGGACTCACTATAAAGACAGTTCTCAAGACCACCAAAAAGCTGTTTTTAATTCAAAACCCAACCACATCCTGGAGATACTGAGCCAGCCACAGGTCCCAAAATCCTTTAATTTTTCTGTATGAGCACTTCTCTTCCACTGAAGTCTTCTTCATTTATCTTGCTTTACAAGAATAACAATTCCTTTTCTAAACAGTATTTATGTACGCCCTCGCTGTTCAAGAATCTTTGGGTTACCTGTCACTTAGGTATTCAACCAAATTTAAATTCTTCATAAGAATTCATGGTCTGCTGAATGAATAATAAACCAAACAAAGGTTCAATCTGAAGAGCATCCATTTCAATTCTGGGAAATCATGTATATTCTACATTTTGAAGAGAAAATGTTTTGTTCTTTGTATTCTAAAATCCTTTTAATCCAAAAATTACACAAGGGTATGTTTACAAATAATGTTTTCACTTGACAAATAGCTATATTACAGTCTAAAAATACAAGGTATTTTATTTATGGGTGGCAGAAAATGTAAAAATTAACCTCTCACTCTCAAAGCTTAAAATATAGCAGTTAAGAAAAATACAAACATGTGGAATGACAGTATTATGTTACTGACCAAATTCTATGTCAAATGATATTTCCAATTTCTAAAAGGCTTCTCTTAAATAAAAGGGGAGGTATTGAATTTTTTTCCTACTCTACTAAGTTTATCATACAAGTCTTCTACTAAACCAAACAAAACAATGAATCACCAAATTAAATATTTTCTACTAAACCATATTTATAGGTTCAAATAAATATTTCTTAATCCTGATGATTTTTAGATTGTATGTTTTTTCTATAAATATTGGCCTACATTTTTACCCTTTCTAGATTGATTTGTTCCAAGGATATCTTTTGAAAGTAGCATACTGTTAAGATTATTCTTTAATCTGAATCTTTTAAAAGAATTTCAATAGATCATATATAAATTGTTTTCATACTGTGTTTTATATTTTTTGTTTCCTTGCTGTTTTTGGTTTGTTGTTGTTGTTGTTGTTTTGTTTGTTTGTTTTTCCATCTTTTGCCACAGGGTCTGGATGTGCTTGCTTTGATCCTGTTCAGTCACTTAGAAACCAAATATATATCTTCTCCTATTTTAATTTCCATTGATGATGAGTCCAAGTTGTTGTAATTCCTCCTTTAACCAAATTTTGCTCATTACCAAAGCTGAACTGAAATTCATTTTCTGTGACCCAACCCCAGCTTGGCTGAGAAAGTATCATACCAGCACCCTGCCAATCTTATTTATCAGATTATAGGCTTTATAACCATAACATAAGTTATTTGTGGCACTGTACCATTCCAATCCTGCATAACATCTGTTTAATCTTGCTCCCACCTTTATTTCATGGTCATTCCCACTGGTTTATACAACAATGTCCCTTTCCCAAATTCTTCATCTTCACTTCTCCAACAGTCTATTTTTTAAAAGAGCTCATAACCAATATATTTTTCTCTAACCCTTGAAAATCTAAAAACACCATTCTCTTGTCATATGAATAATTCTATTGTCATCATGAACAGTATTTTGGCTGTATTTATGACACTTTAGCCACAACCCTTTGTTTTGTTCTCTTCAAGCCTCTGAAGTAACTGTTCCGTTATTTCTTTAGTATTTTGAAATACTAAAGAAAGCACTTTGAACCTTCCCAATTTCTTGGATGAAGATCGTAGTTTCATTAACTTAGTTTCATCAATAATTGGTTTAGAGTTGCATGTGTGTTTCCTACTGCTAAATCTACTGTACTTATTTGAAATAAATCAAGTTAGCAAGGTGAACCACTATTATAAAAACCACAACAAGGAAATAATTGAATCTACTTTATCTTTTCTACACAAAATGCATCTTTTGTTTTGTGATCATGAATCAAGACTGTTCATTCTTTTAATCAGGTTTCTTTAACTGGTAAGTCCTTTGATTATTTAAATCAATAACTGAATTTTCAGTTGGCACATAACCTGCCTCTTACACACTGGCTTATAAATCTGATCTCCAGAATCTCATTTCTAACTCTATTGAATCTAATATCCCAAACCAAAGATGTCTAAAATCCTGAACACTCTAAACCTATTCTATTCTATATTCCTTTTTCTTCATATTTTTAATGAATGGCATTGCCACCTAGTCATCCTATATAATCCCTTGGTCATACTAGACCTTTTTACAACCTTACCTCCACATAAGTCTTCAACTCTTATTAATTCTACCTCCAAAACATCTCTCTGCTTATCCCAGACCCTCATAATCCTTGCTACTAGAAAAACCTGCTCAGTGCTCTTCCTGGCTTTAGTAATATGACTACCACTCTATATACTTGTTATCTACACAGAATGTATGTAGTGATATATCTAAAATTAAAATCCAACTACATCATACTGGTTATAGTCATTTAATGAATGAAATATTCTTTAGCTTCAATCTTAACTTACCAGCATTTTCTCCCTATACTCTGGCCTTAATGAATCATTTACATAGCCTCCAAATACTAGGCTTTGCATCCCTATGCAACTGACACAGGATGTACCATCCCAGTGAAACAGCTTTCCCAGCCAGTCCTCCTGGCCAACCTTGCTTTCCACTCAGGTAGCCCTTGATAAACTACTTTTAAGTATCTGCCTCAATATATTTTAATAATTCAGTTTTATGTCCTCTGAGGTCCTCCTCATGAATTAAACCCTTATATCAACAACTAAGGGCTGAATCGGTATATTCTTTATTTTTATACCTCCAGTACACCTTAAGGTCCAATAAATATTTGAATAACCAAACAAATTTAGTGGAGAAAACAAAACAATTATAAGGTCTAACAGAAAACTTAGTTCAAATTCACGTGAGCACAGATGCATCTGTCCTGTCTCTCAGTTCTCTCCCTTTAAAGGAAAATTTGTAGTGGGTGTATAGATGTGATGACAGCAAGATCTCAAACCCCTAGAAGCAACAACATACGTGATATGTTAAAAGCTGGGAAAATAAAATATTAATGCTTCTCCAAAGTGTTATGTGATATAAGAATACAAGACTGTATTATTTCTTGTGCTGACCTATACGGAAGCATTTCCTATGAGAATGTGAAAGACAAGCGATCCCTATTTAGCCCTTTTAAAGAAGTTTGTCAAAGCTTTTGACAGACTCTGTATTGGTTTAGGTGAATTGTGGGCATAGAATACTGTTACAAATTCCCCCATGTATCTGTTATAACATTCAGTTATTCACACAGCAAAAAAAAAAAAAAAAAAAAAAAAATGCCTGGCAAAAGCACAAGCTCACCAAACTGATCATTCAGTTGTAATACTAACAACAGAGTTTACAATCATGGCTACCAAACACAAATAACTTAAGAGTTAACATAAGTAGCTTAGACTCATCTTCCAAACTTGAATATGAAAACATTCTACTGAATGTTTTCTGCACTGTACTGAATAATTCATAGTAGTGAGCTCCATCATAACAAAGTTGATAAGGCCCTGTGGCATGCAGACTAATACTTGGAAATACTTCTGTCAGTATGAATTATTTACTGTGGGGTCATTTGTTTTAACCTAAGTTTTTAGTCTGTAACAAGGATCCACTACCAGAAAAATCATTTTAAGAAAACAAACACTTAAAGAGAATAAAAGGGAAATTTAGCAGACTTTTCTGAACAAATATTTTTACATTTTATTCTTATAGACTTTGTTCATATTTATTCATTTGACATTTTTGCACACATACTCCATTACAGACACTGTTCTCTGCATTGATTATTCTGAACTTCCAAAATTCTCTTTCCTTTACGTACTACAATTTACAATAAACCATAAGGTAGTTGTAAAATCTTTCCTATCAATTTCTATGATGTTCCTAAAAAACTAAACAAGGAAATTGAGGCCTGGAGCTAAGCATAAAGTAAGGACCCTGGCTCAGATCTTCTAGTGTCCTTCCTCTCCAGTGAATATTTTCATTAATCCCCACCCAGGCCCTGACCGCATTCTCAAGGCCCTAGTTAGTCAGCAGACCTATTTAATGAATAATTAGGTTAGTAGGACATAATCGACGTTTAACAAATCTACTTTGTTCCTTCCTCCAAACCTCATACCACCTTGCCAAGACCTCCCCCTCCAGATACATTTAAAAAAAAATAATAAAGAAAAATAATACTGTGTTTGTTTGTTTTATTTTTACCAACTATAGACTTCCAAGGCACATTAAAATAAAAATGAAAAAGAAAATTAGAAATAAAAGAAAAAAGTATATAAAAGCCACTGACTTGTAGTTTTATAAGCTACCCTCCTCGCTCTTGGTAGCAAGCTTTTTGATGTACTTGAAGGAAGATCATGGCCATGCTTTACATTTTAAAATTTACTTTCTGAAAAATTAAATTCAATTGCTTATATTCTTTTTCATAACTTCAGAACTGAACTCTTCTTTGAATGGGTTATGCAAAGTTAACCTAGGCAGCTGCTAAGCAAACTTACTCAAACTCTGCCAAATTATTTTAATCCTGACCTGCACCATCTTGCAATCTCTCTTGCTCTTTTGAGCACACACTAGCAAATTATGCCAAACTGTATATTATTTTTAACATACACAAATATATACTCAAAACAAATGTACTTTCTCTGGTATACTTATCCTCTGCAACACTGATTTTATAGACTTATTATCCAAAGAATAAGGATTACTCTTTTAAATTAATAATAAACAATGGTATGTTGATAAAGCTATCTAGGATGTTAGAGACCTTTAATAGAAATGTCAAAAACTTTGAAGACATTCAAAATGGAATTATATGATCAATAATGTTACACTGCAGAAATCTGAAACTGTGAAAATCCATTATTGTAACTACAGAGTAATAAAATATTACAAGGATGTACTAAGAGGCTGTGAAAACAGATTTATTAAGGATGAAATGACAATATTTGGGAGTTTACAGGAAAAATACCTTACATAATATGCTTAAGTAGCAAGTTAACTTCATTTTCCCAATATTCCTGGTGTATTTACTTAGTTTTCAATAAAGCTGTCTTTTTAAGTGAGCGTGAACAAACTGGACCCCCAGTGCGCCTCCCCTACACCGATTCACTGCCAGATATAATCTAACACCACTCTCTACCACCACGCCAAACTCTACTCCACACCACATCTGTTAAGCTCAAAATACATATAGCCAACTGCCCATTAGGTATTCTCACCTGAATATCCCACATGCATCCCAACCTCAACCATAAGAGATGCAACCTTCTTCCCCCACACGAATAAATTATTTATTCTTAAAGTGTATATTTAATCAAAATTGAGAGAATTACTCTATTCTCTTGGTAAACAACACTCTAAATTCTAAGATTATCTGGTTAATACTTCTTTGTTCTTCAGCATTAAGCACTTCAGCAACTTGATCCATAAATAATATGAAACCTGCATTTCCTTGTATCTTAATATTTAAATTCTCATTTTTCCCACAAGAAGTAATTTACACAACTTAGATATTCATTTGATTTGTGGAAACTATATGGAAGGACCTATATGACTATCTAAGCAACAAGATGAAATATAAAGGCCAGCTGCAAGTATATCCTGTATAAAGATTTAAGATCTAACCCATATTCTAACTCTCATGATCACACTCCTAGAGCTTATGAAAGACTAGAGCCAAAAGTGCAAACAAATGAGAAAATATTCCAATAGACACATTATATCTTTTATTCCTGGTCAAAAATACATCCCTGCCTTCAATAAAAGCAGTAAACACCTTGGCATAAATAAAATGTCCTTAGAAACGGAAAGTTACATCTCTTGTTTATTTCATCCCATTTCAACAAGTAGCTACAACGACTCAAAGATGGTGAGAAGGGGAAGGAGGAAAGGGCAAAGAGTGCTACAACTAAAGATGAATAGTGCTGCCTACTCAAACCACTGCCACCCCCAAGCCAAAACACCACAGGTTATCCTACACTATCTCTTACTTTCTCCAACTCACTCATTAAGTCACTCTTTCAGTACAATTAATAGATATGTCCACCACAGAGCTGCTGAAAATACAGAAAGAACTAAGTCAAATTTTGATTCCTCAAAGTTACTCACAGGGGACACACATAGATTAACAATATCAGAATAGGACAGGCACCATCACAGGATACTGTGACTACAAGAGTTCACATGAAGACTTCAGGGTTCAAGTAGGCTATTAGGGTCAGGCACAGCCTTGTTGAGAGGATATCCCATTTTAGTCTTCAAGAAAGAACAACATTCCAGACTAAAGCATGGAACAACTAGGGGACAAGTAGTGCCATAAGACAAGAGCATGGGGTGACACCACGGTAAGAGCAAAGACTCAAAGCATAAAGTAGTTTTAAGAGACTGAGGAATCTGAAATTATTCTGAGATAATAATTAAAAGGCTTTAGGTGAGGACAAAAAGTAGCTAGAAGCAGATAGAAGGTACTGAGGTGTTTCTAAAAGGAAAAAAAAGCATGAATAAATTCACTCAATTCTAAATTTAAGGAAAAAATACACTAAAGAAAACTATTTATTTTCAAGCCTGAACCTAGTTCCTTTATAAATTGTATAACCAAACATATCTTAACACATCTTTTAAACTAACTCCTCTTTTGACGTTCCCTTTATAATTATGTTGATTCTATTTTGATGCTAGTTCCTGATCTGCCATTAACAAAGAATCAAGAAAGAGTAACAAGCATTACAGTTTTTATTACTTTACAATCGAAATTTGAAAACAAAGACACAAACCACTTCATAATCACATCACAGGAGAAGAGGTTCAATTTTCTTATCACAGTATTCAATGACTTTCTTAAGGCAATCTCTGGAGACCTCTCCGGGATAATTTCCTATGCACTTCCTCATTAATTCAGGAATGAGCATTGTATCTTTGGTCCATTGGTACAGACCCCTTTTAAGTACTTTAAGTGTTTTTTAAAGTAATTTTTAACATGGTAATTATTCTTTTCCAGCAATGAAAACTATGAAAAGAAACTTTTACAAATGCATCTATTTTGAAGTAGAACAATCTTTCACTATGTCAACATTTGATCTCCATAAACCAAACAAAAGCCTTATCATTTGCAATTAGTAATTATTCTTAAGAAAGGAATAATTTCAAGTACCAGCCTAATTATTATCTTCTTTAACTCAGTACATTTCCTTCATGAAGGGATTTTCTTCATAAAAGGATTAATTGTTAAAACATCAAAATGGAATTAATCTGACAAATACTGGATAATCTGGGGCAAAAAGGTTCCTAGACCTTCACAGAAAACCACACCATTTAACCTGGACTGGGAATGAGCTGGCCTCCAAGAAAAGGAAACACAAGAATTCCTAATGAACACTTTGGTAAATTAGCGTTAAGTCAATTTAATTGGACTTCTGGTCCTGTTTTAACTTCATGTCTAAATCCCAGAAACTCATCTCTCAGTTTATTCTTTGTTGCTCGGGTCCCTTAAATTATATCTATACCCACTCCCCACTCACAGCAAATCCATGTCTGACACACCCATGTTTTTCCTAGATCTAGTTCCCATCTCACCACACAGAGGTCTTTACAACTTAGAATTCAGAATTCAGTCTCTCCGACTAGATTCCTGAAGGTCTTGACAGTGACCACTCGGAGATCTATTTCTTCTGCCTCTTTAGGCCTTTTGTGTTTTTGTCATCACAGTAAATGTACTTGTCTTAACATCCTTCCTGGAATATAAGTTTCTGGAAGGTGTGAATCACGTCCTGTGCATGTTTGTGTTTCCTATAGGTCCTCGGACCTATTTCACACTGCCCGACCTCCTTCATACCATATTCTATGGACCTTGCAGGGACATGTGCCTGGCATTCATCCTAGACTTCCCTGAAACCAATTGCCCAATCCTTCTGGACATCCTCTCACTGCTAGGACCTGCCCAGACCTTCTGTTTCATAGTCTCTGGGAAGCAGGCTTCTACCCTTCAGAATGGCCAGTTCTGACAAGAACGATCCAAGGCCCTATAGGAAACACAAACATGCACACGACATGATTCACACCTTCCAGAAGCTTATATTCCAGGGAGGATGTTAGGAAAACATTTACAATGAGAGACAAAAAGTACTAAAGAACTAAAGAGGAAAAAGAAAGAAAGGTTTCTTTATATATTTTGTATGAAATTTGCACAGGGCCTTAAAGTATAAAGATGATTTTAATACAAAGAGATAGAATAGTTGAAGTGTGGAGAAGAGGCATTAAAAGCAGTAAGAAAAGCATAAAAATAGAACAGATCAGCCCAAAAAGGTGTAAAATTTATTCAAAAAGAATGGTAAGTTGTCAAATGTGACTAAAATGTGGGGTAACATAGAAATGAATCAGGATCAGGTTGAAAGCAAAGGCCCCAATATGTAACAGTTAAAGACAGATGAACCAAGCAATATGATACAATATTAGGTCATTCCTTACTCTCAAATCCTATAATTAATAAAACTGAATTACTTTAAAAAGCATAAAACTAGATACTTATTTTGATATGGAATATAGTACTTCAAACTAAAAAAAAATAATTTAAACATCTCATAATGGTGATTCAAAGTGATTTCTAATTGTGAAAAGTTGGCAACTTGGCAACCTCATGGGATGACTGAAATCCACCTTCCTTCTATGCTCAACCAAAAGATGAGGGGCTTACTAAGTAGCAGTTATATCCAGGGTTAATTAATAACCAAATACTATTAAATGTTAATTTTTGAAAAACTGATTTATGTCCCACCTTAATTACTAACTATAAGAAAACTAATCAACTACAGCACAACCTATACACCTATAGTCAATTTGTACTACAAACTGCAGAATAATCTCTTGTAATGAATAAACAGTAAAGAAAGTCACTTGCCCATCTTCCTTTCTTATGTGTACTGCATGCTCCTTTTTATTTTTAAAGGTTTGTTTTCTTTCTCACACTTCACCCTATTTCATTTCTCTAGCTATTCCATCTAAAAATGCCACTGATGCCTGAGTTTTCTTCTCACTTTTCCTAGGGTCCTACCTTAATTATAGTAATTACCACTCACTTTCAGCTACCGACCAACAACCTCCAATCTCTTGGTCCTAGAATGGTGGGACCATGTAGAAAAATAGGTAGAAACTTAAAGAAAGAGATAGAGAGGGATCATAAGTGAATGTAATAACAGAATCATTCATCTTACAGCTGCTGAAGAGCTACCAAAACCACACGGTCTGTCCTCTGTTTTCAGGCAAATATGACTCCCAAGTTCAGAAAAAGTCACCTTAATTTGAAAATTTAGCAGCAAATGCCAAGTACTCAATAGGATCATCTTCTGAACATTGTCAAAATGCAAATACAAATGCCCTATAAAGTTCACGATTTAGAAAATGTAGAAATACTGACATCATGAGCATGATAACTCCCCACACGAACAAAAATAGCTTAAGAATGGTCCCACTTGTCAAGGACCACATTCTAGATACAAAAGTTCCAAATTTCCTAATGGATACTAGTGCATTATTACAAGCCCAGGTTCCTTTGTATTATCTAAGCCATTACTGTCAGTGTTCTCCCTATGGCCAGACACTCAACTCTTGAGTTCCATGGCTATTCAATTAGCTCATAATAAGTGTCAGATTGTGTGGCATTTAAAAGACAAATAAAAATGAACCCGAACTTAATTCAGAATTTCAAAACCTATGTCATACTGCCTCTTCTTATGTAAGGGAAGGAAGAAAGTGGGGAAATGAACAAAGTACCTATACTGATTATAAACTCTAAATATAAAAATATATAATATATACAAAGCAATTTTAAAATTACCAAATAGTCTTTCTTCAGTAGAGTATTTTTTGGATACAAAGGCCCATCTCTACTGACGAGGAGGGAAGTTATTACCAGTCACTTGTTATCAAAGTACCAAATGGAAATAAGACAGTCATGGAAAAAGGAACAGGTTACTCATCATGATGTTCTTGAACACTTTCCAGCATGGCCAGATATTCAAGACAGAAAAGCTTGGCGTAACCAAGCTGTGGAACAAGATAGAGAACTACAGGTAAGTCTCAGACATTGATAACTACAGGCAAAAAAAACTTAATGTAACAAGGTAAAGGGCTTCTCCCCTTCTGCAAAAGCACACCTCAGGAACAAGGGAAGTGGTAAGCTTTCATACCAAGCTGAGAGAAATATTATAAAAATGCCAAAAACAGGGCTGGGTTGTGGCTCAGCGGTAGAGCGCTCGATTAGCATGCGGGAGGCCCTGGGTTCGATCCTCAGCACCACGTAAGTATAAAGTGAAGGTATTGTGTCCACCTACAACCATAAAAGAAGTTTAAAAAAAAAAATGCCAACAACAGTGAGAACAGCATAAGCAGTACACTAACTGATTGACTGTGACTAAAATTAATAGACTATTTTCTTTCACCCAGTTGGAAGTGGAATTTTTCTCTCCTGCCATTATTCAATTGTTATTTGTATTACGCTTGCCTGTTTACTAATTATAGCTGATTTATAACCAATTTCATAATACCTATTGATGTTTTGAGCTGAGATCTTGTTTACATATGCTGAAAAAGTTTGATCCTTAGGTGTGAGCTACTTCAAAGGCTTGCACACCCATGCTAGAAATTATGTGGGCAGTAGGAAAGAACTATTATTATAAAAACAAAGCAAAACAAAACAAAAAGTGATTTTGAACTATTACGTGTTTCTTGGTGTGGCCGAGGAACACCTGCATTGGGATCACTTGAACTGCTTATTTACAATGTAAGTATCTATCACAGAGCAATCTTTCCAATTCTGCATATGAAAATCATCTGGGTACTTGTTTTAAAATGCTAATGCTCGTGATTATCAAATCAGAATCTCTGATGCAGGCACTGAGAGGACCATAGTTTGAAAACAATATTTGAACAGTTACCCAAATTTTGTCAGAACTATTTTCAATATACGAATGTATATAACTATGAAATAAATCCCCTAGAAATGATTCAATTAATTTGATTATATTTTACCAGGGAAAACTCACTACAGCAGGGAACACATAAAATAAACCAGAACCAACTTCTAAGAGAGAAGCGTGGATACAGAGATAAAGAAAACTGAAGTACCCATGCTCTCCAAATCACAGCAAGAGGAGAAGAAATTAAAGAAAATAAACAGTGGGTTCAGCGAATATTCAAGCATAGAGGAAGCAATGTGAGCATAAGTTATTGTCAGCATACTAGAATCAATAACAGCAACAATGCCTGACTTTTCAATCAAGGTATCAGATATAATGAAATACTGATCAGACAATACTATTATCACCCATGAGCTTTCCAACCTTAACTATACTATTTCTGGTCTCTAAGTAAGGGTTTCTTGGAGTAGGCTCCATATTGGTAACTACTACTTTGTTGATCCTACTTCAAAGTAAAGATAACAAGCCCTAATGTTCCTCAACTTTGAGATGACAGAAATATTTTACAAGCACATAATTAGTCACTCAAATATTTGCTGACTTAAGGTGTTCAAGGCCCTCACATGGGAAAAGGTACAATGCCACAAGCTATCAGCAAATCTTTACTGAGCACATACCATGAACAAAAACAAGATTCTGCTAATTCAAGTGAAGTGAAAAACATACCATGCTACTGTCAAAACATTACTAAACTAACACAAGGGCATTATTACTGTTGCAAAACAAAGAACAAATAAGAACATTAAACTGAAACTTGGAAACACAGCATTGAGTAGTGGGACATGGTTTAGCAAGTCTACATTCTCACATTAAATGAAAAGACCAGTCTGGACAATTCATAAACTCCTTTCCAGTTCTAAAAGTTATTTAATTTATGGAATTATACACTTACATTCTAAGGACAATGAGATTTAGTAGTAAATGTAAGCCTTGATTTTGTAACATATACTTTGTGGCAGCAATAGAATACTAACTGCATACTATAAATGTAAAAGAAAACTTGGATGCCTTAGATACAATCCCTGCCCAAGTTTAAAATGCCCTTTAAGACCAAAGAGATCAGAAACTTTAAAAAATCCTAATTTTATAAATTAAGTGTAAAAACAGAGGCTGAGATGCAGTCCTTAGGATGTCCTTATAAGAAGAGAAAAGGCACACACAGGAAGAATGCCAGGTGACAGGCACAGACTGAAGTGATATATCTATAAGCTAAAACAAGGACTGCTACCAAGACCAGGAGGTAAAAGAAGTGGGTATTTCCTCTAACCTTCAGAAGAAACACAGATGGCACTGCTGACACCTTTATTTCTGATTTCTGGCTTTCAGAACTGAAAGCATAAATTTGTTGTTTTAAGCCACTCAGCATGTAGCAATATGTTACAGCAACCCTAGGAAAAAAGACAGGTGTTAAGACCCAGTGTCCAGAGCACCTATTATCGTTTGGATCTGGAATGTCCCTCAAAGGCTCTTGTGTTGAAGGACTGGTCTCCAATGCAGCAATGTTCAGAGGTGGGGCTTTTGAGAAGCCATTCGATCATGACAGTTCTGATCTCATCAGTGGATTAATCCCTTGAGGAATTCATAATTTGAATGGACTACTGGGAAGGGGTAGAACTATAGGAGGTAGAATAGAGTTGAAGGGACTGGGCCCATGGGGGCATACCCTTGGGGACTGTATCTCCTTCCCAGTCCCTTTTACTTTTTGCTTATCAGCTGCCATGAGGAAGGTAACTTTCCTTCCTTCTGCCATGTTTTTGTCCCACTACGGGGTTAGAAGAAATGGAGAGAGCAGACCATGGACTGCAACTGCTGAAGCATGTTGAAAGCCCAAACAGAATTTTCCTTCTCTGAGTTGATTTCCTTATGCATTTTGTTGCAGCCGAGAAATGATGATTAACACAGTATCCTGTTCCTGGAAGGTAACAATCCAGCATAGTTCTGGGGCCCCCATAATAATAGCTTCTTCCTTATGAAAACTGTACTTTAATTCAGGCAGTGGTTGTGTGGTTCTAGACTGTCAGCTTTCTGGTCAAGGAAGCAGCAGCAACTTGCTTTGTGGCCTAGTATTAGAACAGTACTCTTAAGTCTGAACTCCCTCACAGTCATCAAATTCTATTTAATACTATAAAAAATTCCTTGCTATTTAAAAAAAATATAGAGAGGAGTAAATGGGAGAAATATATAACAAAGGGCAATCTTTAAGTGAAATTTCATATTCCATTCAATTAAAATATTTAACGAATATAAAAATCTTATTAAAAAATTTTAAATGTATTTTGAAAATAGAAATGCCATTTTCAACTGAATAGTATACTTGTCATTATACTATTCTAAACATATTCAAATACCAAAGACCTTGGCGAAAACCAAGGATATAACATTGTAGGCTGACATAAGAAATGTGTATAAATTTCTATATAAGTAATTAAAAAACATTCTCCTTGTATAATATTTTTCAATTTACATGTATCTGTTGGCTAACAAACCAGATCCCAGAAATAAACTGTTTGAAATAAGGATATGCTACTTACCTAAAAATAAATTATCCATTGTCCAGTTCTGAACTTTTTAAAGATAGTATGCAAACATATCGTGTTATTTTACTATAAGATTCCAACAACTAGATATAAAGGTAATGGAAGATTTGAGAGCATAACAATTTCTCATAAACTTACCTACTCAGTATTTCTAGGCATAATAAAACTGAAGATATGTGACTTTATTATGGTTACAATCACAATAAAATTATAGTAAATTTAAGGATCTGTAGAAAAATATTTCAACAAAAAGTAAATCAGAATTATAACTACACTAGGAAAAAAATTTTTAATTTTGTCATTTTTTAAATCAGAATTTAAAGATCTTTTTGCAACTACCTTTTTTTTTTTTTAAGTCCAGAATATGACCTCTTGTGGTTTAAATCTACTGGAGGAACAGGATTGCTACTTCTCCTTCACCCTCCCCCAAAACATAATAATAATAATAATCACAAAAACACTAACTCAAATGTGGGAACCAATAAACTGTGAACACAGACATCACAGGGAAAAGGGAAAGGAATCCAAGCAAAGTAGCAATGGTAGAAGAACTAGGAGGCACCCTAATCAGACAAGGCTGGGCAAAAGCAGAGTAGGTGACAGGACCTGTCATCAGAAGAAACTGATAACAGAAGTGTTTCCCACCCCCAACAGTCCTAAGAATACAGAAATAAGTGAAATGAAACTATACCTATTTGGTCCAAAATCCACTCATTAAAAAGATGTTATCATTTACATTTCAAAGCAAATTATATGAGCTGAGAAAACCATAGTCTGATATTTTGAAGAAATTTAATCAAGGTCATAAAGTAGGAACAAAACTAGGGCATAGGGCCTAGCTGTTTTCACATCATGGTAAACACAGAAGATGGTAATGTATGTGTCATGAGGGTCAGAAAGAAAGATGCTGCTGCTTATAACCAAAGACAAGTAACTATCCAGGAAACTGAAATGTCCCAGGTTCCACTTGGCCTCCCTGAAGGCTAAGGGATCAAAATTCCCACACAACCAGAACTCACTCCTTTAGAGAACTGAGAAATTCTGTGTAATTCTGAAGGCATTTCGTTTTCCATTCCATTCTCTTCTCTATAGCTGCACCCAGGTCAGTCTACCACTAAACTCTGAGGAAAGGGAGGAAGAAGTACCTACAACTCCCGCAAGATCACACACACCTTGACAGCAGGCCCTCCTCTAAAGCACAGGCCCTTTCCAATGTTTTTTTTTTTTTTTTAATTGGAGGAAAAAAATTTTTTTTCAACTGGGAAAAACTAAGTCCATTATTCTTGCAAAGAAAAAATTTGGCCTACCCTGTTGTTCATGCCAGAAATTCCCTCTAAAGGTGACAAAGACATCATACCAGTCAGCTTAAAATGAAAACTGCTAATTAAAGAAACATAACCAAATGTATTGAGTGTTATTAGTCAATTGAAAAAAGATAAATGACCAGTATCAGATTCTACCTTGATTTGGTAAGAGAGAAGGTGGAGACAGGCACACATACAGTATCACAGGATCCCACAGGGGCAAAGAATGTTGGAGAACCTGAAAAAGAATAAACCTAAGAGGTCATATGTTTATGAACTATCTAAAATGAAACAGAAAATCTGGGAATATTATCAGTTGAATATTATTCTAAGGGAATTGAGGAAAACAGACAAACTGTCACAAGTGACTAGGGACAAAAAATAAGTTGTAAAACACTGTTCTAGGAAAGCTTATATCAACCCAAACATCAGTGGCCTCAAATCACATTTAGGCCTTTGGCATTATCTTCTAGAATAGAAATGGGCCAACAGCCAATTGGTATAAATAAAGTTTTACTGGAACACAACTACAATCACTTGTGTAGATAGTCAATAGTTAACAAAGGCAGCAGCTGCAATAGAGACTACACCACCCACAAAGCCAAAATCATTCACTATTTGGTCCCTTGGAGAAAGAGTTTGTGAATCCCCTGTTCTATACAAAAGCAGCCTGAAATGAAAGAGTTGTCCTCAAGTACTATAAACAGAAGACCAGCAGCAATTTGCAAAAAGGCAAATTGTTTTATTCCATTAAGTAACAAAACATGAATTTCTAAATTTTTGAAACCACTTAAATGAACTTTGTTCATTTTTACACTGTTATGCATAACAGTTTGGATAGCTATTACTACAAAACAGCTCGTTGTATAAGCTCATTACATAAACAGTATGAAAGAGCTGTTATTTTGATGAAGGTTAAAATAAGTTATCCTGCTTAAGAAAATTAGAGGATTGTCTCATGACCATCTGTCCTCATTTCCACTGCTCACTAAAAATCATAAGATATATTCTGTTTTCTTTAGAATTAAAAAAGTACTTTATAAAAATACATACACAGGAACAATCAAAGTATTAATTACCAAAAGCAAGTGAAATCAGTTTAGAAGTTTAATAACTCCTAGACTGGCATAAGTTTAAAAGTTCTGAACTGCTATTACATTCTACAAAGGCAAAAATTTGATTACAATTATGTAACCAAATATTATTCATCCACTTTTCCCATGTATGAATAAAATTAGAGAAGAAGGAAGAATTAAAACATTTTGCTATTCATTTATAGAAATGCAGATAAAGTAATTGCTGATAAAGCAATTCAGAGTAAACAATCATCACACATGCCATTTCTAAGACATGGAGTTTTCTGAAGCAAAACCCCAGTTACACAAGCTATATATACTTTCCTAATCAGTTTCTTATCTACTACCTTAAGTTTGCTACCATGTTTTATAGATGATATACTGAAATACCTGTTTACCTAACTCTCAAACATCTGAAGTGATGAATATGTAAATCTGGATGAAACTGAGAATGGAGAGCAGTACTTTGTGCAGCTGCAGCTATGCTGTACATTTTTTAAATGCCAAAACGTGTTTAAAGCAAAATCAAAGGAACGAACTTGAAAGGAATTTTAGAATTTATTTTATAATTAGGTAACTTCTTTTCCAAAACTGCATTAAATAATCACCACTCTTTCCTTTCCGAATGTCCTGACTGGTAGCTTCATTATTAATACTATAGAGATGGATCTTAAAATATCAAACTATTCCGAGGAAAACACTGTTTGTTTCTGGAAAGAGTGTAAAAGTTTCTGATGTCTCACACTACATACTTAACTCAGAAGAATACACATTTCAGTAAATGCACCATAAGTGAAGAATGTTTTAAGAGTTTATAATAAATCTGCACACAAAACTGCCAATTCGGAGAAGACGGGGGATAGGAGGGTTATGAGGTTAAATACTTATTCATACAAACTGCTTTGCACCTCTGGTCATTTAAAACTACAAAGCTGCGTTTTAGTTTATTAATCAGGCATATTAATGATACCAACTTCGAATCCCCCCTCCTCCACTAACATGTTGCCATCATACCAGACGTGCTTTCCTCATTCTTGGAGGAAGTGCTGTTTCACTGGGCTGGAAACAAATCCTTGTAAATGTCCAGCCAGGGTTAAAGGAACGGAGAGTTCAACAAATATTTTCTAGATAAATAAACCTAAACAGTAGTTTATATTACAAAATTGGTCTGCATGTCTGGAATTAAAGTACAGTCTACTTTTTAAATTCCTAAGACTTTTTTTTTTTTTTAACTGTGGTAAGATTCCCACGTGGCTGTGAAAACGTCTAACGATATATCTTATGTCATTTCTTGGTGATCATTTTCAGATAATTTCAAAATAAAGCCCTAGTCATTGCTGAGCAGTTTCGTTTTTTATCTACTAAAAAGTTTCAGTCGAAGTGGTGAGTTCAAGGTGCAGCTAAATGGTGAAAGGAAATGCAAAGGAGGGCTTAGAGGAAAATGGAGCCCTTCTCCCCCTTGAATTTTACATATTGATTTCACAAGACCGTGCCCCAGGCTGGTGTCCCTCCTCCCGCCGACATCCTTGGAGGAGGAACTTGCCGCTGCGACTGGAGTCCCAGGCCGGGTAGGAAGTACCCGCCCTCAGGATCGGGAGCCACGGTGTCCTCGCTGCTTATTGGTCGCGAAGGCCGTCAATGCTACCCAGCCGGGTCTCCTGCTGGAGAGTGGAATCTCCACTTGGCACCTCCAGGAGGGTGCCCTGGGGTCCCCCGCCCACCTGAGAAAGCAACCAGCCTCCTCCAAGGATTCCTTTCCCTTTTTATTTCACTGGCCCTCCTCTTAAACGTTTTCCACCCCTTTGATTCCTCGAAGAGGCAAAGTTTTCCAAAGCTCAAACATCTCTCTCCCACCCCAGCAAGCTCCCAGTCCAGGACCAAATACAGGATGCTTTTTAGTGGTGAAGCTAACTGTGGAATGGATCTCCCAAAGGATAGCAGAGGATTCCTTCCTCTGAAAATGGTATCACTGCTTAAGTCATGTTAACCAATTAAAGCACACTGGCCTTTTTGGAGTGTTAAAGCCAAGAAAACTCAGCATCCATTCAGCAAGAAATGCCACAAAGCATCGCAGGGTTAACTGGATGTCTTGTTCTACTGTTCCTCTTGTTCAGGGTTTGTCCAATTGTCCCAAACATCTCATAAACTTTTAAAATTCAATACTATGCCATTTTTTGGCCACACCAGCAGTAGCTCAATGCCCTCAACAGAACAGACTGATAACATACATATTGTGAACTATATTCTGTAGTGTTACCTGACAAGACATATGTTGTAGTAGGGAGTATGCATACACCTTGAAACGTGGAGAAGGAATTAGAAATAGTGGTTCTAATTATGACAAGTACATATGCTCTACAAACCATGGGCAAGTTTGTTTTGTGTTTTACTTCCAATTGTACCCTAAAAATCAGGAGAAAAGTCAGTTCATTTCTGTAATACATTTCCAATTTTCCAGTTGTCACCAGAATTACTAAAGGACAGAAGTTTGTATCTTACTGCAAAATAAGTATATTCTTGGCATCTGTCTCTAGCAAGAAATAACAGTTATTTGAGTGCATGATGAATCTTTTGATACATCGTCTCTCAAGGCCCATAATACAAAGGAAAAAAGCAACAAGAATTTAGATCTCGGGCAGCATCCTCTAGGTTGAGTTCACTTCCTGACACTATTCTAGGGCCATGAGGTCTTCTCACTTTTTCCCTTTTGGCTCCCCTTTGTCTTAACTTTGCGCTCAGTTTTCGATTTCTCTTTTCCGTTGCCATCATCACCACCACCAATGCTCTCTGTCGCCTCACACACTCTCAGACATTTTCCATAGCGGGTCTCTCTGAAATGTATTCTCCAACAGGTCTCTCACCTCACGCCACCCCTGTACTTCTCGAGCCACTTCAGATTCTCCCACCACCCAATCTCTCCCACCGAACTTCACTTTTCTTAACTGGGCTGCTGCCAAATTCTGACAGATGGACCTAACCAATCCGCCCGGGATAAATAACCGACGCTACCAATGAGCTTCCACTGGGAGGCGGGTCTTCGCTTAAGTTCCTTGGGTCCTGAAACCAAGGACCTGTTGCCGCCGCCGTGGCCGCGGAGTTTCCTAGTTACCGCAGAGCCTGCGGCGGCCTGGGGCCCAGGGAGCCCCTGGCCGGCTTGTGGTTGCCGCCGCCCGCTCCCCCGAAAGGACCAGAGCCCCCATCCCGCCCGAGCGCCGCACGCCCCGCCCCGTCTCCCCGGGCGGGGGATCCAGAGGTCGCCCGCGCGGTCCAGACCTCCTTCTCTCCGCGACTCCGCAGGCAGCCCCACCCGCCGGGGCCTCCAGGCTCCCGCCTCCGAACCCCAGAAAGCGACTCACCAGGAAGTTGGGAGTCCGTTCTCCCGCCCTCGAGGGACCTGCAGCGAGCGGGCGGCTCTGCCGGGCACCGCCGCAGAGAGGCCCGCTGGGCCGGGGGCTGAGGCTGCAAGGCCCCGAGCCGATCGGCCACCTCCCGCCGCGCCGCCCCCGCGGACGCTGCAGGCGCGGGCACCCACCCTGCACACGGCGAGGCGCGTCCCGAGTGCGAGCCTAGCGGCGGCCCATCCTCCGACAACTCCCGCTCCTCCTCCCGCGGAGGCCGCTGTCAGGAGTGTAAACATCCCGGCATCCCCGAGGAGAGGGGCGGGGCGGGCGCTGGCCCCTCCCCGCGCTCCGGCGGCGCCCGGGCCACTGCCGGGCCCAGCTCTGCACCGCTCGCCTGCACGCCCGCAAGCCTGGGAGCCCGGCAGCGTCCCCGGTCGGAGCTCCGATGGAGCCCTTGCGACACATCGCTTTCGGTCGTCAGGCCCACCGAGGTGTGGCACTCTTCCTTCTGCTCCGTTACTCCTCTTGTGTTGTGGCCAACTTTCCACCCAGGGAAGGTTGGCTGCTTTTTAAGAAGTTGGATTTTCACAATTTAAATGTGAAAACTTGGAAGTGGTGAATCGACTTGGTGACGCCCCTCTTCTGCTGGATCACAGCAGTTTGATCCCATCTTCTTTTACCCAGTGATTTCAGCTCCCTCTGCGCTTCATGTTAGCGCCGCGTGGAAATGAGGAAAAGGGACGTTCTGAATATGACTGAGTAAACCTTGTATCTGTGTCCCAGCCTGGAGGACAATGACTTTTAGGACTTTTGGGAAAGTTTAACCACCTAGTGTAGTACCAAGGACTTTTAAAAATGCATATGTATTTATATAAGTTCATATGTATGTAAAAATTTTATGCCATATATTTATAATATCGTATGTAAATAGCCCCTTGAACCCTAATTACATGGAACTGCAGAAACAATGCTTTGAATACATCTGCTTCACTACTTCAATGAACTACTTGAGGAGACAGCTAGGAGGCAGTATAGAGTCAACCATACCTGGATTCAAATCTCATTCAATACAGTATTGATTTTGTAATCTGGTGAGAAGTTATTTAACCCCATCCAAGTTCTCAGTATCTTTGTGAAAGAATAGTCATTCTTCTTATCTATAGGATCACAGGTAGAATTACATGAAATAAAGCGCTTCAGCACAGAGACTGGCATATAAGAAACTTATTTAAACCATTAAGTTCCAAGTTTTTAATTATACCAATATCCCAACAAAATTTACACATCAGGTTGGAAACCATAAGTTATATATCCTTTATTATATATATACATAAATATGAAAACGTGTTTTTCACTCTAATCATTCATGTATTTATTTCCTCAAAAGAAGTGACTTTTAAAAACATCCTAATCATGAAAGTTATCATAAGTAGCATATTTGTTGCTCAACATAATTTTTATATGTGTTCCACATCTGGGAAGATGGGACAAAATGGGGTTAACAGTAGTTGCTGTTATTACTAGGTCTTTCACTGGTTTTACTTCCCTGCTAAAAGGGATTAGAGCCAAGGAGGAGTAGATTATAGGTCAAAACATTTAAAGTGTTAAAGCTATGGAATCAAGGTTTGGAAAGTTTAATTTTAGAAACTCAAGAACTCAAAGGAGACATTGATTCAAGTGACTTAAGTACTCTTAAATGTGCTGGATAGTGTTCTAAGAAATGAGGTTACAACAATGTACCAAGATACAAAGTCCTGCTCTCATAGAGCTTACATTGTAGTGGGAAAGGGAAAAAAATACCTACTATGTCAGATGGTGAGTCATAGAAAAATAAAGTTGGGTAAAGGGATATTGGAAGTGAAGGTTTTATTTTAAATATGTTTATCTTGGAAAGCCTCTCTGGCATTTGAG
Organism: Sciurus carolinensis; assembly: GCF_902686445.1. NCBI lineage: Eukaryota > Metazoa > Chordata > Mammalia > Rodentia > Sciuridae > Sciurus > Sciurus carolinensis. The sequence continues at coordinate 88,897,811 of NC_062224.1, forward strand.
CAGAAATCTGAAAAAGTGAGAAAATGAGCCCTGTGGCTATACAGGGGTAAAGCATTTTACACAGAAGAGCAGATGCCAAGATCCTGAGTGGAAGTGGGTCTGTAGAGCTAGAATCCAGTAAGTAAGGGAGAAGTAGCTAGTTAAATCAAAGAGGGGATTGATTTAGAATCTTCTAACCTTTAGAACTTACTTTGAATGAAATTGAGAACCATTGGAATAGTGACTAAATTGGACTTGGGTTAGCAGAGAATAACAACACTGTGAAGAATAGTCTGCAGGGTGGAAGGAATTAGAAGATAGGAGGCTGTAATAATGATCCAGATAAAATACACTCATGACCTAGATCAGAGTGCTAACAGTGGAGATGGTAAGAACGGTCAGATACTAGATACATTTCTAAGAACTAACAAGATTTGCTGATATATTAAACATGGGTAAGATAGGAAGTAAGAAAGAAGTCAGTGAAGTTAACCATTTGAGCCAGATCATTTTGTCAGCTCACGCCAAATCCAATGGCAGTCAATCAAATAGAAACAATGTCACTTAAGTCATACGCAGGCACACCTTACATGGAAAATAACTATGCTCAGGGTAAAGACACTTCAACCTGAGACCAGTGGCATAGGTAAGGTTTATTTCTTACTAGCTTTTGCATTTAGATTTTAGGAAATATACATTGATAGGTAATTAGTAAGATATTCTGATTTAAATAAATTACAATTCCATTATCAGAACAGAAATTCCATTTAGTATATGTTACTTTATGAACACTGACTGATAGATCAAAAATGAGTTCATTGAGCCTTAGCAGCTGCAAAAACTTTATCTAAGAAATATTCTATCAGTGACTATACAATGTGCAAAATATCAAAATAATATCATATCCTCTTTCTTCACTTTAAAGGACTACAGAACTTTAGCTAAATAGTAATTTAGTGTTTCAAAGGTTGGGAAGACTGTCAAAACTGAATCCACTGCACTTTCTCTTTGTAATTTGATCACTTTTGTTGTGGACAGGGAAAGTTCCCAGCACAGGCTCCTGGCACAGAGCAGATACTAATAGGAAAGCAAAGAAGCCTACCCAAAGAGTCTCCTCCGTTCCAAGGATCATTAGAACACAAGCCAGCTTTCACTATGTTTCTATTCATCTCCACAAGCTTGCTCCAAAAATGCTGGTTTGGCTCTGTGATACGAATTACAGTTTTTTTATATGAACTATTTAGTATTTATACCTAATTGCCATGCAATATATACCATTAACTTTTAACTTCACTGTAAATGGTATTTGTAAACGTTATTACACTTAAAACCTCTCAGTTTATACCAAGTCTTCTTGTTATGTTGTTCATATAGCTTTGCTGACTCCACACAAGCAAAAATTAGAGGTAGTATTGATTACTGAAGACTAACCCAGAACAAATATTACATACCAGATTCAGCATTAATGCAATTTCTCTGAAAGGAGAGAAACTTCCCTAAAAAAAAAAAAGTTTTTACTAAAGAATAATGACGATGTAATATTCAAAATAATTCTCCCTTACGAGAGATCCTAGCCCCTGGGGTAAACCAGAAAGGTCTAACCTTCTTGACTCAAACATAGTGCTGGCAACAGGTGTATTTAAAATGCTACTAGTGATCTTGGCAGCCACTAGACTTGGCAGCTAAATGGTGATGAGGCTTAGTCAAGCTGTTGAAATGTCTGGACTAAAATGAGCCAAGAGGAGGAAGTCAAAGTGCAGACTGCAGAAAACTCAAGGGAGATCACTTTTCTGTGGCCCTGGCTATAGTCACTGTACAGTGTCAGAAAGCCTTTATCTTGCTTTGACAACACCCCTGAAAAATGTTATGAAGTTACTTTTTCACCTTAAATGGCCCTTCTTATTATTAATGGATCATACAGATGTATTTCCCATTAAAAAAGAGTAAAATGAGCCTTAATTTTATCCTCACAAATCCCTAGAATACAGAATCACAGAAAGACATTTCTACTATGTCCATTTCAGTTATCTAGTTATAATATTTTTAGAATACAATTCATGATTACAAATAGTGGCATACCAACAGTGACTTTTTCCCAGCTATTTTTGTATTAGTTATGAAACAGGAAACATTGCATACACCATACATAAATTTAATGTAGGAAAATGTAATATATTATATTGTTTGCCAAGTAGGAAAGAAACAGTACAACTAGCATTTTATATTGTGATTCCTTTAGTCAACAGGATTCAACTAAATTTTTGTTTCTTGTCTCTTACTAGAGAAGAGAAAGGGTCAATATATTGTAGTCAATAAATCACAGCAATGAAGGAAGTAGATTCAGAAATTATTTTCCTTTTTACTCTTGCATACCCTATCATTGATGTGAAACCAAACTGTGAAACCCTTTCACAGGACAATTTTCTCAGCAGTTGGGGGTGTTCTCAGTCACCCTCAGTGTTTGCAAGCACCTCTCAATTAGCTATGCTGAGAGCTGTGGTGATACAATAATCAAATCCTGAAGATATTTTTTTAATCAGAGGTTTCTTTGAACTACTTTGTGTTATATGTGTATGTGTCTACATGGAGCATAAGGATGCTATAAATATCCTGTGATATTTGCTCAGTGGAAAGATCTCAGAGCTGTGCTGAACGTTCCCTATCCATTCCTCATCTATAGCTTCTGACACAGTCTTGTCTACACACCTCACTCCACCTTGGCATGGACAGATCCACTGAGGTCTGAGAATTAGATGTAATAGTCTATTTTGTCATAGGAAAGAAAGCAGAAGATAATAAACATTTTTATTTCCTTTTAGTATTTACTAGTGCAAAAGAGAGGCTACTCTTAGGTTACATATCCAAAAGTATGTTCCTAAAACCTCAAAACACCACAAAGAGTGAAAAATTACATTCAGTAAGGTTTTATCTTTCTAGTCTTCTATGTTCGTACTTAAACCTTAATTGTTAACAATATACAGTACTCCAATATTTTTCTTCAGCTGTTCTTAATGATAGAAGTGCACCTTAAAATACCTCAGTAATTAATTTTGTTTACAGTTCAGCTGCAGTTTTAATGTTAAGTCTGTTTAAATATAGGATGTGAGTAAAACCAGATTTGGAATTGTCTCACATCAAATCCATAGATATACTGAAAAGAGGTGCTATTCTCTTTGTAACGAGAAGCCTACTAGATTATAAATAGCCTCAATAGCCTCTATAACTCTGTCATTCAAATGGAGATGTTTTTATTTCTTTAGTCATTGTTTTATCAGCTTTTCCATGCAAATGTTAGAATTATATAGAGTAAGGAACACAGGTAACAAAACTTATAAAATGGTGTCATTTCCAAAGCATGAGAATTTGGAGGGAAAGTCAGATGTATTCTAAAACTCCATGAAATGGTAGCCTTCTGAAAAGGTGAAGGAAAAACCTTTAAATTCATAAGCCATTCAAGTACTGATGAAGATAAGCCAATATTTATCTATAAACTTATGGGATAATCTGTTCTTTGACAGTGTACAAGAAGATAAACAGTAGAATCTCATCCCTTGGAAACGGCAAACAATCCTAATTGGACAGTATTGTTACAATTTCCCATCAGTGATCTTTATCATTATGTAACTAATAGGCTTATTTAATCTGTTGAATGTTCAAATTGTTTTAAATTATTGTATGCTTTTAAATAAAGAAATAGAATATGCATATTTGCTCAATCAAAATATGTGCCTGAAGTGTTTTGTCTTTCACTTGCTTGAATTGAAAAAATTATTTTTTTCTCAAGATATAAATAACTAAAATATTACTACATGATCTAGGTTAAATGAAATTAGTATTTTATCAGTCTGTATCATTTGACTCCTTTTTAAGTGGTCAGGTATGTTTTACTATTTACAATAGGAACTTTGTGGAAATAGAGATGATGTGGGAAAAAATATGAATCATTCAATGTCAGTGGTAAGTTTTAATTTTCTGTATAAATTTTTAAAATAGATTTCTAAAGTTACTAAACATTAATAACTGGTTAGTAAGTTTATTATATTGCCTTCAAATCTAAATATGTAGAGTGATCACATTAAGTTAGAAAATCTCATGAACTGAGTTTTACCTACTGATTCTTTACCCCCTGAAGGCTAGAATCTACTTCCATCGCTTTTGAAATTTAACGTTTAATTTCTTTTCTGGATATTGATGTATTTCCTTATGATACTTTAAAATGATGCTTTTACTAACTATACACAAGGAAGTTTCAGTAATCCCATTTGTTTCCTAACATGTACTGGAACAAAATTTTATTAGATTTTCATACACATAATAAGGCAGCAACTCATGAACCAGTTGTAGGGGTAGTGCAGCTTTAGGAAGGAATTTTAGCAGTATTTTGCCTCTGGGGTTCTACATAGCATGACAATCTGTGAACTGATGCAAAAGAATAATAATGGTGGGACTGAGGTGGGGAACGGAGGCACCCGTGAAGTTTTCCAGTTTTCCGATCCTATTGTAGCAAAAGGAGAATAAGCTTGTATACTCAAGATTCACTGTTTCCCTTCAACAGTAATGACAGAGTAGTAAAATGTCTTCAAGTGAAACATGCAACATTTACAAAAGATACAGCCTTAAATTCAATTTAAGAAAGAATTCCTCAGTTGCAGGGTAGGCTCTCAAATATCCTTCTCCAGCGAAACATTAAAAAAGAATACAACTCACCTTTCTGGCCCGGTTTAGATGTAACCTGTCTACATACAAAAAAATGAACTAGAACCACATAAGCTTAAATATTACCTATTTGCAGTGCAGCCCCAGGTAAACATGGAAGTACATCAAGTTTACTGTTGCTTCACTCCTGTTGCCCTGGGTACGGAGTTTTGTCCTCATGTACCACATGTATCAACTCTAGATTTCTAGTTTGCTAGTTTTAAAGTTAGCAACCGTTTGTGTAGGTGTTTATTTTTCCAAACTGAAACATGTCATTAGGCTTTCGTTTCTCTGATTCTTGAATGCTTTTTGATCTTTAATAACTGTCAACGTAATATATGCTTTTGGAAATGACTTACACATCAAGCCTGCCTAATGAGCACCCTGTGGGGATGAGCAGACACTCTAAAGAGAACCAAGGATAAGCTGCTCTAGGAACAGGGGGCCTACGTTAGCTCAGGTAGTCTAGGAACCTTTCTATGAGGAAGTGCTACTTAAAGTGAGCTCTGAAGGTTAGGAAGCAAATGGGATCTGCACTATCGTCCAAAGGCAGCTACATCTGTTTTCCTTCCTTCCACCTGGAAGAAAAGAATACAAAGGTGTCAACTAAATGCTGTCACTTTTGTTAACATGGAAGCAGCCGATTGCTATTGACCCAATAAATTTTCAATGTGAATGTGAGTCGATTTCTCATCATGGTAGTGATAAGCACCTGAGCTAAATAAACTTAAAGAAGAAACATTTATTTTGACTCACGGTTCTAGAGATTTCAGTCCATGACCAATGGGCTCTGTTGCTTGAGGCCTGTGATAGAACAGTGCATCAGGGCAGGAGCATGTGGCAAAAGAGGCCTGGTTGCCTCATGCCTGGGCACAAAAGAGAAGCAGCAGAAGGGCTAGAGTCCCTCCATCCCTTTCAAGAGCACAACCTCGGTGACCCAAAGACCTTCCACTGGGTACAGACTTTCCACTAGGCCCCACCATTTAAAGGTTCCACTGCCTCCCAGGCTGGGAACTAAGACCAACACATGGGTCTTTGGGAGATATTTAAGCTCCAAAGTATAATAATCTGTGAAAAGGAAAGTTGGAACCAAGAAAGCTTCAGAATTATGTCTGTGCTTTGGGACAGCTATGTAATTATTCCTTTGTACCTTCTTTGTTTTTCCTTCTCCCTTCTTTACTCTCTTCCTCTAGAATCTCCTTCCCTCCCTCCCCCTTTTCCCTCCTTTCTTTCCCAGATGAATTACTCCCATGTGTCAAGACAATTAGGTTCTGCAAGTAAAACATCCACCTGTGTTCTAGGACTTTTAAAAAATTTTCGACATCTGTGAGAATGCATCTCATGGTCAAGAGTATGTTAAAAATCTATGAACTCTGATACAATGATACCTAACACATCTCTGTTTTAAGAGAAATAGAATAATTAAAATCTAAGTGAAAAACAAATAAGTTTTCTATAAGGATTAGGGAGGAAGACACTGAATTGAATCTGTTATTTCTGTGAAAGCTGTTCTATCTAGAATTTAAGCTTTCCAACTTGCTGCTTGCTTTATTTCATCGTCCAATAAATTAAAAATTGACAATGGAAAAAATTATTAATGGAAAAATATTTTAGACTAGACCTCAAAAGGCACATCTGGTCACCTAACCATTGTGAACGAAGCACTTATCACAGCCAATTTGCTTAGTCACTTAATTGCTAGAAAGAGTACAAAGACTTAAAAAGTAAAATAAGTTACCAAAGCCTCTTCAACAAATGGTGCTGGGAGAATTGGAAATCCATATGCAACAGAATGAAACTAAACCCATATCTCTCACCATGCATGAAACTAAACTCAAAATGGATTAAGGATCTCAGAATCAGACCAGAGACCCTGCATCTTATAGAAGAAAAAGTAGGTCCAGAGCTTCAACATGTCGGCTTAGGACCAGACTTCCTCAACAGGACTCCCATAGCACAAGAAATAAAAGCAAGAATTAATAACTGGGATAGATTCAAACTAAAAAGCTTTCTCTCAGCAAAGGAAACTATCAACAATGCAAAGAAAGAGCCTACAGAGTGGGAGAAAATCTTTGCCAATCATACTTCAGATAGAGCACTAATCTCCAGAATCTATAAAGAACTCAAAAAACTCTACACCAAGAATGCAAATAATCCAATCAACAAATGGGCTAAGGAAATGAATAGACACTTCACAGAAGAAGATCTACAAGCAATCAACAAACATATGCAAAAATGTTCAACATCTTAGTAATAAGAGAAATGCAAACCAAAACCACCCTAAGATTTCATCTCACCCCAATTAGAATGGCGATTATCAAGAATACAAGCAACAACAGGTGTTGGCAAGGATGTGGGGAGAAAGGTACACTCATACATTGCTGGTGGGGCTGCAAATTAGTGCAGCCACTCTGGAAAGCAGTGTGGAGACTCCTTAGAAAACTTGGAATGGAACCACCATTTGACCCAGCTATCCCACTCCTTGGCCTATACCCAAAGGACTTAAAATCAGCATACTACAGAGATACAGCCACATCAATGTTCATAGCTGCTCAGTTCACAATAGCCAGATTGTGAAACCAACCTAGATGTCCTTCAATTGATGAATGGATAAAGAAAATGTGGTATATGTATACAATGGAATATTACTCAGCCATAAAGAATGATAAAATTATGGCATTTGCAGGCAAATGGATGAAACTGGAGAATATCATGCTAAGTGAGATAAGCCAATCTCAAAAAATCAAAGGACGAATGATATCGCTAATAAGTGGATGATGACACATAATGGGGGGTGGGAGGGGTTAGTGTTAGGGTTAGAGTTAGGGTTAGGGAGGGGGGAAAGAATGGAGGAAGGAAGGACTGTATAGAGGGAAAAGAGGGGTGGGAGGGGTGGGGGGGAAGGGAAAAAAATAACAGAATGAATCAAACAACATTACCCTATGTAAATTTATGATTACACAAATGGTTTGCCTTTACGCCATGTACAAAAAGAGAAACAACATGTATCCCATTTGTTTACAATAAAAAAAAAAAAGAATGAGAACAAAAAAAAAAATAAGTTACCAAGATGACTTCCAGGTGATAGTAATTAGGGGGCAGAAGGAAAGATTATAACCTGAACATTTCCAATAGAAGAAGTGAGACTTAATAGTAAATACCCAGCATAGATCAGAGTTACAAATTGTTGTGATATGAGCTGGCTCAATGAATGTGAACCCCCAGGTCTTTTGCTGGAACCACTCATACTCCAAAATATTTAGTAACACAAGTAAATGTGTTAGTTTTCAATTTTAGTTTGCCAATTTAAAGAAGGTTTATTTCTCTGCAATCTGACCAACATTATGCCACATGGCATAGTCATCCAGGGAAGACTGGAATCTGTTTCACAAGGATTTCCTTCCTTGGATGAGGAGGGAGGTACAAGAATGATGAGAGGTGGTACAACATGCCATTTGTTCCTTCAGTGTGCCTGGCATCTTCTGTAAGCCTTTGTGCTTACAAAACACCCAACACCCGAGTGTTGGGTACAAATTCGAACAGGCTGAGTCAGAAGAAATAGAATGGTTGTTCCTTCTGTAGAAGGACCTCAGCAATCTTGTATAATTGGAATTAACTCCAAGACTCCAGCATTTGGTAATGTGACCCGGGGTGGCCAAAATCATGGGTTTACAAGCACTACCTCGATCCAAAAGTCATGGAGAAACCTATAGCCCTCCAGCAATATTTCACACCTAGTCTGGGCAGCCGACCCAAACAAAAAGACATCCTGGGTTTTTTAAAGTCAGTCTCAATACTTCACTCAGGATTACATGTACTGCCTATCTCTGATTTAAATAGCATGATCCCTGAATCATGGGTTGCCTCTCTCACTCCTTACCAATTCATGGCCACCTGGAACATTCTACAAGTCCTGATCTCCTTATTTGTGGGATAGGTTTAAAGATATTTAGCACCAATAGTTGCTATGAGTATCAAGTATAAAAAGTGCCTAATCAATATTGCTATTGTAATAAAAAAAATAGATATGACAGAATTCTCCAATTTTAAAATCATAGAGATTATTCCTTTAACTTTAAAAAACAGTTCGGACCTGATTGATGCAGTATTTTTTAAGAATACCATACTGAAGCATCATTACGTAAAGATTACAAAACAGATATTAATTGTACACACTGATGAAATTTCTGACAAATATAAATACCTGTGTAACCGAAATATTCCTGTTCACTAGCCCAGAACTTGCTCCTTTCCACTGAGGCCCCTCCACCCCAGGTGATTTCTATCACCATAGATTATTAGTGCTCTGTGTTCTAAACTTTCTCATTAAAACGAATCATACAGTATGTATATTTGGGTGATCCCACCATCAATGTATAACAGTCCCAGTTGCCCCACAACCAAACCAACAGTTGCTATTTTCAGTCTATTTTCACTCATGCTACTAGTGGGTGTGCCCAATACAAATGAAAGCAATAATAATGATTCAAGCTAGCACAGTAAAGGCCAGTTATTTGCACAGGATATTTCATTGTGTTCTTAATTTAGCATTTCTTTTAATTTCTCAAGTCATCACAGTATCATTGGTAAACTCATCCTTTTCGATTATTGTATCAAGTTATTGAAACAGTGAATTCGAGTTCTATTTTCTGTCTTGTTTTAGATTCTAAAATCAAAGATAAACACTAAAGAAAGAAATTGAAGAAGACCTTAAAAGACGGAAAGATATCCCACGTTGTTGGAAATGCAGAATTAATATTTGTCAAAATGGCCTTACTACCAAAAGCACTATACAGATTTAATGCAATTCCTATTCAGGTTCCAATGACATTCTTCATAGAAATAGAAAAAGCAGTCATAAAATTCATTTGGAAAAATTAGAGCCCCAAGCAATCCTCAACAAGATAAGTGAAACAGATGGCGTCACAATACCAAACCTTACATTATACTACAGAACTATAACAACAAAAATAGCATGGTATTGGCACCAAGACAGACATGAAGACCAATGGAACAGAATGCACATGGACAAACCCACACAAATACCTTTGTCATACTAGACAGAGGTACCATAAACATATTGGAGGAAAGATAGCCTCTTCAACAAATGGTGCTGAGAGAACTGGAAATCCATTCGTGACAAAATGAAATTAGACTCCTACCTCCTACCCTGTACAAAATTCAACTCAAAGTGGATCAAGGACCTAGGAATTACAACAGAGACCCTGCACCTACTAGAAGAAAAAGTCAGCCCAAATCTCCATCACATCAGTTTAGGAACCAAATTCCCTACAAGACTACTCAAGTGCAAGAAGTGAAATCTAGACTCAATAAATGGGATAGTATCAAACTAAAAGCTTCTTCACAGCAAAGAAAACAATCAAGAATGTAAACAGAGAGCCTAGAGAATAGGAGAAAATCTTTGCCACCTACACCTCAGATAGAGCATTAATCTCCAGGATGCATAAAGAATTCAAAAAACTTAATACCAAAGAAAAAGCAAAACAAATAACACAAACAATAAATAGGCAAAGGAACTGAACAGGCACTTCACAGAAGAAACACGCATGGTCAACAAATATATGAAAAATTGTTCAACATCACTAGTAATTAGAGAAATGCAAATTAAAACTACACTGAGATTTTATCTCCAGTCAAAACAGCACTCATCAAGAATGTAAACAATAATAAATGTTGGCAAGGATGTGGGGAAAAAGGTCCACTCATACATTGCTGGTGGAACTGCAAATTGGTGCAACCACTCTGGAAAGCAGTATGGTGATTCCTCAGAAAACTTGGAATGGAACCACCATTTGAGCCAATTATCCCACTCCTTGGCCTATACCCAAAGAACTTAAAATCAGCATACTATAGTGATTCAGTCAAATCACTGTTCACAGCAGCTCAATTCACAATAGCTAAGCTATGGAATCAACATAGATGACCTTCAATAGAATTGATTGAGAAAATGTGGTATATATATATATACACAATATATATACACAATGGAATATTACTCAGCCATAAAGAATAAAATTAAGCATTTGCCAGTAAATGGATGGAACCTGAGGCTATCATGCTTAGTGAAATAAGCCAATCCCCCAAAAATAAAGACCAAATGTTCTAATATATGGATGATGAGGCAGGCAAGTCAGGGATGGAGGTTCACCAGATTGGGACAGAGGTGAATGGAGGGAAGGGAGAGGACATGAGAATGGGAAAGACAGTAGAATGAATCAGACATAACTTTCTTATGTTCATATATGAATACACGACCAGTGCCTTCACATCATGTACAACCACAAGAATGGGAAGTTATATTCCATGTGTGCATGGTAACTCTAAATACATTGTCATGTATAACTAAAAATAACAAAGAAAAAAATTTTAAAAGATAAATGTGTCATTTTAAACAATATATACATTTCAGGAAAAATCCTTTACAATTCTGTAAATCAGGTTGATGTCTGGATCAAAATTTTTACTTTAAACAAGAGAGATAATTAGCATCCAAAAATAGGAAGGAAGTATGGATTTATACATCTGTCATTGTATATCTTGGAAAAGATCCCCACACAAACACACGCATGCATATGTGCACATACACACCTTGTAAGCCAAATCAGATTTGAAATGCATACAAGGCGCAGGGAGAGTATATTGCTTAACCCTGCTTGTACCAGGCCCCACCCACAGATTTGGGAAAGATACATGACACTCTAGGTGATTAATATTCAGCCTAGGTTAAGAACCAAAAGTAATTGATATTTATGAGTTCCTACTATAGCTAAAGCTCCATAATAAGTACTCTGGAAGATGTAAAGGGTTGAGGGATATAAAATTCTTTGGAGATATAAATAATAATAAGATATATAAATATGATTTTGAACCACTGTAAGTTCCACCACTATCATGTGAATCACTTGCACAACTGATATTGAATATGATCATCTCTAAATATTTAAAGAATGCATGCGAACCTTCTGTATGCATAGTACACATGTGCAGGAACAGCACATTAATGAGAAACATACAAAGGATAAAAACTTATTTTTTTGTTTCTTTATGCCAAACAAGTAATACCCTCTATCAAGTTTTCTTACAAAAATCACCTAGATTAGAATCACCTGTGCTGTTTTTAAACTATTATTGCCTTACCCCAGGATATGGAATTTCAAACTGGGGACCTAGAGGTTCAAGGAATCTGCATTTTTAATTTATTTTTTAATTATTAGTAGATACGAAAGTTCAATACCACTGTCTAGACCATTTTTTCCTTCTATGAATACCTGGGTCATATATCCAGTTATTGAAATGTTCACATGCATAGATTTTGCATGTAATTAGAAGTCGTATCACTAGTACTTTTGATAATTATGACAAGACATCAGTAATAGTCCCTGTCAGTTTCAGTTACATCTCATTCCCACATCATGCTGGTGTGTATCAGCAGTAGAGCACTTGCCTCATGCATGAGACTCTGGTTCAATCCCCATCACAAGCAAGATAATAACAATTCCCTTCCTTTCAACTCCAATAAGCATATCAGAAAGTCCTTGAATTATAGTATTTTTAAAAATAACAATATATTCTATCATTTTTAAGAAAATGTTTCCTTCAGTATTTTAACTATTATAATATCATTGGCTCAAACTGTATAGGTGGTCACCAAATGACCTGATACAGGAATAGTTGGAAATATTTTAAATATTCAAAGAAATAGTCACTGGTCAGAAACCTTATGAAAATACCATGAGGTAGTTCACAGTTGGAACATTAGACCATTACCTTCTTTTTTGGTATCATGTATTTGGAAAATGGAGTTTTGGGGAATTCTTCTAAGAAAGTATCATGAAAAAAAATCCATGTAGAGCCAGAAATGAAATGGGTGCGTGTGTCCAATATGATCCTAAGGTGTGAAGTTGCATAGCACCCAACAGACATGCATATCCTGTTGTTGGGATTATTTAAGAAAAAAAATTGTTCTTTCATATTATATGTACCTTTTCAAATGGTTACTGAGTTATTAAGACATAAATATTAAATTATTTAACCCACAGGTACCTAATAAATAAAACCTCGATATTACACGGGTAAAATGCAAATTAAAACATAATGAAATATTGCCCTACATTAGAAAAACTATTTTTTTAAAGATCTAAAAAGTTTAGTGAATGTGGGTGAGAATATAAAGAATAGGGAATTGTACACCATTTGTGGGACTATAAATTAGTACAATCATAAATTAATACAAACACGATGAAGTTTCTTCAAAATATTAAAAATACAACTACCACGTGACCCAGCAATCCCATTCCTGGATGTATATTCAACATTAATGAATTTAGTATGTCAAGAGATGTCTGCATCATTCCCATATTCAATGTATGGAAGTAGCTTAAGTCATATCAAATGACCAATGGATTTTAAAAATGTGATGTACACACACACAATGGGATATTATTCAGTCTTTAAATCGAAGGAAATGTTTTCATTTGTAACATGGATGAACCTGGAGGACATTAAATGAAATGAGCCAGAAACAGAAATACCAATACTTCACAACCTCTTTTGTGTAATCTGAAAAAGTTAAGTTCATACAAAGTACAATGGTGGTTACCAAAGACCCAGGGGTAAATGGAGAAGGAAGGGAAGATGTTGGTTAAAAGTTTGTTAAACATGAGGAGTAAATTCCAGTCATCTATTGCACAGTATGGCGATCACAGTTATTATGTTGTATATTTCAAAATTGCTAAAAGAGCAAGTTTTAAATGCTCACACCTCAAAGACACTATAGTAGGAGAAGTGATGGATATGTTAGTTAGCCCAACTAGAACAACCCACAATGTACACAGGTATGGAAATATCACATTTACCCCATTATATATACAATTGCTAACTTTCTTAGTCTTAATTACTTGGTGAATGAAACTGTTAGGTGAGGTTTCTGTTTGTTTTTTTATTGTTGGTGGCCAAGGAGCCCTGTTAAAATATTACTAAGATCCTAAGTGTACCATGACCTGAGAAAGTTTGAAAATTTCTGATGGCAACATACCAGTGAATTGGATCTGAGTAGAAAATTGCTATTCTTAATCCAGATTTTAAAATACATCGATTTGTTTTCCCTTCATTTAAATTCACTAACTTATTCAAATACTTACTGAACACTACTATAAATGGCAAAGTAGCTGGGTGCTTACACTGATGAATGCTACAAGACTTCCTTTCTAAGTATCCTCTGTAGTTCCCTACACACACATACTCTTTACAAAATGGACTATTTAGTTATGAGATCTTCCTTCTCGGCAACACATGTAAAAATTCCCTATACCTGAAGAAAGAATTAGAACCACTATTAATTCTACTGAGTTAACATTTTCTACTTCCCCGTATCATGCAGATTTATCAATAATTCAAGAAAACTTCCTGTGCAATGTACTTGACAACTTGAAGCTGTCAGAGCAATGGCTTTAGACAGAGTAGCAAGATGACATTTGTGTCAATGGAACTAGAAGGCAGACTCAGCATTCTCTCACATGATCATTTTCCTTCAAGGGCAAAAGAGTAGTCAGTTCACCTCTAAGAGATTCCCCTGGATATACTGGGAAAGGACAAAGAATTTTAGCTTCAGAAACCATCCTAAGCCACAGGATAAATATTCTTGGGTAAGTTCTAGTTATTTTTTTTTCTTTTTACCTGAATACTACTTAATTTTTGGTACTTGGAATTGAACCCAGGAATTCTTTATCACTGAGCTATATCCCTGTTCTTTATAATTTTGAGACGCTGCTTCCCTGGGCTGCTTAAGGCCTTTCTTAGATTACCCAGGATGTCCTCTAACTTGCCATCCTCCTGCCTCATGCCCAGCTACCAAATAATACTTTTAATATCTTTAAAAGGGAGGCTCAAAATACCCCAGTAAACTAATCAAAATTTAGTACAAGAGAATTTTAAAGTGTTTATTGAAAAAGATTAACGTTTTACCTCATGCCACAAATAATTTGCCAGTATCCACACATGCAAAATTGGTACTGAAACAATTGAGATTCTCACCTATTTCAAAGCTTTGCCAGAGGTTCTATGCCATTCTTGAATTTATTGTGCTTTCTTTCAGTGGAACATTTGGACTTAAAGAAAAATATTGAAAAAAAGGCATGGTTTATAAAATATTCTCTCCTACTCTTTTCCACTATTCTCTCACTAGACTTTGAATTATTGAGTTATTAAGAAAATGTCAAAAGGTGGGACAGGGAGAGAAAAAGCAGCAGTAGAGGAAGAAGAAAAAAAGGAGGTGGGGAAAACAACACATCTAACTACAAGAAAAGTAGAATAAAGAAAATTTACCACTATGAGTCACCTTGAAAATCGAATCTGGTGTTAAATTGTTCTAATATCAACTTAGAGTTGCAAAACATGTTTCCCAAGAAAGTGAAATGCTTAGAACAAGAAGCATTTTATCTATGAAGTCATTGTATCATCTCAATAAAAATAGTTTTAATAGCAAAGCTTGTTTTTAACTGGCGAAAATGTAAAGGAAATGAAGTCCTATAAACAGCTTATTGTCATGTTAGCATGATTATTAAGCATTAAGGGCTCCACCAGAAAAAAATGTTTTCTCCTTTCTCCCAATTTTTGGTCCTTAATATAACTTCATTAAAATCTGAATTCAAATAGTACAATTTGTGAGGGTTTTGTTAAGATTTTCTCCTGCTGAGAGTTTATCAGAGAGTCTACGTGACCACTGTGCTTAGTAACAATTTCTGTTTATGTAAATTCTGTGTCTGGCAGTTCCAAACCTGGATTCTCTCTGAAGACACATTCATTAGGAAAGACAGTAAGCAAGCAGAAAGAGTTAAGTTGTTAAGGTGGTTCTCTTAATATTTTTCTAGGATGACAGTCAAAAGAGTTAAGGAAGTTTTTTTCTTATTAAAATCAGCTGTGGAAGGAAAAATAACAGAATGAATCAAAAACTATTACCCTATGTAAATGTATGATTACACAAATGGTATGCCTCTACTTCAAGTACAGAGAAACAAGATGTACCCCATTTGTTTACAATAAAAATAAATTTAAAATAAAATAAAATAAAAATCAGCTATGCTCTTCTTTTTTTAACTAAACTAGGATTCTTTTCCCTCCAAATCTCTCCTATATTCATCATCATGACAGCATCAGCAGGGTAGGAGAACTGATCATACACACTCCTGGGACAGGTGGTAATACAGCATGTTTGGTGAACAGGCCAGATTCAAGCGACATGGCTTTCATGTTCCTTCAGGCAGT
Organism: Sciurus carolinensis; assembly: GCF_902686445.1. Classification (NCBI taxonomy): domain Eukaryota; kingdom Metazoa; phylum Chordata; class Mammalia; order Rodentia; family Sciuridae; genus Sciurus; species Sciurus carolinensis. The sequence continues at coordinate 88,913,768 of NC_062224.1, forward strand.
CTGCTGATACTCATTATCTTCACTAAGTGGTAAATGATAACCAGGTAGAATTTTTTTTAAAAAAAAGTCATTAGAGAACAATGTGAAGCAGTATGGAGGAATGGGAATCGCATTATTTTACCAAAATAGCATTCTACATCACAGATTACAGATGAGGTCACTGGAAACAACAGGAACTCAACACGACAACACACAGATGGCTACAGTCATAAATTGAGTTACACATAAGAGAACATAACAGACATCTTCCTAGCTGAGTGTTCAGATCTTGTAATCCCAGCAGCTCAGGAGGTTGAGAGAGGAGGATTCCCAAGCTCAAGGCCAGGCTAAGCAAAGTAGTGAGACCCTGTCTCAAAAATAAGCAAAAAGGGTTGGGGATGTGGCTCAGTGATTAAGTACTCCTGGGTTTAGTTCCCAGTACCAAAAAAGAAAAAAAGAAAAAGAAATCACTGCCTTTCTGAGACAGAAAAATATCACATCACAAGTTCATTATGTATTAGAGGTTTAGAAGGTGATTGGAACTATGGAAAAGAGAAAGCAGAACAGGTGAGCAGGGGTCCCAGCACTCTGTCAGAATGAGCAGTCTTAAAAGGCGGGGGTCCTGTAAGTATGGGAGGGTGTATATGCACATACTGGAGGGAAGGGTGCTGTTCCCCAGGGGGAAACATCATTGCTAAGGGACAAAGGCAAGAGTTTTGGAGTTTGACACTCAGCTTTTTTTTGAACAACAAAAAGAGGCCACAGAGGCCACAGTGAGATGAAGAGGGAGGGAGGGAAGGAGAGAGGGAGGAGGTGAGGTCACGGTGGGGAGAGAGAAAACAGCAGATCATGAAGGACCCGAAGGCTCTTAGCAGGCCTTAGGCTTTTACCCTGAGTCATCTGTGTAGTCTTTGCATAGTTTTGAGCAGAGACATGACAGGATCTTTCTTACATCTTGGAAGGATCTGTCTGGCTGCTGGGATTGACTAGTCTATACTAGTTGTGAAGCAGAGAAATCACTCAAGAAGCTATTGCCCTAAATTAGGGCAGAGACTGCAGCAGTTGAAAGGACAGAGCAGTAGGCAGTGAGAAGGGGCCATTTTCTGTATTTTTTAATAGAAATTTCGAAAGTAGAGTCAACAAAGTTTTCTGATGAGTTGGATTCAAGTTTTAAGAAAAAGTAATGTAAATGATAATACAATGATTTCCATCTTTTTCAATTACTCTTGCGTAATGTATTGTACTTACACACTTTTGTATATTCCATCAACGTAACAGGTGTCTCTTATTGCCCTAGTCACATTTGAGTATCATATTTGGGGAAAAACCCATGTTGTGACTCTGCTCCAACCTGAGAGTCCAACTCCGCGTCCCACTTCCCTGGCAACTACAACAGAAGTATGTGACCTTGCTTATTGCAACTGGATGCACCTACTCAGAGTCTCACTGGTACATGATAATATGGGAGAAGAAACAGGCTCCTCTGGAATTTCCATCAGTGCAGCTGTGTAAATGGCAGTGGGTGTGAGGCTTTGGGTGGTGGCAACAATTGTGCTAGTAGTTTCCCCGTGTTGCCCGATCACCTTTCCGGCACAAGGATGTAAATGATTGAGCAGCAGAGGCTATTTTTTCTAGTGTTCATTGGACAGCACTAACAGCTTTATCAGAACTGTTCTGCAATATGCTTTTACCACTACTCTTAGAAACAGGCTTAGCCTGTTCACTTGCTTCTTTGTTTTCTCAGCTCTCCCAAAATTAAACTCCTATTGTTCGCTTTCCTATAGAATTTTAGTAATATATTTTCTGTACATGAAAGTCAATTTCACCTTCCATTGCTCACATCTGACAACCTTGATGAATGCTAACACCTGGAGGCAATATCTCTCAGTCCATTTTGTGCTGCTGTAACAAAATACCACAGACCGGGTTATTTACAAAAAAAAAAAAAAAATCAGACATTTCTCACAGTTCTAGAGGCTGCAAAGTTCAAGATCAAGGCACTGGTGGATTGGTTGCTTGTTCAAAGATGGCACCTGTGGCTACATTCTCCAGAGAGGAGGAACCTTGTGTCCTCACCTGGCACAAGAGCAGAAGAGAGTGAACCCACTCCCACAGAGCCCTTTCTGTAGTGGTATTAATCCATTCATGAAGGCAGAGCCCTTCATAATCTAAACACCTCCAGAAAGGCTCTAACTCCCAACACTTTTGCACTGGAGACTAAGTTTCCAACATAAGAACTTGGGGAACACATTCAGGCATGTTTTCATCCCCATTTTGTAAGATTCCACTATCTTTGCCATCAGTTTTACTCCCCACTTTCTACCTTCCAACTTCAGCAATTTAAAATTGAACTTCAGAGAATGAAGGTTGGTTTCTGTCTTACTCAGCTTAGGTTGCTCTAACAGAATACCATGAACTGACTAGCTTATAAACAAGAGGAAGTTATCTACCATGTTTCTAAAGGTTGGAAGATTAGAGAACAGGGTACCAGCCTGGACTGTTTCTGGTAAGGGCATTTTTTCCAAGTTGCAGACTACAGACTTGTCCTTGAGTCCTCACAGCACAGAGTTGGGTCTCTTTATAAGAGCACTAATTCCATTCATGAAGGCTCCATCCTCATGACCTAATTAACTTCTCAAAGGCCCTACCTCCTAACAACATTACATCAGGGGTTAGGATTTCAGCATATGAATTGTCTGGGAATACACTTCCTTAAAAAAGTCTATATTTGGTTGTATAACCATAAATAAATCTTGTTTTTTCTACAAATTTCAGAAGTTTTAAAAAAATCAGTGATATACTAATTTAGTCATATGAGTATTATTTATGAAGCAAGATGTGCAACAAAGCTATCCTGTCTTTTTATATATCCAGGATTCTCCAAAAGCCTTTCCTTGCTTTTTGTACTGTCAACATTTATTTCATCCTTAAAATCACCTAACACCTTAAATCTAGGAGTATAAACAAATCTCTGAATTCTTATTCCTTAGGAACTTAAAGTTCTCCATTCTTTGATTCCAATCAGGACTAATCGTGGATTAAGCCTGCTCCACAGTTGGTTTTTGAACTTTCCTATGTTATGCCACTAATTTTTGCATTGTATCCTCCCCTTCCCCCAACATTGTTTGTTCAATGACCTTATTTTTAAGGGTATATGATCAAAAAAATTTCCTAAGAAAGGTAATTTGGTAATAAAGGTAATTCCTAAGGAAAAATTTCCTAAGAAAAAGTTATTTTCTGAATGCTCACATGTCTGAAAGAACATTTTAATTTTGCCCTCGTGATTGGTTGATTTTTGTTCTGGGTACAGAAATTCGGATTATAAATAATTTCCCTTTAAGATTTTGAAGGCATTCTTCAGGTATCTTTCAGCATCTGTTGCCCGATACCTTCTAATTCTCATGAATATGACTTTTCCCTCCTCTAACAAGATTCTATAAGGTAGGTGCAGTTATTGTCCCCTTTTCTCAAGTGAGGAAAGTAAAGCAGAGTAAAGGACTTGCCTAAAAATCACACAAATAGAAAAACAAGAGGTAGAATTCAAACCTGCACAGTCAAGTTTTAGAGACTGTTGGGTAACCACTGTGTTATGCTGATTCCCATATACATACTGTCTAGAAATTGATATTGGTTCAAATTTGTGGGGAGAGCCTTCGGAGAGAGCATAGAAGGTTTGTAGAGCTCCAATTAGAGGAATGCCAGTGTGTCTCCAGAAATAACTGTCAGGAGAGAAGGGACTGGCCAGGAAACAGGCCTTTAAAAGGCATAGGGGAGTGAGATGGGCCAAATTATATTGTTATATTGTGTGCCTGCATGAATATGTAACAAATCCCATTTTTACCTACAACTGTAATGCACCAGTCAAAACAGGTGGAGAGAAAACAAAAGGTCAAGTATTTTGAAATACATCATAAGGTCAAAGCCACTGAAAGGTTTAAGCAGGAGACTCATGGCATGATAAATAATAGTATCACTATATTCAACTTATTTGATCTCTGGGTTCCCACAACCAGTAGACACTTTTCTATTCTCAGTTTACCCAGCCTGTTAGCAACATTTCCTCCTAAAATCACTGTCATTTCTGGGCTTCCACAAGACCTCTTTCTCCTTGTTTTTCTTCTGATGGTTCCTTCTTGGTCAATTTGGGGGCTTCTCCTGTATTATACTCACTTCTGTATCCATTTTGCTAGTTTTATTTGCTCTCTCTTCAATTTTGATGACTAAAACTATCATTGTATGCTAATTGATCCCAAATTTATTTCATCAGCCCATATTCTTCCCCTGAGTTCTGGATTTATTTACAAAGTGCCCGCTTGAATTTCCACTTGCACATACTGAGTGTATCTCAAAATTAACATACCCAAATGAGAGTCTGGATTCTTCCTTACACTAATTCCCTGCCCTGTCTTCCCTGCTTCTCCATTATTCTCTTTCCCTCAATTCCCACATAGAGCCCAATAGCAAGTCCTGTTAGTTTAACCTATAAGGCATTTCCTGAATTCCTCCTCCTTTCATCACTGCTATCACCACCTAAACCCCTCTCACCTCTCGTCTGCACCACCATTAAAACCTCCTCATTAGCCTGATGCCACTGGTATTTCTCTGCCATCCATTTTCCACAAAGCAGTCAGGAAAACCTTGAAAGTGCAAGTTTCTGAATGTGGTTTCCCACCCTCAAAACCTTCAAGCAGCTTTCTTTTCATCTGGATAAAATTCAAACTTCTTTTCATGAACTACCAGATCCTCCAGGTCACACAGCTAATACTGGAACAGCTAAATATAGCATTTTAAAAAGATGTCTTTGGCTAATTAGGGGAAAACCAATGAAAAGTGGCCAAGAGTGGATACAGTGAAGACTGGGCATTCCCAGGCTACATGTGATGTCCTGAACTAGATAGAAAATAGATGAATATATTTTTAAATGTTGTAAATATATACCATTATGAAAAAAATTGAAGAAAATCATAGAGCAGTATCTGTATTCTGGTATCACTGTCATTCTGCATCTGAGGTACCTGTGAGCTCTCCAAGTGGACATCAAGAAACCAATACAGATCTGAAAATTGTCAAAGGACAAAATTACAATAAATGCCCTGGAAAGAACTAATTGACTTTTATTTGTGATTCTAGAATTGGGCATTGCCTCACTCTATAAAATAGAACCAGTATTACAATAAGCTGAACAGAAGAGTTTGATGTTATAGACAGGAAATGGCTAAAGAAAACCAAAGTCAGGGCCAGGGTTGTGGCTCAGTGGTAGAGCACTTGCTTAGCATGTGTGAGGCACTGAGTTCAATTCTCAGCATTGCATATAATTATATAAATAATTAAATAAATAAATATCCAGTGACAACTAGAGCATATTAGAAAAAAAAAGAAAAGAAAAGAAGTCGGGAAAAAAAGCAGATTGGTCATTTCAAAGTTATTGTCCCTGTAAAGCTTAAATCAGAGGGGATTTCCCTATCATGTCAACTAAAACTGGCCTGTTTGTGAATTTGACTCCCTCTCTCTCCATTTCTTGGAGGGTCAGGTAAACAATTCAGTTTCAGCTTGGTGACTTGGAACTTCAGCATAAATAACTCCATTCTGTTTGGTTGGTTGGGCCTAGTGCAAAAGCCCCCTTCAAACCAATGGTTTCTTAAGAGATTTAATAATATAGTTAAAACTGGTTTTTGAAACATACCTCTAAAGATGGTACATGGAACCAGGAAAGTGAATAACATTGCAAAGGTTAATAGAAACTGAATTAGGCCAGCAACATTGAAGAATGCCAACATTTTAGAGCAAGGTTTGCTTTTCTGATTCCCTTTGGTATTTCTTTTTTTTATTTTTATTTTTTTTTTATTTTTTTTAATTTTTTTACATTTACATAGGGTAATGATGTTTATTTTATTTTTCCCCTCCCCCCCACCCCTCCCACCCCTCTTTTCCCTCTACACAGTCCTTCTTTCCTTCATTCTTACCGCTCTCCTTAGCCTAACTCTAAACCTAACCCTAAACCTAATGCTAGCCCCTCCCACCCCCCATTATATGTCCTCATCCGCTTATCAGCGAGATCATTCGTCCTTTAGTTTTTTTGAGATTGGCTTATCTCACTTAGCATGATATTCTCCAATTTCGACCATTTGCCTACAAATGCCATAATTTTATCATTCTTCATTGCGGAGTAATATTCCATTGTATAAATATACCACAGTTTCTTTATCCATTCATCAACTGAAGGGCATCTAGGTTGGTTCCACAATCTGGCTATGGTGAATTGAGCAGCAATGAACATTGATGTGGCTGTATCTCTGTAGTATGCTGATTTTAAGTCCTTGGTATAGGCCAAGGAGTGGGATAGCTGGGTCAAATGGTGTTTCCATTCCAAGCTTTCTGAGGAATCTCCACACTGCTTTCCAGAGTGGCTGCACTAATTTTCAACCCCACCAGCAATGTATGAGTGTTCCTTTTTCACCACATCCTCGCCAACACCTATTGTTGCTTGTATTCTTGATAATCGCCATTCTAATTGGGGTGAGATGAAATCTTAGGGTAGTTTTGATTTGCATTTCCCTTATTACTAGGGATGTTGAACATTTTTTCATATATCTGTTGATTGCTTGTACATCTTCTGTGAAGTGTCTGTTCATTTCCTTAGCCCATTTGTTGATTGGATTATTTGTATTCTTCGTGTAGAGTTTTTTGAGTTCTTTATAGATTCTGGAAATTAGTGCTCTATCTGAGGTATGGTTGGCAAAGATATTCTCCCACTCTGTAGGCTCTCTCTTCACATTTCTGATAGTTTCCTTTGCTGAGAGAAAGCTTTTAAGTTTGAATCTATCCCAGTTGTTGATTCTTGCTTTTATTTCTTGTGCTATGGGAGTCCTGTTAAGGAAGTCTGATCCTGAGCCAACAAGTTGAAGATTTGGACCTACTTTTTCTTCTATAAGATGCAGGGTCTCTGGTCTGATTCCGAGGTCCTTGATCCATTTTGAGTTGAGTTTTGTGTAGGGTGAGAGATAGGGGTTTAATTTCATTCTGTTGGATATGGTTTTCCAGTTTTCCCAGCACCATTTGTTGAAGAGGCTATCTTTTCTCCATTGCATATTGTTGGAACCTTTGTCTAGTATGAGAAAATTGTATTTATTTGGGTTTGTGTCCATGTCCTCTATTCTGTACCATTGATCTACCTGTCTATTTTGGTACCAATACCATGCCGTTTTTGTTACTATTGCTTTGTAGTAGAGTTGAAGATCTGGTATTGCAATACCCCCTGCTTTGCCCTTGCTACTGAGGATTGCTTTAGCTATTCTAGGTTTTTTATTCTTCCAGATGAATTTCATAATTGCTTGCTCTATTTCTGCAAGGTACATCATTGGGATTTTAATTGGAATTGCATTGAATCTGTATAGCACTTTAGGTAGTATAGCCATTTTGACGATATTAATTCTGCCTATCCAGGAACATGGGAGATCTTTCCATCTTCTAAGGTTTTCTTTAATTTCTTTCTTTAGTGTTCTGTAGTTCTCATTGTAGAGGTCTTTCACCTCTTTTGTGAGATTGATTCCCAAGTATTTTATTTTTTTCGATGCTATTGTGAATGGGGTAGTTTTCCTAATTTCTCTTTCTGAAGATTCATCACTTATGTATAAAAATGCATTGGATTTATGAGCATTGATCTTGTAACCTGCTACTTTACTGAATTCACTTATGAGTTCTAAAAGTTTTCTGGTGGAATTTCCAGGTTCCTCTAAATATATAATCATGTCATCAGCGAACAGGGATAGTTTGAGTTCTTTTTTTCCTATTCGTATCCCTTTAATTTCTTTGGTTTGTCTGATTGCTCTGGCTAGAGTCTCAAGGACGATGTCGAATAGAAGCGGTGAAAGAGGGCATCCCTGCCTTGTTCCAGTTTTTAGGGGGAACGCTTTCAGTTTTTCACCATTTAGAATGATATTAGCCATGGGCTTAGCGTAGATTGCCTTTATAATGTTTAGGAATGTTCCCACTACCCCAATTTTTTCTAGTGTTTTGAGCATGAAGGGATGCTGTATTTTATCAAATGCTTTTTCTGCATCTATTGAAATAATCATGTGATTCTTAACTTTAAGTCTGTTGATATGGTGAATGACATTTATTGATTTCCGAATGTTGAACCAACCTTGCATCCCTGGGATAAAACCCACTTGATCGTGGTGCACTATCTTTTTAATAGATATTTGTATGCGATTTGCTAAAATTTTGTTGAGAATTTTTGCATCGATATTCATTAAGGATATTGGTCTGAAATTTTCTTTCCTCGATGTGTCTCTGTCTGGTTTAGGTATCAGGGTGATATTGGCTTCATAGAATGAGTTTGGGAGGGTTCCCTCCTCTTCTATTTCATGGAATAGTTTGAGGAGTATTGGAATGAGCTCTTCTTTAAAGGTTTTGTAGAACTCGGCTGAGAACCCATCTGGTCCTGGACTTTTCTTTGTTGGTAGGCTTTTGATGACCTCTTCTATTTCATTGCTTGAAATTGGTTTATTTAAGTTGTGTATGTCCTCCTCGTTCAGTTTAGGTAGTTCATATGTCTCTAGAAATTTGTTGATGTCTTCGAGGTTTTCTGTTTTGTTGGAGTATAGATTTTCAAAATAGCTTCTAATTATGTTTTGTATTTCACTCGTGTCTGTTGTGATGTTTCCTTGTTCATTCCGAATTTTAGTAATTTGAGTTTTCTCCCTCTTTCTCTTTGTTAGTGTGGCTAAGGGTTTATCAATTTTATTTATTTTTTCAAAGAACCAACTATTTATTTTGTTAATTTTTCCGATTGTTTCTTTTGTTTCAATTTCGTTGATTTCGGCTCTGATTTTAACTATTTCCTGTCTTCTACTACTTTTGGTATTGGTCTGCTCTTCTTTTTCTAGTGCTTTGAGCTGTAGTGTTAAGTCGTTTATTTTTTGAGTTTTACTTCTTTTATTAAATGCGCTCCATGAAATAAATCTTCCTCTAAGTACTGCTTTCATAGTGTCCCAGAGATTTTGATATGATGTGTCTTTGTTCTCGTTTACCTCTAAGAATTTTTTAATTTCCTTCCCAATATCTTCTGTTATCCATTCATCATATAGTAGCATATTGTTTAATCTCCAGGTGTTGGAGTAGTTTATGTTTTTTACTCTTTCATTAATTTGTAACTTCAATCCATTATGATCTGATAGAGTACAAGGTAGTATCTCTATCTTCTTGTATTTGCTAACAGTAGCTTTGTGGCATAAAATATGGTCTATTTTAGAGAAGGATCCATGTGCTGCTGAGAAGAAAGTGTATTCATTCTTTGTTGGATGGTATATTCTATATATGTCCGTTAAGTCTAAATTGCTGATTGTGTTGTTGAGATCTATAGTTTCTTTATTCAATTTTTGTTTGGACGATCTATCCAGTGGTGAGAGAGGTGTGTTAAAATCGCCTAGTATTATTGTGTTGTGGTCTATTTGATTTCTGTAATTGAGAAGGATTTGTTTGACGTACGTGGATGAGCCAATGTTCGGGGCATAGATATTTATGATTGTTATGTCTTGCTGATTTATGCTTCCCTTAAGCAGCATGTAATGTCCTTCTTTATCCCTTCTGACTAGTTTTGGTTTGAAGTCCACATTATCTGAGATGAGGATGGATACTCCAGCTTTTTTGCTGTGTCCGTGTGCATGGTATGTTTTTCCCCATCCTTTCACCTTTAGTCTATGGGTGTCTCTTTCTATGAGATGAGTCTCTTGCAGGCAGCATATTGTTGGATCTTTCTTTTTAATCCAATCTGCCAGTCTGTGTCTTTTGATTGATGAATTCAGGCCATTAACATTCAGGGTTATTATTGTGATATGATTTGTATTCCCAGTCAATTGACTCATATTTGTTTTTGACATGATTTGGTTTCTCCTTTATTTGGCTATTCCTTTAGGCTAGCGCCTCCTGTTGCTGATTTGCATCATTGTTTTTCATCTCTTCCTCATGGAATATTTTGCTGAGAATGTTCTGTAATGCTGGCTTTCTTTTTGTAAATTCCTTTAGCTTTTGTTTATCATGGAAGGATCTTATTTCATCGTCAAATTTGAAGGTAAGTTTTGCTGGGTATAAGATTCTTGGTTGGCATCCGTTTTCTTTCAGGGCTTGGTATATGTTGTTCCAGGCCCTTCTAGCTTTTAGGGTCTGGATTGAAAAATCTGCTGATATTCTTATTGGTTTCCCTCTGAATGTAATTTGATTCTTTTCTCTCGCGGCCTTTAAAATTCTGTCTTTATTTTGTATCTTAGGTATTTTCATAATAATGTGCCTTGGTGTGGGTCTGTTGTAATTTTGTATGTTTGGAGTTCTATAAGCCTCTTGTACTTGGTTTTCCATTTCATTCTTCAGATTTGGGAAATTTTCTGTTATTATTTCATTGAATAGATTGTTCATTCCTTTGGTTTGTTTCTCTAAGCCTTCCTCAATCCCAATAATTCTTAAATTTGGCCTTTTCATGATATCCCATAATTCTTGTAGATTCTGTTCATGATTTCTTACCATCTTTTCTGTTTGGCCAACTTTGCTTTCAAGATTAAATAATTTGTCTTCAATGTCTGAGGTTCTGTCTTCCAGGTGTTCTATCCTATTGGTTATGCTTTCTATGGAGTTTTTAACTTGGTTTATTGTTTCCTTCATTTCAAGGATTTCAGTTTGGTTTTTTTTTTTCAGTATCTCTAACTCTTTATTGAAATGATCTCTTGCTTCCCGTATTTGGTCTTTTAACTGTTGATTGGTGCGATCATTTAATGCCTGCATTTGCTCTTTCATCTCCTCCTTCAATGCCTGCATTTGCTCTTTCATCTCCTCATTAGCTTCTCTGATCGTTTTAATTACGTACATTCTGAACTCCCTTTCTGACATTTCTTCTGCTGTGCTGTCATTGGGTTTTATTGATGTAGTATCTAGGTTTGTTTGGGACATTTTCTTCCCTTGTTTTCTCATATTGGTCAGCTGTCAGTGGGACCCTGAGATATTGCAGTTTTCCGCTATTGGCTTATAGTGTCCCGGTAGATTTCCAGTGTATCACCTCCCAGCCTTCAGTAGCCTGATGTCTTGGAGGAATCTGATAAAGCAGCTCATCCGAAGAAAACTGCCCCTAGCCCCCTACTGGTTCCACGGTTTGGAACTGGCTCTGTGCGGAAATGCTCTCACTGTAGGCCTGCACCGTGCAGCTGGCCGTGTGGGAGGAGCCCACTGCCGGAGTGTGGAAGGCTACCTTGGGAAGACTCTAGCTGCCCTGCCCGGCTCCAATAAGCCACCTCTATCTGGGCCTGCCACCCGGGCTGAACTTAACTCCTGGGTTCTGGGGCAACTGGGGGTGCAGTCTCCCTCTAGGCTGCCATCTTGGATCGCCCCGTGAAGAGAGCCTGCAGCCGGAGTGGGCAGAGCCGCCTGAAGAGGTCTCTGACTGCCCTGCCCTGATCCCAGAGGCTGCTTGCGGATCGAGGCTCTCCGCTGGTTCGTTGCCGGAGTACGCTGCGCTGCAGGGGCTCCGGGACTCGGAGCTTGTTCTGGTCAGAAAGGCTCTCACTAGCGGGCCAGTTCCGTTCCGAGAACCTGGAGAAGCTGGCTGTGTGGGCGAGACCCACCGCCGGAGTGTGCAGGGCTGCCTGTGGACGACTCTAGCTGCCCTGCCCGGCTCCGACAAGCCACCTCTATCTGGGCCTGCCACCCGGGCCGAGCTTTACCCAGTGGGCAGACTCACCCGTGGCTCTATTTCAGTCCGAGTCTCTCAATGCCTCCCCTTCTTAACTCCTGGGTTCTGGAGCGACTGGGGGTGCAGTCTCCCTCTAGGCCGCCATCTTGGATCCCCTTTGGTATTTCTTCACCTACACTGAATACCCAATTTGTTATAATCTTTGCCAGTTTGAAAGGAAAAACTTAAAATGTCATCTCATTGCTTTAATTCATAATTCTTCAATTACTTATAAATCTCTGAATACGATTTATCAATAATAGATGTACATTTGCCTCATAGACTAAGCAACTTCTATCCTAATTTTTAAATTGTTCTACAGGATTTTAATAAGCTAAGAGAAAATACACATCAGTGTGAGTACCCTGGTAAAGACACATTTGACCTCAGATAAATTAATCTTTTATTTAGATTTACCAATCTAAAAGGTAGCACCTTGTGCTGACAAGAAACATGAACTGTGTGTGGTAGGGGTGAAGTATAAAATTACACATTTGTAAAGGACAGGAGAACTGTCTGAAACTTGACAATACCATTAACTGAAAATATGGCTGTCCTTTTAAGAAATAAAGAAATTTCACTAAGTAGACAATCTAAGGATCCCATATACCATGATCCATTCATAACCTATGTGATCACAGCACTACACAGAATCATACATTTTAAGAATGAACCTTGGAAATATTGTATTCATTCATTATGTTTCAAATATACATCTTGCTCTTTGTAGGTTAGAAATCATTGTATCTGATTATGTATATAATCAAGTATTTCATATTGCCTAACACATAATAAGCACTCAATAAAATACTAAAATTTCTCCTTTAATAGGTTTCATTTTATAAGATCGCACAAATAAGTTGATAAATATGACCACTATTTTTCAATCTAAAAATACAGGAGTAGTTTTGAGCAAAATATTTAGCCAAAGTGACATTCTAAAAGTAGCTACGCAATTCTGTGACAGAGTAAAAGAACAATTTTTTTTTCTTCTTTTGCCTCCTTTGTTATAGTCACTTTCTCCCTATTCATCTACAGGTCACCTTTGCCTCATGGTAAATTAAAAAAGTGAAAACAGACAAGCAAAACTCCCCTCCATATACAGCTTTCAGTTCCAAAAATAGGACCCTGAAGTATGGATCAGAAAAAAACAGATAGTGAATTCAGATTTTCCAACTAAAGAACAAGGTGATGCAAGTTGCAGAGCAAATCAAATCTTGATGAAAGGATGATGTGTTGCCTCACAAAAATGGGGAAATGCCCCTCCTGAGTTAGTCATGGGGGTCTGGAAATAAGAGGAGAAGAGGAAGGATGGTCACAGGTAGGGTGTTCCTGGGGTTGGAGGTTCTTAACTGTCTTCTGTTCTGTGATTGCAAATGCTGGAAGCGGGTGCCATTTGACCACCAGATGGATTATATGTCCTAGAGCTCAGGGGCTGGCTTATACTTCCTGCCCGGAGGTCTAGGGAGCAACCTCAAAGTTAATTGTGATAGCACGAGAAAGGCCCAGTGATGTATGAACAGTGGTATGGTGGGCCCAAGAAAAGAGGTGTTGAGATTACCATATGAGCAACACCTCACATCTGCCCCATGCCTCTGCACTCTAACCCCAATTCTTGGAAACTGGAAAAGGCTAAGAGGGTCAGTTGGGGAAGAGGCCTAGTGTCTGGTTGAGTGGGTAGGTTGTCATGTGAAATACAGGAGGTCAAGTTACATTTGGATTTCAGAGGAACCACTTTTTAAAGTGTAAGTACTGCATAAGATACACTAAAAATATTATTTGTTTATATAAAATTCAGATTTCACTAAGCCTCCAGACTTTTGTGAAATTTGACAAATGTCGTTTTAAAAAAACAAACAAAAAAAATTGCCAGGCTGATATATTCTATTTAAAGCTGGTAGGGACCTAGAAATTGATGGCTGGAAAAATTACTATGTCTACACTCGTTGGGCAACAGATCATGTTTCAAATTAAAATTCCTGCTCACCAGTGTATTTATTATTTGTTTTCAAAATTTTCATTTGTCTAATTGTTTCCATATTTAATGGCATTAAGAAACTATGTTTTTAAAAAATGACATGAGTGATATTAAGTGATATTTAAGTTCATATTTACCATTAGGAAAAAACAAAAACAGAACTACCTAACTTCACTGGTTGACCTTTCTAAATTATAAAAACATAAGATCATCTTAACAATGTTTTATGAGGTTTGAACTCCCAACCCAGGTAGTTACTAATTACCAGAAAATATCTGACCTAGGGGTCACTATTATTATTGAAAGCAGCTTAAAATTCATAACAAAAATATTACATAATCAATGTTTTATATGTTGAAATGTGAGATACTAAATGGTCACTTGCCAATGGATTCTGTGCTGCTTGTAGTTCTCATCATTTTTTTTCAAAAGTAGTTTAAAGAGTCAATGATTAGAAAACTTACTAGAGTAACCAACTGGAAAGCCAACTTTAATTCTCAACATTCCATTAGGTTTATAATATACAATAAACCTTGGGGCTACCACTTTTCACTAGCCCTGCAAATTAGCTTGTCTACATCCAGGCTGGAAACCAAGCCAAGAAGTGAGTGTTAAAAGAAGTTAAAATGGTCTCTAAGCCATAATTTCTGCAGACCAGACCACACCACCCTTTGGAGTGAAGTGAAAGATAGTCTGCACCCAACCAACTCCATGTTTTACACTGAGCAATCTGACAGTGACGAGTGAGTTCTGATATCTCTGTGGGCGAATGGGCCAAGAACCAGCATCCAACCTCACTGGTATTTAAAACTTCACCCTCCTTGAGCCTTCCATATTTTTTATTTTCAGATTTGTGAATTTTGTATTTTACTCACAACTGCTTAGATAACAGAGCATAATTTGTTTTTTGGAGAGTTCGGTTTATTCTCAAAAGAATATTTATTTGATGGAAACATTACCTTCTACATTTTCTCAAGTCTACGAGCCATTGTAAGACATTAGGGATTTTAAGACGGTATTTGTGGACAGAACAACAAAGCATTATTAATTATATATGAAAAGAAATGTATGTGTTATTTAATTAATAAACAATATTAACTGCACATAATTATAAATGAGGCATTTTTTTAATCCCCATTTTACCAAATATTATTTCAAGCACTGTTTTTAAAAGATAGGTAAGGAGCTTCATTCTAGCAAATGAATGTATCTTGGATGTGTCTTAGAATTGAAGAAATAAATAACTTGGGTAACTTGGTCACATAATTAGTGGCCTTAATTAGGTCTTAGTGGAAACCACAAAACTTAGGAAAATATTGATGGCATTTTGACCCTCATTTGTAAATAGACTCCTGATATCTACAGGTGAAACACCTATCACTGACATTGCATTTGAGTATTACCTGTGCTTTCTGTTGGTTAATACATGTGGCTACCTATATGCCACCATCATTTTTGATATTTTAGTGAAAATTTTAAGGTAGGGGTTTTGTTTGCTGCCCACTCTCCTGTTTTAGGAACTCTAGATTGAGCTATCCAAATATAGTTTGGGATGGCACCCCTTCATTCAAATCTGCAGAGAAAATAAAAGGAGAAACACAAGTCCCTATTCAAAATTACTAAATTGCTTCTCTTGAAATTATTTCAGGTACCTACATGAACAGTTTGTGCTTTTTAATTCATTCTTTTACATGTTATTTCCACCTCTTCTATTAACTTCTGTTTATTTGTCAGTTTCCTCATTGGAAAGAGTTTTCAAGTTAAGTGATTTTTGTAAGAAAGGAAGAATAGTCATTGCGAGTATCATCCTTTTTTCTACAATTAGTATTTCTAATCACATTAGACATGTTTTCAGTATCTAGAGAGGATGCCTACTCCCTACAGCTATCATGAACCATTAACTTTAATTAAAATTTACAAGTCTAATGTTGTTACATCTGCTAAAAGCTTTAACTTCCATGTTAATTACCAAAATGTTAATGTTGCATTAAAATAATGTTCCCTTTTGACAGTTCATCTATAGTTTAATTATTTATTTTGTTGGGGAATATGTTCTAAAAATTGAAAAGAGAGGAGACTATGAAGTCGAATTAGAAAAATGAGAGTAGCAAAACTTCTAAGGAGTAAACATTGTTCAGATAAAAAAGACTGATATTCTTTATTCTGCACTTAAAAGAAGTATGTCTTTTGTCTTACATCTGAAATATTTTTTAGAATATTACTTCCTCCTTTTTTGCAGCTAGTTTATAGTGATAGCACTAATATTCATGCCTTATCACTACATTCCCAAGTGTTTACAAGGTTACACAATCCTTTATCCATATAAATCTTTTAAAAAGAAAACTCCAGTTTCAAATAAAACAGCCTCTGCACTTCCTATTTAAATATTTATTCTTTAAAACATATTTACTTCAAGGAGTTATCCAGTACACCTTTAAGCAAATAAAAATAATCAATAAGAAATTCTCAATGGAAGCAGGGAGCTAGCCAGTATAGACTTTACTAGCAAATTGCATACTTCACTTAGGGAATTATATATTATTTAATGATATTGCTACTGTTTTCTGGTCATGAGTATATTCTGTAAATATGTAAGTTTATGGACATAAGTTAATTTCCAAATCAGAGGCATCCTTATAATACATGAACATATTTGGAATTGAGAAAAAATGATAATCCCATTTATAAGTAACAAACATCTCTTTTATGTTTTTTATCAGTGTCCTGGGTGCTTAGAACTGTGCTTGGTGTAGTCAATAAATATTTGATGACTGAATGCCACTTGTAAGGGTTTTTTTTTTTCCATTTTATAAAATATTATTGTATACTTTTTAAGCTCTTTTTCTGAGATTGTATATTCATTGAAATAGACATGTAACTGCTCTGGGTCCTTTCAAAATTATAAGCAGCCAATTGTACACAGGCACATTATTCCTAAATACTTCCTATACACACATCATATGAAACTCATTATATGCAGACAAATCCACAGACTAAAATTTTACTAAAATTTTTCTCTATATGACTAGTGAATTTCTTAAATAGCAAGCACTCTAAATAACTTCAGGCATGAGGAATCCTGTTTTTTTCTTGAATTGCTCAGCAATGACACAGTTTGTGTAGGTCTTCTCTTCCTTTGAATGTTACAGCTTGTCAAGAATGTGGACATAGTTCCCCTAACCCTTATTGCAGAGTATCTTGAGAGACAAATACCTGGGTTGTAAGGTGGTTGTTGAAAAGACTACAACCCTTGCATTTAATCTCCTCATGTCGGTACATTTATAGTTATCATTTACAAATGTTTCCTATACATTATCTCTGATGGTGTTAAATCTTGTTCCAAAAAGGATCTGAAGTGACTTACTGAAAACATATGCAAAAATTTAAAGCATCTGGATCAATATAGGAAAAAATGGAATGGACAGTTAAACCCAAAGATAAAGGAAAACAGATAAGCTACAAGTTTCTTACTCAGATGGAATTTTTGGTCTTAAGCTTCCAGAATGAAAAACCAAAGAGTTACTGTGATCAATTATGAAGTTCCTAATGACAAGTGGGGAAAGCAAATAAATTCCCCAGAATCAACAAGGTCTTCTAGCTTTTCAAAATCAATACCAGACTATCAACAAAGTTGTTCCCATCTCCATCTCTAGCTTCAAAAGAAATAGATTATGTGTGGTTTTTTACAAAGGGACCTGGAGACATAAAGTATAATGATTTCTCAAACTTAGGAAAATGAAGAAATTTTATTTTGGTATTATTAGAATGAGATCTTATGACACAATCCAACAGATAAACCAGGTGAGAGTGAAATGGCTCCTATAGAACCAGATCCTTGAGCAGAGTTCTACGTCAACATTTTCCCATCCCTTGACTGAGGTTCCTGGAGCTCCATGCCAAAACAGTACCATCTGCCACTTAGGACTTCAGACTCCCAGGTTGGCTCTCTTCGACCACTGACCAGGCCTACAATCAGGAGCTTCTGAACTTCTCTGAGCACCAGCTTCACACTGTAAATTAGAAATGCATTCGACCTATATCCTCAAGTAATCATGAGTATTAAAAATATAAAGTATGTAAAACCATTTAGCATAATGATAACACGAACAAAACATTGTTTTGTTATTATTATTATTATTATTATTATTATTATTATAGAAAGAAGGAAGGGCGTAAGACTTGGAGTGATACAGATCTCAGTTTGAATCTTTGTTCTGCCACCATCGGGCTGTGTGACTTTGAGAAAATTTCCTTAACTCTGAGCCTCAGTTTCCTCAACTGTTAACCAAGGGTGATGATATCTACTTTATGGGACAATTGTAAAATTAAGTAATATTATACATAGCAAATACTTCACATAATTTTAAAAAATAAAACAAAATAATCTCTTAATATGTGTTACATGTTAACTCCTTATATAACTGACGCTAAACTTATAGTAACTTCTCCCTGTTATCCAAAGGAGGAAAAAGACTCAGAAAAGTGAGACTGCCATCTTCTTGAGTGCAAGAAGTGTCCCTTGGTTAGTGCAATTGGGCCTGCTAAAGGTAGACATTTGGTAGACTATTAATTATTCAGATTGGGCAACGTGCTAAAAGACTCTCCTAGTATGCGGTTTAGAATCAAGGCTTGTGCAAAGAGATGACATCACTTAAGAACAGGATGTAGAACACATGTGTGGGACAGAGACCTGAGACACATCATCACTTGAAGTTTAGGTAGAAGAGGTGGTTCCAGGGAGTGTGAGGAATACCGCCAGGTAAGGAGCAAAGCCTGGGAAGGGTTCAGGTTGTGGAAGCCAAGAGGAGAGTCACATCAGCAGGGATTTACTGTGAATGCCTCAGGGAGATCAAATATAATGGCAACCGAAAGCATCCATGGATCTAGTCACAGGAGATGATTGGTGACTGGAACACAAGCCATGCCTGAGGAGTGGCTAAGACAGAGCAAGTACGCATGAATAGAGGAGAAAGAGGGAGCAAGAAAAGAAGGCTGGGCCATTTATTTCCCAAGAAATTCGGCTCTGGAGACAGAGGTGCGAGTAATGGAGTGAGGTTTTCTCAGTTTTGCTTTGTAATGATGTGAGAGCAGACTGAATGATATTGGTAAAGGGAATTTTTAGTAAGGAGAGACTGAAACTGTGAAAGGGCAGATCCTCCATGGGGCCTGGTTATGAAAAGGCCAGAGGGCCAGAGACCCAGGGTACAGCGATCAAGAATAGCCTCAAGTGGAAGATCTGTCACATAGGAATTGCTTGATAAATATCTGTTAAATATGTGAATAAAACAAAGGATGTTGAAGGGCTAATGCAGAGCCTTTTGCAGATTTGACAGTAAGCAGTTTAGATCTTTTTTGTTTGAGAGTTTCTATTTTAGAAGAAGTAAAAGTCTAAATTCTTTGCTGAAAGAAGGCAGAGGGTGGGGTGGGAGGTATGAAACACCCCTTTAGAAACTAGAACATGTGAACTCCAATGTTCAGGTGGCCAGTGTTCAGGTGGCCAAGAACTTGTCCTGTGCCAGTCCCTCCTGTACTGAGAGGCCAGGAAGGGCCTCTGTAGGATGGGTCCCAGATATGGCATTGTCAGATCGCAGCAAAGCAAGCACAAATGGACAAGGAAATTGAACATTTTGGCAAGAAAAAATAATGAAGACTAAAATGAATATTTGTATCATTAAATTGTGATGATTAGATGTATTAATAAAACACTTTAAACAGTATCTATCATAGAAAATGTTCAAAAAATTCATTGTTATTAATGATACATGTAAACGAGCTAAAGAGACAAAAGTAAAATCAGGAGCAAATACATGAAGAGAAAGAAGGCCAAGGGAGAGGTCTCATTGTAACAAGAACAGCTACGGTGGGAATAATTAAGTGTCAGGGGCGGGCTCTGAGGGCCCCAGAGCCGCACCGTGGCCTGATCTCTAAGATGGCGCCTGGCAGCTTGCCAGACATAGCTGCACTCATATACAAGTTTTAGGAAGTAACTCTGGTTGGCTGTTGTACATGAGGCGATCCTGGTATCTGCCTGGAGACTGTTCCTTGATAGGCTGACTTTCCTGGTAGTCTACTCTCTGATAGGCTGATGTTCTCGATATAAGTCTGAGACTCGCGGAATAAACTCCTTTTGGTTCCTGTGATCAAGAAGAGCGTACGCGTTGTGATTGTCCCCGTGGGCGGTGGGCGATCATAATTAAGAATATAATTCAGAAAGACAGGTGATTCTGGTTGGATACTGTAACTTCTACCTTATTAAATTAAAATGAGAACTAAATTTTGCACAGAAGATCTCAAAATTTACTTTGCCTAAAAAATTTTAAAAATCACCAGAGAGGATTCTTAAAATGCACATTCCCAGACTCTTTTCTCAAAAAATGTGAAAATTTTTTTCACACTTAGTTCTGGAATTAGTATTTCTTCTCAAGTCTTCTAGACAATCCTGACGCAGCCAGTCCCTAGACCACCCTCGGGGAACCCTGGGCTAGGCTGTGACTTCTGACCCCCTGCTGTGAAGTGGAAGAGCTGGTAATTGGAGATGAGGAGACCAAGGCATCAAGAGGCCTGGATGTGGGGTGACTCATTAAAATTGTTGCTGAGGTCACTCAGGATGGAGACCAGACAGGGTGGAGAAAGGGACCATGAGCCAGAGGGCAAAGTCACTGATGTATGAGGGAAGGAGTGGTGAGGGACAAGGAATAAAAGGCTCTTCATGATAGAAAAACTAAGGAGATGGTGGGAAGTGTGCCAGTACTATGGTATTGACCTTGAAAAGCACTTCTAATTAAGTGGCTAACTTAAAGAAAGGAAAGTAATAATAATAATAATAATAAGATAATAAGAAACTTCCATTTAGGAATGCTGCAGAAAAATCACATACTCAGGGGAGAGATATTGCTTTGGTTAAAATATACAATGGGCAGGGTGAAGAAATTCAAATTATGGGAAAGTTATTTGATCATGGAAGAAGTTCCAGAGGGTACAATGAAAGTGAGGAGTAGGAATCCAGATCAGGGAAATGAAACACAAATCATTATAGGATTGAGAATATTAGAGAATAAAGCTAGCTAGTGAGGTTGAAGTGGAGAAAGTCAAAGTGGAGAAAGTAGGATTCGGGGCCACAGAATAAATACTGAAAAGAGTAAACATCTTCCCTCCTCACTGGGTATCTTGATGGCTGAGAAGTTCTAAAAAGGAAAGATGGCCAGTAGTTGTTTAAATGTTATCTGAAACGTCTGTTCATACACTATAAACAAGTTTCCTAAACTTTCCCAGTTCACGTTGTTCCTAGTGACTCAGTAATTTTTTCATGGCAATCCTAAGATAAAAGAAATATTTCAGTTCTATTTATTGAGTGCATAAATCCAAACAAGTTACTATGCATTTGTGCCCTAACAATTTATTAACATTTTGAAAAGTGTGTAAATTGGAAAATATTTTGTTATTCTTATTATTTCCTGGTTGCTAATGGTATACACATATCTATTGGGTACTGAGTAACTTCTGAAACCTTGAAATTAATTGGCTACCACCCCACCATTTCTTTTCCATATTGATTTTCACATGCTATTGATTTTTACTATCACAGAAATCACCCAAAATCAAGTGTTGCAAAAGTCTAACATCAAAAGAAATTTAGCTGAATTTATTTTTGAAATGTTGAGTAACAGAGCCTGTAAGAGAACTCTCAGTCCTGGTAAATGTCTCTGTCTTGAAATTATTAAATATTACAATCTACTACTCTGAGTTTAATTCAGTGTTCCTGAGCATCTTAGTATACGTTTGGAACTATAGGTAATGCTAAAGGATGTTGATGCTATTCATATTAGGCAAGTTATTCATATTATAGCATCTTAGTATATGTTGGGAACTGTAGGTAATGCTAAAGGATTTTTGATGCTATTCATATTATGACAAGATAGTAAAGTAAAAATAGATTAATTTTAGAATTACCAGCATGGGAAATATATTGGAGGAGAGTAAGGACAGTCAAGGAGACCCATTTATAGGTTGTGACAACAGTTCAGAAAATGTTCTAAAAACTAAAAGCAAATGCTGGCAATCTATGGAGAGAAGAAAGGAGGTAAAATGGAGGGAAAATTTACAAATTGGCCCTATTATTTGACAGTCTGCCTCTATTGAGCATTAGGTACCCTCTCCTTGGACCTGGATTTGTGACTATTGCACAATAAGGGTAGAAACCTTTTCTGGTTGGGGGAAACTGACAGCTTCCACTCCCTGATCCACAGGCACTTGTTCCTGAAACCATTTCCTGTTTCATGGGTGCTCATTCCTTAGGTTATGAGGAGATCTAATGTGCAGAGAAACCCACCAACAGGAGAACATAGGTCTTGGGGGCCACAGCTCTGTTTAGCTCAGTTTCAGTCCACACTGACTTATCAACCATCTGGATGAGACATCTTGAAAGTGGACTCTTCAGCCCCAATCCAGTCCCCCTGCTTCTGCTGCACAGGGCAGAGATAAGCTGTCCCCTTCAGACCCTACTCAACTTACAAATGCATGAGCAAAATAGAAGATTGTTGTTTCGAGTCATTATGTTACAGAATGACTTGTTAAATATACATCAGTGACACAAAAGCTAACTTTATATAAGGTATATGTCAAACACTGACAACAGTTCTTTATGTGAATTGTTTTAATCTTGTCAACAAATTACTACCATCTCTGCTTTTGTTATAAGAAAACTAAAAAGTTTCCACAAAACTTTCCCCAAGGTTTTATTCACCAATAAATCGGTCAATTAGATATAGGGAAGAAGGGAAGGTGAGAAGGTCATTGATGGAGAATAACTTGTAAGTTTGCAGGGTTAAAAGTGTTATTGCCTGATGTAAGAAATATAATAAAAGATAGGAAATAAAATTATAAATCAGCTTTTGGTACTTGTTGCTTTAGACTTTAGGGTAAGGGTACCTATTAGCATTTGGCTCTGGAAGTCTACAGTGCAAAGGAGACTTCGAGTTAGATATAAATGTGGGAACTAAAAATATAAATCACACTAGAAAAGAATGTTCATTTGGAAAACAAGAGGATGAAACTCAGATTAGGATAATAGTTAAGATTTGACAAAGATAAAGAAATGGCAGAGAAGGAAGAAAATTAATGAAGAATAAAATGAAATTCAAGGGATAAAGTGATGTCAAGAGGTGAGATTGACTGACATTTTCAAATTCCAAAGAAGAGACAAGTGAAATAATGTCTGACAAACAGAAGGTGAACTTGGTGACAGAACTTTTAGTGGTTCACTGAGCCTGGAAGACACTTTATAGTGGATTGAGAAATGAATGAGCAGGGAGAAACTGGAATATCACATGAGACATTTTTTCTTTGAAAATGACAGGAAAAGTAATACAACGAACATTATTTATTTAAAAAAAAAAAAAAGCTATTTCCTCATGCAACTAAAATATCCAAGAGTACTTCTGGCTTTAGTCACAGTGGAATTGAGCGGCACAGTGATGTCACTAAGATCCAGTTTCTGTTTCTCTGCTGGTCCTCCTCATTTACTTACTTCTCAGCTGAGCTCTCCCCTTGTGTTGGCAGACAGCTTGCTGCAGCTCTGAGGTTCTGTATTTCCAGGTTCCACATCTTGGAAAAGAAAATCTACTTTCTCAATTACTGGAAAGAAATGATTAACAAGGAGTATGTGATTGGCTCTATTTGGCCTGATTTGGTCACCTTGTGCCTCTCTGAATCCACCAATACTTTCTGGGCAAATGGATGGATGGTGGCGTAGAGTTTACACTACCAGGAAGCGGGAAGGAATGGTAAGGAGCAGAACAAGGAAGGAGAGAGGCCAGCAGCCAATAGACAGTCAGTCATTAAGGTGACTATGAATGGCCACCTCAGGAAGCTTGAGTGCAGAGGAGACAGAAGAGAGAGCTATAGCTATCTTGTGCTTGATAGTGTTTTATGAAAAAGAGGCAGCCCAAACAGGGAGGCTAAAGAGGGAATGGATAAAACCTAAACTACTAAGGGAGGAAGGAGTTGTGTAGATCGGAACAATTGACAGAATTAGCTTTGAGCGGGAGGAGAAAAAACTGAGATCAGACAGGAGAGGCAAGCATGGGTAGTCATGAGGGACTTTTTTGATAGAAGAGCAGGAAGTTCAGAAACATACACCTCATGACCTTTGTTTTATCCGTGGTTTAAGAAAAAAAGGTCATATGCAGAGGGTGAGATGGAGGAGCTAGTTGGAGGAGTAGAGTGGTTTCTGTGCTAGAATGAGTAAGTTTAGATATTGGGACAAATTCCTTGTGATAATGTTAAGTTTTAGAGGGGTGTTAATCCTAATTTAATTCTCTTGGTATTAATACTATAAGGAATCTCAATGAATAAAATACAATATGGACATCAATTTATACAGTAGAAATTAGAAATAAAATTGTGTTGAACTATGAAAATACTTTTATTCTGTTATTGACTAGCATAGGATTATTTTAGTGAGAAAACTTTGTTGGAGCAACTGATTAAGAAATTTGCTTGGGGTCCTGAGACCCCTAGTGTCCTCTACGTGAGTGGAGCTAATAGCTGAAGACCATGAGAGTAGTATTGAGAAAATGAGAGATAGGTCAAGCATTCAATAAACTAAGACAAGAGTGCTTTGTAAAATATGATGTTTAAAACTTCAGCAACATTTATAAACTTTTGAAACAACTGATGCTCCAGTTTGAATCTTGAGGGTCCCCCAAAGGCCAATGTGTCAACACCTTGGTCTCCAGGTTTTGTGGCACTGTTGGGAGGTGGTGAAACCTTTAGTAGGTGTGTCCTTGTAGAGTTCCTTAGACCACTGGGGACGTGCCCTCTGAAGAGAATTCAGAAAACCTAGACCTTTCTTTTCCTTCCCTTCTGTTTCCTGACCATGAAGAAAGCAGTTTTCTATGTCAGGTGTTCCCTGCCATTGCCATACAATCACCCACTGGTGGCCTAAAAGCAATGGGTCCATCCAATCTTATATTGGAACCTCCAAAACTGTTAGCAAAAACAAACAAACCCTTTTCTTTGCATAAGCCAATTATGGATGCATTTCATTATAGTAATGGAAAGGTGACCAAGAAATTGGTTAAAGTAGTTTGTTTAGTTTCAATATATACCTCCATCTTTCCCTTTTTTTTTTAAGCAAAGAACTCTTTCCAACTTAGGTTGATGCAAACAGAATCAAAGCAGTGCTGTCAGGGAGGGATAACACATGGACCTGGATATCTGGGGACTATGTCCCTAGAATGATAGGACAGGTTTAGGAACTGTACTTTGAACTAAATTTTTCTTGGAGGACATACACACCAATGGAAATATGTCATTTTTATGTTCAGACTTTTACATTTAAAAATAATATTAGGGGGAAAAGCCACATGTGTAAAATAAAATAAAATGTAAAACAGACTTTATTATTTGCCATGCTATATAACCATTTAGCTCAAAGAAGTTATTGTTTGGGACTCTACTACATTGGCAAAATGTCTTCAAAACCTTCATCTTAAAGAAAATGTGGCATATACACAAAATGTAACATTATTCATCTTTAAAGAAGAATGAAATTATAGCATTTGCCGGATGGATGAATTTGGAGAATATCATGCTAAACAAAATAAGTCAATCCCAAAAAACCAAAGTCCGAATGTTTTCTCCGATAGGCAGATGCTAATTCACAATAAGTGGGGACACACTAGGGAAGAATACAGTTACTTTAGGTAGAGGGGAGTGAAGGGAGGTGAAGGGAGTGGGTATGGGGATAGGAAGGGTAGTAGAGTGAAACAGACATTATTACCTTATGTACATACATGACTGCATGACTGATGTGATCCTATAACATGTACAATCAGAAAATTGAGAAATTGTACTCCATGTATGTATGACTTATCAAAATACATAAATGCATTCTACCATCACATATGACTAATCAGAATCACATTAAAAATTTTTTTTAAACTTTTTTTTTACCCCAAACTTGACATATAACAGAGAATGACTGTAATTGCTGAAAACTAATCTACCTTTTAAGGTTACTCTTTAAAATGTACATCACTTTAAGATAACAAACTATTAAAGAGTAAATTGGTATAAGAGAGATCACAATTATGATTCAATGAATAATTTTGTTCATCTGATGGAAAAAATAATGTTATTCAATTTGTACCAGTTCCAGAGGTGGTTGTGGATATTCTCATCCAAATTCACTACAAGTTTATATCCTCATAATAATCAGTGAGAAAGCACAGGAAGGTGCTAGTCTTATTCCTATAACCTTTAAGTGATTTAACCAAGGCCACATATTAACTAATATAGAACTTCTCAGCCCAGCTCTGACAGCAGGCGCATGCTGAGAGACCGCAATCCTCAAAGTCTTCATACACCTTCTCTCTTCCCAATGAGAGAGCACCCTCTGCTCTATACCATAATCACCACTGTTTATTGTACCACAACAGGAAAAGATGATGGAGTAAGAATCTGTCTCTGATTATGGAACCAGTTCCACCTCAGTCCATGTCCTCTTCAAGAAAACCATGGGATTCTCTACCTATAATTTGTTATAAAAGATTTAAACTTTATCCACATGTATGTATTCATGATTCAACACAGTGGGTTTTTTGTTGCAGGGGCATTATTTTGTTTTAGTTCTACATGTCAGTCACTTTTTCAGCAAAGTCAGTATTCACCAAATCAGTATCGTTACAGTAGGCAGTGATAGAAAAATACCAATGAATTAGTTTCCCAGTCCATATGCACCTGTCCAGTGTACTTAAAAAAAAAAAAATCCCTTCTTCATCCTTGACCTGAGCACCAAATCTTGCAAATTACTCATGGTAGGTGGTTCGATGGCTGCCTAACCCAATACAACTGTCCAAACCAGTACGCATGCCCCTTTGCCACTTCTCCTATGCACCCCTTTAAATCTGGGCTGTCCTTATGACTTGCTGTAACTAACAGAATGTGACAGAAGTGACATTGCTGAATTCCAGTGCCTAAACCCTGCAGTTTGTACCTTGAGCCTTGGACCTTTAGATGACAATGGCACAGAGAATTTCAGGAAAGGGACTAGAAGGGGAAAGAAACTGCCCACCCTGAGCCCAGGGAATGGATGGAGTAAAACCAATGTTCCCTGAGGAAGAAAACGAAGGAAACACCTAGCTAACCCACAGACTAGTGGGAAATAATTGTTACCGTTCAAAGTCATATTTGGGAGTGCTTGTTATGTAGCAATAACTAACAAAGAACTGGGAGGAAAACTCTCCAGATATTTCTAGAACAGTCAATTGTTGCTGAGTCTGACAGAATCTTCCCAGTGCTTGGAGGTACATAAATAAAATGCCATTTTTAGATTCTTTTCACATATCATTCTAATACTTAGATTTATTGGCCGTTTTTGAAAGCCACTCTTGAAAATGCAAATATTTTGCTTTTGGAAACAGTTCAATTATGCACCATTTTTTCCAAATGGGAAAAATATGTATGACTTAAGATTGTGCTTTTTGGCAATGAAAAGACTACTGGGAAAATGCACATAATTTCTGAAGGGCCAAGTATGAATTCAGCCAATCGATGCCCCCCCCTCTTTTTGGAGGTGTTAGATTCAAGTTACCTTTTCCCTCCTTAGAATTTCAATCTCGGGGAGAAAGGGTGCAGATGATGGTGAGTTCATTTCCTCTTACATAAATTTGTGTTCACTTAAGCATCATTTTACTTCATATCTCTTTAATGCAGAAGAATGTTTTTAAAAATAAATTTAAGGAATAGGATAAGAAAAAGCAAGATTTTAGGAAAATCATTTTTATAAAACATAGCCAAAGACAACCTTGCTCCTGGGCTTTGTTAAGTTACATAGGTGTAATTGCCTGAAGCAGGTCTTCTAAAGTCAAGTTTACTAAAATGTGGGCCTTTGGGAACCTGTATTCTAGAAAGAAATGCTTTCCAAACATCTCATTTTATAATTTAGTTGTATCCGGACTCTGCAGTACATGGATATTTTAAGAAATAAACTATTGATCTAAAAAGAAGTTGATATCAAATATCCAATTCCTGAAAGTCACCCAAATTAAGGTAATTTTTTGCACATTTAAATGTTACTACCATTCCTAACTCATTCCACCCCCATGCTTTGAGCCTTTTAGCTCTTAAAACTGTCTGGAAACCAAACCATACTTTAAAAATGATTTTTATGGGGGAAAAATGAAAACACATTTCACATTTCTTTATGGGAGATGGTGCACCTTCCCATGACTCCTGGAGTTTGTGGAAACTGGGAGTGGACTACACGATTTCTGCCTGGTCTCTTACCTCCAGGAAGAGATAACAGTCAGAAAAACCCTCATTTCCTAATCTTATAATTCCCCTTCAATGTTATCAAGACACTGAACCAAGGGAAAATTCAACTTTGCTTCAGTTAATGGTCTCTACTGCTCCTTTTAAAAAAGAAAAAAAAAATCAGCTTTTGTATCTTAATTTTAACTCTTTTCAGAGCATTCCTCTCCATTTCTCTCATCAAGCTATGGTGTGGGAGTAGAGGTGGCGGGTACTTGTCAGAATAAATTACAATTTTTGGCAAGCAGCTGTGTCTCTTACCCACTCAGGAACTAGAATATTGCCTTGTAAAACAGTGCAGCCCTTCTATTAATACTTAATTATAAGGCCAAAATAAGGACACCATTTTATAGGCTCTTTTAAGGTACATAGGATTTTCATCTTGGAAAATATCAAAAGCGATTACATTTTTTCCTAGCCACCAATAGACTGGATCTGATGATACCAGCTCAGCAGGACTGCATTTGGTTGGGAACTTAGATCTTGAAGTCCCAGGGTAAGTTAAGCTGCACATTTTCTTTGTCTCCTTTCTCTTCCCTATAAATGAAAGGTTAATACACCTCAAACCTGAGCCAGGAAATCACAGTTCCCATTCTTACCACACAACCCCATCTGGGTCCCAAGAGAGGGGTTCCGAATGATTAATCCCTGATGCTGGCTCCCCAGCTCTGTAAGGCACTTCATGTAGAAAGCAAAGTCCTCACATCCCCTCCCGTCCCACATAATACAAACAAGTTCAACCCCTGACTTCCACCTTTGCCTCTTAACCACATTAGGCTGTGACATTCTGGGAAAAGGATAAGGTCGTACAATTATGAAGAAATGATTGACATTGGGAAAAATATTTGGAGTGATTGATACATTTCTGTAGGTCCAGATTTGATCTGTTTTAAATTTTAGTACTTTTTTTCAGTATCAATCAGCCTAAGAGAATTGGCTTATTGCAACAAAACTTAGGTGTGATGGACATGAACCAGAAACTGCATTTGATGAAGTTACGTTGGTGTTCAGTACATTATCGTTCCAATTTGGTATATTTATTGAGACACAACCTCTAAGGACTTGGTGTGAACTTAGGCTCTTAGACTAAGTTTGTACTCATCTTATAGGCACCTTATTTATTGCTGAGGAAGACGAAACCCGGGACCTTGGCACCATCTCTCCTAGTCAGCCTGGCAAGTTGCTGACCAGGTTACCAGGTTTTTATATAAGCTGATTTACCAGTTTAGGATCATATTACAAACCAATATATTTCAAAAGACAGTGTCCAAGAGGGTGTAAAATCATCTATTACTATGTCAACTACTACTACTACTACTACTACTACTATTACTGGTAGTAATAAAAATTTTTCTTCCCTTCTGTATGCACTGGATCTCAAGAAATATGAATTTTGGTGGGCAGTGTGAACTTGAAACAATCTAGACCTCAGGTGAGAATTGCATGTTTAATTTTGTAATTAATCAAAATTCTTTTATCAAGGTGTTGGGAAATTGTTAGTAATGTAGCAAAATATATATTAGATATACCTTATTACATGCTATGTTGCAAATACATTTTAAACAACTTGTTTATATATATTGTTTTATTTAATCTTTGACAATCTGCTGTCAATTTCATTAGGCACATTTTTCAGCTAAGTAAATGGGTTCTCAGTGACCTGAATGACTTGTCCAGTGCTCAAAGTTATTATGTGGTAGAATCAGAATAAGTCTATATCTCCCACCAAACACTTTCAAGTTTATAAGTTGAAAATGACCTCATTATTATTATTTTGTCTCTTTGGGTCAAAGGCATGGTGTTTTACCTTGATAATCCATATTTTGCATACTGAAGTAACAGAGTGTGTTGTCCTACTAGTTGAGATATATAAATCAGATGCTGAAGATAATATTTATGGAAAGGTAGCTTTGTGCCAGGTACAAGGTTCAACAGATTTCTAGTATTATATTCTTTAATCCTCATAAGATTTCAACACAATGAGACTATCAGTTTTACAGATGAAAAAATTGGGGGTCAGAGAGCCACAGTCATTTGCCCAGGTTTACACAAAGGGGGACCTTGTGTTCAATGTATTGGTAACTACAGATACAATTTGCCTAAGAGCCTTACGGTTCCTGAATTGGGGGGTTCCATTTGAACATCTGAGTGTCAACTTACAACTAGAACATGAAAAGTTCAAATTTAATGGGATACAAAAGACTTAGGTTCAACAGTCAGTCACATCAATAATGATAGCAAAACATAAAAAACTAATGACCTGGCCATGTAGTTGGGTCACTGGGAGTCAAACACAAATAAAATACAGAGGAGGACATGGAGGATACATGATTTCTCTCCTGCTGTTGTAATAAATTACCATGAATTTATTGGTTTAAAGCAATACAACAGTCCCCACTTCTCCTGTTGGGGATAATTCTAAGACATTTCATGGATGCCTGAAAATTTAGATAGTACTGAACCCTAGATAAACTATGTTTATTTCCATACATACCCATTCAAGTTTAGTTTATAAATTAGGCACAATAAAAGACTAGTAATAAATTAGAACAATTATAATAACATACTACTATGAAAGTTATGAATTGTATTTTTGTGGCATTTCCTACTTAATATTTTCAGATCACAGTTGACCATGAGTAGCTGAAACCATGGAAAACCAAAACTACTTACAAATAAGGAAGAAACTACTAAGCAAAAGTATTATCTTAGAGTTTTGGAGGTCAAAAGTCAGAAATAGGTTTCCCTGAACTAAATCAAGATGTATGCGCTTCTCATAGAGAATTCTGATATCAATCTACTCCCTGGCCTTCTCCAACTTCTATGTGGCCATTGGCATTCCTCAGCTCACAGCTCTTTTCCTCCAACTTCAAGGCCAGCAGTGGCCAGTCAAGTTTTCCTTACTCTACGTTTCTGTCACTAACTCTTTCGTTCCCTTCTTCCAGGTTTGAGGATCTTTGAGATTCCACTGGATTTATTGGATAATGATGTATTTTCCCTACGTTAAGGTCTGATTAGTAACTTTAATCCCATCTGCAAGCTTAATTCTCCATTCTCACATAACCCATATTCACAGATTCCAGGGATTAGAACATGGACATCTTGGAGTGGAGCAGTGGTAATCTGGCTGCCACACAGGTATGCCATAGCAATAAGTGGTCTGATGGTGGGAGACAGGGAAGTATTTCACATCAGGGAACTTTGTTAAGACACAATAGGGACTCAGATCATTCCCTACTGGACTGCATCTGGCAGAGTGTTAAAACTGAGAAACTCTAAGCAGGGCTTCATGGGTAGAGGACCAATGGGGAAAGGGATTCAGATTCCAAGTGGTCCCAGAATTAGAACCACACCAAGAGTAAGACTGATACTGCTGCAACACCTAAGGGTTTGCTATGGTTGGAATGTCCACTCTAACAGTCATGTTGAAATATAGTTGCCATTGTGATATTAAGAGGTGAGACCTTTAAGAGGCAAGGAGGTCATGAGGACTCTGCCCTCATGAATAGGTTAACCTTGTTATGGCAGGAATGGGTTAATTACCACAAGAATGGGTCAGTTATCCTGAGAGTGGGCTTGTTGAGTTTGGCCTCCTCAGTTCCTCTCATATGTTGTTCATTTGCCTTTTACCATGTTGTGATCCAGTACAGAGATTCTTGCCAAATACCAGTGCTATGTTTTTAAACATACCCACCCCTGAAATTGTGAAACGAGTAACTTCAGTGGTTTATAATTTTGCCAGTCTATAGTATTTGTTATAGCAACAGAAAACAGACCAAGACCAGGTTCAAAAGGAAGGATGCAAGTGTCTTCTAAGGATATCCAGGGTTTGAAGTAAACTGAACTCACAAGCTCAGGTCAAAAATGAAACCTTTTATTTACTCATGTTTGGGTCAAGAACTGTGTGGCAGAATCACAACGATGCATTGTATAAGGTTTCACAAGTGTGTAAGAGTGATGGGAAGATAGGTCAGATTCTAAATATATGTACCTCCCCTTGGTCTCTTCCTCCTTAATTTCCCCATCTGCCATTCAAATTGGACCTTGTGTTTTTTTACATTTGTTGTAAAATTATAGAGAGTCCCAGAGATTAAAATGGAAGTGTAGCACATTGAAAAGGAAAAAAAAAAAGAGGTGCTTGCTCAACAGAGGAAATTAAAGCCAAAGCCTACTTGGAATAACTGAATACCCCAGACTCCTGGGTAGCAGATTGCTGCTGGGTTCTTCTGTGCTGTGTACATCACATTCTGGGACTCCAAATTCTAAGCCAATAGGGTGACTGATCAAAAGACAACTTATGGAAGCCTCCACCAAACTGTAGCCAGCGATAATAGTGGCCCCAGAATACCCAAGTAGAGACAAAGACAAAGAGCTACAACTTAATAATTTCACTACATTCCCATCTCTAACATCATCTGTCTTTAAAAACCCAAGTCAAGGAAAGAAGGAAAATGGAGACAAGAGGTTGATAGAAAGGCTAAAAAGAATATGCTGTAAAAAATTCCCGTTTGACTTTTTTTTTTTAACTCCTTCTGAAATTTATTTTTACTCCTTTTGAAATTTTATAAAGGGGAAAAAGCATAAACATTGTCCATTTATGTAATATAACTGCTGCATTATTATGTAGACCAGTTGGGGACCTTCCTACTCATTAAGTGGACCAACTGGTTATAATCCACACCCCCCATCCTCATCTGAAGATAAACACTCCTGTAGTACTGCAGAGTTTACAGAGCTCTGTGCCCTGAGCTCTCTTCTCAAACATCTGCCTAGAAACTAAAAACCATTTGATAGTTTAGTTTCTTAACTATTATTCTCATAGTAGTCTTTTTCTCATATTTCCTCACCCTAAAATGGGAAGAACTTTAACACTAATGTATTTGAGAACTATCATAAAAATGTTAGTGTGTTCTATATGAAATTACAAAGAATTTAAAATATTACCTGAACCTTCAAGATTTTTTGTTTTTAGTAACTGTAGAAATTTAATTTTTTTTCATTATGCAAATTGAAAATCATTTCCTTACCCTAATAATTTCTGAAGATTCTAACTAAAAAAAGAAAAATCATTGCTATTTTCTTTATTGATTCCATGCGATTCTCTACATCAGAATTGTGAAATTTGATCTATTTAAGATAGGAATATGATATTTCTTACAGTAATTTTCAATTAACGTGCTCAGTGTGCTATACAACACAGTGTAAGAAAGAAGTCAATATTGTGAAAATGGATATTTTGGAAATTAAACAAATGGTTTGAATTTTGCTTTTAGTTTTTATTTGCAAGTTGTTTTTGCCTCTGCAATTTAATTTCTGCATTAGTACAATATAAGAAAATTAACTCCAAAAATTTTTGTGAAGCCTAAATAATGTATTTTTAATGTGTAGGAAATTGGTAATTTTATGAATGTTAAATCTCTTCTTTACATGGGATCATCACCTGGAGCAATGTTTTCATAAGAAACTTACAGAAGGATAAACTAAAGCATGGTAGAGAATGTCTCTTGGAAACAAATGGTCAGAAAACAACAACAACTTGTTTTAAGGAACCTTGCCTATTTCTGATTTGAAAACCATCAAGAATGCTTGAGATGACTTGCTTTCTAAAGTAATTTACCAAGAACAAATATGGATCTCCTTTGGAGCTGTGTTTTAATCTTTACATTATATAGGTTATCATCTAAAAGATGCAATTCACAGCTCATTCACCAATGCCACACACTTTTGTTCACTAAATGGCATTGAATCAAAGCACTTGAAGCAAAAACTCTAGATAAGAAATATTTTTAATTGAAAAAGTAAACCTAATTAAATGGGAGACATTCAAGTGAGGGGTTGGCTTAGATGATCACTAGGGAGCTGCCATTATTGTTATGAGGTCAATGCTGACATAACCATCTTACTGAGTCTTCACACAGCAATCTCAAGTGAATTCTGCGTGTAGACTGTAAAACTTCCAGATTGTTTGATCCAATCTACTTGAAGACAAAACAGTCCTTCACAGCAGAATTTGAAACTAAAGACTGTCTTGTGGATTTGATCACTCATGGGTAAAACCCATGAGTTTAAAGTACTGAACATGTTTTTATCTTTCCAGCGGAAGTGTATGCATGCTTAACTTAGCCAAAATGCATCAGAGGCGTTTTCTTTGTGTTTTTGCTTTAATATCTCTTTCCTTGCCACATTGAGTGTTTTAAACTGTCCTCCTACTTCCTGGCATTACTGAGGTGTAAGAGTAGATTGAAAGTCTTAGCAAAAGTTAACAGTTTGGAAATGTGGTTAATAGTGTGGTGGGACTGCTCTCAGCTAACGTGTTAAAATTGCCAGTAAATCAGAAAAAACAGAGAGAGAGAGAGGGAGAGGGAGAGGGAGAGGGAGGGAGGGAGAGGGAGGGAGGGAGGGAGAGAGAGAGAGAGAGAGAGAGAGAGAGAGAGAGAGAGAGAGAGGAGAGAGAGAGAGAGAGAGAGAATTTGCCCAAAACCCAAAGCAGAATTTTACCAACATGAAATAATTTTCAAGACTTAGGAGGCTATTAAACCTTTTCTTAACAAGTATTTTTAAGCTCCTTTGAGGTTGTTCACTGAATTCACAGATGTTTATAATGTCTTGTTGAGTCAAGTAATGTTCAATCTCAGAATCTTTCAGCTCAAAAAAATTTTAATTGTATTATCTTCACTAACAGGTCTGGCAAGCAACTTTAAGACCATAATGTGAAACTGGGTCAGATGGATGATTGAATAAGAGGCTTATGACCTAAGTCTCAAAAATTCAGAAATGTGCTAAATCAAGTTATCCAAATAACACATTAACAAAATTTTCTTTAAACTTTTATTTAAATAAACACTTGTTCAGTCACCACTCTATGCCAGTGCTTAAGCTGGAAGACTGTAAATATGTGGTCTCTGTACTCAATTGCTCATAGTAAAATGCTTAAGTATTGAATAGTATTCACATAAACAGTTCACTCAACATTTTCATGAGATAAAAATTCTTATGACATCATTCATGGGATAATCCCACTGTTTTCAAACTCTAAAATCCTAGGTATTGCAGCACTGATGCATTTAAAATTATTTCAGTGAAGTGAGTAAGGAAACCCTAGACTTTTCTGTGGTTCTCTGGCCACTTCCTCTTCTGAAGAAGAATTAGTACCATCCCCCCATACACCACCCAAGAGAAGAGAACCTTAGCTGTCTTAGTAATACAGGGGCCCATGTCACTTGCCCTTTGTAGTCCAGAAACACCTAGATAACTATCTCTTTGTCTTATTTACTCTGTTGAAAAAGCCCTTTGTAGAGCATCAATGACTGAAAGAGTATGTTTAATTAACCTATCTCCAGATCTCAATCTATGGACTTCCCCATGGTGTCCAATCTGTTGCCACTTAAACCCTGTCTTCTCCTGGCTTCCTTGATGCACAATTCCTTTGGCTTACCCATAAATTCTCCAAATACTTCTTGAGTCTCTTTCTGGAGTCTCCTTTTCTCATTCATAACTTAAGTGTAGGTTTTCAATTAATTTATGTTAATTTATATTAATCCCAGCAGCTCAGGAGGCTGAGGCAGGAGGATCATGAGTTTAAAGCCAGCCTCAGCAATTTGGGTCCTAAGCAACTCAGACCCTGTCTCTAAATAAAATATAAACAAAGGGATGTGCCCCTTGGTTCAATTCCCAAATTTTATATACATATATATGTGAGTGTATATATATATATATATATTTTTTTTACATATATGATTATATATATAGCTTGATGTAAACAACCCATTTACTCACTACTCTCAGAAAACATTTGAGTGATCTTTCTATTTTGCTACCATGTATGTTCTACCTTCCTCTAACATAACAATCTTTCTTTTTATTTTTATTATTGCACATGCTTAAATTAAGTAGCATAAAAAGTTTAAAAAAAGAAAAGTCATGTTTATCTTCGATTCAGTCACTACTTCACATAATTCTGCCTTCCAGGAAACTTTCAATTATTTCTGTTTTAAGTGTTGCATGTTTACCAGTATGTCTCTATAATCATCTGTAGGAACAGGATACAAGTCAGGCTGTCCTAACACCAAACTGTAAAAATATAGTAATATGAGCACAATAAAGTTTTTTTTTTTTTTTTTTTTTTTTCTTTTTATCACATAGAAAGTCCCAGTATGAAATTTAGGACAACTTTGAAAAGATTGGAACCCAGGTTCCTTCCATCTGGCCTCCACTAGGATGTGGTCCATTTTTGACATGCTTAACAGATTCCCCTCCTAAGCTTCATTCCACCATTGGAAGGTAGAGAACGAGGAGAGAAGGCCACGATGCTTTTGAAGACCTGACCTAATGTAGAGTACTTTGCTTCATCTCACATCCCTGTTGGTCATACTTAACCATGAGGAAAAGCGTTTAGCTGGGTGGCCATGTATTCCTATTCATTTTCGTTTGAACCTTAACTGGAATACTCCGCCACATTTATACAGTCCTAAAGAGTCAGATACAGGTATTTTCTGTTGACTTCTGCAATGCCTGATAAAGATCTAGCTCATCTATTACCTCTTATCTTCTTCCCTCCCTTCTAAATAGAATCATGTCACACTGACCCCCACTATTTCTTTTTAGTTTCCCTCGGCAAAAAGACCATGTTCTCACCTGTGTTACCTCCCATAATTTTCATCCTCACGTCTTCTTCTCAATGTTGCAGGCGAATACTTATTTTTATATTGTCAAGATTGATACTTCGGTTATTTATACATCAAACCAAGTCTTCAGTGTTTGCTTATAGGTTGATTCCATAAAGTTGTAAAAACTATTAATAGTTACATCGCTTGATAGTGCAAATTTTGATCACTATTATGCCCAATAGTATGCTTAACTTCATGTTCTTTAAGACATTAACTTCATCAACATCCTTAAAAAAGGATCTTCCTAGAGTTGAATTCAAAGTGTTTCTCCTTTCATGTAATTCACCATTTTTTTCAAAATCCTTTTGTATTTGTTTGCTATACTTTCAAACCATGAGTCCATTATACAAATATTTTATGTTTCTATTTATGAATTTTTTTCTTGACCTTCCAGCTTCCTGCTTATTCTGTCATTTGGTTGGAACCCATTGCCTGCATCTTCATGAAGCACCCTAGTTCATATGCTGTGTGCTCAGGCTATGGTTTTCTGGAATCGTTTTTCACTTTGACCTGGAATTCTTAATCACTCTTGGCATCCTTTGCATGCTCTGCCCTTTTCTCATCCTTCATTCTTCTGGCACTCAGTCCTACCAACAGTCCTTCTCCAGTCCAGCCTGGCTCCTCTGGTCCTACTACACTTTGATCTTGGAGCTTCCTTCCACTGTTCCTGGGTTTGGCTACTTGGTTTTATGAATCCCCTATGTTACTCTATTATGGCTTATGCCTTTGCTTTCCTAGGCTACCTCTGCATATTCCCTTAGAAAACATATGTGAGAGAAAAAAAATTTTTTCGATACCAGGCATTGAACTTGGAGGCATTCAAATACCGAGTCACATCCCCAGCCCTGTTTTATATTTTATTTAGAGGCAGGGTCTCACTGAGTTGATTAGCACTTAAGTTGCTGAGGCTGGCTTTGACTCCTGATCCTCCTGCCTCAGCCTTCTGAGTCGCTGTAATGACTGGCATTCGCCACCGCAAGAGGTAAACTTTTTAAACTGTGTCCATGTTTATAAAATGCCTTTATTCAACTCCAGAGATACTAATGATTTAAGCACATAACTCTAGATTAATGACATTTTCCCTCAATTTTGTTCATTAAATTTTTTTGGTTTTAGTATACATGACCATGTATTTTGACATATTACACATACATGAAGTATAACTTCCCATTCTTGTGATTGCACATGATGTGGAATTATACTGTTGTGTATTCCTGTAAGAACATAGAAAAGTTGTCTGATTCATTCTACTGTCTTTCCTATTGCCTTCATTCCCCTTTGTCAAAGCCAAAGTGCTTTTATTGTTCTCTACCCAACACCCCTTATTGTGTGTTGGCATCTGCATATCAGACAATATTCGACCTTGGGTTTTTCTGGGGTTGGCTTATTTCATTTAGTATCATAGTCTCCAGTTCCATTTACTGACAAATACCATAATTTCATTCTTCCTTAAGGCTTAGTAATGTTCCATCATGTATATATACCACATTTTCTTTATCTGTTCATCTGTTGAAGGGTACCTAGATTGGTTCCATAGCTTAGCTATTATGAATTGAGCTGCTATGAACATTGATGTGACTGCATCACTATAGTATACTGATTTTAAGTCCTTTGGGTATGACAAAGAGTGGGATAACTGGGTCAAATGGTGGTTCTATTCCAAGTTTTCTGAGGAATCTCCATACTGCTTTCCAGAGTGGTTGAACCATTTTGCAATTCCAACAGCAATGCACAAGTTTACCTTTTTCCCCACATCCTCACCAACATTTATTTGTACTTGTATTCTTGATAAATTGCCATTCTGACTAGAGTTATATGAGGTCTGTGTAGTTTTAATTTGCATTTCTAATTGCTAGAGATGTTGAATATTTTTTCATGTATTTGTTGACTGATCATATTTCTTCTTCTGTGAAGTGTCTGTTCAGTTCCCTTGCCCATTTATTAATTGGGCTTTTTTTTTTTTAAAGTGTTAAGTTTTTTGAGTTCTTTGTACAT
Organism: Sciurus carolinensis; assembly: GCF_902686445.1. Classification (NCBI taxonomy): domain Eukaryota; kingdom Metazoa; phylum Chordata; class Mammalia; order Rodentia; family Sciuridae; genus Sciurus; species Sciurus carolinensis. Next base: position 88,952,415 of record NC_062224.1, read on the forward strand.
CCTAGAGATTAATGCTCTCTCTGAGGTGCAGGTGACAAAGATTTTCTCCTGTTCTGTAGGCTCTGTTTACATTCTCATTTCCTTTGCTGTGAAGAAGCTTTTTAGGTGGATACCATCCCACTTCTTGAGTCTAGATTTTAGTTCTTGCACTTTAGGAGTCTTGAGGAATTTGTGACAGACATTTGGGCTGGGCTTTTCTTCTAGTAGGTGCAGGGTCTCTGGTCTAATTCCTGGGTCCTTGATCCACTTTGAGTTTTTTTGTACAAGGTAGGAGATTGGGGTCTATTTTCATTTCGGTACATATGGATTTCCAGTTCTCCCAGCACCATTTGTTGAATATGCTAATCCAATGTGTTTATGGTGCCTTTGTCTACTATGATATAACTATGTGGACTTGTCTTTAGCTCTTCTATTCTGTACCATTGATCTTCATATCTGTTTTGGTGCCAATGTTACTATAGCTCTGCAGCATAATTTAAAATCTAGTATTGTGATGCTTCCTGCTTTACTTTTCTCACTGAGGTTTGCTTTGGCTATTCTGGGCCTCTTTTCCAAAAAAATATTTCCTGACTGCTTTTTCTATTTCTATAAAGAACATCTTTGGAATTTTAATAGGAATAGCATTAAATTTGTATAGTACATTTGATAATATTGCTATGTTGACAATATTAATTCTGCCTACCCACGAACATGGAACATCTTTCCATTTTCTAAGGTCTTCAATTTCTCTTAGTGTTCTATAGTTTTCATTGTAGAGGTCTTTCACCTCTTTTGTTAGATTGATTCCCAAGTTTTTTTTTTTTGAGGCTATTGTAATGGGATAGTTTTCCTAATTTCTCTTTCAGTTGATTCATCACTGACAAATAGGAATGCAACTGATCTATGGATGTTAATTTTATATTCTGCTACTTTGCTGAATTCATTTATGAGTTCCAGAAGTTTTCTGATGGAGTTTCTTGGGTCTTCTAAATATAGAATCATGTCATCCTCAAACAGGGATAGTTCAAGTTCTTCTTTTCCTATTCTTATCCCTATAATTTCTTTCTTCTAATTGCTCTGGCTAGAATTTCAAGAATTATATTGAATAGAAGTGGTGAAAGAGGACATCTTTGTCTTGTTCCATTTTTTTGAGGGAATGTTTTTAATTTTTCTCCATTTAGAATGTTGGTGGCCTTGGGTTTAACCTTTATAACTTTTACAATGTTGAAATATGTTCCTACTAACCCTAGTTTTCTAGTGTTTTGAACATGAAATGGATGCTGTATTTTGTCAAATGCTTTTTCTGCTTCTATTGAGATAATCATGTGATGATTGTCTTTAAGTCAACTGATGTGATGAATTACATTTATTGATTTCCCATATGTTGAACTAACCTTATGTCCCTGGGATGAACCCCACTTGATCATGGTGCACTATCTTTTTCATATGTTTTTGTATATGTTTTGCCAGTTTTTTATTAAGAATTTTTGTAGCTACGTTAATGAGAGTTATTGGTGTAAGATTTTCTTTCCTTGATGGCTCTTTGTTTTTATCAGGGTGATATTAGCTTCATAGAATGAGTGTGATAAGTTTCTCTCCTTTTCTACTTCATCATTTCCCCTCAGATTTGAAGGAATTGCTTCAACTGTTTTCTAGGATCCCTTATAAAAAGTTTCATATGAAAACTTGTAGTTTATCACTAATTACAACCCTACTTCTCCAGCCTACCCCCTGACCAATTTGGTCTGATGGTCACAAATCCACCAACTCTTCAGGATTCCCTCCACTGCAGTCTCTAGTGATTTTAAGATCAGCACTTGTGAATACATTTTCAGTGTTTGACTTTTTCCACACCTGGTAGCCACCATGCTTTCTTTCTGTTATTGTTATGTATACATTTTCCCCAGTAATTTTAATGAGCTTTCTTAAATCAAGTGTGCTCAGTGTGACATCTTATATTAGAATATTTTTTTTTTAACAACTGGGCATTATTTAAGAGAGTCCACCCCCCCAACCTCTTCTTCTGCCTGCTTATCCTTCCCCTTCACTATCACTGTTGAAATTTAATTTTTTCATAATAATGATTCCTAAATTTCTATATGTAGCCCTGATCTCATTATCTCATTATCTCTTATCCTCAGACCTGTATTTAAATTTCCTTCTATATTACCAATGAGCTCTTCTATCTCAGTGCACTCCCATAATATCAGGTTCTTATGAGAGTATAAATTGGAGAACTCATCTCAAACCCTAATCCAACTCTAATGTCTGGTCAGAAAGATTGCTTCTGGAGAGTATAGATATGTCTAATTGGAATTTTAGAGGTTTCTCCTTCTATGGTATGTAATGAAAACCATTTCCTCTGACATCCCTATGAAAAACAGCTTTGTCAGTTTTTCATCACTCTGGCCACAATAAACTGACAAGAACAACTTAGAAGAGGGAAATTTTAATTTGACTCATGGTTTCAGAGGTTCAGCCCCTGATGGGTCAACTTCATTGTTCTAAGCCTGAGATGAGGTGAAATAACTTGACAGAACAACATGGTGAAGAGCATGGTGGGAGAGAGCTGCTCTGGTGGCAGCCAGGAAGCAGAGAAAATGAGGAACCAGGGACAAAATATAATTCCCAAGAGCATGCCCCCAATGACCTACTTTTTCCAGTCATGCCCCACCTGCCCATAGTTATCACTCAGTAATTCACTGAATTAATCTGTCAAATGGATCAATCCACTAGTTAGGTTACAGCTCTCATCATCTAAAAATTTCACCTCTAACATTCCTACATTGCCTATACATGAGCTTTTTTGGGAACAGTAAAGATCCAAATCATAAAAATAGCTAATATTCCTTTCTATGGTGGTCTCTTACTGATGGTGTTCTTATGAGCATTAACTTATTAAATCCTCACCACACCCTTGTAAATACTATTATTATTCCTACTTTATACGTGGAGCTGCTAAAACACAAAAATTCCAAGAGTTAAATTGTTATTAACACAAGAGTTAATAACTCAAAGCTAGGAAGCCAGATTGGTATTCAAAACATGTTCTCCCATTACTTTAATTTGCCTCCTAGAAGCATTAGCAAAATTCCTATTTTTCACAGTGGTTTTGTCAAAATTGCTTTTGTGTAAATAATATGAAAAGATATTGCGCTCTGTATCCAGATAGTAAGGGGGGGAGGCAGATTAATTTTAGGGATGCAGAGCAAAAAGAGGTAAAAGTTAACCCTGAGGTTACTATCTTTCTCATACTTTAACATCAAAGACTATATCTTCTTCATTCCACATCCTCTTTGATATTTACTCCAGTGTCTAAGGGTTCATAAATACTTATTGAATTAAATAATACAGTAAATTTAAATGCCATATCAACCTATATGTGTCTACCAAAAAAAGTAGTAGTCTAAAAATGAGAAGGAAAGTCATTAACAACTGCCATATAATGAATAACAACAGTAGATATAATTTTCTTTTTCCTAAGGAAATTCTCATTCTCACATGATTTTATTCAAAATAAGAGATAAGCAGTTTTATGACATGCTCCTCCATAACTAACCATTAACTGCCAAATTATCGAAATGCAAATTAGACCTATAAAGAACCCTGAAGCCTTGACCTTTCAACTCAAATGACATAATTTCTATGGTCAGTAAAGATTAATAATTCATCTTAAATTTGAGAACTTTGTGAACATTATGTCATCAACTCTTCTGATTTTGTATTCTTCTAGGACTACCAGTGATTTTGATTTACTGGCAGAGAGCATATGTTTTGTTTTCATGACATTTAGCAGGAATATGTCATTAATCAGCCTTTTGTTTTCCTTAAATCTGAAAACCCATTCCAAAAGAGTTTCATAGAAACTCTTAATTACTGAAAGTCACGATTATGCTACTACACAATGTTCTGAATAATAAATACTATACTTATGAGGATTAATTATTAAATCCATCTAGAATTCATAGCCTTCTTAAGGCAAATAATAATAATTGAACATAATAGTGTTTTAAGATCTAGGAGGGATATTTAGAGTGCATTAGTGCATGTATAACTAAGCAAATATTACTGGTTATATACATCATAGTAAAATAATTCTGTGAATTTATAGAACTAACTATTGGTCAAACTGATAAATGTGGAATATCTATCACTATAAATCTATATACCCTTCCTGATCTCTTTTAGCCTAAGCGGAAATAGCTTCCAAACCTAAAATTTGTGTTTCTATTCATCTGAAATTACAAGACTAGAATGGGCAGGATAACACTGCAGTATTAGCTCTGTAGCCAAATTGTGTTAAGTTTATGTTCTGACTTCCAAGCTATGTGACCTTGAACCAGTTATTTATCCTCTGAACTTTTTAGTTTCCTTATCTATATAGTGAAGGCAATACTATCTGTTTTAGGAGATTAGGAAAAGGTTCATAGCCGGTCATTATTTTTTAAGGATCTGGAGTGATAGAGAGTGCTGATACTTCTAAAACGTATACACATCAAACTCAAAGGGAAAAGATTATACTCTTTAAATCTGTACTGGGAAAATATAACCTAGTTGGCAAGGGAAACAAGAGATCCAGAGGAAGTTTCTGTAGCTAATAAAGAGCTCACATAAACCAATCAGAAACTGAAGAACAATTATACAAATGAAATTATGAACAAGGAGCTTAGAGGAAAAAATGTTTGCATTCATACTATGGTCTGAATGTTTGTATCCCCCAACTTCTTATGTTGGGAGGTGAATAGCTCATAAAGGTTCCAGATTAGTATCCCTGTTGAATACCCCAAGAGAGCTAGTTCACCTCTCCTATACAAGGACAGGCAAGAAGACCCCATCTTTGAACCAGGAGGAGTACCCATTCAGATGGAACGCCAAATCTGCTGGCATTTTGATGGTGGATTCCAATCTCTAGAACTGTGAACAATAAATGTCTGTTGTTAATAAGCTATTTAACCTATGGCATTTTGTTATGGCAGCTGAATTGACCAAAATAGTCAATGAGCATAAGACAAATGTCCAACCTCATGATATCAAATATTATCAGTTAAAAACCTGTGAGATACAATTTTTTACCTATCAAATATAAAACCAAAAAATGGATGCTAAAAATAATGTGGAATACAGAACACTTCTAGGCAGCCTGTTACAACCTCATGAACTTGAAAAATGATATTGTTTGAACCAGTAATCCCACTTCTGGCAATTTAGTTTATGGGTTGACTTTTATATTTTTTCCAACATGTACAAGCATTTATTACAGAAATTATTAGTAATAGCAAAAAAATAGTAACAAGTAGTGCTTTTATCAACAGGAGCTTGATTAAAGTATAGTTTATGCATCTGATATAGTAACCTAGAGGAATTAGAAGAACTAAACTATTTTAAAAATCATGTAAATGTTTAAATGGAGTCCCTTCTTCACTGTATAATTAATCAAGGGAAATATGGCATAGTTCCTAATCAAAACAAGATTTTATTCTCTACTCTTTGAAATGCCTCTTTTCATAAATTTCTTCTCTACATTCTGAATGTTATTTTTAAATCAAGTTTACAATGTTTTTATCATTTTGCTTCTGATATGAATTTTTCTTGTTTCATTATAATTTCTCAATGACTTTTACAATTATAGAAGGGGTCAATAAACTACATAGGTCAAATCTGATGTGCTGTTTCGAAAATAGTCTTACTGGAACACAGCTGTGTCCATTTGTTTATACATTGTCTATGGCTATTTTTGTGCTACAATAGCAGTTGAATAGTTGCAATAGAGACTGTATAACCACAACTTAAATATTTACTATCTGGTCCTTTACAGGAAAAGTTTAGTAACCCATGCTACGTAGGCTTAAAAGCTATTGAACTTTCTGTATTAAATACAAGCAACTTTCCTATAGATTTTTTTGTATTTTTTAATCATTTCTAGTTTTCTTGTGTACATGTAAAATTATAATGTATGAGTAGTGGTAATATTTTCTCTTGCTTATTTTAAAATTTTTATTCTTTCTCCGTTCTGATCGAATTGGATAGAGTGTCCAAGGAACTATCAAGTATTCTGGTGGTAATAAGCAATTAATGTGATTGCTTCTATGAATTATGATCCTGAATTTTAGTTTGAAATATATTTTTTTAATCAAGTTGAAGAAAAAAATCCCTTCTTTTTGCTAGGGTTTTGTATTAGTCAAGAATGACCACTGGCATGTATTAAACTTTCAATGATTATGATCTGACTTTTAAAATTCTAAACTTCTCCTGTAGCACATTAATGAATTTTTCTAATGTAGTCCATCCAGACATGCAGTGATGCAGGACTTGCTGCTCAGCTGTAGGAAGTTCAGTCACAATCCAGCCTCCGGGTTCCAGTTCCCTCAGTTGAGCAGAGTTGCCCCTAACATGGAGGGGAGCCCCATGGAGCTGGTGCATGCGAAGAACAGGGTATAAACTTATTGCTAGCTGACTGAAATTTAGTAGATCCCACTTTGTGTTTCCCCCTTTGCCCAATTCCTCTTCCTCCTCCTTCTATTCATAGACATTGATCCCTAATAAAATATTTCACACCCCCCAAACTGGATTTTCAGTATATGCTGCCAAAGAACCCAACCTGCTACCGGTAGGGCACTGTTGAAGGACAGGATCTGGAGTCCTTATCATGGCCACTTCTTCTCAGAAATACCTCTTGATCTCGTCCCTACTGTTCACTCAACTCCATGCCTGATGGCTTTCTTGCCATTCTACAAAGCCGTTCCTGGCCTTAGGACCACTGCACTCACCACTCCCTTTGTCTGGAGCAAAGGTGTTCCAAGGACTCATTTCACTTCATCCAGGCCACTGCGTCAATGTCTCATCAGCAGAGTCTTCCTAACCACTAGATTGCAAATGGCACACGCTCGTATCTGCACCAGATCTCTGCTCACGGTTCTCAATCCTTTCTTCTTTTCTTTCTTCATGGCTCATGTCAACCTGACAAATGTATGTCTATTTATTCATTTATTGTGTCTCTCCCCTGCTTGAATGATAACCAAGTTATATCCACTTTATTCACCAGTACACACTCTGAAAGAGTGCCTAATATGTTTGATAAAGACAAACATAATTACCTAAAAATAAAAACAACTTAACCTATAGGCACCACAAAACCTTACAAATTTCTATACAAATGGCAAATAAAATTAGTGTTATAAGGAATCCCATTTTTACCTTGACTACAGCATTCATTTTTATTTTCTTTTTATTTCTTACTGATTTCAATTTTCAGGGGTTCCTAAAATTTTGGTTTCAACTTTTTCCAACTACCATGATTGTTTTTTCTGTCAAGTTGCTAATGTACTTCAAATCATAAAAATATGATCAATAAATTTCAGTCATTAAAACCTTTCTCCTGTAATAATTATAGCTTAAACTAATTTTAAACAGGTATATATGATCACATTCACATATGGATTTTATATATATATATATATATATATATATATATATATTATATATAAATAAATACAGGGGTGCTCAACCACTGAGCCACATCCCTAGCCCCCCCCCCTTTTTTAAATGTATCTTATTTAGAAATAGGTTCTAAATTGCTTATGGCCTCACTAAGTTGCTGAGGCTGGCTTTGAATTCACAATTCTGTCTCAGCCTCCTGAGCTGCTATGATTTTTAGATGTGAGCCACCACACCCAGCTATGATTACATTTTCAAAAAAATTAAATATTAATGATTAAGCTAAAGTCTACCTCGACTTTCACCACCAACCTAGTCCCCCCGCTTTCTCCTACTTTGTCTCTCACCCCAGAAATAATAGTTATAAGCAATTTGGTGCAGATCCACCCAGCCCTTTTTAATGTTTTACTGGGGCATTATAATTGTACATAATAGTGGGATTTGTTTTGACATATTTGTACATGCATGTTACATAGTTTGGCCAATTTCATTCCCCAGTACCACCTCTTTCTCTTTCCTTCTTTATCCCCCTGGTTACCTTTTACATCCAGACCTTTCTCTATATACCATTGGCTATTCAGTTCAATGCTATATAGGTATGTGTATCAATTCGTTTCTTAAGAATATGAACTCAGCAAATCCTGGTAATAACCACATGTAGTGGGCATTATTTATTAAGTGATAAAATATTGCATATCTTGTATCACTTTTTCCTTAGAGAATTTTCAGATATGTGCTCATTTAAGAAGCCAAGAATTTCAAGAATTCAATTACAATAAGAAAAATTAAACATGTCCTATATGTATTGAAAAAAAAAAGTTGTATAGCCTATGAAATAAATTAAAAATGACAAAACTTGAGATAAATACAAAGATTCAAGTCAAGTGGACCTCACCAGATCCATAGACTCTGACAGCATATGCTCAAAGTTTGGTTTCATTTTCCCAAACCATGTAAAGAAAATTAAAATATTGTGTCCTTCAATGTTAATATCTCTGCTATAACTAGAATACACTCCAAAACATTTCTAGTGGCTCGAGAATGTTTAACCACAGTTCACATTTTAAGTTGAGGTAACAGATGAGTTTTAAAAATCTGCACATTTCATTTACCTGGTCATTTTTAAAATTCAGTTTTCATTTATATACATCCAGTGGAAATTCCACATCTTTTATAGTATAGGAGACACTCAATAATACATCTCACATAGGGTTATTTAGATGACTGAAAGAGCTTAAGTCAATGAGAACACTTAGTGTGCTTGGCACAACTTACGTACTTCCTAAGAAGCAGCAATAATTAGTCCATACGTATTAGATATTCTTAAATATGGAGACTCTCAATCACTGAGGTGCTAGGATTTATTAGGGGGGCATCTAAACTCTACATTGAATTTTGAAAATGAAAAGACATTTTAATATTCAAAAGGATTATTGTACATCATAGTAATTCTTATACTTTAAATAATTCTGTTACAGGTTTATGACTTTTATTGAAAAATACAGTAAACTACTCTTGCTCTGGTCAAACAGTTCTTTGATTTCAATGTAAAAGACCCTTATTAAATCGAGTAAAATGTGGCTAAAATGTTCTGAACAGAAATATTCATTACAGTTTTTTTTATTGGAAACAAATCGCTAACTATAAGTAATCTGTAAAACAAATTGTGATCATCTGTGATAAAAAATCTTGTAACCATCAAAATGATATTCATAATAGCCATTAGTGACCATGAGAAAGGTGGGAAAATGCACAGCTTATCAATATATAGTGTTTTGTGCTTAAAAAGAGCACTTCATTTGTAGAAGGGAAGTGACGAGACATTGTTATCTGGGAAAAAAATTATTCAGAACATGGAATTGTAAATACAACATGATTTCAATGTAAAAGATTTCATAGAAAGAAGGTTAGAAGAAAATTACCTAACATCTCCATAGGGATTATCACTGAGCAAAGAAATTATAGATGATTTTAAAGTTCTCTGCCATGTATTCAAATTTATAGTCAAAAACTGTTTTAAATTATTTAGGTTAGTTTTCTGGAGACACCTAATTTAACAAACAAAATATTGAGTTTTCTGAACCTATGTTATAGGACTCACATGAACTTAAAAAGGGATGCTTACTAAGGCAATTGTGCAATTGTTCAATATTACTTGGGAAAAAGTTTAACATCTGATCTTTATAAATTGTATCCTTAAAAGCAATTAATTCCCACTATGTGGTAAATTATTAAAACAGCTTCTTGATCAATTAAATGTTACACATATTTTCTTAATGTTCTTGAAAGTTTACTGTTCCAATCCTCTATAAAATAAACTATATGCACTGATAAATTATAGATAAATAGGTTCTCCATTACCAAGTCCTACACCTGGTTCTATTTTCATTACAGAAATTTAACTAACTGAATTCTAACATATGTCCATGCACCCTCCCATGAATTAGTTCTGTAGGCAGTTTATGGGACATGTCCTTTGAGAGACATTTCCCTTCCTTGCACTCCTTGACATTTTTCTTCTACAGGACAGTCAGGATGAACCCCCAACCCCACCTCCACACCACACACACAATCCCTCAGAAGTTCTTATGATTCAAGCTTACAGAGAAATAGATTTCACAGAAAAATATACAATAGGAAAAAAAGAAAACAACATACACACATGCACACTATCAAGAGTCACTGAAAATTCCAGTAAGAAAATTTTATGTTTATCAAACATACTCTTTCAAATGGCTGCCATGAGAAGACAACCAATTCCCCTTGGCCTGGTCCCTGATGTCTTCATCCTACAGATCACTTCCCAGACTGGAACTGCGGTGTCAGCAACTCACCAAGGGAACCAAGTTCAAACCATGTGGTCCATTATCCCAATGGCCTCAGTGCTTCTGTATTCTGTTGATCCTAGTACTCAAAATTTATTCTCCACCACATAGAACACATAGAACATCATCAGGAGTCACTAAAAAGGAAAAACAAACAAACAAAAAACCTCTCCACTCCTCCAGTGGAAACTAAGTTTTCTCAAATGCTTTTCCTATATCATCACTTGTCTTCTGAGATCACCAAGGAAAGAAGACATTCTTTCCAGGGTGCAAGTTGGGGCAAGTTTCAAAATCTGGCTAGGTCTCCCCCTAGTGACAAAGTTAATTCATTTGCTCTGGGATACATTACTTTTATTTTCATATTTATTCCATAAAATGCAAGAGGTAAATATTTTCCATATTTTCTATGAAACCTAGACAAATTCTATATCCAAAATGTTCTGGAATTCATACGAACATGTTAGTGAGATTTGATTACCTAACAAAATAATATCACAATGTCACCACTAGGGCATAAGTCATAATAAACTCCTAAAATATTGTCCAACCAAAGGAGTTCCATATTTTTGGCAACTCATTATGTGAACCAAGACATAAATTTCATAATCACAAAATTCTGCAATTCATTCTTGTAACACCATTGCTAGATAGATATAATTTCCCATGTATTATCTGTTTATGGAAGAGAAACAAATGCTCAGAAAAGTTGATGTGTTGAACATAGCCAGTAAAAGGTAAACGAAGAATTTGAAATTTTTTCTTCTGATTTCCAAAACTCTGAGCTCTGCACTGCAATGCTCACCTAACATTCTATGCCTTCCTACTCTGGTCTTTCATTATACCTGCACCAATTTCAAATGGGACCTTTGACCCAGACCTCATGCTTTTGTTCTACTAATTCCTATTTATCCTTAAACTCATCTGAGTCTTTTCTTTGGCATGGTAGTCTTCTCTCAGTCCCTAGATTTCCACTTTATGCACCAAATTCTCTCCTATCGCAATTCTCAGATATAAAAGTATATTATTGGATGCTGTCTATCTCTACTACCACTGCCCACTCCCCCAATTTAAGTTCCATAAAATATACCTAGCACAGAGTAGGTAATCCATAGACATGTCCTGAATGAATGAGTGCATGAAAGCATTATCAGCAAACCTTATCCATGCAAACTGTGCTTCTAACATCAGTTTTTCTGTCACCTCTGCTTGGTCAAAAATTCTGAGGCCCACGTTTCTGATCCTCATCTGGTAACTTTACTCTCATCCTGATTTTTGACTTCATCCTTGCTCTAGTGTTGGTATTCTGGGACCTGGGTTGTATCTTGAGTGTCATTCAATAGCTCTTTCATATTAACTAGAAAAAAAATAATCTCCCATCACCATGGTAGATTCCACTAAATCAGGGTCAATAAAACAGGGTCAGAGGGTCCCCATCTCTAGGATTACTCCCTAGATGAAAGTCTCTCCAAAGAGAATATAAAAAGATAATTCACTTTATAACCCAACATCTTTTGAGAAATCAATCTGCTTTACAAACCATTAGATATACAGTTGAAGAGAAAATACCTCACATCAAATCTTTAACTGTGGTTCTTTATTAAATACCTGGTCTGTTATTTGAACTCGGTGAAAGACACAGGCCAGATAATATTTTCTCTTTAGAGGCAATATGCTAGCCACTTCCTTACGTGGAAAAAAAGGTAAATGCCATCTTTTCTCCTTTTAAATTTTATAAATATTTAATGGTGCTGAAAATACTACTACTTATGAAACATGCTACATGGTGTTTACCTTTGCTCTTATTAGCACGTGTATTATTTGAAAAAGAAAGATTTTCAACATTTTCACCTGTCTGAAAACACCTTGCAAGGCCATGCTTACCACATGCATTTTAGTAACTACCTTGTAGCTATAGGCTGTAATTTGCAACAATGCTTAGAACAAGCTGTTTTATTAGTTCAGTGACCCAGAATGAGTATATAGATATAAAGCATATACATGAGAATATTTATGATGGTGATTAATTACAGAGAACAGCATCTTAGAAGCATGTAAATGAAAGAACGAATAACATATTCCACTGTTAACGTTCCTCTGTGAAGTGGGAGGTAGAGAGGGAGAGAGCAGAACAATGGAGTACAGCGAAGGTGGGTCAGACAAGTGATAAATCAGCTGTGGAAAAACGAGGGAATTATCCTAGGCATTGAGCTACCATTCTAACGTAATGAATGCAGAATAACAACACCATATTTGTAATTATAATGATGTCCTTATAAATTATAGATCAATTCAGAAAGCAGCACTTTTATATTTTTAAATAAACGTAGACAATATATCCACAATAGAAACCAAAAGGGTGCATGCAGAGCCTCCATGGAATCTTAAATTCTAAAATACAACTCTCTATATTTATACATGGCCGGAAGTCTTCCTACCTTTTCCTTAAGACAAGGAATCACTGTGTTCCATTTCCTTAACTAGCATATAATAATTCACTTGCTCCCTTATCTCTGAGTATCTGCTAGGCAGCCCTGACAAGGACACTATACACCAAGAAGAACCAAGAGCTGAAGAAATACTTGAGGTTTCCTGTGAATGGAATAGAGAGTGTGATAACTTAGCCCGTAGCCCTACCTTTTTAAGTTCTTTTTTATTTCCCCTGTTAGATTTGAAGCTCCTTATAAAGTGCTTGTGTTTGCCCTGCCTGCAATGCTCCTGACAATGCTATGGGCACATTAGGCATCTGGAAACTTTTTAAAAAGACTCCTCTAGAGGTAAGCTTTTTCTGTGCTTTATAACAAAGGAGAATTGGAAGATTCCTACTGGAAAAAGGAAAGGAAAATCTAGAAGCCTGGATGTGTTTCAGTATCACCCTGTAGTTTTAAAAATATACAGATTCCTTGGCAGAGCATCAGACTTATGACTCATCACCTCTGGAGTGAGGCCTAGGAATCTCTACCTTTAATGTGTATCCCAGGTGATTTTAATATGCAGCTGGGAATGGGAGCTATTGGTCTGATACCTGGTCTTTTTATTTTTTTCCTAGACTGGTATGCCAAAAAATTTAGTGCAATAAATAGCACCTTCTTCGCTTTATATTTCTCAAAGTGTATATATATTTTACACACATATATAAAACATATCTCATTTGAGCAATATATTCAACAAATTGTATTCATCAAATATGTGTTCAACACATTGTTACATTGTTAGAAAATTGACCTGGCCAACTTGCTTCGCAGTCAATTCTTTTCCTAAGCAGGGTCTCACCCAGCTCTAATCCTCTTGCATATCATTCTGTCAGCTCATACCCTTGACCTCTAATGAAGAGATGTCCATCCAATACTCATGTACAGAAAGGCCAGTGTTTGAAACTTGGTCTCCATGGCATACTCAAGCAGAGCAAACTTTGCTTTGATCCCAATCTCCTCTAGTTAGTATGGTGGGAGAGGGGAGGAAATTTCCAAAAGGACAAAATTCTTTTAACCTTTCAGACTAAAATGACCAAAATAAAACTTGCCAGGCTATGCATATTGTGTTCCCAAAGTAGCACTGCATAAACACAGCTGCCACTGCATAATACTGGATAGAACTGCATCTTTTTCAGTCATATAATTTCATGCCAGAATGAAGGGACTTGACGAAGAGGTCAAATTTAGCTCACCTGCCAATACAACCTGGAAAAGCCTGGGCACTGACCAATTTCCCCATGGGGTTGTGACAAGGTTGCCATGTATGGTTGTTCAGGTTTGCACTATACAAGTACCCAACATCTAAGGGGATATTGGTTGTATCATAGACTATTTCTACAATTAAAGTTTTTGTTTTGTTTTGTTTTTTTACTCCAGTGGAGAACTATTATAGAAAAAAATATTTAGATATTGCATGCAGGTGCGCAAGCACACACACCCACTCCCACCCACACACACACCTTCAAAATAGTTATCAGTCTACAATAGAAGGGAAAATCAATATAATGATTTGGGGCAAAATGTAGTATAGACATATATATAAAAACATATACATATAAAAACAGGGTAAATTTCACTTTCACATGTCAACCAAAAAGATGGTTTAAAGAAAATTTAAGACTAAAGAATTCATTAAACTAAATGTATTTTAGTTTGCAAGCATATAAAGCCATGAAATTTATTATACAATATTAATTATTTATTGGTAATTATCTGTCCCAAATGAGATATTTATACCATAAAATGACAGTAATTACTAGTAGGATGTTTTGGGAAATTTATCAAACACAAAAACTATCTGACTCATTATAAATATTCCCATGTCCTAGTTACTTTGTTCTGCCACAGTGTCTCTGCCTTTCATCTGTATTTTAAAATACAACTTATAGTTTCAAAACCTGAGAGTTTGAAGAATGAGAACAGGTGTATGGTAAGCAGCGTTTGTGACAGATTTCAACATGCCAATACCAGCAGTAGATATCATTAAAAAATGAAATCTGATTTGAAATATATTTACTCACCAATGAATACAAAAGAGTCAATGTAAAAACAAGGGAAAATATTTGCAAATGGTTGAACTCATGATAAACATGATTCTATTTTTGGTGAGACATTCCGTGGTGTTCAGAGAACCATCCAAGATATATTTGAGCCTAATAATGGAAATTTTCTTCATTTGTGAAAAACCACAGCAATATCTAATGATACAGCAAAATATTTGGATACGATATAAATATTAATAAGCAATGATACTCTAACCTTTAGAGAATGAAATAAAAATCAAATGATTAAAATTACAGCAGATGAAGTTATTTTGGGTGACACAAAGCAGTGTTAAATATCTTGATTACAGTAGATCCAATCTTCATATAACCTTTGTGTTTTTTTTTTTAAATTTCCAACCATTAAAAAATGAAATCCTATCATTTGCAACGAAGTAAATAGAACAGGAAGACATTACATTAAGTCAAATAAGTCAGGCATGGAAACATGAATGCTGTACATTTTCACTTATGTGTGTAGCCTAAAAGAGATGATCCCATAGAAGTAGAGAGAATAACAGTGATCAACAGACTGGAAAGGGTAGGTGGGAGGATGGAGAAGGGATTAATAGAAATACAAGTGCACTTGGATATGAGGAATAGCTTCTAATATTCTTGAGCACAGTAGTATAAATGTGGTTGACCACAATTAATTGTATATTTCCCAATAGTAAGCAGAGAGGATTTTGCAAGTTCCCAGCACAAAGAAATGATAAACTTTTATGGTGATATAACAATTACCCTGATTCATATGATCATTATACATGTGTTGAAATACTACACTGTAGCACATAACAAAGCATAATTAGTATGTTAGTTTAAAATTTTTTAAATAAACATTTGTTAGATTTGCAGTTTTCTAAAATGCAAACTTTTTGTTCAGTAGAACACTTGTCTCTCAAAGAATCATATGTAATTTTTAGTCTTTTTAAAAAATAGATAAAAGTCATTTGAGAAGCCAAGTATAAAATATTACCACGGACATGTGTAGAACATGATAGATTACAAAAGATCTTTTAAAAAAAGAGGAATTGGGCATTCTCTTTCTTACAGTGTTCATGTTAAAAATTTAATCATGAAAAATTCAGGTAAGTTCTTTTTTTTTGATACGTTGTGTCACGCAAGATCTATATAACTGCTTTTCAGCTTCAAAGAAAACACATTGCAAACACATCATGGAATCTCTTTTGAAATTTGCTATGAGCTAGTCAAGCTGATGCTAGCATGCCACCAAAACTCAGAGGGAGTGTTCTCTACTCTTAGGAACTATTGAGGATAGCAATCATCATGCCTATTATAGTTTGAAATATTATTTGTTCAGGATTAATTTGTCAAAACTGAAGTAAAACTAATGTGAGAAAAATTATGCAAATACCAATTTCACATATAATTATCTTGAATGTATCAATTGTACTCAAATTTAAGAAAAATGAAGCCATAATGCTTATTTAAAACAATTACTGTTGGTAAGTAAATTGCAACCACTTAAAATTTATGCCAACTTATTTAACATGATACTAGTGAAAAGTGAAAAGGTTGTGTTTAACTACAAGTCTCCTGATCATTACGTCTGCATTTCAAAGTTAAATTTCAAAATTTTAAACCAATTTATTCTATGTTAGATATAAGAATATCACCATTGAAGGAAAGGTTTTTAATAGAAAATCATGGCTTCGAATAGTGCAACCGTTTTAAAATTCATTTGAAAACCATTAAGCACACCCTATCGCCGATGACATTGAGAGAACCTTAAACCGTTTTCTTGTATCAGATACCAGAAGAGAATGTAGTTTTTTCTAAAGTTAAAATATATTAAAAATTACTCAATGTCTACAATATTGCAAGAAAATCAAAGTGTTGAAGAAAACAAACAACAGAATTTTATATCCAAATGACTAAAATGCATAACTTTTTAATTTGCTATATCTTAGCATGGTAGCCAAGTTCTTATTTTATTGTAATTAAATATTCTAATTTTTCTCATATATTCAATAACTTGATTTAATTCATTTGAACAAAGTGACATTAAATTTTGTAATTTCTATTATTGGAAAAATCAATAACAAAGTTTTTCTACAATTAGGGCTGGAAATGTGGCTCAGTGGTAGAGTTTTTACCCAGGAAACATGAGGCCCTGGGTTCACCCTCAGGACTGGAAAACAAAAACAAAAACAAAAACAGAAAACAGAAAACTATTCTTTTTTTCTAAGAGAAAATGCACTTTATTCAAATCTATGTAACAGTGCCTTCAAGGGCAGCTCTGTAGTTGAGAGAATGACTATTAGCAAGTCAAGTTCACAACTTTCTTGGTAAATAACCCCAAAGTTTTTGAGGGTATTCTACTGAAGTCCTAGGAAGAGCACTCCTTGTTCCAGCCTGGCTCATGTGTCATCTATGAACCATTGGCCACTGGGATGAGATATTTTCTTGCCCAGGTCTAACTCAGCTGTCCAGTCTGTGAACAGGATTGAGGTGGCAGTGGTCAAGGCAAGATGGCAACAACCCTAGGATAGCTACAGAGAGTTGTAAGAAGAGCAGAATTTCCTACAAGAAAGATTTCAGGGTGCTGATATGATCATGAAAAACATCACTTAACAGACTAACCTACAACCACTATCATCAGTTGCAATTACTTTACAGTTTTATTGAAAATATGGACTTTGAAAAATTGCCTACAGAGTCTGAGAAAGTCAACAATTAAAGAGTTTTTCCATCCTGAGGGAGAGAGGCAAGATGGCAGACTAGAGGGTCCCCTTGTGCAATTCTTAGTGAGAAACACAGAGTGAACAATAATCCCAAGAGTGGGGAAATTTTTAAGGGCCAAGAACCCAGAGAGAAGTGATGAGAAATCTAAGCAGCCATCAGAATCAGAAAGGTAGTACAGAGAAAAATACAAAGTAAGTCACAATAGCTCAGTTGCTAGGAAATGACTGGGGAATCAGACACTGCAAGCATTAAATAGACTAAAGAGAGTATTCAGCCCCAAGGATAGCTGCAGACCAGCAGTCCTAATGGCAGGAGAAAAACATGGTTCATGCAAACATTAAACCCTGTTCAGGGACTTGGTTTGCAAGTCTCCTCCTTGCAAACAGAAAATTAGCTTTAGAAAACAAAGTCAATATATCACTAAACAAACTCAGTGTTAAAAATAGAAGCCATCTGGAGAGAGCTTACTGTTGGAAATCAGACTGCCCTGGGTAGCAGAAAATTTGAAGCACTCACAATTCAAGGTCACTGTGAAGACTTCTTGTACTGATTGTGTAGGAAATGGCCATACAAGATGGTCTTGGGTATGAGGAGAGATGGACATGAGCCTGCCTAGCTGTTGGAGTAGCATGAATCCATAAGGAGATACAAGATATGCATGTTGCAAGACTGGGAAAGAAAGTGGCAAAACACTTGCTGGCCATGCCTTCCCCTCCAACACAGAATTCACTAGTTCAACTGCTCCCCCTCACACTCTGAGGCATCATGGATGGACATCATGTTTTAGGCATTTGTCATGCCCCCAAATGCACAGACTGAAACCCACAGGGCTGAATCTACAACTACCTAGCATAGCCAAGGTTAAAAGCAAACTTATACACTACTGGTGGGAATGTCAAGTAGTATAGTCACTATGGAAAATGTCATGGATTTCCTCAAATACTGAATACAGAACTACAATAAGATCCAGTTATACCACTCCTGGGTAAAGATCCGAAGGAAATGAAATCAGCATACAAAATAGGTATCTGCAGACCTATATTTATTGCTCTGTTCACAATAGCCAACTTATCAGCCTAAATTGCCTGTCAACAGATGAATGGTGGGAAAATGTGGTACATATACGCACAATTGAATACTATTCAGTCATAAGGAAGAATGAAATCATGTCATTTGTAGGAAAATGGATGGAATTAGAGATAATCACATTTAAGCAAAATAAGCCAGATACAGAAAGACAAGTACCATATGTTGGGGAAGGGAAAATGACCTGCAAATAAAAGAGGAACTCCTAGGGGAAGGAAAAGAGACAAGGGGAGTGGAGAAAGATGGTAAAGAAAGAAAGGTAATAGGGTGGGTGGATTCAATTAAAATACAGCATAGGTATGTATAGATGTGTAATAGTGAAACCCTTGACTTGTACAATTAATATAGTCTTTTATGATTTTTAAAAGAGTATCAGCCCTTATACCAGGAAATGACCAATGAATTGCAGATTGACACAAGACAACAATCAGTGAAGAATGAAGAACACAATTATAAATATAGAAAAGTTTACAAAATAAACTTGATGTACTTTAATGTATCAGTCTAAATGTATGGAAGTGAAAAAGACTGAATACTTACCCTAAAATCTGTCTTCATTTCTGTATGTCATCTGAAATTTGTAGAATATTTAATCTCATTGTTATGATAAAATGTTGACCTAACATCTGTTTTTAAACACTTCTTCGCCATAATGATCAAGTATGGAGAACCATTTTACTTTTCAAGGAGATTCACCTGAATTCAGTAGATTCCACCACAGTGAGGTCTGGTACCTGGACCAGGTGGTTAGTGCTCTTACAGAGTGGTTCCTAAATAATGTCTACTCTTGTCTAGGGATACCATATTTCTTAGTGAAAGCTGATTTTCAATATTCTGTTGGTGCTTGATCTCTATCTCCTTGTTTTTAATGTTTAATAACTTTTTAGAAATCCCAGGCTTAAAACAGTCTGTGAATTCTAGTTTTCAATTCTAGGACAGATCCAGAAACACAGTAGGTAAAGAAAATCCACCATTATTCCAAGTTCAACTCCATTTTTACTGATGACATATGAAACCTCACTTCTGTTCCCTTCTACCAGTCTTTGGGTTTGAACCACATTTACCAGAGAATAATATGACTTAGCAAACATTTACTATATGCCTTTTATGGGGCCAGTATTAAGTATGCAGCATAAAAATGTGCTTTATAACATAAAAATGTGGTGTTCTAACTTTGAGCAAATTGTTTTCCTTGTGTCTTAGTACAACCATAAAATAAATATTTTAGGTAGACATTCCCAAGGACTTTCTGATCCTACCAGAGCATGTCATTGTAGGGTTTAAAATAAAAAGGTGATGGATATGAAAATTCTTTGAAAACCACACAATGTTTCATAGCTTCAGTAATGATATTAAATGACTGGGGAAACTTGTGAGTCATGATTTTGAGCTGTCAGATTCATTTAAAAAAAGCATATCTTTTCTCAAAGTCCACTGATAAGTATTCTTAAATAGAGTCTCTTTCACTAGAAAGAAGGTGAAAACTGGATCACTTTTATTGGTCAGTCTAAAACTGACCATTTTAAATAAACTTTATCAAATCAAGAACTGTCCCTCCCCTTTACCTTTCCAACTAGCTAGTTAACATTATTAGAATTTAGTTGCCCCAGAGTGAGTCTTTCATTATTTCACTCTCTTTCTCGTGAATTAATTTGAAGTAGTTCAAGCTACTGGTGTGTACTCAGGCCAATTTTCTTGTTTCAAGTTTAGAGATTGGTTCGAAAACACTTTGAAAGAAAAAAGGTTACTGGCACTGAAAATAAGATGAATGTGAGAAACAATTTTTACATTTGTATGCATCCAAAGAAATAGTAGGGGAAATAATTATTCATTGAATGCTGTTCCTTCCTGACAGGTAATAATGATGGCTAATGAGACTGACATTTACACTGTTCAACAAAAAAGTGTTTTTCTAAACATGATGTGTAATTAACACAACTTACACACAAATCATACATGCAAAAAGCATCAAATTATCAAGACTATGGATGAATAATGTCCTCCAAAGGACTCCCCTCAACACTTTTTCTGTCTTATGAGTAATTTTAAGGCTCTTTTAGGGTTTCTTCTTCGTTCTTCAGAAGGAAGAAAATCAATGTGAGCCAGTTTAATTCTTTTCAACTTGGAAGGGAGAAAGGGAGAAAAAGGGAAACAATAGATTTTTGAACAAAAGTACTTTAAAAATATTACATTTCATAGTGTATGCCTTATTTATGTTTGAGTCCTTTTTTCCTTCATAAGTTGAATTTTGTCATTACACAGTATTCTCTATTGACAATTTTGTGAGAGTGTACATACATATATACATTTGGGTCCCTTTATCCCATCAGCAGAAAAAAATAAGGCAAGATCAACAATTGTTCTTCTACATAATAAAAGGTAAGAGTTCACTAACCATTGTGGAATTATAAACCCCAGTGTGATAGTACAGGTAAATACAATTGGGGTTTTTGTTTGTTTTGATGATATTTAACTTTAAAACAGTCACTGATGCAGAACAAAATGCCCAGAAAATCAACAGGCATCACAATTTACAGTGTTGAACACAGTTAGAAGGTTCTAGTCCAAACAGTGATTGGGTTCTGTACACTATTATCCACACCTTAATTCCCAGTGGCCTCCACTGCTCAGGACTCACCATGACAGGATCCAGTTTGCCCATTAACACTGCCTTCCCTGCAGGCAATTAGCTCCAAGTTCACCTACATCCTCTTGCCTTCTCCTCACCTCAGAATCCCCAATTCTGATAGTCAACATTTCAGCCTTGCATACATTTGTTGGAATATAGCTTGTGAAGAGGAGCTAAATCTTTTCTCCAAGATTTCTCCTTTTGCCTTTCTTGAACCTTGCCAGATATTAAAGTAAAAATACATTCTAAAAATGTTCCTTGAATATCATTTATATCCAAGACCCGCACTTGTTCACATTAAGCACTTCAATAGATCCTCTCCTTTCTGAGTCAGTCTATCTCCAGATTTTGATCTGTTCAATTCTATCTAGTCAGGGCAGTCTTTTATGAGTTCCTTTCCAAGTGATACTCATGCCTACTCTTTTTGTGGAATTCTCCTCCCTTGAAATATTTCCCTGTTCAGTACCATCAATCTTTATTCAGCATATAATTAGCTGGACTCATAAATATATACACAAACATTTGCTGAAATATAACTTTTAATTTCCATCTCCTTTGTAAAGCCTCATTTGCCATTATAAAATAATGTTATTTAATCCACATCAGTTATTCGTAATGACATGTTCATTTAATTTTTCATTCAGATTTTTAGTATGATTAAAATATCTTAATAAAAATTTCAGGGCATTTCATCATTATGATGATGACAAAATAAACTGCCATGTATAACTAAACAAAAAATTTAAATGGGTTTTTATATATGCATCTAATAATATACTAAAATGGACAGTTACAGAGGAAAAGTCTGAAGAAATCTCTAGTTCACAGGATCAATGGAACTCTAGGTAAAATTTCACTTTATTACTGCTTATCATATTTCTTTATATAAAGCCCTGGTACAAGTCTAAATATATCAATATTCTGTTCTAGAAAGATGAAACTACTGTACCTTCTGAATTTCCAGAAAAATACATTTAGGCTCTTTCTAGTGGCAGAGACCAGAGTAAAGACAATATAACACAAGGAACAAAATAGTCTGCTTAGGAAATAATTGAAAATCTCTCATGCAAGCATGATTTGCTGCTAAAGGGATGAAACAGTCTGTGACAACACCCAATCCTAGTCTTCAACAGATAAAGAAAATTGAGGACGAACATCCAAAATATTCTACTTGCCGAAAAAGAACCCCAAAATGGCGGAGATGACAGAGAGGACCTCACCCACTTACAGTCAGTCTGGGTTTTTTTGTTTGTTTGTTTTTAAAACCACAAATCTTTTTCTCCTGCCGAAAATGGGATCTATCTTGGTAGTATTTTGTTTCTTGACATAGTCACATGGGTATATTTTCTTCATAAAAATTTAATGAACTGTATATTTATATTTGTATGCATTTATATCTCTATTCCCTACTTAAATTATTATAAAAACTGAAAAAATACTTTTGCTCCTTTATTTTATTTCAATGATTGGCTTCTAAGATACCAGTGAGGACTTCTGGTTTAGTACCTGCAGCAACCTCCCCCCACCAAGGAGTTGCCACTAAAAACCATAGTTTTTAAAGGAATGAAACAATGAGAAGACTGGGAAACTAGGAGGAGGTCCAGAAAATTCCAAGTTGATGGAGAATACAAGTCACAAAAAGTTATACCCTCAAATTCCAGAAAAAAGAATAACTTTTTCCAACAGGGTCCTGGCAAGTTGCTCTCTCCTCAAGAAGGAATGGCTGTGGTGACAACTGATTTTGTAATTGCTCTTGACATGACTGAAACACTTAGGAAGCCTCCCTCCCGCCCAGCCTCTCCATATATGAAGTGTACGATGCAGAGTTTCTAGCCCTCAAGGATAAACTCAAACTTGCCTTTCCACCTGGGGAAGCCTCTGCTATATTGTTGGAGCCTAAGAGAGGAGCAAAGAAGAGCCAGAGGTAACAATGAACCATCACGTCAGTCACTGAGGAAATTAAAAGGGAAGCCAGCTCCATCCAGTGGCAAAACACACCAAAGTCTTCCACTCCCAAGTAAACTCTTCCTACTTTCAAAATGATGAAGGTTCCAGTGTACTTGGAAAACTGGTATAGGATCTAAATCTCTGCCTCCCATTAAGGAAGTGGCATAGAACAATACAATGTCTAAAGAAATCCAAGCCAAATGCATACAGCATACAACCCATTCTTTTTTAAAATATAGGAACACAAAATAAGGATTTCAGTCAATTAAGGAAATTTGATAGTGCAGAAAGGAAATGTCTTCACACAAAACAAATAACTCAAGGATTAAAAGAAAGGAACTTGAAAATGTCTAAATAACTAGAAATTTTGTGAGGCAAACTGGTAAGTAGTGCTTTAAGGAGCTAAAATAAATGACAAGGATACATTAAGTTTAAAAAAAAATCGTAACAGAATTTTGAACTTGGAAGAAAAGAAAGGGAAATCCCCAAATGACAGAAGCAAAAGAGAACTGAAAAACCAGGCAATAAACAAAGAGCTATGGAGATGGGGAGATGTCACCTTAAAAAATAAAAATCAAACTTGGCAATGAAGGCACTCTGGTCTGACATGCAGTAATAGAGGAAGAGATGTTTGGTGCACAAGTATGTGTAGGTGTGAACCGGATACTTATGCAAACTTTCTCATTACTGTGCAATCATCCACCTATCTAGCATGCAAGTTTATTTTTGCTCAGAGTCAGTATTAGGAGGAAAATATGTTAGAACCATATGGAATTTGAAATCAGAACTTCATCTAGTTGGTAAGAGACTCTTAATGCCAAAACTGTACGATAACAATTGTCCCCAGTCTGGCCACACCACATCTGGGTACCCAGAGGAAGGAAACCTAAAACTTTTTTTTTCCAGGTTCTTTACATATGTTGTTTCTTTTTCTGACTGCCCTTTTTTTAATCATTTTTAAAAAATGTTTTTTACAGACTGCATTTTGATTCATTGTACACAAACAGGGTACATCTTTTCATTTCTAAGGTTGTGTGTGATGTAAATTCATACCATTTGTGTAATCATACATGTACATAGGGTAATGATGTCTGTCTCATTCCACCATTTTTCATACCCTCCTCCCTCTCATTTCCCTCTACATAATCTAAAGTTCCTCTATTCTTCTCTCACCTCCACCCCCATCATATATCATCATTCACTTATTAGGGAAAACATTCTTCTGCCTTTGGTTTTTTGGGATTGGCTTATTTCACTTAGTATGATATTCTCCTGTATCAGTCCTCCCACAAACAATCTGAGAACTGACACAGGAAAACCAAAATCCACTAAAAATTAATTTATGATAAAGAATTACACAGGTGAAATATTGAGCATAAGAAAAAAAAAACAAGGATTAGCATCTCGCAACCTAAGATAAAACACTTAACAGATAATACAATTTTATTTAAAGAATTTAAATAGCAAAGAAGGTGGAAACTACAAAGACACATGATTATTTTTTAAAAAAGACTTGAAAATAAATCACATGGAACATCTAAAAATGAAAGTATGTTCAGAAGTTAAAAAATAAAGTGATCAAAACCTAAAACCAAACAGATGGGCTAAACAACCGACTAGACACAGTTAAAGAGATAATTAGAAAACTCAAAGACAGACCTGAGGAAAACATCCAAATGGAGCACAAAGATATTGAGGGATAGAGAATAATAAAGACAGGTTATAAGGCATGGAGGTAAAAATGCCAAGATCTAACATGTTTAAAAGGAGTTTCAGAAATAGAATACAAAGAAAAAGAAGAGAGGGAATATTCAGATTGAGGCTGAACATGTTTTATAACTGAAGATCTAAATCCTAAAATCAGAGCAAGACTGAAGAAAAAAAATCTAAAAAGGAAATTCACATCTCAATTAATTCATTCTTTTCCTCAATCCTGAATGTATTCATTCGACAATGCCAGGCAACACTGTAGAGTTCTGAAATATAGTGATAAAAAGAGAAGCGTCTGATTTCTGGGAGCCAACATGTACACTGGGGAGACTGGCAATAAATAATTCAATAATAAATAATCTCAAGTTGAAAGTGAGAAGCACTTGTTGCTGAACATGAACAGACACCTCTTGTTTAGAATGGCAGCAGATGTTGCTTCTTAGGACAAGAAATAAAGATCGTTCATGTTTCCTTTATTATCTCTAATTGTAACTCAGATAAAGTTATAAAAAGCTTTCATATACTAAAATACTCTATTCTAAAGAGAATTTGTTTTACCAGGGATACGCACACACGTGCATGTGTATGTCTGTTTTACAAGAAGAAATAAGTTTGGAAATAAATTACAGAATGAAACAAACTGCATTTTTAAGTGTTCTATGTTGTGTTTAAAACAAATTATGAACTCCCGGGATACAGTTGGAATTGAGTTCTGTTCCCAGTCCTGAAAAATTCCTGAGTACTTTTAAAATACAGGGAGAAATATTCCTTAAGCCTTCAAAGGTGTCACTAAGGCTAATGTGACATGAGTCTGTGCTCTCAAAGGATTCACTCTGAGTAACACTACATGAGCCAATTAAGCACCTGGCAGAACAGGCACGGAGGGCACCAGGGTCCTAGGGAGCCACCTCCCATGCCACTCTCAGTTCTGCATGCTGGGGACTGGAGCAAAGAAGATGCACGATGATTAAGAGACAAAAGAGGTAGGTGTAACAAGCAGAGAAAGAGCCTCAACTGAAGTGTTAAAAATAAAGCTTTCAATGCTTACTTTACTTTTATTTTCAAAATTATCCTTAAAACTGTAAATTATATTCCTTTATTTTTGGTACGAAAAATTTTTAGAAACTCTTTGTGGTGCAATTAGGTTAATGAATCTCATTTTATCTTTTAATCTCTTACATATTAAGAAAATGTTGGATATCTCTTTAAGGCATATTAATTATTAATTCTAGAAGAAAACTGTAATGGCTAGTTTCTGAAGTAAAATCAGATATTGCATTTTATGTTGATTTCCACAAACAGCTTAAAATTCAAAAACAAAACTGTAGTAGGTTATACCTTTCAGTAAAAATCAGATGTTTTTTTATTATGAAACAAACTAAAATTTAAATGATCCAAATACTCAAAATCACCCTTGGTTCTTTTCTAAAATAATTTTTAACATTTATTATTTTCTAATAACCTTGAATTTGTCCCTCTCTCTGGAAGCCTATACCAATCCAAGAAAATTCTGAAGGGCTGGACAGAAAGAATCCTTTCCTGCAAAAATCTTCAGGGAAGGAATAGTGGGTCCATTAAAAGTGCTATTTTCTAGACAAAGGTTATTGGTTTCAATATTATAGTTCTTTTGTGTGAACTTTTTAATTAGCTGCTTAAAACACAATACTAATGACAGTGAAGTCATAGTTTGTGCACATATTGAGCAAGACAGAGGTGTAAAGAGGAAAAAAATCCAGGACACAGAGTGCATCCAAGTGCTATTCTTAGGTCTTATAAACCCATATTGCTGGTTTAAAAGTGAATCAGATAAGGGGAGAGAAATGGCTCAGGGCAAAACATGATGATCAGGAAAACAACTCTGAGTACTAATCCTTCTGAGTTTGCTGCATTGTTACATTAGAAAGAATAGGCACTTGATTACAATTAACAGTGTTTCCCCAAAAGCTTGTAGCATCACTTTGCATATTTTTTCCTTATGTTTAAATGGCTATGTGTCGCCATAATGATTATTTTTACTTTAAAATTTAAGCACATCTATCTGTATCCTATGCTCCTTGGTCTCTGGACATCAAAAATATGTATCTAAAATATTCATTGGCTTTGCTAATTTGGAGGGCCTTCAAAATTTTAATTCCCTCTGCTGATTATGAATTCAGCATGTACTTTTAATCAGACATCTAATTGGTAGATACTGTTTGATGAATGTTTCTGTCATACTGAGACCACGGATAAGTCTTAGGATTATGTAATATATGTTTAATATAGATTTGACACTGCCTACCATTTTTAACCAACAATTATGGTTATGATTTTATTGACAAAATTTATAGATATTTGTGAGGTATAAAGTGATGTTTTAACACATACATACGTTGTATTAATGTGTTAGTCTGGGTCCTCTAACAAGCAGAAATTAAGGAGATTAACAACAAAAGAATCTCATTAAGGATGTTCCTATGAGAGAAAATGGGAGGAGCTAAAAGAGCTGTGAGACTGAAATTCAAGTCTGATGACAGCTGACGTTGCAGAGGAAGGCAGCACCCTGGAGGTCCATGTAATCTCCTGATGGATCTGCAAGAATACTAGGTATTCTGCCAGGCACAGTGGCTCATACCTGTAATCCCAGCCACTCTGGAGGTTGAGACAGGAGGATCACAAGTTCAAGGTCAGTCTGCCAATTCTAGGCCCTAAACAACCTAGTGAGATCTCCTCTGAAAATTTTTTAAAAGGGCTGGGATGCAGCTCAATAGTAAAGCACCCCTGGGTTGAATTCCCCAGTTCCAGAAGGAAGAAAAAAAAAAAAAAAAAAAAAAAAAAGATTGCTAGGTATTCCAAGTTTAGGCCTTCAGAAAAGCCCAGTGTCTTTCAGTAGCAGGCCTGCCTCAATACCTCTGTCAAGCTCAGCCATTGCCCAGAGCAGCCTCAGCACCAACATGGTAATGAATTCCAGAGGGCAGCAACTGGGGTTCATGGTCAATTATCCTTGTACTTAGAGATCAACAAGGTATATTTTTATGATTGTCCCAAGTGTCCACCAAACTGCTGACTGTCATGTCTTTGGAAAACTGTTTATAACATTCTGATCCAATTATGGCAATAGCCTTTCAAAGTCATTTTTCTTTTTTATTCATTTTTTCATTAGGGAAAAATGTATAGTGCCAGATTTTGTTAAAACTCAAAAATTTTAATGGCAGCCCCTGTTAATTTAGTAGTATTATTACAGTATTAAATGACTTGGTATCAAAACCTGATATTTTTTACTTTATATTTTAATGCTGACTTTAAAGAAAACAGGTCTTGATTTAAAACAAAATGGCACAGGTATATAAATGTAAAACATTAGGTATTGCAGATGATTTTGTAAAAACAGAATAAACATCTACCAACATGGTTATTCTACTCTACACTGCTTCTGACCAAGCAACTCACTTCACAGTCAAAGAAATGAAGCCCTAGGGTTATGAACACTGAATTCACCAGACTTAAGTTCCCCATCATCCTGAAGCAATTGATGTGACAAAACGGTACAATGGATGTTGGAAGATACATTCATAGTGCTAGCTAGATAATGCTTTGCAGGACTGACGCAAAGTTCTTCAGAAGGCAGTGTATATACTCTGAATCAGTGTCCAGTATATGATCTTGTTTCTCCCACAGCCAGAATCCACGGGCGCAGGCATTGAAGGGTTGAAATGGAAGGGCCTCACTCACCATTACCCAGACAGACCCACCAGCACAAATAAATATTTGCTTTTTCATCTCATGGCTTTATGCTCCACTGGTCCAGGGGTAGTATTTCCAGAGAGAGGAGGGCTTCCACCAGGAGACTCAACAACAGTGCCATTGAACTATAAGTTAAAACTGCCACCTGGCTATTTTAGAATTCTCATGTCACTGGGTCAACAGGCTAAGAAGGTAGAGTATTGGTTGGTGTGATTGAGCTGGACTACCAAGGAAAAATTAGACTTCCACTCCAAAACTGGGGTAAGGAAGAGTATTGTGAACTACAAGAATCCCTTTGGGCATCTCTGTGTTGATTACCATGCCCTGTGATTAAGGTCAATGGAAAATTATAACAACCCAATTCAAGCAGGACTATGAATAGCCCATAAATCTTTATAAGTCTTTCTTTCTATCATCTCCTATTGGAATGGTTTTGTCACTCTAGAGACACCAATATAAGGTCAAAATCATACATTCTTTTCCTTTAAAATCTATTATTTTAATCAGTTACTTTATTCCCATTTGCTTTTCAGAAATCAAATAAAAAAAATTGTGATTTGTAAAAGAAAGATAAACTTCTCTAAATGCTGAATTTTATAAAATCCCTGGAGAATATTTTTTGGAAGAAAGAAGTAACGGTGTTACAACATCTTATACAATCCTTTAATAATGACTGATCTATTTTTAGTTTCATTTTTGAAAGAATCTGGAGAATAAAGACTTTTCAGCAAGTCCTCCATGTGTGACAAAAGTTTGCCATATTTTCCCCATAAATAATGCACACCTATACATTCATGGTGATCAATTTTTGACCATTATTATATTGCATATTTTGCCTTCAAAAAAGGTCTCAAGATTTCCAAAATCAAATATTACGTGATCTATCTTTTGAAAATATATTGACATTATTTGAGGATGGCATCTTAGAAACCTGTTTCAATCTGTAGGACAAATTTTGATGAACTCGCTGACCATCCTTTCCCAACTCAAGACAAACTGCTGACTGATTCAACAAATTTTGGATTCTGCCACATCAACTCTTAACTGGATTTCCTCAATTCCCATCCTATGGGCCAGTCCTATGAAAATTTCAAATCCACCAGTCCCCACTATTTGTGTGAAACAATTCTTTAAATATTTACTTTGAAATTTATACTACCACTTATTTGTGGGTAAAAGTAAAGAAAGAAGAAGTGGACAGGATCCTGGGTCTCAAAAACAAGTCCTAGTTGCCAACACCTATGTAAATGAATAGGAAATGCTTCCCAGGATGAAAGGACAATCTGTTTTCCTTAAAGGAGTACTGAGACCCTACTCCTAAACTGGTTGACTAACATCTATATTCAGCTGACATGGTCTGGGCAACAGTATGGCTTAGAGTCCCCGTACCCTGCCATATTCTCAATTTACTCTTAAACCCAGTATTTTAAATATGATTTTTTAAATGTGCTGTTATGGTATTTAGTCCTTTCCCCCTATTTTGGTAATTAATATTCTACTTTGGAGAATTACTACTAAGCCTAGCCCCAAAGCTACAAAAGGAGTTCCAGGTCTCTGCCATGTTTTAGCTATTCCTGTTCATGTTCCAATGAATATTCCAATGGTTAGTTACCACAGGACTATCAAAGAGGATGAAAATGTGTTCAGACTGGCAAGTGGCTTAGCTTTGAAAAGATTTCCATTTGAAAACTTCCTTTCAGATTCTGAAAGGAAGGAGGAGTCTCTTATTGTCAACTGGGAGAATCCACACTACTCTTTCATTCCTTGGGTGCTACAGGCTAAACTAAGAAATAGAATTTGTGGTCTGCCAGTTGGTGAAATCTTAAGCTAAGGGTAAATATGTAAAAGTCAATTATTCAGAAAAAACAAAACACTCTTTAGTTCCAGAAACAATGCCTTCCCTAAAGTTCATGCCAATTACATGCTCACTAGTATTTTATGGTGACCTTTTCCCCACTCTACTCCTGTTAACTGTATCATTTTTAAAAAAATATTATCCCCTTTAATAAATTCATTACACACACACACACACACACACACATACACACACACACAGCCAACGTTGTTGTTTAGTAACTATACACAGGCTATTCTATGAATTTGTTCACATTTGCCTCAATTGGCTATTGAAGACCTTTTAATGATACTATATGTCCTACATATTTGAGGGCATTTTCTCCAGGTTTAAAAACTCAAGGACTGTGGCACATTATTTGTTTTAAAATATCCAATATTTAGTGGTCATATAAATATTCACAAATTTCGTGCATTCTACTTCTTGGCAATTATTCTAAGAAAAAATTCAATATGGAGGATTATATTCTCCAAATATTCTTTCAACATTAGAAAAAAGCATAGAATTATAATCTCTTGCTAACATGTAAAAAAGACACTTGTTTTAAAACTATAAGGAAATGTGGACAAGGATTATGATATTCTAAAGAAAACTAAGCAGATGTATTTTTTAAAATTAAAAATTCTGTCAGAAAAAAATATTATATTGTTATGTATTTGTTTCCTGTATATCTAACAGTCCCAAATTAACTCTATATTTACATTTTTTCATATTGGAGAAATTCTCAATCATTGTTCTTTCATTTTCTGGAAAGATAAAGCTTTCTAATTCATTCCACTCAGGTTGGTGTAGCCCTGTTATCAATACCTGACAAAGATATTTTCCACAGGAAAATATCCTTCCTGAAAATAGATGTAAAATGTTGAACCAAAATTTTACAAGTCAAAATCAACAATTTAAGGACCCCTAAAGTTCTGGAAATAATTCCAACAGTTAATAAATAGGATGACATTGATACTGATCCTGATTTCCAAGACTAGTTCCTCAGTTCCCTAGTGTTGAAGATTAAACACCCAAGAAACCCCAAGGCAAGCATAGAAAGCTAGTTTAAGAAAGACACAGAGGGGCTGGGGTTGTAGCTCAGTGATAGAGTGCTTGCCTAGCACATGTGAGGCACTGGGTTAGATTTTCAGCACCACATATAAAGAAAGGTCCACAATGACCAGGAAAAAAAGAAAAGAAAGAAAGAACAGAGGCTTCTCCAGAGAGAAGATGGGGCCCAGCACAGAGTGTCACAGGAATGGATGTGTCTTGTTTTTACAGCTCTCAGATTTCCTTCCCCTCTCCCCACCACCTCCTGTGTACCTGCCCAAGGGCAGGAAAAGAGCAGCCAGGGGATAATCTTTAGCAACTACTCGTGTTGGGAAGATTACCCAGAGGTGTAGGCCACCTATTGGGTGGGGAAAGTGCTCTGGAGGTATTAGCAACCCAGTTCCTTTCCTTTGATAATCAGTTGTCATCTTTCTAACCCTATCATTTATTATCTACTACACTGATTACCTGTCCTTTGCCCCCGTCTCAGCATCAAACTCAAAAGCTCCTGCATAGCAAAAGAAATAATTAGGATGTGACGAGAGAACATACAGAATTGGAAAAATATCTTTGCTAGCTGTTCTTTGGACAGAGGAGTAGTATCTAGCATTTCTAAAGAGTTCGAAAAACTTTATGCCACCCCCCAAAAAAATCACAAAACTCAAATAATAAATGGGCAAATGAATTAAGGAGATACTTCTCAAATGAAGAAATACAAATGGCCAACAAATATATGAAAAAAATGTTCAACATCATTAGCCACTAGAGAAATGCAAATCAAAATAGAGATTTCATCTCACACCAGTCAGAATGGCAGTCATTGAAATACAAATAATAAATGCTGGAGAGGATATGGAGAAAAGGGACACTTTTACACTGTTGGTGGCACTGTAAATTAGTACAGGCACTATGGAAATCAGTATGGAGGTTCCTCAAAAGACTAGGCATGGAACTATCATATGACCCAGCTATACCAGTCCTTGGTATTTATCCTAAAGAATTAAAGCCATCATATTACAGTGATACATGCATTCCCATGTTTATAGCATCACAGTTCACAGTAGCCAAACTATGGAACAAGTCTAGGTGTCCATCAACAGATGAATGGATAAAGAAAATGAGGTACATACACACAATGGAGTTATTCAACCATAAAGAAAAATAAAATTATGACATTTGCAGGAAAATGGATGGAACTGGAGACCATTATATTAAGTAAAATATAACTCAGAAAGTTCAGGGACATCGGTTTTCTCTCATAGGCAGAAGTTAGAGAGAAAAAAGAGGGGTGGGGGCAAATCTCATAAAAATCAAAGAGAGATCATTAGAAGAAAGGGGGTAAGGGGTAGAAGGCAGGAGAGAGAGAGGGGAAGTGCTGGGGAGTGCACTGACCAAATTATATTGGTATATTGTGTGCATGTACAAATACATAACACAAATAACATAATTAAGTACAACTATAATAAACTGATGGACAAAAATGTGAGGAAAAAAATCAATTCATAAAATCAATACTATATCATAGTACAGTATGATTTATCCCAGGAATGCAAGGGTGATTTAATGTTCAAATATAAACCAATGTAATTTGCCATAACAAATTTTTTTAAAGATGTAGTATGATTATCTCAAACAAAATGCACACAAGGAAGGTCGAAATTTATTTTTTTATAAAAGCTCTTGCTAAAGTAGAAATAGAACAAAATCCCTTAATATGCTACTAGGTATTTACAAAACACCTACAGTTAAAATCATATTTAATGGTGCAAGGGTCAATGCTTTTCCCCTATAATGAGGTGGGGGCAGGGAATTTCTACTCTGTATACTTCAAACACCAAAAATCCTAGCCAGTGGAACATAGCAAAATCATATAAGGTAAAACTGTTCCAAGGAAAGAAAAAAAAAAAAAAATGTAAAATAAAACTCTTTATTCATAGACAACATATTTATTTAGAAAGGCTTGTGAATTCAGCCCCCAAAAAAGAATAGTGAATTTAGCTTTATTTTTTTATATAAGAGTAACATAAAAAAATAAATTATACATCTGTATACCAGCAGCATACTATCAAATTAAAGTTTAAAAATACTGCTTGGGCTGGGGATATGGCTCAGTTGTAAAGTGCCTGCCTCGCAAGCACAAGGACCCGGGTTCAATCCCCAGCACCACAAAAAAATAAATAAATAAAATAAAAATAAGGCTTATAATAACTTATAATAAAGAAAAATTAGTATAATTTCAAGGAAGACCAGAATAAATAAACCCTTTATTCATGGATCAGAAGAATTGATATTGTTAACATGTCAACTTTTCCCAAGTTGATCTATACATTTGACACAATCCCTATCAAAATCCCAATGAGCTTTTTTTTTTTTTTTTTTTTTTTTAACAAGTTAGCAAGCTGACCATAAAATACATGTGTAAGTAAAGTATGTAGAAGAGCCAAAATAATTCAGGAAAGAAAAACAAATTTGAAGACTAACACTACCTGATCCAAATTTTTCCTACAAAGCTAAAGTAATCAAGACAGTGTGCTATTAGTGTTAAGGTAAATAAATCAATGGAACAGAACTGGGAATTGAAAAATAGATCCACACATACATGGACAACTGATTTGCAACAAAGGTACAAAAGGCAAGACAGTGGACAAGAATGGTCTTTTCAATAAACAGTACTGAGATAATTGTACACACATGTTCAAGAAAATAAAATTCAACCTGAATGCTATCGTTTAGATCTATAGTATTCCTCCAAAGGCTTGGTCACCCACCTTTAAGTGCTACTGGAAAGTGGGGGAACATTAGGGAGGTGGAGCCTAGTGGAAGAAAGTTAAGTCACTGGGGCATGCCCTTGAGAAGGATATTGGGAATGCATTCTCTTTTTCTTCCCAGCCACAGCAGCTTTGTTTCACTACACCATCTATACCTGATATTCTACCTCACCCAAAAGCAACAGAGTCAACAACCAACCATGCAGTAAAACTTCTGAAACCATGAACCAATATAAACTGTTCCTCTTTTAAGGTGATTCTTTCAGGTATTTTGTTACAGCTATGGAAAGCTGACTCGTATGCCACACTCAACACATGAAAAAAATAAATCACTGAAAATGAATTATGTGCCTCAATGAAAATCCTAAACTATAAAAATTAAAGATGATGATGTAAGCAAAAAATTTTATGGCCTGTGATTGGACAAATATTCTTAACTATGATATAAGAAGCACCACCATTCATGAAAGAAAAATTATAAAATATATATTATATCAAAATTGGAACCTCTGCTATTTTAAAGATGCTAGTCAGAATGAAAAAGAAACCATGCCATGAATAAAATTCTCAAAATCCTGATAAAGGGGCTGGGGAGATAGCTCAGCTGGTAGAGTACTTACCTCGTAAGCACAAGGCCCTGAGTTCGATCCCCAGTACCGCAAAAAAAAAAAAAAAAAAAAAAAAAAAAAAAAAATCCTGATAAAGGATTTATACTCAATATGTAAAGAATTCTCAAAATTTAATAAGAAAACATCCCAATTAAAAAACAAGCAAAAGATTTGAAGTTCAAAGAAATGCACATGACAAGTACATGCAAAGTTGCTCAGTATCATTAGTCATTAGGGGTATTCAAATTAAAACCATAAGGAGACAATTACACACTGAATTAGAATAGCACAGTTATAAAGGCTGTGTCACATGCTGTTGAGGATATAGAACTAGAAATCCTGTCAAGTCCACTTAAACCAATGGATTATGTGATCCAACCACTCTACTTCTAGGCATCTACTCTAAAATATAAAAGCATATGTTCCTACAAAAACCTACTCATAAATGCTCATAGCTATTTGCTATAACCTGAAAGTAGAAACAACCTTGTGTCAATGGAAAATGTATACGAACTGTTGTGCATCCTTGTATATTCCATACAACTCAGTCAAATAATAGAATGAACTATGGTTGTACACAATACCACAAAGGAAACTCAAAATAATTGTGCTGAGAAAAGAATTTCTCACATAGCCAAAGAAATGTTGAGCAAAAATAACAAAACTGACCATATCACACCTGATTTCCAGAGGCACCAGAGGGCCATAGGAACCAAATGGCATGATACTGGCACCAACACAGAGACCAATGGGACAGAGGAGAGATACCAGAAATAAATCCACACATCTAAAGCCACTGGCTATTGGCAAAGGTACCCAACATACACTGGAGAAAGGATGACTTTGATAAACAGTGCTGTGTGAGCAGGATATCCACACATGGAGAACCAAAATTGGACTATATTTAACCCTGTATAAAAATCAACTCAAAATGGATACAATTCAACGTGAGACCTGAAACTGGGGAAACAACTCACAACGTTTGTATAGGGACTGATTTCTGGATAGGAGGACCACAAAATCACAACAAGCCAAGGCAAAAATTGACAAATTGACATCCAACTAAAAACTTCTACCCAGCAAAGGAAACTACCAACAGGGTTGAGACAACCTGTAGAATGAAAGCATATATCAAAGAGTCATCCAAAAGAGGGTTACTATCCAGAATAAAGAATTTTTTACAATATAGCAACAGACACAAGAAATCCTGAAAAAAATAAGCAAATGATCTGAATTGACACTTCTCAAAAGAAATACAAATGGCCATCAAATATGACAAGATGTTCAATGTGATTGGTCATCAAGGAAATGCAAATCAAAATGAGGAGATCATCTCACCCCAGGTAAAATAGCTATGATAAATAACAGCAGGTGAGGATGTGGAGAAAATGAACTTATACACTGTTGGTGGGAGTGGAAATTAGTACAGCCATGATGAAGAATAGCATGGAAGTTTCTCAAAAGCCTAAAAATAGATCTACCATATGTGCCAGCTATCCTGCTTCTGGATATCTATGGAAAGGAAACAACATCAGCATACTAAAGACATACCTGCACACCCATATACATTGGAGCTATGTTCACAACAGCCAAGATGTGAGTCAGCCTTGGTGCCCACCAACATATGAAGAAAATGTGGTATATGCACACAGTGTTTATTCAACCATGAAGAATGAAATTCTGTCATTTGCAACAAAATGGATGAAACTGGAGAACATCATGTTAAATGAAATAAGCCAGGCACAGAAAGACAAGTACAGCATGTTCTCTTTCATACGCAGACACACACACACACACAAATCTGCTGAAAACAGGAGACTGGGAAGGGTGTTGGGAAGGGTGGAAAAGGGTGACTGGATTTGGTGCACACCATATGCATGTATGGAAATGTCATGCTGAACCACATTGGTACATGTTAAAAACAAGGACGGGGTGGCAGGAGGGAGGGGTTGGTGAGGGGCATAAGGAACCCTTTGGGAATAATGAATGTGTTTATTATGTTTATTATGGTGATGCTTTCACATATGTGTACCTAGGTCAAAATTGAAACTAAATTTAAACTGTTAAATATGAACAGTATGTGTCAGTTAATTCTCAAGAAAAACAAACCTTGATGGATGGGTTTAATAGCAATTTGGATACAGTTGAAAAGATAAATAAACTTATCACAAAAAATTAAGCTTTTCATTTTTACTGTATTGTGTATTCCCCACTACATTTAAAATATTCATTACCTTGCAACAAACTTCCAACCCAACCTTTTTCCTCAGAAAAGGGTGTATCTTACACTGACAGCATTTTTTGCTGTCCTTCAACTAACACTCCATTGGTGAAGGAAAGTCATAAGGTCAGTCCCGTTCACCTCTTGGTGGGAGGAGAGGCATAGACCCAAGGAGAAATTAAAAATTCAGCACTTGTATTGTTATAAATCTATCACATCCATCTTCAATCCTGACATCCTTCCATAGGTTCAGACCTATAATCTATCAATCCCATCTTCCATTCAATCCTGCTCTCAAGTCCTCACTTCCCCTCATTAACATGAAATCCAATGGTCCATCATTATCATTTATTTACACTTGCTCTCAATGCCAAGCCCATTCTCTCAAGTTAGATAACTGAATTATAAATTACAGCTCTGGTGGACTCCATGCCTGTGCTCCTAAGACTGGAGGTGGCTGGAAAACAACTACACTGACTTGCCTGACTTCAAATTCAAGAAGATGCATCTCATCATGTAGGGCCATGTTGCTGCTAGCATTCACTACTTTTATTCTCCCATCTCCCAGATAATGATTTCACACTTTCTCCTCAAAACTCCAACTCTGCTCTCCTATGTTCACTCTCAGCTGGCAACCTATTTCCTATCTCAAACAGATGATGTAAGCATTGAGAAGAAAACTAACACAGTCCCACCCCTCAGTGACACCTATGTCCATCTTTGTTTCCTTGTATTGCTAGAGATCCTCAACTTTCTGGGGATATCAAACCTACCCGCTTCTGCCCTAGGTTCTATTCTTTCTTTTTTCCTTTCCTGTATCAACCATTTCCTCTGCTACACTAGATCATTTATTTCCATAATTAATGCTCTTTAAAAGACTTCAGAAAATCCCACTTTCCAATCATCTGATTCGTCTGTCCTCTTTATAGCATTCTCCAAAGTCCTGTCTGCTCTTTCCATCTCTCCAGTTCCTGTCTCCCCCTTCTCATACAGTCACCAGTCTGCGCTCACCCTGCTTCAGTCATAAGGAGGACAGCACGTTACCACACCCTTACTTAACGCCTTTTTTATATCTCTCCTGAAGACAACTTCATTCCTTTTCTTCCTATCACATCAATGGCTCCTTCACAGTCTTAATTGCTAGTTCCTCCCCTATGCAAATTCAACCATGGACTGCCCTGGGGCTTAAGTTTCTGCTTTTCTTAGTCTCACTTTTTCTTAATATCTACACCATCTACACTGGCCAGCCTGGAATAGGCAGTAGTCTGCTGGTCTTTTTGTTGTTGTTGTTCTTTAATACCATAGACACAATGATGACTCCCACATTATATCTTTAGCCTGTTTTACTCCATAAAATTTCTAGTTAGAAAAAAAGAAATTAATGAACTTCTCAAATTTAACATGTATAAGTACTAGCTTCTGATCTCCCCTAAACCAGCGTTCCCATGGCCTTTCTCATCTCAGTAAATGAAAATTCCATTGTTAAAATTCCTCAGACCAAAATCTTTGAGTCATCTTTTCTGTTCTCAAAATAATTTTTGAATTCTACATATTTATGTGATGGTGTGACATTTCACTTCATGTATATAATAATCAAATTAGCACCTTCATCTCCTTAAATGTTTATCATTTCTTTGTATGGATAATCATTGAACTCCTCTCTTCAAGTTCTTTTAAAAAAATACTTAATTTTCACAAACTATAGTCACCCCACCATGCTGTAGAACACTAGAACTTATTCCTTCTATTCAACTAGTTTGGTTCCTGTTATCCAACCTCCCAATTGACTCCTACTTTGTTCTCTACTTCTATAAAATCAACATTTTTTTTTATTTTTTAGTTTTCACAGGTTAATAGGATTGTGGTGCTCGTCTTTCTATGCCTTTCTTATTTCCATAAACATAATGTCATTCAGTTCCACCTACATTGTCACAAATGACAGGATTTCATTATTTTTTACAGTTGAATGATATTTCATTGTATGTGTGCACAATATTTTCATTATCCATTCATCCACTGAGGGACATTTTTCACTCATACCCCATGTATAATTCATGGGCAAATCCTGATGGTCCTACTTTCAAAATATATCTAGAATCTAATTCTTTCTCACCAACCTTATCCAAGCTACTATCATTTTGGTTGAAACATAAATCACATTTCATGTAACTTCTCTGCTCAAACCATCTCATTCGAAGAAAGAGGCCAAGTTCAAATTGTCCACATGACTTGAACCCTTTCCCTATTGGCTCTCAAACTCATCACATGCTCTGCATCATGCTTACTCAACTGTCCATATTGACCCTCTTGCTGCTCTGCAAATGTCAACATGTCCTCACTGTGGCCTACTGCAAAACTGCCCACAAACAATAGCCATGTTCTAATTTTTAGACATCATCATAATGACAAAGTCATTGTAGATGTGATTAAATTAACAATCTCAAAATTAAGAGATTACACAGGATTATCTGGATAGACCCTAAGTCAGTACATATATCCTTGTGAAAGGGAAATAGTTGAAGATTTGACACAAACAGGGGAGAAGATGTTAGGAACAAGGAACAGAGAGATTTGAAGATGCTAGACTTTGAAGATTGGGGTGAGGTGGCCATAAGCCAATCAAGGCCAGTAGCCATCAGGAGCTGGAAGAGGCAAGGCATAGTCTCCCGTGGACACTCTAGAGGGAACAGAGTACTGCTAACATCTTGATTTCAGTACAGTGATACTGATTTTTTAAATCAAACCCAGGGCCTTGAACATGCTAGGCAAACACTACCATGGAGCTATACTCCCATCCTAAATTTCTGTTGCTTTAAGTTACCACATTTATTGTTTACAGAAGCCACAGAAAGTTAATACTTATCTCCTTTTGTTTCCTCTGCTTAGAGTTCTAGTTTCTTCTCACCAGATAGAAGTATTGGGTCTTACTAGCTCCCCATTTACATTTTTTTTGGGGGGGGGATGGTATTGAGGAATGAACCCAGGTACATTCTACCATCAAGTTATATTCCCAGCTCTTTTTATTTATTTATTTATTTATTTTATTTTTGAGATAGGGTCTCACTAAATTGTACAGGCTGGCCTTGAACTTGGGATCCTCCTGTCTTGGTCTCCTAAATCACTGGGATTACTGGCATGCACCACCAGGCCCATATCCCCTTCTCTTTCAAGTCTTTGACCAAATATAATTTGAGAGGCATTCTGTCAATGACTTTAACTCTATATTGTATACTTAAACATGCCCCTACATTCTGCATTCATCATCTCCATTAACTTTTTTATATCTTCATTTCCTTACATTCTATGTATTTTATTTTCAGTCTATTAAAATGTCAACTCTATGAGAACAGGTATTTCCTCTTGTATTCATTATATAACACTAGTGCATAGAACAGTGCCTGACATAGCGTAAGTGCTTTTAACTAT
This sequence comes from Sciurus carolinensis, assembly GCF_902686445.1. Lineage (NCBI taxonomy): Eukaryota > Metazoa > Chordata > Mammalia > Rodentia > Sciuridae > Sciurus > Sciurus carolinensis. The sequence goes on from NC_062224.1 coordinate 88,992,877, forward strand.
TTATTGAGTGAACTGGACACTATTTCATACCAGCTGAAGTACAAGTGTCCTATGGTGGTAATAATCACATTACGACCTTGAAACCTCATTTATCACCCATTCTGACAATACACATAACATCTTAATTCACAAATATCCAGGTTTAAGATATTGTAAAGAAGAATAGATAAGACAAAAGATCTCTAAGCAGATAGCACAGTACAGACCAGGGAATGGCCCCCAAACCATGTGATTATCACATTCCCAGAGGAGTTTTACAAAAACTATCTTGAGCTTCTCTGCAGAGCATGGAATCACAACCTACAGAGACAGTGCCCAGGAGTAAGCATTAAAAAAAAAAAAAGAACTAGGAACACTGATGATCAGTTGGATTTCAATTTTTTTCTTTGCCCCTACATTTTAAAACTTAGGAAGAAATGTGGTTTATCAGACACAAATGTTTTTCAGCATTGTGCATCATACATTAATTATTTTCCATTACCTAAAACAATCACAGCTGTTGTTTTGCAACACATGTCACTGGATAAGATCATTTTGGGGGCTGACAGACCTTATGCTATCCATCAAAATGTGTTGACATTTAACATCACCAAAGAGTATGATTCTATTTTACTGCACAGAAGACATCCCAAGTTTCCTCTAAATCACATTGCCACATTACAGTTAGGGTGAGATCCATTTTCTTTGAGGAGGAAGAGATTTGCTCTAAGTAGTAGTTATGTTTTGTGATTTTTTTAAGTGAAAACACGATGGAAATTATGACTCATTTTACATAAATTAGTCCTGACCCATGCCTCTCAGCAAACACTGTCTTAACTTTCTCTTGATAGAAGATGGATGGAGCTTATCCTGGGTCCACTGGACGACACTGATCTAATGTGGGATTGTGTTTTCATCTTGCTGCGTGACACTGATGAATTCTCAGATACCCAATTATACTACTAAGACACAGGCATGCACATACCTATTCTTTAGATCTCAAAAGTTGCATCCTTTATGGATGTTAATATTTTAAAATGGCAGAGTCCCAATAACTCATTACAGATGGATTCTGTATTTATCATCTCTTTCAGAAGCTTACGTCTATAGTATTCATCAGAAGGAATGGTATCAGGAATGAACTATATTTTTAAATATAGTAAAACAAAACAAACTGAAGATGATTTGGGAGCTTACTATGCACCAAGAACTATGACAAATGTTTGAAATGCATGATTTAATATAATTCTATGAAGTAGGTATTATTAATATTATCTGCATTTTGCTCTGGAACAGACAGAGGCATAGATCAATTAAACCACTGCCTGGTTTAAACAACCCATAAGATTTTGATCCAAGATTCCACACTAGTCCTGTTCAATTCCAAGTTTATTAACTTAGTCCACTGCTTGGCTCAATATCCTTGCAGTGATATAAATTTAATTAAAGAATTTGCAGTCTCAGATTATTTCTCCTAAAGAGATAAATTGTCCTGAAAATTGAAAAGAAGACTAATTCTTCTTTATTCAACTGAAGTTCCACTTCAAGAGAAATGCCAAGGGTCTGGGAACTCAGAGGAGGAAAGGGGGCTTTAAAGAAAAAACAGACCACAGCTATAAAGAGTCAGATGGCCAACATCTGGATAACTTGTGGTTGAGCTGAACATGCTGCTGTGTGAATTACAAAGGTATGACAAATTTTTTACTCTGTTCTAATTTGGCTCAGCCGGCTTGCCTTCAGCTCTTTTGGCTCAGCTTCCCCCATTTGAGCTAAAATGCCTTTTCATGAAGTAGTGTATTGCTGAGGATTATCAGGCAGACTTTCTGTTTTGTTTTCCACCTCACTTTGTTTATGTGCTGCAGGGGAGGGATCTCATAATGTTTGATGGCTCTTTACATCATATTCTCTACCCTGTGCATGGAATGCCCCTTTGTATAAACCTTTGCAGTTACACAGGGATTTGTTATTTGAGAGTCTGGTTTTGCAGGACACCTACAGGAGTCCTCTCTCAAGCCAAACTCTTTGGATATGTCACAGGCTGAGGGGCTCTTCATGAGATTTTTGATCCCTGTTGCCTCTTCACTAGAAGCTTCTCTTACACTTAATTGCATCATGATGATTTCCATTCACAATTTAGGGTTATCGAAATCTTTAAATCTTGATCAAACTTTCTGAAAAATCATTCTTGCTTTTAATTCCTAGTTAGAAGTTAACAGTGAAGTGTGTAATGAAGCATTAACAATGATACCGAGTGGCACCCAGGAGCCAGAAAATGCCTTGAGCCCTTTATATACATCGTAACAGGCACTTCGTGCAGCTGCAAGACAACCCTACAAAGGATGTGACTCTCAAAGTGCCATTTGCAGATGTAGAAATGAAGTGTAGAGAGGTAAATTAACTCACTCAGGGTCACGTGGCCAAGTAGTAAAGACAAATGAGACTCAGACCTTATTTGAAGCTCATCATTTTTAGCTGCCATATCTAGATAATCAAAGATCAATCTGGACTATGCTATGTTAGTACTGGGTTAATCCTTTGTGAATTGGATAAATGTTATATGAAGATATAGGATGAAAACATAAACACTCTTTCCTATAAGTATGAAAAAATAATTTTGGGGAAAGTAACATGCTAAGAGGCAGGAGACACAAGTTCTAACTCAACACAGTTACTTTCATGAATTGGGGAAATTTCTCCAGTTCTCACAGACCTAGGATGCTTCATTAAATGAGCTTCAATTCTCCTCTAAACTTAAAAAGTATGATTAACCACAAAACAACTGATAGGGTTCTGTAAACAAAGGAGATGTGACCTAAAATTCACTATGTGAACATTACTTTTCTCAGACATCCTCTTAGATTCCCCACTTCCTCGATTTATTTATAACATCCTTTCCAAGTTTGTACTTCGAACTCTATTCTGAACAGCACGTTCTGAGTCACCATCCCTGCTCTGTATTATGCTGGGAATTTTGTCTCATGAGCACTTGGCTTTCAGAGATAGTTTGCAACTTCCTTCCAGAAGGACACAACTTTTTCTCTCAAGCCAAGAAACTATAGAATAAGAATTTACAAACAGTTTCATCATCTCCCAGTATCCCCAGCAATCCAGTGCAGCCATTCACCAATCATCAGCCCTGAGTGAACTCACAACTGGGTGGGTGGGTGTGTGTTGGTGGCAGGGTACCAGGGATTGAACTCAGGGTACTCAGCCACTGAGGCGCATCTGCAGCCCTATTTTGTATTTTATTTAGAGATAGGGTCTCACCAAATTGCTTAGCACACTGCTTTTGCTGAAACTGACTTTGAACTCAAGATACTCCTGCCTCAGTCAAGCCACTGGGATTACAGGAATGTACCACCATGTCCAGCTACAATGGGGTATTTAATGAGCACTTGGGGCTGGAGAGGAGGCCATGTGAGGGTGTCACAGAAGGTTCTTTTCAGTCTAACATTGCCTTGGCCACCTACATGTCTCTTCTGGGACCTCCAAAATCAACCTATTTCTAAATTACCTTTCAGCTAAGAAGAAAGCTGATAAACAGCAAGGGGAAGAGGATGAAAAGGGGTCTGGAGACTCATCAGGAAACCATCAAAAAGGATGATCATCTCATACTGAGGAAGGAAAGGATGAGCTGGGAGAGAAGTCCAACTGACTTAGGGTTAGGGTTATCAACCAATGAGACCCATCCCTAAAGAGGATACAAAATCATAAAGATATGGATTCAAGGGAGGAAAAAAGAAGGACTCACCTCCAAAGCTTTCCTAATACCTTAGTACAGAAATGAATATGCATTATCCAAGAAATGTAGGGGAAAGATTATTTCAAACATTTCAGGAGACATTTTTAAGGTTAATGTGAAAGAAACTGCAATGAGAAAAATAACCCAGTAAAATCAACTTTCATGAGGATTTTCATTAAACAAATCAAGGGCTGAAGATGTCAGAAGTGGAACTCAGACTTAGCATGCCCTGGGTTCAATCCCCAGCACCACAAACTAAAAACAAAATAAACTCCAAGTCGCCTATGTCCACTAAATCTTTCCAAATCTACTAAATGAATACTTTCCAAGCTTTCCAAAATCTAAAAACTCCTTCCTGAATGCTCTATTCCTAATAGAAGAGTTCATTCATTTCACCTGCTCATTTGGGGCTGTGCAGGTTGTGTACCATGCTTTTGTGATTGTGTCAGGGTGTATCCTGGTGTTGTACATAAATGAAAAGAATTTTTAAGAAGAAAATTACATAAGTGGCCAGGCATTGTGGTACATGCCTTTAATCCCAGTTACTCAGGAAACAGGCAGAAGGGTCACAAGTTTAAGTCAGCCTGGGCGACTTAGTGAGATAATTCTCACTGAAATAAAATTTTTAAAGGAATGGGGGTATAGTTCAATAGTAGAGGTACCTGTTTCAATTCCAGTACCACAAAAAATACACAAGAACTTCACATAGCTGACGATAATGTGTTATTAAACAAAATCAATTACACCATCACCTTACATTGAACATAGATATACAACATTTTATAACATGTGGATGCATTTTTTTCTAGTTTGTTTTAATATAATTGTAATTATTTCTATAATCAAGTGGACATCTGCCCTTTCATAAAAAATTTAATTTGGTTTTACAATGTCGCTCAGTGGTAGAACACTGACCTAGCATGTACAAGGCACTGGGTTTGATGCCCAGTACTATAAAAAAAATATGATTTCAATTTATTATGATGAGGTCTGACCTCCAGCCTTTAGATGCCAGTATCTAAAAACTGTAGTCTATTGTAACCCCCCAAATAGTTTATCAAGAGTTGAAGATACCCATGTATTAACTTTTAAAGGTGAAAGCATTTTTAATGTATGTATAAGTATACCAAAAAATTGAACATATACCTCTATAAGTCTCAATGTATCTACTTTCATATATATCAAGGTATTAAAGGTGTGGTTTAAGATAGTTAAATGTTTGGGAATTTTTTCTTCTCTTTGCTTTTATGTATATTAATTTTCTAAAGTGAATATTACTTTTATAATCATAATGAGGCATTATAAAACATTTTTTATTTGTCATCTCTAAGCTATGTCAACTCTTTCAAGCAATGTTTTACTTAAATTACTATGTAAATACAAGTGAAGGTAAATGACATCTGCTGTCAGAATATCTAAATATCAGACACAGTTACTAAACAGATAAAATCTATTTCTGAATATTAACAGTATGAAATGAAAAGAAAGAAGTGACAATTTAGGGACATCCAAAAGCTGTCATAGCCATCTTGGTGGGACTTACTATTAATAGTGAGGTTGGCCAACTTAACCATAAACAATGAGACTTAAAGAGTAAATGGAAAAAATCACAAACTAAGTTTTAAAAATTATTTTTCTCATAAACAGGGGGTTCAGATGACCTTTCAGGCTATTTCAACCCTAATATTGTGAATCTATGAATTGACATTCACTTATACTTTTATCTTGCAGGTGAAACATTCTTACAATTAAGCAAGTTCTGGAAATATCCAACAGAATTCCATTATTCCCATTTGTTATTTACATTTATCCTACAAGTTAAGTGGTTTTTTAAATATTTGAAGAATAATTTGTCAGGTAAAGAGTTTTTCAAGATGCAATGAAAAGTAAAATGAAGGCAATATTCTCTTTTCCTTCATTTAAAAAATATCATTATGGACATAGTCTGGAATAGTAACTAAAATGACTCAATGAATTCAGTGGCTTCTTATAAAAAGGAATTTTTTAAAAATATGCTTTTTCAACTTGAATTATTAAAGCTGAATCCAAAGACTGAATAAGGTAAACAAAAAACAGCAAATATTTGAAACATGAAGACTATAGCAAGAGACATAAAGAAAATGCCACTTTACCTGGCATGGAGTAAAAATGCAGTTTGTGATTCAAAGGACTATGTGTGTTAAGAATTTAAACACAGTTAAGCCATGCTTTATAAAGGCAACATGCCTGAAATTTTTTATCAAAACTTGGGAAAATGTTGCTGTAGTAAATGTACTAGAAGAAATTGGCTATTTGAAGTTAAACTCATCTTATTTTTCCCCAAGAATTTCAATCCTTTTCAAAATTTCAGTCTTTTCACTTTTCCAAGTTCTGAGGTTTTAGGTATTAGTGTCTCAGTGAGAAATTATTATAAGTTTAAGAGCTTATATAAAGTCATGTAACAGTATGCTCCTAATAGGTTATGAAGAATAGTGGTTTGAATTTTTTTTTTAACTTTTGGATTTGGCTTTCTTAGAAGACTATTATATTCTCAGAATATCCCTGGTTCTACATTATTAAAGAAACCATTCTCCTGAACCAGCACTGTGTTTTAAAATTTTTATTGTCTAGTTTTGAAGCTAATTCTCAGCTCTATTATTTCCAGTAAAAGAAGAAAACAGAAGAGATAGTTACAATAAGCAGATTATCTTCTCCCCTGTTAATTTTGTAACCCAGGATGCTTTTGCATCACCACAAACAGAAATGAAAGAACAGACATTTTAACCTTTTACTCTACACACAGGTCCATGTCAAAGAGATTCTGACAATTCAAATAACTTCAAATGCAGGATTATTTCAGATAGATACAGCCATTACCTTTTATAAAATGTCAAAACTGTAAATATTTCCAAATATATCCTGCGCCAGGCATCATACAGGTTTTATTGCTTTAAACTTCCCAACAGCCCCATGAGATAAGTTGATATGACTTCCCCTTGACAGAAAACTGGAGGCATAGAGTGATTAAGACCATGCTGCTAGAAGGTAATTAAACTGGATTTTTATGTCTCAAAAGGCATGTTAATTTCTTAAAATGTAGTCCTCAGACCTTCTGGATAAGAGCTTCCTAATTTTTCTTAAAAGTTAAGAATACATATTCCTGTTCCCCTTCTACTCCATAACACAAAGATTCTGGTATAGGAGATCTAGGTTGACGTTCAGGAATTTTTTCCCCTAAGTTTCATAAATGATTCTTCTGTACCCAAATTCACAGTTACAGCTTTTGCATCAGACTTTCTTCTTTGATCTCTTAGCTTGATGAACAAATGCACCGTGGCTTCCTCCTCTCTCTGCACCCTGTGCCCACCCTGTTTCTATTGGCTTGCATCCTCCCCTTTGCCAAAGGGGTGACAAATGTGGGAACATTTCACTTTTGAGAGGATATGAACATTGCTCTGGAAAATGAAAATAATGAAAACTATGACAGTTCTTTGTCCTCATCTGACGTTACCCTAAAATAGGTGGCATTGATCTGGCACTAAAATCTCAATTACAAATTTTAAAAAAAGGAAAAAAATTGAATCAAGCCTCCTTAAAAATATGTAGAAGAAATTGCTTCTAAACCTTTTCATTCTCTTCTGCTTCAAAGCTTCCCTGCAGTTGCCAGATTGCAGGGAGCATGACACTCACAAAGGTGAGAATCTCTTCAGCTGCTCTATTGATCTCAGTGATGAGACTGATTTTTCTTGCTTTTGTTTTCACCTTCTGGTTCTTGGTGGACTTAAAAGGAATTCATATTGCAAGAAAAAGATTTTTAGACATTAAGTATATGGTATCACAATACAAACTAAAATTTTACTGATGGAGGGGACACAAAGTAAGTAGAAGTAACAGCAGCAACAAAATGTGAGCTAATTATGTGATAAATCAGAACCATGGTGCTTTGAGCAACAGAAAGTAAGGAAAAATCTTGGAGGAGGGGAGGAAGTCTCAGATTGATAAAAATACATGGGCCTCTACTGATGGAAAGAAAATGCTGTCTCAGCATGGAAAAAGGAAACAGCATAAGCAATGCCATGGAGTCAAAGTGATGTATATAGTATTCAGGATGGTACGAGTATGGAATTGGCTGTAAAATAGTAACAGCTGAGGTCAGAAGAAACAGCAGGATCACAGAAGCATTCATTTAGATACAAGATCCATGACATCTTTGTGGTCAAGCTACTTGTCAAATTCTTTCACACCTGTGTTCATAGTGAGAATCTATAAATAAGGTACTTCAAGAACATGAGTGGAAAATGGTACTGTTCCAGATTGGTTCTCCTTTGTCATCATTTCTGATAAATCACAGCTACAGAAACAAGGGGACAAGGATCCAATTTTTTTTTTAAAGATGTCACAGCTAACCTTAGATCATCATTTACCAATTGATGACCACTCACTAAATACTCACTCCTGAACAATGTTGCACAGTATATTCTGTTCTAAATCTGAATGATTTTTCTAGCCTATTGGTTTCTGGTACTATTGAAATTTCTAATGGAAGTTCTGTAGTCAACTTTTTCCACAGATGCATAATAAAATATTAAAAGGTCTTCTCTATAGTATAATGCATATGATGTTTTATCTTAAGGATACCTAGATTGCTTTCTATTTTCAAAGGCATTACCACTAACAGAGAATTTGGCCTCTACCTGCAATAAAATGAAACACATTTAGCTTTTTAAAGCCTACTTCCAGTCGTTAAGAAAAAAAAATTTCATTGAGCTGTTAACATATTATGCTTTCAACAGAAATCCAATCTCATTACTAGTCAACGGGAGGCTATATTGCTCAGCTGAATGTGACCTGCTGTGAAGCTTTCACTATCAGATTCATCCAGAATCCATTTAATTCAAAACTGTATAACATGCCCCCAAACCACTCATTATCCCTTTTAGAGTTGATGAATTCTCACCTCCCCATTGTCAGAAGATTTAAATCAGCACCACATTTATTACTTATAGTATAATTTAGATACTTTTTGCTCAGGTCAGACTTGTTAGTCTTTCAAATAATTTAGTATACAAATCTGAAAGTAATGCATTTGCTGAATGATAGTGGAAGTGCCTATGGACAACAGTGGAAACCATGGCATAGGCTCTTTGAAGGGACTTGGAAGTGATGAGAGGTTGGGAATTGGGTCACATGACCATTATGGAATACATCAAAGCAAGAGTGAACAAACTTCCAAACAAATATTGCTTATGCAAGTCAGTTCTGTTGGTTTTTTATAAGATGGTAGTGATGGACAGTTAGAGTAAGGGTAGTAGATAACCATTTTTAAGGGATCGAAATGCTGGACAATTCTTCATGGTTTTCTCACATTTCCAAATGATTTTTCAAGCAGAGCCACTGAATGCCTTTGTTTCAGATTATCATTTCAAGGATGTTTGATATCAACCATATTTAGAAGGTAGAGATAATGCTTCGCTCCATAGCAAAAGGCAGGCACACTTAACTGTCAAACATAAAATATTTAGGTTCTATACACTAGGGTTCTTCCTCCAACCTAGTCAATCTGTGTATTTGGCAACTGGTCCACTTCACATCACCAGGTAAGAAATGGGAATCTGGGAACTAGAGAGAAAAACAATGAAGGGTTGGGGATATAGCTCAGTTGGTAGAGTGCTTTCCTTGCAAGCACAAGGCCCTGGGTTCAATCCCCAGTACTGCAAAAAAAAAAAAAAAAAAAAAAACAATGATACTCTGGTTTTTACTATTGCCATGAAAAATTAAGTCTTTGTCTCTGACCCAGAATCTTGTGTCCTCTACAAGCATCCACATAAGTGGCATACTATCTTATGCACTTGTGAGTAGTGTAAAAATATCAGCCTCTTTCACTTCTTGACAGAGTAGTCCTTAATGCTCATGAGCAGGAGAAGTTCTTTGATGTAGTCATTCTTCCATTTGAAAGATAGGAGATGTTTTGACAGTTCTTTTTACTTGCAAAAGACATCTGAGGCTTTTCCGCTATGCTCTGTGAGGTTTATGTTTTGATTGGAAACCCAAAACCTCACATGACACACATATACTGCAAATGAGTTTTATTTGTTATGTTTGTTAATGAAAGCTAAGGAAAAACCAATGAAATGCAAATAAGTCAGCTAAGTCAATAGATTGATAAATTTAACTGCCACTAAAATACCCCACATAATGGATATTTTTGGTACAGAAAGAATTGGAAAAAGATATGTGAAAAAGCATACCTTGAAAAGGACCTGCAGATATTTCCATTTATTAAGAGTTATAAGGAAAGAGGAAAAAAGAGCAAAAGGAGAAAAATAGCAAATTTCAGAAGTTTTAATGAGCAAAACCTTTATACATCAACTTCAGTGGACCACATGATGCCCAGGTATCTATTTAAACATTATTCCTGGTACATTTCTGTGGATGTTTCTCAGAGTTTTGCAATTTAACTGACCAAATAAAGTAGATAAAGATGACCCTCTGCAATGTGGGTGGCACCATCCATACAGTCCATTGAGCACCCAAGAGAACAAAAAAGCAAAGGAAGATTGAATTTGCTCCCTCTGCTTGACTGTTGAAGTAGGACACTAATATCCTCCTCCTGGTTCTCAGGACTTCATATTGGAATGGAATCAATACCACCAGTCTTCTGACTCATAAGCCTTCAAACCATAGCTCCGGGCTTCCGAGTTCTCCAGTTTGCAGACATGGAACTCCAGAAATGGTCATAGAACGTCTCAGCCTCCATAATCATGTGAACCAATACCTTACAACAAATCTTTTTATATATACATAGCATTATATACAGTAGCTTTCTTATACACACACACACGGTGCTGTTTATCTAAAGAACCCAAATATATAACATCCTGCTTTTCTATGGTTCTTGATACACTATGTAATTTGCTCCTTAAGACATATTTTAGAAATAATAAGGACATTATTTTTTCCACTTTCAAATGAGATAAATGAACATTCTTCCTTAAATCCTTTTGTGACACTAGACATGATTTAAATAATAAATCTTATTCTACTTTTCCCATCCTACTTTGCTTTGCAGATAGCACCTGCTTGCTAAATATTTGCATATCTTAAATTTACAGCACTCACTGAGATAATTTTGAAGGCAGAAAATAATGATCATGTTCAAACACTAGCCAACATAAAATACTCTGGCAAGCTTTTGCCCATAGACAGGCAAAGAATTGCATGGTTTGTTTATATTGAATGCTAAGTCAACTTGACAAATGATGGTAGACTTTCTTGGTGCTTAGTAACCCTTATACTTTATGGGAAGAGGTCAAAGAAAGAAGGAGGAGTTCAAAACATTATTCTTTAAATCTAACATAGTACCAGGAGCACAAGCAAGCCTGATATTATTTCACTGACAATAAATTTAAGTGCTAGATCATTTCACATGAAATGAGCATTTAGGAGGATGTTCTCCATTTTAAATCATCTATTTATGATGGCTTTTTTCTTTACTGTTACAGGTATTAATTATAAAAGTAAACATTAGATAAAACAGCTAAATCATCCTTCACCATTTTTCTTAGTCAAACTTTCAATTCTGACAAGCAAACTTTTATAAAACCATATTGTTTTAACATGTCTGCTAAATTAGCTTGTTGCTATGTATTAACTTAAAATATTACTTTAACTGTTATACCAACATTCAAAAACAGATGGGATTGCTGCAAGATTGTGCAGAGAGAAGCTCTTGGGACATAAACTGATTTTGTTGTCTTAATGAGACCTATTTGGGAATAATTCTTTCTTCAAGTCCTTGCCACAAAGGAGAATAATTTTTCTGTTTACAGAAAATGTGAAAATTCTCAAACCAAAACAGTATTCTCCAGTTGTTAGGTGTTATACAAATCTAAAAAAAAAAAAAAAAAATTTAAACCAAAACAATATTCTCTAGTTGTGAAGTTGTTAGGTGTTACACAAACCTAAAAGAATAATTATTCCAAGTATATGTTATTATTCAAAGTATGTTTATATTGCCCCAAACCTTTATAGATTCTGAGAGGTAAATTACTCTTCTGAAATAATTCTTTTGCACCTCCATGTAAAAAGGAACATCTTTTTCACATAATACCTTGTAGAGAAAGTTTAAGTGGAAAAGATTAAATCACTGGAAAGGACAGAATATAAAGTAACAAGTTTCCTGCCAATGCTTAGTTATTGTGGTCTCCTTCATTCTTTCTTTCTTTTCAGTAACTAGCGTCAAAGCTAAGTAGATTTTGGAAGGAAGACCTTGATGCCGCTCTTTATTCATGCACTGAATATGTACTTAGCACTGACTTTGTACCAGATGCTATAGTAGTTACCAGGTATAATATGGTGAGAAAAAATGAGCCCTGACCCTATTCTCCTTTAGTTTACAGTCAAGAAACAACTTTGTTATAAACCTGAAATGGCATGGGCCTACTGTGGATGCTTCGTTATAAAATTCTGTCAAATTTGGGGCAGGAGGGGTTTGTTTGGGCCCCGGTGAAATATAACTTCTACCATGTATAATGTTTTTACAGATGACTATGCATTTTGTTTCCCTCATTGCCTTCTGTTTCAGATATTTTTACCCAAAATCAAGACTTATAAATACGTTTCCAGTATTCGTCTCCTCAGAATGTTCATTTTCCAACTAAGCATCATTCTGAGAGAGTTATTCCTTACTTCATCTTCTAGCCAACAGATCTTGAGTAAAGACCATACCCAAGTAAAGCTACTAAAACATCAAGAAGTATTTCAACTTGGGATCCCATGCCTTCCAGTCTTACAACTTTATCCTGCCCTTCATTTTATTTTAAGTGTTTGAGAATGAAAGACTAGCTATGGGTACCATCTGCTTAAATCCCTCTACCTTGTCCAGATCATTAAAGACCAAAAAGAAAAAGTTATCATGAGAAAATAAGTCATTAAGAGGCAATCATAATACCACTACAGACTAACATGTCTACTTCCTAGGGCAAAGCATTTTAGATGTAGTAAGTATTATATTTTCATTTCAAACTAGATATTTCTTGTGTAATACACATAAAGTTACTCTGCTGTGGTGCATAATGAATTTTTCTCCTTAAGGATGATAGCTTTCAGTGTGGAAGATACGTTTAAAATTGCAAAGTGGAAGTCGATGCATGCATGGAGACACAGTTTTATATGTTTATGTTGTACTTTATTATGTCATCTGCTGAGTGCTTGGTATAGAGAGAGGATAAGTTACTAGGATTACTAAAGTCCATGGTAAGCCAGTCACATAAGGCTTACTTATGGCATATGACTGTGAAATACTAAATTCCTTTTTTTTTTTTTGTATGACTTTACATGGATCTTCAGTAATTTTGTTAAAACTAAGTATTTGAAGTTAGACACCATGTAACATTTTCTACATGATGTTCAAGCTTGGTCTTTATTGAATGGCAATTCATCTCATTCATAACTCATTCGAAGGTACATTAGAGGTAAGGGGAAGGTAGAAGATAGACATTACAGATTAGGGGGAAAAATTCAATTATTAAAGGGTTACTTTGGTGTTGATAGGTAACATTAATTGCAGTAAGATAGTACAAGCCCTCGGTATTTTTTCAATTGTAACAACTAAAGGTGCTTAGCAAGTCCCTGAACTCTAACACATTCCATATAAAACTAGCATTTCTGTTCACTTGCTAACCAAATGAGAGATGACAACCCCGAAAGCCTAACTAGCACTTCACACAAAACTGATGTTTTGTTAATGGGGGAGCTAATTACTATTCCACTTTCTTGGCTTAAGTGTCTTGAATTCTTCTACATGCTTATGCCTGGGGCACAAAGAATAACAAAACCAAACACGCAGTTTTCTATGAGTTACATTAATGAAATAACCCAGCCATGTTTTAGTGGAATTTGTTTGTCATCAAATATACATGAAGGACCTGGTGCCCTACCTGACTAGACATGACAATTTAACTTGGTGTTTTCCATTGTGGCAACATGATCATAAACATATTAACAAGTCCCATAGTGTGATCAACAACAGATGTAGAATTAAAAGTGTTGACAAGTTTCATCAGGTATTTGGGCCTTATGTATTTTCCACCACATCTAAATCCCATTGCTCCGAAAAACTGCCTAAGCAACTGTTCTCTGAAAAGCTGTTTTCCATGAAAACATTCACTTTTGTTTCATGCTTCGACTGGATAAGCAGACATAGATTCCCTTGAATTGGCTTTGGGGAAAAGTCTGCTTTACAGTGCCAACTACTCATCACAGAATAGATCCTAAACAATTCTACAAATTTTTAGACAAATTTTGAGTTAAAAAAAAAAATCACAATACATTTTCACTGAAAGTAACTTTTAAAAATAAGTTTATTGGCATTATACAATGTAGACATGCATCAAAAATATCAAATGGAGCACTCAAAAACATGTTTTGATAAAACTGATTAGTCGAATATCTATTAAAACAAGAATAAGTTTTTTTAAAATTTAAAGGGTAGATTTTGGTAAGTATATGATGTTCTGTTTTCCAGCATCTTTCTCTTTGGGTAATTTCCCACTAGCCACTAGTGGGGCTATAAGTCCTCTGGTCCCAGGACCCTCGATTCAGGGTGAGCACTTCACTCAGCCTGTATCATCAGAATTCTTCACTCCTTAGGAACAGTTATTTATCCATCAATGAGTCACAGATCCAAAGCAGAGTCATCAGAATTTTCCTCTGGGCTTTTGTTAAAGCTCTTGGGAAATAACATGCTTTCTGGGTTCACTAGTTGTAAGAACAATACAAGCCCAGAACTGTTGGTGGTACATTTGCTACCACCTGGTAAGAGGATGCCTGATAACAAAGCTAACAGCAAAAAAGCAGAGCCAAGTAATGGCAAGAGAGGAGGAGAGTGCAAAAGGTAGGGAATAGGAAGGAGGGGAAGAAAAATCTTGGTGACCACAAGTGAGGATCCTAGTTCTAGCCAATCCTAAATAAGTACCCTGAATTTTTCAGTTATGTTAGCCATCAGTTCTTCCCTCACCCTTTTTTATTAAGTTGACATAGATGGTTGGAGTTAAATTTTTCTTGTATAAAAGTCCAGCTGGTAAATATGCTTTACTTTGTCTTTACGTGCCCTACGGTCTCCATTGCAACTACTCAATTCTGCAGAGATGTGAAAGCAGCCACAGGCAATGTATTAACAAATAAGTGTAATCATATTCCAATAAAACTTTCATTATACATGCAAAAATTTGAATTTGACATAATTTTTGTGTGTTTCAAAGCATTGCTTTTCTTTATTTTTTTCCCCATCATTTAAAGCCACAAAAACTATCTTGCATTACAGGGCTGTACAAAGCTGACGAGCAGGATTTGGCTTACAGGCTGTATTTTGCCCCACTCTGGTGTGCTATTTTACCTTTGATGTCCACACACACACAACCTTTTCCTTAGGGCTCCCTTCTCACATTCTCTACTGTTCGGTTTGGGTAGGACTGTTTCTACCCTGAAGTGGGCTCCGTCAGTTCAAAGACAACAAGAAAACTTCATCTTACTGACCAAAGGATTGATTCAGGAATTGATCCAGGACTGAATTCAATCCAACAAGATTTGAGGAATATTGTCTAGGGCTCCTGAAAAAAAGAAGCTTCCTCTCTTTTCTATCCCTTGCACACCTCAAGCCACCTGAGGAGAGAACATCTACTTCAACAACATAAAGAACAAAGGTGGAGACTCAGAATTGCTACTGTCATAAAAATAAAGATACCAGTTTCCAGGAGTCACCTTTTGAAGCCTGGGCAAGTGGCCAATGCAATGACCTAATTCATTGAGTTAGAGCAAATCTCATTAATGGCTGTCCATAATCTGCTACATTATATGAGTCAACAAGTTTTTCTTTGCTTAGCTTATTCAAGATGTGTTTTTCTAATAGGTTTCTATGTATTACAATAAAAAGAATGCTGACAAATTTAAAGAAAAATCAGTGAGTACAACTAGCAGGCTGCTTCAGAAAGGTCACAGATCAGCAGCATCACTGCCAGTTTGGAATCAAGTTTAGGGTCATGTCCTCATCTCCTCACATCTGTTTATTGCTAGTACTTTAGACTCTAGAAGTAATTCACACCAACTCACAAAAGATGGAATGCTTACTTAAAATCCAAATTTCCTGCCCACTGGACCCTTAGGGAAACACCAAACTCCTTACCACCATTACAGGACCCTTCATTGCCTTCCCTCTCTAGCCAGGATGGCATCCTTGTTCTTCCTCAAACATGACAAGTGAGAAGAATTTTACAATTCCTTTTCCCTTCATCTAAAATATTCTTCAAGCTGATCTTAATGCAACTTTTAAAAAAAAAAATTCTCTAGTGTAATATTACTCCAAAAGAAACCTTCCCCAACTCCCCCATCTAAAATAGCAATGCCTCCTCCTCTCTCTATGTATAGCGCCATCCACTCTATCCCATAGTTGTTCTTGGGTTCATTTATAAAAATTTCATCAAGCTGAAATTACATTGTCATTGCTTTTAAGTCATCTGTTTCCCCAGTAGAATTAAAGTTTTATGAGAACAGGAACCTTGTCACCTTCTTTAGTAATATATTCCTGGGAAAAACCTAGGTCTGATATTCAATAAACAGGTTCCAACAAAATATGAAAGGGAGGAAAAAAGAGGGCAGGAAGGAGAAAAGCAAAGGGGAGGGAAGGAAGAAAGGAAACCAGTCCACACAGCTTTATCTCTATAAGGAAATCTACAGAACAAAACCATTGATTTTTAGAAAATATCTGGAAATTAAATCATAATTTAATTTTTTCACTCTAAAACCATGGACAGATCATTTAAAAACAGACCATTGTCATAACATAGTGTAAACCATGTTATTTTACATGGCAAAATAACAAAATTTAACTGATTTACATGCATATAAGAATTCATACCTTACAAAACACTTGGCACCTAGTTTCTCATTTAACTCTTACAAGAACTTCTTTAAGGAGATGTTATTCCTCATGAATTGAGATAAAATCCAAGCTCAATTTTTAAGTAAGGAATAGTTCAAAGTTACTAGTTGACAAATGGCAAAAATAGAACTTGAACTCAGAAGTCTGATTTTGTTCCATTCCATCTACCATGCTGTCACCTTCTAGCAAGGACAGACACCACCTAAAATGTGTTGATTTACCTGCTTCAGTTTCCAAGGAGGACCTGAGCTTGCCTTCATTTCCTGGGACTTTCCACAGAGAAACTCTAACACAGCATATCTCAGGAGGGCCTGAGTGTCTATATAAGGCTCCTTAGCTCTGCTTGAGATCTGTTGGAATGTGATGCTTCTAAGACTTGAATATGCATATGACTCACCCTGGGAATCCTGTTAAGAAGGTGATTATGACTCAGTAGTTCTTGGGGTTGGGCCAATGATGCTGAACTTCTAACAGGCTTCTGGATGATGCTTGTCCACTAAGCTACACTTTGAGTAGCAAATCTAGAGAATGCAGATATGAACTTGAATGCAATGTACTGCAATCAAGATCAAAGTTTTACTTTTTACATAATTGATGTTTGTCATACCCCAATGACTACCAGCATCTTAGATATCTTGGTGTCCTTTGGTCCTGCCCTCCTTCGGCAAGGGTACCTGAAAGACTCACACTGATCATTTTCATTTTTGCTCCACCATTCTTCCTCTCCCTGAGAACCACTTGCTTTAACCACATAGGAAAATTGCCTCTTTCTGTAGAATGTTGACTCCCAAATCAGCAACAAGGCTTGTTGGTAAGACAGAACTGGGTCCATTGACAGCTTTTGCAAGAGAAAGCACATCAACAGAGCTTTGGTAGAGTTTCAAACAGGGAAGAGTGAGGTCATATTTTATGGAGAATTTGAAGTCTAGTTAAGGTGGGTCTTTCTATATAGATAGGTTTTTAAGATTAAGACTGATGCAAGAATTTAGAATTCATGGTAGAACTGGAGTATATAAGCAAGACAAGGATTCTGAATAAGATCAAATTCTTAGGGCACAAACTATTCTTAGTTGATGATTTCTGTTGAGCTGATGGTTCTTGAAGGAACTTCCTATACTGAACAATAAAGTTATTTCCACCTTTTATCTTTCTGCCCAAGATTTTCATAAGACAGTAAATTTAAGCTAATGTAAAGTAACATTAATATAGGCAGTAAGCCATATAGATATAGGAGGTTCTAATTATAGAACCCCAGAATCTTTAGTCTGAGCTGAAGGATAGGCCATTAATACTTCAGTGTTTCATCAATTTAAGTCTTTTCTGCTATTAGAAGTGTTTGCAATCACTTATCACACTTCTCATTGTATTAATTAGCCAGGGCTATGTAACAAAGTACCACAAACTGAGTAATTTAAACAACAAAAACATCTTAAAGTTCTGGAGGCTAAAATCCAAGGTACCGGTAGGACTGATTTCCAGCTGAAGGCTGTGAGGAAGAATCTGCTCCATGCCCCTCCCTAGCTTCTGGGTTTTCTGTCAATTTTTAGCATTCCTTGACCTGTAGATGTCTCACTACAGTCTCTGCCTTCATCACCTGGAATTCTCCCTGTGTGCATGTTTATCTTGGTGTCTGCATTTTCCCTTTTCTGGGGACATTAGTCATATTTAATTTGGGACCACCTTAGCAAGCTCATTTTAATTTGATTACTTCCATAAATACCCTATCTCCAGATAAGATCTCATTCTGAGGTACTTGGAGTTAGGACTACATCTTTCTTGCAGAGACAACTCAACATTTCAGCCTACATCAATGACCAGTTTTCCAGTACTTTTTTCTAAATGATCATTTGTTGGATCACTTCCTGAGTCAAACCACACAGCACCTTTCAGGACACTGGAAAATCCAAATTAATTGCCACAACATGGACAATAAGAGAAAGACTATAACCAGAACTTGTAGTCCACTCCTTTGCTAGGAAATAGGAGTTTTCAGGCTAATCTGAGACAAAAAGAGCTCATTTCCAATCTGAAGAACCCACAGAATCAGGTGTAGGATTGTTAGTCAAATTACCTAATTTTATGATTTCTTTGTTGTTTACCAGCTCTTTTTAGTAATATTTATCTACAAGAATATAACTTTGTTCTTCTCTTAAAATAGCATTCATGCTCCCAATGGAAAAGTTAATATTATATTTGACATGGCTCTATTTTGGACTACTACCTGCTAATTAATTGCATGAACCCCACTGAAGAAGCCCTGCCTAACTTGTCCATTATTTTCCTAAGCATAACATACAGAACTCTTTTCCACTTCCTGGGCCTTCTATGGAGCATGAAGTGAAGGGGCTAAGGAGACAAAACTACTTAGAATTTCCCTTAAGAGGTTATGCTTTTGGTTCTTAAATTAATGTCTAGTTTTTTTCCCTTGAATCACATTTTTTCTAATGATCTATTCTTCTTGAAGGAAAAAATGTCCAAGCCAAGGCAGATGCTGGGTGATGTCAGGAACTATACTGAAAAGAGGCATCAGTTTACCAATATAACATGTTCCTATCCAGTTATAGATAGTAGCTAGCAAGCTGTTGTACTACAAATCCAAAACCAGTTGTTAAAACCACTTGACTCATTTGTGGCCAAAATAACCCCTACGGGATTTTCAAATCATGTTGTAAGATTTTAACAAAACTTACGAAGGATAGTTTGGCACCAGACAATGAAATTTATACTGTGGAGATCATTAGGTAGTTCAAAAGCAAAGATCTTACTTGTAAGATCTGTGAAAATGAGACATCCTCCAAATATACACCATCTGTTCTCTAGCCCTCTTTCAAGTTCTATTTCTGTGAAGGTCTAGTTACAAAAGCTAGCTCCTGCAAAAGGTCACCAAACATTTTTTAGGAAGATACGGACCTCCTTTTATGGGTGTGACATAATAGGGAGTTTGGGGTTTCTGGTTACCTGACCTCTTTGGTGTTTTCAATCTCAAAAGTCATTTAGGATGTACAAGTATGTATCCATCAAAAACAAACTTTTGAAAAAGCTTCAAGATTTTGGAAAAGCTTTAGAATTTTTTAATAATCATTTAGTGCCTGAATTTTTCTCCATGAAGCTAACCGATGACTACAAAGAACTTGAACTTAAGGAATCTAGATGGCTCCATGTTCTCAAAGAGTGTTATCCCCTCCAAATTCATGAACACCTGGAACCTGCGAATCTGAACTTACTTGATAAGATAGTCTTTGAAGATGTTATCAAGTTAAGATGAAGTTATACTGGAGTAGGGTGATTTCTAATCCAGTGACAAATGTCTTTAAAGGACAGTGAGATTTGAACAGACACAGGAGAATACCATGCAGCAACAGAGGAATGCAACGGCCAACCAGGGAAGGCCAAGGACTGCCAGTAACTACAGGAAGCTAGAAGAGAGACCAGAACAGAGTCCCCTTACAATCTCCAGGGGATCTAACCTTGCCAGCACCTTCATTTCAGACTTCTTGCCTCCAGAACTATGAGATAATAAATTTCTGCAATTTTAAACCAACCTAGTTTGTGTTAATGTTATGGCAGCCCTAGAAATGAACATTGCCAATTGAAAATGCATGAAAACTCAACAGTTTGGCTAAATGTTTATTTAGTTTGCCAGTAAATTGTTGTGAGCTTATATCAAGGGGTAGTTAAGGATGCAAGAAATAATATTAAGATTAGTGGTTTTAGGGCCAGAGTTGTAGCTCAGTGGTAGAGTGCTTGCCTAGCATGCGTGAGGCACCGGGTTCAATTCTTAGTACCATATATAAATAAATAAATAAATAAATAAATAAATGTCCATCAACAACTAAAAAAATACTTAAAAGATTCATGGTTTTATTACTAGCATAGAAAAAAAGTATCTAAACTACCAAAAAATAAAGGGGGAGAGGGAAGTATTTGGTTTCCACTTGAGTTCCATTAATATTTCTGCCATACCCATCTTCTATCAAGAGTCAGCTATAGGCATTTTATAATAGCATTATGAGACTCTGAAGATTCAGTTAGAATTTCAGTGAGTGCTGCCTGCCTGCCATAGTGATCAGTCACAGCATTCTGTATACTTTTTGTCTGTATGCTAGCTCTTTTTTGTATAAGCATCCACCCTTAATAGCCATCTCTTCAAGAAGCAGTATAAGACTCTAAATGTATTTGATTTGCTGAACATTCTTAATTGGGGTTCCTAATAAGATGATTTTTTTTAATTTCCAAAGCATTCCAAAATTATGTTCTTTCCCCAAAAGATGTCTATTATCTATATATTTATTAACATTTTAATCTCTAGTTAATGACGAATTCTGCTATACAGAACAAATTCTGCCATCTGGGCAGATTTTGCCACTTGGCAAGATGTATTCCAGGAGTGAAGTAAGATCTGTCACATCATTCTGCCTGATATTTCCCTGTTTCTGTCCTAAAATATGACACAAAGATATAAATTAAGTTTGGATTTTCTAAAGCCATTTCTAATCTATTTTGAGCAAAAATAGTTCATAACCAGAAGTTAGATGGCCATGAATCTCCCCTTTTTCAGGATATGGAAGAACAATGAGAATTTGAAGTTTCATAGGGTAAATAGACATACATAAGCAAAATTATATGTGTATATATATGTGTGTGTGTATATATATTATATATATGATTTCACATGAGGTAAGCCTACTTACTAAGAAATAATGTGTATTAACAATGAGCAACAAACCTGCACATCATGAAGAACAATGAAATTCAAGTCAGGTAGAAGCCTCCACTGATTGACCCATTCCCAGTGTTGCATTGAGATAAGGTAAGGATGCTTTATGCCACTTGGCCCAAAGAGCATTGATCTCTGATAATTGCCATGAAACTGAAACAGAAGTTCAAGTAATTAACAGTATTTTTCATGTACAAATAGAAAATCTTACGATAATTAGGTAAAGCCCACAGGAAGTGACAGAATAGGAAGAGAGTTAATTTTAAATCACAGAGGTCTCATATTTATGTTTAGGTTCCAAGTGAAGATGTTCCATCTACAAGGACTTAAGTAAGTCATATAATAGGGTGCAAGGAATTCAGAAAAGTTATCATACCCTTATCTGGAGTAGCCAGTGAGACCCAGAAATTCACTTTCTGGGTCTTGTAGTTTCTGGCCTAAGAAAGTTTTGAACCAACTATAGTCCCTCAGAAGTAAGGAATTTATCTCCTTGGGGAAAATCTTGTCCTAGACAGTGACCACTACTTTGAAAAAAAATTTTTAAGTTCTTTTTGGAAACGTCACATCCTTTCTGAACTAAAGCATTGAAAAGCTCAATGGAATCAGTCTTGTTGTTTCCCTCATTTTAAAAACCTATTGAAAGGCATTCACATATTGGATGAGATTATAATTTGGGGGAAATTGAATGCCTATGAGGCCCTGCTTCATAGAGTGTGAAAAACAGCATGGTGCCCAGCAAATCCTTGGGGCAGCACAGTCTAGGAAGCTTGTTGATTTTTCCAGGAGATTGACTGTTTTGGTTTAAACTGTAGATTTTAAAGGAACACCAAAGACATCTTAGAACACAAATCTACAGTTGTGAAATATGCTATCTCAAGCGGAACCAGAAATGAAATAGTATTTGGATTTAGCGTTACAGAGAAGTGGGGAATGACTATCCTATTCATGGTCTGACATCAACAAAAGCCTATATGGTGTCCACCCACTGTTATCCATTTTTTGTTTTGTTTCGATGCTTGTTTTTGATGGGAAGATAGATGTGTAAATAAGGCATGATTTGTCATTTACCTATTAAGCTTCAATTATTAGTGTTCAACTATTGGTTATTTATCTTTCTTTAGTCTTGTGCAAGTTGAGGGAAAGATTCACTCAATCTGAGCCTTAATAAGTTCCAAGCCAATAATCCTGCCTATGTCCATAAAGTTTTTTGTCCTCCCAAAAGTCTGTACCTCCTTAAGATCTTTAATTTGCACTCGATTTATAAACTGCTGGTAATCAATTTTCTCCATTAGCTATGATCTCACTATGAATGGGGGTCTTCAGGACTGCAAGAAAGAAACAACTGAGTGTTGAAATCTAGCAATTCCACATGCACAATAAATCCCTCCCTTTCAAGTTTATGTATTGCATCCCAGAGCAGGAAAGACTAGTCCTTAAAAAAGGGTTCCAGGGTGACAGTTAAGGGTTGGGACATGGAAAATGCCTGAGAGCTCTTAGAGAATCTGTCACTTAAGTAGTTAACTTCTAGGCTGAGATAGTGTGATAGTGCTAGAGTTTAAGATGGATACATCTACTGTAAAACATAACAAACTTCCAAGTTTGTCTTTTCATATTTTGATAAATTTCTCCTTATGAATTCAAGGGCAAAATGGGAAACTGGGTGCTTGAATGATTTCAAGATACCTTCATTGATGACTTGCCTCACTATTTAGTTTAGTTGCTAATTCAGGGTGATTCTTTTTCACAGATCCTATCTGTTCACAGTATCTAAAAAGTATCTTCCTCAAGAGACTTTTCCCCTCAGAATTTGGTAATTATAGTGGGAATATTACAGATGTTTGATGTGTTTTATGTGTCAACTTCACTGGTAGACTTGGGAGTGCCTAGATTAAATACCAGTCCTGGTTTTGAGAGAATGTTTCCAATACTAAACTCTTAGTATTTGAATCCACAGGTAAAACAGATTTTCCTCCACAACTTACCTGGGCTTACAAGGGCCTGAATAGGATAAAAAGTAGTGGGTAGAGGAAAAATTCATTCCTTTCTGCTTCCCACCTGTCTGCTTGAGCTGAAACATCTAATCTCATCTTCTCCAGTCAACACACAATTACACCACCAGCTTTCCCAGGGTTCTATCTTGCAGGTGGCAAGTCTTAGAACTTCTTAGCCTGTGTATTCAAATGAGCCAATTCCTCATAATAAATACAGATACTAGTTCATTTCTCTGAAGAACCCAAATGCAACGTGCAAATTCGGTTTATTCTGAATTCTGAGCCTCTTTCAAAATGCTCAGTGAGGTGTTGGAGTTCTCACAATGGGCTACTTCCTATAATAGTATGATTACTATTCCATCTTGTATTTTGGGCTTAATGTCCAAAGAAGAGAGCTAAGAGGCCAGAAGTGACTTTTTCTTTGCAATATATTCCTAAATGCTATCTATATATTGAAGAGGCTGACCATGAAGACTTTCATAGATTCCTTTCTTCACTTGCCGAATTTGGATTAGAGTCTAATCTATGCACATAGACCAGACTTTGGGGATAGGTTCTAAAAGACTTTGGCCAACTTCTAGTTCTTCTAAGCCTTACCAGTTTTCTTTGCAGTTCAGGATCTTTTAAGTCATTCTTGATGTTTCCCATTCTGCCTTTATATATATATATATATATATATTTTTTTTTTTTTTTTTTTTTTTTCCTGGAAACATATGAACTAATTGGCAAAGCTCTGGGAATCTTGGCTCTAAGTTTCCTAAACTAGTCTCTATTACCCTAAAAATTTCTCTGTATTCTGTCTGGACCTTGGAAAGTCTTTCACAGTGGTGCACATCTCTGAGCAATGCCAAGACTTAATATCAACTCTAAGGGATTTTCTCTGTTCCGAAGGACATTTAACTTTAAGAGGAAATTGAGTGTTGGGATTTGGGATGGTTGAGGTGGGATAGGGAACTGGGCATAGAAAAAGATCAAGGCAGAGGAAAGCAGGAGTACAGGATAGGGGAAGAGGAATAACACAATAATTGTGTGACAAAGGCTATTAGGTCTGAGTTGTGATGCAAGGTGATCTAAAAAAGGGATCTCTTTAAGGGTTTTTGCATTTTTATTTCAGTCAAGGAACATCCAAAGGCCGTAAGTTTTAAATCTGAATTTCTTTTGGACACATTTTCATAGCAATGAAAAAACTGAAGACCACTCAACATTTGAAATTGTATTCCCTTTTCTTCTTAGGCACTGTTCAAAATAACTTTAATCATATCAAACGTCCTGAATAGATCCTTATTCAATTCTAAACAATCCTTAGGGAAATTAAACCATTTAGAAAGAAAAGGATAAAAAATTTATTTAAACAGGTTTAAGTACAAGACATTGGCATAGAGGGGGAGAGGACTTCAGTTCAGATGGAGACAAACCTATAGGAGAATGGGAAGAGTTGGTCCAAAATGTTGCAGATGTTCCCATCTCAGAATCCCCCACAAAAGCACAAAGATCTGAAGAGGAAATCTCTCCCCCAAATAGACTCATGAACTAAACAAGGCATAATAGAGGAAAATTCAAATACAAGTTGAGAAGTGACCAGGATAAAATTTGTCCAAAAATGTGTCTGAGAAGAAACCTTTGAACACATCAGTTCCAGCGGTAGCTTGGAAAATGGGCTCATATGAGGGCCTGTTACATTTAACCTTCCCCACTTGAACTTGCCTCTGTAGACAAACAAAAAAATGAAGAGAGGCAGAGATAAACAGTTGTGTTATTAAGGACAAGTCAGATCTCCAAAGATAAGTATTCTTTCAAATATAACCAGACAACCAAAGGATTCCTAGAAAATGCTCCTTACTAACAGAAGGAAAAATAAATTTGGCATACGGTAAAAGGAAGCGACCAGAGTTCAACTCACAAAAGGCCTAATTACCCTCTCCCCTCCTCCTCTTCCCTTCCCATATAGGTCAGTGTGTTGTTAAGGTGTCTCAGAACAATGTGCTATTTCTCACTGAGCATCTTTGACTACAAACATCAATCTCAATTGGATCCCAGGGCCTGAAAAATGCCAAGTGTCCAAATATTCTCAATCTTCTCACCCTCGGCATCACTGCATGCCCATCCCCTTTAAAAACTGCCTCATTCCTTTGGGATTTTGCTCAATTATGAAACTAATTTCACACAAATAACCACAAATATTAATTAGTTGCTTTTTCATATAGAATCATACCAGTATTTTTAGTCATTAGACAAAAAAAT
Organism: Sciurus carolinensis; assembly: GCF_902686445.1. Taxonomy (NCBI): domain Eukaryota; kingdom Metazoa; phylum Chordata; class Mammalia; order Rodentia; family Sciuridae; genus Sciurus; species Sciurus carolinensis. The sequence goes on from NC_062224.1 coordinate 89,018,463, forward strand.
AACAATTTGATCTTGAAGGGAGGCCAGAATTTGAGTGCTCTGTCAACCACTTTCCAATTGAGTGACCTTTAATGAGTAAGCATTTTGTGTGTCTCATTTTTTTTTCCTCATTTGTGAAATGAAAATAATGCATAAGGTAATTGCAGAACAGGGAAGACTACATTTGCACTACGTAAATTTGTTAAATATGAAATACAAAGCAATGCAAGTAAGAACTACTGGAGAATGAAGAAGTTGATGATTGAACTTTAGGTTTTCTAAAAGTGTAATGAATGCATATTTCACTGCATCATCATAGCAGATTTTATGTCAAATTTGTTGTGATATGTGAAACTTTTTTAAAAAATGTGCTGGTATTACTTAAAAATCATACATTAAACCTTCTTTGGTACAAGAATAGGATACACTGAATACTTGCGAACATACATTAATGAAGTGGCAACAATTATGCTGTAAATACATCAGAGACTGCCTTGAAGCAACCCTCTAGGAAGTCACAATCTATTTTTCCTCTGGTCAATCTTCAAGGTACTTTTGTGTTTCCCCCATTGCCCCACCTCCAGCCCTGGTACTGGGGGTTGAACCCAAGGGTACTCTGTCACTGAGCAAGATCCCTTTCTGTCAGTCTAAATGTTTATTTTTGAGAGAGGATAGATGTTGCCTATGCTCACCTTCAAGCTGTGATCCTTCTGCCCAACATTCCAAGTCACTGCGGTTACATGTGTGCAACCCCAAGTGACCTGTTCTTGCACATCAGTACTGGGGTTTCCTCTCACCATGGCTATGCACTTGGAGCATTCAAGAACCTTCTAGCAAGTACCCTCACTTCTACTCTTGCCATGTAACAGTCCTTTTCCACAATATAGCTAGAATGATCTTTTTAAAAACAAATCCTCCATTGCTTAGAGCCAAACCAAACTCCTTTTCCACCATTACAAATTCGGCAGCGATCAGGATGCTGCCTCCATTCTCACCACCGTCCCCTCTTCACTCAGCTCCTCCACACCATCCTTCTTGCTGACCTAGACAAATAAGCTTGAGCAAATCTGTGCTTCACATTTACTTGTCACTTTCCTGAAATGTTCTCAGCCACCTGAATCCTTATCAGAACTCAAACCTCTGATTAAATGTCATCTCTGTAGAGGAGACTGACCACCTGTGAAAGTGGGTTACTCCACTCCCCCTTCCACTTGAATCATATCACACTCCCCGATTTTTCTGTTTTCTAAATATTACACTATAGATTTCTTATTTGTGTGCTTACTTTCTATTTTCTAATACCAGAGTGTCAGTCTGCTTGTCCAATTCCTTGTATCCTGAGCACTTAGAACAGTGCCTGGCACAGAGTAAGTGCTTCATAAATGTTAAAGAATATAAATTTGACCCATATACATAAAACTCTCAAATACTCCTAAGAGTCACAAATGCAAACTTGAATGTCTACAGCATTATGGGTAATTTTATGTGTCAACTTGACTGGACCATGAGGTGCCCAGATACTCAATTTAACATCATTTCTGGGTGTGTCTCTGTAGGCATTTCTGAAGAGCTTAGTGTATGAGTTACAGATAAGTAAATGACCCTCCCCAGGGTGTGAGGCACCTTCCAGTCCATTGAGGATCTGATTAGAACAAAAGATAGGAGAAGACTGGGCTGACTCATTGAGATGGAACATTAATCTTCTCCTGCCCTGGGCTCTCCTGGGTCTCAAGCCTTCAAATGGGATTGGAATCTACCCTCGGGCCTTCCAAGGTCTCCAATTTGACAGAGCAGGTAGTGGGACTTCTCACCCAAAATCATGTGTAAAAATACCTTTTTGTGTGCTTGTGTGCATGTGTGTGTGTGTGTGTGTGTGTGTGTGTGTGTGTGAGGGTGGGGGAGGGAGAGAGAAAGGGTGACTGTTTAAGAGTACCTTGTCTAATTCATAGACATATGTTAACTGAGTACAAGGCCAGTTATAGAGATGTACACTCCAATTTAGCTATTAAATGAACTCAGCTGCAGTGTCAATTTCAATTAATAAAATAATTCTAAATCTCATTTGGAAAACAAAAACAAAAACCAATGTCTGAGAAAAATTAACTTACCAAATAGTCTTCCCATTTTTGCAAGGAAAAGAAAAAAAAAGTAGGCAGAAGGGAGCCTAACCTATCAAATATCTGTTTAAATAACTAGGGACAGAAGAAAGATTACTGGAAGAGATTAGAAATTATAGACAAAAGATTGAGTATATAAATGAAACTGCTGCCTCTACCAGGTTGAAAAATATTTTTGGTAAAATTTCACTCATAAAGAATATTTTCTATATAATCAAAATATGAAGTAGGACATTTATAAAATATATTAAAGAATTCCTTGTATTAAATTTTTTTCAAATTAACAATAAGCATCTAGAAGAAAACAAGTTTAAATATACAACGTGGCAATGTGCTATAGAAAAAATATGCTCAAAAAAGCCATACAAAAATTCTCTAGTAATTCAATACACAGTGAAATAAGAACACATTGTTTTAGTTTTCAGATTGACACATATCAAAAATCATACTACCCAGAGTAGGTCAGCAGTGGGGAAAGAGGATCCTTTATGTACAAAAACATCTAGAAGAATATTTGGTAGTAATTAGTCAGAAAGATAACCTGTAAGCAACCAGGAAAATGGTCTCAGAGTAAAGGAAGGTGAGAATGGGAAAATCAAGCTTATGACCCCAGCTATTCCAGCCACAAGGACAATTCCTTAACAGTCCTTAAATAAAACCAACCCCAAAAGGTACTTCCTCTTGTACCAACAGACTCTAACCCCCACTCTTGTGTTAAGGCTTAGAAATCAGTTTTCTCCAGATTTGCTGAATGCAAAATACAGTTGACTGTCCCCCTTTCTAAAGCCTGTATCCCACCCATCATCTGTGCAGACAGATCAAGCACATAGAAACCCCTAGACAACAGATACCCATCCATATCCCTCTCTTGAGACTCCTCCTCTTTGGGAGCTCTGCTTTCATTTTATTACACTAATAAACCCTGTTACTTTCTCTTACTCTATGTCTGTGAATGTCATTCTTTGAATCTGCAAGACAAAGAACTCACCCATCCATGCTTCATGTTACACCAACTCATGGAATCTAGTTCTCCATTGTGATTAAAAACCTTAGACACCGCCAACTTTTGGCAATTCCCCTTTTGGTAATTTAATCACAAAAAATTAACTACAGAAGTCATATGTAAGCATGTTTCTTACATAGGTATTTACAAGATCAAAAAAATTATAGCATAAATGTACAATCATATCTATGAGTGGAATATTACAGTTACAAAGAATGGTTGTAGTAGCATACTAATTAACATACAAAAATGTTCCTAACATACTGAGTGAAAAAAGCATGTTAATGGCAGTTTGTAGAATTTGAGTTTTGAGTATAAAAATGTGATGTATGTTCTATTCTACTACATTATTAGGAAAAAGATTAACCACTTAAAACACTATTTCTAGTGATTTTATTCTTTGTTCTTATCTATATTTGTAACTGTACTATAATGGCTATTTGTTGCATGTTTTAAGAGAGTTTGTTAATTTTGTGGGTAGGAGAGTTAATTACTGATCTCTGCTGCAGATCATTTTTTAAAGCCTATTTTTATGACCAAAATCTAGATTAAAAATATCTTGAGTTAAAAAAAAATATGTACTATTCCCCACTCGTAAAGTACTCTACCCACAGAAATCAACATTACAATGATAGCAGCAAAGCAGCCCTTTTGGTTTTCTGTTATTACCAATGGAGCCAAGACAGTCTTTGCAAAGCAAAAATTAAGCAATAAGATATGACAGATAATGTGGTGATTGTATGGTAATGAACTCCAGAGGCATCAAAAGTTTGATATATTGCTGAGTACGACTATTTCCCTTGAGTGTAATTAAAATCTGAAAAGCTTGCCCCAGAGTCACCGATATAAATAGTCCTCCTTGTGGATAAATATGTTCCCAACTGTTGCGTGGGTGCTTTAGTTGTGTTCAATTATACAGCACTATAAAAACATAACTAAAACTGATTCTGAATTAAGGTTTGGGAACAATCAGAGCAACCGAAAATATTAATCCTAATTCTAGTAGCATAACCTACCAAATTAATGAAAATAACTACAGCAATTGCTAATACAATTATAAACATCATAGCAATACCAATGAAGGACTCCTAAACACCTATCAGACCAGATTATCTTTTTTGTTTTATAGGCCCAGAAGATAAACTCAATATTTAACATTTAACTATTAAAAGTAGACTGGATTAAACAAGTAGAAATTAAACCTGAAAATACAATCCTTTTAAATCTCACCTGGATCTAAATTTGAAAATTCTATGAGAGAGAAAGACAGACAGACAGAGACACACACAGAGAGACAGACAGACAGAGACAGACAGAGGGAGAGAGGAAAAAAAAAAAAAAAAAAAAAAACACATACCATGACATTTTCAGGGAAAATTAAAAACCAAAGCCCAAATGTTTTCTCTGATATGCAGATGCTAATTCACAATAAGGGGAGGGGTTGCTAGGGAAGAATAGTTACTTTAGATTAAGTAGAGAGGAATGAGGGAGAGGAAGGGGTGTAGGGGTAGGAAGGATAATAGAGTGAAACATACATTATTATCTCATGAACATACATGAGTCCATGACCAATGTGATCCTACAATATGTACAATCAGGAAAATGAGAAATTATACTCCATTTATGTATAACTTATCAAAATGCATAAATGCACTCTACTGTCATGTATAACTAATCACAAAAAAATAAACTGGATATTAACAAATTTTTATTCGTTTTATTGGTATTGTGGTTACACTGTTTTAAAGAGTACTTTTTATGAGATCCATATGCAATGCTTGATTTTAAAAAGATACATCTGGGCTGGGCTTGTAGTTCAGCAGTAGAGTGCTTACCTAGCAAGTGTGAGACACTGGGTTCGATTCTCAGTACCACATATAAAATAATAAAGGTCCATTGACAATTAAAAATTATATATATTTTTTAAAATGACACATCTGGAGTTTGCCTCAAGATAGTCCAGTGTGAAAGCTAGGGGTGTAGCTCAGTAGGAGAGTGCAGTGCCTAGAATGTGCAAGACCCTGGGTTCCATCCCCAGCACACAAATCATCATCATCATCATCATCATCCCAGGAGGCAGGCTGCAGATTAATGACTACAGGCTTCTGTCGAAGCAAGTAAGCACATTTGGGTTCATGATAATATTCTCTTCATTTTTATGAATGTTTGAAGATTTCCACAACAAGGTTATTTTAAAAACTATTTGCTTCAACTGGGTGTGGTGCTGCATGCATGTATACCAGCAGCTCAGGAGACTAAGGCAGGAAGAGCCCAAGTTCAAAGCCAGCCTTCACAACTTAGTAAGGCCCTAAGCAACTTAGTGAGACCTGGTCTCTAAATAAAATATAAAATGGGTTGGGGAGGTAGGTCAGTGGTTAAATGTCTTGGGTTCAAGTCCCAGTACCAAAAAAAATGTATTTGCTTCAGAAATAGTTCCTGCACACTGATCCCAGTTTGGTAAAAAAGTTCAATGAGGTAAAATTAAAAAAAAAAAAAAAACACTTAGCATATTTGGTAATGGAGAAAATGTCATTTCTAAATTGAATAGTGATTAACAGCACCTGAGAAGGGTAAAGAGGAGAGGGATGGAGAGAAGGTGGTTGGATAGGAGGAAGAATTGTCATGTTCTGTAGCACAGTAGGATAACTGTGGTTGACAAGAACTATTACAATAGTTCGAAATAGCTAGCAGAGAGAACTTTGAATATCTCCAACACAAAGAAATGATTTATGTCTGAGGTGGAGGATCTGCCAATTACTCTGATCATTACACATTGCATACATATACTGAAATATCACAATGTGCCCTATAACATATGCAATTACTATTCATCAATTTAAATTTTTTTAAATCTCCTTTCTTTCATAGAGTTTCATGTAATTGAAATAACAATAAGCAAAAACATAAAATTTAAATAGTATAGACCACTGAGGTGAAATCAAGTTACAGTAGAGAATAATGAAGGCAAGTCACATTTAAGTATTACCGAGTTGAGATCTTCACCAAAATAGGGGCATCCTATTGGAAACGAGATAATTGCTGAAGTGATTTGTATAAATCCAATTCCATCCTCTTATTAAAGAAGAGGAGTCCCAGCCATTAGTTCTCAATGAAGTATAAGGAATTCTATTAACAATATGAAATGAAAGGGCAAGATGGAGAGGTTAGCAAACCAATTTGGTTTCAGAGATACTTCCACAGATTGTATACCACCACACTTTCCTTCCTTAAATGGTTAGTCACATTTCACTTCTATTTTCTATTTCAGATGTCTCTTTAAGACCAACTGAGTTCTAACAAAATCAGTTCGGGAGATTGCCTATAATAGTTCTAGGCATAGGGAAGGCCACATGGGGCATTATCTGGAGACTGCTGGACTCCAGATGCATCATTAATTCATATAATTATTACTGCCTTTATTCACTCACGTAATATTTATTGGTGCTTCTCTGTGGGTCTGACACGATACAAGACCCTGGGTATATTTTAGTGAACAAAATACTAACGTGTGAAAAATTAAAATTGCAAGTCTTAGGATTTAGGTAAAGTCACCAAAAAGCTAATTGACTGAACTATTCATACATGATCTATGTTCTGCATCTGAAAATTCTCTAATTCACTACATTTTTGAAATATTGTAAAAATTCACAGAAATTCTTATCAAGTGGATTTGCAGAACCTAAGAGAAGATGGGTATCTGGAGACTTCAAACTCTCCTGCTTGCCCTAACCTGCTCTTTTCTCTACCCCTTCTTTACTGCCCATTCTCTTCTGTGACCATCACCTCCCCTTTTCTACAAACTTCTGCCCTTCTCAGACACTAGATTTCCCTGACTCTGGCCCTCAGTCCTCCTCATCCTCCAGGGCAAGCATCTCAGACTATACTCTCACCCCCAGCACAAAGTCCCCACTCTGCCACTACCTCCAGATGCAGCAGCAGGAAGCTGAGTCAATATGAATATTTAAATGCTTATCTACTAGAACATTAAGTGCTCAAAACTAGGAGGCACTTCATCAACTGTCATTAACTATAAAGTTTATAATTACTCACAAGAACCAAGTGTTTAGAAATACAAATGATCCAAAATATGTGAAAAAATGTTCAGCATCTCTAGCAATTAGAGAAATGCAAATTAAAACCACACTGAGATGTCATCTCATTCTAGTCAGAATGAAAATTATCAAGAGCACAAGTAACAATAAATGTGGGCAAGGCTGTGGGGGGGGAGTTTCAATCATACATTGCTAGTGGGACTGCAAATTGGTGCAATTACTCTGGAAAGCAGTATGGAGATTCCTTAGAAAACTTGGAATGGAACCACCATTTGACCCAATTATCCCACTCCTCAGTTTATATCCAAAGTATGTAAAATCAGCATACTACAGTGACACAGTCATATCAAAATTTATAGCATCTCAGTACACAATTGCCAAGCTATGGAACCAATTTAGGTGCCCTTCAACAGATGAATGGATAAAGAAAATATATATATACACAATGGAATAGTACTCAGCTATAAAGAATGAAATTATGGCATTTGCCAGTAAATGGATGAAATTGGAGACTGTCATGCTAAGTGAAATGAACCAGTCCCAAAAAACCAAAGGTTGAATGTTCTGAGATGTGGATGCTAGCCCATAATAAGGGAAGATAGGGAGGGAAGTACAGAAGTTCATTTGATTAGACAAAAAGGGGAATGAAGGGAAAGAAGAAGGGATGGGCCTAGGAATCGGACAAAACTTTTCTATGCCTATATATGAATACATGACCAATATAAGTCCACATCACATTTAACCACCAGAATAGGATCAAAATTGAAATGGGTTGCACCCCATGTATGTATAATATATCAAAACACACCCTGTCATGTATATCTAAAAACAACAAATTTTTTGAATTGGTAAATGTGGAAGACTGGTTCGTGGGTGCATTGATTCTTTCATGAATTGCCTTTGGCCAGTTTGGCTTTTGTTGACATGTCTAGGCAAAGGATGCTGCTTCCAAGTTTGACAGACACTCAGGAGAGCTGTACAGAGTACACAAAATATGTCTCCAGAACTACAATCACTTCCCTCTCCTTGTGGTCTTAAGGGCACCTCAGGCTCTAGGAAAAAGTGGGGAAAATGAGGAACTGTCCAATCAGAGCTAAGCCAACTTGGAAAACCTGTGTTTGTCAGGTTCTCACATTGCATTTTCCTTTAAATTTTGTTTTCAATTGATGCAACAATTCTATATTTATGGGGTATAGGGGGAGGCTTCAATACAGGTGTACACTAAGTAATAATCAAGTGAGGGTATTCAGCATATCCACCATCTGCATTTATCATTTCTTTGTGCTAAAAACATTGCAAATTCTCTTCTGTGTTTAAATATTCAATACAAGAATTTTCTCATCCTAAAAGCAAGACTCTGGAGATAAAAGCTTTAATCAATAAATATAGGGCAATATTTCTCAAAGTATGTTATGTTCAATATTGTCTCCCTTACATGTCCTGCTAAAAATCCATTTTAATCACAAATAAGAGTGGGAAATGGGACACACAGTCTCCCTTCCCCCTTGATGATTCATTATGCATTAAATTATATTAAATTCCTGCCATGAACTGAGAAAAACAAGTCTCTACCTAAAGCCTTTGTGATGTTTTGTTATTGTCACTTTGTTCCTCTGGTTTACTTAAATCACTCTGTTACTATTTTGAGGTCATGTACAACCTGTCCCACCATTGTGACACTTCAGGGGGTTGATTTCATGCTTTTTGTTCTTCTCAACTTTCTTCAGAAAGCACCTTCATGCAGCAGGGCAGGAGAGGGACGGGTGGAGGGAGCTCCCCGTGTAGCACTGTGGTAAATGGGACATCATCGAAACAATCAGAGCTGTCCCAGAAACATGTAAGTGAAATATCGTGAGTGATCAAAAATTCTGAAATTGCCAGGTAATCACAGCTATAATCTCAGCAGCTCGGGACACTGAGGCAGGAGGATTATGAGTTCAAAGCCAGCCTCAGCAAAAACGAGGCACTAAGCAAATCAGTGAGACCCTGTCTGTAAATAAAATACAAAATGGGGCTGGGGATGTGGCTCAGTGTTTTAGTGCCCCCCAAGTTCAATTCCCAGTACCCACCCACCCACCCCAAAAAAATTCTTAAATTAACAATTGTAATTGATGCAGTGATAACTGTAGGCAGCTCTGGGGAAACCAGGGGCATAAAAAGGTGCTAATCCTATATAAGGCCTGAAAACCACAATATTGAGACTTACATTGAATAAGTTAAGCAGAATCAAGGCCCAAAAGTCATAATAAAAAAATAATGTAAGTGAGATTGTCACTTTCTCCAAGGGCTGATGAAGACCCAGCATAAAAATAAGTTAGGTTTGATCTTGCCCTGCTGTTTATCCAACTCAACCCAGACAGAAATCTTGCTGACAGATTCAGGGCACACCTTCTGCCAATGTAAGTGGCAACTGCTCCACCAGCATTGTTCCCCATTTCATTTCAAATACTTATGACTCCCATGACCTCGCTCTGTCTGCACCTTCCCAAAGAATTCCAGGACACCTATAACAAAAAGGCAGTCCCAATAAAAGTCATTACTTCCCACTGCCTCCTGTATCTAATAATAAGTATTCTAGACTTTCACCAAGTTTCCTTTGTTTTTTTCTACCTCTAGCTCAGGAAAGAAAAGGGCTATTCTAAATTTTAATTTCTGTATTATATTCATCTTTATATTACTCAAATTGATGAATAAATATATAGATACACATAAATAATCAGTATCCTACTTTCTGCAACTCAGTGTTTAATCCCTGGTACTCCTACTGAGTTTAAGTTTGTCACTTTTGATTTAATATCTCCAAATTCTCAAATCCCTGGTTTGTTCATTTTTTAAAACCATAAAACCTTCAATGAGAAAATTAAAAAAGCAGCAAATGACTTGCTCTCCCAACATTGCCCCCAGCCTTTCTTTAATTTGGTCTCAAACCATATCAATATAGAGCATATTTGAGATCTGTGTCCTTTTATTTCCACATTCCTGATATTTTGGAGGTTTCTAATTACCCCACCTAATACATAATCACCTTATTGTTTTGCTACATGGAAATGTTTTTTTTATTAGCCTGAAATCCTCTTATTTATGCACCCCAAAAGGCAGGGGGTGGGGCACTGTAGATGTTCAATCCTAGGAGATGGAGGTCAGAGTATGCTGAAATACCTAAATAAATCTGTAAGTGGCTCATAAATAATTGAGTAGACCAACAACCTAGCTCAATTATACCAGAAAATGATTGCTCAGTACCCCATATTATATCATTTGTGGTAAAAAAAAACATTTGAAGTTAAATATAAATTTAACCTCCCTTCCCACTGCTTATGGTTTCCAAAAAGGCCTGTCTGGTAAGGTGAAATTTTCCATGCTTGGTTTCAGCCCAGAGGGGAACATTGATGGAGAGTTGGAGAAATGCTCAACAAAGACTAATGATTTATGAGGGGTGAAAAGTGTTTTTAATTTTATCATAAAGAAATTATTTTAAGAAAATAGTCCCTGTTTAAAAAAATGTTTATGTTAAAAATCTGATTTTTTTTTTTACTGAGAAAACATCAAATAATTTGGGGATATTTATTTTCATTCTAAGATAAAAATCCATATTGCTGCATGTTCAGAACAACGATATCAACTACATTTAGACTCAAATTCTGAAAATTCTGTAGACACGCAAAGCTGTACTATCAAATAGAAAATTGAACCTTGGCCTTGCCTAAATTGACCTTATTTTACTCATCTGCCTCTACCTTAAGAAAGCCAACTGCTTTGTGATTCTCGACATCTTATTTCTGATCCAGAGTTTATTGTGGCTTCATTGTCTTCCAAATCCTGAGCATCTCACCTTTGTGAAATCTTTCCTGATGAACCTTGTCTAAGATCTTATAGGAAATTCATCCTTAAGTTCTCTTTCATGAGATAGCCCTTAGTGGCAAGCACAGGAATTGGATCTATTACTAGTTTTGTTTCTTCCCAAACTCAGTCAAGGGAAGTGGCCTTGATAAATATTTACTGTGTATACCTACTCCATCCTGTCCCTTGAATTTAGGGGGGGGGAATAGAAAACCTCATGTCTTACTGTCTAGCAATTTTATAGCTGAACTAGAAAGATGAAAAATAAAACAAGATTCACTGCTTCTATTTAGATTGTGACATAATTATCTTCCAACATATGAAAATCTATTTACAAGAGGCTTCAAACTTACATACAGTAGTCTGTATAAAGAGAAGGAAAAAAAAAGATGTATTTTTTCACTTTAAAGAATTTAGGAATGGCTTGAAAGTCAAGGAAAATGGAGCGAATTTCATTAGGAGATAGTGAATTCCCTCGACTCTGGAAGACTTCAAAGAGAAGTTGGATTACCAACTGGGATAACAGAGGAGAAACTCAAGACTTAAACTGGACCATATCATCTCTGAGGCGCCTTCACACCCTGAGGTTCTTACTTGGCAGACTCACTGTCTGATTTTCTAGAAGATCTTTGGTAGTTTATTCTAGGCCTTGATGCAGGCAATTGCTAACACCTAAAATTCTTCTTCAAAGTTTAAATCCTCAACAGATCCATTCTTATCTCTCCTTTCAAATGCCATTTTAAAACATGTTTAAAAACCTTCATCAGAATTAGCCACCGAAGAGCTTTTGGCAAAGAGCTTTTAAACTGGGAAGATAAGTAGTCAGGAGATAATTGCACCAGGAAACCAGAATTTTTTTTTCAGTAAGGTATCATTTTTCAAAACTCAATCTAACATGGCCAATTAATGTGTTGGAGAATAGTATGCCTTCAGAGAGATAAATACCGGAGCTTTCTTTTCTTTGAAATAAATGACATCCTAATGCTTACTGAAGGTTCTTGGGAAATTTTTCTCTGACACTGAAATAAATATATGTGATTCATCATCAGAGAATTAGGAACCAGGGCTCAACTACTTGGTTTATTTCCACTGCAATGTTCAGCCTTGATTTTGGTACACGAGCAAGATTTTGGAAATGTGAAGACTGTTCTAACCCACAACCAGCCCTGCATCTACTTGTTTGGAAGATGGCATATTTCCCTCTGGTTTCAGCCCCACCATTCTTTTTTCTCATCTCCACTTCTTTGGTTTTCCCTGTCTCAAAAATTTTTTTGTCTGAAACAACTAGGAGAAAGTGATGGTTTAAAATGGATGTTTAGAAGGTAAATACCACTTTAACAAACCATCCAGACTCTAGATCGCGCCTGCAGTCTGGGAGTCTTCAGTGCAGGGATGCAACCTGAGTTTAGATCATGGTTAATAGTTTTTCTGTGGAAAATTTCCCCTGATAAAGGTCAGTTAATCGCCAAGTTGCTGGCACTCTTTTTCATACCTTTTCCTATTTCTCCTCAGTGCATTCATATAATCTCATAAGTATTCCATTTATCTATGCCAGATGTGGCAAACACAGTTGCAGGCCATATCTGCCAAATCTGATGTCGGTTTATAGTCAGCATTTTATTATTTCAATGTCTTCAGTGCAGCCACCTATACCACTAGTCCCAGATGTCTTAAGAGACTAGCATTCACACCTTTTAATACCTGGCTGGCCCCAGTAGACATTTGAATTTGCATCCTTGAATTTTATGCCAAAATTCTTTCACACTAACCCTTTAGGTTGTGTATCTATCTACTGTAATCGGAGAGAAGGATATGTCTTTCTAACATCCAAAACAGTGCTGGGCATTGAACATTCCAAGACTTTGACAAACACTTTATAGTTGAGGGAAAAAACAATGATCAGAAAAAGGGGTCTGTGCTGCTTAGAGTTTCCAATGCATGTGTGCAGGGTAGAGTGAAAATATAACTTCATTCTGCCTGCATACTAAATAAAACTCCTGTTCCTTATTATGGCCTAATAGGTGAAAACATTTTTCTTTTATAAACAGGTTTAAAATTTTTATTTTATTTTTTACAGAGGGCAAGGATTGGTGGAAGAAAGAATATGACTTTGTTAAGGCAAAAAAAAAAAAAAAAAAAAGGAAAAAAAAGCCCCCCCCCCCTTTTTTTTTTTTCATCTAACTGAGTCCTGGGCTTGATTATAAACTCCCTGGAGGACAACGTAGTGGCCATTTGACATTCTCAGCACACACAGGAAGAGATTTTAATGAGGAGAACTGCTTGGACTTCCCCCTCCCCACCGTCCAGAGAAGTATCATGGAAATAGTGTCTATTTAAATAAATATGATTTCAAATCAGTTATATGAATTTGGATGTGTTTCTCCCTGACAAAGATCTACCTTGAGTTGAACAATCTAAGTAAAATTTTGATGATACAGGCTGAAGGTTTTCAATGAACCAAATGGTCAAGAATAGGGATAATATATAAGCACAAAAAGATGGCTCAAGACATGAGAATATAATGAGAATGGATTTCAAACTTAAACTGAAATTTGAAATTGGGGGTTCCGTACCACCACCACCTCAGTACGACTAGGTATTTTGGGCACATTTCTCCAAGACCCTTCTTCCTCTTCTTCAGCCTTCTACTCTCCATGTCTTTTCTATAAGTTTCCCACATCCTATTGTTTCTCTGGCTAACTGGATGCATATTTTTTCTTAAGTGACTCACATTCATGTCACTGTTCACACACTACTGCCCCACTGTCATGGCTGGTGCCGCTGAACATGCACATATCAGAAACCAGTCTACAAAAGCTATTTCAGGTACAGTATTTGGCCATTACATTTAAAGCAGAAATAAGCACATACTTGGGAAATTTTATTGAATGGTAAAATATTTGTGCAGCAACTTCCCATAGAAATGAGTGGCTTGTGGAAGGCCATTTCTTCTCTCACAGAACCTCAGATGTTCTTAATTCTTTTCCTCTCAGCACATTGGATTGCATACCTCTTTCATTTATATACTCAACTCCCAGCAAGAGGCTAAATCAGACTCTGTGCAAGGCCGTCTCTGGACTTGCTTTTCTTCTTTAGTCTTATCCTCCATTGGCATATAGATTCCACCACCACCACTCCCGACTATTTCCTGCAACAGTGTTTTTATTTAGTTGCAATGTATTCTGTAAGGTTACACACCATTCCTCTTGATAAACTCCTGCAGTTTTCACTGTTATGACTTAGCATCTTACAGCTGATGGCTAACGTTTTAGAGAAATGTATAGCCCATCTGTCATCACACAAAAGCAGACTTGACCACATCTCCTCTGAGAGGTTTCCAACAGCTCCCAGCACAAGTTTGTGACCCTTTCTCTGCTTGATTGAATTCTATCAATAGCCTTTCCTGGAGCCAAGGAATGATATGGAAACTAATGAGAAACTACAAAAATAGTGTGTTTAACAATTCTTAAAACACTCCCAAAAGAAAAGCATTATTTAATCCATCTTGCAGATAGCTGAAGACACAAAGAATCTAGTCACTCAAATGACTGTCTTTCTTGACTTATAGTTTTCTATCATCTCATCAGTCAAATGTTCGAAGGGAGTGGATTTAATATTTTTAAATGGTACAAAATACCAAAATGATCATTTGTCAAAGAATTGTCCCTTCATTTAGGCACACCATGAGTTTTTCATGAAGGGTTCTCTTGTTACTACGGGACAGCACTCCTTTCCAAACCACTATTCAGGAAAAGATTATTCATGAGAAACTTCTAATACTTTATATTCTGTAAGTTTGCATAGGATTAGGAATAACTAAGTCAAGGATTTTATAAAAGAACACATTCCCAGATAATTCTAATTAACGTGAAAGAAACTGTTTAAATGTTTCTTATTCTTTTCCATTTTGGTATGATGCAATTTGATGGCAAGTGTATGGGCTACAGGAGTCAATTCTGAGTTCAAACTCCAGGTGCAGTTATCCACTACATGGTCTGGAATAAGTTACTTAACTACTAGAGCCTTAGTTTCTTCATCTGTAATGGGGTAATAAAATTGACCATGTAAATTTGCTAAGATTACACGGGATAGTAAAGGCAAAGCAGCTATCATAGAGCCTAAATATAGCATGCCTTAATGTTGTAGATTTAAATCAAAACACAGCATAATCATATGAGGTTAGCCTTTCAAAATTGTCAAGGGTACCTAGACAAGAACAATCTTATGGAACTCTGATTAAATCTGCATGAATTTCTTTGCACTACCATTATAACAACTATTAAAATTACATAAAGTAAAAACCAAAGTACTCATATACAAACTTTAAAATCAAAACGTTTGGCATTGGAAAGGATCATGTGGAGAGAAATACTTTGTTACCCAAGTAATTCTTATCTTAGGAGGGTGCCATAGAAGCAGACCCTGCCCTACAATGAAAAGGCATGTCCAAGGGATTTATTAAGTGCTTCCAGGAAATACCAGTAAGAGTTGCAGATCAGGATAGAAAGGGAAAGAAGTCAAGCAAAGGGTCCCTTCAGGCCAAGCCATGCCTGGCCCTGCAGGGAGTTCTGGAGTACAAATTGTGGAGTAGGTTTATCCTTGCTCAAGGCAAGGGAACCAGGTTTGGTGCCCTTTAGTCTTTGGCAGTGAACTTCAGAATGGAGGGTAGGAGAAGAGGGGAATGTAAACTCCAGGCATTTCAGGCTGTGTCATATGGATGAAGCAGCTCTGTTATTCCAAAAGGCACTCCTCTAGAGGGAGTAGAAGGTGGTCTGCTCAGAGAAGCACACAGATGGGGGTGGTTGGAGATGAGGGCTCAGCCATAGTAAAAGGCATAAAGGATTTAAGGACATCCGAGTGTAGCACTGACAGCATCCTTTACAGTCACACATCATACATTCTACCAGTAAGCTCAGCCTCCCGGATGAAACTATTTGAAACTAAATGTTTAACAACCAAGTAAATCAACTAGCATATTTTTTTCTGTCTGCCTGCCTTTCAGTCATCCAAGAATATCCTCACTTAAAGACTGAAACATTTTATTTAATCCCTTTGTCTACATTTTGCTTTTGTTGCCTGTGACTTAGGATCAGATTCAGGAACTCATTGTTCAGACCGGTGTCATAGAGCTCTCCCCCCATATTTTCTTCTAGTAGCTTTACATTTTCTGGTCTTACATTTAAGTCTTCATTTACCAACATTGAATTGATTTTTATATATGGTATGAGGTATGGGACCAATGTCAGCTATTCTACAAGTGGATATTTAGTTTTCCCAACACCATTCATTAAGGACACAAAGACAATCCAAATGTGAGGGAAAACATCTTCAAACTATACACTTGATAAAGTAATCTATCCAATATATACGAAACTTAATAGTAAAAAAACAACCTATTAAAAATGAGCAAAAAAGCTGAATAGACATCTGTAAAAGGAAGACATACAAATAGCCAGTAAGTATATAAAAAAATGTTCAACATCACTAATCAGTGGCAAAATGCAAATAAAAACCATTCACTCATGCCTGTTAGAATTACTAGTCTCAAAAAAATAAGATAGGTACAAGGGCACATGTTTGTAATCCAAGCCACTCAGGAGACTGAGGAAGGAGGATGCAAAGTTTGAGGACAGCCTGGGCAACTTAGTGAGACCCTGTCTCAAAAAGGATTGGGGATGTAGCTCAGTGGCAAAGCACCCCTAGGTTCAATCCCCAGCACCAAAAAATAATAAAAAATAAAAATGGAGATAGGCAACAAGTCTGGCGAGAATGTAGAAAGAAAAAACCTACTGTTGGTGGGAACATAAATTGTTAAAAACGTTATGGAAAAGTATGAAAGTTCCTTGAAAGATTAAAAACAGAATTTGCACATGATCTAGCAATGCAACTACTGGGAGTATATAAAAAGGAAATGAAAACAGAATGCCAAAGAGATACTTGCATACTTCTGTTCATTACAACATGATTCCTGGTAACCCCAATATGGAATCAACTTAAGTGTTCACAAATGGATTCCTGGATAAAGAAAATATGGTACATATACACAACGGAACACTTTTCAGCCTTTATAAAGAAGGAAAACCTGTCATTCGTGACAGCATGGATTAGCCTGGAGGATATTACGCTAAGTGAAATTAGCTAGATACAGAAAAACAAATACTACATGGTCTCATTTATAGAAGGAATCCCAAAACAACCTCAGAATTTCACAGAATTGCAGCATAGAAATATTGGTTTCCAGAGGTTGGAGGCTGAGAGAATGGAGATATGTTGGTCAAAGGGCAGTTTCAGTTAGGATGAATGAGTTTTTGATATCTATTGCATAACATGGCGACTATAGTTAATAATGATGTGATCTATATTTCAAAATTGCAAAGAGCACATTTTAAATATTACAAATGTTATTTTAATTAGATTTAACCATTCCATAATATCTGCATAGATCAGACCATATTGTACCTCATAATTACAGTACATACGATTGTCAATTGACAAGAAAGAAAAAATATTGAATATAATCAAGTCCCTGTACTCACTCCAATTATTGAATTCCGTTTCCATTCCAGTTTAAGAATATAGACCAAAAAAAAATATATATATATATATAGACCAAGGTATATTTTAAAACTCTGATGGTGCCAAGAATAAGAACTCACTCTTCATTTCTAATGTACACTCAAGTTCACAAGTTATGATAAACTATGTTATCCATCAGCAACTCCATGAAATACGAATAAGCATTAAAGACCACTCCATTCTATAGATGAAAAACTGAAGCTCAGAAGCTAAGTGGCATACCCAAGTTCATACAGCAACTTAAGGAACTGGAACTCAATCCCAGGTTTGATAATGCCAATGCTCCAATACATCAGCTGTCAGAACCAACAGCCTCCACAGAGCTGCTATGGCAGAGAGCCCGTGTTGGCCACCTACCTCTGGACTGCACACGGGATCCCAGGACAGTCCTACCAGCTTAACATTCTCAGCTGAGTTCACATGGAGGTGAGAATTTCTCAGGTACTCTTCTGTTTCAGGCCCTTCTCTGATGATTCTTGGTCCTCCCTCTGCTCTTTTAAAGGCAGATTTCTGTCTTTATGCATCCTCAGTTCTTTATACCTTGAGGTTGTTTTATCTACTCTCACCCTTTCACCTCTTAACTCTGGTCATATTTTGATGTTCCATAAATCCCCACCTCTTTAGATCAAGCTCCGCCTAGTCCTGAAGACATGTATTCAACTCCCTAGTAGCTGACCTAAAATTTTTGTTAAATACTATTGACTTAAGCCTGTTTTGATTCTGTACTCCAATGATCACTGAAAGGCACTCTAACTCACTGACCTATAAGACAGAGAGGCATTCAACTCCTCAACCCTGAGAGCAGGTCTGTTGCTAAGTTCTCTGGACTCCACACCATCAGTAACTCTTACTGATTCCCTTCTTCCCATCTTGCAGTGATATTTGCCAGAGCAGAAAAATCCTGATTCTGTTTCTACACTTAAACTATTAGAACGTCAATTGTCTCCACCATCTACTGTCTATACACAGAAAGTCCACGATGGCCCTCCATGGTTGCACTTATCTACACTTCCATCTTCAATTACTCTTGGTCCCTCTGATCCATTCTCCCTCTGGAGAGTACCATACACAGTCCCCAAATATTCCTCTTCTCAGAATGCTCCTTCAGATAATGTGTTCCCTGTCATTTACATGATTTTGTGATTTCCTATTATGTAATGCCCAATGTGTATTTCATAATAGAATAGCACTTTTTCACTTTATTCATATTCAGGTCTCCTCTTTCCCCTCATCCTACCAGTCTGTAATTTCCTTCAAGGAGAGGAATTAGTCTTTTTATTTTTTTCCATTTCAAGTGTCTAGAAGTGTTGACACTTCACAGGTGCTCAATAAATTTATTTTGAATAAATGAATTCAAATCAACTTAGCCAGCTAAAATTGTTACAAAAAAAAATCTGATTGATATGTGACAGATGTTGAAACCACAGTATTCTCACTCACTGCATTCTATTCACTTAGTTTAAAAATACCACTATCCCCAAGGGACCACATCCATACAAGGAACAGTGCTAAAAATTTTAGACACACTGGTCTTCCATTTCCCAGTAAACAAGATTCTTTCCTGAAGAAGTTACTCTTGGTTTTCAGTGGAACTTCCTGGTCAGCAAGATGGCGGAATTTTGGTAAACATTTCTCTAGAGTGGTGTAAACCTCTACGTAGCTCCAAACCACATTTTCATCTCAGCAGTAAACAAAGGCCAGTACCTATAGATTTCCAAGCAATACCATGATTCCATGTGCTTTTTCTTGCTATGGTAAGTACTGGTGTTCTCAGTCTTCAGATGCCAAATATTGATTATTATAAGCTTTATGAAAGAGATTCAAAAAACATTCAGACAAGTTGGGACAACTAGGAAAGCATTAACATGTGTTTAAATGGATCTCGGGGCAACTTATCCTTCTAAGTCTCACTGGAGAGTCTGGCTTCCAGGTGGCGGTGCCATCTGTGTGTCTCCTTGTTGCCTAGCACAAGGCACTGTCCACAGTGCTCATAGACTAAGTGAGCAAATTCACAAATCAATCCCCGAGAGCCATAACAAAGTCAAAAAGTACCAGTTACAACATTTTTTTTTTCAACCACCTGCCTTCATTCAATAGATTAAAACAACTGGGCATGGTGGTGCACACCTGTAATCCCAGCAGCTCCAGAGGCCGAGGCAGGAGGATAGGTTGGTTCAAAGCCAGCCTCAGCAAAAAGCTAGGTGCTAAGCAACTCAGTGAGACCCTGTCTCTAAATACAATGCAAAATAGGGCTGGGGATGTGGCTCAATGTTCGAGCACCCGAGTTCAATCCCTGGTACCTACCCTCACCCAAAAAATGGATTATAACATAGTTTCTTCATAATTTTTAGTTAAGTGTTCCCAATTTTTGCTGAACATTAATTTCTTATAATGCTTATAGATGACAAAACTAATAATAAGGTGGGGTGCAAGAGGGAAAGGGTGAATCTTCTTCACACTATGATCTAGTCTGGCTTACTGATTAACATGCTTCTTTGTTAAAAAAAATTGTTTTAATCAAGATCTCTTTAGACTTAAATTCTTTTCACTTCCCCCACGTTTTAATTTTTTTAAAAAAATTTTAAGTGTTGAAATAGGCTAATGAACATTCAGATACCCTTAACCTAGGTTCACTCATTTTTGACATTTTGGTATTCCTGCTTCATCTCTCTCAAATTGTGTGAATTTTATTCTCATTCATTGGAATATAAATTGTAAATATAATTCACACTAAATTTCTCAGCATGTTTCTTCTAAGAGCAAGGCATTCTCCTTCACAACCACAACTTGATCATTACATTCAATCGATTTAGTATTTCACAAAAAAATATTCTCTAACAAACTCATATTGAACTTCCCAAAGTGTTATCAAAATGTTCCTTATATCTGTCAGGGGAAGGGGTATAAGTATGTTTGGTATCCAGAATCCAAAGGACATGACTTTTGAAGTCATGTCTCTTTATTCTTTAACCTAGGCTAGCTCCATCTTTTCTTTCTCATGAGTAATATTTTTCAAGAATCCATCCAGTTGTCTGGTAGATGTAGAACACTTTGTGATTTGGGATTTTCCAACTCTTTAGCTCATGATCATATTCTGATTAAGCATTCTTTGAAAGAGGGTTACAGAGTGGTGGTATGAACTTTCCATTGCATCTCATCAGGGGATGCATACTGTGACCATAAGTTTGGTCTTATCATTAACATGATATCTGCCAGATTTATATGTTGTAAAGGAAAAATTTCCCTCCTTGTAGTTAATCCATATTCTTTGATACACTGAGACTACGAACATCATGTTCCTCTATAAAATTACAAGGGTTTAATAGCTATTGATAACCCTTGCCTGAATCAATTATGTTGTAATATCA
This sequence comes from Sciurus carolinensis, assembly GCF_902686445.1. NCBI lineage: Eukaryota > Metazoa > Chordata > Mammalia > Rodentia > Sciuridae > Sciurus > Sciurus carolinensis. The sequence goes on from NC_062224.1 coordinate 89,039,398, forward strand.
GATTTTTTAAAATTATATCTTACATTTATAAATTGCTGTTCTTTTGTACAGAAGAGCTCTTCTCATTCTCTCCTTTTAAAAATATCCCTACATACTTAAATCCTTTTTTGTTCATAGTTATACTCTATTGCCTCTGTCTCTTTAAATGCTTATATTGCTGTTTAGCTTACTGGATTCCCTTTAAGGCAGTTCCTCTGTCATTTCAACATATACACCATCATTTCCATTGTTCTTTGTGTACCTTTTGCCTCCTAATACACCAAAATGCCCAGATTTACCTTCTACTTTTCCCTGCCCCAGACATTCAAGTAGATGCTTTCAATGGATTCCTGATTCCTTTAAGAGAGCAAAATCTTTTGATGTGCTTACTGCCACAGTCTAAACTTCTAGAAAACAAAGAATATCTTTGCTCCACAGAGTCTCTGGTTTTGCCCAGTCTGGTATAACCAGTGCCCAAGCACATAATTTCACAGTGTAAGTGCTCAATAAATACATTTTAGATGTTGACATTCTAAGAAAAGTATACACTTACAGAAATCATGATGTGCATTAACAGTTTCGACTTTGGAATATCTTTCGTCCACAGGGTCTCTGATCACACTTTACAATGTGACCCTGGCGATCATATACTTGAACTTAGAACAAAATCTAAAATGAACTTACCCTTTCCCTTTGTCAACACTGATCTGACCCTAAGCATGCTCTTACATTTAGAGATCTTTCTTTGATGACAACATATGAATAAATCTATACAAAGGACAAGACACATTAGCAGCACAAATCTCACAAGAAATTTGGACTGAGCATGGTGGTGCACACCTGTAATCCCAGCAGCTCAGGAGGCTGAGGCAGGATTCCGAGTTCAAAGTCAGCCTCAGCAACTTAGCAAGGCCCTAAGCTGAACTCAGTGAGACCTGTCTCTAAATGAAATACAAAGTAAGGCTGGGGATGTGGCTCAGTGGTCGAGCCCCCAAGGTTCAATTCCCATTACCAAAAAAAAAAAAAAAAAAATGGAATTTGTTAATTATTTTTCCCCAAAAGTTTACAAACTATCACTTTGGAGACACCCATTCTTTGCCTGTGTGCTGGCTTTCAATGTATCTAGATACAAGTGGAAGAATGGCATCTATATTTCTTCACTTTAACAGGAAACAGGCTCTTAAAAATTATTCTACTCGAACTACTACTCTGAGTGTTGGGACAGCAGACGATTTCTACAAAACGCTAAAAGAGTTTTAAAATAGGAATTAGGATTTTTTTGCTCACCATACACTTATTTTTTCTCAATATACATCCAGTTCCAAGGGGGTGAATTAAATGGCTTACTAGCTTTTTTCTTCTTTCAAAAAGCTACAATTTTCCGAAATGGCAGACTGCCATTTAAAGCAGAGTTGTTAGGCTTCTCTCTTGTGGGTTTAAACTGTGGCTGCTGGCTAAAAGCTGAAAGGGCCATTTTTCAAGCAGCACTTAGGTTTAGGAGCCAAGAGGGTCCTAAAATCTAAAGTGTCTCTACTTTTACTAGGGTAGAAAAAAGTTAAAAATTTTTTTAACCTAGAAAGGGTAGATGTTTTCACTAGTTTTTCTCTTTCACGGTAATCATCATTAAGAAAACCATTCATCAAAGAGTTCTGACTAGCATATGCTGGTATAGCAATGTATTTTCCTGAAAATGTCAGTTTATAAGGTACCTTCCATTGTTCCCATCTTGAACCTGTATAGAGATATATCTCTTAGAATTTTAATTATGAAATCAACATTTTGCATAAATCTTTGATAAACAAATGCAATGCATTTAAATTAAATGCTTGCAAAAGCCTTTACAAGTCAACAAAATGTACATTAGTGAGGTTATAAAAAACATTTTGTTTACATAAGGAAAGGTATACCACATTATATTAAAACAATGAGTTTTAAGTAATGTTTTTGCTATAAATTATCACTTGTAACACTGAAGAGGTTATCAAAGGAGCAAAGGAACCTCGACTTTCTCTAAGGAAAACATAGATAACGATGAGGACTCTGGGTCAAATTCCCAGATGTAATACTACATTGATGGGATGATTTGAAGAAGTCATTGCACAAGTATGTGAATTAAAGATAATGAACTGCAGTAAGACCTCCTTGACAACCTAACTATTGCTGGTGGGGGCTTCCAGGCATTGGCCGTGCTTAGAAAGCCCTCATTTACACTGTCCAGTACCTTCTTTCTGGGTTCAGGTTTCTCTCATAGGAAACAGTCCCTTCTAAGAGCATTCGTCTTGGACTATTTTTTATTACTCCTCTTGTCTAAGTTTAAAAATATTCTTAGCAGTAAGAATTTATTGGTTGCTGTTGGGCTCAGCTTCGTACCAGGCTGCCCCTGTTACTCCGATGCTCCTCTTCTCACTGTCGACAATGTGACTGGCCTCTGTCTCTGCTTCAGCCGCCTGCACTTTACAAAGGCAGAGGGTCAAACGGCTCTCTCATCTAAGGAGATCTTAGTTTGAGCCTTAATCATAATCCCTGGCAGCATTGACTAAAGACTGAAATCTTTCATCATGATTTGTTGAAAATAGGACAATGTGCATTAATTATACTTAATCAATTTAGACCTCTAAATATCCATCTAACCCATGGTATGTTTTGGTATTAAACCAACCACAATTTTCATTAGATAATTTTATCTTCGGTGAAGAATGGAAATTCTAAGAAACAAATATTCCAGGAATTTAAGAAACTTAATAATTACACCAACTGAAATGCTGTTTTAATGCCTAAAGATATTTATTTTATCAGTTATTCATTAGACATTCTAATAAAAAGGTATAATTGTTAATAACCAAAAGGTTTATCCATTGGAGGATAATTGATAACTATTAATCGTTGGCCTAATTAACTTACCATGCACTTATTTAAAAATAGCTGTGTATAAACTGACTTGTTCTAGTGAAATATTTAATTTACTGAATAGTGTCATATGAATCACTCATGAATAATGTTCAATTATAATGCATATCTTAAATCTAAAATATAATCTGCAATAAGTACATATAGGTACATAAAGACAACACATACTTTCCATACATACACATTAAGTATATATTATATTAAAGAAATAAGATTTATTTAAATTAAGATGATTCATGGTAAAATACTGACATGTATCAACTGAAATAAGTTACAAAGCATCATGTATGAATTACAGTGTTATAAAAAGTGTGGTGTATGTGGAACCAAGTACACCTGTTTAGTTTTATAACAAAAAACTAAGTTGCCAAAATGTAGACAGTATCTGCTTGTAAGATAGGTTATGACTGATTTTTCCTGTTTTTTTTTTTCCATTGGTTTTTATTTTTCAAAGAATCTACAATAACAATTATTTTATCAGAAAATTAAGACCTTTTAAAGGAAAAAATAAATATATGCATGGGGAATTTGTTGCAGCATTGTTTACAGTGACCAAAATGTAGAAAGATGCACGTCAGATTGTAAATGTTACTTACATGGGGTGTGGGGTGGGGACAGTAGTAATGAAGTAGAGGAGATAGAGGCCATATGTACTGTTATCTATATGCAGGTACTATGTACAAACTACAGGTGCACACACACAATTCAGCAGACAGCTAAGACCAGTATGTTTAACTCTTATCGCCCTACAAACCTAACTTGCCCCTTCCCTAATCTCAGAGGTGGAGCTGGATAAGGTAAGCTGGCTCAGTCTGATTCTGGACCACTAATCTGACCTTGTTCATGGTGTTAACTTTTCCAGGAAGCATTCCCCAACACCTGTCCTGTCCCACCTCCCAACGTGGGTGCCCCCATAATATCACTGCGCTGGGAAGATTGCATCTTAAAAGTACCAGCTTTTATGTGCTCCTTTCCCAATAGGTTGTAGTATCTTATTCACCTCTATATACCCACCACCTACATAGTACAGGTAACAACAGGTACTTATTGAAGATAGGTGTCAACTAACTGGTTGAATGTATGGATTCATGGAGTAGCCGGAAACAAAGTTAGAAACTGTCTTGGGGTTGCTGTGTAGCAAATTCAAAAGCCAAATTCAATCCCTAAAGTTATTCTATAATCTGATCTCTCTAAGTCATGAAATAAAAATCATACTACAGGAACTAAAATACTCTACAGTATACAATCTCAACTAACTGGGGATGTAAAATCCCAAGGAATTAAAATTTGATTTTAGGGGGCAAGACATCAGAAAAATATCTAGATATTGTAGTGTTTTTCAATTCTACAAAACTTAAACCTACCAGGCAAAAACTCATAAGTAGTTAAGACTTCTCATTAGGGGAAATTAATTTATGTTTAAATTATTTTAATTAAATTTAATTAAGAACCACTCATCTAAAATCAGCTGTACTCTGCCTGGATAAGGACCAAAATTTATCTCCATGGTAAGATAAAAAATATCTCCATGGTTAAGAGATTAAAAAAAAAAAAACTAATTAATCAACTACCATGTAGCTTATTTTAATTAGAAGAAACTCAAGATACAGATTTGGATACACAAAATGCTCCTGTACTTCTTGATTTTTCCACTGTCACCCTTGTCCAGCAAGATGAAGACACTGACTTGGAACAGATAGAAGGCATGATGCTACAGAAGTAAGATCATCATCAGGATCAGTCCATGAGACAAGGAACAGGGAGGGGAGAAGGCAGGTAAAGCAGTGTTTTCCCAATGAGACATACATGAGCTAATGAAGTAACAGGAGCCCAGGGGTCATCTGAGCCAACCCCAAACATTGTCTTGGATCATGCTCCAAAATATAACATTAGAATCATGCCATTGTTACCTTTGTGACTTCAGGTATCAACTCTGCCAAAAAGTTGTGTTTCTATACTTCTCCCTCCAGACCAGACCAAAATGAACACATGTGCTATTTTGGACAAGACTCTTGATGGTTGAAACACATTCATTCCTAACTATACCTGCTATCTGTCCCAGTCATCTCCCATGGTACTGATTCCTCCTGGGGCAGGCTTCATCTCTACATCTACTTGCCAGATGAGGTCCTAGTAGTCCAAGTCTTGGGACCAAGGGTTCTTTCAATTATGAGATGTTTATTTTGTGATACATTCCTTATTTTATATACCAGAACCTGCCCTCTTATCTCCTCTTACCTGTTTCACATGTGTTTTAAATAAACAAGAGCTTATACTAGCCTCTAAGTCACCATTTCCCAAGTTCTGGTCTAATAACTTGAGAAAAAAATTCTCCTAGTCATTTCCATCCAGCAGTCCAAAGGCACTCAAGTAATATCCAAGGTAAGAGTGTTTATCTTTCAGATTAAAAAACTTTTTCAAAAGCCAATTCCCAAAAAGGTGTCATAAATTCCACTACACATCAGATCAGGGAATCTAATTTTTTGGCTTATAAGATCAATACAATTTTCCAGTAAATGGATGAACTAGAGACTATCATGCTAAGTGATATAAGTCAATCCCAAAAAACCAAAGGCTGACATATAATAAGGGGGCAGGGCAGGGAGAATAGAAGTTCATTGGATTATACAAAGGGGAATGAAGAGAAGGGAAGTGGGATGAGAGTAGGAAAGACAGTAGAATGAATCATACATAACTTTCCTATGTTCATATATGAATACTTAACCAATGTAACTCCACATCATGTACAACAAGAATGGGATCCTAATTAGAATAAGTTATATTTCATGTATGTACAATATGTCAAAATATATTCTGCTGTCATGTATATCTAAAAAGAGAAAATTTTTTAAAATTAAAAACAAAAAAGACTGATGCAAAAGGAAAATACAGATTCCCTGTTCAAGAGTTAAGGATTTCAGGGTTGGGGTACAGCAGGTAGAACAACTGCCCATCATGCATGAGTTCCTGGGTTAGATGCCCAGCACCACCAAAAAAAAAAAAAAAAAAAAAAAAAAAAAAAATTCAAAAAAGAAAACAGTAACAGTAGAGTATTAAACCAATAGCAAAGCCCCTCTTGATGTGAGGTACCATCATATAGCTGTACAGAATAAATTCCCATGTTACCTACCCTGCTACTCATAGCTGGGAGAAAAGCTGAAAGCCACAATAGCAACTGGGAAACTGGTAAGTGAGAAAATAACGAAGGAACCATTATGAAGAAATTGGAGAGTCCTCTGTGTTAGAATGGTTTCCTTTTAAATGCCTCCTTTGGACTGCAAGGGAGGCAAATGATTGAGGACTTCATGCCCAGGAGAAAAGAGAATTTTGATTATACAATTAAATTCAGGATCCCAGACACTCTGCTTATCCGAAGTACCTCAAGAAGGATGAATGACTCCCATTGCTGACTACTTTACCAGAAAGACTAGTTAGGATCAAAATGAAGGGGGGGACCTGATTTGGGATTCAGAAAGGAATATTTATAGGAGCAACAGTACAATTGAGTGAGATCATTTATTTTTCATAGTTGAGACCTTTTAAATATAAAGAGAAATGTTATTTTTAACAAACACTGATTGGAAGGCATAGGCTAAAGCATGGAGGTATAGTATTATTTCTAAGTAATTCCAAATAATTGTTTTCACTCATTCTAAAATGACAATATTTTAGAAACGATGTTCTAGAATGGAGTTCCACTTCCAGAAGGACAATTTGAAGACCCTGCAAATTCACTCCCCAAAACTGGTGAACATTACCAAAAAATTAAAGTCTCTGAAAATACAGTTCCAAGAACATCCAGCAAATGAAAAACATTTAAGAAATTCCATGAAAATTCAGAAACAGTCAGTGGTATGTGAACCAAGATCTGTTCAGCCTTCCCTTCCCCCAACTCAGTGACACAAAACACTTCAGATGATAGAGTGGAGACCAGAGCTCCTTACCCCCTCCCCACCCCCAGGCAAGGTGCCATCTCTTGGGGAGGACAGCATGTCAGCATGCCACATTCTGCCCCTAGCCGTCCAAGTTTCAAGCAAATGCAGCCAAAAGGTAGGAGATCTTTTCTACTGCCCATCGCCCACTTAATTTTGGCCACAGCACTGCAAAGAATCATGGGGCACAGATTGTTCTTGCCCCAGTTCACAAGATGGAGGCTCCTACCAAGAGTGGCAAGCAAAAAAAAAGGGAAAGGGGAAGTAGTGGGGACTGAAATGGAGGAAATTGTTTTCAATGCATTCGTGAATGTCAAAAATGAACCCCACTATTACATTACCTATAACACACTAAAATTAATTTTTAAATATGAAGCTACTGCTCTCCCCTTGACCACTTGTTGAGAACAGGGTGACATCTGTGCAGCCATGTTGTATGAACAAGCCATTTCGGGAACTGGCCCGTAAAACCTCCCCCCAGGAAAAGGCGCACAGGTACTATCCTCAAGAGCCAATACAGGACAAACAGGACGTACTGGGCCCCTGGGGTTTATCAAGGCTGTTAAGATATCTGTCTGAGTAATGGGCAGCTGCCTGGAAACCTTATCTATCAAGGACAGGGGAGGGGGCCTAGCCCTGACTCATCTTCTGCATAGTTCCCCCCCTCCCTCCCTTCTTCCTCCAGGACCATTCAGTTTTGGCGGGACCCAATGAGATTCAAATAAATTGGCAAGACCCAACCAAAAGAGAACAAATGTTTAGCTGTTCCAATGTTAACCAATAATGTACAGGTCTTTGTATGTGAATGATTGGAAATTTCTTAAGTAGAGTGCTTTCTCATCCCTCGGGGCCGCTTCCCCACTCAGCCATGGTAGTGGTCTGAGAGGCTGGTTACGGTCCAGGTTCGAGCTTGCAGTAAAACCTCATTGTGTGATTTGCATTGCCGTGTGTGCACTTTGACTTTCTGGGGATTGGTCGATATTGAACCCCAATACACTCAGCTCCTAAAGTTGGGATGTAACCAAGGGAGAAACATGCCATTGAGAAGTACCAAAGTAAGAACACACAGTCATGCCCCACCCTCAGCTTCCTTATACCTGGAGGGAAAAGCAAGTCAAGAGAGTTCCAAATCCCTTTGTGGGAAAGAACCAGGGAATAAGACCGAATATGAAGTCCTAATGTCAGGAGAATTTTCCAAGCCTGATATCAGGAACTATCCCTTCAGAGGAGCCTAAATTTGATTGAATGCCCCAGAGCATTGTTGCATACAATGGAGGAGTAGCCAGCAATTAGTGAGGCTTAACAGCTGAGCAAGGTCAGAGAAAGTATGCAAAACTGTCATCCCAGGGCAACTGTGGACATTCCCAAGGCTACATCCTGTGAAGAAACATCAGAAACGTCACACTGTGGGTATAAATACTTAAATAAGGGACTTTGATCTAGAATATAAAATGATTCTATGTCAAAGCTAAAAAAGACAAACCAAATTAAAAATGGGCAAAAGATTTTTCCAAAGAAGATTCACAGATGACCAATAAGCACATGAAACAAAGATTGTCGTTAGTAATCAGGGAAACATAAATCAAAAACTCATGATACCCCTTGATACCCAATAAAATGGTTATAACAAAAAAAAAAATCAGACAATAAATAAGTGCAGTTGAGGATGGGAGAAATTCAAATGCTCATAAAACCATTGATGGGAATATAAAATAGTGTGACTCTTTTAGGAAATTTTCTATTTCCTCAAATAGTTAAATGAAGATATGATCCAGAAATTCCACTACTAGGTTTATACCCAAGAGAAATGAAAGCATATTTTCATGCAGAAATCTGTACACAAATGTTCTAGAAGCATTATTTATATTAGGAAAAAGTGGAAGCAACCCAAATGTCCATCAATCAATGAATGGGGGATAAACAAAATGTCATAAAATGCAATATTATTCATTCATAAAAAAGTACTTATACATGCTACAACAAATCAATCTTGCAAAGATGTTAAGTGAAAGACGTCAGTCACAAAATATCACATATGTATGATACAGTTTATATGAAATATTTGGAATATACAAATCTGTAGAGACAAAGTAGACTGGTGTTTAGTTTTGGAAGGAGGACCGAAGGGAATAAAGCACTAATAGTTAAGATACAGACTTTCTCTTGGAGGTGACCAAAATGTTCTAAAATTTAAGGTGGTAGTTATGCATACCTGTGAATATACTAAAAGCTCTTAGGTTGTATCCTACAAGTGAATACTACAAGTGGATAAATTATATGGTATGTTAATTATAGTTCAATACAACTATATTCAAAAATGGTCTAAGACCTCAGCTTTTTGTCTCAGAACCTTGAGGACTGTCGTTCCAGGAATGTAAGAGGTATCACTGAGCCTTCTATGTCCCATAGTCCAGAACAAGAAAAGTTTGGCTACTAACCCTGGCCCCTACCCACATGAAAATACACCATGAAGCTAACAATGTGCCCTGTATTTGGGCATGGCAGACTATGCTCCCTGAACTCCTGGAGAAGGGAGAAGAGGGTGGCCTAATTGCCTTTCCTTTGTTTGCCTCTGATCTTGCTCTCATGGCATACTTGAGCAGACTCCAGGACAAGCTAGAAGCTTCTACTCTAGCTTCCTTCCATTCGTGGAAAATATGGAATGATCCTAAACCATATCATCCATAGTGTTTTCCATTCTAGAACCCTGCGGCTGCAATAACTTGACAGCACTGTGACATGCTGTCACTAAGGCATCTTACTCACTAAATACTGCCTTGTTCGACTCCTGAATCATTATACTCTTACAAATTTGAAAAAAAAAAATAGAACAGTTCAAAAATCAAAGGGACTAAAGGAAATGCCTTTTTCTCATTGCCACAATTATTCTGTGTCTCTAAAGTCCACTTTTTATTTTATGTCAATTCTGGTTTGAGGAACCAGGATTTTTCTAGTGACTATGTGAATAATAGATGACTGGAGGCAAAGGTTGAAAAGAATACCCTCTATGCAAGAAAACAAGTAGTCAAAAGAAGAACTAAGCCATTGCCAAGGAGTTGACAGGCTATTAGAGATGCCAATTGTGTAACCTAAAGAACACAGGCAGGGTGGGGTGGTGGGGATGGAAGGGATGGTAGGAGACATTATTACCCTACGTACATGTATGATGACACTATTGGTGTGACCCAGCACCATGTACAGTCAGAGGAATGAGAAGCTATGCTATTTGTGTACAATGTGTCAAAATGCATTCTACTGTCATGTATAATCAATTAGAATTTAAAAATTAATAAAAAAAGAAAGTTAAGGACTAGGGTTGAGAATGTTCAGTGGTAGAGTGCTTGCCTAGCTTGATATGTAAGCCCCACCATACACACACACACACACACACACACACACAAAAAAAAAAAAAAAAAAAAAAAAAAAACAACAAGAACAAGCAAGCAATAAAAAAGAGAAAGCACTGGTTTCCAGTTCAAGGTACCTGATATAACTTTATTCCAACTTCCTCATTCTCATAATGTATACATGCTTTATTGACAGTAGGGACCTTGTGTGTCTTAATCACCACTGTACTTCCAGTGTCTTGAACCAGCACTCATACAAAATTGGCACTCAGTCAACACTAGAGTAAATGAACAAAGTTAAAGATACCCTAAGAAACCCTCTTCAGAGGGGTGATTATTAGGGGTGATTATGAGAGTTAAATAAAATGGGAGTGGAGAATTTTTACTTGTGATTTTGTATATTTCAATAATACTAAAATCTTGCATAGTGAACATGTATTGCTTTTACAAGTAAAATAATTGAATGAAAAAAAAAAACAGAATGCAGGAGGGACTTGGTGCTTCTATAAGTAGACCATGAGTGTTTACTGCAGTATTCTTCAAGATCACAAGCAGATCAGAGAAACCCAAGGTTCATCAACTCTAATCCCTACCTTTATTTCACCTAAATTAAAAAGCTGTTGTGGGTCAAATGTGCATGGCACATGATAGATATTAATAAGTCTAATTGAAGTATCAAATTATAGAAGTATTTTGATTAAAATATGTCAGAAAAAAATAAGACCATATAAACTAAAACTCACATTTGCAACTTAATTTTCAAAACATACTTGAAAGTGAACACTACTACATCAAAAAACAAACCACAGAAAAACCATTACCAAGAAGTATCTCACCTTGGATTTTCATTACTGGTTAGGAGAAAAAAACACACACACACACACAATTGATTCTATTGCCAACTAGGCAACCCCAAGGTCATCCTTGGTTCTGTGACTCTATCAGTCACCATCTCCTCTGAATTCTAATTTAGCTGTCTTCATTTCCTTTACTGTTTTTCTAGACTAGACGCTCTCCCTTTATGCTTTTCTTTATTATTGTAAATCCACTCTTCTAAATCAGTCTTTCCTCCCCTTGAACTCCCATTTCCACATATCTCAGCTAATTGCAGGACTACAATGCTTAAAACCCTCCAAGGCTCTCCCTTGCCCTTAATATCCAAACTGCCTGCTCTTCAAAATCCAGTGTCTGTCTGCCTTTCTAGTCTTATTTCTGGGCACTCAACAGCTCTTTTTCCTGCTTTCTCTATCTACATGCGTGGCCTATAACAAGCCCTGTTTGTAATTTTTTTTTTTTTTTTTTTTTTGCACTTCCAGGTCTCTTGCCACTGGGAATACATTTCTCCTCGCCAGAGCCTCCCCCATCCCGAGTGCCCCTTCCACTTAAGGGCTCACCTCACTCACCCCTCATTCCTACTGCAGTGCCCTCTTATCCCCCTCCCTCAGGCAGAATTCATTTGCTCCTCTTCTGTATTCTCATGGCACCAGATACTCCTTACCTATCACTTTGGATTATGGTTATGTCACTTAAAGATCTATAGAAATATTTTTTAGAAAATGACTTGTTTGTTATTGTAGCCTGGCACCAAGCTGGCATAGAATAAACATGATTTGTTGAGTGAAATTTCTATGTAAAGACATTTAGGGCAATAATATCTTTGGACTTTGAAATACAAAGTTTCTGTTAAAAGGCAGTACAGCTTAATAGGTAAGACGTGAAACCTGGTCAAATAGCATAGGTTGTATTCATGACTTATTTCACTGTATGGAGTTAAATTTTCTGTTATTTAATCACAAGTATACATTGTTGATAATTGTACCATCAACTCCAAGAATTGACCTTAGGAGCAAACAAAATCAAGGGTGGTCAAGAATATCTGATACATATTAAAGGCTAAATGTTAGGCACAGAATTTCTATCACAATGATATGAGGACTGCATTCCATATCTTTCATTGCAAAATATAAGATTTCTACTATAATCGAGATGTAAGGGGAAAAGAGTTCTTGCAAAATATTTAACATTAAAATAATGAAAAGTGGGAAGAACACACACTAGAAGGCACAAGCTTTGAGTCAGACAATCGTTTTGAATCCCAACTCAGTCACTACCTGAATGACCAAAGGCAAGTTATTTAACCTCCGAGTCTTTTTCCACTTTTTTAAAACAGTTACTAACTGTAAACACTGAAAGATAGGAAGAGTTTGGTAGCATATTGAAGACTGCAATCCCCCCAAAACCCACTAGTTATTATGAGGTCAGTCATCCTTGAGAGAAGCCCACCTTGAAATATGGTCTAAAGGCATATGATTGAGAGACATTTAGAACTCCCAAGTCCAATATTTGTGAGCACTTAGCTACAGAAAAATACGATCGACTATAAAAGACATCCATGGCTGAACAGAAAAGCCACAGGCTGCATGGAACATAGAATGCTTGGAAATAAAATTTGAGCTTTGACAGTGCTTATACAACTCTGAATCAGAAAAAGGGAACCTGATTCTAGAAGACCAGTCAGTCACAGAAAAAGTACAACCAATTGAGGAGCCAGCAAAACTCACCAAGGTTTACTGTGATGTCAGTAAAATAAACTAATCCAGCACCTTCACTGCGATTCCAGAATCACCAACCAAAATCCTACTCATACAAATGTCCTTCCTGGTCACTGTGCCCGAGAAACTGGAATCTTCTCTGCATGGCAAAAATAAATATCTGGATCTTGAAAGAACAGTCTCTGGAAAATAAATTGTGTCTTTTTAAATAAAGTCAGATGTTTTTCATTATTGTGAATTCATTAATATGAGCCAGACTCCAAAGAGCCTCCTAAGGTCAGGAAGACATGGCCAAAAAAAAAAAAAAAAAAAAAAAAACCTCAATGTTTTGCTTTCAAACCAGAGGAACAGGTCCCAGGATTTATCCAACTATTGCTTCCCTATGAAAAACTTGTCTTTCTGTCCAACCTACCTGGTCTACCGTGACCATGTGTGTTTAACACCAACCAATACAGTACAGTGACTCAGTTTGTCAATTTTCTTCCCAGAAAAGATCAATCATTAAAGGTCATTCTCTTTCTCATGCATACAATGAAAACCACCTCAATATATTAGGTATCTTGTCAAAATCCATACATCAAGATGTTAACAGAACAGGAATGAAAAACCTGTACCACTTTAGAGTCTGACGTGTCAAATCTACTTTCAGATGTAGTCATGTTCCTGATTATCCACTATCATTATGAATCATTAGCAGGAAAGAATATATTAATAAGCCTCTGTAGATAGGTCTACATGCTTCGTGAAGCCCAGTTAATAAAATAAAGGGCCACCTCCTAATGGGAGGAAGGCCTTTCTACTCTGGTCCTCACTGAGATGCTGTTGACAACTAACCACAAGAGCTGTTTTAAAGTTATGCAAATGAAAATACAACTTAGCATTTTATTTTTAAAATATAGTCACATTAACACCAGCAAAAACAAACCAAATGCCTTCCAAGTGTTTTAAACCAAAGAACTGCAGAGAATTTCACAGTTTACTTCTTGGTTGAGGATGGGATCTCTAAATATGGGCTAGTTTTGAAAAGCTTCCTGGCAAGATAAATATACGAGCCAAGAGGCATGTGAAACGTGAAAAAGTGAGCCCTAAATTTTCTTTCCCAAATCTACCAAATGAAAACAGATATTCTATTATGCAGGAGACATTCTCCTCCCCTCCTCACTCTTGAAAAGGAGGATGTGTGAAGTGCTGCAGCCTCCAGAGAGCAATATTTGACTCACAGCAGCCAAAGTGGTTTCACACATTTGTTACCGTTCTAGTCCAAATAGATGCAGAAATAGTCACTTGTTCGGCAAGACATTTAAGTTGCTTATGAAATTCAGAATTCTTCCCTAAAAGTACAAAGTGGCTTTTAGTTTATTGTATTCCTATCAAACATGTGTTACTAAGTGGGTCTATGGTCACATTTATTGACAATCTTTCTTGCTACAATTTCCTCAAATATTTAAAAATGTAATCAATATAATTACATAACAGATTTACTAAATTAGTATTCATATATTCAAAGGTAAAAGAAAAATGAACTCTACCTTAATATCATCTGTAATTTCAATTCAGTGCACCAAAGAGAAAGAGAGTCAGAAGGCAACTGGACCCTTGTTTATTGCAGTGAGTTCTATGCATTCACACCAGGTCACCTAAAGAGCTTTACAATATGGCAGAATATTGGCAAGAAAAGTCAGACTGAATTAGCAATTATGATTTTTTCACAGTTCGAGGGGTGGGGGGAAGGAGTGGTGGCTGAACCACTATGTAAACTCTACAACTGCCAAAGACCTGTTTAAATCAACCCAGTGATATAAAGTCTTCTATTATCTGTCATTGCTGGGGTTTTACACCATGCAGCCCACAGTCTTCTCAGAGAACTTCCGTTGTCCATCCACCCACAGTGGACAGCCATCCGGTTTGTACCATAGGAGTCTGCCTGACTGGTATGGCCTTGACCACAATAAGATCCATCAGAATTTCTCTCCCAGGAGTTTGGAACTGGAAAGCCAGTCACCCACTCTGTGCATGTGCTCTCAAGGGTTGTGGTATAAACATCACAGCAAAAACCCAAGCGTTAAGCTGTGGAGAGGGAGAGTAGACAGACTGGGGGAGTGAGAGGGAAGAGAGTAATGGAGGCAAAAGCCCTGGGGGCTGGGGAAGGGAGAAAGGGGGAGATAGTACCTGGTTCCAACAGCATCCTGGCTCCTATTTCTAGTCCCTCAGTTCCATTTCCCCTTCAGTTACTCGAGTGAGTTCTACAGCTTAGTCCACTATAGCTCTTCTTGCCTTTGTTTCCTACCTTCTTCCCTCCACCTTGAAAAGCACACTTCTTCTGGCTGCATCCTTCGCACTGTTTCCAGTTAGAATTCCTTGACAGTGTTTCTGTAGGCATGTACTGCTGCAGTAAATGAGGCAAATTTGAAACAATCTTTGTTCTCTTTCTCTTGAATGTTGGACTTTTAGGCTTCTTTATTAAAGGTGCTTCCTTTTAAAATCTACTTCCCTTTAATCAGAACCAGAAGAGTACAATCAACCGTTTGCAACAACAAAATCAGCAACAACCACTGGCCGTTGTTCTCCCCTCCACTTTGATTTCTAGCTAGGAAGTCTGGTGTGCAACTTGTTTGCAGCCTTTAAAAAATAAAAAGACTTTCTATCTGACTTTCCATATTTTTTTAATGATTTAGCACATTGACCTGCCAAAAAGCCCAAGGCTCAAAAACCCTAATAAGGCCTTATAATAATAGAGTTTCTCCTCAGAACAAACTTCCCTTCAAGAGCACCTGAGTCAGCTGGTTCACTGTGTAACAAGTCTCCTAACAAGCTCTCCTACTCCAAATCTGCAAAACCAGAGGAGAAATGTGTTTCCAAACAGGCAAACCAAGTACTCAAGTACATTTCAAGTCAATGCAAACTAATAATAGGAAATGGTTTCAGCTTTAGATAGAATATGAATTTTTAAAAATATATTGATACTACAATTTTGGAAATTTGAATCATAACTCTTCCCCCACCCCTCCAGATGTGAGGCTCACAATTTTTTTCCTGAGACTTCAGGCTATTGTTGTAAATGAACGTGGAAATCATGAGGGATTGTTGTTTGGCGTATGGAAGGATAAGACATTTCCACCCCAGTGTACTGCTTGAATTTTCTGTCCCTTACCAGCAGAGGTTTTGTTTCACCTTTCTGCCAGGTGAAAACCTCCTGCCAGGTGACACTTTGTATACCACAAGCCATACCTGAAAATTGCCTCTTGGAATTTAAGGACTCTTCAACAAGTAATAGCAACCTACTCTTTTCTCTCTTTTCCCCCAGAAAGAGAAAACAGTACATAAGTGTTTTGCAGAATCTATACCGTGATAGAATCATGGAGCAAATGGCCAACTCACCTTGGTGGTGACATTCTGTTCTCTAGGGTGTTGAGAGTTGGTGGTAGCCTGGGAGGTAATCTAGACTAGGACCCCTTGAAGTTGCTTCCAGGCATGTAGTTTTGTTATTAATTAACTCCTAGGAATACATTAGCATTTTTATTAGCCTAACTCTTTGTGGAAATAGTAACAAACAGAAGGTGTAGCTATGGGGGCACTTTTGTACTCTATTTAAAGCTCAGATTAATTAATAGATGTGGTGTGTTAGTCAAAGACCTTAGCCAAAGGCCTTTCAGTAAAATGGAGCCCAGGATTCTGGACACGCTCTCTCTGGCCTCCACCTCCTCCCCCGCCAGCTCACTTCCTCTGGTACCATGACTCCAACAATCCTTTGCTGGCCCAGGGAACCCCAATCTGTTGATCCTGCCACCTCTTCCAGGTCCCGGAGCCCCGTCTTGTCATCGCCCTTCTCATGCAACAGCTCAGCTTTCGTGGTCCATCATGATAATTGCTCCCGCGGTCAGACCCTTCACTCCCTGGACCCTCTCTCACTTTGTCTTCCTTGCTTGGCAACACTCCAGCTCCCTGCCTAAGCCAGGCTGCACCTGCTCAGTTGATGGTGACTGGAGACAGGCTGGGCTCTGTTTAAGTTTGCAACCATAACCTGGAAGGGGGCTCCCATGGCTGGCAGGCAATTCTGCCATCATTTCCAAATTCACACACTCTTGCTGACCTGGACCACTGCTTCCCATCTTCTTTTTCACCAAACCGCCAATACTACTGGTCCTCTTTTCTCTCTCGGCTGTCACCCCGCTTCTCTTTTCATTGAGAAAACTGAAGTCATCACCAGAGAATTTCCACCAGCCTCCACCATCACAGTCACCCACCCCTGCACCTGGGCTACAAACTCTGCCTCTGTCCGTGTTATTGTGACTAAATTGCCTGCGTTCCTCAGGGGCACTAGACTCCATCCCTTCTCACCTACTTAAGAACACATCCCAGCAAACACCCACCGCTATCAACTTTCCCACCTCTGTCATATCTTACCTACCAGCAAACCAGCGCAGCTTCCCAACTGTTTGCTCAACACCTCTGCTCAGATGACTAATGTGTGTTTTGAACTTCCTTTAGCTAAAACCAACATCTTGGTGTCCCATCCCCAAACCCCAGGCATCTCCCACCACGTTCCACCTCAGCTGGTGCCATTCTCCATCCTTTAGTTACTGAGATTAAATTTGTTTCAGGAATTATTTCATTCCTGTTCCATAGCTAATCCATCAACAGATATCTTTAATTTTACTTTCAAAATACATCCTGATATTGGATCACCTCCTGCCACCACCAATGCTCTCGCCTGGTCAAATGCGCCATCATTTCTCACCTGGATCTTCGCCATGGTCTCCTAAACAGGCCTTTTATCTCCTTCAGGCCCTGCTCAATGCAAGAGCACAGGAGATCATAAACACGTGAGGGCTGGGGGCGTGTCTTAGTGGGGAGGGCTCCCTTAGCAGGCAGGAGGCCCTGGGATTGAGTCCCAGTATGGGAAAACACAAACTCATGAGATCTCTCAGGCCACATCTCTGCTGCAAACCCTCCAATGACTTCCCATCTCCCGCGGAGTTAAAAGGGAACTCAGTGAACACCCTACCTGCACAGTCAGCCTTCCTGCACCTGTTAATGCTCTGAGTTCATTTCCTCGGGCTCTCACCTTCCTACCATCCTGGCTTCCTTTCTTTTCTTTTCTGTTCCTTCTGTGCACTCAATCTCGGGCCAAGACCCTCTTTCCACAGAAAGCCGCAGGGTTCACGCCACTGCTGTCTCGCGAGGCCCTCAGTGAACTCTTTGTTGAAATTCTGACTCCTCCCAGCTGTGCCCTGTTCTGCGCCCATGCCCCACATTCTTCCCCAGCTCTCCACTGCCATGCAACACTGCCGCTATGTTGTTCTTGTGCCGGTGTGTATGCTTTCTTTGACAATAGTGAACAATAAACTAGAACACAAGTTTCATGAAGGCAGGATGTTGTTTGTCTACTGCTCTACACCAAGCACCTGGAACAGCAGCAAACGGAAGGACAGCCTCAAAAATGTTTGTGGAATAAATTAAGAATTGTGTGAGTGACACCTACTGGGCCACTTACTACCCCAATTTGCAGGGCATTCTTAGGTAGTGCCCTCTTGTTGCCTTTAAAGCCAACAGGCAAGGGTGACTCTGTAGCTCATCTTGGGGTTGGTAGAACTGCTTATTGATAGAAATTAGGGCCAAAGGGAAGAAAGCTGTTACAGACCACATGTGTTCCGTATCAGCCTACTCAACTGCCATAAGAAAATACTAGACAAGATGGCTTGAACAACAAAAATGTATTTTCTCATAGTTTGCAGACTAGAAGTCAGGGTTCAGGGTTCCAGCCAATTCAGTTTCAGATGAGCACTTTTTTCCTACAGACAACCACCTTCTCGCTTGTCCTCATTAGACCTTTCTCAGTGTATGCTCAGAGTAAGAGAACTAAATCTCTGGTGTGCCTTATAAAGACACTGCTATGGTTTGGATACAGTTTGTATGTTTCCCAAGGCTCTGTGTGTTGAAATTTAATCTACATCGTGAGGTATTAAAAGGTGAAAACTAGCCGAGTATACCAATCTCAGCTACTTGAGAGGCTGAGATAGGAGGATGCAAGTTTGAGGCCAGACTCCAGAAAAAAAGGTGGAAAATAAATTCATCTATGATATTTAGAGGTGGAGTCTTTGAGAGGTGATTAGGATTAGATAAAGTCATTATGGTAGAGACCCCATGATTGAATCCAGAGGACCACATAAGAAGACCAAAAGAAGCCAACATTCATACTCACACACCCTTTCACCCAGAGACGCCCTGTGCAACCTCAGAACTCTGCCAGAAAGAAGTCTGTCACCAGATGTCCCTCTTTGTTCATCTCATACTACCCTAAGAACTCAAGCCCTCGACCTCTAAATTTTCTAAATTATCTTTATAATCATTTTAGTCTGAAATAATCTTTCTTTTCTATAAATATCAATAGTAATTATTGGCCATAAAATTGATGCAGGAATCAATTATATGCATTAAGGATAGATAAGATCGTGTCATGTCTTTTCTGTTTCTGCCTCCCACAATTTTTAAATACTGGGGGTTTTTTAACTCAAATTTCCCTTATCTATTTGCACCTAGAACAAAATTGCAAATTTCTTGATGATCATAACCACATTGCAATTGTTTATTTAATTCCCTAAAGCAATGGTTCTCAAATTGTGATTTCTGGTTTAGAAACATCAGCCTTACCTTGGAACTTGTTAGACATGTAAATTCTTATGTGACACCTAAGACCTACTGAATCAGAAATTGTGGGGTTGAGGTCCAGCAAGCCGTGCTTTATAAGCCTTCAGGTGATTTAGATGCTAAAGATTGAGAACCAATGCCCTAGACCATCTGAAACAGTCCCCTGAATATTTATTCAATCCACATTCATTCAATAAATATTTATAGAGTACCTACTATCTGCCTGGCATTAAGTTAGGATACATGGCAAAAGCAGAAATGATCCCTACCCCCCTGAGTTTGTAGGCTAGTGAGGAAAGAGATATTATTAAGTAATCTCATGAATAAATATAAAATGGCAGCTGTCATAAGTTGTATAAAGAAAAGGCACATGAAACCTTATAATGCTGTGAAACCTTATAACACAGAATTGATCTTGTCTGAGGTGATCTTCTGAGAAAGTGTCCTTGAGCAGGAAATGAAGGAAGAGTGTGGGTTTAACAGGTGGAGTGGGACAAAAGCACCTTCTAGGCTGAGGGAACGTCATGTGCAAAGGACTGTGTGGAGGGAGAAACTGGCCAGCATGGTGGGAGGTCAGGAAGTCAGGTGAGGCATAAAGATAGACTTTCCATCCCAAGTTGAAAAATATGGGCTTTCCAACATGATGGAGAGCAGTTTAAGAAATGTTTAAAGCAGGAGGACTGGGGTGGGCTTGGGTGGTGAGTGGTTATAATTATGCTCTGAATAGATCACGATGTCAAAAAGGATTTGAAGGGACCCAGAGGTTGTGGCAGAATAAGTTAAAAACTCCCGCTGTCATCCAAGAAGGAGAACTGCAATCCAAGACCCCAGAAATGGGAAAGTGGCAGGGGGACTTGAGAAACAGGAGGTAAAACTTAACAGCACGTGATGATGGATTGAATATTAAAGATAAAGAGAACTCAGGGTCAAGGGTGACTTCAGAGTTTCTGATTGGAGTAATGGATAAACGATGATGCCGTTTCCTTAAATAACAAACACCAGATAGGAAGTGGGCTTGGGGACAGTCAGTAGACCAACTGACATCAAAATAAAAGGTGTTGTGTAAGGGGCCTGAAAACAGGAGAGAAACATGGGTCCACAGGTGGAAATCTTTTTAAAAAAGAAGAGGTAGACCCTCTTCATCTGTCATGAGGAATGTGACTCTAAATCTTGATGTGGCTGGGGTGCAATTTTTAATGGAAAGTTGGTATATTTCTCATCTAATGGATTCTAGTTCCTGGGAAATAAACCCAGAGGTCTGCTAAAGAAGAGTGGGATATAGGGTTAAGTGGTATCCCAGGAGGTGTGTGAATAGTGGAGAAGATCTGAATTGTCATGGCAGAGGACAGGAGATCAATTTCATTGGAGAAATAGGATTGTCTGGAAATATTAAGGTGAGTATATAAGTTTTCCACAGTACCCATCTGACAGGGTGCAAACTTCTCCAGTTAGGGCTCAGGGCGTCACTGTGGTCAGGAAGAAGTGCATTCTTAAACTCAGCCATGTTTGAATTTGTGTCATTCAGATATGACGAAAAGATGGAGCAAGAGGACTTGGTATATAACAAAGATATACAGAGGAGTAAATGAATGAAAAAAATAAATGACAAGTGATGAAAGAATTCTATATGTATTTGACTTAGTTCTTTAAAATTCCATGTAGGAAAATAATCAAAGCTAGCCAGTTTACGTATGATCGTATATCATCATCATAGTAACCTTTCACTACTAACCTTGCTTCAAGGCAGCCCTCAAGTAACTAGTCCAGCATTTGCTTAATATTTTGGCTGTCACCACTTCTCTTCATGTGTTCCATCTGATGAGCCCAAATTGCAGTGAGCCTGACTGCAACATTAGGGGCTAACCCTAGGGAAAGGTTCCAGGATCTCATTACTGGTGACCTGATTGGGAATGAAAGGGCCTGCATCACGCCCGTGGCATTGATAAAAGCCACCGTGTCCCTTCTAATGCTGCATGCCATCTAGCAAGGGTCAAAGCCAGCCTCTGTCTGCCTCACCTAGACAATGCTCCTCTCCCCTGAGTCAGACAGAAACAGATAGGGATTGGGCCCTGGAAAAGTTCACACTCCAGATATTTCTAAAGGACCAAAAACATCTTTGTTTTTCAAAGATGTAACCAATCCTTATTGTGTTAGACATTAAAAGTGATTCTCAGATCCGGTTCTGCTTCCAATCTGTTATCTTGGTTAAGATGTAAGAAAATTTGGCCTCGTAGGGATGCGCATTTGGAAAAGAGAGGAGCACTTCAGTAGACTTTGAGGTAATTGTGAATAGTCTTGCTTGGCACTTCACCAAAACTTGACAATGGAAATTTCTTAGAAGATAATTGCAGTATGGAATCTGGAAATGTAGAGGGACAGTTCTCATACTATGTACACTCATAAGAAAATAAAAATGAAAATGGCGATAACATCTTAGTATTATGATACAAGTAACATTGACCTTATGGGGACCCTGAAAGTATAATGGGAACCCTCAGCAGTCCCTGGACTGTTGCGTTAGCCATCTCCTCAAGGAGTTTGCATGACCTGGAATGGGTAGATTCAATTTGAAGACAGTGTGCCAGGTATTATCACCTCCCTGTCTCTAAAAAGTGTGTTTTCCACTGACTTGAAACTGTAAGAGTGAAACATCAAAGTTGAGAGGAACATTGAGATGATTCATCTAAATAACTTGTGTTTCAGAAGAGGAAACTGAGTACTAAAGAAGGTCAGAGCTGAGCCATAAAACTGAAGCCACACACTGATTTGGGAAAGTCAGACACAATTCACAGGTTGTGTAAAGCATACTGGGAACCTTAAATGTATGGAGTATTTATATTGCCTCAGTTATTCTTCTTATCACAAAGATGAAGGAGAAAACACACACCCTGGTCATACCAGATTTCTTTAAATCCTAGAAGAACTGTTTCTTTTTCTAATTCATTTCATTTCCCAGCCAAACCTATTAACGTATGTCTGATCCTAAAAGAAGACATCTTGGAGATACAATGGCAGGCAATCTAAAGGTAAAAGTGAGAAAAAATTAAGAGGAAATGCTTTTTATAGTCATTATAGTCACTGCAAGTAGTGCTCTTGGACTTGTGCAGTGCACAGCCTGTGAAGCCATATGCAGCCTTCCTGGCCAATCTTCTGACAGTATGAGAATGTTTACATAAATGATGGTATATCTGCACTATGTCACAGGGCCAAGCCCTTTGTATCTTAATTATCTAATTATGATATAATAACTAAATGTGAAAGAAAAAATAAGGTACAACTCATAACTTCTAGATGATCATGAGGTCATGAGAACCTAATGTCCCTGCATGGTTTGTCATGCAGAAATACATCCTCCAGTCTTACTCTTCTGTGTCTACTAATTCAACCTAAAAAGAAAAATCACGGTTCAGGGGAATGACCATGTCACACTATGGGTTCACACTGGGTCTGCCTGGAACTAAAATTGACTGCGTTTTTTCACGTATCTCTCTGTTCTGTGCTCCCCTTTTTCTCCCCATGCATTCTCGTGCCACCACCTCAGAGCCCAAGAGTTTTCACGCTATTTTGCACAGAACCTCCTCAGGAGCTGTGCAGAGGGGTAAGGAGTAGCAGGGAAGGGGTCAACAGTGCCTCCACCCCTGCTTCATTCAGAAATGATTTTTCTTATATAGGAGAATTCTGGTATGATTTCATTTGAGGAAAGTGTTCCATGGGGGTAAAAAAATCCTAAATATCACTGCCATAGCTCACATCCATCTAGGACTTAGGTAGGACGAAGCTTTACATTTTCTTCCAGCTACATGTTTTCTCCTTAGTTGAGATCAGCATTCCAATCTTAGTGTCCTTTCAATTCTGATTTTGCCATCCACTCTATTTTCTGTCCCTCCCAGCTTTGTGCCATCTGCAAGTGTCATTAGCTTGACAGCTCTGTCCTCAAACTAATTCTGTAATAAAAATGTTGAAAAGAATAAAGCCCTTGAACAAGCCCCTAGACACTGCCCACTGGGTATATTAATTCATTAATTGATGCTCTCTGGGACTGATTTTTCAAATCAGTTATCAATCTATATAACTATATATAGTGGCTCTCTCACCTTGAGCCCAAATTAAGATTCAAATATTTCTAGCAGAATGGACAAGCCTGAGAAGAGCAGATCTGTAATAGTCAGGGGAACTTGGGTAGGAGACTGAAGGAGGAGGATTGTACACAGATGCCAGGGGTTGAAGAGGTTGATGTCATAGGGTGTCTTTCCCCAACACCATCCTGTGGGTTGGGATCAAGGTCTAGGGATGGGAGAGGTCACAGGAAGGCCTCTGAAGCAGTGGGTTCCCACAGGGCTGCTCAGGTCCCTGGGGACCTGAAAAGTTCATTAGGCAGTCCGGGAGGAGGCCTTTCATTTTCTGAGGTCACTTAGGGACTAGCACACTGGGGACAAGTTCTGCATTCTGGTGGTGGGCACCCTTATACAGTTTATAAGCAGGGGACATCCAGGGGAAATCAGAGCAAAAGGAACAGGATCTTATGTACCTGGAAGACTGATACAAGAGCATATCTGAACCAGCACCTGGGGACTTGCAGACCAGACAGTGGGGCTATAAGGGAAAAGTGTAAGTCCCTCAGGGAGCACAAAACAGGCAACCTGTCAAGATGAATGTTTAAAGTGGTGTGGTCCTGTATGATCCCAGATGGATGAGCCTGGAGAGCCACATGGGTTGTTCAGAACACATTTCACCCTATCGTGAAACACTCTAGCCTGTTGAACTCCAAAGAACCTTCGAATGTAAACCCTAATTTCTGCTCCTTTCTAGAAGATTCCTGACAGCTGTTTGGGTCGGTTCTCTGGGAGCGACACACTTTACCCTAACTGCAGTCCTCCATCTCCTGTAAACCCAAGTTTAAATTCTCACTTTCCAGAGCTGCTCTACCCTCCCCAATCTGAAGAAAACATTCCTGCCTGGGGAAGTTAGGGAAGAAGTGGAGAAATGGGAATCATAAAAAGGTTAATGCAGAAAGTGAGGCATATCTCAGCCTGTGTGGTCCCCAACTTGCCTGATCACCTGGGACATAATTGCATAAAGCAGATCTCAGGCCCTTTCTTGGAGGAGAAGTGGAACCAGGACCCTTCCTCCAGCAAGTCTTCCAGATCACTCTGCAGGTCTAGAAAGTTTGGAAACACTGATTAAGGTTAGTATCTTATTTTATAGATAAGGAAACCAAGACCAGCATAGTTCAAGTAATTCAATCAAGGTTATGGCTTTACTTTCTCATGTTTACATTTCCAACATTGAGCCGGCTGCCAAGAGTATCTCTTTGTTCCCTCTATACTTTTAGCAGAATATTTAACAGAACCTCAGATCCAAGATTATGGTTTCCTAAGTATGCACCTAGAAGCTGTAGACACCATGGAGGGATTCCAGGGCAACTGTGTGCAAACGGGTTGGAGACATAATGGTAGAACTGCAGTTTTCTTCTTTCTGTGCCCTCCTCTCTCCACGAGAGTAGACTTATTCTTATCTGCTTTATATATTCAGTTCTATGAAAAAGTTCAGTAAGCAAGCTTTGTTGCTTAAAAAGTGAATTTGAGATCAACTCATCTAAAATTGTCTCATCTGCAAAACTGGCCTTTTTTAAAAGTTCACCTGTCTTAAAAAAAAAATCTTCGGAGCCTCTTATTTTAAAGTTCATTCAATTTTCATTAATTCTCACTGCTCTTAACATCCACACAAATTTATCTAAAGGTCATATTTATTTTTTTAATGTAAAGATGACCAATTATTTATTACCATGTATCTCAAAGAGATCACACTAAATAAGGACTATTATCATCGATTTGGTGGAAGAAATGGATGAAGGTTTTCTAGTATGAAGAATGCAAAATCAACACCCATCCTTAGAAAACAGTAAAGCATCTAACCAGTGGGCTGCAGCGTGGAGAGAACACAGCAAGAACCTTCTCTAACATGATTCTCAGCCAGGACAAGGAGCCCATGAGGCACTGTAAACACTTCATAGCTACACTGTGAAAATCTCCTAAGTTTGATGCCAAATATGATTAATATGTAAAATTTATCTTTGTTCTGAGTATACATACTGACAAGATAATGCTATTGGTTTGAGGTAGTGTGGAGCCAGATACACTTGTAACCTGTGGGAGGAGAATATGTAGCTTAAGAGTAACTTAGCACCCCAAAAACATTTATTTTTACTGAAATGTGAGATTTTTGCCTTACATATATTTAAGAAATTCTGTTCAAGAGAGAACACAGTTTAATGCAAAGATGCAGAACTGAAGGCTAGAGAAGTGAAGAGGCAGCTACTAAGTGCCTTTGTCAGGAGTGGAAGAAGTGAGAATTCAGTAGTAGTGATTGTCAGTGTTGGTGAGTTACCTAATGTTCCTTGAAGTCTTTAATTTCTTTTTAGATTACCTCTAATAACTCTAGAGAGGTAAATGCTTTTTGAAATTAAAAAAGAAAAATACTACTACAGTAATAGAACCCAAAGAGTTAAGCCACAAAGATCCTGCCCTTCCTATCAAGGTACCAGGACTGGTCACTAGAATGAATGCTCTCCAGATCAGAAGTTCATAACAAAAATGCATAACTTTAGCTACAAAGTAGAATAAATATGGTGAGCACTCTTACTCCTATTCTGAGTGGGTTTGCCCTATGAAAAAGTTATTGGTTTCAGAAAAGGAAGGTAAGACTTAAAGTGTCCTGCTGGGTTAATATCAGTAGCCCTTACCCTGTCCTACATCATGAGGAAGGGCTGGTACCAAGAGGGAATGGGCATGATGAAAGTGTCTTCCCCAGAATTCTGATCAGAATGTCTTCTTCAGCCTGCCCTACCTCTGTGAAAGAGTTACTGCTTCACAACTCCATTCTTTTAAATGCTTACTGAACAATTTACTGTTATCCTCATACCATTAAAAAGACAATGGACAATGTAAATGTATGATTACACAAACGGTACGCCTTTACTCCATGTACAAACAGAGAAACAACATGTATCCCATTTGTTTACAATAAAAAAAAAGAATTAAAAAAAAAAGACAATGGACATATAAGACATCCCCCCTTCTCTCAAGAAAGGTATAATACTGGGAAATATATAACGAGTCATTAGACTTATGTAAATAAGACAGACCTAATATTATTCATGTCAAGGGCATGGGACACACAATAAGAGTTATAGGTAGTCAAGAAGGAAGGTATCAATTTAACAAAGTATTAATGGAGACAATTTTCATGGAAATACAATTAAAATAATGTAAATGATGGAATAGTTTTGAAGTTCCAAGCCAATTTCCATTTTTTGAATGTATATCATGTCCCAGATACCAAACCACATGCTTTCACAAAATCATTATAATTTTACCAAAAAAAAAAAAAAAAACTTTGAAAAATGTATGCAGATGATGCGTGATGGTTTGAGGATTGTGGGAGATTTTATTTCTTATAAATTTTTTTTCTTTATTAATATTATGTATGCAGTAAATAAGAAAGAAAAGAATTTGTAAAGTTTAAGCAGATAGGTAATGCAGCGTTTTATAATTAGAGAAAATGTTATATATAAAAAAAAACATGACAGTGGGGATTAATATCTGTTCTGTGGACAATGAGGAGTTAGTGCTAAGAAGAAATGAAAAATAAACTAGAAAAGGGGGAAAATCATCTTATAAAGAGCATTGAGTGTCTCAGAGAAAAGTTAATATTTGATCATATCTACAAGGGAAAACCATTAAGATTCCTAAGAAATAAAGTGTAGTAGAAAGACAACATTGCTCTTGTTGCAGTATACAGGAAGGAGTTGAGCAAAAGGGGGTGCACAGACATGTGATTATAGTATGAGTGATTTGCTTGCAATAGAACCTCAGCAGAAAACACAGGATCTGAAACACATGTCTGTCTGTCTCTCCAAAGCCCATGATTCTTCTGCTTCTTCACACAACCTGTAACAAGTGCTTGGAACCAGAAGTAACTTTGCATTCTACTCCACTGCTTCTCAAACTTCTCCAGGAAAGTGTACCTAAGAATCGGGGGCAAAATTCCAGGAGGTCCACCTGCAAACTCAAACTGTGAGTGAGGTAGCAGATCTTTATCTCAACAAGTCAAACAACACCTTTATTTTCTTATATTACAGAGTCCTATTTGTTGCAATATGAAATTAATATTTAAAATTTCATAAAGCAAAATTAATAAGTATATTCTATTCAAACTATACATGGACTAAGAAAGCTCTTTGCTCTTCCAAATAAGTGACAGCCATCCTCCTTCTAAATCCCCACAGAGAATGTCCACAATCTTCTAGATCATATGAATCTATGTTACTAAGAAAGTTATTCCATATCATTTAGATATCATCCTTTAAAAAATTCCAAATTCTGATTGAATTCTTAAGGGGAAGTAGAGAGTAGGTATAAGGAAAGCACTAATATCTGAAATGACCCATGTAGCTTCCTACTGAAAATATCTTCCCCCAAGTTAAGAAAGCTTAGTTCTAGGGAGAAGGTAGCATAGGAATGGGAAAAAAAAGAGGTAGATCAAATAGTAACACCCAAAGACACAGAATAAAGTATTTGGTAAGAAGATAATCTAATAAGAAAGAGGAGAAGATAAAATTCACCAAGGCATGCTATATGCATGTACAAATGTATCACAATGAATCCCATGATTATATTTAATTATAATACACCAATAAAAAATGTTAAAGAAAGAGAAGGAGATGGTGATGGAGAAATCCATGACTCCTGGTTTGGATGACTGGGAGAAATTTCACTAATGTCATTAACAGAAATAAAAAAGTTCAGATGTTTGCTGAAAAGAAAAAGTTGAGTTCAATTTCGCTTATACTACACTTCAAGCAGTAACAGTCAGATGGAAATGTCCCAAAAAATATATTTGGAGTCATCAGTGAAAAGTTGGACCTTTAAAAAAGAATGTCGTTTCCAGGGAAGCAAGAGAGCATGAGTAGAGAGGAACTCGTGGTGTGCTGGCTCTAAGTCAGTGGAACCACAGGGAGAAGCAGCAGGTGTGTGGCCTGCAGGGAAATAGTTTTCAAGAGAAGCAAGTCACAAGGGGTGTAAAATCTGGCACAAAAGACAAAGTGAGTAGAGGCAGGGAAAACGCCATGATTTGAAAAAGGAAAATATCTTTGCTAACTCTAAGGACGGTGGTTTTAATAGTGTAGCAGGAATAAAAGTAAGATGAAATAATTTAGGAAAAATGATGGTGAGCAATTGATGTACTGATAGAAATTATGAGCATTTGGAGAAAATTCTATGAAGCAATAACCATCTGTGTTGTGTAATAATTGTCATCTTTTTAAATGCAATGCAATTTGCAACAATAATTCAGAAGCAATAAAAAAAAGGTATTAGTAGTGGCCATATTGCTGCAATGACATTATTTCAGCAGTGAAAAAAAAATAGTACATCGGTAAAGACTAAACAGACTCTGTGGACATCCTTAGTTTTCTGAGGAAGGTCCACAATTGCCACTGAACTAAAAACAATGCACATTCTATCTTAGGGCTGTTTCAACTGAAAAGAAAATGGAAATTTGAATCAGACAACATAGTATGGCTCTTTCCTGCACAAAAAATGGTTCTGAGTTTATCCGTATGAGTCAAAACACACACACACACTAGCAAAGACCATGGTAAGAATTTTTATTGGTGATGCATTCTAATAAAAGAACTCTAGGAAAATAGCAAACATCAGTATTAATATCAAATGCTTCATAATGCAGCATGCGTTTGTTTTTCAGACTATTGAGGTTGTATATGTGTTTTTTGGTAAACCTCAGAATCTAGTGCTATCTTTTATACAGTGTGCCATAATGGACACTTGTGTGTACATAAACATGAACAGGTCAATTTATCTTTCATATTTACTAATGAATTTGTTGAGGTCCAATCACTATTATTAGTGATTATTATTAATACACTAATAATATTCAACTTAAATTAAAATAATATCTTGGAATTGTGAAAGAACATTTCATCTCTACTGTGCCTCTTTCTTCTTTTCAGTACTGGGGATTGAACCCAAGGCCTCATAAATGCTAAACAGGCACTCCACCACTAAGCTACATCACCAGGCCTTTTTATTTCATTGAGAAAGAATCTTGCTAAGTTGCCCAGGTTGGCCTTGAACTTTCAATCTTCTTGCCCGATCATCTTGAGTAGCTGGGATTATAGGCATGCTCTACCACACCTGGCTTTCTACTGTGTCTCTTTTAATAGATAAAGTAAATTAAATGGTTCATCCCAACCAAAAAAAAAAAAAAAAATGCCTTTTTTGTTGTCGGCTTATGGTGAAATATAAGCATTAGTCAAACTTGTTTGAACAGAAAAGTTCAAAACAGCAACATAATTCCAGTAAAAAGAAAAGTTATGGCCAAGCTCAAAAAAGTCAGTAATCTGCACAGAACCTGGAAGGATTACCATTGCATTAGCAGAGAAACTTTTGGGAGCATAGCTTCTTGTTAGGCTAATGAAAGGTGGACCCACTGCAATATCTTAACTCATGAAAAATTGCTGTCATTTTGCCTTTTTCTTTTGCTTTTAATCACACACTGGATCTAAAAAATATGTCTTCTTTTATAAAAGTATGTATCTTCTCATGGGTGTTAGGAAGAGAATATACAACACACATACACGCATGCACACAGGCTTGTGACGCTGAATTGAATAAGAAAACTAAATAGAGAGCTAAATCAGAATGCTTGGAAATATAAAAATCTCCTCATCATTAAAATATTCAGGAAGAGAGCTTAATCGGCACCAAAATAATAAAGTAACTATGCAATTGTATTTATAAAAATAAGCTGTCTCAGTTTATGTTATTGAAAAATACCATCCATTAATTATTGACCTTGGAACATTTGGAGGTTTTCATAGCTCTTTTAAAATTTCCATGCAGCATCTAGGTCAATCAGGTAAAATGCATCCAATATTATATGTAAAATAATTTTGCACCACATTTTTCTTCTGAAAAATGATTCCTATTTGTTTGCAGAATTCAAACAACTTTAGCTGCTTGAAATCCTGAAACATTTTTGTGCTTTTCAAAATTCACATTTCATAAAGGGCATCTATTCTATAAAGTTTACTGAATAATAAATATAACTTTAAGTGATGCAAACTGTCAAAATTCTTGAATGTCAGAGTTAAAGCTGATAGCTCTTCATGATATTCATGATATGTATTTTTTTCTTCTTTGGAAAAGGTAAAAAACAGAATAAGAATGATTTAAGTAAAGGCAATCTCACATTTGAATTTCTTCATCTTTGTATATTTGTCATAAATAACAATTTAAATATCCTCTGAGGTTAATATTTTCTGGTTCAATGTGAAAGTGTAGAAAAAGTTAATATATTCATGCATTATATGAGGCAACAGAGACCGAAGCATCTTATTTGTAGCAAATTTTATTTTCAAATAACCATAAAAGGTATCCAGTTACTCTTCATATTAATTTATAAGATCATGCAAGATGTAAACAGAAAGTTCCAAAGGAAAGAAACATTCCTGACAATTCTAATATGAGAGGGAAAAGGACACAGAATTGCACACCAGGAACTTTCTACATATGGCTAATACCTGGATTCTTATGCTTGCCTCATTTTTTTCATTTCATCACAATATAATATGTAATGCGAAGAGGCAAAAATTAATAAGCCAAGAAAAGAGAAACTTGACAATGTGATACATGATAGGGAGTATTAACTATATTAATATTCACAGAGAAATGTTGCAAGAGAAAATATCTATTTGCAACAGTTAAAAACAAAAACAAGTTGTGGCAAGAATATTGCTACTTACGTCATATTCGGAGACTTTTCCTTGAGTATCATGCACAGTTCTGAACTTTAAAAAATATTTTTTTTACTGTGGAACCAGGTAAAATGAAATGGACATCTTCCCAGCAACTATTCAAAATAACATATTAGCTTCAACTTTTACCTTATTTTGAAAATAAGGAAAATCATAATACTATTCTGGAAAAAATGCCATAAGGACAGAGTAGGTATGCTTTTAAAAATGCTTCAGATGAATAGCAAACCATAAAGAAAGTAACTTTCTATTTTTGACACTGTCTTTAAGCAAAGTATTGTGCATCAGAGGGGCTTCCTTTAATTACAATATTCAGAATTGATTCCCCATTACTAAAAATAGAAAACTGATCCGCAAAGTCAATTCAGAGTTTATCTACATGCTCAGTGCATATGCTTTATCTGTTTACAGTGTATTTCTTCAATTTGGGCTGAGATCTAGTGTCCTTATTTTTCCCTGATGTCTAAAGACCATAAGATGTAACAGGTATTGAATCGCCTCAAGAGTACACAATCTTTCTATCAGTAAAGCTAACTTTGTTTATTACAGAGTTAAAAATTAAACAGCAAAACTCCATGCAAAATGAGGTGTTCATATTTATCTTTCATAACAACAGTATTATCCCCAATATTCTCTTTAAGAGCCTAGAATGTCATGACTCCAAATTTCCATTTCAGAACTTCTCATTTCTTACACACAATGCCCTTTGCAGGCACTCAGCAATAGAAAATGAGATGATATTTTAATGTGTCTAATAAAAAAAAAAACCTTGACTCTAAAGAATATACAGTGGATTTCACTGGGATTTTGTTTGATAAAGCTATTTAGGTATTAGGTAATGAAAAGTCACCAAAAGTTTAAGAGTATTTGCTTTGGTTTCTTTATTATGAAGTTTTATCCTTACTGGAGGTATCAAAAACCTACACACTTTTAAAGTCAGCATTAAAGTGACTGTTCAACCAAAAGTCACAGACACCAACTCTGAATAAAGCTTTTTGTGCCCAAAATCATTTTGCCAGAAGTTAGACTAACCCAAGATTTGGGGAGGTAGAAGCCATAAAAACTTGGTGCCCTATGCCCATCAAAGAAGCCCACATTCTCCTATTCCATGCCAATTAGTTGGCATTTGCAAGTGCCCAGCCCCAAAGATTGCTGAGCATCATGCGAAAGCGTGATACAACCTCCAATTCTGCATCACATGCTCTTTTCTTTTCCCACTCACATAATTAGTGCTCTTTTCCTTTCCTTTTTAAAAAATGTGCCTGTTTCAAATTTGTATTATTTTTTTCAGATGTCTAATTTCAGTTATGTTCTTTCCCTCTTTGGTCTCTTCCCGAATTTCACATTCCAGACAAATATTTAAAGGTCTGTAAAACCAGGCAAGTTTCCAAAATATTTCTAAATGAAACTGCTATAGGTGACAGAGCAGGGAAAGAGCCGCCAAGCTTATAGGACAAAGATTTGCATAAACGAGCTGAAAATGTGTTGAGAAATCTATCTGGGTTGCTAGAACCATAAGTGAGATTTCAATGAGGCATAAACATTCAAGTTGCTGACAAAACCAACATGTTTCATGATCACTCAAAATAGTCTACTTGTCATGGTGCATCGCTTTTTTTTCCTTATTATTATTACTATTAGTAAGTCACTGTCTCTCTTATATTATTTTCTTTTTTAGTGTCCAGAAAGTGAAAACATTTAAGAAAACATTCAAAATTCTGAGAATATATGTAAGTGAAATATTTAATGTCTGTCATTCATAAAAGTTACATCATTTACATAGGGTTCATTTGTATATAATAAAAATTTCATCATAATGAAAATTTTTCTGGAAAGTATTTTATATGTTAATTTGTTTAACATATGCTTTGGATATACAACTAAATAGGAATAGTTTAAAAAAATTCTTTCTTCAAATATTCCCTTTAACAATTAAAAAACCTCATTTCTAAATATTTGTTTTTCTTCCCACTTGCTCCTTTGTTTGTAGTATCATAAGTAACTTGAACTATGCAAAGATGGGATCTTTTCATAGTTCAGAATATATTTGTATACTTCAATAAATCTGCTCATTGCATAGCAAACACGTAAACTTATAGAGGATCTATAAATTTTACCCTAAAAAAGTTGAAATTTTACACAATAATTTATACTGAGGTTTATTTTTGTTGTAACTTGGGTTTACTTTTTATTTTTAATACATGTGTCATTTGAATACAACAAATGAAAATAAGTCATGAAAAATATAAAAAAAAAAAACTAAGTAATTTTACCCTAGACTACCAAAATTGAACCTCATTAAATTGTATGGATTTTTTTTCCTAACTATTACAAGTTGTAAATGTACTACTGTGCTGCCTCCTTAAGACAGTGTTTAAAATTAATTTCAACAGTGTGTGTTTAACATAAAGTTAACTATGTTTGCATCAAATAAAATGTTTATTAATGAAAGCTATTTATCATACAAGAAACAGCAAAGATAAGTCATCATTACAGAGATGTACACTAGAAGTGACAGATGTAAAAGTGCATGCAGAGACTTCTGTTTAAAAAAGAAGTAATAAACAATAATACTAAAATTACTGGGTTTTGATCCCTATTCTCTTAAATGAGTAATAGCTTTTCTTTGAATTTACAATTGGAAAATGTCATTAACAGATAGGACTAATACACATTAGCAAGCAGGCGAAATGAATGTTTTTGGACTTTATTTTACAGCTATTGTGCTTGACAAATGTGTGGGATTTTTTTCAATAATAATTTTCTTCAAATATGGGGTGGGCATATTACTGCCAGGTTGCTCTGGTTTATACAGGTTTTTCTAGTGTTTTTAAACCACATAATTTTAAGCGTTCATTTGTGTTAGACATCGTAAAGAACAGAAGTTTTGTTAACATTCAATAAATGACATTTATGTCTCACTCTCTCTCTCCCTCTTTTTTTTTTTTTTGGCTCAATAAGTTTTTAAATGTATGATTATCATAACCTAATAGTGTCTTTGTCTTCACTGCAGTGGATTTCCGATCAAACTTTTCCCCTTCTTTTAATACTTTAGGGAATTTTCAAACGTCGGGATGTTTGGCTGTAATGCCCCAAGATTTGTTCTCCCTGAAAAAAATCATAGTGACAATTTATTAACTACAGAGCAACTTGGCTTTTAGGGGTCTGCAATTTCTATTTAGATTTACAAATATTCATCCGTGTTCAATAGACCTAACATTAAATCTTAATCATATTTAAGGTTTATTTTCATGCAATTACTTTATCTGCTAATTTTTTTATTCTAAAAATTGGACTGAGTTAAATCAGTGGGGCATTACTTGTATTATAAGCACATATATTTAAAGGTACTTCAAGATTGATTGACATTGCATATGCAATGGTGTGTGCATTTAATATGAATCAGAAGTTTGGAAATTTAAAAACTGTTTGTATGTTTGAATATTTAAAAAT
The DNA here is from genome assembly GCF_902686445.1 of Sciurus carolinensis. Classification (NCBI taxonomy): domain Eukaryota; kingdom Metazoa; phylum Chordata; class Mammalia; order Rodentia; family Sciuridae; genus Sciurus; species Sciurus carolinensis. Next base: position 89,074,052 of record NC_062224.1, read on the forward strand.
TCTTCCACTACCAGTTTAATACCTTTTACATAAAAATATTGAAAACACACTAGTACAGGTAAACTTAAATAAAATTGATGGGAAATAAAACTCCTTAGATTCAAAATGGTTTATTCACACAAATTTAATAGGATATATCACAATTGTTTGGTCCATAAATATTTAGGGGAAATAGTTTCTATACAATGCATTTATCAATAAACAAAGAAACATGGACAATTTTGCTAGACCACTTACTGTACTATAAACACGAAGCTCAATATATAAGATTATTGAATTTATCAACTATATTTGAAAGAGTGCACAACTGCTTTCTATGACATGTTTGTCCCCTCTAACAGGATACACCATAAAAAGAGTTTCAGAAATAAGAGGTAAAACAGTACAAAACTAGTGAGGTGTCAAAAGGGCTTAAAACAGTTAATTTAACAAACAACACATATAATCCTGATTTTTCACAAACTTACTTCCAAGTTATATCATAAGGCACATAGGAGAACTGAGTTATAATTAGTCTACTTAATAAAGTAGATCTATAGTACCATATATTGTTCTGTCAAAGAACAAAATTTATAAGTATCAATATTTTACCTGTAAAAGTGTATTAATAAGATCTCAGCCTTACCAAGGTTGTTTGGTCTGGTTAGTGGTAAATGCCCAAAATGTAATAGAAATATGAAAAGTCAAGATTTAAGCTCCATATAAGATGATAACCACACTTGCTAAATATATAATGGCAATCACACCTTTCTTCTGTTACAGTGTTAACTTATCTTCCATCATCTTTTTTTAAAAAATAAGCTACTTTCTGTGCTAATTTTCTAAAGACCCTGAGCAAAAGTTACAATAATGCACTTTAATGTGGGCAGTGAACTGTCAATATGTAACCACACATTTATACAGCCAGAAGGACACCTTTAAAATCTATTAAACAGCCACTCAGACCACCAGAGGAGATTTAAGGGGTCCAAAAAAGTGGAAAATATGTGCAAAGTTATTCTTAACAATCCACTAAAGCAAGACATATATCTTGACTTCTTTTTTATTTTTTTAGGAAATCCACAATCTAATTGGTATTTAACTACAACAGAAGCATATAGATGAACATTCACCACTGCCCAGACCATTAAGATTTTACCTTAAATTAAAAGGAAAAAAAAATGCTACTGTAAACTAGGAAATATATTCAGATCAGCATCCACAAGGCTTCTGAGTTTATCTGCTTTAAGACTAATAACTGCAAATCTCTAATGCCAGAAAAGTTTCTTTGTGTGATACATTAATCAACCTATGCCAAAATAAAATAAAGCAAAACAAAAACCAAAGAATTTTCATTGTTGGTGTTAGTTTACTGAATTTTTCTAAAAGCATTTTTCAAAAAGAATGCCAGATACAATATCATGGTACAACTGAAGCCAATTAATAGAGATATTAATTAAATTATACCAACTTTTTGACTTCTTAAAAAATTATATTTTGCTTATTTCCATTTTCCCTAGGAAAAAAGGTAAGGTAGAAAGAATGATTTCAGAGTTTTATCTGCTGTTGTTGTTGGTTAGTTGTTTTTTTTCTTTTTAGCTTCCGAAAGTCAAAAGTATAGAATTTCAAATTCTATGTGGAATTTTCATAGGAGTTTCACAGAAAGTTTAAGTATTTTTAAATGTTGAAGAAACAAAGAACTAAGTAAGAAGGTTTTTAGGTTGTACATTCCTATGAGAAGGAAACTTCTCACCTAATAGAGTAACTTCCCACCTAATTAATCATTGCTATTTAAAATTACTCTTATTAATGCTTTTGCTTAATCATATTCCTATTTGAATCAAGAGTTCAGGTAAGAAATAACAATACTCAATACATTCTTTCAGATATAAAATTTTAAAAATGTGAAGTTTTCAAAATCCCTTAATCACACATACATGTGCAAGATTTAAAAAATAGCTAATTAATTACCTGGTTCATTATCAACCTAATCACTTAAGCAGGAATATGATTATTTACCCACATAACAACACTCTTACTTTTTTCTTTGAGAGTCTGGAAATAAGTAACATACAATTTTAAGAGGCACTTATTAGATTGATTCAAAAGCTCCCCTTACCAACTGAAAGACCTAATTGGTTAAAGAAGAAGGAAAAAAAAAAAAATCCAAATACACTTTTTGTAGACAAAATATGGTCACTTAAAGGAGACAATACTGTAAACTCATTTGCCAAGTGGCTGCAGATGCTACACACCAAGCTGTTATTTTTATTCCCCAAATATTTTGTGGGTTAGAAGGAAGGGAAAAAAAAAAAAAGTCTTGTAAATAATAAAATAATAATAATTAGAAGAAGAGGAAGAATTTAAAAAGAAGAAGAAGAAGAAAAAAAAAACCAATGTTAGAAAAGGTTCGTTAAGGTAGTTTGTGAGGGGCTTCCGGATTCGTGGCTGTCCATGTTAGAGGTCACGGATGTCACTACAGTGATAGTGGGATTGGTCAGGTCTGTTAAAGTGGTCGCAGTGCCGGGTGGAGTGAGAGCGCCGCTGTCTGCTGAGGGCGGGGCCGGAAGCGACGTGCCATCAGCTTTATCAACACCCCCATTCTCCTGCCGCAAAAGGTTCCTTCTGAATTTGGCTCGTGCGTTTTGGAACCAAACCTGCAAACCAATCCCAATTGATTTCTTTACCGATGTTTATTTTTATATATATATTTTTCTCTCTCTCTCTCTTCCTTTCTCTCCTTTTTAAAAAAAAAAAAAAAAACTTTGATCTTTTATCTCTTTTTTTTCTACTTCTTTTAAATAGAATTATTTGTTTTTCTTGGGAAGGTAGGGGCGCTTTCTTTTTTTCCTCATTCTTTTAAAACAGAGTAACTCGAGTAATACTATAGATTCATTCTCTCTCCTGCACGTGTCCCCTCCCAGCATTAACCGGTGCCACTTGGGACAACTGATGCTCACATGGAGATACCATGAAATAGACCCTCATTCCTCGACTGTTGTCTTATGAGAATGAGGAGAAGCAGGTCCACTAAAACTACTGCAAAGAACTGCTCATGTGACGTCAGTGTCATTGAAACAGAGTTTAAGCTATCCCTAAGTCTGACACCCACTATTTTTCACATAGGAAAAACTCTTCCAGGGCCACAGACCCCAAACAGAGACTATGTACCAGAATTCAGACTGTCTGCTATTCGTCACTGAGAAGTGAGAGAAGATCACAGGTGACTCACAGCAACCCATTATAATTTCATAGTCTTATATTCTTACCATGATGAATTTGATGAAGCAATTGGACAGCACAACTCATTCCCACTTTTTAAAAATGGTTTGTTAAAGTGAAAAATATATATATGCTCCAATTGGTTGCTGAGATACTAGTCATAACTTTAGGCTTTGGGGAGTTGCGGGGGAAAGACTACCTGAATTTAGAAGGTCATAATGTGAGAGAGGTTGCCAAGAAATCTCAGGAGTAGAACAGTGCTAGCAGATCCCTCACAAATCAGTGCACTGAGCCTAACATGAATGGAAATCTCCAGAGCCATGCCTTGTGCAAATGACAACACTTTCATTTGCACAGCAGTGAGGCAAGCTGAGCTGATTTTGGAAACCCGTCTTCCTATCTGTAGAGAGAATGTGGCTGCATCCTGTAAGACCCTGGATCTCTCTTTGAGTACCCTCCAGGAAGCCCCTGCAAATCTCAGTTTACCCTCTAGGGAAATAACTAAGATAAACTAAGAAGAAGCAGAATAGGAAATAGCCACATCAAGCCAAGCGGGGAAGAGAACTATTTACTGGCAAGGGGATGGGAGATGTATGCACAGCCAGTGATGGAGTTATCTTACCTGCAAAACTCTTTTGGTCAGGCCTGTTTTCTGAGCAAGTTGCTTGAGGTCCTTGGCATCCGGATTGTGGTTGATGGCAAAGTAGGATTTCATGGTCCGGAGCTGGTGGTGCTTGAAGGAGGTTCTCATGCGCTTGGTCTTCTGCGAGGGTGGATAAGGCTGCTGGTCCCGGTCCAAGTGGTCTGCCTCATTCTCATTACAACCTGTCACAATAACAGTGAAAAACAACTACTCAGTGGAAACTCCTGCATTAACTGAAATGATGGTAGGCTAATGACACTGTTATGATAATAAAGTGAAAGAGAAAAATGCTGACAACCCAATTATGAACAGTATCTAAACAAAAAGAAAGAAGTTAATTACCAACGTCAGCCAAACTGTTAATGTGGACAAAATTGAAATTTACCTAATAGAAAAACTATTAGATAAACCCTCTCTTTTGCTTGATGGTTGGTAGAAACCTTTGGGAAAATGAATAAACCCTAAGTAGGGCACGGGAGTGAGAAACACCTTCAAGAGCAAAAGGAAGAAACCGTTTATAACATATTTACATATACCTGTTCCCCACTGCCCACATCTACATCTTTGAGACTGTACAATTTGAGACTCTACATTTTTCTTTATGCTTCTGCAATGACATGTGACTATCAGAAGGCACAGATTTTTATCATAAAAGACAAGGGGGGTGGGAGGGGTTAGTGTTAGGGGTAGAGTTAGGGTTAGGAAGGGGGGCAAAAATGGAGGAAGGAAGGATGTATAGAGGGAAAAGAGGGGTGGGAGGGATGGGGGAAGGGAAAAAATAACAGAATGAATCAAACAACATTACCCTATATAAATTTATGATTACACAAATGGTATGCCTTTACTCCATGTACAATCAGAGAAACAACATGTATCCCATTTGTTTACAATAAAAATAAATAAATAAATAAATAAAAGAATATTTGGAGTTAAAAAAAAAAAAGACAAGGCAAAAAAGTATTTCACTCCTCAAGTTTGAAGTTTTCTGAGAGTTCACCACCTAAGGAAGAATCTAAGTCACTTCCAATTTTTAGCATTTTTTCATATTCCTAGAGCTTTCTAAATGAGGAAAAGGAAAGTAGCTAAAGATGGGGTGATTTTAGAAAATAAATATTTGCAAACTTCTTATGTAACACTAAGAATATTATGTTTGAGGGATTTCACCTATAACTGATTAGCATGAGGCTCTGCCAGGAAGAAAATACTTTTCCCTTGGAGTTATTCTAATAAATATTTCTGAAAGAGAATGAGCCCAGCCTTCTCCTCACTCAGTTTATGCCTGAAGCATGCCCCACAGCTCACAGCTGAGAGGCACTGATGGTGCGTATTTCCAATCTCCTGTCTTGGCTCCTTTTGCTCTGGATGTGTGTGAGTGGGATATGAGGCACACCACTGGCTGGGCTGGCAGAGAGAGGGTGGCATCTTCTCTTCCCTTGCAAAGCTCTTCTTGGCACCAAGGGCAAAACAAATCAACCTTTGAAACCAGCTAAAAAGTCATCATTCCCAGGATGTAAAGCTGCACATTTAAAAGGTCATTCCAAAAACCTGCTGACTCTGTATAGGAAATACAACTAAAGAATGAAAACATTTTGCTAAATATTTGCAGATTCAGTCAAATTTGCAAATTCAAGGGCATGGTAATTTTTTCCTTAAGCCCTATTTCATGTATTTAACTGATACATATTCAAATATCATCATGCTGCATTTTAATGCATTATTTAAAAATCAACCTTATCATGTCACTCAGAAGAGAAGAAAATTTGAATCTTGAGGAAAAAAAAAAGTGCCAGCATCCTTCCAAGAATCTCCAGTACCCCCCCCCAAAAATAAAAAGTGAGGCATCTCTAAATATTAGTTTTTTCCTACTGCTGAACAAAATGTTACCTGCCTACTATACTCTGGTTAGAATTACTTTTTAAAAATATGTACAGCACATTTGAAAATATGAACTTGAACAGTCATCAACAGAGACCATTTGCATACAAATCACATAACAAGAAATTATCCCTAATATAATAAGACTAAGCATGAACTAATGTATCCTAGGCTTGTATTTCCATAAGACATATACATGGGAAGACAAACTCTGTAAAGCCCAGGTGAGTTCTTTGAGGGAAAAGACTGTATTACATTCACTTCTGAGTCACACAGTGGGTCAAAAACTCAACAAGCATTCAATCAAGATTTAAAATGCTCTGTTTATCAATAAAATTACAAGCAAATGCAAAATCAAAATCAACTGGAAGGAATCCAGTTCAGATACATACATTCAAACACAGATCATAAACTTCTTAAGCCTGCCAGAAATGGTAACATATACCCAGAGATAACAGAGAAAATATACTTTACATTTTACCCTATTTCAGCCCAATGGGGATGTGTCAGGTTCAAATAGTCTATGGAATTGCACCTTCATATCCTCAAATGGATGAAACAGCAACTCATGACCTACTATAAAACCATACTTATCTCCAGTAAACTGAGCCATATTTCACAACCAGATTATAAATGTACCCACAACATAAAGGACAAAGAGGGACACAGTATCATCAGTGTCTTCTTCAAATAAGATTTTGTTCCTATCATATGTGAGTAACTTTTCCTGAATGACACATCAAATTGAATATTACACTTGGGACAGAAACCTTAACTTGGTGTTTAAATAATGTCCTTAACCATTCCCCCTCCCCCATGGTAACGATTCTTAGAAATGAATATGATTCCCAATTTAGCTATATAATCACTAGTCTTGAAAATGATTTTTATGAAAAATAATGGCAGTAAGATTTGATGAAATTGCTTTCCTGAATATGTACTCTGTGTCCATTATTGCTGATTTAAAACTCAGCAGAGTATTTTGGTGCATTAAATATAATTGTAGGGCTTGTTTCCACATGAAATACACAATTTGGTAAGAAGATAGGTTGTCAGGTCTTTCTTAAACAGATATTACTAATTACAATTTTCACATGACTATGTTATCACTTACGTTATGCAACAATAGAGAAATCTATTTCTTCTACGGAGTAATTCAGTTCATTATCATAAATTATTTGTGTTTAACTACAAATGCATTATGTAAACTTGCAAATAATTGTGTTTCCTCCACAGTCTACTTCTAAAACTTGTGGGTATTTCCTCTCTGGATTATGAGATCAAATAACTCTTAAAACTATCTCAAACTTCCACCTGTAAATACACATCTAGAATTACTAGCGTTAACAAGAAGATCTAAATATTTTCTTTTCAGTCACTTTTGAGATGGTCACTTACATCAAGTAAGTTTATGTTCTTTGCAGGTTTGTAACCTTCTGAGAATTAACTGATTCCTGAGAGACCACTAGGGGTCAGTGCCAGGCTAATTTAACCACAACAGGGAACTTCATAAGTTTGGATAGAAAGAACCTAAGGAAAAGAGATTCTGATGAGTGGCCAAAAAATGAGTTTCTTAATTAATGCTAAATTACCCAAATAGGACCTGTCTACCCTAAACTGAATCTTCTCACCCCTGGAGGGCTTTATTTCAATTCCGTTTTCCAGATAAATGTTCCATGTCTCCTTCGAAAATATCTGCCCAATTAATTTGCACAAAGCAGTGTAAACTAAATTAGGAACAGTCTCATTAAAAGGCATTTTCCTTATGTCAAGAACTAACTAACCTCTGGAAGTTTCAGATCTTCTTTAAGAGTCTCTGAATCATAAATGTGTTTTGCATATGTTTTTGAAAACATATCTCTAAATTATATTTTGTTTCATATCAAGGTTGCTCTGAATTAGACTTGTTTATAATTAAGCAGAAATAATGATATAAAATCCAAAGAAGCATAAAACAGTGAGTTAAAACAGTGGGCCTATTTTATTTCCTACATTTTCACATATTTTTAACTTACTAAGGGGTTTTCTTTCCGCAGTTTTGTTACAAACTGGCATCAGATTCATAAGTACTTTTTTTTTAATGATAGGGATGATAATTTCTGGTCAGGCATCTTAAAACCAATTCCTCTAGATTATTTCCACCTAATTTTAAGGAATATGTACTATTTACTCATATCTCTGGGGAAAAATCCAGAAAGGATGGAGTGGATGTAGTTGAGTGAGTGATGCACAAACTCTTCAGGTTAGTGGATCTGAGCAACTTTTCTCTTTCACGAGTAAGATATCAACTTTCTCAACAACTAAACATCTAAGTAGCTCAAGAGGAGATTTTCTTTCTTCTTAAGAAATGCATATGTATTCTAATTCTCTTCAGAGAAATAAGAGAAGCTAAATTCTATTGTTCTTAAAGTTCCTCGGATCTTTCTAACATAAATTAAGATCCAAGGCAAAATCAAATCTAGCTAATTGGATTAAATAAGCTAGAGAAAAGCCAGGCTTGCTCCACCTTTCTGGATGGACTTTTATTCAGGCTGAGAGATTCCCTCTGTCCAAGGGACTAGCTAGTCATGTATGAGTTATTTCTCTTTCTCTCTCTCTCTCTCTCTTTCTCTCTCTCTCTCTCTCTCTCTCTCTCTCTCTCTCTCTCTCTCTCTCTAATTAGGGCATTAAGGCCCTGGTGAGTGGCTTGAGATTCCAATGTCATCTTCTATTAATAAAGAACAATTAGTGCCCTGCCTGTCCTGCTCCAGGGACCACGCATCAAAGGAGATGAAGCGCGTGCGCCCGGCAAAGTGGCCCCTAATCAAAACCGCTGCCCAGCACAACAGGGGCCAGGGCAAGGGCGCGGTGAGCTTCGTCTGGGGAAGATTGCTCGAGTCCGGGACTGTGGCCACAGCCCTCACGCAAAACGGCCCTGGTGGAAGGAGTCCCAGGAGGCTGTCGGCCCTTTTCCCTTGGTCCACAGACCCACTGTCCCCATACGGACATAAGTAGCTTGGATGGGCTCTGCATTCCCATTCTCCCTGAGTTGCCACCCACTGCTCCTGCCCCAAACCATTTCCTCTCTGCAGTTAGGAGGAGGAGAACTACAAGAAAGAAACTAGCAGAGGGTTGGGGAAGTGCCTGCTTCCCCTGAAAACTCTCCTAGTTCCCATGTTCACATTGGCTGTGACTTTAAACAAACCACTTAACTGGATGGGCATCATTCCTTTATCATTAAGCAACAACATCAAGCACAGTACCAGATAACAAGGACTGGAGGAGAAAAACGGGTGTGATATTTGCTTCAGGGTACCCACGTTTTGCCATGGTGTCTGGGGTAGTCATGGTTGTGGAGTTGCCACAATAAGGTGGTTCCCAAGGTTCCTCCCAGGAGAATGGTTTCCCCTGGTCTGAGACTCCTGCTTGCCAAAATTCCCAGACAGGTCTGGGCCTGGGCCAGGGCCAGGGCCAGGACAAGGCAAAGCCAAGTCTGAGAGTCAAGGTCTTTAGACTCCCCCAAACTGAGCCAGGGCTTTCTGGAGTTCCTTTTCACAGCATCTGGGACTCACCAGAAGAGCTTCTGTGATACTCAGTGTAAGATAATGGTCTGCCAGGCCTGTCAACATAGTCACCTGGGGGATGGTGGGTGGGGACAGGCTACCAACAATGTGAAATTGATGCATGTGTGTGAGACAGACTGATAAATGATGGGCATGTCCCCAAAGCAAGGAGGAAAGTGTGCTCTCAGCCTGTTGCCTGTACTTTGTTTTTAATTAAGAGAGGGGCTGGTGGAGAACAAAAGAGCAGCCTGAGACACCACTAAGCCTCCCCAGTGGGCCTGACCTGGAGCTTCTTTCATTTGGCCCGGGCCTGGGGTCTGGATATCTGGCTGGTCTATCACACTGGGAATGAGTAGGCTGGATGAATACCCTGACCTACCAAAGGCACAGGCCAGCTCAACTGTGGAGAGTGCTTCCCACCCCTACAGCTGCTTTTTGCCAAGATCAGGGATTCAGTTTTTCAACACTTGCCAACTGTGTTGCTGATTAAGTTTGGGCTAGTGACCACAGCCTCTGCCCCCTCTAGACAGTCTGGGGTTGGGCTCTGCAGTTTGGGGTCCCCCCCCCTCCCGCTTCAGTATTAAAAAAAAAAAAAAATACCTCCTCCAGGATCTATAATTTGGCTTCCACAAAGGAATTGCCCTGGGGCTGTTTTACTCCAACTGGGAGCCAGAAACTAATGGGCTCATTAACTAATGGGCAACAAGGATTTGGCTCTGCCTGTTTGGGGGAAATCACTATAGCCCCTTGCTTATAAATGTGTTTTTTGCTGCAACCTCAAAGAAGTGTTGTCTGTCCTCTACCTCTCCTTTTGTCTTCCTTCCTTCTTCCTCTCTCCCTTTCTCTTCCTTCAGATGGAGAGGAAGTTGTACTGAGAGTAGGGGCATTCTGGACAAAGTTCCCTCTTTGCAGCCAGATCTTGAACAGGGAAGGGGCCCTATTGAATCCTCCTCAGACAAGGGTGACAGGAGCTTCTCTGTGTGAGTAAGGGTGCCGGCCCACCTGAATTGTAATTGACGATGTCTACTCCCAGCGCAGGGCTCTTCCTCTTCCGGGGCCGCCCCTTCTGCACTGTGCCGGTGCCATTGAAGTAAGGCAGGGCCAAGCCGCCACTCTTGGCCGCCAGCTCCGTGTAGCTCAGCTGTGGAGGATACTCCCCTTGCAAGAGGGTCTCGAAGTGGGCGCGGCAGTACACCAGGCTGTCCTTCATGCCAAAATGGTCGCCTGTGGTCAGGGTCTTGTTGCAGGTAGAGCAGGTGAAGCAGCTCAAGTGGTAGACAGAGTCTCGGGCACGCATGACCATCTCAGAGGCAGAAATGCCAAGGTGGCAGCGGGCACATCTCTGCACAGAGAACCTTCTGGAAGGAAACAGAAGAGTCAGGTACTAGTTGATACAAGGACAGGCCATTCCCACATGCAATACCTGGGGTGGGCTGCAGTGGCCACAGACTGAGACTTAGAAGGGCTCCACTAGGACAAGCCACTTGGCCCACTTCCGACATCCAATTATTTGCTCATTGACCTGTTCTGGTTCTGGTGAACCAGGACAAAGATCCTTGTATTAAAATCAGAAATATCGGGTACTAAGCTTCATTTTCTTTCTCTGCAAAGTGAAGATTTAAAAAAGAGAGAGAGCAAACAAAAACCTGCAGTAGCTAATTCACAGTGGTATTGAAAGAAAATAAAATTGCAAAGCCAAAGTGAACAGCTTCATTGACTACAAAATTGTCCATGAATGAAGGTATTATTATTATTATTATTCCCGCACATTTGAGTGTGCCTGGAACCATACAGACTTGGGAAGCGACAATTTTATAGAGAAAGGTTATTCTTCTTTAACCATCTCCGTCTGCTAAGAGCTGAGCTAGGTTACTTGTACCTCTGTCTTTTCCAATCCAGAAACAACTAGGAAGAATCAATAAACATGCCTGCTGCTGAGTTTTCTCTCTAGTCTAGTGCTAACTAGCTGTAAAGGGAACTCGGGAACTGAGTGATTTGGGTTGTGGCAGTGGGGTTTATTCCTTTTCATAGTCATTTACAAGGTCATCTGTCACCCATCCAGTTGCTGCTTCCCAGGCCACTAGTTCAGTTCCAAGGCACCAAGTTACTCAGTTCGTAGTAAGCGGAAAAAAATAAAAAACAACAACAAAAATCCAACAAAACCACTCAAGTCTCAGTTAACTGAGACCAGTCCATTTACTCTACCCCAGATTTCTCTCTGTTCTGTCAACAGATCTGGGAAGAGATGGGAGTGCATGGTATTCACTGATAACTGCTCTAGACCTTAGGTGTCCGCTGTCATCCATCCTCACCAGACATTCAGGGGATTGCAGCTTAAAGGCATATGCTGTGAATTCCCCCAGGTCTGGAGAATGATAACTGTAACCCTGAAGGGGCAAAAGGTGGAGGACAAAGAGGGGGACTCCAGAATCAGGCAGGTGGCCCTGCCAGCTGTACTGGATGCGAGGAACGTGTACACGGGAGGTTGTGGGGGGAGTACCTGTAGTAATCCTCCTTGCAGTAAATGCTACCGTCCTTGGCGAAGCACGTGAGCTCAGATTCCAGAGCTAGCTTACATTCACAGCACTTCAGGCACCTTAGGTGCCACTGTTTGTCCACCGCCAGTAGGTAGTACCTGTCCGAGATCTTGCCCCCGCAGCCAGCGCACAGAGCCGGCTTCTCCGGGCTAAGCGGGGGCATGCCCTGCAAAGCAAGCACACATAATACTGAGGAGAAAGCCTGGCGTTGCCGCACCACGCGGGATTCCCCTCTAAGCTACCGGAATCCAGGGCGCAAGGGGAGTGCGGCAGAGCGGCTGGGGTCAGGGGCCACAGAGCAAAGACAAACGTCGGGGAAAACATTTGCAATTTCTGCCTTTGCAGCTCCTTCCCTTCCAGGTCGGCGGGAACAGGCGTCGGCGTCCTTCTAGTATTACAAACCTAAAGACATACCAGCTATCCCAAGTTTAGCTTAAAAAGAACGGGAGCCTATTTATTGTAGTTTGGTGAGTGTTCCCAAATTAGAGATAATTACAAACTTAAATTGTAGTTTTCGAAAATATTTTTTAAAAATCAAATGGAACTTGTTATTAGGAAATGAAAAGGAAGTTTAAAGTAGCACAGATTGTGTTTGCACAAAACAATAATATTACGATTCTGTTTCTCTAAATTTGTATAGGCAGCATTGAAATCAAAAGCAAGGGAGAGATTATTATATCCGTGCTGTTAAATTGGTCGGGACTGTTTTGATTGGGATATATTTAGCAGATCCTTCTGTTCCCCGATTTTCAGGATATTTGGTCCTGTTCTTGCTATAAGTGTAAAGTAACTGTTCCTAAGGAATGACCAATGTCCAGTTTCCTATGCACAATCCCTTTCCCTGGCATCAGCATAAACCCAAGAGAACTTTGTCCTGAAAATCTGGTGCCCAAATTAAGCTTCCCACCTGGATCCCAACTGACACAACCAAGATATTAAGCTCACCTTGAGAAGCCCAGCCCCGGGGTTGGTTGCTGCTCTTTAGTTTTAAATAGGATAACCACAAAAGGAAAAAAAAGAAGTTAATCGCTGCATCTTTTCCTCAAGACTAGAAGAAAAGATTGGACTTCCCCACGAAATTTTGGCGAACATGGAAAAGTAAAGTTTCACCCTTTACTCCAATTAGGGACCGCGCTGAATTAATGTTGCAAATGTATACAAATGCACCCAACTCGGCTTTAGGTGCGATCCAAAACACCACTGGTCGGGCTTAAGTAGTCTCCCGGGTTAATTTTAGATACAATTCCCGGTGTGTGATACAAGAGGGTCTACACAGCACAGTTTGACTGGAATCATTTCCGGAGACTTCCGAAAGTTTTCTCCCTCTGGTTTAAAAATGGGAAAGGGAAACACTTAGATTACAGATCGTTTAAAGAGAACATGACTTTTATTATTATCAATAGTAGTAATAGTGGTAGTTGATTACTTCGTTTGAGAGTTAGAAAGCTCTTGCTTTTGGACTGCGTGCCTCGCTCCTCCGCATTTTTTTATTGCCTCGTACACACGACACCAACCCAGCCCAGGAACCAAACGCAGGTCTGCATGAATAGAGGAACTGAGCCGGGATGCCGAAGATAGAATCTTTGGGTTTGGGGTGCTGAACCCTGAGCTTACTGAGAATTGGAAATGGACCAGTCGCGTATGAATCTACTCCGAAGGTCGGGTCTTCTGGTCCAGAAACTAAACCCACCCGAGCTCCAGCTTGGCCAGGACGCCTGGGCGGCAAGCGGTCTCACTATTGCTATTGCCTGAGCCGTTTGCCCTCGGGGCTTCGGGATCCTCGCCAGGGAGGCGACCGGGAGTCCGGGGAGACTAGGGACAGGAGTTTGTAGTTTGCACAAGAGGACGCCCCTCTCCTCCCACTCCTGATCGCCCTGCTTGCTCGGGAACAGCTGCGACAAAGGGAAATGAGCTTAGGGTTTTAGTAGTGCAGGCATTTCAAGTCAGAATGGGAGCCTTTCCTATTCCGGCGGAGCTAGGTGGACCCGAGAAAATCCGGAGATCTTCAGCAAGATGTCCCTAGGACGCACCATTCCCAGACTCGGCGGGCCAGGGACTGGAAGTTCGTTTTAACCGAGCGCGCAGGGGCGCTCAGCTACCGCCGCGGAGGGGCAGTTTCTTACCGCGTCGCGGCCGTTGAGCTGAGTGCCTTTAGCCAGACGGGCCTCGGTCTTGGATCTGCGCTCCATCTCCTCCATGATGCCTTGGATGTGGCCTCCGGAGATCCCGTGGAAGAGCATGGCTGGGGGGCGGAAAGGACACGAGTTGTCTTCTGCTCGGCACCCCACTATTTCCATAAACACACTCCGGGGTTCTCAGCTCATCCGAGTGAAGGGGCAAAAGGGACCGCAGAGGGCTATGCGGTGGAGGAACGCAGAGGCGCACGGGGACAGAGGGCAAGAGGCAGAAAGCGAAGAAGAAAGAGGCAGACAGAGTGAAAATAGGCCTACTTGCAAGGGGAAAAAGGCAAAAAAATAAGGGGAGGGGAGCTGCGGCGTCTCCCTGAAGGAGATGTGCAGAAAACAAACAAACACGGGCGGAGGGAAAGGAGGAAGGCGAATCTTACTGCTCTGAGAGATCGAGTTACTAATGGGAAACAACTGCAGCGGGGGGAGGAAAACAAAAATCTGGTGAAGAAAGAAAATAGTTTTGAACACAAAGAAAGAAGACCAAGTGCTATTTTCAGCGGTCCCTGACTGCTTGCAAGTTCCCAGTGCCTGTAGGTTGGGTTGGGGACTGCTCCTGCCGGAGCTGTGTCCAATTTGTTAAGAGACTAAAGCCAGCCCATTTTTGATAATTTAGTAGGAGGAGTTCTCTCCCTGGAGCTGCCACGGATTTTTATTCAGACAACAAAGACCTGTCATACTCCTCTCAACCCCCTGGTGATGGGCAAGCAGGGACAAACATTACAAAGGGGTGGGGGGATGGGGGCAGTAGGAGGGGGGCATTTACCTCCCCACAACACTCGCGTGCGCGCGCGAACACACACACACACACACACACACACACACACACAACCACATATCGTTCCAAGAGTTCTCAGCAGTCATGTTTTAAAGGGGAAAGGAGTCCTTGTTTTAAAAGGGGGAAAAAGCTCTTATTGTCCCCGCCCTGACGCAGGAGGCAGAGAGTCGGCCTATTTGATCTCAGTTCAAGATTGTACCCCAGCTCAGAGGACACAGAAAATTAGCTCCAACTTTGGGTTTCCTCCTTATGGACTTTCATCCCCAGTCTACAAGTCTGTCAGTACATAAAGATTGAGCAGGAATTCAAACACCTCATTGGAGTGGAGAATTTAATGCATGTTCCTTTCCTTCCCATCCCCTCTTCCTCATCTCATTTTTAAAAAGCAGTTGTCTGATAGTTCATCTTTTTGCCTCATCTTGCTGGGAGACCCGATGCTACCAGGCACTTTTTACTCCAAACTGAAAAGGCGCTTAGAGAATCTTTCTGGAGTTTACTTTTGGCAAAAATATTTTCCTTAAAAAATTAAAGTGCATGGGACAGGGCATGGACTTGTACACTCGGGTATACAGGGTGATTTACTCTATTCGAGTCTGAAGGAAACTGCTGAGATTCTAAGGTCCCATTTGAATCTTGTCAACGTGGGTAGGACTCCGGCGAGCTTGGCGCCTGCTCCTGTAGAACTGCGCCCCAGCCCCTTTGCGTGCTGTTCCCACTACCCTCGTAGGACAGGAGACTTGTAAAACTGGGCGCACCGCACACTTAGGAGGGTGTGAAAGGGACTCCTTGCTGTGGAGGAGGGGAAGGTGAGAACTGACAAGCAGAATGGCAGACCTGCTCCTCACAAGAGGTGGGATTGTTCTGTCGCTCTCTGTTCCTGTTAGCGGCGGCCCCTCCCCGGCCCCATTAAAAAGTGTCCACAATACTCAGATATTGTCGATTCATTCAAACGGTTAGAAGCTCCTCAGGGGCCCGAAGCGGGGCGCGGCGACAGGAACCAACCCGGCCTTAGCCAGAGAAGGAAGCCCGGTCACTCTTTGCTCCTTTCGTCCCTGTCGCTAACCTCGGTTTCCCACTACTCCCGGCCAACTTGCCTAGGAACATCGGAGCTTACGTCTTGACACATCTTGGAGATTTTAAAGGAGCCAATCCCTTCCATCCCTTCTATGCCGGGGAAGCCCGACATAGAATTGTGGCCAAATCAAGAAAGATTAAGGGAAAGAAGCAGAAAGGGAAAGGAGGGAAAAGAAAAGGAAGAAAAAAAAGCAAGCATGAGACCGAGACCGAGAGGGAGAGGAAGGGAAGGAGTGAGGCAAGGGGGAAAGAAGGAAAGAAGGGACGGAGGAAGGAACTGGAAGAAAGGAAGGCAGGAATGGAGGGAAGGAGGAAAACACCCTGGTGTGGCAGCCTGACTTCCTGTCCCAAAATATCTCCATCCGAGACTGCTGAAGTTACCTCTTCCATGAAATCCACGACTCTACTGTTTCCCTTCGATTTTTTTTCTCATGGTCCAAAATAATGTTATTTGCAGATTGGACACTTTTAAGGTCCTCTGGGTGCCAGAATACAGCTCATAAAACACAATTTCACACAAAAATGAAGCCAATCAAGTGAACTAAGCTGGAGACACCCCCTTACTTTGGCAGCCCTACCTGACAGCAGGGCGGCTATTTACTGTAAGTAATGTAATTAGCCCCTTTGGATGGAAATCAATGAGCTTTTCAAACCCACGTGCACACAGGAAGGGCCCCCAAGGAGGGGCTGGGCGCTGGGGCCCTTTCAGAGACAGCAGGTCCTCTCACAAAGGGGCAGATTGCCTTCACAAAAATCAGCAGCTAAACTGACTGAGAACTTGAGAAGGAGGAGAAAGAGGAGGTGTCTGTCAGAAGAACATCATTCAATTAACCCATGGAATCTCCAAACAAAGTAAATGCAGAACCTCAACCCACTCTGTCTAGCTTCTGCACTAAACCCTTCCCCATTCTCAAATAAGATTATTTGGAAACAGGTTTGGTTATTGTTGGATTTTGGTCCTGCTCAGCAAGAACAGTAAAAGAGAAACACCAAGGCACTCTTGTAAGAGACAAACTTTGAAGACTTCATGAGGGAAACGCTTAACAACTCCTGGAAAGAAGGCAGAACTTTGTGAAGTTTCCAGGGAAGCCAAACATAGAAGTCCTGTAAATCCTCCAATCATCCACTCATTCATCTATTCCACACATGTATTTTAAACATGTATCAGTTAAAGGTAGGGCAGAGCACTTCCTGTAAGTAGCTTCCCAGTTGAATCCTAGCTCGGACTGCTCTTTCTTGTAAAACTCAGGTTGTATGTTCCTGTGCCCAATGGGATTTGCTACTTCCCATAAAGAAGGGAACTGCCAGGATTCTTCCTGCTCAGTGAACGCAGGAAGTCTGTGGAAAGCTGGGGTGGGTCAGGGGTCTGCTGGAGTTTGGGAGGTCCTTGTTAGTTCTGCATAAATAGCTCCCCAACAGTGGAGGCCAGACTCCTCTCTTAGTTGCTCCAGAAGAAGCCCATGGGGTTTTGGGGTTGGCCTATTCATTGAACTAGGTGCGTCACCTGGAGTATCATAACCTTTTTGTCTAGGAGCCCTGAGAGATTTCTTGAGAGCCCCTACCTCTCCTTCTCCCTCTCCACTCTCAAAGGACACTAAGCGCTTAAATAAAGACAGCATCTTTGTAACTTTGCATTCTTTTTCACCTCTCCAGCCTAAAAGCTGAGACCGGCAGCTGTTGGATAGGAAGCGAACCCCTTCTCGAAGCTCAGGAGCTCAATGGCCGGCAAGTGTTCTATAAAAGTTAGAGTGCTAGCTTTTATCAGTTCCTGGGGCTAAGATCCCACCTCCGTCAATGGGACAGGTGCACCCGGGTTCTCTCTGACCTGAATCCCCAAAAGGAGTCTCCTCTCTGAGTTCAAAGCACTGTTACACGGAATAGGGGAGATCTCCAGCCTGGCGCTGTCCTCTGACAATTGGGCACACGGCAATCCACTAGGTTCTTTTTCCTTTCTGCTCCCATCTGACTAATATTACCGCATTCGGGAAAGTGAGAGGCTGGACTCAAGTGAAGCTGCAGATTTTTGATTAAGAGTTCTAGATTCTAGAATGTTGATAAAGGTCAACAAGACCAGGGCACACTTGTCCTGGGCTCTGGCAGTCCCACCTGGGAAAAGAGCCCTGGTACAGTCGAACTCCCCAGAGGGGAGAAGAAGTAAAAAGGATGCCTGGCTTTGCCCAGGGAGAAGATAAGGCTTTAGGGTTGAGAAAGGAAAATAAGTCAGCAAATGTGCATCTCCTGAGAGCATGGTTGATTCGGGGCTCTTTAGACCTAAACATGGAGACAATGATTCTGTGTTCCTGAGTTTGAACAAAAAAAGGAAGTGCCACTTTCCCCTCAGATTCTATTAAGAGACCTTTTACTCTGAAAGGTGAAGCTCTTGAAATCCTGTCCAGCTTTTAGCATTGTCGGCAGTACCTCAAGGGCGGTGAGGAGTCAGCGTCTTCTTGTGGGTACAAACCCTGCGCTGAGCGCAGTGCCACGCGGCCTCAGAAGTCTCGACTGCTCTGTGCTGGAGGTGAGCCGATGGTTGGGTCTGGGTGGTGCCCGGGCCTTTCTCCGCACAGTGGAGACGGAGATTCCTCTACGTACAAACCTTCATCAAACCGAGGTTGGCAGGTCCCAACTGGTGCTGCCTCCCAGGTGCCCCTCTGATTCAGTCCTACTAGAGTAGCTTTGGTCGAGAGAAATGCGAACGAATCAAGCAGAGCTGGGACTGGAAGAGTTGACTACCTAGAGAGCGGAGCCCGTGGTCGCAGCCCAGCTGCGCACCTTTGCGTGCTGCTAGCTCGGCTGGACTCCTGGGTCAGGACCCTCCAGTCTACACGCTCTGTGCCCATTCACATCCTTCACGTCCTCAAAGTCACCCACCAGCTGCTTGCTCCCTTCAAATCTATGTCCTCCTTGGCCCCTGGGGCCTTATCCAGCAGGGCTGCTGCTGCCAACGCTAAAATATTGCGCTTCTAGAATCGGAAGCCCTTTTACCTGAGATTTGCTGTGCCACCAGCTCTCACCCCTACCCCGCCCCCCGGAAATAAAGGGGTAAATCATACACGGCCTTAGCTTGAGATGACGCGTAGAAACCGCTGCGCTGGAATAGGATTGAACAACAACAAAAAAAAGGTGGGTGAAATCAGCCTTCCACCCTACAAGAGTGGGAAAGGGGGTCTTTCCAACCCGCCTCCCATCAGTTTCATCAAGCTCAGTGGAGTGTCGAGAGCGGTTCCCTCACATCAGTGACTACTAGAGACTCAATGGCAACGTGACCTCTGCCCGGCGCCCAGGACACCGAATCCTGAGGAAAATCAAAGACATTCAAGAGAAAAGCAAAAAGAAGAAAACGCCGTTTCAGGATCCTGTCCTATCAGGACACTGAACAACGGTGTGTGTTTTCGAGCCTCCAAAACCCAGTTTAATTTTTTAAACAAGCACACATTTTTCTTCATTCCATTTAACAAGGCACGCTCACGCGCGTGCACACACACGTACAACGATATACATGCCAACCCAAGAAAAGGGCAAGGGAAATGAGAAGGAACCTGGCATATTTAAAACTCACCTGCCTCTAGAGTAGTGCCGTTCAGCATTCTTAGAGCAAAAGGAGTTGATCACGCAGTTTAATGGTGGTTGCACTGGCAGGAAAAAAAAAAAAAAAAAAAAAAAAAAAAAAGCTGCGCGTCAGCCGGGCAGTACCGACTGGGTTCCCCAAGCACCTCCTCCCATCTGGTGGGCGCATCGCAACCACTGGTCCCGCAGAGACCTCAAGTACTTCACGACTTTGAGCAAAGCCGGACTTTTCTGGGGTAGACTCCTGAGACCACCCTGGAGCTACCGGCAGTGCCAGCGCACTCAAAGGACAGAAAACTGCTCCGCCCAGGCAACCCCATCCGGATCTTACCTTAATATCCAGATGTCAGATATTCCCGCCAAGAATTCGGATGCAGCCAGGGAGTACGGGAGGTGGCGGACAGAGGTTCGGCCAGTCCCCACGTCTCGCCGAGGGTCCCTCTGTTAATTCAAATGAATAAATCAACTGTTGGATGAAAATTAATATCTATCTATCTCTCTCTCTCTCTCTCTCTCTCTCTCTCTCTCTCTCTCTCTCTCCAAAGAACTGACCCCAATCCCTCACCTCTGACCCTCAGCTCCTTCCACCTGCCTTTTATTTTCTGTTTATGCTTTCAAATGGGAAAGGGGAGGAGGAAGGAATAAGCAGAGGGCACAGACAGAGGCGGGCCAGCGCCGGGACATACGCTCCGAGGCTAAGTTCCGCCCTTCCAGCCTCTCAATAATCAGAGGAGGTGTTAATGGAGGACTCGGCGGTAACTGAACCTCATAAAGCCGAGAGCATCTTGAGACTTGGGCGCAGCCGGGGCTGGAGTGAGGGGCTGGAGTACCGCAGCGGGACCTGGACTTCCGGCCCTCCAGCCAGCCTTTGCTTTCTTGGAGCGGGTACCCAAAAGATGCTGCCGCCAGCTGGTGCCTGCATAGACGGTGAATGGGCGGTAACTCCTGCGGGAAATAGGGCTAAACCATTGATCGCTCACCCACTGCATCCCCACTTTCCCCTCCCGATCTTTCCTTTACTCTCCACGCTCCTAAGCAGGACATCGTTAACCGAGCACGTTGGAGAGTATTTTGAGCTCGAAGGCGGTATTAGTGGGGCCCCGGGCATCTCTCCTGCTCAAGCCCCTACTAGGGGGCGGGGTGGCGATTAATCTTCCGGGGGGGGAGAAACTGGCACTTAAACCTGGCAGACGAGTATTCGTGGGGATGCAGCCAGACACCGGACGGGGCGGGGGCCATGTTACCTGGTCTCAGGTTCCCGAGGGGCTGCGTCGCCCCGGGCGCAGTCAGGCCGCTGGTAAGTGGAGGGAGAATCACGAAGTCAGGCCTCTGGACAATTATTTACCCACTCCCCCATCAGGTGCGCCCCTCACAGCCGGAGATGGGGAGGCGGGGGATTATTACTAGGCTCCAGCGCCAGTGGGGAAGGGGGTGTGAGCAGTGAGATTGGCAGTTCCAGGATGCCGGTCGGGATGACGGTGCCGCCCTTCCTACCCGCCTTCCCTACCCGCCTTCCCCCCTCCCCGGGTGCCATCACAGCTCTTTGACTGTGCATGGGCCATGGGCGCGATGGGCCGGGGGAGCGGTTGTGCCTCCCAGAAACCAGCGAAAACTGCGTGGGATTGGGGGCGACCCGTGGGGCGGTGTAGGGATGAAAGCCAGCCAGCCCCGCAAGCTTTGCCAGTTTAGACTTGGTAAGGGACAGATCAAGAAAGGAGAATCTGAGCCCGCTGGTTTTCCCTTTCCATTCTAAATCCCGAAATGTCTTGCTCAGAGCACCGAGGGCAGAGTCACTTTTGCTACCTGAACACTTGTCTCCACTAACTAATCTCGCCAGCCAATCAGTCCCACCGGTTTACCTTTTAAGCTTCCCCGCCCCCCCTCCCCGACGTTTTCCTTCCATCCTCTGCTCCTCGACTCTTTCTTTCAGGCTCCCCTTATCTTAGACGCAGCCAGGAGCAGACAAGACTCCAAGTTTCAGCTTCTAAGCTAGTCAACGAGGTCATGGAATGGATGGATGGCTATACCCACCGGAAAATGAAAACGCTGTGATTCTCTCAATTCATTTCTGTCAAAAGCAGCGTCTTTTTAACCTCTTTTGGGTCCGGAACTGTTTTAGGTACTTTACAATTGTATGACTTACAAGCGCAGTGCACACGCACACACACACACTGGCACATGAACACTGGGGCACACACACTGAAGTGCACACCAAGGCTCACGCTTTAGAATACAAATGGAATGGGAGGATGTGGCAGTTACAGATCTCCAAATCCCCCTAGAAACCATAATTCCCAACTTAACATTCTCTTTTACAATGATAATTCCAAGGAGAGCCCCTAAGACTATCCCATGTCATCAGCCCAACCTCAAAACTGTTTGTGGAAGAAGGGTCAAAGCAGCACCCACAGGGGCACACACATCAAGGCATTCAGAGGTTCAGGGTGGACTGGACATCCTAACGCCAACCCAGTCTCTGGCTGAAGATAGCTGTAGGTTCTTCCACAACCTTTTTTTGAAATCAGGTTCTCCAGAGGTGATCAGAAAGGTCACTACCACCTCCCAACGCACACATATGCACACTTAAGTATCTGCTTATTCGCCCCCTGCCCCACCCCTAAAGGGAGAGAATAGTTTTGGCATCCAGGAGTACTTTTTGATTCTTGCAAAATAGTGAAAAACAGCACCAAGTTTTAAATTCTCCACCATGACAGATGTCAGTCCGCAAACTCAAGCCCTTGCTGGAATATAGAGAAGATGAAGTACTAGGTACAGACAAGAGAGGAGACAGAGGTTCCTTACCAGCCAGCCACCACGTGTGTAATCTCAAAGTGCTCACAGGAAGGCAATATACCAATAGTCATTCATCTGGTAGATAGTGAGCCTCCTTCTCTAGTCTCATCTGGAGACTCAAATATAAGCCCCACTTAGTTTCTGATAGTGGAACTGTATATGTGGAACAGACTTTGAGAGAAATTCTTTGGAGAAGCAGCATTTCGCTGACACAAAGATCCGCACTTGGCCCAGGGAGCACATTGGGGTTTCAGGGCCTGCTCTGTTCCAACACACCCTGAATTTTATTAGAAAGAATTAAAGCCCTTCTCTTCTTTCCTCTGAATGATCCTTGGGGACAATGCAGCTTTGGAAGACAGGAGTGCACATCACCATTCACCTGCCAGGACTGCTGCAATACAGGGCCCTTTTCCAGCTAAGGGAAGAACTGCAGCATCAGAAATCTGTCCCCACCCCTACTTTGGTAACCTCTGCTTCTCCACTCTTTGGTGTTAGAAACAATGCAGAAATCAATCTCCCTTGATTTATTATGCCCTAGGGGGGGAAGAAGTCTCCAGAAACCTTGAAAGTTGAGTAGCACCAGAGTTGATTTAAATGGGGAAGTCTCTATTTCTTGGCATTCACATGTGTTTGTATATACACACCTAATAAGAAACCTGAATTTTTACTTTACAATGTGTGAATACAATATAGCTTACAGCTCTTGCAGTGAGGCCTATTTATGTGGCCATATTGTGTTTAATGTGGGGGCACCCGCCCTGCTACCACCCCTGATGTGTGGTTCACATGCATCTCTCCAGACACTGCAAACTTCAGACCCTTGCTCCTTAGTCCAGATGCAGGAAAGAGTAAGAGTATCCCTTCCTGACCCCACTCCCTAACCCAGCAGCAACTTTGCTGTCTTGCCAGCAAGTTTGAAGTTCTGCCAGGAAGAATTGCCAAGGTCCCACATAAGGGTCCTTGGTGATTTCTGATTTTCTTCTTGGGACACTTTCCTTTTGCAAGGAGTGCTCTGGGAGAAAGGAAGAGCTGTTTGTGGGGAGAGGGCATCCTAGGAGTTATTTCCACCTACCAAAAGGCTTTCTCAAAACACTGCCCTATAGTTTATCTAGAAAGATGGCCTTTTTAAACTGTTTTCTTCTCCCTCTTGGAGCTACTAAAGAAAGCACCATACATACTCCACCCAGAAAAAAGCCTTGTTAATTCTCCAAATCTAGCAGAATACAGGGAAATATCTGGTTGTTTTCCAACCTAAGAATGGAAAAAAAATTGGCTTCCATGAATCCTTCTGCCTTTCTGTAAAGAACTGCCTGTGTAATCACAATGCTGATCATCTTCTACTCCCTTCCTCAATGTAATTTGAGAATAAGGACAATGCCAGGCCAAAATCACTGTCCTTTTGTATCCAAGGAAGTTACTGACCTCTCATAGGCCCATGAAAAGTATTGTTTGGGACACCATGGTTAGGGCATCAGCAGAACAAGGGCATCAGAAATGCACAATATCTGGAGGCAATTTAATATTAGACATAAAAAAGAGTCATAATTAAGAGACACATTTAAATTATTAGGCTTCTTTTCATATATTGTGCAGTTAGGAAGGGCTTGTATTTTGAATCAAGTACAGAAGGCATCAGGGCCCTCTCTTATTCAGATCTGAAAGCCCTTGGGGTCATAGACTGGCCTGAAGCAGACTCCTGAGGTGTTCCAGAACATTTCAGATTCCACCAGGGTAAGACTGAATGAAGGTCAGCTATGAGCAAGCCAGCCTGCCTACTAGGCAGCAGTCTCATTTTACTGAATGATTTCCACCAGCAGAAAAGGGTCTCCTGAGGGCCGCTGTCCTCATAGAGAAGCAGAGAAGGTGTGAAAAGAACAGTCCCTGGGAGCACCTACTCAACTTTGGAGACTGACACTTCACAGGGGCATCACCGCAGTGAGTAGAATGCGTGTAGCTAAAAAAAAAAAAAAAAAAAAAAAAAAGTTGTAAGATAGATTTGCCTGAGATGTATCAAAAGAGATGGAGGAAGAAAGGATGGGGGAGGGAAGAAAGAATGGTCTAAGTGTGGCATCTTCTGCAGCCTGACCCCCAGGTCATGATGATTTAAAGTTTTCATTGAAGGAACAGATGGAAGATGAGAGCATTTCTTGACGCAGGATGGCACTTCTTGGGCACTCATATGCTGCACAACACAACATTATATCAATCTCCTTATAGCTCAAGATATAAATAAAATGAAGGATGTACTCTTCTATTTGCCAGCAACCCCCCTTGGATAGTAACACTGATGAGAAAACAGTGGGAGAACCAAGGCTAAGAAAAACCAAGAGCTACTCATGTGACCTGATTGCTACTTTTATTTAATAGAACAGTCATTATTTTCTTTCTTCAACATATGTGTCAGATAATGAAGCAAAAAGAAAGGAAAATAGCTATCAATGTGCCACTTCAGAAACACACAACATTTGTTAGCTTTTTCTTTTTATTGATGTTCTTTTAATATATGCATTTAAAGATTAAATTAGGGCTCAAATCCTTAACAGATTTGATAGAAGCTTCATTTTTTAAAACAAATACAAGTTTAATTAGACAATGGAGATGAAACTGTCGTCAAACATAAAAATATGAATTGAATTTCTTCTTTTTAGATGGATCTTTAACATTGACTTGACCATAAGGACACTGCAGAAGAAATAAAACATAACATTATTGAATTATCTAATAATCATCTTGAAAAAATACACTTCTCATGGTGAAAATAAAAGACTGCTAATAACATTATATAGATCACTTGGTCTATCACACTTTGCAGACTAAAGAGGAGAATAATGGCAACCTCAGGCAAATGGTCCTAATTAGATCCAAGAACCATTTCCTAAATGCATCCTTCCAACCTTAAGCATTTTACTGTCAAAAACCCTGAAATCCTGAAGTCCTCAATTTACTCAAAGCTCTTATGCATTTGATTAGAAACAGCTAATGGCACAGGTAGGAACATACATGAAAGTGAAGGGTGAAATTTTCAATACTGGCTATGATTAATACCTGCATTTAATGTCTATAATTTTCAAGTAGACTAGTTAAAGGAAATAACACCTTCTTGCAACAAAACAAAGTGTTCTGTTTACAGATGTTAAGTGTATAATCTTAACCCTATAACAATTTACCTTAATGCTGTGCCTTTTGATAGTTTTTTTAAAAAATCCTATTTTTCTTTCACCAAAATAGGGACAGAGAAGTTAGTTCATCTTAATAAGTATACATAGAAATTTATCTATTGACATAAATGTATTAGGAAATGTACAGCACTAAATTTAGGGTAATCTAGTTTCACAGACTATTTGAATCAAAGTCTAGGGAAAAAACAAAGGCAAAAGGAAGTTAAAAGGGCAAAAGGGAGGGATATAGGGAAGGAGAAGGGTGGGGAGGGAAAGGAAGGAGGAAAAAGAATGGGAGAGAAGGGAAAGAAAAAAAGAAATCTTTACCATTTAAGTAAACCCACCTCTTAATGCTGGGCAAATTTCTATTTATTCAGTGAATAATAAAGAAAAGGCTTTCTGGGATCCAGTTTGCAACATTCTTGATTTCTTTTCCTGTCTCTTTGTACCTGCCCAGTGAACATAACTTATTTGCAACCTCATGAAAAGTTTCCTTGTAATAAAGAGCGCCCATGAATTTCAAGTCACAGTATTTGAAGGAACTGATACTTGCAGTGAAGGGTTAGAAATTTCCATTAACTTTAAAGGTCCTATGTTGGTACTAAGGACTTCATTGTCCTTGGCTAAAGTAGCTTGTGAAAAGTGCACTCCAGGTCTATTTAGCTTTTTTATTTGACTTGTTGTTCAAATAATAGGTATTTACGAAGCACCAAAAACTGCTGTTGTAAGGCGAGAATTGTTACTCACGTGTCTACAGGCGGAGCCACAGCAGGAACCTCTCTGCAAGTGGGCCAGCCTTGTGAGCACCATGTAGCCAGTAGCTGGGTCCACATAGTTAAGCTGGCCAGTCTGAAGAGTAATAAAATAAAGCAATTCATTAATCTCCATGTTCATCATATCTCAACATAATTTCTACTTCTAAAATATTGCAGAACAATTTTAAAAATAATATTAAACTTCTTCCCAACAATTTTAGCGGTACTTGCAATTAAAGACTGAATGCTTTCTGACATTATATACAATCTAACTTTATGTGACTAAAGGAGAAAATATACAATTTGAGAAAAATGAGAAGTTGATGGGAAAACAAGAACTCCTCTATACTCAATAACAATGTAGTCACTGCTCTGATATTTTTCATTCAGTTTCCAGGTAACACACTTAATAACAGGTGATTTAAATGATTTTAAGAGCTTAAGAGGCTGAAAATGAACTTTCACTCAGAAGTTGCAGTTGCAATTTCAGAACTTAAAATATGTGGATAATGATTTAAACTTACAGAAAAGGTGCTAATCAAAACCAGCATTCCTTATAGAAAAGTATTACCTTTGCTATTATTGAATGCTTTTCTTTACTTTTATGATATGTTTTATACTAGTATACGTTTTATACTATTTTTTTTTTCTGGAGTGTTATTCTATTTTTAAGTGAAAAGTATTGTTTTAACATATTAACACTCATGTCTTTCACAAGTTTGATCAAAGGCAACTTTTAGTAAGACTATTTCACATGTCAAGGAAGTGTTCTCTACCTACATAAAAAATAAATAAAAGCATCCTGAGTACTTTGTGTGAAGGTAAAAGCAAATTACATTTTAGTGAATTTGGGTCATTTAGGTGACACTACTTAGCTTTAAGATTTTGTAGGGGAACTTCCCTATGGGGTTTTTATATAACCCTTTTACCATTTAATAACTATTGAATCACTCCTGTATAGAAGCTTTTCATTAAAATACACACAAAACCAGTATGTCTTTGGACATACATTTTTGTAGGAGTCACAACTTCTTTAATTGTCCACTATCTTATTTAGTGGCAGGATATTTTACTCTGGTTGAGGTTTTGAACAACTACATTTTGTGAATAGTGTCGCAAAAGGATAGGCTCATTCTAAGACAATCCAGTAAAACAGACCAGGGCCACAGAAATCTAGCAAGTCTTCAGACTGGTTTCAGGGGCCTTTCAAATCCTCTGGGACCAGAAGCAGATTACATGAAGCCAGGAACACTAAACACAACTATTGAATGACCAATTGTCAGGATCTCGCTTCCTTATTTACAAAGCCCTTGTTTGTAAACTTGAAAAAAAGAAAAAACCCTGAGAACTTTATAGCTTCCGGGTATCTTCTGAGGGCAATTATCTGGCAACTTGAAAACCTAAAGGGTTGCTCCTGCGCATGCGCTGGCCCTCTTACTTTCCACATTTGATTAAGCACCTCTGAGCTCCTTAGCTGCCCATACACACGCAATTTGTCCGCAGTAAACAAGGCTCACATAATGGTGGCAACAAAGATGCGGCAAGAGGGTTGACAGTCTGATTGGAGAGCAAGGTAATCAGTGATGCACATCAGCACTGAGAGAAAGGTAAGACAGCTATCTGCCTTGAGGCATAGAACCATTGTGAACTAGCTCTGATTCATTGAAAAAATTGTCACTGGGTTTACTAACGGGATTGTCATTTTACCTGATACTGACACTGATGAAACAAGTGTGGATTCCCTGAGTGAGAAAAAGCTCCTTTCTTTCCCCATGCAGACTGAACCTGTCTTTACATGCTGCTGGTGTTTGTTCTAAAAAGATTGAAACTTTTAGCTTATATCACCGTATTTATATGTGAAGTGTGGGAACAAATTACAGGTTATTTTTAAGAGTATAAACAAGAGTAATCAAAAGCTGCCAGTCATTTCATGATGAATCTTTATTCAGTTTCAACACTTGAATGGGTCAGTGGATTCTCAAGGCCTACAAATTGTCATTAAAAAAAATCAACTTTGGTCAAAATCCAAGTTTTTCTTCTTTACCCCTCTGACTCAAGCCACACTATATAACACTAGTCCTATCAAGTACTGTCATGTATGCACACACACATGCACTTGCGGTTAATTTCATATCATTTTATATAATTGTTATAGAAATGTTTCTCTTTTTATCTCATCCTTTCTTTTGTAAAAGTAATATAAAGATAAATGTGCTATCTTCTAACTTCTGCAGTCTGAAGAGTTAGAAAAGAAGGGAAAGCTGCCGGTGTGCTCAGTGAAAGAGCGTTTGCCTAGCATGTGCAAGGCCCTGGCTGGGTTCCATCCCCAGCAAGGCTGGTAGTGGAGGACTTGAAGGGAGCCGATCGATTCAGATATTGGTGGTAACAAGCGATCGTCAAAACCACAAAATAGAAACATACGTAGCTCAAGAGTGTTTAGGAAGAATGTTAACACCTGATGAGAGGAAAAAGAACAGAGGGAGGTAGCAAATATTGAATTTGTCTTACTGTTTTCCATTGTTAAAATCACTGGAAACCGAAAACTGTTCAGGGATAATACAGCTACAGCATATTTCTACAACACTGTAAATTTTCCCTATGATTTCAGTTCCTTCATCTTCATCAATCCCTTAACACACACCCCCCTCCCCATCCCCAACGCACACGGGCGCGCGCGCACAGACACAAACACACGTGGTGCTGGGTCACACTCTGCACCCCGAGTTTAGCTCGAACGTTGATCAGAAAACGAGTCACGCTCTCCCTTAAAGTACTCGGTAAACGCTTTGTCTGGAACGCCGGGTTTCCAGCGAAATGGTGCGGATTTGAAACCGAGGGCCGAGATCGGCCGGCTGGCGCTCCCAGCCGCTCTCCAGGGTGGGGCGACAGCGGGGCTGGAGCTGCCGCGCGCGCAGGCGCACCGACAGGGCCCGGCTGGGCCGGGCGGGGTCTCACCGCGCAGGCGGCGGCGTGCAGCTCCGCGATCCGCAGCTCGGCCGCTGTTAACTCTTCGCTCGCCGGCAGCCTCGCTGCTCCCTCCGGCCCGCCTTGCGAGCCGGGCACGGAGCCGCCGTGGTCTCCCTCGGAATTCGAGCCCAGCGTGAGGCCCAGGCGCTGTCGGAGCCCTCTGCTGACCCAGAGAGGGACTGGCGGCGGGGCAGAGGGGGCTGGCCTACGGACCGCAGCGCCCGCCCACGCCCCGACCCGCCTGGCCGCCATGGCCGCCGCCAGCCTTTGGGAGGCGGAGCGCCCCGCCCGCGATCGGCGGGGCGGCGAGCGCAGGCCTGGCGCTGTGCACGGGCCGCGCGCGGCCACCCCGGGAAGAAGGGTCGGGGCGCGGGCCTGCCGGCCCTGCCAGGCTCCCCCGCGGTAGCTAGGTGGACTCCGAAGGCTGCTAAGGAGGAGCCGAAGAGGTGCGGGGGCGGGGACGAGCGATCCCACCTCTGCACCTACGTTAAAACTACGTTTCTTCTGAGAGACGGGTGGACAGTTTTCCCATGTCAGATTAGACCAGATTGGGCATAGTCGCACAACTGTTAAAAATCCCAGAAAGTGAGGTTTGTTGCCACCTTTGGGCCTATCTACAAGAGGCTGTTTACTTGTACTAAGTGGTAGGAATAAAGCTGGAAGCAGAATCTTGGTTCTTTGGCCCACCCTACCATGAAAACTAGAAATCTGCATACTGAATGAGAAAAGGTGATGTTTTGATGTTGCTAAATATTTACAAAGTCCAAACTAAAATAACGTTTCCTCTCTGAGCTGAAAGTTATTCTGATACTCCCCAAAAATTGATTTTGGAGAAAAGAAGCACAAGCCCGGGAGGTAATTTCAGGTGTTAGAATTAAATTAACACCATCACACTCCCAACCCCCAACCTAGGTTTCAAGAAAAGGCCAGAGTGAAGAGTAACAGTTTTTTATGCTCTTCAGTATGGAGAACTGAGAGCCGGAATGAATCTTTGAGGACAAGGGTAGTCTTTAGTTGCCTATGAGATGGATGACTTAGCCACCACAGACCATCACAAGCCTTTTTATGGTGTCTGTATTTGCAACCCTGTAATCACATTGTAGTTTTTTTTAAGACCTAATTGAAACAACCCTGCAGGGACTTTATAAATCTCAGTGAATTAATATGTTGTAATTCTATTTTGCAAATATTTCCTTTGGTTGGAATGATAAATTAGAATCTGGAGAACATTTAGTATTCTGAGAAAAAGAGTTTAAAACCTGGAAGACTATGGAGAGATTCTAGAGCAAGCTATGGAAGCATGGGGTAATATTCAAAAATCACCAAAAACGAGTAATTATGATTAGAAAAGAATTCAAATAAGTCAGACTCCCTCCAACCACCACAATTTCAAAGGAAATAACTTTGAAGGTTCAGATTTATTGACGTGTTTTCAAAATTGAGCATCAGACCTCTGAATAGGCCATAACATCAAATTCAAAATGAGGACAGCATTTTACAGAAGTGAAATAGACAAGGCCAGATTTAAATAGAAAATGAACAGAGTCATCTAGAAAGAGTAGTTGTTACATGAAATTTGTTTTGGTAGAGATGGGAGTGTGGAAGTGACTGTAAAGGGGTTGAACGATGGAGATCCTTGGAGCAATGTAATAGTTTTGCATCTGGTCCATGATTGTTATGCAAATTTACGTGTGATAAGAGTCATAGAAGTATACACACATTGTACCAATGTCAAATTCCTGGTTTTCATTTTGTAGAATAAATTAGATGTAAGCCTTGAGGGAAACTTGGTAAATGGTACATAGAACCTTTCTGTTCTTTATTTACAACATTTTATGAATCTGTACTTATTTTAAAATTAAAAACCAATAATTTAAAAAGTTGTAAAAATGGTTTTCAGATTACTTGGTTAGACAGATCAGTGAATCAGGCAGAACTTTTTTCCAGTCTCCTCCATTCCCAGGTTAAAAATCATCCTGCTTAGTCAAGGCCTCAGGACATTTAGGCTGAAAAAGCTATTCACGTGTTACCAGTGTGTTGATTCTTATAGATATATCTTTAAAATATGATCAGTATTGGAAATGTGTGTAATTAAAAAAAATGAGAAGTTATCTCAATACTAATAATCATTAAATAATTGGTAATTTAATTAGAATAGCATTTAGATATTGAATACTTTATCCACCCCTTCAATTTTTATTTGATCTTTGTAGTCTTTCCTTGAATATCAAGTAACTTAGGTTATTCTGTGTGTTTGTTTCTTCTCCAATTCTTTATACTAGATAAAAACAAAGTGAAGGCACTAAGCCCCACCTTAGAATGGTAAATTGAGTTCTCATTTTATTTATGAAGCATTTACATCTAGATGTGCTCTAGAAAGACTTGTTTTGCACTATCATCCTATATGGAACATGATATTGGATGTGTTTTATAACCCTTCCTATCATTTGGGATATTTATGTTGATCCTGAACATGCTTGTTATGTTGGGGGCAGGTTTCAGGGAAATGTATTTCCCTATATTTCATTTATGTTAATTTTTAAATAGGTATGTTAGAATTATAAGTTGTCATATATATGTACATATATATGCATATACATATATATCTTGTACAACTCAAATCTGGTTATAATACAATATATATTTGCATATATAACTATGAGGTATAACTTGATTACAGGCTCCATGATATGATCAAGGCTTAGTTCTCTCCATTTTTTGACTTTGCCTTCTCGGGGTTAATTCCTTTTCAAAGAGAGAGAGAACCTTGCTATGAAGCTCCAGGATAGAAGAAGCCTTGTATCCCTCCTAGTAGTCTTTACAGCCTACTTCATCATAGATTCAGTCCTGAACCTATCTTAGGCATACAGGTTACACTTAAGCTTATCAGTGCCTATCCTGGGTCTGCCTATTGGCAACCCCACACAAATTTGTGACTGAAAATGGTCTGTACTAATGCTGAGGGCACAATTTAACAAATAGAACCTTGATTTTTAAAACCTAAATAAATGCCACCAGCCCTTCCAATCCTTTTAGTATTTAAATATTTATAAGAACTTCCATTATTCCTGTTTTCCCTCCCTTCCTTTGATTTCTTACAAGTCTTTGTACCATTTTAGCTTTTCAAATGTAGTAATTTGTTGGGCATTGTTTTCCCAAAATACCATAAACGGCTACATGGAGCATGTCTTTGTATCTTCACAGCCCATCATGTAGTTTTGCACATAGAATTAATGTACATGTTGAGTAATGAATAATGAATTTTTGATTGGATAAATAAGTCCATGGTTCATTCTGAAATACATATTTCTAACTACTGGGCAAAACTGCCATACAAAATTTTAAATTAATTTTCTGTACATAATACTGCATATTTGAACATACCCATTACATATTGTTACAAATAAATGTTTTTGAAAAAAAACTAAATGTAAAGAAATACTGAGTCTGAAATCTTATTAAAAAACAATGAACTGTTTTGCTGACAAACAAAATAGATACATTCATTATCAAATGATCTGATCTAAGCTCTTGAAATGCTGCCTCTAATTGACTTTAAGTGTTATCTTTTAATGAATTATGAATCTATTGAGCTGTTCATGGACAAATTAGTGCTGGAGCCACAGAGCTACCAACAGATTTCTTGTCCATATTCTGCCTGTTTTATTGAATTCCTTTTGGACACTGATTTATGTATTTGATGTTTTTCAAATACCCGAATGGTACGTTGTGACATGTCATGCTCCACGTAGAGTGCATTTTCACTATCCATTCTTATGATTGAGAGCAAATGTTACATGCC
Organism: Sciurus carolinensis; assembly: GCF_902686445.1. Taxonomy (NCBI): domain Eukaryota; kingdom Metazoa; phylum Chordata; class Mammalia; order Rodentia; family Sciuridae; genus Sciurus; species Sciurus carolinensis. The sequence continues at coordinate 89,106,930 of NC_062224.1, forward strand.
CCTAAGGTTGCCTATAGGGAATCTTTTTTCCATTTAATCGGATATCCAATAGCACACTTTGTTTCACAGAGCTGGTCTTAGAACATTCTTTGGGGAATTATAACCATTTCTATGCAAGCCCAACAAACCTCTGCTGACTTCACAGTGAATGGCACTCCACCAATGTTCCATGCCTAGAACCCCACTGCATTTGGCCCTTATCATTCCATTTTGTTTTGTTATCTTGGACACGTGTATGGGCTATGTAATATAAAGTAATGTAGGCTTTTCATTTCCTCATCCACTTTCTCAATCATTCTTTAATGAATAGTAGTCTGGCTTCTACCCCACTGCCAACTTTAATCATCAGGGTTGACTTGACAGCTAAATCCAGTACACTTATATACTATTTACCTGTCTAAAACTCCATGCTTCTTTTCAAGTGGTAGATCTTCTGTACCTCATAGCTATCCTCTTGACCTAGTATACTATAAATTCTTCATATTTATGTTCTTATGATTTTTTTCTGACTTCTTTAAAGGCTTTTCTCCTCTTCTTCCTTAAATGTTTATTTTCCTGAGTTCTACAGCAATCCTCAGCCTACATACAGTTCCTCTCACTGTATAATACTTCAAGTGACTTTATCTGTGTTTCTGTTATTAATCAGTTAACAATTAATTATGCTAATGACTCCCAGATCTCTTAATCAGAGTCAAAGCTTGTGAGAGCCAACTCATATATATTCACCTGCCTGCCGGACATAAACATTTAAAAATACCCCCAAACTCCTTGTGCCCAAAATGTACTTAATCATCATTAAGTCTTTGAAATCTTCCTTCCCCTTTTTATTTTCTGTTATAAAGGCACAGTTACCCAACCAGAGATCTTGGGGTGATCCTGAACCCTTCTTACATCTCCCCCCCCAGACTATCACCAAGTTTTGCCAGCTTTGTAGGTAATCTCTAATTGTCTCAAATTTATTTTTTAAAAAAACTTCAAATTGATTCTTTCTTTTCTTCTATCATTGCTCTAGTTTAGTTCATTATCATTTCTTTCCCCCAACTACAACTAGAAATGAATAGTCCATTAACATTAATAATGACCTGATGAGGTGGTGCACCCCTATAATCCTAGCTGCTTGGGAGGCTGAGGCAGGAGGATTGCAAACTCAAAGCCAGCCTCAGCAATTTAGTGAGGCTTTAAGCAACTTAGCAAGACCCTATCTCAAAATGGCTTATTATGTATAAGTGCCCTCTGCAAAGTGCTGGAGATCTATTGTTCATACTTTGTGTATGTTGTTTATTCTGACAAGAAATGACCTACCCCTCATCTCCACCTCAATCTTCATGCCCTTTCCCTTGGATTAGTGAAGTTATGTTACCTGTCCTTAAGGACTCAATCACCTCCCATATCATCAAGTCTTCCTGGACTACTCACTTTGTTCATTGCTTCCCCAGTCTCCTCTGTAGGATGGGCTGGAAACACCACCTCAAGACTCCTATGAAATCCAAAGCTTGACTCTTCATTTATGCTTTTCCTTTTACAAAATTTTATGAGTTTTGCTTTCCTGTCAGACTGTGAGTTCTTAAGAACAAAGATTATATGACTTATCTGTATTTGCAGTAGCACAAGTACATAGGAAATGCTAAAAAATAGAAGAAAAAGAAAGCTTGTTTAATGAATGGATGAATAAATAATGGCAGCAAAAATGTACATGTGAGTTGAATAGTAAAGAAATTATACAAATGCACTTTCTCCTAGTAGTTTATGACTAAGAAATCATGATTGAGAGTTATCAGCACATCAGTTGTTCTTAGGCTATTGTTCTGAGACCCAATATACTAAGATAACAAGGTAACTGTTATTTTCTTTGGCAATCTATTTTATAAGTTCCTCCCAGTCATTGAATTAATGGTAAATGCAGTGTATGGGCTGCATTTCAAATGAAGTAAGTATATGTTGACAGTGAAGTGCAGCCTTGTTAACCCTGAACAATCATTCCAATTATAAACTACATGCACACAATCACTGTCACATAAAATATCCAGACTAATTACTTCTAGCCCTTTTGTTATGCAAGTATTAGAAATGAAGCCTACTCTTAATGTCCATTCAGTATTAACAGTGGACTTTCTAGCCAGAACATTGCTAAAAAAATTACAAGAATTTTTACATCAGTAAAACAAATCCATTAAAAATACAATACTGTGCTTTTAAAATTGTATAGATAGACATTGTTTTATAGGATTTCTCACATATCACATTTGTAACAGAGAGCTTGGTTAAGGCCATAAATACAACATACAAATCAGACTGTTGTTTGAGCTCTTGTTGCTGCCTGAGGGAGAAAAGCATGTCTACTGTTCCATGACTGGAATGAAAGGCACACTGAGTTTTAGGTCAAATACCCATGACATTGACATGTATGACTAGTCTACTGAGTATGATCCATGTTAATATCTTCCCAGTGGTGGGTACAAGTGATATGCCTCAGTGATCTACACAGCACGCACAACCCCTTTAGGTTTTCTGCAGGTGTAAAGCTGATGTGTCTTTGAAATCCTGGGGAACATGATTCTTCTCATGCAGTTAAATTGTACCATTGCTGTGTGGGTTGTCATATTTGTATAATTCTGTAAGGATGTCATCAATATCATTTGCTCTGTCTGATCATATTTCTTGATGGCACATTTTGGATGGCATTGTTATGAACTAACCCTGCTTGCATTACATTACTGAGACCAATAATAACAGAAAAATCAAAGCTTCATGGTCATTTGAGCATTACAAAATATAAGTGCTATGCCTACATTGAAATTTCTGAAGTAATCAGTGGTGTATTTGAAACCTAATTGTGTGATTCGTCTATCAGTCTAAGTTTAATGATAGTATGAACCTGTATATTCTGCCTACCATTTTATTTCATTTTTAGGAACAGTGACTAACCCATAATTCATTGAGTAAAGAAATTCCTGCATGGTGACATAGCTTGTGGAAAGAGAATTGTCTTAACTGAATCTTAACCTGTCCACTTTCTAGTTCTGTGGCTTTGAGGTTATTGAAATTCTGTTAGTGTAGGTTTCTTCCTCTGTGGAATGTGAATAATATCTCAGAGCCAAATTATTGTGACAGTTAAATAAGATATTGTATATAAAATATCTAGCAAGGTGCCTGGCACGTAGTAATGGCTCATAACATTTAGCTGTGATTATTGCTGAACTGAGAAACCACTTTTGTGCTTTTAGTCTTTAATACATTAGTGTTCAGCTATTTAATTGCCTATTTTACAATCAATCCACAGTGGCATGCAGCTTAGCTTGATTGAATGATTACTAATTTTTATTGATAAATGATAAAACCTTGCTATTTGTATGCATAATTAAACAAATTTTCCATTAATTTAAATACAGTTTTTTTTTATAGTGAACCAAAATTACAATTTAACATTCCAGAGACCATGTTTCCAAAGCATCTTGATTGTAAGGAATTAAATTTATGTATCCTTTGATTATCACTAAATAATTATATTTAGTGAGTAATGAAGCTGTTTAGAATGAGAGATTTTTGGTGAGGAAAAGTCTTACAACAAAAGTAGAATTTGAATTGAGACTAAAGGATATAAAGAATGATTATAAAGAATGTTTATAATTTTGATAGCTCTGTGAATGGAAACATTGTTTTAGACAAGGCGAAGATTTGAAGAGGGCTTTTGTGGATGGTGTTGGGATGCTTTTGGTTATCAGCAACAGCAAATGCCAATCCTGTTTGCTTAAGTAAGAACACTGATCATTTTGCAGAACTAGAAGTCCAGAGATAGGCATTGCAGTGTGGGTTGGTTCAGTGATTTTCTGACAGCAGCAAGGAACTAAGTTCTTTTCATCTTCAGCTCTGGTTTCCCTCAGTGAATCCATGTATAATTATTTACTGCCCACCTCAGAATGACAGCCCAGGTTGCCATAATTTTTAGGCATCATATTTGGGTATGGCAATGACCAGAGAGAAAGGAAGGATGAGTGTCATTCCTTCTTAGATTTTATTGTACATATGCCAAACACAAACAAAAATATAAAGATGATGTAGCAATATCCACATTCCTACCTTCCAGTGTAAGAAACAAAAGATTAAAGAAACAGTTGTAAGTCTGTGCACACCACCTCAAGCATGTTTCTCTTGCTCCGAATTCCCACATTATATTATTCTAGATATTCTTGTGTTCTATGGTTTTGAATGTACATGTCTCTCCAAAATTCTTCCTTTAAAACCTGATCAACAAAGTGGTAGTATTAGAGGTAAGACTTCTGGGAGGTGCTTAGGTCATGAGGGTTCTACCCTCAAAAGTGGGATTAATGCCATTATGAAAGAATTGGAGGGAACTACCATTGCCCTTTTTGCCTTCCAGCTCCTCTGCCGTGTGAAGACAGTGTTTGTTCCTTTTGCCCCCTTCCACTATGTAGGGATGCAGCAACAATACACCATCCTGGAAGCAGAAAACAGCCATCACCAGACACTGAAGGTGCTGATGCTTTGATCTTGGACTTCTCTGCCTCTAGAACTGTGTTCTTCATAAATTACCTAGTCTCAAATATTTTATTAGGGCCACAGAAACAGACAAAGATATGATGCAAGTCTTTATATTTTTACTATCTGCATATAGTAAAAATAGTGTGGGTATTTTTTGTGTTGTTAAACTTTGTATAAATGGTTTCATACTATTTAACAATATGGGTATTGCTTTTGTGGTTGAACTTTTTACATAAGTAGATTCATATGAAATGTAATCTTATACAACTTGATTTTTCAATTAAATGTTAATTAATTTAACTCCAGCACTTTCATTTTCAACTGCTTTATAAATAAACCTAAAAATGCTTGAAATCATTAAGCATCAGGAAAACATAAGTCAAAACTGCAATGAAATGTCACATTACACCTGTGAAGATGGCTATTGTTTTTAAAAAAGGTAAGTATTGGCAAGGATGAGAAAAGGGAATCGTTAAGGTACACTGTTGGTGGGACTATAAATTGGTGTAGACAGTATGGAAGAAAATTAATCATAGAATTATAATATGACCCAGCAATCCGACTTCTGGGTATTTATCCAAAGAAATTAAAAACTGTCTTGATGTGTCAGGTTTTTTTTTTTTTTTTTTGCATTGTTTTGGTATTGGGAACCAAACCCAGGGCAAGTGAACAACACCAACTCTAAAATCAGTATATTGAATATTTCTGCTCTCCCATATTTGCAACATTATTAAAATGGTCAAAACATGGAAGCAAACAAAATGTTCATAGACATGAATAGATAAAGAAAATATGATACTCACATAAAATAGTATTCAGACATAAAAGAAGGAAATCCTGCAATATGCAACAATATGGAAGAATCTGGAGGATATTATGCTAAGTGAATAGGCCAGCCACAGAAACAAAAACACAATATGTTGCCACCTGTATGAAGAATCTAAAATAATCAAGTCAGGTACAATGGTGTGTGCCTGTAGTCCCAGTTACTCAGGAGGCTGAGGCAGGAGGACACTTAAGCCCAGAAGGGTCAGACCAACCTGAGAAACTTAGTGAGACCCCATCTCAAAACAATCAGATATATAACAACAACAAAAATCACCAAAGTAGAATAGTGACTTCTAAGGACTTGGGAGAGGGGGAAACACATTAGTCAAAGGACTCAAAATTTCAGTAATGCAAGGTGACTAAGTCCTAGACATATATTATACAAAAGAGTGCATATAGTTAATAAAAATATTTTGTATTCTTGGAAATCATTAAGAGTAGACTTTAAATGTTCTTACTATAAATATGTGTGCAAAGTGATTTATTAATTAGCTTTTTAAATGATTAACTCAAGCTTTTCATAAACATATAGAGAAACATCACATTGTACACCATAAATATATGCAATTTTTTGTCAATTTCTTCTTAGTAAAACTTGGGAGGGTAGAATATTATTATTATTATTAATATTTATTTATGCAAAACCCATTGTTGATGTTCCTGGTCATCAACTCTGTTGGTCAGCTTTCCTTTAAGTAGAATTTCAGGCCCTTTTCATATTTTGGTGTAACTATTTTTAGCATGAAACCCATAGGTTTGCTGAAGGATGCTCTCTCAGCCTGGAAGTGACTCCACCCACCTGTCATATTCCGTCATCTAGATAAAAGGGATCTGGGAAACATATCTAACTCAGCACTTCCAACCCTGACCTACTTCATCACCCTTTGCTCTTCATATCTTTCTTAAGACATGATAAATTAAAAGTGCCTCCTTCCAACAACTTCCAGCACAGCCTTAGGGAACACAGCCATATCTACCAGCTTTTGTTATGATGCCCAAACTAAATCCTGGCATATGACAGAGATGCGCAAATAAACTTAACCTAGTTTTGTATAATTTTTAATTACACTCAGAAACTATTTTACTTAATTGTTACAGAATTTTAATACAAGCAGTAAATATATAATCATCTCCATTTTACAAACTAGGAAAATGAACATAAAGATGCTAAATGATTTGCCCAAAGGTTGGTTACTACCTAGGAAATAGGAGATTTGGAACTGGAACCTTATAATCTGTCTCTAAATTCCCTGGTCTTTAGTGCCCTATCAAATATATATAAGTGCACAAAATCCTCATGTTTTAAAAAATAATTTATTCTGAATTCAATTTAATCACCAAATTTCATTTATTGTTTTCATAATGTGTCTCTTTTACTTTGAATGCCTATTGCAATCCAACATGGCTCAAAGTATTATTTTTTTATGCCTAAGTTTCTACAAAAGCTTCCTAAATTATAATTACTACCTCTAGTCTCTTCCTCGTCTAATTCATTCTTAACACTGTTGTCAAAATAACAGTACTCACACGTTTTTATTGTCTTTTAGTGGTTCAAAAATTCTCAATGTCACAACTTTATGTGTAGGATAAAATATGAACTCATTAACTAGGCATTCAGGGTACTCCCCCACTTTGACCCCTGGAAAACCTCTCCAATCTTATGTCCTATTACTCTCTAGGTCAAGCACTCTGTTCTAATCAGACTAATCCAGCCAATATCCCCTAAGTTATCCATGTTGCAGACATGCTATATCATCTCTCCAACAGCTATTCCCTCCCTATTCCCCAGTTTTGTTTCATGGTCCTTCCCTTCTCCTATGTGTCCCTAAAGTAAATCCTGCCAAGTCTTTCCAATTTTGGAAACTCCATTTTCCTTGCATTGATGGATTTATGCAAGCATGTGACCAGTGACGTATGAGAGGGAAATACAGGGATCCTGCTGGGAAAGGTATTCTTTTTCTTATAATGAGACTATGGGAAATTCTCTTTCCAAGAATATAGCATAATAGATATTATTACAAAAACCCCTTATCTAAATGTAAAAATAACACTGCATTTTTTAGATGCAAAGCTGAGCTGGCAAAAAGTAGGGAAAGTTTAGGTACCCAAAACTGAAAACTAAACTAAACATCAGGGTGGTAATTTGTCTCTGGCACTATGCTTGCCCTTGAGAAATCTGTCAGTCTTCATATCCATAATGCTTGAGTTTTAGTAGCTGAATGGAGCCAGGAGAAAGAGCCTTAGCCTGTGCCAGATGAGAAGTTTGAGCCAAGGTCTATTTAAAAGTTGAGAAACTTAAAAAACTATACCCTTAGTGAGGGCTGGGATTCCATTCAAGTGAGTAAGGCACTTACCTTACCTTAATCACAGCTCTGCCCTTAGTAAATGGTAAGTTTATAAAATAAATCTACTTGTCAGTAACAGTAGAAGGCAGGATACTTAATCTGTCTCTACTTAATCTGACCTGCACATTTATAAAGATGACAATACTTACAGATGAGCTTTGGGTTAAAAATCATATATGTCAGGATAATAAGAACTTGTCCTAGATAGGTAGAATCCCTTCCTGGTTGCCTGAAAGAAGGAAAAATAAAGAAATAAATTATTTCTAGAGAATGTAAAAATAAACTTAAATCCTGCCCCATAAAATTCCTATTGAAAAAACTTTACCTAATGTGATCCCATAGCCCCCAAAATATGATGCATCAGCAACAGTAAATACAAACAGGAACAGAAAACTAAAGTTTCCAATTATAGATTTATTTAATAGGGATATAAATAATGCTTTAAAATGTTAAAGACGTAAAAGTTAAAACATGAACTAATAAGATAAAACATGAAGCTGGATGGATTTAAATAAAAACGAAATGGAAACTCCCAAATGAAAGACAGAAAAGCTAACATTTTAAAATAGTAAATGAGTTAAAGAGTAGATTGAGCACAACTGAAGTAAAAATTAATTAAAATTAGAATTAATAGAGATTTGAAAATATATGCACATATAAAAAATTAGAGTGAAACAAAAAGAACAAAAAGATTTTGGAGATTTGAAATAGGGGTAAAGGGACGTGGAAGATAGAATTATATCTCTCATGGTCTAATTGGAATTCCCCAAGGAAACAACAGAAATGATGGAAAGAGCAATAGGAAATATTTTCTAAAACTGATCAAACAAATTCTCAGATTCAGAAAGCACAATGAATCCCAAACAGGATAAATTAGAAGAAATGAACATAATGAACACAATGATGAATGTGCAGAGAATCAAAACAAAAAGAAGAGATGGTCATGAAGCTCTGTGGGAGAGTACTTGCCTAGTATGAGGAAGGCCCTGGGTTCCCAGCACTTTGAAACAAAAAAATGTTAGGAAGCTTTGCATGCTGTGACTTAAATACCTGACAAGAACCACTTAGAAGAGAAAAAGTTAATTTGGAGTTCATGGTTTCAGAGGTTTCGGTCCATGTTTGACTGTCTCTGATGCTTTGAGAAACAGAGATAAAGGCAGAACTTCATGAAAGAAGTGGACAATGGTGGAAGTTTCTCAGCTCATGGCAGCCAGGAGGCAGAGAGAAAGAGATTAAAGCCAGGGGCAAGGTACATAAGCCCCAAGGGCATGTCCCCAGTGATCTAATTCTTCCAGCCATGTCCTACCTGCCTACAGTGACCACTCAGTAATTGTTGTGACCAAAATACCCAACAAGAACAACTTAGAAGAAGAAAAAGCTTATTCTGGGCTCATGGTTTCAGAGATTTCAATCCATGGTCAGTCATCTCAGTAGAACCTCTGTGACCCCCTAAACTCCAGCATCTTGCATTCCTGTAGGACCGCCATGTGAATGATTCCAGGGTCTGATGCCAGTGTGAACAGTAGCCAGGCCCCCTTGAACCATGGCTAAAGCAACCTCTGAGTGCCTGAACATTCACAACACAGTGAAATGAATCCCCAGTAAACAGTTTTCTAGGTATTCCTTTGTGAGCAGAGCATCCCCAGGGTCTTCTAAATGAATTTTCACTTTTACACCCTTGAGTCTGCCACTTGGACGTGGTCTTGCTGATTCCTAAGACACCCTCAAGGCATCTTTCCTATTGTCTTTGTGCAAAGTACTAAGCTTTGGGGTGGTAATCTCTCTCAACAACCACAACTTTCTCGGCCCCAATTTCACATGTGCTTCAAAGTAGGCCAAACTGTAAGTTTTTCAAGTTTTTCTTTTCTTCAGTTTGCTCCCAATTCTTGTAGTAATCCTGATTAAAAACTGTCAGCAATATCCATGTAACCATCTGAATGCTATACTGCCTTGAAATTTCCTCTGCCAGATTGATTGATTGCCTTTAAATTCAGCCTCACACCAAGTCTCAGGACATGGTCATATGTGCTGATCAAATCTTCAGCAACAAGGAGCAAAACTGACTGATGGGCCCAGTTGCTGCCTCTCTTGATCCATATGGAAACCAAGACTCTCCCAGATGACTGAGTACCCCTGGGACACTAAAGAAAGCCCATTTTGGTAAGATGCAGAACTCCTTTAAAGGCCTGGTTGAACTTTTCTTAGAATTGCATTGCAATCTGACACTCTTTCTACCCAATCTTTTCCTGTCTCCTTCTGTAGGTATCAGACTTGCATATGGTCTTAAAGCTCTCCCTGTCTTCTCCAAAAAATACCTTGCATGTCTGCTTCTGGCATATCCAACCCAAGTGATACTGAGAAAACAGGAAGTCAGATTGGGATTATGATCGGCCCAATCACTACCAAGGAGCATAGAGGAAGTCATCCCATTTGGTAAACAGGTAGGATGTAGATAGTGCTTGGCAGAAGGTGGTGGCCCCAGTGCTAAAAGATCTAGGAAAACATCTCAGTGGAGAGGAATACCCTTCAGGTGTGAGGATTCAGTAATTTGAGATTGGAGGCAGGCAGTGGTGGGATGCTAGGTGGATGCTTATAGACAGTAGAATTGGTTAACCTACTGAATTGATTTCCTACTGAAGGAAAATGAGATATTAAGGGCAATTAATGATCAGTTAAAGAGTAGATGTGAGAGCCAGAAGGATTCTGGGGTAGCTTACAAAGTGCTTTTTTTCTTGTACAGTGAAAGAGCAGACAATTGAGCAACAGATTATAGGTCTGACAGAATGTGTTTGAATGCTCAGCCTAGGCAGATCTGGTATCCTAAAGTCAGTACTTAGATTGGGGAAACCTTGAACCATGGGATTGAGAAATGCAGATGTATGCCCATGATCCCCTACAAAGCATCTTGAAACTTCAGAGCTTGAAAAGGCGACCCAGCCTTCTCTAATCTGAGGTAGCAGATTTTGTGCTGGGAGATACCTTGGAGATACCTAGCATCCCTTCCACAAGACAACAGGCACCTCCTTTCCCAGCAGGTTAAATTCCAGCCAAAACCAGTTCAGGAAAGCTTGTTTTGAGAGGAAAGAGACTGTAGGTGCAGGAATTGTTAACATTCAGAGAAGTGCCCTATGATTGGATTTTCAGGGGCAGAAAGTAAAACTGGAATCATTCTTTGACTTGGAGAACATTTCTTATGACTGAGTGCCCTGTCAAAGACCACAGCTTATGCTGAATTCATTGTTTGGATAGCTTTTAGAAGCCTGAAACAGGTGAAGGACACTAAGTGAAGTGGAAATGCCTAAGATGACCTGGGAGAAGGTAGAAGAAGGAATAAGGATCCTGAGGGAAGTGAATATAATGGGAAATGTTAGTTTTTTTGAAGTTCAGTATTCATTAAGAGGAACATGTTCTATGGGATGACACAGAAGGACATATAAAAGACCATTAGATTGCATTAATTACTGAGGGAGATGGTCACAGAACTGGGCTCACTAAAATCCATGGGGATGATGAGCTTCCCTGTAATAGAAGCCAACTGGTGATGTGTAAGCAACAGGAGTCAAGAGACCAAAATTACCATATTGTCTGACTAGGTTGGGGTGCAAGGGAGCAACCACAAAGGTTTGCAGGAAGTTGTAGAGATTATTAACAGATCACAGCAGTTCTAGGGACAAAATAGGTAGAAAACAAAATTCAAACAACAGAAGTAGCAAGAGTGGTCACCAGTAAAATGTCATATCTCTTGCTCAGTTCCTGGACTTGAGCCAATCCTCATATCCAGACTCACTTATTATAGGGTGCCAAGTTCCTAGGAAGAAGATCCATGTAAAACCATGCCAGGTACCTACTGTAATAATTCCCTCAGTCTTTCCCAAAAGGAACCATTTCCTTGAATGACTATGTATTGGGTAGAAGTGAATCCCTAGAAAATTTGAGGTCTGTTGAATATAGGGTCTGAGCTGAATTTGATACCTAGAGATTGGAAGCATCATGGGAGCAGCATCAGAAAGCATCTCTCAGGTCACAGCCTGATATCCCCAGTTGCTATGCTCTATAATTCATTACCATATTCATGCTGAGGCTATGTTTTGGCCTTCCCTCCTCTCCTGATCATGACTGAGCATGGCAAGGACACTAAGGCAGCCCTTGAGAGGTTTAGGACTATTCTGACCAGCAATTTTGGACTTAAGGACCTCCACCAGATGGCCTTGCTGAACTTTACTTATATCTGCAATGCTAAGACATTTCCACACTGCAACATTTCCAGAACTGCACTGTGGTCTGATGGTTCTCTCAACATCTCCATGATCCCTCACCCTAAATGATTTTCCTGAATGTTTGCCTACATCTTGGTTTATGCTTCTTGGAGAACTTGCACCAACATAATCATATTGATCCTTGTTAGAGTTAAGAATTATAGAAACTAGGTAATGAAGGACATCCTGGCTAAGTCTGACTAAAGTTGGTCTGACCCAGTGTGGACCTCATCTGCTGGTATTTCCCCAGACCCTAAAAATGGATCAGTAGTTGCGTACTGGGTGACCCAACAGTGGGTCTCTCATCCATGCTACAAGAGCTATTACAGTGGTAAAGATCAATGAAGGGTAGTGTAGCTACCCCGCCCTGTACCCACTAAGCCCAAACCATCACTCCTTCCCAGGGTTCATGAAAGAGATAAGTGTCAGTGTTAAAAATGAAAGGATGTACATAGGGTAATAATGTCTGTCTCATTCCATCATCTATGGTATGAATCTACATCGTGCACAACCATAGAAATGAAAATTGTACCCCATTTGTGTATAATGAATAAAAAATAAAAAAAATAATAAAAATGAAAGGATGCAGTGGTCACTTTCCCTATTATCATATTACAAACTGGCCCCTGTAGAATCTAGAGAAGGACTACAGATTGCTGTAGGCTGTGCCTCTTTGAGTTGCTGTGCCAGATATGGTACCAAGGTTAGAATAGATCAATAAAGTCTTAACTATGTGTATGAGAAATTGAAGTGACTGGTTAGAAAAGAGCAGGGGTCAAAAACCCATTTAGCCTGTTTGCCAAATCCAGCCTGCTTTTTTTTTTTTTTTTTTTTTTTTTTGGTAAATAAAGTGTTTCTGGAACATGGCCATGATGGTTTGTTTGCCTATTGTCTGTCTGCTTTCACATCGTAACTGCAGAATTGAATCGCTGCAACAGAGACTGTATATAAAACCTAAAACACTTACTGTCTGGCCTGTTACAAACACTTGCTGATTTTTTTCAAAGAAGGAGCTGAACAGTTTGAGTTTACAAGAGATGGATAACTATATTCACTCACAGTTTTGGGTCAGGCCTGTTAACTATTCTACCCTGTGTCATAATATAGTCCAAAGAAATCTGGGTTGATTAAACATTCCACAGACAGTCACTCTGATCCATTACATTGATTATATCATGCTAGCTAGACAGGATGGCTAGTACACTGGAGGGTTTGGTAAGGCACGTGCATTCCAGAGGGTAGACTATAAATCTTATGAAGATTAAAGGACCTGCCACTTTGATGAAGTTTTTAGGAGTCTGTGGTTAGGAGAGTTCTGTCATATCCTTCAGAATTAAAATACAAATGATGAAATCTTGCATTCTCTACCACAAAGAAGGAAATAACAACAGCTGATAGGCTTCTTTAGGTCCTGGAGGGAACATTCTCGGTATCTACAAATACCTGTCCAGAGATATGTTGAGTGCTATTGAAGACTTCTAGTTTGTTTGCAGCCCAGAACATGAAAACGTTCTTCAGGAAGTCTAAGTTACAATGCAAGCATCCCTACCACTTGAACCAGCCAATGCAGTAAACCCTACAGTACTGGAAGCATTAGAGTGAGAAGTAATATGACATGGTGCTAATGGCAAGCCCTGGGTGAAGAATATAACAGAGGCTCCTGGAATTCTGGAACAGATTGAATCTGCAGCAGAGTATAATATACTTTTTGGAAAACAGCTCCTGGCATGTCACTGACCTGTTAGAGAAAGAATATTTGATCATTGGGCACCGAGTTACCTTGTGTCTGGAATAGCCTGTTATGATCTGACCCACACAAGTATAGTGTCAGATGGACCCAGCAACATTCCATCATAATATGGAAATGGCACATCTGAGATTGAGAATGGGCAAGACCAAAGGATGTGAGTAATCTGCAAGAGCAGTGTTATGTGCTGACTCTTTGTGTCCCCCTGAATTTATATGTGGAAAACCTAATCCTCAGTGTGATGGCATTAGGAGGCATGGTTTAGGAATGCAATCAGGTTACAAAGGTGGTGCCTTCATGAATACCATTAGCGTTCTTGGAAGAAGAGACAGGAGGACTTTCATTCTATTCTCTGCCACGTGAAGATACAAACTGATATTCGAACTGAGGGGTGGGCCCTCACCAGACACCAGATCTGCTGACACCTTGATCTTGGGTTTCTCGACCTTCAGAACTGTGAAAAGTAAATGTTTGTCGCTTAAATCACGGAAGCTATGGTGTGTTTGTTACAGTCGCCTGACTCAGGACAACTATGTGGTCTCCATGTTACCCACATGTTGCATCAGTGTCCTTTCCACAGTTTGCTGCTATGGCTATATGGCGCATTTCAACAACCAGCTGGAGGAGGAGGTAAAGGCCCGAGCCTGGTTTAAAGATGGGGAAGTTTATTATTAGGGTATAATAAGAGTGGTGGCACATACTTGTAATCCCAGCCACTCAGAAGGCTGAGGCAGGAGGACCACAAGTTTAAGGTTAACTAGAGCCATTTAGGAAGACCCTTCTCAAATAAAAAAGTAAAAAGGGCCAGGGATGTAGCTCAGTGGTAGAGCGCATGAGCCCCTGGGTACTGAACACATTACGTGCCGACTCCCAGATTAAAAACTAGAACATTACCTTCACCTCTCATATCCCTTTCCAACTGCTGTCTATCCACTTTCAATAGCAATAGATTATTCATGCTTATTTTTTCTACTCGTACTGGCATTTCGTTTTTAATTTGGTCTAGTATGAGTGGGGCTGCTATGGAAATTCTTGTTCATGCCTTTTAGTGAATACATTTCTGTTAAGTAAAAACTGTACACTGTTAAGTAAAGACTGCTCATTTGATCTACAGGTAAATTTATTAAGAATTCAGGAAATAAATAGATATATGATGGTTATATAATATCTGTGGTGTAGTAGTTCAAAAGTTAAAAATGTGTATATTATTTTCATTAAAACAAATCTATATTTTTTAAAAAATCCACCTACTTAACTTAAATTTAGAAAACTGAATATTTGTTAAAAAAAAAAAAACCTCCAAAATGATAGTATCTGGTGGAATCATCAATATATTCAATTAATACTCAAGTTAAAAGAAAACTAAATACAGAAATATTCAGATAGACTTACCAATTATTTTAACAGTTTACTAGTTTAAAAATATAAAATCAATTTTTAAGATATATGTTTTTTAAAATTTCAAATTAGAAATGGAATAAACCAAATAATCCATAATCACCTAATGCACTTTTTTTTTGGTGCTGGGGATCAAATGCATATATTAAGCTTGTACTCTACCAATGAGCTTTACCACTAGCCCTTACTTCTTTACTACTTATTTTCAGTGCATAGGACAGGCGTTTACTGTTTGGTTCTGAATTATTTCAATGCAAGAGAGGAATACACGGCTTGACTAGTATCCTGAATTTAAAGAAGCAATGATGAATATACTGAGAAAGAAGCAGAGAGAAAACACAAAGAAGTAGTCAGAAGTAAAACTCCACTATATGACTTAACAAAATTAAAAAGCTATGATGCTAATTCGACCTGGATTTCAAGAGAATGCTATTTTTAATTCCCATTTTTGTAACTGCAAAGGATAAAGAAAAAAATAGTTCAATGACCCAAGAAATTACAAATGGGATTTTATTTTATTTATTTTTTTATTCAATATAATCCTTTATTATTTAAATTTTACTAAATATAATCCTTTATTATTTATAAACCATTTATGTGTATGGTCTGGATAAGTGCCTCCAAAGGTCCATGTGCTGAAGGCTTGGTCCCTAGTCCATGGTCATTATTGAGAGGAATCTTGAGGAGCTAGAGTCTTGTGGGAGTTATTCAGGACATTGGCAGTGTTCTCTGGAAGGAGATTGTGGGACCCCACTCTCTTTCATTATCCTGGCCATAAGTGAGTGGTTAAGCTCTTTTAAGTGCTCCTGCCAGGATGTGCTACCTTACCATAGGCCCCAAAGCAATGGGGTCACTCAATCATGAAATGAAGCCTCCAAATTTGTGAGCCAAATAAACTTTTTTTTCTTCGCAAGTTGATTATCTCAAGTATTTGTTATAGTGACAGAAAGCTAACCAAAACAGCATATATACATGTAGTAAAAGTACTTTTACAGGAAAAAAGAAATAAAATAACATGCTTAGGAATCATCAGATATAATCATAGACCAACAAAGAAATATAGAGGGTTAGTGTCTTCGCAAAATAAAAATACCTAGAACAAACTCCAAAACAAATAATACTACTAACAACAATTTTTTGACAAATGCATATTAGATTCTTCTAGGCTTAAAAATGCACCTGTAGTATTTCCTATTATTGTCCTTTATCAACTGATGCTGTCAATCCTATGCTCTGAATTCACCACTGTGACTGCACAAGGCTACACCTCCCAGGAACAACTCCCAGCCAGTGATTCAGTGAAGCCATGATATTGAAGGGGACCCATTTCTATGGGATGTGACATCAAGCCAGGTAAGCTTGAGGTCTGATATAAATCTTGTAGAAATGTTCAAGAACTGAGTTAATACTCAGGCTGAGTCAGAAGCTCGAACTCTTAGTAAATATCTTGCACTACCTACCATGAAAATCTGCACATTAGGTAATATGGCATTATTTTTAGCACAGATTATATGCCTCCCAGAAAAGTAAGTCTTTTCTGTGACTCTGTGCCCCACTATCACTCCTGTAATGACTTGTGTACATAACACCACTTAGCCTTCCAGCCCTGAGTGAAGATTGCCTGGAACCTCCAGAGACCAGCACAGATAATTCTCCTTTCATTCTTTCATTTATTCATTCAATCAAAATTTAACGAGTACCTTCTCTATGGAAATTACTATCCTAGGTCCAAATTCAGGAAATTGTGCAGTGGGGAGATGTTATAATTTGGATCTTGAATGTCCCCCAAAAGCTCATGGGTTGCAATCTTGGTCTCCAATGCAGCAATTTTCAGAGGTGGAGATTTTGGGAAGTGACAAATGCATATGAGGGCTCTGATCTAATTAATGGATTAATCCATTCATGGGTTCATATTTGAATGAACTATTGGGAGGTGATGGAAGATGTAGGAGGTGGGGTCTAGTTGGAGGAAGCGCATCACTGGGGACATACCCAGCCCCTCTCTCTCTCTCTCTCTCTCTCTCTCTCTCTCCTTCTCCTCCCTCTCTCCCTCCTCCCTCCCTATCTCCTTCCTGGCCATCACAAGGCAAGCAGCTCTACTCCATCATACTCTCTCTTGACTTGATGCTGTGCTTACACCAGCCCCAAAGGAGTCAGCTGACTGTACTGAAACTTCTGAAACCATGAGCCCAAATAAACCTTTCCTCTTTAATAAGTTGATTTTCTCAGGTATTATGTTATAGTGATGAAAAGATGACTGACATAGGAGACACATGCTCCTCAGGGCCTTTCAAAACCCACATATGGCACATCCCAAGAGAGCTAGCATTTGGGCACTGAAAGGTCAGAAGACACCAACAGACAGTATTGGTTCCTTAAGAAGAGCTAACATCCAAGAGAGGGCTGTTGAAATGGCTAAGAGGACTTTTTCCTTCTCTCCCCTTCCTCTCTAATAATTGAAGTCCTAGAGCACTAGAACCTAGAAAAGGGAGGAGGAAACGATGGTCTCCAGAAAGCAGCAACATCACCTGGGAATTTACTAGAAACACATGTTTTGTTTTTTTTTTTCTTTTTATTTATTTATTTTTTAATTTTTCACATATGGGAGAAAACATGTAACACTTGTCTGTGTCTGACTGATTTCACTTCATGTGATATCCTCCAGTTCCATCCACATTTTCTAAAAATTACAGGATTTCATTTTTCTTTGTGGCTTAATTATACCCAATTGTGAATGTATATATGCTGTATTATCCTTACTCATCTCTTTTTATGCACCTAGTTTGATTTCATGTCTTAATTGTTTGTGTACAGTGCCACAGCAAACATGGGTATGAGGTTATCTTTTTGTGTTCTGACTTCATTTCCTTTGGATTTATACTCCAGAGTAGGATAGCTGGATCATATGGTAGTTCTCTTTAATTTCTCGAGAAAACTCTATACTGTTCTCCACAATGGCTGCACTAATTTATATTCCTGTCATTAGTGTGTCAGGGTTCCTTGTTCTCCATATCCTGGCTAGCATTTTTTAAAATAGTTGTTCTAAAGTGAGATGTTTATCTCATTGTAGTTTTGATTTTCATTTCCTTCAAGGCTAATGATATTGGACATTTTTGTGTATGTATTGGCCAACAAATAGAAATTATAATAGATCATATGTATTATTATTTATTATAGCAATAAAAGGCATATGGAGAAAGAAAGAAGAGAGAGGAGACCTTATGTTAGTATATTCTTGCTGACCCTTTGACTGACATACCAAATGTTCATCCTGGGTATATTTTACTTCCACTTCACCATCTGATTTTGTTTTTATTTGAATTTGGACAGTGGGGAGAAATTCATTCTCTTGAGATAAATGTAGAATTTGGGGTTGTTTAATTTTTTATTATACCCTCCGTTACTTTCAACTCCTGTGAACTGGAACATTAGTAAGCTTGTCTCTTGCTAGTGTCATGCTCTCATTTGTCACTATACTCCTAAAGGGCTTAATCCCTAGGTATTTGAGGTATTCTTTGGGAGTCTTTGTAGGAGCACACATTTCACTGATGGATTTGACTGAGACTTTGAAGATATAATGACATTATATTAATCTTTCCCATTAATGTTTTATGTCTTAATGCGGGGGACTTTGTCACTTCTTCTGAAAAGTTCAATCCTATTTCTATAAAGACTCAAAGTTGACTTGACTTGGGATCTCCACTAAGTAAGTGACAGATATGATCCTTTATCTTTTCTCGCTCTTGTCATTGGGTGGAATCTATGAACTGATTTATCTTAGGCTTCCAGTAAACACACTCTGGTTTCTAGAACTAAATATTAGTACTGAACCTCATGTCTATTTCCACATGTATATATTTTTTTAGTATTTTCTTGGAAATAAGAAGACAGAAATAAGAGTGTCAAAACATATCTACAGGAAGAAGTGTTCAGCTTTGTGTAAAAAGAGTTGGTATTCACAGTTTTATAAGCCTGCCTCTGGGAGGCAGTAGGGTGTAGAAGTTGAGTCTGGCTTCCCACTGACTTTAAATCCGCTACAACCACTCACCAGCTGTGTGTTCTGTACCTTGGTTTATTCTGTGAAATAGGTATAATAGTAAATCCTCCCCTATGGGGTTTTTGTAAGGATTAAATGAGATACTTCCTGCCAGGCACTTACAATTGTGTCTGGTATGGAATAAATGTTCAATACAAGTTAGCTTTATTATTATGGAATAGGCTGTCTGCTTTTGTAGGTTCTCCATCATTAGAAAAATTTTAGCAGAGGTGGGAGAATAAATTGGTAGGGATTTTATAGATAAGATTTATGCATTTAAAAGCTCCTTCAACCCTTGAGATTTGTGTTTCTATTATTTTCTTTCCAACAAATACCAAGGTATCTTTCATATATGACAATGGCAGCACTGGCCTGTATTACTTGCTTTTTTCCTAATGGTACAATTCCAGTAATATAATCTCCTATGCACGATCTGGGACTTCAGAGTAAGGCAAAGAAAACCACTGATTAAGCCAGTCCACATGCTGACCTCATAGAGCAAACAGGTTATAAATGCCAGCGACCTAAACACAAACCGTGAATTCAAATTTTGGGAAAACACTGAAGAAGAGTTCTTGTGGTAATTTAAAACCTTTCCTATATAAAGGACAAAATTAAAAGGGACAAAATATTCATTGTTATAAGACATTAGCAGGAAAATGAATACTGTAATATATTGTTAGTGGGAGTAAAAACTGTGAACATTTTGGAAAAAATCTGGCAACAAATGTCTATTATAATTTAAAATATATATTCTCTTTGACTTATCAACTCCACTTGAAACAGCTTTTCTGTAGAAATATATGCATCATTATGAGGGCCACATTTAGTTATCTTTATTGAGGCATTGATTGCGATAGTAAAAAAAAAAAAAAAATGGATACAATTCCACGGTCAATCAGTGGGGTAATAGTTAAATCAAGTGCACTCTTCCTATGGGATAATAAATGACTTAAAAATGATTTAGATTTCTGTTTATTGACTTGAAAGGCCTGTGATGTATTTTTAAGTGGTAAAGCAAGTTCTGGCAAAATATAGCATTATCTAATGCTTGAAACAATAAACAAGCAAACAGATAAAAACTTCCAAAGCCCCTTAAGCTTAGGCCTCTTCCCACCACTGCAGGTTGAAAACTCTTGAGTGATAAACTGGAGTCGTTGTAGTGATCACCTCTTCTTTTCCCTTTTCTCATTGCTTATTATCCAATGTCTGAACACCTGTGTTCCATGTAACATTACCCAGCTTTATAGCTGTTTAACATTAGAAGGTCAATTGGATCCCTATTACCCTTTTTATAGTATGAACTCAAATTCCTCTAATTTTTAACACTGAAATTAGGTGATCCTCCAGGGTTCTCTGTGACTTCAAGCTATGCAACTTCATATTCCATTGTCTCTAGAATTCTTTTTGCTCTTATTTTTTTTTTTTTTTTGCAGTGCTGGAGATTGAATTCAAGTCCACACACATGCTAGGCCAAGTGCTCTACCACTGTGCAACACCCCCAACCTGCCCTTTTCCTCTTCCTAATTAAGATCAATCATACAAACCAATAATAAAGCCAAGTTTTTGTCCATCTGCTTAAAAGCATGAAGGTATCTAAGTGTTAGTCCTGACTTCCAATTTAGTAATACCATTTCTGTGTACCTAGAGAAAGGATTCCTTCCTTAAGTACTGAAGTTTCCAAAAGATCAGAGCTCAGATTAACAATAATAAGACATATATGTCATCTACCAACTTCTAATCCCTAGCATGGAGGCTCCATCTAGGTTTTCAGTTTTGGTCATTAAACTCAGAATCTTGGATAAGGCCCAGAGAAGCTCTGAGTAGGAAAGTGATGAGAGAAAGAAAAGAAGAGAAGAGAAGAGAAGAGAAGAGAAGAGAAGAGAAGGCAGGTATACATCCTTGTTCAAGGCTTTCTCTTCCTCTTGGCAAAGCAAACAGGATAAACCATTAGAGGATTTTGCTATCCCACTTTCTCCACCATGTTTTTTAAAGGGTCAACCTTGATGGTTCTGCAGACTCAGTTGTGGCCACCTGATGCCTTCAATAATATTGAGAAACTCTCCAAGAGACATAAATAGAGATTGAAAGAGGAGTGGCAGAGCAAAAGGCATAGTCAACGAAATCACAGGGAATGAAAGTCACTTGCTAATGCAACTTTCAGAGTTTGCTTTATCTGGACCCCTATATTTTAGTTTCACTTGAACAATAGAAAGCCATCAGCTATAACCAATGCTATGAACAGGATGTCAGACAATGACTTTTGTGATAGCAATTGTGTCCTGTGCCACTTACCATTCTCAGATCAAACTTTTATTCTCTACCAAAGACAGATCAAATCAAGTGTTATTTCCCAAAAGAGGATTGTAACTGCTAAAATATGTGGATTTGCTCTAAGACCTTGGGAGTCAATACTAGAATTTTTCCATCACATTTGCCAAAAGCATCACCACCAGACATAGACAAATTGTAGCTTCACTGTAATTGCACTGTAGTTTTGACTTGATTTGACACCTGCTAAGACAGTCCTTTGGTAAATCTGATAAATAGATGAGAACAGTATGCTTCATTGTGGTATATATTGCTTCCAAAATTCAATAAAATTTACCAAACAGTGTGTTTCTTTCCTTATGGTAGGCAGTGGAAATCTGTGAGAATTTCTCCTCTTTGGAGCAGGTACGTAGACAGGCATGAGTTCACTGGATCCCCAGGAATTTTACTGAAGTAGCAGATTTATGCATTTTTGTGAAATTAATATCCTTCTCCTGGAACACTAATATTTTATCAAGACATTCTACATAGCCGCCACTTCATTGACATCAATGTAGGGGGCCATCATGAGCTTCTGTGGGATGATGATATGATAAATCTCTGTGGACTCCATAGTGGCATAGAACTGTTTCCTGAGTAGAGTCAAGTCCAAGTCTTGAGCAAGACATACAGAAGCAACCAGAGCATGAAAGTACGCTCCACAAAGCAGAGCAGATGAGCTCTGTCTGTCTTTGTCCACCAGAAACCCCAGTGACTTTTATCTGCCTTTGGTGGGGGTTTTCCAGAGGGTTAACACTTGTCCTCGCTCCACTTCCCTTGATTCTGTTAATACCCAGAGCAGGAGTTCCCATAGCAACATGGATGGTCCTATGGTGGGCAGATAATTCTCATAACCACGTGGGTAATACAAGCAGGTACTTTGTCCTGTGACGTGGCTGATATCTTGGCATATTCCACCATCTTGTTATCCCTATCCTCCTGCCTCAGAACTGGTGAGTATCACCTCTCTGGAACAAGAAGACAATAGCAACGTCCTGTTGTCCCTCCAGGAGAAAGTCTACTTCTGTGGTCTCTGATTGTGAGGAGCATGGAGTAAAAGTTTTACCACCTCAATAGTTGTGCATCATCTGCCACTGGTGTAGCTTTACCCCAGGAAAAAGACACATTTGCCACAGCTTCTCCAATTGGGACCACAAATAAATGAAAACAATGATTTATGCATTATATAAAATATTTAAATTTGATAATATTTTCAGACAATCGAAAGGGTTTTTACTTCTTGATATTTTTTCTGATACATGTACTTGATTTGAAAATTTGGGAAGTAAGTTACATTTGATATTAAATCAATATTTTCCATATTAAAATAGAGATGATAAATATACTCTAGAACATTTTTCTGTTATCATATTCCTGTGTTACTCTGGAAACCTACTACGAATGGTTGCTTTTACATATCTATTTTGAAATGAGAACTAAATGTGTGTTAAAAAAGTCTCATATTAAAAAATAATCTTTCATTTCCCATGTGACCATATCCCTTTCTCTCAATTATAACTACTGGTCATAAAAGTGCAAATTTAATATGTAAATTATATTCACTTAAAACATATTCACAGAAGCTTTAGGTAAAAACTCAACTGCTTTCAGTTAAATATAAATCATGACACCTGGTGAAATGAGCACACATACTTTTTTTTAGAAAAAGCATGTATGAATGAAAATAATAACTGATGTAACTTGAAAATGTGACACTTAAGAACAAAAAGGGCATGAGTTGAGAATTTAGATGAATCAAACAGTATGTGGGAATTCACGGCTTCAGTGAATCTTTAGACAGACACAATATTGAACAGTTGCAAGGATGTAAGCAATGGCAAAAGAAGCACAAAATACCTAGAAAATAAAACTTCTACAAAATGCTAGTTATATAGGCTCTGAAGGTGCTGACAATAATACCAAGTCATAGCTATACTAACTTAACACATTTATTATACTAATTTAATATATTTATTGAACACCTACTAGATGCTGAACTTGCATTAAATGCTGGGGATTCAAGGATGAAAATTGGGGCTTTGTGACTCGAAGGCAGGGTCTGCTGAGGCCTGAAGAACATGGCAGATGCACTTGGACCAGGGATGGGAGTTGTTAACCAAAAAATTTCATCAACTGCATCCTGTTGTTAGATGACAGAAATTCCTTCAACATTCCATACTCTGCTTCATATATGGCAAATTTCTGCTGCTTTGCCCCAGGAGTACCTGTAAAGAACAAGCTCAAGACTGACAAGACTGAAAGAGCTTTTAGATGGATTCTTGAGTGCCTGCAAAGTACAAGCTCAAGACTGAAAGAGCTTTTAGATGGATTATTTCCAAATGTGGTGTTTTTTTTCTACAAACTCTGTGCTTCAACTGCTATTTCTAAGTGATCTGAAGTCATTCATTTGAGTCTTGGGTCATTAAACTCCAAATGCTTAATTCTCAGAAGTGCTTGAGTCAGTCAGAATTAGATGATCCAAGTTACCACCAAGAAATTACTGTCCCCAGCTACAAGCTTCAGCACCAATCAACAAAGTGAATAAGTACTGTGCTTCTTCCAATTTTCACTCCACTTGGGAAAGAAAGCATATCACCACGTCAAATATTAGGACTGACCTAGATGTCAAGCCTGGTGAATATGATATCAAGAATCTCCTGACAGAATTAGCTATTTAAGCTGTAAAGAAAATTGAAGTTGTAAAAGCTGAACCCTTGGAGGAGATATGGTCCAGATTTCTCAGAAGGGTGAAGATCTTCAGTTTGACCAGTTGGTAAGCTCTATGAGCTCAGTCACAGAGCATGGTCTCTCTTCCTTGCTTGGCACTTTAGTTTGAATGGTACAGATGTCAAAAGGAAAGTGAAGATGAGTTTTATGAGTATGCACCTCAGTCTAGCACAGAGTCTAAGGGGATGAACAACACCATGAAGGATATTATCTTCTAGAAAGGTGGAACTTGGCAGTAGATTTCATTCATTTTTTATTTAGTTTTAGTTTCAATTCTAAAGAAGATTATTATTCATCCTGTACCTGATCCCTTAGTTAATAAAGTTCTGAACTTAACTTATAAGCATTAGTACAAGGAAGGATATTCAGGGTGCAGGGAATGTGCATTTCATTGCAGATTAATATCCAGATATGATAGGGGTCCTTGTTCAATCGAAGTTTCAGAAGGCAGGAAAGAAGTCCGCAACAGAATTTAAAGAAACGTGACAGAGAAGCAAAACCCATATGTGGTACAAAGCAGCATCAGCTTAATAATTGAAATGAATTTTTAAAATGTATCCAGTAGAAGATTTGGAAGCATCATTTTAGTTTATGCAGGAATGCAGTCAGTGTTTCTCAATAGTAAAAGACAAACATACAAAATATAAACTGGCTGGTTTATTGTTGGAGATTCTTATCCATGTAAGTGTTGCTATTAAGGATGAAGCAAATGTCCCTGTCTGAAAAATGTCGTGGGGATATTTATCAGACTACTTTTGAACTCAGCTCCAGGAAGAAACATTCATTACTATTGAGAAGTATTTCAAACCTTTACATGTTTAATTGGGAGTTTTAGAAATTGATTTATGAATTTGGTGGAGATTTCAGAGAACTGTAAAATCTGAATTTGTAAAATACCTGAAGTGTAATAAAAAAACAAATTTTACCTATCTAGTTTATCTGCCCAATTTTATAAAAAATTTTATTTTTAATTTTATCTTATTATATCTGCATCTGAAGTTATTCAGACTTTCTTCTAGGTATTTATATGTATCAACAGGTCTTTTAAGTTTTGTTTTATAATATGAAAAAAATGGAATGTAGTCTTATGTTAAACCATTAATTCCTTTATTTTGCATTATACATAAAAATTATATTCCAAAGTGTTAGATTTTTTAGGAACATTCTCTGATTAATTATATTTCTTCTATTCAGAAATGGAAGGTATTTTTTTCCCACTTAATCATCCTCTTCATATTACTTTTCTGTAGGTTG
The DNA here is from genome assembly GCF_902686445.1 of Sciurus carolinensis. Taxonomy (NCBI): domain Eukaryota; kingdom Metazoa; phylum Chordata; class Mammalia; order Rodentia; family Sciuridae; genus Sciurus; species Sciurus carolinensis. The sequence goes on from NC_062224.1 coordinate 89,132,331, forward strand.
GAAAACATTTAGAGAATGGGCAAATATTTGACTATGTAAACTAGAGACGGTAATAGCAACAATAACAACTATCATAAGTATTGATTATGCCAGGAATTGAGCTAAAAAATAAAAGATGAAAACATCATAAACTCTTTTCTTGAAAAGCTTACTTATCTACTTAGAGAAGCATGTAACAAATATTTGACATTCCTTGTGCAGAATCAGAAATTTTAAATGTTCATGGCCACTAGAGGAAAGATTGACAGGTTTCCATGAAGTTAATAAGAATTCCATAAAGGATGCAAATTTTGAACAGTGATGAACATAAAATCTGATAAACATTCTGTATTTTGGTATTCAGAATATTGTTTATGTAATGTATTAAAGGTTTAACATGATTAAGTGTATTCGTTGCTCTGTAACAAATCATGTAAAGTAAATGCTTAACAAAAATCATTTATTAGTACATGTAATGCAGCCATAAAAGCTGTTTGAACTGCCACACAAAGTTAATTATTCTATTCCTATGTTACAGCCTTATACTGCAATTAGCTATTTTTTGTCTGGACAAGGATTCAGCAAACTGTGGTCCCCAGGACAATCAGGTTTGCTATCAGTTTTTGTAAATAAATTTTTATTGGAATATAGTCATGCTCATTTGTTTTGTCTATGCTAGCTTATAAGCTACAACTGTGGAGTTGAGTAGTTGAGACAAATCCCAGATGATGTGCGAAACTGAAAAGCATAACTATTCCCCACTCTAGACCAGTGGTTTTCTGTAGAACTTCCAATGATGATGTTAATGTGGTTATAGAGCACTTGAAATGTGGTTACTCTAACTTGGAAACTGAATTTTAAATAGTATTTAAGTTCAATATATTTAAATAGTGACATGTGGTTATTGGCTCCATATTCAATAACCTGCTTCTGGACACTAAGTTCGTGGAGGTTAGTCATCGAGTTTTGTTTATCATTTTTACCCAATTATATCCCATCATGCCCAGTATTCTGCTTCACACTTTGCCAACTCAATAAGTATTTATTGAATTAAATTTCTCATGGTTGTTTTATTTTAGTCAAACTTAATGAAAGACTTAAAGCTAATGTATTTTTTTTTTTTCAGAATTAGTGTTTGGCTCAGATCAAATGTCCAATGGTTTCTTGAAAGTGTCTCCAAATGTTCTAACCTACACAAATTAGAGCAGCCATCTTGGATGATATAGTCCACAGAATGGAGAATCCAACTAAGCATTCAGATTTGCCCACTGTCTCCAATGCTGGGGCAAGGTCTTGCCCCTCCAGAGCAACCCAGGAAGGGAAAGTGGTTCCTCAGGGAAAGAAAAGCTTACTGGGGATCACAATGCCTGGGCTATTAGTGACTCACTTGGAGCTTCTACCTAGAAGTCACTGCCCCAGTACTACAGTCAGACTCAGGAGGTCTACAGCAACAAGCCGAGAACTTCAAATTCTCAAAGCCTCAGTGCTGCAGCTGCTCATCAAGCTATTTCTTTATTACCTTCTATAACAGTATTACTACTGGGTCTTGGAAGCCATCTGTTTTGTTCCACAGATCTTGCAGACTGAATCCCAGAGAGTGGACTTCAGGGGACAGGTTATTCCTTCTTGAATGTGCCTAATGCAAATTAGTTCTTTAAATACCAAAGGGAGGTGCAGGTTTGTCAAGTCAAATAAAAGGTGCTGTTATACTTTCCCCAAGGCTACATTTGCATAACTCAATGATACCACTGAAGGAACCACAGAAGGGAGAAGTCAGCTCCGAGGCAAATTTTTTGTTTTGTTTGTACTGCAGATGTTTTAAGGAACATGAGCAAAACTTAGCTGCTGTAAAAAACTGGTAGATGTGAGGAAAGAAGAAGGAAAGGAAAAGAAGAAAGAAAGAGAAGGAAAGAAAAAAAGAAGGTGATGCATTGATAGGTTTGTTTATATACATTTTTCCACTTTGTGTATTGCTGCATATCCTGCATGGGCAAGGGGTAGGGTTCCTGTAGGAGGGATGGGTTGGCTGCAAAATAAAAAGCTATGAAAATTATTTATCAGGAATAATGACAGAGGACAGAATTATCTTTGAAGCAGGGGCATGACTGATTGAGCTGTACAGAAGGGTCTGGCTCTAACAAATAAAGAAGCCCCCCACACCCCCAGGAGTCTCCCCCCCCCACTTGGTTTATTATAGCCATATGGATCAAAAGGAACCATCAACAGGAACCAGTAAGAGCTTCTTCTGTGAAAAATAGGATAGGGGGTGGAGTTAAGCAAGCCATTTGGCTCTAGTGGGTCACTCCCACATCTAGGGCCTGCATTTGAATTTCCAGGTTGAACTAACACAGGATAATCATGAGCTGAGAGTTCCTAAGACCAAATTTTCCTGGTTAATGGTCCGGCTGTGCTTGATTTCCATACAGACCATGGGTGGCTTCCCAAATTTGTGTATGTACCCAATTTATTTACTCAATCATTTATTGACAACCCTTTATCTTTCCCCCACTTTTATTACCATAAATAAATACCAGACTACTCATGGCTTTCTGTACTTGATAGGGTATTTTTTGTGTGATACATTGAGTATGCACATTTATAATTTCATAGGTGTCCAGATTGCTTCCAAAAATATTTGCCACCTAAACATTTGTATTGCTGTTTTCTTTTGGAAAATTGAATGTTTGACCATATTGCATCTACAGTCCTACCAGGTAGCAAAGAGTTGTGGGCTTCATTCTGGGTCTCTGTGGTCCAGTTCACTAATCCCCCACATCTCCACTGCCTGCTTCTTTAATTTGAGATAACTACTTAGGCTTCTTGAGCCTCTTGAGTTTGTAACTTCTGCCTTAGCACATAGATTGGAAGCAGTGAGTTCACAGAAGTGGTTATTTTTGGAATAACCAGAAAAAATGAAATGAATTCTCTTTTCCTCCCTTCATTGTAGTTTTAAAAGTGATAGAGGATTTTAAAAATAAAAACTTGATTTTGTTCTTCAGACTATTGAGCAGTAGTCGTATAGGACATGGGAACTATGACTCAGGGAGGATGAGATAATTTACCCTCATATCCATGCTGAAGTGATGACTTTTATTTTCTGATCCAAAGAAATGGTGAAAACAGAGTAGGACTGGCTCATTTATGTAAGAAGTAAACCACTGTAGGTAACAAAGTCAGAAACCCTTTTTCGAAAATAGAAAACTAATTCAATTTATTAAAACACATCAAGTTATTTTGATGATGATGCATATAGACATATGTCAAAACAGAGATCTGTGGTAATATAGGAAGTACTTCTTCTCCCTAACTTGCAAGTGGGCTGGGTATAAAATTGTGGCTTGTATTGGATACTTACCTAAAGAGTAACGCCATATGACCTGGAAAATGCATTTTTTAACCCATAAGTAGTTGATCATAATACTAGTTCTAATTCCTAGAGACTGAGTGATTTTAATTCTTCTCAACATATATTTGAATAAGAGAAAATGAGGGTGGGAGAAGTTTGGAGAGTCTGGTACTGGGGTCTTTCTAGTAGACAGGTCTGATGACACTTTTGCAGAGGACTCAGAGAATACCTGGGCAGGTCTTGAAAGGGGATTCAGGGCAGAAAGAAGAGTAGAATCAAGCCTCCACACTGTGGACAGGAGAGCTGTAAGGTTTTCTGTGTAGCAGCCTCGTAATGCTTAGATCTGGCTTCAAGAAAAAAGGTAATTCTGCTAAAAGGAATGCAACTAGAGATCAGTCTCCAGTTGCTTTGTCTTCAGAATGTTCCCTCAGCTCTTGGACTGAGGCTATACTCTTTATCAGTCAGCCTACAGCCAGTAATTGACCACTTAGAGGCTACTAACAGACAATATTTTCCCCAAGCTCTACCTTGGATTAGATGAGAATTTGCCAGATCTCCTCCTAATGTGAGGTTTTCCCTGCAAAATTCTGTTTGCTTTCCCCTTTCCATTTTATAGGTGTCAGATCAGTATCATGTCCTTAAGACTCTCCCTGCCCCATTCCCTAACCTTATCTTTTGATTTTTCCTGGGTACTATTCTCCAATAAGCTGTTGACTCTCCTTACTCCATACCAGCATCTGCTTCCTGAAGGACCCAACAGTTCTTAGTAAAATCAGGGTTGCTAAGAAGCCTCACAAAGAAATGTATTCACCAGGTAAATCTGATGTAAATATTGAAGTGTATGAGATTAACTTAATTGTACACAAATGGTATGAAAACTTTTTCCAGAATCAATCATACAATTTTAATTCTGCTTAACATTGCCTAATTTCTTTTAGAGGAAGAAAGAAAATAAGCTTTTATACTTTCATTTTTTTATTGCATAGTATTTTATCATATTCCTTTCTTGAGTAAAATAGAGTTGATATGTTAAAAACCTAATGTCTTAAATTCACAGGAGATTTGCCTGCATCTATTTTACCTGCAATTGAAGAATTTACTAAGGAGTACTGTGTAGATTTTGGATTTATATTCCTCTATCCTTTAGAATTCATGAATCCAGCATCTCCGTAATCATAATTGGATTCCAATCTCTAAGACACTTATTTAAATTTCTTTCCCTCTTGTTATTATGAGTTTTCTATTTCCTCATTGAAAATCTTTAGTGTATTCTATCACTGGTTTGCTCATAGGGAAGTAAGAATTAATTCAAAGCAGAATAATGCAAATATAAAATCAAGACTAAAAGCAAACCTCAAGTATATAATTTTTAGGCTTGTAAAATTTATATTGTCCCTATATATATTCACTGCAAGTACCCATCTACATCTTTCAGTGATGTTTATAAATAAATTATTTATATTTATTTTTATATTTATATTTAAAGCATCCTTGGGTATAGCTTAGGTGCAGTGAGTCTGGAAAACAAAGCATGGATCTAATCTGAATGATACCCCTTAAAGATACTCTTTAAGTCCAAAGCTTTCTTTCACTGTTTATTATTATGTTTTCAATGATTATTTTTTAAACTAATAGTACTTAAACCTGTTTTAAAAGGCACCTTCAAATAATTGCATATTTTCTTTGAGTAGGTGTTTTGATCACAGATTATAACTGTGATTTCACTGTTCTTATCAGGAAAATGTTCTACTTATTAGATTAGTGGTACCTATGTTGTACATTTAATATTAAGTAGCATTTAATGCCAAATAATACTTTCTGTCATTTCTTTGGTCTTCAGTTTTTTTTTTTAATATTTTTTTAGTTGTAGATGGACACAATACCTTTATTTTATTTACTTTTATGTACTGCTGAAGATCAAACCCAGTGCTTCACATGTGCTAGGCAAGTGCCCCAACCCTTCAAGCGCAATTTCCATGTGTGTTTTAAACACTTTTGACACACTTCAAATAAGAACAGTCCAAAAAAAAAAAAAAGTGTTCTCAGCACAGAAATGTGCTATTAAATCATTGATCATTTATTCACAGTGGTCATTGAATTAACCCATATGTGTATATAAATTTATCAGGGGTGCTCTAACAAAGTACCACAAACTGGTTAGCTTAACACAATCAAAATGTCTTCTGTCACAGTTCTGAAATTTGGCAGTCTCAAATCCAGGCACCAACAGGATTAATTCTGGCTAAGATTCTGAGAGAGAATTGTGCTCTGTACTTCTCTCTCAGCTTGTGGTGGCTGCTCCTAGTCCTTGGCTTGACATAATCACTCCTACTTTTGCCTGGTTCTTTATCTGGTATTTCCTCTACTGTCTATCTCCATGCCTCTTCTCTTATAAGAACTTAAGTTTTAGTGGATTTGAGTTCATCCAAATTCAGTATGACCTCATTTTAAGGTCAATCTGTCTGATACTCTGTATTAGTCTGTTTTTTATAGCTATAACAAAATGCCTGAAACTCTGTAACATTTGGAGAAAAAGGTTTATTAACTCACAGTTTGGAAGCTGAAAGTCCAAGACTGAGCATCCCCGTTGGTGTAGTCTCTGGTGAGAGTTTAATGGTGGATGGCATTATGGCAGGAATATGTGCAAGAGGCAGATATCAGTTGGTCAGATAGGAAGCCAAAGAGAGATTTAGGTGTCGTGCTCAACTTTTATAACAACTCACTTCAGGAGACAGTATTCCTTACTGAGGGCAGGGCCATAAATGATCTAAGGACTGCCTACTAATCTCCACCTCTTAAAGTTTCTATCAGTTTCCACGTTGCCACACTGGGGCACGCACTTAAATGAAATTCAAAACACAGCAGACCTATTTCTACATAAGATTGCATTCAGAGGTTCTGAGGCTTAGGAGTTTAATATATCATTTTGGAAAACACAATTAAGCCCATAATGATATGTGAAAATTTTGTCACAACTTGTAAATATATAGATGACTTTAACATATTTTCTCATTTGATTTCAAATGTCACCTCTTATGTAATACATCTTTCTCACAATGACTTGAATGGAATTATGACTCATGACCTTTTCATATTTAATCCTGGAACAATTTTTATTGTCAGTGTCTGAGATACAACTTCTTAACTAATGGAAGCCAATACAACATCAAACAGTTCAAATATTCTGAATATACACTTGAAAGTATCAGTCATCTGATACCCCAAATCCAACTTATTCAAATCTCTTTCATTCTTTGATCTGAATCTCTCAATATATAAACTGGACAATTAAGTCTCATCATTTTCAATTCCTTTTTTTTGAAACATCCTAAAGTTACCTGAGTTTGTTAAACATCATGTCCTTTCATGAATATGGCTTTCTTACTGACATAGGAGATTGGTATGTACTCACAAATGTACAGAAGACAGGGTGAGTAGTGGAAAGAATACCAGCTTTGGACTGAACCTGAACTCAAATCCTTGATTCATTTTTTCATCTTAAGCAAGTTATTTATTTTTTCTGTAAAATGGCACCAGTCTTTTGGAGTATTAAATGACCATATATTCTTAGTGCTTTACATCTATAAACTTAAGTAATTATTATATAACATACCTATGAGGTAAGTACTATTATCTCCATATTGAAGAATCTCAGATACAAGAGGATAGAGCTGCTCTCTACAATTAATATATAAGATACAGTTAGAATTCGAACCCAAACGCTCTGGCTATGAAGTTCACACTCTGAATAACTCCATATTGCCTCTGCAGTAAGTCATTTATCACAGAGCCTAATTCAGTAGTCAGTATATCTTCTCTCTGTTCATGCACAGATCATTCAGGTACCTCCAGGCGTCTGTGGATCAATGGAAAATTTTCTGTTTATACTGAAAAAAAAAAGAGATTTAAACTTGGCACCTAAGATTACAAGTTCTGAAAAAAGTTTTACATTAAAAAAGTCAAATATGATATTTCCAAAAGATGTGAATATTGTTCTCTGCCCTTGGTTCGTACTGTTTTCTTTTTATAATTAATTTAATTTTAAAGAAGCCTGACTTCTGCTTTGTTAGTGGTCACCAAGGGGAGTATCTTGTAGTTTAAAAACTTTTGTAGTTTTTAATTTGCACTGATGAATGTGAGCTTGTGTGTTACATGAGGACTTTCACTCTGAAGGGTTTGAAACCTTTCTGCCACATTTAAGTGGCCTGATAACACTTCAGAGTAACATACACAGGTGCTAAATTTCTGTTCTCATTGCTAGATGGCTGGATAGACCTAGAAATATGTGACTGATAGAAAATCTCTGATCATGGAGCGTGTGACCATTCCAAATACCCAAATTCATTGAATACTGAAGGAAACACAAGAGAACATGAAAATGCCCTCTTCATATATTTGAGAACAAGGCATGTTGTACTCAAGGGGTCACCATCTTCCATGCACAGACCTTGTAACTTTGATGTTTGCCAGGGAGCAAAGTGTTCCTCAAAGAAAGGGAGAGTTACGAGAGTGGCAGTCAAATTCCTTGGTGTGTGGCGAGGATTGAGGCTTTTTTGTTTCAGTGGATGTGAAGGGTTAATGTCTGGCTCATGGCACTAGATAGTGATGGTCCACTATCTGAGGAGGGGCTGAGAGAATCTGGTAGGAGGGTAAATCAAGTGTCTGGCATGTTTGAGGAGCAGGCTGTGGGAAGACCAGAGTCACTGCTGATAACATATCTGTCTCCCGACAGTGAGGCTGGATCATGGTATCTAAAATACAGCCAGAGTATATTTTATGTGTGTGGCACTCTGAATGTGTTTATAAAAATTTAAATTATGTAATATTTCAAACTCACCAACATATAGAAAATAAATGACACAGAGTTACATATAATAGATGTTCCACTACCTAGGTTTAATCCATATTTACATTGCTCCCGTTTGTTTCCCTTTTTTCCCCCCTCTTCCTTCTTCTCTTTATTTTTTTTTAAAGTCCTATTTATATAAAATTTCAAACACATAAAAGAAGAAGCAACAACTCGTTTCAACCATTCTCCTACCCACTTCCCCACCCCACTAGATTATCTGGAAGCAAGTTCTAGACATCATATCACTTCACCTATACATTTTTAGCATTAATCTCTAAAAGGCAAGGATTCTTTAGAAAATATATATACAATATCATATGTCCCCTAACAGTTAATAATAATTTCTTAATATCATTTAGTATCGACTCAGTATTCAAATTTTCTTATATTTTTTCAGAATTTGTCTGTCTGAATCAGAACTAATGTCTATAATTGCAACATTTGTTACAAGTCTCAACGCTCTGTAAATTTGTTGTTCTTTTCTCTGTTTTTCTTCCTTGCCATTTATTTGTTAAAGAAACCCACATTTCAGATTTCAATAATTGCATCCCAATAGCTCTATTTAACATTTTTTTTTGTTTGTTTTCTGTTTTTCAAGTTGGGAGTTGGATCTAGACATTTAAGTGGATATAAATTCTATTTTACTGTAAGAATATTTCATAGATATTTTGTGTACTTCTGTCAGATAAACATAATGTTGATTTGCCTCTGTTCTAACTACTGCTCAAATCATCTGAGCATTTTCTCTCTTGTCACATCTTCTTTAAATAACTAAAATATTATTTGATACGAAGCCCTACTCCTCCATCTTCCCCTCTCTAGAGTTAAATACTATCCTGGACTTGTGTGTTTCATGTTCATACATGTTTTTAGATTTTAACTATAAGCACATATCTCTATACTCTAGATTTTAAGTGTTTTTATGTTTAAAATGTTTACATCACTGTTATCACACTGCTTGAATGTATTTGTAACTTTCTTTTGAGATTGATACATCTTAATACAGGATAACCTAATTCATTTTTTGAAACAATAGTTTAATATTACACGATGTAAATTAATCATACTTTATCAATTATATAATTTTCAGTTTCTCCTGTTACAAACAACACTGCAATGAATATTCTTCCACCTGAGTCCTTGTGTATCTGTCCTCAAGTTACATCAGGATAGGTCCCTAAAAGGTGAAGTTCTGGGTTGCAGTAGTGTGCTAGAGTTAGCTCATGCCAGTTCTTGAGAGTCTATTGTTAAATTTTCAAAACTTCAGTTAGCTCATTATTAAACATGAAATCTATAAAAATTAAATTATATGAACTTATAATTAAGTAAATTATATTAAATATAAAAGTAATAAATACTTAAAACTCAACACTCACTAGGTATTTTAATATAATTTAGTATACTATCATTGAACACACTAGACTTATCTATGCTGGAGGTCATATATAGATATTGTGTCTATATGGAAGAGGTATTATATAAGTGTACTACTGTGCATATTTTCCCAACTCTGCTCTGAGTGGTATCACATTGGTAGCTTGCAATCAACTATGGTAGGAATATTTATGCTATAAAAAATGGACACTATTACAAGTTAGGACTTAATTTATTGTCTAATTGATAACCTAGACTTAAGAAAGTGAGGGAAGAATAATGATGCCAATTAATCCAAAAAGTGTATTGTTTCTGTATTTCTTATGTTGGTGTTGTAGACAGCACAAAAATTGAGGACATATATTCTTCCAGGATTCGAAAACTTTTATCCAATAAAGCATCCAATGTCATATTAGGTGGTCACATTAAAATTCTTTGAGAAGTGATGATCTATTTAATGGATGATAGAATAATTTAGAAGCCTAGGTCAAGAAAATCACACCCAGGAATAAAATTAACACAGGTAAAGTTTTTTTGTTTTGTTTTGTTTTGTTTTGTGAGAGTATCTCTGTGGGCAGCAAGGAGGCCCCACCCCAATCCATTTTCAAGAAAGGTCTCATAGGTCAGCTGCCAGGAGTGTGGTAGCTGTCAGTGCTACACTATTAGGTTTGTCTGGATCCACCTCCACTTTTAGTTTAATTTCATACTGTTCCTGGGAGGCTGCCAACCACTGATTGAGCACAGTGGAAACCAATGTTCCAGGCACTTCCACCTGACATGAGATTCTTTGGATAGACAGCCTTTGCTCTGCCTTTGCTCTGGAACCCTGTTGACTGGAGAGACTTTGCCAAACCTGTATTCTGCTCCAGCAGCCCCAAATCCAGTCCTGCTTTCTCATTCTTTCTTTCCTGGATGTTATACCTCAATAATACCTGATTTCATCCCAGGGTCTGCTCCTGGGAATTGTACCTGCCACAATCTTTATGCCTGTAAGTTAGGAAAGAATTTCTACTTTACTATTTAAAAAATTCTGGAGCTGAGGTGTGGCTCAGTGGTAGAGCACTTACCTAGCATGCGTGAAGCCCTGGGTTTAATCATCAGCACCACATAAAAATAAAATAAAGATATTGTGTCCACCTACAATTTAAATAAAATAAAGTAAAAAAATAAATATTCTATAATGAGAATCCATTGGATTTTTGTTGAAATTACTTATTAAATTATGGTATGGTTAGTATACTATTCCAATGAGTTTGGAATTCTGAACACTGAATTCAGATTCAAGAGTGGTCATCTTTGGTTGATGAAATTGTGGCTTAATTTCTTCAGTTTGCTACAAAGTGTATTTCTTTACACTGGGGTTGTAGTCATAGCTGGGAGCTTGAATATTAATTCTACTCAGTATAGCAAACATTTCTTCAGGACACACAAGTTGTCAGGCATTGTTCTAAAACAGCAGGAGACAGATTGTCCTTACTCTCAAGGATCTTACAAACTAGGATCAAGACAGGTGTCACTTTGTAGAAGTGTTTTGGCCAATGGATTATATTCTGTCTTAATTTGGTTTGGTCAGATGGGTTTTGCTGAGAAATTACATATGCTTCAGTTTCAGTTTCAGGTAGTAGATCCATTACATCTAAAAATTACCATCTAGGTTTACTTAAGGTAAGAAATTGTTCTTTCTGGTGACACACAGGGTCTTGCTCACATTGCTTCATAATGGCACTAAGATGTTATTGCTCTGTGGGTGGGGAAATTTCTCCCAGTGCTTGACTGTTTAGCTGACCCCCTCCAGTATACATCAGCTATGATCCAGTAAGGTGGGGCAACACATACGTGTTTGCAGCTGTAAGTAGGAAATCTGTGCAAATATGCATGAGTGCTCTTCTCTTCTTACCACACGGTTCCTACACTGAGATCCCTTTCTTGATCTCTGATGAGTCCTTTCCTCCTTATAGTGACAGGAAGATGAGTGCCATATGTTTACAAAGAGGAGTAGGAATGAACGCTGCAGCATTTCTTGGCCATAAAATAAGGCACAATTTTTAAAACTCTATTTAGATTAATACTGAATGAAGAATGTGTAGGAATGAAAAGGAAACAGTTGTGTTCTAAGTCTTTGAAATAAGCTAGCTCCAAATCCCTTATGACAGAGAGAAATATGTGTCTGATGAGGCCCATGGCACTAGACTAAACTCAGTGATAGTGATGATTTAGAATCTGGTGTCGCAAAGTTTTCAGTTCTGTGTGTAAATTTTAACACCCCCACATCCACTGGATCTGGATGAGAAAAGTTACTTTAACTCATCCCAGTCAACCTTCAAAGGAAAGCTAATCAGAAGAGGGGCTGGAGGAGAGGAGAGAGGACTAGTTTTATGTCTAACCTGTCAGGGCAGTAGTCTCTGAATTTAGTCTTTCCAAACAGAAAAGATGGCTTATTGTTTTCCTTGTAGACCTATCACACATCTGGCAATATTCCAAGAACTCAATTTATTCTCTAGGGTCTTAGAACCAGAAAAAAGAGAAGGGAAGGCCTTTACTCGTGGTCACTTAGAGGAAATGGGATGAAAATCTTACACAGCTGTGGTTTAAAAAGAAAAACCTAGAAAGCTGAGAAACCCTCTATGCAATGTCTGTGTTTTGAATTTAAAGTAGAAATGCCTGAGAAAAGGCCGTAATAAGAATATTTCATAGACAATTTAGTTGTGTTTAGTTGAAACTCTATGGCCAGCTACTGGGGAAGAAGAAGGAAACTATGCAAAGGCATGAGTTCCCTGTCTCTTTCTACCGTGCTTTCAGAAATAAAAACAATGTACTCTCTCACACCCAGGCTTGAAATCTAAGAATTCATCCTTGAAGCCCTGACACACCCAGAGGCTGAGCTTTGCACCTCTCTTCACACTGTGTCCACAGCTCAAACCGTAGAACCTGTGGGGAAGAGTAGCTCTTCAGTGATGCTTCACTCAGCAAAGTCAAGAGTCTCGTGTGTCTTAAGACATTTCCCCACATCTTTATTTACCTGAAAATGGAGCATATCTGTTCTTGATAGCCCATCATTATTTAGTTGGCAGTATTTCTTTCTTTCTTGATTGGGAAAAATAAGGGTTCATTTAATAATAAATTAAGTAAAATACTATCATTATAATGATATCAATATCAATTACATTTTTGAGGATTTTCTTTGTACTAGTCACAGTGTTAAGTGTTTTAGTGACTTATCTGAAAGAATCCTTATATGTGAGAATTAGCCTCCTTTTATGGAAAACAGACTGGATTGATCACAGTGGCCTATGCCTGTAATCCCAGCTACTAGGAGATTGAGGCAGAAAGATCACAAGTTCAAGCCAGCCTGAGGAATTTAGTGAGATCCTGTCCTAAGATAAAATTTTATTCATTTATTTATTTTTGTTAAGTATTTTGTTGTATGTTGCTGCTAGTGTTTATAAAATAATTATCCTTGTGAAATAGAAATTCATGAAAATTCAGAGATGTTAAGGACTGACAAAATAGAAGATTATATTATGACACATGTGTTATAGGGAAGCTTTTTGTACAGGCTTCAAATTTAGCTCTCTTGAATATTCACTGGTTCTTGACCAGTGGTTTGGGAAACCTCAGTAAGATTCATTTGACTACAAAAAGGAACAGACTTTCTGGGGTCTGAAAGGATTTGTACTTGAACATACTCCAGTCAGCAGGGGATCATGTTGGGCATTCTGCAGACAGATTTGTTTCCAGTCTGCAGCCTGGAAAACCTTCACTTGCTTGAGCCCGGCCTCCAGCTGGAGCTGCTGAACCACCTTCTTCATAGCAGTGACACTGGAGGAGCCAGACAGGGAGAATTCCAGGGCTGGGCCAACTCCTCGGTCAGAAGGTCTGCAGGTTGCTGATCAGCTGGGCCAGATGACTAGGCAGCCAGCAGTGGGCAAGATAAAATTTCAAAAAGGGCTGGGAATATAGCTTCATGGCAGAGGACTTGCCCAGCATCCACAAGGTTGTGGTGCAATCTTCCATAGTGAAAGAAGGAGAGGAAGGAAGGAAGGAAGGAAGAAGGAAGGAAGGAAGGAAGGAAGGAAGGAAGGAAGGAAGGAAGGAAGGAAGGAAGGAAGAAGGAAGGAAGGAAGGAAGGAAGGAAGGAAGGAAGGAAGGAAGGAAGAAGGAAGGAAGGAAGGAAGGAAGGGGGGAGGGAGGGAGGGAGGGAGGAAGGAAGGAAGAAAACTGAAACCAGGAGACTTTAATTTATAAGGAATAAGGTTTTCCATAACTTCAGTCTATCTGAATTTTTCTATCCTCTTTATTTTAGATTGCTTCTTAAGGTAACAATAGTTGCTCTTTTTACCCAGTTCTGGTAATCACAACAGCATAACAGTAATAGCAGCAAACATTTATGTGCCAAACACTATGAGTGAGCATGTGTGTGCACGTGTTTGTGTGTGTGCTTGTATGTAAAAACTCTTTTAATACAACATACCTAGAGGGTAGGAACCATTATTTATCCATATTTCACAGAAGAGGAAACTGAAGCCCAGAGACACTGCCTATTTTAGCTAGCACTTTTGTTGCCATGACCAAAACACCCAGCAAGAAGAAATTAGAGGAGGAAAGTTTATTTGGGGCTCACAGTTTCAGAGGTCTCAGTCCATGGATAGCTGACTCCTTTGCTCTGGGCCCAAGATGAGGCAGCATATCATGCGCAAAGGGCCCAGTGGAGGAAAGCTGTTCAACTAATGGCAGAGTCAGGAAGGAAGCGGAGAGGGTAAGGGACTGCAGGGAAGACGCCTCTTTGGAGAACTCCCCCGCTAACCCACCTATTTCAACACCCTACCTGCCTACAGTTACTACCCAGTCAGTTCATTCAAACTAGGATGGACTGATTAGATTAGGTCACTGCTCTCATAATCCAATGATTTCACCTCCCAACCTGCTGAATTAATGCAGAAGCTTTTGGGGGACACCTTATATCCAAACCATAACACTGCGCAAGTGCACACAACTAGTCAGTGGCAGAGCCAGTGTTGAACTGGGTAGGTAGTTTGGCTCCAGAGTCTTGACTAACCAATGCTAGGATTAGCTCTTCATGATAAGAGCTCCTAGCCCAGTTTCCATAGACTTTGATCACAATTCATTCATCTCTTTTCAGAAAACAGATCAATCTGTATTCCAGTTTATTTTTTGTTATCTTCAGGTCCTATAAGGACTCAATATAGAACAGCCATTTTGTAAGTTTCAAAGGAAACGTATATGATATTTCTTCTTCAGGGGTTTTTTACTGATATATCAGGACTCAACCACACAAAATAACTAAAGCAAATTATAATGTAAAAAAATGCATGGATCTAACATTTTAGCATTTAATATGAGCTCAACATGTTGCTTATATTACACATATAATCCTCATCACAATTTATAGTCTTTATTCTATAGATTAAGATGCTACAACTATAATGCACCAATAAAAACGTAGAAGAAAAGTAAAATAGATATTTAAAGCAGAAGATTTCAAAATCAAAGTAAGGCAAATTTTATACATTTTTAATTCATACACCCAAGTAAGATATATATATATATATATATATATATATATATAATATATATATTATATCTGACTTTCATGACTGTACATAATAAAACATGTATGTAGATATACATACATGCTATATTACATGCAAATATGACCGTTGAAGGGGAAAGGAATAATAAAACAATAAAAAGGAAAGAAAAGGATGCTGAGTGAAGGTGAGAGATATAAAATAATGTGGAAAATGTGACATGGATGGCAGGACAGGCATGCCCACCGAGGTGTGTCTGGTACCCAAGCTGATACACAAGAAGTGTCCAAAATGTTCTTGGCCAATTTAGGAAAGAATAGAAAGAGAAATCAGAGTTGGAATCTTTGGATCTTGAGGATGAAGAGGGCGTGCTGGGAAGCCATAGAAACTAATCAAAAAAGCAGGAAAGCAAAAGTTACATGCCATGTTGAGGAGGGCAGCAACCCTGAAAGGAGTGAAGGCCTTTTACAGGAGTGGTAAGTCGGCTGAGCTTCCAGGTCACTTCAGAATGCTGGGAGTTGAAAACACACATGAAGAGTTTGAACCTGATTAGGAGCCATTGTGAGGCATTATAAGTCCCCAGGGAGAGTTTGAAGGACACTCATAATTAGTGAAATGAAATGATTATTTAGTGAACATGAGAGAGCACAACCATTAAACTACGACTGAGATGAACGGAAATTCTAGAGTTAAAACTCAGCATTTGGCAAATAAAGCAGAAAATGTTGCCAAACTTTTGCCCCAAATCTGTTGCTTTTAAAAAATTAGTCAAAGATCTTGAAAATAATGCCCAGGCAATTGAAAAAGCCAGCATGTGATTTACAATATGCCACTGAATTTGAAGAGCTTTGGAAGGAGGTTTACTTAAACCTCATGAAGACAATGATTTAAAACATGGAATGGAGCCACCAGTGTGGGCAGAAGCGAGAAAGGTTATTGCAAAAACAGCCTGTCTTCTCTTGCATGGAAAAAAAACAGAAGCAGGGAGGATCTGTAGTCAATCACCGTGTCTAAATGACTAGATCACCCTAAAAAATGCAGGTCAGTACTGGGCTTTTCGAAGTTAAGATGAATTTCTCCTCCATCCTCCCCCCTTTCTTCCCCCTCAAGACCCTACACCATCATCCTCTGCAATCACTGCAGGATAGAATCAGCAATGAGCTGGAACTGAGATTTGGAACAGAGCACTGTGAAATCAATACACCAGCTGGAGCAGAAAGTCCAAGAAACATAAATTTCTTGGAAAATGACCCTGTATTTTGGCAATTATTACTGTGAATGAAAATTCCTCAGAATCTTAACTCAGGACATTGTAGTATGTTTCTCCCCCAAACTCTGCTACAGTATGTTTTACTTTTGTATTTATCCCTGCAAGAAATTTTAATAATGTTTATTCCCGAATGACTTCAAAGGATTTTATATTATAAAATAATATCAGATTTTATTATGTATTATCTATTGGAACTTTAAACATTTTTTGCTCACTGTGAAGGATTTTCAAGAAAGAATGTTGTAAATGAATTTCTGTGGAATACTTTAAAATTCAAAGCATAATAAATCTAGAATCTACTAAAGTGTACAGTTTAACCATTTTCATTTTCAAGCATAAAATCAGTATAGCAAGTAAGACTAACCTAGATTCCCCTGAGATTAGTACTCCACAGCAGAAAAGAGGAAAATGATGAGAGAAATACTTTAGGAATTTTGTAACAAATTCCTTTGGGTGGTATATAGTAGGAACCCTGACTTATTCTACCTTATTCTATAGTAAATAGACTGTGTAGGTCCAATGGTATTTCTCTGTAGAGATTAGGTACTTATATACATAATACAATTATGATCTGGAGTGTGAATGATCAAACAGAATAGAAGCACCCACTTCACTTTTTTTAAACCCAGGGACTGCATTTTTTTCTTTTTCTTTTTGCCTCCATGTCCTTTCTTGTATCCTGTCAATTGATCTTCCTAAATTAAGAAGTGACTTTAAGTGCAAGTTTATTATATTTTACTTAACTTTCTCTTGAAGGCCTGAGTTAGAGTCACAGATATGCTGTGACTAATATAACAGTACGGTCTTAGATAACCTTAACCTCTCAGCCTCAGTTTTTTGTTTGTTTGTTTTTTGTTTTTGTCAACTCATTTGTCCAAGCAATATTTACTGTGTGTCTATGTGCCCAGTCCTGCGCTAGACCAGGGTTCTAAAAATGAATGTGTTACACAAACACCCTTCCCTTTTGAAGCTTATAGTCTATGGAGGGAAATAGGCACTAAACAAATAATTGCATTAATAATTTGTTGATTATACTTTCAAGGAGTGCCAAGAAGAAATAGCAATGTATAAATCAACACCTCCTAAGAGAGGTTCCTAGACTTTCTTTAGTGAATGACAAAATGTGCCTGGGAATGTTGACTCAATAAATAGTATATGAATATGAAAATGTGCTCTTTGGATGATAGAGAAACTAGCAAAACAGAAGGAGGAGGAGGAGGAGGAGAAACAAAGAGAAAGGGAAAAAAAAAAGAAAAAGAATCCACCAGGATCAAATTTCCTTGATTTTTATTTCAATCCACCTACTTATCAGAAAATCAATAGCAATCTTCAGGAAATTCAAGATGGTGGACTAGAGGAAGGCTGCATTCCTGTTGGCTGTAGTTTGAGATTCAAGCAGCAGGAGTACTGCTTCTCTGCAAGTGGGTGAAAGAGAGATTTTACTATAACTCAGAGTATTTTAAGAGTTTCAGAATTTTGGGTACATTAAACAAAGAGGAAAAACTGGAGCCTTGGTTGTGGCAGCAGTGGAAGCAGTAGTAGCTGCATTGATTCAACACAGAGAAAGGGGAAACACAGAGAGAAACTCAACAGGCAGATTTAGTATGGAAAAACTGAGAGCAGAAAAGCAGCCTGCTCTTAGCTGATTCAGAGGTTGTATTGTGCACCAGTGCTTGAAAAGTGCCCCATGTTTCCCAACAGACTGTGGAGAGCTGAGGTGGGATCCATCTTGAGGCAGCCATGCTGGCAGAGCCAGGAGGTGACGCAAACTCTGGTACACTGTCCCAGCAAGCACCTACTTTGTGGTCTAGAGTGTACCTAGTAGAACAGAAGTGAAACAGGCACAGAGAATATTTTACCCAGGGAGATTGAAGTCAGTAAAGCTAAGGGGAGCCCAACTCTCTTCCCACTTTGAGTCTGGTGGCTCACATGACCATATGAAGCCGGTGGGAGAACCAAACAGGCAGTTGTGAATATACTCAAGGACTAAGTCTGGGAAGCCAGGGAAGGCTGTGTTCATGGGCAGCAGAGTGGGTGAAGGATTGTTTCCCATGCCTCATGAGTAGAATCCTTGGGAGGCTCCTGAGATCCAGACTTCCAGTGGAGATCAGCAAATGCCCTAGGAGTATATTGATCTAATCTCCTCCCCAGAACAGACACCACCCAACAAAACCCCTGAGGCCTGATTAGACCTAATCGCTACCTGCCAGAACTCCACTCATAGATCTCTGCAGGATCTTCCCCAGGAGTTCATTGATCTGGTCTGTGCAAACAAAACTAACTGATGGTACTTCCCACCCCATCCTACTAATACTGGGGAGAAAAGAAACTGAGAATTATTTGAACTAGCTTCGGTCTTAGGCCACTCCAACTGGCAGCTCAGAGAGCAACACAAAAAGAGAAAAGCCCTTGCCCTTGCTCTCAGTACATAGCTCAAGAAGAAATGGAGAGATAGTCAGGCATAGACAGGAGCCATCTGCTCTTGTAGACTATTTTGACCACTGCGGTGGAAATGATTTCTTCATTTTTCATTAAGAACTTTATTTTGTTTGTTTGTGCTGATCAGTTCATGGACATATATACATATACATACTTGTTTCTTTTTTCTTACTTTTAGCATTTTTAAAATGCAGTTATTTTTCCTTGCCTTTTCTCTTGAGGTTAGGATTTATTTATTTATTTATTTATTTATTTTAAATATTTTTCGTAGTTTTTTTTTTTTTTTTTTTTTCCTCTCATTTTCTCGGCAGGGGATTTGAACCGGGGTCCTTCGGCACGAAAGGCGATCGCCCTCCAAAAGGAGCCATTTCTTCAGCTCCGAGGTTAGGATTTTTGACTAGTGTATTTTGGGCTTGTTTTGTATTGTTTTCATTTGTCTGTTTCTCTCGTTTCTCTTTCTCTCTTTTCTTTTCCTGTTAATAGCCAAATGCTACTGTTCACTTTTTCACTCTCCTTTGTTACTTCTATTTTTCTCCTCCTTCCTTATAACTATTACATGCTGCATCTCTCCTGTATTCTCTCTGTTCACTTTTTGAAATTATGAACTCTTTTCTACCTTCCTATCACATTTTCTTCTCTATTTATCAAATGTATTTTTACCATCTTTTAGCATTAATTGATTTATGTGACTCCTGTCTCCACTATTAATACTGTTGCAATTATTACTGCTGCAAATGACATAGTTGGCACCTGTTACTTGCTTTAGTGCCAGATACGGTACATGGTTACTTATAGTTTGTGCTATTGGCAATTGCTGACCCTACCATTGCTGATTTTTTTTTGGTGTGGCAATTAACATCTATAGACTATTTTATCCAACAACAGCTGAACATACTTTCTTCTCAGTGACTCATGGAATCTTCTCCAAAACAGACCATATTTTAGGCCACAAAGCAACACTTAGCACTTACATAAAAAAGTCAATATAATTCTTTGCATGTTATCGATATGGCTCCCTGGCTACCAAACCATGGAGCCAGCCCACTGCTCCCTGCTGAGAAGTGGACGGGAAGCAGGGAAGCCATAGAGCAGGCATCTGGGTGGACTGAAGCACAGGGTTCCCGGGCATAACCTATCATGCTGGTGTAGGCCTGAGGCATGGCCAGCCTGAGGCAACACGGGCCAGCAAAAAGGTGAGCCAGGGCAAGCAGACCTGGTACCCAATGGCAGACTGGCCTGCACATGGAGCAGATGCCTGCTGCAGAAACCCTCTCCACAATGCACCTCTATACCCACCCACCCCCTCACCAAGCATGCACACTTCACTGACATCAGCCTCTAGGTTCCTGAGAAGCAGGGAGAAACTGGAAGAAAGGCAAGCCTGAATGGGATTCAGGGCCAATCATTAGTATTAGTGCTTTTCCAAACCCTAATTAGCATATTTTGGACCAATAGCCTTGGTATTTTTTTCAAACCTTAATTAGCATAGGTTTGGACTACTAGTGTTGAGCCAAGTGCTCTATAACCTCCTAAACTGCTATACTCAGACCCCGGATGGGGTCTGATGCAACCCCTGATGGGTTTGTAGCCTGCAGGAGTTCCGTTTCTTTTCTTGAATAAATCCTACTCTTGACTCATCCTAGTCTCTTGATTTCATTCTTTGAATTCATGAGACAAGACCCCAGAAAGAAGAAGTTGGTGGTGAGTTGCTGGGATCTGCTGGGAGGGTATAGCCCACCACTAAAAGCTGCAGTATGTTTCTTGGCTGCAGATACCTGCAACTTAGGCAGACCTCGTTTGCTGACAGAAGCAGAGAATGGAGTTTCTTCTCAATACATCAGTATCATCTGTTGATGCCCAACGTGGGGCTCTTCAGAAGGGTGAGTGAAATGGACCAACAGAACTAATTTTTTTCTGGAGTTCTATACTCCTTTTAGAAAAAATCTCTATCAAAAATATCGGGCCCATTTCAGCCAGTTAGAAGCAGTTAACATGGCCATTGGTCTACAGGCAAAAGTAACAGGCTTACAGGAGGTGCCTCGCCCAATCCCCTTCATCTCTTATGGAGGACAGTTGGTCAAGTTCTGCTTCAGTTTATCTCCAGGAACAGAAACCAGGTTGCCATTTTGGTGTAAGTGTCTGCTTCTTTCTTTTGTTTGCAAATTGACTCGTTTGAAAACAGGAGGGCACCTGTTTTAGTCAGCTTTTTTTATTGCTGTGGCTAGGATCTGAAAACAATAATTAAAGGAGAAAAAGTTTATTTGGGGGCTTGTGGTTTCAGAGGTCTCACTCCATAGATGGCCATCTCCAATCCTTGGGGCTCGAGGTATGGCTGAACATCATGGCAGAAGAGTGCGGTGGAGGAAAGTGGCTAAAAACATCACACTAGGAAGGAGAGAGAGAGAGAGAGAGAGAGAGAGAGAGAGAGAGAGAGAGAGAGAGAGAGAGAGAGAGAGAGAGAGAGAGAGAGAGAGAGAGAGAGAGAGAGAGAGAGAGAAACACTCTTCTTACCAGGACAAAATATAAACCCAAAGGTATGCCCTCAGGGATCCACCTTCTCCAGCCATACCCTACCTGCCTACAATTAGCCCAAGATAATCCCTATCCAGGGGATTAGTGCACTCTAATAACCCAATCATTTCATCTCTAAACTTTCTTGCATTATCTCACACATGAGCTTTTGGGAGACACCTAATATCGAAACCACAATAGCACCATCACCCAATATATCTTAGGTTCTGAGAATAAGTCTTAGTCTGATCCAAGGTCTTTGGGAAAGAGGTGATCCACTAATCCCCAGAGCATGAGCCAAGAAGTCTCTTTCTCTTTACTTTCTCTCATGTGCACCACAAAAACCGTATACACCCAGGTTTCTTATGCTCCTCTGAACCCTAATTGTTCCACAAGCATCCATAGTTAAGGTTATTGAGAATTCTCACATCCTTGAGAATTTTTTAGGATCCAAATCCTATCCTTATACCTGGTGCGCTCCCACTCACAAGGAGAGTCCCATTGCCTGGATTCCAACTTTCCCAGTTTTTCTTTGGATGATTTCAAGCTCATCAAAGAGAAAACATACAAAACAAACACACAAGTGACTTAAGGTCAAGTATATACAGTAAATAGAACAAGACTTTAATGGCCCTAATTATGAGTATTATGGCAAATACAGACATCAGAAAAAATTAAAAATGGAGTGAGTATGTCTCTCTCGGTGCAATAACTGAGCCCCTCTGAGATGTGCAATCCCGTCTATTGTGCCTCCAAACTGGGGGTAAACACATTACAGAAAAATCAGAGTTTTTTCCTTTTAAGAAATGACACAAAGAAAAGGAATTTGGGGGGTCATGAGTTGGTAAGGGCAACTAATCTAACCAGCCCAAATCCTAGTCAGGCCTCAATATGTGGTCTTACACATTTTGAGGATCATAGGAGATAAAGGAAACTTTGAGTACTTTGCATTGGTAAGAGTTACTAATACAACCAGCATACCTCAAGGGGTGGCAGCCAAATGGCTTTGAGGTCCTGAGGGATTGAGGGATGCCTCGATTTAATTCAGACAATGGAGGGATGCCAAGGGATACTTTCCTCTTGTCTTTCAGATGGGTAATAAATACTCCATCTGGCACAAGCTCTCATACACTGATTCCTTTGACCCTCAAACCCTGGGAAGAAATGCCAAGTATTTTTCTGTACTTATCTGACCCAAATACAGTTGGAAGATGGGGAGAGATGGCCCCTGAGGGAAACATGAACCGTAGCACCATTTTACTTGCATGACCCAGTCCTCAAATTGGTTCAAGATCAAAGAAAAAGGTGTCACTTTTAAATCTGAACAGCTATAGAATCTTCCTGTACTCTGAGATTCTGCTAAGTTTCTGCCTAAATCTACAGAAAGGAGAAGACTAAGGAAAAAGAGCTGACTCCTATCCAAAAGTGCACTCTGGTTTGATAAAGATGTTCCATATGCTCCTTTAATAGAGTAATTATGTTCATTTCATTTTTTGGGAAAACTCTCCATCTTTTTTAATTTTATTTTTAGCTCAGTTTTTCTGGTGACTTCACCTTTGGTCCTGTGCAACTAAAATGTTATTATTTTTTTATCAGTCTTGTTTTGTCTAAAGGGAGGAGGTTATTTAATAGCAGTGATAGTGGAAGTGAATCTGATTGCCATTGAGGACAAGTGGCCACCTAGACCTTTGATTTCAATGTCCACCATGGTTGACAGACTACTCTTAATATCCCCAGTTGCACAGGTGCTCCCTATTTTTAAATCAGGTGACAGACTTTGTTTTATTTTCTAAAGGGTTAAATATGATAGACACCCTGTATTTTCTTTTTTTGTCTCCTACCTGTGGAGATCCAATACCTGGTAAAAAGCAACTAAACATTTGTTTCCTGTTTTGTGAACATTTCTGCATATCTATGTGTTGTATATTGTGTCTGCATACATTCTTGTATCCATATGTCATTTATATGGTACCAAATTGGCTTATAGATAAATGAGTCCTCATTAAAAAAAAAAAAAATGGATCCAAATATCCTACAGTTCATGTGACCTAAATAAAATGTAAGCAAAAAGGTCAATTTAAATTGGTAAAAGCAAAGGTGTCTTTGAAATTGCTAATGCACACTTTTCTAGGTGATTCGTCATTTTAGAAAATGATTATTTCTTTAAATGTTTAACGTGCAATGTCCATTGCTTTAAAGGATTTTTGTTTGACATGAATAACTAGGTTTAAAGTGTTAGCTAGTCTAGTCAGATATCTTGGTCTTCGTGGGTAACACAAACATCTTAAGTAAACATTTCTTTGCGAATGTTTGTTAAAAGAGACATCCAATGCTTATCTATCAAGGTAATCTCTTCTGTCTGTTAGGTTTTATTAAGAAAACCCTAAGTTTAAAGAATTAAAGCTTATACCTGTTTTAAGGTCTTTTAAACAATCACTCCATAACTGGTTAAATAAGTAACAATTTAGGTTATTACAATGTAGTTGACATCCATGCTTGCTGCCTATGCTTCAGCCCACCAAGGCTGCCTTCTGCCACTTAACTGCTCCCCTGCTGCTTCTCAGCAGGGACCAGTGGGCTAACTTTCAAGTTTGGTGACTGGGGAGGCATGTCACTAACGAACTTTTCCAAGGGAACCCTAAATGTCATAGCTAAAGAAGATTCCTCTACCAAACAGGTAACACTAACGAAAACAATATTTTACAAAAATCAGATGGCATTAGATATCTTACCTATAGCTCAGGAGGATATCTAAGACATTATGAAATACAAATGTTATATACGTTTTTAACAACTCTGCTCATGTTTCCAAAGTCTTAAGTGGCCTCCACTCAAATATCAGTGACATTTTAGACCCCATCTTAAACTTTAATAAGTTACCCAGTTTTCAGGGACTGGCTAATAATGATTACATGTGTGCTACTTGTTTACTTATTTATTGTTGTCTTAGCATGATCTCTGCCGTATGTATGACTAGTCCTGTCTTCTACCAACTACTACCAAGGACCTCTGGACTGCCCAAGCTACAAGTGGTCTTACAAATGAAATCCAAATCCAAGCTCCCCTTCTACTGGGGGCCCTTAGATAGGACTCTTTAGGAAGGCCCTGTCTGTAGTAACTGTCAATATCCCTTTTCAGCTTGAAGTAGCCAGAGAAGTTATTGCTCTTTCCCCCAATGGCAATTAGGGACACTTTTTCAGAGGGGGGAATGATGTGGCACCCCATCTGCCAAGACATGCCACCAGCCCACAGGTACTTGCCGAGAAACAGCAGGGGATCAGTGAAGCAGTAGAGCAGTGGCCACGGTAGGCTGAAGCATAGGAAGCAAGCATGGGGTGCTGTGCATCGCCTACCATACTGGCACAGGCCTGAGGCACAGTGGGCCCGAGGCTCTATGGGCCATTACCAAGATGAGCCAGGGTGAACAGACAAGTTACCCCAAGGCAGACTGGCCTGCACACTGTGACAATACCCCTGCAGAAGCCCACTGCACACGGACCCTGCAGTTCCAGCTCCCCTGTCCCCCAGCATCAACCGTGTGGAACTTAGTGACCAAAACTTCCAACTTTCTGAGAAGCAGAGATAAGATGGAAGCAAGGCAAACCTGAATGAGATTCAGGGCTAACCAATAGTATTAGTACTTTTCCAAACCCTAATTAGCATAATTTTGGACCATTAGCCTTGGTACTTTTTTCAAACTCTGATTAACATAAGTTTGGACTAATAGCATTGACTCAAGTGCTATATAAATCCCGAGACTAGCACACTCAAACAGCAACACTGTTGGGTCCCCTCTAACCCTGCAGGAGTTCTGTTTCTTTTCTTGAATAAATCATACTCTTATCCATCCTAGTCTCTGGATTTCATTCTTTGAATTTGTGAGACAAGAACCCAGAAGGAAGAAATTGATGGTGAGTTACTGGGGTCTTCTGCAACCCTGGAGGGTATAGCCCACCACTAAGATCTTCAACACATTTACTTGCAGCTTGGGCCAACCTCACCTGCCAGCAGAAGCAGAGAATCAAGTTTCTTCTCAAAACTCTGGTTTCATCTTCAGATCATAATGGAATGAAATTACAAATCAACCCTACAAAACCCCACAGAAACTATATAAACACATGGAAATTAAATAATATTATTTTGAATGATAAGTGGGGGATAGATGAAATCAGAGGAAAAATTAAAAACTTCTCTCAAATGAGAACAGTGGTAAAATGTACCAGTACATCTGAAACACTGTGAAAGCAGTCCTAAGAAGAAAATTCATAGCTATGAGTGTCTACGTAAAAAAAAATCAGATAGATCCCAAATAAACAACCTAATGGTGCTTCTCAAGACCCTTGAAAAAGAAGAAAACACCAATTCCAAAACCAGTAGAAGAAAGGAAATAATTAAGATCAGAGCCAAAAACAAGGAACTTGAGATTAAAAACAAACAATAAAAGGATCTATGAAACACAGTTTCTTTGAAAAGATAAATAAGATTGATAAGCCTTTAGTCAAACTAATAAAAAAAAGATAAAAACCAAATTAACAAAATTAGAGATGAAAAGGTAAAGTCACCATAGATGTCTCAGAAATCCAGCAGATAGTGACTCTTTTGAAAATTTATACTCCAAAAAAAAAAAGAAAGAAAAAAAAAAAGAAAATTTATACTCCAATAAATTGGAAAATCTAGAAGAAATGGATGCATTTCTAGAAAAATATGCTCTGCCAAAACTGAATCAAGAGGACATAGAAAACAAACCGATAACTAGTAATGAGATATAAGCAGTAATAAAAAACCTTCCAACAAAGAAAAGTCCAAGACCAGATGGATTCTCAGCTAAATTCTAACAAACCTTTAAAGAAGAACTAATGCCAATACTCCTCAAATTACTCCATGAAATTGAAAGGGATGGAACACTTCCAAATTTATTTTATGAAGCCAGTATCACACTCATACCAAAACCAGATAAGGATACCTGAAGGGAAGAAAACTACAGACCAATATCCCTGATGATCTTAGATGCAAAAATACTTAAGAAAATATTAGCAAATCATGTTCAACAACATATTAAGAAGATTGTACACCATGACCAAATTAGTTTCAATCCAGAGAGACATGGATAGTTTAATAAACACAAATCAGAAATATACTTCAACACATAAACAGAAAGACAAACTCACTTATTTATCTCAATTGATGTAGAGAAGGCCTTCAACAAAATTCAGCACCTGTTCATGATAAAAGTCCTGAATAAACTAGGGATAGAAGGAACCCACCCTCAACATCATAAAGGCTACATATGAAAAACTTCAAACCAACCTCACAGTAAATGGAGAAAAACTGAAAGCATTTCCTTTAAAATTTGGTATAAGACAAGGATATACACTCTTACCAGTCCTATTTAATATAGTACCAGAAATTCTAGACAGGGCAATTAGGCAATAGAGGGGGAGAAAGCAATAAAAATAGGAAAGGAAGAAGTCAAATTGTCACTGTTTGCAGATGATATGATCCAAAAAACTCCACTGACAGACTGCTAGAACTAATAAACAAATTCTGCAAAGTAGCAGGTTACAAAATCAACATACCAAAATCAATAGCTTTCCCACATACCACCAACAAATTTGCTGAGAAAGAAATCAGGAAAACATTTCAATTCCCAATAACCTAAAAAAAAATTCTAGGAATAACTCTAACCAAGGAGGTGAAAGACCTCTTCAATGAAAACTATAGAATATTGAAGAAAGAAATTGAAGAAGACATCAGAAGATGGAAAGACCTCCCATATTTATGGATAGGAAGAATTAATATTATTAAACTGGCCAAATACCAAAAGCAATATACAGATTCAATGTAATCACCATTAAAATACCAATGACATTTTTCACATAACTAGAAAGTACAGTTTAAAATTACTTTGGAATAATAAAAGACACAGACTAGCCAAAACAATTTTAAGCCAGAAAGTAATATTGGAGACATCATGATATCTGACTTCAAATTATATTACGGAGCTACAGTAACAAAAACTGCATGGTACTGGCATAAAAAGAGACTCACAGACCAATGGTATAGAATAGAAGACACAGAGACAAACCCACACATCTACAGTCATCTGACCGATACTTGACAAAGGAGCTAAAAACATACATTGAAGAAAAGATAGCCTTTTTAATGAATGGTGCTAGGAGAACTGGTTATCCTTATGTAGGAGGATGAAACTGGACCTTTCCTCTCACCCTGTACAAAAATCAATTCAAAATAGATGGAAATGGACCAGAAAATATGCCACTCCTAGATGTAAACATAGGGTCAACACTTTAGCTTTTAAGCATAGGCAATGACTTTCTCAATGGGACACCTAAAGTACAGGAAATAATGCCAAGAGTTAATAAATAGGATGGCATCAAGTTAAAAAGCTTCTGCAGAACAAAGAAAATAATTAGGAACGTGAAGAGAGAACCTACAGAATGGGAGAAAAATCTGTGCTAGCTACTCTTCTGACAAAGGATTAATATCTAGAATATATAAAGAGCTCAAAAACTTTACACCAAAAAATCAAATAATCCAGTTAATAAATGGGCATATGAATTAAACAGTTACTTCTCAGAAAAAAAAAAAAGAAATACAAATGGTGAACAAACACATGAAAAAAAGTTCAATATTATTAGTAATTAGGGAAATGCTACTCAATACTTCACTGAGAGTTCATCTCACACCAGTCAGAATGGCAGTTATCAAGAATACAAACAATGCTGGAGAGGATGTGGAAAAGAAGGAACATTTATATACTGTTGGTGGGCCTGTAAATTAGTAGAACCACCATGGAAATCAGTACATAGGTTCTTCAAATGACTAGGCATGGAACCACCATATGACAGCTATTTATCCTGAAAAAATTAGTCATCTTACTACAGCAATACATGCATACCCATGCTGATAGCAGCACAAATCACAAAAACCTAACTATGGAACCAGTCTGGATATTCATCAACGGATGAATGGATCAAGAAAATGTGGCATATATACACTATAGAATTTTATTCAGTCATAAAGAAATGTGAAATTATGGCATTTGCAGGAAAATAGATGGAGTTAGAAACCTTCATGTTAAGTGAAATAAGTCAAACTCAGAAGGTTAAGGGTCATATATTTTCTCTCATATGCGGCAGATAGAGAGGAAAGAAGAAAACAAAGGTTGGGGTAGGTCTCATGAGAGTCAAAGGGAGATCAGTAGAAGAAAGGGATCAAGGGATGGAAGGTGGGGAGAAAGGGGAACTTGCTGGGGAGTGATTTTATATTGTTATATTGTTGATTTTACAAATACGTAACAACAAATTGCATCAATATGTACAATTATAATGTATATTAAAAATAAGAAAATGAAAACCAATAACAGTCTTTTAACCAATGTCCTGACACACCTGAGAGCAGTGAAGAATTCATGCAGCATATGCTTAGCCTTGAGGAAAGGGAAAAAAATATTTCAAGGACTGAAATTTAATATGTCTCTTTGGTATGCCCAAACCTTTAAGAATTATGTAGCTGGTGGCATGCACCTACAGACCCAGTTATTGGAGACGCTGAGACTGAATGATTGTTTGAGCCCAGGAGGTCAAGACCAGCCTGGACAACATGGACGTTGACTATGAGAGAGATCCTGTCTCTCTAAAACAGTTAAAATAAAAATTATATTGGTGGTTTTCTTTTTTATTTACATTACTTTGCTGTCTTACTCAAAACTTAAATTTGACAGATATTTAATATCATCGTTGTTATTATTATTATTATAATAGAAAGAGGCTTAGAATGTGAAACAATGATTCAAGTGCCACAGGCAAGGGATTTAAAGTAAATGAACTTAGTTCAATTTTGTGCAATTCATCACATTTTTATGTGATTAAAAATAGAAGGAATCTGGTCTGATAAGTGAATGGAGACTATTCATTCTATTCATGAAATAAGATGATTATTCTACTTCAAGCCAAAGTAAAAAGGGAATTCTGCAGACCTCAGAGGCAGCTAGGAAGCTGCATGCTGGCTCACCTGATGAATTCTAAGTCTATGCTTTTGTTGGTGCAATACCTCTGTTCTTCATATCATTGTTTGAGATATCAAGGACATCTTGTGTTATTGTGGCATCTTTAAGATCAAGAAACCAAAATAAAATAAGGGAGGAACTTCTTCAAGGAGATGTTGTTAGTGAGAAATAAAACTGGAAATAGATTTGTCTGACTCATAAGGTTTGACTTCAGGGGACAGTGGTATGATGAGGAAAAAATGGCTACATGAAAAGAGTGGGGTGGAAAAAAGAAACCCATTTAGAAAGAGATGGGGAAAAGAAGTTGAGGGAGAAGAATTTAAATAGGAATATTTCTTCCATGTTGATTTAAGAGTGATTGAGGATACTTTTATAGAAATGTCAATGAAAGCACAATCTTTGGTAAAGTTTTTCTTGATTATTTTTTTGACTGTTTTAAAATGAAAACCCCCAAATACTGATAAATTGAAAGTTTAGAAGATCAATATCTGGTAGAGATAACATACTAAGATAAAATAAAAGAATTAAGACTTGAAAATTTTTGCAGATTGGAAAATTGAGTCAAAACAAATAATGTAAAATATACATTTTACATAGAGAAACAAAGGACCGATTTGAAGATTCTCATCTATTGACTTTGTAAGGTAGATAAGGGGCCATGAACCAAGGAATGAAGGTGCCTTCTAGGAGCAGAAAAAGGGAAAGGATCTCCCCATAAAAGTCATCAAGTGTCAGGTACAATGTGCTTATAGTCCTAGCTGCTTGGAAGGCTGAGTTAGGAGGATCATTGAGTCTAGGTGCTCTTCAGACCAGACTAGGAAACATAGTAAGATCCTTCCCCACAACCCCCCAAATGTCCTGTAGCCTCATTTTGAAGGGTTGTATGTATGACTCAGTGGTGAACCCTGGGTTTGATCTCTAGCAACACAACATTTTTTTTTAAAAGTCAACAACAAGGGAATGGATTCTCCCCTAGAGCACCCAGAAAGAACACAACCTTGCTAACCATGATTTTGGCTCCATAAGACCCATTTTAGGTTTCTGAACTCCATGACCATAGAACAGTAAATTTGCATAGTTTTGAGCCATTGAATTTGTGGTAATTTGTTATAGCAGCCATAAGAAACCAATACAAGATCAAATGTGATTCTATAAAATTCAGGTCTATTTACCTTTGATGAATAGTTTTAACACTAAAGATGACTCATCTTTTGTACATTAACTTTTGTTGTATAATAATTAATAAACATAGAATGAGTTCAGCTAAGTCAACTATGTACTTCTGCAAGCTACTGTGTTAGTCCACTTTTTGTCCCTGGGACCAAAATATCTGACAGAACAACTTAAAGGAGGAAAGTTTATTTTGGGGTCATAGTTTCAGAAGTCTCAGTCCCTGGTTGGCTGACTACGTTGTTCTGAGTATGAGAGGAGATAGAATATCATAGCCAAAGGTATGAAAAGGTAGAGAAAAGCTGCTCATGGCAGCCAGGAAGGGGTGGGGGGTGGGGAGAGAAAGAGAGAGAGAGAGGGGGGAGAGAGAGAGAGAGAGAGAGAGAGAGAGAGAGAGAGAGAGAGAGAGAGAGAGAGAGAGAGAGAGAGGTTGAGAATGGAGACAGAGAGAAAGGAACCAGAGACACGATATAATCCCCAAGGGCATGATCCCACTCGCCTACAGTTACCACCAAGTATAATATATTCAAATTACTAATCCATCCAATGGATGAATCCATTGATGAGATATTGCTCTCATCATTTCCTGAAAACCCCAACTCTAAAATTTGCTGCATTGGGGATCACAATACAATCCAGCTACTTTCTAAATATCACATTTACTTTAAGGATAGCATTTATTTTTTAACTTTCATCTCTTCCACAGCTTTTTTCTCACATGTTCTTTATTTGGTTTTGATACCTGTCATTTTTTTTTTTAACTCTCCATAGCGCAGTTTGTTTTCAGAGACCACACTTTTTTTTTCTTGAGAGTAGTTAAATCTTGTCACTCTCAACAAAAATTATAGAATAGTGACTTTTTGTGCTAAAATTCAGGAAACCAGTAATTCTTGAACCTTTTTTTTTTTTACTTATAGTTCTAAAATCTGGTCTAACAAACAAGTTAGTGGACATAGAACAATAGAAAATTTTATATTATAAAAATTACTATTTCATTAGCCTCCTGATTTCTATTTTAATTATCCTTGTTCTTTTTTAAATCTAAACTTGGACAAGATTCACTTGATCAGCTAAATAAATAGAGAAAAAGTACAAGAATAGGGCTGGGGCTGTGACTCAGTGGTAGAGCACTCTCCCCTCACTTGTGAGGCACTGGGTTCAATCCTCAGCACCGCATAAACATAAAGTATTGTGTCCATCTACAACTAAATCATATTAAAAAAGAATAACTAAACATAGAACCTAGGAATGCTCTTTGGACTCCCCCTTTGCCTGATCTCCATTCATATTTTCACCCATGTAATCGCCTTTCCTTTTTACTAAAATATAGACCTTCTTTAACTCAGCAAAGAAACAGTGAACACAAGGGTTAGGACTAGAAATAAAGAAAAAGCATGAGAATTAACTGAAAGTCCAGGGAATTTGGGATTGCCAACATGAATTTGCCTAAATTGGAATATAGCCACAGCCTCCAGGGTTAAATCTCAAACCCCAGAGCAGCAGTCTGGTAGCATCTGGGTGGGGATTATCTGATTCCAGGGTTTTGTGTTGAAATCAATCTCAGGGAAATAAGAGCCTCTTCAGGGACTCTGAGGCAATGCATCAGCAGTACAAGGACAGCTAGCAAGATTTTTTAAAATTATAAACATTGTATTCTTCTTGAGCAAATTAGGTGGGAAATACATTCTGTCTTAAAGTAGTAAGTACTAATACTCCAGTCACTACAGTATTGGAAGTTTTAGATATAATGTGTTAGTTGTGCAGATGGGTAATAATATTGGAAACACTATACAAAAGTGATAAATTGGGAAGTGATACATGGATTTATAAATATTTACATATACACACCCACAGGCACTCCCCAATTTCTCTCTTTTGTATAGTATTTCTAATATTATTACTCATCTTTACAACAAATACATTATATATATACACAAACATATATAATATATACATTAGTATATGCTTTTTATAAATTAGTATACATTAGTATATGTACATTAGTATACATTAGTACACACACACATACATATACATACACACATATACACAAACACACACATACACACATATACCCTGTTTTGTAAGGGGATTCAGAGAAAGTAAGTGATATGTTCAAACTCTGATTCCTACAAAACTGGAGAATAATATATTAAAATATCTTTTTATATGTCTACTCCCAGGTTTGTGGTATGGCCTTGTCCCTCATTATGGGATGATCAGAAGTGAACTCTGCATTTCAGTGTTGTACACTAGCCAAGAACTCCTAGCACTGACTTAGACTACTGCAGACACTCTTTTTTGAATTAGTAGTCTTGGTCAAAAGAGGTAACAGTAGAGGACAGTGTGTCGGATTAATTACCTGAAAGAAAACGGGTGAATTAAGGAGAATATAAATAGGTTACCAAGAGAAACAGACAAAATCAGGAGAAGAAACTCTAGAGTGTTTACTTTCTTTGAACCACAGGAATAAGGTCAGAAAAGTATCCCAGTAGGCTAAGGATTCAGTGAATTCTGATTTAAATGTACCGCATGCTTAGTTGCCTTTGTAGGAACCCCTTCCCCATATTAATGACATTAAAATGAAAAATGATAAATGCAAATTAAGTAAATAGTAATTGTAAGCAGAGCAATGCTGGTCTAATCAACTTATCTTGGGAAAAAGCCTTGGGTGGGGGAGTTAGTCTAAGAGATGTTGGTGCCTCAGACAAATGATTAAATCATGAAGGAAAGCATTCAAATTATAGATACAAAGGTACCATGAAGTCGGCAACCCCAAGTGTCTAGGGGTATTGGAGACTTGGGTTCTGTGCTGACAATCTTATGGTTGATTATGAATATATCTTTCCTGGTACAGTCATCCATATTGCTACTTGGAAGTAACCTTGGCCTGGTAAGTTGTAGAAAGTCTATTGGAAATCTGTGCTTGGATTATATCTGGATAATCACAGAAATAATTTCAGCCTATTGCTACAATTGTTCTATCTGCTTCAATGATCACTCCAAGAATTGTTCCATACCAGCACAATTAAAAGTTTTTAATACTGTCCAGTATTCACTGGCCTCTCCCCTACAAGCTGGGGTGAGCCTAATCCTTTAAGTGACTGATCCCAAAACAGACTACTCTTTGAACTCTAACTGACTACTCTGATAATTTCCCTCATCTTTTCCCAACCTCATCCTTTTATGAATTAAGCCTAAACCTCAGAATGTAAAATATATTATGTTTCTACTATGGATCCAGTACTAATTTATGTACTATTGTACTTTCATAATAAACTTAGGCTTTTTCCATCTTTAAGAGACTGAGTTTTTAAAAACACATAAGCCACTATAAACTGTGCTCTTCTGTCATCTTAAACATGGATTTCTGTATGATAATTTGAAAATGTGAAAAATGTTAACTTTGCAACACTTAAGAAACAGGGAAAAAAGTACCTAAACTAGATAATCTTGTTTTTAACCTTTTGACAGAGGTTTTACCTATTGTAAAGAGCATGGATATTAAGAGAACAGCTCCAAAGATTTTTTTCCATTGGCGTAGCCCACATAACCACCATTTAGACCTAGACTAGAATCTTTCCAGTACTCCAGAAGTTTCCTACAGTTCCCCTCTTGGTCATTACTTCCTCCACAGACAATCTCTATGACTTCAGTCAATACAGATCAGATTTCCCTATTCTTCAGCTTCCCATGAATGGAATAAAATGGAATGTATTCTGTGCTTGACATTCTGTCTACAAGATTCACTCATGTCACATATAGGTTTATGTTTATATTGATGAATAGTATTTTGCTACATGAACATACTAAAATTGATTTATATAGATTCCTAATGATGGACTTTGTAATTGTATTCAGGTTTTGACTCTTTTAAAAAAAATTGGTTTCGTTTTTTTTAGTACTGGGGATTAAACAAGGAGTACTTTGCCACTGACCTATATCCTCAGATCTTTCTTAAAATTTTATTTTGAGACAGGGTCTTGCTAAGTTGTTCAGGTTTGCCTCAAACTTGATATCCTCCTGCCTCAGTCTCCCAAGTAGCTGGGAATACATGGTAGGTATATTGTGAATTACTTTGGTTTTTAATTTGAACTTCTCTGATTACTAATAAAATTCAACATTTTTTCATGTGCTTATTATTGATTTGCACATCTTTCTTATGAAGTGTCTGTTGAAGTCTTTGGTCCATTTTATTGGACTTTTATTCTTTTATTGATTAGTTGGAGATTTTTGAACTCTTAGATTTGAGTCACTTGTCAGATATAGATATATGTATGTCAAATATGGATGTATAGATGTCAGATAGAGATGTATACATTTGTGAATAAATGTTACCTGAAT
Source organism: Sciurus carolinensis (assembly GCF_902686445.1). NCBI lineage: Eukaryota > Metazoa > Chordata > Mammalia > Rodentia > Sciuridae > Sciurus > Sciurus carolinensis. The sequence continues at coordinate 89,167,191 of NC_062224.1, forward strand.
ATATTATGTATATCAGATACAGCTATGTCAGGTATCTATTTGCCAGTAAGTGTGTAAATGTATAAATGATATGTTCTTCCCCAGCTTGTACCTTGTTTTCTAATTCTCTTAATTATATCTTTTAATGGTAATAAATTTTTTATCTCAATGAAGCCCAAGTTGTCATTTTCTTTTGTAATAGCACCCTTTTCTGTTCTTTAAGAAACCATTATATGTACCAAATCAATAAAGATATTCTAAATAAAAATATCTAAAGATGTTTTCTACTAGAAGCTTTATTGCTTTACCTTCCAGATTTAATGCTATCACAACCTCAATCTATTTTCGTATGAATGAGGTAGGAGTGAAGTTCATTTTCTTCCATGTGGATTTCCAATAATTCAAGCACCATTTATTGAGAATATTTCTTAATTTTTTCCTCAATGAATTGCTGTGGCATCTTTTTCATATACAGGTGTCATATGCATATAAGCTTGAATCTGGGTTCTCCATACCACAATGTATTAGTAACTTTAACTTTTTAGTAAATATTGAAATATGGGACTACAAATTCACTAGATTTACAGTATTATTTTGACTGTTACTATTCTAGGTCCTTTGTATTTCCAGTACTTTTATATTCAACTTGTTAATTTTCATGAAATGTAATCTTTCCTCGAATTTCACTGGGGTTGCCTTGGATCTACGTATCCACTAAAACACAATTGATAGCTTAACAATATTGCATCTCTTAGTTAATGAACATGATACATTTCTCAATTTATTTAGGTCTTTTAAAGTTTATTTCCATGATTTTTTTTTTTGTGGTCCATGGTATTTTATATTTTTCAGTGTAAAGTTTTTAGATATCTTGTGTTAGATTCATTCTTAGGTATTGACATTTTGTTGCTACCAAAAGTGAAATTTTAAAAAATTTCATTCAACCTTGAGTCTAATATTCAGGAAGATTTTTTATATTTGTATTTTAATTTTATGTCTAACAATGTTACTTGTTAATTTTCATAGTTGTTTTGTAGACTCTTTTCAATTTTTAAGGTTCATAATCATTCTCTGTGAATAGGGACAGTTTGACTCTTTACAATTGCTAAACCTTTTATTTCATTTTTTTTTGTATCGTCGTTGCATTGGTTAGGACTCCAGATAGAGTGTTGAGTAGAAGTGGTGAGCTCATAATCATCTTTAAAAGTTTTCCTTATTTCTAAATGTAATCCAAGAGTTATCATTTTTGTCACTTTACTATTTGGGGGTAAAATAAGTTTGTTTTACAGTTTCTCCTTGATGGCTTTCTCTTTCATTCCCTTCCACTACACTTGGCTTTACTGGTCATTTTGGCTTGGAATTCAGGAATTAAAGTCTTCCTAATTGGAATGTTGCCACATTGGTCAGGTCCTACTTCATGCGGATTCAAGATAGCAGAGAGTGGGAAACATCTCCCTTCCTTTAGTGCTGTATTCCTCACTTGTCTCAAAATCACCACCACACGAAGTTGTATGTACTAGGACAATGTTTGTCAATTACTTCTGCTTTCTTACCTTATAGGAAATTTCCAAAAAGCACCAAAATTTTTCATCATAAACTGAAATATTTATAATAGATGCAATGTGTCATATTGTAACTGATGACATTTTAAAATGAAACTTATTTACCTCACTCTAAAAAATATTAACTGGAATATAAATATATGACAATCTAATCCCTAACTTTATCTAATAAATAAATGAACAAGCTTTTCTTAAATTTAACTTATTTTCTTTTTCTCCTTAATTGCATATTTATAATTTTATTATAGTTCAAGTATTTTATGCTTTAAATTTTTTTTGCTTTGTTTTTTCTGAGGTGTGATTGAACCCAGGACCTTGTGCATGCAAGGCAAGCACTCTACCAACCGAGCTATATCCCCAGCCCCTTAAAGTTTTTTTAATTGAACATACATTTATGCTTCTCAACCTCAAAAATGCATGTCAATTGATATTTTGATAGCAAATTTTATTTGACATTGAAATTGTATTTTAAATTCAGTATATATTAGATATAAGGTTGAATATTTTTCTGAACTGAATTATAATCAGTATACAATTATTAAAAGAGTATATCATGAATGATGATCTTTAAAATGGCAACATGAAATTATCAATAAATATAAGGAATGAATTCTTTTTTTTTTTTTTTTTTTTTGTGGTGCTGGGGATTGAACCCAGGGCCTTGTGCATGTGAGGCAAGCACTCTGCCAACTGAGCTATATCCCCAGCCCAAGGAGTGAATTCTTAATGGAAATGCAACCATAGTAAGATCAATAGAACCTTAAAAACAGCATATGTCTGTGGATGAATGTGACTTTTTGCTAGAATGAAACAGAATTTAACCTGGTCTTGTGATAGTTTAGGCCTGAAGAGTTTTCATAGGTGGAAGTGCTGAAATAGTCATTACCAGTGTAAATAAGAAGATGGGAAAGTAAGATTTTTACAGCAGTGTCAGTCAATTCTTGACCACCATCCAAATTATACACCAGAAATAAAAAAAACCTGATCTATCATTTAAATTATTATTTTTAAAATTATTTTTGTAAATGTATATTTGAAAGTTACTAAGAGAATAGATTTTTAAGTATTCTAAACACAAAAACTAAGCATTTTATGTAATGCATATTTCAATTAGCTTGATTTTCCCATTCTATAATACATACTTATTTCAAAACATCATGTGCATACTATCAATATATACAATTTTTGTCAAGTAAAAAATAAAACTATTTTAATAATGTCTCAGCTAACAATTGGTCTCCCCTCACCCAGTTTTGCTAAATGCAAAGAATTAGAAAACACCTGATGTGCAAGATGATTTGTTATCAGTTATTAGTCACTTCTTCATTTGAGGAACATATCAAAAAGGTCTTAACAAAACCTAAATGCCTGTTAATTGTACTAGTTATACTTTCTCTAAATGGCACATTGTTTACTCGAAAGGTTAGGAATACAGAAATATGCTTAATTTCATTACACTTATGCCAATTTTTAAACAGAAAATATTTGTGTTTTATTACATATTTTTGTCAAAACGTTGTCAGTTACATATTTAGTTCATTCGGTTTATAAAAATATTTCTCATATAATCTAGTTGACAAATCCAGATCTTATTGTCAAATATGTCAAAAAAATATCAAACTTTATTTGTCAGATAAATGTGTATCATGGATTTGATACACTTCATAAAAAACACTCAAGAATAAGTTTTGTGTTTTATCTATTTTACTTTTACTAAAGTCTCACATTTTAAGTACATAGTGACTACACATCAAACATATGTTTATTTTAATAACAAAGGAACCAAACTATGGGTAAACTGGTTTAAAGGAATGTAAGATAGAGGATATAGAGTCAGTGAAAGAAAAAATGCAAAAGAAAGAATTCAAAATTCAGTGCACAATGGTTAAATGATCTGCGAGCAATACAACCATAATTTTGGAGGTTACCTTTTGCCTGGAATAACTTATTTTCATCTCTATTCAGTGAAGGGTATGTGCTACTTATTTAAGGTCTATTAGTCAATATCTAAATGTATAGAATCTGAGCAACAAATAACAGTAAGCTGGGAATCAGAGGTATATTCCTTTAGGTTGCCCTGTAAGACAGATGCACCAGAATGATTTGGGAAGAGTACACAACATCGTTTTGCCTTATATCCACAACGTGGATACATTTTCTTAACACAGAAAACATCTTTTACTATATTCAAAAGAAGCGACTTCACTAAACTGTTCTGATTTTCCAACTTTTCAAATGTAAATTTCCAACTAATGGCATATTCTATGAGAACAGTCAAAAAAATTGCTTTCCTTTTAAAAACAAGGAAAGGAAAAACTGTAAAACAAACTGCCACCACTGCCACCACCCATTCTCTCATGTATTTTTTTATCCCAACATAGTCCAGAATGCTGTTTCTAGCTTCATGTTAACAGAAATAAAAGTAAAAACAGAGAGCCAGTGTTTCATTGGGATTTATCATTAAGGAATGATCTCATTTACCAGGTGCTCCAGAGGTTTTTATATCCTAGTAAAAGATGCTTTATTAAGATTTTTGATAGGTGAAGAGTTGGGCATGATGGCGCACAACTGTAATCCCGGTGACTCAGGGAGGCTGAGGCAGGAGGATTGCCAAGTTCAAGTCCAGCCTCAGCATCTTAGTGAGATTCTGTCACATGATTAAAATTAGAAAGGACTCAGGCTATGGCTCAGTGGTTAAATGCCACTGGATTCAATCTCCAGGACCAAAAAAAAAAGATGTTTGATAGATGAGAGGTAGTCATCTCCTTTGCAAAGTGAGAGGCTCGTGTTTAAGCAGAACATTTTAGAAATGGGTACATACAGAAGATGAAACCTGAAAACTAATTCTCTTACAAACATCCCTGCCTGTTTAGTCCTTGAAAAGCATTCATATTTGGGGACACACACCCCAGATAGAGACAGTCTGTGTTAAGACATGCTCACAATGGGAACCACTTAATAATTTCAGTAGGTCATCAGAATTTTGGATGGTGATAGGGTATGCTGGATATCTTCCATTCGCCCCTTCCTACTGCTTGTTCACCCTGCTTCTTGAACACTGGGAGACTGAACTTAAATGGATTTATTCACAAACACCTCTGCTCTCTGGCCTCCCGTAGGTTTGGTCCTTGAGAATCCCTGACAGGAGAATTTGGACGGAGTTATTGATAACCCTCTTTCCCTGTGAAATCACCTTCAGTTTTTTGTTTTCCTCTTCTGAAGGTCACTGCTCTTCCCATTCTAAATAATTTTCTCTCCTGGGTTTTGATAATCTCTCTCTACCTTCCTTCTTTTGGCCTTAGAGGACAGGTAGTTCTGCTGATCCTTGCATTATTCTTTGTGGCTTCCCAACCCCGTTACACCTTTGCAGTCAGTGCCTTTGAAAATTAGCCCTCCATGAATTTGAGCATACCATCTGCTTCCTGTTGAGGCCCTAGCAGACACTTTAGAGATTACTATTCCCAAGTTCCCTCAGGAGAATAGTTCCAAACATGTTTTGGAACCAAGGAGCTTAAAATGGATATGGATGGGATATTTTGAGGGCTAAGCTGCAGAGACACAGAGCCACTCTGATGGCTTCCTATCACATTGTCCCCTGCTATACCAGAATGAACAAGCATAAAAACTATCTAACCCTGGAAGTCTTTAGGATGTTTTGAAAGTCTTGCTGGATGGATGAGTTCTGGCGTATCCCTGACGATTATATTGGGCTTTATGATGATGATAGGGACCACACCTAATCTGGGAACAGCTTTATAACAATAGGATAGACAAGCTGAACTTCAGTGAAGGTTATTTAAAAATATTCCTTAGAGTAATGTTGTAAATTTATGATTACACAAATGGTATGCCTTTACGCCATGTACAGACAGAGAAACAACATGTATCCCATTTGTTTACAATAAAAAAAATAAAAAATTAAAAATTAAAAAAAAATTCCTTAGATATAAACCTTTTTTCCCATATTCAAGTGACCCCAAGGTTTAAGCATTTCTCATGTCAAAGTTGATCTGTTTATCTCTATCTAGAGTCACCTTGAGGATGCTCTCAGTTTCTAACTTGTGTTTTAAGACTGCATTCCCCACCACAGGGATTATTTCTTTTAAATTCTGTGTAATATTCCACCTACTTTTTCAGAATTGCTAACCTCATACCTACCAGAGTTTATTACACAGCCTCCTTTGTCTTATCCTTAGTATTCTTAAACTTGGGTGTTCCGTTTTTAAAATGACTTCCAGGGTAAACTTTGGCCCTTCAAATTCCATCAAAAAGCCAGAGTGGAGAAAATTTGAAATATTGTCCTCTCAGCACCAATAGCGTGGATCTGAGTGCAGTGCCAATCAAAGGGAGATCACGGAATCGAGGCAAATATTAGCTCTGACAAGGTGGCCTCCTAACCCTAAAGAGAGTTACTTTCTTAACTGCCTCTTCCTTTCAAAACTATCTACCCCTGTCTTTCATGGGATTAGCCTTTCACATTATTATGCAAAATATTTAAATTACTCTGTTCAATGAAGTTAGTCTTTCTCATTATTATGCAGAATGATTTAAATTACTCATTTTCCTCCTTTCCCACACTCCACCCCTATCCCTTTCCATCTTGTGATCTCTTGTCCTAACAGCATTAAGGACCTTGATCATTATAGTGACATACATTTTAATGGTTACTTCCTTAGCTACACTTAAAATTAAAATCCAGTCAAAGCTTTAATTTTAAAGACCTATAGTACTTCTCGTCTTACAATGAAAAACAGCAGTACCTGTCCCATTCCTTATCATTTTTTATTTCCATTTCATGAAGCGTCTCATTTTTTTAAGCCGTTTTATCATGTATATTTCCCTAATACTAAGAAATCATGCTTAGTCTGAAATCTATGGATTTTATGTGTTTTTATATATTACTGATGGTGGGTGCTGTGGGGAACTGCACTTCGAGGAATGAAGGACTCATTCCATTAACCGCTATGAGTGCTGCTGTCAGATAATCTTCAATTGCCAGATGTCCTCAGGAACTACATCTGCTGAAGAGAATTGCCTCTGCCCAGGGAGGCCTATACCCAGTAAATTATTTATTGAGGCCTACACTCAATAAATTATATATACAGGAGTATATATAAATGACCACTGTCCTTGTCCCAACTTGTGACAAACAACTTTGAAGAACTGCAGTATCAGAGCACTTTACAGGGTTGGCTGAGGTCTTCTGTCTTAATACTTTGTGGACTCCTATAACAAAATGCCTAAGACTGGGTACTTTGTAAGGAAAAATAAGTGCTTTGGGGAGGACACAGGGTCTGAAAAAGTTCAAGTTCACATGACTATCTCTGGTGAGGGCTCCTGGGAATGTGGTGGATGGCATCACATAGTGGAACACATGAGATAGGGGCAAGGGGCGAGCAGAATGGGCAGAAGAGACTAGAAATGTGGGGCGGCCTCACCTTAGAACAGGCATTCGTGGTAACTAAACCAGTCTCTGAATACCTAACCCACTCTTGTGAGATAGGAATTAATCTCTTTCAAGGACAGGACTCCATGATTTAATTACCTCCCGGTAGGTGCCACCCCTTTAACATTCTACCGTCTCTCAATATTGTTCCATTGAAGCCCAGTCTTCCAGCCATGAACTCCTGGGGTCCAACTGTATTCAAACCTTAGCACCTTCTCTGAGCAGTCCAAATTCTCCTTCTGCTTAATCCTGCTTCCTTTCCTTTCTTTGCAAAGAGAATTCCCTAGTAGACTTCCAGCATGCTGACTTCCTTCAGTTGGCAGCTGGGGAAATCAATCTGGGGCTTTACCCACTGAATTCCTGCCATTGAGAATCAGATTTTTTCTCTTGTACAGCATTCCTCCATTCTTTGTCCCTATCACAACTCACTCCCCTCATTTCACCTTCCTTAAACAGTGATCATACCATTTTTAGATGAATCAACATGCAATAAGATAATAACCATTCTTCACAGCTGAGTCACAGAGTTTAGTATGACTACTTTTCCTGTACTTCTCCTTTTTACTGATATAATAGCTGCCTCATATTTTCATTTCTTGGTGCATGTACCAATTATCTCTTCATTCTAACCTTGACACTAATTTGTCTCTGAATATGGTTGCAAATATTATTCTTCCATCAGTTGTATGTTATTCTTAGAGCCATTGTTCTTAGAAGTCTCTGTCCTGCTCTAATCTAATTGTTTGCAGTGTCTGCTGATGGCTGAGGTCTCGGTATTTCTGTTCTCCATCATTCTGAATACTTGTTGCTTTTCCTTCATATTGTACCCTGGGTTTCCTGGATCCCATATCTTCTTTTCTGGTTTCATTGGGCACATTTTCTAGTAGTTGTCTGAAAAAGGGAGCATGGGAGGTAAACTTTTAAGACCTTGCATTTCTGAAAATTTCTTTCTTCTATCCTGATACTTGGCTGTTAGCTTGGTTGAGTATAAAATTTTAAAGAAAAAATAATCATTTCCTCAGAATTTTGATGCATCTTTCTGTTTGCTTTCAGTTTCCAGGGAAGATGCTAGGAAGATTTTGTCCCTTTTATGTGGCATTATTTGTTTGTTTTAATCCTTTTAAGCTTTAAGTTTACAGTATCTTCACATTATCGCTGGTGTTTTGTATTGTTTTGTTTTGTTTTTTGACAACGTGACTTGAGTCTCTATTCACTGATATGGTCATGGGCCTTTTCAGTCTGGAACCTCATGCCCGTTCATTCTAGGAAAATTTCTGGCTATTACTGTGATGATCTCTTTTCTCCGTATTTTCATTTTCTCTGTCAGATGTTGCACTTCTGACTCGATAGTCTTGTTTTCTTGTCTACTCTCTTTCTCTTTGTGTTTTGACTGTTTATGCCAATTAGGGATATTTTCCTCATATCTTTTTTCTTTCAATCTTTATGCTGATTACTTTTGCTTTTTTTCATTTTTTGCATGTTTGTGATAGAAATTTTTATTTATTTATTTATTTTGATTCATCGTACAAAAATGGGGTACAACTATTGTTTCTCTGGTTGTACATGAAGTAGAGTCACACCATTTGCGTAAACATACATGTACATAGGTAATGATGTTTGTCTCAATCTGTTATTTTTCTCTTCCCCCCATCCCCTCTTTTCTCTATACAATCCATCCTTCCTCCTTTCTTGCCTCCCTCCCACCCCCCATTATGTATCATCATCCACTTATCAGAGAGATCATTCAGCCTTTGGTTTTATGGGATTGGCTTATCTCACTTAGCATGATATTCTCCAGCTACATCCATTTATCTGCAAATGTCATAATTTTATTCTTCTTTATGACTGAGTAATATTCCATTGTGTATATATACCACTATTTCTTTATCCATTCATCAATTGAAGGTCTTCTAAGTTGGTTCCACAGTCTAGTTATTATGAATTGAGCAGCTATGAACATTGATGCGGCTGTATCACTGTAGTATGCTGATTTTAAGTCCTTTGGGTGTAGGCCAAGGAGTGGGATAGCTGGGTCAAATGGTGGTTCCATTCCAAGTTTTCTAAGGAATCTCCACACTGCTTTCCAGAGTGGCTGCACTAATTTGCAACCCCACCAGTGATGTGTGAGTGTACCTTTTTCCCCACATCCTCACCAAGACCTATTGTTGCCTGTATTCTTGGTAATAGCCATTCTAATTGGGGTGAGATGGAATCTTAGGGTAGTTTTGATTTGCATTTCTCTTAATACTAGAGATGTTGAACATTTTTTCATATATCTGTTGATTGCTTGTAGATCTTCCTCTGTTAAGTGTTTGCTCATTTCCTTAGACTATTTATTGGGTTATTTGTATTCTTGGTGTAAAGATTTTTGAGTTCTTTATAAATTCTGGAGATTAGTGGAGATTATCAGAAGTGTGTGTGGCAAAGATTTTCTCCCACTCTGTAGGCTCTCTCTTCACATTGTTGATTGTTTCCTTTGTTGAGAATTTTTTTTTTAGTTTGAATCCATCTTATTTTTTTCTATTATTTGTTTCCAAGAGCTCTTTCTTATTTTCTGAATTTTTAAAATTATCCATTTGTTTTTTATTTCAGAAATTGAATAACTTGATTATATGCCATAAGTAATTAAGAGATTTTTTTTTCCCTTTGTTTTCTTATTTCTTCCTTTCCTTTGTTTTTTTGGCTTCTGTTTTTTATGTTGGAGAATTTTTCAAATATTTGGGTGTTCCTTTGCTATCCAAGTGTTTTTATTGTTGTTGTTGTTGTTAAGAGTGAGACACTAACAGAGTTTGTCTAGCTGCAGACTTTAGCATCAGGCCATTCGGAGGAACTCATAAGAGTAGGTGTTTGTAGTTTTTTTTCTTGAGCTTGCCATGTTTCCTGGAGAAAAATGTGTTTTTTTTTTGTTGTTGTTGTTTTTTTTTTTTTTTTTTTTTTTTTTTTTTTTTTTTTTCTGCTTGGAGGTTAGATGCCCTGACTGCTAGTGCTTTGGGGAAAGGGATCTGGAGATTGCAGCATTCGATATGTCAGCTTTTATTCTCCTTTTAACCATGGGGTGTCTCTCCTCACCCCTGAACTTTCCTCCCCTCCATGTCAGTTATGGCTGATGTATCTGAGCCCCCATGGTTTGACTGCTCCAGAAAGTCAATTTATCTTCAGCTAAGACGTCCTGGTGGTCTTGTTTCATGGAGTGGAGAAGATAAGGGTTAAAGTTTCAATTACTTTAAAAGATTTTCCTTTTCTTTTTCGTCTCACCTACAAACTCTTTTCAGAAATATTCACTGCCTCTAATTCTTTACTATTCCCACAAATCAGTGGTGGAAATTGGTTTGCATTTTGGAGACATAAATGCCTAGAGTCTGTCTTTCTTTGAATTTCTCAGTCATTTCCTTTTTCTGTTTCCGAGATGTCTTCTTTTGGATGCTGGCCTGTATTTTCCGAGTTCTGCTGCATATTCATTTTTCCTCTTTGCAATCCTTGTAGTGGGGCTTGGAGAAGAAGTGGAGATATGTTCTTTTTAGAACTATTTAAATGACAGTCTTCATTTCTTCCACTGTAAATCACAGTTTGAAGAAAGATGTGAGTTGGAATCTCATTCTTTCAACTACATGCAACAAGGAATTTATAGAGACTACATTTCAATTTAAAAACTACTAACACTGAGAGTTAGTGACCATCCTGGTGATGTAGTAAGTTTCAGTTCTAGAGAATTGTTACCCAACAAGGCCCAGAGGTGAGGAAATATAGGACAGATTGGAGGAGTGTATAATACTTGACATTCTTTGGGTGATTCAATTAAGTAAATGGGACATAAAGATACAGAAATAAGAAGGGCAAGTCTTGGACATCGCCTGGTCTAAGGGCATGAAGAAACAGGATATGGATAAACATAGCAAACAGAAGACTTTCTTCCTTTTAATTGCTTTTCTTCAAAGCCTACCTTCATGCTGGTTGAAAAAGAGAATGAAGTTAAATAAGCAAATGTCATCTTCCTTCTGGTTTTTTAGTACACTGTAGTTTTAAATTTGTGATTTATAACTTGCTTACTTCAAACAACATGAGGTAGTTAGATATATTGAATTTTACTAAATGGACAATGGGCTGAATATCTTCCTCTCAACCCTACAGATCACTTCTCCGCCCTGCTTCACTCTGCTCTCTGGAATCTGACCTGGGCAGGCTCTTGTGCCATCTGTTTCTGTTTTGCAGGATCTAGCCCAAGGACAGCTGCCACAGCAGGTCTGAGGAAGGGGAATGAATGCAGGGTTTTTCTTCCCTTGTTTCCCTCCTTGCATTTCTCTTCCAGCTTCCTCCTTGTTCACTGGCTCCCTCCTGCCTACTCCCTTCATCCCTTCTGATCATGCTACTGGGATCCACTCTTGCTCTGTAATTTTGGTGAGAAGAGTAGCCATGAACAAGCAGGGCACATTGAAACTCTGAAGAGTCTAAACAGCCTGAGCTGTGTGCCTTTGCTGTGCTACAAGGTGGCGAGGGGACGGACTGGTTTCGTTTCCTTAAGCTTTCTGTTGCCTCTGGGCACCTGAGGGATCCAAGTTGATTTTAATGAGTATGTTTTAATAATGCTTCTTTCACACACCATATCTAACAACTTAACTAAATAGATATGCTTCTAATTTGCTGACTTCGGCTAAGTACTAATTGTTTTGCATTGTCTTATATCAATTGATGTGACAATATTCAAAGGGGAAAGAGAAAACTCTTCTTGAGGATGTGTAGGATTACCATGAAGAAATTCTCCTAATTATTTCTATATACACCACCTTTTAGGGCTCAGAAGAGAAACTGAATCCTCATTGGTTCATATAAATTACATTGTGTAGCATGAGACTCTAACATCATGATAATGAGATAAATATATCTGTGAATTAGTCTCTAGGCAAAGGGTTGGTAGAGATGTAAGACTATAACACCGATTAACAGAATGCTAAAGCCAAAGGCAGCTTAAGTGAAATCAATGATTCAGTGGATCAAATGGCTCAAGTTTTATGAATTCACAAATTACTTAAATTCATTTCCAAATTTAGCCTGGACCTCTACAATAATTTCATATTTCTTTTTTAAATCATTCAATATCATATCTATACTTCACAGGTATTAAATTGACAAAAAACTTCTGTGAAATTTTGGTTCACATAATTACAATGTTTGGTTATTATTAAACTCTAATAATAAATCATTTAGGAGAAAAAGTTAGCATTAAAATTGCTGATTTTTCAATCTGGAAATGGTGAGTTTTGACACAGACAGAAATTGTTATTTATGGGTGGTATTTTAAAGAAACACTGCTAGGAATATACCAGGTGTCTCATATACTTTTTTTTTTTTTTTTTTTTTTTTTTTTTTTTTTTTTTTTGCACAGTTAGCTTTCATGCTGATGGAATAGGAGACGGTCTTCATGCTGTCAATTTGTGGGTACGAAACTCCATGGACTAGTTAAATAGAGGCTGTTTGGTAGAAGAATACATCCAGTAAGGGTTTCAAGTGTAGATATCAAGTACTGTAGGTAACAGGTGTGCTTGAAATGTGTGAATTGATGGACCTGCTAGTGCAAATGCATGTTGAGAGATCGTGATTACTGGGCCCTTCATGTTGTCCTGCAGGGGGAATATAGGCTTAAATGCAACTGCAACAGGAAGGAAAGATCCAGCATGATAAAATACGGCAGAAAAAGTAAGTAGGAGATACGTTGGTAAGAGAAAGGTAGGCATTTTGTGCCTAAGTAACAAAGCACGAATTATGTCAAGACAAAAACCAATTGCTGCTGGTCATGTTTGTCAAAGTTTTGTGGAGGAATGTGTCTGTTCACTAAAATCTTAAACATCAGAGTTTAGCTGGTCTATCCATAAACTTACGATCATGCGTGAGAACCATGAGGGAGTCAATGCTGCGAAGTTCAGAAGACCATGTGACAGGAGACTCAATTTCATTAACAACACCCTGAGAGGAGCTAGTCAGTCAAGGGGAACAGCAGGGGGAATCCCCACCACTTAACACAGAAAATGCTCAGAACGGCTCCACCTCTGCTTTTGCCACATCTGCTGCAAAATAATTCATCAGGATGAAAACCGTAGGTGTGACTGAGGGGTGGCACCAAGGTGATCTACAATCGTGAGAGGCGTACAACTCATAGCTGTACAGAAATATAGAAAACCTATTTCCAAACTAAATCAGCCAATAACACACCTGTGCAATTTAGTCAGCATGGTCCTTAAATACTTAGAAACTAGGAAAAGAAAGATTCAAAAATATTTGTTGAGTTAACAAATGAATGAAATCATAAATAAGTTTGGTAAGATTTTCATAAGAAGAGTCTCGAAGGTGCAGATTCTTCTAGATATGTTTGGTTAATCTGATGTATTTCAGAGAAAATCTCTACATTTTATTGATTAGTCCATATTATTTATTGAGAGGAGCTCTTTTCCCCTTTTAAATAGTTAATATATATAATATATAATTCTAAGCCATTTTGATTTTATAGTTATATATATATATAATATATAATTCTAAGCCATTTTGATTTTATGGATTTTAATTTTTTTACAGAAATATTCTTATCAGTTATTATTATGTTAATTATATTTTTATTTCATCTCAGTTTTTCCATTCTTTCAAGCATAGCTTATGTATTGAGTTGTATGCCTTTTCAAAGTCTTATATTAATTAAGTTGTACAGATCAACCCATCCTGAAACTAGTAAAATCCAGAGTCTTAAGATTTGCAGAATAGCAATAATAGTTTATCTTTTTTCTTTGCCTGGTGACCGTCACATTACTATATTAATCAACCAGTATATACTGAAGGCCAAATGGCCCCCAATTTACATGTTGTATTACAGAAAGCACACACATACAGTAGAAATCATAGTTCTTGCCCTTAAAGTATTTATACTTGGAAGTACTTATATTATCATATGTTTAAAAATAAAGTAAAGAACCAAAATACCAAACAGCCAGAAATTGACTAAAAAATCAAGGGAACACAAAGGAGAGAGAGATTACTGTGGATCAAAGCCAGTTGCCAGGAGTTTTTTGTACAGGCAGCAGGGCCTGGTTGGAACTTGAAAGACACATAGGAGGAAGACAAACCATCCAAATGGGGAGGATCAGCAGGAACACAAGCATGGAAACTGGAAGAAAAATGATGCTGACACTTAACATCCAGTTTAGAAGCCAAAGTAAGGTGTGACTTTCACAGCAACTAACAGACTGTAAGTACCAGTTATTATTACCTGAGCAGAAAGTCTGCCTTGGGACCATAGACAGGTGGCATTATTGTTTGGGGATTAATCTGAGTCTTGGTGGTTTATGCCTGCAACAGGTGTGCTGAAGATACTTTAATTGAGTGATTAAATAAGCTGATGGAGAACAACTGAGCTGATAGTCTGTTTAGAAAATGCTAAGAAATGTTGAATGCTGATTAGGTTTTAGAAGATTTAGGAATTTTTCCTTTTTATTTACCTTTTTAATTTTTGCTACAATTTAACTTGCATATTTAGTTCATGCTACTCCTAGTAAAATAATGTGCTTTAATGGCTTAGGATTCAGAGAAATTTGGGTTTGCTGCCCGTTTGTGTAACTTGGGAAAATCATCTAGGTCCAATCTGTAAGAAGGAAAGGAAAGCATGCCTTCTTCAATGATTGTGAGAATGAAATGAAGATATTTTATTTATTTATTTACTTTTGCTGTGCTGGGGATCGCAAAAAGGGCCTTATGCATGCTAGACAAGCACTCTACCACTGAGCTACATCCCTAGTCCATGAAATGAAAACAGTCAGGACATCAATGAAATTTCTTGGCACATGGCTGTCTTAAATACTTGTCCTCCTTCCTGTTTTCCCTGTCTCTATTTAAATAATGGACAATGATATCCCAAAAGACTACATGTTTATTATTCCAACTTGTAACACTCTTTGGAGTAAAAGGGACTAATACTAAAAATTACACTGGGGCACAGAAGTAAATTGAGACTGATCCTTACTATGTTTCTTATGAAAAGAGGGGGGAAAAAAGAGGGAAAAAAAACCAGAAAGAAAAAGATTTTTGAAAACTATAAATCACTGAATAAAACTTGCCATCACAAGAGGTATTCTGTGAATTTCTTCACATGTATTTTAAAGTAAAAAATCTCATTGCAACCTCATGTATCACTATTACTTAAAATTGCAATGAATACGATATTAAAAACAAACTGCCACTCCTATACTCTCATGATACACATCTTTCTCCATAAGCTTCTTTCACTTTTCCTCCTTTTAAAATATTGACAACAATTGTATATATTTAGGATGTGTGATGTGATATATGGACATACATTATGAAATGATTACCACAATCAAGCTAAAAAACATCTAGTACCTCATATATAGACACCTTTTGTGATTTGTGTATATGTATGTAGTAAGAACATTTAAGATCTCTAGCAAGTTTCAAGTGTACAATACAGTTTTATTAACTTTAGTCATTGTGCTGTACATCGGATCTTAAGAAATTGTTCATCCTACATGACTGAAATTTCATATCTTTTGACCAACATGACCTCGTTCTCCTCACCCTACAGTGCCTGACAACCATTTAGTCTCTGCTTCCACAAATGCATGAAATCATGTAGTACTTGTCTTTCTGTGCCTGACTTTTTTCACTTAGCATAATGTCCTAATATTTTGTCCCAAATGGCAAGATTTCCTTCTTTTTAAGGCTGAATAATTTCCACCCCTCCTCTCATATTTTCTGTATCATTATTCATTCATTGATAGGCACTTCATGATTCATTCTTGTTATGGGTGGTCCTTTGAAATTCTGTGATGTCACTTGTAATGTTTCTTCTTTCATTTACATATCTTTTCTCTCTTTTTAAAGTTAGTCTGGGTAAGGGTTGTTAATTTTGTTTATCTTTCAGAAAACTGACTCTCACTTCATTGATGCTTTCTGTTCTCTATTTTATTTCTTTATGCTCTGGTTTTTATTATTTCCTTCTATCCACTAACTTGGGCTTAGTTTCTTCTTTTTCTTGTTCCCTGAGGTATGATGTTAGGTTGTTTATTTGAGATCTTTCTTTTATCATAATGTAGGCCCTTATAACTATAAATTTTCCTTAAATGATGCTTTTGCTGCATTTCTTAAGTTCATTATATATTCTTTCTATTTTTTATTGCAAGATACTTCTGAAAGTTCTTTTTGATTCTTGATGTTTCAGGAGTGTGTTGTTTAACTTTTATACATTTGTAAATTTTCCAATTTTCCTACGGTTATTGATTTCTAATTTTATACCATTGTGATTGGAAAAGGTACTTGATATGATTTTAATCAAATCTCAAATTTGCAAAGAATTAATTTGTAACCTAACATATGATCTATCCTAGAGAATATTGTATGTGTGGAAGAATATCTTCTGCTGCTGTTGGAGACAATGTCCTGCATTTGTTTGGTAGGTCCACTTAGTCTATGGTGTTTTTTCAGGTCTGCTGAATTTCTGTCTGGATGATCTGTTTTTGAAGGTGGGACTTTGAAGTCCCCTAGTACTATTGAATTATCCTATTTCTTTCTTCAGTTATGTAAATGTTTACTTTGTATACTTAGGTGCTTTGAAGTTAGGTGCATTTTGGGGGTTTCCATGTCCCTTGTGGATGAGGGGAAGAGTTTCTGTTGGAGGACAACAGTGCCAAAATAAGTCAATTAATTACTAATAAACTTACCTAATCAATAAACACACAAGAGTCAATACTCTTTTCAAGTGGAAGGGCATGTGGCATATCGGGCCATACCAGATCTGACCTCCAACAACAAGATGAAGAACCCCACCTTTACCTTTATTTATATTGACACAGGTAAAGGGACCCAGACCAGGAACAGGATGGGGTGGAGTTAGGAAAGTCATTTACTTGGGGAATTAGCATATCCTCAGATGGTGAGCCATTCCATATGGGGTTACCTACTCCCTACAGTCTGGAACAGTCCCTCATGACTTCCAGTTCCTGGGAGTCAGACCTCTGTATCCCATGGCTCAGCCAAGTCTGATTCTGCAAGACATGGATGGCTTCCCACAGGTGCATATATATTTATAATTATTCTACTTTCTTGATGAGTTAACCCCTTTATCATTATATAATAATATAATAATCTTCTTTTCACCATTATATTTTATTTGCTTGAAGTCAATATTATTTGATATTAATATAGTCACTGATGTATTCTTTTGATTGCCATTATTATGGAATATCTTTTTCAGTCTATGTATCCTTGAAGCTAATGTAAGTCTTCTGTAGGTAGCACAGGTTAGATCTAATTCTTTTTTATTCATTCACTCATTCTATGTCTTTTGATTGGAGAATTTAATCCATTTATAATTAAAGTAAATATTTTGGGCTGCTCATTGTTTTTTGCTTCCTTTTGCTGTTTTCTATTGTGATTTGATGTTTTTCTGAGCGGTATACTTTTCTTTTTCTCTTTTGCATATAAATTGCAGGGTTTTTCTTTGTGGTTACCATGAAACTTACATATAAATTCTTATAGTCAGGAAAATATATTACAAGTTGATAATAATAGCTTCTATTGCACACAAAAACGACACTTTTAAAAATAGTCAATAAATACATGAAAAAGAACTCAACATCAGCAACCACTATGGAAATAAAATTAATCCACAATGGGACATCACCTCACAACTGTTAGCATGGCTGTTTATCAAAAAGACAAAAGACAACAAGAGTTGGCGAGGACATAGAGAAAAGGGAATCCTCTTGTGCTCTTGATAGGAATTTAAAGTGGCACAGGCATTTTGGAAAATGCCTGTAGGAAGTTCCTCAAAAAAATAAAACTCATATCATCCAACAATGCAACCACATGGTATATCAAAAGGAAATGAAATCAGTATTTTGAAGAGATATCTGTAATCCTATGTTCAGGGCAGCATTATTAACAATAGCTAAGATATGGAATCAATCCAAGTGTCACAAAGAAAATATTTACATACAATGGAATATCAATTAACTTTTAAAAAGAAAGAAATCCTGTCACTTTCAACAACATGAATGAACCTGGAGGACATTATGCTGAAAGAAGTAAGCTAGGCACAGAACAACAAATATTACATGAACTCACATGTATGGGGAACTCAAAATACAACTTCATAGAAACAGAGTAAAAAAGTGGTTCCCAGAACTTCAGGGGTAGGAAAAATGGGGAGATTTTGGTTTAAGAATATGAACTTTTAATTATCAGATGAATCATTTCTGATGACTTAATGTGCAGCATGGTGACTATAGTTAATAATTCATAGTTGCAATTTGCTAAGATAATGGATCTTTAATGTGTATACCTCAAGAAAAAGCAACCTTTGGAAGTGATGGATATGGTGATTACCTTGATAGTGGTAATCATTGCACAATGTATATTATATCAAAACCATGCCCTCTACCTTCAAATTTGCTCAGCTTTGATGACATGATCCTATATCTACAAGACCAAATGATTCCACCAGAGGACTTTCTAGATCTGGTAAATGAATTCAGCAAAGTAGCAGGGTGCAAGATAAACACTCTAGCTGTGATTCTACTAAGAAACTAGGAAAACTATCCTATACATACATAATAACCTAAAAACAAACAAAACAAAAACAAAAATTTGATAATTAATCTAACCAAAGAGGTAGTCAAAGATCTCTAAAATGAAAATTATAAAACACTGAAGAAAGAAATTGAAGATCATAGAAGATGGAAAGACCACCCATGTATTTGGATAGGCAAAATTAACATTGTCAAAATGGTCATACTACCAAAAGCAATATACAAATTCAATACAATCCTCATAAAAATTCCAATGACATCCTTCATAAAACTCAAAAAATCAATCCTAAAATTCATTTTGAAGAATCAGAGACCCAGAATAGCCAAAGCAGTCCTGAGCAAGAAGAGGCAATGTGGGACACATCGTTTTACCTGATCTCAAATTGTACTTACAGAGCTATAGTAACAAAAACAGCATGGTATCAAAATAGACAAGAAGATCAATGGAATAGAATATAAGCCACAGAGACATGTCTACATACTTGACAAAGGTGCCAAAAATATATGTTAGAGAAAAGATCATTTCTTTAATGAATGATTCTGGGAAAACTGGATATTCATATGTAGAAGAATGAAACTAGATAGCTCTCTCTCACCCTGCACAAAAGTAAAATAAAAATGGATCAAACAATTAGGAATTAGACCAGAAACTTTGCAACTGCTAGAAGAAAACATAGGGTCAACACTCCATCATATAGGTGCAGGCATGACTTCTTCAACAAGACTCCTAAAGCTCAAGAAATAAAACCAAGAATCAATAAGTTGTATGTCATCAAATTAAAAAGCTTCTGTATAGCAAAGGATAATTAATAATGTGAATAAGGAGCCTACAGAAAGAGAAATTCTTTACTAGCTGCTTCTCTGTCAGGGGATTAATGTCCAGAATATATAATGAACTCAAAAATCTTACCACCACAAAAATAAATAACCCAATGAAATAAGCAAAAGAACTCAACAGATATTTTTCAAAAGATGAAACACAAATGGTCAACAGATACCTGAAAAAATGTTCAACATTTCTAGCAGTCTGTTCTGGGATCAGCCTGATGCTGGGGCAGGCATGGTACATGAGTCTGTGGGGACTGGAATAGTCGCAGCCCTGGTCTGAAGTCTGGGGCCATGGAAACTGACCCAACACCAAGCAGGTCTGAAGCCTGTGTTTGTGGTTGTTGGCCTGACACTTGAGGCCAGTGGTGCTAACCTGGCATTAGAGTGGAACTGAGACTCAGGTTTACATAGACTGTGCTGGCTCTGGGCTGGTCTGAACCTGGTGCAGATCTGGAGCTTGTATCCACATAGGCTGGATAGAGGATAGGGATGGTACAGAGTCTACTGCATTGGGAGCTGTCCAAATGGAGATTCAGTCTTGGCACAGGTGTTAGCCTGGAGCTTGAAGCTTAGGGCAGTGGGGGTTGGCCTGTTTCTGTGGTTATCCTGAAACCTAGGACAGTAGGGGCTTGCTTAGTGTTGAGGTGGGTGTGGAGCCTGGTTTCACAGGTACCAGACTGGTGGCTGGGTCCTTAGTTCTGATCTGGTGCCAGGTTCACTGGGATGGTCCTGGTCCTGGAGTGTGCAGAAAAGTTGGTGCTCAGTTCACTCTCCTTCCCCCACACAAAAGGTATTTTTCTCCACACTGTTTTCTGCAGATTTAGGGCAGGAGGTAACATGGGTACTGTTGAAACTGTCCTTCCTTCTCTCTTGAATAGGTCTTTTCTTATTTCCATGCTCCACCCAGGTGCCATAGTCTCCCACTTTAGTCCTTGTGAATGGTGTGTGTGTGTGTGTGTGCATGCCCTTGCACATGCACTCATGGATTGTTGTTCAAGTTGATATTACTCTGAAGGGATGAGCCATGGAAAGTCCTATTCTGCCATTTTGCTGACATTGTGCCATTATGTTCTTCACAAACTCTCTGATTGATGCAATCCAGCTGCTCTGGGAGTTTTAGAGAGACCAGTAATTGGGACCAAGTTTCTTTATACAGATGGTCCCTGACTTATGATTGTTTAACTTATGACATTTTTTGACTTTATAATGGTGTGAAAACAATACACATTGAGTAGAAACTTTGCCAGATTTTGAATTTCAGTATTTTTCTGGGTCAGCCATATGTGATTCTCTCCCAGTGCTGGGCAGTGGTTGTGAGTCACAGCTCCCATTCAACCACAGGGTCACCAGGCTAAGCAATGACTATTCTACAGTGTACGGTTTTGCTAAGCTAGGATGTTCACTAAGTAAGATATATTAAATGTGTTTCCAATTTCACTATTTTCTATTTACAATGAGTTTATCAGAATGAACCCTATTGTTAATCAAGAAGCATCTGTATTTAGATTCCAGAGTGATTAAGTCTGAGGGATATAACTGAAGTAAATTCATGAGGAGCCTTTGCTGAGAGGTGTTTCACGGAATGTTCTAGCATAGTGAGGTGTGGTAATGGCTGGGAAGAGTTTAACTTGTCATCAGAGACGTTTTGACATATTATCAGTACTTATATTTTTATGCTTTGAGTTTCTTCACTAAAAGGAAGAAACAGAGATATAGTGAAGCTGCCATTCAAATATTGCCCTCGTTCATGACTTGAGTTTCATCTATGTGTGCCTTAGGATTTGATAGCATGAAGGTTATGTTTATAAACCTAATAACTTGAATCTGATTTTATAATTGTCAAACAAACTGAAAGGAAGCTCTCAGCTCAAGACGCTTCTGTCCAACTGTGTTAATTAGCACATTCCTGAGTCTGACTGAACAGCCCAGGGCAGTGAGTTGTCAAAGGCTGTGCTCTAAATTTTTCTGGGCATATTTTTTTCCCCCCGCTGGTACTGAGGACTGAACCCAGGGGTGCTCTACATTCCCAGTCATTTTTATTCTTTGTTTTGAGACAGGGTCTCACTAAGTTGCTGAGTCTGGCCCCAACCTTCTGAGTTACTGGGATTACAGGCCTCTACCACTAGGCATCTGTTTCTAGTCTCCATTATGAGTAATATAGACCTTGACTGTGGAGGCAGCTTATTTTCATTGGCCTTCACCACACCCCCAAGTTCCACTCTCCATAACCAAAGAAAGCCCCTAATGTCTATGTAATGTTAGTGTGCTAAAAACTATACATTGAATGGTCTTGTACTGCAAATATATATAAAAAAATATAAAATAACAACAAATCATAAGGTTTATTTTCAGTTTTTATGAATGTTCATAGAGAATTATACCTTAGTTTTGCCTTTTCATCTTTGAGAACCAGTAAATCCAGTTTGTAGACAACACTTTTCCCTAAAAGGCAGTTTTTCTATTGACTAATGAGATTAAGAAAGTTTCCTTCAGCTTTAGATTTCATTATCTGTAATATGATGGAGTAATAACAAGTACTAACAAACTAATATTTCTTTTGGTTTCTTGTGTAAGAGCTTGTTTTATCCTTCAATTGGCAAAGAACACTTAAAAGAAGTTTGACTACACAAGTGTCTGGTGCTGCTTGTTACCTGTACTTACAGATATCAGTGAGGGAGATGTCATATGATAATAAGTGCTTCTGATTTGGAATATACTCACTTGAGCTTTGCTTATTTTTGTTTTGAAAGAAAGAGTGAGAGACAGAGAGAAGGCATATACACATGTGCTTTATAAGGAAAAAGACTTTTTAAAAATGGCTCAGTAGTATTATGTGGGCTGACTTCTATTTCCTGGTGCCTCTGGCAAACATGGGAAAGTACGTTCTTCCATTCAGGCATTCTTGGAAATAAAATGTCCCTGGAGAGTGAGCTTCCTGCTTCATCATTCATAGTACTTGTTTTACCTACTAATCTACCTCACAGGACTATTGAGAGACCCAGCTAATAAAAAATGATCATAAAGCACTTGGCAAAATCACAACAACTATAAAAAAGGATAAATGCAAATGTGGTAAGGCTTGTCTTTCTGGTATGTACATAAAGCCTTGGTGTATGAAATGATACAGTGAATAAATGTTAAGGAAAAAAATTCTTTTTTTGCTTTCACAAACTGGGAGTAGTTTTACCAGCTGGTTTGCTAGACTGAGTCGTTTCTAATTCGGTAGTAGGACACTAGATTTAAAACCTTCCTTCTAATGCTGGTATTAGGCCTCTCTTCATAAATTCACAAATGCATTGCTTAAGAATTCATACATGCTTATTTAAAGAAGAAGTGCAACATATTTGTATTAAAAATCATAGGAGTAAATAAATAGGTCATGTAGCAATCAAGGGCTTTACATCACAGAATAGGAATTCACAGCACCTATTTGGTAGTTTTCCTGAGTTGCCACAGTGAGAACATAGTTGAATCACTGGGCACAGTGTACATATTATGTTGTATGTTCCTGATCTACAACTCCATCCAAGAGGAAGGGGAAGGGGAAACATGGGATGCAGCAGTATAGCAGGCAGAAAAGACAGTCGGTCCACATCCATGCAGGAATTCTGCTTAGTCACATGCAGACTGCTGGGTGGAATCATGGGTCTAAAAGCCTCCTTCCCATTCCAGCCAAGCCCAGCTGCCCTGGTTGATGTCTCAAGAAGATGACAAGACACTGCTGGAATTGTGCACAGAGAATGAAGAAAGATGGGTGAGAAAGTCTTCCCCACAGTGGAAACAAGGCGTTCCCACCAAACCAAGAAGTTTCTCCTTCCTTCCCAGAGAAGATGACAGTAGAAATTATCTGAGCAGATACTTGCCTATGTCTTGGATCTATAACATAAGCAGAGAGATAAGGTGATGTTCACACTTGTGAAACCAGGAGTACTATGTATGTGTGTGTGTGTGTGTGTGTGTGTGTGTG
The DNA here is from genome assembly GCF_902686445.1 of Sciurus carolinensis. Classification (NCBI taxonomy): domain Eukaryota; kingdom Metazoa; phylum Chordata; class Mammalia; order Rodentia; family Sciuridae; genus Sciurus; species Sciurus carolinensis. Next base: position 89,190,555 of record NC_062224.1, read on the forward strand.
TGAATATATATATATATTTTATTTCAATCTTGTCTTATTTGTAGTAAATGGGGAGGTGCTACCCAATGTTTTGGAGTTGTGATCTTTATTATTCAAAGGACCTTCTGCTGTGGAATTATACCTTTGCTCTGGCATTTTATTATGTTCTATATTTGCTGGCTTGTTACATTCCTCTACCACAGAATTAATTACATTTAAGCATACCTAATGTTTTCCTAATATGTTAGAAAAGTAGTAGTTGGAACAAAGCAATTTGTTTTGATTATGTCTCTATTCACATTAGGTTTAGGGTTGCTTATAGGGGCTGCTGATTTTGTTGGACTATATCACATTAGATGCTCTTTATGTTTCCTCCCAGTAAATTCTAATGACACTGCCCTTTGGATGTCATTACTCATTCTCTTGAGAGTATTAAAAGGGTGTGAGCAGAGCTGTCATACAATGATATTTTTATTTATGTGGAGTATCTGGTGGGTGGGGTTAGGAGACTCCTATGCAGTAACACCGGTCACACAAACACTATACTGTTTCTTGAAGCCCAAGGAAGACTTCTTGGAGTCCCTGAAGAAAATTTGACTCCTCGTATTAAAATCTATTGGTCATACTCTGCTTCAAATATTCTTTGCTGTTAACTCCAAGGACTTTTAAGTTTTCCAATGTCTGGCAGACTAAGGAAAGAAGATAAGGGTGAACTAGCAGAAGCTGGTCAGAGGTAGGAGAATTTATTCTACAACTTTGGGCAAATTATCTGATAAAGGGGGAAGAGGAATATGTTTTGCTATATTATTTTTGAGAATTTTACTATCTTTTCCACTGAAAGTTTAATAGCAAAATAAATACATATTGTAATTAACCACTTGAATTTTAAAATTATTTGGGTATATTCAGATTTGGTAATAAATATATCAAAATTTATCTAAGTCCTTTAGCTCCAAAATGTAATAAAATGTTTTTAATGAAGTTGACTTTTACATCAACATAGGATGCTAACTTTATAAGCTGTGAGGTGTGAAAGCGAGTCAGAAAGGCATACTTTCAGACCTTCCTAAATTCTCTCCTCTACCTTCTCATATATGTGTTGCTGAAGGAGATTTTAACTTCAGATTACAATTCATAGTATTGCTTCTAAGTGTAAAAGAAAATAGAAGAATGTTTTCCTTAACAACACTGTCTCAGTTGATACTAAAATCAGGTCTTGATAAAATGTTTTTAAGATAATTTTCTTTAAGAAATTTGACTTGTTAAATACCTTATTATGAAGATATTTTTCTTTCATAATGAATGAAGATGGTGATAGTATTAATAAGTTTAACCAAAGAACAATAATAGAAAGCTGCGCAGAATTAGATTCTACAGAGTGCCTGACTCAGATACATACTGATCTCAGTTAATGAGAAGGATCTACCTAAAAGCTTATTTCTAAGTTAATTTTTGAAACTCTAAACTTTGATATAAACTGGTGAGGTTCACTGCCCACTTGAGTCTGGTTAAGTTATATTAAATTTAAAGCATTATTAATGAAATTATTTAAAAAATACCATTCTAGAGTTTATATTGGGGTTTTCTTTTCACACTTCAAGGGGAAATGAGCTGTCTTCCCCTGGTACTTCTGGGTATCAGTAACTCATCATTTCTATTTAAGGCACATTTGTATATAGATAAGTATCAGATGGTTGGGGTGCCAGGGTTTATCCATGTGGTTATCACAGCACAATAGGAAACAGGGCAGTTGGCTCACTGAAGTCCCTGAAAAGGATTTTTTCCACACCAATAATATATAAGGATATATAAGTCAGGGACTATTTGGGCATGGCTTGAGGAAGGTGGGCATTATTAGGTCAATAAAAAGTTGATATTAATTCATTTTACATGACACAATAGTCAAAACTATGCAATCACAATAATTTAGTCAAAACTTCCATCAAAATCAGCTACAAATCCAGAATATAATTAAAAAAACAAAAGAATTATTTAAAAGTTTTTTTTTGTTTGTTTGTTTTTGTTAGGGATTGAACACATGTTAAGCACATGCTTTACCAGTGAGCTACACCACTAGCCCTAAAAAATATTTCAGATGTATTCGAGAGCAGGAAATCAGGTAAAGAGTTGAGGTGGGGGAGTGAAAATTAGAGCTATATGAATCTGAGCATCTGTTGTCATGACTACATGAGGCTTGAGGCTTTTCCTAATATGGGAATTCCAATAGGATACTCCTCATAAAGCAGACACCCCAAAGGGATTTAAGGAAAATCGATTATTTCAAACACCAAAACAGAGTTAAGGAGGAAAAAACCTTCCTGGAGGATTCATAGCTACAAGCCAGATCTCATATGGGTGGTCTAAAAAATTTTCAAGCTGAGAATTTAGTATGAAATGGTCCTGAACTGCTGGTGCCTCCAGGCATCTATCAGCAATTCTCTTCACAGAACTTATCATTTCAAAACTCACTCAATTTCCATATGTAAAGCTCTAAGGATCAGATGACAGAAAAAAAATCACCACTTATATAAGAAAATAAGGGACCACAGAATCAGCATGAACAAATATCAGAAGAATCAGACCCATAATGCTTCAGATATTAGAGTTTTCAGAAACAGAATTTAAAGTATGTATGTTAAATACATTTTAAGAAATTCAGGAGAGGCTTTCAGGTATGAGTTCAGAGACAGAAAATTTAAAAAATAACCAAACATAAGTTTAGAAATAAAAGTAATATACATTAAAAACTAAAAAGAACAGGAGACATTTGTGAAATTATCCAGAATGCAGCCCAGAGAGTTAAAGATACTATGAAAGAGATATTGAGAGACATGGAGTGTAGAATGGGAATACGTGTGCTATCAATATCCTAGAAAGAAAGGACAGGAAGAGTGGGGTTCAGAGTGTTTGAGAACTGATGAAATAACCCCTCTAGAGTCAAAAAATCCAAAGATAGCAAGAAAGATGGATTTTTAAGAAATCTATACCTAGATTCTTATTGAGTAAAGTTGTAGAAAACTAAAGACAGAAAATTTCAAATGTAGCTAGAGAGAAAAGATAGATTACATTTCAAGATTATTTTCAAAATTCAAATTGTAACTAGGGAAGCTAGAAGATAGTGTAATGATATAAAAAAATATGGAGAAGGAACAGATTGTAAGCATGGTATGTATCAATGAAAAATATGTATATTTAAAGAATAAGAATGAAATACATTCCCAAACAAAAAAGTAAGGGGATACACCAGCACTTACATCATGTAGTTTAGGTAGATGTAAAGTGATCCTAGATGGGAGATCTAAGGGAAAAATAGGAAAGAAGAGCAAATGAGTGGTAAAGTTCTGCGTTAATCTAAGCAAACAGTGACTGTATAAAACAACATTCACTGGGCACACATCTGTGATCCCAGTTACTCAGGAGGCTGAGGCAGTAGGATTGCAAGTTCAAGGCCGTGTCTTAAAATAATATTGTCTAAATAATTCATTATATACTGTAGTTTTGAATGGGTTTTTAAAGGTTCTTGTGTTGTTTGAGAGAAGGTGGGTCTATCACTGAATTCTGAGTTTAATCAGTTAGAATCTGCGTGCTAGATTTTCTAGACTATCTACTAAATGCATGGAAAGTACAAAGCTTTCAAACTAGAAGTTTGGTGTGTGAGTATTGAAAGAAAAATCATAAAATATACAAATCAATCCTAAAGAAGATGAAGGAGGGGAAAAATCAGGAGACACTAATGGGAAGCACAACATTAAAAGAAAAAATAAACTCATATTTATCAGAAATTATAACAGATGCAAATGATTTAAAAGCTTGATATAATGAGACTGGGTTAAAAATTAAAATTAAAGTTTATTAGGGAAATTCAAAACAGTGATTTAAAAAGTTCAAATGTAAAAGAATGAAAAGAGATACACTAATACCAGACAAATACTATTCAGAAGAAAACTGCTTAGCATCTATGGCAAAAGTAATTCACCACATAATGATGAAAGGTTCCATTTACCTGGTAGATATAATAACTATAAACTGGCATGTATAACTGCAAACTATATGAAACAAACAAACAAAAAAGGCCGGACTATAAGGTGAAATAGATGAATTCACCAATGTATTAGGGTATCTTAACTCACCTCTCCCATTAATTGAACTGTGTCAAGTACATGGAGATTCAGTAATAGAAAATTGTCAAAATACACTCACTATCCATGATACATATTGTTAGAATACTGTACCCAAGGACCAAAGAATATATATTCTTTTTATTTTTTATTTTTCTTGAGGGACCAAGAATGGAACTTAGGGCCTTTCATGTGCTAGGCAAGCACTCTACCACTGAGTTATAATTCTAGCCCCATGATATACTTTATAAACCTACCAAAACATTTAAAATAATTCTGAAAACATTTAAAACCAAAATAGCATGCAGACCACAGTCTTTGAAAATGTTAATATCAAATGTCAATAAGGAAATATTGCTGAAATATGATTTTTGGAAGATCTAATACCAATTTGAAAGTTTGCCCTTTGTACACTTCTCTATTAGTCATACGGTAAGTTCTATATGAAGTAAGTGTCACTAAAATTATACCACTGGTTTCAATAAACATATTACCAAGATAAGTGAGTAGTAAATTCTTTTCCAGTAGTTTTTTACTAAATTATGTATGTAAATCATGTCCATCTGTTTCTCTCTTACCTCAGTAATCTCAGATATACCTCTTCATTATAGGCACCTAAAATGTGGTATAAAAACATTTGCTAGAATAAAAAAAAAAAAAAACATTTGCTTTGCAGTGTATATGTGTGTTATTTTTTGCCACACACATAAGATAAACAGAATAAACAACAACTGAATGTTGTGCAGGGGTATGACTGTCACTTAAAATACCAAAAACGGATGGAGAAAACAATTATATTACTATTTTCTCATCCCAACTTAAAAACTCATGATGTAGGCACTCCAGGTAGGATTTTTTTCCTTTGGAGAAGAATTAATTATAATGAAAGGAGAACTTCAAAAAATTCGTAACACTTGGAGCAGAAGTGGTGTTTAGTTTACAGAATTTATTTCAAGTCTTTGGAGTATGCGAACATCTTAGGTAGGAAAAAAACTTCATTTGGAAAAAACAATTTATGTAGTATGGTTGGTCTAATTATGAAACTGAAATTCACAGAATAATTTTTTTAAAAATCACATGAATTTATAGAACTTTAAAACTTTAGCATTACACTTCATGTGATATTACAACAATTCCCATTTTATAAATTTAGGAACTGAGAAACTGAAGTTAAATGTCTCACCTTGTCAAGTTATGAGAACACATTGTACCAAAATGAAACTTTAAAAAATTTTCAGTTATGTCCTATCTTTGTTTTTGACTCAGTGGCCATGGCTGCATAATGTCCTGTTTTGTTGACCAAGTAACTCTCTTTGGCAAGAAAGTTTAAGATCTTTCTAATTGAGTTTAACTTCAGCTTCTTTGGTTCTAAGTTCTCTAATTTCCAAGTCTTTGACTTTTACCTCATGACACACTGTATTCATACCACATTGGCTTAACTTCTGCATGAAAACAGACTGAAGTAGCACACATTTGGATGAAAATCAGTGTAGCCATGTGTCATGTGTTGGCTGGGAGGCTTCCCCCAGAAGATGTGGTACAGTTCACTCCTGGACAATTCTGAAAGCCCATCCATTGTAAAACTTTACACCTCTTCTTGGTAGATCCCCAATATGAGGCAACAGAGCAGAGGAAGATGTATTAAGAAGTAAAAGTAAATAATCAGCATCAGATAGCCCTAGTCTGAATTCCAGTTTTGCCATTACCTACTCCTTGTGCTAGCGCCAGTATCTTCATGGATGAAATGCTGATGAATTTACCTGTCAGAGCTATGGCAAATACTGAGACAATGTTTACAACCTGCTTACCTCGTGCTTTGGTGCCCTGTGAATTAGCCCCTCCCTCCTCAGAGCTCCCCCACACTCCTGGTCTTTGAGGCCTGCCACTACACGAATGTGTACTAAAGTTAGTCCTTGGTTGTGCTGCAGTCCGTGGTATAGGAATGTCTGTTTCCCATATGTGCAGACAAGTGGAGCACTATCGTTTTGCCAGTTGACAAGGCTATTTAGCAGGTGCACATGTCTGAACATTCCTGAATCAGGAGGGGGCAGCTCTGGATTTCAGAGAGCATTAACCAGGCCACAGCTGGAGTGAGGCAAAAGCCAGGAGCATCAACTTGAGCTCTGAATTTGCAGTCTGAAACGATGGGAAGCCACCTCCTTGTGCACACGATGTTGTAAATACTACAAGTCGAGGTACCTTTTCAGGTACTTACTATTTGGGAGGCTGTAACCCGGACACCTTGGAGCCTGGACTGGACACAGAAGGGAAGCTGGTTGGTCCAGGGCTGAGGACACAGGGGGCACCTTGCATTCTGGCTCGGTTGCAAAACGGTACGTGAGCAGGCGCCCGCACACCCCCTCGCCCCACTGGCTGCCTAGGGCGCCGGGATCCCGGCTCCCGTGTCCTCTGCAGGCTTGGGCCCTGGGGCGGCGCGGCCCAGGTGAAGCCGCCGGGCGCGTCCCCGCGCGCCCCTTCCCCCTCCCGGCGACTTCCTGGTTTGTAGAAGGTGCAGGAGTCGCTGTGGGCGGCCCGGTCGCAGGAACTAAGAGGCCCCAGCTTTGGTGGCGGCGGGGGCGGCGGCCGGCGGAGACGGGGGCGGCGGCCACGCCGCTCTGCTGTCACAGAAAGGCTCTAGGGGTGGGGTGGGAGGCGGGGTAGCTCCGGGGGCGCCGCGACATGGGCCCACCGCCACCGCCGCTGTGAGTAGCCTCCTTGGCGGTGGGGCGGCCGGCGGGGACGGGGGCGACGCGACCCTCGAGCGGAGGGCAGCTGGCTTCCAGGCCGGCCGCGGGAGCGGGGCGGACAGCCCCGCAGCGACATGTAACCATGGACTGCAGGACCAAGTGAGTGGGGACCCGGGGCGCGCGGGGTGGGCGTCCCGCGGCGGCCCCTCCCGGCCCGAGTGCTGGCCGCGCGCCGCCCCCAGCCCGGCCCGGCCGGCTCTCCCGGTGGCCCAGCGGGCGGCGCGGGCGGGGACGCGGGCGGGCCCGGAGACCCCGCCGCGGGCGGGACGGCGCTAGGCCGCAAAGCCTGCCGGCCCCGCGTCGCGCCGGGCGGGGTCCGCGTCTGCCCCTGGCCGCCCCGGCCGCGCCGACGCCCGCACCCCGGGGTGGCCCGACAGCCGGGCCGCGCCGACACCCCCCGCCGTGGGCTTCTCCTCCTCCCGCGGGTGTCAGACTCGACTCCTCCACCTCCGGATGGTGCGAGGTGGCCGGGAGGGAGGCAGCCTTGAGGTTAAGCGGTTATTATTTAAAGTGCTCTCCTAGCATTAAGATAACCGTTTCTTGAAGCTGTTTTTCAGTTCTGACTTTGATGTTTTCTTCTGCTGTTTCTTCTTAGAAAATTAAATGGGTCTCTGATGCTCGTTTATTCCGGCATTGTGTATATGTGTGGTGCTAGCAAATGGGATTTCTGTGCCAAAGTATTCATCAATGGCTGTTTTACTTCTGCAGATTAAGTAAAAAGCCATTTGAATAACCATGGTGGCCTTTTCTTCTGGGAATCTTGGAAGCATGAGTTCTTTATTTTTCTCCTGAAACTTACTTTGGAAAGAATTCCCTCTTTTACTTCCCTCCCTTCAAACTCTCCCCTCAAATGAAAATAATAAATATCATATATATTTGTATTGTTGTAGAAGGCCTTTTTGATGTCACAGAAGTGTAACCGAATCAATATTTAACTTTTACACCTAAGAGATTATAAATAATACTAGAAAAATAGAGAAACTATGTAATTTAGAATTATTATCTTCAATGTTTGACACCATGGTGGGTAGGGTGAGTAAAAGAAGGACACTTTTTGACATATTGTGTTACCAGGAAGGTAATTACCTGAGTGTGCCTTATTTTCATTGAACCAAGTTAATAGTGGGAGGGCTAAGAAAATGTATATTTGCAAATTAATTTATAGATCTTGTCACTTCCCATGATTCTAGATACATGTAAAGATTTTTTTAAATTAATGTTTATTTAGAAGTGAGAGCTGGCATTAATTTCTTGAGGGAAATACATATTAAAATTGCCAATGTACAAAGATACTAAGGTCTTGGCCAGGGGTACCTGAAATATGTATATTGGCACTTCGGCATTGTGGTGTCACACTTTGCTGCTGATGGGAAGAGAAATTAAAACCAATGTTTTGAAAAAAAAAGTGGCTGAATAGATTTCAGTTCACTTTTTTGAAATTTAACCAATGGTTAAATGTGTGAGAAGTTAGTTAAAATGTCAATAAATTTTGAATGAAGAATTTACTGTTCCTGGTGGGAAGCTAATGTGGAGGTAGATATTCATTTTCCCCAAAGATAATACATATAAAGTGGATCTTTTTGTTAGCTTTGGAGAGTATGAATAGTTTGCTACCATAAACATGTTTAAGTACAGTAAGTACAGCTCAAGAAGAGCATATGCAAAGTACCATGTTTATACAGCATTATAAATATTACATGGCAATAGCAAGTGGAACCAGGTATTCATAGCAAGTCCTTTGAAAACAGGCCTGAGAACCTATGTTAAGATGTAGCAGGGTTTAAAGAGGATTAGGGATGCAGTAGCTTTCAAATTTTGATTCAGTAGGATCAAGAGCAATGCTTTGCATTTATACAGCACTTAATACTTTGTAAAGTGCTTGCACGTATTTTGTCTGATATATAATCTTCACAATTATTCTGTGATGTCAACAAGGCCCTTTGTAGGTAAGAAAATGGCCTTAGAGGTTAAACTCTGCCTCAAGTCTCTCTTAAGTTAGTAAACTGATAAAAGACTTTCAGTGTTATTTCTGTTGTTCTGCAGTCATACAGTTACATGAAGTGTATTGAGACGAACAAGATTAGTTTTAGAACTAAGAAAATATAGACACTGGAGATATAGCTCAGTGGTAGAGTGCTTGCATAGCATTAACAAGGCCCTGGATTTGATCCATAGCACTATATCCCTGGCCCCTAAAAAGATAAAAAGCAACACATAAACACACAAGCACACAAAAGCTTTTATACTGATGTTTATTTGTTATGGGAAATAAATATTAAAAAGTTCTTTTTTCTTTTAGGGAAAATCCAGAAAGAACCTTTGACTTGGTATTGAAGGTGAAATGCCACACCTCAGAAAATGAAGGTATGTGTGTTCTTCTAATTCTTAAAATACTTGATTGCATTTGTCAAAACAAGTGTTAATATCATGGACTGCTGGAGCTGCCTGGTAGTATCAGGGTAGTAAATACTACTACATGTGTATTCTGCATCAAGTGTCTCAAGTTCCTAGTAATAAAATAGATGCTAGCTCTTTGCACTGGAGTTGGAGAAATCAGGCGTGTTATCTGTGCAGCTTGAATTTCAAGCATGTGTTAAGCCTGTATAATTTTCAGTGCATTTTTAGCCTTCGTTGATAAAAATCATCTTTAGTAATGGTGAAAGAGCATGTCTTTTTCTTTCATTTGTTTGACAATTTAACTCCATTTTTAAAATGCTAGCACTAATGGGACCTTTACCAGTTTCCTGGTAATGTTTCTAGAATGTGAAAACAGACTGAGTAGCCCCTATTGATTTACTCCAGTAACATGGCATTTTCAGAGGGAGGTGACAACAGTGTGACATTATTTGGAAGGGTTTCAGCAGACAGTCTGTACAATTTCCTGAAAAGACGAGGGTATTTTAGTACTTTGACTTTTGTCAGTTTGTCCACCCCTTTTGTTATAGAATAAGTATGTTTGTGGGGGGAAGAGGGGCAGAAAAGGACAAGAAATATCTCTTTGCACTTAATTCTTTTTAGTGTGTCCATACGTGGCACAGTGTATGACTTTATTTTCTGTGCTCATAGACCCCAGATAGCATGGGGTTTTTGGAGACTAGTTGGCCATCTAAAGCCTTGGAGTAAACTCTGCTGACATTCTTAGTTTTAAAGACTAGCCAGCAATTACATACATAATGTGGACCTGCACACCTTAAAATAGAGGAGCCCAACCCAATTGTGGTGAAATGGGCATGGCTAATTTTAGGTAGGAAGTCACACACATTCCTGGCTCTACCAGCTCTGCCTGCTGTTCTTCTGGCCTGTTTGAATTACAGCTGTGATCAGGTGTGTCTACTGGCAAGGAGTGATGCTAAGGTTGCAAGGAGCCTTTTTTGATTAAAAAGGTTATCTTTTTTTTTTGTACTATATATAATAGTTTGTTGCATTCTTTCCAGGCCTGACCAAATCCTCTTTACAGAGTAGATACATTATATGGAGTAGATACTCTACATTATGTGGAATAAATTGTTTTTTTTCAGCTCTGATTTAAACTTATGCTCTATTTATGGTAGGAGTTAATGTTGCAAATACCAGATATCATTACCTGAGGTGTATGAAGTAATACTTACCTGAAATGTTTGTAAAATAGCCTAAATTCATTTATGTTTATGGAATCTCTATGATTTTGAATGCATGATTTTAAAATTGTAAAGTGGTCTTGATGAAAGGATGAATCTGCCTTATATAACAACTGATCTACGCATGTGTCACAGAGATTGTGACCTGCTATAAAGACTTTGCCCTTTGCCCTTTGCCACTTATCATGAGCTAATTATTCCAATATATATCTTGTACTTACAACTTTTTAATTGCCTTCTTGTGTTTTTTTTTTTTTTTTTTTGCTGTTATTGTCTAAATCACTACTTTGTAGAAATATATTTATTTGTATTTTAATAGCCTACCCCACGTGGTGAAATTGGAATATCATAATGGATAAAGTAAACAATTATGGCTTTTTCTGTAGGTTGCAGTTAATCTATTATATGTGGTTGATTAGCACAACAAATTCTGAAGATTTTTTTTAAAAAGCTAAACTGAATGTAAAAAGCATTAGTCTTTCTTTTTTTGATGTTGATTAAAAAATGAATATTTTAGGATCTAAAAAGTTGTAATTTTCGTGCCTTAAAAAGTAATGCCATCTATAATTGAGAGCTCTAAAAGTTAAATTTTATGTCAAAATGAAAGTTTGATGTTTTATAATATTTTATCAATTTTTTCCTTTATTACTAAATAAAAAGGGAAAATGTATTGAAATTATTTTAAAAATTATTGGACTATTCCTGTTTAACTGTCAATAACCTGTTTTTAATATGACTCTAAAATGTATACTAACTTATTTGAAATGGGGTAATTTTTTTGCTAACATGTAAATGAGCATGGATGAAATTTTTACATGGTAGTGGAAGTGGAAAACAAAATTTGTAAATTTAGATGCTTTGGGTACCAACATAAAACTGGTTTGAATACTAAAGAAACTTGAGTTCATTTAAGAGGAAACCAGAGATAGGTCATCAGTGATCCAGGTTCTTTCTGCATCCCAACTCTTCCACCCACAGAAATTGTGTCATTAGTAGGCTTAGATTCTTGTGACTATAAGATGGCCATGAGTAGATGTTGGAAGTTACCTTTGGTGTTCATGGCTGTAGAGGTGACAGACACTGGTTTTTTTATGGCTCTTTAGTTAGAGCCAAAAAGTTTCTTTCCTAAAATACTGCAGAAAACCTCTTGTTAGTTCTCAGTGGCCTGAATTATCTTGGGCATGACCATTCCTAATGTGCCATTGGCAGAGTAGGGGAAGGGCTGTGGCAAGACAACATAATTGGTTTACTGAATAGTTGGCAAGGAGATGTTTGGAAGCCAATTAAAATGTTTTTGGTAAGAGATTTGTCAGAACATTGCTTTTTTTCTGATGACTACTTGATCAAATAGAAAATAAGTTCAGGGTAGACTTGATTTATCCTAGGATTGAAACTCTCTTCACTTTTTGTGTATTTGGTATGCTTCTCTTATTCATTATTTAAATAGAGAAGTTTTGATTTTTCTCATATATCCTGAATAACTTAGGTCATAAGAATCTTTAGAGATAGGTTATTACTAAATTTTAGTTAGTAGTTTGAAAGGGTATGAGTTGTTCAAATATAACTTGATATAGTCAGTTGTGGTAAAATAGTGATCTTGACCTGGTCTGTTGCCACTTGGACTTGCTTCAAAAGCATTACATTGATTGTTCTGAGCCCAGCACATTTTAAAAATTGATTAATTAGCACCAGGGATGGAACCTGGGGTGCTTTACTACTGAGTCACATCCCCAGCCCTTTTTATTTTTTACCTTTGGTACAAGTTCTCTATAAATTGCTTAGGGTCTCATTAAGTTGCTGAGGTTGTCTTTGAACTTGCGATCCTCCTGCCTAGGCCTCCCAAGTCCTTGGAATTACAGGTGTGCACCACCGTGCCCAGCCACAACACATTTTAGAATACTGAAAAGTAACAGCTTCATAGGGAGTGCCTCACAAATTTAAAAAATCGTCATGAAAGGGGTTGCTAGTGTTTCTTATCATGTTTCCTGTGTGTTAGGAGAATTGGTTTTGGTGGTGTTGGTGGACTGCTTGTGGCATCTTTTAATGGTGGTTTCCCTGGCAAGATAACCTTAAGTAACTTGTACTTTAACTCATGAGAGTGAAGTGCCAGAATGTAGATCTTAACAGTCTTCGTGGTATATCTCCAAGCAGTTGCCCTCCTCCCTCTTCTCTTTGTTCTTCTCTATTTCCCAGCAGGCAGGGAAGTATAGCCAGAAGTGATAGCCACTCTTCAGTTCTAATAACAGAACTTATTGTTACTATGCTGCCTCCATTTTTCCCAACATGACAAGATTTAAGGGATATTAAAAGTAACCCTTCCTCAGTAGAGCTAGGAGATGCCTCCTCTAAAGGTTTCTCTTTTAGGCAGTGACTTTGAGACTGTAGCTTTATCTTTTTTATTCCGTTGATAGTTTGCTACAAGCAACAGAAGCAGCAAACAGTGGAGCAGCCCTTGCTGAATTTCTTACTCTGTTGGCACAATCTGTTTTATTTTTATTTTTATTTTTATATGATCTGTTTAAGCATCACAAGTCATAGGATACCAGAAATATTTATCTCTGTTTCACACACAAAGAAACTGAAGCACAAAGAAATTAAGAAACTTGTCCAAAGTACTAGTTTCAGGGTCTGTACTTTAATCACTGCTCTATTGCATAATGACCTCACATAATAAGCTCAGTGTGGGCTGTTTTATCATTGGAAGAAATATCAGAGTATATGCTATATGTGATGCAGGTAAGTGTTTTAAAGCATTAACATAGTGTTCTAAAATTATATTGAATCCAGTATAATTCTACCTAAAACAACTACCAAGTTTTTTTTCCTTGTGGTTATAGAACCTAACTCAGCAGAACAACCTCCTAGTCCTTTTTTTAAAAGAATTTATATATCTATATTTAATGAATCTTTGATCCAGTACTTCAATTTACTAGTAATCTTAAGCACATATGTAGCAAATCTTTTTTTTTCTTTATTCTTTTTTCTTACCTAGAATAATTTCCCTTAGGAATAAATCTTTTTTAAACAGACTTTCCACTTTGATCAGCTTATCCAATCTGTTGTCAAATTATCCATCTTTCTTTAAAATCTCTGGTTCATGTTAGCAGTTTAATGACCTTTTACTCTTCTTAAATCAGACTGTTAAGTCAAAGAATCCTAACTTAGCATCTCCTGTGCCCTGCACAGAAAGGCATTTCTTTTTTTATATTTTAATTAAAAATTTTTTTTCATACATATATATATAGGATAATAATTTCTGTCTCAGTCTACTCTCCTTCCCATCCTCACCTTCCCCTCACTCCCCTCTGTACAATACAAAGTTCTTTCATTCTTCCTTACCCTGCCCCCCTCACTGCCTATGGCTCTGTGTCCGATTATGAGAAAAAACATTTGACTTTAGGTTATTTGGGATTAGCTTATTTTACTTAGCATGATCTTCTCCATTTCCATCCATTTACTTGCAAATGTCATAATTGCATTCCAGAAAGGCATTTCTAAGCCCACTTTTGCATTTAACAATTTTTTTCTCTCTAGTGATAGTATTCATCCTAGAATTCAGAGAATTTTGATTCTGCATATATTTTAACACTGTTCTTATAGAAGTGTCTATTATAGGCACATTTAGTCATATAGATAATATGATAATATAGATAATATGACTAAATGTCTGTTTACCTGCTGAAATAAGCTCTTTGTGGATCATGTTAATTTGTATCCTTAAGAAAAAACTTATCACAGTTTCTGACCTGTTTAATGAATATGTACACAATTCTAGCCATTGAATTATTGAAATGCTGATTGAATTAATTAAATTAGTTCATGGAGAGCTGTTTGTAGAAGTGATCTTAGAGGCATGCTGACATGACAGTATCAGGGACATTCACACAAACCAAGGTCCAACAACCCTGGCATTTAGAAAGTAGAACCTTGGTGAAATGTTTAGGAGATGTTATGTTATTTTCCAACTTGGAAAATATCTGTGAGTAAAATGTGGTTACCATGATCATCATTTTTGCTCTAGCTTTGTGGTCATTAAAGTACTCTATCTGTATTGTTCTCAATCTAGATGTACTAAGATAAATTAGAGAAATCCACACTGAAAGGATAACTTTATATCCTCGTTTGTTGAAGAAAATGAAATTGTTTTATTTTCTCATACTCACCCAGTAGGAAGTGAGTTAATGCAAATTAATGTGATTCTTTTAGAAGCATATCATTGGAATATGCTGTTTTTGTTGCGTGCAGAAAATGGTTAAGCTTGTCTGTATTTTTATAGCTGCCTTCAAATGTAAAAAAGCAAGTCAGATTTCACTTTTCAGTGTTTGTTCATTACTTTGATAGGCATGTCACTAAGTTTTTATTTTGGTAATTGATTATAACTTGTCTCATCAGGCACTTTTGCGATTCACATGTTCTTTACTTTTGCTGCTTTAATCCAAAGTGACTTCTTGGCTTTGTATGTGGGTGATTCCCTCTGTTACATGTGAAAGGCTGCAGACCTCTGCTGCAGTGTTCTTCAGTGGTGTGCTAGCCCACTGCTGTCTGGCCACTGCTGTGTTGCCATGGTACAACAAGTTTGTTCACGTTTTTTCTTGGAATTTCTTTTTCTTGACTTTCAGGATAATATGTTCCTGACATACTTTTGATACAATATTCTCTCATTGGGAGATTTTTCTTATGTTCAAATAATATTCCTTCTTTTTTTTTTTTTCCCTTCATGCATTTACTTTTGACTTGCAAGTTGCAGGATAGTAATTTACCATTTACAATATACATTTTAGGGCTTATATATATGCATGTGTATTTATGTGTATATAAATATATATCTATTTATGTATGTATATGTGTACATATATGTGTGTGTGTATATGAAGTAGGCATTTTGGGGGTACTTTGAGCAGATGTTCAGGTTGTTTTAGATAACAATGAGAATATCACACTTAATTCCTTTGATTTTCAATCAGTTCCAAAAGAATACTTCTTGTAGGTGCAAACCATTACAATTTGGATCCCATTCTTGTGTTTGGACATGATGTGGAGTTACACTAGTCATGTATTTATATATAAGCATAGAAAAGTTTTGTCAGATTCGTTCTACTGTCTCTCCTATACCCATCTCTCCTCCATTTCCTTCATTCCCCTTTGTCCAGTGAACTTCTATATTTTCTCTCTCCACCCTCCCTTGTTATGGGTTAGCATCCACATATCAGAGAGAACATTTGACTTTTGGTTTTTTTGGAACCGCTTATTCCAATTAGCATGATATTTTCTAGTTCATCCATTTATCAGCAAATGCCATAATTTCATTCTTCTTTATAGCTGAATAATAATCCATTGTGAATAATATTCCACTACATTTTGTTTATCCATTTGTCTATTGAAGGGCACCCAGATTGATTCCATAGCTTGATAAATTGTGAATTGAGCTGCTATAAACTGATGGGCATGCATCACTGTAGTGTGATGTTTTTAAGTCCTTTGGGTATAGACCAAGGAGTGGGGTAACTGGGTCAAATCATGGTTCCATTCCACGTTTTCTAAGGAATCTATATACTGCTTTCCAGAGTGGTTGCGAAAGTTTGCAGTCCCACCAGTAATGTATGAGCGAACCTTTTTCCCTATATCCTCGCCAACATTTATTGTTTCTTGTATTCTTGACAGTTGCCATTCTGACTATAGTGAGATGAAATCTCAATGTATTTTTAATTTGTATTAATCTAATTGCTAGAGATGTCAAACATTTTTTCATTTTTTTTTTGAACATTTGGGTTTCTTTTTTTGTGAGGTGCCTGTTCAGTTCATTTACCTGTTTATTGACTGGGTTATTTGTCTTTTTGGTGTTAAGTTTTTTGAGTTCTTTATATATCCTGGAGATTAGTGCTGAATCTGAGGTGCAGGTGGTAAAGATTTTTTCCCATTTTGTAGGTTCTCTCTTCACATTCTTGATTGTTTCCTTTGCTGTGAAGAAACTTTTTAGTTTCATACCATCCTGTTGATTCTTGATTTTACTTCTTGTGCTTTAGGGGTCTTACTGAGGAAGACTCAATAAGACTCAATATGATGGAGTGTTGGGCCCACTTTTTCTTCTAAAATGCAGAGGATCTCTGGTCTAAATGCCAAGTATCTTGATCCACTTTAAGTTGAGTTTTGTGCAGGGTTCAGTTTCAATCTAGTACCTATAGATTTCGGTTTTCCCAGCACCATTTGTTGAAGAAGCTATCTTTTCTCCAATGTATGTTTATGGCACCTTTGTCTAGTATGAGATAACTGTATTTATGTGGGTATGTCTCTGTGTCTTCTGTTTCAATTCTGTTTTTATGTCAATACCATGCTGTTTTTGTTACTGTGACTCCGTAGTATAATTTAAGATCTGGTTTTGTGATGCCTCCTGTATTACTTTTCTTGCTAAGGCTTTCTTTGGCTATTCTGGGCCTCTTATTTTTCCAAATGAATTTCATGGCTGCTTTTTCTATGAAGAGCACCATTGGAATTTTAATGAGAATTGCATTAACTCTGTATAGTGCTTTTGGTAGTATGGCCATTTTGACAATATTAATTCTGCCCATCCAAGAATATGGGAGGTCCAAGGAAATGAGTTTTAATATTTAACATTAAAAAACGATTCCCACTTTCCACTCTTAGGTTTATGATACAGGGACATTATCTGAAGCTTAGGAGAGTTTTTGTTTGTTTGAATGTTTGTTTGTTTTGAATGTTTCAAACAAATAAAAAAGGATTGTTAAAGATACTTTTGAAAAACTTCTGAGATCCAGGTATTTCTATATTGTTTGGTTGAATGATTTCCCTATTGTTATATTCATTTTGGGTTAAGTTAGATTCTTAGTTTATATATGGGTAAGTTGATTTACTTCAGATGCTAATTTAATTTTATCTGTAGAAAGTGATGGTTCACATTCGTGTGTTAGGTTATTCATTGGCCTGTGGGATACTTACTAAGGGTGTTCCTGAATTGACTTTTAGAGGTATATGTGTAGGGGGTTGTGGCAGTAACACTTAGGATCTTCCATAAAAGTAGAATAATAGGTCTTGGAGTTCTCTTAGAACTTGAAGCACCTACTGCAACCCTTAGAGGGAAGTTGCTTCCATGCATTTTGCAGCTCCTGCAGCCCCTCTCAGCCTGTAGGTCCTGTTGTCATCTGCTGCCCTGTGGCTGCATGAAGTCCTGCTTGCCCCCAAGCACACTTACAAAGATGACCTCTCTTCTCAGCTCCTCAAATAGCAATTTCTTTAAGTGGGTGGGTGTTAGTTAGTATTTATCTGATTAAAGTAATTCACAGTGAGGTGGAACAACTGATAGAAAGCTCTCAAGGGAACATTTTAATTTTAAAAAAAGCCTTGTAAACTCAGACTAATTTAAAAAGTGCAGTTTGCCCTTATGAAAAGATCTCTAAATTAAGGATCAAATGTACCTTTAACTGTAAAAATCCTAGTTAGATTTTACCTTCTTTCTTTCCTCTATGTTGATACTCTGTAATTTTTGACTCAAGGCTTTAATAAGTATGTAAGCATACTTACATGAATTTCTCTTTTTTTTGTTTAAAATTCTTAGTTAAGGAAATAAAGCTGGAACATCATGGTTATAGAGCTTTATCAGTTTATTTCCTCTTATTAGGCTTCTAGTTAGGTGTTTTACAGAAATAGTAGTAAAACTATTTATTTGGTATTAATGTCAGGAAATATGCCAAGAGCCTGCATATCCTATTTATTTTTACTGCAGTCATAAGAGGTAGAGACTGCTATCCTTTCACAAAGATAAGAAATTGGAGACTAAGAAAGTTTAACTAGTTTGCCTAAATTCCACAGGAATTTCAGCCAGTTTCTATGACACTAGAGCCTGAGCTTTTAGCCATTGTGCAGTACCTCATTTCAAACAGTGACATTTTTCTAATTGTAATGAGATCTTTGGCAGCAGTTTTTGAAAGCCACCCATTTTAGAAAATCCCTGATAAATTCCAGGCTTGGCTAGAGTTGTTATGATATTTTATCAATTCTTAGCAGACACCCAAAGATCATGGGAAGAGGCCTAAACTCCACAGGAAACATTCAGCCCTTCCCATCATTCAGTGAATGTGTGTGAGTGAGTGCCAGTCTAGTCAGGTAACTCAGTTAGGAAGATGGCATACATACTTGAAGGGGGTGGTGGATGATTGTAATAGTGCCCAAAGGCTATTCTATGGCACTGAAGGAGGCACCTAGCTGGGCTGTGAGTGTGGCCTGTGGACAGTAGAGAAGCAGGGAGGCTCAGGAGTAGCTGTCAGGTGATGGATGGAGAGATTGGATGTCTTGGGTGTTAGGTGCTTTTCTTTCTCTAAGTTATTTGGAATGTTACTTTATATTCAGTGTGAATAACTAAGAGTGAAGAATATATTGCTTTTGCTGGAAATATTTACATCTAAAGGAGATCAGGAATTATTCTTGCTGATACAGTGGAACCTGACTTGGCAGGGTGTTGGGGTTAGTTTTATTTACTCAGCACATTAAACAGTGTCTGACTCATAGTATGTGCTTAGTGAATATTTATTGAAGAACTGATGAAGATGCTGGCTTTTAAATGAAAGGGAATTGTCTGTTTCCTCAATTGGTATTGAGGTTTTGACAATTACCACTAATTTCATCTTTAAGATTATGATAACATTATTAAGCAGGTGAACTTTGTGAAAGTGAAGCTACAGAAATAAAAGATACAAAAAGAAGTTGCTGAGTAATAAAACCTTTTGGTACTTGTGGCAGTTTTATTCTGTTGTGAACTAGGTTTTCATTTCCTGAAATATGCTGTCACTTGGATTTTAGGCTTGCAAGACTGAATTTCTTGCAGATTTTGGGAAGGTGTTTTGTATATGGATGGTGTTGTTCAGTGATTACTTGCTAAATTATATTCTGCTATTAAAATAATTAGAAAAAGATAGTTCTGTATTACCAATATCTGTTGAAGATTTCTTAAATCTTTTAATTTATGTAGAGGACTTTGAAAGATTGCAGTTTTTTAATCATCACAAGCAATGGGTGCTTTATTTGAAAGAACATTTTTAAAATAGAACTGTTGATAAACCACAAACGGTAACTTAGTAGGGAGAACTGGTGAAGATCAGCTAGAGCCTTTTCCTCTTTCAGTTCCTTCTTATTTATCACTAGAATCTGAAAAAAAAAAAAAAAGCCTACAGCTATCAGTTTAGTACATCTGATGGTCTTCTGTAGATGTATATGCTTCTAGAAATTAGTCATTTCAAAAATAATTTTGGCTTGGTTTGGTAGCAGAAATTCACTAGCATACGGGTGTGTTTAGTATTCAAATTTACATTAATTAATACTAACCTGTCTTAAAACTTTGTTACCTGAGTAGTTGTAAAATTTAGATGACTTTATTATGTTGATAAGATACTTAAAATTAACTTGTGAATTTATATAGAAAACACTGGTTGAAATGAAACCCAAATGAGTTAAGATGTGTTTTAATACACTGAAACACATTTCCTTGAACTATGCTGTCCTCTGTAGATTTTAGGCTTTTCAGGATGTATGCATTAAAAGTATTGTTACTCTTAAAGAAATGGACATAGAAGCGGTTTAGAATGGAGTTTTAAATAGTGGGTTATTAAAAAAATTTAAAAGCTTAAGATTCCAATGTATCTGGGGTGATGTTTGGAAGAAGAAATTGGATCATTTTGGGAGGAAATTTTTTCAAAATCTTGGTCATTTTTACCCTTTAAATAAATTAAAATAGTATTTTTTGTTTAGTATTTTACAAATAGCTAGTATGGCTAATTCATTTGGGTTTTAGAAAATGTGTGTTATCTTTTAAAAGTTGTTTATTACTGCAGGACTTGAGCACTGTGTTTTAAAAATTAGTGCATTATAGTTATACGTAATAGTGGGGTTCATTTTGATATTTTCATAATTTGCTCCATTTCAATCCCCATTACTACTCTTTTCCTATCCTCCTTCTCCCCCAGTTCCCTTCCTTTACTTTATTGACCTTCCTTCTATTAATCTATTTTTTAATTCTTACACGATAGTCGTACATAAACCAAAGTGGAATTCATTGCAATATATTCATACATGCCTATAGAATACTTTGGTGAGAATTAAGTTTTGAAGTCTTTGTTTTATGATGAAATGTATAATTTTGGTGATGAATATCTGCAGAGGAATCATTGGCAATAAGAGGTAGCACAGTTCCGTCAAGATTATGTATTGATTGTATTAACTGTGCACAAGTTTAGACATGTTAAAGAAGAAATTATAAGCTGAGTTTTGTAATATACAAATATTCTAGTTGCCACCTTTTATTAGTTACAATAGTGTTGTTATTAACATTGAATGTTTACTCTAAAAAGTGGAAATATTAAAATTGAATTGGAAGACAAAATTTGAATTTTTACATATTAAAAATATTTAGCTGAAGAGTTAAAGACATATTGTGATGCACATACACCGTGTGATGCTTAACATGTATCATTTTTTTCTAAATTTGGCCTTTGAGGCAGAAATAGACATCCAAAATCCCTTATAAAGCCATTGTTAACCCCATTTATTTACAGTTTATTCCATTTAGGAGATTGACAATGACCATTTGTTTGTACATGGACTTGGAAATAAGAAAGGATATAGCCTTAATGTTAAATTTTCTAACCTTAATCCTTGAATCATTTACTACTGCTTTTTTATTTATAATTTATTCAAAATAGTGGTTTAAGTGTTAAAAACATTTGAAGTCACTGAATGCTACCAAATCTCCTTCCCAGTCATCAGAGTGATATTAAAATACATTGAGGATATCTTGTAGTTTATGTTTTTAAGGTATATTAATTCTTAAAAATGTATTACTGTATTAACACATATGGTAAATAAATAACAAATTTACTTTTAAAACATTTTAAATATGATTAGAATTGATTTTTTTTAGATATTAAATCTAGTTTGGTCAAAATACAAAACTTATTTTTGTATTTCTGTTAAGGGGCATGTCAAAACTTAGATTCTGAGTTGAATCTAAAAGCTAGGTTTGGGGAAGAGTAGATAATGGGTGCTTTGCCTGGTTTAGGAGTTTGAGAGGTTAAAGGCAAGGGCAGCCCTCTCTGAGAGGTGTTTTCCTCCCACACAACTGTTTTTAACCTAGAGTTCTAGTTGGGAGTGTTGAGTCTTCTCCAGAGGTCTTGTTTTCTACCTTTGGAATCTCTGACCAGCATGGCCCAAAGGAGGCCTGCTAGTTGCATCATCTTGAGCCACCTACAGGAAGGTGGTGCATGTACCATCATTTTGTGATTTGTGATTTTTACCTTTCGATGTATTCAGTATTTATTCTTTCATTGATTAGACAGTTTATGTTTTACATTACTTTGAAATGTTTTAGCTTCTTTCATTTTTAATTGTACTTTGCTTCTTTTTTATTATATTAGCTTATTTTTGTTTTTTAAAATTTTTTATTCTTTTTAAAAATTTATTTAATGAAAAAATTATTCAATGAAATATTCTTTCTTGTTTGGAAAATGTTTTGCTCTTTCATAATCTGATATAATTAGCATACCCTTTGAGTTTTTTTTTTTTTTTTTTAGAAAAATAACTTTTTTCCAATGAAAAGACAAGGACAGTTAGTAGAGGAGAAAGACTAATGTAAAACAGAAACACACTCTATATTTATACTTATCCTTTGATTAAATATGAATAGATAATTCATTCTCTGTTTCAAAGGGAATACAAACAAATGGGTTAGGTGCCATGATTTTCCTTTACCTTTCCTTTATTTTTTTGTGGTGCTGAGAATCGAACCCAGTGCCTCACGCATTCCAAGCAAGTGCTCTACCACTGAGCCACCATCTCAGCCCACATGATTTTCTTAAAACAAAATCTGAAGTCTTCTTATGGATAAAATGGAATCTTTCCTGAGAGACATCATGGTGGAGTGGAAAGATACTAGACTAAGATTTCACTACTTATTAAATGTTTGACTTTCAAGTCCTTTAATTTTTCACATTTATAAAATCTTTGCACAGCATATCTGAAGATTTTTAAGAGTCAAGTACATATAATGGCATGAAAGTATTTTGTAAATTGCACTGTTAAACACTATCAGTACATAAACTTTAATTTTTACACTGCATTGTGCTTGGCTGTGTGAAAAAAAGGCATTATCACTTCAGCAGAAAGGAAATATCAGTTGACAAACTCTCCTGTTTTGATGTGTGTGATCTGTAGGAAAGGAATGCTTAAAGGAAGGTTGCATGGTAACTTCTGAGTCCCCTATTTAATATCACAGCAGTGTGAGGAACAAGGCTGATGGAAGACATTAACATATTTGAGGCTAATGAGTCAGTTTCACTTTGAAAAGAATATTTGGCAGAGAATGAGTTTGTAGCACAAGAAATTGATTTGTGTTTCATGTATACCTGAAGGTAATTTTATATTATATATATGTATATATTAGCTTAATCTTTTACAATATTTTTGGCACATCTGCATTTTGACTGTGACTGTCGTATGAAGTCAGGTATAGAATTTTTCCACTTGTGACTGATAGCATACACTTCAAGACTTGCAAGCTTCTAGAGGAATCAAGCAAGATTTAGACAGTATTTACTTCCTTCCTCCCCACTTCCCCTTCTCTGCCCTTCTTTTCCTTGAATTGAATCCACGTTGTTGGGCATGCTGGGCAAGCCCTCTCATCTCTGAGCTACATCCCCAGCTGTATGTCTTTTCTTTGGCACTTCTTTCTTCTGAACTTTTCACATACACAAAGTTGAACAGCAAAATGGGAGTTCCACAGATGTTTAAGTTCCACAAGCTTCTAAGAGTTAATACTAACAAGCTAGAAGATTATTAGAATGGGAATAGTGTTAAGGGTTCATGACTCTGAAGGAGTAAAGATGAGAAGAGATTAAGGGTGGCATTACACAAGCGTAGGGGTTCTCAAAGGACATATGAGTTGAGAGACTTGGTGCTATTGGCTGTGGGAGCTGTGTAAGCAGATAATGAGAACAAGTTGAGTAGTCCTCTGAAACGCTTGGTATCAGGTATGTTTGCCTTTGGGATTTCCTTTCAGATTTTGGAATGTTTGTATATACATAATGATATGTGGGGAATTGGACCCAAGTCTAAATACAGTATTCATTTGTGTCTCATATATACCTGAAGGTAATTATATTATATATATCATGTTATATATAATATATAAATGTTTTTAAAAATTGTTTTATATATAATAAAAAAATCTTTAAGCTTATATTTTATATATATAAAATAAATAAATATATTTACGCTTATGTACTCTTCTACAATATTTTTGACACAGCTGCATTTTGACTCAGTTATTTTCCATTTGTGACATTATGTTGGCACTCAAAAAGCTTCAGATTTTGGATTTTTGGATTAGAGATGTTCATCCTGTATTACAATTTGTGGATGAAAAAAATTACAGAAGATACAAGGCTATTCAAGTAATGACATTATTCTTATTTATTTGAATTCCTCTATAGTTTTCTTGAAAGAGTATGACATTTAATTTGGATTTAGAAATTATACTTGAAGCAAGATTCCTGTTAAGCAAGGTTCTGTCTCTTTTTATAGGTGATTTAATAAAGTTTATGAAATTTATATTTTGTCTAACTAATTTATTTGACTGTTCTTTAATTCCTTAGTTCTCAGTAATAGTGTTTTTTAACTTTATGTTATGACATGTAGAAAATGACAATAAGTATATGATGCTTTTGAGCAAATAGATTTCATGCAGTGGTATAGTGGTACCTGGCCTGGGGGCTCCTAGGATTAAAGAGGTCATTATTTTCTTTTTCTTACCCATTAGAATGACCCAGACTAGAATGTTTTCTTTATGGTGTTCTTGGTGAGAACCTGCCTTTTATTGACTATTATATATTCTAGAATAGGACTGCAGAGCTCAGAGTTAGGCTAGAGTTAGAGTAGTTTGGTTGTAGTTCTGACTTAAGCTTTCTGAACGTCAGTTTTGTCTTTAAAATGAAAATACTTATAATCTCTTCTCTTTCAACCATAAAGCTATGATGACCAATTAAGATAGTAAAGTACATGAATATGCTTTTGAACATATGATTATTTTAATTATGATTTAAATTTAATATTTTAATAATTTAAATATTTTAATGATAATTGAAGAAAACTGCAAGTACATGTTTTTCATAACTTTGTAGTGTATACATGTATGTATGCGTAAGTAAAAATGTGTCTGTATATTTAATATATAATGGAATAGTGTCATAGTACACCAGTGATGACTTTAGGAGGGAGAATTGCAAGACTTAACAATGACAATAAAAAGTAAATATTATGAGAGATGTGTTAAATTTATTACTATATTTCTTTCCATTGCAGGCTAAGTCCTTTTGGTAATAGTTAACTTTAATTGTGGGTTCTGGTAGTTATTACAGGTAATAATTTCATGGTCATCTATATTCACGCATTTTTAAAATAAAAAAGATAATACCAATAACAGTGACCCATTCTTACTGAAAGTCTGGATATTCATACCATTTTTTTTCTATAAGAAATAAAGCTACCTATCTGAAAGGATCTTATTCTAATTGTTGGAAAACATCTAAGAGTAAATAATAGCCTTTGGCCTTGCACACTAAAATCTACAGAGCATCAGGGGAAAATATTACTTCTATCAATCACAGTATTCAGTTCCTCAAATATGTAGGTAGACTCTGTGTTTAGGATAATTCCTAGCACTTTTATTGAGGAATTAGTATTTTACTATTGGTGAAAATGAGATTTTTGGTTTTACTCTGTATCTGTAATGTTCCTGTGAAATCTAACAGAACTTCATACTCTCACCATAGTGAGGCTCACCATTCTGATTATGTAGACCCATGAGTGTGGCGATCTTGTCCTGCCAAGAAACTTTTGATCTCCACTGCTAACTGAAGATTTTCTCAAACTGGGGCCTGCAAATTTTTGTGTTTAAAAGAGAGTCTGATCTCCAGGATGTATCCACATTTAATTTTTTTTTTTTTTTTTTTGGTACCAGGGATTGGACGGAGAGGCCCTTAACCACTGAGCCACATTGTCAGCCCTTTTAAAAATTTTTAAATTTTTTTTTTTTTTTTTCATGGTGCTGGGGATTGAACCCAGGGCCTTGTGCTTGCAAGGCAAGCACTCTACTACTGACTGAGCTATCTCCCCAGCCCAAAAAATTTTAAATTTTGAGACAGGTTCTCAGTAAATTGCTTATGGCCTCACTATAAGTTGCTTATGGCCTCACTATAAGTTGCTGAGGCTGGCTTTGAAGTTGTGATCCTCCTGCCTCAGCCTCCTGAGTTGCTGGGATTACAGGTGTGCACCTTCACACCTGGCCACAATTAATTCTAATATTCTAGATCCTTGATGATGTGGACTCAGATACTCATTCTAAACTTTACTTCATTGCCCCATATTTCTCAATACTCAAACAAATGTTAGGTAATCCTGCATAATATTCTTTCTGTCTAGAGTTACTATTATTTTCCATTTCCATATGGTCTATTTGTATTCATCATGAAAGTTTAGCTTTCAAATCCTGCCTTCAGGATAATATGTCAGTCCTCTCCCAAAGCATGTTAGCATATTAAACTTACTAAAGCAAGTCACAAAATTTGTTGGATGGTAATTCTTTAAAGTTTATGTTTGCTTCAATGGAAATTATTTAAAACATAGTTTTAAGTAACAACCTTCAAATCAGAAAATAATAAACGCAAATGCTAAAAAACAAGTTATTACTGTTAAGGAGCATACAGAGAAAAACATGTCTTCTTTCCCACCTTAGATCCAAAGTCCCTCACCACCCCTTTCTAAAGCATACATAGCTGTTTCTTTTATATTCACTCAGAAATTTTCGATGTATTTGTTTGCATGTTTACATAAATATCCTCTCAGACATAAATGGATGGATTTTATGAAGACTGTTTTCTCTTTGTCTTACTTAGTTTTCAGATTCTTCTAATCAGCACATAGAGCTCGAGTTGCTGCAAAGTATGCTGGTTCAGTGGCAGTACAGTGAGCTGGTTTAATTTTCAAACTTTTTTCCTGAGATTTTCTGTTGCTTTTCCATCTTTTAAGTTAATTTTTTTTTTTTTTTTTGTGGTGCTGGGGATTGAGGCAAGCACTCATCAACTGAGCTATCTCCCCAGCCCCTTAAGTTAATTTTGATGTGAATAATGTATTAAAATACCTGAAAGCTTTTATGCCCACTCTTCCTTTTTTTGTTAACATCAATTTTATAATCTGCAAATATTTATTGACTTTAATGAGTCGAAAATTTCACTTGCTTATCTCATCTATTTTCTCTTCATCATGATATGGGCACGTATTGTGAGACCTTTTTGCCATGAAAGTACACTTTGAAAATATAATTTTTTTCATTTATAGCATTTTTATTAATAGTGTTTTTCAATAGTAGCATTATATTATTATGAAATTTGGAAAATGTGAGTTCAGAATACATTTGTATGACCTACTATGTAACTTTGGGCAAATTACTTACCCTTTTTATATTTCTTTTTCCTCATCTATCATATGGAATTAATAAATGTCATTTCACATTATCAAGTTAAGAAACTGAAAAAAATTGCAAATTATAAAATCATATACAAATGTTATAAGACATTAAAACCAATTTATCATCTAACAAGGTTTTTCTCAACATTTTATCTAGAATAAGCCAAAATAGTATTTGTACATAAAAATTTCCCTTCATTTTCAACTTGTGCAAAATTGATTTATTTTTTATGGTAATAGTCAATAAAACTCTTAATGCTGCTTTCTCTCTTTTCCCATGTGTTTTGGAAATCATTTGGTAAGATGGCTTGTATAATATACTATATTTAACTTTTTAATAATGCCAGTTCTCTTCTCCATTTGTGAATACAGCATATTCTTTTTATTGAAAGAAATGTTATTAAATTCCTAAAGAATGATTAAAAAGAAAAAGCATGACTTCTGCCCTTAAAAGACATAAGACTACTGATTCTGCTTAGACTTTGCAATATTGCTCAATTTGCTTTCAGTCTCTCCTTGTTTGCTTTGTTTTCCTCCATTAACTCCACTTTTTTTCTCCAACTTTCCAGCTGGCCTTTGCATCATCTCAGTCCCATTTTCTTCTGCCCATTTGCAAGGAGCTAGTATTGTAGTCATCACCTCTTCTATCTCCCTTTCAGTTGTCCCCATGTTCCCTTTCAGCTTCTGCCATTCCTGGACCCTGTCTTTAATAAGCTGTTAGTTTGTTTCTCAAATATTCAGTGCATTCCATTAAACTTCATGGCACACTGGCTTGTTTGTTCCATTGCTTGTTTGTCTATCTATCTAGCTATCTTCCTGAATGTTTAAAAAGCCACTTGATGTTAAAAGGAATGCAGGGATGATCCTGGGCCCTAGTCAATACAGAAATTTACAATCTAGTGAAATAGAAGTATAGTTAGGGGTTACTAGAGTAATTGTTAGAGTTTAGATTTTTTCCAAGCCCCATCTATAACTGCTACTCTCTTTGAAAAATTGAATGCTTGAGAACCCAGTAATTATAACCAGATGAAATAGTTTTCATTCTGTTTTTAATTTATTGAAGTACCTCAGTTATTAATATCCTCTCTGAATGTGACCACTTCTAATTTGAAGATTCATTTATTAGTAAGGAGGTGACAGGGAAGAGCTATTCTGAACCAGTCATTAAAGAATACTGGATCACAACTGGTCTTTGGTATTTGGTTTTACAAAGGTTTTCTGACAGTTTCTGGGAAACTCTCCAGGTTAAAAAATCATCCCTTCGGTTTTTTTTTTTTTTTTTTTTAATTAACTAACAACTGAGTGAACTCAGCATTGAGGTGATAAAGACAGGTATTATTTCCTGATGGCTGTTGGCTTATTTTTCCTGTCAGTTTTGGCAACATTTGCAATAAAAATCCAACATTGACTAGGTGGTATACTCAGTGACTAATTATTTAATGTTTGATATATTAATGCTAGCAAAGTAACATTTAGTAACTAATTCGAGCTCCCAGGTCCAGTTGTGACTAGGATAGGGATACTGGACCAGCTACATCTCCGTGGTCTGTGTTTCTGCATCAAGCTTCTTTTGCTACTGATAAATCTCAGATACAGGTGTGAAGACAGCATCTCTCTTATTCCTGGCTTATCTTTCTTTTCCACTACCCTTTCCCATGTGTGTTCCTTCTCTTATAATTGGGTTTATGTTTGTGTTGTTACTCTAGTTTATCCTTCAAATAAGTTATTAATTTTTCTAAAGCAAGAAATGCTACGTGTATCACCTATATCTTTGAATTCTATTCCCTAATATAGTACTCTGTGTTTGGAAGGCATTTAAATGAAGTATGCTAATGAATGATGATAATGCTTACCTGTTCCTAATTTTCTTTTCATTTTAAAAGTCTACTTTTTAAAAAAAATTATTTTCCTTGTCATTGCATCCTGTATCATGTTTTTTCCATTTTGCAATGTATTGCTTATACACTACTAATATTTTAGAAAGTATTTTCAGAAAGTATTTTTCACTTGAGTTACTTACTTGATTTTCATAACAATTGTCAGATATATATTAATATTTCTGTTTATAGTTGAGGAAACTGAAGAACAGAGTGAAGTGACAGGCTCACACAGATACCTGGCAGACTTAAACCAAGATTTTAACTCTAAAACCTACTTTTATTCCAGTACACCTTGATTTTATTTTAGATAAGTGTAGTAAATTATGAGAATTATTCCAAATTACACAATCACATAAATTTTTTTTTTTTTTAGGTAGAATGAACTTTTTTCTTGTTGGGATAAATTAGAAATTTAAATAGGAAGAGCCAAATACTACCTATGTTTATGTGTGAGTGGGAATGCCTTTATGATTTATGAAAAAAATCCAAGCCCATTGTAAAAAATTCAAACAAAAGAAAAAAAATAACGTGTAGAGACCAAAATTCGTCCTAAATTCCATTCCCATAGAATATCATGGTTAATATTTTGTTGAATAATCTTCCATGCATCTATATGAATATGTGTACATTAACAGTACACACTTTTTCATAAACTGGCTCATCTGTCCATGGCATCCTGTAATTTGACCTTTACCAATTGACAATTTATCATGAACATCTTTTTGTGTCTGAAAAGGAGATCTGCTCAGAGTTGATAGCTCTATGAGTTCCATTGTTTGGGTCTTCTGTACTATATCTCATTGCACTTGTATTATCATCTACTTTGAACAATTTCTTAATAATGTCATTGTTGAACTTTTGGTACATGTTGACCAATTGTCTTCACAGAACAATTGTGTATACTTTTTGATAGTTTGAGAGCATCTGTATACCACTCTTCTCAACAATACTGTTAACCCTGTTTTAAAATATTAACATTATATATTAATTCAGTATATCAAAACACTTTCAATATGAAGTTAATATTAAAACATTAAAAAAACAATTCATACTATTTTTCCTAGTCTTTGAAGCCCTGTATTTAAAAAAATTGATATTAAGTTTCAGAGTAATTTTAGTTTCCTAGCAAAACTGTGTATAAAGTACGGAATTCCCATATACCCCCTTCTCCCACACATGAGACTTCACTCACTGTCAAGACATCCTTCACCAGAATGGTACATTTGTGATAAGCATTGAAGTGGCATTGTAAAATCAGTATCACCCATGATGGTTTAGGGTTCACTCTTGGTGGCACAGATTCTTTGGGTTCTGACAGATACTTAAAGGTGTATATCCACCTTTGTAGTGTCATGTAATTATTTCACTGCCCTAAAAATTTTCTGAGTTCCACTTATTCATCCTTCCCT
The DNA here is from genome assembly GCF_902686445.1 of Sciurus carolinensis. Taxonomy (NCBI): domain Eukaryota; kingdom Metazoa; phylum Chordata; class Mammalia; order Rodentia; family Sciuridae; genus Sciurus; species Sciurus carolinensis. The sequence goes on from NC_062224.1 coordinate 89,220,826, forward strand.
CCTTCAACTTCCATCTTTTTGCTATTTTCACACTTTTGCCTTTTCTAAAAATATTTCTCCTTTTAAAATTTTGATAACATTTTTCCCTATTGTGCAGTACATTTTCTTTGACTAATAGAAAAGTTGACCATTATTTAGTGTCGACATTATTCTGTTTTTGTCTTGTGCACATTAGATAGCTCTAGATTAATGGATTTTTCTTTTTAGTATTTTATGTTTTTCCTCTTCTGTTGGCTTTGTTTTTAGAAACTCAAAGAATAACTTTGTATGCATTAATGATCCTGTCTACCATGAATTAAATACCATGAATTAAATACTCATACCAGTGCTAATATACGGACTTTTCAACAGTAAACAATATTTATTCCTTTCCTTCCTTTCGGATTTTGCTGTCATACATTTTTCTTCTACATGGTTTATAATTACCCTCAATAAATCCTTAATTTTCTATAAAAGTGAGTTACTTTTTAAAGAAGTTGGATATGAAAAAAATAGTCTTGTATTTACCTACACATTTACCATCTTTGGCAGCCTCCTTTATGTAGATTCGCAATTCATTCTAGTCTTACTCTCTTTTACCCTGAAAACTTTAAAAGAATATTAATTGTAGATGAAGTCTGCTGGTGACAAATCCCCTCAGACTTTCTATATCTGAAAATGTCCTTATTATACTTTAATTTTTGAATAATAATTTATTTGGAGGTGGATTCCTAGTTTGAGAGCTTTCCCTTTCAACATGTTAACTCTGCTCTTCCATTGTCTTTTAGCTTGCATAGTTTTTGCATAATACCTCAGCAGAAATCTTTGCTCATTAATCCTCTGTATGGCAATGTGTCTCTACCCTACCCCAGCTACTTTTAAGATTTTCTCTTTCATTATGATTTTAAGAAATTTGATTATCATGTATTTAGGTTTAGTCATGTTTGTAGTTATACTGCCTAGGCCTTTTTGAACTTCTTGAATCTGTAGTTAATTTTATCTATGTTGAAAATTAAATAAGTTTAATTTTATACGTGTAACAAATTAATAGAAGTGTTGATCATTGTTTCTTTCAAACTGTTTTTCTCTTTACCCTCCTCTTTACTCTTTTTCCCTTAGGACTACAGTTTATGTGTGTAAGACTGATATTCCTTTACAGAGGCTCTACTTTTTCTCAGTGTTTTTTCACTTTGTTGCTTCATTTTGTATAGTTTCATTTATTCTGTATTCAGATTTTTTGAGCATTTAGTCTCTATTCTCTTGTCTGCAATAAACCCATAAAGTGACTTTTGTGTGTTTGTTTTGAATAACATGTCTTTCAGTTGTAGATTTTTCCATTTGGTCCTGTTTATTGGTTTCTGTTTTTCTACTGAGTCTTTATCTGTTCATTCATTTTTTTTTCTGTCACTTCCTGTAAGTTCTTAGAGATATTTGAAATAACTTCTATTAGTTTCTTTTTGTTTCTGTAATAAGCTATCATAAACAAATGTCCTGACTTAAAACAGTACACATTTATTATGTTAAAGTTCTGGAGCTCAGAAGTCTGTAGTGGATCTCACTGAGCTAAAATCAAGGCATCAGCAGGGCTGTGTTTCTTTCTGGAACTTCTAGGAGATTGTCTGCTTTCTCACCTTTTTAAAATTTCTTGAGGTTCCCTGCATTCCTTGGATCATGGCCCCTTTCATCTTCCTAGCCCACAGTGGCCCATGAATCCTCCTTATATCTCATCACTGACACTTCTGCTTCTCTCTTCATCATGGGAGGATCCTTGCAGTTATATTGCGACCACTTGGATAATACAGGATATACTGCCTATTTTAAAAAGTCAACAAATTAGCAATTTTAATTCTCTCTGAAATTTTAGTTCTCTTTTGCCATTTTAGCTAATGTATTCACAGGTTCTAGGGTTTAGTACATAGACATCTTTGAGAGGTCATTCTTCTGTTCCCACATAATTTAAAATTCTTGCCTACCAATTCTGTTCTGTCTCCCATGTATTTTAAAATTCTTGCCTACCTCTTCTAATATCTGTTTCATCTTGAAACTTGTTTCTATTCACTATTCATTTCTCCTGTCTTCCAGTCTGGTTATGAGTTGTAATTTAGTGCTTATTTGCATATCCAGTGACTTTTTTTGTTATGTGCTGAATATTGTGGGTATATTATTGACAACTTAAAACTTATCTTCTCTTAGTAGGTTTTGAATTTTGTTTTGGTGGGCAATTTTGTGATGGATCAGTTTGATCCTTTCCAGATTGGCTTTTAATCTTTGAGTGAATCTAGAATATTTTACCTCTAAAGCTAGAGCAGCTGACTCCTTAGGTTCTCATACTCTTTAGGTTTGTATCAAGAACTGTACAGGGTCTAAGCTTTTACTCTATTTAAGTGCCAGTTAGCCTGTTACAGGTTTCGTGGATGCTGTCAGAAGATAAGAGTTTGCAAAGTTAGAGACAGAGGACTTTATGACATGGTGCAGCAAGTGGCATGAGTGTTAGCATATTTGCATCAGTATTCCTTGCCCCTAGATATCACAGAAATATAGAGTGAATGGGACCAGATGGATGCCTTCACATTTAATTGGTTGCATTACCAGAGAAGAACCTTGAGCTTAAGGAACCCAAATAACATGTAATGTGCAATAAGCATGCCCACCCTTCGCTGCTGGAGGAAGATCTCGTTTCTGTCTTCTAAGGATATAAGCTGATTTGCCCTTTGCTCTGGATGGAGACAGATTGACTTTTCCCAGGTTGTTTGCTTTAATCATGTTACTATTATGTTAGTAGTTTAAAAGCCGTCTTCAAAAAAGACTGTGACAGTAAAGAAGACAACAGCAAAAAGTCAGTCTTCCACCTCCACTACTGCTACCAAGAAAAAGGCTGCACCAAAAGGAACCAAAAAGGATCCAGACTTGAATTCTGATGTTTCTTAAAAGCCTGATGCTGCCAAAACCAAGAATCGACGCAAAAGGCAGCCATCCACTTCTGATGATTCTGACTCTAATTTTGAGAAAGTCATTTCTAAAACAGTCACAAGCAAGAAACCCCAGGGGGGGCAGGGCGTTGAAGAGTGATGACTTTCATCTGGACTTGGACTCAGCTGTGGCTCCTCGGGCAAAATCTGGACGGGCAAAGAAACGTATAAAGTACCTGGAAGAGTCGGATGAAGATGATCTGTTTTAAAACATGAGGTGATTATTTTAAGGAATGGTCTTACTGAGCCCAAAACTGCTTTTAAAGTTACCTAAAATTCTTAGATTTCCTTTCCTCTGAATTATTTTTTAGGAAGGTATTTTAATATGCAACTATCAGAGCAAAGTGAATAGTGACCTTTTCTTTACTGGACATTGTTGTCTTCTGTACTTTTTCTGTGTTTTACATCTGTCTTCTTTGGTCTTTAAAATCTGAATTTCAATTCTTCTGGACTCGAGATAGTTATGTGGTCACTTTAGGAAATTGTTGACCATTCATTAAGCTAAAACTAAGCACTTTGATTTAAAAGTATCACTCTGCCTTCTCTCCTATTTTCACCAAATTTGAAATAGAGCATGATAAATTCTATGTTTTCTTAGTTTCATAGATAATATTCCATCAGATAGAACTTGATAATTCTAGTACAGGACTCTGTTCAGCCTTTTGTGTACTGAATTTTTGTTCAAAAAATGGGAAATTGCTTATATCCTCCTGAATATCATCAGAGGCTGAGGAAAACCACTGTGACTTATCTGCATGATGTCAACACAGCCAACAGACTAAGGAAATTAGGCCAGTTATAGGACTTTCTCAACTCTTGACTTGTCACCTCTGCTGCCTCTGAACCAGAATCTCCCAAAGGATAACTACCTAGGAACACTCACTGTATTGCAGAGTGCGGGATATCTATCATTTGCTCAGATCTTTCATATTACATTAACACCATTCTCAGCAGTGAACCATTAGATCCCTTTTGTGAAATCTCCATAATTTCAACTTGTAAACCTTTTAAGACCTTTCTCTGCATTGTTATGTATATTGTTACTTGAGTGATGTTATCAATGTTTTTGTAAATATTTACTATGTTTTTCTATTTAGCTTAATTCCAACAATTTTGTACTTCAGTAAAATGTTCTAAACATAAAAAAAAATGACTTTAATGATCACTTGCTCTATAAAAGCATCTTGGAAGAGTCTGTCTGGAAAAACCCAGTTTGTGCCTGTCCTCTCAAAGAGTAAAGAAACATGAGAGACTCCTGGGAGTCTCTCCCAACAGTATGACATTTCTGGGGTAGTCTTAGTTGGATTCCCATTTGTTCATGGTTTTATATGCATGCCACTCAGCTATTCACCACCAGGCTTTATAGAATGTCATTCTGCTCATGTGCAACCTAGTAATTTGACTTATTATGACCTTTATGCAAATTTCTAGAGCTCCTAGTATTTGATATCCTTTTCCCACTAATTTTGCTGCCTTCTCCAACTTGATTCTGTTCTTTCCCTGCTCAGCAAGGCTGCTGTTCTTTGCTTGTGTGCTGTAGTTCTGAAATGCCTCGAGGCAGAAAGCCAGGGAGATAGTAGTGTTCATTTCATGTAATTTGTTTCTCTCAAGGACTAAAATTTCGCTTTGCTTATATCCTAATATTTGTTTCAAATATTTTGTACAGTTTTATTTCATTTTGCATTGTTTATGGTCAGCTAGCTACTTCGTGCTTACTATCTCATGGCCAAGAGTAAAATGTTTTAACACTTTATATGATTTATGAGTATACAGTGTCATGCCATCTAGGCTGCAAGATTAATAACTTAGCAGTGTTTTCTGCACTTATAAAAGTTCTTCAGAATATTATATAAGTAGATATTCAATAAAATGTGACATGTTCCGAAAATCACAGTAGACATCTGAGAAAGAAGTATAAAAGTTGTACTAAAGTATGGCCTTTGATATTGCTGTCATGATAACAAAAAGAATAAGGATACTTTATGACAGATTGATTTATAATTATTTACCTCTATCAAAACATATGCCTATAGTTGATAACATTCTTTTTCTTTTCTTTTTTTTTTTTTTTTTGATGCTGGGGTTTGAACCCAGGACCTTGTACAAACTGCACTCTTCTATGCCTATACTACAATGCCAGCCCCAGATAGCATAAACATTTTTATGAACCATTACTGTTTTGAAAGAAAACAACAACTGGAGAAATTTGTAAAAGGCTGCCATATTTGGTGGTATTTACTGACTTGAAATAGTGTTGTATTATATTTATTATTTCCTTATATAATTTAAATCTGTATAATAACTTGTAGACCCAAGGGATTTTGTACACTTGTCTTAAGCTTATTTTGTATTTCTCAATAACTCTATATTAGCTTCAGCAGCTATCCCCATTTCACTGATGAGAAAATTAGATCTCAGTAAAGTTTTTTCATACCTAAGTTTCTAAATCCATGAAGTATTGTTAGTGAGCTTTGCATCACTCTGACAAAGTGTCTGAGAAAAACCAGTTAGAGGAGTAAAGTGACTCATGGTTTCAGAGGTTTTAGTCCATAGTTGCTTGGCCCCATTGCTGTGGGTTTGTGGTGAGGCAGAACATCATGGCAGGGAAGGTGTGGTGTCGCAAAGCAGCTCATCTCATGGAGGCCAAGAAATACAGAGAAAGAAAGAGCAGAGCAAGTCAGGGACAAGAAATGGTCCCCAAGGGCATATCGAGAAGAACCCACTCCCTTTAAATAGGCCCTACCTCCTGTAGTTTTTCCCACATCCCAATAGTCCTTTCATCTGTGAATTCATCTGTGGGTTAATCCGTTGTTAAGGTTAAACCCCTAAAAGCCCCATTTCTTGATAGTCCTGCATTGGGAACCAAACCTTCAACACATGAGTATTTGGGGGATATGACAGATCCAAATCATAACAGAAGTGGAAGAGCTAAGGCTGAAAATTGAGACTTTAAATAAAGTGTACTGCTCTTTCTGCATACCACTCTCGTGGGTTGCCAAATTTATTTTATATGACTGTATATAGTTTATGCCCATTTCATTTACTTTATTTTTATTGTTTGATCCTGGAGCTAAAAATTTAAATTATAATAGGGTGAAATCATATATAGATATAAATGTTTTAAGCTTTATGATCTTTTACTTTAAAACTGCTTTAAAATTTTTAAAAATAATAAATCCTTAGTGAAGGTGTAAAAAGTATGTTTTTGTGTTACTTTGTTTAATAATTATATAAATTTTTGTCAAATAATTAGGTTCAATCTACTGTGTAAAAACTTGATGATTGTATATTGACACAATCATTGTGATACACTCTCACATTGGAATTGTATTGATATTAATATTGTAACATTTAATTTAAATCATGTTAATAGTTTAATACTGCTTTAGTGATTATTTGTTCTGTTTACATGTGTAAAGATGGTACCATTGTAATCACCTTACATGCTTATTTGTATAACGTATCTTTGTTTAGGTTGAGTTGGAAGTGTTGAGCATTTGGAGTATTTGCTTGAATTATATTGTCTACATAATCTATATGATTTGGGGGTATGTCAAAAGTACTACTTCAGTGAGAGAACTTGTTGGTAGAAGATGCTAATTTTTTTTTTTTTTAAACCAGTTAGTGGTGTTGATTTTGATTTGGAAAAACCTAGCTCTGTCAACACAAAGAATAATGATTTACTTCCTATATCCTTTTTCTTTGTATCCTGGAGAAGTCCCAGAAAGTACGGTCTTTTTTGTTAGGGAGAAAATGTAGTCTGTATATGAAAACCTTGGAATGGTTTTCTTATCAAAATACAGAAAACTGTCTTTCCATCCACTTATTAACGTAGATACAGCTTTGCTTTTCACTCCTTCCCTCAGTCATAAAAGTAAGTGAATGTAATAAAACCTTATTTTGAACCAATTTTGCAAAAGTGCTTTATAAATTTAATATTTTCTTCACCTTGTTCATAATGCCATTACCATACTAGACTTCAGGTGTACGAGAACTTGTTTCTAGTTCTACCCTAATCAATTACTAGTTACATGACCTTTCCTGGCTCAAGTTCCTAAGGTTGAACAAAAACTATAGACTAACTTAAAACTAATGGTTTCAACGTTCTATTTTGAGTATATTGTTGTTTTAGTTCAACTAGATTGTCAAGGAGTTTATCTTACATAGTTCTCAAAATATATTGCATAGCATGTTGGATATAATAATAACTATTTGTTTACCACATCAATTCTCAAACCTCAGCTTTCCAAGTCAGTCTTCCCTTTACAGGAATATTCTGCTCATAGTTCCCTTTTTTCCATTCTTCTGCCTTTGTAAATCATGCAAATAAAACCCAAGGACCTTCCAGGGACTGGCATGGCACTATATAATATGACTATAATCCCTTCTTTCCACATTTCTAACATCGTTCTATGCAACTCTTGCCCCTAACTCTGTCAACTACAGCCACATTGGCCCTCTTGCCATCCCTTCCCTGAAGCACATTAAACATTCTCCTTCAAACATGTGCACTTTGTGTTTGTTCTGTCTCTAATATTCTGTGCCCCACAGTGTATTTGCCTCACTGATTCTTTTGCCTTCTTCATGTGTATGCTCATTCTCAGTGAGAGCCACTTTGACTGTCTTAATAAAATTAAAACTGCCCACTCCTTTCTCTGTCACTTGAGTAGATTATATGCCCTTCCCCAAATCAAGCACAAATTCATGACTATATTGATTGCCTTTGCTGATGTAAAATTCGATCTGATAGCGCACAATTTGCCTAGGATGACTGAATGGAGCTATTGACAAAGTCTTAGAACATTGGCATATTCTAATTTAGAAGTAAAATCTGATTTCTTAGAAATTGGTGGAAACATTTCACAACTCAGTTATGTTCTATTAGAATAAATGCATGTGCTTATTTTCCATGGGTATATCTTATTTGGTGAAACTCTTTTAGGTATTTTCCTTGTATTTTCTTTACTGTGTTGTTTTCTTTCTTTCTTTTTTTCTTTCTTTCTTTCTTTCTCTCTCTCTCTCTCTTTCTTTCTTTTCCTTCTTCCTTCCTCTCTCTCTCTCGCTCTCTTCCTTCCTTCCTTCCTTCCTTCCTCTCTCTCTCTCTCTCTCTATTTCTTTCTTTTCCTTCCTTCCTTCCTTCCTCTCTCTCTCTCTCTCTCTCTCTCTCTCTCTCTCCCTTCCTTCCTTCCTTCCTTCCTTCCTTCCTCTCTCTCTCTCTCTCTCTCTTTCTTTTGCTGGGGATTGAACCCATGGCCTCGTGCATGTGAGGCAAGCACTCTACCACCTAAAATATATCCCTACCCCTACTGTATTGTTTTCTTATTACTGAGTTTTGAAAAATTTTTTATATTTCCAGCATACAGTACTTTATTTTTTTATTTTCCCTCAGTTTGTCCTTTTATTCTCTTAAGGGTCTCACAAAGTGAAGTCTTATTTTCATTTTCATTTAGTTCAAAATATTTTTGGTTTTTCTTTTGATTTCTTCTTTAACTTATTTAGAAGTGTGTTATGTAGATTCCAAATACTTGGGGATTTTCTAATGATTTTTCTGTTGTAATTCCAGAGATAATGGTTGCATGATTTGGATTCTCTGTTGGAACTTGCTTTTTGGTCCCAAATATGGTCTTTCCTAAATGTCCTCTGAGCACTTGAATTTTTTATTTTTTGGTACACCATTGATTTGTTTGCAAACAGTGTGAACAATGAAGGCTTGCTTTTAAGCTTAGAGTTGCCTTCAGCTAATGCTCATTTGACTCCACGGCTGAGGGTAGTACCCTCTGAGTACTGTATTCCGTAGCCTGCTCATTAGGTGCTTTTTTCCACCCTGGGTGGTGTGGATATCAACTCTTCCTGGAACTGGGACCTCTTCCTGTTTCCTTTGTGTGTTCCTGTCCTCAGCTTTGGGTACTTTCTTCATATACGCACACTGATCAGCACTCCACTGAAAGCTTGGGTCAAGTAGGGTGGTGTGGGTGTAGTCAACCCTCTGCAGATCTCCAGAGCTCTGTTTCTGAGGAACTTCCTTTTCCCTAGTACTCTTTTCTGTGGACTCTAGCAACCTTGGCCCCCATCCAAATTTTGTCTCCTCATTTTAGGAAGATGCCTGGGTTTCTTTTTTTCATTTTGCCACACCATGGAAACCCTGGCTGGTACATTGGGGCAATTTCCTTTCTTGTGCACTAAAGAATATCTGAAAATTAGTTCCTATGATATTTTTTAAAAATTTCAGTTGTTAAAATGGGAGGGCAAATCCAGTCTGTTACTTTTAGTTTGTTGTTTTGTTTCTTTGAGATGGCATCTTGCTGTGTTGCCAGACTGGTCTTGAATTCCTGGGCACAAGGAACCCTCCTGCCTCAACATCCGAAGAAGCTGGAACTACAAGTATGTGCCACCATGCCTGACCATTTCGTTACTTTTTTTGTTCCTTACTGGAAGTAGAAATCCATTTTATAGATTGTTAAAGAGCTCTTTACAATTCTATAACTATAGTTAAAGACAAGGTAACTCTATATATGGGGTAAATAATTTTGGGAATATAATTATAATTATTATGGTAGTTCTGAGAAACTGCTGTCATCTTCCTACCAAAAGAGCGATTCAGCATCAGCATTTCCCTATTTTGTGTGTTTTGTAGTTCACAGTTCAAAGCTTTTGTATGAGAGGAACTGTCCCAGGTTATGTGAGGTTTTGGGCTCATTTAGTGCCTTGGGTCAGATTCACCAAATGTGGGTACAGCTACTAGAAACCCACCGTGGGTAAAGGCTCCAGCTTCCAGGAGAGGGCGTTGTTGTGACCTGGGCTCTTGTTCCAATTCTGTGTTTAAAATTGATATTTTTAGTTTTAAAAGGAGAAGACTTAATAAGTTCAAATGAAAAGGAGCACCTTAAGCTCAAAATTCAGCATTGTTTCAAAATAACTTGTCCTGAAATCTTTTTCTTCAATTGTAATTATATTAAATACTCCTGTTGGCTCTGATACACCTCAATAGGTATTCATGCAAACTAATTCATAAAAGATCAGCAACAGGAAATGAAATAAACAAGTGTCAGAGAAATTCTTATAAAAGCAGTTGAAAGGGAATGTAAATAGAGAAAAAAGATTGTAGGCAAGTATAAGGTAATCATACGTTGGAAGAGGATGAACTGAATTATCTACTTCCAGGTAGATACTTACATCACCCTTTCCTTTCTAATATAATTTTAGCATAATACTGGGAATTTGACCTTTAAAAATAAATATTGATTCATTTAAACAACAACAACAACAACAAAAAAAAACTGGATAACCAAAAGCCAGTTCTACCTAGATTAGTAGAAGATGTGTAGCTGAACCAAGGCAGGAAGCCATAAGTTTTTTTTTGAAGCAGATTTTTAAATACTTATTTTTAAATTTACTATTTTTTCATAATTAGAATTTTGAGGTCTCTTAACCATTAGTAAATTACATTATTATTGTCACTGTGACTGTATTTTTTGTACAGCTAACAAAAGGCCTGAAAACCAATAAGGATTATTGTTTCTTCTCATCACAGTGATTAAGTAGAATCTCCTATAATATTTAGTAGATATAGTCAAGCAAGTCTAGAAGAAAATACAAAATCTCCTTGTTTTGAGGTACTTCTAGAGTTTTGTCATGTCCCTTATGTGGAATGTTGCTACATGAATGTCCACATTTTTTTTTCCTGGTAAGGATTTCTTTATTAGGTAGAGTGACCATTTTTTTGTTCAAAGAACTACCTCCTTACTATCTTTTTTTTATTTTAATTTTTTTTATTCATTGTACACAAATGGGGTACAACTTTTCATTTCTCTAGTTGTACATGATGTAGAGTCACACCATTTGTGTAATCATACATGTACATAGGGTAATGATGTTTGTCTCATTACATTATCTTTCCTTTCTCCTACCCCCTCCCCACCCCTTATTTCCCTCTACATGATCCAACGTTCCTCCATTCTTCCCTTACCACCATTATGTATCAGCATCTACTTATCAGAGAAAACATTAGACCTTTGTTTTGGGGGGATTGGCTTATTTCATTTAGTATGATATTCTCCAGTTCTACCCATTTTTCTGCAAATGCCATAATATTATTCTTCTTTATGACTGAGTAATATTCCATTGTGTACATGTGCCACACTTTCTTTATCCATTCATCTATTGAAGGGCATTTCATTTGGTTCCACAATCCAGCTATTGTTAACTGAGCTGCTATAAACATTGATGTGGCTCTCTCACTGTAGTATGCTAATGTTAAGTCCTTAGGGTATAGTCCAAGGAATTGGATAGCTGTGTCAAATAGTAGTTCAATTACAAGATTTCTGAGGAATCTCCATACTGCTTTCCAGAGTGGCTGTACCAATTTTCAATCCCACCAGCAATATATGAGTGTGCCTTTTTCCCCACATCTACGCCAACACTTAATATTGCTTGGGTTCTTGATAATAACCATTCTAATTGGGGTGAAATGGAATTTTAGCGTGGTTTTGATTTGCATTACTCTTATTACTAGAGATGTTGAACATTTTTTCATATTTCTGTTGATCATTTGTATATCTTCTTCTATGAAGTATCTGCTCAGTTTCTTAGCCCATTTATTGATTGGGTTATTTGCATTTTTGGAGTAAAGTGTTTTTTGAGTTCTTTATAAATTCTGGAGATTAGTGTTCTATCTGAAGTGCATGTGGTAAAGATTTTCTCCCACTCTGTATGCTCTTTCTTCACACTGTTGATTGTTTCCTTTGCTGAGAAAAAGCTTTTTGGTTTGAATCCATCTCATTTATTGATTCCTGCTTTTATTTCTTATGCTTTGGGAGTCTTTTTAAAGAAGTCTGATCCTAAGCCAACGTGATGGAGATTTGGGCCTACTTTTTCTTCTGTTTGGTGAAGGGTCTCTGGTCTAATTCCTATGTCCGTGATCCATTTTGAGTTGAGTTTTGTGCAGGGTGAGAGATAGAGTAAAATTTCATTTTACTGCATATGGATTTCCAGTTTTGCCAGCACCATTTGTTGAAGAGGCTATCTTTTCTCCATTGTAAGTTTTTGGCACCTTTGTCTAGTATGAGATAACTGTACTTGTGTGGGTATGTCTCCATGTCTTCTATCCTGTAACATTGGTCTACCTATTTTGGTGCCAATACCATGCCGTTTTTGTTACTATTGATCTGTAGTAGAGTTTAAAGTTTGGTATTGTGATAACTTCTTCCTTCTTCACTCTTCCTGCTAAGGATTACTTTGGTTATTCTGGGTCTCTTATTCTTCCAAATGAATTTCATGATTGCTTTCTCTATTTCTATGAGGTATGTCATTGGGATTTTAATTGGAATTGCATTTTAATCTGTATAGAGCTTTTGGTAGTATGGCCATTTTGACAATATTAATTATGCCTATCCAAGTACATGGGAGATCTTTCCATCTTCTAAGGTTTTCTTTAATTTCTTTCTTTAGTGTTCTGTAGTTTTCATTGTAGAGGTCTTTCACCTCTTTTATTAGATTGATTCCCAAGTATTTTATCTTTTTTTTGAGGTTATTGTGAATGTGGTAGTTTTCCTAATTTCTCTTCACTTATGAATAGAAATGCATGAGATTTATGGACTGTTGATTTTATATCCTGCTACTTTGCTGAATTTGTTTATTAGTTCTAGAAGTTTTTTGGTGAAATTTTTTGGCTCCTCTAAATATAGAATCATGTCATCAGCAAATAGAGTTTGAGTTCTTCTTTTCCTATTCATGTTCCTTTGCTTTCTTTGGTCTGTCTAATTGCTCTGGCTAGAGTTTCAAGGATGATGTTGAATAGAAGTGGTGAAAGAGGATTCACTGCCTTGTTCCAGTTTTTAGAGGAATGCTTTCAGTTTTTCTCCTTTTAGAATGATGTTGGTGGTGGGCTTAGCATAAATAGCCTTTACAATGTACGTTCCTACTATCCCTATTTTTTCTAGTGTTTTGAGCTTGAAGGGGTGCTGTATTTTATCAAATGCTTTTTCTACATCTATTCAAACAATCTTATGATTCTTAACTTTTAAGTTTGCTGATGTGGTTAATTACATTTATTGATTTCTGGATGTTGAACCAACCTTGCATCCCTGGGATGAAACCCACTCGATCATGGTGCACTATCTTTTTCATGTGTTTTTGTATGCTATTTGCCATTATTTTACTGAGGATTTTTGCATCAATGCTCATCAGGGACATTGGCTTGCAGTTTTCATTCCTTAAGGTATCTTTGTCTGGTTTTGGAATCAGGTTGATACTAGCTTCATAGAATGAGTTTGGATGGGTTCCCTCCTTTTTTATCTCATGGAAAACTTTGAGGAGTATTGGAATTAGTTCTTCTCTGAATGTCTTGTAGAACTCGGCTGAGAATCTGTGTGGTCCCAGACTTTTCTTGGTTGGTAGACTTTTGATAGCTTCTTCTATTTCATTCCTTGAAATTGCTCTGTTTAAATTGTACATGTCCTCCTGATTCAGTTTGGGTGGATTATCTGTATCTAGAAATCTGTTGATGTCTTCAAGATTTTCTATTTTGTTGGAGTATAAGAGTTTCAAAATAGATTCTAATTATGTTTTGTATTTTAGTAGTGTCTGTTGTGATATTTTCTTTTTCATCACCAATTCTAGTAATTTGAGTTTTTTCTCTCCTCTATATTAGTGTGGCTAATGGCTTATCAATTTTGTTTGTTTTTTCAAAGAACCAACTTTTTGTTTTGTCGATTTTTGAATTGTTTCTTTTGTTTCAATTTCATTGATTTCAACTCCGATTTTAATTATTTTCTGTCTTCTACTAATTTTGGTATTGATCTGTTCTTCTTTTTCTAGGGCTTTGAGATGTAATGTTAGGTCATTTAGTTGTTGACTTTTTATTTTTTTCTTGAATGCACTCCATGCAATGAATTTTCCTCTTAGTACTGCTCTTATAGTATCCTAGAGATTTTGTTGTATCATTGTTCTCATTTACCTCTAAAATTTTTTTTTTTTATCTTCTTCCTGATGTCTTCTGCTATCCATGCATCATTCAGTAGCATATTATTTAGTCTCCAGGTGTTGGAGTATTTTCTGTTATTTTATCATTGATTTCTAATTTCATTCCATTATGGTCTGATAGAATACATGGTAGTATCTCTATTTCTTTGTATTTCCTAAGAGTTGCTTTGTGGCATAACATATGGTCTGTTTTAGAAAAGGATCCCTGTGCTGCTGAGAAGAAAGTGTATTTGCTTATTGATGGATAAAATATTTTATGTATGTCTGTTAAGTCTAAATTATTGAATGTGTTATTCAGTTCTGTTGTTTTTTTGTTCAGTTTTGTTTGGAAGATCTACCCAGTGGTGTGAGAGGTATGTTAAAGTCACCCAGTATTATTGTATTGTGGTCTATTTGATTCCTGAAATTGAGAAGAATTTGTTTGACATATATAGATACTCCATTGTTTGGGGCATAAATATTTATGATTGTTGATTTGTTGTATGAAATGTCCTTCCTTATCCCTTCTGACTAATTTTGGCTTGAAGTCCATTTATCTGATTGAAATCCCTGCTTTTTTACTGAGTTCGTATGCATAGTATGTTTTTTCCCATTCTTTCACCTTCAGTCTGTAGATGTCTTTTCTTATGAGTCTTTAGAAGGCAGCATATTGTTGGATCTCTTTTTAATCCAGTCTTCCAGTCTATGTCTTTTGATTAATAAGCTTAGGCCATTAACATTCAGGTTATTATTGAGGTATGATTTTTATTCCTGGTCATTTTGACTTATTTTTGGTTTTTAACTGGACTTGGTTTCTCTGTGGATGGGCTTTTCCTTTAGTGTAGTTCCTCCCTTTCCTGACTTTCATTGTTGTTTTTTATTTCCTCCTCAAGGAATATTTTGCTGAGAATATTCTCTAGTGCCAGCTTTCTATTTGTAAATTCTTTTAACTTTTATCATAGAGAGTTTTATTTTGTCATCAAACCTGAAGGTTGGTTTTGCTATGTGTAAAATTCTTGGTTGGCATCCATGTTCTGTCAGAGCTTGAAATATTTGTTTCAGGCCCTCCTAGTTTTTAGGGTCTAGGCTGAGAAATCTGCTGATATCTGCATTGGTTTCCCCTTATATGTAATCTAGTACTTTTCTTTCACAGCCTTTAAGACTCTATCTTTATTTCGTATGTGGGGGATTTTCATTATGATGTGCCTTGGTGTGGCTCTGTTGTGATTTTGTGCATTTGATGTCCTGTTAAGCCCCTTGTATTTGATTTTCCATTTCATTCTTCAGGTTTGGAAAATTTTCTGATATTATTTCATTGAATAGGTTGTTCATTCCTTTGGTTTGTATCTCTGTGCCTTCCTCAATCCCAGTAATTCTTAAATTTGGTCTTTTTGTGTTATTACATAATTCCTGGAAGTTCTATTCATGATTTCTTACCATCTTCTCTGTTTGGTCAACTTTATTTTCAAGATTAAATATTTTGTCTTCATTGTCTGAGGTTCTGTCTTCCAAGTGATCTGGTCTGTTGGTGATGCTTTCTGTTAATTTGGTTTACTGTTTCCCTCAATTCAAGGATTTACAGTTTTTGTTTTGTTTTTGTTTTCAGAATCTCTCTTTATTGAAATGATCTTTTGCTTCCTGCATTTGTTCTGGAGTGATCATTCATTGCCTGCATTTGCTCTCTTGTCTCATCCTTTGCTTTATGGATCATTTCAGTTATGTACATTCTGAACTCCTTTAATGACATTTCTTCTACCATGCTGTTGTTGGATACTATTAATATAGCATCTTGGTTTGTTTGGGACACTTTCTTCCCTTGTTTTTTCATATTGTTCTTGTATCTTCTCCTCTAGTAGTGCAGATCTGAGGTACTACAGTTTCCCCCCTGTAGGTTTATAGTGTCCCTGCAGGTTTCCAATACCTTACCTTTAAGTGGGAGATCAACAGCAGCACACAACAAAAATCAAATAGCCCCTATTAAGATGTTAACAGTATTGTCGTAATAAACAGAGAATGATAAGTTTGATTATTATCATCAGCATAAACAATAGGTTTTCAATAAGGCATATAATTTCTAATGGTGGACAAAGAGGATGGGGAGGGGTGTAGGATGTAATGTTAATGAGATATGAAGTGAGTATATAGAGGTACTAGATCATATGAAGAGTGAAAGTGAAATCAAAATAAGTTGGTTGTTAGCATGAGAAAAGGGAGAAAGAAATTCCAAGGAAACAGATAGATAAGAGGAAAATAGAGTGAGAAAAATTATAAAAAAATAAAAAAATAGGAATAATAATGATAAAAAAATTTATAACAAAACTGTACTATACTATTCAAACCTCTCAGTCTTTAGTACCTTATGCATGAAAGGTACTTGATAATGTAGTGTCCCAGGATGGGAGCTGCCCCAACTAAAGATGGTGGCATCTGGGTTGGGGATAATCTATGATGGTGGGCAGAGGCGTCTCCATGTGTTGGTAGGGCAGGTGGGCTGAGCCTGGGCCTGTGCGACCCACTGTTGTAGTTCCACGTGAGCAAGTTATGTCTCCTATAATACTTAGTAGATATAGTCAAGCAAGTCTAGAAAATAATATAAATATCTCCTTGTTTTGAAGTACTTCTAGATTTTTGTCATGACCCTCAGGTGGAATGTTGCTACAGGAATGTCCACATTTTTAAAAAGATCTGCAATTCAGTATTTATCAGAATGTATTTTAGTTGATTCATTGATTAATAAGGAAATTTGGTTCTGGGACATACTTTAGATTGTTCTTAGGATAGAGGTGGGAATATAATCTGCATTTTAAAAAGTTTCCAAAAATTGTTATGTATCTGAAAATTCAGTTATTGTCTAGAGGATTTGGACCATTTGTGGAGCATATTGCTACTTGGATATGGGACAGATGACTCTGCCACTAGATGTTGCAGATATATTGATATGATGCCTTTTAAATGAATTCATGAAAAGAGCAGTATCTTTAATAAGCCCTGTATGTTTACTTGTAACAGCTAGAGCAGGGTTTGGATAGGAAAGGGCTGATAGTGGTTAATAGAATCAGATGACAAAAAAAGATAAAAGACAGTTTTGAACTATGAATAGACCTATATGCATGCAATTAGGCAGTCTTGGATAATTTTCAAGATAGTTGATGTTTTAGTCAGCTTTTTGTTGCTGTGACCAGAATACCTGAGAACAACAACTAAGATGAAGGAAAGTTTATTTGGGGATCACAGTTTCAGAGGTCTCGGTCAGATGGCTTATTCCATTACTTTGGGCCCAAGGTGAGGCAGCATATCATGGCAGAAGGGTATGGCAGAAGAAAGGTTCACTCCTCATGGTGGGGTCAGGAAGCAGGGGTACAGAGGTACCATAGGGAAGATGCACCCTTCCAGGATACACCCCCAATGAACTACCTTCTTCAACCATGCTCCACCTGCCTGGAGTTACCACCCATTCATTTCAACTAGGATAGACTGACTAGGTTACAGCTTTCACAATCTAATCATTTTACCTCTGAATATTCATGTATTAACACAAGCTTTTGATGGACACCTCATATCCATAAGAGGTAGCTACAGATTATTGATTTAGTGCATGGATGCTAGTATAATCAGCCTCTCAAAACTGTGAGTTCTTCAACTAATTGTGAACTGAAATGTATATATAATGTGTATATATAAAATGTATCTGTACTGAACATGTATAGCCTTTACTCTTGTCATTATTCATTAACTGATAGTTACAATATAGTATTTGCATTAGCTATTATAAATAATCTAAGGCAACTTAAAGTTTATGAGAGGACCTGTGTAGGCTGCATGCTAATGTTATGCCCTTTTACATAAAGGACTTGAGTGTTTGAGGATTTGGGGATCCTTGGGACATCCTGGATCCCATAAATAATCTCCCATAAATAATGAGGGTTGACTATATTGAGAAATTTCATTTATGAAATAGTCTCAAGGATACACTGGAGAAATGGAGACTTGGCTATCTACTCAGCATTCATAAAAATGAGGAAGCTATTTTCAGAATGAATGACACAGCACATGGATAGCAGTTAAAAGAGGAAAGGATATGAGATCAGTATAGCCTTGGTGCTAATTAATAGCCATTCCAGTACAACAGTAATGCAGTATGGGCCTTTTAAGAGAGAGACCATAGTAATAAATTTAACAGTAATCACTTAAAATTATTTCTGTGGTATGTAGAATTTATAATTTCAATTTAAAATGTAAGAATTGGTCAAACCATTTAAGGTCTTTGAGTCTCAGAAGAGGTAGCTTTGATTAGATGTTTTAGGCTCCCTTTAGCTAAAAAATTTGTTATTAACATTCAGTAAAATATTTACTCTGTAGGTTATGAACTCTAGAGAGAAGATTGTTTGATAGATATTCCAAACTGTATTTTCTAATAATAGTTTTTACTAATAAAAATCTAAATATCCATAGTAAAGTGTATGTCATATAGCTCTCACTGAAGTAAGCATAAACTGTTAAGCAGTTCTTCAGATCACTGCTTCTGAGAAAGAAAATATTCCCCAGAGCCCATGAAAAGTAGCCTCAGACTATTGATTTTTTTTTTATATTAAGTGTGATGGGGAAGACTCTGAGGTAATGCTCAGCTTGTGTTTCTAAATTTTATTTTTCAATATTCCTGCCAAAAGCCAGAGTATCTTATAAAACTCTTTCTATGGAGCCGAGCAGCATACTCAGGCAATAAAAAAAAAATTGAAGTAGATATATTTTGCAGAACTTATAGTAGAATAGAATCATTCTGCTTCTAATATTTGGAGTGTTATACTTAGTATTACAGTCAGAGACATGTAGAAATAATGAAAGATTCTGCACCTGAAATTCTGAACTTTGAGCAAGTACTGATAGAAATCAGAATTTTCCTTATCTAATATGTTGGTTTTGATATGAAAAAGTGATTTGTCCATTTTGAATGAATGTGGATTTTTGTGCTATTCAACAAAGAACCATTTGCATCCATCTTGTGAATTTTCTCTCCTGTGTTCCTTTTTGATTAAGGCCAGTCCATCCATCTATCCATTCATTCATTCATCAAACATTAATTGGCAACATACTTTGTTCTAAATATAGTAACTAGGTGCTGGAGGTGGGAGTTTTTGAATCACAGTTATACTAGTTTCCAGATTAAGCTTTGCATCTCTTATTTTTTTCTGATCCTTTTTTTTTTTTTTCTTATGTGTTCTGGGATTATCCCTAAAGCTGTTTTTTTAAATTGGTTATTCCTCTTTCAAAATTTCCATTCAGTTATTTAGTGCTGTGTTCTAAAGAATAAAGGCCAATCTGCTGGGGGTGGAAACCTTCCAAATACAGAGGCTTAGATACCACGGAAGTTTGAAAGCAGATGGTCTGACTGGAGGGCACTGATCTGTGAAGTTATTCAGGGATCCATGTTTCTTACCTCTTGTTGTTCTGCTATTCTCTGGACTGTAATTCTTATCTGCAGAGTCAAAGCAAGGTCACTAACTGTGGCCAAGTTCAAGCCACATGACAGGCAAAAGAAATGCTTCAGGCAAGAAGTTTCTTCTAAGACAAGGCAGTGGAAAACTGATATATCGCTTTCCTTACTAAGAACTAGTTACATGGTCATTCTTAGCTATAAGTTAGGTTGGAAAATGTAGTCTTTAGCTCATTGACCAGGGGCTCAGGAAGAAGGGGGAAAAGGATTTAAAGAGGTCAGCAAGCAGCTGGCTATCATGCCTATACTATTGAATGGGCCCTTTTTTATGAGTTCAAGAGCTCACTCTGGTCCAAGGAACTTGACCTCTTCACATACAAACAGGCAGTTTGGCTCCAACTGGCTTTCTCTTTCTCTGTTCTTTCTTTTGTTTTCCATCCTTCATCTCCAATGCCAGTCTTTCCTCATCTAATTTCTAAATATAAACTGGTTTACATATCAGCAGATTAAAAAAAATCAGGGTAAGAGTAATGGGAATAGAGTTACTCTTTATACTAGTTACATGGATTCTAGATCAGTTGACCAAAAATTTCTAGTTACACTTGTAACAGAAAAGCATTTAAAACAGTGAACAAGTTTTATAAAAGTACCATACATTAGCTGCAATGTATATTTTGATTATTGTAATAAAAACTTTGGTCACTATCATACTGTTGTATTCTCTTTTGTATAATTCCTTTATCTTTCTCCCATATTTGCTTTTCCTTCCTTAATTCTTTATTCTTCATTCTTCCCAAGAATGGTTTGTTTCTAACAGTAAAATTTCTTTAATTTTTAATATCTGAAATACTAATGCATGCATACAATATACTCTGATCAAATTAGGGTAATTAGCATTCTATCTCTTTATTATTACTTTGTGTGTGGAGCCTTCAAGCTTCTTTTTTTCTAGTTATTAAAAATACATAATATGTTGTTGTGAACTATAGTTACCTTGCAGTAATATAAAATACTAAAACTTATTAATTCTATGTAACTATGTTTTGGTACCTGTCATCCACCCTCCCTGTCACCTCACCCTTTCCCTTCTATGTCAGTCAACTTTTCAATCACTGTGATTAAAATACCTGATAGAACAACTTAGAGAAAGTTAATTTTGGGCTCATGTCTTCATAGGCTCAGTCTGTGGTTGGCTGACTCCATTGCTCTTAGCCTGAGATGAGGCAGAACATCAAAGTGGAAGGGCATGATAGAAGAAAGATGTTCAGCTCATGACCATCAGAAGCAGAAAGAGAGAAAGAGAGCACAAGCAAGGAGCCAAGGACAAGATAAAATCCCTAAGGTTTTGCCCCTAGTGACCTACTTCTAGCCATATTCCAACTGTGTAAAATTCCCACCCATTCATCCATTCATTATTAATCCTTTGATTTAGTTAGTTTTTTTAGTCACTGGGATCAAAACACCTGACAATAGAACTTAGAAGAGGAAAAGTTTATTTGGGGGTCACAGTTTTAGAAGTCTCAGTCCACAGACAGCTAACTCTATTGCTCTGAGCCCAAGGTGAGTTAAGATATGACTGGAGGGTATGGCAAACGGAAGTTCCCCTCATGGTAAAGTGAGGAAGTAGAGGGGTCGGGGAAGGGACCCTAGGGAAGATGCAACCTTCCAAGGGCATATCCCCAGTGACCCAATCCTCCAGTCATGCCCCACCTGCCTACAGTTACCTCCCAATCATTCAAATTAAAATAAGTTGAATAAGTTACAACTCTCATAATTCAGGCATTCATATTCCTGCATTAATACAGGAGCATTTGTGGGATACCTCATATCCAGACTATAACATCCATCAAATAGATTAATCCACCAGTGAAGTTACAGCTCTCATAATCTAATCATTACTTAAAAGCTCTACATTTGAACTTTGCTGAACTGGGGAGATGTTTTCAAAACAGGATCTTTTCAGGGAACATTAAAGATCATAACATTCCCACCCCTGATTCCCAAAAGCTCATGCCCATTTCACAGTGAAAAATGCATGTAGTCGATTTCCAATATAGAATATAGGTCCCCATATTCTTAACTGTTTCAACATTGCTCAAATGTTAAATTTTCATCCAAGACTCAAGGAAAATTCTTGACTGTGAGAACCGGTAAAGATCAAAAACAGGTTAAATACATCCAATATACAATACCACAGAGTAAACATTATCATTCCAAAAGGGAGGAATAGGGGTATAGAAAGAAGGAATTGAACCAAAACAAGACAAAAACTCAGCTGAGTAAACAAGTCCTTTAGCTCCACATCCAGGTTACATAGTTGTGAGATGTTATCTTGCAAATGTTTAGGTTACCCTGCCTCTATGACCTTGCTGATTGCAGGCCACATGGCCTCTCTCTTGGCTTGGCTCTGCTTACTTGCTGCAGCTTTCCTTGGCAAACATTCCACATTCCTGGCATCTCTTAATTTTTGAGTCACCATTGCAGCTTTGACTTTTCTCTCATGTCTTCACACATCATCCTCTCAGGGACTGCCTGGACTGAATTTCTAGACCTTCCTCTGAAATCTAGGTGGAAGCTACCATGATTTCCTAACTCTTAGCATCCTGCAATCCTGTAGGATGAACCAGCACCACATAGATGATGCTAAGCTCTGCTGCCAGCTCAAAGCAGTAACCAGGCCCCTTTGGACCATGGCTGCAGCAGCCTCTGAGTGCTTGGATAGCTAAGCACAGTGAAATGAATTCTGGGGAAACAGCTTTCTAGGAGACCAGCATGCTCTATTCTCAAAGCAATATCATTCAAACAAGTTTTCACTTTTACACCCTTAAGCCTGCCATGGGGTCTTACCTATTCCTGAGATGCCCTCAAAGCATCTTTCATATTATCTCTGTGCAAAGTACTTAATTTCTTTTTAGTGGTAGTAATCTCTTCAACAACTACACCTTTCTTGGCCTCAGTTATACCAGTGCTTTCATGGCCAAACTGCAAGTTAATAAAGTCTGTCTTTGCTTTCTCCTTCTGATTCTTCCAGTAAACCTGGTTAAAAGCCACCAGCAATACTCATGCCACTGCCTGAATGCTGTGCTGCCTTGAAATTTCCTCTATCAGGTTAATCAGTTCATCACCTTTAAATTCAACCTCTCAGAGTTTCAGGATACAGTCAAAATGTGGGCAGGTTCTTTGCTATAATGTAACATGAATGATCTCTAATCTACTTCCCAGCAGAATTCTCATTACCATCTGAAACCTCATGAACATAGTCTTTACTGTCCACATTCCTACATAAAAGATCCAAACCAGAATACCTTCCCATGCTCCTATAATTACTATTCTATCTTAAGATTGACTTTTTAAAGTACCATGAATAACAGAGAACATGCTGTATTTGTGTTTATGTCTGATCTATTTCACTTAACATAATGTCATCCACTTTTATCAGTTTTCCTGAAAATGATAGAATATCATTCATTTTTATGGTTGAATAGCATTCCATTGTATATATGTTCTGTGTTTTCATTATCCATTTATCCATTAATGGGCATATAAGTTGATTTATATTTTAACTATTGTGAATACTGCAGCGATAAACATGGGAGTACAGATTTTTTTTTTTTTTTTTTTGATTTACCAATACCATTTCCTTTGGATATACACCCAGAAGTGGGAGAGTTGGATCCCATGATAGATCGATTTTTAGTTTTTTTGATGCCCTTCATGCTCTTCTCTCTAGTGACTGTACTAATTTGCATTTCTACTAACAGTATACAAGAATTACTTTTTCTCAGTGTCCTCATCAGCATTGCATCTTTAATGTAGTTGTGATGTTGTTTATTATTATTTTTTTAAGAGATGGTGTCTTGCTTTGTTTCTCAGGATAACCCTGAATTCCTGGCTCAAGTAATCCTCCTATCTGAGCCTTTAGAGTAGCTGGCTAAAGGTGTGGGGCACCATGCCTGATGTGATATTGATTTTTAGCAGTCATGTTTAAATTGGTTGTCTTTTTTTCCATCATTTTAATTGTGGGATAATTCATGGAGAGAAAAGATATTTAATATTAGGTATGATAGACCCATTCAATATGTTTTATCATTCTGTTTACTTTTATATTATTCATATATGAAAGATTTCACTAAAATTTATTTTTATAACTACATTTTTGTTTTATCAGTTTTCTTTCTAATTTTGTTAATTTTTTATGCATTTTTTCAATAGAATTAGAAATTTAACATTTCCCGCTAATCATTGCTTGTGCACATGTTTCCACATACTTCAAATTATGTGTTTTATTTATTTACTTTTTAGCCAGGTTTAAATTTTCACATGATTCTTAAGAGTAAAATCATGCTCTTCCAAGTCAGACAGACATCTACTATCTATAAGCATTGATTTTGTTCCCTCCTAAGCATAAATTTATTTCTTTTGTTATGTTTGTTCATCATCACCTCTTGAAGTTGTAAGGCTAATCTTCATCAGGTTTAAAAAAAAGCATCTTTACATTTCCTCAAAGTTTGGGAATCAGTTTATATTACTGTATGGAGTATGTAGTAAATGAGTTTTAATTTAGTTTTCAGTTATTTAATTTTGAATTCTATATGTAGTGCTTGTGCCCATATCTTTCATTAATAATTATCTATATGCATACATTTGAATTCTGATTATTCTTCAGTTTCTTTTATTTTTAAAATTATCAGCATATGTGTTATGGGATTTCTTAAAAAAAGGAAGAAGATAATTTTGTTACATAGAAACATCTATTTTTGAGCATACCCTTTTAAAGTTTAATATGAGCTTATTTACTGTGTTTGCAATCATATGATATAGTTTTCAGTTAATAACTTTAAATATCGATTGTTGTCATGAATGTGAATTGTAAGATTATATTTGAAAAACTGCAGTCCTTTCCCACATCATTGTAAATATTCATGAACTCACCCATAACTTAACATACTTGAGATGATTCTTCTTTTACTGCTATCTTATAACTAAATTTGTCTCTTTAACATTTTATAGGTTAAAATATCTTACAAATAGTTTTTGTAAGTATGACTTGATTTATATACTATTTTTATTTTCATTTCTAAATTTTAATCAAATGTCATGTTTGGTTTACTATTTCTCCTTCGTTCAACATTAAAAACTTGTAAAAAAATAAATACTAAGGAATATGGAAGATGGGACACTTTTCTTTTGACCTGCATTTTGACCAGTCCCTTCAATGATAAAAACATAAGTAAAATTTCTAATGAGAAATATTTAATGTAAAAACTGCAAAATACTTTTGTAATTTTTTTTAGAAGTATACTTTGATTAGGTAGATTTTTAAATGCAAGAGATTGGAATGTCATAAATAAGCCTGTATTATTTTAAGAGAGCATATAGAGGAAGGGATTCTATGTAAGTAAAATACATTTACTGACCCATGTTCAAATTGGTGACCAAGATTGTTAGAGCTTTGAGTTCTAAAAGTTTTTCTCTTATCTTTTTGTTAAACAATGGAAAGTTTTACCGTATGGTCAAATAACATCTTCATCAGGTTCTCAACAGGATACCTTAGTTAATTTTCAGCTGAGTGCTTGACAGGATTTTCTCTTTGGCTAGCTGGTTGGATGAGAGTCTAGACACTGAGAGGCCAGGCTTTCGTGGGGCCTCACAATATCATTATTGTGAATGTTGAGTAGGAGCAGCTTCCTCTGATGTAGGGGCTCCATGCCCAAACAGCAAAGACAAAGACATAGCTTTTGTTCTCAAAGAGAGGAGCTAATCCGACTGCTGCACACTGTGAAAAACCTATTATGAGAGAGGAAAAAAAAAACTTTCCTGGAAGGTGAAGGGTTAGCAGTTTAACCTCTGACCATAAAATAAGCCAGTAAGGAAGAAAAAGTATTGGGTAAGGCAGAAGAATAAGAAGAGAAACCTTTATCAAGTTCTGTATGCTGTGTTTGTAAAAGCAGGTCAAGCAGAGATGACTGTCAGAGATGGATACTTGAGTTCTAATAATACATGTAATTTTGCGAATGTGTCTTTCGCTTTAATATTCTTCAACATAAGTGTTTACCTTCTTAATTTGAAGATCATAGATGGCAGACAATACCATAAATGCCAGAAACAATAGAAGACTAACGTTTTTCTTTTATTCTTTCTCCTAAATTAAAAAGCCCCACTATAAATTTGTCAAGTTGTGAATATTTATTTTCTTGTTATATGAGAATAAAAACTGGTTGATCCATTTTCTTTGTTGTTTTTTAATCACTCTCCATATGTAATATAATCAGGTGTCTTTAAAGAACTAGAGAAATAGTTAGTATTAGAAATACTAATTAGTATTAGAAATACTTATTAGTATTAGTATTAGAAATACTAATTCACATATATAGTCATTGAAAGTCTCTTCCATTTGGTCTGTGGCATTTTGCTACCTGTTCTATGAATACATAGGTCTTCAGTCGGCCAGTATAATTATACAACTACATGGAGGAGCTAGCTAGAATTTAGCATGAAAAGAATCTGGAGTCTTCTCTCTGATCTTGTAATGGTATTACCAATACTGAGTATTTAGTTATAATTTAATTGTTGATTTCTGTGTCACCTGCCTCCTTGTATTTACCAGTCTGAATTAGTTGCTGCCCCTTTTCCTGTCATTGAGTCCTCCTCAGATTTAGTCTTGGAAAGTAATTGAGGTTTTATGCATTTGGATGGCTTGCTTGGCTGTACTAATGTATATTACTTATTCCTGAGAATAACCAAGTGTAAATATGGGTAAGCAGTTTCACTTTTCTCTTTTCAGAAAATAAGAAAAAGAGATAATATGAGAGAAAGGAGGAGAGAGATTATGCTGAGTATTTAATAACAATGAGATAAGGGAGAAGAGATAAGGATAGAAAGTAGAAGTTGAGCTTGGCATGGTGGTGCATGCCTGTAATCCTAGAGGTTTGGGAGGCTGAGACAGGAGGATGGTGAGTTCAAAGCCAGCCTCAGAAATTTAGCAAGGCCCTAAGCAGCTTAGTGAGACCCTGTTGGCATGTGGCTCAGTGTTTAAGTGCCCCTGTGTTCAATCCCTGGCACCAAAAAGAAAAAAAGAAAAAAAAGAAGTTGAGAGTGAGCTGAGGAAAAAAAGAAAGGAGGTGAAATAAAATGGCTGATTAGGTAGAAATGGGAAGGGAACTATAGTACAGTGCTCTGAACTTTGAACCAATAAATAGTTGAGACCATAAACAAGATTTGATAAGGAATTAACTCTTTAAGACAGAAATATAAAAATATAGTGTTATGTAAAGCAAGTGACTAAACTTGGAAAGATCACAAGTGGGATGAAGTAGATTTATGTGAAGAGAAAGAAATACTAATAACCTGTCATTCTGGCTAATGCATTATCTCCATTTACCATGGTCAAATTGGTGCATGTACATCTTACCGCTTTTCCTCTTGTCCTACAATATGAATACTAATGACGGCTAATACTATTATAAACCTTCCTAGGAATTACTGTTCTAAGCAATGTATGTATGTATATAATCTTCACTTATCCAACAACATTGTTGGAAGTAGGTACTATTACTCACTGTTTTCAAGGAGAAAGCTGAAGTACAGGGTGTTAAGTATGTGAGAAAGGTCACTTGCAACTATGAATGGCAGCACATGGTGCCATTTTAAGTTAAGTTTTAAGCTTAAACTCCTCTTTTATTATTTCACTTCCTTAGTATATCTTGTAGATGGACTAATTGAAAATATATACTCACTTTCATAGACAATAGATTGGTGCTAGAATATACAACTGCAAATAAGGATATTTTTGTCTGTATCTCATGATTTCAAATATTCTTTTTTTTCTTATTTTCCCAATGTAGTTTTCAGTTAATAATTATTTTTCCAAATGTATGATTCTCTTTGTTATTCCAAATGACATAATTTCTTTGCTTTGTTACTCCTTTACTAATCTGTTTTAATCCTTTTGAATGTCTGGTTTTGTCATTTTTCTTTTCAAGTTGTGATATGAGTGTTCTCAAGAAGTTATCAGAAGAAAGTGTTTGCTATTCCTCAAAACTCCCTAGTGGCTAGTATCCTTTGAGATTTAAATTATTCTTTATGTTGCATTCTGGAGTTGTCATGTGGTAATATCAACATTTATGGGCTCCAATAAACTCTTTTTTAGAGTATTAAACTCTACCCCTTTTCATAATGTGTCTATAGAATTCAGACATCTCAAAATTTTAAATTTCTATTATGTATGAACCAGTTATGATTAAATAACTTGTATCTGACTTTTTCTTTTAAAAGTGTGGTTCTTAAGTTTGTGGAACAAGTTTGTTAATAACACGGCTGCTCATTTAAAGTGTAGTTAGAAGCAGCAAAATTAGGAGGGATTATCTTGCATTTATAGTGGAATATTTAAATGGACTTAGGCAACAAAAAGCATCTCCTATTTACAAGTCACAAAATAAAAAAAATCAAGTATGGAGTCAGTTACTTTTTTTTTATTGTAAACAAATGGGATATATGTTGTTTCTCTGTTTGTACATGGCGTAAAGGCATACCATTCGTGTAATCATAAATTTACATAGGGTAATATTGTTTGATTCATTCTGTTATTTTTTTACTTTCTCCCACCCCTCCCACCCCTCTTTTCCCTCTATACAGTCCTTCCTTCCTCCATTCTTACCACCCTCCATAACCCTAACCCTAAACCTAACCCTAACCCTAACGCTAACCCCTCCCACCCCGCATTATATGTCCTCATTCTCTTATCAGCGAGATCATTCATCCTTTAGTTTTTGAGATTGGCTAATCTCACTTAGCATGATATTCTCCAATTTCATCCATTTGCCTGCAAATGCCATAATTTTATCATTCTTTATGGCGGAGTAATATTCCATTGTATATATATATGCACAGTTTCTTTATCCATTCATCAATTGAAGGACATCTAGGTTGGTTCCACAATCTGGCTATGGTGAATTGAGCAGCAATGAACATTGATGTGGCTGTATCTCTGTAGTATGCTGATTTTAAGTCCTTTGGGTATAGGCCAAGGAGTGGGATAGCTGGGTCAAATGGTGGTTCCATTTCAGGCTTTCTGAGGAATCTCCATACTGCTTTCCAGAGTGACTGCACTAATTTGCAACCCCACCAGCAATGTATAAGTGTACTTTTTTCCCCACATCCTCGCCAACACCTATTGTTGCTTGTATTCTTGATAATCGCCATTCTAATTGGGGTGAGATGGAATCTTAGGGTAGTTTTGATTTGCATTTCTCTTATTACTAGAGATGTTGAACATTTTTTCATATATCTGTTGATTGCTTGTACATCTTCTTCTGTGAAGTGTCTGTTCATTTCCTTAGCCCATTTGTTGATTGGATTATTTGTATTCCTGGTGTAGACTTTTTTGAGTTCTTTATATATTCTGGAAATTAGTGCTCTATCTGAAGTATGAGTGGCAAAGATATTCTCCCACACTGTAGGCTCTCTCTTGACATTACTGATAGTTTCCTTTGCTGAGAGAAAGCTTTTTAGTTTGAATCTATCCCAGTTGTTGATTCTTGCTTTTATTTCTTGTGCTATGGGAGTCCTGTTAAGGAAGTCTGATGCTAAGCCAACAAGTTGAAGATTTGGACCTACTTTTTCTTCTATAAGATGCAGGGTCTCTGGTCTGATTCCGAGGTCCTTGATCCATTTTGAGTTGAGTTTTGTGTAGAGTGAGAGATAGGGGTTTAATTTCATTCTGTTGCATATGGATTTCCAATTCTCCCAGCACCATTTGTTGAAGAGGCTATCTTTTCTCCATTGCATATTTTTGGCCCCTTTGTCTAGTATGAGAAAATTGTATTTATTTGAGTTTGTGTCCATGTCCTCTATTCTGTACCATTGATCTACTTGTCTATTTTGGTACCAATACCATGCCGTTTTTGTTACTATTGCTTTGTAATAGAGTTGAAAATCTGGTATTGCGATACCCACTGCTTCACTCTTTCTACTGAGGATTGCTTCAGCTATTCTGGGTTTTTTATTCTTCCAGATGAATTTCATAATTGTTTGCTCTATTAGGTACATCATTGGGATTTTAATTGGAATTGCATTGAATCTGTATAGCACTTTAGGTAGTATGACCATTTTGACAATATTAATTCTGCCTATCCAAGAACATGGGAGATCTTTCCATCTTCTAAGGTTTTCTTTAATTTCTTTCTTTAGTGTTCTGTAATTCTCATTATAGAGGTCTTTCACCTCTTTTGTGAGATTGATTCCCAAGTATTTTATTTTTTTAGATGCTATTGTGAATGGGGTAGTTTTCCTAATTTTTCTTTCTGAAGATTCATCACTTATGTATAAAAATGCATGGGATTTATGAGCATTGATCTTGTAACCTGCTACTTTACTGAATTCACTTAAGAGTTCTAAAAGTTTTCTGGTGGAATGTCCAGGTTCCTCTAAATATATAATCATGTCATCAGTGAACAGGGATAGTTTGAGTTCTTCTTTTCCTATTCGTATCCCTTTAATTTCTTTGGTCTGCCTAATTGCTCTGGCTAGAGTTTCAGGGACGATGTTGAATGGAAGTGGTGAAAGAGGGCATCCCTGCCTTGTTCCAGTTTTTAGGGGGAATGCTTTCAGTTTTTCACCATTTAGAATGATATTGGCCATCAGCTTAGTGTAGATGGCCTTTACAATGTTAAGGAATGTTCCCACTATCCCTATTTTTTCTAGTGTTTTGAGCATGAAGGGATGCTGTATTTTATCAAATGCTTTTTCTGCATCTATCAAAATAATCATGTGATTCTTAACTTTAAGTCTGTTGATATGGTGAATGACATTTATTGATTTCCGGATGTTGAACCAACCTTGCATCCCTGGGATAAAACCCACTTGATCGTGGTGCACTATCTTTTTAATATATTTTTGGATGTGATTTGCTAAAATTTTGTCGAGAATTTTTGTGTCGATTTTCATTAAGGATATTGGTCTGAAATTTTCTTTCCTCAATGTGTCTCTGTCTGGTTTAGGTATCTAGGTGATATTGGCTTCATAGAATGAGTTTGGGAGGGTTCCCTCCTGTTCTATTTCATGGAATAGTTTGAGGAGTATTGGAATGAGCTCTTCTTTAAAGGTTTTGTAGAACTCGGCTGAGAACCCATCTGGTCCCGGACTTTTCTTTGTTGGTAGGCTTTTGATGACCTCTTCTATTTCATTGCTTGAAATTCATTTATTTAAGTTGTGTATATCCTCCTCGTTCAGTTTAGGCAATTCATATGTCTCTAGAAACTTGTTGATGTCTTTGAGGTTTTCTATTTTGTTGGAATATAGATTTTCAAAATAGCTTCTAATTATATTTTGTATTTCACTCGTGTCTGTACTGATATTTCCTTGTTCATTCCGAATTTTAGTAAT
The DNA here is from genome assembly GCF_902686445.1 of Sciurus carolinensis. NCBI lineage: Eukaryota > Metazoa > Chordata > Mammalia > Rodentia > Sciuridae > Sciurus > Sciurus carolinensis. The sequence goes on from NC_062224.1 coordinate 89,251,546, forward strand.
TTGAGTTTTCTCCCTCTTTCTCTTTGTTAGTGTGACTAAGGGTTTATCAATTTTGTTTATTTTTTCAAAGAACCAACTATTTATTTTGTTAATTTTTCCAATTGTTTCTTTTGTTTCAATTTCATTGATTTTGGCTCTGATTTTAACTATTTCCTGTCTTCTACTACTTTTGGTGTTGGTCTGCTCTTCTTTTTCTAGGGCTTTGAGCTGTAGTGTTAAGTCGTTTATTTGTTGATTTCTACTTCTTTTGTTGAATGAACCCCATGAAATAAATCTTCCTCTAAGTACTCCTTTCATAGTGTCCCAGAGATTTTGATATGATGTGTCTTTGCTCTTGTTTACTTCTAAGAAATTTGTATTTCCCTCCTGATGTCTTCTATTATCCATTCATCATATCATAGTGTATTATTTAATCTCCAGGTATTGGAGAAGTTTCTGTTTTTTATTCTGTCATTTATTTCTAATTTCAATCCATTATGATCTGATAGAATACAAGGTAGTATCTCTATCTTCTTGTATTTGCTAACAGTAGCTTTGTGGCATAAAATATGGTCTATTTTAGAGAAGGATTCATGTGCTGCTGAGAAGAAAGTGTATTTGTTCTTTGGATGGTATATTCTATATAGGTTCGTTAAGTCTAAATTTTTGATTGTGTTATTGAGATCTATGGTTTCTTTATTCAATTTTTGTTTGGAGGATCTATCCAGTGGTTAGAGAGGTGTGTTAAAATCACCTAGTATTATTGTGTTGTGGTCTATTTGATTTCTGGAATTAAGAAGGATTTGTTTGACGTACATGGATGAGCCAATGTTCTGGGCATAGATATTTATGATTGTTATGTCTTGCTGATTTATGCTTCCCTTAAGCAGTATGTAATGTCCTTTTTTATCCCTTCTGACTAGTTTTGACTTGAAGTCCACATTATCTGAAATGAGGATGGATACTCCAGCTTTTTTGCTGTGTCCATGTGCATGGTATGTTTTTTTCCCATCCTTTCTCCTTTAGTCTGTGGGTATCTCTTTCTGTGAGATGAGTCTCTTGCAGGCAGCATATTGTTGGATTTTTCTTTTTAATCCATTCTGCCAGTCTATGTGTTTTGATTGATGAGTTGAGGCCATTAACATTCAGGGTTATTATTGTGATATTATGTGTATTCTCAGTCATTTGACTCATTTTTGTTTTTTGACATGATTTGGTTTCTTCTTTATTTGACTTTTCTTTTAGGCTAGTTCCTCCCATTGCTGATTTGCATTGTTATTTTTCATCTCTTCCTCATGGAATATTTTGCTGAGAATGTTCTGTAATGCCGGCTTTCTTTTTGTAAATTCCTTTAGCTTTTGTTTATCATGGAAGGATCTTATTTTGTTGTCAAATCTGAAAGTAAGTTTTGCTGGGTATAAGATTCTTGGTTGGCATCCGTTTCTTTCAGAGCTTGGTAAATGTTGTTCCAGGTCCTTCTAGCTTTTAGGATCTGGATTGAAAAATCTGCTGTTATTCTTATTGGTTTCCCCCTGAATGTAATTTGATTATTTTCTCTTGTGGCCTTTAAAATTCTGTCTTTATGTTGTATGTTAGGTATTTTCATAGTAATGTGTCTTGGTGTGGGTATGTTGAAATTTTGTATATTTGGAGTCCTAAAGGCCTCTTGTACTTGGTTTTCCATTTCATTCTTCAGATTTGGGAAATTTTCTGATATTATTTCATTGAATAGATTGTTCATTCCTTTGGTTTGTTTCTCTAAGCCTTCCTCAATCCCAATAATTCTTATATTTGGCCTTTTCTTGATATCCCATAATTCTTGTAGATTCTGTTCATGATTTCTTACCATCTTCTCTGTTTGGTCAACATTTTTTTCAAGATTAAATATTTTTTCTTCAATGTCTGAGGTTCTGTCTTCCAGGTGTTCTATCCTATTGGTAATGCTTTCTATGGAGTTTTTAACTTGGTTTATTGTTTCCTTCATTTCAAGGATCTCTGTTTTTTTTTTTTTTTTTCAGTATCTCTAACTCTTTATTGAAATGATCTCTTGCTTCCCCTATTTGGTCTTTTAACTGTTGATTGGTGTGATCATTTAATGCCTGCATTTGCTCTTTCATCTCCTCCTTCAATGCCTGCATTTGCTCTTTCATCTCCTCGTTTGCTTCCCTGATTGTTTTAATTACGTACATTCTGAACTCCCTTTCTGACATTTCTTCTGCTGTGCTGTCATTGGGTTTTATTGATATTGTATCTAGGTTTGTTTGAGACATTTTCTTCCCTTGTTTTGTCATATTGGTCAGATGTCAGTGGGACTCTGAGATATTGCAGATTTCCTCTATTGGCTTATAGTGTCCCTGTAGATTTCCAGTATATCACCTCCCAGCCTTCAGTAGCCTGAAGTCTTGGTGGACCTTGATAATGCAGTGCTTCTGAAGAAAGCTGCCCGTAGTCCGCTACTGGTTCCAGGGCTTGGAGCTGGCTCTGTGCGGAAAGGCTCTCACTGGGTGGTCTGCTCCGAGAAGCTGGCCGTGAAAGGAGCCTGCCGCCGGAGCGAGCAGGGCTGCTTGGGGAAGTCCCTGCTCCTGGTCCCTGAAGTTGCCTGTGGGCTGGAGCGCCCTGCTGGCTCCGGGACTTGGAGCTGGTTCTATGCAGAAAGGCTCTCACTGGGGGGCCTGCTCCGAGAAGCTGGCTGTGTGGAAGGAGCAGGGCTACCTGGGGAAGATTCTAGCTGCCCTGCCCTGCTCTGAGAAGCCGCCCCTGTCCGGGTTGCTGCCCGGGTCAAGCTTTACCCGGTGGGGGAGACTCACCCCATGGCTCTATTTTAGTCTGAGTCTCTCAATGCCTCCCCTTCTTGAATCCTGGGATCTGGAGCGACAGGAGATGCAGTCACCCTCTAGTCCGCCACCTTGGATTGCCCCGTGGAAAGAGCCTGCCGCCGGAGAGAGCAGGGCTGCTTGGAGAAGTCTCTGGCTGCCCTGCCCTGGTCCCAGAGGCTGCCTGTGGGCCGGAGATCACTGCTGGCTCCGGGAGTTGTGGCTGGCTCTGTGTAGAAAGGCTGTCACTGGGCGGTCTGCTCCGAGAAGCTAGCCGTGAAAGGAGCCTGCTGCCAGAGGGAGCAGGGCTGCTTGGAAGTCCCTGGCTGCCCTGTCCTGGTCCCTGAAGCTGCCTGCGGGCAGGAGCTCGCTGCTGGCTCCGGGACTTGGAGCTGGTTCTGTGCAGAAAGGCTCTCACTGGGGGGCCTGCTCTGAGAAGCTGGCCGTGTGGAAGGAGCCCGCCGCCGGAGTGAGCAGGGATACCTGGGGAAAACTCTAGCTGCCCTGCCCTGCTCTGAGAAGCCACCCCTGTCCGGGCCTGCCGCCCGGGCCAAGCTTCACGCGGTGGGGGAGACTCTCTCCGTGGCTTTATTTTTAGTCCGAGTCTCTCAATGCCTCCCCTTCTTGAATCCTGGGTTCTGGAGTGACAGGAGATGCAGTCACCCTCTAGTCTGCCATCTTGGATCACCGTCAGTTACTTTTTGATTAACCTTTCATAATTCTCCTTTTCTAATTTAAGTCCCTATGCCATAACATACAGGTTAAAAGTTAGGGGTCACCTGACATACCTTATTTGGCTATAGTATTTATTAAAAGTTCACTAATTTTTCCTAGTTTTAAAATTAGGTGATTGTTTTTCATAAAACTTCTGGTTTCTCTTGAAAAATCAAAGGTATGTGTCCACACTGGGCCCACATTCCATATGTATGGAAATGAAAAATGGCTGCCTTATTGAGATAGAGTCTAGGATCTCTTATCACATGGTCTTCCATTTTCTGTTGTTTCCTGTAGGCTCACTCCACTCATTTATATTATGCATGTAATGTATGTAACATGGGTTTGGGTTTGTAAGTGCATAAATATGTATACTACATATTTAACCTTAAAATCTCCTACTTCCCTTTTCTACCTATGAAATGAAGGAATATATTTATATAATAAATAATTATACCTTGAGTTTTTCCCAGGTTTTAAAGAAAATCTTATTTTTTTAGCTTTATACTATACTTAAACATTGTTCCACTCTGTTTTCTAAATTCTATGTGCTATACCTGTGGTTCTCAAAGTATAGTCTGGGGCTAAGAGGATCCCCTAGAGTTTTTCAGGGCTTTTGTGAGGTCAAGACTGTTTTCTTAATAATGGTGAAATATTTTAGCTTTTTCACTTCCATTTTCCACAAATATGTGATATACTTCTATAAAGGCTTCAAATGATGAAGTTAATTACTCTGATGACTAATGAAAAGTATAGTTACAGATTTTGTCCTACTAATTTCTGACTATAAGTTTTAATTTGCTCTAACTCATATAAAAATTATTTGATGACCTTAATACCACTTACGATACTAAAATCAATTCTGAGACCTACTGTGCTCTACATGGGGAGGCTAACTGAAATGTGGCAAATGTCCCAGGAAAATTTCCAGAAAATTGCTATTTGTTTGCCCATTTCTTTCTTGAAGCATGGTTCTTTAATTAGTAATGGCTTTACCCTACTGAAACACTTGGCTATCTTTCTTTTTTTGGGTACTGGGGATTGAACTCAGGGGAACTCGGGCTCTGAGCCAAATCCCCAACCCTATTTTTATTTTATGTAGAGACAGGGTCTCACTGAGTTGCTTAGTGCTGCATTTTTGCTGAGACTGACTTTGAACTTGCAATCCTCCTGCCTCAGCCTCCCGAGCCTCTGGGATTACAGGTGTGTGCTACTGTGCCTGGCCTCTGATATAATTGTTATCTTTAGTGAAAATATGTAGTGAAAACATAAGAGCAGAACACTCAACTCTTTTTGATATGCAGAAATAATTTCATTATATTTGTCAGAATTGATCAGGCTTGGCTGGGGTGTGGCTCAGTGGTAGAATGCTTGCCTAGCACACATGAGGCACTGGGTTCAATCCTCAGCATCACAGAAAGATAAATAAAGGTGTCGTGTCCATCTACAACTAAAAAAAATTTATAAAAAGAATTGATCAGGCTTATGTTAAATTATGATAGGTACTTCTCAAAAATAAGCAAGTTAAAGTAAATTAATGAAATTTACTGTGAAGAAATTAATATGATAGTAAAGAATTATATATGCATTGTATATGTTCATTGAATAGAGAATGAAAAATAAATTCAATGAAACAACTACATAGGCCACTTTCATATAAAGTATACATCAAGAATATAAAACAATTTATGGCTTCAGGAGCTTTATTTAAATGAGGAGACAAATTAAATATTTAAGTAGAAGTATAAATCAGTATTGCATGTTTCAAAGCATCTGGAGCAGTCAGTATGTATTGCCTGGAAATGGGACAGGTTTTGTGACTTCAGTGCTTTGGAAAAGCCTCCTAGCTTATGTCCAGAGCAATGCATAGAATTTGGAGAGATGGAGAAAAGAGAATATAGAATTTCATGAAAGGAGTAAAGCATATGTTGGAGTATGAGTAAAAGCCTTAGAACTGGAAATAAATGCTATATGAAAGGTAAGATACCTGGACTGGGTAAACATTTAGGTATTGGAATGTGGTGTGAAATATGTTTTGATAGGTAGAGTGAAATCAGGAAGTGCAGAATTTTTCTGTACTAATTGGATGAAGTTATTTATTGCATTAAACTGGCATATTTTATTGAGGCATTAAATGGATATGTAGTTTAAGGAATTGGGTTTTGATAATGTAAGCAGTAGGGAGGCAGTGAACATTTTTCTTTGAAGGAAGGCATAATAAAAAACACTTTTTAAAGAAGATTAATTTACTGGCAATGGATTGAGCAGAGGTGTGACAGGAAAATTACTTAGGCAATAAGGATTTAGAGTTGGATGAAAATGGAAGAGGAGGACTGGATCCAGGCTACATTTCAGAGGAACTAACATGATTAGATAACTGATTGGATATAGAGGATGAAGAAGGCATGATAGGACTGATTCTGGAATTTTAATTTTGGTGTCTGGTGCTTCCTTTAATAGAGTGAGATGGCTAGGATTCAGTTTTAGACCCTAGTTAAGGGCATAGTGTAATGAAGTCAGGAACGATTGGGCTAGGGAATACAGAATTCAGCTTTATCTATGAAAAACACTTGTGTTTTGCATGTGACAATATTAGCTAAGTATCATTTATCTGAAATGCTTGGTACCAGAAGTGTTTCAGATTTTGGAATATTTTCATAGACTCTAACTATGGAACATCCCTAATTCAAAAATTCAAAATCTAAAGTCTGAAAAGTTTTATTTTATAGTACTGGGGGTTGAACCCAGGGCTTCGTGCAAATGCTCTACCATTGAGTTACATCCCCAGCTCATTTGTTTTATTTTTATTTTATTTTTTTGAGACACAATCTTACTAAGATGTTGAGTCTTTCCTTGAATTTGCAGTTCTCTTGCCTCAGCCTCCTGAGTAACTCAAAATCTGAACCATATTGAGTGCTATATCCTTACTGTATACATCATATTTTAGTTCTGAGTACAGCTTGAAGCAGTGTTTGAAACTTGAAAAAAGACTAAGTTTTTAAAAGGTTTGAGGAAAATTTATCTTTACAGAAAAATGGAGACAGTGATTATCAGCTCAGACCACATGTTCAAATCACCTTCAGAGTTCTTTTAAAAAGTTCAGGTATCTGGTACGGTATGAAGTTGGGCCAAGGAGGCACTTTTTTTTTTTTTAACATGATATTCTTTAAGTAATCCTAATGAGCAGAAAGGGTTGAGAATCACTACATTAATACACAGGAAATACTTGCAAGGAATGGGAAATAGAGTTTCAGTAACAGTGTTTTGAAGTTTTGAAAATTTCTTGTGTGATTATCTATTTTCCTTTTACCTTTTCAACTAGAAAGAAAGAGGAGTTACAATCTCTTTTAAGAGATTTATTGAACATTGTGAAGAATATTCAACCATTAGGTTTATTAGACACTTTAGCAGGGAAACTGGGGGACTTGGAACAGTTCCTGTGTTATGTGCATGTACACTTGTTTCAGTGGAATATGAAGAAGGCTGACTTGCAGGGATAAAGTCTCTTTTGACCCCTATTGCCTATGATCTACAATATGTGATTATTTTACTCTCTTAATCTCACAGATTAAATTATCCATGTTTTTCTTGCATTCTCCTTAGAAGTAGAATTCATTCCATTTTGTCTCCAAACAAGTTCATTGTTTTCTATTTGAAACACACAGACAGCCAAGTTTTTTTTAAATATAATCTCCAATAACTTGATAATTATATGCTCTAAGGAAAGTAAGTGAAAATTATTCTAGGACTTAATTATTGGTAAGCATGTTCAGACTAATAGTTTTTGCCCCTTCATGGAAGTGATTTCTTGTTGCCAATATCAGTGGTATATTTACCAATCATAATGTTGACCTCAAAGGTTAATGATATATACCCATTTTTAGTTCAAGGACATTCTGGATATCATCAGAGAAAATTTTAGTAACAGAACAGCATTTAATTGCCAATAGGATGAACTATCTATTTACATCTCTATTTCTTTCATAGTATTTCGAAAGAAAATACTGAAACTGAAGTTCAATGTCTAGGTTATGCTCATTTTGTTTGTTATTTTACTTTTTCCTTAACAAGTTTCTTAATTTTTATTGTGGACATTTTAAAGGTGTTACCTAGAAGTCCTCAGACCTCTCTAATTCAGGGTATAGATGACATCATGCTGCTATTTAAACTTGATTGTTTGCTTGATCACTTCTATTAGAGTACCTTTTGGATCTTAGTCCAAGAGGACCTAGAGGTATTTATTTTCTTTTCATATTTTTGAGGTGTTTGTTTTCTTTTCATATTTCTGTAGTCTCTGTGGGGTATCTCAAAGTTGCTCAGGAGCTGCTCATCTCCCTTAACTGCTATACTAATTTATACCTTCCCCCTTGAGTCTTCCTTGCAGTGATTTCCGCTGATACAGTTCTTTCTCTAGACTGTTTTAGTATTCTTTGTAGGGTAATGCTTTGAGACATGGATTGAGGCTGATAGTGACATGTAATCTTACCTCAGACAGCTGTTTGAAATGTACCCTATTTCTCTGTTGCTGCACTTGGCTCCTGGACTATCATTCATGAATGACATTACCAGTTATGGCTCTTTATACATTCAGTGTCACTTCATCTTTCATGATCTGGTTACTGTTCTGAAAAGTGGGCAAAGAGGTAGCTCTTCATCATCTGTATTAATGAAGTTCTGCTAAAGTAGAACTCTTTTAGTTTTACAGAACAGTCCTTTCCTTCCAAGATTATCCATATGCCACCAAGATCCTTGGGTCAGGTCATGTTCATAAAGCAAACAACCACTGTAATCTGCAGGGAGAGTTTCCTTTTGACCCTGAGGTCTTATTGTATCTTGGGATGAATTCTGTCTCGGAAGATTGCATTATCTGCTTCCTTGCCTGCTATTTCCTCATGAATTGTCCACATATGTCTGAATTCTAATGCTAATAATATATGATCTAAGGTCTTATCCCAGGAAATTCATTTTAATATTATATGAATTATTATAGTAACCTAATAATTGAGTTACTTATTTTCTTGTCATTCAGTTTATATTCAACTCAGAAGCCAGGGTAATCCTGTTAAACTATTTCAGATGATGTCACCACTCTACTCCAACTGTCTGTGTCTTCCTTCCCTAGAGTGTGAGCCAAGTTCTGTTTTATGACTCTTAAGGTCTTTTGAGTTCTTTTTTTCTCCCTTATCTCTCTGACCTCATCTTGTCTACCTTATTTAATACCATGTCTTTAGAGATTTCTTTATTTGAAAAAGTAAAATTTTTAAAAACTGTAGTATTTTCTAGACTGTAGTATTTCATAGGATAATAGTTTGTATAACCATTTTTATATTGACATGCATGTACTTTATTTCCAGTACATTGTTAATTGTAAATGGTGGTTTAGTAAACACTGTTATGCATGTATGTCTGCACAGGAAATACATAATTTTATGCATTTTGCAATTTTTGAATAATTACCTGTTTTTCCTGATGCTACAGTCTTTAGCCACTCCTTTACTCCTTGGTAAATCTTTCAGCTTTATTTTCCTGAAAAATGCTTTTATTTTAACTACATTGTTGTCCACAGTTTTTGAATGACAAACATATATTCTTAAAGGTTCTGATTACATTATTCCACTGTCTTCTGGCTTTCATTGCCGCTATTGAGAAGTCTGCTGTCAGTATAATAACATGTATTTTCTGGTTGTCTTTTTTCCTGTCTAGGATGTTTTTAAAGATAAACACATCTTTTTGTATTTGCAATTTCATTATGATACATCTAGTCTTCTCTTTTTTTGCTTGGACTTGCCATGATTTGTAAATCTTAATACTTATGTGTTTCCCCAGTTTGGAAAAATAAGTCTTCAGTTCTTGTAATATTATTTTCATCCCTTTTCCATTATATACATTCCAGTCTCTTTGGTCTGCTATTATGGAACTCTGAGGAGATGTATGTTACCATTCCGATCTTTTTTTTCTTCATAGCCTTTTTATGTGTCTCTCTCATCTCTCTGTGCCTCATTCTTTTCAATATCTCTTATGCTTTTGTGTCTGATTCTGTTCATTATTTTTTCTTTAGTTGTATATTGTCTGCTGCTTATTCTATCCATTGTTTTTAATTTCATAGATTATATTTTGTAGAGTTCTAGATTTCTGAATTTGTCTTTTAAAAAATAATTTCATTTCTTTCTCATGTTTTTGTCATTTTATTCTTTAAACATTTTAAATGTTTTTATCATATTTTTTAAAGATAATTTTAGTATCAGAAGGCTTTGATTGAGAGGATCATTGTTAATTCTGTTGTTTGTTTTTATGGTTTTTGATCACTGTATTTAGATTTTGCAGTATCATGTTTGGCAAGATCCGAGTTGAGTGTTTCCTTCCAAAGAGCACTTGTACTTTCCTGTGCAACATGCCTGAGATTCTGACTCTCTGGGTTCACAGGATCCAGCCATAGGCTTTGTATATGTAAAGATAAATAAGATAAAATAATTATTGCACTTATAGTAACTTCCTTAGTGAATTTATTTTATTTATTAATTTTATTTTACATTTCATTTGATTCTAACTTGAAGGTATTCTTGGAGAAATGTGATGCATGGGTGAATTTGGTTTTTTAATATTTTGATTTATAGTTGTATTTTTATTTGAAAAATAATTTTAAATGTTTTTAGTAATTATTCTTCTTATAGCTTTAACATATTTTTATTTTGGAAAACTTCAAGTCATTTTTATAGTTAGTATGGTCCAAATGACTGCAACTGTTTGTGCTGCATCTAAGAGTGCTAGGAGTCTGTCGTCATTCAGACTCTTTGTGTATTAAGCCAAAAAGGCTTTGGCCAAGTTTGTACTTCTAGTCACTTGTTTTTGCTGTAATATTAAAATTATCTTAAATGTTGGGAATGTATTAAGTGTTATAAATAAAATGAAACTGCCTTAGGAGAGGTTCCTTGAATGTTATATTTCTGAAATTTCATGTTAAGGCTGTAGTTCTGGTAAATATTTTAATTCAAAGAGTTAAATATAATGAATTTTGAGAAGTATATCTCTTCTTTTTATTTGATCATTTACTTAGAAAAAGGAAATAGAAAAATGACTGTGTAATGCTAAAGCCTGGCTTCTTGCCTTCTGTCTTTAAGGGAATCATGAAAAAGCTAATGTTCAAGGGTATGTTGAACATATCAGCTGACTAAAAGGGTATATCAGATTTTATATGACAGATCATCTTTCTACAAGCAACCTATTAACTTTTTCCCCCCTGTGTTCTTACAAAAACTTTTGTGTTGACTTTTAATGATTGGTATCTGAAAAATGTCAAAACATTGATTCGCAGTTGTAAGTTCCTTGTCTTAGATTAATCAAGATTGAACATCTGTGGTACAGCATTTCTTTCCCTCTTTTGTTGTTGGTATTTTTTTTTTATGTCTCATGAAGGGCCCTTGGGACAGATGGCCCCTCACTCTTGATGGTTCGATTACCATGATCACCCACAGCTTCAGAGGAGTGCGAAGAAAAGAAATTGCTTTCTTTGTCAAGGTGTTTTCAATTCAATTCTCACCCATTAGCCCTGTTTGGTTAAGTTTGGAATTACTCTATCAGGTGATTGATGAGGGTTTTCATTTTATTATAATAGGTCTTTTTAAAAAAGAAATAGAAGAAACAGAATATGTCTAACATGCTACAAATTGGATTATATTTTCTTAAGGTTCTTTAAAATTCTATTTTAATTGCCTTCATTAGAATTTTCTAGTATATGAGCAAGAAGTGCTTCCTCATTTTGAGTTGTAACACTAATTACGTATCATTCTGGGAAAAAAATATTTAGAAAGTCTAGAATTACCCATTAAATTATTTGTATGGTTTCAGTTTCAAAAGCACCAAAATTATTCTATAGTAGGATTAGTTTGATTATCCTTGTGTCTCTTACAATGAGGGTAATTGCAATGAGATCCTTACAGTAGATTTTATTTGTATCACCACTTATATACATTTTTAGAAGCATGAAAAAATGACCAAATTTTAAAAATTGCTTGCTTTTAATTTTAAACATATATAGTACGTAAAGCACAGAAGTGTGATCTTTTTGCAATTATGTAAAACATTGTGAAATAACGTTTTCATTTTCTTATTTTTTTAATATATAAGTCAAACTTACATGATTAGGAATTGTGTTAATTCCAGATTGAGATGGTATTGATTTAAGTGTTATTCATGATTAATATCATTTTCTAGGTTTCTTCACATCATTTTTTCAAATTTTGTTTAGAAGAGATCTATGTGATTGTTTTAAAAAGTCTTGAAATATATGGTTTGCTGAAAGTATTCTGTGGATAATTAAGAAATTTTCTAGACTTTTGCATGTTCTTTAAACTACGACCCATTGAATGAAGGAATATCAACAAAGTAGAGCAAACTTTTTTCTAAATGTAGTGTGTTTCATGCACAGCAAAGCAGCATAGTTAGGAAGGATGTTCCACTGGAAACACGGACACTGAATTCTAATCTTGTCTTCAGTAGTTCCTAATTCAAGACACAGGATCCAGGGTAACATTTTAAAGTCTGGATCATCAAAATAATCTTTAAGAACCCTTTCTCATTCAGAAAAATTCCAAGATTCTCTCCATAGTAATGAGACTTTTCTTAAAAATGCCAGCACATAAATATATGTGCATTTACAGATAATCTTTCTGTGCATTTAATCTTTCATTGTTCAGATTGAAAGTAACTTAAATTCTATAAAGGAAAGTTGCCTAAGAATACACAGCAAAAGTATTATCTCACATATCTGAGATGGTAAGGTACAAAAAATTCTTAAATATTGGGCTATGAATGTATATGTATCAATCCTGCAGAGGTAGAGAGAATGCTAGCATGTATTTATGAACATATAATTAGAGTCTCCATAATTTTTCCTGAAATACTATAATTCTAATGTCATAAAATATTACATTTTGAAATAAAATTATTTTCACTGGGATATGGAAATTGAATTATAGTATTAATAATATTTATTAGTACAGAAAAGGTTTTAAAGATATTTTGGCAGCGTTTTTCTTACTAAAATTACTTTCTGCTATAATTGCCATGGTTGATGTTTTCGCCTACCTTTGGAAAGATATCTCTCTTGTCAAATAAAATATATATGTACTAAAAGGAATTCTCAATTACTGCCATATTTTAAATAATATTTATAATCAATAAATATTAAATCTCTTAACATATGATACATAATACTGATCATTATGAAAGATAACATGGTATGTGCCATTAGTTCTCAAAGTGTGGTCCTCATAGAACCAGTAGCATCAGTACCACCTGGGAGCTTGTTAGAATTGCAGTTTCTCAGACCCACATAAGGCCTACAGAATCAAAATGTCTTGGAGTGGGACCCAGTGATTTGTGCTTTAACAGTCTCCCTTGACATTTCTGTTGCATGCTGAAGTTTGAGAACTATTGACCTTGGACATTAAGAAGATACTAAAGTTCTATATTATCATGCATATATATTTTAAAAATTTAATTAACATAGGAATTGTGCACATTTATGGGGCAAAGCGTGATATTTCTTTGCATGTAAACTGTATTGCTCATCTTAGGGTAATTGTCATATCTGTTGTGTGTCATCTATATGTTAGCCTTCATTTATACAATATCTGATTACTTATATTTTATTAAGAATGGATGAGTTTGAGGCCAGCCTCAGCAATTTAGTAATGCCCTGTCTCAAAGTTTTAAAAAATGAAGAAGGGCAGGAGATGTAGCTCAATGGTAAAAGCACCCCTGGTTTAAATCCCCACAGTACTGGAAGAACAAAAAAACAAAACAAAACAAAAAGGATGTAGTCTGAATTTATTATTGATTTTATTTTTGCTACTCCTTATATTTTTAAAGTTCCTAATGCAATTCATTATACTGGTTATTTTTTGGTGGGGTATGAATCAGGGGTATGAATCAGTGCTTTAAATTTGTGTTTTGCTGGAGCACATGCCAAGGAATAATGTCAAGGTATTGGTTTTCTGGATCTCTAACTTCAACAAGATCCAAAATAATTGAGTGAGATGCTTTCTTAAAATCTTTTTTGCAGTCATGCTTGATATGAAAATACAATAATTACTGGGTTGGAAATCTATGTGGTAGAGTTAAAAATTATAATTTTAACTGTAATTAATTACATACTTTTTAATCTTTTCATATAATAGTACATGTAGAAAAATGATATTTATATGGTGTACTTGGAAGAAAAGATGATATTCTGTTCTTTCATGTGAACCTAGAGAGAGAAAAAAGGGAGAAAGACAGAATTGCTGTTTTTTAGAATCTGTCTCTAGTCATAGAAAGTATTGTATTATTAATGGTAGGCCATCAGCTGCTTCATTTGATAATTTTACAAATACTTCCATTTTATTTATCTTATTTCTCAATCCTACAGTTTTTTGATATATGTAATATATCTTCAAATAAAAATGTTTTTTTTTTAAAAGTGCTTTGTATAACACTTGTATGGCTTTGTATTACAATATTATTGGATTTTATAGAAAAAAATCCACCTCCTTTTTTTTAGCTTTAGGTAAGTCATTTATGTCTATAAGTGCTCTTATGTGCAAGTTCTCTTTTTATCACACTTGTCCAAAGAAACTGACCCTGACTGAATCCACCAATTTTATCTTATATCTGGGTTGCTGGATCATGATGGAGAAATCCCACTTTGTAACCATTCAGTGTCAGGATGGCCACTTGCATAAACTGAGTACTAATTATTGGCTGAACCATTAGTTACCTTCTCCTTGAACCTCCAACAATCCCTTTTCTAAGCAGAGAACTTTGCTTCAGGGAGCTTTTCACCAGAGGGAAAAATGCCAGTTTTTACATATGTTTCATCTTTGCACCACACAGCCTGCAAACCTGTCTTCTGCCCCTTCTTTTTCCTTGTCACAGTGGAAGGCTTGCTCTAGCTTCTGTTCATGGCTCATCTCACTGTCTTGGTTAAGATTCCTCCCTTCCTGGCTTCTTAGAGATCTTATTTCCCTTTTTTTGTTGGCTTCTACTTGCTTATTAGTTTCTATCAGCATGTTCTAATCTGTCCTGTCAAAGAAAAAAAATCTATTAACTTCATCTTTCCGTTTACCTTTACTTTCTCCATCCTTTACTTCCTTAAATAAATTGCCTCCATATACACTGCCTCTTTTTTCATACTTATTCCAAAATCTTCTTAAATCTGCCTCCTAACCAACATGCTAGCTGAATTCTTCCTACTTTTCTGGTTGTTCTTTCTCCTTTGGCTGCTGCAGTGGCTTTTCTTGCCAACCCAGCTTCATCTCTTGATATTTCTTTCCCTTCCATTTCATATTCTAGACATAAGATTTTTTCTTACTTGTTTTTAAAATGCATTCTGCTTTCTTTTAACCCCCCAAATTTCATGCATATTGTTTCTCTAGAATGTTGTCTGTTATCCACTTTATAGTCAAATTAACCTTTGTCTAATATAAGTGTCAATTTAGAGGTCCTTTCCTTTAGTGGCTCTCTAAAGTAGGTTAGATTCCCTTATGATGTCTTTTTATCATTGTAACCCACATTAAGTTGTTTTTCATATTTAAATGTTTTCCTTATAAATTGACCATTATATCACCACAGTTAAA
The DNA here is from genome assembly GCF_902686445.1 of Sciurus carolinensis. NCBI lineage: Eukaryota > Metazoa > Chordata > Mammalia > Rodentia > Sciuridae > Sciurus > Sciurus carolinensis. The sequence goes on from NC_062224.1 coordinate 89,266,667, forward strand.
AGAATAAAAATCACATTTTTAAAACACATTTTATTAATTATTTTTGCTCATTTTTGTTCAAAATTCATCATCATTCCTTCATCTGCCACATTTCTTGAAATTATTAAACTGATGAATTTTTAAGTTGAATTAAAGTATTCCTGCAGTATACATTGTTTAGAACAATACCTTGCACAAAAACTGGATAGCCTTTGATATTTCTGTCCATTGACACTGTGAGGTACTAGAGGACAGTGGCTTTGTTTATTTAGCACTCTATAGATTTTTGAACTAAGTAAACAAATGGACCACAAAATGTATTAATTATTGGACATTTTTTAAAAATAGGTGCTTCTTGTATTTTAAGAATGCTCTAGTCTCTGACATTAGATAGCTATATGACTAAGAAAACTTCTCATTATTTTGACTTCAGTTTCTTCATATGTAAACTTCTGATTCTGTACTGTAACTAAGTCAAACAAAAAAGGTATAAACAAAATACTACTATTTTACATTCTACTTTTTCAAAAATATGCCCTCTCTGAACTGTGATTTTTACAAATGCATACTTTAACAGATAGTGCATACTTAATTCATTTTTGAGTTCTGTGAATTAAGTCAGTTTTATTCACTTATGCAGTTCGGAAGTTTTTCCTGCCTAGTTTTTGGGGTTCAGTAGAATCACACTAGTATTCCAAGTTATTTTAATTTTTTTTTCCACTATGGATCAGAAAATGTGAAATACCTGATTAAGAAAGAAAATATCACCAAATTTATTTTACTTTCCATTTTTGAAGAGGTTTTCTCATGAATTAGAAATCCTTGTGAATAGTGGTACACATAAAATAATTTAAACATTTCCTTCAAAATTTACTGATTTGAGAAAAATTTGTATATTTTCTTATTACACTGTAATTGTTCTCATTAAAATAAAATTAATTACATTTGTGTCAAAATTAAGATATATTCTTCCTGTAATATTTATTTGGTTTCTAGATTGTTGGCAGCAGAGTGTTTTTAAAATAAAGATATGGAGTCTTCTTTGCATTACTAGGAGATGCTAGAAAGAAGAAACAGTGTATTATCAGTCATCCCTGGCACTGATGCTTCTTCCTGACAGCAGTTCCCATCCTTTCACCCATAAAATCAGCATAAAATTGGCCTAACATTGCCAGATCAGATTGATTATCTAGAAAGTAATCCTCAGGGAACAGAAAATTCAGTCTTTGTGCAAAGTTGTAGAATTGGATTATTTATTTTTAATCCCTTTTGTTTCTTCTTTTGCAGTACTTATGAAAAGTTGCTACAAAGATGTGTCAGATGGGGTCTTAATATAACCACATAGCAGTAACTAAGTTAATCCTTTTAAAAATATGGATGCACATGATTCTAAAAAATTTTTGAGTACTGAACAGTAAAATTTATTTAATGACAACAGTAGGATATTTTCCACTAGATAATTAAACCAGTAGATGCTGTTTCTATGTACTCACTTATTCTTTCTCTGTAAAAAATAGAATACAGGGAAAAGAAAGGACTAAGTAAGGGATGAGTGCAAAGTGAGGCACAAATCATACTAACTAAATGCTGCTGTTCACATTTTGGGCAGATTATGAGAAATACACAAGTTAAATGTCCTCATTTGAAGACAAGAGGTGGAATTTTTTCTTTTTTGCACCTAGTTATTAACCCAAGAGTCCTTAACCACTGAATCACATTCTTAGCCCCCTCCCTTTTTTTTTAATTTTGAGAGAGGGTCTTACTAGGTTGCTTACAGCCTCCTTAAATTGCTGAGGATGGCTTGGAGTTTATTATCTTCCTGCTTCAGCCTTTTGCGGTGGGCTGGGATTACAGACGTGAGCCACCACGCTCAACTTAAAGACATAGGTGTAAGATACTTGCACAGACATTCTCTCAAATGTCTCTCAAAAGTTGTTTAAAAGGGATTTTAAGCTTTCACATTGAAATCCCTTAATTTAATTATTTATTAGAAAGAACTAGGCTATATTTTGTGTGATGATTTGTTTATGTGGCCATCAGTTTTTGTGTTAATTTATCAGCAGTAATAATATTTGTTTAATATTTCATGAAGATTCTATCACTTTTGTTTTATGAGACTTAAATCTGAACAGCTATCATTTTATGTTACTTACTGAACACATCATTTTGCCTGTCACTGAAACATAAATGGGTGTATATGTGTATTCCAATTGGTAATATAGTTATCCATAGGACATTAATGCCTGAGGATTTTTAAGTGAGTTGTATATAATACATTTAACTTTTATGTCAGATATGTGTACATTGTTTTACATGAGGACATAATCATTTGTTGTTACCTTCACATATTTGTAATGTATATACGTTTTAAATAATTTACCTATGCTAATTTATGTGGAAACTTTTTATTCCTTAATAAGTAATAAGTTTAGTTGTAGAAAGCTTGCTGTCTTTGCTTTTTAAGTTAAAATATTTGAAAAAAAAATTTCTGTTGAATTTACAAGCAATATTTTAGCAATTCACTTTTTTATTTACATGTCTTAGATGTTAAGGTTCTGAATACTTTTAATTGTCTGCCAGTTGAAAATACAAGAGGAGCCTGCTCATGCTAAAAATACTGCTAGCCATTCATTGAGTTTTGGAATTAGCGCTTAGGAAATTATGCATCCCTGAATTGTATTTTAAAAAAGCATGATGGAATAGTGGAAATAATGGATTAGAGCTGTAGTTTTCCTCTGACTCGATACATAAAGTGATATCTTTGACTTACCAAATCCTTTCATATAGGGTGGCATTCAAGTACTGTCAAATTGGCAAAAGTTTTATTGTGGGCTTTCAAAAGTTTCTTTTTTTCAAGAAATAATATTAACTCATTTTACCTTTTAAAACATTTAAAATATTCATAAGTTTATTTTTGACAGTTAAAAAATAAGTGTGTGACCAAAATATTTTCTAGTGGTAATTAAAATGAAGAATTTTATTTTATTATACTAAGTAAAAGAGAAATAGCATGTGGAATAATGGAAATGTAAAACTGGCGTGAATATATGTAAAAGAATGTTTATATATATAAATTTATAGATAAATTTTCAGAAATATCCTACAAATATTAATTTTATGTTAAAAAAGCTGTCTTCTACTTATCTGCTAAATTATCTATTATTTTAAAAGTGATGTATAGAGTTTAATTTAGTCTCTGAGGGCTGTATTGATTACATATTTACCACATTTATGTTTTAATTTCATATTAAAACTAATAGTTTTGCAAGTAGAGTTAACATTGAAAATACTCAAAATCTTAAAATCTAAGATATATAAATAAAAAAGTGAATTGCTAAAAAATGATTTTTTATAAACTTACCAAGTTATTAATTTCATTTGACCCTATTTCAAAAGTCATTAAAACCCTTAAAAGATTAAAATGTTTAATTTGATAAAGGGCAAACAATGATCCTGACCAACTATAAGTATTTGAAGAAAAATTTGCAAATTATAATTATAGTCTTGATTGTTGCTTTAAATGTTTTCCTTTGGCTCTTTTTAATGATATGTGTCAATTATTTGCAGATCCTGTGATATTGTGGAAATTCCCAGAGGACTTTGGAGATCAGGTTGGGACAATAATTTATAAATAATTAAAAATGTAATATTGTGATTATGATTACTATTGCTGCTGTTTTCTTGATCAACCTGAGGGAAGAAGAAGCATGTATGAACAATATGTAGAAGAACTGTTTTTGGAGTTAGAATAGATTAGCAGAGAAACTCTTATATTGAAAATAATAGGGCTTAGATATATACAGTTTCAACATATTTTCATACTCATACTTAATTCTGCATAGACATTATTTCTGTCTGTGTAGAATTAAGTATAACTGCTATAAATAAGTGATTAGTTCTTTCCTTATCACAGTAATATCCCAATTATTTACATTTAGAGGTTGAATTATCAATATTTTCTTATAGACAATTTTTATCTATAGCTTAATTTTCTTGAACAAGGCAGGATGAATTTATTCCATTCATGTTTTAAATTATAGTCTTCTATAGTTCCTTAAGTATTTAGTATTATCATATGATGAAATATTTTTACATGATATATGTAAATGGAAAAATATTAAAAATTTATATTACAACTTATTATTTTGAAGCTGTACTATATATAATATATGGTTAACAGTACAAATTTAAGTTTTTATAGAAATAAGTACTTTTTGCTGGATACCTAATGAGTAGGTTCCTTTTGTTTTAAAAGAAATGGGAGAAAATAGATGTTATCACTATTAAAATCAGAATACTATAAATTTATATAATCAGTTCACTGATACAATTCTGACAAATTACCAAACTTAAATCTGATAAAAGTATACCTTTAAAGCAATTCCTTTGGAAATAAATATACAGATGCATGATTTTTTGAATATATGTGGAAGTATGGTGTTTTAGATGAAAGAAATCCAAAAAAAAAGTCACTTAAATGAACATGTTAAGCATTAGTTAGATCTAGTGCAGACCTTGACAGTGGTTTCAAATAAAAAGTAGATTGGTACTTTTAATTTGGTTTTAGTCCTTTGGAGAAAGGATAGATTTGTAAATACCTTAACTATATAAAAGAAGTCCCTGTGGTGAAAACATGATTTGGAAATAAGAAGCTTAATTGGATATGTTCCCAAGTAGTATATAAAGAATAGAGTCTTGCTGACTCATTTTACCATTCTGAAATGTTCTTTTCCTGGTCTTCTCAGTTCTTTCTTGCCTACTGACCCAGGAACAAACCCCCTTTTCAGGTCTTTTTGTTATTTTTATTTTTACCTCTTAAACTACCCCTGAGAATTTTTAGGTGATCTGGAGAGTCTTAACTGGACTCATATATGAGTGATAATATACTTGTTGGGTTCAGTGGTAGAAGAAAAATCAGTGAGATCAGTTGTGGTTATTCTTTGTAACTGGTAAAGTGATGCTTGGAATTTTTCAATTGAAACTGAATTGTTGCTTTGTTTCTAAAATTTGTGAGGTCAACAGAACATCAATAAGTCCTCACATACTTAGTGAAATACAAAAATAATTAACCATGTAATGGTGATGAACATCCATAACCCCAGTGATTTCAGTTCACAACAATTCTCAGTCTTTTTGAGAGTTAGGGCTGAAAGGTGTTTTAGTTACCATTTTGTCTACCTACCTCACTTTACATATCGAAGAAGCCATGCTTTATAAGGGGCCTAACACAGTTGTGCTGTGTGCTTTTTGGTTAATGTACTTAATACTACAGAAGCTGTAAGTCATGTGTATGTTACTCACCCTTATGATCTTCTTTTTTCCACTTGCTATCCACTTTTGTTCAAGAAGACATACTACAGAATGTGTAATTTTACTATAGAAATAAATTGTATTAGAGTAATGGCTGGGTTTAGTTGGCTAGAAATGTACATTTCATGTGATCTAAGTGTTAGTTTATGTTGTTCAGTAATTTGATACATTTGGGAAAAACAAACTCAAGTAGAATAAAATGTGTGCTTGTGCTATACTTAGCATTTGCTAAATCAGAGGATTATAACTATTTTCATTAAGCCAAAATTATAAATCTTAACAAGTTTCCTAAAGATTTGTCTTAATAAAGTGAATTTTAAGAAGAATTTATCTATTTATCTGTATATTTATTTATTATTTTGCAGTATTAGAGATTGAACACAGGGCTTTTCTCATGAGAGACAGTGCTCTACCACTGAACTACATCCCATCCTTTTAAATTTTTTATCTGAGACAGGGTCTTGCTAAGTTGGGATCCCAGCCTGGCCTTGAAGCATGTGGTTCTTGCCTTCTAGGAGTCTGTTAGGGAAAGGAAGGTTTGGGGGACAGGAAGATTTGGGCTAGACATAAGAAGTCAACCATTTGGGGCTTTAGTTTTACCATGAATGCATTGTTGAGATGCTGATGGTGAGGAAGAAAGCATGGGAGGTTGTCGGGGTTTCCAGGACCCCCAGCCTTGGGCACGGTCAAGATGGCGCCTGACGCTGAGCCAAAAGCGGCCAGCTATACAGTAAACAACCAGCGAATTCCAATGATTGGCTAGTTAACGATGTGATTAGAGCATGCCCCCCTCGTGTACCTATTCTATGCTTGCAGCTGTCTGCGGTTTACCTCGTGTGCCCCCCCCCCCCCATTGGTTGAAGTGTATATAAGCCTGGTGGGTGGGAGAGTAAGGGGGCGGAAGAAGCTGGGGGCGGAAGAAGCTGGGAGTGCACAGAAGCTGAGAGAAGAAGCTGAGAGAAGAGAAGCTGGGAGTGCGCGGAAGCTGGGAGTAAGAGAAGTGTAGGAGAGGGGCTGTGCATAATAAACTTCCAAAGCTTCAGACGTTTGTCGTGTCTCTCTCTGCGGCCAGAGGGAACGCGATAGGAGGTTATTGTAAGCCTTATTTGACCACTGAGTTATTTCCCATAAGTTGTTCCTCTTCAGATAAGAGTGATGAAGGAGGACATCACCATGCATCGTTACATAAACAAATGTCATACCTATTGTATTGGAAAGATAGAATGATAAAACTATTTCATATTCAAAGCTGAGGTAGAATGATAGAGATATTAGAATGTTAGTCCTTGTATTTAGTTTTGAAGCCTTATGTTATTTTTTTCAGTAATATAGATTTGAATTTGAGTTCTAACCTAGTCAGTTATATTCTTTTTGCCATTAGGAAAGTGTACCCTGCTATGAATGACATAACACTTACTTCATGGCATTCACAGTAGGATTAAGGTCTGTAAGAAACAGTAGAGTAGGCCTGGCTAAATTTCCTTCACATCCTGTGTACCTGACTTTTTTTTTTTTTTTTTTTTTTTGTGGTAGTTTTATTTTTACTTCCCTTTTCCATTCTGATCCTTCTTTTGTTTGGTTCAAAAATTCAGTTTGAAAAATAATTCTTTGAAAACTTACATGACCACACCCACTAGTCCATAACTTCTTTTATATTCCTCTGTATTCTATAGTTTTATTTTCATTCCTTTATACCTTCCACCTCCTCCTCCTCCTCCTCCTCCTCCTCCTTCTTTTTTTTTTAAGATGCCTCTATCTTCCTTGGGTTGTAAGTATGTTTCTTGAAAGAAAGGGGGAGAATCTTTTCATTATCAGTTTCCACATGTAGCAGAATAGATGGCACATGGTAAGATGTGAATAAATGTTCTTTGAGTGTCTCCTTGAGTGAGTGACGGATCAAAGGAAGTTGAATAAATTCAGGATAGCTTATCTTAATCATCCTAGAAAAATAGGAGGCAGGTAACCTACTGAAAGGGATGTGAGAGTAGTGTGTAAACTAAATTTAGAAAAATTTTAAAAGAGTGTTATGAAAAATATAATAGGGTTTCATTAAAATTTGAATGAAAAGATGTGATGTGGCATAAGGGTTAGGCAGTTGGAAATTTTGTGGGTCTATGATGACTGCTTGTGATGGGTATTTGATCTATGTGCTCCTCCTCCCTCCTCTCATCCCTATGGAAGGCTTAAAAACAATTTAAATTTTAATATGTATTGACAACCTGGTAAATGCTCCCATGATAGGTGACCAAAGTTCATTTACAAATATTTGTAGAAAAATGCATATTATGATTATTTTAATAATAATATTAATAATTCCATTCATTAAGCAACTTTTGGCAGAAATGATCTGGAAACAGTTTGTATTATAATTATAAGTGAATGGGAGTAAAAAGCTACCTACTGTACAATAGTAGCAGAGCATTTTAAAATTTAACCTTCAGCTATATCTTTATAGTTAGTTTTATCTATAGGCAGATAAAAATGAATATATTCTACATTGTACACAATTTTCTTTTTATGTGCCACAGTGTCTAATGATTTTTTTGCATGGTTTAAGAAGAAGGACTGTTTTTAATTAAAGATTTACATATTCATTAAAATACTTTTTATTGATTTTAGAGATTTTGTCAAAACAAATTTTTTATGACTTGAATTTGAGGCACATTGATACCTGGGAATTTTATAAGTTTGTTTCTTATATCAATCACGAAGTAGGTCATATTCAGAAACAATCTATTAAATCCTAATCTCAAAATAAATATTTCAACACTTGTGAATTTTTTAAAAATCAAAACTTTGTACTCATTTGATCTTGATTTTGTCATTTTTAAGTACCATTTGATTATACCAACAAAAGATAATTTAATTGCTTCTATGTCAACTATTGTTTTTGAGTAGAAAAAATGAAATGTGTTAAAATAGTTTTTAATGTGAGAGAATAAATTTTTATTTCATTTTTTAGTAAATATATATACATATTATATGTGAATGCACTTTTGAGACAAATGATTTCTTAATTTTAACAAAATAAAATTTCATAAAGAGATAATGGGTAATTGTAAGGAAATTATATCGTAACTGGTTGCTTTGATTCATGTTACAAAAATTTTATCAGTGATCTGTTTTATTCACCTTAAAATATCAATTATTTCTTATCAGTTTACTTTGTAGTAGATACACACAGTATATTTTTGGTATATTGCTATGTCTAAAAAAAGAATCATAAAAGGTAGCAAGCCTGAAAATAACATAAAAATAAATCTAAGATCAGATTTATTGTAATTATATTTTTCTATTTAACCAAGCTTTATATAGACCAGTTTTATTTCTTTTACAGGTGCAGTGTTGGAAAGCTCAAGGCAAAACATGATCACTTCTTATTTTATATAAATGCTCATTTTATATTTTGTGCTGATAAAATAGAAAATTTTATTGAAAACAGGGAAACTAATTTGGAAAAAAATGGTGATATTTTAGAAATTTGTTTTATGAATGACCTGGGTATTTTCTGGAAAACAAAACTATGTGATTTAGCAAATTTTTATTGAAAAAAATATTTTTGAATACATTTTAGATTAAATTTTATTTGAAAACCCCTGTAACAGTAATCTTAGTTTTCTGCTGAAGGATGAAATGTTTTATTTTAATGAGCTCTTAGAGGTAGGGTTTTTTATGTCTATTTTATGACAGTAAAAATATTATATTTTAACTGGAAGGCCCCATATTTCTTCAGCAACCTATAGAAATTAAATAATATATGATATAGATTAAAATAAATAAATGTGATTTTACAGAAACTTACTTAAGCATATGACAAAAGTAAAATTAGAATTTAGTTCTATTAAAGGATTCTGAGTTTTTGAGAGTGGAGTAGAGAAATGATTTTTCCAAGGTAACTAAGATAGCATAAGCTGATGAGTCAGAATCAATTCTTCCAAAGTCAAATGAAAACAAGTTGAACATAATATTATGGGAACATGAAAGTCTCTCTTCTAGTTCAAAATTTTATATTTATTTAAATTTTTCTTTACTTTTAGTTTGAAAAGAAACTTAGTTATGAAACAAAAGGATGGAAACAAGAGTAAGATGTTCAGATGTTACTTGATGGAAATGAGGTCTCTTGAAACTCACATAAAGTTACTGTTAATTCACTATATTACTTTGAAATAATTTTGTTTATTTTAACTATACTGCTTTAAAAATGACTTTTAGGGAAATTTTTAAGAATAGGTTTAAGTTGAATGGGATTTCAGAGGTATGCTAGTAATTATCCATAAATTGCCATCTTACTTTCATATTTAGTGATTTCTATCTTTCCTTTCCCTTTTCAATACATTATTAATATATAAGCTTTTTAAAGGAAGTATTGCCAGATTGCTCATCAATGTTTAAAATTTAGGCCTTAAGTACAACTTGGAAAACAAGTAATCATGAAAACACTCAACTATTAAAAATTTTAAGTTTAAAAATATTCTGTTAGCTGAAAGTATTGAACTTGATCAACATATGGTACCAGGGAGCCTCATCCCCGCCCATTCTTTTGTTATCTCGTTATTGTTATAAGGCTTAATAACAGTTGTAAGCCATAGTTCTGGATGTGGGGGTTAGTCCACCCTGGGGAGAAGAGGAGGAAACTGCAGTGTGGATTATGGAAATATGGATTGATCTAAAAAGAGACCTCTGGTAAAAGAATGGGGCTCAAAGGAAAGCTAGGAGAAACTAATGAAAAGATGATGGAATATGATGTGAAAATGATCATTTGAAATCTTTTCTTTCATTCCCAACTGCTGTGTTTTAGAGAAGAGGAATGCATTTGTGTATTAAGGGAAAGCTAAAAGAGTGCAGATGAATAGTATTATTTATTAGATATATTTTCATTTTGATTCAGATAAAGTATGTGCATTTTAATAGACTTTGCATATGTTGACATTTTAAATATTAAAAATGTAATGTTAGATATATTTCATAGAAATGTTTTAAGTAGTGCATACTCGGTCTTCTTTAAATAGACCTCTAAGTTTAAAAATTGACTTCATGTTGTTATAATATTTATTAATTGTGACTGTTTTATTTAAAATATTAATTATTACTTTTTAACTTAATTTTTCAAATGGGCAGCTAAATGTTTATGAATATGCATTTTTTAGATAAGTGATAATATTGCAGTTTAGCTTGATTAGTACTGAGTGATACTATCCAGCTCTATTCTAGCTTGTTTGCCCAGATAACAGTGCAATCTAATGGTCATTTTTGCAAAATACAGACGCAAGGTACATGTGGCTTGAACTCATTTCTGGCGTGCTCATATATAAAGGTTGTTCCCTGATTCTAAAGTTTGGGAAAAGTTAGACTAGGAGAAATTTAGCATGAGAGTATAAAAGTAAAGTTTTGGGGAAGAGGGTGTTATTTTGAAGGAGGATGGTATTTTCAATTTTGCATATGTCAGGTATTCCAGAAGAATATTTTCTGAGTTGTAGGAAACCTCTGACTGGAGTTAAGGAGAGAATTATCACATAGATTTTACTTGTGTAAATGAACTTTAGAAAGGTAAGGTTTGGGAAGATGTAAGAATATCAGAAAACATCTGCTTCTATACACCTCACCTCATGATAAACCTGTAATGAGAAATTTAGTTGGATAAACATACCCTGTAACTTTTACATAAATATTTTGTTTTGAAAGAGATGGAGAGTATATCTGTCTTGCTCTTTCAGATCTTGATAGACCCAAACTGGCTAGTTAGGATCATTTAATGTGTTTTGCATTGCAAGTTGCAGTGGTTCAAAACTTTTTTTTATTATCCATGGAGTTAAATCAACAAAAAAATGTGACTTCGTTACTTATAGGTTATGGAATATGAAGGAGGGAGAATAATATTAAATAATTCCAAGTTTGGAACCTTGGGTCATAGAAGGAACAGCACATGAAATTGAACACAAGAACTTGTTAAAATAGGCACTAATTTGCCTATTTGTGTGACTGGAATGAATGGGGCTTGAGGTTGAGGCTATTAAGGTTTTGTGGGCCAGATTAAGAGCTTTGGTTTATGTTCTTTGGTGGTTGCCTATAGGAACTAAGTGATAACCATGAAGGGTATGTAGATAAGCAGATTTCCAAATACTCTATTTTGTATTTTTGGTTAAGTGCTTGGATAGGAGAACAGGAGTTTGTTTGAGATATGGAGACTAATTAGAAGGCCATTGCAGAGGTTGAAAAGAACTGTTGAGAACTGGAACAAAGGAAAGGTCAAAGAGAAAGTTGAAAAGGGAATGAATTTGAGATTCTTTCTTTTTTTTTTTAATTTAGAGAAATAGATACACAAGATCTACCCTCTTAATAAAGTGTCCCCTCTTTCCTTCCCTTGGCAACTACCATTCTACTTTCTGCTTCTGTGAGTTTGACTATTTTATATACTTCACATAAGTACAATCTAACAAATATTTATTCACTTAGCAAGATATCCTCAAGGTTCATCCACCTTTTTTGCTTGTGGCAGGATTTCCTCCTCCTCCTTTCTTTTTTTCTTTTTTTTTTTTTGCTATGCTGGAGATTGAACCCAGGGTCTTACATATGCTAGGTATGTACTCTACCAGTGAGCTACACCTGCAGCTGGATTGCCTTCTTTTTAAGACTGAATAGTATTTCACTGTATGTATATGTCACATATCCTTTATCTATTCATCTATCAGTGGAGATACATTATTTCCATTTCTCTATTGTGAAAAATGCTGCAAAGAACAGGAGGGCAAATATCCCTTTGAAATCCCTATATTGCTTATTTTGATAAATACCTAGAAGTGGAATTGCTGCATTATATGGTAGTTGCATAAAGAACTTTTTTCCATGCCTACTGTCCTACTTTTTATGCTCATCAACAGTGTGTAAGGGTTCCAAATCCTCTATATTCTTTCCAACACTTCTCTTTTGGTTCTTTTTGTTTTGTTTTTTTGATAGTGAGTAACCTAATAGTTTCAATTTGTATTTTCCTCACAATTAGTGATGTTGAGCATCTTTTTCATGTAATGGTAGATATTTGAGTTTCTTATTTGAAGAAATGTCTGCACAAGTTCTTTGCCCAGTTTTTAATCAGGTTATTATCATCATCATCTTGCTCTTAGGTTATAGGAGACCCTTATACAGTTTGTATACTAACTCCTTAACCTATATATGGTTTATGAATATTTCCTCCTATTCTGTATGATTGCCTTTTCACTGTTATCATTTTCTTTGCTGTTTAGAAACTTTGGAATTTGATGTAGTCCCATCTTTCTGGGTTTGCCTTTGTAGCCTCTGCATATATCCATGCATGCCTATATCATATGTAAAGATTGGTGGTACATTCAGGTGATCATTGCCAAACCTCCATCAATGTGAACTTTCCCCTGTGTTTTCTTCTAGGAGTTTTACACTTCCAGTCCTTTTAAGTCTTCAATTAATTTTGAGTCCATGTTTGTTTTTATTCTCTGACTTGTGAAAATACCATTTTTCAAACACTGTTTGTTAAAGGGACTTGTGTTTTCTACATTAGGTATTTTTGAAAACTGTTGAAGATCATATGACCATACACATGTGGGATTATTTCTGGGCTTTTTTCTGTTCCATTCCTCTAGGTGTTTATGTCAGTATCATACTATATATTTTTTGAAATCATGATGGGTGATGCCTCCAGCTTTATTCTTTCAAAAACGGCATGGTATTGGTACCAAAATAGAAAGGTGGATCAATGGTACAGAATAGAGGACACGGACACAAACCCAAATAAATACAATTTTCTCATACTAGACAAAGGGGCCAAAAATATGCAATGGAGAAAAGATAGCCTCTTCAACAAATGGTGCTGGGAGAATTGGAAATCCATATGCAACAGAATGAAACTAAACCCATATCTCTCACCATGCACAAAACTAAACTCAAAATGGATTAAGGATCTCGGAATCAGACCAGAGACCTTGCATCTTATAGAAGAAAAAGTAGGTCCAGAGCTTCAACATGTCGGCTTAGGACCAGACTTCCTCAACAGGACTCCCATAGCACAAGAAATAAAAGCAAGAATTAATAACTGGGATAGATTCAAACTAAAAAGCTTTCTCTCAGCAAAGGAAACTATCAGCAATGCAAAGAAAGAGCCTACAGAGTGGGAGAAAATCTTTGCCAATCATACTTCAGATAGAGCGCTAATCTCCAGAATCTATAAAGAACTCAAAAAACTCTACACCAAGAATGTAAATAATCCAATTGACAAATGGGCTAAGGAAATGAATAGACACTTCACAGAAGAAGATGTACAAGCAATCAACAAACATATGGAAAAATGTTCAACATCTCTGGTAATAAGAGAAATGCAAATCAAAACCACCCTAAGATTCCATCTCACCCCAATTAGAATGGCAATTATCAAGAATACAACCAACAACAGGTGTTGGCGAGGATGTGGGGAGAAAGGTACACTCTTACATTGCTGGTGGGGCTGCAAATTAGTGCAGCCACTCTGGAAAGCAGTGTGGAGATTCCTTAGAAAACTTGGAATGGAAACACCATTTGACCCAGCTATCCCACTCCTTGGCCTATACCCAAAGGACTTAAAATCAGCATATTACAGAGATACAGCCACATCAATGTTCATAGCTGCTCAGTTCACAATAGCCAGAATGTGGAACCAACCTAGATGTCCTTCAATTGATGAATGGATAAAGAAAATGTGGTATATATATACAATGGAATATTACTCAGCCATAAAGAATGATAAAATTATGGCATTTGCAGGCAAATGGATGAAACTGGAGAATATCATGCTAAGTGAGATAAGCCAATCTCAAAAAACCAAAGGAAGAATGATATCGCTAATAAGTGGATGATGACACATAATGGGGGTGGGAAGGGTTAGTGTTGGGGTTGGAGTTGGGTTTAGGGAGGGGGGCAGGAATGGAGGAAGGAAGGACTGTATAGATGGAGGGGAAGGGTGGGAGGGGAGGGGGGGAAGGGAAAAAATGGCAGAATGAATCAAACAACATTACCCTATGTAAATTTATGATTACACAAATGGTATGCCTTTACGCCATGTACAAATAGAGAAACAACATGTATCCCATTTGTTTACAATAAAAAGAAAAGAAAAAAAAAAAAATTAAAAAAAAAAAAAATAAATAAATAGGACCACTGTTTTCTCACCTGTAGAATAAAATGTCTAGTTCATGGTAAAGGCCCATGATTAATCAGCTTGCTCAAATTTGGATATTTGAATGTGATAGTCCCAGGCTGACCAGGCTTATTTTGACCTTGAAATAAAGCAACCCTGCACTTTACAAATTCAAAAAAAAAAAAAAAAAAAAAGATTTGTTTGCATATTTGAATCCTTTTAATTCCACCTCAATTATAGGATCATGGTTTTTTTTCTTTAGTTCTATAAAGACTGTCTCTGAAATGTTAGGGATTTCATTGTAGATCACTTTATATATTATGGAAATATAAACAATGTTAAGTCTTCCAGTCCATAAACTCAAGATGTCCTTCAATCTGTTTGTTTTAAAATTTCTTTCATCCATCTTTTTTATATTTAAGGGTATAAACCTTTCACTTCCTAAATGGGATTATTTTCTTAATATCCATTTCAGATAGTTTGTATATAGAAACAATTAATTTTAATCTTTTGATTTTTGTATCCAGTAACTTTGGCTAAATTTGTTTATTGCGTTAGTTTTTTGATGGAATCTTTTGGGCTTCTTATGTATGAGGTATGTCATCTGTGAACAGAAATAAATTTCTTTTCAATTTGAATGCCTTTTATTTATTTATTTATTTTTGACTAGTTGTTCTGACTGGGACTTTTACCATTATTTTGAATGGCAGTGGCAAAAGTGAACATCATTGTTTTCTTTCTGATCCCAGAGGAAAAGCTTTTAGTTTTTCACCTGTAAGTATGATGCTAGCTGTGAACTTCACATTATTTTGAGGTAATTTTCCTTCTCTTCCTAGTTTCTTGAGATTTTTAAAAATCTTAAAACATACTGAATTTTGTCAAATACTTTTCTGCATCTTTTGAAAGTTCTCTAAGAAAGTGAGTATAAGAGGGCTGAAGTTTCTATATTAGAAAATTAAATGGTGATGCTATTAAAGACAAAAAGTTTTAAAGAGGATAATTAGCTGAGTCTTTGAAACAATGTGCTTCACTTCTTCAAATATTCTTAAAATATTAATAGTTGCAAATGTAAAAAACAAAAAAGTGCAGCCTTGGGAAGACATAGGGCATTGCTAATACTAAGAAAAACCTTACCTTATACTTTCCCAAGCACTTTACTTTTGTTAATTCATATAATTTTCACCGTAAGTCTATAAAATAGATATTAGTCATCATCTCACTTTATAAATAAGGAAACTGAAGCACAGAGAGGTCAATTACTTGCTCAAGGCCCCACAGTTAATTAAGTTGCAGAACACTGATTTGAACCAAGGCAATCTGGACTCAGTGTTTATACACTTAACTTCTGTACTGTTCTGCCTCAATAATAAAGGCACCTATTCCTGGGCATGCTTAAGCATTGTGTTGAAACATTTCTTTACTATATGAATTAACTTGTCTAAGCCTCAGCATGCCTGTTATTTCATAGATAAGGAAAAGCTATGTGTGTGATTTTATATAGCTATGAAGTAGCTACACTAGACTCTAAACCGAGCATTCAGGCCAGCAACCTGTTTTTATCTGTTGTGTATGATGCTGAGAGTAGATTTCCCACTGAGAGGGAAGGGCTCAAGATGGACCTGGAAAAACACCAATAGAGAAGGCTTATGGAGAAGGAGTTGTGTAGTAGTCTGAAAAGAAGTGACCAAGATGGGAAGAGAGCTAGAAAAAGAGAACATGGACCTCTAAGGAAGCTACTTGTGAGCTGGATGAGATTAGTCAGAAGCATTGGTTTCCTCAGGGTGGAATGCTTTGATCTGTGAATCCCAAACGTTTCTTATGTAGTAGACACTGAATAAATGGATGCTCAGTTAACGAGTGAAGTGCCACACATTACAAAATTCAGATGTGATAGGGGATGGAGAAAAGACTATTTGTGTGTAGATATGCACAATTACTGGCAGCGGTAGCCTGAGAAGACTCAAAAACAAAAGATGATAGAAACATGTTGAGTGTAGATCATACTTTCAGGATGTTTACTGTGTAACGAACTATTTTACTTTGTAGGTGATGAAAGGTCAAATCAAGCTTTACATAATTTGCCTTAATCTGCTTTTATAAGTGAAGTGGTCTTATTTTTATATTATTCCTTATTTTCCCTACATCCCAATAAAATAATATTTTGTAAAGAATAGAAGATTTGAGATAATTTCTTCAGGAGAATTATTAATTAACTTAATTTAACTGAGAAAGCATATCAGGTAAAATGTTTTAGGACTTCTCATATGTTGAGTAAAATCCTTTAAAAGAGACTCAGGAAACTGCTTTCTCCTTAAGGTCCCTTGTGCCAGAGTGGCCTAGATTAGGGCTGAGCAAAGCTTCTTGCTGTTTGGTAAGGACTGCTTGATGGCTTTTTGTATGTAAAAAGAACCAGTGTTCGTTTTTCAGTTTCTTATAGAAAGAGTTCTCCATTATAAAAACGAAGAACAAAATTGGCACCTTCACTTAGAGTCTCAGCAAGAGGCCAAAGATTACATCAGCAGGGAGTGTGAACTAAATTTTTATTTCAAGAGGTGGGTGTTCTATAATAGGGGCAGAATAAGTTTGCAACACGATAGCTCATCGTATTTCTGTTTAGAAATACTTAAACTACTTATAACTTCAAATTAAAAATTATGGGCATGTGCATTTTTTATAAAAGAAAAATCTTGCATAATTTAAGATCACCTAAAAATATAGAAGGGAAATTGGAGCTCCTAGATTATTGAGTTTTTTACTTCAGCTTGCTGCTGAATAAAACCTGAATAAGTCTTTATTTTAATTATTAAGTACTTAGTTCCTGCTTTAAGTTGAAGGGCTTAAAAAAGTCTAATAAAATTTGTTGAATAAAGTTGACCCCAGTATGTTTGCCATCTTAGCTAAAGTTTTCTATTTGGCCATCAGATGCAGACAGCTTTGATCCATCTACAGATTCTCACTGAACCTAAGCTAATGAAATACTTTCTCAATTCTTTGTCCATTTTTATGAACCTCGTTTAACTTCATCCTGCCTGTGTTACTCTAGTGTTTTTTACTTGATCTGATATAAACTTTTTCTAAATGCAGCATGTGATTTTTTTTTTTTTAGATTTTAAATACTTCAAATCGATTTTGCTCAACTGAGAATCAATTTAAGTTCTCATTTAAAAGTCTCTTGAAAGAAATTATATGTTTGTGGTATAAATTTAATATCCTTAGTAGTAGCAAACAAGCATAAATGCAAGCAGTAATATATATATATATATTTTTGCTCCAGGGCTTAATTTTAAGGGAGGAGAACAGTCTAGGGCAAGTAAGACTCATATTTGTGATTACATATTATCCTACCTCTCCTCCTACTATTTGTCAATACTCTGCCACTTTATTTTCCAGAAATATAACTGGTTGAACTTTGATTCTGAAGTATTGGTTGAATAATCTTAACTTTTCATGTATTTGAATAATACCCATCATACAGAGACAAAATAGGCCTCAGATATAGGGAACTGCTAATTATAGATTACAGCCTGGGAGAAAAAAAAGAGCAAAGCAAAGCACATAGGGTAGGGCATAATGCCTTTAAGCTTCAGGTTGTGGGTCTACCATATTTTAATACATAATTATCGTAGATTTTATGCCAAGTACTTTTACAAAAAAATTGGGGTGCAGCCATTATGGAAGTTTTAAAACAATTTTGTGCTGATATTATATAAAATCATTTTTACTAAACTGTCTTTGATGCAAGATTGGGATGCATGGAATCATTGTTAATATACCATGGTGATGATTATGCAGTGAAATATGGAAATACTGACTTTACCGTTTGCTAACTGTGTGACTTTTCACAAGTTTTTACCTCTGTGTTCCTCAATTTAATATTTTTCTTATTTAAAAGAGAATGAAACAGTGTTGTAAGGATTAAACTAGATAATATGTGTAAAGTTCTTAGGTCAGAATTTGGCACTCGCCAAATAATTTTGGCAATTATTTTATTGTATTTTATCTAATAAGAGGCTAGAAAAGAAAACTTGTATTGATTGCTTTAAATCACATTTCTCTGAAATGTCTGTCAGGGGAAATTGATTCTGATGGTACTGAACAGTGTCATTTCATGTGCTCAGTTTTATTTTTTCTCAGTGTGAGTGGTGTGTCAGCATTGGTCAGGCCTTAAGGAAACTCCAAGTTGGACAAGTGCTTGAAGATTTTGGAGATACATTTGTTCTAATTGATCATGCCAGTTATAATAACTAGAACTTTCTGACTGAGTACTAATTTCATCCATCTGTCTGTTGGCTACTCAATCACATATTGTGACTGCAATAATAGAAGTGGAGGAAACTCCCAACCTGTGTCTCTGTAGTGCCCTTCTGCCTCCCTTCCCTCCGGCTGCACTTCTGCCAACTTTCACTCTTTATTTCTTTACTCACATGTGATGTCTTCCCTTGGGACTTCTGACTGTACTTCACCAGGAACAGCCCTCCCAAATTTGGTTTGTATAACTGTCTTCTGAACTCCCTGGTGTTTTTCTCATTTCTCCCCATTGCTCTTATTACTCTGTATGTTGCTGAGCTATGATTGCTATTCACACATTGTATATTTATAAAATCAACATAAAACGTTACTCATGTAAATAAGTTCACCCTGAGTTTGTGAGTGTATGAGTTAGTACTGATTAGATTTTATACTTAAATAGTCTTCCTAGAACAGTTGACTTTTTGTGATTTTGTAATTGTAATTTATTTACTGTAGACAAGGCCTCCAAATAATTGATGGACAATCAATTATGTTTTTCCAAACACTCAAAATATATAATAATAATCATTTCTGTGGGTGATTTTCCAGACTCCTGAGCCCATTAGGGCTCAGAGATATAATAAATGTGTCATTGCTTCTAGAATATGAGCCATTTATTTTTTCACACCTTGATGCATAGACACCCTGATTTAATCTCAAAAACTAAAGGTCCTGTTATTTCTTAAAATACCTCAGACAAACCACAAGATTCCTGCATGGTTTATCATAGGAGTCACTACTGAAGCAGTTTAGGGGTGGTTCTCCATAAGGTTCCAGGCAGGACCTGAACAAAAATAGGGAGGGATAATTGTAAATTACTATTCTGAAATATGTATCTCTGTGCCATCTGTTGCACAAAAATCAATTTTCTAATGTAAGTATAGGGAAATGAAGAGAATATTTGCATGGCTATGAAGAAGGAAAGAATATGAAGGGTTCAAATATGAAAAGTAGAGAAATAATATGATCATTAAGACGGAGGAAAAATTAAAAATATGTTAATGAAGAACAAAGAGAAGTTACAATTCAAGAAAATATAAAACATGATTTTGGAGTAGAGTGCAGTGGTAGAAAGAGGATGTTTTCAAAGGGTACCTTTGGAACATCTTTTGCCAAGACAGTTGAGGTAAAGGGATAATTTGAGATTATAGATGAGTGAGAAATACTTCCATTCCTTAAGGTGGCCAGTGCTTTATGTGAGTTGATATTTGATTTTTGTTAAGTGAATAAGTACATGAATGAAAAAGGAATTTTATTGGCCTTCCCTTAAGTGAAAAATGTCTGCTGACATGGCTCTTTGAAGAAATGTTTAATTCAAAGGAAACAGTCAATATGTTAGCCCAAAGCTTCCTGAACATATTGAAATAATAAGATATGCACATTGTATGACAGTGTTTGCTTCTATTGTGTTGGTTAAAACAAGTAGTTGGATATTTTCAAGTATATATCTATACATTGATCTATGTCTACATCCCTACACAGCTATATAAAATGTATGAAAAATCTTCAAGGGAGGTAGATAAGTTATTCAATAAACACTTTATCATTTTATAATCTCAGTGTTAAAATTTTGACATCAGGATACAGGACCTTTAATGTTATAGTAAACTCAGTAAATATTCGTTTAATAAATAAATATCTTCTTCATTTGATTTAGTAACATGAGTTGTTAAAACAAGTAGCTAATGAAGCTAACAATTGTTAGTATTTTATTTATTTTGGTTCATCATAGTTATCACTACTTAAGGATTTATTTTGATATAATTTTAAATGCATGGAGTATTGTTTCCTCTAATTAAGTTCCCAGTACTCCCTTACTTTCTCCTGCTCCTTATTCCTTTTCCTATACTCTACTGATCTATTTATTTACACTTCTTAAAAACATTATCGCCTTGTGGATATGCATAATAATAAGATTTATGTAGTATGTTCATATATTCATATATGTAGTATATTCATATATTCACTGGAAAGTTAGGTCAGATTCATCCCATTGTTTTCCCCTTATCCTGTCCATCCTACCTCCCCTTCAATCCCCTTCTTCTACTCCCTGATATTTCTTTTGTATTGATAGAATCTCCCCCTTCCCAATTTCTTTTCTCTCTCTTTCTTCTACCCCCTAATTTTAGGTTAACTTCTGCATATCAGAGAAACCATTTGACCCTTGACTTACTAAGTCTGACTTATTTCATCACTTAGCATTATAGTCTTCAGTTCCATCCATTCACCACCAAATGACATCATTTCATTCTTTTTTTATGGCTGAGTAATATTTCATTGTATATATGCATATATCAAATTTTCTTTATCCTTTCATGTGTTGAAGGACACTTAGATTGACATTTGGCAAAGTACAGCACCCTTTTATGTTTAAAACACTAGAGAAACAAGGCATAGAAGGAACTTACTCAGCATTGTAAAAGCTATAGATTACAAATCCAAGGCCAATATCAGACTGATCAGAGAAAAACTGTGAAAGTACTTTCTCTACAAACAGGAATAAGACAGGGATACCCACTTCCACCATTCCTGTTCAACATAGTCCTTGAAACTCTAGCCAGAGCAATTCAGGCAAGAGAAGGAAATTAAAGGAATACAAATAGGAAAAGAAGAGGTCAGATTAACTACTTGCTGATGACATAATCCTATATTTAGAAGACCCAAAAATTTGTACCAGAAGACTTCTAGAGCTGATAAACAAATTTAGTCAAGTAGCAGGATACAAACTCAATATACATAAATCATTTGCTTTTCTATACTCCAGGACTGAATCTGCTGAAAAAGAAATTATGAAAACTATCCCATTAACAATAACCTAAAAAAAAAAAAAGCCTAGGAATTAATTTAATGAAGGATAAGAAGGACCTCTACAATGGAAACTATAGAACACTAACAAAGAAATTGAAAAAGTCCTTAGAAGATGGAAAGAACTTCCATGTTCTTGGATAGGCAAAATTAATATCATCAAATTGGTTAGGTGCATTTTATATGCCTGGCATTGTCCTAATCATTTTACGTGGATTTACTTGAACCTCACATAACTCCTTAAATCAGTCCTTATTTAATCCTACAAGATAGATACTAATTTTTGCCCATTTATTAAATAAGGTAACTTAAGTACCTAGCCAGTGGATTGCAGAGCCAGCATTTAGATGGTAGCTGTTTAATACCATAGCAGTGTCCACTGAATCACTCTAAGTCACCTTGTGTATGTGGCAGTGTGCATGCATATCTTCTCTCATCATCTAATCTTTTGAGTTTCCCCACCCTCCATAGCATTTAATTGTGGGTGGATGCCCTGGTAGCTGATAAATTGACTGATATAAAACTTGTTTCTTTGAAAACCTGAAGTGTTTTTCAACTTACGTTATTTCAACTTATCTTGATTTAAATAATCGGTTGATACTCATTTTTTTTTTTTTCTTGGAAGGATACTAGGGGTTGAACTCAGGTCACTCGACCACTGAGCCACATCCCCAGCCCTAATTTGTATTTTATTTACAGACAGCCTTACTGTGTTGCTTAGCACCTTGCAGTTGTCAAGGCTAGCTTTGAACTCTCCATCCTCCTGCCTCAGCTTCTGGAGCCGCTGGGATTACAGGTGTGTGCCACGGCACACAGCTCATTTTTAAATACCCTAGTATCTAGGAATGGATTTAAATATTATGGGCAGTGTCTAGTGTTTTTAAACCTATTTCATTCAGTCTATAAAATGTTACCAGTTATAATAGGAATGAATGAAGTGAAGAGTAGTTACATTAATCTGAGGGGGTGTGAAGTTCCATGGTCAAAAAGATAGGAAGCCCTTCTAAATGTCTTTTTCATGGAGTTGGGTAACTGCTGTTCACATCTTTTCTTAAAAGTGAGGGATAAAAATTTAACTCATTAAGTCTCAAGTTTTTCAGTTCTATATAGGAAAAATGGTTTGAAATGGGTTAAAGGCAGTTTGTAGTGGAATTTTTGACAAAACTCTGAAACCCTTTTGTTTTATATATCCTTCCATGCATTTAAAATGTTTCTTTTTATTAAATTAGCATTTTATATATAAAGTATAACACATCTCGTGTGTGTGTGTGTGTGTGTGTGTGTGTGTGTGTAGGTAGGTATACTTTGTATTGTTACTCTGTACTGCCTTTTGTCGGTGGGGTACTGGGGATAGAACGAAGGGGTACTTTACTTCTGAATTTCATCTCCAGGTCTTTTTATTTTTATTTTGAGACATGGTCTCTCTAAATTACTGAGGGTCTTGCTAAATTCCTGAGGCTGGCTTCAAACTTGTGATGCTCCTGTCTCATCCTCCCTAGTCACTGGAATTACAGGTGTGTGCCACCACACCCTGTCTCCTGAATCTGGGCTATTTCATTAGCATTAGATCAAACTGAAGTGACAGGAGAGTGAGTAGGTCTTACTACCTAGACTGACACATATAGAATTAAAATCTTTGAAATTTGTATTTCCTAGCAGTTTTTAAAAATAACTGAATGTATTTGCCTCATGGCAGTTATTTTACTTTGTTAATAATAAAATTCATCAAAACGTCTTGATACATGCATTCTGACTTAATCACCTGTTAGGAGGCTGAGAGTGTATGTAGCTCAGTGGTAGAGCACTTGTTCAGCAGATATAAAGTCCTGGGTTTGATCCCCAGCACTGCAAAGAAAATGAAAAAAAAAAAAAATCACCCTTTTATTATAATTGCGTTTCCCTTGAAAATTTAAAATATTGTTCCTGATAGTTTGCTAAGGTGCCCTGGAACATTTCAGTGCACAATGTGGGAATTTCAGTTCTGCACTTTGCAGCCTGCACATGGTTATGTAGCTCAGTGCATGTTTCCTTTTAGGAAAAAAAGTTTATTATTCCCTCATATAAAACACAAATTGATTGAAGGAATACGTGGTGTTAATTCTCATTTACTTGGGAAAATAGTATTTTAAATTAAGCAACCATCCTTTTAGAAATCCATGGCCTCTGTGAAAAATGTGATTAAATTGACAAGTAGACCTTTTGTTTTTACAAAATTATTCTGGAAGTGTTATTCATACAAATAAAATTATGGATATTTGAAAATTATGGATATTTGTTCTTTTATAACATTGTGATATATTTTTCTTGAGAACTATAGTGTAAATTTTATTATTTGATTAATTTTATTGTGAGGATTCTTAGGGAAAAAATGTTGCTTCACTCAAACTTCTTTATAATTTCATGTGTCATGATTATTAGAACATGAGTGGGTCCAAATTCTAACTTTTTCTCTAACTAGTCTAAGGCTAAGCAGCATAGGTAGCTGTTGCCCTTGTCAGTGATTAGTTTAGCGTGACTGGTAACCCTGTGGCTAATTAGATACAATGGGAAAGTCAGTGGTGGGGAAAGCTTCCTTATTGATAGAAACACTGCACACTGCTGTATCACTGCTGTATCTTCCTGTGATGTTCTGAACTCTGGCAGCTTGTTCAGTGACCATGAGTAGAGGTTGCTGAGGACAAAGCCAAGAGACTCAGCACAGTATAGCAGAAGGAGTCTCTGAGGAGGATGTTGAAGTAAACAGTCCCTGAACAAGTCTACCTTGTCACTCTGCTTGTATATGTTAAATACCCTTAACTGATAGAGTTAGTTCTGTTCCTTAATTGTAGGTGCTAATCAAACTGAAGCCAAAAACTCAGGACCCTTGGGAGACTGCAGTATCAGTAATCAAATGTGTTTTGCAAAACAGGTGATTCTTATACCTTCTCATCTTCCTTCTAATCCTTTCCCTCCTATTGAGAACTTTTGGAGTAAGTTATGAAACTGAATTAAAGGACTTGGTGAATGATTGTTTATATAGAGAGGTTAGGGAAAAAAGAGGTGTCTAGATGACTGCCATGTTTTTGGCTTATGCAACTGTGTAGGTGGTGCTGCCATTCTAGATGATAAAGACTATATAACTCAAAGAACACTTGTTTTGTACATTCTGAATCTGGGTGTCTAGGACCACCCAGAAAGTGATGCCAGAAAGTAGGTAGACATACAGTCCTGGACTTTAAAGAAATGTTCACATTATAAGAAGAGCAGTTGTAATTGAAATCCTAGGTGTAGATAAGGTGCAGATACTCCTTACTGAGTTGGGAAGAGGAAACTATGGAACTTCTGAGAACACCAGTATTTTAATATAGAGTGTGAGAGGAAATGGTTGAGATGGAGGAAAAAATGGTAACTGATATCAATAATGACAAATTTCATTTCATGTTTTTTTTTTCAGAGAAATTCTAATACCTTTGTAGTTATGGAACTTTGATCAGGATATAAATATACATTGTACTGTTTTTTAAAGCAAATTCTTTCTGAAATGCTTGTTTCACCTGATCAATTTATAATGCTAAATGGTAACCTCATAGACTAAAAAGTAAGCACTATCAGTTAATTCTCTTCTCTCTTACAAGATTGATATTGGACCAAAAAATGTATAAATTTTCATCAGTCCTTGTCTCCAGTCATTAATATGATGATAGATGTCTTGTTGATAGATAGACTTAAACAGACATTTGTTATTGCCCCTTTGCAAAGTATTTTACTTTGCATAGTTTTGTATTGTAGTTCATTCTTTTGTTATTTCTGTTTTTGTCATTTGATATGTGTTAGCCAATGTGCTCTTTTTATATAAGAATAATATATTTTGGAGAGTTAGGAGGATTCTGGAACTCATTTTTTCTTTGCTAAGGAAATTATTAAAAAAAAAAAAGCCTGTAGATACAGAAAACTGATAACTTCTTGTATTTTGTGAATGCAAATCCAGAATTGTGTGTGTGTGCATATATGTCATATCAAAAACAGTGTGGTGGAAATACTAGCCTTTATGAACGTTTTTTCCCCCAATAAATGTAGAAGTAAAATTTTCAATTAATGCTATTGCTAAAAGCATTAAAAAACTGTTTGAATACATTTTTTTCCTCCCTCCAACTCTCTTTCTTTTCTTTTATAACTTCAGTTTGAATAGCACCTGTAATTAAGGAAGAAAACCGAGCCCTGGGAGCTAGGTAGGACTTCCAGCTATTGATCTGTGTAAACCCTGCTTATACTGTCAGGGGAGAAACAGTCAACTGCTGAGCTGCTTTGTCACTGACATAAGCTGAGAGAGGATTTTTTTGTCTATACTGTTTATACACTAGTCTATAGACCTGCTGGCTGGTTGAATTTTAAAGAGTGCGGAGGTTTAAAGACTTGTCCCCTGAGGGATGCTTCTGCCAGTTGGGAAGCGAGCTGAGGCTGTTTTGCAGGAGTGTGTGCATGTGTGTTGCTTTTGGAAAAAAGGAGGGGGAGGGTGTGAAAGACTGAGCAACTAACTGAGAAGCTTCCTTCTTAATTTGGGTCTGTACATTGATGTGACATATATGACTAATTTGGATATATTTATAGGTAGACATTGGATTTTGATTATTATAGTAAGTACATGTGCAGTTTTGTAGGGGGAGATTTGAATAATGTTCATATGTGTACTAAATATGGTGAATGGCTTCACTTGGTGCAGCACAAGTTAAAGATTAAGCAACAGTCAAATGGAAAGAAGCCATTCTTATTTGGGATGAATTGCTTTTTAGTAATTTATTTCACTTTGGTGACTCCTGTAATTACATTTAACAATATATTATCAGTAGTAAAATAGCTTCCCAAGACATGTGGCCTGTGCTCTTGCTTTTTAAGGTCCATGCTCATAAGGAAGCCTGGGTACAACGCCTTAAGGGTAGAAGTGTGCTTTTTTTACACCATGCTTTTCCTTTCTGCTTCTGTGAATTAGGACTCTTGAAGCTTTCTTAGCTGTTGATATAGGAATTCTACAGTGTTTTTTTTTTTAATTATTATTCTATTGTAGTGTACACTATAAAAGAATTTGAGACATTCTACTTTAAAACAGTACTATATTTATATGTAGGTTTTAAAAATTTGATATTGGTGATTTCACTGGATATTAGTTTTACTGCTAAAGAGGTAGTTGTTAAAGTATTTTTATTAGGGGGATGATTAAGATATTTGTTTTTCTTTTTTTCTTTTTAGTAGGAAATAGCCTCATACATCGCTGCTTTGTTTTATAAGATCACTCTGACTTTGAACTTGTATGATATTGTCTTCAATTCTGAAGTTTAGCTTTTGCATCAGAGTAAATTTTAAGTAATTTTTCAGATGTAACGAGGTTTTTTCCTATTTTTTCGCTAAGGTTGATAATTGTTTAAAATATATGATTGCTAAAATTTAAAAAAAGTTATTGAGTACAAAATCATTGAAGGTTTCAATATCAGATTATTTTCCATGTTACATAAACATTGATTTTAATGTGAAGCAATTTTTAAATGAAAGTGCACAAAATAAAAACTACAGTTTAATTTAAAGCTTTGTTTTTGTAGGTATACATTTATTATTTAAGATAAAATTTAGTTCCAAGTGTTGAAATGTATAAATATGTGATTTTTTTGCTGTAGAAAGTTTTTTTGTTGTTAAGAAAACCATTTGAGTATCGGACGTGTAGAGTTGTTACACCTCTCAGTGATTCATTCAGCTGCCAACTTCATTCCCTTTTCTCTGCCTGCATTTTAATTGAAACAACATTTATATTTTTGAGCCAGGAACTGTCAGAAGTCCCTATGGCTAGCCTGTGGTACAAGTAGCAGCAGACGTAGCTTACCCATATGGTGTGGTGCTTCCTGTAAAATCCATATGGCCTTGTTGAAGGGAATCCCAGCGGGATGTGAAGGGTGTTAATACCCTTCAGGCCAGGCCTTTCCCTCCTGGGGCTTCCATGGCATTGTCAGTGCAATCTGCCAAAGCACAAACTTAATTCCTTTTTAATAATCAATTATTTTAGTCTAGGAACCTGTGCTATTTTTCTTAAGGGGGAAAAAAACAGCAAACTTTTTTCCCCCTTGAAAATGTCTCAACATTTTAACTGCATCTTTAGAAAACATTCTAAAGCTTCTTGTTTCTTCTTTTAATTTGCATTTGTAGGAAGTACTACAGAGCGTGCCAAAGTTCTGTTTCCCCTTTGACGTTGAAAGGTACAGTATAAGCCACCGTTAAAAAATTTTTTTAGCTCATCTTAGTGCACACTTTAAAATGATTTCATGTTTTTTTATAAAGTGAAATATATTTTCATTGTTTCTAGAGAAACAGTGAAGACTAGAAATTCAAGATTAAATAATATTGGAACGAAGAAGCTTGATTAATATATTTTTAACTTTCTCCATTGTGGTGAGTTTGGAGAAATCTTAAAACAGTATTGCCAATAGGTTGCATTTCTTCCCTTTATTCTTCAGATACACATTGTAGTAAGTACTAGCAGGAAAAAAAAAATATGTCCTTGATCAGAGCCTTGAATTGTGTCTTTTCAAATTAGGTATATATATCCTGGTTTCTGTCTCACTCATCCTAATTGAAAAGACCATTTGTGTGATGTTGTAATACTCATGGCTAGTTGTCTCCCAAGTTGTAGCTTCATAGAAATAGTGAAATGTTAAGGAAGGCTACAAAAACTTTCCTAGCAGTTTTCAAAACCTTTTGTTTGTATTTTACAGCACAAATATTGAATGAAATACTTGTATGTAGTTGGAATTTAATAGAATATATATCCCTTTGAGCATGATTAAAGATCATTTATTGTTTCTCAGGTGACTTTCACACCCTATTATCAGTTTTCTTAGGAGTATGTGGTATAAAAAGCTTTTAAAAGAAAAATTTATTTACAGAAAATATTTTGCTAAGGATCAGTGAGACTGGAATTTTACTATATATAAGATAAAGCTCATCTGATGTTGGGTTAATTGACAATAATAAGTATTAACTGATGAATGCTACTCCTTGTTTCACCTCGTGCCTGGGGACTTAGTTGTCCTCCCTCACTTCCCAAAGTTACAATTTTCAAATCAATAGGAAGAATGAAAAAAGGAAGAAAAACTGTGAAAGACTATCATAAAATTTGAGCAGTAAAGGACACATTAGTGGAGGTTTTTATTTGAAGAATATAAGTTTAAAAAAACTGCCCACTTTAATGTACATTTCTTAAATATCAGCACTTGAAATTCAGTATTTTCTGACAAAATGATTTGTCGTATTGGTACATTGGTAATAATTTATTTCCTTTTCCACAATCACTGTGGCTGTTTTAAAACCACAGTTAAGGAATAATGAATTTTTATATTTTGGGACAAAGAATCAAAAGTTCACTGAAGTCATGTAATGACTTAGGTTATATCCAGTATCTGAAAATATATGCATATATTTTATTGTAAGGATTTTATCTAATAGTTTATATTGTTACTTATGCCCCAGTGTAACACATATTATGATGTTATAATATTTAGTTCATAATTAGGTAAAACTATTTATAGCTTAGCAGTATGTTCTTTTGGAGATGTCATATTCTTACTTTGTACTTGAATATTTATTTCTTAGTACACTGATACCTCTAAAAGAGAATACTAAGGAAAAATAACAACACTATTGATACAGTATTTTATTGGGTGAGAATGTCAACAAAAGAAGCAATTAAAGAGTGGGCAGTGGCTACCCTTAGATTTTGGAGCAATGTGATTTTCTATCAAAGAATTAATAGTTGTATAAAGCAGACTGATTAGGAAAAGAGAATAGAGTTAAGCACCAGAACTCAGTCATCATGTGTACCTTCTTCTACGGTTTCAGCAGTGGTTATTTCATAACTCACAAACATTTTCTGAGGACTTCTAGTCTTATGACAACTTACAGCAAATTGTCTTATGATTTCCTGGTAAGGGATTAGCATATGCTCATTTGTTCAGTCTACAAAGTATAATAATTTATTTTGATGTTTGACTTATGACTGAGTTTACACATTTCATATTCATTCTAGTTTTAGAAGATAGTTCTAGCTTCAAGAACCAACTGATGGGAAAGGTGAAACCAATGCCACATATAAATATATTCTTGCTTTTGTCTTTCTTTTGGAAAATCAAAACACTGGGCTTAATGTTTCATACTTTTACTATATTTTAGGGTGTCACAAAATCAAGTTGGACAGCACTTTACCTTTGTACTGACAGACATTGAAAGTAAACAGAGATTTGGGTTCTGCAGACTCACATCAGGAGGCAAAATTTGTTTATGCATCCTTAGGTGAGTAATTGTAGTAAAAAAATTGGTTGGCAGAATAGATAAACTGTATCATTCTTTCTTCAGTACTTTGTTATGCCAAAGCAAAATAGTAAACCTTTTATAATTTCTTGTTTTTCTTAACTCATTTTGTCTAAATCTGATTAAGTGGAATAGTGATTTTTCTTTTATGTACAGAATCAGTAACATGTAAAGATTTATCAGTAACATAGTAGAATTTTTCTTCCAAGAACTTGACTTTTTTAAAGACAAGGTTTTGTGGATTTGTTTTTGAAAATTAAATATTAAGTTATGTGTTCAAGTAATATGTGAGTTTCACATATTAAAGAGGATACAAAAAATTCAACTAAACTAATGTGTGTCCTTTTCTGTCACTAAACCACAACTTCAGTTTTTGAGGTGAATTACTGTTTTAAGTCAAAGGTTGCAAAATGGTGATGGGACAGAAGTTAGAGGTTTTTGTTTGGCCACTGGGTGTTTTAAAAATTTTAAAAGATGTTGTTAACCTTATAAATTTTAGGAAGCTTTGTATAAACTTTATATTTCTAATTCCTTTTGAGAAATGGGAATATCTGCTAATTATGGTCCTGCCCTCCCCAATAGCAGCAATAAGCTGAAACTACATGTCAGGTTTTTAGTTATGTAACGATCTTGCTAGTTTCCATAGTTTTCACCTGTCCTGTTTCAGTCACTTTCCTGATGGGCCTAGACTCAGTAGGTAGTATAGAATGTGTCTCTGGCTTGTGGACCTCAGATCTGGGTTGCTGGCTGTTGAGGAGGAGGGGTTTTAAAGGTAAGCATTCCTGCAGTGTGTCCTCATGAATTAGAAATAAATTTGCATGTAGTATTTAAATTTAATAAAGCCATCATTACTTCCGAATATTTACTTAAAGTAAGAACTATGACTATTGGTTAAATGACTGTAGAGTGAGTATAGACTCCATGTCTGCAGTCCAATTTTCATTCATTTGTAGGAAACAGATTCTAAAACACAGTGATCATGTCACTTTTTCTTTGTAGTTCTCAAACTTGTTTATGCTAAGAACATCTGAATGTTGAAGTATTCTTTGAATTAGGAGAAATTTTACCTTCAAAAATATGTTTATATAAATACAATAAAATATCAAAAGTAAAATTGTATGTGTTAACGAATAAGCATTATCCATTCAATATTTCATTTTTTATTAAAATTATTCCTTTTATATTTGATCTCTTTGGTCATTTGACAGTGCATTTTGATAGATAAGAAATATATGTAAAAGCTCTATGAAAATAATCACAGAGAAAAATTTTAAATTGAGAAAATTTTATCCTCCACCTTATATTTTCTTTGTAAATTAGAAAAGTATTGCCTGTTTGACATTTTAATGGCATATCTTAATCTGTCCTGAAAGTTAGTGTGCCTGGTGTGTCCTTTGAGAACAGCTGTTTAGAGAATAGTCAGTAAATTAGATAATTTAGATTTAACAGTAAACAGGGAATTCAACTATAGTAGAATTAAGCAAATTATTCAGAAAGTTGTAATGGATAGGTTAAATCTACCTGTGAGTAGTCAGCATTATTTCTTGGAAAATAATTTTGGCAAATCTTTGTAAGTGCTATATAGCTTGAGGACTAATGGTTTTCTTGGTCCTGGTTTGTCTGGGTGGTCCTCTACCACTTAAAGGTTAACTTCATCATTGTTGAAAGGAATGATGAAACTCTAAATATACTAAAAAATTATTGCTGACTTTTAAAAACATTACTGTGATGGTGAGAGCCTTTATGTACCTAAAATGTATTGCTGAAAGATTGGTACAGTTGCCCACATGATGTTGATGAATACTTTTGTTTGGTGAGAAATATAATAAAGAAAACTTAAAACACAAGTAATAAACTGGTAGAAATAAATTTATAACCTTTATAATGGGTTTAATAGTGGTAATATATAGTAAATACTTACAAATTAATAAGAAAAAGAACCCAGTAGAGAAGTGAGTGTTTGAATAACTTACAGAGGAAATGTGCTTAGAACACTTACAAATAATGGTTAGCCATACTGAAAGTAAAAAAAAGAGCATATTTAGATCAACAGAATTGAAAAAAAAATTTTTTTAATGAACTTGAGTCAACATATATCTCATGTGCTAATTCATTGGATACAATTATTCCACAATGCGTGTATACTTCAAAACATGATATTTATGTGATTAACATATCATTTATATACAATTTAAATAATAATAAAAATAAATTAAAAATTTGATGACCATATTGATTCCTCAGTAGAACTTAATTAAGTACTTTATGGTACATTTCCCCGCTCCCATTCTGTGCCAGAACAACTGCCATCAACAGAATGCTACCTCCAAAAGCATAGGGAGTTTCGATATACCCCCAGTGTCTGCAGCAGTGCCTGGCACATAAGGAACACTTAGTAGATTTAATAGATACTTGTGGAACAAATGAATAATACAAGGAATGTTATTTAACTGTTAGGCAAAGTTAAACACAAATATACATCCTGAGTTGGAGAAATGTTTATGAACATTTCTTGGAGAGAGATTGTAAAATGATGAAAATTTTCAGAGTGATATTTATGTGACTGTTCTGCTTTTGTAAAGAACAAGTCATATGTGTGTATTTGTATATTTTAAGAAGTAGCTAATCTGTAACAAATTATATTAGTCTATGAGTGATAGTCTTATCAAAAACACTAAAGGATATCTCCCTCCTTTTTTTAAAGTTACTTTAAACACTTTATCTACTTCTTGCAATATGAAAAAATCATTTCAGTTTTTTCCTGATCTAAAATTCTGAACTGCTAACATTATACAGATAATAAAATATAAATATGGAACTACAGATATCATATTAAAAAATTATCTTTAAAAATCATCTTTTCCCAGATAAAATAACTATCTTACTAGTGCATTTCAGCGTAGGTACTCCAGAGGCAGTTAGTTGATAATGGCAGTGTAGCAGAATTAAAATGGAAAGGGGAATATTTTTTTCTATACTCTTGAAATATAGGATCACAGTATGAAAGAATGACCTTGGAAACAAAAAAATATTGCGGGGGCTGTGACTAAGACAGTCTTAGAGCCAGATATTAGTACTTTTCTGTAATTTCAATGTAAAACTTAACACTACGTTTTATGACATGATTACATGAATGCTAATATAAAATGCTAAATTTTATTTCCTGTTTTTCCCCTTTAACAATGCTCATTTGACAGTATACTTAAGATGTAGTGTAAGAGTTTTGTTTTACACACATATATACACACACACATACACACATACAGAAGATGTATCAAACCAAGACATAGAATAAATAGTAAATTTCTAGAAGGAGTTGGGGGAAGAAGGGCAATAATATCTTATAAGCTTCTCATATAATTGTTTGGGGAAATTAGGCCTCCTAATTTATAGGCCAGTTTTTATAACAGGCTGTGTTGCTTCCAGTGGTATATGAAAGAAGATCAACTGTGTTGCTCTTTTGAGAATTTACTAGTGGCTAGTCAAAACCTCAGAGTAATGTTTGCAGTCAGTTTCGTAGAACTGTCTTGAACTTAGAACTCAAGTAGTTAATAAGGCTAAAATTTATTGAAGATTTTGACAGAATACTTAGAAAAGGAAGTCACATAAATATTTTTAACCAGGTTTTCTGAAAACAAAAGTGTTAATGTTTTATCGAAAAAACTTAGATGATTCAGAGAAGGTTAAAAAAGAAAATAGGTCATATTTGTGGCACATAATCAATGCTTCTATATTGGTATTTAGTTCTGGTCTTATATCCATCAGACTTGTTAATGTACATTTACAGATTTTTCTATAGGAAATCAAACTAAATTAATTGTAGTCTTTATTCATAATTTTTAAAATACATGAATATATTTAATCCATAAATCCAGAAAATCCCAGTGACTCTCATAATATCATCCATAAGTGCAGACAATTTTTCACACATACTTAATCTGACATTTGGTTATTTTTTTGTTGTTGTTTCCTTATAGGGAGAGATTTCACACAAATATTTTTTCCTTCTGATTACAGGTTATGTTTAATCAGTACTTACATTTTACTTGAAATATGACTTTTGAATATTCACATTTAATACCTTGTCCTTGAAGCTATCATTTGTACAATATTAATTTATTTATGTTGAAGCATACTACATCTTTAAGTATTCTATTGTGAGAGACATTGATTTGGTTATTTAGTGTTCATACTCATTAGCAAATGAATTAAAATTCTTGGGTAGAATTAATTGATTTTTTTTTTTGTTTCTACAATATCATGAACTCTAAATTTTTCTATTGTTATCAAATATATCACCCCCATGTTCTCATTTACAAAGTTACCCCATAATGTGTAAGTTTATGTTTCAGTGATCTAAAAAATTTAAAAGAAAAATATTTATAAATGACTTTTGAGATTTTGTTGATATTTAACAGTTTGAAATATTTTAGGTCCTTTAAAATAGTAGTTCTAAAAATGGTACATATATCTATGTATATATATATATACATAAGGAATTTGAAGTTATTTTACTACAAAGTAAAATAAATCACTGTAGAATGATAGAAAATTTTCCTTAGAGCGAACAAAAAACAACTTTCTTTGTTGACTTTTTGAATGATGACAGTAAATTAGCAGTAGTAGTGTTTGGTATAGCCAAATTCTCTGCTAAGTGACTAATATGCATTATTTAAAATACTATTCCTTGGAGTTCTAAGTTAGAAATTTATATATAATACATTAAAGCCACTTTTCTACTGGATCATGCCATTATGAGTTTTAAAATAATTTAGATTTATGTTCAAGTTCTTAGTGAAATAATTTGGACACAGTGCTATAAAAACCATGTGCTCTTTTTCTCCTAGAAGTACACTATTTCGAAACTTAGAAGTTAGTATTTTTTAAATTGTTCTCATTTTTTTCACATTTTAGAAGATGACAAATTAGAGTTTAGGCCTATGTAATACAAAAGTTGATATTTAATTTTGAGCCACTATAATATGCTTTAGTTTTTTCTCTGACAAGGGTCTATCCTAGTTAACAAGATTTCAAAAATATTCGGAAATATTACTAATTTAAATCTTACC
The DNA here is from genome assembly GCF_902686445.1 of Sciurus carolinensis. Taxonomy (NCBI): domain Eukaryota; kingdom Metazoa; phylum Chordata; class Mammalia; order Rodentia; family Sciuridae; genus Sciurus; species Sciurus carolinensis. Next base: position 89,301,581 of record NC_062224.1, read on the forward strand.
ATTGTTTTATTTAGAATTGTTTTTATATGCAAGCAAAAATGCAAGAAATAACTTTTGTCTTAATTTGATTAACATAATTTTATGGCTATAAAATTGTCGCCAAGGGTTCAAAATGAAATACTCTAATAAGGAAGACAGATTTATGTTTAGGGCCTTTGTAGTTCCTCTTGCCCCCTTTAACTCATACCAAACTTCAAGCTTTCACACTCTTCCTTTGGGCAAATCCCTTAGAAACAGAATGTTTCAATTTTACACATTTTGTGTCAATTTTCCAGACAGAAAAACAGCCTCTAGACATTAGACGTTTTTCTACGGAAAGGCAGTTTCCTTAGTTTTATTTGATTACTATAAGTTAGGTTCCTGCTGATCACTCAGACTGTTAGTGGTTACCTGACTATTTGACAAAAAACATTTCCTTTCCTTTATTTAACCTTTGACTTTGGAATGTAAAAGTTTTATCAGCTCTATGGTAGAAGTACTAGTGTGGGGGAGTCCTCCTATGCCACAAAATGGGCTCTCACATGCACACAAAATCTTATCTGTCTTTTGTCTTAAGTCTTTAAAGAAAATTAAGAAAGTAATCTTACAATTAAACTTTAATCTCCTGTCTTTTGTTTTAAAATAATTGGTTTTAATGTATTTGTTTTTTAATGTATTTGTTTTTCATTTGTGTATATTTGTAATACTATTGAAAGTCACATTGATTGTTAAATAAATTACATGTTCGGTTTTTAAATTTACTTTTTACAATATGTTGAGTAATTTTTTAGCTTTCTAGAACTTTTGTGGTCAGTTGTGAAAAAGAGATTTATCTTTGTATAAGGTTTAATGAAAAATATTAATGATAATCAGTTTAAGAGCTTATACATTAATTAAAATTATTTGCTTTGAACATGTGACATTTGAGAATTTCCTCAGAAACCCCAAAAATAAAGACATGGGAATAACATTTCTTATTCTAGCAATGTAAGCTTATATAATTTACAGTATTCATTTTTTTATATATGTGTGTGCTATATTCAGATCAAAAGTTTTGAGCATAGTTTTCTTTTTAAAAAGGGATGTTATTTTTTCTCCACATATTTTGATTTAAAGTGTGAAATGGAATCTACTTAAAATATTGGAGTTCTTATACTATTCTATGTACCCTGGACTATTTTCTTGTCAGTAAGGATTGAACAGTAGGATTTCTTGTTGAGCTGTTACTTCGTATCAGGCGTTGTCAATTCAGTTACCTGCAAGGATCAGGTAGGTGACTCAAATGAGAAAAGTAGGTTAGGTTCCCAAATATGGGAAGTAAGTTTGGTGATCTGAATAGCATACAATGTATATAGAGACAGAAGTCAGTGTTAGGCATTTGTCTTTAGGCATTTGCCACACAGAGAAAAATGAGTGACTAGTGTTGTCAGTTCTTTTGATTTTTATAGGAACAAGAAATTGAGATTTTTGAAGTGAATTTTCTGAAATTTAGAAATTGACAACTTACTCAATTAAATAGCAACCACTACTCCAGGACTCTGCTGACCACACAGAGTATGGCCATGGGCTAGCTGGCTGCAACCTACAGATAGCCAGTTTACAGCCTGTGTTCTAGATGCTTGCATAATTTGCAATGGAAAAATGGCCTTGCTTTCTTGATGCTTCTAGGAGCCTGTGGTTGGGGTTTCAGATTAATTCCACTTCAATGTGTTATGCTTTTATTAAAAACCACAAATGATATATACTCTTTAGAAGGAAATAGTATCATTGAGAACCAGTATATATTCGCAAAGAGCACATTGTGTGTGACTATGCTCTATTCTTTATGGTGATACTGTGTACTAGCATATCAGGACATGCTATAACATAAGTTTGAGTCTATCTCACACTTTCACAAACAAATTTTGTGTAGAGAAAAATGCTGGCTAGCTAATGCAGTTATGAGTCTTGTGATGAGGTCTAAGCATTAAACTTAGAGTATTAGATTTAAGTTATTTTGGCAGGCATCTTCTACCTTGTTTTAGGCTTTTCAAAATCTTTTCAAAATTTTTAGCCAGAACAGTGAACCCAAAAGCAGTTTCAAAACTGAAAACTGGTTTAGTTATTACCAAAATGCTAGAAGAATCAAATCATTAATACAGATACACAAATTTAGAAACCTATAATTTGCTTTGGTGAATAGAAATTTTAAGTAAGCTGATTTAAGATTATACCAGAATGAATCCAATTTATTTAACCATATAAGAAAATCCAGTCATTGGACATATTTATTCAAGGGCTGGATATTTATTTTAAAAATACTTGTCTACATTGGATGATTAGTTGGATGTATGTTAACTAGAAGTCTATCCCAAGATTGCTATTTGACAGCCTTATTATTGTGGATAAGTTGCTTTATCTTATTTTAGTCAAATAGATATCAAAGTAGTGGTGTAAGAATTAAATGATATAACACATAAAAATATATTGTATACTATCTTCAGTATTTAAGAAGTTTTATTCCCTTCCAACTATGTGGATACATAATTTCTGTGATTCTTAGCTTCTACCTTCTATACCTAAGATGAACATATAACTGACTAGTCAGTAATACTCCCCAAGTAGAAATAATAAAGCATATTAGGACCTTAGGGAGATGTTTGTGAAAAATATCCCATAAAGGAAAAGCTGGTTTTTAAATAGTCTAATTTATAGATGGAGTCATGGTGTAATATCAGGATGAAATCCAGTAAAAGTATTCTTGGACATTTATGAGACAATAATAATTATATAAATATAAAATGCCTAGCATAATTGAGAATTTATTAAAAATGATTAAAAGTAACCTATGGGACTAGGGTTGTGACTCAGTGGTAGAATGCTCACGTACCATGTGTGAGGCACTGGGTTTGATTCTCAGCACCACATATAAATATGTTAATTAATTAAATAAAGGCCCGTCAACAACTAAAAAAATTTTATAAAAAAAAGCAAACTAAATATGGATATTTTAAACATTTTTATTAGCTGAATTTTGTCACTTTTGAAAACAATTAAATAAATAATCCTACACATAAATTATATTTATCTGTATAAATTAGCTGCTCAGTGAAAACCTGAGTTCTAATTAAGCTTCATATATTGAAAGGATATTATAACCAATGAAAAATAAGTACATAGATGAGAAAACCAGAACATTTAAAAGAGTGGTAAGGTATTTGGTCTAGAGAGATAAAGATTATTGTATTTTGTAATTGCATATATGAAATCTATATTATATTTTTCAAATTTATAGTGGGCCAAGAAAGAAGAATAAGGCTAAATAAAGTTTTACGTTATATAAATAAGATGAAAAATGACAACATAAGATATGTAACTGCCTAAAATCAATAAATTTTGCTTTTTCTAAAACTCCTTTAGAACAGGATAGGCACAAACTGACTGATTCTTGAGTATATTAGAACTTGTTTTATTTAAATGTATAGGTATAAACTACATCACATTGAAATTTTCTTGAACTATCTCATTTTCTTCAGGCCAATAAAATTTGAAATGTGAATATGCAATGAATTTGAATGAAAGAATTACATTCTTACCCTTTAGTATGTCTTCACAGGACAGCTCCATGAAAATCATTTCTTTGAGTTTTAATGAATATAGAAACTATGATGTATTCACTTGCATTATATTGAGTTGATAACTTAAAAACAGTACTAGTAATAATCAAGGTTTTTTTTAATAAATGAAAGATATGGTAGACTATGACTTAACGAGTTGAATAATTTAAATATGAAAATTGCAGTTGCCAATACTAATTTCTGATTTTCAGATTCCCCAAAAGCTTTCACACATTTGTCACATCCCTTTCTAAATTTTTCAGATTCTCACGCAAAGCAGTCAGCATGCTTGTTGCAAACACCTATTCCAACATTTCTTTATGAAACTTTTATTTCTATTTCAGTCTGGAGTGGTTGCTTTCTAGGCCATTGCACAGTTCTTATGGACTTGTTTTCTCCTGTGGTCTTAGATTTCTTGTTGTTTACATCCATGCGTTATTCCTTCTTAATAGCCCTCATTTTGTTGAGGATGACTTAGGAAGGGAATTTTTGAGTCCTCACACAATTGAGAATGGTTTTATTCTATCCTCATACTTTGCAGATAATTTCTCTGAACATGGAATTCTTGGGCAGAGAGAATTTAACTTCTGTATTTTGAAAACATTTATCTTCTAACTTCTTCCTGCAGTTCTTTTTATTTAAATCTAGTTTTGTTTAATAGCATCTTGTTCTTTATTCAGCTCCTAAGAATATTAAGGAAAGTTTAGAAGTTCTCTTTTGCTGCTTGCCAAGTCCATATATACTTGGAGTTCCTTTTATTTTTTTATGTTCAGTACAAAAATGCATTTGTGTCTGTATTTTTTCAAGTATTGGGTGGTTGGGCTGTTCATTTACATTCAATAAGATGTTACTAAAGTGAATTGGAAACATCATATGTTTAGTGGTTTATCATCTACTGTGTTGCTGGTTTTTCAGTTTCTCTTGTGCATATAAATTTATACCCTTTTTATGTATTTATTTCCATTTTAGTGGTATTTCCAGACAGCACAGAGATAAATGCACACTTTCAGTTGTTAGTTTTAACCAATTGTGTAAATATATTTAAACATTATTGGCATTTTCTATGTTATTAGTTGGTATTTGTAATTATTTTAAAGAATTCTATCTTATTCTGCTGAGTAAAAGTATTATAGTTCGCCTAACGGTTCCTCTTTTGTTATGATTTTAGGTTATTCATGGTTAAAAAGCATCATTCATCATCACTAGTAAAGCAGACCTTGTATGAGAAAATCCTAATAGAATACTGTTTGTCTAAGCTCAGTTCATTATTTTGTCTTTAATATACTTCTTGCATGTACTCTCATGTGTGACCCTTTATGTAGAAGAAGTATTACAACGTTTTCTCTTAAAAAGTATCTTACTGTACTAATGCTTTGAAGAACAAAAATGGGTGTTTGTTAACTGATAACACTGTTGTGTTTGTGATTTACTTTTTTTCTATATGGAAAGTGTACATGTTAATAAATATTAAATTAAAAACTTGGGACAGATTTAAAATATATTAGTATTTTTATTTGTTAATTAAATATAGATTTTTTATATACATATGATTTTTGGATTTAGTATTTAACTTTCATAAAAATAATTACACTTTGATCTAGTAAAATGAATTAAAATGACAGTCATTTTTTATTTTGGTATCTAAAATCTATTACAGTTTTATAATTTTTAAATTAGTCTTTCTGATATTTGTATTGATATTTATTTTGAAATTTATCATCCTACTTAAACATAATTTCTGAAGAACTGATTAAACACACAATTCTATTATTTTCTCTTTGTAGTAATATTTTAAAAGAGATACAATTCTGTGCTGCATATTGATGTGAAGGTCAATAGCAGACCACCCGTACAATGGTGATCCCATAAGATTGTGACAATAGTGACATTGAAGCCATCTTGCTTGTATGAGGACAAGCAAGTATAAGTACATTCTATGGTGCTCACATAGGGAAATTGCCTAAGGACACATTTCTCAGAATGTATTTCTAAATTAAATGAGACATGACTGTAATTTATGTTATTTTAAAAAACTCTTTGAAATTGGTTTTTATATAATATTGTCTTACATTGGTTAATTTTTATCCTGTGTTTTTAGTGATTACTATGAAATAGGATTAATTTTAGATGCTGATGATAAAAAGTATGTAATGGACAATTTTTATAATGTATCTTTGAATTGTGATTTATTCTGTGAGAACAAATAGTGGATAATATGTAAAATTTTCCTGAAGAAGTAAAGAGAATGTGGGTATAGTTCTTTATAATTAATTTGCTCAAAACAATATAAATTTAATTATTAGTCTGCTTTTTTCTTTATTATAAAATTTCAAGTATTTATGTGCATGTGTATATACAAACATATACCTTTAAAATAATTTGTGTTTTTATAGTTACTTGCCATGGTTTGAAGTATATTACAAACTTCTAAATACTCTGGCAGATTACTTGGCTAAGGAACTGGTAAGCTATATTTTAATCTTATTTTTATTGTGTTAAAATATATGTAACATAAAATTTTATCATTTTAACCATTGTAAGTGTATAGTTTTGTGGCATTAAATATATCCACATTATTTGACAACCATCAGTTCTAGACATCTCTAGAACTTTTCATTTGGACAATCTGAAACTCAGTACCCATTAAACTTGAACTACCCATTTCCTCCTCTCTTCTTTCCCAGAAACCACCATTGTACTATATCTGCCACTATGATTCATAGAAGTGGAATCACGCAATATTTGTCCTTATGTTGTCTGGCTAATCTCACCTCACATAATGTCTTCAAAGTACCCATGTTATATCATATGTCAGAATTTCCTTTCTTAAAGGCTGAAGGCAGTTTTCAATTATATCTGTGTATGCTGCAGTCTGTTATTTTATTCAACTGTTGATGGCCACAGTTTGCATCCACCTTTGACTTTGCTTCTCCAAAGATGGTTGTACAAATACATCTTTCAGTCTTATGCTGAGTTTTTCTTGGTGTATACCTAGAGGCATTAATGCTGGATAATATAGTAATTCTGTATTTCAGTTTTTGAGGAACCAACCTGCCATTTTCCACAGTGGCTACATCATTTAACATTTTCACTAGTAATGTACTAAGGTAATTTTTGTTGCATTTACTTGCTATGTTACATTTATTAAGTGATTTTTTTTTTCTGTTTTAGGAAAAGGATTTGAATGAAACACTCAAATCCCTCTATAACCACCCAGTACCAAAGGCAAACACTCCTGTCACTTTGAGTGTGGTAAGTAATCCCTAATTATTTTAAGGAATCTTAACAGTTTCTTATTTAAGAACAAATGCACTTTTTAAAAATTGTTTGCCAAGTCACCTATGCTTCTGCTTCTTAGAGAAGCTTCAGTGTGGGACTAACATTAGTAGGTGATAATTTTGAGATTTTTGTTATGCTGTGTGATAACTTGATATATTTGAGTTGTGTATTTTAGTAATTGTTAAATTGAAGCACTAAAGAATTATTTTGAGCTGAAAATAACTGTGAGGATACTATGGTTGTGGGGATCATTGATTTTTCAGGTGAAACCTATGTATAATAAAGGAATACACACACATTGTGTGTGTGTATGTGTGTGTGTGTGTGTGTATATATATATATATATATATGTAAATAAAATCACTGGTCCTCCTAAAGTGAAAACAGTACTTAATAAGAATAGAAGATGACATTGCTGCAAATGACATGCAGGATAAAAATACTGAATGAAGAGTTCCTTGTTCTTTCCCTAGTCTTAAATATATCTTCTGGTATAATCACTAGATAATGAAAATATCATTAGAGTTTGTCAAAATAGCAAGCCTGTGATGAGATAGATTATTTACCATTAAAATTTTTTAATGAACTGTGCCATCTATATCTAAAAATACACTAAAACGAGTCCATGGTAGTAAAATGTGGATATTTTAATTAATATTCTTCATTACTTTGGCATATGAAACTTAAGGTTGAATTTTATTTATATTGATTTGTTTCTTTCACAATAATAGTAAACTTCCACACTAATAAAGAAAAAAACCCTAAACATTCAAGAAAAATTGCCAGAAAAAAATAACTTGAAATATATATAGTAATAGGTATTTACATTTTTGAAAGATAAGGAAATCATTATTATTATTCTTTCTTTGGTAATAACTTTATTCTTGCCTACGTTCCCTCCTGTAGTTGTATTTAATAATAGTTTTTGCTTACTTAATTCCATTCTTCACATTTTCACTGTCAGCACCCTCATTCAGGTGCTTCACACTTCAGATTGTTCTTAGTCTAAAATCTTTCCTGCCAGTTCTTCTTTCAAAAGACTGAGATTAAACTACCTTAAACCTTGTAAAGTCCACTACTGAAAAACAGCTCCCCATTTTATACAGAATTTTTTTGATCTTGTAGTTGGTCTTTCAGGACCATTCAATTCCTAGTTCTCCAACTTTTCATTTTCTGTATAATAAATTTTCTCACATGGATTCCTTGCTGTGATCACATTGTTTAATCCAGTTTTTTGAATGAGTATCTTGCTTCTCATTTGCACTAAATCTTATTTTTAGACTGTTTTTAGAACTATCTCAGTTCCCACCTTGGTGAAGCTCTTGCCATACACCTCAACTGTGATCTCTGCTGCCTTGTGTCTGCATCATCTTTTGTTGGATACTACCAAAGTGGAAATGTTTAGTATTCCTTTGGAGATTGGGGATGGAAAGCCAATGAGAACTTGGATTTTTTTAACCCAAATTTGGGAATCATCAGCAGACATAGTTGTAGCATCTTGAAGAATACACTGTAGAGATCATGGAGAAGAGGCTAAGGTCTAATTACCCAAATAGGCTATGAAAAAGAAAAGAAATCTAGTGAAAAAATGAGAGGAGAAACTCAGACTCATAAGTAATTAACGCCAAAAGAATACAATGTGTATGGTGAGAGGCAATGCAGCAGGCAGTTGCAAGCAGAACAAAGAAAATCCCTGGTTTTCCAAAAATAATTCCTCTTTCTTGGAAAGTATTTTTATAGTGATTCTAATACTTTTGAGTTATGAAAATGTAGGTGCAAAGATAATGGAGGCAGCTATTATACAGTGTTAAAAAGAAATAAGCATATATTTTTTTCTTCAAATTTATTTTTCTTTAATTGGCATATAATAATTTTATGGGATGCAGTGTTGTATATGTGTACATTGTATGATGATCAAATCATTATACTTGATATCTCTGCTTCTATGACAAATTTTTAGATTCCACATGTGAGTTAAGTCACTCATATGTCCTTCTGTTGTCTGGTTTATTTCATCTAAGACAATATGCTCTATTTTCATCCATGTTGCCACAAACACTGTAATTTCATTTCTTGTTGCTGACTATTTTATTTTATATATATAATATTATATATATGTATATAAAGTTTTAAAAGCGCCTGTGCTTTGTTGCTTGATGGGTAGGTTGATACCATATCTTGGTTGTTATGAACAATGCTGCATTGAAGATGGGAATGCAGACATTCTGGTTTCCCTTCTTGTGGCCAGGCACCTAGTAGTGGGAATGCTGAATCATGGAATTTCTATTTTTAATTTTTTGAGGAACTTCCATACTGTTTTCCATAATGGTTGTGCTAATTTACATTTCCACTAGTGATGTATAAAAGTTCCCCTTTATACCCTCCACAACACTTATTATTTTTTGTCTTTTGGATAAAAGCATTTTAACTGGGGTGAGATGATAACACATTTTCATTTTATTTGCATTTTCTTGATGATTGTTTATGTTGAGAATTTTTCCATATACCTTTTGCCCAGTTAGGATTTTGAATAGTCTATGATATTTTTCAAATTTTCTACACCTAATCTCAAGCAAAGTATTTGGTAAAATTAGCTTGTTACCTGTGTTTAAATTTCGTTAATAATTTCATTTGCTTTCAATAACAGATTACTAATGTACCGGTGTTACACACTGTTAATGAGGAACAATTTTGGGATTAGAACGCTAGTCTTCAACTATTAGTAGATATTTTAGTTTTATGTTGCCAGATTAAAAATTTATGATCATGGAAGTTTTTCTTGAAAGTGGATAGTGGTCACTAGAATATCAGATTTTATAAAATGTTAAATATATACAAAATGGAGTTTTTGAAACTGTATTTCAAAATCATTAAATAGCCATAATGTTCCCTTCTGTCTCAATATAAAAATACCTTCTTTGGGACTTTTCTAGCATAGAATTATCAAATCAGCATCTAAAGTAACACAATTAATGTTATTCAGGTATTGCCAGTGGATAGTGTAGCTGCATGAGTTTCTCTCAAGAACAATTTTATACAAAACTCCCCCTTGAAAGTAAAATATTTATTTTTTTCTCATGTGTTATAAGAATCAAGAGATATTTATTGCCAGTGAGCAAGTTTTGAAAGATCAGCTCTCACTAATACCGGTGAGTTGAAAGAACATTGGCTTCTAAATATCATTATGAAATTGGGGAAAAAAATCGCTTCTTTCTCTCTACCTTTAAGATTCACCTCAGTCCTATGGGAAGTGGTAGACTGACTCTTTAAAAAATAATCATTTTGAATATGTTTTCTGTTTATACTATCTTTTAAAGCATGTTTTTATCAAATATTTATTTGAAAACCCATCCAAATAAAGGTAATAGAAAACAAATCTATGCATATTCTCCATTTTCAATAGTAGCAGTTTTAAAGCACATTTACAACATGAAATTTTTGTCACAAGATTATCTTGTGGTTTATATCAGATTGCTTTTCCACTGTGGAAAATGATACATTATGACTGTGTTAACCAGCCTTGTTCTGACTAGTTCAGTTATGCTCAAATACTGTCTAGAAAAGTTTCTTTCCCAGTCTTTAATTATAAAGATGGTACTAAATTAAGATATTAAAATAATTTGGAGATTATATGAACAGAAAATAAAATGGTTTTTGATGATTAAGTACACTTTGATTCTGGGGGGTAAAATTTGTAAGTATTGTGGGAACCCTGAAGGTATATCCACTATCTTTTGTATGTAAATATTTCAGTGAGCTGTTGTACTGCTTGGTACATTGTGGCATTTAATCCTTGTTCACCTGAGTATGAAGGTCATACTTTGTGATGAGCAACTACATTTTTAAGATTTAAGCATTTAATAACTGTATTTTATTGTTGCTCTCTAAATAATATACTTGCTGATGTTTACAAAAGAGATTTATTGTGATTTAGCATAGAAACGCAAGAATTTTAATATATTTGGGAGAGGAAGCTTTATTTCTCCAGTCTACCTAAACTAAATGTGTTTTAAGAATATATACTCATAATTTTTTGTTTTCTACTTTTGTTACTTATATTATGAATTAATTTATTTTGGTTTCACTGCATGTGGATTCCTGCAAAGAGGAATAGGATACATTATAAGTATCTACATTTGTGAGAAATTATGAAGAAATAAGGAATAATGATGTTATATCCTTTTTTCTTTATTATCTGCTCTGTTATACATTTCTTAATATGTTTTTGATAAAGAAAATTATGGAAAATGATATAGGAGAAAGTATTTCTGTCATTTAGAAAACTTAGGTAGGGTCTAACACATTCAGTTAGGTCCTGAGCTTCTCTGAATCAAGTTGAGAAGTGTGTGTGTGTGTGTGTGTGTGTGTGTGTGTGTAAAATCTTTGGTAATATACTGTTTCTGGCCTTAACTCCTTGTATACAAAAGTTATTTTTAAATTTATATAAACCTGCTCTCTCATTTAAGAATCTCAAATTCAACAAATCTTGAGTGTCAGTCCATAACATTTATTAAGAAAATTTTCTTATTTTCAACCCCAATTATATGTAATAACAAAGTTTAATTCTCCTTTTCTTACATGATTTATTTTTAATTATTAGCATTCCTACTTCATTGCCCCTGATGTAACTGGACTCCCAACAATACCTGAGAGTGTAAGTTTTCTGGTTTTTACTTTTACTACTTGTATTATAAGTTTTATTTATTTTGGTCTCATTGTTTATGGATTCCTGTAAAGAGAAATAAAATACATTGTAACTGACTATTTATGAGAAATAATGAAGAGATAAACAATAAGGGTGTCCTATCCTTTTCTTCTTTATGTATCTGCCCTGTTATATCTTTCTTAATATATTGTTGATAAAGAAAATTGGGGAAAATGGTCTGAGGAATAGTTAGGTAGGGTCGTACACATTCTGATAGGTTCCACTTCCCTGTGTAAAACTGAGGAGGTATCTCAGGAGATGGTTTCTACTGGGGGAAAAGCAATACTAGCCATGGGAAGTGCCTTCACAAAAATGATTACTTTAATGAACTGACCATTGTGTTTTAGATTTCTTATCTATGACTGTTCAAATCTAAGTGTCCTATACTTGATTTAATGGCTTAACTTCAAGTAATATGTATTTCATGAAGCTTGAAGAGTATTATAAAAATTATAAAAATTAATTTTACATTATACTTAGAGTTCCAATTATAACCATAGTAGAACCAACCAAAACTTTTTTTAGTACAGGTGAATGCTGGGATACCCTATTTAAAAGAATTTGTCAGACAAGCTCTATCAAAAGACTTAGCATTAAGTTGCTCTTATTGCGGGTCTGAGATATAGACTCTCAGAGCCAGTCACAGACAGTGGGTTCTTGACGGCTACACATTGCAGGCAGGACACCCTCTGATGTTTTCCTCTTGAAAAACTGACCATACCTTTGGCTTATATGATTGCGGCCCCTTCACAACATGGTTTCTAATACAAAGTTAAAGTAACTCCCCCTTCTACCTTCTATCCTCTTCACCTTTCTCTTACATTTACCAACAGACAACTAAGAACTTCAATTAACAAATGTCATGGACTTTTAAAGACAATTACTTTGAAAGTTTAGAGAAATAAATATTCTAATGAAAAACTGCCACCAAGAATAAAAGTTTTAAAAATGTCCACTAAGATACTTTATTTTGTAAAATATCTTGTTTAGGGGGTAAAAAAAGCAAGGACAGAAATATCAAGCAGCATTCTTTGTTGAGAAATAATTCCCTATCTAAATATGATCTATCTTTAAAATCATGGGAAAATATTAATACTTAATGCTGTAAAAGTAATTTTGCATATGTAGTAGTTGAAGTGGAAGGTGAAGTGGGCCTTAATTAGAAAAAACAGAGAATGAAGCTGTCCCCATCAATTCAGCTTCACTCACTGATAGTTATAGTCTCTACTGATATGCTCTGCTCTGATTACTAGTTTGTCCTGATAAAGTTACTGTATTTTCAAAATTGAAAAAAAAAACAGGATATCTTCTTACCCAACTAAGTTTTATTCTTCCAGGTCATAGTTCACCTGGTAGTACAGTTTCAATTTATTATCATATCTTACTCAGTTTCTTCAATACTTTATTGCTTTCTGATATGCTTAAATTTGATTATAGAAAGCTAAAAATTAGTAACTTAAAGGAGGGGATCTGAAAATCAATGTAATTCATCCAAATTTTGTTCTTATGTAGGAGACATCTTACCAAGAGTGTTAAATCAAGGAATTGATTTAGAATATCACCAAATTACATTTGGTTATAGTGGTATAAAGCAAGCCTGACATGTGGTATAAACAAAGGATTTTCTTTAATAAAGAACCAAAGGACTTTTTATAAATCCACCTTATCCTTTGGGTGTCTTGTGTATAGCACATAGTATCAGACAATGATTTTTGCCTGCAGAGTCAATGACAAACATGAAAAGACTCAGAATTCTGGAGTAGTGGTTTCTCAAACATCAGTGTATGTGAAAATCACCACAAGTATATGTTTGAAAAGCAGTTTCTTGGGACCATACTCTGAAGATAATTCAGTAGTCTAGGTGGGGGCCAAGGAAATCAGCTTCTTTTCAAATACTTGGTATGGGGGGAGGGAGGCTGGGAAATATGCGACCCTCTGATCACCCTCTGAGAAACACTTTTGTGGAGAGGGTTATGCTTCCAATAATAATGGAATATTGCATGCTTCATGTGGCAGCAGAATAGTATTAAATTTAATTATTTTAATGAATGCCACTTTTAATAACAGCATCCTTTGAACTTTAAGACTTTTTGGTAAATGTATAAAATGTTTTTCTTCATGTTCACCATAAGCTATAACTTGAAAATTATTTTTCACTTGTACAGAGAAATCTTACAGAATATTTTGTTGCTGTGGATGTGAACAATATGCTGCAACTGTATGCCAGTATGCTGCACGAAAGGCGCATCATTATTACCTCTAGCAAATTAAGCACTGTAAGTACTTCACACTTTCCTTTTAAGTACCATGTATTGAGTGTTTCACAAAAAGACCTAAAAACCTCTGCAGATTTAGAAATGTGTTATGTGTACTTATAAGACAATATCTACATACTTTTTTATATATGGTTTTAATCTGGCTCTTGAAGTACAAAAGTCTGATTTATAGAAGGCCTTCTCAGATGCATTAAATCAGGTTAATTATTTTTTCTTATCAGGAGATGAGAGTTTTTTTCCCCTTTTTAACTCTCCACAGTTCATTTTAGTGCCTTCTACCACATAAAGAATTCTTAAGAGCTATTATGAGATCTTTATTATTCACTTATGGCTTTTTCCATTGGAGCTACTTGAAAGAAATCAAGGGGCCATGATAATAGCTGCTACCCTAACCTGGTAATAGGTAGATTCATCTTTGTTGCCAAGTAGTGGTTTGGGAGTAGATTCTATAATAGTTCAGGTTTGGAGGAGCTCTTCAGACTGATAATAACTTAAAAGTCAAAGTAGCATTTTTTTTTATAAATCACAGGTTTTATGACACTCACTAAAATGTTCTTTTGGAAGGTCTTCATTACTGTGGTAAAGGCTGTGAGAATACAAGGATTTTTCTTGGGTCATAGAAAAAAATTTCAAATGTATTTTACTAAATTTCATAATTTATTCTCCATTAAGCATAAAAATGTTACTTTCAACTTTTTAGTTTTTAACACAAACTCAGTTTTGAGTAATCTTTGAGACATTCAAACTGCATGAGTTTGCTTTTCCACATATTTATTTACTTGATTAAAAAATAAAACCATAGTTTTAATATTTTATTTTCCTAGAGTATAAATAAAAACTTTATAATGTGTTAGCACTTTAAAGTAGAATAAAGGTTAGGATTTCTTTATTTCTTTAGGATATCTGTTTAATAGTGAGCAAGGTATTCAGAGAAGTTAATTGTCATCCTAAGGCCAAGCAACTAATTAGAGATAAGTAATGTGAAACTAGGTCTCCTAATTCTATCTTGGCTTATTTCCATTACCTTGCATTTGAAAAAGTAAAATTTTGAGAATTTAAATATTTAACATTGATGAATTCACTTCCCCCCAAATTGAAAATACATTGTACATATTGAAAAATAGACGAATTTAAAGGAGCAAATGTGAAAAAGTGATGAGGTAGTATCAGAGAGTATTAGTCAGTAACATAAGTCATATTTTTCTTACATATCTTTAAGACATTATGAGATATTCAGTCTGAATCACTTGGTACTTTTATGTATTAATCAGCTTTTTGTTGCTATGGTCCAAAGACCCAAAAAAAAACAACTATGAGGAGGAAAAGTTTATTTTGGCTCACAGTTTCAGAGGTTCAGTCCTGATTGGCTGATTCCATAGTGCTGGGCCTGAGGTAAGGCAGAACATCATGGCAGAAGGGCATGGCAGAGGAAAAATGGTCAATTCATGAAGCCAGGAGGGAGAAGGAGAAGGGAAAGGAGATGGAGAGAGAGAGAGAGAGAGAGAGAGAGAGAGAGAGAGAGAGAGAGAGCGCGCACACACACACGCTAACTTGGGAACAAGAAATCAGGGATAATATCATTCCCAAGAGCGTACTTGCAGTGACCTACTTCCTCCACCCATGCCCTACCTGTCTACAGTTACCACCCATGCATCCATTCAAATTATTAACCCATCAAATGGATTAATCCACTGACTAAGTTACAGCTCTCTTAATCTAATCTTTTAAATTCTGAATATTCCTTTGTAGGTTCACACTTGAGCATTCAGGGGTTACCTCTATCCAAACTATAACATTTTTATATATTTGCTTTTCTACTGTTTTTAACTTATGATTAAAACAAAACCATTGTTTCTCTGTTCAGATCTTCCTCCTTAATTTTTAAACATAATATTTTTAATATTATAAAGGATATTTTTATATTTTTTTAAGATTAAAAGAATTGTATAAATTGTTGTATAGGCCTACTTTTATAGGAACTAATTTGTATTAGAATGAATTCATGCAACAAACATTTATTAGGCATATAGTATGCATCAGGCATTTTCCTACATACTAAGAATTCAACAGAAAACAAAACAAAGTTGAAGCAATTTTAGTGCTTATATCCAACTGTCATGAAACAGATAAACAAATAAACAAATAAATAGCTATCATGTCATACAATACTGAGTACCAAGGGTTAAATGATAAAGTGAGTGCGTATAGAGGGGAGAAGGCAAGGGCCAGGTTTCAGTTTTACATAAAGTAGTTGTGGAAGGGAAGGCGTCTCTAGTGATTTACAATTGAGGTAGAGATCTAAGGAAAATGAGGGAGTGAGCTATGTGAATGGAGTGTAAGCTGCTCTTTTAGAACATAGTAGGAATAAATCTGAATATGTGTTTTTGAAAAATGTTTATATTTTAATTTTTATCCCTCTCTTAGAGGATGGGTAACCTTTCTGACTTGGTTTCTTCAAGAATAATTGCAATCTTAATCTCATAGGGTTGCTATAAGGATTAATGGACACATATGCATATTTGAAGTGCTTAGAATTGTGTCTGTGTAGGATAAATGTTCAATGATTATTAACTATAGTTTTATAATACCTAGATCTGTAGGTTTAGAGCAAAAATTAACATGCCTATCCTTTAATTTAATATTTTACTAAAAACATTATTTTAAAGGTTAGTATTACATAGGGAGTTGTTTCCTATGTTCAAGGTCAACTTAATATCAGCAGTTTATGACAGTTCTTGAAAACTTTTCGGTGATGTCGCCTGTAAGTTACCAGCTCTGTTTTAGATCACTCTGTGGGGCAGTTGAGCTGATAAAATAAACATAATTCAAATTCCCTTTTATGATCTTCTTATCCTTGTAATGTGGGGGAAGCTGCTTTACTTAAATCTATCTTGACCAATTCTCTGATATACATAGTATTTATAAATATATGTGCTATAAATTCCATACATAGTAAAATTTAAGATCAAGGACTAATATCATAATGTAAATTAGTGATAAAGTAGTTTTTAAAAAGAATTTAATTAAATCTCTGGAACATCCAAAGAATTATCACTAAAGAATTGACTTGATTTTAAGATTTTTGCTTTCTTATGTTTTTTATACCATAGAGACTGTAACCTACTTAATATTAGTACAAAAATTGTTTCACCCCTTGATCATCTTTTAAATATATATAGCCAAAATCTTACTTACTATAAGAACCCATATAAGTTAAAGTGTCAACTTTCACAGTTCTATTGTTTTATCTATTTTGTTTGCCTTGGTTATTTATTCTTGAGAATCATAATTTTTTTCTGGTTGTGATACAGTGATATTTGTCAAACTTATATCTTGCTGTAATTTTTTTCATGGCAATAAAGTGGTAGGGAATCAACTTACTTAAGGGGCCTTTTCTTCAGGTGCTATTTGCAATTAAGGATGATTATTTATAAGTTTTATAAAGATAAAATTTAAAATAAAAATATTTAGTTTTGAGACATATATGCAAAAATATCATGACTATTATTATGTCTTAAAAATTTTTACAGGTTTTCCTCTCATTTATTCAAGTGTGTATGGTTAGGATTCATTATTATATTTTTACATGTTAAAGTTTAATAAACAGGGGCATAATCAATTTTGTTTTTATTCTTTCATTTATACATTAACAAGTACACATGGAATGTTTTTCAGTAATCCTGAACAAGAACATTGATTTTATGCATGCTGTAGGCAGGCCTTAGATGTTTAAGCCCCAAGTGAATCTTGGTAAACTAGCAGAACATTGTATCAGAGTTTCATGTATTCAAAGCAAAGGAATAAATCATGGTATTACAAGGTTGTATCAGTTGACTTATTGCTGTTTTGTGACCATAGGTAGGGAGGACTGCTGTTTAAAGTCATGTCATCCGTTCTCAAATCAGTCAGGCATGAAGCCTTGTCATATGCCTCTATAATTGTACCTCACCAGACTTTCTCTAACTAGTCAGCTGGGGCTGTGCATTTTGTCTCAAACACCCGGCTGGCCAGCATCTGACAGGAGTTTTCTCATCATCCTGTCAGTAATATGTTAACTAGAGTGTATCTTTGTGGCCTGTAAAAGCAGGTGGAAGGGATGCTTCTCTTTAAAGCAGATGTCTAAGTGTTAGCTACTATTTTGACCAATATTTAGTTGGTAAATATTGCCATCTTAAAGTCTGTAATCATGTTAGTTACAGAGATTTGATTGTGCAGTGCATTTTATTTCTACAGTATTTAGAGCAAGCAATATGCTGTGAGTGTTGGAATTGCATTAATAAACTGTAATTTCTTCCTTTGTTATAGTTGCCCCCAGGCATTTAAGCATATGCTTTTCTCTCCGTTTCTTATTAATTCCATCAAGGGCATACACAAAAGGAAATCTTGTGATCCCCAGAAAATCAGCTCTTAAAATGTATATTTTATATGTTTAGTTTGACTAAAGGGGAGTCCAGATGATTTTAACCTCTTCATCTGGATTATACATATTCTCGAGTTGTCTATTAATGGTACCACCTGTATCAGTATTTAATCTGAAACCTGAAGCACAGAGATTCTTCCTGGAGTTTAAGAATTGAACAGTTGGTAAAAGAACAAAGAGTATACAGGCCTACTTCCCCCTTAAGGTTATTGAAGAATGCGTTTGACTTTGTGTTCTTGAGACTTTAAGGAGTGGTGCAGTTAAAAATTATCATCAGGATCTTTCAGGGAAAGATATTCTAGGAACAATTTTTAGATTGTTAATTCTATCCAGAGTCCATAGCAACCAGTTACATCAGTTGAAACTCTAGGTAACGATTCTGCTTATTATTGTATTGTCTGATATGTACACTGTTGTTGTGAATATTGTTTTAGGGCTGACTGAAGTGTGGAAATGGGTATGTTGAGGTCATCATGAAATGCCTTGTAGGAAGGGATGTGTGGAAGTTAGTTGGTGGGGGTCTCTAAGGAAGACTAGTGTTTCTAACTTGCAGTTCTCTTGGAGCTAAAAGCTCTGTTTTTCATGGAAATATGTTTCTGGCTTGGAGTTTTAGTCCATTTGTCTTCTAAAAGTGAACAACTGACTTCTAAGTCACAAAGCACAATTTTTAGTAAAACAATTATGGAATTGTCTCAGAGGTATTAAATTGTTGCTCCTCTAGGTTCTGTAAGTTTTGTTCCCATAACTCTAATCACCAGAGTGATCTTGGACAATTTCAGCTGACTGAAGAATTTTCTATAAAGAACAATGACTTAATTTTGTGCTGTTAATGATTATCAACATTAACTAAGAGAAAAATTATATGTATTGTTTTGTTTCTTTGATAAAAATGTGGAAGACAGGATATTTCTTTTAAAAGGTATCTTCTATGTTTATATATTCTTACATACCATGGATACTTTTCATTTTGCAGTTCTGCAAGTTTTTTTGTCTTCTGATGAGCAATCTTAGGTTTTGAGCTACAATATAACTCATCATGGGTATTTCAGTCAACATTGCCAAATGCAGCTCACCATTTTTTCCCTTCATCTCTTTCTCTTACTATACAGTGATAATTTTGGGACCTTTTTCTCTCTTCTGTCTTCCCCACCTAAGTCCTATAGATTATACTTTTAAAACTTTCTTCTCTGATTCCTATTCTCCATTACAGCTGTCTATTATCTTAGTTCAGGCAACTATCACTTTCCATAATTATCTTTTTAGATCATATATACTGGATGCTAACATTACCTCAATTTGACAATGATGATAGGCATAATTATGGTCTATATGTGACACTGCATACTATCAGCTATTTACCCTTATGAGAATTTCTTTTAACCAACATAATTATCACTAACTGTGTAATAAGTACTGTTGTTATCCACAGTAGACAGGCAAGGATGAGGATTTTGAAATTTATAGAGTAAGCTATCCAAGCTCCGAACATGGCTAAGTCAGTTCTGACTGTAAAATGTGTATTTTCAACCTTTATGTAATTTTGCCTTTTTCAATGACTGTCTAATAAAACCAAATGCATATTTACCTTATACCCCTGTATTGCATCCCTCTCCATAACAAACTTCAATTTGTCTTTGCCAGTTTAGTTAACTATCCCTCAATATCCCACATTGCTACCTTTCTCCCATTTTTAATACTGCTTTTTTAGTACTAGCACTTACCTTCCATTTGTATCTCCCATTTTATCACCTTTTAGATTAATTCTATTTGTAGTTACTTAATATTTCAGAATAAAAACACTCCTATTTATTTAAAACTACTTAATCTGGCATTAAAAACTGTTATCTGACCCTGGACTTTTCTCCTAAATTCTTTCACTATTTGCTTATAGTCTACTACAATCTCAAGATAATAAACACTGCAGTGCAGATTTCTTATCAGATTCAGTCACTGCAGTATATCAAGTTCTTAGGACAGTGAAGACATATAACTGACTTTTAACAAAAAAATTTTTGGGTGAATGAATAAAATGGCAGTTTTTGCCTTTTCTCAAGTGTATTTCAAATGCTCCATGCTTTTGAATTTTTTTCAAAATCCTATTTGCTTTATAGAAGCCTAGCACTTCTGAGTAACTCCTATAACACCTTTTATCCATGAGTTCATAGCTTTTTCAAATTAAAATCATTAGTGAATTTGTTGATCTCTTTTATTAGACCTTAATCTTTTCAAAAGTTATAAACAATGGTTTTTAGGTTGGAGACTAATTTTCATGAAGGTTTGGACTTTTGTTTTTATAGAACAGATTTACATTTATGCTTTTTACTGAGAATTTTCAATTTTAAAGATTTGTGTTTATCTGTTTTCTGTAGGGAATTTCAATTTAAGGTCTATGCTAAAATCAGAATGCCTCAGGAGAAGAAGTTATCAGTGCATGTTGCACTTTTTTTCAGTTCCATGAGTTTCTATGGCAATACTGATACAGAACTTGTTTTGACATTTTTTTTTTTGGTCTTCTTATAGTACGAAGCATACAGTTTACTGCTCTTTCCCTATGGAAAGTTCATTTATTTATTCATTGAATCTTCCTAGTTATGGATCACTGAACTCATGCCAGGTAGCATTCTACAAGTAAGATGCTGAAGTATCAGCCTGTGCATCATTCTGGGTTTAATCAGGAGACAGAGACTACACAGTAATTTGAACATAGAAAGTTTAGTATAAAGAATTAAAAACTATTATAATGTGGGATTTAGTGATGAGGGATGTGCTGGTAAGAAATGAAGATAACTCTAAATGAATATAGGAATAACAGATCTAAAGAAGTTTCCTGCTTTAAGACTGAGAAATAGCACCCAAGAAATAGCACCTGAGATCCAGAGGCCCTGATGGAGTGTGCTTAGCCATGCCTCATTAGATAGTAGATAGTTTCTATGGTGACATACTGGCAGAATTTGCAAAAAACCTGTCCTTTGGGGTGCCAGGGAGACCCATCCACAGGGAGATGCCATGTTTTGAAACTTTACTGGAATGTCACATGAGGGATGCTGGAGAAGCTGTTCATAGATCTAAGTGAAAACTGTTCACAGTATATGTCTCACTTCCCTAACAAAGCAACCAAGGAAAGCTGCTGTCATTCAGGAAAGGGAAAAGTGTAGAATGCCATGCAGAGGGCTATTCTTTACCAAATATTTAGTATCTGCTTTATAAGGAGACAGGCTTACTATCATTTGCTACCTGTAAAACTTAGACTGTGTGTGTGTGTGTGTGTGTGTGTGTGCGTGCACTATATACACACAGCTCCATATATGTATTTATAGGTAAATGTATATACTTGCATATATATGATATACATGTTAAATGTACACATATGTACATCAAACATATATAAGGGAATTTTCTAACGTTTTAATGTTAATATATGTAATTATATAATTATTCATTCTTAAATGTGATTTATAAATTATTAGATTTATTAACTCCATTTATAAAGATTTGGAAGTTCCTTTGGAATTATTTGCCTTTGTGATTATTTTCTTTTCAGTTCCTTGTGGCTTCCAGTCAGTTTTGTTTTGTTTCTGGCAAGAGATATTTTAAATTGTAGTTTTGGGATATGTATAATGGTTAAAAAGTAGCTTCAGACAGTTGTATTTTATTTATTGGTTATTTGAAATGTTGTTTGCAAATGTGATAGTAATATGATTATATTAATATTACCTTCTAAAATCAGAGATTTTTATTTCTGAATGCTCAGTCAACATACCAGGTGACTTCATGTAAGCCATTTAATTTCTTATACTGCAACCTTTCTTATCTAAAACATGAAGAAATTGAATAAGTATATAGTCTAGGTAATTGAGAGGAGAGAAGATGGTGGATTTGAGGAATGTCGTAGTGTTAGACTTATTAATTTTGGTGAAAAAGTAGATGGGCCTCCTGTAGGAGAAACAAAACAAAAACAAAACAAAACAAAAATCAGTTCTACTGAACTGATTATAAATAGGAGCTAGAAATAACTTATGTAGGTATAAAGAAAAGTCATATAGGAGAGGGAATGTGATGGCATTGGCATTTATGTGTACTGTGAGAGCTACAGAAATACAATGAGATGAATTGCAGGTAACAGTAATGGCTATAGAAAGGTTTGTTTGTTTTGTTCATTACCCTGTCTCCAGCACCAGTAATATTTGGTGCCTCACTTACTAACTGTGTGATAGTTAGCAATTGGTATACCCTTGCCTCAATTTCTCTATTTCTGAAATTAATGAAATAATGAATATGTGAAGGAAGAAAGCAAACAAGGAAAACTTCAAATCATTTGGCTAGAATAAACCAGTGATTATTAGAACTTTCCAAAGGACTTGTGTATAATGGAAAGAGGTTAAAATGAATTTTAAGGAATGAAGTATCAGAGTTGACCATCTACTATGTTCTGAATATTCCACCCCTCCAATTCTTATGTTGAAATGTAGTTGCCAGTACGATAGTGTTAAGAGATGGGACTGTTGGAAATAATTAAATTGAGGGCAGAGCCTTCATGAATGGGACTTAGTGACCTTATAAAAGTGGTACAAGAAGGCTCTTTGGCTCTTCCTACTATGTGAGGATGCAGCAACAAAATGTCATTAATGGAGCAGAAAAGGAGTCCTCACTGGACAGTGAATCTGCCAGCACCTTGATCTTGGACTTCCCAGCCTCTAGAACTAAGATAAATAAACTTCTATTATATAAATAACCTAGTTTCAGGTATATTATGAAAGCAGACTAAATGGACTAAAGTACCATCTAATAGAATAAAGAAAAATAATGAAATATAAAATAACTTTTGTTTAAAAAGGTATTTAAAAATTTTTAAATTTTGTAAAAAATCACCATACTGTCTTCCAAAGTGGCTGTGCTATTTTGCATTCCCACCAGAAATGAATGAGAGTTACTGTTGGTCCATATTCTCACCAGCATTTGGTGTTGTCAGTGTTTGGGGTTTGGGCTATTCTAATGGTGTATAGTGGTATCTCATTGATTTACTTTGTATTTCCCTGATTACATATGACCTGTGGTAACTTTTCATATCATTGTTTGTCATCTGTATGTCTTATTTGATGAGATGTGTCTTAAGGTCTTTAGCCTATTTTTTAATTTGGTGGTTTTCTTACTACTGACTTTTAAGAGTACTTTGTGTATACTTAGGATAATATCCTTTATTAGATATATCTTCTGCAAGTGTTTTCTCTGAGTCTGTGCCTTCTTATTTTGTTATATTGATTGTGTCTTTCACTGAAATTTCATTTAATGAGATACAGCTTATCTATTCTTTCTTTGATGGAACATGCCTTTGGTGTCACATAACTAAAAAGTCAAGCCCTAGGTCATATCGACTTTTCTTAAATGTGCTGGATTTTTAAAAGATTTTTTTATTGGTGTATTACAATTATGCATAATAATGGCATTCATTGTGATACATTATGCATGTATGTTATCTTGTTGCAGTTTATAGTTTTGCATTTTACATCTGTGATCCATTTTGAATTATATTTTTGTGAAGGATATAAGGTGTATATCTAAATTCTTTTTTTGGTGTGTGTGAATATCTAGTTTTTCTTGTCAACACCATTTGTTGACAAGACTGTCTTTTCTCTATTGTCTTTGCTTCTTTGATTTTATTTACATGGGTGTATTTCTGAGCTCTCTGTTCTGTTTCATTGGTCTACTTACTTGTCCTTTTTTTCCCCAAACACAACACTGTCTTAATTGCTATAGTTTTGTAGTAAGTTTTGAAGTCAGATAGTTGTCTGTCCTCCAACTCTGTTCTTCAGAATTGTTTTGGCTATCCTGGGTTCTTTGCCTTTCCATATAAACTCTAGAATCAGCTTGTATGTATCCACAGAATTACTTGCTGGAATTTTGATTTGTATTACATTGAGTTTATAGATGAATTTGGGAAGAAGTGACATCTGAAATATTGAGTCTTTCTATCCATGAACATTTACTCTCTCTTCTTTGACTTGGTTCTTTTTTTTTTTTTAATAAGAGTTTTACAGTTTTTCTTGCATAGTTCTTGTACCTATTTTGTTATCTTTATACGCAAAAGAGTTCACACAGGATTTAATGATAGTACCATGGTAGATGCATGTCATTATAAATTTGTCCATACCCATAGACAGAAATTTAATTACTTAATAACTACATATAAACAGATTAAATTGTATAAGAGAGAATTCAAATGTAAACTATGGACTTGCTATTAATGATGTGTCACTATAGCAGTGTGCCACCTGGTGAGGAGTATTGATAAAGGGAAAGATATGCATGAATGAGAGTAGGGGAGTATATGGTCAATCTCTGTACATTTTGCTCAGTTTTTCTGTGAACCTAAACAGTTCTAAAAATTAAGTTCACCACCAAATACTAACCTTTTCACTGTTAAAATTGCTCTTTCTATAACTATCACTTAATTTGGATATTAAAATTTTGCTTAAGTGAAAATACTTTATAGGGATAACATTGTGGTTTTCAAATATCCAACTGACAGGTCTTTTGGCCTAATCTTTAAAATGTGAATATAAATTAAATGTGTTTAAACAGATGCCTTCTTTATGGCTTCCACTATTTTTCTTTACATTCCATGAGGAATTTATCACATTACTGTGTCCAGCAGTTTCTGGATACTTGTAGCTATTTAAAGTTATGATTGAAGTATTGCTTCAGTAAAGTCTGATTACTTCTTTAATATATGTATTTTTTTCTTTTATGCATAAATACATTCTTGGGCAATATAAATCTGCCTCTCAGTAACTCACATAGAATTCTGGTTGAAATGAGTAGGATCTCTACATAAGAATAAGGTACAGGACTGGGGTTGTGGCTCAGTGGTAGAGCACTCGCCTAGCAGGTCTGAGGCACTGGGTTCGATTCTCAGCACCACATAAAAAAATAAAGATACTGTGTCCATCTACAGCTAAAAATTATTGAAAAAAGAGAATAAGGTACAATCTGACTAGATGATACAGAGACTAGAATAATGGGAC
Source organism: Sciurus carolinensis (assembly GCF_902686445.1). NCBI lineage: Eukaryota > Metazoa > Chordata > Mammalia > Rodentia > Sciuridae > Sciurus > Sciurus carolinensis. The sequence continues at coordinate 89,326,858 of NC_062224.1, forward strand.
TAGCAATGTGTCAGTATGAAATCTTTCCCTCTGAGGTGTGCCAATTAGTAATTTTTGTGTTTTCCATTATGGTCATTATATTAGATGAATCAATTTTTCTGCTGTCTCCCTGGGAATCTGATAAATGTGTTTTTGCCTCCATAAAGTACATGCCTACTTAATATTTAAAACACTGCTTAGTTTTAAATTATTAGACTAATGGTCTCTAATACACATAGTTTAACTCAAGAAAAAGGAACAGATCACCTAAGCATATCACAAAATATAAGAACTTGGGTTTCAAACTTAATTGTACTTGCAGATAGAGGTTGAGAAATAATGTGTACAATTTTTTTTAATCAATTATCTTTTCCTAAATTTAACTTTTTCTGAGTTTATTCTGTCATTTCCCTGTTGAAGTTGTAGACTTAGATGACTGGGGAAAGTTTTGTAAATTGAATCTCTATCAGAGATCCCTAAACTTTTCATACAAAGGTCAACTGTCCTTGTTTATTTGATTGTTCAGTCCAAGTGTGCATACTCTTATATAATTAGTATAAAATATTTTCAGATGCTATGAAAATCCTCATAATCATGAGAATTTTAAACTCTTTGTATATCAAAAGGCAGGTTAAAATGATGGTTACTATTGTATTTTGGATCCAGCCTGTCCTAGTGTTTATACTGGATTTACTGCTTAAAAGGTATATGATCTCAGGCAGGTGGTTTAACTTTGCTTCAGTGTCCTGATCTGTAAAATGGTAGTAATGAAAATAGGACCTATTTCATTAGATTTTGGTGAGGATTAGATCTGAGTACTTCAGATAGACAAAACATGGTCTGGCACATGGTAAGCAATATACAAATATTTGATATTATTATTAATATCTTCAGTTATTATAATAGCAGTATGCTACTAAACCAGGTGGCCTAGGATTGAAAGTTCTAAGTGCATTTATTCTATAACTAAGTTCACTTTTGCTGACCTTAGTTGTTAAGTTTCTTCATCTGATTTTATAGGCCCCAGTTTTTGAATCTTTTTTCATTGATTCTTTTCAGTTATACATGGCAGTAGAATCCACTTTGACATAATTATAAAAGCTTGGAATTAGTCTTGGTCTCACATGGTTCTCATATATACTTATTTTATAATTGAGTCTGTAGGAAATATAGATCATCAGTGTTTTCATTTTCCATTAATCAGTCCTCTGGGACTATATCAGTTCAATATTTTGAGTATGTTTTATGAAAGTGAATGTGTTTTAAATATTCATGTGCTACTTCAAGATAAAATTTTTTTACTAAACCTTTGTTTGGGGAGCTTATATTTCTCTGAAGATTGTAACAATATATTATTCCTTCTGTTTTGAGGGTATAATGCCAGAGATTATTTTAGTTTAAACTCAAAAATTCTTTCTCTCATATTTTCTTTCACTTTTATGAAGAACAGCTGTGGTATTAAAGAAGCAACTGAATATTTAAAAAGTTACATGGAGTCCTAGCTCTGTCATTAACCAGTTGGATAATCTTGGGTAATTCTAGGTTACAGAAAGACTATATGGTATGTTATTTCCCTTTAAAGATTCACTATATCATAAATAACCTTTAAATACTAAAAATTATTTATTATTTGAGTTATTAAATTTATCTTATTTCTTTGTAGTACTTTACACCAAAACTAAAACTTCTAAAATAAAGTTTTGTTTTCCCTTCATTTGCATAGTTCACAAAATGTTTCAGATAAATAATTTGTTGTGATATTTCCCTCTTCAGAGGCATGGAAAAATCTCATCCAGAATAAAATATAGTATCTTTGCCATGTCCTAGAAGGCTCTCCAGTATTGACCCAACTTCTCTTTGTGAGCTCATTTCCTGTCATTCTTCCACTTCCAATTTAATCTTACCAGCCTCCCCATTGCTCTGTGAAAATGCCAAGCATGTTTCCACCTCAGGATTTTTGAATGCCTGTTTCATTTGTCTGGAATGGCACTTCTCCTCAAATTGACAACAACTTGCTCTCTAAAGCTGGAGCTTAGTGGAGGCCACCAGATCAGAGTTCTTCCATAATGTTATAATCTATGATAACTTCTCCATAACTCTGCTTTGCATTATTCATAGACTATCTCTGACAGAGAATTGAGATCCCTTATCTGAAAAGTTTGGAACCAGAAGTGTTTTTGGATAAGGGATCTCATTTTGAACTCTTTGCATATTCATAATTAAACATCTTACAAGTCTAAATACGTAATTCATTCATGTTTCAAATATTTCCTTTACCCATGGCCTAAAGGTTGTTTTATACAATATTTTAGTGCATCTGTATTGATTGCAGTCCATCACGTGAGCTCAGATATGGGATTTTCCACTCATGGTGTCATGTTAACACTCAAAAAAATTTGGATTTGAGGGAATTACAGATTTTGGATTTTTGGATTAGATATGCATGACCTGCAATGTATGTTTTGTTTATTGTTTGCCTTCTTCATAACACATAACCTCCCTGTAAACAGGGACTTTGTTTTGTTCACTATCATGTCCCTTTTGCCTAGAAAGGATTTACAAAAGCAGGAAGCAGGCCCTCAAAATTCGTATTGAATTAAGCAAATGAATTATAATATTTCCAATTGCACAGTTAGCTAATGTTCTTTAAAGCATTGAGAAGTAATCTTTAGATGTATTTTGAAGGTAAATCTGAATTACAGTTAGTTAAAATATGCTGTTAACCACTTAGATGGGAAAAATATTTTATTAAATATATAAAAAATTAAAAATTGATCTGATCTAAGATAAAGAATGTTTAACTTATGAAAGACAATGCTTACATATCATCTAGCATAAATTCTTATTTTAAAGATTAGGAAATTGAGACTTCGTTATGTTAGGTGTGCAGGGACCACATAGCTTATTAATGTCAGAACCCTACTCTTTCTCTATATATCCTATTTATTTATTTATTTATTTATTTATTTATTTATTTATTTATTTATTTTTTGGTACCAAGGATTGAACCCATTGGGCACTTAACCACTAAGCAACATCCCAACCCTTTTTAATATTTTATTTAGAGACAGGGTCTTGTTGAGTTGCTTAGACCCTCACTAAGTTGCTAAGGCTGACTTTGAACTCGAGAGCCTCCTGTCTCAGCCTCCTAGGCTGCTGAGTTTACAGGCATGTGCCATCAAGCCTGGCTCATATACTTGATTATAATTTTATATAACATATATAAATGTGTTTGATTTCCTAGTAAATTTATTTTTCCTTACTTGTAATTTACTTGCAACTTTCTTATGTTTTCTACAAAGTGTATGTTATATAGTTTTTTCTCAGTTGTTATGATGATGTAGTTCTTTGATATGCTTCTACTTTGTAAAATCCACTTGGCTGTCTCATGGTCAACAGAATCTGTATTTGCAAAAGCAAGTTCTTTATGGTTCTGCCTACATCTAACATTTTTGCTATATTACTCTTATTAATTCATTCTGATTGCTTAGGCTAGACACTTGGACTGGGGAGAGGTTTTTGTGTATACCTTCTTCTCCCTGTTACCTGTTTCCCATATCCAGAAAGTTACCAGGTCCTGTGAAGCTTCATTCTCTCCTGGTAGATCTTGATTATCAGGGATGACCCCCTGCCAGATACTGGACATGGCAGAAATTTTTTGACTTTGTTTGCCATCACAGAAACCATCCTCTAAAAATTCCAGTCAGATTCATCAGATACTTATTGTACCTTGTTAGTGAGTAATGAATAACTTCATTTAAGTGTGACCATTCAAGGATATGGGAAGTATTCTATGTAGCATTTAGCAGGGTGTTTTGAACTTTGGGTGTGGCCAATGAAATAAATCACCCTCGTTATAGTTCATTTTGAGAATGCATTTTTCCTCTTGCTTCATTGTTAATATTTTCCTAAAATAAAAGGAATACTTTCCTTTTTTTAAGATTTAAAACAAGCTGTTTTGAAAGTCATCTTTTAAATGTGCATATGGAGAAATTAAGTAATTAGCTACCTTTCAAAGCTGCCTAAGCTTTCCTAGCCCATCAGGTTATGCCGAAGGGATGGAGAGAGTTAGTACAGCTTTAAAGATGCCTAATTTACAACCAGGGAGTACCTGAAAGCTCTAGGAGAATTTGACACAATGAGTTAGAGCAACCCCATTTTCATTTCCCTCTAGTTCAATTCTGTAACATAAATAAATCCATGATCTGTAATTGTTAAATAGAAGTATTTGAATGCCTCCTAGTGGCATCTGATACACTTCAATTAAGAAATTTTGAAAATAATATCTATTGAAAGAATACTCTGATAAACTAGTAATGCTAGTAAATTCAAGGTACTGAAACCCTTTAATGAAAGTATCATGTGGAATCAGATACATCATTTGTTGTACAAAATTGACCAACCAAAAATCTGACAGGAAAAATATCATACAAATGACAAAGATAAGTACATTTCAATGAAATTTTTTAATGTTTTTGGTTTGAATGACATAATTAATACGGTTTTTCATTTAAAGTTGGACAGATTTGCTTCCAATGTGATTGGGATTGCTTTGGTTGCATTTATTCTTTTAAGTTAATTGTGATTCTCGTGTATATTTTAATTTCTTTGCATTACAATGAAATAGAGAGCATTGTTTATAGAAAGTCTATGGTCCATTTTAAGATAGTTTTTTGAAAATTCTGATTTTCAATTTCAATAAAATTATTTTATTAGTAACCTTGAACTATAGGCTACAGCAAAACTTTAAAATGACAAAGAATGCTGATTTAATTATTACTTTAAACACTAAAAATCTGCTTTACTGCTATAGAAACATAACTAAAATGGAAAGAAAGTCACATGGAAAGAATTCTGATAAGGGTCAGTAAAAGGGAGAAAAAAAATGCTCTCCCTTTGTTATGCATTAAAAATGTTTAATTAACTGCTTGCCAAAACAAAACAATTAAAATGGCAATTACCTTTAAAATAGCAACAACATAATTGCAGCTGCTGTGATATAAAGCTAGGAAACGAAATGTTAATCTGGAATGAACAGTTTAAATATGAAATTATGATATACTTGGCTTCCTGTAGTACAGCTGTCAAGCTTGGGCAGTTTGCTGGTCAATAGTGACATTCTATGTGTCAGTGAACAGAGTCTCTTGATACCATAACCCACAGTTCACACATTACTGAAGCTCCAACTGTCGAATGTTCAAGTCCCCTGGTATTATTGCAGCTTCCAGACTCTCCTGACTGGCTCATGTTTCATTCTTTGGCAATTTGCCCTAATGATATCCCTCAGGAGCTTTCAGCCTCTCTTCCTTTCCATATTTAATCGTGCTGTATTAATCTGAGTGATGCACAAACTGTGCTGCACAAATCGTAATTTCCTACAATATATTCTAAGATGCTTACCTGATTTTTCAGTTTTACCTTTATTTATGTTCTACATTTCAACCCCAAAGTATATTTTTAGGTGGTTATAACTATCTACATATGATTCCCATGAAGCTACTTTTGCTTTTTATATATTTTTCACAGGAGCCCCTGAGACATAAGACTTTACTTATTGAACTGGTAAAGGCAATGTGAGTTATGTCATTGTGTAAATTGTTCTGATTATCAGTCATCTTTGATACCTTGGACATGGCTTTTTGTTTGGAGGGTCAGCGGCTACTTATTATTGTTGTCCTTTTGCAAATTTTAGTTAACTGCCTGTCTCCATGGATCGGCTGCTCTGCTCTACCCAATGTACTGGCAGCACATATACATCCCAGTGCTTCCTCCACACCTGCTGGACTACTGCTGGTAAGCTGGCTTTTGCCAGACTGCTTTAAATCCAGGTTTCATGACTAGAAAACAGATCTGCTTATTTGTAGATTAGGTAAACCTCATGGATGTGTGAAAAAAATCACAGGAACCTTACTTTTGGGTTAGTAGTACATATTAAAGAGTACTTTTATGGAGTTCAGAGTAGTTCCTTCCAAAGAAAAATTTGCACTTGGAAAACAAAGTTCTTTAAATTTTGTGAATTTTTTCTGCAGTCATTTAGATAATTGAATGCATAAATACGAACAAAATTTTTGTTTGTGGCTGGAAAAATTGGACAGAAGTATGGTATCAATTAGAAAACCCAGTGTTCCAGGTGTCAGAACTTGTCTGGAAAGTCTGCCAGTTACCACATTGTCTCCGTCAGGGCACACTTTTGTTTCCTTTAACTCAGGATACACTTTCTTTTACCTCTCTTTTCCCCAATAGCACATTGAATACCTTGTACTGACAAAGGGGTTGCTTTTAATATAAGAATTATTGAGTTTCTAGTTTAAGCCAGAGTCTCAGCCAAAAGCTACTATGAAAAGAAAAAAAAAAAAAAAGCCATAGTGTTGGGAGTAATAATAAAGAGTTTGCTCGCCTTACAAACAACTCCCAGTGATTTCACCAATCTGAATTCATTCAGGCCTCTAGAAATTATGAGAACAATGGCCAATGACCCCCTTGTTCTCTTTAGAACAGTCTACATACTTGAAGTGAGGACAGATAGGGAGCAGACTCCTAAAAAGCAGCTTTGGGACCTTTTTTAGAACTGGGGGTATATTATCTTTACTGCATAATGATTTTCTGCAGGCATAGCCTAATTCATAAGAAGTTTGATGGGATTTTTCTCCCTTTAAACTATATACATATGTGCACAGGAGAAAATCATTTTAAGCTTTAATGTGTTTGTTTATATCATTACTAATATTAGTAAAAAATAGATCCTTTAAAAATAACATTTGTTTAGCTCTTTTATTTCATGAAAGACAAATTACTTAAGGATTAAAATTATTTAAGTTCATACAGTAGAGGTTTTAAATTAAGTTTTTATGACTAATCCTGTTCAGAATAAGTGATTATAATGGTAGCACATGTACTCAGACACATATTGATTATACTGCTCTATTGTGTGTTTCCACAGCATGATAATATTATTGATAATGCTGTGAAGTAGGTGCCCAGTGATCTACCACTGCTGTTCTGCTCTTGGAGAAATGTTTGGCAGATTATAGAAATGCAAACTAATTGTATTATGAATTTCCCACTCACAAGTTTAAGTGTAAAGCTAAATCTATAGTCTTTTATGTCATGACTTTTAGAATTTTCTTTTGACCAACACACCTACAATATCTTATCATCCTTGAAGGTGGAGATTGCAGTTCATTCATGTCAGCATATGCAATGGATCTTTTCACACAGGAGTCAGTAATTAAAATTTACTGTACTGAAGTACAATTTAAAAAAATATGGCAAGTGAGTGTTTCAAGAACTAACACTTCTAATTATGAAGTTTAGAATTATATTTTATCAGGTTATAATGGTCAAATCATCTTAATTTTTCTATTAAAATAATCTGACCTCTTAAGAGTAGCAACCTCTAAGCTCAGTTTTCTATAATCAGTTACACATTTAAGACTTTCTAAAATGTTATTTAGAAACTATTCAATGACTCAGGCAATTTTTTACTATTTCTTTCCAGAGCTACATTTCTGATAGTTTCTATCCCTGCCATCAAATACTTTTTCTGTTGCTTCCGTTATAATGAAAGAAACTTGTTCGATATTTCAACCTAGAGGTATTCTTTCTAGTGTCTGAAGTAGCTGTTAGGACAAGTTCTAACAGCTTTCATAACAGAGCAGTGATATCCAAGCAAAGAGTTATCTGAGACTTTCTGAACCTTAAGGACACAGTGATAAGCTTAACTTCTATTGTAGAAACTGAAAACTATAATTTTTTTTTTTTTTTAAGAAATAGCCATTTGAGAGTCTGGCTCTCTTCCGTTATTAGAAAATTTGATGAACTAAACCATTTTCTAAGAAAAATGGTTTTCTTCCCTCTGTATCCTTGAAGTTGAAATGATACTAATATATATGCAAAAGGGAAAAAATGTGACTTATTTTTCCTTCAATCTCATAGTCTTTGAATAAGTGATTTTTATAATCCAGTTCAAAATAATACCATGGAGGTTTGATAGGAGTAGATGCCTTATTGTTAACTCTTTGGAGTGATAGAGGCTTTCCAAATCCTGAAGTAATTCTAGCTCCTCAAAGTATTTCTATTTTTGCACCTGATAGCTCTGGTATGGAGTAGACTGTGGAGAGCCGTAATGCCATCTTGTGACCATGGATGAATATCGCATCTTGGTCCACTGATAAAGCCTTACTACTCTGTTGGTCTGTTCATCCATCCATTCATCCATATCAGTTTTTTCATCAGACATTTAGTGAACAACTATTTGCCAACATGTATATATGTACTGTGATGAATAATACTTAGTTTTTGCCCTTGGGAGATTCACAGATAGGAAGAAATACACACATACAGACATATGCTTGTATGTACACACACAAACACACAGAGCCCAGAGTAATACTAAAATATTTTAAGTCTTATTCTGGAGACATACAAAAGAACCATGCATGGGAATGTATAGGGAGAATCATCCCTGGCAGGTTAGGATGATTCCTAGGAGAAAGTGGCACCATCTGCATTTTTCCCTTAATCAACCAAAGTAAGAGAACTTTAATGTGGCAAGTTGATGATGTTGCCAGACACTGATAAGCTATCTGAGTTCATAAATGCTTAAGAGGTGTTATGACTCTAGGAGTAGTAAAAGTAAATTGTTGTTTGTTCAGGGTATGGTTAAGTCAATCTTTTCATTTAGCTCATCTGTCTGACTCTTCTATGAAATGATTGGATTTAACTTCTAAGGGATCAGGATCCGTTTTTTAAAAATGGAAGATTACAATCTTCATACTACCCCAATAGATTGTTATTGTAGTTATGGGTAGTCTCTTTGTTAAGAAAATGTAAAACAAAAGAAAGGCTATATTTGAGTGAAGATTAGTTTCTTCCAAAAAGAAACAGCATTCATAATAGAACCTTCTGTATCCTGTCTTTTCAAAATAACTTCACTGATGGAAAGAACTGGGACAGTGTTGCACATGGATGTTAACATCTGTGTTGCCAAGGATCTCTTCCTGACTTATTAACACCCTAATTTAATTAGGAAATTTCAGCTAGGATTGCAAAATTTCTTTCTGTGAGATTTGGCTTATTTTGTTTTAGGATGTACACAATCTGCTGTGAAAAGGTGGGAAAGAAACACCTATTCAAATAATGCTATATTCTGAAAAACATCATAATTATTTTGGAAAATTTATGTCATAGATTAATGATGTTTATGCCTCAAACATCTGTATTTTTGAGTTTTATTTAAAATTAGAAAAAAAAAACATGGAGCTCTACCTAGTGATCCCATAAGTAAGTTTTTAATTATATTATTATTATAAAAAGTGTTGAGTTACTTTATTATTAGCTCCTCTGCATAGGAGCTTTTCACTGAATTTTTAATTCTATCTTTACAGTTTATATGTTTGTTATTTGTATCTCGAAAGATAAATAGCCTTCATAAACTTTAAAAAGTGTTTTTCTAGGTATATTTCTTAGAATTTTCGTAGATTACTTAGCAGGTTGGGCTTTCATTTTATAAAACTGTGGTCCATCCAGTGAACACTGTTCTATTAAAATGTGTTTTGGAACTTAACATACCATGGACTTTCTGTATTATACATCTTGTGGGTAGGATATCCTAACCTGGGGTGAATTGGAAGCTTTCTTGGTAACGCTAATAATTTTATACTATTTTGGATGTTTGGAGGGCTTAACATAAAAAGATCTTGTGTTTTACCCACCTTATTTAGTGACAGTGGCCCAAACTTGGTTGTGGGGTCCCAGAACAGTGATGTACTTTTTTTTTGGTTATCTGTGGAGTCCCAGGGATGAAAACTTGAATTAGGAAGCAACTGACCTTCCCCTATTTAAGTAAAAGTAGAATAGTTCACATTTGTTCCTCCTATTTCCTTTTGACAGAAGAAAATCTGTTAGGTCTTAAGGATATCGAGACCTATAAATAGTTCTCAACTTTCAGTTAAATGAAGTATCCAGAATATCAGATCAATTCCAGATGGTCTGTTACATAAAAATTAAAAAGAATAGAAAGGAACAAAGCTACAAAAGGCAAAGACAACTGGGAATTAGAATGTAGTACAATAATAAGTAATGAACTAGAATGTACAGGCTATTGAGAAACAAAGAACTTCAACAATTTTGTTTTTGGGAATTCTGGAAGTATATGTTAGTGTTTAGCCATCCTTAAATAAACTTAGAACTTTCTGAGATTACTTTGAAATCTCTGATTCTGTCAAAGTGCCTGTTTGTTTTATCTATTACTGTTTCTCAGTAGAAAAGTGAATACACAGGAGTTTGGACAGCTCTTTTAATAATGGCAGTCATGTTTAGGAAATTATGCAAATCCTTTGAGAAAGAGGATTATCTGTTTGTCTTAATAGAAAAGGTTTGCATTTATAAAGTAGAAAGATGTCCGTAAAAGAATTGCCAAAATGTTTTATTTTTAAATAGTTATTTGTTCACCTATCTTCTGTCACTTTTGTAGACATCTATACATTCTTATGTTTTCCTGTTAGATAATAATTTAGTTTGAAATGTCAATTTGAATAATTTCCTTCTTGTATTTCCTGAAAAATTACTAGTAACATAGATTTTATATATTAAAAGTTATTTAATGTTTGCATTTCTGCTAAGGTATAAGATTCATAAGGAAACACATTCCAGCCATATTGTTTATTCCCAAGCCCCAGCCCCAGGGCCTGGTACCTCCAAATATCAGGTGTTGAATTAATTAGTACAAAATCCTTGTTGTATTTGAGTATTTTTAATTTACTAAAATTTTTATATTCATTACACCAAAAGTGAAATAAATTTGAATTTATAAACTTAAATTAAAGGTGATATACATGAGGGAAGAGAGAACATTAGGGGAGGAACTTGTTTATTTTTTGCACCTCTACTTCCAGAACACTGCCTGGCACACATTAAGTCTCAATAAATATTTGACGACTATGTGACTGACTGACTGAATAAATATTTGGAGACATAGTATGTATGAAATAATAAAGACATTAAGAAAAATCACAGAAACAAGTATCTAATTGAGAAAATATGTGCAAAATGTAATAAATTTGATGATTACTTAGGATATATTTGCTATGAGGTATATGGAAAAGATTCAACTCAGACTATGGCCTAGGCCCTGATATTCTTCATACTAAAAAATGCTTTTTAGGCATTATAACTCTTAATTATAAATGATTTTGTGACTTTTATATAAACCAACCTTAATTTAAATATTAATGACCTGTAGGATTAAATTTGAGTTTTATATATTGAATAATTTTGAATATAGAATGTGCTATGCTGGAACTGAGCATTTAGTAAATTTAATTTTTTAAGCATTTGAATTACTTATATTGTTGTTTCAGTTTTAACAAACTATATGAATCTATACATATATATATTTTTAATTTAGTGCCCCAATGCCATACCTGATTGGAATACACTCCAGCCTCATAGAGGTGAGTATCTTTCAGAAATGAGATAGTGATAAAATTAACTCATTAAAAATAATAGTTAAAATAGTTTTGTTTGAAAGATTATCAAATGAATAATACCAAGCAGTGACTAGGTTCATATTTAGGTTATACTTAAATGATCATTTTAAAAAGGTAGCATTGAAATAATTTCATTTAAATTCATATACTAAATTAACATTTTTAGTGGCATGAAACCCATGAAAGTAGGTTATATTTGGTAGAAGTTATATGGTAAGTTTTAAATACTAAAAACTTTAATCCTTGATGAATCACTTTTCTTTATGGCAACTTGATATCATTTGTATCTCTTGGAACTATATTTTAAAAACTAAAATTTACATATTTGTGGCTCATAAAATGAAATGTTCTTATTTTTAAAACTTCATTTTTAGTTTATCACTATGCTTTTTCAAAATGTGATTTTGACACACTAGTAACAAACTTTTAAATTAGAACATAGCTTCTTTTTATATTTTGATTTTCAGTCCTGTTAGGGGATGAAAATTTAGGATTTTTTTTTAGCTGTCATCAGATCATTTCAAAATTATTTCTGTGATTTAAGTTATCCTTATAGTGAAACTACTTAAACATCAAAGTCCTTGAACCTGAATCAGTGATTCCAGAGCAGACTTTTTAGAAGATTAGCATCTAAAAACATAAGCAAAACCATTATGAAAGTGGAAAATTTGAGTCAGTTGAATGGAATCATTATGCTGGATGATTTCAGTTTTATTCAAATAATTTTCTCTTTTGGCTGATTGTACAGATCCACAATTTAATCTTATTTCTAATTAAACTAATGAGTTAGGTGTGGTTTTCTTAGTTGCTGTTAATAAGTATACTGTCAGTCCTTTGATCAAAGAAGATTCTATTGATATATTTTAAAATTCTCAAGGATCACATGAGAGAGTAATGTCCCTGCAGAATTACACCTGAGCTCTATTTTGGGGGCATTTATTTTCTTTTTGCAAAATGCTAGGCAGTATTTTTCATTTACTTCATCATTAATAGCAAATACATTTTAATGAATTTTTACTAGGTTTGATTTGTTTTTTTAATATTGAAGTTTGGGTTGATAACTATGATTTCTTGTATTTTATTCATTTTTATGAAACTTTATTCTTATAAGCTAAGGTATTTTCAGTGGAAAAAAACAAAGTATGTGGAATAGATGAATATAGGTATTCAGTCTGGTATTAGATCATGGAATATATCACTAGCATTTTATCAGTTTTTTTCATTTATTTGTTTTTGTTTTTGAAGTGCTAGGGATTGAACCCAGGGCTTTGCATATGATAAGTAAGTTCTCTACCACTGAGCTTTATCCCCAGCCCTGACCAGTAGCTTGACTTGGTACAAATCTAATCATGTTTAGATTTTTGTTTTTCTTAGAGAAATAATCAAATTTGATTTTCATATAGTGTGCATATTAGTGTGCATTTTCATATTACTGTCTTCTTGTATTTAATGAATGTAATATGATACTTAATTTTTCTATTTATTTATACAGACACCAAATACTTAAAGTTGTTGATAGTACCTATTGATATTTTATTGTTTTTTCCATAATATTCTATATCAGTTTTCAAAACAACTTGGCTTTCCTAAACTAATATAGAAAGGGTACATGTTTTAAGTGTTCAATCGCATCATGTATTTATTGGTCATGTATAAAGAAAGTTAGTACTTTTTTAAAGAGAAAATTTAAGAATTGTTTGCTTTTTTGAAATATCTTCAAAAAATAGTGCATTCTAACTTTAAATAGTTTTCTATTATTAAACGAGAATATTTAGAGCCACAGTTAGGTTGGTTGAAATTGTAGTTTTTATTCACCAGGTTTATTCAAGTGCCTTAATAGTCAGCTATATTTGGTATATCTGGTTTAATAGTAATTGAGAAGATATACTTGGAACTTGAGGAATCCTTTTAAACCAGTTGGGTATCATTTAGTAACTTTTTCTTAATGTATTACACAATGATATTATATGTTGCAATTCCATTCTTACTATGTCATTATTGGACTTTTCAACTAAAATTTCTATCTTTTGTGCTTATTTTATAATAAATAATTTATAATTAAAATATGAATATAACTACTTACATAGTTAATATGTTAGACTGAAATGAGTACTTTTTTGCATTTTATTTAGTAGTTACAATTAATTTTTTCAAGGAAGAATCAAAGTAACCTTTTTCCTTTCTTGTTTAAGACAGTTTCTACACATTACCAGTTTTATAAAAACTTCCAAATATAGTTATTCCAAAACATGATTTTAATGCTATTTGAAATCTTTTCAATTATTTTTATGTAACCATGAGTAAAGGATGGCAAAAAGTCTCTTCTTGAAATATAAAATGCTTCCATTATAAAGGAAAAAGATATTTTGTTCTTCCTGAAAACTAAAGTTCAGGGATGATCTCAAAGCAGACTAAGACATGTAAAAGTGATTAAGGATAAAACTACAAATATGAGGGTTGTCTTAACTTCTTTCATTTTACAAAGGACTATAAATGACATGTTGTTCCAGTTTCATAAGGTCATATGTTTGCTGCCATGATATAATTTCTTTGCATTAATGTGTATAGTGTACATTTGTATCCACATGTGCAGAAGGGTTAAATAGAGGGCATGAAAAAGACTTAACTTACTTTAACACCTTACTGTTTTCTTAATAGACCTTTCAGTCTCTGTTCAGTATTATTTTCTTATTTTTGAAGAAAAAGAATGTTTCATGTTTTCTCACCTTTAATTTTATATATCATAACTTTATAAGATATAAAAATATGAGGCAGATAAAGAGGTAACATTTGATTTTTACATTCCCATTTAGAAAAAAATTGCTTGAGTTTGGAGAGAAAAAAATAGTTAACATACTGATACTATTCCAGATTTTCTTTTAAAAATACTAATTTTCTTCCTTCCTTCCAAATTATTCCAATATTAGGGGCTCTCAGTTTCTTAATTATAAATGAATACAGTTTTCCATTCTTTTTAAATTTTTTTAATTTTCTCTTTGAGATAGAGTCTTTCTCAGACCCTGTTGCCCAGGCTAGCCTGGAACTCATAATCCTCCTGCCTCATCTTCACGAGTAGCCTGCATCATGGGTTTTTTTTTTTTTTTCCATTGATTAGTTCCTTGAAAAAAATTCAGTAGGCATCTATTATCTGACTTCATAAAACTAAAAGCAATTTTGATAAAAGTATGTATTTCATATTAATGCCAGTTTACTTAGACTTCAGTATGTTATTACAAAACATTTTGGGGCACGTTGCCACTATCCTGTGCTATTTTAAAAAACTAATTTTATTCCTCAAAATATATATCAGGCCTTCCAGATTATTTATATGGTCTCTGGTATAAAATGAACTTAAAAATGAAGACATATATTATAGTTATAACATACTTTATCCAAATACCATTACTATAAGTACATCAATATAATATGTATTTGCTTACAAAAGTTTATTATATTTATACTACAGTTAATTTATGAGTAAACACATATTTCTATATTTAAACCTCTTGTAGTATATGTAGAAAGAAAAGGAAATGAGTGTATTTATAAATTTTTTTGAAGTAATATCTATAGTATAACCAGAAACAGTTCCCTGTATCTTAGAAGTGGCCATCTTTTAAGTCTTACTTCATAATACAATGTCTTTTACGAGATAGATGTTTAGAATAGTGTATCTCCCAAGAATCCATACCTTACATAGACATTATACCTCTCTTAAATCATGAATTCCTTACCTTAGGCTGTTAGTTTCCCTAGCAGATTTAACATTCTACCAAATGTGCAGAGATTTGAAATTCTTTAATAGATCAGAGAAATTTAAGTCATAACCAATTTAAAACAAAATAATTGATTGAGCCAATTTAAAATGTAAGATATTTAAATAATAATTTTCCAAAATTATTCTTACTCTACAATGAAACTTTAAAAATACTACACAGAATTTTTTTATTGATTTGTTATTAGTTGACCTATAAAATTATGGAATTCTAAATTTGTGGATTTATTTCCTTAATGAGCACATTACTTATCATTGAGGAATAATACTATTTGCTATAATTTAATCAGACAAATAGAAATCAGTGTTTTTTAAAGTTATTTGTTGATTTAAATAGGACAAGTGAACCATAAATATTTCCTTTAAGATTAAAAAGTTTGATAAAAGTGTAATTTACTATAATTTGTGAACATATTGAGATATGTTGACTATTTTGACTAAAACTTTTAAATAATTAAGACAAATAAAATAGTCAATCTGATAGGCTATTAAATTTCATTCTTTACATTCATGTGAGGAATATTGCTAGCAATAAGTTCCAGCTTACTCTCCTCTATTATTTTCTCTTAAGCCACTTTCAGTCCTCATCATCAAAACATATCTACTGGTATGGAAATGTAAAGAAAATGTTTATTAATTTAAAATGCAGATCAATACTGCAGTCATACTCGTTTATGTTGTCACTTCAGTATGATTTATGCTGAACATAGGTATGGAGCTGGGTACAATTTACTGTATCATGGGATTGATATTCAATTGATGAATCTTAAATATTAAAGGTTTTTATGATGTAAGTGTGCCAATTTTATAATAGGATTTTGTTGCAGTATCTCTTTGGTAATTAAATTAATTTAATATTAGATGAGCAAATACGGTACTTTAAGCATTTCAACAAAATATTTTGAATGGATAGCAGTCAAACTTCCTTTCTCAGAAGACAAAGTTGTTTATATTCTTTTGTGATGTAGGATTTTTTTAAAAAAAATTCCAAGCCTATTGCATTAAGATAATATTTTGGTGTTTCCAAAAAACACCAAAAGTATATAGTTTTGTATGGAAAATATATTAAGTCTTTTTCATATGTGTTTTTTAAACAGAGAGTGAAAACCAAATCATTGGAAGATGTGGTTATGTTAAATGTTGACACAAATACCTTAGAATCACCATTTAATGACTTGAGCAACCTGCCAAGCGATGTGGTAAGTCTGAAGGATATTTTGTGGGGAATATATGTGTTTTCTCCTGGACCCTTGAGTTAAGAGTTATTTTCTCACTTTTTATCTTAAATAAAAGGGTTGGGTGTGTGCAGGTGGTGTGAGAGGAATCAATGTAGTTCTATTTTTAGCATTTTTACCTTTTGGCAGTTGAGGAGATGTTGAATGGGACATCATATTCCTTATTGTAAAAGTACGATCATAATTAAAAAGCTAGATGCATTCATTAGGCAGAGTTTCTTTAAACGTAAGTCTCTTCATCTCATCTTAATCATTATATTACAAAGTAGGCATTTCTGTCTGCCTAGTGGCATGTCTTGCAAAAGAATGAGAGAGTTTTTGAAGGCAAGAAGAAGAAGGGGGCCAATTATCGGCTTTTGCTTCCCTGCCACCTGCCAGCGCTTTTCCTTTTAATTAATGATCTGATGGCACTGGTCAATATAATAAGAAATGCTTGTACAGTTGGGGTCAGAAAATTCTGGCTTTGATCTCCCTCAACTTTCTGAAACATTTATTTGTTTTCTCTAAATTATTTCAGTTTTATTTTAATCTTTTCTATCCTGCTGAGGGCCGCAAGAATGAAAACCTACACTGTTTGTCATTTGCTTTGGCAGAGCAAAGACTGCTTACTTAGAATTCTATTTGTAAATTAAACTGCAAACGCAGTTTGTCATAAAAGACATCTGATCCTTTTGAAATGACGAAAACTGTCTTTTGTCTGTAAAGGCTGATAAATTAAGTGCCAGTTCTCTTTTGGTCTTTGATCTTGCAGAGGGTTTGTGTGCATGTGCATTTGTGTCTGCAGCTTATAATGGGACATATTCTGTATTTCATGTTAAATAGTCTCCAAAAGTACATTTTTTGGCCTTTGTATTCCTTAGTGTAGGGCAAAAATGCAAATGAGTACTATTTCTGTATATGTTTTATTTAATGGGCTACTTAAAAACATCCTTATGTTTTAGTTCTAAGTTAAAATAACTCCTCTTTTTAAAAAACACAAAGCATCTTTTCAAGTATATTAAAATTTGGGAATTAAAAACCCTTCATAATATATTTTTCTGTAAATCATAAGTGCTTTGAAATCCATTATTAAGGATTTAAAAATTCCAAATTCCAAATATATAGCCATACTAGCCTTGATTGTTCTTCTGGTTAGTGATAGGAAAAATATTATTTCAAAGTCCAAGTCAGATTATTTATGACCATAAATAAACTAAAATGCTTGCTGACCTTGAGGTGCGTTACTCTGAACTATTTTATTTTAACTCTAGTGAAAATTCATGCTGTTTGAACACATCCACACCCAGGCCAATGAACAATTATCTTTTCAGCTCATTATAACTAGATGGTCTCATTATAAAATTTTTCAGAAACTGCTAGAAATGATTAGTTATTCATTTAGAATCCCATCAAAGTATTCTTCAATGAATGGAGAAATAATTATAAAAAATAGAATCCAAACTTTTAAGAATTGTTTTCCTATGTGTACGTATCTCCTACTGTTAATGCTCTATGGAGAAAGGATTGTTTATAAAAGAGAAAAAGGAAAGAGAAAGAAATTCAGTTTTTTTTATATATGATATTAAAAATTTTATAGTCAGCTTCAGTGAGATGATTCTTTGAGAAGAACCCTGCTTTTTTAAAATTGAGAAGTACAAAATTGGTTTGATAATTAAGACATTTATTTAAATAGATGAGGATGACAAATAGTATTCACGAAAGTACAAACATGAGTCTTAAACATAAAAATATAAAAGATGATAGATCATTGTGTAGTCTACTCATGAACAACATTATAACTAAACAAAATGTAGTATTTAAAATAGGTCAAAAGGAACACTGCATGGTGTGGTAGATTGATTATAAAAATGCTTGAAACCGAAGGCCACAGACTTACAGACAATTTGCAGGTTGGATAAATGAAAATTGTTCTGCAACAGAGCCAGGATCATATGTTGAAAGTATAAAAAATTTTAAAGTTCGAGTAATTTTCTAAAAATATTTAAGGTGATTGTTTAACCTGTCTCTCATAGCTCCATAGGAAATATGATGAAGTATCACAGCATAGTTTTAAAATGGCAAATGTTTCTAATGAGTTGTGTTAAAATCACAAATGATTTTACTGAATTTCTATGTGTAATTTGAATTAATAGTATGTATTTGAAGCCTGAAAAACATTAGTATTGGTATTGTTTGATTGTTTAATAAGTTGACTGAGTTTTAAATGGAGGGCCTTTTAAAATCATCCACCAAAGCATTTAAATTATACTTACAGGCTAGATGACTTTCTATGCATGTGCACTCTATTATTGTGTCAGATTGACCAGTGGTCTTGGCTGTTCAAAGGTCAGTGGTCACAGTTGTCCTGAATTACTAGTTCTTTTTTCCTGTGGACCCTCTGCTGTGTTGCATGCTGTAATCTTCTTAATGGCTTCATTCCAATATTCACACATAATATTTTAGATTTATTGACTGTTAGAAATACTACCATGCCAGTAGCAGTTCCGCTACTCTTAAGGTATTTAAAATTGGAAAAATAAATCAGGGCAAAGCTTTCAGGAATCCTTTGTTTTCCTTGAGGGAGGAGGAAAAAACATCTCTTCCTGTCTTCTGACAAGAACACTTGTTTTTTTATTTCATCATTTCACTATAGATTTGTATCATTAACACATACACATACAAATATTTTTATACAGTGATTTTAGTAATATTGATTATTACATGGAATAACTTAAAGGCATTAGCTATATTAAAATATGTTTTCATACTTTTTTATCTATGAACATATTATGACTCATTTTTTGGTGGTGATATCATGTAGACATCTTTGAACATATATAGTCTGAATGTTTTGAAATAGAAATGTAAAATTTAGGGCTAAACTACTATCAATCATAGTTAGGGTTATTGTATGTTTTTAAAAGTGGGAAAAAGGAGCTAGTTGAATTAAATATAACATTTGAAATCTCAAATGAGTTAATTTTAATTTAAGAAAATAGATTATTGAAACCTCCCATTTCAAATATACATACAAATTTCATTTCAATTACATAACAATTTAAAATGGTATATTTCCAAGGCATTACTGTTCATTTTAATTTTTATCATCAACATTTTAAAAAGTATTTTGGAGATTGGGGCTATTTCAGAAATACTAACTTGTGTAACCCACTTATTGGAAAATTAAGCTAATGATTAGAATTACAATAAGATTCAGGAAATCTGTACTCAAAACAATTAAGGTAAACAATTGTAAATTAACTCCCAAAGAGAGAAGTAGGTTAGAATTGACATCTGAAAAAGTTTTATGTATTAGGCTATCATTACAACAGGCAAATTAATTTACTTATATTTCTTAATTTTCTTTAAATTATTTTATCTCATTAGGTTTTAAAAAATAATGTACTATGTTATTGATCAAAATGCTTATCTTTATTTTAGACAAGAAAATCAAGGCACACAAAATATACAGTTAATGGTGCATCTGATTTAATGTATATAGGTTGATCATCAGTCATATGCTCCAAATACTTGACTATGTCCCTTTCAGATAAATGTGATAAATAGTGTAATAAATGGTCATTTGAAATTTAATATCAAAGCTTATTTACCATTGTTATATTGTTAAAGAAAATCAATATGATCTATTTGATTTAAGGTTTTCAGATTGTTCTAAAAATTTCATTCTCATCTTATATATTAATACTATTGGAAAAATTATTTTCTATTTTCTATCATGAGAGTATATTGAAAATATAGTGCATTTAGGAGTTACTATACGATTCACTGTATACCCCAGTGATAGAATAACTATGTTTGGTAAAAAGAATTTTTGATAACTAAAATATTACAAAGACCTAATTATATAAATTGGTCTTATCTTAAATGCCATACGTGTTATAGTGAAGCCTTTAAGTATTATCTGAAGAAATATGTTAATGGTTTAATGTGATAGCAAAAGGAAAGACATAACTTACTCCAGATCACCCCAAATTACTAAAAACCTAAAGCACTAGAGAAAACAACTAAAACTTTCATTTTAAATAACATTTTTGGATATCTACACTTATTTGGGAATAAGTTTGAAAAAGAATTGATTATTTCAGAGAATTTTTAAATCACCTTTTCCAAAACCATTGAAGTATGTACTGACCCCTTATGACCATGCAAGTTGTCAATAGATATGTTTAATTCATTGAATATTTCCTCTAATTTAACATGAAGGTTTAACATGTTAAATGTCATAATATACATTATAAAGAAAAAAAAGGCCCCAGAGAATATTATATTAGTTCCAGGTTTGCCTCAGCTCTGCTATAATCCTTATCATGCTTAATGGTAAGTGAAGTCCCTAACAGATTTCTGGGGTGGCCATGTTAGAAAGAATAATTTTATTCAGCTTATAGCAGAGTTTGGAAAACATTTTATTTGGTTTACAGAGAAGACTTCAGGAGAAAATACTGCTTTCAGTTTTCCTCTGAAGTGTGTTCATGCACGAGCTCTGAGCCCCTAGCTTTAGAATCCAGGCATCTGGTTATGCCTTGCCCCTGCCACACAGCCTTGATGCAGTACTCTGTAAATAGTAGGCATTCATTAAATGATTGTTGAAGGGAAACATAATTGCCCTTATTAAAAGTTTGCTTGTAAAGTCCCTGTTTACAGTCATCTCTTAGAATATTTTATAAGGATATTTTCATTTGACTTTCATAATAAATAAAAGAAGAAACCTGGAAGCATATTTGAAATATACTTTTTTGTTTATGAGTACATTTTATTTCCTGTCTTTGGAAAAGGAGACTGTCTTGTGAGGGTATGATTGTACTTCTGTACACTAATGAAGTGTCTGTGGAAAGTCACCATTCTTGTATAAATGGTTATTTTCAGAGATGTGATATTTAAAAATAGGCTTTTTGTCTGCATGTTTGTAGGTAAAATATTATATATTTGACTATTTTCCTACCCTTCTTTTGGTGTATATTTTAAGAATATAAGCCTTAAGTGTAAAAACAAAAATAAAAAACCTCTGAAGCCTTAAATGTACTTTCAAACATTTCAAAGATCTTTGTTATTTTCTCTCAAGTGAATGAGGCAAGCTGTCCCTCCCACCAGGCTTTAGTAATTCCCCCTTTCATGTCTCTGTACTTTTGCCATTTCTAAAGTTGATTTATTGTTTGCTACTTTTAGTGATTTTAAATGCTCATGAAGTCTTTGGCATCCTCATGACTTTTCATTTCAAATTAATTATCCAGCCTTCTTCTATTGCCCACAGCCCATCCCTCCCATATTACCTTAATAGCATGCTTCTCTCTGTTCTTAGAGCTAATATTTTTTAAAAAGGTAAACTTTGACTTTTGACTTTTAAAATTATTTCCAAGATATTTCCAAGATAAGACTTATCGTAGTCCTTTAAATTGTTTACTTTTCCATATTCAAGAAACTCTTTTGTGTGTGATAGTCAGAGCACTGTCACAGTAGTTGTTCCCCAATTTTGCTTATATCATGACTTGGTAAACTTTTAAATGAATTGTGTTCTTGGTGCCCATCATAGATATTCTGCTCAAGTAAACAAGAGGAATAAATGTAAAGGTATGCCTCAACGGATTGTTAATGTGTTTGTTTCACCACTCATTCAATCATTCATTCATTGAACAAGTATTTGTCAAGCACCTGCTATCTGCCCATATTTCGCTAAGACCTGGGAATAAAGTGGTGAAAAAGAAAATATGTACTCAATTTTATGCTGTTTACATTGTGTTAACAAACACTCATCTAGTATTACAAGTTGGGACAAATGTTGTAAAGGAAAGGAACAAGGGAAAGTAGAAGAGAAAAACAAGGAGATATCCTAATTTAGATTAAGGGTAAGATGGGTAGATTGAACCTATTCTAGGCTCACTGATACAGAGGAAACAGTTTGCATTCATTGTGTAGCAAGTTATTGTCTTATGTGGTAATGCAAGGCTCTTGAGAGCTCAGATGTTCTACTTGTATATCATAGGACTGTAAGCCTGAAGTTTGTTTTTTTCTTAAGGCAAGACAGCAATCTGATGCTGTGCAGGTTGCATTGAGGGTGGGATTTCAGGAGCACCTGTTTGAGAAGTCACAGGCTTGGTCTATATTCTTATTTCATCTGTCACATATCCTTTTGTACTGTTGTTTCTCCTTTAGGTGACATATTTATTAGGGTAGACTAAGCCGCTGTAATAGAGACCTAAGCACCCATTCCTAGATAAAAATAGAAATTTATTTCTCTGTCGTATAATAATTAACAAAGAAAGTTGTTCAGAGCTGTGGGGTGTCTACCGTCATCGACACATGTTATCCATCTCCAGGATAAAGGTAGCTGTTTGCCCTCAAAAGAGAAGGGGAAATCCAGGGAAGGGTACTCACATCCCTTTTAGGGCATAGCCTGAAAAGTGTCACATTCCTCAGCTCACATTTCTTTTGTCAGAACCCAGCCATATGGCCACACCAAGTCACAAGGGATGTTGAGAAATAACTGGGTTAACTATGCACCAGTTAAAACTTGGGATTTTAGTTACCAAAGAAATGGGGAGTAAATGTTTGTGAACTGTCAGCCCTGTCTCTGTTCCCAGCAAACTAAAGTGAAAATAATTTAGCAAAGCTGATACATCATTCTTAATAGTCCACAAACTCAGATCAGGCATTGTTGTACGACTAAGCTCAGTGTGGCAGGAATATCTTTCTGTAGAAGTGACCTGAATGGTGGATATGAGTCAGCCAAGCAATGGAGGAAGAGGAAAAGCATTTACCAAAGATGTGCTATGAGGAAGAGGTGGACAGAATCATTAAATGGAAAGAAAGCCTCTAGGTTGTGTGACAAATAGAAGAGTTATGCAAAATGAGGTGGTAGAGATAGGCAGGGGTGATCAGAAAAGACTGTGTTTCTTTAAAAGACCTTTGGATTTTAGTGAAAATTCAGTGACAGTTTTTAACAGAGGAATAGTGTCATCTATTTGAAGTTAAAAAAATATCATTTTGGGTTCTGGGTCCGGAAGGTCACTGAGTTTAAGAAATGAAATAGAAGATCTGTGAAGTAACCATTTGCAGTGGTCAAAGTGAAAGATGATAATAGTTATTTGAACCTGGTAATGGCAAGGATTTAGAGAAAAGTGGACGGATTTGAAAAGTGTATCAGAGGTGGAATTGACAGGCCTTGGTGGTGTATTGCATATGGCGGATGAAAAAGGGTAAAATACTCAGTAGGACCTATAAACTTCGTTTGAGAATAACAGAATGAATGAAAGTGATGCTGGCATGACCTTGAGTTTGATATGGAGTATTACTCAGCTCTCCCTCATTGTAATAAAAACCTGAGATAAACAACTTATAAGGAGAAAGTGTTTATTTTAGCTCATGGTTTCAGAAGTTTCAGTCCATGGTCCATGATAAGAGCATGTGGCAAAAGAAACTGCCTGCCTTATGGCAGCAGTATGACAAAGAGTTAGGAAAGGGCCAGGGTCTGAGTATCTCTTTCCAGGGCATGCCCCAAGTGACTTAACTTCTTTCAGTTAGGTTCTACCTCTTAAAGATTCTATCACCCCAGTAGCACTGTGGAATGGGGGACTGAACTTCTAACACAGAGACCTTTGGGGAACATTTCATATCCAAACTATCCAAATTATAGCAGGTAGGGATAAGAGCAATCTGAGTTGTATTAAGATGTTGCTGAAAGGAAAATAGTTGTAGATAATTCATGCTAGTTAGGGTTTGATGGGTAATTTAAGCATACCAAAAAAAAAAAACCACTACAAGGTTATTCTTTGTAGATGACTATATCATTTGCTTTTCAATAAATGTTAAGAGTTTTAATTGTTTTAATCTTCAAATGGAAGCTTATTAGAAAATTAGTATTCTGATACTAACTGTTAAATTGATTTCTTAAAAACTGAACATAAGAAAGGTTAAAGAGCTATAGGGGGCTGGGGAGATAGCTCAGTCGGTAGAGTGCTTGCCTTGCAAGCACAAGGCCCTGGATTCGATCCCCAGCACCTCAAAAACAAAAGAGCTAGAGGGATGTCATGTCTAATTCATATGATAGGCATATGTTTCATGAAAAGTTTTAATTTTATATCTTTGTTCTAAAGTAAATGATCATTTGGAACTCTTGAGTTTTCTAAATGTATACAGTTTCTAAAGTAGGGTTTATTTACACAAAAGGGAAATATTTAAAACTATTATAGGGTTATTTTAGGTTGTGTAGGTTATCTAAATATTATTTCTGAACACTTATTTTTTATCTTTTTTATAATATTTCTCTTTTCAATTCTAAAAATAAAATTTCTAGGTATAGCAGTTATTCATTTTTACTGCAAAGATTCATCTAAAAGTCAAGTAGGAAAGCAATCAGTTGCTGCTCTAAAAGTCCTTTTATATGTCCTCCCTTCCTGACTTACCCTGGTTGGTATCATTACTTAATTAATCAGACTCTGTGCACATAGCTTGCACTCTTTTAATTTATACCTGTTTGCTTCGTTTACTCATGTAATTCCCTCCTATTATTCATAGTCACTTAAGTGCTAAGAGGGTAAAAGTGGAGAATTGGTGGTAATATTATTCACACAGCAGTGAACTCCCACTGTGCTAAAATCCAGCTTATAATTCTTTCTGTGGATGATTGCATAGCAGCCCAAATTCTCACAATAGGAAGGGAATCTAAACATTTGATAAGAGCAATGAACTGGTGTTTATTTCTGAAACTTCTTTTCACTGTTTAACATTTTTTTTTTGACCTGGTATGATATCTAGATAGACTGGAAACAATTATTTACAGACTAAAAACAATAAAATGTCAGTTCACAGTAATCTTTTACCATGGGAGGTTGAGGCTTGCTAACTTTTTCAAAAATAAAAAAGAAGACAATTAATGCTTTTTCAGTATTGATAGGAATGTGTGATAATAGCCACATGACTAGGGTTCCAAATGTTTTTCTAAATTCTGAGTTATAGTCAAGTATAAGCTTTAGAATTCATGGGAATATATACATTTATTTCCCAACTAAATGTACAAGTTTGAAAATTAAGGCAGAACATGTTATCTCTCAGATCACATATTGAAAAGTACAGAAGAAACACCATCATTTTATAGATAAAAACTGCTAAAAGCTAATTAGCACTGCAAAGGGCAATGGTATTGGGTGATAATTTACTCCAGTGACCGAAAGGAAAAGAAAACAGCACAGTTGACATAATCATTTTATATGAGATTAATATCCTTATATCTAAAACTGATTTTTAAAAACAGTTTCAGTTTTACAGACTATTTTTGTGAGAGTTCATTTTCTCATATTAAAACAGTTAATTCAACTGCTTTTCTGGTCTCTGAAAAACATGAATAACCCCAGATCTGCAGGTATTAACAGTTGAAACCTAGTACAGTCTCAGATCTACAGGTACTGACAGTTGAAACCTAGTATAGGTCAAGGAAACACTATTTTGATGGTTTGTAAAAGTTGAAATAATGTAGATATAGCACAGGAAAAAATAAACCATATTTCTTACTATTTTAAATCCCATATATTTGTATGAAATTAGATGGTATGCTCATGAAGAATAAGCACTGTCCAACAGAAATCCAATAAAAATATGTGAGCCACTCATGTAATTTTAAGTTTTTCAATTTCATTAAAAAGTCCACAGAATTCAATGAAATTAATTTAATGATATATTTTATTTACCCCACACTTATAGTACTGTTCAAAATATGTTCAATATAAAAATTATTCATGAAATAGTTTCTAGTTTCTATTTTACACTTAGAGCAAATCTGAATTTTGGTGAGTCACATTTCATTTGAACCGTGCAGTTCTAGAACAAGTATTTTCTAATTTCTCATTTTCTACAAATCCCTATGAAGCTCTGGAACTATAACTGGGTGACTGGAAGTGAAGGCTGCATGTTTATGATTTGGTCAGAAAGGGGTTGTGTGATTGATACTCCTGGATAAGCTCAAGCAATGGTCATGCAGTCAAGGGCATAATGGAATAAAGGCTAAGGAGTGGGTAGAGTTGATTCCATTGCCTGTGAGCAAAAGTATTATGCTTGTCCTAAGAATAATGTGTTTTGATTTATGGAGAACTAAATTGTCAATTTACTATTTTATTAAAAAGTACATTTTGAGGAATTTTCTTTTGCACAGATTTAAGGTATGTCTTAAATTATTTGTCTTTCATTTTCAAAAGCAAAAATTTAAAATCCCCTAACCATTTAGTTTTAATAATATTTTTTAAAATTTAGAACATTTTCCTTCCATCATCATATATTTTGGGGGTGGGACAGTAATTAAATACATGTACTGATATTCATTCCTGTTGTTTTTTTTTTATTTTAAAACTTTAAAACCATTTGAAAAAATAATATTATTTAAAACCAGAATAATGGACATTAAGACAGAAGATTTATTTTTGTATCCTTCAGCTGTATTATTATTTGGATATGTGGGTTACCTAAAAATGTGCATTTATTGAGGTTAGATTTTAATATTAAAAATTCCCTCTTAAATGACTCCTGGTATATGCACTTTGTGGGCTAAATGAATTAGGCTCTAAACTTTTATCTGAATCTGTGGAGCTTGGATATAAATTGAAAAGATCACAGCTATGGGGAGAAGACCTATACTGCAAAGGCCTTTCTGCATAGATTATGAACATCATAACTCAATAATTTTTTCAAAACTATGGTTATAATTGGACCCAATGGGGGTCTGTTTCTTTGATCAGATCACAGCAACTGTGACTTCACACTGGAAAATGTCACCACTGTGCAGGTTTATCACCTGTAGAGCTGCTCTTTCCTCTGATGCTGTGCTCATTTCTCATTAGCATTATTCAAAGTTTAGTTGTTAATTAGGTTGACACTTCAATTACAATCATCATCTACAAGACTAGTCGGGACTACTTGCATAAGGAAATAAAAATATTCCTTTTGCATATATGTGTAAAGGATAAATGACATTATTTTATTATCCAGTAGTTTCATACAGTTAAGAACATGCTCTGTTAAGGGAGTAATCCAATTAGAATTTGTCTCATTAGTTTTTCTTTCTTAAGAAAACAGAATTATTATATAGTCTAACATGTTTCTATTTTAAGCATTGATGATGGATGTATATGAGAATATTTTTAAGTGTACAGACTATAGTTTTATTTTGTGTGAAAGAAATTGGTGAAGTGAATTTGATTCATAGGAACATGTTACATATCTCCTCCCAAAAAGTAAGTTTATATCAGGAGTAGAATCTCACTTAAATAGTCTGATAATATTGTTCTCTTAAGTACATAGTACTTGAAATTAAAGGATGTAATATGTGTGAAAAATGATAGCACCTTTTCTAGTTTTTTAATTTAAAGACATTAGTATTTTATTTGATTATTGGTTTATGATATAGTGACATTGAACTCAAGGCCAGCATGTGGTAGTATAAAAGCTAGACAGACTAAATTTTTATCTTAGATTTTCCTCTTATTAGCTACGTAGTGAGGGCTGGCTAATTCATGTCTTTGTGCTTCTTACCTCTTCATTCATAAATGGGAATACGAATTCTTTTCTTAGATGACTATTGTGAAGATTAAATGAGACATTGTATAACATTTGCAGAACATAATTCTCCACTTATGCTATGGTCTCAATAACTTTCTCTCTTCTTTCCTCTTTTCTTTTTTTCTAATAATGACAAAACATGTCAACAAATGACTGGAAAATTACATATGCAAATAAAGCTTCTGAAAGAAAAATAAAATTGTAAGTGATCCTGTAGGACCCACAACAAATAACCTTACATAGCAGAAATGAGCGATATTCAAGGAGCTTCACCTCAAAACAAGTAGACACATGTTGTAATTGCTAAAAATCTGCAGAAAAGTGGCTCACAAGCAGTTTACTGTAAAATAATTAAAGCTTATTTATGTCAAGAGGCCTTGGGAAAAAAAAGAGAGCATAAACCAATTTGCATTAGCACGTTACTATTCACTCCCGCTTTGGTTTCAATTAACAGACCAGCAGGTGCTCGCTGCAGTTAAAAAGATAAGCTA
The DNA here is from genome assembly GCF_902686445.1 of Sciurus carolinensis. Lineage (NCBI taxonomy): Eukaryota > Metazoa > Chordata > Mammalia > Rodentia > Sciuridae > Sciurus > Sciurus carolinensis. Next base: position 89,355,365 of record NC_062224.1, read on the forward strand.
TCAGGGAGAAGGATGAATTTTTGGCTGACCTGCAGACACTGTGGTTTGCCTGCTGATTGGGTTCGTACCTCGCTGTACCAATTTCTGAGGTGTTAATTTAACTGTTCTTCTCTGTCATGCAGGTCTCGGCCTTGAAAAATAAACTGAAGAAGCAGTCTACAGCTACGGGTGATGGACTAGCTAGGGCCTTTCTTAGGGCACAGGCTGCTTTGTTTGGATCCTACAGAGATGCACTGAGATACAAACCTGTAAGCATTTTATTTCATGACTATTTTAACTTGTTTCTTTATAGTTCTTGAAATGAGGCAGGAAAAAAGAAACATAACTTTCATATCACACCTTAAAAAGTATCTTGACTGTCTTATAAAATACAACATAATGTGCTCTAAAACACACATTCCATCTTTAGTTCCTTGTTTTTTTCTGTTTAGTTTTTTGGTAACCTTTAGTTAATAATTCTCACATTCTTTTGTATATCACCTTATTCAAGTTCTAAAAATGGAACACCTTACCTCTTAACTAATTAATTGTGTTAGAACATAAAGCACTTACCTGATCTTGTTAAAATTAATAAGAAATTTGCCAATCAAATTTATTTAATTAATGAGTTTAAATATGACAAGTATAAAGTGAAAGTTTAAAAAGTTAGAACTTAAAATTTTTGCAATATTTGGAAATTTAGTTATTTGTTTAATGTGTAACACTTTTCTACAGTGGGCTTATCTATTTAGCATATTTTGGCTCATTTTCCTGTTAATTTCATATTATAAAATGATAATTATGTAGACTTATAGCCAAGTTTTTAGATGGTCAAATCTGTATTTTTGATTAAGAAATGTTAGTTTGATTTTATAAAAATGATTGCACTACTGTTCCATGACCAGATGAATATGTTTTAAAAGATAAAAACATATAATTAGTAAAAGTAATATAAAGACCTGCTATTTATTAGGAAGTTTCCTAAATTGTATAACCCTAAGTCTCTAGACTTTTATCTTCTTATTTGTAGAATGAGAATTCTTATATCTTCCCTATCTTTCAGGGTTGGTTTATAAATCCTATTGTAAAGTAGGAAGTGCTAAACAAATGTAATGTGTTGTACCTTTCTCACCTGGCTTCTGAGTTAGTGGTTTTTATACCTTTGAAGGGTTATTGAGTTATTGGAAGGAACCTTGTTGCCTTTAGATAAATATGTATGTCTACTTCACATATTAGTTTTCTGTTAACCTGTAACAAAATACTCTTATAAAGAGGAAAGCTTTATTTTAAACTCACAGTTTTGGAGGTATTAGTCCATGGTCCATTGGCCCCATTGTTTTTGAGCTGTGGGAAGGCAGCACACCATGGCAGGGAGCACTTGCAGGAGCAAAACTCCTTATCCTTCCTTTATGACTAGACACAAAAATTATGGAGAAAGGGTCCAGGGTCTCAGTATCCCCTTCAGGGGCACAAATGGAAGCCCTCCCTAGATTCTGTCTTAAAAGACCAAGCCTTTAACATGTGGGACTTTGGGGGACACTTATCTATAGCATCGAACATACTAATGCTTTAAATATATGTATCGTAGAACTCAAAGTACCATACATAATATGGAAGAATCTTAAATATTGTTGTTAGTTAGGATCTCACTCTTTGCAAGACTAGAAAACAGTCCTGCATACTATAGTAGGGTATATACATATTCAATTTATTCATCCTTAATTAAAACAGAACAATTATTTTGAAAGACAAAATTAATGGTTTAGTTTGATTATAGGATCTTTTGTAATAGGAATTGATTTTGAGTTTATAGTACAGGAAGGAAGGTTAAAAATATAACTTTGCTTCAATTTTACCACACTTAAATACTTATTCATCTTTATAAACTAAAATTTTCTTTTTGTTTTCCTTCTAAAATTTGTGAAAATTTTAGGACAGGAGTAAACAGAAGTGAAGAGAAATTTTTCTTAATAGATTTAAATTGTCAGGGTGCAGGGTGAAATGATTAAAATAGTCCATCTTTGACATTTGAACTTCAGTGAGCAGACAGGAGTATAAAATTTCCATGATTTTCAATTTTTAAAAGACAGTCTTGAAAGTCATATTTTCCAAACCTGTTAGAAATATATAATTTCATCACAGAATATCTTTGTGTTTATTTATCACATCTTATTACAAATTTGTTAATTTTTCTATTTTTTTCCTCTTATTTTTGATATTTTCTTTTTATTGCTAGTTCTTCTGGGAGCTGGGGGATAGTATTTTCATTTTGTATGCCTTTTGTTCCTTTTGATTGATTTTGAAAACTTACTTTTTGAAGTTACTGAATACATTTTGATTTTTAAAAATCTTTTTCAAAAGAAATAGGATTTGAGGGAAACTATTAATATCTTTATGATGTTTAAAATATATTTTAAGTCATTTTCTTTACAAATTGTGTCAATTTATTAAAGTGATTGCTTTTTATTCTAGAATATTTTTGTAGCAGTCATATGTACTTTATATATTTTATACATTTATTACTTTTATATAAAAATATATTTTGATAGATATAAGCAAAGAAGGACCAAGTGTTGAAGTTATAATTATACATGGTTCTGTCTGTTCATAATGTATTTCAGTAGTGTCTTCTATTAGAATATAACTGGAAAGGAAAAACCTACTAAATACCTTTAAGGTGGATATGAATTCTTTAATTAGGCATTACTTTTTAAAGTTTTATAATTGTTCATGTATATAAAATGAATCATTATTTTCCTTACAGACGAAACTTAAAATGTATTTAGACCCAGATTAACCAGGCTTTCAGGCCATCTCTTCACCTGATGCTAAACAAGTAATTTGTCTTCCTTTACTTTGACCTCAGTTCACATAATTCTGCCTGAGGCACCAAAAGTCTCAAACTTCTCAGGCTCCCAAACCTTTATAATGTTCTTTCTTTCTGGCAACCCTTTTATCTTCCTTGATTTTAACATTCACAGTTAATTCCTGATTCTTGACTCAATAGTTCATGTTGATCCTTTCTTTCTATGAATTAATATATTTATTTTCTTTCATATACTACTTCTTTTTTATTCACTTCTTATTTCTTGTCTTACTTGTAATTTTTTATTGCTATTAAAGCAGTAACTGACCACCGAGCACCCATTAGATGCCAGACATTGATAGGCCCTGGTAATAAACACTTTCATTTAATTTTTATAAGACTTCAAAACATTACCTTTTTATTTTAAAGGTAAGGACAATGATAGTCATAGAGTTGGAAAAAACCTCACTGAATTTCCCTAGCTGGTGAACAGGAGGACCTGGATTAGGTTCTGTTCTTTCCACTGTCCCTCTCTTACTCCAGTGTGTCATGTTCCTTTTCAGTCTTGCCTGTTATCATGGACTCCAGAAGGTACATTTCCTAGGGGTATGTACCTTCTAAATGAAGATATTGGGGGTCATAAAATGATACCTCTAGCTGTGCTTTGACATGCTGAGCCAGAGGAAGTCTCAGAACCAAGGTCTCTTTGACCTTCTTGCCTCCTCTTCCCCACACCCACTGTGTCCCTCAGTGTCTTTAGTCCTTTCTCCCCAGAAGCACAGGGAAGCTTTCTCTGAGATTGCCTTCTCAGCAGGAAGGCAGTTGTTATGAAATCTTAACAAATAACCAGAAAGGTTAACTGCAAGAGAAGAGACAAAATCATCACCATGCCCAACAGTTAGTTTGTTTTGTTTTTTAAAACACATAACGTGTACATATTCATACGGTAAAGTATGGTAAGTTTGCATATATGCACAGTGTATGATGATGAAAATCAGAGTAGTTAGCATTTCTACCTTCTCAAACGTTTATCATTCTGATTTTTTGAGAAACTTCAAACTTTTCTAGTTGTTTTAAAGTATATCATAGATTGTTTTATACTGTAGTTATCCTTCTAGGCTATAGAACACCAGATATAATTCCTATTAAATATATTTTGGTGCCCATTATTAAACCCAGGACTTTATTTCTTCTTCAGTTTTGAAGAATAGCTTTTCTGGATATGTTATGCATGATAGGCAGTTTTTTTTTTTTTTCTTTCAGGACTTTGAATATATCATCCTACTGTCTTCTGACCTATAAGGTTTCTGATGAGAAATCTGATGTTAGTCTAATGAGGTTCCTTTGGTTGTGACTTGTCACTTTCCTCTTGTTGTTTTTAGAATTTTATCTTTATCTTTGATTTTTTACTTTGACTGTTATATGCCCTGGAGGTCTTTTTTGATTGAGTCTACTTAGGATCATTTGAACTTCCTGAATCTGGCTATCCATATCTCTTTCAGGACTGGAGAAGTTTTTGACTATTAATTAAATTGGATTTTAATGTTTTTTCCTTTCTTGTCCCCCTTATAAGATGAATATTTATTTGTTCAGCAATGTTCCATATGCTTTTAAGTCTTTCTTCATTCTTTTTATTTATTTTTTTCTTTTTGTCTGAATGGTTTATTTCAAAATACCTGTCCTCAACTTTATAATTCTTTGTTCTACTTGGTCTTCTTTTGTTGTTGAAGTTCCCAATTATATTCATTTCATTGAAGTTTTGGCTACAAAATTATTGTTTGCCTCCTTTTTATTATTTCTCTTAATAAAATTAAATTTCTCATTTACATCATTAATTATTTTCTTAACTTCATTGAATTGTCCATCCGTATTCTCTTGCATCTCTCTGAGTTGTTACTTAGAATTGTTCTTTTGAATTCTTTCCCAGGTATTTCATAGGTGTCCCTCTAATGGGTATCTGTTCACGGAGAATTAGAGTTGCTTTGGCGGGTCATTCTTTCTCACTTTTTGTGTTCCTACTTACATGTCTGCATATCCAGTGTAATCAGCATCTTTTCAAATTGTAAGGAGTAGCTTTTATAGGAAAGGAAATTTTGTTTAGGTTTGTAGTGTGGGATGTTGGGTAGGTAGGTGTTTTAGCTTTGGTTCTAAGTGAGCACAGAAGTATAGCCTTCGTGTGATTTCTTTAATTGTAATTAATGTTAGCCATGTCTACACGTGCCTCAGTAGTCTAGACAGCAGCATTTTGTTGAGAGTGTGTGTGTGTTTGTGTGTATGTAAAGGCAGGTAGAGGTACAGTTTTGCAGTGGATGAAGTATTATCTCTATGTGATTTCTTCATCTGTAATCAATGTTACCCATGTCTGCAAGTACCCAGTAGTCTACCCTGTAACTGTTTTTGTAGGGAGTGGAGTAGTACAATTTTTTAATGAATGTGGGTTACCAAATATGTATGTCCTCGGGCCCTGCAGAGTTGAGTGTTGACAGTGGTGAAGCTTGCAGCAGCTACATCCACACTCCTAGAGCCATGGGATGCAGAGGAGCCTCTTTATAGGTCCTAGGAGTCAAATGCAAGTGATCCTGTGACTTGTGGTGACAGTAGCAACAAACAGCCCCAGAGTCGCAGAACACAGACAGGATTATCTCTAGGCCTTACTAGGTGAGCATGGGTGATACTTGAGTTTGTCACATTAACTGTCCAGTCCCAGTCCCAGAGTGTTGGGATGCAGAGGGGCCTACCTTTTGCCCTGTGAGGTATGTGTTGATTCTGAGGACTTTAGGTAATATTATCTAATACATTGGGATGCTCATGAACCCTTAAGGCAGAATAGAGTCTAGCAGTGGTTCTAGTCTGAAGATGGTGCTGTGCTGCAGTGGCTTGATTTCTGGAGTTGAAGAATGAATTGGGGGTTGGGAGGGGCTCATTGTGTATCCAAGTGGTTGCATGGGTCTTAGGCAGCTCCTTCAACTGGATTTAAGCCTGTGAGGACTGCTGCTGGTCTGCTGTGATGATGGTGGTGGTGGTCACTTTCCCCCTTTTTCTGACAATGTGAAGTTCCTTCTAATTGAGATCAAGGGTCACAATTAAGTGTGCTTTGTTCTTCTCTCTGTGCTGCCATTCTGTGTCTCCATACTGTTGAGGGTTCCTGTCACTCCTGTGCTGAGTTTCAGAGTTCTGCCTCAGTCACACTCCTCATGATGTTTTCTTTCTCTGTTGTCCTGGTTTATCCCTGTGGCAGAGGTGAAGGAAAGACCATTTATTTGGCCATCTTAAAGACTTCTCCAGAGAGTTTTTACCTATTCTCAGGAATACTCTGAGGGGTTACCTGGGAAACTTTATCTGTATAGTAAGACAACCAGCAAATGCTCACAGTGAAGTTCAACCCCTCACCTTCCCCAGAGTAAAAAAAAAATTGGCTTAGACTATTTCCTGTTTTCTAGGCTTATTCATTTATTCTAAAAATCATTTATTATTCCTTCTAAAATGGCTCACAAATCCCCTTCATTTCCTTCTCCCCATGATAGAGGGTATTTAAGCTTCAACCATCTGACAAACACCCCCTGCCTTTTTATCCCACTGAGCTGCACCCCCAGCCCTTTGGGTTTTTTTTTTGGGGGGGGGAGAGGGGAGATTGTTTGTTTGTTTTTGTTTTTTGGAGACAGGGTCTCCCTAAGTTGCTTAGGGCCTCACTAAGTTGCTGAGAATAGCTTTGAACTCATGATCCTCTTGCCTCAGCCTCCAGAATCCCTAGGATTACAGGCATGTGCCACCAGGCTCAGCTACTGTCTGACCCTTTGAGTTTCAGAATTTGTGTAGGTCCCCTGCATATATGTTCATTTAATAACTTTGCATGCCTTTCCTCCCTTAAATCTGTCTATTGTTATTTAATTTCAGCCAACTTTTAAAGTGTCTAGGGAAAATTAACTTCACAAAGATGTATAATGTATACTTACAGAGAGGTTAAATTGAATATATAATCTTAGAATTTTTCAAAGGTACCAGGTTGTATAGTTATCTCATTGTGTATTAATTGGGGAAGTGATTTGATATCCATGCTATGTTTTCTAAACTATATAGTTGTTTTTGTTTTTTTAATCTTGGGTAATTGCCACTGCTGAAATAGCTTCATCCTCTTCTCTCCAGTCTTTTAATTCTTCTTTTTCCTTCTTTGTTTTAGTACTTCTAAAAATAGGACTAAGTATATTGTACTGAAGGGAAATTTTGATTTTTCTATTTTTTTTCCTTTCAATAGGAAATCATCCAAAGTAGAAGGCAATGGTGAAACATATCACTGTATAAGAATATACTTCTTGTTCTGTTTATTAAGCTGTATTATGAATACAGTGTATACATTTAACAAATGTATATTGAACATTGCTATAATGTCAGTTTATGAGGCTTCTGGATAGAAATATAATATTAAGCCTATGCCCTCTGGGAGCCAATAGTGATGGAGTCTGGTATAGTCATTTCTTCTCTAGTAATATAAAGAAAATTATAAAAGAGAATTATGAAAATGAATCTATAGGAAACAGAAGAAACATAGGAGATACCTATTGAATATATGCATTTTCCTTGGTAAAATAATAGCTTTCACTATTATTTTACAGTGATTATTTTATACTATTCTCAAAAAAACAAACAAAAAAACATAAAAAACCTAACGGGTTAAGATTTACTCATATAGAATTGGCAAAACCAGTCATAAATGACTTTTCTGTATCAACCTGGAGAGTTTTACCTTTATTATGAAGTTAACATACAGTGTTTAAAGTATTTTTTTTTAATCATGGGAGTGAAGTGGTCAGCATTGTGTATTAGAAAGATAGTTTTAATGGTGGTGTTCATGTTAGATCAGAGTGAACAAGACCAGAGGCAGGTGTGACTATTTCTTCTTAATAGAGAAGAAAGGACTCAGTGAGGAGCATCAAGCCTGGCCAGGAGGCCCAGATCTGAATGACTTTGGGGCGGGGGGAAAGAAGGCAGTAGTAATAAAGAACTGGTCAGATGTGAACTGGGAAGGAAAGCCCTGATTTGTGTTTTCCCAAGCAAATACGCTAACTTACTGTATGAATTAGGCACTTGGCAGAGCAAACCAGCTTCAGTCATCAGCCAGGGAGTGAAAGTGGGGCACAGGAAGGAACCAGGGTCCCACAGTCCCCTTTGAAGGCATGCTTCCAATGACCTAATGATTCCCCACAAGAACTGAACTCCTACAGGCTGCACCACAACCCTGGGGAGCAAGATTTTAACATATGAACCTTTGAGAGACACTTAAGATCCAAATGATAGCAATTAGCTATTATTAAAAATAAAATTTTAAAAGTAGTATATGATAAAAATTCCTTTAATCAAGTAAAAGTACTCCCCCATCTCCAAAAAGAAAACATTGTCATAAACATGACAGTATTTCTAGTTGCTATATTAGATAACAATAAAGGGTCTTTAGTTGTATCTTTGTATGTCACTTTTGTCACAGGCTGTTAAAGATAAAAGTCAGAATTTTAATTCAAAACTAATGCTGAAGAAATGTTTTCTTAGTATATTAAAGGGCAAATACCTGATTATCCTAAGAGCATTGAAAGAACACTCCAGTTTATTCCTTTGAATACATAGGGTACTATCATTTGTTTAAGTCATTCAAGCTTTTCTGGGTTGCCTTAAGCATTGCTAATGTATCAAAAGTAAATTACTTTTAAAATAAAGTTTGGTTAATAGTCTAGGCCTCATTTTGATTAACTGAAAGACTTGCCATTAAAATATTTTTTGGATTATAGTCCTTTAAAACATTATTACTCAATAAAGTTGTTTAATTTGGTGATTAAGAACAAGCCATTTAAACACAGGACTGGCATCCATAATGTAAGATGCTACTCATTAAATCTTTGCTTTAAGATTTCCATTTATGAAATTTGTAATTGAGAACTTCTGGCTTTTAAAATCTTGGTGGAAAAGTACCATTTACTCATCCCTCACAGTTTTGCAGTCCCTAAAATATGTTAGGTGTCCATTCATCTCATTAACCATGTTTGAGTGTTGATGGACCTTTTGACTTTAGAGATGGTTTCTGCCAAAGAAATATTTTGTTTGTATCTGACACTTTATTTATGCTCTCTTTTAATAAACATGGAGGAAATTTCTATTAATTGCTTCATCAAAAATGTAAAAATATTCACAACTACTATGGGACCGGTGAGACTAGGGTTTTCATAGTAAAGTTTCTGTTTTTATATTACTGGTAAGATATTTCATAAAAATGGTGATTATCTTGTTATTTTCTTAAATTGTGGGAAAATTTTATTTTTGCAGTACATAGAAAATTAATGTATAATCTATTAATATTTAATTTTTCAAATTTAATAAAATGCTATATCTAATTTAGAAAATCAATGTCTATTTCCATCTTAAGTTGCTAAACCATAGCCAGATGGAATATTGGTAGGTAGGTGTATTTTTTCAAGACACATTTTGTCAGTGACCTTGTTATAAACTGGTATAATATGTACAAAGGGAAGATTTTGCTACTAATGATTAAAAAGCTATGGTTTGAATATAAGGCTTCTTTTTTCATTGATTTTTGTGCTGACATATCAGCACTGGGAGAAAGTTATTTTTTCATGGTTAATAAATTCTGAAAGTAAACGTGCTGTTCCTTACATAAAAATAACATTAGGATTCTTGAAAGAAAAATTCTATATAATCTGAAAAATATAATTTATTATTATTTCCTCTGAGAACCTGCACATATTTGAATATTCCCAAGAGAGACATGACAGAGTCTTTCAGAGATTATAAAATTTAAATAAGCTATCAGTATGCAGACATTTTTGCTTAGTTTGTTTATTCTCCTTATATAATGGTGACATTACATATTAGTTCCCAGTGCATTAAGGAATTTCAAACATCATGAGTAAAATATTGATGTTTTATATTACATCTCACGTTTTTGTCCAGTATAATTTTTTCATGATACCTTCACTACAACCTTTTTCTCTCTTTCTTTCTTTCTTTTTGAGGGGTGGGTACTGGGGATTGAAATCAGGGGCACTCAACCACTGAGCCACATCCCTAGCCCTGTTTTGTATTTTACTTAGAGACAATGTCTCACTGAGTTGCTTAGTGCCTCGTTTTTGCTAAGACTGATTTTGAATTTGCCATCCTCCTGCCTCAGCCTCCCCAGCTGCTGGGATTACAGGTGTGTGCCACTGAGAAGGCACTGCCACCTCTAAGTCATGCACATCCTTATAGCACAAGATCTAATCTTCCTGTGAAGCTTTCTGCTTCAGAGTTTCATTCCAGAGTTTAGTTTCAGATCTCCAGTTTATAGATAAAACTTTTAAAGATAACTTTTAATACAAAGCAGAAAAGAAGCACCAAAGAGATACTGCTCTAAGGCTATGATTGTTCAGAAGAAGAAAAATTACTTCTTCCTATTGAAGAAAATTCAACAGTTAGGTAGAGCATGTGTCCCTATATGGAGCAGGTTTATGCCTCCAGGGGGGCAGTTCTAAGTAATTATTCTGCGACAAGCAGTTGTTGCATAAGGATCAGGTAAGAAGGATATGTACTTCATAGCACATGACTTTAATGATACCTTTCTTCTTCCCATTCATTAGTCTCTGTGCAAGTGACTCAGTCACATTATACTTCATAATCTTGAGTCTGCTCTGATTGATGTTTTAAAAAGTGAATCAAGTATGAACATTGATATTTTTACTATATTAATAACAAACTACCTAGCAAACTTCTTAGTATAGTACCTAATATGTTGTTGATTCTTCTTTAAATATAATGGCAAGTAATGTTGGTACTCCCTTTCTAGAAAGTCGATTCTCTCTGTAATATGAATTTTATTCCTATTCTAGTCCATTGTTATATTTTCCTGATATCTGTTTATGCTCATTTGTTTGATATTTCCATCAAAATGATTCTGATTTTGGTTGCTTTCTATTGTCTCATCAATGTCCTGAGAAGCAATATTCAGTTATTTTTTTATTACGTTTAAATTGTCACATGAACAGTTTTCCTTTTATATTTCTACTTCATTATTCTTTGTTGTCACAGAATCATATGCTTATTTACTAACCTTTTCTATGAATGAACAATATAGCATTAAACAACATATTAGATTACAGGCAGATATTTCTTAATTGCATGAACCCTTTTCTATAGGTAGGGTGATAAGCCTAACTTTAATAATCAACTCCACACAGAAAATTCTTAAGTATGTATCAAATAAGCACTTTGCCTTCACCAGGCCATAGCAGATACTGTTGGTACACTGCCTATATCCCCTGTACTGGCTGGTGACCCTTTCAGTGAAAAATTGCCCTTGGCTAAATGGGAGGTACCTTTCCAGGAAGAGAAGCTGCTTCTCTACTCTACCAGGGAAGACCATGCCAATGATATATGCAGTATAAGAAGCTGGGATCAGCTCTGTAGTATTAGTGCTTTTCTATGTGGTTAGGTGGAAGCTGATCTACTAATAGCATCACATTCTTGCTTGACTTTTTTTCTGCTATCCTTGTTTCCTCTAATATCTTTTTCCTCAGAGTAATCCACCAATAAGTCTTTTGAGCAAGAATCCCTCTCTGGGTCTCAGCTGAGAGTACAATTTAAGACACACATCCAAATTGATTTCATCAGGTTCTCCTTAAATACATTTTCTTTCTGTATTTGCAGTGTCTGATAAATGATACCATCTTATGACCCTCAGTTAGAAATCTAGAAGTCATCTTGGGCCCCCACATATTCCTGTATATTGTTGTTTCCCAATATTTTGTAGCTGAACATCTTTACACTCTTTCAAGTTATTAAGGACACCAAATATCTTTTGTGTATGCAGAGTTAATCTGTCAACATTTACCATATTAAAAATTTAAGCCAAAAAATTTACATATTATTTTAAAACAACAATATACACTTACTATAGATTGTTAAACATTGTTATAAAAAATAATTTTCTAGATTAAAAATTTACTCAAAACAATGGCATTATTCTACATTTTAAAAATCTCTTTAATACCTGCCTTATCGAAATGGACTGAATTCTGATCCATATAATTTGATGCATTAGTGTCTTGAAATATTGCAAATTATGTCAATTCTGGTCAACTCCACTGGGCCCTATAAGAAAATGATAGTGGAAAGAGAAAATAATGTCTTCCATTATTATGAAAATAATTTTCATGCAATAGACCATGTGAAAAAGTCTCAGTCCCTGGATTACACTTTGAAAAACATTGCTACATGTCACATGATAAACAATTACTGTTGGTTTTGCTATGAAATGGTTAGCAATGTAGATAACTACAGAAATTTTAAACTCTCACAACCTGGGTTAAGGTCCTAGTCAGAATTCTTTTTCTTGTGTCATTCAATTCAACTTTGATTTAAAAGAACTCATATGGGGTTGTTTAAATCTATTTCATGCCCAAGGGGACTATACTGAGGTTTCGTGTATTAATATCTAAACCATTAGAACTTCGTTTATGTAGATCTGTTTTTCTTTTCCCTAAAGGGAAATTCTGTATCAGGGCTTTGTCTTCTTTATCATTGGAGATTCTTAGTAGACAAATAGTATTCATCATTTTAAAGTTTAATTCTAAGTTTTACCACAGTTTGTGCTGTCACAGATGGATAGAAAGCCAATCGGAGCTTCTGCTTTGTTTCTTTTGAAAGATTGACAGTAATTCCTCAAAGAGTATTGAGGACAGTATTATTCCAGATTAATTCATATCGGCTAATAACTACATTATAGATAAGTAGACTTTAGCCTTTTCCATTTTTCCTTGGCTTGATATTTTTTATCACTTTGCCATCTACTCCCTCCCATTAAGAAGTACTCATAACATAGGGAGTCGAAAGTTTTCAGTTGGAGAGACAGTTTTATGTATGATTTGAAATTTTCTACATTTTAAAAAAAATTTTCTGCATTAATCGCAATTTTTAGAGCATTGATGGCAATGTAATACGTCCTTACATGTCTAAGGGAAAAATCTATCAAATACCGACGGATCACTTTGTAATAGCAGAACTGCCATTAGAAGCAATTATTTTTATTTATTTTTAAAATTTATTTATTTTTGAAAAGATAATATGTCATATTTAACAAGGCTTAGCTCAATTGCTATTTATTTATTCATTCATTAAATCATTATTGGGTTCCCAGTATAACAAGGGTATGATGCTAGTAATAGGTATGTAAAAATGATAGGCCTTTATCTATAATAGGCTTGTCTATTTGGTTTAATTTCTTCCCCCTCAGATGGATTATAAGATCTATAATAGTAGCATATACAGAACATTTTGATCATCCAAAATATCTTTATATGAATTAATCTGATTTTTAAAATAGGTAATTAGAAAAACATTCTGTAACTCTTAACAGTGGCAACAATCAGTACAAAAATGTATAATGGCAATTTTATTATGGATTGTTGACTGGTGAATGGTGATGGGTGACAGCACTAAGTGATTGGAGTGTCTGTGTAGGTATTGTTTGAATTTGGTTTTCTCTTTTGGAACATTGCTATCCAAGAAGACTTTTGGTACTGAGGGGAATGTTCTATATCTGTTGTGTACAATATACTAGCCACTAGCACTGTGTGACTATTGAGCACCATATGTGACTAGTGTGGCTGAATTCATATTATTTAATCTCAATAAATTTACACTTAAATAGCTACATGTGACTAGTGGCTACTTTATTTGATGGTGCAGTTCTAGCACTTTATTAACTTTCATCAGAAAGTGGTAATAGCTGAATTACAAAGATTGCTAATTACAGAATTTTACTTCTCGATAACTGTAATCAATGTACTGAGTCTGCCTTAAAATTAAAGGATAATTAATATTTTTAAAGTTTCTTTGGAAGGTGACCATGTTTGCTTTTTCCTTTTACTACAACGAAAGAATTACTAAATGATTCATTATAATGACTGAGTCCTTGTCCTCATTCCCTGTTTTCGTTTTGATCAAAGTTCAATATATTTATTGGTGTTGAGTGGGCAAGGGAGCCATTTAGGTTGATGAGGGTAATAGCGGGTGGCAGGGTTCAGCCACTGAATGATGATAGATATTCTGCAGTCAAATAAGAATAAGTGAAACAAGTGGAACTGTAAGCCTTGAAATTTAAGTCCTTGTTCATTTGGAAAGGGAGCATCTGGTAAAGATATGATTACTTAGCACATAGGATAAGTAAAATTAGATGCCAAGTGGAATTTATCCTAGAATGTTTCCAGTTAGAATTCTATTTGCAATCATGAAGATGATTGTAAGCATTTCATTAATTTCAAAGCATTAATTTTATAAAAACTAATGTAAACAGCAAAAATCATGTAATAGTTATATAATTATATATTTTATATTATTAAATATTTTTAAGATTTTTCTAATAAGGATGAAAATATAATTGTTGGACATTTTCAAATACACATGCTATCTACTTACTCATAATTCAATCTAACAATGTTAAATCTTAATTTTTAGGGAATAGCAAGGTATTTTAGAGAATTTTCAATACCAGTACATTTCTGCTAGCCTGAAATCTAGCTATTATGTATAAGAATATGTTTGTTGATTCTGTATCATATACTCTATGATTCTCCAAGTACCTGCTAAAAGAGACTGGTCTCTGACTGACCTTATATTAATGCCCTAAAAATCTTTATTTCTCTCTAGGGTGAGCCTGTCACTTTCTGTGAGGAAAGTTTTGTAAAGCATCGCTCAAGTGTGATGAAACAGTTCTTGGAAACTGCTGTTAACCTTCAGCTTTTTAAGCAGGTAAGAGTGGACATATATGTTTTTAGACTGTAACAGAACATTGTCATTGTTACACATTTTTATCATCCTGAAACTATATCCAAACCCTGAGTAAAATCTTTTTTAGTATTTCATGAATTTATTCTTTTTTAACTCTATAGGTAGCTGTGACTTAGCAGTCCAGAAATATTGTACAATAACTTTGCTATTAAAAAGTGACTAGTGAAAAATTGTTAAGCTCAAGGTTTCACTAAAGAAGGGTATACATCCACAGAAGAAAGCACAACATGACTAGTTTAAGCAGGGCCTGTGAGGAGGAGTTATTTTGGAATGATAGATTGGTATGGTAAATAAACTAGGATAGTCCCAGTTTTATCTAGTTTATAAAATAATGTAAAAAATGAATATTAAACTAACCTTTTAAGCTTTGTAAAAGACTTTTCACAATTATGAATTTAAAATTTAGAAAAAATCATAATTATATTATATGTCCTGATTTTCAGTTCAGAAAATATAATTGCCATTTCAAGACAGTTATAGCTTGACATAGAAATTTAGAAATTTTAGGTATACTAGTTCTTTCATTTCATTGTGCAATCATAGAAAATCTCTTAAGTTGTGTGGTCTAGTTTTGGTTTACATAATTAAAGTTCTTAAAATTTGCTTTTCTTATTTCACATGACAATTTTAAGTGTAAAGTTGACTTTGTGAATTCAGTGTTGATGAAGACCTACAGTATGTCATATAATGTTCAAGGACAGGATACAAATATGTAATGCCTTGGAAAAGCTGACAATCTAATAGACATTTATTTGGACTCTTGGGGAAAATACCATATAGATTAAAGTATTCTTCAAAATAAATCAGTAAAGAAATAAGCTTGGCAACAAATTAATGTATTATCTATATTCTGAGGAAATTTTAAATAGTAATCTGAGATTAGAAAATATTTGGTGGTAATGTAACTGTCTTTTAATGTGTAAGTTCCACCAGGAGAAAGGCTTAGAGTTTTATATATATATAGTTTTATATATATATATATATATATAACAATTTTTCACTAGTCACTTTTTAATAGCAAAGTTATTGTACAATATTTCTGGACTGCTAAGTCACAGCTACCTATAGAGTTAAAAAAGAATAAATTCATGAAATACTAAAAAAGATTTTACTCAGGGTTTGGATATAGTTTCAGGATGATAAAAAAAAATATATATATATATATATATATATATATAAACTTTCAGGAGCATGCATTTCAGGATCAGAGATGTCTTGTTATTTTCTAAAGATGTAGTTGTATACTTTGGAGCTCCCTATACCTAGATGTATCCAAGCATATACTGAATTACTTCCCAGGGTTGTAAGGAGTATCAAACGATAGTGCTTTATTAGTGCTAAAGTATATAGTACAGTACTTTCCCCAGTTAGTCATCCAACGTGTGCTTGTTGAATTAAACACTAGTGCCCATTTTGTATCTTTTATCTATAAGAAGAGATATGACCTGCTATTATGAAAAATGAGTAATGAAGCCTGGTGCAGTGGTATACACCTGTAATCTAAGAAGTTCAGGAGGCTGAGGCAGGAGGGTGGAGAGTTCAAAGCCGGCCTCAGCAAAAGCGAGGTGCTAAGCAACTCAGTGAGACCCTGTCTCTACATAAGAAATAGAAAAATAGGGCTGGGGAAGTGGCTCAGTGGTTGAGTGCCTCTGAATTCAATCCCTGACATCCCCCTCCAAAATAAATGAGTAGTGAAGATCAGATTGTATATGGGTCATGGATTGAATGGGTGGGTAGAATATCTAACTTGCTACTTTTGAGTAGAGATTCTGTAACAGGATTATTACCACCTAATGAAGTTAATAAAGCATAATAAATTTTATTGCATTTTTAAAAAGCATTTTTATGAATCATATAGAGTTGGGTTAAATCTTTTTCACTTAATAGCTACTTGTGCATAATTGCATGTTTATTTTTCTTTAAAATACAAATATTGCCACCTACCTATAGGGTTGTAATCATATTTATGGGAGCTAATATATGCACTCAGTGTAGTAGATGACACCATGAGGATGCTCAGTAAGATTTAATGCCCTCATTTTTAAAGAAATTACTATAACAAAATCCAAATCTGTGTGGGATCTTTTTTTAAATGTGTCAGTTATTTTTTTTAAAAAGCCTAAATTTGTAAAATGAAAATGACCAATGAAAGCAAAACCCATTTTGTGAACAACATGAATAGTTTTGTGTGGACAAATGCTCCATCTTCTAGAAATTGATATCATTTTTTGGCTCTTGAGAAAGTGATTCTTGAAGATAACCCTGAAAGTATTTAAAAGATTTTTGTTGACCAAGTTTTACAAACTTCTGAAAGAAAAGTCAGCTGGTGAAAATGTATCAACACAAATGGATCCTCAAAGATACTACTGATATGGTTGAAAGAATATAAAAAATATTTGTTATGTACAAATGATTACTATCTATAACAATGATTTCATGATCCTTGGTGGTTCTAGAATCACTCAGTGTTTCTTTTAGCATGTTTATACCTCCAGATTGATAGAACTTGAACCCAGAAGAACAGCATACAGTTTTAAAGAAAGAATTAGAATGAATTTTTATTTCAGAGTAAATTTGGGAAATAACCTACTTACCAAAGCAATTTAAAATGCAGGAGTTGAAAAATTTGATAAGGAGTCACAGGAGACAAAGCTCATGGCTCACTTTTCCTAGGTAAGAAGTATGATAGAAGAACTTACTTCCAAAATCTGGGAAGATTTAGTGTAAAAGTGAACAGAAACTAAAGGTACTTTTTCCCTTCACTCGTTTCCTAAGTATCTGTAAGGAGACTAAAATTCCAAAGAATTTTGCTATTAAAAAACATTTAGCATACAGGGAATCAAATCATGAATATATTAAATACAGAAACTGACTCACAGACTTCAAATATTGGAATTATCAGAAATAGAATATTACATAGCCATGTTTAATATGTTGGGAGTTAAAAACCAAGCTTTAATAATGTTCAGACACAACTTTAAATTGCAAAACCAATTGTAAGAATGTAGCAAATAAACTTCTGTTAAGGAAGCATATAGTAATTGAAATTAAAGGAAATTGTTCTACTAAGGAGAGATTTAAGGGGTTGAAGATATATCTGAAATAGAAATTATCCAGAATATGGTACCAAGAGACAAAGAGATAGAAAATATAGTGAGGTAATAGACATGGAGAGTCTAGAGTAATATCCCAAATTCATATAATCAGTTCTAATGGGTAAGGACTAAAAACAGAAGGGAGAGAATAACTGAAATGACTTTGCTGGAACCTGTGAAATACTCCATTTTATGAATTTAAGAAGTCCAACATAGCCCCAGCAAGCAAAGAAAAAGACATAATATATTGTTATAAAATATTAAAAATGGACATTTTTAAAAATTATAGGAGAAAAAAAGATTACCTTCAAAGGAGCAATGTACTGACTAAACTGACTTCATATCAACAACAATAAATGTAGATGATCCTGGCCTGATATCTACAGTGTGTTCAGAAAAAGAATGCTCTACCAGCTTAAACACCTTTTAATTACACAGTGGACATGAAGACACTTCCCAACAAAGCCTGGTTTACCCCTTATGTTGGTTTTATTGATATGTCTACGTGGGTTGGCCACTGTCCCCACATTACTCATACACTAACTTAGGTTTTGCTATGAAGGAGTATTATAGCTATAATTAAAGTCCCTAACCATTTGATTGTAAATAACAAAGATTATTGTTGATAACCTGATTGGTGGGTCAGTCTGAATCACTAGGAAGTCCTTAAAAAAAGACTAAGGAATTCGTGGGAAAAGAGGAAGCTATTTCCTAAGAATGACCTCATGTAATTGGAAGAGATATATATCCTAAAAGATGTATAAATATCAATAAGAAATAAAAGAAACATGAAAAAACAAGGCAACATGACTCCTTCAAAAGTTCGCAACTCACTGATACCTTATTCCAAAGCAGGATGAAATTCCAGACAAAGAATTCAAATAATGATGCTAAAAATGATGAATGAATTCAAAGAATAAAGAGCTGGATGGTTTAAGGAAAACAATACAAGATAGGAAAGAGCAGTTTAGTAAAGGACAGAGCTGTTAAAAGGAACCAAGAAGAAATTTTGTGGATGAAGAACTCAATAAATCAAATGAAAAACCTCACCAAGATAGCTCAAAAAGAAGAAAGAAATCAGGCCTTGAAGACATGGGTGATGAGTTATTGCATTTAGACAGTAAAAAAGAAAAAAGTAAGAATGAGAAAAACCTACAAGAACTATGTCTGATTAAAATCCAGGTGTGAAATCATGGGTGTAGAAGGAGCAAAAGTACAGCCTTGATGTTTAGTGAAATAATAGCAGGAAATTTATCTAATCTTGGGAAAGACAAGATCATCCAAGTATAAGAGTTATTTAGAACTCTAAATACACATGACCAGCAGAGAACCTCTCCACATCATATTAAACTTCCAAAAGTATAGAACAAGGGAAAGACTATTGAAAGCTGCAAAAGAGAAATATTTACAAAGGCAAATCCATCAGAATGACAGCAGATTTCTCTAAAGAAACTCTAAAGGTCAGGAGGCCATGGAAAGAGAGATATCAAACCCTGAAATAAATAACTGCAATCCTAGATTACTATATCCAGTAATGGTTATTCTTCACAAGAAGAAATAAAGTCTTTTCAAAGATTAGCATAAACTTAAAGGAATTCATGACTACCAAACCAGAATATTCAGAAAATCCTTAAAAGAATCCTACACTCAGAAGAGGAAGGAAGATAAACACAATCATGAGTGCATGAGAAGGAGTACATCTCCTTAAAAGAGTAGAAAAACTAATAAGATAGGAAAGAATAAAATATTATTACTTCCGTACATCATCAAACCTCTATGATGAATAAAGGAAATTGTTCCAAAGAACCAGAAGAAAAGAAACAAATGACAGGAATTTGTCCCTACCTTTCAATAATTATCCTGAATATAAAAGGTCTTAATTCTTCAATTAAAAGAGGCAGACTGCCTGATTGAATTAAAAAAACAAGACCCAACAATCTGCTGGATGCAAGAAACTCACCTTGTTGGCAGACATACAGATACTGGAAATGAAGTGATAGAAAGTAAAGTTTCAAATAAATGGAAATTAAGCAAGCAGGAGTAGTTATATTTGATAAAACAGACTTCAAGTCAAAATATGAAGAGACAAAGAAAGTCACTCCATATTGACAAAGCAAACTGTCCATCAAGAAGATATAATGCTGTAAAGATAGATGCACTAAATACTAGAACACCTAGTTTTATAAAACACACACACACTGAACATAGGGAGAGACAGGCCCCAATACAATAATGGTGGGCAACTTTAATACCCCCATCTCACCAATAGATCATCCAGGCAAAAAATCAACAGAGAAATATCAGAGTTAAATTACATATAGATCAGATGGACTTAGCAGACATCTATAGAATATTCTGTCTAATATTTGCAGAATATATGTTCTTTTCATCATCTCATGGAACTTTTTCCAATATAGACCATTTTTTAAGCGATAAAGTATAAGCAAATAAAAAGGAAATAATTTGTTGCATCTTATCAGATCATAATGGAATGAAACTAAAAATCAACAGCAAGAGGAACTACAGAAACTATATTAACATATGGAATACAAACACTAAACATTGAAAAATTCCAGGGGAGGATTAAAATTTTTATATAATCAAATGAAAATGGAAACACAACCTACCAGAATATGTGTGATACAGCAAAAGAAGTTCTAAGAGGGAATTTTATAGCTATGAGTGCCTACATTAAAAAAATGATAGTGTTTTGAGCATGAAGGGATGCTGTATTTTATCGAATGCTTTTTCTGCATCTATTGAAATAATCATGTGATTCTTAACTTTAAGTCTGTTGATATGGTGAATGACATTTATTGATTTCCGAATGTTGAACCAACCTTGCATCCCTGGGATAAAACCCACTTGATCGTGGTGCACTATCTTTTTAATAGATATTTGTATGCGATTTGCTAAAATTTTGTTGAGAATTTTTGCATCGATATTCATTAAGGATATTGGTCTGAAATTTTCTTTCCTCGATGTGTCTCTGTCTGGTTTAGGTATCAGGGTGATATTGGCTTCATAGAACGAGTTTGGGAGGGTTCCCTCCTCTTCTATTTCATGGAATAGTTTGAGGAGTATTGGAATGAGCTCTTCTTTAAAGGTTTTGTAGAACTCGGCTGAGAACCCATCTGGTCCTGGACTTTTCTTTGTTGGTAGGCTTTTGATGACCTCTTCTATTTCATTGCTTGAAATTGGTTTATTTAAGTTGTTTATGTCCTCCTCGTTCAGTTTAGGTAATTCATATGTCTCTAGAAATTTGTTGATGTCTTCGAGGTTTTCTTTTTTGTTGGAGTATAGATTTTCGAAATAGCTTCTAATTATGTTTTGTATTTCACTCGTGTCTGTTGCCTTCATGCTCAAAACACTAGAAAAAATTGGGGTAGTGGGAACATTCCTAAACATTATAAAGGCAATCTACGTTAAGCCCATGGCTAATATCATTCTAAATGGTGAAAAACTGAAAGCGTTCCCCCTAAAAACTGGAACAAGGCAGGGATGCCCTCTTCACCGCTTCTATTCAACATCGTCCTTGAGACTCTAGCCAGAGCAATCAGACAAACCAAAGAAATTAAAGGGATACGAATAGGAAAAGAAGAACTCAAACTATCCCTGTTCGCTGATGACATGATTATATATTTAGAGGAACCTGGAAATTCCACCAGAAAACTTTTAGAACTCATAAGTGAATTCAGTAAAGTAGCAGGTTACAAGATCAATGCTCATAAATCCAATGCATTTTTATACATAAGTGATGAATCTTCAGAAAGAGAAATTAGGAAAACTACCCCATTCACAATAGCATCGAAAAAAATAAAATACTTGGGAATCAATCTCACAAAAGAGGTGAAAGACCTCTACAATGAGAATTACAGAACACTAAAGAAAGAAATTAAAGAAAACCTTAGAAGATGGAAAGATCTCCCATGTTCTTGGATAGGCAGAATTAATATTGTCAAAATGGTCATACTACCTAAAGTGCTATACAGATTCAATGCAATTCCAATTAAAATCCCAATGATGTACCTAATAGAGCAAACAATTATGAAATTCATCTGGAAGAATAAAAAACCCAGAATAGCTGAAGCAATCCTCAGTAGAAAGAGTGAAGCAGTGGGTATCGCAATACCAGATTTTCAACTCTATTACAAAGCAATAGTAACAAAAACGGCATGGTATTGGTACCAAAATAGACAGGTAGATCAGTGGTACAGAATAGAGGACATGGACACAAACCCAAATAAATACAATTTTCTCATACTAGACAAAGGTTCCAAAAATATGCAATGGAGAAAAGATAGCCTCTTCAACAAATGGTGCTGGGAAAACTGGAAAACCATATGCAATAGAATGAAATTAAACCCCTATCTCTCACCCTACACAAAACTCAACTCAAAATGGATCAAGGACCTTGGAATCAGACCAGAGACCCTGCATCTTATAGAAGAAAAAGTAGGTCCAAATCTTCAACTTGTTGGCTTAGGATCAGACTTCCTTAACAGAACTCCCATAGCACAAGAAATAAAAGCAAGAAACAACAACTGGGATAGATTCAAACTAAAAAGCTTTCTCTCAGCAAAGGAAACTATCAGAAATGTGAAGAGAGAGCCTACAGAGTGGGAGAATATTTTTGCCAACCATACCTCAGATAGAGCGCTAATTTCCAGAATCTATAAAGAACTCAAAAAACTCTACACGAAGAATACAAATAATCCAATCAACAAATGGACTAAGGAAATGAACAGACACTTCACAGAAGAAGATGTACAAGTAATCAACATATATATGAAAAAATGTTCAACATCCCTAGTAAAAAGGGAAATGCAAATCAAAACTACCCTAAGATTTCATCTCACCCCAATTAGAATGGCGATTATCAAGAACACAAGCAACAATAGGTGTTGGCGAGGATGTGGTGAAAAAGGAACACTCATACATTGCTGGTGGGGTTGCAAATTAATGCAGCCACTCTGGAAAGCAGTGTGGAGATTCCTCAGAAAGCTTGGAATGGAAACACCATTTGACCCAGCTACCCCACTCCTTGGCCTATACCCAAAGGACTTAAAATCAGCATACTACAGAGATACAGCCACATCAATGTTCATTGCTGCTCAATTCACCATAGCCAGATTGTGGAACCAACCTAGATGCCCTTCAGTTGATGAATGGATAAAGAAACTGTGGCATATTTATACAATGGAATATTACTCCGCAATGAAGAATGATAAAATTATGGCATTTGTAGGCAAATGGACGAAATTGGAGAATATCATGCTAAGTGAGATAAGCCAATCTCAAAAAACTAAAGGACGAATGATCTCGCTGATAAGCGGATGAGGACATATAATGGGGGTTGGGAGAGGTTAGCATTAGGTTTAGGGTTAGGTTTAGAGTTAGGCTAAGGAGAGCGGTAAGAATGAAGGGAAGAAGGACTGTATAGAGGGAAAAGAGGGGTGGGAGGGGTGGGGGGGAAGGGAAAAAAATAAACATCATTACCCTATGTAAACGTTAAAAATAAATAAACAACAACAACAACAACAACAACAACAAAAAGATAGATCTGTAATAAATAATTTGATCATATATCTCAGGGTCCTGAAAAACAAGAATGGAGCAAACCCAAAAAGGAAAGAAACAATAAATATCAGAGTTGAGCTAAATAATATAGAGACTAAAAGAACAATGCAAAGGATCTGTGAAACTGAATTAGTTCTTTGAAAAGATAAACAAGTTTGACAGACCCTTAGCCAAACTAATCTAGAGAGAGAGAGAGAGAGAGAGAGAGTGAGAGAGAGAGAGACCCATGTAAGTACAAATAGAGCTGAAAAGGGGAATAGTATAACAGATACTACTGAACTATAGATGATCATTAGAGACTGTTTTGAAAATTTATACTCCAATAAAATTGAAAATCTAAAAGAAATGGATAAATATCTAGACATATATGGCCTACAAAAATTGAACCAAGAGGATATCAAAACCTAAATAGATCATTGATAAACAACGAGATTAAAGTCTCCTAACAAAGAAAAGCCCAGAACCAGACAGATTCACTGCCAAAGTTTACCAGACATTTAAAGAAGAACTAATGCCAGTGTTCCTCAAATTATTCCATAATGTAGAAAGAGAAGGAACCCTTTCAAACACATTCTACAAAATCAGTATTTCACTGCTGTCAAAACCTGACAGATACAACAAAGAAAATTATTGACCAGTATATTTGATGAAAATAGATGCAAAACTTCTCAATAAAATACTTGCAAATCAAATTTGACAACACATTAAAAATATTGTATACCATGATCAGGTTGGTTTCATACCACAGATGCAGGAGATGGTTCAAAATATGCAAATCGATAAATGTAATATAGCACATAAAAAGAATAAAAAACAATTACATGATTATCTCAGTAGATACATGAAAAGCCTTTGATTAAAATTCAGTATCCTTCATGATAAAAATCTGAAGAAACTAGGTGTAGAAGGATCATACCTGCACATTATAAAGTCTCTATGTAACATACCTGCACATTATAAAGTCTGTATATGACATGCCTATGGCCAGCATCATACTGAATGGGGAAAAACTGAAAGTATTTCCTCTAAATTCATGAATGAGACAAAGGTGTTCATTCTCATCCCTCCAATTCAATGCAGTTTTAGCCATAGCTATCAGGCAAGAGAAGGAAAGAAATGGGATACAAACCAGAAAAAAAGAAGTCACATTATCCCTGTTTGCAAATGATATGGTTGTATACTTTGAAGACCCTAGAAACTCCACCAAAAGACCAGTAAACAAATTCAGCAAAAGAGCAGGATATGCCACATGCAAAAATTAATGGATTATTAAAATACACCAATAAATTCACTGAAAATGAAATCAGGAAAACATTCCCATTCACAAATACCTTATAAAAAGTCTACAAATAACCAAGAATGTAAAGATGTCTACAATGAAGATTATATAATACTGAAGAAAGAAAAAGAAAATTCTAGAAGATGGAAAGACCTCCCATGTTTGTGGATTGGGATAACTAACATTGTTAAAATGGTCATCCTGCTAAATGTAACCTACAGAATCAAGGAAATCCCCTCAAAATGCCAGTGTCATTTTTCACAGAACTAGAAAAAATCTTAAAATTTATTTTGAACCACAAATGACCATGAATAGTTAAAACAATCCTGAGAAAAAGGAGAATGCTAGAGGCATCACAGTACCTAATTTCAAAATATACTGCAGAGATATAATAATAAACACAGCATGGTATTAGCATAAAAACTGACATGTAGACCAGTGGAATAGAATAGAGGACCCAGAAATAAACCCATACCTGTACAATCATCTGATTTGTTTATTGATATTTATTCTCAATAAGTATGCCCAAAATAAAGACAGCCTATTCAACACAAGGTGCTGGGAAAACTGGCTATCTACCAGTAGACAAGTGAAACTTGATCTCTTTCATCCTGTATAAAAGTCAACTCAAAGTAGATCAAAGACCTTAACTAGGCTTGAAACTTTTAAACCATTAGCAGAGCGAAGAGACAACTGAACAAAATGGGACTAGCTGTTCACCTGACAGAAGATTAGAACCCAGAGTGTGTAAGGAATTCAGCATCAAAGAACAAATGATCCAATTAAAAAATGGACAACTGAACTGAACAGATACTTCTCAGAACTACAAATGACCAATAAATATATATAAAAAAAAGGTTCAGGGGCTGGGGAGATAGCTCAGTTGGTAGAGTGCTTGCCTTGCAAGCACAAGACCCTGGGTTTGATTCCCCAGTACCCCCGCCCAAAAAAAAGGTTCAACGTCTTTAGCCATCTGGGAAATGCAAATCAAAGGTACCTTGAAATTTCACCTCAACCCAGTTAGAATGGCTATTATCAAGAGAAAAAAAGAGCATAAAAAGTAAGAAATGCTGGCAAGATGTGGAGGAAAAAGGAACCCTTACTAATATACTGTTATTGGGAATGTAGACTAGTATAGCCACTATGGAAAACACATAGAGGATTCTCAAAAAACTAAAAAGAGAAATACTATATGATCCATCCATACACCCCTGAATGTACACCTGAAATAAATGAATACAACATATGAAGGAGACACCTGCATACCTCTGCATACCTATCTTAATTGTGAAACTATTCACAAAAATCAAGTTATGGATTCTGCTTAGGTGCCTGTCAGCAGATGAATGGAATTTAAAAATATGTGTACACATACATTATATATATATATTTATACACATATATGCATACACACTATACACACATACATATTGGAATATTATTTAGCCATGAAGAAAACTGAATCATGTCATTTGCAGGAAAATGAAACAGGAGGTTAACATGTTAATCAAAATAAACCAGATACAGAAAGACTAGTGTTGTATTTTTTCATATATGGAAACAAACAAAGAAAAGACCTATAAGTAGAAGAGGAACTGTTAGGGAAGAGGAAGCGGGGAGTCCAAGAGAAGGTGGGAAGAAAGGAGGGTAAAAAATGGTCATAGGGATGGTAGATGCAGTTAAGATAGGATGTGTTCATGTATGGAACTATCACAGTGAAACCCACCAATTTGCATAGTTTAATATGAATTAATTTTTATAACAAAGCTTATTTTCAACCCATTCTAGTGATTCCTAAAATGGATACTATTTCATGACTAAATTGCATCTGTCCCAGAAATTAAATGACAAATGCACATAAATTTACAAATTACATGAATCTAATTTGCTATGTTAACTGATTATAGGAGAAAAATCATTATTTTATCTCAAAAGATGCCAAAAATTTTTATAGATTTTAATAGCTATTTATGATAAAATATAGAAAAGAGGCATGATTAAAGATATTTTTCAACAAATGTCATTGAAAAGTTTGAAACGTATCTAATAGGGTACTTTTGGGAAAGATGCCAGCGTATTTCACTTAAACTTCTTGTATATACAAATTAGCCCCACAGAAAGGTAAAAAGATTTAGAGGGGAAGATACTAAACTGACATTCTTATTGCTTTGAAGGAGACATGCTTCTTAAGGCTTAATACTTTGGATTTATTGGAATTCAAAACCTTGGTCATCATATATATTTGTAATAGATTAAAAACACCCATTTAGAACCTTTACACTATAAAAGCAAACTCCCTCATGGCACTATAAAAACATATGATTCAATATAATTGTGTAAAAGAAAAAAAACCTAAAATAAAAAATATAAAGGGCTCATTGTTTGAGGGCTGGGATTGTGACTCAGTGGTAGAGTGCTTGCCTAGCATGCATGAGGCTCTGGGTTCGATCCCCAGCACCTCATTAAAAAAAAACCTAAAATAATTGTGTAAAAGATTTTAATAGACATATATATAGGTGAAGAAACCTAAATGACTAATTCTGACCTCAAGATATTCAACCTTAATTTCTATCAGAGAATATCAAATAAAAAACACAGTAAAATACCACCTCTCACTCACCAGACTGGCCAAATTTTAAAAACCTGAATATCCCAAATTTAAGTAAGGGTATGGAGCAAGAAACTAAATTTTAATTATTTAACTTGTATAAATTTATACAAGTTATTAAGAAAAACTCTGACTCTACCGTTTTAAGACAAACATGCAAATTTCCTATGACCCAACAACTGCGCTCTAATACACATCGAATATTATTTACCAAAATTGCTCAGAATAGCAAAATATGTAAGTAATTTTAGCATGAAGAATCTGTTATATTCATACAATAAAAAATTTTAGCAGGGAAATGAATGAACTATAATAAAAGTGAAGATGAATGGAGTGAAAGAAGTGTCACAGAATATACATGATGAACTCTTTTGAAACAATGTTCAAATGCAATAAAAGCTAAATAATACATTATTTAAGTAAACCTAATTAAGTGATCAAAACCGTAAAGACAAAGAAAGCATAAGCTGGAGGCTTTTCTGCAGGGAGGGAGCGGCACACAGAGATGCCCTACAAAGAAGGGCAGTGTTCTCCCAGCTTATTGTCGTCTTAATCCTTAAGTCATATAATTTTTAAATTTTATTTTTAAAAATGTAATTGACAAATAATACTTACCTATGTTTGTGGGATACAATGTGAGTGATATACAAACACAAGTATAAACATGTACACATAGGTACACAGACATCATGGAATGATTATATCAAGATAATTAACATCAGTCATCTAATGTAATTTTTTTTAGTGAGAACATGCAAAATTTTCCTCTTTCAGCAATTTTGAAAAAACAGGACTTTATTATCAACCCTGGCGACTACACTGCAATAGATCTTCTGCTGGCTCAGTGAAACTTTGTGTTCTTTGTTCCTCATCTCCTTATCCCCAGGCTACAGCTCAGCATTTTCTATGACAAAGCATGAGTCACCAACTGCCTTTACTTCATTATGATTAAGCTATAACTATTTAAATAATTAGTATTTAAATTAAGTAATGTATGAAAACATACATCTTTCTAATGTTTCTAGGTTAGGCATTAACAAACTGTGTTTTCATTGATAGTTGACTTCTTAACCTCTTTGAGCTTCAACTTCTGTATCTCCAACAGGAGTAACACTAAAGATCACTAAATTTGAGATACCTTTTGGCTCTAACATTCCATGATAATATGAAATAAACATATAGCTTAGGCAGATGATAGTAGGTTCCATTTGGATGAATTGCTCTTTAGATAATGGATTTGGAAGGAATTCCAGAAATAGTTCCTTAAATCCACAATTCTGACATCACAGTATTTCTTTAACTAGCAGTTTTATAGAGATTTAAGCCACTATTTTTTAGGTCTCTTACCTTCATTTCATAGTACACTAACAAAATAAAGAAATAATTTTCTTGTGTTTATTGTTGGTTATTAAAGTTACTGGAAGAAAGGTTTTCTCTACTCATTTTACTATGCACTTTCCATGGCTAAGAACTGTGTCTGAATTTAGTGTGTCAATCCAAGAGCTTGACTTGAACTATAAATTTAAGGGATATATATGAATATAGACCCTCTTAATTGGAAAATTAGATTACTCTTAAGAAATTTGTATAATAGTGAAGGAGTTCAAATGTATTCATATAAATATTCCCCCCACCCCTGCCAAGATAAAAAATTTTGCTTGTCCAAATTTTAACTCAATTGCGGAAGAAAATGACAGGGAAGATTCAAATTGGAAAAATCTCTTTTAGTGTTTCTCCAAAATCTTTACTACCTTTCATAAGATAATATAAACATTTTTCTCACCAAAAATTTTCCATACAATTAAGTGCTCCTTGTGACAGAAGAAAGGCACATTTTTATTTATTTGTTTAAGGTGCCAGGGATCAAACTTCAGGCCTTGAGCATGCTAAACAAGTATTCTACCACTGAGCCACATCTTCAACTGAGAACATGTGTGTTTTAAAAGTATTGGGAGGTGGATGTAGGCCTGCTGAGAAGCATATTTTAGGAAGTCTCCTGCATTTTTCCAGAATGTCTTTCTATATCCTGCATTCTATACCTCACTATAACCATGTTAATCTTCAAGTGAAAGTATTTCACATAATTTACTGGTAAAATTACTGTTCTTCCATCTTTGTGTTCAGGGAAATTAGCAGTTCAGTTAAATACACCATATTCATCCTTTGGCTTTGAGTTTCTGGTCATACTGCTGTGTGTTATTAGTGGTATGCATATTGCACCATTAAGAATAATTGACCCAGGATGCAACAGACCTGGTTTTGGATCCTGCTTTTGCCACTAGAGTATTACACTATGTAAGGTTATTGGTCTATTTCTGGGCTTCAGATCCTTGCTCAGTGTTCTATACTAATGCAATATCCAATCACATTGAATATTCCTTCAAACATATCTTTCACAATATAAGACTTGGCATGTGCTGTTAGTACCATACCACCAATGTTGACTTTCTGCCATTCTTCAGTATGCTGTTCAAATGTTAACCCTTTTGCCATTCATTCTGTTCTTTGTTTCCTTTGAGCTTTGTTCATGCCTGAGTTATTGTGTATATTCCATATTGTTGTAATTTGTCTCATTTCATACTTAAATTCACCTCACTAAAATCTTCACTGTCACTTACTACATCTGTGCTTCTTTCTCTGTGCCTGTGTTCACCCACTATAACAATAGTGTATTGATTGTTTTGTGGCAAGCACTGTCACTCCAAGCACTTTAGATTCAGAGCTGTGTAACCCTGTAACCTTGACAGTTCTAATGAAGGAAATGAACTGACAATAAACAAGAAAAGTATCGGTAAGTGAAAAATTTGGAGAACTTGACTGGTTCACTAATTTAGACTGAGTGATAACAAAAGGCCTTATATTTAAGTTCAGTCTAAAGAAGGAATGAGTTCTGAGTTGTTTTTTTTTAAGAAGGAGAACATCATTTCAGGTCCAAGAAATTTTTGTTGAAAAGATCCTAGGGATGAAAAGAGGTCAGCATTTCTTGGGAACGTAATTAAATCACCTGTGGGCAAAGGGGAGAGCTGGACTACATGAAGTTGGAAGGGAACAGATCCAACCAGGCTTTAAAGGCATACGAAGTTTACATTTTATTCTGGATATAACAGTATTCCAGGAGGAAGTATTAGCTGGGACACAACTGGATCTGATTTTTATTTTTAAAAGATTACCCTTTTTTAATTGGGTTGCTATTGAGATATTATGGATATGGCCCCTTAGCAGATGTATACTTTATACATATTTTCTCCCATTCTGTAGGTTGTCTTTATTTATTATTTCCTTTGCTGTGCATAAAATTTTTAGTTCAATGTAATTGTT
The DNA here is from genome assembly GCF_902686445.1 of Sciurus carolinensis. Taxonomy (NCBI): domain Eukaryota; kingdom Metazoa; phylum Chordata; class Mammalia; order Rodentia; family Sciuridae; genus Sciurus; species Sciurus carolinensis. Next base: position 89,385,853 of record NC_062224.1, read on the forward strand.
TTAGTTTTTGTTGCCTTACTTTGGGGGTCATATTTGGAAAATCATTGTTCAGAGCAATGTCAAGAGAAATTTTCCAGTTTTTTTTTTTTTTTTGAGTAGTTTTATAGTTTCAGGTCTTAAATTTAAACGTTTAACCTATTTTGAGTTGATTTTTGTAAATGGTTTGAGATAAGGTTCCAGTTTCCTTTTTCTGCATGTAGATATCCAGTTCTCATCATTTATTATAGAAATTTCTTTTCCCCATTAAGTATTTTTGACACCTATGTCAAAGATCCATTGATGATAAATGCGTGGATTTAATTCTGTACTTTCCATTCTGTTCCATTTGTTTATATGTATCTTCTTTGTTTTTTGTGATGGTGGTAGTAGTTGTTATTGTCAGTACCTTGTAGTTTTACCTAGTGTTGAGATCAGATAATGTGATACCTTCGGTTCTGTTGTTCATGCTCAAGACTGCCTTAGCTTTTGGGGGTCTTTTGTGAATGTATGTGAATTATGAAATTGTTTTACTGTATCTGTGAAAAATATCATTGCAATTTTCATAGGAATTACATTGAGTCAGTAGAATGGGTGGTGTGGATATTAATTTTTCTGATCCTTGAACATATTTTTATCTTTTCAATTTTTTCTCAGTGTTTTATGTAGTTTTAGTGTACAAAGATCTTTTACCACTAGTTAAACTTATTGATGAGTATTTTATTCCATTTTACTGCTATTATAAATGGGATTGTTTTCTTGATTCTTTTTTTTAGGTATTCTGTTACTAGTGTATGGAAATGCTCCTGGTTTTTATAGGTTAATTTTACACCCTTCTTACTAAATTTATTAGCTGGAATGGATTTTTGGTTGAGTCCTTAGGGTCTTTAATCATTAAATAATGTCATCGGCAAACAGAGACGAGTTTACTTCTTCCTTTTTCCTATTTGGTGCCTTTATTTCTTTTTCTGGCTCGGACTTTCAGTACTAGGTTGACTAGAAGTAGTGAAAGGAAAGATCCTTGTCTTGGAGAAAAAACTTTCAACTATTCGCCATTGAGTAGGACTTTAGCTGTGAAATTGTCATACATAGCCTTTCGTAAAATGAGGTACATTACTTCTATTCCTAATTTTTCAAGAATTTTTTTAATCATTAAAGGGTATTGAATTTAGTCAAATGGTTTTTCTGCATCTGGTGATATTATCATATGATTTTTGTCCTTCATTCTGTTAGTGTAGTATATCGCATTTATTGATATGTGTATGTTGAACTATCTTTGCTTCCCAGGGATAAGTAAATGATCTTAGTAAATGAGTCTTTTAGTATGCTATTGAATTTGGTTTGTTAGTATTAAAGATAGTTTTGTATTCTGTTTATCCAGATTATTGGCTATAATTTTCTCTTTTTTATGTTTTTATTAGTATATTATAGTTAAACATAATAGCAGGGTTCATTTTGATATACTCATATATGTATGGAATATAATTTGCTTCATTTCATTCTCCAGTGCTTCTTCTTTTCCTACTCTTCTCCCTTCCCCAAAAACAGTAAAGAAATTATGGCATTTTGCTGATAAATGGATGAAACTAGAGAATATCATGCTAAGTGAAGTAAACCGGACTCAAAGTTAAGGGTCAAATGTTTTCTCTTATATGTGTAAGCTAGATCAAAATAAAAGGGGGACCCCATGAAAATAGAAGGGAGTTCAGTGGAGTAGAAGTGGATTGAGGGGGGGAGGGCAGAGGGACAAGAAAAGGGAGGAACAGTGGAATAAAATCAACCAAATTATGCTGTATATATATGTGACTATACCACACCCTTGTATACCTATAAAGCACCAGTTAAAAAGAATTATAATTTTCTTGTGGTCTAGTCTGGCTTTGGTGTCAGGGTAATGCTGCAGCCTCATAAAATGAGTTTGAAGTATCCCCTTCTTTTCAGTTTTTTGAAAAAGTTTGAGAGGAACTGATGGGAGATTTTTGGTTACTGATTCATTCTCTTATTCATTATCGGTTTGATCAGATTTTATATTCATCTTTGGCCATTATTGTCAGTACTCTGTAGTTTTACCAAGAAATTTGCTTTTTCTGGGTTATTTAATTTGTTGGTGCATACTTGTTCATATAGTCTTTTATGAGCCTTTGTATTTCTGTGGTGTCAGTTGTAATCTCTCATCTTTCATTCTGTTTTTATTTGAATCTTTAATTTTTAATTTTTATTTAATTTTTTTAGTTAGCCCAACTAAAAGTTTGTAAATTTATAATATTTTTTTCACAAAACCATTCTTAACCTTGTTGTTCTTTTTGTTGTTTTTCTAGTGTGTATTTTATTTATTTCTACTTTGATCTTTATACCTTTCTTTTTCTAACTTTGGTTGTTTTCCTCTTCTAGTTTCATTTAGGTGGTTTATTGAGATATCTATTCTCTTTTATCATAAGTGCTTATTAGTAGAACTAACTTCATAGAACTGCTTTTGTTGCATTCCATAAGTTTGGTGTATTGTGTTTTCAGTTTTATTTGTCTCAAGATACTTTTTGATTCCTTCTTTTATCCATTGATTATTCAAGAGTGTGTTATTTAATTCATAGGTATTTGAATTTTCCAGTATTTTTTTCTGTTATTGATTCTAGCTTATACTTCTGTGTTCAGAAAGATTACTTGATTTCAGTCTTCCTGATTTTGTAAAGACTTCTTTGATGGCCTAACATATGATCTATCATGGAGAATGTTCTCTGTGCTTGAGAAGAATGTAGATTCTCCTGCTTCTGGATGGAATGTTCTGTATATATTTGTTAGCTTCACTTGGTTTAAAGTATAGTTTGTAAGTATAGTTCAAGTCCAATGTTTTAAGTACCCGTTTTGGCACTTGAAATTCTTGATCTTCTTACCTGCATCTCTCTCATACTTCTGCAAATACCTTGCTCCAGCCATTCTGAACTTTTTGGTGTTAGTTCTCTGAAACTTTTTTCAGATATTTATGCTTCTAGAACTGTGCTGTAATAGAGGCTTTAAAATAATAAATGAGTGACAGTAAATTATGAATAAATAAAAATAGCATACTAAATGCTGACTCTGCTGGGTACTGTTTAAGTGATTTATATAATCATGTTTAATCTTCAAAATAACCATGTGATTACATACTTTATTACTGCCACTTTGCAGGTTATAAACCCAAATTGCAGAGAGGCTAAAAACTTGCTGAAAGTTAACACAGCAGCCAGTATACAGTAGAGTCAGGAATTGGCTCTAGGAAGCCATTAAGATTTACTCTCCCTCTAGGAATAAATTAATGAAAAAATATACTCATGCCTATTCTTGTTTCCTTTGCTTTGCATATCCTTTCCTTAGTTCACATTGCCCAACTCAGTCTTTTTCAAGACTCAGTTTGGGCATCCCTTTTTCCTGCCCTTGACCACCCACACTTTTATAAATTCTCCTTCTTTTAGCATTTTGGATTTGGACCATTAATATTTGTTTGTTTAGATTTTTGATTTATGGATGCTGTAATATAGGTCATATTTTATGTATTTTAAAATCCTAATATTCAATATATAATAGGCTTTTTATATTGGAAAAAAAAGAAATAAAAGCTGTGGTGTGCCTCCCTATTATAAAGAATAGGCATGAAAATGTTTCGACAATTTTAGTAGATGAAGAATTTATGAATTGAATGTAATGGAACTCATTTAAGGGTAATGACAAAAATTATAGGTACTGTGTTTTAAAATGAGTGATGATTGCAGTTTTAAACTTGGAGTCACATAATGCTGTAATGCATAGAAATGGAAATTCTCTGAGCTCACTCTAAATTTTGTGCCATGACCCACTTTCCCTGATTTAATAAAAGAATGAATAAAATGAGGAGGTCAAAAGCAAATATTTCCCTTTTATGTTAACTAGAGATTTTGAAAGATTTTAAAAAGCTTTTAACATAAATAATAAATTGCTATAAATTTCCGCATTTTTATATTAAGTTTTTTCATGATAGTCACTCATTGCATGTGATCTGTGGCTAAGATCAGCTCATGCATTACTAGCACTGAAGGCTCAAAAGCTTTGGAGTATTAGGGAGTGTTTGCATATGAATGGATGGGAGCTGGCGATTGCATCAAGCACATATTTCACAAAGGAAAAAGGTAAAAATAAACTGTGACATAGGAAAGATATGGAGATTTAATGTCATATAGAAGAAATGTATAAGGAAATCCAATTTATCAGGACAAAGGATACATTTTTAAGCCTTCTTTGTTAATTAATTCAAGTAATACCTTAAACACTGTTTCTCACAGTGTGTTCTCAGATACCTTGTGTCAGAGTTTCTGGAGAGAACATTCTTGAGTCATACCTTCAAAATACGGATTCAGAACTACCTTGTTAATAAAATACTAATGATAATTAGCACACTAAAATTTTAGAGGCAGTTATAGAAGTTTTTTGTTCATTCCTTCACTCACAGTATAATTTGAGTATCTACTGTATCCTTGACACAGTGTTCTGAAAGGAACATGTAAGAGAACAAAGCAGAAAAGAACCTCTGATTTTGTGATACTTTTATTTCTTAAGGGACAAAGACAGGAAATAAATTTAATAAATTATGTAGATGTTTAAAGGTAACCAGGTACAGTGGCACATACTTGTAATCCTTCTGGGGAGACTGAGGCAGGAGGATTGCAAGTTCAGGCAATCTGGGCAACTTAGACTGTCTCAAAATAAAAATTTAAAAGGGCTGGGGATATGACACAGGTCTTGCCTAAAATGTACAAGTCCCTGGGTTGATCCCCAGTAGCAAAGAAAAAAATTCAAAGGTATAAGTATTGTGGAAAAATAAATAGAATAAAGGCTATCAGAGATGAGGGTATATATAATTTAAAATAGTATGTTCTGTGTATATTTCATAGAGAATGTAGCATTTGAGTAATATCCTGTGGGGGTTGGGAGGCAAAGGTGGAGAACACAGAGAGATTTAGAAGGGTACTACTGTAATGTAGGTGAGAAATGGATGTCAAATTGAAACTGATTGATGGAAGTTATGATGAGAACTGTTCGGGTTATGGATCTGTTTTGAAGATAATTCTAATAGATATTATGAAGAATATAATATTAAGTATGAGGGAAAGGAATCATGAATGATTCCATGATTCCTCATCAGAAAAACTGGAAGGATGTAATTGTCATTTAATTGATATGGGGAAGATTATGGGAAGAAGAGATTTTTGACAAGAACAAAAGTTTAGTTTCAAACATGTTAAGTTCAGTATGTGTATTATTTAAATAAGTGGAATAGTGATTCGACAAATGTATGAAGAGGGCAAAAGAGAAAATCAGACTTGAGATGGAAGTTTGGGAATCATCAGCGGATTGATTGTGTGAAGCCCTTTTATGAGACCTGGTGAGATCACCAAAGGAGTGAATGTAAATAGAAATGACAGTGGTCCAGGGACTGGAAGTAGCAAAGGAGGTCAAGAAAGAATGAACTACCAGTGAGAGAGGACAGAAATCAGGAGACCACTTTATTTTAGCAGCCAAATGAACAAAGAATACCAAAGAGGAAGGGATAAGCTGTGCTTTTGACAGGTAAATTAAAATAAACACTTGGAATTAATTACTGGATTTTTAGTAATGTGGAAATATGATTACCTCAACAATAGCAATTTTGCTGAAGTAATGAAGTAGAAATTGTGATTAAAGTCTAGGTGGAGAGGACATGGAGACAAATGTATTGACAGCTCTTTTTAATTTTACTGTAAACAGGAACAGAAATGAATATAGTAAATGGGGTCAAGAGATAAAGTATTTGTAGGCTGTTGAGATTATCTAGTGGAAAAAGAAAACTATTTTCAGAAGAGAAGAATTGTTAGAGAAGTCAGTCTTTGTGAGAGCACAGCAACTCCTAGCATGGTTACATGGGTAAGTGGGTAGGTAAAGGTGGTAATAAAAGCTTGCAGAATTTCTCTTTAAATTGCTTTACTTTTTTGTTTTGTCAATGAAATTAGGAAACAAGATCAATAACTGAGAGAGAATTGGGAGGTGTTTAGACATTTCATGATACAAAATCATAAAATAGATTGAAAAAGTGAATGGATTAGAGAAAAAGTAGAACTGGGAGGCATTTTTCAATCCTGTTTGAGGTTAGTCATTATGAATTTAGAGTGAGAATGGCTGTTATGGTTGGTTGGATATTCTCCAGATACCTGGCACCTTGTATAGGCCTAGTGAGTACATGCCTGTTCCCGCTTCTCTACAGTATTAACTCTGGGTGTTCCCTCTGCCTGGAGTCTCTTCCATTAAATTTCCTCACTGCTGGCAAGTCTTGGCTCAAATATTATCTTCATAAGACCTGTCTTGATCACACTGCTTGAAAATAAAAAAGTTTCTGAGCCCATGCTCCCCAACCTATGCAAGTCTATTTTATTCTCTTAACACCCATCACCTCCTATTATTCTACATAATTTATTATGTTTCTTATGCCATGCTCTCCCCCACCACCTAGATGTCTTAGCATAATAAGATTTCGATTTTTGCCTGTTTCATTTGTTGCTCTGCCAGGCATCTAAAAAATGTACTACAGTAAACATTTGGTTGAATATTTATTAAATGATTGAATTAATTGATTCTTGTGTCTGGTGATCAGACTGAATTCTGGAGAAAAGTCTTATTATCTGTCAGGTGACCCTCTTTGAAGATAGTATTAGTGTCCCATAAGTGCTATTTTAAGTTATTAGTTCTAATAATAAATTGTACTGAATGGATTCTCTAGTTCTTCAAAGTGTTTTCCTGTTCATTTTGCATGGTAATCTAATTTACTATATTGGATTCTTACAATTATCTGGTTATTTAAATTTTGAAATGACATAAAAATAAGTTATTTCTATTTATTGACGTACTTAATTTTCTTGGTTTGAGCTCTAAACTGGCCTACCCATGTACTATAGCAGTCTGTATTTATATATAGCTACTAACTGAATGCTTTGCCTTTAGCAGATGTCTATAAATATGTGCTGATTTAATGTATTGTGACACTAAAGTATAGTTTTTAAGTAATCTGTTAGTGTTAACTGAACATTTATAAAAATAAATTTAAATTAGACTACTTGTTAAACTTGTGGACCAAATTAATAGAAAAGAAAATTTTAAAGATTCACAAGAAATTATTATATTTAAAAAACAATTTTACTATATTTAAATTTGGTTCATTTAAAACATATTTTTCTCCAGTTTTCAGATCTTAATTTTATAAGATTTGTTATCTTGGTACTCAAGAAGAGTTTCTAAAACGAAATAAATTTTTAGATATGGTAATAATTTTCAGACTACAGAAGGAATTTGAGTCTGTCAATTTGTTGTTTATGGTGTTGCATCCATGTCTCTGATTTGCTTAAATAACAAGACTACCATGTGAGCACAAAAGAACAGCACTTCATCTTGCCTCTTCCCAGCTTGGTAGAGAAACACTGTCGACCCCATATCTTCAGCGGAGTCTATATCATGAGCTCCCCACTCCCTTCAAAATCAAATATTTAAAAAAATCAGAATCCTAAAATTAATTATTGACATCTTCAGATCTTTTATGGGGTGATTATAATTAAATATTTATATAGTATGTGTAGATCACTAAGGTCACTAAAATGTTGATAATAGCAAAACCTGAGACTTTTAGATTACATGCTGGAAATGCACTGACTGATAAATAAATAAATAAATAATTTACTCCTTAGAGTTAAGACACATTCCTAGCAGGATACTGGTCAATATATTTAACTTTAATCCATGACTCTGATTAGAATGTTGTTTCTGTAATTTGGAAAAGGAAACTTGCCATCAAGTCTATTCTCTAAATTATCTTACATTTTTCAATAATCATTTTATATTTAATTGCCTTTTAAAAATTTATATGGTGAGTTTTCATTTTCATGAACCTGGTACGCTTCCTGAAGTGCATTTGAAGCAACAAACAGTTTCTTTAAATGAATTTCCTATAAAGATAGGTATTTGAAGATAAAATACTTTAAGAAACCTTATTGATATCAATGTTAAGAATATCAGGAAGCAACTTTGCTGTTTGAAATACTTATCTTGCAAACTCTTATACTACTTAGTGATTATGTGATGAGTTAACAAAATCTAGTTTTTTTGCAGTTAGTGGTTTAGAGGGAAAAATGAATTGATACTGAGAATTTTATATATTCCTATATATTGAGAATTGTGAATATATTATTTAAATTAATTTTATCTATTTGTAATTTATAATAAAATCATAGAATCTATATCATGAAATTAATGAATCTTTGTAAGATTTCTGATTATGTTTTGGTGTGTTTATGTAGCATTCTAAGTTCTAGGTTTTAAATTTACTTTTGGAATAAAAGTAAAACAGTACCGTTTATGTAAAAACCATCATTTAAAAGAAAGTTCTTAGATTCCCTTAAAAATCTATTTACTACATAGTTTTATATCTGTATTACTCTCATTGTTATTAACAGTGTTACGTATCATTACTTGGAATAACCAGTTCTTCCAAAATTATACCTCCTAATAACCTAAAGATGCATGTTTGCACAATATAGGTAACTATTTTTTAAGCAATGTTATAGCACATTATATAGTCATAGCTTTTCAACAGAAATATTTTTGTAGTTCAGAATGATTCCTATACTGCAGTAACTTAAAATATTTTTGTCTTTTTTACATGCTATAAAATGTTCCAGAGTTAGTGATATGGCCATAAACCAACTTCATTTGGAGAAAAAATAATTTTAAAACAGAAATAGAAACAGAAGTTTGAGGAACTATTATATTCAGCATTCTTCATTAATACCCCTTTTCCATTTATTCCTGGGTGTCTGTATTTTGTGTGTGTGTGTGTGTGTGTGTGTGTGTGTATGGGCACGTGTCTTTTATTTTAAGAACAAACAGTTTCATCATGTGTACACTCACGTGTGTCTGATTGTCACTGACAGGGTTGTTTGCACAGTTAGTGATAACAACATGGCATTTACAAGTGATTAATTTCTCTTGGCTCAAATCAGTAGTTTAGTAACACAAAGTAGTTACTCTTGCTCAAAAATGCATAATCAGTAAATAGTTTGGGGATTTATCTCCTTTTTGACTCAGACTATTCCACTCATTTAATAAAATGGATAGATTATTTCCAGTAAACACAAAAATGAAGCCCTTTTAAAAAGTCTTATAGTCCTAATCTTCTAGAGCAAATTAAGTCCTTTAAAAGGGTGCCTTAATTCATTTGACTTGCCAGTAATATATTACTTTAAATTTATCATATTGCTCTCACTTTAAAAACATGATACTTAGTCCATCAAATTAGATCACTTTAAATTTGATTTATACTGCTATGTTGAAAACATGGGCAAATAAAAGTCTAATATGTTTTAAACTGCCTTATTTTTAAATTAACCAGTTGTCATACATAGCAACCAACATTTTAAGTTATTAACTTTGACTTCAGTATAGAATAAAATGAATACATTTTTCTTGTTTAGCTTTAAAACCAGGCAAAGGTGTCCAACCTTTAGTATTGTTTCAGTATACTTAAGACTTTCAGCAACATTTATTCAGTTCAATCTATATGTTGTGGGGGCAAACAGCTGTGTGGTAGAGTGTGAGATCAGAGATATGATCCCCAAAATCAAAATCAAAAACAAAACAAACAATGACAATAATAAAAAATACTGGTCAGGCATTTTTGTCAGATATGGAAGATGTACACATGAGGAAGACATGATTTCTTCCTCAGGAAGCTCACAAACTGAGAGAGATGGAAAAGGTGATGATAATGGGGAAAAGAGACTTTCTGATTTGGCCTTTATCCTGTGTAGTGTATAGTCTCTTCTTACTATTTTAATGAGTTCTCACAAACACCATAAGGTGTTTATTATCATTCCTATTTTATACAGGGGAAGCAGAATCTCACAGATGAGACATTGACCAACATCATAAAATCAGTGAGGGCAGGGTTGTGATGAGATCTTTCACACTTCAGACCCCTTGTACATTTACACACCAGGAGACCTTGCATGCCCAGCATCCATAGGTTTTAAAAATAGGTCATCTGTGGTCCCTGTGCTCAAAGAGTTCTAGATTTTGTGAAAGCAAAGCAAACTCTCAAAAAGACAAGACTTTTATCATTTTAGGCTGTTTATTTAAACCAATCTTACCCACAATTTTAGGTGAAAGCATTCTACAGTAACTAAAAGATAGTCAAATCACATTTTGAACAGGAGTCTGCTGTTTCATTGACCATTATTTCTTAATTCTGATCTGTAAGATTTTTTTTTTTCTGGAAGTCTTATAATATAACTGGTATGACTTACTGCTGTCAATTGTCCTAAATTGCCACATGAAGAATACTGTATTGCTCTATGCATCACCTCTCAATTAGTTTTGTTCTTTACAAAAGTAGTGTAAAGTGTAACATTTTTTTAAGTCAGGGTATTTTGTCTTAACTTAGTTAAAATTTGTGTTTCTAGGATAAAAATTATAGTGAGAATTAATTTTAGAATACATATGAGCATATTTTGTTAATCCTCAAATATTAGAGTCAGCCCTGCAGAAATCATCTAAGTTTTTCCTATGTTGTCCTCTGGTTTTCAGGCAAGAAAATCTTAGAGATATTTCACCTTCATTATCAACACATCTAATTCTAGATGTCACAGATCAGCAAAATTAAAAGTACCCAAGTGACACTAAAACATATATATTTAAAATATATTATAGATTTTCTCCTGGTGTTGGTCATATAAAAATACCTGGAGGATTTTTTTTCAAATTCAATAGCAATAGTAAAACCACAAGGTTTTACTATGCTGTATGTGTTGGGACAGGTAGGGATAGGGCAGAACAGATGGGAGGTGCTCTTCAAGGTAACTGCACTTTTAACTTCTGCTTTTCACTCCAATTTCTTCTTTAACAATACTGAAAACTCTTTTAAAAGAAACTTACAGTCAAAGCAATATGTATTTATCTCAAACTATGTTTAAATTAATAATTTTAACTTTGATCATTCAGTGAATAAATAAGCCAGAAATTATGAAAGTCATATTTATTTTATTATTAAGTGATTAGAATTACCTGATATCCTATTATCCTATAGAACATACTTAAACAAGGAAAGTTTTATTTCACTGAAGTTAATATTAATCTCAAGAATAGTAATGTCTAACATTCCTTGGGTACTTACTGTGTCAGAGGCTGTGTTAAGAACACTAAGTTATAATAATTTCATGTTTGCAGCAACACCAAGAGATGGGTATTGGGACAACAGGCCTGGTGAGGGAAGATATAACCTTATGAATAAATGACTGTTGGCAATGCAGCAGTGTTTTTGTGTGAACCTTTCTGCAGAGATTGTGCACTGTCACTTATCCAGGGTCTATAACCTTTACTGCTACAATTTGCCATTTCTTATTTTTAAGAAAACTACAGTCTGTGCTGGACATTTGTGGTTTAACTAACTGCTGTTTACTGATTACCTGCTCTTTGCATTGTTTTGAGAATTTCATATACGTATGCATAGATCATATATATGTATATATATATATATATATAAATTTTACGAGGGAAAATCTGTTAATACTTTTGATATAAGTAAAAATTTAATATTATGAAGTAAATGAAAAATTAACATATTTGATACTTTTCAGTTTATAGATGGCCGACTGGCAAAACTAAATGCAGGAAGGGGTTTCTCTGATGTATTCGAAGAAGAAATCAGTTCAGGTGGCTTTTGTGGAGGTAAAACCTATTTATAATATCATTATCCATTTTTAAAATAACAATTATCTTGATTTTTGCACTTGGATTGATATATTCTGTTTTATAAACAACTATTTTCTTCTACATATATAATGTCTTAAGTATATTTTTCATCCAATAATATCAAGTAATTTTGCCTAATATCTGTTATTCAAGTCATTAAGGTAGTCTTAATGAATTGGTAGTTGTTGGCTTGGATAGTCTCTTAGTATTACTGGAAATGAATAGTAGAAGTTCAATAAATTTATATCCTTCTGCCTTTCCTCCTGAATAGTTGTCTCTACCAGAAAATAATTGTGGTGGCAACTTCTGAGTATGAATTTAAAAATGGAGATTAGGATTGAAATAGTACATGTAATATAATCTAAAGGGAAATGTTTGAACACCATAACTTGTTCTGCATTTTTATATAAGTGTATTATTTTATGGAAGTCTTTTCCTATTTTACTTTGCAGACCACTTCAGCATTAGGAAAAGTTTATGAGTACATAAATATAACTAATCCTACAGCCCTCTGGTGTAGTATATTTATGGTGTCACACAAGATTCCCATAAATATAATTCTTCAAATGTAATTATAATATAATTATGATTAACATTATAATTATATGGGCAACTAATGATTTACTGATTGATGTTTTGTGCCAGTTGTTCTAGTACATTCTGTGTAGTCACAACTTACACAGAATTTTGGTTGAGTCCTTGAAATGTCCCATTTATTCATCCATTCAAACAGTATTGCTGAGTCCTTTCTATGTACTGTTCTAGATACCAGACAAACAAAATAAAGATTTCTGCCCTCTATATCTTGGTGTGTTTGTTTTTAACCTAGTATAATAGCTTTTTTCTACCTCTTTGTAGGTATATTTGGACAAAAAAGTTTTTAGTCTGCATGAATAAATAGTTGCTAGAATTGGGAAAACATGAAAAGACAAAAAGTCACAAGTACTCATCTATAAATTGCACAAATTTTAATTTCATTCTTAAATAAGATTTATTTCCACACCTTAAAATATAGAAATAATTATATATAATTTGTTCATTAAAAGAAACACAAATGAATTTTATAATTGTAGACCTTTATCTAAGGTACAGTATTTCATTGATAGCATTTAGCTTGGGGAAAAAAGTTAGATCTATTTGACTTTGTAAGTAAACTGCATATGGAATCATTCAGCTCCTTGCTTTCCTCAGCTCTTGGGTAAAAATTTAACTTCAATGGAATTTTTGTGTTGAAATAATGCTGTTTTACTTTTCAACTCAGAGAAGCAAAATATTGTCAGCTTATGGACAAATTGCTTGAGGCATCATTCAGTATTTACATAACTGCTGTCTCATTATCTTTATGACCTGTGGGGCTAGTAGCTTTTATAGAATTGAAGTTGACATCTTGTGACAGTAATGGGGTAGAACTATGATCCTTTTATACAGTTAAATTCTGTAGTCTTACCTATTGGTCGAGGTACCTCTGTAATAAAGTAGAAGTAGATGGCTTTTCTGCTGGAAGAGGATAACTAAGATTTTTTATTATTATTATTAAAGATCTTATCACTTAGGAAAGAATAGGGAAATATGATCACCGGTTATCATCTGATTTAGAGATTGCTGCATTTTTAGTTCAACTTAATGCCAACTGCTTTGTTATTCTTTGATATAACAAAAATGTTTTTGAGCTTTTATTCTAATTTGAGGGAGCAAATACTTCTCCCAGAGGAAGTTCTAGTTCAGTAACTATTCATTTCAGTAAATAAAGAAGTACCTTAAAATGATCCCTGTCAAATGTTGTTATTTTTAGTTGTATTTCAGATTATTTTAGAGCTGCATGGAGATTATCCTTAGAAAATAAAGCATAATTCACTAGGATTTGAAATAAGAAAGGAGATATTTATGTGTCTAGGATATGTGTTTGTGTATGTGTATGTGTGTGTATTTCCTAGAAATCTAGGAAGAGTGTATCTGCCATGACAGTCACCTGTAATAAGTAAACAGTTGGAACTGCCATTTCTCTCACAGTAACTGTAGTAATTGTAATGTTCATATTTATTTAGTACTAATATGTGATAGAAATTCTCACTTTATCACACCGTAAGAGGCACTTTGACTAGCCCATTTATATGAGGGCACTCAATTCAGTAATTCACTTAAAGTCACATGGGAAGTAGAGACCAGAGTCAGAACTCAGCACTACCTGGCGTCAAAGCTCATGCTTTAATAACTGTAACATATTGATGTTTTATACTAGGAGATCTTAATAAGGGAAGTTTGTAGCAAAATTAGCACTCAAACCTTACCTACTCTGAATAAAAGCAAAAGTTCTATCTTTCTGACCATATCTTGAGGACTTTTTTTTAATACATCAAGGACAGGAAAGATCACTATATGAGAAATCATCATTAACTAAAACTGAAGAACAAGTTATGTTTCTTTAAGCAAAAATAATTAGGAATATTTGGGGAAGCAACTATTTTATCTTTTCTACATCATGGCAGTAGCAATTTGTATGCTATTTTCATTACTAGTGTTCATGTTATGATAAACTGAATGAGAGTATGGTATACTTATGACTCTAATTAAAAATATACAAGACAGTATAATCAGATATAGAACATCTGGATTCACATTTGAATCTAGAAATATGATTAAAGAACCTGTGAATTCTTGGAGATTTTTTAAAACCTTTTTCTGTCCCATGAGTTTTCATAATCAGGACTATTATACCTGATTCCTTTCATCACTCTTGCAGAATGTTCAATCTTAATTCATAAGGATAATCACACAGATATCAGGAAATTATAAAGGGAAGTTTATCCATGGGGGTTGACATGTAATAAAAGAGGACTTGAATATAACAAAGGACTCAATTAGGTAAACACAGATCATCTCAGAAACAGGGAAGTTATTCATAATAACAACTAGCGCTCGTGGTGTTTCTGCAGTGTGTTAGGTTCCTGCTAAACATCATGTAATCATTATCTTTCATCCTCACATTAATCCTAAAAGGCAATGACTGTTAAGATGAATGAAGAGGCTGAGGCTCTACCAGATTAAGGACCTTGTTCCTGATTAGTCTGTGAAAAAGCCACTCAAGAAATTTGAGTAGTAGGAATGTGATTTTGTAAATACATTTTCAGTTAAAATAAAACTAGTTCTTAAATCCTCAACAAGTTGTCTAAACTTTAGAAAGAAGAAATATTTTCACATTGATTTTATATAGTAGTATGTTGGGTACTCTCCATTAGTAGCATATATTTCCTCATTAGCTTCCTGATAAAATTTGGTCAGATTTTTATTTGTTTATTTCTTTTTACTGATTAAGGTACTCAAGAATTTGATGAGGTGGTAGGTATTTATCAGTTTTAGTGGCATTTTTTTCTGGTCACATTAGCAATTTAGACCAATTTACATATTTTGTTAATTAA
The DNA here is from genome assembly GCF_902686445.1 of Sciurus carolinensis. Lineage (NCBI taxonomy): Eukaryota > Metazoa > Chordata > Mammalia > Rodentia > Sciuridae > Sciurus > Sciurus carolinensis. The sequence goes on from NC_062224.1 coordinate 89,401,017, forward strand.
CCACACATTACTGGAATTTAAACAAGTACTTTTGAAGAAACAGTCTGCACAAGTGAAAGCTGAAGATATTTTGTCCTTGAGTATGTCAAAATCATTGCTTAATAAGAATAATATTAAAATTTTCTAAATAAGGCCTGTTAATTGCACAAAACAGTTGACTTAAAAGAAACAGAGGAATTATTTTTTGCATTCAGATTAATTTTTAAGAAGAAAAGCAGTCTTATTTTTTTAACATTACCAAAGGATTATGTGCTTGTCTCATAAATTTTGTGGAAATAGAAACCTTGCATCATAAAACAGTAAAATTTAGGGATACAGTTCTTAATTTTTTTTTTTTTTTTTTTTTTTTTTTTTTTTTTTTTTTTTTGTGGTGCTGGGGATCGAACCCAGGGCCTTGTGCTTTCAAGGTCTTAAATTTTTTGAAACAGTAATCTACCTAAATTGTTCCACATTTTGCTGTTATCTTAAGCAGTTTACTCCTAGGGAATTACTGTTTGCCCTCATATGTCATAATTCTAGATTATTCTAGATTTTTAATTTCCTTTTCAAAGTTCTAGCTTTGAGCAGCCCCATTCTCTTTCTAATGTAATTATTTTGCAGGTAATAGAGAGAAACCTCTGTATAACTTAAATGTTTTGATATTTTATTAAGTAGTCTTAGAGATAGTATTTCAGAGTTGAAAGAATAATGAACCAGGAATTAAAATGCCTAGATTATTCTTTCTTGGTTGTTAGCCTTCCAAATTTGGACAAAGAATGTATCATCTCAGAACCACAACTTCCTTATTTGGCAAGTTATTAATAATAATAACTAACATTTGTGGTGTTTCTGTGATGTGCTAGGTACCCTACAAAATATCACATAATCATTCTCTCATTCTTACATACATTAATCCTAAAAGGCGATGACTATTAGGCTGATTTGATGAATGAGGAGGATAAGGCTCCCCTATTGAGGACCTGGTTCCACATCACATGGTTTTCAGGGTGGGCCTGAACTCCAGAGGTCTGTCACACACCTCAGGCTGCTTCCTTCCCATCCAGCTATGTTACCTGTGTCATTTTCTGCTTCGCCTCTTTTACAGTAGAAAAATTCAGATCGAATAACATAATGTAGGTAAAAACATTCTGTGACCTGTAGAGAGCTCAGTAGGAACTTTGTTTAAACCTTATAATCCTGAATAAGATACCAACCTTTCTTTAACTGATCCAAAGTCATATCTTAGTTATTTTCTTTGTGTTTGAGTATTAAAAATTTTTTTTCTGGGTTAACAAGTATCCCAAAATGCTGAAGTATTATATCGTTGGCATTTCTCTTTCTGATTTCTTAAATTCATTTTGGGAAAATAATTAAATACTTCCCAGAATAACTGTAAATAACATCCAAATCCTAAATTCTTGCTTTTCACTCAGTGGTTTTTAATAATAAAGAAATAAAAAATACATGAACTGATGTAGACTTTTAATGATGATTGAATAATCTGGATGAATGGAGATATACACTTAATTTTGTCATTAATAAAATCTCCTTGAGATATAAAGTGATAGAATAACTTGGAATTTGTTACCATTTTACAAGGGGAAAGTACCTGTTTAAAAATTTGGAGGGGCTGGGGAGATAGCTCAGTTGGTAGAGTGCTTGCCTTATAAGCATAAAGCCCTGGGTTCGATCCCCACCACCGGAAAAAAAAAAAATCTTAAAAATTTGGAAAAGCCAAGACCTCCTGAAACTCATGCCTTTTAAACTTATTTTACATGAGTTATTTTAGGTAGACAAATTTTTGTGTAGTTATTTCATAAGATAAAAATATAGTATTTCTCTCTAGATTATTTTTTCCAAAAAAGGCATAATGCAGTGCTGAGTGGTAAGAGATATTTATCAGAATGAAAGTTATTTCTTTTAAATTAGGAAAAGATTTTAAGTCTAAGAGTGAATCCAGATCAGGACACTTTGTCTGATATTGATTAGGGATACAAAGATAACAGCTGGAAAGAAATTCTTGGGTTGGGATTATGCTTCTGTTTTCTAACAGCAAAGTGGTACTTTCTCCCCTGCAACCCTCAGCCACACCACAAACAAAAGAATACTATTTTTAGTAGTTATTTATACTACTACAAATAGTGACTAAGTAGTCATTGACACTTTGATTTTGGGATGGGGGGATTACTGGAAATTGAACACAAGAGCAAGCTACCCCTAAGCTGTATCCCAAGTCCTTTCTACTTTTTATTTCTTACAGGGTCTTGCTAAATAAATTACCCAGGTTGGCCTTGAATTTGTGATCCTCCTTCCTCAACCTCCTGAGTCTGAAATTGCAGGAGTGTGCTACTGCTAGTCACGGCACTCAGTGACACCTTGATTTTTATTGTGACATTTCACCTTTCTTGTTTAGAGAGTATTTAAACATTTACACGAGCAAGGAAGTAGTTGAAATCTAATTGAAATCAGTTGATATGAAAGATTAGGCTAGTAATGTGGATTACTTTTTTGCCTTTGAATCTCGTTTTATTGACCAAATTATTTACCATATTTCAAAGTAAGTTGAATCTAAGTTTGTATTAGAACCAGTTTTGTCAGCATCTGAGCTTTCTGTTAATAATAACTATGGTACATTGTAGCTTGAAAGCTACATTTGCTTCACATATCCTTGCATAATACCTTTCAAACTTACAGATTTGTAACCAGAAAATATATTCAGAACTTTTAATTACATTAAAATAAAATTAGTTAGTATATTAATATAATTAACAGTCACAGAATAAATTTTTTGTATCTCAAGTTCAAAAGCTCCAAATTTCCTTAAAGTATTCTTATAGTGCCATTTCTTCTTTTACAACATTGTAAATAAAATTTGCCTTCTAAAATGCTAGAAATTCTAGCTCTTGATGAATTTTGATTCATATATTTATTTTTGATTCCTGATATCTGATTTTTTATGTTTCAGGGAACCCAAGGTCATATCAACAGTGGGTACATACAGTTAAGGTAATAATAAGCCTTCAAAGTTTCTTCTTTCACCGTGATATGGAGAAATCTGTAAAAGTATGCTATTTATACTTCACTGCTTATTTGTAATATTTGAAATGTGTGTAAATGTTCTCAAACCATACATATTTTAGGCTTTATTATAGTTTTCCATGTTCATAAATATAATTTTAAATTGGAAAGTTTTTGTCCAGAGATAAATGACTTATTTTGTAAAGCAATATTTTCTGTCACTTTATCCTGTATTCCAGATAAGGTATTAGATCAAATAACAGGATTTCATGGAAATTTTACAACTTCTGATAACATGGTTTTGTTAATATGACTTTTATAAAAATTCTCTTCCATAGATTAAACTTTACTGCCCAACATTAAAACAGTTGACATTTTATTCCCTTTTATTAAGTTTTAAATATGTAAGTATTACTATTCATGTTACTTGTCTGCAGCTTCAAAGATGAAATGGCTTTTAAATGGTGTAATATACCATCTAAAAGAACAGAGTCAAATGTTTATAGTTTGTTATTGTAGTATATAAAAATTTAAAAACATTAAGCCAAAATATTTTTAAAGGTATTTAACTTGAGTAAAATTAGTTTTGTATACTTCTAATAATATTTTGTTTTCAGGACTTTATTCAAAAGATTTTGGAAACATTTCTGTCTCTCTTTTACAGAAAGGAGGTGCACTGTTCAACACAGCAATGACCAAAGCAACACCTGCAGTACGGACAGCTTATAAATTTGTAAGTATTTTTATGGTATTTAAAAATTTTATTGACAAATTTAGAATATACACATATAAATGCAAAGTATTTTTTAAATAAACTTTTAAAAAGTTTAGAATTAATATTGACCAAAACAAATTCAGTTAAAAAAATTCTATTATTATATAGAAAGGGCATTTCCTTTATATAATCTAAAAATGGTTCTTCATTTTGTTTCAAAGATACCAACACAATTATGCAGCACACTAAAGCAATCCATGAGGAGGTATCATTTTGTAAATTTGATTCTTTCATATAGTTTTGATTCTTTCATATAGTTTCATCTGAGGCTGAAGTAGAAATATATGGCAGTATATGTTCTCTCAAAAATTCATTGACTCTCCAAAATTAAAATTCTTCAGTGATTCTCCATAGTATGTGATAAATTACAATTACCATAGCAACAATAAACAAATAACAAATTTAAATCTGTCTTGAAGATGACAAGACCTTTCAAGACCTGTCCCTTTCTGTGTTGCATTCCATTTTCCCCAATTCTTCTGAAGCTTACATATGTCTGAAGATACTTAGCAACTCCTTATTTTTTGAATGCAAGATATTTTCTTCTGCCCTTCTATTCTTGTTCAAGTTGTTCATACTACTTAGAACATCCATTTCTTGGTCTTTATCCATCTAGTAAACACCAGTTCATTTTGTAAGACTTAGTTCAGCTATTAATTTCCCCTGGAAAAAATTTTCCCAATACCACATCAACAAAACAAACCAAAATAAAACACAGCTAAATTTATAGAGATATTTCTGTGTTCCCAACTGTATATAGGAACTTGCTTCAGAAGCACTCGCTCTGTCTGAATATATGTTTTATCTCTATACTGGACGGGTAGCTTCTTGAGGGAAAATCTAGTGGTAGTGAAGTTTTGTTTTTGTTTTTTGTTTATTTTTCTAATATGTATTCTCTATTTCTAAAAATATTCAGGGCAGTAATTGTGATTTTATAAAAATTTATCTTCAAATGCTTTTTCAATAAATGAATTGATAGAAATAATAAAATAATAGAATTTATGTTATTTCCCTATATATAATTGCAATGGAAATGTAATACCCTTTCTGTTGAAAAAACTCTGTTTCAAAGATTACACTTTAATAGTATGGAACCTAATCTACAGAGTTGATTAAAAATAGAATTCCAACATTCTGAACTACTTGAAGCCTTTTCATAAAGGGTAAGTCAGAAGAAGTCATCAATTTGCCTTAGAAACTTCATCTTTTGCCTTTCGTTTGGTTTTCCCATGACTTAGATCACTGTCTTAGTGGGTTGATTTAAGTTGCTTTTGAAGGAATATTTTTCACAATAAAATAGCATACAGCTCCCAAGTGAAAAACCAAATTTATATCTAGCCTTGTTTCTCACACACAAAAAATTCAAGATGCTAGGAATGGTTTTGCAGTTAGTAGGTCCTCATTTTATTCCTGGAGCAAACCCTGGAAGAATTTCTTTAGGCTTAGAGAGGTTGTATGGTTTTTCTAAATGTGCTTAATTTCACTTGTATCTTTCATAAAAGTACAATAATAAAACAAATATGTTCAAACCTCATTCATTATTTAAAATTTGATCCTTCTAGTCATTAGAAAGTTTTATTTTGAACCCTTCTCTGCAAGGCAGTGAAATCTTTCCAAATTTAAAGTTCTGCTCTTTGGAGAATTATTCCTAAGTCAATTTCAGACAAATTTTGTCTTTAGAATATACTTAATAACTTTAATCATTTTGTATTGTAATCATATTAGATATGAATCAAGAGGTTTGAAGCAGGTAAATCAGTTATTTTGTGACCTTCATAGTTTTATCTAAAACATTTTGAAATCTCTGCTAAAATTCCTTCTTTGACTGCAAATTGCTATAATACAACTTCCAGTTTCTATTGTGTGGGTATAACATAATTTGTTTTCTATAAGTGACAGATTTTTCAAAATCAGGGGCCATGCTTTTGCCTCTGTTTCATTCACTAACCACATTATTGGAATGATTGTCATGAACTGAGCCTTATTCTCAGCACAGAGTTAGAGTTCAGAGTACAAAAGTACTGTGAGTAATAGAGATGCAGTCCCTAATTTTATATTGATATCGGTATCATTTCACCCTATGTTTTGAACATACTACAGAAGTAATGGATATGTATTTGTTGAAGTAAATAATGATTTTGTGTTGTACTTATAATATTTTTTTCTATACTAATTTCTATGCCAGGAAGGTTTTTCTATGCTCTCTGTACTTTTTCATACTTCAGGGGACCATAAAGAAAACCAGAGGTGGCACGCACATTCTCATAATTCTAAAAATTATAGCAAAGTGAACTATATACTTTATTTGGCTTAAAGATTTTCTAATTCATCTTTTTGTTAGGTCCTTGCATTAGTCAAAGCCATTTCTTTGGTGCATTTCTATAGCAAATACTTGCTGTACATTTTTTAAAATTTATTTTTATTGTAAACAAATGGGATATATCTTGTTTCTCTGTACATGAAGTAGAGGCATACCATTTGTGTAATCATACATTTACATAGGGTAATATTTTTTGATTCATTCTGTTACTTTTTCCTTCCCCCCACCTCTCCCACCCCTCTTTTCCCTCTATACAGTCCCTCCTTCCACCATTCTTGCCCCCCTCCCACCCCCCATTATGTGTCATGATCCACTTATCAGTGAGATCATTTGTCCTTTGGTTTTTTGAGATTGGCTTTTCTCACTTAGCATGATATTCTCCAGTTTCATTCATTTGCCTGCAAATGCCATACTTTTATTATTCTTTATGGCTGAGTAATATTCCATATTTCTTCATCCATTCATCAATTGAAGGGCTTCTAGGTTGGTTCCACAATCTGGCTATTGTGAATTGAGCAGCAGTGAACATTGATGTGGCTGTATCTCTGTAATATGCTGATTTTAAGTCCTTTGAGTATAGGCCAAGGAGTGGGATAGCTGAGTCTGCTGTACATTTTTTGAGTTTCAGCTTGGTTGAAATGAAAAGGATAGAAAGAACCTGTACTCCACCTTCTAAGTAACATGAAAGAGACCCAAGGAGGAGGCCAGGTAGTAGACTTTTGAATTAATCAGTGCATGAATTGCAGAACCATGGAAGAGATTAATACTAACTTCATCTTGACACAGGAGAACCCAGAAAGATTAGTGTGATCAGATGGATTAGAGGATGTCTGAATAAACTAGGATATAGTCCAAATGTGAGAAAAACAAAATGGGTACAAAGTCTAAGAGATGGGAACAAAAGCATTTTTCCTTGAAAATTACATATTTTTACCAATGAAATATAGAAATTAATATAGGACCTTTTTAATAGATTAGGTAACTTAATGAATGAAGATGTGAAAGTGCTATTTATAAAGTCTAAAGAAGCATAGGATATAATTTAGAGTTATTGGTTTTTTGGTTATCTTTTACTGCGTGTAGTATGTTTCAGTTTGCTTCATTTACAATAAAGAATTGATTGTTTTATTCAGTTCAAGATATCCCTTATAATATGCCAAATACTCTACTAGTTACTACAGATATTAATAAGAAAGAAAGATCCTTCCCTGCAAGGAAATGGGAAAAGTCACGTATTTACTTTTTCTAGAAGCAACTTGAGAGAGCAGGATGGGTTAGGAGGAGGAACATGACCTTTGAAGTTGGAGTTTCAAGCTTGTGTACCCTCAGTCTCTGTCTACATAGAATGAGGCTCATAATGCCTTCTTTGTGGTGAGACCTAAATTCAGTTACTGTACTTTTAAAACTTCACTTCCTCCTCCTTTGAGAAATTGGACTCTATAATTTTAATATAGATTAAGACAATGGAAATTGGATTTTATAATTAGACAGAGTCAGATTTGAATCTATGCTGTGTGGACTTATTTTTCCTGAGTTGCTTTTGTTCTTTGTAAAATATGATAACAATCATGCTGAACTTCAACCTGTGATGATTAAATAAAATAATGCATGCTAAGCACCCAGCACATAATCATGTGTTTAGGAAACAGAAAATAAATGTAAATTCCTTTCCTCTCCTTTTTCACTCTGGTCACTGTGAATGGAAATTTCCAGTGGATCAAAGGCGAAGGCTTTTGTGACACTCCCGGTTGTCTTAAGTTACACTCCACAGGCTTTATAGCAGGACCTGGGACACTCAGATGCTGGAGCCAGATTTCAGTGAAAAATTGATAGCCTTCAAAATGTTAAATGACTTTTAATTTTTGTCAGAAAAATCTATATATGAAATAGACATACCATTGTGATGACTTCACTCATAAAAATTTGTGATTGCCTAAAGCACATTAATAAAGCTTTGTAAAGTTGCCTAAGTTTCTTGAAGTTTAAACATTTGCACCAATAATTTGCCAGTATGATAAGCTTCCTCTTTGCCCCTAGCTTGCTAAAATTTTAAATTAAGGTTGTGCTTTAGAAATCTGATTTGTTTTTTATAGGTTAGCAGACAAAATAGACTAAATGTTAGCCTTTGTATGATTTGTGGAAATACCAAATGGAGACTAATCGTGATTTAGTTTAGGTATAATAAAACAATGAATGATGGTGTCCCAGATAATAGTTTTAGATTATAACCTGCTCCTTTTCTAAATAATGCAAATAGTAATTTTCTTTCAGTGTGATCATGTGTACTTATTTTGTAAATGTTAATATAACCATGCTAAACCAGACACATTCATTATCATTTTCTAGGCAAAAAACCATGCAAAACTGGGATTGAAGGAAGTGAAGAGTAAACTGAAGCACAAGGTGCGGTGTGTTGCTTTCCTTCTGCTTTGTCTTCATCTGAAGCTTATACGTTTACAAATCACACAAGACTTATGTTTTTAATGACTTTTGAAATATGCTTATCCCTTTGTTCAAAAATGTATTTTTCATAACAAGCCCGCTGGCAACTCTCTGCCATTCTATATGCATACACTGAACAATCTCTTTATTGTTTGCATATTTTATCACAGAACTGTGGAGATCTTCAAAGGCACTTTAACAGGATGTATGTTTTCATAAAGTTGATTGCCTTGATATTACAATTGAAGTTCTTGCTTCATGCTGAGAATTTTTTTAAAAAAGATACCTTTGATATAGAATTAATCCAGAAATGCCATTGTTTGGCTTTATAGGCTATTTCCAAAGAACAGTTACTTTAAATTGAAGAATGTTCTTAATTTTGTATATGAGGGTTTATATTTAAATCTGTGAATATTTCAGGTATTTAAATAATTATGTCTGTATATGTGTGTTTTGATTATACATTGTATGACAGATTTTATTAATTGTTACATTTTTTACTTTTACCCTTGTAGAAAGCATACTACTTGAAATTTTCAGAGTAGTTCAAATTATTTGAGTTTATTTTGAAAATCATTAAAATTATTTAAAAATTTTAAAAGTATGTACTTTTACATATTTTAAAAGTATGTACTTTGTTCCTAAATAGATTCTTTAAACTTATAGTTGAAGTGTTATATTGTTATATGCATGTGTATCAGATACTATTTATCAAATAACTATTTATCAAATAACTTTGGTAGGAGAAGAAATATGCTAAATTAATTCCTTGTCCATTTGTTTCATGTGTAGGAAAATGAGGAAGACTACGGGACTTGTTCTGGTTCAGTACAATATACACCAGTTTACACTTTACACAGTGAAAAGGGAGGAAATGTAGAAAAGCGTAAGCTTGCCCAGGTAAGGTAGTTTACCCTGTTGGCTCCATGTTCTAAAATTACATAATTTCAGTTAATTCTTTAAGAACAGTTTTGGACCCATTAATTTTTTTTTTCTCATGATAAGAAAACCTGCAGTATTGTCAAGGGGAAATGTCAGTAGAATCTGGGCAGGAGATTGAGAACCAGATGTCCCAGCTGTCAGTCTCTACATACAGGTTGAGCATCCCTAATCTGAAAATCCACAATCAAAATCAAAATTGAGCACTCAAAACACAGGCACACTATAATATTTATAAAAATATGGAATAAAATTACCTTCAGTCTATATAAAGTATATATGAAACACAAATGCATTTTGTCTTTAGACTTGGGCCCCATTCCCAAAATCTCATGTAGATGCAAGTATTCTAAAATCCCCAAATCCCAAATCTAAAACATTTCTGGTCCTGAGCATTCCAGATAAGGGATGCTCAAGCCTGTACTTTATTATGTCCTCACAGAGTTCATAATCCAGTGGGGTGAGACTAGCAAATATCTGATCACCATAGAGTGTGAACACCTTGATGATGAATAAGAAACTATAGATTTCCTTTACTACAAAATCAAAGGAAACTCATACATGGACATTTATTCATTAAAATAGTCTGTGGAAACCTCTATAGATGCTGCTCAACTTACAATGGAGTTACTCCTGAGGATGCTGTGGAGTTGTTGGCTCACTGCCACGTCCAGAGCTGAGAGGGTGTCATATCACATATCACTTGCCTGGGAAAAATTCAAGCTTGAAGTATAGTTTCTGCTAGAAACATATTACTTTTTCTTATCAACATAAACTCAAAAAATTGTTAAGTTGAACCATCACAAATTGGGGGCTATCTATATATCTATCATTTTTTTTTGCTAGGAATATTTAAATTTTGCCTCTATGCTGTTGCTCCTTAAAATACAGTCCCAAATGGCAAAGCATTCTGAATCATATCATTGTATGCCTCTCATTTAATATCAAAAGTATGTTTCTGTAGGTTTTTAACCAAGGAAAATTTGTATTCATCAAATCCTATTTTAAATAGTCTTAGAAAACCATCTTTAAAACAGAATTCTTGAATGGATATATAAATTACAAAAATAAAGAACTAGAGCGACTACAAAGCTTTATTACAGCCATCAGAGTTTATAGACAAAGTTGATGGCTAGAATAATCCCATCACAAGGCAATTTGTCTTAAGTCTCACAACTGGTCAGTGGCAGAGGGGGACTGAAATTTATTTCTAATGCTTAGTTAACTTTCTGGAATAGCTGGATACTGAAGATGGCCATAAAATGCTTGTGTCTTTGTGTATATCTATTTTGTGCTGCTATAGCAGAATACCTGAGAATGGATAATTTGTAAAGAACAGAGCTTTATTTCTTATCTTTCTGAAGGCTGAGCAGTTCATGGCAAAGGCCTGAGCATTTGGAAAAACATTCATGCAGTGTCACCACATGGCAGAAAGTAGAAGGCAAAAGAGAGCAAGAGGACCAAACTGATCCTTTTATAAGGCACCAGTACGACCTCTAAGGATGAAGCCCTCATGATCTAATCAATTCCTAAATGTTCCATTGTCACACTATAATTAAGTTTAATATGAGTTTCACCTTGGGCAAACACTCAAACTATAGCAGTCTTTAAGAATGGGAAAGGGCCAGTGAAGCTGTCCAAATACCCTAGGCATTTGTAAGGAAAAGCCATTCATTTGATAGTTCAACACCTACTCTGTGCCAGGCACTTTGATAGGTACAAAGTGTGTATATATAGAAGGAAAAACTTAAAGTTCTCTGTTTTCACTATTATTCTCTTCTTTTTCCACTTATTAAAATGATATCTTCATGGGTTAGAACTGCTTAATTGCAGCATATTGTTAGTGCTTGTGAGCTAAATGAACCCTTCAATAAAGCAATTATTCTACACGTATAGAAGTTTTTCTGGGCACTGTTAACTGAAGAACATTAACTTGTAAGCTAATGATGGATTTGCTATTGATTTTTCTGGTTCTTCTCTCATCACAAGTAATTCAATTCTTGTCTTAATATTTAAAAAAAAAATTTGTAGAACAATTTGCTGGCTTAATGGAGCATTTAGATCCTAGTTACCATGGTGAAAAGACTTTGATATGAAAAAAAAATGAGATCTTTTTTACCTATAGGATGCTTGAAGATGAAAACAAAACATTAAAATTGAAGAAACTCCTAAATGTCAATTTAACTATTGTCAGTTCTTCATATTTTACAATATTCCTTTCCTTTTACATGGCATAACATTTCTAATATAATTTAGTTATAAAATCAATTTTTTAATTCCTGGTTTTGTTTTTGGAAATTCCTAGAGACATATTTTTCTCATTAATTGTATGCACTTAAGGTTTACAATATGTTTTCATGATAAAATGTTTACACAAGACAATTAACATATCTATCACCCACCCAGTTACCTTTGAATGTAGTGAGAGCACCTAAAAGCTACTCTCTTAGCAGATTTTCAATATACAATACAATATTAACAATTCTGGTCTATACATAGTACATTTTGATTAAAAGAGTTATATTAAGTCATAGAAAACCCTACATGATAACAGGTCCCATTCATTATACACTTATACTGAATCTTCAGGCTGTCATTTGTTGTCATATCCCTGAGTTACCTGCATTTTGTTACTTAGCATTATATGGGTTCTCAAGAAGATATGACAGAAGTGATGGCTGTGAGAAGAATTAAGAGTAGTAGGGTTTCTGCTTTTACTAATTCTATTGTTATATCATGTGCATATATGACTTTAACAACAAATCCCACCATCACGTACAACTAAAATTCATCAATAAAAATACGTAAATAAACAAAAAGTCAAATCATAAACCATCAAACAATGTCATTCACCATCCCCAAAAAGAAATTCTACTTAGTATATAGGAAATTCTTTAACATATTTAGAATTATGAAGCAGAAATTCATATCTAGAAAATCTTTACATTTTAAGTGATAAATATCTGAGTTTCAGGAAGACTGTATACCCAGTATATTTTCCATATATCAATGTGTCCATATATCCCTGTGTATATATTTTAACAGCCAAATATATTGAGTTCATATATCCAAACATTTGTGCCCTAACATTTATTATAATTTAATGTTTTACTTACATTTTTTTCTATAATTGAAGTTTGATTGTTTAATTTTAGATTCATGTATATAAGTATCAAAGAGCTAAATTTGTGACCAGAGAAGGAGAAGATAGTACCATGTTATCAGGGACACTGGGAGGTAGTAAGAGTGAGTAGGGGGATCAGGGGAAGCAATCTCAGAGAAGGGATTTTAAGAACTGTGACAGTATCTCACAAGAAGTCTATCATTTGTAATTAGTTTATAAAGCTATTTGCCAAAAAGTCATCTTGAAGTAATTCTTTCATTGTTACTTTCCATCCTTAATTTTTCCTCCCAAGTCTCCCAGAATTCATGCTTTCTAACAGTGCTAATTTTACTTCTTTGAGTTGAGTTATATTGCTCTGAAATGATAGCCCATCTGTGGCTAGCAGCTTTTTTCTAAAAATAGAATATAGTATATTCAAATTGAAATTGTCCTAATCCTTTATTTAAATTATTTATTTAATTTTTTAGTGTTTAGCAAATTTGCACAAATGAAATAAGGCAGTATCAGGACACTTATGATCCAAGGATATGGATATTCCTTCAGTATCTAAGTTAAAGAATGTATGTAGGCCTTTGGTAGAATTGGAAATAGGAAATGGAAAGAGCAGTCAAGGAAGAATGTCAGCTCCCCATGCCGTGCCCCCAACTACAGCACACCTGGCCTGTTCTTTCTGTTCATTGTGCATTCTGTGTACTGGCTTCTTTGCTTCTCTGTGCCCTGGCATAAATCATGCAGGTCCTCAGTTGAAGCAGCTACTACTCAGAATGGAAAGGAATTCCAAAATCCAATTCCTTGTGGAAGGATGTAATCACTTCACTTGGATCTGGCATTAATCCTTGGTTTAGTAAACTTCATCCAGAGAAGCAGGGAAAAGTACCATGTTATCAGGAACAGTGAAAGGTAGTAGGAGTGAATAGGGTGATAAGGGAAAGCAATTCTCAGGTATTTTAAGGACTGTGGCAGTATCTTATAAAATATCTATCATTTATAGTTGCTTTATAAAGCTATTTGCCAAAAAGTCATCTTGGTTCAAACAAAAAAAATAAATAAATCAATCCATATTGTTAAGTTCCTGGATCTTTGGACCATAAATCTGAAGATAAGTTTGATATCAGCCTACTCTAATGTTGCTGTTGCCTTAGTTCTTACATTACAATTGAGCCATAAACAGAAAAGGTTACAAGCAGAAATAAATTTAGAATACACTATTTGCAGTTTGGGCAAAGAGATTGCGAGGGGACAGCCATTGTTCACTGCTTTTCCTTGTCATCTGATACTGCAGAAGCTTCCTTGGAACTTCCATCTTTTGGAGATGACACAATCCTACTGGTTTAATAAAAACATGATCCAATATGTTATGGACAAGACAGAAAGTTACTGCTGGAGCCATGAGCACATTCTTTGAGGCTGATTTCCAAATTATTGAATTTTCTTACCCCTAATTCCTCATGTATAATAATAGGAGGATATTAAAATTTTTAACTAAGTATCTAAATATTTCTAGGAAATGTTAAATGTGGTTAAAAGTAGAATCTAGATATCAGTATGTACTTCAGTGACACTAATTCTTATTTATTCATTTATATTTTACCTATTTCCAAAAATACAATTTAATATCTTACACTTAATCATAGAAGATTAAAATTTAAATAAATTTATATGTTAGATTAGATTAAAGGTAGACAGAAAGTAAGTGTAGTAAGAAGTTGTGAAAGCACTTTTCCTTCCTCAGAAGCCAAAATGAAGAGACATGCACAGCTACTTGAATCATAATGTACAGGGTTTTCAGTTGTTCACACACAAATTTCAAATCATCCTAGGAGATAGGGAAGATACTGTGGATCCACAGATTAGTATCCCAGGAGCTCATATTTTGGTGAAGTTACCTAAGAGAGACAAGGATCTCTGTTTTAAGAGACAGAAATTTGTTTTTCTTTATTTGGTCTCTTCTGTACAGTTTTTATTATGTGAATTGTCCAGATTCATTAATATCCTTCTCAAAGGCAGTTACAATTCCTAGCTCTGGACTTAGCTCTCATGTGAATTTTGAAACACTTAAAAAAATAAAAGCTACAATTAGGAATAAACTTAAATATACTTTTTTTCTTCCTTCTATAAGGTTCTCTAGTGGAATAGCATCACTTTCTTGTGTTAGAACTGGCCTCTCAGTTACATAGCAAGAGGAGGCAGGCTCTGGGTCCCATCTTATATTTATTCGTCAAATAACCAAATTGTCTTAAAAAGATATGTCATGTGCTGAATTTAATGACCCGAAAGCAAGATTCTGCAGGGACTTTCAAGATTTGATGATTTGGATAATATTCATATTCTTACTTTTTCTATTCCTCAGTTTTTATGGAGTTAAAATCATAAAAGAGAACAGCCTTGGAAAACATGGGGAAAGATGGGCAGGTTCTTGAAACAGTGAGGCTGTGTCTCTCTGCATTACATAATTCATTTAAAACTCCCAGCAGTCCAATTGGAGGGGAAACTCGTATCTCCTCCACATTTTTCAGATTTATAAACAGGGAAACATGTACCCAGAGTTCTTCAGGTTATAAATGACAGAGTAGGAATTCAAAAGCAGAAAAATTTGTTTTAGAGCTTAAATGCCTAACCACTACCATGGCACCTTTGGGTTGGGTGGAGTACTTGAGGGGGAGGGACAGTTGAAGACAAGGGCATGAAGCATAGTGCCACAAGGGGACCTGACTGAAAAAGATAGTAGCATTGATTGATCCTTCAGTCAAAAGAATATCTCTTAGCAATAAACGTCATTTTCTTGGGATACTATAAACATGTAATGCATATAAAATACCTGCCACATAAAAGGTACTCAATCGTACTCAGTGTTAGGTGTTCATTTATACCTATACATATATCTTGATTGCCAGGTCTTTTATAGCAGTGCCACCATTGGACTTTCTTCTCTTTTGGTAGTAACTGCCCAGAGTCATTAACAATCCTCTAGACACTAAAATAGCAAGAATTCCTGAAATTTACCTTCTTCATTCTAAGTAGGAATGACTTGAAATCTTAGTATATGGTTTTGAAAGCAATATATACTGTATTGTACTGGCAAATCCCCTTTTTGTAAGTATGTAAGACCCTGTGTGTGTTGTTTTATTATCAGTAAAATTACCTCAGCAATGAATGTGGATTCCTAGTCCATTCGATTATCTATTTCAGAAGTAGATCTCAGTTGTAACAATTACATTTCCAGTTTCCAATGAGACTTACCAGTGAAAGACTTTATTTGCATCTGTTTTCCAGATGATGAAAATGGAATGATGAAAATTTGAATTCCAAGAATGTATTTAGAGTTAAAAAATAAAGTTTGTAATCTGGGTGCTACAGAAAAGAACAAAGATTGAAATATGTCTTGTTTTAAGCCTGTTTTCCATTACTTAGCTTATATTTGGTATAGATTGTGAATCTACAGTCCATCCCCAAAAGCAGTAATTTGTGTGCTGGCCTGCTAATTAGGATGGTTATTTTCTGTTTTGTTGATGAGGCTTAAATAAATGTCGAGGGTACAGCCATGAAGATCTCCCAATTAGGCTTCACATTTGTAAAACCCAACCCTTTTCCCTTTTGTGTGAAGATGACAGTTCTAACAGCAGCCCCAGCCTAACAGGACTCCAGGGAAAGGATCCTCCTCTGGTTTTATTGAAAACAGGGCCAGTTGGGTCCAGTGAGAATACTGCCACTGGTCATGGTGCAGAGCAGTTTTAATCCTGACAATGTACTTACCTTCTTTCATCAATTTTATTTTAGAACAGAATGCTAAATGCTGAGTGAACAATATTTAGACTATTAAGTCTGTCATCTGAAGTTAATGTTTAAAAATTTACTAAAATTCTCTAAGAATGAAAAATTATTTTAAATAATACATAAAATTTATATAAATTTAAGATACTGCTCCATTTTAATAATATTAGCCATTCTTGGTTTAGTCTGGCAATTATAGAATTATAGTGTGCATTTGTCTGTGTGTTTGTATGATACACACATGTGCACGTGCACACACCATACACACAATTATACTAGTGAACAAGCATGTGAGCTGAGCTGTATTACAAGTCAAAATTAACAGATGGATGGCCTTAAGCAAGGCAAAAATCACTGCAACAAAATCTAGTGAAAGTGGAGGAGTGAAGCTCTTTGTTGTTAATCCATATTAAAATCCTGGCACACGTATCACTTTTAACTATTTCATGTCTGGGACAAATAACAATCTACTTAGGTATTTTACCTGTTCAATTAGGTATGTAAAAGCTGCACAAAAAAAATATGAATGGAAGAATACAATTTTTCGTTTGTAGTGTGATATAATGCAGTTTGCCTGTTGATAAGTACTCACATTTGGAATGTAGTCAAGACTAACCTAAACACAGTGTTTACAAATAGAAATATGCGTAATTGTCATAATTGCTACTAATAAGAGCAAGTACACTGGTGGACATATTTTTAATACAGTCACCTATGGACTAATAGTTTGAGATATGAACAGTTATCTTTTGAATGCACAAGGAGTGTTTTCACCATAACATATGATATATGAACTTTTCCATTTATACCTACTATGCCAGGTGCCAAGCCCAATTAATGAATGAAACTTTGCTGTCTTGTTGAATCTTTGTGTATTAAATGTTTTGTAAATCATTTTAATGGATTTGTGGAATATAGGACAATAGCTATGAGCTCATTTTGTAATTGATGAAGTATACTTCATCTGTAAAAATTATGCTCTGAAGATAATGTACTTTTTTGGTTTGCATAGATTTGTAAGTAAGGAATTTGAAGGCTTTATTTTCATTGAACTTAAAAAGAAATCCCAACATGCTAGCATCTTTATAAAATATAAGAAGTTATTTGTCTTCTAAATGATATCATATTTTAAAATGCTGAAAATTAACTTGCTTCTGTGAAGCTTGTAGGAACAAATGAAAGTTAGGTTTTCTTGAATTACTTAGTCCTAAAGATAGTACAAGATGAGGTATTCACACCTAGTAGGGTGTGGTTCATATTAATGTATTTATGACAAACTTTCTTTCATAGGAATTCAGTGGATTCTGGGAATAAAAGGAATGTAATTAAAGATAGTTTCTTGCTCAGGTGACATAACAGATTTCAGAAAGTGGTTTA
Source organism: Sciurus carolinensis (assembly GCF_902686445.1). Taxonomy (NCBI): domain Eukaryota; kingdom Metazoa; phylum Chordata; class Mammalia; order Rodentia; family Sciuridae; genus Sciurus; species Sciurus carolinensis. The sequence continues at coordinate 89,418,762 of NC_062224.1, forward strand.
CTTGTTGAGATCTTTGGAAAAATACAGTCCATTGAATAGCTTTCCTGTACTGGACTGAAGAGACCTGTCATGGTTTACAGAGGGAAGTAACCACTTGCTTCTGACTAAAGAAGAAAAGTGATTGCAAATCACAAGGTCAAAAAGATAATTGTGCTGGAGCAGGTGACAGATGGATAATTGAAAATAATAATTTTGTACAATAATTTTTTTTAATTTTACAAAATATTACAAATAAGTTTAACCAAATCATGATTAGCAAAAAAAAAAAAAATTAATTTTGTATTTTTAGCCCTTCATTTACTTTGGCTCATTCTTGAGAACATTTTAAGCTAAAATGCTAGATTTAAGTAATTAAGGAAATGTTAGAAGGCTTCAAATGATAAACTTTTCTGAAATAAGTTAAATGTATGTGCATCTATTAACAAATGCCCATTAGAAAGTACTGCCACAGTGAAAGCACATTGTAGCAGTCTCCATCCCAAGGTTGCTCTTTCACATAGGATGTTTAGTCTAATTTATGCTAATGTCAGAGATATTTGCAATTGATCTTTTGAATCCACTTTGAAAACTCTGAATACCATATTGTTAATTAGAAAGTTATTTTCTCTGTTGTTTTTCTGTTGAAATAATATTAATTTCCAACCTGTCAAGTTTGATTTTAGTTATGCCTGTTTAAAAAAATAAATAAATAAATCCATTATGGATTACAAGGGTGCCCTCTACTGGAAATCATGTAGTATTTTTATTAAAAGAAGAGCGTTAAAATTTATGGCACCTTTCAGAATAGTCTCTTAGAAACACAATAGGACACACATTGAGATATTTATATTGTCATAAAATTGTTCAAGAACATTCAATCAAAGAAATAATTCAAAACCAAGTTCTCCTTCCAGTAACTGAGACTTCATCTTTTTGTATGTTTAGCTCTGCCAAATAATATGTGACATGTTAAAAAGAAATAATGAAGATAATATTAATTATGTAAGCATATTCCATATACATTTTGAAATATTTTGAGGTTGATATATATCTCTCCAATTTTATAATTTTACCCTTCAAATTTATTGCCACAATGACTCTATTATTTATTACAAAATCTTCAAACAAAACATAGGTACTCACTTTTTCCATTTAGTAAGTTTAATGAATATTACCCCTCTATACTTCGTGTGTAATCATACAACTAATATTTCTCCTTTCTGTTTTCCATCCTGATTAATTTTTGAAGGTTTTTTTTTAACTATTACCTCTTTAATTTGTAAGGATTCTGATTAAATTAACAATGGTCTATATTCCAAAAGAACCTAAATTTTGCAGACAAATTCTTATTTTTTTGCAGGCATCTTAGAATAAAGAAATGGTTTCCTCTGGTTTTGTGTAGAGAAGTGCTTTTAAAGTTTGTCAGAGATCAATGTTAATGTTGATGAAAGGAAAAACCAGTCATTTCCTTTGTAGGGGTTACTCCTGCTGCCTTTTAGTGTCCCCTGAGAGTGAAATTGCCAGAAATGTCAATAGATATATAACTGTAGGGGCATAAAAGAATCTTATTATAATTTGAGCCTGATTTGTATCTACTACACATTGTTATACTTTCTAATATATAATATAAAACACTAGAATAATACATAACTATCTTAAGTTAGCCTGTGCCCCTATGCCAATTACAAAATAGAGCTGCTATGTTTGCAGCCTTCTCTGAGAGGTCTTTATGGTTTTTCTAACACTGGAATATAATACTGGTCATTTCACAGAAATCTGTTTCCTTTGTGACTTTATCAGTATCTTTGACATTGTAATAAATGCTTTAAAAACTGGTATTATTTGATTCTAAGACCAAAATATAATTGTGTTTTCTGTTGAAATTTTGACTACATTCAACATGGACACACACAAAAATACCATTTTAAATCTCTGCTTACCTATATGTGTGATACCACACATACACACACATTTATATTTAATATATATTGATGTGATAAATTTGATAAATAAAATGCACCTACAATTATTTTCCTAATCAGATATTTGAATCCTTTTTGAAAGCATAATTTATTACAGTGGTTGGAAATAATATGGTTCTGTTGATTAATGCTGACTTCTAAATTGTTTATCCCAGCTAGAAAGTCATCTTCAAATGAATTAATGAAGGAAACCGAGTTCTGTGTTTTGTTGAAAATACAGTGGACTTGAACCCTTTTTTAAATGTTGAAATATTGAAACTGTCAACAGAAGTGAAATATATTGCCATTTATCAAAGGTTTATTGATGTGTTTGTTTATTTTGCTTTGAGAATGCTATTAAAATTGTGTTTATACTGACCAATAATAATCTCCTGGCCCTGAAAGGTTACTGCAAGATCATTGGTAATATTTACATTTTCAAATATGAAAAATCAAAAAAATAATGGAACAAAGTATTTCAAATATTTATTGTTAATATAATCACTTATTATATAATAGCCTTTAAAAGTTGGCTTAAAAATATTATTTGTAACCATTTGCCTGTACCCACTCAGATGAATAATGAGACCTCCTGTGAGTAATGACTTTCTTTCCACCTATTAACACACTTCAGTGAGGGACCATCTTAGGGTACCCAGCAGTGTTGCCATGGGATGAATTTTTATATAGGCTCTGATCAACAATGGAGAAATGAAACTGAAGTACTTTATTTACAGGATGGTTTTAAACCTCCTAATCTCTGCTCATTAAAAGGTCTCTGTGAAATGGGGTCAGTTCTGATTTCTAGCATTCTGTCTCTAAAATCTAATAAGGGTATTTCTTTAGTCAAATACTAGAACGACTTAATATAAATAAAATAAGATTCCATTAATGTAATTAGTGTAATGTGGACAGAATAGACATAGCATCCTGGAGTCTAATTCAGTTCAACTATATGAATATATAGTGGGTGCTAGTTGACAGCTTTTAAGGTCCTGAGTCCCCTCTGAACTTCTGCCGTGTGATGGACCTGCTGATTTACAATTTTCAAGATCAGTTACCTCCTCTTGGCTTCCGAGAACCTTCATTTACAAATTCAGGCAGCCTTTCCTCCCTTGACCTTTGTATTCATTCTCCCTTTTACTTTTTAACCATCATCCTCATCTGGGAGTGTAGAGATTCCAAGGTTTGTGGGAAGGATCTGGCCCAGAACACCAACTCTGCCTCTTGGGTGATTTGTGAACTTGAGCAACTTTCTCAGCTCCCCAAGCAACTTAGCCTTCAGGTCTATGACATGGTGATAATTATGTCCACTTCCATAGAATTATTGTGGATGTAGTATACTGACACAATTTGTTCTTCCAACACTCACTAGAAATTTTATAAATATTAGTTAATATTATTTCCATTCTATCAACTACCATAACACCCAACACAAAAAAATAAAAAATAAAAAAGGAATAATGAATGCCTATTGTGTTTTAGAAGCAGAATGAATTAGACTGGTTAGTAGTATCCCTCAGCTCTTGTGTGCCCTGTTCTATATTTTGCTGATGGTTTTTGATTCATTTTTCTTGCTTTCTTTAATCTTCGTGTTTCAGTTTGAATAATTCGTAATGACCTGTTTTGAAAATCACTGATTCTTTCTTCAAACTGCTGATGAGCTGCTTGAAACTATTCAGTTCTCACATCCTGTTGTTTCTTTTTTCCTATCATTTTCACTTTTTAAAAATAGATTCCATCTCTCTGCTGTCAGCCAATCTATTCATGTATGTTGTGTATCTTTTTTTTTCTTTCTTTCTTTCTCATGTCTCATAATTCTTAATTGAATACTGAACCCGGTGTGTGGAAAAAAATTAGTGTTTACATCCAGAAATGGGCAAGATTCTTCTTTAATGCTGTTAGTATAAGAGGTTGAGTCTACCAGAAGTTGCACTAAATTTGGATTTTGTTGTTGATGTCATTTCCTGCCATGGTTTGCTATTTTCTTGACCTTAGGATGGAGCCCTGCCAGTGCAGGTACTGGGTTTTCTCAATGTTCCTGCTGTTGTATGGCAGGTCTCTCTTTCCTTGTGTTTTGCAAAGGGTGAAACTGGTCCTATCTCTCATCAATCCTTGGAAGAGATGAAATTTATAAAATATATGAAATTCAGTATATTTTGTTACCTAGCAGCTCAAGTCCCTGAGAGGCTCAAGAACAATTACAATTTATTTTTTAGATTATCCAGCCCCTTCTTATTGTCAGAATGGAAGTGACATTGTCTTTCATCTTTCTGTATTACAAATGAGAGTGGAATTAGAAGCAAAAGAAATTAAAAGATAAGATTCTTGGTCTCAAGGGCTTAGTAAGATAAGAATGAACTGAAAATGAAATAAACTGCTTTTACGAGAAAGTGTATTTCAGGTGACATTTGAGTGGTAGAAATAAAGTGAACAAAGCTGACAAAGAATAAGAAATCACTGTGATCTGGGAGAATTGGGAAAGGGTCCTCAACATGTCAGGACCACTTCAGAATCTTCCTACTTGACCTCGCCTCATCTGGCATTCACCATTTATTCTCATACTGCTTCATGCAGGTATTATTGTCCTAGGCCAAAAAATGCATAAGTCCAGGTGTTTGTTGCAGACTTAGGGGTGAGCAAAGTAATACTTTTGGACAACTATTTGCCTCAACTCCAAATTAGGGGCAGTAGCAAAGATTATATCTTACCTTCAAAAATATATGTATTAAGAGAATCTTAATTTTATGAAGTCTAAAAAATTCAATTTTCTTCATTTTCTTGTTCATCTGCCTGTATTCCTTATCTCCCCTATTCACCCCCCCCACCAAGAATTTAAATTTACCTTGCATTTTGCCTTATTAATATATTTGTCTGCCATCTAGTGATCGAAATGGTAACTGCAAGATCACCTGGCTCCTTGGTGCTTCTTGGAAGACTTTCACCCTTCTACAGTCTGATACACTTTCTGGAAACCATCCTAGTGAAAAGAAAGGAAATATTTAGCTTTATTAATGAGCTAAATAATACTTACTTCTTGAGGTTTCATTGGACATTGAGTTGTATGGTTTTGCAACTTAGTCCTACCCCTGAGATTTTCTGTGTTTTCTTACTGTTTTTCTTTCAGATAAAATAGTTTTCCTTCTTGTCTTCACCAGTCAACTTTACTTCATTCAATGTCTGGCTCTAAGTTTAATTTCTCTAGCATGATCTTCTCTAATAGTTTTCATCCCATACTGATAGCCTTTCCTTTTCAATACATTTTCTCAAGTATTGACTTCATGAATTTTCACATATTCTAGATGTATATTTTACATTTTACATTTTCATGGAGGCAAAATTTTATTTTACAATTATGTGGGTTCAGAACCTAGTTCTGACTGAGGATGTGTGACATCTTGTTCCCTGTCTCATTTTAATCTTTTGTATCAAAGTGATATACAAATGTTTATTTCATTTTTGAGTGTTTTTGCATCCCCCAAATGTGCCTTTATTTTGTATAGTACTGGTTTCCAGGACAGTTGCTAATGACAGAGCCTCTATGTAACTTGTGTTAGTATTACACAGTGTCAGTATAGTCCAGAAACTTCTTATTGTGTCAACTTCAGTATACAAGCAGCTAAAGCGAACACTCCTCAGATTTTATACCTCATCACTTGATCCCAGACTTCACTAATATTTGTAGTTTGTAACTGCAGTTCTATATTGTTAACATTACTAGTCTGCAGAATGGATGTATCTTTTCATTTTTGGGAATGTTTCTGTTTGACATTATGACTAGCATTACATAATTACTTGAAATAAAGTACAATCAACAATTTACATAAGTTTTCATCTGTGTTGTTAAAAATCTGAATTGAATTATATTCATACAATGAGAAGAATCTGTTTTTTAAATCTTTAACTATTCTATTATATTCAGGATTTTAGCATTTTCACCTTGTATTTTTTAATGTCTTCTGAAGAAGAAATATCTTTTTAATTTCTTTTATATGCTTCATAACATAGAAGAAAGCTTGCATACAGTACATGCTTAGTTTATGAATGTTTATGAAGGAAGAGATACTAAGAATGGAAAGAAAACTGAGTTGTGGCTATTACCTTGCTTTCAGTAGGTTCACAATTGAGATTTGATTAAGTAGCTTAAGGTCATTCTTCATTATCTGACCTACAAGTCTTGGATCTATTCCTTGCCTATCTCCCTCCTACCAAGTTCTCACTTGCTTGCTAGATCTCCAGCCCCCTCCACCTTCATATAACCACCATGCATTTAAATTTATCCAGCCTTTTGCCTTTTTAGGGTGTGTCTGCCATCTAGTGATCAAAAAAGTAACTGCAAAATTTAATGGGTGCCTTGAAGAGTCCTGTGCCCCAACAAGTTAATTCACAACAACCCAATAGTTGTCATTCATTCCCTACACTTTCCCTGATTGCCCCACAACAGAAACGTTGTGCGTATTGTTAACTGTTATTATCATCTAGTTGTGCGTATTGTTAACTGTTATTATCATCTACTTAAAATCTGCTGCTTAGAGCCTAACTAAAAAAATCTTCAGGTAAAGACTTCCCTTGATCTCTTAGGCTAGGTCAAATTCCTGTTAAGTGCTTTAATTGCAATCATAGCTTAGTAAAAGTTAATTTCAGTCATAATTTTTATGTTTACTTGTATGATTATTTAATTTAATTCATGTCTTATTTATTAGAATGTAATATCCATGAGGGCAGGGAGCCTTCTTGGTTATCATCGTATGTCTAGCATTAACCCAATGCCTGCCACATGGAATCTTTGTTGAAGGAATTAATATAACACTCATCTGCACCCTGTGGACCCTGAAAATGCTTATGTCAGTCAGTCAGTATAGTATATTTTCTTTCTAGTTGTTTAATGCATGGAATAAATATTCAACAGAAACTACCTACTTTTTATGAAGATAGTCATTTATTCAGAAATCATTAACTGCCTACAACAAAGGATAACTTCGTATCAAAGAGAAAAATTATGACTCATTAATAGCTAATTAGTGAGGAAATCAGTGAGATGGTAAAAAGGACAGTCCATAGGTTGTCAGGAATATCAAAATGCTACCAGATACAAAACTCACTAGTTCTACTAGACAAAGGTTAACAGTCACATACAGGAAAATTATTAACATATTAGTTATTTTTCTTTCTAACTGTAATTCTGTTGTGAAAATTCATCACCATTCCCTTATAGAAGTGATGAATCCTGGTTTAGGTAGGAAATATGAAACCCAAATTCACATATGCCTGTGAAGCCCATGTTATGACTTAGGTACTATAGATTTTGGGAAAAACAAAACAAAACAGTAGCTTCATTAAAAATAGTTGAAATTGAAACAAAATCAAGAGCTATGATATATGCAGGCAACTGTAGGCTATAAAGGTAACTGTTATGTAAGAAAATGAACTAAGGACTTGGAACACAATGGATTCTGTTTTCCAGTTCCTATTTTTGACTGTGTGTGACTTTGGGCAGATTACAAAGCCTATATGGGTTCTTCCAGATTTGTTACAGGTTTCATTAGAGCCTGAGTGAGTGACTTCATGGAAACATTCAATTAATTCAACTCTCTATTCCCAGGACCTAACCATGTGTGTATGTAAGAGTGCTTTGTAAAATACTTCATTAATATATTTATTGTCTGATTGTCTTGTATTAATTCTTAACAAATAGCAATATAAAATCCCAGATCCTTATAGTTTTTTTAGTTCTTTTAAATTTTGATTTCTTTCATCAAAAGTTAAATGCAAGACCAACTCTCTGGCATAATGCTAACCATATATAGGGTAAAATGCAATAATAATGTCTTGTCTTTAGAAAGAAATAATTGTATATTTTGTGAGTTGCGGGAAAGGGTGAAATGTATTTTCCCTACAGAAATAAGGTTGTGAGTGGTCATTCTGCAAATTTTCACTTAACTCATGAACCTCCAACTCATATTAGTAAGACAATAAAGTGATACTATGGTTTTAGGTCCCTGTGTTCAATCCTTGGTATATACACACACACACACATACACACACACACACACACACACACACACAAATCATGGTATAAATAAAAAATGGGGCAGTTTGAACAACAAGATTAATAATAACCTTGGTATATAGAATCATATTAAGTATATGACTCCCATAAAATGCCCTTATGGCTCAACTTTTAGAAATTGTTACGGGAATAACTCATTACTCTGAAAATTTTAAATAAAATGAAACAGTTGGCAATCTTTTTTTTTTTTTTTTCCCGTTCACATTGCACTCTGGTGTAGCTAAAGAAAGTTGTTCTTTAGAGAATTCCAGCAAATAAATATAGAAGGAATGCTCTAGAAAGCATGATTCTTCAGCTCTTCATGAAATGATGGACTTAGCCAGTGGTCATTGTAAGTCACTATAACTATCAAGAGTCCCAGAACCTCTGTAGAACCAGAACCTACATTTATCTTTTTATAAATCACTAAGAGATTTATATACACACTAGGGATTGAGAAGCACTGCTCTAAAATACTTGGGATTGGTAGGAGTGGGGAATAAAAGAAATAAGTTAGGCAAATATTGATGATTGTTAATATTGTATTTTAGGTGCATGATGGGAGTACAATTGATATTAAGTCAAATATGCTTAAATCGAGGTCTTTGCAACTGTGTGCGTGCATGTGCATGTGTGTGTGTTTGTGTGTCAGTTCAGTGACTTATTTTTAGTTATTAGTTTGTAGAGCTATTAAGTGTTGAGATGAATATTGCCTGATTTCTTTCATTTTTCTTTCTCGATTGCCAAATTACTGGGTACCATTCAAGAAATTTGCATATTTTTAAAAAGTGTTCCTGATAAAATCACGTTGTTCCTTTAAAATTGACTCAAGATATTTATTTTAAACTATGTTCAATTTCTCTCTAGGCACGCTTAAAAAGGCCTCTTAAGAGTCTCGATGGTGTTCTGTATGACGACGATGATGACGACATTGAAAGAGCAAGCAAGTAAGTCATGGAGTGTGGTGTTCTCCCAGGGCATGGCTTGCTGGCAGAGGCTTAGGTTACAAAGGTTGTCTCAGAGACTGTGCACTGCAGGAGCTCAGGTTTTACTCCCTTGCAATGTCCCTCCCCAAAAGTAAACAGTGCTCTTGGGAACTTTGTGGAGAATGTCTTGGGACAGGAAAGAAAAATAGGCCTGAAATACCTTGTTCTTGGAAAGCAGCAATGTCTAGAGACTTTACTGTCTGGGATGGTGATAAAGAAGACATACAGATAAAGGTAAAGAAAAAGAAGACTCCTAATTTAGGCTCTTACCCTCATGCTGAAAGGGGCAAGTTAAATATGAGGAATGGTGATAATCAATTTGAAGCAAATTGAATTGAGGGAGACACTTCAGTATAGGATAATATCAGAAGAGGAAAATTTAGTACAAATGTTAAAATTATGATAGTATACATTTAACTTTTTAACAATTTTAAGATATGGAATGACAAAATAGGCAGTCTTTCTCTACATTAAATAAATATGTTATCTAAAGAAATATGCATTCCTCTATAAAATAAGGTGAGTAAAGAGAAGGAAAACTATATAAAAATAGTGGAAGTGAATTTGGGCCATTACAAACTTTCTAAGTGTTCAGGCTAATATTTCGAAGGTAAAGGGCCCAATCCCACAGGATTAAACTGTGTGAAAAGCCCTGCTGCTTCTAGATGGCTAAGGTATGGTAAACTGTTGGTACTTAATGCAGGTACTTAAATTTCCAGTACTTGAATTGGTCCATAAAAAAACAATGAAGAGTTAGGCCATGATCCAGTAACTGCTTTTGTGTTATTCCACTGGAATGCCACTGTGGATTTAAAACCATCTCATTGATTGAATGCAGTCAGTGAGCTGACACACAGCATCTCAGGGTGTCTACCTACTACTGCATGTTTTATTTTCTTCAGGTTATCTTCTGAAGATGGTGAGGAAGCTTCTGCTTATTTTTATGAAAGTGATGACTCTGTTGAAACAAAAGCAATGATTCCTTATTCAGGTGAAATGGACTTGTTAGGAGAGATCCTCGACACACTGAGCACACACAGCTCGGATCAAGGAAAGCTGGCAGCTGCAAAGAGCTTGGATTTCTTTCGATCAATGGATGATATTGATTACAAACCTACGGTTAGTTGACCATTCAGCTTATAAAAGTAAATGAAAACATCCGTACCCTTGCTGTGATTGCCTGATCTTATAATCTTAGTTGGTAAAAGCATTTAACCTCTAAATAGGTGTCCAAACCTCAAAACTGATAAAATTTAATCACTGAGAATGATTTCTAATAATAAAATTTCTGTATTTTCCCTTTCACTTACCCAATTCTGGTGATTGTTGGTATTTATTGAAATTATTTTGTCTGGCAGTAATATTTTTTACAATTTAATTTTATAGTTGTCTTCTTTGGGGGAATTTTTAAAATGTTAAATGTTCCTATCTTTTTCTTTTGTTTCCTGGGTTTTCAGAAGAATATAATAAATGGGTTTGTTCAAGTCATTTTCCATCATCTTGTTTCCAAAATGAACAGTGTTTTAAATAAAATCAAACTAAAGCCAGGTACAATATTGCACACTTGTAATCCCAGCAGCTCAGGAGGCTGAGGCAGGAGTATCTCAAGTTCAAGGCCATCCTTAGCAACTTAAGGAGGCCCAAAGCAACTCTAATATTAAAAAGGGGCGGGGAATGTTGGGGATGTGTCTCAGTTTTTAAACAACCCTGAGTTTAATTCGTGGTATAAAATTTTTTAAAAAATAAAACAAATTGAACTAAATGTTTTAAATACATGAGGGATAACAGTATGAGCAATGGCAACCCTGTTCTGATTGTAAGAGACTCCAGAACTTGGCATGAACTATATGCCGTAGTTTGAATTTGACAGATGACAATTACAAGGACTTGGAGACCAAAGTCCATCCCATTTCATTCCTGTTCAGAGAACCATTTTGGAGGTGTCAGAATAACTATCAGTGATATAGTCCCTCTGGGAAGAACTTCAAGTTGCCAGTCGTAAAAGATAAGAACATTGATTTCAAAATGGAAAAAATGTTGCTAAAGTTATGTTATGATCATTAAAAGTGCTCTGAATTTGTTGTTCTTTCAGAATAAATCCAATGCTCCTAGTGAGAACAACCTGGCCCTCCTTTGTGGTGGTTCTGGTGATCAAACAGAGTGGAATCTTGGGCAGGATGATAGTGCTCTCCATGGCAAACACCTCCCTCCATCTCCCAGGAAGAGGGTTTCCTCTAGTGGCTTCACAGATTCTCTTTTCATCCTGAAAGAGGAAAACAGTGAAAAACACCTCAGTGCTGACAACATGAGTAGCTCTACTCTGGTGGAAAAACCAGCTATTACTGCAGGATTGAGTTTTCCATTAGCTGCCACTGAAATGTCCCAGACTGATAAAGGAAGAAAAGAAAAGAAGGAAACACTAAGCCAGATTTCAGATGATCTGCTTGCACCCAGCCTTGGGCGACGTCCATCTACTTTTGTTCCTTGGGAGAAAGAAGGGAAAGTCAAAGAGACTTCAGAAGATATTGGACTTCTCCATGAAGTAGTGTCATTATGTCACATGTCATCTAACTTCCAAGGAAGCTTAACCATTTCAGAGGAAAATGCAAGGGGAAACCAAGCTTAAGTCACCAATTAAGGGTCAGTCACTTGCATCTAAGCTTCTATGGAGACATTTTGGGATTGCCTGAAATTTATGTAGTAAATCATTTGTAGGAATGATAACTCTTACTACTATTTAATTTTTTTATTTGGAACAAACATTTCCCCCACTTATTCATCTTGTGGATGTATATGTTTTCCGATTTTAAATTGTAAAGTGAATTCTTCTACTGTGCTATTAAATCAGGTACTAGTTTGTATGTTTGTTGAAAGTGAGTATTGAACATATGATTTCCCAGTATTTGGTGCTTAATGCCATTCATTTATTTAAACTAAGTATGCATATATAATCCTTGCACATAACCAGTAGCTGTTGTACTAACCTGGTTGAGCATGAACCTGATCAGGATGTCAAAACTAGCCTGAAACTGATGAAATTGTTAACCCACTAATTGCCTTAATCTTAAAACTATATTAAGCATACTTTACTAATGTATGAAATTATGTGTAAACTTTGGGAGCTAAGTTATTTTGTTCTTCAGAGCAATAATGCCTTTTTCTACTCATCAATTTAAGATCAAAATTCATTTTTTCAAGGTTTAAAAGCTCTCTTGTGGAAATATTTAATTTGCTTTTATAAGGACACTGCAGCCATGTTTTCCAAAAGGTATAAAGCTATAAATTAACCTTTCACTCAGTGAAATATATAAAGTGCTGAATTGCAATGTGAAGTTAATGACTTCTGTTTACAAATGAGACACTTACAACATTTTCACTGTCTCTGTATGCCTTTGCTAGCTAGGGGTTCACTGCAAGAAGGCCAAATGCAATGTAAACGTGTCTGGATAAAAATTTTTCATGTCTTTTTTCTTAGCTAATCATTTCCAATCAAAATGCTTCATATCATTATCTCAGATTTATTTTTTTAAATAACTGATTTTGTATGTAGAAGTTTTAGATTTATAGAAAAATTGCAAGGACAGTTCAGAGAGTTCCCACATATCCCTGTACTTAGGTTCCTTATATTATTAGCATTTCACATTAGTGGGATATATTTGCCGCAATTATGAACCAGTATTAATAGTCCGTACTTTATTCAGATTTCTACAGTTTTTCCCTAATGTATGTTTTCTGTTCCAGGATCCCATCCAGGACACCATGTTACATTTAGTTGCTATGTTTCTACAGGCTCTTCTTGGCTATGGCAGTTTGCTTGTTTTTGATGACCTTGACAGTTTTGAGAAGTATTGGTCAGATATATTTCAGAGTACCCCTCTTTTGGAATTTGTCTGATTTTTTTCCTTCTAATCACAGTAGAATGATGGGTTTTGGGGAAAAATATCACAGAAGTAAAATGTCACTTTCATCACGTTGTATCATGTTTTGTGAATGTTTATGTTCCCTTTAACAACCTGGAATTTGTCAGGCTTCTCCACCATTAATTTACTTTCTAACACCCTTTCTATACAGTGGACTTTGGAAGGAAGTCAGTATGAGACTCCCACTCTTCAGGAGTTAGGCTTCATCTCCTTTAGGCAGAGGAATATCTGAATAAATCATTTGGAATTCTTCATGGGAATCCGTCTCCCTCAAATTTACTATTAGGCTTTGTAATTCATCTAAATTACTTGATTACTTCATGGTAGGCTAGACTGCCAGGTATAATCAGAAAAGAGCCCTAGTGATATTATGGCTAATTTGTTATATCTATACTCTGTATACCTATTCTCTGTAGTCCCAGTCATGATTATATATTTTTTTAAAATGCCTTTCTTTAAAAAAAAAAAAGTATGAGAAACCATTCAAGAACTCCAATAAGACTATACTTCAAATATCTATTGAAGGAGTGTAATTTCAGTTAAAATTCTTAAAGTAGGTTTGTTTAAAACATTGCTTAGAATTATTTATTCAGGTTGCTTTTAAAGAAAATGATCAATATTTTTAAAAACTGCTTTTCAAAATTAAATGAATATATTATAATTGGGATGACCATTCATAATTATAAATCTCGTTTTCCCTATAAAAATGGATTCTGTTACTAAGGAAAAAGTGTTTAATCCTTATGCTTTTATAGATTCAGTGTTCTTGTCAATGTTTGCCTTTATTTGTTCATTACAAACTCTAATTTACTTTATTGAAATATGCTGTTTTAATTGAGAAAGAAAAAAGGCTACTCTGAGGTTTAATCTGCTTGGCAAATGCTCCATCATTTGTGAAAGAATACAAAGCCACCTTGCAATACAAATTTTGAAACGAGATGATTATGAGTGTAACACAGACCAGATTGGGGTTTCAGTCCACTTCTCAATAAATAGCATGGCCACAGAAATCTACATTCTTTTCCTAACTTTCAGTCACCTCACAAGAAGTTTGGCTGTAATACTATGTTGTTTTGAGGATACTTAGCCACTCACAAATAACTTAATTGTCTTAAGGAATTTTAAAGTGATTTGTGCCTTATTTTTACATTCTAAATTAGCTGTTTTACTCTGCTAAAGACAAAAGCAAAAATAAAATTCTCCCTCTTATTCCTAAAAAAAAATCCAGAAGACTAATAGCAAATATTGACTTCTCAAAATATTTAAGTTCTGAGTACTCAGTCTACTCTTAAACTACCTTCCCAGTATTAAGGTAGATACACTGTGAATGAAGAGAAATTAGGGTAAATCTGAAATTTAAAAAAGTTTTATTTTCTACTGTGCCCATATTTTCTGTTGTAACTAAACCAGATACAAAGTTTCCCTCACTGTTTGAAATTGTTTTTCAAAAAGCAGTACTTCCTCTACAACAAAATTGTATAAATTTAATGACTTTTGACTATGTAATATAATCTTTCATATGGCCTCTAAACTGAGTCATGATTCTTCCTGAATCCTGCTCTAGCTTTTATTGTTTTGCCCTTAGATCATCCATGGTCTTTCAGGCGACTAGAGAAATAGTTTATAAATTTAGGGGCTGTTGTTTTGTTAAGTGAAAATTTTGCTAAGTGGCGTATCTTTATGATTACCTACTTTAGCAAATCTTAGACAACCAAAATACAGCATGATTATTTTTCCAACTCAAAACTAATAATTCCTTCATTTTCAAAATATTTATGGACTCTTTTACCAATCATGTGCAAGGTACGATAACTGAGGGTGTAGGGGAAATAAAATAATTAACACAGTTCGTGCTCTGAAAAGAATCAGTTATAAAGGAAAAGGAATTGCAAGTGTATTGAAATAATTAATAATAATAATAATATAATGTGCTTTGCTTAGAAGTTACCAGCCCAAGATTCTAACACCAAGAAAGATGTTCTTATAAAATGAACTTAATCTAAGCATGTTCTAAGTACAGAACTAAAGTACCATATCTGATTTTGTTAACTTTCCTAATCATGATGCTAATTACAATAATGCTGCTAAGATATCTTTCAGAGACTGTGTGTCCTTGTGTACCTGATTTTCTGTCAGATAAGCAGGTGGCACAGGGTCCTCTGTAGGGAATGATGCTCCTTTCATGCGTAGGGCCACTTTAGTTTAGTAAGAACTGAAGGTGTGATGAGAATTTGATCACATGAATAAGAATCTAGTTTTTACTTTTTTCTCTTTTCTTTATAAGAGCATTCTCTTATAAAGAAACAGTCCCTTCCATTTAAATTAAAACTGTAAGTGACAATGCCGTTATTAGGATTCTATGATAATATTCTAATACCAGGATCTAGGAAAGCTAATGAATTGTTTGTTAAATAAAATGGAGAAGAAGACTCCTGAAGAAGAGGAGAAAACTGAATACTGTTATAGTCAGTAGACTTCATTCTTTATTTGGACTTTCAGGAGATTGATTCCTTTCATGAATAAATTTTCTAATGACAACTCCATTTTGTTTGGCATCAAAGAATCTGAATCTAAGAAGAGATTTGTAAATGAGAGTATAAATTCAGGAATGTAAAATGAATCTCCAAGTTTAATTCCCCCAAAGCAATTTTAATGTAGGAAAGTTTTTAGAAACCCTGTCAGTACTGACATTTTTTCTATGTGGAGCCCAGTAATAGGGTTAGTGCATGTTTCTTAAAGCTTCTTTAAGAGGCAGAGTTGTTTGGAGCAAAGCAGTTAAAATTATGATCTGGTTAAGGAATAGGGAATTATGTACATTTAGGCTGAGATGTATTTTATTTTACAAAATAATAGGATTTTGTGCAATATATTTTTCTTTCATAATTTAGTTCATATAAATATGCACATCTGCTTTTCTAGCAGATGCCTTAAGATCATGTCTTTCAGTATTTGAGTAAAATTGTATGTAGCAATGTTCTGTGTGATTTTAGGAAAAAATACTCTTTATATCCTTGGCAAGAAAAATGTTTTGTTTATTTAAAATAATTATGGATATTGCATTATTGTATCATAACTAACTGCCTCAGCATCAATAAATATGCAATAAGAAAATCCTGTACCTTAGATTACCATTGACAATACTGTTACTTTAAAAGAAATGTTTATGGTACAAAGTGCTGATTCTACATGAGTACATTTAACACATAAGTCTGTTCTGTACCACATAAATCTAAATGGCATTTGTATGGTGATGACCACATATATAGATTGTAACATCATTTGTGATGAATCTTTGCTAAGATTTGTAAAGGGCATTGCCAATACTTTTTAACTGTCTGTAAATTAAGTTAAATTTTTGTATAATGTACAGTTTGTTTAACCTTAGAGCTTCTATAGATTTCTACTTTTATTATACTTGAAAGAGGCAGAAAGCACTGTGGAAAATTTGTAGCCCTGGATGTGATATGCAAATATACCAAAAAAAATAAAACAAGGTACTCAACAGCAATGTTAACAGAATGCTTTATATCCAGAAGGCTATGTTTTTTCAAGCCACATTTTAGTTAAATGAAGTAATTGAAGATATACAATCTTTTATCTTAGAAGGTTGTAAAGTTGCAAATGATTACCTCTTTGATATGACAAACGTGTAAGTCTCTTCATCTCTGCTATTTCAGTTCTCAGATGAGAGCCTTGTTGAGATCCATTAATGAATCCTTCTGGTTGATGATATGATGATGTTTAGAATAGAGCGGATTTAGAACACTGTGCATGTTAAATGCACTGCATGTGTCAAGGCGCCAACCTTTAGATATAGTTTTCATAGGTTATTTTGAGAAATAATCATATACCAAAAATTAGATTTTAAAAATGTTATGATTTAGCCATGCCTAAAACAGAAAAAAATAGCAAATGCATGAATTCTACAACTTAAAACACATAAAGATTTTTTTACAAAAGGTGACTTGAGGGGTTCAAAATTGAACTTTTCCAAAGCTTATTTCTTTTGCTTTAGATGAAGAGTTATTTCAAAGGACTGAAGATCTTGAGCTTTATGCTCCACATGGTTACAGGTATCTGTTAAAAACTTAGCAGGCATTGAGATTTGCTTCATTGTTCCTGCATCTTTGAGGCTACAGTATAAATCATCTCCAAAGTTGACTACTATTGGGAAGACGTTGTGTATAAAAGTATTGCTTTGAGACTTTTTTAAATATGCAAAAATAAATATTGGATAAACTCTTACATTACCATAAAGTACACAAGAATGCAGATATAAAATAAAATTGGTCACAATCAAACTTCATGTGGTGGAGACTCTTCTTTTATAGTTGACCAGTTATCCCCCTCAGAATTCTAGGTGAATAACTAGAACGACCCTGCTACCCTCATCTCTCAGCTTTGTAACTGCTGTGGAATTTTTCTGATAGGGCTGCACAGGGCTGCACGAGACGTATCCACTCTGTTATGTACACTAAACTTATTTGATTAGGTTCTAAAAATCATAGGCAAATAGTTAAGTAATTAAAGTGTCACTAATTATATCAGAGCAAGACTATCCAAGTCAGACAACTTTGTTTATTGACCCAAATTTAAGGTTCTAGGACAGAAATAAAATATAGTCATGTGCTCCAGGGACTGACAGAATAAACTTCTCATTCAAGACCTACAGCCCTACTGGATTGTCCTTCTTAAGTTTAAATGAAATAGCGTATGAAAATATTATGTCATGACTATGGTAGTATCTTGCCCAGAAGTAACAGAGTGAATTACAGGACATAAAAAGTTGTACACACATGGAAAATACAGCACTGATAGCTAAAATAGAAGATACTGTATCATGTAATGTTCTAGGATAATAAAAACCTTCCCCAGGTTCTGCCATTGATTATGGTCTATTAATTTCCCTAAAGTTTTATTTCTCTGCATTTTTAACAAAAGTGTCTGTTCTTAGAATTATTTAATATTTATTGAGAAACTTCTATACACATAGCATCTGCCATGTAATTTGAGTGATAGAAAATATTTGGAAGTATAAATTTCAGTTTGAGTTTATGGTGGTTTGGAGTATGCAAGTATAAAATACAACTATAAAACCTTAGGTTTTATCTAATCCAAGGGCTTCTGAACTTAGTTTTTCATTAGAATCACCTGGAGAGCTTAAAAAAAAAGAAAAGAATAACCAGATGCTTGGACCATACTCCTATGAATTCTGCAGTATCTACTGTAGTCAATTTTTTGTAGACATAATGAAACGAAGTTCAAGAAATATTATCAATGATATCCTCAAAGTTCCATAGCACCAAATGGCCAAGCTGGGGGTTGAAACACAAGGTGTTACACAGAAATGTGGAATAGGACTTACCTGGCATGCCCAGTGTGTTTTCCCCTTTAGATATTAGACAACTCACAAAACTTTACACCAAAAATACAAAGAACTCAATCAATAAACGGGCCAAGGAACTGGACAGACACTGTACAGAAGAAGATACACAGGTGATTAACAAATACATGAAAAAGTGTTCAACATCTCTAGTAATTAGAGAAATGCAAATTAAAACTACTCAAGATTTCATCTTACTCCAATTAGGATGGCTGTTATCAAGAACACAAGAAATAATAGGTGTTGGTGTGGATGTGGGGAAAAAGGTACACTTGTACATTGCTGGTGGAGTTGCAAATTGGTGCAGCCACTCTGGAAAGCAGTATGGCGATTCCTCAGAAAACTTGGAATGGACCCACTGTTTGACCCAGTTATCCTACTCCTCGGTTTATATCCAAGGGACTTAAAAGTAGCATAGTACAGTAACGCAGCCACGTCAATGTTTATAGCAACTCAATTCACAATAGCTAGATTGTGGAACCAACCTAGATGCCCTTCTACAGATGAATGGATAAAGAAACTATTATATATACACAGTGGAATATTATTCAGCCATAAAGAAAAATAAAATTATGGCATTTTCAGGTAAATGAATGGAATTGGAGAGTATCATGCTAAGTGAAATAAGTCAATTCCAAAAAACCAAAGGCCGAATGTTTTCCCTGATAAGTGGATGATGATAGATAATGGGGGCAGGGGGTGGGGGATAAAAGAACGGAGGAACTTTAGATTACATAGAGGGAAATGAGAGGGGGTGGTGGCAGAGCTATGAAAAGTGATGGAATGAGACAGACATCATCACCCTATGTACATGTATGATTACATGAATGGTATGAATCTACATCGTGCACAACCATAGAAAAGAAAAGATGTACCCCATTTGTGTACAATGAATCAAAATGCAGTCTGTAAAAATAAAAATATTTATCTTTTTTTTTCCTCTTTTAAAGATTTTTAAATTTTATCTTGAACTGAAATTTCTGGTATCTTTTTGAAGAGATTTATTAATGCTTGGTTTGCTCCTTTTCATTTTCTTCCTCTATTTTTCATGCTCCCCAGCTCAGTCTTCAGTTCCATCTCAAATCGTCTTTTTAGTGTGTATGCATGTTCCTTCTGGCATCTCTCCTCTTTCTTCCCTGTTCACCTTATTTGATTTGCATCTGCTGGGGAGACCCACTAAGGTCTCACGTCAATGACATAGTCTACTTTGGAAAAGGCAAAGGTATAACTTGCAGGTTTTTAAAAATAAGTGTTTTAGAGTAACACCATCATAATTTACAAATTACTTTTGGTAACTCCAGTTTCCAAGTTAGGAAATTCTTTCTATGTTTCCAAGCTCTTTCTATGACATTAAAATACATTAATAGTATTAATTTCATATTTCATTGTTTCCTCAAAAATCAAATGCTTAAAATATATTTTAAAGTAAGAGCTAAGCTTTCTGAGATTTGAAAAATGTCCAAATTGGACAGAGTCCATCAGGCAAAATTCCCAACTTACAAACAGATGTTCGAAAGAAATATTCTGCTTTATCTTACAGGCTTCCTGTATAAGAGACATACTTATTGATAAACTTAGAAAATCATGTGTATTTCTTAAGCAAATCACAGTCAATAGAGACAAAATAAGTGTTTTTATTTTTAATAAAATAAAATTTAGCCATATCATCAAAGAATAATTGCAGTTAAGACTGTTGATCATACACATATTGCAAAGGATCATTCTGTACAAAAATAGGAAATACTATTCTTTGGAATTATTGGGGGGTATCAAAATTGATTTTTAATATACAATTATAAGGGGAACCCAAAGTCCCTGGGTGTTTTACAGGATTTTCAAGTTGCTTTGCCAACACCCACTACTAATTTGTTTTTTTTGTTGTTGTTTGTTTGTTTGTTTTCATTTGTTTTTTTTTTTTTGGTGAAAAGTCTTTTCCCTTCAAGGTGCATTTTTTTCACATTTTTTTCAAATGAACTTTTTCAAAGTATGATTTATTTTTATAAAAATTTACACATTTAGAAAGTATAGCTCAGTGATTTTCAGCAAATATATAGTCATCTAATAACTCCCAAATCAAGATTTAGAAAAGTTCATCACTCCCCAAAGTGACTTTGTGCTCTTGTGACTGTCCACTCTTGACTCTGGCTACAGGTCACAGCTGATCTGCTTTTACTATGGTTTCATCTTTTAAGAATTTCCCATTAAGGGGTCCTTTCAGGTTCTTTCACTAAGTGTAGTGTTTTGTTGGTCATTGTAGGTAGGTAGGGGGATATCATTTTGGTTTTAATTGGTATTTGTCTTATGACTGAATATTTTGAAAATATTATGTGCTTATTGGTGATTCATTTCTCTCCTTTGGATGAAAGTATACTCCAATTTTTGCTAAAACGCAAGTTGAGCTGATCTTTCCTCTTGTGAGTGACTTATAAGAATTCATGTTCTTAAAGATATTTTGGAAAATGTCCCTTAACATACGTTTTGCAAATTTTTCTCTCTTTCTGTGACTTGACTTTTGACTTTCCCAGTAATATGATTATAAAAAAGAAGTTTTTAATTTTGAAGAAGTAAATTATCAATCTTTTTCTATCATGATCTACACCTTTCAGTCCTAGGAAACCTTTGTCTAATCAGAATGTCACAATGTCTTCTAGAAGTTTAATACTTTATTACCTGCCTTTAAATCTATGATTCATATTGAGTTCATTTTTCAATGCTGTGTTAAGGATCAGTTTTTTCCCATTTTTCTTAGCACCACTTGTTGAATAGACTATTCTTCCCTCATCTGAGCATTACATATTTTATATCAATTGAACACATTTATGAGTGCCTATGTATAGACTCTATTCTTTTCCATTGACCTATATATATATTCCTACAGCATCTTTGCATCTTGATGACTCTATAATCTTTGGAATTGAATAGATAGTCCTTCAACTTTATTATTCTTCAATATTCGAGGTCTTTGCCTTTCTGTATAAACTTTATATTTTCCGTATTAAAAATAACTTACTTGGGGCTAAGGTTGTGGCTCAGTGGTAGAGTGCTTGCCTAGCATGTGTGAGGCACTGGGTTTGATCCTCAACACCACACGTGAATAAATGAATAAAATAAAGATCTATCAACATCTAAAAATTTTTTTTAAAAATAACTTGCTTGAATTTTAATTGGGATTGTGTTCATTCTATAAATTAAGTTGGAAAGAATTCATATTATTAACTCATCCAGTTAATGAACATGGTAGAACTCTTCAGTTATATAGGTCATCTTTATCTTAACACATTTTATAATGCTCAATATAGAGTATTACATATTACTGTTAAATTTATCTCTAATCATTGCATATTTTCATGCTATTATGTTTCCTTTGTAAAATTTTTATTTTTAGCTGTTAATTATATATATATATATATATACTTACAATTGGTTCTGCTAAAAGATGGAGTTCTAATTATTTAGTTCCAATCTGGCCTTTTTACAATGGCAAGGATCTGCAGTACATTTTTTAATAGGAGTTGTGAGAGTGGAGATTCTTAAGTTGTTACAGACCTTAGGAAGAAGCATATACAGTCTTGTCTTTTATATAATGATAACTGTAGGTTTTTGTATATGTCCCTGGTTGAGTTAAGCAATTTCTCTTCTCTTCCTAGTTTACTGAGAGTTCCATTTCCCCACATCAATGATGACTATTGTCAGATGTGCTTTTCATACCAATTGAAATCATTTTATCTTTCCTTTTTATTCTATTAACATAATTAATTGTATTACTTGAGTTTTTGATGTTAATATAACATTGCATTCCTAGGATCAACAGGACTTAGCCATAGTGTATTATTTTAAAAATGCATTGGTGAATTTTTATAGAATTTTGGTGACTTCATAAGAAATATTGATATTTCACTTTCTATAGTGATTTTATTGTTTTAGTATAAGGGCTAAAATAGATATAAAAATTCCTATGTAGTTTCTGAAGTATTTTGGATACGATTAGTATTATTTCTCCCTTAAAAGTTTGGTGTATCTTAAGAGCAAAGTCATCAGGGTGTGGAGTTTTCTTTAAGGAGTGTTTAAAACTATGAATTCACCTTCTTTAGTAGATAAAGGGCCTTTCAGGACATCTGTTCATTTGGGGGTGAGTTTTGATCACTTGTGTTTATGAAGAAATGACTCTAGGTAGGCATAGTGGTCCTTGCCTACAATCTCAGCTACTCAGGAGATAGAAGCAGGAGGATCGTAAATTTGAGGCCAGTCAAGGGAACTTAATGAAACCCTGTCTCACAGGGTTAAAAAGGCTGAGGATGTAGCTCAGAGGTAGAATGTTCCTGGGTTCATTCCCCAGTAATACCTGAAAACAAACAAAAGAAAAAATATGTCTATTTTAAAGTTTTTGAATTGATTTATATCAAATTATTCAAATTGTGCCCTCAATATCCTTTTATCATCTGTAGGATCTGTGATTATATTCTCTTTTGTTCTTGATATTGGTGATTTGAGTCTTTTCTGTTTTTACTAGTCAATCTAACTAGAGGTTTTGCAAAGATTTTTTAAAAATCTTTTTAAACAATTAGCCTTGGGTTTCATCAGTTTCCTCAATATTTAAATCTGTTTCATTTATTTTGTTTAATTGAGGGACAGTTCACATAACATAAACTAACCATTTTAAATGTACAACTCAGTGGCATTCATACATTTACAAATTGTTCAACTAATAGGTCTATGTAGTTCCAAATATTTTCATCACCCCAGTAGGAAAACTTGTGCTCATTGGATAGTCATTCTTATCCCCCTCGCTCTGGAGTCACCTATTATGTTGATTTCCTTCCTTTTTCTTATTTTATTTTTAATGTTTTCTTTTTCCTTAAGGTAGAATTGGAATCATTTACATTTGCTATTTTCCTTTTTTCATTAGTTCAAAATATGCTCACTTTTATTTTTTTCCTAGATATCTTATTTTCCTATTACTTGGGGATTAGGGGAATATTTCAAATGTCTTTTTGTAACTGATTTCTCATTTAATTACATTGTATTAGAGAACATGCACTGCCTAGTTTAAATGATTTTAAATGTATTAAAACTTCATGTAGAGTGTTTTGTTTGCACTTGACAAATGATCTGTGTTCTGTGTTCTGTAAATACTATGAAATCCATTTGGGTTGATAGTAATGTTTCATTTTTTATTTCATGTCTATATGTTCTATCAGATATTGAAGAGTGTTGAAATTTCCAAGTAAAAATTGTGGATTTTTCCATTTCTTCTTTGAGTTAAATCAATTTTTGCTTCATCACCAAGAATCTCAAAGATTTATTATTAAGTCCATTTACATTAGGGTTTCACATCATCTTGGTCACTTCCCCTCGTTTTTTATACTTGAAATTTTTCTCTTTCTCTTTTATCTTTTAATTGTATCCAAGACCCACCCTTATTTTGATTAGTGCTTGGATGAAGTATCATTTACTGCCCTTTTGCATGCAAACTGATTGTGTCTCCTATTTAAAGAGAGTTTTTTGTCTATAGAATTTCACCATGTTTTTCTTTTTGGTCTAATCTGGTAGGCTCTTTGTCTTTCAAGTGTTGTGTTTAGATATTTTACTTATTGTGATTATTGACATGAATAGATATATATTTAGCATATTACTATTTGTTTTCTATTTGTCCTATTATTTCTTCATTTTTACAATTTTCTGCCTGCTCTCAAATTGAGTAATTTTTATAAATACATTTTATCATCAGATCTTATTTCTTTTAAAATGTACTTTTTAGAGTTTGGGGATGTAACTCAGTGGTAGAGCAACTTGCCTCATGTGTTCAATCCCCAGTATAATACCAAAGGAAAAAAGAAAATATTTAGTGTTTGATCTAGGGCTTACAATATGTATCATTAACTTACCACAGTCTATCTTTAAAAATGTTTTATTTGATGTATAGTATAAGAAACTAACAGCAATATTCATCCAATCCTTTAATACTCTTGTCATATAATTACATCTAAATATTTGATACTTAAAAATATCATTTTTTTGCTTGAAATATTTATCTTTAAAGAAAATAATAAATAAGAATAGCCTTTTTGTTTTACACACATACTAACCCTTGCTGGCCCTCACACTCCTCTCTCTAATGCCTATTTGCATATGCATCATTTTTTTTCTGTCTTACAAACTTCCTTTACAATTTGTTGTAGTGCAGGATTGCTGGCAATAAATCATCTAAGCTTCTGTTGTAAAAATTTATTTTCTTTTTTCTCCTCTTTCTAGTGTATGTTTTGAAAGATTTTTTTGTAGGTTAACAAAGTTCTTTCAGCACTTCAATAATCACTCCATGGTCTTGTGGTCTGCATAGGTTCTGACAGGAAATCAGCTGTAATTCACACTTTCTAGATAGTGTTATTTATCACTTGCTGCTTTTATGACTTTCTCATGATCATGGATTAATCATATTCATTGTATTTTTAGTTTGTGATATTATACTTTTCTCCAGAAGTTGAATCCAGATATATTTTTATGTCTTTATTTTTTTTTTTCATTATGTTATATTTAAAGATTAGTAGCAGCCATTTTATGGTTGTTTTGACTGCAAACTGTATCATCTCTTGTTGTCTCAGGACATGTTTCTTTTGACCTTTTTATCAGCATTTAGGGCATGTTTTTTTTCTGCTTTTTAGCATGCCTCTTTTTTTTATATATACTAATATTCTTGAATGCTAGGATTCATTGCAATGTGTTAATCTTGGATTTTTATTCTGGGTTGCAGTTAAGTTCCTTGAAAATCATATCTGCCCTTTAAAAGTTTGCTTTTAACTGTACTATTATGGGTCCAGAGTAGTCTTCATTATAGACCTAGTGTGTGCCTTTTGCCGAGTCAGTACTTTAGAACTCTTCCCATTGCCCCCATGTTAGGAGGTTTTTCCACACTGATGAAAACACAGTATGTATTATTATAAAACATGGTTCACAATAAGTGACAACCCTGAGAATCTTACAGAAATAAAGCAAAGTCATTCTATAGATGCATCTTAAAATTCAGAACACATGGAATCATCACAGAAAACAACTCCTGGAGAAGGTGATTCAGAAAAATAAAACCATATGAAGAAATTTTGCTCCTTAAGTAGAAAAAATAAAAGAACTGGAGATTGACTATTAAAATGTAAACATATTTAAATGTAGAAAATAATTATTACTTACATAAGATAGTTCAAGAAGCTAGACCTGCAATTTGTTAGAATAGTAGCTTGAATGTGAAACTTTTTACCCAAACATAATCTTTCTTTACAAAATGCTCATATAATTAATGAAGTAGTGTTAACAATAAATTTTAAATGGAATAATCTACATAAGCATGTGACATTTAGTTTGTTCCAGCAATTTCCCCACACATTTATTTAGAGATTTTGAAAATGTTAACACAGCAAGAATTTAGAAATCATTCAAAACTTATTTATGTTTAAATTTTTTGATAGAATTCTCCCCAAATCTGACTGGAGGCCCATTGTAAAGCAGGTCATGATATCTTGATATGGGGGATATTTGAATGATATAGTCAGTGTTGGTGAAATTCCAACCTAATTAGTTGCATCTTATTTTGTGATTTGTCTTGGATCTCTTTGTTTGCAGGGCAAAAATATTTTTTAACCTTTCTCATCTTGTCACATTTTAAATGTCAACAGACCAGTATTTATGTAATTGGCTTCTCCCTTTCCTTCCTTTTTAATCCATTACTGTGTCCCTCAACACAAGAGTATTTCCTTTGTCTTTAACAGTAACAAAACAAAACAAAAATTTCAGGATAATTAACTTTTTTCAGAAACTTTGGTATTCTGTGTTTAGTGCAATCTTTTCTACCATCACCATTTCTCCTCTCAGGTAAGATTTCAGGTAATGCATTTGATTTCAATTTAGTGTATTGTACTTGGCACTGAATGCAAGACATTTTGTGATTCTTTCATTAGATGTCTTTCTGATGTATGTACATGACTAACATGAATAATTCTGCAGCTCAGAATTAATGTGGTAATTTGTTTTTATTGGTCCCTATTAATTATACAAAATTGTGGGTTTCATTATGGAATATTGATACATGTATATAACATAACTTGATCAGTTTCACTACTCAATTCCTCCCTGTTATGGCTTGGATATGATGTCCCCCCAAAGTTCTCATGTGAATGTAGGAATATTCAAATGTGAAATGATTAATTATGAGGGCTACAATCTAATCAGTCCATCATACTTATAATGAACTCACTGGGTCATAACTGTAGGCATGTGAGGGGTGGCTGGAGGAGGTGGGTCACTGTGGACCTGTACTAGAAGAGTTCAGCTCTCCTGTGGCCCTTTCCCCCTTTTCTTATTCTCTGATTCCTCCCTTCCATGGATGGAGCAGCATTTCTCTGTACAACCTGATTGGCATTAAATGACAGCAGAGAGTCTCAAGGAGAATACTGACATATAACATAACTGACTTAAAGAACTCTATATTGGTTAACTATGCATTAGAACAATGAAATACCAAGGGAAGCTAACTTTATAAAGACAAACACTTTTATTTAGTTTACAGTTTTGAGATTCAAAGCCAAAGAGCAGGTAGCTCCATTGGTTTGGCCACCATTGAGGGTGGTAAAGGGCAGCACATCATATTGGGAGCATATGTGTGTAGAAGACCTTTCATTACCAAAGAGGAACTCAGTGTTCAGGCCTAACAATCCCTTTTGAGGGCCTGACCCCAGTGACCCAAGGATTTCCCACCTGGCCACACCTCCCAAGGGGTCCTCTACCTCTCAGTGGTGCCTTTGTGCAGACCAAAACTTCAACCATGATGGATCCTTAGAGAATATTAAGCCACATCCAAACCATAGCAAAAACTGAGCTTTTTACTTCTAATAGTGACCAAAAAATCCCATAGCATCTCCCAGATCTGTTTTTACTTTGTATAATTGATTAAATAATGTGAACTCTATTTGTCTAGTCTCTTATCAGCAGATGTTCATGGAAGGGAATTGATTTTGACCAAATTTGTTCCTTAACAGTGTTAGGATCCACCTTGAGCTCTGAATCATGCATTGATCTGTCATTTTGAAATATTTTTCACCTAGCTTTGTCATTTCTAGCTTTCATTTTTTTGATTAAAGAACATAGAAATAAATGTCCCATTCAGGGTTGGGGATATAGCTCAGTTGGTAGAGTGCTTGCCTCACAAGTACAAGGGGCCCTGGGTTCAATCCCCAGTACCACCACCACCAAAAAAAAAAACAAAGTCCCATTCAAAAAGACCTAATCAATTCTGTTAAAATAAACTGATAAGCCGGGCATAGTGGCACATGCCTGTAATCCCAGTGGCTCAGGAGGTTGAGGCAGGAGGATTGTGAGTTCAAAATCAACCTCAGCAGAAACAAGACACTAAGCAACTCAGTAAGACCCTGTCTCTAAATAAAATACAAAATAGCATTGGGGATGTGGCTCAGTGGTTCAGTTCCCCTGAGTTTAATCCCCATACCCCCCAAAAATAAAATAACTGATAATATTTATTAAAGAGATTTTAAGGCTAACTAAGCATGGGAGCAATATATTTTTATGAACCAAATATTTGTATAAAAGACTATTTCTAGGCTAATAACTTGAGGGTAGATGTTAAATCTACTAATACATTCAGAAGAGTAAAAAAAAAAAATTCCTATTCCTGTAAAGCACTGGAACCACAGTAAATCTAGTAAATGTGATTTTATCACATGGGTGTGCTTGACCAGTTTCTGCAAGAGAGAAGTGGTAGGATTAATTTGTATTTAGTTTCAAAAGATTAAAAGAAGCTAGCAGCCTCTTTCAATTCAGATGATAATATCATGATTGACTTTCTAATTTTGAATGGTGTTTTCTTAATCTTTTTTTTCCCCTTATGACAAGGCCTCTCATTCTACCAATACAATATTAAGGTTAACTAAGCTATCTCCTCTCCTATGGCCATTAGGTGCTTCAGATGGGCAGTTTATAATTATTAAATTGATTATTCTTTCATCTCTTCAATTTGAGCCACTTAAACTCTATTACTACAGATTCAATTGAATTAAATTAGTATTTGGCAGTTGGAGAGATGTCGAATTAAAATCCATGTACTATTCACATAACTGGTTGAGGGGGCTCTCTGGCTTCCCTTCTGTCTATCAGAGAAGTAAATACAATGCATTAGAAAAATCACAGATACTTTTGGTAAAATTTGAGCCTGGGTTCATGTGGGGATGTCCATATTATTGAACTATGAAACTGAACAGTCTTGCAAACCCAACCAAAAAAAACTGATTTTTAGTCTTTAGTTAAGATTATTAAGTTAGACTTAGTGAATTTTTCTTCATGAAAAAATATTTTTAAATTAAACCTACTCTTCATAGTTGGTGCTTAGTTATTACATTTCGAAAAATCAAATATCCCCCAATCATTCAAATGTAGAACAATTTCTTTTTAAAGCAGGTGTTGGAAAATGGAACTTACCTTGCAAAATAAATTTTCTGAATATCTCTGTTATGGGAAAGCTAATGTAGAGGTTATATTGTGGATCACCTGACTCCAATAATAGAAGACTTAGCAGTTTTATGAAGGTGGATGTTAAGCATGGAGCTGAATGAATTGACCCATGTTGTATCCATATCTATGACATGAAGGACTGAGTTGAAACAGAGTTCTGGAACACTTACACTTCTCAGACTTTTAATAACACATATGTTTGTTTCCATTCAGTATTTGCCTTATTTTAGCCATGGATGAGCTTCAGATTTGAGCCAGGAGCCTCAAGTTGCAAACCCTGAATTCTTCCAAGACATGCCCCCTTTAGTGTTGGAAGATGTGGGTTTTATCGGTTTTCAAAGGGAGTTATTTGCCCAACATATTAGAAGACCCTTCAACTGGTTCTTAAAACAGCTATCCTCAGGCAGGCACTGCCAAATATATCTGATGGATGTTGTTCCCAGGTTTCTGGAACCACATAAAACAAAGCCTGAATACTAAATCACAGAAGAATGGGTTTAAATTGGAAACATGATTTTTTTTTTTTGTCATCACTATGCAATGCAATGCAAAGCAGTAAAAATTTCACTTTTACTGGAAGCAGGTTGAAATTTGAAAAGTCATATTCACTGTAGAATTAAGGAAAATTTTATGGTTTGAATCATACTCTTGCAGGGCATAAAGCTAGGTGAAATTTGCCTAGCAAATCATCATCAGAAGCATACTTTAAACCAAGCTATCTGGGCCAGTCTTTCTTGTGGATGGAGGTAGCAGATGATCTTGATTCCTTCACAAAAGGGATTTAAGAAGTAATTCTTAAAAGTAGATGATGATGAAGAAAATGAA
Organism: Sciurus carolinensis; assembly: GCF_902686445.1. Lineage (NCBI taxonomy): Eukaryota > Metazoa > Chordata > Mammalia > Rodentia > Sciuridae > Sciurus > Sciurus carolinensis. The sequence goes on from NC_062224.1 coordinate 89,448,374, forward strand.
GATAATTGTGAGGTCATCCCTATAAAGCAAAACTTTAAAAATAAATCTCTATTATCAGTCTGGGGAGTCTGATAGACCTGAAGCCTTTTGATTTATTTTCTGGCAATTTTATTGAGAAGATAGATGTGATACGTACAGTTTATTTCAGTCTTACAGATGAACTAATTTCTTTAGCTAATGGAACTGACATCATGGGGCCATTTTAGAGGTCTGAGAATAACATGAAAAAATACCTTTGTGTGAAACCAGCTTATATTGCAGGCATGTCATGAGATAAATAAGACAAAAGATAGGAATAGAGCAGTTACACACTTGGTTTGTTTGATAGATAGAGATAGGAGAGTGGAAATAATCAAAATGTTACCCTCTGTTTGTCCTACTGACATTTCATCTTCTCTGGATAATAATAGTAGATGCCATGTATTGTCCACTTACTTGCAATTAAGCATTCCACACCAACAATTATCATAATATTCCTTGTGAGATAGACGTGGCTCATTTTTCAGATTAGCTCAGATCATTTAGAAAGGAATTAAAACCTGTATTTTGTGTTTGTTTTTGTCTCCAAAATGTAGACAAAAGATACAAGTTTCTCTTTCAAAGGGCTGCTGCAGGTGTAAATGAGTCATAATGCATATGGTTTGGTGAATTTGTTAATGTAGTCCTAGTACCACAGCTAGTGCTCAGTGACGGATGCCCCCAATCATCATCCTCATTGTTACTATGCTTTCCCTCTACCCATGATGACTGCTGCTTTTCAACTAGTACCACTAACATTAATTGGCAAAAATAATAATTATTGCTCCTGGGACCAGACTACGGGACCATCTTTATGTCCAACTCATAAGGACCCATTGAGCAGTTGTTTAAGGAGGAGGAAAATAGGCAGGTTTGACACTCTCTGTGACTGAGACGCCACATGAGAGGTCACTTAAAGGAGCCTTCCTGTCACTCCTTGTAAACACACACCATATGTGCCTTTCACAGCGGCTGCCCTGAGCCAGGGTTCACCAGGGGGCAGGAAGTAGACCGGCTGTGTCCACTTTACACCCCAGTCCCAAAGCCTGCAAACAGCTGCCAGAGCACTGTGACCCTCAGTGCCTGTGTTTGGATTTAATGGATCCTCATTCTTGTTTGCCACTCAGAAAGAAATTAGGCATATATTCATGATTTTTTAAATAATATACTAGTTATTGTTACTAGGTAATTGAATACTTCATATTCCAAAAAAATTAGAATCAGAGAAGTACCTCATGTTGCCTTAGGTTGCCTCATTGACATGAATGATTACATCTCATTTGCCTATTACCATACAACAAACCACCCTAAACCTCACTGACTTAGTACAGTGCTTTGTTATTTCTCATAAGTCTGCATGTTGGTTGGGCTGTTCCTCTGCTGGTCTTACGGGGGTCATACTATGTGACTGCATTCAACAGGCAAGGTGGGATTAGCAGGCACAGTTGGCACAGCTGAACCTCTCTCTCCTCACGGTATTTTCATTTCAGGCTTTTTTGCAGAACAGCACTTTCAGAACCACCTTCCAAGAGAGGGAAAACAAGTCACAAGCCTCTAGTGCCTGATCTGAAACTGGCACGATATCATTTCCATGGTGTTCCCTTGGCTGAATGAATTACAAGGCCAACCCTGATTCCTGAGGAAGGCAGACAGAGTCCACCTCTCAGTGGGAGGGGTGGTAACATTACTTTGCAAACAAGGATGAAAGAAACTGTTGTAGCATCTTTGAAATCAATCCCGAGATGAATTGCGAAATGTACCCGACAGGACAGTTGCACCATTGGTGATGCAGATCCTAGACTTTTTTATGGAAAGTGAGATTAACTTTTCAAAGATGTTCAGTGCAAATACTCCATAGAGCTAATTTTGAAGCATTTCTTTCATACAAGAGTTGACTGTTTTGCTTGTTCAAGGATACAGAGATTTGTAAAGAAACCACCTTATGTGGACACACTTGGAGGGTCTGCATGAATCATTCATTTATTCACACCTGCTTGCATTCATTCATGCACAGGTATGTATATATATATATATATATGTATATATATATATATATATATATTCTTCATGAAGCTGTAAAGTAGAAGTCACGGACTAATTAGTTAATTAAATTATGGCATCACTATTGGAGTTATCTCTTTCTTCCTTGTTAGTATCAATAAGGACAAATTACATTCTGTAATATTTTAGTTTGCATTTTTAAAGTTCGATTATTTTTTTTTTTCCTTCAAGCAAGAGCTCTTTTTGTCCTTCCCATATAAACCTCTATTAAGAGGTTGTAACTTTAATGGGATATGTCTCAAGGCATACTCCATATGTAGACATCTAGAGACATCTGTCTTCTTGAACTTACACTTAAAGCAACATTAGATATTGAGGGTAAGTTGGAGATTAAGACATTAAGTAGGCTACAGAGCCATGATAGTTTAGGAGCCAGATCATCCAATGACAGAACACACTCATCTTGAGTACACTGGGATTTTGTTGTTGGCAGGTACAAATGCAAACAGCATTCACTCATTATTTGTTCGTTTTGCCACAAAATATTTATTATGTTTTTGCTAGGGTCTGTGGTAAGTGAAGGGTTTTACAGTGAAAACAAAGCAAAGTTCTTTTCCTCATATAACTTAAATTCCAATCAGGGGAAACAGCAAAAAAAAAAAAATGTGGTCTCTCACATAGTAATAAACATTTTGGAAAACATAAAGCAGAGTTTAGAGAGACAAGGAGAAACCAGCAAAAGAAACTGAGAAGGGATGAATGGTGAGGTAAGAGGAGGTTAGATGGAATAGTGGACCACTGTGTGGAAAACATGTCAGCAGGAATGACAACTGTTCCATATTCTTCTGAAAGGTCAGGGAAATGGAGGACCGAGGACTGGTCATTGTAGCTGGGAATGTGAAAGTCTTTGGTGGACAGAAAGGGCAAATTAGTTTGAATTCAAGGGAAAATGGGAACAGAGAAAGAGGAGAAAGTACAGATAGGAAACTCTTACAGATACTTGACTGAAAAGGGTATTTGGAGGAAGATGTTGGTCATAGGAGACAATTCTATGTGATAGGAAATAGAACTGTGTGTTTGGTGCTTAAGGGAATGGTCCTGTAAAGTGGGAAAGCTGATGACATGAAAAGAGAGAGGAATTTTCTGGAATGATGTCCTTGAGTAATTGAGATTATTTTAGGTCAAATTTAGACATTCACATCATTAACATGTTAGAGCATACACCCCAAATATATAGGCATATATTTCAGTGTTTTATTTGTATTTTATTTAGTAGCATGTTACATGTGTTCCAAAACATATGTAAAAATGTAACAAATACTGTGTAGATAAGTATATAAATAGAAGGCCCAGGATTTCCTCTTTATACCACATAGAAGATGTATACACATAATCCTTAACATGCACTTACCTCTCTTGGGGGGGTTAATCTTGGAATGTCACTGTTGGTGACCTATCAAAAATAGGTCTTTCGAATTGAGAATTTGAGTTTTGTTGCTGTCTTAATTTCTGTCTAGAAGGTATTTTGACCTTAAACTAAGAATAAGGACTCTAGCTGGGCACAGTGGCACATGCCTGTAATCCCAGTATCACAAAAAATAAAATAGAATAAGGACTCTTAAGTGTAACCAATGTGAGATGATTTAGTTAAAAGATTCATAAACGTGTTCTTCAAATGCTTCTTCAGGTTGCTTTTGTCACATATAATGTCACAAAATGCAAAAAATCCTCAGAAGTACAACCACTTTTCAATTGTTATTTTTTTTAATGTTGGGTCAATTTTTTTTTTTTTCCTGTTAATTCTTTGTTGAGTCACTTTTTGACCATGGCTTTCTCTGAGTCCTTGACTGAAGGATGAGACTATATATCTCATCACAGGCATATAATTAAACCTTTCACCACATGATAGTAGGAGTGAGAAATGTATTCTATTGTTTTGTTGTTGTTACTGTGGTTTCTGAATAAAACATGATAGTGATCTGCTAAAGGGTACACTAAAACATTGTTCCCAGGTTGCAGAGTAAAGAGTTTAAACAATAGCCACTGGAGCTTTGTGCAAAAGATATTGTACTCTGGAAGACGTTTTTGCTAATTTTGAGGCTGAAATTAATGGTACAGAGATAGTTTAATGATTGGTTAATATAAAAAACAATGGTGTCAAGTCAAACCACTATGAAAATCTTCAAGGAGATCAAAGTAACCCTTCTCACAGTTCCAGGGCAATTCCAGTTGAATTAGTGTCTCCAGTTATGTCCCAAACTCACTCAAGTCCAGTCATCAGTCCACCATGAGCCCTTTCACAAAGGGGCACCGTGCTTCTAAATCAGCCTCTCCAACGTGGGAGGCTGCCTCATGCTCCACATTTCCACTCGAGAGCCTTCCTTTTCTTGACGACAGGGGCTGTAGGTTCCCTGAGTTGCCCTTTTTTTGGAGGCAATAATAGAAGCAGCAACGGCCAGCAAGAGGATGAATAACAGGGCTAAGGTCACTGAGCCAATGGCAGTGAAAATGTCCGAGATCAAGTCATCTGCCAACTGAAGGGATTGAAATAGTTTAGATGTGAGTTCAAGAGCAAAGGTAAACTTAGAACAATGAAACTCCCCTGGAGTGAAGAACAAGATCAAGTTGGTACCACTCAATATCATAAAAAGACCAAGGTGTTAAAAGACAGCCAGATTTTCTTATTTCTAGATTTTGTGAAGACGATCATTTGTCTGGGATCTGAGCCCTATAGGCAGAGAGTGTGGTGTGAACTGTCTACTGTAATTACTCAGTGTCTTAATCTTAGTGACTAAGGTCATTCATGTGACATCAAGGTCAAGAAATGAACCCATATATACATACATATATGTACAATAATTTCTAAATTCACAGGATTGCATTATTTATGGTTTCTTCCCTCCCTTGCCCAAAGTTTGATTTTGGACTTAAAAAAAATATATTGTTTTCCAGTCTTTCTTGGGAAAGGAAGCAAATTAAATTAGTTGGGCCTGTGGGAAAGATCCCTAGAGAAGAGGGACTGAAACACTCATCTCACAGGCAATTTGGATTTGAAGTGACAATTGAATGCTTGTAAAAGCACATGAGTTCAATGCTGGACCCAAACATCTAGCAACGGAAAGCTGCAGGTAGAACCTGGCAGGAGGAGCCCAATCCTGTGCTCTCTGGGGTTTGCCAGTGAACAATGGTTTGTTCAGCGTTGGTGTGGTGTGATTGCAAATCTCTCTTAGAAAACCTGAACTCCATCCGTTTGGCAATAAGTACACGAAACTGGGATTGAGTTGCATAGAAATAATAAAGGCAGGAAGCAGTCACTATCTGAATTTCTTAAGTGATTTTTTTTAAAGAAATATTTCTAGCAGAGCAAAAATAGGAGTAAATTCCCTTACCTTCCCTCTTAGCTTTCTCTATGATCCCTGCCCCATTGCCAAACCAATCTATATACTCACAAAGAGAAACTCTGTTTTAACATTCTGGGCAGTTTAAATATCTTTGCTATCCTTAGTTTTTGTTGTTGTTGTTTATTTGCTCCTGTGTTTTGGTATACATCATTACATAATTAATATAATATAGTAATGTCTTCAGAATGTTATTTTGGGTCTAATCACTGAATCTTGCCTATATATTATTTATTAGTTTTTTTCATTCATTTCAACAGTACTTATTATTTACTATGGGTATTAACTAGTAAATAAAAATACAAAGATAAAGTTTGGAACTTGGGACTCAGATTCTGAGGATAGGAGAAAAGGGGGAGGCACATACACACATATACACAAATAACCATAATGCACTGTAAATTTGTGTTTTGATAGTGCACTAAGTGGCACTGGAGTGCAGGTGGAGAAAGAGTGGAATAAAGCATGTGATTGTTCTTTGAAGTATGAGTGAAAGTTCAAGCATCATAAGCAGGAAATGCCATTTGGATGAAACCATTTGAATTTTTAAAAAGCAAGGGGATAGAAAAGTCCTTAAAATTTATAAAACAGTAAGAAGCACAATATGACCAATGAAAGGTATTGCCTACCAATCTCCATGTGTGAATTGGGAAAGGTCATTGATAAAAATCATTGAAATCATTGATAAAAGATAAAACTATAAAGGAGATAAATTTTGTCAAGAAATTTATTTTGAAACTACCTTAAAATTCAGTCTTTGACAGTCATTTTGGGGCTGTTGAAGATGTTCAGGAAAGGACAGGACATAATCACATCTGCGTTTTATTAATTTGTCTCTGGTATTCGGGTGGAGGATTAGAGAAAAGTGAAGGTAGGTAAGAAACTAGAGGTAGAAAAATTAGTTCATTTATTGGTCATAAAGACAGACCTATGTCGAAATTTAGCAAAGAAGTGAGGACTGAAGGGCAAGAGTGGGTGAGAGAGATTTTGGAGGTAAATTTGGCATCACTCCATGTCAGATTGTGCAGAGCTAGGGACAAGCAAATGAAAGATTAAGATGGCTGGGAATTCCATGGTAGGTGAGCATGTGGATGGGATGTTATTAGTTGGAAATAGTAGAAAGAGAAACAGGCTTATGCAGGAAGACTATGAATTCATTTTAGGAAAAGCTAGTTTTAAGCACCAAGAAAACATTCAGGGATATGGTGCTTTTAGATAATTAGAAATACTACAACCTCTCCCTCCTCTTTCACATTACTGTGAAAAATCCTGAGTCGGAACAACTTTTCATCTCACAATTATTGGAATTTCAGGAGTAAAAGCATGTAGAGTTTCACAGAATCCAGTCATTTTTTGAGAAAACAATTTTAGAGGGCAAATTCCCCACCTGTACTGCGTGGTCATGCTTTCGTGAGTAATTACACGTTTTATCGATTAAGATAACTCTGGTCTGGGAAAAATGAACAGAGCCATAGAGGTGGCCTTGAAAGGCCAAAAGTCAGGGACACAGAAGGGCAGATGGAACCCAAACAGCAAAACACTTGATATTATTTCCAGACCTTTAGATAATGCATATGTAAGTTCCTGGTTGTTGATTTAATCTTAGTGTATCCAGTAAATGGAGTCATTTTAGGGAGTAATGACTGTTCTGGATGAGTGAGTTGGGTGTGTCTATCCACAGGCATGCAGGAGAAAATCATTTGGCTTGCCTCTGTTTTCTAACCCTTTCTGGTCTCTTGTCTCATTGGGATAGAGACTGGTTACACTGGGGAAATGAAGGCCAACTACAACCTGTCATATATCGCATTGCACCTGGGGAAAGAGAGGGGCTTCTGGGCATAGGTACAGAGTCCTTGTGAATGCCACAGTTCTGGCAGCACCAGAGAGCTGATCTCCTTCACTTGTGGACTTGTCAGGAACCAAGAGCCTTGCATATAGTGGCTTCACTGTCCTCAGAGCTGGTAAGAACAAAAGCAAATTCAAGGGCTGGAATCTAGATCCATCTCTGCCACTTGTGGCTGCCCCTTAATGAAGTGGTTAGAAGTTCAGCCTATAGAGGGAGAGACCTGGGTTCCACTCAGAACCCTGCCACTTCCTTGTGTGAACACCAGCAACTCATTTCACCTCTCAGAGACTTGTTTTCATCATCTATAAAATTGGATATTAATATCTACTTCAAGGGATGGGATTAAATGAAATGCAGCGAAGTGAAATATACAAAGCAAGATTTAAAGTACGTCCTCAATACCTGAAAATATTAGTAGCTGTTAACACACCATTGACCACTCTCCCTTATTCTGTTTATTTATAAAAGATAAACTAGAACTCTGTTAGGGCTTTGCAGTATGTCCCAGTGAACCAATCTACAAAACTAAAAATTGCAAGTTTAGGCCTCATATTGTTTTTGATGAGAGAGTTCCCTTAGCTGTATGTAATGACATGTAAGACATGTCATTAAGCTCTGGAGTCAAGCTGAATGAGTAGGATTTTGAAATCACCTCTTGAAGATCCTTTACCTTTGAAGTCCCATGGTTGAAAGGCTCCTTTTGGTCTGCTCTTCTTCAACCATGCTTAAAATATACAGCACCAGAGTGGATCTTTTGATAATTGAAACTGCTGTGACACATGAACTGATGTTGGGACCTCCAAGGGTGGGACAAGACCTGTTTGGGCAGATTATACTTCTAACACTGTTTTTGAATAACGTTTTCTGAAAAGATACATCCCATATTAGCAACAACTATAATGTAAAATTATTTTTATAAAGGATGACATGCTTCAAACTGTATTGAATTATTATGTTAATTTTTTTTAATATATAACTCTCTAGCTAAACTCACTTTGTTTTCCCCCAAAGCAGGTTCACTGAAACCTTGACTGGTTTATGGCCTATCTACAACCCAAAGTCAGGTTATGTTATGCCACTCTGAGGTGAAACTGTCAGCACTTATTTTTAACCTTCTTACTTGACTGCTGTATACTGAACCATTCACCAGTGCATCTTGTAATCCCATAAAAGGTTTCTATACTGTTTCTGCTGAAGGGAGAGTGGAGACAGCATTTGATAACCAGACAGTATTTGATAACCAGACAGAAATGGGTTTGTATTCAATTTTGCCAATTTTTAGTACACTTTGCCTACGTATGTTGTTTTTCTGTGTCTTAGAATTGCTCCAAGAATGGTAGCATTCAGCTATGTGGAAATGAGAACTTGGTCTGTGTTGTTGCTCTTCTCTATTATTCTTCGGAGTGAACTTTCCTGCTGGTTGCCCTTTCCCCGTGTGGATTTCAGAGCTCCACACCCACACCCCACACAATGATGAACGGTTCATCTAATTTTGAAACTACAAAATGAGCTGACCTCTCTGGAAAGAAAAAAACATATGGGCCAATGTCTATATCCTCAGCATCAGGAATTGCCTTTCATACTATTTAGGGCTGATGACAACATTCAGAAGAATGTTGAAAAAATAAAATAAACACTTTGAAAGGAGACCCCCAAATATGAAGCATTACAAGACTGCTTGGTAAAATTAGCCTCACATTGCCAAGTGCATGGAAGTGAAGATGTTAAAGCTTTGACTTAAAGTGAGATTCAATTCAAGAATTGATGCCGCTACCATTGAGGTCATTCTCTCATATCTGGGTTTTATAAAATCAGGAGAAATGAGTTTGTGGTTAAAATAATGGCAATATTCGAGGCTGAAATTGGCTCCCAGAAAACACTGCAGTGGAATGATTTTCTTCATGTCTTTCACAGAATTTAGCTGTATGTTCATTACAGAGGAATATGTGGAGACAGTTTAAGGTTACAAGTTGCATTTCAGTTTCTCTATGTGAGCTTCTAAAACTAGTTTGTGCATGTGATGTATGTGTGTGTGCCATTGTGTAGGTAATACATTGTGTGCTATTATAAGAATTAGTATTAATGGGAAAATTAAACATGTTTTTTAAAACACCACTTAGAATATTCATCTTGCATCTGCATATTTAAAATAGAATAAAGATAACTTTAACTCTCATCTCCCAAATTTAAAAAAAAAAAAGGAAAGGAATAAATATTCTGTATTTATCTTTGGAGAGCAGTTCTGGGAATCACTATTGTAACAAGTACAGCTTCAATTTTGTGGATGATGAAAACCTCCCACGCAGACCTGAGTCCTTGAACTGTATCTTATCAGTGAATTGCTAGAAACAGCAGTTTCCATAGTAATATTGAATATATGCCAGAAGTCTATTTTTTAAAATTAATATTGCTATGACAGCTAATTTTTAACCATAAATACACTGTCCACTTTACAGTTATAAAGGGTGAAAATAAGTACTGAAAAGCCAAGGAGAGGACTGGAGAAGGGTCCTGGCACAAAGAGGGGACAATTCAGCCTGATGCTCCGTTTACAGACTGGAAGGTACAGTCAGAAGACTGTGGCAGAGCTACCTGCCTCTCATTGGGACCTCAGCCCAGCTAGAGCACAGATTAGGAAGGGGACCTGACTGTGGCATCATTTTCTCCTGGACACTTCCCATCTCTTCATTTCACCACCCTGCTTCTCCCAGGAAACTTGCAAGCTCTCTCTGGGATTGCTGAGAGCAATACAGTGGCGAGCCCCCGCCCCTCTAAGGCTGTGTCAACTGCAGTTGGCAACGTTTGAAATCCCTTGCTGGAAAAAGAAGGAATCTGACATAAAGTCTTTCTCATTAATTCTCACCACGTAGTTATCATTCCTTAACATCTTCTGATTGGGGTTTTCAGAATAGCTGGGGAGGAAAAACCAGGACAATTCAGGGAACCACAACCTGGAAGGTGTCATCCTGGGAACTTTCCCATATGATCTGCGTACAAGGCCCTGCTCAAGAGGCCACGATAGGGACTGTGCAAATTTCCTGTCAAAATGCTGAAGATAAATGAGAAAAAGGAACTGCTCTAGCATAGAGAGATACATTTGGAATTCTAGCTGCAATTAAACATTTGGAATTCTAGCTGCAATCAAACCATTAGCCTCTTTTGTACATTAACCCAAGCATGGCACATTTCCTCTTGTGACCTTTAGGAAACAGTTGAATTATATTGCCACTTGAGATATGCTGTAATATTGGGCATCAAGGGACACATTTATTCTTGCATTCAACAAATAATGATTGGATGTGTGCTCTGGGTAGAGCTGAGTTGAGATCCAGTGCGAGTCAGTGGTTCCTGCCCTGCCAGCCCAGGTAGTGGGTCTGGTTCTTGCCTGATGCTTCACAGCCTCCTGCTGCTTCAGAACCCAGTTTGTAGGCAGAAGCACGAAAGCAGCTAGAAGTTAGGAGACGCTGTCTTCATGTTTTTCTCTCTGGGAGCAGGTGGTGTAAGTGATATTATTGTTTTCCTTGGAACGCAAGAACTCATGAATAAAAATCATCTCTCTTTCATACAAGAACCAAGTCCCAGCAGTCCAAACTGAGATTTCATTATGTTTTGTAAAATTATTGTTTAAAGATAATAGCTAACCATTTCTTCTGACCTTTTTGTCAGAGTTTTGCCAGATGCTTTACACTCAGAGACCACTTTGATTCTCCTACTAACCCAATGAGGTAGGTGTTTCTATGTTGTGTCACCTTCTCAGAGAGGCCTGTCCTGACCACCCTGTTTAACAGCAAGCAGTCAGCTTTCTCTTAGGCACTCTGACATCTGACTAGTTTATGTGTCTTCCTATTGTAATGGAAGCTCCGTGAAGTGGGAGACATTTGTCTTCCCTGTTCCCACCTGTCGCCCCAGTACCTGGAACAGTATCTGTCAAGAGAGATACTGTAATTGACAACAGAGAGCTAAAAGTTTAAGAACTTTTCCAGCAGCATACAGCCAGCTATGGACTTTATCCACTCAGAACTTCCTTCTCTTAGAATTTTTGCCGGACAAAAACCCCAGCATGTGTCTGACAGAGAAATGGAAGCCTTTGCTCTCTGGCTCCCCTGTAAGGGAGATGCCATCTTTGAGGTACTGCTGACAAACACTGGTGTAGTAGATAAGATAGGAGATGACTGAGGCACCCAGAAGGCACAAAGATGGTTGGGCATTTTCCATTTTGTGAAATTAGACATAATCTGTTTATGTTTTCCTTTTTCCTGCCCCTCATATCCTGGGCAGGTGCATCAGCAGGTGACCCAAGCAGGAACTGCTAGTGAAGCTTAAACAATAAAGTAGCAGCAGCCAGCTGTGATATTCTACCTGCGAATTTTTCTTTTCATCAGTTAGATGAAACTAATGGACATTATCTTTTCCCATCTTGGTTTCAGAAGATCTTTGTGCATGCTCTTTCTTTCTTTCCATTTTCCTCTTCTTTTTCTGTTTTACTTTGGAAAACAGGGGTTGCTAACTGAAGATTCAAGTGGGTAAATCGTACAGCACTGTGAGCTGCTGATGCCTGGGGTTTTCAATCCTGATCTCTTCCCATCTTCACTGCTCTCTGCCCAGATCCTTTCCCAGTTTGGTCCTCCACTTAAATTTCACATTTCTGCTTCCCCATAGTCATCATCCTGGTCTAAGTCATGAACTATCTTTTGCCTGAGTGATTGAATAGTCTTCCAGCTACTTCCTTTTCCCTAGAATATGCACCCTCCAACTAGCTCAACAAGAACAACTGTAGAGGAGGAAAAGTTTATTTGAGGGTTCATGGTTTCAGAAGTCTCAGTTCATAGAAGGCTGGCTCCATTCCTCAGGGCTCAAGGTGAGGCAGAACACCATGGCAGAAGAGTGTGGTGGAGGGAAGTAGCTTACATGAAGATGGAGAAGCAGAGAGAGAGAGAAAAAGAAAGAGATACTTGTCAAATACAAAATATATACCCCAAAGTCATGCCCTAAGGAACACACCTCCTCCAGCCAGACCCTACCTGTCTACAGCTACTACCCAGATGATCCCCATCAGGGGATTAATTCACTGATTGGGTTATGGCTCTCAGAACCCAATCATTTCACCTCTAAACCTTATTGCATGTCTCATACATGAGCTTTTGGGGGACACCTCATATCTAAACCATGACAGAAAGGGAAACCATAACAGAATGGAAAACAATACACAACTTTGCTTACCAGACTTAGAAGTCCATGGAAACTAATCCAAACATATCAAACCAAAATTTCTCATCTTTAAGCTGATACTCTTTATTATTTAACTTCCATCTGGTTATTATGTGTCACAATCCATCTACCTCCATTCCAGCAATGCAGCTCTCTTTCTCAAGCAGGAATCACCTAATTCTGCCAATACCACTTTTCCATCATGAAACATGCCGTTTATTCAACCATACCTTTTCTCCTCTTTACAGAACACTACTCAAACTTTCCTTGCTCTTTGCAAAGCATCCCCAGGGAAACCCATGTGACTCTACCTCCCTGAGTCCTTGATACAGAAATACCCAGGGTCAGCAGGTAATTGGGAAGACCAATAGCCAGGCTGTATGGCATGGAGTATGCACTTGAATGTGTTGCTACTGCTTTTTGTAAGTTAAGCCAAATTCTGCCCCTTCTTTTTAGGACTGTAAGGAAAGAGTATCTGTTTATCTGTTTACTCTGGAACTTTCCAATAATACAAAATTAAGAGCTTTGCACAAAGTGTCTGATCAATTGTTATTGACTCACACACTTGTAATATTCATTGCTCTGTTAAATGCATTATTAAATTCTTTGCAGTCATAAGATGAGTTCTGGATAGCCCAGAAAATTTATTGGTGGTGAATTAATTCTTTCACTCATTCATGCATTCATTCATTCAATAAATTTTTACTAAATGCCTTCAAAGTTTCAGACATTGAAGGTAATGAAGGTATGGAACTAAAAGACATGGTCATGGTCTTAAACTTTCTATTTTGTGGTAGTGAGTAGGGGTGGGGGCAGCTACAAACAACCATTGTAATGTGTGTTGCCTTAGGTTGGAGGTGAGTCTGAAGGGTGGCAAGGGGAAGGAAGGTGGACCTCATGGTGAACCTTGAGTTTCTCAGAGGAAGTTAGCTGCTGGGAGAATGAGGTAAAGAAGGGAAGGTTGTCCAGGCACAGGGGCACAAACCTGTAAACCTAGGGACTCCAGAAGCTAAGGTAGGAGGATTGCAAGTTTCAGGCCAGCCTCAGCAACTTAGTGAGACCCTGTCTCTAAATAAATAAATAGGGCTAGGGATGTAATGCCTTCTGGGATGGAGATGGAAGGGGTATTAGGCAGATAATAACATCGTGGTCCCATTGCATTACAGGAACAAGAAACATGACAGTGGTGGTGGGATTTCTTGTCTGCAAAGGGTGAGCCTTTATGTAGAACCACAAATGCAGAAGTGGAAAGGGGAGTGACAGCTCAACCAGGAAGGTGTTTACCAACCTGGGCAGGTAGCCCATGGAGATACTATCTCAGGAGGATTTGTTTCCTCTCCTTCAGTGAAGTGGAAGTCCATTTCATGTACATTCTCTGCTTTATCTTTCCTATTCCATGTGACTTGGACCAGTTACTAGAAATATATCAACTTTATTACTTTAGTTCTTTTTCTGTGCATATGCCAAAAGTCCTCTACTAATCTGCATTTTATAGCACAGGAAAGACTTGAGTTTCTTATACCCCATCTCTTCCATAGTACATAGATTTTTAGGAGGTGATTGAAAAATATGCCAATTTATTTATACACGATTTCAAAAGGAAGAGAATATTTAGTAGCAAATGAATTAAGAAGGAAGGGAATTAAGAGGGAATGTTTGAGGTTAAAAGACACTAAAAAACACAACAACTGTGATGACCAAATACAATTGATTGTATCCTGGATCAAAAAAAAAAAATCAAAAAAGGACATCTTTGGAACTGTTGGAGAAACCTGAATATGGGTAGTATATGAAATGTTAAGTTTCTTGAATGTGATACTAGCCTTGTAACTCTAGAAAGAAGTCCTCTTTCTTAGGAGATGCTTGCTGAAATATTATATCGAAAAATGTTATAATGTCTGCAATCTGCTTTGTAATGATTCAGAAACAACTATATGTAACTAACAATAAAGCAACGGTAGCAAATTATTTTAAAGTTGGTCAATTTGAGTGATGGGCCAACTTTCTTCTTGACTCTCTTTAGATTTAAGCTTTCATTCCAAAAATGTTTGAAAAGAGGTATTTTAAAAAATTATTTTTATAATGAAAAGTTTCTCTAACCTCCAAAATGTGCAGTTCTTGTTTCTCCCATTAACTCTTCCTTGGCTATTCCAGCCCTTGCTGATTTCTCTTTTTCTCTATATTTTTATCACACAATAAATTCTACTCCCATCGATGGCCAACTCTCTCCTTGCAGATACTAAGGTATAGGTCACATCAGATGATAGTTTCCTCACCTATTTGCCCCGAACCTTGCCTGCCAGTGCCAAGCAGTGTCAGGCATGCACTGGGTGTTCGTGGACTTTCTCATGATCTATTGTTATCACCATTCTTAACCAAAAACCCACATCATGGCATTTTTCTCATTCTGATTTCTTTCTTCTTTCCAACTTTCTTCAGCTGGTTGAAAGCTATTATTCATTTATTCCCACATTACACAGGAAAAAGAATGCCAAATCCCTGACATCCTTATGGTTTATCGCATATTCCTTCAGCAAAGGTAATCTAGTCTGTGTCATCATATTTATTGCCCCCAAATCAAAACCAGTTGCCAAAGTAATGTAGGTCTGTTGGTTTGTGTTGACTCAATCCATGTCAGAGGAGCTTTAAGACCATATAAGAATAATTTGACCAGTAAAAGGAAAGTCATAAAAATGATCAAAAAGCCAATAGATATGCTGAGAACACCAAGCTTATTTTACTGAGGATTTATGATTAACTTATCAGAAAATTATTTGGTCCAAGTCTACATTCAAGTATGTCCCTCAGTAATTCAATAAAGATTCCAGGCTCTGAAAAAACCAGCCTCCTATAATGAGATAACCTAGTAACCCCTAACTTGTAGCACATGTATTTTAATTTTCAACAGTTGTGAGACTGCACTAAATTCAGCTTTTGAAACACTAGTCCCATTTATACCTCAGCCATGCATTAAATTACTGGAGCATAAACTGCACTGGAGCAAAGCAAGCTGTGTCATTCCTTCTTACATACCTGCCCAAATGTTTATCAAATCGAGCTTAAATACCAAATGGACCCCAGATGGTAGCAGTGCCAACTCCCACTGTGTCTCATCCAACAGAAGAGGATGCCAGATCACCATGCCCTGCCATGCCACGTTAGCTTTGCCCCAAGCCCAACTCTGGAGGTTGTATTTTATCGACCAGACTCAAATTGGCTTCCCCTAGTGTAGGTGATAAAGTGTGGCATCAGGTCACCCAAGTAAAATATATTACTTTAACTTTGACAGCTTGTCATTGAAGTCCTTGTTTATATAATCTATTGTGCCATTTACTCCATTCTTATTTTAAAAAGCAAACCTAGAAATAAAAACCCTCTCTTCTGCTGTTTTGTTGATGAATGTCTATACCCTACTCCTTCCCTTAAATAATCTCAGAATTAGCTATTTCTATTGTCACTGCCAGTTTACATCAAATTATCAAGATTCCAGTTTTAAACTCTGCCTCCTGGAAGATGAAGGACACGCATCATGCTTTAGTGGAAAATCTTTCACTGAACAGCCTTCTCTTTTCCAAAGAGTTTTAGACTCAGCATGTCTAAACAGAGAAGAATCTTGTGGAGCTATGACTGGGCAGATCTGAAGTGACCATTACCAGAATCTACAAGTGAGTAGCAACTAAAATCATCAAGGTACCTGACACCTAGCAAAAACCAAAACCTTCACATTGTTAGGATTTGTTGAAATAATATTTACTTTTAGAACTAAAAGAGTCTTTCAGAAGTTGGGCATTCAAATTCCAAATAGGCCATTTGGGAAAAGCCTGTGAGTTTTAAAGTTAGCAGGAATGGAAAAAACAAACAAACAAACAAGACTCTTAT
The DNA here is from genome assembly GCF_902686445.1 of Sciurus carolinensis. Taxonomy (NCBI): domain Eukaryota; kingdom Metazoa; phylum Chordata; class Mammalia; order Rodentia; family Sciuridae; genus Sciurus; species Sciurus carolinensis. The sequence goes on from NC_062224.1 coordinate 89,464,724, forward strand.
GTTTCGCTTTACTAACAGTGTACTAAATTCCCAAACACACAACAGGGGAAAAAGATATGTTTATATTAGCACTAAGGATTCCTTCTTGGAGGAGACCAAAATAAAGTCTAACAGCATTTTCCTACTAGCTTAAAAATACTGCCAAACTAAAACTGCTCTTTCTCTACATATAATTTTAGCACAGAATTTAAAAGCCATTATAAAATTAGATCAGACAATATAGCCAAAATGGTTACTTTATATTTGAGGAGCTCTAATTCTATATGAAATATGTAGAGTAAATATGATATTCATAATGTCTCCACCTTCTCTAAAATGCGGTCCTTGCCCAAGAAAGGATGGGAGATAGAGGCACCAAGAAGTTTGATACTCTCCTAAGAAAGGTTCACAGGGCAAATTACATAAAAACTCTTCTTTGCGACTGATTTCTAGTGACTGTTTTAATCAAATGAAAAGCAAATTTCCTGCTTCCTACCCATTTCAGGTATCTATTTAATAGGAAATAATATGACCCAGCTAAAGTACTTTATTGTATTTTGGTTTTATAATTTACTATTAGTATTCTCAGAATATAAGGTTCTTTTTCTGGATAATCTTGTCAATTATGGCAATTTCTCACATTCTATTTACATTCTTTTACTGAATTTTGAAGTAATTACTAAGATATTCCTCTTCCTAACTTTAATAATCTGAAACCTAGGGAAATTTTGTTTTCTTAACTCCCAAAGGGACTTAGAATTGAGAATTCAAATGATAAACTCAGCCTCTTCAGTTTTGTGGTTCATCACAATTTCCTCTTTTTTTCCCCCATATCCCAGAAAAACACTCCCTTCTCTGCCCCTTTAAAAAAGATTTCCCTTGGGTCTATAACTTTTTTTATTCAATCACCATTTAGATTACTTGTCCTCGGGGATATGGCTGTGTTAGGAGCCCCAGGAAGAAAACTGTGATTAGTCACTAGGCTCAAAAATTCCTCCCCAATCCTGTTTACAAGGATAGATGCCAATTCTTGAAACATGCTCCCTGCTCATGTTCTTTTCAGGGTAATTCTGCTAGCACAGCCCAGATAAAACACACAGCCTCAGTATTTTCAGTGTTGTGAGGAGACACATTTACATTCCACGGACAGAGCTGGGTGTAAAAGGAAGCCATCTGCTGTGATTCAACATCATGAGGAGTAGCTATAACTTTGTTGAGAGAAAAGCAGCGACAACATGGCTTGACTCAGTCCGAGTACTCCTCTGTGTGGTGGGAGACCCAAGCAGAAATCACCGCAGTGCTAAAAAACATTTTTATTCTTATTCTTAGAAGCTGGTCTTGTGTCACATGGTTTCATTGTTCTCTTTTCTTTAAAGCCATTTGCTGATATTTTTAAGCCTCTTTTCCTAGTTTTAGGAACCCATGATAAATATATTATTTTTGCCACAAAGATGACAACTTATTTGTGCATTCTATCCAGGAAATTAATCTTTCCAACATCTAGTTCATTTTCTACAATGGAATTACCTGTAAAATACTTTTTTTAACTAAAAGGTGGTATACAGGGAAAAGAAAAAAGTCATTACAACCTGAAGATTTTGTATATTCCCAGCATTGTACACACCCCATTTTAATTTTCACAACCATCAAATTAGTGATTATATAAAAGAGGATTTAAGCAATTTGTCCTAAGTCATACAGCTAGGAAGCCACAGATCTAACATCCAAATTGTTAGACCTTGTTCGGTTTTGCCCTGTGGCATGCTAGGTGGAGTGCTGTATAGATGTAACCCCAAATCTGCTCTGTCATTTCAATTGTCACCCTTAGTTGGCATATTTATTCACTGAAAGAAGAGTATCACTGGTTATTTTCTATTTCAGGTCCCTTCCTGTGTACAGTGCTTTTTTATAGCCAGTCACATTTCCCTGCTTGTAGAAGATTGTGTTATTACTTTAAAGCTTCATATGTGAGAACGAGCTTTGGTAGAGCATGCAGGTGGGTTGGTGGGTTTCTTTAGTGAGTTCTAGGAAGGTGCCCAGCACACAGTGGGTGTCTGGGCTGTAAGCCATCTCCACAGTGCCTTCCTGTGTAAATGCTGAAAAATTCAGCGGGAGAACAAAGAAAAGAACCCATAATTCATAACTTTCAGTTCTGTGCTTTTAACACCCAGCATGTCTATCAAGAAATAAAACAACTAAACAATGTAGACAATCTTCTGAGGTTACTGCTTGTATAAAACAACCATGTGCTATGCCCACTCCAGTTTTAACAGAACATTATCAGGCGATGATTAAGAAGATAGCTATTTCAGGGCTTCACAGTGTCAGAAAACAAGGTATTGAGCCATCAACTCCCTTTTTAGGTGCAGCACTTAGATTGTAGCCATGTACTGCTTCCAACTCTAAATATTAATGGGAAGCAAAGAGAGAGCTCTTCATTGGCCATGGGCTGCCTGAGCTCATCATATTACATGACACTTCCGCATTATTTGCTGAGATGTAGATAATTTTACTTCTTGTTAACAAGTTTCTGTGTATTTTTACTCCATAAGCTGATTCTTGAATCAATGCCTACAGGAGATTTGACTAATATCAGCATAATTTGATGGAAAGTTTGAAATTTATGCATAATTAAAAATTCTACATCCATTTCCTAATTTCCCAGTAATGGCAGCTAATTCTTTTGAATGTCATACTACTTACACCTGGATCCCCAAAGCACACTGGTTCCTTTTCTCTAACTCTAGGAGTTCATGGTTTCATAAGCATAAATAGTAATAGTTTGGGGGCAAACTTTCATATTTGACCCCTGGAGCCTGGAAGAACTGCAAAGTGGTTTTTACTCCTTTTGGGACACTGAGTTTCAAAATGTTTTCTTATAAATGTAATATTAAAAAGGGACCTGGACATTATTTATAGGAAAAAGCACACACATTTCACTACATAAAATATATTTAAGTATTATTTATCAAGTCTAGAAAGTACACATGGACAGTGTCTGAATTCAACAAATGCCTGTTGATAAGGATGGTGATATAGTATATAGATACACTTAAATTGTCTCACTGCAAGGGCACCTTACTGCATATAGAAAGTCAGATGTGAAAGTTGTTCCATACTCCAATGTACAAAATCAAGGAAGGCAGAATTACAAATGTGTAGTATGTTGAAAATCTAACTTCTTTTATTTATAAAAGTATACTTTTTTGTAGCAAAAATTCTAATTGGCACATTCTCTGCCATGAACTCCTGCAATTCATAACATAATTTTTTATCACACTTTTTTTTACTTAATGTATGATTTTAAGCCCCCCACTTTCCTATATCTGGTATATTCAGAAAGCTATAGTCAAACAACATACCATTTCTTTTTTCTCTTCATGTAGTCAGTTTCAAAGTTCATAAAGATCTGTAGATGCTTAAATTGTTTTTAAACTGAACTAACAAATTAGATGGTGTTGTAAAACAAATGCAGCACTTCTCAACGTGAGTGATGATCAGTTCCTGCTCTACCCAGATGACACTTGAAATGTCTTTCAGTCAGAGGGAAAGTCTCTATAGATCTATGTATCAGGCCTAATCTAGTCCTCTCTGAACCAAGAGAACTCAGTCAGAGCTTGTGGTTATGATTGCAATCTGCAATTATTGGAATGAGTGAATTTAGTGAATGAGTCTTTAAAAGGGATTGGAATCAAGGAATCCTTGTTATGCTCTTTCTTTTCTGATAACAGAGCTTTCTGAGTTACACTCAGGTTTCACTCTACCCCACAGAATATTTACTTCAAAGAGGTAGAGCTCACTGCTCAAATACTTTGCCAACATGTACCTGAGCATCGCCTTTATGGCCCTCATAACCTATTCCAGGTCCTTTACATCCCAGAGTGTCTCTTTCTAAAGGTGTACATATTTTTTCCATTGGAGGAGGAGTGGCTTGTCCTCCCCAGTCGTGCTGGAATCCTCTGAAAGACTCCACTTCTGTTTCAAGGCAGAATAATATATAATTATATACAGAAGCCAGATCTCTTCAGCTCACATCACTAGGTGACTGTGAAGCTCAATGTCATTATTTAGGGTTCTGCAAATAAAATTTTAAATTGAGGTGCTTCTATTGGTTTCTATAATTTGAGAGCATTTATATTGGTAATTAAGTGGAAATGCAGTTAAAGCAGCTAAACAAACAACCTTCGATCTCAAGAAGCTGCAAATTAGGATAATTTACATACTGCCAGATGTGATCAACTCTAGCATTCATAGGACTTAATAGTAAAAATAAATAGATACAGATCCCACTAGGGCAATACAGCAAATTTCGCAATCTCCTTCCCATTTTTATTCCTCAATCGCTTCTGGAACTGTTCTTCAAAAAAATAAAATCCACAGAGTTTCTTGGACATTGTTGGTCTCATGAAAACCTTGTGTTTTTGTGAACTATATGTAATTGTATCTATTTTTAAAAACTCATTTTACAATTAAGAAACATTAACACTTCTATAATTTTCCAGCATAAAGATCTTTAAATCGTTTATTTTATAAATTAGAAAACAGAATTATATATTAGAGGGGAAAAATGAGGATTTGAGCTTGGATTAACTAAGTGACTTTGAATAAATCACTTAATTTCTTCAAACCTTAGTTTTTGCATCTGTAGCATGGAAATAATAGAACTACTGATGGATAGGATTAAATGAGATACTGGATGGTGAATGCTTCCCTTCATCACTAGAGCCCCAAATCAGAGTATACAGCTCATGGAAGGAGGAAGTACCTTGGGAATCCTGCCATCTGATTTCTGAGGTGTGTGCAGGGAGGGTGTTTCTGTGCAGTGGGCTAATGTCTTTCAGGCAGTTAAGGTTCTGCTTTTATAATAACTGACTTCCTTAACTCTGAAAATAGATCCCACTAATCATAGAACATGTTCAGACTATCTGCTATTCAGTATAGGGCACATTTTGTATTGATCTGCTCAATTGGGACATTTTCTAAAGTGAATTCACATATTTTTCCATTTTATGTTCTTTAAGATCATGAACAATAACATTAATATATTTCCCCAGAGACTCTTCCAGTGGTGATGATCCAGGGAATTTTTTTTTTGTTTTTTCCATGAGGGGAGAACTAAACTGATTATATTCAAACCTCCCCAGACTAAAGCATGTCTTTGGACCTTTGATAGAAATAGAAAGAGAGTATGACAGGCCTGAAAGGTTAATTAATGAATAAAACTTTAGAAATTATTCAAAAGATTTTTTTTAAAAAGGCTTAAAACAAGATTTAGGAACAAAACTATGTGCAGATAAAACATTTAGTTAGACAAATCAAAGTCTGGGCTAAGTAATATGCATATTTAATAGGCTAGTTAAAAGACCAAATTTCTCCAAGTGTTTGCTCAAAGAAAAACTTCTTGTCTGCATAGCATTATAAACACACACACACACACACACACACACACACATACACAAACTCTGAAACAGTGAACCATCTTTATGATTTGAGTTCCAACAAGGAAGAATAAGTCTAAGAATATAATTTGGGATTCTTATTGAAAATAAAAACATCACTAAGGAAAGTTGCTATCATTTTGATATAAGGTCCTACTATCTTGTAAACATTTGTGTATCCCTGAAATTCAAGATGATGGTATCACTAGATAGGGCCTTTGGAAGGTTATCAGGTCACAAAGGTGAAGCCCTCATGAATATCCCTTCTGTCATGTAAGATCACAGAGAAAAGACACCAGCTACAAATAGGAAGCAGGTTCTCACTAGACTCCACATCTGCCAACACTTTGATCTCAGACTTCTCAGTTTCCAGAACTGTGAGATATAAATTTCTGCTGTTTATAAGCAACCCAATCAATGAAATAATTTAAGACAGATCCCTTCCAGTCAGAAAGTGAGTGGGAACCAGCAATAATCTCAAGATGTAGGAAATAGTCCTGAGGAAACTATAGCTCAGGCCTAAATCACAGAGTTCAGAAAGACTCATACTTCTCTGGCTTAATTTTCACAGAAGTTTGAGCAATTTAATCCATCCTCTAGCCCTACACTTAATTTACCCACTTTACATCCCATTATCCCGCATTCTTTGCCTGTTCCAGTCAGGCATATCTAATCTCTGCTCTTTTCCCATATAAACTTTTTCCCCACTATTACATCTTTACTTAGGTCATTATTTTAGTCTTGTGAATGCTCTCCCAATTTCTGTCCTATAAATAATCTTCCTCATATTTCATGGCCTTGTTTATTCCCATATCCTCCATGAAAACTTCCCCTGTTGCAATAGCTCGTACAGATCAGACTTCTGTGAATTTATATGTACTTTTACTCAGTGACATAAATTAGGGGTTGATTGTTTCTGATGTTTTGTAGTTTCTTTTTTTGTTGCCTACAATGAGATTACAGTTTCCTTGAGGTTATTATGCTAGGGATTATACATTGTATTTCTGATTTTCTGCTCACTTTCCTCCATCTCTCCCTACATCCTACCCACGTCCAGAGGTAGTGAAGAAACACATGCAGATGAAATGGTCACTTTGGGAAAATGCTGGCACTCTTTTGGTTGCAGGGGATATGTGGAAGGCACTGTCTCCTGCAGCTCTCTGCATTGTCATGGGACCTATGAAAGGACAGAACATTGGATTTCCTGCCTCGGAGCCCAGAATGTCAGCATGTCCCACAGGGAGCAGTTACTGTACAGGAAGATGACTTAGAGGGAGGCTGAATTGGCAGTGAGGAGGTGGGAGTGCACAGTACAAACCCTTCTGCTGGGCTGAATTTGGAAAGGGGAGAACTTTTGGAAAATGTTTTGTAAGGCTTATTTTCTAACAGCTAGATTTGTGAGAAATGATCAACTGTGGTCTTTTTAATGGTACTTTGAGAGCAAATGCAGGACTCTCTATCCCCTTCCCAGAGCTTTTGTGGCTGCAGCCGGGCTCTTTCTACTCAGGAGCTCTTCCAGATCTTTCCTGGATCCTTCTTTTCTTCTGGCACCACCTGTTCTTCCTTGGCATATGTTCCTCTCTTGTTGCTTGGGGCCTTTTCAGCAATCTGCCTTGATACTGTTTATCTTTTTGGTCCTGTGCCTTAGATTCCCTTCCTTCGCTCATATCTACAAGCCTTGTTCAGTGATCCCTAAGGAAGGCTATGGCTTTAATAATTGTTTCCCAGGTTTTTCTTTCTCTACCCTCACAAATGTAAAAATGCAGTTATAGAAAGATCTAGTAATCCATCAAGGCAAAGGATCATTATGATCACAATATGGCACTTACATTGTTTCATAAATACATGGGCATTCTCAGCTCTCTGCATACAGGAGCACAATTTGTAAATTTCTCCATTGAAATAACACTTCAATGACAAGCAAATAATCAAATAAAACTAAAAAGCAGGACAAGAGAAAATGGTTTTTTTTTTTCTGTTTTCTGAAGAAAATTCCTGTTCATTCTTTAGGTCCTGAGCCAAATGTCCTCTGTGGGAAGATTTTTCTGTGCTCCCTACTCTTGGAAATATTGTACTTTTTCCTCCTGTGCCTACTACATACCACTCATTCATCCATTTATTTATTCCTTCAGTAAATACTGAAACACTACTCTGCCATGCATGTTTGCCAGGCACTGAATTTATGAAAGATAAAGATGACATTTTCTCCTGTTTCTCTGGTTTGTGTTCTCACCAGTAAAATGGAAGGAGTCTTAAGACTTCTGTGAATAACAAATAAGATAATGTGCATGAGACCATAGAATAATTTCTGCCTCAGAGTGAGCACTCAGCAAATATCAGACTTAATTAATTAGTGTTATTATAAGATGTGGCAGAGGTATATTTGGTGTTCTGGTAACAAGACCCTTCAAATACTGATTGTGGTGGGGGAAGCCAGGAAATCTTACTTGGAAAATTTTGAAAATGTATATTTTACTAAGCAAAGAAGAATGAAATGAGGGTTTTAAAAAGAAACATGAGCAACATATCTTTTAAAATATCTTTTCAAAGTTGCAATAGCAGTCAGTTCCTACTAGTTTAGGTTAGGTGAACTAAAAGGGCATGTATTTTAATGATTCAACCATACTTATCTAACTTTGAAGAGAGATTACACTTCTTCTAGATCACTAAGATTTTGAGGAGTCCTGCCCATTCTGATATCATATAATACTTGAGTTACAGGTTGTATCTTCATGGATCTAAACTTCCTCTGGGACTGGTACAGGAAAGAGCTAATTTATATCAAGTTTCAGTCCAACAAGAACGAAAAGCTGTCTATGAATTTGGTTCTTGAATGGAAATGTTGGAGAGTGTGACTTACTTAACTCCAATACACTATCATCAACAAAGGGGTCACTAGTTACCAAATCTAGTGTTAGGCAGCTTTTCATCCCTGTAACCAAAATATCTGACAGGAACAACTTAGACAAGGAAATGTTTATTGGGGACTCATGGTTTCAGAGGTTTAGTCCCTGGTGGGCTGACTCTATTTTTCTGGGCCCAAGATAAGGCAGTTTATCATGGTGAAAGGCCCTACTGAAAGAAAACTCAGCTCAGCAAATACCAACTGGGAAGCAGAGAAAGAGCGAGTCATCATGTAAACCCTAAAGTCATGCCCCCAGTGATCTGTTTCCTCCAGCCATGCCCCACGTGCCCACAGTTACCACTCAGTAAGACCACTTCAATTATTAGTTCATCAAATGGAGTAATCCACTGATTACAACTCTCATAATATATCCCTTTCACCTCTGAACATTGTGCATCAATACAGGACCTATTGGGGGACACCTTATATAAAAACCATAATACCTTGCTTTTTTGTTCTATGAATTTGTTAGGAAAAGTAGGTCCATTTTTCTGTACTTAATATGTATCATTATTTTTCATCTTAATTTTAGTAATTGTGAAGAAGACTGTACATACACACAAGCGCACAAACGCACACATGTGCACACACAAAAATGATTCTAAAGTTAGTGATTGCTGTTTTGCACTTATTTCAAAACCACTTCTTTGATTATATCAGTTAATATTTATTATCTACTTTATAATTGACATGATGCTGGCTATTAAATATTTCAAAGGAAGATATTGGTCTTAGAATGTAATTTTTTCCTAAGTTTTATGTATCAACTAGAGAGATTTTGGTCATTTATCAGATATTTATATATATATTTTGCCACCTTGAATAACAAATATGAAAATGTTTGTTTTACTTTATAAGAATATTTTGTTATCATCATAGGATTATCAAGGGAATGTTAAGGGAGATAGATGGAAGAAACATGTATTCTCTTTAATGTTAAATAAAATGTATTTATTACAGAACTAAATTAAACTGGAAAATGGAGCAATCATGAATGGGCTTTCTAAATGATCAGATACATTTCAATGCACATATCCTATTTGTTTTTGGATATCATATTTAATACACTGCTTCTTTTTTGTAGACAACTTGTTTAAATAGATTTCAACAATTTAAATGAAATGAATTTATGTTTCAGAACTTGCATTGTGAAAAAAGATAACAGCAAGACTTTATAACTTTTTTAAAAAGAATACTTTTTAATTATAATGATCAGGAAAATAATATATATGTATAAAATCAGATACATATATATACATGTATATATATACACCACGAATAAATATTGTGTCATGAAAGCTGTAAGTATAAATAATATTAAAACAATTACCAATTTCAAGTTACCTTGATATTTAAAATTGTTCTAATGTTAAATGCTATTTATCTAGTTTTCTGTATGACAATCATGTATTCTCACCAAAAGAATTCAGCAACGGATTTATTGAGATATTAACTTCATTTCATAAAAGCAATGTAAGTTATTTAAAAGATTCATATTATATAAAAATTTATATACCCCTTTTTTGAAAATTAAAATTAAGAGAAACTGAATTCGTGTCATATTGTACTAGGCCACAGCATGGTATTCAGTTTTTTTAAAAAAAAAATTTAGTTGTAGATGGACATAATACCTTTATTTTATTTATTTCTTTTTATGTGGTGCTGAGGATCGAACCCAGTGCTTCACATGTGCCAGGCAAGTGATCCACCACTGAGCCACAACCCTAGCCTGGTATTCAATTTTATACTAGCAGTTTCCAGTTTGGTTGATTACGACTCTATTTTTGATATATGGAACCAAATGCCAAAAATTCTGCTCAAGTAAACAATAAGGGAAATAAGAAAATGAAAACTAACAAGAGGTGATCAACTTTATGGTCTGATTTGAATCACTTGACCAATTAGTCTGTAATATGTAGACTTGATTTCTGAAACTACCTGTCATAGACTTCAACTGTGTTTTGAGGAGAACAGAAGTGTAACAAGTGAAACAATTAATTTTACAGGGCGGATAATAGGACATGTCCCTGTTACCCCAGAACAATATCAGTTTAAGCTGTTTAAAACTAGTTCCCTTTCACTTTCAAAGTATCCCAGGCTGAACAACAAATGATATGTCACCCTTAACATAACCATCATTATAGGCACATTTCAAATATCACCATGATTTACAAAAATTGAATACTCTATGGTGGAGGTATGTCTGGTTCTCTTACCTAAGTTCTTTAAAAGCAGGAGCATCTTTTGTATTTTAATTGCTTACCTTGCCTGACTCAGAGGCTTGCCTATAGTAGGGCCTCAATAAACAGTGGAAGAATTAATAAATACACTACTTTAAGAACTGATTTCTGTAAGTCCAGTATTGTAGCTAGACAATCATCACTTCAGGGAGATCTCAACAGAGGAATTGATTTGACAAGTGACAAAAATGCCGTATGATATGGTTAGCTAGTCACCACTGTGGCAAACGCCAACCTGGTTATTTCACATACCTGTTTATAGATTAACAAAAAGAAATTCCATTTGTTACACTGATCATTCAGGAGCCCCACACTTTGTATTTTCTCTTTGTGTTCTATTTTAGACACATGAAGAAATGCCTCGTGAAGGTAAAAATCTATGTTACATGATTTCTGTGAAGCCTGCAGCAATGGCCTCACATTAAGAAATGAAGGACATTAATTATACTTGGTGAAGCAGAAATCATAATAATGTGTGAAAAGAGGAAAGGAAAACAGGTTAGTGAACTAAATCAGACCCGACTTCAGTGCCCAACAACACATCAAAATAATAATTTAAGAACTCCTTTTATTATATCTATTTTTCTCCACTTGAAATGTTTTTAATACTCTATTATGTAACTGTTTTAAAAAAAAACTGTGGTCACAATACTTGACAGGAAAGCTACCTTCCTAACAAATTTCCAAGTGCACTGTACAGTATTGTTAACTATGGGCACAGTGTGTACTGCAGATCTCTACAACTTATTCATCTTGTATGACTGAAACTTTATACTCACTTAACAGCAACTCCCAATTTTCTCCTCTGCCCCGTCTCTGGCAAACACTATTCTACTCTCTGCTCCATAGATTTCACTATTTTAGACACCTCATGTAAGTAAAATCACACAGTATTTGTCTTTCTGTGACTGGTGAATTTCTCTTAGTGTAATGTCCTGTAGTTTTAACTATGTTGTAGAAAGTGTCCAAATTTCATTATTTTTATGGTTGAATAATATTCCATTGTATGTGTATATCATATTTTCTTTAGACACTCATCCTTTCAAGGATATTATGTTGTTTCTTTATCTTGGGTTTGTATCAATAATGCTGTAATGAAAACAGAAGTCTAGAAATGTCTTTGAATGCTGATTTCAATTCTTTTGGATATATACCCAGAAGCAGGATTAATGAATCCTACAATCATTCTGTTTTAATATTTTGAGGAAGTTTCATTCTGTTTTCCATAGTGGCTGCACCATTTTATACTCTCAACAGCAGTGCACAAGAGTTCCAACTTCTCTGCATTCTTACTAGCCCCTGTTATCTTGTTTTGTTGAGAATAGCCATATAAACATGTGTGAGGTGATAGCTCATTGTGGGTTTTGACTTGCATTTTCCTGATGATCAGTGATGTTGAGCATCTTTTCATATTTGTGTTGGCCATTTTTATGTCTACTTTGGAGAAATATCTAGTGCTATATTTACTCCCTTCTGAATGCTAATTAGTAGAAAGTCAGCATTAAGTGACAGTGCTTTTTTACATTATAATTTGAAGAGAATGTCATTCTGTGTGCCTCCTTCCTGCGGGCCAAATTTAGTGCACAAAGAAATTGCCATACAGAGTAAGACTGTCGTGCTATCGGCCAGTGCACGGTTCACAACAGAAGCCTGAGGATGTGGGCCAGTTGGTACTGTCCTTGACATCAGCCTTTGTAATTAAGCATAACTCTAACCCTCTCAGAAACCATTTATGACTCTGTCATTCATAAATGACTCAAATCCTTGCTACATTTATTTTTATTTTCTGCTTCACTATCTTGGATTAATGAGTTCTATAAGGTTATTTTTTTTTTTACACTGTGAAGGAGATTTTCTTATTACTTACTATACTTTGGTAGGTCTCAGTGAATGCCTGTATCCTGGAATTCTGGGGTTTACCAAATAGGTTCCCTCAATCACACCATCCATTAATTTCCAAGTGTGCTTAGGCCCTTCACTGAGCCCAGGCAAAGAGGAACTTTGTCATTAGATGCATCTGCCCACTCCTCAAATCCCCTGTTCTATTATTCTAGTTGCCCTCCTCTACATCATCTTTACTTATTGTTTCATTCAAGAAATACAGCAACTATCCATATAGGACTAAAGTTTTAGGGTTGAATGGAAAGGAACGAGTGAATCATCATCAAGCCATTTTTGGTGATAATTCACATTTTAGCGGCTATTTTGGACCACATGCTAATTACGCCATGATCCCTTTCCTGGGTCCCAACTGACAAATCTTCACCCTTTCTTTAGCATTACACTTGGAAATAGGAAACTTGATTCAACCCCAGTTGTGTTGCTTCCTGGATGTTTGACCTTGACCAAATCAGGTAACCTGTTCAAGTTTCCATTTCCTCACTTTTAAAACACGGATAAAATGCCTGTCAGAATTATTGTGAAAGGGAAAAAATCCTGAAGTTGTAAATTTGAGAGACTTTCTTAAACTGATAATAGTGCAGTGGAGGTGTGGCTTGCCTTTCTCAAATTTGATAGTATCATCTATTTCTTTTGTATTTTTTCATAATAATTATTTTAGTGATAGAAATAGAGGTAATTTTATAATTTTCTTTATATTCAAATTATTTTTGCCTTTCTGAATGCCAAATGAGAAAGTTCACAAAAAAGTATATCTTCTTTCATGTCTCTTTTATTAAAAATAAATGAACAAACAAGTGGATAGGAATAATTTATTTGGAAATCAATCTATAGGACTTGTTACTAAAAATAGTGGTGCACACTGCAAAGACATATGGCTTGGAATCAAGCACTCCTGCATTCTAAACTGTACTTAGATTTAGATATCTACTTGCTGTGTTAACCTTGGGCCAGGTACCTAACCCTTCTACATCTCAATGTCTTCATCTGTCAAATATACATTGTGATATTTATCTCATAGGGTGCTGTGAATATTAACATAATTGTTATAGAAGTTCCCTTCAGCTCATATATTTTTTCATTTTTCTATTACAAAATCAATCCAGACTTAACTTTGCCTTCTAATCTCCTTAAGATTTTAGTACTAAATAATGACACATTTGTCATGATAGCTGCCTTAAAGTACCTTTAATATCCTCAGAATAAGCCTACAATATTGACGAATGTAGGTCTGATGTTGATTCAGTTTTACATATTTTTATTCTTTAAAATGTATGTAGAGAAAATACAGTACTCTAGGGTACTGTTATGGTTTGGATGTGCAGTGTATCCCAAAAGCTCAGGTGCAAGACAAAGCAAGAAGGTTGGGTTTTGAGAGTCTTAACACAATCAGTAAATTAATCCCTTGATAGGAATTAACTGAATGGTAACTGAAGTGGTAGGGTGTGGCTACAGGAAGTCAGAATTGGGGTGTGGCTTTGGGATATATATTTGTATTTGGCAAGTGAAGACCCCTCTCTCTACTTCTTGATCACATGTGAGCTGATTCCCTCTGCCACACTTTTCTGCCATGATGTTTTGCCTCACCCAGAATCCCGAGGAATGGAGCCAGCCTTCTATGAACTAAGACCTCTAAAACTGTGAGCCCTCAAATAAACTTTTCCTCCTTTACAGTTGTTCTGGTCAGGTCTTTAAGTCACAGCAGCGAAAAAGCTGACTAAAACAGGTACTCTGAGAATCTCATTCACAATCTTCCTGGCAAGTGGGAAAGGAGTTTACTCTTTCAGCTTTGGACAGTGGAGATAATATTGAACTATGGATTGAGAGACCTGTATACTTTTATAGCTTAAGTAAAGCACTTCCTGTCCCACCTTACATTCTTCATCTTTTATAAACAGAAGTTGAATTGGATCATTCCTGAATCCTTTTAACTACTTAATTCACTGTTCTGCATTAATAACCCAAAATTTAGGAAGAGCAACCTCCTGGCACATATAGGCACTTACTATGTAATAGGTTGTACCACATGAAATTGTCATTTTTATAGATCTTAAATGTCAAATACACACAACTTCATACAATTTTGTCTAATATTTCAGTACTGTGTATTTCAATGTAATGGTTGAAAGACTATTAGATTAATCTCCCAATGGGGATTATCCTATAATTTAAAATGGAATATGTTTCTAACATCATTTTAACATATGATTTTTAAAAAGAAACACCATTCAAATAAACTTTCCAGATTGCTTTTGTTTTGTTTTGTTTTGTTTTTTTGTTTTCTGTCTACATGCCTTGATTCTATTGCATAGCCTGTCTAAAAATGATTGATTGTGGAGCAAAGCAGACCTCCAGGTTTGCTCAGAAAAGCTGTGTACCCATGTGAAACACATGACAAGACATTCAGGCCCAGCCTATCCTTGCTCTGAATGATAAAGTTACCTTTCAAATGGTAATTGGAACAGAGTTGATGGTGTTAGGTTTTCAATTTCCAAGAAACCAGAATAATAAATCAGTGCATCTAGAAATACAGTCTTAGGAAGAGTTCTCATTCTTTAACATTTCTTCACTATAACATGGTCCAATGTATTAACGATCTGAAAATCCCAGAAGTATTCTTTGCAGTCCTCCATTTTTCCAAAGTATTAGGTGATCTTGGTCAATTATTTAGCCCTCAATACTATACTTTCTTTAACTAAAAAACACAAATTTCATTTCTCAACCTAGCTCACAATTCTGTTGTCTTGAGTAAAATATACCACAATCTTAAGAAATTTCATATGTACAAAGTGCATTAGTTGTGCTTAATCAGTTGATCATAGATTTTTAAGACTTGTCAGGTCCATGCATCTTTTTCAATCACTATACAAGTATTCTCTATGCTATTTCTGACATATTGTCCTTCATATTCTATTGGAAGGTTTCCAGGGAAAGGAGTTCACTTTGGTGCAAATCGATTCTTCACATTATTGAATAGTTCTAATGTTAGCTTGCTTTCCCCTAGGCTGACTTGAAATCTTCCTAAAATTTCTCCCCTTTTGTCTTATTTATACTGTATGTGTTGATATAAAACAAATCAACTTCTGCCTTGTCATGATAACCACTGAAATATGTGAAGGAAGTTTTATGTTTTCCTTGTCATCTCTTTCTAGAGAAAACATTCCTTTATCCTTACACTGCTTCTAAAATGCCTTCCTTTAGGCCCTGGCAACCATTCTCAAAGTCTTCCTTTTAATATGAATGCAGAAGTCAAACCTTGTCTTCTGAAATGACCTGGCCAGTGCAGAAGTCAGAAGGAAAATTGCATGCCTTGTTCTGGGACCAGATACCAATGTTCACATAGTCCAAAATGACCTATTTAAAATTACAGCTTCCATCTGATAACAAAGTTTTTCCTTTTAGACCAACCTCCTTTTATTTATAAAAACTATAAAACTGGATTGAACAACAAACTAAAAGTGCTTGTAAATAACCAAAAGTATGCATTAAACGATGTGGAAATTGAACTTGGAAGTAAGGAGGACACTGGGTGATTTTCATATTTTCTTTTTTTGGGGGTGCTGGGGATCGAACCCAGGGCCTTGTGCTTACAAGGCAAGCACTCTACCAACCAAGCTATCTCCTCAGCCCCTGATTTTCATATTTTCCCCAACTTGTTTTCTGAGTGCAGTCCTCAATCCACATCATGTTGATTAATTAAATCAAGGATCGAACTTTGCAAATGGAGGCTTTAAGAACCAGAGAAAAGAGTTAGGTTTCACTACAGCATCTGAAAAGGAAGAGGAAAATTCTGGAAAGGAGAGTGCTACAGAGGTGGAGCCCCAAATTCTGAAATGCCTTTTGTTCATATATGTGGCTATACCCTGAAAAGTGCACAGGTAGAGCAGATTCGAAGCAGTCCAGTTAAAGGTGGAAGAACTTTTAGGTGTGGCATAAAACAGGTGGCACCACTATAAGAATGGGAGTTTCATTTAGCTAACTGATCACTTGCTAAAACAAAATGCTTTTTAAAGAACTATAAAAGAATTCATAGTCTCTATATAATCTATAATAACAATCTATAATGCTCAAGATACAATCCAAAATTACCAGAAAAAGACACAGAAATATGAAATCCCTGATGCAAGTGGAAATTTGATCAATGGAAGCTAGTCTCATGATGACCCAGGTGTTGAAATGAGCAGATAAGATTTTAAAATAGCTTTAATAACTATGCTGATATAATGAAAGAAAAATAAAAATTCAGACTGACAAAATCACTACTCCTTTGACATTATTAGGCCACTAGGAATAAGTGCTAACTTATATTATCAAAGATAATGAAACTTAGTTGTAAGTATATCATGATAACCTTCATCCTCAGTAAATTAAGTATTTACCCTTAATTTATCCTTAATTGCTAAAATCGATATACTGAGGTAAAAAACTAACATAATCACTTCTCGAGGTTCTCGTGGTTCTACAAAGTGACAATTCTTTCACCAGCATTTATAGAGCCATATCAGATGTGTTAGATGGTCCTTGCCCTTGAGAAGTGTATTACTGAGAAACGTCTTCTGTGTTTAGATGATTAGATTAGTGATCATAAGCACTGGAAGAAAAGTACAAAGTGACAAGAAAGAAACAGGAATAAAATAGGGAACAACTTCTGTGGAAGTCAGAGAAAAGGTCCTGGAGGAGTCATATTAGATCCAGAATTTCAGGAAGCAGAGGATGTTGCCAGGCAGAGAAGGAAATGGGAAGTGAGGAACATACTGGTGTGTAAAGGAAGAGCTGTGGAAAGCTTGAAGGGAGAGTGGGGTCGTGAGAGAATGGATAAGAAATGAGCCTGGAGGGGCAATTGGGGTTATATTTATGAAGGGCTTACATTGGATGTGGAACCCAAATTTACAGTATCCAGATGTTGTGGGAATCTCCAAGCAGGCACTAGACTCATCAACCTCCTGGCTGCCCAGCAAAAGACCAAAGCTAAGACTACAGCCAGGAACATTTCTACAACTCAGCAAGTACACGGACTCCTACAGAGGGAAAAAGATCCTCTTAAAGTTGTGTTCACCCATAAAAATTATAATCGACAGAGGAAAAACTCTGTTGTGAGTAAAATTCCACAGACACTAAAACAGGAGGGTGAGTCTTCTGAGAGTCTGAAATATTAGAGCAGTCTGAAAGAGACTATTAAACACGTTCTGACATATTTCAAAGAAAAACAAAGAACAGCAATCATGGTGAAATAAAATAGGGCGTGGATGAAAGAAAAGGTTGATTTGTAAGATGATAAAGTATCTAGCAATTTAAAAGATAACTGAATTTAAAAACCTATCAATGGATAATACAGAGCAGAAAATAGATCTATGTGGAAGAAACATGTCAGGAAAACATGGAGGAGAGAGCACAGAGAGTAAGGGAATAGGGACTCTGAAGGTAGACCCCCATTGTCACCTTTTCTTCACCCATAGACAGAATATAAAAGCCAATATATCTGTAACATGAAACTCAAATTTATATGCCTAGTTCAGATTTGTTTCTTGAATTACAGAATGGAATATCCATTCTGATTGATTAATAAAGTAGATATCCCAGAAAACCTTACATTTTTTCATTACTCAATAAATGAATATTTAAAAAATAATATACACCACATGTAACTCTCCATCCCTTATCATCCTTACACCTTCTTTAAAACAATCGCAAGGTCCTACTGCTTCAGACTTTGTTATTCTCTCCCTTTCTGTACATCACCTTCAACTATATAAAGTAGTTGTAGCAAAATCTCCTTTCGTTTTGTCTGTATCCCACACAGCCTCTTAGCTATGCTTTTCTGGGTCTAGTCTTTCCTTTCTTTTTGATGAACCCTCCACACAGCAGCCCAGGGGATCTTTTAAAATGTTAGTAAGATTATGTCATTTTTTTCTGTTTGAAACCTTTGAAAGACTTCCCATTGTTCTTCAGATGAAGAGCCCAGGTCTCCACCATGGCTCCTAAGGACTCTCTTCTACTCAATTCTATGGCCTCAATCTTACCATGCCCCCAACCCTTTGTGCTCCTGCCACACTCCCCTTTGTGCTCCCTGCCTGGAACATCTTGGCTGTTCCTTCTCTCCTTTCAGAACCTGGCTTCTGTTTACCTTAGAATCTCAGTTTGGGATTGGTGAAACATTCCTTTACCTTCCATATCCATCTTTAAAAGTAGGCAAAATACTCCTCCTCTATATACTCTTCCAGACGGGCCCAACTCCATCCCAGCACCACCCTGGGAACTGCCCCTCTGACTTCCTATGTTCTCTGCAACAGCTTCAACTTGTTTTGAGCAAGCTTGGAATCTGATTTATGGTTGTATTCCCAGTACCTAGCATTGGGCCCTGCACATAATAGGTAAACTCATTAAGCATGTGTTGAATAAACCAGAAAAGTAACTTAGAGGCATGAAATAATCCATAGCAGTAATACTATTAGCAGTGGAGAAACATTCCTCACTGCTTTCCTACTTAAATTACTACACTCAAGTTTTATATAGTACCACTTCTAGAAAAAGCTGCAATTAAACTTTGGAAAATTACAGCTGAATAGCTTCTATCTAAAACCTACACATTGCAAAAGGGTCTTTGAACAAAACTTAGAGGAGAATTTGTAAGGAAAGAGATTTTGATTGACCTTCTGTGGAAAAAACACAATTTTATAAAACCATGTATTTAAAAATGACTTATCACAGTCTTGGGCACAGAATAAGTTCTGCAATAGTGTTAGTTAGATTTCATTGTCTCTCCTTGCTCCCAAAACACCAATTTCTCCAAATTTGCCTGTTCCATCTACTTCTCTTTTATTCAAAATACAGGGTAACAAAAAAACACTCACTATGCACACACACACACACAAAGGAGGCAGTGTGACCCAAACCAGAATCATATTTTTATTTAGTTCAGATGCTAAATCTGAAAAATGAGGAAAATAAAATCAGTTTTTATGCAGATAAATGCAGGTTATGTTTCAAAAGCTTAGTGCAGAGTAGTGTGTGAGAACTTCTGTTACTTAGGTGAGATGTCTTCTCCTAAGAGCTGGGTTGAACTAATGTTAGGTTTGTCCAGGACAATGTAAACTAATAGCATGGTAAAGGCTGCAATCAGTAATAGAGTGCCAACTAGATGGTTACTTGCCAGAGAGGGAAAGTACATGAATTTGACCTTGATGCCACAGTGTTTATTTGCAGTGACAGGTGGAAAAAGAGATCATGATCCCGGAGATCGGCACTAGTGCTTCTGTGTTCCTCACGTGGAGTGTGTGTGTGTGCGTGTGAGCCCACATCGGCCTGGGTTATCTTACCGTGCAAGGCACAGTTAAAGAAAACAAAGACAGTAGTATCATCAGAGGATGAGAAATAGAAGGTGTAGAAAAAAAGGTTTTATTTTTCTATGCAAATGTGTAAAAGCCATAGTCATACACAACACAGTTGAAACTACAGAAGGGAAAAGAGAGTCTGTTTTTAAAGTCAGAGATCACATGACAAGACATTTGGAAAACAGAAAAGCAGTCGACAGTTACAGTGACAAATAGAAGCATCAGAATTGCACAGAGAAAGAGACTGTGAGTGAATATATCCTAGATACATTTGATAGGAAACAGATTACATTTGGAATGGCCTATGAGTTCATAATTACAGCTACATCCAAAGGGAGTAAATGTGAAAACTACATGTATGATCTTTAGCCATGATTTATTTGATGCTTATTGCAAATACTCAGGAATGCAAGTGTTGAGGGGAGAGCTTTTCCCATGTCTCTTGCCACAAAATCTGGGATATAGGGAAATGAATGTGTATAAAGAATTTCAAAATTAGTTATTTTCGATTTGAAATGATTGCTGGTACTCCCAGAATTTTTGCTGCATAAATATTCAGTTATTATTGCAAAATAAAATGTAATGTGCTTTCTTTGCTTTATGATCACACTATTTTGTCCTCTTCTATGTCTGAATGTATATTTAGGTTTACCTTGGTCATTTCCAGAGAAAAACAACTTTCTTAAAATAATTAGAAATAAATGAGTATCAGCTATTATCCAATGAATGAATCATGCTTACATATTCAAACCAGGGAAGCTCCCAAAGACATTGACACATTCACAAAATGACATCTAGTAGGTTATTGTTACTTTACTGATGTTCTGAATTAATTCATAAGATCTAGTATTTTTCCTTTCAATGAACAGAAAGCCTCCTTTGGACAGATACATGTACACAAATATATTTAGTATAAATAATAAAACATCAGTGAAAATTTGATAGAAAAGTCAACTAACTCATAAATTTATCAGCAATCAATTCTGTTTGCATGGATAAAAGGGAAAATATTGCAAAAAAGAAAGAAAGAAAGAAAGAAAGTTATTTGTTATTTTGTGGTAAAAGAGAAGGTCTTATGAAATCAGAAATTACACTAGCAAAGTATGATTTGAGTATGGATACCAGATCATTTTCTTTCTATAATTTTAGGGATGGAATTCTCTACTTATCCTTTATACATTTATCACTTATCAGAGAACTGGCAACATTCATTTAAATGACTTTGAATAAAAACATACATGATATAAAGCAGTTTAGAGTAGTTTTCAAATTTTTATGTCATAAATAATAGAAGAGAATAAAGAACATGAGTGAAAATAGAATTGAAGTGATTAGAGGGAACTTACAATAGGAAGGTATGTATGTTAAAAAATGGAGTGGGGAGAAAATGGTTTCTTAAACCACTCAAATATGGAAGTATTAAGAATGATAATATATTTGTACTAAATACGCTCAATACTTCTGCTTATATTAAGATCTTTTTTTTCATTTTAAAGTTAGAATAGGAAAATGTTTTATACAGACACAAAGTACTTGTGGTATGCTTAGCATAGGCCTTGAATTGATTTCCATTTTCAAGATGGTTTTTATTTCATTTTATTTTTTATTTATTTTTTCGTTTTTAGAGGTCTAAAACCAGCCAAGGCATGTCCTGTCCTCAAATACCAAGGATTTTATGCTCAGGAGTGTTCAAATGCAGGCTAATAATCTTCCTGTTCGCCCCACTCCACGACCGGCTCATCATTCATGCGCAGAATGAGGTAGGAAAGGAGCTGAAAGAGGTTCTGCCACAGTAAGAGGGAGACATAAAAGGACAGGCCGCTTACGTCCAGCTCACAGCGCTCCCCAGCGAAGGCCACGTCGCAGAGGCACTGGAACTTGTCGAGTAAGTCCTGGCACAAGCCTCCATTGAAGCACGGATTGGAGGCACACTCATCAATGTCCTTTTCACACCTTGAAAATAAACAGAAACAGCAGAAACTCCTTTAATAAATGGACTGGGAAATGGGGTTGAAAGTTGGCCTCATCTACCTAGGGCAGCACCGTCTCATCTACCAATCCCCATGCAACTTATAATACATCGAATAGTATTGGAGATGTTCCTTAAAATTCCTTCAACGAATTGCGGTTTTCATAGAAATCATTTGTGCACACATGTGCAGGCACACACGCACACACTGAATTAATTAGAATGGGAAAACAGGTGCGACGATTTAGAAACCAAGGGAAAAACGGGCCGTGCATAGAATAGTTTCTCCCTTAAGAGCAGTAGTGGGTTTGCCACCTTATAAATGTTCAGTTTATTAGGTGCACATAGAAGTCATGAGGGTGAGTCTGCACTTTGCCAACCTAGAGTCTGCAGAGCAGACCTACATTTAAGCTGCCAGGATTCCAGTATATCAGCACCCTCAGGTGAGCCGACCAACAGACACAACAAGATGGTTAATTCTGGGGGATTTTTAAATTACATTGAAATTCCATTTTTTAACTTGAGCAAAAGTGGGTAATTAGAAGATTTCACTTGCTAATAAATCTGTTTCAATAGCTAAACATAATTTAAGAATGATCCAATAAAAAGGCTTTCAAAGCCAAATTTTTCAAAAGAAGCCACATCAATCCTAAATTGAAATTTTCCTCTTCCCTGGACACTGTTTTTTTTTTTTTTTTTTGACCTATTTCTCTACCAACATTTTTTTGTCCTTTAAATTTTAACTGATAATATAAAATCATAAAAATTGTGTGCATTGATGATATTTGATAAATGTGTACATTGTATAATGCTTAAGTTAGGTTAAACATATCTCTCTCCTCCAACATGAATCATTTCTTTCTGATAAAAACTTTCAAACTCCTTTCTTCTAGGCTTTTGAAATACACAGTTACCTACTATCACTACCTATGGTCAACAACTTGTTCATCTGTATACCTATTGATTAATTCACCAATTACTCGTTCAGTCATTTAGAAGATATTATTTATCATGTGCCAAACACTGCTAAGGCCTTCAAATAAAGCAATGACTAAAACATCTGTATTACTTTAGGAAAGTCATATAAAATCTTAGTGTCAAGAATTACTGCAGAGCAGCTAATAATGTTGAAGTTCGATGTAAACAATTTTTAATGTTCTCTACCTTTCAAAACATAGGTCCATGTATAGGTCAGGAACTAATCACTAGGTGGATGAGGTAGTGGACAGCACAGACCCAAGGTATAGAAAAGTGAAGATTTTTTCCAAGAAAAACAGCTCCTTATCCCATTGAATACCAAGCATAGCTGAGACATATTTTTTTTTCGTTTTTTGGCTTAAGCTGCTGGGCTGGAAGGAGTCTTCTCTGATTAGATCTGAGCAAAACTTGACAATTCACGGGAACTTGCCAAGTACTCTCTGTTCTGGGTGGGCCGGCATGTTGACACCATCCATCATTTACAACCTGCCAGGATAAAACTATAAAGTTGGAGGTTTCGCCAGGCAAGAGAGAAGTCAATGTTTTAGAGGGCAGCTTTTCATATCCTTGGATATCCCAAAAGTTTCATTTCCCTAGATCTTGGGAAATTGTTTTCTAGTGTTCCTCTAGCTACTTTTTCTCACCTATTTATATTTTGAACTAAACAGTGAATAACACATTCACATGTATTACGAGTAACATTGCAGGTTTCATTAGAAGAATTTGTAGATGGAAAGTCAGAATAAGTCCATTAGCATCCAAACAATTAACTAATGATGGTTCAGGACTTTGAAGTACTGAATCTACCAAATAGAGTTTTGCTATTTTAGAAATCATGTTGTGCTAGAGAATTTTATCCAGATGAAAAATTTATCCAGAGAGAAAGGAAAATTATGAGCTTTTTCATGTTTCAAATCAACAATTTCAATTTAAATACAAAAATACAAATTAAAAAAAATAAATACATATAAGAGGCAATATTTGTTGTATATAGGGGCAAGGTGTAACAGAAAAATAATCCAAGTCTTCAAATGAGTTCTGTGCATTGTGGAATTAACAGAAGCTGTGATATTAAGCCAGGAAGCAATCAGCACTTAAAGAGAGTTTAGGATTTGTTCAAAATTTAGGACAAGGACATATTTGTGATATATTGAAGACATATGGAAATGGAAGTCAACTTGACCATATCTGAGTTAATAATTGCATGACGTAGATTTGCGAATTAGAAAGTAGGACATGATTTCAGACTATCTCTTTCCACACTTACATACTTGGACTGCCTATGCCACCTAAAACATTAGAAGGGTAACATGAAGGTGTACCCCGGGGTCCCTGCTGTTTTGTAAAAATGACAGAAGAACTGTATCTGTATGATGCCAAAAGAGTCAACTGAGAAACAGAAAATTCAAATTAATCCAAAGTGTAATTGGAGCACAAATATCCCCATTATTTTGCTAACTGCTCTTAGGGGGAAAAAAAATCAGTCATAGTCTCTTTGTCAGTTATGTTCAACTTTATTTAATTTGTTCGGTGTAGACAATTTGATCAGAGAGACCTTATCCTGACTGGAATATGAGATGGAGGAGCACTTTGTCCATTTTCTTTTAATTGTGGTGAGCAGTTTTATTCATACAATTATGCCAGCATATCCACTAGATGAGCAGAGCCTTTGGAGGCAGCTCAACCATACTGCAGCATACATTTGGATTGACACCTGATCTGTCACTTAACCTCTCAGTCTTAGCTTACATATATGCAAAATATGAACAATAAAACCTACCTTGGAGAGCTCTAAAAATGAGGGATGAAGGTGCATGGCTCAGTGCTAAACAAATAGTTGACTGTTATGTCTCTATAATTTCTATAACCTACAGAGCTCTGGTTTGCAATTGTTTGGGGGACACAGGCTCTTTTGGGAATCTGATGCAAGTTATGAAGAACTTGCTTTCTCCCTTGATCTTACCCCCAGTCAATCACATCCATATGCAAATTTGCCTGCACTTTCAGCAGGTCACAGAACGTCTAAAGCCAGTGACCATTCCTGTAGAAAGTGAGGAAAAGCTGAAGTCTTGCTCTGGAAAAGGCAGAATCAGATAGATAAGGTGTACATACATTTTGGATTGTAGGTAATTCTAAGAGGCAATCTTTCAGATGTATTTCATTTTACTTCGACAGCAACCATATTTGCATTGTGTATTAGTGTTGGTGGGAAAAATATGAATCCAGAAGTACTTATAAGAAAGAAAAATAGCACATTATACATTTTTAATAAAATGTATTTTATTAAAATACATATTTCCCTATTTGAAGTCCTGGCTAATAAAATGTTCTCTACTTTGACCTATACTGTAAATTTACTTCTTTTTTATTGCTGAACTCTGCCCAGACCTATATTTCAGCACAGATTTTCCTATGGGAACTAAGATGAAAAATTAGAGGAGAAAATGAACTCCAAGTAATCCCATTGTTCTTTAGCCCAGAATTCTCTTCCAGAATGTTCTAACGTGACTCACCGTTCTCCAGTAAAACCTGGCCGGCACATACATTTTAATTCAGTCTGAAACTCTGTGCAGTTGCCTCCATTGTAGCAAGTGAGATTTGTCTGTTCATTCCCACAGACTGTTGAGGGTAATCTTCTGTATCTAGAAAGAGAAACATAATAGCCACAGCTGTTCATCTTGATCATTTCATTCAAGAAAACTTTTTTGAAAAGTTCATGTATGTAGTCAGTGTCAAGCTAATTAGGTGCTCAGTCTGGAGGCTCTCTTAGTGCTGAATAGTGCTGCTGCATTATACCAGCACCACTTTCTTCAGCAAAAAGCTCCTGCTGGAGGGTACTGTAACAAGATTGGCTATCCATCTTCCATTCTACACAGTTTTCATTCGGGAGATAAGATCTATGCCATGAGGTGGCAATAAATTCAGGGCTGGAAAGGAACTTGCTACAGTTAGATTTGCTGCTGCTCTGCTAATAAATCAACAAAGGCCATAGGAAAATTGCATTTCTATAAAGGCCAGGAAAGCAAGGACAGAACTGTGGTACCCAAGCACTCAGGCGATTTCTCTGTTGGCTTTCAGAGCTGAACTCCAGTTGCCCTGCCAAGACTTGCTGCTCCCTCTCTAATAATTCATAGCTTTGTAGAATGCAAGCCAAGTGCTGTCCAGGAGGTTTGTATATAGCACTCAACGGCAACTGCATGTGAATTCAGCCCATGACTCTCTTTTGCAGCTACAAAGCTGCACGTGCTAAAGAATCCTTATAAAAGGCAGAACAAATTGTTAAAGCTAAGCCGAACTTCATTGCTAGACAAAACCCTGGTTTCAAGGGACTAATGTTCAAAAAAGATTTTAAGAAGGTTGCTCAGGTCCTTTGACCCACTGTGTACGTGCATGGTATTGGATACAGAATAAATATTCAGGAACGGTAAAATGAATCCTTTTTTGTCCTGTCATGTTTGTTGCAGCTAATGTGGAGAAACTAGACGAGATGATGGTAAGATGTCTCTTATCACAAGTTAATCACTTCTACTTTTAAAAGAAGATACAAGGACATTTCAAAAGAGTCAAAGATGTCAACCAGCTTTGAAGGAAGTCAATTAGCAATGCAAATATGAAGCTCTGTATACATCTTAGGTTTAATAAACACTTTCTGAATCTCATTAGAAGGTACTTTTGAGAAGTTTATACATTAAGAACTTGACTTTGATGAATAGGCACAAAAAAAGTTCTGGAGAATAGTTACTTAGGCGAATACTTTACTTAACCAAAGTCACTGTGGAATACTACTGATTTTGATCCTGAATTTCTCTTGCTTTTAACCAGGCAGGTTGCCTATTGGCAAATTAGTGGAGGAGCTCCTAGGAAGTAACATGTTACTGGCATATTAACACTTAGCACCTATCACTTTGCTATCATATACTCTGAACAACAATAAATAACATAATAAATGCTATGAAGAGACATACAATTTTTATGGAGATGGATACATGTTATGTCTGCTAGAAGATGCATGTAATTAAGGTACAAGTGCTGAATTAGTGTAATGTCTACAATGTCTATGGCTGCCAACCCACTCCAGGTGTTTTTTCCAAAGTCCTGGAATGTATTACTTGTTAATAATAACCCTCTCACCTACCCATAATGACTCAATTATTTAGTAAATTTAAAGCAGTGTAAGTTGTAAAAGCAATAATGACTTCTACTTATATGGAAATATTGAAGCAATGTGACTTAGCAGGAAAATATTCTTTCTTATCTTTGTTTATACAGCATAAAATAGAGGTGGCTGCTAGAACTAAAATACTGCTTTTGTACTTTCAGAAAAAAATTGAGAAATACTTTGAAATGGGCAAAAGAGATTAGTGGATTATCTTTTGGTGGAAAGCTGAATGTTATCTAAAGGACCCTCTACAACAATCCGATTCTATAGGGGTAGATGTCTTAGATTTTCTTTACTAAGCAATATTACAGCTCTGTAAAGTGTAGAAAATTATATCAATACAAAAGAATCTTGCTATTCAAGTGAATGAATTTGTAGCAATACAATTGATTGTCATATTGCGGGAAAGAATATTTCAAATCCTGATTTTGTTCTCCTATAAATAATAAACAGTTTTGCACTTATTAGTAGATCTATTTCATCATTTTTTGTTTTATGTATACATCTATATTCTGTTGATTGTCCTTTGAACTGCGTTTATATCTTTCTAGTTTTCTCACTAATTAATAACTAATAAAATCCTCAAAACATGTTCATTTTATGTTTGAAAATCATGAATTCACCTTTTTGAAATTATTATGTAGCCTGTCCAGGATTTTATGAGATTTATCTGCCTGAAATAACCCAGGGCATTATTTTGTCAGTAGAAGTTCTGCCTTCCCTGACAACACTGAAATTCAGTTTTTTGTGTTTATTGTAAATATATTTGTTTCCTGTAACCTTAGGGCTGCCAGATCCTGGAGTTAGAGTTCATGAGACATATTCTAACAAAGGTGACTAAGAAAACACTGTCTGGCTGAAACACTATCATTAATACTTGTAGATCATCCCTCAAGATAAATCCTATCTTTAGAAGATCAAATTGTGATGGAAGTAGCCAAAACCTGTCCCATTCAGCATAGTATATATACATAGACCTTAGGGGAGAGCTTTCTGACTTGTCAAAGACCAAGCTTCATGGATTTTATACTTACCTGCAAAATTTTCCGGTAAAATTTCCTAAACAGAGGCAAGAATAGCCATTAGTCTCACTAATGCAGGTGGCTCCATTTGCACATTGGTGATTCTGGCAATTGTCTATCTCCATTTCACAGTTCACACCGGTGTATCCAGGCTCACACCTGCAGTGGTAAGCTGCAACTCTGTCAGAGCAGTTGCCATGGATACAGGGGTCTGAAAAGCATTCATCAATGTTGAGTTCACAGTGTGTCCCTGACCATCCCAAGGGACAGGAACAGTGATACGAGCTATAGATGTCTTCACAATTTCCTCCATGCAAACAGGGGTTGGAATTGCAGGCATTTAATTGTAAACAGCCAGTAGCCACTGAATTTGTAGAGATTTTAAGAAACTGCTCTTCCTGAGGTTTATTAGTAAAACCAGGAGCATTTTCAAAGTAAGACAGATAAATGCCTCCAATTTCTATTGTACTTAGACACCCTTTCAGGCCCTTCATATTGTTAAGAGCTCCATCGCCCACATAAATATCTGTATTGTCCTTGAGAAAGTTGAGGTTTCCAGTAGCAATTGCACTGGTCACAAAAGGTGTTTGATTGTCCACTTCCATTTGCCACCTGGAGGCCTGGGCCAGGGGGTCTCTCATGGAAAGAGTCACTTGGTGCCATGTGCCATCATTCACTGACTGCAAACTTGTCAGATGCAGCACATAAAAGCTGTTGCCACTTCGCAATTGAAAGACTAATCTGGAATCTTGAATGCTGATATTGAGAAACTCAGGCTCTTTTTCTGCATGCAATATTATCACATTTGCATCTTTTGTTCTGAATCCAAATGTGATATTGGTGAGTTCTCTGGTAATGTTCCCATTACTTCTGAACAATATTTTGCTGCTTTGCCCATTAAAAACAGCATTTGCAATACCTAAGGAGAGAAGACAACACTAATTAGCAACTTTATTAAGTCTATGATATTTTCTTAATCACCTGCATTAAGAGTAGTGATCATGTTAATGATATCATGTATTGATTGTTTGACATGTGTTGATAATTGACATGATAGTTGCTTTTTTATATTATTTCTCACACAAAACTCTTGATACAAGAGTGGTTATAATCTCCATTACAAGGACAAGTATGGTTATAATCTTCATTTTACAAAAGTAGAAATTGAGACTAACAGAAGTTAAGGAATCTGCTTATGTTTATTAACTAATAAAGCCAGAACGTCAAACATGGATGGTCTAATACCAAAACCCACACCACACTTTTCTTTTCCATTGATATCCTAATGCATGCCAATTTTTATTTTCCACTAGATCCCCCAATTAAGGCACTGATTATCCATTTCATACATAAAGCAATTGAGCACAAAGAAATTACAAATCTAGCTATAGCAACACAGAAGTTTACAGGGTAGCCTGGCTTCTGATTAAGCAGAATAACAAGGAGTTAAAAGTAGTATTTCTGCTGGGTGCAAAGGCACATGCCTATAATCCTAGCTATTCAGGAGGTTGAGGCAGGAGGATCACAAATTCAAATGCCAGCCCAGGTAATTTTGTAAGACTGTGTCTCACAGGAAAATTTTTAAAAACCAGGAATGCAGCTTAGTGTTAGAGCATCCCTGGGTTCAATCTCCCAACCCCTTCCCCCACAGGCATTCCCAATGATTGCCTAAACTGGCAAAAATCCAGTTGTGTGCCAGGCTACCCACTCTCTACCTATGACCAAGGGCTTTCATGTGATTTGGAAAAAATATACAGCCAAATCGACTGCCTTTACCTTATGTCCACGTACTATCTGGGAGCACAGCACTTTTAGGTAAGCAGTGCCTTTCTCTATTAAAAGATTATTAAATCACAATGGGTTCTATCTCTTAAAATGTTTAACCTTATCTCAGTCTCCTGTTTACATTCTTGAGCACAGGAGAAAAACTGCCCCAGCTTTCCACCAAATCTGAAACTTCACAGTACCTGGACCCTCGCTGCTTCTCATCCTGTTACAACGGATGCATCTTCCTTATCCCCACGTGAGGCCAACCTGGTCAGC
Source organism: Sciurus carolinensis (assembly GCF_902686445.1). NCBI lineage: Eukaryota > Metazoa > Chordata > Mammalia > Rodentia > Sciuridae > Sciurus > Sciurus carolinensis. The sequence goes on from NC_062224.1 coordinate 89,494,687, forward strand.
AACGTGTGGGGTTCTGTTAATTTTCACCCTCGTTTAGGTACTATTCAGACATGCACCTGCTTTTCTACCCTCCCCATCATTTTCCTTCCCTTTTTGTTGTTTCCTGTCTATACAAATATGCTGCAGTTGTTTTTCAATCTTAAAAAATAGACACAAGCAGGAGACCTGGAAAGTGCGTCCTGTCTCCCCCACCCCGCTGCTTCCTTCTCCGCTCCCCTCCCCATTGAAACATCTTCTAACAGTTTTCTATTCTCATTGTCTCCACTTTCTTATCTCCCATTTTCTCTTTGGTACATGTTACTCAGGTTCTGTTCCAATCACCTCACTAAAACCACTCTTGTCAAGGTCACAATGACCTCCACGTTATCTACTCCAGTAGTCAATTGACCATTCTCCTTTTTGTTCCCAATTTTCAGTAGCAATTGACCTTAAAACTCTATCATTACCCAACGTGTGAGGCAATATACCCAACCACAGTCATATTTTATGTAGACTAATTACTTATTAGTAGCCCTATGTCTGTGGTGCTGAGGGTGAATCTAACCACCACTCCTTAGCCCAAGACCTCCATTGGTTGCCATCATATCTAGAAAGTCTTAAGTCCTAAACAGCACTCACAGGAGTCCATGTGATCTGACCCCTGATTAACTTTTCAGTTCTAATTCCTTCCACTTTCTTCCTTGTATCCATATCACAGCCACATGTCCCACCACAAGCTTGTCCCTGACTCAGGTCTTTTATACTTGCTATTACTTAAGCCTGGAACATTCGCCTCTAGGCCTTCCTATACCTGGCTTCCCCTCAGCATTGATAGTTGCTCAAATGTCACCTCCTCTGAAGAGCCCTCACTGAGTATCCAATTGAAAACAACTTCCTCTCTGGGTCCACTCTCTGGGTTCACTCTGGGTTTTATTTTCTTTATGACTCTTATCACCATTTGAAATTTAAATTTGTCCACTTGTTCCTTGACTGTCTTTCTGTCCTAGAGCATGGGCTTTATGAGATCAGAAATCTTCTCTGTCTAGGTTTTCACTAAAGTCTCTGCCTGGAACACTGCCTGACACATAGTAGGTGCTCAGGTGTTATGGTTTGGATGTGATATGTCCCCCAAAAGCTCAAGTAGTGAGACAATGCAAGAAGGTTCAGAGGAGAAATGATTGGGTTGTGAGAGTCTTAACACAGTGAATTAATCCCCTGATAGGCACTAACTGAGTGGTAAATGAAGGCAGGTAGGGTGTGGCTGGAGGAGGCGGGAACTGGGGCGTGGTTTTGGGGTCTATATTTGCATTTGGCAAGTGGAGACCTCTCTCTAAGTTTCCTGATCATCATGTGAACTGTTTCCCTCTGCCACATTCTTCTGCCATGTTGTTCCTGCTTCACCTCCAGCCCTGAGGAATAGAGCCAGCTGTCTATGGATTGAGACCTCTGAAACTGTGAGCCCTTAAATAAACTCTTCCTTTTCTAAAATTGTTCTGGTTATCACAGAAGTAATAAAGGCTGACTCAAACATTAGGAAACATTAGTAAATGAGTAATTGATGAAAAAAACTTCTTCCTTTATTTTGGAAAGTGACATGATTAGAAACCAAAGCAAGAGAAAATTTAAGTGTATCATTCAACTTGTATTATTTGACTGAATTAAAATCTCATTTGATTTCATTGTTTTTGATTGTCGAGTTGTTTATTCCTACCAGGTTTTGGGGTAAGGATTAAGGAGGGAAAGAGCAACAAGTGACTCATTATATATTTTAAAGTAAATGTTAAAATAACAAATCTCTGAAATCACTTCTTGAGATATGGGTAAAAAACCACAATGCACATAACATTTTTACTTTGCCTTTTCTTTTTTTTTTTTTTTTTTTTTTTTTTTTTTGCAGACCCACATTTATTTATTTATTTATTTTTTCTTTTTATTGTAAACAAATGGGATACATGTTGTTTCTCTATTTGTACATGGCGTAAAGGCATACCATTTGTGTAATCATAAATTTACATAGGGTAATGTTGTTTGATTCATTCTGCCATTTTTTCCCTTCCCCCCCTCCCCTCCCACCCTTCCCCTCCATCTATACAGTCCTTCCTTCCTCCATTCCTGCCCCTCTCCCTAAACCCAACTCCAACCCCAACACTAACCCTTCCCACCCCCATTATGTGTCATCATCCACTTATTAGCGATATCATTCTTCCTTTGGTTTTTTGAGATTGGCTTATCTCACTTAGCATGATATTCTCCAGTTTCATCCATTTGCCTGCAAATGCCATAATTTTATCATTCTTTATGGCTGAGTAATATTCCATTGTATATATATACCACATTTTCTTTATCCATTCATCAATTGAAGGACATCTAGGTTGGTTCCACAATCTGGCTATTGTGAACTGAGCAGCTATGAACATTGATGTGGCTGTATCTCTGTAATATGCTGATTTTAAGTCCTTTGGGTATAGGCCAAGGAGTGGGATAGCTGGGTCAAATGGTGTTTCCATTCCAAGTTTTCTAAGGAATCTCCACACTGCTTTCCAGAGTGGCTGCACTAATTTGCAGCCCCACCAGCAATGTAAGAGTGTACCTTTCTCCCCACATCCTCGCCAACACCTGTTGTTGGTTGTATTCTTGATAATTGCCATTCTAATTGGGGTGAGATGGAATCTTAGGGTGGTTTTGATTTGCATTTCTCTTATTACTAGAGATGTTGAACATTTTTCCATATGTTTGTTGATTGCTTGTACATCTTCTTCTGTGAAGTGTCTATTCATTTCCTTAGCCCATTTGTCAATTGGATTATTTACATTCTTGGTGTAGAGTTTTTTGAGTTCTTTATAGATTCTGGAGATTAGCGCTCTATCTGAAGTATGATTGGCAAAGATTTTCTCCCACTCTGTAGGCTCTTTCTTTGCATTGCTGATAGTTTCCTTTGCTGAGAGAAAGCTTTTTAGTTTGAATCTATCCCAGTTATTAATTCTTGCTTTTATTTCTTGTGCTATGGGAGTCCTGTTGAGGAAGTCTGGTCCTAAGCCGACATGTTGAAGCTCTGGACCTACTTTTTCTTCTATAAGATGCAAGGTCTCTGGTCTGATTCCGAGATCCTTAATCCATTTTGAGTTTAGTTTTGTGCATGGTGAGAGATATGGGTTTAGTTTCATTCTGTTGCATATGGATTTCCAATTCTCCCAGCACCATTTGTTGAAGAGGCTATCTTTTCTCCATTGCATATTTTTGGAACCTTTGTCTAGTATGAGAAAATTGTATTTATTTGGGTTTGTGTCCGTGTCCTCTATTCTGTACCATTGATCCACCTTTCTATTTTGGTACCAATACCATGCCGTTTTTGTTACTATTGCTTTGTAGTAGAGTTGAAGATCTGGTATTGCGATACCCCCTGCTTCACTCTTTCTGCCAAGAATTGCTTTAGCTATTCTGGGTTTTTTATTCTTCCAGATGAATTTCATAATTGCTTGCTCTATTTCTGTAAGGTACATCATTGGGATTTTAATTGGAATTGCATTGAATCTGTATAGCACTTTTGGTAGTATGGCCATTTTGACAATATTAATTCTTCCTATCCAAGAACATGGGAGATCTTTCCATCTTCTAAGGTTTTCTTGAATTTCTTTCTTTAGTGTTCTGTAGTTCTCATTGTAGAGGTCTTTCACCTCTTTTGTGAGATTGATTCCCAAATACTTTATTTTTTTCGAAGCTATTGTGAATGGGGTAGTTTTCCTAATTTCTCTTTCTGAAGATTCATCGCTTATATATAAAAATGCCTTCGATTTATGTGCATTGATCTTATATCCCGCTACTTTACTGAATTCACTTATGAGATCTCAAAGTTTTCTGGTGGAATTTCCTGGTTCCTCTAAGTATACCATCATATCATCAGCAAATAGGGATAGTTTGAGTTCTTCTTTTCCTATTCGTATCCCTTTAATTTCTTTGGTCTGTCTAATTGCTCTGGCTAGAGTTTCAAGGACGATATTGAATAGAAGTGGTGAAAGAGGGCATCCCTGCCTTGTTCCAGTTTTTAGAGGGAATGCTTTCAGTTTTTCACCATTAAGAATGATATTAGCCATGGGTTTAGCATAGATGGCCTTTACAATGTTAAGGAATGTTCCCACTATCCCTATTTTTTCTAGTGTTTTGAGCATGAAGGGGTGCTGTATTTTATCAAATGCTTTTTCTGCATCTATCGAAATAATCATGTGATTCTTGACTTTAAGTCTATTGATATGGTGAATGACATTTATTGATTTCCTGATGTTGAACCAACCTTGCATCCCTGGGATGAAACCCACTTGATCATGGTGCACTATCTTTTTAATATGTTTTTGTATGCGATTTGCTAAAATTTTGTTGAGAATTTTTGCGTCGATGTTCATTAAGGATATTGGTCTGAAATTTTCTTTCCTCGATGTGTCTCTGTCTGGTTTAGGAATCAGGGTAATATTAGCTTCATAGAATGAGTTTGGGAGAGTTCCCTCCTCTTCTATTTTCTGGAATACTTTGAGAAGTATTGGAATGAGTTCTTCTTTAAAAGTTTTGTAGAACTCGGCTGAGAACCCATCTGGTCCTGGACTTTTCTTTGTTGGAAGGCTTTTGATGACTTCTTCTATTTCATTACTTGAAATTGGTCTATTTAAATTGTGTATGTCCTCCTCGTTCAGTTTAGGCAATTCATATGTCTCTAGAAACCTGTTGATGTCTTCGAAATTTTCTATTTTGTTGGAGTATAGGTTTTCAAAATAGCTTCTAATTATGTTTTGTATTTCGGTCGTGTCTGTTGTGATATTTCCTTGTTCATTCCGAATTTTAGTGATTTGGGTTTTCTCTCGTCTTCTCTTTGTTAGTGTGGCTAAAGGTTTATCAATTTTGTTTATTTTTTCGAAGAACCAACTATTTATTTTGTCAATTTTTTGTATTGTTTCTTTCGTTTCAATTTCGTTGATTTCAGCTCTCAGTTTAACTATTTCCTGTCTTCTACTACTTTTGGTGTTGGTCTGTTCTTCTTTTTCTAGGGCTTTGAGCTGTAGTGTTAGGTCATTTATTTTTTGAGTTTTACTTCTTTTATTAAATGCGCTCCATGAAATAAATCTTCCTCTAAGTACCGCTTTCATAGTGTCCCAGAGATTTTGATATGTTGTTTCTTTGTTCTCGTTTACCTCTAAGAATTTTTTAATTTCCTTCCTAATATCTTCTGTTATCCATTCATCATATAGTAGCATATTGTTTAATCTCCAGGTGTTGGAGTAGTTTCTGTTTTTTACTCTTTCATTAATTTGTAACTTCAATCCATTATGATCTGATAGAATACAAGGTAGTGTCTCTATCTTCTTGTATTTGCTGACATTAGCTTTGTGGCATAATATATGGTCTATTTTAGAGAAGGATCCATGTGCTGCTGAGAAGAAAGTGTATTCGCTCTTGGTTGGATGGTATATTCTATAAATGTCTGTTAAGTCTAAATTATTGATTGTGTTATTGAGATCTATGGTTTCTTTGTTCAATTTTTGTTTGGAAGATCTGTCCAGTGGTGAAAGAGGCGTGTTAAAATCACCTAGTATTATTGTGTTATGGTCTATTTGGTTTCTAAAATTGAGAAGGATTTGTTTAACATATATGGATGAGCCACTGTTTGGGGCATAGATGTTTATGATTGTTATATCTTGCTGATTTATGCTTCCCTTAAGCAGTATGAAATGTCCTTCTTTATCCCTTCTAACTAACATTGGCTTGAAGTCCACTTTATCTGAAATGAGGATGGATACTCCAGCTTTTTTGCTGAGCCCATGTGCATGGTATGTTTTTCCCCATCCTTTCACCTTTAGTCTATGGGTATCTCTTTCTATGAGGTGAGTCTCTTGCAGGCAACATATTGTTGGATCTTTCTTTTTAATCCAATCTGCCAGTCTATGTCTTTTGATTGATGAATTCAGGCCATTAACATTCAGGGTTATTATTGAGATATGATTTGTATTCCCAGTCATTTGGTTCATATTTAAAATTTTTGACACATCTTGGTTCCTCCTTTATTTGACAGTTCCTTTAGGATAATTCCTCCCTTTGCTGATTTGCTTCTTTGTTTTTTATCTCTTCCTCATGGAATATTTTGCTGAGAATGTTCTGTAATGCTGGCTTTCTTTTTGTAAATTCTTTTAGCTTTTGTTTATCATGGAATGATCTTATTTCATCGTCAAATTTGAAGGTAAGTTTTGCTGGGTATAAGATTCTTGGTTGGCATCCATTTTCTTTCAGAGCTTGAAAAATGTTGTTCCAGGCCCTTCTAGCTTTTAGGGTCTGGATTGAAAAATCTGCTGATATCCGTATTGGCTTCCCCCTGAATGTAATTTGGTTCTTTTCTCTCACAGCCTTTAAAATTCTGTCTTTATTTTGTATGTTAGGTATTTTCATTATAATGTGCCTTGGTGTGGGTCTGTTGTAATTTTGTGTATTTGGAGTCCTATAAGCCTCTTGGACTTGATTTTCCATTTCATTCTTCAGATTTGGGAAATTTTCTGATATTATTTCTTCAAATAGATTGTTCATTCCTTTGGTTTGTTTCTCTAAGCCTTCCTCAATCCCAATAATTCTCAAATTTGGCCTTTTCATGATATCCCATAGTTCTTGGAGATTCTGTTCATGATTTCTCACCATCTTCTCTGTTTGTTCAACTTTGTTTTCGAGGTTAAATATTTTGTCTTCAATATCTGAAGTTCTGTCTTCCAGCTGTTCTATCCTATTGGTTGTGCTTTCCATGGAGTTCTTAATTTGGTTTATTGTTTCCTTCATTTCAAGGATTTCTGTTTGGTTTTTTTTTCAATATCTCTAACTCTTTATTGAAATGATCTTTTGCTTCCTGAATTTGCTCTGTTAACTGTCGATTGGTGCGATCGTTCAATGCCTGCATTTGCTCTTTCATCTCATCGTTTGCTTCCCTAATCATTTTAATTATGTACATTCTGAACTCCCTTTCTGTCATTTCTTCTGCCATGTTGTCGTTGGATTTTATTGATGTGACATCTAGATTTGTTTGGGGCATTTTCTTCCCTTGTCTTCCCATATTGTTCAGGGATCAGTGGGTCATTAAGATATTGCAGATTTCCTCTATCAACTTATAATGTCCCTGAAGATTGTTAGTATATCCCCTCTTATCCTTCAGTAGCCTGAAGTCTTGGAGGAGGTTGATAATGCAGAGCTCCACGAAGAAGCTGCCTCTCTAGGGTGGTGACCCTCAGGTGGCGTATATTCCCTGCTAGTGGGCAGAGGTGTCTCCACTTGTTGACCAATGGTCATCCAACGGGGAAGTAGGCTGCGGGCTGAGGCAAGGCCTGTTTGTGCCTATGTCTCTGACTTTACTGTCCCTGTGGGAAAACCTCCCCTGACCGGGAAGAGTCACTCGGTGGGGACGTCTCGCTAGTCAGTTGCCCTCCTAGAGGTTCCCCTCAATCTACAACTACCCCCTGGGCTGGGCTGTCTTCTTCTGCAACGATCCCAGGGGCCCGGACCTACGTCTTGGGCCTGGGAGCCTCACCCTTCGCAGGCGAGTCTCCTTAGGCTGCCTCTCCCAGAGAGTCTGCCCACAGTCCTGGAAACTTCGCTCCGCCCCTAGGCGTGTCTCTGTGCGGCTCTTCCAGCAAGAAGCCACCTAGCTCCTGGGACCCTGCTCTGCACCAATCGCCTGGCTATGCAGCCCCTCCCCTGAGCCACCACCTGGAGCCCCGTACAATAGCTCCGAGACACAGAGACCCGCCACACACCTCCTCCTCCGGACAGCCGCCCGGTTTCCGACGCAGTCACTAGGAATCCAAACAACTCACTTTGGGTCTCCTCCTCCCACCAACCACCCGTAGCCCTAGGCAGTCACTCCAAGTCCAAGTGACCCGCCCTGTTCCTCCTCCTCCTCCTTGGGGTAGCCGCCCGGGTGTTCAGGAGCGGTGGCTCCGAGACCAGGTGACTCACCACGCTCCTTCTCCAGGCAGGCCACCGGTGTTCCGGAGCGGTTGCTTTTAGTCCAATCAACTCACCACTCGCCTCCTCCTCTGGCAACCGCCTGTGGTTCTGATGCAGTCACTCACAGACTAAGCGTCCCACCGCTCTCCTCCTCCAGGCAGGCCACCAGTGTTCTGGAGCAGCTGCTCCGAGTTCAAACAGCTCGTCACGCAGCTCCTCCTTCGGCAACCGCCCGCAGCTCTGATGCAGCCACTCCCAGGTCAAACAACAAGCCACGCTCCTCCTCCTCCTCCGGGCAACCTCCCGGCACTCAGGAGCGCTCGCTCTGGGTTCAAACAGTTCACCACACAACTCCTCCTCTGGCAACCGCCCGTGGTTCTGATGCAGTCATTCCCAGACCAAGCGTCCCGCCGTGCTCCTCCTCTTCCTCCGGGCAGTCCCCCGGCGCTCAGGAGCGCCCACTCTGAGTTCAAACAGCTCACCATGCAGCTCCTCCTCTGGCAACCGCCCGTGGCTCTGATGCAGTCACTCCTAGACCCAAGCGACCCGCCGGGCCTCTCCTCCTCCTCCGGGCAACCCCCCGGTGTTCGGAAGCGGTCACTCTGGGTCCAAAGAGCTCACCACGCAGCTCCTCCCCAGGCAGCCGCCCGGAGCCCCAGCGGCTGTTCAGCCGCCTCCTCTACGATGATCCCAGCCGTCCGTGCCTACCGCTCCAGTGGGGGGAGGGGCGTCTCGCCGAGCAGCTCCACCTCACAAATTCCCTGCGTTCCGGGGCTACCGCCCCATCCGGGACGCCTCCCCAACAGGAGAGACTCACCCGGCAGCTTTGAGTTGGTCCCAAGTCTCTCACTATCTCCTCTTTTGAATCTTGCGTCCTGGAGCAGCGTGAAATGCAGCCGCCCTCTAGTCCGCCATCTTGGCCCGCTACTTTGCCTTTTCTTTGGGATACTTTGCCATAATAAACACACCTGTATCTAAGGTGAGTTGTAAATTTTTAAATCTTGGTTTAAATCCTACTGGGATATAGAGATACAGATGATTAAAGATCTGAAGGCAAACTCAGTAATGTATGAGCTCTCAAGAGTATGTTGTTCTGTTAGACTTAATCTTCTCAATATTTTACTTGAAAAGAAAATACAATAGAGTCATAAGATCACAAAAAATTAAAAGTATACAAAGAAGCAAAAATGAATCCACTGTTCATACCTGTCAATTATGAAACTGATATACAATTCCTATTGTAAACCTTCCATTGATTTCCATTTCTCTCTGCACTCAGGTAAGTCATACTTCAAAAAGAATGCTGTTGGGATTTTAGGGGGATGTTGGAGTCAACCTCTTTTCTTTTTATAGCAGTAATGCTATAGCAGTGGAGAGTCACTTCACTTCTCTCTGATACGCATGTGTGCCAATCCTAAACTGCTTTAGGTGTACAGTGGGTGGTCACTGATTTTTGAAATCTACTCTTTTATTTTCCCCTGTTGGAAATGTTCCAAATGATTTGAACCCTGTTGAAGAATATAGCTAGGACTAACAATTTTAATATTTCTATCAAAAGATTAACAATAAAATTAATAGTTCATTTTCACTTATCATCATTTCCAATCAGTATGTCAGAGGTAGAACAATGGAAAATGTTGCATTTAAAATCTGTGCTGAGGTAGGGTGTAGCTCAGTGATATAGTACATGGCTAGTAGGCCCAAGGCCCTGCTGGGTCTGATTACCAGCTCTGAAATCAATCAATCCATAAAGTTCTATATTACATTGGAAACCAGTTTACTTTCTTTATATGAACTCATCATGATTCTACTTGTATGTAGTGTGTATTTCCTAAAAATGCGTTATCAATCTATATATTCCTCCAGAAAACTTCCTCAAGTATATCTGCAGTGTATCATGTATCACATAGATCTTTTAAAATATAGGAACATAAAAGTAGGTATATTCTCTTGTCTTCAGCTACTTCAGGCACAGTCTAAATAGGATGTTGGAACTCACCTTTGACCACTCTATCCTCTACTTCTATTCCATTGTGTTAGTGCAATGTTTTTAAAGATATTTTATGTATATTTCTTATTTTAAGCAGATGATGTACTTAAATCTAGAGCAGTTAAGTGAAAGAATTGATTCCGAGAAAAATAAGTGAAGTTATTCATTTAACAAATATTTACTGACATCCTACTACAACGTTTGGAACTACTCCAAGGGTCAACAGTACCTTAAATAACCACATAGAAAAATTTCTTGCACTGTGAAACTTATAGTTTACTGAGGAAAGAGGTGATAAATAAACATATACATGTATGTCAAAATACCAAAGAATAGGCTAGGTGTGGTGATGCACACCTGTAATCCTAGTGGCTCTAGAGGCTGAGGCAAGAGGATTGCAAGTTCGAGGCCAGCCTCAGCAACTTAGTGAGGTCTAAGCAACTTAGTGAGACCTTCTCTCAAAATAAAATATAAAAAGGGCTGGGATGTTGCTCAGTCATTAAGTGCCCCTGGGTTCAATCCCCATTAACTCCACCCCCCAAAAAATATCCAGGAATAGTAAGAAATATAAAGAAAAAACTGGGTTTAATGAAGTGGTAGAGGGAATCTGTGAAGCTCTGGACTGAGACAGTGGAAGAGGTGATGGTTTATGGAGGTTAAATGATGATGTAAAATAATGTAGAGAGATAGCAGAAGCATCTGGAGCACAAATTGTTAGAGGTTTGTTTTGCTTTTTTGTTTTTCTCACTAGAAAAGGAAGCAGAGAAATGGGAAGTTGCAGGTGGGAATCCGGGGGAGGGAGGTCAAGGGAAATATTTTGTAATGAGGAAATTTGATGGTATGTTTATCTGCTAATAAAAGCACTGTTGATGTTGGAGTGTGAGAGAAAAATTCTAGAAGCAACATCTTTAGCAGCAGAATCTTTGAATAAGGGGAAGAGATTCAAATTCAATTTATACAGAGGGTTGGCTTTAACATAGGCTGTGTGTTATTTGAAGGAGGAGAGAACACAGCACAGAAATGACAGTGTGCTTACTCTGTGAATACGTCAAAATCCAGTGTGGTGTTCAAATCGCTTACATTTGAGAAATTGTGTTCTGTGGCACTGAAAGGGGCAGGGAAAGCTTTCACATAAAATATATAGTCCTGGCCAGCATCATTGGGTACCTAATGTATTTGATTGTATACATCGGGATATGCAATCATCACAAAGGAACCTATAGATTTCGGTATCCCTATTCAGGCAAGGAAGCTTTAGATCATGGAGATAACGTGAATTACCTGAAGCTCAAAGTTAAAAAATGGCAGTGAGCAAATAGTAGCACATTTACTCTATATTTCTAGTAATGAGGAAAGACCGGTATCACCTGATCAGCTTTTCAGACATCAGCTTTAAATGACCAAGGATCCAGGTTTGGTATTGCTACATTCTCCATTTCCCAAACCAGATGTGCAGGGTGGGATAAAGCAAGCGCTAATTTGGATTTTTATACTACTCATATCAGGTTAATTATACTACCTACAGATGGGTAAACAACCATACACCTCTTTAATTAGTTGACCATGCCTGTGTTCTTTTTCTGTTTTCTATCAGAACAACTTAAACAAGCCAAATTAATTGGGTGGATAAGAGTTCTGAGCTCTACGTACATTCGAATCCTTTGGGCACCAACTGGCACTGGGCGCTGGGAGGACACGGGCTGAGTTCACACCACCGAACTTCTTCACAGGCTTTCCCAGCTGTATTCGCAGGGCAGGAGCAGGAGAAGTCATCCCACAGGGAATAGCAAATGCCTCCGTTGTGACAGGGATTGGTCTGAGCAGGGAAAAAAAATCATAAAAAGCATTGGCAACTAGAAATGGAAATGTTAAAGGGTACAACGTATATCTGTTATTTTAAAATGCCAATTCCCCTACATCTTTAGATTTTAAGCTTTTATTTTATTTTTTTTTATTTTAAGCTTTTAATATGCATTTTAAGTATATGGAATAAAACTGAATGTTAGCAATTCACTGCTTTCTAAAAGAGCAGCAGGAAAAGAGCAATAGAGAGAGGGGATGGGGATAGACAAAGGGGAAAAGAAGAAAGGGAGAGAAAAAGAAGAAATAGAAAATCATTCTATAACACAAGGATGCTTTTTGAAATATAATGATGCTCTCTGTAATTCACAGATTACCAGGTACTTTCACAGGCAGTCACTATTTGAGATAAGGATTATTACTTCTGTTTTTACAGATGAGGTCCTTTCAGTTGTGGAAGTGAAAGTGAAGCTTGGTATCTAGATCCTCCGGGCCCCAGTTCAATGCCCTTCCTCCCCATTTGCTCTGCCTCTGAGTCAGAGACTCACTGTTCTTATTTCAGGTCTTCCAAGTTCACTTACAAAGTTTTCAAAATAAAAACATTTTAAAAGAAAAAAATATTAGAGCCTGTCTGTATTTATCCCAGGTCAACCCTTAACAAATGATTCAGGATAGTCACATAACTTTTTGGGTTTTTCAGTGCTGAGGGTTGAACCCAGGGCCTCACCCATGCTAAGCATGTGCCCTACCACTGAGTCACATCCCCAGTTCATTACATAAAGTTCAGTTTCTTTATAAATAACATAAAATGGGATAAGAATGTCTGTTTTATACAGTAGTGCTTAAACAGAATTAATAGATTAATCTATATTAAACAGTGCCTGATACATTAGAAGTGTTCCTATAGTAAATTCATAATGATTCCTCTGTGTATATTTAGAACCAAGGCTGGTCTATGGCCATAGTTGCAGCTTAGTAAATGTGTCACACATATCAATGTGTTTCCTTCTTTTCCTTTGAAAGCTCATGCAGAGTTGACGATTTCATCTATTTAATATAGTTCTTAGAAGAGCATAGAAAGTACATAATATAAAGCATGGGCTCTGAGAAATTATATTTCTGAGGATTTCAAATTAACTTACCTCTCAGATTCTTTTTTTTTTTTTATGTTGTTGTTGTTGATGTAATAAAAGTTCAAAATAATAGCTTGGTATTTAAAATAAAGTTAATGGAGTCTTTCAAAAAGAGTTAGTTCAGTTAAACCCATGGAGCATCATTAAGAGTTCAAGAATTAGTATTAAAAAATTTGATCGATGTGGGGTAGGAGAAGCATGTAACTGAAGCATGTAACTTAATTGTTAAATATACCATGATACCAGTAAGGCCACTAGGATTTATGGATCAACATAAATTCCCTAGTCTGCTGGGAACACAGAGATTTAACTGGTCTATGGTGATATGGGCCAGTAACATTGTGTTCACGTACAAAGGATTATTTTAATAAACTGTATATTAATAAAATAAAAATTTAGCATATAATATATGTATAGTTGGTATGAATAATCCTACCTTGCAGATGTTGTCTCCGAGACAACCTTGAGTTACATTGACAAGAATTGGACTATGGGATGCACTGTTTGTGGAATTTGGAAAGAATTCCAGATTTTGGTTGTTTAATCTTACATCTTGGATACAACCTTTGAAGAAGCCACCATTAACTTCAGTCTCTTTTTTGTCAGGCAGGCCACCAATGTAGATGATATCTCCTTTCTGGATTTTCCATGTAGCAGCAGAAATAAATCCAAGGTTTTGTGAAGATTGATAAAGTTCAATTTTATTTGGCTTGATTTTCAAAGTTATTAAGTGAACATTTCCATCACTAAGAACAGACTTTACTGTGAATTTGGGAGAGCTTGGAGTCAGTAGTGCTAGTCTTCCATGCTCCAGCCAGACACGGATGTATTGATAAGTGCTATTTTTCAAAGCTAGGAGTAAGCCAGATGGTCGATTTGTTCGGACAAACATGGAGAGGCTGAAGCTCTGTCCATAACTCCCATCCAGATTAAAGACAGCATATCCAGTGGAGTCCTCCTGGCCAAATCTGCCTGCCACATACTCTTTGATGTCAAAAAAGAAGAAGAGAAACAAAGAGGAAACATCTTGAGATTCAAAAGGAAGAAGAAACAAAAGATGAAAATTTTATACACATGTACATATGCAAGAACACACACACACCTATACACATACACACATTTTCATGTTCAGGACAGCCTCACTGAATAGACTGACAATTTGTCCTCATTTTCTGAGATTCTGAGTTTACTTTATCCTGACAACAACTGCATTTGGGTTTGTAGTTCACAATTAAAACCATCAGTCACAAAAGAGGAAATGAAGATGCCTGTACTGATAAAACTAAAGAGTCTCCCCTTCACTGCCCTAAAATGCTGGGACTTAATGGTGAAATACCAGACACTACATGTTATTCCAACTTGGAAGACATTTTGAGGCAAGAGCACTTCATGCGATATCTGTAAGCATAGTGTTCAGGCAGGCTTCATCTTTGCTATTTGTAGGCATGTTGGAGCCAACAGATCATTAAGCCTTCTGTCCTTCGTAAAGGATAAAAATCAAGAATTTGATTAGTAAATACTCTTTTGGGATGACACCCCACATAATGAGGCCTGACATGATAAAGGAAGACGAGGACTCTTCCTTCTGTGGTCATGCTTGGGAGGACAGGTCCAGGAGACAGAAAAGGGAGAAAAGTGGAATATTAACCCCTTCCAGCCTTTCCTATGGTTGGAGGAGTTAGAAAAGCACCAAAGAGGCAATATTAGTGATGTGTGCCACCTCAAGAAAACTCAAGATGTGTAAAAATGAAACATGACATTTAAAAACATTGGTGAGAGAGTAGAATCGAAAATTCCTATTCTTATCAAATTTATATACTGGTAGGGAGAAACATACTCAGCACAGCTAAGAAAGCAAACTGTGTAGTATGTCAGCATGTAAAAGATCATTTGGTGCAAAATAAGTCATAGAGAAAAAGAATAGGAAGATTTGAGCAGAGGGATGGAATTGTAATTTTAAATGGAATAACAGGAAAGAACTCTCTGAGAAAGTAACATTTGAGCAAAAACTCAAAGAGAAGGACATTACTGCAGTAATCCAAGAGAAGAATGATGAGACCTTTGATCAGGAGGTGGTGAGAAGTGGTAGGATATTTAAGATATTTTAAAAGTAAAACAAATAGAATTTTCTAAATCAAGTTCATCTCCCAAATTTTTGGACTAGGCAACTAGAAGCCTGGAGTTTCCATTTGCAATGATGGGAAAGAAAACTGGTGGAATTGATTTTGGGGGGAAATGAGAGCCCACATAAAATTAAAGGTGCCTTATTAGATATGCTCATGGAAATGACCACTAGGTAGTTGCCATAGTGGTTCAGGGGAGATGTTCTGGAATAACTATAATAATTTGGGTTTTTTAGTGTATATGACAGATTTAAAGACAAAAGACTGAATGGTACTGCCACAAAAGTGAAATATATAGAGAGAAAAAGAAGAGGTACAGGAACTGAGCTGTTAGGCTCCAGACATTTGGAGGCAAAGGAGAGACAGAAGAAGAACCAGTAAGATAAAAAATTCCAGATAGAGTGATACCCTGTAAGCCTACTAAGGAAAGAGTTTTCAGGAGGATGAGCTACTCTACTGTGTTTGCTGTTATTAAGAGGTCAAGTGAGAGGAGGACTAAGAAATGCCCATTACGTCTTGTGATATAGAAATCAATGCTGAACTTGACAAGAGCACTGTCTTAAAAATATTTCTGTCTTTGGGTTTTTGCATCCCTGTCCTAGAAGAAAAGCATATCTGAAGTGTCTAAATGTCATCATATGGTCCAACTGAAGTTTGGCCAAAGGTTAGATGTATTTTAGTTTAGCTGAGCTCTAGTGAAACTTGCTTAGGCAGCAGATCTCCTGCATAACAGGTTACATTTTCAGAACTCTGACTTGATTTCCTATGGAACATTGCAGTTTGAATCTGCATTTGGAGACTACATGCTCCAGGCAACTACTGATAGCTTTCAAAGTGTACTGTTAGATAAAATAACCTCTTTGAAGAGGTTAACATCTCTGAATACACTGCAGCACTTTCATATATGATAAAAATGCTTAATAAGATTTGGCTCTTGAAGCTTGAGGTTTGAGGATATGCACAAAATCATTCAACCTCAGGGGGTGGAATCCCTGCTGGTTAATCTAGGATCCCTGCAGCATCACTCCCTGGACCTCAATTAAAAGACTGAATGCAGAGTTGTTTTCTCTCCTGCCACCCCTCTTGAGAAGCTTGACTCTTCAGTAATCCTATTCTTCAGAATCATAAACAGGTAGTCAGCATGTGTATATGCTACAAGGTTTTAGAAATACCTGAAGCCATATCTGATTTAGCTGTGGACATGGAAGGGATAATTCTGATACATGTTGGTGATAAATGTCCTAAGGATCGGTGGTAACATATGCCGATGAAAAACCAATTTTGACAATCTTTAATGATTGATGGAACACAAGATGAAATCTAATGAGAATAAATAAAAGATCAAAAAGTGACTCATGGGTTTTCAGGGGAGAAATAGGACCCTATGACACTGTGAATGACAATGACTCCAAGTGAGGTACCCATGTGATGTAACTGCCAGAAAACTGCCAGAGCATAAGCATAGTGTTAGGCTGCAACATAGAAAGCATGTTATGCAGAACAAGGGAGGTTAGGGTCCTGGGTCACCTTGTGTCATCAAGTACATCTACCATATTTTAGAAAGAAGACAAGCAGATTTACCACAAATCAAGCAGGCGATGATGTGTCTGAAGACTATGCCAGATGAAAGCTTTAGGATGTGTAGCATGAGGGAATTGAAAAGTTGGATAGTTCTAGATGCTCTTCTTCAAATATTTAAGCATCCTTAGGAAGACGAGGTGTTAAGATTTACGTGAGCACATCTTCAGGAATTATAATGTGGTTAATGAATAAGCTTTGAGCAAAGCACATTTTATTTAAACACAAGGACAGAACTGTTCAGGGAAATTTTGGCAAGATGGAATAAATGAGTTCCCCATTCCTGAAGGTATTTAATCAGAGTTTTGGGTCACTACACTGGGCAAGCACCATAGTGTAAAAAAAAATCCAGTCATGGAATGAAACTTCTATAGATGTGAATTTATAATTCTATGAGGATAAAATTCTCAAAGTGTACATGTACAATTGAAGATGAAACACACATAAATTGCTTTTATAAATCAAATATTCTCCAGAAGGCAAGACATAGGTGGTGCATTTATTCTGAAGAATATCTTGGAAGATTTACCAAGATAAGCTGGGACCATCTTACAGACAGTTTTGGATCTAAGTTTAGGGAAACCATTCAAAGTTTAGGCAATTTTTAAAAAGATTTAACTTTAAGATCTTGCAAATTCCTATGCTTTTTGTGTTTAGTCAATGAAATCTTCTATCTGGTCTGCTTAATCCTTACAACTTGTATCAAGGTTGGGAAATGTTTTGCCAAAATCATGTTTTGGGTGAAGTTTGTGTCCTTCTGCTTGTTAGTACATATCCTCCCTCTTGAATACACACATATGATGACAAAAAGATGTGTATTTACTGCATTTAAGCATCTTTTGTAATAGAAATAGGCTCTACACAAACATTTCTCATAGATAACAGCCAATACGGAATATTTTATGACCAGAGGTGATAAGAAAAATATGATTTTTCTTAAACTTATCCCAAGTATTCAAAAAGAAACAGATTTTACAGAACTCATTATAATCTCTTCAAGCCAAATATTCTCATGGGGATTAAATAGTTTTTAATAGTGTAAGGATATAAGGAAACAGGGGAAGTAGAAGGAGTATAAGCAATTCGGGAACTTGGCTTTAAAAAGTTCATGATTTTCCAAGTCGGAAAAAAATAAACTAAAGAAAACCAGAGCCCACTGGATTGGCATCTCTTGAATCTATCTGCTAGGACAGTGAACATCGCAATGGTCAGCATTAACCTTGTGGGTCACTGCATCTGGAAGCCAGTCAAAGTGAGTCAGCATCTGTTTGTTATTTTGTATATGTACTGAAAATATTGCCTTGGGTCAATTAAACTTTTCTTCAAAAAGTGAACCATTGCCTCAGCATAATTTCCCTTTTCTCCTTAAAAAAAAAAAAAAAATCACGAAACAACTTGCCATTCTGTTTAAAATATTACGTAGAGTGAGTAGATGCCATACCTCATTGTCAAACAGGTCCGTGATTTGTAATGAATATTGTGGGCAGGGGAAACCCGTGAATAGTTTCTAATAATTCTTAGCCATTTGAACATGGAGCAGGGTATGGGCTAAGACTGGTTTTAATTTTATTTCATATAAAACAGAGAAGACTATTTACCAGATGTTGTCCTACTTGGAGTTACTCTAAAATCTTGGAGTAAATTACAGCTGAACTTCAAAGCAGTCTGTTACAATTACCTCTCAGACTTTTTCAATGCATGATAATAATAATAAAAAGAAACAGGTATGTATTGATCACTATCAACAGCAATTTTTGACATGATGCTGGAAATAAAGGATTTTGAAATTTATTTCAGATCATGATTTGCTAGAAAAATTAGATCAACTCATTTATTTAATCTACCAAATTTTACTATGGTTACTTTTCATATTTTTCCTCTTCTTCTTTTTTTCTTTTTCTTTCTTTCTTCCTTTTTTTCCCATTTTCTCCTGTAAGACCTCTATCTGTTTTATCCAATGCAATTCTGACAAAACTTATTTTTGTCAATTTGCATGAAATTATTGCTCTGTTAAAGTGCTAAACTTAAACATGGTTTTGGAGCACGTATGAATTGCATAGAAAGGAGACTAAGGGAGTGAATATTTACTGGGAATCTATTAATCACAAGATATTGTGCTAATAGGTGGTATTGACTAGTTTTGTAACTAAAAGTCCTTTTTCTCAAAAGATTATTTCTTTTACAAATGAGATTTACGGCAAATTTCTGATATGCAACAAATGGTAAAATTCTTTTTTTGTTTTGGAGGCGGGGTGCACTTGACCAGTTAGTCATATCTCCAGCTCTGTTTTGTATTTTATTTAGAGACAGGGTCTCACTGAGTTGCTTAGTGCCTCACCATTGCTGAGGCCAGCTTTGAACTCTCCACCCTCCTGTCTCAGCCTCCCGAGCCGCTGGGATTACAGGCATGTGCCACTGTGCCTGGCTCAAATGATAAAATTCTAAGAGCATTTTACAAACAACAAGATGAAAACTGATTCGAATAGGAGCTATCTGCTCATCGTTTTACTTTTCTGACAGAGTGAAACTCAGCTATCCTATGAATCCACTCAAAAAGAATACACAGCCCCGTACTCTTCTTTTTTCTCATTAGTGGACAAACAGCAGCCTAAGTCCTGAGGGTTGTTAGGCTTCATATCATAACAGCACAGCTGTTCTTGTGATTGCTCTTCTCTGAGGCACAGCACTCCTGGGCACCCAGCCCCTCTCACCTCTCAGACAGTCGGGACCTTTGTAGGGCCTGTAGCAGTCACACTGGTAACTGAGCCACAAGTTGATGCAGCGTCCTCTATTCTGACAAGGTTGACTCTCGCACCAGTCCTTCCTCAGGCAGTTGGCCTTGATGTTTAATGACAAGCCCGATGAAATGTTCTCCCAGGTAATGGGATTCAAATCAAATTTAATGTCTTGGAGACAGCCTACAAACGGAGGCGTGGATGGGATATTATAGCTGTTAAGCACAGTGATACCATTGCTGGCTGTTCCCACTGGTAAACCACCCAAAAAAGAGTTCTGGAAAGCACATATTGATTGATTCCTTTCAAATGGAGAAGGAGCTTTAGCGATGCATTTCTCTGTACAGGAGTTGCTGACTAAGGCAAGGGTCACAGCCTCTGCAAATATTACCTCCACTGAATGCCACTGTCCATCGCTGGTATTGTGGGAAATGTATAGAAGCACCTTTGACTGATTATGGACTTGAACTGACAAGTGAATGTAGCCACTTAGCAACTCCATCTTTACAAACATGTCCCTGTTCCCTCGAAAAAGAAGAAGTGCTGTTGGCTGAACAGTCTGAAAACTGAAGGCTATGTTACAAACTGAGTCCTTGGCTGTATGTGGGCCACTTGTGACCCCTAGGAAGCCATTGCCCTCAAATGAAAGTGTGGTGACAGTTTCACAAAGTGACCCAGTATATCCAGGTGGACATAGGCAGCTGAATTCATGTCGGTCATTTTGGAAGTGAGGGACGCATAGTCCGTTATTTAGACATGGATGATGGGTGCAGCCCAGAAGAATGTCAGAACAGTTCTCTCCTCCATAAAATGTTCCAGAAAGGTTATCAAATGGGCAATGGCAAGTGTAATTCCCAGGCAAGTTCTCACAAGTACCACCATTTTGGCAAGGGTTTGATGAACATTCATCGATGTCTTCTTCACAGTGAATTCCTGTTAAATAATAAATAATAGGTTAAAAATAGATATATTCAGATTAGAAATAGAAATTTCACATAATTTTCATGTATAATCTCCCAGTTTAGAGTTAACTCAAGTTTAAAACTATAAAGGAATAAAACATAGTTCTTGAGGAAAACTAAAATCAATTTTACCATTCCACATACATTGTGAAGAGTAGAGTGTTCATGGTAGACTTTGAATTCTTTCTGTAGAAATAGGTCATTTGTTGATTACAGTGATTGAGTCAAAGTACCAATAATTTTTAATTAGGAAGAATATTGCACAATTAGTGAGGTATTACCAAAGCAAAATACTATTGGTTTTCTCCCACTCCATTGTTAACATATTTAATAGAGGGAAGGTGTGCCCTGCTTCTGGGTAATATCTCCAGGAGACTGAATTTTTATGTTCACCCCTGGATAAGAGTCATGATCATTTTTTTAAAAACACACAGCAATTAAAATAGCCAGTCACATATAATGACCAAAAGTCTCAATGCAATGCACAATAACATAAATTTCTTTTTCTGACAGGTCGACCTCAGGCTGTCTTAAAGGAACACCTGGAAACCTCTTCCCTCTGTTTCTGCTCCTCTACTGGCCCCATCTCTAAACTTGTAAGTGTTCTGGCCCCTAGCAGACTACAGTTTGTGGACAAAAGAAGGGGAAAGGGATTCAAGGGAGTTTTCACCTGACAGGAGCTAATATAGTATGATCCATGTTCGCTGAGCCTGGAGGGTCCTTAAAGTTCATATTTGCTCTAGGGTTATTTCTGAGTTCCTTGGAGACTCTTCTGCTCTGTTCCTGCAGGGGCCAGAAGGAAGGGAGGCCTGAGCTTTCCTATGACTGACTGTTCTCACAGTTCCCTTCTCTCTCCACCCCATAGCTATTGGTTTACTAGCATTTGACTCCTTCTTCACCAGCTCTCTCTGTTCATCCGGATTCCCTCACCTGACAGAGGCCTATTGGAAAGGTTCCCTTTTACGTGGTTCATCCACTAATATTCCTACCTACCATGCATTCCCCACCTGAACCTCAGGATTCCTCTACCTTTGACCTGTAGTTTCGGGATGGGGGCACATTTAATTTCTAGCACAGCACAGCAGGAATTTGCTCACCATCTCTTTCCTGCTACCTCAGATTACCAATCACCCCCATTCATATTTAGATTCCTTAAGCAGATGGAGAGATTAGTCTAAATTGATGATTTTTTCCCCACCCCATGTTTAAGGGACACTGAAATTGTTCTTGACACAGTCTTATTTTGCTTCTTTGCTTGGGGTTAGAATGTAGCTTCTAATTCTAACTTTGAGGGGTGCTATACAATTCAAAACATAGTCTCTTCAAGGAAATCTCCCTATAGACCCACTGCTTCAAACTACCTCTCAAGAATCTTTACATGACCTTGAAATGAGTGTAAATAGTTCAAATTCCTGAAATCTATCATCTGTATTATTGTGACTGTATTTTGATGTTTCTCATAATTCACTTTGGTACCCTTCGTTGACTCTTCAATTTATCATCTCTCAAATTTATAAAACACTTGATCCGTATCCTACTCACAGAGCATGTGGAAGATGCAAAATAGAAGATTATAGACCTAGCCTCAATATGCTGATGACATAATGGAATGACAAAATGCATATTTATGAAAATACCTTGTAGGTAGTAGGCTCACAATTGGTGTAGATAATATGTGAAGATCAAACTCAGGCAACCTTAGAGAATATTTCACAAAGTTTCAAGTATGAGTCAGATTGAAAGGGTCATTATGTACAAAGAAGTGAATAAAAACACTCTTTGGTGGAAGAAAAGTTCTAGGCATTTTGAGGTGACATTGAGTTGGACAATTTGGTTGGCAAAGAGGATTTATGAAGGAAAATCAAGTCGGAAAGGTTCGATGTAGCTGGATTGGAAGTCTGGGAACTGACAAAGTTTTTATTGTTTTATTTTTATTTATTTACTCATTTATTTATTTTCTGACCATGGGAAACAATGGGGTATTTGTTGGATAGAAGACCAATGTGGTTTCTCATAAAGACCAGTCCCACAGGGATATGTAACAGAGTGAAGTGAAAAGAATGTAGAGACAGAAAGATGCTCTAGGCAGCATTAAAATTGTCCACACAGAGTTCTATTAGGGCCTGAAATAGGATGCTTATTGCTTATTTCTTCACAATTTATAGCTTCCTTTCATTTATATTTCACCAGCAAATAAGATGGTAGGGCTTTCTTTATTGTTTACTACTAGATTATTTTCCTGTAATTCTTACGCTTGATCTTCCACAAAACAACTACCAAATACACACACACACACACACACACACACACACACACACACATCTATATCTATATCTATATATCTATATCTATATCTATATCTATATCTATATCTATATATGAAAACTAGTTTTAAATTCTGCCATCCTTAAAACAACAACAACAGAAAAGAAAGTCTGTATTAAGGTCAGATGTCTCAAGAACAATAAACAATTTGAAAAGTAAGATGACAACGGTGATTTATGTTCTTTCTTTATAAAAAAATCAATTCTATTGACATCTTTGAAGTAAAATAAAATCCAACATATTTATCTAAGGAACCCAGTAAAGTAAAAGTAGGAAAACAGATTGAAAATCCCTTCATTGTTTATTCGACTGTCTGGACAAAGAGAAGCTCTACTGTCAACAAAACAAAAAGATTAGGCAATATTTATGGGATTATAGGTGCCATTTGGTCATCTTAATTGGATATTTTAGTTGACTATCAATTTGTTGTTTATTTCCAAGTATTTATACTGAGAGACATGTTACTTGAAGGTTATTATTATTTTGTTTATATGGAGTCAATTTAATTAACTAGAAATTGTCGCTTTATTTTATTTTACTAAAATTCTTTTTGTTCTGATTCTATAATAACACTGCACTTAAAAAATAACGATAGGGAAAAATCCCTAATACCTGGTATATATCATACATTAATCAGAATAAATTGTATTGATGGATAAAACATAGACTTTTTGTTTAATATAAACATCACTGGATAGGAAAATGACTTGAAATTATAATGTGTCATTTGATAGAATGTTATTTCTATAAGACATAAAAAAGCAAGTTTCTTCTTGATCTATTGTATTTGATCAAAGTATTTTCTTCATTTCAATAAATAAATTCAATATTAAATTAAATATAAAAACCAATGCATAAGTAATATCCACTTTCCCCTACTCAACTGTTCTACTTTTCACATGATAGTAATACCATTATAACATTAAACAATAGTTGCCAAATAAGAATCCTAAAACTGTAATGATGGCACTAATTATCTTATACATAAGTAATAAGAAAAGAACAGATTACCTATGAGCATCGCCATTAAAATGTGAAAACCATGTGTCCTGGCTCCAAACATGTTCCTAAAAAGAGGAGGAAAACCCAACCTCACACCTACAAGGTTGATAGAGCAAATTTCTGGTGATTTTGTACCATTTCCAAAAGTCTGGGCTTGTTCTTCAATGACTCTTTTTTCCCATTTGGTGGCAAGTGAGAGGATTCAGTTTTGACTCATCACTCCCAAGCAGGATCAGTGGGGCTTAGTCTAAGACTCATTTGTGCCACTTACCAGACACACTTGTTATTCTTAGATCCAATCTGTGCTTAATACATGGTACCTCCCCTTTACAAATCACACTAGTGAATGTTAATCTGATCACAACACTGAAGGAAACTATTATTATGAAAAAAAACTGAGTTCCGAGGAATCTAAACACAAGCTGCTATTTTGAGCAACTTCTATGATGGAAAATTAGGGCAAGATTTTACTTTTCTTCACAATAATGGAAATGCTGGTTTTTCACTTTTATTTTTTCTGTTTTGCTTTTGTTTAGTGGTTAAGAAATTCATGGTAACTTCAAAACTATTGATCTGTGCAGGAAATGGAGAGAAGAAAAAGTTATGGGAAAAAGAGTAGGGGCTTTCATCAACTCAGACTGCGGCAAGAGTTCTAGTTGGTCCTCTGCAAGTTTCACATCTGCATATTTAATCGAAAACATTTAACAAATTGTGCATGTACTTGACATGTACAGACTATTTTCTTGTCATTCCTTAGGCAATATGGTATAACCACTATTTAAATAACATTTACATTGTATTAGGTATTATAAGTAATCTAGAAATAAAGTATACAGGAGGATATATGTAGATTATATGCAAATACAACATCATTTTATGTGACCTGAGCATCTATGGAGTGTGGTATCCCCAGAAGTCCTGAAACTGAGCTCTCATGGCTACAAAGGGATGGCTGTACATAGGTTTTTCTCACTTAAATTTCACCCTGTAGGAAAGAATAACTATACTCTTCTAAAATCAAGTGCCATTTCATTCTATAAAAATGGAATAATTTGAATGTGTATTGTTTGAGAACCTCTTAGAGTAATTGGTGCCTGAATTTCTATTTGTTTCCTTATTTATCACATTTTCTGAGAAGAGAGACCTGAAGACCTATGGTCAGTGCCAAGTGAGAAGTTACATCCCAGAACTACCAGAGTGGCCTCAAATTCTTACCACTAAAGCAATTACTTTAGGTTGAGACTTTGTCTCTTGGAATCCTCAGAAAAGATAAACATGTAACCTGAGAGGGGTAATAATTTTACCCTGAGGTAGTCATTTATGTTATATTTCTACTGTAACATCTATGGTAAAAGGTAACCCATTCTGAATTTATCCTGAGGTAGCATTTGAGTTTAAAAATTGTCCATGTAACTGAAATAAGGTAAGTTGTGATGGAAACCAGGTGATAAGGCAGGAAAGCTGAACAGCATGGTGACAAATTGAAAAAGAAATAAAATGAGAACCTTAGCATGTGTACATATACACAAACCTTAATAAACTACACAAACACATGTAATTTAGTCTATATATCTGATTACAATAATTTACAAAAGGAGAAGAGGAAAATGAACAGGGGATGAGAGCAAGAGAAGAGAATAGAATAAGAAAAACAGAATAGGATAGACATTGTGCAGGCAAATCAAGGTTCTTGTGTTGGTTAATGGAGACAGTTTTCCATGGGCTGAGGAGAAAAATTGACTCTTCTTCTCCAACAGAGGTTTCACATATTTTTTACTCAACCAACCAGCCAGAAACAAAGAAAGAAATGATTTAGATAGTAGTGACCTTAATATAGCATAAAAATATAAACCATATAGTATACAATTCCTTATAGACCTAGCTTGGTTCTCCAATGTCTCCTCTTGGATCTTGTTTTATTATAACTCATTTTATCATGAGTTTTCATATGAATCTTTTGGGGAAAGGAGTAATTTTACTTTTGTTTCTTAGAATGAAATTTCTTGATCCTGAAAGTCTTATGAGAGCACATGTAAAGGAATGGAATCAAGTGCACACACCATGTTGGTGAAGGGAAGAGAATAGTTACCATTTTCTACCTGAGATTAAGCAACCATGAAATGGGTGGAGGAGTCAGTTTATCAGGTGGAGACATGTGGGTTTCAATTGACAATAAACATAACAACCATGGATAATAATTATTGACATTATACTGTAGTTTATGGTTTACTTATATTATCTTCTTTATTTTTGTTTTTCAGTACTGGGGCTTGAACCCAGAGGTGCTCTATCACTGAGTTTTATTCCCAACCCTTTTTAAAATTTTATATAGAGGTGGTCTCACTAGTTACCCAGGCTTGTCTCCAACTTGTGATCCTACTTCTTTAACCTCCTGAGTAGCACAGGGTACATGACTGGCTTACTTTTGTGTATATTATCTCAATCTATCATTGAACGATACAGCCATAGTAATTCATGTGACCTCCAAATCTTTTTTGCAGTAATGGGGCTGTCATGGAAAATGATAATATCTAGGGAAAAGGAAAGTTCAATCTCTAACTTTATATCTTACATGCAAATATTTTTATTTTAATAGGAAGAGATAAAAAATATGCACATGGTAAAAAAAAAATCTTAAAAAATGTTTACTTGAAATCACGTGAAAGAGAAATTGAAGGAAATGGGATGTTTAACCTGAAGAAAAGCAAATACCACTGGTCATCAGACACGTCTTATATGGCTGAATGTTCATCCCATCAAATTTTGTGGTTATGTTAGTTCCATCTGTGAAAACTGATACCAATGGTAAGATGCCATAAGATGTCAAATATATCCATAAATATAGTAGACTGACCAAGTATAGAATCAGATGTCTTGAGAAACAGTCTGTTTCCTGACATTGAAGATGTACAAATTCAGAAAGGATTACCTGTTAGCATGGATGTTGCAGTAGAAATTTAATAAAGGGTAAATTGTAGAATTCAATGACTTCTACTGATTTTTCCAATCCTGAGATGCTGTCATAATTTCTAAGTATTGTACATAAATGCATAATTTCTCAATAGATAATAACAAAATTTTTAAGTGGAGAATACTGACTATAAGATCCTCCAACTCCATAATTGTATAGTAATTTTTTAAATTTATAAAGAATAATTTGCTTAGAAGCCTGTTATGAGGATTTAAATGAGGCAATTGCTCAAAGCCTTTGGTTCCAAATGCTTATAAATACTGCTTATCTTGCCATGATTCCCTCCCTCCATGAATAGAGCTAGGTTTCATGGTGCCCACAATGTACTCTGTGTTGATGATAGTCACATTTCACTTTTCCAGAGGTCGTTCACCATAAGTGTCCCCACCTCTCTGCACATATTCAAGAACCAAGATATGTGCTAGAAAAAAAAAAAAAAAACCCTATGTTGACAAGTAGGGATTGCAAAGTTGACTCTTGCCTCAGGTTCTTGTTTGTCACTTATTGTTATTCTAGACACAACTAAAATAAACTTGATTATCAAATATCTCAACTTTCAGTGGCAAAGAGTCAGCTAAGGAAAAGGAGAAGGGACAACTTTTGTGTAACTTTTCAGCTACAAGAAATGACAGCTGAGAGCTAGACAGTGAACATGAGTGGAAGATGTTAGCACTTGGTGACTCCCAAATCTGATCCAGGCAGTGCAATAAGGGCTTTATGTATGTGACCACTGAAAAATTTCAAGAAATAATGAAGAGTGCATTGCCACCTTCATTTCACAGGTAATGAAACTGTGCAAGGTTGGTACCCAGACTACCTGACTTGTGAGATGAGACTTTTTTCCTTTACATTGTAGTGCCTCCAAAGAAAATAATATGATGAGTTGGACTAAAACAATATACAACAGAGAGTCATTGCTGGGAGAAGTGGTGCTAGCCTATAATCTCAGCAACTTGGGAGGCTGAGGCAGGAGGATCACAAGTTGGGCTAGTTGGAGACCAATCCCAGCAACAGCCAGACCCTATCTCAATAAAAACTGAGAGAGCAAGAGAAAGACAGAGAGAGAGACAGAGACAGAAACAGAGAGAGAGAGAGAGAGAGAAAGAGAGAGAGAGGACTAAGGATATAGGTCAGTGGTAGAGGAACCCTGAGTTCAATCACCAATAAAGTAAAAAAAAAAAAAAAAAAAAAAAAGGTATAGTCATTTAGAGATATTAAAAATAAGAGCAAAATCAATATCCAGACATTATAGGATAATAATCAAAAGTATGACTCATCAATAATACACAAGATTGTTTATAACATTTCTAGCCTGAAATGTAAAAAAAAGTAATATATTTTTGAAATAGTTTAATGTGAAGTATTTAAGGGAAAACAAATTTTTCATAAAATTATAAAAATGTGTTGTCAAATATCTTTTATATGAGCCCCCCCAAACTTAATGATACCAGAAAAACATGAAAACTGGTGATTTATTTTGTATAATAAGATTTTATTTTGTGTATAACATAAAGAACGGTTTGTTTCTTCAGTGCTCATTTTTTGCTCTACTTTATTATAATGCTATTTTTGAAAATATAGTAGAGACATATACATGCACACTCTAGATCTGGTATTTGTTCATAAGCAAATCCTAGCTCAGATAAAATAAATACTGAAACTAGAGAAAAATTTCATCCAGTCTCCTATTGTGAAAAATATTCTGACATCCTCATATGAAAGACAAAATAGCAAAATGCTTTGCATTCAATTCTACATTTCCCTTGATTTTACACTTCAAAAGTCATCCTGAAGCTCAGTGGATATAGGTAAGTGATTTTTAGTTATTTTATGGACTAACACGTAGAAAGCAAAGCATTGCACATGCTCACTCTTGTTGACGTTACTTTGAAAAGTAATTTCAGAGAAACTCAACCGAGTTCAACCAGAACCATCCTAATTGGCTTTGATCAGTAAATCATCAGAAACGGCTCTGCTCTTGCTTAGTCCTTTTTTCCTTCTTCTTGTCAAAAGTGAATGATTAAACACTCAAGTTATGGTGAATTACAAAAACCTGCTTTGTATTGGGTTGGATGTGTAGCTATTCCAAGTAATGTTTGCTTTCTCTCTGCCATAGTAAGAATGGGCTTTACATTCTTTAGTGGTGCTGTTTGTCATTTCTCACAAATTTATTAATATTTTCGTCTGCACAGCTACAAAAATAATGTCAAAGGCCAAGTAAATTACTGGTCTGGTAAGGCCTGCCTGACAGTCAAGGCCCTCCACAATCTGGCTTTTATTTATCCCTCAGTATTACTTTCCACTGCCCACTACATAAGTGGCCTCTATTAAAACATATTTTTAGTAGAATAAAAATTAAAACACATTCAAAGCTTTCCCTCTCTCTTTTCTCTGCCTCTCCACTTATTGAAAATTCCAACTTTGTTCAGGGCTCAGCTAAGGTGGTACTTACCTCCACTAAAATGCCTCCCCTTGGTAACTAACTCTCACTCCTGTTTGTCCTGAACCGTCTGGGGTTCATCATGACCCTAGCAGAGATAACACTGTATTGCTGTTTATCATTTAATATTTGTGATTTGCTTTCCTTAACTGCTTGGTAAGAGTTTTAAGTGTGAATGCCTCTATCTTTACTTTCTATATATGTATTACTAATGAATACTGTATATTAAATGGAATATTTTAGACTGTATACTGTACTATAAAATAATACAGAATAACAATATTTGGAGTAAATATGTACAGTACTGTCATCAATTTCCAAAATTAAAATGAACATGCATTTGGTCTTTCCTCATGCATAAAAGAAGAGCCTAATGCACTGAAAGGCAACCTAGTCTTTATTTAATGCAAGGATTGTGAATCTGGCATTCACAGATGTCTAAAATATCCATGAGTGGATATTAAAGTTCTATATGTTACTTGAAAATATTAACAATATTTTGTGATTGCAATTGCATTTTCCTAATTTATAACTTAATTAGTGACTCTTTAGTGACTCTTTAAAATGTAAAATAATAAGAATTACTTAGTAGAGGTGTGTACTTGAAATGCAGATTCTTGAGACATCCCTAGAAATCTGGATTCTGTAAACATGGATTGGGCCCAGATTCCACATTTTTACAAGCATTCCAAGTAATTCTAACAGTGCTTCTCAGGTGTAGTATAAAATTTCAGCAAATTTCCAAAGAGATACTTGATTGAAAAAAGTTCATGAAACTCTGATGGAAGGAAACTCAGAGTTAAGAATTCAACTACCCAGGTAAATGTGTCAATTCAGGAACCAGTCTTGGGTTGATATTTAAGCCCTCCTTAACCAGTGGCAGTGGTCTGCCAAACAAATTAGTTGATAGAGTTTTCTTGATTAAAAAAAACCAACAAACAGAAAACTAAAATTACTTCACCAAAATTCTTCCTTAAAAAAATGATTTGACCAAAACCTCAAGATTCTAACTTATTGTGGGTCACACCATATGTTGTCTATTAACAGACTAAATTTCATTATGTCCTTCATAAAATGAACAGAAACTATTAAAATTACAATAAGGAATATCTCTCTGAATTTTGTCTTCATTTTCCATTGCATCCTTAGTACATTTGAAAGATTAAAATTTTGGGCATATTATAACATAGATTGACTTATATTCTTCTTTAATGATTTTCCATATATTAATTGACAAATTTATTCAATAGATATGGAAGAGAGAGAAGGTTTTTCTAGGTCTAATGTTCCAGTAATGACTCCAATTGAATGTGTAATCCTACAGTAGTCATTGAGTTTCTCTGAGCTTTAGTTTTGTCCATACCAAAGAAGAGGAGAGTGAGTACTTTGGTACTGTCCACCTGTAGGTGGTGTTGTGAGAATTGAATAAAGTAATTTGCAAATGTTTTGGAAATAAAAGTTCTACAAAACTAGAGAGCAATCATATTTCTCTTAATGTTTTGAATTTGACATTTGTTAAAAAAGTAAAAATCTCGCTAATTTTAAAATTTGGCTACTGAAAGAACCATTTGAAATGTGAATTTATGTTAAAATGTCTTTTATAAATATGAATTCTAAAAGCTATTTAATTAAAATATGCAGAATATTGAATACATTATTAACAATAGCTATGGCTATAAGTAGGTATTGTGCGTAGGTCACTCTGCTAAGTATGATTTATTTATAGCATGATTTATTTCTCACAACCTCACAGTGAGATTGATATTAAGTTGAATAAATTCGATCTTATAGAGCTTATAAAACTCCAGAGAATTAGAAACTGCAGAGTCAGAATTTAAATTCAAATCTGTCAGTGTCCAAGGACCATTTTGTTACACTTATATCTGTCAGATATTTCCCTGCATGTCAAAAATGGCAGCTTGTAGGGAATAACAAGGCAAAAGTAAAGACAGAGGACTTTGTATAATGCAACCCAGAAGAGCTATAGGAGATACAGTCTAAAAGACAAAACCCCTGGCTGGAATCCAGGTTTGCCTGTGTTCCATTGTCTAAAGAATCTATGAAATAGGTGAGATCCCACTTCAGTTTATTACAAGTGATTACCAGCTACTAGGAACTGAACAGGAATTATCTTCCAAATAGATCTGAGGCTAGGTTTTAACTATTCCCTAGCATAGTTAGTAAATATGGTTAGTGAATTTGAAGCTTTGTTTAAATCATTTTGCAAAGTAAAGATCATAAAATATGATAATTGTCCAGAGTTATTCTCCAAAATGAAAGTTCAAATTGTAAAAAAATAGTTGTATGACAATAATCTGTTCCCAGACTCATGACTATGTTAACAAAGACCAAGTTAGAGTAGAAAGCCTGGAGATTTATAAAAACACGCTCAGTTCCTTGTCCTACAGATAGAGCAACCCAAAGCAATATGACTTCATTTTAACCTTGATAATTAGGGGAACACAGGTTAAAACATTTTTAAAACTAGTATTTGGAAATGATTTAATGAAAGCCAAACATGAAAAATTCCATGAAGACAGTGAAGATAAAAACCCACAAATGAATATACCAAATAAAAGTGACATATGGCAAAAAATAAAAATCAACAAAATAGAAAATGAAGATATAAGCCAGACAAAACAATCGTTATAAAAATAAATATAAGTGGTTAAAGTCACCAGTAGAAGGCAAAGATTCAAAAACTGCATTACGAACTAAAAGATTAAAATTATTATGAGGCAGCAATTTGTGAGGCAAAAGCAAAAATTCAGGAAGGAAAATACTCCATGTAGACAAAGTAGAATATAAAGTAAAAGGTATGAAGCTGGAATAAGAAATATCTTATATTGATAAAATCTACAGAATCTACAGAATAAATATACAATTTTGCTTACTGACTGTTAGGTAGACTAAAACTTTAGGAAAAAGACCTAAAAATACCTTTCTAATATAGTACATCTAATATTAGATTAACATATAGAACACACTTTTCAGAGTGTAGTACAAACAAACTGTCATTACTTTTGAGTATCTATCTGCTGAGTCCTCATGGTGTAGACTAGAGTTTCATTTTATGGTTCTAAGTGAACCAGAGAAGATCAACTTTGCAGTGCAAATAAGACAAACAATCAATTCTAAGATTCCACCCTTATGTACAGTTGTGCTCTCTTTGTTTACATGATATAATTATATTACCCAAAGGCATGAAGTAGTGATAGGTATTCATTTTGGCTGTGGTCAATTAAAACATAAATTTCCCTGAGGATTCCTATTTACTAATATGAATTTTCATATTGATCCTGTATTGAGGCTATTGTATAACAAGTCAAAAATTTAGAGTGGATCTCAGGCAACTAGCAAAGAAATGCAAACCTTCTCTGGAGGAAAATAATTTAACCCCAGCCATCAAATAATTCCCAAGACAAAATTCCAAGGAATAAGAGATCAAAATAAAAATTACCAAAAAATGAAGAAGCACAGAATTATGAATATATATCAGAAACAACACAGATTACATATAGTGGAATGTTCAAACATTATTTAAGTAAAATACATGAAAATAAGAAGGCTCAAGCATTAAGGGAATGCAGTGTTTTAATTGTAACTCTGCCAATACTTTATCTTGAGGAAATCTATTGTCATTTTTGTCTTCAGTGAAATTTTTGTCCCCAAGAAAGGCAGGATGTATGGGAAAACATGATGTGCACCATATGATCTCAATCACACAGAATAGGATGCTCTGTATGTACACAATAAGTACACACAAGACCTAGAAGCACATGTCCAACAAGCTGGTGATAACTGTGGATGATTTTGTTCTTTGCTTTTTTATGTTTTTTTTTTCTGCTTCCTCTAATGCACATATTAGTTTTTAAAAAATAAAAGTTTTTTTTTTTTTAAAAAGGAAGAACTGTAGGACAAAAAGCAAAATATTTTAGAAAGGCTAAATACTAGGAACTTCTAGAAGTAAAAAAATATAATTATTGGAATAAGAAATCCATTGTGAATTAAATAATGAATTAGATACAAACAACAAGGGAATTACTGAAAAAAGAAGATAGATCTGAAGGAATTTCCAGGATTTGCCTAAAAGAGACCAGGAAGTAAAGGGGATAAATGAAGAGTCATGGAAGATATAATAGTAAGAATCAACATCCATCTAATTGAAGTTGCAAGAGAAGATAAAGAAAATAAGGAAAAGGCAATGTTGGAAGATATAATGCCTGAGAATTCCCTCAAACTGATGAAAACAACAAGATTTAGATTTAGAAGATTCAACATATCCTAAAGTAGATGAAAGAACACAATGGACATGATCTTTCATCAGGCAAATTTAAACTTATTAAAATATATAAAGAGAAAATATAGAATTTTTTCCTAGCTAGAGAAAAAAACTTTTAAATATACAATTAAGAAATGAACAGATCTATAACACTGGTATTTTGGCAGCTAGAAAAAATAAAAGAATTTGACCACATGTAGATTTAATTAACAAAAGGAATAAAACAGTATACATATATTGTTTATTAAATAGTAGCATATGTAACTTTAATATTAGCATGTGCAAATTTAATTAGCATAATAAGAAAAACTATGCATATCCATATTGATTAATAAATACTAGAAATAAAAGATATTCTTTATTTGATAGACATTTTGATAGCATGAGTATAAATCTGAATGCGAAGAAAATATAAATACAGTTTAAAACCTTATAGATAGCTGTCTAACAAAAGTGAAAAGAATTATATAAAATAATAATAAATCTTTAAACCAAAACTCAAAAATGCCTTCACTGGAAGATAAATAATAGTCTCTTACATATCTACTATCTCAATTTTTTTTTTTATTTTTACAAACTGCATTTTGATTTATTATACACAAATGGGGTACACTTTTCATTTCTATGGTTGTACACAATGTAGATTCATATCATTTGTGTAATCATACATGTACATGGGGTAATGATGTCCATCTAACTCTCAAAATTGAATAGCAAAAATAATGTATGAAAACATTTAATATGACTAAAGATGAATTTAAAAGCAAGTCATAAAATATAATGAATATAAATATCATTCAAATGTTTAACTTTGTATCTGAAAAAAGAAAGGATTAGCAGAAATGTTAATAAAGATAAAACCAGAAATTAATAAATGATAAAGCAAAATTGACAGTGGGATTGAAAGATTCAAGAACAATTAGAACTATTAGAGGAAAAAACATAAATAAGTGGTTGAAAAACTTATTCAGGAAACAAATTCTTAGATTAAGCACAAATAAAAAAAGACTATAAAAACAGATACAAAGAAAATTAAAATATACCAAAATACTATTTGTAACTTACAGTAATATATTTGAAAATCAGAAAAAAAATGTGTAATTTGAGGGGCAGGAAAAATTAAGCCACCAGTTTTGATCATTTTTATATAAAATATATGTTCTATTTCTAACAAATAGAACACATAAATATGACAGGTAGGAGAAATATTGCAAATGGTTTTTAACAAAAAAAGATCCAGGATCCTCAGGCTAGAGTATCTCTTCCAGAAAAAGAAAATTCAATGCACTATCATAAAGATAGTACAAATTCAGCATCTAAATTTAAGATTATCCAAAAGAGATGATTATATACTAACCTTATTACGTATATTGCGGCAATAGTACTAGTAATCTAACACCAAATCAGATTTTAGGAGTTGAATTAAAAAAAAAAAAAAAAACTCACAAACACTACCTCTGAAACCTGTGCTCAAGGTTACATCAACATGGTAAATCACATTGATAGTCTGTTATGGTTTGGATGTAAGGTGTCCCCCAAAAGCTCACGTGTAAGATAAAGCAAGAAGGTTCAAAGGAGAAATGATTGGGTTCTAAGAGTATAAACTCAATCAGTAATTTAATCTCCTGATCAGGATTAATTTACTGAGTGATAACTGAAGTGGTGGGGTGTGGCTGGAGGAGGTGGGAATTGGGGCGTGACTTTGGATATATATTTGTATCTGGCAAGTGGAGTCTCTCTCTGCTTCCTGATGATGCAAGCTGCTTCCCTCTGCCACGCTCTCCCACCATGATGTTCTGCTTCACCTTGAGCCAGGAGGAATGGAGCCAGCCTTCTATGGTGTGGACTAAGACCTCTGAAATTGTGAGCCCTCAAGTAAACTTTTCCTCCTTTAAAATTGTTCTAGTCAGATCTTTTAGTCACAGCAGAGAGAAAAACTTACTGAACAGTCTACCACTTTGATATGATAAGAAAGGTACTTTGTGTTCTTTCTTCAAAAAAGCACATTTTCCAGTCTCATCATGAGAAAAATACCAGAAAAATCCCAGTTGAGGAACATTCTATGTATCTGACGAGTACTCCTCAAAACTGTCCAGGTCTTTGAAACAAGTAAAATCTGAGAAACTATTATAGCCTAGATGAGTCTAAGGAGATATGACAACTACATGTAATGGAATCCTGGAGAAGAAAAAGAAATTAGGAAGAAACTCAGAAACTCTAAATGAAGGTTGACTTTAGTTAGTAATGTATCAACACTGGTTTGTTAATTGGGAAAAATGTACTGTATTAAATGTAAATGTCAGTAATAAAGGAAAATGGGTGAGGGCTGTAAGAGAATTCTCAGTATTATCTTTGCAATACTTCTGTAAATCTAACACTATTATAAATTTAAAAGTTTATAATTTATTAAAGGAAATACAAATCAAAATCATGATGAAATACCACTTTACATCCATTAGGATGGCTACTATAAAAACACCAGAAAATAACAAGCATTGTCAAGGATAAAGAGAAATTGGAATTCTGGTTCACTGTTAATGGACATACAAAATGGTACAACCACTATGGAATACATGTGATGGTTTCTCAAAAAATTAAAAATAGAATTATCTGAAGTTATATCGTGAATATATATTAGGCCTTCTTCCCTGTTATCTGCACACAATTCCTAAAATCTTTGTGATCTCCAAAAGGATAGTGCCTTGTGTGCTACTGAGTTGTCTCATGGGAGAAGAAAAGGGAAATTGACCTTCAGTTAGGTTAAATTCACAGGTTTGGCA
Source organism: Sciurus carolinensis (assembly GCF_902686445.1). Lineage (NCBI taxonomy): Eukaryota > Metazoa > Chordata > Mammalia > Rodentia > Sciuridae > Sciurus > Sciurus carolinensis. The sequence continues at coordinate 89,530,752 of NC_062224.1, forward strand.
AATATCAGAGTTCTCATTTGAATCTCTGTTCACTGAATTCAGAAGGCCCTTTTCATTCATCGAATTGCTTCATTTAAATTTCATCTCTGATTTACAAAACTAGAGGTTTATCCTCAGAGTATACAGTCCACTATAATTATGTTTTTATAAAATGTTTTAGGGAGTGCAAAAATGCACATGTGATGTTATGTGATAAAAGTAGGATACAAAGCTATATATAAACACGATTTTCACTTCAGTATGTGTGTTGTGGAAGGGAAAGAAAGGGAGATAGAAGGAAAAAAGAAAAAGAATTATGAAGAAACATACCAAACTATTCCTAAGTGTGGGATTAGGATTGCTTTTTAATTTTCTTTTCATTTTTTTGTATTTTCCAAATTTTCTACAATGAGTTTTATTTTGATTAGAAAATATGATAAGCATTATATTTAAAAATCAAAATACAGAAGTTTCTAAATATCTAAGAGTTAAAGTTTTTTTTAAAAAAAATTGTGTCTGGGTATCTGAAAAATCTGGTACATAAAAGCAAGGAGTGGGGTTTTTTTGGTTTGTTTGCATAGCTTATAGTTAATTCTAGAAAAATAACGTACAATAGACCATATAAATGCAATAGGGATTCAAAAGGTTTATTTGGATGCTTAATGTCTCTGCTTTTAAAAAGTATCTTTGTTTATTTCATCATTTTACAAAATGCTCTTTTTGCTTCCTGTGGCTCCTATATTCAAAATCTCTGTGCCCTCTTTAAAGCAAAATGCTACGAAGGACACACCACCATCTAGTGGCAACTCAGGTTAACTGCAGAACCCTTGATTAGTTCATGATTAGTTCATCATCCATTGGATGGAAGGAGCTCTTTGAGTACTTGCTGTGTAGCGGGCCTTGCACTAGCTTTGGGGTTTTATTGACTCCTCACATGTACTTGGCGGGCCTCTCCTTGGCCCCCAAGGATCCGCATCTCCCGACATTCACACCCTTGTGTGAGCCCTTCCCCTTGAGTCTGTGCGGAATTAGTAACTTGCTTCTAATCAATAGAATCTGGCCAAGTTTAGCCATATCACTTCTGTGTTCAATCACAGAGATCATGACTTCCCTCTTGTCAGGAGACTCTCTCTTGATGACTTCAATCAAATTGCCTTTATTAGAGAGACCCCTGCCTTCAAGGAACTGAGACCCTCCATCCAACAACCCTCCCGGGTGAAAACCTGCAACAACTACAGGAGGGAGCCTCCAAGTGGAGCTGTCTTTGCAGGTCCATCAGGGGTAGCCCGTTTTATACAGACCTAAACTCAAAGAGATTAAATAAGTTAACCAAGAATACAGACTAGTAGATAGAAAAGTCAGAATTAAAACTCAGATCTATTTGATTACCTAAGCCATGGGTTTCACTGATTGGGTAAAACTGCCCTCCTCTTTGATCATTTCCTGTGATCCAGGCACTGGGTTTGCAAAGACGAAAGATATTAAGAAACTCACAATATTTTGAACAAAAATGTAGTTAAACTGACCAACGATTGTATTCAAGTATTCTAAGAGCTACATCTGTTATGTTATGGTGCGATTGCAATAAATCATCCAATAGATCTTAAAGCAGGAGACAGGGTCATCTTTACTGACCAGCTGGCCTGCCCCCAGCTGGTTGGACAAGGGCAGACTGCAAGCCTACACTGCTCAACTCCCTCCAAGGGCTAGAGTACACCTTTATAGTCCCAAACCACATTAATCATAAGTGGCCGTTGCTGTGATTCAAAACTGCAAACAAATATCACGAGGTCTAAAATCATAAGCAGAAGGGGAAGTGGGTCAAAACAACCCTAATGAAGTATAAGTTAAAGAATGGTAACTAAGGTCTAGACAATCATTCTCTGACAGGGTACATTATTCAAGAAAAATGGGAACCAAAAAGAGAACAATTTTACATTATATAAGAACAGAAACATTTGTGTTTCTAAGCAAGGTATGCTAAGCAGGATCAGGATGGCAGAGGGAGAGTTTCCTGATGGGAGAAACACTTCTTATAAGACATGGAGCCTGTTTGGTAAAATGGAATCTGTTTGGTCATTGCCCATATAGCCTGGCACATAACAGCTAGAGCCATTTGAATGTGGCATTATAAAGTGCAAAAGATACAAATCTAATTACATAGCAGGAGGGGTTGAGGATGAATATGAGGCAAACCAAAGATTTCCTTGAGGAGATGACATCTGAATCACAACCTGGAAGATGAATTGAAAGCAGCAGAGGAAGGAGATTTCAAGGAGAGTAAACAACATGTAGAAATGCATGGATACTTGAATGTTTCCTGACTCCAGAAAGAGTAAATAGATATGTATTATATTCTCTTTCTCTCTCTCTCTCTCTCTCTCTCTCTCTCTCTCTCTCTCTCTCTCACACACACACACACACACACACACACACACACACACACAACCATCCTCTGCCCCCAATTCTTGGCAAATGTCCATCTCTTTACTGTCTCTGAAATTTTGCCCTTTCCAGATGTTCTACAAATGGAATAATATATAAAATTCCTCAACTTCTTTCCTGGAATACAGAATAATTTTTTAAAAACTACTTTCTTGGTAAATTTATCAAGTTCAGTATGTTCCGGTCTGAAAGCATCACTTTATCCCTAAAACCTGTTCTTTCACATTATTTTCTGACTTGCTAAATGACTCCACCATTATTCAAATTGCAGAAATTGACCATAATTTTTGTTATTCACGTAAGAATTGCTTATCTTTCTCTTGCTGTGTTGAAGACATCTCTAAGCTCTGTTGATGAGAATTCTAAATATCTCTTCCAAGTCCCACAGTCGGTGTCTAACTTGAATCTCCATCACTTCTGCATATAATCTCCAAACCTAATCTGCCTTCCTTTTGTTTTGACTTTTTCAAAGCTACCCTCCATTTGGTACCAAGTAAGTACCCAAGTGCAGATGCAATCCCTTTGATTAAAATGCTCAACTTTGTCTTTGAAATGAAAGACACATAGATGAACAGCAAATGAGAAAGTAGGCTAAATGTGAAATTCTAAGATGTGTCAATATTTAACATGCAAGGAGCCTCTGCAACAAACCAAGAAAATGTGAATAGGAGAGATCAGTATTATGGAAGGCATGGAGAAAGTATTGAAAGGAAGAAGTTATTGGTAGCAACAAATGCTGTGAGAATTCAAGCATAAGAACCAAAAGTGAATTCTGCAGTCAAAATGTTATTATTGACCTTGACAAAATTAGTTTTACTACAATGGTGGAGACAGAATCCAAATTATAACCAAGTAAAGAGTGAGACTGTGGGATTTGGATGAACATCTCTGAGACAGGAGAGGCACAGATGCCTTCCACTTTTTAAAGTCAAGTTTACTGAGACATAGTTCACACATAGTTCATCTGTATTAAGTGTACAAATGTAAACACTACGCAGCTGCTACCACCACAATCAGAATATGAAACATTTCCTTCTTCCCAAAATGTCTTCTCATTCTCCCTGCTGTCAATACCAGGGCCTAATCCCAGGTCTTGGCAACTTTTATCTCTTTACTGTTTCTAGAATGTCAAAATTCATCTTTGTTGTTTCTTGTGTCAGATCTTTGTATTGATGAATAGTATTCTATTTTAAGAACATTAGAAGTTTATCCACTACCAAATGAAATTTGGGGTGTTAACAGGTTTTTAAAATTGTTATTGAAGAAGTGATAATAATATATATGCAGGTTTTGGGTAGATGTGTTTTTATTTTGGGGGGTAAATATCTAGGGATTAGGAGTGATATTGCTGGGTCTGATAGGAAGGATATTTTTAGTAAAAAAACTGCCAAACTGTTTTCCATTTTATACCCCCAAAACCAAAGCATCAGAGTGCTCTACATCCCTACCAAGTGCTTCATGTCAATTATTACATGAATATAGAGACAGGCAAAATTTTAATAGTTTTTAATGGAATCTCATTATTTTCATGATGTTGAGCATCCCTATGGGCTGATGTGCCATCTTATTTGACTGATTGAGGCAAATCTTTTGTGTATTTTTAAACTAATTAGTTTACATGATTGAGTTGTGAGGGTTTAAATATTCTGGATTCCAGTATGTAAGAAAATATATGTTTTGTAATACTTCCAAAGCCTCTGGTTTGTTGTTTTATTTTCTTAACAGTGTCTTTCAAAGAACAGATTTTTTTTATTTCCATGAAGTGCAATTTTTCAAATTTTCTTTTATAGTTTGCACTTATTGTGTTCGACTTAGGAAATCTTTGCCAAGCCCAAAACCAAAGAGATTTTTCTGTTCACTTTGGGGAGTTTGATAGTCTTAAGTTTTACTTTAAATCTAAGAATTTAATACAGTTAGTTTTGCATATGATGTGAATTTGGGTTGCAGTCCATTTTAAATGCTTGTGTATGGTGTATGCAGTATTCTAGCTCTGTTCATTGAAAAGTCTATCTTTTCTTCACTAATTTACACCTTTTTAAAAATGAATGAAGCATGTATGCGTAAGCCTATTTCTGCATTTACTATTGTTCATTTGTCTATATCTATCCTTTGCCAGTACTACAATATTTTGATTACCCTGCCTCAAGTGATATGAGTCCTTCAATTCTTTTCTTTTTTTTTTTTTTTATTTCCCAAATTGACTTTGAGTATTCAATTTCCCCTAGTTTTCTATATAAATTTCAAAATCAACTTGTCAATTTCTACAAAATCACTCCTGGTATTTTTATGTGAATTACATTGAAGGCATAGATGGAATTTGTGACAAGTGGTATTTTTATAACACTGAATCTTTCCATTAATGAACATGGTATATAACTCATTTATTTTGGCTTCTGTGATTTCTTTCTTCAGTATCTTGTAGTTTTAAGTATGTCAATGTTTTAACTATTCTATTAAATTAATACCTAATTATTTCAAGGGTTGTGTGTGTGTGTTGACTATTTTAAATGATACTCTTAAAATGTTTTTGTTTTAAATTGGTCAATGCTAGTATGTAAAAACAATTAACTTTGTATATTTACTTTGTATCCTGTGACCACGTTTTAAACTCATTAGTTCTATTAAACAATCATACCACCTGTTAATAGATGGGTTTTAATTATTTTTTCCAATCTGTGTGATTGTTATTCCTTTTTCTTACCATGTTTCACTGACTAGAAACACAATACAGTGTAGAATATAAGTACTGAGCATGGATATCTTTGTGTTATTCTTGATCTTAGGGGGAAAATACTTAAGTCTTTCACCATTATTATGTTAGCTCTAGGTTTTATATAGATGATCATTATCAGACTAAGGAAATTTCCTTGATTTTCTAGTTTGCTGAGAGTTTTTAATCATACATGGATTTTGAATTTTGTTAAGTGTATTTTTCTGTAGCTATTGAAGTGATTACTTGGATTTTCTTCCTCATTCTATTACAGTGAATTGCATTAATTGAACTTTTAGTGTTGATTGAACACTAAATGAATGAACATTCCCAGATTAATTCCATTTGGTCTTAACGTATTATCCTTTTTATAGATTGCTAGATTGATATTAATAATATTTTTGCAGGCTTTTTTTTTTTTCAATGTTCAGGCAAGTCACTTAAGCCCCGAGATCCAAACTTCCTTCTCCCTATGAGGCTGGTAGTAATTAATAACCACATCCCAAGGCTGACATAAAAACTAAACGGTGTAAACATTGCTCGACTTTCTAGTGAGTCAGACTTATTTATTTCTCTAGTTGCCTTAGGAACTAACCCAGGCATAAAACACAGGGATAAGTCTTGGAGATACCAAATCTCATTTCAACCAAATATATTCACTCTTCTGGTGTAAAATAGGATTTCTGTGAATGGTTTAGATCCCCTGCTGAATAGAAATGTTGTCTCCACATCTGGAGAAATAGAGACTAACGGCTAATCATGTCATTGATCAGAAGTACAGTCCCTATGTTGAAAACAACTCTAATAAAACTGAAATGAGGAAAGATTCCTTGAAAGGGAATGGCATAAAAGCAATTTAAAGATTATTAGAATTTGTTAATGGAATTCACTTATAATTGTATAATTTGTTTATATTATCATCATATAAATCAATACATAATTATAATATTTTTATTAGTATAAAAATACTTTCATAATATTCATAGCATGTATACTCACACACACACACACACACACACACACACACACTCATATATATAACCCTTACTCAAAACATTATAAATTTTGTGGGAATTTTAAGAAAGAATGTTTAAGTACTAGTTATATATAGTGAGATCTTAAAGTTGGTCTGGAGACTATTATTACAAATTTTGAAAAAAAAATTTAATAGCTGCAACTATATATTTACCTATTTTATTATTTTCTCAATGCTTATTGAAACATTTATAAAGTTGAGCAGTCTGGAAAAAATAAAGTAAAATACCAGATGAATGTGACTTAATCTTCATAAAAATTCTATTCTTGCTGATGGAAGTAGAGTTTATAATAAGCTTTGATTGGAAAAATATATCATAACACAAACATTTTAAATTACTTTGGGTGAAACCTGATCTATCATATTAGCTTGAACTATTTGTTCAATACTTTTTATGTTAAGAGTTTGATCATTCAAGTCCTGTAAATCCTGTAAATCCCTAGATTCTTTCTGTTAAAATATTAGTGAATATTTTCCCCTTATTGGGTTCACCTCTTAAATAATGAATTTTTTATCCTTTGGGAAAATGCCCACTTTTCAAATGATCAGTGGTACTGAGAGTAGCTGGAACGTTCATCTAAATTTGTAAAGTAAAACTGAAATCAGCTTAGCTATTTAGCTACAAGTACTAGCTCCTGAGCAAGGTAGCCAGTCCTTCTCTGGCTATGGTGTAGCTGGCTCCACTGATTTCTAATTGTGGATTTCCCACCCAGTGTATAGTAGAGGCTGGGATAGTGAAGTCGTTATTTACCAGCAGCAAATGTCTCTTTAAGAAAGCATAGAGTTTCTTCAATATGTATTTATGACAATATAAATATTAGTTTCCATGACTACTTCTAGAAGGTACAATTAAATATTGAGAAAGCAATCCTATTTTTTGTCTTGCGTTCATGCCTGTGTCTCTTTTGCATGTGTGTTTACATTTTCATCAGTTTTTCCTGCCTGTGGCCTAACTATGTCTATATTGTAAAAGACATACTTGATCTGGTTATCTAGTATCCATTTGGTCACTACTATAGTATATGCATGTATGCATGCATGATTCCCAAAAAAACACTAAGTGCCCTTTCCTGGACATTAGTCCATCAGATGCCAAGTTTCCAAGGTACTGTACTTGTAACTTAATTCCCTGGGTAGCTACTATTGTGACTGATCCAGAAAAATGAAACAATCCAAATCTACGGTTGCACTTTCTCATTTCAAACAGAACTTAATTTCCTTGCCAGGACAGCATCCCTGTCCACTGAAGATATGTGGAATGTTTATCCACACAACTGTATAACTGTATTTGATCCAAGGCATTTTAAAAGTTATATTTTATTACAACTCTCTATAGTTTTATTGATTCATTCAGGTGAGACTTCTGAGGTCTATAGTTTTATGTTCCACATTTTATAAAACAGTAGTTTCATTTTTAAAAAATTTCTCATTTCTCTTTCTACTTTTAATGTGTTCAGTCCTTTCTTGGGCTACATTAATATTGCTAACAGAGTTTAGAAAATGAATACTCAAGAATGGGAAGAAGGAAAATAATTACTATACCAGATTTAAAAAAGTTATAATTCCAAGAATTAATGTAAAATGAATTTGTTTTTATTTGGACTCTTTCAAAAAAATTAAATATACCCTTTCTAATCTGGCCAGTTCCCAAGTTAGTACTAATTATTTTTATATTGTGCTTAAGCATATAATTGTTATTTTCTGTATAACCTATTTCTTTACTTTAAAGTAAAAAGTGTTGGAATGTGAAAACTGGGGGCAAATTATTTGAGTTATCTTTAAAGCATCAGTTCCTATCCAACACTAGACTTATTCTGGAGATCTATAATTATGATCCTGTTTCCCTGCAGGTTTTCTTACCTAGTTATATAACTTTTGATGTCTTAGACCAAGATATTTGGAGCACTTTTATCACTTGCAAATGGAAAATTATATATACATATATATGTGTGTGTGCATGTTACATGTGTACACAAAGTATATATATTATATGTATATATAATTGGTCCTTTGTATCTGTGAGTTCCACATTTAGGATTTGGCCATATTGAAACATTCAAGAAAAAATATTGAATCTGCACTGAATATGTTGAGACATTTAACCTTGTCATGATTCCCTAACCACTATTTCCATAGCATTTACTTTGTATTTGATATTATAAATAATCTAGAGATGATTTTAAGTATACAGGAGAATATGTGTAGGTTATATGCAAGTATGATGTCTTTTTACGTAAGGGACTTAAGCAACCAGGATTTGGATAACTGTGAAGGTTCTGAAACCAATCCCTCACAGATACTGAGGGATGACTGTATATGTATATACGTATACATATACAGAGAGAGATTCCGGTTTTTCTCTTTGTCATCAGAGTGAAAAATCAGCACCTTGGTTGTAGAGGAAGAGTGGAGGAAAAGCTGGAAGTTCCTCATATGCCAGCAGCACCACCCTGGTACCTCTGATTGCATGTGATGAGAAGCCACCACGATTTGTGAGTGCCTTTGTGGCATTTGGGTACCATCAGATTCTGTATTCTGCACCAGTCTTGTAAGTCCTAACTGGCCTCATCCCTAGTTTCTCATAGTTTTTGAAGTACATTCCACAGAATGGAACATGTCTTTGCACTGGAATTCACAAGTTTCAGCTGCAAACTTTATAAGCAGATCCCTTATCACACTCAGACCTGGACCCTCTCAGATAGTGATTGTGTCCTAGACTTGAACTTGAACTGCTGTCCAGGATATATTACTGTGGAAGGGTCTATTGATTCCTGACATTCTTCTGAATTCTTGTGTGTTCTTCCCCTACTCTGACTCACTGACAGCTCTTAGAAAGCCTTTTAGTTATGGCAGTATACTGCTGAAAACAGGTTAAGTTCAACTCCAAGAAAGAAGAAGATGGCCACTTAGATGTGCAAAACCCAAGAGTGGAATTTATTACAAAGTTTCAGGATGTAACTCTCAGAAGCAAGAATGTGGAGTTATATATGGCACTCACTTTGCTTGTTAACAAGAAACTACAAGGAAACTACAAACATTTTTTTTCCATTTGAACTTCTTCTGATGTAATCATCTTCCATTACAGTGACAACTTCACAGCAGAAACTTGGTTTGCTTTTTTATACTCTTCAAAATGATACCATTAAACAACTCTTCAGAAGGGATTGGATGAAACCACAAGAAATTTATGAGGCTCTGTCCAGCTATAGACCCTTTGCCTCTCTATCAAAGTTGGCTGAAATTAGCCCATGGGATCAATGGTTATTATAGAAGGTGGACAGGCCAACAAGGCAAATGATTTTATAAGGTCTCTTTCCTGAAGATACTACACTAAAAACAAATGTGTTTTCACTCCAGCATCCTCTTAAGGGGATTTCAGAATGTTAGCTGTTTGATGAATACCACTGTTGAGAAAGTTTGGGATGTTTCTAATATGCCATAAAAGGAATTGTGTTTCTGGTCTGTAGGTGAATTCTCTTGCTTGTTCTAATTGCAATTGGCATGTACTCCTTTGTGCTGTCTACTCTGAAACTATTTCTGCTACTAACTTTTGCCTGGGGAAATAGTTTCTTGGGAAAGTATTCCAACAATTTTTAGGATCTTTTTTTTTACTCCCAAATATACGAATCTGCAATGAGTAAGTGATTATGTTTGCATAACCTTATCGGTGAGTCCTATTATAGCACATTCTTAAAGTCCTCAGGCTAGAAAATGATATTTTTAACAAGAACTGTCCCTTCCTAGAAAGAGATCAGATCACCAGGAATTAAGCAGAGACTCTGTTGGAATGTTTTATTTTTATTTATTTTTTTCTCATTTGGGGAAAAGAGAGGATTTTAAATATTTTGATTTGCTGTTCTCTTCTCCACAATGAAAGAGATGAATATCCTTAATCTTTTTGAAAGTGTGAACAATAGAACTTTTTGAGTACGTGAAACAGGATGCCATACTGCACTCAGTGAAGGGAATCAAGGCAGTTCGCCTCACCTCCTACTCTATTTGCTGGATTAAATCTTGGGACCTTGGAAAAGCTGAACCTACACATGATATGAAAGACACCCCAACGTACCACTCTTCTCTCTGCTGCCCAGGAGAAACCCAGCAGCTGCTGTGCAGCTTCCTTTACTAGCTTAGTAAACACAAACAAACACAAGCACAGTGCTCACTGCTTGCACTAAGCAAGGGTATGTGGGTCTCATCTGCCATTTAGCAGAGTGTATCGATGATTGCTAAAACTACATTTGAATTTCTTTCTTTATTATCTGTTGTTTAAACTGCATTTTAATAAATGTGTTTATAATGGGTAACTTAAAAAAAATAAAGTTAACTGGACATTTTCTGCACCTTCTGTGAGCTCTTCTCCCCACCTCTCATTAAGGAAGCAAAAATTAGCACTATCTTTTTAAAAGATTTGACTTCCTTTCTAGAATGTTCTCTTTTTTTTTCTCAGCCTCACCTGCCACTACTTCCCCATCTTTTAATACTTCCCATTATTAAAGGAATATCAGAGTTATTCTGAATTGCAAGATATTTGTTGTAGTAGAGATAAGGAAGTAGCAGAACTTACATTACTTTCACACAGCGACCAAGATGGCAGAATGTCCACTGGAGTGACTTGGAGATGCCACGGCACTGAACACTTAATTTTTAAGACTTGGGAACCAAATATCTCAGCACCTATATCTAATGTAAAAAGATCAAAGACCTCCACCTAGGCCTTCTAATAGACAATGTAAACAACCATGATAAACCAAAACCAAGATCCCTTCTAGTTTTTCATTACGGTAAGATACACATAACATAAAAAATTGACCATTATAACTATTCAGTCTGGGACACTAACTGGCCACATTCACATTGCAGTCATCACCAGTCATCTCCAGAAATACTGCATTTTCCCTAAATGAATGTCTATAATACTTAAACACTAACATCTGACCTCTTCTTCCCTCCTCTGCCTTTGGGATTTACCATTCTACTTTCTGATTCATGAAATTGACAACTCCAGGAACCTCACAGAAGTGGAATCATGCGTGTCTTTTTGTGACTGGATTACTTTATTTAAAACCTATCTCCGACTTCCATCCATGTTGTACTTTATGAACCATATTTTATTCAATCATCCACCACTAAACATGGGTTGTTTCTACCTTGGGATATTGTGAATTATGCTGCTATAAACATATTTGAGAGTCTTTTGTCACTTATCTTGGGTATGTACCCAGCAGTAAAATTATTGAATCATATGGCAAAACCATGTTTCAATGTTGAGGAGCAGCCATACTATTTTCTCTAGCATCTAAACCATTTTATTTTTCCATCAGCAATACACATGGGTTACATTTCTCCACACCCTCACCAACACTTACATTTTCTGTTTTTGTATTTGTTCCAATAGCAGTCATTTTAACAAGTTTGAAGTGATATCTCATCATAGTTTGGATTTATGTTTTCCTAAGAACTACTCATGTGGATTATTATTTCATGTGCTTATTGACCATTTGTATTTCTTTGGGGAAATGTCTATTCAAGTCCTTTGCCCACTTTTAGTTGATGTTTTTTGTTGTTGTTATTGTCTTCCTTAAATTTTAAGGACAGATGCAGTCCCTGGAACAGATAGAAAAGAAAATTTAAAAAGAATATAATAATCTATTTCTTAAAAAGAAAAAAAAAGTAAGTAGTGGAAAAACCTGCTTACCTCATAGGGACTGGGAAACAAAGAAAAGAAGAAGAAGGGGCTTGAGTCCCAATATCCCTTTAAAGGGTATAGCCCCAATGACCTAACTTCTTCCCATTTGGTCCTACCTCTTAAAGGTCCCACAACCATGAGCATGGGCCCAAACCTTTAACATATGGGTCTTTTGAGGCATTTCAGATCTAAACTATTTATTGCATGGTTATTTATAATAATAAACAATGTGTTTTATCTACATATCCAAAAATATGGGTATGTCATGGTAAGGTATATTCAACAAAATAGAATATTATGAAGACAGTAAATTATGTTTGTTTAATTTGTTCATATGTTAAATTCTAGATGTAATGGTTAATTTGAATTGTCAACTTGATTGGATTAAGAGATGCCTATGATTAAGAGGCTTCTAGGTGTGTCCATGAGGGCGTGTCTAGGAATGATTGGAATGTGGGATAATGAACTGAAGTGGAGACCCTCCCTAAGTGTGGGCAGCACCACCCAATAGGATGGAATAAAAGTTGGAAGAACAAGGAGGCAGATGCAGATGCAAGTTCGGCTCTTCTTTGAACACTGAGTTCTTGATTGCTGCTTTGATCATCTGAGTATATAGTACTCTTGCTTCTTCACTCTTCCAGAGTGAACTCGCCAGTGATTCTCCATGTACTTTCCAGAAGCCTTGGTCTCAGACTAGTGTAGCACTGTTGATCTCTCTTGTTCTGGGCCTTCTGCCTCTTGGACTGCACAACTGCTTTTTCTTCCAGTTCTCCAGTTGCAGACAGCCATTGTGGACTATCCAGCTTCTGGTAATATAAGCCAACTGAATAAATTCCCTTTTTATAATCACACTTCCTGTTGATTATGTTCCTCTAGAGAACCCTGACTAATCCACTAGGTGTATGTGTGTGTGTGTGTGTGTATTGGATTTACAAAACACTTTCAATTATATAAGTATATATGTACCAATACTCAGTTTTGTGGAAAGAGGGTAGAGAAAAAAGAAAGGAGATAAATATTGGAAGAAACTCTACTAACATATTAACAAATACTGTTTTTTGTTTAATGGCAATAGATATGGCATCCTTTCCTTTTTCTTTTTCTGTATTTTTCTAATTTTCCTCCAATGAACTTGTATTCTTTTATTGTAAAAAACTTAAGTAACTCTACAATTCTTGTATTTACACAAGCATATTTTTAGAAAATTTTGTCATAGCCAGTAAAAATTATAGAATGAAATAATGAAAATTAGACTGAAATTAAAACAATCATCCATTTTCTTTAATAGAAGCTTCCTGAAAACATTATTAAATCATCCATAATACATCTCAAGATAAGTTATCTATGCCAGATGTCAAAATCAAACAAGGCTCTAACAAAGATGTAGTGAGATTTAAGAATTTCATAGAACTCAAGGGAAAGCTCTCTTATGTTCAGTCATAAAAAGATTCACAAAAAAATGTAGAAAGGATTGTCCACAAATACCAAAGAAAAGCATGACGTGGTGGAAAGAGTGTCCAAAACAATTGACATCATAATTGTACATTTGCTTTAATTCCTTACACCTGTGTTTTAAAAATTATGTTGGGAATAAGAACCTGGACACAATGGCTCTACTGCCAAGGACCAATGAAGTGACGGCAATGGGTAATGAAATAAAAACAATTTCATCACCATCATGGTCTCAAATGTTTTGTCAGAGAAGAGTACTAACCTGGAGGAAGTAAACAAACATGGTTGACCTAGGTGACACTCATGGCTACATAAAGCTAGCAGATTATGACTATGAAATCACCTTCACAATATTATGAAATCACTGAAAAATGGGAGAACTAGACTCTTAAAGCAGGGAAAATGATTTTTTATTCCCTATTATCTGAAAAGAACTTAATATCATAATCTCATGAAAGCATTTTAAATAGAGAATTCAATAACACTTAACATAAGAGAGACTGCTTGTTTTTCCTAAATCCATTCCCTTTTTCTTTCAATGTGAGATAAAGAAACACGTGATGGCCACATAAAAGGCAGTATACACCATTTTCTCTTGTAGAAGTTTTGACTTGACTAAAATCTCAGAAATGGAACATGTGGAAAATCGATTCTGTAACTTCCAGATCATGTTTGCAATCAAACTTCTACAAAAGATATGAATTCAGGAAAATGTTGTCTACTTTGCACACAGAGTTGCAGGAACTTTCAGCTCTGCTAAGGGAGAGTCTTTGTCTATGTTCTGCAATCTAAATTGACTGAGAGCTTGGTAGTTGGGCCTCATAAGCTGGAAAAGAACAGTAGCTTCTAAACCATCAAAAGCATGAGAGAAGATAAAAAGATGCTGAATAATAATAATAATAATAATAATAATAATAATAATAAACATTTAAAAAGCCCTTGCTAGGGGCAGAAATGTTCTTGGAGTTTGGCATTTATTGCATGATTTGACCCTTTGTTATTAAATCCACTGTTAGCATGGGGTGACTACTTAACCTGTTCTTGATTTGATGGCAAGAACCAAGAACATGGCAGGGACTGGTGTTTGAACCCAGGTGGTCACATTCCAGAGTTCATGATCTTGAAATGTTTTTTGACTCCTGGTGCTAAACAATATGAATGTTAGAATTCATTCATGTACAAATTACTTGAGAAGCACAAAGCTCAAGAATCTTGCTTGGAAATAGTTCCTATTAGAACAGTTTCAAGATAACAGAGTCTGACTCAATTACAATTTCAAATATGAGACTTTTATTTTTTCAACTATTTCTGATTTATTAATGTCTTTTTCTTAAGGCTCTGACACTTCTTTGGGTCATTAAAAAGAAAATCCTAACACATCTTTCATACCTGAAGTGATTATTATATCAGCTCAAAGGAGCTCTTGAGATATTCAGTGCATCTGCCACTGTCTTTAAGCAGTCCTTTAAAACTCTTGGCATTTTCTCTCTATCATCATAGCAATCCTGGAGAATTAAAGGTTATTTAGTAATCCTAATATTAAAAGTAGTATATTTGTTAATAAATATGTTCTGAATTCTTATTCTTATTATTGTTATTGTTATTATTATAATAAATAATCTACTGAACAAGTCACCCTAAAGAATCAGGATGGTAGAGAAAAAATCCCTGGAAGAAGTGAAACCAAAAAATGTCCTTCCTATTCCGCAGTCGTCCTACATTATACATATGAGCTTTCCTGGTAGAATATCAAAGATAAACCCAAAGACCATTTATAAATATTTACATTTAAAAATATTGTTTTGAGAAAAGAAATCCTCAACAACTTCTTTTTAATTATAAGTTGAGAATCACACAATTTTATCAAATGATAATATACAGTTAATTCGACAAATTAGAAATAGCATATTAGTCTCAGCAGCTAGAAGTTGTGAAATTGGGGGCGGCAGGGGTGGGGGAGAGGAAAAGCAAGGTCTGCCATAGCAGCTTCTCAGAGAAAAATTTCCTTTTTAGAAACAAGTTACCTGAATTAATGAGCTTAGCTGACTAGCTGACTAAATCATATCCTTTCCTCCCTGGAAACTCCTCAGATAGAAAATCCTTCAAAGGTTTCTGCTTATTCTCTGAAGTGCAGAGCAAGTCCCATTTTATTAAAAATCTCTCCACCTTTAATGAAGGAGATTAGTTTTACTTTTTTCTATCCCAGCATCTTTAACAGAGAGAAAAGATAACTGACGGAGAACAGGTGGTACACAAATCTTTCTCAAGAAATGACTACTGAACCCAGGGCAAATGAGCAATCTAAATATGCAAATGTGGTCATTCATGTTCTTATTACCTGAAAATGCTCAACAATTAAGTGTGAAATCCTTTGGGGAACAATTTAGGCAAAACTGCTTTTATGAGCTGCACAATAATGAAATGTATTCCAGTTCTCATTGGCCCATTTTATTATCAGTGTTGAGAACTTCACAGGAAGCTATCAAGACCTGTGGGACTCATCAGTGTTAATTAACTTCAAGAAAAGACTAAACCTACAGAATGCATAAAACCATTTGAGATGCAGCTCCTATCTCAAGATATTTTGCTCTAAACTTAGAATGAAGGCAAGGGTCATAAACTGAAATGCCTACAAATACCAGGCATCTGTCTAAAGAGGTACCTGACTTTCAGTTTCGACTACTTATGGGAGGTTGGAGAGTGGGTCCACTGTGGTTGGTGGGAATGTGGGTCCAGGCCCTTGACTTGTTCTTTTCAGGTAATAGCATGGCCCGCGCGGGAATGTCTGGAGCCTTGTGGGAGTTCAGGTCCCAGCTTTGCTATTTGCTAGCTGTGTGACCCTGGAATAAGTTACAGACCTCTCCATGCCTTAGTTTCCTCATTTGTGAGGTTCAGATGATGAGGATGGGAGTCCTTTAGAGGAGTTTTTTTAGAAGATTAAATATTAGACCAGGGTCGGGCACAGAGAGCACTGGTTTGTATTTGAAATTTCTTTACTTTCAAATGTTGATAACTAATAGTTCTTTTAAAATTATTGGGTCAGCTAAATAAACCAATCCAAGCACAAGATCTGGTTCAAGGTCCTTGACTTGTGACATCTACATTAAGGTTATTTGGGACTCTTAAAAAGCTCTTGGCACTTTCCACTTTAAGGTCTGGTACCCATTACTAAAAATCATTTATTTGCTTATACAAGTATACTCTTTCTTTGCAAAAAGGACTTTTGATAGCTCATACTAAAAGAATAGATTTCATTAAACTGCTAGTCAGTAAAATAAAATTTAAAAGAATACAAGGACAATTTAATAGAGTGAATAAAACAGAAAGTAAATGTCCCAGAAAAGCAAAGTTCAGGAAACCTACAAATACTGAGAAGGAAAAAAAGTAAATGAGAAATTTTGTGAGTTTGTTCAGGTCACATTGTTAACTGAAGGAAGTAGCATATGATACGGTCAAAAAAGATTTTTTTCAACATTGAAATTTCTAAAAAGAATCTTTGTATAATGGACATTTTGGACACTGAGTATATTAAGTAAGAGTTCTATTGAAAAAGTAAAGTCATTCTGTATAGAGCAGATCCTTACTTTGTCCTTCAGGAAGAGCTTCAAGCACACTTATTCATAGCCACATAAAGATATTGGCAAGAGGCAGAAGTTGGAGAAGAGATGGTTCCAGGCGCACCCTGATTAAGGTTATCTGATGATTCAGAGATGAAGTTGCAAAGCGTCGAGGAAAGAATCGTTTCTATGATCTGTATTTTAGCTTTCCCAAATGTCACAATTTTAGTTTGCATTCATATGGAACCTCTATTGCTATTATTAACTAAAAGCCAGGGATGTGTGGGGGTTGAGGAAGGGAAAGATGAGCAGGTGAGAATGAGAGGAGAGAATGAGAAACCTGAGTAGTCTCACAGTGTAACTTTTGAGACCATTCGAGTTTTTGAGGGATTCTGGAACAAAGATTCATAATTTACACCAAAAAGAGAGGACAAACATTTTTAGCCCAAAATATTTTTGAGAGCAGCCACCTATTTTGTACTTCCATTATAGAAACACCTTCCTCTAACTCTTATAGAATGATTGATTTGGAGCAGGTCTGCATCCTGAGCAGTCGCAAGGTTCAAAAGAGCTGCAAAGCATACCCTGAAACTGAGTGCTTGTGTATGTGCCTTTCTTGTCTTTCACCCTCCCTAGAATGCAAGATGCCAGGGGCAGTGGTTATTGTCTGTTTAATAGTTTCAGGGCATGCAGTAATACCTGGTACAAAGTCTGCTCTTAATAAATATTTGTTGAGTGCATGAGCACAATTTTTTTATTATGCACCTAGATACATATATGGATCTAAATTTTTTGCAAAAACAATTTTGGTTTTGGTGTATTTTCTACTTTACAGCTTCTGCTAGACATATTGATAAATAGGTTCATTTAACACTTAAAACAGGCTACTTTATCTTAGATGTTTCTTTGAAAAATGCTTACCATCTTTGAATGATCATGTAGTGTGTTTTCTGAGATTCTTATTTGAATAAATATTTAAATCACTGGATAAATAAGCAAGTTAAAATGTCTATGTATTGTTGAAAGAAGCAAGATTTTTCTCAGCACGTTAATTCATCCATTCATTCATCACTCATTTATCACATATTATTAAGAACTAAGTCTGCACAAGGCACAGTGTAGGTTATTGGAAACATAATCATGAGCCCACAGTGCCTGTCCTACAGAGGGATAAATGAGGGCAAGTGACTGCATTGGGTTTCTCTGTATCAGGTGCTATTCTGGGTGTTTAACCACTCTGTATGTTAGGTTACTATTATGTCTGTATAGCTTTACCTCTCCTTGCTTAATAAAGGAGTGCCTAGCACAGTGCTAGGCACACTACATGTACTGAAAAGTACTTGCTGAACCAAATCTCGTATGGCCTGAAGGACCAGAGGCCATTTGGGAAGCATAAAACACATCTGCAGGGAAAGTTTCCTCCCTAAAGTCCATAAATTATTTGGTTCCCTCCCATGAAGAGTACAGAACATTTTTAAGGAGTTCAGCTATCTCACTGGTTGGTATGTAGTTGATTTTGCCAGTGTATGAATTTCTAGAATTTTTCATGCTAGTTAAGTGACTGTGAAAAGTTTTCATATTAATTTGAGGCAGGAGCAACCCTCATTATAACTATTGCACTCAGTTGCTGTCATCTGACAAATGGAAGGCTTTATGTCTACTCTCTTGCGTCTCTAAATCGTTTTCTATAGGTTCTTCATTTGACCAAATTAAATTGTACATTACAGCCACAAAACTTCTTATAAAAGACACACACACAAAAAAATTAAGTGTATTAATGATTGAACACTTTTAGTTACACATGGGCAGATTAAATTGATGCCTGAATTCCCAGGGAAAAAACCTTTGAAAAGATGTCACTGTAGCAACCTAAAGAAAATACTCATTCTATGTAACTAGAAGTAAGATGCTGTATTTTATTTTTGTGTCGGCATGTTTAGTTTAATCTAAATTTCATATTCGTGAAATATGGAGTAAATGAGGACAATGGAGACAATGAGTGATTCAAGAATGTATACTCACAGATTGGACTCCTCTCTTCTCTTTTACCTTATTACATCTACTCCTTTAAATCACTGAAAATATTCTCTTATTTATCGAATGCACAGTGCCCAAACAGGCTAAAATATTGAAAGAGGGAGAATGAGAGTAAACCAGAATGAGGAACCCATTTAATAGAAGTCGGCTGAAGGTCCTAGACAGGTATGGCTTAAATGAACAGTCACAAAGACCATATTAATTCATAATCACTCACGCTCTAAGAGTAATAATTCAAATAGCACGGGTCATCAGATGAGATATCGGGATCCTAAAAGGAAACAGAAACAGGGAGGAACTGAGGAATCTCTTCCCCTTTCCTACTGTCTTTAGGAACATGCTTTGTGTGTTAAAAAATTCTCACCAACAAGGACAGTTCAACAAGGAGAGGAGAGATTCCCAGACTCACACTTGTGCTGGCTCCTGGGCCTTGTCAGTCCTGCTGGGCTGCTTTGTGTCACTTGGCCGTGGTGATGTGCTCAGAAAGGATGGATCAAAGCACATGAGAGCCAACGGTGAGAATTCAAAGGCAAAAAAGGCTTTAGATGATCTGGAGAGTATCTTGGTGTAAAGCTTCCTGGTGTTTTAATTTCTTGTAGCATTTTACCTTTTGTGGCTTTACAGAATTTACTATGGTTCAAGTTAAGTGCTCAGCTGGGTGCTTACTTCTATCATTTTTCCTAATGAATCCACTATGAGAAATGCTTGAGAAATTGATTATCTTATTTGGATGTTCTTGCCTATTTGTGTAAGCTTTTCAAATCTTTTTGCTGGAACAAATGCACTGAGCTTCTTCCTGCTTCTGTGGGGGGAACAAGAGATATAGGGATGCCCTTAGTTGCTAGATAAATCTAGCTACTTCTTAAGTGAATGACCACAGCTGGATAGCTGCTCCAAGAAATATTGTGAAAGTGGGTTAAGATAAGTATAGGGCCTTATTAAAATTTCAAGGGCGATTGAGACAGGCAGGATATAACAAATGGTGTTGGAGCATAGCCAGGTCAATGTGTTAAAACTCACTCAAAGAAATAGATAAATTTGAGGTTCTGGCCTCTGTTCAAACTTGCACCCAAAAAAACAATTCTCTTTTCTAAAACTTTTGATGATATTCCAGAATATTTGTTTCGTAGGTGACTCAAAGTGAAAGTTGACCTCAATTTAATCACATTGGGCTCTGCAGAACTCAGTTGTTAAGTAGAAAACTGGACGATTTTATCTTTATTTACCTTTTTCTATTTATTAAATTATTGAAACAATTAAAATACAAATTATAAAATTAAATTGTCATATATGGAAGAAAAAGAAGCAAATCTTCATGAAAAAGAACACAAAAATGAAATCAGTTCTGTTCTTGCATTTGAGATGCATAGTTATAAAAATTTCATACTGTTCTCATTTGGTCAATAACTTTGTATTAAAAAAATCATGTCAGTGCTAAAAAGAAGACATACAATAATTTCACTATTTGCCTTAGCTTGCTCAGGGTAAAAATAAACTTAAATATAAGACCTCTATCTCATGAAATTTTATTCTAACTCTCTCCCCTAGATTTTGGTGGAGGTGTCTGTAACTTGTAATAAAATATTCTGTTAATATGAGAACCGACAAGCCCATTTTTCTATTTTAATGTACTTACTGTATGGACTTAAAACATTCTCAAGGATCTTCTAAGTGTCATCTTCACTGATAATTAGAAAATAGAATTTCATCATGCACATATACAAATTGCCTAGATACTATCACCAGGCATCTATATTAGTTAGTTTTCCATCCTATAACAAATTCCTGACATAATCAACTTAAAAAGAAAAAGGGTTTATTTTGACCTACAGTGATAGAGGTTTCAGTTCATCACTGGTTAGCCGTGTTGTTTTGGGCACGTTATGGTACATCATGGTGGGAGCACTTGGTTGAGCAGACCACTCACTTTATGGCTAGGAAGTGAAAAAAATAAAGAGAAAGAGACTGATGCCGTATGATGGCACACCCCCAGTGATCAGAAGACCTGCCAGTACACCCAGTCTCTTAAGGATTCTACCACCTCCTTATAGCACCAGACGGGGGACCAAGCACCTAACAAGTGGTCCTTTGGGAGTTGTTTATGATTCAAACTATAGTACTGATCTTCAGAGCTAGCTTTTACATGCATTCTTGGTTGGAAAGAACCAAAGAAGTCATCTAATCCCACCAACCCCTCAGTGCAGGATCTCAAATTCCCTATTCACGGAATAGTTCTGATTACATAGAATCCTTCTTCAATCCAAGAGTGCTTTATCCTATTTGTGGATAGTTTTAATTCTTTAAAAATATTGCTCTACCAAACTCAATCTTGCCTTTATTACTACCTACAATAGTGCTAATTGTTACCTTGAAAGGAAAGTGTCATACATTTAATCAATGTCTTGATCTGAATAAGTGAGTATTTCCCTTTATAATAAATTTATTTATTGATCTACAAATGTATGTTATGCACAAATTTCTCTGTGTGTGAGATACTTTAATAAAAAACAAAAATAAATAAAAAGAAAGATAATATCTTACCATATCTGAATTATTGTGATTTTATTAGAATGTGCTCTGCCCTTTTGATAGGGGTAATTTTGAAGAAAACTTACTGAAGAAGGCAATAAACACAGATAGCTTTAGCAGAGATGCATCTGTGACATTTATGGAGTGTTTCACTCAGATCCTTTTTCTTTCTGGGCTGAGACTACCCTAAGAGAAGTTCAGACAAGCCTGAATTTTTTATGGCTACATCTCAGTGACATCAAAAGTAAACCCTGTCCTTATATTTTCTGGAAAGGTTGATAGAGTTTTGGATCTGAGAATGCCTCATATGATAGATTTATCAAGAATCACTGTAATTGGGGAAAAAGCAAGCAAGAGTAAGTGAATTAGAGAAAACAGAAGTGGGGAATAGTAAATCAGGTCACTGTGTCTGCAAGATGGCACTAGAACTATCTGGAAAAAATTCAAGAATAAACATGTACTGATCTAAACCATGAACACAGATTAAATAAAAATTAACTTTTTTGTGAGAAGAAGGAAAGTTTGCTTGATTCCATTTGAAAAAAATCTTCAACAGTTGGCTAGGATCTGCATCATTGTGCATTGCTTAGGAAGTATTGGTAGTTTTACAAGAAGGGCTTATTCCAGTCTCATCCTGGCCATTCCCCACTGTTCACACACAGTGATTCATCCCTGGGAGATGAACTGGGGAGTCAAAATGGACAAGGACCACCACCACATAACATCGTTATATGTCAACAAAACCTTGTGACTCTGCCTTAAGATCACTTAATCAGCAGGGCTCTACTGAAGAATCTAACTGGTAAAATTGCTTTTGTCACAAACCAATGAACTAAAAACACACACTTGAATCCAAGGTAGTGCCAGAGGGTAACACTAGGCACAGAGCCGGGCCAACTTTGCCTTAAGCTATGATGTGTTTTACTACACAAATGATCCTAGTCCCATCTCTAATAATAATTTCTACAGTTTGGGTGTGCTCCATTTTAAAAAACGAAAATCATAAAATTATAAAAATTTTAAAGATTTCATTTTTAAACTGAAGCTATCTCACTAGAATAAAAGTTCTTATACTACATTTGAATTTTTCTTCATCAATCCTTAAATTCTTGACAGGAAAAAAGTGAACTGAGAAACTTAAAGATAAGGTGCCAGAATCTTCTGAAAATTGAAGGTCAATCAGAAAAAAAGAGTCTATTTTTCAAATTATGATATGTCAACTGGCATGGAAAACTCAATTTATCAAAATTGGCATAGATTATAATTGAAACAAGAATTCTGAACTACAATGACTTCCATCTGACTCAGGAGAATCTTTTCTTACTGGTTTAGAAAAAAATCCTCCTAAGGTTAATTAAAGTTTTTAGCTGGTAAAGGTGAAACTTCACCTGCCATTGTGGGTTTGATGATCAATATTTGTTACTGAGAGCCCTGAGATTTAACTGAAACTTCTATTGAGTGATTTTAATATTTTTATATTCAACAAATGTTTCTTGGACTTCCCATTATGGGCTAGGCACTGTGCTAGGTTCTGAAGTTATATAGTCAATGAGATTTTCAAAGTCTCTTTCATGGTGAACAATTCTAGTAAGGACTGAGAGATAGGAGCTGAAAAATAAACAGGAGTATGAGTGTGTGTATGTGTGTGTGTGTGTATGTGCGCGTGCATGCATGTGCATGCTTGCTCACACATGTGCATGTGCATACAATCTGAGTAATTAATAATATGAATAAATTAATTATAGTAGAGGAGTAGAATATAAGCATTTATGTGTTGGGGTTCAGAAAGAGGTGGCATATTATTTAGAAAGATCTCTCTGGAAAAGCAGCATTCAAACAAAGATCTTAAAGAGGTAAAGGAATCACTCTGCAAAGATCTGGAGTCTTTCAGGCAAAGGGAAAAACAAATGCAAAGCTTCCAACATAAGTGAGGTCGACCTAATAAGGTAATTTCAAGAATCCAGGCCAGATAGAGTAAAGAGAGTGAAGAGTCAGGAAGTGAGTTTGGAGAGTAGGGCAGATCATAGAAGAGCTTCTAAGGCATGTTTTGGGCTATTGGTTCATTCCAAGTACGATGTGAACCATTCAACTGTTTAAATGGAAGACTCATGATCAGATGCACATTGAAGTTACTCTAATAGCTGTGGAAAATGGATTTAGGAAATAGAGAATGAAACACACCAAAAACTCAGGCTAATGCAGTAGCCAAGGTGAAATACAACAATGTCTTGTCCTAGAGTAGAATTGGTGGAGGCAGGGAGGCACATCCATGCTTGAAATACATCTTGATGGAGAAGCTGAAACATTTATAGATGAATAAAATTGGAATATTAAAGACAGCAATCAAATATGACTTAGATTTATGGCCTGACCAACTTGGTTAATACACTGTTATCATTTATTGATATGGGGAACAAAGTATTTTTATTACTATTGCAGTTTTGTGGGGCTTTGTGTGTGTGTTCTATTTTTGTCTTTCTTTGCTTTAGCCTGATTTCTTTGGTTTAGAATTCATGGAGGCAGAAAATAAAAAGTTTTTGGGGGGATATTTTATGCTTGAAAATCTTTTTAATTGTCTAAAGTGAAGACACATTCTGGAGAGAGATAAAAAGTTGGATGTAAACATGTATACTAAAAGAAAAATAATGTCAAGAGATTACATGAGAGTCCCTGGGGAGTGAGTATAGGTAGAAAAAAGATGTCCAAGAATGTAATCCTAGGGAACATCAGCACTTTGAAATTAGAAATTAAAGGATAAGAGAACAATAGAGTGAGAGTAAGTGGGAAGAAAAGGAGACAGATATTAAGAAATTACAAAGATGTTGTATCCAGAATGTGGAAGAGAGTGACTATCAAATGATACAGTGATGTCAAGTCAGATGGGGACCCAAAATCAAAAGTTGAATTGACAAGTTGGAAATTCTTAACACAGAAGTTTTCCCTGAGAAGTGGGAACAGTCTGGTTGGAAAGAGTTAGCGGGAAGTGAGAAAGTAGGAAGTATAGACCTGTCTTTGGAGGAGGCTGTCATGGAGAAGTGGGTGGAAGCGGGAGGCACATGTGTATTTTAGGGAGTACTTTTTAATTTTTTTAGGTGCAAAGTAGGCAAATTGATATGAATGATTCAAGATAGAGTGGCAAGTCAATGATGCAAGAATAATTGCTAAAAACAAGTTCCTGAGTCATTGAGAAGGAATAGGATCCAATAAGTAGAGGGTTCAAGGTGGGAATGTTTCAATGAGAAAGTAGGCCAAACACAGGCAGGAGTTGAAAGGTGGCAAATACCTGAGTAACAGGTAAATAAGTATGTGTTCAAAGATCAGTCTAGTATGGGGCATTGTGTGTCACTGAAAATTTTTGTTGGGTATACTAAGAATGTAAGATCCTAATCACTTTTTACCTAGGCCATTTCTCATGATTGCCTCTGCAGCAAGGAACCTTGAAGGTACTTCTCCCTTGGGACAAAAAGCAGTTATTTTATTGCTTGCTATGGCAACAGCAGATTCCTCAAACTTTAGTTCTTCAGTTGTGATGCAAATCCTCTGCATTCACACTATCCATTTGAACCCATATCAAATTGCCCTGGATGGCTCCCTAGCAATGAGAATCTACAGAAGCATAATGTTCCCACCTGCTATGCTATGAGTAATAAACTGTTTTGTCTCAGATCAACATCCACGCAACAGTAACAGGTTAACTCATTAGTTTACAAGTAGGATAAAATTAAATCTCAGACCCAACAGTTATGGCAATAAAGGTGAGATGCTGACAAGGCTTTCCAAAGAAAAACATCAAAGGTACTTTAGAATGGTTTCAGGGTTTCCCTGAACTCTTATGCAAGTGGTGGGTAAGAGCAAGTAGGCCAGGGACTCCCACTGTCCTACCTGTCAATCAGATTGGGATTGAGAACAGGAGTTAGGATGGAAAGAAGCAGCTCAGAACAACATCTTGGTTGTTCCTGACTCAGCTCTCAGTGGGAGAAGGGATTTGTCTCTTAGATCATCAGGGTAGACTGGTCAGAGAATCATATGGTCAGGGGACTCCAGCAGCAGCCACAGCTGTCAATTTAAACTCACCATACCATCCCTGTCCACAGGCTATAAGGACAGGTCAATGCCCATGGATTTGACTGATCCTTAACTACTCTGCCGGTCTGACACAATCAATAACATCTCTCGAACCTGCCCTGTCTTCAATCTTGTGTGTACAAACAGAGAGATCCCTACAAGTTTGTTTCAGTCTTAACAAAGTAAATTCACATGCCTCTCCTGATGCCCAAACATTTTTGGGGGGGTTGCCATACATGGCAATTAAAGTTGTAACCACTCAGTGATACTGCTCCATGTATTAAGTGAACCAAACCAATGTACCAGTGTTCTAAATCAAATGTAACAGCAAATTCCAAACTCGAGTGTATTGTGCCCCTTTGTGCTACATTTTTGTAGGTGAAATAATGTTTTTACTTTAACCTTATCTATCACCCTTTTAATTATTGGAAATAACCTCAAAGATCAGTAGGTCAATCTAAACTCCCTTGCATATATCCAAATAGATAAGATCAGATTTTGAATGCATTCAGCTTTATTTATTTTTTTAGGGGGTGGGGGATACCAGGGATTGAACTCAGGGGCACTTGGCCACAGAGCCACATCCCCAGACCTATTTTGTATTTTATTTAGAGACAGGGTCTCATTGAGTTGCTTAGCACCTTGCTTTTGCTGAGGCTGGCTTTGAACATGCTATCCTCCTGCCTCAGGCTCCCAAACCACTGGGATTACAGGTGTGCCAACTTTATGAAATAAGACCTCCTGGTCTTGGGACTAGTCACAATTTTCTAAGTCCACAACCTTGCAGAATACATTTGAAGTCAACACAACAAGTTGATCTGATCCTGTTGCTTAGAGTTCTCATGATAATATCCTTAGGCAAATTGAACAAAACTGACCCTCAGCTTTGCCAGTCAGACTAAACAGGTGGTTAATGGAGTGGTGGATTCATAGGGAAATTCCAGTTCATCCAGG
This sequence comes from Sciurus carolinensis, assembly GCF_902686445.1. Lineage (NCBI taxonomy): Eukaryota > Metazoa > Chordata > Mammalia > Rodentia > Sciuridae > Sciurus > Sciurus carolinensis. Next base: position 89,557,205 of record NC_062224.1, read on the forward strand.
AACTTTGTAGGATCACGCAATGGATTGATGGAAGAGGCTATTCATCTGGGGCCTGTGCATCTCTGCATTTTCTGACTGAGAATGCCCTGACTGTTCTTTACCCTGGCCTTTTCTTGAGGTTGGTTTTGTAGCAAGCAACTTAGAAGAATGAACTAATAATATCTCTCTCTGAGGCGAAGAGCAGCTTTCTTACTGCTTGCTCTAAGGTGCTTGCTCTAAGCAGTGAATTCTCCACAAATCCGCCTGTGCAGTACTTGTCTGGGTTCATGGAATGTCAATTCTGTGGGAATTTAGTGTAAGAGTAATTGATGTAAACATGCCCATGCTGTTTGCTGTGCCTTCATTTCAGGCCCAAGTCTAATGTCTTCTGCCAACAGCCACAATGCAGTAACAGGTTATTTACAAGCTGATAAGGATAAAATCAAACATCAGTAGGTTTGGTGGAGGAAAGGTAAGGTAGTTATTTTCCTGTGTAAAATGAGAAACTTGATAATAAACTTAAGGTAATAAAGAGGGAGGAGGTGTTGGAAGCATGAAGGAAGAAAAAAGAGAAAAATTTTATCTTAGGAAGTAGAACTCTGAAAGGATTGTGGTCTAGTGCCAATGGACTCCTTGAGATTTGGGCTAATAAATTTGAGGTGACGTGAGTTCAGTTCATTGTGTACCTTGTGAGTTTTTCTCCACCCACATTCAAAGTACTCATAGACATAAAGAAGTTGGAAGGTTACTTTTAACCATAATTGTACTTTTGCTGGGCAAATACAAGGAGAGACAGAATCAGAGAAGCTGAGGGTATATGCAAGGGAATAGTTATATGACTGGACCATGGAATCATAACTGACACAAGAGGTAATGAGTAAAAAAATAGACTAAGTACAAGAAAATGAAGTGAATTGGAAAAAGACAGTTTGTATTCAGAGAACAGAGTGATTGAAAGTGAGTTTTTCATGTCATGGTGACAAGGTCTAGATTGTGACCCAAGATTGGGAAGGAGTGGTGGAAAGGTCAAACAACAGGGAGATAATGTTTGCATGGATTATCTATATTAGTGTTGATATCCCAAGTATGCTGAGAAGAGTAAGATATTAAAATATTCAGTCACTGAGGGGAAGGTACCAGGGGATACAAAGAATATCTTATCTTATGATAATGAGAAGGAGAGGTAATGGGCAGCATTGCCCAATAATAATGTGCTTAAAAATGAGTTGGGTTTTTACTGAAGAGGGAGGAATAATTGTCTAGATGCAGCAATAAAATGGGAAAGACACTTAGCTTACCTTTGGCACCAGTTGAACGTGGGATTTGGAAGAAGAATAAAAGACAGCCACCATTTGAGAGGGTTGCAAATCAGTGTCCTGGGAAAAAACTATGTTTTAATTTAAGGTGAAGAAATTGTTCAGAAAAGTAGAGGACTGTGGTTATTTGGTTTATAATAAACCTTGAGGGTTTCAGCATCTAGTGGGGAGTTCAGAAAGGGATGCAAAATTGCATGAAATTAGGGAATCTACAGAGCATTCTGGGTTTGAGAATAAGAGACTAGGGCTTGTTGGATAGCCAGAAGGGCTGGGACTTCTGAGAATGATTGAGGAAATCATGGTGAGATTGTTCCTGAAGGATGTTAGGGGAAGACATAATTGATTATATTTTCTTAAAGAATTATTGATTAAGTAATCACTAGGGCGAGATGAGGAGAGTTACTACAGAAGGAGTAGGTTTTGGCCCAGAGTAGGTATACTTTGTAGCTTGAATCTAGAATGTTCCCTCAAAGGCCCTTTGTTAATAACTTGGTCCTATCTTGGTGCCGTTGGGAGGTGGTGAGAATATTAAGAGCAGGGGCCTGGTGGAGGTCTTCTGGTCATTGGGGTGTGTCCTCAAAGAGGATTGTGGGACACCCATGTCTTCCTCTTCTTTTTTTTTCATCTGACCATGAAGTGCAGGTTTTCACCATACACTGCTGCCATCATATGTTGCTTCACAGCAATGGGGCCAACTGATCATGAACTGAAATTTCCAAAACTGTGAGCCAAATAAATCTTTCTTCTATATAATTTCATTACAGTAATAAGAAGTTGATTTAACACATGGTAAAACAAAAACCTCTTTTGGGAAAGAGATATCCAATTCTTCAGTAAAACAATTGGTTGGTCTAAGGTTTTGGATACTTTCTCTTGGACTGAGATCTGAGTTTCTCAGGGCTGAAGTAAAGTTCCAGATAAATATGTATGTTGTGGTGGTTGGGGAAAAGATTAAGGAGACAGCAAGTGCTTCTGGGGTGTCTACTGTATAAATGTCAGAAGAAAGATTCAACAGACAATGACAGCAGTGGCCCTTGGTAAAAGGGCTATAATTGCAAGGTCAATGATACTGGTCTTCCAAATTATTAGCATACTTAAAGAAATCACTAGGGGATCCAGGACAGTTAGAAGAGATATGGGGTGTCAAGATGGACATCCTCACAGGCAGCAAACACATAGCTGACCAAGTCCATGGAGGTCTGCAGTATGACTTGTGTAAGCACAATTCCCAAGATCCTCAATTTTCCTTTGAACATTTTCTTCAACTTCTTGCTCTAACAAATATCTAGCCATTCTCAGAAAAATATTACATTATTTGAAGCTTTTTATAATGGCGATGGCTCACATCTCATATTAAAATAGAATCCTGGTATGAAACTCAATCATTCAGGACTTCTTAATCTTCAGGATAGCATCTATGGTGTGATAATGGGGATTATTGATTATTTTCTTTGCCAGGAAATGTATAATTAAATTTATAATTAAATTTTCTGGCAGAGAATTTATAATACTTTAATTCTTTTGTTTTAGAAAACCTTTTTTTTTTTCTCCAAGATTTTTTGGCCCGTATACTTGAATTAGAGAGTTGGCATCTGTCTTCTGATTATTCACTCATGAGCTTTTGTGTGCATGTGTGTGACTTCCAGTCAACAAAAGAATGCTAACTCAATTAAGCGATCAAAGTCCTTGATGCCATGTTTATCTATCTCGTTCACCAGGGTATCACAAACATATCCATCTTTGTTTTGTTTTGTATTCGGTCTTCCAAATCATAGTCATTACATTTATTTTTTGACCATAGCATCTTTGTAGATCATAGCAAGCACTCAATAAATATAATTTTCAAAATTAACCTATATGGAAATGGTAGACCTGTTCTACTTACTATAGTACACATAGTAAGAAAAAAAATGATACAAGAGAAATGTGCTCATGTAAACTATGAAGAGTTTTGTTTATAGGAATTAATATACATAGTAAAGGCAAAAGTGAATGAGCTGAACCTATTGAAAATATTAATGAATACTTACTTAAGTTAATAAGGATTGAATCAAAATTAGATATTTTAGAATTACAGTTTTATATGTGTGTAAGATATCTGTTCAAGTTACTTAGAATCTACATCCTCAAACTTAAAATGGTAAGGAAAAATAATCTATTTCTAAGAACAATGAGCCTAAAATGAAGTCGGGAAATGAACAAATTCTATTGAAAAATTCTCTTTAGGCAGAAGATACTGACTGTCCCATAAGTCTCATTGCTTCCTAGTACAGGAAGGTTTGGATAATACATGTTTGGCTGTACGTGGCAATTTTAGCTGGATTTAGGTAAAATGAGAGGATTTTTAATTTTCAAGGAAACGTGAGCACTTCAATTTTAGCAACATTGCTCTTGAAGCGGATGAACCTGAGAACGGAGCTGTGTGTGCAGTCACTTTGCCAGGTGGTTCTCATCGGGTGTTCATTGTTAAGATCCCTGCTATTTCTGCCTGAGGTTTGAAGCCAGGACTTCACAGGATCCCCTGCTGCACTCCTCAGTTCTTTACATGCAGAGAGCAGATGGGTGAAACAGAATAAAACCCCAGCCTCAGAGGCCCCAGCGTAGCCAGGCACAGGTGACGGTGTTCCTCTTAGTTGGAGTAAATGCTAATTGGAGTTGCTGAGTGAAAGTTAGAATTGAAACTTGGACTTGGTTTACACAGCAGTTTGGAAACTTGTGAACGATATTATTATAACCACATTTTGATAAAAAAAAATGAAATGTTAACATTAAAAAAGCATAAATTGTTTCCAGTGTAGATGGGTTGGTTAGGTCAGGCTGGTTCAAGGACAAGCACTCAGGTCCTGAGATCTGTTTTTCTTTAATTTTCAGAGGTAACATATTTGATTGTATTTAAACATGCTAACTTATCAAGTTGTTTGCGTTCTTATAATTTCCACTAAATTCTTTTGGACACGATAGAATAAATAAGTCCTCTTTGCTGATTTGTGTGATTGTGCCTTTTTATAGTTCCACTATGCCAGTGATTATATTGGCATGTATTTCCCACATCCTTTGCCTCATGCTCTTTCAGTTTCTTGAAGAAGAGGACATATATTTTCATCATTATATTCCTAGAACTGAGTAAGCCCAGTGTCCTGGATTGGAAATCTAAAGCAAACAGAAGGAAGCAGCCAACATTCCATCTAGTAGCGGTCAAGGGTGGTCATACAAAATAAAGATAATTTACGGATTTTGGAATGGACTGAACAGTTTTATTCAGCTATAAGCCTTCTCCAATTATAGATTTATTTAACTTGTCCTTAGAATTGTGTGAATGTGGGAGTTTAAGTATATGCATAGACCTTTAAATCCAGGGTTTATGCTACATTTTCAATTTGATGTGTGCAGTTTTGAGCACAAATAGCTATGACAAGCTGTAAGTGTATTTTGTACAGTTATTTTTTAGTGATTTTTGAGGAATTAGAGAATAGCAACTTTTATTGCATCTAGAGTCATGATTCAACGCTAGTCGTTAATATATGTAAATGGATCTAAATTTTTCTCGATTATTCCATTGAATGAGGTGTTGAGTTTCTTTAGGCCATAATATCTTGCTTTACTTGGTAGAAATCCCAGAAGAAACCTTGAATAAATACTGATCTCCTCCAGGGGCGTCTGGTTCTTCTCACTAGAATTCCTGCCTCCTTGCACCCCTGTTTTTCTATGACTCACTTTCCTTGGTCTAGAGCTCCCTCTATTTCCATCTTTCTGAGAGTTATTTTCCCAGACTCCCAGTTATTTTTCCTACTCTGCTGCATATCAGTTTTGCATTAAAAGAAGTTAGAAAAATTATATCACCTATGCAAATTTTTTAATAGAAAAGATAATTACCCTAGTATTGAGAAACAAGAAGCACATTCCTAATGATAATTTTAAAAACTAGGGATAGTTTGTTCCTATATTTAACAATTCTGATGGTTTCTTTAAATGAAGCTGTGTCATTAAATATAGGGTCCACAAACACATTTCTCATTACAATGGAAATGTATAACAAAATGAAAGAACTGTAAATATATAGAGCATGTAAAAAAGTAAATTATGTCTTTTCTATCTGAAAAAGAAACAAAATGAATCTTTAAAAATTAAAGATAAAATAGAGTTGAATGTCCAACTTTTCAGAGTGGAGGGTAGGAAAGAAAAGTAGTAGCTTCTTTATTATTAATAATGTATATTCATCTCATTAATATATTAAATGATAGTTTCATCTTGCTAGTACAGGGGAAATGAAGAGAAAGTTAACATCTGCTTTTCTCTCTAAAGCCATTAAAGAAAATGATTCTTCTACATAATACTTGGGTATTTTAAAATGTAACAGGACTTCCTTATGGACAGGAGTGTAGGCTTGTCTCACCCTAAGCCTCCCAACTAGTCACAATACAAATAGTATATAATAATAGAAGAGACTCTGAAAATGGAAAAGAATGTGAATTTGCTATGACTGGAAGAACAACTGAGCATCAGGGATTTTACCACCCCCAGTCCAAAGCAAGAATATGCCCTTGCTTGGTGTTGCTGGACCCAGTCCGCAATGGAAGCAACAGAGGGCAGCCCAGTTAGGCTCATTCCTCCTCTAGGTTGAACCAAGGTCTCGCTTACAATACAAAATGAGCTCAGAAGACCTGGCATGGGGAATTAAACAGAGCTCTGCTGATTAAATAAACAAATAAATAGATAAATAAAAGCAAGCAACCAGAGAAAGAGCTCACCTCCTCTGCAGTTGAGACTCCCCTTCCCTACCTAGACACCTGGCAAAGGGGATTGTGCCACAACAATTGCCAGGTATGTGATGTTGTGTTTTCCTTCCTTGGTAGGTTTCTGAAGCTCCCCACCTCCATCAAGGCCTGGGGGACCTCAGCTAAGGGGATTATGCCCCAGGAAGCACCCTCCTTGAAACATGCTTTCCATGCCACTGAGGCTGGGAGAAGCCCATCCCAAGCACATGCCAGCCAAGGAGCCCTCCTCATGCCCATGAATCTGAAAATCCCCTCTCTCACTGAGGGAACACCTTCTGATCACTCAGGGATCATCAGCAGAGACTAGTGGGATCCCTGATGGAACAAGATACACTAAGAATATCAAATAACACTGCAAAGACTGATCAACTGATCACTTGACCCATAGTCCACACAAGTAGACCAGGACCTGTTTTCCAAACATTAAAAGGTGACTGCCTGCTAAATTCAAAAATTGAAGTAAGATTCTAAATTTCCTAACATAATATCTAAAATGTCTGGAATAGAACTAAACATAACCTATTTTTGAAGGAATCAGGAAAACCACAACTTAAAGGAAAAAAAGAAAATTAACTGATGCCAATGCTGAAATGATCCATTGTAGAATTACTGATAAGAATTTTATAGCAAGCATCAACGAAGTGACTCAATAAGGAATTGAAAATCTCTTGAGCATGAAGAAATACAGAAAATATCAGCAAAGAAATAGATAGTATTAAAAGAACAAAATGGGAAATATAAAATCAAAAATAAAATAGAAAAAATAAACAACAAGAGGCAATGAAAAAGGAAAGAATCAGTGAATTTGATGACTTAATCCAAACAACAGAGATAAAATATATGGGGGAAAAAATGATCAGAGCCTCGAAATCTATCGGAAAAGAAGACTCCAAATTTGTATGAACAGAGTCCTAAAAGTGAAATAAAAAGAGAATGGGGTGAATAGAGCAGTCAAAGGAAAGTTGGCTAAAAATTTCCCCAATTTGGCAAAAGACATAATTTCACAGAATTGAAAAGCTGAGTGCTATGGTTTGCATAAATGTCCCCCAAACACCTGTGTCACCAGCCGATGGTCCTATTCAGAGGATAGTGGAAACTTTACAGGGTGGGACCAACTAGAAGGTAAGCAATTGGGAGCACACACTTGAAACGGGCATTGGGACTTCAGTCCCTCCTCTTTGGTTCTTTGTTTGCTTCCCAGACACCATCGATGGGAAACCTCTGCCACACACTCCCTGCCATAATGGACTGCCTAATACCAGGTCTAAGGTAACAGTGCCAAGTGATCATGGACCAAATCTCTAAAACATGAGCCAAAATAAATCTTTTCTTTTATTAAGTTCATTTTTTACTAACCCACTGAGTAAATCCCAAGTAGAATAAGCTCAAATAAATAAACATCAATGTCCTTTAGAAGTAAATTTCTGAAAACTAAGAACAAAAGAGAAAAAAAAAGTTAATGACAAAAGAAGAAGTAACCAAAAAGAAATGATGTATCATCTATAGGAAACACCAGTTCCAATGACAGAGGATTTCTCATCAGAAAAATTCTGGGGTGCAGAATGAAGTACTGTACATTTTTCAAATTCTAAAAGACAAGAAGAGTCAACAATGAATTTCATATTTAACTAAACTATCCTTCAAGAATGAATGGGCAGGCTGGGGTTGTGGCTCAGTGGTAGCGCGCCTGCCTAGCATGTGTGAGGTATTGGGTTCAATCCTCAGCACCACATATAAATAAATAAACAAAATAAAAGTTCATCCACAACTAAAAAAAATTAAAAAGAAAAGAATGAATGGGCAATAAAAAATATTCTCAGACTCAGGAGAATTAAAAGAAATTATCACTAACACACCTACCATCAAAGATTGACTAACAGAATATTTTTAAACAGAAAGAAAATGACAAAAGAAGAATCTCAGTGGCATGAGAAGAAAGAAAAAACAATCGGGAGAACAAAAATAGAGGAAAAATGTAAGTTTTCTAAACCATGGAATGATTAAAATAAAAATTATAATATTTTTGCATAATACATGGGTCAAAGAAGAAGTCTCAAAGAAAATTTTAAAAGTACACTGAACCAAATTAAAGTGAAAGCATGGCATGTGAAAATATGTGGGATGCTAAAGCAGTATTGAGTTAAATTTATACTGCTAAATGCTTATAATAAAAACTAAAAGCAAAATAAGCCTGAAGCAAACTGAAAGAAGGAAATAATAAGGAATAAAAGTCAATGAAATTGAAAATAGGATAACAGTAAAAAAAAAAGAATGAAACAATAAGCCTTTAAAAATAAAAATTAATGAAATTAATTAGTCTATAAAAAAGATGTACAGAGAGAGAAAATATAGACCATCAAAATCAGGAATGAATAAAATCACTACAGATTCCACAGTTACTACAAGATGATAAGGCAACACTGTGAACCACATTATACCATCAATTTGACAAAAACCCAGCAATATAGAGAATCTGATCGACATGATCACCCAGCATGATCTAGTTGACAAATATAGAACCCTCCACCCAACAATAGCAGAGCACCTGCTATGGGGATTCTTTATCTTCACCAGGAAGTATCTCAGGCTTAAGGCCCACTGTTACAAGCTAGGTGGGAGTCAAAAAGATCAAAGACCACTATCTCCCCAACACTAACAAAGGAATATGTAGAAACTGAATTAAAAACACCACATTATTTGCAATTTCTCCAAAGAAAGTGAAGTACTTAGGTATAAACTTAACAAAAAATGCTTAGGGTCGATATATGGAAAATTACTCAAGAGTAAAAAGAACAGTCCAATTAGAAAATGGGCCAAAGACATTGAGAGACTCATTGTTGAAAAAGGTAAACAGATCAAATAAGCACAGGAAAAGTTGTTCAACATTACTCATTATTATAGAGGCACAAATAAAAATCACAATGACATATCACTACCTACCTGTTAGGATGGCTTAAACTTAAAAACAAAACAAAACAAAACATAATAACCAAATGCTAGTGAGGATGTGAATAAATTGAATCACTCATATATTGATGATGGGAATGAAAAATGGGTCACTGGGAAAACTGGGTAAACTATACATGGGATACATGGAATTCCCTGTTCTATTTCTTATAACTTCATGTAACTCTACTGTTATCATTTAAAGGGTTTAATTTAAAAACCCATATTCAAGCATATTTATATATATACACATATGCATATATTTACAGTTATATGTATATAGCATATATACATACTATATATATACTATAGTTTTAACTATATATTGTTATAAATATGGCAGTATATATATATATAGTTGGGTATGTATATATATATATAATATATATATAATATATATAACATATATATGAAGTATACATATACTTAAGTATACTTAAGTATATTAAGTGTATATATATTAAGTATTCATATATATTAAGTATATAAGTAAATTAAGTATATGTATACTTAATATATATATATATTCTTAGTGTATATATATATATATATATATATATATAAAATATATTAAGTAGGAGGATACCCCTAGAGGATCCAGGTTTGTATCCCCAGTCTGCCAGTTTCAGCTTTTATGTCAAATTGAAAGTCATAGAATGAAACATGAAATTCACATTCGTGAAATTTGTTTTCTCCTTATGTTAGGTGACACTAGATTTTCCAGTCTTCACTGTGGTAAAATGTGGTTGCATGACTAAATATTGAGCAATGAAATGTGGGTAGAAGAGATACTCATTGCTTGTGGGACTCAGCTTGTAAAACCTCCAGGTTTCATACTCTACTTCCATTCCTTCTCCTGCAATTTGCAGCAAAAGGGGATGAGAAATTCAGAAGTTGCATTTGAAGACAGAGGGAAAAAAAGAGAGGAACCTATGACTCTGAATCACCATTGGAAGACAACTGATGATAGGAACCCATATTTTGAGTTCTCATGAGTGAAAATAAACCCTCTCACTAAACCACAAAGATTGATGGTCATCAGAACCTCTTAATTCATGTAATCATTCTTGGCAGCCCTTCAGAAATCAAGTCCAACACACTTTTCTGGCATATTCTACTGCCTGTCCTGTTTGGATCTGCAGACCCTTTCCCTTTTACCTTATCAGGCAATATTAACCATAGCCTCTGCTGTGATAAAACCCCTCTCTATAATCCTAAACCCAATATTTAAGAAACTGTTTATAGTACCCCTACCTTGTTCTAAGAAAGATTTAACTAACAAAAATGCATACACTATACCAAAATCAAATAACTTAGAAAGAAACAGGAAAAAAGGGAGACAACATTATGAAACAGAAATAGGAAATTAAGATATTCCCAGGGGTGAGATAAATATATAAATATATTCCAGAAAGACATGTATGTCTCTACAGAGACATTTTTAGACATCTGGAAACGTCATCTTTATTTGCAGCAGCCTATCTGATTGGGAAATATTATGCATTGCAAGATTTATTTCATGTTTGTCATTTATCAAATTTTCTTTGCATGTCTTTAAAATTTAAGGTAAAAGGTATGCAAGCTTAAAGTTGTGCAAGGAAAATACCATTTATCCTGATATTGACATGAGTAGTTTTCTTCTACGTGTTCTCATGAAGAGGACCGTGAATAAGCAAATGAACATCTTCTATAGCAATCTTACACAAACACTACCACAATTCAAAGATCATTAATCTTCAAAGCTGAAATATTAAAAGAAAATCTCAAGTTTGAATAATCACCCATTTTCTCTTATCCCTTACTACTTTGTCAAAAAAAAAATCCCCAATAAAAACTAAAATAGTTTCCTGAAGTGTCTCTCAACCTATTAAGAAAAAATAAGGTAGAAATCTAAATTTTAACTTATCTTCTCACTGATATCTATGCAATCATGGGTAAATTGCTGCTCATTAGCAAGTTGGGGATTGTATCAAAAATTCTGAAAGTTTTCAGAACATGAAGCAGACCCAAACAAAATTGTTCATTAGAAACCTCTGAGTTTTAGAGTAAGAATAAAGAAAGATAGAGCAAAAATTTAAATTTGATGTATGAAATGACTTTAGCTATAGACTAGTTACTATTACTTAAAACTAGAAAACTGATCTCAATATAAATATAAATAAGTACAATAACTTTGTTAACAAATTTGAATAATACTTAAAATTTAACATGAAAATTAATAACAAAATATACCAATGCTTATGCTTTTCAAGATAAATAATTTGTGATATACTGAAATTCCCAGTAAATGCATAAAAATATTTACCCTTTTATACACCTCTTCGGTCCCTATTAATATTTCCTTCTGCTTAGGGGAATGATGAGTTGTGAGCCAAGATTCTTTTCAAGCCCACAAGGGGGACCCTTTGCACCATGGCAACAGAGTTCACGTAGCATAGGTCTTACTGCCACTGCACCACTTGGTCACATCCATAGTTTACCATAAAGTGCAGAAAGTCATTTCCTGTCTCCTTGGCCTCACCTGTGAATCCAGGCTGACAGACACAAACATAGCCCGAGGCTTCAAGGTAGCTGAAGGAAGAAGGCAACCCAGTAATATGACCATATTGCTTCTCTGAGGACAGCTCTACACATTCCCCATCAGACTGGCAGGGGTTACTATCGCATTCGTTGATGTCCGTCTCACACTGGGCACCTGTGTATCCTGCAGGATGAAAGTTCAGAGAAGCTGCTGAGTCAAAGCTCTTAAATCATAGAGCATATGCCAGAAAAGAGGCTGACCACTGTGCTGGCACCAATTAGCAAGTTGCCAGTGCTCAAAGAGCTAGCCAGGGAATCTGGTAAGAGGAGATTTACATGGAAATAAAGATCAGTAGCAATAGAATCACTTGCAAAATTATGGCCAATATTTTTTTAAAAGATTTGATTAATAAAGCCTGAAATAAAATGGAACTTCAGGATAACCTTGATTTAACCTGAACATTTAACAAAATGAATAAAGTACCATTTACTTGAATTCAACATTCTAACTGATGTATTTTTATCAAGAAAAAATGAAAAATTTTTATAGAGAATAACTGAAAAATCAGAAGTATCCACATAACCAAACCTAAATTATTCTTTTAAAACTCAAAGTAAGGGTAAACAGTCATTTCCTAATATTCAGTGAGACAGAAAAGTAAATTACACACACACACACACACACACATAGACAATTTATATACATAGTTCTATTGTGTGGGTATGTATGTTTTAACATAACTCGAATTGTACTATATTCTGCAACTTGTTTTTTCATTTGCTTGCACAATCTATGTTAGTTAAACTACTTCCAAGTATTCCAAAATGTGAATGTGCCATAATCATTCCTTTATTGGTTTTAATGCAATTTTTACTATTATAATTTTTTATGAATATCATTGCATGTGACTGCTTGTGTAAGTATTTAAGTAAAACCCTAGGGTTGAGGCCTAGAAGCAGAAATTCTAGGTCATAAGCTGTGTACAATTTAAGTAGAGATTGACAAATACCTCTAGAGTAGTTGTACCATTCACCTGTTACCAGCCAGCAAGTAGATGGATGCATATAGGGCTCCAAACCCTTGTAAACATTAGTTATCAACAAATAGAAAATTTTTCATCAGTAAGTTGGATAAAAAATAATATCTTACTTTAGTTTACATTATCCTCAGTTACTATTGAATTTATCATTTTTTGATTCTTTATTGATTCAAGTAACATTTTGTATCTTTTTCCCATTTTTTTAGGCTGGTTTTCTTACTTGATTTGTTATGAAAATTTAATGGAATGCTAATACAATGTGGATGGATAATAAAATAATATCAGTTCTTTTGCAGGATGGCAAGACGGATGTATAAAGTTCTTAAAGGAGCATAATTAAACCTACCACACAAGTGACTTCACAGTTACCTAAGAGCCTCTACAATGGCACTTAAGTCTGCTGAGAAATATGATTTTAAAACAAAATTTACAATTCAAAATTATGAGATTTGTAAGTCATAGTATTTTATAACTTTAAAATCATATGATGTCTTCCCATTTCACATAAAATTCAAAATCCTTACTAGGTACGACCTAAGAATGTACCTATTACCTGATTCCCTTTCCATTTCAATATTCCTACCTCATTCCACTCTTCCCCTTCCTCCCAGAGAATGTCTTCCACCCCGTGACCTTCATAACACTGTTCTCTCCTCTAGAAAATTCTTCTTCAAGTCTTTGCTTGGCCAACTCATACCCAGCTTTCAGACCTTGTCTTGTATTACTTTCTCAAAATAACTTTCCCTCATGGACAGATCTAAATAAGTTCCTCTTGTTTTCTCTCATATCACCTAATCCTTTTCTTTTGTTGCTCCTTTATATCTTTAGTTACATATTTGTTTGTACATATAACTGCCTCCATTGGCCAACTAAAAGCTCCACCAAAACAGGGACTGGGCTTATTTTATTTATTACTCCAGTACTGAGCGAGATGTAAACAGTGGATTTCAACCAATGCCTGAACAAGCATAAAACAGTACCAATTAATGGTTGAAAATAACAATTTAGATTATTATAGTACATAAACCAGAGAAAGGACTATTATTAAGCAAATAACGAGAAGATAATATGATTGCTCATTTTATAACTTTAGTAAACCTTAATGGGGTCATACGTTAAATAATAACCACAACATAAATTCTGTTGCTCAGTGGTATAATGTATTTGTTACGTGTGACTTTGGGAGCCCTTCTCAACCATCTGAAGAAGAAAGAGAGTTGAAAAAAAGAAACTAAAAGAACCTGTGAGATCAAGATCTCAAGCTCCCTTATGGTGAAACCCTTGCTAAAGAGGCCTCAGAGTCCTTTAATATTGAATGTCTATGTTAAAAATAATTTTATTTCATACTGAAGGATATACAAATTTCAGTAAATGATAGTTTTCACAGCAAATTTTTATAAACTGTTACTTGTTGTACTGCAGTGGACTTACTTTGGACTATTTTTAATTTCCTTTTCTTTCTAAGACTCAAGACCCATACGTAGACCAAGTTAGGAAGTAATTTAGAATCATCATAAATCCTTTTCTGCTTTTCTGTTTCATGCCTTATCTCATTCCCAACTTGAACATTCAGAATGTCCTGATTTATTGTTTTGCCATGCCTGTCCCCACCACCAAGGTCCTGAGGGGATTTTACCTGCTATTCTATTTAATCACAGATATAAATACACTCCTTCAGTCAAGACTATGTTCAATATTTAAACAAGTTTTTCTATAGAACTCTGCACAAAGAAACAATATGATACCAAATCAAGCCCCTTAGGGTTCCTATATTAGGTTTGTTTGATTTTTTAACACATCCCATCATATCTGGGTATCAAGAAAACTTCTCAGGTTAGCATTTAAGGTGACTGACACTTCTTATAATTAATTGCTTTTGAAATGAGGACTCTACACAATTATCGTAGTGGATTCTTGCCATTGCAGTCTGTGGCCATGGTTTCACAATTCAAAGGAATGATCTTCCGTTCTTTAGTTTGTGGTACTAAATCTTTTCTCTATACACAGTAGTGAGAAGAGGGTACAAAATGTTCTGAATTTTCTATCTCGTCAAAACCACCATCCATGCAAGTGACCTAAGAGAAACTCAGAGGTTCATCTGTCCTAAATCTGTCTGTCATTTCGCCTCCTGCATGACTTCCTGACCACCCAGCCCCTCATCTTCACCTCACCGCTGCTCTCTGTTCTGGGAAACAGATTTACCTCTGTTTAAACTCCTGCACAGTCTGCTCACTAGATTTCCTGCCTGCAGTTTTATTTCCTTCAATCAACTTCACTAGGCTGCCAGAGGGCTCTTTTTAAATTACCAGGTCAGATTATGTAACTTCCCTGCCCCAAAATTTGTAAGTGGCTTTGTCATCTGGCTACAACCCTGTTCCCAGCTGGCTCTCTACCGCCAGCCCTCCCTAATCCAGCATTTTTGAACTATCATTCAAAGTTCCACAATTGGATATGTTCTTTCCTGTGTGTGCCTGACACTCTTTCATATTTCTTTCCTTCTTTCTTTTTTTATTTTTCCTTAAGTAAGTAATGGGCCTCTAGCTGCTAGCCATAGGACCTAGAATGTCAACCTAATTTTGTTATCTAGTTAACATTTATTGTGTGCTACTGTGGTACAGGCTCAGACAGGGGCTTTATATACATCACTGGATTTCTCTCCAAAACAACCCTATGAGATGGATATTATTATCAACACCTCTGTTTTTCTAAAATGAGGAAACTGAGGCTCAGATCAGTTAAGTAATTTGTCCAAAGTCACATGGTTATTGAATAAATTTCTGGCACATGTTCAGTCGTCTTTCAATTTTTCTGAAATGGTAACTTTTTGATCAATCCATCCCTGTACTTCCTCTCCTTTTATTACCTTTTACATAATTTACAATAGCTCCTTAATGTACCAAAAATTATACTACACACATTTTCGCACACAGTTTTGCCACTAGGATTAAACTTCCTGGAAGAAGAACTATTTCTTTTTGATTCCCAGATATTGATATAAGTGTGCGCGTGTGCACACGCATGCATACTGGATTGTGTGTATGTATATACGTATGCAAACATATGCTAGATTATGTGTGTGTGTGTGTGTGTGTGTGTGTGTGTGTGTGTGTATAAATCCATGTGACTTAAATGACTGAATCCATGAATGAATGGAATATACACAGGTCGGGTTTTTTCCCCCCAATCCTTTTTTATTTTCTCGAGACACAGTCTGACTAAGTTACTGAGACTGGCCTTGAACTTACGATCCTTCTGCCTCAGCCTTTCAAGTTGCTGGGAGAACAGGTATGTACCACCACACATGGCTCAGGTTGGCTTTTAAGGCAGATGTTCTACCTGCTGTGCTCTGTAGTAGAAAAGAAGACATCTCTCATATAGTTCTCACCTTGTGGTATAAATGTTGGCATATAGTCATAGTGATCCTTTCTGAGTGGTTAATACATGCTAGGCTGTTTTTATGGTTTTACTCTTCAGAAAAGTACTACAAGTGAAAGTATTCTCCCTCTCTTGCAGATGAGGAACTTGAGGATTAAGAGGCAACTCATTTGGGTTTACTCAATTAATGGTAAACTTGTCCTATTCACTTACAGTCTACTTCACATTTTACCTCTGGACAGAGACTGTTCCTAAGTGTTGGTTGATGACAAGAATGTGGGACAACATACATTGAGAAGTCAAGTTGATGACCGAAGGAGAGCAAATATTCACTATTCATTATCTGGCAATGGGAAGACGTAATATACATAGATTCCCAAGCCACAGAAGATTTCCAAACTTACGCTTTCAGTTTATCTTTAACCTACAAAATACAGTTACCCAAAGATGTCAAATGCCCTGTAGGCCTTGGGATAACTTTCTACCAGAAGCTACTACTGATTGGGATTGACTTCAGTCTGTGTTTCCTTCCCAACCACAGGGTTATCCTCTCTGTAGAGGATTGAATGGGGACAACACATTGAATGGAGACAGGGAGATAGGTGATCAGTAAGTTTATATAATTAGATCTTGAATAATTGTCAACTTATCATTCTCTTTCCCCTGTGGATCAAGAAAGGAAAGGAGATGCCATGACTTTTATTTCTATCAATGAGATCCTAGTAAGAATTAAATAAAATACATAAAAAAAGTTTCTTGCCAAAATAAACATCAATATTTTAGGTGGTTATGTAACTCGAATATTACATACTGTTTTCTACCCTTTACATGTAATTTTTAGTTACAGTTTTACATATTTAACTTCCATCCTTGTTGCCTTTATAAATGCTAGGAGATTACTCATTTCTAGAAAATTCCTTCTACACCTTCTATGGGCACCATCATTATGATGTTGACAAACTCAATGCTTTATATAATAAGCCTCTAGTGTTTTAACATTGTTTGACAGGTTCCTATACAGTCCTGATGTCTAAAAGAACATACTAAAGGAAAATAAGCCATCTTCTAGAGAAACTTTGTCCATGAAAACCATGCTGAATTTAATCTTTCATTGATTTTTTTCCCCTCTGCTTCCTCTAATGGGTTCTAATCATTGGACAACCTGGTCACCTACTTTGGACAATGTGTAGTATAGCAGTTAAGTATGTATGAGCCACGAAGGATACAACTACAAGAAAAATTCACTTATAACATTTAACAACAATAATTTCTAGTTTCATGTCATAATCATTTTTCCATGTTAAGAAAAAAAAAAAACAAACTGGTGGAAGGTATTTTGTCACTTACCAGGCCAGCAGTGACAAATGTAATTGTCAACACTGTCCTCACAGGTAGCATTATGGTGACAAGGTTTTGACCAACAAAGAGGCATCAAGGTCTCACAGTATGTCCCTGTGAATCCACTACCTGTACAGTTACAGCTATATCTGGAGAGTAAATGAAATTTTCATGTCATTTCTTAGTCATACTGAAATCAAATATCTTTATCCTGTCTTCATTTTTTCATCAACCTGAGACCCAGGACACAGTCTTAATACTTATCTCAAAAACTGGGGATTATCTCTCCAGACCTGAATTATGTCTTATTGTTATTTTTTAAAAAATTATTCATGCAAAATTATTTGGAAGTTATGAATATTTACTTCAGTTTCTTCACCCATAAATAGAAGATAATAATACTTATGCCACAAGGTTATTGTGATAATTAAATGTACATATAAAGAGATACCGAGGTACTGAGTAAATTACTATTACATATTACTAAGTGAAATTGTTAATATTTTTGAAGGCAAAGAGAATGATTTGTTCCTTATGAAAAATGAAACAATAAATAATGAAAAACTCAGGAAAAAGTCCTCATTAAATACATTGTGCCTTATAATGCTCTCTCTCTCTCTTTTGAATTGCAAGAATATTTTAATCTTGCTATTTCATTGATTGAATGAGAATATCTGATACAAATACAAATCTGATGGGGAAGGTTACTAACTTTATTAAGATGAAGATTTTAATTTAGGCAAAATCACATCAAAAATTTAGTATTATAATCTCATGGTGGTACTTGTCTGTGATCCCTGAAACTCAGGAGGCTGAGGTAGGAGGATAGCAAGTTTAAGACCAGCCACAGAAACTTAGTGAGGACCTAAGCAACTTAGTGAGAACTTGTCTCAAAATTTGAAAAAATAAAAGGAGGTGGGCAGTGGTTGCAGATGTGGCTCAGTGGTTAAGCACTCCTGGGTTCAATTCCCATTACCCAAAAAAAAAAAAAAAAAAAAAAAAAAAGAGAGAATTTAATATTATAAAAACTGAATTTTTACACCTTAGATAAAGGGAGAATTGAGGAAGGGATAGCTATCAATTACAAAGCAGTTACAGTCCTGTTCAGGATGGCTATGAGAACACAAAGATGTTTTTAAAACCCTATTATTTTGGTGAATATATTTGAAACACCTCTGTCTTATTCTCCTTTTGAGTCTCATTTACTTTGAAATTAGATTTGAGATAACATGTCTTATTACTAGCTAAAGGAAAACTGAATTCTGTGTGAATCTTCTAAACTTCCATGCACTTTAGATTTCTTCATGTAATATGGGGACATAAATGCTCATCTTACCTTCCACTGAGTTGTTGATAGATCAAGCAAGATTATTTTAGGTGCAATGCTGTTAAAAATTGTTGTGTCATATGCATACAATCTCACATTCACATTTTAAATAATTCCTAGCCTAGTTTTTACATCTTCCCTATTTATGACAGGTCTAATTCCAGGAATTGAAAAGTTGGTACTTTTCCTTAGCATAAGCGATTTCAAACTATAACAAGAGTGACTTGAAAGATCCTCCCTTGGGAACAAAACGAACTTCAATGAATGCATGTTTTAGTAAAATCTGAAAATACTACAGATTTTTAGCATGTAAAGTATAACATAATCTGAAATCTTTAAACTGAGGGTATGAGATCTTCAAATTGACCAGAGTGGTACAATGGTTCTTGGTTTCTCTAAGCCAATCACCCAGTTGTAGCAGCAGACATACCTGTTTTCTCCATCCACGCACAGTCCTCCATGGAGACACGGCTGACTTGCACACTCATCAAAGTTGAGCTCACAGTGATCCCCTAGGAACCCAGGGGCACAGTCACAGTAATAAGCCCCCAACACATCCTGACAAGTTGCACCATTTAGACAGGGCTGGGACCAACATTCATCAATTTCCAATTCACAGTTCACACCTTTGAAAAAATGAGCACAGAAAAACAGAAAAGTTTTAGCAAAGTAAAAATATTTTAGTTCTCTGACAATGCTTTATTTACTAAAGCACTTGTCAAATGTTATGTTACCCAAAATAATTTTCTTCCTTAACCCTAACTGATATTAACTTTGGTGTGCTTGTGGGAAGTTGCACTCAGCAGAGCAGCTGTTACTTACAAATTATTGCATATAACAGCTTGTGGGGTTTTACTCCGTGGAAACAAATAAGTCATTTTTAGAACAAAGTTATTGTCAACTGCACTTTTGTGGGAAGCCTAAATTGGACTGGTCAATGTTTTTTCATTATTTTCAAAAAGTTTAGTTAGGCACTATCTAAGAAGAGTGGATGAAAGCCGAGACTTCAAAATCAGGTAGCTTTGATTAAAATCAGCACAGTCAATTATTAGCTGTAGGACACTGGGCAAGTTTCTAAGCCCATATTTCAGTTTCCTCATTTGAAAAATGGGAAAAATCTTTATAATTACACCACAGGATTATTATTATAATTAGACATATTCTGAAGTGTTCATAACAATAACTGGCACATACTAAGTATTGGCTAGAGGGAAATAAAAACTTGTTCTGTCTACAAAAAAAATCTATCCTACAAATATGTAATAATTTGCTTAAGTGCTCCTTTTTTATAGATATTTTAAATTTTTTCCTACTACTTTATTATTGTAGAATAAAACTTTTACACGTAAAATCAGATGGTGACAAATCAATGTAATTAATAGTATCATGAGAACCTGATCATTTCAAGGTAATGTTACAAGAAAATAAATCTGTATTTATCTCCTCTCCCAAATAGTAGGTGATTCCTTGCTAAACAGTTAAGTTTAAAACAAAAGTAGAAGCCATACTGAGGTTAAAAACCTGTCTTACTAAATCTTTCAACTGGTATTTGATATATACAATAATCAATTCACTCACAGGCTGTAAAAGACATAAAAGGAGGAATACCCATATTACTCATCTTTATTTCTATGCCTGTAATCCAGGATAATAAATTTTGTATTGAAAGGTTATTGAGGAATTCTTAAATAGCTCAGAAGACATTAGTAGTTCAATTGGCTTTGCCCTTTTTCCTTAAAAGAAATTGCAGTAGGATATTCTCTCACTATCTATCATTTATAGCTGTTACTAGATTCTACCACCAGTCAAGTTGAAGAGGACGCCCACATATTACATTTGATTGTTTGTTTTCAGAAGAAAGAGAGCTTAAAAATTAAATTTGTTTCAGTAAAAATTGAAACTTGTGCCACAGCCTTTGGGGCCATTCTCATTTGCCGTGACCTTACTGACCCTCAGCATCTCTCACTGGTCTCGCTATACTGCCTTCTCTCTTTGAAATCACTCTCTGTACTTCTGTAGAGTATAGTATACTTCTATAGAGAGTCAAATCTGAGGATATCAATGTCTGCTTAAATTTTTTATATAGCTCCCCTCCCAGCATCTCCAGAATAAGGCACAACTGCCTTGTAATGTAGTAGAAACTTCTAAAAGAGGAGAACTAGCCGGTGCCACCCACTGCCTTGTGCTTGCAGCTCCCCTGTCTCTTATGGCTCTTGCTGATCACAGAGGCCCCCTGACTTGTGATGCCCATTCCTTATTCCCTACTTCCCAAAACCAGCCCAATTAGTTTCCAAAGATCGAGTTTGAGTGTGACATAGTCTGGAAACTCTACTTAACTCCTTCTATCTGCCAACGGTACCCCTCCACTATACTCTCAAAATTCTCTATGATATAAATGTTTATTCTCTATTGTACTACAATTGCTTATTTGTCCATTTTGTCTACAAATGTTAAGCACTTTGAAGTCAATCTTCATTCTTTAACACCAGTATCTGCAGCATTTAGCACATATTCTTAAACATAGAAAATGCTCATTGAATTTTGAATGAAAAAATGAGTACCACAACAAGGGAATAATCTACCATTTCTCCTGGAAGACAAGCTGATATGTCAGGACAGAGCTTCTCAATGCCTCTGCAAGCCTGGACCCACTCTAAATCAAAAAGCATGAGGTCAAATTTACGGCTTTGTCAAACATTGCTTCTGAATGGTTGTGTCCTAAATGTCTGATAAGCATTTAGACATTTTTGTCCTTCACTATGTGTCTTTGGGCAATTAGAGATTGATGTTAACATTCTGTGCCACCAGCTAGTGCATGTTATATGCTATCAGTCTGGAGCAGGTCTTGTCCCTGATGCTGTCCTCATCACTCATGACAGTGGCAGAGTGTATAGCACAGCAACGTGGCATTGATAACCACTGTGCACCTTTCTCATTATCTGCAGAACCCACGCCTTGGGAATAATTAAACTCTGCCTTTGAGTTATCTTCCTAAATTTCATATTCTAACCAATATATTTCCTAGTCCAAGAGGCCTCTATGCATATTATCTTTCTTTTGAATAAGAATTGTGCTTGGTGTTTCTGGGTTCTTTACATATATCAATTATATCAGTATTGGTACAAGTCTGTGACACAAATATTAGGGCAAAGAGGAAATGCAGCATTCAGTTTCCATTGCAGACATAGATAGGCAGTAAATTTCCTCCTATATAATATCGTAGAACACAAGAAAAGGCTGAATGATTTCATTCTCTGATTCATAAGGTTAAATAATCATAACAAATACCAAGATGTTATGGAAAATTAAGATAATTTTTTCCACTAATAACATCTTTGTGCTTTTAGCCAATAACATTTCTGACTTGTGTCTTTTTAAACATCTTTCCTATTAATAACAAAAATAAACAAAATGCTTTCTTAAAAACCATTCATTTAAAGCTGACTTTGTAAGCTCAGAATTCTCTTGCTGCTGAATTTTGTCACTTTTAATATTTCTCATTTTTAACACCTCTAAAACTAGAATGGACTTTACAGTCAACAGGTCTTAATCGTATTATAGGTTAGTTGTGTAATTTTTCTTTCTTAGTGATATATGAAACCTAGGTGACATCACTAATGTATCAAATCTGATAAAGTAAGAAAATTTATTTCCAATCAAAGTGAATCAAGGATCTAGGCATTAAACCAGAGACCCTGCATCTAGAAGAAAATGTAAGCCCAGTTTTCCATCATGTCAGTCTAGAAACTGATTTCCTCAATAAGACTCCTACAGCACAAGAAGTAAAATCAAGAATCAATAAATGGGATGATATCAAACTCAAAAGCCTCTTCACAGCAAAGGAAACAATTAAGAACACAAAGAGAGAATCTACAGAATGGGAGAAAAATATTTGTCACCATAAAACCAAATAACCAGATCACTAAATGGGCAAAGGAACTGAATAGGCACTTCACAGAAGAAGATATAAATGAAAAAATGTTTAACATCTCTAGCAATTGGAGAAATGCAAATTAAAACCACACTGAGATTTCATCTCACTCCAGTCAGAATGGCAATTATCAAGAATACCAGTAACAATAAATGTTGATGAGGATCTGGGGGGAAAGGTACATTCAGACATTGCTGGTGGGAATACAATTTGGTGCAACTATTATGGAAAGCAGTATGGAGATTCCTCAAGAAACTTGGAATGGAATCCCCATTTGACTCAGTTATCCCACTCCTCGATATATACCAAAGGAATTAAAAACAGCATATTATAGTGATGCAGCCACATCAATGTTTACAGTGGCTCAATTTACAATAGCTAAGCTGTGGAACCAACATAGATGTCCTTCAACAGATGAATGGATAAAGAAAATATGGTGTATATACACAGTGGAATATTATTCAGCCATAAAGAAGAATGAAATTATGGCATTTGCCAGCAAATGGATGGAACTGAATACTATCACGCTAAGTGAAATAAGTCAATTCCAAAAAAACAAAGGCCAAATATTCTTTCTGATATGTGGATGGGATGCTGACGCATAGTAAGTGGGGAGAAAGAAGAATAGAAATTCTTTGGATTAGATAAAGGGGAATGAAGGGAAGACAGGGGGTATGGGAAAAGGAAAGACAGCTAGAATGAATCAGATTAACTTTCCTACGTTCACATATGCATACATGACCAAACTCCACATCACAAACAATCACAAGAATGGGATCCTAATTAGAATAAGTTTTACTCCGTGTATGTATAACATGTCAAAATACACTCTACTGTCATGTATGTCTAAAAAGAAAAGTAAAAAACAATAAAATAATAGAGGAGTTACTTTATATAATCAGTATCTACACAATCTGAATAAATGATAAAGTTCTATAATATAAAGAAGAAAATTGATTTATTATCATACTTAAAAGTATTAATACTTTACCACTTCATCATTATTTTGCATATCTATTTTTATTGTATTATTATTGCAACTAATGAGATCCTTTTTTTTCTACAACTTTTGTTTTCACTGAGAGACAAAACTGGAACAACTTCTGGTTTCAATATTAAACATTCTTTGGTGGTTTTCCTAGTCTTGTCATGTCATGTCTTTTGGCATACTCCTTTTATCATCAAAAGTTGAGAGGTGTTCTTGACTGCTTCGACCCCATCTTTCCAAAATATCCATGGAGGCTGAAACTAGTTCTGGAAAGGAAAAGAATTAATGCCTCCCCTTCATCAACCCTGGGGCAGAGCATAAGGAAGGAATTCTCTCTGACCTCCTTCTATCTAATGGAACTTTCTGGACTATAGCTGTCTATTTGGAGAACTGTTTCTCCTGTCACCTGTGAATGCGTTCTTTAGTCCTCCCCAACCATTTTTCTCTAAATTCATGTATATGCCATTCCTCCACTTTACTCCCATCACAAATGTCATATCATGTTATGAGATGTCATTTGATTGAAATGATTATTTTTTTAAGACAATGGGTATGACTTTCCCAATCTACTGACTATATTTTATATGTATGCGTGTATACATATGTGTATACATATGTGCATACATATGTGTATATACATGTGTATATATGTGTGTACACATGTGTGTATATATGTATGTGTGTTTTATGTGTGTGTATACTTTTTATAACTTTAGGAAGATAACAAAAAATGTATATAAAGTACATGTCAAGTTTAAGAAGTCAAAGTATAATAAGTCACAGAGTCTCTAAGATGTTGTTTGAAAAAAACACTATTTTTATGAATGATCTAAATCCTTTTTAATTTTCTAAGTTTCTTGAGAAGATTACAGGAAAATTACAATATTTACATTTCATGTTGAGGATGCCAGTGTTCAATACCTGTAATACTTGTCTTCTTCCAAATTCCTCCGTCTTTCCA
Source organism: Sciurus carolinensis (assembly GCF_902686445.1). Lineage (NCBI taxonomy): Eukaryota > Metazoa > Chordata > Mammalia > Rodentia > Sciuridae > Sciurus > Sciurus carolinensis. The sequence continues at coordinate 89,581,701 of NC_062224.1, forward strand.
CTGCATCTATTCTTCATATCACTATATATTTCTCAGCCCTAATCACCTCCTTGCACCTTGCTCTGGTAGTTAGAATATCAACATTCAAATTGTGTGGGGATGCAAACATTTAGACCATAGCAACCCTTTCCAAAACATTTCTGCAGTTCTTCTCCTCTGATAGTCAATATGTTATTTAAACAGTAATAATACCAACAATAATTAATGCAGCCACAGGATGAAAGTCTCACTTTTCTGTCCTGAAAAATGTGATTTTGTTCAACTCATAGGCCAGTTTTTCTATGAAGTATTGCCTGACTGCAAGCAACATTACTGCCTTTTTTCTTTGTGCTTTCTCAGCACAGTTCTTAGGTAGACTGTAATTTTTGTTTACATGCCTGCTTCCTGAATAAACTGTGAACAGTGTGTCAAGATATGTTTCATCTTAGTCATCGTTATGTCTCCAGGGTCTGGAACAATGATCAGAGCATTGCAGGAATAAATATTTGCTGAGTAAATAACTGCTTATTTTGTAAATTCATTCAATAAACATTTTTTGAGAGCCCTGAACTTCATTTCTTCATAAAAATTATTTCAAAAGGTTCTAGTTCTGAATATTTTATTTTCTTTACATGGAACCTCAAAAATGATCAATTTCATAATTAAAATCATATACAAAAGCAAGCATTTTCCTTTGAAAATAATGGTTTTATCTTTCCCACATTATTTTTCATGACTGTTAAATTATCCAGATGATTTTCCATGGAAGCCTTCAAATGATTTAATTAATCAAAACATATTTAGAAAGGATGGAACTTCAAGCCCAGATTCAAATCTCAACATTGAATGGAATTCAAATTATGTTTTTAATAAGTGCCATTATAATGTCAGCATCAGTTAGCTACATTTTACCTTTTAGACTTATGTATCAGAATGGATGTGGACTATTGGAGAAGGTTTAAGAAAAATGTGATATATTACTAAAAGAAAAAATAATGTCCTGATAAAAAATTTTAAATGAATAAGCATAATATAACTTTGTTATTACTCGTAAGTTTCACTTGTGTGTATGAAAGACACTATATACTGATATGTTTGATATATAAAGTACTAAGAAAGACTGCATTCTTGCTATCAAAATTCTAAAGGTCATACCTGTTTTGAATAATCTATGCATGACCATCAGAGGGCAATAGAGAGCAGGCAGGGAAAGGCATGCTTTCATTTGGTTTACGTGATCCATGATCCTTCTGTGTTCATTTCCATCTCAAATCTTAAGGCTGGTTTGATTATTAAAATGTGATATTTCTTTCCTTTTCTATCCCTCAAGGTAGTCCATTTGCTTGCAGTTCTCTCCATTGTACAGTGTAATTCTATCCTAATTACTCCTTTCTATCCTCAACATAACAAGTAGAATGATCTTGTTAAAATGTAAGGTAATTATTCCAGTCTCAAAACTCTCACCAAAATTCCTGTCCCACTATTTTCCATTTTTTGTTTTGGTTTTTCTCTACTGCAAGTTATCTTACTCAGCCTACTATATAGTTTATCAATTACTTTCATTTGATAACTATCTATCTCTTTTCTCTTGAATATAGGGAATTTTTAAATTTTTCTTTATTCTTGTATTTACAGAACAATAGGACATTGCCTGATCCACTGCAGGTACTTAATATATATGTATGTTGAAGAAGTTGAGGACTTAATGAATCCAAAAATTCTTTTAAAATTCATGCTATGTGTCATAGTTCATCTTGTGCTACTATAATAAAATACCTGAGACTGGATAATTTATAAAGAACAGAAGTTTTATTTCTCATAGTTCTGGAGGCTGAGAAGTTCAAGATCTAGGCATCAGTAGGTCTGGTGTCTGGTCAGGGCCTTGTCTCTGGTTCCAAGATTGAGTCTTGAATGCTGCATCCTCCAGAAAGAAGAACTGTTCTTCCTAACATGGCAGAAGAGTGGAGGGTATGAACCCACTTCTCAAAGCCCTTTTGACTGTGGCACTCATCTGTTCATGATGGCTCTGTCTTCATGACCTCCCACCTCACCACCATTATACCAATACTATCGCATTAGTGATTAAGTTTTCAACACATGAGCTTTGGAGGGAATATTCAAACTGTCATGTGTCTGAACTATTACTAGAAATAGCTGCTTTGCATAAAACCTATTTTTCATTAACTTTTTCCCGTCTCAAGGATTTTGTGAAATAAAAGTTAAGGATATGACATGACAATCCACATAATTGACTACATCAGTGATTTCTTAAAATGAAATTCCTGAACCAGCAATGTCAGTATCACAGGGGAACTTTTAATGAAAGTACATTCATGGACCTCTATCTCAGATCGATAGAATCAAATATTGTATTTTAATAATAAATTCACCAGGTAAGTTTCATGCAGTTAAAAATTGAGAGACATTAATCTACATTTTAATTAAATTAGAAATGGCAGTTTAACTTTTATTTCTTGCTTTCTTCCTTTTTTTCTTTTTGTACAAGAGATTGTTTTGGTCAGCTTTTTAATTACTATGACCAATAGATCTCACAAAAACAGTTTTAGAGGAGGAAAAGTTTATTTGGGGCTCACAGTTTCAGAGGTCTCAGTCCATAGATGGTCTCCATTGCTCTGGGCCTGAGATAAAGCAGAACATCAGGACAGGAAGAGTGTAGTGGGGAAAAGTGGCCCAGGATGTGGCCACCAGGAAGCAGAGAAAGCTCTTGCTCACAGGGGCAAAACATTAATACCAAAGGCATATCACCAGGGATCCACCTCCTCTAGCCAGATACTACCTGCTTATAATTATCACCCAGTTAACCATTCAAGTGGATTAATGCACTGATTTGGGTAAGCTTCTCATAACCCAATCATTTTGTTTCTAAACTATCTTGCATTGTATCACCCATGAGTTTTGGTTGGACTTCTCATATTTAAACCAAAACAAAGACTTCAGTTTTTCCTAGCAAAAATGAGTCTGAAAATAGTCTTGCCTTGATAAATGTTAAGTGAGTCTCCTTCCCTTTGTCTTCATGTACATGGTCACTGTCCCAGGCCAGGTCCCAATACCTTACATCTGAATTATTGTTATAACCTTCTAACTTGTCTCCATTTAAAAAAAAAATTAAATTTGTTCTAATTGGTTGTACATGACAGTAGAATACATTTATACATTTTGATAGATCATACATAAATGGAGTACAATTTCTAATTTTTCTAATTTTTCTGATTATACATATTGTAGGATCATATAAGTCATGTAGTCATATATATGCATGAGGTAATAATGTCTGTTTCACTTTGCTATCCTTCCTATCCGCATACCCCGTCCCCTCCCTTCACTCCTCTCTACATAATACAAAGGTTTTTTTTTTTTTTTAAATAAAATGAATGTTTTCATATATTTTTGTTTCTGAAATAAAGATGCATCTTTTACTCGAAAAGTCAATGTGGGTCTGTCTTATGCATGGAAAGTAAATGCAATGTGATATATCTCTTATTTCCAAAAATATATTTTTATACCAAAGATGTATTTATAATGGAGGAAAATTATATTTTCCTACAGAGTTGCTTCATTATACAATCAATTGACCTTTTCTGTCCTCCACAATCCTTTTTTTTCTTATATTGCAAAGCATCTAAATGGGGAAAAATGCATGTTAATCAATCTGGTTAACTTTAAGGAAGACCTCAGTTACAGAATGATTCATTGCATAAACTTGAACTAAGAGCAGTCATGAGCTCAGAGCTAATGTTCTTTGCAGTAAAGAAAGTTTGCAGGTGCTTACTTTGAGCTCTGATTGGAGTTTTTGCTTATGCACAGCAGATTCTCAACAGCATCTTCAGTGGCTCTCTGTGAGCCCATTTCTGTAGTTCATGAATCACAGCTCACGAAGCACAATGGAGTGCAGAGAGGAGAATTCACACAGTGTGAACCCTCTCCATGTGCTACAGCTCTTTTCCCCCTCCTACCTTTCTGTCTTTTAAAATTTATTACCTTTTCTTGCTTTGCTGCTCAGAGGAACACAGGCTTTTTCCTGTAAGCCAAGTTCTTTATGATCACTCTAAATTTGGATGTAGCGCACAGCAGCTAGGTCATTGTAATACAGTTTCCAGGATTCATGGGGTGGTCTAGGTTGAGTCTGAGCACTCAAGTGCATCCATGCTGATTGCTTGTGCTCTTTTTCTTTCCTTCTGAACTTTGGCTTTCCCCTTGGTTCTATCGACCTTCTTTGTGATTCCAATTAATTGGCCTGCACTTGCCACAAATACAGGTAATCATGGGATGACAATGAAGTAAACAAACCTCCCTGTGTCCCTGATTGTGTAGTGCAAGAAAAGTTTCCAAATTAAGTTGGCATGAACTTAATTTTTGTCTCCCAGCCCTAGCTGTACATGAGAATCATCAATTAAACTTAACCCTCCGGAGGTAGAGTCTGAACATCTCTGTTTCAGATCTCCCTGGGTAATTGCTAATGAGTGTTCAGGGCTGAGAGCCACTGATGAGCTACAGGAATGCAGGCTATTCTACTGTGTAGGGGATTGATGAGCAAGCCTACAATCACATTTTTGTACCTGAAAGACCTAACCAGATAAAAATAGACCTGATTCTTACTGCTTTATGAGTTTCTCATTTAAATTCTGTTTTGAAATCAAGTTTTATACATCTCACCTAAAATAACTGAAATAACAAAATTTACCTGATTTCTTAGAAAACAAGGGAAGAATATGGTCATATAGGAGAAAACATCATCACGTCAGGGTTTGGCACGGAAACATCCTTATTGTGAACTTCAAGTGTTAAAGTGAGAAAAGAGCACAGACTGTTATCAGTCCCAGCAGGAAAATGATAAAACCCATAGCATAAATGCATTCACTGTAGGATGAAATGTCTTTTGATGGAATTTTACTGCATGTCACATTTGGAATACACCCTTGACATCCTTTATGCCTAAATCTAGACCATGGAAAGAATTCATTACAATCCAATTAAATTAGAATGCTAAAATTTATTTTAAAAATTTCAAGCTGTTTTTTGCAATTATAAGACTGCTTCGGAATACCTTAGGTAAATGACTAAAACATTAATTTGATCTCATATATTTTCCTTTTAATCACCATTCATAACATTGAAATAGCAGCAGGAAATAAAAGATGCTATCTTAGTGAACTACAGTGATATATATATATATATATATTTAAAAGGGACAATAAGAAACAAAAGAAATATCAAACCAGCCCCACAAAAAAACTTATTTCTCCATTTTGTCAAAAATTTTAAAATATTGAAAGTCAATTGCCAAAACTCTAATGAAAGAAAATGGACATGACACCACATATAGAAACAAGGAGATTTTCATGTATGTTTTATAAACTGGCACACATGTATGAGACATTTATGAAACCAATTAATTAAGGAATAAATATATGACAGTACTTTTTTCCTCCAGGAACCAGCAGTTAAGTAGGAGACAAAGGCATTTTAGATATCAATAAAACAGGATGGAATGGGGGAGATCTTTAATAGAGGTGCAGACTAGTATGGAAATAATGACTACCACCACCAAAGCAGTGTGAAAGCATTATTCCTCCTGAAAGAAAATCTGGAAATGTTCCTCGAGTTGGGTAAGATTTGAACAAGGTTGAAAGTAGAGGAGAACTTTAGAGTGACTTTGTGAAGTGGGAAAGGACATTCCAGGGAGGAGGCGGTTTCTTGAATGAAAAATGAAGACAATCAATTTGAGAAAGTGGAATACTTTGGTGGAGTGGTGTGCGAAGATACACCTAATGTCAGGGACAAACTGTGGAAGGTTTTCAGTGAGAAGCTGAACCTATTCTCTATGTTGTACAGAGCCTGCCTTCTCGTGGTTCTTCAGAAAGTATGGCTTCGATCCAATTTAGAAGGAGTATTTCAAAGGATGTGTTCAAAACTAACTTGGAGAAGGTAAAGGCTAGATGTAGAGAATTCGGTAGACTGTATAGCACTACTACACACAGAGAGGAAGAGGACCTGAGTCAAGGCACTGGGAACAGAATGGATGAACTCAATTTGGAAGATATCTTTGAGGTCAAAAGAGCAGATTTTGAAGAATGGCTACAGGTGAAGCTTGAGCAAATTTTATGGCAAAGAAACTAGGGATATGTCCATTTTGCAAAAGAAATGTTTTCAGGATATGTAATATTAGCAAAATGATGTTGAGGAGGTGGCTCTGATGCAATTTTTTTTAATTTCAATTTTAAATTTTGATTCATAGTACACAAATGGGGCACAACTTTCATTTCTCTGGTTGTACATGAAGTAGAGTCATGCCGTTTGTTTAATCATACATGTACATAGGGTAATGATGTTTGTCTCATTCTATTTTCTTTCCTTCTCCCCACCCCCACCCCTCATTTTCCTCTGCACAATCCATCTTTCCTCCATTCTTGCCTCTCCCCCCATTATGTATCATCATCCACTTATCAGAGAAATAATTCAACATTTGGTTTTTTGGGATTGACTTATTTCACAGAGCCTTGTATAGAGGAAAATGGGGAGTGGCAGGGGGAGGAAAGATAATAGAATGAGATAAACATCATTACCCTATGTACATGTATGATTACACAAATGGCATGACTCTACTTTGAACAACCAGAGAAACAAAAGTTGTACACCATTTGTGTACAATGAATCTAAATTTTAAAAATGGCTTATTTCACTTAGAAGCAGGAATCAATAAATGGGATAGATTCAAACTAAAAAGCTTTTTCTCAACAAAGGAAACAAACGATGTGAAGAGAGAGCCTATAGAGTGGGAGAAAATCTTTGCCACACACACCTCAGATAGAGCACTAATCTCCAGAATTTATAAAGAACTCAAAAACTATACACCAAGATTATAAATAACCCAGGCAATAAACGGACTAAGAAAAAGAGAAGACAATTCACAGAAGAAGGATCTGCAAGCAATTAACAGATATATGAAAAAATGTTCAACAACTCTAGTAATTAGAGAAATGCAAATCAAAACTACCCTAAGATTTCATCCCACTCCAATTAGAATGTCTATTATCAAGAATATAAGCAACAACAAGTGTTGGCAAGGATGCAGGGGGAAAGGCACACTCATACATTGCTGGTGGGGTTGCAAATTGGTGCAGCCACTCTAGAAAGCAGTGTGGAGATTCCTAAGAAAACTTGGAATGCAACCACCATTTGATCCAGCTATCCCACTCCTAGGCCTATACCCAAAGGACTTAAAATCAGCATATTACAGTGACGTAGCCACATCAATTCACAATAGCTTAATTGTGGAACCAACCTAGATGCCCTTCAACAGATGCATGGATAAAGAAACTGTAGTACATATACACAATGGAATATTATTCAATCATAAAGAATAAAATTATAGCATTTTCAGGTAAATGGATGGAGTTGGAGAATATCATGCTAAGTAAAATAAGCCAATCTGATACAAATTTTGGAGAATATTTTACAAATTATATCATATTACTTAATATATATTATGAAAAAGACAAAATAAAGAATAAGCATGAAAGTTGAGAGAAATCAGCAAGTTGAAATCTAATGTCACAGAGAGCTATAAGAGTGGCAGAGTAAGGCGAAAGTAGCACTAAAGTGTGAGAGATGTCTCAGAGTTATGAGACAAGGAAGTAGAGGAAATGGGTGAGCACAAGTTGGAACAGATGAATGTGGGAAGCATAGATGGGGCGAGCTACCTCCTTATAAGTAGATGGAAAATCCAAAGATACTGCAAGGCAGGAAACATGGTTATAGGAAGGAATTGGCCACAGTGAATAATTTTGTGTGATTCAGAAGGATAGAGAGGCTGGAGACTAAATGTGAAGACCATGAGCGGTATGAAATCTGGTAATGAATTGTTAACTTATTACTCTACTAATAAAATTACATCAATAGAAACCTTGTAAAGAAGAGATAAATATGAAGCATATTGTGTTCTCTTCTTGTGAGATGAAATAAGAGCTGATTGCTACTATGGATTTGTTAATCACACTTCACCACTAGAAACCCACCAACTTGTAGCCTGATTTCCAAGCAGACTGCAAAATCAGACTTTGGACCTTACAGGGCAGACTTGAACTGGGGTGAAAGACATATGCACTAATGGGGAAACCCAAACTGTCCTGACCTGAAAAGTTAGGCTCTGTGAAGTCCACTAATTCTAAACTGAATCCAGGTTGTTTTATATTCATTTAAAAATCAGTGCGGTGATTTGATATGTATATGCATTGTGGAATGATCAAATTATTCTAATAGCATATTAACTTAAATATTTATCATTTCTTTGTGGTGAGAATACTTAAAATCCTCTTGCACTTCTTTAAAAATATTCATTCCTATTGACTATAGTCACTGTGCAACAGAAGAGCAGAATTTATTTCTCCTATGAGCTGTAACCTTATACCAATTGATCAATATTTCCCTTCTCGTGTTCATCTCCTGCCACCACCACCATCCTCTGGAAACCACTATTCTATTCTTTACATAAATGAGTTTGAAATTTTAGATTCTAGGTATTAGTGAAATTTTATATTTGCCTGTATGTGTCTGGCCTATTTCATTTAACATAATCTTTCTAGGTTCACTCATGTTGCTGCAAATCACAGAAAACAAGTGTCCAACATATGCATGACATTACTAACCATCATAGAAATACAAATTAAAGCTCCCCATGATATACCACCTTAGACCTGTTATATTGGCTATTATAAAAACGTTGCAAGATGACAATTGGGGAGGATGTGGACAAGAGGGAACCCAACATGCTGTTGGGTATTGTGAATTACAACAATCATTTTGGGAAAGAGTATGGAGGCTCTTCAAAAAATGAAAAATAGAATTATCATGTGATCTAGTGATCCCACTACTGAGTATATATCCAAAGAAAATAAAATCAGTATGTCAAAGAGACATTTTCATTCCTATATTCATTGCAATTGCCAAGATATAAAAAAAAACCTCAGTGCCCATCAATAAATGCATAGATCTTTTAAAATGTGGTATATATACAAAATGGAATATTACTTAAGTAATGTAACACTCCAGTGGAAACAGTAACAGTGACAATATATAAGCACTTGGTTTGGCGGATTCAGTGGCATTTTAATGGTGTTGGAAGACTTCTGTCTAGTGACTAATGCCTGTCAAGAATTCAACCATTTTCATATACAATTGGGTGTGACATAAAATGTCACCTTTGCTACTGCCATATTAAAGAAAAAACTAATTACATCATGTGGGATGCAGATGTAATCACACTTACCAGAGTAATACTGGGGACAGATACAAGTGTATCTTCCTATCTCATTGAGACACGTAGCCCCATTCCTGCAGGGATCGGAAACACATTCGTCCACTTCCAAGTCACAGTGCCTGCCTTGATATCCTGGGACACAAAAGCAGGAATAGCCTTTGATGCCATCCTGGCACACAGCCCCGTTGTGGCAAGGGCTGGAAGCACAATCATTGTGATCTATTTCACAGAATCTTCCCGTGTATCCAGCAGGGCATATGCAGACAGGGTGGACATGGTCTTGATGGCAAATACCACCATGTTGGCAGGAGCTCATACCACAGGAACCAGTGGTAATTTCACAGGTGATCCCACTATACCCAGGAGGACATTGGCACTGAAAGCTCCTTTCTCCTGGGGTGTTCACGCAAGTGGCACTTCCTTGACAGGGACTGGAGAAACAAGGATCTCTCATGGCGTCACAGTCTTTGTCCAAATTATTGGTTATGTCTGAACAATGGCAATTTCTGTCTTGTGAAAAACCTTTGCATGTAGAATTGTTTTGGCAAGAATTTGACAGGCACCTGTTGTTGCTTTTATTGCAAAAAGAATCTACAAGGAAATCAAAAATATTGAGATTAAACTTATGAGGGTAAAATTAAAGAACATCTTTCTTTTTGAACCTTATGTCACCTCAAATTCATTAATGAAATACATAGTTGGATGCATTCTGATGATGAATTTTAAATCCTCCTTTGTCAAAACTTTTTATATAGTTGCTAATAAAAAAACAAAATATAGTAATTTGAGATTCTTTCTTCTCCTCCTTATTTCCTTTCTCAGATATAAGAGAGGAAGAATTGAAGTAGCCAGTAATGCTTCCTATATACTTAGAATTTTGAAATTCTCTCATTGGAGACTTTGGGAATACTGAGAAGTGAGTTACAAAATTCTCTCTGAATAAGATATAACTATTTTCTTTGGTTAATGAATGTTTTGTTACAATTATCAATTTATGCTCTAAAGAGAAATGCATAGAAAAATAAAAAAATTAAATCCTGGTTATTTACTGAAGTTGTTTTATGCACTAAATATGCCATAAATTTTACACATATTCTTTATTATCCTCACAGCAACATAAAATAATTATGAACACTTTACAGCTTAAGACAGATTAAATTCCATCACAAGGATATTGATGTAGTAAAGTTTGTGCAAATTTTCATTTCCTAAATCATCTCCATTCTAGGAATGTGTTTTTGAAATCTAATTGGAATAATAACCTGCAGGAAAGCAAAAATTCTTTGATTCTTTCCAAATTGATCAGATACTTACATGTATGTAAGTTTTCCCTGAACATACGCTCATTGTGACCACAACATTCTTTTTTCTTAATCTTATATATTGAAAAGTGCTATAATTTGACATCTCAGTTGTGTCAGTCAAGAAAATACAGTTTTTCATGTTGAATCATATAATACATTGTTCTTTTACTTCCTTTCTCACAATACTGCTCAAAAGCATAATAGTAGATAACAGTACAAGTTTGTAATAGAAAACAGAAAAAAAAATTCTCTTAAATCATAAGACAAAATAAGCCTTTATAAAACATGGACTATCTTCTTAGGAAAACACCCTTTCTCTCTCTCTCTTTTCTGTTTGTTTTGCTTCATGGAGAACTCAGACTAAAGCAGATTTTTCTACTGAAAATAGTTCTACAGGGACAGAATTTTATGCAAGCGTTTTCTGAATTGATTCTCTGAATGGACTAGGTTTAAAGATACTAATGACTCTATTGCCAATAATAAAGAAAGCAATAATTGTCCATGATATGATCTGGAAATAGAGACATGCAAAATTTTGATACTGGATACTTCTTTTAACCACTTATAAGAAGCAAGCAGCTGAAGGACTGTGTACATAATACATTCAAGTATTTTTTGGAAACTGATAAATATAGCAAGGTTGGATGATTTCTCCTAAGGCCATTGGGCAAAGTAGTGAAAGAAAAGGATGATCTCAGGGATTTAATTCCCAAAGTAAGTATCAAATACATAACCTGAAAATTCCTATGTGTGTCCTGAAGGGCATCCTTATCTCTTATAACTATAGAACTGAGATTGCTAAAAATCAAACTCAAAATTTCATCCCTTGATTGGAAGAATTACAAGGCAAATGAAAATCCCAGGTTTTTAAAAAAAAATTATATAAAAAAATAAACTCCCAGTTTTTTCAGGAAGTTTACTGTTCATATGAGGAGGTTAATTCTGCATTGCCTGAGGAAATTAATGACTTCCCTTAAAACTGTTGTAATGCAATACAATGCTGATTCTTTTCAGGACCCTCCTCCAACACCTCTCTTTGCTTCTGAGACCTATACTTAAATTCCAGTCCCAGTAGGGGAAAGTATGGTCCATAAGGAGCTACACTGCAAAATAAAAAAAAAATATAAACAAAAAAACTGTATCTCACACACACACTCACACACACACACACACACACACATATTGAATTGCTAATTTACACAGACAGAAATCCAAGAAATACATGTGGAAATGGATATTGAGGGGATGATGGAAGAACCATAAAGTTGGTTCTGGCTGAACTTATTGATAAAATCTCCCTAAACAAAGATCTGCCTTTAATGTTAACAGCTCAGAGAGTTAGAGAAGTTCACTGACCGAAATGAAAGGTTGTAAAAGAACTTAAAATGTTGGTCATGCCTTGGTTAAATAAAGTAGAAAGCATCCAAAAGTTTAGGGAACTTGGAATGTTAAAGTGGATATATCATTAAGACCTATTCACACACTGGGTACAGTGGCACATGCCTGTCACCTCAGTGACTCAGGAGGCTGAGGCAGGAAAATCACAAGTTCAAAGCCAGTCTCAGCAACCTAGCAACACTCTGGCTCAAAATAAGGCAAAAAAGGACAGGAATGTGGCTCAGCAGTAAAATGCCCCTGGGTTCAACCCTGGGTACGAAGAAAAAAAAAAAAAAAAAGAGAGAGAAAGAGAAAGAAAGAAAAAAGACCTATTCACCTACACCATAAGGGACCAGAAGAAATATCTTTCATCACTGCTATGAAAAATAAATTTGTGAGGAAAGGCTTCTAACTTTAAAGAGCCCTGGGTTAACTTTCCTTGGTAGGTTAGACCTTGAGTGGAGTCTCTCATAATTGAATTGGGAAACACAAATGCAAAGTGTAATTGGACTCCAGCATAGTAGGTACTAAACCATCAAAGGCTGGGTAGATTTGGTGACTCTAATAGACAACAAAGTCAAAGCAATAAATCAGAATAATCTGACTTATGTAGGCCCATGGCATTATTTAATTGATTGTAGTGTTCTTAGAAGTGAAACACATAGAAAGCCTGCTAAGGTCTTATTTGATCCATAGAAGCAGAAAAGTTCTAGGGCAAATGGATGAAAGTCTAAACTGAATTCTAAAAATCAAGTCATATGCCCTCAACCTATTCCCCAACTTGAGTTGGTTTACAGACCCAGGACCTCCTGAATGGAGAAGCTGGGTTGTCATGGGGAAAGGATGCTGGCTTACTGCCAAAAAATTATGCTGTTATTTTCTCTCGGTGTTCCCCAACGGGGAACTGTTTTATCAGGGCAACTGTGCATTGGGGAAAAGGCGTTACTGGACATTGGTTCTGAATTGACACTAATTACAGGACACACCAAACACCATTTTGTTCTACCCGTAAGCACAGGCTGCTAAAAGCCAAATAACAAAGTTTTAGGTTAGCTCTATCTCTTGGTGAGCACTGTGAGTCCTTGAACATATCCTATGGTTATTTCTGCAGTTCTAGAATGCTTAATTGGAACAAATACACTCAACGGCTGGAAGAATCACCAAACTGGTTCCCTGTCCTAAGGAGTAAAGACTAGTATTTGTGGTGGAAAAGACCAAGTAGAAGCCAATAGAAATGCCTCTACCTAGGAATATAGTTGACTAAGAGCCCCACAGCATTACTACACATATTTCAATTAAAAGATGCAAAGATTAGTTATTTCCATCACATCACCTCTTAATTTGCCTATAGGGTCTGTGCAAAAGATATATGTGTCTTGGAGAATGGAGACGGATCATTCTAAACTTAACCAGATGGTGACTCCAATTGCAATTGTTATACCAGATGTGGTTTCATTGCTTGATCAATTAGCACATTCTTTGCTACCTGATATGCAGCTATTGATCTAGCAAATGTTTATTTATTGATAACTGTGAGTAAAGACCACCGGAAGCAATTTGCTTTCAGCAGGTAAGGCTAGCAATACATATGCTGTCCTGTATTAGGTATATATCAATTCTCCAACCTAGTGTCATAATTTACTTAGCAAAATCTTGGTTGTCTTTATCTCTTCCTCACTCTATCACACTGGCATATTATGTTGAGTAGAACTAGTTAGCAAGAACCAGCAACTACTCTACACTTTCGGGTGAGGCTTTCATATGACATACGGTGTGAAATAAATGTGCCAAAAATCTAGGAACCTTCCACAGAAGTGAATTTTGTAGGAGTCCAGTGATATGGGACATGTTGAACTATTCCTTCTAAGGTTAAGGATAAATTGCAGGATCTGGACTCTCCTATGAGCTAAATAGTTGTCTCTAGTGATCCTTTATTGATTTCGTAGGCAACATATCCCCTATTTGGGTGTGCTACTGTAACCATTTATCAAGTGACCCAAAAAGCTGCTAGTGTTGAGTGGCACCCCAAGCAAGAGAAAGCTCTGAAATAAGTATAGGCTGCTGTGCAAATCATTCTGCAGTCTGAGCCATGCGATCCAACAGGTCTAATGTGTTGAAGTGGCAGGCAGGGATGTTATCTGGAACCTTTGTGTTCTATTAGGTCCTTCTTTGTAAATTATAGCATTAACCTTAGGATTTTGGAGCAAAACTCTGCCATCCTCCTCAGATAACTACTCTTTTGAGAAATCACACTTGTTCTGCTATGGAGTCTTAATAGATAAGTACTTAACTATGAGCCACAAAGTTACCATATGATGTGCCTAAACTGTCCATCATGATCTGGATGTTACTTGAGCAGAGAGGACTTAAAATTGTGAATACATAGAAGCACTCCATAATCAAATGGAAATGATATAAGATCAACCTGGGACATGCCCTGAAAGCACAAGTAAGTTATATGAAGTGACCCAAATGCCTATTATCTGCTTTTGCTACAGTTCCTGCTCTCTCCCAGCCTACGCCTTTGATCAAATAGGGAGCGCTCAATCATCAGTTGGTAGAGGAACAGAAAACAGTTTACAAATGATGCTGTACGAGACGCACATACTGTTTGAAAATAGACAACCATAACACTTGAGACATTTTCTGTGTCATTCCTGAAGGCAATGGTAAAGGGGAATTCTTCTTTAGGACAAAATTTTGAATAGCATCATTCACTTTGCTTTGAAGAAGAAACAACAAGATCCATGATTATATACCAAACATTGGCTGCAACCAGTGGTTTGACTGGATGTTTGAGGGAACTTGAATGGAATACAATTGAAAAGTTAATTACAAAAAAAATTGTGGGGAAATTATGTGGATAAATCTCTGAATGGGCAAAGGACATGAAGATATATGTGCCCTGGTGAATTCTCACTGAAGAGTGACCTCAGCTGAGGAAGACTTTAGTAATCAAATGGATAGGGTGCTATGGATAATAGCCTCTTTCCCTAGTTATCTTTGTCATTATTCAATAGGCTTTTAAAAAAGCTACCAAGGTAATAGTAATGGAGCTTATGCATTTTTCTGGCAATACGGACTTCTACCTAACACAGCTAGACTGGTTGCAGTTACTGATGATTTCCCAGTATGCCTTCAGCAGAAGCCAACACTGAGTCCCCAATATGTCACCATTCCTTGTGGTGATCAGCCAGCTGCCTCGTGACAGTTTAATTACTTTTCATGATTCATCATAGAAAAGGCAGTGTTTTGTTCTGACTGGAAAAGACATGTCCTCTGGATATAAATTTGACCTTGTTACATGCAAAATTTCTGTAAAGACTATAACCTGTGAACTTATGCAAGGTTTTATCTACTGTTACAATATTAGACACAGCTTAACTTCTAATCAAGAAACCCACTTTACAGCTAGAGGTAGGACAATGAGACCATGTTCATGGAATTCCCTTATCTGACCATATCTCTTACTATTCTAAAACAGCAGGTTTAATGGAACAGCGCAGTGGTGTTTGAAGACTCAGTTTCATTGCTAGTTAGATGGCAATACTTGCAGGGATGGACAAGATTCTCTAGAACACTGTATATGCTCAGAACCAGTACCAAATACATGGTGCTATTTCTCCCACAGCCAAAATTCATGGGTCTAAGAATCAAGGTGTGCAAGCAGAGGTATCACCACTCAGTATTTCCCTTAGCAGCCTACTAGCAAAACTTTCTCTTCTGTTTCATGACCTTAGGAATTGCTGGTATAGAGCTCTTGGTTCCAAGGCAAGAAAGTTTCTAGCAGCAAACACAACAATGATTTAATTGAAGTGAAAATTAAGACTTCTACCTGATTACTTGACTTTGTGTCTTTGAATTAATAGATAAAAATAATAGTTACTTTGTTACTAGGGTTACAGATCCTGATGATCAAGGGAAAATGTGGCCATTATTTCATAATGGAAATAAGGAATAATACAGAATGGAAGTATGGAAGAATACAGAAGATCCATTAGGGTGTCTTTTATTATGCTCTGTGATTAAGACAAAGGAAAAAATATAAACAACCTAGCCAAAAAGAACTACTAACAGCCAAGACCCTTCAGGGATGAAGGCTTGGGTTACCTCACCAGGTGAGGAATTATGACCGACCTTGTTTGCTGAAAGCAAAGAAAATATATAATGGATTGTGGAATAATGTAATTACAAATAACTGTGATCACTGAATACAGAGATGAAAATTATAGTTTTCATGAGTATTCTTTCTTATTTTGTCATTATGTTTATGTGAGTATGCATGTAAACTGTTTTCTTCCTTCTCTTATTCACTAATCATGTAATACTGGATAAAGTAACTATATCGCCGTACTTAAGTAATGTTAATTTTACAATATATTATTTAAATTATGAGCATCAATTTAATGACATTCAAGGAATTTGCCTCCTCTTCTGGGAAAGGGGTTAATGCATTTCTGGTTGTATGTAGTAAAGTTATATCAGGTTAGGCCCCATTTTGACTCTCTTATCATCTTTATTTGGAGATTGAGTATGGTTTAGTGAGATACATACAGGTACCAAGGGGTCAAAGAGTGTGTGCTTATATTGGCTAATTTTATGTGTGCCTGGATATTTGATTAAACATTATTTCTGGGTTTATCTGTAAAGGTGTTTCTAAATGGAATTAACATCTGAATCACTTGACTGAGTACAGCAGATTGCTCTCATCTAATATGTTGAAGGCCTGAAGACAATAAAAGGCTAAGAACAAAATAATTATTTCTCTATGTCCAAATGTCGTTGAGCTTAGGCATCAATCTTCTTCTGCCTTCAAACTCAGACTCAGATTGGAACTTACATATCAGGTCTCCTGCTTCTCAGGCCTGCAAACTTCAGTTTCCAACTGAAACTATACCATTGGTTCTCCCGCATTTTTCAAGCTTGCCAAGTGCAGATCTTGAACTTCTCAGTCTCCATAGTCTTATGGGACCAATCACCACCTCTCTCTATCTATCTATATTCATATCCATCTCTATATATCCATATCTGTGTCTGCCTACACACACACACACACACACACACACACACACACATGTATTTATTCCTCTGTTTCTCAGGAGAACCTGATATACCTTGTCCCCTGTATTTCCTGGGTCTATAATATTTACTGTCATATATACACACTTATAGGGAGAAAAGGGTAAAAATGTCATAATAGAAACATACAGGGCTGCTATTGGAAAAGTGAACCAGGGGAATCTCATTAGAGAAAAGGTATTTGACAAGTCATTTTAAGTGAATGCAGGTGAAGGAAGGCAATGATTCACAGAACAAAAGCTTGAGAAATATGAGCATTCTCGGTTAATCTTTGTGTGTAGTAAAGTTGGTAAGAGTTCAACTTCATTCGTTTGCATGTGGGAATCTAGTTTTCCCAAAATCATTTGTTTAAAAGACCATCCTTTTTCTTTTTTAATATATTAACCATGTAAAACAGCAAAAAGTCTAATTATTAAGATAAAGGACATAATACAACCACCTATTTATAACCTATTTTCTTTAACTTGACCTTTTTTATTATCAGTTCTTTTTAGTTATATATGACTGTAAAATCCATTTTTATATCATTATACATCACAGAATGTATCTTATTTTAATTAGGACCCCAGTCTTGTGGATATACCTGATGGTGGGATTCACTGTGGTATATTCATGTGTGTACATAAGAAAATTATAAGACTATCCCTTTTCATTGCACAACATTTGCATTGCTCATTTGTTGAAGATCATTTGCTCACTAGCCTGAAGGTTTATCTCTGGGCACTCTATTTTGTTCCATTGACCTATATGTCTGTCTTAATGCCAATACTTTACTATTTTTTAAAAAAAATTTTACTCATTCTAATTAGTTATACATGACAGTATAATACATTTATGCATTCTGGTAAATCATACATAAATGGAGTATAATTTCTCATTTTTTCTGATTGTACATATTGTAGGATCACATTGGTCATGTGGTCATATATGTACATGAGGTAATAATGTCTGTTTCACTCTATTATTCTTCCTAATTTGATTAATGTAATATTGTGTGGATCTAGGCAGTCAGGTTCTTTGTCTCATGAATTTGAGAAATGAAATCCACAGACTCAAGGGTGAGAGCAAAGTAACAGGATTTATTAGAGTAATAGAAAGAAAGAAAGCAGAGCTCCTGAAGGGGAGGGGCCCCAAGAAAGGAATGCTAACAGGTGTCTGTTGTCTATGGGTTTTTTCTGTCCCTGGTCATCATGTGAAATTGTAAACATTTTGTAAACTTACTGCTTTTACTGTAGGCAATAACTGATCATATCATTTCTGATTATTGTGATAAATGACATCATATATTTCATTGCAAGAACTATTTGGTTTAATGCTGTATATTGTTTGCATAGATTGTTGTTATTATCCATCACCCCCTAAACAGTGAGGTACTAGAAACCTTTAGGGACACTATAAATTAACAAGGTAGAAATTCTACTGCTTCAAAACCAACTGTTATTTGGGAAGACATACAAACAACATGAAAAAGCAAGGGAACAAATCACTTCAAACAAACCAAAATGCATCAGAAATAAAATCCATCAACATGACAGTGGAAGAAATGTCAAAGAAGGATTTTAGAATACTCATGTTTAAATTGGTCTGCAAGGTAAAAGTTGATGTAAGGGAGAAAATACAGGAAGCAAAAGATCACTTCAATAAAGAGAAAGAGAGATTCTGAAGAAAAAAAAAGCAGAAATCCTTGAAATGAGGGAATCAATAAACCAAATAAAAAATTCATTGGAAAGTATCACCAGAAGACTACACCACTTGGAAGACAGAATCTTAGGCAATGAAAGTAAAATATGTAATCTTGAAAATAAAGTTGACTATGGATAAAAGATGTTGAGACCATGAACAGAAAGTCCAAGAAATATGGGATAATATGAAAAGACCAAACTTAAGATTTATCAGGATAAATGAAGGCTCAGAGATACAAACCAAAGGAATGCATAATCTTTTCAATGAAATATACCTGAAATCTTCCCAAACCTTAAGAATGAAATGGAAAATGAAATACAGGAAGCATACAGGACCCCAAATATACAAAATTACAACAGACCCACACCAAGCCACATTATGATGAAAATGCCTAACACACAGAATAAGGATAGAATTATAAAGGCTGCCAGAGAAAAATGACAAGTCACATTTTAGAGGGAAACCAATTTGGATCTCAGTTGATTTTTTTCAACCCAGACCCTTAAAGTCAGGAGATCTTGGAAAAATATATACCAAGCTCTGAAAGAAAATGGATGTCAAACAAGAATACTATACTATATAAGCAAAGGTAAGCTTCAGATTTGACAATGAAATAAAAACCTTCCATGAGGGGAATAGAAAGGACAGTAGAATTAATCATATATAACATTCCAATTCTTGTATTTGAATACACAACTAGGGTAACTCCACATCATGTACAACCACAAGAATACAATCCTAATTAGTTTAAGTTATACTCCATGTATTCATATAATATGTCAAAATATACTCTACTGTCATGTATATCTAAAAAGAACAATTTTTTAAAAAAGAAAAGGTACATCTGATATCCCAGCACAAATGATTGGTGGAGTGAGGGATGCCAGCATGGACCAATCAAGCTCTTCAAGTTCTGAGCTTAATAAGCCAATCAGTAGTGGTTAATTTCAATCCCTTATTTACATAATTAAGAGGACAGGTCCAGTCTTGTGGTTTGACACATTTGTCAGGGAGAGGAAGCATTTCAGGTAGGGTTCTGCTTGTGGTCAGCTGTTGTTAGAGGTAAGGGCAAGGGTAACTAAGGAAGGGCTGTGTGCTTGAAGTGGTAAGAAACAGACACAGGTGTTCTAAGACAGAATTGCTGTGGTTGAAGCTTTCAGCGGGTAGCCAGTCACAGAATGTTCTCTAGACTGGTGTCTCTTTCAGGTTGACATGCTGTCCCCCTCCCCTCCTGTCCTTCTCCAAGGTACTTATCCTGGCTGCCTATGGGAGATCTATATTCTTGCCTCAATTTGATTTAAAATTAGGAATTATGAAGTCTCCAGTTTTGTTTTTCTTCAAAATTGTTTTGACGACTTGGGGTCCTTGGAGAGTTCATACGAATTTTAAGATTTTTTTTCTCTTCTAAGTTTCTGTTGCAGAGTGCACTTACAAAGCATCAGGAAATTACTGATTTATCAACAGAAGTATTGGAAGCTAGAAGATCTTAGACCAATGTCTCAGAAATCCTGAGATAATGTCATTTCCAAATTTCAAGAGAAGAAAAACATTTTTTAGCATTCACAGGTTCAAATATTTTTTAGCTGTCTTTTGTGCTCTGTTTTCAGGAAGATTCTGGGGGATATGCTCCATGAAAATAGCAGTGAAATCGAAAAAAGAGCATGCTGTGGAATCTAGAAGACTAGAAATCTAACACCCCCCGCCCCCAAAAAATGAAAGATGTAACCGGGAAGAGACCCAGGATCCCAGATATGCTACTGGCATAGAAATTAACCAGCACTGAAAGCAAGAAGAGAAAGTGGAGCTCCAGAGATGTCTTCAGGAAAAGAAAAAAAGAAAAAAAAAAAAAAAGGTACAGGGCACCATGTAGAGAGGAAATAGGAAACCAAAAAGACCAACTAAAAAAAGTAACTTTTATTGGAATTAATTCCAGGAAAACTGAAAGTTATAACAGAAAGTAAGTGAAATCAGCATATATAAGAGAAATCAATAGGTAAATTGAAAGGAATATGAAATTGATTTTTGTTGATAAGACTAATACTTTATGATAACAATAATAGTGACGGTATAACGATATAACGGATATTGGGAACAGTAGATTTGCATGTGTGGGTGCATGTGTGTGAGAACTGAAGGAGAGTTAAGTCTATTTTTGCCATAGTAGCATTCCAATAGATGATGCCATTATCTAAAACTGAAAACCAAGATTCATCCAGCCATTTTTTGGAAATATAAATGAAAACCAGAAGAAGTAACTTGAAGTGTTTTCAGTAGTTATTTCTGGGGGTGCACATCAAGAGTGAGAAGCAGGAGTACAAGAGCTCAGAGAAATGTGGCTGTTTCACCTCATAATACTTGGAAACTTTAAAGTATTACTGAATAAATTTGATAAAAAACATTTTTTTAAGTCTGAGTAGGTAGATTTACAACCTGGTCACATGCCACACTCTTATTTCTTGTTTCTGTGGACACTTTGAGGTGTTTTCAGAATTGGTTTTGGATGAGATTACCTGTCAACCATGACCTCTTATTATGTATCCTTGCTAAATACTTTTATGGCATGTCCATAGAGATGCTAACAGACCCTCTCAGGAATACAGTCCACCATGGGGGCTGTGTTAACTGATGTTTCAACTCCCTGTACTAAACAACCAGACAATTTTCTGCTTTTTTAAAAAAAATTATATATATATATTTATATATATATAAATCTTTAAAGTATATACAGGAACTGCAATTGACTGCATTATTAAAACTAATCAAATTTAAATAACCAAATAAGGAAATAAAAGCAAACTGTGGTCAGAACAATGATGGGAATATCATAAGATAAGGATTATGAATATTCCAAATTTTTTCACAATACTTGATAAAAATATGTCATATGTATCATATCTGGCAGATTGCATGTATTCTCAGTGAACAACAAAATTTAAAATTTTAGTAGTGAAAAACCTTTAGAATAAGACTTAAATGGACACAAAAAATGTTTTATAATATTATTTGAAATTATAATTGGAATTTAGTTCCCAGGAAAATGGGCATAGATGATTTTATGTGCAGCGTTCATATGAGGAGAGAAGAAAATTTTACTGACTGTGAAATGTGTAATTGATATTTGCAGACCAATATATATGGACTGCAAAATTGTTTCCTTGCAGTAAAGTTTGCCATCTACTGGTTATTATAAGAAATTCTACTATAGTGAGTTGTAAACTTTTTGTTTCATGTCTTTTCTTCCATTTTATTCCTTTTTCATTTTTTTTTAAAGAGTGGCAGAATTCCTTAAAGGAAAATGTCCTGAGTAATCCCAGTGTATAAAAACAGAAGGCAGGTCTGCTCAGATTGAAGCTGGGGAAGTGCCCTTGCCACAGTCAGCCCCTCCTCCTAGATGCCTCCAAGGAGCCCTGGGTTTTCTGAACAGAGATTTGAAAACCCCTGTTTAGAAGAAATTAAAAGATTTTAGGTATTTACTATGATTATTTCTGTTTTCCATTGGGCATTTCTAATGCTAAAATGAAACACTTTTTGTTTGCTGAGAAGTAAAAATTAATTGGAACAGTTTAAGGATGATTAAGACACAAATAACATTAAATCTACTTCTTATTTGTATATATGTATTTAGCAATTAAGTTCACTTGTAAAACAGCCATATTGATAATTTACCTTAGTTATAAGGAAGAGTATATTTATTTAGAGCAATGAACACTTTAAGGAAGAATATTTAAATTCCTCAGAGATTATTATTAATAGTAAATAGTTCTTTCTCCTGTATTAGTGTACTTCTCTATAAAAAAGGCGATTCTCTGATTTGAAATCATCAACATGAAAAATTTATCTAGTAGTTCTGATTATCAGTCTTTTTGTTGACTTTTCTATAAACAAATTCAGGCAGATTTTCCAGAAAAGATAATGCAGTGGAGAGGTGAGACAGACCTGTATGGAGCCTAGTTCTGCAGCTCAGAGCTTTAGTTTCCTCATATAAGGAAGGAAAACAGTAGAACCTACTTCTTTTTATGAAGATTAAATAACTAGATGTAAATACTTGACTGACATATATGGTAAGTACTGAGTAATGCTAACTCTTAATGTTATGTAAGATGTTTAGAGAGAGTTTTGAGTTCCTAATAGAAAAATAACTAGATTAATACAAAAATAATAATAATAATTAAAAAATATACAATTCAATAATGATTTCATTTAAAGAGTTTTATTTTAGGAAAAACGAATCCCACAAATCTAATAGAGATTTACATAGAAAGTCTATCAATGGACAAATTCAATATGTAAAATACATCCTTTCAATAGGTATCTGGGCGTAGTAAGAATCAAATAGAGTTAAGAGTAGAATAGTGTCAGAATCATCTGTTCTCCAGTTTGTGTTTTGCAAGAAAATCTTATCTAAATATAAATTTTGAGTGATGCTTAAAAGTTTGGCTCAGAAAATTACTTGTAATGAAAGTTATGATAAGTCTAATTTTTCTGAGAATCTGCTATTTCTTCAGGTTATCCTCCGCATCTATTTATGCATAATAAATGTTCCATAATTATTTCTTGAGTATGAGTTATCATAGGCATGGGACATACTCTAATGAGTTTCCTTCATATGTAAACTATGCACATGTATATGTACATACATGCATATGTGAATGTGTAATTATTAATATTTGATCATTTAAAATTTTTATTATTTAAATATCCTCTTGTCATCACTATGCAGTCTTTTCTCAGGATATAATAATCTGATTATTGCCATATAATTCTAATTTGTGTCTTTGGTCTCATCTTTATTGATAGTAACTTTAAGAATCAAATTGATCCTCATAGGAAGTAGGGGTGGATGGAATTACTATTATTGCTCATAGCTGGTTAGAATAAAAATTTTAATGAGCCCCAAATTTAGCTAGATTGAATAGTCACCAATATACTTCCACTAGTACATACAGAATTATTTTATTTCAGTTCAGTGCTCTGGGGCATGTATTTTCCTGTTTTTGTTTTGTTTTGTTTATTCCTCAAACTATGGGAAGATGCGTAGGGACTTGGGGCACAATTCTTCCTATTTTCATTCTGTATTTAATACACATTTAACCTAATTTTATGTAAACAAAAATGGAAGAGGACTATATGACTTGTGGACACAAAATTTGATATTCCCAATGACATCTAATGAATACTTCATAGGGAAGATATAATAAATATTTGCTAATGATCCTGTTAGATTGAAATAGATGGTATAAACAATGTGACTGGAGTTGAGTCCAAATGTCCAGGTCTAAAATTTTCAGTTTATGAAAATATAAAAAGTGGTTGGTTGAATTCTCAATTATCCTGGCTCTCTACAGAAAATGAAATTCTATGCAGGGTTGGGGTGGGAGGGTGTTGTTCAGACGAGGCACATCTTTATTCAGGACATAACCAAAATGGCTTGCCATGTGGTAAGTAGTCAATAGCAATTTGTTGAATAATGAATGATGAGCAAAAATACCTACATTCTTGTTTAAGCCTTGCTGTGAAATTCTTCCTTTGACCTCTTTTGATAAAACCAAGCAGAACAAATCATCAGTTAAAGCACTTTCTTTGATGTGTAGTATGATAGAATCCACGTGGAATAGTTAAAAATAAGAAGTAGTGGGCTCCTTCGGACTGTTCTTTTCCTTTGCATTCCTATTACATCTCAAAACGAGGTGTTAACTATCTTATATGTAGTTATTTATGTATATATGGTTTTAAACTCTAAATTGGGGCCAATTTAATTTAAGAGAGAGAGTGTGGTTTTATGATCAGACAGATTTGATTTTTAATTTTGGTGATTTTAAGAAAATCATCATCACTGAGTCCCAGTTTCCTTATTTTTTAAAGATGATTGATAACCATGTACAATTCTTAAGAGCTTGGGTTTTGGTTTCTGGGTTTTACATCCTGGTTCTGCCACTTGCTAGTTCTATGAGACTTACCAAAGTAAAACCTTTGTGCTTCAGTTTCCATTTTTATAAAATGGCATCTATCCCATAGAGTTATTGTGAGGGTTAATTAATGTACATAAAAGTCTAACAGTGCTTGGCACAGAGTGGACATTATCAGTCATCATCACTTGTGTTGCTGTTATAATTAGGAGTAAAAAAGATAAGTTATGTAAAGCTCCCTGTAAAATTCAGGCATGGAATCGTTTTTAATCAATATTATTTGCCTTTCCTTCCCTGAGTCCTGTGCATATATATCTTGTTACTCTTCTATTTACTTGCAAAGTACCATGTTCATAGTCAAAGCATTCCTTGTAAAAGCATAGTTAAATGACTAAATTCTAGGAAAATGAGACTCTGTGATGGAAAAAGATTTTGGGTTTTTGTAGTTCTAAGAAGTACAAGTTTATCAGCAGCACTCAGTTTCTAAGAATCATACCTCATTACCCAGGTAGGTGTCAATACCTTCATTTTTACCACAATTAATTCACATGCAAACTCTTTGAAGCGACTTCCTTACTTCAGTTGGGAATTGAGATTATGGCCAAAGTTCATTAATGTCATCTGTACCTCACTATCTCTATTCTACTATTATCTCCTCTTTTGAGGCAATGGCCTCATTGAGAAACTTTTCTAAGAACATAATTTAAATCACCTGCATATGATAAGCATTTTGCCAGGTACTTATATATATAATTTCTAATCATCAACATCATCACAAATGAAATCAAGAGGTGACGGTTCCAAAGAGTTCTTTCTTTTGCAGAGCTTTCCCAGGAGAATAAAGCCTCTGGGTCTTCCTTTACCCATCCCAGACACCTAAGAACAGAGTCTGACTTGGCTAAAATCTTGATCTTTAGGATAAGTGTGATGAATCAAGCGCTTCCTGCCTCTGACTGTAACCATACACACTTACCTAGTAGAAGATGTCCAACCCTTCATCCTGCTTAGAATATGACTAAATGATATAAATTGTGAATGTCAATTTTTACTACATGTCAATCATTGAAACTTTTAATAGGATCTAATTTTGTTCCTTTGGCATTAAATTCATTTAAAGCTAATCAGGACTGGACTCTCTTACCTTATTATAATCCATGTATATTTTAATAATGATAGGCTTTTAAATAACCCTTTTAACTTTTGGACTAGGCTTACATTTTACAAGTTCTTTTGCCTCTACTAAGCCAAGATTGAAATTCTTGCAGTAAAGATAAAAATTTTCTAAACAGAAAAGATAAATTTTTCCCATTCATACAGCTATGTTTCCTAAAACCAATAAGCAATCCACAGCTAAAATTTCAACATCAATCATAAATCAATAGTACAGAAAAATTTAGCTATACAATACCTATGTTCTAAAAAGGGGTTTGAAAGTTTTAATATTTTCCACTAGATTCTTATCAGTGTGCTAAGTAAACACACTATAGACAATAAGGCTAAAGAAAAAACAAAATTGGTAAAATACATGAGAACAGCCCAAATTGGAGCCCTGTGTTCCATTTAATTCCTATAGAAAAATTATAGAATGATATCCATTCTATAAATATGGGATAAGGTTTCAAAAATATCAAATCACTTCACCAAGTTTGTGCCTCTAACATGTAGTAGATTAGTGTGCTGAGAAGATTCAAAATGAGAAAAAAAAAAATGGAATCATAAAAAGAAACACCTAAAAGGTTATCTCCATCAGCACTTCCCAATCAGTAATGTTCACATGCACCACTGAGGGTCTTGTTTAAGTGCAGATTTAGCAGGTCTGAGATGAGTCCTGAGACCTGGCATTTCTAGTAACTTCCTGAGTGCTGCTGCTGTTCTTGCTCCACGGTCTACACTTAACTAGCAAGCATGTGGTGTTTAATAGAAGTAAAAAGTGAGTCACATTTTTAATGTTAAGTCCTCTGGTGACCATACCAAAATGGAAAAACAAATGACATACAGGTGAAATTTATTTCACCATATTTAATTTAACCAAATATGTCTAAAATATTATCATTTCAATATGCAATAAATGTAAACATTATTAATGAGATATTTACTTTTTTAAATTAAGTCTTTGAAATCCTGAGTATATTTTACACTTACAGCACACTCAGTTTTGGCTAGCCACATTTTAAGTGCTCCAAGCCAAATGTGACTAGCAGCTACTGTATTGGACAGTACAGCTTTGTCATATTTTTGTATAGGCATCTAAGACCTAGAAAAATAATGTGGTTATGAGTAAGATGCTAATTTTTTCAGAACTTAAATTATATTATTTTATGACACTTTTACACTGGTAGCCATGAATAAAGACGTCTCAAATTACTTTTTGAAAGTTTAATTATGATGTGTCTTTAAATAGTACACATCCTTAGAGCCCAAGGAGAGGTGTATTTTTTTCCATATTTTTCATTTTTGTTGATCTTCCAGCCTCAGCAGCCACAGAACTTAATGTTGTTAAGACACAATTTAACACTTATCCATGCATTTGCTTTACAATTAGTAAATTAATTCTGTAATTATTTAGGAACTGTACTAAGCTTCTTCACTGAACCTATACATATGACCTATGTATTTGATTTTGATCATACACTTTGAATACTACTGTATGCCCTGCATACTGCAGTAGATACATGCTGATTGTTTGCTTTGCTGATTAATCGGTTTTACCCCTGGAACTTTGTTTTGCTCACTTTATGGCTCACTACACTTGAACAGAGAGAGAATGATGTGTTTCTGTCAGGTCACTCTAAACTGTGGACCAAATTTGGGGGAAACCCAGGTTACTGTGGTTACTGGCTAACTTGGAAACCACTGTGAATATATTTCATTTTCTTTTGATTCAGCTAAAAGCCCCATGGCTCTGAGCATAACAACTGTGATGCCATTGTGCCTTTGGTCTGGATAAAATTTTGAAGAGTTTATGAATGGCTCCCTGCCCAGTGTGTTCTGGCACATGCTGCTCTGAGCAGGGCCTTAGTGCACACAGACGTG
This sequence comes from Sciurus carolinensis, assembly GCF_902686445.1. Classification (NCBI taxonomy): domain Eukaryota; kingdom Metazoa; phylum Chordata; class Mammalia; order Rodentia; family Sciuridae; genus Sciurus; species Sciurus carolinensis. The sequence continues at coordinate 89,609,339 of NC_062224.1, forward strand.
CCTAGCTCATCTGCACAACCTCATAACACACATGGAGAACAGGTCTTGATCTCCCAGGGACCCATTTGGCAAACTCTACCCTAGAAGGCTATGGCAAGTGCATATGTAATGAATTCTGAGGCTTCATTGTTGAGCATGAAACACCAGGGAAATGAAAATACTGCAGCACTGTCTTAAAACTCAGAGGGAGATGCATGGCTGCAGACATCCTTCTGAGAGTTGAAAGAGAATATCTCATATTTGGAATTGGCAGTTTAACTGAATAGAAAAGCATGGAATATAAGAATAGCTGTATTGTAAAAAGTGCATAAGACATCACACCTTAGATGAAATCATTCTTTTAAATACATGGCTATGCCTTTGTACTTACAATTTATGGGGAAGTTGGTGGGGAAAGAATGATGAATCTGAACAAATAATTCATTAATTTCAAATCAATAAATTTAATACATTATTAATGTTTTGTTTAATAACAATGCTTTTTCTTGCTAATTTACTTTTAAAACAAGTCCATGTATTATTCATCACTGTATATATCTCCAGTATTCAACCTAAGAGTTACTGATCAATAATTCATTATTAAATGGAATTAGACAAGCCCGATGCCCATTTCCCTAAATTTAACTGACTCTGTGACTGAACTTAAGCCTTCCACCTTTCCTTCTCTTGAAAAATTATATTTAGCCTACTACAAATTGCTCTTGTATCATGTATGTATCCTATATTCCCTTGCTCTTTCCCTTATAAGACTCTCAAATGATGCTTTTGAATCAAATGGGCACCTTTGTTTTCTTGGATGTTGTATTTTATTATACAAACACTTTCCTTCAGAAAATTTTTACTGAACTTCCTTTTGTAATACTCAAATAGGGAGGGACTATCCCTAACTTAGAGCACACCGAAGAGCTTAACAAAGGATGAGTATTCAGGCCTCATTAACAGAAGCAGAAAGATCAACACCCACCAGGGAGCTCCACAGGTGTAGTCACAGTGTGTATGATTTCACTAAAAAGAGCCTTGGTGATCTTTGGGAGAGTTTAATAAACTCTCTAATGAGGACAATTCACAGTTTCCCACATTTTTGATGAATTCTATGACTGATATGGGTTTGAGACTATTTCAATTTCATTGCAGAAATAAATTAAGGATGCTATCAATTATTTCCAGAAATGAAGAAGCCTAAGATCCTAGCAGCTCAACCCAGGGCTTCATAAAATAATTAACTGCTTAATCTTTACAAAGTAAAAGCACTATTTTAAAGGCTTCCATCAAATTAGCCACCTAATATTTATTCTCCCAAAGAATGCTAATCCTGTGGTATAAAAGGGTTAAGAGACCCATAAAGAATCTATTTACCTTGGGTCTATTTCTAACGCACTGTATCATGTTGTTATAGAAACCACTTGCGGCTAAAAATCTCCCCTCATGATTATTGCTATAGTAACCACCACCAGACAAGAAGCTAGGTTTTCATCCATTTGCCATCATCCCCCCTTCCCAAGATAATTTTGCTTCTGAATGCTCTTATGTTGCTGGAAACAGAGGGAAAAAAGAGTAAATAAATTACAGGAGAAGAAAATAAGAGAGAAAAAAATGAGAGCACAGATAAACAGATTCAAGGTATTTTGTCTCAACTTGTTAGAGGAAACAAATTGTAATTAGACAACCAAACCAGCTTTTAAATTTTCAACCAGATCTTCTTATGTCCATCTGTTCATAGTAATAAAAATTAGTTATGAAAATATTCTCATATTTTGAAGCCATCATTGGACATTTTGGAGAATTTCCCAACATATACCTTTGTATAATATTATTTCTCCCAGCTTAAGTCAAGTTAAATATGTAAGGTGATGTTCTTATAGTAGCTTACTATAAGATATTATTATTAAATCCTAATTTACCATCATGTAAAAGTCAACTTCTGATAACCAAAATTTAATTATTATCTTTCCCACAAAACATACACATTCTAAATTACAACACATTAAATTTTGGCACTCTTTTGTATAAAAAGGGCATATACAAATAAAATCTAACAGAATTATTTCTTTACTTTTCTACCTTGGACTTCATCCATTTATATGATTTGCTTTGCATGTGAGAAACTAGCAAATTTACTAATCATATTTTATGTTTTTTAGTTCTTGAATTGTAGTAGATGCATACGGAAATCTCACTTTGAAATAGTTTGAAATCAAAGTTTCATTTTTAAACAAAAGCTCATGTGATGAGATGACACAATGACAATCACAGCAATGATGTTTAAAACCCCAATTGGCCCAGCAAAGATCTCAGAAAGGGTTTCTTCTTGAGTTAAAACCTGGACCCCTTGTGTATTGGGTAGGAAAAACTGCTGCAAATCAAAGGTGAATGTTCAAACACATGATATCAGAATAAGCACTATCCGCTATTATTGACCTCAGTTCACTTCTAAGATTATCATTTTAGAATGTCTAGTATAAGGAAAAATTATTATTTTCTAAACATTGTATTTGAGCGGATTAATTTATATTTTTTAAAATTTATTTATATTGTTACAGACTGCATTTTGATTCATTGTACACAAATGGGTTACAACTTTTTGTTTATATGGTTGTACGTGATGTAGATTCATACCATTTGTGTAATCATACATGTACATAGTGTAATGATATCTGTCTCATTCTACTCTCTTTCCTACCCCTGAGGATTAATTTATATTATTCAAGTATGTGTTGGTCATTTTCAGGATACCTAGAGTACTCCAAAAGCCAAAACAAAAGTGCACATTCAAATAAGAGCAAAGTACTTTGAGCAAACCCGACAACTCAGCTAATTGCATTTGAAGATTATTTTAATTAAACACATTTTTTATACAAATGTTTATTTGCTTCAACTGGTTGCCTCTGTTTGGGTGCTTATAATCATGAACTATCATTCCACAAGGAGAATCTATATGAATGAGAAAATTAATTAAATGTTGTTTCTGATACTTGTCTTCACTTGTGTGGGTTATTGTAACTCTCAGCATATTTTCCACCTATTTGTTTTATGCAGGTATAAATTTGGAGGTGAGAGAAGGAAAATCTCTGAAATTGTCTTTGGCTGAACTTTTGACATAGTATTTATAGTCAATTCTAAGAATTTTCCAAAGTGGTTACAATAAAATAACCAACAATGCAACATGTAAAATAATGATTAACAAAAAGATGCAAGACAATATTTAATATTGATAAATATTTAATATTTATAAAAGCTAGTTTGGCTATTTTGATTGAGTCACCTAGGTGCCAGATGTTTTTCTGTGATTATTCAAACCAAATTAAATTATCATATTCATTGTGATCAGACATAATGCAAAGATCTGATCTAGTCTCAGATCACATTTTTCTTTACATAAAACACATGATTTAACCAATTTATTTTTTTTGTTGATTAAGCTCCTACTAAGCATCTAGTAATTTCAAGACATAGCTGCCTTTCCCATTGTCCACTTCTGGCCAAGACAGTATAGCTGGTTCAGTATTTGTCCTTCTGATAATAAACAATTACAGAGGTGGGAAGGCACTAGGCAAGCATTTTCAGTATTGAGCACAGTTAGTACAGGACTAGATTTTTGTAATGGAACATATGTGAATACATATGATCTCCTGGAATTTCTACTCAGAGTGATTGTTATGCAGTGAGTAGAGAGAAGGTAAACAATCAGAGCAGCATCCTGATCTGAGGAGGACAAGATCAGAAACAACTAGTTTCCAGGTCAGAGCATCAAAGAAGAAAGAAACAAATAAGGAACCCCAAAGCCCCAATATTCATCAAGGGTCTTCAAGGAGCTTAGCAGATATCATCTGCTGAGAAATTGACAGATGAACTAAAGCACATAAACACACACACACACACACACACACACACACAAAATTAGAGCACTGAAGTTCCGGCTCAACCAGAAAGACTTTCACTGAGTATCTCGAGCACTGAGAAACCAGAAAGCCCTTGCATTAACAGTAACATAGAGGAAAGAAGATGCCATAAGCTCAAAACCAAAATAGTTCCATCAAACAGATAATAAAACCAAAATTTACAGGAAAATAGAATTTTTTTAACATTGTACTAGAACATTCAAAAACTTTTAAAGAAAACTAACACAGCCAAAAATCCCCACAATTATCATCTGAATATCCAGTGTACAGTAAAAAATATTAGGCATGTGAAAAGCAGAAAAATGTGACCTATGTAGTCAATAGAAATAAATATTAAAATTTTCATTGGAGAAGTGCCTCAGAAAAATTGTCTGAGGAGCTCCCAGAGAGGAGGAGGAACTGGATTCAGAACCAATGGACCTCTTGGGATATGTGATGGAAAAGCATTTCAACATGTGCCTCTCAGAAGCATTGACAGAGGTTTATTTAGGAAAGTAGATAAATAGTCAAGGGAAGATGAGGCAATCTTGAGAGACATGCCTTTTGGGATAAAACAAGGAATACACATTCAAAGGGGAATGGGTCATCTAGAGAGTGAAAAATGTGGTTTTGGAGTTTCTGGTTCTTCTTTTAATGGAAAGTTGGTGAGGGATGGGTATGGGAAGGAATATAGGAATGATATTGACATAGGACAGATGAGGCTAAACACCTGAGGAATTTTCAGGAAGAAGGTTTATTTAAAGCTATAGCAGTCCAGGGGGTCTACTGCCTAAAAGTCTCTGGACCCCAAGTCTGGAAATTCTTTAAACTTTACACTCAGAGGAGATTTACATAATGGGAATTTACATAGAAGTACTTTTTGTTCCATTTTCTTAGACTAGACAGAGGTTTCCACACGGTTTTACCATGGAAAACAGAAATAAGGAATTTTCACACATCAACAAGCTTGCTACCTTTTACAAGAAAGAGAAAACTGGCCCTTACAGGAAATAGGAAACTTTAAACCACACTATGCTCTCTGTAGAAATCTTGCTGACTTCCTGTTGATGTCCCTTGCAAAATCCTGTTGATATTATGGAGAGGGTCTTTGGAGAAACTTGATTATGACTCTTTGGTTGGGGTAGGAGTCTCCTACAATATCAGTCTGGTGATCTCAAGGCAATTTTCTGGTCTGATCAATTTCTGGGTCCTTAGGATGACATGGTCTTGATTATCTGATCAGTAGATGATGCTAGAAAGTCCCCTAAAGTATGGGTTTGGCAAAATATTGTATCTCTGTCTTTACTCAATCAATTTTCTTGGGGGAAGTTTAATTAACAATGCACAGGTAGATCTACATATTGATCAGGAATTTGGGAATAACTAGCTTGGAAAGACACTGGGTTAGGAAGTGACAGGCCTGGAAAAGTACATAGAACTTCTGAATTAAAACCGTTGTTTCTTTTCATTCCTTTATGTCTCCTCTCTACTTATTTATTTTATTCCTTCTGTCCTACCTCAAAATGCTCAAATATTGAAATAGCAGTCAGGAATTTAATATTTTCAAGAATCTTTAGAAAAGGATGAACATGAGCTAACCATGAAGAAATCTCTGCAGAGAAATGAAAACTGTAAGAAGGGTCCACTGGAAATTCAACATCTGAAGTGAAAAATAGTACGTTGCGGCCAGATAAGGAAAAATCTGTGAATCTAAAGGCAGAAATTACACAATTTGAAGAATGGGGATCCAAAACATTTAAAATGATAAAGGCAGTTGCAGTGACCCAAGGGATAAATCCAAGCAGACTTCCTTATGGGTAATGGAGTCCCAGAGGAGAAGAGAAGCAGCACAGGGGAAAAAATGAATTAGGAATGGCCACATGTTTCCCAAATTTGGTGGAAATTTTCAACTTACTGGTTAAAGGTACAAAGAAAATCATACCTAGACACATTAAGAGAAAACTGCTTACAAACAAATGTGAAATGAAAACTCATAAACTACTTAGGGATTCAGGGAAGAGAAGAACCATGTTACATACTGATGATTGACTTCTCATTAGAAAAATACAGAGTCAATAGGCAATGAAATAGAGTTTCTGACATAAAACCCTTCAAGCTAGAGTTCCACATCAGGGAAAATACCTTCTAAAAATGACAGTGAAATGAAAAACTATTCAAATAACTGGAAGCTGGAAAAGTTAGTCATTAGCCTATCTGGTTCTTCAAGTTGAAGGGAATCCACATCAGAAAAGAATTTGATTCTATATAAAGGCATGAAGAGCATTGTAATTAGTATGTATTTTGGTAAATACAAAAGGATTTGTATGCTTTTATTGGAATTTCTTTGATAGAAAATTTACTCTTTAAAACAAAATTAATCACTATTATTATTATTATTATTAATTATTATTAATTATTATTAATTATTTATCATAAGGTTTATTCATATGCAGATATAAAATATATGTCAAAAATAGCACACAGGACAAGAAAGGTAAATAAAACTTTCCTATAGTAATGCTTCCATATTTTATGTGAAGTAGAACACTATTACTTCTAAGTTAACAGTGATACATTAAGAAATTGCATTATTATCATCAGAGCAGCAATTCTCCATGTAGTACACAGATCTCTGAAATCTGGAGACTTTTTTAGGAATCTTGTGAGCTTAAAGTTATTTTCATAACCAAATTAAGACATTATTATAGGAAGTTATGGAAGTAGATTAAGTTCTTATTCCTGGATTTTTGTGTACATACATAGTTTTGTTACTATTTACTGTTTATTTTTATATGGGTTTTAATATATCTCTGTGTATAAAAATATATGCATGTGTGCTTACACAGATATATAATTGTAATTTCTCCAAGTGCCCTTTATTGAGGTAGTGGGTAAGTAACCCTTTACAAATCTTTTAAAGAGGAAGAGTTACTGAGTGTGGTAAACACCTCATTATGGAGCAGAAACACAATTTTTACCTTGATTGTATCCAAAGTTCATCCTCTTCCTCAATATCATTCCTTTATTACAAAGTATATAACTATGGACAAGTTAATTTTCTTCAGTCTTAGTTTCCTCATACATCATAAGGATAGCAACTACCTAGGTGAGTTGGACTCTGAATTAAATAAAAAGTTGACAAAATGTTCGTGGCAAAGAACATGGCACGTCGTCCAAATTTGAAGAGTAGGGTATGCTCTTCCACTCCCAAACCCCTCACCTGACCTTTCCCACTGGACTATATGCCCCAATAGGTTAGAACAAGTGCCTTATTCTGCAGTTCCTCTGCCTGTCACAGAGCCGAGCATGTAAAGGAAGATGAGTCTATGCCTTCAATTGAACTTAAATAACATAATAAAAATGCATCATATTGCTTCTCCTACAGCCTTATAGCATTAACATTGCTTATTAGAGTATTCTGAAATTATAACTATTCCAAGGACTGATGTACTGACAAGCATGACTTTTCCCTCAGGATAAGTCTCCACGACTTTACATAAATGTGTACCAATAAACAATTTATTTGGGGGTCATAATGATAGGGGATGGACAAATGTGAGTGGTGGGAACGAGGTTAAGGAACTAATTCTGTAAACTAGGCCCCTGTACTGATCCCCTTGTGCTGTCTCTTTTAAAAAGCAATTTACCTGTAGCCTTGCTGGACTGAGGTCAACAGGATATGTCCCATTTCTCAAGCAACTACCTGTTATCTGTGGTAGAAATGCAGAAATAATGCCAATTAGAAGAACACAAGTTATGTTGGTGGCAGTGGGGAGTAGGGCTGGGGTGCCTTTCATAAGCCTTACCAGAACCAGATCCCAGAACTCAGGGAGATAAGGATGATTCCCCCAACCAAAAAATCTGTAAGAACAGGTTCCAATTAGAACCAGTTTAGAATAGGCCAAAGTGACCTAGAGTGTTCTTGGCAGTGGGAACTTGAAAGTCCGATGTCATCTTGATCTCAAAGATCAAGAGGTGGACCTGTGAAGGACTCTCTGGAAACATTCCTGAGAATCTCCAATAAGACTGGAGGGCAGGAGAGGTACACCATTCCTCTTGTCTCTGAGAGAACTCAGACTCTCCCTTCAGAGAGTCACCGTTCTCCTTTCCTATCCCTTCTAATAAACCCGTGACTGTAATTCTGAAAGACTAGTCCAAAATCTTTCTGATTTGATTACAAGAATTGGGGTGCATGTGGATGGGGGCTGCTTCATGCTGCTTCAGTGCCCAGGAAGGATCCAGCCCAATAACACTATGACAAAATAAAATCACCTAGAAGAATTATTCTTGTAGTCATAATTTATCTGCTTTAGAAACGGACTCTTTCCTGAGAAAGTTAACTAAGTCTCCAAATTCTGATCTGAAATTCATAAATGTGTGTGGGATCCTAATTTTACCTTGGTATACATATGTTTCTTTCTCTTATCATTACATTTTATTTTATTTCATAATTTTTAAAATTTTTGCAGAGTTTTTTATTTTCTTCTCTCTTACTTGCCACTCTCTTCCAGCAATTCCTTACTTCCTTTTTGTTTTGGGTTTCTCTTTTTGTTATTGTTTTTGTTGTTGTTTATTAGAGCTTTATAGTTATATGCAGTGGTTGGGTTCACCCTGACAAACTCATACATGCGTGGAAATTGATTTCAGTTCATGATCCCCCTTTTCCTTCCTGCCTCCCATTCTCCTTCCTCTACCCTAATAACTTCCTTTTGCTCATTTTTTTAATGCGTATTTCATTGATTCTTTATGTTTCCTAGTCTTCCCTCCTCCTTTCCTTTTTTACTCTAGCTTCCACATAGGAGAGAAAATATTCAACCTTTGTGTTTCCCAGTTTACTTAATAGATCTGTACCTTCCTAGAATTTAACCAGACAAAACACTGTGGAAAAGGGTTTATGCCTGTGATATATTAAAAAGAATTAAAATACAAGAATAATATTAAATTCTGCTATAGATAAAGAAGCACAACATTAAAACAGTGTCTTTCCTTCTATTTGAGTGAATGTGGTTGGTCCCTGTTTTGTAACCATAATGTCTTTTCCTACCTAAGTAGTGTTCTATGAATGACACAGATTACATACATAGTTGGTGTTTATGATTTGGAGTATGCTTTATTGAATATCAACTAAAAAAGTGTGACTATGTAGTTATTCTTCCATGCTAAGGTTTCTTTTTATATTTATTGTATTTTTTTTCAAAGAAGTTTAAAATTCTTTCATCTTTTCATATATGAAGCAACAATGCCTGAGTTATGTTGTTTGTGTGAAATCTAGAGCATGATGTTTAGTTTCCACTTACAGAAATGAAAAGCAGAATATAGAAGAAACCACTCGGCTTTTACTTAGACTTGGCAGTATAAAATGTAAATGCTTCTGTATGAAAAAGAGACAGCATCCAAAAATTAAAAGACAAGAAAAAGAGTTTGGCATATTTCTCAGAAAACGAGCTCCTGCAAATCAATAAGAAACAAAGAACTGGTGTTTGGGAAATTTTTGATTGAAAGAAACAAACAAGAACATGTTGATTTACCTTTGCAGGATACTGGGAACACAATTCATGTTGAATATTGGCAAATAAAGGAAAAACGGAGCACACATGTCTCCTTTCCTATGCGAACTATACTTCAGGATAACCAATAATTCGTACAGATGTATTACAGTTAATAGCTGAAAAGGAAATGATAGAATTAAGGTGTTAATTTTTTGCAACTTCTAATGAATTAAAGGCTGCTGATAACAGAAGAAAAGAGACCACCCAACACTCTCTCCTTCCTGATGAAGTATAAAACATGATCTGTGACATGGTCTTGCCAAAACAAACACACATGCACACACACACACACACACACACACACACACACACACAATCAAACCTGTATCAGTTGTATTTTATAACTCTAACAATTTCAGAACTAAAAGGAACAGAGGAGGAACAAATTAAATAAAATCACAGAAGCAATCAACAAAATTCAAGCAGTGGGATGCCCTCTGGCTTGAAGAATAATCAAATTTTTATGTTAGGTAGCCCTGGTTTTGTGTCCTAGCTTTGCCAATCATTAGCTTTAAGCTGGAGTTTTCACCTCTGCAAATTGAAAATAATTGTACCTATTTCAAGGGATTAGTGTAAGAATTGAGTTAGTTAACACACGGAAAGTCATTAGCCAAGTGCTTGTCAAACCATGAATGTTCAATAAATGACAGGGATTCTTTCTTACTTATGGGTTGATTTATTTTGTTTGTAAGGGCTTCAATTTAAAATGCTAGGGTTAGAGGGAAACACAATAGTACATGGTATATTGAGTTCATGTTATGTACCTAGCACAATTTATGTACAATTTACCACAGGTTAGAAGCCTTGTTCCTTTCTCCTATAATATTATCTTTAATAAATGCTGGTCCTGGCCCCAGAAACAATTACATGAACACTGTTCAGTCAAGTACCACATGACCAGTTTTTGTAGAAGGGGATGCCCACCCCAAACAGGCCAATCAGAGATGTTTAAAAAGAAATTTGTGCTTGTCTTTCTTCTAAAATTGAGAGTAATAAGGACTACAAGCATGGAAAACCAAAAACCTCTGTTAACAAGTGGATAAATTTCCCAGAAAATGAACTAGTACAGACCTAAGGAGGGCTACAGACCCCAGAGACAAAAAAGAGATGTGGAAGGGAGACGTCAAGAAAAGCCAAACTGTTCAATGGAGAGAAACCGAAGCCCTATATAATAATTTTTGTTACACAAAAGCTATTTGTTCAGTTAACAGTTAATGTCCCTGTTAACTGAACAAATAAGACACCTTTCACTATTTCTTCCCAGTTAGCAAATCTCTGTGCCTAAAACTTAAAGGATATATACTTCTCTCATTATAGCATTTGCTATCCAAATATACAATATTTTTAATCCAACCATGTACACAAGTAGCTTCAAGTTCAATTCCAAATGTTACTGGTAGAAAGAATCACAAATGGATGTTTTGAAAAGCTGACAGTGTCAAAAAAAAAGTATGTTCATCTTAAAGTTGTTGCACTAAAAAGGAACTCTTCATTAAGCATCACATTAAGTGGTGGATAAGAATGTTGTACATTCTATGCATAAGGTTTAACCTAGGTTTATTAAAACTGGAGGGGATGGTGACTGATATAAAATACACTTTTTCTATTTGAATATTACACTGTAAACATTATTATACAGTAAACATTTTCACATAAAATGTTTGATTCTCAGTAATGAATTAATGACATTAAGCAGGCAATGTTTTTTCCTATTTTTTTGTCAAAGCAAATTTAAATAGCATTTTGGTAACTTGCAGGCAAAAGAATCCTGCCTATATTTTGAGAGCATTTTCCTTTAATGCAGAAAAGGTTTTGTCTTAAGAAAAATCTTTTTCTTTCCATGACTATACAAAATATTCTCTTACATTTTATTCAAAAAAGGTGTAATTTTTACTATTATTGCTATTGCTTTTTTTCCAGATTTATCATGATTTATCCAGATTTATTAATGAGTTTGTTCCTTCTTAAAATTTAACCAGATAAAATATTGGTGAAGAGGGTTCATGCATTTGATTTATCAAGGAGAATTAAAAATATAGGAATAGTATTAAATGTTGCTATGGATAAAGAAGCACAGCATAAAAACACTCCAGTCTCTATCTGAGTGAATAATGGTCCCCCTAATCTGTAGCCATATTGTATAAGCTATGTAAATTGTATACAAGTGCATGCTATGATATGTTGATATTTGTATTTTTTTATTTTAAACAAATGGGATACATGTTGTTTCTCTATTTGTACATGGAGTCAAAGCATACCATTTGTGTAATCATAAATTTACATAGGGTAATGTTTTTTGATTCATTCTATTATTTTTTCCCTTCCTCCCCACCCCTCCCACCCCTCCAACCCCTCTTTTCCCTCTATACAGTCCTTCCTTCCTCCATTCTTACCACCCTCCTTAACCCTAACCCTAAACCTAACCCTAACCCTAATGCTAACCCCTCCCACCCCCCATTATATGTCCTCATCCGCTTATCAGCGCGATCATTCGTCCTTTAGTTTTTTGAGATTGGCTTATCTCACTTAGCATGATATTCTCCAATTTCATCCATTTGCCTGCAAATGCCATAATTTTATCATTCTTCATGGCGGAGTAATATTCCATTGTATATATATGCCACAGTTTCTTTATCCATTCATCAACTGAAGGACATCTAGGTTGGTTCCACAATCTGGCTATGGTGAATTGAGCAGCAATGAACATTGATGTGGCTGTATCTCTGTATAGTATGCTGATTTAAGTCCTTTGGGTATAGGCCAAGGAGTGGGATAGCTGGGTAAATGGTGTTTCCATTCCAAGCTTTCTGAGGAATCTCCATACTGCTTTCCAGAGTGGCTGCACTAATTTGCAACCCCACCAGCAATGTATGAATGTACCTTTTTCCCCACATCCTCGCCAACACCTATTGTTCCTTGTGTTCTTGATAATCGCCATTCTAATTAGGGTGAGATGGAATCTTAGGGTGGTTTTGATTTGCATTTCTCTTATTACTAGAGATGTTGAACATTTTTCCATATGTTTGTTGATTGCTTGTTGATCTTCTGTGAAGTGTCTATTCATTTCCTTAGCCCATTTGTTAATTGGATTATTTGCATTCTTGGTGTAGAGTGTTTTGAGTTCTTTATAGATTCTGGAGATTAGTGCTCTATCTGAAGTATGATTGGCAAAGATTTTCTCCCACTCTGTAGGCTCTTTCTTAGCATTGCTGATAATTTCCTTTGCTGAAAGAAAGCTTTTTAGTTTGAATCTATCCCAGTTATTGATTCTTGCTTTTATTTCTTGTGCTATGGGAGTCCTGTTGAGGAAGTCTGGTCCTAAGCCAACATGTTGAAGCTCTGGACCTACTTTTTCTTCTATAAGATGCAAGGTCTCTGGTCTGATTCCAAGGTCCTTAATCCATTTTGAGTTTAGTTTCGTGCATGGTGAGAGATATGGGTTTAGTTTCATTCTGTTGCATATGGATTTCCAATTCTCCCAGCACCATTTGTTGAAGAGGCTATCTTTTCTCCATTGCATATTTTGGCCCCTTTGTCTAGTATGAGAAAATTGTATTTATTTGGGTTTGTGTCCATGTCCTCTATTCTGTACCATTGATCTACCTGTCTATTTTGGTATTTGGCATTGGCCAATACCATGCTGTTTTTCTTACTATTGCTTTGTAATAGAGTTGAAAATCTGGTATTGCGATACCCCCTCTTTCTACTGAGGATTGCTTTAGCTATTCTGGGTTTTTTATTCTTCCAGATGAATTTCATAATTGCTTGCTCTATTTCTGTAAGGTACATCATTGGGATTTTAATTGGAATTGCATTGAATCTGCATAGCACTTTTGGTAGTATGGCCATTTTGACAATATTAATTCTGCCTATCCAAGAATATGGGAGATCTTTCCATCTTCTAAAGTTTTCTTTAATTTCTTTCTTTAGTGTTCTGTATTTATGGTGAAATGATTAGCACAACTAAGGCAGGTGGTAAGGATATTTAAGATCTACATTTTTTTTTTTTTTTTTTTTTTTTTTTACCTTTTAGTAGTGGGAATTGAAGTCAGGGGTACTGTACCACTGAACTACATCCCCAGACCTTTCTTATTTTATTTTGAGACAGGGTATCACTAAATTGCCCAGACTGGACTTGAACTTTTGATCCTCCTACCTCAGCCTCCTGAGTAGCTGGGATTTCAGGTATGCATAACCCTGACTGGCTTAAAAACTACACTTTCTGCAAATTTCAAGTAAATACAATATTATTAATAATAGTCATCAAGCTGCACATTAGATCCCCAGAAGTTATTCATCTCATAACTGAAAATTTACACCCTTTGATCAACATCTAATTTTCTACTCTGCAACTCCTAGAAACCCAATCTATTTCTGTTTCTATGAGCTTAGATTCCACATATGAGATATAGAGTAGTTGTATTTCTTGGTCCAGTCAATTTTACCTAGCATAATACCCTGGAGGTTCATCTATGTTGTCACAAATCACAGTATTGTATTTCTATGCCTGAATAATATTCCACTGTATATGTGTATCGCATTTTCTTAATCCATCTATTGATGGGCTCCTAGGTTGTTTCCATGTCTTTACTATTGTGAATAATGCTGCATCTACTTTAAAAAGTCTCAAATTAGGTCAAGATAAAAATTAAAGAAAAAATATTTTAGCTAGCATTTTAGGTTTATACCTTTAATTCACTTGATAAATGAATAATTGTATAATGTAAACAGAAGCACATATATTTTCCAGTACCCTAGATTGCCCTATATAATAATTTTTGTTACACCAAAGCTATTTAAATAGTCTAGCTATGAAAATATTTTTCTCAACTGAATCACATAGAATACTAATATATCCATAGTATATAACTTATTTTTCATCCATTGAAAATAAATATTTAGCACTAATTGATTGAACTAGAAACTTTCCGATATAAGACCAAGTCCCTCTCAATGTGATAAAAACACATTTAAAAAATTTATAAATACAGTTTTCCTCTTGGACTGTTTGCTCAACAAACTAATTACATGGGTATTACAAGGGACTCCCCCTCACTGTTACCTTGGGGTCTGTTGCCTAGTAGCAAAAGCAGCAGTATGTGGATGAAGGGCTCCAACAACTTTCAGACAGGAGGTAACATTGTCCTCCAACCCGTGTAAGGGAACAATTGAGGCAGAGCAATCTTTGACAGTAGGAAGATAATGTGTTTCTGGATCCTGGAGTTCTGTTTCCCCTTTGTATTTTTCTATTCTGAACACTGCCAAATGAGTTAGACTTCACTGACTCCTTGAGAAGGAAAGGAGAGTCTCAAAAGCAGAAACTTCTTTGAAATTTTTCCTGGAAAATTTCATTATTTTGCTTTCAAAAATGTAGTGTCTTCTAACCCTACACTGTTGGGTAACCTCTGTGGATAGGTAAGTATAACAATGTAATGTATATAAATACCATGTATCATTGCATGTACTTCTTAACTCAAATTAAAAATTTAAAAGGAAGCTATGCACTAAAATCACTAGTTTAAGATATTCTTATTTTTTTCAGTCAGTTTACAAACATGGGCTTTTTATCCATTGCCTTTTTAAAACATGTTAGCATAACAGCTGTTCAGTGCCAGAAGAGGGTTGCAAACTGCATTCAGGATCCTTCATTACCCAGAATAGCCAAAGCAATCCTGGGCAGGAAGAGTGATGCAGGAGGTATCACAATACCAGACCTTAAACTCTACTATAGAGCAATAGTAACAAAAATGGCATGGTATTGGCACCAAAATAGACAGGTAGACTAACGGTACAGGATAGAAGATATGGAGACATACCCACATAAGTACAGTAACCTCATACAAGACAAAGGTGCCAAAAACTTACAATGGAGAAAAGATAGCCTCATCAACAAATGGTGCTGTCAAAACTGGAAATCCATAGGCAGTAAAATTAAATTAATCCCCTATCTCTCACCCTGTACAAAACTCAACTCAAAATGGATCAAGGATCTAGGAATTAGACCTGAGACCCTTCACCAAATAGAAGAAAATGTAGGCCTAAATCTCCATCATGTTGGTGAAATGCCCAAGTCAACAAGTCCCCCACAGACCACCAGAGAGCCAGAGTCCTATGCAAGTGCAAAAGGACCAGTTTATTTAAGCAGCTGCTCGGGCACCTGACACAGACCAGCTTAGCAATCAATGCCGAGTACCCCAAGCACAAATTTACAAGCTGTTTTATACACTTCAGACAAAGGGACTCAGTTTCTCTTTTACAATTGGAGGGTTTCTGTCCTTGTTTGTTTATCAGGATACCTTTTGGTTGCCAAGTTTTAGTCATCACTGGTCTATATGAGGTCAGCGGTGAGGTCAGCTTGACCGCAGTCGGGAGGATCCCCCATTATCCCTAGCAACAGCCTAAATTAGTTGCCAAGGTCATCCTGTTATCTAGCTAGGCTGACTTCAGCTCATCTTCATTTTTAACCACTTTTTAGCATCAGCAGCTCTGGCAATTTTTTAATTTAACTCATTGGGGTCTGGGCTTAGGACCAGATTTCCTTAACAAGATCCCCAAGAAAGTGCAAGAAATAAAAGCAAGAATCAATAAATGAGATCGATTCAAACTAAAAAGCTTTTTATCAGCAAAGGAAACTATCAATAATATGAAAAGAGAGCCTACAGAGTAGGAGAAAATCTTTTCCACACACACTTCAGACAGAGCACTAATCTCCAAAGTTTATAAAGAAGTTACAAAACTTTACACCAAAAATACAAAGAACCCATCAATAAATGGGCTAAGGAACTGGGCAGACACTTTACAGAAGAAGATATACAGGTGGTCAACAAATATATGAAAAAGTGCTCATCATCCCTAGTAATTAGAGAAATGCAAATTAAAACCACCCTAAGATTTCATCTAACTTTAATTAGAATGGCTATTATCAAGAACACAAGCAATAATAAGTGTTGCCGTGGATGTGGGGAAAAAGGCACACTCATACATTGCTGGTGGAGTTGCAAACTGGTGCAACCACTCTGAAAAGCAGTATGGAGATTCCTCAGAAAACTTGGAATGGACCCGCCATTTGACCCAGCTATCCCACTCAGTTTATACCCAAAGGACTTAAAATCAGCACACTACAGTGATGCAGCCACATCAATGTTCATTGCAGCTCAATTCACAACAGCTAGATTTGGAACCAACCGAGATGCCCTTCAATTGATGAATGGATAAAGAAACTGTGGTATATATACACAATGGAATATTACTCAGTCATAAAGAAGAATACATTTATGGCATTTGCTGGTAAATGGATGAAGTTGGAAAATATCATGCTAAGTGAAATAGGCCAAGCCCAAGCACATCTGATAAGTGGATGACAATATATAAAGAGGAGGGGAGCGGGGGAGAAGAGAAGAATGAAGGAACTTTGGATGGTGTAGAGGGAAATGGGGTGGGAGGGGATGGGGGAGGAAAGATAGTAGAATGAAACAGACAGTATTACCCTATGTATATGTATGATTACATGAATGGTGTGAATCTACATTGTGTATAACCATAGAAATGAAAAGTTGTACCTCATTTGTGTACAATGAATCAAAATGCAGTCTGTAAAAATTTTTTAAAAATTAATAAAAATAAGTAAATAAATAAATAAAATACTAAGGTATGAAGGCCACTATTACTCCCAGTGTTTAATATATTAGGCCAAATAGTATACATATTTATTTTGCTAATTAGTTTCAATAAACTTATGATAACCAGTTAAGAAAAAACTAGGCAATCATTTTTAGAGCTGGACTCTTAATCATTGTAGTACATATATGCTAAAGAGTGAACATGTAATGGGGATGAGGCATGGGATCACGATAGAAGAGAGGTTCCAGTGCAGTTGTCCCAAACACCAGTTGAGGGCTTCTTTCGAGAGCAGGTGGGGTAATACAGTCAGACTGGCTTAAAAAAAAATCAGTAGGGTAGATACAGGTTTTTGTTTCATTACTATCTTAGGTTTGGCATTGATCATTGAATCTTAATATCAATTCCAAATCTTCTACATACTCTATTCTTACAGAGTTCTGGGTTTTCATGAAAACAGAATTCCTAGATAATCTATTTTTTCCAAGTTCCCAAAGTAGGGCATGAAGATTGTTATGTCCTTCCTCATCAATATGGCACACACACCCAAGCACATATGCAAACATGTATATGGGTGCTCAGGAACACGTGCATGCACACACACATGGAGAAGTACTTTCTGTATATGACAAATACTGGAATGGGCTCTTTAAAAATTATCAGGGTGCAAACTCTCATTTTTGGTTCTTTCCCTCCCAGGTCTACCTCCTCTCTGCTCACCTCTTCCAGTAATGCTAATGTTAACTGCTTTACTTAAAACTGCTTTGTAACAATCCATCCAACTTATTGGTGTAAAAGGATGATAATAATTTTATTATGTCTCATGGGTTTTAAGGATCAGTGTCAGAGATTCCATGCTGGTGAAGTCAGACAGGGATTAAAGATAAAATAGCAGACCGTAGGGAATTGGGAGAACCAAAGCAACTAGGGCTGGATGGGCATTTCTCTCTCTCTCTCTCTCTCTCTCTCTCTCTCTCTCTCTTTCTCTCTCTCTCTGCCTCAGCAAAAAAAGAGGAAAAAAAAAGGATCCTTCATTAATTCAAGTATGCTTATAAATATTGGGCTCTGGGCTCAACATTCCCTGTAAACTTCTCTTTGAACCATCAGAGTCAAGAACCAAATTTCTCTAAATATATGGAATCCAGTGTTATGAAGGTAGGGAAACAATAGAAATAGAAGAAAAGAATGAAGACTCCATTAAGCAGATCTTATGCTAGTCCATGTACCCAGGAGAAATTTTTGTGTGTTTGTATTAGCAAAGCCATACTAGGACATTCAAAGATCGTCCACACAAGTCCACAGTATTCCCATGATTCAACTAAGAAATGTTCACAACATTGTGAGCAGAATAATCTGATCTATTTATTATCTCTGTGTTAATTTGGAGCCTTAGTGAGGATATATGCACACATATATGTACACAAATATTTGTTGGCATGCATATGTATTTTTGGATTATATGATGGTATTTGTTGTATCGTGAAATTCTAAATATATAGAGAATTACTGAATAACTATCATCATAATAGTTTGCATTTATTGAAAATCTATTATATTAAATTTTTAAAATTTAATCCTCACAGCACAGTTAAGAGATAAATTTTATTTTTCTCCCTATTTTACAAAGAAATATACCAAAATGCCAGGTGAGGTAGTACAGAAGACATGTTTGGGTAACCCTAAGATGGCGGCTGGCGTTGAGCTAAGAGGTGGCGCATAATTAATGTTAACACGGTGTGATCTACTTTTGCCTGATTAGTTAATGTCTCCTTTGTGCTAGTGGTCAACAGATATTCCCCATTCTTTCTTGATTGGTACCGAGGGGTGTGCCTCAATTGTGCTAATCCTAAGCTGATTGGCTGCCTTAGGTATACAAGACACACCTATAGGAAGCACCAGGATAACCGGATAAGCCACACCTCTAGATCACTGGGCAGAGTATAAGCAGTACCTCTGATAGGTCGCAGAAGGCAGATGGCAGATCACAGAAGAAGCACCTCTGATAGCACACACCTTTAGTTTGCAGGATGCAGGACTTTAAGAAGATATAAATCTCTGAAAGTGTAGTCTCTCTTAAGCGTAGTCTCTCTCTTAAGCCAAGTCTCTTTCTCTTATGCAAAGCCTCTCTCTCTCTCTCTCTCTCTCTCTCTCTCTCTCTCTCTCTCTCAAAGCAAGTAAGCCTCATTTCCTCTATCCTCTATAAACTAGCAAATAAGCAAGCAAGAAAGCACACTACAGAGAAAGATAATAGAAGTAGCTCAGTTTCCAGTTCACCTCCGATAAATACCCGGGCAATTGTTGCTGCAGGTGGTAACAAATTGCTGCGGGCGGCGACAAGGTAGTGCATGCCTGTAATCCCAGCAGCTCAGGAGGCTGAGGCAGGAGGATTTCTGAGTTCAAAACTAGCCTCAGGGAGGCCCTAAGCAACTCAGACCCTGTCTCTAAATAAAATACAAAATAGGGCGGGGGATGTGGTTCAGTGGTTGAGTGCCCCTAAGTTCAATTCCCAGTACCTGCCCCCCAAAAAAAGGAAATATACCAAAACATCACCACTATCTTCATACTAATAATGGTATTTGCACTGACAGATGACTCCAGATTGTCTGAAAATGCTTTTCTAGAAACTTAGTATTTAACTTCTTAAAACTCGTAATAACTATGACTTAGAAAGGGTTGTGATCTTGAGTAACTTGCTCAAGATCACAGAGCTGGTAAGTGGAAGGTTCAGGTAGAGAGGATCTGGAAGGGTCCCAGCACTCGGTCAAATTAGGAACCAGAACCTCACACAATCCTTGAGGCTCTTCACTGCCTCTAGTACCATTAGATTAATGAATAATCCACCAGTGTGTGTCACCTACCCATCAGTGACAGTTTATAGACAATTCTGGTCATTGTACATGTAAAAATAATGAAAGGTAAAGGTTAATAATTAAACATTGACAGTAATTGAATATGTTTATTATTTTAGTCAACTTCATGCTGGGCTAATCACTGTTCTTTTAGTTCCTGCCATTTTAAACATATTTTGTGTTTGTCTCCCCTTTAGACTCAAGACCTCAAAGGCCAAATCCATAGTTTATTGCCTTTGCCTCAAACCCAGGACCTTGCATGCTGCTCAGCACACATTATTTTGTTAGTACCCATGCATTAAACTAACTGAATCACACATATAAACCCATTTAATCCTGTATGAAAGGAAAAACAAAGAAAAATCTGTAAAGCAGCTTTTTTTATCCTCATCCACAGTTACGAAAACTGACCACAGAAGTAATTTGCTCAAGGTTTCAGCTACGTAGAAACGGGTCTGAAACTTGCCCTGAAGTCTTGAGTCTGAGCCTAAAACTTCACTACACAGCTCTGTAGTGAAGAAAACTAGGCTATGAAAACTTTTGCATGAAATATATGCAAGCCAGGCACAAGCCTGTCATCCCAGCGGCTCAGGAGGCTGAGGTAGGAGGACCACAAGTTCAAAGTCAGCCTCAGAAACTTAGTGAGACCCCAAGCAACCTAGTAAGACCCTGACTCAAATTTTAACAAAAAAAAAAAAAAAAAAAAAAAAAAAAAAAAAAAAAAAAAAAAAAAAAAACCAGCTGGGGAAGCACCAGTGGTTAAGCACCTCTGGGTTTAATCCCTGGTACCAAAAATAAGTAAAATAAAATATGGCATGCAAAATACAAGGCAAACAAAAAGGTTTAATAATTTTAGCTGTTTTTGTGTTTGTTTTTGCCTCCAGTTACTACATGGATTCAAAAGAAATTTGCAAGGGACAAATAAAAGCAAAAGGACTCAAATTTTCACAACTAATGTTTATTTTCACAGTAAGTGGGAAAAAATGGTCAGGCCACACAAATCAAGTTTCTTTTTTCAGTGTGCTGCTAAGAAACACAACTGACGACACTATGTGACTAGAATACAGATGTTTCTGTTGGGATGTAATGACTAACGCCATTCACCCTGCTTTAGACCCAAGCACCTGTGAGCTTTTGTTCACAGCAAAAATGGCTAGATGCAAGAAAGCACAGAGACTCCTGTCTATTTGACTTCAAGTGTTTACATCATGCCTCTCTGTGAGATTTTCCTTTTGCTGCGAGTGAATTTTCAGCAAAAACCAATTTCTCTTTATTGATTCTTGTCCCTTTAGGTGTCTGTGCCCAATCTTGCTCTCAGCACAGTTCTCTTCCAAGAGTTCAACAGCACTACTAATGCCTCACCAAAAACCAACTTGCCACTGAACGAATGTGCCAGGCTCTGCCTCTGAACATATATTTTTGTCTCTCTGTACATGACAGTCAATTCCCTGGCTACCTAGGGCTGTCCAATGTGGGATAAGTACTTCCCTTCATGGTATAATAAAAAACCTAAAATCTGGGACAGGAAATCTGCCTCCATTATCAATGCGATTCTTGCTCCTGATGTTTCAAATATGCTGTCTTTGTTTTCTCCAGGTTATTGGCTGGAATTTTTCCATGACTTCCATACTTTGAACACATACTTTCCCTCTGACCACCTGGAACCTACCCATTATCCTACAAGCTGGACTTTACAGCTTGCTTCACACCAATTTGAATGTCCCTGTTTGGAAGGTCCAGATGGTCCTGGCCAACTGCTTCCTTTGAGACATGTCTTTGCATGTGCTGCATCCAAGTTGCTTTCCTGTGTCTGATTCTTTGGCTCATATTCCCACTGGCTGTTCATTTTCAGACATTTTTCCTAATATTCAGGCTGGACACAGGACTTCCTTTTCATTTCCCACTATCCTTGGTTTTTGCTTTCTATAATTTAGTAAAAAGATATTCCCAGTATTGAACCTGAAAATTGGAGAGCTTTGCTCATTTCTATTTTTTCATGTTTTGCTTTTCTAAACTCTAGAGTCCAAATACCAGTTTCTAAAATGAATCATTTCATTACTTCATTACTTGCATTCATGGATTGTTCTGTATCATATGCTTTAAAATATAACCTTATGTATGTGTATGTTAATATATGTGTGTATAGAATTTACAATTATATATATGTGCAT
This sequence comes from Sciurus carolinensis, assembly GCF_902686445.1. Lineage (NCBI taxonomy): Eukaryota > Metazoa > Chordata > Mammalia > Rodentia > Sciuridae > Sciurus > Sciurus carolinensis. The sequence goes on from NC_062224.1 coordinate 89,631,403, forward strand.
ATATATAATTGTTATACTAACCAAAAAATCCTTAGAAAGTAGTTCTTTGCATATTCCTAAAATTATGTCAGAACTTCTAATTCATCAGAATTACAACAAAATAATCATTACACAAAATGTTTTTCAAATATGTATGCATATTCCTTTTTATTAATACCCAATAACTATACTCACTTCATAACTTATATCCTGTTTTGTCAATAACAAACATGCTTATACAGTTGACTCCCATATACTCAAACAAGGGTAGTTGTTAGATAATATAAAGATTACATTGCAAATAGACTCCACATAGAAAGAAAATGAAATTTCTTAAAGAAATTACCATAAGTTAGAGACTATGTTTTAGAAACCACATAAGGACAGTTTCCTCATGATTTAAAGAACACTATTAACTGGGCACAGTGGCATATGACTGCAATCCCAGATACAGCAAAGCTGAGGCAGGAAGACAGCAAGTTCAAGGTCAGCCTAGGCAAGACACAGAGACTTCGTCTCCAACAAAACAAATCATTGGAGCACAAAGCAAACGTAGATATTGTATCAGGGTTCAGGATAAGACACAAAAATCCACTGTAAATATTTTGGATTTAATATGGAGAATTAAATGCAGAAATCATTGGAAGGGCTGGAAGAGTAGGCTTCAAAGGATTTTCAGGAATGACAACACTACAGAACTAACTCTGAGGTTGCTTCTGAGTATTATAGAGTGCAAAACACAATGCCATGCTATGACGCAGGGATTAGCATTGCCAAATTGTCACTGCACGGCGGACATGGTCCCTGAGCCATCACAAAGCAGGTGGATGAGCACTGGAATGTGGAGGGTTACCACTGCTTTTGCAGGACTGCCTCCTGACACCCAGGTAGCTGGAGAGTGGACAATAGAATGCAGTTGTTGAAACCCTCCTATCTTCCTGATGGTGCAAACCTGTGGACACATTCAAAATGAGGAAAATGGTCTCCTGCCTACCGAGTGATTATAACCGGTGGGAGCTAATTTATGAGTAAAACCCTACCTGTAACAAAACTAAGAAATGTGGATTTTAGCTTTCCAGATTCTGCAATTACAAAGAGGTGCACAGAAGGAGGATAGGATGAAGGCTAAATTAAGTCCCTAGTATCACCACAGAGGCATCTAGATAAATTGATAGGTGATGAATGTGAAAGTCATACAGGTTAAGAGAGAATATGACAGAACTGGGGCATAAAATTATCCTTCATGGACTAAAACCTGTGTTCTTTTTACTATATTTCACTACCACTTACAGAATGGTCCCACTCAAATGTGGTCAATTTTTAATGTCATTCAAAATTAAAATGAATATATTCTAAAATGTGACTGACCATCAGGCAAGCAAATATCACAAATCACACTTGACTTACATTTAAAAAAATCAGACAATAATCATTAAAGGGAACATTATGTTCAATTTTTGAAAGGGGTACTTTGAGGATTTTAAGGTCTGTTTCAGTTGGCATTCACATTGACTTGAATTACCTTACACTTTTTCCACCAACAGAGCTATTGCATATCAATGCATAGTTTCTTATGTTTAGTAAATGCATGCTCAAGATTTGTCAGAAGATCTTTAGAGTACTGTCTTCCTATTTTTCCAAAATACAAGATCTAATTTTAAATATTGTGATTTGAACAGTGTTTTTCCCAAGTATGTAAGATTCTCTTTTGTTGTTACAATAAAAATAACTTTATCTATTAAGATAAAGGCAAAATAGATATGGACAGTCTAAAGTGACTTAGAATTTATCCAAGCATAGCTGAATCAAAACACCTAAAGTTTAGTTCTGGCCCTACTGTGTACCTAAGACAAGACCCTTACTTTCTCAGAATTTGAATTTCATCATATTTAACCTCAGGATGATAATACTACCCACTGGCCACTTAATAGAGGTTTTGGGGAGAATGAAGTTTGGTGATAAATAATTTTAAGTCATGTCAACAGCCGTATATAGACAGAAGATGGCACTATTACAGTGCTCATTATTTTACATTCTACTGCTAGTAGTAATAACTCTTTTATTTCAAGGTTAAAAAAAATGCACAAGGTCTTCTCTTCCTTAGGAATAATTGGCCTATTTATTTGGGTCTGGAGTTCATTTTAATAAATAACTTACAATAGAAGAGTAGAATGTTGGAAACCAAGTTAATGACATACAAAATGCTTAGTGCAGCTTCACAAAGGGTGAGAAATTTAGCTGGGTATGGTGGCACAAGACTATAATCCCAGCAATTCAGAAGCCTGAGGCAGGAGGATCTTAAATTCAAGGCCAGCCTGGGTAACTTAGCAAAATTCCGTCTCAAAACAAAAAATAAAATTAAATTAAAAATAAATAAAAAAGGGCTGTGAATGTAGTTCAGTGGTAGAGTAACTCTGGGTTAAATCTCCAGTACCAGGTTTCATAAGTTAATAAGAAGTTGACATTCTTTCTTATTTTCCTTCTATTGCCTAAAGGGGTATTTAATTTCACTAACATGTTCTGTTCTGATTTTAATTTGATGTGGATTCTAACACTAGCCGACTTTAGTGTCAGTTGATCTTAAGATACTCTCGTGCCCCAAGTTAATATTTTTCCACATTTCGTCATGAAAATTCATCTTTTGTTTTTTTACCCTGACCTGGGACAGGACTCCACTTCTATCACTGACCTCAACCTTGATTCTGAATTTTCCTCATCTCCTTCTGTTAATTAGCCATTCTAAGAGAGACCAGCAGACTCAGACACAGCTGATATTTAACACATCATTGTAATCCTTGCCTTCTACCTTTGCCCTCATCTTGAATGTTTTGACCCTTTTGAGGCCTTTATGTTCCTGATTTGTTGCTTAATTTTGATACTTATAAATATATAATTACATAGTCTATGGAGTTCCACTCTTTTGAGACTCATGCAAGTAGGTGCATATAACTATAGTCATTATTTTTAATATTCTCTAATAATCTGTTGCATAAATGTATATGTTTATTCATTTTCTTTTCAATTCCAAAGTTTTTTTATTTCTGGGGATTTTCACTATTAGAAAAAATACCATATTGAACATTTTGGTAAACATTTCCTTCTGCACATACTTAGTAAAGATTTTTTCCTCTAGTGAGTATTCTTAGGAGTAGAATTACCAGGTTTATAGAGTAAATTTATGGTCAAATTTATAAAATAAGATCAAACTGCTTACCAAACAAAACAAAAGAACAGAAGCAAAAAATTTGACCTTCCTTATCTATCCTTCATTTCCCCATAGCTGCAGGATCTGTCTTCCCCTCTTCACGCACAGTCAGACCTAAAGAAAGTTGTCCACACTCACCATGTATTCTTAGTCAGTTTCTATGCAGTACCCAGCCAACTGCCATCTGACTTCTGTCCCCACCATTCCAGGAACCTACTACAGAAGGTCACCAGTAATATACCTTGAGTCATTTCTTGAATCCTTGGTGCTGAATTCTATTATCTATCATAACGCCACTCCTTTCTGACTGTCTCTTTTCCCCTTTAAGCTCTGCAGTTTCCTTTGTGAATTCTGCTGACTCGATCTGTCACTTACAATGACTGCTCCTCAGGGAAGCAGACCTCAATCATCATATCTTCACTTGCCATGTACAGGCTGAAATCTACCAAATTTGATCTCCAGCACACCTTTCTTTACTCAGCTTAAGACTTGTAAGTTCAACAAACTATCTGACACCTCAATTGAACTCAATTTGCAGATGCATGAACTCTACGGATCATCTTCCACCCCTGCACTCCCCACCCGATATTTCTCCTCCTGCCATATCCCATACCTCAGTTACAAAGTTGATGGAAGTGCTGTCCACACAATTGAACCTGCCAGAATACTGGTGTCTTCCTTGACTTTCTCTTTCGCCCAACACATTCAATAAATCACCAGATCTTAAAGACTAAACTCCCAAAACATCATAGATCTGTATAATAGCACAATGTGTATTTTCAGTCTAGAAAGAGACAATCAGGATCAGATAATCAATTTAAGGAAATCATTTGAAAGGGATGGAGCGCAGTCTGGATATCAGGAGTGTCAGACAAGGTGTAAACAGAAGACAAAATTGAGACCACAGCAAGCAAGTTTTAAATGGCCCAGGTGTTTCCAGTACAGAATCAGTACAGGATTCAGCAACTTAGTCATAGCGAAACTGAAGTTCAGGATTAGAAAATCCAGACACTGGGGTGACCAAGTTAATAGAAACAAACTCACTTATTTGGAATGAAAAATAGTCAATTAAGCAGGAGGCAGCTATTGGAAGAAATCAGTTCCTGTCATATAAATGAGACTAGAATATTAAATCACTTCAATATTTTTTGAAGTCTATCACTCTATTCCCTGAAGATACAAGTGATTTCAGAATCTTTAATGAGACATTTTTGATAAAAGAAAACACAAAATTTAGTGTTTCAACTGGCTGATACAAAATTAGCAGTTTATTAACTTAATTAGAAATTAAAATTAACCGATAGGCATGTGCCAGGCACTATTTGGCATTATCCTAAGCCATTACCATTATGTCAATTGACCTTCATAAAAACAGGGTCGTGTAAGTTCCATTATTCCTACTTCACTGATGAAGAAATGGAGACTTGCAAAGGTAATTTTCTGAAGTCAAACATCTGGTAGGCAGAGGAGGCAGGATTCAACTCCAGCAGTCTGGTTCTTGAGCCCCAGTTCTTAACTGCTAGGAAAATGTCTGTCTTGTTCTACACCTAGTAACATTATCCCTCCATTTTTCAGGTGAAAAAACAGTGCAGGAGAGATTAAGAAATTTGTGTCTTAGAGTTTAGGCAGTTTTATAACTCACATTTTCTAGTCCGGTGCTCATATTTTTACAGCCCCCTTCTGTCCATAAGATATACTAATGAATTAATGTTTTATTTTGTCTGAGGAGAAAAAACAAAAGCCTCAGTCGCATTTGAATGCCATCTTTGAGACCCAGGAGCAGAGGACAAAGTAGCTCCTGTCCAGTTACATATTTCCCTGAGTCACAGCATGCTTGGCCTTTGTCTTTATGAAGACATAGTACATCATTAGAATCATCTGAAGTATACCAAGTCTTGGGCAGAAATAAGATTAGACCTTCAGCCATAAGTCGCACTTAAAAGAAAATCTAATCACAATCTTGTATTGTCTGACAAATATCTCCATTAACAAATCTTAATTATGTGGGGGGAAGAAAGGAGGGTGACTGAAATAAAACTGCTCAGATATATAGCAGCTATTAAAGGTTTCAGTGCTACAGATATGAAGGCTTGGACTTGAACCATTCTGTTACGGTAAAATACAAGCTAAATTTATCATGATGACCCATATAGCACAGCAATATTATAAAGTCCTTGAGTGTCTGGCTCCACATTTTAATCCAAAAATTCTGTATTGCCAGACATCTTTGTTCTGTTGCGAGGCACACCCCTCAGCCTCAAGAGGATTTTCCAGGTTCAATGTGCTGAATATCCCAAATGACTCTCTCCTGACCTTTGCTCTTGCCTGCCTCTGGAAAATTAGTGCCTTGCTTTGATTTTTTTCAGTTTGGGTCATCTACAACTCAGACGTTCATTACCCTGATGATGCAACCCTGTGTCACCCGAACTCAAGTCTTGGACTGACAGCAAACCAGAAGGCAATCATCAGACAGTTTGAAAAACCACTGAAAAAAGGATTCAGAATCCTGTAGCCTGGAAATTGCTTGAAAGATATCTATGGTCTTGTAAAATTCAGACTACATCACTCACACCATTTACAAAAAATGACTTCCCTCCCAAAGACTCAAGTAAAACAACCTTAGCTCTTGACCTACTCACAGACCCTCGATAATAATGCTAGCAGGAAAGGGCAGTACTTAATGAAATGTGAAATATTATATATTGTTAAATATTGTTTATTATATTACATCTATGTATAATATATATGTATACATAATGCCAATAAATAGGTAATCTAAAATTTAAATGAGTAAATAAAGGCTATCTAGAAATGTGATCTATTTTGTACAGTACATGCGTCTGGGAACCAAAAACAATTATCTGAGGCCTCTTGAAATATACAAATATAAACTCTCTTGTTAATTCTATTTTTACTATAAAAGATAATATATCTAATATCCAATGTTATGAGGTTTCAGTGATTTGATTAAGATAGAAACCAAGTGAATGAAATTTGAAAATTTATCATATAATTTGAAACTCTTTATTTTTGTCACAGGCACTCAACCATTGAGCTATAATCCCAGTCCTGTTCATTTTATTTTGAAACGGGGTCTCACTGCATTACCCAGGCTGGGCCTCAAATTTGTGATCCTCTTGTCTCAGCCTCCCTAGTTGCTAAGATTATAGCAGTGTGCCACTGTGCCCAATGTGAAGTTATTTTGAGTGAGTTATGTGAGTTTTTGTCAATAATTGCAAACAGTAATTTAAAAAGCATAACCAAATAATGTTAGAAAGTTAAGAAAATGTGTAAACATTAAATTCTTCAATGCAATTAAAATTAGAATAAATTTGCAAAGTACCCTGTTTCTTATTCCACAGTAATGGGGAAAGTAAAATTCAATTCAATTCATTAGAATTAAAAAAGACACATGTTCCTTCTCATACACTTCAATATTTTCATTATTATCTTCCTTATTCAAATTGAATTTTAAAAGACCATATCATTCAAGAAATGCTATTTTGTGTAGATGTTTAAATATTACTAATTAAAGTTTGGGATGTTAAGTCATTCCAATTCTTATAATCATTATTTATTTATAACCTATTACATGCAAATTTACAGAAGCTGACAATTTGGGATAGCCTGTGAGATTGCCATATATTTGGAAAATGGAGATGATTGATATCCACACTATATTTTGGATTAATTTCTCATTTGAAAGGTATTTATTTTAAAGAAGGAATTTTTCTCAATTTGGGGTCCATCACAATTAAACATGTATTTGCATTTATTGCCAGAGAACCAGGAACAAGAAATATAATTTCCTATAATAGGATATCATTTCAAATAAAGATATTTTTACTTTAATGAATGCATAATTAACTTGGTTTTAGTGAGAATAAACGTGCATAAACTTAAATTCTCCCAATACAAACTCAGAAATATTCAATCAAATAAAGCAAAATTATTTAATTCTGCAACTGGAGGAAAGGTAGGTCACCAGGTAACACAGAGGAAGAAAGGGCTGAAACTCAGCATCCTATTCAGGTTCATCATCCATGTCTGTCTTGTGGGGAGGGGAAAAGAGGAAAATGGACCCCATACCTCAGGAGCGTGGTTCATAGTAACTATGGAGAGGAGCTGGGAGATTCTAAACCTAGGGTTCAGTGAAAACAGTCTAACAAATAACCTTCTCACTGTCGGATGTGGAAGAGCAAGAAGGAAGGAAGGAAATGACTGCCTACCCTTTCACGCCTGATCTACAGAAAGTCCAAACCCAGAGGTTGTAGCATGTGATCTGAGATCCTCCTCCCACTAACACACAGGAAGAGAACTCACATACTGGTTTAGAGCCAGTGGTGTTCTTGGGCACTTGCCAAAAGCACATGAAAAAAAATCTTTGTAGAGAAGCTCCTTTGACTTAGGTCACAAAATGTTCTCATAGAATAAATAAAATATAATAAAGATTTCTAAAATGCCTTTTGAAAAAGGCTCCCAGTACCCTATCACAAGAAAAAAAAAGTAATGAGATAATACATTAAGAAATATGACTTTCATATACCTGGAAAAATATATGTACAAATAAGTAAAAAAATACACATAAATAGCCATAGATGTATAGCTATCTATGTGATATAAAACTATGTATAACTGTTGTATAAAATAAATAACTATATAAGATATAGCTATCAATCTTGAAAGAAATTTAAATTGCAACACAAAATATGGCATTATGTTAAAAGGAATCATATAATTTAAAAGGCAAATAGACCTGTTGTAAAGAAAAATGTCACCACTGACATGTAAACTCAACCAATAAATTAAAGACCATATTAGACACAGCTGAAAAGAAAAAAAAGTATTAGCAAGGTGAATAGTTATCAAGGATAGGAAAAAAACTCCAAAATTCATTTAAAAATAATACCAAGAAATAGAACAAAAAGGGTGAAAATGAGAGAGTATTGAAAGTGATTAATGTCCCAGGTTTTTCCCAAACTCATGAGATTTATGAAACTTTGGATTGGAGAAACTCAAAGTCTTACACGTAATTAATAAAATTTAAAATAAAGACAATGAATCCCACTATTATGTATAATTACAATGCACTGATGAAAAAAGAAAAAGAAATAAATGAAGTAAAAATAAACCCACAACTGAGACATACCACAATATACTAAGGAGAATGTATTAAGAAACCAGAAAGGTTAAAAAAGACGAAGAAGAAAAGAAAAATAAAGAAAACAGAAAGGAAATAGAGAGTACCAAGAGAAGAACCAATTACAGTGAGGAGTACAATTCTCTGCACAAAAAAAAAAAAAAAAAAAAAAAAAAAAAAAAAAAAAATTAGTGGTCTAATGAAAAAGACATGATCCCTTCAAAATAAAACATTCAGAAATGAAAGAACATTGTGATATTTCAACTGAATTTCTCACTGATTGACATAACCACAGAAAAGTAAGAGAAATGCTGAAGGAAGAAAAGTGAAATCAAGAAAGAGACCATGTGTTGAGGAGTTCTGATAAGCAAACAAAATTGTTACATAAACACTAACTGGATGGAAATCATAATATCAATGAAATAATAAATTTATGGGTATATTGGGCTGGGGATATAGCTCAGTTGGTAGAGTGCTTGCCTCACACACACAAGATCCTGGGTTCAATCCCCAGAAGCGCGTGCACACACACACACACACACACACACACACAAAATTTATGGGTACAAAACAAGACACAGGAAGATACACACTTTTTATTATTCAACAGTGTGAGGGATGTTGATTTCTAAACAATATACTATTTCCCAATTAACACTTTTAATATAGGCTGTGTTCCACAAATTCAGTTTACTTGTCCTTTTCACCTGTTTTGTGATCTATGAATATATGATACAAATATTAATTTGGAATTTCACAAAAGCACAAAAATATTGTACATTAAATGTATCTATCAACCTAAGTTTACTTTGAGATTTTTGTTCTATTATGAAGATTTTCTTTATAAATATCTAATACCCTATGAAGCAGAAAATTAATAGAATTCAAAACAGTTTTACCCTGGAACCAGAGACAAGATGACTCAAATAATCAAATTAAATATCCATTATTTCTGATGTCCATATGGCTTTGCATTAAATTACAGATACAAACAAAACTTTTATAAAATTATAATGCAAAAAAATAAGAACCAATGATTTCTTCATAAAATCCCAGTGCTGGAGGGTGCATTTGGAGGTCACCCAAGGTACTCAGTGGTCTTCAGATACAAATAACCTACAGTATTTCTAAAGACTAACTCCAAGAAAATGTTATTATATTCTGTACAGAGATGCTTGAAAATTTGTGTTTCATTACAGGTGTGTAGGTCCTTTAATAACTAGGATAATTTAGACAGAAAGTTGAACACTTGTTACATTATCATTAGGGAGATAAATTTCAAATAATTAGTAAATGTTTAGTTATCTAAGATAATTTGAGACCTGGAAGGTGGTTTAGAGAAAATAACAAGATGTTTTGGTTTAATTCTCCCTCTGTCACTTAACTCCTAGGATTATAATTGTACAATTTTCAAATAGTTAAGAGGAACCATACAGAAGTATTGTAAGAATGAGAGATTGCAGATACACAATTCCAAGTATTTGGTTCTCAATAAATGAAGATGTTGCTATGACTATTGGGGAAAGACTCTGTTCTTTAAGAGTAGTCTTCTTGGGCTGGGTGTATAGCTCAGTTGGTAGAGTGCTTGCCTTGCAAGCTACAAGACCCTGGGTTCAATCCCCAGCACCAAAAAAAAAAAAAAAAAAAGAAAGAAAAAAAGCAGTCTTCTCCCTCCTGTGGTACATGCCACATGAGGAAAAGAAAAACAAATCTGAAATTTTTATTTGCTTACTATTCTGAGCATTTTATAAGTAGGAAAAGGTCTAACAGCTTTTTCTTTTTGTTCCTCCCTAGACTCAAGAATGCCTAAGATTTGATACTTAATTTTCAGCAGTCAATTATTTGAATAAAAAGAAATTTATCTATATCAATACAAGATAAATTAGAGTCCCATTTACCAGATTAAGCACTTGTAACTCATTGTCAAGGTTGTTTAATGAATAATTGGGAACTAGTGAAATGGAGCTGCCCTGGAAAGATGGAGCTAATCATATAAGCCTGATTAGATGTGACTAATCAGTTACATACATATGGCTTGATATAAAAGCTGAAAGAACATCAAAGCTGATTCTTTCTCTGAGCTGAAGTATCCAGTCAATGTTGTTCCTTGTGTCTACACACATTCAGTGTGCAGAATACCTGGGACATACAAGGCTGGGTGGGCCCGGAAATCAGGAGGTACCTACTGGGTTGTTGCTATATATACACTGATGCTCGTCCACAAATTTCTTAAAGATAAGTATACCAGGTGCTTGATGCAGACTATTGTGATTTTTTTTTTTCTTTTTTTGGTACTGGGGATTGAACTCAGGGGTGCCTAACTACCAAGCCACATCCCCAGCCCTTTTAAAATAATTTATTTAGAGACAGGGTCTCACTGATTTGCTTAGGCCCTCCCTAAATTGCTGAGGCTGGCTTTGAATTCTCAACCTCCCTCCTCAACCTCCAGAGTCACTGGGACTACAGGTGTGTGCCACCACACCTGGCCCCTATTGTGAATCTTCAATTTGGTTATCAATCTAAAGTTAAGCCTTACAGATTGTTACACATATATTATTTATTACAACACTACAATGCAGTTGAAAATGATCACCATTTCCATTCTAGAGATGAGAAAACATCTCCAAAATTTAAATAAAATGGTTCAAAGCCACACAGCTTAAGATTGAAATAAACATTCTCATTTCTCACATATTTTTAAACTAATTCCTTTCTAATAAGTATAAATTTCTATCTTAATGACAGCAAATATTTCCTTAATATTTTTGTTGATATAAATATGTATACATATGTGTATGCTTCTTTTAGAAGAAGCTCTATGACTTAAAATGTTGCTAGAACATCTAAATTATTTTATAACAAATTTATTTCAATAGAAATATTTTAAGCTATGATTATTAAAGATATCTTGCCTACTTTTCAAAAATATAAAACCTATAGCAATACTTATAAAAACATTGTAATATCTTATCTGATTCAACAATGATGACTAAATTTCTAGGATATTCTCTCCAGAATTTTTCTTTCATTGTCCATACACTTTTCTCTATACCACAAATTCCATAACAACATTCCAGTGTCATTTATTTCTGCACTTAGCTATTTGGGGGACACATGTTGATCTTATTTCCTCCTTTGCCCACTAGAATACTTCTGATTTTGTTGGATCATCTTCCCTATTCCTCTTCTAACCTATATGAACAATTTTATTTTTGAAAGCTTTGTTCCTGGTCTGTTATTACACAGAATCAAGCTAATGGAAAGGAAAGAAAGAGAATTTGAGAATCTAGGACATGGGAGTTATATAAGAAAAAGTAGAAATTTATTTCTAAGAGGGAGAAAAAGAAGAACTTATGAGGACTTCATGAGACAGTATCTGTAGAGAGACTGAGAGTCTGGACTTCAGAAAACAAAGATACTGAGAAATAAAAATGGAGAAAGAGCGTTTTTAAACCTTTTTCACTGAATTACATTCTGGATTTTGTGTGTTTATGTCTTAAAAGACATAACGAAACATTTTAATTGCCTCAATTTGCTTTTGATTACTGGAGCTGTTTATTTCTTTAAAAGCAACTTTAGGTATTGAAACATAAAGCAATACAATTTGTTTCAGACATGTTTTCTTAATATAAACATGCTGTTTGCCAGTTTTCTGCTATAACAAAAAATATCTGTAATAAATCAACTTGGTTTATTTTGGCTCATGGTTTCAGAGAATTCAATCCATAGTTGCTTTGCCCTGTTGCTTTGGGCCTGTGGCAGAACTGTACATCATGGCAGGAAGTGTGTGGTGGAAGAGGCCTATTCACCTCATGGAAGCCAAGAAGCAAACAGACAGGATCCCCTTCAAAGAAATGCCCCCAGTGACCTAAATTTCACCAATTTGTTTCCCTTTTAAAGTTTCCAACACTTCCCAATAGCACCAAAGGCTGGAGAACAAGTCATTAACATATGGACCCTTGAAGGACAATTGTCCAAACCATACCATATGCAAATGTAATTGATATCATTAAGATTATTTCTATTTTTTCACTATTACACATAATGTTATAGCTGTCTTTGGTAATCTTTGCACTCATTTTCAACTATTTGTCCTGGAGCTCAATGGGTATTAACATTCATATTTAAACCTTTTGATCTATCATATTATTGTAAGATTATGTTATAACACTTCTCTAGATTTTTCATGTACCCTGTTCCAGTCCTAAAAATACTGCAAAGGATGGGCTCAGTGAAAGTTTCCATAAAAGTGAGGACTCAATTCTCTATCTCCTAATTGGGTTTCTTCTTTGAACTCTAGAGAGGTATCTCCAACTGTCTGCTGGACATCTTTACCTGAATGTCCTACTGATATTTCAAAATACTGTTTCAATTTGTAAGGATTCATCCTACCTTTTTTGCATTATTTTAAATAATGCCATACCATTGTTTAAGATGCGTAAACTAAAAACCTGAAAATTATCCTTCACTATATTCCCTTTTCTTTTCACTCATTTCTCCTCAAACACTAAGTTGATTTCCACTCATAGTTCACCCCTATGTCTTCCTCCTCACTGTCAATACATTGTTTGAGGTTCCCATTATTTCATACTAGGTCTCTCTACCAACAATCTTGCCCCTCTTTAATCCATTGTCAGTGTGGCCAAATCTGAGCATGTCAATGTTCCTATTTAAAGGTCCATCTGCAACTTTCCCTTATCTGTAGTGGCATTTCCCAATATACATACATACAGAGAACAAATTAAAGCATGTCAGAGTAACCAAATGGTCACCTTTGGTTGTCAGTAGTACTGACTACATGAGCAAATATGGTGTACATTTATTATCCTTTCATGGTCATGATATGAAAAGCTTTAAAGAAACTGACTAGAAGATTACTATTAGATAACTCATTAGAGCATTTAAAGTCTTTCTTATATGAATGCTGCACTTACCTCCTCATCTCACATTAACTCCCTCTATTTCATTTTTCTATAAGTAGGTCCCAAATGCACTATGCTCACCCCAGTTATTCCCCTCTGCTCCCCCTATTCTTCCCTTCATTGCCATGCTTTGAGAATTGATACTCCTTCAACTCTTCCGCTATGAATTAATATTGCTTAAGACCTGTTCTATAGGGCTGGGGTTGCAGCTCAGTGGTAAAGCACTCACCTAGCATGCCTGAGGCCCTGGGTTCAATCCTCAGCACCACATAAAAAAAATAAAGGTATTGTGTCCACCTACAACTAAAAAACACACAAAAAAAATCTGTTCTGTAAATGATATTCATCAGAATCATGAGACCTTTTTTTTAACAAGTTACTTGCTCAGTTACTGAAGGTAGCAGATGAGCTGTTGGAACAGCATGAATTTCAGAATAGCCCTAGATCTAAGATCATGCTTGCATGAACTTGATTCCCAGGTCCCACCCAAGAGCAATTAAATGATAACCTAGAGTTGGAGCCTAGAAATCCGTCATTTAAATTACCTGCCATGTGTTTGTTATATATCAAATTATGCAAATCATTGCTGTAGACACAATTTCACTGACTGTACTTTATAAAATATTAGATATATAGATATAGATAGATATGTCATAAACAGCAAAAACATATTAAAAATGAGACAAAGTAGTCTTTATAAATAAATACACCACTTTTGAACAATTAACCATGAAACATCTCCCATAGAAAGGCCATACTATAACCTTACATTTGAAAAGTAGATAAACCAATGGTAGGGACTGCAGCTGACTCAAAGAATTAATGAAACATGTTTTTTGTAACAATCTGTAACCAAAGCCATTTCAGTTTGAGTGATTATCTACTAGAGTAAAAAGTGCCTCAGAGAAATGTGCTTGGGAGCATATGTTTGTCATTCTATCTGGATTTTGAAAAGCCAGTTTATCTCCAAAGTTTTTGGGTCTTTGAACAACCAAAAATTTCCTTTGAGGGTAAACAGAATGTTGATATTTGAAAGCACACCTGTAGCACATGCAGCTGGTGATGAAATACATGATAATCTTTAATACCTTTATTTCTCAAACTTGTGATCCTCCTGCCTCAGTCTCCTGAGTCACTGGAATTACAGGCATGTGCCACTGCACCCAGCTCTAATATACATCTTTAATGCTTATTTAAATGAACTTGTTTAGAAACTGACCCCTAAAAGTTGGAAATAAAAGGAATAGACAATATTATTTGTTCTGAATATTTCCTACCTTAGTTCATCCCTGGTCCAGTGACATCAGCTTAACCATGTGACCTGTTTTGGTTAATGAAGTGTAAGGCAAAGTGACACACACCACAGCTGAGCTGAAGACTTCAGGGCCATTGAATTGTTCTGTCATTACTCTTTCCTTCTGCCATGAAAACAGCATTCTCCAACACGTGACTGCCCCTTCAGCTTCCATCCCACAATGAATGTCTTAGTCTGTTCCAGCTGCCAAAGCAAACTACCACAGACTGAGAGGCTTTTAAAAAAGAGAAATTTCTTTCTCACAGTTTTGGAGGTTGGGAATTCCTAAATCAAAGTGGAGACAGAATTTGTATTTGATGCCTGAAGAAGACCCACTTCCTGCCAGTGCTGTGTCCTCACATGGTGGAAAGGGCAAGGAATCTCTTGGAGGTCCCTTTTATAAGCCTATTAATCCCATTCACGAGGAATTTGCACTCAAGACCTAATCACCTACAAAGTTTCCACCTCATAATACCATTATGCTGGGAATTAGGATCTCAACATATGAATTTGGGAGAGAAGGACACAATCTATAAATGACGATGACAAATAAGGTAGCATTGTAGCCAACCTGTACCCAGTATGTGATAGAAAGAAGACATGAATCTTGTTTTAACACAAGAAGTTGCACTTGCTTGTTGTACTGAAACTTAGTGTTGTACTGAAACTCTGCTCATGCAGAGTGAGGTCACTAAAAAAAAAAAAAAAAACTCTTGTTCATCAGTGTCTATAATTCAACTGCTTAGAATAATCATGAAATCATAAAATGTAGACCTTGAAAGAAACTTTGTAACTATATAATCTAACCCCTTCATTTTATGAGTGACCTAGAGACCTTGAGAATTAAAAGGATCCATTTATGGATGCCCAACTAACCAAGGGTGGACCAGAGTCAAAATCTGAATTTACCGATCCTCCTTATTAAAAAATTGATGTTAAACATAAATATTTGTTTTCAACTACATTAAAGGAATGGAAAACAGTAACTAAAATTATTTGAACATACATGAAATCATACTAATGCATCACTTGTATGAAAATGTTATTGATACTAACTCAGTTCATTTTTGCAGTGGCAATGCTTGATTTGCTAAGAGCTAATTTCATTTTCTGTCTTTGAAAGCTGCCAATATGAGACCATCTGACCAGACATGATTACTTGTATAGAGCTGGTCTCTGGGCAAAGCAAACTGCACTGTGCTGAGATTAAACTATAAACAGCCTCATTAGCCCTGTGTTCTCACTAATTTCCCTAAAGTATACTTATTTAAAAGTTTCAAAGAATTTTGGATTTAGAGAAAAGACTCACCCATCTGGGAATTATCAGGACAATAATGTGGAGAACCAAAAAGATTATACAACAAGGTTAATCCAGGTTACATATCGGCAATCCTTGCCTCTGCATACTTTAGTTGTAAGAGGGGGATATCAGTTACAATGGTCGACATTTTTAATTTGGAGAAGTACAAAGGTGGAATAGATACTCAGTTGCCTAGGATTTCACTTTTTTTCTTCCTACAAAACTTCCTCAAAATCCTAATTTGTAGTGTTTGTGATCACTTCCACCATGGCTAATTTGAAACTGATAATGCTTCAATAACCAGTTTGCAAAATTTCCAAGTTTATCATTTGGCTTTTGAGAGCTGATGTGAGGCTTAGAACCTGGCCAACCTATGTTTAAGTCTCAGTTACATCACTTTATAGCTAGGTTTTGAGTCTATCCCTTAAGCTGTCTATTGCCTCAGGTGTCTTAATGGGCTTTATAGTAGCCACTGTGTAAGATTATAGCAAGTATTATAGAAACTGATAGTAAAAACACACCTCCGTACTGGGTCTGTTTCTCTCAAACCATTGTAGTTTTGTTGGATACCTTGTGGTATTTCATACACTGTAGACACACTCCTGCCTTAGGACCTTTGCTCTTATTATTGTAGCTGCCAAATATTATTCACTGAGATATTCTAATGGCTTACAAGTTCTGTGTCTCATCTTTTGCTTTTCTCCATAACACCTATCACTGACTCATAATTACATATTTTACTTATTTACTTGGATACTGTCTAAACCCACTAAAATGTGAATTTTACTATATCAGAGATTGAGATTTTGTTCAATACTTTTCAGAACCTAGGACAATGTCAGACAAGTAAACTTAGAGCTCAATAAATACTTGTTGAATAAGTCAGCAGATGAAGAAATGATGGAATAGCATTAAGTTTTGATTAATTAATTATACTTCCTCAAGGCTAAAGACAATGAACCTGGTCTCAGTTTGCCTCTAGAACCAGTAAAATTTCTACTCCAGTCAAACCACTCGGCCCTAAACAGCCGAGCCCATTCCTACCTCTAGGTTTTTTCCATGTTGTACCCTATACTTTTGTTAAATTAAGTACCTGCCTTGAGTTTTCTTTTAATGGAAATTTTCTGAGAACAGAAAACTAGGAAATACAAGACAATTTACTTAACACATTGCTGTGAAACTTTAGAGGAGTCACTACTTTTTGTTAAAGGAAGGAAACCTTAGATTGTAAAAGGCACTGGTAGTAGTAACATAGGATCTACTACTAAATGCCTGAGTACCACCTTCTTCACTGACACGGCAAAAATATAAAAGAAAAAAAGATGACGTTATATTGATAAGCATGACACATAATATGATTTATAGTCAGTGTTTTGAATATTTAATGAGAGATATGATGATCTAGTTCCCCAAGTAATGATCTACAAATTGGGAGAAAAAGCAGGCTAAAGTATTGAACACTTATTAAGGGAATTGAGTTAAACTGTTTGTCCCATGAAAATACATTAATACACAATTCTAGTGACACTCTATATGAGTCAGACTCTAAATGAATTTCATAGGGCAAATTTGTGTAAAAAATATTTCTGCACAATTAATGAAAAGTAGAAAGTTACACAAGGTTGGGACAGTATAAAGAAGGGGGTTACAGACCTGTGAATGTGATCTTTATTTGTAAATAGGGTCTTTGTAGATATAACCAGGTTAGGATGAAATCATTAGAGTGGACCCTAATCTAACAGAATGGTCTCCTAATAAAAAGAGGGGAAGAGACAGACAGAGAGAGAACACCAAATAGCGACAGAGACAGAGACTGGTGCGATGAGCTGCAAGCCACAGAGACCAAGGACTGAAGGTCACTGCCAGAGATTACAGGAGGCAAGTTAGGGTCCAACTAGAGACTCAGAGGGAACAAGGCCCTACTAGTACTATGATTTCAGACTTCTGGTCTGCAGAACTATGAGAGGAAAAATTTCAGTTTTAGGTCACTCAGTTTGTGACATTTTGTTACAGCAGCCCTTGGACTCTACCCCAAAACTGGAAGCAACCAAGATGTTTCTCAGTCAGTGAATGGATAAACAAAGTGTGATGCCTCTTCACAATGGAATGTTATTCAGTGGTTTAAAAAATAAATGAGCTATCCAGTCAGAAACAGACGTGGAGGAAACTTCAATAAACAGTGCTATCTGAAAGAGGTTAGTCTAAAAAGGCTACATAGTGTATGATTCCAAAATGACATCTGTAAAAGAAAAGCTATGAAGACATAGTGACTGCCAATGGGTTGGGAACAGGGAAAGAGAGACAAGTAGATAAAACACATAGTAAAAATTCTTTTAGAGTAGTAAAATTATGCTTCATAATGTTATGATGGGTCATTTGTTAAGGTCTATAGAAATTTACAGCACAAAGAGTGAGCCTTATTTTATACAAATTCAGGAAATCATTTAGGAAGTCAAGGAATTTCCAGGAAGGAACACAGGCTTTGACACAATAGTCTAACTGTATTACCAATGTATGAAAAAAATCACAGAAGGGGTTGATGAAAATGGTGTTGATCTAAGTAGGTTTGGAGTCTGTAAAACTAAAGACAAAAGGAAATGGGAATAAGTGGTGTACACTAATTGATGCAGTAGTCTTGCAAAGGAGTATGGGTTAAGGATTCGATATTGCTATATGTATATACTGATTGCAAACAAGTAAAGGAATGGCAGGTGGTGGAACCAGGTTTCTCACAGCTTGCATGGGAATTTACAGATTAGCAAGGGGAGAAGGTATGAATGCCCCATATAGTAATGGAGTAGAAGTGTCAGTATGAACTTAGGTTTTGCTTAATACAGGTACAGATTTACATAGACATATTTATATAAATGTACACAGGTTAGTATACACACATGTATTTCTATGCTTTGTCAGCTGACATGATCCAAAAATAAGTGATACCTGAGTAGCAACAAGCATACCTCACAGATCTTGCTTCCATTAGCATTCTGCAATTATGGGAACCAAGGCTCCTTGTATTAATGGTGGCTTATGCTAGGAATGATGCAAGAAGTATAAAAGATGATCCTGGAATGTCTCATAGAGCCAGTGCTAAATGCACCCCACACGGATGTCAGAAGAGAATAAGAACCAATGAAAAAGACAAAACTCCCAACAACAAAAGCTGGAAAATTTAAATAACAAAAATTAGTTAGCATTGGATTACAACCTAGAGTATAAAATAAATATCAATAAGCCTTTACTGATATAAATAAACCCTTGTATAAATTAATAAATGGGGAAGTGTTAAATCCTTCATGCAAAGAATTCCAAATAATTTAGGTAGGTACTCTGCCATCCATGAGGGGGAGGATAACTCCCCACTTCTTAGGTGTGAGTTACACAAAGTGACTTCCTTCCTAAGAGCATGGTATGGAATGGAAAGGGGAAAAAACAAATTTTTTTTTTTTTTTTTTTACAGTAGAGAAACCTGATAAACACTACCCCCAAGGTGGTTAAGGTCACATCGGTAAGGCACATATCACATTGATTATATGCATCACTGATATGATAACAATGACACTGTGATAGTGGTCACATAGTAGTCCATAACTTCATTCCCATGAAATAACATGACATTAACTTAACTAATGGGGGAAACTATAAAATACCTGAGCAATATACCCTAAAACTGCCAAATCATCAAAGTCAAAGAAAACCTGAGACACTGTCACAGTCGAGAGGAGCCTGTTACATATGACAACCAAGAGCAATGTGGCTTTCTGAATGGGGCACTGGAGCAGGGAAATAGCATTCAGGAAGTATGAGCAAACTATGAATTTTAGTTAATAATAATGTTTAATATTGGTTGGTTGCTTGTAACAAATCTACCATGCTAATGTAAGATGTCAATAGTAGGGGAGTATGGGATCCTCCCTACTATCCTCTTAACTTTTATGTAACTCTAGCATTATGCTAAAATCCAGGATACTGTAAAAAAGGTAAATGATATAAAAGTTAAAATAATTTAAAATGTAGCTAGGATGGAAGATTCTTATAACAAGTGCTATAAAAATTTCATCAATTGATTTATTAAATCACTATTCCTTGTGTCACTTGGTTTACATCCATTAGCAAGACACTCAGGGTTCCTCCAGCCATGTCCTATGCTAATAGGTAAACATATATAAATTAATACAAAAACAACGTTTTTGAATTTTGATACATACCACAGAAAACTTCAAAGTGCAATGTAAGTATAAATAGTGAATACTTGGTGCGGATAGAGAATGATGTAAAAGGGGAAAAGCAATCTTCTCATTTCATTTGTTGAAAGGATAGAAGTGAGTTTCTCAGGGTGTTCCTAACAAATGAGCAATGAAATTTAAAATAGAACTCGAAGCTCCAACTTCTCTTAAATTTCACAAATTGCTATAATATGACCATGAATTTATGGTGATTTTTGAAAATCACTAAAGATGAAAGAAGTATGCAAGTCTCCAGAAAAATCTGGTTTGCCTAAGATAAGTATATAAAAAGAGAAACTAAAATTAATTCCTGCTGTATGATGTAGGAAACATGAAGTAGATTATTACTGTAAGCTGATAATTATTTTTACTTATGAAGAAGCAAAGATACATTTTTCTAGCACTAATAATTATGTTAGGCACTTTATAACATGTCACAGTATGAATATTAACTTGCATAGTGAATATCAAAGTTTTAAATTTTCCTATTACTCCCTGATAAATAACATCTACCTTCTCTGAGCTATTGAGAAAATTCAATTATTTCTGGATAATAGCATTAAGATTGAATAAATCAGCCATAGTTTATCTTTAAAGATCCTGTTTTTTAGTTTTAGGT
The DNA here is from genome assembly GCF_902686445.1 of Sciurus carolinensis. Classification (NCBI taxonomy): domain Eukaryota; kingdom Metazoa; phylum Chordata; class Mammalia; order Rodentia; family Sciuridae; genus Sciurus; species Sciurus carolinensis. The sequence goes on from NC_062224.1 coordinate 89,652,088, forward strand.
AGATGATAAAGGGAATTGTTACTTAAGATAACTCTATTCAAATTCAGTTACTTAGTAATTTCTGATGGGTTTTGATTATCCAAATTTTTTGAAGTTATTCAAGTAACTCTAATAATAGTTTTGTCAAACATTTCATTTACCTTCCATGATAATGCTTTGAATATAAATAAAAATAATTACTTTTAAATTAGTCTAGATGTGGTAATTACATTGAAAACATTCAATTTATCCCCCAAGCTATAATAAACTAATGAAAGATATAAATCGCTCTTCTAATTCATGGTTGCTTTAATATGGTAGTTTTTTTTAAAACCTGTCACAACAGATTCATATCAAGGTCCCAAACAGAGTTGATTATGAAGTGCTCTCATTGTTTAAAACAGTCTCAAAGTAATGGGTGGGAGGAGAGTCTCACACTAATAAAAGCCTATCTTAACATATCAAAAGAAAAAATAATAGTTCCACTTTAATTATTAAAATTCAACTGATTCCAAGCATTAGAACCAATTTTGCAAAACTGTTCTACAGGTATTAAGAACAATCAGGAGGGTACAGGAGCAAATTTGTTACAACTCCAAGAAAGAGGAATGTCTGCCTGCTCAGGAACAGGAAGTGAATACCACTTTCTGAACTTCATTGTAATATTCCTTGAGTCACATGTTCTTAACTGGAAGGACGTTATATCTGTAGGGCACTGGACAAACCACATAAACACCATCCACCTGATAGAAGAACAAGCCACAACTTAAAAAAAAAATACTCTGAAGCTAGAGGTGACTTCTCTTGAATTTAAGGAAATATATCTTTCTTTTTCTTTTTTTTTTTTTTTTTTTGAGAATTTCAGATCTTGTATTTTCCTGTAGAGTTACAAAGTGAAAATATTTTTATTTTTTTAATGAAAGGAAAGAAAGCTTAAATGTAATAAAATTGGGCTCTACTCAAGGTTCAAAAGGAAAAGCTATTATTAATTTCAACTACTATGACATTAACAAATTTCCTGTGTGCTTATGATCTGACTGGAGTATTAAAGCCCTTATGCATTATCACTTCATGTAAGTCAGTGCGTGTCAGTTAAGAGCCCAGACTCCAGAGCCAGGCCTCCAGGTTCAAATCCTAGTTCCAACATCCATTTGTAGTATGGCCCTGGATCACTTAATAAACCTTTATGTGCCTCAGTTTCTTCAACCATAAAATGGAATTAATGATAAATTCTACTTGAGGTGGCGGTTAGGTGTATAGATGGGAATAACACTCAGAAATTTCACATGGATTACATTTCTCTTAAATAATCTTTGTGAAGATGGGAATATGTTTAAAATGAATTCTTCTTATGATTCCTTGCATCTTAAGGTAGTGGGCTCTCAGTTTATTTACTTACATAATTTATTGTATTTTTTTCTATAATTCAATAAATATTATTATAATATTTATTGTATAATTCAGAGCTTCTGACCACTACATTTGAAATGGAGAGATTGTTAAAATTATAGGCTCCTGGAATCCACTAGACACACTAAATACCTGCGACTGGACTTGAAAGCCTGCATCTTAAACAAATGTCCCAGCTCTCTGATAAGTGCCAAAGTTTGAGATAAACTGGTCTAGTGATTTGAGTTCTGGTTTTCAATTCAGTAAAATGCAGACGATTATAGTCACATTTATCCTATAGTGTTGCTGAGATAATTGAATGGAATATAGCAGACATAAAATGTTTAATGCAATGTTAGCCATTTTTACAATTTAGATGTTAATTCATTTACTTGTTTAGAACGTAGAATCTATGTTAAGAGTAGTACATTATAAGCATGAATAAGAAAACCGGAACTAGTTTGCTGAAAGTTTTAAAGTCAGATTTAAGAAAATAGCAATGTATAAAAACCAAACCAAGTGTTCTGAGTAGAAAGGCAATATCATCATAACTTTCCAGAAAATAGATGAATACAGTAAAAATCTGACTATTTAAAAATTGAATAAAATGAAGCTTCAGATTAACTTTTTCAAATTAATAGAATGTTATGTTGGAAAATCAAGGAATTATGAAATATTTATTTTAGAATCTATCAGTATAATAACTACTACCCACTCAAAAAAAAAAGAAAATGGAAATTATATGTATATAATTATCTGTTCTTAGTGATGTTACCACCAAAAACTGTTTAAGGTTTAGAGTTTACACAGTCACCTCCCTCATAGCAAATTGCAGTAGAAATTTTAATATATATTGTTTTGAAATGACAATATTCTCTGCTACTTAAATGCCATAATATCACTTCATCTTTCATTTTATGTCTTTTCTTTTTCTACCATTTCACCTCCCACCTGCACATCTCCACATAACCCATCTCTTCCCAACTTCCTACTGCCTGGAGCACACTTCAAGTTTCAAGGAGGGTGAGTAACTGTTTAAATAACAACTTTAACAAACACATCTCTAAACAGCATTCCTGCATGTGTGTGTATGTCTGTGTTACAATTAGGTATTTTACTCTTCATGTTTTAAGTTTGACTTGGTTTTTCTGTACCTGTCTTCAGTTTCTTAGCTATAGCATCTACTTCTGTCTTCACCCAGTCTCAGATATATGTTTAGCTGTTAACTGTACAAGTAACAACCTCACTGGTGCATCCACAGAAGGTGACCTAGATTACACAGTACTGTGCATTAATGCCAAGTCGTCTTGTTCAACGGCAGCTGCTCTATGCGTCTCCTTATTGATATTCAGATTCAACAGACACAAATCACACGGGCCCTTTGACAAGCACACACTCTCCCTGCCTTCATTTTAAACGTGCTTAATAGCTACTCCCCTTCATAAGCACACAGCTGAGGCCATTTGGTCTCCTCTGATTTTCCATACTGTCATGCATCTGACGAGATTATCCCAGAAACATTGCTCTTGTTTCTATTTGAAGTTTTTGGAAAATAATATCTTCACTTATTAAACCGATGCCCATTTCTCTGGCAAAGAGACATTTTGAACCATTATCCTCTGGGAAACATTGAAACCATCCCTTTGAGTATGAGAGCAAATGTTGTAATACAGAGTTCTTTCAAAGTGAGATACACAGAATGTGGAAATAAAATGCAATATCCTTTAAAAAAAGTTATTCATAAGTTATATCAATTATAAACTACCAATTTATTTTGTAAATGTGTAAACACAATAAAATATCTTGTTTTCTATGTGACCATTTAATTCTCCTCATAGCTGAAAGGGTTAGAAAAAATATTTTCTGTACCTAAGTACTGGGAATCACAAAATTGTTCACATTGACTGATATCACTGATTTATTTAAAACAGGACACTTGCTGACACCAGTAAGAAATAAATACTTCTTTTTTGCATTGTATTTTGTAGAACAACACAACACTATGAACTATTTGCAAGAAAAATAATAAGCCAGAAAGAAGTCAGAAAAAGTGGAAAAAGTTAAACAAATGGGAATAGTAATAGCTTACTCTTTATGTAGATGAACAGTAAGAAACTGAGGTAGAAGATGAGAAGGTAGGTAGCTTTCTTAAGCGCCATGGTCTTATTTAGAGAACATTCTCTGATGCCTTGCTGGTGTTCTGGTCCCAGTTCAGCTCCTGACCCTTGTCTGACTCAGAAAGGAGCAGGTGCCTCAGAGATCCTGGGTGCCATCTCCGTCCCACCCCTCTTACAGCTTCTTTGCAGACTTAGATTCAAAAAGCAGTTGTGCTTCTTAGCATCTCACTTACCCAGGAGGATGGGGTGATTTTTCAAACCTGGAGCAGAGTTTTTTTCAGGCTGGACTGGATTCATTCCCCTCTCAGGCCTTTTCTACCGGTTTTCTTCTGATAATGATGCCTTCTCAAAAGGGCCTGCATTAAACGGTTAGTCTCTTCACTCACCCTTAATAGGGGAAATAATTTCTGATGACAGTCTTGACACATAATTATTATGATTTGGCAACTTTTAAAGCAACACTGTATTCCTATATATTTTTACATTCATCTTCAAAACACAATTCATACACAAGTAAATTTTTCTGTTCTTAAACCCTTCTCTTAGAATTCAGTCATATTTGTTTTTGATAAGGTAGGCCAAGATAGAAGAAAAATTAAGCGGTCACATAAAATGGACTGAGCTCTGAAGATTTAGGAATAGCTTTTCACCATAAACCCAGTGCCCATTTTATACCCTTCTTCATGAATTATATCTTCTGGGGTTTCTTGAATCTTTTTTTCCCCCTGTAAATCGGAGCAAATATTTGCTTATTTTAAATACCATACTACTTTCTTTCCTTCAGATTAAATTGTTCAAGTCCTCAAAATTGTGTTATTCTAGGACACTTCATGAAAACAACTGCTTGCAAGAATCAGAATGCCCTATTCTGATAGGGGTAGTTCTAGCACATGGCATTTTCGTATTATTAAAACCAGCCAGGTGGCATAAAATGCAATTTATATGACTGATTTTGTGTAAATATCTATAACTCTGCTGGGTATTTAATTATTTAACATTTATTTTGAAGTCTTTATATTTTTGGCCCATGTATCTAGGTGAAGCATAATATTTCAATAGTCAGCATAATACTTTTCAGCAATCATATTCTCTGCACTACTACCTAAGGACTTCAATTTCTAAAGGAGGGTTTACCCTTTAAAATTATTCATGTTAGCTCATTATGATGACATACACTTGTAGGCCAAGGTGGGAGGATCACTTGAGCCCATGAGTTTGCGACCAGCATGGGCAACATAATGAGACTCATCTATAAAACAAACAAAAAAATGAAGTATAAATAAATAAGTGAAAGAATTTACATTTTATAGAATTCAGAACAAGTATTATTTTTTTAAAGATTTTCCTCCTTATCATGCAAATAATTTAATTTGGTCAATTTGACTAAAAATGACTTCAGATTACAGAAATATTACTTTGAGGGGGTGTATGTGTGTGTTTGTGTGTGTGTGAGAGAGAAAAAGAGAGAGAGGGGGAGAGAGATTTGGAGATAGGATCTCACTATATTGCCCAGGTTGGGCTCAAACTCACAAACTCCCTATCCTCCCCTGTCAGGCTCCCACGTAGCTGGTTTTATAAGCATGCACCACCATGCCAGGCTTTACAAAGGTATTAATTCATGATTCTAATATCTGTATTTTGCCAGATAGAGAATTAAGATGCCAAGTAATTATTCCTTGTTCCCACAGTTATTTGCTGATGTGGTGGCACTGTTAGTATAGAGTATTCTCATTGATTTCTAGAACATTCTTTCTTCAATAAGCCTAGTTATTCCCTTTTTATTTTTATATTTGTGTATTCCTTCATGCCTTCTGCGAGAATCTCATTCTGGGAAGCTCACATACTGAACCAACTTGATCTCTCGGTCCATGTTGGAGGTCTTTTTAAGACAAAGTCTAAGGAATTGGCAACATGTAAGGCCAATTGAATAGACTGGAGTGGAGATGAACAGTTCCTGGGATAGAAATATATGATTATAAAATAAGATGTCGGAAAAACATGCTATACAAAGAACGGTTGTAGGAATTGTAGCTGTTGAGTGTGAATACAGAAGGTAAGGGGATCGAAGCCTTATTGAGGTCATAAATGAGTGAACAGCAACTAAGTGTCAGATTTGGAGCTGGTCAAAAAATCCTTTATAAAAGATGTGACATTTAAGCTGAATTTTCATGAATACAAACCTGCCATAATCTGGGTGTTTATGTTCCCCCCAAAGTCAAATGAGGAAACCTAATTCCCAATGTGCTAGTATTAAGCCGTGAACTTTTTTGAAATTAAGTTATGAGGGCTCTATCCTCAAGAATAAGATGAATGTCCTTATAAAAGACACCTAAATGATCTTATGTGAGCTTCCCTCCTACTGCATGAGGATACTTAAAAGGCACTGTCTCAGTGCAACAAGTTCTGATCGGATCCTTCATTTTCTGGTGCCTTGACTTTGTACTTCCCAGTCTCCAGAACTGTAAAAAATGAAGTTCTGTTGCTTATAAATTATTTAATCTAAGACATTTTGTTATAGGAGACTGGAGTCAAACACAGTACAACAAATAAATGGGTTGGGGTGGACTTGAAGGTATTGCAGAAAAGGGTAAAGCAGCTGAGATCAAGGAACTATGGATATTCTAATACTGTAGAATATTCAGAAGAGATGTTCAAAGGTAAAACTCAGCAAGTCCACAAAATCACAGTAGTTTAACTTTCATCTCAAGGATAGAAAATAGTAAGTTTTAAGTACCGAATTCACATGATGGGATTCGTGTTTAGAAATATAACTCTAATAGTAATGTGGCAAAGGATGGAAGACAGTGGTTGGGAAGCACAGAAACCAGAAAAAATACATTACTGTTGTCTGCAAGAGAAATGATGGGAACTGATAAGAATAGAGACAGTGGGATGACCAAGAAAAAATGAGAGTAAAGTAGATAGACCTAAAATACCTAGATTGAGAGTAAGGGACCAGTAAAGTCATAATTTTTTCCAGGTTCTGAGCTTTGGCATTGGGGCTAATAGTAATGCCACTCAAGAAATGAAGAATACAGACAAAGCCTCTGTTTCTGTGCAGGAGCCTGACTAAAACAGAACTAAATAGATCTTCTCTAACTCTTCCAAGATGTCTTCCAGGTCTTTTTAAACTCTGTTCTATTAGTTAGGAAGAAATACAATAGAGAAAGTAGAAAAACAATTTTCTCCTGTTCAAAGGAAAATATATATATATTAAAAATTCCCGGGGCTGGGGAGATAGCTCAGTTGGTAGAGTGCTTGCCTTGCAAGCACAAAGCCCTGGATTCAATCCCCAGCACCAAAAAAAAAAAAAAAAAAAAAAAAAAAAAATTTCCCCAAAAGGGTTGGAATTTCATACCATCTTGCTTCATTCTACTTGAAACCCTCTACTCACTAGGTATGGGGAAAAAAAAAAAAAGCAAAATAGCAAGACTGGTGCATGCCCATAATCCCAAAGGCTCAGGAAGGTAAGTAGGAAAATTACAAGTTTGAGGCCAGCCTGAGCGATTTAGAGAGGCCTTCTACAGCTTAACAAGACCCTGTCTCAAAATAAAAAAGGACTAGGGTTATAGCTCAGTCTTAAAGCATCTCTGATTTCAATCTCCAGTACTATTACTACTACTACTACTACTATTAATAATAATAATAATAATAAAAAAGAAAAATGTAGACATATTAAACTTCGAGAAATCTATACATATAAGTAAATATGTCAATAGAGTAATCATAGTCTAGAACTCTGGGTTAGAAATACAAGTCTACATAATGATGGCATCTAAAGCTCTTTGGAGAGATGACAACACTTAGCCAGTAAGTGTGGATTATTTAAAATTAAAAGGGCATTACAAGGACCAAACCCCATGAGTCACCTAGGTCTTGAGATTCAGAAGAACAAGGTTAAGAAGACAGAAGAACAGAGAACAGAAAGGTAATCCAAGAACATGGGAGGTCTTTCCATCTTCTAAGGTCTTTTTGATTTCTTTCTTTAGAGTCCTATAATTTTCACTGTAGAGGTCTTTCACCGCTTTTGTTAGATTGATTCATAAACATTTTTTTCCCTAAGACTATTGTGAATGGGATAGTTTTCTTGATTTCTCTTTCAGTTGATTCATCACTGATGTATAGGAATGCAATTGATTTATGGGTATTAATTTTATGTCCTGCTACTTTTCTGAACTCATTTATAAGTTCTAGAAGTTTTCTGTTGGAGTTTTTTGGGTCTTCTAAATGCAGATTCATGTAATCAGCAAATAGGGATAGTTTGAGTTACTCTTTTCCTATTCGTATTCCTTTAATTTATTTCTTCTGGCTAGAATTCCCAAGGACTATGTTGAAAGGAAGTGGTGAAAGAAGGCATCCTTGTCTTGTTTCAGTTTTAGAGGGAATGCTTTCAATTTTTCTTCATTTAGAATGATGTTAACCTTGGGTTTAACATACATAACTGCTATAATGTTGAGGTATGTCCCTACTATCCCCAGTTTTTCTAGTGTTTATGAATGGATGCTGTATTTTGTCAAATGCTTTTTCTGCCATCGATTGAGACCTTAGAAGATGTAAAGATCTCCCATGTTCTTGGACAGGCAGAATTAATATTGTCAAAGTGGTCATACTACCAAAAGTGCTATTCATATTTAATGCAATTCCTAGTAAAATTCCAAAGACATTCTCCATAGAAATAGAAAAAGCAGTCATGAAATTCATTTGGAAGAAAAAGCACTCAGAAAAGCCAAAGCAATTCTCAGTAAGAAAAGTGAATCAGGAGGCATCCCAATAACAGATCTTAAATTATACTACAGAGCCATAGTAACAAAAAAGACAAGGTATTGGCACCAAAACAGACATAAAGACCAGTGGTACAGAATAGAAGACACAAAGACAACCCCACATAAAGACAGTTATCTCATACAAGACAAAAGTACCATAAGCATGCATCAGAGAAAGAAGAATGATAACCTCTTCAACAAATGGTGCTGGGAAAACTGGAAATCCATATGTGGTAGAATGAAATTTACCCCTATCTTACTCTGCAAAATATTCAACTCCAAGTGGGTCAAGGACCTAGGCATTAGACCAGAGACCCAACAAGACTCCTACAATGCAAGAAGTTAAATCAAGAATAGGATGGTCTCAAACTAAATGCTTCTTCACAGCAAAGGAAACAATCAATAATGTGAATAGAGAACCTACAGAATGGGAGAAAATCTTTGCCATCTGCACCTCAGATAAAACGTTAATTTCCAGGATATATAAAGAACTCATAAAATTTAACACCACAAAAACAACCTAATCAATAAATAGGCAAAAAGAAATGAACAGACACTTCACCAAAGAAGAAATATCATTGGTCAACAAATATATGAAAAAATGTTCAACCCTCTAGCAATTAGAGAACTACAAATTAAAACTACACTGGTTCCATCTCACTCCAGTCAGAATGGCAATTATCAAGAATACAATGAATAATATGTGTTGGTGAGAATGTGGGAAAAAAGGTTCACTCATACGTTGCTAGTGGGACTGGTAAACTGGTATAACCATTATGGAAAACAGTATGGAGATTCCTCAGGAAACTTGGAATGGAACCACCATTTGACAGTTATCTCACTCCTTAGCATATACCCAAAGCACTTAAAATCAGCATATTATACTGATATGGCCACATCAATGTTTATAGCAACTTGCTTCACAATAGCTAAGCTATGGAACCAGCCTAGGTGCCCTTCAACAAATGAATGGAAAAAGAAATTGTGATATATAAACACAGTGGAATATTACTCAGTCATAAAAAAGAATGAAATTATGGCACTTTTCCTGTAAATGGATGGAACTGGAGAATATCATGCTAAGTGAAATAAGCCAATTCCAAAAAAACCAAAGACCAAATGTTCTCTCTGATATGCCGATGCTAACTCGCAATGAAGGGCAGTTGGGTGGGGGAGAAGAAAAGAAGTTCATTGGAATGAATGAAGGAAAGAGATGGGGAACGGGAATAGGAGAGAGTAGAATGAATGTCACATAAATATCCTATGTTCATATGTGAATACATGACCAGTGTAACTCCACATCATATACATCCACAGAATGGGAAGTTATACTTCATGTATGTATAATATGTCAAAATATATTCTACTGTCATTTATAAATAAGAATAATAAAGAAAAAATTTTAAAGGATAATCCAGAGAAGATAGCTTCCTAGAAAGCCAATCAAGTATTTCTCTAAAACGGAATGCTCAACTGGTCATCTACACCTGAGAAATCAAATAAGATGAAAACAGAATTGGTTGCAAGTTTGACATGGAGGTCATTGACATTGAGTAAAGAAATTTTGATGTGTTTAGAAGAAATATAAGGAGAAAACAGCTTGCAGAGAGAAAAATGCAAGGAATTTTGTCATAAGGAATGGCAAAATAATTGGGAGCATAGCCATAATGCAATAGGCAGATATATAAAAATATATAAACCCTGATATATGTGTGTGTTATATCTACATGTGATATAAATTATAACAGAACATTGAATATTCACAGAAATGACCCAGTAGACATGGGCAATTGCTGACACCTTTCTACTTTCCTTCTATTCCACAGCAAGTTAAGAAAAGGAATTTGTTTCATGATCTATGTTCATACAACTCAATCCAAATTAGTGCTAGTGGTATTAGAATAAATTATGCATGAAATCTTTGTCACCTCCAGCTCCATGGTCTCAGGTGGTAGTTGCTTTGTTTTAAAAACAAGTGTGTGCTAAGAATAGGTCTTTCCGTTTTCCTTGCAGATTTGGCAACTTGGGAGGTTCTGCTCTATGCTCAGAATCTCTCTCCACTTCCTCAATCTTTCAAACATCAATATTATAATAGTAAACATTCTGTGTTAATAAGCTTGGCGACCTCTGGATAGAAAGGTTTATTAAAAGCAAATACCAAAAATGTGGAAGCATAGAACTGTTTACTACCTTTTTATGGTGCTTTTGATATTTCTCAATTTTGGCTTTTCTATAAAATTTGATTTTAATATTCAATATTTAAAATTATGAGAAAATATTAAAAACTGAACATTATATTGATGAACTAGAGAGGTTTGTTTTATGTGGCTAATGTGAGAATTTTATTTCTCACATATTAGGTTCCTACTTAGTATACAGCAGGTTTTGTGCTATATTAGGGGGAGTTGGGGATGTTCTAGACAAAGAGAGCACAATAAGGAATGACATGGAGTCATGAAATGTTATCAATGCAGAAATCTGTAAATAGTTATCCTGGGAGTAGAATGGAACAGTGAAGATTGATAGGAAATGAAATTGAGCAGGAATACAATGTTCAAGTCTTAGAAAGTCAAGTTAAGCAGTTGGCATACCACTGGTTGAGCAGTGGTCTCAAATTTGTCAATTTTGAATTGAATCTGTGATGGGGCCAGGAGTACATATTTTAAATGCTTCCCAGGTGATTCTGATGCCTCATTCTACTTCACTGAGTCCCAAGAGCACTAGACTTTTAAGCAGGGAAGCAAACATGACATAGATTGATTACTGGTCTCTGCGGAGGACAGTTTTGACAGGGAATACTTGAACAAACAGTCAACCTAGGAGGCTAGTGCAGTTCTCATGTTAGAGATCCAAGGACTGAATGGGTACTGGAAATTCTGAGAAAGGAGGAATTAGCTCCTGAAATACTAATAGGACTTAGTTATTCATTGACAGGATGATTCCCAGGGTTCTGGCCCTGCAGACTAGCATGTTAAATGCAATCAGTGGAGTTCAAAAAATGTAGAATTATTTTGAATTTCAATGCTAGGCAGGCAGTGAAAAAATATTGAATAAGAAAAATTTTTTGCTATAAACAGCACATGTACATTAAATGGACAGGACGCAAATAAAATACACTGCTGAGCATATGTTTCTGTGGACTTGCGTGGTAGAATGCATGCTGCAGCAGTGGTGTAGAATCGTGTCTAGTCCAAGTTCATCCATTTAGAACAGAACCTCGGCCAGTGGTCATGCTACAAGGCATTGGAGCTAGATTACCATGGAGAGAATACTGACATGATATACTCAGGGTATTCAAGAATCCACATCTATAGATTGTACTTAAAACAAGGACTTTGGTGCAAAGAGAGGAAGAAACATCACCAAGCCCTGGCAAAAGCTCAAATGTGCTTTAAAAACACGTGAAAAGTAATAAAGTAAAAAAAACAAGCTTGTCTGATAAGCATGTGAGAGAATATTCCAGGGCAATATTTCCAATTCCTAACTTGTACTGCTTTAGTAAAAGCCACATCTATAGGACTGAACCTGCAGTATGAAGTTCCTTAGTGACTATGGTTGAGCAAGACAGAACAAAGCAACTGATTGACAAGCAAAATTCCACGTTTCTCCAAAACTGGCATCATGTCCCAATAATCAAGCTCCATTGAGCTGCAGGCTCCATCTTATATTTACAAATGCTGGTTTCCAACCAGAATGTGAGTAGTTAAAAGGTATTAACTCCTGCTAAATAGTTTCCTTAGATACAGGTCTAAAAACTTTTAGTTCTTAGACTGTAAGTGTGATGGGTTGACATATTTGACTCCATGGAAATGTTATAGGCCAGGCTATATGGGCAATGACTAAACAGACTCCATTTTACCTTGAGATTCCATGTTATGTAGGAAATGCTTCTCCCATGGGAACACCCTGCCTCTGTACCCTTCAATAGTTTCTTGGCATGAGTTGTTTGGCAATAACAAAATGACAAAATGGCAATTCTTACACAATGAAAAATTATTCTTTTTGATTCCTAGTTTCCTAAACATGTTAATGGTGATGTCAACAGTGATTGTTCAGATGTTAGTAACCATTCTTTAAATTGTACCTAAGTAAGGTCATTTTGGACCACTCCTCCCTTCTGCTAATAATTTCAGATCCCATGATGTTAGTCTGTAATTTTAAATTATAGCAATAGACACTTATGATTGATGTACTGATTTATAGTATAAAAACCCCTGCAACCCAATTGTGGGGGCGGTTCTCCCAATAGCCATTTTGGGGGCATTGTGGGAGACAGTCAGCCAGTCAGCTTAATAAAAGACTTAAATTTGGATTTCCCAGTGATTGGTCTGTTCTTAAGTTGCACCTCATAACAGCATGAATTAAAAGAAAAAGAATCCATGACAGTCTTGAGTATCCTTACAGGCTTTTAAATTTAAAAAAACGACAATGAAATCAATGAGACAAGTCATTGTACATTTTAGCATGTGAAAAAGTCTCTGATGAATAAAAGGCCTACCACGAAATTATTGGACGACTAAAAATGAGCATATCTATGTTAGTGAGTCTTGCACAGGTTTGAGAGATACTTTCTGGACTTGTAGGGAAACACAAATATTGTAAATTATCCCCTAATAAGATAAAGCAATTATTTGATTTCTGTTTTGGCCTAGATGAATTTTCTTCAAACTAAATGTCTTTTAAATAAAGACATTTTTAAAAATCGAGAGTTCTAGTAAGTTCTAACCCTGATCCTAGTTATGTATGTCCCTATTCAGAAATTAAAACAGCTGAGACCTTTTTGCTCCCTCTTCTTATTCACTTATGAGTACCACAGGGAAACAGAAATAGTGACACTGTCTGAGATTCAAGAGAGACCACAGGGGGAAAAAAATCTGTTTACATCATAAATCATTGTGACACTACTAAGAAAAGAACATGACCATTTCTGAGTAGTTGTCATTTGTGATATCAATATTAATTTCTAAAAACCCTCTGTGGACTAAAACATTTAACTCCCTATAGGATTTTGTCTTATACCTTGCTGTAAATAATGACTGCATTGCATTTATCTGACCATCACGCCTGAAAGGAGGACAAGAAAGTACAAAGGGATCCATGTGCTGACCCCGTTCAGAAAGCACGGCTTGCCTTCCCAGGTGAATAATCACAGGGCACGCAAGACCAGAATCTCCAGGAAGCTTTTTACCAAATACACGTGCTGTGGCTTTCTTCCCATGAACTACACTTACATCTATAAATAAATGTATCTATCCTTTTTGGACAAAAGGAGATGTATGAATTGGGAGACTGAAGAGAGTAGATGGAGGCTCAGAGCTTGGATCAATAGCTGCCTGAAGCACTTTCACCATTAGCATCCCTGGGACATTTGGAGGTCTGAGAGCATTTCTGTGCCTAAGTGGTTATTACTAGAAACTCAAAATCTCAGATCTAGGGTTTTAATCTTTCTGGCTTACTTATAAGTGGTAATGGAAACTACCAGCACACACAGCTGTTTTTCTTAAAAAACCTTGATGCTTTTTGACAAATGAAATTATACCTTAAAAATTCAAACCCGCTATGAAAAAAATTCAAAATGAACAGATTTTAGAGCAAATTTTTAATTATCAAATTATTCCTTGCTTTGCAAAAGGAGAAATTCATATATTATCTAAAAAGGGTCTATGTATATTTTTTCCTTCCCTAAAAAATACTTTGTGTGTAAAGTGTGACCAATGTGAGCATTCAATTATAATTCCTTTGTAGCATTCGAAATCATTTAAGTCCCAAATATGTACTAGATTTGGGGGAATATATGTAGATTACTCCAGTCTTTTACATCAAGAGCTCATATTAAGTTGGTGTAAACAACCATGAAGATAATGAATTAGGACCTGGCAATATAACTATTTTTGAATGTTCAAAATGCTATGAATGAGAAAATGATTAATTCTGCCTAAAAATTCAGAGACAAATCCACAGAATATTTCATTTTAAGGGAACTTTTTAAGCATAAGTAAAAGTATGCCAAGTGGCAAAGTGTGATAAAAGCATTCAAAGCCTGGGAGAGAGCAGACAATTGGGATGTATTTGTGGAATCAGCAGATAATTGGGATTGGTTTCACCAAGCAATGCTGAAGGGGATTATTGAAACGCATGTCTAAAACAGACCAAGCAGCATTTGTGACTTGAAATCTCTTGCCAATGAGTTTGGAGAGTTAAGACAGCATCATAAGGAGGGAAGTTTTGATGGAGAATTTTATGTGTCACCTTTACTGGGCGAAGGGATAACCAGAAAGCTAGTAAGAAGTTATTTTTGTTCCTGCCTATAAGAACATTTCTGGTACAGATTAACATTTGAATTAGTAGACTACATAAAGATTCCCCTAACTAAAGTGGATGGGCTTCCTTAAATCCATTGAGAACACCCCCCCCCCCCAAAAAAAAAAACCACCTCAAACCAAAAGACAGAATGGGTGAGTTTGCTGTTTGAGCTCTCTGGTACATCCATCCTTTCTTGCCCTGAGACATCAGAGCACTGTAGCTTGCAGAATGCAGATCCTAGGATTTCTCATTCTTCATAATCACAGGAACCAGTTTCCATTTTACATGCGTACATGTTTACACACACACAGTCTTCCATTGGTTCTTTTTCTCAGACCAATACAGGACTGATATAATCAGATTAGTGTTTACTTAAGAATGATCATTCCAGTTGTGGTACTAGAGATAAAATTGAATCACTAGAATAATAGGGAGCCCCAGGAATCTAGGGCATAGTAAAACATGGGGACTACAAACTGTGGTCCCCTGCTGTAAGGAACCGCCAATCGGAAAACTAAGAATCGTTTTTTTTATAGTTTAATAGTTGAAAATTTTTAAGTAGAAAAATATCCCGTGACATTCAAATTTCAGAGCCATAAGAGAAGTTTTATTGGAGCACAACCATGTTCATTCATTTACATGTTGTCTATGGCTGTACTCCCACAGCGACAGAGGTGATCAGAACAGAGACCACATGGCCTACAAAGCCTGAGACGTTGATTACCTAACCCATTACAGAAAACATGAACAAACTGGATGACTGGGTCCAATACGAGTTATTTTCAGAAAGATTCTTCCAGTATCTCCTAAAAATAAACTGGCAATAAGTACTCTAATTCTTCTACTTGACCTTGCAATTTCTTTTTTTAAAATTGTTTTTAGTTATACATGACAGTAAAGTATATTTTGACATATTATACATACATGGAGTATGACCCATTCCAACTAGGATCCTACTTTTGTAGTTGTACATAACATGCAGTTACACTGGTCATGTATTCATTTATGAGCAAAGGGAAAGCTATGTCCTGTTCATTCTACTGTCTTTCCTATTCCCACCTCCACTCTTTCCTTCATTTCCCTTTGTCTAATCCACGAACTTCTATTCTTCCCCTCCTTACCCTCCCTTGTTGTGGGTTAGCATTCACATATCACAGAACATTTGGCCTTTCGATTTGGGGGATTGGCATATTTCACTTAGCATTATATTTCCCAGTGCCATCCATTTACAAGAAAAATGCCATAATTTCATTCTTCTTTAAAGGCCGATTAACATTCCACATTTTCTTATCCAGTCATCTGTTGAAGGGTACCTATGCTGGTTCCATAGCTTTGCTACTGTGAATTAAGCTGCTATAAGCATCGATGTGCCTGCATCACTGTAGTGTGCTGATTTTAAGTCCTTTGGTTATATACCAAGGAGTGAGATAACTGGGTCAAATGGTGGTTTCATTCCAAGTTTTCTAAGGAATCTCCACACTGCTTGTCAGCATGGTTGCACCAATTTGAAGTCCCACTAGCAATGTATGAGTGAACCATTTCCCCCCACATTCTCACCAACAGTTATTGTTACTTGTATTCTTGATAATTGCCGTTCTGACTGGAGTGAGATAGAATCTCAGTGTAGTGTTAATTTGTATTTCTCTAATTGCTAGAGATGTTGAACATTTTTCATATATTTGTTGGCCATTCATATTTCTTTTTCTGTAAAGCACCTGTTCAGTTTCTTTGCCCATTTATTGATTGGGTTATTTGTTTTTTTAGTGTTAACTTTTTTTAGTTTTTTGTATATCCTGGAGACAAATGCCTTACCTGAGGTGCAGGTGGTAAAGATTTTCTCCCATTCTGTAGGCTCTCTCTTCACGTTCTTGTTTCCTTTACTGTGAAAAAGCTTTTCAGTTTGATACCATCTCATGTATTGATTCTTGATTTTATTTCTTGGACTTCTGGAGTCTTGTTGAGGAGGTCAGTTCCTGCTGACATGATGGTGAGTTGGGCCTACTTTTTCTTCTAGTAGGCACAGGTTTTCTGGTTTAAGGTCTAGGTCCTTGATTCACTTTGAGTTGAATTTTTTGCAAGGTGAGAGATAGGGGTTCAATTCAATCTACTACATATGGATTTCCAGTTTTCCAGCACCATCTATTGAAGATGCTATCATTTCTCCAATGTATATTTATGGTGCCTTTGTCCAGTATGAGACAACTGTCTTTATATAGGTTCATCTCTGTCTTCTGTTCTGCACCTTTGGTCTTTATGTGTTTTGGTGCCAATACCATGTCATTTTTTTTTTACTACAGCTCTGTAGTATAACTTAAGGTCTTCACTTTTCTCATTAAGAATTGCTTTGGCTCTTCTGAGTCTCTTATTTTTACAAATGAATTTCATGAATGCTTTTTCTATTTCTATAAAGAGTGTCATTGGAATTTTACTAGGAATTGCATTAAATCAGAATAGCACTTTTGGTAGTATGGTCATTTTGACAATATTAATCCTGCCTATCCAAGAACATGGGAGATCTTTCCATCTTCTGAGGTCTTCAATTTTTTTTAGTGTTCTATAGTTTTCATTGTAGAGGTCTTTCACCTCTCTTTTAGATTTATTTCCAAGTTTGTTTTTTTGTGTTTTCTTTAGGCTATTGTGAATGGGATCATTTTCCTGATTTCTATTTCAACTGATTCATCACCAATATATAGGAACACAACTGATTTATGGGTGCTAATTTTATATCCCACTACTTTGCTGAATTCATTTATGAGTTCAAGAAACTTGACATTGCAATTTCAACTGAAATAATTTAAACACATATACATATGCATACACACAAACACACACACACACACACACAAACAAATGCTTATTGTAAAAGCCTCTGGAGCACCATAAACTTGAGTACATGGAATATTCTTGCAACTCCCATTCTGGAGAAAGTGGTATCATTTGTCAGGACAAAAGTAAAAGATATTTTGAGGAACAGTGATTAATAACTTAAGCTTTGATGTCATTCAGTCCTGAACTATGACTATATCTATATAAATTCATTAATTAGCCGTGTACTTGGTGATTCTAGGCAGTCCCCAACTGCTGATGGTTTGAGTTATGCTTTTTCAACTTTATAATATGCATTCAGTAGAAACCAAATTTTGAATTTTGAAATTTGATCTTTTCCTGGGTTACTAACATTCAATACAATAATCTCAGAGGAGAGCCTTTCTGACCAGAACAAGCTCCAAGTCCCGGAGCCAGCGCAGCGCAGCGTACTCCGGCACACAAGCAGCTTCAGGGACCAGGACAGGGCAGCCAGAGACTTCCCCAAGCAGCCTGGACCCCTGTAGTGGGAGGTGCCTTTCAAGGCTCGCTTCTCAGAGCAGACCGCCCAGTGAGAGGCTTTCTAAATAGAGCCAGCCACAAGTGCCCGAACCAACGGAGAGCTTCGATCCACAAGCAGCCTCTGGGATCAGGGCAGGGCAGCCAGAGACCTCTTCAGGCGGCTCTGCCCACTCCGGTCACAGGCTCTTTCCACGGGGCGATCCAAGATAGCAGCCTAGAGGGTGACTGCATCCCCAGTCGCTCCAGAACCCAGGAGTTAAGAAGGGGAGGCATTGAGGGACTCAGACTGAAATAGAGCCACGGGTGAGTCTGCCCACTGGGTAAAGCTCGGCCCGGGTGGCAGGCACAGATAGGGGTGGCTTATCAGAGCCGGGCAGGGCAACTAGAGTCTTCCCCAGGTAGCCTTCCACACTCCGGTGGTGGGCTCCTCCCACACGGCCAGCTGCACAGTGCAGGCCCCCAGTGAGAGCCTTTTGGCACAGAGCCAGCTCCAAACCCTGGAACCAGTAGGGGTTAGGGGCAGCTTTCTTCGGATGCACTGCATTATCAAATTCCTCCAAGACATCAGGCTACTGAAGGCTGGGAGGTGATACACTGGAAATCTACCAGAACACTATAAGTCAATAGCGGAAATCTGCAATATCTCAGGGTCCCACTGACAGCTGACCAATATGAGAAAACAAGGGAAGAAAATGTCCCAAACAAACCTAGATACTACATCAATAAAACCCAATGACAGCACAGCAGAAGAAATATCAGAAAGGGAGTTCAGAATGTACGTAATTAAAACGATCAGGGAAGCTAATGAGGAGATGAAAGAGCAAATGCAGGCATTGAAGGAGGAGATGAAAGAGCAAATGCAGGCATTAAATGTTTGCACCAATCAACAGTTTAAAGACCAAATATGGGAAGCAAGAGATCATTTCAATAAAGAGTTGGAGATGCTGAAAAAAAAGCAAACTGAAATACTTGAAATGAAGGAAACAATAAACCAAGATAAAAACTCCATAGAAAGCATAACCAATAGGATAGAACACCTGGAAGACAGAACCTCAGACATTGAAGACAAATTATTTAATCTTGAAAACAAAGTTGACCAAACAGAGAAGATGGTAAGAAATCATGAACAGAATCTACAAGAATTATGGGATATCATGAAAAGGCCAAATTTAAGAATTATTGGGATTGAGGAAGGCTTAGAGAAACAAACCAAAGGAATGAACAATCTATTCAATGAAATAATATCAGAAAATTTCCCAAATCTGAAGAATGAAATGGAAAACCAAGTACAAGAGGCTTATAGAACTCCGAACATACAAAATTACAACAGACCCACACCAAGGCACATTATTATGAAAATACCTAACATACAAAATAAAGACAGAATTTTAAAGGCCGCGAGAGAAAAGAATCAAATTACATTCAGAGGGAAACCAATAAGAATATCAGCAGATTTTTCAATCCAGACCCTAAAAGCTAGAAGAGTCTGGAACAACATATACCAAGCCCTGAAAGAAAACGGATGCCAACCAAGAATCTTTTACCCAGCAAAACTTACCTTCAAATTTGATGATGAAATAAGATCCTTCCATGATAAACAAAAGCTAAAGGAATTTACAAAAAGAAAGCCAGCATTACAGAACATTCTCAGCAAAATATTCCATGAGGAAGAGATGAAAAACAATGATGCAAATCAGCAACAGGAGGCGCTAGCCTAAAGGAATAGCCAAATAAAGGAGAAACCAAATCATGTCAAAAACAAATATGAGTCAATTGACTGGGAATACAAATCATATCACAATAATAACCCTGAATGTTAATGGCCTGAATTCATCAATCAAAAGACATACACTAGCAGATTGGATTAAAAAGAAAAATCCAACAATATGCTGCCTGCAAGAGACTCATCTCATAGAAAGAGACACCCATAGACTAAAGGTGAAAGGATGGGAAAAAACATACCACGCACACGGACACAGCAAAAATACTGGAGTATCCATCCTCATTTCAGATAATGTGGACTTCAAACCAAAACTAGTCAGACGGGATAAAGAAGGACATTATATGCTGCTTAAGGGAAGCATAAATCAGCAAGACATAACAATCATAAATATCTATGCCCCAAACATTGGCTCATCCACGTACATCAAACAAATCCTTCTCAATTCCAGAAATCAAATAGACCACAACACAATAATACCAGGCGAAATTAACACACCTCTGTCACCACTGGATAGATCGTCCAAAAAAAAATTGAATAAAGAAACTATAGATCTCAACAACACAATCAACAATTTAGACTTAACGGACATATATAGAATATACCATCCAACAAAGAACGAATATACTTCTCAGCAGCACATGGATCCTTCTCTAAAATAGACCATGTTTTATGCCACAAAGCTACTGTTAGCAAATACAAGAAGATAGAGATACTACCTTGTACTCTATCAGATCATAATGGATTGAAATTAGAAATAAATGACAGAATAAAAAACAGAAACTTCTCCAATACCTGGAGATTAAATAATACACTATTATATGATGAATGGATAACAGAAGACATCAGGAGGGAAATAAAAAAATTCTTAGAAGTAAATGAGAACAAAGACACATCATTCAAAATCTCTGGGACACTATGAAAGCAGTACTTAGAGGAAGGTTTATTTCATGGGGCGCATTCAAAAAAAGAAGTAGAAATCAACAAATAAATGACTTAACACTATAGCTTAAAGTGCTAGAAAAAGAAGAGCAGACCAATACCAAAAGTAGTAGAAGACAGGAAATAGTTAAAATCAGAGCCAAAATCAACGAAATCAAAACAAAAGAAACAATTGGAAAAATTAACAATAAATAGTTGGTTCTTTGAAAAAATAAATAAAATTGATAAACCCTTAGCCACACTAACAAAGAGAAGACGAGAGAAAACTCAAATTACTAAAATTCGGAATGAACAAGGAAACATCACAACAGACACGAGTGAAATACAAAACATAATTAGAAGCTATTTTGAAAATCTATACTCCAACAAAACAGAAAACCTCGAAGACATCAACAAATTTCTAGAGACATATGAATTACCTAAACTGAACGAGGAGGACATACACAACTTAAATAAACCAATTTCAAGCAATGAAATAGAAGAGGTCATCAAAAGCCTACCAACAAAGAAAAGTCCAGGACCAGATGGGTTCTCAGCCGAGTTCTACAAAACCTTTAAAGAAGAGCTCATTCCAATACTCCTCAAAGTATTCCATGAAATAGAAGAGGAGGGAACCCTCCCAAACTCATTCTATGAAGCCAACATCACCCTGATACCTAAACCAGACAGAGACACATCGAGGAAAGAAAATTTCAGACCAATATCCTTAATGAACATCAATGCAAAAATTCTCAACAAAATGTTAGCAAATCACATACAAATATATATTAAAAAGATAGTGCACCACGATCAAGTGGGTTTTATCCCAGGGATGATTTCAACATTCGGAAATCAATAAATGTCATTCACCATATCAACAGACTTAAAGTTAAGAATCACATGATTATTTCAATAGATGCAGAAAAAGAATTCGATAAAATACAGCATCCCTTCATGCTCAAAACACTAGAAAAAATTGGGGTAGTGGGAACACTCCTTAACATTATAAAGGCCATCTACACTAAGCCCATGGTCAATATCATTCTAAATGGTGAAAAACTGAAAGCGTTCCCCCTAAAAACTGGAACAAGGCAGGGATGCCCTCTTTCACCACTTCTATTCAACATCGTCCTTGAAACTCTAGCCAGAGCAATTAGACAAACCAAAGAAATTAAAGGGATACAAATAGGAAAAGAACTCAAACTATCCCTGTTCACTGATGACATGATAATATATTTAGAGGAACCTGGAAATTCCACCAGAAAACTTTTAGAACTCATAAGTGAATTCAGTAAAGTAGCAGGTTACAAGATCAATGCTCATATATCCAATGCATTTTTATACATAAGTGATGAATCTTCAGAAAGAGAAATTAGGAAAACTACCCCATTCACAATAGCATCAAAAAAAATAAAATACTTGGGAATCAATCTCACAAAAGAGGTGAAAGACCTCTACAATGAGAACTACAGAACACTAAAGAAAGAAATTAAAGAAAACCTTAGAAGATGGAAAGTTCTCCCATGTTCCTGGATAGGCAGAATATTGTCAAAATGACTATACTACCTAAAGTGCTATACAGATTCAATGCAATTCCAATTAAAATCCCAATGATGTACCTTACAGAAATAGAGCAAGCAATTATGAAATTCATCTGGAAGAATAAAAAACCTAGAATAGCTAAAGCAATCCTCAGTAGCAAGAGCGAAGCAGGGGGTATTGCAATACCAGATCTTCAACTCTACTACAAAGCAATAGTAACAAAAACGGCATGGTATTGGTACCAAAATAGATAGGTAGATCAATGGTACAGAATAGAGGACATGGACACAAACCCAAATAAATACAATTTTCTCATACTAGACAAAGGGGCCAAAAATATGCAATGGAGAAAAGATAGCCTCTTCAACAAATGGTGCTGGGAAAACTGGAAAACTATATGCAACAGAATGAAATTAAACCCCTATCTCTCACCCTACACAAAACTCAACTCAAAATAGATAAAGGACCTCGGAATCAGACCAGAGACCCTGCATCTTATAGAAGAAAAAGTAGGTCCAAATCTTCGACTTGTTGGCTTAGGATCCGACTTCCTTAACAGGACTCCCATAGCACAAGAAATAAAAGCAAGAATCAACAACTGGGATAGATTCAAACTAAAAAGCTTTCTCTCAGCAAAGGAAACTCTCAGCAATGTGAAGAGAGAGCCTACAGAGTGGGAGAATATCTTTGCCACTCATACTTCAGATAGAGCGCTAATTTCCAGAATCTATAAAGAACTCAAAAAACTCTACACCAAGAATACAAATAATCCAATCAAAAAATGGGCTAAGGAAATGAACAGACACTTCACAGAAGAAGATGTACAAGTAATCAACAGATATATGAAAAAATGTTCAACATCCCTAGTAATAAGGGAAATGCAAATCAAAACTACCCTAAGATTTCATCTCACCCCAATTAGAATGGCGATTATCAAGAACACAAGCAACAATAGGTGTTGGTGAGGATGTGGTGAAAAAGGAACACTCATACATTGCTGGTGGGGTTGCAAATTAGTGCAGCCACTCTGGAAAGCAGTATGGAGATTCCTCAGAAAGCTTGGAATGGAAACACCATGTGACCCAGCTATCCCACTCCTTGGCCTATACCCAAAGGACTTAAAATCAGCATACTACAGAGATACAGTCACATCAATGTTCATTGCTGCTCAATTCACCAAAGCCAGATTGTGGAACCAACCTAGATGCCCTTCAGTTGATGAATGGATAAAGAAACTGTGGCATATATATACAATGGAATATTACTCCGCAATGAAGAATGATAAAATTATGACATTTACAGGCAAATGGATGAAATTGGAGAATATCATGCTAAGTGAAATAAGCCAATCTCAAAAAACTAAAGGATGAATGATCTCGCTGATAAGCAGATGAGGACATATAATGGGGGGTGGGAGGGGTTAGCATTAGGTTTAGGGTTAAGTTTAGGGTTTGGGATAAGGAGAGCAGTAAGAATGAAGGAAAGAAGGACTGTATAGAGGGAAAAGAGGGGTGGGAGAGGTGGGGGGGAAGGAAAAAAAATAATCAAACATCATTGCCCTATGTAAACGTATGATTACACAAATGGTATGCCTTGACTCTATGTACAAATGGAGAAACAACATGTATCCCATTTGTATACAATAATAAAAAATAAATAAATAAATAAATAAATAAATAAATAAATAAATCAACCAAAGATTATTATTATTATTTTTTTTAATCTCATGATGCAGGGCAGTGGCAGCAAACCCTGCTTTCAGTCAGCCATGTGATCAAGAGGATAAGCAAGCAATACTTTACAGTGTGCTATGTTGCTAAGCTATGAAATTCTGTAAGTTGGGTGTATTAAATGCATTGTTAACATATTTTCAACTAACTATGAATTTATCAGGATGTAAACTCATCATAAATCAAGTAGCATCTGCACATGACATTGTACAAGTTTAACATCTCTAAACCTTTTTTTTTTTTTAATTGCTTTTAGGCCTGATATGAAAATCAAATAACTACCATCACTACTATCATCATTATAACAAAGACAATAACAAAAAGTGGTTCTATAATGTTTGTTATAAAATGTGTACAGCATTGCTGCAAGTACTTTATATATTAATTCATTTGAATTCTCTTACTATTTTACAGATGAGAAAACCAAAGTACAGAGAGGTTAATCCAAATTACATATACAAAATTCCACAATTTGTGAGTTCAGGGCTATCACTGAAAGTCAGTTTATATAGAGAGCTCAGGTCCTTAAGCACTGCACTTTATTTCCCCAAATAAAATAAAATTTGGAAAACAGAATTGTTATGTTTTGACTGTTTAATAAACAGTGTCTAACAATATTTTAGAGAAATCATTTAAAACTTTGATATAGAGTCAAGTTTGCCTGAGTGAGCAGAATGTAGTCGAAGGAAATCACTTCACTTGAAAAGCTTTATGCAGATCAGTGACATCCAAGGGAGAGAAAACCACACCATACAATACACACACACACACACACACACACACACACACAGACACGTGGCAACGAAGCTGACTTTTCTTTTGAAGTGCATCTCTTCCCTGATGTGATAACTGCTGTCCTAGGAAATGATGTCAGGGAGAGTTAAACGTATGTCCATGATGGAGACTATGTATAAAAGTAAGTTAGACAGCAGAGCTGGGGTCCAGTGTTATAATATCGATAAAACAGGATTAAATAGAAAAAATGTTCCTTTACTGTAACTACAAAGCCTTCTCTCTAAGCCTCTAATGTGGTTGAATCATTGAACCCATGTAACATATCAACCAGCACTCCCACATAAAATCTCAAGGGAGAATTAACAGAATGTAGGTGGAGAGTGAGGAAGTCTCTACCAGTAGCTTTGGGGAAATACTACCCGTCCATGTTCAAAATGAGTAAGGAGTGGAAAATGGGCCCTCTGGAAAGATTCTACTACCTAAAAGGAAATTTTCACTAGTTTTAAAATTAAAGAATATTTATTTTATTAAACAAGAGAAGAAAGCAATGAACTGAGTTAATGGGAAAACATAAGAAAATAATGCCACAGAAGAATTTAAAATAGTTTTCAAGAGATTTTCCCCTGCCTTACATTACAGACCAAGATAAATTTCTGAGGGAATGAATGATTTAAAGTCGATAAATGATGTAACATAAACTATGGATCTGGCTACATGATTTGGGAGTGGAACAAATTTTACAGGTCTACCAATTTTTATAAACTCTACAACTAATACCAAAACAAATACTAAAAACAAAAAAATAAGTGTATTTGATCTGATTGAAAAGTAAATGAAACATTGAGAAAAATAGTGATGCTATACATGGCAAATGAGTTGGATGTCTGCTTTTCTAGAGAGATAGGAGTACAAAGTGCTTATAGACATTGATTACAACTTGCCGTGAACATTACTACTGAAACCCACCCAGAGTAGTGTATACATGAGAAAAGGTCACACAGCCTATTCCCAAAAATCGACATTGACCAAATACTTTTACTAATTCCACCCTGATGAACTTTGCCTGTTACCCAGTGACTGAGAATTAGCCTGCTTCTCTCCTTTGTGTTAATCACCCAAAACTTAGGGCCTGATTTCCAGTTTGTTATTACCTACAACTTTTGTCTTCTCTAACATAACCATTCTACCTGCCAAAATCTATCACACTGCTAGTTTTGTTCTAACTGGAAAATCCACAAAGCCTTTTTCAAAGTCCCCAACCACTCTGGGGTGCCAGGAGACAAGACTCATATTCAGAAACATCATCTATCTTAAACACTACTTTCACTACCTTTTTATTACTTTCAATAGTTTGGTACTATTTTCTATCATATCATTAATTATCATTCCACAGCATTCTAGGAACCTTTTATATATATACCTCTACTATCCATATTTAATGCTCTCCTTCACTCAGAAACGTTCAAGAGCTTATATGTACAACATTCACAAAATTAACAGGTTTGTATCAACCTTCCCTAATTTGAAAATTTCATATTCTTTGTGCACGATTATGCAAGACATCATTGCAGTTACAAAACTTTAGGAAAAAATTGTATGTCTTTAATAAGTGGACTGGTTAAAATGTATGATCTGAATTTTTTTAGTAGAATACTAAGCAAATTTAAAAAAAATTAAAGTTCTTTATGAACTTCACCATAAAAATCTCTGTATTTGTCCCTTTCAATATATTACAAAATACCTGATGTAATCTTACTTTATAAAGCAAAAAGGCTTATGTAGCTTATAGTTTGGAAGGCTGAAAGTCTGAGATCAGGCTGCATCATGGGTGCAGCCTCTGCTAAGGGCCTATCTGCATCATGGCAGGAGCATGTGTGGAATCAAGAGATTACACCCCAGAGAAGGAAGTTGGAAAGCCATTCAGACGTTGGACTCACTCTTCCAACAATTTACTCTCGTGATAGCTTTCTTCAGACGAGCATTTCTTCCAAGGGCAGCACTCCCAGTAACCTCAGTACCTCCCACTCGTCTCTACCTATTAATTCCATTAACTCCTATGTGGCCACATTGGAGATCCAGCCTCCAGCACATGAATGTGTGGGGAGACAAACTCAAGCAATGCCCAAACCAGCAATCTTCAAAAGATATTATTTTTTAAATGTGAAAACTGTACACACGTACAGTGTGTATATAACATTCGTGCTACAAAGACAAGGGATTATAATTAAATGAAACCGTTTATATATGCATAAAATACTATGAGGATTAAAAAGAAAAACTTGTGATTTTTTTCTCTGAACCAAGAACAGCTGGGTGGCTGGAATAAAGAGGTGAGTTGGAAATTTTTCATACTATGCTTTTTTTAATCTTTTTAATTTTGAGTGTAACTAGTACTTAATTTAAAAATAAGAAAATGTTTCATGATCTGTTCTGAGAAATTTGTTTCTACCATGGCCTTTAATTACTTTTTGTTTAAAAATACTTTTGTTTCAATCCTATAACAAAGCTTAATATTTTTGAAGGCATTTCAATCAATAATGAAGACCAAAATTAAAGTAAAATTCACTTACCTTTGGGGATCATTGAAGTTACAAGGTAAATAAGCAATTTTGTTTTGGTGCTGGGGATTGAACCACATCCCCAGTCCTTTCTACATTTTATTTAGAGATAGGTAGGGTCTTGCAGCATTGCTAGGAGCCTCACTAAGTTGCTGAGACTGATTTTGAACTCAAGATCCTCTTACCTCAGCCTCCGGAGCCACTGGGATTACAGGTATGTACCACCTCACCCAGCTAAATAGGCAATAGTAACTGTATCATAATTTGTTACATGATTTATTGCTCATTTCTTCTAACATCAATTTTAAAAACTGTAAAATGATATTTTTATTATAAAAATAGAGATATTTTAGTTCCCAGAGCAAGTCTCAACTCTGTTAGGCCTTTACTTGTTTCTTTGATCTTCTCTTTTGGTATTTTATTTGAAGTGTTTTATATACAATTTTCAGTTTGATTATAATAATAGTCATTTACCTAATGCTTATCCCAACCCTGTGCATAATTTATTTTCTCTTTTACAAGGAAATAAACTGAGACCCAGTAACTGATGAAGCAATAAGGATTTGAAGTCAGGTTTGTCTGACTCCAGAAACTGGGTGTTTCAGCCCGTTGTATATTGCTCTGTATAATCTCTAATTATTGCATTTAATTTGTTTATTTCATAACAAATTAGCAATATATCCTTTGCAGATGGATGGTTTTGTCCTTCACAGTATCAAGCACAACTCTGGGAATTCAATTATTCTTTATAAAATGCTTTTCAATAATGTGAGCATATTTTGTTAAAAATTAGGTCACTTTAGAAAAGGGTCACTAAATACACATTTGTAAATGAAACATGAAAATGGCCTTCCAAACTTAAAATATGAGATTTTGATAGATGTTAACATAGTTGTCATTTAGAAATAGAAATATTTACAGGAATTTATAACATTGGTAATTCCACAATAGTTACTATTAAGGTATATGCCTATGCTTATAGCGGTAATACCACACAAAACAACTCATGGTCAATTAAATCATTTAGGGTATTCATGTGATGGTTGTTGTTGCAGGGTTCCAAAGTTTAAACTTTCTTTAACATGCAAAGTTCCCCTGAGCTTTTTACATTTCACAGACCAAACAAACTGATTCAGATAAGATGCTAGATGCTCTCTAGGGAGCTCCCAAAAGCAGTCGTGTGTGATACAGCTCTGCTTCCTTCTGATGAATTCCTCCATGAAGAACGTGCTTTCTCTGCCTTGCCTGTGGTTGATACCACCAGGGAGCAATTCCACTGTCACTGATGAATGCCAGCTAGGTCAGACCTTGTCAGTGCAAATGAAAGTCTTGTGATTAGTATTCTGTACCTTCTTACTAATGAACCTTCTAATCATGAAATCTGTCTGTACTTATAATCTTCTTCTCACTGTTAAGTGCCCTTGAAAGGTTAGATAAGCTGGAAACAGTAGCATTTTTTTTTTCCTTCACATCATCCTTTCAAATTTAGTTTTAGACTTGCTGTTTATAACTCTTAAAATTTGAATATCTTGACATTACAACTATGACAACCTTGGTTATACAATCCTAACATGCAAATGGAAGCTACAGACAAAAACATTTATAATCTAAGTACTTTTTTAAACATACGGACTTCTTGAGGAATATTTTAACAATAGAAAAACTAAGTAATTGTAATAGATTTTACTAAAAAAAAGTATTTTATTAGAAAAGAGCATAAGCAAAAAATGGTTTGCATTAACCAAAAATTTTTAAAAAGGGACTTTGAAGTCAATTTTTAAGGAAGTTATTTGATGTAACTTGAGTAACTTTTGGCTTAATCTAAACATTGCATATATATTTTTACTGCATTTGTCTAATATTGCTCCAGATTGATTATATATTTTGCTAAATCTAAAACATTATTGATAGCAAGGTACATTATTTTATAACTAAAAATTAAAGAACAAAGAATGCCAATTCAACTATGACAGGGTATCAATTGCAGTCACACATGTTGCAATGTGCAAACTATGTATAAAACTTCCACTGGAAGTCACAGATTTTAAAATGTGAAAAAAAATACTTAGAGTACTTGTAAAAATTATGGATATTATGTAGAAGGAGTACAGGAAGTCTTCTAAGGTAGTACCATTTTTCCTCACCAATAGTTCAACCAAATTTACATTTAGCAGGTCCTAAAACTGCATACAGTCTATCTGAATTTACACATCCATCTTTATTTTAGTATGTGCATGTGAATGTGTGTGTGGGATTACCTAGAGCAATCATGAAGAAAGGTTTCCATAAAGCTAAAAAAAAAGTCAAAATGATTTATAAATGCATAAAATTGGAATTACAAAAGTGTTCGAGTGACTAACAGAAATACAGTAAAATGAAAAGGGGGGAAACAGAGAAAGCAAATATAAAACTAAAAGTAGAATGGCAAATGTAAACTCCAATAGTCTAAGGATTAGATTAAAGGCAAATGGGCAAAATATACCCATAAAAAGACAGATTTGCAAAGCAAATTTTGAAATGTGACCTAATTCTATGCTGTCTACAAATACTCATATGACCTTTAAAAATATATGCAGATCAATATAGGAAAAAGGTATAAATCATATATCATGCAGACATTAATTTTTAAAAAGAAAAATAATCTTTTAAATGTTAGGTACCATTTAATTCACAGCAAAGAAAAGACCAAACATAAAGGAAAATTACACATAGCAAGAATGCATTCAATTCTGAAATCAGGACTGTAAAATATGTAAGGCAAAATTGGTAGGACTTAAAAGACAAATATGCAAGCCTATAATTATGATTGGGAATATCAACGCCCCATATCAAACTTGATAAGAAGTTAGAAAAACTAGGAAGACTATAGATGAAGTACAATATGAAGAGCCAATGTGATCTGAGCTCCCTAGAACACCCGCTCCCTAGAACACCAGCAGCCGAAGCACATTCTTCTCAAGCTTAGGTTCAACCGACACCAAGAAAGAACACAACCTGGATCATAAAAACAAACTCAGCAGAGTTAAAAGAATTAAAATCATTCATAGTTTGTTTTCTGACAACAATGAAAGCAAACTATAAATCAATGACAGAAAGACAACAGGAAAATCTCCAAACACGGCTCACTGAAAAATATACTTCTAAATAATCCATGAATTGAAAAGGGAGTCTCAAAATTTAAAGAATATATTGAATGAATAAAAATAAAAACTGATCATTAAAATTCCTAGGATTGAGACAAAGAGAGGGCGACCGCAGGGGAAAAAGGCCCTGTGCATTGCAGGCAGGGGCGCCAGGACCTGCTCCTGAGTACTTCCAGAGGCCCCTGGGGGGTCGCAGGTGAGCGCTGGCGGGTGCTGACGCCTAGGGCTCAGGGAGACGCTAAGGGAAAGTCACTGACAAGTAAGCCCACAAGGAGCTGCGAAGCGCCTCAACCTAGAGAGTCGACCTTGGAACAGCTCCCGCACCTCTACCACCGCCAGGAAGAGGAGACCCCAGAGCTGGAGATTGACATGGACCAGCTCGGGAACATGCAGGACAATGATATCTGGGCTGCCAGAGCCAAGGAGCTGATGGTTGGCTGTTACAAACCCACTGAGACCTTCATCTCTGTCCTGCCGGATACCCCAGCAGGAGTAAGGGTCCCTGACGCAGGCGAACGGGGATTCCCACAGGACAATCCCTGTCCCCGGACCTGGCAGCAACAGTGGTACCAAAGGAAGGCCTGCTGCCATGAGCAGGGCTCCCTCTGTCCCTGGCTTAGAGGCCTCTTCCCTTGTCCCCTGGGTTTTCCACTTTGGGGGTTTTTATTATTAAAGCGATGGGACTTTTTTAAAAACCTTGGAATATAGCTAATGTGGTGCTAAGAGGAAAATTAATAGCACTAAATTGCATGCATTCAAAAGGAGAAAAGTCTCAAAAGTTCTAGAACCTAGAAAACAAGCAGGGAAAAATGGAAATAATGAACAGAAATCAACGAAATTGGAAACAGAATAGGGAAACTCAGCAACAAAAGCTGATTCTTTGAAATGATCTGTAAAATTGATAAAACTCTACCACAATGATTTACAAAAACAGACTAAAATATTACTAATATCATAAATGAAGGATGAGTTATCAAACTGATCCCATTAACAATTAAAAGGAAATCTATTAGAAACTCTGCCTACAAATTTGATAACTTGGATGAAATGAACTATTCCTTTAGGGACACAAGTTACAAAATTCACACAAGAATTATAACTAATCAGACTAGGCCTTGCTGTGGTCCAAACGTTGTGTTCCTCTCAAATTCAGATGTTGGAACTTAAAACCTTATGTAATGGTGTTAAAAGATTGGACCATTGGGGAAGTGATTAAGTCATAAGGGGTCTGCCCACATGAGAGGGGTTAGTGCCCTACACTTTCAGCAAAGCAGGGACATAGAAAGAGGGTGCCATCTGTGAGGAACAGGTTCTCACCAGACACCAGATCTACTGGCACCTTGATCTTGGTTGTAATACATAAATTTCTGTTGTTTATAAATTGCTCAGTCTAATGTATTTTGTTATGACAACCCAAACAAGTCAAAAAGGGCCTATATGTATTAAAGAAATTGAATCAAAAATTATCTTCCAAAAATAAAATCATCATGCCTAGATGGTTTTACTGGTACTTTCCACCAAATATTTGAGGAAGAAGTGATACCAACTCTCTAATGCCTTGCCAGAAAACAAAAGCAGAGAGTACCTCCTAACTCATTCTCTGATGCAGGCATTGCCCTAATACCTAAAACAGATAAAGTTGCTATTTTTTTGAAAAAGGAAAAGTGTAGACCAATGCCTCTCATAAACATACTTAGAAACAACCTGAATAAAAGACAAGGAAATTATATTCTTAAAAATATATAAAAGATTTGCCAAAATTTTGTTTAGAATTTTTGCGTCGATGTTCATTAAGGATATTGGTCTGAAATTTTCTTTCCTCGATGTGTCTCTGTCTGGTTTAGGGATCAGGGCAATATTGGCTTCATAGAATGAGTTTGGGAGAGTTCCCTCCTCTTCTATTTTCTGGAATACTTTGAGAAGTATTGGAATGAGTTCTTCTTTAAAAGTTTTGTAGAACTCGGCTGAGAACCCATCTGGTCCTGGACTTTTCTTTGTTGGAAGGCTTTTGATTACTTCTATTTCATTACTTGAAATTGGTCTATTTAAATTGTGTATGTCCTCCTCGTTCAGTTTAGGCAATTCATATGTCTCTAGAAACCTGTTGATGTCTTCGAAATTTTCTATTTTGTTGGAGTATAAATTTTCAAAATAGCTTCTAATTATGTTTTGTATTTCAGTCGTGTCTGTTGTGATGTTTCCTTGTTCATTCCGAATTTTAGTGATTTGGGTTTTCTCTCGTCTTCTCTTTGTTAGTGTGGCTAAAGGTTTATCAATTTTGTTTTTCGAAGAACCAACTATTTATTTTGTCAATTTTTTGTATTGTTTCTTTTGTTTCAATTTCATTGATTTCAGCTCTGAGTTTAACTATTTCCTGTCTTCTACTACTTTTGGTGTTGGTCTGTTCTTCTTTTTCTAGGGCTTTGAGCTGTAGTGTTAGGTCATTTATTTTTTGAGTTTTACTTCTTTTATTAAATGCGCTCCATGAAATAAATCTTCCTCTAAGTACCGCTTTCATAGTGTCCCAGAGATTTTGATATGATGTTTCTTTGTTCTCGTTTACCTCTAAGAATTTTTTAATTTCCTTCCTAATATCTTCTGTTATCCATTCATCATATAGTAGCATATTGTTTAATCTCCAGGTGTTGGAGTAGTTTCTGTTTTTTACTCTTTCATTAATTTGTAACTTCAATCCATTATGATCTGATAGAATACAAGGTAGTGTCTCTATCTTCTTGTATTTGCTGACATTAGCTTTGTGGCATAATATATGGTCTATTTTAGAGAAGGATCCATGTGCTGCTGAGAAGAAAGTGTATTTGCTCTTGGTTGGATGGTATATTCTATAAATGTCTGTTAAGTCTAAATTATTGATTGTGTTATTGAGATCTATGGTTTCTTTGTTCAATTTTTGTTTGGAAGATCTGTCCAGTGGTGAAAGAGGCGTGTTAAAATCACCTAGTATTATTGTGTTATGGTCTATTTGGTTTCTAAAATTGAGAAGGATTTGTTTAACATACATGGATGAGCCACTGTTTGGGGCATAGATGCTTATGATTGTTATATCTCGCTGATTTATGCTTCCCTTAAGCAGTATGAATTTGCAGCCCCACCAGCAATGTACACTCTTACATTGCTGGTGGGGCTGCAAATTAGTGCAGCTAGTCTGGAAAGCAGTATGGAGATTCCTCAGAAAGCTTGGAATGGAAACACCATTTGACCCAGCTATCCCACTCCTTGGCCTATACCCAAAGGACTTAAAATCAGCATATTACAGAGATACAGCCACATCAATGTTCATAGCTGCTCAGTTCACAATAGCCAGATTGTGGAACCAACCTAGATGTCCTTCAATTGATGAAAGGATAAAGAAACTGTGGTATATATATACAATGGAATATTACTCAGCCATAAAGAACGATAAAATTATGGCATTTGCAGGCAAATGGATGAAACTGGAGAATATCATGCTAAGTGAGATAAGCCAATCTCAAAAAACCAAAGGAAGAATGATATCGCTAATAAGTGGATGATGACACATAATGGGGGGTGGGAAGGGTTAGTGTTGGGGTTGGAGTTGGGTTTAGGGAGGGGGGCAGGAATGGAGGAAGGAAGGACTGTATAGATGGAGGGAGGGGGGAGGGAAAAAATGGCAGAATGAATCAAACAACATTACCCTATGTACATTTATGATTACACAAATGGTATGCCTTTACGCCATGTACAGACAGAGAAACAACATGTATCCCATTTGTTTACAATAAAAAAAAAGAAAAAAATATATAAAAGAGAATTATATATCACAACAAAATGGGACTTATTCCAGATAAACAAAACTGGTTCAACATTAGAAAGTCAACATAATCCACCACCTCAATGGCCTTATACAAGAAAAATCATGTTTGATGCAGAAAAATTATCTAACAGAATTTAACTCCCATATATGATAGAAACTCTTAGAAAAAGAGGGATGAAGAATGATATGGAAAGGAATTTACAAAAAGAAAGCTGGCATTACAGAACATTCTCAGCAAAATATTCCATGAGGAAGAGATGAAAAACAATGATGCAAATCAGCAACAGGAGGAACTAGCCTAAAGGAATAGCCAAATAAAGGAGAAACCAAATCATGTCAAAAAACAAATAAGTCAAATGACTGGGAATACAAATCATATCACAATAATAACCCTGAATGTTAATGGCCTGAATTCATCAATCAAAAGACATACACTAGCAGATGGATTAAAAAGAAAAATCCAACAATATGCTGCCTGCAAGAGATTCATCTCATAGAAAGAGACACCCATAGACTAAAGGTGAAAGGATGGGAAAAAACATACCACGCACATGGACACAGCAAAAAAGCTGGAGTATCCATCCTCATTTCAGATAATGTGGACTTCAAGCCAAAACTAGTCAGAAGGGATAAAGAAGGACATTATATACTGCTTAAGTGAAGCATAAATCAGCAAGATATAACAATCATAAGTATCTATGCCCCGAACATTGGCTCATCCATGTACATAAAACAAATCCTTCTCAATTCCAGAAATCAAATAGACCACAACACAATAATACTAGGCGATTTTAACACACCTCTCTCACCACTGGACAGATCTTCCAAACACTAATTGAATAAAGAAACCATAGATCTCAATAACACAATCAAAAATTTAGACTTAACCGACATATATAGAATATACCATCCAACAAAGTACGAATATACTTTCTTCTCAGCAGCACATGGATCCTTCTCTAAAATAGACCATATTTTATGTCATAAAGCTACTGTTAGCAAATACAAGAAGATAGAGATACTACCTTGTACTCTATCAGATCATAATGGATTGAAATTAGAAATAAATGACAGAATAAAAAACAAACTTCTCCAATACCTGGAGATTAAATAATACACTATGATATGATGAATGGATAACAGAAGACATCAGGAGGGAAATAAAAAATTCTTAGAAGTAAACGAGAACAAAGACACATCATTCAAAATCTCTGGGACACTATGAAAGCAGTACTTAGAGGAAGAGTCATTTCATGGGGCGCATTCAACAAAAGAAGTAGAAATCAACAAATAAACGACTTAACACCACAGCTCAAAGCCCTAGAAAAAGAAGAGCCAAAACCAAAAGTAGTAGAAGACAGGAAATAGTTAAAATCAGAGCCAAAATCAACGAAATTGAAACAAAAGAAGCAATCGGAAAAATTAACAAAATAAATAGTTGGTTCTTTGAAAAAATAAACAAAATTGATAAACCCTTAGCCACACTAACAAAGAGAAAGAGAAAGAAAACTCAAATTACTAAAATTCGGGGGGTTTCAAGATGGCGGACTAGAGGGCGGCTGCATTTCATGTTGCTCCAGGACGCAGGATTCAAAAGAGGAGATAGTGAGAGACTTGGGACCAACTCAAAGCCGCCGGGTGAGTCTCTCCCATTGGGGAGGCATCCTGGATGGGATGGTAGTCCCGGAACGCAGGGAACTTTGTGAAGTAGAGTTGCCTGGCGAGACGCCCCTCCTCCCACTGGAGCGGTGAACACGGACAACTGGGAACATCGTAGAGGTGGCTGCTCAGCACAGCGCTTGGACTCACAGCAACCACTGGGGCTCTGGGTGGCTGCCTGAGGAGGAGCTGCGTGGCGAGCTGTTTGGATTCAGAGCGATTGCTTTTGAACATCAGGAGGCTGCCCGGAAGAAGAGAAGCACGGCGGGTCGCTTGGTCTAGGAGTGACTGCATCAGAGCTATAGGTGGTTGCCAGAGGAGGAGGCAAGTGGTGAGTTGTTTGGACTCAAAGCGACCACTCCTGAACACCGGTGGCCTGCTTGGAGGAGGAGTGCGGTGGGTTGCTTGGTCTCCGAGCCACCACTCCTGAACACCCGGGGGGGCTACCCCGAGGAGGAGGAGGAACAGGGCGGGTCACTTGGACTCGGAATGACTGCCTAGGGCTACGGGCGGTTGGCGGGAGGAGGAGACCCGAAGTGAGTTGCTTGGACTCCTAGTGACTGCGTCGGAAACCGGGCGGCTGTCTGGAGGAGGAGGTGTGTGGCGGGTCTCTGGGTCTCGGAGCTTTTGTACAGGGCTCCAGGTAGTGGCTCAGAGGAGGGGCCGCATAGCCAGGCGATTAGGTGCAGAGCAGGGTCCCAGGACCTAGGTGGCTTCTTGGTGGAAGAACTGCACAGAGACACGCCTACGGACGGAGCGAAGTTTCCAGGACTGCAGGCAGATTCTCTGAGGAGAGGCAGCCTAAGGAGACTCGTCTGCGAAGGGTGAGGTTCCCAGGCCCAGGAGGTAGGTCGGGGACCCTGGGAACGTTGCAGAGGAAGACAGCCCAGCCCAGGCGGTAGTTGTAGATTGAGGGGAACCGACCAGCGAGACCTCCCCACTGGGTGAGTCTTCCCTGCCGGGTGAGGTTTTCCCACAAGGACGGTAAAACCAGAGACACAGGCACAAACAGGCCTTGCCTCAGCCCGCAGCCTAGTTCCCCTTTGGATGACCATTGGTTAACAAGTGGAGGCACCTCTGCCCACTATCAGGGAATATATCCCACCTGAGGGCCACCAACCCTAGAGAGGCAGCTTCCTTGTGGAGCACCGCACTATCAACTTCCTCCAAGACTTCAGGCTACTGAAGGATAAGAGGGGATATACTAGCAATCATCAGGGACATTATAAGTCAACAGAGGAAATCTGCAATATCTTAATGACCCACTGATTCCTGAACAATATGAAAAATGGAGGGAAGAAAATGCCCCAAACAAATCTAGATGTTACATCAATAAAATCCAACGACAGCATGGCAGAAGAAATGACAGAAAGGGAGTTCAGAACGTACATAATTAAAATGATCAGGGAAGCAAACGATGAGATGAAAGAGCAAATGCAGGCATTGAATGATGAGATGAAAGAGCAAATGCAGGCATTGAATGATCACACCAATTGACAGTTAAAAGAGCAAATACAGGAAGCAAAAGATCATTTCAATAAAGAGTTAGAGATATTGAAAACAAACCAAACAGAAATCCTTGAAGTGAAGGAAACAATAAACCAAATTAAGAACTATTCTATTGGTTATGCTTTCTATGAAGAACACCTGGAAGACAGAACTTCAGATATTGAAGACAAAATATTTAACCTTGAAAACAAAGTTGAACAGAGAAGATGGTAAGAAATCATAAACAGAATCTCCAAGAAATATGAGATATCATGAAAAGGCCAAATTTGAGAATTATTGGGATTGAGGAAGGCTTAGAGAAACAAACCAAAGGAATGAACAATCTATTCAATGAAATAATATCAGAAAATTTCTCAAATCTGAAGAATGAAATGGAAAATCAAGTTCAAGAGGCTTATAGGACTCCAAATATACAAAATTACAATAGACCCACACCAAGGCACATTATAATGAAAATACCTAACATACAAAATAAAGACAGAATTTTAAAGGCTGTGAGAGAAAAGAACCAAATTACATTCAGGGGGAAACCAATACGGATATCAGCAGATTTTTCAATCCAGACCCTAAAAGCTAGAAGGGCCTGGAACAACATTTTTGAAGCTCTGAAAGAAAATGGATGCCAACCAAGAATCTTATACCCAGCAAAACTTACCTTCAAATTTGACGATGAAATAAAATCATTCCATGATAAACAAAAGCTAAAAGAATTTACAAAAAGAAAGCCAGTATTACCGAACATTCTCAGCAAAATATTCCATGAGGAAGAGATAAAAAACAAAGAAGCAAATCGGCAAAGGGAGGAATTGTCCTAAAGGACCTGTCAAATAAAGGAGGAACCAAGTTGTGTGAAAAAAATAAATAAATAAAATTTAAAAAATGAACCAAATGACTGGGAATACAAATCATATCACAATAATAACCCTGAATGTTAATGGCCTGAATTCATCAATCAAAAGACATAGACTGGCAGATTAAATTAAAAAGAAAGATCCAACAATATGTTGCCTGCAAGAGACTCACCTCATAGAAAGAGATACCCATAGACTAAAGGTGAAAGGATGGGGAAAAACAAACCATGCACATGGACTCAGAAAAAAAGCTGGAGTATCCATCCTCATTTCAGATAATGTGGACTTCAAGCCAAAGTTAGTCAGAAGGGATAAAGAAGGACATTTCATACTGCTTAAGGGAAGCATAAATCAGCAAGATATAACAATCAAAAACATCTATGCCCCAAACAGTGGCTCATCCATGTACATAAAACAAATCCTTCTCAATTTTAGAAACCAAATAGACCATAACACAATAATACTAGGTGATTTTAACATGCCTCTCTCACCACTGGACAGATCTTCCAAACAAAAATTGAACAAAGAAACCATAGATCTCAATAACACAATCAATAATTTAGACTTAACAGACATTTATAGAATATACCATCCAACCAAGAGCGAATATACTTTCTTCTCAGCAGCACATGGATCCTTCTCTAAAATAAACCATATATTATGCCACAAAGCTAATGGTAGCAAATACAAGAAGATAGACACTACCTTATATTCTATCAGACCATAATGGATTGAAGTTAGAAAAGATGAAAGAGTAAAAAACAGAAACTACTCCAACACCTGGAGATTAAACAATATGCTATTATATGATGAATGGATAACAGAAGATATTAGGAAGGAAATTAAAAAATTCTTAGAGGTAAATGAGAACAAAGACACATCATATCAAAATCTCTGGGACACTATGAAAGCGGTACTTAGAGGAAGATTTATTTCATGGAGCGCATTTAATAAAAGAAGTAAAACTCAACAAATAAACGACCTAACATGACAGCTCAAAGCCCTAGAAAAAGAACAGACCAACACCAAAAGTAGTAGAAGACAGGAAATAGTTAAACTCAGAGCTGAAATCAATGAAATTGAAACAAAAGAAACAGTACAAAAATTTGACAAAATAAATAGTTGGTTCTTCGAAAAAATAAACAAAATTGATAAACATTTAGCCACACTAACAAAGAGAAGATGAGAGAAAACCCAAATCACTAAAATTCAGAATGAACAAGGAAATATCACAACAGACACAACTGAAATACAAAACATAATTA
This sequence comes from Sciurus carolinensis, assembly GCF_902686445.1. Taxonomy (NCBI): domain Eukaryota; kingdom Metazoa; phylum Chordata; class Mammalia; order Rodentia; family Sciuridae; genus Sciurus; species Sciurus carolinensis. The sequence goes on from NC_062224.1 coordinate 89,691,395, forward strand.
GAAGCTATTTTGAAAATCTATACTCCAACAAAACAGAAAACCTCGAAGATATCAACAAGTTTCTAGAGACATATGAATTACCTAAACTGAACGAGGAGGACATACACTATTTAAATAGACCAATTTCAAGCAATGAAATATAAGAGGTCATCAAAAGCCTACCAACAAAGAAAAGTCCGGGACCAGATCGGTTCTCAGCCGAGTTCTACAAAACCTTTAAAGAAGAGCTCATTCCAATACTCCTCAAAATATTCCATGAAATAGAAGAGGAGGGAACCCTCCCAAACTCATTCTATGAAGCCAACATCACCCTGATACCTAAACCAGACAGAGACACATCGAGGAAAGAAAATTTCAGACCAATATCCTTAATGAACATCGACGCAAAAATTCTCAACAAAATGTTAGCAAATTGCATACAAAAACATATTAAAAAGATAGTGCACCACAATCAAGTGGGTTTATCCCAGGGATGCAAGGTTGGTTCAACATCAGGAAATCAATAAATGTCATTCACCATATCAACAGACTTAAAGTTAAGAATCACATGATTATTTCAATAGATGCAGAAAAAGCATTCGATAAAATACAACATCCCTTCATGCTCAAAACACTAGAAAAAATTGGGGTAGTGGGAACATTTCTTAACATCGTAAAGGCAATCTACGCTAAGCCCATGGTCAATATCATTCTAAATGGGGAAAAACTGAAAGCATTCCCCCTAAAAACTGGAACAAGGCAGGGATGCCCTCTTTCACCACTTCTATTCAACATCGTCCTTGAAACTCTAGCCAGAGCAATTAGACAAACCAAAGAAATTAAAGGGATACGAATTGGAAAAGAAGAACTTAAACTATCCTTATTTGCTGATGACATGATTATATATTTAGAGGAACCTGGAAATTCCACCAGAAAACTTTTAGAACTCATAAGTGAATTCAGTAAAGTAGCAGGTTACAAGATCAATGCTCATATATCCAATGCATTTTTATACATAAGTGATGAATCTTCAGAAAGAGAAATTAGGAAAACTACCCCATTCACAATAGCATCAAAAAAATAAAATACTTGGGAATCAATCTCACAAAAGAGGTGAAAGACCTCTACAATGAGAACTACAGAACACTAAAGAAAGAAATTAAAGAAAACCTTAGAAGATGGAAAGATCTCCCATGTTCCTGGATAGGCAGAATTAATATTGTCAAAATGGCCATACTACCTAAAGTGCTATACAGATTCAATGCAATTCCAATTAAAATCCCAATGATGTACCTTACAGAAATAGAGCAAGCAATTATGAAATTCATCTGGAAGAATAAAAAACCCAGAATAGCTAAAGCAATCCTCAGTAGCAAGAGTGAAGCAGGGGGTATCGCAATACCAGATCTTCAACTCTACTACAAAGCAATAGTAACAAAAACGGCATGGTATTGGTACCAAAATAGACAGGTAGATCAATGGTACAGAATAGAGGACATGGACACAAACCCAGATAAATACAATTTTCTCATACTAGACAAAGGTTCCAAAAATATGCAATGGAGAAAAGATAGCCTCTTCAACAAATGGTGCTGGGAAAACTGGAAAACCATATGCAACAGAATGAAATTAAACCCCTATCTCTCACCCTGCACAAAACTCAACTCAAAATGGATAAAGGACCTCGGAATCAGACCAGAGACCCTGCATCTTATAGAAGAAAAAGTAGGCCCAAATCTTCAACTTGTTGGCTTAGGATTAGACTTCCTTAACAGGACTCCCATAGCACAAGAAATAAAAGCAAGAATCAACAACTGGGACAGATTCAAACTAAAAAGTTTTCTCTCAGCAAAGTAAATTATCAGTAATGTGAAGAGAGAGCCTACAGAGTGGGAGAATATCTTTGCCAACCATACTTCAGATAGAGCGCTAATTTCCAGAATCTATAAAGAACTCAAAAAACTCTACACCAAGAATACAAATAATCCAATCAACAAATGGGCTAAGGAAATGAACAGACACTTTACAGAAGATCTACAAGTAATCAACAGATATATGAAAAAATGTTCATCTCTAGTAATAAGAGAAATGCAAATCAAAACTACACTAAGATTCCATCTCACCCTAATTAGAATGGCAATTATCAAGAATACAAGCAACAATAGGTGTTGGCGAGGATGTGGGGAAAAAGGTACACTCATACATTGCTGGTGGGGCTCCAAATTAGTGCAGCCAGTCTGGAAAGCAGTATGGAGATTCCTCAGAAAGCTTGGAATGGAAATACCATTTGACCCAGCTATCCCACTCCTTGGCCTATACCCAAAGGACTTAAAATCAGCATACTACAGAGATACAGCCACATCAATGTTCATTGCTGCTCAATTCACCATAGCCAGATTGTGGAACCAACCTAGATGTCCTTCAATTGATGAATGGATAAAGAAACTGTGGCATATATATACAACGGAATATTACTCCACCATGAAGAATGATAAAATTATGGCATTTGCAGGCAAATGGATGAAATTGGAGAATATCATGATTGATAAACCAATCTCAAAAAACTAAAGGACGAATGATCTCGCTGATAAGCGGATGAGGACATATAATGGGGGGTGGGAGGGGTTAGCGTTAGAGTTAGGGTTTGGTTTAGTTTAGGGTTAGGGATAAGGAGGGTGGTAAGAATGGAGGAAGGAAGGACTGTATAGAGGGAAAAGAGGGAGGGGTGGGGGGAAGGGGAAAAATAACAGAATGAATCAAACAACATTACCCTATGTAAATTTATGATTACACAAATGGTATGCCTTTACTCTATGTACAAACAGAGAAACAACATGTATCCCATTTGTTTATAATAAAAAAAAAATGATATGGTTTGAGTGCGTCCTTCAAAGTTTCCTGTGTTGAAATTTAATCTCCAATCTTAGGTATTAAGAAAGTGGAAACTTAAATCAATCTCTTTTGTTTAGAGGTGGCATCTTTGGGAGGTGATTGGAAATAGAAAAGGTCATCAGGGTGGGACCCCATGACTAAGTTACCAGTGGCTTTTATAGGAATAGGGATACAGACCAGAAGATACACACACAAACACAAACACACTCTTAATGTCTCTTGCCACTTGCCACCCTACACTGTCTCAGGACTCCGTCAACAAGAAGTTCATCACCAGATGCAGTCCCTCAACTTTGCACTTCCGAAACAATGGACCAGAAAACCCTTGTTTTTCTTTTTTTGTTCTTTTTATATATACATGACAGTAGAGTGTATTTAACATATTATACATACAATAGAGTATAACTTCCCATTTTTCTGGTTGTACATGATGTGGAGTTACATTGGTCATGTATTCATATATGAACATAGGAATGTTATGTCCTATATATTCTACTGTCTTTCCTGTTCCTATCCCCTTTCCCTTCTTTTCATTCCCCCTTGTCTAATCCAATAAACTTCTATTCTCCACTGCCTGCCCCCTTTATTGTGTGTTAGCATGTACTTATCAGAGAGAACATTTGACCTTTGGTTTTAGGGGGGATTGGCTTATTTCATTTAACATGATAGTCTCCAGTTCCATTCATTTACTGGCAAATGCTATAATTTCATTCTTCTTTAAGGCTGAATAATATTCCATTGTGTATATATACCACATTGTCTTCATCCATTCATTTGTTGAAGGGCATCTAAATTGGTTCCATAGCTTAGCTATTGTAAAGTGAGTAGCTGTAAACATTGATGTGACTGTGTCACTATCATTTGCTGATTTTAAGTCCTTTGGGTACATACCAAGAAGTGGGAAAACTGAGTCAAATGGTGGTTCCAACTGTTTTTGCTTTATAATGTGACTTCCCTCAGGTATTTCACTGTAGTAATGCAAAACAGACTATGAAGCTGAAGAAGTCTCTTCCTTTATTAAAGTATGTTACATAAAATGAATGAAAATACTAAACACCCCATAGCTAGCATTTTTCTTAATAGTGAAAGAAGGAATTTTTTTATAAGATTGGGAACATGTAAGGAATGTCTACTCTCACTTCACTTAATTGACATAGTGCTAAAATTTTTGGGCAGTACAATAAGGCCATAAAAGGAAATAATAATCATATAGATTTTAAGTACAGGACTACTTCTCAAACTCATTCCATAAATGTACAGTTATGATAACACAAACTTATTTCTGTCTACAATTTTTTTTTTTTTTTTGCTGGAGTTCATAAGAATATAGCCATGCAATAAGAATAAGAGTTTCAAGTTGGGCCAAAGCTAGAACCAGTGAAGTAGGCTAGTAGGGTTAGTTTAAGCCTAATATAAAATAAAGGGATTCTAAAGATCCACCTGTGGGTTCAACCAAGTCATCAGCATGCAATCATCATAAATGATAAATGAATTGACTGACAAGCAATAATAAAAGAATATTCATTAACTTTTAAATTTTTTCATATTTTATTTCAACTAATTTTATGAAAACATAAAGTAATTTTTAGTTTATTCTTTTCCCAAAATGTTCTGCTCCTCTTTTCATCCTGAAAATGATAGAGGAGAGAAATCCAAAGGATCCAAATTCAACAAAGGTACAGAAATTACTGGGAATGAAAAGGCTCATAGGCATGAGATGGAAGAGAATACCATAGTGGGTTTGTGTTTATCATATTTCTTCAGGACAAGAACAAACTCTCTCCCAAGAGTATCCCAGAATAAAATGAACCATTTTACATTGAACAGAGACTTGAAGAAGAGCCAGTACGTGAGTTTGGCTCAGCTGAAGTAAAAGAAATACACCTCTTCTTCTTGGGTCTCTCTGGGTCAGCTTAGATTCTGCGTCTATTCTGTGTCTCCAAAACACTATGCAGTATTTAATGTAACATCACTTTTGTGTATGTGTGTGTGTGCTGGGGATTGAACCCAGGGCCTTGTGCATGCAAAAGCACTCTACCAACTCAGCTACATCCCAAACCCTATATGTCACTTTTCCCAATTATAAATATCTCTTGACTTTCCTATCTTTCTGTTTAGGATATAAGAGCTAACACTTTGAAAATGTGCTTGTCACATACACATCAGTTGAATTAAATACTTTGTTGTTTATTCTTAATATCCAGCATGAATCTGTGGCAAAGAAGGTACACAATAAGTGTTTGTAGAAGGAGATTCTGAATCAGTCAGAATGACATAGTTAAGAGAAAACAGTATCTAGAGGATGTCATTTAGGAAGAAATTGATAATGGGTAATGATAGAAGAAGCTATGGACTCAGTAGATAACTGAGGGAACATATAGACTATTGGGTTCTAATTGCATTCCACTCAGTTGCCCATGCATTTTCACTTTTTAAAAACAATCCTTGGATTATATACCTTTTGAGAAAAAAATGGTTACAGTACCCTAGTTTCTAAAACCCTTCTCTTTCCAGGTTATTTCATCTATCAGTTCACTCTTCTTCATAATAAGTCACTACAAATCTTAGGTACCTAGGACAACAATTGTTTATTTAATTAATGATTCAGTGGTCTGAACCCACTCAGGTGATCTCCACTGATTTGTTCATGCCTCCACAATATCGGTATGTGTTTTGACTGGTCTCTAAGAGAGCCTTGCTCATATGACTAATATTTGGCAGCCTATCCACATGCACAACTGGAACACGTGTCTGTCATCATCTGTCAGGTTAATGCTGGCTTTGTCGTAGGGTAATCAGAGGATTCCAAAAGCAGCAAGTATGCAGGCACTAGCATATTTTAAGCTTCTGTGGCCCTACCTTTGCTTGATGATCAAGTTTGAGCACTCCCTTCAGGAAGTTGACTTATTTTCCTGCCTGCTTGTCCCAAAGCACAGGCAACTCAAAGTGCCCAAGTGGTAACTGTGGCTTAATTCATGAGACCCAAGTAGAAGCATTTCCTCTCTGAAACAAGGTCCTCAAATCATACCTGTATGCCTCAGAATTGCAGGAGCAGAAAACATAACTTTCATTGGGTCCCTGACAAAAGGGCAACTGGACCACTCCTGCTTCCACCTCTGGGTTCTCATGTATTTGCCTATTGGAGATATAGTGATATGCATTTTTACTGATTTAGAATACACACAATAGGCGGGGCACAGTGGCACACACCTCTAATCCCAGCAACTCAGGAGGCTGAGGCAGGAGGATCACAAGTTCAAGGCCAGGCTCAGAAACAGTGAGACCTTTAGCAACTTAGAAAGACCCAATCTCAAAAACAAAAAATAAACAAGACTGGGGATGTAGCTCAGTGGTAGAGTGCCACTGGGTTCAATCCCCAGTACCAAAAATTTTTTTTCCAGAATATGTAATATATTCTGGAAGATGAGTCTCAAGTTTGTGTTAGCTGGTTTTTCAGTTGTATTTATAACAAACTCTTCCAACCTTCTGTCAGGCCAGCAGCTGTTCAGTGGTTCAAGATAGGATATGACTGGATTTCTAGGACATGTACCCTTTTATGCAATGTAGAAGAAAGAGTCCAAGGTAAGCTATCTGCCACCAATTGGCTTGCTGGTTTTTTCAAAGGATGCTTTAGTGTTGTTCTCTATTTTCATCAGGTTAGACTTCTGGGGCCAGTAATCACTAGATAAGCCTTGGTGAATAGTAGTCTATGCTGTTGGGACCAGGAGTAACTTCAATCCCTGCCCTCATGCCTTCTCCGTGCTTACAACTATTATGCTGTCCCTGGAGTACCTGATAGCAAGGACAGACTGATGATCACTGAGCAAGTCAGTTTCTCTATCAGTTTAGTGCCTCCCCGACAGAGGATATTTTGGTGGTCATGCATTAGGTATCTATTGGTATATAGCAAACTCGTCCAATACTTTGCAGTTTAAAACAACAAATACATATTACCTTTCATTATCTTATCAGGAATTCAGAAATACCTGATTGTGGTACAAGTTGCCATCAATTTGCTGCCCAGTATAGGCCCTGAAGGGTTCATTTGGAAGTTCACTCAAATAGCTTTGGAGGAAGGCCTCTGTTCACCACCATGCGGGCTGCTCCAATGTTCCCTGAGTGTCCTCATAACATGACAGCTGGATTCTACCAGAGAAAATGACCAAGAGAGATGAGACAGGAAGCTACAGTGCTTTTGTAAACTGATCTCTAAAATGATACATCATTTTCCCTTTATTCTTTTCATTAGAAACAAGGTCTTAAGTTCAGTCCACACACAAAAGGACAGGAATTAATCTCCATTCCTTGAAGAGAGGCATCTCAAAGAATTTTTAGATGCTTAAAACCAATACAAGTGGTACAAACACCTTCATACAGTGTGTCCACTTCCATAGGTGGATTCATGTGCCTCTATCCTTCCCTTCCTCCTTAAAGTAGTCACTCAGGTTCTCTTTTGCAAGAGGAATACATTTGATTCCCACCTGGGTGGGTCTTGATACATCCCTGACTGATCTTGATGCAAATGGGCAAGTGTAAAAGTTGAGCTCTAAGAAAGGCATGGTGAACCAGGGCTTAGACCCCTCCCCAATGAGTGTCAGATCATGCCATCAGTAAGCCCCCCAAAACAGCTGAAGCTGAGGTTATCTAGAGTTCATAAAAAAGGAGATGAAGACGGTAAGTTGTGTTCCTGGGATTAATTGCTGAATGTAAGCTGCCACTTGTACTTTTCTTGAAGGTTCTCACGGGAAAGGATGGAATCCTAGAGAAACTTCGTGGAATTGACAGTATCTACTGTAATTCCTCAGGAGCTATCTCACTTTTAAAGAGGCCAGATTGGGGAAATCAAATGAAAATGTACTGGGAACCACCACCCCTGCATCCCTTTAGGAGTGGCACTGATGTACACCATTCCTCTTGTCACAGAATATTAGTTTTGATTTACCAAGTTGGTCATGGGGGTTGAAGTTAAAACATCTGCCATTTAAGTTTCCTCACTATGATATCTCTTTCCTCCACTCCTATACCTAAAGGCAAAGTGGAGGTTGTGTCAACTCTTAAGTATGTTCATTTCAATTATACTTTTAATGACTGGGGGAATAAATACAGCTGTAGAACTAGTGGACACCCTGTGATCTATATCTGGGCCAAGATTCTGTCTGTTTCTTGGTCATCATACACCCTTCCTCTAATGGGGATTGTGATGATATTTTGGATCTTTGAGTAACAATGTCAACTCAGATTCTGAGTTTAAGCAGTCTTTAAAATGTTTTGGGTATTCCCTTTTTCCCACAGTACAGACTCTAGTTACCCCAAATAAACATAGAAAATTGTTACCATGTACACTTTCCAAGAGTACTTCTTGTTGGAGATATGGCCTCTTCCACTCTATGGATTTGGGTTTTGAAAAGTGACTCAGATACAAAAGTTGGAAGTAAAAGTATGCCCTTTTTTTCTTTTTCTTTTTCTTAAAACAGCTTTAGCTTTATGGCTATTCATTCTTTTTTTGTTTTCATTATACAGACTGCATAGTATCTTCATCGACTACCTATATATTTGGCCCGAAATGACACATGTTCTAGTAGCCACCTCTCTAACTCTCTGAGGGGCAGGCCTTCCAACTCCCACTCAAACCTTGCTCTTAACATTCTACAAAGAACCCGAAGGACTCCTTATTATAAAAGAGTGGCCATTTCATCTCCATTGTTTTAGGGTGTCTTACCCATCCATCATTTCCTTAAATGATTTTCATCTTAGTTGCTCAACTGCTAACAAGAGAATGCTATTACTTCCTTTCATCTCATGAAACCTATCAGAGTTCAAATAATGAAATTGATTACTTACATATTTTGAACTAAAAACCCATAATTTTATTTAAAGATATTTAGGGAGAATACTTACATAAAAATCTTTTTTTTCCACATTTTTGTAAAAAAGACTAAAACAACCCTCAAAATAGTTTTGAGAGATTATTATGATTTAAACATGAACTACTAATTACAATCTAATTAGTAAGTATTGAAGATAACGTCTGAATTGTCTTCCAAAAATTTTATGAAGAAACTGCAATATCTCCAGCACTTGTCTTGGTACAGGAAATAGCTCTAAGTTCTTTATATGTTTTGGAATTTCCTCTCAGAGCAGAAAACAAAAATCCATTAATAACAGCTAATATTTACATAACTTTAATAATTTGCAAACATTGCCCCTACTATTTTATCATTTGATCCTCCTAACAATTTTACAGGAGATGTTATCATTAATTTTACTAGTTAAAAACTTGATCTTTCAAAAGATTAAGTAATATGTCCACATTTTCTTAATTAATACACTGCAGAGCCAAGATTGGACCTAGATCCCCTAACACTAGAGTGAATGTTCTATTTTACCTCTATCCTTTACTGATCAATTAGCTTGGTCAAGTTATTTGATCCAGACTTTGCAAACCAGAAAGAACACTTGACTGACTTTAAATGATCTTTCTAGCTCCCACATCATTTCCTTTTGCACATGGAAAGTGAGTATTTTATTTACTTCAACTGAAAGCCTCACCTTATCTGAGTTAATTTGCCACATGGTGATTCTTTCCCAAGACTCACTCTAGTTTAGTGTCTATCCTAATCCCTATATATGGTAAAGTCATAGAAAATAGGGACAAAATGAATGCTTCCTTTGGAAACTGTTTGTTAAAAATAAAAACTTAAATTACTAATGCAATAATTATTTCAACAGTGATTTGAATAAATTTATATTTCAATCCAAGGAAAGAGGACTGAGAAGCAGAAATCAAGAAATATTAGTATAGTACAATTTTCTAGTTGTATTCTTCATTCAGCTAACTTAATACAACAAATCTAGTAGTTGTCTGAATGGATTAACATTTTATATTACTATTGCAAAGCTCAAAAGCTTGAGTTCAAGTCCTGATATTTTCATCATAGTTAGTGACTTTAAGGGAGGTTATTTAGCATTTCAGTGACTCAGTTCCCCTCAGCTGTAAAGTATTAATGCTTCTCTTGTAGCGCCTGTGAGGATTAAGTGATTTAATACACACAATGACTTAGTGTAGTGCTGAACACATTAAAACTGCTATATAGATGTAAGATAGTAATATTAATCACCATTTAATGTTGCTGCTGTTAATAAATATGATAAAATATTTAAAATCCTGTGACTTTTATACCTCCCATAGACTTTTGGCCATATTCTAATCTAGAATGAAGCTTAATGTCTTTTTCTTTGCCAAACCTTGCTTAAGCCACCAGGAGAGGGCCTTAAAATAAACCTAGTTGTTGTTTCCCCTTAAAATGAGAGACTGGTAGCCAGTTTAAAAATAAATAAATAAATAGGTTCACAGCATCTAGGCGTGTATCTGAACAAAGAGCAAATGCCAGGAAATGAGAGAAGAGATTCGTGAGTTCCTTTATAGAAAATGGCTATGTCATACTTACTCCTTATTACCAGACTGTTAATATTCTCATAAAATACTTTGTAATGCATCTGACCTCAAGAAGAGAACACCATTGTGCCTGTCTCAATCAGTTTGGACGACTATAACAGTCTCACAGATTGGATGGCTGACACAATACACATTTATTTCTCACAGTTCTGGAGGCTTGAAGTCCAAGATCAAGTTGCCAGCATTGTCAGGGACTTCTTCCTGGGTGTGACTTCACATAACCTCCCTTGGTGGAAGTATGCATAGAGAGGTGGAGCTCTAGAGTAGAGTCTTTCTCTTATAAGAACACTAAGGGCTTCTTGGAAGTTTCACCCTCATGACTTTATCTAAACTTAATTACCTCCCCCAAAGCCTCACCTCTGAAATCATTCTATTGGGGGATTAGGATTTCAACATATGGATTTGTGGGTGGGGATTAGGCACAAACACTGTCCAAAACAGTACTTTTCTGATTACAAAAGGAGAGATTTAATCTGGAATGAATTAAAGTATTTTAATGATTGACAGCTTAAAAGTAGATAATAAATTATTACTACACAGATTACCAATACTTGTAGAAGGATTTTTACAATTAAGTTTGAACCATAGGTAGAAATGACCTTTAAAGAAATTATGGTGTAAACAATAAGCAAACGTGTATTAGTGGGTTAAAAAACATTCAAAGTTAGCTGGATGCTGTGGGGCACAACAGTAATCCCAGTGACTCTGGAGGCTGAGGCTGGAGGATGACAAATTCAAAGCCAGCCTCAGCAGTTTAGTGAGGCCCTAAGAAACTTAGCAATAACTTGTTATTATTGATTAAATAAATAAATAATAAAAGGTGCTAGGTGTGTGACTGTGTATAAGCACCTGTGTGTTCAATTCCTGGTACCAAAAAAGATAAAAGAAAAATTATGCTCAGTATATAAATCACCTGATCCTAATTAAATCATGAGTATTTTGTGCAATACACAAATTCCTGTTTGTGAAATTTCATTTATTTAAAGCTTCATGAAATCTTCTCATAGTTCTTTGTGCTTTGCAAGTAGTAAATTCTCCAACATTAATTCCAAAAGTGTACTCATTAAAGGAACTGTGAAAGCCTTGATATACTGACAAATTGCACCCTCCAGTGGAAAAAAAGTTTATCCAGAAAAATGTAGTGTTCGCATATTGCAGCTTTGGTAGATTCAAATGTGCTTCTACCTAATTTTTTTTAAATGTAATCATCTTTTATGACTTGAATGAATGTATATCTATCTCTATTACATTATATTTTCTACATCCCTAGAAAGTTGCTCTGAGTTTCAGATTCTATTATGTTAATAGGACATTAAATGTTGGAAAAGTAAAATGACTTTTAAAGAAATATTTAGAAAGAAAATAAAATATAATATTGCACCCTATGCACATGCATATATTTTCTAAACAAATATCCTCAACTATGTATTTAATAAAAAATTATTTTAGATATATCATACCTCTATATTGAAGATGCTGAGTTTCTATATTAACAACTTTAATTTATATAAGACTTTGGTTGGAATGATCTTCATTTGGTCAATATTAGAAGAGGATTTTTTTTTATTGGTTAAATAAAAATCGAACCCCACGTGTATTCTTCTCATAAATGGAAAAGGGAGGGAATAAGTTAAGGAAAATAAATACTTTCCCCATGGAGAAGTGCTAAATGCTTAGGTACTGGTAATTATCTTCCCCTCCCTGCTATAATTGTATGGTGATAAAAACAGGTTCATAAGACTTAATTTTTTTAAAAACTAGAGTCCTAATGACAATGCAAATTGAATATGGCCTTCAAGAAATATGAAACACAGCTCCTACAACTGCCTAGAACCAAGAAATGTCTTTATTTTAAAAAATCATCAGGTAACTTTCATCCTGCTTCAAAATACAATATATGCGATTCAGTAGAAACATAAAAATTAATGATAAAATTATTGTTTTTCAAAAAGAGCTGAAATACTGGGCACATCTGTTTGTCATTCTAGTCTGAGATGTCTAAAAACTGATAGTAATATTAAGTGATGAAGGTAGATAGCCTGACTCTAAAACTGAACTTACTCCACAATTTTCTGTGCTAATTCTGTAGCTATCAACCCCACTCTCCATCTTCTGCTTCTCGTGACTCAGTTCCATGCTATCAGACTCAGACACAGATGGAAACTGAGGTCCTTTTCTTCACTGTCTTTTGGCCCAGAAATTTCTCCCCTTTTTGGCTTTTCTTTCTCTACTTCAACATGGCCTCTGAAATTCTCTTTTCTTTTCCTAAGCAGAACTCTCCTGTAGCCTTCACTTTGCACTTCTTATGTACCAGCTATCTAGTTTCTATCCTTAATATCTCCTTAGAGGACTTCTAAGTCTATTCTTCCTGGAGAATTGTGCTAAGAAATACATCCTTCTTCCCAAGTTACCTCTTTGCAAACATTTGCTGTCCTTGACAAATTGACCTAAATCATCTTCTTAAAAGAGAGCAAACATAATATTTATCTTTGTTTCCTGAAGCTCTTAGAACCAGGGCCTAATTCTGATCCTCTCTCTCCCTGTGGCCCTCTTTTGATCTTGTCTCTTCTGAGAAACTCTCTGGAACCAGCCCACTAGGCACTCAGCTGCTCGGAGGGCTTGCTCTCGTGCTCTGGAATGCCTTCTCCACCCTGACTCAAGGTTTTTATGCTCCTGTCTTTTGCTGTATTTCACCTTCCTCCAAGTTCTCTGATTTACTTCACTCATTTACCATCTTTTTACTTTATTTTACTTATTTCTTTCTGTTTATCTCTTTTAGAAATGTAAAATACTCCCACTTCCTAAAATATTATCTTATTGATTTGACTCTTTAACCTGTTAGCATGATTTATTCCTTTATTTATTTTTTCTTTATCCATTTTAGTTCATGATTTTTTTTTTTCCATCTCTCCATGCTAAATAGTAGGTTAAGCCCACAAAGAAAGAAAGAAGAACAAAGAACAAAGAGAGAACAGTTATCTCATGTCTAATTGAGGAAGCATGTTAATTGTAAAAGTACTTAAAATTCGTGTCTTGTTAAGTACTGGAGCATATGAATGAATTACTATTCTAGTTAAACTAACTAAAAGCTTCCCTAAAGAAGAGATGAACAGAGGTCTCATGAAGAATGAAAATACACAGGAGGCTGAGTTCCACGGACAGATGAGGAACAGACCGCAGGGCTAGCAAGCTGATCTGCAAGAAGTAAAGGCCATTGAAGCATAGAATAAAGAACACATAGTATGACATTAGAGCCAAGTGGGGTTTGGATCATGTAAGTTTTGTTAAGTATCTTAAAACCAAAAGGAAGTAATTCAAATATTTTGGAAGCAGTAGGAGAAGTGACATGAGATTAGCATTTGAAATCTTACTCCTCTACCAACTGGCTGTGTGACATGAACTTTGGGCAAGTTTATCAACTTCTCGGCCTTATCTGAAAGGCAATAATTATAGCCATTACATTAACAGTGGTAAAAAAAAATTGTAATGATAATGATGGGTCAGCTTTATGAAACATTTACCTTGTCTAGGCTCTGTTTTTAGCATGTCATGCTTTTTCTCTTTTGATCCTCCAAGAAGTGGTTACTATTACTATCACTCCTGTTTTTGAAATGAGAAATATGAGGTACAGAAATCAAGTGAAATGAATAGAACAACTATTTAATAGTAGATTCCCTACTTAAAATAACTTTGTAAAGATTACACAATTGACAAAGTTAAAGTAGTTATCATAGAGTCCAACACGTAGTAAGCATTTTATAAACGTTGTTCATGGTGTTAGAGGTTCCATAAGTACTCTTTATTGTACTGGAAGACCCTATCCAAAGTTGAATTATGATCAGATCAGTGTCATTTTCTTTTTGGCCAGTTTTGTCATGCAAACTGTTTATTACTTAATTTTAAACATGTTATCTTTTTCAGCGGACATGGAAAATCCACACTTTCAGCTCCCTTGGGCTCCCATGGAACTTATTAACTACATAGGCTTTCATCTCTACTCTGTATATTCCAGTCACCCCATGATCGTCTCCAGAACAAGAACTTCCACTGGGCTTTCTGCTAATGTAAATATGTTGTCTTAACTATCTTCTTCACCAAATACTCCAACTTCTTCCTGTTAAGTTGGCATTCCTTAGGGCTTATTGCTCCACCTATAGTTGCTCTAATGGGTGTTTCCTAGCACACCTTCCTTCCCTGTGTTTCCCAATATCAATTACAATCCATCATTCCTTTAAATTAATGTAAAAAAAAAATATATCCTTTCATGTCCATGTGTCTGTCTGTACCACATCCTGCCATTCCTAATGTTGCATGACCTATGTCCAAGAGACCTCTCTATCCACATATTTGACCCACACCACATCCTTGTCTCTCAGGGCTGTGATTCCAGCTTCGCTGATCTCCACATTCACTTCATTCCACTCAAACTGAACCGTGGAGCAGAGGTTATCAAGTAGGGTATATGGCCTGAAATCCATGGTTTGATTCAGGAAATTTAAAAAATATAGTTGATCTGACAGGTCTTCAGTCACCACAAATCCAAACTTACATATGAGAATCTCTAAGAAGGCATTTTCTGCCTGAATCTAAAAATGTGTTCCAGGAATCAGTTACTACCTGAGGGTATGTCCCCCTACACAAATTACTCTCTTGAGGATTCTACTGTATAAGATAGGATCAGAAAACACTTTCTTACTGATCAGCAGAGTACTTCCAGGGACAGTCATTGTGTTTTCATAGCAAGATCTTATTGCTTACCTAGCATACATGACATGGTCTGACCTTGGAGACAAAGTCTAGAATAGCCTGCTATAACTGTGACATTATCTGACACCTTATCTTAATGGTATTTTTCAAAATTTTTGTTTTTTCCATTATTAAAATATGTGTTTATAATACAAGAACAAAAGACATATATCTTCAGTTTAGATAGATTGGTAGATAGATAGAGATATAGCTATGTAAAATTTTGGGAGGTATCGGGCATTGAATTCAGGGGCACTCAACCACTGAGTCACATCCCTAGCCTTTTTGTGTATTTTATTTAGGGACAGGGTCTCATTGAGTTGACTAGCACCTTGTTGTTGCTGAGGCTAGCTCTGAACTCTCAATCCTCCTCCCTCAGTCTCTCAAGCCACTGGGATTACAGATGTGCCCCACCAGGCAGTGCTATTTTTGAAAATTGAAGAAAATAGAATTTTTACACCTCCCCACTACCTAGAAACAAGCTATTAAAATTTTTATGTAGTGTTTTTTAATCTTTACTCAGTGCAATTCTTTTCTGCACATGTGACCAAACATATGAACAAAAACTATTCTTTTATTCACATGAGGACAGGAGGTGTAGCTCAGTAGTTATGTGCTGCTTGCCTAGCTTGTACCAGGTATTGGGTTTAATCCCCAGCACCACAAATGAAAAAGTCCTTTTCACATAAAAATTATATCATAAGCATTTCCAATGTTATTGCAATCTCTTTGGACATATCTTTTTATTGAGATAAAATTCATAAAGTTCTGCATTTTAAATCATATAATTCAGTGAATTTCAGCATGTTTTCAATGTAAAATCAATGTGCATATTTTGCAAATTCCATATAAACAGAATCATACCATATGCAGTCATGTATGTCTTACTTCATTCACTTAGAATAATGGTTAAGGTTTACCCATATTGTAGCATGTATCAATACTTTATTCCTTTTTATGGTGGAGCAATATTCAAGTGAATGGATATACCAAATTTTGCTTATCAATTCATCAGCAGTGAACATTTGGGTTGTTTCCACTTTTTGACTATTATGAATAATGCTGCTTCATTTGTGGACAAGTTTTTACGTGAACATGTGTTTTTAATTGTATTGGTATATGTTTGGTATATATGTACAAGTGGAATTGCTGGGTGTTATGGTAACTTATGCTTAATTTTGAAGCTACTGACAAACTGTTTTACAAATGGCTATGCCATTTAACTTTCCTACCAGCAGTGTATGAGAACTAAATTGAGGATAAAAGAGGAGCTCAATATCAGCAAGAAAACAGTACACTTTGGGCTTCTCAGTAATGTATATTTGACAGCTCCCAAAGAGTTTATCTATTTAGAAGTATTTATTTAGTACTAGAACCTGGCATTTTACTAGTTAAGAATACAGTAGTAAATGAGATCAATATAGCTTTTGTCCTCAAAGGTTTTTATCTTACACATGACCTTGACAAGCAATCATGCAATGTGGTAACTATAGTGTTCTCAGAGAAAATAAAGAAGAACACTGGACGTTAACCTGTATATGAGAGCACTCCAAAATTCTTTCAGGAAAAAAAATGCCTAATCCAAAACTATTTAAATCATACATATTAATGGAACTACACTAAATTAAGAAGAGGCATATATTGGAGGAAGAGTATTCTAAGGAAAGGAAACTGTATATTCAGAAGGCCAGAGGAAAACTGAGAACATGCTGTTAACTCTAAAAAAGTTATAGATGCTCCAACTCTTGATTGATTAATTATTGAAGAAATGCTATCAGAAAAACTTAGAAGCATATGGCTTTGAATTAAGAAGTCCTATTGTGCTATGATATAAAGAACAAAATATATGAATATATAAAGGTCATAATTTTCCATCAACTGAATAAACATTATAATTCCCCATCAGTTCCCCATCAGTCAAAACTTTTAGGTAATTTAAGGATGTTTTAATTTAAATAAATGTTCCCATTTAAAAAAGGAGGTAAGTGTTCCAGTAGATTAAACTGAGTCATAGTTATATTATTTATTGACATAGCTCATTAATATAAATGATGCATGACTGGATTAATGAGAAATGTTCCAAGATGCCATCAACTCTGAGGACCTTTCAGCTTTTATACCTTAAAAATCACTTGATTTCTTAGAGGATCCCAAGTTTCTACTTTTCAGGGTAACTGCATATTTTTAATACCAATTATTTAGAAAAAGCAGTTTGCATACAACATTGTAACTTTGGTTAGATTTTCATTTATCTCTGTACTCCTAAATAAATATTTGGTAGCATTGAAGAAGTTAGCCAAGGGTAAAATCTTAATGTGCTATTACTCATACTGAAACACCTCCATGCAATTTTCTTAAAGACTATATGATTGATTTAACATTCCCCCCTTGTTTGTGAATCCTGAGTCATGGTTAAAGAGATCTTTCCTATTTTCTGCTATTTAAAGTTTGTGCCTTATTATAGTATTTTTATGTCTTCAATATTAACATGGACAACTTTGATTCATTTGGAATTTATCTTGCTCTATTGACAAGTCTACATAGAACTTACTTTTATTTCTGATACCCACCATTCTCATATATTTGAAAGTTTATCTCATATATTTTAAAGTTTATCTTTTGCCACAGACTTAAAATTTTGTTTCTAATGTAGTAAATTTGTGAATTTGGATTCATTTCTGTATTTTTCTATTTCTCTCCTCTGTTTCATTGTATGCCTCTGTTCTTGCGTCTGACACTTTTAAAAAAATGGCTTTATTTAGGTTTCTCATACATTACTCCACATGCATTTAAAGTATGTAATTTGATCAGTTATGAATGTATATCTTGGTAAAACCATCACACAATAAGTCATGAAAAAACATTTTCTTGTGCCCTTCTTTGTATCTGTCTCTTTTCCCTACCCCCACCCTTCACCAAGCAACTGATATATTTTCTGTCATAACTTGGAGTTTCTAGAATTTGGATCATATGTAAATATACTTATTGTCTATTGTTCAGTCTAGTTATTTTGAGACACATTTGTTGCCTTTAATCACTAGCCTTTTAATTGATGAATATTTTATATGAATATTCAATTGACATCCATTGATCTGTCTTGGACATTTGAGTTGCTTCCAGTTTTTGGCTATTATAACTACCATGAACTTTTATATATAAAACTGTGTGTATATATGCTTTCATGTCCCATGGGTAAGATGGAATGGCTATCTCGTATAGTGTGTGTAAGCTTCACGTTTTTGGAAATTACTATTGCCCAAAGTGCTTGTACCGTTTTATATTTCCACAAGAAATGTATGAGTTTTTTAGCTAATCTACATCCTCACTGACACTTGGTATTGTGGCTCTATTATTTTAGGTATTATATATAAAAGAATATGTATGTATATATGTAAATATATGAATGAAATGTCTAAACTTTGGTTGAACATTGGTCTAGAGGCACCTCTAAAGTAATGGTTTTCATGTAGTTAACAGGCAAATCAGACTTGAGTAGATTACCCACAGGCAAGTGGTGAAACTCATTCTATCATTTGAATCTCATTTCTTGCTGAATTTACAGTCTCTGGAGCCATCTTTATGATTTTGAATTCACAATCCCCCACAATCATGTGTGTCTATTCCTTTGAATAAGTCGTCACATCTTTATAGAGTATAGCTGTATCATATTGTGGTTAAATTACATCTCAATTAAGATGCAAATTAAAAATAAAAAATCTTTCCTTATGCTTTTCCTTTTCCATGAAATGTCTGTACAAATATTTTGCCTAATGTGTGTGTATATATATATATATGTTGTACACTCAAGTGTACATCTTAATATATAGTTTATCTTATTAATTTGAATTCTTTTTATAATCTAGCTGTAAATTCTTTGCCAGATATATTTGTCAAATGTCTTCTCCCAATCTATGGATTTTCTTAGCTTTTGAAAAAATATTGAAGTCCAGCTTGTTTTTAAATGTATAATTTGGAGACAGCTTTACAGCAGTGATTTTTCCAATATATGAATATGGCATATGCTGTGGTCTGAATGCCCTCCTACTCCCAATTCATGTGCTGAAATTTCATCCCCATTGTAGTGGTATTAAGATGGGGTCTGAAGCAAAGTAACTTAGGCCCATTTTTGTCCTTCTACTTGAGGACAGTGTTCACCCTTCTGCCATGTGAGGACATGAGAAAAAACAGCCCTTACAAGATACTAAGTGCCAGTGCCATGATCTTGGACTTTTCAAACTTCAGAACTATGACAAATTCCTATTGTTTATAAATTACCCAGTCAGTATTTTATCACAGCAGCACAAGATACTAAGAATATTTCTTCAGTTATTTAGGTTATTTCTCTAAGGTGTGTTTCAGAGTTGTTGTTCAGAAATTTACTCTTAATGTGTCAAACTTAGCCCGTGGCTTGTTTTGTTATGGTTTATGAGATTTTTACATTTTTAAAGGCTTGTGAAAATGCAGAAAAAAGTGAGAGAAAGGCTAAAATATTTCATATCTAGTGCCTGACAGAAAATAGTTTGCCAGCTGTATTATAAAGAATTGTGTATAGACATTGAATATAATTTGTTAAATTCATTCCCAGGTATTTGTGATGCTATTGTAAAACATAAGTTAATTGAAAAATCACCTTCCTGGTACAAAGTAGTTGTTTTATGGATTTTCAATTGAATGAGTGAAGGAAAACATTTTCATCGTCAGAAATAAACTTATGAATCAGCTTGTTAAAGGATAAGACTATGACATATCAACAAAAGGAAGACACACAAAAATTTTAGTACGTGAAGATTCCCTTTTTTTTTGGTTTTCGGCCTCTGATCTCTCTTTGTGAGCTCTCCCCCAACTCTGACAAAAACTTCTGGCATCTGAGGGATGTGGATATCCTGATATTTTAATTTTTTATTCCTCATTGCTGAAGGGTTTTCCAGAAAAACAGAAGCAAAAGGATGGAGAGATACAATGACCTACTTGAAGGAAATGATTCACATGATTGTGAGAGATAACAAGTTTGAAATCATAGGACAGGCCCCACAAGGCTGGAAATTCAACAAAAGATTTCAGTCTTGAGTTTGAATTCTCCGGGGCTGAAAACTCTGGTAAGGTTTCTAAGTTGAATTCTTAGGGAAAATTGTTTCTTTAGGATGAGGCTTACCACATTACTAGTCATAACGCAAGTGTACTGATTTGCTTGTTAAACATAGCTAAAAACTTTGGAACACCTAGACGGTGTTTGACCAAAGATTAGACATTTCCTCACAATCTCTATGTAGGAGAATCCTCCATCTGTTCTTCCACAGAGGGTAGCATTTTCAGTTCTATATGTGATGGGTAGATAGGGGCAAGAGGTGGGATCCCCATTTCATTTGGTCTTGGTCCTTTGCCTTGCCTTACGTCTGCACATTCTCAAAATTTGAGACTATCCTATTTTAAAAAAAAAAAAAAAAGGACCCTCAGACCAGCAATACCAGCTCACCTGGGACTTTGCTAAAAATGCAGAAATCTCAGGTGCTATCTCAGAGCAAAGTTATCCTTTTGGATTTTCCCCTTTTGACTTCTTTTCCAAACAGCTGTACACTTATATGTCCCTTATAAAAATAAAAAGGTTTTAAAAATCCTAATTTTCCTGTAATCCCAGCGGCTTGTAGGCTGAGGGAGGATCGTGAGTTCAAAGTCAGCCTCAGCAAGGGCGAGGTGCTAAGCAACTCACCGAGACCCGGTCTCTAAATTAGAACACAAAATAGGGCTGCGATGTGGCTTAATAGTTGAGTGCCCCCGAGTTCAATCCCCGGGATCCCCGACCCCACCCCCAAAAAATAACCCGCAGTCTTAGGAGTAACTGCATTTAAATCTTGCCGTTTTTGAATCAGAAAAACAACCAAGCGACGTCAATCTCGGTGTGTAAGGCGTTTGCCAGCGTGTGTGCTGGGGCCGGTTTCCGGCGGCTGCTGTTTGGTTGGTTACAAACTATTAAATACGCCAGTGAGAATAAAATACGTTGGTACTATTGCACCTCTGCCAATTTCTTCGTAAGTCCCTATCAGACCTCCCGTTTTCTGTTCCCCGGGCCGCAGAAAAGCTTTGCTGGGTTCAATTACCGGAGGCCACCAAGCCACCACGAAAACCCGGAGTAACGGATCCCGGGAGTGAATAGCCAGGGTTCCCAAAGGACCAGGGGAACCGGCAGAGCATGCGTAAGGAAGGCTGCGCGCGCATGCGCATTGGTTGGCGCAGGGGCGCGCGCCGCCGCTCTGGGCGGCTTGGAGGCTGCGCGCGCGGTTGACGTGTTCGGTGGTGCGGAGGCGGCGAGACTCCGGGAGGGGAAGGAGCGGCTGGGAGGAGGGTGAGGTGGGGGGCTGAACCCGGAAGTGGGTAGGCGCTGGAGCGAGCGCGCCCAGAGTGGAGTCAGCGGCTGGGAGCCAGCGGGGGAGCCCTGGGTTCCCGGTAATGGATCTGTGGGGTGTTTGCTCAGGGATACTGGGTGGGAAGGGTAACGGGTTTCTGGTAGGCGAGCGCATTCTCCGCCTGACCCGGGCCTGGAAAGGCTCTTTTGCTTCTTTTAGTCGTCCCTCTGTTTGACCCCACTTGTCTTGCTCTACGCCCTTTCTGGGGCCGTCTCCTGCCGGGTGGTTTTGGGCGAGGGACACGTTCTGTCCCTGAATAGCTGTGCCTTGCCCCCCCCCCCCCCCCATAGGAAAGCATGCTAATGGAAAGACTCGGATTTCGCGGCCGCGACGGCCTTATTGTCACTATTTCAGCGCCCCCAAAACACGACTGCAGCCCCCCTCAAACTGCACCGTCAAGGATCTTGGAGAGAACCCTCCGCTTCTGTCCAATTATTTCCACCCTGTTGGTGAATCAGGCCTGGAAGGTGTGCTCTGGCTTCCTTTAAAATTATTCTTTTGTTGGCTGTATTTTCTAACCTGGCCCTCCTTGTTCTCCGCCCTAAAATCTTATCCACGAATGAATGTGAACTGTGACTTTATCATAACTTAGTTATAATTTAGAAAGGATTAACTGACAAATGCCTGTGACTGATTTAAGGTTGCTTTGCCTGGAGTTATTTTACATTATTCTTACTTTTGCAGACCATGAAACCCTCGGGCACGCCTGTCCAGAAGCTGTTGTCCAAGACAATCTAGTTTTCCTTTATGAATCTCTTAAGACACTTATGAAGTTTCTTGTTCTGAAATTGCTGTACTGCAATGAAGAAAAGGAGAAAGGTTACTTCAAATCTTGATGAGAAGATCCATCTGGGCTATCATAAAGATTCTTCGGAAGGAAATGTTGCAGTGGAATGTGACCAAGTGACCTGTACTCATTCTACGGAAAGACAAACTCCTGAAGCTCTGCACTGTTATCAGGAACTTCCTCCCTCTCCAGATCAGAGAAAGCTTTTGAGTTCTTTGCAGTATAATAAGAATTTGCTAAAGTATTTAAATGATGATAGACAGAAACAACCATCTTTCTGTGATTTACTTATCATAGTAGAAGGAAAAGAGTTTAGTGCTCATAAAGTAGTCGTTGCTGTTGGCAGTAGTTATTTTCATGCCTGTTTGAGCAAAAATCCAAGCACTGATGTTGTCACCCTGGATCACGTAACACATTCTGTTTTTCAGCATTTGCTTGAATTTCTTTACACATCAGAATTTTTGTGTACAAATATGAAATACCTCTTGTTTTAGAGGCTGCAAAATTTTTGGACATTATAGATGCAGTAAAGCTGCTAAATAATGAAAATGTTGCTGCTTTTCAATCAGAGTTAACTGAAAAGTCATCCCCGGAAGAAACACTAAATGAATTAACTGGAAGACTATCAAATAATCATCAGTGCAAATTCTGTAGTAGACATTTTTGTTATAAAAAGTCTTTAGAGAATCATCTGGCTAAAACTCATCGGTCCCTTTTGTTAGGGAAAAAACATGGGTTAAAAATGCTGGAGAGAAGTTTTTCTGCAAGAAGATCAAAAAGGAATCGGAAGTGCCCTGTTAAGTTTGATGACACCAGTGATGATGAACAAGAAAGTGGTGATGGGTCAGACAATTTGAATCAAGAAAGTTTTGATAAAGAAAAGTCAGATAAAAATGATTCTGAGGATCCTGGAAGTGAATATAATGCTGAAGAAGATGAGCTAGAGGAGGAAATGTCAGATGAATACTCTGACATTGAAGAACAAAGTGAAAAAGATAATGATGCAGAAGAGGAACCTGAGGCTGGTGATTCTGTAGGAAGCATTCATGAGGGATTAACTCCAGTAGTCATTCAGAATAGTAACAAAAAAATATTGCAGTGTCCTAAATGTGATAAAACATTTGACCGAATAGGTAAGAAAACTTTTGTCTCTTTTCACTTACTTTATATGGATATTTAAAGGTAATCATTGAAAACTGAAGTTTGAAAATAATAAGAGTCTTTAAGTAGGGAAGATAATTTTCCTTTCACTGTGTAGTGTATCCTGTTATTTTAAATTTGCTGTGTTTCAGGAATTATGTGAAGTATTTATATTATCCTTTATTTTTCCTAATAGGTAATAGGTTATTAGGTCATGTATTGGGTATGAAAGACACCAGAGAATCAATAATTACCATGAACAGCTTTTATTTATATCCCAGTTTTAGAGATAAGTGCTACTTTTGAGTCACTATAGAAAATTTTTAATTAGATTATGTTTAGTAATTTGTGTACTGTTTTTCCTTTGTATATGATAATGAGTTATAAATATAGTCACTTTTCCAGTACTTTTTAGAATGAGAATGTTTTAAATTAGACTATAGTTAAGAATAACATTATACTGAATATAATTTAATACTTTTGGATAGACAATTTAGGAAGTAACCTAATTAGTAATAGTAATTATTATAATAATGACTAAATTAAAAAAATTTCCCCTTTAGAAAAGAGTGTGTAGGAAATGTGCTCTATAACAAGAAGTTTTATGTCTGTGCATATTTAATTTTGAGATGTCAGATATTTGCTAGTAAAGCAATTTTTGAAGTCTTATATGAACTATCTAATGCATACTCTTAATTGTAGTTAAGCTATTTACATGTAAATTGAAGTTATGAAATTGTGAAATATATTCTACCACATATAATAAGAACATAATGAGTTTAATTTGACTTTGTTTAATATGTTCCCATGTGTATTATACTTTTGAATTAATTTTTTATTGGTGTAGGTAGAAATTGGTTTTATAAAGTATTAATCATTTGCTATCAAAATATATCCACAGTATACACTAGGCATTAAAGCAGTAACTTTTTGCTTTTTATAATGCTTTTCAAGTACATTTTTCTGAATCAGAATACTTTTGATAATCAAATTTGGTATTTATTTAGTAATATTTTTATTGTGAGGCTCTGTACCTCACAGAACATATGAGATACAGAACATGAATAAGATAACTTTTTGAGTCACACAGTCAATTGAAAGAGCTAATTACAAAACCCTTGTTAAAGTCAGGCTAGGTAAATACTGTTGAGAACTAACGAAGACTAAGAGGGTATGTATTGAGGAGAGAATAACTTTTTTGAGTTTAGGTACCTGAGAACATTTCATCTTCTAATGCATTCTGTATCTTTGACCTTGTACCCTTAGTACATGTTTCCTATATCTGCTTTAATTGACTTAATTTGACTTGGAGATGAGTGAGCAAGGGTCAGTTAAAACATGCATTAGAGATCCAGCACATAGAACCCAAACTGGGCAATCAGAACACACTAGGCCTGTGAGATACTTTCTGAGAGAGGGATTCTGGATTACATTAAGACTGGGAAACTATATAATATATAATCTGCATTAATTTTGCCATATTCTCTTAACTTAAAAAAACTGTTGATTTTACTTAACCTAGTATTTCCTGAAATCCTTTTATCACAAGACACTTTGGGGATACTCCTTTTAATGTCTCAGGAAACTAGAGTTTTATGCACACAAATTGGGAAAGCACTGTTCAAGATTAAGGTGCAGATATACTAAGAGGGAGGCTGCAAAATGACATTTACCAAGTTCAGTCTAGATAGTTATGGGAATCGTAGGTCATACTGTAGGCTTATTTCTAGCTATCCTTTCAAAATGTATTTTACATTGCACTCTTTCCCTTATTTTGCTTACCTGCATTAGGGCTGCTTAATTTTCACTGGTACTTTCTCATCTCCATTATTTTATCTTGTCTCTCTTTGTAGCTATCTATTCTTATCTTCTATCTATGTATATCTTATGTGACTAAAAAGTATAAGCTATGTTAATGTCTTAACTGCCCGGGTTTTTTGAATTCAGGTCTTGGGTGATTTACTTAACCTGTCTATGCTTTTGTATAGTCTCAAAGTGAGATGATGCTAATATCATGCTCATAGTGTCTTCTCATTGGGGGTTATGATGATGATTAAATGGAATAGCTCTAGGAAATCACTTAAACTCTTGCAAAAAATTTATGTGTTCAGGGAATTGTAGCTTCTCTCTTTATTCATTAGTCAAGCATACTTATCTTGTCTCTAATCTACTAAACACAACTAAACTAATAGGAAATGATATAGTCCCTGTCCTTAAGAATCTTAGAACTTAATGAGTATGTGCAAAAAGACAAGCATATGACAATAATTATTAAAAGGTAATTTTATCAGGATAAATACAAAAGACTGAGGAAATCAGGAGAGGTTTCCAAAAACAGATGATATTTGAGCTGAGACTTAAAGAAATAGGGAGGAATTTTGAAGGCAGAAGGACCAATGTGCAAAGGCATTAAGGGATGTTGTGTTCTGGAAATTGCTAAGGTTTGGGTGGTTTCAAGATAGGCAAGGAGGCATAATAAAAATGATAGGAGATAAGAACTGGCAAGTAAGTGGAGATCAGATTTTGAATGACTTGTATTAATGCAGAAGAGTTTAGATTTTATCTGATAAAACTATTGGAAAGAAACTTGATGAGGAAAATGACAAACTAGTAGTTTTAGAAAGAGGCTGACTTCAGTTTGGAAAAAGAAATTAAAAAATGGGATGAGAAAGTTCAGGAGACAAGAAGGGGCATGTAGCAGAGGATGAGAAGCATAATGGTGCTTGGACTAGTTAGATGAGTGGCCTTGGGAATTAAAAGTGGGATGAGGGTAGAACAGTGTGTTTTATTGAATATAGACAAAGTAGATTGGTAATGGGTAGAATAAAAAGGATAGGTATAAGATGTATCCTAAGTGTGCTACCATAGCATCCCAAAAATAGTTCAAGGGCTTCCTTCCATTCATCCTTCTCATATCACACTTATTCCTCTCATGGGATTTACAAATGTTGGTTGTTTTGTGTGTTTCATTCAATTGTGAATCTGAAGCTTATGCATTTTTTTCTTGCCTAGTATCCTTTGTAATATCCCAGGGCATTTTAAATTGTGAGTTTTCAGTAAGCACTTGCTTACTTGAACTAGGCTGAGAGGCTGGTGCCTGGCTTTACATTGAGCTTATATGAAGCCAATAAGAAGCCAGTTAAGCTTTCTTATCAGCTTCTAACTTGGCTGCCTTGGCGTGGGTTTATGAGAGATGAAAAGCTTTGAGACCTGCTGGAACATTAGCTCCACAGTATACAATCTAATAATTTGATTTCATTTTTTTGGATCTCTTAGCCTTTCTGATGTATTTAATAGTTGGTTGGAGTAAGACTCCTGATCCCATTATATCATTCCTTAGACTACCAGCTGTCTTTTTTTCAGGGGCTTCTCATGCAAATAAGAGTCCTCTGACCTTTTTCCCTTATACCAAAATCCTAGTGGGTTAAAAAGCAAAAATAGGGAGATGACATATGGGTACAAGAGAAAATTCGGATAATTTATCTTTTTTATCTTTCCTGCAGAGAACTAAAATTTTTCCTTGGATTAAACTCACAATATCTTCTGGAATTTAAAAATAAATGTTTTGCGACAACCCCCCCACACTTTTTTTCTTTTTATTATACATGACTTTGTTGTCCATTCTGAAAGATTACACTTTGTTCTTTGAGAAGAGTTGTAAAATTGGCATAATTTTCTAATGCCAAGTATTTAGTTACATATTTTTTAGGATATGGTGTATGACTAGTCTCAAAGTGCAATTTAAGATGATATATATATATATCTCATCTTTACAAAAACTACATGCGGATTCTGGACAGTGATAGTTTTGCATGACCCATGTAAGGGAATAAAGTCTGAAATACCAAGACAGGTTTGTTTCTTGAAGTGATACTATTTTTTAAATTGAAACTTCAATAAATTTGAAATGAACATTTAGATTTATGTATTATTATTGAATCCCACCCCCCACATACATACATTCCTACCATTTGCTTTAAACATGAGATCTATTTGGAGACTCAACTTTTTCCCCCATTAGCCTCTGAAGATAAACCTAACTCTTTTGAATCCAGCATTTCCTCAGGGTTTTCTCCCTTGTTCAGAAATTCAAATTCATTGAGCTATATAATAGGCACTGCAAGATTATGTGCAAAAACTGAATAACAAGCATAGTTTTTGACTTTGAGGTTTTTAATGTCAGTTATTTAAATTTCTGTATTTTCATTGATCTCTTGTCTTTTCTGAATTTATTTAATATAGTTTTAAAATATCATTGGATTTGTCTAATTTTGGCAATTTCAGTTTACATTTCTATTTTCTTTCTGAAATCTTTAGTCTCCTGGTCTGTAGGAAAATGGAAGCTTTATAGTCAAAATAGTTTTTATTTTTAATTTGACTGCCATTCTGATAGTTTTAATATTTAGCTACATATAACCTAATTTTTTATTTGAAAACAAGAAAGAATTTCTTTAAATACAAGGAAAATGCTACTAATTACTAATATAGTCTTTATAACACAGGTATTTTCATAGAAAATAAAGATTGGTGTAGTTTTTCTTACACTTTAAGATTTTTATGAAGTTACTGTTCCTGTTCTGTTCCCTTGGTAATAATAACAGATGAGATATAAACATTAGGAGGTTGATAAATTATTTTGCTGTTTTAAGAATCTATGCTAAACTTGCATAATTAATCCCCAGTTAAAAAATGTTCCAACAAATACATCATTAGTCATTTAAATAGATGGTATATTCTTTATTTGTTTACATACTTTTCCATGAGTTTGTTTTATTTACATAATCTAAAAAGTCAGATGGGAAGGATGGTAGAATGAGACAGACTTTCTTACCCTATATACATATATGATTACATTACTGGTGTGACTGTACCAAGTACACCGAGGAATGAGAAGTTGTACTCCATTTGTGTGCAATGTGTCAAAATGCATTCAGCTGCGGTGTATAACTAATTAGAACAAATTAATTTTTTTAAAGTCAGTATAAAAAAATCAAATGTGAAAACTTTCATGATCAAATTAAACTTTTTAAAAATTCCATATAATGACCCCTATCCTCTTCCAGCATTAGATTTGATCTCTTAAATACGGTAGGGAAAGTAGTGAAGGTGGGGTATTTATATGCATGTGTAAATGGGAGGGAATGCCCTTCAAGTGGCAGAAAGGGAACTGAGATAATAGTGTTAGTAGTGGCAAGTGGAAAAAAGCAAAGTCCTTTCAGTGTTCTCAGCTGAAACCCTAGTTTAATCTGTTACAACACATACTCATAAATCTATTATAAGAGATAATCATAATTACAAATTTATATTTGAGGTATACCTACTTGTCCATACTGTGACTTGCAATCCATATGAATCCATGTGATAATAATAGCAAGTAATTACTAGTGCTTACTTTGTACTAGAATGCTTTAAGTCTCACCTATATATTAATATTAGTATATTAATATATTAATTAATTCTCACAACTCCATGAAGTGTTATTAACTTGGATACAGAGGTTAAATTATTAGCTTAATTAAGATCACATAGTTAACTTAGGAGGTACCCAAACACTGTTTTCTTGCTACATGCATGTAAAATAATGCATAGACCATTACCTACATGTTGTCTATCTAAATACCTGATGATTCTTGTACTTTTGTTTTTCTTTGCCTTTGATTGAAATCCTTCTTCTTAGGGTAATATTTTGATTTCCTTTCTTTAGTTTATGCAATAAGCACAATGTTATTAATTTTTAGATAATTAAGACTATTTCCTTATTAAATTCAGTCATATGAATATATCTAATAAATTGGTGAATGTATTTGATTTATTAAGTAGACAAATAATTGTGATTTGTTTATCCTCAGTGGACTTGAAATATTTTGAGTGTTTCCTAATTTTTATGATATTTAAGGGATTTATCCATTTTTAAACACATGACTGAAATGTTAAACTTTCACGTTAGATTTAGCCTAAAAGAAAAAATTATTTTGCATACCAAGGAAAAGCTTGTAATTGAACATTGCTTTTCATATTGGAACTATTTTTGCTTATTTGTATTGCCCTTTGCTTAAAAGTATTCTTAATTGAAATTTCTACTTTAAGCCGTTAGATATGCACATACACAATAGATTATAAGTTAATAATAATAGACATTAATTGATTGCTTAGTCTCTCAGATACTGTTTTAAGTGCTTTGTCTATGAATTTGTGTATTCCTACAACAGTCCTATAAAGTGAATATAATTATTATTTCCAGTTTTCCAGAAGATTTGAGCATTGAGAGGTTACTTGTCCAAAGTATATAGCCTGCTGTTTAAAGAGCCAGGATTCATACCCTGGTGCATGGTTCCAGAGTGTCTGTTTATCTGTGATGCTGTTCTGCCTCTGGAATGTAGAAATTTATATCCTAAATAGTGATGTTAAAGCATCTTATTCTAACATTGGCTTTAGCAGTATTAAACATGTAGTCAAATACAGGTTATTTCTTTGTTTC
Source organism: Sciurus carolinensis (assembly GCF_902686445.1). Classification (NCBI taxonomy): domain Eukaryota; kingdom Metazoa; phylum Chordata; class Mammalia; order Rodentia; family Sciuridae; genus Sciurus; species Sciurus carolinensis. The sequence continues at coordinate 89,721,274 of NC_062224.1, forward strand.
CTAATTTCTTAAAGTTGGGGAGGTCTTACAGTGAAGCATAGGTTCTATTCAGTATTCTAGATTCATTGTACCCTTTTCAGATTACCTTCTTTGAAAAGATAAACGAAAAAAGCAAATGTTATAAAATTTTGTATTGTGAAAAAATTGTGAAAACATATTATTTCACTTTTTCATGGTATTTCTAAAAGATCTCTTAATTCTATAAATTCAACTTATACAAAATAAAAGTAAACTATGCAAAAGTTAAATGACAGATGGACATTTACTAAAGACTTCCTTTAAGTTTAAAAAATACATTTTAAAATTCTAAGTTCAGAGAATTTGCCAAACTATTATTTTTAAAATGTGACATGAATAATTTTTCTTAAATGACTAAAGTTTTTGAGGAAAAATACACTTTTAGCAATAGTCTCAAAGCAGTTAAGTTTTGAGGTTTATCAGAGTTAGAAATTTTTTCTGGCTTTCTTGAACACAGTATGGCAAAGTGGTGGTATAAATGGGAGGGTATATCTTAGCAAAGTGGCAAAGAACTATTTAAATTTCATAAATTATGGATTTGGGTATGTATTTAAGTTTGCTAAATCATGACATTTTATTCCACTGTCAGATTTTATTCACATTATAGCAGATGTGCTCAATTTAATTTCTCTTTTGGTAGGGAAATATGAAAGCCACACCCGTGTACACACAGGTGAGAAGCCCTTTGAGTGTGATATTTGTCATCAGCGTTATTCGACAAAGTCTAACCTAACTGTTCACAGAAAGAAGCACAGTAATGAAACAGAATTTCATAAGAAGGAGCACAAGTGCCCTTATTGTAATAAACTTCATGCAAGCAAGAAGACTTTAGCCAAGCATGTTAAGAGGCAAGTATTATCTTGCTTCTATTATGTAATATTGTGCTTTCTAATGTAAGCAGGTAGTAAACTAAAAATATCTATGAAAGTGCTTATCTCCAATTCTTTCATTGCTTAATATTTCATTGCTTAATACTACAGATTAAGAAGAGCAGCAAATGTTATTCATATTTTTTGTTTATGCTCTTGAGATAAGGTTTTTTGATGTTGAAACAAGAATATAGTCTATAACAAATTTTAAGGTAGACCATTTTGTTTATTGTTTTCTGTTTTGGGTTGGATAAGAATGTCTTCAGAAATATGTGGTTGTAGAATTATAGGAATTTGTTTTACATAGTGTATGAAAGATTGTGAGATAATATTTAATGTAGTATTGCATATTAACTTTAAAAAATCTGAAATCTGGAGTAAAAAAATATAATGAATTACTTTGCAAGTTATCTATAAATGGCTACGTTCCTCAATGTATTCAAAATATGGTTAAAATTTTTATTTCCGCATAAACTGAGGTATAAATATAAATTTATTAAAATGATGATGATAATCTATATTCTTACTAGAGGTGTCTGTCACTTTAAGAAAGAAATCGGTGCTTGATTATTGTAATTACTGTTAACATATTTATATGGACTATTGACTTAACTAGTACAATCTTTTCCTAATAATTTTTATTTTTCTTTGGTAGATTTCATCCTGAAAATGCACAAGAATTTATTTCCATCAAGAAGACTAAGAGTGAAAGTTGGAAATGTGATGTAAGGGTTTTTAATTTGTAATAGAAATACAAAGTAAATATAATGTTGCCTTTTGGGAAAAAAGGTAATTAGGGTTTTTTGTTTGTTTGTTTTGCAGTGCTGGGGATCAAACCCAGGTTCTGGGGTATAGGGGGTGGCTCATGCTAGGCTAGACTTTAAAGTAACATAACTGAACTTATCTCACTTCTAGGATCTTTCTTTTATGTAAAATTAGTCTAATGGTTTTTGTAAATTAATCCTGGCGTAAGTTAGTTTTTGATGATAGATCTGAGTAGAATCCTGGTTTTCATTATATACCAGTTATTTACAGTTGGGTATATCATCTATGACATTATTCTTGCAGTTAAAATGTTAGAGTTGCTTCCCTCCATTTCTGGTATTTGTTGCTGCATAATGAACTACCTTAAACTTTAGAGTACTTAAAGCAACTATTTTGTTGTCTTTTACCTTTTTGGGGGGCAGGAATCCAAATTTGGGGCAGAATTTTACTAGGTAACTCTTCTGTTTTACATGGTGTCATTTGGAGTCATTCAGTTGTTTTTAGATAGTGGATGGACTGGTCTGGTTTGGGGCCATTTCCAAAATGATTCAATCACCTGGCCGGCAACTTGGTGTTTTCTGGCAACTAGGATTTCTGCAGGAATGCACCAATGACCTGGAGCCTCCATTCTTCTTTTCATGAGGCTACTTTAACCTTCTAGCATAGTAACTGGGTTCTTAGACTGACTATACTGTGAATTTCAAGAAACCTAGTAAGAATTGCTAAGCTATTATGGCCCAGCCTCAGAAGTCACATATCATCCCTTCCACCACAGAAAACAGCATAATCAAACAAGTCAGACAACCAGGGCAAATTTAAGGGGAGGGGAATTAGACTTCATTTTTCATTGGGACAAGTAGCAAGGAATTTGTAGGTAAATTTATTCTGTTTACTCCTGAAATATTTTTTGAATAAAATTTAGGTATGTTTAATATTTCATATTATTTGTTTTTTCATCTTTATCATAAGGATTCATTTTATATACATAACAAAATTCTCAATATTCTCCCCATTTCTCTAATTTTAGTTTCTAGAAATTGAAGTTGTTTTTTGAATCTACATAAGATGTGGTTTTCCCTTACAAAGTTCATCATCCGTAGTGATAAAATGATGATATTGATAATTATGTCTACTTTATAGGATTATTGTGAGAATTAAGTAAATTCTGTGAATTAACCTTGTGCTTTATATGTTACATTGTTGCAATAGCCTGTCACTCTATTTCTGATGTATGTTACATTTCTTTAAAGGTTGTGTTTCTTCTTTCTGACCACTTAAAGAGAAAAATTTTAAAATGATTTTTCTGTTTGTTTATTTTCCAAATCAAATATATGGCAACACTGATAAAACCTTTTACTCCTGATGCATAAACGGTTTAAAATATATATTGAAATTAAGAAATAAAATATACGTTGAATTAAGAAATTGCTACCTAGAATTAAGATAGTAAAATTATCGTATAGCTCTATTAGACATATAGGAGTTGAAACTCAGTTTTATCTGATTTAAAATAATTCCTTTAAGTAATTCCTCCAGAGGTTTTTCCTTCATAGAATTTGATTGTACTTTTGGTAAGTTTTGTTTGCAGAAATTTCTCACTTGAATTTGTTTTTTTTTTTTTCATTATGACCTTGTATTTTAATTTTTAATTCAGGTTTTCTTGCATTTTATATACATTTATTTAGATTTGTAAGAAATCTTTTACTAGAAGGCCACATTTGGAGGAACATATGATTTTGCATTCTCAAGATAAGCCTTTTAAGTGTACCTATTGTGAAGAACATTTTAAATCACGATTTGCACGGTTGAAGCATCAGGAAAAGTTCCATCTGGGTAAGGAAATTAATTTTTCTTAAAGCACCCATGACAATTATTGATTTTTACTCCATCATGCTGAAGGGGAACTGTTGAAGTACTCTTTTTTTATTCTAAAAGTCCTTATCTTTTTAAAGTAATTATTTCCTGTTATACCTCCTGCCACCACATATGCACAACATCCCTGTTATTATCATTCCCACCAAAGTGGTACATTTTTACAATTTATCCAAATTTTGATAATTATGAATGAAGTTTCTATAAATATCTGTGTGCAAATTTTTGTGTGGACATAAGTTTTCACCTTCTTTGGTAAATTCCTAGCAGCATGAGGACTATATTGGATGGTAAGATTATACTTAGTTTGTAAGGAACCACCATCTGTCTTCCCAAGTGGCTGTATCATTTCCACCAGCCTTGAAAGAATTACTGTTACTTCACATCCCTGTCATCTGTTAGTCAGCTTTTCATTGCTGTGACAAAACATCTGAGAAAAAACAACCCAAAGAAGGAAAAGGTTATGTTGGCTCTTGGTTTCAGAAGTTTTAGCCCATTGTCCACTGGCTCCATTGCTTCAGTCCTGTGGTGAGGCAGTCTGTCATGGTGGAACAAAGTGGAACATAGTGGAACAAAGCTGCTTACCTCATAGCTGCTGGGAAGCAGAGAGAGAGAGAGAGGAAGGAGCCAGGGACAAGATATACCCTTCCAAGGCATACCCCCAGTGACCTACTTCCCCCAGTGAGGCCCATCCTATAGTTTACACCTCCTTCCCCAAATGCCGTCAAATTAGAAATCCTTCAGTGGCCTAATGCAGTGAATCATGATCCAATCATATTCCAAAGCCCCACTTCTAAACACTGCTGTAGTAGGGACTAACCTTTCAACACTTGAGCTTCTGGAGGACTTTCTAAATGCATATCATAACAACAGCTTTTAATATTGTCAGTGTTCTGAATTTTTCTTTGTATCTCATTGTTTTAATGTATATTCCTGATAACATATGATGTGGACCATCTTCTTATGTGTTTATTTGCTATTTGTGTACATATTTGGTGTGATGAATGTCTACTAGATCTTTGGCCCAATTTTTGATTGAGTCCTCTATTGTTGAGTTTTTAAAGTTTTTTGTAAATTTTGGATAACAGTTCTTTATTAGATACTTCTTTTAAAATATTTCCTCCCAATCTGTGACTTGTCTTTTCATTTTCTTAACAGTATCTGTCATAGAAAGAATTTTTCATTTAATAAATCCAGCTGGGTTTGCCTTTGATATCATGTCTAAAAGCCATTGTCAAACCCACAGTCATCTAGATTTTTGCCACTGTGTCTTAGGATTTTTATAGTTTTGCACTTTACATTTAGGTCTCTGATCCATCTTTAGTTCATGTTTGCAAAGAGTATAAGGCCTATGTCTAGACAGATTTTTTAAAAAATTTTTGCACATGGATGACCAGTCATCCCAACACCATTTATTGAAAATTTCAATTTCTCTCCATTGTGTAGCATTCATTTCTTTGTCATGTCAGTTGATCACATTTATGTGACTGTGGGGTCTTTATTCTGTTCTGTTGATGTAATTCTCTTTTCATCTGCCCATACCATAGTCCCTTGACTTTATAGTTAAGTCTTGAAGTCAGGTAGTGTCAGTTTTCTTCTTCAACGTTGTGTTGGCTATTCTGGAGATGCATATATACATACACATACATACATACATACATATATATATATACATACATATCATATATACATGTATGTATGAAATATTATAAAAATGAAATACATATATGAAATATTATAAACATGAGAATTTGTTAATACCCAAAGAATAATTTTCTGGGTTTTGATTGGGATTGCTTTAAATCTTGGGTCAGATGATGAAGAACTGGCATCCCCACTATATCAAGTCTTCCTATTCCCGATCATGGACTATATCTCCATTTATTTAGTTGTTCTTTGATTTCTTTCATCAGAAATCATGTAGATATGTACACATTTTGTTAGATTTTTTTTTTACCTGTTTTATGTGGGGGAACTGTTGAACCACTCTTAGTGAACTTTGGATATTAAATTAGGGAAAGAAAATCATACAGATTTGGAGGAGTACTCTGTATGCTCCAGTTCCTGTATGTTAGTAAGTGTGATGGTTTTTGTTTTGGTTTGGTTTTGGTAGCAAATGTGTTCAGGGTCATAAACAGTTTTTCTTTTTTTTGGTACTGGACATTGCACCCAGGGATACTTAACAACTGAGCCACATCCCTAGCCCTTTTTATTTTTTATTTTGAGACAGGGATTCACTAAGTTGCTTAGGGCCTCACCAAGTTGCTGAGACTGTCTTTGATCCTCCAACCTCAGCCTCCCGAGCTGCTGGAATTTTTACAGGTGTGTGCCACTATGCCCAGCAATAATTCATTGTTTTTTTTTTTTTTTTTTTTTAAGGAAAAAGTACCAAAATGGCTTTAATAATACATGATTAGTTAACCATGCTATAACAGAAGAATCATCAAAGAATAATGTCAGAATGAGTCCATCAGAGTTCAGAGTCATTTGAAAAATATAGAGTTCATATTTCAGATCCTTTTTTAAAGGATAGACTTATTGCTACAATGAGCTGAAATGATTAGGCTCTGCTCTCTTGTGCTGTATACAGGTGACAGTAAGGAAGACAGTATATCGAATCTGGAGGCAAGGTCTGGAACTTCAAATACTGCTTGCTGATACCGTGCAAGGTCCAAGACAGGGCCCTTTTCTGCAAAATGCATATCTAACACTAAAGTTAATTCTTGTGTTTCTACAATATGCATCCTTCCAATCTCTGAACTTCTGTATTTCATTTCTTTGCATAAATGTCTTGTTTATGCAAACAAGGGGTGGGGTTTTTATAACCACAGTATTCTCGGCTTGGTTTGGCTTGACTTGGTTTGGTTTGGTTTGGTTTGAGTGCCCGCTACTACCTAACCCATTATTTTTTTAAATTCATTTTTATTGTAAACAAATGGGATACATCTTGTTTCTCTGTTTGTACATGAAGTAGAGGCATGTCATTTGTGTAATCATACATTTACCTAGGGTAATAGTTTTTGATTCATTCTGTTATTTTTTTTTCTTCCCCCCACCCCTCCCACCCCTCTTATCCCTCTATGTAGTCCCTCCTTCCTCCATTCTTGCCCCCCCCAACCCCCCTTTATGTGTCATCATCTGCTTATCAGTGAGATCATTCATCCTTTGGTTTTTTGAGATTGGCTTATCTCACTTAGCATGATATTCTCTAATTTCATCCATTTGCCTGCAAATGCCATAATTTTATTATTTTTATGGTTGAGTAATATTCCATTGTATATATATGCCACAATTTCTTTATCCATTCATCAACTGAAGGACATCTAGGTTGGTTCCACAATCTGGCTTTGGTGAATTGAGCAGCTGTGGACATTGTTGTGGCTGTATCTCTGTAGTATACTGATTTTAAGTCCTTTGGGTATAGGCCGAGGAGTGGGATAGCTGGGTCAAATGGTGGTTCCATTCCAGGTTTTCTAAGGAATCTCCACACTGCTTTCCAGAGTGGCTGCACTAATTTGCAGCCCCACCAGCAATGTGTGAGTGTACCTTTTTCCCCACATCCTCGCCAACACCTGTTGTTGCTAGTATTCTTGATAATTGCCGTTCTAATTGGGGTGAGATGGAATCTTAGGGTAGTTTTGATTTGCATTTCTCTTATTAGTAAAGATGTTTAACATTTTTTCACGTATCTGTTGATTGCTTGTAGATCTTCTTCTGCGAAGTGTCTGTTCATTTCCTTAGTACATTTGTTGATTGGGTTATTTGTCTTCTTGGTATAGAGTTTTTTGAGTTCTTTATAGATTCTGGAAATTAGTGCTCTATCCGAAGTACAAGTGGCAAAGATTTTCTCCCACTCTGTAGGTTCTCTCTTTGCATTGCTGATAGTTTCCTTTGCTGAGAGAAAGCTTTTTAGTTTGAATCTATCCCAATTATTGATTCTTGCTTTTATTTCTTGTGTTATGGGAGTCCTGTTAAGGAAGTCTGATCCTAAGCCGACATGTTGAAGATTTGGACCTACTTTTTCTTCTATAAGATGCAGGGTCTCTGTCTGATTCCAAGGTCCTTGATCCATTTTGAGTTGATTTTTGTGCAGGGTGAGAGATAGGGGTTTAGTTTCATTCTGTTGCATATGGATTTCCCGTTTTCCCAGCACCATTTGTTGAAGAGGCTATCTTTTCTCCATTGCATATTTTTGGCCCCTTTGTCTAATATGAGAAAATTGTATTTATTTGGGTTTGTGTCCATGTCCTCTATTCTGTACCATTGATCTACCTGTCTATTTTGGTACCAATACCATGCCGTTTTTGTTACTCTTGCTTTGTAGTATAGTTGAAGGTCTGGTATTGCGATACCCCCTGCTCCACTCTTCCTGCTAAGGATTGCTTTAGCTATTCTGGGTTTCTTATTCTTCCAGATGAATTTCATGATTGCTTGCTCTATTTCTGTAAGGTACATCATTGGGATTTTAATTGGAATTGCATTGAATCTGTATAGCACTTCTGGTAGTATGACCATTTTGACAATATTAGTTCTGCCTATCCAAGAACATGAGAGATCTTTCCATCTTCTAAGGTTTTCTTTAATTTCTTTCTTTAGAGTTCTGTAGTTCTCATTGTAGAGGTCTTTCACCTCTTTTGTTAGATTGATTCCCAAGTATTTTATTTTTTTTGAAGCTATTGTGAATGGGGTAGTTTTCCTAACTTCTCTTTCTGAAGATTCATCACTTATGTATAAAAATGCATTGTATTTGTGAGCATTGATCTTATATCCTGCTACTTTACTGAATAATTCATTCTTGATTATTAAATATGTTCATGAGTGGTTGGGATGAAACATTTTTGTTTCATTTAAAAAAGCTCATTATTCAAGGAATGGTGTGTAAAGTTAGCATATGTGAAGAAAAATATTGTACTTGATGAATTTTTTGCTTCATGCTATGGCTAAGATGGAGACCGTGGTCTGGATGTGATATAATTTGATAAATTTATGATAGTTAATCCCCAAAATGGATTATTGTCATCCCAGGTGAAGGTCTTTATCCTGTCCTATTCAATATTTTTACTAACAACTTGAGTAAGAATTCCTTTACAGTAAATAAAACAACCTAGGTAAATAGTTTTACACATGGCATAAAGCTGGCAGGGTTACTGAATATACGTAAATGTAACAATATATTAAAAAATGGCACATGCTTATAATCCCAGCTACTCAAGAGGATGAGGTAGGAGGATCGTAAGTTCAGGGTCAGCTTAGGCAGTTTAGTAAGATATCCTGTCTTTTGCAAAAAAAAAAAATGTTTTAGAAAGGACTGGGGATATAGTTTGGTGGTAGAACACTTGCCTACCATGCTCAAGGCCCTGGATTTAGTCCCTAGTACTGAAAAGAAAAAATTCTGAATGTTATAGAATAGTTCAAAATAAATATGATTAAGAATAAATAGAAAATTGTAGACTCATAGGAACGATCTGACTTTTACTCATTGAGTGTTGAAAAACCATAACATGGTACATGATCCAGATTCCTCATATTATAGATGGGCTTAATAGCAAAGGCTTTTCAGGCAGAGACAGTGTGAACAAATAGACTGACAAAAACCAATATAGTGTTAAACTATGTTAATAAATATGTATTTTTTCAGAATTAGGGAAGTAATAGTCTAAATGGTTTTGAACTGAGCTGGAACATTGCACTCATTTTTGGATACTGCATTTTAGATGGATATTGACAAATATATATTATAGAGGGGGATAATTATGGTGATATAGGATCTTAAAGTCATGTTATTAAAAAATTGTCAAAGGACCTGAAATATTTTGTCTGGGAAAGAGAAGCTCACTTCAGATAAGTTCAAGGGTCTGTCAAACAACAAGTCATACTTAATCTTTGTAGTTCTTGTACACAAGGCTGCTATATACAGAATTTTTTTTCTATCTCTTTAACCCTCTCTCAGTTGCCTTTACTAAATTGTATTAATAGTATTTCACTTCAGCAATTCTAAGGAACTATCATATAGAAATAGTTTTTGTAGGTATTAAAAGTATAGTTGGAAACATGTTCATAATTGGAAATTACATGTGAAGAACTCTTCTAGACTTTAGTTCCAGGAAAAATAGTTTTCTCTCGGCTTCCTTTCTTTTTGAAATGAAAACAATTTTTAATATTTTTAATAGAATAATCCTAGCAAAACTTAGTAAATTTATAACCAACATATTTGCTTCCACCTTTTTTTCTTGTTCCTGATTATTGCAATTTTTATTAAACAAGTAAATAAGTAAACATTCTCTGTACTTTGGGTGAAATTCTAAGATACAAGTTTAGTTTCACTACCAATTATTTTTTAAGTATTAAAACTTACAAATTAAAGTAATTGTTTTGTAATAATTACATTCCCAACAATGAAAGCTAAACTGGGCAGGTGTTAGTTAGCATTATTTACAGAAATACCTATAAAGGAATTGAACTAGAAAAATTTATAAAACTTGTTGAAAGATTATTTTCTGTCATGCTTCAGCATATATTTAGGAGAGGTATTCCATAAATACTATGAGGTAGTAAGGTTTAGCTAACCTGCTAACTAAAGTTCACTGAGAAAAGTATCCAAGGGAAGTACATTGAACAGTTAGGTAGTAAATTTTTATTGAATAATTCCTAAATATGTGATTAACTCTTGTTGTAACCTGGCTATGCTATTCCTTCCAAATTATATTACATTGCAATGGGTAGTCAAACAGTTAAATTAATTACTAAAATGCTATGCTCAAAAAATATTTTATATATAGTTAGTTCATATGATATTTAATGAGTTGACATTCACTAAGAGAAAAACTTTAACTCTTTTTTTTCCCATGGTTTAAGTGTGGAACACCTATAAAAATTTAGACTTAGTAACAAATATATCACTTATGGTAACTTTGAAATAATATTTGAATATTATGTCCAAAGAATTGAAAACTTGGGACTTAATGAGTTAATAGGGATGGCATGATGTGGAAGTGAAATACTACATTTCAAAGCCAATATACAGCTCTCTTGAGCTGAACTTTTCACATTCTTTATCTTCCTTTGAGCTTGCCATTCATGGGAACTTATTCTCTCCATTCGTATATTTGATAAAATTATGGTGAAATTCAGAATCCAGCTAAGGTCAATATTTCTGTGGCAAGTTTGGGTTTAATTTTATAGGACAAAATAGAAATGTACCACAGTATTTTCAGTCTACTCAGTATTACTAAAAACTTGTTATTAGGAACAGAAATATTTCCAAATCATAAACTCTCCAAAAAAATTTTTTTTATCCTTCCAAAGTTTCTTATTACGTCCTCTTCACAGAAATTTAGTATTTAGCATATTCTACTTTGGTTCAGCCTGATTTCAAATTAGGAATTTGGAATTGGCCAATTTAATTTATTAACACATTAGTTCATTCAGCATTTTTTATGTCTGTTACTTAACAAACCCTCTACTTGGTTCTAGGACTGTGGAAATGATTGTTACTTGCCTTCCAGGAATAAACAGTCTAGAAAAGAAGAAAAAGAAAAGTTATGAACCAATAAGTATAATATATTATGACATGTGCTCTGATAGTGGTAGGCATAAATTTATAGCATACCTATTAAATTTATCTTAGTATCTATCTTTAAATGCATACTATTCTTTCTTTCTTTTTTCCTTTTAGGTCCTTTTCCATGTGATATATGTGGACGTCAGTTCAATGACACTGGAAATTTGAAACGCCACATAGAATGTACTCATGGAGGAAAAAGAAAATGGACTTGCTTTATTTGTGGAAAATCAGTACGAGAAAGGTGAAGATTTATCTGCATACATAAATTTTATCACTTTTATGTAAAAATAATTACGAATTTGGCTTATGAAGTGTAGAGTAACTCAACACAAAATCCTTGAATTCTATTTTAGTTGAAAATATGAGGAAAAAAGAAATTATATGAAATATTGTAGCTAATGACATGGATTCAGAATTTTCGGGTTTAGATAATTGATTTTCCATAAGTTTCATTTTCTTTTTGAAATCTTACTAAAATACATTAAAGACTTTATGTTTATTTTTTAAAGACAGTAAGCTCCAAAGACAGGGAGAAGAGAAAGGTAACAAGGCAACACAGATTTAAAAGCCATATAGCAGGTAAATCACTGGTAACTGACTTAGATCTGAGAAAAGACAAATTCCAAAGTGCCATTGGAGAAATAGAAAAAAACCTAGTTTGTCACAGAGTCCACACAATGTGTAGTAACTAGCAGTATTGAGTACCACTGGAACTCAGCTGAAGGAGAGACAGATCAAAAGCACTAAGTAAGTAAGTACTTTGAAAGTTTTAGAAGTTAGATGATTAGATTCCCTTCCACAGACCAAATGTGCCATATTGTTACTTGATTAAATGCATTCTGAATGCTGAAAGGAGTGAACCCTAGGGTTTTTTGTGCCAGTATCTTGTTCCTATCACTTAATTATGAGCAGATAGTCAAGGATTATAAGACAGAGGAAAACCTTTAACATGGACAATAGATTATAACACAAACGGGGTTTAAAAAAAGACTGTAAGAAAGTAGATTATGAAGGAAGAAGAAAACTTTAAAGTTAAACAATTACTTATTGTTTCCCCAGTTGAAGATATAGAATCCATTAAATAAGAGTAGAATGCTGTATGAAAGGATCACTGTAATATATCAAAAATTCAAAATTCCTAGAAATTCAAAAACGATGGCCAAAGTATAGATCTCAGAGGAAGAACAGAAAGATAAATAGTGGAGGAAAAGAAGGTAGAGAAATACAAAAAATAAAGATTAGAACTTTAGAGAACCAGGCAAATCTAGCATCTGAATAGGAGTTCAGAAAGAATAGAAAAACATGGAAGGCTGGAAGTTTGTTTTTAATAATGCAAGATGATATCCTGAACTGAAGGATATGAATTGCCAGATAGAAATGACCTGGCAATTAGATGAAAATATACATCACTGATATTTCAGAGCACCAGGGACAAAGAGAAACTTTTAACAACCTTTTGGTGGAGAAGGGTCACATACATTGAATAGAATTACTTGGACTTTCCTCAGCAGCATCACTAGAAATAAGATGATGCAGCAGTACTTTCAAAATTCTGGAAAAAAAAAATCCCAACTTAAAATTCTTAAACATTTGTGTCTGAGAATAGAACTTGACACATTTTCATGGTGTCAGAAAATTAGCTTTTATTGTACTGTTTCTCATGAACTAATACAGGGTATGTACTACCAAAATGCAAGAATAAACTCACAAAGGGAAAGATGGACTGCAGGGAAAGGGAGTTGTAACACAGGAGACAAGCAAAGGGCATTGACAGGAAGATGGTACACGAAGAGAGACCAAGATGTCAGATGTGCGACATATGTAATGGGTAGTCCATATGGGTATTTGTGTGGTCTAAGACTTGTTGAGGGTTGTCATTGCTTAAATTTCTTGCTAGCAAGTTTATCTTTTAACTAGGGAATAGAGTGCTAGAGAATGGCTGACTTCTTGCCTGTATTGACTCTTTAGGACCTCTGTGTGCTAATATAATGTAAGGGCTAATCTTTATGCCCTTCTGCTTGATTTAATTGAGGATACTTAATTCACTTCACAGAAATGTTATTTTTGGGCTATCCTCAGAATAAAACAACAACAAAAAGAGGGAATGGTTATTTCTGAGGAGGGAGGAGAAGGATGAGATTAAGAAGCATATGGAGGCATTTTAAGGTACAAGCAAGTAATGTTCTAATTCTTAACCTGAGCATGTACTTAATATTATTTTTAAACAGTACATACAAAGTTTTTACCTTCAGGATGTGAAAGTTTTATAGTCTAAAGTAATTAGAAATGTCATTGTCTTAAAATAATGGATATGATGGAGGAATAGGAAAATCAGTACATTATATGAAATCATATTTATACATTGAAAAAATATAGACTATTGTATGGACTATTAATTAATTTTTCAACTTACAGATCTTTCTGTAAAACAAAAAGCAAATAAACCAAAAGAAAAACAAGATAATTCTTCTATCTTCTTTAACTATGTAATAGGTAGAGGTCTGGTTATCTTTTGGCCGGTTATTTTCCACAGAGCCAGAACTGTCACTTATCAATTGTTGGTGGTACTTGTGAAGTGCACCATCTGCTGGTGGAGCTCTATCTTCATTTCATATTCAGCCTTTAAACTCACTCGATAAGGGTACTGAAATTAAAAAACAAAGTAGTGGTAACAGCCAGCAGCCTGCAAAATTCAGTCTCATTTGCCTTTCATTTCCTTTCCCCTTATAAATAACATGTCCATCTTTACTTATTACTGTAGTGTATGGGCAAATTCTGAATGTTAGAATTACAGGGACTACTGGTTTTGGTTTACTTAGAACTGTAATGGTAACACACTAGCATATCCAGGTTAGTGGTACTGGAAGACCAAGAATAGCAGAAATTATATCCTTTATATAGGTTCCTTTTTATACATAAGCACCTGAAAATCAGAAACACCTGTAATGTTTTCTTTGCCTTTAAAACATTTTTTTAACAAGTAATGAGCACATATTTGGAAAGAATAATAAACTGAATTCCTTAAATATTTTCAAACCTTCTCCAAAATCCACATAAGCTTTAATTCAGCAGTGACAATAGAGCATTTTTTACTTAAACCTCTTCAACATGTGCTTAAACTGTACAATTAAATATCTAAGCAAACTGATAACAACGCCATAGTTAATGTTTTCATTTTATTTTAAGGAGAAAGACATAAACATATTTGTATATTGCTGAGAATGGTTCAGTAGAGAGCAAAAATACTGTAGGAAAAAGAATTGCTATAATATCTGTTAGCTTGAACACCATCTACTAATCTTTCTGGAAATCTGTAGTATATACATGGGTATATAGTAAAACTTTAAAATGTATTTTTAACACAGAACTACTTTGAAAGAACATTTGAGAATCCATAGTGGAGAAAAGCCTCATCTTTGTAGTATTTGTGGACAAAGTTTTCGACATGGAAGCTCATATAGGTAAGTAAAGCCATTTTCTCCTGTGTGAGGTAAGATAAAAGTACGTCTCCATTTGAGTTCTGTTTTCTTTTGCTTGTTGAATATTTCTAAACATGATATGTAAAGTTGTGCAAAAAACTGTACTGAATAGTTCTTTTCTCTACAATTTTTAATATTTATCTACATTCTTTCTATAAAGGATTTATAAAGAGTATTATTAAATGTTTCATCATTACCAAATTTACTGAAGGTTTTACTAAGTTATCATTATTTAAATTTTATTTTCTTGAATGAAAATTCATTTGGAACTCTTCTCTTTCAAACTTGGTGTTTTGTTTTGTTTTGTTTTTTTGCGGTACTGAGGATCCAACCCAGGGTCTAATAAGCATTGTTAGGCAAGTGCTCTACCACTGAGCTACATTCCCAGCCCTATTTCTTCATTCTCTTATTATAGAAAAATATCTTTAGTTTAAAAATATGGCAAGTTTAAAAACTCTAGAATTCTCAATTTTAGAAAGTCTTTTGTGCATTCAGTGTTACTTCATTGTTTTTATGAATCTCTGACCTCATTTGAAGTTTATGAAAATATCTTTTCTACATATATAACTACATTTTGGAAATGCTTGTATAATTTTAACTTTAATTAATGCTTTCTAGAATTTTAATCTTAAGGCTTTAGTGTTTACTCTTTCATTTATTATTCACCTCTTAAATTTAGACAGATTATTTTTCCTTTAGATGCACTCCAGTTATATTACTGATTTTAGTTATGGTAGAATCAACATTGTTTTGGCAACTTGAACAGGAAAGCTGTTCATTTTACTAGGAGATATATATTTATAGATATACACACACACACACACACATATATATATATATATATACCCACATACATGCATACACACATATATATATGTGTATATATATAGATATTAGATTGTAAGGATAAAAAGATTCAAGTTAAATTAATTTTAATAACCTAAACCTTTATAATCTGTTTGAATGACTATAAAAGGAGCCCCATTTTTTTCAACTTGTGTGAGGAATGGTAAAGTGTGATTTGCATAATGTTGAGTTCTTTTAAAATACAGTAAATTCTCAACTATCAACTTGTAAGTAATATCAATTGTCCGGAATAGTATTAATCTTCAATTATTTGCTGTGTCATTTGTTATCATTATCATATGCTTAGTCACTTGTACAGTTATACCATTTGTCTGATTCTGTTTCCTGAAATATTTCTCCTTTTGATATTTCTAAGACTTGACCAGTCAGATAAAAACCCCAGATGTTTGGTAAATTCACTGAAGTAGATTTAAGATCTAACAGGTTGGGAAGAAATATTATCCATAAGTGGTTTAAGCATGTGCAAATGCTTTAAGGTACAAGCAAGTGATGGTTTTTTGGAAGAGGTGAATAGAACCCTGGGGTCAATCAATAGAAGACTGAGAAAGGCTCTGAAAGTCACAGATAAAGAGTAGATAGTGTTTGAGGGTGGTTGGGTAGACAACCCATTTTTCATTATTTATTCATCATTTATTCATTATCAAGTATTTGTCACCAGTTTCAGTAGTCTTCAATTTTTTTTTACAGGCTTCACTTACGAGTACATCATGATGACAAAAGATATGAGTGTGATGAATGTGGAAAAACATTTATTCGTCATGACCACCTTACAAAGCACAAAAAGATACATTCAGGTAGGGTATATTTTGTATTTCTATTTCCAGAATTTTTTAATACCTGAAAAGAACATCATAATACATCATGTTTACATTAGCTGTAGTTTTAATAATTTGACATATTTTGATCACTTCTTTGTAATGCTGATCCTAAAAACCTTTCTGAAAGAAGCATCTGAAAGAGAAGTAATTTTATGACATTCACTGAAATTTTATATTTTATAATTCTTGTTCACCCTTTGTGACTACAAAGTATAGTTTAAAATTTAATTTTAAACAAATTCTCAAAATTGGCAATTTTCATATCATGTTGATATGTGGAATAATTGCTATTGGCACTTCCCTAAAGGGCAAAACCATGATGTTTCCCACTTTGTATTTGAGAAATAGCAAAATTTTGGGTTTTTAAGGTAAATTATTGTAATTATGTGGTAATGTTTTTGTTATAGTGAATTTTGAAAGTATTTTTGGAAAAGAGTACTTTAATAATCCTGAGCAATTTCAGATCTTTATAATTTTACATTCTGGGGATTTCTTTCATATATTCCTCTTAGATTGATATTCAGGAAGTGCTAAGAGAGTCAACGATATGAGCACAATAATGGGAAAGAGCCATCTCTATGAGCATAGTAGAACAGTAGAACATTATTATTATAAACATAATTTAAATATAAAATCTACAACAAATAATAGTTATTTTCTTTAATGATATCAGTGAGGCAAGTTGCAGTTATTTTCACTGTTTAAAAAATTTTTATCTTTTATTTTTTGATACCAGGGATTGAACCCAGGGGTGCTCAACCACTGAACCACATCCCCAGCCCTATTTTGTATTTTATTTAGAGGCAGGGTCTTACTGAGTTGCTTAGCCCTTGCTTTTGCTGAGGCTGGCTTTGAACTCTCAACCCTCCTGCCTCAGCCTCCTGAGCTGCGGGGATTACAGGCATGCACCACCATGCAGCAGTTATTTTCACTTTCAAGAGATATTAAAGTTCTAACAATTTTTTCATTGGAATTATTCATTCTAGAGGTCACATGCATTAATTGCCGACTGGTATTGAGACAGTGATTTTTAAAGACCAAGTATTTATAGGTAAATGTAAGAACAGGAAATCACCTAGGATTTTCCATTACATTTCATTTTGGCTCATTGCAAAAGTAAGAAATCCCACAGATGAAAAAATCTTTTAAAAGCAAAGTACAAAGCTGAAAATGTTCAGGTTCTTTTTATAAACAGGAAAGCAATCTCATTTCAATGTAATGTATGTTCATTTGAGGTCAGACATATATGTTTATACATAAGTAACTAAAAAATAACCTGGATTTTAAAGTTATTTCATTTGTATTTCTCTTTTACATTGAAAGATAAGATTTGAAATCTATAGTAGAAGAGTGTTCATTTCTTTTCCAAGCTGAAAAAAGATTCACATCCATGAAATTAAATGCAGATTCCCTAAGGAAAGATGTTTAAGAAAAGAATATAAAGGAAATAGCCCAGAATAATAGTTGACTTTACTTCTTGGTTTATTTCCTACTATGCAATCTTTTTTTTTTTTTTTTGGGTGCTGAGGATCGAACCCAGGGCCTTGTGCTTACAAGGCAAGCACTCTACCCACTGAGCTATCTCCCCAGCCCCTCTACTATGCAATCTTATTGTTTGGTCATTTATTTATTGGGGAGGGAGAAGCAAACTGAAATGTGTATTATAATCAAAGTATTTGGAACTTTATTTTTAGGTGAAAAGGCTCATCAGTGTGAAGAATGTGGAAAGTGTTTTGGTCGTAGGGATCATCTCACTGTTCATTACAAAAGTGTACACCTTGGGGAGAAGGTGTGGCAGAAGTAAGTGAAAAAGCAAATTTTCTCATAATTACTACATAGGCTAAGTCTTGGTTGAAGAAGAGTTAGAGCTTTTGTTTAACTGGAGATAGGTTAATCAGTTGTTTTTTTTTCTAGTTTACCATAGTTTCTTTATAGTTTTTAAAGAATTGAGCAAAGTATATTGTTTTCCTGCTCGTTTCACTGAATTAGAAGAGTACGTTAGTAGACATTGACTTTCACTTAATGATACTCTTGCAAATATCTTAGTCCTCACAATTAAATTTTAAATTTGAGATTGCTTAACTCAAAAATACTTCTTAGACACTACAGTATATTGCTTATTAAGTTTACTTTTGGGCAATTTATAGCTTTGGTTCTATGATTAAAAACAAGGGGCAATATTTCATTCCTTGAAATTTATTTGATTCATAAGTTCAAATATTGAATATTTATTAAGAAGTGAAATGATGGGAGCAATGTCAACTTTTTGATGAATGTAAATTTTGAGATTACTGCAGTTTCTAATCAGCCTCTGTATTTGTTTCTTTAATGTTTTAATTGACATAAAGTGAAATTTTCTTTTTAGAGAATAGTTTTGCAAATCATGTAATCACCACCATCAAGAATACAGAATAGTTCCATAACCACAGAGTTACTTTCATGTCCCTTTGTACTCAGTCGCTCTCTCCTTTAGCCCCACCCTTGGTCTGTTTTTGTCCTTGTTAATTTTTTTCTCTGTATGTGTAAATAGCTGATACTAAAAGGTGATAAATAGTTGAAAATCTGAAGACCTCTGTTTATGGATTTTCGAATATAACTGGAGGAAGAACCAGAGACAAGCTCCATACTTAAAGTGTCCATGTTTCTTTAGAGTTCTATGCTTTATTAATATGATAATTATATGTATAGTTACAAAGTTGGAATTCATTTTCATTGTTAAAAATTAAGTGGAAAAAGCAAACATTTTTATTTTCATAGATATAAAGCAACCTTTCATCAATGCGATGTTTGTAAGAAAATTTTTAAAGGAAAATCAAGTCTGGAAATGCATTTTCGGACACATTCAGGTAAGACTTGATGGGGACTTTATATATACTTTGTAATTTTTCAGGAGTGAAATATGTCCATATTTGTTCTTGGTTAAATCATTTTCCTCATTAAGATTTCTACTCAGATTGGAGTTCATATGAATAAGCAATATTGTGGTCTTCTAATTCTGTATTCTAAAAGCTTCAGTACTTTTGAATATCATTATTTAGAATTCAGAAAATTTTTCTCCCATGTAGCTTATTCTCATCCATACTTGTTTTGCTTGTGTAATCCTCAGAGTAATGATTATATATATTCTTCAACAATTGTCTTGTTGAAACAGTGATACATTCATTAAAATTGGCATAAACTGATACAAATTTGGGACTACATTTTAGCCTTGGTTGAGTTTTAAGTTCAAGGTAAATTGTATTGTACTACAGCATATAAAGTATACAAATCTTAGTGGACAACTCAGTGAGTTTTTGTAGTGAACATGTCAATGTAGCCACCCCTCAGATCAACCTGTTGAATATTGCCAGGACTCGAATCCTCCTCCTGGGCCCCTTCTTGCAGGGATAATGACTGTGTTGATTTATATCAACAAAAATTAGTTGTGTCTGTTTGAACCTCATATAAATGGAATTACATAGTATGTACATTTTTTTTCAAGGCCTGGCTTTCACTCAATAGTCTGTCTATGAGATACTTTGATGAGTAGTTTATTTTTATTATCATATGAATATACCATACTTTATTTTGTCCATTCTACTTTGAAGGAAGCTTGGTTTTGTATTTGCTTTAGTTATTTGAACAATCTTGTCCATGTTTTTCCATAAACATATGCATTTATTTCTCTGATGTTATACTGATTCTGGAATTCCTGGCACATAGGATAGACATTACTTAACAGGTTTTTAAGATAATTGTGTCAGTTCGTACTGTCATCAGCAGTGTAAGAATTCTAGTTGCTCCACATTTTCACCAACATTTATATTTTTTGTGAGTTACCCTGATGGATATGTAGCACTATTTGAAAGTAGCTTTTATTTGTGTCTTTGTGAGGAGTAAACCTTCCCATATTTATATTCTTACTGGGCGTTTGAACATCCATTTTTATAATTATTCTTACTTTCTTAAATCAGATTGTCTTGTTTAATTCTTTCGTAGGAGTTCTTTCTATAGTCATTGTTTTAGTCTGTTGCTGGATATATATATATATATATATATATATATATATATATATTGTGGATATTCTACTCTATGACTTTTCACTTTAGTAATGTTTTAATGAACAAAGATTCTGAATTTTAAAGACATCACATGTCTTTTCAAAATGTTTTATAGTTATGTTCTTTTCTCTTTAACAAAACTTTTGCCTGACTTCAGGTCATTCAAATTTTGGTTGTCTTTCTAGAAGTTTTATTTTAACCATCATATTTAAATTTATGAATCTTGAGTTTTTGTTGTTTGTTATTGGGGAGGAATGAATATTCTGTTTTTTTTTTTTTTAGCATGTACTTATCTAGATGTGCAGATGTGCTACCACTGTTTACTGGAAAGACTGTTCTCACTGCATGTCATCGATATATTTGTTTAAAATTAAGTGATCAATCACATATGTGTGGTTTGTCATTTCTATTCTGTTCTATTGAACAATCTGTATAGCCTTTTAAAGTTTTATTAATGTGATAAGTTATGTTTAGTTTTGAATGTCAAATCTTACATTTTTGGAATAAACCCAGATTGATTTATGATGTATTAACCTGTTAATAATGTATTATCCTGTTTCTCTATCATGATGTGTTCAAGATATGACATCCTGTTCCTGATGAATTACCCTGTGTAGCTGAATTCAGTTTGTTTACTTGCTCTTCTTTCTTTTTCTTTTCTTTCTCTCTTTCTCCCTTTCTCTATGTTCATGAGACGTACTACCTATATTTTTTTCCTTGCAATGTCCCTGGTAGACTTTGTTATAATGACACTGGTCTCAAAAGAATGACTTGGAAAATAATGCATCTTTTTGAAGCACCTAGAGGAGTTTGTAAAATTGGCATCATACTGTCAGTGTTTGGAAGAATTCACTGGTAAATCCCTCAGTTATTTTCTTTAGAGAAAGATTTTAATTTTTTGCAATGTTGGGGATCAAACCCAGGGTCTTCTGCATGCTGGTCAGGTGCTCTACCACTGAGCTATGTCCCCAGCCTAATTAAAGATTCCTTAATAGTTATGGAGCTATCAGATACTCAGTTTCTTTTTTGATTTTTAAGGTATGCTGTGTGATCTAAAGGACCAAATCTATAGGGAGAATTCAGGGTATTTTAATTTACTTATCTCTTTGATTATAGGATCTTTGGTTATATTCTTTTTTCATTCCCATTATTGATAATGTATCTTTTTTTTCTGGAGATATATTGGTTTTACTAATCTTTTCCAAAAAACCACTAGGTTTTACTGATTTTTTTTCTTTGTTGATTTGTTTTATATTTCATTTCTGCTTTGTCTTTCATATTCCTTCTATTTGAGTTTAATTTGTCTTGTCCTAGCTTTTTTATATGTATACCTAAGTTATTAAATTTTAACCTTTTTTATTTTTTACTCTGTATTTTAAAGCTCTACATAATGATTTGATTACATTGTATACCTCAAGTTTTATATTTCATATTTTCACTGTAATGCCATTAAAGCGATTTCTGACATTATGATTTTTTTATCTTGTTTTATCTAGAACTGCCTTATACAATTTCTAAATATTTGGGGAGTTTCTAAGCATCTTCATATTATAGATATCTAGCTTAATTCCACTCTTGTCTGAGAACTTGTTCAATTGTTCAAATATTCTACATTCTTATTTTTTCATTTTTTTATAAGTTACTGAGAGATCTATGATAAAATCTCTAATTCATTGTAAATTCTCTGCTTTGCCTTTTGATTTCTTCTCTCTTTTTCTTTGGCTTCATATATTTTGAGGTTAGGTTCTTGTTATATCTTTCTACTGAATGGTTCTTATTATTATTATAAAATATCTCTTTAAGGATAAACCTTCTATCCTGTTTCTCTGTATGCTTTTACCTGGGTATTTTCTATTGATCTAGCTTTCATGTTACTAATCTTTTCTTCTGTAGCATCTTATTTGCTGTTAAATCCATCTATTAAATTGTTACCTTTAATTGTTTTATTTTTCTAGTTTTCTTTTCCACACATTCCAATTCCTTGGTGAACTTTTCTGTATTTTCCTGAACATATTAACCATATTGATTTTAATGTCGTAGCCTTATAAATGTCTTTAATGTCTTAGCACTTTGTACCTATGGTATTCTGTTACCACTTTTTCCTGTCTTGTTATTTGATCACTTGTTCCTGTTTCTGGCATGCCTGGTAATTTTGTACTGGATTTTGGATTTTGTGAATTAAAAATTATAGAAGCTCTTGAAGGTGTTTTTTTTTTCACAAATTTAATATTCTTCTCACAAGCAGATTAAGTATGAGATGTCCTTGCTCTATTTCTTCTATATTTCTGGTCTTTCTTCTAGTTCATTATATTCTGAGGTCTTTACTGAAGGAATGATATTTTTTATCATTCCTCACTTTGAAGCATCCTGAATTCTAATCTCTGTCCCCAGCACCCTTGGGGTTGCTGAAATAACTCAATCCTTTAACCTCTCAGCCCCTGGTTTCCAGCTGTTTAAGCCAGCAAATGTGCATACTCAGAATTGGCAAATATAGATATTTTGGTTCATTTTTCTGTCCTTTTTTTTTTACGCTTCTGCCCCTCAAGTCCTTGATAGTCCAAAGCCCCAATTTTTGTCTTCTTATTCCAGTGAGATTTCCTCAAGCCCTAAGCTGCAAATTGTCCTCATTTTCCCATAAACTGAATCTGAAAGTGCACTGAAGAGAGAAGAAAGCACCTCCATACTTCCTGTGTCTCCAGAACCTTGGTCCCATGGTTCTGGCTGACTTGGTTCTACTTTCGTACCTGTAAAGAGTAGGCTTTTTGTGTTATGTTTTGATTTGTTTTGTTAATCTTTTATCTTCCCCTTACTCTTAACAAGAAACATGGTAATGATATAAACTCTCAAATCTGAAATAAATGCCCCAATTACATTTTAAGTACTAAATTTTAATATCTAAAGATATTGGCTTTTTCTACTTGTGTATCTTTATGCATCCCAGACTTGTTTTATACATTTCATGTCAGCATTTCCTTTATGGAATTTTTTTCTTTTTACATGTCCAAATTTATTTTTCTATTAAAAATGGCATTTGTTTAAAATAATAATAGAAACTTCTCATAGGAATATGCCTGTGAGGTATATTTTCTAAAACTATTGTTGCACACTAAAACTAATTGACTCGTAAGTTAAAGAAAGAAAAGAAGGAAGAAAATCTTTGTATTTATAAAAGCATTTTCATGAACACACTCATAGAAACCATTATAGCTGATATTATGCCAAAGTAAAACACTTAAAACTCACATTTTTATCTTTAAAAATTAAACCTGTACTTTTTGGTGGTGTTAGTTATGCTGTGGTAGTTTTTTTATTTTCAAGGACAAAAAGAATGCTCCTTGCATGGCAAATTTTGACGTCAGGGATTTATAGACAGAACGTATAATTCTTACATTTTGATAGTATAAGCTTTTTTCTCTCTCTCAAAGCACTATGAAGTTTGTCTTATCTCTGATTCTAGGCTTTCAGCTGTAAAATCAAACATCAGAGACAGTGCATGGTTAAAAGTACTTCCATTTCAGAAATGTTACTTCATGTCTCACTTTCATTCTAGTAACATCAGTAATTCTTTAGTCTAGAACCAAGTTGAAATCTAATGGTACCAGGTTCCCAGCATCC
The DNA here is from genome assembly GCF_902686445.1 of Sciurus carolinensis. Taxonomy (NCBI): domain Eukaryota; kingdom Metazoa; phylum Chordata; class Mammalia; order Rodentia; family Sciuridae; genus Sciurus; species Sciurus carolinensis. Next base: position 89,745,181 of record NC_062224.1, read on the forward strand.
CTATCTATATTAATTTTATCAGTGGTTTTTCAAAGTTTCAAAGCTACAAAATATTAAACAATAATACTTAACAAATAATCATGTGAAATTTATGTCTCGGCTCAAAGTTAGTTATCTCTTTAATTTTCTAGAAGAATTGATGATGTTTTAAATGGAGAACTGAAGAAGATAAGGATAACAAGCCTTTATAACAGTAGATATGTAATCTCACTTGATTTTAAAATGTACCTTTGTTTGTATCTATTACAATATTAGCATACCTGGATTTATTAGTTTTCTGTTGCTCCAGTAACAAATACCACAAACTTAGCAGCTTAAACAGTGCATATCTGTGAACTTGTAGTTCATTGGGCTAAGATCTGGGTGTTGGTAGGATCATATTTTTTCTGGGGCCTCTTGGGAAGAATCTGTTTACCAAGTCCTGAGGTTACTGGCAGAATGGAATTTTTGGAGTTACACAACTAGGACCAAAGTTCTAATTTTCTTGCTAGTGGCAAGCTACGAGCCTTTTATAATTTTTAGTGTCTAACACATTACCTGGGTCCTGGCTCCCTTCTTCATTTTCAAAGCTAGCAATTTGGGGCTGAGTTCTCTTGTCACATGTTTCTCACACACTGTTTATCAGTTATCAGACACTACTTATGACTTTTTCAGTTATATTGGGCTCACCTCGATAATCCAATAAATCTTTCCATTTCAGATCTTAACCTTGATCATATCTGCAAAGTCTCTTACTGTGCAGGGTAATGTATTCACAGCTTCCATGGATTAGATTGTTTATATCTTTGAGGGGCCATTATTCTGCCTACCACATTGGGTAGGGTTTTAGGGTTTTTTTTTTTTAATGCTTTATATAAAAAAGCAAATTAAACTGTAGTGTGAGAACCTGACTCAGGAATTGAAAACCAATCTAACCTTCTTATTCTTTTCTATCAGCTTTTCTTATTTTGACCTTGGGCTAGGGATGATTATTACTACTTCTCATTCTGATCCAAAGAACCAGGTTGATCAGAGTTGCTGTTATGATGTTTATCTTCCTTGGATGGAAGAAAATCGAATGTTTAATGAAACTTTTAGAGGGTATAGTGGGAATAAAGTAAGCAACAATAATAATTCGCTGAGGTTTATCACATAATATGTGCCAGGTATAGTGCTGAGCAGTATTATTTCAGTTTCTCATTTATTTCATGTTACAGGTGAGGAAACTAGACTTAGTGAAAGTTGTTTAGCTTGCTTAAGGTTTGGCTAGTAAGTTGTGTAGCCAGAACTCAAGCCAGATCTTTCTGATGTTTAATTCTCTTAATTGCTTTACTTTACTGTCTCCCTTTTGTGATAGCATTTAATTTAATATTATTGTTCTTATTAAGGTCCTGCAGTATGCAGATGGAAACCTTGCTATTTAAATTATCATCTTATCAAGCGGGTCCATTGTACAATTAATTTTATTTTTGTTCATACAGGTGAAAAACCATACAAGTGTCAAATTTGCAATCAGTCTTTTAGAATTAAAAAAACCCTAACAAAACACCTGGTTATTCATTCTGATGCCCGGCCTTTCAACTGTCAGCATTGTAATGCAACATTTAAGCGGAAAGACAAGTTAAAATACCATATTGACCACGTTCATGGGATAAAGTCTCCTGATGATCCTCTCAGTACTTCTGAGGAAAAACTTGTGTCGTTGCCAGTGGAGTACTCATCTGATGATAAAATCTTTCAAACAGAAACAAAACAATATATGGACCAGCCCAAAGTTTATCAACCAGAGGCCAAGACTATGTTACAGAATGTATCTGCTGAAGTATGTGTTCCAGTAACATTGGTTCCAGTTCAGATGCCTGACACTCCAAGTGACCTGGTGCATCATACTACCACACTTCCACCATCTTCTCATGAGATTCTGTCACCACAGCCACAGTCAACTGATTATCCACGAGCAGCTGATTTAGCTTTTCTGGAAAAATATACTCTTACTCCTCAACCTGCAAATATAGTTCATCCAGTCCGACCTGAACAAATGCTAGATCCTAGAGAACAGTCTTACCTTGGAACATTACTGGGCCTTGATAACACTACTGCTGTTCAGAACATTTCTACTAATGAGCATCATTCATGAGTAAACATTCCACAAACTTTTTGATGGTTATGTGCTAAATGGTAGCCAAAAGCTGATGGCTTTTAAACTAGTAGGGCTGCTAGTTTTTCATTTTCTCTAGTTTCTCAAGTCCTCAGAACAGTTCAGATCAAGAAAACAGCGTGTCTCTGTTGACTGAATACATGAATATTTGGACACAATTTGGCATAATATTTAAAGTAACATTTTTGTGATTTTTTAAATTAGTGCTAATTTTTAATAGGTTCTTGAACTTTTCAGAATTATTAGCTACTGACATTATGGGTTTTTTTTTTCTTTTTCTTTTTAAATCATCAGTGGAAATTTTTATTCTTTAGCCTTCTTTTCTTCCTTCCCCATTTTACAAACAAATTTAAGAACCATGTAGCCCTTAAAGAATGTGGAAATATACTGATAATTACAATTCTTCCTTATCCTAATTTAAGATTATTATTTTATCCACATTTTTAATTGTAATTAAGAATTTGAATATATAAGAAAATCTTTTTGGGTTGTCTTGCCATCTCTTCATAACTTCAGGTTATAATCAGCCTTTGACATACATATTAGCCAGAAAGCTAATTTATGTAAGATTAGCATGTTAAAGGAAATGTAGGATTGAAGTGATAATCCAGATGTTTGGGTTTTGCCTATACTTGAGTTATTATGAATAATAAATGCGAACATTGATCTAGGCATTAAATTATACAAGTTAAAAACTTGTTAGATGAAAAATGACAGCCTTACTAATCTTCAACATGTTAACCTTTTGAATTTTTGTCATTTATTTCAGAAATATTAACAATATGTCATAGCATATATCTTCCTCTCATTAAGGAAGGAGCAGTTATGAATAATTAGTGACACAACTGAATGCACTACTTTGGGTTTCGTTTACTTTATCTGAAACTGGGGTACAAAACCTACTTACTTCATGTATAATCATTAGAAAGGTGCCAAACCAATTCTAAAATTTGCACCTACTTTAACTTAATGTTAATTTAATTGAAAGGAGCTACTACTTGTTTACAGATTCACATACAATCCAAATCTTTATTTTTACTTTCATATAAGCCTAATGTTTATAATTATCCTTGATTCTTATTTTTGTATGAGACACAAATTGAGGACTTAGAGAAAAGAAATAGCAGTTAACAGCAAAACCTCACTGATCGAATTTAACTGAGGAAAAAGATCAAAATTATAGAATACCTTTAAAGATATGCACTTTCCATATTTTCAAGTCAATTTAAACTTACACTAGGATAATGTTTCCTAGTAGGATTGCTTGAGGATTAGTCTAGGCAGGGTTGATTTATTATTGATTTGCCATTTGTATGTAAACTACTGGAAAATAGCAGTTCTCAAAAGTTTTCCATTTTAGTTTTGTTTACACTCCCAATTGCTTTAAGCACTTTTTTGTGTGTAAACTGTAAAGTCTGGCCTGGCCCTTGTGAAAAAGAAAATCACAAATAAAATAATGAACTTTTTGTGAATAAAATTTAACCAATTTGTAATGGAGGAAACTGTTGAAGCACTTAAGAAATGAAGGTACTTTATAGGAAATTTTGCCATATTAGTGATAATTAAAACAAAAGAGAAAGTGTTGAGAATTGAAGCATTAACCAAAGTAGCTCATATAAATAATAAAACCAACCTGAGTTTTGCCTCATTTATCAAGGTTTGGTTTTAATTATCTTAGGACCAGTAGACATAATTACTATATTATTTCTTCTTCTAAAGCATTCTCATTTACTTTATGTGGAAATGTTATACCTGAGGTACTTATATGATTGAGCTTGACTATAAGGTACTGTTAGTCTAGTCTTTCAGATTGACTGTTAAAAATACATGTTTATGATTTTTATTATAAAGACTGACAAGATTTTAACTAAAAATCTTAACTATAATAAAAACAAATCATACCTAAAAATATACTCTGCCATTAATATATAAGCTAATGTAGAAAAATTTGGACTCACAGAAAGGCAAATGGTTTATATATGTGTATGTATATGGTATATTGTATATTTGGTGGCAGAAAAAGAGGATATTGCATTTTCACATTGAAAAGAATACTTTGCTGTTTGAAGGTATTTAGGGTTCTTTTAATAACGTCCTAATGTTTTAAATATATGGAATAATTATAGGGATCAGTTTACATAGAACTTTTCTGAGATACATCTCTTATGTAAAGTGAAATACAATTGTATGACTGTATTTAGTTATTATTGAAGATAATTTAAACTTGAATAGTGGTTTACTGTTTTCTAAAAATGCTTTCACGTATTATCTCATTTGAACCTCATAACCAGCTCTGAAATAGAAAGGACATGATGTATTCCCATTTTGTAGAGAAAGAATCTGAGGTTAAGATGAAAGGATTCATATAAGTTCATGTGGTCAATAAGTGGCAGAGTTACCAATAGGGAAGAAGAAAGTGGCATTAATGGTGGCTTACTGTGTGCCAGGGTCTAAATTCCCTCCCTTAACCATAACCCTATCTGGGAGGGAAAAGAGTTTAATTTTTATGAAGAAACAACAAAAAGAAAACTAATCTGCCTTGAATTTCCAGAAATATTTGAAATTTTGAAATTGGGAAAACCTCATGGATTTGGGCAAACCGAATGTATATAAGCTTTTGAACTGAGCACAAAAAGCATAAAACAAAGCCTACTCTTTCAGTTGACCTTTCTATAACCCTGTAATTCATTTATTTTATAACTATACTTAAAATTTTGAATCTTATGTCTAAGTTTAGCCTCATTGAGAATTGTTATTTTATAAGCATAATTTATTTAAGTTTTTAGCAGATAGCAGTTAGCACTTAATCTGTAAATTGAATAATTTATCAAGTGCAGAAATTTATTAACCTAATCGGTTTTGACTTAAATGCACCAAAGATTTTTAGTAGGTATTAGTCTTAAAAATTTTAAATTCTTTGTTGTTTGAATAAGTATTTGTCCAAAGAAGCACAGTTGAAGTCCTAGGATAATGGGTTTAAAGAAAAAAAACAAAAAACAAAAAAAAATTAGTTTGAATACTGAAATTAAGTATTAAATGTTTGTATGTATAAAAATAAAAGCAGACAAAAATACTCTGGGAATAGTATACTGACAAACCAATTATAAGTGAGAATACTACTCAGTTTTCTTAAGTTTAATTGAATGTTGTTTTTAGTGAACACTATTAAATGCTAAATAATAAGCTTATTTTTTACACTACGTTATCAAATAATTTTTGCCTTAGAAATTTTTGGGGGGTTAAGTTGTTATTTTTATAAAAAATCCCCACCTATTTTTTGCAGCCTAAAATACCATTTGAGATTAGGATTTGTTCCTCATACCAGCAAGACATAACCAATAATTATAAAGGTAGTAGTTTTTGCATACTTTTGAGTATTTAGACATTCACTGCTGAGAAGAGAGGAGTAGGAAAAGTAGGGTTTTAAATTGGTGCTTTAGTGCGTGATTTTCTTTTAAGTCATGGTAGGTCATGAAATAAGTACAAATGTTCTGTGAAACTTAAGGTGTCAAACATGTTTGCAGAGTGACTATAAAATGTTAGTTAAGGGCTAATAAATAATTAAACATCTTTTGTTGCTTTTCACTCTATAATTGTTAACAAATTAAACATAATTGAACTGATAAGTTTATAAGCCTGAGTTTTCTTCCTATCATATCACTCTAATATTATTGATGAAAAGTCAGGTTTTAAGCATTTGACAGTTTCCTTCTATACCATCCTTTCTTGACTATTTTGTGCCTTTTCAAAGTGTTATACTTGCCTAGTTGATTCTACTAGCTAGATTATACTGGTTAATAAATCATTTTTTTGTTTTGTTTTGATTTGAGTTTCTTGTTTGTTATGGGTCTTATGTTTGTGTTGCCTGCTGGTTAGGCAACTTGTTTAGGTTGTTTTATGTTTAAATAGAAAAATTGGCACTTAAGTACTAGTGTGAACATTTGTTTTTATGATTTATATGTCATTTTGAAAAATCTATTGTAGCCTACATAGTTAACTGTGAAGTCACTCCTGGGCCTGTCTTTAAATGCTTATTAGAAGAATCTGACAAATAAAATGAATATTGTGTCTGCCCCCCACCTTTTTGAATAATCATAACTACGCAGTTACCATAACCACACTGTTTGCACTGAGTGACTTCTTATTTTAGTTTGCCTAAAACTGAACAAGAGGTGATGGTTTGAGATGAGATTCCCATTAGGAGCAGCAATATCCCAACCAATATATAACTTGAGTTGATGAACTCAGGAAAAAATCGGGATTTTTAAAGTCATATTTGGATATTCTGAGATTCAGTGCCAAATTTTAAATGAATAAAGTGTATTCTTTTTAATAAGGAACGAGTAGCATTTCTAAAACTTTGAGTAGTATAATGATAAATATTACTTTTAGTGAATGATGGATAATGTGAGAATAATTTTCTAATCAATTTCTAGGAACTAGACAATTTTATAGATCCTACCCTTTTGCACATTCCCCTTGCTATAGTCCATAGTGTTTTAGGGTGATCCTTGTTTATTTCCTCTAAAGTTATTTTTACTTAAAATGCTTTCCCCCTATCATTAGCATGCTTTCTGCTCTTTCTCTTTGAAAGTAGCATTACTAAGATAGAAGTATTAGGATTAGGTTGTGTGGAAGATGGGAGCAAGAAAGTTTTTGTAGAGAGAAAGTTCTTGGATTTTGCTTACTCTTCATGTTTCAACTTGCTGTGTATTGCTCTTAAGTCTATAACTTGAACAGTCCCCAAATCACTAAAATTTAGTCTCTGCAGCTAAAGAACTATTTACATAAAGAGAAATTAAGGATTATATTCAGAGCAGAGAGGTTATTCAAAGATGAACCTAACCTTTTTTTTCCAAATTGGGTAAAAAACAATTTCAGGATTTGCATTACTGTTGGGGATTCTAAAATGTGCTTTGAATGAAGAGCATGTGCACATCTCATTTTTAAGCCTCTGCTTGCTACCTGTGCTTGGATTAAAGTTGGACAGTGTACACTGTGCTATGGAGTAATTATAAAATTTTTATTCCTTTCAATAATCACTCTTATGATCCCTATAGATAAAACTAAGAACAGTTGATGAGTGTGGCTGCCAAAATAGAGAAAAATTACAAATCTGGGTATTTAGCTGCTCCATGTTGTGTAATAAATGTTCTAATTAAGGGGATTTATGATGTACATTAAAATAGAAATGCTTTTGAACTTGTTTTCAGTCTCAAATCATAATTTTTCTTTTTAATTAAGGATACTTTTGAGAGAAATTACAAAGAAAAATCTGAAATATCAAAATTCATGATTGTCAACTGTATAAAATGTGAGTTTAATAGATATTTTGTTTGTCTCATGTTTCTTAAGTATAAATGTCCTTATAGAAAAATTCAGTTCCCTGTGAAGAATAGGAAATGTCTTGTATATTGAATTAGTTCTTTGTGTTATTTTGATATTTAAAATAAACAAAGTTCTTTGGTCCTAATAAAGCATATCTAGGTTTTATTGAATTACATTTCCACAGCATGGGAACTCAGTACTCTGCATGCCTCTGTAAAACTGAATGTGAAGACCATGAGATATGGAAAACCAACTATCTTGGGGCACACTTGTACTTTTATTTCTTAAAAATTACATATCATTTTAAAAATTTTATATGTTAAATGTGTAAGCCTTAAATAATCCAATGATTTATAAGTGTCTAAATTCAAATATTAATGATTACTGTTTTGCTTGAAGTAGTCATAGTGTGCTTTTTTTTGTTTTGTTTTTTGTTTTTGGGTGCTGGTCATTGAACCCAGTGGCACTTTACCACTGAGCCACATGCCTAGCACTTTTTGGGTTTTATTTTGAAACGTGGTCTTACTGTGTTGCTGAGGCTGTCCTCAAAACTTGCAGTCTTATTTCAGGCTCTCACTGTGTTTGTCCTTATGATGTTTATTGGAGAAAAATCTATAAAGTGTAGCAAAATTCCATTAATTAAATCAGTCATTCTGTATAATAGTGACAGTGGACGTTCTTACCTCTAAAACACCTCACAAACAGAACTCTACATTCTGGTCATGGGAGAAATGATTGCTGGTTTAAGGCATAAACTGTATGCTATAGGACAGTACCCCAATCTTACAAACTATTGGCTCCATCTGGCTCCATAACAGCCTTTAATAGGCCATCAATTCTATCAAGGCAGCTGCTTCTGAGTGTTACAACACCAGTAAATTCCATTTCTGCAAAGTGAGTCTGCTGATCATAGGCAATATTATATGTGATACTTAGTTATCTATTGCTATCTAGCAAATGATACCAAACTTAGTATCTTAAAACAGCAGACATTTATTGCCTTGCAGTCCTGAGAATCAAGAATCTAGTCATGGGTTAGCTGGGTGATTTTGGCTCGGGGTCTTTCATGAAGTTGAAGTCAAGCTTTTAATCAGGGTTACACTCTTGACAGGATAGCTGTACTTCCAAGCTCACTCATGTGGCCTTTAGCCTAAGTTCCTCACCATGTGACCTCTCCACAGGGCTGCTTAATGAATGATAGGGCAGCTGACTTAGACCCCCCACACCCACTCTTCACACACATACACCCCATCAGAAAGCGATCCAAAAGAGTGACAGTATACCTAGGGTTTAAGTTCAGTCTTTTTATAACCTAATCTTGGAAGTGATATTGCATCACTTCTACAATACATTGTGAGTCACTAGTTCCAGTCTACATGCATGGGACACAAACTCCCTCTTGAAGTAAGGAGTAGAAAAGAATTTTTTTGAGATATTTTGAAAACCATCACAGATTCATTGGTTATAGATGAAACTCTATAAATCCTTGGATAACGGTGGTAAGTACCACAATCTATATTCAGAAAATGCTTTTGTTCCAGAGAGACAAAATATTGCCCCTGCCGTGAATAAGAAAGTTTTAGTGTAACAACATGCCATAGGTAGTTGCCTGATGCCACTGGAAAATGAAGTTATTTGGGGGACGGTAGCATTGGTGTCTGTTAGCAGGTTGGGCCCTCAACAGTGGCCTGTCACAGCTTTGGTAAGGGCAGACCATCTTTGGAGATATTCTTAGCCTCTGCCCATGCTGCTATGGCCATCTGGTAAGTGGGTTCAAGGAACAAGCAAATGGATCCCTTACTTAGAAAAGATTCTGACATCCACAGGGCAGGGTCGTTGTTTTCACCTGGTTCTTAATCTCCTTCCCTGCCATAGATGTTTTCTGATATGTATTTACATGCAACTTAATTTTAACATCCTGTACTTATTTTGACAGGCCTTTTTATACACTTCTTAGACTAGCTTGGCACCAATTTTCCATATTGATTTTTCCAAAGCTTTGAGCAGCTAACCAACCCCTTAGCAGTTGTCTGTGAATCATCACAGCACTTTGCCTTAGGCTGTCTTCTGTATGAAGTAAACTACTAAATGTACTATCCAAAATTCTCAGAGTATTTTCCGTCCATCGCTAAGGGGAAGCTTTAATACAGCTTTGTTCACATCTGATCAACCATAGAGATTATCCATAAACTAAAGTTTTTAGTTCCTTTGTGAAATTTTCATGAAATCTCCAATTTTCCCTATGCATAGTTTGAGAGGCAGAGAAGAGGTAAGAGAGGACATATATTATTTAGTCACTTGTTTGTGTAACTTGTATATTTGGGATCTACATAGATCTTGTCTGGTATGTGCCATTTTTGATAATGGAAGGTTGTTTGTTAAATCTAATTTTAGGTCAGCAAACTTCTTCGTAAAGGACAAGAGACTAAATATTTTCAGTTATGCAGGCCATATGATTTATGTTACAACTATTCTGCCAATGTAGTGTAGTAGTAGTCATAAACAGTATTGTAAATTAATGGTCATGATTGTGTTCCAATAAAATTTACAAAAGAACATTCAATGGGCCTCAGTTAGCTGATCCTATGTTAGGTGATAGTTGGTAACAGGCAGATTGGATCACACAGTCCCTTACTATCCTGTGAGTACTGTGAGTACATATTCAGTCATCATAATCTAGTAGCAAAACTAAGATGTTTTTCAAATAGCAGATGGTTGTCTTGCAGAGAAGGCATAGCCTTATTCACAAACCTAAATCTTTGTGTCATGATACTTCTATGGAAATTTCCCAGAGTTTCTATTCTATGTCCATGATTATCATGGACACCTGAGCCTTTTATGCCATGTTTCACAGGTAGCAAGGGAGCACACACTACAGTCTGGACCTGCTGCAGAGGCCTTACTTGCTCCAGGACCCAGTCAAAAAAAAGTTCACTGGATAAATGGATTGGTGAGACATGCCCTAGTAAGATATGCAGTGCCTCCAAAATCTAAAGAGGTCTTCCAAATGAAACAAAGATACAGTAGCTGCCTCTTTCTTTAGAGGGGGTATCTTGACACGTCCTAGACCACTGGATCTGTGGATACTTTATTGATGCAGTGGAACCCTGAGCTTTGTCAAAAGTTTTTTTTCTTACCGTCTGGCTTATGTTTGTTTTATTATTGGCATTTAGAGTGCTTGCTACTTTTGGGAGATACAACTCACCGTGGACTCACATTCTTGCTGATTTTGCCAAAACTTCAAGAACCCTGACTAATTTTTACCCTGGTCATTTCTCGGGATTGTGTTTTCAGAGAGCAATTGTGAAAGATGATGTGCTGTTTCCCTGCCTGAGCTCAGTGCTATACAGTCAAATCTTCAGCTAGGTGTTCCTGTTCTGTAATACAACCTACTATGTGTACAGGCATCCATCATGGGCCAATTGCATTGCTCCCATAAGACTTGAGGGATAGGGCAAATCAGTGTGAATGAACATGCTGGCTGTCTAGCTCATGATTTTCTGTAACTAAAAATCATTTGTCTTTAATCTAGGGCTCTCATATCTCCTGGCATTTATGAGATTGGCTTGAAAGTGGGATAAAATATCAGAACTTCACAGTTCTTGACACTACACCTTTTTCACCAAGTTTAATTAGCAAATGCTATGAACATAATGAACTAGCATGACATTTAAGAACTATTAAGAAGGTACAACTCTCTCTAGACAATGTTATGATATAGGCAGGAGATTTGACTGTCACTGAAGTAAGATAGTATTATACAAACACTTAAATACAAACTGTTTCATATTTTCTGTACTGAATAAATGGGGGAAAAAAGAAATATTTGGACACTAGCTGCAAATCAGGTGGCAAAAGATTGATTGTGTATAAAGATAACCCATAGTTATTCTGCCTAATTACTATAATCTGTCATTCTCCAGGGCACATCTTGACTTTTTCACTAGCTAAATTAACAAGGTTATGTGGGTATGTGGATGTAATCACTAGTCCACTATGCCTCAAGTCTTGAGAATAATCTCTGGATTAGCAGGAGGGGAGAGGAGGCATGTTCAGAGGTTTCTACTTGACTCTATCATAATAGACCTCACTTCTTGGATCTGAGACCCAGCATAAGGATGCTGTCAATAAATATTCCCATTTTGTATTCTGGAGCTAGATGGATCCAATGGACACCGTGAAACAGACTCAGGTCTAGATGCTGTCTATCTCCTGATCTCTAGAAGCTCCCTCTATGAGCTCTGGTTCATGGTAGCATTTAAGGTTTGTGAAGTGTATCAGAAAGATAGAGCCTAATGACCTAATAACCACTGGACAGTCTGGTTATTCCTCTCTCCTCCATCCACAGTTACATTGATAAATGGCTGGAGTTTCCTCTCAGGAAAGTTTAGATTATGATTTATGACATATACTTGTACTCATGTTGAACAGTCCTTTCTCATAGACCCAAAACCTTTCCTTAGTCAAGGAGTTTGTGTCTGGGCAAGAGTCTCTGAATCACCACAATACTGACTTCAGTTATGGTTTTCCTTCATAAATGTAGTAATTTACACACACACGTATATCTATTTCAAGTACCAGCATAGTCCACTGCTTATCTTATTGCTAGGGATCCTCGATCAATTAGCTACTGCCACAAATCCTTACCTCTACCATTCAGTCCTTGACATATCATGGTAAATTCTATCACACCTGGTCTGTTAAGTGCCAACAAATCTTGGCCACATGTGGGACCTATCATTCACTTGAAGATCAGAGAGTCTATTTTCATTATAGCATCCTCTATCATTTCTGTCATATAGAGAACAGGATGCTATTCTTCATGTGTTTTCAAGAATGTGGAGTCTTCCACAGCAATGCATTTCTTAATGTCTTAGTTGAAGGAAGGATTCTGAGGTGGGTGGAATATGTATGTTTAGGGGTGGCTAAGTTACACATATAGATATTCTTTAACATTTCCATCTTCCCAAGCCTTTGGACTCTCTATTCTACAAAATGTCAGGTACCTCACTGTAAACCACTACTCAGTTCAACTTTCAATCAGTGAATCTAGTAGATGTTAAAGCCAACCCATTAAAACCATTGTCCCAATGCATTAAATAGCAAAGTGCACACATGACAATTTGTTCTGGTTATTTCTTAGGATTTGTTCCCTTGGTTTAATACCAAGGTAATCCACTTTAGACTAGCAAATTTTTGTAACTTTTTAGGTGTACAGAATAAGTTATTTCCTCTCATAGTACTTATTACATTTACTTTTTATGTGCAGGTTTTATTTTTTGCAGTCTGAGTTAATAAGAGATCATCTGAAGGGGAGAGTGATGAGAATTGGCATTGACTTTGTGACCCAGGATCAGTTCTTAGAAAATAAGGAAGCCTTGAATTGGCATAGCGTGAAGGGAGCTGCCTGTGCTGGAAAGGGAGGTTTATGGAAATAAAGAAGATTATAGTTCTTAGCCTTGTCAATTCTTCAAATGTCACTATGTTAGTCAGTCTTCTGTCACCATAATATATTGTGAGATAATCAACTTAAGATTTATTTTGGTTCCACAGTTTTAAAGTTTCCAGTCCTTGAACAGTTGGCCCTGTTGCTTTGAGCCTGTGACCACACATCATAGCAGGAATATGCGGTAGAGCAAAACAACTCACCTCATGATCAGTGAGCAATAGAGAGGAAGGGAGGGGTGAGGGTTCCACTATTCCTTTTAAGGGCATGCTCCCCAATGACCTGAAGACCTCCCACAAAACCCCACATCTTACAGGTTTGACTACCAATGGCTCCTCTGGGGATTAAGTCTTTATCACAAGGACTGTTGGGGGACATTCCAGATTTGAAACCTAACAGTCAACATACCTGTTCTCAGGAAGACCCTCCTCCATGAAAACTTTTAGCTAGTCTAAAAGAACTAATGCTATAGAACATTTGAATAGTGTTGTTACATTTGTTATTCAACCCTTGGACTTACTATTGGATATTTGTGTTTAATCCTTGATCATATCTTCCTTAACACTACAGAAAGTGAGGGACTTTTTCAGAGTTTCATAGATGCCTCTTGTTTTCAGAAAATGTTCTTAACTGTTTGCTTCATAGATTTTTCATTTTCTTTTCCCTACCTATGCTCTCTAGGGTGGGCAGGCAACATTAAGTAACACTATAATCTTTATAATCATTTATAAATGTTGACATAACAACTAGATGCTACAGTCATTTGATATTTGAATGAATTGCTCTCCATATACACTATATATCATGCTCCCATCAGCAATAATCTGAGAAATCACGATTCCATCAAATACCTCGGACCATCATGATGTTTTCCCCTAGAAGAGGTTATGCCTGTGCTCTTCAAAAATGATCAACTCAATTCTAGAATTCCCTAAGGCCACTATTGTATCAATCAGAGTCACAAAGTTAGCAGTTGTCTACTCCAATTTAGTATAATGAAAGGAAATTTTAATAAAGGGACTATTTGCAAAATGTGACCAGACATAAGGACATCACAAATCATAGTGCAGTACTCTGGGACTAGTAACGAAATGGTATTCTGACCCTCAGGTTCATCTGGAGAGGGTACCTCTAAAGCTATGTGTGAGATTTAATGTTGAGGAGCAGTTAGGAGAGAGAAGTATTCTCATCTTCCTCTTCTAAGGCAAATGAGAAACCACAAAGTGAGAAAACCTATCGGTTTAGCCAATATGGATTAGCATTCTAAAGCAAAGTACAGAATAGAAAAGAAAAGAGGCAGGTAAAAAATATTCAGTACAGTTCATTCTGATTTTTTTAAAAATATAAGCCAATGGTGTTGCTTTATGAAAGAACTATGAAGCATAAGAGTAAATATGAAAAATTGTACAATTAACATATTGAGTTGAAACCAATATCCGAGTGTCTTAACATAAAGAGGGTTTATTTGCAATACTAATTGATAAGTAATGCTAATTTGATAAGTAGTATCCACAGTAAAAAGTAATCTATAGATTAAATGCATTTGAAAATAATTGTAACTCATATCAGCATTTTTACTAATTGTGCATCAGTACAGAAGGGTTTTTCAAAATCCTCTGAACAATTTTAAATATTGTTAACTGTTCAAATTCAGGTCAAATCGGTGTCACTGAGTATAATTTCACACATCATCTTCCTCATTTTATTTTTCCTCTCAGACTTTTCTTTCTACAGATTTTGTGTAGCCATACATCTATACATTATTACTGTTTTTTAAGTTTCTGCTGCCTTCAGAGGCAGTATATTTTGGTGGGTAAAAGCAAGACTGTAGTCAAACTGTGCGGGTCCATATCCTGGCTGTATGATCTATACTCCTCATCTGTAAAATGCAAATGATGATACTTACGTCCCACCAGATTTCTTGTAGGATCCAAGTTTGGGATAAATATGTAAAGGGCTTGAAACTGTTCCTGACATACAGTAATATGTGGGCTAAGATCATCATTACAAAAAAATATTTATATTATAAAAATTAGACGTTTGTCAAGAGAATTGTCTATCAAAACCATCATTTATGGATTATTGCTCCCAGTATCCAGAGGTAAGAAACAGCATGTACATGTAGTGAGCTCCTGCAATGACCAGTCATTAAAATAAGCATGTTTACACAAACTGTCAATCTAATTGTCTTTATATTCTTCCAATTTAGCCCAGAAAATCGCGAAAGTAAAGTTCAATATAATTCTGGGCGGGTTTTGCCCACTCAACGGTTTTACCTATGGCTGTGCCAAGTAACCGCAATAATTCCTACATTTACTGTGGCAATGCTGTTACTATCTTCCCTTTATCATAACCTGTTTACAAACTCTAAAGGCAATTTCAATCCTGAACCACAGCTTCGGAGTTCGCTAGGTTTCCGCTGCCATTTCATCTCCTCTGCAAAGAGTGACGGCCGGTCGGCCGATGCAATCATTTAAACGAGGCGCTGCGGTTTCATTGGCCGGGAGCTGCTGCTCATTGATTGGCCCTCTGGTGCTGTAGGCGGAGCGCAGAGGTGCTCATTGGTGGAGACGAAAAATTTAAACGGAGGCAAAAGGCAGGACTAGTTTTGCTTCTCAGCTTGAGTTTGGGAGTTTGTGGGTGGGTATCCTTTACTCCTAGCGTGTCGGCTACTGGAAAAGAAAGCAGGGTAAATTCTCTCCTACCATCTCCACGGTCGCGCGGGTGAGGCGGTCAGCGTCGGTCGGGCGTCCCTGCTCCGGAGCAGCCAGGAAGGAGCTGGGGAAGGCTGCCGGAGCGGGGTCTGGAGCTGCCATGGCGACCGGGCGAATGGGGCGAACCTGCTGGGAGGTGAGCCCTACCGAACGCAGGCCGCCCGCGGGGCAGCGGGGCCCCGCGGCCGAGGAGGAGGCGGCTTCCCCGCCGGTGCTGTCCCTCAGCCACTTCTGCAGGTCGCCTTTCCTCTGCTTCGGGGATGTCCGCCTGGGGGCCTCGCGGACGCTGCCCCTGGTCCTGCACAACCCCAACGTGGAGGTGGCTGAGGTGGAGATTTCCCATTTCCCGGCCGCGGACCTAGGCTTCAGCGTGTCTCAGCGCTGCTTCGTGTTGCAGGTGAGTGGTGGGGAGAGGGTGTGTCTTGGGCCTGGCACTCTGCTTCTCGGTCCTTCCTGCCACCTTCCTCTGGAGGCTGAGACATGGAAAAGAAACGACAAAATTACCCTTAGAGATAAAGGCAGAGCGTGGGTGGCCCTTGACACACACATAAAACCCTAGGGCATTCAGTTACTAGGGCGATGACAGCACCAAGGCGTGCCTACTTATCTTTTACAGCATTTTAAATAAACTATGTGAAAAATTCAGGCATTTAAACGTATACTCTAGGTATTGTGAAATGCTTTTGGTGTTCTAAACTAATAGATGGCACTTTTGAACATCCTGTTTTTTAAGAGTATATTGGTTGAAGTTTTTTAAATTACTGCTTCCTATCTATCATCTTCATATAATTTTAGTTTCCATATGTATCCTTAGAGTAACTACTTTTTCTGGTGAAATGGTGAATTTTGTTTTGGCTAAATGGTCCACCAAAGAGCCAAAATGAAGTTCCTTAGGGTAGTCCTTAATATGTATGTGTGGTGTATAGGTGCAGTTTTGAATTTTATTCTCTTGCTGTCAGTGTCGTTGTAAGAGTGCATTCAATTTAATTTTATGACCTTTATTTCAAGAAAGTCCCTCACAATTTTTACAGCCTGCTTTGTTCAGAGTACGGGTCCCATTCCCATCACCACAAAACAGAAAATTTGTTTTTATTTTGACTGCTGTGCCCTTTTCATTGAGTAGGACCTTGGAAAGCATGAAATCATTAACTGAGGGGGTCTGAACTAGTTGGCTAATCACCATTTCATAAGGTTAGGAGTAGTAATTTTAATCTGAGTTCCATTGCCCTCTATGTCACTAGTGGCTCATCTGTACTTCAAAACCTGTCTGTTCTTGTTTATGAATGACTGCTTTTCTTGCTATGGAAAGATAGACTTCTGTATACATAATACTTTTACTTATTCTTTTTTGTTATAATGTAGAAGTAAGGTTCTTGTTTTCAGAATAAATTGTTTTATGAAGATTCTCTATTTGTATTTTCTAAAACAAACTGTTTATGATATTATATAGATTCACTTTTCAAACAAAAACTTGTCTTTTTTCCTTTGACAAACAGCCAAGCCTTCGTTTGTTTGTTTGTTATTGTTGTTTTGTCCTGTCAGGGTTTAGCAGATTCTACCTGCCAGGCTGTATGGTATAAATGTTGAAGTCAAACTGTGGAACCACACTGCCTGGGTTCTAATTATTAGCTGCATGACTTGGACAAAGTTTCTAGACATTGATCACTTCATATATAAAACGTACATAATAGTACCTGCTTCCTAGGAATGTGAATTGTTAACCAGTTCTATGAGATACTTGCAATTGTGCCTGAAACATACAAATTGTTTAACAAAGATCAGCATTACAATGTGGACTGTAGAGGAGTTTGTGGAAAGAGGGAATTTAGTTGATCATCTTTATATTTCTTTTTCCGCAAAGTCTTTGTGATACAGTGCCATTATATTTGAACTAGAAGTACTATACATATAAGAGTAGACATTTCAATTTTTGAAAACCACTCAATTAAAATGATCTGAAGACGATTGCTTTCATATAGTTAGATTTTATTATAATTTTATGTCATTATGAACCCTGTTAGTGCTAGTGACTTTTTTCTTTATAATGAAATGCACAGTTCAGGTAGGAAAAATGTATTTCACTTACCATATGCTCTTAGGGTTTGGAGTCCTAAGTTGCATGTTATGCTTTGATTATTTTAATTATATTGTTGTAATCATTTAAAGTGTATTCTTTGGATTGTAGCCTAAAGAAAAAATGGTTATTTCTGTTAACTGGACGCCATTGAAAGAAGGCCGAGTAAGAGAAATTGTGACATTTCTTGTAAATGATGTTCTGAAACACCAAGCCATATTACTAGGAAATGCAGAAGAGCTGAAAAAGAAAAAGGTAAGTTTAATCATTCTGTAACTTACTCCAAGAAAATGTTTAGTAATATGTAAAAATTATTTTGATGACAGGCCTGAAGTAACATAAATTTCTTATTAACTAATATTCAGTGGTTTTCAGTTTCATCATTTTATTTTGCTTATTTTTACAGAGGAGTCTTTGGAATACCATTAATAAAAAGAAAAATTCAGCCTCTTCAAGTCATAACAAAAAAATTTCAAATGGTCAAAATGTTAACAAAACATTTTGTGTTTCTCAAAAAGTTGACAGAATTAGGAGCCCACTCCAGGCATGTGAAAATTTGGCTATGAATGAAGGCTGTTCTCCAACAGAAAATAGTTCTTTAACGCTTGAAGAAAATAAAATACCTATATCACCTATTAGCCCTGCTTTCCAAGAATGTCATGGTGAAATTTGCTTGCCACTTTCTGTACGTCGGTCTACTACCTACTCATCTCTTCTTGGATGTGGAAATGAGGAACAGTTAAAAGTAGAAGGTGCCACCATTTCAAAAGATTTTAATTTTAATGAGGAAGTCATAACTGAAACTTCCTTTCAAAGTGAGGAGAATAGTAAACTTATTCTGACTCCAAACTGTTCTTCAACTTTGAACATTATACAAAGTCAAGGAAATTTTCTAAGTCCAGATTCTTTTGTAAATAACAGTCATGCAACTAATAATGAAATAGGGTTAGTGACATTTCTTTCATCAGATAGACTTACAAAAGATAATTCAGAGTCTGTGAATTTGGAATCCAAAACTGTACATGAAATTTACAGAACAATTTTAAGTCCAGATTCTTTCATAAATGATAATTATGGAATAAATCAGAATCTAGAGTCAGACTCAGTTAATCCCATTTTATCCCCAAATCAGTTTGTAAAAGATAACATGGCACATATATATACTTCTCAGCAAACATGTGAAGTATCATCATTACCAAACAAAAATTCTCAGAATGCCCAGTCTCCTCAACACTGGAGAAAAAATGAAGTTTTGCCATGTAGTCCTGAATGTCAGGGTTCAAAAACACCCAAACTTAATTTTGAAGAACTAAAACCTGTAGAAGTGAAGTCAAATTACTACAATTTTACAAAACAAATTCATCCTAAATTTTCTGCAGTTCAAGATGCGTCTAGTTACAACCTTAATAAGCAACATAAGAGACGCCCCATACTTTCTACCACTGTTACTAAAAGGAAGCCCACCATTGCCAGAGAAAAGCAAACTGAAATTAATAAACCAAAAGCAAAAAGATCTCTCAACAGTACAGTAGGTGACTGTGAAAAAGTAATAGATCACCCAAAAGAAAAAGAAGCTTTACATTCTCATCTTCCAATTATCGATTCAGTATTAAGTAAACCTAAGTGTTATAAAAGTGAAATAACTACTTCAACGACAGCTTTAGTTGCCTGTAAAAGAAAAATTGATGGAAACATGGAAGATACAAATGTGAAGGTTGCTATTACAGAACATGTGAATGTACACAAAATCAAAAGAATCCACTTTTCTCCCTTGGAATCTAAAACATCAACTGTTAAAAAAATAAAAAAGATGACAACACCCATCTCAAAACATACTAGCAACAGGGAGAAATTAAGCCTTAAGAAGAAACCTGGTGAGTATTACTTATAAAATCTCTAGTGAAAGTATACCTATAAAGGATATATTTTCTGTTTTGGTTTAGTAAATCTGCTTTGATAAGCTTGTATTAACTTGTACTTTTCATCTGCCAAATTGCTTAGTAGAAGACAGAACAAACATAGTGTGGAACTAATTTCTGAAATAGTTGCAATCTTGTCTGTTAAACTTTTGGTATTTTATTTGTGAATTTTCTGCAATTTGATTTTTTTTTTTTTTTTTTTTTTTTTTTGGTACCTCCTTAAGTTTTATACCCAAAGAGAGTACTTGACTTGCCTTGCCTTAGTCCATGCCCTAATTGGAAGGCCCAGTGAAGTTTCTGGCCTACATAGTACCATCTGAAGAATTGTAGGAAAGACCTTTGCATGTCTTGTGCTCCTAATGACCTTACTTTCTCTCAGCCTCTGCCCAGCCACCAATTAGAAATGAAGATAAGTCCCTAGAGTTCTCCATTCCTTAGGGAAGAACATTTTTCCTTTTCTATTATTCACATCTTTATCACACTGCCTCAGAAGCAGACAGGATTAATCCCATCACACACTTTTAACCCAAATTATCTCTTCTGACAATCAAGGTCCACGCAGGAAAACAACCCACACTAGGTATTTTACCAGTTAATTTGAAAGAATTCTAGGACTCCTAAGAAATACACCACATATCTCATTTCTCTTTGAACATCCCCAATTTGAACCATTTCCTTTCTCCAGTTCTGTAAACCCTTCTGTACCCTTTGGACTCTGTTCACTAGCACTTCTTTGCAGACATTCTCCTACCTTGTTACCCTGCTGAAGCCTGACCTTGTCCTGACAACAATGCTTTCATTACAACCCTCTCAAGTTGTGTCTGCATTCTCTCCTACTTTTATGACTTTGGACCTCCTGCGGAATCTTCTAATATCTACTTTTTTTCTTTTATCTATTTCCAAACTAATATCCTTGTTCCCTTAAAAATAAGCAAAAAGAAAATAACAAAACAGCTTAAGTCTCATTTTTCAGACTTTCCCACCTGTATCTTTCCTTTTTGCAGAGAATGATTTGCTCTCAAAATTTTGAATCTTCCTCATTATGTTTTTTCTAAAACAACTATTATTATGATTTCAAAATCCTTCCAAAAGATCCTTCTAATACTCTGACAATTTAGTTCCAATCTCCTTAGGCCTGGATCTCCTAAAAGTATCTCAATTTCTAGTTACTATATCTATGAGTTCCACATTTTCTCTAGAACCCTACTTAACATATTTTATACCCTTTGTACATCTACAGTTCTTTAATCCACCACTGTTTCCGTGGCCCTCACCTCTGACATAGCTGTCTTTCCTTATTTAGATTGAATTCCACAGTTCATCCTAAGTACTTCCTCAGCCTTCATTTCCCTTCATTGTCCTTGCCCAGCAAATTCCAACTCCAATCCTGTCTAACTTTGCCTACTCTGTGCCTGAACGTTGTGGGTTGTTCTTTATGACTGTGAACCCCAAATAAGCCCTGAAATCTTTTTATGGCTCTATTTTCCTGGCTTATTGACTTTGCCATAGGGTATCTCAACCTCTTCTTCTGAAGCCTCTGTTTCCTCCTGTCTCACGACTGATAATAGTAGCTAACATTTACTGAATTCTTTCTCTGTCAGACCTAGTTATGAGTACTTTACTGTTACATCTTTGAATATTTACAACATTCATATGAAGTAAATGTTATTTTTACCTATAGTACAGTTTTACAAATGAGGAACTAGATGCATTGAGAATTGAGTAATTTGCCCAATTTTGTAGAGTCAGTAAGTGATAAAGCTGGGGTTCTACTCTAGGTAATAAGTCAGTATTCTGATCCTCATCCAAGCCAATTACCTGTTTCCTATTTCATTGAGGGACTAGAAATACAGATGCTTTTTTATTTACTAGGGGTTATATACCAATAAACCCATTGTCATTGACCTTAACAAGAAAAGTTTCAATAAAATAGCCAAAACTGATTGAAGTGCATTCAACAAATAGGAGATAGATTGGAACCAGCTAACAAAAGCTTCTTTCAAAATGATATTTTACTTCAGAAAATAACTTTTAATTCAGTATAACCTATATGCAAAAAATTATATTCATCAGTACATAACTCAGTGAAAAGAGAATATTGACTCTATTAAGGAATTCTGCTTAAAAGAAAACAAGCAACATAAGCATGGAGCATAGGCTGAAGGGATAAATAGTCAGTGAGCTCCACATTGTAAATCCAGTGATTATTTCTCAATCTTTGTTTTGGTACCAGGAATTGAACCCAGGGATACTAAACCACTGAGCCACATCCCCAGCCTTTTTTTTAATTTTAGAGACAGGGTCTTCCTGAGTTGCTTAGGGTCTCTCTTAGTTACTGAGGCTGGCTTTGAACTCTCAATCCTCCTGCCTTAGCCTCCCAAACGGTTGGGATTACAGGTGTGCACCGTCACACCAAGCTGTTTCTCAATCTTCATCCTGAACTGTTTGCAATAGTTTGGAGCTTTGAACCTCTACCTTCTTGGAACATTTTATCTTGCCATTCTCATTCCCTTGGTTTTCTTCCTTCTTCATTGACTGCTCCCTGTCAGTTTTCTTTGTGGAAAGTTTTTTATTTCCCCTACTCTTTGGATTATGAAGGGCTAGTCATCGAGCATTTTCATATTTTTGCTCATTCTCTTAATGATCTCATCCTATATCATAGCTTTCAATACTCTCTATAATGTAGACCTCCCACATATATTTCTTCAGGATGGACCTCTTATGTGTAGACTCATATATTCAACATATAATATTTCTACTTGGCTGTATAGTAATATTCATTATTTAATTCATGCAAAGCCAAATCCTTGCTGTCTCCATTCCCACAACAGATCCTCCTCTTTTTCATTTCCCATCTCTGTAAATGATATGTCTATATTTCTCAATATTGACAATTCCAAAGCCATGGAATTGTCTTTGTGTTTTTCTCTCATCCTTTCTCTAAAAACTCAAATGCAGATCTGATTCTAAACTCAGTTTTCTCTTTCCTCTAAATATATTTATAATCTGATCATTTCTCATTTACCAGTTTGAATGACACTGTTTGGGCCAGTGTTTGTCATTGTAGGATGTGCAAACAGATCTCCTTGCTTTCACCTTTGACTTTTCTATAGTCTGTATATACCTACATAGCTATTTTTTAAATATTAGAGCCTTGGCCTGTTCAGTTCCATACCATCTAATGACTTTTGCAATGAAAGCCAAAATTCCTACAATGGTTTACAGGGCCTTATAAGATCTATATTATCACCTATTGACTTTCCAGCCTCTACTCTTACTTTTTTCTTTCCCTTTCTCACTCTGTTTTTTACCACTTTGGCTTCCTTATAGTCCTTGGAACTTCAAATATACTCGTCCTCAGAGTATTTTCAGTTGTTGTTTTCTCTAACTAGAATGACCTTCTCCAATTCACTTATCATATCAAGTTCATAACAGTAACTTGACCAAGGTTCTCAAGAACTACTGAATATTTAGAGTCACAGTTTAAACTCAGGTTTACCTAGCTACAATGTAAATGTTTTTTTCCACCATATCTTGCTAAACTATTGGGATTTAAGTGGAAGAAAAGCTAAATAAAAGTTTTTTTTATTTGGGGTAATGAACAAGGATTATAGTGATGGCACAATGGGATTCACCTCAAAGTTCTGCTGTGCCAATGTATATAGTTATTAAAATAACTCCTCTAATTTTCCAATATGTAGTGTTTTTCTCCCCTGTTTCAGAAACTCCAGTGACTATATTGTTATTAGATGATTTACAAAATTATTATTCTGTAATTTAAGGTCATCAGTTATGTAATCTCTGTTTATCTAGCCAGATATCTTTTTATTTGACAACATGCTAGCCATGTGGTAGTCTTCTTGCCATTCTGTCTCTTACTAACATTCATGTTTTTCTCTCATTAATTCAATCCTATATTTCAAGTATCCTAACCAACTTTTGTTAATACTGTTCTCTAATGAATTTCCCTCTAGTTATAGTCCCTTACAAACTAAATACAGCTTATGTGACATCTTGTACCTACCTGTTAGTTCTAGTTCTTTGCTTTACTGTTTTGTGTAGATATGTTCTGATCAGATAACAAATTATAAGGAACATACCATTTTGATCTCCTGCAAGGTATACAATAAATGATGAACAGAATGAATTAGTAAATGAATGAATGAACAAAGGCCACTGAATTGTTTGACACTTAAATCTGTTTTTGAGGCAGCTACCTGGTTGAGCCTCTTTGCTAGATTTAGAACACTTTGATTTATGAGGCCATATGAGAGCCAGTAATTCACTAAGAACTGCTCTAGCTTCTTTCTCTTCTGATAAACATAGAAAAACAGAGCAAGAAGGCAATTCTCCAGATACATTTATTCAACACTAATAAGGCACATATTAAGTGTTTATACATTGTTTAGACTTTGTTTTCTCAGGGGAAAAATATAATTTGTATCATCAAGTTACTCTCAGTTTTAATGATTAAACACTGCCCAGGGAATTATTGAAGTGCAGAAGCAAAGGTGTATGAATGGCCAAGAGTGTGAGAAGGTGCCAGTGAAGGCTTCCTAATGAATAAAATGATTTCAAGAAAGAGGGTCTTGTTCTAGGTTGCAGAATGAGTCTCCCTAGTATGTTTTAAATGTTCAAATAAAAAGAAAGTGATAACTTTAATAGGTATAAATTTGAGATTCCTCTAAAACCAGAGTAAGCAGCTTTTTTTTTTTTTTTTTTTTTTTTTTTTTAATTTAAGGGCTTTTTTTGATACTTTAAAAAATAACTTTATTTATGTGGTGCTGAGGACAAACTCAGTGCCTCACACATGCTAGGCAGGTGCTCTACCAATGAGCTACAGCCCCAGCCCCAGCCCTTTTTCTTTAATGGTTCAGGATAATAAATATTTTAGGCTTTGCAGGCCATATCTTTATCACAACTATTCAACTCTGCCATCAACAATGTGCAAATCAATGAGTGTTTATGTCCCAATAATTTGTTATTTATAGGTACTGAAATTTGAATTTCGTGTAGTTTTTGTTTTTTTTTTTTTTTTGCAATGCTGGGGATTGAACCCAGGGCCTTGTGCTTGCAAGGCAAGCACTGTACCAACTGAGCTAAATCCCCAGCCCTCATGTAGTTTTTATGTCATTAAATATTATTCACTTCATTTTTTTCCCCCAGTCTTTGACAAATATAAAAACTATGCTTATGGTTCATAAAAGCAGATTGTGCTGAATTTTTCACATGGGCTATAGTTTGCTCTAATTAGGAAAGATGCTTACATTTAGTAGCAGAATATGCTGGTGTGACAACTTGCTTTTAAGAGCGTGAACTGCTACTTCCATAGGTATTTGCTACTATGAATTCTGTTGCCTTTTCCTTTGTGATCACTTGCCATTTGTTAATCATGTGAGCTATATACCTGGGAATCAGACTGTTCTCATTCTTCATCATTTTCCTAGTGAGATGGTATTAAGACTTATTGTTTCCACTAATAAAACAACTCTGTTTCCATTACCTTTGTTAAAAATTGTTTTATCATATCTAACTTGGGTAACAACTGCCTTATAGTTTTCTGTCTTTAGTCATGACCTCATTCATTTTCTTGCTCATACTATTTTCTAAAATAAAGATAAAGGTGTTATTTCTTAGAAAAAAATCTATTACTGGTATGGAGGGTGATTCAAACTTAATAATAGTGCAGGCTCTAGAACTTAACTACCTAGTTCAAATCCCTACTGCTTCCTAACTTGTGTGATTTTTCAGCCCCAGTATCCTAATTATGTGAATTTTGAATAATTATAGTACTCCTTTCATAGATTTATTGTGATAGTTGTGTGAAAGATTGATATTTGATAGTTCTTGGCATAATATTTTCAATTATTAGCTGCCACTGTTATTAATATTGTTGAACTCTTCCTTTTCCAACTTCTTTTATTTCATTTTTCATATGTATTCTTTGTTTTAGCCTTCTTATAGTTTTGTCAGCAGGCCATATTCCTTCTGCTTAATATTCATTTTATGAGTTAGCACATGTATATTTTCATCTAGAAGGTCTTTTATACCCCTTTTAAACTTCTTCCATACTAGGCTTAACTGCCTATAGGCTGTGACAGTATCGTTCCATTCTGTGTTTTCCCTATACCTAGCACAGTCTGGAATATATGCACACAGTAAGTTGTGGTTGAATCTGGACTGTAAAGTCTATAGACAAAACTTAAATGTGGTTTTTGGTCTGTAAATTCCAGGTGTTGGTTTCATTGACCACTAAGTTCATAGCATTAGTATCTGGAGGATAGTAGTTATGAAGTATTTGCTAAATGAATGTGATTATGAAGAACTCATACTTTTAACTTTCAATGAACTACCAACTTTGGGAATTTTATTTTTTAATGCTATTAATTTTGTTTTCTGATGTATTTTAGATTCACTGGCATTCAAAACTCCTTTTTCTAAAACAAATAAAAGGATAAAACCTATTGTTGCTGTGGCACAGTCTAATTTGACCTTCATAAAACCATTAAAAGCAGGTAAGTGCTTATTATATTTAAACTATCTGAAAAAGTAACATGGGATGAAGCATTAATTTCATTTCAAATGGAAATGAGTTTATTTTTTATTTGAATAAAAGCCTTGAAGAATTTTTAAAGTGTGTATGCAAATTATAATTAAGATATTCTTTCAGACTTTACTGAAATTGCCTCGTGGTAGTTTAGAATTTATAAATAATCAGGGAATTTTGTTTTACTTCTTTCCATTTTGCTTGATCACATTTTATACCCAAAATGTTTTCAAATCTTTGCAGCAAGTAGTGAAAGACAAATAGATATTGTTCAGTGTTTTAACTATGGTTTTACTAGTAAAAAAAGAACTTTCTTTTTTCTTTTTATTTTTACAGACTGCATTTTGATTCATTGTACACAAATGGGGTATATCATTTCATTTCTATGGTTGTACACAATGTAGATTCATACCATTTGTGTAATCATACGTGTACATAGGGTAATGATGTCTGTCTCATTCCACCATCTTTCAAACCCGCACCCCCTCCCCCCATCACTTCCCTCTACATAATCGTAATCCAAAATTCCTCCATTCTTCTCTTACTCCTATCCCACTACTCTCATATGTATCATCATCCACTTATCAGAGAAAACATTTGGCCTTTGGTTTTTTGGAATTGGCTTATTTCACTTAGCATGATATTCTCCAGCTCCATCCATTCACCTGCAAATGCCATAATTTTATTCTTATTTATGGCTGAAGAATATTCCATTGTGTATATATACCATAGTTTCTTTATCCATTCATCTATTGAAGAGTATCTAGGTTGGTTCCACAATCTAGCTATTGTGAATTGAGCTGCTATAAACATTGATGTGACTGTGTTATTGTAGTATGCTGATTTGAAGTCCTTTGGGTATAAACCGAGGAGTGGGATAACTGGGTCAAATTGTGGGTCCATTCCAAGTTTTCTGAGGGATTATACTGCTTTACAGAGTGTCTGCACCAATTTGCAGTTCAAGCATCAGTGTATGAGTGTGCTTTTTCCCCACATCCATGCCAACATCTATTATTGTTTGTGTTCTTGATATTATCGGTTCTAATTGGAGTAAGATGAAATCTCGGGGTGGTTTTAATTTGCATTTCTCTAATTACTAGAGGTGTTGAACACTTTTTCATACATTTGTTAATCTCCTGTATATCTTCTGTAAAGTGTCTGCCCAGTGCCTTAGCCCATTTATTGATTTGGTTCTTTGTATTTTTGGTGTAAAGTTTTGTAAGTTCTTTATAAATTTTGGTGATTAGTGCTCTGTCTGAAGTGTGCATGGAAAAGATTTTCTCCCACTCTGTAGGCTCTTTCTTCACATTACTGATTGTTTCCTTTGCTGAGAAAAAGTTAAAAAAGAATTTTGCTATATATTATATAGTAATTTACAAGAAATTTTCTTGTGTAATAATCTAATTGTATTCTTAGATATTCCTAGACACCCAATGCCATTTGCTGCAAAGAACATGTTTTATGATGAACGCTGGAAGGAAAAACAGGAACAGGGTTTCACTTGGTGGCTAAATTTTATATTAACTCCTGATGACTTCACTGTTAAAACAAGTATTTCTGAAGGTAAATATTAAATTAATGTTTTAAATTTAATAATACTCTTATTTCAGCAGACCAGAACGTTGACAGGGTATGTGTGCTTCATTTATTATTTTATAATTTGCTAATTCATTGACCTATATTCTAAAGATTGTATAGGTAATTTTTCTTATTTAGGTTGATATGTAACAGTACTGAAATTTGCTTTTTCTTTTTGCTTTCCATTATATCAGTTTATCAGCTAATGTAAGCAGTCCTTTGTGGCCTGACCATTTTGAATGTATTGACTCAATTGTTAATACCTTAGTTTAAGGAGTATGTAGGAACACTGCATAGTACACTGTGGGAGATGATTCAGATGGAATTTTAAAATATTGCAGTGTTTATTCTGGAAGAGAAGACTTGGGTGTGGGATAAGGTAGAAACATGGTACTCTCAAACATTTGAAGAATTTTCTTCTGAAAGAGAAGGAAATCTAAATTTTGTGCAGTTCTTGCATAGAAATTATAGGAATCCATTTTAGATAAGGAAAAAATCCTTATGAACATTTAAGTTGTCAAACCATTGTGTAGGACGTCTTGCAAAATGGTGATTTCCCCATCATTACAATGTTCAAACAGACCATGTTTCACATTTGTCATAGAAGCATGTATAGGGTTTCTGCATTAAGAGAGTCTGGATTAGATGATCTCTAAGTTCACTTTTCTTTTTCTTCCAAAGGAAATAAAGCCTGATTTTAAGAGAAAGGGTTATATAAAAATTTAAATTACATTTCAAAATCGAATTAATTGTTTTTAAAAAAATCACATTCTTTAGGAATTTAACTTTTTAAAATTAATTTATAAAGAGAATGGACAGGGCTGGGTTGTGGCTCAGTGGTAGAGCGCTTGCCCGGCATGTGTGAGGCACTGGGTTCAATCCTCAGCACTTCATAAATAAAGAGAATGGAAACAGAGAAGCCAGTGAGAAGGTCATTTAATGGTCTAGATTAGAGATGCTAATGTTTAAAATGTTGGTGGTAGAACTGTGAGAAGTATGTAGATTTGGAATGCATTCTGCAGGTAGTGCTAACAGGTTGTGGAGATATATTGGCCAAAGGTACTTAGTGAATGATGGCAACTATATTTTAAGATTATGAGAAGAAAACTTGGAGGAATGGGAAATTCCATTTTTACCATCTTAAGTTGTATTGTATTGCTGAAGTTAAGAATGTATGATGTTTTTTAATCGGGAACATTCATTCTTTTGTTTTTCACCCAGTAAATGCTGCTACTCTTCTTTTGGGAGTGGAGAATCAACATAAAATAAGTGTTCCTAGAGCACCTACAAAAGATGAAATGTCTCTCAGAGCTTATACTGCACGGTGCAGGTTGAATAGATTACGTCGCACAGCATGCTCTTTATTTACTTCTGAAAAAATGGTTAAAGCTATTAAAAAACTTGAAGTTGAAATTGAAGCTAGGCGGTTAATTGTTCGAAAGGATAGACATCTCTGGAAAGATATTGGTAAGAAGGTTACTAATTCTTTAAAAACACTAGAGATTTTGCATTTCATCCCTGCCCCCAGCTTTATTGAGGGAAGTATAATTGATAAATTAAAATTATTTATGTTTAAATTATACAGTTTGATGTTGATATAAATATATATATATATATAAAGATGATAACTACAAATATAGCTAATTAACATATGCAGCACCTCACATAGTTCCTTTGTGTAGGAGATGGATTGAGGACATTTAAAATGTATTCTTAGCAAATTTCAAATTTGTAATTCAGCATTGATAACTATAGTCGCCATACTACTATAGAGTAGATCTCCAGAACTTATTCATCTTGTGGAAATGAAACTTTGTACCCTCTTGATATGCATCTCCTCAGCCCTTAGCAACCACCATTCTCTCTGCTTCTGTGAATTTGATGTTTTTAGATTCCATGTACAAGTGAGATAATACAGTGATTGTTTTCCTTACTTGGCTTATTGCTCTTAACATAATGCCCTCCAGGTCTATCCTCACTGTGAAAAAAGACAGGATTTCCTTCATCTTAGACACCGAATAGTATTTCTTTATGTATATAGAAACAACACATTTTCTTTATTCTTTCTTTCTTTGGTGGACACTTAGATTGTTTCCACATCTTGGCTATAATGAGTAATGCTGCAACAAATATAAAAATAAAATTATCTCTTCCAGACATTGATTGCATTTCCTTTGTATATAGAGGCCTAAGAGATTTTATGTTTCAAAACTGAATATACTTGCTTTTCTGCCTGAAATTTCATATATATAAATATAATCCTGTATATTTAAGAATAGAAGTATTTTTCATTTAAACTATTTAGTCCATATGAGTGATTATTCTTTTTTCCCACTGATATCTTTTCTATGGAATTTTATCATCTTTATTTAATTAGTGATCTGAATTTAATTTTCTTTGGATGTATATTTCAGGAGAACGTCAGAAAGTCCTGAATTGGCTATTGTCCTATAATCCTTTGTGGCTTCGAATTGGCTTAGAGGTAAGCATATGTTTTAGTTTTTTTCAACAATTTACTTTTCAATTATATACTTAAAATATTCTTTATTAAAATATGGTTCAACTCATAGAAGTTTTAAAGTCATGTGTTGAGCTTGATTCATCTTCAAATGTAAAATATAAGGTCAACTAATAAATACTGATTAGATAAATAGACCATGCCATTATATATTATTGACATATTGTTACAGAGTAATTGATTCTGTAGTTTTTTTCTTTTATTTCTTTTGGTATTGGAGATTGAATCCATGGGCACTTTACCACTGAGCCACACCCCTAGCCCTTTCTAATTTTTATTTTGAGACAAGGTTTTGCTAACTTGTTTAGGGCCTTACTTAATTGCTAAGGCCGGCCTCAAACTTGTGATCCTCCTGCCTCAGCCTTCCAAGCCACTTGGAATTACAGTTGTGCACCACCATGCCCAGCTACTTCTATAGTCTTTTAAATATATATAATTTGGTGTTGGATATAATGACTCCTTATAGTAAGCTGATTTTTGAACACTTATAAATGAAAAGACTAGGCTGCTTAAAGTATATTTTCTTATCTAAATCTCTTTAAAACTCAATGAGATGTATATTATTATTTTTACTTCTCTAACAAAGTGAAAACTAAGGTATTAGTTGACTTGCAAAATGCCAGTAATTGGTCAAGTATTGAACTTCCAGCTGTCTAAGCCAAAGCCCAACTTTCTATTTTTTTTTTTTAATTTATTTTTATTGTAAACAAATGGGATACATGTTGTTTCTGTTTGTACATGGAGTAACAGCATACCATTTGTGTAATCATATATTTACATTGGGTAATGATGGTTGATTCATTCCATTGTTTTTTCATTCCCCCAACCCCTCTCACCTCTCTTTTCCCTCTATACAGTCCCTCCTTCCTCCATTCTTGCCCCCCTCCCACCCCCCATTATGTGTCATCATCCGCTTATCAGTGAGATCATTCACCTTTTGGATCTTTGAGATTGGCTTATCTCACTTAGCATGATATTCTCCAATTTCATCCATTTGCCTGCAAATGCCATAATTTTATTATTCTTTATAAGCTGAGTAATATTCCATTGTGTGTGTGTGTATATATATATATCACAGTTTCTTTATCCATTCATCAATTGAAGGACATCTAGGTTGGTTCCACAGTCTGGCTATTGTGAATTGAGCAGCTATGAACATTGATGTGGCTGTATCTCTGTAGTATGCTGATTTTATTTATTTATTTTTTTATTTTTATTTTTATTTTTTTTAATTGTAAACAAATGGGATACATGTTGTTTCTGATTGTAAATGGAGTAACAGCATACCATTTGCGTAATCATACGTTTTACATAGGGTAATGATGTTTGATTCATTCTGTTATTTTTTCCTCCCCCCCACCCCTCCTACCCCTCTTTTCCCTCTATACAGTCCCTCCTTCCTCCATTTTTGTCCCCCTCCCATCCCTCATTATGTGTCATCATCTGCTTATTCACCTTTTGGATTTTTGAGATTAGCTTATCTAACTTAGCATGATATTCTCCAATTTCATCCATTTGCCTGCAAATGCCATAATTTTATCATTCTTTATAGCTTAGTAATATTCCATTATATATATATACCACAGTTTCTTTATCCATTCATCAATTGAAGGACATCTAGGTTGGTTCCACAGTCTGGCTATTGTGAATTGAGCAGCTATGAACATTGATGTGGCTGTATCTCTGTAGTATGCTGATTTTAAGTCCTTTGGGTATAGGCCAAGGAGTGGTATAGCTGGGTCAAATGGTGGGTTCATTCCAAGTTTTCTAAGGAATCTCCACACTGCTTTCCAGAGTGACTGCACTAATTTGCAGCCCCACCAGCAATGTATGAGTGTACCTTTTTCACCACATCCTCTCCAACACCTATTGTTGCTTGTATTCTTGATAATCGCCATTCTAATTGGGATGAGATGGAATCTTAGTGTAGTTTTGATTTGCATTTCTCTTATTACTAAAGATGGTGAACATTTTTTCATATGTTTGTTGATTGCTTGCAGATCTTCTTCTGTGAAGCGTCTGTTCATATCCTTAGCCCATTTGTTGATTGGATTATTTGTATTCTTGTTGTAGAGTTTTTTGAGTTCTTTATATATTCAGGAAATTAGTGCTTTATCTGAAGTATGAGTGGCAAAGATATTCTCCCACTCTGTAGGCTCTTTCTTTGCATTGCTGATAGTTTCCTTTGTTGAGAGAAAGCTATTTAGTTTGAATCTATCCCAGTTATTGATTCTTGCTTTTATTTCTTGTGCTATGGGAGTCCTGTTAAGGAAGTCTGATCCTAAGCCAACAAGTTGAAGATTTGGACCTACTTTTTCTTCTATAAGATGCAGGGTCTCTGGTCTGATTTCTATTTTGATGGAGTCATCCTT
The DNA here is from genome assembly GCF_902686445.1 of Sciurus carolinensis. Taxonomy (NCBI): domain Eukaryota; kingdom Metazoa; phylum Chordata; class Mammalia; order Rodentia; family Sciuridae; genus Sciurus; species Sciurus carolinensis. The sequence goes on from NC_062224.1 coordinate 89,777,814, forward strand.
ATAAAAATGTCATCCAGATTTGAGTTCTTTACATAATAGTACTTGGCTTAATAATATCTAGAATGTTAAAGCTAATAGAATTGAAAAGCAACTACTAGAAGTTGTCTGTTAAAATTATGGTTTTATAATAAAGTGTTTTCTGTGCTTTCTTTTATTTTAGTCTTTTAACAATACGTTTTTATGTTTTTTCTAGATTTCTCACTTTCCTGATGTGAGATCTCTCATTATTATTTCAATTTATTCTAAGTTTTAGAAGAGTCTTTGAACTGAAGGGAACTTTTGCAGTAATCTACATTTTATGTACCAATAAATGGACATTCAGAAAGAACAAATAATAAGCTTACTATGATAGTGTCATTACTAAGATTTCTCCTTTCAGTGCTGGTACCCTTTCTCTTTCATTATTCCGTAAATTACATGTCAACTTGCTCTGGTTCACATATCAAATAATTCTGGAGTCTCAATTGAAGTAGATTTTGATGAGGAAAATCACTCTTTCCAATTTGGGAAATAGCTTTTGTGTGTGTATATGTGCAAAGGTAAAAAGGAATATTGTTAGGTAGATACTTGTAAAACATTTGTTTTAAATTTCCCTTTTATTTTTTTAATTTATCAGTTTATTTATTAAATTTATTTTTAACTGATACATAACAACATAAAATAGTACATATTAAAGAAGTACCATGTTATGTTTTAATATATGTACATATTACATAATGTGTGAATCAGGTTAAATATTTGTATCCTCAAACATTTTTTATTTCTTTATAATAAAATCTTTCAAAATGCTTCTAGCTTTTTGAAATGCACAGTATGTTATTGCTAACTACTGTTACCCTATCATACAATAGCACAAGAAGTTGCTCCTAGTTGTCGTTTAAAACTTCTGTTTAAATGTAGTTTGTGTCACCTCCACTAATATTCTATTGGCCAAAACACATTAAATAGCTAAGCACAATTAGGCAGGAAGTTAACCTCTCACAAGAGACACAATAAGTCCATGGCGGATGGTAGGACTGTATAATTCTTTTACAGGGAGTGGAGGTGTCAGTAACTGTGAAATAAATAAAACATTCTACCTACCACCACACCTTGGTATTCTGTAAATGGGGATGACTTTTGAGGGTTTTTTTGGGGAGAGGGGTGGCAGGTATCAGGGATTGAACTCAGGGGCACTCAACCACTGAGCCACGTCCCCAGCCCTATTTTGTATTTTATTTAGAGACAGGGTTACACTGAGTTGCTTAGTGCCTCACCATTGCTGAGGCTGGCTTTGTACTCATAATCCTCCTGTCTCAGCCTCTCAAGCTGCTGGGATTACAGGCATGCACTATGTTTGAGGATTTTAAGAAAGTTTCGAAGACAAAAAAAAAAGTAAATGATGAATTTCCCTGTCTTGGAAATTATTTAATACTTTTCTACACTGTCATTTATTTTGTCAATGTTGGATTACAGCATATATTTGATATGTTTTTAGTTTTTTCTAATTATTTTAGAATCAATAATAACTGTTGATGTTAAACTAATTTCATATTTGTGATTGATTATAAACATGTCTGAGCTTCTCAAACTATTAGATCTTAGATGATTTGCAGATGGTTTTCTACATTTTAATTATTATAAAATTTTAAATAATTATGTTTCTGTTGTACTTTCATTTAGACCGTGTCTTGCTCAGTTGCTGAGGCTGGTCTCAAATTTGTGATCCTCCTGCCTCAGCCTTCAAGTAAATGATATTACAGGTGTATACACTGCCCCCAGCTATAATTCTTTAACTTAAAGGAAAATTTTTAAATGTAAATGTAAATACTGCTTTTCAGATAATTAAAAATTTATCTAAGTTCTAAGCTCTTTTTTTTTTTTTGTGAAGTATACAGTAAACATTTTAAAAATGCTCGTACAGTTTAAAAAGGTTATTTACTGAATGACTGTGTCACTTCCTTACTATTTAGGATATCAACTATTACACCAGTTCCTTAGAAGATTGTTGTCTACTTTTCTCCAATAGTGTTTCATTCTTTTTTCGAGGTAGTATGGTTCTGACTTCAGTTTTCATTTTTTGTTTTTAGACAATTTATGGAGAACTCATATCTTTGGAAGACAATAGTGATGTCACAGGGTTGGCTATGTTTATTCTGAATCGCTTGCTTTGGAATCCTGATATAGCCGCTGACTATAGACACCCCACTGTTCCTCATCTATATAGAGATGGTAAACATTTCTGCCTCTGCGTTTTCTGCACACTGTGCATAAATGGCTTCTTGTTATTCTTCCTGTTTCTATTTGCATTTTACTTTCTTAAAGAAAATAGTCTAAGTTGGTCTGTTCCACTACCTTCCTTTCCCTTACTCCCATTTTTCCCCTTCACTTCCTCCTTCACTGTGTATAATTATTATTACTATTTGTTGTTTCTCCCCACCTCCCCACCATAGGTTTTAAATCCTATTCAGATTATATTCGCCATGCTTTGCTACTGTATGTGTAGCACCTAGGTTGAAACTTGCAAATGTTGGTTGAATGAAACCAGCTAAATCTCCTGATGTGCCTATCTTCCTTATCCATGAATTGAAAGTATTATGGTACCTCTTATGTAGAGTTGTTGTATAGGTTTATTGGATTTATATATGTAATACACAAAGAAAGGCACATAGTGGTTTTTTTGTTTGTTTACTACCAGTTTTTTACTAGCATATTATTGTTTTCATGTTTTAGGTGAATCCTGTCTTTCGTAGATGAATTTATGTTTTTCATGTGTTTTATCTAAGGTCATGAAGAAGCTTTGTCCAAGTTCACATTGAAAAAGTTATTGCTGTTGGTCTGTTTCCTTGATCATGCTAAAATTTCCAGACTTATTGATCATGATCCTTGTCTCTTCTGTAAAGACGCTGAATTCAAGGTATAGTTTTCATTTTATGTTATATATTTTATATTTCCCTTTTAAAACTTTTATTGCTTTTATGGCATATTTTTATTTAGAAAGAACATTGATTTTCTAAAGAATAATATTTTGTAATAAAATAGGAATGAATGTCTCTTCAGTGAATCCCATCAGTTATTCTGCCTTGCCCGATTTCTGTTGGTTGACCTCTCACTAGTATATTATTATTATTATTTATTTATTTATTTTTTCCGTGCTGGGGATTGAACCCCAGGAGGCAAGCACTCTACCAACTGAGCCATATCCCCAGCCCTCATTATTACTCTTAAATTTGAAAGTGAACTAAACTATGCTTTTGAGAAATTAATTTTTGGGGAAATTTTTTATCTAATTTTGCTATAGGGTTTTATCAAATTGATGCTAGTTTTTGTAATATATTATTATGAGCAATTTTTAAAGAGATCATAGATTGAAAATATATATTTGCATTATTACCATGTGATATGAAACTGACAAACTTTTTAAACTACTATTAATTTTATTTCATGTCTATATGTTTGAAATGACTCAAATGGTTTGCTTTTATTATGGAAAAGGTTATAATATTGAAATATTGTATCTGCAACCTGTTTCTTTATAGGCTAGTAAAGAAATCCTTCTGGCTTTTTCACGAGATTTTCTGAGTGGTGAAGGTGACCTTTCCCGTCACCTTGGCTTATTGGGATTACCTGTTAGCCACGTTCAGACACCATTTGATGAATTTGATTTTTCTGTTACAAATCTTGCTGTAGACTTGCAGTGTGGGGTGCGTCTTGTGTAAGTATAAGAAATAAAATAATTTTGCTTAATGGGACAGACTGGAATTTTTTGGAAAATCATATTCAGTACTTATAATTTTTTTTTGTTTGCTCTTTCTCATAATGGAATAAATTTAGGGTTGAAAAAATTGAGCATTCTCTTTCCAAATGGTATCACTTTTGTGCCCAGAAACTTGTCTCTTATCACACTTTTTTTTCTCTTGGCATGTGACTAGAGTACATGCCCTAGAGTACATGGTTAGAAACTACTAATGTCTCAGAAAAGGAGTGGAAAAGAGCATGAAACCAATTAAAAACTGAAACACTTAAATACACTTTATATTAACAATGGCTTCATGAGTTCCATTATCATTTGAGACTGTTTTTAGTAGCATTTGCTTTGTTTAATTTGATTAAAATCAGATGAAGAGAGAGAATGACTTGCCCGTTTTATAGAGTAAAATAGGTGTATAGATTCATGATGCCTGACTTTAAATACAGAATATTTTCTCAATAATAAAATGGAATCCCTCAAAATTGGCTTTGGTTTTAGTAATGGATCTTATTTCAGTTTTGGAAGGCATGGCTTTTATCATGTACTTCAGTTGATCTCTTTAGAAAAATTTCTGGATTGGAGACATTTATCTTATTTATAAGGAACTCTCCTATTTACTTATCAAGGAAACACTTTTGTGAGATTTCTTAATAAAGCTTAGATATGTTTTTTTGTGTGTGTGTATTTAAATCTCGAATCAGCCAGTTAAAATTTAAAATATGGTTCCATCCCCAGTAGTGGGAAAAAAAAAAATGGGAAGCTTAGAATTAATGACTTTCATAAATATCTCTACTACAGTAAAGCTTCCTATCAAATTTTAAATTGCTGTGATGTAGCCAGAATTTTGGAGGCAGTCATCATGCTAAAATTCAAATTGGTTTAAAGTTTAACTGATCAGGAAAGAAGTTATTTGTATATACTTATTAACTTCTTGGTTTTGATCAGATACAAAGGTGTAAACTAAAATCCTTATATCCGTATCTCATGATGACCAGTCGAAGGAGCAACAAATATTTAATAAAATAGAGAAGAAAATTGTAAACATAAATGTCTTCAGGCATTTGAAGTGCTATCTTATGTTTAAAAGCAATAGCTATGCATAAGTAATGAAAGTTTCAGGAAGATGAGGGTGGTTTAGTATAAAAATTTGCCTCTATTAAGACTTGGTCTTAAGAAGAAACCAGTTCACAGTGTTGGACGTTCAAATAGGTGTCAAAGGGCTACTTGACAAGAATAGAGGAATTCTTTGACACTTTTGGGACAAAGAACCTTAGATTTGGGTGAATCTTCTCAAAAACAAAATACATGTCCCTTTCATCCAAGTTAAAATTTCATGAACATTCTTTCCTTTCTTGATTAATATTCTCATAAGCTAGTAGTCTTTTGACTATTACTATAGCTTTTTCTCATTGAACAGTTTCCAATACAGACTAGATTATTCACTGAAAATATTGTATACATTATTTTTATAATTGGTTAATTTGTTTACTTCATAAATTCAAGCCCCACTACATCTGTTTCCTAGCAAGTAAAAATTCATGCTTTTCTATTTTTGTCACTTTCTAAAAAGAACAGGGATCAGTTTAATGTTTAATGCTATTTTTCTACAAAGGACATATTTTTTGGTTTTACAGAATTTACTGAGGAATTAATAATGTTAAATATGGGTGATATGTGTTGGTTGGGAACTCCCAATAATGAGATTCATTTTGCATACCAAATTTCTATTTTGTTCAGTGTCAGCAAAATGACAGTTTCATAGATCCTTGAGGTCACTTTAGAATACCTGGAAATTATTACTCCACTAATGTCTCAGGTAATGGATTGGTCTATCTTTGCAAAAATGTTTCCTACATTGATTGGGTGGTTGGTCTAGAATGATCTTAAATCATTTTCTAACCTTTAGAAACTATGGTTCTGTAAATAATTTTGCCAGCTTTTAGTTATATACAATATTATTTGAGACTTGTTTTTTCTGTGGAAATATTGACTATTATATAGTAGGTAAATAATTAGTAAACTAGATGATATTAGGAATTTGAATTAAAGCTCTGGAGTACATGTCTTTTTTAGGTAGGCATTCAAATATGTTTGTAAAATATATATGTATACACACACACACCACACACATACAGAGAGAGAGAATGAGAATGACTATGGAAATTGATGAAACTAGATTTTAGTTGCTCTCTTTATTTCTGTCATAGTGGTATATGATGATAAATTAGAGCTTAATTAACTTCCTCTGGGTCTTTGTTTCTTCATCTATTAAAAAAAAAAAAAAAAAGAAAAGAAAAAAGAAAGGGTCACCAATCCTTGACTGGGATTCACCATGATGACTAAAGTAAGAAAAGAAAGCACTTGCTTGATGTGTAGATTATAGCATACCTTAATACATGTCCCCTTCTTACACTTCCTTCCCTCTTTTCTTTTTTCTTTCTCTGAAAAACTTTGTTTATGTGTATATTTGTGTGTGTGTGTGTGTGTTGCATTTTTCTTTCTTATCATTTTATTCATGGACTTAACTTCCAGATTTAAAAATTAAAAATGAGAAATAACGTCTTGTTAATTATGGAGCAATACAGTTTTGAGATAGTTATTTGGAATCCTCTTGAACTTAATGCCTTTAAACTCTTGGGATTTCTGTGGGTAATAACTATTTTTAAATGAAGTGGGTTTTTTTTCATAGATATTATTATATAGCAAATTCATCTGAAAATTTCTTTCCTGCTAGGCGAACCATGGAACTTCTCACACAGAACTGGAATCTTTCAAAGAAACTCAGGATTCCTGCAATAAGTCGTCTTCAAAAGATACACAATGTTGACATTGTTCTTGAAATTCTTAAATCACGAGGAATTCAATTAAGTGATGAACATGGTAAAAACTAAACAGACACTAATTCTCCTCATTGAATATTGACATATATACATGTATCATGCTAATGGACTACCTTTTTATTGGCAGGAAATTCAATCCTATCTAAGGATATTGTGGATAGGCACAGAGAAAAGACTCTTGCATTGCTTTGGAAAATTGCATTTGCTTTTCAGGTATTATACGTTTGGCACATTTTGTACTTTTTCTTATCAATTTTGGATATTAGTTTATAAAAGGAATTTGAATAAAATAAAGAACAACAATAATAACTACCACTTACTAGGATTTATTCTGTCTCAGGCCTGGGATAATATTTTATGTATTCTATTTTAATCTTTCTCATACATGTATTAGGTTGGTGTTAAGTCTCCCTTGCATGTGAGGAAATTGAAGCTCAAGTTTATATCATTGATACATGGAACTAAGATGAGAACCCAAGCTTGTGTGGCCCCAAATCTCATTTTCTTAACTACTAAATAGTCTATCATTGTAGATTGTGGGGTGAGGATGTAGCTTCAGTAGGAGAGTGTTTGCCTTGCCTAGAATGTGTGAAGTTCTGGTTTTGATCCCCAACACCACACATATACACAAAAGATAGAATTATTTGTCTAAAAGAAGGTGTAGACATTTCTGCACTCTGGGAACTTCAGTTTTAGATTTTTAAAAATTTCTGATTAGTTTTTTTTTAATCTTCTATAGTTGATCAAAATACAGAATAGATCCTTTAATTTCTGTAGGTTAAAAGTAACATATGATGTGGAACTAGAGAGAACAAAGGAAGAAAAGGGGGTGGGTGGGGTGGGGAAATCTCATGAAAATAGAAGACCAGTAGAGTAGAGGAAGGCGAGGGAGGAAAGGAAGAGGCAGGAGGGGAGGAAAATGGGAGAAGGGGGGTACTATGAAATGACATTGACTAAATTATGTGTATGTATGAATATAACAATGAATCCCACTATTATGTATAATCATAAATTACTAATAAAACATTAACAATAAAAAATATGAAAAATTAGGGTATTTATTCTTTTTTATTTGTTTCAGGTGGATATTTCCCTTAATTTAGAGCTATTAAAATTAGGGTATTTATTCTTTTTTATTTGTTTCAGGTGGATATTTCCCTTAATTTAGAGCTATTAAAGGAAGAAATTCACTTTCTAAAATATACACACAGTATAAAGAAATCAATGTCTACAGTGTTATGCCATTCTGATGCTGTTATTAATAAGAAAAAAGACAAAAGGAATAGTGGTTTGTTTGAACAATATAGTGAAAATGTGAAGTTATTGATGGACTGGGTAAATGCAGTTTGTGCCTTCTATAATAAGAAGGTAAGTTTCTTTGTTTTTGTTTTAATTCAGTATCTTTAAATAAATTTTGGTTAATGTCAATTAAGCTTAATAATAAAATATTTTCTTACATTTCTTAAACAATATAGTTTTCAGATTTAAGCAAACTTTTTCTCGAATGATTATATTGTTATATAATTTATGTATTTTAACTAATCTAAGATGTCACCAACTGGAAAATACATGATGATTTTATATATCACTAAGGGAAAAAAATGTCCTAGGTAAGTGTTCTAATGAAAGATGCTTACACAGAACTGGTATATGATGTTCGCTGCAACAAGTGCAGCAGGTGAACAGCTGACAGATGCCAGGCCCTGAGCCACATTGAGGTAAATTAATTAGAAGTTACAGAAATAAGACAAAGACTCAGTTATAAGTGGAAGCCAGGGCAAACCAGCTCTGGTGGAGTCTGGCTTAACAAAGAACGAGAGACCACATTTTATTTTTATAGGTAGGAACACCAAAGGGTTTCAGTGTGAAAAACTTAATGAGGTAAACAGGATGAAGTGTGAGAAAAACAGCATGGTTGGGGCTTAGCAGGTATGCCCATCTCTTCTGCCTTTAGGCATTTTAAATCAAGGCTTTTTGAACTAGTGAATTTCAGGACAAGCAGGAATCCTCCCAATCAATAGAAGCCATCTTGCACATGGGCTTTCCCCTGGTACTTTGGCACCACAGGGTTCCCAGAAGCAGGTTTGCATAGTTCAAAGCTGTGATTTATTAATTGCTCACAACAGTGTATGGAATAATCATTATTGTACTATAAAGGTAAATAAAAATAAACCCCCCATACAGAAAGTGACAACAGACAACCTTACCACTGGGTATTAAGAGGAAAAAGAATCTAAGTTTAGTCTTTCTATAACCATGTTAGCTTAATACTGTATTTCTGTACAAGATATATTTTTAGTGTAAGTACATGAAAAAAGTTGCACACATAAATAAATTACTTAGTAAGGAGTATAAAGCTGAGACAATGGTGTAAAACATGTAACTAAACATGGTAAATTGTTCTACCTCAAAGAAGTGATTAGAAAAAGTATATATGTATAATATTCTACAAGGAAGATATAGTTGATCATCATTATTCATGAATTCTAAAACACTCTAAAATTTATTTCTTATGCTAAAACTATACTGACAGTAATTTGTTCATTCACTTACATGTGCAAATGCTGAGGCATTCATTCCCAGCAGGAATCAAACAAGACCACAGACTGCCTCCTTGTTTCAGCTCTTATTTTGTGAACATATGTTCTTTTTTTTTTTTTTAATTAAAATCTTTTTTATTTTTACAGACTGCATTTTGATCCATTGTATACAAATGGGGTACAACTTTTCATTTGTATGGTTGTACACAATGTAGATTCACACCATTCATGTAATCATACACATACATAGGGTATGTAGATTCACACCATTCATGTAATCATACAATACATAGGGTAATACTGTTTCATTCTACTATCTTTCTGTCCCCCACCCCCTCCCACGCCTTTTTCCTCAACACCATCCAAAGTTCCTTCATTCTTCTCTTCCCTCTGCCACCCCCCTTCAATATATATTGTCATGCATTAATCAGAGAAAACATTTGGCCTTTGGTTTTATGGGTTTGGCCTATTTCACTTAGCATGATATTTTCCAACTTCATCCATTTACCAGCAAATGCCATAAAAGTATTCTTCTTTATGACTAAGTAATATTCCATTGTGTATATATACCACAGTTTCTTTATCCATTCGTCAGTTGAAGGGCATCTAGGTTGGTTCCATAATCTAGCTATTGTGAATTAAGCTGCTATGAATATTGATGTGGCTGCATCACTGTAGTATGCTGATTTGAAGTCCTTTGGGTATAAACGGAGGAGTGGGATAGCTGGGTCAAGTGGTGGTTCCATTCTGAGTCTTCTGAGGAATCTCCATACTGCTTTACAGAGTGGCTGCACCAATTTGCAACTCTACCAGCAATGTATGAGTGTGCCTTTTCCCCCACATCATCAACACTTATTATTGCTTGTGTTCTTGATAATAGCCATTCTAATTGGAGTTAGATGAAATCTTAGGGTGGTTTTAATTTGCATTTCTCTAATTACTAGGGATGATGAGTACTTTTTCATATATTTGTTGATCACCTGTATATCTTCTTCTGTGAAGTGTCTGCCCAGTTCCTTAGCCCATTTATTGATTTGGTTCTTTGTATTTTTGGTGTAAAGTTTTGTAAGTTCTTTATAAACTTTGGAGATTAGTGCTCTGTCTGAAGTGTGTGTGGAAAAGATTTTCTCCTACTCTGTACGCTCTCTTTTCACATTATTGATTGTTTCCTGTGCTGAGAAAAATCTTTTTAGTTTGAATCTATCCCATTTATTGATTCTTGCATTTATTTATTGCGTAAGGGGGTCTTGTTAAGGAAGTCTGGTCCTAAGCCAACGTGATGGAGATTCGGGCCTACATTTTCTTCTATTTGGTGAAGGGTCTCAGGTTTAATTCCTAGATCCTTGATCCATTTTGAGTTGAGTTTTGTACAGGGTGAGAGATAGGGGTTTAATTTCATTTTACTGCATATGGATTTTCAGTTTTGCCAGCACTATTTGTTGACGAGGCTATCTTTTCTCCATTGTAAGTTTTTGGCACCTTTGTCTTGTATGAGATAACTGTACTTATGCGGGGATGTCTCCATGTCTTCTATCCTGTACCATTGATCTAACTGTCTATTTTGGTGCCAATACCATGCCATTTTTGTTACTATTGCCCTATAGTAGAGTTTAAGGTCTGGTATAGTGATACCTCCTGCATCAGTCTTCCTGCCCAGGATTGCTTTGGCTATTCTGGGTCTTTTGTTCTTCCAGGTGAATTTCATGATTGCTTTTTCTGTTTCCATGAGAAATGTCATAGGGATTTTAATTGGAATTGTGTTAAATCTGTATAGTCCCTTTGGAAGTATGGTCATTTTGATAATATTAATTCTGCCTATCCAAGAACATGGGAGATCTTTCTATCTTCTAAGGTCTTCTTCAATTTCTTTCTTTAATGTTCTATAGTTTTCATTGTAGAGATCTTTCACCTCTTTGATAGATTGATTCCCAAGTATTTTATTTTTTTGAGGCTATTGTGAATGGAGTTGTTTTCCTCATTTCCCTTTCAGATGTTTCATCATTTATGAATAAAAATGCTTTAGATTTATGTGTGTTGATTTTATAATTTGCTGTTTTGCTGAATACATTTATGAGGTCTAGAAGTTTTCTGGTGGAGTTTTTTGGATCCTCTAAATAGAGAATTATGTCATCAGCAAATAGTGACAGCTTGAGTTCCTCTTTTCCTATTCGTATCCCTTTAATTTCTTTAGTCTTATTGCCCTGGCTAATATTTAAAGGACAATGTTGAATAGAAGTGGTAAAAGAGGGCATTCTGTCTTGTTCCCGTTTTTAAAAGGGAGTGCTTTCATTTTTTCTCCATTAAGAATGATGCTGACTGTGGGCTTAGCATAAATAACCTTTACCATGTTGAGGTACATTCCTACTATCCCTATTTTTTCTAGTGTTTGAGCATGAAGGGGTGTTGTATTTTGTTGAATGCTTTTTCTGCATCAATTGAAATAACCATATGATTCTTAACCTTAAATCTATTGATGTGATATATTTTGTTGGAGTATAGATTTTCAAAGTAGCTTCTCATTATGTTGTGCATTTCAGTGGTGTCTGCCGTGATATTTCCTTTTCTATTACCAATTTTAGTAATTTGAGTTTTCTCTCTCCTTCTCTTTGTTAATATAGCTAAGGGTTTGTCTACTTTGTTTACTTTTTCAAAGAACGAACTTTTTGTTTTGTCAATTTTTGAATTGTTTCTTTTGTTTCAATTTCACTGATTTCAGCTCTGATTTTAATTATTTTCTGTCTTCTACTAATTTTGGTATTGATCTGTTCTTCTTTTTCTAGGACTTTAAGCTGTAATGTTAGGTCATTTAGTTGTTGACTTTTTATTCTTTTCTTGAATGTGCTCCATGCAATGAATTTCCTCTTAGTACTGCTTTCATAGTGTACCAGAGATTTGATATGTTGTATGATCAATCTCATTTACCTCTAAGAATTTTTTTATCTCATCTCTGATGTTTTCAGTTATCTATACTTCATTCAATAGCATATTATTTAGTCTCCAGTTGTTGGAGTAATTTCTGTTTTTTATTTTGTCATTGATTTCTAATTTCATTCCATTATGATCTGATAGAACACAAGGCAGTATCTCTATTTTTTTACATTTCCTAAGGGTTGCTATGTGGCATAACATATGGTCTGTTTTCAAGAAGGTTCCATGTGCTGCTGAGAAGAAAGTGAATTTGCTGGTTGATGGATGGAATATTCTGTATATGTCTGTTAAGTCTAGGTTATTGATTGTGTTATTGAGTTCTATGGTTTCTTTGTTCAGTTTTTGTTTGGGAGATCTATCCAGTGGTGACAGCGGTGTGTTAAAGTCACCCAGAATTATTGTGTTGTGGTCTGTTTGATTCCTGGAATTGAGAAGGATTTGTTTGATGTACATGGATGCACCATTGTTTGGGGCATAAGTATTTAGAATTGTTATGTCTTCCTGATTTATGGTTCCCTTAAGCAGTATGAAATATCCTTCTTTATCCCTTTTGACTAACTTTGGCGTAATAAGGATGGAAACCTCCACTATTTTACTGGAGTCCATGTGCATGGTAGGTTTTCCCCATCCTTTCACCTTTAGTCTGTGGATGTCTTTTTCTATGAGATGAATCTCTTGAAGGCAGCATGTTGTTGGGTCTTTCTTTTTAATCCATTCTGCCAGTCTATGTCTTTTGATAGATGAGTTTAGGCCATTAACGTTCAGGTTATTATTGAGATATGATTTGTATTCCCAGTCATTTGGGCTTATTTTTGGCTTTTAACTTGACTTGGTTTCTTCTTTGAATGGTTTTTCCTTTAAGATAGTTCCTCCCTTTGCTGACCTACATTGTTGTTTTTCATTTCCTCATCACAGAATATTTTGTTGAGAATATTCTGTAGTGCAGGCTTTCTATTTGTAAATTCTTTTAACTTTTGTTTATCATGGAAGGATTTTATTTCATCTTCAAATATGAAGGTTAGTTTTGCTGGGTATAGGATTCTTGGTTGGCAACCATGTTCTTTCAGAGCTTGAAATATGTTGTTCCAGGCCCTTCTAGTTTTTAGAGTCTGGTCTGAGAAATCTACTAATATCCATATTGGTTTTCCCCTATATGTGATCTGATGCTTTTCTCTCGCAGCCTTCAAAATCCTATCTTTATATTGTATGTTAGGCATTTTCATTATAATGTGCCTTGGTGTTTATCTGTTGTGATTTTGTACATTTGGTGTTCTGTAAGCCTCTGGTATTTGATTTTCCATTTCATTCTTCAGGTTTGGGAAATTTTCTGTTATTATTTCATTGAATAAGTTGTTCATTCCTTTAGTTCATATCTCTGTGCCTTCCTCAATCCCGATAATTCTTAAATTTGGTCTTTTCATGATAGTTCTTGGAGGTTCTGTTCATGATTTCTTACCATCTTCTCTGTTAGGGCAACTTTATTTTCAAGATTAAATATTTTGTCTTCATTGTCTTCTGTCATCCAAGTGGTCTAGTCTGTTGGTGATGTTTTCCATTGAGTTTTTTATTTGGTTTATTGTTTCCTTCATTTCAAGGATTTCCATTTGGTTTTTTTTGTTTGTTTTTATTTTTATTTTTTGAGACTCTCTTTTTATTGAAATGGTCTTTTGCTTCCTGCAGTTGCTCTTTCAACTGCTTATTGGTGTGATCACCCATTGCCTGCATTTACTCTCTTATCTCATCCTTTGCTTCACGAATCATTTTAATTATATATATTCTGAACTCCTTTTCTGAAATTTCTTCTACCATGCTGTCACTGGATTCTATTAATATAGAACCTAGGTTTGTTTGGATCATTTTCTTCCCTTGTTTTTTCATGTTGTTCATGTATCTTCCCCCCATCAGTGCAGATCTGGGTATTATAGTTTTCCCCATGTAGGCTTATAGTGACCCTAGGTTTCCAAAACCTTTTCTTTAAGGAGGAATTCAATATTAATCGTCCCCAGTACAGACAATGTGCAACCCTAAACCAAATAACCCCTGTGAAGATGTTAGCAATATTGTCATAATAAATAGGATGAGTTCAATTAATATCTACAGTATAACAAATAGAGTTGAAATAAGGTCTTGCAGTTTCTAATGGAGGACAAAGAGGATGGGCAGGAGTGTAGGATATAGCTGTTAATGGGATAAGAAAAGAGTATACAGAAGTTCTAGATCATAGAAAGAGTGAAAGTGTAATCAAAAGAAGTTGGTTGTTAGCATGAGAAAAGGGAGAAAGAGACTCTGAGGAAATAGGTAAACAAAAGGAAAATATAGCAAGAAAAATAAAGAAATAAAAACTTAAAAATTTTCAAAAAGGAGGAAAGAAAAAAAGAAAAAGAATCTACACTATAACAGTCATATACTATTCACACCTCCCAGTCTTCAGTAGCCTGGTGCATGAGAGGTACCTGACAATGAGCTTCAAGTCTCCAGCAGGTGTCACAGGATGACATTTGCCCCACCTAAGGATGGGAGTTACAGCTTCGAGGATAATCCAAGATGGCCACTCTGGCTTCCAAATGTGTTGGCAAATGGGGAATTGCAGGTTGGGTGTGGGCGTGGTCAGCTGGAGGTCCTGGAGGTGGGGTGTGGCCCATCTGGTTGTGGGATCTTGGAGGCAGGGCACAGTTAGTCGATCTGGGGCCCTGGAGGCAGTTCTGCCAGGAGTCCTACAGGTCCTGGCTGTTGTCTCTCAAAATGGCGGCAGCCATGTGTAACCAAACCTGCGGGTACTGTTGACAGTGGACTTCCAGGCAACAGCAGGCAGCTGGCGCTTCACTGGCGGTCTGCGGTCAGTCTGCTGCCTGCTGTCAGATGATCAGCAGGTGAACCTCAGGCAGTGGGTGCTGGGTAGGTGAAAGGCAAACGATGGACAGGCAAGAGGCAGGCAAATGGCAGATGATAGGTGTCAGTTAGTGAGCAATCTGTACTCTAAAAGTAGTCAATAAGCTGGCAGACTGTGGTGGTCACAGTAGACAAATGGGGTAAACAGCAGGGGATAGATAAACAGCAAAAACTGCCTAACTGAGAAACAGATAACCTCTGCTTAAAACCCTTGTTATGGAGCAACAAGGAACGCAGCCTCCCTCTCGTCGGCCATCTTGGATCTTTCCAAATGTCCTTTTAATAGTTTATTTAGTGCAATTCTTTTCTTCATTTTTGTCCATTTTGTTTTTATATTCTTGTTTAAAAGGCCATCAAGTGTAGTACTAAAGCATGTGCAGTTTTCCTAAGAGAAAACTGTGATGTTCCAAACAAAATATGTACATTAAGTAAACTTTGTTTAGGCATTGAGTGTTCTGCTTTGCCCATGCTTTAACATTACTGAATCAGAAACATACATAGAACAATGCCATGTATGGATTGATGAAAATGTCACATGAATTTAACTCTGTTTTCCCTATGATAAATGGTCAATATTCCCTATTCAGTGTTCATGGATAATGAGAATTGACTATAGTTATTATATTTTCCTAAGGCAGCTACAACACATTACTACAAACTAGACCTTTATTTTATTCACAGTTCTAGAGACTAGAAGTCTGAAACCATGACTCAGAAGCTAACATGTTCTCACTAAAGGCTCTAGGGAAGACTGTGTCATGCTTTTAATTTCTGGTGGTTGCCAGCAGTCCTTGGTATTCCTTGGCTCATAGATACATTATTTAAGTCTCTGCCTCTTCCCATCATATGGTATTCTTGTGTTTCTGTCTATGTGTGTCTTTCTTCTTAAAAGGATACCAGTCATAATGGATTAAGAACCCGCTCTACCTCTATGACCTCATGTCATTTATTTATATCTGTAATGACCTTGTTTCCAAATAATGTCACATTCTGAGGTTCTGGGAAGGAAATGAAGTTTCAATTGATACTATCTAATCCAAGACAGTAATAATAAAATCCTTCTTTTGAAATGGCTTGGATTTAATATTTGAGAATTTGGCAGTGAATATGGTATACTAGATACTGTTAGCAATTAGTATTATATTCTTCAACTACTAAAAGGATATAATGGACTATAAAGCTTTATATTAGTATTTAAAAACAAATAATTATTTTTCTGGTATTTCCAATCAGGTGGAGAATTTTACAGTATCTTTCTCAGATGGCCGTGTGCTATGTTACCTGATCCACCACTACCATCCTTGCTATGTGCCTTTTGGTGCTATATGTCAGCGTACTACTCAAACTGTGGAATGCACACAAACTGGTTCAGTGGTATTAAATTCTTCATCTGAATCTGATGACAGTACTCTGGACATTTCTCTTAAATCCTTTGATCATGGTTAGTCCTTTTTTCTTTTTTGTTGATCAACTTTTCTGGTTCTTTGCCATGTCTGATTTTTGGCTATAGCATTCTAATTTCTTTCTTTCTTTTTCTTTTTTTCTTCTTCCTTTTTTTTTTTTTTTTTTTTACTTGCATGATAGAAAATATGTCAGAACTCCACAAAGAACTTCTAGAAAATGAAAAGAAAAATTTTCAGTTGATCAGGTCTGCAGTTAGAGACCTTGGTGGAATACCTGCTATGATTCATCATTCAGATATGTCAAATACAATTCCAGACGAAAAGGTAAATTAGGGTTTCCTAAACTCTTAATTCTCAGAGTATGACAGTGAGTGTATATTCTCCATTGATCTATATTTATCTTTTGTGTTTTCTTAGGTGGTTATTACCTATTTGTCATTTCTTTGTGCAAGGCTTTTAGATCTTCGTAAAGAAATAAGAGCTGCTCGACTTATACAGACAACATGGAGAAAATATAAAATAAAAACAAAACTAAAGCTCCATCAGGTAATCCTAGAAAATGGAAACAGAATGAATTTTTTGATTTCTTTTTTTTTTTTTTTTTAATGGTGCTGGTGATCAAATCCCAGGGCATGCTTGGCTAGTGCTCTATCACTGCTATTTCCCAGCTCCAGTAGATTGGTTCTTTTTTAAAAAATATATTTTTTAGTTGTTGATGGACCTTTATTTTATTTATTTATTTATATGTGGTGCTAAGAATCGAACCCAGTGCCTCACACATTCTAGGCAAGTGCCCTACCACTGAGCTTTAACTCCAGCCCCAGTTGATTGGTTCTTGATATGAATTTTAGATTTACTGATCCATGAAGTTATTAAGATAAATTTAATGATTGCATGTATGTGTTTTGAGATGACAAGGTGTAAATGTTTCTCCCTAATTGCTCCTATTTCCTTCATTTGATACCTTTCCACCTCTGTCCACCTTTTCACTTAGTCTGCCCTAGTGGATGAGGAGTAACATTGTCTACTTTGTAAATTTGTGAAAAATAAACTAAGCAAGATTAACTCAACACTCTCAGCAGTTTTGTTGTTGTTGTTGTTGCAGTTTTCAGTACTTGGATCTGTGTAGTACCTGTAATAACAAATATTTAAATATCTATTTTTGGTATCATTAAAAAGAATCATACTCTGGCCTTTTTCCTTTACCCAGATCTTTTAAAAATTCATTCCACATCCAAAAATTACTAATTATAAAGATTGCTGACCAAGCAGAGTTTTGCATCAAAATGTTACCTCATTACCTCATTGTTCTGACCAAAGACTGAGTGTTCTGGTTTTAACTCCTCTGTGAAGCATTTCCCCCAAGTTCCTTTCTGAAAGACCCAGTGCAGAGTGACCTTTACTTTGTCTTTCCTATTGGTGAATAGACTACTTAGAGAAAATGGGAGTTCAAATGTGAACAGAATAGATACGGATGACAAGGGTTTAATGGGCATTTTCAGTACTGGATTTAATTTAAAAAAAAAAAAAAAAACACAGCTAGGAGCCTCTGACATTGTCTTGTGTTTTATGTGGTCTATTCATGAAGTTCCCTTTGTCAGTTTGTAAGAATGTTCATCTAACCAGAAGAAAATACTGTAAATCTTTGTAACATTTTTTTTTTTTTTTTTTAACCAAACCAAAACAGAAAAAAGGTTTTTGGGAACAAGTTAACATATACAGTGGTTTATATAAAAACATTAATTGTCTTATATATTTTGATAAGCAGCAATACCAGTTTTCATTTGTATTACAGTTTGTGGCATTGGAAGAAAAGGATTCTGTGATTATTGAAGTGAATTATGTTACAAATGCAAAGAGAAGATAAAATATTAAAAACATATTTTCTAAAAAAAAAAAAAAGAATAAACTGGGGATGCTTGACTCAGTTCTTTCCTTCAGCAGGAATCTCCTTTTGATTTTCCATGTTGTGCTCTATGTGGCTTATCTTAGTGCTAATGCTGCTTGGGTTTGGGGGTCAAGTGTCTGATTTTGCAGTAATTAGCAAACCCATTTTGTTTGTCCTGAGATCATCTTTCTGTTTATCCTTTATTAGTTTTAAAAACAGTATTTTGGTTTCCATTATTTTATTTTTCAAAATGTTTAGGCTCTGGACTTATAAGGATAGAGATGTTATTTACTGCTTCCTTTTGTCATCCCAACAGTAAAAAATTTTTTATTAATATACAATAGGTTCATTCTTAAGTTCTGAGAAAAATACCACTTTTAATAATCTGAGAAATGGTCTCTTGATCAGTTGAACAGATTATTTTAACTCTTTAATCTTACTACCCCCTTTGCTAACCAATATTATACTTAATATTTGCAAAACCAAAGAAAAATAGAATAAGTAGTCATTGTCTAATAAAATTTATCATAGATATTTCAGAAATAGGTTACAACCATTATTGCTCCTCATTTTTAATTACATTGTATTTGTATTTATGATCAAGTTTTCAGTAGCTATCTAAAATGGCTAACATTTTGGCAACTCTTAAACATAACCTGCTTTCCTATATAGTGTCTGACTTAAAAAGAATAACTGAAATAATTTGCTTTTGCCCCAAAGTCCTTGTAGTAATTTAATTAACTTAAAATTTAATTATCTTACAAAGAATAATTTAAGGTATTAAATAATTATTTAATTCATATTTTCTGGTTTTGTTTTGTTTATTAAGGAGAGAGACAAAGCTGCAAGAATTATTCAGTCAGCTGTAATAAATTTTCTAACCAAACAACGAGCGAAAAAAAAGATTAATGCAGCACTGATCATTCAGAAATATTGGAGAAGAATCTTAGCACAGAGAAAATTATTAATGTTAAAAAAGGAAAAACTGGAAAATATGCAAAGAAAATCAGCAACAGTCATTCAGGTATAGTATCCTGAACAAATTTTTTAACTTAAACATTTCTAATGACATTTTTTAAGGAAGAAGGAAAAATATGACAAAGTTTTCAATGATTATATATTAGAATTTGTTTTCTAAAGTTGTCGTGCAGTATCCAAAGTGGATTGAATCCAGGACCCCCTTCTGATACCAACATCTGCAGTGTATAGTATTTACATATACTCTGTGTACATCTTCCTGTATATTTCAAATTCTCTATATTATTTTATAATACATAACACAAGTGTTGTGTAAATGGTTGTTATACTGTATTGTTGAAGGAATAATGATGAGGAAAAAAGTCTGTATATGTTCAGAACAGGTACTTTTTTTCTGGAATATTTTCAATCTGCTATTGGTTGTACTTGATAATGCAGAATTCATGGATACAGAAGGCTATTTGATTTAAACAATATTTACCATCTCCTTACTACCTGTGAAACTTTTTGTTATATTCAGACTTAAACATTATTGAAATGCCTTTTTTGTTCTGAAGGAGACAGGATTCTAGTTCTATACATCTTGTTGTCTTTATTTTGTCTGTAGTCTTCCCCTGCATGGGACATGGTGACATACAATATCATTCTACTTCGTGTATCCATATACCTTACCAAGTTCTCTTTATTTTTACAATTAATCCTAGTTCTTTTGGAACAAATACACACATTTTCCTTCCAAATCAATTTAGTTGGTATGTAATAGAAATAGTACTTGTAATTAGTCAATAGAATGTCTATGTTATTTTACTTCTTAGCCAAAATATGTAATGTCTATTTGACGTAATAGGTAATGTTCTTTGTGTTGACTATTCTGGGTCCTTTGCTTTTTTTGTATAATATTAGAATCAATTTGCTGATATCCTAAGTAATTGGTGGAATTTTGATTGAGATTGGATTGAATCAAAAGAAAGAATTGACATCTTGATAATTTTGAGTCTTCCTATATATTACATGACCATGGTATATTTAGGTCTAAATTTCTGATTTTCATCAGCTTTGAATTCTTGCTCATATAGATTTTGTTAGATATGCACCTTAGTATTTCACTTTTTTGCTGTTAATGTAAGTAGTATTATAGCTTATACATTTACTATTTACTTATTATTCTGAGACTTTTTTCTCTATAAAGTCTTTGGTATTTTTTTAGATAGATAGCCATATTGTTTGTGAACAAAAACAGTTTTATTTCTTCCCTTATAATTTGTATTCTTTTAATTTTCTTTAATTTCATTAGCTAGGACTCTAATATTATATAGATTAAGGAGTGTTGAGATGTTACAACTGTGCTTTGTTTCAGATCATAGGAGGAAAAAGTCTAGTTTCTTACCGTTAAGTTTGATGTTACTCTAGGTTTACCTAAATGTTCTCTACCAAATTGAGGAAGTACCTCTCTGTTCTTTATTGACGTGATTTTTCTCTTTCTTGTTTTGTGTGGATAGTTTGTATTGACTTCTGATCATCTTTGATCGTCCAGTTTATTGACTCATCAGTCATCTTCTTTATGTGATTTTGCCTTTCCAATATAATTCTTATTTTGGTTCTAACGTTTTCAGTTCTGGTGCTCTCATTTTTGTTTTGTTTATATCTTTAATGTCTTTACTGAAATGTTCTGTCTTTCCATTAGTTTCAACATGTTGGAACATTTTTAATTTAGTTTCTTTAAAATCTATATCAGGCTGAGCACAGTGGTGCATGACTATAATCCCAGTGGCTTGGGAGGCTAAGGCAGGAGGATCACAAGTTCAAGCCAGCTTCAGCAACTTAACGAGGCCCTAAGCAACTCAGCAAGTCCCTGTCTATAGATAAAATATAAAAAAGGGTTGGGGATGTGGCTCAGAGGTTAAGTGCCCCTGGGTTAAATCCCTGGTACCAATAAAATAAAATGACAAAGGTATCAGGTAATTACAACATCTTTTTCATCTCATACTGACATCCTTTTTTCCTGTGCAAGTTGATATTTTCCTATTAAGTGGTATGCCAAGTAATTTTAAGTTACATTCTGAATATTTTACTTGTTATGTCGTAAGATCATTTTGTTTGAACCCTATGAAGAATGTTGATACTTCGATTTTAGCAGGTAATCCATTGGCTGGCTTGGGCCACACAAATTCTCATCAGTCTTCCATGGTATCATTTCCATATGTATATCACCCAGTGGCCAGCAGTATTCTAGATTGTGGCTTCTTATTTCAATTCTATAAGTTTAAAGTCTGCTGTAATCTAGATCCTCTTGTATACAGCTCGGTGGTAAATCTTGGAAGTCATAAAGAACATTATCACGTTGCCCTTCTGAGCTCCCCTAGTTCTGTTATCTCCCTTGTACTCTCCAGTTCCTTAAGGTTGTCTTGTTTGATCCTCTGGCAAGAAAACTTAAGTCTTACTAAGTGTTTTTCTGTGACTGCACATACATGTTATAATTAGACATCTCTTCATAGTAAGAAAAATAACATGGTATGCACATCATTTCTTGTCAGGCTAAAGAGTAGGAACAAAACCTCATGTGATACTCAGTAGAGATGGAAGACAATAAAATTTATAAGAAAAGTGTCGGCAGAATGCACATGTTCTCCCTACTGTCCTAATCCTTGCATAGATATGCTTGGAATAAATATAGTTTCATGCACAGTGGATAGTGCTATAGGAAAGTGAGGTACCCAATCTCTATACTGCCCTACTTATATGAAAGAAAAAATAAGATGTAGTAGGAAACAACACCCCTCTCTCCCAGTCTTAGCAATGTATGGAGGGTTTTGGATAAGGTTACTGTAAGAATTATCTAGAACTTACCAGTAGCCTAGGATCATGTAGATATCAGCAACTAGAATTGACTTGAAAGTCTGCAGTCCTGTTTGAGCCAGCATATTGTTTGGTTTACTAAGAAGCTACATTATAACTGTGACTTTTCAAGAGACAAAAATTTTATTACTTTTGAGTGTTTCCAGAAATCAACTTTTTGACACTATATCTATAATCCCCAAATTTGGAAAAAGGAAGTAATTTTATGTTTAATGACAGTTATAACCCTGAAAGTGGTCTAGCTCATTTATTTCTCAAACTCCTGTACCGTTGTCCCTTAGTTCTAGGATCCAAGCAGATATTCAAATCTGCATGTTCAATTTCCTTTTACAAAATGGTATAGTATTTGTGTATAACCTATACACATCCACATCTTCCTGTATGCTTTAAATTTTCTTAGATTATTTCTAATACCCAATGCAATGTCAGTATTGTGTAAATAGTTTTAGATTTTATTGTATAATGGCAAGAAATAAAGTCTATGCATGTTCAACATAGTCACATCTTTTCTTTTTTCTTTTGAAACGTTTTCCACCCTTACTTGTTTGAATTCGTGGATAGAAACCATGGAAACAGAGGGCCAACATATTCATATTATCAGTCCTTTAATATTATAGTATAGGATGCCTCATACAGAATTTCCAGTCATCATAAGATAGTTTAGCAACCATGAAATAAAGGAAATATTTAAGATTCAGAAATATAGGAAATTATATATAATTATATATTATATAATGTAATATATAGTATATATATATATTAGGAAATTATATATTATATATATATTAGGAAATTATATATAATTAGGAAATTATATATAATAGATACCAAATTATATATAATAGATACAAATTATATATAATAGATACCAATTATATATAACCAATAGATACCAAAAATATTATAATAGTTTTCTTTTGATTCTTTTTTTTATAACAAATTTGCTTATAGTTCTTATGACTCTACAATACAGATTTAGTGTAAATATGATCAGAATTGAAATGGATTTATGAATTAGCCACAACTGTATCAATGTAAAGATTAAACTATAAACAAGATGTTAGCAATGAAACATTGGTTTTCTAATGTGTTCATTTTTAAGCATGATGTTAGAAAAATTAGCATTTTTAAAAGTATTAAGAATAGAAAGCAATGCCTATTTTACTTTTTTGTCCTTTATTACCTTTCTCAGGGGTATTGGAGAAGATATTCTACTAGAAAAAGATTTCTGAAATTGAAATATTATTCAGTCATCCTGCAATCTAGAATAAGAATGATAATTGCTGTTAAATCTTATAAACGATATCTTTGGGCCACAGTCACAATTCAAAAGCATTGGCGTGCTTGTTTAAGAAGAAAACAAGATCAAGAAAGATATAAAAGGTTAAAGTCATCATCCCTTATAATCCAATCTGTGTTCAGAAGATGGAGGCAACGTAAAATGCAATTACAAATAAGAGCTGCAGTAATATTGCAAAGAGCTTTTAGAAAATGGCATTCCAGGAAAAAAACTAAAGAAAAGTCTGCTATTGTCATACAATCATGGTATAGAAGGCACAAGGAATTACGGAAATATCTTCACATTAGATCTTGTATTGTTATCATTCAGAGAAGATTTCGGTGCTTTCAAGCCCAAAAGTTATATAAAAGAAAGAAAGAGTCCATATTGACTATCCAGAAACACTACAAAGCATATCTGAAAGGAAAGACTGAGCGTACCAACTACTTACAGAAACGAGCTGCAGCCATTCAACTACAGGCTGCTTTCCGGAGAATGAAGGCTCGTAATTTATACAGACAAATGAGAGCTGTTTGTGTTTTGCAATCATATTGGAGAATGCGACAGGATAAAATTAGATTTTTAAACTTTAAGAAGATTGTTATCAAATTGCAGGCACACGTAAGAAAACATCAACAGTTACAGAAATATAAGAGGATGAAGAAAGCAGCCATTATAATTCAGACTCATTTCCGAGCTTACGTTTCAGCCAGGAAAGTTCTAGCAACTTATCAGAGAACACGTTCTGCTGTCATTGTTCTACAGTCTGCATATAGAGGGATGCAAGCCAGGAAAACATTTGTTCGTATCTTCACATCTATTATAAAGATTCAATCATATTATCGTGCTTATATTTCCAGAAAGAAATTTGTGAGTCTAAAAAATACTACAATAAAGTTGCAGTCAGTTGTCAAGATGAAACAAGCACGGAAAAAATATTTACTTTTAAGAGAAGCTGCACTATTAATTCAACAGTGGTACCGTGCCCAAAAAATGGCTACACGAAAGAGAGAAGAATATGTGCAGATGCGTGAATCTTGTATCAAATTGCAAGCTTTCGTTAGAGGATACCTGGTCAGAAAGCAGATGAGATTGCAAAGAAAAGCTGCTCTTTCGCTGCAGTCTTATTTCAGAATGAGAAGGATGCGGCAGCACTACCTGAAAACTTACAAAGCAGTTGTTGTCATTCAGAATTACTATCGTGCATACAAAGCACAAGTCAATCAGAGGAAGAACTTCTTGCAAGTCAAAAGAGCAGCTACTTGTTTGCAAGCAGTCTACAGAGGTTACAAAGTACGCCAAATACTGAAACAACAATCTTTAGCTGCTCTTAAAATTCAAACTGCTTTTAGAAGCTACAGTAAAAGAGTAAAATATCAATCTGTGCTTTGGTCTGTAAAGAAAATTCAGAGATGGTACAGGGCGTACAAGTCTGTTTATAATATAAGAACACATTTTTTAAAGAAAAGGGCAGCTGTGATTTCTCTTCAATCTGCTTATCGTGGCTGGAAAGTCCGGCAGCAGATCAGAAGGGAGCGGCAAGCTGCGATCAAGATTCAGTCTACTTTTAGAATGAACAAGGCCCAGAAACAATTCAGATTGTTAAAATCAGCAGCATTAGTCATCCAGCAACATCTAAGAGCATGGACAAGAGGAAAGAAACAACGTATGGAGTATGTTGAACTCCGACATGCTGTATTGGTGCTTCAGTCTGCATGGAAAGGAAGAACGCTGAGAAGACAGATTCAAAGGAAGCACAAGTGTGCAGCCATCATACAGTCATACTATAGAATGCATGTGCAACAAAAGAGGTGGAGACTCATGAAAAAAGCTGCTCTTTTGATTCAAATGTATTATAGGGCATACAGCATTGGAAGAGCACAGCATCATTTATATTTGAAAACAAAAATGGCTGTAGTAGTTTTACAGTCAGCTTACCGTGGTATGAAAGTGAGAAAAAGAATAAAGAAATGCAGCAAAGCAGCAGTCATTATACAATCTAAATATAGAGCTTACAGAGCCCAAAAGAAATATGCAATCTATAGAGCTTCAGCTATTATAATTCAGAGGTGGTATCGAGATATCAAAATTACAAGCCATCAACAAAAGGAATATCTTAATTTAAAGAAGACAGCAATTAAAATCCAAGCTGTTTATAGAGGTATTAGAGTAAGAAGACATATTCAACATATGCACATGGCAGCCACCTTTATTAAAGCCATGTTTAAAATGTATCTGTTAAGAGTAAGATACCATGCAATGAGAAGAGCAGCTGTTGTAATTCAAATAAGATATAGAGCATATTGTCAAGGTAAAATTCAGCGTGAAAAGTACCTGACAATTTTGAAGGCTGTTAATACTCTTCAGGCAAGTTTTAGAGGAGCAAGAGTTAGACAAACTCTAAGAAAGATGCAGGTTGCAGCAACACTTATTCAGTCATACTATAGAAGATACAGGGTGCAAATGTATTTTAATAAGTTAAAGAAGGCAACAAAAATAGTACAGCAAAGATACCGAGCAGTGAAAGCAAGAGACAAACAATTTCAGAGGTACAACAAATTGAGGCATTCTGCAATATTCCTTCAGGCCACTTTCAGGGGCATGAAAACTAGGAGACATTTAAAAGTTATGCATTTAGCTGCTGCACTTATTCAGAGGAGATTTAGAACTCTGATGATGAGAAGAAAATTCCTTTCTCTCAGGAAAACTATTATTTGGATTCAGAGAACATATCGTGCAAAACTTCATGCAAAGCATCACTTACAATTCCTTCAGTTACAAAAGGCAGTTATTAGGATACAGTCATCATACAG
Organism: Sciurus carolinensis; assembly: GCF_902686445.1. Classification (NCBI taxonomy): domain Eukaryota; kingdom Metazoa; phylum Chordata; class Mammalia; order Rodentia; family Sciuridae; genus Sciurus; species Sciurus carolinensis. The sequence continues at coordinate 89,803,958 of NC_062224.1, forward strand.
AGGGTGGATGGTAAGGAAACAAATGCAAGAAATGCACAGGGCTGCAGTTCTCATTCAGGCTACTTTCAGAATGCACAGAACATTCATTTCATTTCAGACTAAGAAACGTGCCTCAATTATAATTCAGCATCATTATAGAACATACAGAGCTGCAAAATTGCAAAGAGAAAATTTTATCAAACAATGGGATTCTGCTGTGATCATTCAAGCTGCGTATAAAGGAATGAAAGCAAGACAGCTTTTAAGGGAGAAACACAGAGCTGCTATTAGAATACAAAGCACTTATAAGATGTATAAGCAATATTATTTCTACCAAAAGCTTCAGTGGGCTACAAAAGTATTACAAGACAAATATAGAGCAAATAAAAAGAAACAGAAAGCTCTTCAATCCAGTATGTGTAAGGAAGAAACAAATAGCATTCAAGCAAGTTTTCAGGACTTGAACATAAAGAAACAAATTCAGAAACAGCATGAGGCTGCCATTATTATTCAGAAGCATTTTAAAGCCTTTAAAACAAGGAGACATTATCTTCACTTTAGAGCAACAGTAATTTCTGTTCAAAGAAGAAACAGAGCATTAGCTGCAACAGGAACCCAAGCAGGCAGTTGCATACAGTCTTCTTCCAGAGGCTTTAAGGTAAGAAGTAATATCCAATGTCTGTGCCTGGCTGCCACACTGATTCAGTCATTCTACCTAATGCACAGGGCCAAAGCTATTTATTGAGCAAATAAAACTGATTTTTGTTATACAAATTATTGTAGGTCATATATCAGAGTTCAAAAGGAAGGAAAAAGTGTTTTAGCAGTTCAGAAATCTGAACTATTCAAGTTGCCTTTAACGGCATGACAGACAGAAATTTAAAGACCTACTCGAGGAAAGGATGGCAACTTTGTTAACCAATCTGTTCAACTCTTACAAAAGTAAAACTCAACATGAAGCTGTTCAAAGTGGGGATCTTAATATTCAAGGGTGGTGTAACACTTCTCTCTTTGATTTTCCCAGGAAGGAGAGCATCATTCTCGAAGTTGGGCTACTGTAATGATTCAAAAAGATCTTTGTGATAAAGTCACAAGAAAACTGGAAATGCAGAAATGTGCTGCCCTCCAAATCCAGTCCTTCCTTCAGATGGTGGTGTATCGAAGAAGATTTGTTCAGCAGAAAAGAGCTGCTATCACTTTACAGCGTTATTTCAGGACATGGCAAACCAGAAAGCAGTTTTTACTGTGTAGAAAAGCAGTGGTGGTTTTACAAAATCACTACAGAGCCCGTCTATCTGCACAACACCAAAAACAAGTCTATTTACAAATCAGGAAGAGTGTTGTTATTATTCAAGCTAGAATCAAAGGATTTATTCAAAAGCGGAAGTTTCATAAAATTAAAAGTAGCACCATAAAAATTCAGGTATTTATTTATTTTAAATATAAAATCAATATTTTGATCAGTATTTGTGGGAATTTATAAAATGAGTTTAAGCAGGCCATAAAGAATTATAGTACTTTAAGTGACCATTTTATTTTCCAAAGTAGAACATTTTTTTGAGAGTGAGGGAAGACACTAATGATAATTCAGCCATGACAGCATAGAACTGGAATAGTTTGGACCATGATCACCCTGCACTTCATGCATTCATAGGTGTTAATTATAGCACTCGTGGAAGAATTTGGAAAAGATGGAATCTCTGTATTTGGCACTTTATAAGGGAAAATTTTAAACTAAAGTGAAGTGTTATTTGGTATAATTTAGGTGAAATAGGATATTTATATTTCTCTAATAATATGTTAGTCAGAGATGCTTCTTAGATAGATGTACTTTATTCAGTGTTTAGCACTTTTGGTTTTTAAAGCATTTTGTTATTTTGTTTAATGTATTCTCCAATATGTGAGGAACATAGAATATTATCTCTTTTAAAATACTAGAGAACTGAGAAAAATTAACAAAAAACTTTCAGTGTTATACAGAAAGAGGGATCCAGGAATTAAAATTGAGTACTTCAACTATTTTGTTCTACCTGCAATAAATTGGGCTTTGAACCTAGATGTGATATGTTGTTACCTTGCTAGTTGCTGTTAAGCTTAGAAATAATATTCTCTCTCATTCAAGAAGTGTCTATTGCTGATAATGTGCCAAATATTGTACTGGGTTTTAGGAATAGACAGTAATATACACTTAGTTACCCTCCTCAAAGAACTTAATTAAGCACAGGAAAGTAATTATAATATTAAATAAGAAGTATATGTTGCTGAGAACAGAAGGAATCTAAGGTGATCTTTGTGGTCAGAGAAAGCTTTCTAGAGTGAGTGACATTTACGTTCAAATATTTGACTGGAGGATGAATATTGAAATAGCCAGGTAAAATGTATGGAAGGAATATTTTAGCTGTAAGGGAACAAAATATTGAAAAACTGGAGAAAGGAGTAACAAAGTGAATAGGACAAGGCTGGCCAGGGAGCAAAATTGTGGATACCTTTGTAAGACGCAGAAAAAACTTTTGACTTTATCTTCCAGACTAAAAAAAGTTATAAAGGAATTTAAGCAGGAGAAGGCTAGAAGCATTTTTATTTTTACAAAGTTATTCTGACAGGAACATGAAAGATGAACTGGAAAGGAAGCAAAACTGGAATAGGGAGACTAGTTAGGAGACCATTGCTTAGGTGAAAGTCAGTGGTTCAGTATAGTTTAGTGAAAATGAGGTCTTGAAAATTAATTAGATTAGAAAGAGAATCGATGTTGTGTTGAGCATAAACAAGGATCCAAGCTATGTTTATGGCTTAAGTAACTCAGCAGAAGGTACCATTCAGTTACATAGGGAACAAAGGTAAGAGCAGGGTTCCACTATAATCTGCACACAAAAACCATTTATATGTGGAGTGCTAAGGATTCCTCTTTATTCCCAGGAAGTGGAGTAGGTCAGTATGTTCATTTCTTTCTGTTCTTCCAAATGGATTAATGCACATATATCTGGATTTCCACATGTTATGTACATCTTACAAATCAAAAAATTGGTTAGGATTATGTTAGGCTATTCTGGCAACCAGCAACAGGGTATGTGTGATGAAGCACATAGTAGATATTCGCTATAATAGGCACCACTGTCCTTAGGACTCACTGCATGTCAGCTTCTAATGAGAGTCAGTATGTGACTTATTTTTACAATTGATTTTTGTCTATCTGCATTAACCTCAGGTTAACTGTCTTTAATACTTATTCTTCCAATTTATAAAAAAAATTACAATGATTGCATATCTGTTATATTTATGCATTTGATAGGCTATATGGAGAAGATATAAAGCTAAGAAATATTTAAATAAAGTGAGAGCTGCCTGCAAGATTCAAGCCTGGTATAGGTGTTGGAGAGCACGCAATGAATATTTAGCTGTATTAAAAGCTGTTGAAATTATTCAAGGTTGCTTCTATGCCAAACGGGAGAGAACACGGTAATGTATTGTAGCCCTATGGAAAAGCATAAGAGTATGTGTGTAGTAGCCAAGGCCTCATACAAAATAACACAATTTTCTTTTAAGTATTTGCTATGCTCAATTTATATGGTTGGTTTTGTGGGTATTTTCTCCATTAATGAAAATATATCTCTCAGGATATCTTGCTTTTTTTAAGATAGAGCATAACCTTGATGATATAATTTAGTAAGTAATAGTTATATACATTTGATTAATATAAGTTCCTAGGAATGAAAGTAAGGGCAGAAGAGTGGGAAGTGAATTTAAAAATTTAGTGAAGTCTTCATTTCCTTATTAAAGCATTTGTCCTTTTTGTTGTTTTTGATTTAGCTACTGGCTAAATTTGTTTTCATACTCATTTTCCTTTTTTTTTTTTTTTTCTTTTTTTTTTTTTTTTACTTTGTATTACTCTTCATACTGCCTGTCTGTCCTTAATGACGAAGACCCTAATTATCAACTTTCTATGCAAATTCTATTTCCTTACTCCTGGGTCATTTAATGTATGGTTTTTTTTTTTCATAAATCAGATTCTTTTTTATTTTTAAGAGCAGATTCCTCTAATATCCATGTGACTTTCCCTTTTCACAACGCCTGACAAAATTCTTACTTTTTTTTTTTTTATTGTAAACAAATGGGATACATTTTGATTCTCTGTACATGGAGTAAAGGCATACCATTCATGTAATCATAAATTTACACAGGGCAATGTTGTTTGATTCATTCTGCCATTTTTCCACCTTACCCCCCACCCCACCCACCCCTCTTTTCCCTCTATACAGTCCTTCCTTCCTCCATTCTTGCCCCCCTCCCTAACGCTAACCTTAAACCTAACCCTAACCCTAACGCTAACCCCTCCCACCCCCCTATTATATGTCATCATCCGCTTATCAGTGAGATCATGGTTTTTTGAGATTGGCTTATCTCACTTAGCATGATATTCTCCAATTTCATCCATTTGCCTGCAAATGCCATAATTTTATCATTCTTTACGGCCGAGTAATATGCCATTGTATATATATGCCACATATCCATTCATCAATTGAAGGACATCTAATTAAACCCCTATCTCCCACCCTGCACAAAACTCAACTCAAAATGGTTCAAGGACCTCTGAATCAGACCAGAGACCTGGCATCTTATAGAAGAAAAAGTAGATCCAAATCTTCAACATGTTGGCTTAGGAGCAGACTTCCTTAACAGGACTCCCATAGCACAAGAAATAAAAGCAAGAATCAACAACTGGGCTAGATTCAAACTAAAAAGCTTTCTCTCAGCAAAGGAAACTATCAGTAATGTGAAGAGAGAGCCTACAGAGTGGGAGAAAATCTTTGCCACTCATATTACAGATAGAGCGCTAATTTTCAGAATATATAAAGAAATCAAAAAACGCCACACCAAGAATACAAATAATCCAATCAAAAAATGGGCTAAGGAAATGAACAGACACTTCACAGAAGAAAATGTATGTTTTATATACATTTTCAGAAGCTGTTACTGGATGTTCTTTTTTATTTATTTATTTTTTAAATTTCATACTGTAAGAATTTTTCTTCACATCCCAGAATTTGTGATTGTGTGATCGTTGTCCAGTTTAGGAGAGCAGACCAGAGTTAGAGAAACTCCTAGATCAATTACATGAATGGAAGCAGGGCTTAATGTATAGCCACAGTTGCTACTATCAGTATTAAGGCCTAGTATCTTATTTTCTTATACTAAAATGGTGAATTTTCTCAACGATATTTTGTCTTATTTTCTAAGAAATATAGCAATGAAACAAGCTCATCTTTTTACTTTTACTATAATACCAAGAAAAAATTAAAGAGCCCATCTTTCTCCTCAGATGAGTGTCATTCTCATTTGATGCTACCTGCGACCTCCCAACTTCTCTTTTTAACTACCTCCTGTCTGCTCAGAGACTCATTCAGACTTTATTCTTTACTGTTATTTTTGTTACCACTCACTTTATGGAGATTTGTGTCTGAATCCAAGTAGTCATGCTGTCTTTTGGTTTTGTTCAAAATTCTTTGTCATACCAGAATTACAGAACTTATTGTTTCTTACTCCATGGGATTTTACCAATTACAGAACTTCCTTTTTATTGTGTCTGAGTGTGTGTAAAATTGCGATCGCTAGAACTTAAGTATGAATTTCTACTTCTTTTTGTTGAATAACTTACAGTAATTTAAGTAATTTGAAATTAATCTTCAATAATAACTGTTTTTTAGGTTTTTGAAGATGAGAGCATCAACAATTATCATTCAAAGAAAATGGAGAGCTACACTTTCTGTAAGAATGGCTCATGAGCACTTCTTAATGGTAAAAGTAGGTGTAAATAAAAAGTAATTCATTTATATTGATCCAAGAGAACAAGACAAAAAGAATGTTTTTAAGACATAATTATGAATTTATTTTATATCTATTTCAGTCAAGTAAAAATTATTTGTACTTGGAAAGACACTATTCATTAGTATTTTTGTGTATATATCAGTATGTATTTATAAAATATTTTTAAACTCAAGTTTGAAGCGATTTCAGCAAAAATAATCTGGAGAAAGCATATTTTTTCTAGTATAAGTCAAATACTTAATAACACGCTCTTTAAGCCACTATTGATTAGCTATTTAAACTATTTGACATCAATATTTTAAAATAGCTGTGGCCTTTAGTTAAATATCAAAATTAAAATTTGACTTAAATTTCAATGTTCATGTAATATTCACTATGGTTAGTTATATAACCATGATTTTTATTATTCTTACTACTCATACTTAAAGTATGCCAAACATTTGATAAGCTCTTGTATATGTGCAAATTTGATCCTCAAACAACCTTTTAAGATAGTTACTATTATCCTACTCATTTTAAAGGTGAGAAAAATGTTTAGAGAGGTAAATTTTCTTGTCCAAATCACTAGAGGTTTGTAAAACAAACCTAGCTTAAATGAATTAAAATAATTTAAATTCATATCCTTTGTGTGTGGAAATTAGATTGTCAGGATGTTATGTAATTGAGCAATCTAAAGTATGCTGGTGGTATGCTGTGTGGTTCTTGAAACTACAGAAGTTCCCTCATAGCTAGTTATAATGACCACTCTGCTCTTTATCTTGTAGCTAGCCCTTTTAGTAAATGTATTTGTCCTGTAATAACATTAGTACTTTTCCTCCTCAAAAGGAAAAGAATCAGGAGGTAAGGGTAAGAGGGAGAGAGCACCAAATATCTATTGACTTTGGCTTGTCCCTTCAGTTTCAGCTATAGATCTATATAGGTTGTATCACTTTTTTATATCTATGAAATATGACATTCTTAAACATTGAGAATTTAAGAACCTCTAGTAGGTTGAAAATTTTATTATTTCTATCTATTAATGTCACTTGTAAAATTTTCCTTATAGAAACATCGTGCTGCTTGTCTGATCCAAGCACATTTTAGAGGACATAAAGGAAGGCAGGTCTTTCTTCAGCAGAAATCTGCTGTTTTGATCATACAAAGACATATACGAGCCAGGGAGGCTGGAAAATGTGAAAGAATAAAATATCTTGAGTTTTAAAAGTCTACAGTTATTCTACAAGCATGGGTGTGTTAGTAAGGAATGTCTCAATCATGTGAAATGAAAGTATTTGATGTTAAGTGATGTTAAGGCATTTTGGATTTGGAGAATATTTTCAGAGCTAATATAATTATTAGCTTGAGTTCATTCAGCTGCTGCAGAGCTACATAGAAGGGCATTGGGTATTATAGATTTTTGTTCTATGATCCTGCTGCTTCCCACTGCCAAAGATGTAAAAAAAGATTTATCTTGTGTAATGACTCAGTAGAAGAACTGAAATAAGTATGAGGGAAAGGTTACATAGGTTACAGATGTTAATTTTTGCTTGGATAGCCTTTTGCTGCCCTTAAGCAAAACTTAGAGGAATTGTAACTACCATTCCTGTGATGTCACCTACATCTTCAGCAAGAGAAAATTCTGTTAAGGGAGCTCATGACATTTGGGTTTCAATACATAAAGTACTGGAGTAGAAAAACAACCCAATTTGAAGTTTAAATAGAGTGTTCTTTTGTATTTTGCTTATATAAATTGGAAGTCTAAAGTCCAAAGATCACTGTAGAAAACTTAATACTATAAGAGTCTTACACTGGACTTGTGCTACACTAATACTGGAAAAATTAATTCATATAATTTTATCAGATTTAACATCAACATCTCTACAATTCTGCTTGGAATACTGTATCCTTTTTTGATTTTTAGTATTGATACCTTTCTCTCATTATTTGTACATTGAAAGTCTTAAATTGCTGTTGTTGGGTAGTTTGGTTAAATGCTCTAATTCTTTAATAAAGTGCCCAAAATAAATTATTTGAAATATTGTATAATAAGGGATTATAATTGCTTTGAATTAAAATGGAAATAATTGTAATTATAGTTATTTTTATAAGTTTATATAATTTGATATTGTGATTATACAGGAGAAAAAAAACCCAGTGATTGTTATCTTAAGAATCAGATACTTCAGTAGAGGGAAGGTATCAGGGAGAGAGAGCAGGAGAAGGAAAAGGACAGTATTGGGGTCTGAATTACAGAAAATTATATTCCATGTTTTTATAATTATGCAAAAGTGAATCCTAATGTCATGTATAACTACAAAGAACCAATAAAAGTTATTAAAATATTTGACATAAAAAAGAACCAATAAAAAGAAAAATGTGAAAAAATAAAAATAATATTCTACACACTGTACAACTGAGCTATCAACTCATTTTGTTGTAGTACTTTGAAAAATTTCTTTAATTAACATATTGTTGTATCAAAAAAAAGGGATCAGATACTTGATTGTTAATATTTTTTTCTCCTTTAGATTTTAGAACAGAGAGCCAAAGCTCGGCTCCTTCACTTCACAGCAGCTGCATATTATCATCTGTCTGCTCTTAGAATTCAAAGAGCATATAAACTTCACATGGCTAGGAAGAATGCTAACAAACAGGTTAATTCAGCCATTTGTATTCAGGTCAGTTTCTCTTCTGCAGAAAAACTGTAAGATGTAATTTTCCTCTTAGAAATTTTTGACATATAATGAACAATTCCCAGATTCTTTATGGCAAGATCATATAATATTTTTAGCATATAGCTATTAGGATGATTGGAAGGTTGGAAATCTTCTTTATGGAACAGCAATAAAACTGTGAGTTACTCTTGGATGTAATTATACTCATTTATACTCCCACTAGTAAAGTCAGAGGGTACCTGTTCCTCTAAATCCTTGACAACAATGCTTTCAGAAGACACCAGGATTTTTGCCATTCTAGTGAATTGGAAATGGTATCTCATTTTTGTTTTGCATTTATTTGATTGCCAGAAGTTCTGAATTTTTTACATTTGTTATTCAAGTCCTTATCTGTGTATTGTGTGCTCTTTCTAATATTTCCTTTTTTATCTATGTCTTTTTTTCTACTTGATATTCTTTTTTATTATGATTTATAGGAATTATATATTCTGGATAAAGGTCTTATTTGTGTACATTAACATGCATATACCAATAAATTATTTAGTGAAAAATCGATTTTCAGAATGATGTATAGTTTGAAAGAATATATAAATTGTAAAATAAAGGTATTACTCTGTAGAATTACATTGATACTACACATATACACACATATCCAGCATGGACTGGATGGGTTTGTACCAAGGAGAACAGGGAAATGATGCTGGAGGGTTGAAAGGCATTTTAATATTCTATTTCTTCTCTTTTGGAGTTTAGAATAGAAAGCCAATTTGGCTTCTTCACCTCATAGCAGCTTCCTATTATCACCTGTCTGCTTTTAGAATTCAAGGAGCATATAAATTTCACATGCCTATGAAGAATGCTAACATATATAAAATCTGTATATAAATGTATGTGTTTTTGTTTACTTTTCAAAAATCTGTATTTAAAGTGAAAAAAATCTTTACACTTTAAACAGAGATGGTTTCGAGCAAAATTACAACGAAAGAGATTTATTGAGAAATATTGTAGCATCATAAAAACTGAGCATGAAGTTCAAGAATACATGAACCAGCGAAATAGGGCTGCATCAGTAATACAGAAAGCAGTACGCCACTTTCTCCTTCGCAAAAGACAGGAAAAATTCAATAGTAGAATCACTAAAATTCAGGTAAGTGAAAATTCTGTGTTTTTTAGTACAGGAATAAAACCTAAATTGAGGTTTTAGTTGAAATGTATCTGATCATCTCATATAAATTTACTGAAAATATTTATTTTGTAGAAATAGATATAGATATAAATTCAAACCATTACTAACTGTAATCTTAAAATTATTCTTTTATCTCTTTAAGGCATTATGGAGAGGCTACTCTTGGAGGAAGAAACATGACTGCACAAAAATTAAAGCTATACGACTAAGTCTTCAAATTGTTAACAGGGAGATTCGAGAAGAAAATAAGCTCTACAAAAGAACCACACTTGCACTTCATTATCTTTTGACATATAAGCACCTTTCTGCCATTCTGGAGGCCCTTAAGCACCTTGGTTAGTTTGTTATAACAATATGTTATATAAGATTAGAAGTGTGGTGTGTTTTTCACTTTTGACTATTTAAAGAACATTGTAATTGTTCAGTATTAACTAAGACTTCATTTTTTTCTTAGAGCATTATAGTGGGGTTCATTTTGTTTTGTTTTGTTTTGTTTTGTTTTTGGCTGGGGGTGGTACCAGGATCTGAACCCAGGGGTGTTCAACCACTGAACCACCTCCCAGCCTGTTTTTTATTCTTATTTTTTGATTTAGAGACAGGGTCTTGCTAAGTTTCTTAGGGTTTGCCTCAATTACTGAGGCTGGCTTTGAATTTGGGATCTTCCAGCTTTAAGCCTCTGAGATTATAGACTCAGTCCCCAATACTTTTTCTTCCCCCACTCCTTTCCCTGTCCTCTGATTCTACTGGGTTAATCTTCCTTCTATTTATTTATATTTCTACTTAGTGCATTATAGTCATATATAAAATTAGAATGCATTATTATTGTTACTGTAAATTAACAATATGTATCCTTTTCCCTTTCAGAGGTCGTTACCAGATTGTCTCCACGTTGTTGTGAGAACATGGCTGAGAGCGGAGCAATTTCTAAAATATTTGTTTTGATCCGAAGTTGTAATCGTAGTGTTCCTTGTATGGAGGTCATCAGATATGCTGTACAAGTCTTGCTTAATGTAGCTAAGGTAGTTTTCTATTTTAATAACGAAATATTCATTGGTCAAGAAATGTAACTGCAAATTAAATTTGTGCTTGCTCTAAATTAGAAATTATGCTGAGCATGGTGGTGCATTACTGTAATCCTAGTAGCTCAGGAGTCTGAAGCAGGAGGATAGTAGGTTCTTAGCCAGTGTCAACAACTTATACTGTAATCAACCTAGTGAGACCCTGTCTCAAAATAAAAAATTAAAAAAAATAAAAGACTGGGAATTTGGCTCAGTGGTTAAGTACCACCCTTGGATTCAAACCACACACACCCCAAAAAAAGTTAGAAATTAGGTCTCTAAATTAAAGTTCATGTATGTGAAGAGTCTTGGTGGGGGAAAATATTTAATATTTATGTAACTATAGATATAAATGCTATTTTGTGGTATTTTATTTCTTTTGCTTTTATAATATAACAGTGACTAATGTTTATTAAGTACTTGATACATGCCAGTATTTTTGTGCATTATTATTAAATAATAATAAATAATAAATCCTGTAAAGTAACTTGCATAATTCCCATTTTATAGAAAAGTAATGAAAATGCTTGCAGAAGTTGCATACAATCAATGGTATTAAGATGAAACATTTACCTTTCCTGCCCACCCCCAACTACAACTTAGAGTACTGTACCTGATATATTAATAGTGGTTAAGAACATAGACTCTGATGCCAAACTACTAAATTTGAATCCCAGTTCTGCAGGCTGTTACAGGTTATTTAGCCTCTCTCTGCTTTACTTTCCTCAACAGTAAAATGGATATAGAGAAAGAGTACCCATCTCAAAATTTATGGTTAAGATTAAATGAGTTAATATACCTAAAGTTCTTGATACGTAAACATACCATGCAAGTAATGTTTTCTTATTTTTTTGTTAGAGTGATTATTGTTTGAAACCATGCAAATTTCAGTATGAATGTAATAATATCATTAAATAAATGAGGCATGAAAAATTATAGCCTAGATTTATTAGTATCAAATTTGTTTTATTTTAAAGAAAGTACATCTTCCTCTCAAGAAAGATGTAAAATTAGATCTTACCTTACTCATTATCTTACCCTATGATTAACTGTCACAGTTATTTTTCCTGAGAGATTCTTGCTAAAATGGTCTTCTCTTTAGAAGCTTGCTTGTATTTACTTCAAGATATTCTTTTTTAAAGCTTTAGCTTTAATTTGTTTTACATGAAAATTCAAAGTGGGTAGGAAAGAAAAAGATTAAGATATATCATATATGATTGAGAAATGATAGCAGTAACAAAAACTTGTCACATGAAGTCCTTTGTACCTGCTGCTGATGCTTCGAAAATTTGACTCTAAGCTGTCTTTATGGTTGGGCAGTTTTAAAGGTGTATGCTTATACAATTTTTAATTTCATTCTGTTCTCTTCAAGTATGAGAAAACTACTTCAGCAGTTTATGATGCAGAAAATTGTATAGACACACTGCTGGAGCTTTTGCAGATGTACCGAGAAAAACCCGGTGACAAAGTTGCAGACAAGGGTGGAAGCATTTTCACAAAAACTTGTTGTTTGTTGGCTGTTTTGTTGAAAACAACAAACAGAGCTTCTGTAAGTATTGGTCAATTACTTTTCTTTGAGGTTTTTTAATATGTTCTTATGCTTATGGATTTTATTTTTCCTTTAGTAATCATTACACATTACACTAAAATAGGATTTTGCATGTGATCAAACCTGGTTATTTTGCCTGGTATTTGTGTGTGTGTGTGTGTGTGTGTGTGTTCAGGATAATAGGAGATACACACACACATATAGTGTATGTGTATGTATTGTTTCTTTTTGATATCAAAGAAACTGAATTCCAAAAATAGAATTTTTTTCAGTCATGTAAGTAAGCATTTCCTATCTACTGAAGAATATAACAAATTATCCTAGCAAGGAAGGAAATTCAGATGCCTGTAATTCTCTATTCACCTGTCATAACCATAAATATGTCTCAAGTTTTTCTGTGACTAGACATCTGAGTTATTCTCTTTAGGTATCACAATCAACATAAGAGCAACCAGAGCCTGTGACAGGATTGAGGCCTTTATCCTGATAACTGTGGGAAACCACTGAAGAATTTTAAGCAAGAGAATGATACTTTCCTATTTAAGTTTTAGCATTACTCTGGCTACTGATTGAAGAATGAATTTGGGAGAGTATGTAGGGATATAGGGAGACCATTAAAGAAGGAGGCAAGTGTAGATTTGTAGTGGCTAGATAAGAGACTGTGCTTCACCTAGGGTTGTGTCAATGATAGATAAGCAGATGATCTTGGAAACTTGGAAGAGGTAAAAATCACATGACTTGGTAACTGGATATGACAGGTTATATTGACTATATTTCCTTTTTGTATTTAGTATGGAATTAAATATACAACTTTTGAATATTTCTTCTCTTTATAATTGCCTTACATATTATTTCACAGTTTAAATTAATTTGCCTACTGCACTTAGATAGCTTTGCTCTTGTTAAAAGCTTGAAAACTTATGGCATAGTGTTCAAATGATTGATTTTGTTATTCTAGGAGAGACTGAATTCTTATTAGGTTTTAATAAATGTACACTTTCTTTTTTAGGATGTACGAAGTAGATCCAAAGTTGTTGACCGTATTTACAGTCTATACAAACTTACAGCTCGTAAACATAAAATAAATGCTGAAAGAATACTTAATAATCAAAAGAAGAATTCTTCCATAGGCATTCCCTTTATTCCAGAAACACCTATAAGGACCAGAATAGTTTCAAGGTAAGCAGTTAAGTATATTCTATAATTTCATGTCACCATCAATTCATTTAATAAATATTAATTAACAATAAGCAAGATATTGTTCTTAACCATGGAGAAACAATATATGAATAAGAAAAGACTATTCACTAAATCTAAAGGAGGCAATTTCAGTAAATAATGAAGTAATAGTATTATAGCATTGGGTATTCAAATAGGTACTCAGCAAATTCCTTATATTAAATAGTTCAGAACTAATGCTAAGTATATGAAGTTATTTTCCATGTTAAGAACAAACTGCACTGTTTAGGAACTCTAAAATATCCCTGTTAGCCATAACCTCCAATGCTCCCATAAAGATCTTGACTTTTGAAATTTCTCCTTCCATAGAAATTCTTTATGGAACCTTATATTACCTTTTGTGAGCTGTTGTAGCAAGTTACCTCAAACTTGGTGGCTTTAAACAACAGAAACTTATTCTCCCAAAATTTAAAATCAAGGTGTTGATTGGCAGAATCATACTCCTACTGGATGCTGTAGGGTACAATCCTTCCATGACTCCTTCAGGCTCTTTTTTCTTCAAGTGTTCCTTGCCTTATGGCTATATAACCAATCTCTGCCTCCAACTTTTATGGACTTCTCCTTCTCCCTCCTCAGTGTCTCTTATAAGGACACATGTTATTAGATTTAGAGCCATTAACAGATTTAATCCAGGATGATCTTATCTCAAGATCCTTTACTTATCTACAAAAAACTTTTTTTTTTTTCCAAATAAGGTAACATCACAGGTTCTGTGATGAGACATAGATAATACATCTTTTGGGGTCACCATTTAGCCTGCTCTAGACCTGTAAAGATAACTGTGGTTTAGTTAGTTTATGTTACTTTGGAAGCATTTTTTTTTAGTGGGAATTTGTTTGTGTGGATAGGCCCCTCTATCATCATTAGGGAGTAAAAATCATACAGCTGCATCTTTAACTATAAAGTACTTAAATTATGGTGGTTGTACAGCATAGCACTATATGGTTCAAGAAGAATAACAATGGACAAGCAAGTTAGTAAGTAAAATAATAAAGATAGTGACAACTACTAAGATAAAGAGTAACTTAGAGTTCCTGCTGGAAGAGAATAGCTGAAAAATCATCTGTGGTTTGTGATATTTAAGCTGAGTCCTGGAGGATGAGTTGAGGAAAGGATAGAATAGAGTGGGCAGGAGTGTTGCATCATGGCATGGATTTTGTTTTGGATAAGCCTCAGAAACCTACAGCATAAATAAGAGGAAAATACAAATAAGCCATTGGAAAATCAGGTCTGTGGTTGAACAGAAGAACAAAGCTAAAGATAAAAATTGGAGTATTATTGGTTTCAGGATATAGATAGTACTTAAGGCCAGAAGATGAATGAATGTGATCATGGATTGAAATTTTATTCCTTTCTATCACTGCAGACTGTTCCATTGGTTATACCACCTTTTTACCACTCACCAATGGTGAGGTATTTGGATTTTTCAACAAGAAAGAATAAGGTGCAAGTATATATAGTAGTGATTTATGTGAGAATATACATGAACTCTCCTCTGATTGATACCATTTTCTCAGTGTGGGTTGAGATTATATACTCAACAACTCAGAAGCAGCTTAGGGTGTGGAAGGGACATTTGAAAAGAAGAAAGAAAGAAAATAGTCATCTTGGAGAACAAGGAAGCATACTAGGTGATTTCAAATGCCCACTTTAGGTCTGCAATTGACATAAAATAAAAATGTCTGTGTAATTTCTTTAGCAATATCTGTCGTATAGGAATGGAGAAAGAAGATATTTCTACTCAATTTGGAACCCAAATAGAATTTTCCAGACAAGTTCAATGGGAGAGAGGAACAGAGTTATTAACATTTGCAAAGGGGATAATACTGAAATACCTCAACTAATTAGGGAGGAAAAGTGAGAACAGAATTCTGATGAACAATAGGTATGTGTTGAGGTCAAATGAACTAGAGATCACATCAGGGTGGAGGTAGCATGGATGTATTGGAAGTGATTGTTGGAGAATAGAAGTCTCAAATTGAGATTTCAATGGTGTGCACTTTCTGATAAAGTCTAGAATGTAATCATGTGAGAAAGGGTTAGTTGAGAAAGAACGGAAGGAAAGGGTTGAAAAAACTGACCATGCTGTTGACTTTTTAGCCATATGGATGTTGATATTAATGAGAATGGTAGCAGGAGTTGGGGGAAGACCAAGAAGCAGGTTTATAATTAGGAGATGGTCAATGAGCAAAAGGCAGTAGCAAAACTAAATAGTATAAACTTCAAAGAAGCCAGCATCATTTTTAAGGAAATAATTTAGAACTGATAATTGACAATAGTATGAAGTTTTTCCACCTCTTTGAGAAGATTGTAAGGGAAGTGATGTGTTCATGAAGAGCCACATGTCAATTAATACATAAAGGTAAAGGTTAACTCTCTTAAGAGATGTACTGTTTTAATGTCATATTTAAATTTTTTTTAAAACAGACTTAAACCGGATTGGGTTTTAAGAAGAGATAGTATAGAAGAAATCACCAATTCTCTGCAAGCTATTCAAATGGTGATGGATACACTTGGCATTCCTTATTAGTAAATATAAGCATTTTCAGTGTGTACAGTATAAAGAAATATTAAACCTAATCATGAATTTGTGAAGTGCTTTTTCTTTCTATGTACAACTTCTAAAATCTGGCTTTGTATTAAAAATAAATATATGTATATTACAAATAACTGTTTATTAAATTCTTCATTGTTTTTTATTTAATATAGCTGTATGCATGTAACAAACAAATATGTCGTAAGGTGATTATAGTACTGTTCTTTGTGTCTATTCACTTAGAAATAAGAAGAGTATAAAATATTCCCACGTTTTTATGTATAACATACTCATTTTTATCCTTCACTGGCTAAAGCATCCAGAGAGGTAAGTGAGCTTCTCCAGGGAAAATATAAAAATATAACCTGCCATAGTATATACTAAAACCCCTTAACTTTGATCTGATTATAATTTGGATTATAATTCGTAGTGGGAAGAGCATAGTATTGCTTTAAAAGAAATTTGTTGTCCATTTACATACCACAAACTTGAAAATGATTCTGTTTTGAAAATAACTTGTTTTGTAAAACTTTAGGTCATTGTCATCTGTATTTTTGTGGTTCCAAAGCCACAGAAATCTAATTCTGATGACCATTTGAAATCTGATAGAATCCCAAAGTTTGTCCATGTATGGATACTATAAAAAATTTAGCTGTTTGAAATAGTAAGTAAATCCTAACTAGCTTAAAATTGTGTACTGATGTTATGGTTTAGATCCCAGGTGTCCCCCAAAAGCTCTTATGTTCATGCTGAAATGTTCAGAGGTGAGGCGATTAGACTGTGAGAGCTGTAACCTAATCAGTCCATCCCAGTTTGAATGGTAACTGTAGGCAGTTGAGGCAGGGCTGAAGGAAGTGGGTCACTGGGGTGTGCCCTGGAAGGGTTCATCTTCCCTGACCCCTTCCCTCTCTCTGCTTCCTGGATGTCATGAATGAAACAGTGCTCCTCCACCGCACCCTCCTGCCATGGTGTTCTCCCTCACCTTGGGCCCAGAGCAATGGAATTGGATATTTTTAGACTAAGACCTCTGAAAGCATGAGAGCTAAATAAACTTCCTCTTCTAAGTTGTTCTCATTGGGTATTTGGTCACAGTGGTCAAAGGCCAACACTACTTATAATTTGCTTAGGATAGATCTACACATATTGATGTATTCAAGAGTATATTCAAATTTGCTGGAGATTTCTCTTTCGCATTCTTTTCCTCAATAAAGTATTATTAGGAACTGTCAGTATTAAGTATTTTTTAAACATTGTAATTTTTGTTGACTCTCTTGTTTTCCTTCATTCAACAGAGTCTTACTATAAATAATTTGTTTACTTTGGTAAATTATACATACTGCTAGGATTTAATTGGCCAGTATAAAAACATTAATGGTGCTAATTTCTTATCTAAGATGGATATAACCAACTAGTAGTTGTATAAGAAATATTACACATGCAAGAAAATGACTTTCAGATGTTTAAACAGATTTTTTTTTTTTTTTTCTGAATCTCAGACAAAAAAAAAAAAAAGAAAATCTTTTGCTGGACTTTTAACACATACCCTCCCTGGCTCAGTTGTACTAATTATCCAGTAACATCAGTCTTACCAGGGCTTCCCCTGGTCCATTCTCAGGGAGAGTTGTTAGATTTGACAAGTAAGAAATTATAGGGTGATTCCTGCTGCTTACAACAGAACTGTGTGAACAGCCCTGATTTACTACATGTGGTAAATTTGGGGTCCACTCTGAAAGTCCTTTATGGTTCATACACTGTTAAATAAGGATACTGTGTCTTGTGCATTGATATCACACTCACTACTACACAGAAGTACAATTCCCATCTTAGAGTGAGATAGAAAAAAATTGTAAGGTAAAGAATATAAAGAACAGTGTAGTTGCATTCTTACCCTGTAAATGCATTGCGTTCTTCTTTTTCACTTACCAGTCCTACTTGTCCTTCCAGTAGAGTCTCCTTATTCTGTCTCATATTCAAGTGTGAACACATTCATTTAATTAACCTGGCCAGCTTCTTGTTTTACCTAACTCTTTTACTTGTTCTTTTCAATTTTCAGTAAGACCACTGAAGGTAATGCAGTATGTCTACATATGTTTCTTTGCATATTTACATTTACAGCATCCTGAGGAGCATTTGCTTTGGTCACACAGTTTTAAACACTCTTAATTGACTAGTGCTATTTCATTGTGGTTTTAATTTGCATTTCTTTAATAATAATTATGTTGAGTATCTAGGTTTTCTTTATCATTTACATGTCTTTGGTGAAGGTGTCTATTTAAGTCTTGCACATTTAAAAAACTGATTGCTCTAAGTTGTGAAATATTCTGAACACAAGTTCTTTATTAGATGTGAGATTTAAAAGTATTTTCTTGTAGTCTGTCACTTACCTTTTCATTCTCTTTGTAGTGCCTTTTGAAGTACAGAAGTCCAATTTGTCTTTTTTTTTAACTTATTATGCTTTTGGCATATATAAAATCTCTGCTTAGCCCAAGAACTTAAAGATTTTCATCTGTTTTTCTATAACATTTGTATTGTTTAGTTTGTTGATCCATTTCAAGTTAATTTTTTTTTATGTCACAAGACATGGATCAAAGTTTATTTGCATATAGATGGCTTTCCCTACACAGTTCATTTAAAAAGACTATTCTTCATTGAAATACATTTATAAATTTAGAAAAATATCAATTGATCATATATATATATATATTTCCAGACTTTTTTCATTTTTCTTGATCTCATTTTTATGCCAATATAAATATATGTTATAGTGTAATAGAAGACTCAATTAATATAACTCATCCAACTTTGGTATTTTTTCTAAGTTGATATAACTAGGTTCTTTGCATTTTCATATGAAATTATATGGGTCAGTTATTAATTCCTCTTTTCTGGTTACTGAGTTTCATTTACTCTACTTTCTAGACTGTGAAGTAGAAACTGATTTTATTGACTTGAGTACATTTTCTTCTTAAATATGGGTAATTATTTCTATAGGTTTACCTGTATGTACAAATCTAGCTGCATCCCTTAAAGTTGGTAAGATTTTGTTGTGAAGCACAACTTAAGAACAGACCAATAACCACTGAGAAGTCCATATATGAGAGTCTTTAATAGCCAGTGGGCTATTTCACACAATGCCCCAAAAATGGCTATTGGGAGAACAGCCCCAACCATAGATTTGTAGGGATTTTTATACCGTAAGTCAGTACATCAATCATAAGTGTCCATTGCTATGATTTAAAATGACAAACTAACATCATGAGATCTAAAATCATTAGCAGAAGAGGGAAGTGGGCCAAAATGACCTTACTTAGGTACAATTTAAAGAATGGTTACTAACATCTAGACAATCACTGTTGGCAGGGTACATTGTTTAGGAAACCAGGAATCAAAAAGAGAACAATTTTTCGTCATACAAGAATTACCATTTTGTGTTTCCAAACATGTCTTGCTAAGCAATTGATGATAGGTACAGAGGCGGGGTGTTCTCACAGGAGATGCTAAGCAACTGTTGATGGGCACAGAGGCAGGGCGTTCTCATGGGAGAAGTATTTTCTACAAAACATGGAGTCTCAAGGTAAAATGGAATCTGTTTAGTCATTAGCCATGTAGCCTGGCCTATAACATTTCCATGGAGTCAAATATGTCTCTCTTGACCCATGAATCATTTAGAAATGTGTTATTTACTTGAAAAATACTTGTATATTTTCCAATTACCATTATTATTGATGATACTACTCTTTTTTTCTGGCTTCTTTGGTTTGCAAAATGTTTTGTGGACCACATGCACTGTTCCACATACATATGAAAAATGTCTGTCCGCTGTATGTAGAGTGATTAACAAATTCAGTGCAGTCACATTAGGTGATTGTACTGTTCAGGACTTGTCTGCTTACTCCCTGTCTTCTTTTACTAGTTATTAAGAGAGTGCTGTTGTAATTACAGATCTGTCTATGTCCCCCTGAATCAAAAACCAATGAACTGACTGGGCACAGTGGCTCATGCCTATAATCCCAGGGCTCAGGAGGCTGAGGCAGCTTCAGCAATGGCGAGACACTAGGCAATTGAGTGAGACTCCTGTCTTTAAATAAAACACTAAATAGAGCTGGCGATGTGGCTCAGTGTTTGAGTGCCCCTGAGTTCTATTCCTGGTACCCACCCCCCCAAAAAAACCAATTAACTGAATGTATTTTGGAGCTTTCTTATTAGTTCTATAATCTTCAAGGTTATTATGTTGTCTAATATGTTTACTATGCTAATTTGAAATGATCTAGTTTCTTGGTAATATTATTTTAAAATTTTGCCTGATATTAATGTAGCAATTCCAGTTCCTCCTCCCTTTCTCTGTCTCTGTCCACCCCCGTTCCTATATTTAAAATGTTTTAATTGTGGTAAAATACATGTAACATTTTAACCATTTTTAAGTGTGTGCAGTTTACTGGTGTGACATACATTCACATTTTGGGGTGTTCCAATTCTGATTTCCATAAGCATGTGTATTAATTTCTGAGGGCTACTATTACAAATGATCACAAATTTATTGGCTTAATACAACAGAAACTTATTTTCAGTTTTGGAGATCATTGGTCTGAAAAGAAGATGTTGGCAGGGCTTATACTCCTTATAAGGCTCTAGGGGTGTCTGTCCCTTGCCTCCTGCAACCTTCTGATGACTCCAGGTATTCTTGGGCTTCTGACTACATCACTCCAATTTCTGTCTTTACAGGCACATTGCCTCCTTTTCCTTTCTGCTTTTTTGAAACGATGACTTGAAGTGTGAAGACTAGACTCACATTATATCCTATAGTGAGAGTAGTGAAAATATGCTAAAAATCCTAACCAAAATTACAAATGATGAAATTGTTAGAAAAATCTAAAAATAGACCTAGAATGTGCAGATGAATTTAGTTAGTAAATTACCATGATGGAAATTCAGAGAAGTTTAAAAATGATAAATTATTTGACAATTTATGAGACAGTGACAATTCTGAGGGGAAAAAGGTACTTCTCTGATAACTATCCACAAAAGTTTATGTTCATCAATTAAAAAAAAAAAAACAAAAAACCCCTAATATTTGAATCTATAATTTTAAAAAACTCAACATCTTAGTGATTCTAAGTATAATACAATCCCAAATTCTTGAAGAAAGAGATTGATTGGCTTGCAATGTGAAAAAAATACATGTAAAGATACATGTACCAGGAAAAGTACCGTTAGTGAGTGAACCCTCACTGTGACCAAAATATCTGTCAAGAACAATTTGGAGGAGGAAAAGTTTATTTTCATTCATGACTTCAGAGGTTTACTTAATGGTGGGCCAAGTCCATTACTCTGAACCCAGAGTGAGACATAACTTCATAGTGAAAGAGTGTGATGGAGAAGTGCTGCTTTGTTCATGGTGGCCTGGAAGCAGAGCCACAGGGAAGATGAACCCTTCAAGAATATAGCCCCAGTGATCCATCTCTTCCAGTCATGCCTCAGTTACCACCCAGTCAGTCTATTCAAACAAGGATGGACCAATCAGGTCACAGTTATCCTAACAATAATTTTATCTGAATATTCCTGTATTAACATGGGAACTTTTGGGGTACACATATCTAAACCACAACTTTCCAACTCGTGCTTCCAAAAGCTCGTGTACATGTTATGATGCAAAATGTCATAGTTCATTTTCAAGAGTCTCTATACTTTTAATAGTTCCAGTTTTGCTCAAAAGTCCAAGTCCAACATCCCCCCTGAGACTCAAGGCAACTCATGGTTGTGAACCCCTGTAAGGATCAAAAGAAAGTTACATATATCTGATATACAAAGGCAGAGAGTAAACATTTCCATTCCAAAAGGCAGAAACAGGCATAGAAAGCAACAAGGAGACCAAAGGAAGACTGAAATCAACCTGGGTAAACAGGTGTCATAACTCTGCATGCAGCATTTCGTATACATGGTGGTGAGGTGTGCTCTCCAAAATGCGTGGGCAGTCTCACCAGTTTAGTATTGTAGTTTGCGATCCACATGGCCTCTCAGCCTGACTCTCCACAATCAACAGCTTTTCTTGGCATACAGTTCATATTACTGGCATCTCTTAATTCCTGGAGTCTCCATTTCAGCTTTGACTTCACCTTCACAGCTTTATGCATCACCCTCTAAGGCAGCTGCAGGAATTCTGACCCTGCTACACACTGCCTGGCCTCCCAGGCCTTCCTTGAAACATCAGTGGAAGCCTCCATGACTCATCAAATGCATCATGATGCATTCCTGCAGAACCAGCATCACTTGAATGCCATGGTTGCTCTCATCTTGACCAGTACCTGGGCCTCCTAGGACTACAGCTGCAGTAGCTCTGAGTGCCTGGGCAGCTGAGCACTAAAACAACTCCCTAGGTTCCCCTATGTGAGCAGGATGCCCCCAGGAACTCTTCTCAAAGGAACTGTTCCTTTTACACACTTGAGACTGTGATGTGTGTGGTCTTGTCAATTCCTGCCTTTCCCTCAAGGCACCATTCCTCAGGTCTTGTCCAAAGTACTTAGCATCTTTTTAGTGGCTATGATGTCTTAACAATCACAACTTTCTTTATTTAAAATATATATTTTTTAGTTGTTCATGGATACAATACCTTTATTTATTTTTATGTGGTGCTGAGGATCGAACCTAGTGCCTCACACATGCTAGGCAAATGCTATTCCACTGAACTACAACCCCAACCCACACCTTTCTTGGCCCCAATTTTGCAAGCACTTTTCTGGTCAAATTGTGAGTTTTTACAATCTTTTTGCTCTGTTTTTTTTTTTTTTTTGTTCCTAATTCTTATAATAAATCTGGCTAAAACTGCCAGCAATATCCATGCATGAACTGAATGATGTGCTGCCTTGAAATTACCTCCACCAGGTTAATGGGCTCATCACTTTTAAATTCAGCCTCACACAAAGTCTCAGGACAAGGGTAAAATGTAGCCAAATTCTTTACCAGAATATAACACAAACAAGCTCTCCTCTAATTTCCAGTAAAGTCCCCATTCCCTTCTGAAATTTGGTGAGCACAGTCTTTAATGTCTGCATTTCTCTCTGCATTGTGGTCTGCTGGGCTCCCACCAAAATTGTCCATTAAACTCTGCTTACAACATTCTAAAGTTTCTCCAGCCTGCATCTCTAGACTTCTTCAAACCTTGTTCACAAATCATTTTCAAAGGCTTCCTAACCATGTGGTCAGGTTAGTCACAGCAATGACCCCACTTCTCAGTATCAATTTCTGTGTTGATCAGCTTTTAATCTCTGTGAACGAAACATCCAAGAACAACTTAGAAAAAAAATTAACTTGGGGCTCATGGTTTCAGAGGTCTCAGTTCATAGACAACCATCTCCATTGCTCTGTGCACAGATGAGGCAAAAGATCATGGCAAAAAAGGCATGGTGAAGTACTGCTTCATTCCTTGCAGCCAGGAAGCAGAGAGACAGGCTACAGGAAGACCCTTCCCTGACACACCATCAGTGACCCACATCTTCCAGCCCCACAATTACCACCCAGTCAGTCCACTCAAACCAGTATGGAACTGTTTCTGTTACAGCTTTCATGACCTAATCATTTCACTTCTTTACATTTCTGTATAAATAGGACACCTCTTATCCAAACTATAACAAGAATATAAAATTCAAAATCACAAAGCAGTTCCATTTTCCATATTATGAGTTCATAAACATCTATAAGAAAAAGACAAATAGCTCAATAGAAAAATATGCAAAGAAATCATACAGGCAATTCATAATGAAATGAAAAATAGCTAATAAGCATGCTTTCATTACAAATAGCAATACTTATCTGTTATAATCCACATTTCACCTCTGAGAATTTATTCATTTTTGTAAAATAATGGTATTGGAATTATTAATAAGTACTACATGGAATCTACATATCATTTTGGGGAATGTGGACATTTTAACAATATGAATTGTTCCAATTCATAAAAATGATATATTTATCTATTTGCTTCTTTTAAATTTTCTTTTGTATGTGGTTTCATAGTTTTCAGTATAAAGTCTTTCACTTCTTTGGATAATTTTATTACTAAGTATTTTATGCAATTTTAAATGGAATTGATTTCTTAATTTCCTTCTCTGGTCATTGTTAGAAGAACAATATTAACAATCCTAAAATTCGTTTGAAACCATGAAAAATTTTGAGCAAAAAGTGTTTTAGTCAGCTTTTTCAGTGCTATGATTAAAAGACCCAACCATAACAACAGTGGAGGAGGAAAAGTTTATTTGGGGGCTCACAGTTTCTGAGGTCTCAGTCCATAGACAGCCCACTCCATTCCTCAGGGCTCAGGGTGAGGCAGGACACCATGGTAGAAGAGTGTGGTGGAGGGAAGTGGCCCACATGAGGATCAGGAAGCAGAGAGAGATACTCACCAGGGACAAAATAAAAACCCCAAAGGCACAGCCTCAGGGACCCATCTCCTCCAGTCATACCCTACCCACCTACAGTTATCACTCAGTTAATCCCATCAGGGGGATTAACTCATTGATGGGTTAAGACTCTCATAACTCAATCATTTCTCCTCTAAACCTTCTGGCATTGTCTTGCACATGAGATTTTGAGGGACACCTAGTATCTAAACCATAATAAAGAGCAAAGCTGTTGTATCACACTTACAAAGTTACAGAATTATGGCAGTATGGTTGTGTTGTAAAAACAGATGTACAGTTGCTTCAGCATCCTGGTGCTGCTACGCCACAGATCCCCTACAGTCATCCGACCAAGATGCTGGAGGAGACCAGACCCAAGACCGGGGAGGAGGAGGAGGTGGAGACCTTTGCCTTCCAGGCGGAGATTGCCCAGTTGATGTCATTGATCATCAACATTTCCTACTTGAACAAAGAGACTTTCCTGCGGGGAGCTGATTTCCAACTCATCAGGCTGTCCTGGACAAAATCAGATAGGAAAGCTTGACGGATCCCAGTAAGCTAGACTCGGGGAAGGAGCTGCACATTAATCTGATTCCAAGCAAACAAGTTCAAACCCTCACCATCGTGGATACTGGAATCGGAATGACCAAGGCTGACTTGATCAATAACCTTGGTACTATCCTCAAGTCTGGGACCAAAGCATTCATGGAGGCTTTGCAGGCTGGCGCTGACATCTCCATGATTGGCCAGTTTGGTGCAAGTTTTTGTTCTGCGTATTTGGTTGCAGAGAAAGTGATTGTGATCCCCAAACACAAGATGACGAGCAGTATGCCTGGAAGTCCTCCGCAGGGTGCTCCTTCACCATCAGGACTGACACAGAGGAACCAATGGGTGGTGGGACAAAGGTTATCCTGCATCTGAAAGAAGACCAAACTGAGTACTTGGAGGAAAGAAGAATAAAGGAGATTGTGAAGAAACATGCCCAGTTTATCGGCTATCCCATTACTCTCTTTGTGGAGTCAGCAATGATGAGGATGAAGAAAAAGAAGATAAAGAGTAGGAAAAGGAAAAAGAAGAAAAACAGCCTGATGACAAACCTGAAATTGAAGATGTTGGTTTTGATAAAGAAGAAGAAAAGAAGGATGGTGACAAGAAGAAAATGAAGGAGAAGTACATTAATCATGAAAAGCTCAACAAAACAAAGCCCATTTGGACCAGAAATCCTGATGATATCCCTAACGAGGAGTACAGAGAGTTCTATAAGAGTTTGACCAATGATTGGGAAGATCACTTGGCAGTGAAGCATTTTTCCATTGAAGGACAGTGGAATTCAGAGCTCATCTTTTTGTCCCAAGATGCGCTCCTTTAGACCTCTTTGAAAACAGAAAGAAAAAGAACAACATTAAGTTGTATGTATGCAGAGTTTTCATCATGGATAACTGTGAGCTAATCCCTGAATATCTGAACTTCATTAGAGGAGTGGTAGATTCCAAGGATCTTCCTCTAAACCTTTCTCGTGAAATGTTGCAACAGAGCAAAATTTTGAAATTCATCAGAATTTGGTCAAAACATGCTTAGAACTGTTCACTGAACTGGCAGAAGATAAAGAGAATACAAAAAATTCTATGAGCAGTTTTCTAAAAATATGAAGCTTGAAATACATGAAGCCTCTCAGAATCGAAAGAAACTTTCAGAGCTGTTATGATACTACACGTCTGCTTCTGGGGATGTGATGGTTTCTCTCAAGGATTATTGTACCAGAATGAAGGAAAATCAGAAACACATCTACTACATCACAGGTGAGACCAAGGATCAGGTAGCTAACTCTGCCTTTGTGGAGCGTCTTCGGAAGCATGGTTTGGAAGTGATCTACATGATTGAGCCCATCGATGAGTACTGTGTCCAACAGCTGAAGGAATTTGAGGGGAAGA
This sequence comes from Sciurus carolinensis, assembly GCF_902686445.1. Lineage (NCBI taxonomy): Eukaryota > Metazoa > Chordata > Mammalia > Rodentia > Sciuridae > Sciurus > Sciurus carolinensis. Next base: position 89,830,306 of record NC_062224.1, read on the forward strand.
CATTAGTGTCTATCACCAAAGAGGGCTTGGAGCTTCCAGAGGATGAAGAAGAAAAGAAGAAACAGGAAGAGAAAAAGACAAAGTTTGAAAACCTCTGCAAGATCATGAAGGACATCTTGGAGAAAAAGGTTGAAAAGGTGGTTGTGTCAAACCGATTGGTGACCTCCCCATGCTGTATTGTCACAAGCACACATGGCTGAAGAGCAAACATGGAAAGAATTATGAAAGCTCAGGTGCTGAGAGACAACTCGACAATGAGCTACATGGCAGCCAAGAAACACCTGGAGCTAAACCCTGACCACTCCATCATAGAGGCCTTGAGGCAAAAGGTGGAGGCTGACAAGAACGACAAGTCTGTGTAAGATCTGGTCATCTTGCTGTATGAAACTGCACTCTGTCTTCTAGCTTCGGTTTGGAAGATCCCCAGACCCATGCTAACAGGATCTACAGGATGATCAAACTCGGGCTAGGTGTCCATGAAGATGATCCCACCGCTGATGACACCAGCGCTGCTGTAACGGAAGAGATGCTGACAGGTCACGAATGGAAGTAGACGAGGCCTCTGGAGAGCCACTCAGGCATGTGTTTCTGACTTCACCTTCATTCCTGATGTGTTTTCAAGGATTTTTTTTTTTGGTTCATTTTTGTTAACATATATTAAAGTCTATATGGCATGACAGTAACTACTTAAGGAGAGATAGGATTTCTTTGTACTTTTAAGTGATACTGTGATACTTTAGGCACTAAAGCAGAGCTAGTAATGCTTTTTCTAGTTTCACATTGGCTATTTTAACAGGTTGAGATGTTTGTTCTAAGACATGTAACCTATCATTAATTCTGTCTGAAGTGTTCACTACCAAGTTGTATCCCTTAGTAGACCAGACCAAATCTTGTCCCTGAAGTGTTCCAAGATAGACCTTGATGTTTAAAAGAAAAATATGTCTTACAATGGCTTGAGTTTCATCTTGTTAGGATCTGCTTTTTAAACTCTCCATCCCTGTAATTACCCACTGTGCATGCACTAGTCCTCTAGAACCAAGTGTGTTACACTGAAACAGCTTGCTGGGTGGGAGGAACTCTCCAGGGCTTGTTTTCCAAAGAAAAGTGTTTAGAGAACAAAACTTAAACCTCCCTATGTGTGTTAGGAAGCTGTTCAAAAGTAACTCAGTCAGGCTTGTGAATGGAAATACATAGTACCCAAGTCAGCATTCTGCTTTAAAGAGTAATAAATGCAGATGAGTTAAAAAAAAAAAAAAAGCAGTGGGACTAAACAGAGAACCCCCAGAAAAACTCACATAAATATAGTCAACAGATCTTCATCAAGGGTACTGAGAATGCATAGTGAGGAAATGATAATCTCCCACAGCAGGTCTTAGGGAAATTGGATATCCAGAGGCAGAAGAATGAAATTAGACTCTTATTTTCACATCATCTACTAAATTTGACTAAAGTGGATTAGAGAAATGTGAAATAAAAAACAGAGAACAGGGAAGAAGTTTCTGAACTGTGACAGATTGACATATTTGGCTCCATGGAAATGTTATGGGCCAGGTTATATGGGCAATGACTAAACAGACTCCATTTTACCTTGAGACTCCATGTTATGTAGGAAATACTTTTCCCAGGGGAACGCCCCACCTCTGTACCTGTCAACAGTTGCTTAGCATGACTTGTTTGGCAATACGAAATGACAAAATGGCAAATCTTATATAATGAAAAATTGTTCTCTTTTTGATTCCTTGTTTCCTAAACAATGTACCATGTTAACGGTGATGTCAACAGTGATTGTTCAGATGTTAGTAACCATTCTTTAAATTGTATGTAAGTAAGGTCATTTTGAACCACTTCCCCTTCTGCTAATGATTTCAGATCCCCTGATATTAGTTTGTAATTTCGAATCATAGCAACAGATTATGATTGATGGTATAAAAACCCCTGCAACCCTATGATCGGGGTTTTTCTCCCAATAGCCATTTTTGGGGCATTGTGTGAGACAGTCAGCTGGTCGGCTTAATAAAGGCTCTCAAATTTGGAATTCTCAGTGGTAATCGGTCAGTTCTTAAGTTGCGCCCCATAACATGAACATAGGTCTGAGGTATGATTTCCTGGAATTCACCCCAAATCTCAAGGAAAAAAAAAAAAATAGACAAGTGGGAATACAACAAAGTAAGAAGCTTCAGCCCAGCAGTGGAAGCAATAGCACTAAGTGGAATAAGATATTTGCAGAGTATATGCTTGATAAGATGTTATATCCAAAATATATAAGTAACACCTACAATTCAATAATAAAAGAAATAACCTGATTTTTAAAAGGGCAAAATCCTTGAATAGACATTTCTTCAAGGAAGATCAACAAATGGCCAACAGATGTATGAAAAGGGGCTCAACATCACGAGTCATTAGGAAAATGCAAGTTAAAAACACAATGAAATACCACCTCTTACTGTTAGGATGGCTACTATCAATAAAACAAAAACAGCAACTGTTGGCAAGGATTTGGAGAAAAGGGAAAACTTGTGCACTCTCAGTGGGAAAGTAAATTGGTATAGTCCTATGGAGGGGAAATTTGGAGGTTCTAAAAACATCAGAAATTGAATTGCCAGGCTTGGGATGGAGCTCAGGGATAGAGCACTTGTCTAGCCTTCAATCCTCAGCACTGCATAAAAGTAATAAATAAAGTAAAGGTAGTGTGTCCATCTACTACTAAAAATGAAAAACAAAAACAAAAACCTGAATTGCCATTTAACCCAGAAATCCTACTTCTGAATATATATCCAGAGGAACTGAAATGAGGATATCAGAGAGATATTTGCACAGTCAAGTTCACTGCAGTATTATCAGCATTATTCACAATATCAGGATATGGAAATGACAAAAATGTTCATTGATGGATGAATGGATAAAGAAAATAGTATGTAAATGCCATGGCTTATTATATAGCCTTGAAGACAAATGATACTGCCATTTGCAATAACTCGGATGGACCAGGGTAACATTATGCTGAAATAGCCAAACAGAAAGACAAATACTCCAAAAAAAAAACAAAAAACAAAAAACCCAAAATAAAAATCAGACAAACAAATTTCTCCATAGGTAGAATCTAAAATAGTTAAACATAGTAGAGAGTAGAATGGTGACTGCCAGGAAATTGAGGGAGGGGGAAATAGGTATTGGTCAGAGGATACAAAGTTTCAGTTATGCAAAATAAATACATTCTGGAGATTGACTGTTTAAAGTTAAATTAATGGAAGCATTTAAGAATTCAAAAATATATAGTAAAATATTAATGGAAGAATTCAGGTAGGGATTGTTTGAAAGTTTTCAAATGAAAAAAAAATCCTTTTTTCAAAATATCTTTCTCAATATCTTTGAGATATTGAGAAATCTTAGCCTATGCCATATTAATTTTTTAAACTATATATCACCCAAATTTCAACAAACAGTAGAATGGATAGATGATTTGTGGCATATTCACAAAATAGAATTTTCTATGAAAAAGGAACTAGCTACTATACCCCAAAATATGGATGAACTCCATAAGCCACATATGAAGCAAAAGGAAACAGGTATAAACGAATGTGTACTAAATGTTGTCGTTCATGTACTATAAAACGTGGCAAAACTAATCTATACCATCAGAAGTGAAGATAATGTTTAACACTGGGGAGGGCAGGAGGGTGTAGATAGTGACTTGGAAGGGTGGGAAGCAGATATTTTGTTTCTTGTTGTGGGTCCTGAATTTGTGATGTAAAAATTCATTGATACATGCATTTCTCTATTAATATTATATTTTAATAAAATATTCTAAAATTGAAATATTAATACCTCACACATTATTGTTCTTATTTGTATTACTTTTTACTTTCAATTAAAACTCATTAGAATGTAAACTTCACAGGAGTAATAATTTTAGTCTGCTTTTTCACTGCTGTCTCAGGACTCACCATGGCCTTGTATATAGTGGACATTCAAAATCTTTTTCACAATTGAGAGATGATAAAGCACAGTGTTTACTCACCACTTGCCACAGAATTCAAACTCTCTAAATGTTAGACATTACTATTTTCAATAAACTTTTCTACCATTGAGACAACTAAGATCCTTGATGTCTTTAAGGAGTGCGATAAAGACAACGACCCATTTTAACATCGAGCACCTATGATCTCATGTTCCTAGTTCATTGCTTCACTTGATCAATATTAGTAAACAACAATGGCTAGGTGACCTTTATTCTATGAACTTACAATTGGGAATCAAAGTTGAAAATTTACCCTGTTTTTTTTTTTTTTTTCTTTTAAACAGTTCATGTTAATTATTTGTGCTGCTGCTATTGTTGCCCATTTGGTTAACATGTTCTTATTAGACTCTGGTAGGAAAAGTAATGTCAATTTATATAGTTGTGTTATTTTAACATTATTTGAAAACATTTTAGTTGAAATAAAAGGCTTGTTCCAATTGGACTTAGATGTAGTAAATTATTAACTTTTTCTTCAAGAGAAGCATTGTTTAGCTAATGATGAGTTCCCTAGTGCTTTAGAATTGTTAAAATCCTTATGAAGCATACCACTGAAGATGAAGTTCAAAGATTTGGCTTTTATTATTATATTAATGATTTTAGGAGAACTCTATGCAGAAGGTAAAATTAATTCTTAATTTGCTTTATTCTCTAAAAGTTATAAATGGAAATTCTAACATTCATACAACTTAAGTTTTAGTATAATCTTTCATTTTTATGTATCAATTTTATAACACATACTTTATGTAAATGTGACTTGTTATAACATTTAGAAAGATTTTTTTCCTTTGGGAAAAACTGGCAAACTATTCTTAAAGTAGCTTAATTTGGAAAAACAAAACAAAGACCCTTTAAATATATAGGTTTGGGAGGACAGGAGACCATGATCCAAATACTTTAAAGAGTCTTCTGGCTAATAATATGGCAGTTTAGAAATCAGCTATTAATATTTTTTAAAACTTTTTAATTTGTTCTAATTAGTTATGTATGACAGTAGAATGCATTTATGCATTTTGATAAATAATACATAAATGGAATATAATTTCTCATTTTTCTGATTTTCCATATTGTAGGATCATATCAGTCATGCAGTCATATATGTACATGAGGTAATAATGTCTGTAATTCTAATTTTATTCAAGAATACATTCTTAACATTGACACAACTTGTAGAACTTAAATTCTGTCTATAAGGTGAGAGCTTACTGAGGGAAATTTGAAAAAGAACCACAAATCATCAATAAGATTTCCTCCTCTTGCTACTTTGATTTTTATCCCTGTGATTTTTTTCACTGGCTGGAGTTATTAAGTAGTGGTTAGTTTGAAAACCACATAGTTGAAACTTTTTTTTTATATTCCACTTGGAGAGTGAGAAGATTATATTAAGAATTATGTCTGAACAGCAGTGATAAACTAGACCAACCAATACCTATGGATTTCCTAACTGTTAGAAATACTTGTAACAGACTGCCTAGTGTGTAAGATTACTGTGAGTATAGTGTAATAGCGTGTTCTAAGGAACAGTTATCAGCGCTTTTCCACTGTAGGGTTAATTAAGGATCTAGGCAGGTCAGTTAGCAGTTAGCAAGAGTAAATGTGAAAAATAGGAAACCACAGCGACAAAACTTTTCTGAAGTAAACACCTTAGAGAAGTTGTTGAAATAAAATATCCTTTAAGTTATGAATGCCTCTTAATTGAATAGTTCACTACAAATTTTCTACCAAAAAGTCTGCAATTAAAAGGAGGTGAAATAAATATAATGAATCTTATTTCATACTTTTATCTCTATAATAGGATAATTTTGCATGAAGCTGCCTTTGATTTTATTTTTGTCTAAATAAGAAAATGCAAGCAGATATTACTATCAATTAGCTATGTTGTAATGACTCTATAAAATTCTTAGTTAATTTTCTATTATAAACTCATCTGACACAAAAAGTAAGTTGTGTGAAGACAGGATCACGATTTCACACTTCCCCTACTGAGGACCTGAGGACCAAGAGTTGAGTAATTGTCCTTCTCATTTCACGACATACAATCATTACTGACCTATGAAAGACCTCACTTTTGTTTTATTTATAGGGTTTTTTCTCCTTATCTCTGATCCTGAGTTCCATTCCATATGATATCCATATGTTCTTAAATATGCAAATGCCTTTGTTAAATATGTCTTGATTTGTGCATGTGTTTTACAGTCACATTAATAAAAGCTTGTTGTAGAGTTTATCTTCTTATTTTACTGGATACTGTTCAAATATATTTCCACTTTGCAACCTATTTTGTTGCTTTTTTAACTACATAGTAGTTCATATATTTTATTTATCTAGTCTTTGGATGATAGACCTGCTTTCTTCCTAGACTCAAATAATCCTGACATTGATACTGTCATATAGTCATCTATTGATTCGTGAGGTTCCTTCAGCCTATATTCACTCACCGGTGGGATTATTAGGACATATTTCTGGGGGTACATACTGATGAATTACTCTGTGGAATGGCTGTTTCAATGTATGCAATTTCCAAAGGGTGATGTGAGCTATCGCCTCCCATCACCCTCACCAGCACTTCTTGTTCTCCACTTAGGTACTATTTGTCATGCTGTTGTTCATAGTGTTATCTCATTTTTTTTTTTAAATTCTCTGATTCTTGGTAAGTTTGTACATCTCTTCATATACTTTTTTAGATGTTCAGATTTCTGGGATTTCCCGAATTGTATCTGATTAGCATTTTCCTGCGCTTTATGCCTCCTTGTAGCTGATTTGTGAGAAGTCTTTGTAAGCTGTAAGTTGTAACTTCTTGTCGGTTTTAGACATTGCAAATTCCTTCTTCCAAAATGGTATGCGTGTGTTTTGTGGAGAGTGACTTTCAAAGAAATTCTCAATTATTTTATCATCAAACTCATTAAATTTTACCCTATAGTTTTCTGTTTTTTTCCTGTACCTCTGAACCATACAGTGTGATTGGCAGCTCTTGAACTGTATGATATGATATGGGGCCTTGATGTTCTGAGTTAGAAATGATAGAATCTTATATTTAGTTGTACAAATTAATTCTTTGGCTAAAGCCATTCTGCTATTTTCCACACTTACCAGGTGTTCATACTCAGTGTATCTCATTGTTGCTTCTTTATAACCCCTTACTTATAGTCTATAATACCAGTATCTTCCATTATCTATTTCAGGATGTTCATGATGCAAATTTGAAATTCTCCACTTAACTGTTCAGTTTGCTCCATCTGATATTTATTATCCAGCTTGTTGGCATTCTTTTAGTGGAGTTTCTCCTATTTCTTATTTCTTTCTTCTCATGAATTCACATTCTCCCAGGCATGTCTTCTACCTTGAGCAGTAATGTGCCTCTCCTGATGATGGAGGCACGTGCCCCAGGACAGTCTTTGAAGCCACAATCTAGGATTGCCCACACATTTGCTGCCCCTACTCCGCTCTGTCCAGCAACAGTGACCCTCAGGGAGCAAACTTGTGTATTTGCTGCTATTTTTTAAAGTATTTTCATTATAAATTCCTGGTGCTGGGGTATGCAAAATGGTGGGAGAAATTCTTAGGGAGAGGAGACTAGTCTGCACATGTATTTATCCACTGCTCGGCTCTCTTGATGTTGGCAATTTTTTGTTACTCATCCTTTCATGCCCATTCCCCTCAGTCTTGGGCTGGCAATATCATTATTTTATGCCTAAGGGCAGTGTTAGGGTTGGCAGTAATCAAGACATTGAAACCAGAATAATCCCACCGGCTCCAGGCCTTCTTTGACCCATGACTATTGTTTTTTCCAGCACAACTCCTAGAAATTGCCATAGGGTTTTCTCTCCTTTAAGCATTTTTATTATTTTAAGATCCCCAACATAATTAGAGGTTTTTGAAATAAAAGTTTTATTTGTAATATAATAGATACAGAAAAAGGAAAATATTATAGAGTTGGGTGAATTTTAGGCAATTTTACACCAAACAAATCAAGATATAGAGTATTAATAACCCCTTAACACTTCCTACATGACCCCTCAAAGATATTAATCCCCAAAGGTAATCTTTCTGACTTCCTTACCAGGGATTTTAGTTTGTCCTCTTTAAAAAAGTTATATAATGTATGTGACTGGCTTCTTTCATGTAATATTATGTTTCAGATTCATCATTCATTTATTTGTGTTGCTACACATACAATATTACAGGTATGCCTAATCTAAGACATGTTACCTTTTCTGCCATTAAAGGCCATTTAGTTGTTTCTGATTTGGAACCATATGAACAGTGCTGCTAAGAAATTCTTCAACATGTCCTTGTGTTCACAAATGTGTGCTCTTCTCTTGGGTAACATGATACATGCTCTGCTTCTATAAATATTACCAAAGTATTTTCTTATGGCACCAATTTATACTCTCACTTGTAGTATTATGAGAGGTACTGTTTCTCCATATGTTTAACAATCATTGAGATAATCTTTCTCATTTCAACAATAGATTTGCAGTATCTCTCATGATGGTTTAAATTTGCATTTCCCTGATGATAAGACCAAATACTTGGCCTCTGACCATTTAAATATCCCATTTGCTAAGTTTTTATTTGAGTCTTTATTTTAATTTGTCTTTGTCTTGAAAGAAGACCAAAAACCATTTATTTCACAGTTTGGAGAATCTGCTTATCTTAAGGAAAAGTTCATCTGATTTAGAATGCTTTCCAATACAGAGGACACTAGCCACAAGCAGTCAGTCCTCTGTATGCTGGGGTTCCTCATCTGCAGATATAAGCAACTGAGGATAGAAAACATGAGAAAAAAATTCCAGAAAGTTCCAAAAAAAGTGAAATGTGAATTGGCCACATTGCCCAGTGCTCTACTGAATACATACATTAGGCATTGCTTTAGATATTCTAGGTATCCAAAGATAGTTTAAAGTATGCCACAGGAGGTCTGCAGGTTATATGCAAATATCACTCCATTTTACATAAGGGTCCACAGCCCCACTGTACTAGGCAGTGGGACATGTTGCTGAAAGACCTGGAGACAGTGTGCAGGACATAAGGTTTACTGAAAACCACTTATGTGGAAGGTCCAGGGGTGAGGGCTGGAAGCATTGCTCTTCTGTCCCTCATGGTGCCTTGCCATAAATTCCACTGGCATTAAGATAGGCAAGTAGCACCTTCATCCCTCATGGTGTCTTTCCATAAAGTAGTGCCTCTGTCCCTCATTGTGCTTTGTCCAGTGGCAGCTGGCTGGGTGAGCACGGACGCTCTCCACAGCACTCTGCTCTGGTAGTTACTGCAGGGAGACGAGTATTAATGGGTTAGGCTACAGAAGCGGTAACATCATCAGCTTGCTTCCGGCATTATGTGACCACATTCCAAGGAACTTGGCATACGTGCAAGAAAGCAGTTTTTTAAGATAACAATTTGTCCTAATTTCCAGCATGCCTGAAAGAAAGTCTGTCCTTCAAGGTAACACTTATTTGGACAATCTGCTGGGGTCCACTCATCATTCCCTTGACTTGGTTAGATTTTTAGAAATGTCAAGGGGCATTTCAGAGACATCATGCCTTACTATTCTTTTCTCCAAGGCCAACACAAAGGGATATGAGCATCCATGGGTAAGGATATTTCCTGGGAGGTCCTGGAACCAATCCCCAGTTACTATTGAGAGAAAATCCTATGACTATTGAGTACTTGAAATGTGGTTAGTCCAAGTTGAGATGTACTGTCAATGTAAATACACACAGGATTTTAAAGGGTAAGAAAAGAAGATTGCAACATATTTTTAAAGTAATGGACCACATAAAACATATTATTACAATGAACTCCCATCATTCCTTTTTACTTTTATTAATGTGAGTAGTAGAAATTTTAATTATATGTGATTTGCATTATGCATCTATTAGAGTTGTTTAGAACTGATAGCATATTAATTATCATGGAAAAAGAAAATGAATGCTTGGATTGTCCCAAAAAAGCGTCTTAAAATTTTAGGTAATAAAAATAAATGTCAGATTTAAAAATGTATTATTGCTTGATTGCAAATTCCATGGTCTCAGTTTGAGTTTTCCTCATTTCAGAGAAACGTTGTGATTTTCCTACTGTGGAAAATGGAAGACTCGCCCAATATTACTATACTTTTAAGAGTTTTTACTTCCCAATGAGCATAGACAAAAAATTGCCATTTTTCTGTATGGCTGGCTACACAACTGAAAGTGGGAAACAAGAAGAGCAAAGCAGATGTACAGCAGAAGGCTGGTCTCCAGAACCAAGGTGCTTCAGTAAGTCGGCACACTGTGTCAACACAGTAACAGAATGGCTATGGTGTTCCGATAAACCAGTTTATTAAAAAAGCTAATTCATTCTGGTTAAATATAGACAGTGGTTAATCTTTTTGGTAGATAAAAACAAAATTACTAGCAAACTCTTTTTTTACAAAATGCTGTATCTGAAATCTTGCCTTTGTATTAAAAGATTATTTTCTTTGTTTTTAATCATATCCTCTGAAGGGAACAAGGGTAATAACTGAAATTGGTATATGGATCATTTCGCAGAAGAGGTCAGAAAAAATGCTTAAGATCCTGACCTCAGCAAGGACAAGGTTGTTACTCTAGTGCTTCATCATTTGCAAACTCTTAATTCTTTGACTACCAATTTCTAATATAGATTGAAAATTCTGAGTTCACATTTGTGAGAAAGTATTAGGATGGGTTTATCTCATTATTTCATGTCATGTTATGCAAAAGTCAAACTATTGGTGAGCTTCCAGTGGTTCAGGTGAACTCTTCTAAGCTAAGAATTCTCTAAGCTCTGTTTTCCAGACTAAAAGACTTTGGATGAATCAGTTTCATTTAGAAGAGGAGATTGGGTGTGGCAGTAACTCTGGTTAATATGCCTAGTAAACACATCCATTTGGGATAATTACCCATTCTGTGACTTCAGGACAGCTCATAATTTAGTTTTAACATAGAGCATAGATTAACTCTAGTAAATAAATCTCATTTATAATTAGAGCATAGAAATAAATTATATGCCCTAAATTTATTGACTCTTTTATCTTGGAAAATAAAATATTGAAATATGAGCCAGAAGAAATTAGCATGGTATTGGTTTAGATACAGTCTCTGCAGTCAAACTGACTGCATGTGAATTCAACTCTGGGATTGGGAAGTGATTTGAACATCCTGAACCTTAGTTTCTTATCTGTACAATGGAATTGGTATTGCTTCAACAAGATAACATTTATACAATGTTGGACATACAGCAAGTACTAAAAATATTTAAACTAACATTAACCTCGGATAAATTTATCAACCCTTTTGAATTGGTTTGTTATGAAGGTCTAACAATGTGGCTTATAATGATAGACTTTCACAGAATGCTAAGGTAATTTATTATCTTATACAATACAATCTTGTTGCAAATACTTAGTAAAAAATAACTTTGTTGCTTGATTTAGTGGCAGTTTAAATAGATTGACTACTGAATACTGTGAAGCTAGGTGATCACAAAATATTGGTCAAAAGAATGAAAGAACAGTTTTCATATTAATTTAAGATGTTTCCAGAATTATTTAAGAATCCATTAAATAGGTATATGTTTTTGTATTATGTTAAAAACTTTCCACCTGAGATGTAGCTCAATGGTAGAGTGCCTGCTTAGCATGTGTGAGTCTGTAATCTAAAAGTAGGTGTGGTAAGGTTAGGAATGAGTATAAGGACTAGATTTAGTAAATATAAAGAAAGTCAATGTCAAACTGAGTCCATTTTCAAAGAAATTTTATGCCTGATCTGTAAGATATTTCCAAAATTAAATCAAGGAATTGTGGAGTGAAAATTATTTCTCTTTCTCCTTCAAATTCCAATTAAGAGTGAGATGAAACATTTGTTCTAATTTTACAACTTAGTAAAAGGCAAACTTAACCACTAAGTTAAACAAAGAAAAATTTTCCCCATAGGAAAATGCACTAAGCCTGACCTAACAAATGGTTATGTCTCTGATGTAAAATTCTTATATAAAATCAAAGAGAATATGCGTTATGGTTGTGCTTCTGGATACAAAACCACTGGCGGGAAGGATGAAGAAGTGGTCCAGTGTCTTTCTGATGGATGGTCTTCTCAACCAACCTGTAGGAAGGAGCATGGTAAGTATCTAAGAATCTTATTTTAAAACAGGATAAGAGATTGTGAGACCAGTGCTCCCTTCTATGATGGGTAGGCATTTTTTATTGAATATAATTTTTACTGAATATAATTTTTCATCATGTCTGCAAATTTGAGATATTTGATATTATATTCCATTTCTCCAATGTTTAGTGCTTTCTTTCAACTGAAAGTGCCTATTCTGGACTACTAAAAAGAATTGGAATGAAATAAAATGAAAAAAAAAATCAAAAAATATTTTGATCAATTGTGAGCTACTATATGCTACTAGTTTATTAATTACAGAATAATTTTAGAACATGCACATTATTGTATACTGTTAACCAATATCAGATATAATTAACACCATCAAATCATTTGAATGTAGATATTTTGTTAGTATGTTGTAAGTTATTTAAATTGTCTACCTCCTCCGGTAACATATAATTAAAATATTGTTACTTCATGAGATTTTATTTGAATTTTGGCCTTTGATCAAGTACAATGAACCAGGCTTTTGTGAGTTAGCTAACAGGGTGCATGAAAAAACAGAATACAGATGCAAAGGCAAACTTTATTTTTCAGTTTACCAAGGGTTGATTGTGCCCTGTATTCTTAGGATTTGGTGAAAATACATTCTGAGATTTATTTGAATTCTTTTAAGTTATCAATGAAGTTTTATAAAATAAATAACTCTAATTTTTCTAGAAACGTGTTTGGCCCCTGAATTACATAATGGAAATTATTCCACAACACAGAAAATATTCAAAGTGAAGGATAAAGTGCAATACGAATGTGCTGCTGGCTACTACACGGCCGGAGGCCAGCAAACTGAGGAGGCTCAATGCCACACGTATGGATGGTCTCTCACACCGAAGTGCACCAGTAGGTTCTCGAGTTCAGCAAAACTTACTTTCAATCTTAAAAATACCTCTCATCCTCAAGTATTTATAAGTTGTTATGATAATTATGATCCATTTGCATATTTTTGTTTTTAGTTTAAATTATATTCATAAGTAGGATTTGATCATTTAAAGTTTTCAAGTAGGAAAAATTCATTTTGGTTTACAGAATAAAATAAGCCTAATGATATGTTTTATATATATATATATAATATACATATTTATGTATATGAAATAAATTCAAAAGCTCTTCCTAGTCAAAACAGCATAGAGCAAATTTATTTGTTTTTATTCCAGACATAGTTTGTAAATAGTATATGAATTTTGTTCTGGTAGGAAAAATAAACACTTCTTTGTATTTTTATTCATTCTTTCACTTTTAGAATTAAAGTGCTCTTCTTTAAGATTAATAGAGAATGGCTATTTTCATCCTATAAAGCAAACCTATGAAGAAGGAGATGTAGTTCAGTTTTTCTGTAATGAAAATTATTATCTAAGTGGACCTGACTTAATTCAGTGCTATAACTTTGGTTGGTACCCAGAATCTCCTGTATGTGAAGGTAAATTTTTAAATTTTATACCGAGGCAAGTAGCATATCTTAATCTCATATTTTAATCAGTTTTAATCTCTATGTGCTCTGAAAAAATATCTAATAGAATTAATGGTATCTAATTCTAGTCTTTAGTGTTCTTTTTAAAATAAATTAAGTCTTTTCAATCAATGCTTTTTTCAGCAATCTTTATTCCATTTGAAGAAACTTTAAGTCTTAGTTTGTAGAGTGTGCATATATTTTCTATTTAATATTCAAAAATCTCCATTATAAATGCTAAAAATCTTATAATTATTAATAACTTTAAAAAATTGGGAATTATTAGTTGCCCCAAGCCATCATCTTTGTGAGGACATTTTTTTTAATTGGTCACATAATTACTGATATGAAAATTCAATCTCCAAAGTAGTGAGGTAGGGAGCAGAAAAATTGGAAGACTATAACCTTGAAGTGAAAATGGAAGATGAGGTCATCTATTAAGAACAACTCCAAAAGCACAATGTCTAAAGTTACACTTCTATCACTGAATATGTTCAGGCAGGTGGTATGTTTATCTATCAGAAGACACCAACTTAATAATTACTAACCATAACTACAATGTGATATGAAGAAGGTCTCAGTCTGGCACAGAAAATATGAAAAAAATAATTGCTATGATGTTGCAAATGTTGTTATTAAATCAGGTACAAAGTGCTTAAATATCATTAGATCCTGATAGGTATGGTGGGAGATGGTATTCGTGGAAGTGATGGGTAAATGTCATGGAAGTGATGGATAATATTTGGACTGGGTCTTAAGAAATAAATAAGAGCCTGAGGACTGGGAGGACAGGAGAGGCACAAGGTTTGGTAGTCACTGTTTTCCCTGTAGTATAGGAAATAATTCTTCATCGACAGGAAGGTGAAAAACGTGAAGCTAGAACTTGAAAGTGGTGAAGATTTGAAAGAGCAGTGGGGGAATGAACGAGGTTTCTGACCAGGGCGGTGCATGGGATTTTCTGGAACTATCAGAGTTTCCTGATTGCCCTCAGTGAAAACTTTGATGGTTTTGTGATTTGCCAGCTGTACGCAATAGTCTTGCTACAACAGTAGAGAGGAAGATTGTTAGCAAATTTTCTGCAGTACGTTATTTCAAACATAAGTGGCAGAAATATTAAATGTCTATTCCTTGTCCTTCCCCCCTCCAAATCTGTAAGCCAACATGCCTGTTATTTGATAGTAAATATTCATGAGAGATAGTATAGTAAGCTGAAAAATGTTTTCCCCACTCCCCGCACAGATACCCACATCCTAATCCCTGAAACCAGCAATGTTACCTTATATGGCAAAAGGAATTTTGCAGATGTGATTAAGGATTTGAGGCTATCTGGGATATTCATTTGGACCCTAGATGTGATCACAAGTGTCTTTTTAAAAAGAAACTAAAAGGAGATTTGACTACAGAAAAGGAAGTAGGAGATTGGAAATGGATAAGCAGGCTGAAATGAAATAAGAAAGTAAATCTGAGCCAGAATACAGGCAGCCTCCAGAGGGCAGAAAAGTCAAAGTATTGAATTCGCCTTGAAAATCTAAAAAAGGCACACAGTACTCCTGAAACCTCAATTTTATCTAGTGGAACTGATTCTGGGTTTTTGGCCTTCAGAAGTGTAAGAGAATAATTTCTGCTGTTTTAAACCACTAAAATGGCAGTTTGTTACAGAAGCAATAGAAAACCATTAATAAAGTATTTTATAGTTCAGAAAGTTAAGAACAGATTTTAATACAGGCAGACATAGACTTAACAAATCTGCCACCTATTTCATAAACTTTAGTGTCTTTATCTGTAATATGGGAGAAATAGTGGTTCCTACTTAAGAAAATTATTTAGGACCAAAGGAGATAATGAATTTAAAGCGCTTGTCGCTTTATTGCTTTATTGGTATATAAAATAACAAGGTTGCCATGAATTCAGTAGCTTCAAATTGAATCAACTATTATACCCAGTTTCTGTAGTTCAGAAGTCTGGGTTTGGGTCAACTGACTTCTCTGCATTGGTGTCTAACAAAGCTGCAGTGAAAGTGTCATCTGGTACTGGGGGCTCACCCAACGTTTGCCTAGGCAATAATCTTCCAAATTCATTGAGCAGGTTGGAAGCATTCAGTGCTTTGCAGGCTGCTGAACTTGAGAGTCCCACTCTCTTGTTGGCTATAAGCTGGAGGCAGCCTTCTGCCCCCTGCCTTGTAGCTTTGTCCGTTTGGAAGCTCACAACATGGCGGCTTGTGTCTTCAAAACCAACAGGGAGAGGGACTCTTCCGTGAAGAATGGTGTCATAAATTTATGTTGCATAATCACGTATACATAATCACATACTAATCCATCATCTTTGCTGTATTTGTCTAGAACCAAGTCATAGGTCTCATTTGTGGATAGGAATATTACATAAGGAAGTAAATTTCAAGAGGTGGGGGTCACAGGGGTACCCCTAGAACCTGTCTGTCATAGTTTCTATGGTGCTTGATACCATAAACATTCTTCTTGAATATTTGTTTTATTATATGACTCAATATGCTGATGTCTTTTCATAAGGAAGAAGAAATAGATGTCCTCCTCCGCCTCTGCCCCTAAACTCCAAAACTGGAAAATATTCAACAACTTATCGTCATGGAGAAATAGTTCATATACAATGTGAACTTAATTTTCTGATTCAGGGGTCAGAAGAAATACGTTGTGAAAATGGAAAGTGGACAGAACCTCCAAAATGCATTGGTTGGTAACACCTTGAATAAACTTACCCTAAAATGAACTATGCATATGTAGCTAAATGGTTTCTTCTCTTTAAATTACCGCTTTTCAGAAGAAAAGGAGAAGGTGGCCTGTGAGGACCCACCCTTTGTGGAGAATGGTGCAGCAAACCCACACTCTGAGATTTATCACAGTGGGGATAAAGTGACATACAGATGTGACAGAGGCTACCATATCCGTGGATCAAATGAGATAACTTGTAATCGTGGAAAATGGACAGTTCCCCCTGAGTGTGTTGGTATGTATGCCACATTAAACAATAGCTAAGATGATAGTGCAAAATGTTTCATTTTGTTTATGTATTCTACATACTGGTAGCTCAAGACCATAGCTTACAAGGGTTAGAAACACATTGCTACCATACCCACTTTGCTCCTTTTTTGTATGTATATGGAACCATCTTTCAATTTAAGTCAATGTAAATAATCCAGAAACTGACAAAAAAATGTTCCAAATATATTAGTGCTGGGCACTGTTAATCTGACTTCTGTGAACACCATGATCTATGAGCTTTAAATGACTGTACACAAGTGAGGATGTGCTTCACTGGAGAAGTAAAGGCATGTTGAATCGAACCATGAGCATGATCTACTTCCTCTCCCCACATGTCCTGTGAAGTTGGGGTCGAGCATTCTGTTTCTGACTTTAGGTAAGTCCTGCTGACATTACTTTTGCATCTGGTCATTCTGAACCTCATACCTTTCTGAGACAGGTCAGTGATCTCTGGTGTTGCTGAAGAGTGCCCCCAGGCTATACAGCATCATTCCTGGTTGCTTCTTGTCATCCTTTGCATTTCTTGATCAGATATTGAAGAGAGCTCCAAATGTGTTTACCTACGATATTTATCACATACGACAACAGCTATTAAGTATGCTAAATAAATTAGCAGAGTCAGAAAGATTTTAAAGAGAGAAAAATGTATATTTCATCCATGGGTTAATGGGGAACTGAGAGGAACAGAAACAAGAAGCAAGAAAATAAAAGTGGATTGATGCCAAAGGAGGGTTTTAGAATTCACTATAATCTTTAGGTTGAAGAACATCATTTCCCTCTCTGTACAGCTCAAGAATCTCTTTATCACAATTCCTTCACAGTTAAGAGAAAAATATGCATACTTGTTCTTGGTGTTTATTTTTTCTTAATAAATTTAAAAAATACTTGAGCTGAACATTTCTTTCATTTATGAAGAATTTAGAAATCAATTGTGTGTGTACTCAGTATAAATATTGACATACCATAGTTTGGGTAATAATATTATCATATTGTTATGAGTTCATATTAATTTAAAATAACATTTTCTCTTAGAAAATAATGAGAATTGTAGGCCTCCACCTAATGTAACAAATGGGGCTGTTGTTGGTGTGTTATTGCCAAGTTACACAACGGGATCCTCAGTGGAATACAGATGCAATGAATATTACTTATTGAGGGGATCAGAAATATCTCACTGTGAACAAGGAAGATGGTCATCTCCACCTATTTGCTTGGGTAAGAAAGAGAAAACACTGAATTTATTTTACTATTATGTTTGCTATTTTTATGTGATTTTATTTAAATATTGTATAGAAATGATTTTGCATAAATTCTTTTTTCCAAAACATTTCCCCTTCATTTTAGAAAATCTCTAAATAAGTAGAAAATTTCTAACACTGTAGTTGCATTAAACATACTACAATATTACTTTCTCAAATGTGCAATGCATGCTAAACTAAGTTAAAATATTCATTTAAATAAATATTAGAATTTTAAACTACAAAAGCAAACCATTTATTTACCAAAAATCAGTAAGCAAATTAAACCAAATAGAAGAAAACTGAAAATATTAGTAACTTTGCTTGAAACAACTGCTTTTAGTGATTTAGATAATGAAAGTTCTAAACTCTTTTCTATACACATCTAAATGCACATATAACAACATAAAAATGCTGCCATATTATGTAGACATTATATATATATTTTTTTCCACTTAAATATTTTGTAAACATGGTTAATCTTACTTCTACATATATATTTTAATGGCTAAATAGTATCCCACAGTCCAGGTACATAAAAATTAATTTAATTGATAACTTTATCCATGGATGTTTAGTATTCAACATAGTTACATTCCAAACAGTACATTTTGTAACATAATGTTTGTACATTTTTAAAATCTTTATTTTTCATTTAAAAGGTTAATTACATGTATTTTGCCCACGTTTTATTTTTTTCCCTTATTTTGCAGATTTTCTGAACTGGAATTTCTAGACAAAAAAGATCTGAAACTTTATTTTTTCTTAATTGTAAACTGTCCTTCAGAAAGGTTATTCTTATTTATAACCCTGCCATTAGTGAATTAAAGTGGAAGGTTTTTTAATCTTTGTCAACTTTGAAAATTTTAATTTTCATATTTTATTTTTAATTAAATAAGCAAAATTATTTTGATTTATATAAGTATTAGTTCGGCATTTTTCAATTTTCTAGTGGCCACAGTGGTTTTTTTAAATGAGTGATTGTTCATAATGTGGCCATTTTTCATACCTGTAAAAGTATATCTGCATAAATTAAATTGTGTATTTGAGAATCATGTACACTGCAACCATTTTATTTTTATTTATAGTGTTTAAAAATATAGATGTTTAAGTCTTAAAGTCTTTTAGCCTTTTGTTCATAGTTCCTAGTTTTCAAGTAATTCTTAGGATGCTGTCCCATTCAAATTCAAGTATATCTTCACTTGTAATTTTTCTATTGCTCTCATTTCATACTGAGATATTGGATATTAAGTTTTTGATTATGTGATTGATATTGCATTGAACAGAAGTACAGTTATTTTTTTATTTATTTTTTATTGTAAACAAATGGGGTACAACTTGTTTCTCTGGTTGTACATGAAGTAGAGGCATACCATTTGTGTAATCATACATTTACATGGTGTTTGATTAATGGTGTTTGATTCATTCGGTTATTTTTCCATCACCCCCCACCCATCCCATCCCTCTTTTTTCCTCCATACATTCCCTCCTTCCTCCATTCTTGCCTCCCTCCCACCCCCCCATTATGTATCATCATCCACTTATCAGTGAGGTCATTTGTCCTTTGATTTTTTGAGATTGGTTTATCTCACTTAACATGATATTCTATAATTTTATCCATTTGCCTGCATAATTTTATTAATTTTATGGCTGAGTAATATTCTGTTATATATATATATATATATATATATATATATATATATATATATACACCACAGTTTCTTTATCTGTTCATCAATTGAAGGGCATCTAGGTTGGTTCCACAATCTGGTTATTGTGAATTGAGCAGTATGAACATTGATGTGGCTGCATCACTGTAGTATGCCGATTTTGTCCTTTGGGTATAGGCCAAGGAGTGGGATAGCTGGGTCAAATGGTGGGTCCATTCTAAGTTTTATAAGGAATCTCCACACTGCTTTCCAGAGTGACTGCACCAATTTGCAGCCATACCAGCAATGTATGAGTGAGAAGTACAGTTATTTTTGAGGACAGAGACTAGACTGAAATAGAAATGGAAAAGATAATAATGAAACAACCTCATAAGGAGTGACAAGGCTTAAAGAAATCTGTCATTCAGTATCTGGATCAATTGCCTCAAGACATTTAGGCATGATGCTAATGAACTGAGGCAAAAAGTGAAGATCAATCATTATCACCAGGGCAAGATGAGAGAGCTTGCACATCTTGTTTATCCATTGGAATTGAGCATATTATCTACAAATTCGGGCAACAGTGTAAGGAGGAACAGATGGGAATCTCTATAACCTCTTCCTGCTTGTCTTCCTGTTCTTCCTCCGCTCCAGCGATTCTGGACTCCTTCCTCTTCCTCAAGCCAGGCATGCTCTCACCTTAGGGCCTTTGTGTTGGTTATTTCTCTGTCAGGTGCTCTCTTTCATCAGAAAATGACACTCTTTAACCTTCTTTGAATGTTTGTGCAGACATTTACTTAGGCCTACCCAGCTGCCTGACTTGGAAGTGCAACCTCCCTCCCCCTGGTGCTTTTGTTAGCTTCTCCCCTCCACTCTTTTTCCACCTAATTTCATAGGCCATAGTTTAAAGATAGTCACAAATAATAAAATTTATGTATTTACTATGTCTATTGTGGGGGTTTTGGTTAGAAGGTAAGCTCCAAGGGGTCAGGATTCTTTGTCTTATTCACCGATACTTTAAGTACATTTTCTATTTCAAGGTTATTATTTTATAAAAAGGAAATAATGATTAACCTGTTTGATGGCCTTAAGCCATATTTTTAATGTTTCAAATTGAGTGTTTTTGATTTATAGTATATAATTCTATAAATTCATTTGAATAAAAGTAATAAAAGTGCATATTTTATTATCTATATATTTGAGGAGCTTTAATAATGATAAATATAAAATGTAAAGTATTTCTTTTGATGCCTGTCATAATTTTTATTTTAAAGATACATCACTTTCATGTTTGTTAGATGAATAAAGAATTTAAAAGAGCATTTTATTTTTCAGAACCATGCACTGTTAATATGGATTATATGAACAGAAATAACATAGAAATGAAGTGGGCCTATGAAGGAAAGGTCTTGCATGGAGATTTAATAGATTTTGTATGTAAACAAGGATACGAATTGCCTCCATCAACCCTGCTGTCTGGGTTGTCTGTGCAGTGCAGTCGGGGAGAAGTGAAATATCCTTTATGTGTCAGAAAAGGTAAAACAATAGTACTTTTAAACAGTTTCTTACCTAATTAATGAATATCAACCACCTTGATTGAAAGTTTAAACTTACGAGCCTAAGCAATTTGCCACTATCATCTTCTAATATCTAAGTTCAGAGTGTTCCAGCTTTTAGTTATTTAAAAGGGAAGACTATGCTAACATTTTAATTCCAATAGGATCTTTTTATGAAGGGTAAAAAAAAAAAATCAAAGATTTAAGAAACATTACCATACTATCAGTGGATCTTTATGTTAACACTCAACAACACTAAAATATCTTTACTAAGGGTTTTGCTCAGAAAACTACTTGATGCAGAAAGTCAGAGATTTTGTGTACTCCCTGTAATGGGGACAATTACTTTTCAAAACAAAAAAAGGGAAAATAAAACATATGGAAGTCAAAGCTTTAAGAGAGATCTTGTATACATCCCCTTTCAGCTAGATTGAAAGGGAAAAAAAAATCATGATAATACCGTCATAGTTGTAAATATGTATTTAAAGTTTATAATATGAAATTCTAATTCTAATAGTTACTTTTAAAGTATGACAATGTTGCAAAATATCTTCAGTATTTAAAAAATATTTTGGAACTGCCTTAAAAATTCCTTTAAGGCAATAAAATATCTCATTTTCTTTGTAGCAATTATTAAAGCTCTGGATACCTAATATAGCAATTCATTGTATTTTTTTTTTTTTTTGCAGAATCTAAAGGGACGTGTACATCTCCTCCACTTATTAAAAATGGAGTCATTATTAGTTCAGCAGGAGGCATCTTTGAGAATGGTTCCTCAGTAGAGTACAGATGTTTTGATCAACATTTCCTGCAAGGACCTAGGGAGGCCTATTGTGTAGAGGGAGTATGGACTACACCACCGTTGTGCTTAGGTATGTAGAATTACCTATGCCTCTAGCTAATACAATAAAATTACACATATTTAACTTTCAGTCATTTTATGTTGATATGACACTAATACTAAATTTGCTGCATTTGCTTTTTAAAAATTATTATTTAATCACTGGTTTCTATTCTTTCCTATAGATCTCAAATAACTGTAGTTCAGTTTGCTGTAATAAATTCTGAGCGCAAACCATGCATCAGGTAGTAGTTTGGTATTAGGCCATAAATTGAATAAACCATTGTGATATGGGCAAACATGTTAGAAACCATGATGAAGTGTGACTGGCTCTATAAATAGAAAACACTAATTAGCACAGTATGGGAACAGAGAAATGACCATCTCTATATCCAAAGATGAAGCAAAGGAATTCTTAGCAAGGAATCCTAATAAAAAGTACTACATTTACCAAGAATCTCAGAAGGCATAAAATAGTCATACTAAAGCAGGCACTCTACCACTAAGCTACATCTTCCAGCCCTTTTTAAAAGAGAAAAAAAAATTGAGACAGAGTCTCACTAAGTTGTCCAGCCTGGCCTAGAACTTGAGATCCTCCAGCCTCAGCCTCCCCAAAAGCTGGGATTACAGAGATGAACCATCATGCCCAACCAATTCTGACATTTTTCTTATTTCACTGACTTGGACTTTAGTACAATGTTGAATGAAGCAGGTGATGGACAGTTTTGTTTTCCAGTCTCATAAGAAAACTTTTAATAATTCATCTTTAAATGGGGTATTATAATTTCAAATATTAGGTTAAATATATATATATATGTATTAAAGTAGAGGATATATATATTCTCTAACTTGCTAAGAGTATTTTTAATGATCTTCAATGGGTGTTCAATTTTAGCAGTAGTTGTTTGAATAATCATAGGATTATTACTTTTTTATGTATATTTTGTGAATTATATTACTTCCTTTTGAATGCTAAAGTATGATTGTGTTCTCATACGAAAACACAAATGGTTATGATTAATTCTGTTTCTTAAAGGTTGTTAAATACTATTTGATAATATTTTACTTAGGAATTTTTCATCTATTTTCAAGAGAGGTTGATCTGTTATTTTCTTTTCAGATTTGGTATCAAGTTTCTGATGACTTCATACAATCAATTGGAAAGTGTTCTCTCTATTTCAGTTCTCTGATATTTCTTAATAATTGTAAGAATTTATCAGAGAAGCCTTCTAACTGTTGAGTTTTCCTTGTGGAAGGATTGTAATGATAATTGAATTAGTTCAATAGATATTATAATTTTCATCCATTTTGGTAGGGAGTGGTTTCTTGGAATATGTCCATTACATCTAAATTGTCAAATTAGTTGACATAAAGTGATTTGTGACATCCTTTTATCCTCACTTTCATGTTTTTAGGATGTGTCTATTGTTATTGCTGCTATTAATATATATTTCTTGACATATCTGGCTATTAGTTTTATTAGTCTGTAATCCATAAAATTAGTCTATAACTTTTATTAGTCTTTTTGAAGAACCAACATTTTCATTTGCTGGTCACTTTCTCAAATTGTCCCGTGTAGCTTTTTAGACAATTTTCTAAGCTCCTTAATTCTCTCTTTCTATGCTATTCAAGAATCAGCAAATGCCTCAAGGGAAAAGAGCACCAGAGAGCACCAGGCTCATGTTTATACTCCTCCCCATTCCTCTCACTTCTTGGCTCCTTGAGTTCCTGTTGCCCTGGAAGATCCCAAACTCCAATTTTTCTATACTCAACCCTATGAAATTTCCAAAAGCTGTACTTGTTCTATGCCTGTTAAGGTCCATTCTGTACTTGGGTCTTTTAACTCAGTTGAGAATTAACAAACACCCCAAGAGGAAAATCACACATAGAATGCTGAACTCATCTAAATTAACTTTTCCAGAACCTCAGCTCATTGACTTCCTTGAAGGTTCTCTGCTGCCCTGAAATACTTGCTTTTTGTCTGTTTTCCAGATTTTCTAATCCTTGGTAGAAGTGCTGATCTGATATTGGCTACCTGTCATAGCGGGAGGTCTATAAGTCAATTTTTAAATTATTTTAATTAAAATCTCATTTTTTTGTAAAACAATGATATCCTAATTATATAGTTCCACTTGACCTCATTTTCAAAACTATTTTATAGTGACCTTAAAGATTCTAAAGTTCTTTTAAATAATTCTTCCATTTTTATTATCTGTAGCACTCCTAGGCTAACATATAGGCATTCAAAAAATACTTGAAAAATATCCAAATAAATATGTTTGTTAATTTATTACAGGTATATTGATATGTGGTCTTGGCAACTCTCAATCTTTTTTTTTAACCTATCTTAGAAGTTATTCTTTAATGTCAAGTAATTCCACAGGCAAACAAGGACATAATTAACTCCATTTTTGAAATATTTTATATTTGAAACTTTTAAAATGTCAATATTTTTGTAATGAGAAAAATCAAATAGTTTTGTTGGATAACCTAATGCTTTCAATGTTTTGTTTGTTTTGCTTTAATACATATGAAAAAGAACATGGTAAACAATTTAATTTAAAACAATCAAATCTTCATATTCCTTAACTAGAAATTTAAGAGAGAAAACTCTTAAGTGCTTTGGATGGTATTGGGTCAAAAAGTTGTTTGGTCATTGTTCAGAATCAAGCTCCTTTCTGCATTTTCAGAAAATATTATTCATTAATCAATGGTTTGTCTCATGAATATTTTATTTGAATTTTATGAAGAAGAAAAAGGAAAAAGCATAATTTCAGTGAATATATTGTCAGTCCTTCTGAAAAAAAGCTCTGTTATTGCTATCTTTGAAAATCCTAATGGCATAAAACTAAGTGATTGACAGAGTACACTTTCGCTGAATGTAGGACCACAGAGGTAAATGGTGCAGTTTTCTGGGGAGTCTGAATGGATTTTCTCACTTGAATATTGATTCTAACTAATTTACTTGCCATTCTGTGCAACTGTAAGGTCATCATGAACAGGCAACATAATGATTTCTGGTAGTACCAAGATGAATCAAGATAGTTTTCTTCTTCTTCTTTTTCTTTTTTCTCCCTCCAGAACCTTGCACATTATCTTTTGTTGAAATGGAAAGGAATAATTTACTCTTGAAGTGGAATTTTGATAATAGACCATACATTTTCCATGGCGAGTATATTGAGTTTCTTTGCGGGAGGGACACTTATGTAGCTGACTCATCATCCTTTATGGACTCTGAACTTAGAGTGCAGTGTGACAGAGGGCAGCTGAAGTATCCAAGGTGTATTCCAAGAGACAGGTGAGAAGAGGCTTGCACCCATAGCTACTTGCTTCTTTCTATCAGATTGTTATTCCAGAGATTCATCATGTTATACATTTCAGAAATACATTCTGCAGAATATTTACTTTATGGCAGTTGAAAGGGAAACAGAATTATATTTTCCTCATTTTTTTAAAAAATAAGAAAACTCCTGAAAGTATTCCTTAATTCAGCAAGCTTTCTGAGTTGCATGAACTCACATTGCTAGCTATTTGTGGCACTCTGACAATTGGATAAGAAATTCAGTTTATATGTGCAATATTTAAATATTCGAAAATTAACCTACATGTCATGAAATAAGAAAAAAAATCATGTTTTCTTTTGCTTCTCAGTATAAATTCCAAATGTATGTGTAACAAATAAAGATTGGATGACACAGTTGTACAAACCTTTGTACTGAGAAAACAGCATGTTTATAATTGTATGAAACCATTGTGTTTATTTTCAGGACCACATTTATGTTAAAGAAATAGAATCACTTACTAAAGTGTTTCCTTATTTGATATTAAAAAATATATTCCAGCACCTGATTAATGACAATGCTTTTTTCCTAGAAAAATATTAAGAGACTACAATAAAATGATGTAAATGATTTAATAGGATCAGACTTTTGATCCTTTTGAAGATATAATAAAAATGGAAATTACATTTTGTATTCAACTAAGAATAAATGTATTTTTAAGAAGTAATGGCAAAGTACATACAGAACCATTTTAGCAACTGTAAACAATGAACAATATTAACTACCTAAAAACAACATTTTAGATACTTTGAAAACTGAGAAAAACTTTCATAAGACACACATGTATAGAAAACATTTTTAATTTAATTGGAGAATATCATGCTAAGTGAGATAAGCCAATCTCAAAAAACTAAAGGACGAATGATCTCGCTGATAAGCGGATGAGGACATATAATGGGGGTGGGAGGGGTTAGGGAGGGTTTAGGGTTAGGTTTAGAGTTAGGCTAAGGAGAGCGGTAAGAATGAAGGAAAGAAGGACTGTATAAAGGGAAAAGGGTGGGAGGGGTGGGGGGGAAGGGAAAAAAAAGAAACATCATTACCCTATGTAAACGTAAAAAAAAAAAAAAAAAATTGGGGTGGAAAAATTTTGTTATTTAAATGTTTTGATATATCTTGGGTTTCTCATTTATAAGAGAAAATGAGTAAATAACTTTAAAAAGTTATAAATAAAAAATAGTGTTGGTGAAGTAAATGGCATGAGGTTCTTAAAAGGGAACTGGTGGTATTATTTACTAAGTATGTTTATTTTCTCTGGCTGGTACCTAATTAGAAAAATGATTCATTATATGAAATGTTGAATGGCAAAGATTATAATAAGTACTTGACTATAATTAATGATTGTTTTATTTAAAAAATTCTTGTCTCTTTTTCTCTTTAATCAAGGATTCTATCTTATCAAGAACCCTTAAGGACATGAAAATGAATGGCAAAAAGAATAGTATTTCAACACAGCATTAAATCTCTTTAAAAACAAGTTTTAGAAGGAATATATTGAATTAAAAAGTCTTAAATGTTGACTTGCTGGAAGACATGAATCTTACTTTTTTGTGCTGAACATTTTCTTTATTTGTAAATAAAAGTCAAAATGTTTCATTTTACTTTGGATGATCTGACATGTAGCATATCATTTATTGCATATCTTTAACCTGTTATAAACCATCTATACATCAAAATATTTGTTTCCTAATGCCCAAGGACTAGACTATATTATTGTCTTCCATATATGTGCAAAAATTTGCATTCACATTTGTCTTTATCCTTTTCATTCATATTAGGGCTTTCTGTTACTTTCAATGCAATATATTTGTAAGGGCAAAGAACCAAACACACTATGGAAGGAAAATATTTTATATGAGAAGATTTATTTTATTAAATGCAGAAGAGACTGTCCTTCAGACTGTCGAATTTTTTAAAAAAGTTTTAAAATTAATTGTAACTCAAGTGGTTCGAAGACCAAGGAATTAGATCATAAACTGCAACTGCTAGAAGAAAGAGGCTCAACACTCCAACATATTGGCACAGGCACTGACTTCCTTAACAAGACTCCTGAAGTACAAGAAAAAAAAAAACAAAAAACGAGAATCAATAAGTGAGATAGCATCAAATTAAAGAGCTTCTGCACAGTGAAGAAAGCAGTTCAAAGTGTGAGGAGAGAGCAAGCCTACAGAAAGGGAGACCGTCATTCTTCTGTTTGAAGTAATAGCTATACTTTAATCTTCTGATTTGTTTATTGTGAAGCCTACTGATTTTAATATTTCGGAGAGAGATAAAAATTTCCGTGGACGATATAGTTCAAAGCTGCCTGTTTGCAAATGTTTAATGCCAAAGAAATAGAAGTGTGAAAAGTACAACAGTGAAATCAAGTGCAAGGTAAAAATGGTGGCACGTTCAAAGTTTGGCGATTGGGGATATGATAAGGTACAACAAAGGAGACTCTAAAGGGATGGCTGAACTGGTTCAGCGAAAATCAGAAGAGATGAGACTAAAAATACTGTTTGGGTACCACTGATTTATTGATTACCTCAGAAAGAACAAACAGCATCCAGTATGAAACTGAGAATGGAAGAAGTTGAGGAACGAATGTAAGGTACAGAAAACAGAGACTTGAATTTGGTGAGCTCGTCCATAAGTGTGACTGTGAGTGCGGAGATACGGATAGAGGAGATCTTTTTGAATAAAATGAGAGAAATCTGAGCACGTTCAAATTAAAGAGTCAGTAAAGAAGGACAGAGGGGAAATTCTGCATACCAGATTTCAGAGGATTCTTGAAAAATGAGGTTAGCTGAAGTCAAAGGCACAAGCAAGGGCCTTACCTTTGTTGGGAGGAGGGACTGGATTTGTGGCTAGAAAGAGGTCATTTATCAATTCTGCTTTTCTGTGAAGGAGAGGAAGTCAGTGATTGAGAATGAGGAGGGGTAGGTGGATGGGGAGAGAAGCTGAACGAAGAACAATCCAGCAAGGTGATTTGGCAAACTGTAATAGTTTCAGAGAATTATCACTTAATTAGATGTATGTGGTTTTGAGCATGATGTTACAATAATTATCATTTTGCTTTTTAAAGAACTTTATGTTGTGAGATAATTTTCATCATGATGAATATGAAAGCAAACTTTGCCCAGTTAATTTGCCATCATTCCTGTACAGGAACACTACATCAAAGATCAAGGAATCACTAACCTGATGATCACCCTAGGGTACTCCAAAGCTTAGAAGGCTGCGGCCTGGTTCTGCAAAGAGGAAATTTAATTTTTCAAAGGGAAGTTAAGAATTCATACTTATCTGACTTTTTCTTCATAAAAAAAAAAAGATCAAAATGCTGGATAACATTATACATTAAAATTGAATTAGGGCAACCCAGCATGATTCCTTTGAGGAGAAAATGGGAACTCTAAAAGTCTAACCCAAAATGAGAAGTAGTTTGCCTAATATATTTTTTCTCAAGTGTAAATAGAAGACTAATTATTGGACAGTATGCAAGTTTTCAATTTGACAGACATTTTAATTGTTTTTTATGTACTTTCAAAATATGAGAAAATAAAAATTCAGTTAATAAATTTACTTGGCATTATATTTTTTTCTATGATCAGATATTTTAAGAATTTCAATATTAACATATTTATTATTTTTCTCAAATATAGAAGCAACTCTTAAGTTCTGTTAATCAGTTTAAATTATACAAATATAAATAAGATAAACAATGACCTTATCTTTATTCTCAATAACCTAGATTCATTTTTTCATCCAGAGATTAGCACTGTAAATAATCTGCTCTGTGTCTTCTCAGATGTGAATATATATTCTCCAATACGCACTTATATACAAAAATGATGTATATTATATATTATGCTATATATGTTGTTCTAAGGCTTATATTTTCACCCATAATATGACAAACCTATCACCACATTGGTATGTGGATTGATTTCATTTTTTTATAACTATGTAGCATTTCAGTAAGCTGGAGGCAAAATAATTTAATTATTCTTTGATTGACATGTTTTTGAATTATCTTTCTTATTTTTTCTTCCTTCTTCATACCTCCTCTCATAGGTTATAGGTGGACGTCAAATAAAAAAATTTAAAGCTACAATGACATAGTATTCTTAATATATTTCAATGAATGAATAAATGTCCAGAAAGATCTTAACATTAAATAAAAGTGGATGATGAGGACAGCAATGGAAGGAGAAGAAAGAAGGAATTGTAAATTAGTATTTTTTTCAGAAAAGATCAAATAGATATTGCACAGAACACGAGGAGATGAGGTATTATTAAAATATTAGCACTAATGCAACTACCTGATTAATATATTCCTCTGAAAAAGTGCAACAACATAATGAACTAAGGGGAAAAAAAACACTTAAAACCTTTAAAAACTTGTATCACACTGTAGATATAACTAACACTCGAAGAACTCAACTCACCTATTACAAAAGAAAATAAGAAAACTTGAGGACATTTGGCTTAGTAAAACAAGTCAGGCACAATGACACTCTCAAATTGTCAAATTCATAGGAACAGAAATCAAAATGGTGTTTGCCAGGGGTTGAAAGGAAAGGGGAATGGTGAGCTGTTGTTCAAAGGGTACAGTCAGTCTCTAAACACGGAGAGCCTGGAGATGACTCTTGGTGAAGGTTGCACAACCGTGCGAAGAAAAACCAATATCAGATAAAAGTATAACCGATTCAAAAAGAAGGAGGAGGAGGAGGAAGAGGAGAGAAGAAAGAGAAGAAGAAAAGTAATACAAGTATCTCAGTCTTGAGAAGGTGAAAAATCTTTTTTTTTTTTTTTTTTTTTTTGAGAAGTCCAAATTTGAGAGTCTTTATTAAACCAGCCGGCTGACTGTCTCACACAATGCCCAAAAAATGGCTATTGGGAAAACAGCCCCGACCACAGGGTTGTAGGGGTTCTTATACCAAAAATTACATCAATCATAAGAGTCTGTTGCTATGATTTGAAATCACACATTAACATCATGAGATCATCGACAGAGTGGGAAGTGGGTCAAAATGACCCTTACCTAGGTACAAACTAAAGAATGGTTACTAACATCCACACAATCACTCTTTACATGGTACATTGTTTAGGAGCAATAGGGATCAAAAGAGAGCAATGAGAAGGTGAAAAATCTTGACACAAAAAACAAAAGAAACAAAGAAGACTCCTTTATGGAGCCTCAATTGCAAAGGGAGATATAATTCAGATATACATAACTATTGTGAGTTAATAGTTTATGAAGCAGAAACTACATAAGACAGGTAAAAGGAAGGAAAATTAATAAATGTCTACTTTCTGTGATCAAGATACTAGCAAGAGACGTGGCTTATGGATTATGCCAACTCTGCACCCCAATAATAAAGAATGAAGTTTACTTTCAAGTGCACATGAAGCAGTCATGAAAACTTGTCCTATATATTAGGCCACAAAGAAAATATAAACTAAATTCCAAATAGATTTATATAAGCCACATTCTCTGGTTATAGTGCAACACACTTAAGCAAAGTAAAAAGGCTGGCATGTACAGTAACTGTACGCAGCAGAAGTCAGTGTTACAAAGAGGATGGATGAGGGTTGAATAAATGAGTTGACTGGCCAGATTGAGCAGTGGATTCCATTAGTTTGCTGGAAGTAGGATGAGAATGGGATAGCAAAGTTGGTTTATAAAGAAGAAAAGAGTCCCACATTGTATTAAAATTAATTGCACTGAGTTGACATGTAATTAGTAATTGAACCACCTTTCACATTTGATTCAGGCATAATGTATTACATTTCCTCTATTATGTGCTTGGTAGATAATGCATCTGCCCAATTTTGTTGCTTCAGGGCCTCCTGCAAAATGTTTGTAACATAAACTTAGAAGCCAGTGTGCTTTCTTGAATGTTATCTGTAATTCAGTTAGAATTGCAGGTCTATTAAAAGAGTATTAACATAGGCAATAAATATTGATTTCCATAAAGATTCAAATGGAAATAAATATGACACAAACCAAATCACTTTTCAGTTTCCTAATGAGGAAAGAACATTGGTAAATACTGAACATCAGACTTTTTAACTACACTTTTAGTGTTAGAAGCGCCAACTTAATACTTATTATCTTAAAGTTCTTTTGGTACTCAAGTATTCTGTGGCCATATGTCTCATTTTATTATAAAACAAGTTTGGTAGATATCATAATACCTAAAATTTACAATAGTGATAATTATATATTCCATCATTCTTAAAGCTTAGCTAGGAAGTAAAGTAGATAGTAAATTAAGTGAATAACATAAAGGAGTTATGAGAATTTTCAAAACTGTCCAGTTTTAATCTGAAATTACTGGAGGCACTGCTGTAAAGAAATCAGCATGGCAGACCTCTTTTTTTTTTTTGAGAAAATAAAAAATTAGAAAAATTCCTTGACTTGAATTCATAATTCCTAACTTTTATATTTAGTTTTAAGAAAATCTGACAGCAGAAAATCAATGGCATCAATTGTACAGCATACATCTCCCTTGGACACTGCTGTGAGAAGGAATTAGCAGACTCTGACTTCCTTCTTTATTTTCCCCATAATGCCTCTCCCTAAATTCAGCATGGACATCTTTATTTTACATATTGCCTTCTCCTTAGTTTATAGTAAATGCTCAAAGGTTAAACAAGGTTAATTCACTAACAAAAGAACAGCAATTCAGAGAAAAGCATGCACATTTCCCTAACTGATGAAGCATCAGAATATTGCAACTTATAAAAGTCTTTAGAACTTACTGTGCCATTCTGTTCTTTCTGGACATAGTATCTTTTGTTCTATTATTGCATTTATTATTTATGTGAATTAAGAAATATCAAGGCATATACATGGTAGAATATTGCCTGTGTTTTATACTAGCTTATACTAACTTATCCCAATTTAATACTTTAATTTCATCTTTTTTTTATATCTTTAAATAAGAAATATCTCTTAGGGAAGAATGACATAAATTACCAATGTCATTTGAAAAACACAAACAATAATCTACACTGATGGGTATGGACTATACCCTGAGATAGCAGGTATTATTTGCTCTGCAAAGTATACTTACAAAGGTAAACAATCATTTGATTTTCTCAGGTCATCATTACTAGATAAATAGTCATCATCTTTTGTGCTTGGCAAATTATTAGGCAGAAATTTTTCTAATTGGTAGGAGAGGGAAAACTGATTCTGGAGATTTAATCAGGTTTAGATTTATTTATACTGTCAGTCTAACACAAGCAAAAAGGTTTTCTCAGTCTGTTTCTGGGAATTTGTGAACAGGCTTCAAGAGAGAGAGTAACATGATGAAAATGAAAAAACATAGGGATCAGGCAGGGCAATGTTAATTTTTAAGACATAATTTAAGAAAGTACTGTAAGGTAGAATTGAGTAAGAAATTTAAAGTCAAACAAGAACAGCCTTGTATGCAAAAAATAGAGTTGGTAATTGTATTAGGTGGAAACTGGCCCTGCTAAATTTTGCTATGCATTTCATAGTCCTAAAAGTAAACATGTCTTGATAAAATAATAGCTACAGATGCTCTTTGCCAAATAAATGTATGTTATTCTTAAAATTACAGGGCAGTATTCAATACACATTTTTAAAATAAAATATTTCATGGTATGCTATCTCTATATAAAAAATTGCCGCAAATTTATTGGCTTCAAACAAAAAGAAATTTTGCTCACAGAACTGCAGTCTGGTCAGGAATGGTGCCTCTTTAGTCACTTGAATTCAACACGACTAGAACTGGAATAGCTGCTTCCAAGATGGCTATGGGTAGCATACTGGTGCTGGCTGTTACTGGGAGACTAGCTGAGACTGCAGATTAGGGACTTTAGTTCTACTCCACATGGACTTTTAAACAGGACTGTTTGGACTTTGTTATATAGTTAAGTATCCAAGAGCCAGCAAGTGGAGGTAGCCACAGTCTTAAGATCTGGGCTCAGAAATCAACATGATACAGCTTCTACCATATGCTAGTGGTCAAAACAGTCACAGAGATTCAAACCACTTCTTGATGTGATGAGAATCAAAGAATTCATGTTTTTCTCCACAATAACCAGTTAGATGACTTGCGGGTTTCATTCCCTAGAAGTCTTTGGGTGAATATGTTACCTATAAAGATTCTGAATTGTAACTATGTTCTTAGCAGAAACAAAACAAAACACCACACCACACAATCCAAAATAACTTAAATGAGCAATAAAACATTTAGAAGAAAAGTATCTCAGAGGATACCAGAATGAATAGAAGAAAACTTAAAGGCCAAGTGACCTTCTCCGATCCCCTAAACTCCTGACTTTTGGCCTTGTGTAATATGTAAAAAACTTAGTTGCTCTACAAAATATAAATAAATGTGTCAGTTCAGTTGCTTAAAAGAAGTTCTGTCTCACATAAAGGTCCCATCTGATGGGCATGTCAAAATGTTGAATGACATAAGCTAGAGCTTCAGGCACCAACTATCTTACTATTCTACTTCTTTTTAAAGTGCTGCTTTACCAACATGATCAGAGATGGATCACCACCAGGGCATTTATGTTCTAAACTTCAGAAAAAAGGAAATAGAAAATGATAAGCAAGCAGCAGCTTTTCAGGACTGTGACTGATAAGTCAACATAGCATCTCAACTCACATGGCACTGGTCAGGATTCAAATGGGAGTGGATCTAGGTAAAAGCAGAAACTGTAGCTTTTGACTATTTGGTCATATACCCAGCCATTATGTACAGGGTTTCATTTATAAAAGGAAAAACTGAAAATTAGATAACAGGGAAGTATTTAGCACTCTCTGAAATAGTAATTCCATTTTTTTCTTTTTGCGGTGCCAGGGATTGAACCTAGCACCTTAGTGCTTGTAAGGCAAACACTCTACCAACTGAGCTATCTCCCCAGCCCTCTGAAATAGTAATTCCAAATATATGGAGACTGTTTCCTTGTCAAAAAAATAATAATTTAAAATATAACTAAAATTCTATAAAATGAAAGTAAAGATATTTCAGTAATGACTTAAAACTATATACACTGAGATGAGGGCTGAGCTTCATTATCATTATCGACTAATTATTAACAACACATGCTAAGGACATACTGTGAAACTGAAAACCACTGAGGTGCAGAGATGACATGGTCCCTACTCTCGCTGTGATTTTGTTGATAATAGTTGACTGGATAATGATACAGAATATGAAAGAATACCTCAGAAAATTCAATCTTTGTGGACAGAGAGAAGATGATAATTAGGAGTGTTATGGTTTGGACTTGGAATATCATCCAAAGTCTCATGAGTTTAAAGGTGGGGCTTTCTAGAAATGAATAGATCATGAGGGTTTTGACCTAATCACTGGATTAATCATTTGGCTGAATGAGCTACTGGGAGGTAGGACCTCGTTGGAAGAAGTAGGTCACGGAGGATGTGCCCCAGAGGGGTTGATCTTCTCTCTGGGCATTTCCTGTTCCTCTCTCTGCTTCCCTGTTGCTGTGAGCTGAGCAGTGTTCCTTCACACGCTCTCTTGACATAGTGTTTCTACCTAGGAAGCAGCCAACCATCCTATGATGGTTGAATCCTATGAAACCATGAACCAGAATAAATCTTTTTTCCTCTAAGTTGTTCCTGTTGGGTATTTCGGTCACAGTGATGAAAAGCCCAACTAATACTAGGAGGAAGAGAGAGAGGAAATAAATCTATATTAGAATTTGCTAATTTGACTATAATATCTGAGTTCCAAGAAAAGATTAAAAACATGAGAAGGTTGAAAGTTACATTTTTAAGGTTACTGTCTTGATTAAGGGAAGGAAACTCTTCCTAGAAAGGAAAGTCAATCCTGATGTTCTCAATTTAGGTCGCAAAGGCAGAGGGAAACATCATCTTCCACTCCATAAGCCATAATCACCACAGCTTAAGATTCACAAAAAAAGATATTCATTTTGGTTTCATTCTTGAAGAATATTTTCACTCAATGTAATACTTCATTTCACAATTAAGAATTGTTTTCCATTATCTTCTAGTTTCTTTATTTGTCATAAATGACAAATGCTTCTCAAAAATGAGAAGCCATCTGTCACTGACATGTTACCTTTTAAGAAATGTGTCCTGCCTTCTTCTCTCCCTCCCTTCCTTTCTTCTTTTTCTTTCTCTTCCTCTTTTTTCCCCAGGTGTTCTCAGAATTTTGCCATAATCTTTAGTTTTTAGAAATTTGTACCTATGTTTTCTTTGTATTTCTCTATATAGGAATTTATTAATATTCTAGAATCTGTACATTTATGATTGTCACCAGACTATAGAAATTTATGGCCTTTGTTTCCCCAAATATTTTTCCCTATAATCTCTCTCTCTCTTCTCTTTCTGAGACTCCATTTACATACTCTCTGGAACAAATTTCTTTTGCCCCACCTTTCTAATTGGCTAAATTTATCTTATCTGTAATTATCCTTAATATTTATTTCAGTTGAGTTATTTCTATTCATTTTTATGCTTACTCATAATTCTGTCAATTATATCTTAAATCTACTAACAGTTTTATTACAGATATAAAATTTAAACTCTAAAATTTATTTCTCTTTTATTATTTCCGTTATTCTGCTAAAGTCTTATGTTTTTATTCACTGTGAACATATTCCTCATGTACTCTTTGTTATAAATATAAAGAGGTAAAGAAATGTTAATTCTAACATCTGGATAATTTTGGATCTCTGCCTTCCTCCTAGACAGGAAGCCAGTTGTTAAAAAACACATATTTCCCTTGTTTTTAGGATACAACATTGTCTTCTTTTCTTAATGAAATTAAATTTTATAGCCAAAATAAAGTTATGTTATGGGGCACAACTTAAGAACAGACCGATCACCACTGAGAAGTCCAAATTTGAGAGTCTTTATTAAGC
Organism: Sciurus carolinensis; assembly: GCF_902686445.1. Taxonomy (NCBI): domain Eukaryota; kingdom Metazoa; phylum Chordata; class Mammalia; order Rodentia; family Sciuridae; genus Sciurus; species Sciurus carolinensis. The sequence goes on from NC_062224.1 coordinate 89,866,441, forward strand.
TGGCCGGCTGACTGTCTCACACAATGTTCCCCAAAACTGGCTATTGGGAGAACAGCCCCGACCACAGGGTTGTAGGGGTTCTTATACCAAAAATCACATCAATCATAAGTGTCTGTTGCTATGATTCAAAATTACAAACTAACATCATGAGATCATCAACAGAGGGGAAGTGGGTCAAAATGAACCTTACCTAGGTACAAACTAAAGAATGGTTGCTAACATCCACACAATTACTGTTTACATGGTACATTGTTTAGGAACAATAGGGATCAAAAGAGAGCAATTCTTTACTACATAGGAGTGCCATTGTATATTATTAAACATGTCACACCAAGTAACTGATGATGGGCACAGAGGTGGGGTGTTCCCATGGGAGAAGTTTATTTCCTACATAATAATGGAGTCTCAGAGCAAAATGGAGTCTGTTTAGTCATTTCCCTTACAGTCTGGCCTATAACATTCTCATGGAGTCAGATCTGTCAGCCCATCACATTCCCCACTGGTTTTTTGTACATAATCAAATCATTGATTTATTAGTAGTATATAGGTGATTATAGTGAGTGTGCAACACCATTAGCTTAACAGACTGGATTTTATCTCTAACATATTTAAGTCCAAATCTATTTGTCTACTATTTGTCTGGTTTCCAGTAATCAGGGCAGTGGTTCCTACAGCTGTGGAGCCCACTATAACTATTCCCACGGAGGGGAACTAAGACAGGGGCTGCTTGTTTAGATATTAGTCCCATATGTTTTCTTTTTTCCTCTTTATTATAATAGTACACCTGGGGAATGATGTGAACAGTTACACAGAATTTATCCCATTTGGTAATCTCAAAAAGTTGATAGGGCTAAGCATGGAGTTATTCCTGACAGTTCAAGCAAGAGAAAGAAACATGTTTAACATTTTTTTCAGTCTTATCTTTAGTTGGTGGTTGGGGTCTCTGAGGGTTGTCCATTTTTCTGTTGTCTTGACTCAGATGTGATGAGTCCATATTGTGAGTAAGGTCCCTTCCATTTCAGCCGGGTGTTAGTCCTTTCTGGAACAATTTGATGTAGACATAGTCTTCTGACTGAAATGGGTGTTGGAAATCAGTGGTCTCTTGGGGCTGGTTCTCTCATAAGTTGAACCTGTTGGAGAGACTTAACAACAGGTTAGAACAGGAGCACGTTCTTGGTAAGGGTGGAGGAAGGGCTCTGAAAGCATTAACATTTTAATCTCTCAGAGGTCATTTGCCCCCAACTTTCTGGACCCAAACTGGCCCTTATTTTTGTGATTTAACCCAATTTACCTATATATATTGACTGTCTTTTTAAAATTTTTATTATTACTCCTCTAATTTAAGGGACTTTTTACTGGTGTAAGGAAAAAGGGCAATGACCACTCTTACTGCTTCGAGCTGAGAGGGGGCAATGTGGGGTGGGGCAAGCAGTAAAAGGTTCCTTTTTAGGGGCAAAAGTCTTGTTCCATGAAAGAAACAAAATACCATGAGTACAAAATAAATAGCATCTGGAACATGTTAATGAATATCATGAAGCTGATAGAAATTAATAATCTCTTACCAGGAGGTGGAAGAGCTGAGAGGTTGTTCCCATAAAAAGATCTAACAAAGTCTAACAAGACTGGAGAGGATAAGGTCTTAATTGTAAATCTTAACACTGTCGGAGTTATCAGGAATGTAAGCACAACATTTAGTTAAGTTACTTAATGTCATCTGATTTTTGTAAAATATCTTTTTACTGGCATGATCATTTTGTTTAGTAGAGATTCCTTTATTTTTGTTACTCAGGGCTAGAGAATCATACTAGCAAACATTGATTAAGTCTACCTGTATCAGAGGTTAGGATGATCTGTAGGCCTTAAACTGACTAAAAACTTATAACTCTAACAGTTTTTCTTGATAGTTATCAGGCATTTTTGTCTAAGAATATTTTTTGTTACCTCCAGTTTTATTTATTTTGGGGGCTAACACAAGTGTACATCTTAAGTTACATGAAAATAACTATTGTTTTGTTTTAAAATGTCCAGGAATGACTGTGTTTTGTGCCGCTTGCCGCCAACCAGTGGGACAAACGACACGTTCACTTCAGAACTTCATGAAGCAGCTTCCGCTTTATTCGGATAACACCCTCAATACATAAGCAGTCTCATGCATAAGCAATTGTAATCAGATATGTCCATCCAATCCTATTAAAGGTCAAGCGATCACGAGCTCAAGCATACATGTAAGATATATCTGTCCACGCGCTAGGCGGCTGAACTAATTATCATACAGCCAATGGTAAACGCTTCCTGTTTTTCTCAAGGTGCATTCAGCACGCCCTTTGGCTCTCTGCCAGTCGCCATCTTGGATGCATGTGGCGTAACCCTGGGCCCCGGGTCTCGCCCGCCACAGTTTTGGTTTTAATTGTTTTGCTAGGTGTTTAAGACCAAGTTTGTCAAATTGACCTTGTTCCTATCTGCTGTTAAGAGTCAGCTGAGTTCCCACAAGGGTCACTCTTAGGGAACTTGAGAGCAGCTTCTTAGCTCCTTTAGTGCCATTCATTAGGTAGGGTCTCCTTGATGAGGTGGCTTCCATTGGAAGCATTAGGGATTTCTCCCTTTCCCAAGGACCTCCTCTGCAGCAGGTGCACTGATTGACTTCTCATCCTCTAGTGGTCTCATCAACCTCCCTGATCAGAAGGTCGTGTGGCCCAGAGTTGTAAAGCTCTTAGAGAAGTTCTCTTGTTCCCTGGGTTTAGGCTGACTCTGAGGGCAAGAGCCAAATATTGATTTTTCTTGACCCCTTTATTTTAATCTCAATCTTTAAGTTTTGATCTTAAACATCCAGCAAGTCAGTTTCACCAGTCATACAGTAAGAGTACTGGGTTTTATCTTTAATGTTTATGATTTTATAGTTATTTAGCAACTCTTATTAAACTGGGGTCTATATTATCTGTCCTATAGGTGATGGCTTATTATCTCAAATTTAGATTGTTCTTGAAGCAGTACCTCTTTAAAACATTAGTCAACAGTTACAGAGTTTACAAGGAAAATACAAAAATGGAATTAACAACAGTAAAATCATATTTAGTTGTGTAATAGCTGTCTTAAATTTTGGCTGAGCTATATATTATGTCCCCTGTTTGAGATCACAGTAATTTTATAACAAAAAAATCAATCTTTTGAATGTAACTTTAAATGAGCTGAAGTCTGACTTATTTTGGCGCCATTGTAACATGTATAAGGTATGAAGCAGGGCCTTATCTTAGGTAAGGCAGGGCTCTTTATAAATCTTAGGTAAAGCAGTCCTAGTTCTGAAGCTGACATTTATCTTTTTAAATATCACTTTATAAAGTTTACATATATTTTTCCCAAGTCTATTTGAATGCTAGTTAACACAATATGATATTACATCTAAACATGAAACAAAGAAAGCTGAGAGAGCTTTTAACTTTTTTGTGTGTAGTGAAGTGGCAAAATGTTTTCCTGTTTCATGATCAATCCCATATATGTTAAATCTGATTTAGTTATTTTTTTTAAAAGCCAAGTTATCAGAGAATTGTATTGAGCCCTATCAGTCATTTCTTTCCTGTTGAAGAAAAACCTAGAAACAATGGATATTAGACATTTTATTTATTTTTTGACCACCTGGAAACAAAACTGTGTTAGTAACTCGAAAGCCATACTTTTGTTTACCCAATTTAAAAACCTTTTAAATCATGTGAATCAAAAATATTTGGATCCATTTTTTAAAATTTTAATTTATGAGCTCATATGTCAACTTTGGTACCACATATATGTAAACATGACAATACACTGGTGTACACATACATAAATAGATGGACAAAGGCCTTATAGCTTATTTCTTAAAACCCATTAGACTGAGAGCTAACCCCTGTAAACTGGCCTCTGAATGAAACAGAGCATTAAGGAAAACTTATACTTGAATAAAATAGGTCTGATCAAAAATTAACCTAGGCACACCAGATCAAAATTATGAACTCAAAAAAAATAGAATTTTAAAAGTCTTTTTGGCCTCCATCCTGAGATGAAAAAGAATTAAGAGAATATAGACAAAGGTTTTGCCCTATCCCTTCCTGAAGGAGTTTCCCGAAGAGACAGTAAGGGAGCTGCTTCCATTGGTCTCCTTGGGAGAGCCCCCTCAGTTTGGGATCTTGTTCTAAATCGGTTTTTCTGGTCTCTTGGATAGTAGCCATCAGAATGTTAGCCTGGCATCTTGGTGGACCAATTCCAATAGTTGGAAGTTCCTATTGGCAGCTGTTTCTATTTTAATGTAAGCTTCAGTGAACATGGCTAAAAACATTTTTAACCATTTTTTCCCCAAATTTGACTATAAAACATTTGATCAAAATGTTTAGGCTGCCCAAAGACAATTTGGAGGTCCCCTGAGAGGGCCATCTGACCTTGAAAGTTGGTTATTCTCTCTTACAGAATCTAGAGAGAGAAAAGATATCACAGTGGGTTACATAGTCACTGGCTCTCTTCTGGAATTCCTGGAAATTAGTTAACATGCACTGGAGGGGAGTACATGACTGACGTGAGGGAGACTGACCCATGCTTACACTTAAGGGTGACCAAAAAACAGAAAAGGACAAACAAACAGAACAGATAAAACACCAAAGACATGGACAAGTGGCAACTCCAGATTCCAGACCAGAGGAACTGAGCAACGTCTTGCTAGTCCCGGACTTGGGAAGTAATGCTGTGTCCAGCCTTCCTCAGAGTCCCCAGATGCGGATCTGCCAGAAACAGACTTACTGGTCCCCCAGGGGTGAAGAAACAGGTGACTCTCTTGGAGAATTTAATTCAGTCCTGGGGCGGGGCTCCACAGACTGTGCAGCCTGGGGCTGAGGAACATCTCTCAGAGGCCTACCCCTAGGAGCAATGTTGTGGCCTCTCCCCTCCGCAGGAGTTTCCAGGTCAGTGGTGAGCGGTGATTGCTCACTAGGCAGCAAGGATCTCGCTGGGGCCTCCAAATGTTATGGGGCGCAACTTAAGAACAGACCGATCACCACTGAGAAGTCCAAATTTGAGAGTCTTTATTAAGCTGGCCGGCTGACTGTCTCACACAATGCCCCCAAAAAATGGCTATTGGGAGAACAGCCCCGACCACAGGGTTGTAGGGGTTCTTATACCAAAAATCACATCAATCATAAGTGTCTGTTGCTATGATTCGAAATTACAAACTAACATCATGAGATCATCAACAGAGGGGGAAGTGGGTCAAAATGAACCTTACCTAGGTACAAACTAAAGAATGGTTGCTAACATCCACACAATTACTGTTTACATGGTACATTGTTTAGGAGCAATAGGGATCAAAAGAGAGCAATTCTTTATTACATAGGAGTTGCCATTGTATATTATTAAACATGTCACACCAAGTAACTGATGATGGGCACAGAGGTGGGGTGTTCCCATGGGAGAAGCTTATTTCCTACATAATATGGAGTCTCAGAGCAAAATGGAGTCTGTTTAGTCATTTCCCTTACAGTCTGGCCTATAACATTCTCATGGAGTCAGATCTATCAGCCCATCACAGTTACACTCACAGTATACCTAGTTTCATTATTTTCTTCTACCCTATCACATACGTGCACTTCTTGGTTTTTATTTTCTACTTTTAAGTACATGCATACAAATCCATTTATAATATATTTTTAGGGTCCCTGAATTTATTTTCTAGTATCCATAGTGCTATTCTGTAGGAGATCATGTGACAACTTTGCTTTTTGTCATAAAATATGTTCATATATGCAAACTGAGCATAAAAATAAGAATTTTCTTGTTTTCTTTGCCTGGTTTTCCAAGTTCAATTGTCACATAATTTAAAGTAAGATAGTAAACAAGTTTTAGGAGATATGTCAAGAGATTATAAACATGCTCTGCCAGCATTAGTTCGTAATATAAGCATCAGAAGATAAGGTAATGAGTATTGAAGAGCCAGTAGTAAAAGTTTCTTTAAAAAAAAAAAAAGCTGTCTGCATGCTATATCCATGATTGAGAGAATCATGGGAGACTCCCATTAACTCCCATTCAACTTTGAGTGAAAGTGGGATAGGAAGATTTTTGTTTGTTTGTTTGTTTTGAGGTGATGGGGATAGAACCCAGGGCCTTAAACAGGCTGTACAAGTGCTTCTTCACTGAGCTACATATCCAGGCCTGGAAGCTTCTTACAACCACTTTGCCCATAGTTTAAATGGTGTAGGGAATAGCCCATGTCTCATGGTTAGAATTTAAGATTAACTGAAGGCACATGTTTGGTAAAAATGTAAAGACATCACTACATTGGCAACATCCTCCATTTCCAAATATCAGTGGCTAGAACTGTACCTGCTGAAAATGGCTTGTTGTGTTTTGTCTTCAAAAAGCTCTACTTAAAAGGCCAACTTGGAGGAGTGGTGTAACTCCAACAGAGAAACAGACTCTAAAGTCAGGCCTGACATTTTTGTCAATGTAACTACCCTACATCCTGGGTGATCTATATAATGAATTTCCTTAAGAATCAATAAATGCTCCATGATATTTTTATTTATATGCTTCTTAGTTATTTAATAAAATCACACTTACATTATTTTTCCTATATTTTAGTTGAATCTATAATTGAATTATACTTGACACTTTTAAGCAATATCACAAAAATCATTCTTGATCTCACTGCATAAAATGGGCTACATTATTGAAGAAATGAAAAAAAACTATATTTCATCTTTGACAGAAACATGTCAGAATGTTTTTTGGGAAGCAGAAATGCAAGATGTGTCCCTTGTTGCAGCAGTTTTGACTGGAGGAGAGTCCTTAGGAAACTGCAGTTAGTTAAAATTTGAAGACTGTGATCATGTACTTGTGTAAACTAAACTTTCTTAAATATCTTCACAGCATTTAAATAATAAATATATGCAATGCATTAGAAAATCTGTGAGAAATAGAGTGAATCTGTTAGAGATACATCTAGATATCTCTTGTGGATCAATTACTCCCATGCTTTGGAAGCTGAGCAAAAAATCTGGCTCGACAAATTCAAGTGCTCAAAGAACTCAGTGAATAGTAACACCACTGAGGTTCAGACACACATTGCTAATTTCTTCCTGTTTGTCTAGGTAATTTTCATTGTTACATTTTTCTCTTTTTTCCCCAGTACGGATTACTATTGAGACTTTTCCTACAAGTGAAAGGTCGGGATAATGAAACATGATGCTGTGCTTCAAAGTGTTTTTCTGCAACAATTCCCATTTTAAAATTTACCCCATGTAATAAATATAATTATAGTTTTTATCAAGTAATAATAATAAATACCTAAACAACTTGATCAAACATTTTTTGATTAAGTAGTGTCATTGGAAGCAGATCATGAATCATCATTTCTTTCCATTGAATAATTCATATGTGATAATGACTATTGCCTTAATTACTCAATTTAATAAAATATGACAAGGCTGATGAAATATTTTTAAAAGTGCACATTTTATTGAGATAAAGAGGAAAAAAACCCTAATTTTAAAATCAATCCCAATTATTTTCTTTTTTCTTTTCTTTTCTTTCTTTTTGGTATCAGGGATTGAATCCAGGGGTGCTTAACCACTAAGCCATATCCCTAGACTATTTTATTTTTCACTTGGAGACAAGGTCTCAGTATGTTGCTCAGGACCTCACTAAGTTGCTGAGGCTGGTTTTGAATTTATGATTCTCCTGAACCACTGGGATTACAGGCATGGGGCACCATGCCCAGTCTAGCTACTGAATCTGGATTTATAAACTACCATTACATATTTCAAAACATGGAGGAAGAGTTACTCCTTGATGAAGGGAATTTAAGTGATCTGTTATTCAATACTATGAAACAGCACCACTTCCCCCTAAATAAAATAATTTTACCTTTTTTTTTTCATTTTGTCAGATTATGGATGTAATATAAACTCCAGTAAATACATACATACAGATATAAAAATCTTATTACTTTTCATCACACTTCTAAAATAAATATTGACCTTTCCATGTTGGAAAATTAGGTGATCAACCAAATTGGGAGCACTGAACTGAATCTGGTCTAACATAAGTCTTTATCTGCAGAAAAATTTCAGCACATCTCCAATTTCATACTTTTCTCATTTTGGATGAGCATCTATATTTGCTTGTAAAATTGGAAGAGAACATTCTCTTTCTGAAAATAAAAGGAAATGAATATATGTGAAATTTGCAAAAATTTAAAACATGCTATATAAAAATAGATGCTCAGAAGAGTATAACATATATTCTTGAAGTAATTATTTACGCTCAATAAATATGTCCAAAATTCTTTAGGCAAATTAGGAAATTGAGCAACAAAGAAATCTTTTGCATGAGAATCTCTTCAAGATTATATAAGAAAGTCCTGAAAGTTACTTATAACATAAATTAATTAGTTTATTTAACAATATAATTTCAATTTTACTGTTTAGGGAATAGAAGCTTAATCTCTTATTATTTGTGTTTAAAATAGAATATGAATAGTTTTCTCACTGAAACAACAAGAAAAATTTCTTTGAAATGATAGAAAGTAAAATGTGACATATTTAATTATATTGTTTCAAAAAGTGATTATTGTGTTTAAAAAGTAGATATTTGGAAAAACCAACAACTTATCTAAAAAAGATTTAGTTGGAGATAATATTAAAAAGTAAATAAATCCTAATTTTATAAAGAGGTAAATATATATCAATGACTCTTTTTAACTTTTGATTAACATTTATTAATTGCACATATTAATGTATTTCAGTGCAATATTTTAATACATCCATACTGATCAAATTCAGCCTCTCTATTCTTTCTCATCCTTTTCCCAACCTCTAGAAATCACTAGTCTACATTCAGGTGGACTTTTTCCTTTGTAACTTCCACTAAAGAAAAAGAACATGTAGTACTTGTCTTTCTGTGCCTGGCTTATTTCACTCAACATAAACCTCCGGTTCCATTCATTTTGCTACAAGTGATTTCATTCTTCTTTATGGCTGAATAATATTTCACTGTGCATGTATATCACATTTTCTTGATCTGTTCATCTACTGAGAACCTGGGTTGATTCCATATCTTAATTATTGTGACTCATTCCACAATAAACATGAGTGTTCAGGTTTATCTTTGGTAAGCTGATTTATTTTCCTCTGGATATATACTCAAAGATGAGATAGCAGGATCATATGGGAGATCTAGTTTTAGTTTTCTGAAGAACTTCTTCATAATGATAGGGTTAATTTAAATTCCTACTCACAGTGCATAGAGTTCTTTTTTTCTGCATTCTCATCAGTTTGTATATATTGTGTTTTTGAGAGCAGCGATTCTAATGGAAATAAAATGTTACCTCATTGTATTTTTGATATGCATTTCCCTGATGGCTAATGATAGAATTTTTTCATATATGTATTGACTGTTTGTATTTCTTCTTTTGAGAAGTAGCGTTTGAGATCATTGGACCAATTTTAACTGGGTTACTTGTTTTTGTCATTGTTTTAGTTTTAGTTCCTTAGATATTCTGGATAATAATCCTGTGTTAGATAAAAAGTTGGAAAATATTTTCTCTCTTTCTGTAGGTAGTCCCTTTACTGATTATTTCCACTGCTTTGCACAAATTTCAATGTGATCAACTAATGGTTGCCTATAAAGCTGTCATCTTATATAACCACATGTGACTGCTGTCCTTTCCAACAAGAATATGATAGTGATGCTGAAGATCATTTTGATTCTTAAAACTTCTAGGGACTTTTACTGAAATAGCAGAAACTGGAATTTTAGACTTTATTCAGTTTTGAATAAAGCTTTAGGAAAGCTTCTTCCAAAATATATTTTATACTACATGTTCTTATATATCAAAAAAGAGATAAACCAGTAGCAGATAAAGCAGATACAGTTGTCAAAGAATATTTAAGAACTGAAGGGTCAAAGAATAATGTTTAATGCCGAGAGGACAATTTGCATCTCTCTCTCTCTCTCTCTCTCTCTCTCTCTCTCATATATATATATATATATATATATATATTATATATATATATATATATTTTTTTTTTTAACAATTCCAAATGTTCTCCAAAAGCCCATGTGTTGAAGACTTTGTCCCTAATGCAGCAGTGCTCAGAGGTGGGACCATGGGCAGGGAAAAAAAATCATAAGGGCTCTGACCTTATAAATTGATTATGAGATTAATAAGGGGGATTCATCACTCAGTGGGCTATTGGGAGGGGTAGAAACTTCAGAAGGAGGGATGTAGTTGAAGGATGTAGGTCACTGGAGGAATTCCCTTGAGGGTACATTTTGTCATTTTATCCCAGGCTCGCTTTCTCACTCCCTCCTAATCTCTTCTTCCTGGTCACCGTGAGGTAAGCAGCAGTGCTCCACCATGGGCCACCTGCCTTCATGCTCTACTTTGCCAGAACCACAAGTCAGTAGGGTTAAGTAACCATGGGTAGTAAACAGAAACCACACAAAGATACTGAGACCCAACGGAGTAACCAGAGACATTATCCAGATACCATGAGCAGGTACAGTGAACAGACAAGAACTAGATACCATGAGCAATAAGCAAAGAAATGAGCAAGATATCACACCAGGTATGGTAACCAGACACATTAGCCAGATATCATGATGAGAGACATTAACCAGACACCATGATCAGGAATAGTAACCAGAAACAACAAATAGATACCAAGACCAGGAATAGTAACCTGAGAAAATAATCAGATACTAAGACCAGGTAATCAGAAACGAAACCCAGATTTTGTAACCATATACAGTAAGTAGAGAATTTATCCAGATCCCATGACCTGATCCAGTAAGTAGACATTACCCAGATATCATGACAAGGTAGAATATCCAGAGACATTAGTCAGATACTGTGTCCAGGTATAGTAACCAGAGATGACACCAGATACCATGACTTGGTACAAAAACCAGAGACATAATCCAGATAGCCTGAACAGGTACATTAAAGAGAGACAATATCCACAGACTGTCTCCAGGCACAGTAAACTGAAACATTAACAAGATACCATGACCAGGTACAGTAATTAGAGACTTTACCCAGATACTTTTAGAGACATTAGCCAGACGACAGTCATGGAACACTATACAGAGACAATAATCAAATAACATGACTAGGTAAAGTGAACAGACACCTTGACCAGATACACTAATCAAAGACAATGCCCAGGTACCATAGCCAGGAAGAGTACAGACAGGTAATATGTAGATATTATGACCAGGTATACTAAACAGGCACATTAGGCAGATACTATGACCAGTTCAGATTCAGAGATGATACACAGACATAGTGACATGGTACAACAACCAGAAACCATAGCAGGACATTAGACAGATACAGTGACCAGGCACAGTACACAGAAAAACCAGTAGATAACATGAATCAGCACAGTTACCACTGACATTAGCCAGACACCATGACAATGTACACTAATCAGAGACATTATTCAGAATCTGTGACCAGGTACATTACTCAGAGACAATAATGATACAGTGACCAGGTGCAGAATTCAGAGACATTAGACACTGGAACCAGATACATTAACCAGAGAAATTAATCAGATATTGTGATCAGGTACAGTTAACCAGAGACATTAGGAATATTCCATGAGCTGGTACAGTACACAGAAACAATAATTAGATTGACCAGGTATAGTAACCAGAGAAATTATGACCAGATATTATGACCAGGTACAGTCACACAGACAGTAATCAGATAACAGGACTAGGTACATTAAGCAGAGTCAATAACCATATACCCTAACCAGACACTAGCAAGGATTCAGACAAAGGCTGAAAGTCTATGTTGTGCAAATACAGTGGGACCAGCACACTTCCACACTGCTCTTGGATACATATTTTTGTATGGCACCACTATATTGGAGCATTATTTTCCAGTAGATAAGAAGAAACTATAAAATGTACATAGCATTTACCAAGTAATTATGCCCTGGCATATTATAAGGAAAATAACAAGAGATGCTAAAAAAGACATGTACACCAAGTATTCACCACAGCATTGCTTATAAGAGTCCCCAAATGAAAGCAAATTAAACTCCCTTTCAATTGGAAAGAGTAAAGAAAACAGAGGTACTATACAAAATTCTCATATTACATAAAATATCACCTGCTAAAAGGAGTTTGGATGCCTGCAAAAGATGGATCTTTCTGCAGAAGCCTAGCAGGCTTTCCAGGTCTCAAGGGCTTTCCCGGTTTTCACCCTCCCAGCTGCCTCTTTCCAGACTCTCCTGCCCAGTGAACAGAAAAGCTGTCCTCCCAGTTCTCCAAGTCAAATATCCATAAAGGTTAGGAGTTCTCAATACTTTCTAAATTCTCTGCTAGGAAAGCCATCCCCTCTGCCAGTCCTGAAGGCACTGCCTTCCAGACACTGTCTCTGGGCCACCGCACTCTATTTGCTCTCTGTCCTCCAGTTCCCCTCCTGTATACATAAGCTGTCCCTTCTCCACAAGTCCCCTCTCCCTCTCCCACTACTTCCTGTCTCCAACCTCCTCCTCCTCTAGCCTATCATCTCCCTCCTCTCCCTCCCACACCCATTCTTCTCCTCCTGCACTCCTCCAGTCCTCCCTTTCCAGCTTCTTCTGCTCCGTGACAGCTCTCTCTTTCCTTACCCCAGCTCTCTACTGCCTTCTGTCCCGTCACCTCCCCTCTCCTTGCTTCTTTCCCTATTTCCCCATTCCTACCTACTATCTCCCCTCCTCAACTTCCCTCTCTAGAGTTTAGTCTGCAATAGGTCTCCTCTCTCAGGGATGACCCTGGGAAACCTCCTCCTGGGGTTGCTTCCACTCTCCAAATCAGAGGCCATCATATACCTCTAGATATTCCAGAACTAAAGTTGATCCCCTTTTCCCTGCTGACTCTGATCCCTTAAATGCTTCCTGGCTTTCTCAGCAGTTCCAGCTCTTGAGAAAACACCCATCGATCTTTCCTGAGCAACTGAGTGTACACTAATGAGGTATGGAGGAGGGCTGTCAATTCAAAGTCAGATCAACTCATAGGTGCAAAAAAGATTGCATCTCAACAATAATATGGCTACGCTGGTGGGACACATGGCCACTACCTAAGCAGACATTATCATAGGAACTCCTATGCAAGTTCCACTTTCCCGAGTGGGAGAGAATCTATTTCTCAGTCCAGGGCTTGTATATTGAAGCACAATGATATAAATTTTCTAAAGGAGCACAATGTCCTTTAATTCAGAAAATCAAGTGTGACTAAATACATTGGAATCCACACCACCAGATTGTAGTACTGGGTTAAACAACCAGGGAGGACCTCAAAAAACACATACTGGGAAAACACCACAGCAGAGGGGGAGGAGCTCAGGCACCTGGTCACACCTAGCGTTGCCCCGACTTCGGGCAGTGCTCTGGGTTGAACAGAAGGACTTCGCATGGAAATTCCCAGCTGCATGGAGACAGAGGGAGCTCGGGCAAAGGCCACATCATCAGAAGTATTCAAAGCAGCCCTGTGTTTTGTTGGTCGTCATTAAGGAAACGAGCTTAGTAAGGCCCAACCCTCCAGGGATCAGTCTAGGTGAGCTGACACATGTGTACACGAGGAACACTGTGACATCAGGTGCCCCAGGGGGCTGCCTGGGGCTGCCTGGGAGCAGAGCACAAAATGAGAATGAGATCTGCAAGAGCAAGGGACCCCTTCTGGACATTGAAGGGAACCTCTGGGGACCAGAGAGAAAGAGCTGTAGGACAACAAAATGGAAAGGAGAGGGATGGCCACTGGAACGTCTGCCTGCAGACTTCAGCCCAGAAGCAAAGAAGAGCAGCTTGCAGGGAGGGCCTGATGGCCAGAGGAGCTGGAGGAAGGCCACGGTGCCCTGACACGGGCAGTCCTCCCGTCTCGGGAGTCGCCCAGAGTGAAAACACATGAAACGCTCCTGTCCCAAGATGGGCCATGCCAGAGTGCAGAGAAATCGCCATGTGGTTTTCGGGTTACAGAACCGAGAGAGGAAGAGCATCTAGGCAGGGCAGAACACAAGTAGCGTGTTCCAGGCGGAAGGAAGAGCAAGGACAGGGGCCCTGGCTCCAAATGTGCTTAGAGAGAACAAAGGACAAGGGAGCCTTGGCAGGCGACCCCACTGAGGGACCAGGATCCCATGCTAAGACACACGAGTGTCAGATCAAGATCAAACAGGGGCTTAGAGGTTCTTGTGTCCTTGCGGTCACTGGGAAAACTGAGGCCCTGGCAAGGGGAGCCTCCTAGCTCCGTCCCTTCCCTATCACCCTCAGTACACTCTCCTTATTCCCCACAATGCTGTACCTGGGTCGGACTCACACAAGCGTGGTGCCACCCACCCTCCTTGTACCCACTTCACCTAGGGTGACACACACACACAGCTCTTCAGACGGGCTAGGAAGAATATCTGGAATCCCGAGGGGTCCCCCAGTGAACTACATCGGCAGGCGCTCTGCACCACCCAGCATCTCCGGGCCACCTTCGGAAAAGTCACCAGATGGGATCTGGAAAGCACCCAGTCAGATGACAGTACAGGTCATGTGAATCGCACCTGAGTCTGACTCTTACAAGATCTGTCGGTTTCATGTGTCGGTTAAAGACCACGGTCCTCCACGATGGCACGCACAACATCTGACTCAGAGCAGAGAGAGGCAGGCAACTGAGAGAGCCAGAAGAGAGTTCCCTGGAAGCCACTATCCTGACCAAGGTTCCCCACTTGACCTCACACTCACTCTCTCTCACCTGAGACCAAGGCTGGGGGAAAGGAGAGCACATGGAAACGGATGTACATGGTGGTCCCTACACTGTGCCTCACTCTCTCCCAGATCCGCCTTATTGCCGTGGTCGGCTGTACATGAGACTAAAGTGTGGGTTCCGTTTTGTCACAGGTCACACATTCTCTCACAGGAGTTTGTGGGCTCCTGCGGCTAAGTGCAATGACACGTGTGCGCGCTCACGCGCACCCGCACACACGCGCACACACACACACACACACACTCACTTTCGCACAGATGATGGCCTCAGTAAGGCCTCTTGAATGAATGAGAACTCTGAGGGGCTCAGAGCTCGGTGACATGTCCACAGTAAATCAGAGGGTCACTGGATGAGAATGGATCTGAAAGGAGCCATCCGACTCCAAAAGCTGTGCCCAATCCACCTTCTATGCAAAGCCTGCACTCCTCTTCTGCTCTGCGTCTTCACAGTCCACCCACACCTCATGACTTGAAGGCTTGGTCCCCCCAGGGAGCAGTGTTGAGAGGTGGGGTCCTTGCCTGGGTGCTTGGATCCCCGGGGCTCTGAGCTCCTGACGGGATGGAGCCTTCAGTGGATCTGTAACTAGCGGGCTCTGGGGAAGTGGTAGAGACTTTGGGAGGGGCGCCCAGTGGGAGGAAAGAGGTCAGCGGGGGCATGCTCTCTCAGGCCAGGTCCTGTCCCTGGTCCCTTCCTCCTCCTGTCTCTTCACCAGGGACCAGCAGGGTGAGGACGTGCCCCACAGGCTCTGCATTCCTGGGCCCCAGGCGGCTCAGAGCCTAGCACCTCCCCAAGTACTTGGAATCCTGGGTTTCCCAAGACCACCTCCACAGGCCTCTGGAGTCACTCTTCCCTTGCAACATTCCCAGGACCACAGGACCGCCCCCTGCACCAAGGAATAGGTGCCTAGGCCTGACTCTGAGAGCAGGACCCAAGCCGGTGAAGTCTCTGTGCTCCTCTTGGGAGCAGTCACGTGATGAGATCCAGGAGGAAGAGCAATTTATTCAGAAGCCGCCAGGGGGAGGCATCCCAGGGACAAGTCTCTGAGGTTTTCCTTGCAGCCCCCCGCCGGCGAGCAGTCGCTCCACTGGTCTGCAGGTGTCCCAGGTGGGACGCCCCCCAGACTGGAACCAAGGGCAAGGAGGCGCCTGCAGGTTGCACACCTCTGGGCACGCAGCCGTCGCCTCCAGCAATGAGATCCCAAGCCATCAGCCTGAGGGGAGAGTGATGCACTGGCTGGCGAGGGCACATCACCCCCGCCCCGTTGGACCACGCCCACCTAGAGGGGCCCGGGCTTGGGAAAGGACATCAGCGAGGGCCCAGGGGCAGGATCGGGCTGCACAGACCCACCTGCTTGGCCACGCCCACGCCTCAGCCGACCCCAGATTCCGGAGCCACTCTCTTTCGAGATCGTCCACTGTGTGCCCGACGTCCTGTGCTGGTAGGAGCCACCCGGTTTTCCCGACTGGACTCTGTCCTGGGGGCCTCCAGGCAGCAACAACAGCACACACGTGCCAGGCAGGCGAGGATCCTCCTGGTCACCCGCCTCCAGGTCTTGGTGCCTTCGCGGGAAGAAGGGGAAGAAGCCCTGGGCCCGCCCTGTGCTTGCGGGGTAAGGGGGGCGGTGCGCTTGCCTCTTGACACCCCCTGGGGGGACCTGTGGCCTTCCGTCTTGGTGCATTCCCTGCAAGAGCGCCCCGACCTGCCTAGAGCTGGCTCCGTGGGGACTGCTGCACGCTTGCCTCTTGACACCCCCTGGGGGGCCCTGTGGCCCTCCGTTTTGGTGACTTCCGGGGAAGAAGCCTTGGTCCCGCCCTGGGCTTGCTCGGAGTGGGGGGCGGCGGGCTTCCCTCTTGACACTCCCTGGGGGGCCCTGTGGCCCTCCGTCTTGGTGCATTCCCTGCAAGAGCGCCCCGTCCGGCCCAGGGCTGGCTCGGTGGGGACAGCGGCAAGCTTGCCTCTTGACACCCCCTGGGGGGCCCCCTGGGCCTCCTCCTGTGACCTGCCGCCTCCAGACCCGGGGCTGGGCGGCAGGGCGGCAAGGTCCTCTTGCGGGGTTCCTCCTGGCGCCGGGCTGCGGGCCTGCAGGCTGCGCAGGGCCACGGCAGGCAGACTGGCTCTCCTGCAGGCCCTCTGCTCCTCACAACGCTGCTGCGCCTCGGTCACCATGCGCTGGGGGTAAAGGCTGGGCTCGCTGGCTCTCCTCTGGCGGGGTTCAGGGAGCCCGAGAGAGCCCGAGGACGAGGATGGCCTTGGCCGCCTCCTTGGGACCGCCAAGACTGTCCCCTGGCTTTGCAGGTGCCTGAGCAAAAGGTAGGTAGCCATGGCTGCGTCGAACTTGCGGCCCATCAAGGACCTCCAGGTGTCCGCGAGCCCGTAACCCAGATCCAGCATGAGCGTCACCGTCAAGGGGTCTGGGTAGACCGGGGCGCACTCACTGACACCGCTCGGGCAGGGCCGCCCGGCCGCGCTCAGCCACCGGTGCCGCAGGACTTCGCCCAGCTTGGGCCTCTCCGCGGCCTCCACCGTCAGCATTTGGGCCACCAGGCTCCTTGCGGCGGCGGACGCGCGGCCTGGAGAGTCGTAGGTGCCCTGCAGGACCTGCTCCATCAGCGCCCCGACCGTGGTCCCGGGGAATGGCAGGCGCCCCGTCAGCATGAAGTACAGGAGGACGCCCAGGCTCCACACGTCCACCGCGGGGCCGTCGTACTCCTCCGCCAGGAACAGCTCCGGGGCCCAGTAGGCCGGCGTGCCGCACGTGGTGTCCAGCCTCTCTCCCGGCGTGAACAGGCGGCCCAGGCCAAAGTCGCACAGCTTCGCGTGGCCTCGGCCGTCCAGCAGGATGTTCTCGGCCTTCACGTCCCTGTGGGCGATGCCCTTCTCGTGGCAGTAGTGCAGGGCGCTGGCCACCTGCAGGAACAGTCCCTGCGCCTCCTCCTCCTGCAGGCCCACCCCCTCCGGGACGTGCTGCTGCAGCTGGCCCCCGCCGGCGTACTCCATCACCACGTAGATGTGGTCGGTCGTCTCCAGCACCTGGAACAACTGCACCACGTTGGGGTGCTCCACGGCCTTCATGATCTCCACCTCGGACGCGATGGAGGCCAGGCCCGTCTTGCCCTTGCCCTTGCCCAGCACTTTCACGGCCACCTCTGTCTCCGTCAGGATGTGGCGGGCCAGCCTGACGGTGCCAAAGCTGCCCTGCCCGATGTCCCCCAGGACCCGATACTGCCCCGCCAGGGCGTCCCCCGACCAGGAGCTGGCCGAGAGGCCCCGCTGCAGGCTCATCCCCGCACTACTCTCACTACCGCTACTCTCACTCCGCATCTCGGCGGCCAAGCCACCCGAGGAAGCTAGCTCAAAACAACACAAAAAACAAAACCAACAAACAAAGCAGAACTAAAACAACAAAGCAACACAACAACACCCACAAATCAAAGAGACAATCCGCACACCACAACCGCCAAACCACCAAACCACCAAACGCTCTAACTACCTGGGAGTCCGACAGGTCACCAAAACAGCTCCCTGCACAATGGACGAAGCCCCAGTGCCGCAGCTGCCTTACATAGCCGGCCGCGGGACTCCCTCACAATGGCCCCTTGTGAGGTCACGGCAACAAAAGGCCCTGTGGCTGCTGGCCTGGGACCACACTGTTCCTCTCCCTGGGGGCTTCTGGTTCCAGCGGCTTCGCCTTCAATGGGAGCCCAACATGTGCCTCACAAGTGCGGGGACCCTGGCCCCCATCCCCAGAACTTTGGGTTCTCTGGAGACAGGCCCTCACTCTATAGTCACCCACACTGCTTCGCACTCGTGCTGCCAGGGCCTGTCTCAAGCACACCTGGCATGACACTTGTGCCCCATCTTACCCGGGTTGATATAGGAGCCAGAGTGTATGTGTGTTTGTGGGTTTGTGAGTGTGTGTGCGCCCACGCCCGAGAGAGAGAGAGAGAGAGAGAGAGAGAGAGAGAGAGAGACGGAGAGAGGCAGAGTGTGTGTGTGTGTGTGTGTGTGTGTGTGAATCTGTGTGTGAATCTGTGTGTGTGAGTGTGGCTGAGTTACTGTGCGTGTGTGTGCGCGTCTGTGTGTGAGAGGGGCAGATTACGTGTGTGTCAGAGTGAATGTGTGAGCGTGAGAGTGTGTGTGTGTGTGTGAGTGTGAGAGTGTGTGCGTGAGTTAATGTGTGTTAGTTCCAATGTGTGTGTTATGAGTTTGCCTGTGTGGGAATGTGTGTGAGAGTGAGTGTGTGTGTATGTGGGCGTATGTGTGTGTGTGTGTGTGTGTGTAGTGTTGGGGAGCTACCAGGCCCGGCATATGCTATACAAGTGCTCTTTGCTAAAGGCACTCTTCAGCCCATGAGGTCCTGGCCTGGTGGCCTGACCGCTTCCACGGGGCTCCACCCTCCAGACTGCTGCACTGGGGTTCAACTTTCATCTGGAACTCGGGAGGAACACACACTGTGAAAGCACCACAGCGGAGGGGCAGGAGCTCAGGCACCTGGTCACACCTTGCGTTGCCCAGACTTCGGGCAGTGCTCTGGCTTGAACGGAAGGACTTTGCATGGGAATTCCCAGCTGCGTGGAGACAGAGGGAGCTCGGACAAAGGCCACATCATCAGAAGTACTCAAAGCAGCCCTGTGTTTTGTTGGTTGTCATTAAGGAAAGGTGCTTAGTAAGGCCCAACCCTCCAGGGATCAGTCTAGGTGAGCTGACACGTGTGTACACGAGGAACACTGTGACATCAGGTACCCCAGGGGGCTGCCTGGGGCTGCCTGGGAGCAGAGCACAGAATGAGAATGAGATCCACAAGAGCAGGGGACCCCTTCTGGACATTGAAGGGAACCTCTGGGGACCAGAGAGAAAGAGCTGTAGGACAACAAAATGGAAAGGAGAGGGATGGCCACTGGAACGTCTGCCTGCAGACTTCAGCCCAGAAGCAAAGAAGAGCAGCTTGCAGGGAGGGCCTGATGGCCAGAGGAGCTGGAGGAAGGCCACGGTGCCCTGACACGGGCAGTCCTCCCGTCTCGGGAGTCGCCCAGAGTGAAAACACATGAAACGCTCCTGTCCCAAGATGGGCCATGCCAGAGTGCAGAGAAACCCCCATCTGGTTTTCGGGTTACAGAACCGAGAGAGGAAGAGCATCTAGGCAGGGCAGAACACAAGTAGTGTGTTCCAGGTGGAAGGAAGAGGAAGAACAGGGGCCCTGGTTCCAAATGTGCTTAGAGAGAACAAGGGACAAGGGAGCCCTGGCAGGCGACCCCACTGAGGGGCCAGGATCCCATCCTAAGCCCCACGAGTGTCAGAGGAAGAGAATGCATCTGAAATGAGTGTTATTTGACCCCAAGGCCTGCACTGAATCCACATTCTAAGCAATGCGTACATCCTCCCAATATGACCTTCACCTTCATATTCCCCAAACAGTTCATGTCTTGAAGGATTGGTTCCTAGTGGATTGTGGTTGAGAGGTGGGTCCTTGGAAGGATGTTAGGATCACGGGGCTATGAGGTGCTGAATGAATTGAGCCACTGTTGGATTTGTATCTTGGTGGACTATGGGGAAGTGGTAGAGACATTAGGAAATTGGCCCAGTGGGAGGAAGAAGTCATTGGGAATTGCTCTCTGGGGGCATGTTTTCTGCTTCTCACCTTCCTGTTTCTCTCACTTCTGCCGTGGTTACTTTTAGATGATTACTTTCTTCAACCTCCAGTTCCGCACTCTTACTATATTCTGCTTTGCAAGCAGCTTCATGTTTGGAGTCAAGGCCTGTGCACTGAAATCTTTGGCCAAATAAATGTACATTTTACTGTTTTACCATAGGTGTTTGTCAAGACAACACATTCTGAATATCATGAAAGCCTGGTACAATGAAATGGGGTCACTTCTGTGTCTATGTGTAACCATGTGATTCAGTAATGCTTGTGTGTGGTTTAACAGAAGTCCTTGGAAAAGTCTGGAGAAATGTACGTGTCAAATGTAGAGTATTTTCCATGGACGTTAAGAGGTGAGACTGGTGTTGACACAGGATTACAGAATGCCAACAGCAGTACAAGAGTACAAATTGTGTTGATGAGGTGTCCACAGGAAACTAGGACTTCGTATTTAGAGGCAATGTGATTTGTGCTACCTTCTGGCATAGAACTAGTCTTTGATTTTCCATGCATTGAGACATTGTGTTGAGCTGTGCTGAAATGTCCTAGAATCATTAATTTTGTGAAGGATATTTCCAATTTGGTCAGCATTCAGGTTTTAGAGTTGAGATTTCTGTCTGCTTTCAACTAGGTTTACAGTTAGAAAGATCAAACAGAGCATAAAGATTTCTTAACCTTAAAATCATAGTACTATAGTGACACAGTTACATCACTGTTTCTAGCATCTCAGTTCACAAGAGCTACATTGTGGAACCAACCTAGATGCCCTTCAATAGGTGAATGGGTAACAAAAATGAGATGTATAAACACAGTGGAATATTCTTCAGCCATAAAGAGCAAAATTATGGCATTTGCAGATAAATGGATGGAGTTGGAGAATATCATGCTAAGCGAAATGAGCCAATCCCCCAAAACCAAAGGCCAAATGTTTTCTCTGATAAATACCAGGGGGTTGGGTAAGGGAATAATGGAGGAAAGATGGTGTAGAGGTAAATGAGGGGTGGGGAGAGGGTAGAGAGAAACAAATAGAAAGGAATGAGGCAAACATCCTTACCCCATGTGCACGTATAATTACACAAACAGTGACTCTAATTCATGTACAATAAGAGAAATGAAAAGTTGTACTCCTTTAGTGTATAATGTACCAAAAAAATTTTTTAAAGGATTTCTCAAACCGTAGTTTTTTTATAAAATTTATAGTGTATAATTGAGACAAGGAAGGATGTGGTTGCCGAGAAAATGAGCACCATTAAGTAAGGCAAGTCATTTGTACTGGGACTATAAGAAAGCTCCCGTGAGGACATTCTAAGGTTATATAATGTAAACTCACTTTAAAGACTGTTTTGGATAGAAAGTCCCAGTCCACCGTGTTCCCACAATGCTGTGTACAGAATTGTTTCCCTGGGATTTCTTTCCCATGATTCAGTCATCCAGGCACTTAAAGGTTACTACAGCCCCATTGCAGGCGATCCGGAGTGCTGCTCTCATGGAGAAAGGCCCTGGGGTCCTCTCCTAGGTGTAGTGGAGACCCCTGGAATGTAGGATGGCAGGAATCAGAATGTCTACTAAGGAAAGGTTCAGGCAGAAAGCAGAGCCAGCCCAATAAAGTGACTTTGGAAGGACAGAGGGGTGAGGTCTATGTAACCCTGTATTTATTTATTTATTTATTTTGGTTTACATGATTTTTAAATTTGTTCTTTTTGAATGTGCATGAGTGTAGAGTGTATTTTGACATATTATACACACATGGAGTATGATGTATTCTAACTTGTTTCCAATTACAGCAGTTGTACATGATGTGCAGTTTCCCTAGTTGTGTTTTCATGTATGTACATTGGAAAGTTATGTTCAATTCATTCTACTGTCTTTCTAAGTTCCATTCCACCTCCTTTCACTTCATTCCCTTTGTCTAATCCAGTGAACTTCTATTCTTCCATCCCCCACACTTATGATGTGTTAGCATCCGCATATCAGAGAGAACATTCAGTCTTTCCTATTCGGGATTGACTTATTTCAATTAGCATGATAGTCTCCACTTCCATACATTTATTGGAAAATCCCATAGTTTCATTCTTCTTTATGAATGAGTAATATTCCTTTGTGTATATATACCACATTATCCTTAGGCATTCATCTGTTGAAGGGCACCTGGGTTGATTCCACAGCTTAGCTATTGCAAATGGAGCTGCTCTCAACATTGATGTGGCTGCATCACTATGGTATAAAGATTTTAAGTCCTTTGGTTTTAAACCAGGGAGTGAGAGAGCTGGGTCATATGGTGGTTCCATTCCATGTTTTCTAAGGAATCTCCCTACTGCTTTCCAGAGTGTTTGCATGAGTTTGCAGTTCCACCAGCAAATGTGATTGAACCTTTTCCTCCACATCTTTCCCAACATTTATTGTTACTTGTATTTTTCATAATTGCCATTCTGACTGGAGTGAAATTAAATCTCTGTTTTAATTTGCATTTCTCTTACTGCTAGAGATCTTAAACATTTTTTCATGTTTTTTAGCAATTCCTATTTCTTCTGTGAAATGCCTGCTCATTTCCTTTGCCCATTTACTGATTGGGATATTGGGTGTCTTTTTTTGTGTGTGTTAATTTTTCTGAGTTCATTATTATATATTGGAGATTAATGCTCTCTCTGAGGTGCAAGTGGTAAAGATTTTCTCCCCTTCCATAAGTTCTCTCTTCAGACTCTCTATTGCTTCCTTTGCTGTGAAAAATCTTTTTAGTTTGAAGCCACCCCATCTATTGATTCTTGATTTTACTTCTTGTGTTTTAAGAGTCTTGGTGAGGAAGTAGGTTCCCAAGCCATCATGTGCAGAGTTGGGCTGACTTTTAATAGGTGCAGAGATTCTGGCTCAATGACTAGGTTCTTGATGCACTTTGAGTTTTTGTACAAATGTTTTAGTGCTCACATCATGCCACACTGTGACATGACCTACAGGAATTGATGCTGACCCTGTGAAGATCTTGCTTTGAACCATTCCTCTTTATCATTTTCCTACACCTTCCTTTGGGAATGAGGATATTTACGCTGTGTGTGTGTGTCTTGGTAATACACAATCATTGATTTGCCTTGAGTCTTGAGTGGGAACTTTGAACTTGGATGTTTGAGTCATTTTGGAACTATTGTCTACAGGAACTCTTGGAGATAACCAAACACAGTTTGCAATGTCTGGTAGAAAATGTTTTTGGGGTTTGTGGGCAGAATGTTATGCTATGAATCTTACATGTCTCCCATAAACCCACAAGTTGAAGACTTGTAACCCAATGCAGCAGAGCTCAGATTTTAGGTCTTGAGCCAAAGACAGGTTCATAAGGGCTGTGACCTCATAAAGAGATTATGAGACTGATAATGGACCTATCACTCAATCTGCTATTGGGATGGTTAGGAACTTCAAAAGGTACTCATGGTTGGAGGATAGAGATCTTTGGGGAATGGCCTTGTGGGCACATTTTGTCATTTATTCCAAGCTCCCTTCTTTCCTCCCTCCTAATCTGCTTCCCGGCCACAATGAGGTAATCAACATTGCTACAGTACATGCCCTCGGCCATCTTGTTCTATATTGCCATAGGTACAAACCAATAGGGGCAAATAATCATGGACAGTAAACAAAAACAATACTCTGATATTGTGACATGGTACAGTAACCTGAGATGTAATCCTCCATTGTGACCTTGTACAATACTCAGAAACATACACAGATACTATATTCACATTCAGAAAAACACAGAAAATACCCAGATACTGTGAGGTGATACACTACCCAAAGATATTATCCAGATACTGGGACCAAGTAGGCTAAACAGAGACATTACAGAGATACTGTGACCAGGTATATTACAAAGAGACAATAACCAGATAGCATGACCAGTATCCTAAAAGACTCCAGATGTATCAGTCACACTTCTCCAGAGGAATAGAAGCAATAGGATATATGTATGGTTATGAAAAGGGGATTAATTAGATTGGCTTGGCATCTTGAATCTGGATATTTCCACAGTGACCATTTGCAGGATGGAGAGCAGAAGGGAGAGTAGCTGCTCATTCCATAAACCTGGACTCTCAGAACAACAGAAGTCAAAGATGTCACCCAAGTCCTGGAACAAAGGCCTAAAAACTCCCCGTAGAGTTGCTGTTCACTCTCCTTTGGAAAAATGAAGGAGCTAGATTCTGATGTCCTCAGGTGATCACAGCAGTAGTCAAGAACCCTCACAAGAAGAATCGAGCTTGCTTCTGCTGTTCCTTCCTTGTTCTTCCAACTCTTGTTCCATCCAAGTCCCCAACCTATTGGGCTGTGCTGCCCACACCGACAGTGAGTCTTTACCTCCATTTGCTGTCCCACAGGCCAATCATTCCTAGAAACAACCTCCTTGAGACATACAGACACCTTTGAATCTTACGCATCTCTTAATCACATCAAGTTGTCAATTCAGATTAAGCAAACATCAAACCAGATAGGTACCAGGTAGTAGAGATATCAGCCAGATACCATGAGCACAAATCACAAATATGTACCCTGACCAGAAAGAGTAACCAGAGAAAATAATCAGATACCATGACCATGTAGAGTGAGCAGAGACAAAGTCCATATTCTACATTTAGGTATAGTCATCATAGATGTTAGAGAGACACCATGACCTGATCCACAAACTGGACATTATCCAAGTATTGTGAGTATATACTTACTCACAATAATATATTACAATATATTAGAGTATATATATACTCTAATATATATACTTACATAATGTCTAACTAGAGATATTAGCGAGGTATTGTGACCAGATAAAGTAAACAGAAACAATACCCTAATATAGTGACCATGTATAGTTAACAGATACAATAACCAAATAATGTGACAATGTACAGTAAACAGAGACCTTAGCCAGACACTTGACTAGAAATAGTAAGTAGAGACTGTGATACTGTGACCTGATATGGTAAGATGAGGCAATAGCCATGATCAGGTATAGTAACCAGAGAAATTAGGCAATTACTTTGAGCAGGTTTGGCAACCAGAGACATTAGTATGATTCTGAGACTAGGCACACTTAACAGAATCATTATGCAAATACTCTGAACAAGGATAGTAACTAAAGACCTTAGCTAGGTACCTTGACCAGGTACAGTATACAGAGAAAATACCCAGATACAATGAATAGTTATAATATCTGAAGACCTTAGCTAGACACAATTACCAAATTCAGTAACCAGTGATAGTATCCAAATTCTGTGACCTAGAATAGCAATTACAGCCATGAGTCAGATACCATGAACAACTAAAGCTTTCATATACAATTGCTTGATATCATATCCAAGTACAGCCACTACAGTCCATACATGTATCTGAAACTGGGTGCAGGAACCAGAAACAACAGACAGAAATCATGAGAAGGCAGCCAAACCAGAAATTATCCAGACTCTGGAACTAGGTATGGTAACCAATGGTATTAGTCAGATAACCTGACCATGTATAGTAATCCAAAACCTCCACATAACATGAATAGGTGCTGTACCCAGAGACATTTGTCAGTACCATTACCAAGTACAGTAAACAGAGACAAACCCAGATATAGTGAAAAAATACACTCACCAGAGACACTAACCTGCTACCATAACCAGGTAAACTATCTGGAGACAATAGCTAGAGGCTATGAACAGATAGAGTAACCAGGCCTGATACAGTGACCAGGTAGAAAATGCCCAGATACTGTGACTCAATACAATAAAGAGAGACATTAGCCTGATACAGAAACCATTCACTGTAACCAGAGATAATACCCAGATTCAGTGATCAAGTTTAGAAACCATATTCAGATACAGTATAGTAAGCAGAGAAATTTTCAAGACACTTTGACAAGGTATACTATCCAGCAATAATACCCAGATATTTGACTGCATACAGTAAGCAGAGATATTAATCCGATCCTGGAACCAGATACAGTAAGCAGAGATATTAGTCAGATACCATGACCAGGTACAGCAAAAAGAG
Organism: Sciurus carolinensis; assembly: GCF_902686445.1. Classification (NCBI taxonomy): domain Eukaryota; kingdom Metazoa; phylum Chordata; class Mammalia; order Rodentia; family Sciuridae; genus Sciurus; species Sciurus carolinensis. The sequence goes on from NC_062224.1 coordinate 89,892,842, forward strand.
ACAATACCCTAATACCATGACAAGGAATAGTAAACACAGATCATTTGCTGTCCCACAGGCCAATCATTTGAATCTTACGCATCTTAGCCAGATTCCCTGGGTAGGGACAGCAAGCAGAGACAATACCTCCTCTCTCCTACATCATACCTCAATGTGTTACAATAAGCAGAGGCATTAACCAGAGACTGTGACCAGGGACAATAAGCACAGATATTAGGCAAATACCATGACTAGGCACAGCAAGAAGAGGTATTAGTTATGGATAGTGACTAGGTACAGTATACAGAAACATATCCAGACATGTTGATCAAGTACAGGACACAGAACAATACCAGATACCATGACCAGGTACAGGAACTAGAGACATTATGCATATCGATAACTGTGAACTGTCACCAGAGACAATATACAGACATCATACCCACGTACACTAAACAAAGACAATACCTAGATACTGTGCCCATGTACAATACCCAGAGACATTAGCCAGATACCGCATCCAAGTATTGTAACCAGACATATCATCCAGATACCATGACCAGGTGAAGGAACCAAAGATAATATCTAGATAACATGACAGAGTACATTAACCAAAGGCATAAGCCTAATATTGTGAGTAGATGAGGCATACAGAGACAACACACTAAACCAGCTTCAGGTACACTAAACAGACACAATAATCTGATGCTAAAAGAAGGTAAAATAATTGAAGATTCTGTGACCAGAAACAGTAAGCAGAGATAATACTTCATAACAAAACTTGTTACAATAAGAAGAGGTTACTGGCCAGATACCAGGGCCAGGTATAGTGACCCACCTACTCACATGTGGAGCTACAGTAAGCAAAAGTATTAATAAGACACTATGCCCACATATATTATCCAGAGATATTAGCAAGATATCATGACCAGGTTCAGTATATGAGTTTAGGAAGACACAGAGAACCAGTAAACAGTCATTACCCAGACAGTGTATCCAAGGAAAGTAAAAAGTGTCATTAGCCAGATATCATGAAAAGGTCCTGGACACAGATAAATTAGCCAGATATCCTGACCCAGGTATACTAACCTGAAATATTCAAAAGGTATGGTGAACAGATACAGTAACTAGAGACAAGAGTCAGAAATGATGACTAGGTACAATAAACAGAAACTTTTCCACATTCTGAGGGTAGGAACAGTCAGCAGAACCAATACCTTGTACCTCAACCTGTTCCAATAAGCAGAGGCATTCACACAGACATTAGCCAAAACCTTTGACCAGGCATAGTAAATACAGACATTATCCAGATACAGTGTATAGCTACTGTCACCAGAGATGTTGTTCAGACACCATGACCAAGTACATGATGCAGAAAAATGGGTCAGACACTTTCAATAAGTATAGCACACAGAAAAATATCCAGGTACTGTGATCAGACATAGTCACCAGACAGTAATGATATAGTGTGATAAGTTACAATAACTAGAGATATTACCCAGATACCATGACTGAGTATAGTAATGGGAGACATTAGCAAGATACTGTGATCAAACAGTAACCAGAGAAAATATTCAAATACTATGACCTGGGTACAGTAACCAGAGACATTTTCCAGACACTGTGACCAGTAAAATATCATGACTAGGTTTTGTGGTTGTATATGAGTTGTCCCTCCAAAGCTCATATATGAGACAATACAAGAAGGTTCAGAGGAGACATGATTGGGTTGTGAAACATTTAACCTAATCAGCAACTTACCCCCTGGTGGGATTAAGTGAGAGGCAACTGACAGAATAGCGTGTGACTGGAGGAGATTGGAATTGGGGCATGACTTTGGTGTGTAGATTTTGTATCTGGAGAGTGGAGACTCTCTCTGTCTGCTTCCTGATCTCTGAGATAGGAGATGCTTCCCTCCAACACCCACTCCCACCATGATGTCCCTCCTTCATCCCAAGCCCTGAGGAATGCAGCTGACCTTCTATGCCTTTCAAACCTCTGAAACCATGAGCCCCCACATAAACTTATCCTCCTCTATAATTGTTCTGCTCAGATCCTTTTAGTCACAGCTAGGAAAAAACTGACCAAGACAAGACATTAGGTATAGTAACCAGAGTCATTTTCTACATAAGTGACTGGATGCAGTAACCAAAGACATTAAGTACACACAGCAACAAGTTCAGAAATCAAAACCATTAGCAACCTCCTTGACAAGGTACAATTACCAGAGACTCTATTTAGCCAGATTTGGTGAACAAGTACATAAACCAGAGAAATTATCCACTTACTGTGACCAGGTACATGAACCACAGACATTAGCCAGATACTGTGACTAGTAACCGGAGACATTGAACAGATACCAAGACTAGGCAGAGTATACCAAGACAATACCCAGATACCATGACACAATACAGTAGTCAGAACACTGATCAGATACCAAGACCAGATATAGTTAAAAGAGTCATTACCCAGATACTGTGACCAAATAGAGGAATCAGAGGCATTAACAACTACTATGACAAGGTTCAATTACCAGAGAATTAAGCCTGATATTATGACCAGGTACAGTAAGCTGACACAACACCTAGATCAGGAGGTAGAGTAGCTAGAGACATTAGCCCTATCCCATGGTGCATCAAAGAGAGACAACATGGTAATGCCTGACCCTACAGTCATGAGTCAGATACCATAACCCAGTACAATTACCACAGACTTTAGCTACATACCATGACCAGATACAATAACCAGAAACATTAGCTAGATTTTCTGACCAGTTATAATAATCAGCAACATTAGCCAGGTACTGTGACCAGGTAGAGTAAACACAGACAGTACCCAGATATGATGACAAGAAACCGTAGCCAGAGACTTTAATCAAATACTGTGACCAATTATAAAACCACATACTGTGTACACATACAGTAAACAGAGATAATAATTAGTCACTCTGACAAGGTATAATAACCTGTCACATTAGTCAGATCCTGTGACCAAATACAAAAAACAAATTTCTACCCATATATTATCACTAGATATTCTAACCAGAGTCTTTATGCAGATATTTGACCAGGTACAGCAAACTGAGGTGTCAAGCCAGACACCATGACCAGGAAGAGTCAACAGAGATAGTGTCTACACAATAGGATCTATTACAATAAGACACATTACATGGACCTTTCCTCAGCAGACATTCTGATTCCTGGCATCCTACCTTCTGGGGGTCTCCACTGCGGCTTGACTTTCACTCTCAGAGTTTCTCATCATCACCCACTTATGGGTTCTCCTCACAGACTCTTTTAATGCTATGCACTGCCTGTCTTCATAGGATTTTCTTAGACACCTTGGTGGAATTTGTGGGACCCTGGAACTCTTGTACTCTGAGCTCACACATATAAAAAGAGCACAATTTATGCATTAGACAGTTACCGTGTCCAGGTACAGTAAACAGATATGATAATTAGGTATCATGACCAGTTACAGTAACCACAGACATTAGGCATATATTTCTCACCAAGTACAGTGTCAAACACTGGAGAGATAACATGAACAAGTAACCAGAGACTTTAACCAGATTCTGTGAATGGGTACTGTTCCAGCAACTCCAGACCCAGCCAACCTGTGACTCCCATGGGTGACTTGACTGAGGATGCTTGGGGTTGAGAGGGTCTGCCCTGTGCTGGGTTGCAGTGGAGAGGTGGCTGTGCATCTCCATGTGCCCTTCACCTCTGCACCAGCTCTGGCCACAATCAGTGGGGTAAAGCAGGACCTGGCACTGGCTGTGAGGGCAGCTAGCCACTCAGCATCTTTCCTGGTCCCCTAGGCTTGACCTCCAGGGCCAACCCCGCCCCACATCACACACCTGGTGCCTTTCCTACCTGGAGCTCAGTGTGGGGATTCTGATATCTCCAGCCACCCTGCTGTGCATCATGGCCATGACATCCAGCAAAGAGTCACCAAGGGGCCCCAAAGGCATGGAGATGAGGGCTACACCACTGTACCGCAAACAGAATGGTCAGCAGGGACGAAGGGCAGACATTGGACACCTGATACCAGGCCCAGCGTCTGAGTTAGGAACTTCGCACTAGGGCTGCACCTTGTCCAGGCTGAAGGGAGTTGAAGCTCCTCTTCAGCCTTTTCCGTGGGTCCTGGGCAGTTGACCATGGGCCCATCTAACATTCCACTGGAGTACATGGACCCTCTGAACGCGTGGGCATCCAGGCCAGGGTCTCGCAATGGTGGGGCTGCTAAGGTTCCATCATAGGAGTACTGTGGCCCGGGCTGGGTCCAGGGGGCAGGGCCAGGGATCCAGTGCGGTCCTCTGTGTGGAGCTCAAGGCCTCCAGGGTTTGCAGTGGTAGTCAAGGTAAGCACAGGGATGTCAGGACGACTTCATAGTGTAGAAGTGTTCCGAATCCTTTGTCTGAGCAGGAATTGCTCAGGGGAAGCAGAACTGGTCCGATTTCCAAGCATGCGTGCGCATGCACACAAGGCAGGAGGTCCCCTGATGTCTGAGATGCAGGGGCTGGCACTTGCCCAGGACTGCAACAGTTTCAAAGAACTTGAGTTCCCTGTGTGGCAGGAAAGCCCTTATGAACAGGATCCTCACGGGATACAAAGAGCCTGAGTCCCAGGACTCTGCAGTTGATGGCTCAATCACTGCCCTGGGCTGAGACTTGGCTGTGTTGAGTCTTCCACCACACTAGGCTTTCAGGTAGCACTAGCACTAACCTAGTTGGAGTCTGTAACCTGAGGACTCAAGTGTGGAGACGTTCTCCCACCAAACCTTTTTGGATGTAACACAAAAAATGAAGTTTAACGGAATAAGTAGCACCTCTGATTTTCACACATTATTTTAGAAGAAATACATTTGGGGACTGTAAATACTTCATTTGAATTCAACATAGTTTTGATTCAGAGCAAAATGAAGTAGGCAATAACAAATATTATCAACACTGGTTTGAAGCAGTATTCAAAATGAACACGTCATGAAGTCAAAGCATTGTGAAAAGTGTGAACAAGGAATTTCTCAATGACAAATGGTTCTGGGACCTGTATTTTAGGAAAGACCTACAGTATAAATAAGGATACAGAGAAAAGTGAAGCTGAGAACAGGACATAAAGCTCTGTGCTACGTCACTTGCCTACTGTGCCTGAAGGCCTGGGCTTCAACTCCAGCCTTGTAGGGAAAAAAAGATAGGTTGAATGTTTTCAAAACACAATATGTATATGTAAAAAACTTCAGAATGCAAGATATTTTATTGTAATGGTCATTAAAAATTATCATTTCACTGGGAACAGTGGGGGCAGGCCGGTAATCCCAGTGACTAAGGTACCTAACACAGGAGGATCACAAGTTTGAGGCCCCAGCAATTTGGTGAGGCTCTAGGCAACTTAGTGAAACTCTGTCTCAAAATAAAAAATCAAAAGGGTCAGGGATGTATCTCAGTGGTAAAATGCCCCTGAGTTCAATATTCAGTACTTAAAAGAAAAAAAAAATGAAAAATGAAAAAAAGAAAAAAGACTCATTTCAGTTGGGTGAGGAGACACACATATCATTCTCCAATCCTCGCTGCTCTGGAGAGCCTGAGGCTGAAGGATCAAAAGTTCAGGGCCAGCCTAGGCAACTTAGTGAGACCCTGTCTGAATAAAAAATAAGATGGTCTGGGCATATAGCTCTGTTGTAGAGTGCCCTTGGGTTTAATCTCCATTACAAAAACAAATAAATATATAAATAATTTGAGTGAGATATTGCTCTATGTCATATAAAATTGAAATAGCTCAATATGTAAGTCAAGAAGAAAAGAAATGATGAATACCCCATTACAGAAATACTTTTCACCGGTTCCTGATCTCTTACATGATCCTGCATATTTGATCCTAAAAAAATAATTAGTGTAATTTTATTGCATAAGAGATCAAACCTATGAGGATCCTAATATTTACTGGAGCACTTAATTTGATACTTATGTTTAATTAATTTTTATCAAACTTATGAATGCTTCCTAAATTCAGTTCAGTAACACTTCAGGAAAATGGGTTTTAGATGGACAAGAAACTGACATGTTTATTTTTCAACAATACCACAACTAACCCTTTAAATCTATGTCGAATAAGATCCCATCATCTTCTGAATCTATTCTCTTGTACCTCTACTGCATGTTGAAACGTAAAGAAAATTAGAAATTTATTTTTTCTATTGATGAATTAGCTGTAATGTCAGTTTATATGACTGATCATTTTGTATAAAATCACAACTTAATCATAGGAATGCTTTTGTCCCAACAAATAGAATTCCTAAAAATGGCAACAAAGAATTCTTCTTACTTTTGATGGATAACTATTCAAAATTACCTTACCCTTATTCACCATGGACTATAGAAATTCTTTTAAAGGTAACATGAATAAATCTTTCTGCTTTAATACCTAATAAATATCCAATGGAGCTATAAGAATATGAAGTAGTGATTCAATCCATGAAGGAACTGACATTTGGAAACAGTCTCAGCCAGTCAGCCCTTGCTAATCATGACCAGTTATTTAAACCATTAATGTCAAGTCAACTTGGCAAACTGGATATACACATTGGAGGAAACAGCCATGCTGTGAGGTGTCTCCCACCTTCTCCACCCTGTCCTGTCAGTGAGGTTGGCAAATAGAGTCTCACTGTGCTCACAGGCTGGAAGTCACAGGTAGTGAGCACTCTGGATTCAGAGCAGTCAATTTTTGGACTATTTTTCATAATAATTATCTAGATCTGATGTTAAAGTTGAATAACCTTGTAATGAAGTACTGGTTATTTATTTATTTAATTTATTTATTATTTATTTATTCATTTGCAATACTGGGGATTCCAGGCTCTCACACATGCTACGCAAGTGCTCTACTATTGACCTACATTCTCAGCCCCATTTAAATCTTATTTTAAGACAGGGTCTCCCTATGTTGCCCAGATAGTAACAAATTGGTGATACTCCTGCTTCACCTCCCGAGTATCTGGGATTACAGGTATGTTCCACCATACCCTGCAGGATGATGCATATTTCTTATGAAAGTCTGATAAAAGACTGTCATTTTTCTCAGTGTATTCTACTTTACAAATCACGGAGTGTTGAGGGTGAAGGACAGTCATCATAAAAGTGCCAGCAGCACAGTCACAATAGAGATTTGGGGGGTACATGAGAGTAATATCAGTTTTAACTTTGTTTTTAATTCCATTATTCTGTTTTTCAATTTGCCAACAGTATCATAGCTGCCTTTAGGTTATGCAAACATTTCAAAACCTTTAAAATATTCACATTGAAAAACAGAAAACAATTCTTTTTGGCATGGAAGTGGTTTTAGTCAACATTTATTTATTGATTTATTTATTTTGCTGCTGTGACTAAAAGACCTGACAAAAATAATTGTAGAGGAGGAAGAGTTTATTTGGGAGCTGGTGGTTTCAGAGGTCTCAGTACATAGACAGCAGCTCATTTCTTGGGACTCCACATGAGGCAAACATCATGGCAGAAGAATGTGGCAGAAGGAAGCAGTACACACAGTGATCAGGAAGCAGAAATGGAGAGAATTCACTAGACAGATACAAAATATATATCTCTAAGGCATGCCCCCAGGGACCCACCTCCTCCTGCCACACCTAACCTGCCTACAGTTACAATTTAGTTAATCCCCTCAGGAGATTAATTCACTGATTCAGTTAAGAATCTCATAGCCCAATCATTTCTCCTCTAAACCTTCTTGCATTATCTTGCACATGAGTTTTGGGGACACACCATACATCCAAACAAACAAAACAGTATTTTAAAACACTGAAAGTGATAAATTACCTTACTACCCACATGTAAATGCTACTTAGATATATGTTTCCTCCTAATAATTTCAGATAGTGAATTACTTCACGATACATCTCACCCTTCAATCCTGACTCTCCCACTATGGCAAATTTCCTACTGCTTGAAAATAATGGTGAGAAAGATATGATAACTGTCATAATTCATGACTAGGAGTACAAATCTCTGAATCACTAAAAAGACACATTTACTTTTTTCCTTCAGTGTTAGCTGCCCTGAAGTAGATTATTTTAAGAAGCCACTATACATTCCCTCATGATAAGGTGGAAGAACACAGACTTAGCTGCATTCAAGTTGTTAAATAGTAATCAAACTGAGAGTGTTTACTTTTAAATGCAACTTCATACAGTGTTGTTGCTTTTTACTATACTCTTTCTCTCTAGGGTTATATAGTACATTCCAATACTAACTCAGAAATTAGGCTTTCTTCCTGACATAATGAAGTACAATGAAGGGTTTCCTTACAGAGATCATCTTCTGGGCAGGTAGGAAGAACAGAGTCAAGGATCCACTTGTCACTCAGCAAGAGCTGAAGGGAATGAAGCTTGCTGAACATTAAAGCTCAATAAAAATTTCTAGCACACTATGATGTGACTTCCAAAGCAAAGACTAATAATCTGTTCTCCACATCTGTTTCTTCAATTCAACCTCTGCAGTGGCCTTGGAAATCCCATCAAAGAGAGGAGGGAGGGGAAAATGAATTCATGAGGTGTTGAGTAACTGAGCAAACTGACAAGTGATGACAGAGTGACCGTGGGAATGAACCCATGTTCCCAAATGTTCCACTGTGAAGAGGAATGAGGCTCCCACAGAAGAGAATGACCAGTCTCCCCAGGGGACATGCTTCCAAAGATCCCTCACTCCCCTGCTGACACACCAGGCTGTCCATTCTGCCTGAGAGCTACAGGTGAGAAGGGAGAGGAGGAGGAGAGTATGTGGCAGCCCACACTTTTAGAGGCCCAAGTCTCACTGGCAGAGGTTGGTGAGCTGGGGGTTCACAAGCAGCACAAGGGACATTTTCAATGGTTGGAGCATCTGCAGTAGCAGCATTCAGGAACTTACAGGAACACAGAGTCTGGGAGGTTACTCACAGACACAGTCCAAATCTCTGCCCCGAGGAACGTCCATGGTGCTGAAGATCAAAACAACCCCAAAAGGTCAGAACCTGGGTGATTTCTGGAGATCATTTGCCTCCAGTGCCTCCTTTTGCTGCTGAGGAAGCAGGAAGCAGAAGCCCAGATAAGGAAAGGGATTCACTCAAGGCAACACTGTGACCATTAGAATGAGCTGGAAGCATCCTCCAGTTGCTGGTTTAGAAGCAGATCATGTCCTGGAAGACTACCTGGGTGACATCTGCTGCCCAGAGTCCCCATTGGTTTTAAAACTGAAGACCAGCATTTCCAGGGGGTGTTGGAACTCAGACAGCTCCAGATGACCCCCAAATCTGAATGGGTGGGCCTCTCTTTCTCTCTCTGACCCCATCTCCAGCTGCTTTCCTCCCTACTGCCTGCTCCTTCACTGCCTTTCTAATCCTATGGAAACAGATGTGTGCACACTACAGCCTTCTAGGACAAATGGGGCCTACTGCTGGTATTTTCTTGCCTTCCATCTATTTTCATATGAAAAATAATCAAAAGAAGAAAACTACTACCGACAAGTGAAAACAAATGAACTTCCTAATTCAGTGTCCAATTACAAAGTACCACTGGAGCACATTCACACCTGGTCATTTCCATGTTGTCAGGGCTGACTTTGAATGACAATGACAAATTTGAGTGGCTGTGACAAAGGTTATATGGCCCTCAAAGGCTGGAAAATATACTCTCTTCAGGGAACCCACCGTGGATCTAACATCAAGAGCCTTGCAGTAGTTGCCCTCTGAATGGGACACTCCTCCTCTGATGGCCACAGGACCTGGTCTGATTTTCATTTGTCACTTCCTCATGGGGTCTGTCTCTACCCAGCTCATGTATGACACTGGACACTCTCAGATCCATTTATCCTATTTAAATTTTTTCATGTGGAGTCACCTTTCTGCCTTCATCTTTCCTACAGTCTCACTTCCTTGAGGACAGGAGCATCATCATTCCTGATGGTCCCTGCATCCAGCAATTAGTGAGGGCCTTGTATACAGCAGGTGTTCAGTGAATGTTTATTGACTAAATAACTGACTGGAACATCACTTGAGGATTAGGCTTAGAAGCCAGGAGCAAATCCCAAGTTCAACCTTCACACAGGAAATCATAGTATATTTTTGGTAGTGAAATGGATGTGGGAACAGGAGAAATGCTACCATGAATTCCTCTGTGAACAGAAGACAGTGGTGTGTGGGAGGATGATACGAATGGGCACAGGACAGGAAAAGAAGCACAGAGGATGCAGTGCATCCACCATGAACCCTGATCATAAGCATGACATTATCCTTATCTGGAAACAGTGTGAGTTGCTCCCAAAGCACCTGGGAGTAGAGGTCTCATGACTGCAATCTGGTCAATTAATAGAGATCATCCTCCCTGTCCACATTGAATAAGGTCTGTGACCAATCATTATATCATAGGACAAGCCTCAGAACTGGAACCATGGGGGAGGGTTTCAGAAAGAGTTGGTGGTCATTGTGTCATGCTGAAATACTGACCAAGACATTAGGTAGAGTAACCAGAGTCATTATCTACATAAGGTTACCAGCAACCAGAGACATTAGCCAGAAGCAGCCAGAAGATCAGAAACCAAAGTCCTTAGCAACCTCCTTGACAAGATACAATAACCAGAGAATCAATTTAGCCAGATTTGGTGATCAAGGACAAAGACCAGAGAAATTATGCACTTACTATAACCAGGTACATGAACCACAGACATTAGCCAGATACTGTGACTAGTAAACAGAGACATTAACCAGATACCAAACACTAGGTAGAGTATACCAAAAAAATACCCAGATACCATGACACCATACAGTAGTTAGAACATTGAGCAGATACAAACACCAGACATAGTTAAAAGAGTCATTACCCAGATACTGTGACCAAATAGAGGAATCAGAGACATTAACAACTACTATGACAAGGTACAATAACCAGAGAATTAAGCCTGACATTGTGACCAGGTACAGTAAACTGAGAAAATACGTAGATACAGTCAGGAGGTAGAGTAGCCAGAGACATTAGCCAGATCCCATGGTGCATCAAATAGAGACAACATCCTAATGCCTGATTCGTACAGTCATGAGTCAGATGCCATAACCCAGTACAATAACCACAGACCTAAGCTATATACATGACCAGATACAATAACCAGAAACATTAGCTACATATTCTGACCAGTTATAATAATCAGGAACATTAGCAAGGGACCTTGACCAGATCTAGTAAACACAGATAGTACCCAGATATGATGACAAGGAAGATTAGCCAGAGACTTTAGTCAAATCCTGTGACCAATTATAAAACCAGATACTGTGGCCACATACAGTAAACAGAGATAAAAATTAGTCACTCTGAAAAGGTACAATAAGCTGAGACATTAGTCAGATCCTGTGACCAAATATAATAATCAAAATTCTATCAGTATATTGTCACTAGATACTGTAACCAGAGTCTTTAAGCAGATACTTGACCAGGTACAGTAAACTGAGGTGTCAAGCCACATACCATGACCAGGAAGAGTCAACAGAGATAGTGCCTACACAATAGGATCTATTACATGAAGAGACATTACATGGAGGTTCCATTAGTAGACATTCTGATACCTGGCATCCTACCTTCTGGGGGTCTCCACTGCGGTTTCATGTTCACTCTCAGCTTCTCATCATCACCCTTTTATAGGTTCTCCTCAAAGATTCCTTTCATGCTATGTACTGCCTGTCTTCATAGGATTTTCGTAGACATCCTGGTGGAAGTTTGTGGGACACTGGAACTCTTTTCTTCTGATTTCACACCTGTAAAAAGAGCACACATTACACATGAGACAGTTACTGTGTTCAGGTAGAGAAAACAGAGAAAATAATTAGATACTATGACCAGTTAGAGTAACCAGACATTAGGCATATATTTCCGATCAGGTACAGTGTCAAACACTGGACAGATAACATGACCAAGTAACCAGAGACATTTACTAGATTCTGTGAATGGGTACTGTTCCAGCTAATCCAGACCCAGCCCAAGTGTGACTCCCATGGGTGACTTGGCTGAGGATGCCTGGGTTGAGAGGGTCTGCCCTGTGCTGGGTTGCAGTGGAGAGGTGGCCCTGCTTCTCCATGTGCCCTTCACCTCTGCACCAGCTCTGGCCACAATCAGTGGGGGACCAGCAGGACCTGGCACTGGTTGTGGGGCCAGCTAGCCACTCAGCACCCTTCCTGGTTCCCCAGGCTTGGCCTCCAGGGCCAATCCCACCCCAACTAACTGGTGGATGCCTTTCCTAACTGGAGCTCAATGTGGGGGTTCTGACATCTCCAGTCACCGTGGTCTACATCATGGCCATGGGCTCTAGCAACAAGTCCCCAAGTGGTACCAAAGGCAGAAGATGCGGGCTACACTGCTGCACTGCAAACAGAATGGTCAGCAGGGACATAGGGCAGACAATGGACACCTGACAATGTGCCCAACTTCTTCATTGGGAATATCCCACTAGGGCTCACCACGTCCAGGTCAAAGGGAGCTTGAAGCTCATCTTCAGCCTGGTCAGTGCCTTCGGGTGCTGAGCAGTTGATCTCAGGCCCATAGAACATTCCACTGCAGCTCACAGACCCTCTGAGCACGTGGGCAGGCAAGGCAGGTTCTAGCAAAAGCGGGGCCGCCAGGGTGCCCTCAAGGAGTAGTGAGGACAGGACCGGGACTGGTTGCAGGCCCAGGGTCCAGTGCGGTCCTCTGTGTGGAGCTCAGGGCCTCCAGAGCTGGCAGAGGTGGTCATGGTTAGCACAGGGATGTCCTGGTGAATGTATGGAGTAGAAGTGTGCTGAATCCTCCACTCTGAGCAGGAATTCCTCAGGGGAAAGAAAACTGGTCCAAGTTCCAGGCATGCGTGCACATGTGCACATGGCCACAGGTCACGTGATGCCTGAGATGCAGGGGCCAGGCACTTATTAAGCCTGTGGCACACATATAGCTCAACTGCCTCAGAACGCTGCTTAGGGAGGTCATGAACCCTTGAACCCACTGCCCCAGGAGAAAGAATTTAGAGATGGGGTCCTTTCCAAGTGCAGAATGGAGAGCCAGCACTGGGGCTGTTAGGTGCAGTGATCCCACCCTGCACCCAGCATTCTGGAGCACTTCAGGTGGGGACATATTCCACCTACTGAGGGTGGGAGCTAGCAAATCAGTTCCAGGAAGACAGAGTCTGGCCATCTGATGGGGCCAGCAAGCAGAAGGTCACATCCTGTAGACTTGTGGGGGTGTTTGAGATCTCTCAAGCTGTGACTGGTGACTTCTATGTCCACACTCAAAGGGTAGAGACATCTTGGCCAAATCAGGCAAGCCAAGGGAGCTCAAAGGATTATAGAGAAAGAGAGAGAAGATGGGGCTGTGATCCAGTGCTTCTGCCCCACCTAGCTCATTATTGCTCTCTCCTTTCTAGCACACTGTACTGTGCCACCCTACAGCCCCAGGTACAGCCTGTGCTCCATAGGCTGGCGTGTCTCTGGATTACAGGTCCTGGTTGGGCCACAACCTAGTTAGCCTCCACCCCTTGTGGCCACATGACATATCAGCCCCACTGAGGTATGGCACAATAGTTGCCTACTCTGACCAAGTATGTATCCATCTACACTGCCAGGGAACCCAGACCCGTTGAAACCAAAATGGCCTGCCTAGCCTCCTCAAGTGCCTAGCTTCCTCAAGCCCCTCATGGGGCTCCACACGAGTACCTTTCCACAATGCCATCCCAGATCAGAGGGGTCTGACCTCATAAATAGATTATGAGACTGATAATGGATCTATCACTCAATTGGCTATTTAGATCGGTAGGAACTTCACATGGTACTCGTGGATAGAGGATATAGGTCATTGGGGGAATGCCCATGAGGGTACCTTTTGTCATTTATCCCAGACTCCCTTCTTTCCTTCCTCCTAATCTCTGCTTCCTGGCCACAATGAGGTAAACAACGTTGCTACAGTACATGCCTTTTGTCATCTTGTTCTATCTTGCCAGAGGCCCAAAACAATAAGGACAAATAATCATTGACAGTAAACAAAAACATTACTCTGATATTGTGACATGGTACAGTAACCTGAGATGTAATCCTCTACTGTGACTTTGCACAATTCTCAGAAACATACACAGTTACTGTGTTCACACACAGAAAACACAGACAATACCCACATACTGTGATCTCATACACTAACCAAAGATATTATCCAGATACTGTGACCAAGGCACTAAACAAAGACATTACACATATACTGTGACCAGGAATATTACAAAGAGACAATAACCAGATACCATGATCAGTAACCAAACAGACTAGCCAGATGTATCAATCAAACTTCTCTAGAGGAATATAAGGAATAGGACATATGTATGTATATAAAGGCGATTTATTAGATTGGCTTAGACATTTAGAATCTGGATAGTTCCACAGTGACCATTTGTAGGCTGGAGAGCTGAGAGAGGGAAGCTGCTCATTCCATGAAACTGGAGTCTCAGAACAACAGAAATCAATGATGTCACCCCTATCCTGGAACAAAGGCCTGAAAACTCCCTGTAGCGTTGCTGGTCAGTCTCCTTTGGAAAAATGAAGGAGCTAGATTCTGATGTCCTCATGTGATCAAAGAGTAGACAAGAACCCTCTCAAGAAGAATCGAGCTTGCTTCTGCTGTTCCTTCCTTGTTCTTCCATCTTTTGCTCCATCCAAGTTCCCAACCTATTAGACATTGCTGGCCTCACTCAGTGTGTTTCTTTACTTCAGTTTGCTGTCCCACAGGCCAATCATTCTTAGAAACAACCTCACTGAGACATACAGAAGCCTTTGAATCTTAGGCATCTCTTAATCCCATCAAGTTGACAATGCAGATTAACCATCAAACCAGATATGTACCAGCTACTAGAAATATCAGCCAGATACCATGAGCACAAATAACAAGTATGTACCATGACCAGAAACAGTAATCACAAAAAATAATTTGATTGCATGTCCATGTAGAGTGAGCAGAGACAAAATCCACATTCTACAATCAGGTAGAGTAATTGTAGATGTTAGAGAGACACCATGACCTAATCCACAAGATGGACATTATCCAAGTATTGTGAGTACAAACTGTTACCAGAATAATAGTTAGATAATGTCTGACTAGAGACATTAGCCAGGTACTTCGACCAGATAAAGAAAAGAGAAACAATACTTTGATATAGTGACAAGGTAAAGTAAACAGACAGTAACCCAATACTGTGACAATGTACAGTAAACAGAGACCTTAGCCAGATACTTAACCAGGAATACTAAGCAGAGACTGTGATACTGTGACCTGTTATGGTAACATGAGGCATTAGCCAGATACCATGATCAGGTATGGTAACCAGAGAAATTAGGCAATTACTGTAAGCAGGTATGGTAATCAGAGACATTAGAAAGATACTGACACAAGGCACATTTAACAGAATTATTATGCAAATACTCTGAGCAAGTACAGTAACCAAAGACATTACCCAGGTACTTTGACCAGGTACAGTACACTGAGAAAATATCAGATACCATGAATAGGTACAATATCTGAAGACCTTAGCTAGACACTATTAGCAAATTCAGTAAGCAGTGGTAGTATCCAAATTCTGTGACCAAGAATAGCAATTACAAACATGAGTGAGATCCTATGAACAACTACAGCATTCATGGACAATTTCTTGATATCATATCCAGGTACAGCCACTACAGTCCATAGCCTGCTACTGATCCTGGGTGCAGGAACCAGAGACAACAGACAGAAATCATGAGAAGGTAGCCAAACCAGAAATTATGCAGATTCTGGTACCAGGTATGGTAACCAAAGGTATTAGTCAGATAACCAGACTGAGTATAGTAAACCAAAACAGCCAGATAACATGACCAGGTGCTGTACCCAGA
Source organism: Sciurus carolinensis (assembly GCF_902686445.1). Lineage (NCBI taxonomy): Eukaryota > Metazoa > Chordata > Mammalia > Rodentia > Sciuridae > Sciurus > Sciurus carolinensis. The sequence continues at coordinate 89,908,720 of NC_062224.1, forward strand.
GACATTTGTCAAATACCATTATCAAGTACAGTAAACAGAGACAAAACCCAGATATAGTGACCACATACACTCACCGGAGACATGAACTTGCTACTGTAACCAAGTAAAGTAACTAGAGACAATAGCTAGATGCTTTGAACAGATACAGTAAGGAGGCTTGATACAGTGAGCAGGTAAATAATGCCCAGATAATGTGACTGGATAAATTAAGAGAGACATTAGCCTGATACAGAAACCAGTGACTGTAACCAGAGATAATACCCAGATTCAGTCATCAGGTTTGGAAACCAGACAACAGCAGATACAGGTACCACATACATTAATATAGTAATTAGACAAATAACCCAGGTACTGAGACTAGGAATAACAACAGGAGACATTAGCCAGATACTGGGACCAGGTTTAGTAACTAGAGACATTATCCAGGAGACAGGTATTGTGACCAATTTTAATAGATAGATACCATATTCAGATACTGTGACCCAGTACAGAATGCAGAGACATTTTCCAGACCCTGTGACAAGGTATAGTAACCAGCAATAATATCCAGATATTTGACTGTATACAGTAAGCAGAGATATTAATCCAATACTGGAATCAGATACAGTAAACAGAGATATTAGTTAGATACCATGACCAGGTACAGAAAGAAGTGACAATACTCTGATACCATGACTAGATATACTAAAGAGAGAACTTAGCTAGATTCTCTAGGTAGTAACAGCAAGCAAAGATAATATATCGTACCTCGTACATTGTACTTCAATATGTTACACTAAACAGAGGCATTAACCAGAGACTATGACCAGGGACAATAAGCACAGATATTAGGCAAGTACCATGACTAGGAACAGTAACCAGAGGCATTAGCTAGGGATGGAGACCAGGTACATTATACAGAAACATACCTAGATATGTTGATCAAGTACAGCACACAGACAATACCCAGATACCATGATGAGTCAGTAACCATATACCGTGACAAGATACAATTATCAGAGACATTACCCAGATACCATGACTAGGTATAGGAAATAGAGACATTAACCACATTAGATAACCATGAACAATGACCAGAGACAAAATGTAGACACCATTCCCAGGTAGACTAAACAGAGACAATATCCAGATACTGTGCCAAGGTAGAATACTCAGAGACATCAGCGAGATATCATATGCAGGTATTGTAACCAGACATATCATCCAGATAGCCTGACTAGGTTGAGGAGGCAAAGATAATATCTAGATACCATGACACAGTACAGTAACCATAGGCCTCAGCCTAATGTTGTGACTAGATACAGTATACACAAACAAAACCCTCATACCAGCTCCAGGTATACTAAACAGACACAATAACCTGATACTATAACATTCTGTGACCAAGGACAGTAAGCAGAGGCAATACTTCATAACTCAACCTGTTACAATAAGAAGAGGTACTGGCCAGATACCATGGTCAGGTATAGTAACCAGTGATAAATCCTAATTCTATGTGGTGCTACAGTAAGCTATAGTATTAATAAGACACCATGACCAGATATATTATCCAGAGACATTAGCAAGATACCATGACCAGGTTCAGTAGCTGAGACTTTAGGAAGACACAGAGAACCAGTAAACAGTTATTGCCCAGACACTGTATCCAAGGAAAGTAACCAGGGTCATTAGCCAGATATCATGAAAAGGTCCAGGATACAGATACATTAGCCTCATATCCTGATCAGGTATATTAATCTGAAATATTAGCCAGGAATGGTGACCAAATACAGTAACTAGAGACAGGAGCCAGTAATGATAAGTAGTTAGAGTAAACAGAGAATTTTGCCAGATTCTGTGGGTAGGAACAGTAAGCAGAAACAATACCTTGTACCTCCACCTGTGACAATAAGCAGAGAAATTCACAGAGACATTAGCCAGAACCTTGACCAGGCCTAGTAAACACAGACATTAGCCAGATACACTGTATAGCTACTGTCACCAGAGATGTTGGTCAGATACCTTGAACAAGTATATCATGCAGAGAAATGGTTCAGACACTTTGAATAAGTACAGTATACAGAAAAATATCCACTTATGTGGTCAGATATAGTCACCAGAAATTAATCATATATTGTGATAAGGTACACTAACTAAAAACATTACCCAGATAGCGTGACTGGGTAGAGTAATGGGAGACATCAGCCAGATACTATGACCAGAAAGAGTAACCAGAGAAAATATTCAAATACTATGACGTGGGTACAGTAACCAGAGACATTTTCCAGACACTGTGACCAGTAAAATACCACGACCAGGTGTGATGGTTGGATATGAGGTGTACCCCCAAAGCTTATATGTGAGTCAATACAAGAAGGTTCAAAGGAGACATGATTGGGAGGTGAGAGCCTTAGCGTGATCAGTGACTTACTCCCTGGTGGAATAAGTGAGTGGCAACTAACAGAACAGTGTGTGACTGGAGGAGAATGGAATTGGGGCATGGCTTTGGGGTATAGATTTTGTATCTTGAGATTGGAGATTCTCTCTGTTTCCTCCTGATCACGGAGATATGAGATGCTTCATTCCAACACCCTCTCCCACCATGATGTCCTGCCTCATCTCAAGCCCTGAGGAATGGAGCTGACCTCCTATGGCCTTTCAGACCGGTGAAACCATGAGCCCCCACATAAACTTTTCCTCCTCTATAATTGTTCTGCTCAGAATCTTTTAGTCACAGCAACAAAAAACTGACCATACATTAGGTATAGTAAACCCCAGAGTCATTATCTACTTAAGGTGACCAGGTACAGTAACCAGAGACAATAGCCAGACACAGCAACAAGTTCAGAAACCAAACCACTACAACCTCATTCACAAGGTACAATGACCAGAGACTCAATTTTGCCAGATTTGGTGATCAAGGACATAAACCAGAGAAATTATGCACTTACTGTGACCATGTACGTGAAACACAGACATTAGTCAGATACTGTGACTTGTAACCAGAGACATTAACCAGATACCAAGATTAGGTAGAGTATACCAAGAAAATACCCAGATACCATGACACAATACAGTAGTCAGAACATTGATCAGATACCAAGACCAAACATAGTTAAAAGAGTCATTACCAAATACTGTGACCAAATAGAGGAATCAGAGACTTTAACAACTTCAATAACAAGGTACAATAATCAGAGAATTAAGCCTGATATTATTACCAGGTACAGTAAACTGAGACAATAACTAGATACAGTCAAAAGGTACAGTAACCAGAGACATTAGCCAGATCCCATGGTGCATCAAATAGAAACAGCATCTTGATGCCTGATCTGTACAGTCATTAGTCAGATACCATAACCCAGTACAATAACCACAGACCTTAGCTACATACCATGACCAGATATAAAAATCAGAAACATTAGCTAGATATACTGACCAGTTATAATAATCAGCAATATTAGCAAGGGACCTTGACCAGTTCTAGTAAACACAGACGATACCCAGATATGATGACAAGGAAAGTTAGCCAGAGACTTTAGTCAAATACTGTGAACAATTACAAAACCAGATACTGTGACCACTATAGTAAACAGAGATAACAATTAGTCACTCTGACAAGGTACAATGACCTGAGACATTAGTCAGATCCTGTGACCAAACAAAACAAACAAAATTCTATCCATATATTGTCACTAGATAATGTAACCAGAGTCTGTAAGCAGATACTTGACCAGGTACAGTAAACTGAGGTGTCAGGCCAGATACCATGACCAGGAAAAGTCAACAGAGATAGTGCCTACATACTAGGATCTATTACAATAAGACACATTATATGGACCTTTCCTCAGCAGACATTCTGATTCCTGGTATCCTACCTTCTGGGGGTCTCCATGTGGCTTGACTTTCACTCTCAGAGCTTCTCATCATCACCCTCTTAGGGGTTCTCCTCACAGATTCTTTTCATGCTTTGCACTGCCTGTCTTCAAAGGATTTTCTTAGACAGCTTGGTGGAAGTTTGTGGGAACTTGGAACTCTTTTCTTCTGAATTCACACCTGTAAAAAGAGCACACATTACACATGAGACAGTCACCATGTCCAGGTACAGTAAACAGAGACAATAAATAGATAGCATGACGAGTTACAGTAACCGTAGACATTAGGCATATACTTCTGACCAGGAACAGTATCAAACACTTTACAGATAACATGACCAAGTAACCAGAGACTTTAACCAGATCTGCGAATGGGTACTGTTCCAGCTACTGCAGACTCAGCCCACCTGTGACTCCCATGGGTGACTTGGCTGAGGATGCTTGGGTTCAGAGGGTCTGCTCTGTGCTGGGTTGCAGTGGAGAGATGACCCGCTTCTCCATGTGCCCTTCACCTCTGCATCAGCTCTGGCCACAATCAGTGGGGTAAAGCAGGACCTGGCACTGGCTCTGGGGACAGCTAGCCACCCAGCACCATTCATAGTCCCCCAGGATCGGCCTCCAGGGTCGACACCACCCCACCTCACTCGCCTGAGTGCCTTTCCTACCTGGAGCTCAGTGTGGGGATTCTGACATCTCCAGCCACCTTTGACTGCATCATGGCCATGGGCCCCAGCAATGTGTCCCTCAAGGGCCCCAAAGGCATGGAGATGAGGGGTACACTGCTTTACCGCAAACAGAATGGTCACCAGGGACGTAGGGCAGACATTGGACGCCTGACACCCGGCCCAGCATCTGAGCTGGGAATTTCGGACAAGGGCTGCCCGCGTCCAGGCTGAAGGTAGTTTGAATTCCTCTTCAGCCTGTTCAGTGCCTTTGAGTGGTGGGCAGTTGGTCGCGGGCCCATCCAACATTCCACTGCAGCATGCGGACCCTCGTGGGCATCCAAGCCAGTGTCCAGCGAGGGCGGGGCCGCCAGGGTGCCCTCAAAGGAGCATCAAGGAGAGGGCCACATCAGGGGGCAGGGCTGAGGGTGCATTGCAGTCCTCTGTGAGGAGCTCAGGGCCTCCGGGGCCTGCAGAGGTTCTCAGGGTAAGCACAGGAAGGGCAGGGCGACTTCTTCAGTACAAATGTGCTGAATCCTCCAGTCTGAGCAGGAATTGCTCAGGGGAAGCAGAACTGGTCGGGGTTCCAGGCATGCGTGTGCATGCACACAAGTCCACAGGTCACCTGATGCCTGAGATGCAGGGTCATTTAGAATGTTCCACGTGCAGCTGAGAACAATACATGTTCTGCAGCTACTGGATGCAGCGCTCTGTAAAATCTTTTAGAGCCATTCAATCTACAATTTAGTTTAACTTTTATTTCTTATTGTTTTTGTCTGGATAATCTGCCCATTGAAGAAAATGAGGTGTTGAAGTCTTCTACTCTTACTATATTCCTGTTTCTCTTTTGTGGTCTGGTTGTATTTGTATTATCAAGTTGTATATTCTAAACTTAGGAGCACATGCATTTGCAATTGTTATATCTTCTTGCTGAATTGATTCCTCAATCATTATATAGCAATCTTCTTTGTATCTTTTTACAGTTTTTGTCTTAATGTTCCTTCTCCCTTTGTGCAATGCAGAATTTAGAAGAGGTAGAGTGGGATATCTAACAAGGTATTTATAAGCTGCAAAGTATTAAGGCTACATTTATTTGCTTACAAGAAATGAGAGTGCATATAAAATTCAAAGATAGAATTTATAATTAAGAGGGGAAAAGGGCCTGAATAGTTGAAAACTTCTCAGCATTGCTGTGTGGCAGGAAATGAAGGAGAATTTCCAGTCAAGGAAAGCAAGTGTGTGATAGGGTGACTGTTGTATTGAGTTTCATATGAATAGAAATGACCACCAGTGGATAAAAGGTCCTGAAGACATTTCAGAGATCTTGAAAGCTTCTCCTCCCATCACTTATATTCTCTCAGATGTAAGTATAGCTACTCCCACTCCCTTTTAGTTTCTGTTTGCTTGGGTTATTTTTCCCCCATTCCTTTGCTTTGAGTGTGTATTTACTGATACAGTGAGTTTCTTGTAGGCAGTATGTCATTGGGGCTTGTTTTTTCTTCCATTCATTCTCTCTATATCATTCAAGAGAAGAATTTAATGTTTATATTTATTATTTTTAAGCAAAGCCTTATTCTTGACATTTAATTTTCTTCTGGTTGTTCCTATGTTATTTTCTTCCTCTCTTGTCTATCCTGTCTTTTTGTGATTTTGTGTATTGAAAAATTTGATTCATCTCCATATCATGTATTTGTTCTTCTAGTGGGTTTCATACTTTTTCATGTTTGTATGAGGGCAGTTAGTGTTTTTTCACTTCAGTTGTAGAACTACCTTAGGAGATCTTCTGTAAGGCAATATGGTGTTACTGAATTCCCTTAGGTTTTGCTTAATTAGGAAAGTCTATTTCTTCTTCATTTATGTAGGATAGCCTTGTGGGGTACAGTATTCTTGCTTTGAATACTTCCCTTTGAATATGTCTTCCTATTTCTTCCTGACCTGTAAAGTGCTGGCTGAGAAATCTCCTCCCATATATGTAACTTGATACTTTTCTGTTACTAGTTTTAGAATTCTTTCCTCTCATCATTTAATATTTTGACAACAATATGCCACTGTAAGGACATTTTCCATCAGATTTATTTGGGGTCTTTGAGCCTCCTGTACTTACATACATAACCTTTACATACATTTTAGCCATTATTTAATTAATTACCTTTTTATGCCTTTTCCTTTCTTTTAACCTTCAAAAATCCTGAAATTTAAAAGAGATGTTCCTTTAATGGTGTCCATAATTCTTGGAGGATTCCTTAATTCTCTTTTGTTTTACACTTTCATATTTTATTTTTTAAGTTTAATTTTTTAGCTGCCCCAGAAAAACATAGTGGTTATACATAATAATAGGGCACCAAGTAGTGCTTAATACTTACATACATTGTATATTTAAACAGAGTTGAACATATTATTTCATCATTTATTGTTTCTGTATAGTGAAAACCCAACAAAATGTAATCTAATCATAAAAAAGAATGAAATTCTCTCAGTTGTGACTAGAAGAAGGGAATTGGTGATCATTAGGTGAAGCAGAGTATGGCATGCATAGAAAGATAGTTTACATGATCTCATTTGCATATGAATTTTTAAAGTTGATATCATAGAAGCTGAAAATGGAATGGCACTAACCAGAAGCTGGGGAAATTAGGAGGGATGAAGGTTGGGGAAAGTTGATTAATGAGTATTAATAAATGTGATATGTATTTCAGAGAGTGCATCACCTGACTTGGCTGCTAATGGGCAGTACCTTTTATGTCACTTTGACCTGAGTAGAATTTCTTAATCCAGATGTGGTCTGGCCCAGAGGAGCTGCAGGTGCTTGATTTGGAAATCAATCTTGCATTAATGCACCTAACGCATTGTTTTCTTCAGAAACATATTATAATTTTCACTCATGTTGAATTGGAATTTAATTTACATATCCATATCATTTTGAAAAAAATTTAATTTTAAAGACTATCCCTGTTATAAAGTTGGAAGAGACTTGGATGCATTCTGTCCATGTCCTAAGTCTTTGTGCAATGCAGAATTTAGAACAGGTAGACTGGGATATCTAGCAAGGTATTTATAAGCTGCAAAGTATTAAGGCTACATTTATTTGCTTACAAGAAATGAAAGTGCATATATAACTCAAAGATAGAATTTATAATTAAGAGGGGAAAAGGGCCTGAATAGTTGAAAACTTCTCAGCATTGCTGTGTGGCAGGAAATAAAGGAGAATTTCCAGTCAAGGAAAGCAAGTGTGTGATAGGGTGACTGTTGTATTGAGTTTCATATGAATAGAAATGACCAACAGTGGATAAAAGGTTCTGAAGACATTTCAGGGATCTTGAAAGCCTCCCCTCCCATCACAAACCAAGAGTTTTTGGAGAGCAGAATGGTTTCAGTGGACAGGCTCAGGACACCCTGCAAAGGATGCTGGTTACTGACTTTGACCTCTAATACCACACCTTTCTTTGTATAATGGAGCAACACTCATCAGCCTCTCCAGATGTGCTTTAAGGTGTATTTACCTTCTTACAATTAGTATGATATCAATTGTAGACTGCTAATGCAATTTGAATATCCCTAATTCCAAATGCTTAGGGCCACATTTTTTTTTATTTTGAAGTATTTATATATACAGAATGATACATTGGGGTAGGACCTGAGCCTAAACACAAAATTTAATTGTTTTACATATTAACTACATAAATATATTCCAAAGATAATTGTATGTATACCTAAACTGATTTTGTGCATTGGACAAAATATCATGGTTTGGAATTTTCCACTTTTGGCTTTGTTATCTAGAAAGTTTAGGAAGTTTTAGAATTTCAGATTTTGGATATTTGGGTTAGGATTATTCAACTTGTATATGCCCTTTATTGTCCTGAAGGAACTCCTTCTGTGTCAAAAATTTTAAAGATTATTTTTGTAAATGAGGTTGCTTTTTTCCATTGATTCAGATAATAATGATTTTTTCATTTTTTCTGTTAATATAATGTAGAGTATTTAATGACTGGTATTTATTGAACCATCTTTGAGTCCCAGAAATAAATCACAGATGAGCAAGTCTTATGAGTCCTTAAATGTTCTGTTGAATTCATCTTATATTGACAGTTTTTGCTTCTCTATTCACCAGGGATAATCATCAGGTATATTAGTTTATTATTTTCTCATAATATACTTGTGTGGCTTTGGTGTCCAGATAATGTTGGCCTCATAAATGAATTTGGAAGTGACTACTAGTCCTCAGTTTTTGGAGGGACATGAAAAGGGTTCATGATAATCTTTTTTATTAGAGCTTTATAGTTACACGTTGTTGGGTTCTTTCAGGTCACATTAATTTTTAAATGTTTTGTAAAACTTACCAGTAAAGTTATCAGATCCTGGGATTTTTCTTTCATAAAAGATTTTTTTAAAAACTAATTCAAACTCCTTGTTCATATTAGTCTCTTGAGAATTTTGTATTTATGATTCAGTTCTGGTAGGTTGCAAGTGTCTACAAATACGTTCATTTCTTCTAGGTGATCCAAGTTGTTGGTATAATTGTGCACACTAGATTCATAGTACATTTTATTTTTTGTCATTAGCTGAAATGTTTCTTCTTCATTTTGAATGTATTTACTTTCATATTTGTCTAGCTAAACTTCTATCAATTTTATTGGTTCAAATATTGACTCTTAACTTTTTTGATGCTTAATATTGTTTTCTTAGTTGATATTCTTCCTTTTTTGAAAACTTTTTATTTCCTCCCTTATAATATCTTTAGTTTAGTTACTTCTTCATTTTCTAGTTCTCTGAGGTATAAGATTTGAAGCTTTGTTATTTATTTGAGATCTAATTCATGTTGGCATTTATAGTTATATATTTCCTTCTAAAATTCCTATGGAAGTACAAAAGACCCTGAATAAGTATAGAAATCTTGAGGGAAAAAAGTAAACAATGCTGTAAGCATCACAATACCTGATTTCAAGACATACTACAGAGCCATAATAACCAAAACACCATAGTATTTGCACAAAAACAGACAACTAGACCAATGGTACAGAATAGAGACTCTCTTGATAGATAGATAGATAGATAGACTGATACATAGATAGATATAGATAGATAAATGTATGCATCCCTAAGTACTGATTATTAACAAAGTTTCCAAAAAGAAAGAAGGAAAACATTGTCTAAAGAACCACCTCTTCAATAAATGATGCTGGTAAAAATGGATATCCATATACAGATGATTAAATCTTCACTCCTCTTTGCATGTACAAAATTAAATTCAAAACAAATGATAGGCTTAAATATAATATCTAAAAACTCTAAAATTACTAGTAGAAAACAATGGAGAAATAATAAATTGGTTCAAGCAGCAATTTTATGGAGAGGTAACAAAAGCACAGGAGCAAAAATTTGATATATTAAACTGAAACACTTCTGTACAACTAAAAAAAAACCAACAGAATGAAACAAGCCATGGAATGGAGGAGAAAAAAAACACTTGCCATCTATGCTTCTGACAAAGGGTTAATATCTAGAATATGTGTTTAAAGACATCAAAAAACTAAAAACAAGTAATCCAATAAAATTTTGGGCAAATGATCTGTGATATCTCAAAGAAGAAATACAAATGGTCAAAAATACATAAAGAAATGCTCAATATCATTAGCCATCAGGGTAATAAAAATAAAAATTACATTGAGGTATTATATAACCCCAGTTAGAATGTGTATTATTAAAAATAAACCCTGAAATTAACAAATGTTGGTGAGGATGTGGAGGGAAATTGCACACTTGGTGGGAATTTAAATCAGTACAATCATTATGGAGAACAGAAGGTTTCTCAAAACCCTAAAATGAGATCTGCCATACCATCCAGCTATCCTGCTTCTGGGCACATATCCAAAGAAAACATCAATCAGCATACCAAAGGGATATTTGCATGCCCATGTTTATTGCTCTGTTATTCACAATAGGGAAGATGTTGAATGAGAATGTGTTGATCCACAGATAAGATAAAGATAATGTGGGATAGTTAAACAAGGGAATATTATTTAACCATAAAGAATTAAATCTTGTCATTTATAGTGAAATGGATAGAACTGGAGAACATTATGTTAAGTGAAATGGAGCAGACACAGAAAGATAAGCCCCATACGTTATCTTTCATATTTTGAATACTAAAAAGGGTGACTTGAAACTAGAATAGTGACCAATAGATGTTGAGAAGTGTGTGAGCGGTAGGGTGGGTAGATGGAGGATGGATATGATTAAGCAGGGTGTATGCATATTGAAAATATCACAATGACCCCCATTAATATGGGCAAATAATATAGGCTAATAAAAAATTAAAACAGAGTTTTAGAAGTCCTCCTGTTGTGTATTTAGAATACATATAATTGTATTTATTATTTTAAAATAAAAAAATAACTTATTAATATTTATTTCCTCACATATTAATATTTAGTAGAGAAGCATTCCACAGAATATATCTTCTTTAATGTGTGAATGTTCTATTGACACAGCAAAGTATCATATTCAAGGCTCTGATTTTCCCAGGACCTGTGAGAACACTGAAGTACTTACATAAACATTTGGGTGGTTCTGACCACTCTCCAGCTCTACACACTATTGTCTTGCTACCCTGAAGTTGATACAAAGACTGGCACTGATATCCAACCGATGATCCTGGAGAATATACTGATGTCGGGAATGAAGTGAGGTCTCCATTTTCAACAGGTGGAGGAGAACCACATTTTCCTGTGGAATCTGAAAAATACCATTTCATTAATGGAGAGAACAAATCAAAATACAGGATAAATTTAAAGCCAGCACAAACATATCACTATCTACAGCATCAAGACTTTATTATCTCTGGTAAATGTTATTGCTTGAAGAAATCTTATTCACAGAAAATGAGGGTTACATTTTTAAACTCTTCCTTTCATCTCACTGCAGGGCAAAAATAAACCATCAAAAAATGTGTCCATTTCGCAGTGATCAGGTATGAAAAATGTGTCTGGAATAAATGCTTCATGGTGAGATAACAAAGACAAACTAAGAAAGTTTCTTGTTCTTATATATGACATGATGCCGTGTTTATTGTGTCCCTACTGATTTCTTTTTGATTTTCCTTTACATTAAAAAAGAAAAAATACCTTCTTGGAAAAAATTCAAAAGTGCAAAGTTGTAGAAGATAAAAGGGAAATATTTTCTTCCTGATTTGGACAAGATGAGTAAAAATCATTCTTATGTATTCCTTTTGCTAAGCATAATTTATAATCTTGGATATAAAAAAATTTAAAGACCAATATAAGAAGACTCTGGAAGGTACAGAAAATTCATTCTGACTAGGAACTTCAGAACTCAAGGAATGGAAAATAGTTTGCTATATGAGTTCACTTTAGGACTTTTGTGTATTCTAGATGGAGCACTGGAAAAGGCTAATCCCAGGAATGATATCAGGTAGAGATAAATAAGGAAAATCTCATGAGAAGCCTCATCCCTTTAACTTAAGGACAAGAGAGGGAGCAGTTTTGCAAGACCAAGAGAAGATAGACTGAAAATCTATCAGTGAATTGAACTTCAGAGACCTTGAGAAGAAAAGAAAACATTGGAGACCCAGAAAGAGGGAAGAAATAAGTGCAATAAAACAATTTCACAACTTGGGCATGAGGCACAAAAGTAGGTATTCAAGAAGCTGTGTAGACTCATGTTAATACATATCATAATGAATCTCTTTGAAGACAAAGGAAAAATTCTTGAAAACTGCAAGATAGAAAATCCACATTACCTATAGGTGATTAATATTAAATGACAGTGGGCTTCTCATTCATGGCCATGGAGGCCATAAGGTAGTGAAAGAAGAAAGATGTCAACCTCCACCTCTATATGCAGTGACACTGTGCTTTAGAATAAAGGCATAAATAAAGGCATCCTTTTACAGAAAAGATCAACAGAGTCTGTCTCCAGGAGTTATCCTTAAAGTCTAACTGAAAAAATTCTTCATATAGAAATGAAAAGATGACCGAAGAAGATTGAGTCTTCAGGAGAGAGAAAAGAACACTGTAACTGATAAAAGGAAAAATATATAATATAATAGGCATTTTCCTCATCAGTTCGTTCATTGTGTTTAATGTCTGAAGGAAAATTATAGTATTTGATAATAGTGGTCAGTGTATATAGAGAAGACACTAAAGGGCAAATGGACTTAAACGGAGGGAAGGTTCCCACATTTTGATGGCAAAATAAAATGTCAATACCAGTCCAGTGATAAGCTGAAAATATATTATGTATATACTGTAATACCTAAAACAACAATTTTAAAAAGAATGGTGGTGGGGGAATCTATCAGAAAGATACACACAAAAATAGGAAGATAAATCAAAATTAAATTCTTTAAAAATACTCCCCCAAAGGAAGAGAAGAGTTCAGAAACAGGAATGAGAAACAGAGAAAATAAATAAAAGAAAACAAGACACAAAACCCCAACATTTCAATAATTATTTTAAATATAAATGGTGTAAATATACCAGGAGAAAAGAGCAAGAAGGGCAAGATAGATACATAAATGAGACCTCACTCAAAAACTGAGTTCACTGTTACCAAAAGGAGAGTCAAAGTCAAGTAAGAGAAAGTAAATTAGGAAAAATTAATTTTTAAAAGTAGAAATGGATGATATAACATATACATTATGTGTTTCCCTTATTTCCTGAATTCTAAACATTAGGTGCCAATGACCAAATCATTGACTTGTTTTATAAATATCGTGATTCACTGGCTGGTCTCAGTGACATAACTTCAAATATTTTCTATATACTGAGAATGCCCAAATGTATATCATATTCTATGATCAGTCTTCAATGCCCTGTTTTCTACTTCTCGAAGGGGATCTCTTGGAGTTTTCAAAATATACTGAGTATCTAAATGTTTAATGAGAAATTGTCTCAGATTGTAATTGTTCTATTAATTCAGTTAAATATGTCTTGAAAAAACTACATGATATTTCTTAGTTCATTTGGACAAAAAAAATATCCAGCAATATCATTTTATTTGCATTTTAAAAATATATTCTATAAGAATTACTTCACTTTATTTTTATCAACACATTTTACTCATACTATATCCTCAAGCAAAGCAAAATTAGGAATATGACATTATATCTTTGCACTAAGGTGGCTCTGTCCAGGTTCCATTTAGACACATCACTTCTACTTCCCCAAATATTTCAAAAGGTTTGATGCATTCATAATGTACTCTATCACCAGATGGAAACCTACACATCTGGTTTGATAATATATTAGCATTTTCCACTCTGGGTGGATTCACACAGGAAGTATCTAAATAGAAAGAAAAGAAAGTATCTCCACCTAGCACTCATTTTGAGTAACCAATCAATCAATAAGATTCCAAATACATTTTAAGCAGGATTGAAAATAAATACATACTTTGACATGAAAAATTTTTCTGAATTCAATGAATTCACATGTAATATGAGGAAAAAAAGAGAGAGCAATTTTTTTTCAGTCAGAGCTAACCTTTCATGCCCTTAAATCTCTTCCCTATCCTTCACTAGAACACTGATAGATATTTTAACTCCTTGAAAGTCACTGAGAATGAAAGTTCCTGGACATTACCCACTGAGTTGAGTAGAACAAATATTACAAGTTTTATAAGTACAATATGAATTTTTAAAAATGCAAAAAATAAGAGTAAAGAGATTATATGGCATCAATATTTGGTATACAATTATCTTGTTCATTATCATTTTAGTTCCTAAATAAAAACAAAGAGGCATTTCCTTAGAGATAAAGACAAAAATTTAGAACACAGTTTGAAGAGTAATCTGTTTATTATTAAAGCACAGTTAAAAGATGAAGATGTTATGTTCAACTATAATGCACCGATTAAAACAAAAATTTGGTGAAGTAAAACTTAAAAAAAATATGATAAATTTAAAAAAAGTAAAGATATGGGAAAAAACAGAAAAATAGATCTATAATTATAGAAACATAGCTTTTATAATTTATTTATAAATGCTTTCTGATACTATGATGAACAATGTATAATTCCTCAGAGTTTTAGGTGCATGTGTAGTAATAACAGACTATTGCAATGGTTCCAAACTGAGGTGTATATGAAATCCTTTGGAGAACTTGATAAATTTTTGTTTGTTTGTTTGTTTGCAGTTCTAGTGATTGAACCCAGGGCCTATATCCCCAGCCCTGATAAATATTTTTTAAGATCACACCTCAAGATTATTTTTTCCAGGAGGTCTAAAATGAGCTCAGGAATTTTTATTGGGATTCATAAAAATTTGTTCAAAAATGTTGATGCTGCTTGTCCAGGGAACACACCTTGAGAACCACAGGGCTATGTGATTAACTATACCATATTCAATTCCAAACTTTCATTTTTAAAATTAAGCCTATTTTGTCTTGCCCTAAAAGTTAACCTATGCTCATTTTGAAGGATGGTATGAAAAATTTAATACTTCATAAAAGACTAATAAATAAATTTACAATGCCATCAAAGTACCTTTGCACATCAGCTTTCCTATCCATTTGCCATTAATACATGTCACAGTATTGGACCCATCCAATTGGTAAAATGTTGGACATTTGTAAGTCACTTGATCCCCTGACTTATATGATTCCTTCCTCAGTCCTATGAGTGTGGCACCATCAATGTTGGGTAAATTAAAACAATCTGTTCCTGAGAGAAAAAAACTATGTATTTGTTCAGTAAATCTTAAAACATGTAATCTCTAATAGTAATATTCTAAAATATTACTTAGACTAAGCTACCTATAGAACCAATGAATACCACATAATATACTTCTCACAACTTGGCAAAATATGATCAGTTTTGACTTCAATTGAGTTGTTCTAAATTTATCAAAAGTATAAGACAGGAATGATGCTTGAAGAAATATTAGTAGTTCTAATGTTTAAGCCTAGATTTTTACATTCAGATAATTTTTTGCCTACACTTGCCACAAGTGTTATGTATTTCTACTTTTGGCTTCTGCAAATGTGAATTACTTACAATAATTATTCCAAAGCTTTAGAAAGTATGTATTTTAGTGAGATTACTGATGAACTGAGAGTAGATTACATAATGATGAGATTGATGAGTAAGGGCCAGTTTATCCAGAGATAAGAGGTCTGGAATGTACATCAGAGGATGTCAAATGTTCACACAAAATGATGTGAAAATGATGTATTTTGCCTCAGTGTCAATTTTTTTTTATTTACTACGCCATAATTCTCTACCAGACTCAAGAAACATCAGGTACCTTGTAAAGTTCTAGAATTACAGCTTATTTTCTTATTTGTACCACTTATTCTTTGAATTAAGGAATCTGACACATATATTATATAACAAAATACGCTATACTTATGCATTCTGGTGGGCAGGACCATTTTCCTCCTAAACATTTTATAAATGCAGGTCCATCAATTCCAAAACCTTCTGAACAATTGAAAGTAACTTCTTTTCCATATGGGTAACTGTCTAACTCATGAGACACAAAACCATTTAAAATGGAAGATTCAGAAGGAAGTTCTAAAAAATAAAATAATGAAAGAATGAATCCACGTTTCAGTAACTCAGAAATAACATTTTATATGTCAATTTTGATATATCACAGTTTTTGAAAAGAAATAATAATAATAACAGAGAAGCTACTAGGAAGTCACAGAGAATATGCACAAAGGCTTCCTAAGTTCACCTTTCTCATTCTGTTCATCTCTCAAACTTAAACAGGAGCAAGAAATTGAAATAAAAAATGGCCAAGTTTCTCTAATCAACAATGAGTGATAAATGGAAACATCCTCAAAATTAATAACATTAAATAAATTATCAAATATTATGAGACATCAGAAGAAACACTGTAAGAAAAGCATTTTTAAAATATTTTAAAACTTGGTTGCAAAGGAAACTCTAGAACATATAAATTTAAATTCACTATACATTACATTTTTTACAAAAGAAATGCCAAAGTAAAAAGTGACTCCATAATGAACCAAAAAAAAAAAAATTAGATTGGTTCAATAATGCAAAAGAATTTTAATGGTAACATATATATAAATAATTAAATAATATGATAATCTCTATTATTCTGTCCTCTGAGGTTGACTACAGCATATGATTTTTCATTGATTGTACTCTCAATTATTTAATTATGTGTAATCTCAGATCAGAATTCAAGTTTTCATATATTCCTCACATACACACTGAGGTGGAGAACTCCATTTGCCCATGTGGCATGTTATCCCATCAACCTCAGAGGTTGTAAAACCATCTTCACAAATATAATTCAAATTAGTGCCATGTGCATAATATCTGGATTCATTTATTTCTTTCCATTCTTCTGAAAATCTAGATGGACTAATGGTTCCATGGTCTAATCCAGGTGGTTGAGAACATGGAAGTTTTGCTATGTGAGAAATAGGAATCAAAGGGTGAAACATAAATAAAACATCTAAATGAAAACTAAAATCAAATACTATTGAGTTACATCACCACAATATCTATGCTATACTCTTGTCCACTATCCCCCTTGATTTGTGTCTACTTTAGTATATGAAAAATAGTCATAAAGAGAAAATTTATCTGCTATTTACATAATATCGCAACGTGTTGTCCAATTTTGATGACAGAAATGAAAGCTGGTCACTGATTTATGTACCTGAATCATAACTTACAGTTTCAGGATACAGTGTGATAGAGAAAAAGGTCTTCATCTTTTTCATTTACATAAAGCAAAGGGGATTATTAACTTCAATTTAAAGCATGTTATTTAAAGAAAGCTGCACACTACTGACCAACACAGCATGGTATTCACAGCCATCTTCCATTTTTGCACACAATTTCTTCTGCTCCCTGAATCAGATAATTTTCTTTCTTTTATTTCCCCCCAATCCTTTACCTTTACAGGTCCATATCCCATGGACCTGCTCACAAATGACCAGGCCATCATCTGTATCTTCAGGTGAGATTAGAGAGCCTAAATATTTCACACAGTCCATAAACATAAATAAGAGTATTCTATGTACACGGACACTAACCTTTGCAATTAATTGAAATTTCCATTAAATAAATAGTACTGACAGATGTTAGCTGTACTCTTTCTTTTCCCTCACCTATGAATACCCTTAATTTCCTCAAATCTCTCTTTTTTTGGCTTACTATGGCTCACTCTCTGGTGATTCTGAGGTTGACTTGCTAGACTAATCTTGTATATCCTTCTTTCTATAATGACCCCAAAGAAAGCTCCAACTTCTTTTGTTGTATCCCAAAATTCAAGCATTCATCAATCGATCTTATACAAGTCATTGGGCCTAAAGATAGTAGAGCTCCAGAGCATGCTTTCTAATCCAGTCATAGATAGCATGACTTGGTTACCTTTATTGATACATTGTTAATTTTTTTGGGGGGGGATTGTACATTATTTTATTTATTTTTTTAAAATTAATTTTTATTGTAAACAAATGGGATACATGTTGTTTCTGTTTGTACATGGAGTAACAGCATGCCATTTGCATAATCATACATTTACTCTATGTAAATACATTTACTCTATGTAAATGTATGATTATGCAAATGATTATGAAGATAATTTTCTTGCAAAGAGCAGATACTTTTTCTCCATCTTGATATTTCACTGTAGTTGTCATGTCTTCAGCACTGGGAATCTGAGGTGGAGGTGGGCAGGAGTGTCTTACTCATCTAGAAAATGTTAAAATAGATACCTTAAATAAAAAAATAATAATTTGAATATATTTAAAATATATTTCAAAAATAGAAAATTCAATAGTCTGTATCATATATGATGATGTAACTATGTTGCATGTTTATTTATGTTATACTTTTCAATTCATATAGTAGTTTAGTATTACCTATTTTTATGCTCCTCCTTATCATTTTACCCATTTCTTCTTTTTAAGCAAATTCCTTATTTACAAGAAACTTATTATTTGTAATCTTTAGATAATCTTAGCTGAATGATACACTTTAAATAACAAGTATTAAATAAAGTATGCAATGAAGTTCTTATTAGAAATATGCATGAACAAATGTATTGGGACTGGATTAAGACCCTTCTGAAATAACCTACCAACAGAAGTTGATTAGCCAGAGGAAAAATTTGCAGATAGTTAACAATCAATATGGTATTGCCTCTAGATCATTAAATATGTTTACAAATGATTTACAGGGTGCTATTTCAAGTTTCAGCCCTCCTGAACCTACCATTTAGAGGCACACCTACACCACCTAGGTGTGGGAAGTCTTCCTTATCTAGGAGAATCAGATGTGGTTAAGACATGGGATATTGAGTCCTGACTCCCAGGAACTGACAGCCATAGGAGTTTGGGGCCCTGTGTGGGAGTGGTTCCTGGTCTGGTTATATGATAGTATTCCTGAACAAATTGACTCCCCTAACTCCACCACATCCGGTTCATCATAGAAGAAGCCCTTCCCAGTCCTGGCCCCTTTACCTGTGTGACAATAAATAAGGAGAGTTGGGCTACTCCATGTTGTTAGAGGCCAGATCTTGTATGGCCAGTTTCCTTATGCCCCCAATTATTCAAAAAGAGTGCTGGCTCTTGTGTGTTTATTGGTTAGATAAACTTATGGATAATTGATCAATTTACAGTCAACACTGTCCTCCAGCAGTTAATCCTTTCCTCATCCACATGGGACATGGCAGAAACCCCAATACCTAGGGGTATATAAATTGATGGTACACACCCAGTTTGATGACTACACAATTTAACTGTAGTTACAAAATTAGTAGGTTATAAAAGACCCCTCTGAAACTTATATCTGAGTTCCTATAAAACTAAAATACCTCAGATGCATCTAGATGGTTTATAATGTGAAAATGAACTATATTCCATTTGAATGGGGAAGGGATCTGGGTGATTCTGGAAGTAATTGAACCTCTGATTCCTTAGGCTTGCTTTCTCTATTCTACTGTGTTTTTTACTTCATTAAAAGTCTTATGCATGTAAGTTGACAAAAATCATAACCCTTTCAAAAACATAGAAAAATGAAATAAGATCTGCTATAAATAAACAACAAAAGAGTTAACTTCACTCACGAAAAAGAGAAATATAGGACTGGGAACATAGGTCAGTTGGTAGAGTGCTTGCCTTGCTTGCACAAGGCCCTGGGTTCAATCCCTGGCACTACAAAAAAAAAAAAAAAAAAAAAAAAAAGAGGGAGAGAGAAATGTAAATTAAAACTTCAGATGAAAGACTGTTTTCTCTCTCTCCATTGACAAAAATCCAAAGTTAGTTAACATACTCTAGTAATAGAAATCTGGAGGGGAAAGTATTTTCTCATACATTCTGACCACAGTGTATTAAAGTCACCCAGAATTATTGTTGTAGTCTATTTGATTTCTGAAAGTGAGAAGAATATGTGAAGTTAACTATCTTATTTATTGCTAGCAAATTTTATTTCCTTTTTCTATGTTTTGAAAGGGTTATGATTTTGTCAATTTACATGTTAGGAAGGATAGCTCTTTGTGATATGAGCTGTAAATATCTCCCTTAGTCGCCTTCTTAAAAAAGTTTGTTTATGATGCTTCTTTCCATAAAAAATTGATTTTTATGTAACAAAAAGTACCAGTGAAATAATTTTTGACATAGGGATTCTGAATCATGAAAAGTTAGATCTTGCTATCTCCAGTTGTGTCAAAAAGTTTTTTGAATTTACTTATTATTAATTAATGGTTGTGTTAAAAAATATCTTTGGTTCATTTGAAATTTATCATTGTATATGAGGTGTAAGGCAGGGATATTACTTTTCTTATCCCTATAACATTTATTGACTACTTCTTTTTCCCAGTAACTTGAGATAATGACCTCTCTATTCATTCAATTTCTATATGAATCAGAGTGTACTTACATCTGGGCTTTTGTTTTGCTCATAGGCCAGTATGATACTCTTAAATTATTTAGGCTTTTAAAAATGCCTTAATGTGTTTTAGTTCTGGTCCCACTTCTATGTTTATTTTTTCTCCACTAAATTTAGCATCAGGTGATAGAGTTTTAAACTGTTAAGCTTTCATTGAGATTTTCTTAAATTTAAAAATTAATTTATAAGTTAATATGGTCCTTCTAGTTGAAGAAAAGCTATTTTTTTTTGCTTCAGTGGTATTTTAATTTTAAATTTTAATAAATCTCACATTTTTATTTATGAACATTAATATATTTTTTGTTATTGTTACATGTGAAATATTCTTTTCCATTGAATCTTCCAAAAGATTGAATGAACTATGGATTTTCATATGTAGATTATGGACCTGATAAACTAATTGAGATATATTATTGTTTGTAGTAGCTGTTAATAAAATACCTTGATCTGAAATTTAAAAAAGAGGCAAAGAGAAAGAAAAGCGTACACTGGAAAATACTGTAAATCTTTTCAAGTGTTTGTTATGCTGTTAACAGCTCATGAACTTATTTTACTAAACAAACTTGATTCATGATTATTATTTATCCAAGGTTTCTGTTTTTGCTTATTTTCTTATTTCTATTATTAAATATTTTGACATATCTTTCAATGTATTTTCATGTTTATTTTCCTATTTTCCTTAGGTGTCTTCTATTCTGATTTCTAGATTATATGTTTCTTTTGTTCTCTGTTTTCTAATGTATGTTTTAATGCTATCAATATCTCTGCATTTGTTCTATTCCATAAATTTCAGATTATGCTGCAATTACTGTTATTAATTTACAGTAATTTTTGGTATTAAGCAATTGATAAAGAAGTTGTTTGTTTTCCAATTTTCCAAATTTGTAAAATAAGCATTTACAATATGTACTTAACTGTTTCATTACTTGAATTTGTAATTTTAATTTCAAGAAAATGCTTTAAGAAGTTGATGATTTAAAATTCATTTAGATTTTCTATATCACACTGGTATGGTCAATTATTTTAAGACCTGGCTGCCTTAAAATTAGATAATATATACATTAGGACAAGTCTTTAAAAACTTGGAAATAAGTATTTTATAACTGTAAAAGAGTTACTTCACAAGGACAAACCAATCTTGAATACATGTATATATCTAAAAATATCAAAATACATACAAAAAAATAGAACTGAAGAAGAAAAAGGCATAATCCTACATAACAATATTGACACAATGCATGCTAATACTTATTGAACAAATAGATAAAAGATTATGAAACAATATGGATCAATTTGAAAAACACTATTACTCACTTTAACCTAATCTTACTACTAGAATATATGCACATTTTATATGGAAATGGAGTTATAAATTAGATAGACAACATATAGTGAAATAAAAAAATCATGATTTGAACTATTGCATAGTATTCCTGAGAACAGAATTACATGACTACATAGTCTAGTAAGAATAAATTATCTATAAAAACATTTGGAAATGAAAGCATATACTTCAAAATGATAATTGTTGAGCTTAAGGACAAATCACAAGAAAAATCAGAATATATTTCAAAGGGAATAAAAATTACAAATAAATTATATGTATAATATAAATAACATTATATATAATACAATTCGTGTTTATAAATAAATACATTTTAAAAATAAACATACATTTTTATTTATAAAATACATAGTTAAATATTCATATACATATTATACAACTAACTTTGTGGGACACAGCTAGAACAGGTCTTTAAAAAATGGAGATTTGATGTTTTTATTTTAGAAGTCTGATGATTGAAATTCATGCATTAATTTCTAACTTAAAATGATAGTAGTGGGCTAAGGACATACCTTAGACATAGAATGCCTGCCTAGTGATGGAGATGTAAGCCCCTAAATGATATCCCCAGAACCATGCATAGAAAAAATGAATAACATAAAAATTAATGGTAGTAGTAAATTAATCTCAAAGTCTATAGAAGGAAGAAAACAAAAATTTTTTTGAACAGAAAATTGACAAAATTTAAGAAAGAGAAGAGAAAAAGTTAGCAAAACTACAAAGTGAAACTTTAAAAATGTAACTATGGAAAAGAGAAAATGGAAACAAATTAGAGTGTTAAAATTGGTTACTAAAATTATTAATAAAATTGGATAAACCATTATGATTTGGCCCAAAACTTCCTGTGTTAATGCAGAAATGTTCAGAGGTGAAACGATTGAATTGTGAGAGCTCTATCCTAATCAAACCATTCCAGTTTGAATGGACGGAATGTTAAATGTAGGAAACTAGGGGAGGTGAGTCACTGGGATTATGCCCTGGAAGGGTGTTCATCATCCCTGTGACTCCCCTCTCTGCTTCCGAGCTACCAAGATTCAACCAATTCTTCTCCGCTATGGTCTCCTGCTATGATATCCTGCCTCATCTCAAGGATCAGAGCAATGGATTTGGCCAACCATGAAATAAACCTCTGAAAATGTGAGCCCCAAGTAAATGTTTTCTTCCCTAAGCTGTTCTTGTCAGGTGTTTTAACATAGCAATGAAAAGCTGACAGAAATGATAAAGAATCTGATAAATGCAAACATAAAATCAAGAATAAAACAAGGGAGTGACAAACTAGGAATCCTCAATCCTCCTCTTTTCCAAAGACACATTGGTCAACAATACATGAACCAATTCCCTTGGAGTGAAATCTAGAAAGTGGGTGAAAGGTTCCTAATGTGAGGTGAGCCCTAAACAAATCCATCAAAGCCAGTAGGAAAATTCATGTCTATTCATACCCTCACCAATAGCACAGAGTTACACAACTGAAAATAAAATCCAGTTTCCAGATTTTCACTGGGCAAGAACAGAAAGTGGGGAGCTTGTGTCAAATGCTCTGACTTTTCTGAAGGACCACCCAAAGGATTAGATCTTGTGTCAATTGTCTCAAAGTAATGATGAACTGTAGTATATTCCAAATGTAGTATATTGCAAATGCCCAAAGGCCCACCCCCTGCAATGTTCCTCCTCATTATATCTTACCTGCCTATACTCACCACCCAGTACAGTAGTCTTTTCAAACTAATAATCCATCAAATGGATTGATCGAATCATTAGGTCAAGGCTGTTGTCTAATCATATGACTTCTGGATATTCCTGCATTATCATGCACATGAGTGTTTTGGTGACAACTTATCCAAAACATAAAAATAACCAACAGGCCAAAGAAGAAATCAAAAGAAAATTAGAAAGTATCTTGAGGCACATGGAAATGAAAATAGAGCTTGCCAAAATTTACAGGATGCAGCACAGCAGAACTGAGTTATAGCATGTCATAAACACACAAGAGCTTTTCCTCAAGAATGAAAGATTTAAGATTCTTTATACATATGTGTGCACACAAATGTAAAATTCACTGTATTGTCAACACACAAAGAAAATGAATTTAACAGTATTCAACATTCCCCAATGATCAAAATTTCTCAGTTAACTAGGAACAGAAAGAGAACTCCTACCATTGGATAAATACCATCTAGAGAAATCCCAAAATAACATGACAATTATGGTAAAATATTGAATGGAGACTGCTGAAATAAATTAATTCTTCTATAGTAAATTCATTCTTTTCCTACATATTGCATGAAAAACTGGCTATCTATACAGAGAAAAAAAAATCAACTCGTACTTAATCCTGCACTTGAAATTAATATAAGGTGATAAAACTAAATTATAATACTATAAAGTTATAATGCTTCAGTAAGAAAATGTAGAAGAACGTGTGTACTTCACTTCATGTAATTTTGTTTCCTTTAAAAAATAAAATTATCAAGTTAAAATATATGTCATAGATTTTGTTTCTTTTATTGGTATGGCAGTACATACTATATATTCTAGTCCTTCAAAAATATTGAAGTAGTGTCCACGATTAGAGAGAAAAACACAGATATGAAAAACTAAAAGACTGCAATGCTCTTTGCTATTCAATTGAATTGCAGGATTTGGTACAATCCAGAATTTTCAAGACAGACACAGACAAAATTTACCTTGCAAAAAAGTGTTGGTATCAATAATTAGCTAAACTCTTTAAAAACACAAAATACGGGCTGGGGAGATAGCTCAGTTGGTAAAGTGCTTGCCTTGTAAGCACAAGGCCATGGGTTTGATTCCCAGCACCACACACACACACAAGAATAAATAAATAAAAAATAAAAACACAAAATACTCCTTTTGTAAGTCAGGAAAAAGGAATAAATTTTAGAAAACATTGTAAACAAGAACTTACTTGTGCAAGTTGATTCACGATCCCATCTTCCATTGATCTTTGATTCTTTCTATCCCAGTTCTACCCTACATTGTAACTTAGGTTAAAATTATGATTATATTCAGTTTTATCTGATTGATTTGCCTCATATACAATTAACCTTGGTCCTTTACACTTCTCACATTGATCTGTTGCTATGAAATGAAAATATTTCCCTGAAGAGATCAATTATAAGAATCAAACCAACCTAACAGTAACTGTACAGTATAATGAAATTGTATTTCACAATTGTAAAATGAAATTGTGACTTAGGCCTCTAAATTCTATCAACAAATTAATCCTGGTCACCACTGCATGAGATGTGTGCTTTTGTATGAATGTAAGTCTCATGTCCTGTCTTTGAAATATCAGAGAAAATATCTGTTACTAAGATATTTTGTACTTTGGGAACTGAAAGAGTACAAGAGACTCATTTTCTCAGAAGATCTGCATAGTAAATAGTTATCAAAAGACTAAATTTGGTCCCACATTTCAAATTTGTGCAAAAGGATTATATCATTTGCCTTCCTAATTGTAACCACCATTATATTATCTATAATCCAGAATCCTAAAATATTAAAATAAAAACATCATCTATGGAAATATAACAAGTTGTTAGTTCAAATGCATTTTTGAGCAGAATAACATAATATTATAAAATCTGTCTAGAATATATAGAATAGGACATGAATATTTAAGCAGATTCATTATATGACCTGAGAGAGAGACAGAGAGCAAGAGCAAGAGTTAGGAAGAGAGAGAGAGAAAGAGAAAGAGATGGATCCTTGGAATAAGAAATTGAGCGCTTTCATTGGGTGTATTACCTAGTGGTTGAATGCTTGCATGTCATTTCCAGGCCCTGAGTTTAATCCCCACACCATAAAAAGAAAAAGAAATTGGGTGCTTTAAAATTATATTCTCTTTTTCCATTCTTAGAGTCTTTGAGAAACTATATACCAGATCATACTATAGTCAAATAATATTATAATGCCAAAATAAAGACATTTTGCCGACTCTGGTAGGAGTGAAATAAGTGCTACAGAAGCATTTAATGTACCAAATATTTCAATAATTCGGGGAAGATGAGAATTCTGTTTGAATTTGATAAAATGTCTGTATAGGTTTCTGATAATATTTGTTATTAACAATTTGAAAAGCAGAGTGAAGTGAGGATGAACACAGCAGAGCAAAGTCAGTAACTAGCAAAGTCCAGTAAGACTGTAAACCAATCTTACAAAAACAATAGAGTGGGAAGTTAAAACACATGTGGTACTTGAGAATTGATCTCATCCTGGGCTGGTCCAGAGTGTTGAGGAAGGAAAATCAAGAGGTTGTATAAGTCCTAGTAACTAAAGGAAGAATTATATGTGGCCAAGGGGGATGGTGTCCCTGGATTTGATTTGTTTCTGAAAGGATTTCTTTGTTTTTGGGAGGAAATAAACCTATTGAGAAGCATGAATTGCTAGACTGGTGGAAAGGAAATGAATATTGAGATGCAGAATTGTAGACCAACCTATGAGACCTGGAAGGGCTTATATGAAGCTGACTATAGGAAGTAGGCAGAAGATGAACCACAGGATGAAAAACTCTGTGAGATCTGAAGAAATAATATTGTAGCACAAGTTTGCATGTAATTTAGAATGAAAAGTTGAGAGTTCTTGTGCCTACTGTTAACTTGGGTTTTCCTCCCATATGAAATCACATAAAACCATTTGTAAATAAAAAAAGAACAATGATGAGTGAAGTTATAAAAGTCTGAAGACACTTTTATTCCCAGGAATGTTTAGCAAAAAATGTAGGGTTAATAATCAACAAAATGTATTGATTCACTTGACAAAAACTTAATGAATAGCTTCTATATGTCTGTCTGTCTTCTGGGTATTGAGAGCACATGAGAACAAAACAAATATAAGTCCTGTCTTGGAGAAGCTCGACCCCATTCTGGGATTAATTAATATCTAGAAATCCAGTGAATAAGTAAGACTGGAAACCTAGGACAGTCTTGGAATTAAGGACCCAGGAAAACTCTAGGAAAGAACTCAGTCTAGGAAAAAAGTGAACAACCCTTCCTTTTGTCCTCAAACACTTGATCACCAACAGGGCAGAGTGAAACTAATCAGTGATAGTTGTTTCCTGGACCGACATTAGATGTGTCATGTGACTAAGTTGTAATAGTGATTGGAGGCCTATGGCCAACCCATGTGGCAGCACATCAACTTCAGCTTGCTAACTTTGAAAATGAAAATTTATCCTTGATAGAATCTCTGAAAGAGAAAAGATTCTTATAGGAAAAGTTAGTTGGAAGTGGGTATTTAGTGGACTTCATTTCTTTGAAAAACAGAGTGCCATATACAAACAACAGTTGTTTCCAAACTACTTATATTTTCTTGGTAACAAGTATTCAAACTATAATAATATGACGATTTATAAGTAAAATCCAACTCTACACTTATAAGATAAATAATATTAGCAGAAATAGAAACATTAATATATTCTATTAGTACTTTTATTTATTTCTTCTGGAAACTCATTAAATGCTGAGCAATAAAATTCATTATTGTTAAGACTTTTTCAAGAATATCTCTAAATTTTACAAATACAATTGCAAATATTTTCTATGTAAAACTTAAACTTCATTAAGTGTGAATTTGAGAAGGGTGTTCTCACCAACAAACAGAGGAAGTTGGGTTCACATTCCACTAATACATGTAATTGATCTGCCTCCAATCATTGTGAATTTTTCTGTACACTCGAACTCCACTGAATCCCCATGGTAATATGGAGGGGCAGAATGCTGGGCAGAGCCATGGTCAAGTTCCGGTATAGCTCCACATGTTCTCTCCTCCTCTATGTAAATTTCACAAAAACATGTTCATAATGAAGACACAGTATGTATGTTGAAATAAATACAAAAATGTTTCAGTTTCAATTTAATATTTTTAATACATTACCAGTACATATTGGCAAGGTAGTCCACTTTCCATCAACACATTGAATTTTATTAGGTCCCTTCATCAGAAATCTGGGATTGCAATTATATCCTACCACCTCATTGTGTCCATATTCTTCTTCCATTTTGTCCTGAACTTTTCCATTAAGGAGTAGAGGAGGTGGACCATAGGAATGTACATCTTCTATAACAGAAACAATGGTTAATGGTTAAGTTGTCTATTTTGCACTTTAAAAATCCAGAGAAAAGGAAAAAATTTTAGGAATTGATTATTTATCATATGATTCATTATAGAATTCTTAATGAAAATAAACATTTATGGTGCAGTTATGTATCCAAGTTGAATTGCTTCTATTGTAATAGCATTGGAAGTATTTTTAAAGCTTTAAATATTTTCAATAATGAAGATATTTTGAAGATTCATGCAAATTGTTAACAAATGTGGTTGTGGAAATTATATTAATTTTTCATTCTATAGTAGCATTTTAACATAACTTTTTGAGAAAGTATCATCAATGAGACAAGCACTCGATCCACATTTTTAACTGATTTCCTAATATACTCTATTGAATTAACTATTCAAATATTGTTTAGATATACTCTATGAAACTTGAGAGAAGTCCTGAATTATATAAAATGTCCAATATTAATGGTAGCAGTGGAGGAAAAATGAAAAGTATCAAAGTAAGTCTCTGTAGTCTCAGTCACCATATTTGTATATATGAATACTTTCAATACATATTTCAAGAAATAACTGGTGATTAAATTCTTAAACTAGTTTGTGCTTTCTACCACACAACACATATCGACAATTTCATGAACTGGATTATAGACACCGTGGAAGCCAATAAATATTGAGAAGAAAAAATTTATATTCAAAATTCTAATAAATATTTCTACAATAGTCAGATAAATCTTCACCTTTACATACTGGAATATTAGGGGACCAACCAAAATAGTAGCATTGCACTGAATCTGGTCCAACTCTTGTTAAGTCCTGATTGGCAGTAAAATTTCAACAATTCTCTGACTTTATATTTTTCTTTCTTGGGATCAGCAATTAAGAATTTTTCTATTTCAGGAATTGTGCATTCCCTCTCTAAAATAAAAAAGAAAATAATTTACTAATATGTAATTAATCTTGGACAAATTAAATTTTACATATCATATAAAAATGAGGTAGGTGTTTAGCAATGCATGCAGGAGAGATTCAGACAAATCCTCTTCCTGGAAAAAAATGTTACATATTAGGTTTTATTTCCTTTCTAACTTTATTTGTATAGGATGCTGAGAAATGTGGTGGTATTGAATGGCAATATATCTGTCCTAAAATTTAGTTTCCAAATTCAATGAGTTTTCACTGAATATGACTTATTGTTGATATTTGTAAAATTGAATGTTACATTATTTGTACTCTCAAAACATGACATTATTTTCACTTATTAAAAAAATCAACTTTGTACAAATTTTAAATTGCACATTTTAAAAAACTGGCTTTTCTGTTTAATATTATTGAAAAAATAGATGATATAAAAAAGCAATTCTAATGTATTGAAGTTAGAGGAATATTAAAAATTGTGTAATTAATATATTATAAATAAAGAACAAAATTAAGCAATAGTTCAAGGTCAAACTGTTAGTCATATTCTAAGTGCTTTGAATTCTTATATTAATATTCAATCATTTTGTTATATTTTATGATTATTAATTATTTTAATTCAAACAAGGAATAACATATAAAATCTCATTTTTTAATTTTTAAAAACTAGGTGACTTTAGTATATAATATTGAAAAATCACTTTTCTTATTTGGAATTCCACTTTCTCACAAATTTATAAAATTAAAGGCCACAATTAGAAAATTAGAACCACAGTAGAAAGAAAATGCATACTAGCAACAGTAAAGCACTAAAACACTTATCAAATTAGATGTACAATAAAAACTATTTTAAAAAGTAATGCATCAAAAACTAACTTAAAATTTTTGCTGTGGGGCTGGGGATGCAGCTCATGCTTAGCAGGTGTAAGGGTCTGGAATCAATCCCCAAAAGCCCTCCAAAATTAATTTCATAATTGTTTTGAGTTTTGCCAATTACTTGAGGAAAACCACACTTGAATGAGAGTCACTGGGATTCCTCTCCCTACTTCTATTGCAATCTTTTACATAAAATTTCTTTTGTCTTTGGAGGGGGTTTCAAGATGATGGAAGAGAGAAGACTGCTTTTGTGGGGGCTCTGTGGCATGAAACCAAGAAAGCAGAGAGTCAGCTTCTCAGCAAGGTGGGTGAACAACAACAACAAAAAAGGATGGCGAACATTCTGGTATTTAATGCTACACATTCGAAGCGATGGGGGGACTCAGGAGGCTGGATATAATAAAATAAGGAAGAAATCCCACTGACACAGCTGCTGCCATGGTTGGAGGCACCTGTCAGAGCAGCCCCTCCATGAACAAAGTGGAGGGATAATGGAATTAAAAGAACTCACAGTTTGGGTAGGCTTGAGCTGTGTCTGCATATGGAGAGTTCAGAGATCAAAGACACTGCCCAACTAAACTGAAAGGTGTGCTGCATAATACTCTTGTGTGGGAAAGAAGCCACCTTCTCTCCGGACTGCCTGCAGAAGACAGAAAGAACCATTTTGCAATCCTGATGTGATGGCCACCACCTGGGGAAGCTGATTCCTGGCAAACCCAAGTTTTGTCTCAAATAAAGTCCTGGTGAAGTCACATTGCACGACATAGGGTGTGTCTAAGTGACCAGGAGAAAATCAAATGTGGAGAAAGGTTTACACAGTGGACAACTGGTTGTGGAAACCCACCTGGCTCTCACCCTCCCACTCCAAATCTGCTGTTTGCAGAACTAGCTGGGAGAGTTGTGCCTGACTGGGAATAAAAGGGTGGGGGCAGGAGAGATTGAGTTTGGAGACTGAACCCAAGACCAGGAAGTGTGGAGTCCACAGGTGATGTAGTAGATTAAAATTTGGCTCCTCAGTCACATGAATGGAACCCAGGGAAGATCCCTGGGATATAATCTTCCAGAATGGACCAAAAATTGCTGAGCTAAGGAGACACACTGATTGAAATTCTCCAAACCAAATGGTATTCAGGGAAGAACCTGGAGCCCAATCAAGCCTAAACACTGCCTTCAGGAGTTCAATCTACATGATTACCTTTCTCTTCCCAGCAATCCCACGTAACACTGCTGAGAAAGGAAGCTGAAACTTTTTGAACTCCAACAAACACAATACTTTAATTTTTTTTGAGACCTTTTTTCTTTGTTAAATTGTGACTTTTGTTGGTATGGACATTTATACATATTCATTTTTTCCCCCATTTCTAGCATTTTTGAAACCAATTATTTTTCATGGATCAGTATTTTGAGGACTAGGATGTTGGTTAGTATAATTCAGGGTTTTTTGTATTCATTTTCTTTTTATTTATTTATTTATTTATTTCATCAGTGCTGGGGATTAAACCCAGGCCTTGTGCTTGCAAGGCAAGCTCTCTACCAACTGAGCTACATCCCCTGCCCTTATTTTTATTTTTAATAATAAAAATTTTGCCTTATGTGTTTTTTTCTCTCAGTTCTCTCTTTTCTTCCTCTAACATCCAATCTCTATTGTTCTCTCTTTCACTCTTCCTTTAATTTTTTTGCTTCTATCTTCTCTCCTCTGCCCTCATAATCATCACATCCTACATCACTTCTGTTCTCTCCCAGTCCACTATTCAAAACTGTAATTCCATTTGCAAACTTAATGTTTTTACTGTGGGAAATGACTGAACATATCATTTCTGTTTATTTTAACAATTTGCCCTATAGATGTCATTACAGAAACTGTTTGCTTTAATGCTGTATATTGCATTGGTGGTTGTTAATGTTTGTCTCCTCCTAAATGATTAGGTACAGGAAACCTTCAGGGATACTACAGATCCACAGGGTTGAAACTCTGCTAACTCAGAGCCATATTGTTAGATGGGTAGACACACAAAACACATGAAAAGGCAAGGGAATGAATCACCCCAAACAAACCAAGATACTTCAATAAAAGAATCCATTGGTACCGCAGTGGAAGATATGTCAGAGAAAGAATTTAGAATGTACATAAAATGATCTGCAAGGTAAAGGACTATTTAAGGAATGAAATGAAATCAGAAAGAAAACCAAAGAAATGAAAGATCACTTCAATAAAGAAATAGAGATTCTGAAAATAGAGATTCAAGGAAAAATACTCAAAATTAACCAAATTTAAATACTCAAATTTAACCAAATTAAAAACTCAATGGAAAGTATCACCAGCAGACTAGAATACTTGGAAGAAAGAGTTTCTATGATCACCCACCGCCCACGGGGACAATCACAACGTGTACGCTCTTCTTGATCACAGGAACCAAAAGGAGTTTATTCCCCAAGTCTCAGACTTATATCAAGAACATCAGCCTATCAGAGAGTAGACTACCAGGAAAGTCAGCCTATCAAGGAACAGTCTCCAGGCAGATACCAGGATCACCTCATGTACAACAGCCAACCAGAGTCACTTCGTTAAACTTGCTTATGAGTACGGTTTATTCTGGCAAACTGCCAGGTGGCCATCTTAGAGATCTGGCGAGGGTGCGGCTCTGGGGCCCTCAGAGCCTGCCCCTGACATCTCCCCCTTATTCTTTAAATAAAGAAAAGATGACTTGGGACCATGCTTGTCTTAGGTTGTCCATGGCAAATTACATCCTTACCCGTCATTGGAATTGACCTCCAGGTGTCAGAACCCTGTCTTAGGTTGGTATGCATTTCCATGGATCTTACCCATCTTTGACTACTGGTCCAGCATGCTTAGCCATACTTGGGGGGATGTGCCTGTCCCAATGGCTGTCAAAGCCTGTTCTATAGCCCGTCGATGACATCGGGCATCTTGGCGAGCTCTGATTTGGCTGTGTATAACATAGGCTATCCCTAAGCAGATAATAATCAGAACAGCTACTGTTCCAGCCCACTGTTTTGTCAATCCCAGGGCTTTAGATAACAAAGAGAACATCTTGGATACCGATGTAACTTGAACCCTGGTGGCATTGACTCTGAGTATTTCAGCTCGTAGCTGACTGGTTAAATTATCAAACTGTAGATGACCAGTAAGGTAGACAGAGAGATTTTTAGATAACATAGCCGCAGAGCTAAGGTTATTATAAGCAATAGGGGTGACACACACTGCTCTTAAAGGATAAACACATCCCAGTCCCAAAAGTTCTTGTGAGACGTCCACTTGTTCTTATAGTAAGTCCACTCTTTGATTTACAAGGAGTATGCCTGCTCTTAGATGTTGGTTTAGGGTCTCTTTGGTCTGTAAGGTTGCAGCTGTATTTTTGGTCAAGTGATTGACTGCTGTTGCTATAGGTATGGCAGTTGCTAGTGCTGCTGTTGCAGAAACCACTATTGCAGTGACCACAGCCGCTGTAATGCCAAAATCTCTCTTGTCTCTAGATAGTAGTACTGGCAGTTCTCTATCTGTAACAGATACTGGAACAGGTAGGAAGGTAGGAATATGCATTAAGACCACCAGGTCAAATGCAGAAGTATTCCAGCATTGAGAGAGAGAGCAATTGCTTGAGGTACAATTGAGAAGAGAAGAAGTTGAATTTGGTTTATTAGCTAACAAAGACATAAAGGGGGACACACAAACTGGGGTAGGTGGAAAGGTAATATTTCTGGTACACTTAGATTGTGAGGCAGCACCAGTGAACCTAGAACTGTTTGTCCATGTAGAGGAGTTCCAAGTACATAGCTCAAATGCCCCTCCTAAGAGACTGAAAAAAGATTGTAAGTTAGTATATCCTGAAGCCGCAGTGAAAAGCATTCAATTGTCAAAGGGGTTGACACGTTTCATGCCTAATTGAACATCATTATTAGTGAAGTTATTATTGGCACTATAAGAAGTGAAGTTGGGGGAGAAGAAAAACCCATTACAAGGAGGGAAAATTCTAGGAGTCCGGAAACCATTGTTGGTAGCATTATATCTGCGAGGAGTCCACCCTGAAACTAAACAGCATCTCCTGTTTTTTATGTATTCTTGAAATGTAGAACCATTTTCACCAGGGCGAAAAGAACGTGTGGCTACGGGGTGAAAGACTGTCAACAGCATGATCGTCAGGAGTGTCTTTGGCATCTTCATTTTGTTGATCCGAATTTCTTGTTGGTAGCTTTGCCACTGGTCGAGTCAGCCATTCAGGAACCCAGATAGGTGACATTTTATCCTGTGGAAACACACAAACCGAGCCGCGGCTCCAGTAAAGCACCTGGTCCGGGCCGTTTCATTGTCCAGTAAGAACATCCTTCCATTTTACCGTCGCTCTATCATGTTGTTTATGATTGCCATGTCTCTCAGCGGCAGAGCGACCCTCATTATCCAGAGTTAAAAAATTTAAAATAAAGAGGTAAAGAGAAAGTTTATCTTTAGGGGACCTGAAGTTCTCCCCTATTCCCCCTTTATGTTTATAAAGAGTATTTTTGAGGGTGAGATGTGCACATTCAACAATACCTTGTCCTTGTGGGTTATAAGGTATACCTGTGGTTAGAGTTATTTCAAATTTAGTGAGAAATTGGTTAAAAGAGGTTGAAGCACAAGCAGGGCCATTGTCCATTTTAAGTTGTTTAGGAAGTCCCCAGGCTGCGAAAGCCTGGAGAAATGGTAAATGACATCTTTGACTTTTTCTCCGCTGTGTAGTGACGCAAAGATGATACCTGAACATGTGTCTACAGGTACATGTACATATTTAAGGTTACCAAATTCAGGAATGTGTTAACATTCATTTGCCATAGATGATTAGGTAACAGTCCTTTAGGATTAACTCCTATAGAAGGTGGATGATGGAGGACTGTACACTGGCCACAAGATTTAACAATAGCATGTGCAGTTTCTTTAGTAATGGGAAACTTCAGTTTTAATGTTGTAGAATTAAAATGGAATTGTTGATGATAATTTTTTGAGCCGCCTCAAACGCAGAAAAAATGTGGGGATCCTTAGTTGCTATATCTGCTATATTATTCCCTAGAGCTAAAGGTCCAGGTAAATTGGTATGAGCTCTGATATGTCCAATAAAGAAAGGATTATAACGATCCCAAATCATTTGTTGTAAAGTCCGTAAAGGATGAAAAATAGTAGAGATTGAAGCAATAAGCCCTGCACATTCTAAGTTACTGAGAGCTTGAACTACATATAAACTATCTGAGTAAACATTGAATGGAATATTAGGGAACATTTTAAAAACTTCAAGAACTGTTAAGAGTTCTGTTTGTTGAGCAGAAGAGTTAGGGAAAAGGAATGTTTGGACTTTATCTTGATAACAAATAGCTCCAGTCCCTGTTTTGGATCCCTCGGTGAAAATCACAGGAGCCTTAGGATAGATTGTTCTGGTAACTCTTGGGAACATTACAGAATTATTACTACAAAATTGTATATAAAGATGTTTAGGATAGTGAATATCAAAGTTAGCTTGAGTGGAGCATCTAACAACAGTCCAAGAATCCATGAAATTATATAACCAAGAAAGTTGATGCTTACCATAGGGAATAATGATAGTAGCTGGATGAATTCCAAACACTGTGATAGATGATTTAAGTGCCTTTAAGATTACTTGAGCTACTGCTTCAGGGTAGGGTAAGAGAGTTTTATTGGGTGTACAGGCTAGATGGACCCAAAACAAGGGACCCTCTTGCCAAAAGACTCCAGTGGGTAGTTTCTTGTTAGGAATAACAATGAATTGTAATGGCTGAGAGAGATCAATACGATCTACCTGGGCCTCATCTAATCTTTTTTGTATAATATTCAAAACCAGACGCGCCTCAGGAGTGAGCTCTCTGGGAGAAGTGGGATGGGGATCCCCTTGTAAGATATTAAAAAGAGGAAGTAGTTCTCCTGTGGAAAGCCTCAAATATGGACGAATCCAATTTATATCCCCTAGTAGCTTTTGAAAATCATTTAATGTTTTTAGATGCTCTACCCTGATGACAGTTTTTAGTGGCTTTACTACAGCCCTGTTTAATTGGGCTCCTAAGAATTCTTGTGTAGTACCAACTTGAACCTTTTCAGGGGCTATAATGAGTCCCCATAATTTGAGTTGTTCTATTAATTCAGAGTAAATATCCTTTAAAATATCTTCCTCAGAGTGGCATAATAATATATCATCCATATAATGATAGATAATAAGTTTGGAGTATTTTTGTCGAATTGGCTTTAATGCCTGATCAACATAAATTTGACACATAGTGGGGCTATTGGCCATACCTTGTGGCAAAACAACCCATTCATATTGTTGATCAGGTTGTTGATGATTTAGAGCTGGGAGAGTGAAAGCGAATCTCTCACAATCCTGAGGATGTAATGGAATAGAGAAAAAACAGTCTTTTATGTCTATAATTATTGTAGGCCAATCTTTTGGTAAAGCAGTAAGGACTGGAAGCCGTAACTGAGTTGGCCCCATAGATTGCATAGTAGTATTAATAGCTCTTAAGTCATGAAGGAGCCTCCATTTTCCTGATTTCTTTTTTATGACAAAAATAAGGGTATTCCAAGGAGAAGTAGGCGGCCTAATATGTTTTGCAGCTAACTGTTGTTGTACCAGTTCTTGGGCTGCCTTAAGTTTTTCTAATGTCAGGGGCCACTGAGAGACCCACACTGGTGCATTGGATTTCCAAGTTATTTTTACATACTTTTGTTCAGTGGCCCCAAGTAAAAACCCAAGTCTTGGTGACCTTGATTGCCCTTAACACTAATTGGTTGCGTGTTTCCCTGGCCATATCGGCCAAGTCCCTTGTCCCATTTATGACCTTGTTTTACCATAAGATTTTGAGCCTTTTGGCTATAATGGCCTTCTGTAATGAGTACTAAATCCATTTGCATGAGAATATCTCTGCCCCATAAATTAACAGGTAAATGTTCTAAGACATAAGGTTTAAATATTCCCTGTTGGCCCTCATCGTTTTTCCATGTCAATACAAAACTACTCCTTTGTGGGCTAGTAGCTACACCCAATCCCCTTAGGGTTTGTTCCGCTACTTGTAGAGGCCATTCTTTTGGCCAGTCTTTTAGGGTAATAATGCTAGTATCAGTTCCTGTATCTAGGAGTCCCGAAAATTCTCTATTTTTAATCTTTATTTTAAGCATTGGCCTATTTTTTAAGTTCATGGTAAGACAGGCAAAATCAACTCCAGAAGATCCCAAACCTGCAGTTCCCCTGGTTGCTTCGGTTAATGGAAAATTATTATGAAGGCTGGGAATAATCAAAAGCTGAGCTATGCGGTCCCCAGGTGATATGGAGATAATTCCTTGAGAAGAATGTGCAAGAACCTTAATTTCTCCTGTAAAATCAGAGTCAATAACTCCAGGGATAACTATAAGTCCCCTGAGTGCACTAGAGCTCCTACCTAATAAAATTCCAACAGTATCAGGAGGTAAGGGACCTTTTAGGTCTGTAGGGATGTTAAAAGTTTTGGGCTGTTTTAGTTTCAAGAGGAATTCCATTGGCCCAGAGAAAATCCTTTAAGGGACCTTCCATGTGCATTTGTGACATTTCACTGCCCATATTTCTCTATTAAACGAACAGAATGCAAAGAACTTTAACTAGCCAATCAAAAGCAAAAGCACTTACACTCAATCTCCGTCGCTTATTCCATGAACTTTAACTCCATTGTTTATTCCGCAAACTTTAACTCCGTCACTTATTCCGCGAACTTTAACCTGGCCATCCTGTACTTTACTTACCCTGTATTTACCTGATCAGTTCCTTCTTTGTAACTCAAGTTCCCGGGTTTCGGCACCACTTATGATCACCCACCGCCCGCGGGGACAATCACAATGCGTATGCTCTTCTTGATCACAGGAACCAAAAGGAGTTTATTCCGCAAGTCTCAGACTTATATCAAGAACATCAGCCTATCAGAGAGTAGACTACCAGGAAAGTCAGCCTATCAAGGAACAGTCTCAAGGCAGATACCAGGATAACCTCATGTACAACAGCCAACCAGAGTCACTTCCTTAAACTTGTTTATGAGTACGGCTTATTCTGGCAAATTGCTAGGTGGCCATCTTAGAGATCTGGCCAGGGTGTGGCTCTGGGGCCCTCAGAGTCTGCCCCTGACAGTTTCAGGTAATGAAGACAAAATATATAATTTTTACTTTTTTTTTAGTATGGGGATTAAACCCAGGGCCTCATGCATGCTGTGAAAGTGCTCTACCACTGGGCCACATCCCCAATCCCAAAATACATAATAATGAATATAAGGTGGACTATGGAGAAAAATGGTAAGAAACTATAAACACAACTTCCAAGAAATATGGGATAACCTGAAAGGACCAAATTAAAGATATATCAGGTTAGATGAAGGCTCAGAGATACAAATCAAAGGAATCCACAATCTTCTCAATGAAATAATATCAGAAAATTTCCCAAACTTAAAAGTTATTTTGTATGTGTGTGGGTATGTGTGTTTATTTTGTGTCCATTATATATAAATTCTTGATTTCATCATATTATAGAAAGCACTGCTTAATAAGAAAAAATGATTTTGACTGTTGAGTATTAAACAACTGCTGGATTTCTACAGAGATAATAACTAAAAGTGCAATTTAAAGAGAAATGTGAATGGACCAACACCAGAGGAGAATCATTTGTCTTTGTCTACCAGTCAAAATCATATAACTTAGTACTGACATATGGAAATATTAGTAAGGATTTTTTACTGTAAGGTATTTACTTTAAGATATCTATAAACCTGTTTTGCTTAAGTGGTTTATGATAATAACATAAACATCTCCTCACAGAAAAGAACTCCCAGGACATTTGAATATCTGTCAATCTATATGCAATTTTCTCCTACATGGCTGCTGCAAGAATACTAAGCTGTCATATATTCAGCTTTTGGAGAGTTACACTCTCCTGGAAAACTGTGTGTTCACTTGGTCATGAGTCTTTCTAAAATTGGCAATAAAAAGTTACTTTCACTCAATTTGTTTCCTGCAGAAGACATGTTTGGGTAACCCTAAGGTGGTGGCTGGCATTGAGCTAAGAGGTGTGGCACATAATTAGTGCTAACACAGTGTGATCTACTTTTGCCTAATTAGTTAATGTCTCCTTTGTGCTAGTGGTCAACAGGTCTTCCTCATTCTTAATTAGTACCTTAGTGCATGCTCCAACCATGCTACTTAATCCTAAACTGATTGGCTGCCTTAGGTATATAAGACACACCTATAGGAAGCACCATCATATAAGCAGCACCTCTGATAGATCGCAGAAGGCAGATGGCAGATGACAGAAGAAGCACACTAATAGCACGCACCTTTAGTTTGCAGGATGCAGGACTTTAAGAAGATATAGATCTCTGAAAGTGTAGTCTCTCTCTCTTAAGCAAAGTCTCTCTTATGCAAAGCCTCTCTCTCTCCTCTCAAAGTCTTTCTTCCTCTATAAGCTAGGGAACAATTGAACAAGCAAGAAAGCAGCGCACTAAAGAGAAAGATAATAGAAGTAGTTCGCTTCCAGTCCACCTCCGATAAATACCCAGGCAATTGTTGCTGCAGGCGGTAACAATATCCGCACGACTGTTGGCGCGGGCAGCGACAGTTTCCATTGCTATCTCTGTCGCTCCTAATTTCTCTCCTTTTCTTCACAGCTTCACATTTTCCAGTCATGTCTAGTGACATTGGAAAGGCCTTGAGAATCATATGTTCATAACTCTTGCATTCTTAATTTATATTATTTATTTTTGCAGTGTGGGGGATTAAAATTAGAGCCTTGGGCTGGCTAAGCACTCTACCACTGAGCTAATGCCCCAGCCCTTTTATGAAGATGGTCACTTGGTATTGTAAAATCTTCTAGCTGCACAAAGCATGGATCTCTTATAATTACAGAGATCATTTTAAAAGCCTCTCTCTCATGTAGAAAAAAATCTAAAGTTTTGTGATCCAGCCCTTGTCTATTCTTCTAATATTAGTATATATCTTTCTCGCCTTCTCAGTTCAGATTCCTGGATTTACTATCTTTGAATTATCTAAATTCACAAACCCTTTAGAGTGAACATTTTTCAACATTTCCTTGCTTCAGTTGCCTCCTATTTTCTGAGTCATTAGATTCTTTTTTTGATTCTTTGAATGGTGGTATATAAAATATACTTGGACTATTTTAATTAATTGGTTTATTATTCACCTTAATTCATTGGATTTGGTTTTATTCTGCAAAACTGCAATGAAAATTCTAGAAAGGCAGACCTGGGTTTGTGTTATCATTTTCTCCTATCTTACAAAAGGAATTTCTTGATATCCCAAATGAATTAAATTTGAGTGGCTCCTCCATGCTGACAATCCAGTCTCCTGATATGATATATTCTGCCACCATTTTAATTCAAGCCTTGAAACTCTACTAGTGTTCCTCATCCTCTTTCCCTCAGGCATTATTCAATCTCAATGCCCTTTTCTCATATTTCAAAATACAATAGAACCATCAGTTTCTGATTATTTCCACCATTAGATTTACACACCCATGTTCTTTGCTTCCTCCTGTTACAAAATTGTGTGGTCTTGTTGCCAACAAACCCAGTACTTCCAACAGGAGCTCCACATTGCCAAATCCACCACAGTTTTACAGTCTTCTTACTAGACACATTAAAGAAGCCAGAACTATCATAATAATGTAATTAGATTGCATTTTCTGTATTACATGACAGAAATATGACAAAAAAAGTTACACGGACTATTCAATCTACTAACCAAAACAATCCTTTGTATATGGCGTACAAGAGGCATTAATTTATTTCACTGCTTTAGAAACACATTACTATCTTGAATGTTGAAAACACCCTTTCCTCCAAGCTGTTAAATCAGAAGGACCATTGTGATTTTTATGTTTTTCCTTAAAAATGTTTCTAGGTAATTCAAATTTCTAAAAAATAGAACACATGCACATTTATTTTTATATTGAAAACAAAAAGAATTTCTAAAACAGTACTTACCATAACATATGGGCATATAACACCATCCATTGGCCTTATGTACTATGGATCCTTTGGCATGTTTTAATCACATTTGCAGTCAAACTTGTCATTGAGTTTAAACCAGGTGGCATTACTTTTGGTTCTAGCATTCTCAAATACTGGCATGTCACAAGATTCTAAGCATAATAAAATTGAGGATTTCATTTCTAATGTAATTTAAATGAAAATTGTAGTAAGTCTCATCCCAAGAACATAAGACTTTATAGGTAAGTATGTGATGATGAATTGAGTACTGTATCAAAATAGCCTAAGACCAAAGATAAATCATTGTCCTCAAATAGTTACTATAAATGAAAAATATTTTCCTACATGACCTTTTATTTATCATTTAAATGTTCTAAAAAGTTTATTCAAATTTTTCTCAATTCCATTTTATATAAGCATTTATCTGATGCTAGTAATAAAATAGAACATTACAGATGTGTATTACTTATTTTAGAAAACTGGAAAGGCATTTGGAGAATTAAGGTGTCAGTTTAATAGTTGTGATATAATGAAGAAATATGTATTAATTAAAATATTGATGAATTTTATTTAAGACTTTCTAAAGATGATATACAAAATTTAACTTTATTATTTCTTGAAGCAACTGATGTGGTTTCATTTCAAAAGGAAGCAAAACCTTTGAGAAAAATGATACATCATAATTTTTTCTTTTCAGAATCACTAGTTTGGTAAATGTACATAAGTAAATCTTTCCTCCCCTGACACACACACTTAAAGCATAGTATGACTTAGAAGTGATTCAGGGAACTTCATATGTATTCTGGCACTCACTAATTTATTTTAGCTGAGATCTTTTATGTCCACCTCTGATTTAGGTTGTCAACTTTTTACATCAAAGACTTCACTCCTAGACATAAAAGTAATGTTCTTAGTGAAGATTTGGGGTAATGGTGTATAATCTCAGAATATTTTAACCTTTGTAATTTATATATTTGATACTGTAAGGTAGGTTTAATTTTGAAAAACCTCCCTTTTAGAACATCTGCATAAACAGATATTGGAAAAAAGAATTGTTTCAATGTGTTCAAAGATTTTTCTGGTATAATATCCAAGGTTAATTAAGATTTTCTAGGAATGATTATTTCCATTTATCTTATTAAATGTGAATCCATTTAGTAGTATTTAATATTCTTTAAATGAAATGATGAAGATATCCATTCCTACTTTTTGATTTCTGTTCTTTTTTTCACAATTTATATTCTGATAGTATCTAGATAAAAAAAGATGCAAATTGCCCCCTTATAAAATTCATCATACACTAAATTCTGATCAATGACTCATTATGAAACTTTCTTATTATGAAACAGGAAATTGGGAGGAACACACACTGTGAAAGAACCACAGCTGAGGGGCAGGAGCTCAGGCACCTGGTCACACCTAGGATTGCCCCGACTTCAGGCAGTATTCTGGGTTGAACAGAAAGACTTCACACAGGAATTCCCAGCTGCATAAAGACAGAGGGAGCTTGGGGAAAGTCCACATCATCAGAAGTATCTAAAGCAGCCCTGTGTTTTCATCATTAAGAAAACAAGCTTAGTAAGGTCCAACCCTCCAGGGATCAGTCTAGGTAAGCTGACACACATTTGTACACGAGGAACAATGTGACAACAGGTACCCTAGGGGGATGCCTGGAGCTACCTGGAAGCACAGCACAGAATGTGAAAGACATCACAACCTAGAGATCCACATGAGCAAGGGACCCCTTCTGGACGTTGAAGGGAAGCTCTGGGGACCAGAGAGAAAGAGCTGTAGGACGACCTAATGGAAAGGAGAGGGATGGCCACTGGAACGTCTGCCTGCAGACCTCAGCCCAGAAGCAAAGAAGAGCAGCTTGCAGGGAGGGCCTGATGGCCAGAGGAGCTGGAGGAAGGCCACGGTGCCCTGACACGGGGAGTCCTCCCGTCTCGGGAGTCGCCCAGCGTGAAAACATGTGAAATGCTCCTGTCCCAAGATGGGCCGTGCCAGAGTGCAGAGAAACCGCCACCTGTTTTTTGGGCTATAGAACGGGAAGAGGAAGAGCATCTAGGCAGGGCAGAACACAAGTAGTGTGTTCCAGGTGGAAGGAAGAGGAAGAACAGGGGCCCTGGTTCCAAATGTGCTTAGAGAGAACAAGGGACAAGGTAGCCCTGGCAGGCGACCCCACTGAGGGGCCAGGATCCCATGCTAAGCCCCACGAGTGACAGATCAAGATCTAACAGGGGCTTGGAGATTCTTGTGTCCTTGTGGTCACTGGGCCTAGTCAAGGGGAGCCTCCTAGCTCAGTTCCTTCCCTATCACCCTCAGGACACTCTCCTTATTCCCCACAACACAGTACATGGTTCGGACTCACACAAGCATGGTGCTACCCACCCTCCTTGTACCTACTTCACCTAGGGTGACACACACACACAGCTCTTCAGACGGGATAGGAAGAATATCTGGAATTCCCGAGGGGTCCCCCAGTGAACTACATCAGAAGGCGCTCTGCACCACCCAGCATCTCCGGGCCACCTTAGGAAAAGTCACCAGATGGGATCTCAAAAGCACCCAGTCAGATGACTGTATGGGTCATGTGAATCACACGTGAGTCTCTTACAAGATCTGTAGGCTTCATGTGTCGGGAAAAGACCACGGTCCTCCACGATGGCACGCACAACATCTGACTCAGAGCAGAGAGAGGCAGGCACACTGAGAGATCCAGAAGAGAGCTCCCTGGAAGCCTCTATCCTGATCAAGGTTCTGTTGAGAGCAAGGTGGTATCTGTGCTGCTGTCTCAAGAACAGAGAGGACTGCTGGAACCCTGTGCTTACCAAGGTTATTAAGAGATATTTGTGCAAGGAATGTGCAGCTGCCTGAGACCTTATCCGTCTAGGACGGGAGCGGGGCTTAGCCCCAACTCATCTCCTGCTTAGTTCACCCCTTCCCTCCTCCCTTCTTCCCCTAGGACCGTTCAGTTCTGGCAGGACCCAATGAAAATCAAATAGATTGGCAGGACCCAACCAGAGGAGGACTAATGTTTAGCTGTTCAAATGTTAACAAATTAAAAGAACACTGTAAAACTACTTGCCTTTTATTATAAAAACCCTACTAACGTGGGCTGGGGGCCTCTCTTAGCCTCACTGGTTAAGGACGCAGAGGACCAGGCTCCAGCTTGCTAATAAATGACTGTTTGTTGCTTGCATTGATCGTGATCTCTGGTGGTCTTTGTGGGATCTCGAGCCTATGGGCACAACAGTTCCCCACTTGACCTCACACTCTCTCTCCCTCACCTGAGACCAAGGCTGGGGGAAAGAAAGGAGAGCACATGGAAACGGATGTACACGGTGGTCCCTACACTGTGCCTCACTCTCTTAAAGATCCGACTTGTTGCCGTGGCCCGCTGTACATGAGGCTAAAGTGTGGGTTCCGTTTTGTCACAGGTCA
The DNA here is from genome assembly GCF_902686445.1 of Sciurus carolinensis. Taxonomy (NCBI): domain Eukaryota; kingdom Metazoa; phylum Chordata; class Mammalia; order Rodentia; family Sciuridae; genus Sciurus; species Sciurus carolinensis. The sequence continues at coordinate 89,952,801 of NC_062224.1, forward strand.
CACATTCTCTCACAGGAGTGTGTGGGCTCCTGCGGTTAAGCACAATGACGTGTGAGCGCGCGCGCACACACACACACACACACACACATACTCACTTTCACACAGAGGATATTCTCAGTAAGGCCTCTTGAATGAACAAGAACTCTGAGGTGTTCAGAGTTCGGTGACATGTCCACAGTAAATCAGAGGGTCACTGGATGAGAATGGATCTGAAAGGAGTCATCCGACTCCAAAAGCTGTGCCCAATCCACCTTCTATGCAAAGCCTGCACTCCTCTTCTGCTCTGCGTCTTCACAGTCCACCCACACCTCATGACTTGAAGGCTTGGTCCCCCCAGGGAGCAGTGTTGAGAGTTGGGGGTCCTTGCCTGGGTGCTTGGATCCCCGGGGCTCTGAGCTCCTGACGGGATGGAGCCTTTAGTGGATCTGTAACTAGCGGGCTCTGGGGAAGTGGTAGAGACGTAGGGAGGGGCGCCCAGTGGGAGGAAAGAGGTCAGCGGGGGCATGCTCTCTCAGGCCATGTCCTGTCCCTGGTCCCTTCCTCCTCCTCTCTCTTCACCAATGACCAGCAGGGTGAGGACGTGCCCCACAGGCTCTGCATTCCTGGGCCCCAGGCGGCTCAGAGCCTAGCACCTCCCCAAGCACTTGGAACCCTGGGTTTCCCAAGACCACCTCCACAGGCCTCTGGAGTCACTCTTCCCTTGCAACATTCCCAGGACCACAGGACCGCCCCCTGCACCAAGGAATAGGTGCCCAGGCCTGACTCTGAGAGCAGGAACTAAGCCGGTGAAGTCTCTGTGCTCCTCTTGGGAGCAGCCACGTGATGAGATCCAAAAGGAAGAGCAATTTATTCAGAAGTCTCCAGGGGGAGGCATCCCAGGGACAAGTCTCTGAGGTTTTCCTTGCAGCCCCAGGCCTGGCGAGAGGTCGCTCCACTGGTGTGCACCTGTCCCAGGTGGGACGCCCTCCGGACTGGAACCAAGGGCAAGGAGGCGCATGCAGGTTGCACACTTCTGGGCATGCAGCCGTCGCCTCCAGCAATGAGATCCCCAGCCATCAGCCTGAGGGGAGAGTGATGCACTGGCTGGCGAGGGCACATCACCCCCGCCCCTTTGGACCACGCCCACCTAGAGGGGCCCGGGCTTGGGAAAGGACATCAGCGAGGGCCCAGGGGCGGGATCGGGCTGCACAGACCCACCTGCTTGGCCGCGCCCACGCCTCAGCCGACCCCAGATTCCGGAGCCACTCTCTTTCGAGATCGTCCACTGTGTGCCCGACGTCCTCTGCTGGTCGGAGCCACCCGGTTTTCCCGAATGGACTCTGTCCTGGGGGCCTCCAGGCAACAACAACAGCACACTCGTGCCAGGAAGGCGAGGATCCTCCTGGTCACCCGCCTCCAGGTCTTGGTGCCTTCTCGGGAAGAGGCCCTGGTCCCGGCCTGGGCTTGCTTGGTGGGGAAGGCGGCACGCTGGCCTCTTGACACCCCTTGGGAGGCCCTACAGCCCTCTACCTGTGACCTGTGGCCTCCAGACCCAGGACCTGGTGGCACGGCGGAAAGGTCCTGCGGTGGGGCGAGGCCGGAGAGGATCCTCCTGGTCGCTGGCCTCCTGGTCTTGGTGCCTTCTGGGGAAGAAGGGGAAGAAAGCCTGGGCCCGCCCTGTGCTTGCCAGGTAAGGGGGGCGGTGCGCTTGCTTCTTGACACCCCCTGGGGGGACCTGTGGCCCTCCATCTTGGTGCATTCCCTGCAAGAGCGCCCCGCCCGACCCAGGGCTGGCTCGGTGGGGACGGCGGCAAGCTTGCCTCTTGACACACCCTGGAGGGCCCCTTGGGCCTCCTCCTGTGACCCGCCGCCTCCAGACCCTGGGCTGGGCGGCAGGGCGGCAAGGTCCTGCGGCGGGGCTCCTCCTGGCGCCAGGCTGCCGGCCTGCAGGCTGCGCAGGGCCACGGCAGGCAGACTGGCTCTCCTGCAGGCCCTCTGCTCCTCACACCGCTGCTGCGCCTCGGTCACCATGCGCTGGGGGTAAAGGCTGGGCTCGCTGGCTCTCCTCTGGCAGGGCTTGGGAAGCCCGAGAGAGCCCGAGGACGAGGATGGCCTTGGCCGCCTCCTTGGGACCGCCAAGACTGTCCCCTGGCTTTGCAGGTGCCTGAGCAAAAGGTAGGTAGCCATGGCTGCGTCGAACTTGCGGCCCTTCAAGGACCTCCAGGTGTCCGCGAGCCCGTAACCCAGATCCAGCATGAGCGTCACCGTCAAGGGGTCTGGGTAGACCGGGGCGCACTCACTGACACCGCTCGGGCAGGGCCGCCCGGCCGCGCTCAGCCACCGGTGCCGCAGGACTTCGCCCAGCTTGGGCCTCTCCGCGGCCTCCACCGTCAGCATTTGGGCCACCAGGCTCCTTGCAGCGGCGGACGCGCGGCCTGGAGAGTCGTAGGTGCCCTGCAGGACCTGCTCCATCAGCGCCCCGACTGTGGTCCCCGGGAACGGCAGGCGCCCCGTCAGCATGAAGTACAGGAGGACGCCCAGGCTCCACACGTCCACCGCGGGGCCGTCGTACTCCTCCGCCAGGAACAGCTCCGGGGCCCAGTAGGCCGGCGTGCCGCACGTGGTGTCCAGCCTCTCTCCCGGCGTGAACAGGCGTCCCAGGCCAAAGTCGCACAGCTTCGCGTGGCCTCGGCCGTCCAGCAGGATGTTCTCGGCCTTCACGTCCCTGTGGGCGATGCCCTTCTCGTGGCAGTAGTGCAGGGCGCTGGCCACCTGCAGGAACAGTCCCTGCGCCTCCTCCTCCTGCAGGCCCACCCCCTCCGGGACGTGCTGCTGCAGCTGGCCCCCGCCGGCGTACTCCATCACCACGTAGATGTGGTCGGTCGTCTCCAGCACCTGGAACAACTGCACCACGTTGGGGTGCTCCACGGCCTTCATGATCTCCACCTCGGACCCGATGGAGGCCGGGCCCGGCTCGCCCTTGCCCTTGCCCAGCACTTTCACGGCCACCTCTGTCTCCGTCAGGATGTGGCGGGCCAGCCTGACGGTGCCAAAGCTGCCCTGCCCGATGTCCCCCAGGACCCGATACTGCCCCGCCAGGGCGTCCCCCGACCAGGAGCTGGCCGAGAGGCCCCGCTGCAGGCTCATCCCCGCACTACTCTCACTACCGCTACTCTCACTCAGCATCTCGGCGGCCAAGCCACCCGAGGAAGCTAGCTCAAAACAACACAAAAAACAAAACCAACAAACAAAGCAGAACTAAAACAACAAAGCAACACAACAACACCCACAAATCAAAGAGACAATCCGCACACCACAACCGCCAAACCACCAAACCACCAAACGCTCTAACTACCTGGGAGTCCGACAGGTCACCAAAACAGCTCCCTGCACAATGGACGAAGCCCCAGTGCCGCCTCTGCCTTATATAGCCGGCCATGGGACTCCCTCACAATGGCCCCTTGTGAGGTCACGGCAACAAAAGGCCCTGTGGCTGCTGGCCTGGGACCACACTGTTCCTCTCCCTGGGGGCTTCTGGCTCCAGCGGCTTCGCCTTCAATGGGAGCCCAACATGTGCCTCACAAGTGCGGGGACCCTGGCCCCATCCCCAGAACTTTGGGTTCTCTGGAGACAGGCCCTCACTCTATATCATCCACACTGCTTCGCACTCGTGCTGCCAGGGCCTGCGTCTCAAGCACACCTGGCATGACACTTGTGCCCCATCTTACCCGGGTTGACATATGAGCCAGAGTGCATGTGTGAAATGTGTGTTTGTGGGTTTGTGTGCGCCCATGCCTGAGAGACAGAGAGAGAGGGAGAGAGGGAGAAAGGCAGAGTGTGTGTGTGTGTGTCTGTGTGAATCTGTGTGTGTGAGAGTGTGGTTGAGTTACTGTGCGTGTGTGTGTGCATCTGTGTGTGAGAGAGGCTGATTACGTGTGTGTGTCAGAGTGAATGTGTGAGCGTGAGAGTGTGTGTGTGTGTGTGTGTGTGTGTGAGTGTGAGAGTGTGTGTGTGACTTAATGTGTCTTAGTGACAATGTGTGTTTTATGAGTTGGCGTGTGTGGGACTGTGTGTGAGAGTGTATGTGTGTGTGTCTCTGTGTGTGTGTGTGTGTGTAGTGCTGGGGAGCTACCAGGCCCGGCATATGCTATACAAGTGCTCTTTGCTAAAGGCACTCTTCTGCCCATGAGGTCCTGGCCTGGTGGCCTGACCACTTCCACGGGGCTCCACCCTCCAGACTGCTGCACTGGGGTTCAACTTTCATCTGGAACTCAGGAGGAACACACACTGTGAAAACACCACAGCGGAGGGGCAGGAGCCCAGGCACCTGGTCACACCTAGCGTTGCCCCGACTTCGGGTAGTGCTCTGGCTTGAACGGAAGGACTTCGCATGGGAATTCCCAGCTGCATGGAGATAGAGGGAGCTCAGGCAAAGGCCACATCATCAGAAGTACTCAAAGCAGCCCTGTGTTTTGTTGGACGTCAATAAGGAAACAAGCTTAGTAAGGCCCAATCCTCCGGAGATCAGTCTAGGTGAACTGACATGTGTGTACACAAGGAACACTGTGACATCAGGTACCCCAGGGGGATGCCTGGGGCTGCCTGGGAGCAGAGCACAGAATGAGAATGAGATCCACAAGGCAAGGGACCCCTTCTGGACATTGAAGGGAACCTCTGGGGACCAGAGAGAAAGAGCTGTAGGACAACGTAATGGAAAGGAGAGAGATGGCCCCTGGAACGTCTGCCTGCAGACCTCAGCCCAGAAGCAAAGAAGAGCAGCTTGCAGGGAGGGCCTGATGGCCAGAGGAGCTGGAGGAAGGCCACGGTGCCCTGACACGGGCAGTCCTCCCGTCTCGGGAGTCGCCCAGAGTGAAAACACATGAAACGCTCCTGTCCCATGATGGGCCGTGCCAGAGTGCAGAGAAACCCCCATCTGGTTTTCGGGTTACAGAACCGAGAGAGTAAGAGCACGTAGGCAGGGCAGAACACAAGTAGTGTGTTCCAGGTGGAAGGAAGAGCAAGGACAGGGGCCCTGGTTCCAAATGTGCTTAGAGAGAACAAGGGACAAGGGAGCCCTGGCAGGCGACCCCACTGAGGGGCCAGGATCCCATCCTAAGCCCCACGAGTGTCAGAGGAAGAGAATGCATCTGAAATGAGTGTTATTTGACCCCAAGGCCTGCACTGAATCCACATTCTAAGCAATGCGTACATCCTCCCAATATGACCTTCACCTTCATATTCCCCGAACAGTTCATGTCTTGAAGGATTGGTTCCTGGAGGATTGGGGTTGAGAGGTGGGTCCTTGGAAGGATGTTAGGATCACGGGGCTATGAGGTGCTGAATGAATTGAGCCACTGTTGGATTTGTATCTTGGTGGACTATGGGGAAGTGGTAGAGACATTAGGACAAGGGCCCAGTGGGAGGAAGAAGTCATTGGGACTTGCTCTCTGGGGGCATGTTTTCTGCTTCTCACCTTCCTGTTTCTCTCACTTCTGCCTTGGTTACTTTTAGATGATTACTTTCTTCAACCTCCAGTTCCGCACTCTTACTATATTCTGCTTTGCAAGCAGCTTCATGTTTGGAGTCAAGGCCTGTGCACTGAAATCTTTGGCCAAATAAATGTACATTTTACTGTTTTACCATAGGTGTTTTGTCAAAACAACACATTCTGAATATCATGGAAGCCTGGTACAATGAAATGGGGTCACTTCTGTGTCTATGTATACCATGTGGTTCAATAATGCTTATGTGTGGTTTAACAGAAGTCCTTGGAAAAGTCTGGAGAAATGTACGTGTCAAATGTAGAGTATTTTCCATGGACGTTAAGAGGTGAGACTGGTGTTGGCACAGGATTCCAGAATGCCAACAGCAGTACAAGAGTACTGCTCTTGTGTTGTGTTGATGAGGTGTCCATAGGAAACTAGGACTTCGTATTTGGAGGCAATGTGATTTGTGCTACCTTCTGGCATAGAACTAGTCTTTGATTTTCCATGCATTGAGACATTGTGTTGAGCTGTGCTAAAATGTCCTAGAATCATTAATTTTGTGAAGGATATTTCCAATTTGATCAGCATTCAGGTTTTAGAGTTGAGATTTCTGTCTGCTTTCAACTAGGTTTACAGTTAGAAAGATCAAACAGAGCATAAAGATTTCTTAACCTTAAAATCATCGTACTATATGGACACAGTCACATCACTGTTTCTTGCAGCTCAATTCACAATAGCTACATTGTGGAACCAACCTAGATGCCCTTCAATAGGTGAATGGGTAACAAAAATGAGATGTATAAACACAGTGGAATATTCTTCAGCCATGAAGAGCAAAATTATGGCATTTGCAGATAAATGGATGGAGTTGGAGAATATCATGCTAAGTGAAATGAGCCAATCCCCCAAAACCAAAGGCCAAATGTTTTCTCTGATAAATACCAGGGGGTTGGGTAAGGGAACAATGGAGGAATGATGGTGTAGAGGTAAATGAGGGGTGGGGAGAGGGTAGAGAGAAACAAATAGAAAGGAATGAGACAAACATCCTTACCCCATGTGCATGTATGATTACACAAAGAGTGACTCTAATTCATGTACGATAAGAGAAATGAAAAGTTGTACTCCATTAGTGTATAATATACCAAAAAGAATTTTTTAAAGGATTTCTCAAACCGTAATTTGTTTATAAAATTTATGGTATATAATTGAGACCACGAAGGATGTGGTTGCCGAGAAAATGAGCACCATTAAGTAATGCAAGTCATTTGTACTGGGAGTATAAGAAACCTCCTGTGAGGACATTCTAAGGTTATATAATGTAAACTCACTTTAAAGACTGTTTTGGATAGAAAGTCCCAGTCCACCGTGTTCCCACAATGCTGTGTACAGAATTGTTTCCCTGGGATTTCTTTCCCATGATTCAGTCATCCAGGCACTTAAAGGTTATACTACAACCCCCTTGCAGGTGATCCTGAGTGCTGCTCTCATGGAGACAGGTCCTGGGGTCCTCTCCTAGGTGTAATGGTGAACCCTGGAATGTAGGATGACAGGAATCAGAATGTCTACTAGGGAAAGGTGCAGATAGAGAGCAGAGCCAGCCCAATAAAGTGACTTTGCAAGGACAGAGGGGTGGGGTCTGTGTGGCCCTTTATTTATTTATTTATTTTGGTTTTCATAATTTTTTAATTTGTTCTTTTGGAATGTGCATGAGTGTAGAGTGTATTTTGACATATTATACACACATGGAGTATGATGTATTCTAACTTGTTTCCAATTACTGCAGTTGTACATGATATGCAGTTTCCCTAGTTGTGTTTTCATATATGTACATTGGAAAGTTATGTCCAATTCATTCTACTGTCTTTCTAAGTCCCATTCCACCTCCTTTCCCTTCATTCCCTTTGTCTGATCCAGTGAACTTCTATTCTTCCATCCCCCACCCTTATGATGTGTTAACATCCGCATATCAGAGAGAACATTCAGTCTTTCCTATTCGGGATTGACTTATTTCAATTAGCATGATAGTCTCCACTTCCATACATTTATTGGAAAATTCCATAGTTTCATTCTTCTTTATGAAATGAGTAATATTCCTTTGTGTATATATACCACATTATCCTTAGGCATTCATCTGTTGAAGGGCACTTGGGTTGATCCCACAGCTTAGCTATTGCAAATGGAGTTGCTCTCAACATTGATGTGGCTGCATCACTATAGTATGCAGATTTTAAGTCCTTTGGGTATAAACCAGGGAGTGAGAGACCTGGGTCACATGGTGGTTCCATTCCATGTTTTCTAAGGAATCTCCCTATTGCTTTCCAGAGTGTTTGCATGAGTTTGCAGTTCCACCGGCAATGTGTGATTGAACCTTTTCCTCCACATCTTTCCCAACATTTATTGTTACTTGTATTTTTCATAATTGCCATTCTGACTGGAGTGAAATTAAATCTGTTTTAATTTGCATTTCTCTTACTGCTAGAGATCTTAAACATTTTTTCATGTTTTTTAGCAATTCCTATTTCTTCTGTGAAATGCCTGCTCATTTCCTGTGCCCATTTACTGATTGGGTGTCTTTTTTCTGTGTGTTAATTTTTCTGAGTTCATTATAAATATTGGAGATTAATGCTCTCTCTGAGGTGCAAGTGGTAAAGACTTTATCCCCTTCCATAAGCTTTCTCTTCATAGGGTCTATTGGTTTCTTTGCTGTGAAAAGGCTTTTTAGTTTGAAGCCACCCCATTTATTGATTTTTGATTTTACTTCTTGCGCTTTAAGAGTCTTGGTAAGGAAGTAGGTTCCCAAGCCATCATGCGCAGAGTTGGGCTGACTTTTAATAGGTGCAGAGATTCTGGCTCAATGACTAGGTTCTTGATGCACTTTGAGTTTTTGCACAAATGTTTTAGTGCTCACATCATGCCACACTGTGACATGACCTACAGGAATTGATGCTGACCCTGTGAAGGTCTTGCTTTGAACCATTCCTCTTTATCATTTTCCTACTCCTTCCTTTGGGAATGAGGATATTTACGCTGTGTGTGTGTGTCTTGGTAATACACAATCATTGGTTTGCCTTGAGTCTTGATTGGGGAATTTGAAATTGGATGTTTGAGTCATTTTGGAACTATTGTCTACAGGAACTCTTGGAGATAACCAAACACAGTTTTCAATGTCTGGTAGAAAATGGTTTTGGGGTTTGTGGGCAGAATGTTATGCTATGAATCTTACATGTCTCCCATAAGCCCACTAGTTGAAGACTTGTAACCCAATGCAGCAGAGCTCAGATTTTAGGTCTTGAGCCGAAGACAGGTTCATAAAGGCTGTGACCTCATAAATAGATTATGAGACTGATAATGGATCTATCACTCAATCTGCTATTGGGATGGTTAGGAATTTCAAAAGGTACTCATGGTTTCAGGATAGAGATCTTTGGGGGAATGGCCTTGTGGGCACATTTTGTCATTTATCCCAGGCTCCCTTCTTTCCTCCCTCCTAAACTGCTTCCTGGCCACAATGAGGTAATCAACATTGCTACAGTACAAGCCCTTGGCCATTTTTTCTATGTTGCCATAGGTACAAACCAATAGGGGCAAATAATCATGGATATTAAACAAAAACAATACTCAGATATTGTGACATGGTACAGTATCCTGAGATGTAATCCTCCACTGTGACCTTGTACATACTCAGAAACATACACAGATACTATATTCACATACAGAAAACACAGAAAATACCCAGATCCTGTGAGCTGATACACTACCCAAAGATATTATCCAGATACTGGGACTAAGTGCGCTAAACAGAAACATTACAGAGATACTGTGACTAGGTATATTACAAAGAGACAATAACCAGATAGCATGACCAGTATCCAAAAAGACTACCAGATATATCAGGCACACTTCTCTAGAGGAATAGAAGCAATAGGATATATGTATGGTTATGAAAAGGGGATTAATTAGATTGGCTTGGCATCTTGAATCTGGATATTTCCACAGTGACCATTTGCAGGATGGAGAGCAGAAGGGAGAGTAGCTGCTCATTCCATAAACCTGGACTCTCAGAACAACAGAAGTCAAAGATGTCACCCAAGTCCTGGAACAAAGGCCTAAAAACTCCCCGTAGAGTTGCTGTTCACTCTCCTTTGGAAAAATGAAGGAGCTAGATTCTGATGTCCTCAGGTGATCACAGCAGTAGTCAAGAACCCTCACAAGAAGAATCGAGCTTGCTTCTGCTGTTCCTTCCTTGTTCTTCCAACTCTTGTTCCATCCAAGTCCCCAACCTATTGGGTTGTGCTGCCCACACTGACAGTGAGTCTTTACCTCCATTTGCTGCCCCACAGGCCAATCATTCCTAGAAACAACCTCATTGAGACATACAGACACCTTTGAAATTTATGCATCTCTTAATCGCATCAAGTTGACAATTCAGATTAAGCAAGCATCAAACCAGATAGGTACCAGGTAGTAGAGATATCAGCCAGATACCATGGGCACAATAACAAATATGTACCATGACCAGAAAGAGTAACCAGAGAAAATAATCAGATACCATAACCTTGTAGAGTGAGCAGAGACAAAGTCCATATTCTACATTCAGGTATAGTCATCATAGATGTTAGAGAGACACCATAACCTGATCCACAAACTGGACATTATCCAAGTATTGTGAGTACATACTGTAATATATATACTTACATAATGTCTGACTGGAGATATTAGCCAGGTATTGTGACCAGATAAATAAACAGAAACAATACCCTAATATAGTGACCATGTGTAGTGAACAGATACAATAACCCAATAATATGACAATGTACAGTAAACAGACCTTAGCCAGATACTTGACTAGAAATAGTAAGTAGAGACTGTGATACTGTGACCTGATATGTTAAGATGAGGCAATAGACAGATACCATGTTCAGGTATAGTAACCAGAGAAATTAGGCAATTATTTTGAGCAGATTTAGCAACCAGAGACATTAGTATGATACTGAGACTAGGCACACTTAACAGAATCATTATGCAAATACTCTGAACAAGTATAGTAACTAAAGACCTTAGCTAGTACCTTGACCAGGTACAGTATGCAGAGAAAATACCCAGATACAATGAATAGTTATAATATCTGAAGACCTTAGCTAGACACAATTACCAAATTCAGTAACCAGTGATAGTATCCAAATTCTGTGACCTAGAATAGCAATTACAGCCATGAGTCAGATACCATGAACAACTAAAGCTTTCATAGACAATTGCTTGATATCATACCCCGGTATAGCCACTACAGTCCATACATGTATCTGAAACTGGGTGCAGGAACCAGAAACAACAGACAGAAATCATGAGAAGGCAGCCAAACCAGAAATTATCCAGACTCTGGAACTAGGTATGGTAACCAATGGTATTAGTCAGATAACCTGACCATGTATAGTAAACCAAAACCTCCAGATAACATGAATAGGTGCTGTACCCAGAGACATTTGTCAGATACCGTTACCAAGTACAGTAAACAGAGACAAACTCAGATATAGTGAAAAATACACTCACCAGAGACACTAACCTGCTACCGTAACCATGTAAACTATCTGGAGACAATAGCTAGAGGCTATGAACAGATAGAGTAACCACGCCTGATACAGTGACCAGGTAGAAAATGCCCAGATACTGTGATGGATAAATTAAGAGAGACATTAGCCTGATACAGAAACCAGTCACTGTAACCAGAGATAATACCCAGATTCAGTGATCAAGTTTAGAAACCAGACAACAGCACATACAGGGACCACATACATTACTATAGCAATCAGACAAATAAGCCAGGTACTGAGAACAGGAATAACAACAGGAGACATTAGCCAGATACTGGGAACAGGTGTAGTAACTAGAGACATTAGCCAGGAGTCAGGTATTGTGACCAGTTACAATAGTCAGAGACCATATTCAGATACAGTATAGTAAGCAGAGAAATTTTCAAGACACTTTGACAAGGCATACTATCCAGCAATAATACCCAGATATTTGACTGCATACAATAAGCAGAGATATTAATCTGATCCTGGAACCAGATACAGTAAGCAGAGATATTAGTCAGACACCATGACCAGGTACAGCAAAAAGAGACAATACCCTACAAGGAATCGTAAACAGAGATCTTAGCCAGATTCCCTGGGTAGGGACAGCAAGCAGAGACAATACCTCCTCTCTCCTACGTCATACCTCAATGTGTTACAATAAGCAGAGTCATTAACCAGAGACTTGTTGTGACCAGGGACAATAAGCACAGACATTAGGCAAATACCATGACTAGGCACAGCAACAAGAGGTATTAGCTATGGATAGTGACTAGGTACAGTATACAGAAACATATCCAGACATGTTGATCAAGTACAGGACACAGAACAATACCCGATACCATGACCAGGTACAGGAACTAGAGACATTATGCATATCGATAACTGTGAACTGTCACCAGAGACAATATACAGACATCATACCCACGTACACTAAACAAAGACAATACCCAGAAACTGTGCCCATGTATAATACCCAGAGACATTAGCCAGATACTGCATCCAAGTATTGTAACCAGACATATTATCCAGATACCATGACCAGGTGAAGGAACCAAAGATAATATCTAGATAACATGACACAGTACATTAACCAAAGGCATAAGCCTAATATTGTGAGTAGATGAGGCATACAGAGACAACACACTAAACCAGCTTCAGGTACACTAAACAGACACAATAATCTGATGCTAAAAGAAGGTAAAATAATTGAAGATTCTGTGACCAGAAACAGTAAGCAGAGATAATACTTCATAACTCAACTTGTTACAATAAGAAGAGGTTGCTGGCCAGATACCAGGGCCAGGTATAGTGACCCACCTACTCACATGTGGAGCTACAGTAAGCAAAAGTATTAATAAGACACTATGCCCAGATATATTATCCAGAAATATTAACAAGATATCATGACCAGGTTCAGTAGGTGAGACTTTAGGAAGACACAGAGAACCAGTAAACAGTCATTACCCAGACACTGTATCCAAGGAAAGTAACCAGTGTCATTAGCCAGATATCATGAAAAGGTCCTGGACAAATATAAATTGGCCAGATATCCTGACCAGGTATACTAACCTGAAATATTCAAAAGGTATGGTGACCAGATACAGTAACTAGAGATGAGTCAGAAATGATGACTAGGTACAATAAACAGAAACTTTTCCACATTCGGAGGGTAGGAACAGTCAGCAGAACCAATACCTTGTACCTCAACCTGTTCTAATAAGCAGAGGCATTCACACAGACATTAGCCAAAACCTTTGACCAGGCTAGTAAATACAGACATTAGCCAGATACAGTGTATAGCTACTGTCACCAGAGATGTTGTTCAGACACCATGACCAAGTACATCACGCAGAGAAATGGGTCAGACATTTTCAATAAGTATAGCACACAGAAAAATATCCAGGTACTGTGATCAGACATAGTCACCAGACAGTAATGATATAGTGTGATAAGTTACAATAACTAGAGATATTACCCAGATACCATGACTGAGTATAGTAATGGGAGACATTAGCCAGATACTGTGATCAAACAGTATATTCAAATACTATGACCTGGGTACAGTAACCAGAGACATTTTCCAGACACTGTGACCAGTAAAATACCATGACTAGGTTTTGTGGTTGTATATGAGTTGTCCCTCCAAAGCTCATATATGAGACAATACAAGAAGGTTCAAAGGAGACCTGATTGGGTTGTGAAAGATTTAACCTAATCAGTGACTTACCCCCTGGTGGTATTAAGTGAGTGGCAACTGACAGAATAGGGTGTGGCTAGAGGAGATTGGAATTGGAAAGTCATTGGCATGACTTTGGTGTGTAGATTTTGTATCTGGAGAGTGGAGACTCTCTCTGTCTGCTTCCTGATCTCTGAGATAGGAGATGCTTCCCTCCAACACCCACTCCCACCATGATGTCCTCCTTCATCCCAAGCCCTGAGGAATGCAGCTGACCTTCTATGCCTTTCAAACCTCTGAAACCATGAGCCCCCACATAAACTTATCCTCCTCTATAATTGTTCTGCTCAGATCCTTTTAGTCACAGCTAGGAAAAAACTGACCAAGACATTAGGTATAGTAACCAGAGTCATTTTCTACATAAGTGACTGGATGCAGTAACCAAAGACATTAGGTACACACAGCAACAAGTTCAGAAATCAAAGCCATTAGCAACCTCCTTGACAAGGTACAATAACCAGAGACTCTATTTAGCCAGATTTGGTGAACAAGTACATAAACCAGAGAAATTATCCACTTACTGTGACCAGTTACATGAACCACAGACATTAGCCAGATACTGTGACTAGTAACCAGAGACATTGAACAGATACCAAGACTAGGTAGAGTATACCAAGACAATACCCAGATACCATGACACAATACAGTAGTCAGAACACTGATCAGATACCAAGACCCAGACATAGTTAAAAAAGTCATTACCCAGATACTGTGATCAAATAGAGGAATCAGAGGCATTAACAACTCCTATGACAAAGTTCAATTACCAGAGAATTAAGCCTGACATCGTGACCAGGTACAGTAAACTGAGGAAATATCTAGATATAGTCAGGAGGTAGAGTAGCTAGAGACATTAGCCCTATCCCATGGTGCATCAAAGAGAGACAACATGGTAATGCCTGACCCTACAGTCATGAGTCAGATACCATAACCCAGTACAATAACCACAGACTTTAGCTTATGACCAGATACAATAACCAGAAACATTACCTAGATATTCTGACCAATTATAATAATCAGCAACATTAGCCAGGTACTGTGACCAGGTAGAGTAAACACAGACAGTACCCAGATATGATGACAAGAAATGGAGGCAGAGACTTTAATCAAATACTGTGACCAATTACAAAACCACATACTGTGTACACATACAGTAAACAGAGATAATAGTCACTCTGACAAGGTATAATAACCTGACACATTAGTCAGATCCTGTGACCAAACACAAAACACAAAATTCTACCCATATATTGTCACTAGATACTGTAACCAGAGTCTTTATGCAGATATTTGACAAGGTACAGCAAACTGAGGTGTCAAGCCAGATACCATGACCAGGAAGAGTCAACAGAGATAGTGCCTACATACTAGGATCTATTACAATAAGACACATTACATGGACCTTTCCTCAGCAGACATTCTGATTCCTGGCATCCTACCTTCTGGGGGTCTCCACTGCAGCTTGACTTTCACTCTCAGAGCTTCTCATCATCACCCTCTTAGTGGTTCTCCTCACAGACTCTTTTAATGCTATGCACTGCCTGTCTTCATAGGATTTTCTTAGACACCTTGGTGGAATTTGTGGAACCCTGGAACTCTTGTACTCTGAGCTCACACATATAAAAAGAGCACAATTTATGCATTAGACAGTTACCGTGTCCAGGTACAGTAAACAGAGATGATAATTAGGTATCATGACCAGTTACAGTAACCACAGACATTAGGCAAATATTTCTCACCAAGTACAGTGTCAAACACTGGAGAGATAACATGAACAAGTAACCAGAGACTTTAAACAGATTCTGTGAATGGGTACTGTTCCAGCAACTCCAGACCCAGCCAACCTGTGACTCCCATGGGTAACTTGACTGAGGATGTCTGGGGTTGAGAGGGTCTGCCCTGTGCTGGGTTGCAGTGGAGAGGTGACCATGCATCTCCATGTGCCCTTCACCTCTGCACCAGCTCTGGCCACAATCAGTGGGGTAAAGCAGGACCTGGCACTGGCTGTGAGGGCAGCTAGCCACTCAGCATCTTTCCTGGTCCCCCAGGCTTGGCCTCCAGGGCCAACCCCACACCTGGTGCCTTTCCTACCTGGAGCTCAGTGCGGGGATTCTGATATCTCCAGCCACCCTGGTGTGCATCATGGCCATGACATCCAGCAAAGAGTCACCAAGGGACCCCAAAGGCATGGAGATGAGGGCTACTGTACCGCAAACAGAATGGTCAGCAGGGATGAAGGGCAGACATTGGACACCTGACACTAGGCCCATTTCTGAGTTAGGAACTTTGCACTAGGACGGCACCTTGTCCAGGCTGAAGGGAGTTGAAGCTCCTCTTCAGCCTTTTCCGTAGGTCCTGGGCAGTTGACCATGGGCCCATCCAACATTCCAGTGGAGCACGTCCCTCTGAACGCTTGGGCATCCAGGCCAGGGTCTCGCAAGGTTGGGGCTGCTAAGGTTCCATCATAGTACTGTGGCCCCAGCCGGGTCCAGGGGACAGGGCCAGGGATCCAGTGCGGTCCTCTGTGTGGAGCTCAAGGCCTCCAGGGTTTGCAGTGGTAGTCAAGGTAAGCACAGGGATGTCAGGACGACTTCATAGTGTAGAAGTGTTCCGAATCCTCTGTCTGAGCAGGAATTGCTCAGGGGAAGCAGAACTGGTCCGATTTCCAAGCATGCATGCGCATGCACACAAGGCAGGAGGTCACCTGATGTCTGAGATGCAGGGGCTGGCACTTGCTCAGGACTGCAAAAGTTTCAAAGGACTCGGGTTCCTTGTGTGGCAGGAAAGCCCTTATGAACAGGATCCTCACGGGATACAAAGAGCCTGAGTCCCAGGATTCTGCAGTTGATGGCTCAATCACTGCCCTGGGCTGAGACTTGGCTGTGTTGAGTCTTCCACCACACTAGGCTTTCGGGGCACTATCCTAGTTGGAGTCTATAACCTGAGGACTCAAGTGTGGAGACGTTCTCCCACCAAACCTTTTTAGCTGTAACACAACAAATGAAGTTTAACGGAATAAGTAGCACCTCTGATTTTCACAAAGTATTTTAGAAAGAAATACATTTGGGGACTGTAAATACTTCATTTGAATCAACATAGTTTTGATTCAGAGCAAAATGAAGTAGGCAATAACAAATATTATCAACACTGGTTTGAAGCAGCATTCAAAATGAACATGTCATGAAGTCAAAGCATTGTGAAAAGTGTGAACAAGGAATTTCTCAATGACAAATGGTTCTGGGACCTGTATTTTAGGAAAGACCTACAGTATAAATAAGGATACAGAGAAAACTGAAGCTGAGAGCAGGAGATAAAGCTCTGTGCTAAGTCACTTGCCTACTGTGCCTGAAGGCCTGGGCTTCATCTCTAGCCCTGTAGGGAAAAATAGATAGGTTGAATGTTTTCAAAACACAATATGTATATGTAAAAAACTTCAGCATGCAAGATATTTTAGTGTAATGGTCATTAAAAATTATTATTTCACTGGGAATAGTGGGGGCAGGCCGGTAATCCCAGTGACTAAGGTGCCTAATACAGGAGGATCACAAGTTTGAGGCCAGCCTCAGCAATTTGGTGAGGCTCTAGGCAACTTAGTGAAACCCTGTCTCAAAATAAAAAATCAAAAGGGTCAGGGATGTATCTCAGTGGTAAAATGCCCCTGAGTTCAATATTCAGTACTTAAAAGAAAAAAAAAATGAAAAATGAAAAAAAGAAAAAAGACTCATTTCAGTTGGGTGAGGTGACACACATATCATTCTCCAATCCTCGCTGCTCTGGAGAGCCTGAGGCTGAAGGATCAAAAGTTCAGGGCCAGCCTAGGCAACTTAGTGAGACCCTGTCTGAATAAAAAATAAGATGGTCTGGGCATATAGCTCCATTGTAGAGTGCCCTTGGGTTCAATCTCCATTATAAAAACAAATATATAAATAATTTGAGTGAGATATTGCTCTATGTCATATAAAGTTGAAATAGCTCAATATGTAAGTCAAGAAGAAAAGAAATGATGAATACCCCATTACAGAAATACTTTTCACCAGTTCCTGATCTCTTAGATGATCCTGCATATTTGATCCTAAAGAAAATTATTAGTGTACTTTTATTGCATAAGAGATCAAACCTATAAGGATCCTAATATTTACTGAACAATTAATTTGATATTTATGTTTAATTAATTTTTATCAAACTTATGAATGCTTCCTAAATTCAGGTCAGTAACACTTCAGGAAAATGGGTTTTAGATGGACAAGAAACTGACATGTTTCTTTATCAACAATACCACAACTAACCCTTTAAATCTATGTCGAATTAGATCCCATCATCTTCTGAAGCTATTCTCTTGTACCTCTACTGCATGTTGAAATGTAATGAAAATTAGAAATTTATTTTTTCTATTGATGAATTAGCTGTAATGTCAGTTTATGTGGCTGATCATTTTGTATAAAATCACAACTTAATCATAGGAATGCTTTTGTCCCAACAAATAGAATTCCTAAAAACGGCAACAAAGAATTCTTCTTTTGATGGATAACTATTCAAAATTACCTTACCCTTATTCACCATGGACTATAGAAATTCTTTTAAAGGTAACATGAATAAATCTTTCTGCTTTAATACCTAATAAATATCCAATGGAGCTATAAGAATATGAAGTAGTGATTCAATCCATGAAGGAACTGACATTTGGAAACAGTCTCAGCCAGTCAGCCCTTGCTAATCATGACCAGTTATTTAAACCATTAATGTCAAGTCAACTTGGCAAACTGGATATACACATTGGAGGAAACAGCCATGCTGTGAGGTGTCTCCCACCTTCTCCACCCTGTCCTGTCAGTGAAGTTGGCAAATAGAGTCTCACTGTGCTCACAGGCTGGAAGTCACAGGTAGTAAGCACTCTGGATTCAGAGCAGTCAATTTTTGGACTATTTTCCATAATAATTATCTAGATCTGATGTTAAAGTTGAATAACCTTGTAATGAAGTACTGGTTATTTATTTATTTAATTTATTTATTATTTATTTATTCATTTGCAATACTGGGGATTCCAGGCTCTCACACATGCTACGCAAGTGCTCTACTATTGACCTACATTCTCAGCCCCATTTAAATCTTATTTTAAGACAGGGTCTCCCTATGTTGCCCAGATAGTAACAAATTGGTGATACTCCTGCTTCACCTCCCGAGTATCTGGGATTACAGGTATGTTCCACCATACCCAGCAGGATGATCCATATTTCTTATGAAAGCCTGATAGAAGACTGTCATTTTTCTCAGTGTATTGTACTTTACAAATCATGGAGTGTTGAGGGTGACGGACAGTCATCATAAAAGTGCCAGCAGCACAGTCACAATAGAGATTTGGGGGGTACATGAGGGTAATATCAGTTTTAACTTTGTTTTTAATTCCATTATTCTGTTTTTCAATTTGCCAACAGTATCATAGCTGCCTTTAGGTTATGCAAACATTTCAAAACCTTTAAAATATTCACATTGAAAAACAAAACAATTCTTTTTGGCATGGAAGTGGTTTTAGTCAACATTTATTGATTTACTTATTTTACTGCTGTGACTAAAAGACCTGACAAAAATAATTGTAGAGGAGGAAGAGTTTATTTGGGAGCTGGTGGTTTCAGAGGTCTCAGTCCATAGACAGAGGCTCATTTCTTGGGGCTCCACATGAGGCAAACATCATGGCAGAAGAATGTGGCAGAAGGAAGCAGCACACACAGTGATCAGGAAGCAGAAATGGAAAGACTTCACTAAATGGATACAAAATATATATCTCAAAGGCATGCCCCCAGGGACCCACCTCCTCCTGCCACACCTAACCTGCCTACAGTTACCATTTAGTTAATCCCCTCAGGAGATTAATTCACTGATTTACTTAAGACTCTCATCATCCACAATCATTTCTCCTCTAAACCTTCTTGCATTATTTCAGAATCGAGTTTTGGGGACACACCTTACATCCAAAGAATAACAGGAGTATTTTAAAACACTGAAAGTGATAAATCACCTTACTACCCACATGTAAATGCTACTTAGATATATGTTTCTTTCTAATAATTTCAGATAGTGAATTACTTCACGATACATCTCACCCTTCAATCCAGACTCTCCCACTATGGCAAATTTCCTACTGCTTGAAAATAATGGTGAGAAAGGTATGATAACTGTCATAATTCATAACTATGAGTGCGAATCTCTGAGTCACTAAAAAGACACATTTACCTTTTTCCTTTAGTGTTAGCTGCCCTGAAGTAGATTATTTTAAGAAGCCACTATACATTCCCTCATGATAAGGTGAAAGAACACAGACTTAGCTGAATTCAAGTTGTTAAATAGTAATCAAACTGAGAGTGTTTACTTTTAAATGCAAGTTCATACAGTGTTGTTGCTTTTTACTATACTCTGTCTCACTAAGGTTATATACTATATTCAGCACTAACTCAGAAATTAGACTTTCTTCCTGACAAAATGAAGTACAATGAAGGGTTTCCTTACAGGAGCTCATCTACTGGGCAGGGAGGAAGAACAGAGTCAAGGCTCCACTTGTCACTCAGCATGAGCTGATGGGAATGAAGTTTGCTGAACATTAAAGCTCAATAAAAATTTCTAGCACACTATGATGTGACTTCCAAAGCAAAGACTATTAATCTGTTCTCCACATCTGTTCCTTCATTTCAACCTCTGCAGTGGCTTTGGAAAAGCCATCAAAGCCAAAAGGGAGAGGAAAATGAATTCATGAGGTGTTGAGTAACTGAGCAAACTGACAAGTGATGACAGAGTGACCATGGGAATGAACCCATGTTCCCAAATGTTCCACTGTGAAGAGGAATGAGGCTCCCACAGAAGAGAATGACCAGTCTCCCCAGGGGACATGCTTCCAAAGGATCCCTCACTCCCCTGCTGACACACCAGGCTGTCCATTCTGCCTGAGAGCTACAGGTGAGAAGGGAGAGGAGGAGGAGAGTATGTGGCAGCCCATACTTTCAGAGGCCCAAGTCTCACTGGCAGAGGTGGGTGAGCTGGGGGTTCACAAGCAGCACAAGGGACATTTTCAATGGTGGGAGCATCTGCAGTAGCAGCATTCAGGAACTTACAGGAACACAGAGTCTGGGAGGTTACTCACAGACACAGTCAAGATCTCTGCCCTGAGGAACGTCCCTGGTGCTGAAGGTCAGAAAAACACCAGCAGGTCAGAACCTGGGTGATTTCTAGAGATCATTTGCCTCCAGTGCCTCCTTTTGCTGGTGAGGAAGCAGAAGCCCAGATAAGGAAAGGGATTCACTAGAGGCAACACTGTGACCATTAGAATGAGCTGGAAGCATCCTCCAGTTGCTGGCTCAGATGCAGATCATTACCTGGAAGACTACCTGGGTGGCATCTGCTGCCCAGAGTCCCCATTGGTTTTAAAACTGAAGACCAGCATTTCCAGGGGGTGTTGGAATCCAGACAGCTCCAGATGACCCCCAAATCTGAATGGGTGGGCCTCTCTTTCTCTCTCTGACCCCATCTCTAGCTGCTTTCCTCCCTACTGCCTGCTCCTTCACTGCCTTTCTAATCCTATGGAAACAGATGTGTGCACACTACAGCCTTCTGGGACAAATGGGGCCTTCTGCTGGTATTTTCCATGCCTTCCATCTATTTTCATATGAAAAATAATCAAAAGAAGAAAACTACTATGGACAAGTGAAAACAGATGAACTTCCCAATTCAGTGTCCAGTTACAAAGTACCACAGGAGCACATTCATACCTGGTCATTTCCATGTTGTCAGTGCTGACTTTGAATGACAATGACAAATTTGAGCAGTTGTGACAAAGGTTATAAAGCCCTCAAAGAGTGGAATATACACTCTTTTCAGAGAATCCACTGTGGATCTAATATCAAGAGCTTTGCAGTAGCTGCCCTCTGAATGGGACACTCCTCCTCTGAAGGCCACAGGACCTGTCGCTGACCTACATTTGTCACTTCCTCACGGGTTCTGTCTCTTCCCAGCTCCCTGTATGCCACTGGACACTCTCAGATCCATTTGCCCTATTTAACTTTTTTCATGTGGAGACACCTTTCTGCCTTTGTCTTTCCTAGAGTCTCACTTCCTTGAGACAGGAGCATCATCATTGTTGATGGTCCCAGCATCCAGCAATTAGTGAGGGCCTTGTACACAACAGGTGCTCAGTGAATGTTTATTGACTAAATAATTGATTATAACATCACTTGAGGATCAGGTCTAGAAGCCAGGAGCAAATGCCAAGTCCAACCTTCACACAGGATGTCATAGTATATTTTTGGTAGTGAAATGGGTGAGGAAACAGAAGTGCTACTGTGAATTACTCTGTGAACAGAAGATAGTGGTGTGTGGGAGGATGATATGAATGGGCAGAGGCCAGGAAAAGAAGCACAGAGGACACAGCGTGTCCACCATGAACCCTGATCATAAGCATGACATTATCCTCATCTGGAAACAGTGTGAGTTGCTCCCAAAGAACCTGGGAGGTAGAGATCTCATGACTGCAATCTGGCCAATTAATAGAGATCATCCTCCCTGTCCACATTGAATAAGGTCTGTGACCAATCATTATTTCATAGGACAAGCCTCAGAACTGGAACCATGGGGGAGGGTTTCAGAAAGAGTTGGTGGTCATTGTGTCATCCTGAAAAACTGACCAAGACATTAGGGATAGTAAGCAGAGTCATTATCTACATAAGGTAACCAGGTGCAGTAACCAGAGACATTAGCCAGAAGCAGCCACAAGATCAGAAACCAAAGCCATTAGCAAACTCCTTGACAAGATATAACAACTAAGGACTGTATTCAGCCAGATGTGGTGATCAAGGACATAAACCTGACAAATTATCCCCTTACTGTGACCAGGTACATGAACCACAGACATTAGCCAGATACTGTGACTAGTAATCAGAGACATTAACCAGATACCAAAACTAGGTAGAGTATACCAAAAAAATACCCAGATACCATGACACAATACAGTAGTCAGAACATTGATCAGATACCAACACCAGACATAGTTAAAAGAGTCATTACCCAGATACTGTGACCAAATAGAGGGATCAGAGACATTAACAACTTCTATGACAAGGTACAATAACCAGAGAATTAAGCCTGACGTTGTGACCAGGTACAGTAAACTGAGAAAATACATAGATACAGTCAGGAGGTAGAATAGCCAGAGACATTAGCCAGATCCCATGGTGCATCAAATAGAGAAAACATCCTGATGCCTGATCCGTACAGTCATGAGTAAGATACCATAACCCCCTACAATAACCGCAGACTTAAGCTATATACATGACCAGATACAATAACCAGAAACATTAGCTAGATATTCTTTTTTTTTTTAATTTGTAAACTTTTCCACAGTTTAATTTGATACTAAATTTTAATTTAATGCATAATAAATGCAATTTGACTTATATTCTGACCAATTATAATAATCAGCAACATTAGCAAGGAACTTTGACTAGATCTAGTAAACACAGACAATACCCAGATATGATGACAAGGAAGATTAGCCAGTCTTTAGTCAAATACTGTCAACAATTATAAAACCAGATATTGTGGCCACATGCAGTAAACAGAGATAATAATTAGTCACTCTGACAAGGTACAATAACCTGAGACATTACACAGATCCTGTGTCAAACACAATAAACAAAATTCTACCCATATATTGTCATTAGATACTGTAGGCAGAGTCTTTATGCAGATACTTGACCAGGTACAGTAAACTGAGGTGTCAACCCAGATACCATGACCAGGAAGAGTCAACAGAGATAGTGCCTACATACTAGGATCTATTACAATAAGACACATTACATGGACCTTTCCTCAGCAGACATTCTGATTCCTGGCATCCTACCTTCTGGGGGTCTCCACTGTGGCTTGACGTTCACTCTGAGCTTCTCATCATCACCCTCTTCTAGGTTCTCCTCAAAGATTCCTTTCATGCTATGTACTGCCTGTCTTCATAGGATTTTCGTAGACATCCTGGTGAAAGTTTGTGGGACACTGGAACTCTTTTCTTCTGATTTCACACCTGTAGAAAGAGCACACATTACACATGAGACAGTTACTGTGTTCAGGTATAGTACACAGAAAAAATAATTAGTTACCATGACCAGTTAGAGTAACCAGACATTAGGCATATATTTCTGACCAGGTACAGTGTCAAACACTGGACAGATAATATGATCAAGTAACCAGAGACATTTACCATATTCTGTGAATGGGTACTGTTCCAGCTAATCCAGGCCCAGGCCACCTGTGACTCCCATGGGTGACTTGGCTGAGGATGCCTGGGTTGAGAGGGTCTGCCCTGTGCTGGGCTGCAGTGGAGTGGTGGCCCTGCTTCTCCATGTGCCCTTCACCTCAACACCAGCTCTGGCCACAATCAGTGGGGGACCAGCAAGACCTGGCACTGACTGTGGGGCCAGCTAGCCACCCAGCACCCTTCCTGGTCCCTAAGGCTTGTCCTAGAGGGCCGACCCCACCCCACCTCACTGGTGGGTGCCTTTCCTACCTGGAGCTCAATGTGGGGATTCTGACATCTCCAGTCACCGTGGTCTACATCATGGCCATGGATTCCAGCAACAAGTCCCCAAGTGGTACCAAAGACAGAAGATGCAGGCTACACCGCTGCACCACAAACAGAATGGTCACCAGGGACATAGGGCAGACAATGGACACCTGAAAATGTGCCCAGCTTCTCCGTTGGGAACTTCCCACTAGGGCTGCACCACATCCAGACTGAAGGGAGCTTGAAGCTCCTCTTCAGCCTGTTCAGTGCCTTCGGGTGCTGAGCAGTTGCTCTCGGGCCCATCCAACATTCCACTGCAGCTCACAGACACTCTGAGCACGTGGGCAGGCAAGGCAGGTTCTAGCAAAGGTGGGGTCACCAGGGTGCCCTCAAGGAGTAGTGAGGCCAGGGCCAGGACTGGTTGCAGGGCCCAGGGTCCAGTGTGGTCCTCTGTGTGGAGCTCAGGGCCTCCAGAGCTGGCAGAGGTGATCATGGTCAGCACAGGGATGTCCTGGTGAATGTATGGAGTAGAAGTGTGCTGAATCCTCCACTCTGAGCAGGAATTCCTCAGGAGAAAGAGAACTGGTTCAAGTTCTAGGCATGTGTGCACATGTGCACATGGCCACAGGTCACGTGATGCCTGAGATGCAGGGGACAGGCACTTACTAAGCCTGTGGCACACATATAGTTCAACTGCCTCAGAATGCTGCTTAGGGAGGTCATGAACCCTTGAACCCACTGCCCCAGGAGAAAGAATTTAGAGATGGGGTCCTTTCCAGGCGCAGAATGGAGAGTCAACACTGGGGCTGTTAGGTGCAGGGATCCCACCGTGAACCCACCATTCTGGGTCACTTCTGGTGGGGACATATTCCACTTTCTGAGGGTGGGAGCTAGCAAATCAGTTCCAGGAAGACAGAGTCTGGTCATCTGATGGGGCCAGGAAGCAGTAGGTCACATCGTGTAGACTGGTGGGGGTGTTTGAGATCTCTCAAGCCATGACTGGTGACTTCTATGTCCACACTCAAAGGGTAGAGACATCATGACCAAATCAGGCAAGCCAAGGGAGCTCAAGGGACTATAGAGAAAGAGAGAGGAGATGGGGCTGTGATCCAGTGCTTCTGCCCCACCTAGCTCATTATTTCTCTCTCTACCCTTTCTAGCACACTGTACTGTGCCACCCTACAGCCCCAGGTACAGCCTGTGCTCCATAGGCTGGGGTGTCTGGATTTCAGGTCCTGGTTGGGCCACAACCCAGTTAGCCTCCACCCCCTGTGTCCATATGACATATCATCCCCACTGAGGTATGGCACACTAGTTGCCTACTCTGACCAAGTATGTATCCATCTACACTCCCAGGGAACCCAGACCCATTGAAACCAAAATGGCCTGCCTAGCCTCCTCAAGTGCCCAGTTTCCTCAAGCCCCTCATGGGGGTCCACATGAGTACCTTTCCACAATGCCATCCCAGATCAGAGGGGTCTGACCTCATAAATAGATTATGAGACTGATAATGGATCTATCACTCAATTGGCTATTTAGATGGGTAGGTACTTCACGAGGTACTCGTGGTTGGAGGATATAGATCATTGGGGGAATGGCCTTGTGGGTACATTTTGTCATTATCCCAGGCTCCCTTCTTTCCTACCTCCTAATCTCTGCTTCCTGGCCACAATGAGGTAAACAACATTGCTACAGTACATGCCTTCTGCCATCTTGTTCTATCTTGCCAGAGGCCCAAACCAATAAGGGACAAATAATCATTGACAGTAAACAAAAACATTACTCTGATATTGTGACATGGTACAGTAACCTGAAATGTAATCCTCTACTGTGACCTTGTACAATTCTCAGAAACATACACAGTTACTGTGTTCACATACAGAAAACACAGACAATACCCACATACTGTGATCTCATACACTAACTAAAGATATTATCCAGATACTGTGACCAAGGCACTAAACAAAGACATTACACATATACTGTGACCAGGAATATTACAAAGAGACAATAACCAGATACCATGATCAGTAACCAAACAGACTAGCCAGATGTATCAATCAATCTTCTCTAGAGGAATACAAGGAATAGGACATATGTATGTATATAAAGGTGATTTATTAGATTGGCTTAGACATCTAGAATCTGGATAGTTCCATAGTGACCATTTGTAGGCTAGAGAGTGAAGAGAGGGAAGCTGCTCATTCCATGAAACTGGAGTCTCAGAACAACAGAAATCAATGATGTCATCCCTATCCTGGAACAAAGGCCTGAAAACTCCCTGTAGCGTTACTGGTCAGTCTCCTTTGGAAAAATGAAGGAGCTAGATTCTGATGTCCTCATGTGATCACAGAGTAGACAAGAACCCTATCAAGAAGAATCGAGCTTGCTTCTGTTGTTGCTTTCTTGTTCTTCCAACGTTTGCTCCATCCAATTTCCCAACCTATTAGACTTTGCTGCCCTCACTCAGTGTGTTTCTTTACCTCAGTCTGCTGCCCCACAGGCCAATCATTCCTAGAAACAACTTCACTGAGACATACAGAAGCCTTTGAATCTTAGGCATCTCTTAATCCCATCAAGTTGACAACGCAGATTAACCATCAAACCATGTATGTACCAGCACCTACAAATATCATCCAGACACCATGGCCACAAATAACAAATATGTACCATGACCAGAAACAGTAATCACAAAAAATAATTTGATTGCATGTCCATGTAGAGTGAGAAGAGACAAAATTCACATTCTACAATCAGGTAGAGTAATTGTAGATGTTAGAGAGACACCATGACCTGATCCACAAGCTGGACATTATCCAAGTATTCTGAGTATATACTGTTATCAGAATAATAGTTAGATAATGTCTGACTAGAGACATTAGCCAGGTACTTCGACCAGATAAGGAAAGAGAAAGAATTCTTTGATATAGTGACAAGGTAAAGTAAACAGACAATAACCCAATACTGTGACAATGTACAGTAAACAGAGACCTTAGCCAGATACTTAACCAGGAATACTAAGCAGAGACTGTGATACTCTGACCTGTTATGGTAAGATGAGGCATTAGCCAGATACCATGATCAGGTATGGTAACCAGAGAAATTAGGCAATTACTGTGACCAGGTATGGTAATCAGAAACATTAGAAAGATACTGATACAAGGCACATTTAACAGAATCATTATGCAAATACTCTGACCAAATACAGTAATCAAAGACATTACCCAGGTACCTTGACCAGGTACAGTATACTGAGAAAATATCAAATACCATGAATAGGTACAATATCTGAAGACCTTAGCGAGACACCATTACCAAATTCAGTAAGCAGTGGTAGTACCCAAATTCTGTGACCAAGAATAGCAATTACAAACATGAGTCAGATACCATGAACAACTACAGCATTCACGGACAATTGCTTGATATCATATCCAGGTACAGCCACTACAGTCCATAGCCTGCTACTGAAACTGAGTGCAGTATCCAGAGAAAACAGACAGAAATCATGAGAAGGTAGCCAAATCAGAAATTATGCAGATTGTGGTACCAGGTATGGTAACCAAAGGTATTAGTCAGATAACCAGACTGAGTATAGTAAACCAAAACAGCCAGATAACATGACCAGGTGCTGTACCCAGAGACATTTGTCAAATACCATTATCAAGTACAGTAAACAGAGACAAAACCCAGATATAGTGACCACATACACTCACCAGAGACATGAACTTGCAACTGTAACCAAGTAAAGTAACTAGAGACAATAGCTAGATGCTTTGAACAGATACAGTAAGGAGGCTTGATACAGTGAACAGGTAGATAATGCCCAGATAATGTGACTGGATAAATTAAGAGAGACATTAGCCTGATACAGAAACCAGTGACTGTAACCAGAGATAATACCCAGATTCAGTCATCAGGTTTGGAAACCAGACAACAGCAGATACAGGTACCACATACATTAATATAGTAATTAGACAAATAACCCAGGTACTGTGACCAGGAACAACAACAGGAGACATTAGCCAGATACTGGGACCAGGTTTAGTAATGAGAGACATTATCCAGGAGACAGGATTGTGACCAATTTTAATAGATAGATACCATATTCAGATACTGTGACCCAGTACAGAATGCAGAGACATTTTCCAGACCCTGTGACAAGGTATAGTAACCAGCAATAATATCCAGATATTTGTATACAGTAAGCAGAGATATTAATCCAATACTGGAATCAGATACAGTAATCAGAGATATTAGTTAGATACCATGACCAGGTACAGAAAGAAGAGACAATACCCTGATACCATAACTAGATATACTAAAGAGAGAACTTAGCTAGATTCTCTAGGTAGTAACAGCAAGCAAAGACAATATATCGTACCTCATACATTGTACTTCAATGTTACAATAAACAGAGGCATTAACCAGAGACTATGACCAGGGACAATAAGCACAGATATTAGGCAAGTACCATGACTAGGAACAGTAACCAGAGGCATTAGCTAGGGATGGTGACCAGGTACATTATACAGAAACATACCTAGATATGTTGATCAAGTACAGCACACAGACAATACCCAGATACCATGATGAGTCAGTAACCATATACCGTGACAAGATACAATTATCAGAGACATTACCCAGATACCATGACTAGGTATAGGAAATAGAGACATTAACCACATTAGATAACCATGAACAATGACCAGAGACAAAATATAGATACCATTCCCAGGTAGACTAAACAGAGACAATATCCAGATACTGTGCCAAGGTAGAATACTCAGAGACATCAGCCAGATATCATATGCAGGTATTGTAACCAGACATATCATCCAGATACCCTGACCAGGTTGAGGAGGCAAAGATAATATCTAGATACCGTGACACAGTACAGTAACCATAGGCCTCAGCCTAATATTGTGACTAGATACAGTATACACAGACAAAACCCTCATACCAGCTCCAGGTACACTAAACAGACACAATAACCTGATACTATAACATTCTGTGGCCAAGGACAGTAGGCAGAGGCAACACTTCATAACTCAACCCGTTACAATAAGAAGAGGTACTGGCCAGATACCATGGCCAGGTATAGTAACCAGTGATAAATCCTAATTATATGTGGTGCTACAGTAAGCAATAGTAGTAATAAGACACTATGACCAGATATATATGTGAGTCAATACAAGAAGGTTCAAAGGAGACAAGATTGAGATGTGAGAGCCTTAGCGTGATCAGTGACTTACTCCCTGGTGAAATAACTGAGCAGCAACTAACAGGATAGGGTGTGGCTGGAGGAGAATGGAATTGGGGCATGGCTTTGGGGTATAGATTTTGTATCTTGAGATTGGAGATTCTCTCTGTTTGCTCATGATCACGGAGATATGAGATGCTTCCTTCCAACATCCTCGCCCACTGTGATGTCCTGCCTCATCTCAAGCCCTGAGGAATGGAGCTGACCTCCTATGGCCTTTCAGACCAGTGAAACCATGAGCCCCCACATAAACTTTTCCTCCTCTATAATTATTCTGCTCAGAATCTTTTAGTCACAGCAACAAAAAACTGAACATACATTAGGTATAGTAAACCCCAGAGTCATTATCTACATAAGGTGACCAGGTACAGTAACCAGAGACAATAGCCAGACACAGCAACAAGTTCAGAAACCAAACCATTACAACCTCATTCACAAGGTACAATAACCAGAGACTCAATTTTGCCAGATTTGATGATCAAGGACATAAACCAGAGAAATTATGCACTTACTGTGACCAGGTACGTGAACCACAGACATTAGCCAGATACTGTGACTAGTAACCAGAGACATTAACCAGATACCAAGGTTAGGTAGAGTATACCAAGACAATACACAGATACCATGACACAATACAGTAGTCAGAACACTGATCAGATACCAAGACCAAACATAGTTAAAAGAGTCATTACCAAATACTGTGACCAAACAGAGGAATCAGAGACTTTAACAACTTCAATAACAAGGTACAAGAACCAGAGAATTAAGCCTGATATTATGACCAGGTACAGTAAATTAAGACAATAACTAGATACAATCAAACGGTACAGTAATCAGAGACATTAGCCAGATCCCATGGTGCATCAAATAGAAACAGTATCCTGATGCCTGATCTGTACAGTCATTAGTCAGATACCATAACCCAGCACAATAATCACAGACCTTAGCTATATACCATGACCAGATATAATAACCAGAAACATTAGCTGGATATACTGACCAGTTATAATAATCAGCAACATTAGCAAGGGACCTTGACCAGTTCGAGGAAACACAGACGATACCCAGATATGATGACAAGGAAAGGTAGCCAGAGACTTTAGTCAAATACTGTGAACAATTACAAAACCATATACTGTGGCCATATACAGTAAACAGAGATAACAATTAGTCACTCTGACAAGGTACAATGACCTGAGACATTAGTCAGATCCTGTGACCAAACACAATAAACAAAATTCTACCCATATATTGTCACTAGATACTGTAACCAGAGTTTTTAAGCAGATACTTGACCAGGTACAGTAAACTGAGTTGTCAGGCCAGATACCATGACCAGGAAGAGCCAACAGAGATATTGCCTACATACTAGGATACATCACAATAAGATACATTACATGGACCTTTCCTCAGCAGACATTCTGATTCCTGGTATCCTACCTTCTGGGGGTCTCCATGTGGCTTGACTTTCAGTCTCAGAGCTTCTCATCATCACCCTCTTAGGGGTTCTCCTCACAAATTCTTTTCATGCTATGCACTGCCAGTCTTCATAGGATTTTCTTAGACACCTTGGTGGAAGTTTGTGGGAACTTGGAACTCTTTTCTTCTGAATTCACACCTGTAAAAAGAGCACACATTGCACATTAGACTGTCACCATGTCCAGGTACAGTAAACAGAGACAATAAATAGATAGCATGATGAGTTACAGTAACCAGACATTAGGCATATACTTCTGACCAGGTACAGTGTCAAACACTTGACAGATAACATGGCCAAGTAACCAGAGACTTTAACCAGATCTGTGAATGGGTACTCTTCCAGCTACTCCAGACTCAGTCTACCTGTGACTCCCATGGGTGACTTGGCTGAGGATGCCTGGGTTGAGAGGGTCTGCTCTGTGCTGGGTTGCAGTGGAGAGGTGGCCCTGCTTCTCCATGTGCCCTTCACCTCTACACCAGCTCTGGTCACAAACGGTGGTGGGCCAGCAGGCCCTGGCACTGGCTCTGGGGACAGCTAGCCACCCAGCACCGTTCATAGTCCCCCAGGATCGGCCTCCAGGGTCGACACCACCCCACTTCACTCGCCTGAGTACCTTTCCTACCTGGAGCTCAGTGTGGGGTTTCTGACATCTCCAGCCACCTTTGACTGCATTATGGCCATGGGCCCCAGCAACGTGTCCCCAAAGAGTCCCAAAGGCATGGAGATGAGGGGTACACCGCTTCACCGCAAACAGAACGGTCACCAGGGACGTAGGGCAGACATTGGACGCCTGACACCCGGCCCAGCATCTGAGCTGAGAATTTCGGACAAGGGCTGCCCGCGTCCAGGCCGAAGGTAGTTTGAATTCCTCTTCAGCCTGTTCATTTGCCTTTGGGTGGTGGGCAGTTGGTCGCGGGCCCATCCAACATTCCACTGCAGCATGCGGACCCTCGTGGGCATCCAAGCCAGTGTCCAGCGAGGGCGGGGCCGCCAGGGTGCCCTCAAAGGAGCAACGAGGCCAGGGCCGCATAAGGGGGCAGGGCTGAGGGTCCATTGCAGTCCTCTGTGAGGAGCTCAGGGCCTCCGGGGCCTGCAGAGGTTCTCAGAGTAAGCACAGGAAGGGCAGGGCGACTTCTTCAGTACAAATGTGCTGAATCCTTCAGTGTGAGCAGGATTTGCTCAGCGGAAGCAGAACTGTTCCGGGTGCCAGGCATGCGTGCGCATGCGCACAAGGCCACATGTCACCTGATGTCTGAGACGCAGGGTCATTGAGAATGTTCCATGTGCTGCTGAGAACAATACATGTTCTGCAGCTACTGGATGCAATGCTCTGTAAAATCTTTTAGAGCCATTAAATCTACAATTTAGTTTAACTTTTATTTCTTATTGCTTTTGTCTGGATAATCTGCCCATTGAAGAAAATGAGGTGTTGAAGTCTTCTGCTGTTACAATATTGTTCCTGTTTCTCTTTTGTGGTCTGGTTGTACTTGTATTATCAAGTTGTATATTCTAAACTTAGGAGCACATGCATTTGCAATTGTTATATCTTCTTGCTGAATTGATTCCTTAATCATTATATAGCAATCTTCTTTGTATCTTTTTACAGTTTTTGTCTTAATGTTCCTTCTCCCTTTGTGCAATGCAGAATTTAGAAGAGGTACAGTGGGATATCTAACAAGGTATTTACAAGCTGCAAAGTATTAAGGATACATTTATTTGCTTACAAGAAATGAGAGTGCAAATAAAATTCAAAGATAGAATTTATAATTAAGAGGGGAAAAGGGCCTGAATAGTTGAAAACTTCTCAGCATTGCTGTGTGGCAGGAAATGAAGGAGAATTTCCAGTCAAGGAAAGCAAGTGTGTGATAGGGTGACTGTTGTATTGAGTTTCATATGAATAGAAATGACCACCAGTGGATAAAAGATCCTGAAGGTATTTCAGAGATCTTGAAAGCTTCTCCTCCCATCACTTACATTCTCTCAGATGTAAGTATAGTTACTCCCACTCCCTTTTAGTTTCTGTTTGCTTGGGTTATTTTTCCCCCATTCTTTTGCTTTGAGTGTGTATTTACTGATACAGTGAGTTTCTTGTAGGCAGTATGTCATTCGGGCTTGTTTTTTCTTCCATTCATTCTCTCTATATCTTTCAAGAGAAGAATTTAATGTTTATATTTATTATTTTTAAGCAAAGCCTTATTCTTGACATTTAATTTTCTTCTGGTTGTTCCTATGTTATTTTCTTCCTCTCTTGTCTATCCTGTCTTTTTGTGATTTTGTGTATTGAAAAATTTGATTCATCTCCATATCATGTATTTGTTCTTCTAGTGGGTTTCATACTTTTTCATGTTTGTATGAGGGCAGTTAGTGTTTTTTCACTTCAGTTGTAGAACTACCTTAGGAGATCTTCTGTAAGGCAATATGGTGTTACTGAATTCCCTTAGGTTTTGCTTAATTAGGAAAGTCTATTTCTTCTTCATTTATGTAGGATAGCCTTGTGGGGTACAGTATTCTTGCTTTGAATACTTCCCTTTGAATATGTCTTCCTATTCCTTCCTGACCTGTAAAGTGCTGGCTGAGAAATCTCCTCCCATATATGTAACTTGATACTTTTCTGTTACTAGTTTTAGAATTCTTTCCTCTCATCATTTAATATTTTGACAACAATATGCCACTGTAAGGACATTTTCCATCAGATTTATTTGGGGTCTTTGAGCCTCCTGTACTTACATACATAACCTTTACATACATTTTAGTCATTATTTAATTAATTACCTTTTTATGCCTTTTCCTTTCTTTTAACCTTCAAAAATCCTGAAATTTTAAAACAGATGTTCCTTTAATGGTGTACATAATTCTTGGAGGATTCCTTAATTCTCTTTTGTTTTACACTTTCATATTTTATTTTTTAAGTTTAATTTTTTAGCTGCCCCAGAAAAACATAGTGGTTATACATAATAATAGGGCACCAAGTAGTGCTTAATACTTATATACATTGTATATTTAAACAGAGTTGAACATATTATTTCATCATTTATTGTTTCTGTATAGTGAAAACCCAACAAAATGTAATCTAATCTTAAAAAAGAATGAAATTCTCTCAGTTGTGACTAGAAGAAGGGAATTGGTGATCATTAGGTGAAGCAGAGTATGGCATGCATAGAAAGATAGTTTACATGATCTCATTTGCATATGAATTTTTAAAGTTGATATCATAGAAGCTGAAAATGGAATGGCACTAACCAGAAACTGGGGAAATTAGGAGGGATGAAGGTTGGGGAAATTTGATTAATGAGTTAATAAATGTGATATGTATTTCAGAGACTGCATCACCTGACTTGGCTGCTAATGGGCAGTACCTTTTTTGTCACTTTGACCTGAGTAGAATTTCTTAATCCGGATGTGGTCTGGCCCAGAGGAGCTGCAGGTGCTTGATTTGGAAATCAATCTTGCATTAATGCACCTAAGGCATTGTTTTCTTCAGAAACATATTATAATTTTCACTCATGTTGAATTGGAAATTAATTTACATATCCATATCATTTTGAAAAAAAATTTAATTATAAAAGAGTATCCCTGTTATAAAGTTGGAAGGGACTTGGATGCATTCTGTCCATGTCCTAAGTCTTTGTGCAATGCAGAATTTAGAACAGGTAGACTGGGATATCTAGCAAGGTATTTCTAACCTGCAAAGTATTAAGGCTACATTTATTTGCTTACAAGAAATGAGAGTGCATATATAACTCAAAGATAGAATTTATAATTAAGAGGGGAAAAGGGCCTGAATAGTTGAAAACTTCTCAGCATTGCTGTGTGGCAGGAAATAAAGGAGAATTTCCAGTCAAGGAAAGCAAGTGTGTGATAGGGTGACTGTTGTATTGAGTTTCATATGAATAGAAATGACCACCAGTGGATAAAAGGTCCTGAAGACATTTTAGAGATCTTGAAAGCCTCCCCTCCCATCACAAACCAAGAGTTTTTGGAGAGCAGAATGGTTTCAGTGGACAGGCTCAGGACACCCTGCAAAGGATGCTGGTTACTGACTTTGACCTCTAATACCACACCTTTTTTTGTATAATGGAGCAACACTCATCAGCCTCTCCAGATGTGCTTTAAGGTGTATTTACCTTCTTACAATTAGTATGATATCAATTGTAGACTGCTAATGCAATTTGAATATCCCTAATTCCAAATGCTTAGGGCCACATTTTTTTTTTATTTTGAAGTATTTATATATACAGAATGATACATTGGGGTAATTCCTGAGCCTAAACACAAAATTTAATTTGTTACATATTCACTACATAAATATATTCCAAAGATAATTGTATGTATACCTAAACTGATATTGTGCATTGGACAAAATATCATGGTTTGGAATTTTCCACTTTTGGCTTTGTTATCTAGAAAGTTTAGGAAGTTTTAGAATTTCAGATTTTGGATATTTGGATTAGGATTTTTCAACTTGTTTATGCCCTTTATTGTCTTGAAGGAACTCCTCCTGTGTCCAATTTTTTAAATATTATTTTTGTAAATGATGTTGCTTTTTTCCATTGATTCAGATAATAATGATTTTTTCATTTTTTCTGTTAATATAATGTAGAGTATTTAATGACTGGTATTTATTGAACCATCTTTGAGTCCAAGAAATAAATCACAGATGAGCAAGTCTTATGAGTCCTTAAATGTTCTGTTGAATTCATCTTATATTGACAGTTTTGCTTCTCTATTCACCAGGGATATTTATCAGGTATATTAGTTTATTATTTTCTCATAATATACTTGTGTGGCTTTGGTGTCCAGATAATGTTGGCCTCATAAATGAATTTGGAAGTGACTAGTAGTCCTCAGTTTTTGGAGGGAGATGAAAAGGATTCATGATAATCTTTTTTATTAGAGCTTTATAGTTACGTTAGTTGGGTTCTTTCAGGTCACATTAATTTTTAAATGTTTTGGAAAACTTACCAGTAAAGTTATCAGATCCTGGGATTTTTCTTTCATAAAAGATTTTTTAAAAACTAATTCAAACTCCTTGTTCATATTAGTCTCTTGAGAATTTTGTATTTATGATTCAGTCCTGGTAGGTTGCAAGTGTCTACAAATACGTTCATTTCTTCTAGGTGATCCAAGTTGTTGGTATAATTGTGCACAGTAGATTCATAGTACATTTTATTTTTTGTCATTAGCTGAAATGTTTCTTCTTCATTTTGAATTTATTTACTTTCATATTTCTCTATGTAAACTTCTATCAATTTTGTTTATTGGTTCAAATATCAACTCTTATCTTTGTTGATGCTTAATATTGTTTTCTTAGTTGATATTCTTCCTTTTTTGAATACTTTTTATTTCCTCCCTTATAATATCTTTAGTTTAGTTACTTCTTCATTTTCTAGTTCTCTGAGGTATAAAGTTTGAAGCTTTGTTATTTATTTGAGATCTAATTCATGTTGGCATTTATAGTTATATATTTCCTTCTAAAATTCCTATGGAATTACAAAAGACCCTGAATAAGTATAGAAATCTTGAGGGGAAAAAAAATAAACAATGCTGTAAGCATCACAATACCTGATTTCAAGACATACTACAGAGCCATAATAACCAAAACACCATAGTATTTGCACAAAAACAGACGACTAGACCAATGGTACAGTATAGAGACTCTCTTGATAGATAGATAGATACATAGATAGACTGATAGATAGATATAGATAGATAGATAAATGCCTGCATCCCTAAGTACTGATTCTTAACAAAGTTTCCAAAAAGAAAGAAGGAAAACATTGTCTAAAGAACCACCTCTTCAATAAATGATGCTGGTAAAAATGGATATCCATATACAGATGATTAAATCTTCACTCCACCTTGCATGTACAAAATTAAATTCAAAACATATCATAGGCTTAAATATAATATCTAAAAACTCTAAAATTACTAGTAGAAAACAATGGAGAAATAATAAATTGGTTTAAGCAGCAATTTTATGGAGAGATAACAAAAGCACAGGAGCAAAAATTCTATATATTAAATAGAAACACTTCTGTACAACTAAAAAAAACAACAGAATGAAACAAGCCATGGAAATGAAAAAAAAAAAAAAACACTTGCCATCTATGCTTCTGACAAAGGGTTAATATCTAGAATATGTGTTTAAAGACATCAAAAAACTAAAAACAAGTAATCCAATAAAATTTTGGGCAAATGATCTGTGATATCTCAAAGAAGAAATACAAATGGTCAAAAATACATAAAGAAATGCTCAATATCATTAGCCATCAGGGAAATGAAAATAAAAATTACATTGAGGTATTATATAACCCCAGTTAGAATGTGTATTATTAAAAATAAACCCTGAAATTAACAAATGTTGGTGAGGATGTGGAGGGAAAATGCACACTTGGTGGGAATTTAAATCAGTACAATCATTATGGAGAACAGAAGGTTTCTCAAAACCCTAAAATTAGATCTGCCATACCATCCAGCTATCCTGCTTCTGGGCACATATCCAAAGAAAACATCAATCAGCATACCAAAGGGATATTTGCATGCCCATGTTTATTGCTGTGTTATTCACAATAGCTAAGATGTTGAATGAGAATGTGTTGATCCACGGATAAGATAAAGATAATGTGGGATAGTTAAACAAGGAAATATTATTTAACCATAAAGAATTAAATCTTGTCATTTATAGTGAAATGGATAGAACTGGAGAATATTATGTTAAGTGAAATGGAGCAGACACAGAAAGATAAGCCCCATACATTATCTTTCATATGTGGAATATTAAAAAGGGTGACCTGAAACTAGAATAGTTACCAATAGATGTTGAGAATTCTGCGAGTGGTAAGGTGGGTAGATGGAGGATGGATATGATTAAGCAGGGTGTATGCATATTGAAAATATCACAATGACCCCCATTAATATGGGCAACTAATACAGGCTAATAAAAATTTAAAATATAGTTTTAGAAGACCTCCTGTTGTGT
Source organism: Sciurus carolinensis (assembly GCF_902686445.1). NCBI lineage: Eukaryota > Metazoa > Chordata > Mammalia > Rodentia > Sciuridae > Sciurus > Sciurus carolinensis. The sequence goes on from NC_062224.1 coordinate 89,990,331, forward strand.
ATCTAGAATACATATAATTGTATTAACTATTTTAAAATAAAAAAATAACTTATTAATATTTATTTCCTCACATATTAATATTTAGTAGAGAAGCATTCCACAGAATATATCTTCTTTAACGTGTGAATGTTCTATTGAACACAGCAAAGTATCATATTCAAGGCTCTGATTTTCCCAGGACCCGTGAGAACACTAAAGTACTTACGTAAACATTTGGGTGATTCTGACCACTCTCCAGCTCTACACACTATTGTCTTGCTACCCTGAAGTTGATACAAAGACTGGCACTGATATTCAACCGATGATCCTGGAGAATATACTGATGTCGGGAATGAAGTGAGGTCTCCGTTTTCAACAGGGGAAGGAGAACCACATTTTCCTGTGGAATCTGAAAAATACCATTTCATTTATGGAAAGAACAAATCAAAATACAGGATAAATTTAAAGCCAGCACAAACATATCACTATCTACAGCATCAATACTTTATCATTTCTGGTAACAAGTGATCGCTTGAAAAAATCTTAATCACAGAAAATGAGGGTTACATTTTTAAACTCTTCCTTTCATCTCACTGCAGGCACAAATAAACCATCAAAAAATGTGTCCATTTCGCAGTGATCAGGTATGAAAAATGTGTCTGGAATAAATGCTTCATGGTGAGATAGCAAAGACAAACTAACAAAGTTTCTTGTTCTTATATATGACATGATGCAGTGTTTATTGTGTCCCTACTGATTTCTTTTTGATTTTCCTTTACAATACATAAGAAAAAAAAACCTTTTTGGAAAAATTCAAAAGTGCAAATTTGTAGAAGATAAAAGGGAAATATTTTCTTCCTGATTTGGACAAGATGAGTAAAAATCATTCTTACATATTCCTTTTGCTAAGCATAATTTATAATCTTGGATATAAAAAAATTTAAAGACCAATATAAGAAGACTCTGGAAGGTACAGAGAATTCATTCTGACTAGGAACTTCAGAACTCAAGGAATGGAAAATAGTTTGCTATATGAGTTCACTTTAGGGCTTTTGTGTATTCTAGATGGAGCACTGGAAAAGGCTGATCCCAGGAATGATATCAGGTAGAGATAAATAAGGAAAATCTCATGAGGAGCCTCATTCCTTTAACCTAAGGACAAGAGATGGAGCAGTCTTGCAAGACCAAGAGAAGATAGACTGAAAATTTATCAATGAATTGAACTTCAGAGACCTTGAGAAGAAAAGAAAACATTGGAGGCCCAGAAAGAGGGAAGAAATAAGTGCAATAAAACAATTTCACAACTTGGGCACGAGGCACAAAAGTAGATAATCAAGAAGATGTGTAGTCTCATGTTAATACATATCATAATGAATCTGTTTGAAGATAAAGGAAAAATTCTTGAAAACTGCAAGGTAGAAAATCCACATTACCTATAGGTGACTAATATTAAATGACAGTGGGCTTCTCAGTCATGGCCAGGGAGGCCACAAGGAAGTGAAAGAAGAAAGATGTCAACCTCCACCTCTATATGCAGTGACATTGTGCTTGAGAATAAAATCATAAATAAAGGCATCCTTTTACAGAAAAGATCAAGAGAATCTGTCTCCAGGAGTTATCCTTAAAGTCTAACTGAAAAAATTCTTCATATAGAAATGAAAAGATGACCGAAGAAGATTGAGTCTTCAGGAGAGAGAAAAGAACACTGTAACTGATAAAAGGAAAAATATATAATATAATAGGCATTTTCCTCATCGGTTCGTTCATTGTGTTTAATGTCTGAAGGAAAATTATAGTATTTGATAATAGTGGTCAGTGTATATAGAGGAGACACTAAAGGGCAAATGGACTTAAACGGAGGGAAGGTTCCCACATTTTGATGGCAAAATAAAATGTCAATACCAGTCCAGTGATAAGCTGAAAATATATTATGTATATACTGTAATACCTAAAACAACAATTTTAAAAAGAATGGTGGTGGGGGAATCTATCAGAAAGATACACACAAAAATAGGAAGATAAATCAAAATTAAATTCTTTAAAAATACTCCCCCAAAGGAAGAGAAGAGTTCAGAAACAGGAATGAGAAACAGAGAAAATAAATAAAACAAAACAAGACACAACACCCCAACATTTCAATAATTATTTTAAAAATAAATGGTGTAAATATACCAGGAGAAAAGAGCAAGAAGGGCAAGATAGATACATAAATGAGACCTCACTCAAAAACTGAGTTCACTGTTACCAAAAGGAGAGTCAAAGTCAAGGAAGAGAAAGTAAATTAGGAAAAATTAATTTTTAAAAGTACAAATGGATGATATAATATATCCATTATGTGTTTCCCTTATTTCCTGAATACTAAACATTAGGTGCCAATGACCAAATCACTGACTTATTTTATAAATATCGTGATTCCCTGACTGGTCTCAGTGACATACCTTCAAATATTTTCTATATACTGAGAATGCCCAAATGTATATCATATTCTATGATCAGTCTTCAATGCCCTGTTTTCTACTTCTCGAAGGGGATCTCTCGGAGTTTTCAAAATGTACTGAGTATCTAAATGCTTAATGAGGAATTTTCTCAGATTGTAATTGTTCTATTAATTCAGTTAAATATGTCTTGAAAAAACTACATGATATTTCTTAGTTCACTTGGACAAAAATTAAATTTCTAGCAATATCATTTTATTTGCATTTAAAAAATATATTCTAAAAGAAATACTTCACTTTATTTTTATCAACACATTTTACTCATACTATATCTTCAAGCAAAGCAAAATTAGGAATATGACATTCTACCTTTGCACTAAGGTGGCTCTGCCCAGGTTCTATTTAGACACATCACTTCTACTTCCCCAAATATTTCAAAAGGTTTGATGCATTCATAATGTACTCTATCACCAGATGGAAACCTACACATCTGGTTTGATAATATATTAGCATTTTCCACTCTGGGTGGATTCACACAGGAAGTATCTAAATAGAAAGAAAAGAAAGTATCTCTACCTAGCACTCATTTTGAGTAACCAATCAATCAATAAGATTCCAAATACATTTTAAGCAGGATTGAAAATAAATACATGCTTTGACATGAAGAACTTTTCTGATTTCAATGAATTCACATGTAATATGAGGAAAAAAAGAGAGAGCAATATTTTTTTGTCAGAGCTAACCTTTCATGCCCTTAAATCTCTTCCCTATCCTTCACTAGAACACTGATAGATATTTTAACTCCTTGAAAGCCACTGAGAATGAAAGTTCCTGGACATTACCTACTGGGTTGAGTAGAACAATTCCTCAGAGTTTTAGGTGCATGTATAGTAATAACAGACTATTGCAATGGTTCCAAACTGAGGTGTATATGAAATCCTTTGGAGAACTTGATAAATTTTTGTTTGTTTGTTTGTTTGCAGTGCTGGTGATTGAACCCAGGGTCTATATCCCCAGCCCTGATAAATATTTTTTAAGATCACACCTCAAGATTATTTTTTCCAGGAGGTCTAAAATGAGCTCAGGAATTTTTATTGGGATTCATAAAAATTTGTTCAAAAATGTTGATGCTGCTTGTCCAGGGAACACACCTTGAGAGCCACAGGGCTATGTGATTAACTATAGTATATTCAATTGCAAACTTTCATTTTTAAAATTAAGCGTATTTTGTCTTGCCCTAAATATTAACCTATGCTCATTTTGAAGGATGCTATGAAAAATTTAATACTTCATAAAAGACTAATAAATAAATTTACAATGCCATCAAAGTACCTTTGCACATCGGCTTTCCTATCCATTTGCCATTAATACATGTCACAGTATTGGACCCATCCAATTGGTAAAATGTTGGACATTTGTAACTACTTGATCTCCTGACTTATATGATTCCTTCCTCAGTCCTATGAGTGTGGCACCATCAAAGTTGGGTAAATTAAAACAATCTGTTCCTGAGAGAAAAAAAATATGTATTTGTTCATTATATGTTGTCTCTAATAGTAATATTCTAAAATAATACTTAGACTTAGCTACCTATAGAATCAATGAATACCACATAATATACTTCTCACAACTTGGCAAATAGGATCAGTTTTGACTTCAATTGAATTGTTCTAAATTTATCAAAAGTATAAGACAGGAATGATGCTTGAAGAAATATTAGTAGTTCTAATGTTTAAGCCTAGATTTTTACATTCAAATAATTTTCTGCCTGCACTTGCCACATGTGTTATGTGTGTCCACTTTTGGCTTCTGCAAATGTGAATTACTTACAAAAATTATTCCAAAGCTTTAGAAAGTATGTATTTTAGTGAGATTACTGATGAACTGAGAGTAGATTACATAATGATGAGATTGATGAGTAAGGGACAGTTTCTCCAGAGATAAGAGGTCTGAGAATGTACATCAGAGGATGTCAAATGTTCACACAAAATGATGTGAAAATGAAGTATTTTGCCTCATAGTGTCAAATTTTTTTTTTAATTACTACGCCATAATTCTCTACCAGACTCAAGAAACATCAGGTACCTTGTAAAGTTCTAGAATTACAGCTTATTTTCTTATTTGTACCACTTATTCTTTGAATTAGGGTATCTGACACATATATTATATAACTAAATATGCTCTACTTATGCATTCTGGTGGGTAGGACCATTTTCCTCCTAAACATTTTATAAATGCAGGTCCATCAATTCCAAAACCTTCTGAACAATTGAAAGTAACTTCTTTTCCATATGGGTAACTGTCTAACTCATGAGACACAAAACCATTTAAAATGGAAGGTGGAGATTCAGAAGGAAGTCCTAATGAATAAAATAATGAAAGAATGAATCCATGTTTTACTAACTCAGAAATAAAATTTTATATGTCAATTTTGATATATCACTGTTTTTGAAAAGAAATAATAATAATAACAGAGAAGCTACTATGAAGTCACAGAGAATGTGCACAAAGGCTTCCTAAGTTCACCTTTCTCATTCTGTCCATCGCTCAAACTATAAAAACAGGAGCAAGAAACTGAAATAAAAAATGGCCAAGTTTCTCTAACCAACCATAAGTGATAAATGGAAACATCCTCAAAATTAATAACATTAAATAAATTATCAAATATTATGAGACATCAGAAGAAACACTGTAAGAAAAGCATTTTTAAAATATTTTAAAACATAGTTGCAAAGGAAACTCTAGAACATAAATTTAAATTCACTATACATTACATTTTTTACAAAAGAAATGCCAAAGTAAAAAGTGACTCCATAATGAACCCCCCCAAAAAAATATTAGATTGGTTCAATAATGCAAAAGAATTTTAATGGTAACATATATATAAATAATTAAATAATATGATAATCTCTATTATTCTGTCCTCTGAGGTTGACTACAGCATATGATTTTTCATTGATTGTACTCTCAATTATTTAATTATGTGTAATCTCAGATCAGGATTCAAGTTTTCATATAGTCCTCACATACACACTGAGGTGGAGAACTCCATTTGCCCATGTGGCATGTTATCCCATCAACCTCAGAGGTTGTAAAACCATCTTCACAAATATAATTCAAATTAGTGCCATGTGCATAATATCTGGATTCATTTATTTCTTTCCATTCTTCTGAAAATCTAGATGGACTAATGGTTCCATGGTCTAATCCAGGTGGTTGAGCACATGGAAATTTTGCTATGTGAGAAATAGGAATCAAAGGGTGAAACATAAATAAAACATCTAAATGAAAACTAAAATCAAATACTATTGAGTTACATCACCACAATATCTATGCTATCCTCTTGTCCACTATCCCCCTTAATTTGTGCCTACTTTAGTATATGAAAAATAGTCATAAAGAGAAAATTTATCTGCTATTTACATAATATCGCAACGTGTTGTCCAATTTTGATGACAGAAATGAAAGCTGGTCACTGATTTATGTACCTGAATCATAACTTACAGTTTCAGGATACAGTGTGATGGAGAAAAAGGTCTTCATCTTTTTCATTTACATAAAGCAAAGGGGATTATTAACTTCAATTTAAAGCATGTTATAAAGCAAGCTGCACACTACTGGCCAACATAGCGTGGTATTCACAGCCATCTTCCATTTTTGCACACGATTTCTTCTGCTCCCTGAATCAGATAATATTCTTCCCCCCCCCAATCCTTTACCTTTACAGGTCCATATCCCATGGACCTGCTCACAAATGACCAGGCCATCATCTGTATCTTCAGATGAGATTAGAGAGCCTAAATATTTCACACAGTCCATAAACATAAATAAGAGTATTCTATGTACATGGACATTAACCTTTGCAATTTATTGTAATTTCCATTAAATAAATAATATTGACAGATGTTAGCTGTACTCTTTCTTTTCCCTCACCTATGAATACCCTTAATTTCCTCAAATCTCTCTTTTCTTGGCTTACTATGGCTCTCTCTCTGGTGATTCTGAGGTTGACTTGCTAGACTAATCTTGTATATCCTTCTTTCTATAATGACCCCAAAGAAAGTTCCAACTTCTTTTGTTGTATCCCAAAATTCAAGCATTCATCAATAGATCTTATACAAGTCATTGGGCCTAAAGATAGTAGATCACCAGAGCATGCTTTCTAATCAGGTCATAGATACCATGACTTGGTTACCTTTATTGATACATTGTTAATTTTTTGGGGGGGATTGTACATTATTTTATTTATTTATTTTTTTAAATTAATTTTTATTGTAAACAAATGGGATACATGTTGTTTCTGTTTGTACATGGAGTAACAGCATACCATTTGCATAATCATACATTTACTCTATGTAAATACATTTACTTTATGTAAATGTATGATTATGCAAATGATTATGAAGATAATTTTCTTGCAAAGAACAGATACTTTTTCTCCATCCTGATATTTCACTGTGGTTGTCATGTCTTCAGCACTGGGAATCTGAGGTGGAGGTGGGCAGGAGTGTCTTTACTCATCTAGAAAATGTTAAAATAGATACCTTAAATAAAAAAATAATAATTTGAATATATTTAAAATATATTTCAAAAATAGAAAATTCAATAGTCCTGTATCATAAATGATGATGTAATTATGTTGCATGTTTATTTATGTTATACTTTTCAATTCATATAGTAGTTTAGTATTACCTATTTTTATGCTCCTCCTTATCATTTTACCCATTCCTTCTTTTTAAGCAAACTTCCTTATTTACAAGAAACTTATTATTTGTAATCTTTAGATAATCTTAGCTGAATGATACACTTTAAATAACAAGTATTAAATAAAGTATGCAATGAAGTTCTTTTTAGAAATATGCATGAACAAATGTATTGGGACTGGATTAAGACCCTTCTGAAATAATCTACCAACAGAAGTTGATTAGCCAGAGGAAAAATTTGCAGATAGTTAACTATGATCACCCACCGCCCACGGGGACAATCACAACACGTACGCTCTTCTTGATCACAGGAGCCAAAAGGGGTTTATTCTGCAAGTCTCAGACTTATATTGAGAACATCAGCCTATCAGAGAGTAGACTACCAGGAAAGTCAGCCTATCAAGGAACAGTCTCCAGCCGATACCAGGATCGCCTCATGTACAACAGCCAACCCAGAGTTACTTCCTAAAACTTGTATATGAGTGCAGCTAAGTCTGGCAAGCTGCCAGGCGTCATCTTAGAGATCAGGCCACGGTGCGGCTCTGGGGCCCTCAGAGCCCGCCCCTGACAGTTAACAATCACTATTGTATTGCCTCTAGATCATTAAATATGTTTACAAATGATTTACAGGGTGTTATTTCAAGTTTCAGCCCTCCTGAACCTACCATTTAGAGGCACACCTACACCACCTAGGTGTGGGAAGTCATCCTTATCTAGGAGAATCAGATGTGGTTAAGCCATGGGATATTGAGGCCTGACTCCCAGGAACTGACAGCCATAGGAGTGTGGGGCCCTGTGTGGGAGTGGTTCCTGGTCTGGTTATATGATAGTATTCCTGAACAAATTGACTCCCCTAACTCCACCACATCCGGTTCATCATAGAAGAAGCCCTTCCCAGTCCTGGCCCCTTTACCTGTGTGACTATAAATAGGAGAGTTGGGCTACTCCATGTTGTTAGAGGCCAGATCTGGTATGGCCAGTTTCCTTATGCCCCCAATTATTCAAAAAGAGTGCTGGCTCTTGTGTGTTTATTGGTTAGATAAACTTATGGATAATTGATCGATTTACAGCCAACATTGTCCTCCAGCAGTTAATTCTTTCCTCATCCACATAGGACATGGCAGAAACCCCAATACCTAGGGGTATATAAATTGATGGTACACACCCAGTTTAATGACTACACAATTTAACTGTAGTTACAAAATTAATAGGGTATAAAAGACCCCTCTCAAACTTATATCTGAGTTCCTATAAAATGAAAATACCTCAGATGCATCTAGATGGTTTATAATGTGAAAATGAACTACATTCCATTTGAATGGGGAAGGGCTCTGTGTAAAATCTGGAAGTAATTGAACCTCTGATTCCTTAAGCTTGCTTTCTCTATTCTACTGTGTTTTTTACTTCATTAAAAGTCTTATGCATGTAAGTTGACAAAAATCATAACCCTTTCAAAACATAGAAAAAGGAAATAAGATCTGCTATTAATAAGCAACAAAAGAGTTAACTTCACTCACGAAAAAGAGAAATATAGCACTGGGAACACAGCTCAGTTGGTAGAGTGCTTGCCTTGCTTGCACAAGGCCCTGGGTTCAATCCCTGGCACTACAAAAAAAAAAAAAAAAAGAGGGAGAGAGAAATGTAAATTAAAACTTCAGATGAAAGACTGTTTTCTCTCTCTCCATTGACAAAAATCCAAAGTTAGCTAACATACTCTAGTAATAGAAATCTGGAGGGGAAAGTATTTTCTCATACATTCTGACCACAGTGTATTAAAGTCACCCAGAATTATTGTTGTAGTCTATTTGATTTCTGAAAGTGAGAAGAATATGTGAAGTTAACTATCTTATTTATTGCTAGCAAATTTTATTTCCTTTTTCTATGTTTTGAAAGGGTTATGATTTTGTCGATTTACATGTTAGGAAGGATAACTCTTTGTGATATGAGCTGTAAATATCTCCCTTAGTCGCCTTCTTAAAAAAGTTTGTTTATGATGCTTCTATCCATAAAAAAATGATTTTTATGTAACAAAAAGTACCAGTGAAATAATTTTTGACTTGGGGATTCTGAATCATGAAAAGTTAGATCTTGCTATCTCCAGTTATGTCAAAAAGTTTTTTGAGTTTTCTTATTATTAATTAATGGTTGTGTTATGTAAAAATATCTTTGGTTTATTTGAAATTTATCATTGTATATGAGGTAAGGCAGGGATATTACTTTACTTATCCCTATAACATTTATTGACTACTTCTTTTTCCCAGTAATTTGAGATGATGACCTCTTTATACATTCAATTTCTATATGAATCAGAGTGTACTTACATCTGGGCATTTGTTTTGCTCATAGGCCAGTATGATACTCTTAAATTATTTAGGCTTTTAAAAATGCCTTAATGTGTTTTAGTTCTGGTCCCACTTATGTTTATTTTTTCTCCACTAAATTTAGCATCAGGTGATAGAGCTTTAAACTATTAAGCTTTCATTGAGATTTTCTTAAATTTAAAAATTAATTTACAAGTTAATATGGTCCTTCTAGTTGAAGAAAAGTTATATTATTTGCTTCAGTGGTATTTTAATTTTAATTTTTAATAAATCTCACATTTTCATTGATGAATGTTAATATATTTTTTGTTATTGTTACATGTGAAATATTCTTTTCCATTGAATCTTACAAAAGATTGAATGAACTATGGATTTTCATATGTAGATTAATGACTTGATAAAATAATTGAGCCATATTATTGTTTGTAGTAGCTGTTAATAAAATACCTTGATCTGAAATTTAAAAAAGAGGCAAAGAGAAAGAAAAGCGTACACTGGAAAATACTGTAAATCTTTTCAAGTGTTTGTTATGCTGTTAACAGCTCATGGACATATTTTACTAAACAAACTTGATTCATGATTATTATTTACTCCAAGGTTTTTGTTTTTGCTTATTTTCTTATTTCTATTATTAAATATTTTGACATATCTTTCAATGTATTTTCATGTTTATTTTCCTATTTTCCTTAGGTGTCTTCTTTTCTGATTTCTAGATTATATATTTCTTTTATTTTGTTCTTTGTTTTCTAATGTATGTTTTAATGCTATCAATATCTCTGCATTTGTTCTATTCCATAGATTTCAGATTATGCTGCAATTACTGTTATTAATTTACAGTAATTTTTGATATTAAGTAATTGATAAAGAAGTTGTTTGTTTTCCAATTTTCCAAATTTTTAAAATAAGCATTTATGATATGTACTTAACTCTTTCATTACTTGAATTTGTAATTTTAATTTCAAGAAAATGTTTTAAGAAGTTGATGATTTAAAATTCATTTAGATTTTCTATATCACACTGGTATGGTCAATTATTTTAAGACCTGGCTGCCTTAAAATTAGATAATATATACCTTAGGAAAAGTCTTTAAAAACTTGGAAATAAGTATTTTATAACTATAAAAGAGTTACTTCACAAGGACAAACCAATCTTGAATACATGTATATATCTAAAAATATCAAAATACATACAACAAAAAAACTGAAGAAGAAAGGCATAATCCTACATAACAATATTGACACAATGCATGCTAAGACATATTGAAAAAATAGATAAAAGATTATGAAACAATATGGATCAATTTGAAAAACACTATTACTCACTTTAACCTAATTTTACTACTAGAATATATGCATATTTTATGTGGAAATGGAGTTATAAATTAGATAGACAACATATAGTGAAATAAAAAAAATCATGATTTGAACTATTGCATAGTATTCCCGAGAACAGAATTACATGACTACATAGTCTAGTAAGAAAAAATTATCTATAAAAACATTTGTAAATGAAAGCATATACTTCAAAATGATAATTGTTGAGCTTAAGGACAAATCCAAGGAAAATCAGAATATATTTCAAAGGGAATAAAAATTACAAATAAATTATATGTATATAATAAATAACATTATATATAATACATACAATTTGTGTTTATAAATAAATACATTTAAAAAATAAACATACATTTTTATTTATAAAATACATAGTTAAATATTCATATACATATTATAAAACTAACTTTGTGGGACACAGCTAGAACAGGTCTTTAAAAAATGGAGATTTGATGTTTTTATTTTAGAAGTCTGATGATTGAAATTCATGCATTAATTTCTAACTTAAAATAATAGTAGTGGACTAAGGACATACCTTAGACATGGAATGCCTGCCTAGTGATGGAGATGTAAGCCCCTAAATGATATCCCCAGAACCATGCACAGAAAAAATGAATAACATAAAAATTAATGGTAGTAGTAAATTAAACTCAAAGTCTTTAGAAGGAAGAAAACAATAAAGTTAGTTGAACAGAAAATTGACAAAATTTAAGAAAGAGAAGAGAAAAAGTTAGCAAAACTACAAAGTGAAACTTTAGAAAACTATGGAAAAGAGAAAATGGAAACAAATTAGAGTGTTAAAATTGGTTACTAAAATTATTAATAAAATTGGATAAACCATTATGATTTGGCCCAAAACTTCCTGTGTTAATGCAGAAATGTTCAGAGGTGAAACGATTGAATTGTGAGAGCTCTATCCTAATCAAACCATTCCAGTTTGAATGGACGGAATGTTAAATGTAGGAAACTAGGGGAGGTGGGTCACTGGGAATATACCCTGGAAAGGTGTTCATCATCCCTGTGACTCCCCTCTCTGCTTCTGAGCTACCAAGATTCAACCAATTCTTCTCCGCTATGGTCTCCTGCTATGATATCCTGCCTCTCTCAAGGCTCAGAGCAATGGATTTGGCCAACCATGAAATAAACATCTGAAACTGTGAGCTCCAAGCAAACGTTTCCTTCCCTAAGCTGTTCTTGTCAGGTGTTTTAACATAGCAATGAAAAGCTGACAGAAATGATAAAGAATCTGATAAATGCAAACATAAAATCAAGAATAAAACAAGGGAGTGACAAACTAGGAATCCTCAATCCTCCTTTTCCCCAAAGACACATTGGTCAACAATACATGAACCAATTCCCTTGGAGTGAAATCTAGAAAGTTGGTGAAAGGTTCCTAATGTGAGGTGAGCCCTAAACAAATCCATCAAAGCCAGTAGGAAAATTCATGTCTATTCATACCCTCACCAACAGCACAGAGTTACACAACTGAAAATAAAATCCAGTTTCCAGATTTTCCTGGGCAAGAACAGAAAGTGGGGAGCTTGTGTCAAATGCTCTGACTTTTCTGAGGGACTACCCAAAGATTAGATCTTGTGTCAATTGTCTCAAAGTAATGATGAAATGTAGTATATTCCAAATGTAGTATATTCCAAATGCCCAAAGACCCACCCCCTGCAATGTTCCTCCTCATTATATCTTACCTGCCTATACTCACCACCCAGTACAGTAGTCTTTTCAAAATAATAATCCATCAAATGGATTAATCGACTCATTAGGTCACAGCTGTTGTCTAATCATATGACTTCTGAATATTCCTGAATTATCATGCACATGACTGTTTTGAGGACAACTTATCCAAAACATAAAAATAACCAACAGGCCAAAGAAGAAATCAAAAGAAAAATTAGAAAGTATCTTGAGGCACATAGAAATGAAAATACAACTTGCTAAAATTTACAGGATGCAGCACAGTAGAACTGAGTTATATCATGTCATAAACACAGAAGAGTTTTTCCTCAAAAATGAAAGATTTAAGATTCTTTATACATATGTGTGCACACAAACGTAAAATTCACTGTATTGTCAACACAGAAAGAAAATGAATTTAACAGTATTCAACGTTCCCCAATGATCAAAATTTCTCAGTTAACTAGGAACAGAAAGAGAACTCCTACAATTGGATGAATACCATCTAGAGAAATCCCAAAATAACATGACAATTATGGTAAAATATTGAATGGAGACTGCTGAAATAAATTAATTCTTCTATAGTAAATTGATTCTTTTCCTACATATTGCTTGAAAAACTGGCTATCTATACAGAGAAAAAAAAATCAACTCCTACTTAATCCTGTACTTGAAATTAATATAAGGTGAAAAAACTAAATTAGAATACTATAAAGTTATAATGCTTCAGTAAGAAAATGTAGAAGAATGTGTATACTTCATGTAAATTTGTTTCCTTTAAAAAATAAAATTATCAAGTTAAAACATATGTCATAGATTTTGTTTCTTTTATTGGTATGGCAGTACATCCTATATATTCTAGTCCTTCAAAAATATTGAAGTAGTGTCCACGATTAAGGAGAAAACCACAGATATGAAAAACTAAAAGACTGCAATGCTCTTTGCTATTCAATTGAATTGAAGGATTCGGTACAACCCAGAATTTTCAAGACAGACACAGACAAAATTTACCTTGCAAAAAAGTGTTGGTATCAATAAATAGCTAAACTCTTTAAAAACACAAAATACTCCTTTTGTAAGTCAGGAAAAAGGAATAAATTTTAGAAAACATTGTAAACAAGAGCTTACTTGTGTAAGTTGATTTACAATCCCATCTTCCATTGATCTTTGAATCTTTCTATCCCAGTTCTCCCCTACATTGTAACTTAGGTTAAAATTATGATTATATTCAGTTTTATCTGATTGATTTGCCTCATATACAATTAACCTTGGTGCTTTACACTTCTCAAGTTGATCTGTTGCTATGAAATGAAAATATTTCCCTGAAGAGATCAATTATAAGAATCAAACCAACCTAACAGTAGCTGTACAGTATAATGAAATTGTATTTCACAATTGTAAAATGAAATTGTGACTTAGGCCTCTAAATTCTATCAACAAAAAATCCTGGTCACCACTGCATGAGATGTGTGCTTTTGTATGAATGTAATTCTCATGTCCTGTCTTTGAAATATCAGAAAAAATATCTGTTACTAAGATATTTTGTACTTTGGGAACTGAAAGAGTACAAGAGACTCATTTTCTCAGAAGATCTGCATAGTAAATAGTTATCAAAAGACTAAATTTGGTCCCACATTTCAAATTTGTGCAAAAAGTTTATATTCATTTGCCTTCCTAATTGCAACCACCATTATATTATCTATAATCCAGAATCCTAAAATATTAAAATAAAAACATCATCTATGGAAATATAACAAGTTGTTAGTTCAAATGTATTTTTGAGCAGGATAACATAATATTATAAAATCTGTCTAGAATATATAGAATAGGACATGAATATTTAAGCAGATTCATTATATGACCTGAGAGAGAGACAGAGAACAAGAGCAAGAGTTAGGCAGAGAGAGAGAGAGAGAAAGAGATTGATCCTTGGAATAAGAAATTGAGCACTTTCATTGGGTATATTACCTAGTGGTTGAATGCTTGCATGCCATTTCCAGGCCCTGAGTTTAATCCCCACACCATAAAAAGAAAAAGAAATTGGGTGCTTTAAAATTATAATCTCTTTTTCCATTCTTAGTCTTTGAGAAACTATATACCAGATCATACTATAGTCAAATAATATTATAATGCCAAAATAAAAACATTTTGCTGACTCTGGTAGGAGTGAAATAAGTACTACAGAAGCATTTAATGTACCAAATATTTCACTAATTCGGGGAAGATGAGAATTCTGTTTGAATTTGATAAAATGTCTGTATAGGTCTCTGATAATATTTGTTATTAACAATTTGAAATGCAGAGTGAAGTGAGGATGAACACAGCAGAGCAAAGTCAGTAACTAGCAAAGCCCAGTAAGACTGTAAACCAATCTTACTAAAACAATAAAGTGGGAAGTTAAAACACATGTGGTACTTGAGAATTGATGTCATCCTGGGCTGGTCCAGAGTGTTGAGGAAGGAAAAACAAGAGGTTGTATAAGTCCTAGTAACTAAAGAAAGATCTATCTGTGGCCAAGGGGAATGGTGTCCCTGGATTTGATTTGTTTCTGAAAGGATTTCTTTGTTTATTTTTTTTTTTATTTTTTTATTTTTTTTACATTTACATAGGGTAATGATGTTTCTTTTTTTTCCCTTCCCCCCCACCCCTCCCACCCTTTTCCCTTTATACAGTCCTTCTTTCCTTCATTCTTACCGCTCTCCTTAGCCTAACTCTAAACCTAACCCTAAACCTAATGCTAACCCCTCCCACCCCCATTATATGTCCTCATCCGCTTATCAGCGAGATCATTCGTCCTTTAGTTTTTTGAGATTGGCTTATCTCACTTAGCATGATATTCTCCAATTTCGACCATTTGCCTACAAATGCCATAATTTTATCATTCTTCATTGCGGAGTAATATTCCATTGTATAAATATGCCACAGTTTCTTTATCCATTCATCAACTGAAGGGCATCTAGGTTGGTTCCACAATCTGGCTATGGTGAATTGAGCAGCAATGAACATTGATGTGGCTGTATCTCTGTAGTATGCTGATTTTAAGTCCTTTGGGCTATAGACCAAGGAGTGGGATAGCTGGGTCAAATGGTGTTTCCATTCCAAGCTTTCTGAGGAATCTCCACACTGCTTTCCAGAGTGGCTGCACTAATTTGCAACCCCACCAGCAATGTATGAGTGTTCCTTTTTCACCACATCCTCGCCAACACCTATTGTTGCTTGTGTTCTTGATAATCGCCATTCTAATTGGGGTGAGATGAAATCTTAGGGTAGTTTTGATTTGCATTTCTCTTATTACTAGGGATGTTGAACATTTTTTCATATATCTGTTGATTACTTGTACATCTTCTTCTGTGAAGTGTCTGTTCATTTCCTTAGCCCATTTGTTGATTGGATTATTTGTATTCTTCGTGTAGAGTTTTTTGAGTTCTTTATAGATTCTGGAAATTAGCGCTCTATCTGAGGTATGGTTGGCAAAAATATTCTCCCACTCTGTAGGCTCTCTCTTCACATTTCTGATAGTTTCCTTTGCTGAGAGAAAGCTTTTTAGTTTGAATCTATCCCAGTTGTTGATTCTTGCTTTTATTTCTTGTGCTATGGGAGTCCTGTTAAGGAAGTCAGATCCTAAGCCAACAAGTTGAAGATTTGGACCTACTTTTTCTTCTATAAGATGCAGGGTCTCTGGTCTGATTCCAAGGTCCTTGATCCATTTTGAGTTGAGTTTTGTGTAGGGTGAGAGATAGGGGTTTAATTTCATTCTATTGCATATGGTTTTCCAGTTTTCCCAGCACCATTTGTTGAAGAGGCTATCTTTTCTCCATTGCATATTGTTGGAACCTTTGTCTAGTATGAGAAAATTGTATTTATTTGGGTTTGTGTCCATGTCCTCTATTCTGTACCATTGATCTACCTGTCTATTTTGGTACCAATACCATGCCGTTTTTGTTACTATTGCTTTGTAGTAGAGTTGAAGATCTCGGTATTGCAATACCCCCTGCTTCGCTCTTGCTACTGAGGATTGCTTTAGCTATTCTAGGTTTTTTATTCTTCCAGATGAATTTCATAATTGCTTGCTCTATTTCTGCAAGGTACATCATTGGGATTTTAATTGGAATTGCATTGAATCTGTATAGCACTTTAGGTAGTATAGCCATTTTGACGATATTAATTCTTCCTATCCAGGAACATGGGAGATCTTTCCATCTTCTAAGGTTTTCTTGAATTTCTTTCTTTAGTGTTCTGTAGTTCTCATTGTAGAGGTCTTTCACCTCTTTTGTGAGATTGATTCCCAAGTATTTTATTTTTTTTGATGCTATTGTGAATGGGGTAGTTTTCCTAATTTCTCTTTCTGAAGATTCATCACTTATGTATAAAAATGCATTGGATTTATGAGCATTGATCTTGTAACCTGCTACTTTACTGAATTCACTTATGAGTTCTAAAAGTTTTCTGGTGGAATTTCCAGGTTCCTCTAAATATATAATCATGTCATCAGCGAACAGGGATAGTTTGAGTTCTTCTTTTCCTATTCGTATCCCTTTAATTTCTTTGGTTTGTCTGATTGCTCTGGCTAGAGTCTCAAGGACGATGTTGAATAGAAGTGGTGAAAGAGGGCATCCCTTGCCTTGTTCCAGTTTTTAGGGGGAACACTTTCAGTTTTTCACCATTTAGAATGATATTAGCCATGGGCTTAGCGTAGATTGCCTTTATAATGTTTAGGAATGTTCCCACTACCCCAATTTTTTCTAGTGTTTTGAGCATGAAGGGATGCTGTATTTTATCGAATGCTTTTTCTGCATCTATTGAAATAATCATGTGATTCTTGACTTTAAGTGTGTTGATATGGTGAATGACATTTATTGATTTCCGAATGTTGAACCAACCTTGCATCCCTGGGATAAAACCCACTTGATCGTGGTGCACTATCTTTTTAATATATATTTGTATGCGATTTGCTAAAATTTTGTTGAGAATTTTTGCATCGATGTTCATTAAGGATATTGGTCTGAAATTTTCCTTCCTCGATGTGTCTCTGTCTGGTTTAGGTATCAGGGTGATATTGGCTTCATAGAACGAGTTTGGGAGGGTTCCCTCCTCTTCTATTTCATGGAATAGTTTGAGGAGTATTGGAATGAGCTCTTCTTTAAAGGTTTTGTAGAACTCGGCTGAGAACCCATCTGGTCCTGGACTTTTCTTTGTTGGTAGACTTTTGATGACTTCTTCTATTTCATTGCTTGAAATTGGTTTATTTAGGTTGTGTATGTCCTCCTCGTTCAGTTTAGGTAATTCATATGTCTCTAGAAATTTGTTGATGTCTTCAAGGTTTTCTGTTTTGTTGGAGTATAGATTTTCGAAATAGCTTCTAATTATGTTTTGTATTTCACTCGTGTCTGTTGTGATGTTTCCTTGTTCGTTCCGAATTTTAGTAATTTGAGTTTTCTCCCTCTTTCTCTTTGTTAGTGTGACTAAGGGTTTATCAATTTTATTTATTTTTTCAAAGAACCAACTATTTAATTTGTTAATTTTTCCAATTGTTTCTTTTGTTTCGATTTCGTTGATTTCGGCTCTGATTTTAACTATTTCCTGTCTTCTACTACTTTTGGTATTGGTCTGCTCTTCTTTTTCTAGCGCTTTGAGCTGTAGTGTTAAGTCGTTTATTTGTTGATTTCTACTTCTTTTTTTGAATGCACCCCATGAAATAAATCTTCCTCTAAGTACTGCTTTCATAGTGTCCCAGAGATTTTGATATGATGTGTCTTTGTTCTCGTTTACTTCTAAGAATTTTTTTATTTCCCTCCTGATGTCTTCTGTTATCCATTCATCGTATAATAGTGTATTATTTAGTCTCCAAGTATTGGAGAACTTTCTGTTTTTTATTCTGTCATTTATTTCTAATTTCAATCCATTATGATCTGATAGCGTACAAGGTAGTATCTCTATCTTCTTGTATTTGCTAACAGTAGCTTTGTGGCATAAAATATGGTCTATTTTAGAGAAGGATCCATGTGCTGTTGAGAAGAAAGTGTATTCATTCTTTGTTGGATGGTATATTCTATATATGTCCGTTAAGTCTAAATTGCTGATTGTGTTGTTGAGATCTATAGTTTCTTTATTCAATTTTTGTTTGGACGATCTATCCAGTGGTGAGAGAGGTGTGTTAAAATCGCCTAGTATGATTATGTTGTGGTCTATTTGATTTCTGTAATTGAGAAGGATTTGTTTGACGTACGTGGATGAGCCAATGTTCGGGGCATAGATATTTATGATTGTTATGTCTTGCTGATTTATGCTTCCCTTAAGCAGCATGTAATG
This sequence comes from Sciurus carolinensis, assembly GCF_902686445.1. NCBI lineage: Eukaryota > Metazoa > Chordata > Mammalia > Rodentia > Sciuridae > Sciurus > Sciurus carolinensis. The sequence goes on from NC_062224.1 coordinate 90,009,098, forward strand.
TCCTTCTTTATCCCTTCTGACTAGTTTTGGTTTGAAGTCCACATTATCTGAGATGAGGATGGATACTCCAGCTTTTTTGCTGTGTCCGTGTGCGTGGTATGTTTGTCCCCATCCTTTCACCTTTAGTCTATGGGTGTCTCTTTCTATGAGATGAGTCTCTTGCAGGCAGCATATTGTTGGATTTTTCTTTTTAATCCAATCTGCCAGTCTGTGTCTTTTGATTGATGAATTCAGGCCATTAACATTCAGGGTTATTATTGTGATATGATTTGTATTCCCAGTCAATTGACTCATATTTGTTTTTGACATGATTTGGTTTCTCCTTTATTTGGCTATTCCTTTAGGCTAGCGCCTCCTGTTGCTGATTTGCATCGTTGTTTTTCATCTCTTCCTCATGGAATATTTTGCTGAGAATGTTCTGTAATGCTGGCTTTCTTTTTGTAAATTCCTTTAGCTTTTGTTTATCATGGAAGGATCTTATTTCATCGTCAAATTTGAAGGTAAGTTTTGCTGGGTATAAGATTCTTGGTTGGCATCCGTTTTCTTTCAGGGCTTGGTAAATGTTGTTCCAGGCCCTTCTGGCTTTTAGGGTCTGGATTGAAAAATCTGCTGATATTCTTATTGGTTTCCCTCTGAATGTAATTTGATTCTTTTCTCTCGCGGCCTTTAATATTCTGTCTTTATTTTGTATGTTAGGTATTTTCATAATAATGTGCCTTGGTGTGGGTCTGTTGTAATTTTGTATGTTTGGAGTTCTATAAGCCTCTTGTATTTGGTTTTCCATTTCATTCTTCAGATTTGGGAAATTTTCTGATATTATTTCATTGAATAGGTTGTTCATTCCTTTGGTTTGTTTCTCTAAGCCTTCCTCAATCCCAATAATTCTTAAATTTGGCCTTTTCATGATATCCCATAATTCTTGTAGATTCTGTTCATGATTTCTTACCATCTTTTCTGTTTGGCCAACTTTGCTTTCAAGATTAAATAATTTGTCTTCAATGTCTGAGGTTCTGTCTTCCAGGTGCTCCATTCTATTGGTTATGCTTTCTATGGAGTTTTTAACTTGGTTTATTGTTTCTTTCATTTCAAGTATTTCAGTTTGGTTTTTTTTCAGTATCTCTAACTCTTTATTGAAATGATCTCTTGCTTCCCGTATTTGGTCTTTTAACTGTTGATTGGTGCGATCATTTAATGCCTGCATTTGCTCTTTCATCTCCTCCTTCAATGCCTGCATTTGCTCTTTCATCTCCTCATTTGCTTCCCTGATCGTTTTAATTACGTACATTCTGAACTCCCTTTCTGACATTTCTTCTGCTGTGCTGTCATTGGGTTTTATTGATGTAGTATCTAGGTTTGTTTGGGACATTTTCTTCCCTTGTTTTCTCATATTGGTCAGTTGTCAGTGGGACCCAGAGATATTGCAGTTTTCCGCTATTGGCTTATAGTGTCCCTGTAGATTTCCAGTGTATCACCTCCCAGCCTTCAGTAGCCTGATGTCTTGGAGGAATCTGATAAAGCAGTGTATCCGAAGAAAACTGCCCCTAGCCTCCTACTGGTTCCACGATTTGGAACTGGCTCTGTGCTGAAATGCTCTCACTGTGGGCCTGCACCGTGCAGCTGGCCGTGTGGGAGGAGCTCACTGCCGGAGTGTGGAAGGCTACCTTGGGAAGACTCTAGCTGCCCTGCCTGGCTCTGATAAGCCACCTCTATCTGGGCCTGCCACCCGGGCCGAGCTTTACCCAGTGGGCAGACTCACCCGTGGCTCTATTTCAGTCCCAGTCTCTCAATGCCTCCCCTTCTTAACTCCTGGGTTCTGGAGCGACTGGGGGTGCAGTCTCCCTCTAGGCCGCCATCTTGTATCGCCCCGAGAAGAGAGCCTGCAGCCGGAGTGGGCAGAGCCGCCTGAAGAGGTGTCTGGCTGCCCTGCCCTGATCCCAGAGGCTGTTTGCGGATCGAGGCTCTCTGTTGGTTCGGGGGCTTGTGGCTGGTTCTATGTAGAAAGTCTCTCACTGGGCCGTCAGCTCCGAGAGGCTAGCCTTGAACGGCACCTCCCACCACAGGGGTCCAGACTACTTGGGGAAGTCTCTGGCTGCCCTTTCTGGACCCTGAATCTGCTTGCGTGCCAGAGTACGCTGAGCTGCACTGGCTCCGGGACTCGGAGCTTGTTCTGGTCAGACAGGCTCTCACCAGCGGGCCAGTTCCATTTCGAGAACCTGGAGAAGCTGGCTGTGTGGGCGGGGCCCACCGCCGGAGTGCGCAGGGCTGCCTGTGGATGACTCTAGCTGCCCTGCCCGGCTCCGATAAGCCACCTCTATCTGGGCCTGCCCCCCGGGCCGAGCTTTACCCAGTGGGCAGACTCACCCGTGGCTCTATTTCAGTCCCAGTCTCTCAATGCCTCCCCTTCTTAACTCCTGGGTTCTGGAGCGACAGGGGTGCAGTCTCCCTCTAGGCCGCCATCTTGGATCGCCCCGACGATTTCTTTGTTTATTGGGAGGAAATAAACCTATTGAGAAGTATGAATAGCTAGACTAGTGGAAAGGAAATGAATGTTGAGAGGCAGAATTGTTGACCAACCTATGAGACCTGGAAGGGCTTATATGAAGCTGACTATAGGAAGTAGGCAGAAGATGAAACACAGGTAGAAAAACTCTGTGAGATCAGAAGAAATAATATTGTAGCACAAGTTTGCATGTAATTTAGAATGAAAAGTTGAGAGTTCTTGTGCCTACTGTTAACTTGGGTTTTCCTCACATATGAAATCAGACAAAACCATTTGTATATAAAAAAGAACACTGAGTGAGGTTATAAAAGTCTGAAGACACTTTTATTCCCAGGAATGTGTTTAGCAAAAATGTAGGGTTAATAATCAACAAAAAGTATTGATTCATTTGACACAAACTTAATAAATAGCTTCTATATGTCTGTCTGTCTTCTGGGTATTGAGAGCACATGAGAACAAAACAAATATAAGTCCTGTTTTGGAGAAACTCCACCCCATTCTGGGATTCATTAATATCTAGAAATCCAATGAATAAGTAAGACTGGAAACCTAGGACAGTCTTGGAATTAAGGACCCAGGAAACTCTAGGAAAGAACTCAGTCTAGGAAAAAAGTGAACAACCCTTCCTTTGGTCATAAAAGACTTGATCACCAACAGGGCAGAGTGAAACTAATCAGTGATATTTGTTTCCTGGACCCACATTGGATGTGTCATGTGACTAAGTTGTAATAGTGATTGGAGGCCTATGGCCACCCTTGTGGCAGCACATCAACTTCAGTTTGCTAAGTTTGAAAATGAAAGTTTATTCTTGATAGAATCTCTGACAGAGAAAAGATTCTTATAGGAAAAGTTAGTTGGAAGTGGGTATTTAGTGGACTTCATTTCTTTGAAAAACAGAGTGCCATATGCAAACAACAGTTGTCTCCAAAGTACTTATATTTTCTTGGTAACAAGTATTCAAACTATAATAATATGATGATTTATAAGTAAAATCCAACTCTACACTTACAAGATAAATAATATTAGCAGAAATAGAAACATTAATATATTCTATTAGTACTTTTATTTATTTCTTCTGGAAACTCATTAAATGCTGAGCAATAAAATTCATTACTGTTAAGACTTTTTCAAGAATATCTCCAAATTTTACAAATATAATTGCAAATATTTTCTATGTAAAACTTAAACTTCATTAAGTGTGAATTTGAGAAGGGTGTTCTCACCAACAGACAGAGGAAGTTGGGTCCACATTCCACTAATACTTGTAATTGATCTGTCTCCAATCATAGTGACGTTTTCTGTACACTAGAACTCCACTGATTCCCCATGGTAATATGGAGAGGCAGAATGCTGGGCAGAGCCATGGTCAAGTTCAGATACAGCTCCACATGTTCTCTCCTCCTCTATGTAAATTTCACAAAAACATGTTCATAATGGAGACACAGTATGTATGTTCAAATAAATACAAAAATGTTTCAGCTTAAATTTAATATTTTTAATACATTACCAGTACATATTGGCAAGGTTGTCCACTTTCCATCAACACATTGAATTTTATTAGGTCCCTTCATCAGAAATCTGGGATTGCAATTATATCCTACCACCTCATTGTGTCCATATTCTTCTTCCATTTTGTCCTGAACTTTTCCATTAAGGAGTAGAGGAGGTGGACGATATGAATATACATCTTCTATAACAGAAACAATGGTTAATGGTTAAGTTGTCTATTTTGCACGTTAAAACTCCAGAGAAATGGAAAAATTTTTAGAAATTGATTATTTATCATATGATTCATTATGGAATTCTTAATGAAAATAAACATTTACATTGCAGTTATATATGCAAGTTGAATTGCTTCTATTGTAATAGCATTGGAAGTATTTTTAAAGCTTTAAATATTTTCAATAATGAAGATATTTTGAAGATTCATGCAAACTGTTAGCAAATATGGTTGTGGAAATTATATTAATTTTTCATTCTATAGTAGCATTTTAACATAACTTTTTGAGAAAGGATCATCAATGAGACAAGCATTCGATCCACATTTTTAACTCATTTCCTAATACACTCCATTGAATTAAGTGTTCAAATATTATTTAGATATACTCTATGAAACTTGAGAGAAGTCCTGAAGTATATAAAATGTCCAGTATTAATGGTAGCAGTGGAGGAAAAATGAAAAGTATCAAAGTAAGTCTCTGTAGTCTCAGTCACCATATTTGTATATATGAATACTTTCAATACATATTTCAAGAAATAACTGGTGATTAAATTCTTAAACTAGTTTGTGCTTTCTACCACACAACACATATCAACAATTTCATGAACTGGATTATAGACGCCATGGAAGCCAATAAAATATTGAGAAGAAAAAATTTATATTCAAAATTCTAATAATTATTTCTACAACAGTAAGATAAATCTTCAACTTTACATACTGGAATATTAGGGGACCATCCAAAATAGTAGCATTGCATTGAATCTGGTCCAACTCTTCTAAGTCCTGATCGGCAGAAAAATTTCAACAATTCTCTGACTTTATATTTTTCTTTCTTGGGATCAGCAACTAAGAATTTCTCAATTTCAGGAATTATGCATTCCTTCTCTAAAATAAAAAATAAAATAATTTAATAATTAATTAATCTTTGAAAAATTAAATTTTACATATCATGTAAATATGAGGTAGGTGTTTAGCAATGCATGCAGGAGAGATTCAGACAAATCCTCTTCCTGGAAAAAAATGTTACATATTAGGTTTTATTGTCTCTCTAACTTTATTTGTATAGGATTCTGAGAAATGCGGTGGTATTGAATGGCAATATATCTGTCCTAAAATTTAATTTCCAAATTCAATGAGTTTTCACTGAATATGACTTATGGCTGATATTTGTAAAATTGAATGTTACATTATTGTACTCTCAAAACATGACATTATTTTCACTTATTAAAAAAATCAACTTTGTACAAATTTTAAATTGCACATTTAAAAAAACTGGCTTTGGGGGACTCAGGAGGCTGGATATAATAAAATAACAAAGAAATCTCACTGACACAGCTGCTGCCATGTTTGGAGGCACCTGTCAGAGCAGCCCCTCCATGAACAAAGCAGAGGGATAATGGAATTAAAAGAACTCACAGTTAGGGTAGGCTTGAGCTGTGTCTGAATAAGGAGAGCTCAGAGATCAAAGACACTGCTCAACTAAACTGAAAGGTGTGCTGCATAATACTCTTGTGTGGGAAAGAAGCCACCTTCTCTCCGGGCTGCCTGCAGAAGACAGAAAGAACCATTTTGCAATCCTGATGTGATGGCCACCACCTGAGGAAGCTGATTCCTGGCAAACCCAAGTTTGGTCTCAAATAAAGTCCTGGTGAAGTCACACTGCACGACATATGGTGTGTCTAAGTGACCAGGAGAAAATCAAATGCGGAGAGAGGTTTACACAGTGGACAACTGGTTGTGGAAACCCACCTGGTTCTCACCCTCCCACTCCAAATCTGCTGTTTGCAGAACTAGCTGGGAGAGTTGTGCCTGACTGGGAATAAAAGGGTGGGGGCAGGAGAGATTGAGTTTGGAGACTGAACCCAAGACCAGGAAGTGTGGAGTCCACAGGTGATGTAGTAGATTAAAATCTGGCTCCTCAGTCACACAAGTGGAACCCAGGGAAGATCCCTGGGGTGCAATCTTCCAGAATGGACCAAAAATTGCTGAGCTAAGGAGGCACACTGGTTGAAATTCTCCAGACCAACTGGTATTCAAGGAAGAACCTGGAGCCCAACCAAGCCTAAACCCTGCCTTCAGGAGATCAATCTACAGGATTACCTCTCTCTGCCCAGCAATCCCACCTAACACTGCTAAGAAAGGAAGTTGAAACCTTTTGAACTCCAACAGACACAATACTTTAATTTTTTTTGAGACCTTTTTTCTTTTCTTTGTTAAATTGTGACCTTTGTTGGTATGGACATTTATACATATTCATTTTTTTCCCCATTTCTAGTATTTTTGAAACCAATTATTTTTCATGGATCAGTATTTTGAGGACTAGGATGTTGGTTAGTATAATTCAGGGATTTTGTATTCATTTTATTTTTATTTATTTATTTATTTATTTATTTATTTATTTATTTATTTATTTCTTCAGTGCTGGAGATTGAACCCAGGCCTTGTGCTTGCAAGGCAAGCACTCTACCAACTGAGCTACACCCCCTTCCCTTATTTTTATTTTTAATAATAAAAATTCTGCCTTATGTGTTTTTTTCCTCAGTTCTCTCTTTTCTTCCTCTAACATCCAATCTCTATTGTTCTCTCTTTCACTCTTCCTTTAATGTTTTTACTTCTATCTTCACTCCTCTGCCCCCATAATCATCACATCCTACATCACTTCTGTTCTCTCCCAGTTCACTATTCAAAATTGTAAGTCCATTTGCAAACAATGTTTTTACTGTGGGAAATGACTGAACATATCATTTCTGTTTATTTTAACACTTTGTATTATAGATGTCATTACAGAAACTGTTTGGTTTAATGCTGTATACTGCATTGGTGGTTGTTAATGTTTATCTCCCCCTAAATGATTAGATACTAGAAACCTTCAGGGATAGTACAGATCCACAGGGTTGAAACTCTAACTCAGAGCCATATTGTTAGATGGGTAGACACACAAAACACATGAAAAGGCAAGGGAATGAATCACCCCAAACAAACCAAGATACTTCAATAAAAGAATCCATTGGTACCGCAGTGGAAGATATGTCAGAGAAAGAATTTAGAATGTACATAAAATGGTCTGCAAGGTAAAGGACTATTTAAGGAATGAAATGAAATCAGAAAGAAAACCAAAGAAATGAAAGATCACTTCAATAAAGAGATAGAGATTCTGAAAACATCAAGGAAAAATCCTCAAAATGAACAAATCAATGAACCAAATTAAAAATTCAATGGAAAGTATCACCAGCAGACTAGAATACTTGGAAGACAGAGTTTCAGGTAATGAAGACAAAATATATAATTTTTACTTTTTTTTTTTAGTATGGGGATTAAACCCAGGGCCTCATGCATGCTGTGCAAGTGCTCTACCACTGGGCCACATCCCCAATCCCAAAATACATAATAATGAATATAAAGTGGACTATGGAGAAAAATGGTAAGAAACTATAAACAGAAATTCCAAGAAATATGGGATAACCTGAAAGGACCAAATTGAAGATTTATCAGGTTAGATGAAGGCTCAGAGACATAAATCAAAGGAATCCACAATCTTCTCAATGAAATAATATCAGAAAATTTCCCAAACCTAAAAGTTATTTTGTATGTGTGTGAGTATGTGTATTCATTTTGTGTCCATTATATATAAATTCTTGATTACATCATATTATAGAAAGCACTGCCTTAATAAGAAAAAAATGATTTTGACAGTTGAGTATTAAACAACTGCTGTATTTCTATAGAGATAGTAACTAAAAGTGCAATTTAAAGGGAAATGTGAATGGACCAACACTGGAGGAGAATCATTTGTCTTTGTCTACCAGTCAAAATCATATAACTTAGTACTGACATATGGAAATATTAGTAAGGATTTTTTACTGTAAGTTATTTACTTTACGATATCTATAAACCTGTTTTGCTTAAGTGGCTTATGATAATAACATAAACATCTCCTCATAGAAAAGAACTCCCAGGACATTTGAATATCTGTCAATCTATATGCAGTTTTCTCCTACATGGCTGAAGCAAAATACTAAGTTGTCATATTTTCAGTTTTTGGAGAGTTACACTCTCCTAGAAAACTGTGTGTTCACTTGGTCATGAATCTTTCTAAAATTGGCAATAAAAAGTTACTTTCACTCAATTAGTTTCCTGCAGAAGACATGTTTGGGTAACCCTAAGGTGGTGGCTGGCTGGCGTTAGCTAAGAGGTGTGGCACAAAATTAGTGTTAACACAGTGTGGTCTACTTTTGCCTAATTAGTTAATGTCTCCTTTGTGCTAGTGGTCAACAGATGTTCCTCATTCTTAATTAGTACCTTAGTGCATGCTCCAACCATGCTACTTAATCCTAAACTGATTGGCTGCCTTAGGTATATAAGACACACATATAGTAAGCACCATCGTATAAGCAGCACCTCTGATAGATCGCAGAAGGCAGATGGCAGATGACAGAAGAAGCACACTGATAGCACGCACCTTTAGTTTGCAGGATGCAGGACTTTAAGAAGATATAGATCTCTGAAAGTGTAGTCTCTCTCTTAAGCAAGTCTCTCTTATGCAAAGCCTCTCTCTCTCCTCTCAAAGTCTTTCTTCCTCTATAAGCTAGGGAACAAGTGAATAAGCAAGAAAGCAGCGCACTAAAGAGAAAGATAATAGAAGTAGTTCGCTTCCAGTCCACCTCCGATAAATACCCAGGCAATTGTTGCTGCAGGCGGTAACAATATCCGCACGACTGTTGGCGCGGGCAGCGACAGTTTCCATTGCTATCTCTGTCGCTCCTAATTTCTCTCCTTTTCTTCACAGCTTCACATTTTCCAGTCATGTCTAGTGACATTGGAAAGGCCTTGAGAATCATATGTTCATAACTCTTGCATTCTTAATTTATATTATTTATTTTTGCAGTGTGGGGGATTAAAATTAGAGCCTTGGGCTGGCCAAGCACTCTACCACTGAGCTAATGCCCCAGCCCTTTTATGAAGATGGTCACTTGGTATTGTAAAATCTTCTAGCTGCACAAAGCATGGATCTCTTATAATTACAGAGATCATTTTAAAAGCCTCTCTCTCATGTAGAAAAAAATCTAAAGTTTTGTGATCTACCTCTTGTCCATTCTTCTAATGTTACTATATATCTTTCTCCCCTTCTCAGTTTAGATTCCTGGATTTACTATCTGAATTATCTAAATTCACAAACCCTTTAGAGTGAACATTTTTCAACATTTCCTTGCTTCAGTTTCCTCCTATTTTCTGAGTCATTGGATTTTTTTTTGATTCTTTGAATGGTGGTATATAAAATATACTTGGACTATTTTAATTAATTGGTTTATCATTCAACTTAATTCATTGTATTTTGGTTTTATTCTCCAATACTGCAATGAAAATTCTAGAAAGGCAGACCTGGGTTTGTGTTCTTTATCATTTTCTCCTATCTTACAAAAGGAATTTCTTGATATCCAAATGAATTAAATTTGATTGGCTCCTCCATGCTGACAATCAAGTCTCAAGGTGTGAAATATTCTGCCACCATTTTAATTGAAGTCTTGAAACTCTACTAGTGCTCTTCATCCTCTTTGCCTCAGGCACTATTCAATCTCAATGCCCTTTTCTCATATTTCAAAATACAATAGAACCATCAGTTTCTGATTCTTTCCACCATTAGATTTACACACCCATGTTCTTTGCTTCCTCCTGTTACAAAATTGAGTGGTCTTGTTGCCAACAAACCCAGTACTTCCAACAGGAGCTCCATATTGCCAAATCCACCACAGTTTTACAGTCTTCTTACTGGACACATTAAAGAAGCTAGAACTATCATAATAATGTAATTAGATTGCATTTTCTGTATTACATGACAGAAATATGACAAAAAAGTTACATGGACTATTTAATCTACTAACCAAAACAATCCTTTGTATATGGCCTACAAGAGGCATTAATTTATTTCACTGCTTTAGAAACACATTACTATCTTGAATGTTGAAAACACCCTTTCCTCCAAGTTGTTACATCAGAAGGACCATTGTGATTTTTATGTTGGTCCTTAAAAATGTTTCTAGGTAATTCAAATTTCTAAAAAATAGAACACATGCACATTTATTTTTATATTGAAAACAAAAAGAATTTCTGAAACAGTACTTACCATAACATATGTGCATATGAGACCATCCATTGGCCTTATGTACTATGGATCCTTTGGCATGTTTTAATCTGTTTTGAAATGGAACATCACATTTGCAGTCAAACTTGTCATTGAGTTTAAACCAGGTGGCATTACTTTTGGTTCTATCATTCTCAAATACTGGCATGTCACAAGATTCTAATGCATAATAAAATTGAGGATTTCATTTCTAATGTAATTTAAATGACAATATTAGTAAGTCTCATCCCAAGAACATAAGAATTTATAGGTAAGTATGTGATGATGAATTGAGTACTGTATCAAAATAGCCTAAGACCAAAGATAAATCATTGTCCTCAAATAGTTACTATAAATGAAAAATATTTTCCTACATGACCTTTTATTTATCATTTAAATGTTCTAAAAAGTTTATTCAAATTTTTCTCAATTCCATTTTATATAAGCATTTATCTGATGCTAGTAATAAAATAGAACATTACAGATGTGTATTACTTATTTTAGAAAACTGGAAAGGCATTTGGAGAATTAAGATGTCAGTTTAATAGTTGTGATATAATAGAAGAAATATGTATTAATTAAAAAATATTGATGAATTTTATTTAAGACTTTCTAAAGATGATATACAAAATTTAACTTTATTATTTCTTGAAGCAACTGATGTGGTTTCATTTCAAAAGGAAGCAAAACCTTAAAAAATGATACATCATTATTTTTTCTTTTCAGAATCACTAGTTTGGTAAATGTACATAAGTAACTCTTTCCTCCCCTGACACACACACTTAAAGCATAGTATGACTTAGAAGTGATTCAGGGAACTTCATATGTATTCTGGCACTCACTAATTTATTTTAGCTGAGATCTTTTATGTCCACCTGTGTTTTAGGTGATCAACTTTTTATATCAAAGACTCCACTCCTAGACATAAAGGTAATGTTCTTAGTGAAGATTTGGGGTAATGGTGTATAATCTCAGAATATTTTAACCTTTGTAATTTATATATTTGATACTGTAAGGTAGGTTTAATTTTGAAAAACCTCCCTTTTAGAACATCTGCATAAATAGATATTGGAAAAAAGAATTGTTTCAATGTGTTCAAAGATTTTTCTGGTATAATATCCAAGGTTAAGGAAGATATTCTAGGAATGATTATTTCCTATCTTATTAAATGTGAATCCATTTAGTAGTATTTAATATTCTTTAAATGAAATAATGAAGATATCCATTCTTACTTCTTGATTTCTATTCTTTTTTTCACAATTTATATTCTGAAAGTATCTAGATAAAAAAAGATGCAAATTGCCCCTTATAAAACTCATCATACACTAAATTCTGATCAATGACTCATTATGAAACTTTCTTATTATGAAATAGGAAATTGGGAGGAAAACACACTGTGAAAGCACCACAGCTGAGGGGCAGGAGCTCAGGCACCTGGTCACACCTAGCGTTGCCCCTAATTCGTGCACCATTCCTGGTTGAACAGAAAGACTTCACACAGGATTCCCAGCTGTGTAAAGACAGAGGGAGCTTGGGGACAGTCCACATCATCAGAAGTATCTAAAGCAGCCCTGTGTTTTCCAGATCATCATTAAGAAAACAAGCTTAGTAAGGTCCAACCCTCCAGGGATCAGTCTAGGTGAGCTGACACACATTTGTACACGAGGAACACTGTGACATCAGGTACCCCAGGGGGATACCTGGAGCTGCCTAGGAGCACAGCACAGAATGTGAATGACATCACACCCTGGAGATCCACATGAGCAAGGGACCCCTTCTGGATGTTGAAGAGAACCTCTGGGGACCAGAGAGAAAGAACTGTAGGACATGATGGTAAGGAAAGGGATGGTCACTGGAACATCTGCCTGCAGACCTCAGCCCAGCAGGAAAGAAGAGCAGCTTGCAGGGAGGGCCCGATGGCCAGAGGAGCTGGAGGAAGGCCACGGTGCCCTGACACGGGCAGTCCTCCCGTCTCGGGAGTCGCCCAGAGTGAAAACACATGAAATGCTCCTGTCCCAAGATCGGCCATGGCAGAGTGCAGAGAAACTGCCATCTGGTTTTCGGGCTACAGAACCAAGAGAGGAAGAGCATCTAGGCAGGGCAGAACACAAGTAGTGTGTTCCAGGCAGAAGGAAGCGCAAGGACAGGGGCCCTGGTTCCAAATTTGCTTAGAGAGAACAAGGGACAAGGGAGCCCTGGCAGGCGACCCCACTGAGGGCCCAGGAATCCATGCTAAGCCCCATGAGTTTCAGATCAAGATCAAACAGGAGCTTGGAGGTTCTTGTGTCCTTGAGGTCACTGGGCCCAGTCAAGGGGAGCCTCCTAGCTCCGTCCCTTCCCTATCACCCTCAGGACACTCTCCTTATTCCCCACAACACAGTACATGGGTCTGACTCACAGAAGTGTGGTGTCACCCACCCTCCTTGCACCCACTTCACCTAGGGTGACACACACACAGCTCTTCAGACAGGTTCAGAAGAATATCTAGAATTCCCGAGAGTCCCCTTGTGAACCATATCAGCAGGTGCTCTGCACCACCCAGCATCTCCAGCCCATCTTCAGAACAGTCAACAGATGGGATCTCGAAAGCACCCAGCCAGATGAATGAATGGGTCATGTGAATTGCACTTGAGTGTGACTCCTACAAGATCCATTGGCTTTGCATGTCAGGAAAAGTCCATGGTCCTCCAGGATGGCACACACATCATGTGAATCAGAGCAGAGAGAAGCAGAATTTTTTCCCAAGCTTGGCCCAATAGATTATGTTCAATACACCTAAGTTGGTATCATATCCTCTTGGGATATTTCAGGATCTCTGCTCCTTGAGATTATCGTAGTTCAGTACAGAGGAAAGCAGAAAAATTCTGGATGTGTATGGATCATTGTATGTGTATTACTCTCCTTTGATACGTCTCACTTCCAAAATCCATGTTCTTGAGGTTAAAATGTGTCCCATTTATTCTGTAGGGAAGACATTCACTCTATCTCATGTTTTTCTTGGTCTAGGTCACTAAACACAATGACATACCCACATACACACAATGTGGTCTCCATAATCCCTCTTGAATGTGCATGAACTCTCATACTTCCAGAGTACATTGACATGTCCACAGTAACTCTGAGGGTCAGTGGAAGAGAATGCATGTGAAATGCCATTTGACCTCAACGCCTGCACTGAGTTTATATTCTAAGCAATGTGAACACTCCTCCCACTATGAACTGCACCTTCATAATCCCCAGCAGTTCATGTCTTCAAGGTTTTTTTCCTAGTGGTTTTGTGTTGAGAGGTGGGGACCTTGCAAGGTTGATAGGATCACAGGGCTATGAAGTACTTAATGTATTGAGCCACCAAGATTTGTATCTTGGTGGGCTATGGGGAAGTGGTAGAGACATTAGGACATGGCCCAGTGGGAGGAAGAAGTCACTGGGACTTGCTCTCTGGGGGCATGTTTTTTGCTTCTCACCTTCCTGTTTCTGTCACTTCTGCCTTGGTTACTTTTAGATGATTACTTTCTTCAACCTCCAGTTCCCCACTTATTATATTCTGCTTTACAAGCAGCTGCAAGTTTGGAGACAAGGCCTGTGCACTGAAATCTTCAACCAAATAAATGTACATTTTACTGTTTTCCCATAGGTATTTTGTCAAAGCAACACAATCTGAATATTATGGAAGTCTGGTACAATGAAATGGGGTCACTCCTGTGACTGCCTCTACCAGGTGGTTCGATAACACTTGCATGTGGTTTAACAGAAGTACTTGGAAAAGTTTGGAGAAATGTACTTGTAAAATGTAGAGTTCTTTTCATGGACCTTAAGAGGTGAGACTGCTGTTGGCACAGGATTACAGAATGCCAAGAACAGTACAAGAGAACAAATTGAGTTGATGAGGTGTCCACAGGAAACTAGGACTTTGTATTTGAAGGCAATGTGATTTGTGCTACCTTCTGGCAAAGAACTAGTCTTTGTTTTTTCCGTGCATTGAGACATTGTGTTGAGCTGTGTTGAAATGTCCTAGAATCATTAATTTTGTGGAGAATATTTCCAATTAGCTCAGCATTCAGGTTCTGAAGTCAAGATTTCTGTCTGCTTTAAATTTGGTTCAGTTAGAAAGATCAAACAGAGCCTAAAGATTTCCTAAACTTAAAATCATCATACTACAGTGTCACAGTCACACCAATGTTTTTAGCAGCTCAATTCAAAATAGCTACATTGTGGAATGAGCCTAGGTGCCCTTCAATAGATGAATGCATAATGAAACTGTGCTATATAAACACAATGGAATATTTTAGCACTAAAGAACAAAATTATGGCATTTGCAGGTGAATGGATGGAGTTGGAGAATATCATGCTAAGTGAAATAAGCCAATTCCCCAAAACCAAATGCCAAACATTTTCTGTGATAAATACCAGGGGTTTGGGTAAGGTAACAATGGAGGAATGATGGTGTAGAGGGAATTGAGGGGAGGGGACAATGTGGGGAGAAGGAAAGAGAAAGGAATGAGACAAACATCCTTATCTCATGTACATGTATGATTACACAATGATTCTAATTAACATATAACCAGAAAATGAAAAGTTGTACCCCATTAGTGCACAATGAACCAAAAAATATTTAAAAGGATTTCTCAAACTGTAGTTTGTTTATAAAATAGAAATCATATAATTGAGACCATGAAGGATGTGGTTGCTGAGGAAATGAGTCCCATTAAAGAAGGCAAGTTGTTTGTACTGGGAATATAAGAAAGCTGCTGTGAGGACTTCTCACCCTTCCATTCTAAGGTTACATAATATAAACTCATTTTAAAGACTGTCCCAGTCCACCGTGTTCACACACTGCTGTGTACAGAATTGTTTCCCTAGGATTTCTTTCCCATGATTCAGTCATCCAGGTCCTTAAAGGTTACTGCATCTCCCATCCAGATGATCCTGAGTGTTGCTCTCATGGAGAGAGACTCTGGGGTCTTCCTCTAGCTGCTCTTTTTACAGGTGTGAACTCAGAAGACAAGAGTCCCAATTCCCTAAACTTTCACCAATGTGTCTAAGAAAATCCTATGAAGACAGGCAGTGCATAGCATGAAAAGAATCTGTGAGAAGTTGAGAGTGAATGTCAAACTGAAGTGGAGACCCCCAGAAGGTAGGATGCCAGGATTCAGGATGTCTACTGAGGAAAAGTGCAGGCAGAAAGCTGAGGAAGCCCAAGAAAGTGGCCTTGCAAGGACAGAGGGGTGGGGACTTTGTGGCTCTTTATTTATTTATTTATTTATTTATTTAGGTTTAAATTGATTTTTTAATTCTTCTTTTTAGATGGACATGACTGTGGAGTGTATTTTGACATATTATACATGCATGGAGCATAATGTATTCTAACTAGCATCCCATTACTGCAGTTGTACATGACGTGCAAGTTCCCTGGTTGTGTTTTCATATATGTCATAGGAAAGTTATGTCCAATTCATTCTACTGTCTTTCCAGGTCCCATTCCTCCCCCTTTCCCTCCATTCTCTTTGTCTAATCCAGTGAACTTCTATTCTTCCCTCCCCCACCCTTATTATGTGTTACCATCCACATATCAGAGAGAACATTCAGCCTTTTCTGTTTGGGACTGGCTTATTTCACTTAGCATGATAGTCTCCACTTCATTCATTTATTGGAAAATCCCATAGTTTCATTCTTCTTTATGGATCAGTAATATTCCATTGTGTATATATACCACATTTTCTTTAGGCATTCATCTGTTGAAGGGCACTTGGGTTGATTCCACAGCTTAGCTATTGCAAATGGAGCTGCTCTCAACATGGATGTGGCTGCATCACTATAGAATGCAGATTTTAAGTCCTTTGGTTTTAAACCAAGGAGTGATATAGCTGGGTCACATGGTGGTTCCATTCCATGTTTTCTAAGGAATCTCCCTATTGCTTTCCAGAGTGTTTGCACCAGTTTGCAGTTCCACCAGCAATGTATGATTGAACCTTTTCCTCCACATTTTTCCCAACATTTATTGTTACTTCTATTATTGATAATAGCCATTCTGACTGGAGTGAAATGAAATCTCCATTTTAATTTGTATTTTTCTTACTGGTAGAAATGTAAAACATTTTTTCATGATTTTTAGCCATTCCTATTTCTTCTGTGAAATGCCTGCACAGTTTTTTGCCCATTTACTGATTGGGTTATTTGAGTGTCTTTTTTTTTTTTTTTTTTTTGGTGTTAATTTTTCTGAGTTCATTATATATATTGGAGATTAATGCTCTATTTGAGGTGCAAGTGCTAAAGATTTTCTCCCCTGCCATAAGCTATCTCTTCATAGGCTCTATTGGTTTCTTTGCTGTGAAAAGGCTTTCTAGTTTGATGCCACCCCATTTATTGATTCTTGATTTTATTTCTTGTGCTTTAAGAGTGTAGTTGAGGAAGTAGATTACCAAGCCATTATGTGCAGAGTTGGGCCTACTTTTAATAGGTGCAGGGATTCTGGTCCAATGACTAAGTTCTCTATGCACTTTGAGTTTTTGCAAAGAATTTTGTTGCTAACATCATGTCACCCTGTGACATGACCTACAGGAATTGATGTTGACCCTGTGAAGGTCTTGCTTTGAACCATTCCTTTTTATCATTTTCCTACTGCTTCCTTTGGGAAGGACACTTATCCTGCACATGTGTGTCATGGTAGTACACAATCACTGGTTTGCCTTGAGTCTTGAATGGAGACTTTGAACTTGGATGTTTGAGCCATTTTCAAACTATTGACTACAGGAACTCTTGGAGATTAACCAAACACAGTTAGCATTGTCTTGTAGACACTGGTTTTGGGGGCTGTGGGCAGAATGTTATGCTACGGCTCTTACATGATTCCCACAAATGGAGGACTTGGTACCCATAGCAGCTTAGCTCAGAGATTAGACCTTGAGCAGAAGACAGGAACATAAGAGCTCTGACCTCATAAATACATTATGAGACTGATAATGGATCTATCACTCAATGGGCTATTGGGATGGGTAGAAACTTCAGAAGGTACTCATGGTTGAAGGATATAGGTCATTGAGGGAATGCCCATGAGGGTACATTTTGTCATTTATCCAAGCTTCCCTTCTTTCCTTCCTCCTAATCTCTGCTTCCTGGCCACAATGAGGCAATCATTTCTACAGTACTTGCCCTCTGCCATATTGTTCTCTTTTGCCAGAAGCACAAACAAATAGGGGTAAATAATCATGGACAATAAACAAAAATAATACACTGATATTGTGACATGGTAGAGTAACCTGAAATGTAATCATTTACTGTGACCTTGTACAATTCTCAGATACATACACAGATACTATGCTCACATACAGAAAATACAGAAAATACCCAGATACTGTGAGTTGATACACTAGCCAAAGATATTATCCAGATACTGTGAACAAGTACGCTAAACAGAGACATTACAGAGATACTGTGACCAGGTATACTACACAGAGACAACAACCAGATACCATGACCAGTAACTAAAGAGACTAACAAAATGTATCAGTCACACTTCTCTAGAGGAATAGAAGAAATAGGATATATGTATGGTTATAAAAACAGGATTTATTAGATTGGTTTAGACATTTAGAATCTAGATTGGTTCCACAGTGACCATTTGTAGGCTGGAGAGCTGGAGAGAGAGTAGTTGCTCATTCCATGAGACTAGAGTCTCAGAACAAAGATATCAATGATGTCTCCCTTGTCCTGGACCAAAGGCCTGAAAACTCCCCATAGAGTTGCTGATCAGCCTGCATTGGAAAATGAAGGGGCTAGATTCTGATGTCTCAGGTGATCACAGTAGTAGTCAAGAACCCTCTTAAGAAGAATCGAGCTTGCTTCTGCTGTTGCTTCCTTGTTCTTCCAACCCTTGTTCCATCCAAGTCCCCAACCTATTGGACTGTGCTGCCCACACTGACAGTGAGCCTTTACCTCAATTCACTGTCTCACAGGTCTATCATATAACCCTGAGCCTCCACATAAGCTTATCATCCTCTATAATTGTTCTGGTCAGATCCTTTTAGTCACAGCAATGAAAAAAATTGACCAAGACATTAGGTATAGTAAACAGAGTCCTTATCTGTAAGGTGAGCAGGAAGAGTAACCAGAGACATTAGCCAGAAGTAGCAAAAAGTTCAAAAACCAAAGCCATTAGCAACCTCCTTGACAAGGTACAATAATCAGAGACTCTATTTAGCCAGATTTGGTGATCAAGTACATAAACCAGAGAAATATCCACTTCCTGTGACCAGGTACATGAACCACAGACATTCGCCCAATACTGTGACTAGTAATCAGAGACATTAACCAGATATCAAGACTAAGTAGAGTATACACAGACAATACCCAGATACCCTGACACCCTACAGTACTCAGAACATTGATCAGATACCAAGACCAGACATAATTAAAAGAGTCATTACCCAGATACTGTGACCAAATAGAGGAATCAGAGACATTAACAATTACTATGACAAGGTACAATAACCAGAGAATTAAGCCTGATATTGTGACCAGGTACAGGAAACTGAGATAATACCTAGATACAGTCAGGGGGTACGGTAACCAGAGACATTAGCCAGATCCCATGGTACATCAGAGACAACACACAGATGCCTGACCCGTACAGTCATGAGTCAGATACCATAACCCAGTACAATAAACACAGACCTTAGCTACATACCATGACCAGCTACAATAACCAGAAACATTAGCTAGATATTCTGATCAGTTACAATAATCAACATTAGCCAGGTACTGTGACCAGATATAGTAAACACAGACAGTACCCAGATATGATGACAAGCAACAGCTGCCAGAGACCTTAGTCAAATACTGTGAACAATTACAAAACCACATACTGTGGCCACATACAATAAACAGAGATAATAATTAGTCACTCTGACAAGGTATAATAACCTGAGATATTAGTCAGATGCTGAGACCAAATACAATAAACAAAATTCTACCCATATATTGTCACTAGATACTGTAACCAGAGTCTTTAAGCAGATACTTGACCAGGTACAGTAAACTGAGGTGTCAGGCCAGATAACATGACCAGGAAGAGTCAACAGAGATAGTGCCTACATACTAGGATCTATCACAATAAGACACATTACATGGACCTTTCCTCAGCAGACATTCTGATTCCTGGCTTCCTAACTTCCGGGGGTCTCCATGTGGTTTGACTTTCACTCTCAGAGCTCCTCATCATCACCCTCTTATGGGTTCTCCTCACAGACTCTTTTCATCTTATGTACTGCCTGTCTTCATAGGATTTTCTTAGACACCTTGGTGGAAGTTTATGGGACACTGGAACTCTTTTCTTCTGAGTTCACACCTGTAAAAAAAGCACACATTACACAATAGACATTTACTGTGCCCAGGTACAGTAAACAGAGTTAATAATTAGATACCATTACCAGTTACAGTAACCAAAGACATTAGGCATATATTCCTGAGCAGGTACAGTATTATTATCAACTCATAAGATTAATTATTATATTAAGAGCTCAGTATTTTAGAGTTTAAAAACATCATGGCATGATGACTGATTTTTTCTTTTTGGACTGGAGATTGAAACCAAAGGCACTTTAACACTGAGCTACATCTACAGTCCTAGTATTATTATTATTGTTATTATTATTATTATTATTTTGAGACAGATTCTCACTAAATTGCTAAGGCTAGACTCACACTTGGGATCATCCTTCCTCAGCCTCAAATGGTTTTGGGTTTTCTTTAATTAAAATCTTGGTCAAATACTACAAAGTTTCAGTTATAAAAATGTATAAGAGAGGGTGTCTCACACACAAGCAGTAGAAAAGAATAATGAAACAAAAATTTGGTTGTCAGAAAAGGTAGGAAAGATGAATACACCTTTAATAAGACAAACCAAGACAAAAAAAGGGATAACTCAAACAAAATAAAAATTGAAAAAGAAGACATTATAACCAGTACCACAGAAATATGAAAGATCATTGGGGATTTTTTTTTATTGTAAACAACTGGGATACATGTTGTTTCTCTGTTTGTACATGGTGTAAAGGCATACCATTTGTGTAATCATAAATTTACATAGGGTAATGTTGTTTGATTCATTCTGTTATTTTTTCCCTTCCCGCCCACCCCTACCACACCTCTTTTCCCTCTATACAGTCCTTCCTTCCTCCATTCTTTCCCCCCTCCCTAACCCTAACTCTAACCCTAACGCTAAACCCTCCTACCCCCCATTATGTGTCATCATCCACTTAATAGTGATATCATTTGTCCTTTGGTTTTTTGAGATTGGCTTATCTCACTTAGCATGATATTCTCCAATTTCATCCAGTTGCCTGCAAATGCCATAATTTTATCATTCTTTATGGCTGAGTAATATTCCATTGTATATGTATACCACAGTTTCTTTATCCATTCATCAATTGAAGGACATCTAGGTTGGTTCCACAATCTGGCTATTGTGAATTGAGCAGCTATGAACATTGATGTGGTTGCATCTGTGTAATATGCTGATTTTAAGTCCTTGGGTATAGGCCAAGGAGTGGGATAGCTGGGTCAAATGGTGGTTCCATTCCAAGTTTTCTAAGGAATCTCCACACTGCTTTCCAGAGTGGCTGCACTAATTTGCAGCCCCACCACCAATGTATGAGTGTACCTTTCTCCCCACATCCTCGCCAACACCTGTTGTTGCTTGTATTCTTGATAATCGCCATTCTCATTGGGGTGAGATGGAATCTTAGGGTGGTTTTGATTTGCATTTCTCTTATTACTAGAGATGTTGAACAGTTTTCCATATGTTTGTTGATTGCTTGTAGGTCTTCTTCTGTGAAGCGTCTGTTCATTTCCTTAGACCATTTGTCGATTGGGTTATTTGTAGTCTTGGTGTTGAGTTTTTTGAGTTCTTTATAGGTTCTGGAGATTAGTGCTCTATCTGAAGTATGATTGGCAAAGATTTTCTCCCACTCTGTAGGCTCTTTCTTTGCATTGCTGATAGTTTCCTTTGCTGAGAGAAAGCTTTTTAGTTTGATGATATCCCAGTTGTTGATTCTTGCTTTTATTTCTTGTGCTATGGGAGTCCTGTTGAGGAAGTTTGGTCCTAGGCTGACATGTTGAAGCTCTGGACCTACTTTTTCTTCTATAAGATGCAAGGTCTCTGGTCTGATTCCAAGGTCCTTAATCCATTTTGAGTTTAGTTTCATGCATGGTGAGAGATATGGGTGTAGTTTCATTCTGTTGCATATGGATTTCCAATTCTCCCAGCACCAATTGTTGAAGAGGCTATCTTTTCCCCATTGCATATTTTTGGCACCTTTGTCTAGTATGAGAATATTATATTTATTTGGATTTGTGTCCATGTCCTCTATTCTGTACCATTGATCCACCTTTCTATTTTGGTACCAATACCATGCCGTTTTTGTTACTATTGCTTTGTAGTAGAGTTGAAGATCTGGTATTGCAATACCCCCTGCTTCTCTCTTCCTGCCAAGGATTGCTTTACCTATTCTGGGTTTTTTATTCTTCCAGATGAATTTCATAATTGCTTGCTCTGTAAGGTACATCATTGGGATTTTAATTGGAATTGCATTGAATCTGTATAGCACTTTTGGTAGTATGGCCATTTTGAAAATATTAATTCTTCCTATCAAAGAACATGGGAGATCTTTCCATTTTCTAAGGTTTTCTTTAATTTCTTTCTTTAGTGTCTGTAGTTCTCATTGTAGAGGTCCTTCACCTCTTTTGTGAGATTGATTCCCAAGTATTTTATTTTTTTTTTGATGCTATTGTGAATGGGGTAGTTTTCCTAATTTCTCTTTCTGAAGATTCATCACTTATATTAAAAAATGCCTTAGATTTATATGCATTGATCTTATATTCTGCTACTTTACTAAATTCACTCATGATATCTAAAAGTTTTCTGGTGGAATTTCCTGGTTCCTCTAAGTATATAATCATATCATCAGCAAATAGGGATAGTTTGAGTTCTTCTTTTCCTATTCGTATCCCTTTAATTTCTTTGGTCTGTCTAATTGCTCTGGCTAGAGTTTCAAGGATGATATTGAAAAGAAATGGTGAAAGAGGACATCCCTGCCTTGTTCCAGATTTTAGGGAAAATGCTTTCAGTTTTTCACCATTTAGAATGATATTAGCCATGGGCTTAGCGTAGATGGCCTTTTCAATGTTAAGGAACGTTCCCACTATCCCTATTGTTTCTAGTGTTTTGAGCATGAAGGGGTGCTGTATTTTATCAAATGCTTTTTCTGCATCTATTGAAATAATCATGTGATTCTTGACTTTAAGTCTGTTGATATGGTGAATTACAATTATTGATTTCCTGATGTTGAACCAACCTTGCATCCCTGGGATGAAACCCACTTGATCATGGTGCACTATACTTGTAATATGTTTTTGTATGTGATTTGCTAAAATTTTGTTCAGAATTTTTGCGTCAATGTTCATTAAGGATATTGGTCTAAAATTTTCTTTCCTCGATGTGTCTCTGTCTGGTTTAGGTATCAGGGTGATATTGGCTTCATAGAATGAGTTTGGAAGAGTTCCCTCCTCTTCTATTTCATGGAATACTTTGAAAACTATTGGAATGAGCTCTTCTTTAAAGGTTTTGTAGAAGTCGGCTGTGAACCCATCTGGTCCTGGACTTTTCTTTGTTTGTAGGCTTTTGATGACTTCTTCTATTTCATTACTTGAAATAGGTCTATATAAATTGTGTGTGTCCTCCTCGTTTAGTTTAGGCAATTCATATGTCTCTAGAAACCTGTTGATGTCTTTGAAATTTTCTATTTTGTTGCAGTATAGATTTTCAAAATAGCTTCTAATTATGTTTTGTATTTCAATCGTGACTGTTGTGATATTTCCTTGTTCATTCTGAATTTTGGTGATTTGCGTTTTCTCTCATCTTCTCTTTGTTAATGTGGCTAAAGGTTTATCAATTTTGTTTATTTTTTCGAAGAACCAACTATTTATTTTGTCAATTTTGTTATATTGTTTCTTTTGTTTCAATTTGGTTGATTTCAGCTCTGAGTTTAACTATTTCCTGTCTTCTACTACTTTTGGTGTTGGTCTGTTCTTCTTTTTCTAGGGCTTTGAGCTGTAGTGTTAGGTCGTATATTTGTTGAGTTTTACTTCTTTATTGAATGCGCTCCATGAAATAAATTTTCCTCTAAGTACTGCTTTGATAGCATCCCAGCGATTTTGATATGATGTTTCTTTGTTCTCATTTACCTCTAAGAATTTTTTAATTTCCTTCCTAATATCATCTGTTATCCATTCATCATATAATAGCATATTGTTTAATCTCCAGGTGTTGGAGTAATTTCTGTTTTTTACTCTTTCATTTATTTCTAATTTCAATCCATTATGATCTGATAGAATACAAGGTAGTGTCTCTATCTTCTTGTATTTTCTAACATTAGCTTTGTAGCATAATATATGGTCTATTTTAGAGAAGGATCCATGTGATGCTGAGAAGAAAGTGTATTCACTCTTCGTTCGATGGTATATTCTATAAATGTCCATTAAGTTTAAATTATTGATTGTGTTATTGAGTTCTTTGGTTTCTTTGTTCAATTTTTGTTTGGAAGATCTGTCCAGTGGTCAGAGAGACATGTTAAAATCACCTAGTATTATTGTATTATGATCTATTTGGTTTCTGAGATTGAGAAGGATTTGTTTGACATACATGGGTGAGCCACTGTTTGGGGCATAGATATTTATGATTATTATGTCTTGCTGATTTATGCTTCCCTTAAGCAGTAGGAAAAGTCCTTCTTTATCCCTTCTGACTAACTTTGGCTTGATGTTCACATTATCTGAAATGAGGATGGATACTCCAGCTTTTTTGCTGAGTCCATGTGCATGGTATGGTTTTTCCCATCCTTTCACCTTTAGTCTATGGGTATCTCTTTCTATGAGATGAGTCTCTTGCAGGCAACATATTGTTGGATCTTTCTTTTTTATCCAATCTGACAGTCTATGTCGTTTGATTGATGAATTCAGGCCATTAATATTCAGGGTTATTATTGAGATATGATTTGTATTCCCGGTCATTTGACTCATTTTATTCATTTATTTGTTTATTTTTGACACGACTTGGTTCCTCTTTATTTGAGAGTTCCTTTAGGATAGCTCCTCCCTTTGCTGATTTGCTTCTTTGTTTTTCATCTCTTCCTCATGGAATATTTTGCTAAGAATGTTCTCTAATGCTGGCTTTTGTATTGTATATTCTTTTAGCTTTTGTTTATCATGGAAGGATTTTATTTCATATTAAATCTGAAGGTAAGTTTTGCTGGGTACAAGATTCTTGGTTGGCATCCATTTTCTTTTAGGGCTTGAAAAATGTTGTTCCAGGCCCTTCTAGCTTTTAGGGTCTGGATTGAAAAATCTGCTGATATCCGTATTGGTTTCCCCCTGAATGTAATTTGGTTCTTTTCTCTCACAGCCTTTAAAATTCTGTCTTTATTTTGTATGTTAGGTATTTTCATTATAATGTGACTTGGTGTGGGTCTGTTGTAATTTTGTGTATTTGGAGTCCTAAAAGCCTCTTGAACTTGATTTTCCATTTTATTCTTTAGTTCTGGGAAATTTTCTGAAATTATTTCATTGAATAGATTGCTCATTCCTTTGGTTTGATTCTCTAAGCTTTCCTCAATCCCAATAATTCTCAAAATTGGCCTTTTCATGATATCCCATAGTTCTTGGAGATTCTGTTCATGATTTCTTACCATCTTCTCTGTTTGTTCAACATTGTTTTCAAGGTTAAATATTTTGTCTTCAATATCTGAGGTTTTGTCTTCCAGGTGTTCTATCCTATTGGTGATGCTTTATATGGAGTTCTTAATTTGGTTTATTTTTTCCTTCATTTCAAGGATTTCTGTTTGGTTTTTTTTCAATATCTCTAACTCTTTATTGAAATGATCTTTTGCTTCCTGTATTTGCTCTTTTAATTATCGAATGGTGCGATCATTCAATGCCTGCGTTTGCTCTTTCAATTCATCGTTTGCTTCCCTTATCATTTTAATTATGTACATTCTGAACTCCCTTTCTGTCATTTCTTCTGCCATGCTGTCTTTGGATTTTATTGATGTAACATCTAGATTTTTTTGAGGCATTTTCTTCCCTTGTTTTCTCATGTCATTCCGGTATCAGTGGACTGCTGAGATGTTGCAGATTTCCTCTATTGACTTATAATGTCTCTGAAGATTGCTAGTGTATCCCCTCTTAGCATTCAGTAGCCTGAAGTCTTGGAGGAAGTTGATAATGTGGTTCTCCCTAAGGAAGCTGCCTGTCTAGGGGTGGTGGCCTTCAGGTGGGGTATATTCCCTGCTAGTGGGCAGAGGTGCTTCCACTCATTGACCAATGGTCATCCAAAGGGGAACTAGGCTGCAGGCTGAGGCAAGGCCTGTTTGGGCCTGTGTCTCTGGTTTTACTGTCCTTGTGGGAAAACCTTACCCGGCAGGGGAAGACTCACCTGGTGGGGAGGTCTCGCTGGTCAGTTCCCCTCCTGAAGGTTCCCCTCAGTCCACAACTACCACCTGGGCAGGGCAGCCTTCCCAGGCAACGTTCCCAGGGGCCCGGACCTACCTCCTGGGCCTGGGAGCCTCACCCTTCACAGATGAGTCTCCTTAGACTGCCCCTCCTCAGAGAAGCTGCCCGCAGTCCTGGAACCTTCGCTCCGCCCCTCAACTTGTCTCTGTGTAGCTCTTCCACCAAAAGGCGCCTAGGTCCCCAGACCATGCTTTGCACCTAATTGCCTGGCTATGCGGCCCCTCCTCTGAGCAGCCACCTGGAGCCTTGTACAGATTCTCTGAGCCCCAGTGACCCGCTGCTCACCTCTTCCTCTAGGCAGCCACCTGGTGTTCTGTGTGGTTGCTTGGAGACCAAGCAACTCACTGCGCACCTTCACCTCCTCAGGACAGCCCCCCTCCCCGTTGTTCAGGAGGTTGCTCTGAGTCTAAACAGTTCGCTGCCCAGCTCTTCCTCTGGCAGGTGCCGGAGCCCCGGCGGGTTGCTCCAAAACAAAGTGTTGTGCTATGCGTCCTCCTCTGCAATGTTCCCAGCTGTCCGTGTTCACTGCTCCAGCAGGGAGAACAGTATCTTGCCGCCTGGGCAGGGCAGCCTTCCCAGGCAACGTTCCCAGGGGCCCAGACCTCCCTCCTGGGCCTGGGAGCCTCACCCTTCGCAGACAAGTCTCCTTAGGTTGCCCCCCTCAGAGAAGCTGCCCGCAGTCCTGGAACCTTCGCTCTGGTCCTCAGCTTGTCTCTGCAGCTCTTCCACCAAAAAGCCGCCTAGGACCTGGGACCCTGTTCTGCACCTAATCGCCTGCCTATGCAGGCCGTCATCTGGGCAGCCGCCGAAGCCCGGCGGGTTACTCTAAAACCAAGCGCTGTGCTGAGCAGCCTCCTCTGCAAAGTTCCCAGTGGTCTGTGTTTATCGCTCCAGTGGGGGGAGGGGTGTCTCGCCGGGCAACTCTACTTCACAAAGTTCCCTGCATTCCAGGGCTACCGCCCCATCCGGGACGCCTCCCCAATGGGAGAGACTCACCTGGTGGCTTTGAGTTGGTCCCAAGTCTCTCACTATCTCCTCTTTTGAATTCTGATTCCTGGAGCAACATGAAATGCAGCCACCTTCTAGTCCACCATCTTGAAAAACCGAATGATACACTTTAAATAACAAATATTAAATAAAGTATGCAATGAATTTCTTTTCAAAATGTGCATGAACAAATATATTATGACTGGATTAAGACCCTTCTTAAATAATCTACTAACAGAAGCTGATTACCCAGAGGAAAAATTTGCAGATAGTTATCAATATGGTATTGCCTCTAGATTGTTGAATATGTTTACAAATGATTTACAGGGTGCTATTTGAAGTTTCAACCCTTCTGAACCTACCATTTAGAAGCACTCCTACACTACGTAGGTGTGGGAAGACATCCTTATCTAGTAGAATCAGATGTGGTTAAGCCATGGGACATTGAGGCCTGACTCCCAAGAACTGACAGCCATAGGAGTGTGGGGCCCTGTGTGGGAGTGGTTCCCAGTCTGATTATATGATAGTTTTCCTGAATAAATTGACTCCCCTAACTCCACCACATCCTGTTCATCACAGAAGAAACCCTTCCCAGTCCTGGCCCCTTTACCTGTGTGACTATAAATAAGGAGAGTTGGGCTACTCCATTTTGTTAGAGGCCAGATCTGGTATGGCCAGATTCCTTATGCCCCCTTTTATTTAAAAAGAGTGCTGGCTCTTGTGTGTTTATTGGTTAGATAAGTTCATGGGTAATTGATTGATTTACAGCCAATATTGTCCTCCAGTAGTTAATCCTTTCCTCATCTACGAGGGACATGGCAGAGACCCCAACAGTTAAGGGTATATAAATTGATGGTACACACCCAGTTTAATGACTACACAATTTAACTGTAGTTACAAAATTAGTAGAGTATAAAAGACCCCTCCCAAACTTATATCTGAGTTCCTATAAAACTAAAATACCTCAGATGCATCTCAATGGTTTATAATGTGAAGATGAACTATGTTCCATTTGAATGGGGAAGGGATCTGGATGAATCTGGAAGTAATTGAACCTCTGATTCCTTAAACTTGCTTTCTCTATTCTACTGTGCTTTTTCTTCATTAAAAGTCTTATGCATGTAAGTTGACAAAAATTATAACCCTTTCAAAACATAGAAAAAGAAATAAGATTTGCTATTAATATACAACAAGAGAGTTAACTTTACTCATGAAAAAAGAGAAATGTAGGACTGGGAACATAGCTCAGTTGGTAGAGTGCATGCCTTGCATGCACAAGGCCCTGGGTTCTATCCCTTGCACTGCAAAAAAAAAAAAAAAAAGAGAGAGAGAGAGAAATGTAAATTAAAACTGTGATGAAAGACTGTTTTCTTTCTCTCCATTGACAAAAATCCAATGTTAGTTAATTTACTCTATTGATAGAAATCTGAAGGGTAATGTATTTTATCTTGCATTCTGACCACGGTGTATTTAAGTCACCCAGAATTATTGTTGTGGTCTATTTGATTTCTGGAATTGAGAAGAATATGTGAAGTTAGCTATCTTGTTGTTTATTTATTTTTTTAAACTTTTTTATTTTTTTGTTTTTTTTATTTATTTTTGTAATTATAAACAAATGGGATACATGCTGTTTCTCTGTTTGTACATGGCGTAAAGGCAATTTGTGTAATAATAAATTAAAAAGGGTAATGTTGTTTGATTCATTCTGTTATTTTTTCCCTTCCCCCCACCACTCCCACCCCTCTTTTCCCTCTATGGAGTTCTTTCTTCCTCCATTCTTGCCCCCCTTCTAACCCTAACTCTAACCCTAATACTAACACCTCCCACCCCCCATTATGTGTCATCATCCACTTATTAGCGATATCATTTGTCCTTTGGTTTTTTGAGATTGGCTCATCTCACTTAGCATGATATTCTCCAATTTCATCCAGTTGCCTGCAAATGCCATAATTTTATCATTCTTTATGGCTGAGTAATATTCCATTGTATATGTATACCACAGTTTCTTTATCCATTCAATTGAAGGACATCTAGGTTGGTTCCACAATCTGGCTATTGTGAATTGAGCAGCTATGAACACTGATGTGGCTGTATCTCTGTAGTACGCTGATTTTAAGTCCTTTGGGTATAGTCCAAGGAGTGGGATAGCTGGGTCAAATGGTGGTTCCATTCCAAGTTTTCTAAGGAATCTCCACACTGCTTTCCAGAGTGGCTGCACTAATTTGCAGCCGCACCACCAATGTATGAGTGTACCTTTCTCCCCACATCCTTGCCAATACCTATTGTTGCTTGTATTCTTGATAATCGCCATTCTAATTGGGGTGAGATGGAATCTTAGGGTGGTTTTGATTTGCATTTCTCTTATTACTAGAGATGTTGAACATTTTTCCATATGTTTGTTGATTATTTGTAGATCTTCTTCTGTGAAGTGTCTGTTCATTTCCTTAGCCCATTTTTCAATTGGATTATTTGGATTCTTGGTGTAGAGTTTTTTGAGTTCTTTATAGATTCTGGAGATTAGTGCTCTATCTGAAGTATGATTGGCAAAGATATTCTCCCACTCTGTAGGCTCTCTCTTCACATTGATGATAGTTTCCTTTCCTGAGAGAAAGCTTTTTAGTTTGATGATATCCCAGTTATTGATTCTTGCTTTTATTTCTTGTGCTATGGGAGTCCTGTTGAGAAAGTCTGGTCCTAAGCTGACATGTTGAAGACCTGGACCTACTTTTTCTTCTATAAGATGCAAGGTCTCTGGTCTGATTCTGAGGTCCTTGATCTATTTTGAGTTTAGTTTCATGCATGGTGAGAGATATGGGTTTAGTTTCATTCTGTTGCATATGGATTTCCAATTCTCCCAGCACCATTTGTTGAAGAGGCTATCTTTTCTCCATCACATATTTTTGGCACTTTTGTCTAGTATGAGAAAATTGTATTTATTTGGGTTTGTGTCCATGTCCTCTATTCTGTACCATTGATCTGCCTTTCTATTTTGGTACCAATATCATGCCGTTTTTGTTACTCTTGCTTTGTAGTATAGTTGAAGATCTGGTATTGCGATACTCCCTACTTCACTCTTTCTGCTAAGGATTGCTTTAGCTATTCTGTGTTTCTTATTCTTCCAGATGAATTTCATGATTGCTTTCTCTATTTCTGTAAGGTACGTCATTGAGATTTTAATTGGAATTGCATTGAATCTGTATAGCACTTTTGGTAGTATGGCCATTTTGACAATATTAATTCTTCCTATCCAAGAACATGGGAGATCTTTCCATCTTCTAAGGTTTTCTTTAATTTCTTTCTTTAGGGTTCTGTAGTTCTCATTGTAGAGGTCTTTCACCTCTAGTGAGATTGATTCCCAAGTATTTTATTTTTTTCAAGGCTATTGTGATTGGGGTAGTTTTCCTAACTTCTTTTTCTGAAGATTCATCACTTATGTATAAAAAAGCGTTCAATTTATGAGCATTGATCTTATATTCCACTACTTTACTGATTTCACCTATGAGTTCTAAAAGTTTTCTGGTGGAATTTCCTGGTTCCTCTAAGTATATAATCAT
Organism: Sciurus carolinensis; assembly: GCF_902686445.1. Lineage (NCBI taxonomy): Eukaryota > Metazoa > Chordata > Mammalia > Rodentia > Sciuridae > Sciurus > Sciurus carolinensis. The sequence goes on from NC_062224.1 coordinate 90,039,538, forward strand.
ATCATCAGCAAACAGGGATAGTTTGAGTTCTTCTTTTCCTATTCGTATCCCTTTAATTTCTTTGGTCTGTCTAATTGCTCTGGCTAGAGTTTCAAGGACGATGTTGAATAGGAGTGGTGAAAGAGGGCATCCCTGCCTTGTTACAGTTTTTAGGGAGAATGCTTTCAGTTTTTCACCATTTAGAATGATATTAGCCATGGGCTTAGCATAGATGGCCTTTACAATGTTAAGGAACGTTCCCACTATTCCTATTTTTTCTAGTGTTTTGAGCATGAAGGGGTGCTGTATTTTATCAAATGCTTTTTCTGCATCTATTGAAATAATCATGTGATTCTTGACTTGAAGTCTATTGATATGGTGAATTACATTTATTGATTTCCTGATGTTGAACCAACCTTGCATCCCTGGGATGAAACCCACTTGATCATGGTGCACTATATTTGTAATATGTTTTTGTATGTGATTTGCTAAAATTTTATTCAGAATTTTTGCGTCAATGTTCATTAAGGATATTGGTCTGAAATTTTCTTTCCTCGATGTGTCTCTGTCTGGTTTAGGTATCAGGGTGATATTGGTTTCATAGAATGAGTTTGGAAGGGTTTCCTCCTCTTCTATTTTATGGATTACTTTGAGAAGTATTGGAATGAGCTCTTCTTTAAAGGTTTTGTAGAGCTCGGCTGAGATCCCAACTGGTCCCGGACTTTTCTTTGTTGGTTGGCTTTTGATGACTTCTTCTATTTCATTACTTGAAATTGGTCTATTTAAATTGTGTATGTCCTCCTCGTTTAGTTTAGGCAATTCATATGTCTCTAGAAACCTGTTGATGTCTTTGAAATTTTCTATTTTGTTGGAGTCTAGATTTTCAAAATACCTTCTACTTATGTTTTGTATTTCAATCTTGTCTGTTGTGATATTTCCTCATTCATTCCGAATTTTGGTGATTTGGGTTTTCTCTGGTGTTCTCTTTATTAGTGTGGCTAAAGGTTTTTTGATTTCGTTTTTTTTTTTTTGAAGAACCAACTATTTATTTTGTCAATTTTGTTATATTGTTTCTTTTGTTTCAATTTTGTTGATTTCAGCTCTGAGTTTAACGATTTCCTGTCTTCTACTACTTTTAGTGATGCTCTGTTCTTCTTTTTTAGGGCTTTGAGCTGTAGTGTTAGGTCGTTTATTTGTTCAGTTTTACTTCTTTTATTGAATGCGCTCCATGAAATAAATTTTCCTCTAAGTACTGCTTTCATAGTGTCAGAGCGATTTTGATATGATGTTTCTTTGTTCTCATTTACCTCTGAAAATTTTTAATTTCCTTCCTAATATCTTCTGTTATCCATTCATCATATAATAGCATATTGTTTAATCGCCAGGTGTTGGAGCAGTTTCTGTTTTTTTACTCTTTCATTTATTTCTAACTTCAATCCATTATGATCTGATAGAATACAAGGTAGTGTCTCTATCTTCTTATATTTGCTAACATTAGCTTTGTGGCATAATATATGGTCTATTTTAGAGAAGGATCCATGTGCTGCTGAGAAGAAAGTGTATTTGCTCTTGGATGGATGGTATATTCTATAAATGTCTGTTAAGTCTAAATTATTGATTGTGTTATTGAGATCTATGGTTTCTTTGTTCAATTTTTGTTTGGAAGATCTGTCCAGTGGGGAGACAGGTGTGTTAAAATCACCTAGTATTATTGTGTTATGGTCTATTTGGTTTCTGAAATTGAGAAGGATTTGTTGGACATACATCTATGCCACTGTTTGGGGCATAGAGTTTTATGATTGTTATGTCTTGCTGATGTATGCTTCCCTTAAGCAGTATGAAATGTCCTTCTTTATCCCTTCTGACTAACTTTGGTTTGAAGTCCACATTATCTGAAATGAGGATGTATACTCCAGCTTTTTTGCTGAGTCCATGTGCATGGTATGTTTTTCCCCATCCTTTCACCTTTAGTCTATGGGTATCTTTTTCTATGAGGTCAGTCTCTTGCAGGCAACATATTGTTGGATCTTTCTTTTTAATCCAATCTGCCAGTCTATGTCTTTTGATTGATGAATTCAGGCCATTAACATTCAGGGTTGTTATTGAGATATGATTTGTATTCCTGGGCATTTGTTTCATTTTTTAAATTTTATTTATTTATTTATTTTTTTGACATGACTTGGTTCCTCCTTTATTTGACAATTCCTTTAGGATAATTCCTCCCTTTGCTGATTTGCTTCTTTGTTTTTCATCTCTTCCTCATGGAATATTTTGCTGAGAATGTTCTCTAATACTGGCTTTCTTTTTGTAAATTCTTTTAGCTTTTGTATATCATGGAAGGATTTTATTTCATCGTCAAATCTGAAGGTGAGTTTTGCTGGGTATAAGATTCTTGGTTGGCATCCATTTTCTTTCAGGGTTTGAAAAATGTTGTTCCAGGCCCTTCTAGCTTGTAGGGTCTGGATTGAGAAATCTGCTGATATCCGTATTGGTTTCCCCCTGAATGTAATTTGGTTCTTTTCTCTCATAGCCTTTAAAATTCTGTCTTTATTTTGTATGTTCGGTATTTTCATTATAATGTGCTTGGTGTAGGTCTGTTGTAATTTTGTGTATTTGGAGTCCTATAAGCCTCTTGAACTTGATTTTCCATTTCATTCTTCAGATTGGGAAATTTTCTGTTATTATTTCATTGAATAGATTGTTCATTCCTTTGGTTTGTTTCTCTAAGCCTTCCTCAATCCCAATAATTCTCAAATTTGGCCTTTTCATGATATCCTATAGTTCTTGGAGATTCTGTTCATGATTTCTTATCATCTTCTCTGTTTGATCAACTTTGTTTTTTCAAGGTTAAATATTTTGTCTTCCATATCTGAGGTTCTGTCTTCCAGGTGTTCTATCCTATTGGTGATGCTTTATATGGAGTTCTTAATTTGGTTTATTATTTCCTTCATTTCAAGGATTTCTGTTTGTTTGTTTTTCAATATCTCTAACTCTTTATTGAAATGATCTTTTGCTTCCTGTATTTGCTCATTTAACTGTCGATTGGTGCGATCATTCAATGCCTGCGTTTGCTCTTTCATTTTATCGTTTGCTTCCCTTATCATGTTAATTATGTACATTCTGAACTCCCTTTCTCTCATTTCTTCTGCCATGCTGTCATTGGATTTTATTGATGTAACATCTAGATTTTTTGAGGCATTTTCTTCCCTTGTTTTCTCATATTGTTAGTTTCAGTGGACTACTGAGATGTTGCAGATTTCCTCTATTGAGTTATAATGTCCCTGAAGATTTCTAGTATATCCCCTCTTAGCGTTCAGTAGCTTGAATTCCTGGAGGAAGTTGATAATGTGGGGTGCTCCCCAAGGAAGCTACCTCTCTAGGAGTGGTGGCCTTCAGGTGGGGTATATTCCTTGCTAGTGGATAGAGGTGCCACCCCTTGTTGACAAATGGTCAACCAAAGGGGAGCTAGGTTGCGGGCTGAGGCAATGCCCGTTTGTGCCTGTGTCTCTGGTTTTACCATCCTTATGAGAAAACTTCACCCGGCAGGAGAGACTCACCCGGTGGGGAGGTCTCGCTGGTCAGTTCCCCTCCTGAAGGTTCCCCTCAATCAACAACTACTGCCTGGACAGGGCAACCTTCCTAGGCAATATTCCCAGGGGCCCGAACCTACCTCCAGGGCCTGGGAGCCTTGCCCTTTGCAGATGAGTGTCCTTAGGCTGCCCCTCCTCAGAGAAGCTGCCTGAAGTCCTGGAACCTTCACTCCTCCCCTCAGCTTGTCTCTGTGCAGCTCTTCCACCAAGAAGCCACCTAGGTCCCCAGACAATGCTTTGCACATAATCACCTGGCTATGCGGCCCCTCCTCTGAGCAGCCACCTGGAGCCTCATACAGATGCTCCGAGCCATAGCGACCCGCTGCATGCCTCTTCCTCCAGGCAGCCACCTGGTGTTCTGTGTGGTCTCTTTGAGACCAAGCAACTCACTGCACACCTCCTCCTCCTCCGGGCACCCCCCACCCCCGGGTTTTCAGGAGGTTGCTCTGAGTCCAAAAGCTCGCAGCGCAGCTCCTTCTCTGGGTAGCCACCAGAGCCCTGGCGGGTTTCTCCAAAACCAAGCGCTGTGCTGAGGGGCCTCCTCTACAAAGCTCCCAGTTGTCCCTGTTCATGGCTCCAGCGGGGGGGGGGGGAGTGTGTCTCCCTGGGCAGCTCTACTTCACAAAGTTCCCTGCGTCCCTGGACTACTGCCCCATCCGGGACACCTTCCCAATGGGAGAGACTCACCTGGTGTCTTCGAATTGGTCCCAAGTCTCTCAATATCTCTTTTGAATCCTGAGTCCTGGAGCAACATGAAATGCAGCCACCCTCTAGTCCGCCATCTTCAAACTCCTATCTTGTTGTTTATTAATAGCAAATTTTATTTCCTTTTTCTATGTTTTGAAAGGGTTATGATTTTGTCATATCACAAAGATTATCTCTTTGTGATATGAGCTGTAAATATCTCCCCTAGTTGTCTTTTTATAAAAGTTTGTTTATGATGCTTCTTTCCATAAAAAATTGATTTTTATGTTAACAAAAAGTACCAGTGAAATACTTTATGACAGGGATTTTGAGTCATGAAAAGTTAGATCTTGCTAACTCCAGATTTGTAAAAAAATTTTTTTTGAGTTTTCTTATTATTATTTAATTTTTATGTTATTTAAATATATCTTTGGTACATATGGAATTTATCATGGTATATGAGGTAAGGCAGGGATATTACTTTACTTATCCATTTAACATTTATTGACTACTTCTTTTTCCCAGTGATTTGAGAGGAAGTCCCCTTTATATATTCAATTTCTATATGAATCAGACTGTACTTACATCTGGGCATTCTGTTTTCCTAATAGGCCAGTATGATACTCTCAAATTATTTAGACTTTTAAAAATGCCTAATGTGTTTTACTTCTGGTTCCACTTCTATGTTTATTTTTTTTCCACTATATTTAAAATCAGTTGATAGAGCTTTAAACTGTTAAGCTTTCATTGAGATATTCTTAAATTTACAAATTAATTTATAAGATAATATGGTCCTTCTATTTGTAGAAAGCTATGCTTTTGCTTCAGTGGTATTTTAATTTTAATTTCTAATAAGTCTCACCCTTTTATTGACAAACATTAATGTATTTTTGTTATTGTTATATGTGAAATATTTTCTTCCCTTGAATCTTCCAAAAGATTGTTTGAACATATATAAACTACTGATTTTCACATGTAGATTTTGTACTTGGTAAACTAATTGTGCTATCTTACTGTTTGTAGTGCTGTTAATAAAATTCCTTGAACCAGGAAAAAAAAAAAAAAAAAGAGGCAAAGAAGAAGAAAAGAATAGTGTATACTGGAAAGTACTGTTAATCTTTTCAAGTGTTTTATGCTGTTAACAGCTCATGGACATATTTTACTGAACAAACTTGATTCATGATTATTATTTACTCCAAGGTTTCTGGTTTTGCTTATTTTCTTATTTCTGTTCTTAAACATTTTGACATATTTTTCAATGCATTTTCATAAGCTTATTTTCCTATTTTCCTTAGGTGTGTTCTTTCCTGACTTCTAGATTCTATGTTTCTTTTATTTAGTTCTTTGTTTTCTAATGTATGTTTTAATGCTATACATATCTCTGCATTTGTTCTGTTCCATAGATTTCAGTTTATACTGCAAATACTGTCATCAATTTATGGTGATTTTTGATAGTAAGCAATTGATAAAGAAGTAGTTTGTTTTCCAATTTTCCAAATTTGTAACATGAGCATTTAAGATATGAAGTTAACTCTTTTATTACTTGAATTTTTACTTTTAATTTCACGAAAATGCTTTAGGAATTTGATGATTTAAAATTCATTTAGATTTTCTCTATCACACAGATATGCTCAATTATTTTAAGACCTGGTGACCTTAAAATTATATAATATATACATTAGGACAAGTCTTTAAAAACTTGGAATTAGGGAGATCCAAGATGGGTGACCAGAGGGAGGCTGCATTCCTTGTCGCTCCATAACTCCTGTTTCAAGCAGAGGATATCTTTCTTGGTGAGGCAGTTTTTGCTGCTTATCAATCCCCTGCTGTTTACCCCATTTGTCTACTGTGATCACCTGCAGTCTGCCAGCATATGGACGCCTTTTTTGAGTGAAGATTGCTCACTGTCAGGCACCTATCATCTGCCATTTGCCTCCCTCTTGCCTGTCCATCACCTGCTTTTCACCTACCCATCACCCACCACCCGAGGTTCACCTCCCAATCATCAGACAGCTTCCAGCAGACTGATGGCAGACTGCCAGTGGAGCGCCAGCTGCCTGCTGTGGCCTGGAAGTTCTCTTTCACAGTACCTGTAGTTTTCATTACACATGGCTGCCATCATTTTGAGACAACAGCCTGGACCCCTGGTAGGACTGACTGAGCCCCATCTCCATGATCCCTCAGCTCCACCGAGCATTTCCTGCCTCCAGGGCCCTCACATCGACTGACTACTCCCTGCCACCAGGACCCCCAGATGATCTGCCTGCATCTATCACCAGGACCCCAGACTGACTGATTGCACCCGACCTCCAGGATCCTGCAACCACACCAAACACACCCGAACTCAGGTCCCCTGCCTGACCAACCACACCCCACCTCCAGGACCTCCAGCTGACCACGTCCACACCCTGAGCTGCAGCTCCCCATTTGCCAACACATTTCGAAGCCAGAGCAGCCATCTTGGATTATCCTGGAAGCAGTAGCTCTGATCTTTAGGTGGGGCAAATCCCATCCTGAGATGCCTGCTGGAGTCTTGAAGCTCATTGTCAGGTACCTCTCATGCATCAGGCTACTGAAGACTGGGAAGTCTGAATACTATATGACTTTTGTAGTATAGAATTCTTTAGTCTCCTTATTGAACAATTTTAAATTTTTATTTCTTTACTTTTCTTGCTCTCATTTCCTTTTGTTCACCTGTTCCCTCAAAGTCTCCTTCTCACTTTTTGCATGCTAACAACCAACTTCTATTGATTTCATTCAGTTTTGTTTTGTTTTTATTTTTATTTTTATTTTTTTATTTTTTGTGGTGCTTGGGATTGAACCCAGGGCCTTGTGCTTGCAAGACAACCACTCTACCAACTAACACACATCCCCAGCCCTTATTTTTATTTTTAATTTTAAAAATTTTACCTTATGTGTTTTTTTCTCTCAATTCTCTTTTCTTCGGCTAACATCCAATGCCTATTGTTCTCTCTTTCATGCTTCATTTAATTTTTTGCTTCTATCTTCTTTCCTCTGCTCTCATAATCATCACATCCTAAATCACTTCTGTTCTCTCCCAGTGCACTATTCAAAACTGTAATTCCATTTGCAAACTTAATGTTTTCACTCTAGGCAATAACTGATCATATCATTTCTGTTTATTTTAACAATTTGCATTATAGATGTCATAACAGAAACTGTTTGGTTTAATGCTGTATATTGCATTGGAGGTTCTTATTGTTTGTCTCCCCCTAAATGGTTAGGTACAGGAAACCTTCTGGGATACTACAGATCCAAAGGGTTAAAACTCTGTTAACTCAAAACCATATTGTCAGATGGGCAGACACACAAACAATATAAAAAGGCAAGGGAATGAATGACTCCAAACAAACCAAGATACTTCAATAAAATAATCCATTGATACCACAGTGGAAGAAATGTCAGAAAAGGAATTTAGAATGTACATAAAATAATATGCAAGGTAAAGGACCATGTAAGGAATGAAATCAGAAAGAAAACAAAGGAAATGAAAGATCACTTCAATAAAAAATAGAGATTCTGAAAAAAATCAAGAAAAAATCCTCAAATTGAAGAAATCAATAAACAAAATTAAAAATTCAGTGGAAAGTATCACCAGCAGACTAGAACACTTGGAAGACAGAGTTTCAGTAATGAAGACAAAATATTTAATTTTTACTTGTTTTTTTTTTAGTATGGGGATTAAACCCAGGGCCTCATGCATGCTATGCAAGTGCTCTACCACTGGGCCACATCCCCAATCCCAAAATCAATAATACTGAATATAAAGTTATCCATGGAGAAAAATGGTAAAAAGACTATGAACAGAATTTCCAAGAAATATGGGATAACCTGAAAAGACCAAATTTAAGATTTATCAGGATAGATGAAAGCTTGGAGATACAAATCAAAAGAATGCACAATTGATTCAATAAAATAATATCAGAAAATTTCCCAAACCTAAAAGTTATTTTGTATGTGTGTGTAGGTATATTTATTTTGTGTTCATTATGTATAAATTCTTGATATCATCATATTATAGAAAGCACTGCCTTAATAAGAAAAAAATGATTTTGACTGTTGAGTATTAAACAACTGCTGTATATCTATAGAGATAATAACTAAAAGTGCAATTTAAAGAGAAATGTGAATGGACCAACACTGGAGGAGAATCATTTGTCTTTGTCTACCAGTCAAAATCATATAACTTAGTACTGAGATATGGAAATGTTAGTAAGGATTTTTTACTCTAAGGTGTTTACTTTAAGATTTCTATACACTTGTTTTGCTTAAGTGGTTTATTATACTAACATAAAGATCTCCACATAGAAAGGAACTCCCAGAACATTTGAATATCTGTCAATCTGTGTACCATTTTCTCCTACATGGCTGAAGCAAGAACACTAAGTTGTCATTTATTCAACTTTTGGAGACTTACACTCTCCTAGAAAACTGTGTGTTCACTTGGTCATGAATCTCTAATACTGGCAATAAAAAACTACTTTCTCTCAATTAGTTTCTATTGCTATCTCTGTCAATCCTACTTTCTCTCCTTTTCTTCACAGCTTCACATTTTCCAGTCATGTCTAGTGACATTGGAAAGGCCTTGAGAGTCATATATTCATAAGCCTTGCATTCTTAATTTAGTTATATATTTTTACAGTACAGGGGATTAAACTCAGGACCATGGATTGGCAAAGCACTCTATCATTGAGCTAATGCCCCAGCCCTTTTATGAAGATGGTCACTTGGTATGGTAAAAGCTTCTGGCTGCACACAGCATGGATCTACTTATAACCAGAGATCATTTTAAAAGCCTCTCTCTCATCTAGAATAAAATCTAAACTTTTCTGATCCAGCCCTTGTTTAATCTTCTAATGTTACTATATATCTTTCTCTCCTTCTCGGTTCAGATTCCTGGATTTACTCTCTTTGAATTATCTAAATTCACAAACTCTTTAGAGTGAACATTTTTCAACATTTCCTTGCTTCAGTTGCCTCCTATTTTCTAAGTCATTGCATATTTTTTTTGATTCTTTGAATGGTGGTATATAAAACATACTTAGACTATTTTAATTAATAGGTTTATTATTCACTTTAATTCATTGATTTTGGTTTTATTCTCAAATACTGCAATGAAAATTCTAGAAAGGCAGACCTGGGTTTGTATTCTTTCTCATTTTCTCCTATCTTACAAAAGGAATTTCTTGATATCCCAAATGAATTAAATTTGAGTGGCTCCTCCATGCTGACACTCAAGTCTCAACGTATGATATAATCTGAAACCTTTTTAATTCAAGCCTTGAAACTCTACTAGTCCTCCTCATCCTCTTTGCCTCAGGCACTATTCAATCTCAGTGTCCTTTTCTCATATTTCAAAATACAACAGAACCATCAGTTTCTGATTCCTTCCACCATTAGAGTTACACACCCACGTTCTTTCCTTCCTCCTGTTACAAAATTGTGTTGTCTTGTTGCCAACAAGAACCAGTACTTCCAACAGGAGCTCCATATTGCCAAATCCACCACAGTTTTGCAGTCCTCTTACGCACACATTAACAAAGCTAGAACTATCATAATTATGTAATTACATTGCACTGTCTGTATTACATGACTGAAATATGACCAAAAAAACTTACATGGACTACTACTAACCAAAACAATTCTTTATATATGGCCTACAAGAGGCATTAATTTATTTCACTGTTTTAGAAACAGATTACTATCTTTAATGTTGAAAACACCCTTTCCTCCAAGCTGTTAAATCAGAAGGAGCATTGTGATTTTATGTTGGTCCTTAAAAATGTTTCTAGGTAATCCAAATTTCTAAAAAAATAGAACACATGCACAGTTATTTTTATATTGAAAACAAAAAAGAATTTCTGAAACAGTACTTACCATAACATATGGGCATATGAGACCATCCATTGGCCTTACATACTATGGATCCATTGTCATGTCATAATCTGTTTTCAAACCCAACATTACATTCATAGTCCAACTTGTCATTGAGTTTAAACCAGGTGGCATTACTTTTGGTTCTAGCATTCTCAAATATTGGCATGTCACAAGATTCTAATGCAAAATATAATCGATTTCATTTCTAATGTAATTTAAATGTAGTAAGTCTCACCCCAAGAACACAAGACTTTATAGGTAAGTATGTGATGATGAATTGAGTACTGTATCAATTTAGCCTAAGACCAAAGATAAATCATTGTCCTGAAATAGTTACTATAAATGAAAAATATGTTCCTACATGACCTTTTTTTCCTCACTTAAACTTTCGGAAACATTTATTTAAAATTTTTTTCAATTCCATTTTATTTAAGCATTTATCTGATGCTAGTAATAAAATAGACCATTACAGATGTGTACTGCTTATTTTAGAAAACTGGAATGGCATTTTGAGAATTAAGATGTCAGGGTTATTAGTTGTTGTGATATAATAGAAGAAATATGTAATATTTAAAAATTTTTGATGAATTTTATTTAAGACTTTCTATTTCATATTAAGAAAGTTTCATAATGAGTCACTGATCAGAATTTAGTGTATGATGAGTTTAATAAGGTGGTAATTTGTATATTTTTAAAATACATACCATGAGCATATAAATTGTGAAAAAAAGAATAGAAATCAAGAAGTAGGAATGGATATCTTAGTCACATCATTTAAAGTATGATAATATTAATGAATGGCTACACATTTTAATAAGATCAACAGAAAAAATCATTCCTAATAAATCTTCATTAACCTTGGATATTATAGAAGAAAAATCTTGGAATACATTGAAATATGTCTTTCTTTCCAATATTTGTTTATGTAGATGTTCTAAAAGGGAGGTTTTTCAGAATTAGACCTACCTTACTGTATCAAACATATAAATTACAATGGTTAAAATATTCTGAGATTATACACAATTATCCCAAATCTTCACTAAGAATATTACTTTTATGTCTAGGAGTGAAGTCTTTGATATCAAAGGTTGATCACCTAAAACACAGGTAGACCTAAAACATCTCAGCTAAAATAAATTAGTTAGTGCCAGAGTGCATATGTAGGTCCCTGAACCACTTATAAGTCATAGTATGCTTTAAGTGTGTGTGTCAGGGGAGGAAAGAGGTACTTATGTACATCTACCATACTACCAAATCTGAAACAAAAAAATGATGTACCTTTTTCTCCAAGGTTGCGTACTTTTTGAAATGAAACATCAATTGCTTCAAGAATGAATGAAGTTAAATTTTGTATATCATCAAGATAATGATATTAATATAATAAATCACTTTGTATGAGTGTAAGTGTATGTGTTAATGTGTGTGAGAGTTTGTGTGATTTAATGTGTGTGAGTGTTGCTATGTGTGTGTGTGTATGAGTCCGTGTTTGTGTGGAGCGGTGTGTGTGAGTGTGTGTATGTGGGTGTACGTGTGTGTCTTGTGTTGTGGAGCTACCCAAGGATCCACATATGCTATACAAGTGCTCTTTGCTAAAGGCAATCTTCAGCCCATGAGGTCCTGGCCTGGTGGCCTGACCACTTCCACGGGGCTCCACCCTCCAGACTGCTGCACTGGGTTCAACTTTCATCTGGAACTCGGGAGGAACACACACTGTGAAAGCACCACAGCGGAGGGGCAGGAGCTCAGGCACCTGGTCACACCTTGCGTTGCCCCGACTTCGGGCAGTGCTCTGGGTTGAACGAAAGGACTTCGCATGGGAATTCCCAGCTGCATGGAGACAGAGGGAGCTCGGGCAAAGGCAATATCATCAGAAGTACTCAAAGCAGCCCTGTGTTTTGTTGGTTGTCATTAAGGAAACGAGCTTAGTAAGGCCCAACCCTCCAGGGATCAGTCTAGGTGAGCTGACACACGTGTGTACATGAGGAACACTGTGACATCAGGTACCACAGAGGGACACCTGAGGCTCCCTGGGAGCAGAGCACAGAATGAGAATGAGATCCACAAGAGCAGGGGACCCCTTCTGGAGGTTGAAGGGAACCTCTGGGGACCAGAGAGAAAGAGCTGTAGGACGACATAATGGAAAGGAGAGGGATGGCCCCTGGAACGTCTGCCTGCAGACCTCAGCCCAGAAGCAAAGAAGAGCAGCTTGCAGGGAGGGCCTGATGGCCAGAGGAGCTGGAGGAAGGCCACGGTGCCCTGACACGGGCAGTCCTCCCATCTCGGGAGTCGCCCAGAGTGAAAACACATGAAACGCTCCTGTCCAAAGATGGGACGTGGTAGAGTGCAGAGAAACCGCCATCTGGTTTTTGGGCTACAGAACCGAGAGAGGAAGAGCATCTAGGCAGGGCAGAACACAAGTAGTGTGTTCCAGGTGGAAGGAAGAGCAAGGACAGGGTCCCTGGTTCCAAATGTGCTTAGAGAGAACAAGGGACAAGGGAGCCTTGGCAGGCGACCCCACTGAGGGGCCAGGATCCCATGTTAAGCCCCACGAGTGTCAGATCAAGATCAAACAGGGGCTTGGAGGTTCTTGTGTCCTTGCAGTCACTGGGAAAACTGAGGCCCTGGCAAGGGGAGTCTCCTAGCTCCATCCCTTCCCTATCACCCTCAGGACACTCTCCTTATTCCCCACAATGCTGTACCTGGGTCAGACTCACACAAGCATGGTGCCACCCACTCTCCTTGTACCCACCTCATCTAGGGTGACACACACAGCTCTTCAGACAGGCTCAGAAGAATATCTAGAATTCCTGAGGGGTCTCCCTGTGAACTATATCAGCAGGTGCTCTGCACCACCCAGCATCTCTGGCCCATCTTTGGAAGAGTCACCAAATGGGATCTCGAAAGCACCCCATCAGATGAATGTACAGGTCATGTGAATCACACCTGAGTGTGACTCTTACAAGATCCCTCAGCTTCGCATTGGGAAAAGAACAAGGTCCTCCACAATGGCATGCACACCATTTGAATCAGAGCAGAGAGAAGCAGGCACACCGAGAGGACCAGAAGGGAGCTCCCTGGAAGTCACTAACCCAATCAAGTCTCGCCACTTGACCTCACACACACTCTCTCACCTGAGACCAAGGCTGGGGGAAAGAAAGGAGAGCACATGGAAATGGATGGACACGGTGTTCCCTACAAGGTGCCTCACTCTCTCCCAGATCCGCCTTAGTTCTGTGATCCACCGTACATGAGGCTAAAGTGTAGGTTCCGTTTTGTCATGAGTTACACATTCTCTCACATGAGTTTGTGGGATCCTGCAGCTAAGCACAATGAAACATGCACAAGCACGCACACACACATACACACACACACACATACACACACACCCTCACTTTCGCACAGAGGATGGTCTCAATAAGGCCTCTCGAGTGAACAAGAACTCTGAGCATTCAGAGTTTGGTGACATGTCCACAGTAAATCAGAGGGTCACTGGAAGAGAATGGATCTGAAAGGAGCCATCAAACTCCAAAACCTTCACCCAATCCACCTTCTAAGCCTGCACTCCTCTTCTGCTCTGTGTCTTCAAAGTCACCTCATGACTTGTAGGTTTGGTCCCCCCAGGGAGCAGTGTTGAGAGGTGGGGTCCTTGCCTGGGTGCTTGGATCGCTGGGGCTTTGAGCTCCTGATGGGATGGAGCCTTCAGTGGATCTGTATCTAGTGGGCTCTGGGGAAGGGGTAGAGACATTAGTCATGGGCCCAGTGGTAGGAAGAAGTCATTGGACTTGCTCTCTGGGGGCAAGTTTTCTCCTTATCACCTTCCTGTTTCTCTCACTTCTGCCTTGGTTACTTTTAGATAATTATTTTCATCAACCTCCAGTTCCACACTCTTTTATTCTGCTTTACAAGAAGCTGCAAGTTTGGAGCCAAGGCCTGTGCACTGAAATCTTCAGTCAAATAAATTTACATTTTACTGTTTTCCCATAGGTGTTTTGTCAAGGAAATGCAATCTGAATATCACGGAAGCCTGGTACAATGAAATGGGGTCACTCCTGTGTCTATATCTACCATGTGGTTCAATAACACTTGCAGGTGGTTTAACAGAAGTACTTGGAAAAGTTTGGAGAAATGTCCTTGTAAAATGTAGAGTTCTTTTCATGGACCTTAGGAGGTGAGACTGGTGTTGGCACAGGATTACAGAATGCCAACAGCAGTACAAGAGTACAAATTGTGTTGATGAGGTGTCCACAGGAAACTAGGACTTTGTATTTGGAGGCAATGTGATTTGTGCGACCTTCTGGCAAGGAACTAGTCTTTGTTTTTCCATGCATTGAGACATTGTGTTGAGCTGTGTTGAAATGTCCTAGAATCATTAATTTTGTGGATGATATTTCCAATGAGCTCAGCATTCAGGTTTTGGAGTCGAGGTTTCTCTCTGCTTTCAACTTGGTTACAGTTAGAAAGATCAAACGGAGAATAAAGATTTCTTAAACTTAAAATCAGCATACTACAGTGACACAGTCACATCAATGTTTCTAGCAGCTCAATTCACAATAGTTACATTGTGGAACCAACCTAGATGCCCTTTAATAGGTGAATGGATAATGAAAATGTGATATATAAACACAATTGAATATCCTTCAGCCATAAAGAACAAAATTATGGCATTTGCAGGTAAATGGATGGAGTTGGAGAATATCATGCTAAGTGAAATAAGCCCATCCCCCATAAACAAAGGCCAAATGTTTTCTCTGATAAATACCAGGGGTTTGGGTAAGGGAACAATGGAGGAATGAGGGTGAAGAGGTAAATGAGGGGTGGGGAGAGGGCAGAGAGAAGGACAGAGAAAGGAATGAGACAAACATCCTTACCCCATGTGCATGTATGATTACACAAATTTTGACTCTAATTAATGTACAACCAGAGAAATGAAAAGTTGTACCCCATTAATGTATAATGAACTAAAAAAAATTAAAAGAATTTCTTAAACTGTAGTTTGTTTATAAATAGAAGGCGTATAATTGAGACCACGTGGAATTTGGTTGCCGAGGAAATGTGCATCATTAAATAAGGCAAGTCATTTGTACTGGAACTATAAGAAAGCTGGTCTGAGGACTTACACCCCTCCATTCTAAGGTTATATAATATAAATTCAGTTTAAAGACTCTTTTGGATAGAAAGTCCCAGTCTTCTGTGTTCGCACACTGCTGTGTACAGAATTGTTTCCCTAGGATTTCTTTCCCATGATTCAGTCATCCAGGCACTTAAAAGTTACTGCAGCCCCCTTGCAGACGATCCTGAGTGTTGCTCTCATGGAGAGAGACTCTGGGGTCTTTCCCTAGGTGCTCATTTTACAGGTGTGAACTCAGAAGACAAGAGTCCCAGGGACCCACAAACTTTCACCAATGTGTCTAAAAAAATCCTATGAAGACAGGCAGTGCATAGCATGAAAAGAATCTGTGAGGAGAACCCACAAGAGGGTGAAGGTGAGAAACTGAGAGTGAAAATCAATCTGAAGTGGAGATACCCAGAAGGTAGGATGCCAGGAATCAGAATGTCTACTGAGGAAAAGTGCAGGTAGAAAGTTGAGCAAGCCCAAGAAAGTGGCCTTGCAAGGACAGAGCGGTGGGGGCGGTATGGCCCTTTATTTATTTATTTATTTTGGTCTACATGATTTTTTAATTTGTTCTTTTGGATGTACATGACTGTGGAGTGTATTTTGACATATTATACATACATGGAGCATAATGTTTTCTAACTAGAATCCCAGTACTACAGTTGTATATGATGTGCAATTTCCCTGGTTGTGTTTTCATTTATGTACATAGGAAAGTTATGTCCAATTCATTCTACTGTCTTTCCAAGTCCCATTTCTTCTCCTTTCCCTTCATTCCCTTTGTCTAATCCAGTGAACTTCTATTCTTCCATTCCCCACACTTATTATGTGTTACCATCCACATATCAGAGAGAACATTCAGCCTTTGGTGTTCAGGATTGACTTATTTCACTTAGCATGATAGTCTCCACTTCCATACATTTACTGGAAAATCCCATAGTTTCATTCTTCTTTATGGATCAGTAATATTCCATTGTTTTTATATATCACATTATTCTTAGGCATTCATCTGCTGAAGGGCACCTGGGTTGATTCCACAGCTTAGCTCTTGCAGATTGAGCTGCTCTCGACATTGATGTGACTGCATCACTATAGTATGCAGATTTTAATCCTTTGGGTATAAACCAGAGAGTGAGATAGCTGGGTCACATGGTGGTTCCATTTCACGTTTTCTAAGGAATCTCCCTATTGCTTTCCAGAGTGTTTGCACCAGTTTGCAGTTCCACCAGCAATGTGTGATTGAACCTTTCCCTCCACATCTTTCCCAACATTTATTGTTATTTCTATTATTGATAATTGCCATTCTGACTACAGTGAAATGAAATCTCCATTTTAATTTGCATTTCTCTTACTGCTAGAGATGTAAAACATTTTTTTCATGTTTTTTAACCATTCCTATTTCTTCTATGAAATGCCCGTCCTTTTCCTTTGTTCATTTATTGATTGGGTTATTTGGGTGTTTTTTCTTTTGTTTTGTTTTGTTTTGTTTTGTGGTGTTAATTTTTTTGAGTTCATTATATATATTGTAGATTAATGCTCTATCTGAGTGCAACCCTTCCATAAGTTCTCTCCTCAGACTCTCTATTGCTTCCTTTGCTGTGAAAAAGCTTTTTAGTTTGAAGCCACCCCATTTATTGATTCTTCATTTTACTTCTTGTGCTTTAGGAGTCTTGGTGAGGAAGTTGGTTCACAAGCCATCATGTGCAGAGTTGGGCCTACTTTTAATAGGTGTGGAGATTCTAGTCCTGAATGACTAGGTTCTTGATGCTCTTTGAGTTTTTGCACAAGTCTTTTAGTGCTCATATCATGCCAACCTGTCACATGACCTACAGGAATTGATGTTGACCCTGTGAAGGTCTTCTTTGAACCATTCCTCTTTATCATTTTCCTACTCCTTCCTTTGGGAATGAAGACATTTACCCTGTGTGTGTGTGTGTGTGTGTGTGTGTGTGTGTGTGTGTCTTGGTAGTACACAATCATTGGTTTGCCTTGAATCTTGAGTGGAGACTTTGAACTTGGATGTTTGACCATTTTGGAACTATTGTCTACAGGAACTCTTGGAGATTAACCAAACACAATTTGCAATGTGGGGTAGAAAGTGGTTTTGGGGGCTGTGGGCAGAATGTTATGCTATGAATCTTACATGTCTCCCATAAGCCCAGTAGTTGAAGACCAATGCAGCAGAGCTCAGATTTTGGTCTTGTGCAGAAGACAGGTTCATAAGGGCTCTGACCTCATAAACAGATTATGAGACTGATAATGGATCTATCACTCAATCAGGTATTGGGATGGGTAGGAATTCACAAGGTACTCCTCATTGGAGGATAGAGATCGCTGAGGGAATGCCCTTGTGGGTACATTTTGTCATTTATCCCAGGCTCCCTTCTGTTCTACCTCCTTATCTCTGCTTCCTGGCCACAATGAGGCAATCAACATTGCTACATTACATGCCCTCTGCCATCTTGTTCTATCTTGCCAGAGGCCCAAAACAATAGGGGCAAATAATGAAAGACAGTAAACAAAAACAATACTCTGATATTGTGACATGGTACAGTAACCTGAGAAGTATTCCTCTACTGTGACCTGTACAATTCTCAGAAATATACACAGATACACTGTTCACATACAGAAAACACAGACAATACCCAGATACTGTGAGCTCATACACTAACCAAAGATATTATCCAGATACTGTGACCAAGTGTGCTAAACAGAGACATTACAGAGATACTGTGACCAGGTATATTACAAAGCAACAATAACCAGATACCATGACCAGTATCCAAACACACTAGCCAGATGTATCAGGCACACTTCTCTAGAAGAATAGAAGCAATAGGATATATGTATGGTTATAAAAACAGGATTTATTAGATTGGCTTTGGCATCTTAAATCTATGTATTTCCACGGTAACCATTTGCAGACTGGATAACAGGAGAGAGAGTAGCTGCTCATGCCATGAAACTGGAGTCACAGAACAACAGAAGACAATGATGTCACCCCATCCTGGACCAAAGGCCTAAAAACTCCCAGTAGAGTTGCTGGTCAGTCTGCTTTGGAAAAATGAAGGAACTAGATAATGATGTCCTCAGGTGATCACAGCAGTAGTCAAGAACCCTCTGAAGAAGAATTGAGCTTGCTTCTGCTGTTGTTTCCTTGTTCTTCCATTCTTGTTCCATCCAGGTCCCCAACCTATTGGAGTGTGCTGCCCACACTGACAATGTGTCTTTACCTCAGTTTGCTGTCCCACAGGCCAATCATTCCAACAAACAACCTCACTGAGACATACAGAAACCTTTGAATCTTAGGAATCTCTTAATCCCATAAAGTTGAGAATTCAGATTAACCATCAAGCCAGATATGTACCAGGTACTAGAGATACCAGCCCCCAATACCATGGCCACAAATAGCGAATATCTACCATGACCAGAAACAGTAACCACAGAAAATAATCAGATACCATGTCCATGTAGAGTGAGCAGAGATGAAGCCCACATTCTACAATCAGGTATAGTAATCATAGATGTCACAGAGACACCATGACATGATACAGCAATTGGACTTAATCAAGTATTGTGATACATACGGTAACCAGAATAATAGTTAGCTAATGTCTGACTAGAGTCATTAGCCAGGTACGTGACCAGATAAACTAAACAGAACCAATACTAAAAATATACTGTCCAGGTATAGTAAACAGATACAATAATCCAATACTGTGACAATGTACAGTAAACAGAGAACTTAGCCAGATACTTGACCAGGAATAGTAAGTACAGACTGTGATACTGTGACCTGTTATGGTAAGATGAGGCATTAGCCAGATGCTATGATCAGGTACAGTAACCAGAGATATTAGGCAATTACTGTGACAAGGTATGGTAACCAGACACATTAGCATGATGCTGAGACTAGGTACACTTAACACAATCATTATGCAAATACCCTGACCAAGTACAGTAACCAAAAACATCATCCAGGTACCTTGACTAGGTACAGTATACAGAGAAAATACCCAGATACCATGAATAGGTATAATATCCAAAGACCATAGCTAGATCAATTACCAAATTCAGTAACCAGTAATAGTATCCAAATCCTGTGACCAAGGATAGAAATTAAAGACATGAGTCAGATACCATAAACAGCTACAGCATTCACAGACAATTGCTTGATATCATATCCAGGTACAGCCACTACAGTCCATAACCTGTAATTGAAACTGGGGGCAGGAACCAGAGACAACAGACAGAAATCATGAGAAGGTAGCCAAACCAGAAATTATCCAGACTCTGGTACTAGGTATGGTAAACAAAGGTATTAGTCAGATAACCTGACCATGTATAGTAAACCGAAACAGCCAGATAACATGACCAGTTGCTGTAACCAGAGACATTTGTCAGATACTATTACCACATACAGTAAACAGAGACAAACCCAGATATACTGACCAGATACACTCACCAGAGACATTAACCTGCCACTGTAACCAGGTAAATTAACTAGAAACAATAGCTAGAGGCTATGAACAGAGAGAGTAACCAGGCCTAATATAGTGACCAGGTAGAAAATGCCCAGATACTGTGACCGAATACAATTAAGAGAGACATTAGCCTGACACACAAACCAGTAACTGTAACCAGAGATAATACCCAGATTCAGTGATCAGGTTTGGAAACCAGACAACAGCAGATATAGAAACCACATACATGATGGTACCAATTAGACAAATAAGCCAGGTACTGTGACCAGGAATGAAAAACAGGAGACATTAGCAGGATACTGGGACCAGGTTTAGTAACTAGGGACATTAGCCAAGGAGTCAGGTATTGTGACCAGTTTTAATAGATAGATACCACATGCAGATACTGTGACCCAGTACAGTAAGCAGAGAAATTTTCCAGACACTGTGACAAGGTATAATGACCAGCAATAATACTCAGATATTTGACTGGATACAGTAAACAGAGATATTAATCCAATAATGGGACCAGATACAGTAACTTGAGACATTAGTCAGATAACATGATCAGGTACAGAAAAAAAGAGACATACCCTAATACCATGACTAGGTATAGTAAACAGAGACCTCAGTCAAATTCTCTGGGAAGGGACAGAAAGCAGAGACAATACCTTGTATCTTTTACCTTGTACCTCAATGTGTTACAATAAGCAGAGGTGTTAACCAGAGACTGTGACCAGGGACAATAAGCACAGATTTTAGGCAAATACCATGACTAGTTATAGTAACCAGAGGCATTAGCTAGGGACAGTGACCAGATACAGTATACAGAAACATATCCAGACATGTTCATCAAGTATAGTACACAGAACAATACCCAGATACCATGATGAGTCATTAACCATAAACTGTGACAAGATATAATAATCAGAGACACTACCCAGATACCATGACCATGTACAGGAACTAGAGACATTAACCAGATTCAATAACCATGAACAGTGACCTGAGACAATACATAGACACCATACACAGATACACTAAACAGAGTCAATACCCAGATACTATGCTCAGGTACAGTATCCAGAGACATCAGTCAGAGGTCATGTTCAGGTATTGTAACCAGACATATCATCCAGATACCTGACCAGGTGGAGGAACCAAAGATAATGTCCTGTTGCCATGACACAATACAGTAACCAAAGGAATAAGCCTAATATTGTGACTAGAAGCAATATACAGTGACAACACCCTAATATCAGCTCCAGGTACAATAAGCTGATGCTATAACTTAGTAAAGTAAATGAAGATTCTGTGGCCAGGAACTGTAAGCAGAGACAATACTTTATAACTGAACCTGTTACAATAAGAAGAGGTACTGGCCAGATGCCACAGTCAGTATAGTAACCAGTGATAAAAACTAATTACATGTGGAGCCAATTTAAGCAATGGTATTAATAAGACGCCATGACCAGACATATTATCGAGAGACAATAGCAAGATAACATGACCAGATTCAGTAGCTGAGACTTTAGGAAGACACAGAGAGCCAGTAAACAGTCATTACCCAGACACTGTATCCAAGAAGAGTAACCAGTGTCATTAGCCACATAGCATAAAAGTCCAGGATACAGAGACATGAGTCAGATATCCTGACCAGGTATACTAATCGGAAATGTTCACCAGGTATGGTGACCAGATACAATAACTAGAGACAAGAGTCAGAAGTGATGACTAGGTACAGTAAACAGAGAACTTTGCCAGATTCTGTGGGTAGAAAGTCAGCAGAAACAATACCTTGTACCTCCACCTGTGACAATAAGCAGAGGCATTCACAGAGACATTAGCTAGAACCTTAGACCAGGCATAATAAACACAGACATTAGCCAGAGACACTGTGTAGATACTGTCACCAGAGATGTTGGTCAGACACCATAACCAAGTATATCATGCAGAGAAATGGGTCAGACACTTTGAATAAGTATAGCACACAAAAAAATATCCAGTTACTGTCATCAGATATAGTCACCAGACATTAATCATATATTGTGACAAGTTACACTAACTAAAGACATTACCCAGATACCAAGACTGAGTAGAATAATGGGAGACATCAGCCAGACACTGCTCAGAATCAATAATCAGAGAAAATATTCAAATACTATGACCTGGGTACAATAACCAGAGACATTTTCCAGACACTGTGACCAGTAAAATACCATGACTAGGTGTGATGGTTGGATATGAGGTGTCCCCCCAAACCTCACATGTGAGACAATACAAGAAAGTTCAGAGGAGACATGATTGGGTTGTGAGAGTCTTAGCCTAATCAGTGACTTACACCCTGGTGGGATTAAGTGACTGGCAACTGATTGGATAGGGTGTGACTGGAGGAGACTGGAATTTGGGCGTGACTTTGGGGTATATATTATGTATCTGGAGAGTGGAGACTCTCTCTGTCTGCTTCCTAATCACAGAGATATGAGATGCTTCCCTCCAACACCCTCTCCCACCATGAAGTCCTGCCTCATCTTAAGTCCTGATGAATGGAACTGACCTTCTATGGTCTTTCAGATTACTAAAGCAGTGAGCCCCCACATAAATTTACCCTGCTGTATAATTATTCTGGTCAGATCCTTTTAGTCACAGGTAGGAAAAAACTGACCAAGATATTAGGTATAGTAACCAGAGTCATTACCTACATAAGATGACCAGGTGAAGTAACCAGAGACATTAGCTACACACAGCAACATGTTCAGAAACCAAAGCCATTAGCAAGCTCCTTGACAAGATACAATAACCAGAGACTTTATTTAGCCAGATTTGGTGATCAAGTATATAAACCAGAGAAATTATCCATGTACTGTGACCCAGGCACATGAACCACAGACATTAGCCAGATACTGTGACAAGTAATCAGAGACATTAACCAGATACCAAGAGTAGGTAGAGTATACCAAGACAATACCCAGATACCATGAAACAATACAGTAGTCAGAACATTGAGCAGATACCAAGACCAAACATAGTTAAAAGAGTCATTACGCAGATACTGAGACAAATAGGTGAATCAGAGACATTAAAAACTTCTATGACAAAGTACGGTAACCAGAGAATTAAGCCTGTTATTGTGACTATGTACAGTAAACTGAGACAATACCTAGGTATAGTCAGGAAGTACTGTAGCCAGAGACATTAGCCAGTTCCCATGATGCATCAAATAGAGACAACATCCTAATGCCTGGAGAGTGAAAACCCTTAGTCATGAGTCAGATACCATAACCCAGTACAATAATCACAGACCTTAGCCTCATACCATGACCAGCTACAATAACAAGAAACATTAGAAAGATATTTTGACCAGTTATAATAATCAGCAACATTAGCCAGGTACTGTGACCAGATCTAGTAAACACAGAAAGTACCCAGATATGATGAGAAGCAACAGCAGTCAGAGACCTTAGTCAAATACTGTGACAAGTTACAAAACCAGATACTGAGGCCATGTACAGTAAACAGAGATAACAATTAGTCACTCTGACAAGGTATAAAACCAGAGACATTAGTCAGCTAATATGACCAAATACAATAAACAAAATTCTACCCATATACTGTGAGTAGAAACTTTAACCAGTCTTTTTGCAGATATTTGACCAGGTACAGTACACTGAGGTGTCAAGCCAGATACGATTTTCTGGAAAGTCAACAGAGATATTGCCTACATACTAGGATCTATTACAATAAGACACATTACATGGACCTTTCCTCAGCAGACATTCTGATTCCTGGCATTCTAACTTCTGGGGGTCTCCACTGCAGCTTGACTTTCACTCTCAGAACTCCACATCATCACCCTCTTATGGGTTCTCCTCACAGATTCATTTCATGCTATGCACTGCCTGTCTTCATAGGACTTTCTTCGACACCTTGGTAGAAGTTTGTGGGACCCTGGAACTCTTGTCTTCAGAGTTCACATCTGTAAAAAGAGCACACATTACACATTAGACAGTTACATGTCCACATACAGTAAACAGAGAAAATATTTAGGTATCATGACCAGTTACAGTAACCTCAGGCATTAGGCATATACTTCTGACCAGGTACAGTGTCAAACACTGGACAGATAACATGACCAAATAACCAGAGACTTTAATCAGATTCTGTGAATGGGTACTCTTCCAGCTACTTCAGATTCAGCCCACCTGTGACTCCCATGGTGACTTGGCTGAGGATGCTTGGGTTGAGAGGGTCTGCCCTGTGCTGGGTTGCACTGGAGAGGTGGCCCTGCTTCTCCATGTGCCCTTCAACTCTGCGCCAGCTCTGGCCACAATCAGAGGGGGACCAGCAGGACCTGACACTGGCTGTGGGGCCAGATAACCACTCAGCATCTTTCCTGGTCCCCCAGGTTTGGCCTCCAGGGCTGACCACACCCTATTCACTGATCTGGGTGCCTTTCCTACCTGGAGCTCAGTGTGAGGATTCTGACATCTCCAGCCACCTTTGTCTGCATCATGGCCATGGACTCCAGCAATGAGTCCCCAAAGGGCCCCAAAGTCATGGAGATGAGGGCTACACTACGGCACCACAAACAGAATGGTCAGCAGGGACATAGAACTTCACACTAGGGCTGCACCGTGTCCAGGCTAAAGGGAGTTTGAAGTTCCTCTTCAGTCTGCTCAGTGCCACCAGTTGCTGAGCACTTGACCGCGGACCCATCCAACATTCTACTTGAGCACGTGGACCCTCTGAGCGCGTGAGCATCCATGCCAGGGTCTAGCAAGTGCAGGGCCACCAGGATGACCTCAGAGGAGCAGTGAGGCCAGGACCAGGTCAGAAGGCAGGACCTGGAGTCAAGTGCAGTCCTCCCTGTGGAGCTCAGGACCTCTGGGGCTTGCAGAGTGGGTCACGGTAAGCACAGGTATGTCAGGGTAACTTCGTGGAGTAGAAGTGTGCTGAATCCTCCAGTCTGAGCAGGAATTCCTCAGGGGAAAGACAACAGGTCCGATTTCCAGGCATGGGTGCACATGTGCAGAAGGCAGCAGGTCACCTGATGCCTGAGATGCAGGGGCCGGCACTTACTAAGCCTGTGGCACACATATAGCTCAACTGCCTCAGAACCCTGCTATAGGGAGGTCATGAACTCTTGAACCCACTGCCCCAGGAGAAAGAATTTAGAGAAGGGGTCCTGTCTAGGCACAGAATGCAGAGCCAGGACTGGGGCCCTTAGGTACAGGGGGATCCCACCCTGCACCCAACATTCTGGGGCATTTTTGGTGGGGCCATATTCCACCTGCTAAGGGTGGGAGCTGGCAAATCAGTTCCAGGAAGACATAGCCTGGCCATCTCATGGGGCCAGCAAACAAGAGATCCCATCCTGTAGATTTGTGGGGGTGTTTGAGATCTCTCAAGCCATGACAGGTGAATTCATTGTCCACTCTCAAAGAGCAGAGGCATCCTGTCCCAATTCAGGCAAGGTGAGGGAGCTCAAGAATCTACAGGGACAAAGAGAGAGAAGAAGAGGCTGTGATCCAGTGCTTTTGCCCCACATATCTCATTATTTCTTTCTCTACCCTGTTGCTCCCTGTTGGGCAACAAGGTCCAGTGTACCTCCTCAGGGCCCACCTGAGGAGAATACGGGACCGAGCAGGATGATGAGTGTCGGAGGCAAAGGAAACACACCAGAGCCAGGAGGTCTGTCAGCGCACGAGTCACAGCAGGAATCTTGTTTATTGAGGAAATCACACAGTTTTTATGTAGGGTGGGGGCTAGGCGGGAACCAATTAGCTTAGATGTCAGCAAGGCATGGGGGCGTTCACGCAGGCGAGAGCCCCTTAGGACTATATGTCAATCACGAGCTGATCATGTTTGCAGAGCTGTTAACCAATTCCAGATGGTGGTCTGATTTATTGTCATTAACTATTAAAACCACCTTTGAGTCCTTGATCTTGCTCACTCACCAGGGAGTAAGGAGTCAGCCTGAGTTAGTTAAGGTGTCATTAGTCCCAACATATCCCTCTTTTTTGTTTAATATTAAGGGTGTGTCTGTCTTAGATTGGCCCTGGGAGGGTCAGTTTGGGGGTCTGTCTTACTCAAAAGTGTGCCTGTCTTAGGTTGTCCTCCTCTGAGGATTTTATCCATTATTGACTACCACCTTAGCGCTTCAATCAGGGCCCTCAGGAGGAGCAGGGCTTAAGCGAGAGACACTTAGACCCCAGTGTCCTGATACGAGTGATCCATGATCTTATAGGGCTCCCAATCATCATTATGAATGACGGTATAATGCTTTCAGACCACCATGAGCTGCACAGATTTAGCCTACCTTTTTGGGAAATGGATAAGCTTATTGATTATGCAAGGCCCAAAGGTGAACACAAGGATAATGGTGATTAGCGGTACCCTAAGCAAGAGGAGGTAGGGGATCCACCCGTATAACCCAATCCAGAGGAAATTAGAGTGGAGCTCGCTCCTACAGTGTTCCAGATCTTCTTGTAGGTTTTTGATTTTATCTAGTACAATGCCAGATCAGTTGGTGTAGAAACAGTACTCTTCACCAAGGAACAGGCAAAGCCTTCCTTCCATTGCTGTTGCAGAATGACAGCAGCCAAGGAATCAAATTGAACCTGTAGATCTAAGATGGTACAGCTGCAAAGTGTAATGTTAGGAGCTCTGTGTAGCTCTCAAGGAAGTTCACTGTCTAAAGTCATGAGGTCAGAGACCCCAATCTCAATCACTGTTGTCCCATTTTTGCTACTGTGCATTACACTCTTTCTTAAATGTCATCTTAAGCAGTTTACATATATTGACTCCTGAGTCTATATGAAGGTTAACACAATTTAACATTATATCTAAAACATGAATTAAAGAAGGGCTGAGAGAGCTTTTAAGTTTCCTTTTGTGTGGCAAAGTGGTAAAATGCTTTCATGCTTAACCTTTAAAGAAATTAGGTTCTTAATAACTTTTAGAAATACATTTAACAAATTTTACATATACCCTATTGATGACAGGTCCTATATAGAACATTAATGATAGGTTTACCATTACAGACAAGTTTAATTTGGAGACTAGCAGCTTGATAAATTTTCTGCTTTAAAGGCTTGTATACCTGGAAAATATGAACACATTTAATATACAAAGAATAATGTTTTTAAGTATGTTACTCCATGGAATAACTTTGTAAATTAAACAGATGTCTCTAACAAACACCTTTGATTAATTCCATACATGTCAACTCTAATTCACTCATCTTATTGTAAAAAAAAACCAGGATAACAGACAAGTGTAAAAAAACCAAGATGTCAGACAAGTGTAAACAGTATCTGCCAGCTCTTTCCTGTTGAATAAAGTTCTAGAAAAATTGATGTCAGACATTTTATAAACATCAACATTTTATTAGTTTGACCACCTAGAGACTTCTGAGCTAATTTTAAAGACATTTTACTTCTATTAGTTTATACAATTTAAATTGAACCTTTTTAGATCACATGAATTAAAAATATTTGGATCCATTTTTAAATTTTAATTTTAGGAGTGCTCAATTTTGATACAGAGAAAACATGACATCAGACAGCACGACATACAAATAACACAAAATCAAAGGCCTTGTAACTTTATAGGTGAATCTCCATTGCAATGTAACAGATGAGCAAAAACTCTAGTTGAATAAAAAAATAGAACTGATCAAAAAAGTCATGAGCTCAAAAAAAATGTAGAATTCAAAAAAAAGAAGAGTCCTGGAAGAATGATACGGCCATTAATTACTTTAGTAAAGCACCATAATATTTACTTTTGCTGGAGTTTAGGTAAGACTCTTTTGGCTCTTTCCCCCCCCCCCCCCCTTGGGTTTGAGACCAGTCTCCTACTAAGCATTCTGGCTTCCTCCATTTACATTTCAATGTAAGCCTTGACTGAGATCTGGAAGGAGCTGACAGGTTTTAGCAGAAACTTTGTGCCTAGGGCATTTTAACCCTTTTTCCTGGTTCAATTCAGGTTTGGGTGCAGAAAATTGTGAAACAATTATCTCCCACTACTTGTGAGGAATGGGGCTGCTATATCATACTCCTTCTGAGGATTTGCCACTGATGTTTGGGCTGGTTACTCCCTCCACACCGGCATATGTGGGACCTCGTTGCAGGACGACTAGGTGGGCTGGGCTGGAAAATGGAAGCAGAAACAGCTGAGTCAAAGTTGGTGAAGGAGGAGGGATTAAGAGGGGGAGAAGAAGGAGGTGTTCGAGTTTGCAGGAAGAGCAGAGAAGCGCAAGAAAGAAGAGACTTGAAGATAAGGAATCCCTTTCCCTCTGCCCGATCTCTTGCGGAAGCTGTGTGCCAATGTCTTTGGTATCCAGAATCCACCTTTCCATGGAGTGATCTTTCATCCCTGCACAGGCCAATTTGTGATCCGTAGTCATTCCTTCCCAAACTAACATTTTAACATTTACCGGGAAGGCCATACAGGGTGGGGGGAGGTTAGAGTCAGTGAGTTCTTGCCCAGTATCATTAAATGGCCACTGGGAAGATTTCCCACCATCCAGAGGCAGCAGCTCTTTGGGGGGAACCTTGGAGCCCCCTTTGGGAGGTCCTGGAGATAAACAGGCCTTAAGGGCAGATAATGCAGGGCACCCTCCCAGTGGAGGACCCTCCCCTAAACTGATTTCCCTCTTCCTAACAAGTTGTTCTACATGATCCCATGTGGACCAGTCAAACAAGTTTGCTTCTGACAGCCAAGGGACTGCCTTATTGAGGGCCTTCCAGATCTGAAATGCCTGGCTATATGAGAGTTCCAATCCTCTACTTCTAAGGAGAATGCTAAGGGAGTCAAGGGAGGGGTAAGACTTGGAATTGCACTGTTCCATATTTTATGGGAGTATAGTAACCCGAAGTCTGATTGGCCTGTTGGCGACTTTGCGTTCCTCACACGGGGCACCAGTTGTTGCTCCCTGTCAGACAACAAGGTCTGATGTGGTCCGCCTGAGAAGAATACAGGGCTGAGCAAGATGATGAGTGTTGAAGGCAAAGGAAACACACCACAGTTGGGAGGTCTGTCAGCACACAAGGCACAGCATGAACTGATTTATTGAGGAAATAACAGAGCTGTTATGTATGGTGGGGGCTAGGTGGGAACCAATTAGCTTAAAGGTCAGCAAGGCATGGGAATTCACACAAGCGAGAGTCCCATAGGACTATATGGCAAGCATGAGCTGATCACGTTCACGGAACTGTTGTTAACCAATCCCGGATGGTGGTCTTATTTATCGTCATTAACTATTGAAACTGCCTTTGAGGCCTTGATCTTGCTCATTCACCAGGGAGTAAGGAATCAGCCTGAGTTATTTAACATGTCATTAGTCCCAATACCACCCTTTCCAGCTCACTGTACTGTGCCACCGTAGAGCCCCAGCCTGTGCTTCCAGAAGCTGGGGTGTTTCTGGATATCAGGTCCTGTTTGGGCCACAACCCAGTTAGCTACCACCACCTGTGTCCACATGACATATTAGCCCCACTGTGGTAAGGCACCCTAGTTGCCTACTCTGACCAAGCACATGTCCATCTATACTGCCTGGGAACCCAGACCCACTGAAACCGAAATGGACTGCCTAGCCTCCTCAAGTGCCTAGCCTCCTCAAGCTGCTCATGTGGCACCCACATGGGTACATTCCCAAAATGCCATCGCAGATCAAAGGAACCTGACCTCATAAATAGATTATGACTGACAATGGGTCTATCACTCAATCATCTATTGGGATGGGTAGGAACTTCACAAAGTACTCATGGTTGGAGGATAGAGATTGCTGAGGGAATGCCCTTGTGGGTACATTTTGTCATTTATCCCAGGTTCCCTTCTATTCTATCTCCTAATCTCTGCTTCCTGGCCACAATGAGGTAATCGACATTGCTTCAGTACATGCCCTCTGCCATCTTGTTCTATCTTGCCAGAGGCCCAAAACAATAGGGGCAAATAATGAAAGACAGTAAACAAAAACAATACTCTGATATTGTGACATGGTACAGTAACCTGAGAATAATCCTCTATTGTGACCTGTACAATTCTCAGAAACACACAGATACTATGTTCACATACAGAAAACACAGACAATACCCAGATACTGTGAGCTCATACACTAACCAAAGATATTATCCAGATACTGTGACCAAGGCACTAAACAAAGACATTACACATATACTGTGACCAGGAATATTACAAAGAGATAATAACCAGATACCATGACCAGTAACCAAACACACTAGCCAGATGTATCAGGCACACTTCTCTAGAAGAATAGAAGCAATAGGATATATGCATGGTTATTAAAAGGGGATTCATTAGAATGGTTTAGACTTCTAGAATGTGGGTAGTTCTGCAGTGACCATTTGCAGATTGGAGAACAGGAAAGAGAGTAGCTGCTCATTCCATGAAACTGGAGTCACAGAACAACAGAAGACATTGATGTCACCCCACCCTGGACCAAAGGCCTGGAAACTCCCCGTAGAGCTGGTGGTCAGTCTGCTTTGGAAAAATGAAGGAGCAAGATAATGATGTCCTCAGGTGATTACAACAGTAGTCAAGAACCCTCTCAAGAAGAATCGAGCTTGCTTCTGCTGTTGCTTCCTTGTTCTTCCAACTCTTGTTCCATCCAAGTCCCCAACCTATTGGAGTGTGCTGCCCACACTGACAGTGGGTCTTTACCTCAGTTTGCTGACCCACAGGCCAATCATTCCTACAAACAACCTCACTGAGACATACAGAAGCCTTTGAATCTTAGGAATCTCTTAATCCCATCAAGTTGACAATTCAGATTAACCATCAAACCAGATATGCACCACGTACTAGAGATATCAACCAGATACCATGGCTACAAATAGCAAATACCTACCATGACCAGAAACAGTAAGTGGACAGGGAAGTTTCCTAGAGACGAGAATATTGTGATTGCGACAAAGTTCCTAGGAACGAGAAGTTAAAGTTTCCTCAAAAAATGGGGAACGAGGTTGCTAGATGTAGAATGGAAGGTCCCTTGAAAGAAATTCTTAAAGCTAACGGCACTCCCTTAAAGACAAAAACTGCTCGGGCATTTTTAAAGCAGGTAGAGGAGATTTCACCTTGGTTTTTGGAGAAAGGATTGCTAAATATCCCACAGTGGGAACATAATATAGTAGCCATAGTCCCCACAAGTATTGGGAGATAATTGTTTCATGATTTTCTGCATTCAAACCTAATCTGATTTCTCAACCAGGTAAAAAAAGGGTTAAAAAGTCCTGGGTGATCCTCCCTCCCCTCTGCCTGGCCTTGTCAAAGCCTGCAATGGAATGTAAACAGCAGCAGTCTCAGCGGGAAAAGGGGGAGGGTAACCTGAAGAAAAGAAAAAAAAAAAAAAGGTGTCCGTTTTAAACTTAACTAACTTATTTTCTAGGATTCTTTGTTTGTTTTGTTTTTCTTTAATGCTGTATTTTTGAGCTCATAATTTTGATCCTACATACCTAGGTTAATGATTTTGTTCTTTTTGATCAGTTCTATTTTTTATTCAACTGAAGTTTTGAACATCTGTTTCATTGCAATGAACATTTACCTATAAAGTTACAAGGCCTTTGATTTTGTGTTATGTGTTATGTTGTGCTGTCTAATGTCATGTTTTGTCAAAACTGAGCGCTCTTAAAATTAAAATTTAAAAATGGATCCAAATACTTTTATTCACGTGATTTAAAAAGGCTCAATTTAAATTGGGTAAACTAATGAAAGTAAAATATCTTTAAAAATAACTTGCAAGTCTCCAGGTGGTCAAACTAATAAAATGTTAATGTTAAACAATGTCTAATATCAATTGCTTCTAGGACTTTTCTTCAGCAGGAAAGAGGCAACGGATCCTGTTCAGGACACTTGTCTGATATCTTGGTTTTTATAAAATAAATAAATTGGAGTTAACATGTATGGGATTACTCAAATGTGTTTGTAGAGACGTCTGGTTAATTTACAAAGTTAAAATGCTAATTGTTAAATAACATCAAGTACTTTTAACTTCTTAAATTACATGGGGTATCATACTTAAACATTATTGGTGTTTTCATAGGTTGGTAAATAAAAAGGGTTTAAACTTGCTTTGTGTCATCACTAAACTAAAAACGAGGTTATTAGAAGTTATGTCCTAACAAGTGGAATTCTATATATAAAGGGTCCCAAAAGTTTCACCTGTGTTTCAATTAAGAGTACTATAAACAACAAAATATTTAATCTTATTAAAATAGAGTGATTTATCTAAATTCAAAAATTTCATAAGAGTTGTTTCAGAATGTAAACAAAAAGGGGTCAACAGATAGAAAAGACAAAATAAAAGGTTCTGGGTTTAAAATGTATTTAATAAAAAGGAAAAGGAAATGTTTCTGGGTAAGAAAGTCTGTGTGTAAGTAAAGGACAAGTTTCAACAAGTCTGTATATAACTAAGTTGGTTGTATGTATGTAAAACAGCTAAAGCTATTTAAGGTTTTTCCTAAGGTAAAATACTAATGTTCTAATATAAGCCAAAGTTTAATCTATATGGTAAAATGACATGGTAACATGGCAAGGATTTCTTAGAAACACTAATTTACTCTTAACTTTGTGTCTCTTAAGTTTTATTCTTTAGAACAATTAGTCTTAAAAATTGGGGTGTATACAATTATGGTTAAACAACTGTTAAAGTATTGTACTGTGTTACAGAGTCTAAATTTTTCTTTAAAAACTAAATTTGGTAAAAAAAAAGTGTCAAGGTAATTGTGAAATGGTTTCTAGTTGTATATTAAATGTGTTCATAATTTTCAGGTATACAAGTTTTAAAAGCAGGAAATTTATCAAGCTGCTATTCTCCAGATAAACTTGTCTGTAATGGTAATTTTAAGCTTATAAAGAGTAAATTTCATTGGGGATTAATTTCTATCATTTAGTGTTCTATTAGAGGACCTGTTATCAATAGGATATATGTAAAATTGGTTATATTTTACATTGAGATAAAAAATTTCAAATGTAAATGTATTTCTGAACATTAGAGCCTGACTTGTTTAAAGGTTAATTTTGTAAAACATGAAAATATTTTGCCACTTTGACACACAAAAGGAAAGTTAAAAGCTCTCTCAGCCTTTCTTTGATTCATGTTCTAGATACAATGTTAAATTGTGTTAATTATAAAGTTTGTATAGACTCAGGAAACAGTATATGTAAACTACTTAATGATATTTAAGGAAGAAGCAAAGATCAACATCAAAATTAGAACACTTAAGATCTATAAAGAGTCACGCCTTACCTGAGATAAGGCTCTGCCTCTCACCTTACTACATGTTAGAGTGACTCCAAAATAAGTCAGACTTCAACTTATTTAAAGTTATAATCAAAAGATTGGTTTTTGTTGTAAAATTACTATGATCTCAAATAGGAAATATAATGTGGTTCTCAGTCAAAATTCAAGATAGCTATTATACAAGCAGAATATATTTTTACTCTTGCTAATTTCATTTTGTAAAACTGTTACCTGTTAATGTTTTACAAAAGTAGCTACTTCAAAAACACGCAACCTAGGTAACTTATGATAATAAGCCATCACCTATAGAACAGATAGTGGTAACTTCCAGAACTAATACAGACTCCAGTTAGATAAAAGGGTAAATAACTGTAAAGTTATAAACATTAAGGTTAAAGCCCAGTACTCTCACTTTATGACTGGTGAAACTGGCTTGCTGGATGATTAAGATCAAACTTAGAGATTGGAATTAAATACAGAAGGCAAGATAGGCCAGTATTTGGATCTTTTGCCCTCAGTCAGCCTGAACCCAGGGAATAAGAGGACTTCTCTAAGGAGTGCTGCAACTCTGGGTCACACAACCTCCTGATCAAGGAGATTGTTGAGACTAGAGGATGAAGAATCGCTCAGTGCATCTGCTGCAAAGGAGGGTCATAAAAAAAGGGAGACATCCCTTGATGCTTCCTAAGGAAGTCACCTCATCAAGGAGACCCTGCCTAACCAATGGTATTGGAGGAGCTAAGAAGCTGCTCTTCAGTTCTCTACAAGTGGCCCCTGTGGGAACTCAGCTGACTCTTTTACAAGACAGGAACCAGGTCAATTTGACCAGCTTGATCCTAGACACCCAACAAAACAGTAAAAACCAAAATATAGCCATTCTTGGGCATTTAAGAAAAATAATAATTAGATGTAACTTAAGATGTACACTTATGTTAGTCCACTAAAATAAAGACTGAAAGCTACAAATGAAAGAAAGATTCTTCAACAAATGTGCCTGATAACTATCAAGAGAAACTGCTAGAGTCAGAAGTTTTTAGTCAGTTTAAGGCCTACAGATCTTCCTAAGCTACACAGGTAGACTTAATCTATGTTTGCTCGTATGATTACCTAGCCCTAAGTAACAGAAGTATAGAGCTCTCTACTAAACACAGGTTATACCAATAAAGGGATATTTTCCACAATCAGATGACTTAAGTAGCTTAACTATATTTTTTGGGATATCTATGACTTTAAGAGTTAAATGTTGTGTTTACATTCCTGATAACCTGGACAATGTTAAAGTTCCCAAATAAAGGCCTTGTCCTTTCCAGCCTTTGCTAGGTCTAGTTATGGGAACAATTTCTCAGTTCTTCCACCTCCTGGTGAAAGATTGACTTCTGTCATTTTCATGATACTCAGTGGCATGTTCCAGATGCTGCAACATTTACTTTGTACTAATTTCATTTCAGTACTCATGTCTTTTTGTTCTTCTATCATAGAAGCACCCACCCCCAGATGACTTTACAACCTGCTCTTCCCCAACCAGACTTCTACCTTGGACCCCTCGATTGACCCGATTTTAAAAAGGGAACTCCAAACTGCTTGCCCCACGCTGCCCACTTCCAGCTCGAAGAAGTCAGATTGGTCATCGCCCATTTTCCCTACAGCAGTGAAGGAGTTCCTAGTATTAGAGGGGTAAATGAA
Source organism: Sciurus carolinensis (assembly GCF_902686445.1). Taxonomy (NCBI): domain Eukaryota; kingdom Metazoa; phylum Chordata; class Mammalia; order Rodentia; family Sciuridae; genus Sciurus; species Sciurus carolinensis. The sequence goes on from NC_062224.1 coordinate 90,074,209, forward strand.
GTCAGAATAAGGACAGGTAGTTAGTGTAGAAATAGGGAATCGGGTCAATTCGAGGAAATGAAGCCATGAAGCCATCTGCCTTTACAAATGTCAAGGATCTCCGGAGCCCATTGATTACCAAATTTACCTGCCTATAGGGGATGTAGGGTGCGCTCACTTCTCGGGACTTTTGAAATATCAGCTTTCTCCCTGCTGGGAGAAGTCTGTATTATTCCCTTTAAACAATCCAAACTATGGTCCTTACTCAACAGTACCAAATGATTAAACAAACTGATAACCGAGACAGGATGGACAAATGGATATAAGATTCTATCCATGATAAACAAAAAGGGGGAATAGAGGAGACCTTCAGGTCCCCTAAAGATAAACTTTCTCTTTGTCTCTTTGTTTGGGGTTTTTTTTAACTCTGGGTAATAAGGGTAACCCGGTGCTTTACTGGAGCTGCGGCTCAGTTTGTGTGTTTCCACGGAATAAACTAACTTACAACCTCTTTTTAGTCTCTTAGGAGGAACAGTTCAACTATGTAACAAAACAACTACTTCTCTCAATTGTACCTTAGATTTGTGCTATCTCTCAATGTTAAAATGCTTCTAGGTTCCTGCTGGCAGACTTAATGTGTGTTCCTACCTTCCTACCAGTCCCAGTCTCTGTTACAGATGATGAATTGCCAGTATTGCTTTCCAGAAATAAGAGGGACTTTGGAATCACCACGGCAGTCATTACCGCCGTAGTTGCATCAGCGGCAGCAGCCACTGCAGCAGCTGTAGCCTTAACTGTGTCAGTACAGTCTACAGCTACACTCAATAATGTGGTTCAACAGACTGCTACTGCTTTATCCACTCAGCAAGCAGTGGATCAACACTTAAAAGCAGGGATTCTTTTAGTGAACCAGCGAGTGGACTTACTTCAAGAACAAATGGACATTTTACAGGAACTGTTAAACGTGGGATGTATTTATCATCTGGCGGGACTGTGCGTTACACCTGTAGCTTACCATAACTTCAGCTATGCAGCAAATTTGTCTAGAAGCTTGTCTGTTCAGTTACGCGCTAACTGGTCTTACAATTTGATAATCTTACTGCTATTCTTAGATCTCAAATTGTTAGCCTTAATGCTACTAGAGTTGATGTAGCTCCAATGTCTGAAGTGCTAAATTGGTTATCCTCCTCTTTCAGTTTTATTAAGCAGTGGGCTGGTACGGGAGCATTATGCATGCTTATGATCATTGCTGTTATCTTCCTCTCACGCACTATCATGCGTGTGCGCCAGAGTCAAGCGAGAGATCGTATCATCTTCCATCAGGCCATGGCTGCCCTAGAGGCCGGCAGCTCCCCACAAGTGTGGCTCGCGAGGCTGGACCATTGACCAGATGGGTAAGGAAGGAGGTGACGCTGTACCGACCTAAGACAGGAGCTGTAGCATGCTCTACAGTTATCCGATGACGGGTAAGTAACCAGCAAATTAAGCAGATACCATGTCTATGTAAGTAAGCAGAGACAAATTCCAGATTATACAATCAGGTATAGTAATCACTGATGTTACAGAGACACCATAGCCCATCTAGCAACTGGACATTATCCCAGTATTGTGATACATACTGTAACCAGAATAATAGTTAGCTAATGTCTGACTAGAGTCATTAGCCAGGTACTGTGACCAGATGAAGTAAAGAGAAACAATACCCTAATATAGTGACCAGGTATAGTAAACAGATACAATAACCTAATACTGTGACACTGTGCAGTAAACAGAGACCTTAGCCAGATACTTGACCAGGAATAGTAATCACAGAGTGTGATACTGTAACCTGTTATGGTAAGATGAGGCATTAGCCAGTTGCCATGATCACATACAGTAAGCAGAGATATTAGGCAATTACTGTTATCCGGTATGGCAACCAGAGACATTAGCAAGATACTGAGACTAGGTACACTTAACAGAATCATTATTCAAATACTGTGAACAAGTACAGTAACCAAAGACATTAACCAAGTACCTTGACCAGGTACAGTGTACAGAGAAAATACTCAGATACCATGAATAGGTATGCTATCCGAAGACCTTAGCTGGACACAATTATCAAATTCAGTAACCAGTGATAGTATCCAAATTCTGTGACCAAGTATAGCAATTAGAGACATGGGTCAGATACCATAAACTACAGCATTCACAGACAATTGCTTGATATCACATCCAGGTACAGCCACTACTGTCCATACCTGTTAATGAAACTGGGTGCAGGAACCAGAGACAACAGAAATAAACCATGAGAAGGTAGCCAAACCAGAAATTATCCAGACTCTGGTACTAGGTATGGTAAACAAAGGTATTAGTCAGATAACCTGTCCATGTATAGTAAATCAAAAAAGCCAGATAACATGACCAGGTGCTGTACCCAGAGACATTTGTCAGATACCATTACAAATGTCAGGTACAATAAACAGAGACAAACCCAGATATAGTGACCACATACACTCACCAGAGACATTAATCTGGTACCGTAACCAGGTAAAGTAACTGGAAACAAGAGCTAGAGGTTATGAACAGAGAGAGTAACCAGGCCTGATACAGTGACCAGGTAGATAATGCCCAGATACTGTGACTGAATACAATAAAGAGAGACATTAGTCTGACACAGAAACCAGTAACTGTAACCAGAGATAATATCCAGATTCAGTGATGAAGTTTAGAAACCAGAAAACAGCAGATAAAGAGACCATATACATTACTACAGTAAATAGACAAATGAGCCAGGTACTGTGACCAGGAATAACAACAGGAGATATTAGCCAGATACTGGGACCAGGTGTAGTAACTGGATACATTAGCCAGGAGTCAGGTATTATGACCAGTTAAAATGGATAGAGACCATATTCAGATACTGTGACCCAGTAGAGTAAGCAGAGACATTTTCAAGAAACTGTGACAAGCTGTAGTATCCAGTAATAATACCCAGATATTTGACTGCATACAGTAAGCAGAGATATTAATCCAACCCGGGACCAGATACAGTAACCAGAGATATTAGTAAGGTACCACAACCAGGTACAGAGAAAAGAGACAATACCCTAATACCATGACTAGGTATAGTAAACAAAGACCTTAGCCAGATTCCCAGGGTAGGGACAGTAAGCAGAGACAATATCCCGTCTCTCCTACCTCGTATCTCAATGTGTTAAAATAAGCAGAGGCATTAACCAGAGACTGTGAGCAGGGACAATAAGCATAAACATTAGGCAAATACCATGACTACATACAGTAACCAGAGGCATTAGGTAAGTATAGTGACCAGGTACAGTATACAGAAACATATCCAGACATGTTCATCAAGTACAGTACACAGAACAATACCCAGATACCATGATGAGTCAGTAACCATATACTGTGACAAGATATAATAATCAGAGACATTACCCAGATACCATGACCAGGTACAGGAAATAGAGACATTAACCAGATTCAATAACCATGAACAGTGACCAGAGGCAATATATAGGCACCACTCCCAGGTACACTAAACAGAGACAATACACAGATACTGTGCCCAGGTACAGTACCCCGAGACATTAGTCAGATATCATGATCAGGTATTGTAACTTGACCTATCATCCAGACACCATGAACAGGTGGAGGAAACAAATATAATATCTAGATAACATGACACAGTACATTAACCAAAGGCATATGCCTAATATTGTGAGTAGATAGAGTATACAGAGAGAAAACCGTAATAACACCTCCTGGTACACAAAAAAGACACAGTAACCTGATGCTCTAACAAGGTAAAGTAAATGAAGATTCTGTAGCCAGAATGAGTAAGCAGAGGCAATACTTCACAACTCAGCATGTTACAGTAAGAAGAGGTACTGGCCAGATAAGAAGGCCATGTGTAGTAACCAGTGATAAAAACTAATGACATGTAAAATATTAATAAGACATCATGACTAGATATATTATCCAGAGACATTAGCAAGATAACATGACCAGGTTCAGTGGCTGAGACTTTAGGAAGACACAGAGAACCAGGAAACAGTCGTAACCCAGACACTGTATCCAAGTAGAATTACCAGTGTCTTTAGTCAGATATCATGAAAAGGTCCAGTATACAGATACATTAGTCAGATATCCTGAACAGGTATAGTAATCTGAAATATTCACCAGGTATGGTGACCAGATATAGTAACTAGAGACAGGAGCCAATAATGATAACTAGGTATAGTAAACAGAGAACTTTGCCAGATTTGGGGGTAGGAACAGTAAGCAGAAACAATACCTTGTACCTCCACCTGTGACAATAAGCAGAGGCATTCACAGAGACATTAGCCAGAACCTTTCACCAGACATAGTAAACACAGACAATAGCCAGATACACTGTATAGCTACTGTCACCAGAGATGATGGTCAGATACCATGACTATGTATATCATGCAGAGAAATGGGTCAGACATTTTGAATAAGTATAGCACACAGAAAAATATCCAGTTACTGTGATCAGATATAGTCACCAGACATTAATCATATATTGTGATAAGGTACACTAACTAGAGACATTACCCAGATAGCATGACTGGGTAGAGTAATGGGAGACATTAGCTAGATACTGTGCTCAGAATCAATAACCAGAGAAAATATTCAAATACTATGACCTGGGTACAGTAACCAGAGACATTTTCCAGATACTGTGACCAGTAAAATACCATGACTAGGTGTGATGGTTGGATTTTTGATGGTGTTTCCCCAAAGCTCACATGTGAGACAATACAAGAAGGTTCAGAGGAGACATGATTGGGTTGTGAGGTCTTAGCCTAATCAGTGATGTACTCCTTGGTGGGATTAAGTGAGTAGCAAGTGACAGGATAGGGTGTAGCTGGAGGAGAGTGGAATTAGGATGTGGCTTTGGGGTATAGATTTTGTATCTGGAGAGTGGAGACTCTCTCTGTCTGCTTCCTGACTACCGAGATATGAGATGCTTCCCTCCAACACTCTCTCCCACCATGATGTCCTCCCTCATCTCAAGCCCAAAGAATGCAGCTGACTTTTATGGCCTTCAGATCTCTGAAACCATGAGCCCCCACATAAACTTATCCTCCTCTATAATTGTTGTGCTCAGATCCTTTTAGTCACCCCTAGAAAAAACTGACCAAGACATTAGGTATAGTAACCAGAGTCATTACCTACATAAGATGACCAGGTGCAGTAACCAGAGACATTAGCTACACACAGCAACAAGTTCAGTAACCAAAGCCATTACCAACCTCCTTGACAAGGTACAATAACCAGAGACTCTATTTAGCCAGATTTGTTGAACAAGTACATAAACCAGAGAAATTAACCACTTACTGTGACCAGGTACATGAACCACAGACATTAGCCAGATACTGTGACTAGTAACCAGAGACATTGATCAGATACCAAGATACCAAGACAATACCCAGATACCATGACACAATACAGTAGTCAGAACATTGAGCAGATACCAAGAGCAAACATAGTTAAAAGAGTCATTACCCAGATACTGTGACCAAATAGAGGAATCATAGACATTAACAACTACTATGACAATGTTCAATAACCAGAGAGTTAAGCCTGATATTGTGACCAGGAACAGTAAACTTAAAAAATACCTGGATACAGTCATGAGGCACTGTAATCAGAGACATTAGCCAGATCCCATGGTGCATCAAATAGAGACAACATCCTAATGCCTGGAGAGTGGAGACCCTTCAGTCATGAGTCACATACCATAATCCAGTACAATAATCACAGACCTTAGCTACATACCATGACCAGTTACAATAACCAGAAACATTAGAAAGATATTCTGACCAGTTGTAATAATCAGAAATATTAGCCAGGTACTGTGACCAGATATAGTAAACACAGACAGTACCCATACCATATATGATGACAAGGAACAGGAGCCAGAGGCTTATTCAAATACCGTGACCAGTTATAAAACCAGATACTGTGGCCACATACAGTATACAGAGATAATAATTAATCACTCTGACAAGGTATAAGAACCTGAGACATTAGTCAGATGCTCTGACCAAATACAATAAACAAAATTCTACTCATATATTGTCACTGGATACTGTAACCAGAGTCTTTATACAGATACTTGACCAGGTACAGTACACTGAGGTGTCAAGGCAGACACCATTTCCAGGAGAGTCAACAGAGTAGTGCCTACATGTTGCTGCTCGCAGCAACAATCCCACAAGAATTTATCGGACGCGGACTGGAAATGAACTACTTCTATTTCTGGGCTGCTTTTTTGCTTGTTTGCCAGTTTATAGAAGAAGAGAGGCTTGCTTACTTTTAGAGGTGCTATGCTTCCAGAGCGGTTATCGCTTTCAGAGAGGCTACGCTTTCAGAGAGGCTATGCTTTCAGAGAGGCTACGCTTTCAGAGGTGCTACTTCTTAGAGGGTTGCTGCTTCTTCTTAGAGGTGCGTCTTAGTGGTGCGTCGTAGGTCTATCAGAGGTTCTGCTTTTCAGATGTGCTTCCTATAGGTGCATTCTGAGTCCTGCGTCCTCCACCCAGGTGAAGAGAATGTTTATATACACTAAGGCAGTCAATCAGCTCAGGATTAAGTAGCATGATTGGAACACGCACCACGGTACCAATCAAGAATGAGGAACACGTGTTGACCATGAGCGCTGAAGAGACATCAACCAATTGGGCAAAAGGTCATGAGAGTTCACACCATTTTAACACTAATTATGCGCCACCTCCTGAGGAGAAGTTCCAGTTTCTAAGGCAGCAAGTGCATTTTTTACAATGACCTTATATCCCTTTGTTGGCGTAGGCGCATCTTACACATGCAATAAAATGCTAACACAAACAGACACATGAATAAATCCAAGTTTACTGAAACTGGGGTCATGTCAACAATTGTTTTACTTGTTTTACTGAGGAAAAGATGAAAACCGTCTGAGTGACTAAATCAGCTTATGAGGGGCTATGGGTCCAACCAATTCTAATTTGGGAATCAACTGAGCAATGTAATTGCTATCAGTAAAGAGATTCATTTGTTGCTCCTTAAACTTCACAAGGGCTATGACAGCTTCTTCCATTTCCACCAATTGAGCTGAATTTTGAGATGTAATCTGAATGATAGTATCTTGGTGAGTTACTACTGCAACAGTACCATTAGAAGAAACATTCAGGGCCTTAGGTTTGTCGATAGCTGCTCCCTGACACTTGTTAGGGCATTTTCTCTTTGCCGCTGTATATATCTGTGTATACACTCCAGGATCATCCTCTTTAAAGTTTTTCTAATGTTTGATGGTCTCTGTCTATTTTGGGCCTCAAATGAGGGCAGGTTCCACGAATTTTGGGGTTCTTTGTATTAGACTGTATAAGATTTAGCTCTCCCCTGCCTTTTTCCCTTGTTCTTAAGTTTTCTGAGTAATTGTTTTCTAAGTCACTACCACTCAATTACTCCTCACTTTGTTCTCTTTCCCATTGTGGCACCTTGAGCATCCTTTCCTCTATAAACCCTGGGCTTATTTTTGCTAGAGTTTGAATATATGATCATGCAGTGGTTTCCTTCACTGTCGTGTCTTTTTTGACCTTAGTCATTCAGATCTTTGGTTACATTTATTTGCTTCCAAGAAATGAGAGCACACATATAATTCAAAGACAGAATTTATAATTAAGAGGGAAAAAGGGTCTAGATAGTTCAAAACTTCTCAGCATTGCTGTGTGGCAGGAAATGAAGGAGCTTTTCCACTCAAGGAAACCAAGTGTGTGATAGGATGAGTGTTGCATTGAGTTTCATATGAATAGACATGACCAACACAGTGGATGAAATGTCCTGAAGACCTTTCAGAGATCTTGAAAACGTTCCCTCCCATCACAAACCAAGAGGTTTTGGAGAGCAGAATGGTTTCAGTGGACAGGCTCAGGACACCCTCCAAAGAATGTTGGCTACTGACTTCAACTTCTAGCACCACCCCTTTCTTTGTACAATGGAGCAACACTCATCAGCCTCTCCAGCTGTGGTTTAAGGTATATTTACCTTCTTACAATTAGTATGATATCAATTGTAGACTGCTAATGCAATTTGAATATCCCTAATTCCAAATGCTTAGGACCACATTTTTTTTTTTATTTTGAAGTATTTATATATACAGAATGATACATTGGGGTAGGACCTGATCGTAAACAAAAAATTTACTTGTTTTTCATATTCACTACATAAATATATTCCAAAGATAATTATATGCACACTCCAAATGATTTTGTGCATTGGACAAAATATCATGGTGTGGAATTTCCACTTTTGGCATTATTATCTAGAACATTTAGGAAGTTTTAGCATTTCAGATTTTGGATATTTGGGTTAGGATTATTCAAATTGTATATGCCCTTTATTGTCTTGAAGCAACTCCTTCTATGTCAAATATTTTGAAGATTTTTTATTGTAAAATGATGTTGCTTTTTTCCATTTATTCATATAATAATGATTTTTTATTTTTTCTGTTAATATAATGTATAGTTTTTAATGACTGGTATTTATTGAACCATCCTTGAGTCTCAGAAATAAATCACAGATGAGCAAGTCTTATAAGCCCTTAAAAGTACTGTTGAATTCATCTTTATTGACAGTTTTTGCTTCTCTATTCACCAGGGATATTAATCAGGTATAATAGTTTATTATTTTCTCATAATATACTTATGTAGCTCTGATGTCAAGATAATGTTGGCCTCATAAATGAATTTGGAAGTGATTACTACTCCTCAGCATTTTGGAGGAACATGAAAAGGATACATGCTAATTTTTTTTATTAGAGCTTTATGGTTACACATGGTAGTTGGGTTCATCCAGGTCACATTGATTTTTAAATGTTTTGTAAAACTTACCAGTAAAGTTATCAGATCCTGGGATTTTTCTTTCATAAAAGATTTTTTAATAACTGATTCAAACTCCTTGTTCATTATTAGTCTCTTGAGAATTTTGTATTTTTAATTCAGTCCTGGTAGGTTGCAAGTGTCTACAAATAGGTTCATTTCTTCCAGGTGATAGAAATTGTTGGTATAATTTTTCAAACTAGATTCATAGTACATTGTATTTTTGTGTCATTAGCTGAATGTTTCTTCTTCATTTTGAATTTATTTACTTTAATATTTGTCTAGCTAATCTTTTATCAATTTTGTTTATTGTTTCAAATATCAACTCTTAACATTGTTGATGCTTAATATTATTTCCTTAGTTGCTATTTTTTTCTTTTTCAATACTTTTTATTTCCTCTCTCATAATATCTTTAGTTTAGTTACTTCTTCATTTTCTAGTTCTTTGAGGTATAAAGTTTGAAGCTTTAAGTATAAAGTTTGAAGTATAAAGTTTATTTGTGATCTAATTCATATAGGCATTTATAGTTATATATCTACTTCCTTTACAGAACTCCTTTTCTGCATTTTATACATTATAGCATGCTGTGTTTTGATTTGTGAAAGTATCATTTAATCTTCCTTTCAATTTTGCCAATGACCTATTGGAAGTTCAGGAAGATGTTATTCAAATTCTCTATATTTGTGAATATGCCAACATTCAGTTATTGATTTAGAGTTTCATGTATTTCTTTGGCAAAGATACTTGATATCATTTCAGTATTCTTAAATACTTGAAGCTTTTTTGTGACATAACATATGACTTATCCTGGAGAATGCTGTGTATGCACTACAGAATAATGTGTATTCTGCTATTGTGCGGAATACTCTATATATGTCTGTTAGGTCTATTTGGTAACATATAGCTCAAGTCCAATGTTTCCTTATTGAATTTTTGTTTGGATGACCTATCCATTGTTAAAGATGGAGTACTGAAGCACCCTCCTATTATTATTTTGCAGTCTATTTCTCCCTTAAGATATATATATATATATATATATATATATACACACACACACACACACACACACACACACGCACACATACTCTCAAGGAATTGACCCATTTATTACCACATAATGACCATCTTTTATGTGTTTGTTTCTTATAGTGTTTGACTGAAATTCTTCTGTGTAATAGAAGTGTAACCATCCCTACTGCCTTTTGGTTTCTGTTGCATGGACTGCCTTACTGTCTTTTTCCTGCACTATTTTATTTTGTCCTGAATGTTTGTGTCACCCTAAATGTCACCGTTTCATTCCCAGTGACCACAGTGAGCATATTAGTAGGTGAAGTCTTTTTAGGTGAATAGGTCATGGGGTTCCTTCCTCAATAATGGATACATTACCCTTAAAAGGAAAGGCTAGAGTACTTCTTTGACCCTTCCACCTAGTTAGAATGCAGTGAGAAGGTACCATTTGCAAAGCAGAAAATAAGCCCTCCTGGGACACCAAGTTAACTGGTGCCTTGATCTTGGGCATTTCAGTCCCATTAACTGTATGAAAAGGTGTGTCTTTTTAAAATAAGTCACACTGAATAAATTAGATTTATTTGTTATAGTGGCCCATTGGGACTGAGTTAAGTATATTCACAAGTGTTAACATTAAACACAAAGATTACTTGTTTATTGTAACCAATTTCCTTGAAATTGAGAAATCTGCCTCAATTCAATCAACTTGTCTAAATTAGCATCTGAAAGTAGAGGAAAGCATTTAATATAAGGCATGTGATTTTAAGCAATAAGAGGTAACCATTTTTCACATTAAATTTTTGTGTATTTTTATCTTTATTTTCATCCTAAACATTATACCTTTTAAAAATCAAAGATGTTTCTATTCAAAAGTGATTTTAACTAAATAGTGCTATCTGAAATGTAAAGACATAAAAATCACACTTCAAAATCTTGTTACTGAAATTTTTAAGCTAGAAAAAACTTTTCTATAACACAAAATTCATTAAAGCATTATTTGACATTGAGATCCTTACCGATGAGGTCTGTATTTCTACACATGATCACCTTGCTTTTTAGACATCATTATCTTAAAATATCTTATTCTTAAGGTTCAAAACTGATTATATTAATGATTGAAAATTTTACAATATAGATAAGTCCTGATACTCTTCAACTTATAGTGGGGTTACCTCCTGATTAACTCATGATAAATTGAAATTATTTTAAGTTGAACATGTATTTAATATCCCCAACCTGTCCTATATCATAGCTTAGCAGAACAGTACTCTGTAGATATTGACTGCTTACCTTGTTGATCACAAGGCCAATTGGATGCTGTTAAATATTTGTAACCAATAACATAAAAGTAGTACACCATGGATTTCTAGCATTAGAAAAAGATTAAAATACAGTTTCTACTCAATACATATCACTTTCATACTACAGTGCAAAAAAATCACAAGTTAAACCACTATAACTTAGGGATTGTCTCTTTAAAGGAATTACAACTTAATCCTCTTTCTATAAACACAAATGTAGTTTTCACTGATTGTATGGCATTTTCTGCCAATCCTTTTTTCCATAGTTATACAGTTACAGTTATGATAGTTACATATCCAATTAAACTTGTATTTCTCTTTGTGATTTGTTTACATTTTTAAATGTACTAGATTCAAATCATAAAAACAATCCCATTCACAAATCTGTACAACAAGCAAACAAATACAACAAAGAACAAAAGGCCACTACCACACACTGATCAAAGAAATTGAGAATGATACAAAATAAATAAAGATATTTCCCATGTTCAAGGACTCGAAGAATTTGTGTTGTTAATATGTCCATAATACCTTAAGCAATTTACAGATTAAAAGCCATCCTCATTAAAATACAAATGATATTCTTCACAGAACCAGACAAGAAAAATTTAAAATTCATATGGAAGCACAAAAGACCTGAATAAGTATAGAAATCTTGAAGAACAAAAGAAATCTAAGCTGTAAGCATTACAATACCTGATTTCAAGACATACTACAGAGCCATAATAACCAAAACACCATAGTATTTGCACAAAAATAGACACATAGACCAATGGTACAGAATAGAGACTCTCAGATAGATAGATAGATAGATAGATAGATAGATGATAGATAGAGATAGATAAATGCATGCACTGATTCATAACAAAGTTTCCAAAAAGAAAGAAGGAAAACATTGGCTAAAGGGTGACCTCTTCAGTAAATGATGCTGGTTAAAATATATATCCATATACAGATTAAATCTTGACTCCTCTTTTCTTGTACAAAATTAAATTCAAAACATTTCACAGGCTTAAATATAATATCTAAAAACTCTAAAATTAGTAGAAGAAAACCATAAAGAAATAATAAATTGGTTCAAGCAACAATTTTATGGATAGACCCCCAAAAGTACGAGAGCAAAAACTCTATATATTAAATTGAAACCCTTCTTCACAGCTAAAAAACCAACAGAATGAGACAAGCCATGGAATGGAGGAAAAAAAAAAAAACATTTGTCAACTATGAATCTGACAAAGGGTTAATATCTAGAATGTGTGTTTAATGACCTCAAAAAACTAAAAACAAGTAATCCAATTAAAAGTTGGACAAATGATTTGTGATATCTCAAGGAAGAAATACAAATGGCCAAAAATACATAGAAATGCTCAAAATAATTAGCCATCAGGCTATTTTATTTGAAAATAAAAATTACATTGAGGTATTGTATCACCCCAGTTAGAATGTGTATTATTAAAAATAAACCCTGAAATTAACAAGTGTTGGTGAGGATGTGGGGGAAAATGCACTGTTGGTGGGAATTTAAATCAGTTCAATCATTATGGAGAACAGAAGTTTTCTCAGAAACCTAAAATTAGTTAAATAATAATCTCTATTATATTATTCTGTCCCCTTACTTTCACTATAGCATATTATTTTTCATTGTTTGTACTCTTAATTATCTAATTATGTGTAATCTCAGATCAGACTTCAAGTTTTCATATAGTCCTCACCTACACACTGAGGTGGAGAACTCCATTTGCCCAAGTGGCATGTTATCCCATCTTCCTCAGAGGTTGTAAAACCATCTTCACAAATATAATTCAATTTAGTGCCATATGCATTTATTCTGGATTCATTTATTTCTTTCCATTCTTCTGAAAATCTTGATGGCCTAATGGTTCCATGGTCTATACCAGGTGGTTGAGAACATGGAAGTTTTGCTATATGAAAAATAGAAATCAAAGGGTGAAACATAAATAAAACATTAAAATTAAAATTAAAATTAAATACTATTGAGTTATGTTACCACAATATCTATGCTATCCTCTTGTCCACTATCCCCCTTGATTTGTGTCTAATTTATTTTATGAAAAACAGTCATAAAGACTCCTTAGAAAACTTGGAATGGAACCACCATTTGACCCAGCTATCCCACTCCTTGGCCTATAACCAAAGGACTTAAAATCAGCATAGTACAGAGATACAGCCACATCAATGTTCATAGCTGCTCAGTTCACAATAGCCAGATCGTGGAACCAACCTAGATGTCCTTCAGTTGATGAATGGATAAAGAAACTGTGGCATATATATACAATGGAATATTACTCAGCCATAAAGAATGATAAAATTATGGCATTTTCAGGCAAATGGATGAAATTGGAGAATATCATGCTAAGTGAGATAAGCCAATCTCAAAAAACCAAAGGACAAATGATATCACTATTAAGTGGATGATGACACGTAATGGGGCGTGGGAGGGGTTAGTGTTAGGGTTAGAGTTAGGGTTAGGGAGGGGGGCAAGAATGGAGAAAGGAAGGACTGTATAGAGGGAAAAGAGGGGTGGGAGGGGTGGGGGGAAGGGAAAAAATAACAGAATGAATCAAACAACATTACCCTATGTAATTTTATGATTACACAAATGGTATGCCTTTACGACATGTATAAACAGAGAAACAACATGTATCCCATTTGCTTACAATAAAAAAAAAACATTCATAAAGAGAACTTTCATCTGCTATTTACATAATATCACAACATGTTGTCAAATTTTGATGACCGAAATGAAAGATGGTCACTTATTTATGTACCTGATTCATAACTTACAGTTTCAGGATAGAGTGTGATAGACAGAGAAAAAGGTCTTCATCTTTTTCATTTACATAAAGAACAGGGGATAATTAACTTCAATAGAAAGCATGTTATAAAGCAAGTTGCACACTACTGACCAACACAGCATGGTATTCACAGCCATCTTCCATTTTTGCACACGATTTCTTCTGCTTCCTGAATCAGATAATTTTCTTGCAAAGAACAGATACTTTTTCTCTATCCTGATATTTCACTGTGGTTGTCATGTCTTCAGCATTGGGAATCTGAGGTGGAGGTGGGCAGGAGTGTCTTTCCACTTCTAGAAAATATTAAAATTAGATTTTTTCAATAAAAAATAATAATTTGAATACATTTAAAATATATTTCAAAAATAGAAAATTTAATAGCCCTGTATCATAAATGATGATGTACTTATGTTGCATGTTTGTATATGTTACACTTTTCAATTCACATAGTTTTATATTACCTATTTTTATGCTCCTCCTCATTGTTTTTCCCATTCCTTCTTTTTAAAGCAAACTTCCTTATTTACAAGAATCTTATTATTTGTAATCTTTAGATAATCTTAGCAGAATGATACACTTTAAATAACAAGTATTAAATAAAGTATGCAATGAAGTTCTTTTTAGAAATATTCATGAACATATGTACTGGGACTGGATTAAGACCCTTCTGAAATAATCTACCAACAGAAGTTGATTAGCCAGAGGAAAAATTTGCAGATAGTTAACAATCAATATGGTATTGCCTCTAGATCATTAAATATGTTTACAAATGATTTACAGGATGCTATTTCAAGTTTCAGCCCTACTGAACCTACCATTTAGAGGCACACCTACACTGCCTAGGTGTGGGAAGTCATCCTTATCTAGGAGAATCAGATGTGGTTAAGCCATGGGACATTGAGGCCTGACTCCCAGGAACTGACAGTCATAGGAGTGTGGGGCCCTGTGTGGGAGTGGTTCTCGGTCTGGTTATATGATAGTTTTCCTGAACAAATTGACTCCCCTAACTCCACCACATCCTGTTCATCATAGAAGAAGCCCTTCCCAGTCCTGACCCCTTTACCTGTGTGACTATAAATAAGGAGAGTTGGGCTACTCCATGTTGTTAGAGGCCAGATCTGGTATGGCCAGATTCCTTGCGCCCCCTCTTATTTAAAATGAGTACTGGCTCTTGTGTGTTTATTGGTTAGATAAGTTTATGGGTAATTGATTGATTTACAGCCAACATCATCCTCCAGCAGTTAATCCTTTTCTCATCCACGTGGGACATGGCAGAAACCCCAACAGCTCAGGGCATATAAATTGATGGTACACACCCAGTTTAATGACTACACAATTTAACTGTAGTTACAAAATTATCAGAGTATAAAAGACCCCTCTCAAACTTATATCTGAGTTCCTATAAAACTAAAATACCTCAGATGCATCTCTGTGGTTTATAATGTGAGGATGAGCTATATTCCATTGGATGGGGAAGGGCTCTGGGTGAATCTGGAAGTAATTGAACCTCTGATTTCTTAAGCTTCCTTTCTCTATTCTACTGTGTTTTTTACTTCATTAAAAGTCTAATGCATGTAAATTGACAAAAATCATAACCCTTTCAAAACATAGAAAAAGGAAATAAGATTGGCTATAAAAAAACAAGATAGTTAACTTCACTCATTAAAAAGGAGAAATGTGGGGCTGGGGAAATAGCTTAGCTATAATAGAGTTTTTGCCTTGCATGTACAAGGCCCTGGGTTCAACCCATGGCACTAAAAAAAAAAAAAAAAAAAAAAAAAAAGAGGAAGAGAGAGAAATGTAGGTTAAAACTGTGATGAAAGACTGTTTTCTCTCTGTGTCCATTGGCAAAAATACAGAGTTAGCTAACATTCTTTATTGATAGAACTCTGGAGGGGAAAGCATTTTCTCATGCATTCTGAGCATTGTGTATTAAAGTAACCCAGAATTATTGTTGTGGTCTATTTGATTTCTGGAATTGAGAAGAATATGTGAAGTTAACTATCTTGTTGTTTATTAATAGCAAATTTTATTTCCTTTTTCTCTGTTTTAAAACAGTTATGATTTTGTCAATTTTCATGTTAGGAAGAATAGCTCTTTGTGATATGAGCTATAAATATTGCCCTTAGTTGTCTTTTTTAAAAAAAGTTTGTTTATGAAGCTTCTTTCTTTAAAAAATTGATTTTTATGTAACAAAACGTACCAGTGAAATAATTTATGACTTGGGGATTTTGAGTCATGAAATGTTAGATCTTGCTAACTCCAGATTTGTAAAAAAAATTTTTTTAGAGTTTTCTCATTATTATTTAATGGTTATGTTATTTAAAAAATATCTTTGGTACATATGGAGTTTATCATGGTATATGAGGTAAGGCAGGGATATTACTTTACTTATCCCTTTAGCATTTATTGACTACTTCTTTTTCCCAGTGATTTGAGAGGAAGTTCTCTTTATACATTCAATTTCTATATGAATCTGAGGGTACTTATATCTGGGCATTATGTTTTTTCATAGGCCAGTATGATACTCTCAAATTATTTAGGCTTTTAAAACTGCCTTAATGTGTTTTAGTTCTGGTCCCACTATATATTTATTTTTTTTTCCACTAAATTTAGCAACACATGATAGAGCTTTAAACTGTTAAGCTTTCATTGAGATTTTCTTAAATTTAGAAATTAATTTATAAGATAATATGGTCCTTCTATCTGTACAAAGGCTATTTTTTTGCTTCAGTGGTATTTTAATTTTAATTTTAATAAGCCTCACATTTTTATTGACAAACATTAATATATTTTTTGTTATTGTTATGTATGAAATCTTTTCTTCCATTAAATCTTCCAAAAGATTGTTTGAGTATATATAAACTACTGATTTTCATATGTAGATTTTGTACTTGGTAATCTAATTGA
Source organism: Sciurus carolinensis (assembly GCF_902686445.1). NCBI lineage: Eukaryota > Metazoa > Chordata > Mammalia > Rodentia > Sciuridae > Sciurus > Sciurus carolinensis. Next base: position 90,091,103 of record NC_062224.1, read on the forward strand.
GTATCTTACTGTTTATAGTAGCTGTTAATAAAATATCTTGAATCTGAAAACAAAAAGCAAAGAGGAAGAAAAGAAAAGTGTACACTGGAAAGTACTGTAAATCTTTTCAAGTGTTTGTTGTGCTGTTAACAGCTAATGGACATATTGTACTGAACAAACTTGATTCATGATTATTATTTACTCCAAGGTTTCTGGTTTTGATTATTTTCTCATTTCTATTCTTAAATATGTTGACATATTTTTCAATGTACTTTCATAAGTTTATTTTCCTTAGGTGTGTTCATTTTTGACTTCTAGATTATATGTTTCTTTTACTTTGTTCTTTGTTTTCTAATGTATGTTTTAATGCTATAAATATCTCTGCAATTGTTCTATTCCATAGATTTCAGTTTATACTGCAATTACTGTCATTAATTTATGGTGATTTTTGGTAGTAAGCAATTGATAAAGAAGTTGTTTGTTTTCCAATTTTCCAAATTTGTAACATGAGCATTTAAGATATGTAGTTAGCTCTTTCATTACTTGAATTTTTAATTTCAAGAAATTGCTTTAGGAAGTTGATGATTTAAAATTCATTTAGATTTTCTCTATCACACAGATATGCTCAATTATTTTAAGACCTGACTACCTTAAAATTAGGTAATATATACCTTAGGACAAGTCTTTAAAAACTTGGAAATAAATATTTTATAACTATAAAAGAGTTACTTCACAAGAACAATCTTGAATATATGTATATATCTAAATTATCAAAATACATAAAACAAATATAGAACTGAAGAAGAGAAAGGCAAATTTAATCCTAGATATCAATATTGACACAATGCATTCTGAGTCATATTGAAAAAAATAGATAAAAGATTTTGAAGCAATATGGATCAATTTGAAAAACACTATTACTCACTTTAATGTAATCTTACTTCTAGAATATATGCATATTTTTTGTGGAAATGGAGTTATAAACTAGATAGACAACATACAGTGAAACAAAAAAAACTCATAATTTGAGTTCTTCCATACTATTCCTGAGAACAGAATTACATGACTACATAGTCTAGTAAGAATAAATTATCTACAAAAAAAACTTGGAAATGAAAGCACACACTTCAAAATAATAATTGTTGAGCTTAAGGACAAATCACAAAGAAAATCAGAATATATTTCAAAGGGGATAAAAATTGAAAATAAATTATATATATATATTTATATAATATAAGTAGCATTATATATCTTACATACAGTTTGTGTTTATAAATACATTTTTAAAAATAAACATACATTTTTATTTATAAAATATATAGTTAAATATTCGTATACATATTTATACGTCTAACTTTGTGGGACACAGCTAGAACAGGTCTTTAAAAAAATGGAGGTTTGTTAGAGAGCTGGACGACCGGCTTCTGAGCGGAAATCTTCGTTGCAATGGCGATTAAAAAACGAATTAAAAATGGGTGATGTTGAGGAAGACAACAAGAACTTTGTTCAGAAGTGTGCCCAATGCCACACTGTGGAAAGGGAAGGCAAACACAAGACTGGGGCAAATCTCCATGGACTGTTTGGGTGGAAGACAGGTCAGGCTGCTGGATTCTCTTACACAGATGCCAACAAGAACAAGGGCATCACCTGGGGAGAGGATACACTGATGGAGTATTTGGAGAATCCCAAAAAGTACATCCCTGGAACAAAAATGATCTTCGCTGGCATTAAGAAGGGAGAAAGGGCAGACTTAATAGCTTTCCTCAAAAAAGCTACTATTGAGTAATAGCCACTGCCTTATTTATTACCAAACAAATGTCTCATGGCTTTTTTTATGTGCCCCTATAATTTAAGTGATGTGATACACGAGAATTCAGATCATGAATGACTGACAAAATTATTTTTGTTGGACAGTCCTGATATAAGTAAAATTGACTTGTAGTTAAATTAATATTTTGGTTATACTCCCACTTCAGTAAATTCTATCGCTTTCCCCTTTTTAAAGTTATGGTTGGACTTAATTAGTAATATTCAGTATTTCACAAAAATGGTGAATGACATCTCAAAACTTGTTTATATTTAGGTTTATATTACAAATTATGTGAAAATGATTAAATATGGGGGAAATCCCTTCACTCTCTCAGAATCAAGCATGATTCACATGTGTTTCAATTTGTGTTTGTTAGCCTATTTAAAGTCAATGATTGAAGATAAGGAAGTAGTGTCAATATTTTTGTTGACCATGCCAATTTAATTAGAATGCCCTCTATCTCAAATGCTGTCTTTTCCTTATGGAAAGGCATTTTAATGTGACTTATGTGTAATATTAAATAAAGAATAGTTAACACTTAAAAATTGGAGGTTTGGTGTTTTCATTTTAGAAGTATGATGATTGAAATTCATGCATTAATTTCTAACTTAAAATGATGGTAGTGGGCTAAGGACATAACTTAGTCATGGAATGCCTGCCTAGTGATGGAGATGCAAGCCCCTAAATGATATCCCCAGACCATGCACAGAAAAACTGAATAACATAAAAATTAATGGTAGTAGTAAATTAAACTCAAAGTCTTTAGAAGGAAGAAAACAATAAAGTCAGTTGAACAGAAAATTGACAAAATTTAAGAAAGAGAAGAGAAAAAGTTAGCAAAACTAAAAAGTGAAACTTTAGAAAACTAAATATGGAAAAGAGAAAATGGAAAAAAAATTAGAGTGTTAAAACTGGTTACTAAAATAATTAATAAAATTGAATAATCCATTATGATTTGGATCAAAACTTCCCGTGTTAATGCAGAAAGGTTCAGAGGTGAAATGATTGAATTGTGAGAGCTCTATCCTAATCAAACCATTCCAGTTTGAATGGACGGAATGTTAAATATAGGAAACTGGGGGAGGTGGGTCACTGGGATTATGCCCTGGAAGAGTGTTCATCATCCCTGTGACTCCCCTCTCTGCTTCCAAGCTACCAAGATTCAGCCAATTCTTCTCCGTTAGGGTCTTCTGATATGATATCCTGCCTCATCTCAAGGCTCAGAGCAATGGATTTGGCCAACCATGAAATAAGCCTCTGAAAATGTGAGCCCCAAGTAAATGTTTCCTTCCCTAAGCTGTTCTTGTCAGGTGTTTTAACATAGCAATGAAAAGCTGACTAACACAGAAATGATAAAGAATCTGATAAATGCAAACATAAAATCAAGAATAAAACAAGGGAGTGACAAACTAGGAATCCTCAATCCTCCTTTTCTCCAAAGACACATTGGTCAACAATACATGAACCAATTCCCTTGGAGTGAAATCTAGAAAGTGGTTGAAAGGTTCCTAATGTGAGGTGAGCCCTAAACAAATCCATCAAAGCCAGTAGGAAAATTCATGTCTATTCATACCCTCACCAATAGCACAGAGTTACACAATTGAAAATAAAATCCAGTTTCCAGATTTTCACTGGGCAAGAACAGAAAGTGGGGAGCTCGTGTCAAATGCTCTAACTTTTCTGAGGGACCACCCAAAGATTAGATCTTGTGTCAATTGTCTCAAAGTAATGATGAAATGTAGTATATTCCAAATGTAGTATATTCCAAATGCCCAAAAGCCCACCCCCTGCAATGTTCCTCCTCGTTATCTTACCTGCCTATAGTCACCACCCAGTACAGTAGTCTTTTCAAACTAATAATCCATCAAATGGATTAATCAACTCATTAGGTCACAGCTGCTGTCTAATCATATGACCTCTGAATATTCCTGCATTATCATGCACATGAGTGTTTTGGGGACAACTTATCCAAAACATAAAAATAACCAAAGGCCAAAGAAGAAATCAAAAGAGAAATTAGAAAGCATCTTGAGGCACATGGAAATGAAAATACAACTTGCCAAAACTTACAGGATGCAGCACAGTAGAACTGAGAGTTATATCATGTCATAAACACACAAGAGGTTTTCCTCAAGAATGAAATATTTACGATTCTTTATACATATGTGTGCACACAAACATGTAAAACTCACTGTATTGTCAACACATAAAAAAATGAATTTCACAGTATTCAACATCCACCAATGATCAAAATTTCTCAGTTAACTAGGAATAGAAAGAGAACTCCTACAATTGGATAAATACCATCTAGAGAAATTCCAAAATAACATGACAATTATGGTAAAATATTGAATGGAGACTGCTGAAATAAATTAATTCCTCTATAGTAAATTGATTCTTTTCCTAAATATTGCTTGAAAAATTGGCGATCTATACAGAGAAAAAAAAATCAACTCCTACTTAATCCTGTACTTGAAATTAATATAAGGTGATAAAACTAAAATAGTGTACTATAAAGTTATAATGCTTCAGGAAGAAAATGTGGAAAAACGTGTGTACTTCACTTCATGTAATTTTGTTTCCTTTAAAAAATAAAATTATCAAGTTAAAATATATGTCATAGATTTGTTTTTTTTTATTGGTATGGCAGTACGTCCTATATATTCTAGTCCTTCAAAAATATTGAAGCTAGTGACCATAATTAGAGAGAAAAAATATGAAAAAATATAAGACTGCAATGCTCTTTGCTATTCAATTGAATTGCAGGATTCGGTACAACCCAGAATTTTCAAGGCAGACAGAGATAAAATTTACCTTGCAAAAAAGTGTTGATATCAATAAATAGCTAAACTCTTTAAAAACACAAAATACTCCTTTTATAAGTCAGGAAAAAGGAATAAATTCCAGAAAACATTGTAAACAAGAACTGACTTGTGCAAGTTGATTCACGAACCCATGTTCCATTGACACAGATTGAATATTTCTATCCCAGTTCTCCCGGACATTTGTAACTTAGGTTAAAATTATGATTACATTCATTTTTATCTGTTTGATTTCCTTCATATACAATTAACCTTGGTGCTTTACACTTCTCAATTTGATCTGTTGCTATGAAATGAAAATATTACCATGAAGAGATCAATTATAAGAATCAAACCATCCTAAAAGTAGCTGCACAGTATAATGAAATTGTATTTCACAATTGTAAGATGAAATTGTGACTTAGGCCTCTAAATTCTATCAACAAATTAATCCTGGTCACCACTGCATGAAATGCGTGCTTTTGTATGAATGTAAGTCTCGTGTCCTGTCTTTGAAATATCAGAGAAAATATCTGTTACTAAGATATTTTGTACTTTGGGAACTGAAAGAGTACAAGAGACTCATTTTCTCAGAAGATCTGCATAGTAAATAGTTATCAAAAGACTAAATTTGGTCCCACATTTCAAATTTGTGCAAAAGGTTTATATTCATTTGCCTTCCTAATGGCAACCACCATTATATTATCTATAATCCAGAATCCTAAAATATTAAAAAAAAACACATCATCTATTGAAATATAATAAGGTGTTAGTTCAAATGTATTTTTGAGCATGATAACATAATATTATAAAATCTGTCTAGAATATATAGAATAGGACATGAATATTTAAGCAGATTCATTACATGACCAGAGAGAGAGACAGAGAGCAAGAGCAAGAGTTAGTAAGAGAGAGAAAGAGAAAGAGATGGATCCTTGGAATAAGAAATTGAGCGCTTTCATTGGGAGTATTACCTAGTGGTTGAATGCTTGCACGCCCTTTCCAGGCCCTGAGTTTAATCCCCACACCATAAAAAGAAAAAGAAAGTGGGTGCTTTAAAATTATATTCTCTTTTTCCATTCTTAGAGTCTTTGAGAAACTATATACCAGATCATATAGTCAAATAATATTATAATGCCAAAATAAAAACATTTTGCCAACTCTGATAGGAATGAAATAAGTACTACAGAAGCATTTAATGTACCAAATATTTCAATAATTCGGGGAAGATGAGAATTCTGTTTGAATTTGATAAAATGTCTGTATAGGTCTCTGATAATATTTGTTATTAACAATTTGAAATGCAGAGTGAAGTGAGGATGAACACAGCAGAGCAAAGTCAGTAACTAGCAAAGCCCAGTAAGACTGTAAACCAATCTTACAAAAACAATAAAGTGGGAAGTTAAAACACATGTGGTACTTGAGAATTGATCTCATCCTGGGCTGGTCCAGAGTGTTGAGGAAGGAAAAACAAGAGGTTGTATAAGTCCTAGTAACTAAAGGAAGATCTATCTGTGGCCAAGAGGAATGGTGTCCCTGGATTTGATTTGTTTCTGATAGAATTTCTTTGTTTATTGGGAGGAAATAAACCTATTGAGAAGCATGAATAGCTAGACTGGTGGAAAGGAAATGAATATTGAGAGGCAGAATTGTAGACCAACCTATGAGACCTGGAAGGGCTTATATGAAGCTGACTACAGGCAATAGGCAGAAGATGAACCACAGGAAGAAAAAATCTATGAGATCAGAAGAAATAATATTGTAGCACAAGTTTGCATGTAATTTAGAATGAAAAGTTGAGAGTTCCTGTGCCTACTATTAACTTGGGTTTTCCTCCCATATGAAATCAGATGAAACCATTTGTATATAAAAAGAACAATGATGAGTGAGGTTAGAAAAGTCTGAAGACACTTTTATTCCCAGGAATGTGTTTAGCAAAAAATGTAGGGTTAATAATCAACAAAATTTATTGATTCATTTGACACAAACTTAATAAATAGCTTCTATATGTCTTTCTGTCTTCTGGGTATTGAGAGCACATGAGAAAACAAATATAAGTCCTGTTTTGGAGAAACTCCACCCCATTCTGGGATTCATTAATATCTAGAAATCCAATGATTAAGTAAGACTGGAAACCTAGGACAGTCTTGGAATTAAGGACCCAGGAAAACTCTAGGAAAGAACTCAGTCTAGGAAAAAAGTGAACAACCCTTCCTTTTGTCCTCAAACACTTGATCACCAACAGGGCGAAACTAATCAGTGATATTTGTTTTCTGGACCCACATTGGATGTGTCATGTGACTAAGTTGTAAAAGTGATTGGAGGCCTATGGCCACCCATGTGGCAGCACATCAACTTCAGCTTGCTAACTTTGAAAATGAAAAGTTGCAGCTTCTCCAGGTTCTCGGAATGGAACTGGCCCGCTGGTGAGAGCCTTTCTGACCAGAACAAGCTCCGAGTCCCGGAGCCAGTGCAGTTCAGCTACTCTGGCACGCAAGCAGATTCAGGGTCCAGAAAGGGCAGCCAGAGACTTCCCCAAGTAGTCTGGACCCCTGCGGTGGGAGGTGCCGTTCAAGGCTAGCCTCTCGGAGCTGACCGCCCAGTGAGAGACTTTCTACATAGAACCAGCCACAAGCCCCCGAACCAACAGAGAGCCTCGATCCGCAAACAGCCTCTGGGATCAGGGCAGGGCAGCCAGACACCTCTTCAGGCGGCTCTGCCCACTCCGGCTGCAGGCTCTCTTCTCGGGGCGATCCAAGATGGCGGCCTAGAGGGAGACAGCACCCCCGTCGCTCCAGAACCCAAGAGTTAAGAAGGTAAAGCTCGGCCCGGGTGGCAGGCCCAGATAGAGGTGGCTTATCGGAGCCAGGCAGGGCAGCTAGAGTCTTCCCAAGGTAGCCTTCCACACTCCGGCAGTGAGCTCCTCCCACACGGCCAGCTGCACGGTGCAGGCCCACAGTGAGAGCATTTCAGCACAGAGCCAGTTCCAAATCGTGGAACCAGTAGGGGGCTAGGGGCAGTTTTCTTCGGATACGCTGCTTTATCAGATTCCTCCAAGACATCAGGCTACTGAAGGCTGGGAGGTGATACACTGGAAATCTACAGGGACACTATAAGCCAATAGCGGAAAACTGCAATATCTCTGGGTCCCACTGACAACTGACCAATATGAGAAAACAAGGGAAGAAAATGTCCCAAACAAACCTAGATACTACATCAATAAAACCCAATGACAGCACAGCAGAAGAAATGTCAGAGAGGGAGTTCAGAATGTACGTAATTAAAACGATCAGGGAAGCAAATGAGGAGATGAAAGAGCAAATGCAGGCATTAAATGATCGCACCAATCAACAGTTAAAAGACCAAATACGGGAAGCAAGAGATCATTTCAATAAAGAGTTAGAGATACTGAAAAAAAAACCAAACTGAAATACTTGAAATGAAGGAAACAATAAACCAAGTTAAAAACTCCATAGAAAGCATAACCAATAGAATGGAGCACCTGGAAGACAGAACCTCAGACATTGAAGACAAATTATTTAATCTTGAAAGCAAAGTTGGCCAAACAGAAAAGATGGTAAGAAATCATGAACAGAATCTACAAGAATTATGGGATATCATGAAAAGGCCAAATTTAAGAATTATTGGGATTGAGGAAGGCTTAGAGAAACAAACCAAAGGAATGAACAACCTATTCAATGAAATAATATCAGAAAATTTCCCAAATCTGAAGAATGAAATGGAAAACCAAATACAAGAGGCTTATAGAACTCCAAACATACAAAATTACAACAGACCCACACCAAGGCACATTATTATGAAAATACCTAACATACAAAATAAAGACAGAATATTAAAGGCCGCGAGAGAAAAGAATCAAAATTACATTCAGAGGGAAACCAATAAGAATATCAGCAGATTTTTCAATCCAGACCCTAAAAGCCAGAAGGGCCTGGAAGAACATTTACCAAGCCCTGAAAGAAAACGGATGCCAACCAAGAATCTTATACCCAGCAAAACTTACCTTCAAATTTGACGATGAAATAAGATCCTTCCATGATAAACAAAAGCTAAAGGAATTTACAAAAAGAAAGCCAGCATTACAGAACATTCTCAGCAAAATATTCCATGAGGAAGAGATGAAAAACAATGATGCAAATCAGCAACAGGAGGCGCTAGCCTAAAGGAATAGCCAAATAAAGGAGAAACCAAATCATGCCAAAAACAAATATGAGTCAATTGACTGGGAATACAAATCATATCACAATAATAACCCTGAATGTTAATGGCCTGAATTCATCAATCAAAAGACACAGACTGGCAGATTGGATTAAAAAGAAAAATCCAACAATATGCTGCCTGCAAGAGACTCACCTCATAGAAAGAGACACCATAGACTAAAGGTGAAAGGATGGGGAAAAACATACCATGCACACGGACACAGCAAAAAAGCTGGAGTATCCATCCTCATCTCAGATAATGTGGACTTCAAACCAAAACTAGTCAGAAGGGATAAAGAAGGACATTACATGCTGCTTAAGGGAAGCATAAATCAGCAAGACATAACAATCATAAATATCTATGCCTCGAACATTGGCTCATCCACGTACGTCAAACAAATCCTTCTCAATTCCAGAAATCAAATAGACCACAACACAATAATACTAGGCGATTTTAACACACCTCTCTCACCACTGGATAGATCGTCCAAACAAAAATTGAATAAAGAAACTATAGATCTCAACAACACAATCAGCAATTTAGACTTAACGGACATATATAGAATATACCATCCAACAAAGAACGAATACACTTTCTTCTCAACAGCACATGGATCCTTCTCTAAAATAGATCATATTTTATGCCACAAAGCTACTGTTAGCAAATACAAGAAGATAGAGATACTACCTTGTACTCTATCACATCATAATGGATTGAAATTAGAAATAAATGACAGAATAAAAAACAGAAACTTCTCCAATACTTGGAGACTAAATAATATACTATTATACGATGAATGGATAACAGAAGACATCAGGAGGGAAATAAAAAAAATTCTTAGAAGTAAACGAGAACAAAGACACATCATATCAAAATCTCTGGGACACTATGAAAGCAGTACTTAGAGGAAGATTTATTTCATGGGGTGCATTCAAAAAAAGAAGTAGAAATCAACAAATAAACGACTTAACACTACAGCTCAAAGCGCTAGAAAAAGAAGAGCAGACCAATACCAAAAGTAGTAGAAGACAGGAAATAGTTAAAATCAGAGCCGAAATCAACGAAATCGAAACAAAAGAAACAATTGGAAAAATTAACAAATTAAATAGTTGGTTCTTTGAAAAAATAAATAAAATTGATAAACCCTTAGCCACACTAACAAGAGAAAGAGGGAGAAAACTCAAATTACTAAAATTCAGAATGAACAAGGAAACATCACAACAGACACGAGTGAAATACAAAACATAATTAGAAGCTATTTCGAAAATCTATACTCCAACAAAACAGAAAACCTCGAAGACATCAACAAATTTCTAGAGACATATGAATTACCTAAACTGAACGAGGAGGACATACACAACCTAAATAAACCAATTTCAAGCAATGAAATAGAAGAGGTCATCAAAAGCCTACCAACAAAGAAAAGTCCAGGACCAGATGGGTTCTCAGCCAAGTTCTACAAAACCTTTAAAGAAGAGCTCATTCCAATACTCCTCAAACTATTCCATGAAATAGAAGAGGAGGGAACCCTCCCAAACTCGTTCTATGAAGCCAATATCACCCTGATACCTAAACCAGACAGAGACACATCGAGGAAGGAAAATTTCAGACCAATATCCTTAATGAACATCGATGCAAAAATTCTCAACAAAATTTTAGCAAATCGCATACAAATATATATTAAAAAGATAGTGCAGCACGATCAAGTGGGTTTTATCCCAGGGATGCAAGGTTGGTTCAACATTCAGAAATCAATAAATGTCATTCACCATATCAACAGACTTAAAGTTAAGAATCACATGATTATTTCAATAGATGCAGAAAAAGCATTCGATAAAATACAGCATCCCTTCATGCTCAAAACACTAGAAAAAATTGGGGTAGTGGGAACATTCCTAAACATTATAAAGGCATTCTACGCTAAGCCCATGTCTAATATCATTCTAAATGGTGAAAAACTGAAAGCGTTCCCCCTAAAAACTGGAACAAGGCAGGGATGCCCTCTTTCACCACTTCTATTCAACATCGTCCTTGAGACTCTAGCCAGAGCAATCAGACAAACCAAAGAAATTAAAGGGATACGAATAGGAAAAGAAGAACTCAAACTATCCCTGTTCGCTGATGACATGATTATATATTTAGAGGAACCTGGAAATTCCACCAGAAAACTTTTAGAACTCATAAGTGAATTCAGTAAAGTAGCAGGTTACAAGATCAATGCTCATAAATCCAATGCATTTTTATACATAAGTGATGAATCTTCAGAAAGAGAAATTAGGAAAACTACCCCATTCACAATAGCATCAAAAAAAATAAAATACTTGGGAATCAATCTCACAAAAGAGGTGAAAGACCTCTACAATGAGAACTACAGAACACTAAAGAAAGAAATTCAAGAAAACCTTAGAAGATGGAAAGATCTCCCATGTTCCTGGATAGGCAGAATTAATATTGTCAAATGGCTATACTACCTAAAGTGCTATACAGATTCAATGCAATTCCATTTAAAATCCCAATGATGTACCTTGCAGAAATAGAGCAAGCAATTATGAAATTCATCTGGAAGAATAAAAAACCTAGAATAGCTAAAGCAATCCTCAGTAGCAAGAGCGAAGCAGGGGGTATTGCAATACCAGATCTTCAACTCTACTACAAAGCAATAGTAACAAAAACGGCATGGTATTGGTACCAAAATAGACAGGTAGATCAATGGTACAGAATAGAGGACATGGACACAAACCCAAATAAATACAATTTTCTCATACTAGACAAAGGTTCCAAAAATATGCAATGGAGAAAAGATAGCCTCTTCAACAAATGGTGCTGGGAAAACTGGAAAACCATATGCAATAGAATGAAATTAAACCCCTATCTCTCACCCTACACAAAACTCAACTCAAAATGGATCAAGGACCTTGGAATCAGACCAGAGACCCTGCATCTTATAGAAGAAAAAGTAGGTACAAATCTTCAACTTGTTGGCTTAGGATCAGACTTCTTTAACAGGACTCCCATAGCACAAGAAATAAAAGCAAGAATCAACAACTGGGATAGATTCAAACTAAAAAGCTTTCTCGCAGCAAAGGAAACTATCAGAAATGTGAAGAGAGAGCCTACAGAGTGGGAGAATATCTTTGTCAACCATACCTCAGATAGAGCGCTAATTTCCAGAATCTATAAAGAACTCAAAAAACTCTACACGAAGAATACAAATAATCCAATCAACAAATGGGCTAAGGAAATGAACAGACACTTCACAGAAGAAGATGTACAAGTAATCAACAGATATATGAAAAAATGTTCAACATCCCTAGTAATAAGAGAAATGCAAATCAAAACTACCCTAAGATTTCATCTCACCCCAATTACAATGGCGATTATCAAGAATACAAGCAACAATAGGTGTTGGCGAGGATGTGGTGAAAAAGGAACACTCATACATTGCTGGTGGGGTTGCAAATTAGTGCAGCCACTCTGGAAAGCAGTGTGGAGATTCCTCAGAAAGCTTGGAATGGAAACACCATTTGACCCAGCTATCCCACTCCTTGGTCTATACCCAAAGGACTTAAAATCAGCATACTACAGAGATACAGCCACATCAATGTTCATTGCTGCTCATTTCACCATAGCCAGATTGTGGAACCAACCTAGATGCCCTTCAGTTGATGAATGGATAAAGAAACTGTGGCATATTTATACAATGGAATATTACTCCGCAATGAAGAATGATAAAATTATGGCATTTGTAGGCAAATGGGTCGAAATTGGAGAATATCATGCTAAGTGAGATAAGCCAATCTCAAAAAACTAAAGGACGAATGATCTCGCTGATAAGCGGATGAGGACATATAATGGGGGTGGGAGGGGTTAGCATTAGGTTTAGGGTTAGGTTTAGAGTTAGGCTAAGGAGAGCGGTAAGAATGAAGGAAAGAAGGACTGTATAAAGGGAAAAGGGTGGGAGGGGTGGGGGGGAAGGGAAAAAAAAGAAACATCATTACCCTATGTAAACGTAAAAAAATAAATTAAAAAAAAAAAAAAAAGAAAATGAAAAGTTATCCTTGATAGAATCTCTGACAGAGAAAAGATTCTTATAGGAAAAGTTAGTTTGAAGTGGGTATTTAATGGACTTTATTTCTTTGAAAAACAGAGTGCCCTATACAAAAAATAGTTGATTGCAAAGTACTTATATTTTCTTGGTAACAAGTATTCAAACTTTAATAATATGATGATTTATAAGTAAAATCTAACTCTACATTTATAAGATAAATAATATTAGCAGAAATAGAAACATTAATATATTCTATTTGTACTTTTACTTATTTCTTCTGGAAACTCATTAAATGCTGAGCAATAAAATTCATTACTGTTAAGACTTTTTCAAGAATATCTCTAAAGTTTACAAATATGATTGCAAATATTTTCTATGTAAAACTTGAACTTCATTAAGTGTGAATTTGAGAAGGGTGTTCTCACCAACAAATAGAGGAAGTTGTGTCCACATTCCACTAATACATGTAATTGATCTCTCTCCAATCATTGTGACCTTTTCTGTACAATTGTACTCCATTGAATCCCCATGGTAATATGGAGGGGCAGAAGACTGGGCAGAGCCATTGTCAAGTTCTTGTATAGCTCCACATGTTCTCTAATCCTCTATGTATATCTCACAAAAATATGTTCATAATGAAGACACAGTATGTATGTTCAAATAAATACAAAAATGTTTCAGTTTCAATTTAATATTTTTAATACATTACCAGTACATATTGGCAAGGTTGTCCACTTTCCATCAACACATTGTATTTATTAGGTCCCTTTATCAGAAATCTGTGATTGCAATTATATCCTACCACCTCATTGTGTCCATATTCTTCTTTCATTTTGTCCTGAACTTTTCCATTAAGGAGTAGAGGAGGTGGACCATATGAATATACATCTTCTATAACAGAAACAATGGTTAATGGTTAAGTTGTCTATTTTGCACTTTAAAAATCCAGAGAAATGGAAAAATTTTTGGAATTGATTGTTTATATGATTCATTATAGAATTCTTAGTGAAAATAAACATTTACATTGCAGTTATGTATTCAAGTTGAATTGCTTCTAATATAATAGCATTGGAAGTATTTTTAAAGCTTTAAATATTTTCAATAATGAAGATATTTTGAAGATTCATGCAAACTGTTAGCAAATATGGTTGTGGAAATTATATTAATTTTTCATTGTACAGTAGCATTTTAACATAACTTTTTGAGAAAGGATCATCAAAGAGACAAGCACTCGATCCACATTTTTAACTGATTTCCTAATACACTCCATTGAATTAACTATTCAAATATTGTTTAGATATACTCTATAAAACTTGAGAGAAGTCCTGAAGTATATAAAATGTCCAGTACTAATGGTAGCAGTGGAGGAAAAATGAAAAGTATCAAAGTAAGTCTCTGAAGTCTCAGTCACCATATATGTATATATGAATGCTTTCAATACATATTTCAAGAAATAACTGGTGCTTAAATTCTTAAACTAGTTTGTGCTTTCTACCACACAACACATATCAACAATTTCATGAACTGGATTATAGACACCGTGGAAGCCAATAAAATATTGAGAAGAAAAAATTTATATTCAAAATTCTAATAATTATTTCCACAACAGTAAGAGAAATCTTCACCTTTACATACTGGAATATTAGGGGACCATCCAAAATAGTAGCATTGCACTGAATCTGGTCCAACTCTTGTAAGTCCTGATTGGCAGAAAAATTTCAACAATTCTCTGACTTTATACTTTTCTTTCTTGGGATCAGCAATTAAGAATTTTTCAATTTCAGGATTGTGCATTTCCTCTCTAAAATAGAAAATAAAATATTTTAATAAGAATGTGTAATTAATCTTCGACAAATTAAATTTTACATATCATGTAAAAATGAGGTAGGTGTTTAGCGATGCATGTAGGAGAGATTCAGACAATTCCTCTTCCTGGAAAAAAATGTTACATATTAGGTTTTATTTCCTGTCTAACTTTATTTGTATAGGATTCTGGGAAATGTGGTGGCATTGAATGGCAATATATCTGTCCTAAAATTTAATTTCCAAATTCAATGAGTTTTCACTGAATATGACTTATTGCCGATATTTGTAAAATTTAATGTTACATTATTGCACTCTCAAAACATGACATTATTCTCACTTATTAAAAAAATCAACTTTATACAAATTTTAAATTGCACATTTTAAAAAACTGGGTTTCTGTTTAATAGTATTGATAAAATAGATCATATAAAAAAGCAATTCTAATATATTGAAGTTAGAGGAATATAAAAATTGTGTAATTAATATATTACAAATAAAGAACAAAACTAAGCATTAGTTCAAGGACAAACTGATACTCATATTCTAAGTGTTTTGAATCCTTTTATTAATTTTCAATCATTTTATTATATTTTATGATTATTAATTATTTTAATTCAAACAAGGAATAACATATAAAATCTCATTTTTTAGTTTTTAAAAAGTAGGTGACTTTAGTAAATAATATTGAAAAATCACTTTTCTTATTTGGAATTACTCTTCCTCACAAATTCATAAAATTAAAGGCCACAATTAGAAAATTAGAACCATAGTAGAAAGAAAATGCATACTAGCAACAGTAAAGCACTAAAACACTTCTCAAATTAGATGTACAATAAAATCTATTTTAAAAAGTAGTGCACCAAAAACTAACTTAAAATTTTTGCTGTGGGGCTGGGGATGCAGCTCATGCTTAGCAGGAGTAAGGGTCTGGAATCAATCCCCAAAAACCCTCCAAAATTAATTTCATAATTGTTTTGAGTTTTGCCAATTACTTGAGGAAAACCACACTTGAATGAGAGTCACTGGGATTCCTCTCCCTACTTCTATTGCAATCTTTTACATAAAATTTCTTTTGTCTTTGGAGGGGGTCTCAAGATGATGGAAGAGAGAAGACTGCTTTTGTGGGGGCTCTGTGGCATGAAACCAAGAAAGGGGATAGGCAGCTTCTCAGCAAGGTGGGTGAACAACAACAACAAAAAAGGATGGCGAACATTCTGGTATTTAATGCTAGACATTCGAAGCGATGGGGGACTCAGGAGGCTGGATATAATAAAATAAGGAAGAAATCCCACTGACACAGCTGCTGCCATGGTTGGAGGCACTTGTCAGAGCAGCCCATCCATGACAAAAGTGGAGGGATAATGGAATTAAAAGAACTCACAGTTAGGGTAGGCTTGAGCTGTGTCTGAATATGGAGAGTTCAGAGATCAAAGACACTGCTCAACTGAACTGAAAGGTATGCTGCATAATACTCTTGTGTGGGAAAGAAGCCACCTTCTCTCTGGGCTGCCTGCAGAAGACAGAACCATTTTGCAATCCTGATGTGATGGCCACCAGCTGGGGAAGCTGAATCCTGGCAAACCCAAGTTTGGTCTCAAATATAGGCCTGGTGAAATCACACTGCATGACATAGGGTGTGTCTAAGTGACCAGGAGAAAATCAAATGTGGAGAGAGGTTTACACAGTGGACAACTGGTTGTGGAAACCCACCTGGTTCTCACCCTCCCACTCCAAATCTGCTGCTTGCAGAACTAGCTGGGAGAGTTGTGCCTGATTGGGAATAAAAGGGTGGGGGCAGGAGAAATTGAGTTTGGAGACTGAACCCAAGACCAGGAAGTGTGGAGTCCACAGGTGATGTAGTAGATTAAAATCTGGCTCCTCAGCCACACGAGTGGAACCCAGGGTAGATCCCTGGGGTGCAATCTTCCAGAATGAACCAAAAATTGCTGAGCTAAGGAGGCTCACTGATTGAAATTCTCCAAACCAAGTGGTATTTAGGGAAGAACCTGGAGCCCAACCAAGCCTAAACCCTGCCTTCAGGAGTTCAATCTACAGGATTACCTTTCTCTTCCCAGCAATCCCACCTAACACTGCTGAGAAAGGAAGCTGAAACTTTTTGAACTCCAACAGACACAATACTTTAATTTTTCTCCAGACCTTTTTTCTTTTCTTTGTTAATTGTGAACTTTGTTGGTATGGACATTTATACATATTCATTTTTTTCCCCATTTCTAGCATTTGTGAAACTAATTATTTTTCATGGATCAGTATTTTGAGGACTAGGATGTTGGTTAGTATAATTCAGGGTTTTTTGTATTCATTTTATTTTTTATTTATTTATTTATTTATTTCTTCAGTGCTGGAGATTGAACCCAGGCCTTGTGCTTGCAAGGCAAGCACTTCTACCAACTGAGCTACATCCCCTGCCATTATATTCATTTTTATTAATAAAATTTCTGCCTTATGTGTTTTTTTCTCTCAGTTCTCTCTTTTCTTCCTCTAACATCCAATCTCTATTGTTCTCTTTCACTCTTCCTTTAATGTTTTTGCTTCTATCTTCTCTCCTCTGCCCTCATAATCATCACATCCTACATCACTTCTGTTCTCTCCCAGTCCACTATTCAAAACTGTAATTCCATTTGCAAACTTAATGTTTTTACTGTGGGAAATGACTGATCATATCATTTCTGTTTATTTTAACAATTTGTCCTATAGATGTCATTACAGAATCTGTTTGCTTTAATGCTGTATATTGCATTGGTGGTTGTTAATGTTTGTCTCCCCCTAAATGATTCGGTACTAGAAACCTTCAGGGATACTGCAGATCCACAGGGTTGAAACTCTGCTAACTCAGAGCCATATTGTTAGATGGGTAGACACACAAAACACATGAAAAGGCAAGGGAATGAATCACCCCAAACAAACCAAGATACTTCAATAAAAGAATCCATTGGTACCACAGTGAAAGAGTGTCAGAGAAAGAATTTAGAATGTACATAAAATGATCTGCAAGGTAAAGGACTATTTAAGGAATGAAATGAAATCAGAAAGAAAAGCAAAGACATGAAAGATCACTTCAATAAAGAGATAGAGATTCTGAAAACATCAAGGAAAAATCCTCAAAATGAAGAAATCAATGAACCAAATTAAAAATTCAATGGAAAGTATCACAAGCAGATGAGAATACTTGGAAGACAGAGTTTCAGGTAATGAAGACAAAATATATAATTTTTACTTTTTTTTTAGTATGGGGATTAAACCCAGGGCCTCATGCATGCTGTGCAAATGCTCTACCACTGGGTCACATCCCCAATCCCAAAATACATAATAATGAATATAAATTGGACTATGGAGAAAAATGATAAGAAACTATAAACAGAACTTCCAAGAAATATGGGATAACCTGAAAAGATCAAAATGAAGATTTATCAGGTTAGATGAAGGCTCAGAGATACAAATCAAAGGAATCCACAATCTTCTCAATGAAATAATATCAGAAAGTTTCCCAAACCTAAAAGTTATTTTGTATGTGTGTGGGTATGTGTATTTATTTTGTGTCCATTATATATATAAATTCTTGATTTCATCATAGAAAGCATTGCTTTAATAAGAAAAAAATGGTTTTGACTGTTGAGTATTAAAAAACTGCTGTATTTCTATAGAGATAATAACTAAAAGTGCAATTTAAAGAGAAATGTGAATGAACCAACACCAGAGGAGAATCATTTGTCTTTGTCTACCAGTCAAAATCATATAACTTAGTACTGACATATGGAAATATTAGTAAGGATTTTTTACTGTAAGGTATTTACTTTAAGATATCTATAATCCTGTTTTGCTTAAGTGGTTTATGATAATAACATAAACATCTCCTCATAGAAAAGAACTCCCAGGACATTTGAATATCTGTCAATCTGTATGCAGTTTTCTCCTACATGGCTGCTGCAAGAATACTAAGCTGTCATATATTCAGCTTTTGGAGAGTTACACTCTCCTAGAAAACTGTGTGTTCACTTGGTCATGAATCTTTCTAAAATTGTCAATAAAAAGTTACTTTCACTCAATTAGTTTCCTGCAGAAGACATGTTTGATGACCCTAAGGTGGTGGCTGGCTGGCGTTGAGCTAAGAGGTGTGGTACAAATTAGTGTTAACATAGTGTGATCTACTTTTGCCTAATTAATGTCTCCTTTGTGCTAGTGGTCAACAGATGATCCTCATTCTTAATTAGTAGCTTAGCCCATGCTCCAACCATGTTACTTAAACCTAAACTGATTGGCTGCCTTAGGTATATAAGACACACCTATAGGAAGCACCATCGTATAAGCAGCACCTCTAATAGATCGCAGAAGGCAGATGGCAGATCACAGAAGAAGCACCTCTGACAGCACGCACCTTTAGTTTGCAGGATGCAGGACTTTAAGAAGATATAGATCTCTGAAAGTGTAGTCTCTCTCTTAACCAAAGTCTCTCTCTCTTATGCAAAGCCTCTCTCCTCTCAAAGCCTTTCTTCCTCTATAAGCTAGGGAACATGTGAACAAGCAAGAAAGCAGCGCACTAAAGAGAAAGATAATAGAAGTAGTTCATTTCCAGTCCACCTCTGATAAATACCCGTGCAATTGTTGCTGCAGGCGGTAACAATATCTGTGCGACTGTTGCCACGGGCGGCAACAGTTTCCATTGCTATCTCTGTTGCTCCTAATTTCTCTCCTTTTCTTGAGAGCTTCACATTTTTAAATCATGTCTAGTGACAATGGATAGGCCTTCAGAATCATATGTTCATAACTCTTGCATTCTTAATATATTATTTATTTTTGCAGTGTGGGGGATTAAAATCAGAGCCTTGTGATGGCCAAACACTCTACCACTGAGCTAATGCCCCAACCCTTTTATGAAGATGGTCACTTGGTATTGTAAAAGCTTCTAGCTGCACAAAGCATGGATCTCCTTATAATTACAGAGATCATTTTAAAAGCCTCTCTCTCATGTAGAAAAAAATCTAAAGTTTTGTGATCCACGCCTTGTCTATTCTTCTAATGTTACTATATATCTTTCTCCCCTTCTCAGTTCAGATTCCTGGATTTACTACCTTTGAATTATCTAAATTCACAAACCCTTTAGAGTGAACATTTTTTAACATTTCCTTGCTTCAGTTGCCTCCTGTTTTCTGAGTTGGATTTTTTTTTTTTTTTTGATTCTTTGAATGGTGGTATATAAAATATACTTGGACTATTTTAATTAATTGGTTTATTATTCATTTAATTCATTGTATTTTGGTTTTATTCTCCAATACTGCAATGAAAATTCTAGAAAGGCAGACCTGGGTTTGTATTCTTTATCATTTTCTCCTATCTTACAAAAGGAATTTCTTGATATCCCAAATGAATTAAATTTGAGTGGCTCCTCCATGCTGACACTCAAGTCTCAAGGTATGAAATATTCTGCCACCATTTTAATTCAAGCCTTGAAACTCTACTAGTGCTCTTCATCCTCTTTGCCTCAGGCACTATTCAATCTCAATGCCCTTTTCTCATATTTCAAATTACAATAGAACCATCAGTTTCTGATTCTTTCCACCATTAGATTTACACACCCATGTTCTTTCCTTCCTCCTGTTCCAAAATTGAGTGGTCTTGTTGCCAACAAACCCAGTAATTCCAACAGGAGCTCCATATTGCCAAGTCCACCACAGTTTTACAGTCTTCTTACTGGACACATTAAAGAAGCTAGAACTATCATAATAATGTAATTAGATCGCATTTTCTCTATTACATGACAGAAATATGACAAAAAAAGTTACAAGGACCATTTAATCTACTAACCAAAACAATCCTTTGTATATGGCCTACAAGAGGCATTAATTTATTTCACTGCTTTAGAAACACATTACTATATTTAATGTTGAAAACACCCTTTCCTCCAAGTTGTTAAACCAGAAGGACCATTGTGATTTTTATGTTGGTCCTTAAAAATGTTTCTAGGTAATTCAAATTTCTAAAAAATAGAACACATGCACATTTATTTTTATATTGAAAACAAAAAGAATTTCTGAAACAGTACTTACCATAACATATGGGCATATGAGACCATCCATTGGCCTTATGTACTATGGATCCTTTGGCATGTTTTAATCTGTTTTGAAATGGAACATCACATTTGCAGTCAAACTTGTCATTGAGTTTAAACCAGCATTACTTTTGGCATTACTTTTGGTTCTAGCATTCTCAAATACTGGCATGTCACAAGATTCTAATGCATAATAAAATTGAGGATTTCATTTCTAATGTAATTTAAATGACAATTGTAGTAAGTCTCATCCGAAGAACATAAGACTTTATAGGTAAGTATGTGATGATGAATTGAGTACTGTATCAAAATAGCCTAAGACCAAAGATAAATCATTGTCCTCAAATAGTTACTATAAATGAAAAATATTTTCCTACATAATCTTTTACTTATCATTTAAATGTTCTAAAAAGTTTATTCAAATTTTTCTCAATTCCATTTTATGTAAGCATTTATCTGATGCTAGTAATAAAATAGAATATTACAGATGTGTATTACTTATTTTAGAAAACTGGAAAGGCATTTGGAGAATTAAGATGTCAGGTTTAATAGTTGTGATATAATAGAAGAAATATGTATTAATTAAAAAATATTGATGAATTTTATTTAAGACTTTCTAAAGATGATATACAAAATTTAACTTTATTATTTCTTGAAGCAACTGATGTGGTTTCATTTCAAAAGGAAGCAAAACCTTTGAGAAAAATGATACATCATTATTTTTTCTTTTCAGAATCACTAGTTTGGTAAATGTACATAAGTAACTCTTTCCTCCCCTGACACACACACTTAAAGCATAGTATGATTTAGAAGTGATTCAGGGAACTTCATATGTATTCTGGCACTCACTAATTTATTTTAGCTGAGATCTTTTATGTCCACCTGTGTTTTAGGTGATCAACTTTTTATATCATAGACTTCACTCCTAGACATAAAAGTAATGTTCTTAGTGAAGATTTGGGGTAATGGTGTATAATCTCAGAATATTTTAACCTTTGTAATTTATATATTTGATACTGTAATGTAGGTTTAATTCTGAAAAACCTCCCTTTTAGAACATCTGCATAAACAGATATTGGAAAAAAGAATTGTTTCAATGTGTTCAAAGATTTTTCTGGTATAATATCCAAGGTTAATTAAGATTTTCTAGGAATGATTATTTCCATTTATCTTATTAAATGTGAATCCATTTAGTAGTATTTAATATTCTTTAAATGAAATGATGAAGATATCCATTCCTACTTCTTGATTTCTATTCTTTTTTTCACAATTTATATTCTGCTACTATCTAGCTAAAAAAAGATGCAAATTGCCCCCTTATAATACTCATCATACACTAAATTCTGATCAATGACTTATTATGAAACTTTCTTATTATGAAATAAGAAATTGGGAGGAACACACACTGTGAAAGCACCACAGCTGAGGGGCAGGAGCTCAGGCACCTGGTCACACCGAGCATTGCCCCGACTTTGGGCAGTGCTCTGGGTTGTACAGAAAGATTTCATAGAGGAATTACCAGGTGCATAAAGACAGAGGGAGCTTGGGGAAAGTTCACATCATCAGAAGTATCTAAAGCAGCCCTGTGTTTTCCAGATCATCATTAAGAAAACAAGCTTAGTAAGGTCCAACCCTCCAGGGATCAGTCTAGGTGAGCTGACACACGTGTGTACACGAGGAACACTGTGACATCAGGTACCCCAGGGGGATGCCTGGAGCTGCCTGGAAGCACAGCACAGAATGTGAATGACATCACACACTGGAGATCCACATGAGCAAGGGACCCCTTCTGGATGTTGAAGGGAAGCTCTGGGGACCAGAGAGAAAGAACTGTAGGACATGATGGAAAGAAAAGGTATGGCCACTGGAATGTCTGCCTGCAGACCTCAGCCCAGCAGGAAAGAAGAGCAGCTTGCAGGGAGGGCCTGATGGCCAGAGGAGCTGGAGGAAGGTCACGGTGCCCTGACATGGGCAGTCCTCCCGTCTCGGGAGTCATCCAGAATGAAAACATGTGAAATGCTCCTGTCCAAAGATCGGCCATGGGAGAGTGTAGAGAAATCGCCATCTGGTTTTTGGGCTAAAGAAACCAGAGAGGAAGAGCATCTAGGCAGTGCAGAACACAAGTAGTGTGTTCCAGGTGGAAGAAAGAGCAAGGACAGGGACCCTGGTTCCAAATGTGCTTAGAGAGAACAAGGGACAAGGGATCCCTGGCAGGCGACCCCACTGAGGGGTCAGGATCCCTTGCTAAGCCCCATGAGTGTCAGATCAAGATCAAACAGGTGCTTGGTGGTTCTTGTGTCCTTGCGGTCACTGGGTCCAACCAGGGGAGCCTCTTAGCTCAGTTCCTTCCCTATCACCCTCAGGACACTCTCCTTATTCCCCACAACACAGAACATGGGTTGGACTCACACAAGCGTGATGCCACCCACCCTCCTTGTACCCACTTCACCTAGGGTGACACACACACAGCTCTTCAGACGGGCTAGGAAGAATATCTACAATTCCCGAGGGGTCCCCCAGTGAACTACATCAGCAGGCGCTCTGCACCACCCAGCATCTCCAGCCCATCTTCAGAAGAGTCACCAGATGGGATCTCGAAAGCACCCAGCCAGATGAATGAATGGGTCATGTGAATTGCACTTGAGTGTGGCTCCTACAAGACGCGTAGGCGTCACGTGTCCATGGTCCTCCAGGATGGTGCACACACCATGTGAATCAGAGCAGAGAGAAGCAGAATGTTGTTCACAAGCTTGACCCAATAGATTATGTTTAATACACCTAAGTTGGTATCATATCCTCCTGGGATATTTCAGAATCTCTGTTCCTTGAGATTATCATAGTTCAGTACAGAGGAAAGTAGAAAATATATGGAAGTGTGTGGACCATTCTATGTGTATTACTCTCCTTTGATATGTCTCACTTCCAAAATCCATGTTCTTGAGGTTAAAATGTGTCCCATTTATTCTGTAGGGCAGACAGTCACTTTATCTCATGTTTTTCTTGGTCTTGGTCGCTAAACACAATGACACACCCACATACACACAATGTGGTCTCCATAACCCTTCTTGAATGTGCATGAACTCTCATACTTCCAGAGTATACTGACATCTCCACAGTAACTCTGAGGGTCAGTGGAAAGAATGGATCTGAAATGTCATTTGACCTCAAGGCCTGCACTGAGTCCACATTCTAAGCAATGTGAACATGCCTCCCACTATGACCTGCACCTTCATAATCCCCCAGCAGTTCATGTCTTGAAGGTTTTTTTCCTAGTGGTTTTGTGTTGAGAGGTGGGGACCCTTGAAAGGGTGATAGGATCATAGGGTCTATGAGGTACTTAATGGATTGAGCCACTGTTAGATTTGTATCTTGGTGGGCTATGGGGAAGTGGTAGAGATACTAGGACATGGGCCCAGTGGGAGGAAGAAGTCATTGGGACTTGCTCTCTGGGGGCTCGTTTTCTGCTTCTTACCTTCCTGTTTCTCTCACTTCTGCCTTGATTACTTTTAGATGATTTCTTCCTTCAAACTCCAGTTCCCCACTCTTATTGTATTCTGCTTTACAAGCAGCTGGAAGTTTGGAGACAAGGCCTGTGCACTGAAATCTTCAACCAAATAAATGTACATTATAGTGTTTTAACATAGGTGTTTTGTCAAAGCAACACAATCTGAATATCATGGAAGTCTGGTACAATGAAATGGGGTCACTCCTGTGACTTCCTATACCAGGTGGTTCGATAACACTTGCATGTGATTTAACAGAAGTACTTGGAAAAGTGTGGAGAAATGTACTTGGAAAAGTGTGCAGAAATGTACTTGTAAAATGTAGAGTTCTTTTCATGGACCTTAAGAGGTGAGACTGGTGTTGGCACAGGATTACAGAATGCCAACAGCAGTACAAGAGTACAAATTGTGTTGATGAGCTGTCCACAGGACTTCGTATTTGAAGGCAATGTGATTTGTGCTACCTTCTGGCAAAGAACTAGTCTTTGTTTTTTCTGTGCTTTGAGACATTGTGTTGAGCTGTGTTGAAATGTCCTAGAATCATTGATTTTCTGGAGGATATTTCCAATTAGCTCAGCATTCAGGTTTTGGAGTCAAGATTTCTGTCTGCTTTAAACTAGATTCACAGTTAGAAAGATCAAACAGAACAAAAAGATTTCCTAAATTTAATATCATCTTACTACAGTGACACAGTCACACCAATGTTTTTAGCTGCTCAATTCACAATAGCTACATTGTTGAATCAACCTAAGTGCCCTTCAATAGGTGAATGCATAAGGAAACTGTGCTATATAAACACAATGGAATATTTTAGCACTAAAGAACAAAATTATGGCATTTGCAGGTGAATGGATGGAGATGGAGAATATCATGCTAAGTGAAATAAGCCAATTCCCCAAAACCAAACGACAAACATTTTCTCTGATAAATACCAGGGGGTTGGGTAAGGTAACAATGGAGGAATGATGGTGTAGAGGAAATTGAGGGGAGGGGACAGTGCAGGGAGAAGGAAAGAGAAAGGAATGAGACAAACATCCTTACCTCATGTACATGTATGATTACACAGTGACTCTAATTAATGTATAACCAGAAAATGAAAAGTTGTACCCCATTAGTGTACAATGAACCAAAAAATATTTAAAAGGATATCTCAAACTGTACTTTGTTTATAAAATAGAAGGCCTAAAATTGAGACCAAGAAGGATGTGATTGCTGAGGAAATGAGTCCCATTAAAGAAAGCAAGTTGTTTGTACTGCGAATATAAGAAAGCTGCTGTGAGGACTTATCGCCCTTCCATTCTGAGGTTATATAATATAAACTCATTTTAAAGACTGTCCCAGTCCACCATGTTCACACACAACTGTGTATAAAATTGTTTCCCTAGGATTTCTTTCCTATGATTCAGCCATCCAGGCCCTTAAAGTTTACTGCAGCTCCCATCCAGATGATCCCAAGTGTTGCTCTCATGGAGAGAGACTCTGGGGTCTTCCTCTAGCTGCTCTTTTTACAGGTTTGAACTCAGAACACAATAGTCTCAGATTCCCTAAACTTTCACCAATGTGTCTAAGAAAATCCTATGAAGACAGGCAGTGCATAGCATGAAAAGAATCTGTGAGACTCTGAGAGTGAACATCAAGCTGAAGTGGAGACCCCCAGAATGTAGGATGCCAGGATTCAGGATGTCTACTGAGGAAAAGTGCAGGCAGAATGCTGAGCAAGCCCAAGAAAGTGGCCTTGCAAGGACAGAGGGGTGGGGACTTTGTGGCTCTTTATTTATTCATCATTTATTTACTTATTTATTTTGGTTTACATGATTTTTTAATTTGTTCTTTTTGGATGGACATGACTGTGGAGTGTATTTTGACATATTATACATACATGGAGCATAATGTATTCTAACTAGAATCCCATTACTGCAGTTGTACATGACGTGCAAGTTCCCTGGTTGTGTTTTCATATATGTCATTGGAAAGTTATGTCCAATTCATTCTACTGTCATTCCAGGTCCCATTCCTCCCCCTTTCCCTTCATTCCCTTTGTCTAATCCAGTGAACTTCTATTCTTCCCTCCCCCACCCTTATTATGTGTTACCATCCACATATCAGAGAGAACATTCAGCCTTTCCTGTTTTGGATTGGCTTATTTCACTTAGCATGATAGTCTCCACTTCATTCATTTATTAGAAAATCCCATCATTTCATTCTTCTTTATGGATGAGTAATATTCCATTGTGTATATATACCACATTTTCTTTAGGCATTCATCTGATGAAGGGCACCTGGGTTGATTCTACAGATTAGCTATTGCAAATGGAGCTGCTCTAAACATTGATGTGGCTGCATCACTATAGTATAAAGATTTTAAGTCCTTTGGTTTTAAACCAGGGAGTGACATAGCTGGGTCACATGGTGGTTCCATTCCATGTTTTCTAAGGAATCTCCCTATTGCTTTCCAGAGTGTTTGCACAAGTTTGCAGTTTCACCAGCAATGTATGATTGAACCTTTCACTCCACATTTTTCCCAACATTTATTGTTACTTCTATTATTGATAATAGCCATTCTGACTGGAGTGAAATGAAATCTCCATTTTAATTAGTATTTCTCTTACTGCTAGAGATGTAAAACATTTTTTCATGACTTTTAGCCATTCCTATTTCTTCTGTGAAATGCCTGCTCATTTCCTTTGCCCATTTACTGAGTGGGTTATTTGGGTGTCTTTTATTTATTTATTTTTGGTGTTAATTTTTCTGAGTTCATTATATATATTGGAGATTAATGCTCTATCTGAGGTGCAAGTGGGAAAGATTTTATCCCCTTCCATAAGCTCTCTCTTCATAGGTTCTATTGGTTTCTTTGCTGTGAAAAGACTTTTTAGTTTGATGCCACCCCATTTATTGATTCTTGATTTTATCTCTTGTGCTTTAAGAGTGTGGTTGAGGAAGTAGGTTCCCAAGCCATCATGTGCAGAGTTGGGCTTAATTTTAATAGGTGCAGGGATTCTGGTCCAATGACTAAGTTCTCTATGCACTTTGAGTTTTTGCAAAGAATTTTGGTACTGATATCATATCACCCTGTGACATGACCTACAGGAATTGATGTTGACCCTGTGAAGGTCTTTCTTTGAACCATTCCTTTTTATCATATTCCTACTCCTTCCTTTGGGAAGGACAGTTATCCTGCACATGTGTGTCATGGTAGTACACAATCACTGGTTTGCCTTGAGTTTTGAATGGAGACATTGAACTTGGATGTTTGAGCGTTTTTGGAACTATTCACTAAAGGAACTCTTGGAGATTTACCAAACACAGTTTGCCTTGTTGGTAGACAGTGGTTTTGGGGGTTGTGGACAAAATGTTATGCTATAGCTCTTACATGTCTCCCACAAATGGAGGACTTGGTACCCATAGCAGCTTAGCTCAGAGATTAGGCCTTGAGCAGAAGACAGGAACATAAGAACTCTGACCTCATAAATACATTATGAGACTGATAATGGATCTATCACTCAATGGGCTATTGGGATGGGTAGAAACTTCAGAAGGTACTCGTGGTTGAAGGATATAGATCATTGAGGGAATGCCCATGAGGGTACATTTTGTCATTTATCCCAGCTTCCCTTCTTTCCTTCCTCCTAATCTCTGCTTCCTGGCCACAATGAGGCAATCATTTCTACAGTACTTGCACTCTGCCATATTGTTCTCTTTTGCCAGATGCACAAACCAATAGGGGTAAATAATCATGGACAGTAAACAAAAAATAATATTCTGATATTGTGACATGGTAGAGAAACTTGAAATGTAATCATCTACTGTGACCTTGTACAATTCTCAGAAACATACACAGATACTATGTTCACATACAGAAAACACAGAAAATACCCAGATACTGAGTTGATACACTAGCCAAAGTTATTATCCAGATACTGGGACCAAATGCACTAAACAGAGACATTACAGAGATACTGTGACCAGGTATACTACACAGAGACAACAACCAGATACCATGACCAGTAACTAAAGAGACTAGCAAAATGTATCAGTCACACTTCTCTAGAGGAATAGAAGAAATAGGATATATGTATGGTTATAAAAACAGGATTTATTAGATTGGCTTAGACATTTAGAATCTGGATGGTTCCACAGTGACCATTTGTAGGCTGGAGAGCTGGAGAGAGCATAGTCGCTCATTCCATGAAACTAGAGTCTCAGAACAAAGATATCAATGATGTCTCCCTTGTTCTGGACCAAAGACCTGAAAACTGCCCATAGAGTTGCTGGTCAGTCTACATTGGAAAATGAAGGGGCTAGATTCTGATGTCTCAGGTGATCACAATAGTCGTCACGAACCCTCTGAAGAAGAATCGAGCTTGCTTCTGCTGTTGCTTCCTTGTTCTTCCAACTCTTGTTCCATCCAAGTCCCCAAACTATTGGACTGTGCTGCCCACGCTGACAGTGAGCCTTTACCTCAGTTCACTGTCCCACAGCCCTATCATTCCTAGAAACAACCTCACTGAGACCTGCAGAAGCCTCTGAATCATAGGCCTCTCTTAATCCCAACAAGTTGACATTCAGATTAATCCTCAAACCAGATATGTACCAGGTACTAGAGATATCAGTCAGATTCCATGGTCACAAATAATACATATGTACCATGACCAGAAACAGTAACCATAGAAAATAATCAGATACCATGTCCATGTAGAGTGAGTAGAGACTAAATCCAGATTCTAAAATCAGGTATAGTCATTATAGATGACACCATGTCATTAGAGAGACACCATGACCTGATCCACAAACTGGACATTATCCACATATTCTGAGTACATACTGTAACCAGAATAATAGTTAGATAATGTCTGACTAGAGACATTAGCCAGCTATTATGACCAGATAAAGGAAACAGAAACAATACTTTACTATAGTTACCAGGTATAGTAAACAGATACAATAACCCAACACTGTGACAATGTACAGTAAACAGAGACCTTAGCCAGATACATGAGCAGCAATAGTAAGCAGAGACTGTGATACAGTGACCTATTATGATAAGATGATGCATTAGCCAGATATCATGATCAGGTATAGTAGAAATTAGGCAATTACTATAACGAGGTGTGGTAACCAGAGACATTAGCAAGATACTGAGAATAGGTAAACATAACAGAATCATTATGCAAATACTCTGACCAAGTACAGTAATGAAAGACTTTAGTTAGGCACCATGACCAGGTACAGTATATAGAGAAAATACATAGATACCATGAATAGGTACAATATCTGAAGACCTTAGCTAGACACCATTAACAAATTCAGTAACTAGTCATAATATCCAAATCTGTGACCAAGTATAGCAATTAGAGTCATGAGTCAGATACCATGAACAACTACAGCATTTGGAGACAATGCTTGATATCATATCCAGGTACAGCCACTACAGTTCATAGCCTGTTACTGACACTGGGTGCAGGAACCAGAGACATAAGACAGAAACCACGAGAAGGTATGGACCAGGTATGGTAACCAATGGTATTAGTCAGATAACCTGACCATGTACAGTAACTCGAAACAGCCAGATATCATGACCAGGTTTTGTACCCAGAAACCTTTGTCAGATACCGTTACCAGGTACAAAAAGCAGACATAAAACCCAGATATAGTGACCAGATACACTCACCAGAGACATTAATCTGCTACCGTAACCAGGTAAAGTAACTGGAAACAAGAACTAGAGGCTATAAAGAGAGAGAGTAAGCAGGCCTGATACAGTGACCAGGTAGAAAATGCCCTGATACTGTGACTGAATACAATAAAGAGAGACATTAGCCTGACACAGAAACCAGTAACTGTAACCAGAAATAATACCCAGATTCAGTGATCAAGTTTAGAAACCAGACAACAGCAGATACAGGGACCATATACATTAATGTACTAATTAGACAAATAAAGCAGGCACTGTGACCAGGAATAACAACAGGAGACATTAGTTGGATTATGTCACCATGTTTAGTAACTGGAGACATTAGCCAGGAGTCAGGTATTGTGACCAGCTTTAATAGATAGACACTACATTCAGATACTGTGACCCAGTACAGTAAGCAGAGACATTTTCCAGACACTGTGACAAGGTATAGTAGCCAGCAATAATACCCAGATATTTGACTGTGTACCATAAGCAGAGATATTAATAAAATACTGGGACCAGAAACAGTAACCAGAGACATTAGTCAGATACCATGACGAGATACAGAATAAAGAACCAATACCCAAATACCATGACTAGGTAGAGAAAACTGAGACCTTAGGCAGATTGTCTGGATAGGGATGGCAAGAAGAAACAATATGTTTTATCTCATACCTTGTATCTCATGCCTCAATGTGTTATAATAAACAGAGGTGTTAACCAGAGACTATGACTAGGGACAAGAACCACAGATATTGGCGAATACCTTGACTAGGTACAGTAAACAGAGGCATTAGTTATGCATAGTGACCAGATACAGTATACAGAAACATATCCATACAAGTTGATGAAGTACAGTACGCAGAACCATACTGAGATACCATGATCAATCAGTAACCATATACTGTGACAAGATACAAAAATCAGAGACATTACCCAGATACCATGACAAGATACAAGAACTAGAGACATTAACCAAATTCAATAACCATAAACAGTGACCAGAAACAATATGTAGACACCATACCCAAGACTCTAAAAAGAGACAATACTCAGTTACTGTGCCAGGTACAATACCCAGAGGCATTAGCCAGATGTCATGTCCAGGTATTGTAACCAGACATATCATCCTGATATCATAACCAGGTGGAGGAACCAAAAATAGTATCTAGATACCATGACACAGTACAGTAACCACAGGCATAAGCCTAATACTGTGATTAGATACAGTATACAGAGAAAACACCCTAATACCAGCTCCAGGTACACTAAACACACACAATAAGCTGATGCTAAAACAAGGTAAAGAAAATGAAGATTCTGTGGCCAGGAATAGTAAGCAGAGATAATACTTCATAACTCAACCTGTTACAATAAGAAGAGGTACTGCCCGGATACCACAGCCAGGAATAGTTACCAGTGATAAAAATTAATGAATTTTGGAGCTACAGTAAGCAAAAGTATTAATGAGACACCATGACCAGATATATTGTCGAGAGACATTAGCAAGATACCATGACCAGGTTCAGTAGCTGAGACTTTAGGTAGACACAGAGAACCAGTAAACAGTCATTACCCAGACAACGTATCCAAGGAAAGTAACCAGTGTCATTAGCCAGATATCATGAAAAGGTCCAGGATACAGATACATTGGCCAGATATGCTGAACAGTTATACTAATCTGAAATTTCGCAAGGTATGGTGACCGGATACAGTAACTAGAGTGCAGAGCCAAAAATAATGACTAGGTACAGTAACAGAGAACTTAGTCAGATTCTGTGGGTAGGAACAGTCAGCAGAAACAATACCTTGTACCTCAACCTGCTCCAATAAGCAAAGGCATTCACAGAGTGCCAAAACCTTGACCAGGCATAGTAAACACAGACAGTAGCCAGATACACTGTATAGTTACTGTCACCAGAGATGTTGGTCAGACACCATGACCAAGTATATCATGCAGAGAAATGGGACAGACTCTTTGAATAAGTATGGCACACAGAAAAATATCCAGTTACTGTGATCAGATATAGTCACTAGACATTCACCATATAGTGTGACAAGATACTCTAAGTACAGACATTACCCTGATACCATGACTGGGTAGAGTAAAGGGAGACATTAGCCAGATACTGTGACCAGAATCAGTAACCAGAGAAAATATTCATATACTATGACCTTGGTACAGTAACCAGAGACATTTTCCAGACACTGTGACCAGTAAAATACCATGACTAGGTGTGATGGTTGGATATGAGGTGCCCCCCAAAACTCACATGTGAGACAATACAAGAAGATTCAGAGGAGACATGATTGAGTTGTGAGAGCCTTAGCCTAATGAGTGACTTACCCCCTGGTGGGATTAAGTGAGTGGCAACAGACAGGATAGGGTGTGGCTAGAGGAGATTGGAACTGGGGTGTGACTTTGGGGCATATATTTTATATTTGGAGAGTGAAGATTCCTCTGTCTGCTTCCTGATCACCAAGATAAGAGATGCTTCCCTCCAACACCCTCTCCCACCATAATGTCCTGTTCATCTCATGCCCCGAGGAATGGAACTGACCTCATATGGCCTTTCAGAGTTATATGACCATGAGCCTCCACATAAGCTTATCCTCCTCTATAATTGTTCTGGTCAGATCCTTTTAGTCACAGCAATGAAAAAACTGACCAAGACATTAGGTAAAGGAAACAGAGTCCTTATCTCTAAGGTGAGCAGGAGGAATAACCAGAGACAGTAGCCAGAAGTAGCAACAAGTTCAAAAACCAAAGCCATTAGCAACCTCCTTGACAAGGTACAATAATCAGATACTCTATTTAGCCAGATTTAGTGATCAAGGACATAAACCAGAGAAATATCTACTTCCTGTGACCAGGTACATAAACCACAGACATTTGCCCAATACTGTGACTAGTAACCAGAGACATTAACCAGATATCAAGACCAGGTAGAGTATACGCAGACAATACCCAGATACCATGACACCCTACAGTACTCAGAACATTGATCAGATACTAAGACCAGACATAGTTAAAAGAGTCATTACCCAGATACTGTGACCAAATAGAGGAATCAGAGACATTAACAATTACTATGACAAGGTACAATAACCAGAGAATTAAGCCTGATATTGTGACCAGGTAGAGGAAACTGAGACAATAACTAGATACAGTCAGGAGGTACAATAACCAGAGACATTAGCCAGATCCCATGTTGCATCAAATAGAGACAACATACTGATGCCTGACCCATACAGTCATGAGTCAGATACCATAACCCAGTACAATAACCATAGACCTTAGCTACATACACGACCAGCTACAATAACCAGAAACATTAGCTAGATTTTCTGACCAGTTATAATAATCAGCAACATTAGCAAGGTACTGTGACCAGATATAGTAAACACAGACAGTACCCAGATATGATGACAAGCAACAGCTGCCAGAGACCTTAGTCAAATATTATGACCAATTACAAAACCAGATACTGTGGCCACATACAGTAAACAGAGATAATAATTAGTCACTCTGAAAAGGTATAATAACCTGACACATTAGTCACATGCTGAGACCAAATACAATAAACAAAATTCTACCCATATATTGTCACTAGATACTGTAACCAGAGTCTTTAAGCAGATACTTGACCAGGTACAGTAAACTGAGGTGTCAGGCCAGATAACATGACCAGGAAAAGTCAACAGAGATAGTGCCTACATACTAGGATCTATCACAATAAGACACATTACATGGACCTGTCCTCAGCAGACATTGTGATTCCTGGCTTCCTACCTTCCGGGGATCTCCATGTGGCTTGAATTTCACTCTCAGAGCCTCTCATCGTCACCTTCTTATGGGTTCTCCTCACAGACTCTTTTCATGTTATGCACTGCCTGTCTTCATTGGATTTTCTTAGACACCTTGGTGGAAGTCTGTGGGACACTGGAACTCTTTTCTTCTGAGTTCACACCTGTAAAAAGAGCACACGTTTACACAATAGACATTTACTGTGCCCAGGTACAGTAAACAGAGACAATAATTAGATACCATTACCAGTTACAGTAACCAAAGACATTAGGCATATATTCCTGAGCAGGTACAGTGTTAAACACTGGACAGATAACATGGCCAGGAAACCAGAGACATTTACCAGATTGTGTGAATGGGTACTGTTCTAGCTACTCCAGACTCAGTCCACCTGTGACTCCCATGGGTGACTTGGCTGAGGATGCCTGGGGTTGAGAGTGTCTGCCCTGTGCTGGGTTGCAGTGGAGAGGTGGCCCTGCTTCTCCACGTGCCCTTCACATCTGCACCAGCTCTGGCCTCAATCGGTTGGGGACCAGCAGGACCTGACACTGGCTGTGGGGGCCAGCTAGCCACCCAGCAATATTCCTGGTCCCCCAGTCTTGGCCTTCAGGGCTGAACACACCCCACCTCTCTTGTCTGGGTGACTTCCCAACCTGAGCTCAGTGTGGGGATACTGACATCTCCAGCCACCTTTGTCTGCTTCATGGCCATAGGCTCCAGCAATGAGTCCCCAAGGGGCCAAGGCATGGAGATGTTGGATACACTGCTGTACCGCAAACAGAATGTCAGCAGGGACAAAGGGCAGAAAATGGACACCAGATACCATGCTCAGCTTCTGATTTGGGAACTTCAGACAAGGGCTGCACCCTGTCCAGGTCGAAGAGAGCTTGTAGCTCTTCTTCAGCCTGTTCAGTGCCGACTGGTTCTGGGCAGTTGGCCATGGGACCAACCAATATTCCACTGGAGCACTGGACCCTCTGAGCATGTGGGCATCCAAACCAGGGTCTAGCAAAGGCAGGGAAGCCAGGGTGTCCTCAAGGAGCAGTGAGGACAGGGGCACATTGCGGTGCAGGGCCAGGGGTCAAGTGCTGTCCTCGGTGTGGAGCTCAGGGCCTCCAGGGCTTGCAGTGGTGGGCAGGTAAGCACAGGGATATCAGGGCGACTTCATCAGACATGTGCTGAATCCTTGAGTCTGAGCAGGAATTCCTCAGGGGAAGCAGAACTGGTCTGATTCCACACATGCATGAGCATGTGCACACGGTCCCAGGTCACCTGATGCCTGAGATGCAGGGCCAGCACTTGCCGAGGACAGCAGCCTCCCAGGTTGCAAAGAGCCTGAGTCCCAGAACTCTGCAGTTGATGGCTCAGTCACTGCCCTGGGCTGAGACTTGGCTGTGTTGTCTTCCACCACACTAGGCTTTTGGGGAGCGCTAGCACTAACCTACTTGGAGTCTGGAACCCTAGGACTCAAGTGTGGAGACGTTCTCCCACCAAACCTTATTGGATGTAACACAACAAATGAAGTTTAATGGTATAAGTAGCACCTCTGATTTTCACAAATTATTTTAGAAAGAAATATATTTTGGAACTGTAAATACTTCATTTGAATTCAACATAGTTTTGATTCAGAGCAAAATGAAGTGAGCAATAAGGGAAATATTATCAACCCTGGTTTGCCCAGTATTCAAAATGAACACGTCATGAAGTCAAAGCATTGTGAAAAGTGTGAACAAGGAATTTCTCAATGATAAATAGTTTTGGAATCTGTATTTTAGGAAATGCCTACAGAATAAATAAGGATACAGAGAAAACTGAAGTTGAGAGCTAGAGATAGAGCTCTGTGCTAAGTCACTTGCCTATTGAGCTGGAAGGCCTGGGCTTAATCTCCACCCCTATAGGGAAAAAAAAATAGGTTGAATATTTTCAAAACTCAGTATCTATATGTAAAATACTTCAGAATGCAAGGTATTTTGGTGTAATGGTCATTAAAATTTATCATTTCCCTGGTACAGTAGGGACAGGCCTATAATTCCAGTGACTCAGGTGCCTAAGACAGGAAGATCACAAGTTCAAGGCCAGCCTCAGCTATTTAATGAGGCTCTAGGCAACTTAGTGAAACCCTGCCTCAAAAGCAAAAGCCTAAGGGATGTAGCTCAGTGGTAAAGTGCACCTGGGTTCAATTTTCAGTACTTAAAAAGAAAAAAAGAAAGAAAGAAAGAAGAAGAAGAAAAGACTCATTTCAGTTGGGTGAGGTGACACACTTATCATTCTGCAATCCTCGCTGCTCTGGAGAGCCTGAGGCTGAAGGATCAAAAGGTCAGGGCCAGCCTAGGCAACTTAGTGAGACCCTGTCTCAATAAAACATAAAATGGTCTGGGCATATAGCTCAGTTATAGAGTGCCCTTGGATTCCAACTCCATTACAAAAATAAGTAAATAAAAAATTTGAATGAGATACTGTTCCATGTCATATAAAATTGAAATAGCTCAATATGTAAGTCAGGGAGAAAATGATGAATACACATTACAGAAATACTTTTCACCAGTTCCTGATCTCTTAGATGATCTTGCATATTTGATCTTAAAGAAAATTATTAGTGTACTTTTATTACATAAGAGATCAAACCTATGAGGGTCCTAATATTTACTGAGAACTTAATTTGATATTTATGTTTAATTAATTTTTATCAAACTTATGCATGCTTCCTCAATGCAGGTAGTTTACTTCAGGAAAATGGGTTTTGGATGGACAAGAAACTGACATGTTTATTTTTGGACAATACAACTTACCTTTAAATCTATGTTGAACTTGATACCACCATATTCTGAAGCTATTCTCTTGTACTTTGACTGCATATTGAATAGCAATGAAAATTAGAAATTCATTTTTTCTATTGATGAATTAGCTGTAATATCAGTTTATGTTGCTGATCATTTTGTATAAAATCACAACTTAATCATAGGAATGCTTTTTTCCCAACAAATAGAATTTCTAAAAACTGCAACAAAGAATTCTTCTTACTTTTGATAGATAACTATTCAAAATTACCTTACCCTTATTCACCATGGACTGTAGAAATTCTTGTCTAGTTACTAAACCTGGTCCCAGTATCTGGTTAATGTCTTCTGTTGTTATTCCTGGTCATAGTACCTGGCTTATTTGTCTAATTACCACATTAATGTATGTGGTCCCTGTATCTGCTGTTGTCTGGTTTCCAAACCTGATCACTGAATCTGGGTATTATCTCTGGTTACAGTGACTGGTTTCTGTATCAGGATAATGTATCTCTTAATGTATCCAGTCACATTATCTGGGCATTATCTACCTGCTCACTGTATCAGGCCTGGTTACTGTATCTGTTCAAAGCATCTAGCTATTGTCTCTAGTTACTTTACGTGGTTACAGTAGCAAGTTCATTTCTCTGGTGAGTGTATGTGGTCACTATATCTGGGTTTTGTCTCTGTTTACTGTACTTGATAATGGTATTTGACAAATGTCTCTGGGTACAGCACCTGGTCATGTTATCTGGCTGTTTTGGTTTACTATACTCAGTCTGGTTATCTGACTAATACCTTTGGTTACCATACCTGGTACCAGAATCTGCATAATTTCTGGTTTGGCTACCTTCTCATGATTTCTGTCTGTTTTCTCTGGATACTGCACTCAGTTTCAGTAGCAGGCTATGGACTGTAGTGGCTGTACCTGGATATGATATCAAGCAATTGTCTGTGAATGCTGTAGTCGTTTATGGTATCTGACTCATGTTTGTAATTGCTATTCTTGGTCACAGAATTTAGATACTACCACTGGTTACTGATTTTGTTAATGGTGTCTAGCTAAGGTCTTCAGATATTGTACCTATTCATGGTATCTGATATTTTCTCAGTATACTGTACCTGGTAAGGTACCTGGGTAATGTCTTTGGTTACTGTACTTGGTCAGAGTATTTGCATAGTGATTCTGTTAAATGTACCTTGTATCAGTATCTTTCTAATGTCTCTGATTACCATACCTGGTCACAGTATTTGCCTAATTTTTCTGGTTACCATACCTGATCATGGTATCTGGCTAATGCTTCATCTTACCATAACAGGTCAGAGTATCACAGTCTCTGCTTAGTATTCCTGGTTAAGTATCTGGCTAAGGTCTCTGTTTACTGTACATTGTCACAGTATTGGATTATTGTATCTGTTTACTTTACCTTGTCACTATATGAAAGTATTGTTTCTCTTTCCTTTATCTGGTCGAAGTACCTGGCTAATGTCTCTAGTCAGACATTATCTAACTATTATTCTGGTAACAGTATGTACTCAGAATACTTGGATAATGTCCATCTTGTGAATCAGGTCATGGTGTCTCTCTAACATCTACAATTACTCTACCTGATTGTAGAATGTGAATTTTGTCTCTGCTCACTCTACATGGACATGGTATCTAATTATTTTTTGTGATTACTGTTTCTGGTCATGGTACATACTTGTTATTTGTGGCCATGGTATCTGGCTGGTATGTCTAGTAGCTGGTATATATCTGGTTTGATGGTTAATCTGCCTTGTCAACTTGATGGGATTAAGAGATGCCTAAGATTCAAAGGTTTCTATATGTCTCAGTGAGGTTGTTTCTAGGAATGATTGACCTGTGAGACAGCAAAATGAGGTAAAGAAACACAGAGTAAGGGAAGCAAAGACTAATAGGTTGGGAACTTGGATGGAGCAAAAGTTGGAAGAAGGAAGGAATAGCAGAAGAAAGCTCAATTCTTCTTGAGAGGGTTCTTGTCTACGCTGTGATCACATGACATCAGAATCTAGCTCCTTCATTTTTCCAAAGTGGACTGACCAGTAACTCTATGGGGAGTTCTCAGGCCTTGATATAAGACAGAGGTGACATCATTGATTTCTGTTGTTCTGAGACTCCAGTTTCATGGACTTAGCAGCTTCCCTCTCTCAGCTCTCCAGCCTGCAAATGGTCACTGTGGAACTATCCAGATTCTAGATATCTAAGCAAAGCTAATAAATCGCCTTTATATACATACATATGTCCTATTCCTTGTATTCCTCTAAGAAGTGTGACTGATACATCTGGTTAGTCTGTTTGGTTACTGGTCATGGTATCTGGTTATTGTCTCTTTGTAATATACCTGGTCACAGTATCTCTGTAATGTCTGTGTTTAGTGCCTTGGTCACAGTATCTGGATAATATCTTTGGTTAGTGTATGAGATCACAGTATCTGGGTATTGTCTGTGTTTTCTGTATGTGAACACAGTAACTGTGTATGTTTATGAGAATTGTACAAGGTCACAGTAGAGAATTACATCTCAGCTTACTGTACCATGTCACAATATCAGAGTAATGTTTTTGTTTACTGTCAGTGATTATTTTCACTTATTGGTTTGGGCCTCTGGCAAGAAAGAACAAGATGGCAGAAAGCATGTAGTATAGCAATGTTGTTTACCTCATTGTGGCCTGGAAGCAGAGATTAGGAGGTAGGAAAGAAGGGAGACTCGGATAAATGACAAAATGTGCCCACAAGGCCATTCCCCCAATGATCTATATCCTCCAACTACAGTACCTTGTGAAGTTCCTACCCATCCAAATAGCCGATTGAGTGATCGATCCATTATCAGTCTCATAATCTATTTCTGAGGTCAGACCCCTCTGACCTGGGATGGTATTGTGGGAAGGTACTCATGTGGAGCCGCATGAGGGGCTTGAGGAAGCTAGGCAGTTGAGGAGGCTCGGCAGGCCCCTTTGGTTTCAATGGGTCCGGGTTCCCTGGCAGTGTAGATGGATACATACTTGGTCAGAGGAGGCAACTAGTGTTCCATACCTCAGTGGGTCTGATATGTCATGTGGACACAAGGGGTGGAGGCTAACTGGATTGTGGCCCAACCAGGACCTGAGATCCAGAAACGGCCCAGCCTTTGGAAGCACAGGCTGTACCTCTGGCTGTAGGGTGGCACAGTAAAGTGAGCTAGAAAGGGTAGAGAGAGCAATAATTAGCTAGGTGGGGCAGAAGCACTGGATCACAGCCCCATCTTCTCTCTCTTTTACTCTATAGTCCCTTGAGCTCCCTTGGCTTGCATGATTTGGCCAAGATGTCTCTACTCTTTGAGTGTGGACATAGAAGTCACCAGTCATGGCTTGAGAGATCTCAAACACCCCCACAAGTCTACAGGATGCGACCTACTGCTTGCTGGCCCCATCAGATTGCCAGCTCTGTCTTCCTGGAACTGATTTGCTAGCTCCCACCCTCAGTAGGTAGAATATGTGCCCACCTGAAGTGCTCCAGAATGCTGGGTGCAGGGTGTGATCTCTGCATCTAACAGCCCCAGTGTTGACACTCCATTCTGCACCTGGAAAGGACCCCATCTCTAAATTCTTTCTCCTGTGGCAGTGGGTTCAAGGGTTCATGACCTCCCTATAGCAGGGTACTGAGGCAGTTAAGCTATATGTGTGCCACAGGCTTAGTAAGTGCCTGGCCCCTGCATCTCAGGCATCTCGTGACCTGTGGCCATGTGCACATGTGCATGCATGCCTGGAACTTGGACCAGTTCTCTTTCCCCTGATGAATTCCTGCCCAGAGTGGAGGATTCAGCACACTGCTCCACACATTCACCAGGACATCCTGTGTGCTTACCATGACCACCTCTGCCAGTTCCAGAGGCCCTGAGCTCCACACAGAGGACCATACTGGACCCTGGGCCCTGCAAACGGTCCCGGCCCTGGCCTCACTACTCTTTGAGGGCACCCTGGTGGCCCGCCTTTGCTAGAACCTGCCTTGGTTGCCCACGGGCTCAGATGGTCTGTGAATACCAGTGGAATGTTGGATGGGCCCGGGACCAACTGCTCAGCACCCAAAGGCACTGAACAGGCTGAAGAGGAGCTTCAAGCTCCCTTCAGCCTGGACATGGTGAGCTCTAGTGAGAAGTTCCCAATGGAGAAGCTGGGCACATTTTCAGGTGTTCATTTTCTGCCCTATGTCCCTGCAGTGCAGCGGTGTAACCCGCATCTCCTGCCTTTGGTGTCCCTTGTTGACTTGTTGCTGGAGCCCATGGCCATGATGTAGACCACGGTGACTGGAGATGTAGAAATCTCCACACTGAGCTCCAGGTAGGAAAGGCACCCACCAGTGAGGTGGGGTGGGTTTGGCCCTGGAGGCCAAGCCTGGGGGACCAGGAAGGGTGCTGGGTGGCTAGCCAGCCCCACAACCAGTGTCAGGTCCTGCTGGTCCCCTACCGATTGTGGCCAGAGGTGGTGCAGAGCTGAAGGGCACATGGAGAAGCAGGGCCACCTCTCCATTTCAAACCAGCATGGGGCAGACCCTCTCAACCAAGGCATCCCCAGCCATGGGAGTCACAGGTAGGCTGGGTCTGGAATAGATGGAACAGTACCCATTCACAGAATCTGGTAAACGTCTCTGGCTACTTGGTCATTTTATCTGTCCAGTGTTGACATGTACCTGGTCAGAAATATATGCACAATGTCTGGTTACTCTAACTGGTCATGGTATCTAATTATTTTCTCTATTTACTCTACCTGAACATAATAACTGTCTAATGTGTAAAGTGTGCTCTTTTTACAGGTGTGAAATCAGAACAGAAGAGTTCCAAGGTCCCACAAACTTCCATCAAGATGTCTACGAAAATCCTATGAAGAGAGGCAGTACATAGCATGAAAGGAATCTTTGAGGAGAACCTATAAGAGGGTGATGATGAGAAGCTGAGAGTGAACATGAAGCTGCAGTGGAGACCCCCAGAAGGTAGGATGCCCGGTATCAGAATATCTGCTAAAGGAAGCTCCATGTAATGTCTCATCGTGTAACAGATCCTATTATGAAGGCACTATCTCTGTTGACTATTCCTGGTCATGATATCGGGGTTCATACCTCAGTTTACTGTACCTGGTCAAGTATCTGCATAAAGACTCTGGTTACAGTATCAAGTGACAATATA
The DNA here is from genome assembly GCF_902686445.1 of Sciurus carolinensis. Taxonomy (NCBI): domain Eukaryota; kingdom Metazoa; phylum Chordata; class Mammalia; order Rodentia; family Sciuridae; genus Sciurus; species Sciurus carolinensis. The sequence continues at coordinate 90,132,772 of NC_062224.1, forward strand.
TGGGTATAATTTTGTTTATTGTATTTGGTCACAGGATCTGACTAATGTCTCATGTTATTGTACCTTGTCCAAGTGAATAATTGTTATCTCTGTTTACTGTATGTGGCCACAGTATATGGTTTTATAATTGTTGATAGTATTTGACTAAAGTCTCTGGTTACTTTTCCTTGTCATCATATCTGGGTATTGTCTGCGTTTACTAGATCTGGTCTTGCTAATGTTCCTGATTATTATAACTGGTCAGTATATCTAGCTAGTGTTTCTGGTTATTGTATCTGGTCATGGTATGTAGCTAAGGTTTGCAGTTATTGTACTGGGTTATGGTATCTGACTCATGACTGTACGGGTCAGGCATCCAGATGCTGTCTCTATTTGATGCACCATGGGATCTGGCTAATGTCTCTGGCTACTCTACCTCCTGACTGTATCTACATATTTTCTCAGTTTACTGTACCTGGTCACAATATCAGGCTTAATTCTGTGGTTATTGTACCTTGTAGTTGTTAATGTCTCTGATTCCTCTATTTGGTCACAGTATCTGGGAAATGGCTCTGTTAACTATGTTTGATTTTGGTATCTGCTCAATGTTCTAACTACTGTATTGTGTCATAGTATCTGGGTATTGTCTTGTTGTACTCTACCTAGTTTTGGTGTCTGGTTAATGTCTCTGGTTACTAGTCACAGTATCTGGCTAATGTCTGTGGTTCATGTACCTGGTCACAGTAATGGGATAATTTCTCTGGTTTATGTCCTTGATCATCAAATCTGGCTAAATAGAGTCCTTAGTTCTTGTATCTTGTCAAGGAGGTTGCTAATGGCTTTGGTTTCTGATCTTGTGGCTGCTTCTGGCTAATGTCTCTGGTTACTGCACCTGGTCACCTTATGTAGATAATGACTCTGGTTACTATACCTAATGTCTTGGTCAGTTTTCAGGCATGAAACAATGACCACCAACTCTTTCTGAAACCCTCCCCCATGGTTCCAGTTCTGAGGCTTGTCCTATGAATTAATGATTGGTCACAGACCTTATTCAATGTGGACATGGAGGATGGTCTCTGCTAATTGGCCAGATTGCAATCATGAGACCTCTATCTCAAAGGTGCTTTGGGAGCAACTCACACTGTTTCCAGATGAAGGACAATGTCATGCTTATGATCAGGGTTCATGGTGGACACACTGCATCCTCTGTGCTTCTTTTCTTGGCCTATGACCATTCATATATTCCTCCCACACACCACTGTCTTCTGTTCAGAGAGGAATTCATGATAGTACTTCTCCTGTTCCCACACCCACTTCACTACCAAAAATATACCATGACTTCCTGTGTGAAGGTTGGAATTGGGATTTGCTCCTGGCTTTAGGCCTGATCCTCAAGTGATGTTATAATCAGTTATTTAGTCAATAAACATTCACTGAGCACCTGCTGAGTACAAGGCCCTCACTAATTGCTGGATGCAGGGACCATCAGGAATGATGATGCTCCTGCCCTCAAGGAAGTGAGACTCTAGGGAAGACAAAGGCAGAAGGGTGACTCCACATGAAAAAGGTTAAATAGGGTAAATGGATCTGAGAGTGTACAAGGGCATACAGGGAGCTGGACAGAGACAGACCCTGTGAACAAGTGACAAATGAAAGTCAGGGACAGGTCCTGTGGCCATCAGAGGAAGAGTATCCCATTTAGAGGGCAGGTACTGCAAGGCACTTGATGTGAGATCCACGGTGGCTTCCCTGAACAGAGTGAATATTCCAGAACCAGAGAGTGTATATTCTATCCTTTGAGGGTCATGTACCCTTTTTCACAACTGCTCAATTTGTCATTGTCATTCAAAGTCAGCACTGACAACACCAAAATGACCAGGTGTGAATGTTCTCCACTGGTGCTTTGTAATTGAACACTGAATTAGGAAGTTCATCTCTTCACTTTTCATTACTAGTTTTCCATGTTTGATCATTTTTTGTATGAAAATAGATGAAAGGCATCAAACTACCAGCAGGGCCCATTTGTCCCAAAGGCTGTAGTGTGCACACATCTGTTTCCATAGGATTAGAAAGGCAGTGAAGGAGCAGGCAGTAGGGAGGAAAGCAGCTGGAGATGGGGTCAGACAGAGAAAGAGAAGCCCACCCATTCAGACTTTGGGCCCATCTGGAGCTGTCTGGGTTCCAACACCCCCTGGAAATGCTGGAGTTTCAGAACCAATGGGGATTCTGGGCAGCAGATGTCACCCAGGTAGTCTTCCAGTAAATGATCTGCGGCTGAGCCAGCAACTGGAGGATGGTACAAGGCTCATTCTAATGTGAATCCCTTTCCTTATCTGGGCTTCTGCTTCCTCACCAATAAAAGGAGGCACTGGAGGCAAATGATCTCCAGAAATCACCCAGGTTCTGACCTGCTGATGTTGTTCTGATCTTCAGCACCATGGACATTCCTCAGGGCAGAGATCTTGACTGTGTCTGTGAGTAACCTCCCAGACTCTGTGTTCCTGTGAGTTCCTGAATGCTGCTACTGCAGATGCTCCCACCATTGAAAATGTCCCTTGTGCTGCTTGTGAACCCCCAGCTCACCCACTTCTGCCAGTGAGACTTGGGCCTCTGAGAGGAAAGTGTGGGCAACCACATTCTCTCTTCCTCCTCTCTCTCCCCACCTGAAATGGGCAGTAGATCTCAGGCAGAATGGACAGCCTGGTGTGTCAGCAGGGGAGTGAGGGATCCTTTGGAAGCATGTCCCCTTGGGAGACCGGTCATTCTCTTCTGTGGAAGCCTCATTCCTCTTCACAGTGGAACATTTGGGAACATGGGTTCATTCCCATGGTCACTCTGTCATCATTTGTCAGTTTGCTCAGTTACTCAACACCTCATGAATTCATTTTCCCCTCCCTTTTAGCTTTGATGGCTTTTCCAAGGCTACAGCAGAAGGTGAAATGAAGAAACAGATGTGGAGAACAGATTATTAGTCTTTGCTTTGGAAGTCACATCATAGTGTGCTAGAAATATTTATTGAGCTTTAATGTTCAGCAAACTTCATTCCCATCACCTCATGCTGAGTGACAGGTGGAGCCTTTACTCTGTTCTTCCTCCCTGCCTGAAGATGATCTCCTGTAAGGAAACCCTTCATTGTACTTCATTTTGTTAGGAAGAAAGCCTAATTTCTGAGTTAGTATTGGAATGTACTATATAACCTTAGTGAGACAGAGTATAGTAAAAAGCAACAACAGTGTATGAACTTGCATTTAAATTAAACACTCTCAGTTTGACTACTTTTTAACAACTTGAATTCAGCTAAGTCTGTGTTCTTCCAACTTATCATGAGGGAATGTACAGTGGCTTCTTAAAATAATCCACTTCAGGGCAGCTAACACTGAAGGAAAAAAGTAAATGTGACTTTTTAGTGATTCAGAGATTTGCACTCATAGTTATGAATTATGACAGTTATCATACCTTTCTCACCATTATTTTCAAGCAGTAGAAAATGTGACATAGTGGGAGAGGCAGGATTGAATGGTAGTGATTTATCATGAAGTAATTCACTATGAGATATTACTAGAAGGAAACACATATCTAAGTAGCATTTACATGTGGGTGGTAAGGTGATTTATCACTTTCATTGTTTTAAAATACTCCTGTTATTGTTTGGATGTAAGGTGTGTCCCCAAAATTCGATTGTGAGATAATGCAAGAAGGTTTAGAGGAGAAATGATTGTGGGTGATAAGAGTCTTAAGTAAATCAGTGAATTAATCTCCTGAGGGGATTAACTAAATGGTAACTGTAGGCAGGTTAGGTATGGCAGGAGGAGGTGGGTCCCTGGGGACATGCCTTTGAGATATATATTTTGTATCTGTCGAGTGAAGTCTCTCCATTTCTGCTTCCTGATCACTGTGTGTGCTGCTTCCTTCTGCCACACTCTTCTGCCATGATGTTTGCCTCATGTGGAGCCCCAAGAAATGAGCTGCTGTCTATGAACTGAGACCTCTGAAACCACCAGCTCCCAAATAAACTTTTCCTCCTCTACAATTATTACTATCCGGGCAACATAGGGAGACTCTGTCTTAAAATAAGATTTAAATGGGACTGAGAATATAGGTCAATAGTAGAGCACTTGCGTAGCATGTGTGAGAGCCTGGAACCCCCACTATTTCAAATGAATAAAGAAATATCCATTACTTTATGACAAGGATATTCAACTTTAAAACAGATCTAGATAATTATTATGAAAAATAGTCCAAAAATTGAATGCTCTGAATCCAGAGTGCTCACTACCTGTGACTTCCAGCCTGTGAGCACAGTGAGACTCTATTTGCCAACCTCACTGACAGGACAGGGTGGGGGACACCTCACAGCATGGCTCTTTCCTCCAATGTGAATCTCCATTTTGCCAAGTTGACTTGACATTAATGGTTTAAATAACTGGTCATGTTTAGCAAGGGCTGACTGGCTGAGACTGCTTCCAAATGTCAATTCCTTCATGGATTGTACCACTACTTCATTTTCCTATAGCTCCATTGGATATTTATTAGGTATTAAAGCAGAAAGATCTATTCATGTTACCTTTAAAGACATTAGCCAGGAGACAGATATTGTGATGAGTTTTAATAGATAGATACCATATTCAGATACTGTGACCCAGTACAGAATGCAGAGACATTTTCCAGACACTGGCAAGGTATAGCAACCAGCAATAATACCCAGATATTTGACTGTATACAGTAAGCAGAGATATTAATCCAATACTGGAATCAGATACAGTAATCAGAGATATTAGTTAGATACCATGACCAGGTATCAGAAAGAAGAGACAATACTCTGATACCATGACTGGATATAGTAAAGAGAGAATTTAAGTAGATTCTCTAGGTAGGAACAGCAAGCAGAGAAAATACCTCGTACCTCGTACATTGTACTTCAATGTGTTACAATAAGAAGAGGCATTAACCAGAGACTATGACCAGGGACAATAAGCACAGACATTAGGCAAGTACCATGACAAGGAACAGCAACCAGAGGCATTAGCTAGGGATAGTGACCAGGTACAGTATACAGAAACATATCCAGATATGGTGATCAAGTACAGCACACAATACAATACCCAGATTCCATGATGAGTCAGTAACCATATACCGTGACAAGATACAATTGTCAGAGACATTACCCAGATACCATGACCAGGTATAGGAAATAGAGACATTAACCAGATTCAATAACCATGAACAGCGACCAGAGATAATATATAGACACCATTCCCAGGTAGACTAAACAGAGACAATATCCAGATACTGTGCCTAAGTACAGTACCCAGAGACATCAGCCAGATATCGTATTCAAGTATTGAAACCAGATATATCATCCAGATACCCTGACCAGGTTGAGGAACCAAAGATAATATCTAGATACCATGACACAGTACAGTAACCATAGGCATAAGCCTAATATTGTGACTAGATACAGTATACACAGACAAAACCCTAATAACAGCTCCAGGTACACTAAACAAACACAATAACCTGATACTATAACATTCTGTTGCCAAGGACAGTAAGCAGAGGCAATATTTCATAACTCAACATGTTACAATAAGAAGAGGTACTGGCCAGATACCATGGCCAGGTATAGTATCCAGTGACAAATCCTAACTATATGTGGTGCTACAGTAAGCTATAGTATTAATAAGACACCATGACCAGATATATTATTCAGAGACATTAGCAAGATACCATGACCAGATTCAGTAGCTGAGACTTTAGGAAGTCACAGAGAACCAGTAAACTCTTTGCATGTAAAAAATTAAATTCAAAACATATCATAGACTTAAATATAATATCTAAAAACTCTAAAAGTACTAGTAGAAAACAATGGAGAAATAATAAATTGGTTCAAGCAGCAATTTTATGGAGAGCTAACAAAAGCACAGGAGTAAAATTCAATATATTAAATTGAAACCCTTCTGTACAAGTAAAAAAAACAACAGAATGAGACAAGTCATGGAATGGAGGGGGGGAAAAAACACTTGCCATCTATGCTTCTGACAAAGGGTTAATATCTAGAATGTGTTTAAAAACATCAAAAAATGAAAAACAAGTGATCCAATAAAATGTTGGGCAAATGATCTGTGATATCTCAAAGAAGAAATACAAATGGTCAAAAATACATAAAGAAATGTTCAATATCATTAGCCACCAGGGAAATGAAAATAAAAATTACATTGAGGTATTATATAACCCCAGTTAGAATGTGTATTATTAAAAATAAACCCTGAAATTAACAAATGTTGGTGAGGATGTGGAGGAAAAATGCACACTTGGTGGGAATTTAAATCATTAAAATCATTATGGAGAACAGAAGGTTACTCAAAACCCTAAAATTAGATCTGCCATACCATCCAGCTATCCTGCTTCTGGTTACATATCCGAAGAAAACATCAATCAGCCTACCAAAGGCATATTTGAATGCCCATGTTTATTGCTGTGTTATTCACAATAGCTAAGATATTGAATGAGAACGTGTTGATCCACGGATAAGATAAAGATAATGTGGGATAGTTAAACAAGGAAATATTATTTAACCATAAAGAATTAGATCTTGTCATTTATAGCGAAATGGATAGAACTGGAGGACATTATGTTAAGTGAAATGAACCAGACACAGAAAGATAAGCCCCATACGTTATCTTTCATATGTGGAATATTAAAAAGGGGACCTGAAACTAGAATAGTGACCAATAGACGTTGAGAAGTGTGGAGCAGTAGGGTGGGTAGATGGAGGATGGATATGATTAAGCAGGGTGTATGCATATTGGAAATATCACAATGACCCCCATTAATATGGGCAACTAATACAGGCTAATAAAAAATTAAAATATAGTTTTAGAAGTCCTCACGTTGTGTATCTAGAATACATATAATTGTATTTATTATTTTAAAATAAAAAATAACTTAATAATATTTATTTCCTCACATATTAATACTTATTAGAGAAGCATTCCACAGAATACATCTTCTTTAATGTGTGAATGTTCTATTGAACACAGCAAAGTATCATATTCAAGGCTCTGATATTCCCAGGACCCGTGAGAACACTGAAGTACTTATGTAAACATTTTGGCGGTTCTGACCACTCTCCAGCTCTACACACTATTGTCTTGCTACCCTGAAATTGATACAAAGACTGGCACTGATATTCAACCGCTGAACCTGGAGAATATACTGATGTCGGGAATGAAGTGAGGTCTCCGTTTTCAACAGGTGAGGAGAACCAAATTTTCTAGTGGAATCTGAAAAATACCATTTCATTTATGGAGAGAACAAATAAAAATATAGGATAAATTTAAAGGCAGCACAAACATATCACTATCTACAGACTCAAGACTTTATCATTTCTGGTAAAAAGTGATTGCTCGAAGAAATCTTCATCACAGAAAAAAGGGTTACATTTTTAAACACTTCTTTTCATCTCACTGCAGGCACAAATAAACCATCAAAAATGTGTCCATTTCACAGTGATCTAGTAATAAAAATGTGTCTGGAATAAATGCTTCATGGTGAGATAGCAAAGACAAACTAAGAAAGTTTCTTGTTCTTATATATGACATGATGCAGTTCTTATTGTGTCCCTACTGATTTCTCTTTGATTTTCCTTTACATTACAAAAGAAAAAAAAATTTCTTGGAAAAAATTCAAAAGTGAAAATTTGTAGAAGATAAAAGGGAAATATTTTCTTCCTGATTTGGAAAAGATGAGTAAAAAAATCATTCTTACATATTCCTTTTGCTAAGCATAATTTATAATCTTGGATATAAAAAAATTTAAAGACCAATATAAGAAGACTCTGGAAGGTACAGAGAATTCATTCTGACTAGGAACTTCAGAACTCAAGGAATGGAAAATAGTTTGCTATATGAGTTCACTTTAGGACTTTTGTGTATTCTAGATGGAGCACTGGAAAAGGCTAATCCCAGGAATGATATCAGGTAGAGATAAATAAGGAAAATCTCATGAGGAGCCTCATCCCTTTAACCTAAGGACAAGAAAGGGAGCATTCTTGCAAGACTAAGAGAAGATAGACTGAAAATGTATCAGTGAATTGAACTTCAGAGACCTTGAGAAGAAAAGAAAACATTGGAGGCCCAGAAAGAGGGAAGAAATAAGTTTAATAAAACAATTTCACAACTTGGGCATGAGGCACAAATGTAGGTATTCAAGAAGCTGTGTAGACTCATGTTAATACATATCATAATGAATCTGTTTGAAGACAAAGGAAAAATTCTTGAAAACTGCAAGGTAGAAAATCCACATTACCTATAGGTGACTAATATTAAATGACAGTGGGCTTCTCAGTCATGGCCATGGAGGCTATAAGGAAGTGAAAGAAGAAAGACGTCAACCTCCACCTCTATATGCAGTGACACTGTGCTTTAGAATAAAGGCATAAATAAAGGCATTCTTTTACAGAAAAGATCAAGAGAATCTGTCTCCAAGAGTTATCATTAAAGTCTAACTGAAAAATTCTTCATATATAAATGTAAAGATGACTGAAGAAGATTGAGTCTTCAGGAGAGAGAAAAGAACAATGTAACTGATAAAAGAAAAAATATATAATATAATAGACATTTTCCTCATCAGTTCATTCATTGTGTTTAATGTCTGAAGGAAAATTATAGTGGTTGATAATAGTGGTCAGTGTATATGGAGGAGACACTAAAGGGCAAATGGACTTAAACGGAGGGAAGGTTCCCACAATTTGATGGAAAAATAAAATGTCAATAATAGTCAGTGATAAGCTGAATATATATTATGTATAAACTGTAATACCTAAAACAACAATTTTAAAAAGAATGGTGGTGGGGGAATCTATCAGAAAGATACAAACAAAAATAGGAAGATAAATCAAAATAAAATTCTTTAAAAATACTTCCCCAAAGGAAGAGAAGAGTTCAGAAACAAGAATGAGAAACAAAGAAAATAAATAAAACAAAACAAGACACAACACCCCAACATTTCAATAATTATTTTAAATATAAATGGTCTAAATATACCAGGAGAAAAGAGCAAGAAGGGCAAGATAGATACATAAATGAGACCTCACTTAAAAACTAACTTCACCATTAGCAAAAGGAGAGTCAAAGTCAAGTAAGAGAAAGTAAATTAGGAAAAATTAATTTTTAAAAGTAGAAATGGATGATATATTCTATACATTATGTGTTTCCCTTATTACCTGATTTCTAAATATTAGGTACCAATGACCAAATAACCAGACTTATTTTATATATATCATGATTCCCTGGCTGGTCTTAGTGACATACCTTCAAATATTTTCTATATACTGAGAATGCCCAAATGTATATCATATTCTATGATCAGTCTTCAATGCCCTGTTTTCTATTTCTCGAAGGGAATCTCTCAGAGTTTTCAAAATGTACTGAGTATCTAAATGTTTAATGAGGAATTTTCTCAGATTGTAATTGTTCTATTAATTCAGTTATATATGTCTTGAAAAAACTACATGATATTTCTTAGTTTGCTTGGACAAAAAATAAATTTCTAGCAATATCATTTTATTTGCATTTAAAAAATATGTTCTATAAGAATTACTTCACTTTATTTTTATCAACACATTTTACTCATACTATGTCCTCAAGCAAAGCAAAATTAGGAATATGATATTCTACTTTTGCACTAAGGTGGCCCTGTCCAGGTTTCATTTAGACACATCACTTCTACTTCCCCAAATATTTCAAAAGGATTGATGCATTCATAATGTACTCTATCACCAGATGGAAACCTACACATCTGGTTTGATAATATATTAGCATTTTCCACTCTGGGTGGATTCACACAGGAAGTATCTAAATAGAAAGAAAAGAGTATCTCCACCCAGCACTCATTTTGAGTAACCAATCAATCAATTAGATTCCAAATATATTTTAGGCAGGATTGAAAATAAGTACATACTTTGACATGAAGAACTTTTCTGATTTCAATGAATTCACATGTAATATGAGGAAAAAAAGACATAGCAATTTTTTTTTTGTCAGAGCTAACCTTTCATGCCCTTAAATCTCTTCCCTATCCTTTACTAGAACACTGATAGACATTTTAACTCCTTGAAAGCCACTGAGAATGAAAGTTCCTGGACATTACCCTCTGGGTTGAGTAGAACCAATATTACAAGTTGTATAAGTACAATATGAATTTTTAAAAATGCAAAAAATAAGAGTAAAGAGATTATATGGCATCAATATTTGGTATACAATTATCTTGTTCATTATCATTTTAGGTCCTAAATAAAAACAAAGAGGCATTTCCTTAAAGACAAAAATTAAGAACACAGTTTGAAGAATAATCTGTTTATTATTAAAGCACAGTTAAAAGATGAAGATGATATGTTCAACTATAATGCACCAATTAAAACAAAAATTTGGTCAAGTAAAACTTAAAAAATATGATAAATTTAAAAAAAATAAGATATGGGAAAAAACAGAAAAATAGATCTATAATTATAGAAACATAGCTTTTATAATTTATTTATAAATGCTTTCTGATACTATGATGAACAATGTATAATTCCTCAGAGTTTTAGGTGCATGTATAGTAATAACAGACTTTTGCAATGGTTCTAAACTGAGGTGTATATGAAATCCATTGGAGAACTTGATAACTTTTTTTTTTTTTTTTCGTAGTGCTGGTGATTGAACCCAGGGTCTATATCCCAAGCCCTGATAAATATTTTTTAAGATCACACCTCAAGATTATTTTTTCCAGTAGGTCTAAAATGAGCTCAGGAATTTTTATTTGGATTCATAAAAATGTGTTCAAAAATGTTGATGCTGCTTGTCCAGGGAACACACCTTGAGAACCACAGGGCTATGTGATTAACTATAGCATATTCAATTCCAACCTTTCATTTTTAAAATTAAGCCTACTGTGTCTTGCCCTAAAAGTTAAACTATGCTCATTTTGAAGGATGCTATGAAAAATTTAATACTTCATAAATGACTAATAAATAAATTTACAATGCCATCAAAGTACCTTTGCACATTGGCTTTCCTATCCATTTGCCATTAATACATGTCACAGTATTGGACCCATCCAATTGGTAAAATGTTGGACATTTGTAAGTCACTTGATCCCCTGACTTATATGATTACTTCCTCAGTCCTATGAGTGTGGCACCATTAAAGTTGGGTAAATTAAAACAATCTGTTTCTGAGGGAAAAAAAAGTATGTATTTGTTCAGTAAGTCTTAAAATATGTAATCTCTAATAGTAATATTTTAAAATAATACTTAGACTTAGCTACCTATAGAACCAATGAATACCACATAATATACTTCTCACAACTTGGCAAATATGATCAGTTTTGACTTCAATTGAATTATTCTAAATTTATCAAAAGTATAAGACAGGAATGATGCTTGAAGAAATATTAGTAGTTCTAATGTTTAAGGCTACATTTTTACATTCAGATAATTTTTGCCTGCACTTGCCACGTGTGTTATGCATTTCTACTTTTGGCTTCTGCAAATGTGAATTACATACAAAAATTATTCCAAAGTTTTAGAAAGTATATATTTTAGTGAGATTACTGATGAACTGAGAGTAGATTACATAATGATGAGATTGATAAGTAAGGGCCAGTTTCTCCAGAGATAAGAGGTCTGAGCGTGTACATCAGAGGATGTCAAATGTTCACACAAAATGATGTGGAAATGAAATATTTTGCCTCATAGTGTCAATTTTTTTTTAATTACTAAGCTATAATGTTCTGCCAGACTCAAGAAACATCAGGTACCTTGTAAAGTTCTAGAATTGCAGCTTACTTTCTTATTTGTACCACTTATTCTTTGAATTAGAGAATCTGACACACATATTATAAAATTAAATACACTATACTTATGCATTCTGGTGGGTAGGACTATTTTCCTCCTAACATTTTATAAATGCAGGTCCATCAATTCCAAAACCTTCTGAACAATTGTAAGTAACTTCTTTTCCATATGGGTAACTGTCTAACTCATGAGACACAAAACCATTTAAAATGGAAGATGGAGATTCACAAGGAAGTCCTAAAAAATAAAATAATGAAAGAATGAATCCATGTTTTACTAACTCAGAAATAAAATTTTATATGTCAATTTTGATATATCACAGTTTTTGAAAAGAAATAATAATAATAACAGAGAAGCTACTATGAAGTCGCAGAGAATGTGCACAAAGGCTTCCTAAGTTCACCTTTCTCATTCTGTCCATCTCTCAAAATGTAAAAACAGGAGCAAGAAATTGAAATAAAAAGTGGCCAAGTTTCTCTAACCAACCATGAGTGATAAATGGAAACATCCTCGAAATTAATAACATTAAATAAATTATCAAATATTATGAGACATCAGAAGAAACACTGTAAGAAAAGCATTTTTGAAATATTTTAAAACTTGGTTGCAAAGGAAACTCTAGAACATATAAATTTAAATTCACTATACTTTACATTTTTTACAAAGGAAATGCCAAAGTAAAAAGTGACTCTGTAATTAACCAAAAAAAAAAAATTAGATTGGTTCAATAATGCAAAAGAATTTTAATGGTAATATATATATAAATGTTTAAATAATATGATAATCTCTATTATTCTGTCCTCTGAGGTTGACTACAGCATATGATTTTTCATTGATTGTACAGGTCCATATCACATGGACCTGTTCACAAATGACCAGGCCATCATCTATATCTTCAGGTGAGATTAGAGAGCCTAAATATTTCACACAGTAGATAATCATAAGAGTATTCTATGTACAAGGACACTAACCTTTGCAATTAATTGTAATTTCCATTAAAAAATAGTATTGACAGATGTTAGCCGTACTCTTTCTTTTCCCTCACCTATGAATACCCTTAATTTCCTCAAATCTCTCTTTTCTTGGCTTACTATGACTCTCTCTCTGGTGATTCTGAGGTTGACTTGCTAGACTAATCTTGTATTTGTTTCTATAATGACCCCAAAGAAAGCTCCATCTTCTTTTGTTGTATCCCAAAATTCAAGCATTCATCAATAGATCTTATACAATCATTGGACCTAAAGATAGTAGATCGCCAGAGCATGCTCTCTAATCAAGTCATAGATAGCATGAGAAGCAAAAACATAGCTTTCTACAAATAGAAGGACCATAATATCTTATAAATTAATTTGTAAATTTAAGAATATCTCAATGAAAGCTTAACAGTTTAAAGCTCTATCAACTGATTCTAAATATAGTGGGAAAAAAGTAAACATAGAAGTGGGACCAGAAGTAAAACACATTAGGCTTTTTTAAAAGCCTAAATAATTTGAGAGTATCATACTGGTCTATTAGGAAAACAGAATGCCCAGATGTAAGTACAGTCTGATTCATATAGAAATTGAATATATAAAGAGGAATTCCTCTCAAATCACTGGGAAAAAGAAGTAGTCAATAAATGTTAAATGGATAAGTAAAGTAATATCCCTGCCTTACCTCATATACCATGATAAATTCCATATATATCAAAGATATTTTTAAATAACATAACAATTAAATAATAATAAGAAAACTCAAAAGAAATTTTTTTACAAATCTGGAGTTAGCAAGATCTAACTTTTTATGACTCAAAATCTCTGTCATAAATTATTTCACTGGTACTTTTTAACATAAAAATCAATTTTTTATGGAAAGAAGCATCATAAACAAACTTTTATAAAAAGACAACTAGGGGAGATATTTACAGCTCATATCACAAAGAGATAATCTTCCCAACATGTAAATTGACAAAATCATAACCCTTTCAAAACATAGAAAAAGGAAATAAAATTTGCCATTAATAAACAACAAGATAGGCGATTCAAGATGGTGGACTAGAGGGTGGCTGCATTTCATGTTGCTCCAGGATTCAGGATTCAAAAGAGGAGGTATTGAGAGACTTGGGACCAACTCAAAGCCGCCAGGTGAGTCTCTCCCATTGGGGAGGCATCCTGGATGGGGTGGTAGTTCCAGGACGCAGGGAACTTTGTGTAGTAGAGTTGCTCGGAGAGACGCCCTGCCCCCTGCAGGAGCGGTAAACACAGACCACTGGGAGCTTTGTAGAGGAGGCAGCTCAGCACAGTGCTTGGTTTCAGAGCAACCCGCAGGGGCTCTGGTGGCTGCCCAGAGGAGGAGCTACGCAGTGAGCTGTTTGGACTCAGAGTAACCTCCTGAACAATGGGGGGGGGGGCTGCCCTGAGGAGGAGGAAGTGCACAGCGAGTTGCTTGGTCTCGAAGCGACCACACAGAACACCGGGTGGCTGCCTGGAGGAAAAGGCGTGCAGTGGGTCCCGGGGCTCGGAGCATCTGTACCAGGCTCCAAGTGGCTGCTCAGAGGAGGGGCCGCATAACCAGGTGATTAGGCGCAAAGCATGGTCCCGGGACCAAGGCAGCTTCTCAGTGGAAGAGCTGCACAGAGACAAGCTGAGAGTCGGAGTGAAAGTTCCAGGACAGCACGCAGCTTCTCTGAGGGGGGCAGCCTAAGGAGACTTGTGTGTGAAGGGCGAGGCTCCCAGGCCCAGGAAGTTGGTCCGGGCCCCTGGGAATATTGCCTAGGAAGGCTGCCCTGTACAGGCAGTAGTTGTGGATTGAGGGGAACCTCCAGAAGGGGAACTGACCAGCGAGACCTCCCCACCAGGTGAGTCTCCCCGCCGGGTAAGGTTTTCCCACAAGGAAGGTACAACCAGAGACACAGGCACAAACAGGCATTGCCTCAGCCCGCAGCATAGTTCCACTTTGGTTGACCACTGGTCAACAAGCGGTGGCACCTCTACCCACTAGCAGGGAATATACCCCACCTGAAGGCCACCACTCCTAGAGAGGCAGCTTCCTTGGGGAGCACTGCATTATCAATTTCCTCCAAGACTTCAGGCTACTGAAAGATAAGAGGGGATATACTAGAAATCTTCAGGGACATTATAAATCAATAGAGGAAATCTGCAACATCTCAGCAGTCCACTTGTACCTGAACAATATGAGAAAACAAGAGAAGAAATGCCTCAAAAAAACCTTGATGATACATCAATACAATTCAATAACAGCATGGCAGAAGAAATGACAGAAAGGGAGTTCAGAATGTACATAATTAACATGATAAGGAAGCAAATGATGAAATGAAAGAGCAAATTCAGGCATTGAATGATCGCACCAATCGACAGTTAAAAGAACAAATGCAGGAAGCAAAAGATCATTTCAATAAAGAGTTAGAGATATTGAAAAAAAAACAAACAAAAAACCTTGAAATGAAGGAAAAAATAAACCAAATTAAGAACTCCATAGAAAGCATAACCAATAGGATAGAACACCTGGAAGACAGAACCTCAGATATTGAAGAAAAACTATTTAACCTTGAAAACAAAGTTGACCAAACAGAGAAGATGGTAAGAAATCATGAACAGAATCTCCAAGAACTAGGGGATATCATGAAAAGGTCAAATTTAAGAATTATTGGGATTGAGGAAGGCTTAGAGAAACAAACCAAAGGAATGAGAAGTCTATTTGATGAAATAATTTCAGAAAACTTCCCAAATCTGAAGAATGAGATGGAAAATCAAGATCAAGAGGATTATTGGACTCCAAATACACAAAATTACAACAGACCCACACCAAGGCACATTATTATGAAAACACCGAACATACAAAATAAAGACAGAATTATAAAGGCTGTGAGAGAAAAGAACCAAATTACATTCAGGGGGAAACCAATACGGATATCAGCAGATTTTTCAATCCAGACCTAAAAGCTAGAAGGGCCTGGAACAACATTTTTCAAGCCCTAAAATAAAATGGATGCCAACCAAGAATCTTATACCCAGCAAAACTTACCTTCATATTTGATGATGAAATAAAATCATTCCATGATATACAAAAGCTAAACGAATTTACAAAAAGAAAACCAGCATTACAGAACATTCTCAGCAAAATATTCCATGAGGAAGAGATGAAAAACAAAGAGGCAAATCAGCAAAGGGAGGAATTATCCTAAAGGAATTGTCAAATAAAGGAGGAAGCAAGTCGTGTCAAAAAAATAAATAAATAAATAAAATTTTATAAATGAACCAAATGCCCAGGAATACAAATCATATCTCAATAATAACCCTGAATGTTAATGGCCTGAATTCATCAACCAAAAGACAAACACTGGCAGATTGGATTAAAAAGAAAGATCCACCAATATGTTGCCTGCAAGAGACTGACCTCATAGAAAAAGATACGCATAGACTAAAGGTGAAAGGATGGGGAAAAACATACCATGCACAAGGACTCAGGAAAAAAGCTGGAGTATCCATCCTCATTTCAGATAATGTGGACTTCAAGCCAAAGTTAGTCAGAAGGGATAAAGAAGGACATTTCATACTGCTTAAGGGAAGCATACATCAGCAAGACATAACAATCATAAACATCTATGCCCCAAACAGTAGCTCATCCATGTATGTCCAACAAATCCTTCTCAATTTCAGAAACCAAATAGACCATAATACAACAATACTAGGTGATTTCAACACACCTCTCTCACCACTGGACAGATATTCCAAACAAAATTTGAACAAAGAAACCATAGATCTCAATAAAATAATCAATAATTTAGACTTAACAGACATTTATGGAATATACCATCCAAGCAAGAGTGAATACACTTTCTTCTCAGCAGCACATGGATCCTTCTCTAAAATAGACCATATATTATGCCACAAAGCTAATGTGAGCAAATACAAGAAGATAGAGACACCACCTTGTATTCTATCAGATCATAATGGATTAAAGTTAGAAATAAATGAAAAAGTAAAAAACAGAAACTACTCCAACACCTGGAGATTAAACAATATGCTATTATATGATGAATGGATAACAGAAGATATTAGGAAGGAAATTAAAAATTCTTAGAGGTAAATGAGAACAAAGAAACATCATATCAAAATCTCTGGGACCTCTGAAAGCAGTACTTAGAGGAAAATTTATTTCATGGAGCGCATTCAAAAAAAGAAGTAAAACTCAACAAATAAACGACCTAACACTACAGCTCAAAGCCCTAGAAAGAGAAGAACAGACTAACACCAAAAGTAGTAGAAGACAGGAAATAGTTAAACTCAGAGCTGAAATCAACGAAATTGAAACAAAAGAAATAATACAAAATACTGACAAAATAAATAGTTGGTTCTTCAAAAAAATAAACAAAATTGAAAAACCTTTAGCCACACTAACAAAGAGAAGCCGAGAGAAAACCCAAATCACTAAAATTTGGAATGAACAAAGTAATATCACAACAGACACGATTGAAATACAAAACACAATTAGAAGCTATTTTGAAAATCTAGACTCCAACAAAATAGAAAATTTCGAAGACATCAACAGGTTTCTAGAGACATATGAATTGCCTAATCTGAACAAGGAGGACATACACAATTTAAATAGACCAATTTCAAGTAATGAAATAGAAGAAGTCATCAAAGCCTACCAACAAAGAAAAGTCCGGGACCAGATGGGTTCTCAGCCCAGCTCTACAAAACCATTAAAGAGAGCTCATTCCAATACTTCTCAAAGTATTCCATAAAATAGAAGAGGAGGGAACCCTCCCAAACTCATTCTATGAAACCAGTATCACCCTGATACCTAAACCAGACAGAGACACATCGAGGAAAGAAAATTTCAGACCAATATCCTTAATGAACATCGACGCAAAAATTCTCAACAAAAATTTTAGCAAATCGCATACAAAAACATATTAAAAAGATAGTGCACCATGATCAAGTGGGTTTTATCCCAGGGATGCAAGGTTGGTTTAACATCAGGAAATCAATAAATGTCATTCACCATATCAATAGACTTCAAGTCAAGAATCACATGATTATTTCAATAGATGCAGAAAAAGCATTTGATAAAATACAGCACCCCTTCATGCTCAAAACACTAGAAAAAATAGGGATAGTGGGAACATTCCTTAACATTGTAAAGGCCATTTATGCTAAGCCCATGGCTAATATCATTCTAAATGGTGAAAAACTGAAAGCATTCCCCAAAATAACTGGAACAAGGCAGGATCCCCTCTTTCACCACTTCTATTCAATATCGTCCTTGAAACTCTAGCCAGAGCAATTAGACAGACCAAAGAAATTAAAGGGATACGAATAGGAAAAGAAGAACTCAAACTATCCCTATTTGCTGATGATATGATTATATACTTAGAGTAACCAGGAAATTCCACCAGAAAACTTTTAGAACTCATAAGTGAATTCAGTAAGCTAGCAGGATATAAGATCAATGCACATAAATCTAATGCATTTTTATACATAAGTGATGAATCTTTGGAAAGAATAATTAGGAAAACTACCCCATTCACAATAGCCTTGAAAAAAATAAAATACTTGGGAATCAATCTCACAAAAGAGGTGAAAGACCTCTACAATGAGAACTACAAAACCCTAAAGAAAGAAATTGTAGAAAACCTTAGAAGATGGAAAGATCTCCCATGTTCCTGGATAGGAAGAATTAATATTGTCAAAATGGCCATACTACCAAAAGTGCTATACAGATTCAATGCAATTCCAATTAAAATCTCAATGACGTACCTTACAGAAATAGAGCAAGAAATTATGAAATTCATTTGGAAGAATAAGAAACACAGAATAGCTAAAGCAATCCTTAGCAGAAAGAGTGAAGCAGGGGGTATCGCAATACCAGATCTTCAACTCTACTACAAAGCAATAGTAACAAAAACAGTAAGGTTTTGGTACCAAAATAGAAAGGTAGATCAATGGTACAGAATAGAGGACATGAAAACAAACCCAAATAAATACAATTTTCTCATACTAGACAAAGGGTCCAAAAATATGCGATGGAGAAAAGATATCCTCTTCAACAAATGGTGCTGTGAAATTGGAAATCCATATGCAACAGAATGAAAGTAAACCCATATTTCTCACCATGCACAAAATTAAACTCAAAATGGATCAAGGACCTCAAAGTCAGACCAGAGACCCTGCAGATTATAGAAGAAAAGGTAGGTCCAGATCTTCAACATGTCGGCTTAGGACCAGACTTTCTCAACAGGACTCCCATAGCACAAGAAACAAAAGCAAGAATCAATAACTGGGATAGATTCAAACTAAAAAGCTTTCTCTCAGCAAAGGAAACTATCAGTAATGTGAAGAGAGAGCCTACAGAGTGGGAGAATATCTTTGCCACTCATACTTCTTATAGAGCGCTAATTTCCAGAATCTATAAAGAACGCAAAAAACTCTACACCAAGAATACAAATAATCCAATCAACAAATGGGCTAAGGAAATGAACAGACACTTCACAGAAGAAGATCTACAATCAACAAACATATGGAAAAATGTTCAACATCTCTAGTAATAAGAGAAATGCAAATCAAAACCACCTTAAGATTTCATCTCACCCCAATTAGAATGGCGATTATCAAGAATACAAGCAACAATAGGTGTTGGCGAGGATGTTGGGAGAAAGGTACACTCATACATTGCTAGTGGGGCTGCAAATTAGTGCAGCTACTCTGGAAAGCAGTGTGGAGATTTCTTAGAAAACTTGGAATGGAACCACCATTTGACCCAGCTATCCCACTCCTTGGCCTATACCCAAAGGACTTAAAATCAGCATACTACAGAGCCTCATCAATGTTCATAGCTGCTCAATTCACAATAACGAGATTGTGGAACCAAGCTACATGTCCTTCAATTGATGAAAGGATAAAGAAACTGTGGTATATATATACAATGGAATATTACTCAGCCATAAAGAATGATAAAATTATGGCATTTGCAGGCAAATGGATGAAATTGGAGAATATCATGCTAAGTGAGATAAGTCAATCTCAAAAAACCAAAGGATGAATGATATCTCTAATAAGTGAATGATAATGTGACACATAATGGGGGGTGGTAGGTGTTAGTGTTAGGATTAGAGTTAGGGTTAGGGAGGGGGGCAAGAATGGAGGACCGAAGGACTGTATAGAGGGAAAAGAGGGGTAGGAGGGGTGGGGGGAAGGGAAAAATAACAGAATGAATCAACCATCATTACCCTATGTAAATTTATGATTACACAAATGGTATGCCTTTACGCCATGTATAAACAGAGAAACAACATGTATCCCATTTGTTTACAATAAAATAAATAAATAAAAAAATAAAAAAAATAAAAAAGTTAAAAATATAAATAAATAAACAACAAGATAGTTAATTTCACCTATTCTTCTCAATTGCAGAAATCAAATAAACCACAACAATAATTCTGGGTGACTTTAATACACTGTGGTCAGAATGCAAGAGAAAATACTTTACCCTTCAGATTTCTATCAATAGAGTAAATTAACTAACGTTGGATTTTTGTCAATCGAGAGAGAGAAAACAGTCTTTCATCACAGTTTTAATTTACGTTTCTCTCTCTCTGTTTTTTTTTTTTTTTTTTTTTTTTTTTGTAGTGCAAGGGATTGAACCCAGGGCCTTGTGCATGCAAGGCATGCACTCTACCAACTGAGCTATGTAACCAGCCCTACATTTCTCTTTTTTCATGAGTGAAGTTATTAACTCTCTTGTTGTATTTAATAGCAAATCTTATTTACTTTTTCTATGTTTTGAAAGGGTTATGATTTTTGTCAACTTACATGCATAAGGCTTTTAATGAAGTAAAAAACACAGTAGAATAGAGAAAGCAAGCTTAAGGAATCAGAAGTTCAATTACTTCCAGATTCATCCAGATCTCTTCCCCATTCAAATGGAATATAGTTCATCTTCACATTATAAACCATCGAGATGCATCTGAGGTATTTTAGTTTTATAGGAACTCAGATATAAGTTTGGGAGGGGTCTTTTATACTCTAATAATTTTGTAACTACAGTTAAATTGTATAGTCATTAAACTGGGTGTATACCATCAATTTATATACCCTTAGCTGTGGGGTTTCTGCCATGTCCCACATGGATGAGAAAAGGATTAACTGCTGGAGGATGATGTTGGCTGTAAATCAATCAATTACCCATAAACTTATCTAACCAATAAACACACAAGAGCCAGCACTCTTTTTAAATAATTGGGGGCATAAGGAATCTGGCCATACCAGATCTGGCCTCTAACAACATGGAGTAGCCCAACTCTCCTTATTTATAGTCACACAGGTAAAGGGGCCAGGACTGGGAAGGGCTTCTTCTGTGATGAACAGGATGTGGTGGAGTTAGGGGAGTCAATTTATTCAGGAAAACTATCATATAACCAGACTGGAAACCACTCCCACCCAGGGCCCCACACTCCTATGACTGTCAGTTCCTGGGAGTCAGGCCTCAATATCCCATGGCTTAACCACATCTGATTCTGCTAGATAAGGATGACTTCCCACACCTAGGCAGTGTAGGTATGCTTCTAAATGATAGGTTCAGGAGGGCTGAAACTTGAAGTAGCACACTGTAAATCATTTGTAAACATATTTATTGATCTACAGGCAATATCATATTGACTGTTAACTATCTGCAAATTTTTCCTCTGGCTAATCAGCTTCTGTTGGTAGATTATTTCAGAAGGATCTTAATCCAGTTCCAATACATTTGTTCATGCATATTTCTAAAAAGAACTTCATTGCATACTTTATTTAATACTTGTTATTTAAAGTGTATCATTCAGCTAAGATTATCTAAAGATTACAAATAATAAGTTTCTTGTAAATAAGGAAGTTTGCTTAAAAGAAGGAATGGGAAAACCAATAAGGAGGAGCATAAAAATAGGTAATACTAAACTACTATATGAATTGAAAAGTGTAACATATATAAAAATGCAACATGATTACATCATCATTTATGATACAGGCCTATTGAATTTTCTATTTTTGAAATATATTTTAAATATATTCAAATTATTATTTTGTGTTCAAAAATCTAATTTTAATATTTTCTAGAGGAGTAAAAAGACTCCTGTCCACCTCCACCTCAGATTCCCAGTGCTGAAGACATGAAACCACAGTGAAATATCAGGATGGAGAAAAAGTATCTGTTCTTTGCAAAGAAAATTATCTGATTCAGGGAGCAGAAGAAATTGTGTGCAAAAATGGAAGATGGCTGTGAATACCATGCTGTGTTGGTCATTAGTGTGCAGCTTGCTGTATATCATGCTTTAAATTGAAGTTAATAATCCCCTGTTCTTTATGTAAATGGAAAAGATGAATACCTTTTTCTCTATCACACTCTATCCTGAAACTGTAAGTTATGATTCAGGTACATAAATCAGTCACCATCTTTCATTTTTGTCAACAAAATTGGACAACACTTTTGGATATTATGTAATTAGCAGATAAAGTTCTCTTCATGACTATTTTTCATATAATAAAATAGACACAAATCAAGGGGGATAGTGGACAAGAGGATGGCATAGATATTGTGGTAACATAACTCAATAGTATTTGATTTTAGTTTTAATTTAAACGTTTTATTTATGTTTCACCCTTGATTTCTATTTCTCATATAGAAAACCTTCCATTTTCTCAACCACTTGGTATAGACCATGGAAAGAGTGGTCCATCAAGATTTTCAGAAGAATGGAAAGAAATAAATGAATCCAGATATTATGCACATGGCACTAAATTGAATTATATTTGTGAAGATGGTTTTACAACCTCTGAGGAAGATGGGACAACATAGCACAAGGGCAAATGGAGTTCTCCACCTCAGTGTGTAGGTGAGGACTATATGAAAGCTTGAATTCTGATCTGAGATTACAAATAGTTAAATATTTGAGAGTACAAGAAATGAAAAATCATATGCTGTAGTCAAAGTCAGGGGACAGAATAATATATTAGAGATTATCATATTATTTAATCATTTATGTATATTACCATTAAAATACATTTGTATTATTGAATCAATTTTATTTTTGTTAATTTTATTGGTTCATTATAGAGTCACTTTTTACTTTGGCATTTCTTTTGTAAAAAATGTAATTTGTAGTGAATTTAAATTTATATAAGTTCTAGAGTTTCCTTTGTAACCAAGATTTAAAATATTTTAAAAATATTTTTCTTACAGGGTTTCTTCTCATGTCTCATAATAATTCATAATTTACTTAATGTTATTAATTTTCCTTATGTTTCCATTTATCACTCATGGTTGGTTAGAGAAGCATTGTCATTTTTTATTTCAATTTCTTGCTCCTATTTTTACAGCTTGAGAGATGGACAGACATGAGAAAGGTGAACTTTGGAAGCCTTTTTGCACATTCTCTGTGACTTCATAGTAGCTTCTCTGTTATTATTATTAATTCTTTTCATAAAGTGTGATATATCAAAATTGACATATAAAATTTTATTTCTGACTTAGGAAAATGTGGATTCATTCTTTCATTATTTTATTTTTTAGGACTTCCTTGTGAATCTCCATCTTCCATTTTAAACGGTGTTGGGTCTCATGAATTAGTTACCCATAAGGCAAATAAGTTACTTAATTTTTGGGAAGGTTTTGGAATTGATGGACCTGCATTTATAAAATGTTTAGGAGGAAAATGGTTCTCCCCACCAGAATACATAAGTATAGTGTATTTAATTTTATAATATGTGTGACAGATTCCCTAATTCAAAGAAGAAGTGGTACAAATAAGAAAATAAGCTGTAATTCTAGAATTTTACAAGTTACCTGAAGTTTCTTGAGTCTGGCAGAGAATTATAGCCTAGTAATTAAAAAAAAAATTGACACTATGAGCCAAATTACTGATTTTCAGATCATTTTGTGTGAACAGTTGGCATCCTCTGATGTACATTCTCAGACTTCTTATCTCTGTTCCTGAAGAACCTGGCCCTTACTCCTCAATCTCATCATCATGTAAGCTACTCTCAGTTCATCAGTAATCTCACTAAAATACATACTTTCTCAAGCTTTGGAATAATTATTGTAAGTAATTCACATTTGCAGAAGCCAAAAGTAGAAATACATAATACATGTGGCAAGTGTAGGCAAAAAATCATTTGAATATAAAGATCTAGCCTTAAACATTAAAATTACTAATATTTCTTCAAGCATCATTCCTGTCTTATACTTTTGATAAATTTAGAACAATTCAATTGAAGTCAAAACTGATCATATTTTGCCAAGTTGTGAGAAGTATATTATGTGGTATTCATTGGTTCTATAGGTAGCTAAGTATTATTTTAGAATATTAGTATTAGATATTACATATTTTAAGATTTACTGAACATATACATATTTTTTTCTCTCAGGAACACATTGTTTTAATTTACCCAACTTTGATGGTGCCACACTCATAGGACTGAGGAAGGAATCATATAAGTCGGGAGATCAAGTAGCTTACAAATGTCCAACATTTTACCAATTGGATGGGTCCAATACTGTGACATGTATTAATGGCAAATGGATAGGAAAGCCGATGTACAAAGGTACTTTGATGGCATTGTAAATTTATTTATTAGACTTTTAGGAAGTATTAAATTTTTCATAACATCCTTCAAAATGAGCATAGGTTAATATTTAGGGCAAGACACAGTAGGCTTAAGTTTAAAAATGAAAGGTTGGAATTGAATATGCTATAGTTAATCACATAGCCCTGGGGTTCTCAAAGTGTGTTCCCTGGACAAGCAGCATCAACACTTTTGAATAAATTTTTATGAATCCTAATAAAAATTCCTGAGCTCACTTTAGACCTACTGGAAAAAATAATCTTGAGGTGTGATCATAAAAAATATTTATGAAGTTCTCCAAAGAATTTCATTTCACCTCAGTTTGGAACCATTACAATAGTCTGTTATTACTATCCATGCACCTAAAACTCTGAGGAATTACACATTGTTCATCGCAGTATCAGAAAGCATTTATAAATAAATTATAAAAGCCATGTTTCTATAATTATAGGTATAATTTCTGTTATTTTCCCATATCTTTAATTTTTTAAAAATTTATCATCTTTTTTTGTTTTACTTAACTTTTTTTTCATTAGTACATTATAGTTGGACATAACATCTTCATCTTTTAACAGTGTTTTAAGAATAAACAGAATATTCTTTAAAGTGTGTTCTTAATTCTGGACTTAGTCTCTAAGGAAATGCCTCTTTGTTTTTATTTAGGAACTAAAATGATAATTAATGATCATTATAATTGTATACCAAACAGTGATGCCATATAATCCCTTTACTCTTATTTATTCCATTTTTCAAAATTAATT
Source organism: Sciurus carolinensis (assembly GCF_902686445.1). Lineage (NCBI taxonomy): Eukaryota > Metazoa > Chordata > Mammalia > Rodentia > Sciuridae > Sciurus > Sciurus carolinensis. Next base: position 90,157,950 of record NC_062224.1, read on the forward strand.
TTGCACTTATATAACTTGTAATATTTGTTCTACTCTACCCAGGGGGTAATGTCCAGGAATTTTCATTCTCAGTGGCTTTCACGGAGTTCAAAATTTGTCAGTGTTCTAGTGAAGGATAGGGAAGAGATTTAAGGGCATGAAAGGTTAGCTCTGACAAAAAAATATTGCTGTATCATTTTTTCATCATATTACCTGTGAATTCATTGAAATCAGATAAGTTCTTCATGTCAAAATATCTATTTATTTTCAATACTGCTTAAAATGTATTTGGAATCTTATTGATTGATTGGTTATTCAAAATGAACGCTAGGTGGAGATACTTTCTTTTCTTTCTACTCAGATATTTTCTGTGTGAATCCACTCAGGACAATGCTAATATAATATCAAACCAGATGCGTAGGTTTCCATCTGTTGAGAGAGTACTTTATGAATGCATCAAACCTTTTGAAATATTTGGGGAAGTAGAAGTGATGTGTCTAAATGGAACCTGGACAGTGCAAAGGTAGAATATCATATTCCTAATTTTGCTTTGCTTGAGGACATAGAATGAATAAAATGTGTTGATAAAAATGAAGTGAAGTAATTCTTATAGAATATATTTTTTAAATGGAAATAAAACGATATGGCTAGAAATTTATTTTTTGTCCAAATGAGCTAAGAAATATCGTGTAGTTTTTCAAGACATATTTAACTGAAATAATAGGACAATTACAATCTGAGATAATTTCTCATCTTAAACATTAAGATACTCAGTACATTTTGAAAACTCCAAGAGATATCCCCTTTGAGAAGTAGAAAACAGGGTATTGAAGACTGATCATAGAATAAGATATACATTTGGGCATTCTCAGTATATAGAAAATATTTGAAGGTATGTGACTGAGACCAGTCAGGGAATCACTATATTTATAATTCTGGGTATTTGGTCATTGGCACTCTAATGTTTAGAATACAGGAAGTAAGGGAACACATCATAGATTCATTATATCATCAATTTCTAGTTTTAAAAATTAAATTTTCCTAATTTACTTGCTCTTCCTTTACTTTGACTCTACCTTTTGCTAATGGTGAAGTCAGTTTCAAGTACACCACAGAGATTTAGTCCTCATTTATGTATCTGTCTTGCCCCTCTTGCTCTTTTCACCTGGTATATTTAGACAATTTATATTTAAAATAAGTATTGAAATGTTGGGGTTTTGTGTCTTGTTTTGTTTTATTTATTTTCTCTGTTTCTCATTTCTGTTTCTGATCTCTTCCCTTCCTTTCCCTTTCATTTTTAAAGAATTTTATTTTGAATTATCTTCCTATTTTTGTGTGTATCTCTCTGATAGATTCCCCCACCATCTTTCTTTTAAAAGTTGGTGTTTTAGGTCTTACAGTATATATATAATATATTTGCAGCTTATCACTCAACTAGTATTGACGTTTTATTTTTCCATCAAAATATGGGAACCTTACTTCCATTTAAGTCCATTTGCCCTTTAGTGTCTCCTCTATATACACTGAGCACTGTTATCAAATACAATAAATTTCCTTCAAACATTAAAGATAATGAATGAACTGATGAGGAAAACATCTATTATATTATATATTTTTCCTTTTATCAATTACATTGTTCTTTTCTCTCTCCTGAAGACTCAATCTTCTTTTGTCATCTTTTCATTTCTATTTGAAGAATTTCTTCAGTTAGACTTTAAGGATAACTCTCAGAGACAGATTCTCTTGATCTTTTTTTGTAAAAGAATGCCTTTATTCTAAAGTACAGTGTCACTGCATATAGAGATTGAGGGTGACATCTTTCTTCTTTCCCTTCCTTGTGGCCTCTATGGCCCTGACTGAGAAGCCCACTGTCATTTGAATATTAGTCACCTATAGGTAATGTGAATTTTCTACGTTGCAGTTTTCAAAATTTTTTCTTTATCGTCAAACATTTTCATTATGTTACATATTAACATGAGCCTACACGTCTTCTTGAATACCTACTTTTGTGCCTCATGCCCAAGTTGTGAAATTGTTTTATTAAACTTATTTCTTCCCTCTTTCTGGGCCTCCAATGTTTTCTTTTCTTCTCAAGGTCTCTGAAGTTCAATTCACTGATACATTTTCAGACTATCTTCTCTTAGTCTTGCAAGAATGCTCCCTTTCTTGTCCTTAGGTTAAAGAGATGAGGCTCCTCATGAGATTTTCCTTATTTATCTTTACCTGATATCATTCCTGGGATTAGCCTTTTCCAGTGCTCCATCTAGAATACACAAAAACCCTAAAGTGAACTTATATAGCAAACTATTTTCCATTCCTTGAGTTCTGAAGTTCCTAGTCAGAATGAATTCTCTGTACCTTCCAGAGTCTTCTTATATTGGTATTTAAGTTTTTTTATATCTAAGATTATAAATTATGCTTAGCAAAAGGAATACGTAGGAATGATTTTACTCATCCAGATCAGGAAGAAAATATTTCCCTTGTATTTTCTACAAATTTGCATTTTTGAATTTTTTCCAAGGAGTTTTTATTTCTTTTGTAATGAAAAGGAAAATCAAAAAGAAATCAGTAGGGACACAATAAACACTGCATCATGTCATATATAAGAACAAGAAACTTTCTTAGTTTGTTGTTGCTATGTCACCATGAAGCATTTATTCCAGACACATTTTTAGTACTAGATCACTGCGAAATGGACACAGTTTTTGATGGTTTATATGTGCCTTCAATGAGATGAAAGGAAGAGCTTACAAATGTAACCCTCATTTTCTGTGATTAAAATTTTTTTCAAGTGATCACTTGTTACCAGAAATGATAAAGTCTTGAGGCTGTAGATAGTGATATATTTGTGCTGGTTTTAGTTTTATCCTGTACTTTGATTTGTTCTCTCCATAAATGAAATGGTATTTTTCAGATTCCACATGGAAATGTGGTTCTCCTCCACCTGTTGAAAACGGAGATGTCACTTCATTCCTGTCATCAGTATATTCACGAGGTTCATCGGTTCAATATCAGTGCCAGTCTTTGTATCAACTTCAGGGTAGCAAGACAATAGTGTGTACAGCTGGAGAGTGGTCAGAACAGCCCAAATGTTTACGTAAGTACTTCAGTGTTCTCACCAGTCCTGGTAAAATCAGAGCCTTGAATATGATACTTTGCTGTGTTCAATAGAACATTCACACATTAAAGAAGATATATTCTGTGGAATGCTTCTCTACTAAATATAAATATGTGAGGAAACAAATATTAATAAGCTGTTTTTATTTCAAAATAATAAATACAACTATATATTCAAGACACAAAGTGAAGACTTCTAAAACTACATTTTAATTTTATATTAGCCTGTATTAGTTGCCCATATTAATGGGGGTCATTGTTATATTTCCATATATGCATATACCATGCCTGATCATATACAACCTCCATCTACCCACCCTACTGCTCACACACTTCTCAAGGTCTATTAGTCACTATTCTACTTTCAGGACACCCTTTTTCATATTTCACATATGAAAGAGAGCATATGGGGTTTATCTTTCTGTCTGGTTCATTTCACTTAACATAATGTCCTCCAGGTCTATCCAATTGCTATAAATGAAAAGATTCAATTCTTTATGACTGAATAATATTTCCTTATTTAAATGTGCCACATTATCTTTGTCTTATCTGTGGATCAACACATTTTCATTCAACATCTTAGCTATTCTGAATAACACAGAAATAAACATGGACATGCAAATATCCTTTTGGTATGCTGATTGATGTTTTCTTTGGATATGTACCCAGAGGTATGATAGCTGGATCATATGGCAGATCTAATGTTAGGGTTTTGAGAAAACTTCTGTTCTCCATAATGATTGTACTGATTTAAATTCCCACCAAGAGTGCATTTCCCCCCTACAACCTCACCAGCACTTGTTAATTTCAGGGTTTATTTTGAATAATATGCATTGTAACTGGGGTAACATAATACCTCAATGCAATTTTTATTTTAATTTCCCTGATGGCTAATGATATTGAGCATTTCTTTATGTATTTTTGACCATTTGTATTTCTTATTTGAAATATCACAAATCATTTGCCCAACACTTAATTTGATTTTTTTGATTTCAGTTTTTTAAGGTCATTAAACACACATTCTAAATATTAACCCTTTGTCAGATGCATAGTTGGCAAGTGTTTTTTTTTTCCCCTCCATTCTAAGGCTTGTCTCATTCTGTTGGATTTTTGGCTGTGAAGAAGGGTTTCAATTTAATATATAGAATTTTTGCTCCTGTACTTTTGTGGTCTATCCATAAAGTTGTTGCTTGAAGCAATTTATTATTTCTTCATTGTTTTATTCTACTGATCTTAGAGTGTTTAGATATTATATTTAAGCCTGTGAAATGTTTTGAATTTTATTTTGTACATGAAAAGAGGAGTCAAAATTTAATCTGTATATGGATATATATTTTTACCAGCATCATTTACTGAAGAGGTCACCCTTTAGCCAATGTTTTCCTTCTTTCTTTTTGGAAACTTTGTTATGAATCAGTAGATAGAGATGCATGCATTTATCTATCTATATCTATCTATCTATCTATCTATCTATCTATCTATCTATCTGAGTCTCTATTCTGTACCATTGGTCTATGTGTCTGTTTTTGTGCAAATACTATGGTGTTTTGGTTACTATGAATCTGTAGTATGTTTTAAAATCAGGTATCATAATGCTTACAGTTTTGCTTATTTTTTTTTTCCTGAAAATTTCTATACTTATTCAGGGTCTTTTGTACTCCCATAGGAATTTTAAAATTTTCCTGTCTAGTTCTGTGAAGAATATCATTTGTATTTTAATGAGGATGGCTTTTAATCTGTAAGTTGCTTAAGGTATTATGAACGTATTAACAAATTCTTCCAGTCCTTGAACATGGGAAATCTCTTTATTTATTTTGTATCTTTTTCAATGTCTTTCATCATTGTTTGGTAGAGGTCTTTTGTTCTTTGTTGTGTTTTTGTTTGTTGTACAGATTTGTGAATGGGATTGTTTTTATGATTTGTTTCTCAGCAAATTCATTATTGGTGTTGAAAATTCCCACTGATTTTTCTATGCTGATTTTGTTATCTTGCACCTTACTGACTTTATCCATTCTAATAGTCTCTTGGTGGAGTCTTTAGGTTTTTCTACATATTTAATTTTATGATCGGCAGACATGAATAATTTTGCTTCTCTTCTTCCAATTTGTGTTTCTTCCTTTCTCTTATTTCACTGTTCTGGTTAAAATTTCTAGTACTATATTGAATAAGAACTGGGAGAATGAACACCCTTGTTCCTGATCTTTGAGGAAATGTTTTCAACTTTTCTCACTTCAGTACATTGCCTGTGACTATGTGATATATAGCCTTTATGATGCTGAGGTATAATCTTTCCAAACTTTATTTATTCAGGGCTTTTATCAGGAAGTGATGTTGAATTTTTTTCAAGTGCTTTCTGTATCTATTATTCCCGTGATTTGTATCCTTCATTCTGTTAATGGCATGTATGATGTTTATTGATCTGCATATGTTGAACCATCCTTGCATCCCTGGGATGGAACCAATTTGTTTATGGTGAGCAATCTTTATGATTCTCTCTTGAACCAGATTTGTTCATATTTTGTTGAGAAATTTTTTATCTCTGTCCAGGAGCATTATTAGTCTACAGTTTCTTTTATCTTGTGTTCTTATCTACTATGCTATCAGAGTACCACAGAGAATGAGTTGGAAAGGATTCCCTCTTTCTATTCTTTGCAATAACTAAGCTCAAGGGCCGGAGGCCAAAGAGGTATTGGACAGAAGCAGACAAACCAAGCTTTATTGGAATTTGGCTCTCGCTTAAAATTTCCAGCCCTCCAGGGTACAGTTCAGTGTAGAGAGCCCCAGTTGCCCACAGTCTTTAGAGGCCAGAATAGGTGGGGGAAGGCTTGAGGATTTAGTGTCCCCCAACAGTTCACTGGGGACTCCGTTGATTGATGGGCGGTTGCAAGACACTAATAAAGTTAATCTGCCCGCATCTGTGGCTGTTCTTTGGTGCATCTGGGCTACCTGATGCCCCCCATGCTTGCAGTGGGTTGCCAGGTGTCCAGCTAACCCCCATGCAGCTGCTTAAATCCACTCTAACAATAACTTTAAAAGAAATGGAATAAGTTCTTCCTTAAAGATTTTGAAAAATTAATCAGTAAATGCATCTAGATATGGACTTTGTAAATTTTTTTATTACTGATTGGATCTCATAACTCATTATTGATCTCTTCTGGTTTGTATGTTTTCATGGTTTAATTTTAGCAGAACCTCTGTGTCTAAAAATTTATAAATTTCTTCTACATTTTCCAATTTTTAGTATGTATTTTATCTTAATAATGCCTAAAGATTCTTCATATTTCTGTGGTACTGATTATAATGTCTTCTTTTTCATTTCTTATTTTGTTTGAGTTATCTCTTTTTTTGTCTTGGTTTGTCTTATTAAAGGTGTATTCATCTTTCTTACCTTTTCTGATAACCAAATTTCTGTTTCATTAGTCTTTTCTACTACTTGTGTGTGTGAGACACACTCTCTTATACATTTTTATAACTGAAACTTTAGCATTTGACCAAGATTTTAACTAAAGAAAATCCAGAAACATGGGAGACTGAGGCAGGATGCTAAGGCTGAGGCCAGCCTTAGAAATTTAGTGAGACCCTATCTCAAAATAATAATAATAATAACAACAATAATAATAATTAATAATACTAGGACTATAGATGTAGTTCAGTGGTAAAGTGCTCCTGGTTTCAATCTCCAGTCCAAAAAAGAAAAAATCAGCCATCACGTCATGATGTGTTTACACTCTAAAATACTGAGCTCTTAATATGGTAATTAATTTATGAGTTGATAATAAAATATAATTATCACATATTAACCACCTAATTTTTACATCATTTTCCATTTTAACTTTATTTAAATCTATCTGATATTCACAAAGAATTTGTTCAGAAAGAGTTTTCAGGAAGAATTTCTGAAACATTAAAAAGTGTTCTACTTGAAAATCCCAAAGTCTTGATAAAAGACTCATCATACTTAATATTTCTTGTGCATTTCTTTTGTTCAGCTGCATGTTTAATATCAGAAGAAATCTTGGAAAGACACAACATAAACTTCAGTTGGAAAGATGAGGAAAATCTTTATTCTATGTCAGAATATTTGATTGAATTTAAGTAAAAATCTGGATATCATCCATTAGCAAATCAACTATTTCATACAAAGTATATTGATGGTCCTATGGAGTATCCTCATTGCTCACAAAAAAATAGGAGGTACCATTATTAATATCATTAAAACATGCACTTAAATTCAGAAGTTTTATTTACTTTAGTTTTTAGTTTTATTTTTAAGTATTGTATAACTCATTTTTATTCATAAATCAGAATTTGTGTTGATATGTGCTGATGAATTTCAAATCTCAGAGGCCAGAGTGACTCATCTTAAAAGCACTGCATTCAGATCTGGCAAACCTGTTGCATCCTGTTCATAAAACATCTGTGGCAAGAAATTAAATGCAATTACTTCCATGTTTGTCTGTATCCATCATTCTCCAAACTCTAAATGTTTTCTACATAGCTTTGAGGTTCTCTGAGACTCTGTTTCACAGTGCATGGAAAGATACACTCTCCATCTTCAAAATTATACAATTTGGAAACCTGTAAAAACCAAATAAATCATGCCTTATGTTAGTAAAAAATATAAGCAATTACTGATTATTACTTATCAATCAATAAACAGCTGTAAAAAATATGAGCTTTGAAAATATATGAATCTAGTATATTTTAAAATGTGAACAAATCACAAAGAGGAATAGAAGTTTAATTTAATGTGTAACTGTTATAACTGTAAATATAACTATGGAAAAAGGATTGGCACAAAATGCCATAACATCTGTAAAAACTACATTTGAGTTCATAGACAAGAGGATTAAGTTGTTTAATTCCTTTAACGAGATAGTCCCTAAGTTATGGTGGTTAAACTTCTAATTTTTTCTCCCACTTTAGTATGAAAGTGACACAAAGTGAATAAAAACTGTATTTTAATCTTCCTCTAAGGCTAGAAATACATGGTATACAACTTTAATGGTATTGGTTAAAGATAGTTAACAGCGTCCAATTGGCCTTATGGTCAACAAAGTAAGCAAGCAATATCTACAGGGTTCTGTTCTCCTAGGCTATGATATATGACAGGTTGGGGATATTAAATGCATGTTCAACTTAAAATAATTTCAATTTATCATGAGTTAACCCCACTATAAGATGAGGAGTATCAGCACTTATCCATGTTGTAAAATTTTCAATCTTTAATATAATCAGTTTTGAACCTTAAAACTAATTTATTTAAAGATAATAATGTCTAAAAAGCAAGGTGATCATGTGTGGAAATATAGACCTAATTGGTAATGATCTCAAGATCAAATGATGCTTTAATGAATTTTTTGTTATAAAAAATATTTTTTCTAGTTTAAAAATTTCAGTAACAAGATTTTGAAGTGTAATTTTTATGTCTTTACCTTTCAGATAGCACTATTTATTTATTAAAATCACATTTGATTAGAACCATCTTTGATTTTTAAAAGGTATAATGTTTAGGATGAAAATAAAGGTACAAAATATACAAAAATCTAAGGTAACAAATTGTTACCTCTTATTGCATAAAATCATATGGCTTATATTAAATGCTTTCCTCTTGTTTGAGAATCTGATTTAGATAAATTGACTGAGTTGAGGCAGATTTCTCAATTTCAATGGCATTGGTTACAATAAGCACGTTATCTTTGGTTTAGTGTTAACACTTGTGAATATACTTAACTCAGTCTCAATGGGCCACTGTAACAAATAAATGTAATTTATTCAGTGTGGCTTATTTTAAATAGACATATCTTTTCATACAGTTAATGGGGCTGAGATGTCCAAGATCAAGGCACCAGTGAACTTGGTGTCCCAGTAGGGCTTATTCTGTTTGCAAATGGTACCTTCTCACTGCATTATAACTAGGTGGAAGGGTCAAAGAAGTACTCTATCCTTTCCTTTTAAGGGCACTGTTCCCATTCTTGAGGATGGAACCCCATGACCTATTCACCTAAAAAGACTTCACCTTCTAATACACTCACTGTGATCATTAGGAATGAAGGGAGAAATAGACTACAAAATAATAATAGCAGGGTGTTTCAGCACTCCCTCTTTAATACAATGGATAGGTCATCCAAACAAAGAATCAATAAGGAAACATTGGACTTGAGCTATATGTCACACCAAATAGACCTAACAGACATATATAGAATATTCCACACAATAGCAGAATACACATTATTCTGAAGTATATACACAACATTCTCCAGGATAAGTCATATGTTTTGTCAGAAAAAGATTCAAATATTTAAGAATACTGAAATGATATCAAGTATCTTTGCAAAGAAACACATGAAATCAATAATGGAATGTTGGCATATTCACAATATATAGAATTTGAATGACATCTTCCTGACTTTCCAATAGGTCATTGGCAAAATTGAAAGGAAAATTAAATGATACTTACAAACAAACATGAAAACACAGCATAGTAAAATGTATAAGGTGCAGAAAAGGAGTTCTGTAAGGGAAGTAAATATATAAATATAAATGCCTATATGAATTAGATCTCAAGTAACAAAGCTTCAAAGTTTATACCTCAGAGAACTAGAAAATGAACTAACTAAACTAAAGATATTATGAGAGAGGAAATAAGGAGTATTCAAAAAAGAAAAAAATATCAACTAAGGAAACAATAGTAAGCATCAACAATGTTAAGAGTTGATATTTGAAACAATAAACAAAATTGATAGAAGTTTACATAGAGAAATATGAAAGTAAATAAATTCAAAATGAAGAAGAAACAGTGTACTATGACAAAAAAAAAAAAAAACAATGTACTATGAATCAAGTGTGAACAATTGTACCAACAATTTGGATCACCTAGAAGAAATGAACCTATTTGTAGATACTTGCAACCCACCAGGACTGAATTATAAATACAAAATTCTCAAGAGACTAATAATGAACAAGGAGTTTGAATAGTTATTAAAAAATCCTATATGAAGAAAAATCCCAGGATCTGATAACTTTACTGGTAAGTTTTACAAAACATTTAAAAATTAATGTGAACTGGATGAACCCAACTAACATGTGTAACTATAAAACTCTAATAAATAAATTAGCAAAAATCCTTTTCATGTCCCTCCAAAAAACTGAGGAGTAGTAATCACTTCCAAATTCATTTATGAGGCCAACATTATCTTCACACCGAAGCCACACAAGTATATTATGAGAAAATAATAAACTAATATACCTGATGAATATCCCTGGTGAATAGAGAAGCCAAAACTGTCAGTATAAGATGAATTCAACAGTACATTTAAGGACTCATAAGACTTGCTCATCTGTGATTTATTTCTGGGACTCAAAGATTTTTCAATAAATACCAGTCATGAAATACTATACATTATATTAATAGAATAAATTTAATAATCAATATTTTCTGAATAAATGGAAAAAAGCAAAATCATTGTACAATAAAAACTTTAAAAAATTAGACATAGAAGGAGGCACTTCATCACAATGAAAGGCATATACAAGTTGAATAATCCTAACCCCAAAATCCAAAATCTGAAATGCTAAAACTTCCTAACTTTCTAGATCATAATGCCAAAAGTGGAAAATTCCACACCATGATATTTTGCCCAATGCACAAAATCGTTTACAGTATGCATATAATTATCTTTGGAATATATTCATGTAGTGAATATGAAAAAGAAGTAAATTTTGTGTTTAGGCTCAGGTCATACCCCAATGTATCATTCTGTATATATAAATACTTCAAAATAAAAAAAAGTGTGGTCCTAAGCATTTGGAATTAGGGATATTCAATTTGCGTTAGCAATCTACAATTGATATCATACTAATTGGTAAGAAGGTAAATATACCTTAAAGCACAGCTGGAGAGGCTGATGAGTGTTGCTCCGTTATACAAGAAAGGGGTGGTGCTAGAGGTCAAAGTCAGTAGCCACCATTCTTTGGATGGTGTCCTGAACCTGTCCACTGAAACCATTCTGCTCTCCAAAACCTCTTGGTTTGTGATGGGAAGGGAAGCTTTCAAGATCTCTGAAAGGTCTTCATGACCTTTCATCCACTGTGTTGGTCATTTCTACTCATATGAAACTCAATACAACACTCATCGAATCACACACTTGGTTTCTTAGACTGGAAATGCTCCTTTATTTCCTACCACCCAGCAATGCTGAGAAGATTTCAACTATTTAGATATCAACATTTTAAGATTCATATGCAAATGTGATCATGTGAAACTATCTTTGTATGCATGGCATACACTTGACCTAATGATCATCAATTCCCTTCTTCTAGTCACAACTGACATAATTTCATTCATTTTTATGATTAGATGGCATTTTATTGGTTTTCACTATAAAGAAACAATGAATGTTTGATGAAATAATATGTTTAACTCTCTTTAAATATACAATATATGTAAGTATTAAGTACTAGTTGGTGCCCTATCGTAATGTACAACCACTATGTATTTTGGGGCAGCTAAAAAATTACAGTTAAAAAATAAATATGAAACTGTAAAACAAATGAGAATTAAGGAATCCTCCAAGAATTATGGACAACATTAAAGGAACAACTCTTATATTTTCAGGATTTTTGAGAGTTAAAAGAAAGGAAACGGCATAAAAAAGGTAATTAATTAAATAATGGCTAAAATTGAAGGATGGTATGTAGATACAAGAGGTTCAAAGATCCCAAATAAATCTGATGGAAAAAGTCCTCACAGTGGCATATTCTTGTCAAAATATTAAATGTTGAAGACAAAGAATTCTAAAACTAGTAACAGAAAAGTATCAAGTTACATATATGGGAGGAGATTTCTCAGTCAGCACTTTACAGGTCAGGAAGGAATAGAAAGACATATTCAAAGGGAAAAAAATACCAAACAAGAATACTGTACCCAAGGCTATCCAATATAAGTGCAGAAGAAAAGACTTTCCTGAATAAGCAAAACCTGAGGGAATTCAGGAGCACCATATTGTCTTCTAAAAGATCTCTTAAGAAAGTTCTACAACTGAAGCAAAACAACACTATCTGCCCTCATACAAACATGAAAAAGTTTGAACCCACTAGAAGAACAATTACATGATGTGGAGATGAATGAAACCTTTTCAATACACAAAACCATGAAATGACAACATAGACAAGAGATGAAGAAAATAACACAGGAACAAGCAGAAGAAAATTAAATGTCAAGATTAAGTCTTTGCTTACACATAATAAATATAAATATTTACTTCTTCTCTTGAAAGATATAGAGAGAATTAATGGAAGGAAAAGCAAGCCCCAATGACACACTGCCTACAAGAAACACACTGTATCAGTAAATACACACTCAAAGCAAAAGATTGGGTGGGGGGGAAATATTCCAAGCAAACAGAAACTAAAAGGGAGTGGGAGTAGCTATACTTATATCTGAGAGAAGGAACATTAAGACAAAAAATGTAAAAAGATACAAAGAAGATCGCTATATAATGACTAAGGAATCAATTCAACAAGAAGATATAACAATTGCAAGTGCACATGCTCCTAAGGCTAGTATACACAACTTGATAAAACAAATACAATCAGACCACCAAAGAGAAAGAAGATCAACATAGTAAGAGCAGAAGACTTCAACACCTCATTTTCAATGGGCAGATTATCCAGACAAAAACAATAAGAAATAAAAGTTAAACTAAACCATAGATTGAATGGATCTAAAAGACTTTTCAGAACACTGCATCCAGTAGGTGCAGAACATATATTGTTCTCATCAGCACATGGATCATTCTCAACATCAGATCATATATTAGCACCCCAAACCCCCAATTCTCAACAAATTAAAAAAAATCAAAATGGCATAATTTACTTTTCCCGACCATAGAATACTACTACTAAAATCAACAATAAATGAAACTTTAGAAATTTAACAAATACATGAGACAACTAAACAACATGCTCTTGGACAGTAGGTCAGTGAAGAAATCAAGAAGAAGAAAAATATCTTGTAACAAATGAAAACACAACACACCAAAATTATGTCATATGCTATGGAACAACACTTAGGTAATAAAGAGTTTGGGTGTAACTCAAGGAAACAGCATGAACCTAAATTGCACAATGCCCTAGGTCTTATCCCCAATAACACACACACACACCAGAAAGAAATAAGGGGAAAAGAAAAGAAAAAAAAAAGAAGAGTTATATAGGATCCAGCAGAAGTAATATGAAAAGGCAAGTCCATAGCAATTAGTGCCAACCTCAAAAAGAGAAAACTTTGAAATAAACATCATAATCATGCACCTCAACAAACTAGAAAAGCACACACACACACAAACCCACAAAAGCACACATACACAAACCTTAAACCTCATCTCATTAGGAGAAAATAATAATGATCAGAGCAGCATAAAGTATATAGAGAAAAATGTATACAAAAGATCAATGAAAGAAAGAGTTGGAAGTTTTTCTTTTTTTGAAGTTGAACAAAATTGAAATAACTTTAGTTTTATCAAGAATTAAAAAGGCACAAAGAAATGAAGACAGGAGAAATGAGACATGACAAATGATACCACAGAAATACAAATACTCAGTCATTAAGGACTTTTATGAATAGTTGTTCATACTAGTGCCAACAAATTGCAAAATTAAAAAGAAATGGATAAATTTTAGACCTTTGTTACCTACTGAAATTGAACCATGGAGGCATGGAAACTCTGAACAAACCAATAGTGAGTTATGAGATTGAATCAGTAATAAAATTCTCCCAATAAAGACAGATTAGGAAAGAAAAACTTCACTGCAAATTCTATCAAACTTTAAGAGAAATTCTCAAACTATTAAAAGATTAAAGAGCACAAAATTTTCCAAACTCATTCTATGAAGCCAGCGTTACCTTCGTACCAAAAGTAGACAAGGACATAGTAAAATGGGAGACTATAGTCCCACATACCTGATGAACATGGATAAAAAAATTTCTCAATAAAATACCAGCACATGACATCTAACAGTACATCAAAAACATCATTTGTCCCAGGGATGGTTCAACATATGCGAATAAACATAATTCATCACATCAACAGAAGTAAGAATAAAAATTATATGAACATCTCAGAACATGAAGAGAAAGCATTTGATAAAATTCAATATTGTCTTGTGATTAAAAACTGAATAAATGAGGTATGCAAGGAATGTAACTCAACATAATAAAGTGTGTATATGCCAATCCCACATTAGACATCATAGTGACTGAGGAAAAACTGAATACATTTTTTCCAAGATCTGGATTAGGTTGAAGAGGTTTAATTTTACCACTCTGATTTGACCTAGTATTGGGAGTCATAGCCAGAGCAATTAGGAAAGAAACAGCAATGAATGTATACAAATAAAAAGAGAGAAAGTCAAATTATCCCTGTTTTCCTGTAACCAATTCTAAATGTAGAATTTAATCTATAAAGTAAACATGTTCTAGAAACTACTAGTTTCTCTAATTTAAAAACTACTAGGAGAAAACATAATGGCAACACTTCAAGAGAGCAATATAGATAATAATTTTTATATGACCTCACAAGTACAGAAAACTAAATAAAAAATTGATAAATGGGATCCTAATCAAACCAAGAAACTTTTGCACAGAAAAGGAAATAAACGAGGTTTTCAAGATGGTGGACTAGAGGGCAGCTGCATTTCACGTTGCTCCAGGACGCAGGATTCAAAAGAGGAGATAGTGAGAGACTTGGGACCAAGTCAAAGCCGCTGGGTGAGTCTCCCCGTTCGGGAGACGTCCCAGATGGGGTGGTAGCCCCGGAACGCAGGGAACTTTGTGAAGTAGAGTTGCTCGGCAAGACGCCCCTCCCCCCACTGGAGTGGTAAACACGGACAACTGGGATCATCATAGAGGAGGCGGCTCAGCACAGCGCTTGGACTCAGAGCAACCACTGGGGCACCGGGCGGCTGCCTGAGGAGGAGCAGCATGGCGAGCTGTTTAGACTCAGAGTGATCGCTTCTGAACACCAGGGGGTTGCCCGGAGGAAGAGGAGAAGCGCCGCAGGTCGCTTGTTCTAGGAGTGACTGCATCAGAGCTACAGGCGGTTGCCAGAGGAGGAGCAGCGTGGCGAGCTGTTTGGACTCAGAATGACTGCTTCCGAACACCGGGGGGTTGCCCAGAGGAAGAGGAGAAGCACGGCGGGTCGCTTGGTCTAGGAGTGACTGCATCAGAGCCACAGGCGGTTGCCAGAGGAGGAGGCAAGTGGTGAGTGTTTGGACTCAAAGCGACCACTCCTGAACACCCGGGGGGCTACCCTGAGGAGGAGAAGAAACAGGGTGGATCACTTGGACTCTGAGTGACTGCCTAGGGCTACAGGCGGTTGGCGGGAGGAGGAGACGTGAAGTGAGTTTCTTGAACTCTAAGTGACTGCGTCGGAAACCGGGTGGCTGTCCGGAGGAGGAGGTGTGTGGTGGGTCTCTGGGTCTCAGAGCTATTGTACAGGGCTCCAGGTGGCGGCTCAGAGGAGGGGCCGAACAGCCAGGCGATTAGTTGCAGAGCAGGGTCCCAGGACTGGCTTCTTGCTGGAAGAGCCACACAGAGACACGCCTAGGGGCGGAGCAAAGTTTCCAAGACTGCGGGCAGCTTCTCTGAGGAGAGGCAGCCTAAGGAGACTCGTCTGTGAAGGGTGAGGCTCCCAGGCCCAGGAGGTAGGTCCGGGCCCCTGGGAACTTTGCAGAGGAAGGCAGCCCAGCTCAGGCAGTAGTTGTAAATTGAGGGGAAGCTCTAGGAGGGGAACTGACCAGTGAGACCTCCCCACCAGGTGAGTTTTCCCTGCCGGGTGAGGTTTCTCCACAAGGACGGTATAACCAGAGACACAGGCACAAACAGGCCTTGCCACAGCCCGCAGCCTAGTTCCCCATTGGATGACCATTGGTCAACAAGTGGAGGCACCTCTGCCCACTAGCAGGGAATATACCCCACCTGAGGGTCACCATCCCTAGAGAGGCAGCTTCCTTGGGGAGCACCGCATTATCAACTTCCTCTGAGACTGCAGGCTACTGAAGGATAAGAGGGGATATACTAGCCATCTTCAGGGACATTATAAGTCAATAGAGGAAATCTGCAATATCTTAAGGACCCACTGATTCCTGAACAATATGAGAAAACAAGGGAAGAAAATGCCCCAAACAAATCTAGATGTTACATCAATAAAATCCAATGACAGAATGGCAGAAGAAATGACAGAAAGGGAGTTCAGAATGTACATAATTAAAATGATCAGAGAAGCAAACGATGAGATGGAAGAGCAAATGCAGGCATTGAATGATGAGATGAAAGAGCAAATGCAGGCATAGAATGATAGCACCAATCGACAGTTAAAAGAGCAAATACAGGAAGCAAAAGATCATTTCAATAAAGAGTTAGATATATTGAAAAAAAAACAACAGAAATCCTTGAAATGAAGAAAACAATAAACCAAATTTAGAACTCCAGAGAAAGCACAAACAATAGGATAAAACACTTGGAAGACAGAACCTCAGATATTGAAGACAAAATATTTAACCTTGAAAACAAAGTTGACCAAACAGAGAAGATGGTAAGAAATCATGAACAGAATCTACAAGAATTATGGGATATCATGAAAAGGCCAAATTTGAGAATTATTGGGATTGAGGAAGGCTTAGAGAAACAAACCAAAGGAATGAACAATCTATTCAATGAAATAATATCAGAAAATTTCCTGAACCTGAAGAATGAAATGGAAAATCAAGTTCAAGAGGCTTATAGGACTCCAAATACACAAAATTACAACAGACCCACACCAAGGTACATTATTATGAAAATACCGAACATACAAAATAAAGACTGAATTTTAAAGGCTGTGAGAGAAAAGAACCAAATTACATTCAGGGGGAAACCAATGCGGATATCAGATTTTTCAATCCAGACCCTAAAAGCTAGAAGGGCCTGGAACGACATTTTTCAAGTTCTGAAAGAAAATGGATACCAACCAAGAATCTTATACCCAGCCAAACTTACCTTCAAATTTGATGATGAAATAAAATCATTCCATGATAAACAAAAGCTAAAAGAATTTACAAAAAGAGAGCCAGCATTACAGAACATTCTCAGCAAAATATTCCCTGAGGAAGAGATAAAACACAAGGAAGCAAATCAGCAAAGGAAGGAATTATCCTAAGGGAACTGTCAAATAAAGGAGGAACCAAGTTGTGTCAAATAAATAAATAAATAAATAAAATTTAAAAAATGAACCAAATGACCGGGAATACAAATCATATCTCAATAATAACCCTGAATGTTAATGGCCTCAATTCATCAATCAAAAGACATAGACTGGCAGATTGGATTAAAAAGAAAGATCCAACAATATGTTGCCTGCAAGAGACTCACCTCATAGAAAGAGATACCCATAGACTAAAGGTGAAAGGATGGGGAAAAACATACCATGCCATGTACTCAGCAACAGGTTTCTAGAGACATATGAATTGCCTAAACTGAACGAGGAGGACATACACAATTTAAATAGACCAATTTCAAGTAATGAAATAGATGAAGTCATCAAAAGCCTACCAACAAAGAAAAGTCCAGGACCAGATGGGTTTTCAGCCGAGTTCTACAAAACCTTTAAAGAAGAGCTCATTCCAATACTTCTCAAAGTATTCCATAAAATAGAAGAGGAGGGAACCCTCCCAAACTCATTCTATGAAGCCAATATCACCCTGATACCTAAACCAGACAGAGACACATCGAGGAAAGAAAATTTCAGACCAATATCCTTAATGAACATCGATGCAAAAATTCTCAACAAAATTTTAGCAAATCGCATACAAAAAACATATTAAAAAGATAGTGCACCATGATCAAGTGGGTTTCATCCCAGGGATGCAAGGTTGGTTCAACATCAGGAAATCAATAAATGTCATTGACCATATCAATAGACTTCAAGTCAAGAATCACATGATTATTTCAATAGATGCAGAAAAAGCATTTGATAAAATACAGCATCCCTTCATGCTCAAAACACAAGAAAAAATTGGAATAGTGGGAACATTCCTTAACATTGTAAAGGCCATCTATGCTAAGCCCATGGCTAAGCCCATGGCTAATATCATTCTAAATGGTGAAAAACTGAAAGCATGCCCCCTAAAAACTGGAACAAGGCAGGGATTTGTCGGGGTACCCGGGACCCCTGGCCCTAGGTGTGGCTAAGATGGCGCCTGGCAGTGAGCCAGAGCAGTTAACTTTTGCACAAACATCTGACATCATTTTAAGGAAGTCTTTATGACTGGTTCTCTGGTCTCATGCACAACGCATGATCTCGGTATGCCCTGCTTGGCTCTCTGTATCTGTCCATGCTTTTCCCTCGTGTGCTCTCCTTTGATTGGTGGTTTTACCTATATAAGGTCTGTAACTTCCCTGCTGAGGGAGGAAATAAGATAAGAAAAAGAAACAATAGAAGCAGAAGAACAGCGCGCAATAAAGCATTGAAACTTCAACCAGGTGTCGTGTTTCTCTGCGGGCAGGGAACGCGATAAGTGGTGCCGAAACCCGACCCGGGAAACAACAAACCAGCAGCAACTACCTAGGTAAGTTTTAGAGATTAATGTTATAAATAATAAAAAAGGAGTGATAAAGGCAGCCTTGATGTTCGCGGTAAAGCGACTATCAGGACACGCGGAATGCGGTCCAATTAAAGTCAGGACACATGGAAGGTGGTCCGGGGACACGCGGAATGCGGTCCAATTAAAGTCAGGACACACGGAAGGTGGTCCGGGGACACGCGGAATGCGGTCCGATTAAAGTGAAAGTAAGGACTAGCGAAAGGCAGTCCAGAGACAGAGCTAAGCGAAACGCGGCTCAGAGTGGACTAGCGAAAGGCAGTCCACCTTAAAAGTATTAAAGTGAAAGTAGCATGCGAAAGGCGTCTACACCCTGGACTAAGTGAAAAGCGGTCCACATTAGAGATATTAAAGTGAAAGTGGTGCGTGAAAGGCCACCATCAATCAACCCGGACCAAGCGGAACGCGGTCCAGTGAACTGAAACTGGTATACAAAAAGTGATCACAGCAAATTAATTATGGGGTCTGAAATGTCCAAAGTTAAAATGCAACAGCCACTGAGAGAATTGTTAAAGAAAAATGGGACTCCGTTAAAGGCAAAGACAGCCAGGACGTTTCTTGATACTATAGAAAAAGTTTCTCCCTGGTTTTTAAATGAGGGGCTGTTAAATATTCCACAGTGGGAACATTTAGGGGAGGACCTCCGCATAGCTGATAAACAAAAGCCTCTGCCTGTGGGTACCATGGCCATCTGGTCCCTTGTTAAAAGTTGTTTGGAAACTAAAAAACACTCTTTTGTGAAGCCTCTGACTGAGGGCAGTCAGGTTTTGGAAGAAATAAAAGAGGAACGATCGTGTCGCTCTCAGATTTCAGAAACAGGAACTGACTCGGAAGGGGAACTTTCTGGAGAGGAACTAGAAAAACAAGTACAAAAATTAAACATAAGTAAAGAGCTCCCCCTAGCGCCTGTAGCTCCCTCGGCGCCTCCAGCTCCTCCTAAAACACTACCCTGTGAGGCACGCACTGCGTGGAGTCATCTTGGCTCTGCCGCATATCCAGTTTTTGAGGATGCTCAAAATCAAAGATATCATCGACCTTTAGATTTTAAAATAGTTAAACAACTAAAGGAGGCAGTAAGTACATATGGTCCACAAGCAGCGTTCACTCTTGCTCTGGTAGAAACTATGTCTTCCTTAAACCTAGTACCTCAAGACTGGGTTAACCTTGCTAGGGCCACTCTGTCTGGAGGACAATATCTTATGTGGAAGACTTCTTGGCAAGAAATTTCTGCAGACACTGCCAGGCATAATGCAGCTGCAGGCGACCCTCAACTTAACATAGAAATGCTTATGGGTACAGGGCCATATGAGACTATCCAAGCACAGCTTCAATACCATCCTGCTGTGTATGCCCAGATTGCCACTGCAGCAACTAGAGCCTGGAAAACGTTGCAGGGTACAGGAGATCTACAGGGCCAGCTATCCAAGGTAACTCAAGGGAGCAATGAACCCTATGCAGACTTTGTGGATAGGTTGATTCAAACTGCATCACGCATTTTTGGGGATGCAGACCAAGCTATGCCTCTAGTAAAACAATTGGCCTATGAGCAAGCTAACAAATGGTGTAAGGACGCCATTAGGCCATGGAAAAACAAGGATCTATCTACTTATCTAAGAGTGTGTAAAGATATAAATGATACCTCTGCACAGAGCAGTGCATTTGTAGCAGATATAGATAGACAGAATACTATGTTGTCTGCTGCACTTGCTCAGGCTCAAGGAAATTCTAATCAGAGGACAAACAAAGGACTCTCAGGATCATGCTTTGCATGTGGTCAAATGGGACATCTCAAGGCCGCTTGTCCAAATAAAAGGTCACCCTTGACCCAAGGTGGCAATGTCAATGCAGGGAGTAGCTCAGGACCTGGACCAGGATTGTGTCCAAGATGCAAAAAAGGAAATCACTGGAGTAGTGGTTGCCAGTCAATAAGAGATAAGGAAGGTAACTTCCTAGGGCCTAATCCTAGGCTGCAAAAAAACGGGAGGCAGGACCCTCCCCGGGGCCCACAACAAATATACGGGGTCATCCAACAAGTTCCTCGACAGTGGTATCCTCCAACGGAGAAGGGAAGCGTAGAGCCACCTCAGGAAGTGCCGGATTGGACATCTGTGCCACCTCCAGACTCATATTAACTCCAGATATGGGGGTGCAAATGGTAGACACAGATTGGCATGAAAAAATTCCACAAGATAGTGTAGGGCTATTATTAGGCAAAAGTTCCTCAACATTAAAAGGGCTTGTAGTTCATCCAGGGGTCATCAATCCTGACTCTACAGGTCAAGTTAAAGCTTTAGTTTCTTCACCAAAAGGCATTACAGTTATCTTTCCAGGAGACCGCATTGCACAAATGCTTATATTGCCTAGTCGACATTCTCTATGGTCCAGTAAAAATACAAATAAAGGACAAGGAGGTTTTGGATCAACAGAAACTACTCTAATAAATCTTACTATGGATATGGGACAGAGACCTCTCTTAACCTTAAAGGTAGGAAATATGGAATTTACAGGTCTATTAGATACAGGAGCAGACAAAAGTATTATTAGTGTGTCAGTCTGGCCGAAACATTGGCCACTAGTTACAGCTGCTCAAAGTTTGAGAGGTCTAGGGGTGGCAGAGAGCCCTAATCAAAGTGCTTCCTCATTGTCTTGGAGGGATGCAGAGGGTCATTCTGGGGTGTTCCAACCATATGTGTGTAATGTGCCAGTTTCTTTGTGGGGAAGAGATGTTTTACAACAAATGGACATAAAACTCACCACTGACCATATTTATAAAGGGACCCCGGTCAAACATATGTTACAAAAAATGGAGTATAAGGACAGTGAAGGATTGGGAAAATCTTATCAAGGACCGTTACAACCACTTCCCTTGCCTCCACCAAAAAATGATTTCAGGGGTCTGGGTTTTTCATAGGGGCCACTGTAATGACATCAATTCCTATAGTTTGGAAAGA
Organism: Sciurus carolinensis; assembly: GCF_902686445.1. Classification (NCBI taxonomy): domain Eukaryota; kingdom Metazoa; phylum Chordata; class Mammalia; order Rodentia; family Sciuridae; genus Sciurus; species Sciurus carolinensis. Next base: position 90,179,633 of record NC_062224.1, read on the forward strand.
TGATAAGCCTCGCTGGATCCCACCCACAGTGGCCCCTAACAAAAGAAAAATTAGAGGCAGCTCATAAATTAGTACAAGAACAAGTACAATCAGGTCACTTATAACCTTCTACTTCTCCTTGGAATACTCCAATATTTTTAATAAAGAAAAAATCAGGAAAATGGAGATTATTACATGATTTGAGAGCTATAAATGATCAAATGTTTCCTATGGGGCCTATCCAATGCGGGTTACCTCTTGTTTCTGCATTGCCAAAAAATTGGCCTACAATTATACTGGATTTAAAAGATTGCTTCTTCTCTGTACCTTTACACAAAAAGGATTGTTGGAGATTTGCTTTTACTTTGCCCTCTCTTAACCACGCTCAACCTGATCAGAGATATGAATGGACCGTATTGCCTCAAGGCATGGCCAACAGTCCTACTATGTGTCAAATGTATGTGGATAGGGCATTAACAACCACTAAACAAAAATTCAAGAGATTGTTGATTTATCATTATATGGATGATATACTTATTTGCCATCCAGAGAAAGAAGTGTTGTTAGGAGCATTACAATTCGTGACCCAAGCTTTAAAGGAAAGGGGGTTAACTATAGCCCCTGAAAAGTTACAGTTAGGAGAGATCCAAGAATATTTGGGTACTAAACTTACTGCTACTACAGTCAGGCCATTAAAGTTGACCATCAGAACAGATCAGCTAAATACCTTAAATGATTTTCAAAAACTCCTAGGTGATATTAACTGGATTAGATCCTATTTAAAATTATCCACAGGAGAATTAAAACCTTTATTTGATATACTAAAAGGTGATCCTGACTTAAATTCACCTAGAAAGCTTACTCCCGAAGCACGAATGTCTTTACAGCTAGTTGAAAACAGATTTCAACAATGCTATGTTGATCGCTGTGATCCCACTCAACCATTGAGTTTAATCATCATCCCAGAAAAACATAGTCCTTTTGGCATAATTTGGCAGGGGGGACCTCTACAGAGTATAAATCTTCCTAGTTCTCCAGCTAAAATATTACAATCATATCCCAAAGCTGTTGCTCAAGTAATATTTAAGGGAATAGAATCTTGCATTACTGTCTTTGGAATCCATCCTTCTATCATTATAACCCCTTATTCCACTCAGCAAATTAAATGGCTAAGCAATAATGTTGATGATTGGTCAGTACTATATTGTTCCACCTCAGCTCAGTTTGATAACCATTATCCCCAACATCCTTGGATTCAGTTTTGTAAAGTTACTCCCATAATTTTTCCAAACGTGACTAGTGCCCAACCTATTAAAAATTGTATAACTATATTTACTGATGGATCTAAAAATGGAGTAGGCGCTGCACTTGTTCATGATCAACTTCATACTATAATAGTTCAATCCAACTCGGCACAAGTTACTGAGCTTGCAGCTGTGGTGTTGGCTTTTAAAGTAACAGATAATCAGCCATTTAATCTCCTATCTGATAGTTCATATGTTGTTAATGCTTTAAGTGTTCTTGAAACTGTGCCATGTATTTCTTCTTTATCCACCGTGGCTTCCTATTTCACTACACTGCAAAACCTTATTCTGCAGCGTAAACATCCATTCTATATAGGACATATTAGGGCTCATTCTAATTTACCGGGACCTTTGGCTAGAGCAAATGATTTGGTGGATATGGCTACCAAATCTGTTTTTGTTTTTTCCATAGAGGAACAAGCAAAACTCTTTCATGAGAAATTCCATGTAAATTCCACTACCTTGAGTAGAAAATTTCCTATCTCTAAATGTGTGGCTCGACAAATAGTAAAAAATTGTCAACACTGTGCTCCTTTGATCCCAGTACAATCTTTTGGAGTCAATCCCAGGGGACTGTTACCTAATCATGTTTGGCAAATGGATGTAACTCATATTCCTGAATTCGGTACTGTAAAGTATGTACATGTGTCAGTAGACACTGCTTCAGGGGTCATCATGGCTTCTGCTCACTCTGGAGAAAAGGTAAAAGATGTCATTCAACACTGCCTACAAGCGTTTGCTTGCTGGGGCATACCTAAAGTTATAAAAACAGATAATGGTCCTGCTTATACCTCCAAAAGCTTCCGGCTATTTCTACAAACATTTAATATTCAATTGATTACTGGTATTCCCTATAATCCACAAGGACAAGGTATAGTCGAGAGGACACATCTCACCTTAAAAAATTGTCTTAATAAACAAAAAGGGGGAATAGGAGCCTCTTTTAAATCTCCCAAGGACAAAATTAATCTGGTTCTTTTTATTTTAAATTTTTTGACTATAGATAATTATGGACACTCAGCAGCTGATCGCCATAGCAACCCTTCCCCTGTCCCTCAAACATGGGCCAAGTGGAAAGACATATTGACAGGTTGCTGGAAAGGACCAGATCCAGTATTACATTGGGTACGAGGGTCTGTTTGTATTTTTCCACAGGATCAACAAACTCCGATCTGGGTTCCTGAAAGACTGACCAGACCTATACAACATGGAAGTGATACTACTCCTCCTCACGATAGTGAGCCTTCCCATAACTGCAAAGACACAAGCGGACAGCCAGACCTGGAACCTGTGGGCAATAGTTAAAGCTTGGCCATATCCTTTGCCGTTAACTAATACTTCCTCTCTACTCCCTCCGTTGTTCACCACCAATGCGACTACAGGATTACCCACTACACTTTATGATCCAGAGACTCAACCATATAATTCTTCTGCTTTCTCCCTCCCTGGAGCCTTATGCTTTGATATTCCTGAGGATAATACTATTAGTAATAATAACTCTAGCCCTTGTATTGTTCTCCAAAAGCAGGTACAGGGTCTCTTTTATAAGAGTATGGAATCCCCTTATGCTCCGCTCCATGGTTATGCTTCGCTTGGTGTTCAGTTTGCCAATAATAATTTAATAATCTCATCAAGGACATACTGGGAAGGGGAAGCTACCTTGATCACAGGATTTGTACCTCACAAATTACCTTTTCCCACTAATGGATTTAAAACTCCCAGAATTTTTCCTCCATGTAATCCAAAATTTTCCACACCTCCCATTTGGACAGGTTGTCAAAATACAAAGCGAGCGACCCCAGTTCAACATGGATTTTTCTTCACACCAAATTTTACTTCCCAGCATACCACTGATAATTTTGCTGATCATGACGCCATGGGCATGGAGCGTGTTAATCCTTTTGATAGCTGGTTGCTATTCACCTCGACTTCAGGATATACTAACTTACAACCTCTTTTTGCTCTTAAAGGAGGATCTTTTAGACAATGCGAATGGAACTCTTCGACTGTGGGGTGGAAAAAATGCTGGAGCTGAGACTAATACTAACTGTACTAAAAACATTACATTCTTATCCACTCCAGCCTGTGTGTTCCCTCCCTTTATGTTTCTACTAACCAATATTTCCAATAACACAACCCTTGATTGCTCTCAATCTAGTTGCTACATTTCTCAATGTTGGAATGCTACCAATTTCTCCCGCGCAGTCTTAATGCGCATCCCTACCTTCCTACGTATCCCAGTCTCTGTTACAGATGCAGAATTACCAGTGCTACTATCAAGAAATAAAAGACAATTTGGCATCGCGGCAGCTGTGGTTGCAGCCGTTATTGCATCGGCGGCGGCTGCCGTGACTGCAGCTGCTGCATTGACCACTACTATACAGACAGCGACTGCAGTCAACCGTTTAGCTGAAAACACAGCTACTGCCTTACAAACTCAAGAGACTTTAAACAAACATTTAAGGGCAGGCTTACTCCTGGTGAATCAAAGAGTGGACCTATTACAAGAACAAGTGGACATATTACAAGAACTTTTGGGACTGGGATGTGTTTACTCTTTAAGAGCTGTTTGTGTTACCCCTATTGTATATGATAATTTCAGCACTGCAGCTAAGTTATCTAGTAATTTGTCACTTTACTTTACTTCTACTTGGTCATCTCAATTTGATAATCTTACCTCACAACTTAGAGCCGAAATTGTCAAAGCTAATTCTACTGGGGTACATATTGCTTCTGTATCTGAGATGGCTAAATGGTTTTCTTCTGCTTTCGATTTTGTAAAACAGTGGGCAGGTCTGGGCACTTTGGGACTGCTTCTCCTCATTGGTATCCTTTTCCTCACTCGTCTGTTTGTGCGTCTACGAGCCAGCCAAAACAGGGATCGGATTATCTTTCATCAGGCCATGACTGCCCTAGAGGCCGGCAGTTCCCCACAAGTATGGCTCACGATGCTGGACCGGTAGTCATACGGGTAAGGAAGGAGGTGACCCCGTACCAACCTAAGACAGGAGCTGTAGCATGCTCTGCAGTTATCCGATGACGGGTAAGGATGGTGGTTGACCACTCCGCCTAAGACAGGCACGGTCCCGAGCCTTTTTCTTGTAAAAGAAAAAAGGGGGAACTGTCGGGGTACCTGGGACCCCTGGCCCTAGGTGTGGCTAAGATGGCACCTGGCAGTGAGCCAGAGCAGTTAACTTTTGCACAAACATCTGACATCATTTTAAGGAAGTCTTTATGACTGGTTCTCTGGTCTCATGCACAACGCATGATCTCGGTATGCCCTGCTTGGCTCTCTGTATCTGTCCACGCTTTTCCCTCGTGTGCTCTCCTTTGATTGGTGGTTTTACCTATATAAGGTCTGTAACTTCCCTGCTGAGGGAGGAAATAAGATAAGAAAAAGAAACAATAGAAGCAGAAGAACAGCGCGCAATAAAGTATTGAAACTTCAACCAGGTGTCGTGTTTCTCTGTGGGCAGGGAACGCGATAGGGATGCCCTCTTTCACCATTTCTTTTCAATATCATCCTTGAAACTCTAGCCAGAGCAATTAGACAGACCAAAGAAATTAAAGGGATACGAATAGGAAAAGAAGAACTCAAAGTATCCCTGTTTGCTGATGATATGATTATATACTTAGAGGAACCAGGAAATTCCACCAGAAAACTTTTAGATCTCATAAGTGAATTCAGTAAAGTAGAGGGATATAAGATCAATGCACATAAATCTAAGGCATTTTTATACATAAGTGATGAATCTTCAGAAAGAGAAATTAGGAAAACTACCCCATTCACAATAGCATTGAAAAAAATAAAATACTTGGGAATCAATCTCACAAAAGAGGTGAAAAACCTCTACACTACACTACAGAACACTAAAAAAGGAAATTAAAGAAAACCTCAGAAGATGGAAAGATCTCCCATGTTCTTGGATAGGAAGAATTAATATTGTCAAAATGGCCATACTACCAAAAGTACTATACAGATTCAATGCAATTCCAATTAAAATCCCAATGATATACCTTACAGAAATAGAGCAAGAAATTATGAAATTCATCTGGAAGAATAAAAAACCCAGAATATCTAAAGCAATCCTCAGTAGAAAGAGTGAAGCAGGGGGTATCGCAATACAGATCTTCAACTCTACTACAAAGCAATAGTAACAAAAACGGCATGGTATTGGTACCAAAATAGAAAGGTGGATCAATGGTACAGAATAGAGGATATGGACACAAACCCAAATAAATACAATTTTCTCATACTAGACAAAGGGGCCAAAAATATGCAATGGAGAAAAGAATACCTCTTCAACAAATGGTGCTGGGAGAATTGGAAATCCATATGCAACAGAATGAAACTAAACCCATATCTCTCACCATGCACGAAACTAAACTCAAAATGGATTAAGGACCTCAGAATCAGACCAGAGACCCTGCATCTTATAGAAGAAAAAGTAGGTCCAAATCTTCAACATGTCGGCTTAGGACCAGACTTCCTCAACAGGACTCCCATAGAACAAGAAATAAAAACAAGAATCAATAACTGGGATAGATTCAAACTAAAAAGCTTTCTCTCAGCAAAGGAAACTATCAGCAATGTGAAGAAAGAGCCTACAGAGTGGGAGAAAATCTTTGCCAATCATACTTCAGATAGAGCACTAATCTGCAGAAACTATAAAGAACTCAAAAAACTCTACACCAAGAATGCAAATAATCCAATCAACAAATGGGCTAAGGAAATGAATAGACACTTCACAGAAGAAGATCTACAAGCAATCAACAAACATATGGAAAAATGTTCAACATCTCTAGTAATAAGAGAAATGCAAATCAAAACCACCCTAAGATTCCATCTCACCCCAATTAGAATGGCGATTATCAAGAATACAAGCAACAATAGGTGTTGGCGAGGATGTGGGGAGAAAGGTACACTCATACATTGCTGGTGGGGCTGCAAATTAGTGCAGCCACTCTGGAAAGCAGTGTGGAGACTCCTTAGAAAACTTGGAATGGAACCACCTTTTGACCCAGCTATCCCACTCCTTGGTCTATACCCAAAGGACTTAAAATAAGCATATTATAGAGATACAGCCACATCAATGTTCATAGCTGCTCAGTTCACAATAGCCAGATTGTGGAACCAACCTAGATGTCCTTCAATTGATGAATGGATAAAGAAACTGTGGTATATATATATATATACAATGGAATATTACTCAGCCATAAAGAATGATCAAATTATGGCATTTGCAGGCAAATGGATGAAATTGGAAAATATCATGCTAAGTGAGATAAGCCAATCTCAAAAATCCAAAGGACAAATGATATTGCTAATAAGTGGATGATGACTCATAATGGGGGGTGGGAGAGGTTAGTTTTAGGGTTAGAGTTAGGGTTTGGAAGGGGGGCAAGAATGGAGGGAGAAAGGACTGTATAGAGGGAAAAGAGGGGTGGGAGGGGTGGGGGAGAAGGGAAAAAATAACAAAATGAATCAAACAGCATTACTCTATGTAAATTTATGATTACACAAATGGTATGCATTTACGGCATGTACAAACAGAGAAACAACATGTATCCCATTTGTTTACAATAACATAATAAAAAAAAGAAAAGGAAATAAACAACAGAGTGAAGAGACTAACCTACAGATTTTACCTAAAGAATAAAAGAATTTATAAACAAATTCAGTAAAGTCGCAGGATACAAATTCTATGTACACATATCAGAAGCATTTGTATATAAAAATAACTAACTTGCTGAGAAAGAAGTCCTGGAAAGCAATTTCTTTCATATTAGCTACAAATAAAATAAAATAAAAGAAGTAAGAGTAAATGTAAACAACTTGGTGAAATAACTCTATACTTAAAGTATAAAACACTAGGGGGGAAATTGATGTAGACACACAGAATAAAAATATCTCCCATTCTCAAGGATTAAAAGAACTAATATTTTTAAATGTACACACCATCCAAAGCAATGTACATGCCACCCAAAGCAGTGCATTCTCCTTCAAAATATCAATAGTATTCTTCATAAACCTAGAAAAACAATTCTAAAATTCATATGGAAGCACAAAAGACTTGCACATTGATAGACCTGAGCAAAAACATCAAAGCTAAAGGCATCACTTTACCTGATCTCAAGACTTACTATGGGGCTGTGGTAGCCAAGACAGCATCTACTGGCATAGAAACAGACACAGACCAATGGACCAGATTATAAATCTCAGAAATAAATCCACGCATCTAAGGTCAACAGATTCTCAATATGGGTGACAATAACTTAATTTGCACATGAAGAACTTTTATAATTTAATTTTCCTTTTGTTGGTATTGCTTTTGTTGTTTTCAGCTAGCACCCTTAGCTGGTGTTGCTGCTTAGGATATGTAGAGAGAGTAGTCAGAATAGTGCAGTGATGAGCATGCAGGGGTGCCTCTTGGCCAGCTCCTCCTAAGAGGATGCCCTCATTGTCCAGTATCAGGTTCTGAGGGATATCAGGCAGGGCAAGTTTGGCAGTGTGAGGCTAGCCTGACACATCCTGGCAGGGACAGAGGTGACTGTGAAAGTCCTGTGGAAGGGTGAGCAGGACTTGACTTTAAACATGTCTGAGGTGGAAATAACAAAGGCCATGGAGCACCCCAATGTGATCCAGTTGTTTCAGATTATCAAAAGGACTGGACACATCTACATCATGATGGAGCATGCAGGTGGGGGTCAGTTGTTGCACCACATCCCAGAGGTGGTGGGCCCATAGCAAGAGGAAGAGGCTCAGAGAATTATCAGGCAGATCAAAGGGCTGTGCTGATGTGCTAAGAGGGCCCATGTGTGCCAGTGGAATGCTAGTTGGGCCCTTGGACAACTGCCCAGAACTGGTCGGCACTGAACAGGCTGAAGAAGAGTTTCAAGCTCCCTTTAGCCTGTAAACAGTGCAGCCCTTGTTGGAAGATTTCAACTCAGAAGCTGGGCACGGTGTCAGGTGTCCATTTTCTGCCCTACATCCATGCTGATCATTCTATTTGTGGTGCAGCTGTGTAGCCCTCCTCTCCATGCCTTGAGGCCCCTTGGGGACTTGTTGCTGGAGCCCATGGCCATGATGCAGACAAAGGTGGCTGGAGATGTCAGAATCCTCACACTGAGCTCCAGGTAGGAAAGGCACTCAGCCGAGTGAGATGGGGTGGGGTTGGCCCTGGGAGGCAAGCCTGGGAGACCAGGAATGGTGCTGGGTGGCTAGCTGGCCCCCACAGCCAGTGCCAGGTCTTGCTGGTCCCTACTGATTGTGGCCAGAGCTGGAGCAGAGGTGAAGGGCACATGGAGAAGCGGGGCCACCTCTCCACTGCAACCCAGCACAGGGCAGACACTCTCAACCCCAGGCATCCTCAGCCAAGTCACCCATGGGTGTCACAGGTGGGCTGAATCTGGAGTAGCTAGAACAGTACCCATTCACAGAATCTGGTAAATGTCTCTGGTTACTTGGTCATGTTATCTGTCCAGTGTTTGACACTGTACCTGGTAAGAAATATATGCCTAATGTCTGTGGTTACTGTAACTGGTCATGGTATCTAATTATTGTCTCTGTTTACTGTACCTGGACACGTTACTGTCTAATGTGTAATGTGTGCTGTTTTTACAGGTGTGAACTCAGAAGACAAGAGTTCCAGGATCCAACAAACTTCCACCAAGGTGTCTAAGAAAATCCTTTGAAGACAGGCAGTGCATAGCATGAAAAGGATCTGTGAAGATAACCCATAAGAGGGTGATGGTGAGAAGCTGAGAGTGAAAGTCAAGCCACAGTGGAGACCACCAGAAGGTAGGATGCCAAGAATCAGAATGTCTGCTGAGGAAAGGTCCATGTAATGTGACTTATTGTAATAGATCCTAGTATGTAAGCATTATCTCTGTTGACTCTTCCTGGTCATGGTATCTGCTTGATACCTAAGTTTATTGTACCTGGTCAAGTATCTGCATAAAGATTCTGGTTACAGTATCTAGTGACAATATATGGGTAGAATTTTGCTTATTGTATTTGGTCTCAGCATCTGACCAATGTCTCAGGTTATTGTACCTTGTCACAGTGACTAATTATTATCTCTGTTTACTGTATGTTGCACAGTATCTGGTTTTATAACTGGTCACAGTATTTGACTAAAGTCTCTGGCTACCATTCCTTGTCATCATATCTGGGTGTTATCTGTGTTTACTATTTCTGGTCACAGTACCTGGCTAATGTTGCTGATTTTTATAACTGGTCAGAATATCTAGCTAATGTTTCTGGTTATTGTAGCTGGTCATGGTATGTAGCTACGTTCTGTGGTTATTGTACTGGGTTATGGTATCTGACTCATGACTGTATGGATCAGGCATCAGGATGCTGTCCCTATTTGATGTACCATGGGATCTGGCTAATGTCTCTGGTTACTGTACCTCCTGACTATACCTAGGTTTTGTCTCAGTTTCCTGTACCTGATCACAATGTCAGGCTTACTTCTCTTGTTATTGTACATTGTCATAGAAGTTGTTAATGTCTCTGATTCCTCTATTTGGTCACAGTATCTGGGTAATGACTCTTTTAGCTATGTCTGGTCTTGGTATCTGATCAATGTTCTGAATACTGTATGGTGTCAGGGTATTTGGGTATTATCTGTGTATACTCTACCTAGTCTTGGTATCTGGTTAATGTCTCTGGTTACTAGTCCAGTATCTGGCTAATGTCTGTGGTTCATGTACCTGGTCACAGTAAGTGGTTAATTTCTCTGGTTTATGTCCTTGATCACCAAATCTGGCTAAATAGAGTCTCTGGTTATTGTACCTTGTCAAGGAGCTTGCTAATGGCTTTGGTTTCTGAACTTGTTGCTGTGTCTGGCTAATGTCTCTGGTTACTCCTCCTGGTCATCTTATGTAGGTAATGACTCTGGTTACTGTACCTAAATTCTTGGTCAGTTTTTTTGTTTCTGTGACTAAAAACATCTGACCACAACAATTATAGAGGAGGATAAGTTTATGTGGGGGCCATTGGTTTCAGAGATCTGAAAGGCCATAGGAGGAGGTCAGTTCCATTCCTCAGGGCTTGAGATAAAGGAGGACATCATGGTGGGAGAGGGTGTTGGAGGGAAGCATCTCATATCTCGTTGATTAGGAAGCAGACAGAGAGAGTCTCCACTTTCCAAATACAAAATGTATACCCCAATGCCATGCCCCAATTCCAGTCTCCTCCAGTCACACCCTATAATGTTAGTTGCCACTCACTTAATCCCACCAAGGAGTACATCACTGATTAGGCTAAGACTCTCACAACCCAATCATTTCTCCTCTGAACATTCTTATATTGTCTTACATGTGAGTTGGGGGGACACCTCATATCCAACCATCACACCTAGATATGGTATTTTTCAGGTCACAGTGTCTGTAAAATGTCTCTGGATACTGTACCCAGGTCATAGTATTTGAATATTTTTTCTGGTTACTGTTTCTGATCACAGTATCTGGCTAAGGTCTCCCATTACTCTACCCAGTCATGGTATCTGGGTAATGTCTCTAGTTAGTGTAGCTTGTCACAATATATGATTAATGTCTGGTGACTATATCTGATCACAGTAACTGGATATTTTTGTGTGTGCTATACTTATTCAAAGCGTCTGTTTCATTTCTCTGCACAATATACTTGGTCATGGTGTCTGACCAACATCTCTGGTGACAGTAGTTATAGAGTGTACCTGGCTAATGTCTTTGTTTACTATGCGTGGTCAAAGGTTCTGGCTAATGTCTCTGTGAATGCCTCTGCTTATTGCAACCAGTTGAGGTACAAGGTATCTGGTTAAGTTCTCTGTTTACTGTACATAGTCATCATGTTTGGCTCTCAACTCTAGTTACTGTATCTGGTCACCATACCTCACAAATATTTCAGATTACTCTACCTGTTCAGGATATGTGGCCAATGTGTCTATATCCTGGACCTTTTCATGCTATGTGGCTAATGACACTGTTTACTTTCCTTGGATAAAGTGTCTGGGTAATGACTGTTTACTGGTTCTCTGTGTCTTCCTAAAGTCTCAGCTACTGAACCTGGTCATGGTATCTTGCTAATGTCTCTGGATAATATATAAAGTCATGGTGTCTTATTAATACTTTTGCTTACTGTAGCTCCACATGTCATTAGTTTTTATCTCTGGTTACTATACCTGGCCATGGTATCTGGCCAGTACCTCTGCTTATTGTAATAGACTGAGTTGTGAAGTATTGTATCTACTTACTGTTCCTGGCCATAGAATCTTCATTTACTTTACCTTATTATAGCACCCAGTTATTGTGTCTGTTTAGTGTACCTGGAGCTGGTATTAGGGTGTTGTCTCTATATAATGTTTCTAATCATAGTATTAGGGTAATGCCTTTGGTTACTGTACTGTGTCATGGTATCTAGATATTATCTTTGGTTCCTCCAAAGATAATATCAGGATGATATGTCTGGTTACAATACCTGGACATGACATCTGGCTAATATCTCTATGTACTGTACCTTGCACAGTATCTGGGCATTGTCTCTGTTTAGTGTACTTGGGTATGGTGTCTATATATTTTCTCTGGTCACTGTTTATGGTTATCCAATGTGGTTAATATCTGTAGTTCTTGTACCTGGTCATGGTATCTGGGTAATGTCTCTGATTATTGTATCTTGTCACAGTATATGGTTACTGACTCATCATGTTATCTGGGTATCGTTCTGTGTAGTGTACTTTTTCAATATGTCTGGATATGTTTCTGTATACTCTATGTTGTCACTAACCCTACCTAATGCCTCTGGTTACTGTACCTACTCATGTATTTGCCTAATGTCTGTGCTTATTGTCACTGGTCACAGTCTCTGCTTAATGCCTATGCTTATTGTAACACATTGATGTACAAGGTAGGAGATATGAGGTATTGTCTCTGCTTGCTGTCTCTTCCCAGAGAATCTGGCTAAGGTCTCTGTTTACTATACCTTGTAATAGTATCTGCATATTTTCTGTGTTTTCTCTATTTGAACATGGTATTTGTGTATGTTTCTGAGTATTGTAAAGGTCACAGTCGAGGATTACTTCTCAGGTTACTGTACCATGTCACAATATCAGAGTATTATTTTTTTTACTGTCCTTGATTATTTACCCCTAATGGTTTGTGCCTCTGGCAAGATAGAACAAGATGGCAGAGGGCAAGTACTGTAGAAATGATTACCTCATTGTGGCCAGGAAGCAGAGAGGGAGGAAAGAATGAAGTCTGTGGTAAATGACACAATGTACCCACAAGGGCATTCCCCCAATGATCTTTATCCTTCAACCACGAGTACCTTCTGAAGTTTCTACCCATCCCAATAGTCCATTGAGGGATAGATCCATTATCAGTCTCAAAATCTATTCATGAGGTCAGAACCCTTCTTTTCCTGTCTTCTGCTCAAGGCCTAATCTCTGAGCTATGCTGGTATGGGTACCAAATCCTCCATTTGTGGGCTTATGGGAGACATGTAAGATTCATAGCATAACATTCTGCCCACAGCCCCCAAAATCATTGTCTATCAGACAATGCGAACTGTGTTTGGTTATTTCCAAGAGATCCTGTAGTCAATAGTTCCAAAATGGCTCACATAACCAAGTTCAAATTCTCCACTGAAGACTCAAGGTAAACCAACGATTGTGTACTACCATGACACACACATGCAGGGTAAGTGTCCTCATTGCCAAAGGAAGCAGTAGAAAAATGATAAAAAGGAATGGTTCAAAGCAAGACCTTCACAGGGTAAACATCAGTTGCTGTAGGTCATGTCACAGGGTGGCATGATGTCAGCACCAACCGTCTTGTGCAAAAACTCAAAGTGCATGGAGAACCTAGTCATTGGACCAGAATCCCTGCACCTATTAAAAGTTGGTCCAACTCTGCACATGATGTTGGGAACCAACTTCCTCAACCACACTCTTAAAGCACAAGAAGTAAAATCAAGAATCAATTGTCGCCGACCAGCGGGACATAAAGACATGTACACCTCAGATTGTTATGAAGGAGCTTTTTCTTTATTCGAATCCCAACAACAACAACAACCCCCAAAAGCAGTCTCACCCTCAATATATAAGCAGTCTCATGCATAAGCAATTTTGATCAGATATGTCCACCCAATCCTGTTAAAGGTCAAGCAATCACGAGCTCAAGCATACATGAAGCCAATTGTAACAGCTTCCTGTTTTACTCCAGGCATATCAAGCATGCCCTTTGGCTCCCTGTCAGCCCACATCTCCCCCTGTTTGTTTATAAAAAGACTGTGCCTTTCTTAGGTTGTCCATTGCAGAGCAACATCCTTACCCGTCATTGGAAAATGAAGCTTATATCTTCATTCTCTGTCTTAGTTTGGTATGAGTTCTTCATGAATCTTACCCTTCTCTGACTACCGATATAGCATAGCCAAACTTGGGGGGAGGTTCCCACATAACCTGCTAAGTTGTAGGAGCCATTTGGGAAGGGTGCTAAGTCAGGAGAAAAGGGTACAGTAGGTAACCCTAATGTGGAATTAGTGGTAAGAATAGGAGGATATAGATTGGAAGAGTTAGTAAGGGGCAAAGGACAAGGTCACGCCTTTACTATCCCCCATAGGTAATGCACAGCTCCTCCGTTAACATGGTGAGGGATCATCAACAACAGCAGTTGGAGGAACTTCCACATCTTCTTGTTGTTCTTGGTTTTCTATTGAGGAAGCCTTGACCAATCTTTCAGGCACCCAAATTGGTGATTGTGCGTCCTGCGGGAAAACACAAACAGATCCTCGGGTCCAGATTAACACCAGATCCGGGCCTTTCCATTGTTCCGATAGAATGTACTTCCAGAGCACTTGAGGTAGATGTTTTTTATTAGGCTCTGAATGACGGTCAGCAGCCGATCGGCCCTCAAAATTGAGATTTAAAAAATTTAAAATGAACAAGGCAACAGATAATTTGTCTTTTGGGGATCTGTATGATGCCCCTATTCCCCCTTTTTGTTTATAAAGCATGTTTTTAAGTGTTAAATGGGCATGCTCAACAATGCTTTGTCCAGTAAGATTATAGGGAATTCCTGTGACATGTTGAATACCAAAGGTTGAACAAAATTGTTTAAAGGCCTGGGACATATATCCAGGACCATTATGTGTTTTAATTTGTTTGGGGACCCCTAGGATGGAGAAAGAATGTAACAGTGTGTTATTACATCTTTGGTTTTTTCTCCAGTATGAGCAGAGGCCATAATAAATCCTGAAAAGGTATCTATTGACACATGGATGAATTGTAGTTTACCAAATTCTGAATAATGAGTTACAACCATTTGCCAAATATGATTGGGACTGAAGCCCTTTTGGATTTACTCCTAAAGAGGGGTTAGCACATTTAGCACAAGACTTGACTATGTCCTGAGCTGTTGCCTTAGTAATCTGATAGCGTAAACGTAGAGTAGAAGCATTTATGTGAAATTTGGAATGAAAATTTTTTGCATTTTCAAGTGCATCAAATATATGTGGTTCTCTGGTGGCCCTGTCTGTTAAATCATTTTGTAAACTTAGAGGACCTGGAAGGTCAGTATGAGCCCGAACATGCCCAATAAAAAAAGGGCTTTTTCTATCCCAAATAAGTTTTTGTAAAGATTGTAAATACTTAGTGATGGTGGAAGTGGGGGAGAGCAGACCAGTTAATTCTAAATTTTGAATAGCATTAACAACATATTTGCTATCAGAGAATAGGTTAAAGGGATCATGGTGGGTTCTGAATACTTCTATAGCTACTAATAGTTCTGTTTGTTGTGCAGATAGAGTATTAAACAGCAATGTTTCTGTAACATTATTTATGGTAATAGCACCTGTACCATTTTTTGATCCATCAGTAAATATAAGGGTAGCTCCTATAATAGGTTCTTTTCAGGTGACTTTGGGGAAAATTATAGGATGTTGACTCCAAAATTGGAGAAGAGGATCAGATGGCAAGTGATTGTCAAACACAGCAGAAGTACTAGTAAAGACTATAGCCCATGAATTTGAGTTATTAATAAGATATTGTATCTGAGCAGTAGTATAAGGAGTAGTTATTGTCGAGGGATGTGACCCAAAGGTGGAAAGGGATACTTTTAATGCCCTAAGGATTAATTCTGCCACAGATTCAGTAAACAAGGATAAGACCTTGTTAGGGGCATAATTCATGTGAACCCATAGAATAGGACCCTTTTGCTAAAACACTCCTGTGGGTAACTTATTTGTGGCCAAGACAATGAATTATAAAGGCTTAGCTAGGTGAATATGATCAAGATGAACCTTTTCCATAGCTGTTTCAACAAGCTTGAGAGCTGTTCGAGCCTCAAGCACCCGCTTAGAAAGGGGATCAGAATCACCTTTAAGAGTGTCAAATGGGGGGCCCAAACTTGAGGTGGGTAAGTGAAGGTAAGGTCTAATCCAGTTAATGTCACCTAATACTGCTCTGGTGGAGGCACAGAGGTCCAATCCTGCGCTTCCTCTTGTTTGTCTAGTTGGGGAGTCAAGGGGTAATGGGTCCGAGGTACGGACTGGATAGCCCGTGTATTTGTGGGCCCCGGGGCCGGGGGCCCTGATTCCTGTTTTTTGGAGGTAAAGGGTTACCATCTTTGTCTCTAGTTGATTTACAGTCACTTGCCCAGTGTTTCCCTTTTTTACATCAGGGACATATTTTTGGCACAGGACCCTGGGGACAGTCCTTTTCTATGTGTCCATATTGTTTACACCGATAACACTATTGGCCTGGGCAGGAGTTGGCATTGCCTCTAAGACCCTGTGCAAGCACTGCAGCCATCACCTGACCTTGAATAAAAGCCTCATTAATATCCCTACAAGCCTTTAAATAGGCTCCAAGTTTTTTGTTTTTCCAAGGTCTTATTTCTTCTTTACACCATTTATTTGCTTGCTCATATGCAAGCTGTTTGACTAAAGGCATAGCCTTGTCTACATCTCCAAATTTATGTCCTGCTGTTTGAATCAATCTGTCTACAAAATTAGCATAGGTTTTATTGTTGCCTTGAATAACCTTAGATAACTGTCCTTGAAGATCGCCAGCACCTGAAAGCGTTTTCCAAGCTTTAGTGGTAGCAGCACTAATTTGTTGATACACACTGGGGTGTAAATTAATCTGATTACCTTGCCCTTCATATGGTCCTTGGCCTGTCAGCATGTTTAGATTCCATTGAGGGTTGCCCACAACTGCATTACATCGGGCAGTATCAGAACATAACTCCTGGTTGGCCACCTTCCACATGAGATATTGTCCCCCAGATAAACATGTTTTTGCTAAATTATTCCAATCAGTCAGAGTAAGATTTTGACTTGCAACATTCTTTAATAAAGAAATGGTAAATGCAGCTTGTACTCCATAGGTCATAACTGCCTCTTTTAATTGTTTTACTAATTTCATATCTAATATTTGATGATATCTCTGATTGCTTTTATCTTCAAATACTGGGAATATTGGTAACACTGATTGAGATTCTACATCAGCCCACTGTCTGGAGGCCACCCCTGTGCAGCAAGTACATGCGCCCCTACAACTTGGAAAAGAGTGGTTACCTGGATTATACACCAGAGGGTGCGGCATGGTAGGAGTTAAATGCCACTGAGGGAACTTCTTTTCTAGCTCTGTTTCAGATAGCTCCTGTTCTTCAGAGTTATATCCCTGTTCAGAGTCTGAACACCTACTTTCTCTTTCAGAAGCTTGACTTGATTATTCTTCTTTTACAGTTTCTAATATCTTTTCCTCTTCTCTTAGCTGCTCTTGAAAGTTTGGTTTTTTGGAAGTCAGACAGAAATGAACTAATGTCCATATAGGCAAAGTACCAAGAGGGAGAGGTGTTAAGAGAATTTCCATGCGAATCCATGAAATTTAAACAGAAACCAAACAAGAAAAAGTAACAAAAATATTAACACAACTAACACCTTGCACACATTCATTTACAACAGAACATCCTTTGCTGTGTCTTGGGACAGCCTTCTGTTAAGTTCTCTCACTAGGGGAGCCTTCCATTAGTACCTTAAGGCCACTGTTTCCTCAAATAGGGAAACCTGCTAGTTGACTGCTAGTTGACTGTGCTAGTGAAAATTTTTCTCCTTTTTTACTTACCTGAGCGCTCACTGTTCCCCATATGGGCCACCAAATATTGCCGTCCAGCGGGACCTAAAGACATGTACACCTCAGATTGTCATGAAGGAGCTTTTTCTTTATTCAGATCCCAACAGAAACCACAACAACCCCCCAAAAGCAGTCTCACCCTCAATATATAAGCAGTCTCATGCATAAGCAATTTCGATCAGATATGTCCATCCAATCCTGTTAAAGGTCAAGCAATCACAAGCTCAAGCATACATGTAGCCAGTTGTAACAGCTTCCTGTTTTATTCCAGGCATACCAAGCATGCCCTTTGGCTCCCTGCCAGCCCACAATCAATGAATGGGGTGGCATCAAACTAGAAAGCCTTTTCACAGTGAAGAAACCAATGAAGAGAGAGCTTATGGAAGGGGAGAAAATCTTTACCACTTGCACCTCAGATAGAGCATTAATCTCCAATATATATAATGAACTCAAAAAAATTAACACCAAAAAAAAAAAAAAAAAAAAAAGACACCCAAATAACCCAATCAGTAAATGGGCAAAGGAAATTAGCAGGCATTTCACAGAAGAAATAGGAATGGCTTTTAAAAAACATGAAAAAATGGTTTACATCTCTAGCAGTATGAGAAATGCAAATTAAAATGGAGATTTCATTTCACTCCAGTCAGAATGGCTATCATCAATAATACAAGTAACAATAAATGTTGGGAAAGATATGGAGGAAAAGGTTCAATCATACATTGCTGGCTGGAACTGCGAACTGGTGCAAACACTCTGGAAAGCAGGCCAGTCTTAGCAATTTAGTGAGACCCTATCTCAAATAATAATGATAATAATAACAATAATAACTGATCTACATCAACAGTCCTAGTATTTTTTTTGCAGTGCTGGGGATCAAACCCAGGGCCTTGTGCTTGCAGGCAAGCACTCTACCGACTGAGCTATCTCCCCAGCCTTTGTTGTTTATTAATAGCAAATTTTATTTCTGTTTTCTATGTTTCGAAAGGGTTATGATTTTGTCGATTTACATGTTGGGAAGATTATCTCTTTGTGATATGAGCTGTAAATATCTCCCCTAGTTGTCCTTTTATAAAAGTTTGTTTATGATGCTTCTTTCCATAAAAAATTGATTTTTATGTTAACAAAAAGTACCAGTGAAATAATTTATGACAGAGATTTTGAGTCATGAAAAGTTAGATCTTGCTAACTCCAGATTTGTAAAAAAATTTTTTGAGTTTTCCTATTATTATTTAATTGTTATGTTATTTAAAAATACCTTTGGTACATATGAAATTTATCATGGTATATGAGGTAAGGCAGGGATATTACTTTACTTATCCATTTAACATTTATTGACTACTTCTTTTTCCCAGTGATTTGAGAAGAAGTCCTCTTTATATATTCAATTTCTATATGAATCAGACTGTACTTACATCTGGGCATTCTGTTTTGCTAATAGGCCAGTATGATACTCTCAAATTATTTAGGCACTTAAAAATGCCTTAATGTGTTTTACTTCTGGTCCCACTTCTATGTTTATTTTTTTTCCACTATATATAGAATCAGTTGATAGAGCTTTAAACTGTTAAGCTTTCATTGAGATATTCTTAAATTTACAAATTAATTTATAAGATAATATGGTCCTTCTATTTGTAGAAGGCTATGTTTTTGCTTCAGTGGTATTTTAATTTTAGTTTCTAATAAGTCTCACATTTTTATTGACAAACATTAATGTATTTTTTGTTATTGTTATATGTGAAATTATTTCTTCCCTTGAATCTTCCAAAAGATTGTTTGAATATATAAAAACTACTTGGTAAACTAATTGTGCTATCTTACTGTTTGTAGTGCTGTTAATAAAATATCTTGAACCTGAAAAAAAAAAAAAAAGAGGCAAAGAGGAAGAAAAGAAAAGTGTACACTGGAAAGTACTGTAAATCTTTTCAAGTGTTTGTTATGCTGTTAACGGCTCATGGAAAAAACTTGATTCATGATTATTATTTATTCGAAGGTTTCTGGTTTTGGTCATTTTCTTATTTAAGTTCTTAAATATTTTGACATATTTTTCAATGCATTTTCATAAGTTTATTTTCCAATTTTCCTTAGGTGTGTTCTTTCCTGATTTCTAGATTATATGTTTCTTTTATTTAGTTCTTTGTTTACTAATGTATGTTTTAATGCTATACATATCTCTGCATTTGTTCTGTTACATAGATTTCAGTTTATACTGCAATTACTGTCATTAATTTGTGGTGATTTTTGATAGTAAGCAATTGATAAAGAAGTTGTTTGTTTTCCAATTTTCTAAATTTGTAACATGAGCATTTAAGATATGGAGTTAACTCTTTTATTACTTGAATTTTTACTTTTAATTTCATGAAAATGCTTTAGGAAGTTGATGATTTAAAATTCATTTAGATATTATCTATCACACAGTTATGGTCAATTATTTTAAGACTTGGCTACCTAAAAATTATATAATATATACATTAGGACAAGTCTTTAAAAACTTGGAATTAGGGAGATCCAAGATGGGTGACCAGAGGGAGGCTGCATTCCTTGTGGTTCCATAACTCTCATTTGAAGCAGAGGATATCTTTCTTGGTGAGGCAGTTTTTGCTGCTTATCAATCCCCTGCTGTTTACCCCATTTGTCTACTGTGATCACCTGCAGTCTGCCAGCATATGGACGCCTTTTTTGAGTGAAGATTGCTCACTGTCAGGCACCTATCATCTGCCATTCGCCTGCCTCTTGCCTGTCCATCACCTGCTTTTCACCTACCCATCACCCACCACCCGAGGTTCACCTCCCAATCATTGGACAGCTTCCAGCAGACTGATGGCAGACTGCCAGTGGAGCGCCAGCTGCCTGCTATTGCCTGGAAGTTCTCTGTCACAGTACCTGTAGGTTCAATTACACATGGCTGCCATCATTTTGAGACAACAGCCTGGACCCCTGGTCTGACTGACTGAGCCCCATCTCCAGGATCCCTCAGCTCGACCGATCACTCCCTGCCTCCAGGGCCCTCACATCGACTGACTACTCCCTGCCACCAGGACCCCCAGATGAACTGCCTGCGTCTATCACCAGGACCCCAGACCGACTGATTGCATCCTGGCCTCCAGGATCCTGCAACCACACCAAACACACCTGAACTCCGGGTCCCCTGCCTGACCAACCACACCCCACCTCCAGGACCTCCAGATGACCACATCCACACCCCAAGCTGCAGCTTCCCATTTGCCAACACATTTTGAAACCAGAGCAGCCATCTTGGATAATCCTGGAAGCCATAGCTCCGATCTTTAAGTGGGACAAATCCCATCCTAAGAAGCCTGCTGGAGTCTTGAATCTCATTGTCAGGTACCTCTCATGCATCAGGCTACTGAAAATTGGGAGGTCTGAATGCTATATGACTTTTGTATTATACAATTCTTTAGTCTCCTTATTGAACAATTTTAAGTTTTTATTTCTTTACTTTTCTTGCTCTCATTTCCATTTGTTCTCCTGTTCCCTCAGAGTCTCTTTCTCACTTTTTGCATGCTAACAACCAACTTCTTTTGATTACACACTCAGCTTTGTTTTGTATTTTTTTATTTTTATTTTTATTTTTATTTTTTTATTTTTTGCGGTGCTTGGGATTGAACCCAGGGACTTGTGCTTGTAAGACAACCACTCTACAAACTGAGCCACATCCCCAGCCCTTATTTTTATTTTTAATTTTAAAAATTTTACCTTATGTGTTTTTTTCTCTCAATTATCTTTCTTAGGCTAACATCCAATGGCTATTGTTCTCTCTTTCACTCTTCCTTTAATTTTTTGCTTCTATCTTCTCTCCTCTGCTCTCATAATCATCACATCCTGCATCACTTCTGTTCTCCCCCAGTCCACTTTTCAAAACTGTAAATCCATTTGCAAACAATGTTTTTACTGTAGGCAATAAATGATCATATCATTTCTGTTTATTTTAACAATTTGCATTACAGATGTCATAACAGATACTGTTTGGTTTAATGCTGTATATTGCATTGGAGGTTCTTATTGTTTGTCTCCCCCTAAATGGTTAGGTACAGGAAACCTTCAGGGATACTACAGATCCACAGGGTCAAAACTCTGTTTACTCAAAACCATACTGTCAGATGGGCAGACACATAAACAACATAAAAAAGCAAGGGAATGAATCACTCCAAACAAACCAAGATGCTTCAATAAAATAATCCATTGATACCACAGTGGAAGAAATGTCAGAAAAGGAATTTAGAATGTACATAAAATAATATGCCAGGTAAAGGACCATGTAAGCATGAAATCAGAAAGAAAACAAAGTAAATGAAAAATCACTTCAATAAAGAAATAGAGATTCAGAAAAAAATCAAGGAAAAATCCTCAAAATGAAGAAATCAGTAAACAAAATTAAAAAAAATCAATGGAAAATATCAACAGCAGACTAGAACACTTGGAAGACAGAGTTTCAGTAATGAAGACAAAATATTTAATTTTTACTTGTTTTTTTTAGTATGGCAATTAAACCCAGGGCCTCATGCATGTTATGCAAGTGCTCTACCACTGGGTCACATCCCCAATCCCAAAATACATAATACTGAATATAAAGTTATCCATGGAGAAAAATGGTAAAAAGACTATGAACAGAATTTTCAGGAAATATGGGATAACCTGAAAAGACCTAATTGAAGATTTAACAGGCTTGGAGATACAAATCAAAGGAATGCACAAGTGATTCAATAAAACAATGTCAGAAAATCTCCCAAACCTAAAAGTTATTTTGTATGTGTGTGTGTATGTATATTTATTTTGCCTTCATTATATATAAATTCTTGATATCATCATATTATAGAAAGCACTGCCTTAATATGAAAAAAATGATTTTGACTGTTGCGTATTAAACAACTGCTGTATATCTATAGAGATAATAACTAAAAGTGCAATTTAAAGAGAAATGTGAATGGACCAACACTGGAGGAGAATCATTTGTCTTTGTCTACCAGTCAAAATCATAGAACTTAGTACTGACATATGGAAATGTTAGTAAGGATTTTTTACTCTAAGGTGTTTACTTTAAGATTTCTCTACACCTGTTTTGCTTAAGTGGTTTATTATAATAACATAAGATCTCCACATAGAAAAGAACTCCCAGAACATTTCAATATCTGTCAATCTGTATACAGTTTTCTCCTACATGGCTGAAGCAAGAGCACTAAGTTGTCATTTATTCAACTTTTGGAGACTTACACTCTCCTAGAAAACTGTGTGTTCACTTGGTCATGAATCTCTAATACTGGCAATAAAAAACTACTTTCACTCAATTAGTTTCTATTGCTATCTCTGTCGCTCCTACTTTCTCTCCTTTTCTTCACAGCTTCACATTTTCCAGTCATGTCTAGTGACATTGGAAAGGCCTTGAGAGTCATATATTCATAAGTCTTGCATTCTTAATTTAATTATTTATTTTTACAGTGCAGGGGATTAAACTCAGGGCCATGGACTGGCCAAGCACTCTACCATTGAGCTAATGCCCCAGCCCTTTTTTGAAGATTGTCACTTGGTATTGTAAAAGCTTCTGGCTGCACACAGCATGGATCTGTTATAACCCGAGATCATTTTAAAAGCCTCTCTCTCATCTAGAATAAAATCTAAACTTTTCTGATCCAGCCCTTGTTTATTCTTCAAATGTTACTGTATATCTTTACCCCTTCTCAGTTCAGATTCCTGGATTTACTACCTTTGAATTATCTAAATTCACAAACTCTTTAGAGTGAACATTTTTCAACATTTTGTGCTTCAGTTGCCTCTTATTTTCTAAGTCATTGCATATTTTTTTTGATTCTTTGGTGGTATATAAAACATACTTAGACTATTTTAATTAATTGGTTTATCATTCACCTAAATTCATTGGATTTTGGTTTTATTCTCCAATACTGCAATGAAAATTCTAGAAAGGCAGACCTGGGTTTGTATTCTTTATCATTTTCTCCTATCTTAAAAGGAATTTCTTGAAATCCCAAATGAATTAAATTTGAGTGGCTCCTCCATGCTGACCATCAAGTCTCAAGGTATGATATAATCTGAAACCATTTTAATTCAAGCCTTGAAACTCTACTAGTGCTCCTTATCCTCTTTGCCTCAGGCACTATTCAATCTCAATGTCCTTTTCTCATATTTCAAAATACAGTAGAACAATCAGTTTCTGATTCCTTCCACCATTAGAGTTACACACCCACGTTCTTTCCTTCATCCTGTTACAAAATTGTTTGGTCTAGTTGCCAACAAGACCCAGTACTTCCAACAGGAGCTCCATATTGCCAAATCCACCACAGTTTTGCAGTCTTCTTACTGGACACATTAACGAAGCTAGAACTATCATAATAATGTAATTACATTGCATTGTCTGTATTACATGACTAAAATATGACCAAAAAAACTTACATGGACTACTATTAACCAAAACAATTCTTTGAATATGCCCTACAAGAGGCATTAAATTATTTCACTGCTTTAGAAACACATTACTATCTTTAATGTTGAAAACACCCTTTCCTACAAGTTGTTAAATCAGAAGGAGCATTGTGATTTTTATGTTGGTCCTTAAAAATGTTTCTAGGTAATTCAAATTTCTAAAAAAATAGAACACATGCACATTTATTTTTATATTGAAAACATAAAAGAATTTCTGAAACAGTACTTACCATAACATATGGGCACATGAGACCATCCATTGGCCCTACATACTATGGATCCATTGGCACATTGTAATCTGTTTTCAAACCCAACATTACATTCATAGTCCAACATGTCATTGAGTTTAAACCAGGTGGCATTACTTTTGGTTATAGCATTCTCAAATACTGGCATGTCAGAAGATTCTAATGCAAAATATAATTGATTTCATTTCTAATGTAATTTAAATGACAATATTAGTCTCACCCCAAGAACATAAGACTTTATAGGTAAGTATGTGATGATGAATTGAGTACTGTATCAATTTAGCCTAAGACCAAAGATAAATCATTGTCCTGAAATAGTTACTATAAATGAAAAATATGTTCCCACATGACCTTTTTCTACTCACTTAAACTTTTGGAAACATTTATTTAAGGTTTTTTTCAATTCCATTTATTTAAGCATTTATCTGATGCTAGTAATAAAATAGACCACTACAGATGTGTATTACTTATTTTAGAAAACTGGAATGGCATTTTGAGAATTAAGATGTCAGGGTTATTAGTTGTTGTGATATAATAGAAGAAATATGTATTAATTAATAAATATTGATGAATTTTATTTAAGACTTTCTATTTCATAATAAGAAAATTTCATAATGAGTCACTTATCAGAATTTAGTGTATGATGAGTTTTATAAGGTGGTAATTTGTGTATTTTTTAGCTAGATACCATGAGCACATAAATTGTGAAAAAAAGAATAGAAATCAAGAAGTAGGACTGGATATCTTAGTCACATCATTTAAAGTATGATAATATTAATGAATGGCTTCACATTTAATAAGATAAACAGAAAAAATCATTCCTAATAAATCTTCATTAACCTTGGGTATTATAGCAGAAAAATCTTGGAACACATTGAAATATGTCTTTCTTTCCAATATCTGTTTATGTAGATGTTGTAAAAGGGAGGTTTTTCAGAATTAGACCTACCTTACAGTATCAAACATATAAATTACAATGGTTAAAATATTCTGAGATTATACACAATTATCCCAAATCTTCACTAAGAATATTACTTTTATGTCTAGGAGTGAAGTCTTTGATATAAAAGATTGATCACCTAAAACACAGGTAGACCTAAAAGATCTCAGCTAAAATAAATTAGTTACTGCCAGAATGCATGTGTAGTTCCCTGAAACACTTTTAAGTCATACTGCACTTTAAGTGTGTGTTTCAGGGGAGGAAAGAGGAACCTATGTACATCTACCATACTACCAATTCTGAAACAAAAAAATGATGTACCTTTTCTCAAAGTTTGTGTACATTTTGAAATGAAACATCAATTTCTTCAAGAATGAATGAAGTTAAATTTTGTATATCATCAAGATAATGATACTAATATAATAAATCATTTTGTGTGAGTGTGTGTGTGTGTGTGTTAGTGTGTGCGTGAGAGTTTGTGTGATTTAATGTGTGTGTGTGAGGGTTGCTATGTTTGTGTGTTTGAGTACGTGTTTCTATGGGACGGTGTGTGTGAGAGAGTGTGTTTGTATACGGGTGTGTGTATGTGGGTGTACGTGTGTGTGTTGTGCTGGGGAGCTACCCAAGGCCCCGCATATGCTATAAAAGTGCTCTTTGCTAAAGGCACTCTTCCACCATGAGGTTCTGGCCTCCTGGCCTGACCGCTTGCACGGGGCTCCATCCCTCCAGATTGCTGCACTGGGGTTCAACTTTCATCTGGAATTCAGGAGGAACACACACTGTTAAAGCACCACAGCAGAGGGGCAGGAGCTCAGGCACCTGGTCACACCTAGCATTACCCCGACTTTGGGCAGAGCTCTGGGTTGAACGGAAGAACTTCGCATGGGAATTCCCAGCTGCATGGAGACAGAGGGAGCTCGGGCAGAGGCCAAATCATCAGAAGTATTCAAAGCAGCCCTGTGTTTTGTTGGTCATCATTAAGGAAATAGACTTAGTAAGACCCAACTCTCCAGGGATCAGTCTAGGTGAGCTGACATGTGTGTACATGAGGAACACTGTGACATCAGGTACCCCAGGGGGCTGCCTGGGGCTGACTGGGAGCAGAACACAGAATGAGAATGAGATCCACAAGAGCAGGGGACCCCTTCTGGACATTGAAGGGAAGCTCTGGGGGCCAGAGAGTAAGAGCTGTAGGACGATGTAATGGAAAGGAGAGGGATGGCTTATGAAACGTCTGCCTGCAGACCTCAGCCCAGAATCAAAGAAGAGCAGCTTGCAGGGAGGGCCTGATGGCCAGAGGAGCTGGAGGAAGGCCATGGTGCCCTGACACGGGCAGTTCTCCCGTCTCGGGAGTCGCCCAGGGTGAAAACACATGAAACGCTCCTGTCCCAAGATGGGCCGTGCCAGAGTGCAGAGAAACCGCCATCTGGTTTTCGGGCTACAGAAACCAGAGAGGAAGAGCATCTAGGCAGGGCAGAACACAAGTAGTGTGTTCCAGGTGGAAGGAAGAGCAAGGACAGGGTCCCTGGTTCCAAATGTGCTTAGAGAGAACAAGGGACAAGGGAGCTTGGCAGGTGAGCCCACTGAGGGACCAGGATCCCATGCTAAGCCCCAGGAGTGTCAGATCAAGGTCAAACAGGGGCTTGGAGGTTCTTGTGTCCTTGCGGTCACTGGGCCCAGGCAAGTTGAGCCTCCTAACTCCATCCCTTCCCTATCACCCTCAGGACACTCTCCTTATTCCCCATAATGCTGTACCTGGGTCAGACTCACACAAGCATGGTGCCACCCACTCTCCTTGTACCCATCTCACCTAGGGTGACACACACACAGCTCTTCAGACAGGCTCAGAAGAATATCTAGAATTCCTGAGGCATCTCCCTGTGAACGACATCAGCAGGTGCTCTGCACCACCCAGCATCTCTGGGCCACCTTCAGAAGAGTCACCAGATGGGATCTCGAAAGCACCCAGTCAGATGAATGTACAGGTCATGTGCATCGCACCTGAGTGTGACTCTTACAAGATCTGTCGGCTTCGCATTGGGAAAAGACCAAGGTCCTCCAAGATGGCATGCACACCATCTGAATCAGAACATAGAGAAGCAGGTACACCGAGAGAGCCAGAAGGGAGCTCCCTGGAAGCCACTAACCCAATCAAGGGTCATTGTTGAGAGGTGGGGTCCTTGACTGTGTGCTTGGATCCCCGGGGCTGTGAGCTCCTGATGGGATGGAGCCTTCAGTGGATCTGTATCTTGCAGGCTCTGGGGAAGGGTTAGAGACATTAGTCATGGGCCCAGTAGGAGGAAGAAGTCATTGGACTTGCTCTCTAGGGGCAATTTTTCTCCTTGTCACCTTCCTGTTTCTCTCGCTTCTGCCTTGGTTACTTTTAGATAATTATTTTCATCAACCTCCAGTTCCACACCCTTCTATTCTGCTTTACAAGAAGCTGCAAGTTTGGAGCCAAGGCCTGTGCACTGAAATCTTCAGCCAAATAAATTTACATTTTACTGTTTTCCCATAGGTGTTTTGTCAAGGAAACACAATCTGAATATCATGGAAGCCTGGTACAATGAAATGGGGTCACTCCTGTGTCTATATCTACCATGTGGTTCAATAACACTTGCAGGTGGTTTAACAGAAGTATTTGGAAAAGTGTGGAGAAATGTACTTGTAAAATGTAGAGTTATTTTCGTGAACCTTAGGAGGTGAGACTGGTGTTGGCACAGGATTACAGAATACCAACTGCAGTACAAGAGTACAAATTGTGTTGATGAGGTGTCCACAGGAAACTAGGACTTTGTATTTAGAGGCAATGTGATTTGTGTGACCTTCTGGCAAAGAACTAGTCTTTGATTTTCCATGCATTGAGACGTTGTATTGAGCTGTGTTGAAATGTCCTAGAATCATTAATTTTGTGGAGGATATTTCCAATTAGCTCAGCATTCAGGTTTTGGAGTCAAGATTTCTGTCTGCTTTCAACTTGGTTACAGTTAGAAAGATCAAACGGAGAATAAAGATTTCTTAAACTTAAAATTAGCATACTACAGTGACACAGTCACATCAATGTTTCTAGCAGTTCAATTCACAATAGCTACATTGTGGAACCAACCTAGATGCCCTTTAATAGGTGAATGGATAATGAAAATGTGATATATAAACACAATGGAATATTCTTCAGCCATAAAGAAAAAATTATGGCATTTGCAGATGAATGGATGGAGTTGGAGAATATCATGCTAAGTGAAATAAGCCCATCCCCCATAAACAAAGGCCAAATGTTTTCTCTGATAAATATCAGGGGGTTGGGTAAGGGTACAATGAAGGAATGAGGGTGAAGAGGGAAATGAGGGGTGGGGAGAGGATAGAGAAAAGGCCAGAGAAAGGAATGAGACAAACATCCTTACCCCATGTACATGTATGATTACACAAACGGTGACTCTAATTAATGTACAACCAGAGAAATGAAAAGTTGAACCCCATTAATGTATAATGAACCAAAAAAAAAAAATTAAAAGGATTTCTCAAGCCATAGTTGTTTCTAAAATAGAAGGCGTATAATTGAGACCATGTGGAATTTGGTTGCTGAGGAAATGTGCACCATAAAATAAGGCAAGTCATTTGTACTGGAACTATAAGAAAGCTGCTATGAGGACTTACACCCCTCCATTCTAAGGTTATATAATATAAACTCAGTTTAAATACTCTTTTGGATAGAAAGTCCCATTCTTCTGTGTTTGCACACTACTGTGTACAGAATTGTTTCCCTAGGATTTCTTTCCCATGATTCAGTCATCCAGGCACTTAAAGGTACTGCAGCCCCCTTGCAGACGATCCTGAGTGTTGCTCTCATGGAGAGAGACTCTGGGGTCTTCCCCTAGGTGCTCATTTTACAGGTGTGAACTCAGAAGACAAGAGTCCCAGGGACCCACAAACTTTCACCAATGTGTCTAAGAATATCCTATGAAGACAGGCAGTGCATAGCATGAAAGAATCTGTGAGGAGAACCCATAAGAGGGTGAAGATGAGAAACTGAGAGTGAAAGCCATTCTGAAGTGGAGACCCCCGGAACGTAGGATGCCAGGAACCAGAATGTCTTGAGGAAAGGTGCAGGCAGAAAGCTGAGCAAGCCCAAGAAAGTGGCCTTGCAAGGACAGAGGTGTGAGTCTGTGTGGCCCTTTATTTATTTATTTATTTATTTATTTATTTATCTTGGTTTACATGATATTTTAATTTGTTCTTTTTGGATGTACATGACTGTGGAGTGTATTTTGAAATATTATACATATATAGAGCATAATGTTTTCTAACTAGAATCCCATTACTACACTTATATATGATGTGCATTTTCCCTGGTTGTATTTTCATATATGTACATAGGAAAGTTATGTCCAATTCATTCTACTGTCTTTCCAAGTCCCATTCCTCCTCCTTTCTCTTCATTCCCTTTGTCTAATCCAGTGAACTTCTATTCTTCCATCCCCCACACTTATTATGTGTTACCATCCACATATCAGAGAGAACATTCAGCCTTTGGTGTTCAGGATTGACTTATTTCACTGAGAATGAAGTATCCACCTCTATACATTTATTGGAAAATCCCATAGTTTCATTCTTCTTTATGGATGAGTAATATTCCAATGTGTATATATATCACATTTTCCTTAGGCATTCATCTGCTGAAGGGCACCTGGGTTGATTCCACAGCTTAGCTATTGCAAATTGAACTGCTCTCGACATTGATGTGACTGCATCACTATAGTATGCAGATTTTAAATCATTTGGGTATAAACCAGAGAGTGAGATAGCTGGATCACATGGTGGTTCCATTCCATGTTTTCTAAGGAATCTCCCTATTGCTTTCCAGAGTGTTTGCATGAGTTTGCAGTTCCACCAGCAATGTGTGATTGAACCTTTTCCTCCACATCTTTCCTGACATTTATTGTTACTTTTATTATTGATCATTGCCATTCTGACTAGAGAGAAATGAAATCTCCATTTTAATTTGCATTTCTCTTACTGCTAGAGATGTAAACCATCATGTATTTTAGCCATTTCTTTTTCTTCTGTGAAATGCCCACTCATTTCCTTTGCTCATTTATTGATTGGGTTATTTGGGTGTTTTTTGTTTTGTTTTGTTTTGTTTTCTGGTGTTAATGTTTTTGAGATCATTATATATATTGGGGATTAATGCTCTATCTGAGGTACAACCCTTCCATAAACTCTCTCTTCAGACTCTCTATTGCTTCCTTTGCTGTGAAAAAGCTTTTTAGTTTGAAGCCACCCATTTATTGATTCTTCATTTTACTTCTTGTGCTTTAGGAGTCTTGGTGAGGAAGTTGGTTTTCAAGTCATCATGTGCAGAGTTGGGCCTACATTTAATAGGTGCAGAGATTCTTGTCCAGAATGACTAGGTTCTTGAAGCACTTTGAGTTTTTGCATAAGCCTTTTAGTGCTCACATCATGCCAACCTGTCACATGACCTACAGGAATTGATGTTGACCCTGTGAAGGTCTTCTTTGAACCATTCCTCTTTATCATTATCCTACTCCTTCCTTTGGGAATGAGGATATTTACCCTGTGTGTGTTTGTGTGTGTGTGTGTGTGTGTCTTGGTAGTACACAATCATTGGTTTGCCTTGAGTCTTGAGTGGAGACTTTGAACTTGGATGTTTGAGCCATTTTGGAACTATTATCTACAGGAACTCTTGGAGATTAACCAAACACAATTTGCAATGTCCGGTAGGAAATGGTTTTGGGGGCTGTGGGCAGAATGTTATGCTATGAATCTTACATGTCTCCCTTAAGCCCACTAGTTGAAGACTTATAACCCAATGCAGCAGAGCTCAGAGTTTGGTCTTGTACAGAAGACAGGTTCATAAGGGCTCTGACCTCATAAATAGATTATGAGACTGATAATGGATCTATCACTCAATCAGCTATTGGGATGGGTGGGAACTTCACAAGGTACTCCTTGTTGGAGGATGGAGATCGCTGAGGGAATGCCCTTGTGGGTACATTTTGTCATTTATCCCAGGTTCCCTTCCATTCTACCTCCTTATCTCTGCTTCCTGGCCACAATGAGGTAAGCAACATTGCTACAGTACATGCCCTCTGCCATCTTGTTCTATCATGCCAGAGGTCCAAAACAATAGGGGCAAATAATGAAAGACAGTAAACAAAAACAATACTCTGATATTGTGACATGCTACAGGAACCTGAGAAGTATTCCTCTACTGTGACCTGTACAATTCTCAGAAACATACACAGATACACTGTTCACATACAGAAAACACAGACAATACCCAGATACTGTGAGCTCATACACTAACCAAAGATATTATCCAGATACTGTGACCAAGTGTGCTAAACAGAGACATTACAGAGATACTGTGACCAGGTATATTACAAAGCGACAATAACCAGATACCATGACCAGTAACCAAACACACTAGCCAGATGTATCAGGCACACTTCTCTAGAGGAATAGAAGCAACAGGATATATGTATGATTATAAAAACAGGATTTATTAGATTGGCTTAGGCATCTTAAATCTATGTATTTCCACGGTGACCATTTGCAGACTGGATAACAGGAAAGAGAGTAACTGCTCATTCCATGAAACTGGAGTCTCAGAACAACAGAAGACACTGATGTCACCCCATCCTGGACCAAAGGCCTGAAGACTCCCCGTAGAGTTGCTGGTCAGTCTCCTTTGGAAAAAGGAAGGAGATAGATAATGATGTCCTCAGGTGATCACAGCAGTAGTAAGGAACCCTCTCAAGAAGAATCGAGCTTGCTTCTGCTGTTGCTTCCTTGTTCTTCCAACTCTTGTTCCATCCAAGTCCCCAACCTATGGAGTGTGCTGCCCACACTGACAGTGTGTCTTTACCTCAGCTTGCTGTCCCACAGTCCAATCATTCCTGAAACAACCTCACTGAGACATACAGAAGCCTTTGAATGTTAGGAATCTCTTAATCCCATCAAGTTGACAATTCAGATTAACCATCAAACCAGATATGTACCAGGTACTAGAGATACCAGCCAGATACCATGGGCACAAATAAAAAAATATCTACCATGACCAGAAACAGTAACCAGAGAAAATAATCAGATTCCATGTCCATGTAGAGTGAGTAGAGACAAAGTCCACATTCTACAATCAGGTATAGTAATTATAGATGTTACAGAGACACCATGACCTGATCTAGCAACTGGACTTAATCAAGTATTGTGAGTTATACTGTAACCAGAATAATAGTTAGCTAATGTCTGACTAGAGTCATTAGCCAGGTACTGTAACCAGATAAACTAAACAGAACCAATACCTAATATACTGTCCAGGTATAGTAAACAGATACAATAATCCAATACTGTGACAATATACAGTAAACAGAGACCTTAGCCAGATACTTGACCAGGAATAGTAAGCACAGACTATGATACTGTGACCTGTTGTGGTAAGATGAGGCATTAGCCAGATGCTATGATCAGGTACAGTAACCAGAGATATTAGGCAATTACTGTGACAAGGTATGGTAACCAGAGACAAAAGCAAGATACTGAGACTAGGTACACTTAACACAATCATTATGCAAATACTCTGATCAAGTACAGTAACCAAAGCCATCATCCAGGTACCTTGACTAGGTACAGTATACAGAGAAAATACCCAGATACCATAAATAGGTATACTATCCGAAGACCATAGCTAGATCAATTACCAAATTCACTAACCAGTGATAGTATCCAAATTCTGTGACCAAGGATAGAAATTAGAGACCTGAGTCAGATACCATAAACAACTACAGCATTCACAGACAATTGCTTGATATCATATCCAGGTACAGCCACTACAGTCCATAACCTGTAATTGAAACTGGGTGCAGGAACCAGAGACAAAAAACATATACCATGAGAAGGTAGTCAAACCAGAAATTATCCAGACTCTGGTACTAGGTATGGTAACCAAAAGTATTAGTCAGATAACCTGACCATGTATAGTATACCGAAAAAAGTCAGATAACATGACCAGGTGCTGTACCCAGAGACATTTGTCAGATACCATTACCACGTACAGAAAACAGAGACAAAACCCAGATATAATGACCAAATACACTAATCAGAGTCATTAATCTGCTATCGTAACCAGGTAAAGTAACTGGAAACAAGAGCTAGAGGTTATGAACAGAGAGAGTAACCAGACCTAATATAGTGACCAGGTAGAAAATGCCCAGATACTGTGACTGAATACAATTAAGAGAGACATTAGCCTGACACACAAACCAGTAACTGTAACCAGAGATAATACCCAGATTCAGTGATCAGGTTTGGAAACCAGACAACAGCAGATATAGAAACCACATACATGATGGTACCAATTAGACAAATAAGCCAGGTACTGTGACCAGGAATAAAAACAGGAGACATTAGGAGGATACTGGGACCAGGTTTAGTAACTAGGGACATTAGCCCAGAGTCAGGTATTGTGACCAGTTTTAATAGATAGATACCACATTCAGATACTGTGACCCAGTACAGTAAGCAGAGACATTTTCCAGACACTGTGACAAGGTATAATGACCAGCAATAATACCCAGATATTTGACTGGATACAGTAAACAGAGATATAAATCCAATACTGGGACCAGATACAGTAACGTGAGACATTAGTCAGATAACATGATCAGGTACAGAAAAAAGAGACATACCCTAATACCATGACTAGGTATAGTAAACAGAGACCTCAGTCAAATTCTCTGGGAAGGGAAAGAAAGCAGAGACAACACCTTGTATATTCTACCTTGTACCTCAATGTGTTACAATAAACAGAGGTGTTAACGAGAGACTGTGACCAGGGATAATAAGCACAGACTTTAGGCAAATACCATGACTAGGTATAGTAACCAGAGGCATTAGCTAGGGACAGTGACCAGATACAGTATACAGAAACATATCTAGACATGTTCATCAAGTATAGTACACAGAACAATACCCAGATACCATGATGAGTCATTAACCATAAACTGTGACAAGATATAATAATCAGAGACATTACCCAGATACCATGACCATGTACAGGAACTAGAGACATTAACCAGATTCAGTAACCATGAACAGGGACCAGAGACAATACATAGACACCATACACAGGTACACTAAACAGAGTCAATACCCAGATACTATGCTCAGGTACAGTACCCAGAGACATCAGTCAGAGGTCATGTCCAGGTATTGTAACCAGACATATCATCCAGATACCATGATTAGGTGGAGGAACCAAAGATAATATCTTGATGCCATGACACAGTACAGTAACCAAAGGCATAAGCCTAATATTGTGACTAGAAGCAATATACAGTGACAACACCCTAATACCAGCTCCAGGTACAATAAGCTGATGCTATAACTCGGTAAAGTAAATGAAGATTCTGTGGACAGGAACTGTAAGCCAAGACAATACTTTATAACTTAACCTGTACAATAAGAAGAGGAACTGGCCAGATACCACAACCAGGTATAGTAACCAGTGATAAAAACTAATTACATGTGGAGCCACATTAAGCAATGGTATTAATAAGACACCATGACCAGACATATTATCGAGAGACAATAGCAAGATAACATGACCAGGTTCAGTAGCTGAGACTTTAGGAAGACACAGAGAACCAGTAAACAGCCATTACCCAGACACTGTATCCAAGAAGAGTAACCAGGGTCATTAGCCACATAGCATAAAAATCCAGGATATAGATACATGAGCCAGATATCCTGAAGAGGTATACTAATCAGAAATATTCACCAGGTATGGTGACCAGATACAACAACTAGAGACAAGAGAAAGAAATGATGACTAGGTACAGTAAACAAAGAACTTGCCAGATTCTGTGGGTAGGAACAGTCAGCAGAAACAATACCTTGTACCTCCACCTGTGACAATAAGCAGATGCATTCACAGAGACATTAGCCAGAACCTTAGACCAGGTACAGTAAACACACACATTAGCCAGATACACTGTATAGTTACTGTCACCAGAGATGTTGGTCAGACACCATAACCAAGTATATCATGCAAAGAAATGGGTCAGACACTTTGAATAAGTATAGCACACAGAAAAATATCCAGTTACTGTCATCAGATATAGTCACCAGACATTAATCATATATTGTGACAAGGTACACTAACTAGAGACATTACCCAGATACCATGACTGGGTAGAATAATGGGAGACATCAACCAGATACTGTGACCAGAAACAGTAACCAGAGAAAATATTCAAATACTATGACCTGGGTACAGAAACCAGAGACATTTTCCAGACACTGTGACCAGTAAAATACCATGACTAGGTGTGATGGTTGGATATGAGGTGTGGCCCCAAACCTCACATGTGAGACAATACAACAAAGTTCAGAGGAGACATGATTGGGTTGTAAGAGTCTTAGCCTAATCAGTGACTTACACCCTGGTGGGATTAAGTGACTGGCAACTGACTGGATAGGGTGTGACTGGAGGAGACTGGAATTTGTGCGTGACTTTGGGGTATATATTATGTATCTGGAGAGTGGAGACTCTCTCTGTCTGCTTCCTAATCACAGAGATATGAGATGCCTCCCTCCAACACCCTCTCCCACCATGAAGTCCTGCCTCATCTTAAGTCCTGATGAATGGAACTGACCTTCTATGGTCTTTCAGATTACTAAAGCAGTGAGCCCCCACATAAACTTACCCTGCTCTATAATTAAACTGGTCAAATCCTTTTAGTCACAGCTAGGAAAAAAATGACCATGACATTGGGTATAGTAACCAGAGTCATTACGTACATAAGGTGACCAGGTGCAGGAACCAGAGACATTAGCTACACACAGCAACAAGTTCAGAAACCAAAGCCATTAGCAACCTCCTTGACAAGGTACAATAACCAGAGACTCAATTTAGCCAGATTTGGTGATCAAGTACATAAACCAGAGAAATTATCCACTTACTGTGACCAGGTACATGAACCACAGACATTAGCCAAATACTGTGACTAGTAATCAGAGAAATTAACCAGATACCAAGACTCGGTAGAGTATACCAAGACAATACCCAGATACCATGACACAATACAGTAGTCAGAACATTGAGCAGATACCAAGACCAGACATAGTTAAAAGAGTCATTACCCAGACACTGTGACAAATAGGTGAATCAGAGACATTAACAACTACTATGACAAAGTACGGTAACCAGAGAATTAAGTCTGTTATTGTGACCATGTACAGTAAACTGAGAGAATACCTAGGTATAGTCAGTAGGTACTGTAGCCAGAGACATTAGCCAGATCCCATGGTGCATCAAATAGAGACAACATCCTAATGCCTGACTCTTCTGTCATGAGTCAGATACCATAACCCAGTACGATAATCATAGACCTTAGACACATACCATGACCAGCTACAATAACAAGAAACATTAGAAAGATATTTTGACCAGATAAAATAATCAGCAACATTAGCAAGGGACCATGACCAGATCTAGTAAACACAGACAGTACACAGATATGATGACAAGGAACAGCAGCTAGAAGCTTTAGTCAAATACTGTGACCAGTTACAAAACTTGATACTGTGGCCACATACAGTAAACAGAGATAACAATTAGTCACTCTGACAAGGTAAAATAACCAGAGACATTAGTCAGCTAATCTCACCAAATACAATAAACAAAATTCTACCCATATACTGTGAGTAGAAACTGTAACCAGTCTTTTTGCAGATATTTGACCAGGGACAGTACACTGAGGTGTCAAGCCAGATACCATTTCCTAGAGAGTCAACAGAGATAGTGCCTACATACTAGGATCTATTACAATAAGTCACATTACATGGACCTTTCCTCAGCAGACATTCAGATTCCTGGCTTCCTACCTTCTGGGGCTCTCCACTGCAGCTTGACTTTCAATCTCAGAGCTCCTCATCATCACCCTCTTATGGGTTCTCCCCACAGATTCTTTTCAGGCTATGCACTGCCTGTCTTCATAGGGTTTTCTTAGACACCTTGGTGGAAGTTTGTGGGACCCTGGAACTCTTGTCTTCAGAGTTCACACCTGTAAAAAGAGCGCACATTACACATTAGACAGTTACATGTCCACATACAGTAAACAGAGATAATAATTAGGTACCATGACCAGTTATAGTAACCACAGGCATTAGGAATATATTTCTGACCAGGTACAGTGTCAAACACTGGACAGATAACATGACCAAGTATCCAGAGACTTTTACCAGATTCTGTGAATGGGTACTGTTCCACCTACTTCAGACTCAGCCCACCTGTGACACCCATGGGTGACTTGGCTGAGGATGCTTGTGTTGAGAGGGTCTGCTCTGTGCTGGGTTGCACTATAGAGGTGGCCCTGCTTCTCCATGTGCCCTTCACCTCTGCACCAGCTCTGGCCACAATCGGTGGGGGACCAGCAGGACCTGACACTGGCTGTGGGGCCAGATAGCCACTCAACATCCTTTCTGGTCCCCCAGGTTTGGCCTCCAGGGCTGACAACACCCTAACTCACTGGTCTGGGTGCCTTTCCTACCTGGAGCTCAGTGTGGGGATTCTGACATCTCCAGCCACCTTTTTCTGCATCATGGCCATGGACTCCAGCAATGAGTCCCTAAAAGGCCCCAAAGGCATGGAGATGAGGGCTACACCGCGGCACCACAAACAGAATGGTCAGCAGGGACATATAACTTCACACTAGGACTGCACCGTGTCCAGGTTAAAGGGAGTTTGAAGTTCCTCATCAGTCTGCTCAGTGCTGCTGGTTGCTGGGCAGTTGGCCATGGGCCCATCCAACGTTCTACTGGAGCATGTGGACCCTCTAAGTGCGTGAGCATCCATGCCAGGGTCTAGCAAGTGCAGGGCCACCAGGGTAACCTCAGAGGAGCAGTGAGGCCAGGACCGGGTCAGAAGGCAGGGCCTGGAGTCAAGCGCAGTCCTCCCTGTGGAGCTCAGGCCCTCTGGGGCTTGCAGAGTGGGTCACGGTAAGCACAGAGATGTCAGGGTGACTTTGTGGAGTAGAAGTATGCTCAATCTTCCAGTCTGAGCAGGAATTCCTCAGGGGAAAGAGAACAGGTCTGAGTTCCAGGCAAGGGTGCACATGTGCAGAAGGCTGTAGGTCACCTGATGCCTGAGATGCAGGGGCCGGCACTTACTAAACCTGTGGCACACATATAGCTCAACTGCCTCAATGCCCTGCTATAGGGAGGTCATGAACTCTTGAACCCACTGCCCCAGGAGAAAAAATTTAGAGAAGGGGTCCTGTCTAGGTACAGAATGCAGAGCCAGGACTAGGGCCCTTAGGTACAGGGATCCCACCCTGCACCCAACATTCTGGGGTATTTTTGGAGGGGACATATTCCACCTGCTGAGGGTGGGAGCTGGCAAATCAGTTCCAGGAAGACATAGCCTGGCCATCTCATGGGGCCAGCAAGCAAGAGGTCCCATCCTGTAGATTTGTGGGGGTGTTTGAGATCTCTCAAGCCATGACAGGTGAATTCATTGTCCACTCTCAAAGAGCAGAGGCATCCTGTCCCAATTCAGGCAAGCTGAGGGAGCTCAAGGGACTACAGGGACAAAGAGAGAGAAGAAGAGGCTGTGATCCAGTGCTTTTGCCCCACCACGCTCATTATTGTTCTCTCCACCCTGTTGCTCCCTGTTGGGAAACAAGGTCCAATGTACCTCATCAGGGCCCACCTCAGGTGAATACAGAGTCGAGCAGGATGATGAGTGTTGGAGGCAAAGGAAACACACCAGAGCCAGGAGGTCTGTCAGTGCACGAGGCACAGTAGGAATTTCGTTTATTGAGGAAATCACACAACTTTTATGTAGGGTGGGGTCTAGGCAGGAACCAATTAGCTTAGATGTCAGCAAGGCATGGGGGGTTCACGCAGGTGAGAGTCCCATAGGACTATATGGCAAGCACGAGCTGATCACGTTCATGGAACTGTTAACCAATCCCGGATGGTGGTCTGATTTATCGTCATTAACTATTGAAACCACCTTTGAGGTCTTGATCTTGCTCACTCGCCAGGGAGTAAGGAGTCAGCCTGAGTTAGTTAAGGTGTCATTAGTCCCAACATATCCCTCTTTTTTTTTTATATTAAGGGCGTGTCTGTCTTAGGTTGGCCCTAGGATGGTCTTACAGGTCATGGAACATCACCCTAGCAGTTTGGGGGTCCGTCTTACTCGAAGGTATGCCTGTCTTAGGTTGTCCTCCTCTGAGGATCTTACCCATTATTGACTACCACCTTAGTGCTTCAGTCAGGGCCCTCAGGAGGAGCAGTGCTTAACGGAGAGACACTTAGACCCAGTGTCCTTATACGAGTGATCCATGATCCTATAGGGCTCCCAATCATCATTATGAAGGGTGGCATAATGCTGTCAGACCACCATGAGCTGCACAGATTTAGCCTACTTTTTTGGGAAATGGATAAGCTTACTGATTATGCAAGACCCAAAGGTGAACACAAGGATAATGGTGATTAGCGGTCCCCTAATCACCATACAGGTAGGAGAGCCACCTGTATAACCCAATCCAGAAAATTAGAGTGAAGCTCACTCTTATGACGTTCCAGATCTTCTTGTAGGTTTTTGATTTTATCTTGTACAATGCCAGATCGTTTGGCTTAGAAACAGCACTCTTCACCAAGGAACAGGCAAAGCCCTCCTTCCTTTGCCGTTGCAGGCTGACAGCAGCCAAGGAATCAAATTGAACCTGTAGATCTAAGATGGTACAGCTGCAAAGTGTAATGTTAGGAGCTCTGTGTAGCTCTCAAGGAAGTCCACTGTCTAAAGTCATGAGGTCGGAGACCCCAATCTCAATCACTGTTGTCCCATTTTTGCTACCACACATTACACTCTTTATTAAATGTCATCTTAAGCGGTTTACATATATTGACTCCTGAGTCTATATGAAAGTTAACACAATTTAACATTATATCTAAAACATGAATTAAAGAAGGGCTGAGAGAGCTTTTAAGTTTCCTTTTGTGTGGCAAAGTGGTAAAATGCTTTCATGCTTAACTTTTAAAGAAAAGAGGCTCTTAATAACTTTTAGAAATAATTTAACAAATTTTACATATACCCTATTGATGACAGGTCCTATATAGAACATTAAATGATAGGTTTACCATTACAGACAAGTTTAATTTGGAGACTAGCAGCTTGATAAATTTTCTGCTTTAAAGCCTTGTATACCTGGAAAATATGAACACATTTAATATACAAAGAATAATGTTTTTAAGTATGTTACTCCATGGAATAGCTTTGTAAATTAATCAGATGTCCCTAACATACATGTTTGAGTAATTCTATACATGCCATCTCTAATTCACTCATCTTATTGTAAAAAAAAAAAAAGATATCAGACAAGTGTAAAAAAAACAAGATGTCAGACAATTGTAAACAGTATCTGCCAGCTCTTTCCTGTTGAAGAAAAGTTCTAGAAAAATTAATGTCAGACATTTTATAAACATCAACATTTTATTAGTTTGACCACCTAGAGACTTCTGAGCTAATTTTAAAAACATTTTACTTCTATTAGTTTATACAATTTAAATTGAACCTTTTTAAATCCCATGAATTAAAAATATTTGGATCCATTTTTAAATTTCCATTTTAGGAGTGCTCAATTTTGATACAGACAAAACATGACATCATACAGTATGACATACAAATAACACAAAATCAAAGGCCTTGTAACTTTATAGGTGAATCTCCATTACAATATAACAGATGTTCAAAAATTCTAGTTGAATTAAAAAAATAGAACTGATCAAAAAAGTCATGAGCTCAAAAAAAAAAGGTAGAATTCAAAAAAAAAAAAAAGAAGAGTCCTGGAAGAATGATATGGCCATTAATTACTTTAGTAAAGCACCATAAAATTTACTTTTGCTGGAGTTTAGATAAGACTATTTTTGCTCTTTTATTTTTTTTTTCCCCTTGGGTTTGAGACCAGTTGCCTACTAAGCATTCTGGCTTCCTCCATTTACATTTCAATGTAAGTCTTGACTGAGATCTGGAAGGAGCTGACAGGTTTTAGCAGAAACTTTGTGCCTAGGGCATTTAACCCTCTTTGCTGGTTTAAT
Organism: Sciurus carolinensis; assembly: GCF_902686445.1. Lineage (NCBI taxonomy): Eukaryota > Metazoa > Chordata > Mammalia > Rodentia > Sciuridae > Sciurus > Sciurus carolinensis. The sequence goes on from NC_062224.1 coordinate 90,220,797, forward strand.
TCAGGTTTGGACGCAGAAAATTGTGAAACAATTATCTCCCACTACTTGTGGGGAAGGGGCTGCTATATCATACTCCTTACTAGGACATGCCACTGATGGTTGGGCTGGTTACTCCCTCCACACCGGCATATGTGGGACCTCGTGGCAGGAGGACTAGGTGGACTGGGCTGGGGAATGGAAGCAGAAACAGCTGAGTCAAAGTTGGAGGAGGAGGAGGGATTAAGAGGGGGAGAAGAAGGAGGCATTCAAGTTTGCAGGAAGAGCAGAGAAGCGCAAGAAAGAAGAGACTGGAAGATAAGGAATCCCTTTCCATCTGCCAGCTCTCTTGCGGAAGCTGTGTCCCAATGTCTTTGGTAGCCAGAATCCACCTCCCATGGAACGATCTTTCATCCCTGCACAGGTCACCTTGTGATCCGTAGTCATTCCTTCCCAAACTAACATTTTAACATTTATCGGGAAGGCCATACAGGGAGGGGGGAGGTTAGAGTCAGTGAGTTCTTGCCCAGTATCATTAAATGGCCACTGGGAAGATTTCCCGCCATCCAGAGGCAGCAGCTCTTTGGGGGGAACCTTGGAGCCCCCTTTGGGAGGTCCTGGAGATAAACAGGCCTTAAGGGCAGATAATGCAGGGCAGACTCCCAGTGGGGGACCCTCCCCTAAACTGATTTCCCTCTTCCTAACAAGTTGTTTTACATGATCCCATGTGGACCAAACAAGTTTGCTTCAGGCAGCCAAGGGACTGCCTTATTGAGGGCCTTCCAGGTCTGAAACGCCTGGCTATCTGAGAGTTCCAATCCTTTACTTCTAAGGAGAGTGCTAAGGGGGTCAAGGGAGGGGTCAGACTTGGATTTGGACTGTCCCATATTTTACGGGAGTACAGTAACTGAAGTCCGATTGGCTGGTGGTGACTTTTCCTTCCTCACATGGGGCACCAGTTGTTGCTCCCTGTCGGGTAACTAGGTTCGATTTACCTCCTCAGGGCCCACCTGAGGAGAATACAGGGCCAAGCAGGATGATGAGTGTTGAAGGCAAAGGAAACACACCAGAGTCAGGAAGTCTCTCAGTGCACAAGGCACAGCATGAACTCATTTATTGAGGAAATAACAGAGCTGTTATGTGGGGTCGGGGCTAGGTGGGACCTAATTAGCTTAAAGGTCAGCAAGGCATGGGGGTTCACGCAAGCGAGAGTCCCATAGGACTATATGGCAAGCATGAGCTGATCACGTTCGCGGAACTGTTGTTAACCAATCCCGGATAGTGGTCTGATTTATCGTCATTAACTATTGAAACTACCTTTGAGGACTTGATCTTGCTCACTCGCCAAGGAGTAAGGAGTCAGCCTGAGTTAGTTAACATGTCATTAGTCCCAAAACCACCCTTTCCAGCTCACTGTACTGTGCCACCGTACAGCCCCAGCCTGTGCTTCCAGAAGCTGGGGTGTTTCTGGATCTCAGGTCCTGTTTGGGCCACAACCCAGTTAGCCACCACCACCTGTGTCCACATGGCATATTAGCCCCACTGTGGTATGGCACCCTAGTTGCCTACTCTAACCAAGCACATGTCCATCTATACTGCCTGGGAACTCAGACCCACTGAAACCGAAATGGAGTGCCTAGCCTCCTCAAGTGCCTAGGCTCCTCAAGCTGCTCATGGGGCAGCCACATGGGTACATTCCCACAATGCCATTGCAGATCAAAGGAACCTGACCTCATAAATAGATTATGAGACTGACAATGGGTCTATCCCTCAATTGGCCAGTGGGATGGGTAGGAACGTCACAAAGTACTTATGGTTAGAGGATAGAGATCACTGAGAGAATGCCCTTGTTGGTACATTTTGTCATTTATCCCAGGTTCCCTTCTATTCTACCTCCTAATCTCTGCCTCCTGGCCACAATGAGGTAATCAACATTGCTACAGTACTTGCCCTCTCCCATCTTGTTCTATCTTGCCAGACATCCAAAACAATAGGGGCAAATAATGAAAGACAGTAAACAAAAACAATACTCTGATATTGTGACATGCTACAGTAACCTGAGAATAATTCTCTATTATTAGCTTGTACAATTCTCAGAAACATACACAGATACTATGTTCACATACAGAAAACACAGACAATTCCCAGATATGTGAGCTCACACACTAACCAAAGAAATTACCCAGATACTGTGACCAAGTGTGCTAAATAGAGACATTACAGACATACTGTGACCAGGTATATTACAAAGCAACAATAACCAGATACCATGACCAGTAACCAAACACACTAGCCAGATGTATCAGTCATACTTCTCTAGAGAAATAGAAGCAATAGGATATATGCATGGTTACAAAAAGGGGATTTATTAGATTGGCTTAGACATCTAGAATGTGGATAGTTCCGCAGTGACCATTTGCAGGCTGGAGAGTGGGAGAGAGAATAACTGCTCATTCCATGAAACTGGAGTCTCAGAACAAGAGAAGACAATGATGTCACCCTGTCCTGGACCAAAGGCCTGAAAACTCCCCGTAGAGTTGCTGGTCATTCTCCTTTGGAAAAAGGAAGGAGCTAGATAATGTGTCCTCAGGTGATCACAGCAGTAGTCAAGAACCCTCTCAAGAAGAATCGAGCTTGCTTCTGCTGTAGCTTCCTTGTTCTTCCAACTCTTGTTCCATCCAAGTCCCCAACCTATTGGACTGTGCTGCCCACACTGACAGTGTGTCTTTACTTCAGTTTGCTGTCCCACATCCAATCATTCCTAGAAACAACCTCACTGAGACATACAGAAGCCTTTGAATCTTAGGAATCTCTTAATCCCATCAAGTTGAGAATTCAGATTAATTGTCAAACCAGATATGCACCAGGTACTAGAGATATCAGCCAGATACCATGGCCACAAATAGCAAATACCTACCATGACCAGAAACAGTAACCAGCAAAAATAATCAGATACCATGTCTATGTAGAGTAAGCAGAGACAAAATCCAGATTATACAATCAGGTATAGTAATCACAGATGTTACAGAGACACCATAACCTATCCAGCAACTGGACATTATCCAAGTATTGTGAGTACGTACTGTAACCAGAATAATAGTTAGATAATGTCTGACTAGGGTCATTAGCCAGGTACTGTGACCAGATGAAGTAAAGAGAAACAATACCCTAATATAGTGACCAGGTATAGTAAAGAGATACAATAACCTAATACTGTGACACTGTGCAGTAAAAAGAGACCTTAGCCAGATACTTGACCAGGAATAGTAAGCACAGACTGTGATACTGTAACCTGTTATGGTAAGATGAGGCATTAGCCAGTTGCCATGATCACGTACAGTAAGCAGAGATATTAGGCAATTACTGTTATCTGGTATGGCAACCAGAGACATTAGGAAGATGCTGAGACTAGGTACACTTAACAGAATCATTATGCAAATACTGTGAACAAGTATAGTAACCAAAGACATTAACCAAGTACCTTGACCAGGTACAGTATACAGAGAAAATACCCAGATACCATGAATAGGTATACTATCCGAAGACCATAGCTGGACACAATTACCAAATTCAGTAACCAGTGATAGTATCCAAATTCTGTGACCAAGGATAGCAATTAGAGATTTGAGTCAGATACCATAAACAACTACAGCATTCACAGACAATTGCTTGATATCATATCCAGGTACAGCCACTACAGTCCATAACCTGTTACTGAAACTGGGTGCAGGAACTAGAGACAACAGAAATAAACCATGAGAAGGTAGCCAAACCAGAAATTATCCAGACTCTGGTACTAGGTATGGTAAACAAAGGTATTAGTCAGATAACCTGACCATGTATAGTACACCGAAAAAGTCAGATAACATGACCAGGGGCTGTACCCAGAGACTTTGTCAGATACCATTACCACGTACAGTAAACAGAGACAAACCCAGATATAGTGAACAAATACACTCACCAGAGACATTAATCTGCTACTGTAACCAGGTAAAGTAACTGGAAACAAGAGCTAGAGGTTATGAACAGAGAGAGTAACCAGACCTGATACAGTGACCAGGTAGAAAATGCCCAGATACTGTGACTGAATACAATGAAGAAAGACATTAGTCTGACACAGAAACCAGTCACTGTAACCAGAGATAATATCCAGATTCAGTGATGAAGTTTAGAAACCAGACAACAGCAGATACAGAGACCACATACATTACTATAGTAAATAGACAAATGAGCCAGGAACTGTGACCAGGAATAACAACGGGAGACATTAGCCAGAGACTGGGACCAGGTGTAGTAACTAGATACATTAGCCAGGAAAAAGGTATTATGACCAGTTAAAATAGAGATCATATGCAGATACTGTGACCCAGTAGACTAAGCAGAGACATTTTCCAGAAACTGTGACAAGGTATAGTATCCAGCAATAATACCCAGATATTTGACTGCATACAGTAAGCAGGGATATTAATCCAATCCTTGGATCAGATATAGTAACCAGAGATATTAGTCAGGTACCACCACCAGGTACAGAGAAAAGAGACAATACCCTAATACCATGATTGGTATAGTAAACAGTGACCTTAGCCAGATTCCCAGGGTAGGGACAACAAGCAAAGAAAATATCCCATCTCTCCTACCTCGTACCTCAATGTGTTAAAATAAGCAGAAGCATTAACCAGAGACTGTGAGCAGGGACAATAAGCATAGACATTAGGCAAATACCATGACTACATATAGTAACCATAGGCATTAGGCAGGTATAGTGACCAGGACATTATACAGAAACATATCCAGACAGGTTGATCAAGTACAGTACACAGAACAATACCCAGGTACCATGATGAGTCAGTAACCATATACTGTGACAAGATATAATAATCAGAGACATTACCCAGATACCATGACCAGGTACAGGAACTAGAGACATTAACCAGATTCAATAACCAAGAACAGTGACCAGAGACAATATATAGGCACCATTGCCAGGTACACTAAATGGAGACAATACCCAGATACTGTGCACAGGTACAGTACCCCGAGACATTAGCCAGATATCATGTCCAGGTATTGTAACTTGACCTATCATCCAGGCACCATGACCAGGTGGAGGAACCAAATATAATATCTAGATAACATGAAACAGTACATTAACCAAAGGCATACGCCTAATATTGTGAGTAGATAGAGTATACAGAGAGAAAACCGTAATAACACCTCCTGGTACACAAAAAAGACACAGTAATCTGATGCTCTAACAAGGTAAAGTAAATGAAGATTCTGTAGCCAGGAAGAGTAAGCAGAGACAATACTTCACAACTCAGCATGTTACAGTAAGAAGAGGTACTGGCCAGATAAGATGGCCATGTATAGTAACCACTGATAAAAACTAATGACATGTGGAGCTACAGTAAGCAAAATATTAATAAGACACCATGACTAGATATATTATCCAGAGACATTAGCAAGATAACATGACCAGGTTCAGTAGCTGAGACTTTAGGAAGACACAGAGAACCAGGAAACAGTCGTAACCCAGACACTGTATCCAAGTAGAGTTACCAGTGTCATTAGCCAGATATCATGAAAAGGTCCAGGATACAGATACATTAGCCAGATATCCTGAACAGGTACAGTAATCAGAAATATTCACCAGGTATGGTGACCAGATACAGTAACTAGAGACAGGAGTCAATAATGATAACTAGGTACAGTAAACAAAGAACTTTGCCAGATTCTGTGAGTAGAAATAGTAAGCAGAAACAATACCTTGTACCTCCTCCTGTGACAATAAGCAGAGGCATTCACAGAGACATTAGCCAGAACCTTTGACCAGGCATAGTAAACACAGATATTAGCCAGATACACTGTGTAGCTACTGTCACCAGAGATGATGGTCAGATACCATGACTAAGTATATCATACACAGAAATGGTCAGACATTTTGAATAAGTATAGCACACAGAAAAATATCCAGTTACTGTGATCAGATAGAGTCACCAGACATTAATCATATATTGTGACAAGGTACACTAAGTAGAGACATTACCCTGATACCATGACTGGGTAGAGTAATGGGACACATTAGCTAGATACTGTGCTCAGAATCAATAACCAGAGAAAATATTCAAATACTATGACCTGGGTACAGTAACCAGAGACATTTTCCAGATACTGTGACCAGTAAAACACCACAACTAGGTGTGATGGTGGATATTTGATGGTGTCCCCCCAAAGTTCACATGTGAGACAATACAAGAAGGTTCAGAGGAGACATGATTGGGTTGTGAGAGTCTTAGCCTAATCGGTGATGTGCTCCTTGGTGGGATTAAGTGAGTGGCAACTGAAAGGATAGGGTGTAGCTGGAGGAGATTGGAATTGGGCTGTGGCTTTGGGGTATAGATTTTGTATCTGGAGAGTGGAGACTCGCTCTGTCTGCTTCCTGATTACCGAGATATAAGATGCTTCCCACCAACACTCTCTCCCACCATGATGTCCTCCCAGATCTCAAGCCCAAAGAATGCAGCTGACAGTTTATGGCCTTCAGACCTCTGAAACTGTAAGCCCCCACATAAACTTATCCTCCTCTATAATTGTTCTGCTCAGATCCTTTTAGTCACAGCTAGGAAAAAACTGACCAAGACATTAGGCATAGTAACCAGAGTCATTACCTACATAAGGTGACCCGATGCAGTAACCAGAGACATTAACTACACACAGCAACAAGTTCAGAAATCAAAGCCATTAGCAACCTCCTTGACAAGGTACAATAACCAGAGACTCTATTTAGCCAGATTTGGTGATCAAGGACATAAACCAGAGAAATTAACCACTTACTGTGACCAGGTACATGAACTACAGACATTAGCCAGATACTGTGACTTGTAACCAGAGACATTGACCAGATACCAAGAGTTGGTAGAGTATACCAAGACAATACCCAGATACCATGACACAATACAGTGGTTAGAACATTGAGCAGATACCAAGACCAAACATAGTTAAAAGAGTCATTACCCAGATACTGTGACCAAATAGAGGAATCAGAGACATTAACAACTACTATGAGAAGGTTCAATAACCAGAGAGTTAAGCCTGATATTGTGACCAGGAACAGTAAACTGAAAAAATACCTAGATACAGTCAGGAGGCACTGTAACCAGAGACATTAGCCAGATCCCATGGTGCATCAAATACAGACAACATCCTAATGCCTGACCCTTCAGTCATGAGTCAGATACCATAACCCACTACAATAACCACAGACCTTAGCTACATAACATGACCAGTTACAATAACCAGAAACATTAGAAAGATATTCTGACCAGTTATAATAATCAGGAATAATAGCCAGGTACTATGACCAGATATAGTAAACACAGACAGTACCCAGATATGATGACAAGGAATAGGAGCCAGAGGCTTATTCAAATACTGTGACCAGTTACAAAACCAGATACTGTGGCCACATACAGTATACAGGGATAATAATTAATCACTGACAAGGTATAATAACCTGAGACATTAGTCAGATGCTCTGACCAAATACAATAAACAAAATTCTACCCATATATTGTCACTAGATACTGTAACCAGAGTCTTTATGCAGATACTTGACCAGGTACAGTACACTGAGGTGTCAAGGCAGACACCATTTCCAGGAGAGTCAACAGAATAGTGCCTACATGTTGCTGCTCACAGCAACAATCCCACGAGAATTTATCAGAGGCGGACTGGGAATGAACTACTTCTATTTCTGGGCTGCTTTTTTGCTTGTTTGCTAGTTTATAGAAGAGAGGCTTGCTTGCTTTTAGAGGTCCTATGCTTTCAGAGCAGTTACCGCTTTCAGAGAGGCTATGCTTTCAGAGAGGCTACGCTTTCAGGGGTGCTACTTCTTAGAGGTTTGCTGCTTCTTCTTAGAAGTGCGTCTTAGGGGTGTGAACAGAGGTGCATTCTAGAGGTGCGTCTTAGTGGTTCATCGTACATCCTATCAGAGGTGCTGCTTATCAGAGGTGCTTCCTATAGGTGCATTCTTAGTCCTGTGTCCTCCTCCCAGGTGAAGAGAATGTCTTGTATACACTAAGGCAGCCAATCAGCTAAGGATTAAGTAGTACGATTGGAGCACGCGCCATGGTACCTATCAAGAATGAGGAACACGTGTTGACCATGAGCACTGAGGAGACATCAACCAATCAGGCAAAAGGTCATGAGAGTTCACCCTATGTTAACACTAATTATGCGCCACCTCTTGGCCCAACGCCAGCCACCACTTAGAGCCACTTAAACATGTCTCTATATCTCCCCCTTTTCAGTTTTAAAAAGTGAAGAAAACTTTAATGGATGGGTGATAGCTACCGCTATTTCTGGATCGACTGTGCCTGTCTTAGGCGTCCACATGTCTTACTGACATTCTAACCCATCATTGGATAACCAAGAAGCTTGATATTATCGTCTTGGCTCCCGTCTTAGGTTGATATGTCAGCCACAGGAGACTTTCTCGTCTCTGACAACCAGCTGTCCATTTGAGACAACCAAGCCTGAGGAGAAGTTCCAGTTTCTAAGGCAGCAAGTGCATTTTTACAATGATCTTATATCCCTTTGTTGGCGTAGGCGCATCTTACACATGTAATAAAATGCTAACACAAACAGACACATGAATAAATTGAAGTTTACCAAAACTGGGGTCATGTCAACAATTCTTCTGGCTTGTTTTACTGAGGAAAAGATGAAAAACATCTGAGTGGCTAAATCAGCTTCTGAGGGGCTATGGGTCCAGCCAATTCTAATTTGGGAATCACCTGAGCAATGTAATTACTATCAGTAAACAGATTCATTTGTTGCTCCTTAAACTTCACAAGGGATATGACAGCTGCTTCCATTTCCAACAAATGAGCTGAATTTTGAGATGTAATCTGAATAATAGTATCTTGGTGAGTAACTACTGCAGCAGTACATTAGAAGAAACATTCAGGGCCTTAGGTTTGTTGATAGCTGCTCCCTGACCCTTGTTAGGGCATTGTCTCTTTGCCACTGTATATATCTGTGCATACACTCCAGGATCATCCTCTTTAAAGTTTTTCTAATGTTTGATGATCTCTGTCTATTTTGGTCCTCAAATGAGGGCAGGTTCCATGAATTTTGGGGTTTCTTTGTATTAGACTGAATAAGATATAGCTCTCCCCTACATTTTTCCCTTGTTCTTAAGTTTTCTGAGTAATTGTTTTCTAAGTCATTGCCACTCAATTATTCCTCACTTTGTTCTCTTTCCCATTGTGGCACCTTGAGCATCCTTTCCTCTATAAACCCTGGGCTTATTTTTGCTAGAGTTTGAATATATGATCATGCAGTGTTTTCCTTCACTGTCGTGTCTTTTGTGACCTTAGTCATTCGGGTCTTTGACCAGCTACATTTATTTGCTTCCAAGAAATGACAGCACATATATAATTCAAAGATAGAATTCATAATTAAGAGGGAAAAAGGGTCTAAATAGTTGAAAACTTCTCAGCATTGCTCTGAGGCAGGAAATGAAGGAGCTTCTCCAGTCGAGGAAACCAAGTGTGTGATAGGGTGACTATTGTATTGAGTTTCATATGAATAGAAATGACCAACACAGTGGATGAAATGTCCTGAAGACCTTTCAGAGATCTTGAAAACGTTCCCTCACATCACAAACCAAGAGTTTTTGGAGAGCAGAATGGTTTCAGTGGACAGGCTCAGGACACCCTCCAAAGGATGGTGGCTACTGACTTCGACCTCTAGCACCACCCCTTTCTTTGTACAATTGAGCAACACTCATCAGCCTCTCCAGCTGTGGTTTAAGGTATATTTACCTTCTTACAATTAGTATGATATCAATTGTAGACTGCTAATGCAAGTTGAATATCCCTAATTCCAAATGCTTAGGACCACACTTTTTATTTTGAAGTATATATATATACAGAAGATATATTGGGGTAGGACATGATCCTAAACACAAAATTTGTTTTACATATTCACAGCATAAATATATTCCTGTCGGGGTTTCCGGAGCCTCGGGCATAGTCAAGATGGCGCCTGGCGCTGGGCCAAAAGCGGCTAGCTATACAGTAAACAACCAGCAAATTCTGATGAGTGGCTAATTGATTAGAGCATGCCTCCCTCGCGTAACTGTTCTATGCCTGCAGCTGTCCGCGCGTTTACCTCGTGTACTCTCCCCTGATTGGTTGAAGTGTATATAAGCTTGGCGTCTTCCTGGGGGAGGGGGTTATGCAGAAGAGAGTGCAAGAGAGAGGTGGAAGGCGGTCGCAGAAGCGGATGAAAGCAGGAGAGTGCAGAAGCGGCTGAAGCAGGCGAGAGCAGAGTGAGAGAAGGAGAGTAACGGCTAAGTAAGAGGGAGAGAGGAGAGCGCAGGAGGGGGAAAGTGAGAGAGAGAGAGTAAAAGAGAGAGGGACAGAAAGGAAGGAAAGGAAGGAAGACCGTGCACAATAAACTTCTGAAGCTTCAGACGTATGTCGTGTCTTTCTGCGGCCAGAAAGGGACGCGGTGGGACGCGATATATTCCAAAGATAATTATATGCACACTCCAAATGATTTTGTGCATTGGACAAAATATCATGGTGTGGAATTTCCACTTTTGGCATTATTATCTAGAACATTTAGGAAGTTTTAGCATTTCAGATTTTGGATATTTGGGTTAGGATTATCCAACTTTTATATGTCCTTTATTCTCTTGAAGCAACTCCTTCTATGTCAAATTTTTTAAAGATTTTTTATTGTAAAATGATGTTGCTTTTATCCATGTATTTGGATAATAATGATTTTTAATTTTTTCTGTTAATATCATGTATAGTATTTAATGACTGGTATTTATTGAACCATCTTTGAGTCTCAGAAATAAATCACAGATGAGCAAGTCTTATAAGCCCTTAAATGTACTGTTGAATTCATCTTTTTTGACAGTTTTTGCTTCTCTATTCACCAGGGATATTCATCAGGTATAATAGTTTATTATTTTCTCATAATATACTTATGTAGCTTTGATGTCAAGATAATGTTGGCCTCATAATTGAATTTGGAAGTGATTACTACTCCTCAGTATTTTGGAGGGACATGAAAAGGATACATGCTAATTTTTTTTTTATTAGAGCTTTATAGTTACACATGGTAGTTGGGTTCATTAAGGTCACATTAATTTTTAAAAGTTTTGTAAATCTTACCAGTAAAGTTATCAGATCCTGGAATTTATCTTTCATATAGGATTTTTAAATAACTGATTCAAACTCCTTGTTCATTATTAGTCTCTTGAGAATTTTGTATTTTTAATTCAGTCCTGGTAGGTTGCAAGTGTCTACAAATAGGTTCATTTCTTCTAGGTGATCCAAAGTTTTGGTATAATTGTTCACACTAGATTCATAGTACATTGTATTTTTGTGTCATTAGCTGAATGTTTCTTCTTCATTTTGAATTTAATTACGTTAATATTTATCTAGCTAACTTTTATCAATTTTGTTTATTGTTTCAAATATCAACTCTTAACATTGTTGATGCTTAGTATTATTTCCTTAGTTGCTATTTTTTTCTTTTTCAATACTTTTTACTTCCTCTTTCATAATATCTTTAGTTACTTCTTCATTTTCTAGTTCTTTGAGGTATAAAGTTTGAAGCTTTGTTATTTATTGTGATCTAATTCATATAGGCATTTATAGTTATATATCTACTTCCTTTACAGAACTCCTTTTCTGCACTTTATACATTTTAGTATGCTGTGTTTTGATTTGTGTAAGTATCATTTAATTTTCCTTTCAATTTTGCCAATGACCTATTGGAAGGTCAGGTAGATGTTATTCAAATTCTATATATTTGTGAATATGCCAACATTCAGTTATTGATTTAGAGTTTCATGTGTTTCTTTGGCAATGATACTTGAATAATTTCAGTATTCTTAAATATTTGAAACTTTTTTGTGACATAACATATGACTTATCCTGGAGAATGCTGTGTATGCACTACAGAATAATGTGTATTCTGCTATTGTGTGGAATACTCTATATATGTCTGTTAGGTCAATTTGGTAACATATAGCTCAAGTCCAATGTTAAATGTTAAATTGTTAAATGTTGAGTACTGAAGCACCCTCCTATTATTATTTTGTAGTCTATTTCTCCCTTAAGATCTATAAATATATATATATATATATATACACACACACACACACACACACACACACACATACACATATACACATGCACACATACTCTCAAGGAACTGACCCATTTATTACCACATAATGACCATCTTTTATGTGTTTCTTGTAGTGTTTGGCTGAAATTCTTCTGTGTAATAGAAGTGTAACCATCCCTACTGCCTTTTGGTTTCTGTTGCATAGACTGCCTTACTATCTTTTTCCTGCCCTATTTTATTTTGTCCTGAATGTTTGTGTCCTCCTAAATGTCACCGTTTCATTCCTAGAGACCACAGTGAGCATATTAGTAGGTGAAGTCTTTTTAGATGAATAGGTATGGGGTTCCTTCCTCAAGAATGGATACATTGCCCTTAAAAGGAAAGGCTAGAGTACTTCTTTGACCTTCCACCTAGTTAGAATGCAGTGAGAAGGTACCATTTGCAAAGCAGAGAATAAGTCCTCCTGGGACACCAAGTTAACTGGTGCCTTGATCTTGGGCATTTCAGTCCCATTAACTGTATGAAAAGGTGTGTCTTTTTAAAATAAGTTACACTGAATTAATTTATTTATTTGTTATAGTGGCCCATTGGGACTGAGTTAAGTATATTCACAAGTGTTAACATTAAACACAAAGATTACTTGCTTATTATAACCAATTTCCTTGAAATTGAGAAATCTGCCTCAACTCAGTCAATTTGTCTAAAGCATGATCTGAAAGAAGAGGAAAGTATTTAATATAAGCCATGTGATTTTATGCAATAAGAAGTAACCATTTGTCACATTAAATTTTTGTGTATTTTTATCTTTATTTTCATCCTAAACATTATACCTTTTAAAAATCAAAGATGTTTCTATTCAAAGGTGATTTTAACTAAATCATGCTATCTGAAATGTAAAGACATAAAAATTACACTTCAAAATCTTGTTACTGAAATTTTTAAGCTAGAAAAAACATTTCTATAATGAAAAATTAATTAAACCACTATTTGACATTGAGATCATTGCCGATGAGATCTGTATTTCTACACATGATCACCTTGCTTTTTAGACATCATTATCTTAAAATATCTTATTCTTAAGGTTCAAAACTGATTATATTAAAGATTGAAAATTTTACAATATAGATAAGTTCTGATACTCTTCAACTTATAGTGGGGTTACCTCCTGATTAACTCATGATAAATTGAAATTATTTTAAGTTGAACATGTATTTAATATCCCCAACCTGTCCTATATCATAGCTTAGCAGAACAGTACTCTGTAGATATTGACTGCTTACCTTGTTGATCACAAGCCCAATTGGATGCTGTTAACTATTTTTAAACAATAACATAAAAGTAGTACACCATGTATTTCTAGCCTTAGAAAAAGATTAAAATACAGTTTCTCTACTCAATACATATCACTTTCATACTACAGTGCAAAAAAAAATCACAAGTTAAACCACTATAACTTAGGGATTGTCTCTTTAAAGGAATTACAACTTAATCTTCTTTCTGTAAACACAAATGTAGTTTTTACTGATTGTATGGCATTTTCTGCCAATCCTTTTTTCCATAGTTATACAGTGACAGTTATGATAGTTACATATCCAATTAAACTTGTATTCCTCTTTGTGATTTGTTTACATTTTTAAATGTACTAGTTTCTTGTATTTTGGAAGCTCAGATGTCATCTTTTTTACATTTGTTTATTGACTGATAAGTAATAATCAGTAATTGCTTTTATTTTTTTACTAAAATAAGGCATGACTTATTTGGATTTTACATGTTTCTGAATTACATAATTTTGAAGATGGAGAGTGTATCTTTCCATGCACTGTGAAACAAAGTCTCAGAGAACCTCAAAAGTTATGTAGAAAACTTTTAGAGTTTGGAGAATGAGGGATACAGACAAACATGGAAGTAATTGCATTTAATTTCTTGCCATAGATGTTTTATGAACAGGATGCAACAAGTTTGCCAAATTTGAATGCAATGCTTTTAAGATGTGGACCTGTGGTCTCTGAGATTCTAAATACGTCAGCACATATCATATCAACACAAATTCTGATTTATGAATAAAAATGAGTTAAACAATACTTAAAAATAAAATTAAAACTAGATAAAATAAAAATTCTGAATTTAAGTGTATGTTCTAATGATATTAATAATGGAACCTATTATTTTTTTGTGCAACGAGGATACTCCATGTGACCATCAATACACTTTGTACGAAATAGTTGATTTGCTAATGGACGATATCCATATTTACATCTAAATTCAACCGAATCTCCTGACATAGAATAAAGTTTTTGCTGGTCTTTTCACCTGAAGCTTAGGTTGTGTTTTTCCAAGATTTCTTTTGATATTACACATTCATCTGAAAGAAAGAAATGAACATGAAATATTAAGTTAGAGGAGTCTTTTATCAAGACTTTGGGATGTTCAAGTAGAACGCATTTTAATGTTTCAGAAATTCTTCCTCAAAACTTTCTGAACAATTTTTTTGTGAATACCAGATACATTTAAATAAATTTAAAATGGAAAATGACTTAAAAATTAGGTGGTTGATATGTGATAATTATATTTTATTATCAACTGAAAAGATTAATTACCATATTAAGAGCTCGGCATTTTAGAGTGTAAAAACATCATGGCATGATGGCTGATTTTTTTCTTTTTGGATGGGAGAGTGAAACCAGGGGCACTTTACCACTGAGCTACATCAACAGTCCTAGTATTTTTTTATTATTATTGTTATTATTATGATTATTATTTTGAGATAGGCTCTCACTAAATTGCTAAGGCTGGCCTCACACTTGGGATCATCCTGCCTCAGCCTCCCATGTTTCTGGTTTTTCTTTAATTAAAATCTTGGTCAAATGCTACAAAGTTTCAGTTATAAAAATGTGTAAGAGAGGGTGTCTCACACACACAAGCAGTAGAAAAGATTAATGAAACAAAAATTTGGTTATCAGAAAAGGTAAGAAAGATGAATACACCTTTAATAAGACAAACCAAGACAAAAAAAGGGATAACTCGAACAAAATAAGAAATGAAAAAGAAGACATTATAACCATTACCACAGAAATATGAAGGATCATTAAGGATTATTAAGATGAAATACATGCTAACAAATGGAAAAATGTGAAGAAATTCATAAGTTTTTAGACACAGAGGTTCTGCTAAAATTAAACCATGAAAAGATACAAACCAGAAGAGATCAATAATGAATAATGAGATTGAATTAGTAATAAAAAAGTTTAGGAAAGCTTAGATGTGTTTACTGATTAATTTTTCAACCTCTTTAAGGAAGAACTTATTCCATTTCTTTTAAAGTTACTGTTAGGGTGGATTTAGTGGCTGCATGGAAGGAAGCTGGACACCCGGCAACCCACTGCAAGCATGGGGGGCATCAGGCTGCCCGCATGCACCAAAGAACAACCACTCAGATGCAGGCAGATAAACTTCGTAGTGTCTTGCTACTGCCCATCAATCAACAGAATCCCCAGCCAAACCTTGGGGGACACTAAACCCTCATGCCTTTCCCCACCTATTCCGGCCTGTAAAGGCTCTGGGCAGCCGGAGAACCTATGAGGTTTTCTCTAGCTCTCTACCCTGACATGTATCCCGGGGAACTGGAAATTTCAACCGAGAGCCAATTTCCAATAAAGCTTGGGTTGGTCACTGTTGTCCAACTCCTGTTTGGCCAATTACCCTCACGCTTAGTTATTGCAAAGAATTGAAAGAGGGAATCCTTCCCAACTCATTCTCTGTGGTACTCTGGTAGCATAGCAGATAAGAACACTAGATAAAAGAAACTGTAGACTAATAATCATCATGGACAGAGATAAAAAATTTCTCAACAAAATATGAGCAAATCTGGTTCAAGAGAGAATCATAAAGGTTGTTCACCATAAACAAATTGGTTCCATCCCAGGGATGCAAGGATGGTTCAACATATGCAGATCAATAAACATAATACATGCCACCAACAGAATGAAGGATACAAATCATGGGATTAATAGACACAGAAAGCACTTGAAAAAAATTCAACATCACTTCCTGATAAAAGCCCTGAACAAATAATGTCTGGAAAGATTATACCTCAGCAT
Source organism: Sciurus carolinensis (assembly GCF_902686445.1). NCBI lineage: Eukaryota > Metazoa > Chordata > Mammalia > Rodentia > Sciuridae > Sciurus > Sciurus carolinensis. The sequence goes on from NC_062224.1 coordinate 90,237,026, forward strand.
CATAAAGGCTATATATGACATAGTCACAGGCAATGTACTGAAGTGAGAAAAGTTGAAAACATTTCCTCAAAGATCAGGAACAAGGGTGTTCATTCTCCCAGCACTTATTCAATATACTACTAGATATTTAACCAGAAAAGTGAAATAAGAGAAAGAAAGAACAAACAAATTGGAAGGAGAGAAGTCAAATTATTCGTGTCTGCAGATCATATGATTCAATATATAGGAAAACCTAAAGACTCCACCAAGAGACTATTAGAATGGATAAAGACAGTAAGGTGCAAGATAACAAAATCAACACCGAAAAATCAGTGAGAATTTTATACACCAATAATGAATTTGCTGAGAAACAAATCATAAAAACAATCCCATTCATAAATCTGTACAACAAACAAACAAATACAACAAAGAACAAAAGACCACTACCACACACTGATGAAAGAAATTGAAAATGATACAAAATAAATAAAGATATTTCCCATGTTCAAATACTGGAAGAATTTGTGTTGTTAATATGTCCATAATACCTTAAGCAACTTAAAGATTAAAAGTCATCCTCATTAAAATACAAATGATATTCTTCACAGAACCAGACAAGAAAATTTTAAAATTCATATGGAAGCACAAAAGACCTGAATAAGAATATAAATCTTGAAGAACAAAAAAAATCTAAGCTGGAAGAATTACAATACCTGATTTCAAGACATACTACAGAGCCATAATAACCAAAATGCCATAGTATTTGCACAAAAACAGACACATAGACCAATGGTACAGAATAGAGACTCCCAGATAGATAGATGATAGATAGATAGATAGATAGATAGATAGATAGATAGATAGATATAGATAGATAAATGCAAGCATCTCTATGTACTGATTCGCAACAAAGTTTCCAAAGGGTGACCTCTTCAGTAAATGATGCTGGTAAAAATATATATCCATATACAGATTAAATCTTGACTCCTCTTTTCATGCACAAAATTAAATTCGAAACATTTCACAGCTTAAATATAATATCTAAAAACTCTAAAATTAGAAGAAAACAATGAAGAAATAATAAATTGGTTCAAGCAACACCGTCTACAGCCTCAAGACTTTATCATTTCTGGTGACATGTGATTGCTTGAAGAAATCTTAATCACAGAAAATTCGGGTTACATTTGTAAGTTCTTCCTTTCATCTCACTGAAGGCACATATAAACCATCAAAACATGTGTCCATTTTGCAGTGATCTAGTACTAAATATGTGTCTGGAATAAATGCTGCATGGGTAGATGGCAAGAACAACTAAGAAAGTTTCTTGTTCTTATATATGACATGATGCAGTGTTTATTGTGATTTCTTTTTGACTGTCCTTTTCATTACAAAAGAAATAAAAACTCCTTGGAAAAAATTCAAAGAATGCAAATTTTTAGAAAATACAAGGGAACTATTTTCTTCCTAATCTGGTCAAGATGAGTAAAAATCATTTTTATGTATTCCTTTTGCTAAGCATAATTTATAATCTTTGATATAAAAAATTTAAAGACCAATATAAGAAGACTCTGGAAAGTACAGAGAATTCATTCTGAATAGGAACTTCAGAACTCAAGGAATGGAAAATAGTTTGCTATATGAGTTCACTTTAGGGCTTTTGTGTATTCTAGATGGAGCACTGGAAAAGGCTAATCCCAGGAATGATATCAGGTAGAGATAAATAAGGAAAATCTCATGAGAAGTATCATCCCTTTAACCTAAGGACAAGAAAGGGAGTAGTCTTGCAAGACCAAGAGAAGATAGACTGAAAATCTATCAGCAAATTCAACTTTAGAGACCTTGAGAAGAAAAGAAAACATTGGAGGCCCAGAAAGAAGGAAGAAATAAGTTTAATAAAACAATTTCACAACCTGGGCATGTGGCACAAAAGTAGGTATTCAAGAAGATGTGTCATCTCATGTTAATACATATCATAATGAATCTGTTTGAAGATAAAGGAAAAATTCTTTAAAACTGCAAGGTAGAAAATCCACATTACCTATAGTTGACTAATATTCAAATGACAGTGGACTTCTCATTCATAGCCATAGAAGTCACAAGGATGTGAAAGAAGAAAGATGTCACTCTCCACCTCTATATGCAGTGACACTGTGCTTAAGAATAAAGGCATAAAGGCATTCTTTTACAGAAAAGATCAAGAGAATCTGTCTCCAAGAGTTATAATAAAGTCTAACTGAAAATAATTCTTCATATAGAAATGAAAAGATGTCCGAAGAATATTGAGTCTTCAGGAGAGAGAAAAGAACAATGTAACTGATAAAAGGAAAAATATATAATATAATAGACATTTTCCTCATCAGTTTTTTCATTATGTTTCATGTCTGAAGGAAAATTATAGTATTTGATAATACTTCTCAGTGTATATAGAGGAGACACTAAAGGGCAAATGCACTTAAACGGAAGGAAGGTTCCCACAATTTGATGGAAAAATAAAATGTCAATACTAGTCGAATGATAAGCTGAAAATATATTATGTATATACTGGAATACCTAAAATAAGAATTTTGAAAAGTAAGGGGGTGGGGGAATCTATCAGAAAGATACACACAAAAATAGGAAGATAAATCAAAATTAAATTCTTTAAAAATGCTCCCCCCCAAAGGAAAGGAAGAGATCAGAAACAGGAATGAGAAACAGAGAAAATAAATAAAACAAAACAAGACACAAAACCCCAACATTTTAATAATTATTTTGAATACAAATGGTATAAATATACCAGGTGAAAAGAGCAAGAAGGACAATATAGATATGTATATGAGACCTCACTCAAACACTGACTTCACCATTAGCAAAAAGTAGAGTCAAAGTCAAGGAAGAGAAAGTAAGTAAGGAAAAATTAATTTTTAAAAGTAGAAATGGATGATATAATATATATATATATATATTATATGTTTCCCTTATTTACTGAATTCTAAACATTAGGTGCCAATGTCCAAATACCCAGGCTTATTTTATAAATATACTGATTCCCTGGCTGGCCTCAGTCACACACCTTCAAATATTTTCTTTGTATTGAGAATGCCAAATGTATATCATATTCTATGATCAGTCTTCAATCCTCTGTTTTCTACTTCTCAACGGGGATATCTCTTGGAGTTTTCAAAATGTACTGAGTATCTTAATGCTTAAGATGAGGAATTTTCTCAGATTGTAATTGTTCTATTAATTCAGTTAAGTATGTTTTGAAAAAACTACATGATATTTCTTAGTTCACTTGGACAAAAAATAAATTTCTAGCAATGTCATTTTATTTACATTAAAAAATATATTCTATAAGAATTTCTTCACTTTATTTTTATCAACACATTTTACTCATACTATGTCCTCAGCAAAGCAAAATTAGGAATATGATATTCTACCTTTGCACTGAGGTGGCTCTGTCCAGGTTCCATTTAGACACATCACTTCTACTTCCCCAAATATTTCAAAAGGTTTGATGCATTCATAACGTACTCTCTCACCAGATGGAAACCTACGCATCTGGATTGATAATATATTAGCATTTTCCACTCTGGGTGGATTCACACAGGAAGTATCTAAATAGAAAGAAAAGAAAGTATCTCCACCTAGCGTTCATTTTGAGTAACCAATCAATCAATAAGATTCCAAATACATTTTAAGCAGGATTGAAAATAAATAGATACTTTGACATGAAGAACTTTTCTGATTTCAATGAATTCACAGTATGAGAAAAAAAGATATAGCAATATTTTTTTGTCAGAGCTAACCTTTCATGCCCTTAAATAACTCTTCCCTATCCTTTACTAGAACACTGATAGACATTTTAACTCCTTGACAGTCACTGAGAATGAAAGTTCCTGGACATTTCCCCCTAGGTTGAGTAGAATAAATATTACAAGTTTTATAAGTACAATATGAATTTTTAAAAATGCAAAAAATAAGAGTAAAGAGATTATATGGCATCAATGTTTGGTATACAATTATCTTGTTCATTATCATTTTAGTTCCTAAATAAAAACAAAGAGGCATTTCCTTAGAAATTAAAGTCAAAAATTAAAAACACAGTTTGAAGAATAATCTGTTTATTCTTAAAACACAGTTAGAAGATAAAGATGTTATGTTCAACTATAATGCACCAATAAAAATAAAAAATCGGTTAAATAAAACATTAAAAAATGATGATAAATTAAAAAAAATTAAAGATATGGGAAAAAATAGAAAAATATACTTATAATAATAGAAACATAGCTTTTATATTTATTTATAAATGCTTTCTGATACTATGATGAACAATGTATAATTCCTCAGAGTTTTAGGTGTATGTATAGTAATAACAGACTATTGCAATGGTTCCAAACTGAGGTGTAATGAAATCCTTTGGAGAACTTGATAATTTTTTTTTTTTTTTGCAGTGCTGGGGATTGAATCCAGGGCCTTGTGCTTTCAAGGCAAGCACTCTACCAACTGAGCTATATCCCCATCCTGATAAATATTTTTTAGGATCACACCTCAAGATTATTTTGTCCCATAGGTCTAAAATGAGCTCAGGAATTTTTATTTGGATTGGTAAAAATTTGTTCAAAAATGTTGATGCTGCTTGTCCAGGGAACACACTTTGAGAACCACAGGGCTATGTGATTAACTATAGCATATTCAATTCCAACCTTTCATTTTTAAATCTAAGCCTACTGTGTCTTGCCCTAAATATTAACCTATGCTCATTTTGAAGGATGCTATGAAAAATTTAATACTTCATAAAAGACTAATCAATAAATTTACAATGCCATCAAAGTACCTTTGTACATCGGCTTTCCTATCTATTTGCCATTAATACATGTCACAGTATTGGACCCATCCAATTGGTAAAATGTTGGACATTTGTAAGCTACTTGATCTCCCGACTTACATGATTCCTTCCTCAGTCCTATGAGTGTGGCACCATCAAAGTTGGGTAAATTAAAACAATCTGTTCCTGAGAGAAAAAAAAATATGTATTTGTTCATTATATGTTGTCTCTAATAGTAATATTCTAAAATAATACTTAGACTAAGCTACCTATAGAACCAATGAATACCACATAATATACTTCTCACAACTTGGCAAAATATGATCAGTTTTGACTTCAATTGAGTTGTTCTAAATTTATCAAAAGTATAAGACAGGAATGATGCTTGAAGAAATATTAGTAGTTCTAATGTTTAAGGCTAGATTTTTAGATTCAAATAATTTTTTGCCTGCACTTGCCAAATGTGTTTATGTATGTATACTTTTGGCTTCTGCAAATGTGAATTACTTACAAAAATTGTTCCAAAGCTTTAGAAAGTATGTATTTTAGTGAGATTACTGATGAACTGAGAGTAGATTACATAATGATGAGATTGATGAGTAAGGGCCAGTTTCTCCAGAGATAAGAAGTCTGAGAATGTACATCAGAGGATGCCAATGTTCACACAAAATGATGTGAAAATGAAGTAATTTGCCTCATAGTGTCAAATTTTTTTAATTACTAGGCTATAATTCTCTGCCAGACTCAAGAAACTTCAGGTACCTTGTAAAATTCTAGAACTAAGGCTTACTTTCTTATTTGTAGCACTTATACTTTGAATTAGGGAATCTGACACACATATTTAAAAATTAAATACACTATACTTATGCATTCTGGTGGGGAGGACCATTTTCCTCCTAAACATTTTATAAATGCAGATCCATCAATTCCAAAACCTTCCAAACAATTGTAAGTATCTTCTTTTACATTTAGGTAACTGTCTAACTCATGAGACACAAAACAGTTTAAAATGAAAGGTAGAGATTCACAATGAAGTCCTAAAAAACAAAATAATGAAAGAATGAATCCACGTTTCAATAACTCAGAATTAAAATTTTCTATGTCAGTTTTGATATATCACAGTTTTTGAAAAGAAATTAATAATAACAGAGAAGCTACTAGGAAGTCACAGAGAATGTGCACAAAGGCTTCCTAAGTTCACCTTTCTCATTCTGTCCATCTCTCAAACTGTAAAAACAGGAACAAGAAATTGAAATAAAAAATGGCAAAGTTTCTCTAACCATCCATGAGTGACAAATGTAAACATACTCAAAATTAATGACATTAAATAAATTATCAAATATTATGAGACATCAGAAGAAACACTGTAAGAAAAGCATTTTAAAAATATTTTATAACTTGGTTGCAAAGGAAACTCTAAAACGTATATAAACTTAAATTCACTACATATTACATTTTTTACAAAAGAAATGCCAAAGTAAAAAATGACTCTATAATTAACAAATAAAATGAACAAAAATAAGATTGATTCAATAATGCAAAAGTATTTTAATGGTAATATATATAAATGATTAAATAATATAATCTCTATTGTATTATTCTGTCCCCTGACTTTCACTATAGCATATTATTTTTCATTGTTTGTACTCTTAATTATTTAATTATGTGTAATCTCAGATCAGAATTCAAGTTTTCTTATAGTCCTCACATACACACTGAGGTGGAGAACTCCATTTGCCCAAGTGGCATGTTACCCCATCTTCCTCAGAGTTGTAAAACCATCTTCAGAAATATAATGCAATTTATTGCCATATGCATTTATTGTGGATTCATTTATTTCTTTCCATTCTTCTGAAAATCTTGATGACCTAATGGTTCCATGGTCTATACCAGGTGGTTGAGAACATGGAAGTTTTGCTACATGAAAAATAGAAATCAAAGGGTGAAACATAAATAAAACATTTAAATTAAAACTAAAATTAAATACTATTGAGTTATGTTACCACAATATCTATGCTATCCTCTTGTCCACTATCCCCCTTGATTTGTGTTTACTTTATTTTATGAAAAACAGTCATAAAGAGAACTTTTATCTGCTATTTACATAATATCGCAACGTGTTGTCCAATTTTGATGACAGAAATGAAAGATTGTGACTGATTTATGTACCTGAATCATAACTTACAGTTTCAGGATAGTGTGTGATAATCAGAGAAAAAGGTCTTCATCTTTTTCATTTACATAAAGAACAGGGGATTATTAACTTCAATTGAAAGCATGTTATAAAGCAAGTTGCACACTACTGACCAACACAGCATGGTATTCACAGCCATCTTCCATTTTTGCACATGATTTCTTCTGCTCCATGAATCAGATAATTTTCTATGCAAAGAACAGATACTTTTTCTCCATCCTGATATTTCACTGTGGTTGTCATGTCTTCAGCACTGGGAATCTGAGGTGGAGGTGGGCAGGGGTGTCTTTCCACTTCTAGAAAATATTAAAATTAGATTTTTTCAATAAAAAATAATATTTTGAATACATTTAAAATATATTTCAAAAATAGAAAATTCAATAGCCCTGTATCATAAATGATGATGTAATTATGTTGCATGTTTGTATATGTTACACTTTTCAATTCACATAGTTTAGTATTACCTATTTTTATGCTCCTCCTCCTCATTTTTCCCATTCCTTCTTTTTAAGCAAACTACCTTATTTACAAGAAACTTATTATTTGTAATCTTTAAATAATCTTAGCAGAATGATACACTTTAAATAACAAGTATTAAATAAAGTATGCAATGAAGTTCTTTTTAGAAATATTCATGAACAAATCTATTGGGACTGGATTAAGACCCTTCTGAAATAATCTACCAACAGAAGTTGATTAGCCAGAGGAAAACTTTGCAGATAGTTAACAATCAATATGGTATTGCCTCTAGACCACTAAATATGTTTACAAATGATTTACAGGGTGCTATTTCAAGTTTCAGCCATCCTGAACCTACCATTTGGAGGCACACCTACACTACCTAGGTGTGGGAAGTCATCCTTATCTAGCAGAATCAGATGTGGTTAAGCCATGGGACATTGAGGCCTGACTCCCAGGAACTGACAGCCATAGGAGTGTGGGGCCCTGTGTGGGAGTGGTTCCCAGTCTGGTTATATGATAGTATTCCTGAACAAATTGACTCCCCTAACTCCACCCCATCCTGTTCATCACAGAAGAAGCCCTTCCCAGTCCTGGCCCCTTTACCTGTGTGACTAAAAATAAGGGGAATTGGGCTACTCCATGTTTTTAGAGGCCAGATCTGGTATGGCCAGATTCCTTATGCCCTCTCTTATTTAAAATGAGTACTGACTCTTGTTTGTTTATTGGTTAGATAAGTTTATGGGTAATTGATTGATTTACAGCCAACAAAGTCCTCCAGCAGTTAATCCTTTTCTCATCCACATGGGACATGGCAGAAACCCCAACAGCTTAGGGTATATAAATTGATGGTATACACCCAGTTTAATGACTACACAATTTAACTGCAGTTACAAAATTAGTAGAGTATAAAAGATCCCTCTCAAACTTATATCTGAGTTCCTATAAAACTAAAATACCTCAGTTGCATCTCTGTGGTTTATAATGTGAGGATGAGCTATATTCCATTGGAATGGGGAAGGGCTCTGGGTGAATCTGGAAGTAATTGAACCTCTGATTTCTTAAGCTTCCTTTCTCTATTCTACTGTGTTTTTTACTTCATTAAAAGTCTTATGCATGTAAGTTGACAAAAATCATAACCCTTTCAAAACATAGAAAAATGAAATAAGATTGGCTATAAATAAACAACAAGATAGTTAACTTCACTCATTAAAAAAGAGAAATGTGGGGTTGGGGACATAGCTTAGCAATAATAGAATTTTTGCCTTGCATGCACAAGGCCCTGGGTTTGACCCATGGCACTACAAAAAAAAAAAAAAAAAAAAAAAAAAGAGAGAGAGAAATGTAAGTTAAAACTGTGAGGAAAGACTGTTTTCTCTTTGGGTCCATTGGCAAAAATCCAGAGTTAGCTAACATCCTCTACCTATAGAACTCTGGAGGGGAAAGCATTTTCTCATGCATTCTGAGCATTGTGTATTAAAGTAACCCAGAATTATTGTCGTGGTCTATTTGATTTCTGGAATTGAGAAGAATATGTAAAGTTAACTATCTTGTGTTTATTAATAGCAAATTTTATTTCCTTTTTCTATGTTTTGAAACAGTTATGGTTTTGTCAATTTACATGTTAGGAAGCTCTTTGTGATATGAGCTATAAATACCTCCCTTAGTTGTCTTTTTTTAAAAAGTTTGTTTATGAAGCTTCTTTCTTTAAAAAATTGATTTTTATGTAACAAAACATACCAGTGAAATAATTTATGACTTGGGGATTTTGAGTCATGAAAAGTTAGATCTTACTAACTCCAGATTTGTAAAAAAAATTTTTTTAGAGTTTTCTCATTATTATTTAATGGTTATGTTATTTAAAAAAATATCTTTGGTGCATATGGAATTTATCATGGTATATGAGGTAAGGCAGGGATATTACTGTACTTATCCCTTTAGCTTTTATTGACTACTTCTTTTTCCCAGTGATTTGAGAGGAAGATCTCTTTATACATTCAATTTCTATATGAATCTGAGGGTACTTACATCTGGGCATTATGTTTTGCTCATAGGCCAGTATGATACTCTCAAATTATTTAGGCTTTTAAAAATGCCTTAAAGTGTTTTAGCTCTGGTCCCACTTCTACGTTTATTTTTTTTCCACTAAATTTAGCAACACGTGATAGAGCTTTAAACTGTTAAGCTTTCATTGAGATATTCTTAAATTTAGAAATTAATTTATAATATGGTCCTTCTATCTGTAGAAAGGCTATTTTTTTTGCTTCAGTGGTATTTTAATTTTAATTTTAATAAGCCTCACATTTTTATTGACAAACATTAATATATTTTTTGTTATCATTACGTATGAAATCTTTTCTTCCATTAAATCTTCCAAAAGATTGTTTGAATATATATAAATTACTGATTTTCATATGTAGATTTTGTACTTGGTAAACTAATTGAGTATCTTAGTGTTTATAGTAACTGTTAATAAAATATCTTGAATCTGAAAATAAAAAGCAAAGAGGAAGAAAAGTGTACACTGGAAAGTACTGTAAATCTTTTCAAGTGTTTGTTGTGCTGTTAACAGCTCATGGACATATTGTACTGAACAAACTTGATTCATGATTATTATTTACTCCAAGGTTTCTGGTTTTGATTATTTTCTCATTTCTATTCTTAAATATGTTGACATATTTTTCAATGTACTTTCATAAGTTTATTTTCCTTAGGTGTGTTCATTTTTGACTTCTAGATTATATGTTTCTTTTACTTTGTTCTTTGTTTTCTAATGTATGTTTTAATGCTATAAATATCTCTGCATTTGTTCTATTCCATAGATTTCAGTTTATACTGCAATTACTGTCATTAATTTATGGTGATTTTTGGTAGTAAGCAATTGATAAAGAAGTTGTTTGTTTTCCAATTTTCCAAATTTGTAACATGAGCATTTAAGATATGTAGTTAGCTCTTTCATTACTTGAATTTTTAATTTCAAGAAAATGCTTTAGGAAGTTGATGATTTAAAATTCATTTAGATTTTCTCTATCACACAGATATGTTCAATTATTTTAAGACCTGGCTACCTTAAAATTAGGTAATATATACCTTAGGACAAGTCTTTAAAAACTTGGAAATAAATATTTTATAACTATCAAAGAGTTACTTCACAAGAACAAACCAATCTTGAATATATGTATATATCTAAATTATCAAAATATATAAAACAAATATAGAACTGAAGAAGAGAAAGGCAAATTTAATCCTAGATATCAATATTGACACAATGCATGCTGAGTCATATTGAAAAAATAGATAAAAGATTTTGAAGCAATATGGATCAATTTGAAAAACACTATTACTCACTTTAACCTAATCTTACTTCTAGAATATATGCATATTTTTTTGTGGAAATGCAGTTATAAACTAGATGGACAACATACAGTGAAATAAAAAAAAAATCACAATTTGGATTCTTGCATACTATTCCTGAGAACAGAATTACATGACTACATAGTCTAGTAAGAATAAATTATCCATAAAAAAAATTTTGGAAATGAAAGCACACACTTCAAAATAATAATTGTTGAGCTTAAGGACAAATCACAAAGAAAATCAGAATATATGTCAAAGGGGATAAAAATTGAAAATAAATTATATATATATTTATATAATATAAGTAACATTATATATCATACAGTTTGTTTATAAATACATTTTTAAAAATAAACATACATTTTTATTTATAAAATACATAGTTAAATATTCATATACATATTTATACGTATAACTTTGTGGGACACAGCTAGAACAGGTCTTTAAAAAATAGAGGTTTGTTAGAGAGTTGGACGACCGGCTTCTGAGCAGGAAACTTCTTTGCAATGGTGATGAAAAAATGAATTAAAAATGGGTGATGTTGAGGAAGACAACAAGATCTTTGTTCAGAAGTGTGCCCAGTGCCACACTGTGGAAAGGGGAGGCAAACACAAGACTGGGGCAAATCTCCATGGACTGTTTGGGCGGAAGACAGGTCAGGCTGCTGGATTCTCTTACACAGATGTCAACAAGAACAAGGGCATCACCTGGGGAGAGGATACACTGATGGAGTATTTGGAGAATCCCAAAAAGTACATCCCTGGAACAAAAATGATCTTCGCTGGCATTAAGAAGAAGGAAGAAAGGGCAGACTTAATAGCTTTCCTCAAAAAAGCTACTATTGAGTAATAGCCACTGCCTTATTTATTACCAAACAAATGTCTCATGGCTTTTTTATGTGCACCATAATTTAAGTGATGTGATACACCAGAATTCAGATCATGAATGACTGACAAAATTATTTTTGTTGGACAGTCCTAATATAAGTAAAATTGACTTGTAGTTAAATTAATATTTTGGTTATACTCCCACTTCAGTAAATTCTATCGCTTTCCCCTTTTTAAAGTTATGGTTGGACTTAATATTCAGTATTTCACAAAAATGGTGAATGACATCTCAAAACTTGTTTATATTTAGGTTTCTATTACGAATTATGTGAAAATGTTTAAATATGGGGGAAATCCCTTCACTCTCTCAGAATCAAGCATGATCAACATGTGTTTCAATTTGTGTTTGTTATCCTATTTAAAGTCAATGATTGAAGATAAGGAAGTAGTGTCAATATTTTTGTTGACCATGCCAATTTAATTAGAATGCCCTGTATCTCAAATGCTGTCTTTTCCTTATGGAAAGGCATTTTAATGTGACTTATGTGTAATATTAAATAAAGAATAGTTAACACTTTAAAAAAATGGAGATTTGGTGTTTTCATTTTAGAAGTATGATGATTGATATTCATGCATTAATTTCTAACTTAAAATGATGGTAGTGATCTAAGGACATACTTTAGTCATAGAATGCCTGCCTAGTGATGGAGATGCAAGCCCCTAAATGATATCCCCAGACCATCCAAAGAAAAACTGAATAACATAAAAATTAATGGTAGTAGTAAATTAAACTCAAAGTCTTTAGAAGAAAGAAAACAATAAAGGTAGTTGAACAGAAAATTGACAAAATTTAAGAAAGAGAAGAGAAAAAGCAAAACTAAAAAGTGAAACTTTAGAAAACTAAATATGGAAAAGAGAAAATGGAAAAAAATTAGAGTGTTAAAACTGGTTACTAAAATTATTAATAAAATTGGATAAACCATTATGGTTTAGCCCAAAATATCCTGTGTTAATGCAGAAATGTTCAGAGGTGAAATGATTGAATTGTGAGAGCTCTATCCTAATCAAACCATTCCAGTTTGAATTGACTGAATGGTAAATGTAGGAAAGTGGGGGAGGTGGGTCACTGGGAATATGCCCTGGAAGGGTGTTCACACCCCTGTGGCTCTCCTTCTCTGCTTCCGAGCTACCAAGATTCAAGCAATTCTTTTCCACCATGCTCTTCCGCTATGATATCCTGCCTCACTCAGGCTCAGAGCAATGGATTTGGCCAACCATGAAATAAACATCTGAAACTGTGAGCCTCAAATAAACTGTTCCTTCCCTAAGCTGTTCTTGTCAGGTGTTTTGACATAGCAATGAAAAGCTGATTAACATAGAAATGATAAAGAATCTGATAAATGCAAACATAAAATCAAGAATGAAACAAGGGAGTGACAAACTAGGAATCCTCAATCTTCCTTTTCCCCAAAGACACATTGGTCAACAATGCATGAACCAATTCCCTTTGAGAGAAATCTAGAAAGTGGTTGAAAGGTTCCTAATGTGAGGTGAGCCCTAAACAAATCCATCAAAGCCAGTAGGGAAATTTGTGTCTTTCCATACCCTCACACACAGCATAGAGTTACACAACTGAAAATAAAATCCAGTTTCCAGATTTTCACTATGCAAGAACAGAAAGCGGGGAGCTTGTGTCAAATGCTTTGACTTTTCTGAGGGACGACCCAAAGGGCTAGATCTTGTGTCAACTGTCTCAAAGTAATGATGAAATGTAGTATATTCCAAATGCCCAAAGGCCTACCCCCAGCGATGTACCTCCTCCTTATATCTTACCTGCCTATACTCACCACCCAGTACAGTAGTTTTTTCAAATTAATAATCCATCAAATGGATTAATCCACTGATTAGGTCACAGTTGTTGTCTAATCATATGACTTCTGAATATTCCTGCATTATCATACACATGAGTGTTTTGGGGACAACTTATCCAAAACATAAAATAACCAAGAGGCCAAAGAAGAAATCAAAAGAGAAATTAGAAAGTAACTTGAGGCACATGGAAATGAAAATACAACTTGCCAAAACTTACAGGATGCAGCACAGTAGAACTGAGAGTTATATCATATCATAAACACATATAGTTTTTCCTCAAGAATGAAAGATTTAGGATTCTTTATACATATGTGTGCATACAAACATGTAAAATTCACTGTATTGTCAACACATAAAGAAAATGAATTTAACAGTATTCAACATCTCCCAATGATCAAAATTTCTCAGTTAACTAGAAACAGAAAGATAACACCTTGATAAATAGCATCTACAGAAATCCCAAAATAACATGACAATTATGGTAAAATATTGAATGGAGACTGCTGAAATAAATTAATACTTGTATAGTAAATTGATTCTTTATCATACATATTGCTTGAACAACTGGATACCCACACAGAGAAAAAAAAAATCGACTCCTACTTAATCCTGTGGTTGAAATTAATGTAAGGCGATAAAACTAAATTAGAACACTATAAAGTTATAATGCTTCAGGAAGAAAATGTAGAAGAAATTTTCACTGCATGTAAATTTTGTTTTCTTTAAAAAATAAAATTATCAAGTTAAAATACATGTCATAGATTTGGGTTTTTTAATTGGTATGGCAGTATGTCCTATATATTCTAGTCTTTCAAAACTATTGAAGCTCGTGCCCACATTACAAAGAAAAACACAGATATGAAAAAATAAAAGACTGCAATGCTCTTTGCTCTTCAATTGAATTGCAGGATTCAGGACTACCCAGAATTTTCAAGGCAGATAGAGACAAAATTTACCTTGCAGCTTAAAAAGTTTTGGTGTCAATACATAGCTAAATTCTTTAAAAGCACAAAATACTCCTTTTACATGTGAGGAAAATAGAAAAAATTTTAGAAAACATTGTAAGCAAGAACTTACTTGTGCAGGTCAATTCAGGATCCCATCTTCCATTGACACAGATCGCAAGTTTGTATTCCAGTTCTCCCTTACATTTGTAACTTATGTTATAATTATGATTATATTCATTTTTATCTGATTGATTTGCCTCATGTACAATTAACCTTGGTGCTTTACACTTCTCAAGTTGATCTGTTGCTATGAAATGAAAATATTTCCATGAAGTGATCAATTATAAGAATCAGACCAACCTAAAAGTAGCTCTACAGTATAATGAAATTGTATTTTACAATTGTAAAATGAAATTATGGTTTAGGCTTCTAAATTCTATCAACAAATTAATCCTGGTCACCACTGCATGAGATGTGCCCTTATGTATGAATGTAAGTCTCATGGTCTGTCTTTGAAATATCAGAGAGTATATCTGTCATAATGATATTTTGTACTTTGGGAACTGAAAGAGTACAAGAGACTCATTTTCTCAGAAGATCTGCATAGTAAATAGTTATCAAAAGACTAAATCTGGTCCCACATTTGAAATTGGTGCAAAAGGTATATATTCATTTGTTTTCCTAATCGCAACCACCATTATGTTATCTATAATCCAGAATCATAAAATATTAAAATAAAAACATCATCTATGGTAATATAATAAGTTGTTAGTTCAAATGTATTTTTGGGAGTGAAAACCTAATATAATAAAATCTATCTAGAATGTCTAGAATAGGACATGAATATTTAAGAAGATTCATTATAGGACCAGAGAGGGAGACACAGCAAGAACAAGAGTTAGCTATAAAGAGAGAGAGAGAGAGAGAGATCCTTGGGATAAGAACTGTGTGCTTTCATTGAGAGTATTACTTAGTGGTAGAATGCTTGCCTGCCATTTCCAGGCCCTGATTTTAATCCCCACACCATAAAAAGAAAAAGAAATTGGGTGCTTTAAAATTATAATCTCTTTTTCCATTCTTAGAGTCTTTGAAAAACCATAAACCAGATCATACTATAATCAAATAATATTATGATGCCATAAAATAACATTTTGCTGACTCTGTTATGTGTGAAATAAGTACTACAGAAGCTTTTACTGTACCAAATATTTAAATAATTTGGGGAAGATGAGAATTCTTTTTGAATTTCATAAAATAACTGTATAGGACTCTGATAATATTTCTTTGAAAAGCAGAGTGAAGTGAGGATGAACACAGCAGAGAAAAGTCAGTAACTAAGAAAATCCAGTAAGACTGTAAACCAATCTTACAAAAACTAAAACACACATGGTACTTGAGAATTAGTCTCATGCTGGGGTTGGTTCAGAGTGTTGAGGAAGGAAAAACAAAAGGTTATGCAAGTCCTAGTAATTAAAGGAAGATCTGTGGCCAAGGGGAATGTTGTCCCTGGATTTGGATTGTTTCTGAAAGGATTTCTTTGTTTATTGGGAGGAAATAAATCTATTGAGAAGCATGAACAAGCTAGACTGGTGGAAAGTAAATGAATATTGAGAAGGAGTGTACAATTGTAGACCAACCTATGAGAGCTGGAAGGGCTTATATGATGCTGACTATAGGCAGTAGGTAGAAGATGAAACACAGGAAGAGAAACTCTGTGAGATCAGAAGAAATAATACTTGTAGCACAAGTGTGGGTGTAATACAGAATGAAAAGTTGAGAGTTCTTGTGTCTATTGTTAACTTGGGTTTTCCTCCCATATGAAATCACATAAAACCATTTGTATATAAAAAAGAACAATGATGAGTGAGGTTTGAAAAATCTGAAGACACTTTTATTCCCAGGAATATGTTTAGCAAAAAATGTAGGGTTAATAATCAACAAAATTTATTGATTCATTTGACAAAAACTTAATGAACAGCTTCTGTATGTCAGTCTGTCTTCTGGGTATTGAGAGCACATGAGAACAAAACAAATATACGTCCTGTCTTGGAGAAGCTCAACCCCATTCTGGGATTAATTAATATCTAGGAATCCAATGAATAATAATACTGGGTACCTAGGACACCCTGGAAAACTCTAGGAAAGAACTCAGTCTAAGAAAAAAGTGAAGAACCCTTCCTTTGGTCATCAAAGACTTGATCCCCAACAGGGCAGAGTGAAATTAATCAGTGATATTTGATTCCTGGACCAACATCAGATGAGTCATGTGACTAAGTTGTAATAGTCACTGGAGGCCTATGGCCCACCCATGTGGCAGCACATCAACTTCAGTTTGCTAACTTTGAAAATGAAAATTTATCCTTGTTAGACTCTCTGACAGAGAAAAGATTCTTATAGGAAAAATTAGTCACATGTGGTTATTTAGTGGACTTTATTTCTTTGAAGGACAGAGCACCATAGAGATACAACAGTAGTTTGCAAATTAGTTATATTTTCTTGGTAATGAGTATTCAGATTTTAAACATATGATGATTTATAAGTAAAATCTAACTCTACACTTATAAGATAAATAATATTAACAGATATAGAAATATTAATAAATTCTATGAGTACTTTTATTATTTCTTCTGGAAACTCATTAAATGCTGAGCAATAAAATTCATTATAGGTAAAACTAGATCTTTTCAAGAATATCTCTAAATTTTACAAATATGGTTGCAAATATTTTGTATGTTAAACTTAAAACTTCATTAAGTGTGAATTTGAGAAGGGTGTTCTCACCAACACAGAGGAAGCTGGGTCCGCATTCCACTAATACACGTAACTGATCTGTCTCCAATCATTGTGAAGTTTTCTGTACAATTGAACTCCACTGAATCCCCATGGTAATATGGAGGGGCAGAAGGCTGGGCAGAGCCATGGTCAAGTTCAGATATATCTCCACATGTTCTCTCATCTTCTATGTAAATTTCACCAAAACATGTTCATAATGAAGACACAGTATGTATGTTTAAATAAATACAAAAATGTTTCAGTTTAAATTTAATATTTTTAATACATTACCAGTACATAGTGGCAAGGTTGTCCAAATTTCACCAATACTTTGAATTTTATTAGGTTTCTTCAACAGAAATCTGGGATTGCAAGTATATCCTACCACTTCGTTGGGTCCATATTTGTCTTCAATTTTTTCCTGAACTTTTCCATTGAGGAGTAGAAAAGGTGGACCACATGAATGTACTTCTTCTATAATAGAAACAATGGTTAATGGTTGTATATTTTGCACTTTAAAAATCCAGAGAAATGGAGAAATTTTTAAAAATTGATTATCATATGATTCATTATAGAATTCTTAATGAAAATAAATTTTTCCATTGCAGTTGTATTTCCAAGTTGAATTGCTTGTATTATAATAGCACTGGAAAGTATCATCAATGAGACAAGCATTCGATCCACATTTTTAACTGATATCCTAATACACTGCATTGAATTAACTGTTCAAATATTGTTTAGATACACTCTGTGAAACTTGAGAGAAGTCCTAAACTATATAAAATGTCCAGTATTAATGGTAACAGTGGAGGAAAAATGAAAAGTAACAAAGTAAGTCCCTCTAGTCTCAGCCACCATATTTATATGTATGAATACTTTCAATACATATTTCAAGAAATAACTGGTGATTAAATTCTTAAACTAGTTTGTGCTTTCTACCACACAACACATATCAACAACTTCATGAATGGTATTACAGACATAGTGAAAGTCAATAAAACATTAAGAGAAGAAAAAAATTTACATTCAAAATTCTAATAATTATTTCTACAACAGTGAGGTGAATCTTCACCTTTACATACTGAGATATTAGGAGACCATCCAAAATAGTAGCATTGCACTGATTCTGGTATAACTCTTGTAAGTCCTGATCAGCAGGAAAATTTCAACAAGTCTCCGAAATTATTTTTCTTTCTTGGGATCAGCAATTAAGATTTCTTCTATTTTGCGAATTGTGCATTATCTTTCTAAAATAAAAAATAAGATAATTTTATAAGAATATGTAATTGATCAATGACAAAATAAATTTTACAAATCGTGTAAAAATGAGGTAGGTGTTTAATGATGCATGCAGGAGAGAATCAGACAAACCCTCTTCCTGGAAATAAATGTTACATATTAGGATTTAATCCCTGTCTAATATTATTTGTAGAGGACTCTGAGAAATATGGTGGTATTGAATGGCAATATATATCCGTCCTAAAACTTAATTTTCTAATTCAATGAGTTTTCACTGAATATGACTTATTGTTGATATGTGTAAAATTTAATGTTACATTATTGTACTCTCAAAACATGAAATTATTCTCACTTATTAACAAAAACAAAATTTGTACAATTTTAAATTGCACATTTTAAAAAAATTTCATTTCTGTTCAATATTATTAAGAAAATAGAGCATATAAAAAAGCAATTCTAATGTATTGAAATTAAGGGAACATTAAGCATTGTGTAATTACTATATTAGAAATACAGAACAATCCTAAGAAATAGTTCAAAGCCAAACTGATAGTCATATCTAAGTGTCTTCAATCCTTACATTAATATTCAATCATTATATTATAACTTATTATTAATTATTTTAATTCAAACAAGGAATGACGTATAAAATCCTCTCACATTTTTTAGTTTTTAAAAAGTAGGTGACTTTAGTAAATAATATTGAAAAATCAATTTTCTTATTTAGAATTCCTCTTCCTCACAAATTCATTAAATTAAAGGCCACAATTAAAAAATTAGAACCATAGTAGAAAGAAAATGCATACTAGCAACAGTAAAGCACTAAAACACTTCTCAAATTAGATGTACAATAAAAAGTATTTTAAAAAGTAATGCATCAAAAACTAACTTAAAAATTTTGCTGTGGGGCTGGGGTTGTAGCTCATGCTTAGCAGGAGTAAGGGTCTGGGATCAATCCCCAAAAGCCCTCCAAAATTAATTTTGCAATTGTTTTGAGTTTTGCCAATTACTTGAGAAATACCACACTTGAATGAGAGTCACTGGGATTCCTCTCCCGACTTCTATTACAATCTTTTACATAAAATTTCTTTTGTCTTTGGAGGGGGTCTCAAGATGATGGAAGAGAGAAGGTTGCTTTTGTGGGTGCTCTGTAGCTTGAAACCAAGAAAGGGGATAGGCAGATTCTAAGCAAGGTGGGTGAATAACAACAACAAAAAAGATTGGGGGAACTTTACTGAGATTTAATGGTGGACATTCAAAGTAGATGGGGGACTCAGGAGGGTGGATATAATAAAATAAGGAAGAAAACCCCAGTGCCACAGCTGCTGCCACGGTTGGAGGCACCTGTCAGACTAGCCCTTCCATGAACAAAGTGGAGGGATAATGGAATTAAAAGAACTCACAGTTAGGGTAGGCTTGAGCTGTGTCTGAATATGGAGAGTTCAGAGATCAAAGACACTGCCCAACTGAACTGAAAGGTGTGCTGCATAATATTCTTGTGTGGGAAAGAAGCCACCTTCTCTTCCGGCTGTATCCAGAAGACAGAGGAATCATTTTGCAACCCTGATATTGTGGCCAGTACCTGGGGAATCTGATTCCTGGCAAACCCAAGTTTGGTCCTAAATAACGGCCTGGCAAACTCACACTGCATGACATAGGGTGTGTCTTAGTGACCAGGAGAAAATCAAGTGTGGAGAGAGGTTTACACAGTGGACAACTGGTTGTGGAAACCCACCTGGTTCTCACCCTCCCACTCCAAATCTGCTGTTTGCAGAACTAGCTGGGAGAGTTATGCCTGACTGCCAATCAAAAGGGTGGGGACAGGAGAGATTGAGTTTGGAGACTGAACCCAAGACCAGGAAGTGTGGAGTCCACAGGTGATGTAGTAGACTAAAAACTGGCACCTCAGCCACACAAGTGGAACCCAGGGAAGATCCCTGGTGTGCAATCTTCCAGAATGGACCATCAATTGCTGAGACATGGAGGCGCACTGATTGAAGTCTCCAGACCAACTGATATTCAACGAAGAACCTGGAGCCCACCCAAGCCTAAACCCTGCCTTCAGGAGATCAATCTACAGGATTACCTTTCTCTGCCCAGCAATCCCACCTAACACTGCTGAGAAAGGAAGTTGAAACTCTTTTGACCTCCAAAAGACAAATTCTTTAATTTTCCATTGAGACCTTTTTTCTTCTCTTTGTTAAATTGTGACCTTTGTTGGTGTGGGCATTTATACATGTTCATATTTTTTCTCATTTCTAGCAATTTTGAAACCAATTATTTTTTA
This sequence comes from Sciurus carolinensis, assembly GCF_902686445.1. Classification (NCBI taxonomy): domain Eukaryota; kingdom Metazoa; phylum Chordata; class Mammalia; order Rodentia; family Sciuridae; genus Sciurus; species Sciurus carolinensis. The sequence goes on from NC_062224.1 coordinate 90,257,766, forward strand.
TTGATCAGTATTTTGAGGATTAGGATGTTTGGTTAGCATATTTCAGTTTTTTTTTAATTTATATATATATATATATATATTTTTTTTTTTTTTCAGTGCTAGGGATTGAACCAAGGTCTTGTGCTTGTAAGGCAAGCAGTCTACCAACCCAGCTACATCCTCAGCCCTTATTTTTATTTTAAATTTTAAAAATTTTACCTTATGTGTTTTTTCCTCTCGATTCTCTCTTTTCTTCTGCTGACATCCAATCTCTATTGTTCTCTCTTTTACTCTTCCTTTAAATTTTTGCTTCTATCTTCTCTCCTCTGCCCTCATAATCATCACATCCTACATCACTTCTTTTCTCTCCCAGTCTACTATTGAAAATTGTAAATCCATTTGCAAACATAATATTTTTACTGTGGGAAATGACTGATCATATCATTTCTGTTTATTTTAGCAATTTGCCCTATAGATGTCATTACAGAAACTGTTTGGTTTAATGCTGTATATTGCATTGGAGGTTCTTATTGTTTGTCTCCCCCTAAATGGTTAGGTACTGGAAACCTTCAGGTATACTACAGATACACAGGGTTGAAACTCTGCTACCTCAGAGCCATATTGTTAGACGGATAGACACACACACACATGAAAAGGCAAGGGAATGAATCACTCCAAACAAACCAAGATACTTCAATAACAGAATCCATTGATACCACAGTGGAAGAAATCTCAGAGAAGGAATTTAGAATGTACATAAAATGATCTGCAAGGTAAAGGACCATGTAAGGAATGAAATCTGAAATAAAACAAAGGAAAGGAAAGATCACTTCAATAAAGAAATAGAGATTCTGAAAAAAAAATCAGGGAAAAATCCTCAAAATGAAGAAATCAATGAACCAAATTAAAAATTCAAGGGAAAGTATCACCAGCAGACGAGAATATTTGGAAGACAGAGTTTCAGGTAATGAAGACGATGTATATAATTTTGACTTGTTTCTTTCATTATGGGGATTAAACCCAGGGCCTCATGCATGCTATGCAAGTGCTCTACCACTGGGCCACATCCCCAGTCCCAAAATACATAATAATGAATATAAAGTGGACGATGGAGAAAAATCGTAAGAAACTATAAACAGAAATTCCAAGAAATATGGGATAACCTGAAAGGACCAAATTGAAGATTTATCAGGTTAGAAGAAGGCTCAGAGATACAAATCAAAGGATGCACAATCTTCTCAATGAAATAATATCAGAAAATTTCCCAAACCTAAAAGTTATTTTGTATGTGTGTGGGTACGTGTATTTATTTTGTGTTTATTATATACAAATTCTTGATTTCATTATATTATAGAAAGCACTGCCTTAATAAGAAAAAAATGATTTTGACTGTAGAGTATTAAACAACTACTGCTGTATCTCTATAGAGATAATAAGAAAAAGTGCAATTTAAAAAGAAGTGTGAATGGACCAACACTGGAGGAAAATCATTTGTCTTTGTCTACCAGTCAAAATCATATAACTTAGTACTGACGTATGGAAATGTTAGTAAGGATTGTTTTTTACTCTAAGGTGTTTAATTTAGGATTTCTATAAACCTGTTTTGCTCAAGTGGTTTATGATAATAACATGAACATCTCCACATAGAAAAGAACTCCCAGGACATTTGAATATCTGTCAATCTGTATACAGTTGTCTCCAACAAGGCTGAAGCAAGAATACTAAGTTGTCATAATTTTTGGAGACTTACACTCTCCTGGAAAATTGTGTGTTCACTTGGTCATGAATCTTTCTAAAACTGTCAATAAAAAGCTACTTTCACTCAGTTAGTTTCTATTGCTATCTCTGTTGCTCCTACTTTCTCTCCTTTTCTTCACAGCTTCACATTTTCCAGTCATTTTCTAGTGACATTGGAAAGGCCTTAAGAACCATATATTCATAACTCTTGAATTCTTAATTTATATTATTTATTTTTGCAGTGTGGGGGATTCACTCAGGGCCTTGGGCTGGCCAAGCACTCTACCAGCCCTTTGATGAAGATGGTCACTTGGTATTGTAAAGGCTTCTGCTGCACACAGCATGGATCCCCTCATAATCACGGAGATCATTTTAAAAGGCTCTTTCTCATCTAAAATAAAATCTAAACTTTTGTGATCCAGCCCTTGTCTTTCTTCTAATGTTACTATATATCTTTCTCCCCTTCTCAGTTCAGTGGTTGTATGTGTGTGTGTGTGTGTGTGTGTGTGTGTGTGTGTGTAGGGCTGGGAAGCTACCAGGCCCCCGCATATGCTACACAAGTGCTCTTTGATAAAGGCAATCTTCAGTCCATGAGGTCCTGGCCTGGTGGCCTGACCGCTTTCATGGGGCTCCACCCCTCCAGACTGCTGCACTGGGTTCAACTTTCATCTGGAACTCGGGAGGAACACACACTGTGAAAACACCACAGTGGAGGGCCAGGAGCTCAGGCACCTGGTCACACCTAGCGTTGCCCCGACTATGGGCAGTGCTCTGGCTTGAATGGAAGGACATCGCATGGGAATTCCCAGCTGCTTGGAGACAGAGGGAGTGCAGGCAAAGGACACATCATCAGAAGTATTCAAAGCAGCCCTGTGTTTTGTTGGTCATCATTAAGGAAATGAGCTTAGTAAGGCCCAACCCTCCAGGGATCAGTCTAGGTGAGCTGACACGTGTGTACACGAGGAACACTGTGACATCAGGTACCCCAGGGGGATGCCTGGAGGCTGCCTGGGAGTAGAGTACAGACTGAGAATGAGATCCACAAGAGCAAGGGACCCCTTCTGGACGTTGAAGGGAACCTCTGGGGACCAGAGAGAAAGAGCTGTAGGATGACTTAATGGAAAGGAGAGGGATGACTCTGGAACGTCTGCCTGCAGACCTCAGCCCAGAAGCAAAGAAGAGCAGCTTGCATGGAGGGCCTGATGGCCAGAGGAGCTGGAGGAAGGCCACAGTGCCCTGACACAGGCAGTCCTCCCATCTTGGGAGTCGCCCAGAGTGAAAACACATGAAACGCTCCCGTCCCAAGATGGGCCATGGCAGAGTGCAGAGAAACCGCCATCTGGTTTTTGGGCTAAAGAATCGAGAGAGGAAGAGCATCTAGGCAGGGCAGAACACAAGTAGTGTGTTCCAGGCGGAAGGAAGAGCAAGGACAGGGGCCCTGGTTCCAAATGTGCTTAGAGAGAACAAGGGACGAGGGAGCCTTGGCAAGCGACCCCACTATGGGGCCAGGATCCCATGCTAAGCCCCACAAGTGTCAGATCAAGATCAAACAGGGGCTTGGAGGTTCTTGTGTCCTTGCGGTCACTGGGAAAACTGAGGCCCTGGCAAGGAGAGCCTCCTAGCTCCATCCCTTCCCTATCACCCTCAGGACACTCTCCTTATTCCCCACAATGCTGAACCTGGGTCAGACTCACACAAGCGTGGTGCCACCCACCCTCTTTGTACCCACTTCACCTAGGGTGACACACACACACACAGGTCTTCAGACGGGCTAGGAAGAATATCTGAAATTCCCGAGGGGTCCCCCAGTGAACTACATCAGCAGGTGCTCTGGACCACCCAGCATCTCTGGGTCACCTTAGGAAAAGTCACCAGATGGGATATCGAAAGCACCCAGTCAGATGACTGTACGCGTCATGTGAATCGCACCTGAGTCTGACTCTTACAAGATCCATCGGCTTCCCATGTCGGGAAAAGACCACGGTCCTCCATGATGGCGCACACAACATCTGACTCAGAGCAGAGAGAGGCAGGCACACTGAGAGAGCCAGAAGAGAGCTCCCTGGAAGCCACTATCCTGATCAAGGTTCCCCATTTGACCTCACACTCTCTCTCTCTCACCTGAGACCAAAGCTGGGGGAAGAAAGGCGAGCACATGGAAACGGATGTACACGGTGGTCCCTACACTGTGCCTCACTCTCTTCCAGATCCGCCTTATTGCTGCTGTACATGAGGCTAAAGTGTGGGTTTCGTTTTGTCACAGGTCACACATTCTCTCACAAGAGTTTGTGGGCTCCTGCGGTTAAGCACAATGACACGCGTGCACGCTCACATGCAAGCGACACACACACACACACACACACACACACACTCCCTTTTGCACAGAGGATGGTCTCACTAAGGCCTCTTGAATGAACGAGAACTCTGAGGGGCTCAGAGCTCGGTGACATGTCCACAGAAAATCAGAGGGTCACTAGATGAGAATGGATCTGAAAGGAGCCATCGGACTCCAAAAGCTGCGCCCAATCCACCTTGTATGCAAAGCCTGCACTCCTCTTCTGCTCTGCGTCTTCACAGTCCACCCACACCTCATGACTTGAAGGCTTGGTCCCCCCAGGGAGCAGTGTTGAGAGGTGGGGTCCTTGCCTGGGTGCTTGGATCCCGGGAGCTGTGAGCTCCTGATGGGATGGAGCCTTCAGTGAATCTGTAACTAGCGGGCTCTGGGGAAGTGGTAGAGACTTTGGGAGGGGCACCCAGTGGGAGGAAAGAGGTCAGCGGGGCCATGCTCTCTCAGGCCAGGTCCTGTCCCTGGTCCCTTCCTCCTCCTGTCTCTTCACCAGGGACCAGCAGGGTGAGGACGTGCCCCACAGGCTCTGCATTCCTGGGCCCCAGGCAACGCAGAGCCTAGCACCTCCCCAAGCACTTGGAATCCTGGGTTTCCCAAGACCACCTCCACAGGCCTCTGGAGTCACTCTTCCCTTCCAACATTCCCAGGACCACAGGACCGCCCCCTGCACCAAGGAATAGGTGCCCAGGCCTGACTCTGAGAGCGGGACCCAAGCCGGTGAAGTCTCTGTGCTCCTCTTGGGAGCAGCCACGTGATGAGATCCAGGAGGAAGAGCAATTTATTCAGATGCCGCCAGGGGGAGGCATCCCAGGGACAAGTCTCTGAGGTTTTCCTTGCAGCCCTGGACCCGGCGAGCGGTCGCTCCACTGGACTGCAGGTGTCCCGGGAGGGACACCCTCCGGACTGGAACCAAGGGCAGGGAGGCACCTGCAGGTTGCACACTTCTGGGCATGCAGCCGTCGCCTCCAGCAATGAGATCCCAAGCCATCAGCCTGAGGGGAGAGTGAAGCGCTGGCAAGGGCACATCACCCCCGCCCCCTTGGACCACGCCCACCTAGAGGGGCCCGGGCTTGGGAAAGGACATCAGCGAGGGCCCAGGGGCGGGATCAGGCTGCACAGACCCACCTGCTTGGCCGCGCCCACGCCTCAGCCGACCCCAGATTCCGGAGCCACTCTCTTTCGAAATCGTCCACTGTGTGCCCGACGTCCTGTGCTGGTCGGAGCCACCCGGTTTTCCCGACTAGACTCTGTCCTGGGGGCCTCCAGGCAGCAACAACAGCACACTCGTGCCAGGCAGGCGAGGATCCTCCTGGTCACCCGCCTCCAGGTCTTGGTGCCTTCGCGGGAAGAGGCCCTGGTCCCGGCCCGGGCTTCCTCGGTGGGGAAGGCGGCACGCTGACCTCTTGAAACCCCCTGGGAGGCCCTACGGCCCTCTACCTGTGACCTTTGGCCTCCAGACCCAGGACCTGGTGGCACTGCCGAAAGGTCCTGCGGCGGGGAGAGGCCGGAGAGGATCCTCCTGGTCGCTGGCCTCCTGGTCTTGGTGCCTTCTGGGGAAGAAGGGGAAGAAGCCCTGGGCCCGCCCTGGGCTTGCGGGGTAAGGGGGGCGGTGCGCTTGCCTCTTGACACCCCCTGGGGGGACCTGTGGCCCTCCATCTTGGTGCATTCCCTGCAAGAGTGCCCCGACCAGCCGAGGGCTGGCTCCGTGGGGACGGCGGCACTCTTGCCTCTTGACACCCCCTGGGGGGCCCTGTGGCCTTCCGTTTTGGTGACTTCCGGGGAAGAAGCCTTGGTCCCGCCCTGGGCTTGCTCGGAGTGGGGGGCAGCGGGCTTCCCTCTTGACACCCCCTGGGGGGTCCTGCGGCCCTCCGTCTTGGTGCATTCCCTGCAAGAGCGCCCCGTCCGGCCGAGGGCTGGCTCGGTGGGGACGGCGGCAAGTTTGCCTCTTGACACCCTCTGGGGGGCCCCCTGAGCCTCCTCCTGTGACCCGCTGCCTCCAGACCCGGGGCTGGGCGGCAGGGCGGCAAGGTCCTGCGGCGGGGCTCCTCCTGGCGCCGGGCTGCGGGCCTGCAGGCTGCGCAGGGCCACGGTAGACAGACTGGCTCTCCTGCAGGCCCTCTGCTCCTCACGCCGCTGCTGCGCCTCGGTCACCATGCGCCTGCGGGTAAAGGCTGGGCTCGCTGACTCTCCTCTGGCGGGGCTCGGGGAGCCCGAGAGAGCCCGAGGACGAGGAGGGCCTCGGCCTCCTTGGGACCGCCAAGCCCGCCCCCTGGCTTTGCTGGTGCCTGAGCAAAAGGTAGGTAGCCATGGCTGCGTCGAACTTGCGGCCCTTCAAGGACCTCCAGGTGTCCGCCAGCCCGGTAACCCAGATCCAGCATGAGCGTCACCGTCAAGGGGTCTGGGTAGACCGAGGCGCACTCACTGACACCGCTCGGGCAGGGCCGCCCGGCCGCGCTCAGCCACCGGTGCCGCAGGACTTCGCCCAGCTTGGGCCTCTCCGCGGCCTCCACCGTCAGCATTTGGGCCACCAGGCTCCGTGCGGCGGCAGACGCGCGGCCCGGAGCGTCGTAGGTGCCCTGCAGGACCTGCTCCATCAGCGCCCCGACCGTGGTCCCCGGGAACGGCAGGCGCCCCGACAGCATGAAGTACAGGAGGACGCCCAGGCTCCACACGTCCACCGCGGGGCCGTCGTACTCCTCCGCCAGGAACAGCTCCGGGGCCCAGTAGGCCGGCGTGCCGCACGTGGTGTCCAGCCTCTCTCCCGGCGTGAACAGGCGGCCCAGGCCAAAGTCGCACAGCTTCGCGTGGCCTCGGCCAGTCCAGCAGGATGTTCTCGGCCTTCACGTCCCGGTGGGCGATGCCCTTCTCGTGGCAGTAGTGCAGGGCGCTGGCCACCTGCAGGAACAGTCCCCGCGCCTCCTCCTCCGGCAGGCCCACCCCCTCCGGGACGTGCTGCTGCAGCTGGCCCCCGCCGGCGTACTCCATCACCACGTAGATGTGGTCGGTCGTCTCCAGCACCTGGAACAACTGCACCACGTTGGGGTGCTCCACGGCCTTCATGATCTCCACCTCGGACGCGATGGAGGCCGGGCCCGTCTTGCCCTTGCCCTTGCCCAGCACTTTCACGGCCACCTCTGTCTCCGTCAGGATGTGGCGGGCCAGCCTGACGGTGCCAAAGCTGCCCTGCCCGATGTCCCCCAGGACCCGATACTGACCCGCCAGGGCGTCCTCCGACCAGGAGCTGGCCGAGAGGCCCCGCTGCAGGCTCATCCCCGCACTACTCTCACTACCGCTACTCTCACTCCGCATCTCGGCGGCCAAGCCACCCGAGGAAGCTAGCTCAAAACAACACAAAAAACAAAACCAACAAACAAAGCAGAACTAAAACAACAAAGCAACACAACAACACCCACAAATCAAAGAGACAATCCGCACACCACAACCGCCAAACCACCAAACCACCAAACGCTCTAACTACCTGGGAGTCCGACAGGTCACCAAAACAGCTCCCTGCACAATGGACGAAGCCCCAGTGCCGCCGCTGCCTTATATAGCCGGCCATGGGACTCCATCACAATGGCCCCTTGTGAGGTCATGGCAACAAAAGGCCCTGTGGCTGCTGGCCTGGGACCACACTGTTCCTCTCCCTGGGGGTTTCTGGCTCCAGGGGCTTCGCCTTCAATGGGAGCCCAACATGTGCCTCACAAGCGCGGGGACCCTGGCCCCCATCCCCAGAACTTTGGGTGTTCTCTGGAGACAGGCCCTCACTCTATAGTCACCCACACTGCTTCGCACTCGTGCTGCCAGGGCCTGCGTCTCACGCACAGCTAGCATGACACTTGTGCCCCATCTTACCCGGGTTGATATAGGAGCCAGAGTGTATGTGTGAAATATGTGTTTGTGGATTTGTGTGTGCCCACGCCCGAGACAGAGAGAGGAGAGAGAGAGAGAGAGAGGCAGAGTGTGTGTGTGTGTGTGAATCTGTGTGTGTGAGAGTGTGGTTGAGTTACTGTGCGTGTGTGTATGCGTCTGTGTTTGAGAGGGGCAGATTACGTGTGTGTGTCAGAGTGAATGTTTGAGCGTGAGACCGTTTGTGTGAGTGTGAGAGTGTGTGTGTGAGTTAATGTGTGTTAGTGCCAATGTGTGTTATGAGTTTGCATGTGTGGGACTGTGTGTGAGAGTGAGTGTGTGTGTATGTGTGTGTGTCTGTGTGTGTGTCTGTGTGTGTGTGTGTAGTGCTGGGGAGCTACCAGGCTCCACATATGCTATACAAGTGCTCTTTGCTAAAGGCACTCTTCTGCCCATGAGGTCCTGGCCTGGTGGCCTGACCGCTTCCACGGGGCTCCACCCCTCCAGACTGCTGCACTGGGGTTCAACTTTCAACTGGAACTCGGGAGGAACACACACTGTGAAAACACCACAGCGGAGGGGCAGGAGCTCAGGCACCTGGTCACACCTAGCATTGCCCCGACTATGGGCAGTGCTCTGGCTTGAATGGAAGGACTTCGCATTGGAATTCCCAGCTGCATGGAGACAGAGGGAGCTCAGGCAAAGGCCACATCATCAGAAGTACTCAAAGCAGCCCTGTGTTTTGTTGGTCGTCATTAAGGAAATGAGCTTAGTAAGGCCCAACCCTCCAGGGATCAGTCTAGGTGAGCTGACACGTGTGTACACGAGGAACACTGTGACATCAGGTACCCCAGGGGGATGCCTGGAGGTGCCTGGGAGCAGAGCACAGAATGAGAATGAGATCCACAAGAGCAGGGGACCCCTTCTGGATGTTGAAGGGAACCTCTGGGGACCAGAGAGAAAGAGCAGTAGGATGACTTAATGGAAAGGAGAGGGATGGCCCCTGGAAGGTCTGCCTGCAGACCTCAGCCCAGAAGCAAAGAAGAGCAGCTTGCATGGAGGGCCTGATGGCCAGAGGAGCTGGAGGAAGGACACGGTGCCCTGACACGGGCTGTCCTCCTGTCTCGGGAGTCGTCCAGAGTGAAAACACATGAAACGCTCCTGTCCCAAGATGGGCCATGCCAGAGTGCAGAGAAACCGCCATCTGGTTTTTGGGCTACAGAACCGAGAGAGGAAGAACATCAGGACAGGGCAGAACACAAGTAGTGTGTTCCAGGCGGAAGGAAGAGCAAGGACAGGGGCCCTGGTTCCAAATGTGCTTAGAGAGAACAAGGGACAAGAGGGCCTTGCCAGGCGACCCCACTATGGGGCCAGGATCCCATGCTAAGCCCCACGAGTGTCAGAGGAAGAGAATGCATCTGAAATGAGTGTTATTTGACTGCCAAAGCCTGCACCGAATCCACATTCTAAGCAATGCGTACATCCTCCCACTATGCCCTTCACCTGCATATTCCCCCAACAGTTCATGTCTTGAAGGATTGGTTCCTGGAGGATTGGGGTTGAGAGGTGGGTCCTTGGAAGGATGATACGATCACGGGGCTATGAGGTGCTGAATGAATTGAGCCACTGTTGGATTTGTATCTTGGTGGACTATGGGGAAGTGGTAGAGACATTAGGAAATTGACCCAGTGGGAGGAAGAAGTCATTGGGACTTGCTCTCTGGGGCATGTTTTCTGCTTCTCACCTTCCTGTTTCTCTCACTTCTGCCTTGGTTACTTTTAGATGATTACTTTCTTCAACCTCCAGTTCCGCACTCTTACTATATTCTGTTTTGCAAGCAGCTTCATGTTTGGAGTCAAGGCCTGTGCACTGAAATCTTTGGCCAAATAAATGTACATTTTACTGTTTTACCATAGGTATTTTGTCAAGACAACACATTCTGAATATCATGGAAGCCTGGTACAATGAAATGGGGTCACTTCTGTGTCTATGTGTAACCATGTGATTCAGTAATGCTTGTGTGTGGTTTAACAGAAGTCCTTGGAAAAGTCTGGAGAAATGTACTTGTCAAATGTAGAGTATTTTCCATGGACCTTAAGAGGTGAGACTGGTGTTGGCACAGGATTCCAGAATGCCAACAGCAGTACAAGAGTACAAACTGTGTTGATGAGGTGTCCACAGGAAACTAGGACTTCGTATTTGGAGGCCATGTGATTTGTGATACCTTCTGGCATAGAACTAGTCTTTGATTTTCCATGCATTGAGACATTCTGTTGAGCTGTGTTGAAATGTCCTAGAATCATTAATTTTGTGAAGGATATTTCCAATTTGATCAGCATTCAGGTTTTAGAGTTGAGATTTCTGTCTGCTTTCAACTAGGTTTACAGTTAGAAAGATCAAACAGAGCATAAAGATTTCTTAACCTTAAAATCATCGTACTATAGTGACACAGTTACATCACTGTTTCTAGCATCTCAGTTCACAAGAGCTACACTGTGGAACCAACCTAGATGCCCTTCAATAGGTGAATGGGTAACGAAAATGAGATGTATAAACACAGTGGAATATTCTTCAGCCATAAAGAGCAAAATTATGGCATTTGCAGATGAATGGATGGAGTTGGAGAATATCATGCTAAGCGAAATGAGCCAATCCCCCAAAACCAAAGGCCAAATGTTTTCTCTGATAAATACCAGGGGGTTGGGTAAGGGAACAATGGAGGAATGAAGGTGTAGAGGTAAATGAGGGGTGGGGATAGGGTGGAGAGAAACCAATAGAAAGGAATGAGACAAACATCCTTACCCCATGTGCATGTATGATTACACAAACAGTGACTCTAATTCATGTACAATCAGAGAAATGAAAAGTTGTACTCCATTAGTGTATAATGTACCAAAAAAAATTTTTTAAAGGATTTCTCAAACCGTAGTTTGTTTATAAAACTTATGGTGTATAATTGAGACCAGGAAGGATGTGGTTGCTGAGAAAATGAGCACCAATAAGTAAGGCGAGTCATTTGTACTGGGACTGTAAGAAAGCTCCTGTGAGGACATTCTAAGGTTATATAAGTAAACTCACTTTAAAGATTGTTTTGGAGAGAAAGTCCCAGCGCACCGTGTTCCCACAATGCTGTGTACAGATTTGTTTCCCTGGGATTTCTTTCCCATGATTCAGTCATCCAGGCACTTAAAGGTTACTACAGCCCCCTTTCAGATGATCCTGAGTGCTGCTCTCAAGGAGACAGGCCCTGGGGTCCTCTCCTAGATGTAGTGGAGACCCCTGGAATGTAGGATGACAGAATCAGAATGTCTACTAAGGAAAGATGCAGGCAGAAAGCAGAGCCAGCCCAATAAAATGACTTTGCAAGGACAGAGGGGTGGGGTCTATGTAGCCCTTTATTTACTTATTTTGGTTTACATGATTTTTTAATTTGTTCTTTTGGAATGTGCATGAGTGTAGAGTGTATTTTGACATATTATACATACATGCAGTATGATGTATTCTAACTTGTTTCCAATTACAGCAGTTGTACATAATGTGCAGTTTCCCTAGTTGTGTTTTCATATACGTACATTGGAAAGTTATGTTCAATTCATTCTACTGTCTTTCTAAGTCCCATTCCACCTCCTTTCCCTTCATTCCCTTTGTCTAATCCAGTGAACTTCTATTCTTCCATCCCCTACACTTATGATGTGTTAGCATCCGCATATCAGAGAGAACATTCAGTCTTTCCTATTCGGGATTGACTTATTTCAATTAGCATGATAGTCTCCACTTCCATACATTTATTGGAAAATCCCATAGTTTCATTCTTCTTTATGAATGAGTAATATTCCATTGTGTATATATACCACATTATCCTTAGGCATTCATCTGTTGAAGGGCACCTGGGTTGATTCCACAGCTTAGCTATTGCAAATGGAGCTGCTCTCAACATTGATGTGGCTGCATCACTATAGTATAAAGATTTTAAGTCCTTTCGTTTTAAACCAGGGAGTGACATAGCTGGGTCACATGGTGGGTCGATTCCATGTTTTCTAAGGAATCTCCCTATTGCTTTCCAGAGTGTTTGCATGAGTTTGCAGTTCCACAAGCAAATGTGATTGAACCTTTTCCTCCACATCTTTCCCAACATTTATTGTTACTTGTATTTTTCATAATTGCCATTCTGACTGGAGTGAAATTAAATCTGTTTTAATTTGCATTTCTCTTACTGCTAGAGATCTTAAACATTTTTTCATGTTTTTTAGCAATTCCTATTTCTTCTGTGAAATGCCTGCTCATTTCCTTTGCCCATTTATTGACTGGGATATTTGGGTGTCTTTTTTTGTGTGTGTTAATTTTTCTGAATTCATTATATATATTGGAGATTAATGCTCTATCTGAGGTGCAAGTGGTAAAGATTTTCTCCCCTTCCATAAGCTCTCTCTTCATACTCTCTATTGCTTCCTTTGCTGTGAAAAAGTTTTTAGTGGGGTGGGGGGAAGGGGAAAAAAATAACAGAATGAATCAACCAACATCACCCTATGTAAACGTATGATTACACAAATGGTATGCCTTTACTCTATGTACAAACAGTGAAAGAACATGTATCCCATTTGTTCACAATAAAAAAAAAAAAAAAAAAAAAAAAAAAGTTTTTAGTTTGAAGCCACCCTATTTGTTGATTCTTGATTTTACTTCTTGCGCTTTAAGAGTCTTGGTGAGGAAATAGGTTCCCAAGCCATCATGTGCAGAGTTGGGCTGACTTTTAATAGGTGCACAGATTCTGGCTCAATGACTAGGTTCTTGACGCACTTTGAGTTTTTGCACAAACGTTTTAGTGCTCACATCATGCCACACTGTGATATGACCTACAGGAATTGATGCTGACCCTGTGAAGGTCTTGCTTTGAACCATTCCTCTTTATCATTTTCCTACTCCTTCCTTTGGGAATGAGGATATTTACGCTGTGTGTGTGTGTCTTGGTAATACACAATCATTGGTTTGCCTTGAGTCTTGAGTGGGGACTTTGACCTTGGATGTTTGAGTCATTTTGGAACTACTGTCTACAGGAACTCTTGGAGATAACCAAACACAGTTTGCAATGTCTGGTAGAAAATGGTTTTGGAGTTTGTGGGCAGAATGTTATGCTATGAATCTTACATGTCACCCATAATCTCACAAGTTGAAGACTTGTAACCCAATGAAGCAGAGCTCAGATTTTAGGTCTTGAGCCAAAGACAAGTTCATAATGGCTGTGACCTCATAAAGAGATTATGAGACTGATAAGGAACCTATCACTCAATCTGTTACTGGGATGGTTAGGAACTTCAAAAGGTACTCATGGTTGGAGGATAGAGATCTTTGGGGAATGGCCTTGTGGGCACATTTTGTCATTTATCCCAGGCTCCCTTCTTTCCTCCCTCCTAATCTCTGCTTCCTGGCCACAATGAGGTAATCAACATTGCTACAGTACATGCCCTCGGCCATCTTTTTCTATGTTGCCAGAGGTACAAACCAATAGGGGCAAATAATCATGGACAGTAAACAAAAACAATACTCTGATATTGTGACATGGTACAGTAACCTGAGGTGTAATCCTCCACTGTGACCTTGTACAATACTCAAAAACATACACAGATACTATGTTCACATTCAGAAAACACAGAAAATACCCAGATACTGTGAGGTGATACACTACCCAAAGATATTATCCAGATGCTGGGACCAAGTATGCTAAACAGAGACATTACAGAGACACTCTGTCCAGGTATATTACAAAGAGACAATAACCAGATAGCATGATCAGTATCCAAAAAGACTACCAGATGTATCAGGCACACTTCTCTAGAGGAATAGAAGCAATAGGATGTATGTATGGTTATGAAAAGGGAATTAATTAGATTGGCTTGGCATCTTGAATCTATGTATTTCCATGGTGACCATTTGCAGGCTGGAGAGCAGAAGGGAGAGTAGCTGCTCATTCCATAAACCTGGACTCTCAGAACAACAGAAGTCAAAGATGTCACCCAAGTCCTGGAACAAAGGCCTAAAAACTCCCCGTAGAGTTGCTGGTCAGTCTTCTTTGTAAAAATGAAGGAGCTAGATTCTGATGTCCTCAGGTGATCACAGCAGTAGTCAAGAACCCTCTCAAGAAGAATCGAGCTTGCTTCGGCTGTTCCTTCCTTGTTCTTCCAACTCTTGTTCCATCCAAGTCCCCAACCTATTGGACTGTGCTGCCCACACTGACAGTGAGTCTTTACCTCCATTTGCTGTCCCACAGGCCTAACATTCCTAGAAACAACCTCATTGAGACATACAGAAACCTTTGAATCTTACACATCTCTTAATCGCATCAAGTTGATAATTCAGATTAAGCAAGCATCAAACCAGATAGGTACCAGGTAGTAGAGATATCAGCCAGATACCATGGGCACAAATAACAAATATGTACCATGACCAGAAACAGTAACCAGAGAAAATAATCAGATACCATGTCCATGTAGAGGGAGCAGAGACAAAGTCCATATTCTATCTACATTCAGGTATAGTCATCATAGATGTTAGAGAGACACCATGACCTGAAACACAAAATGGACATTATCCAAGTATTGTGAGTACATTCTGTAACCAGAATAATACTTACATAATGTCTGACTAGAGATATTAGCCAGGTATGTGACCAGATAAAGTAAACAGAAACAATACCCTAATATAGTGACCATGTATAGTTAACAGATACAATAACCCAATAATGTGACAATGCACAGTAAACAGAGACCTTAGCCAGATACTTGACTAGAAATAGTAAGTAGAGACTGTGATACTGTAACCTGACATGGTAAGATGAGGCAATAGCCAGATACCATGATCAGGTATAGTAACCAGAGAAATTAGGCAATTATTTTGAGCAGGTTTGGCAACCAGAGACATTAGTATGATACTGAGACTAGGCACACTTAACAGAAACATTATGCAAATACTCTGAACTAGTACAGTAACTAAGACCTTAGCCAGGTACCTTGACCAGGTATAGTATACAGAGAAAATACCCAGATACAATGAATAGTTATAATATCTGAAGACCTTAGCTAGACACAATTACCAAATTCAGTAACCAGTGATAGTATACAAATTCTTTGACCTAGAATAGCAATTAGAGCCATGAGTCTGATACCATGCACAACTACAGCTTTCACAGAAAATTGCTTGATATCATATCCAGGTCTACAGTCCATACCTGTATCTGCAACTGGGTGCAGGAACCAGAGACAACAGACAGAAACCATGAGAAGGCAGGCAAACCAGAAATTATCCAGACTCTGGAACTAGGTGTGGTAACCAAAGGTATTAGTCGGATAACCTGACCATGTATAGTAAACCGAAACCTCCAGATAACATGAATAGGTGCTGTACCCAGAGACATTTGTCAGATACCATTACCAAGTACAGTAAACAGAGACAAACCCAGATATAGTGAACAAATACACTCACCAGAGACACTAACGTACTACCGTAACCAGGTAAACTATCTGGAGACAATAGCTAGAGGCTATGAACAGATAGAGTAACCAGGCCTGATACAGTGACCAGGTAGAAAATGCCCAGATACTGTGTCTGGATAAATTAAGAGAGATATTAGCCTGATACAGAAACCAGTCACTGTAACCAGAGATAATAACCAGATTCAGTGATCAGGTTTGGAAACCAGACAACAGCAGATCCAGGGACCACATACATTACTATAGTAAATAGACAGATAAGCCAGGTACTGTGACCAGCAATAACACCAGGAGACATTAGCCAGATACAGCGACCAGGTTTAGTAACTAGAGACATTAGCCAGGAGTCAGGTATTGTGACCAGTTACAATAGACAGAGACCATATTCAGATACAGTATAGTAAGCAGAGAAATTTTCAAGACACTTTGACAAGGTATACTATCCAGCAATAATACCCAGATATTTGACTGCGTACAGTAAGCAGAGATATTAATCCAATCCTGGAACCAGATACAGTAAGCAGAGATATTAGTCAGATACCATGACCAGGTACAGCAAAAAGAGACAATACCCTAATACCATGACAAGGAATAGTAAACAGAGATCTTAGTGAGATTCACTAGGTAGGGACAGCAAGCAGAGACAATACCTCCTCTCTCCTACATCATACCTCAATGTGTTACAATAAGCAGAGGCATTAACCAGAGACTGTGACCAGGGACAATAAGCACAGACATTAGGCAAATACCATGACTAGGCACAGCAACAAGAGGTATTAGATATGGATAGTGACTAGGTACAGTATACAGAAACATATCCAGACATGTTGATCAAGTACAGGACACAGAACAATACCCAGATACCATGATCACACAGTGATCAGGAAGCAGAAATGGAGAGAATTCACTAGACAGATACAAAATATATATCTCAAAGGCATGCCCCCAGGGACCCACCTCCTCCTGCCACAACTAACCTGCCTACAGTTACCATTTAGTTAATCCCCTCAGGAGATTAATTCACTGATTCAGTTAAGAATCTCATAACGCAATCATTTCTCCTCTAAACCTTCTGGCATTGTCTCATACACGAGTTTTGGGGACATACCATACACCCAAACAATAACAGGAGTATTTTAAAACAATGAAAGTGATAAATCACCTTACTACCCACATGTAAATGCTACTTAGATATGTGTTTCCTTCTAATAATTTCAGATAGTGAATTACTTCACGATACATCTCACCCTTCAATCCTGTCTTTCCCACTATGTCAAATTTCCTACTGCTTGAAAATAATGGTGAGAAATGTAAGATAACTGTCATAATTCATAACTATGAGTTCATTTCTCTGACTCAATAAAAGTCACATTTACTTTTTTCCTTCAGTGTTAGCTGCCATGAAGTAGATTATTTTAAGAAGCCACTATGCATTCCCTCATGATAAGGTGGAAGAACACAGACTTAGCTGCATTCAAGTTGTTAAATAGTAATCAAACTGAGAGTGTTTACTTTTAAATGCAAGTTCATACAGTGTTGTTGCTTTTTACTATACTCTGTCTCACTAAGGTTATATAGTATATTCAAAACTAACTCAGAAATTAGACTTTCTTCCTGACAAAATGAAGTACAATGAAGGGTTTCCTTACAGGAGATCATCTTCAGACAGGGAGGAAGAACAGAGTAAAGGCTCCACCTGTCACTCAGCATGAGGTGATGGGAATGAAGTTTGCTGAACATTAAAGCTCAATAAAAATTTCTAGCACACTATGATGTGACTTCCAAAGCAAAGACTAATAATCTGTTCTCCACATCTGCTTCTTCATTTCAACCTCTGCAGTGGCCTTGGAAAAGCCATCAAAGAGAGGAGGGAGGGAAAAATAAATTCATGAGGTGTTGAGTAACTGAGCAAACTGACATGTGATGACAGAGTGACCATGGGATGAACCCGTGTTCCCAAATGTTCCACTGTGAAGAGGAATGAGGCTTCCACAGAAGAGAATAACCAGTCTCCCAAGGGGTCATGCTTCAGAAGGATCCCTCACTCCCCTGCTGACACACCAGGCTGTCCATTCTGCCTGAGAGCTACAGGTGAGAAGGGAGAGGAGGAGGAGAGTATGTGGCAGCCCATACTTTCAGAGGCCCAAGTCTCACTGGCAGAGGTGGGTGAGCTGGGGGTTCACAAGCAGCACAAGGGACATTTTCAATGGTGGGAGCATCTGCAGTAGCAGCATTCAGGAACTTACAGGAACACAGAGTCTGGGAGGTTACTCAACGACACTGTCCAGATCTCTGCCCTGAGGAACATCCCTGGTGCTGAAGGTCAGAAAAACACCAGCAGGTCAGAACCTGGGTGATTTCTAGAGATCATTTGCCTCCAGTGCCTCCTTTTGTTGGTGAGGAAGCAGAAGCCCAGATAAGGAAAGGGATTCACTAGAGGCAACACTGTGACCATTAGAATGAGCTGGAAGCATCCTCCAGTTGCTGGCTCAGATGTAGATCATGTCCTGGAAGACTACCTGGGTGACATCTGCTGCCCAGAGTCCCCATTGGTTTTAAAACTGAAGACCAGCATTTCCAGGGGGTGTTGGAACCCAGACAGCTCCAGATGACCCCCAAATCTGAATGGGTGGGCCTCTCTTTCTCTCTCTGACCCATCTCCAGCTGCTTTCCTTTCTACTTCCTGCTCCTTCACTGCCTTTCTAATACTATGGAAACAGATGTGTGCACACTACAGCCTTCTGGGACAAATGGGGCCTTCTGCTGGTATATTCATGCCTTCCATCTATTTTCATATGAAAAATAATCAAAATAAGAAAACTACTATGGACAAGTGAAAATAAATGAACTTCCTAATTCAGTGTCAAATTACAAAGTACCACTGGAGCACATTCACACCTGGTCATTTCCATGTTGTCAGTGCTGACTTTGAATGACAATAACTAATTAGAGCAGTTGTGACAAAGGTTATATGGCCCTCAAGGGCTGGAATATATACTCTTTTTAGGGAACCCACCGTGGATCTATCATCAAGAGCCTTGCAGTAGCTGCCCCCTGAATGGGACACTCTTCCTCTGATGGCCACAGGACCTGTCCCTGACGTTCATTTGTCACTTCCTCATGGGGTCTGTCTCTGTCCAGCTCCCTGTATGCCACTGGACACTCTCAGACCCATTACCCTATTTAACTTTTTTCATGTGGAGTCACCTTTCTGCCTTTGTCTTTCCTAGAGATTCACTTCCTTGAGGACAGGAGCATCATCATTGTTGATGGTGCCTGCATCCAGCAATTAGTGTGGACCTTGAACACAGCAGGTTCTCAGTGAATGTTTATTGACTAAATAACTAATTGTAACATCACTTAAGGATCAGGACTACAAGCCAAGAGCAAATCCCAAGTCCAACCTTCACACAGGAAATCATAGTATATTTTTGGTAGTGAAATGGGTGCTGGAACAGAAGTGCTACAATGCATTCCTCTGTGAACAGAGGACAGTGGTGTGTGGGAGTATGTTATGAATGGACACAGGCCAGGAAAAGAAGCACAGAGGATGCAGTGTGTCCACCATGAACCCTGATCATAAGCATGACATTATCCTTCACCTGTAAACAGTGTGAGTTGCTCCCAAAGCACCTGGGAGACAGAGGTCTCATGACTGCAATCTGGCAAATTAGCAGAGACCATCTTCCTTGTCCACATTGAATAAGGTCTGTGACGAATCATTAATTCATAGGACAAGCATCAGAACTGGAACCATGGGGGAGGGTTCAGAAAGAGTTGGTGGTCATTGTGTCAGCCTGAAAACCTGAACAAGACATTAGGTATAGTAACCAGAGTCATTATCTACATAAGGTTACCAGATGCAGTAACCAGATACATTAGCCAGAAGCAGCCACAAGATAAGAAACCAAAGTCATTAGCAACCTCCTTGACAAGATACAAGAACTAAGGACTCTATTTAGCCAGATTTGGTGATCAAGGACATAAACCAGAGAAATTATGCACTTACTGTGACCAGGTACATGAACCACAGATATTAGCCAGATACTGTGACTAGTAACCAGGGACATTAACCAGATACAAAGACTAGGTAGATAATACCAAGACAGTACCCAGATACCATGACACAATACAGTAGTCAGAACATTGAGCAGATACCAACACCAGACATAGTTAAAAGAGTCATTACCCAGATACTGTGACCAAATAGAGGAATCAGAGACATTAAAAACTACTATGACAAGGTATAATAACTAGAGAATTAAGCCTGGTATTGTGACCAGGTATAGCAAACTGAGAAATTATGTAGATACAGTCAGGAGGTAGAGTAGCCAGAGACATTAGCCAGATTCCATGGTGCATCAAATAGAGAAAACATCCTGATGCCTGGTCCGTACAGTCATGAGTCAGATACCATAACCCAGTACAATAACCACAAACCTTAGCTACATACCATGACCATATACAATAACCAGAACCATTTGCCAGATATTCTGACCAGTTATAATAATCAGCAACATCAGCAAGGGAGCTTAACCAGGTCTAGTAAACACGGACGATAACCAGATATGATGACACGGAAGATTAGCCAGAGACTTTTGTCAAATACTGTGACCAATTACAAAACCATATACTGTGGCCACATACAGTAAACAGAGATAACAATTAGACACTCTGACAAGGTACAATAATCTGAGACATTAGTCAGATCCTGTGACCAAACACAATAAACAAAATTCTACCCATATATTGTCACTAGATACTGTAATCAGAGTCTTTATGCAGATATTTGACCAGGTACAGTAAACTGAGGTGGCAGGCCAGATACGATGACCAGGAAGTGTCAACAGAGATAGTGCCTACATACTAGGATCTATTACAATAAGACACATTACATGGAGCTTCCATTAGCAGACATTCTAATACCGGGCATCCTACCTTCTGGTGGTCTCCACTGTGGCTTGAGGTTTTCTCTCAGAGCTTCTCATCATCACCCTCTTATGGGTTCTCCTCAAAGATTCCTTTCATGCTATGTACTGCCTGTCTTCATAGGATTTTCATAGACATCTTGGTGGAAGTTTGTGGGAACTTGGAACTCTTCTGTTCTGACTTCACACCTGTAAAAAGAGCACACATTACACATTAGAGAGTTACTGTGTTCAGGTAGAGTAAACAGAGAAAATAACTAGATACCATGAGCAGTTACAGTAACCAGACATTGGGCATATATTTCTGACCAGGTACAGTGTCAAACACTGGACAGAAAACATGACCAAGTAACAGGAGACATTTACCAGATTCTGTGAATGGGTACTGTTCCAGCTACTCCAGACCCAGGCAACCTGTGACTCCCATGGGTGACTTGGCTGAGGATGCCTGGGTTGAGAAGGTCTACCCTGTGCTGGGTTACAGTGGAGAGGTGGCCCTGCTTCTCCATGTGCCCTTCACCTCTACACCAGCTCTGGCCACAATCGGTGGGGGACCAACAGGACCTGGTACTGGCTGTGGGGCCGGCTAGCCACCCAGCACCCTTCCAGGGTCCTGGGTCCCCCAGGCTTGGCCTCCAGGGCCAAACCCACCCCACCTCACTGGTGGGTGCCTTTCCTACCTGGAGCTCAATGTGGGGATTCTGACATATCCAGCCACCTTTGTCTGCATCATGGCCGTGGGCTCCTGCAACGAGTCCCCAAAGGGACCCAAACCCATGCAGATGAGGGCTACACCGCTGCACCGCAAACAGAATGGTCACGAGGGACATAGGGCAGACAATGGACACCTGAAAATGTGCCCAGCATCTTCGTTGGGAACTTCCCACTACGGCTCACCATATCCAGGCCGAAGGGAGCTTGAAGCTCCCTTCAGCCTGTTCAGTGCCTTTGGGTGCTGAGCAGTTGCTCTCGGGCACATCCAACATTCCACTGCAGCTCACAGACTCTCTGAGTGTGTGGGCAGGCAAGGAAGGTTCTAGCAAAGGCAGGGCTACCAGGGTGCCCTCAAGGAGTAGTGACGCCAGGGCCAGGACCGGTTACAGGGCCCAGGGTCCAGTGCAGTCCTCGGTGTGGAGCTCAGGGCCTCTGGAGATGGCAGAGGTGGTCATGGTAAGCACAGGGATGTCCTGGTGAATTTGTGGAGAAGTGTGCTGAATCCTCCACTCTGAGCAGGAATTCCTCAGGGGAAAGAGAACTGGTCCAAGTTCCAGGCATGTGTGCACATGTGCACATGGCCACAAGTCACGTGATGCCTGAGATGCAGGGTCCAGGCACTCACTAAGTATCGCGTCCCACCGCGTCCCTTTCTGGCCGCAGAAAGACACGACATACGTCTGAAGCTTCAGAAGTTTATTGTGCACGGTCTTCCTTCCTTTCCTTCCTTTCTGTCCCTCTCTCTTTTACTCTCTCTCTCTCACTTTCCCCCTCCTGCGCTCTCCTCTCTCCCTCTTACTTAGCCGTTCCTCTCCTTCTCTCACTCTGCTCTCGCCTGCTTCGGCCACTTCTGCACTCTCCTGCTTTCATCCGCTTCTGCGACCGACCTTCCACCTCTCTCTTGCACTCTCCTCTGCATAACCCCCTCCCCCAGGAAGACGCCAAGCTTATATACACTTCAACCAATCAGGGGAGAGTACACGAGGTAAACGCGCGGACAGCTGCAGGCATAGAACAGTTACGCGAGGGAGGCATGCTCTAATCAATTAGCCACTCATCAGAATTTGCTGGTTGTTTACTGTATAGCTAGCCACTTTTGGCCCAGCGCCAGGCGCCATCTTGACTATGCCCGAGGCTCCGGAAACCCCGACAGATCCCCCTTCTTTATTATTAAACTAAGGCTCGGGACCGTGTCTGTCTTAGGTTGAGTGGTCAGCATATGTCCTTACCCGTCATCAGAGTCTGCAGAGCATGCTGCAGCTCCTGTCTTAGGTCGGTACATAGCCACCTTCTTCATTACCCGTCTCTGACTACTGATCCACCATCAAGAGCCACACTAATGGGGGGCTGTCGGCCTTTAGGGCGGTCATGGCCTGATGGAAGATAATTTGATCTTTCTATCGGCTAGCTCGTAGATGCATGCCAAAACAAATGGAGAGAAGGAGGCCAAGGCAGAGGAATACTATCCTAGCTCCTAAGCCTGCCCACTGTTTGACAAATCTATAAACATTAACAAAATAGACCGACAATTTTTCTAGGTAACCCAGCCGCGGTGCTGAAATACAATACGGATAACACAAACAGCTCTTAAAAAGTAAATACATCCCAGTCCCAAAAGTTCTTGCAAGGTATCCACTTGTTGTTGTAGCAAGTCCATTCTCCAATTTGCAAGAAGTAAACCTGCTGTTAGATGTTGGTTCAGAGTCTCTATGGTCTGTAAGGCTGCAGCTGTATTTTCGTCCAAATGATCGTTGTTACTGTATGGTTGTGTCATTGCTGCTACTGCAGAGACTGCAATGGCAGTGTTCACGGCTGCTGCAATGCCAAAGCCTCTTCTGTTTCTTGATAATAGCACTGGCAATTCTGTATCTGCAACAGAAACTGGGACTGGTAGGAAAGTAGGAATGCGCATCAGAATCCAGCACTGTGAGAGATATTAGTAGTGTTAGTTAGCAGAAACATGAAGAGAAGAAATACACAAGCTGGCATGGGAGGAAAGGTAATATTTCTGGTATAGTTAAGGTCAGCAGAACAAGTTTTCCTACTCTGGGTCTGATCAGCATGATTCCAATAGTAAAGTGCAAAGGTTCCTCCTGTTAAAGCAAAAAAGAAAAAGGCTAGAGATCGGTGTATTCTTGTCTAGGAATCACGAGTTGGGCTGGCAGACCTGTAGAGGGATTGGTGAAAATTAAGAGAAGGAAGGATCATCATTGCGAGGAGGAGCAGCATCACTTGCATGTTGTAAAACTCTGGTCAGCCTTTCTGGAATCCAGACTGGAGTCTGTTGATCCTGTGGGAAGATACAAACAGACCCTCGGACCCAACGAAGGACTGGATCCGGTCCTTTCCAACAACCTGTCAAGATGTCTTTCCATTTTGCCCATACTTGAGGAGCATCATGGGGATTATAGTGTCGATCAGCTGCAGAGTGGCCGTCCCTATCCAAAGTTAAGAAATTTAGAATGAAGAGAACTAAATTAAGTTTATCTTTAGGAGACTTGTAGGAGGCTCCTATTCCCCCCTTTTGCTTATTTAAACAATTTTTTAAGGTAAGATGTGTTCTTTCTATAATGCCTTGTCCCTGAGGATTATAGGGGATGCCAGTGATTAATTGAATGTTGAATGTTTGTAGAAACAACTGAAAGCTTTTAGAGGTATAAGCAGGACCATTATCTGTTTTAATTATTTTAGGTATGCCCCAGCTAGCAAATGTTTGCAGGCAATGTTGAATGACATCCCTTACCTTTTCTCCAGAGTGAGTGGAAGCCATAATGACTCCTGAAGCAGTGTCTACTGACACATGTACATGCTTAACATTACCAAATTCAGGAATATGGGTTACATCCATTTGCCAAATGTGATTAGGCAACAATCCCCTGGGGTTAACTCCAAAGGATTGTACTGGAATTAAAGGAGCACAGTGTTGACAATTTTTTACTATTTGTCGAGCCATACATTTGGAGATAGAAAATTTTCTACTTAAGGTAGTGGAATTTACATGGAATTTCTCATGAAAGAGTTTTGCTTGTTCCTCTATGGAAAAAACAAAAATTGATTTGGTGGCCATATCTACTAAGTCATTAGCATTGGCCAAAGGTCCTGGTAAGTTAGAATGAGCTCTAATATGTCCTACATAAAATGGATGTTCGCGCTGTAAAATAAGGTTTTGTAATGTGGTAAAATAAGAAGCTACCGTAGACATAGAAGAAATATGGGGTACCGTTTCAAGAACTTTTAAAGCGTTGACAACATATAAGCTATCAGATAGGAGATTGAATGGCTGATTATCTACTAATTTAAAGGCTAATACTACAGCTGCAAGTTCAGTAACTTGTGCAGAGTTGGGTGGAACTATTATGGTGTGAAGTTGTTTATTGATAAGTACTGCGCCCACTCCATTTTTGGAGCCATCAGTAAAAACGGTTACACAGTCTTTAAGAGGCTGGAGACTAGTCACTTTTGGAAAAATTATGGGAGTATTTTTACAGAATTGAATCCAAGGATGTTGGGGATAATGGTTATCAAACTGAGCTGAGGTGGAACAATATAATACTGACCAATCATCATCATTATTAATTAGCCATTTAATTTGCTGAGTGGAATAAGGAGTTACAATAGTAGACGGATGAATTCCAAAAACAGCAATGCAAGATTCTATTCCCTTGAATATTACCTGAGCAATAGCTTGGGGATATGATTGCAATGTTTTAGCCGGAGAACTAGGGAGATTTATACTTTGCAAAGGTCCTCCTTGCCAAACTATGGCAAAAGGGGTATGCTTCTCTGGGATTATGATTAAACTTAATGGTTGAGTAGGATCACAACGATCAACGTAACACTGCTGAAGTCTATTCTCTACTAGCTGTAAGGATACCCGTGCTTCGGGAGTAAGTTTCCTAGAAGAATTCAAATCAGGATCACCTTTTAATATATCGAATAAAGGTTTCAATTCCCCTGTGGATAATTTTAAATAGGATCTAATCCAGTTAATATCACCTAAGAGTTTCTGAAAATCATTCAAGGTATTTAATTGGTCTGTCCTGATGGTTAGTTTTAATGGTCTGACTGTAGTAGCAGTGAGTTTTGTACCCAGATATTCTTGGATTTCCTCTAATTGCAATTTTTCAGGGGCTATCGTTAGTCCTCTTTTTTCTAATGCTTGAGTTATAGATTGTAATGCTTCTAGCAATACTTTTTTTTCTGGATGGCAAATAAGTACGTCATCCATATAGTGATAAATCAATAATCTCTTAAACTTTTGTCTAATAGTTGTTAATGCTTTATCTACATATATTTGACATATAGTAGGACTGTTAGCCATACCTTGAGGCAACACGGTCCATTCAAATCTCTGATCAGGTTGAGAGTGATTAAGAGAGGGCAAAGTAAAGGCAAATCTCCAACAATCATTTTTGTGTAAGGGTATAGAAAAAAAGCAATCTTTTAAATCCAGAATAATAGTAGGCCAATTTTTTGGTAGTGCAGTAACAAGAGGGAGTCCACATTGGATGGGTCCCATAGGGTACATTTGTTCGTTTATAGCTCTTAAATCATGTAATAACCTCCATTTTCCTGATTTTTTCTTTGTTAAGAATATTGGAGTATTCCAAGGAGAAGTAGAATGTTGTAAATGACCTGCTTGTACCTGCTCTTGTACTAACTTATGAGCTGCCTCTAGCTTTTCTTTTGTTAGGGGCCACTGTGGAATCCAGCGAGGCTTATCATCTTTCCATATTATAGGGATTGATTGTTTATCAGTGGCCCCTAGGAAAAACCCAATCCATGAGAATCATTTTTTGGTGGAAGTAAAGGCAGTGGTTGGGTAGATCCTTGACTATGTCTTCCTAATCCTTTTTTATCATCATAGTTCATATTTTGTAACATATTTCTTACAGGAGTCCCTTGGTAAGTCGATCAGTGGTGAGTTTCATATCCATTTGCTGCAGGACATCTCGTCCCCATAGACTAATAGGAACATTACAGACATATGGTTGGAATATTCCTGTATGTCCCTCTGTATCCTTCCATGATAGTGAGGAAGCACTTTGGTTGGGGCTCTCTGCCACTCCTAAGCCTCTCAAATTCTGAGCTGCCGTGATCAATGGCCAGTGTTTTGGCCAGACTGCTGCACTAATAATACTTTTGTCTGCTCCTGTATCTAATAAACCTGTAAATTCCACATTTCCTATTTTTAATTTTAGGAGGGGTCTCTGTCCCATATCCATAGTAAGGTTTATTAAGGTAGTTCCTGTTGATCCAAAACCCTTTTGTCCTCTATTTGCATTTTCACTGGGCCATAGAAAGTGTTGACTGGGTAGTATTAGCATTTGTGCAATACGATCCCCTGGAGAGATGACCGTAATTCCTTTGGGTGAAGAGACCAAGGCTTTTATTTGTCCAGTGAAATCAGGATCAATAACCCCTGGGTGTACTATAAGTCCTTTTAGTGTTGAGGAACCTCTACCTAGTAATAGTCCTACACTGTTCTGTGGGATTTTTTCACGCCAGTCGGTATCAATCATCTGTACCCCCATATCTGGGGTCAATATAAGTCTGGAGGTGGCACAGATGTCCAATCCTGTGCTCCCTGAGGTGGCTCTACGCTCCCCTTCTCTGTGGGAGGATACCACTGCCAGGGAACTTGTTGAATTGCCCCGTATATTTGTTGCGGCCCCCGGGGTGGGGCCCTCACCCCGTTTTTTGTCAGCTTAGGATTGGGTGGCAAGGGGTTACCTTGTCTATCTCTTGCTGATCGGCATTCATTAGCCCAATGAGGCCCCTTTTGGCATCTAGGACATGTCCCAGGTGCTTGTCCTTGCCCCATTTGAGGGGGTTTCAGAGGACATGTAGCCTTTAAGTGACCCATTTGTCCACAAATAAAACATGATCTTAGGGGCCCTTTCTTTTGCCCATTTCCCCTCTGCCCTCCCATGGCTAGGGCAGCGGTTATTGCACTTGTTTGTCTTTCCATGGCAGCCATCTGTGCACTAGTTTGTCTATCTAGGGCGGCTACAAAGGCTGCACTCTGTCCTGTTGTTTCATTTATGTCCTTGCAAACTCTCAAATAATTACTTAAATCTTTGCTTCTCCACGGTCTAATTGCCTCTTTACACCACTTATTGGCTTGTTCGTAGGCAAGCTGCTTTATTAACGGCATGGCACTATCAGCGTCTCCAAAAATCCTTGAAGCTGTTTGAATCAATCTGTCTACGAAATCTGCATAAGGCTCATTACTTCCCTGAGTCACTTTAGATAACTGACCATGCAGATCTCCAGCACCTTGTAAAGTTTTCCAAGCCCTAATAGCCGCAGCAGCCGCCTGGGCATAAACCCCTGGATGATAATTAAGTTGAGCTTGGACTCCTTCATATGGTCCTGTCCCCATCAACATTTCTATTGTTATTTGAGGATTACCAGACGCTGCATTGCGCCTGGCTGTTTCAAAGGACAGCTCTTGCCAGGTAGTTTTCCACATAAGATATTGACCTCCTGACAGGGTAGCCTTTGCTAAATTAGTCCAGTCTATGGGTAAGAGATTTTGTTGTCCTATTGTTTCTACTAAGGAGACAGTAAATGCTGACTGAGGCCCATAAGTGCTAACTGCTTCCTTTAACTGTTTTACAGTTTTAAAATCTAGGGGCTGATGATAACGCTGCTGTTGTCCATCCTCAAAAACCGGATAAATGGTAGGACCTTGTAACGAACTCCATCCTTGATGCCTACCCCTTTGTCTTGAAGGTTTTGACATTAATTCCATTGGTGGTGCACTCGGTGTCAATGGCACCAGAGGGCACTCTTCTTTTAAACCTAATTTTTTGACCTTCTCCTCTAACTCCTCCCCAGATAGTTCCTCTTCTGATTCTAGTTCCTCTTCTGAGTCAGACTTCTCTTCTGACTGGTGGGAACGTTCCTCTTTGAGCTCCTCCAAAACCTGACTTCCCTCTTCTAAAGGCCCTTTAAAACTACGCCTTTCTTTTTGTTGGAGACATGATTTTACTAATGACCAAATTGCTAAGGTTCCCACCGGTAACGCTTGTTGCCCATTTGCGATCCGGAGATCTTCACCTAATTGTTCCCACTGAGGGATGTTGAGCAGTCCCTCGTCTAGAAACCAAGGAGAAACCTGTTCAATTGTATCAAGGAACGCACAAGCTGTTTTTGTTTTTAAAGGTGTTCCACAGTTTTTTAATAGTTCCCTAAACGGTTGTTGCATTCTATTTTTAGACATTTCTGTTCCCATGATTAAAACTTACTGAGCTTAGAGCCAACACAATCACAGACAAACCACACGAACAAAACAGAAAGTACACACACTTCGCACGCAACTTGATAACACCTCATTAATTGTCAGATAGTTAATTTACCGGGCTATGAACCTGCCTATCATATAACTGTTACCGGGCTCTCAGCCTATATCTTTTGATCCTATTACCGGGCTTAAAGCCTATTAATCTACCTGTTACCGGGCTTAAAGCCTATTAATCTTTTATACTTACTTAATACTTACCTTGGATGTACCCGGGGTCCCGGGTTTCGGCACCAGCTATCGCGTCCCACCGCGTCCCTTTCTGGCCGCAGAAAGACACGACATACGTCTGAAGCTTCAGAAGTTTATTGTGCACGGTCTTCCTTCCTTTCCTTCCTTTCTGTCCCTCTCTCTTTTACTCTCTCTCTCTCACTTTCCCCCTCCTGCGCTCTCCTCTCTCCCTCTTACTTAGCCGTTCCTCTCCTTCTCTCACTCTGCTCTCGCCTGCTTCGGCCATTTCTGCACTCTCCTGCTTTCATCCGCTTCTGCGACCGACCTTCCACCTCTCTCTTGCACTCTCCTCTGCATAACCCCCTCCCCCAGGAAGACGCCAAGCTTATATACACTTCAACCAATCAGGGGAGAGTACACGAGGTAAACGCGCGGACAGCTGCAGGCATAGAACAGTTACGCGAGGGAGGCATGCTCTAATCAATTAGCCACTCATCAGAATTTGCTGGTTGTTTACTATATAGCTAGCCGCTTTTGGCCCAGCGCCAGGCGCCATCTTGACTATGCCCGAGGCTCCGGAAACCCCGACAACTAAGCCTGTGGCACACATAGCTCAACTGCCTCAGAACCCTGCTAAAGGGAGGTCATGAACCCTTGAACCCACTGCCCCAGGAGAAAGAATCTAGAGATGGGGTCATTTCCAGGTGCAGAATGGAGAGCCAGCACTGGGGCTGTTAGGTGCAGGGATCCCACCATGCACCCAACATTCTGGAGCACTTCAGGTGGGGACATATTCCACCTACTGAGGGTGAGACCTAGCAAATCAGTTTCAGGAAGACAGAGTCTGGCCATCTGATGGGGCCAGGAAGCAGTGGTTGCATCCAGTAGACTTGTGGGGGTGTTTGAGATCTCTAAAGCTGTGACTGGTGACTTCTATGTCCACACTCAAAGGGTAGAGACATCTTGGCCAAATCACGCAAGCCAAGGGAGCTTAAGGGACTATAGAGTAAAATAGAGAGAAGATGGGGCTGTGATCCCTTGCTTCTGACCCACCTAGCTAATTATTGCTCTCTCCACCCTTTCTAGCTCACTGTACTGTGCCACACTACAGCCCCAGTTACAGCTTGTGCTTCCAGAGGCTGGGCTGTCTCTGCATCTCAGGTCCTGGTTGGGCCATAACCCAGTTAGCCTCCACCCCTTGTGTCCACATGACATATCAGCCCCACTGAGGTATGGCACACTAGTTGCCTACTCTGACCAAGTATATATCCATCTACACTGCCAGGGAACCCAGACCCATTGAAACCAAAATGGCCTGCCTAGCCTCCTCAACTGCCTAGCTTCCTCAAGCCCCTCATGGGGCTCCACACGAGTACCTTCCCACAATGCCATCCCAGATCAGAGGGGTCTGACCTCATAAATAGATTATGAGATTGATAATGGATCTATCACTCAATTGGCTATTTAGATGGGTAGGTACTTCATGAGGTACTCATGGTTGGAGGATACAGATCATTGGGGGAATGGCCTTGTGGGTACATTTTGTCATTTATCCTAGTCTCCCTTCTTTCCTACCTCCTAATCTCTGCTTCCTGGCCACAATGAGGTAAACAACATTGCTATACTACATACTTTCTGCCATCTTGTTCTATCTTGCCAGAAGCCCAAAACAATAAGGACAAATAATCACTGACAGTAAACAAAAACATTATTCTGATATTGTGACATGGTACAGTAACCTGAGATGTAATCCTCTATTGTGACCTTGTACAATTCTCAGAAACATACAGTTACTGTATTCACGTACAGAAAACACAGACAATACCCAGATACTGTGATCTCATACACTAACCAAAGATAATATCCAGATACTGTGACCAAGGCACTAAACACAGACATTATAGAGATACTGTGACCAGGTATATTACAAAGAGACAATAACCAGATACCATGACCAGTATCCAAACAGACTAGCCAGATGTATCAGTCACACATCTCTAAAGGAATACAAGGAATAGGACATATGTATGTATATAAAGCTGATTTATTAGATTGGCTTAGACATCTAGAATCTGGATAGTTCCACAGTGACCATTTGCAGGCTGGAGAGCTGAGAGAGGGAAGCTGCTAAGTCCATGAAACTGGAGTCTCAGAACAACAGAAATCAGTGATGTCACCTCTGTCCTATATCAAGGCCTGAGAACTCCCCATAGAGTTGCTGGTTAGTCTGCTTTGGAAAAATGAAGGAGCTAGATTCTGAAGTCCTCATGTGATCACAGAGTAGACAAGTACCCTCTCAAGACGAATCGAACTTGCTTCTGCTGTTCCTTCCTTGTTCTTCGAAATTTGCTCCATCCAAGTCCCCAACCTATTAGTCTTTGCTGCCCTCATTCTGTGTGTGTCTTTACCTCAGTTTGCTGTCCCACAGGCCAATCATACCTAGAAACAAACTCACTGAGACATACAGAAGCCTTTGAATCTTAGGCATCTCTTAACCCATCAAGTTGACAACACAGATTTACCATCAAACCAGATATGTACCAGGTACTAGAAATATCAGCCAGATACCATGGCCACAAATAACAAGTATGTACCATGACTAGAAATAGTAATCAGAAAAAATAATTAGATGCCATGTCCACGTAGAGTGAGCAGAGACAAAATCCACATTCTACAATCAGATAGAGTAATTATAGATGTTAGAGAGACACCATGACCTGATCCACAAGATGGACATTATCGAACTACTTTGAGTACATACTGTAACCAGAATAATAGTTAGAAAATGTCTGAGTAGAGACATTAGCCAGGTACTTCGACCAGATAAAGGAAAGAGAAACAATACTTTGATATAGTGACAAGGTAAAGTAAACAGATACAATAACCCAATACTGTGACAATGTACAGTAAACAGAGACATTAGCCAGATACTTAAACAGGAATACTAAGCAGAGACTGTGATACTCTGACCTGTTATGTTAAGATGAGGCATTAGCCAGATACCATGATCAGGTATGGTAACCAGAGAAATTATGTAATTACTGTGACCAGGTATGGTAATCAGGAACATTAGAAAGATACTGATACAAGGCACATTTAACAGAATCATTATGCAAATACTCTGACCACCAAGTACAGTAACCAAAGACATTACCCAGGTACCTTACCAAGTACAGTACACTGAGAAAATATCAGATACCATGAATAGGTACAATATCTGAAGACCTTAGCTAGATACCATTAACAAAGTCAGTAACCAGTGGTAGTATCCAAATTCTGTGACCAAGAATAACAATTATAAACATGAGTCAGATACCATAAACAACTACAGCATTCACAGACAATTGCTTGATATCATATCCAGGTACAGCCACTACAGTCCATAGCCTGCTACTGAAACTGGGTGCAGGAACCAGAGACAATAGACAGAAACCATGAGAACGTAGCCAAACCAGAAATTATGCAGATTCCGGTACCAGGTATGGTAACCAAAGGTATTAGTCAGATAAACAGACTGAGTAGAGTAAACCAAAACAGCCAGATAACATGACCAGGTGCTGTAACCAGAGACATTTGTCAAATACCATTATCAAGTACAGTAAACAGAGACAAAACCATATATAGTGACCAGATATACTAACCAGAGGCATTAACTTGCTACTGTAACCAAGTAAAGTAACTAGAGACAATAGCTAGATGCTTTGAACAGATACAGTAACCAGGACTGATACAGTGAGCAGGTAGATAATGCCCAGATAATGTGACTGGATAAATTAAGAGAGACATTAGCATGATACAGAAACCAGTCACTGTAATCAGAGATAATACCCAGATTCAGTGATCAGGTTTGGAAACCAGACAACAGCAGATACAGGGACCATAAACATTAATATAGAAATTAGACAAGTAAGCCAGGTACTGTGACCAGGAATAACAACAGAAGACATTAGCCAGATACTGGGACCAGGTTTAGTAACTAGAGACATTAGCCAGGAGTCAGTATTGTGACCAGTTTTAATAGATAGAGACCATATTCAGATACTGTGACCCAGTACAGAATGTAGAGACATTTTCCAGACACTGTGACAAGGTATACTAACCAGCAATAATACCCAGATATTTGACTGTATACAGTAAGCAGAGATATTAATCCAATACTGGAACCAGATACAGTAATCAGAGATATTAGTTAGATACCATGACCAGGTACAGAAAGAAGAGACAATACTCTGATACCATGACTGGATATAGTAAAGAGAGAACTAGATTCCCTAGGTAGGAACAGCAAGCAGAGACAATACCTCGTTCCTCATACATTTTACTTCAATATGTTAAAATAAGCAGAGGCATTAACCAGAGACTATGACCAGGAACAATAAGCACCGAAATTAGGCAAGTACCATGACTAGGAATAGTAACCAGAGGCATTAGCTAGGGATAGTGACCAGGTACAGTATACAGAAACATATCCAGATATGTTGATCAAGTACAGCACACAAAACAATACCCAGATACCATGATGAGTCAGTAAGCATATACCGTGACAAGATACAATTATCAGAGACATTACCCAGATACCATGACCAGGTACAGGAAATAGAGACATTAACCAGATTCAATAACCATGAACAGTGACCAGAGACAATATATAGACACCATTCCCAGGTAGACTAAACAGAGACAGTATCCAGATACTGTGCCCAGGTACAGTACCCAGAGATATCAGCCAGATATCGTATTCAGATATTATAACAAGACATATCATCCAGATACCCTGACCACGTTGAGGAACCAAAGATAATATCTAGATACCATGACACAGTACAGTAACCATAGGCATAAGCCTAATATTGTGACTAGATACAGTATACACAGACAAAACCTTAATAACAGCTCCAGGTACACTAAACAGACACAATAACCTGATATTATAACATTCTGTGGCCAAGGACAGTAACCAAATTCATCATAACTCAACCTGCTACAATAAGAAGAGGTACTGGCCAGATTCCATGGCCAGGCATAGTAACCAGTGATAAATCCTAATTATATGTGGTGCTACAGTAAGCAATAGTATTAATAAGACACCATGACCAGATATAGTATCCAGAGACATTAACAAGATACCATGACCAGGTTCAGTAGCTGAGACTTTAGGAAGACACAGAGAACCAGTAAACAGTTATTGCCCAGACACTGTATCCAAGGAAAGTAACCAGTGTCATTAGCCAGATATCATGAAAAGGTCCAGGATACAGATACATTAGCCAGATATCCTCATCAGGTATAGTAATCTGAAATATTAGCCAGGAATGGTGACCAGATACAGTAACTAGAGACAGGAGCCAGTAATGAAAACTAGCTACAGTAAACAGAGAATTTTGTCAGATTCTGTGGGTAGGAACAGTAAGCAGAAAAAATACCTTATACCTCCACCTGTGACAACAAGCAGAGGAATTCGCAGAGACCTTAGCCAGAACCTTTGACCAGGCATAGTAAACACAGACATTAGCCAGATACACTGTATAGCTACTGTCACCACAGATGTTGTTCAGACACCATGACCAAGTATATCATGCAGAGAAATGGGTCAGACACTTTGAATAAGTACAGTATACAGAAAAATATCCAATTACTGTGGTCAGATAGTCACCAGACATTAATCATATAGTGTGATAAGATACACTAACTAGAGACATTACCCAGATAGCATGACTGGGTAGAGTAATGGGAGACATCAGTCAGATACTATGACCAGAAACAGTAATTAGAAAAAATATTCAAATACTATGACCTGGGTACAGTAACCAGAGACATTTTATAGACACTGTGACCAGTAAAATACCACGACCAGGTGTGATGGTTGGATATGAGGTGTACCCCCAAAACTCACATATGAGACAATACAAGAAGGTTCAGAGGAGACATGATTGGGTTGTGAGAGCCTTAGTGTAATCAGTGACTCACTCCCTGGTGGGATAAGTGAGTGGCAACTAACAGGATAGGGTGTGGCTGGAGGAGAATGGAATTGGGGCATGGCTTTGGGGTATAGATTTTGTATCTGGAGATTGGAGATTCTCTCTGCTTCCTGATCACAGAAATATGAGATGCTTCCTTCCAACACACTCTCCCACCGTGATGTCCTACCTCATCTCAGCCCTGAAGAATGGAGCTGATCTACTATGGCCTTTCAGACCTCTGAAACCATGAGCCCCCACATAAACTTATCCTCCTCTATAATTGTTCTGCTCAGAATCTTTTAGTCACAGCAACAAAAAACTGACCAAGACATTAGGTATAGTAAACAGAGTCATTATCTACATAAGGTGACCAGGTACAGTAACCAGAGACCTTAGCCAGACACAGCAACAAGTTCAGAAACCAAAGCCATTAGCAACCTCCTTGACTAGGTACAATAACCAGAGACTCAATTTAGCCAGATTTGGTGATCAAGGACATAAACCAGAGAAATTATGCACTCACTGTGATGAGGTACATGAAACACAGACCTTAGCCAGATACTGTGACTAGTAACCAGAGACATTAACCAGATACCAAGACTAGGTAGAGTATACCAAGACAATACCCAGATACCATGACAGAATACAGTTGTCAGAACACTGAGCAGATACAAAGATCAAACATAGTTAAAAGGGTCAGTACCAGATACTGTGACCAAATAGAGGAATCAGAGACATTAACAACTTCTATGACAAGGTACAATAACCAGAGAATTAAGCCTGTTATTATGACCAGGTACAGTAAACTGAGGAAATACCTAGATACAGTCAGAAGGTAGAGTAACCAGAGACATTAGCCAGATCCCATGGTGCATCAAATAGAGAAAACATCCTGATGCCTGGTCTGTACAGTCATGAGTCAGATACCATAACCCAGTACAAAAACCACAGACCTTAGCTACATACCATGACCAGGTACAATAACCAGAAACATTAGCTGGATATACTGACCAGATATAATAATCAGCAACATTAGCAGGGACCTTGACCAGGTCTAGGAAACACAGACGATACCCAGATATGATGACAAGGAAAGGTAGCCAGAGACTTTAGTCAAATACTGTGACCAATTACAAAACCACATACTGTGGCCATATACAGTAAACAGAGATAACAATTAGTCACTCTGACAAGGAACAATAACCTGAGTCACATCCTGTGACCAAACACAATAAACAAAATTCTACCCATATATTGTCACTAGATACTGTAACCAGAGTCTTTTAGCAGATACTTGACCAGGTACAATAAACTGAGGTGTCAAGTCAGATACCATGACCAGGAAGAGTCAACAGAGATAGTGCCTACATACTAGGATCTATTACAATAAGACACATTACATGAACCTTTCTCAGCATTCTGATTCCTGGCATCCTACCTTCTGGGGGTCTCCACTGCAGCTTGACTCACTCTCAGAAGTTCTCATCATCACCCTCTTATGGGTTCTCCTCACAGATTCTTTTCATGCTATGCACTGCCTGTCTTCATAGGATTTTCTTTGACAGCTTGGTGGAAGTTTGTGGGGACCTTGGAACTCTTTTCTTCTGAATTCATACCTGTAAAAAGAGCACACAAAACACATTAGACAGTCACCATGTCCAGGTACAGTAAACAGAGACAATAAATAGATAGCATGAGGAGTTACAGTAACCACAGATATTATGCATATACTTCTGACCAGGTACAGTATCAAACACTTGACAGATAACATGACCAAGTAACCAGAGACTTTAACCAGATCTGTGAATGAGTACTGTTCCAGTTACTGCAGACTCAGCCCACCTGTGACTCCCATGGGTGACTTGGGTGAGGATGCTTGGGTTCAGAGGGTCTGCTCTGTGCTGGGTTGCAGTGGAGAGGTGGCCCTGCTTCTCCATGTGCCCTTCAGCTCTGCACCAGCACTGGCCACAATCAGTGGGGGATCAGCCGGTCCTGGACCTGGCACTGGCTCTGGGGACAGTTAGCCACCCAGCACCCTTCATAGTCCCCCAGGATTGTCCTCCAGGGTCGACCCCATCCCACCTCACTCGCCTTAGTGCCTTTCCTACCTGGAGCTCAGTGTGGGGATTCTGACATCTCCAGCCTCCTTTGACTGCATCATGGCCATGGGCCCCAACAAGGTGTCCCCAAAGGGCCCCAAAGGCATGGAGTTGAGGGGTACACCGCTGCACCACAAACAGAATGGTCAGCAGGGACGCAGGGTAGACATTGGACGCCTGACACCGGGCCCAGTTTCCTGAGCTGGGAACTTCGGACAAGACCTGCCCGCCTCCAGGCCAAAGCGAGTTTGAATTCCTCTTCAGCCTGTTCAGTGCCTCCGGTCGTGGGGCCGTTGGTCGCGGGCCCATCCAACATTCCACTGCAGCATGCGGACCCTCTGAGCGGGTGTCCAGTGAGGGCGGGGCCGCCAGGGTGCCCTCAAAGGAGCAGCGAGGACAGGGCCTGTTCAGAGGGCGGGGCTGGAGGTTCATGCGGTCCTCTGTGTGGAGCTCAGGGCCTCCGGGGCCTGCAGAGGTGGTCAAGGTAAGCACAGGAAGGTCAGGGCGACTTCTTCAGCAGAAATGTGCTGAATCCTACAGTCTGAGCAGGAATTGCTCAGGGGAAGCAGAACTGGTCCGGGTTCCAGGCATGCGTGCGCATGCGCACAAGACCACAGGTCACCTGATGCCTGAGATGCAGGGTCATTGAGAATGTTCCATGTGCTGCTGAGAAAAATACATGTTCTGCAGCTACTGGATGCAGTGCTCTGTAAAATCTTTTAGACCCATTCAATCTACAATTTAGTTTAACTTTTATTTCTTACTGTTTTTGTCTGGATAATCTGCCCATTGAAGAAAATGAGGTGTTGAAGTCTTCTGCTGTTACCATATTGTTCCTGTTTCTCTTTTGTGGTCTGGTTGTACTTGTATTATCAAGTTGTGTTTTCTAACGTTAGGAGCATGTGCATTTGCAATTATTATATCTTCTTGTTGAATTGATTCCTTAGTCATTATATACCAATCTTCTTTGTATCTTTTTACAGTTTTTGTCTTAATGTTCCTTCTCTCAGATGTAAGTATAGTTACTCCTACTCCCTTTTAGTTTCTGTTTGCTTGGGTTATTTTCCCCCCCATTCTTTTGCTTTGAGTGTGTACTTACTGATACAGTGAGTTTCTTGTAGGCAGTATGTCATTGGGGCTTGCTTTTTCTTCCATTCATTCTCTCTATATCTTTCAAGAGAAGAATTTAATGTTTATATTTATTATGTGTAAGCAAAGACTTATTCTTGACATTTAATTTTCTTCTGGTTGTTTCTATGTTATTTTCTTCCTCTCTTGTCTATCCTGTCATTTTGTGATTTTGTGTATTGAAAAATTTGATTCATCTCCATATCACGTATTTTTTCTTCTAGTGGGTTTCCTACTTTTCCATGTTTGTATGAGGGCAGTTAGTGTTTTTCACTTCAATTGTAGAACTTCCTTAAGAGAGCTTTTGTAAGGCAATATGGTGCTACTGAATTCCCTCAGGTTCTGCTTAATTAGGAAAGTCCATTTCTTCTTCATTTATGTAGAATAGTCTTGTGGGATACAGTATTCTTGCTTGGCATATTTTTCCCTTGGAATATGTCTTCCTATTCCTTCCTGACCTGTAAAGTGCTGGCTGAGAAATCTACTCCTATATATGTAACTTGATACTTTTCTGTTACTAGTTTTAGTATTCTTTCTTTTCATCATTTAATATTTGGCAACAATATGCCACTTAAGGACATTTTCCATCAGATTTATTTGGGATCTTTGATCCTCCTGTACTTACATAATCTTTCCATTTTAGCCATTATTTAATTAATTACCTTTTTATGCCTGTTTCTTTCTTTTAACCTTCAAAAATCCTGAAAATTTAAAAGAGATTTTCCTTTAATGGTGTCCATAATTCTTGGAGAATTCCTTAATTCTCTTTGGTTTTACACTTTCATATTTTATTTTTTAAGTTTAATTTTTTAACTACCCCAGAAAAACATAGTGGTTATACATAATAATAGGGCACCAAGTAGTGCTTAATACTAACATACACTGTGTATTTAAACAGAATCAAAGATATTATTTCATCATTTATTGTTTCTGTATAGTGAAAACCCAACAAAATGTAATCTAATCATAAAAAAATGAAATTCTCTCAGTTGTGACTAGAAGGGAATTGGTGATCATTAGGTGAAGCAGAGTATGCCATGCATAGATAGTTTCACATGATCTCATTTGCACATGAATTTTAAAAGTTGATATCATAGAAGCTGAAAATGGAATGGCACTAACCACAATCTGAACAAATTCGGCAGGATGAAGGATGGGGAAAAGTTGGTTAATGAGTACTAACAAATGTGATATGTATTTTAGAGACTGCATCACCTAACTTGTGTGCTAAAGGGCAGTACCTTTATGTCACTTTGGCCTGAATGGAATTTCTTAATCCAGATGTGGTCTGGCCAAGAGGAGTTGCAGGTGCTTGATTTGGAAATCAGTCTTGCATTAATGCACCTAACACATTGTTTTCTTCAGGAAACATATTATACTTTTGCCTCATGTTGGATTGGAAATTAATTTACGTATCCATATCATTTTGAAAAAAAATTTAATTATAAAAGACTATCCCTGTTATAAAGTTGGAAGAGACTTGGATGCATTTTGTCCACGTCCTAAGACTTTGTGCAATGCAGAATTTAGAAGAGGTAGACTGGGATATATAGCAAGGCATTTCTAAGCTGCAAAGTATTAAGGTTACATTTATTTGCTTACAAGAAATGAGAGCGCATACATAATTCAAAGAATAATTTATAATTAAAAGAGGAAAAGGGCCTACATAGTTGAAAATTTCTCAGCATTGCTGTGTGGTAGGAAATGAAGGAGAATTTCCAGTCAAGGAAACCAAGTGTGTGATAGGTTGACTGTTCTATTGACTTTCATATGAATAGAAATAACCAACAGTGGATGAAAGGTCCTAAAGACATTTCAGAGATCTCGAAAGCTTCCCCTTCCATCACAAACCAAGACATTTTGTAGAGCAGAATGGTTTAAGTGGACAGACTCAGGACTGTCCCTCCAAAGGATGTTGGTTACTGACTTTGACCTCTAATACCACCCCTTTCTTTGTATAATGGAGCAACACTCATCAGCCTCTCCAGCTGTGCTTTAAGGTGTATTTACTTCTTACAATTAGTATAATATCAATTGTAGACTGCTAATGCAAGTTGAATATCCCTAATTCCAAATGCTTAGGGCCACATTTTCTTTTATATTGAAGTATTTATATATACAGAATAATACATTGGGGTAGGACCTGAGCCTAAACACAAAATTTACTTGTTTTACATATTCACTACATAAATATATTCCAAAGATAATTGTATGCACACCTAAAATGATTTTGTGCATTGAACAAAATATTATGATTTGGAATTTTCCACTTTTGGCATTATTATCCAGAAAGTTTAGGAAGTCTTAGCATTTCAGATTTTTGATATTTGGGTTAGGATTATTCAAGTTGTATATACCCTTTATTGTCTTGAAGAAACTCCTTCTGTGTCAAATTTTTTAAAGATTATTTTTGTAAATGATGTTGCTTTTTTCCATTTATTCAGATAATAATGTTGTTGGTATAATTGTGCACACTAGATTCATAGTACATTTTATTTTTGTCATTAGCTGAAATGTTTCTTGTTCATATTGAATTTATTTACTTTCATATTTGTCTAGATAAACTTTTATCAATTTTGTTTATTGGTTCAAATATCGACTCTTAACTTTGTTGATGTTTAATACTGTTTTCTTAGTTGATATTCTTTCAATTGTTTTCTTAGTTGATATTCTTTCTTTTTTGAATACTTTTTATTTCCTCCCTCATAATACCTTTAGTTTAGTTACTTCTTCATTTTCTAGTTCTCTGAGGTATAACGTTTGAAGCATTGTTATTTATTTGAGATCTAGTTCATGTGGGCATTTATACTTATATATTTCTTCCTTTACAGAACCCCTTTTCTGCACTTTGTACTTTTTAGTATGCTGTGTTTTGATGTTTATTTGAAAGTATCATTTATTTTCCTTTGAATTTTGTCAATGATCTTTTGGAAGGTCAGGACAATGTCCTTCAAATTCTATATATTTGTGAATATACCAACATTCCATTATTGATTTAGATTTTCATGTGTTTCTCTGGCAAAGATACTTGATATCATTTCAGTAATCTTAAAAGTTTGAATCTTTTCATGACAAAACATATGACTTAGCCTGCAGAATGTTGTGCATATACTTCAGAATAATGTGAATTCTGCTATTGTGTGGAATATTCTATATATGTCTGTTAGGTCTATTTGGTGTAACATATAGCTCAAGTCCAATGTTTCCTTATTGATTCTTTGTTTGGATGACCTATCCATTGTATTACAGAGGGAGTACTGAAGCACCCTACTATTATTATTTTGTAGTCTATTTTCTCCTTCATTCCTAGTGATCACAGTGAGCATATTAGAAGGTGAAGTCTTTTTAGGTGAATAGGTCATGGGGTTCCAACCTCAAGAATGGGAACAGTGCCCTTAAAAGGGAAGGCTAGAGTACTTCTTCGACCCTTCGACCTAGTTAGAATGCAGTGAGAAGGTACCATTTGCAAAGCAGAGAATAAGCCCTCCTGGGAAACCAAGTTAACTGGTGCCTTGATCTTGGAAATCTCAGTCCCATTAACTGTATGAAAATATATGTCCTTTTAAAATAAGCCACACTGAATAAATTACATTTATTTGTTACAGTGGCCCATTGAGACTGAGTTAAATATATTCACAAGTGTTAACATTAAACACAAAGATTACTTGCTTACTCTAACCAATTTCCTTGAAATTGAGAAATCTGCCTCAACTCAATCAATTTAACTGAATCAGGATATCAAACAAGAAGAAAGCATTTAATATAAGCCATATGATTTTATGCAATAAGAGGTAACAGTGTGTCACCTTAAATTTTTGTATATTTTTATCTTTATTTTCATCCTAAACATTATACCTTTTAAAAATCAAAGATGTTTCTATTCAAATTGATTTTAACTAAATAGTGCTATCTGAAATGTAAAGAGATAAAAATTACACTTCAAAATCTTGTTACTGAAATTGTTAAACTAGAAAAAAAATTTTCTATAACAAAAAATTCATTCAAGCATCATTTGACCTTGACATCATTACCAATGAGGTCTATATTTCTACACATGATCACCTTGCTTTTTGGACATTATTATCTTTAAATAACTTATTCTTAAGATTCAAAACTGATTATATTGAAGACTGAAAATTTTACAATATAGATAATGCTGATACTCCTCAACTTACAGTGCGGTTACATCCCGATTAACCTGTGTTAAATTGAAATTATTTTAGGTTGAACATGCATTTAATATCCCCAACCTGTCATATATCATAGCTTAGCAAAGCAGAACTCTGTAGATATTGATTGCTTACTTTGTTGATCACAAGGCCAACTGGATGCTGTTAACTATTTTTAACCAATACCATAAAAGTACTCTACCATGTATTTCTAGCCTTAGAAACAAATTAAAATACAGTTTCTTCACAATACATATCACTTTCATACTACAGTTGAAAAGAAAAAATATAAGTTAAACCAACATAACTTAGGGACTGTCTCTTTAAAGGAATTAAACAACTTAATCTTCTTATCTATTAACTCAAATGTAGTTTTTACAGAATGTATGGCCTTTTCTGCCAATGCTTTTTTCCATGGTTATACAGTTACAGTTATGATAGTTATATATACAATTAAACTTGGATTCCTCTTTGTGATTTATTTTTAAATGTACTAGATTCATATACTTTGGAAGCTCACACGTCATCTTTTTTACATTTGTTTATTGATTGATAAGCAATAATCAGTAATTGCTTATATTTTTCACTAATATAAGGCATCATTTATTTGGTTTTTACGTGTTTCTGGATAATTTAATTTTGAAGATGGACAGTGTATCTTTCCATGCACTGTGAATCAAAGTCTCAGAGAACCTCAAAAGTTATGTTGAAAACTTTTAGAGTTTGGAGAATTATGGATACACACATGGAAGTAATTGAATTTAATTTCTTACCATAGATTTTTTATGAACAGGATGCAACAGGTTTGCCAAATCTGAATGCAGTGCTTTTAAGATGTGTCACTCTGGCCTCTGAGATTTGAAATACATCAGCACAGATCAACACAAATTCTGATTTATGAATAAAAATTAATTAAACAAAAAAAAAACCTAAAAACTAAATTAAATAAAACTTCTGAATTGAAGTGCATAGTTTAATGATATTAATAATGGTACCTATTTTTTTGTGTGCAACGAGGATACTCCATGTGACCATCAAAACACTTTGTATGAAATAGTTGTTTTGCTAATGGTTGATATCCAGGTTTTTACTTAAATTCAATCAAATATTCTGACATAGAATAAAGATTTTCCTCACCTTTCCAACTGAAATTTATGTTGTGTCTTTCCAAGATTTCTTCTGATATTAAACATGCATCTGAAAGAAAGAAATGAACATGAAATATTAAGTAAGATGAGTGTTTTATCAAGTCTTTGGGATTTTCAAGTAGAACACTTTTTAATGTTTCAGAAATTCTTCCTGAAAATTCTTTCTGAACAAATTCTTTGTGAATACCAGATAGATTTAAATACAGTTAAAATGGAAAATGATGTAAAATTAGGTGGTTAATATATGATTATATTTTATTATCAACTCATAAGATTAATTACCATATTAAGAGCTCAGTATTTTAGAGTGTAAAAACATCATGACATGATGACTGATTTTTTCTTTTTCGGACTGGAGATTGAAACCAGGAGCACTTTACAACTGAGCTACAACTAGAGTCCTAGTATTATTATTATTATTACTGTTGTTGTTCTTGTTATTATTATTATTATTTTGAGACAGGATCTCACTAAATTGCTAAGGCTGGCCTCACACTTGGGATTATCCTGCTTTAGCCTCCCACATATCTGGATTTTCTTTAATTAAAATCTTGGTCAAATGCTACAAAGTTTCAGTTATAAAAATGTATAAGAAAGTGTGTCTCACACAAACAAGCAGTAGAAAAGACTAATAAAACAAAAATTTGGTTATCAGAAAAGGTAAGAAAGATGCATACACCTTTAATAAGACAAATCAAGACAAAAAAAGGGACAACTCAAAATAAGAAATGAAAAAGAAGACATTATAACCACTACCACAGAAATATGAAGGATCATTATGTATTATTAAGATAAAATACATGCTAACAAATTGGAA
Source organism: Sciurus carolinensis (assembly GCF_902686445.1). NCBI lineage: Eukaryota > Metazoa > Chordata > Mammalia > Rodentia > Sciuridae > Sciurus > Sciurus carolinensis. The sequence goes on from NC_062224.1 coordinate 90,301,602, forward strand.
AATGTAGAAGAAATTTATAAATTTTTAGACACAGAGGTTCTGCCAAAATTAAACCATGAAAAGATAAAACCAGAAGAGATCAATAATGAGTAATGAGATTAAATCAGTAATAAAAAAAAGTTTAGGAATGTCCATAACTAGATGTATTTACCTATTAATTTTTCAACCTCTTTAAGGAAGAACTTATTCCATTTCTTTTAAAGTTATTATTAGGGTGGATTTAAGCGGCCGCATAGGAGGAAGCTGGACACCCGGCAACCCACAGCAAGTATGGGGGGAGCATCAGGCTGCTCACATGCACCAAAGAACAACCAATCTGACGCTGGCAGATAAACTTTAGTAGTGTTTTGCAACCGCCCATCAATCAACGGAGTCCCCAGCCAACCCTTGAGGAACACTAAACCCTCAAACCTTCCCCCACCTATCCCGGCCTGTAAAGACTCTGGGCACCCAGGGCCATTTGTGGTTTCCTCTAGCTCTCTACCCTGATGTGTACCCCGGAGAGCTGGAGATTTTAACCGAGAGCCAATTTCCAATAAAGACTGGTTTGGCCACTTTTGTCACTCTGTTGGCCAGCTCCCATCAAGCTTAGTTATTGCAAAGAATGGAAAGAGGGAATCCTTCCCAATTCATTCTCTGTGGTACTCTGGTAGCATAGCAGATAAGAACACAAGATAAAAGAAACTGTAGACTAATAATCCTCATGGACAGAGATGAAAAATTTCTCAACGAAATATTAGCAAATCTGGTTCATGAGAATCATAAAGATTGTTCACCATAAACAAATTGGTTCCATCCCAGGGATGCAAGGATGGTACAACATATGCAGATCAATAAACATCATACATGCCATTAACAGAATGAAGGATACAAATCATGGGATTAATAGACACAGAAAGCACTTGAAAAAAAATCAACATCACTTCCTGATAAAATCCCTGAATAAAAAAAGTTTGGAAAGATTATACCTCAGCATCATAAAGGCTATATATGACATAGTCACAGGCAATATACTGAAGTGAGAAAAGTTGAAAACATTTCCTCAAAGATCAGGAACAAGGGTGTTCATTCTCCCAGCACTTATTCAATATAGTTCTAGAAATTTTAACCAGAACAGTGAAATAAGAGAAAGAAAGAGCAAACAAATTGGAAGGAGAGAAGCCAGATTATTCATGTCTGCAGATCAAATGATTCAATATATAGGAAAACCTAAAGACTCCACTAAGAGACGATTAGAATGGATAAAGTCAGTAAGGTGCAAGATAACAAAATCAACATAGAAAAATCAGTGGGAATTTTCAACACCAATAATGAAATTGCTGAGAAACAAATCATAAAAACAATCCCATTCACAGATCTGTATAACAAACAAACAAACACAACAAAGAACAAAAGACCTCTACCACACAATGATGAAAGACATTGAAAAACATACAAAATAAATGAAGAGATTTCTCATGTTCAAGGACTGGAAGAATTTGTGTTGTTAATATGTCCATAATACCTTAAGCAATTTACAGATTAAAAATGATCCTCCTTAAAATACAAATGATATTCCTCACAAAACCACAGAAGAAAATTTTAAAATTCTTATGGAAGTAAAAAAGACCCTGAATAAGTATAGAAATCTTGAGAAAAAAAAAAAACAATGCTGTAAGCATCACAATACCTGATTTCAAGACATACTACAGAGCCAGAATAACCAAAACACCATATTATTTGCACAAATACAGACACCTAGACCAATGGTACGGAATAGAGAATCTCTTGATAGATAGACAGATAGATAGATAGACAGATAGATAGCTATAGATAGATAGATAGATAAATGCATGCATCTCTAAGTACTGATTCTTAACAAAGTTTCCAAAAAGAAAGAAGGAAAACATTGGCTAAAGAACCACCTCTTCAATAAATAATGCTGGTAAAAATGAATATCCATATACAGACGATTAAATCGTCACTCCTCTTTTCACGTACAAAATTAAATTGAAACATATCATAGGCTTAAATATAATCTCTAAAAACTCTAAAATTAGTAAAAGGAAAAAATGAAGAAATAATAAATTGGTTCAAGCAAAAATTTTACGGGTAGATAACAAAAGCACAGGAGCAAAAATTCGATATATTAAATTGAAAAACTTCTCGACAGCTAAAAAATAACAGAATGAGACAAGCCGTGGAATGGAGGGGGAAAAAGAAACACTTGCCAACTATGCTTGTGACAAAGGGTTAATATCTAGAATATGTGTTTAAAGACATCAAAAAACAAAAAACAAGTAATCCAATAAAATGTTGGGCAATGATCTGTGATATCTCAAAGAAGAAGTACAAATGGTCAAAAATACATAAATAATGCTCAATATCATTAGCCATCAGGGAAATGAAAATAAAAATTACATTGAGGTATTATATAACCCCAGTTAGAATGTGTATTATTAAAAATAAACCCTGAAATTTTACAAATGTTGGTAAGGATGTGGAGGGAAAATGCACACTTGGTAGGAATATAAATCAGTACAATCATTATGGAGAATAAAACGTTTCTCAAAACCCTAAAATTTGATCTACCATATGATCCAGCTATCCTGCTTCTGGGAACATATCCAAGAAAACATCAATCAACATACCAAAGGGATATTTGCATGCCCATGTTTATTGCTGTTATTCACAATAGCGAAGATGTTGAATGAGAATGTGTTGATCCATAGATAAGGTAGTGGCATATTTAAATAAGGAAATATTATTCAGCCATAAAGTATTAAATCTTGCCATTTATAGTGAAAAGGATAGAACTGGAGGTCATTATGTTAAGTGAAAAGAACCAGACATAGAAAGATAAGCCCCATGTGTTCTCTTTCATATGTGGAATATTAAAAAGCGTGACCTGAAAGTAGAATAGTGACCATTAGATGTTGAGAAGTGTTTGAGTCATAGGGTGGGTAGATGGAGGTTGGATATAATCAGGCAGGGTGTATGCATATATGGAAATATCACAATGACCCCCATGAATATGGACAACTAATACAGGCTAATAAAAAATTAAAATATAGTTTTAGAAGTCCTCATGTTGTATATCTAGAATACATATAATTGTATTTATTATTTTAAAATAAAAAATAACTTATTAATATTTATTTCCTCACATATTAATACTTATTAGAGAAGCATTCCACAGAATATAACTTCTTTAATGTGTGAATGTTCTATTGAACACAGCAAAGTATCATATTCAGGCTCTGATTTTCCCAGGACCCGTGAGAACACTGAAGTACTTACGTAAACATTTGGGCAGTTCTGACCACTCTCCAGCTCTACACACTATTGTCTTGCTACCTTGAAGTTGATACAAAGACCGGCACTGATATTCAACCGATGAAGCTGGAGAATATACTGAAGATGGGAATGAAGTGAGGTCTCCATTTTCAACAGGTGGAGGAGAAACACATTTTCCTGTGGAATCTGAAAAATACCATTTCATTTATAGAGAGAACAAATCAAAATACAGAATACAATTAAAGCCAGCACAAACATATCACTATCTACAGCATCATGACTTTATCATTTCTGGAAACAAGTGATCACTTGAAAAAATATTAATCACAGAAAATGAGGGTTACATTTTTAAACTCTTCCTCTCATCTCACTGCAGGCACAAATAAACCATCCAAAAATGTGTCCATTTTGCAGAGATCTAGTACTAAATATATGTCTAAAATAAATGCTGCATGGGTAGATAGCAAAGACAAACTAAGAAAGTTTCTTGTTCTTATATATGAAATGACGCAGTATTTATTGTGTCCCTACTGATTTCTTTTTGATTTTCCTTTTCATTACAAAAGAAAAAATAACTTCTTGGAAAAAATTCAAAAATGCAAATTTGTAGTAGATAAAAGGGAAATATTTTCTACCTGATCTGGTCAAGATAAGTAAAAATCATTCTTAGGTATTCCTTTTGCTAAGCATAATTTATAACCTTGGATATAAAAAATTGAAATATCAATATAAGAAGACTCTGGGAGGTACAGAGAATTCATTCTGACTAGGAACTTCAGAACTCAAGGAATAGAAAATAATGTGCTATATGAGTTAACTTTAGGGCTTTTGTGTATTCTAGATGGAACACTGGAAAAGGCTAATCCCAGGAATGATATCAGGTAGAGATAAATAAGGAAAATCTCATGAGGAGCCTCATTCCTTTAACCTAAGGACAAGAGAGGGAGCAGTCTTGCAAGACCAAGAGAAGATAGACTGAAAATATATCAATGAATTGAACTTCAGAGACCTTGAGAAAAAAAGAAAACATTGGAGGCCCAGAAAGAGGGAAGAAATAAGTTCAATAAAACAATTTCACAACTTGGGCACAAGGCACAAAAGTAGATAATCAAGAAGATGTGTAGTCTCATGTTAATACATATCATAATGAATCTGTTTGAAGATAAAGGAAAAATTCTTGAAAACTGCAAGGTAGAAAATCCACATTACCTATACCTGACTAATATTAAATGACAGTGGGCTTCTCATTCATGGCCATGGAGGCCACAAGGAAGTGAAAGAAGAAAGTTGTCAACCTCCACCTCTATATGCAGTGACACTGTGCTTTAGAATAAAGGCATAAATAAAGGCATTTTTTTTACAAAAAAGATCAAGAGAATCTGTCTCTAAGAGTTATCATTAAAGTCTAACTGAAAACATTCTTCATACAGAAATGAAAAGATGACCGAAGAAGATTGAGTCTTCAGGAGAGAGAAAAGAACAATGTAACTGATAAAAGGAAAAATATATAATAGATGTTTTCCTCATCAGTTCATTAATTGTGTTTAATGTCTGAAGGAAAATTACAGTATTTGATAATACTTTTCAGTGTATATAGAGGAGATCAGAATTCAAGTTTTCATATAGTCCTCACATACACACATGTCCATGTCATGTTATCCCATCATCCTCAGAAGTTGTAAAACCATCTTCACAAATATAATGCAATTTAGTGCCATGTGCATTTATTCTGGATTCATTTATTTCTTTCCATTCTTCTGAAAATCTAGATGGACTCATGGTTCCATGGTCTAATCCAGGCGGTTGAGAACATGGAAGTTTTGCTATGTGAGAAATAGGAATCAAAGGGTGAAACATAAATAAAACATCTAAATGAAAACTAAAATCAAATACTATTGAGTTACATCACCACAATATCTATGCTATCCTCTTGTCCACTATCCCCCTTGATTTGTGTCTACCTTAGTATATGAAAAACAGCCATAAAGAGAAAATTTATCTGCTATTTACATAATATCGCAACGTGTTGTCCAATTTTGATGACAGAAATGAAAGCTGGTCACTGATTTATGTACCTGAATCATAACTTACAGTTTCAGGATACAGTGTGATAGAGAAAAAGGTCTTCATCTATTTCATTTACATAAAGCAAAGGGATTCTTAGCTTCAATTGAAAGCATGTTATAAAGCAAGCTGCACACTACTGACCAACACAGCGTGGTATTCACAGCCATCTCCATTTTTGCACATGATTTCTACTGCTTCCTGAATCAGATAATTTTCTTGCAAAGAACAGACACTTTTTCTCCATCCTGATATTTCACTGTTGTTGTCACATCTTCAGCACTGGGAATCTGAGGTGGAGGTGGACAGGAGTCTCTTTACTCCTCTAGAAAATATTAAAATTAGATTTTTTCAATAAAAAATAATCATTTGAATATATTTAAAATATATTCCAAAAATAGAAAATTCAATAGTCCTGTATGATGATGTAATTATGTTGCATGTTTATTTATGTTATACTTTTCAATTCACACAGTAGTTTAGTATTACCTATTTTTATGCTCCTCCTTATCATTTTACCCATTCCTTCTTTTTAAGCAAACTTCCTTATTTATAAGAAACTTATTATTTGTAATCTTTAGATAATCTTAGCTGAATGATACACTTTAAATAACAAGTATTAAATAAAGTACGCAATGAATTTCTTTTTAGAAATATGCATGAACAAATATATTGAGACTGCATTAAGACCCTTCTGAAATAATCTACCAACAGAAGCTGATTAGCCAGAGGAAAAATTTGCAGATAGTTAACAATCAATATGGTATTGCCTCTAGATCACTAAATATGTTTATTGCCTCTAGACCACTAAATATGTTTACAGGGTGCTATTTCAAGTTTCAGCCCTCCTGAACCTACCATTTAGAGGCACACCTACACTGCCTAGGTGTGGGAAGTCATCCTTATCTAGGAGAATCAGATGTGGTTAAGCCATGGGATATTGAGGCCTGACTCCCAGGAACTGACAGCCATTGGAGTGTGGGGCCCTGTGTGGGAGTGGTTTCCGGTCTGGTTATATGATAGTTTTCCTGAACAAATTGAGTTCCCTAACTCCACCACATCCTGTTCATCACAGAAGAAGCCCTTCCCAGTCCTGGCCCCTTTACCTGTGTTACTATAAATAAGGAGAGTTGGGCTACTCCATGTTGTTAGAGGCCAGATCTGGTATGGCCAGTTTCCTTATACTGCCAATTATTTAAAAAGAGTGCTGGCTCTTGTTTGTTTATTGGTTAGATAAGTTAATGGGTAATTGATCGATTTACAGCCAACATCATCCTCCAGCAGTTAATCCTTTCCTCATCCACATGGGACATGGCAGAAACCCCAATACCTAGGGGTATATAAATTGATGGTATACACCCAGTTTAATGACTACACAATTTAACTGTATTTACAAAATTAGTAGGGTATAAAAGACCCCTCTCAAACTTAATATCTGAGTTCCTATAAAACTAAAATACCTCAGATGCAGCTAGATGGTTTATAATGTGAAAATGAACTATATTCCATTTGAATGGGGAAGGGCTCTGGGTGAATCTGGAAGTAATTGAACCTCTGATTCCTTAAGCTTGCTTTCTCTATTCTACTGTGTTTTTTGCTTCATTAAAAGCGTTATGCATGTAAGTTGACAAAAATCATAACCCTTTCAAAACATAGAAAAAGGAAATTAGATCTGCTATTAATAAACAACAAGAGTTAACTTCACTCACGAATAAAGAGAAATATAGGGCTGGGACCATAGCTCAGTTGGTAGAGTGCTTGCCTTGCTTGCACAAGGCCCTGGGTTCAATCCCTGGCACTACAAAAAAAAAAAAAAAAGAGGCAGAGAGAAATGTAAATTAAAACTTCAGATGAAAGAGTGTTTTCTCTCTCTCCATTGGGAAAAATTCAAAGTTAGCTAACATACTCTAGTAATAGAAATCCAGAGGGGAAAGTATTTTCTCATACATTCTGACCACAGTGTATTAAAGTCACCCAGAATTATTGTTGTAGTCTATTTGATTTCTGAAAGTGAGAAGAATATGTGAAGTTAACTATCTTATTTATTGCTAGCAAATTTGACTTCCTTTTTCTGTTTTGAAAGGGTTATGATTTTGTCAATTTACATGTTAGGAAGGATAGCTCTTTGTGATATGAGCTGTAAATATCTCCCTTAGTTGCCTTCCTAAAAAAGTTTGTTTATGATGCTTCTTTCCATAAAAAATTGATTTTTATGTAACAAAAAGTACCAGTGAAATAATTTTTGACTTGGGGATTCTGAATCATGAAAAGTTAGATCTTGCTATCTCCAGTTGTGTAAAAAAGTTTTTTGAGTTTTCTTATTATTCATTAATGGTTGTGTTATGTAAAAATATCTTTGGTTCATTTGAAATTTATCATTGTATAGGAGGTAAGGCAGGGATATTACTTTACTTATCCCTATAACATTTATTTACTACTTCTTTTTCCCAGTGATTTGAGATGATGACCTCTTTATACATTCAATTTCTATATGAATCAGAGTGAACTTACATCTGGGCATTTGTTTTACTCATAGGCCAGTATGATACTCTTAAATTATTTAGGCTTTTAAAAATGCCTTAATGTGTTTTAGTTCTGGTCCCACTTCTATGTTTAATTTTCTCTCCGCTAACTTTAGCATCAGGTGATATAGCTTTAAACTGTTAAGCTTTCATTGAGATTTTCTTAAATTTACAAATTAATTTACAAGCTAATATGGTCCTTCTAGTTGAAGAAAAGCTATATTTTTGCTTCAGTGGTATTTTAATTTTTAATAAATCTCACATTTTTATTGACGAACCTTAATATAATTTTTGTTATTGTTGCATGTGAAATATTTTCTTCCATTGAATCTTCCAAAAGATTGAATAAACTATGGATTTTTGTATGCAGATTATGTACTTGATAAACTAATTGAGCTATATTATTGTTTGTAGTAGCTGTTAATAAAATATCTTGATCTGAAATAAAAAAAAGAGGCAAAGAGAAAGAAAAGTGTACACTGGAAAGTACGGTAAATCTTTTCAAGTGTTTGTCAATGCTGTTAACAGCTCATGGACATAGTTTACTAAACAAACTTGATTCATGACTATTATTTACTCCAAGGTTTCTGTTTTTGCTTATTTTCTTATTTCTATTCTTAAATATTTTGACATATCTTTCAATGTATTTTCATGTTTATTTTCCTATTTTCCTTAGGTGTCTTCTTTTCTGATTTCTAGATTATATGTTTCTTTTATTTTGTTCTTTGTTTCCTAATGTATGTTTAATGCTATCAATATCTCTGCATTTGTTCTATTACATAGATTTCAGATTATTCTGCAATTACTGTTATTAATTTACAGTATTTTTGGTATTAAGCAATTGATAAAGAAGTTCTTGTTTTCCAATTTTCCAAATTTCTAAAATAAGCATTTATTATATGTACTTAACTCTTTCATTACTTGAATTTGTAATTTTAATTTCAAGAAAATGTTTTAAGAAGTTGATGATTTAAAATTCATTTAGATTTTCTATATCACACTGGTATGGTCAATTATTTTAAGACCTGGCTGCCTTAAAATTAGATAATATATACCTTAGGACAAGTCTTTAAAAACTTGGAAATAAGTATTTTATAACTATAAAAGAGTTACTTCACAAGGACAAACCAATCTTGAATACATGTATATATCTAAAAATATCAAAATACGTACAACAAAAAAAGAACTGAAGAAGAAAAAGGCATAATCCTACATAACAATATTGACACAATGCATGCTAAGACTTATTGAACAAATAGATAAAATATTATGAAACTATATGGATCAATTTGAAAAACACTATTACTCACTTTAACCTAATCTTACTACAAGAATATATGCATATTCTATGTGGAAATGGAGTTATAAATTAGATAGACAACATATAGTGAAATAAAAAAATCATGATTTGAACTATTGCATAGTATTTCTGAGAACAGAATTACATGACTACATAGTCTAGTAAGAATAAATTATGTAAAAAAAAATTTGGAAATGAAAGCATATACTTCAAAATAATAATTGTTGAGCTTAAGGACAAATCACAAGGAAAATCAGAATATATTTCAAAGGGAATAAAAATTACAAATAAATTACATGTATAATATAAATAACATTATATATAATACATACAATTTGTGTTTATGAATAAACACATTTAAAAAATACATACATTTTTATTTATAAAATACATAGTTAAATATTCATATACATATTATACAACTAACTTTGTGGGACACAGCTGGAACAGGTCTTTAAAAAATGGGGATTTGATGTTTTTATTTTAGAAGTATGATGATTGAAATTCATGCATTAATTTCTAACTTAAAATGATGGTAGTGGGCTAAGGACATACCTTAGACATGGAATGCCTGCCTAGTGATGGAGATGTAAGTCCCTGAATGATATCCCCAGAACCATGCACAGAAAGAATGAATAACATAAAAATTAAGGGTAGTAATAAATTAAATTCAAAGTCTATAGAAGGAAGAAAACAATACAGTTAGTTGATCAGAAAATTGACAAAATTTAAGAAAGAGAAGATAAAAAGCAAAACTAAAAAGAGAAACTTTAAAAATGTAAGTATGGAAAAGAGAAAATGGAAAAAATTAGAGTGTTAAAACTGGTTACTAAAATTATTAATAAAATTGTATAAACCATTATGATTTTGCCCAAAACTTCCTGTGTTAATGCAGAAATGTTCAGAGGTGAAATGATTGAATTGTGAGAGCTCTATCCTAATCAAACCATTCCAGTTTGAATGGATGGAATGTTAAATGTAGGGGAGGTGGGTCACTGGGAATATACCCTGGAAGGGTGTTCATCATCCCTGTGACTCCCCTCTCTGCTTCTGAGCTACCAAGATTCAACCAATTCTTCTCTGCTATGGTCTCCTGCTATTATATCCTGCCTCATCTCAAGGCTCAGAGCAATGGATTTGGACAACCATGAAATAAACCTCTGAAACTGTGAGCCCCAAGTAAACTTTTCCTTCCCTAAGCTGTTATTGTCAGGTGTTTTAACATAGCAATGAAAAGCTGACTAACACAGAAATGATAAAGAATCTGATAAATGCAAACATAAAATCAAGAATAAAACAAGGGAGTGACAAACTAGGAATCCTCAATCCTCCTTTTCCCCAAAGACACATTGGTCAACAATACATGAACCAATTCCCTTGGAGTGAAATCTAGAAAGTGGTTGAAATGTTCCTAATGTGAGGTGAGCCCTAAACAAATCCATCAAAGCCAGTAGGAAAATTCAAGTCTATTCATACCCTCACCAACAGCACAGAGTTACACAATTGAAAATAAAATCCAGTTTCCAGATTTTCACTGGGCAAGAACAGAAAGTGGGGAGCTTGTGTCAAATGCTCTGACTTTTCTGAGGGACCACCCAAAGGATTAGATCTTGTGTCAATTGTCTCAAAGTAATGATGAAATGTAGTATATTCCAAATGTAGTATATTGCAAATGCCCAAAGGCCCACCCCCTGCAATGTTCCTCCTCATTATATCTTACCTGCCTATAGTCACCACCCAGTACAGTAGTCTTTTCAAACTAATAATCCATCAAATGGATTAATCCACTGATTAGGTCACAGCTGTTGTCTAATCATATGACTTCTGCATGATATTCCTGCAATATCATGCACATGAGTGTTTTGGGGAAAAATTATCCAAACATAAAAATAACCAACAGGCCAAAGAAGAAATCAAAAGAGAAATTAGAAAGTATCTTGAGGCACATGGAAATGAAAATACAACTTGCCAAAATTTACAGGATGCAGCACAGTAGAACTGAGTTGTATCATGTCATAAACACACAAGAGTTTTTCCTCAAGAATGAAAGATTTAAGATTCTTTATACATATGTGTGCACATAAACGTAAAATTCACTGTATTGTCAACACATAAAGAAAATGAATTTAACAGTATTCAACATCCCCCAATGATCAAAATTTCTCAGTTAACTAGGAACAGAAAGAGAACTCCTACAATTGGATGAATACCATCTAGAGAAATCCCAAAATAACATGACAATTATGGTAAAATATTGAATGGAGACTGCTGAAATAAATTAATTCTTCTATAGTAAATTGATTCTTTTCCTACATATTGCTTGAAAAACTGGCTATCTATACAGAGAAAAAAAAATCAACTCCTACTTAATCCTGTACTTGAAATTAATATAAGGTGATAAAACTAAATTAGAATACTATAAAGTTATAATGCTTCAGTAAGAAAATGTAGAAGAACATGTGTACTTCATGTAATTTTGTTTCCTTTAAAAAATAAAATTATCAAGTTAAAATATATGTCATAGATTTCGTTTCTTTTATTGGTATGGCAGTACGTCCTATATATTCTAGTCCTTCAAAAATATTGAAGTAGTGCCCACAATTAGAGAGAAAAACACAGATATGAAAAACTAAGACTGCAATGCTCTTTGCTATTCAATTGAATTGCAGGATTCGGTACAACCCAGAATTTTCAAGGCAGACAGAGACAAAATTTACCTTGCAAAAAAGTGTTGGTATCAATAAATAGCTAAACTCTTTAAAAACACAAAATACTCCTTTTGTAAGTCAGGAAAAAGGAATAAATTTTAGAAAACATTGTAAATAAGAACTTACTTGTGCGAGTTGATTCACGATCCCATGTTCCATTGATACAGATTGAATATTTCTATCCCAGTACTCCCCTACATTTGTAACTTAGGTTAAAATTATGATTATATTCATTTTTATCTGATTGATTTGCCTCATATACAATTAACCTTGGTGCTTTGCACTTCTCAAGTTGATCTGTTGCTATGAAATGAAAATGTTTCCATGAAGAGATCAATTATAAGAATCAAACCAACCTAACATTAGCTGTACAGTATAATGAAATTGTATTTCACAATTGTAAAATGAAATTGTGACTTAAGCCTCTAAATTCTATCAACAAATTAATCCTGGTCACCACTGCATGAGATGCGTGCTTTTGTATGAATGTAATTCTCATGTCCTGTCTTTGAAATATCAGAGAAAATATCTGTTACTAAGATATTTTGTAGTTTGGGAACTGAAAGAGTACAAGAGCCTCATTTTCTCAGAAGATCTGCATAGTAAATAGTTATCAAAAGACTAAATTTGGTCCCACATTTCAAATTTGTGCAAAAGTTTTATATTCATTTGCTTTCCTAATTGCAACCACCGTTATATTTTCCTAAAATATCAAAATAAAAACATTATCTATGGATATATAGCAGGTTGTTAGTTCAAATGTATTTTTTAGCAGGATAACATAATATTATAAAATCTGTCTTGAATATATAGAAAAAGACGTGAATATTTAAGCAAATTCATTATATGATCAGAGAGAGACAGAGAGCAAGAGCAAGAGTTAGGAAGAAAGAAAGAGAGAGAGAGAGAGAGAGAGATGAGAGAGAGAGAGAGAGAGAGAGAGAGAGAGAGAGAGAGAGAGAGAGAGAGAGATCGATCCTTGGAATAAGAAATTGAGCACTTTCATTCAGAGTATTACCTAGTGTTTGAATGCTTGCATGCCATTTCCAGGCCCTGAGTTTAATCCCCACACCATAAAAAGCAAAAGAAATTGGGTGCTTTAAAATTATATTCTCTTTTTCCATCCTTAGAGTCTTTGAGAAACTATATACCAGATCATACTATAGTCAAATAATATTATAATGCCAAAATAAAAACATTTTGCCGACTCTGGTAGGAGTGAAGTACTACAGAAGCATTTAATGTACCAAATACTTCAATAATTCGGGGAAGATGAGAATTCTGTTTGAATTTGATAAAATGTCTGTATAGGTCTCTGATAATATTTGTTATTAACAATTTGAAAAGCAGACTGAAGTGAGGATGAACACAGCAGAGCAAAGTCAGTAACTAGCAAAGCCCAGTAAGACTAAACCAATCTTAGAAAAACAATAAAGTGTGAAGTTAAAACACATGTGGTACTTGAGAATTGATCTCATCCTGGGCTGGTCCAGAGTGTTGAGGAAGGAAAATCAAGAGGTTGTATAAGTCCTAGTAACTAAAGAAAGATCTATCTGTTGCCAAGGGGAATGGTGTCCCTGGATTTGATTTATTTCTGAAAGGATTTTTTGTTTATTGGGAGGAAATAAATCTTTTGAGAAGCATGAATAGCTAGACTAGTGGAAAGGAAATGAATATTGAGAGGCAGAATTGTAGACCAACCTATGAGACCTGGAAGGGCTTATATGAAGCTGACTGTAGGCAGTAGGCAGAAGATGAACCACAGGATGAAAAACTCTGTGAGATAAGAAGAAATAATATTGTAGCACAAGTTTGCATGTAATTTAGAATGAAAAGTTGAGAGTTCTTGTGCCTACTGTTAACTTGGGTTTTCCTCCCATATGAAATGAGATGAAACCATTTGTATATAAAAAAGAACAATGATGAGTGAGGTTAGAAAAGTCTGAAGACACTTTTATTCCCAGGAATGTGTTTAGCAAAAAATGTAGGGTTAATAATCAACAAAATTTATTGATTCATTTGACAAAAACTTAATGAATAGCTTCTATATGTCTGTCTGTCTTCTGGGTATTGAGAGCACATGAGAACAAAACAAATATAAGTCCTGTCTTGGAGAAGCTTGACCCCATTCTGGGATTAATTAATATCTAGAAATCCAATGAATAAGTAAGACTGGAAACCTAGGACAGTCTTGGAATTAAGGACCCACAAAATCTCTAGGAAAGAACTCAGTCTAGAAAAAAAGTGAACAACCCTTCCTTTGGTCATCAAAGACTTGATCCCCAACAGGGCAGAGTGAAACTAATCAGTGATATTTGTTTCCTGGACCAACATTGGATGTGTCATGTGACTAAGTTGTAATACTGATTGAAGGCCTATGGCCAACCCATGTGGCAGCACATCAACTTCAGCTTGCTAACTTTGAAAATGAAAAGTTATCCTTGATAGAATCTCTGACAGAGAAAAGATTCTTATAAGGACAAGTTAGTTGGAAGTGGGTATTTAGTGGACTTCATTTCTTTGAAAAAGAGAGCGCCATATACAAACAACAGTTGTTTCCAAAGTACTTATATTTTCTTGGTAACAAGTATTCAAACTTTAATAATATGACAATTTATAAGTAAAATCTAACTCTACACTTATAAGATAAATAATATTAGCAGAAATAGAAATATTAATATATTCTATTAATACTTTTATTTATTTCTTCTGGAAACTCATTAAATGCTGAGCAATAAAATTCATTATTTTTAAGACTTTTTCAAGAATATCTCTAAATTTTACAAATATGATTGCAAATATTTTCTATGTAAAACTTGAACTTCATTAAGTGTGAATCTGAGAAGGGTGTTCTCACCAACAAACAGGAAGTTGGGTCCACATTCCACTAATACATGTAATTGATCTCTCTCCAATCATTGTGACATTTTCTGTACACTCGAACTCCACTGAATCCCCATGGTAATATGGAGGGGCAGAAGGCTGGGCAGAGCCATGGTCAAGTTCCAGTATAGCTCCACATGTTCTCTCATCCTCTATGTAAATTTCACAAAAACATGTTCATAATGAAGACACAGTATGTATGTTCAAATAAATACAAAAATGTTTCAGTTTCAATTTAATATTTTTAATACATTACCAGTACATATTGGCAAGGTTCTCCACTTTCCATCAACACATTGAATTTTATTAGGTCCCTTCATCAGCAATCTGGGATTGCAATTATATCCTACCACCTCATTGTGTCCATATTCTTCTTCCATTTTGTCCTGAACTTTTCCATTAAGGAGTAGAGGAGGTGGACCTTATGAATGTACATCTTCTATAACAGAAACAATGGTTAATGGTTGTCTGTTTTGCACTTTAAAAATCCAGAGAAATGGAAAAATTTTTAGGAATTGATTATTTATCATATGATTCATTATGGAATTCTTAATGAAAATAAACATTTACGGTGCAGTTATGTATCCAAGTTGAATTGCTTCTATTATAAAAGCATTGGAAGTATTTTTAAAGCTTTAAATATTTTCAATAATGAAGATACTTTGAAGATTCATGCAAACTGTTAGCAAATGTGGTTGTGGAAATTATATTAATTTTTCATTCTTTAGTAGCATTTTACATAACTTTTTGAGAAAGTATCATCAATGTGACAAGCACTCGATCTACATTTTTAACTGATTTCCTAATACACTCCATTGAATTAACTATTCAAATATTGTCTTGATGTACTCTATGAAACTTGAGAGAAGTCCTGAACTATATAAAATGTCCAGTATTAATGGTAGCAGTGGAGGAAAAACTAAAAGTATAAAGTAAGTCTCTGTAGTCTCAGTCACCATATTTGTATATATGAATACTTTCAATACATATTTCAAGAAATAACTGGTGATTAAATTCTTAAACTAGTTTGTGCTTTCTACCACACAACACATATCAACAATTTCATGAACTGGATTATAGACACTGTGGAAGCCAATAAAATATTGAAGAAAAAATTTATATTCAAAATTCTAATAATTATTTCTACAACAGTCAGATAAATCTTCACCTTTTCATACTGGAATATTAGGGGAACATCCAAAATAGTTGCACTGCACTGAATCTGGTCCAACTCTTGTAAGTCCTGATTGGCAGAAAAATTTCAACAATTCTCTGACTTTATATTTTTCTTTCTTGGGATCAGCAATTAAGAATTTTTCGATTTCAGTAATTGTGCATTCCCTCTCTAAAATAAAAAATAAAATAATTTAATATGTAATTAATCTTTGACAAATTAAATTTTACATATCATGTAAAAATGAGGTAGGTGTTTAGCAATGCATGCAGGAGAGATTCAGACAAATCCTCTTCCTGGAAAAAATGTTACATATTAGGTTTTATTTCCTCTCTAACTTTATTTGTATAGGATGCTGAGAAATGTGGTGGTATTGAATGGCAATATATCTGTCCTAAAATTTAGTTTCCAAATTCAATGAGTTTTCACTGAATATGACTTATTGCCGATATTTGTAAAATTTAATGTTACATTATTGTACTCTCAAAACATGACATTATTTTCACTTATTAAAAAAATCAACTTTGTACAAATTTTAAATTGCACATTTTAAAAAACTGGCTTTTCTGTTTAATATTATTGAAAAAATAGTTCATATAAAAAAGCAATTCTAATGTATTGAAGTTAGAGGAATAATAAAAATTGTGTAATTAATATATTACAAATAAAGAACAAAATTAAGCAATAGTTCAAGGCCAAACTGATACTCATATTCTAAGTGCTTTGAATTCTTATATTAATATTCAATCATTTTATTATATTTTATGATTATTAATTATTTTAATTCAAACAAGGAATAACATATAAAATCTCATTTTTTAGTTTTTAAAAAGTAGGTGACTTTAGTAAATGATATCGAAAAATCACTTTTCTTATTTGGAATTACTCTTCCTCACAAATTCATAAAATTAAAGGCCACAATTAGAAAATTAGAACCATAGTAGAAAGAAAATGCATACTAGCAACAGTAAAGCACTAAAACACTTATCAAATTAGATGTACAATAAAAACTATTTTAAAAATTAATGCATCAAAAACTAACTTAAAATTTTTGCTGTGGGGCTGGGATGCAGCTCATGCTTAGCAGGTGTAAGGGTCTGGAATCAATCCCCAAAAGCCCTCCAAAATTAATTTTGTAATTGTTTTGAGTTTTGCCAATTACTTGAGGAAAACCACACTTGAATGAAAGTCACTGGGATTCCTCTCCCGACTTCTATTACAATCTTTTACATAAAATTTCTTTTGACTTTGGAGGGGGTTTCAAGATGATGGAAGAGAGAAGGTTGCTTTTGTGGGGGCTCTGTGGCATGAAACCAAGAAAGGGGATAGGCAGCTTCTCAGCAAGGTGGGTGAACAACAACAACAACAAAGGATGGCGAACATTCTGGTATTTAATGCTACACATTCGAAGCGATGGGGGACTCAGGAGGCTGGATATAATAAAATAAGGAAGAAATCCCACTGACACAGCTGCTGCCACAGTTGGAGGCACCTGTCAGAGTAGCCCCTCCATGAACAAAGTGGAGGGATAATGGAATTAAAAGAACTCACAGTTAGGGTAGGCTTGAGCTGTGTCTGAATATGGAGAGTTCAGAGATCAAAGACACTGCCCAACTAAACTGAAAGGTGTGCTGCGTAATACTCTTGTGTGGGAAAGAAGCCACCTTCCCTCCAGGCTGTGTGCAGAAGAAAGAAAGAACCATTTTGCAATCCTGATGTGATGGCCACCAGCTGTGGAAGCTGATTCCTGGCAAACCCAAATAAAGGCCTGGTGAAATCACACTGCATGACATAGGGTGTGTCTAAGTGACCAGGAGAAAATCAAATGTGGAGAGAGGTTTACACAGTGGACAACTGGTTGTGGAAACCCACCTGGTTCTCACCCTCCCACTCCAAATCTGCTGTTTGCAGAACTAGCTGGGAGAGTTGTGCCTGACTGGGAATAAAAGGGTTGGGGCAGGAGAGATTGAGTTTGGAGACTGAACCCAAGACCAGGAAGTGTGGAGTCCACAGGTGATGTAGTAGATTAAAATCTGGCTCCTCAGCCACACGAGTGGAACCCAGGGAAGATCCCTGGGGTGCAATCTTCCAGAATGGACCAAAAATTGCTGAGCTAAGGAGGCGCACTGATTGAAATTCTCCAGACCAACTGGTATTCAAGGAAGAACCTGGAGGCCACCCAAGCCTAAACCCTGCCTTCAGGAGTTCAATCTACAGGATTACCTTTCTCTGCCCAGCAATCCCACCTAACACTGCTGAGAAAGGAAGTTGAAACATTTTGAACTCCAACAGACACAATACTTTAATTTTTCTCAAGACCTTTTTCTTTTCTTTGTTAAATTGTGACCTTTGTTGGTATGGACATTTATACATATTCATTTTTTTCCTCATTTCTAGCATTTTTGAAACCAATTATTTTTCATGGATCAGTATTTTGAGGACTAGGATGTTGGTTAGTATAATTCAGGGTTTTTTGTATTCATTTTATTATTTATTTATCTATTTATTTATTTTTTCAGTGCTGGAGATTGAACCCAGCCCTTGTGTTTGCAAGGCAAGCATTCTACCAACTGAGCTACATCCCTTGCCCTTATTTTTATTTTAATGTTAAAAATTTTGCCTTATGTGTTTTTTTCTCTCAGTTCTCTCTTTTCTTCTTCTAACATCCAATCTCTATTGTTCTCTCTTTCACTCTTCCTTTAATGTTTTTACTTCTATCTTCTCTCCTCTGCCCTCATAATCATCACATCCTACATCACTTCTGTTCTCTCCCAGTCCACTATTCAAAACTGTAAATCCACTTGCAAACTTAATGTTTTTACTGTGGGAAATGACTGAACATATCATTTCTGTTTATTTTAACACTTTGCATTATAGATGTCATTACAGAAACTGTTTGGTTTAATGCTGTATATTGCATTGGTGGTTGTTAATGTTTGTCTCCCCCTAAATGATTAGGTACTAGAAACCTTCAGGGATACTGCAGATCCACAGGGTTGAAACTCTAACTCAGAGCCATATTGTTAGATGGGTAGACACACAAAACACATTAAAAGGCAAGGAAATGAATCACCCCAAACAAACCAAGATACTTCAATAAAAGAATCCATTGGTACCGCAGTGGAAGATATGTCAGAGAAAGAAATTAGAATGTACATAAACTGATCTGCAAGGTAAAGGACTATTTAAGGAATGAAATGAAATCAGAAAGAAAACCAAAGAAATGAAAGATCACTTCAATAAAGAGATAGAGATTCTGAAAACATCAAGGAAAAATCCTCAAAATGAAGAAATCAATGAACCAAATAAAAATTCAATGGAAAGTATCACCAGCAGACTAGAATACTTGGAAGACAGAGTTTCAGGTAATGAAGACAAAATATATAATTTTTACTTTTTTTTTTTTTTTTTTTAGTATGACGATTAAACCTAGGGCCTCATGCATGCTGTGCAAGTGCTCTACCACTGGGCCACATCCCCAATCCCAAAATACGTAATAATGAATATTAAGTGGACTATGGAGAAAAATGGTAAGAAACTATAAACAGAAATTCCAAGAATTATGGGATTACCTGAAAGGACCAAATTGAAGATCTATCAGGTTAGATGAAGGCTCAGTGACATAAATCAAAGGAATCGACAATCTTTTCAATGAAATGGTATCAGAAAATTTCCCAAACCTAAAAGTTATTTTGTATGTGTGTATGTGTATTCATTTTGTGTCCATTATATATAAATTCTTGATATCATCATATTATAGAAAGCACTGCCTTAATAAGAAAAAAATGGTTTTGACTGTTGAGTATTAAAAAACTGCCGTATTTCTATAGAGATAATAACTAAAAGTGAAATTTAAAGAGAAATGTGAATGAACCAACACCGGAGGAGAATCATTTGTCTTTGTCTACCAGTCAAAATCATATAACTTAGTACTGACATATGGAAATATTAGTAAGGATTTTTTACTGTAAGGTATTTACTTCAAGATATCTATAAACCTGTTTTGCTTAAGTGGTTTATGATAATAGCATAAACATCTCCTCATAGAAAAGAACTCCCAGGACATTTGAATATCTGTCAATCTATATGCAGTTTTCTCCTACATGGCTGAAGCAAAATACTAAGTTGTCATATATTCAGTTTTTGGAGAGTTACACTCTCCTAGAAAACTGTGTGTTCACTTGGTCATGAATCTTTCTAAAATTGGCAATAAAAAGTTACTTTCACTCAATTAGTTTCGTGCAGAAGACATGTTTGGGTAACCCTAAGGTGGCGGCTGGCTGGGGTTGAGCTAAGAGGTGTGGCACAAAATTAGTGTTAACACAGTGTGATCTACTTTTGCCTAATTAGTTAATGTCTCCTTTGTGCTAGTGGTCAACAGATGTTCCTCATTCTTAATTAGTACCTTAGCGCATACTCCAACCATGCTACTTAATCCTAAACTGATTGACTGCCTTAGGAATATAAGACACAGCTATAGGAAGCACCATCGTATAAGCAGCACCTCTGATAGATCCCAGAAGGCAGATGGCAGATCACAGAAGCACCTGTGATAGTACGCACCTTTAGTTTGCAGGATGCAGGACTTTAAGAAGATATAGATCTCTGAAAGTGTAGTCTCTCTCTTAAGCAAAGTCTCTCTTATGCAAAGCCTCTCTCTCTCCTCTCAAAGCCTTTCTTCCTCTATAAGCTAGGGAACAAGTGAACAAGCAACAAAGCAGCGCACTAAAGAGAAAGATAATAGAAGTAGTTCATTTCCAGTCCACCTCTGATAAATACCCCGGCAATTGTTGCTGTAGGCGGTAACAATATCCACACGACTGTTGCCGCGGGTGGCAACAGTTTCCATTGCTATTTCTGTCGCTCCTAATTTCTCTCCTTTTCTTCACAGCTTCACATTTTCCAGTCATGTCTAGTGACATTGGAAAGGTCTTGAGAATCATATGTTCATAACTCTTGCATTCTTAATTTATATTATTTATTTTTGCAGTGTGGGGGATTAAAATCAGAGCCTTGGACTGGCCAAGCACTCTACCACTGAGCTAATGCCCCAGCCCTTTTATGAAGATGGTCACTTGGTATTGTAAAAGCTTCTAGCTGCACAAAGCATGGATCTCCTTATAATTACAGAGATCATTTTAAAAGCCTCTCTCTCATGTAGAAAAAAATCTAAAGTTTTGTGATCCAGCCCTTGTCTATTCTTCTAATGTTACTATATATCTTTCTCCCCTTATCAGTTCAGATTCCTGGATTTACTATCTTTGAATTATCTAAATTCAGAAACCCTTTAGAGTGAACATTTTTCAACATTTCCTTGCTTCAGTTGCCTCCTATTTTCTGAGTCATTGGATTTTTTTTTTTGATTCTTTGAATGGTGGTATATAAAATATACTTGGATTATTTTAATTAATTGGTTTATCATTCACCTTAATTCATTGTATTTTGGTTTTATTCTCCAATACTGCAATGAAAATTCTAGAAAGGCAGACCTGGGTTTGTATTCTTTATCATTTTCTCCTATCTTACAAAAGGAATTTCTTGATATCCCAAATGAATTAAATTTGAGTGGCTCCTCCATGCTGACACTCAAGTCTCAAGGTATGAAATATTCTGCCACCATTTTAATTCAAGCCTTGAAACTCTACTAGTGCTCTTCATCCTCTTTGCCTCAGGCACTATTCAATCTCAATGTCCTTTTCTCATATTTCAAAATACAATAGAACCATCAGTTTCTGATTCTTTCCACCATTAGATTTACACACCCATGTTCTTTCCTTCCTCCTGTTACAAAATTGAGTGGTCTTGTTGCCAACAAACCCAGTACTTCCAACAGGAGCTCCATATTGACAAATCCACCACAGTTTTACAGTCTTCTTACTGGACACATTAAAGAAGTCAGAACCATCATAATAATGTAATTAGATTGCATTGTCTGTATTACATGACAGAAATATGACAAAAAAAGTTACATGGACTATTTAATCTACTAACCAAAACAATCCTTTGTATACGGCCTATAAGAGGCATTAATTTATTTCACTGCTTTAGAAACACATTACTATCTTGAATGTTGAAAACACCCTTTCCTCCAAGTTGTTAAATCAGAAGGACCATTGTGATTTCCTTGTTGGTCCTTAAAAATGTTTCTAGGTAATTCAAATTTCTAAAAAATAGAACACATGCACGTTTATTTTTATATTGAAAACAAAAAAAAATTTCTGAAGCAGTACTTACCATAACATATGGGCATATGAGACCATCCATTGGCCTTATGTACTATGGATCCTTTGACATGTTTTAATCTGTTTTCAAATGGAACATCACATTTAAAGTCAAACTTGTCATTGAGTTTAAACCAGGTGGCATTACTTTTGGTTCTATCATTCTCAAATACTGGCATGTCACAAGATACTAATGCATAATAAAATTGAGGATTTCATTTCTAATGTAATTTATTTTTTTTTTTTATTTTTTTACGTTTACATAGGGTAATGATGTTTATTATATTTTCCCCTCCCCCCCACCCCTCCCACCCCTCCCACCCCTCTTTTCCCTCTACACAGTCCTTCTTTCCTTCATTCTTACCGCTCTCCTTAGCCTAACTCTAAACCTAACCCTAAACCTAATGCTAGCCCGTCCCACCACCCATTATATGTCCTCATCCGCTTATCAGCGAGATCATTCGTCCTTTAGTTTTTTGAGATTGGCTTATCTCACTTAACATGATATTCTCCAATTTCGACCATTTGCCTACAAATGCCATAATTTTATCATTCTTCATTGCGGAGTAATATTCCATTGTATAAATATGCCACAGTTTCTTTATCCATTCATCAACTGAAGGGCATCTAGGTTGTTTCCACAATCTGGCTATGGTGAATTGAGCAGCAATGAACATTGATGTGGCTGTATCTCTGTAGTATGCTGATTTTAAGTCCTTTGGGTATAGGCCAAGGACTGGGATAGCTAGGTCAAATGGTGTTTCCATTCCAAGCTTTCTGAGGAATCTCCACACTGCTTTCCAGAGTGGCTGCACTAATTTGCAACCCCACCAGCAATGTATGAGTGTTCCTTTTTCACCACATCCTCGCCAACACCTATTGTTGCTTGTATTCTTGATAATCGCCATTCTAATTGGGGTGAGATGAAATCTTACGGTAGTTTTGAGTTGCATTTCCCTTATTACTAGGGATGTTGAACATTTTTTCATATATCTGTTGATTACTTGTACATCTTCTTCTGTGAAGTGTCTGTTCATTTCCTTAGCCCATTTGTTGATTGGATTATTTGTATTCTTCGTGTAGAGTTTTTTGAGTTCTTTATAGATTCTGGAAATTAGCGCTCTATCTGAGGTATGGTTGGCAAAGATATTCTCCCACTCTGTAGGCTCTCTCTTCACATTTCTGATAGTTTCCTTTGCTGAGAGAAAGCTTTTTAGTTTGAATCTATCCCAGTTGTTGATTCTTGCTTTTATTTCTTGTGCTATGGGAGTCCTGTTAAGGAAATCTGATCCTGAGCCAACAAGTTGAAGATTTGGACCTACTTTTTCTTCTATAAGATGCAGGGTCTCTGGTCTGATTCCGAGGTCCTTGATCCATTTTGAGTTGAGTTTTGTGTAGGGTGAGAGATAGGGGTTTAATTTCATTCTATTGCATATGGTTTTCCAGTTTTCCCAGCACCATTTGTTGAAGAGGCTATCTTTTCTCCATTGCATATTGTTGGAACCTTTGTCTAGTATGAGAAAATTGTATTTATTTGGGTTTGTGTCCATGTCCTCTATTCTGTACCATTGATCTACCTGTCTATTTTGGTACCAATACCATGCCGTTTTTGTTACTATTGCTTTGTAGTAGAGTTGAAGATCTGGTATTGCAATACCCCCTGCTTCGCTCTTGCTACGGAGGATTGCTTTAGCTATTCTAGGTTTTTTATTCTTCCAGATGAATTTCATAATTGCTTGCTCTATTTCTGCAAGGTACATCATTGGGATTTTAATTGGAATTGCATTGAATCTGTATAGCACTTTAGGTAGTATAGCCATTTTGACGATATTAATTCTGCCTATCCAGGAACATGGGAGATCTTTCCATCTTCTAAGGTTTTCTTGAATTTCTTTCTTTAGTGTTCTGTAGTTCTCATTGTAGAGGTCTTTCACCTCTTTTGTGAGATTGATTCGCAAGTATTTGATTTTTTTCGATGCTATTGTGAATGGGGTAGTTTTCCTAATTTCTCTTTCTGAAGATTCATCACTTATGTATAAAAATGCATTGGATTTATGAGCATTGATCTTGTAACCTGCTACTTTACTGAATTCACTTATGAGTTCTAAAAGTTTTCTGGTGGAATTTCCAGGTTCCTCTAAATATATAATCATGTCATCAGCGAACAGGGATAGTTTGAGTTCTTCTTTTCCTATTCGTATCCCTTTAATTTCTTTGGTTTGTCTGATTGCTCTGGCTAGAGTCTCAAGGACGATGTTGAATAGAAGCGGTGAAAGAGGGCATCCCTGCCTTGTTCCAGTTTTTAGGGGGAACGCTTTCAGTTTTTCACCATTTAGAATGATATTAGCCATGGGCTTAGCGTAGATGGCCTTTATAATGTTTAGGAATGTTCCCACTACCCCAATTTTTTCTAGTGTTTTGAGCATGAAGGGATGCTGTATTTATCAAATGCTTTTTCTGCATCTATTGAAATAATCATGTGATTCTTAACTTTAAGTCTGTTGATATGGTGAATGACATTTATTGATTTCCGAATGTTGAACCAACCTTGCATCCCTGGGATAAAACCCACTTGATCGTGGTGCACTATCTTTTTAATATATATTTGTATGCGATTTGCTAAAATTTTGTTGAGAATTTTTGCATCGATGTTCATTAAGGATATTGGTCTGAAATTTTCTTTCCTTGATGTGTCTCTGTCTGGTTTAGGTATCAGGGTGATATTGGCTTCATAGAACGAGTTTGGTAGGGTTCCCTCCTCTTCTATTTCATGGAATAGTTTGAGGAGTATTGGAATGAGCTCTTCTTTAAAGGTTTTGTAGAACTCGGCTGAGAACCCATCTGGTCCTGGACTTTTCTTTGTTGGTAGGCTTTTGATGACCTCTTCTATTTCATTGCTTGAAATTGGTTTATTTAAGTTGTGTATGTCCTCCTCGTTCAGTTTAGGTAGTTCATATGTCTCTAGAAATTTGTTGATGTCTTCGAGGTTTTCTGTTTTGTTGGAGTATAGATTTTCGAAATAGCTTCTAATTATGTTTTGTATTTCACTCGTGTCTGTTGTGATGTTTCCTTGTTCATTCCGAATTTTAGTAATTTGAGTTTTCTCCCTCTTTCTCTTTGTTAGTGTGGCTAAGGGTTTATCAATTTTATTTATTTTTTCAAAGAACCAACTATTTATTTTATTAATTTTTCCGATTGTTTCTTTTGTTTCGATTTCGTTGATTTCGGCTCTGATTTTAACTATTTCCTGTCTTCTACTACTTTTGGTATTGGTCTGCTCTTCTTTTTCTAGTGCTTTGAGCTGTAGTGTTAACTCGTTTATTTGTTGATTTCTACTTCTTTTTTTGAATGCACCCCATGAAATAAATCTTCCTCTAAGTACTGCTTTCATAGTGTCCCAGAGATTTTGATATGATGTGTCTTTGTTCTCGTTTACTTCTAAGAATTTTTTTATTTCCCTCCTGATGTCTTCTGTTATCCATTCATCATATAATAGTGTATTATTTAGTCTCCAGGTATTGGAGAAGTTTCTGTTTTTTATTCTGTCATTTATTTCTAATTTCAATCCATTATGATCTGATAGAGTACAAGGTAGTATCTCTATCTTCTTGTATTTACTAACAGTAGCTTTGTGGCATAAAATATGGTCTATTTTAGAGAAGGATCCATGTGCTGCTGAGAAGAAAGTGTATTCATTCTTTGTTGGATGATATATTCTATATATGTCCGTTAAGTCTAAATTGCTGATTGTGTTGTTGAGATCTATAGTTTCTTTATTCAATTTTTGTTTGGACGATCTATCCAGTGGTGAGAGAGGTGTGTTAAAATCGCCTAGTATTATTGTGTTGTGGTCTATTTGATTTCTGGAATTGAGAAGGATTTGTTTGACGTACGTGGATGAGCCAATGTTCGGGGCATAGATATTTATGATTGTTATGTCTTGCTGATTTATGCTTCCCTTAAGCGGCATGTAATGTCCTTCTTTATCCCTTCTGACTAGTTTTGGTTTGAAGTCCACATTATCTGAGATGAGGATGGATACTCCAGCTTTTTTGCTGTGTCCGTGTGCATGGTATGTTTTTCCCCATCCTTTCACCTTTAGTCTATGGGTGTCTCTTTCTATGAGATGAGTCTCTTGCAGGCAGCATATTGTTGGATTTTTCTTTTTAATCCAATCTGCCAGTCTGTGTCTTTTGATTGATGAATTCAGGCCATTAACATTCAGAGTTATTATTGTGATATGATTTGTATTCCCAGTCAATTGACTCATATTTGTTTTTGACATGATTTGGTTTCTCCTTTATTTGGCTATTCCTTTAGGCTAGTGCCTCCTGTTGCTGATTTGCATCGTTGTTTTTCATCTCTTCCTCATGGAATATTTTGCTGAGAATGTTCTGTAATGCTGGCTTTCTTTTTGTAAATTCCTTTAGCTTTTGTTTATCATGGAAGGATCTTATTTCATCGTCAAATTTGAAGGTAAGTTTTGCTGGGTATAAGATTCTTGGTTGGCATCCATTTTCTTTCAGGGCTTGGTATATGTTGTTCCAGGCCCTTCTAGCTTTTAGGGTCTGGATTGAAAAATCTGCTGATATTCTTGTTGGTTTCCCTCTGAATGTAATTTGATTCTTTTCTCTCGCGGCCTTTAAAATTCTGTCTTTATTTTGTATGTTAGGTATTTTCATAATAATGTGCCTTGGTGTGGGTCTGTTGTAATTTTGTATGTTTGGAGTTCTATAAGCCTCTTGTACTTGGTTTTCCATTTCATTCTTCAGATTTGGGAAATTTTCTGTTATTATTTCATTGAATAGATTGTTCATTCCTTTGGTTTGTTTCTCTAAGCCTTCCTCAATCCCAATAATTCTCAAATTTGGCCTTTTCATGATATCCCATAGTTCTTGGAGATTCTGTTCATGATTTCTTACCATCTTCTCTGTTTGTTCAACTTTGTTTTCAAGGTTAAATATTTTGTCTTCAATGTCTGAGGTTCTGTCTTCCAGGTGTTCTATCCTATTGGTTATGCTTTCTATGGAGTTTTTAACTTAGTTTATTGTTTCCTTCATTTCAAGGATTTCAGTTTGGTTTTTTTTCAGTATCTCTAACTCTTTATTGAAATGATCTCTTGCTTCCCGTATTTGGTCTTTTAACTGTTGATTGGTGCAATCATTTAATGCCTGCATTTGCTCTTTCATCTCCTCCTTCAATGCCTGCATTTGCTCTTTCATCTCCTCATTAGCTTCCCTGATCGTTTTAATTACGTACATTCTGAACTCCCTTTCTGACATTTCTTCTGCTGTGCTGTCATTGGGTTTTATTGATGTAGTATCTAGGTTTGTTTGGGACATTTTCTTCCCTTGTTTTCTCATAATGGTCAGTTGTCAGTGGGACCCTGAGATATTGCAGTTTTCCACTATTGGCTTATAGTGTCCCAGTAGATTTCCAGTGTATCACCTCCCAGCCTTCAGTAGCCTGATGTCTTGGAGGAATCTGATAAAGCAGCTCATTCGAAGAATACTGCCCCTAGTCCCCTACTGGTTCCACGTTTTGGAACTGGCTCTGTGCGGAAATGCTCTCACTGTGGGCCTGCACCGTGCAGCTGGCCGTGTGGGAAGAGCCCACTGCCGGAGTGTGGAAGACTACCTTGGGAAGACTCAAGCTGCCCTGCCCGGCTCCGCTAAGCCACCTCTATCTGGGCCTGCCACCCGGGCTGAGCTTTACCCAGTGGGCAGACTCACCCGTGGCTCTATTTCAGTCCGAGTCTCTCTATGCCTCGCCCTCTTAGCTCCTGGGTTCTGGAGCGACCGGGGGTGCAGTCTCCCTCTAGGCCGCCATCTTGGATCTCCCCGTGAAGAGAGCCCGCAGCCGGAGTGGGCAGAGCCGCCTGAAGAGGTCTCCGGCTGCCCTGCCCTTATCCCTGAGGCTGCTTGCAGATCGAGGCTCTCCGCTGGTTCTTTGCAGGAGTACACTGCGCTGCAGCGGCTCCGGGACTCGGAGCCTGCTCTGTTCAGAAAGGCTCTCACTAGCGGACCAGTTCCGTTCCGAGAACCTGGAGAAGCTGGCTGTGTGGGCGGGGCCCACCGCCGGAGTGCGCAGGGCTGCCTGTGGATGACTCTAGCTGCCCTGCCTGGCTCCGATAAGCCACCTCTATCTGGGCCTGCCACCCGGGCCGAGCTTTACCCAGTGGGCAGACTCACCCGTGGCTCCACTTCAGTCCGAGTCTCTCAATGCCTCCCCTTCTTAACTCCTGGGTTCTGGAGCGAATGGGGGTGCAGTCTCCCTCTAGGCCGCCATCTTGGATCGCCCCGTGAAGAGAGCCCGCAGCCGGAGTGGGCAGAGCCGCCTGAAGAGGTCTCCGGCTGCCCTGCCCTTATCCCTGAGGCTGCTTGCAGATCGAGGCTCTCCACTGGTTCTTTGCAGGAGTACACTGCACTGCAGCCTCTAATGTAATTTAAATGACAATGTTAGTAAGTGTCATCCCAAGAACATAAGAATTTATAGGTAAGTATGTGATGATGAATTGAGTAGTGTATCAAAATAGCCTAAGATCAAAGATAAATCATTGTCTGAAATAGTTACTATAAATGAAAAATATTTTCCTACATGACCTTTTACTTATCATTTAAATGTTCTAAAAAGTTTATTCAAATTTTTCTCAATTCCATTTTATATAAGCATTTATCTGATGCTAGTAATAAAATAGAACATTACAGATGTGTATTACTTATTTTAGAAAACTGGAATGGCATTTGGAGAATTAAGATGTCAGTTTAATAGTTGTGATATAATAGAAGAAATATGTATTAATTAAAAAATATTGATGAATTTTATTTAAGACTTTCTAAAGATGATATACAAAATTTAACTTTATTATTTCTTGAAGCAACTGATGTGGTTTCATTTCAAAAGGAAGCAAAACCTTTGAGAAAAATGATACATCATTATTTTTTTTTTTCAGAATCACTAGTTTGGTAAATGTACATAAGTAACTCTTTTCTCCTCTGACACACACACTTAAAGCATAGTATGACTTAGAAGTGATTCAGGGAACTTCATATCTATTCTGGCACTCACTAATTTATTTTAGTTGAGATCTTTTATGTCCACCTGTGTTTTAGGTGATCAACTTTTTATATCAAAGACTTCATTCCTAGACGTAAAAGTAATGTTCTTATTGAAGATTTGGGGTAATGGTGTATAATTTCAGAATATTTTAACCTTTGTACTTTATATATTTGATACTCTAAGGTAGGTTTAATTTTGAAAAACCTCCCTTTTAGAACATCTGCATAAACAGATATTGGAAAAAAGAATTGTTTCAATGAGTTCAAAGATTTTTCTGGTATAATATCCAAGGTTAATTAAGATTTTCTAGGAATGATTATTTCCATTTATCTTATTAAATGTGAATCCATTTAGTAGTATTTAATATTCTTTAAATGAAATAACGAAGATATCCCTTCTTACTTCTTGATTTCCATTCTTTTTTTCACAATTTATATTCTGATAGTATCTAGCTAAAAAAGATGCAAACTGCCCACTTATAAAACTCATCATACACTAAATTCTGATCAATGACTCATTATGAAACTTTCTTATTATGAAATAGGAAATCAGGAGGAAAACACACTGTGAAAGCACCACAGTTGAGGGGCAGGAGCTCAGGCACCTGGTCACACCTAGCGTTACCCCGACTTCGGGCACCATTCCGGGTTGAATAGAAAGACTTCACACAGGAATTCCCAGCTGCATAAAGACAGAGGGAGCTTGGGGACAGTCCACATCATCAGAAGTATCTAAAGCAGCCCTGTGTTTACAGCTCATCATTAAGAAAACAAGTTTAGTAAGGCCCAACCCTCCAGGGATCAGTCTAGGTGAGCTGACACACGTGTGTACACGAGGAACACTGTGACATCAGGTACCCCAGGGGGATGCCTAGAGCTGCCTGGGAGCACAGCACAGAATGTGAATGACATCACACCCTGGAGATCCACATGAGCAAGGGACTCCTTCTGGATGTTGAAGGGAACCTCTGGGGATCAGAGAGAAAGAGCTGTAGGACATAATGGAAAGGAGAGGGATGGCCACTGGAACGTCTGCCTGCAGACCTCAGCCCAGAAGCAAAGAAGAGCAGCTTGCAGGGAGGGCCTGATGGCCAGAGGAGCTGGAGGAAGGCCACGGTGCCCTGACACGGGCAGTCCTCCCGTCTCTGGAGTCGTCCAGAGTGAAAACACATGTCCCAAGATGGGCCATTCCAGAGTGCAGAGAAACCGCCATCTGGTTTTCGGGCTACAGAACCGAGAGAGGAAGAGCATGTAGGCAGGGCAGAACACAAGTAGTGTGTTCCAGGCGGAAGGAAGAGCAAGGACAGGGGCCCTGGTTCCAAATGTGCTTAGAGAGAACAAGGGACAAGGAAACCCTGGCATGCGACCCCACTGAGGGCCCAGGAATCCATGCTAAGCCCCATGAGTGTCAGACCAAGATCAAACAGGTACTTGGAGGTTCTTATTCCTTGCGGTCACTGGGCCCAGTCAAGGGGAGCCTCCTAGCTCAGTTCCTTCCCTATCACCCTCAGGATACTCTCCTTATTCCCCATAACACAGTACATGGGTCGGACTCACACAAGCATGGTGCCACCCACCCTCCTTTTACCCACTTCACCTAGGGTGACACACACAGCTCTTCAGACAGGCTTGGAAGAATATCTAGAATTCCCGAGAGTTCCCCTGTGAACTATATCAGCAGGTGCTCTGCACCACCCAGCATCTCCCACCCATCTTCAGAACAGTCACCAGATGGGATCTCAAAAGCACCCAGTCAGATGACTATATGGGTCATGTGAATTGCACTTGAGTCTGACTCCTACAAGATCCATCGGCTTCGTGTGTCAGGAAAAGTCCATGGTCCTCCAGGATGGTGCACACATCGTGTGAATCAGAGCAGAGAGAAGCAGAATTTTGTTCCCAAGCTAGGCCCAATAGATTATGTTCAATACACCTAAGTTGATCTCATATCCTCTTGGGATATTTCAGGATCTCTGCTCCTTGAGATTATCGTAGTTCAGTACAGAGGAAAGCAGAAAAATTATGGATGTGTGTGGATCATTGTATGTGTATTACTCTCCTTTGATACGTCTCACTTCCAAAATCCATGTTCTTGAGGTTAATATGTGTCCCATTTATTCTGTAGGGCAGACAGTCACTTTATCTCATGTTCTTCTTGGTCTTGGTCGCTAAACACAATGACCCACCCACATACACACAATGTGGTCTCCATAACCCCTCTTGAAAGTGCATGAACTCTCATACTTCCAGAGTATAATGTATGTCCACAGTAACTCTGAGGGTCAGTGGAAGAGAATGGATCTGAAATGTCATTTGACCTCAAGGCCTGCACTGACTCCACATTCTAAGCAATGTGAACACACCTCCCACTATGACCTGCACCTTCATAATCCCCCAGCAGTTCATGTCTTGAAGGTTTTTTTCCTAGTGGTTTTGTGTTGAGAGGTGGTGACCTTGCATGGGTGATAGGATCACGGGGTCTATGAGGTACTTAATGGATTGAGCCACCGTAGGATTTGTATCTTGGTGGGCTATGGGGAAGTGGTAGAGACATTAGGACATGGGCCCAGTGGGAGGAAGAAGTCATTGGGACTTGCTCTCTGGGGGCAGGTTTTCTGCTTCTCACCTTCCTGTTTCTCTCGCTTGTGCCTTGGTTACTTTTAGATGATTACTTTTTTCAACCTCCAGTTCCCCACTTATTACATTCTGCTTTACAAGCAGCTGCAAGTTTGGAGACAAGGCCTGTGCACTGAAATCTTCAACCAAATAAATGTACATTTTACTGTTTTAATATAGGTGTTTTGTCAAAGTAACACAATCTGAATATCATGGAAGTCTGGTACAATGAAATGGGGTCACTCCTGTGACTGCATCTACCAGGTGGTTTGATAACACTTGCATGTGGTTTAACAGAAGTACTTGGAAAAGATTGGAGAAATGTACTTGGAAAAGTTTGGAGAAATGTACTTGTAAAATGTAGAGTTCCTTTCATGGACCTTAAGAGGTGAGACTAATGTTGGCATAGGATTACAGAATGCCAACAGCAGTGCAAGAGTACAAATTGTGTTGATGAGGTGTCCACAGGAAATTAGGACTTTGTATTTGGAGGCAATGTGATTTGTGCTACCTTCTGGCAAAAAACTAGTCTTTGTTTTTTCCATGCTTTGAGACATTGTGTTGAGCTGTGTTGAAATGTCCTAGAATCATTAATTTTGTGGAGGATATTTCCAATTAGTTCAGCATTTGGAGTCAAGACTTCTGTCTGCTTTAAACTAGGTTCACAGTTAGAAAGATCAAACAGAGCATAAAGATTTCCTTAACTGAAAATCATCATACTACAGTGACGCAATCACACCAATGTTTTTAGCAGCTCAATTCACAATAGTTACATTGTGGAATCAACCTAGGTGCCCTTCAATAGGTGAATGCATAATGAAACTGTGCTATATAAACACAATGGAATATTTTAGCAATAAAGAACAAAATTATGGCATTTGCAGGTGAATGGATGGAGATGGAGAATATCATGCTAAGTGAAATAAGCCAATTCCCCAAAACCAAGGACCAAACATTTTCTCTGATAAATACCAGGGGATTGGGTAAGGGAACAACGGAGGAATGATGGTGTAGAGGGAATTGAGGGGGGGGGACGGGATGGGGAGAAGGAAAGAGAAAGGAATGAGACAAATATCCTTACCTCATGTACATGTATGATTAAACAAGCAGTGACTCTAATTAATGTATAACCAGAAAATGAAAAGATGTAGCCCATTAGTGTACAATGAACCAAAAAATATTTAAAAGGATTTCTCAAACTGTAGTTTGTTTATAAAATAGAAGGTATATAATTGAGACATTGACGGATGTGGTTGTTGAGGAAACGAGTACCATTAAAGAAGGCAAGTTGTTTATACTGGGAATATAAGAAAGTTGCTGTGAGGACTCCTCACCCTTCCATTCTAAGGTTATATAATATAAACTCATTTTAAAGACTGTCCCAGTCCACCATGTTCACACACTGCTGTGTACAGAATTGTTTCCTTAGAATTTCTTTCCCATGATTCAGTCATCCAGGCCCTTAAAGGTTACTGCAGCTCCCATCCAGATGATCCTGAGTGTTGCTCTCATGAGAGAGAGACTCTGGGGTCTTCCTCTAGCTGCTCTTTTTACAGGTGTGAACTCAGAAGACAAGAGTCCCAATTCCCTAAACTTTCACCAATGTGTCTAAGAAAATCCTATGAAGACAGGCAGTGCATAGCATGAAAAGAATCTGTGAGAAGCTGAGAGTGAACGTCAAGCTGAAGTGGAGACCCCCAGAATGTAGGATGTCAGGAATCAGAATGTCTACTGAGGAAAAGTGCAGGCAGAAAGCTGAGCAAGCCCAAGAAAGTGGTCTTTCAAGGACAGAGCGGTGGGGGCTTTGTGGCCCTTTATTTATTTATTTATTTATTTATTTACTTATTCTGGTTTACATGATTTTTTAATTTGTTTTTTTTGAATGGACATGTCTGTAGAGTGTATTTTGACATATTATACATACATGGAGCATAATGTATTCTAACTAGAATCCCATTACTGCAGTTGTACATGATGTGCAGGTTCCCTGGTTGTTCATATATGTCATAGGAAAGTTATGTCCGATTCATTCTACTGTCTTTCCAGGTCCCATTCCTCCCCCTTTCCCTTCATTCCCTTTGTCTAATCCAGTGAACTTCTATTCTTCCCTCCCCCACCCTTATTATGTGTTACCATCCACATATCAGAGAGAATATTCAGCCTTTTCTGTTTGGGATTGAATTATTACACTTAGCTGCTAGTCTCCATTACCATACATTTATTGAAAAATCCCATAGTTTCATTCTTCTTTATGGATGAGTAATATTCCATTGTGTATATATACCACAGTTTCCTTAGGCATTCATCTGCTGAAGGGCACCTGGGTTGATTCCACAGTTTAGCTACTGCAAATGGAGCTGCTCTCAACATTGATGTGGCTGCATCACTATAGTATGCAGATTTTAAGTCCTTTGGTTTTAAACCAAGGAGTGACATAGCTGGGTCACATGGTGGTTCCATTCCATGTTTTCTAAGGAATCTCCCTATTGCTTTCCAGAGTGTTTGCACCAGATTGCAGTTCCACTAGCAATGTATGATTGAACCTTTTCCTCCCCATTTTTCCCAACATTTATTGTTACTTCTATTATTGATAATAGCCATTGTAACTGTAGTGAAATGAAATTTCCATTTTAATTTGTATTTCTCTTACTGCTAGAGATGTAAAATATTTTTTCATGATTTTTAGCCATTCCTATTTCTTCTGTGAAATGCCTGCTCAGTTTTTTGCGCATTTACTGATTGGGTTATTTGGGTGTCTTTTTTTTTGGTGTTAATTTTTCTGAGTTCATTATATATATTGGAGATTAATGCTCTATCTGAGGTGCAAGTGTTAAAGATTTTCTCCCCTTCCATAAGCTATCTCTTCATAGGCTCTATTGGTTTCTTTGCTGTGGAAAGGCTTTTTAGTTTGATGCCACCCCATTTATTGATTCTTGATTTTATTTCATGTGCTTTAAGAGTGTGGTTGAGGAAGTAGGTTTCCAAGCCATCATGTGCAGAGTTGGGCTTACTTTTAACAGGTGCAGGGATTCTTGTCCATGACTAAGTTCTCTATGCATTTTGAGTTTTTGCAAAGAATTTTGGTGCTAACATCATGCCACCTGTGACATGACCTACAGGAATTGATGTTGACCCTGTGAAGGTCTTGCTTTGAACCATTCCTTTATATCATTTTCCTACTCCTTCCTTTGGGAAGGACACTTATCCTGCACATGTGTGTCATGGTATTACACAATCACTGCATTGCCTTGAGTCTTGAATGGAGACTTTGAACTTGGATGTTTGAGCCATTTTCGAAGTATTGATTACAGGAACTCTTGGAGATTAACCAAACACAGTTAGCATTGTCTTGTAGAAACTGGTTTTGGGGGCTGTGGGCAGAATGTTATGCTATGGCTCTTACATGATTCCCACAAATGGAGGACTTGGTACCCATAGCAGCATAGCTCAGAGATTAGACCTTGAGCAGAAGACAGGAACATAAGGGCTCTGACCTCATAAATACATTATGATACTGATAATGGATCTATCACTCAATGGGCTATTGGGATGGGTAGAAACTTCAGAAGGTACTCGTGGTTGAAGGATATAGATCAATGGGGGAATGCCCATGAGGGTACATTTTGTCATTTATCCCAGCTTCCCTTCTTTCCTTCCTCCTAATCTCTGCTTCCTGGCCACAATGAGGCAATCATTTCTACAGTTCTTGCCCTCTGCCATATTGTTCTCTTTTGCCAGAAGCACAAACCAATAGGGGTAAATAATCATGGACATTAAACAAAAATACTACTCTGATATTGTGACATGGCAGAGTAATCAGAAATATAATCATCTACTGTGACCTTGTACAATTCTCAGAAACATACACAGAAACTATGCTCACATACAGAAAACACAGAAAATACCCAGATACTGAGTTGATACACTAGCCAAAGATATTATCCAGATACTGTGAACAAGTGTGCTAAACAGAGACATTACAGAGATAATGTGACCAGGTATACTACACAGAGACAACAACCAGATACCATGACCAGTATCTAAAGAGACTAGCAAAACGTATCAGTCCACTTCTCTAGAGGAATAGAAGAAATAGGATATATGTATGGTTATAAAAACAGGAATAATTAGATTGGCTTAGACATCTAGAATCTGGATGGTTCCACAGTGACCATTTGTAGGCTGGATAGCTGGAGAGAGAGTAGTTGCGTATTCCATGAAACTAGAGTCTCAGAAAAAGAAATCAATGATGTCACCCCTGTCCTGGACCAAAGGCCAGAAAACTCCCCGTAGAGTTGCTGGTCAGTCTGCATTGGAAAATGAAGGGGTGAGATTCTGATGTCTCAGGTGATCACAGTAGTAGTCACGAACCCTCTAAAGAAGAATCGAGCTGGCTTCTGCTGTTGCTTCCTTGTTCTTCCAACTCTTGTTCCATCCAAGTCCCCAACCTATTGGACTGTGCTGCCCAAACTGACAGTGAGCCTTTACCTCAGTTCACTGTCCCACAGGCCTATCATTCCTAGAAACAACCTCAAAGAGATCTGCAGAAGCCTCTGAAGCTTAGGCATCTCTTAATCCCAACAAGTTGACCGTTCAGATTAATCCTCAAACCAGATATGTACCAGGTATGTACTAGAGATATCAGCCAGATTCTAAGGCCACAAATAACAAATATGTACCATGACCAGAAGCAGTTACCAGAGAAAATAATCAGATACCATGTCCATGTAGAGTGAGTAGAGACTAAATCCAGATTCTAAAATCAGGTATAGTCATCATAGATGTTAGAGAGACACCATGACCTAATCCACAAACTGGACATTATCCAAGTATTCTGAGTACATACTGTAACCAGAATAATAGTTAGATAATGTCTGACTGGAGACATTAGCCAGCTATTATGACCAGAGAAAGGAAACAGAAACAATAATTTAATATAGTTACCATGTATAGTAAACAGATACATTAACACAACACTGTGACAATGTACAGTAAACAGAGACCTTAGCCAAATACATGCGCAGCAATAGTAAGCAGAGACTGTGATATTGTGACCTATTATGATAAGGTGAGGCATTAGCCAGATACCATGATCAGGTATAGTAGAAATTAGGCAATTACTGTGACCAGGTATGGTAACCAGAGACATTAGCAAGATACTAAGAATAGGTAAACTTAACAGAATCATTATTCAAATACTCTGACCAAGTACAGTAATGAAAGAATTTAGTTAGGTACCATGACCAGGTACAGTATACAGAGAAAATACACAGATACCATGAATAGGTACGATATCTAAAGATCTTAGCTAGACACCATTAACAAATTCAGTAACTAGTGATAATATGCAAATCTGTGACCAAGTATAGCAATTAGAGTCATGAATCAGATACCATGAACAACTACAGCATTTGGAGACAATGCTTGATATCATATCCAGGTACAGCCACTACAGTCCATAGCCTGTTACTGACACTGGGTGCAGGAACCAGAGACAAAAGACAGAAACCATGAGAAGGTAGTCAAACCAGAAATTATCCAGACTCCAGGAACAGGTATGGTAACCAAAGGTATTAGTCAGATAACCTGACCATGTACAGTAACTCAAAACAGCCAGATATCATGACCAGGTTTTGTACCCAGAGACCTTTGTCAGATACCATTACCAGGTACAATAAGCAGACATAAAACCCAGATATAGTGACCAGATACACTCACCAGAGACATTAATCTGCTACCGTAACCAGGTAAAGTAACTTGAAACAAGAGCTAGAGGCTATGAACAGAGAGAGTAAGCTGGCCTGATACAGTGACCAGTAGAAAATGCCCAGATACTGTGACTGTATACAATATAGAGAGACATTAGCCTGACACAGAAACCAGTAACTGTAACCAGAGATAATACCCAGATTCAGTGATCAAGTTTAGAAACCAGTCGACAGCAAATACAGGGACCATATACATTAATGTACTAATTAGACAAATAAAGCAGGCACTGTGACCAGGAATAACAACAGGATACATTAGTTGGATTATGTCACCATGTTTAGTAACTGGAGACATTAGCCAGGAGTCAGGTATTGTGACCAGCTTTAATAGATAGACACCACATTCAGATACTGTGACCCAGTACAATAAGCAGAGACATTTTCCAGACACTGTGACAAGGTATAGTAACCAGCAATAATACCCACATATTTGACTGTGTACCATAAGCAGAGATATTAATATAATAATGAAACCAAATACAGTAACCAGAGATATTAGTCAGATACCATGACCAGGAACAGAATAAAGAGCCAATACCCTAATACCATGACTAGGTATAGTAAACAGAGACCTTAGGCAGATTGTCTGAGTAGGGATGGCAAGGAGAGACAATAAGTTGCATCTCATATCTCGTATCTCATGCCTCAATGTGTTATAATAAACAGAGGTGTTAACCAGAGACTATGACTAGGGACAATAACCACAGATATTTGGCAAATACCTGGACTAGGTACAGTAAACAGAGGCATTTACACTAGGTACACTAGGTACACTAGGTACAGTAGGTGCACTAGGTACAATAAACAGAGGAATTAGCTATGCATAGTGACCACATACGGTATACAGAAACATATCCAGACAAGTTGATGAAGTACAGTATGCAGAACAATAATGAAGTACCATGATCAGTCATTAACCATATACTGTGACAAGATACAAAAATCAGAGACATTACCCAGATACCATGACAAGGTACAGGAACTAGAGACATTAACCAAATTCAATAACCATAAACAGTGACCAGAGACAATATATAGACACCATACCCAAGACACTAAACAGAGACAATACTCAGTTACTGTGCCAGGTACAATACACAGAGACATTAGCCAGATGTCATGTCCAGGTATTGTAACCAGACATATCATCCTGATATCATGACCAGGTGGAGGAGCCAAAAATAGTATCTAGATACCATGACACAGAACAGTAACCAAAGGTATAAGCCTAATACTGTGATTAGATACAGTAGACAGAGACAACACCCTAATACCAGCTCCAGGTACAGTAAATGCAAACAAAAAGGCTGATGCTAAAACAAGGTAAAGAAAATGAGGATTCTGTGGCCAGGAATAGTAAGCAGACATAATACTTCATAACTCAACCTGTTACAATAAGAAGAGGTACTGCCCAGATACCACAGCCAGGTATAGTTATCGGTGATAAAAATTAATGAATTGTGGAGCTACAGTAAGCAAAAGTATTAATAAGACACCATGACCAGATATATTGTCGAGAGACATAGCAAGATACCATGACCAGGTTCAGTAGTTGAGACTTTAGGAAGACACAGAGAACCAGTAAACAGCCATTACCCAGACACTGTATCCAAGGAAAGTAACCAATGTCATTAGCCAGATATCATGAAAAGGTCCAGGATACAGATACATTGGCCAGATATCCTGATCAGGTATAGTAATCTGAATATTCACAAGGTATGGTGACCAGATACAGTAACTAGAGTGGACAGCCAAAAATAAAGACTAGGTACAGTAAACTGAGAACTTAGTCAGATTCTGTGGCTAGGAACAGTAAGCAGAAACAATACCGTGTACCTCAACCTGCTCCAATAAGCAAAGGCATTCACAGAGACATTAGCCAGAACCTTGACCAGGCATAGTAAACACAGACAGTAGCCAGATACACTGTATAGCTACTGTCACCAGAGATGTTGGTCAGACACCATGACCAAGTATATCATGCAGAGAAATGGGACAGACTCTTTGAATAAGTATGGCACACAGAAAAATATCCAGTTATTGTGATCAGATATAGTCACCAGACATTAATCATATATTGTGACAAGGTACTCTTAACTACAGACATTACCCTGATACCATGACTGGGTAGAGTAATGGGAGACATTAACCAGATACTGTGACCAGAAACAGTAACCAGATAAATATTCATATACTATGACCTCGGTACAGTAACCAGAGACATTTTACAGACACTGTGACCAGTAAAATACCATGAATAGGTGTGATGATTGGATATGAGGTGCCCCCCAAAAGTCACATGTGAGACAATACAAGAAGGTTCAGAGGAGACATGATTGAGTTGTGAGAGCCTTAGCCTAATCAGTGACTTACCCTCTGGTGGGATTAAGTGAGTGGCAACAGACAGGATAGGGTGTGGCTGGAGGAGACTGGAACTAGGGTGTGACTTTGGGGTATATATTTTGTATTTGGAGAGTGAAGACGCCTCTGTCTGCTTCCTAATCACCTAATATGAGATGCTTCCCTCCAACACCGTCTCCAACCATAATGTCCTGCTTCATCTCAAGCCCTGAGGAATGGAACTGACCTCATATGGCCTTTCAGACCTATATAACCATGAGCCTCCACATAAGCTTATCCTCCTCTATAATTGTTCTGGTCCGATCCTTTTAGTCACAGCA
This sequence comes from Sciurus carolinensis, assembly GCF_902686445.1. Lineage (NCBI taxonomy): Eukaryota > Metazoa > Chordata > Mammalia > Rodentia > Sciuridae > Sciurus > Sciurus carolinensis. The sequence continues at coordinate 90,341,873 of NC_062224.1, forward strand.
ATGAAAAAACTGACCAAGACATGAGGTATAGTAAACAGAGTCCTTATCTATAAGGTGAGCAGGAGGAATAACCAGAGACAGTAGCCAGAAGTAGCAACAAGTTCAGAAATCAAAGCCATTAGCAACCTCCTTGACACGGTACAATAATCAGAGACTCTATTTAGCCAGACTTGGTGATCAAGTACATCAACCAGAGAAATATCCACTTCCTGTGACCAGGTACATGAACCACAGACATTCGCCCAATACTGTGACTAGTAACCAGAGACATTAACCAGATATCAAGACTAGGTAGAGTATACGCAGACAATACCCAGATACCCGCACACCCTACAGTACTCAGAACATTGATCAGATACTAAGACCAGACATAGTTAAAAGAGTCATTACCCAGATACTGTGACCAAATAGAGGAATCAGAGACATTAACAATTACTATGACAAGGTACAATAACCAGAGAATTAAACCTGATATTGTGAGCAAGGTAGAGGAAACCGAGACAATAACTAGATACAGTCAGGAGGTACAATAACCAGAGACATTAGCCAGATCCCATGGTGCATCAAATAGAGACAACATACTGATGCCTGACCCATACAGTCATGAGTCAGATACCATAACCCAGTACAATAACCACAGACCTTAGCTACATACACGACCAGCTACAATAACCAGAAACATTAGCTAGATTTTCTGACCAGTTATAATAATCAGCAATATTAGCAAGGTACCTGTGACCAGATATAGTAAACACAGACAGTACCCAGATATGATGACAAGCAACAGCTGCCAGAGACCTTAGTCAAATACTGTGACCAATTACAAAACCACATACTGTGGCCACATACAGTAAACAGAGATAATAATTAGTCACTCTGACAAGGTATAATAACCTGGCACATTAGTTAGATGCTGAGACCAAATACAATAAACAAAATTCTACCCATATATTGTCACTATATACTGTAACCAGAGTCTTTAAGCAGATACTTCACCAGGTACAGTTAACTGAGGTGTCAGGCCAGATACCATGACCAGGAAGAGTCAACAGAGATAGTGCCTACATACTATGATCTATTATAATAAGACACATTACATGGACCTTTCCTCAGGAGACATTCTGATTCCTGGCTTCCTACCTTCTGGGGGTCTCCATGTGGCTTGAATTTCACTCTCGGAGCCTCTCATCGTCACCCACTTATGGGTTCTCCTCACAGACTCTTTTCATGTTATGCACTGCCTGTCTTCATTGGATTTTCTTAGACACCTTGGTGGAAGTCTGTGGGACACTGGAACTCTTTTCTTCTGAGTTCCCACCTGTAAAAAGAGCACACATTACACAATAGACATTTACTGTGTCCAGGTACAGTAAACAGAGACAATAATTAGATACCATTACCAGTTACAGTAACCAAAGACATTAGGCATATATTCCTGAGCAGGTACAGAGTTATTATCAACTCACTAAGATTAATTATCATATTAAGAACTCAGTATTTTAGAGTTTAAAAACTTCATGGCATGATGGCTGATTTTTTTCTTTTTGGACTGGAGATTGAAACCAAAGGCACTTTACCAATGAGCTACATCTACAGTCCTAGCATTACTATTATTATTATTATTATTATTATTATTATTATTATTTTGAGATAGGTTCTCACTAAATTGCTAAGGCTAGACTCACACATGGGATCATCCTGCCTCAGCCTCCCATATTTCTGGATTTTCTTTAATTAAAATCTTGGTCAAATGCTACAAAGTTTCAGTTATAAAAATGTATAAGAGAGGGTGTCTCACACACACAAGCAGTAGAAAGAATAATGAAACAAAAATTTGGTTATCAGAAAAGGTAAGAAAGATGAATACACCTTTAATAAGACAAACCAAGACAAAAAAAGGTATAACTCAAACAAAATAAGAATTGAAAAATAAGACATTATAACCAGTACCATAGAAATATGAAGGATCATTAGGGATTATTAAGATAAAATACATGTTCAACAATTGGAAAATGCAGAATAAATTTATAAATTTTTAGACACAGTGGTTCTGCCAAAATTAAACCATGAAAACATACAAATCAGAAGAGATCAATAATGAGTTATGAGATTGAATCAGTAATAAAAAAATTTACAAAAGTCCATATCTAGATGCCTCTACTGATTAATTTTTCAAACTCTTCAAGGAAGAACTTATTCCACTTCTTATAAAATTATGTTAGGGTGGATTTAACTGGCTGCATGGGGGGAAGATGGACACCTGGCAACCCACTGCTAGCATGGGGGGACATCAGGGTAGCCCGGATGCACCAAAGAACAACCACTCAGATGCAGGCACATAAACTTTAGTAGTGTCTTGCAACCGCACATCAATCAATGGAGCCCCCAGCCAACCCTTGGGGGACACTAAATCCTCAAGCCTTTCCCCACCTATTCTGTCCTCTAAAGACCCTGGGCAGCTGGGGCTCCCTACTCTGAACTCTACCCTGGAGGGTTGGAAATTTTAATTGAGCGCCAAATTCCAATAAAGATTGGTTTGGCTGCTTTTGTCTGACTCTGTATGGCCTCCTGCCCTTGAGCTTAGTTATTGCAAAGAATTGAAAGAGGGAATCCTTCCCAACTCATTCTCTGTGGTACTCTGGTAGCATAGCAGATAAAAACACAAGATAAAAGAAACGGTAGACTAATAATCCTCATGAACAGAGATGAAAATTTTCTCAACAAAATATGAGAAAATCTGGTTCAAGAGAGAATCATAAAGATTCACTATAAACAAATTGGTTCCATCCCAGGGATTCAAGGATGGGTCACCATATGCAGATCAATAAACATCATACATGCCATTAACAGAATGAAGGATACAAATCATGGGATTATTAGACACAGAAAGCACTTGAAAAAAATTCAACATCACTTCCTGACAAAAGCCCTGAACAAATAGAGTTTGGAAAGATTATACCTCAGCATCATAAAGGTTATATATGACATAGTCACAGGCAATATACTGAAGTGAGAAAAGTTGAAAACATTTCCTCAAAGATCAGGAACAAGGGTGTTCATTCTCCCAGCACTTATTCAATATAGTACTAGAAATTTTAACCAGAATAGTGAAATAAGAGAAAGAAAGAGCAAACAAATTGGAAGGAGAGAAGCCAGATTATTCATGACTGCAGATCATATGATTCAATATATAGGAAAACCTAAAGACTCCACTAAGAGACTATTAGAATGGATAAAGACAGTAAGGTGCAAGATTATAAAATCAACATAGAAAAATCAGTGGGAATTTTCAACACCAATAATGAATTTGCTGAGAAACAAATCATAAAAACAATCCCATTCACAAATCTTTACAACAAACAATACAACAAAGAACAAAATCCTCTACCACACAATGATGAAAGACATTGAAAATGATACAAAATAAATAAAGAGATTTCCCATGTTCAAGGACTGGAAGAATTTGTTAATATATTTATAATACCTTAAGCAATTTACAGATTAAAAGCCATCCTCATTAAAAAACAAATGATATTCCTCACAGAACTAGACAAGAAAAATTTTAAATTCCTATGGAAGTACAAAAGACCCTGAATAAGTATAGAAATCTTGAGGAAAAAAAATAAGCAAAGTTGTAAGCATTACAATACATGATTTCAAAACATACTACAGAGCCATAATAACCGAAATGCCATAGTATTTGCACAAAAACAGACACATAGACCAATGGTACATAATGGAGACTCTCTCACATAGATAGATAGATAGATAGATAGATAGATAGATAGATAGATATAAATGAATGCATGTATATCTACAGAGTCTTAACAAAGTTTCCAAAAAGAAAGACGGAAAATATTGGTTAAAGGACCACATTCAATAAGAGATGCTGGTAAAAATGGATATCCATATACAGATGATTAAATCTTGATTTCTCTTTTCATGTACAAAATTAAATTCAAAACATTTCACAGGTTTAAATATAAGATCTAAAAAGTCTGAAATTACTAGGAGAAAACAATGAAGAAATAATAAATTGGTTCAAGCAACAATTTTATGGATAGACCACAAAAGCAGAGGTGTAAAAGTTTGATATATTAAATTGAAAACCTTCTGTACAGCTAAAGAAACAACAGAATGAGATAAGCCATGGAATGGAGGGGGAAAAAAAAAAAAACACTTGACAACTTTGCATCTGACAAGGGTTAAATTTAGAATGTGTGTTTAATGACCTTAAAAACTGAAACCAAGAAATCAAATTAAACGTTGGGAAAATGATTTGTGATATTTCAAAGAAGAAATACAAATGGTCAAAAATACATAAAGAAATGCTCAATATCATTAGCCATCAGGGAAATGAAAATAAAAATTACATTGAGGTATTATGTCACCCCAGTTAGAATGTATATTATTAAAAATAAACCCTGAAATTAACAAGTGCTGGTGAGGTTGTGGGGGGGGAATGGACTCTTGGTGGGAATTTAAATCAGTACAATCATTATGGAGAACAGAAGTTTTCTCAAAAACCTAAAATTAGATCTGCCATATGATCCAGCTATCCTGCTTCTGGGTACATATCCAAAGAAAACATCAAATAGCATACCAAAGGGATATTTGCATGCCCATGTTTATTGCTGTGTTATTCACAATAGCTAAGATGTTGAATGAGAATGTGTTGATCCACAGATAAGATAAAGATAATGTGGCATATTTAAACAAGGAAATATTATTCAGCCATAAAGAATTGAATCTTTTCATTTATAGCAAAATGGATGGAATTGGAGGACATTATGTTAAGTGAAATGAACCAGACAGAAAGATAAGCCCAAAATGTTCTCTTCCATATGTGGAATATGAAAAAGGGTGACCTGAAAGTAGAATACTGACCATTAGAGGTTGAGAAGTGTGTGAGCAGTAGAGCGGGAAGATGAGGTTGGATATGATCGAGCATGATATATGCAAATATGGGAATATCACAATGATCCCCATTAATATGGGCAACTAATACATGCTAATATAAAATTAAAATGTAGTTTTAGACATCCTCATTAATTGTGTCTCAAATATATAGTTGTATTTATAAATCTAAAATAAAAAATAACTTATTAATATTTATTTCCTCACATATTAATATTTAGTAGAGAAGCATTCCACAGAATATACCTTCTTTAATGTGTGAATGTTCTATTGAACACAGCAAAGTATCATATTCAAGGCTCTGATTTTCCCAGGACCTGTGAGAACACTGAAGTACTTACGTAAACATTTGGGCGGTTCTGACCACTCTCCAGCTCTACACACTATTGTCTTGCTACCCTGAAGTTGATACAAAAACTGGCACTGATATTCAATCGATGAACCTGGAGAATATACTGATGATGGGAATAAAGTGAGGTCTCCGTTTTCAACAGGTGGAGGAGAATCACATTTTCCTGTGGAATCTGAAAAATACCATTTTATTTATGGAGAGAACAAATCAAAACACAGGATAATATTAAAGCCAGCACAAACATATCACTATCTACAGCATCAAGACTTTATCATTTCTGATAACAGGTGATCACTTGAAAAAATCTTAATCACAGAAAATGAGGGTTACATTTGTAAGCTCTTCATTTCATCTCACTGAATGCACAAATAAACCATCAAAAAATGTGTCCATTTCACAGTGATCTAGTACTATCAATGTGTCTGGAATAAATGCTTCATGGTGAGATAGCAACGACAAACTAAGAAAGTATCTTCTTCTTATATATGACATGGTGCAGTGTTTATTGTATCCCTACTGTTTTCCTTTTGATTTTCCTTTTCATTACAAAAGAAATAAAAACTCGTTGGAAAAAATTCAAAGAATGCAAATTTGTAAAAAACAAAAGGGAAATATTTTCTTCCTGATCTGGACAAGATGAGTAAAAATCATTCCTATGTATTCCTTTTGCTAAGCATAATTTATAATTTGGATTTAAAAAAATTAAAGACCAATATAAGAAGACTCTGTAAGGTACAGTGAATTCATTCTGACTAGGAACTTCAGAACTCAAAAATGGAAAATAGTTTGGAAAATAGTTTGCTATATGAGTTTACCTAAGGACTTTTGTGTATTCTAGATGGAGCACTGGAAAAGGCTAATCCCAGGAATGATATCAGGTAGAGATAAATAAGGAAAATCTCATGAGGAGCCTCATCCCTTTATCCTAAGGACAAGAGAGGGAGCAGTCTTGCAAGACCAAGAGAAGATAGACTGAAAATATGTCAATGAATTGAACTTCAGAGACCTTGAGAAAAAAAGAAAACATTGGAGGCCCAGAAAGAGAGAAGAAATAAGTGCAATAAAACAATTTCACAACTTGGGCACGAGGCACATAAGTAGGTATTCAAGAAGATGTGTAAACTCATGTTAATACATATCATAATGAAAATTTTTGAAGATAAAGGAAAAATTCTTGAAAACTTCAAGGTAGAAAATCCACATTACCTATAGGTGACTAATATTCAAATGACAGTGGGCTTCTCAGTCATGGCCATGGAGGCCACAAGGAAGTGAAAGAAGAAAGATGTCACCCTCAATCTCTACATGCAGTGACACTGTGCTTTAGAATAAAGGCATTCTTTTACAAAAAAGATCAAGAGAATCTGTCTCCAAGAGTTATCCTTAAAGTCTAACTGAAGAAATTATTCATATAGAAATGAAAAGATGACCGAAGAAGATCGAGTCTTCAGGAGAGAGAAAAGAACAATGTCATTGATAAAAGGAAAAATATATAATATAATAGACGTTTTCCTCATCAGTTCATTCATTATGTTTAATGTCTGAAGGAAAATTATAGTATTTGATAATAGTGCTCAGTGTATATAGAGGAGACATTAAAGAGCAAAGGGACTTAAACGGAAGTAAGGTTCCCACATTTTGATGGAAAAATAAAATGTCAATATTAGTCGAGTGATAAGCTGAAAATAAATTATGTATATACTGGAATACCTAAAACAATAATTTTTAAAACAAAGGTGGTGTGTGAATCTATCAGAGAGATACACACAAAAATAGGAAAATAATTCAAAATAAAATTCTTTAAAAATGCTCCCCCAAAGGAAGGGAAGAAATCAGAAACAGGAATGAGAAACAGAGAAAATAAATAAATCAAAACAAGACAAAAAAACCACAATATTTCAATACTTATTTTAAATGTAAAGGGTCTAAATATAGTAGGTGAAAAGAACAAGAAGGGCAAGATAGATACGTAAATGAGGACTAAATCTATGTGGTCTACATGAAATTGACTTCACCATTAGCAAAAGGTTGAGTCAACGTCAAGGAAGAGAAAGTAAATTAGGAAAATTTAATTTTTAAAAATAGAAATGGATGATATAATATTTCCATTATGTGTTTCCCTTATTTACTGAATTCTAAATATTAGAGTGCCAATGTCCAAATACCCAGATTTATTTTATAAATATAGTGTTTCCCTGGCTGGCCTCAGTCACATACCTTCCAATATTTTCTATGTACTGAGAATGCCCAAAAGTATATCATATTCTATGTTCAGTCTTCAATGACCTGTTTTCTACTTCTTGAAGGGGATCTCTTGGAGTTTTCAAAATGTACTGAATATCTTAATGTTTAAGATGGGAAATTTTCTCAGATTGTAATTGTTCTATTAATTTAGTTAAATATGTCTTGAAAAAACTACACGATATTTCTTAGTTCATTTGGCCAAAAAATAAATTTCTAGCAATATCACTTTATTTGCATAAAAAATATATTCTATAAAAATTACTTCACTTCATTTTTATCAACACATTTTACTCATACTATGTCATCAAGGGAAGCAAAATTAGGAATATGATATTCTACCTTTTGACTGAGGTTGCTCTGTCCAGGTTCCATTTACACACATCACTTCTACTTCCCCAACATTTCAAAAGGTTTGATGCATTCATAATGTACTCTCTCACCAGATGGATACCTACGCATCTGGATTGATATTTTACTAGCATTTTCCACCCTGGGTGGATTCACACAGGAAATATCTGAATAGAACGGAAAGAAAGTATCTGTCCAGATAACATAAACAGAAACAGAACCCTAATATAGTGACCAGGTATAGGAAACAGATACAATAACCCAACACTGTGAAAATGTACAGTAAACAGAGACCTTAGCCAGATACATGACCAGCTATAGAAACCAGAGACTGTGATACTGTGACCTATTTTGATAAGATGAGGCATTAGTCAGATACCATGATCAGATATAGTAACCAGAGAATTTAGGCAATTACTGTGAACAGGTATGGTAACCAGAGACATGAGAAAGATACTGAGACTACGTACATTTAACATAATCATTATGCAAACACTCAGACCAAGTACAATAACCAAAGACATTAACCAGGTACCTAGACCAAGTACAGTATACAGAAAAAATACCCAGATACCATGAATAGGTACAATATCTGAAGACCTTAACTAAACACCATTACCAAATTCAGTAACCAATGATAATATCCAAATTCTGTGACGAAGTATAGCAATTACAAACATGAGTCAGATACCATGAACAACTACAGCATTCACAGGCAATTGCTTGATATCATATCTAGGTACCGTCACTACAGTCCACAGCCTGTTACTGAAACTGGGTGCAGGAACCGAGACAACAGACACACACCATGAGAAGGTAGCCTAACCAGAAATTATCCAGACTCCAGGACCAGGTATTTTAACCAAAGTTATTAGTCAGAAAACCTGACCATGTACAGAAAACGGAAACAGCCAGATAACGTGACCAGGTACTGTACCCAGAGACATTTGTCAGATACCATTACCACGTACAGTAAACAGAGACAAACCCAGATATAGTGACCATATACAATCACAAGAGACATTAACCTGCTACCATAACCAGGTAAAGAAACTAGAGACAATACCTAGATGCTTTGAACCGTTAGAGTAACCAGGCCTGATACAGTGAGCAGGTAGATAATGCCCAGATAATGTGACTGAATAAATTAAGATAGACATTAGCCTGATACAGAAACCAGTCACTATAACCAGAGATAATACCCAGATTCAGTGATCAGGTTTGGAATCCAGACAACAGCAGATACAGAGACCACATATATTACTACAGCAATAAGACAAATAAACCAGGAACTGTGACAAGGAATAACAACAGGAGACATTAGCCAGATACTGGGACCAGGTTTAGTAACTAGAGACATTAGCCAGGAGTCAGGTATCGTGACCAGTACAATAGATAGAGACCATATTCAGATACAGTGATCCAGTACAGAAAGCAGAGACATTTTCCAGACACTGTGACATAGTACAGTAACCAGCAATAATATCCACATATTTGACTGCATACAGTAAGCAGAGGTATTAATCCAATACTGGGACCAGATACAGTAACCACAGATATTAGTCAGATACCATGACCAGGTACAGAAAACAGAGACAATACCCTAATATCATGACTAAATATAGTAAATAGAGACCTTAGTCAGATTCTCTGGGTAGGGACTACAAGATGAGACAATACCTCCTACCTTGTACCTTATACCTCAATGTGTTACAAGAAGCACATTGAGGTGTTAACCAGTGACTGTGACCACGAACAATAAGCACAGATACTAGGCAAAAACCATGACTAGAAACAGTAACCAGAGGCATTGGCTAGGGATAGTGACCAGGAAGAGTACACAGAAACATAATCAGACATTTCACCAAGTACAGTACACAGAACAATACCCACATACCATGATGAATCATTAACCATATACTGTAATATGATACAATAATCAGAGACATTACCCAGATACCATGACCAGGTACAGGAAATAGAGAAATTAACCAGATTTAATAACCATGAATAGTGACCAGAGACAATATATAGACACCATTCCCAGGTACACTAAACAGAGACAATACCCAGATACAGTACCCAGAGACATTAGCCACATATCATGTTCAGTTATTGTAACAAGACATATCATCCAGAAATCCTGACCAGGTGGAGGAACCAGAGATAATATCTAGATACCATGACACAGTATAGTAACCATAGGCATAAGCCTAATATTGTGACAAGATACAGTATACAGAGACAACAACCTAACACCAGCTCCAGGTACGGTAAACAGACAACATAAGCTGATGCTATAATAAGGTAATGTAAATGAAGATTCTGTGGCGAGGAACAGTAAGCAGAGATAATACTTCATAACTCAACCTGTTACAATAAGAAGAGGTACTGCCCAGATACCATGGCCAGGTATAGTAACCAGTGATAAGTCCTAATTACATGTGGAGCTACAGTAAGGAAAGTATTAATAAGACACCATGACCAGTTATATTACCCAGAGACATTAGTAAGAGACCATGACCAGGTTCAGTAGCTGAGACTTTAGGAAAACACAGACAACCAGTAAACAGTCAACCCAGAAACTGTATCCAAGGACAGTAAACAGTGTCATTAGCCAGATACCATGAAAAGGTCCAGGATATGGACACATTAGCCAGATATTCTGATCAGGTATAGTAATCTGAAATATTCACCAGGTATGGTGACCAAATACAGTAACTAGAGATAAGAGTCAGTAATGATGACTAGGTACAGTAAACAGAGAACTTAGTCAGATTCTGTGGCTAGGAACAGTAAGCAGAAACAATACCTTGTACCTTAACCTGTTGCAATAAGCAAAGGCATTCACAGAGACATTAGCCAGAACCTTTACCAGGCATAGTAAACACAGACAGTAGCCAGATACACTGTATAGCTACTGTCACCAGAGATGTTGGTCAGACACCATGATCAAGTACATCATACAGAGAAATTCGTCAGACAGTCTAAATAAGTATGGCACACAGAAAAATATCCAGTTACTGTGATCAGATATAGTAACCAGACATTAATCATATATTGTGACAAGGTACACTAACTAGAAACATTACCCAGATACCATGACTGGGTAGAGTTATGGGATACATTAGCCAGATACTGTGACCAGAAACAGTAACCAGAGAAAATATTCAAATACTATGACCTGGGTACAGTAACCACAGACATTTTCCAGACACTATGACCAGTAATATATTATGACTAGGTGTTATGGTTGGATATGAGGTATCCCTCCAAAGCTCCCATATGAGACAATACAAGATGGTTCAGTGGAGACAGGATTGGGTTGTGAGAATCTTTGCCTAATCAGTGCCTTACTCCCTGGTGGGATTAAGTGAATGGCAACTACATGATAGGGTGTGGCTGGAGGAGATTGAAATTGGGGCATGACTTTGGGGTATATATGTTGTATCTGAAGAGTAGAGATTCTGTCTGCTTCCTGATCACCGAGATATGAGATGCTTCCCTCCAACACCCTCTCCCACCATGATGTTCTGCTCATCTCAAGCCCCAAGGAATGCAGCTGACCACCTATGGCCTTTCAGACTTCGAAACCGTGAGTCCCCACATAAACATATCCCCCTATATAATTATTCTGGTCAGATCCTTTGAGTCACAATGAAAAACTGACCAAGACATTAGGTAAAGTAACCAGAGTCATTATCTACATAAGGTGAGCAGGTGCAGTAACCAGAGACATTAGCCAGAAGCAGCCACAAGATCAGAAACCAAAACCATTAGCAACCTCCTTGACAAGGTACAAGAACTAAGGACTCTATTTAGTCAGATTTGGTGATCAAGGACATAAACCTGAAAAATTATCCACTTATTGTGATCAGGTACATGAACCACAGACATTAGCCAAATACTATGACTAGTAACCAGAGACATTAAGCAAATACAAAGACTAGGTAGAGTATACCAAGACAATACCCAGATACCATGACACCATACAGTAGTCAGAACATTGAGCAGATACCAACACCAGACATAGTTAAAAGAGCCATTACCCAGATACTGTGACCAAATAGAGGAATCAGAGACATTAACAATTACTATGACAAGGTACAATAACCAAACACTTAAGCCTGATATTGTGACCAGGTACAGTAAACTGAGAAAATACATAGATATAATCAGGAGATAGAGTAGCCAGAGACATTAGCCAGACCCCATGGTGCACCAAATATAGACAACATCCTAATATCTGACCCATACAGTTATGAGTCAGATACCATAACCCAGAATAAAAACCACAGACCTTAGCTACATAACATGACCAGATACAATAACCAGAAACATTAGCTAGATATACTGACCAGTTATAATAATCAGGAACATTAGCAGGGGACCTTGACCAGATCTAGTAAACACAGACAGTACCCAGATATGATGACAAGGAAGATTAGCCAGAGACTTTAGTCAAATACTGTCAACAATTATAAAACCAGATACTATGGCCACATACAGTAAACAGAGACAACAATTAGTCACTGTGACAAGGTTCAATAACCTGAGACATTAGTCAGATGCTGTGACCAAATACAATAAACAAAATTCTACCCATATATTGTCACTTGATACTGTAAGCAGAGTTTTTATGCAGATACTTGACCAGGTACAGTCAACTGAGGTGTCAACCCAGATACCATGACCAGGAATAGTCAACAGAGGTAGTGCCTAAATAACAGGATCTATTACATGAAGAGACATTACATGGAGCTTCCATTAGCAGACATTCTGATATGGGGCATCCTACCTTCTGGGGGTCTCCACTGCAGCTTCATGTTCACTCTCAGCTTCTCATCATCACCCTCTTATAGGTTCTCCTCAAAGATTCCTTTCATGCTATGTACTGCCTGTCTTAATAGAATTTTCATAGACATCTTGGTGGAAGTTTGTGGGACCCTGGAAATCTTCAATTCTGAGTTCACACCTGCAAAATGAGCACACATTACACATTAGACAGTTACCATGTTCATATAGAGTAAACAGAGACAATAATTAGATACCATGACCAGTTAGAGTAACCAGACATTGGGCATATATTTCTGTCTAGGTACACTGTCAAACACTGGACAGATAACATGACCAAGTAACCAGAGACTTTAACCAGATTCTGTGAATGGGTACTGTTCCAACTACTGCAGACTCAGTCCTCCTATGACTCCCATGGGTGACTTGACTGAGGATGCCTGTGGTTGAGAGGGTCTGCCCTGTGCTGGGTTGCAGTGGAGAGGTGGCCCTGCTTCTCCATGTGCCCTTCACCTCTGCACCACCTCTTGCCGCAATCAGTGGGGGACCAGCAGGACCTGGCACTGGCTGTGGGGCCAGCTAGTCACTCAGCCCCCTTCCTGGTCCCCCAGGCTTGGCCTCCAGGGCCGACCCCACCCCACCTCACTGGTGGATGCCTTTCCTACCTGGAGCTCAGTGTGGGGATTCTGACATCTCCACTCACTGTGGTCTACATCATGGCCATATGCTCCGGAAAGTAGTCCCCAAGGGGCACCAAAGGCAGGAGATGCGGGCTGCACCACTGCACCGCAAATAGAATGGTCAGCAGGGACATAGGGCAGACAATGGACACCTGAAATGTGCCCAGCTTCTCTGTTGGGAACTTCCCACTAGGGCTCACCATGTCCATGCCAAAGGGAGCTTGAAGCTCCTCTACAGCCTGTTCAGTGCCTTTGGGTGCTGAGCAGTAGGTCCCGGGTCGATCCAACATTCCACTGGAGCTCACAGACTCTTTGAGTGCATGGGCATGCAAGGCAGGTTCTAGAAAAAGTGGGGCCATCAGTGCCCTCAAGGAGCAGTGAGGCCAGGGCTGGGACCAGTTGCAGGGTCCAGGGTCCAGTGTGGTCCTCTGTGTGGAGCTCAGGGCCTCCGGAGCTGGCAGAGGTGGTCATGGTAAGCACAGGGATGTCCTGGTGAATTTGTGGAGTAGAAGTTTGCTGAATCCTCCACTCTGAGCAGGAATTCCTCAGGGGAAAGAGAACTGGTCCAAGTTCCAGGCATGCGTGCACATGTGCACATGGCCACAGGTTACGTGATGCCTGAGATGCAGGGGCCAGGCACTTACTAAGCCTGTGGCACACATAGCTCAACTGCCTCAGAACCCTGCTATAGGGAGGTCATGAACCCTTGAACCCACTGCCCCAGGAGAAAGAATTTAGAGATGGGGTCCTTTCCAGGCACAGAATGGAGAGCCAGCACTGGGGCTGTTAGATGCAGAGATCACACCCTGTGCCCAACATTCTGGAGCACTTCAGGTGGGGACATATTCTACCTACTGAGGGTGGGAGCTAGCAAATCAGTTCCAGGAAGACAGATCCTGGACATCTGATGGGGCCAGCAAGCAGTAGGTCACATCCTGTACACTTGTTTGAGATCTCTCAAGTCGTGACTAGTGACTTCTATGTCCACACTCAGAGGGTAGAGACATCTTGACCAAATCAGGCAAGCCAAGGGAGCTCAAGGGAATATAGAAAAAAAGAGAGAGAAGATGGGGCTGTGATCCAGGGCTTCTGCCCCACCTAGCTAATTATTGTTCTCTCCACCCTTTCTAGCTCACTGTACTGTGCCATACTACAGCCCCAGTTACAGCTGTGCTTCTAGAGACTGGGCTGTCTCTGGATCTCAGGTCCTGGTTGGGCCACAACCCAGTTAGCTTCCACCCCTTGTGTCCACATGACATATCAGCCCCACTGAGGTATGGCACACTAGTTGCCTACTCTGACCAAGTATGTATCCATTTACACTGCCAGGGAAACCAGACCCATTGAAACCAAAATGGCCTGCCTAGCCTCCTCAACTACCTAGCTTCCTCAAGCCCCTCATGGGACTCCACACGAGTACCTTCCCACAATGCCATCCCAGATCAGAGGGGTCTGACCTCATAAATAGATTATGAGACTGATAATGGATCTATCACTCAATCAGCTATTTAGATGGGTAGGAACTTCACATGGTACTCGTGGTTGTAGGATATAGATCATTGGGCAAATGGCCTTGTGGGTACATTTTGTCATTTATCCTAGTCTCCCTTCTTTCCTACCTCCTAATCTCTGCTTCCTGGCCACAATGAGGTAAACAACATTGCTATACTACATGCTTTTTGCCATCTTGTTCTATCTTGCCAGAGGCCCAAACCAATAAGGACAAATAATCATTGACAATAAACAAAAACATTACTCTGATATTGTGACATGGTACAATAACCTGAGATGTAATCCTCTATTGTGACCTTGTACAATTCTCGGAAACATACACAGTTGCTGTGTTTACATACAGAAAACACAGACAATACCCAGATACTGTGATCTCATACACTAACCAAAGATATTATCCAGATACTGTGATCAAGGCACTAAACACAGACATTACAGAGATACTGTGACCAGGTATATTACAAAGAGACAATAACCAGATACCATGACCAGTATCCAAAAAGACTAGCTAGATGTATTAGTCATGCATCTCTAGAGGAATACAAGGAATAGGATATATGTATGTATATAAAGGCGATTTATTAGATTGGCTTAGATATCTGGAATCTGGATAGTTCCACAGTGACCATTTGCAGGCTGGAGAGCTGAGAGAGAGTAGCTGCTCATTCCATGAAACTGGAGTCTCAGAACAACAGAAATCAATTATGTCACCTTTGTCTTATATCAAGGCCTGAGAACTCCTCATAGAGTTGCTGGTCAGTCTGCTTTGGAAAAATGAAGGAGCTAGATTCTGATGTCCTCTTGTGATCACAGAGTAGACAAGAACCCTCTCAAGAAGAATTGAGCTTGCTTCTGCTATTCCTTCCTTGTTCTTCCAACTTTTGCTCCATCCAAGTCCCCAACCTATTAGTCTTTGCTTCCCTCACTCATTGTGTTCCTTTACCTCGTTTTGCTGTCTCACAGGCCAATCATTCCTAGAAACAACCTCACTGAGACATACAGAATCCTTTGAATCTTAGGCATCTCTTAATCCCATCGAGTTGACAACGCAAATTAACCACCAAACCAGATATGTACCAGGTACTAGAAATATCAGCCAGATACCATGGCCACAAATAACAAGTATGTACCATGACCAGAAACAGTAATCACAAAAAATAATTTGATAGCATGTCCATGTAGAGTGAGCAGAGACAAAATCCACATTCTACAATCAGGTAGAGTAATTGTACATGTTAGAGAGACACCATGACCTGATCCACAAGATGGACATTATCCAAGTATTCTGAGTACATACTGTTACCAGAATAATAGTTAGATAATGTCTGACTAAAGACATTAGCCAGGTACTTCAACCAGATAAAGGAAAGAGAAACAATACTTTGATATAGTGACAAGGTAAAGTAAACAGATACAATAACCCAATACTGTGACAATGTACAGTAAAGAGAGACCTTAGCCAGATACTTAACCAGGAATACTAAGCAGAGAATGTGATACTGTGACCTGTTATGGTAAGATGAGTCATTAGCCAGATACCATGATCAGGTACAGTAACCAGAGAAATTAGGCAAATACTGTGACCAGGTATGGTAATCAGAGACATTAGAAAGATACTGATACAAGGCCCATTTAACAGAATCAATATGCAAATACTCTGACCAAGTACAGTAACCAAAGACATTACCCAGGTACCTTACCAGGTACAGTATACTGAGAAAATATCAGATACCATGAATAGGTACAATATCTGAAGACCTTAGTGAGACATCATTACCAAATTCAGTAACCAGTGATAATATCCAAATTCTGTGATGAAGTATAGCAATTACAAACATGAGTCAGATACCATGAAGAACTACAGCATTCACAGACAATTGCTTGATATCATATCCAGATACAGCCACTACAGTTCATAGCCTGCTACTGAAACTGAGTGCAGTATCCAGAGAAAACAGACAGAAATCATGAGAAGGTAGCCAAACCAGAAATTATACAGATCCCAGGACCGGGTATGGTATCCAAAGGTATTAGTCAGACAACCAGACCGAGTATAGTAAACCAAAATAGCCAGATAACATGACCAGGTGCTGTACCCAGAGACATTTGTCAAATACCATTATCAAGTACAGTAAATAGAGACAAAACCCAGATACAGTGCCCACATACACTCACCAGAGACATGAACTTGCTACTGTAACCATGTAAAATAACTAGAGACAATATTGAACAGATACAGTAACCAGGCCTGATACAGTGAGCAAGTAGATAATGTCCAGATAATGTGACTGAATAAATTAAGAGAGACATTAGCCTGATACAGAAACCAGTCACTGTAACCAGAGATAATACCCAGATTCAGTCATCAGGTTTGGAAACCAGACAACAGCAGATACAGGGATCACATACATTAATATAGTAATTAGACAAATAAGCCAGATACTGTGACTAGGAATAACAACAGGAGACATTAGCTAGATACTGGGACCAGGTAGTACCTAGAGACATTGGCCAGGAGACAGATATTGTGACCAGTTTTAATAGATAGAGACCATATTCCGATACTGTGACCCAGTACAGAATGCAGAGACATTTTCCAGACACTGTGACAAGGTATACTAACCACCAATAACACCCAGATATTTGACTGTATACAGTAAGCAGAGATATTAATCCAATACTGGAACCAGATACAGTTATCAGAGATATTAGTTAGATACCATGACCAAGTACAGAAAGAAGAGACAATACTCTGATACCATGACTGGATATAGTAAAGAGAGAGCTTAACTAGATTCTCTAGGTAGGAACAGCAAGCAGAGACAATACCTCATACCTCGTACATTGTACTTCAATGTGTTACAATAAGCAGAGGCATTAACCAGAGATTATGACCAGGGACAATAAGCACAGACATTAGGAAAGTACCATGACTAGGAACAGTAACCAGAGGCATTAGCTAGGGATAGTGACCAGGTACAGTATACAGAAACATATCCAGATATGTTGATCAAGTACAGCACACAAAACAATACCCAGATACCATGATGAGTCAGTAACCATATACCGTGACAAGATACAATTATCAGAGACATTACCCAGATACCATGACCAGGTATAGGAAATAGAGACATTAACCAGATTCAATAACCATGAACAGCGACCAGAGATAGTATATAGATACCATTCCCAAATAGACTAAACAGAGATAATATCCAGATACTGTTCCCAGGTACAGTACCCAGAGACATCAGTAAGATATCATATTCAGGTATTGTAATCAGACACATCATCCAGATACCCTGACCAGGTGGAGGAACCAAAATAATATCTAGATACCATCACAAAGTACAGTAACCAAAGGCATAAGCCTAGTATTGTGAATAGATACAGTATACACAGACAAAACCCTAATAACAGCTCCAGGTACACTAAACAGACACAATAACCTGATACTATAACATTCTGTGGCCAAGGACAGTAAGTAGAGGCAATACTTCATAACTCAACCATAGTAAACAGTGATAAATCCTAATTATATGTGGTGCTACAGTAAGCAATAGTATTAATAAGACACCATGACCAGATATATTATCCAGAGACATTAGCAAGATACCATGACCAGGTTCAGTAGCTGAGACTTTAGGAAGACACAGAGAACCAGTAAACAGTTATTGCCCAGACACTGTATCCAAGGAAAGTAACCAGTGTTATTAGCCAGATATCATGAAAAGGTCCAGGATACAGATACATTAGCCAGATATCCTGATCAGGTATAAAATCTGAAATATTAGCCAGGTATGTTGACCAAATACAGTAACTAGAGACAGGAGCCAGTAATGATAACTAGCTACAGTAAACAGAGAATTTTGCAAGATTCTGCTGGTAGGAACAGTAAGCAGAAACAATACCTTGTACCTCCTCCTGTGACAATAAGCAGAGGCATTCACAGAGACATTAGCCAGAACCTTTGACCAGGCATAGTAAACACAGACATTAGCCAGATACACTGTATAGCTACTGTCACCAGAGACATTGGTCAGACACAATGAACAAGTATATCATGCAGAGAAATAGGTCATACACTTTGAATAAATACAGTATACAGACAAATATCCAGTTACAGTGGTCAGGTATAGTCACCAGACATTAATCATGTAGTGTGATAAGTTACACTAACTAGAGACATTACTCAGACACCATGACTAGGTAGAGTAATGGGAGACATCAGTCAGATACTGTGAACAGAAACAGTAACCAGAGAAAATATTCAAATACTATGACCTGGGTACAGTAACCAGAGACATTTTACAGACACTGTCACTAGTAAAATACCACGACCAGGTGTGATGGTTGGATATGAGGTTTTCCCCCAAAGCTCACATGTGAGACAATACAAGAAGGTTCAGAGGAGACATGATTGGGTTGTGAGAGCCTTAGTGTAATCAGTGACTTACTCCCTGGTGGGATAAGTGAGTGGCAACTAACAGGATAGGGTGTGGCTGGAGGAGAATGGAATTGGGGTGTGGCTTTGGGGTATAGATTTTGTATCTTGAGATTGGAGATTCTGCCTGCTCCTGATCACGAAGATATGAAATGCTTCCTTCCAACACCCTCTCCCACCGTGATGTCCTACCTCATCTCAAGTCCTAAAGAATGAGCTGAGCTCCTATGGCCTTTCAGACCTCTGAGACCATGAGCCCCCACATAAACTTATCCTCCTCTATAATTGTTCTGCTCAGAATCTTTTAGTCACAGCAACAAAAAACTGACCAAGACATTAGGTATAGTAAACAGAGTCATTATCTACATAAGGTGACCAGGTACAGTAACAGAGACATTAGCCAGACACAGCAACAAGTTCAGAAACCAAAGTCATTAGCAACCTCCTTGACTAGGTACAATAACCAGAGACTCAATTTAGCCAGATTTGGTGATCAAGGACATAAACCAGAGAAATTATGCACACACTGTGACCAGGTACGTGAACCACAACATTAGTCAAATACTGTGACTAGTAACCAGAGACATTAACCAGATACCAAGACTAGGTAGAGTATACCAAAACAATACCCAGATACCATGACACAATACAGTAGTCAGAACATTGAGCAGATACCAAGACCAAACATAGTTAAAAGAGTCATTACCAGATACTGTGACCAAATAGAGGAATCAGAGACATTAACAACTTCTATGACAAGGTACAATAACCAGAGAATTAAGCCTGTTATTATGACCAGGTACAGTAAACTGAGGAAATACCTAGATACAGTCAGGAGGTAGAGTAACCAGAGACATTAGCCATATCCCATGGTGCATCAAATAGAGACAGCATCGTGATGCCTTATCCATACAGTCATGAGTCAGATACCATAACCCAGTACAATAACCACAGACCTTAGCTACATACCATGACCAGGTACAATAACCAGAAACATTAGCTAGATATTCTGACGAGTTAAAATAATCAGCAACATTAGCAAGGGACCTTGACCAGGTCTAGTAAACACAGACAATACCCAGATATGATGACAAGGAAAGGTAACCAGAGACTTCAGTCAAATACTGTGACCAATTACAAAACCAGTGGCCATATACTGTAAACAGAGATAACAATTAGTCACTCTGACAAGGTACAATAACCTGAGACAATAGTCAGATGCTGTGACCAAATAAAATAAACAAAATTCTACCCATATATTGTCACTAGATACTGTAACCAGAGTCTTTATGCAGATACTTGACCACGTACAGTAAACTGAGGTGTCAGTCCAGATACCATGACCAGGAAGAGTCACCAGAGATAGTGCCTACATACTAGGATCTATCACAATAAGACACATTACATGAACCTTTCCTCAGCAGACATTCTGATTCCTGGCATCCTACCTTCTGGGGGTCTGCACTGTGGCTTGATTTTCACTCTCAGAGCTTCTCTTCATCACCCTCTCAGGGGTTCTCCTCACAGATTCTTTTCATGCTCTGTACTGTCGGTCTTCATAGGATTTTCTTAGACACCTTGGTGGAAGTTTGTGGGAACTTGGAACTCTTTTCTTCTGAATTCACACCTGTAAAAAGAGCACATATTTCACATGAGACAGTTACCATGTCCAGGTACAGTACATAGAGACAATAAATAGATAGCATGATGAGTTACAGTAACCACAGACATTAGGCATATACTTCTGACCAGGTACAGTGTCAAACACTGGACAGATAACATGACCAAGTAACCAGAGACTTTAACCAGATTCTGTGAATGGGTACTGCTCCAGCTACTCCAGACTCAGCCCACCTGTGACTCCCATGGGTGACCTTGCTGTGGATGCCTGGGGTTGAGAGTGTCTTCCCTGTGCTTGGTTGCACTGGAGAGGTGGCCCTGCTTCTCCATGTGCCCTTCACCTCTGAACCAGCTCTGACCACAATCCGTGGGGGACCAGCAGGACCTGGCACTGGCTGTGGGGACAGATAGCCATCCAGCACCCTTCATAATACCCCAGGATTGGCCTCCTGGGTCGACCCGTCCCCACCTTACTCGCCTGGGTGCCTTTCCTACCTGGAGCTCTGTGTGGGGATTCTGACATCTCCAGCCACCTTTGCATCATGGACATAGGCTCCCAAAACGAGTCCCCAAGGTGCCCCAAAGGCATGGAGATGAGGGGTACACCGCTGCACCGCAAACAGAATGGTCAGCAGGGACGTAGGGTAGACATTGGACGCCTGACACCAGGCCCAGCTTCTGAGCTGGAATTTCAGACAAGGCCTGCCCGCGTCTAGGCGGAAGGTAGTTTGAATTCCTCTTCAGCCTGTTCAGTGCCTCCGGGTGCGGGGCAGTTGGTCGCTGGCCCATTCAACTTTCCACTGCAGCAAGCGGACCCTCTGAGGGCGTGGGCATCCAAACCAGTGTCCAGTGAGGGCGGGGCCGCCAGGGTGCCCTCAAAGGAGCAGCGAGGCCAGGGCCTGGTCAGGGGGCAGGGCTGAGGGTCCATTGCGGTCCTCTGTGTGGAGCTTAGGGCCTCCGGGGCCTGCAGAGATGGTCTGGGTAAGCACAGGAAGGTCAGGGCAACTTCTTCAGCAGAAATGTGCTGAATCCTCCAGTGTGAACAGGAATTGCTCAGCGGAAGCAGAACTGGTCCGGGTTCCAGGCATGCGTGCGCATGCGCACAAGGCCACAGGTCATCTGACGCCTGAGAAGCAGTGTCATTGAGAATGTTCCATGTGCTGCTGAGAACAATACATGTTCTGCAGCTACTGGGTGCTGTGCTCTGTAAAATCTTTTAGAGCCATTCAATCTACAATTTAGTTTAACTTTTATTTCTTACTGTTTTTGTCTGGATAATCTGCCCACTGAAAATGAGGTGTTGAAGTCTTCTGTTAGCATATTGTTCCTGTTTCTCTTTTGTGGTCTGGTTGTATTTGTATTATCAAGTTGTGTTTTCTAACCTTAGGAGCATGTGCATTTGCAATTGTTATATCTTCTTGCTGAACTGATTCCTTAATCATTATATAGCAATCTTCTTTGTATCTTTTTACAGTTTTTATCTTAATGTTCCTTCTCTCAGATGTAAGTATAGTTACTCTCAATCTCTTTTAGTTTCTATTTGCTTGGATTATTTTCCCCCCATTCTTTTTCTTTGAGTGTGTATTTATTGATACAGTGAGTTTCTTGTAGGTAGTATGTCATTGGGGCTTGCTTTTTCTTCCATTCATTCTCCCTATATCTTTCAAGAGAAGAATTTAATGTTTATTATTTGTAAGAAAAGACGTATTCTTGACATTTAATTTTCTTCTGGTTGTTCCTATGTCATTTTCTTCATCTCTTGTCTATCCTGTCATTTTGTGATTTTGTGTATTGAAAAATTTGATTCATCTCCATATCATGTATTTTTTCTTCTAGTGGGTTTCATACTTTTTCATGTTTATATGACGGCAGTTAGTGTTTTTTTACTTCAGTTGTAGAACTTCCTTAAGAGATCTTTTGTAAGGCAATATGGTGCTACTGAATTCCCTTAGGTTTTGCTTAATTAGGAAAGTCTATTTCTTCTTCATTTATGTAGGATAGCCTTGTGGGGTACAGAATACTTGCTTGGCATTTTTTTCCCTTTGAATATGTCTTCCTATTCCTTCCTGACTTGTAAAGTGCTGACTGAGAAATCTCCTCACATATATGTAACTTGATACTTTTCTGTTACTAGTTTTAGAATTCTTTCCTTTCATCATTGAATATTTTGAAAACAATATGCCACTTAAGGACATTTTCCATCAGATTTATTTGGGGTCTTTGAGCCTCCTGTACTTACATACATAATCTTTCCATTTTAGCCATTATTTAATTAATTACCTTTTTTATGCCTTTTCCTTTCTTTTAGCCTTCAAAAATCCTGAAATTTTAAAACAGATGTTTCTTTAATGGTGTCCTATAATTTTTGGAGGATTCCTTAATTCTCTTTTTACACTTTCATATTTTATTTTTTGTTTAATTTTTTAGCTGCCCCAGAAAAACATAGTGGTTATACATAATAATAGGGCACCAGGTAGTGCTTAATACTAACATACATTATATATTTAAACAGAGTTGAACATATTATTTCATCATTTATTGTTTCTGTATAGTGAAAACCCAATAAAATGTAATTTAATCATAAAAAAGAATGAAATTCTCTCAGTTGTGACTAGAAGAAAGGAATTAGTGATCATTAGGTGAAGTGGAACATGCCAGCATGGAAAGATAGTTTCACATGATCTCATTTGCATACGAAACTTAAAAAGTTGATATCGTAGAAGCTGAATTCGGAATGGCACTAACCAGAAGCTAAGGAAATTAGGAGGGATGAAGGTTGGGGAAAGTTGATTAATGAGTATTAACAAATGTGATTTGTATTTCAGAGACTGCATCACCTGACTTGGCTGCTAATGGGCAGTACCTTTTATGTCACTTTGATCTGAGTGGAATTTCTTAATCCAGATGTACTCTGGCCAAGAGGAGTTGCAGGTGCTTGATTTGGAAATCAGTCTTGCATTAATGCACCTAACACATTATTTTCTTCAGAAACATATAATACTTTTGACTCATGTTGAATTGGAAATTAATTTACATATCCATATCATTTTGAATAAAAATTTAATTATAAAGGACAATTCCTGTTATAAAGTTCGAAGAGACGGGTGCATTGTGTCCATGTTCTAAGTCTTTGTGCAATTCAGAATTTAGAAGAGGTAGACTGGGATATCTAGCAAGGTATTTCTAAGCTGCAAAGTATTAAGGCTACATTTATTTACTTACAAGAAATGAGAGCGCATACATAGTTCAAAGATAGAATTTATAATTAAGAGGGGAAAAGGGCCTACATAGTTGAAAATTTCTCAGCATTGCTGTGTGGCAGGAAATGAAGGAGAATTTCCAGTCAAGGAAACCAAGTGTGTGATAGGTTGACTGTTGTACTGAGTTTCATATGAATAGCAATGACCAACACAGTGGATGAAAGGTCCTGAAGACCTTTCAGAGATCTTGAAAGCTTCCCTTCCCATCACAAACCAAGAGTTTTTGGAGAGCAAAATAGTTTCAGTGGACAGGCTCAGGACACCCTCCAAAGGATGGTGGCTACTGACTTTGACCTCTAGCACAACCCTTTGTACAACAGAGCAACACTCATCAGCCTCTCCAGCTGTGCTTTAAGGTGTATTTACCTTCTTACAATTAGTATGATATCAATTGTAGATTGCTAATACAAGTTGAATATCCCTAATTCAAAATGCTTAGGGCCACATTTTCTTTTATTTTGAAGTATTTATATATACAGAATGATACATTGGGTTAGGACCTGAGCCTAAAAAGAAATTTACTTGTTTTACATATTCACTACATAAATGTATTCCAAAGATAATTGTATGCATACCTAAAATGATTTTGTGCATTGGACAAAATATCATGGTGTGGAAATCTCCACTTTTGGTGTTATTATCTAGAAAGTTTAGGAAGTTTTAGCATTTCAGATTTTGGATATTTGGGTTAGGATTATTCAACTTGTATATGCCCTTTATTGTCTTGAAGCAACTCCTTCTGTGTCAAATTTTTTAAAGATTATTTTTGTAAATGATGCTGCTTTTTTCCATTATTCATATAATAAGGATTTTTTTATTTCTTTCTGTTAATATAATGTATAGTATTTAAATGACTGGTATTTATTGAACCATCTTTGAGTCCCAGAAATAAATCACAGATGATCAAGTCTTATGAGTCCTTAAATGTACTGTTGAATTCATCTTATATTGATAGTTTTTGCTTCTCTATTCACCAGGGATATTCATCAGGTATATAAGTTTATTATTTTCTCATAGTACACTTGTGTGGCTTTGGTGTCAAGATAATGTTGACCACATAAATGAATTTGGTAGTGATTACTATTCCTCAGTTTTTTGGAGGAACATAAAAAGGATTCATGATATTCTTTTTTATTAGAGCTTTATAGTTACACATGTTAGTTGGGTTCTTTCAGGTCACATTAATTTTTAAATGTTTTATAAAACTTACCAGTAATATTATCAGATCCTGGGATTTTTCTTTCATAAAAGATTTTTTAATAACTAATTCAAACTCCTTGTTCATATTAGTCTCTTGAGAATTTTGTATTTATGATTCAGTACTGGTAGGTTGCAAGTGTCTACAAATAGGTTCATTTCTTCTAGGTGATCCAAGTTGTTGGTATAATTGTGCACACTAGATTCATAGCACATTTTATTTTTGTCATTAGCTGAAATGTTTCTTCTTCATTTTGAATTTATTTACTTTCATATTTGTCTAGCTAAACTTTTATCAATTTTGTTTATTGGTTCAAATATCGACTCAACTTTGTTGATGCTTAATATTGTTTTCTTAGTTGATATTCTTTCTTTTTTGAATACTTTTTATTTCCTCCCTCATAATATCTTTAGTTTAGTTACTCCTTCATTTTCTAGTTCTCTGAGTTATATAGTTTGAAGCTTTTTTATTTATTTGAGATCTAATTCATGTGGGCACTAATAGTTATATATTACCTTCTTACAGAACTCCCTTTTCTGCATTTTATACTTTTTAGTATGCTGAGTTTTGATGTTTATTTGTAAGTATCATTTATTTTCCTTTGAATTTTGTCAATGACTTTTTGGAAGGTCAGGACGATGTCATTCAAATTCTATTTGTTTGTGAATATACCAACATTCCATTATTGATTTAGAGTTTCATGTGTTTCTTTGGCAAAGATACTTGATATCATTTCAGTATTCTTAACAGTTTGAATCTTTTCATGACAAAACATATGACTTAGCCTGCAGAATGTTGTGCATATACTTCAGAATAATGTGTATTCTGCTATTGTGTGGAATATTCTATATATGTCTGTTAGGTCTATTTGGTGTAACATATAGCTCAGGTCCAATGTTTCCTTATTGGTTCTTTGTTTGGATGACCTATCCATTGTATTAAAGAGGGAGTACTGAAGCACCCTACTATTATTATTTTGTAGTTTATTTCTCCCTTCATTCCTAGTGATCACAGTGAACATATTAGAAGGTGAAGTCTTTTTAGGTGAATAGGTCATGGGTTCCAACCTCAAGAATGGGAACAGTGCCCTTAAAAGGAAAGGCTAGAGTACTTCTTTGACCCTTCCACCTAGTTAGAATGCAGTGAGAAGGTACCATTTGCAAAGCAGAGAATAAGCCCTCCTGGGACACCAAGTTAACTGGTGCCTTGATCTTGGGCATTTCAGTCCCATTAACTGTATGAAAAGATATGTCATTTTAAAATAAGCCACACTGAATAAATTAGATTTATTTGTTATAGTGGCCCATTGAGACTGAGTTAAGTATATTCACAAGTTTTAACATTAAACACAAAGATTACTTGCTTATTGTAACAAATCTCATTGAAATTGGGAAATCTGCAACAACTCAATCAATTTAACTGAATCAGGATATCAAACAAGAAGAAAGCATTTAATATAAGCCATATGATTTAAGCAATAAGAGATAACAGTTTGTCACCTTAAATTTTTGTATATTTTTATCTTTATTTTCTTCCTAAACATTATACCTTTTAAAAATCAAAGATGTTTCTATTCAAAAGTGATTTTAACTAAATAGTACTGTCTGAAATGTAAAATCATAAAACTTACACTTCAAAATCTTGTTACTGAAATTTTTAAACTAGAAAAAAAATTTTCCATAACAAAAAATTCATTCAAGCATCATTTGACCTTGACATCATTACCAATGAGGTCTATATTTCTACACATGATCACCTTGCTTTTTAGACATTATTATCTTTAAATAACTTATTCTTAAGGTTCAAAACTGATTATATTAAAGATTGAAAATTTTGTAATATACATAAGTGCTGATACTTCTCAACTTACAGTCAGGTTACATCCTATTAACTCATGATAAATTGAAATTATTTTAAGTTGAACATACCTTTACTATCCCCAACCTGTCATATATCATAGCTTAGCAAAACAGAACTCTGTAGATATTGATTGCTTACTTTGTTGATCACAAGGCCAATTGGATGTTGTTAACTATTTTTAACCAATACCATAAATGTAGTATACCATGTATTTCTAGCCTTAGAAACAAATTAAAATACAGTTTCTTCACAATATATATCACTTTCATGCTACAATTGAAAAGAAAAATTATAAGTTAAACCACCATAACTTGAGGACTATCTCTTTAAAGGAATTAAACAACTTAATCCTCTTATCTATAAACTCAAATGTAGTTTTACAGATTGTATGACCTTTTTTGCCAATCCTTTTTTCCATAGTTACACAGTTACAGTTATCATAGTTACATATACAATTACACTTGGATTCCTCTTTGTGATTTGTTTACATTTTTAAATGTTCTAGATTCATACATTTTGGAAGCTCACATGTCATCTTTTTACATTTGTTTTTTGATTGATAAGCAATAATCAGTAATTGCTTATATTTTTCACTAATATAAGGCATGATTTATTTGTTTTTTACGTGTTTCTGGATAATTTAATTTTGAAGATGGACAGTGTATCTTTCCATGCACTGTGGAACAAAGTCACAGAGAACTTCAAAACTTATGTACAAAACTTTTAGAGTTTGAAGAATGATGGATACAAACATGGAAGTAATTGCATTTAATTTCTTGCCATGAATGTTTTATGAACAGGATGCAACAGGTTTGCCAGATCTGAATGCAATGCTTTTAAGATGAGTCACTCTGGTCTCTGAGATTTGAAATACATCAGTACATATCAACACAAATTCTGATTTATGAATAAAAATGAGTTAAATAAAACTTAAAAATAAAACTAAAAACTAAATTAAATAAAACTTCTGAATTTAAGTGCATGGTTTAATGATATTAATAATGGTACCTTTTTTGTGTGTGCAACGAGGATACTCCATGTGACCATCAATACACTTTGTATGAAATAGTTGTTTTGTTAATGGATGATATCCAGATTTTTACTTAAATTCAATCGAATATTCTGACATAGAATAAAGATTTTCCTCATCTTTCCAACTGAAGTTTATGTTGTGTCCTTCCAAGATTTCTTCTGATATTAAACGTGCATCTGAAAGAAAGAAATGAACATGAAATATTAAGTAAGATGACTCTTTTATGAAGTCTTTGGGATTTTCAAGTAGAACACTTTTAAATGTTTCAGAAATTCTTCCTGAAAACTCTTTTTGAACAAATTCTTTGTGAATACCAGATAGATTTAAATAAAGTTAAAGTGGAAAATGATGTAAAAATTAGGTGGTTAAAATGTGATAATTATATTTTATTATCAACTCATAAGATTAATTACCATATTAAGAGCTCAGTAATATAGAGTGTAAAAACATCATGACATGATGGCTGATTTTTTCTTTTTCAGACTGGAGATTGAAACCAGGAGCACTTTACAACTGAGCTACAACTACAGTCCTAGTATTATTATTAGTATTATTGTTATTGTTGTTGTTGTTGTTATTATTATTATTATTTTGAGACAGGGTCTCACTAAGTTGCTAAAGCTGGCCTCACACATGGGATCATACTGCCTCAGCCTCCCATGTTTCTGGTTTTTCTTTAATTAAAATCTTGGTCAAATGCTACAAAGTTTCAGTTATAAAAATGTATACGAGAGGGTGTCTCACACACACAAGCAGTAGAAAAGACTAATGAAACAAAAATTTGGTTATCATAAAAGGTAAGAAAGATGAATACACCTTTAATAAGACAAATCAAGACAAAAAAAGGGATAACTCAAAATAAGAAATGAAAAAGAAGACATTATAACCAGTACCACAGAGATATGAAGGATCATTATGTATTATTAAGATAAAATACATGCTAACAAATTGGAAAATGTAGAAGAAATTTATAAATTTTTAGACACAGATGTTCTGCTAAAATTAAACCATGAAAAGATAAAACCAGAAGAGATCAATAATGAGTAATGAGATTAAATCAGTATTAAAAAAAAGTTTAGGAATGTCCATAACTAGATGTCTTTACCTATTAATTTTTCAACCTCTTTAAGGAAGAACTTATTCCATTTCTTTTAAAGTTATTGTTAGGGTGGATTTAAGTGGCTGCATTGGAGAAAGCTGGACACCTGGCAATCCACTGCAAGTATTGGGGGCATCAGGCAGCCCACATGCACCAAAGAACAACCAATCTGATGCTGGCAGATAAACTTTAGTAGTGTCTTGCAACCACCCATCAATCAACACAGTCCCCAACCAACCCTTGGGGGACACTAAACCCTCAAACCTTCCCTCACCTCTTCCGGCCTGTAAAGACTGTGGGCAGCCAGGACCATATGTGGTTTTCTCTAGCTCTCTACCCTGATGTGTAATCTGGAGGGCTGGAAATTTTAACCGAGAGCCAATTTCCAATAAAGTTTGGTTTGGCCACTTTTGTCCAACTCCTGTTTGGCCAGTTGCCCTCAAGCTTAGTTATTGCAAAGAATTGAAAGAGGGAATCCTTCCTAACTCATTCTCTGTGGTACTCTGGTAGCATAGCAGATAAAACACAAGATAAAAGAAACTGTAGACTAATAATCCTCATGGACAGAGATGAAAAATTTCTCAACAAAATATAAGCTATTCTGGTTCAAGAGAGAATCATAAAGATTGTTCACCATAAACAATTTGGTTCCATCCCACGGATGTAAGGATTGTTCATCATATGCAGATCAATAAACATCATACATACCATTAACAGAATGAAGGATACAAATCATGGGATTAATAGACACAGAAAGCACTTGAAAAAAATTCAGCATCACTTCCTGATAAAAGCCCTGAACAAATAGAGTTTGGAAAGATTATACCTCAGCATCATAAAGACTATATAAGACATAGTCACAGGCAATATACTGAAGTGAGAAAAGTTGAAAATATTTCCTCAAAGATCAGGAACAAGGGTGTTCATTCTCCCAGCACTTAATCAATATAGTACTAGAAATTTTAACCAGAACAGTGAAATAAGAGAAAGAAAGAGCAAACAAATTGGAAGGAGAGAAGCCAGATTATTCATCTCTGCAGATCATATGATTAAATATATAGGAAAACCTAAAGACTCCACCAAGAGACCATTAGAAGGATAAAGTCAGTAAGGTGCAAGATAAAATCAACAGAAAAATCAGTGGGAATTTTCAACACCAATAATGAATTTTCTGAGAAACAAATCATAGAAACAATCCCATTCACAAATCTGTACAACAAACAAACAAACACAACAAACAACAAAAGACCTCTAACTCACAATGATGAAAGACATTGAAAAACATACAAAATAAATGAAGAGATTTCTCATGTTCAAGGACTGGAAGAATTTGTGTTGTTAATATTTCCATAATACCTTAAGCAATTTACAGATTAAAAGCCATCCTCCTTAAAATACAAATGATATTCCTCACAGAACCAGAGAAGAAAATTTTAAAATTCCTATGGAAGTACAAAAGACCCTGAATAAGTATAGAAATCTTGAGGAAAGAAAATAAACAAGGCTGTAAGCATCACAATACCTGATTTCAAGACATACTACAGAGCCATAATAACAAAACACCATAGTATTTGCACAAACACAGACACCTAGACCAATGGTATGGAATAGAGACTCTCTAGATAGATAGATAGATAGATGATAGGCAGATAGATAGATAGATATAGATAGATAGATAAATGCATGCATCTCTAAGTACTGATTCTTAACAAAGTTTCCAAAAAGAAAGAGGGAAAACATTGTCTAAAGAACCACCTCTTCAATAAAAAATGCTGGTAAAAATGAATATCCATATACAGATGATTAAAACTTCACTCCTCTTTGCATGTACAAAATTAAATTCAAACATATCATAGGTCAAAATATAATATCTAAAAACTCTAAAATTACTAGAAGAAAACAATGAAGAAATAATAAATTGGTTCAAGCACAATTTTACAGGTAGATAACAAAAGCACAGGAGCAAAAATTCGATATATTAAATTGAAAAACTTCTCGACAGCTAAAAAATAACAGAATGAGACAAGCCATGGAATGGAGGGAAAAAAAAAAAAAACACTTGCCAACTATGCTTCTGACAAAGGGTTAATATCTAGAATACGTGTTTGAAGACATCAAAAAACTAAAAACAAGTAATCCAATAAAATGTGGAGCAAATGATCTGTGATATCTCAAAGAAGAAGTACAAATGGTCAAAAATACATAAAGAAATGCTCAATATCATTAGCCTTCAAGGAAATGAAAATAAAAATTACATTGAGGTATTATATAAATGCCAGTTAGGATGTGTATTATTAAAAATAAACCCTGAAATTAACAAATGTTGGTGAATATGTGGAGGGAAAATGCACACTTGGTGGGAATTGAAATCAGTACAATCATTATGGAGAACAGAAGGTTTCTCAAAACCCTAAAATTAGATCTACCATATGATCCAGCTATCCTGCTTCTGGGTACATATCCAAAGAAAACATCAATCAGCATACCAAAGGGATATTTGCATGCCCATGTTTATTGCTGTGTTATTCACAATAGCTAAGATGTTGAATGAGAATGTGTTGATCCATAGTTAAGATAAAGATAATTTGGCATATTTAAAGAAGAAAATACTATTCAGCCATAAAGAATTGAATCTTTTCATTTATAGCAAAATGGATGGAACTGGAGGACATTATGTTAAGTGAAATGAACCAGACACAGATAAGCCCCATATGTTATCTTTCATATGTGGAATATTAAAAAGGGTAACCTGAAAGTAGAATAGTGACTGTTAGAGGTTGAGAAGTGTGTGAGAAGTAGGGTAGGTAGATGGAGGTTGGATATGATCAGGCAGGGTGTATGCAAATATGGAAATATCACAATGACCCCCATGAATATGGGCAACTTATACAGGCTAATAAAATTAAAATATAGTTTTAGAAGTCCTCCCGCTGTGTATCTTGAATACATATAACTGTATTTATTATTTTAAAATAAATATAACTTATTAATATTTATTTCCTCACATATTAATACTTATTAGAGAAGCAATCCTCAGAATATATCTTCTTTAATGTGTGAATGTTCTATTGAACACAACAAAGTATCATATTCAAGGCTCTGATTTTCCCAGGACCCCTGAGAACACTGAAGTACTTACGTAAACATTTTGGCGGTTCTGACCACTCTCCAGCTCTACAGACTATTGTCTTGCTACCCTGAGGTTGATACAAAGACTGGCACTGATATTCAACCGATGAACCTGGAGAATATACTGAAGATGGGAATGAAGTGAGGTCTCCATTTTCAAAAGGTGGAGGAGAATCACATTTTCCTGTGGAATCTGAAAAATACCATTTCATTTATGGAGAGAACAAATCAAAACACAGGATAAAATTAAAGCCAGCACAAACATATCACTATCTACAGCATCATGACTTTATCATTTCTGGTAACAAGTGATCACTTGAAAAAATCTTAATCACAGAAAATGAGGGTTACATATTTAAACTCTTCCTTTCATCTCACTGCAGGCACAAATAAACCATCAAAAAATGTGTCCATTTTGCAGAGATCTAGTACTAAATATGTGTCTTAAATAAGTGCTGCATTGGTAGATAGCAAAGACAAACTAAGAAAGTTTCTTGTTCTTATATATGCAATGATGCAGTGTTTATTGTTTCCCTACTGATTTCTTTTTGATTTTCCTTTTAATTATAAAAGAAATAAAAACTCCTTGGAAAAAATCCAAAGAATGCAAATTTGTAGAAAATATAAGGGAAATATTTTCTTCCTGATCTGGACAAGATGAGTAAAAATCATTCCTATGTATTCCTTTTGCTAAGCATAATTTATAATCTTGGATATAAAAAAATTTAAAGACCAATATAAGAAGACTCTGGAAGGTACAGAGAATTCATTCTGACTAGGAACTTCAGAACTCAAGGAATGGAAAATAGTTTGCTATATGAGTTAACTTTAGGGCTTTTGTATATTCTAGATGGAACACTGGAAAAGGCTAATCCCAGGAATGATATCAGATAGAGACAAATAAGGAAAATCTCATGAGAAGCCTCATTCCTTTAACCTAAGGTAAAGAGAGGGAGCAGTCTTGCAAGACCAAGAGAAGATAGACTGAAAATTTATCAGTGAATTGAACTTCAGAGACCTCGAGAAGAAAAGAAAATATTGGAGGCCCAGAATTAGGGAAGAAATAAGTTTAATAAAACAATTTCAGAACTTCAGCATAAGGCACAAAAGTAGGTATTCAAGAAGATCTTTAGACTCATGTTAATACATATCACAATGAAAACTGTTTGAAGATAAAGGAAAAAATCTTGAAAACTGCAAGGTAGAAAATCCACGTTACCTATCGGTGACTAATATTCAAATGACAGTGGGCCACTCATTCATAGCCATGGAAGCCACAAGGAAGTGAAAGAAGAAAGATGTCACCCATCAACTCTATATGCAGTGACACTGTGCTTTAGAATAAAGGCATAAATAAAGGCATTCTTTTACAGAAAAGATCAAGAGAATCTGTCTCCAAGAGTTATCCTTAAAGTCCAACTGAAGAAATTCTTCATATAGAAATGAAACATGACCGAAGAAGATCGAGTCTTCAGGAGAGAGAAAAGAACAATGTAACTGATAAAAGGAAAATAAATAATATAATAGATGTTTTCCTCATCAGTTTGTTCATTATGTTTAATGTCTGAAGGAAAATTATAGTATTTGATAATAGTGCTCAGTGTATATAGAGGAGACATTAAAGGGCAAATGGACTTAAACAGAAGGAAGTTTCCCACATTTTGATGGAAAAATAAAATGCCATTTCCAGTAGAGTGATAAGCTACAAATGTATTACGTATACAATGTAATACCTAAAACAACAACTTTAAGAAGAAAGGCAGTGGGGGAATCTATCAGAAAGATACACACAAAAACAGGAAGATAAATCAAAATAAAATTATTTTAAAATGTTCCCCAAAAGGAAGGGAAGAGATCAGAAACAGGAATGAGAAACAGAGAAAATAAATAAAACAAGACAAAAAACCCCAACATTTCAATAATTATTTTAAATACAAGTGGTCTAAATATACCAGGTGAAAAGAGCAAGAAGGGCAAGATAGATACGGCAATGAGGCCTAGGCTCCAGTGGCGCTGCGGGTGTCCGAGGGAGGTAGACTTTGAGGGTGCTTTGCGCTCCTTGAGACTGCATCTCAGGGACAATGGCAAAGGGAGATCATCGCAGCACCAACCTGCTGGCTGCAGAGACTGCGAATCTGGAACAGCAGCTACAAGGATGGGGAGACATGATGCTGATGGCTGGTAAAATTCTCCCATGGGAAAGAGCCTGGTTTCCCCCTGCCATCAGGGTGTGGTTTCTTTGGTGTTTCTGATTATCTATTATTTGGATCCATCTGTTCACTCTGGTGTTTCCTGTTTTGTGATGTATTTGTGCTTGGCTGACTACCTTGTTCCCATTCTAGCCCCTAGAATTTTTGTCTCCAATAAACGGACCACTGAACAACAGCAAAGATTCCATGAAATTTGCAGCAATCTAGTGAAGACTCGATGCAGAGCTGTGGCTGGTGGAAATGCCTCTTTACGTTAAAGGAAGAACCTAAAATGTACTTGATGACCATGATCATTTCTCTTGCTGCGGTTGCCTGGATTGGACAGCAAGTCCACAACCTATTTCTCACCTACCTGATAGTGACTTTCTGATTGTTGCTTCCTGGACTAAACCAACATGGAATCATTTCAAAGTACATTGGAATGGCCAAAAGGGAGATAAACAAACTTCTCAAACAAAAAGAAAAGAAGAATGAATAATGCATCTGCTTTATTCCTGTGTTAATGGAGTGTGCATTACCCCTAGGAACACTTCCTACTATGCTGTTTGGATACTAAAATGTTACAGAAGTAGCTCTTGCTCTGCCTCACTCTGCCCTTAGTTCATAGAAGTTCACACTTGCCAGGTAAGGCTTTGTGCATAGTGTCTTTGAGTCAGGTGTAGCTGGGTACATTTTCATCAGTTGGCCTTAAATGGACAACTCATTAATGAGGATGGCTTGTCTTGATTTTTCTCACCCAGGGATAATTGAATTTTTACTTTGACAACTTCCTTTAAAATAACAGTGGTGAATTTTACTTTTTAGTGAAATTAACAGTGTTGACATTTGTTTTAGCTAGGTGCAAGGTAGTGATCTGTGGCTATAAGAAGCTGGATCTACTGTCTGCTTCACAGTTTGCTTAAAAAACTATCTGGCTTCATGAGTATAGAGACCAAGTTTACTACTTCTGAGGAAGAGACCAATTAATTAAGATTTGTTTTTTGTCCTATTTTTTTGTTTGTTTCTTTGTTTTTCACCATGGGAGAAGAATCCCCATGGAATAAAATATAGCTAATTCCATGCCCTAGTTTGTATAGGTTTCTCCCTTGTGCAAAACTTAAGCCATTTCTAGGAAACATTGATTCTTTGTTCCACAGGGAATCTGACAGGCTTAGAGCTGCTGTTCCCTGCACTACTTCACATTAGTAAACCCTTAAGTCTTTTTAACAGCAGACTTCCAAAAGATTGTACTTAGGATTTTTAGCATACTTAGCATTTCATGTTTTCAACTGACTTAAAGTCCATAGTAGATTAATACTTGT
The DNA here is from genome assembly GCF_902686445.1 of Sciurus carolinensis. Classification (NCBI taxonomy): domain Eukaryota; kingdom Metazoa; phylum Chordata; class Mammalia; order Rodentia; family Sciuridae; genus Sciurus; species Sciurus carolinensis. The sequence goes on from NC_062224.1 coordinate 90,377,874, forward strand.
GTTCGATACGGATACCTTTACTCCATGACTAGCTAAACAAAGACAAAAGTCTTCTTGTGTTTAGTCAAAATCCATTACAGTAGAGAAGAAAGTAATACACTAATTTTTTTTTTTTTTTTTTGCAGTGCTGGGGATTGAACCCAGGTCCTTGCGCTTGCAAGGCAAGCCCTCTAATGACTGAGCTATCTCCCCAGCCCTACCAATTTTTAAGACCAGAGAAAGCCTTCGAGGGTAAACCTCAAATTTCCATTCTTTGGTTGTGGCCATTACTTGGTCCCCTTTGGTTTGGCATTGAAGATAGGGACTACACTGATGACTTTTTTCCTTCAATATTTCTTTGAAAAATTCTTGGGCTGTTGGTGAGAGCAGACACGTAGTGATAGCTAGCCTCTTGTCCACATAGATTTGTGACTCTTTGGAAAGCTTGTCAGTCTTTTCTTCTCAGTAGCTAGAAATTTAGAGTAGTTGAAATCTGTAGGAATAAAGCTTTGAGGGCCCAAAATGTGACATGTTTGGGAACAATTCTTAAACTGATTAATTAGCCATAATGTAGTTTTGTGAATTTATTGCACTGACACTGTAAAACCTGTACCTTGTGGTGTATCTGTTCCTAATTAAGTGTTGTGTTCTCCCTTCAATATTGCTATAAACAGTGGCACCCAGTAGGATATGTTTGATTCTTTTTCTAATGTTTCATATGACAACTACCTTAATTTTACATGTGTTTCCTCATTGTAAATAAGCCTGTTTTCCTATCTGGATTTTTTCTTTGTGAATACATGTTCTACCAATTAACTGCTTCAGCAGTTTTAATCCTGTATTATTTCTCCTACTTTGTTTTGTGTGAAAGGGGAAAAATAAAAAAAAAATTAAAAAGCTAAATGAGGCATAACTCTATGTGGTCTACCATTAGCAAAAGGTAGAGTCAAAGTCAAGGAAGAGAAAGTAAATTAGGAAAAATTAATTTTTAAAAATAGAAACAGATGATATAATATCTCCATTATATGTTTCCCTTATTTCCTGAATTCTAAATATTAGAGTGCCAATGACCAAATACGAAGACTTATTTTATAAATATAGTGATTCTCTGGACAGCCTCAGTCACACACCTTCAATATTTTCTATATGCTGAGAATGCCCAAATGTATATCATGTTCTATGATCAGTCTTCAATCCCCTGTTTTCTACAACTCGAAGCGATATCTCTTGGAGTGTTAAAAATGTACTGAGTATCCTAATGTTTAAGATGAGAAATTTTCTCAGATTGTAATTGTCCTATTAATTCAGTTAAATATGTCTTGAAAAAACTACATGATGTTTCTTAGTTCATTTGGACAAAAAATAAATTTCTAGCAATATCATTTTATTTGCATTTAAAAAATATGTTCTATAAGAATTACTTCACTTCATTTTTATCAACGCATTTTACTCATGCTATGTCCTCAAGCAAAGCAAAATTAAGAATATGATATTCTACCTTTGCAGTGAGGTGGCTCTGTTCAGGTTCCATTTAGTCACATCACTTCTACTTCCCCAAATATTTCAAAAGGTTTGATACATTCATAACGTACTCTCTCACCAGATGGAAACCTATGCATCTGGTTTGATATTATATTAGCATTTTCCACTCTGGGTGGATTCACACAGGAAATATCTGAGTAGAGAAAAAGAAAGTATCTCCACCTAGTGCTCATTTTGAGTAACCAATCAATCAATAAGATTCCAAATACATTTTAAGCAGGATTGAAAAGAAATAGATACTTTCACATGAAGAACTTTTCTGATTTCAATGAATTCACATGAAATATGAGGAAGAAAAGATACAGCAATTTTTTTTTTTTGTCAGAGCTAACCTTTCATGCCCTTAAATCTCTTCCCTATCCTTCACTAGAACACTGATAGACGTTTTAAGTCCTTGAAAGCCACTGAGAATGAAAGTTCCTGGACATTTCCCCTTGGGTTGAGTAGAACAAATATTACAAGTTCTATAAGTGCAACATGAATTTTTTAAAATGAAAAAAAAATAAGAGTAAAGAGATTATATGGCATCACTGTTTGGTATACAATTATCTTGTTCTTTAATTACCATTTTAGTTCCTAAATAAAAACAAAGAGGCATTTCCTTAGCGACTAAGTCAAGATTTAAGAACACAGTTGGAAGAATAATCTGTTTATTCTTAAAACACAGTTAAAAGATGAAAATGTTATGTACAACAATAATGCACCAATAAAAACAAAAATTAATATTTAAGTAAAACTTAAAAAAATGATAATTTTTTTAAAAATTAGAGACATGAGAAAACAACAGAAAAATATACCTATAATTATAGACACATGGCTTTTATAATTTGTTTATAAATGCTTTCTGATACTATGATGAACAATGTGTAATTCCTCAGAGTTTTAGGTGCATGGATACTAATAATAGACTATGGCAATGGCTCCAAACTGAGGTATAATGAAATTCTTTGGAGAACTCGATAAATATTTTTTAAGATCACACCTCAAAATTATTTTTTTCCAATAGGCCTACAATGAGCTCAGGAATTTCTATTTGGATTCATAAAATATTTGTTCAAAAATGTTGGTGACCTGAGATAGAAACAGAGAACAAGAGCAAGAGTTAGGAAGAGAGAGAGAGAAAGAGAGAGAGACAGAGAGAGAGAGAGAGAGAGAGAGAGAGAGAGAGAGAGAGAGAGAGATATCCTTGGAATAAGAAATTGAGCGCTTTCATTGGGAGTATTACCTAGTGGTTGAATGCTTGCATGCCATTTCCAGGCCCTGAATTTAATCCCCACACCATAAAAAGAAAAAAAAAAAAAATTGGGTGCTTTAAAATTATAATCTCTTTTTCCATTCTTAGAGTCTTTGAGAAACTATATACCAGATCATACTATAATCAAATAATATTATAATGCCATAATAATAACATTTTCCTGACTGCTATGAGTGAAATAAGTACTACAGAAGTTTTTAATGTACAAATTATTTCAATAATTTGAGGAAGATGAGAATTCTGTTTGAGTTTGATAAAATGTCTGTATAGGTCTCTGATAATATTTCTTATTAACAATTTGAAAAGCAGGGTGAAGTGAGGATGAACACAGCAGAGAAAATTCAGTAACGAGGAAAGCCCAGTAAGACTGTAAGCCAATCTTACAAAAACTAAAACACATGTGGTACTTGAGAATTAGTCTCATGCTGGGGTTGGTCCAGAGTGTTGAGGAAGGAAAAACAAGAGGTTGTGCAAGTCCTAGTAACAAAAGGAAGATCTCTGGCCAAGGGGAATGGTGTCCCTGGATTTGATTTGTTTCTGAAAGGATTTCTTTGTTTATTGGGAGGAAATAAATCTATTGAGAAGCATGAAAAGCTAGACTGGTGGAAAGTAAATGAATATTGAGAAGGAGGGTACAATTGTAGACCAACCTATGAAAGCTGGAAGGGCTTATATGATGCTGACTATAGGCAGTAGGTAGAAGATGAAACACAGGAAGAAAAACTCTGTGAGATCAGAAGAAATAATACTTGTAGCACAAGTGTGGGTGTAATATAGAAAGAAAAGTTGAGAGTTCTTGTGCCTACTGTTAACTTGGGTTTTCCTCCCATATGAAATCATATAAAACTATTTGTATATAAAAAAGAACAATGATGAGGTCACGTTTGAAAGGACTGAAAGACACTTTTGTTCCCAGGAATATGTTTACCAAAAAATGTAAGCTTTAATAATCAACAAAATGTATTGATTCATTTGACAAAAACTTAATGAATAGCTTCTGTATGTCAGTCTGTCTTCTGGGTATTGAGAGCACATGAGAACAAAACAAATATAAGTCCTGTCTTGGAGAAACTCGACCCCATTCTGGGATTAATTAATATCTAGGAATCCAATGAATAAGTAAGACTGGAAACCTAGGACAGCCTTGGAATGAAGGACCCAGGAAAACTCTAGGAAAGAACTCAGTCTAAGAAAAAAGTGAAGAATCCTTTTGGTCATCAAAGACTTGATCCCCAACAGGGCAGAGTGAAATTAATCAGTGATATTTGTTTCCTGGACCAACATCAGATGTGTCATGTGACTAATTTGTAATAGTGACTGGAGGCCTATGGTCACCCATGTGGCAGCACATCAACTTCAGCTTGCTAACTTTGAAAATGAAAAGTTATCCTTGATAGAATCTCTGATAGAGAAAAGATTCTTTAGGAAAAGTTAGTTGGAAGTGGGTATTTAGTGGACTTTATTTCTTTGAAAAACAGAGCGCCATATACAAACAGCAGTTGTTTCCAAAGTACTTATATTTTCTTGGTAACAAGTATTCAAACTTTAATAATATGATGATTTATAAGTAAAATCTAACTCTACACTTATAAGATAAATAATATTAGCAGAAATAGAAACATTAATGTATTCTATTAGTATTTTTATTTATTTCTTCTAGAAACTCACTAAATACTGAGCAATAAAATTCATTATTGTTAAGACTTTTTCAAGAATATCTCTAAATTTTACAAATATGATTGCAAATATTTTCTATGTAAAACTTAAACTTCATTAAGTGTGAATTTGAGAAGGGTGCTCTCACCAACACACAGAGGAAGTTGGGTCCACATTCCACTAATACATGTAATTGATCTGTCTCCAAGCATTTCGACGTTTTGTGTACACTTGAATTCCACTGAATCCCCATGGTAATATGGAGGGGCAGAAGGCTGGGCAGAGCCATGGTCAAGTTCAGATACAGCTCCACATGTTCTCTCATCCACTATGTAAATTTCACAAAAACGTGTTCATAATGAAGACACAATATGTATGTTTAAATAAATACAAAAATGTTTCAGTTTAAATTTAATATTTTTAATACATTACCAGTACATATGGCAAGGTTGTCCACATTTCATCAACACTTTGAATTTTATTAGGTCCCTTCATCAGAAATCTGGGATTGCAATTATATCCTACCACTTTGTTGTGTCCGTATTCATCTTTAAATTTTTCCTTAACTTTTCCATTAAGGAGTAGAGGAGGTGGGCCACATGAATGTACTTCTTCTATAATAGAAATAATGGTTAATGGTTAATGGTTGTCTATTTTGCACTCTAAAAATTCAAAGAATTGGAGAAATTTTTAAAAATTGATTATCATATGATTCATTATAGAATTCTTAATGAAAATAAATTTTTACATTGCAGTTATATTTCCAAGTTGAATTGCTTGTGTTATAATAGCACTGGAAGTATTTTTAAAACTCTAAGTGTTTTCAATAATGAAGAATTTTGAAGATGCGTGCAAACTGTTAGCAAATGTGGTTGTGGAAATTATATTGATTTTTCATTCTGTAGTAACATTTTATCATAACATTTTGAGAAAGTATCATCAATGAGACAAGCATTCGATCCACATTTTTAATTGATATCCTAATACACTCCATTGAATTAACTGTTCAAATATTGTTTAGATACACTCTATGAAACTTGAGAGAAGTTCTGAACTATATAAAATGTCCAGTATTAATGGTAGCAGTGGAGGAAAAATGAAAAGTAACTAAGTAAGTTTCTCTAGTCTCGGCCACCAAATTTGTATATATGAATACTTTCAATACATATTTCAAGAAATAACTGGTGATTAAATTCTTAAACTAGTTTGTGCTTTCTACCACACAAGACATATCAACAACTTCATGAATGGGATTATAGACACAGTGGAAACCAATAAAAATTAAGAGAAGAAAAAAATTTACATTCAAAATTCTAATAATTATTTCTACAACAGTAAGGTGAATCTTCATCTTTATATACTGGGATATTAGGGGACCTTCCAAAATAGTAGCATTGCACTGAACTGGTCCAACTCTTGTAAGTCCTCATCAGCAGGAAAATTTCAACAAGTCTCTGAAAATATTTTTCTTTCTTGGGATCAGCAATTAAGATTCTTTCTATTTTGGGAATTGTGCATTCCCTTTATAAAATAAAAAATAAAATAATTTAATAAGAATATGTAATTGATCATTGACAAGTTAAATTTTACGTATCATGTAAAAATGAGGTAGGTGTTTAGTGATGCATGCAGGAGAGAATCAGACAAACCCTCTTCCTAGAAATAAATGTTACATATTAGGTTTTAATTCCTGTCTAACATTATTTGTAGAGGACTCTGAGAAATATAGTGGTATTGAATGGCAATATATCTGTCATAAACTTAATTTCCAAATTCAATGAGTTTTCACTGAATATGACTTATTGTTGTTATGTGTAAAATTTAATGTTACATTATTGTACTCTCAAAACATGAAGTTACTCTCACTTATTAAGAAAAACCAAATTTGTACAATTTTAAATTGCACATTTTATAAAGCTAGCATTTCTGTTTAATATTATTAAGAAAATAGATCATATAAAAAAGCAATTCTAATGTATTGAAGTGAAAGGAACATTAAAAATTGTGTAATTACTATATTACAAAAAAAGAACAACCCTAAGAAATAGTTCAAAGCCAAACTGATAGTCACATCTGTCTTGAATCCTTACATTATTATTCAATCATTATATTATAACTTATTTTTAATTATTTTAATTCCAACAAGGAATAACATATAAAATCCTCGCACATTTTTTAGTTTTTAAAAAGTAGGTGACTTTAGTAAATAATATTGAAAAATCATTTTTCTTATTTGGAATACCTCTTTCTTACAAATTCATAAAATTAAAGGCCACAATTAAAAAATTAGAAACATAGTAGAAAGAAAATGCATACTAGCAACAGCAAAGGACTAAAACACTTCTCAAATTAGATGTACAATAAAAACTATTTTAAAAAGTAATGCATCAAAAACTAACTTAAAATTTCTTGCTGTGGGGCTGGGGATGCAGCTCATGCTTAGCAGGAGTAAGGATCTGGAATCAATCCCCAAAAGCCCTCCAAAATTAATTTTGCAATTGTTTTGAGTTTTCCAATTACTTGAGAAATACCACACTTGAATGAAAGTCACTGGGATTCCTCTCCCAACTTCTATTACAATCTTTTACATAAAATTTCTTTTGTCTTTGGAGGGGCTTTCAAGATGATGGAAAAGAGAAGATTGCTTTTGTGGGGGCTCTGTGGCATGAAACCAAGAAAGGGGATAGGCAGCTTCTCAGCAAGGTGGGTGAACAACAACAACAAAAAAGGTTGGGACAACTTTACTGGGATTTAATGCTGGACATTCAAAGTAGATGGGGGACTCAGGAGGATGGATATAATAAAATAAGGAAGAAATCCCCAGTGCCACAGCTGCTGCCATGGTTGGAGGCACCTGTCAGACTAGCACTTCCATGAACAAAGTGGAGGGATAATGGAATTAAAAGAACTCACAGTTAGGGTAGGCTTGAGCTGTGTCTGCATATGGAGAGTTCAGAGATCAAAGACACTGCCCAACTAAACTGAAAGGTATGCTGCATAACATTCTTGTGTGGGAAAGAAGCCACCTTCTCTTTCGGCTGTACCCAGAAGACAGAAGGAACCATTTTGCAACCCTGATATGGTGGCCAGCCGCTGGGGAAGCTGATTCCTGGCAAACCCAAGTTTGGTTCCTAATAAAGGCCTGGCAAACTCACACTGCATGATATAAGGTGTGTCTAAGTGACCAGGAGAATATCAAATGTGGAGAAAGGTTTACGCAGTGAACAACTGGTTGTGGAAACCCACCTGGTTCCACCTTCCCACTCCAAATCCACTACTTGCAGAACTAGGTGGGAGAGTTATGCCTGACTGAGAATCAAAAGGGTGGGGACAGGAGAGATTGAGTTTGGAGACTGAACCCAAGACTAGGAAGTGTGGAGTGTCCCAACCCACGGGACATCAATGCAGGATGGCGAACCTAAGAGAGAAGAAATGAAAGGGACAAGAGACGCAGGGAGTGACAGCAAGACAGGAATTCTGATCAAGCTGCAAATTTTTATTATTCTCATGGGTATTTATGCTGAGGGAATGAGGGGTATGATGAGACACAGGCTGGTTGGCTGTGTTTTTCTTTTGGGCTCCTGATAAGGTGCAAGTTCGCGCAGGCGGGAAGGTGAAATCCCGGAAGAGAAGCGGGGGCGGTACCATAGGCAGAACTATCAGCAGGGAGTGGGGAGGGGCGCTCTCCGGGAATCTGTCAGCTGTAAGCTGCAGGGTGCCTGAGTCAGCGGCAGGGTGTTTGCACAGGGGAGGCAACCGCAAAATGCTCCCTGGGCTGCTGCTTATTGTAAAGGTCAGAACGTTCTCAGAATGAGAACTTCTTCTTGGTCCCTGACAGTGGAGTCCACAGGTGATGTAGAAGACTAAAAACTGGCTCCTCAGCCACACGAGTGGAACCCAGGGAAGATCCATAGGGTGCAATCTTCCAGAAGAGAGCAGAAGTTGCTGAGACATGGAGGCACACTGATTGAAGTCTCCAGATCAACTGGTATTCAAGGAAAAACCTGGAGCCCACCCAAGCCTAAACCCTGCTTCAGGAGTTCAATCTACAGGATTATCTTTCTCTGCCCAGCAATCCCACCTAACACTGCTGAGAAAGGAAGTTGAAACTCTTTTGAACTTCAACAGACAAAATTCTTTAATTTCTCCTCGAGATCTTGTTTCTTCTCTTTGTTAAATTGTGACCTTTGTTGGTATGGACATTTATATGTATTCATATTTTTTCTTATTTCTAGCAATTTTGAAACCAATTATTTTTCATGGATCATTATTTTGAGGACTAGGATGTTTGGTTATTATATTTCAGTTTTTTTCATTCTTTTATATTTATTTATTTTTTTATTTATATATATATATATTTATTTATTTATTTATTTTCAGTGCTAGGGATTGAACCCAGGCCTTGTGCTTGCAAGGCAAGCACTCTACCAACTTATCTATATCCCTAGCCCTTATTTTTATTTTTAATTTAAAAAACTTTAACATGTTTTTCTTTCTCTCGATTCTCTCTTTTCTTCTGCTAACATCCCATCTCTATTGTTCTCTCTTTCACTCTTCCTTTAATTGTTTTGCTTCTATCTTCTCTCCTCTGCCCTCATAATCATCACATCCTACATCACTTCTGTTCTCTCCCAGTCCACTATTCAAAACTGTAAATCCATTTGCAAACTTAATGTTTTTACTGTGGGAAATGACTGATCATATCATTTCTGTTTATTATAACAATTTGCCCTATAGATGTCATTACAGAAAATGTTTGGTTTAATGCTGTATGTTGCATTGGTGGTTGTTATTGTTTGTCTCCCCCTAAATGGTTAGGTACAGGAAACCTTCAGGGATACTACAGATCCACAGGGTCAAAACTTTGCTAACTCAGAGCCATATTGACATGTGGGTAGACACACAAACCACATGAAAATGCAAAGAAATGAATCACGCAAACAAACCAAGATACTTCAATAACAGAATCCATTGATGCCACAGTGGAAGAAATGTCAGAGAAGGAATTTAGAATGTACATAAAATGAACTGCAAGGTGAAGGATGATGTAATGAATGAAATCAGAAAGAAAACAAAGGAAAGGAAAGATCACTTCAATCAAGAAATAGAGATTCTGAAAAAAATCAGGGAAAAATCCTCGAAATGAAGAAATCAATGAACCAAATTAAAAATTCAATGGAAAGTATCACCAGTAGACTAGAATACTTGGAAGACAGAGTTTCAGATAATGAAGACAAAATATATAATTTTTACTTGTTTTTTTCATTATGGGGATTAAACCCAGGCCTCATGCATGCTATGCAAGTGCTCTACCACTGGGCCACATCCCTAATCCTAAAATACATAATAGTGAATATAATGTGGTCCATGGAGAAAAATGGTAAGAAATTATAAACAGAACTTCCAAGAAATATGGGATAACCTGAAAGACCAAATTGAAGGTTTATCAGGTTAGACGAAGGCTCAGAGACACAAATCAAAGGAATCCACAATCTTCTCAATGAAATAATATCAGAAAATTTCAGAAACCTAAAAGTTATTTTGTATGTGTGTGGGTATGTGTATTTATTTTGTGTTGATTATATATAAATTCTTGATTTCATCATATTATAGAAAGCACTGCCTTAAGAAGAAAAAAATGATTTTGACTTTGAGTATTAAACAACTGCTGCATTTCTATAGAGACAATAACTAAAAGTACAATTTAAAGAGAAATGTGAATGGACCAACACTGGAGGAGAATCATTTGTCTTTGTATACCAGTAAAAACCATATAACTTAGTACTGACGTATGGAAATGTTAGTAAGGATTTTTTACTCTAAGGTGTTTACTTTAAGATTTCTATATGCCTGTTTTGCTTAAGTGGTTTATGATAATAACATAAAAATATCCACATAGAAAAGAACTCCAAGGACATTTGAATATCTGTCAATCTGTATACAGTTTTCTCCTACATGGTTGAAGCAAGAATACTAATTTGTCATTTATTCAATTTTTGGAGACTTACACTCTCCTAGAAAACTGTGTGTTCATTTGGTCATGAATCTTTCTAAAATTGTCAATAAAAAGCTATTTTCACTCAATTAGTTTTTATTGCTATCTCTGTCACTCCTACTTTCTCTCCTTTTCTTCACAGCTTCACATTTTCCAGTCATGTCTAGTGACATTGGAAAGGCCTTGAGAACCATATATTCATAACTCTTCCGTTCTTAATTTATATTATTTATTTATGCAGTGTGGGGGATTAAACTCAGGGTCTTGGGCTGGCCAAGCACTCTACCATTGACTAATGCCCCAGCCCTTTTATGAAGATGGTCACTTGGTATTGTAAAAGTTTCTGCTGCACACAGCATGGATCTGCTTATAATCACAGAGATCATTTTAAAAGCCTCTCTCTCATCTAGAATAAAATCTAAACTTTTGTGATCCTGCCCTTGTCTTTCTTCTAATGTTACTATATATCTTTCTCCCCTTCTCAGTTCAGTTGCTGTATGTATGTGTGTGTGGTGCTGGGAGCCACCCAAGGCTCCACATATGTTATACAACTGCTCTTTGCTAAAGGCACTCTTCTCCCCATGAGGTCCTGCATCCTGGCCTGACCACTTCCACGGGGCTCCATCCCTCCAGACTGCTGCACTGGGTTCAACTTTCATCTGGAACTCGGGAGGAACACACACTGTGAAAACACCACAGCAGAGGGGCAGGAACTCAGGCACGTGGTCACACCTAGGGTTGCCCTGACTTCGGGTAGTGTACTGGGTTGAACGGAAGGACTTCCCATGGGAATTGCCAGCTGCATGGAGACAGGGGGAGCTCGGGCAAAGCCCACATCATCAGAAGTATTCAAAGCAGCCCTGTGTTTTGTTGGTCATCATTAAGGAAACGAGCTTAGTAAGGCCCAACCCTCCAGGGATCAGTCTAGGTGAGCTGACACGTGTGTACACGAGGAACACTGTGACATCAGGTACCCCAGGGGGCTGCCTGGGGCTGCCTGGGAGCAGAGCACAGAATGAGAATGAGATCCACAAGGCAAGGGACCCCTTCTGGACGTTGAAAGAAACCTCTGGGGACCAGAGAGAAAGAGCTGTAGGAAGACGTAATGGAAAGGAGAGGGATGGCCCCTGGAAGGTCTGCCTGCAGACCTCAGCCCAGAAGCAAAGAAGAGCAGCTTGCAGGGAGGGCATGATGGCCAGAGGAACTGGAGGAAGACCACAGTGCCTTGACATGGGCAGTCCTCCCGTCTCGGGAGTCGCCCAGAGTGAAAACACATGAAACGCTCCTGTCCCAAGATGGGCCATGCCAGAGTGCAGAGAAACCGCCATCTGGTTTTCGGGCTACAGAAACCAGAGAGGAAGAGCATCTAGGCAGGGCAGAACACAGGTAGTGTGTTCCAGGCAGAAGGAAGAGCAAGCACAGGGGCCCTGGTTCCGAATGTGCTTAGAGAGAACAAGGGACAAGGGAGCCTTGGGAGGTAACCCCACTGAGGGGCCGGAATCCCATGCTAAGCACCACGATTGTCAGATGAAGATCAAACAGGGGCTTGGAGGTTCTTGTGTCCTTGCGGTCACTGGGAAAACTGAGACCCTGGCAAGGGGAGCCTCCTAGCTCTGTCCCTTCCCTATCACTCTCAGGACACTCTCCTTATTCCCCACAACACTGTACCTGGGTCGGAATCACACAAGCGTGGTGCCACCCACCCTCTTTGTACCCACTTCACCTAGGGTGACACACACAAAGCTCTTCAGACAGACTAGGAAGAATATCTAGAATTCCCCAGGGGTCCCCCAGTGAACTACATCAGCAGGCACTCTACATGACCCAGCATCTCCGGCCCATCTTTGGAACAGTCACCAGATGGGATCTCGAAAGCACCCAGTCAGATGACTGTATGGGTCATGTGAATTGCACTTGAGTCTGACTCCTACAAGAGCCTTCAGCTCAAGTATCAGGAAAAGACCATGGTCCTCCTGGATGGCCCGCATACCATGTGAATCAGAGCAGAGAGAAGCATATTGTTGTTCCCAAGCTTGGCTCAATAGATTATGTTCAATACACATAAGTTGACATCATATCCTCCTGGGATATTTTAGGATCTCTGTTCCTTGAGATTATCGTAGTTCAGTACAGAAGAAATCAGAAATAAAAAGGGTTGTGTGTGGACCATTCTATGTGTATTACTCTCCTTTGATACGTCTCACTTCCAAAATCCATGTTCTTGAGGTTAAAATGTGTCCCATTTATCCTGTAGGGCAGACATTCACTCTATCTCATGTTTTTCTTTGTCTTGGTCGCTAAACACAATGACACACTCACATTCACACACTTAATGTGGTCTCCATAATCCCTCTTGAATGTGCATGAACTCTCCTACTTCCAGAATATATTGACATGTCCACAGTAACTCTGAGGATCAGTGGAAGAGAATGGATCTGAAATGAGTGTCAATTGACCTCACGGACTGCACTGAGTCCACATTCTAAGCAATGTGAACACTCCTCCCACTGTGAAGTGCACCTTCATAATCCCCCAACAGCTCATGTCTTGAAAGTTTGGTTCCTAATGGATTTTTGTTGAGAGGTGGGGACCTTGCAAGGGTGATAGGATCACGAGGTCTATGAGGTACTTAATGGATTGAACCACTGTTAGATTTGTATCTTGGTGGGCTATGGGGAAGTGGTAGAGACATTAGGATTAGGGCCCAGTGAGAGGAAGAAGTCATTGACACTTGCTCTCTGGTGGCATGTTTTCTACTTCTCACCTTCCTGTTTCTCAGGCTTCTGCCTTGGTTACTTTTGGATGATTACTTTCTTCAATCTCCAGTTCCCCACTCTTATTATATTCTGCTTTCCTAGCAGGTGCAAGTTTGGGGACAAGGCCTGTGTACTTAAATCTTCAGCCAAATAAAACTACATTTTACTGTTTCCCCATAGGTGTTTTGTCAAGGCAAAAATCTGAATATCATGGAAGCCTGGTACAATGAAATGGAGTCACTCTTGTGACTACCTCTACCAGGTGGTTCGATAATGCTTGCGTGTGGTTTAACAGAAGTACTTGGAAAAGTGTGGAGAAATGTACTTGTAAAATGTAGAGTTCCCTTCATGGACCTTAAGAGGTGAGACTGGTGTTGGCACAGGATTACAGAATGCCAACAACAGTACAAGAATACAAATTGTGTTGATGAGGTGTCTGCAGGAAACTAGGACTTCGTATTTGAAGGCACTGTGATTTGTGCTACCTTCTGGCAAAGAATTAGTCTTAGTTTTTTCCATGCATTGAGACATTGTGTTGAGCTGTGTTGAAATGTCCTAGAATCATTAATTTTGTGGAGGATATTTCCAATTAGCTCAGTATTCAGGTTTTGGAGTCAAGATTTCTCTCTGCTTTCAGCTAGGTTACAGTTAGAAAGATCAAAGAGAGCATAAAGATTTCCTAAACTTAAAATCATCATACTACAGTGACACAGTCACATCAACATTTCTAGCAGCTCAATTCACAATAGCTACATTGTGGAACCAACCTAGATGCCCTTCAATAGGTGAATGGATAATGAAACTGTGATATATAAACACAGTGGAATATTCTTCAGCCATAAAGAACAAAATTATGGTATTTGCAGGTGAATGGATGGAGTTGGAGAATATCATGCTAAGTGAAATAAGCTAATTCCCCAAAACCAAAGGCCAAATATTTTCTCTGATAAATACGAGTGGGTTGGGTAAGGGAACAATGGAGGAATGATGGTGTAGAGGGAATGAAGGATGTGGTTGCTGAGGAAATGAGTACCATTAAAAAGGCAAGTCGTTTGTACTGGGACTATAAGAAAGCTTCTGTGAGGACTTCTAACCACTCCATTCTAAGGTTATATAATACAAACTCATTTTGAAGACTGTTTTGGGTAGGAAGTCCCAGTCCACTGTGTTCGCACACTGCTGTGTACAGAATTGTTTCCCTAGGATTTCTTTCCCATGATTCAGTCATCCAGGCACTGAAAGGTTACTGCAGCCCCCTTGAAGACGATCCTGAGTGTTGTCTCATGGAGAGAGACTCTGGGGTCTTCCCCTAGGTGCTCATTTTACAGGTGTGAACTCAGAAGACAAGAGTCCCAGGGACCCACAAACTTTCACCAATGTGTCTAAGAAAATCCTACGAAGACAGGCAGTGCATAGCATGAAAAGAATCTGTGAGGAGAACCCATAAGAGGGTGAAGATGAGAAACTGAGAGTGAAAGTCAATCTGAAGTGGAGACCCCCAGAACGTAGGATGCCAGGAATCAGAATGTCTTGAGGAAAGGTGCAGGCAGAAAGCTGAGCAAGCCCAAGAAAGTGGCCTTGCAAGGACAGAGAGGTGAGTCTGTGTGGTCCTTTATTTATTTATTTATTTATTTATCTTGGTTTACATGATATTTTAATTTGTTCTTTTTGGATGTACATGACTGTGGAGTGTATTTTGAAATATTATACATACATGGAGCATAATGTTTTTTAACTAAAATCCCATTACTACTCTTATATATGATGTGCATTTTCCCTGGTTGTATTTTCATATATGTACATAGGAAAGTTATGTCCAATTCATTCTACTGTCTTTCCAAGTCCCATTCCTCCTCCTTTCCCTTCATTCCCTTTGTCTAATCCAGTGAACTTCTATTCTTCCATCCCCCACACTTATTATGTGTTACCATCCACATATCAGAGAGAACATTCAGTCTTTGGTGTTCAGGATTGACTTTTTTCACTTAGAATGAAGTATCCACCTCTATACATTTATTGGAAAATCACATAGTTTCATTCTTCTTTATGGATGAGTAATATTCCAATGTGTATATATACATCACATTTTCCTTAGGCATTCATCTGCTGAAGGGCACCTGGGTTGATTCCACAGCTTAGCTATTGCAAATTGATCTGCTCTCGACATTGATGTGACTGCATCACTATAGTATGCAGATTTTAAATCATTTGGGTATAAACCAGAGAGTGAGATAGCTGGATCACATGGTGATTCCATTCCATGTTTTCTAAGGAATCTCCCTATTGCTTTCCAGAGTGTTTGCATCAGATTGCAGTTCCACCAGCAATGTGTGATTGAACCTTTTCCTCCACATCTTTCCTGACATTTATTGTTACTTCTATTATTGATCATTGCCATTCTGACTAGAGAGAAATGAAATCTCCATTTTAATTTGCATTTCTCTTCCTGCTAGAGATGTAAACCAATTTTTCATGTTTTTTAGCCATTTCTTTTTCTTCTGTGAAATGCTCACTCATTTCCTTTGCTCATTTATTGATTGGGTTATTTGGGTGTTTTTTGTTTTGTTTTGTTTTGTTTTCTGGTGTTAATGTTTTTGAGTTCATCATATATATTGGAGTTTAATGCTCTATCTGAGGTGCAACCCTTCCATAAACTCTCTCTTCAGATTCTCTATTGCTTCCTTTGCTGTGAAAAAGCTTTTTAGTTTGAAGCCACCCCATTTATTGATTCTTCATTTTATTTCTTGTGCTTTAGGAGTCCTTGGTGAGGAAGTTGGTTTTCAAGCCATCATGTGCAGAGTTGGGCCTACATTTAATAGGTGCAGAGATTCTTGTCCAGAATGACTAGGTTCTTGATGCACTTTGAGTTTTTGCACAAGCCTTTTAGTGCTCACATCATGCCAACCTGTCACATGACCTACAGGAATTGATGTTGACCCTGTGAAGGTCTTCTTTGAACCATTCCTCTTTATCATTTTTCCACTCCTTCCTTTGGGAATGAGGATATTTACCCTGTGTGTGTGTGTGTGTGTGTGTGTGTGTGTCTTGGTAGTACACAATCATAGGTTTGCCTTGAGTCTTGAGTGGAGACTTTGAACTTGGATGTTTGAGCCATTTTGGAACTATTGTCTACAGGAACTCTTGGAGATTAACCAAACACAATTTGCAATGTCTGGTAGAAAATGGTTTTGGGGGCTGTGGGCAGAATGTTATGCTATGAATCTTACATGTCTCCCTTATGCCCACTAGTTGAAGACTTATAACCCAATGCAGCAGAGCTCAGAGTTTGGTCTTGTGCAGAAGACAGGTTCATAAGGGCTCTGACCTCATAAACAGATTATGAGACTGATAATGGATCTATCACTCAATCAACTATTGGGATGGGTGGGAACTTCACAAGGTACTCCTTGTTGGAGGATGGAGATCACTGAGGGAATGCCCTTGTGGGTACATTTTGTCATTTATCCCAGGTTCCCTTCCATTCTACCTCCTTATCTCTGCTTCCTGGCCACAATGAGGTAATCAACATTGCTACAGTACATGCCCTCTGCCATCTTGTTCTATCATGCCAGAGGTCCAAAACAATAGGGGCAAATAATGAAAGACAGTAAACAAAAACAATACTCTGATATTGTGACATGCTACAGGAACCTGAGAAGTAATCCTCTACTGTGACCTGTTCAGTTCTCGGAAACATACACAGATACTAGGTTCACATATAGAAAAAAAGACAATACACAGATACTGTGAGCTCATACACTAACCAAAGATATTATCCAGATACTGTGACCAAGTGTGCTAAACAGAGACATTACAGAGATACTGTGACCAGGTATATTACAAAGCGACAATAACCAGATACCATGACCAGTAACCAAACACACTAGCCATATGTATCAGGCACACTTCTCTAGAGGAATAGAAGCAACAGGATATATGTATGGCTATAAAAACAGGATTTATTAGATTGCCTTAGGCATCTTAAATCTATGTATTTCCACGGTGACCATTTGCAGACTGGATAACAGGAGAGAGAGTAACTGCTCATTCCATGAAACTGGAGTCTCAGAACAACAGAAGACACTGATGTGACCCCGTCCTGGACCAAAGGCCTGAAGACTCCCCGTAGAGTTGCTGGTCAGTCTACTTTGGAAAAAGGAAGGAGCTAGATAATGATGACCTCAGGTGATCACAGCAGTAGTCAGGAACCCTCTGAAGAAGAATCAAGCTTGCTTCTGCTGTTGCTTCCTTGTTCTTCCAAGTCTTGTTCCATCCAAGTCCCCAACCTATGGAGTGTGCTGCCCACACTGACAGTGTGTCTTTACCTCAGCTTGCTGTCCCACAGTCCAATCATTCCTGAAAGAACCTCACTGAGACATACAGAAGCCTTTGAATCTTAGGAATCTCTTAATCTCATCAAGCTGACAATTCAGATTAACTATCAAACCAGATAGGTACCAGGTACTAGAGATACCAGCCAGATACCATGGGCACAAATAACAAATATCTACCATGACCAGAAACAGTAACCAGAGAAAATAATCAGATTCCATGTCCATGTAGAGTGAGTAGAGACAAAGCCCACATTCTACAATCAGGTATAGTAATTATAGATGTTACAGAGACACCATGACCTGATCCAGCAACTGGACTTAATCAAGTATTGTGAGTTATACTGTAACCAGAATAATAGTTAGCTAATGTCTGACTAGAGTCATTAGCCAGGTACGTGACCAGATAAACTAAACAAACCAATACCTAATATACTGTCCAGGTATAGTAAACAGATACAATAATCCAATACTGTGACAATATACAGTAAACAGAGAACTTAGCCAGATACTTGACCAGGAATAGTAAGCACAGACTATGATACTGTGACCTGTTATGGTAAGATGAGGCATTAGCCAGATGCTATGATCAGGTACAGTAACCAGAGATATTAGGCAATTACTGTGACAAGGTATGGTAACCAGAGACAATAGCAAGATACTGAGACTAGGTACACTTAACATAATCATTATGCAAATACTCTGAACAAGTACAGTAACCAAAGCCATCATCCAGGTAGCTTGACTAGGTACAGTATACAGAGAAAATACCCAGATAACATGAATAGGTATATTATCCGAAGACCATAGCTAGATCAATTACCAAATTCAGTAACCAGTGATAGTATCCAAATTCTGTGACCAAGGATAGCAATTAGAGACATGAGTCAGATACCATAAACAACTACAGCATTCACAGACAATTGCTTCATATCATATCCAGGTACAGCCACTACAGTCCATAACCTGTAATTGAAACTGGGTGCAGGAACCAGAGACAAAAAACTTATACCATGAGAAGGTAGTCAAACCAGAAATTTTCCAGACTCTGGTACTAGGTATGGTAATCAAAAGTATTAGTCAGATAACCTGACGATGTATAGTATACCGAAAAAGTCAGATAACATGACCAGGTGCTGTACCCAGAGACATTTGTCAGATACCATTACCACGTACAGTAAACAGAGACAAAACCCAGATATAATGGCCAAATACACTCATCAGAGTCATTAATTTGCTATCGTAACCAGGTAAAGTAACTGGAAACAAGAGCTAGAGGTTATGAACAGAGAGAGTAACCAGACCTAATATAGTGACCAGGTAGAAAATGCCCAGATACTGTGACTGAATACAATTAAGAGAGACATTAGCCTGACACACAAACCAGTAACTGTAACCAGAGATAATATCCAGATTCAGTGATCAGGTTTGGAAACCAGACAACAGCAGATATAGAAACCACATACATGATGGTACCAATTAGACAAATAAGCCAGGTACTGTGACCAGGAATAAAAACAGGAGACATTAGGAGGATACTGGGACCAGGTTTAGTAACTAGGGACATTATCCCAGAGTCAGGTATTGTGACCAGTTTTAATAGATAGATACCACATTCAGATACTGTGGCCCAGTACAGTAAGCAGAGACATTTTCCAGACACTGTGACAAGGTATAATGACCAGCAATAATACCCAGATATTTGACTGGATACAGTAAACAGAGATATAAATCCAATACTGGGACCAGATACAGTAACGTGAGACATTAGTCAGATAACATGATCAGGTACGGAAAAAAGAGACATACCCTAATACCATGACTAGGTATAGTAAACAGAGACCTCAGTCAAATTCTCTGGGAAGGGAAAGAAAGCAGAGACAACACCTTGTATATTCTACCTTGTACCTCAATGTGTTACAATAAACAGAGGTGTTAATGAGAGACTGTGACCAGGGACAATAAGCACAGACTTTAGGCAAATACCATGACTAGGTATAGTAACCAGAGGCATTAGCTAGGGACAGTGACCAGATACAGTATACAGAAACATATCTAGACATGTTCATCAAGTATAGTACACAGAACAATACCCAGATACCATGATGAGTCATTAACCATAAACTGTGACAAGATATAATAATCAGAGACACTACCCAGATTCCATCACCAGGTACAGGAACTAGAGACATTAACCAAATTCAATGACCATGAACAGGGACCAGAGACAATACATAGACACCATACACAGATACACTAAACAGAGTCAATACCCAGATACTATGCTCAGGTACAGTACCCAGAGATATCAGTCAGAGGTCATGTCCAGGTATTGTAACCAGACATATCATCCAGATACCATGATGAGGTGGAGGAACCAAAGATAATATCTTGATGCCATGACACAGTACAGTAACCAAAGGCATAAGCCTAATATTGTGACTAGAAGCAATATACAGTGACAACACCCTAATACCAGCTCCAGGTACAATAAGCTGATAACTCAGTAAAGTAAATGAAGATTCTGTGGACAGGAACTGTAAGCTGAGACAATACTTTATAACTTAACCTGCTACAATAAGAAGAGGAACTGGCCAGATACCACAACCAGGTATAGTAACCAGTGATAAAAACTAATTACATGTGGAGCCACATTAAGCAATGGTATTAATAAGACACCATGACCAGACATATTATTGAGAGACAATAGCAAGATAAAATGACCAGGTTCAGTAGCTGAGACTTTAGGAAGACACAGAGAGCCAGTAAACAGTCATTACCCAGACACTGTATTCAAGAAGAGTAACCAGGGTCATTAGCCACATAGCATAAA
Source organism: Sciurus carolinensis (assembly GCF_902686445.1). Lineage (NCBI taxonomy): Eukaryota > Metazoa > Chordata > Mammalia > Rodentia > Sciuridae > Sciurus > Sciurus carolinensis. The sequence continues at coordinate 90,398,221 of NC_062224.1, forward strand.
AGTCCAGGATATAGATACATGAGCCAGATATCCTGAACAGGTATACTAATCAGAAATATTCACCAGGTATGGTGACCAGATACAACAACTAGAGACAAGAGAAAGAAATGATGACTAGGTACAGTAAACAAAGAACTTGCCAGATTCTGTGGGTAGGAACAGTCAGCAGAAACAATACCTTGTACCTCCACCTGTGACAATAAGCAGATGCATTCACAGAGACATTAGCCAGAACCTTAGACCAGGTACAGTAAACACACACATTAGCCAGATACACTGTATAGTTACTGTCACCAGAGATGTTGGTCAGACACCATAACCAAGTATATCATGCAGAGAAATGGGTCAGACACTCTGAATAAGTGTAGCACACAGAAAAATATCCAGTTACTGTCATCAGATATAGTCACCAGACATTAATCATGTATTGTGACAAGGTACACTAACTAGAGACATTACCCAGATACCATGACTGGGTAGAATAATGGGAGACATCAGCCAGATACTGTGAACAGAAACAGTAACCAGAGAAAATATTCAAATACTATGACCTGGGTACAGAAACCAGAGACATTTTCCAGACACTGTGACCAGTAAAATACCATGACTAGGTGTGATGGTTGGATATGAGGTGTGGCCCCAAACCTCACATGTGAGACAATACAACAAAGTTCAGAGGAGACATGATTGGGTTGTGAGAGTCTTAACCTAATCAGTGACTTACACCCTGGTGGGATTAAGTGACTGGCAACTGACTGGATAGGGTGTGACTGGAGGAGACTGGAATTTGTGCGTGACTTTGGGGTATATATTATGTATCTGGAGAGTGGAGACTCTCTCTGTCTGCTTCCTGATTACTGAGATATGAGATACTTCCCTCCAACACCCTCTCCCACCATGAAGTACTGCCTCATCTTAAGCCCCAATGAATGGAGCTGACCTTCTATGGCCTTTCAGACTACTAAAACAGTGAGCCCCCACATGAACTTACCCTACTGTATAATTATTCTGGTCAGATCCTTTTAGTCACAGGTAGGAAAAAACTGACCAAGACATTAGGTATAGTAACCAGAGTCATTAACTACATAAGGTGACCAGATGCAGTAACCAGAGACATTAGCTACACACAGCAACAAGTTCAGAAACCAAATCCATTAGCAACCTCCTTGACAAGGTACAATAACCAGAGACTCAATTTAGCCAGATTTGGTGATCAAGTACATAAACTAGAGAAATTATCCACGTACTGTGACCAGGTACATGAACTACAAAATTAGCCAGATACTGTGACTAGTAATCAGAGAAATTAACCAGATACCAAGACTAGGTAGAGTATACCAAGACAATACCCAGATACCATGACACAATACAGTAGTCAGAACATTGAGCAGATACCAACACCAGACATAGTTAAAAGAGTCATTACCCAGACACTGTGACAAATAGGTGAATCAGAGACATTAACAACTACTATGACAAAGTGCGGTAACCAGAGAATTAAGTCTGTTATTGTGACCATGTACAGTAAACTGAGACAATACCTAGGTATAGTCAGTAGGTACTGTAGCCAGAGACATTAGCCAGATCCCATGGTGCATCAAATAGAGACAACATCCTAATGCCTGACCCTTCTGTCATGAGTCAGATACCATAACCCAGTACGATAATCACAGACCTTAGACACATACCATGACCAGCTACAATAACAAGAAACATTAGAAAGATATTTTGACCAGATAAAATAATCAGCAACATTAGCAAGGGACCTTGACCAGATCTAGTAAACACAGACAGTACACAGATATGATGACAAGGAACAGCAGCCAGAAGCTTTAGTCAAATACTGTGACCAGTTACAAAACCTGATACTGTGGCCACATACAGTAAACAGAGATAACAATTAGTCACTCTGACAAGGTAAAATAACCAGAGACATTAGTCAGCTAATCTGACCAAATACAATAAACAAAATTCTACCCATATACTGTGAGTAGAAACTTTAACCAGTCTTTTTGCATATATTTGACCAGGGATAGTACACTGAGGTGCCAAGCCAGATACCATTTCCTAGAGAGTCAACAGAGATAGTGCCTACATACTAGGATCTATTACAATAAGTCACATTACATGGACCTTTCTTCAGCAGACATTCTGATTCCTGGCTTCCTACCTTCTGGGGCTCTCCACTGCAGCTTGACTTTCAATCTCAGAGCTCCTCATCATCACCCTCTTATGGGTTCTCCTCACAGATTCTTTTCATGCTATGCACTGCCTGTCTTCATAGGGTTTTCTTAGACACCTTGGTGGAAGTTTGTGGGACCCTGGAACTCTTGTCTTCAGAGTTCACACCTGTAAAAAGAGCACACATTACACATTAGACAGTTACATGTCCACATACAGTAAACAGAGATAATAATTAGGTACCATGACCAGTTACAGTAACCACAGGCATTAGGCATATATTTCTGACCAGGTACAGTGTCAAACACTGGACAGATAACTTGACCAAGTATCCAGAGACTTTTACCAGATTCTGTGAATGGGTACTATTCCACATACTTCAGACTCAGCCCACCTGTGACACCCATGGGTGACTTGGCTGAGGATGCTTGTGTTGAGAGGGTCTGCCCTGTGCTGGGTTGCACTGTAGAGGTGGCCCTGCTTCTCCATGTGCCCTTCACCTCTGCACCAGCTCTGGCCACAATCAGTTGGGGACCAGCAGGACCTGACAGAGGCTGTGGGGCCAGATAGCCACTCAGCATCCTTCCTGGTCCCCCAGGTTTGGCCTCCAGGGCTGACAACACCCTAACTAACTGGTCTGGGTGCCTTTCCTACCTGGAGCTCAGTGTGGGGATTCTGACATCTCCAGCCACCTTTTTCTGCATCATGGCCATGGACTCCAGCAATGAGTCCCTAAAGGGCCCCAAAGGCATGGAGATGAGGGCTACACCGTGGCACCACAAACAGAATGGTCAGCAGGGACATATAACTTCACACTAGGACTGCACTGTGTCCAGGTTAAAGGGAGTTTGAAGTTCCTCATCAGCCTGCTCAGTGCCGCTGGTTGCTGGGCAGTTGGCCACGGGCCCATCCAACATTCTAGTGAAGCATGTGGACCCTCTAAGTGCGTGAGCATCCATGCCAGGGTCTAGCAAGTGCAGGGCCACCAGGGTGACCTTAGAGGAGCAGTGAGGCCAGGACGAGGTCAGAAGGCAGGACCTGGAGTCAAGCGCAGTCCTGCCTCAGGAGCTCAGGGCCTCTGGGGCTTGCAGAGTGGGTCACGGTAAGCACAGAGATGTCAGGGTGACTTTGTGGAGTAGAAGTATGCTCAATCTTCCAGTCTGAGCAGGAATTCCTCAGGGGAAAGAGAACAGGTCTGAGTTCCAGGCAAGGGTGCACATGTGCAGAAGGCTGTAGGTCACCTGATGCCTGAGATTCAGGGGCCGGCACTTACTAAACCTGTGGCACACATATAGCTCAACTGCCTCAATGCCCTGCTATAGGGAGGTCATGAACTCTTGAACCCATTGCCCCAGGAGAAAGAATTTAGAGAAGGGGTCCTGTCTAGGTACAGAATGCAGAGCCAGGACTGGGGCCCTTAGGTACAGGGATCCCACCCTGCACCCAACATTCTGGGGTATTTTTGGAGGGGACATATTCCACCTGCTGAGGGTGGGAGCTGGCAAATCAGTTCCAGGAAGACATAGCCTGGCCATCTCATGGGGCCAGCAAGCAAGAGGTCCCATCCTGTAGATTTGTGGGGGTGTTTGAGATCTCTCAAGCCATGACAGGTGAATTCATTGTCCACTCTCAAAGAGCAGAGGCATCCTGTCCCAATTCAGGCAAGCTGAGGGAGCTCAAGGGACTACAGGGACAAAGAGAGAGAAGAAGAGGCTGTGATCCAGTGCTTTTGCCCCACCGAGCTCATTATTGTTCTCTCCACCCTGTTGCTCCCTGTCGGGAAACAAGGTCCAATGTACCTCATCAGGGCCCACCTCAGGTGAATACAGAGTCGAGCAGGATGATGAGTGTTGGAGGCAAAGGAAACACACCAGAGGCAGGAGGTCTGTCAGTGCACGAGGCACAGCAAGAATCTCGTTTATTGAGGAAATCACACAACTTTTATGTAGGGTGGGGGCTAGGCAGGAACCAATTAGCTTAGATATCAGCAAGGCATGGGGGGTTCACGCAGGTGAGAGTCCCATAGGACTATATGGCAAGCACGAACTGATCATGTTCGCAGATCTGTTAACCAATCCCGGATGGTGGTCTGATTTATCATCATTAACTATTGAAACCACCTTTGAGGTCTTGATCTTGCTCACTCGCCAGGGAGTAAGGAGTCAGCCTGAGTTAGTTAACGTGTCATTAGTCCCAACATATCCCTCTTTTTTTTTTATATTAAGGGCGTGTCTGTCTTAGGTTGGCCCTAGGAGGGTCTTACCGGTCATGGAACATCACCCTAGCAGTTTGGGGGTCCATCTTACTCGAAGGTGTGCCTGTCTTAGGTTGTCCTCCTCTGAGGATCTTACCCATTATTGACTACCACCTTAGTGCTTCAGTCCGGGCCCTCAGGAGGAGCAGTGCTTAACGGAGAGACACTTAGACCCAGTGTCCTTATACGAGTGATCCATGATCCTATAGGGCTCCCAATCATCATTATGAAGGGTGGCATAATGCTGTCAGACCACCATGAGCTGCACAGATTTAGCCTACTTTTTTGGGAAATGGATAAGCTTATTGATTATGCAAGGTCCAAAGGTGAACACAAGGATAATGGTGATTAGCGGTCCCCTAAGTGGGAGGTGGTAGGGGAGCCACCTGTATAACCCAATCCAGAAAATTAGAGTGAAGCTCACTCTTATGACGTTCCAGATCTTCTTGTAGGTTTTTGATTTTATCTTGTACAATGCCAGATCGTTTGGCTTAGAAACAGCACTCTTCACCAAGGAACAGGCAAAGCCCTCCTTCCTTTGCCGTTGCAGGCTGACAGCAGCCAAGGAATCAAATTGAACTTGTAGATCTAAGATGGTACAGCTGCAAAGTGTAATGTTAGGAGCTCTGTGTAGCTCTCAAGGAAGTCCACTGTCCAAAGTCATGAGGTCAGAGACCCCAATCTCAATCACTGTTGTCCCATTTTTGCTACCACACATTACACTCTTTCTTAAATGTCATCTTAAGCAGTTTACATATATTGACTCCTGAGTCTATATGAATGTTAACACAATTTAACATTATATCTAAAACATGAATTAAAGAAGGACTGAGAGAGCTTTTAAGTTTCCTTTTGTGTGGCAAAGTGGTAAAATGCTTTCATGCTTAACCTTTAAAGAAATTAGGCTCTTAATAACTTTTAGAAATACATTTAACAAATTTTATATATACCCTATTGATGACAGGTCCTTTATAGAACATTAAATGATAGGTTTACCATTACAGACAAGTTTAATTTGGAGACTAGCAGCTTGATAAATTTTTTGCTTTAAAGGCTTGTATACCTGGAAAATATGAACACATTTAATATACAAAGAATAATGTTTTTAAGTATGTTACTCCATGGAATAGCTTTGTAAATTAATCAGATGTCTCTAACATACATGTTTGAGTAATTCCATACATGCCAACTCTAATTCACTCATCTTATTGTAAAAAAAAAACAAGATATCAGTCAAGTGTAAAAAAAAACAAGATGTCAGACAAGTGTAAACAGTATCTGCCAGCTCTTTCCTGTTGAAGAAAAGTTCTAGAAAAATTGATGTCAGACATTTTATAAACATCAACATTTTATTAGTTTGACAACCTAGAGACTTCTGAGCTAATTTTAAAGACATTTTACTTCTATTAGTTTATACAATTTAAATTGAACCTTTTTAAATCCCATGAATTAAAAATATTTGGATCCATTTGTAAATTTCAATTTTAGGAGTGCTCAATTTTGATACAGACAAAACATGACATCATACAGTATGACATACAAATAACACAAAATCAAAGGCCTTGTAACTTTATAGGTGAATCTCCATTACAATATAACAGATGTTCAAAAATTCTAGTTGAATAAAAAAATAGAACTGATCAAAAAAGTCATGAGCTCAGAAAAAAATGTAGAATTCAAAAAAAAAAAAGAAGAGTCCTGGAAGAATGATATGGCCATTAATTACTTTAGTAAAGCACCATAAAATTTACTTTTGCTGGTTTTTAGATAAGACTATTTTTGCTCTTTTATTTTGTTTTCCGCTTGGGTTTGAGACCAGTTGCCTACTAAGCATTCTGGCTTCCTCCATTTACATTTCAATGTAAGCCTTGACTGAGATCTGGAAGGAGCTGACAGGTTTTAGCAGAAACTTTGTGCCTAGGGCATTTAACCCTTTTTCCTGGTTTAATTCAGGTTTGGACACAGAAAATTGTGAAACAATTACCTCCCACTACTTGTGGGGAAGGGGCTGCTATATCATACTCCTTACTAGGACATGCCACTGATGGTTGGGCTGGTTACTCCCTCCACACCAGCATATGTAGGACCTCGTGGCAGGAGGACTAGGTGGGCTGGGCTGGGGAATGGAAGCAGAAACAGCTGAGTCAAAGTTGGAGGAGGAGGAGGGATTAAGAGGAGGAGAAGAAGGAGGCATTCAAGTTTGCAGGAAGAGCAGAGAAGCGCAAGAAAGAAGAGACCTGAAGATAAGGAATCCCTTTCCATCTGCCAGCTCTCTTGCGGAAGCTGTGTCCCAATGTCTTTGGTAGCCAGAATCTACCTTCCCATGGAGCGATCTTTCATCCCTGCACAGGTCACCTTGTGATCCGCAGTCATTCCTTCCCAAACTAACATTTTAACATTTACCGGGAAGGCCATACAGGGAGGGGGGAGGTTAGAGTCAGTGAGTTCTTGCCCAGTATCATAAAATGGCCACCGGGAAGATTTCCCACCATCCGGAGGCAGCAGCTCTTTGCGGGGAACCTTGGAGCCCCCTTTGGGAGGTCCTGGAGATAAACAGGCCTTAAGGGCAGATAATGCAGGGCACCCTCCCAGTGGGGGACCCTCCCCTAAACTGATTTCCCTCTTCCTAACAAGTTGTTCTCCACGATCCCATGTGGACCAGTCAAACAAATTTGCTTCAGGCAGCCAAGGGACTGCTTTATTGAGGGCCTTCCAGGTCTGAAACACCTGGCTATTTGAGAGTTCCAATCCTTTACTTCTAAGGAGAATGCTAAGGGGGTGAAGGGAGGGGTCAGACTTGGATTTGGACTGTCCCATATTTTACGGGAGTACAGTAACCGAAGTCCAATTGGCCTGTTGGCGACTTTGCCTTCCTCACATGGGGCACCAGTTGTTGCTCCCTGTCGGGTAACTAGGTCCAATGTACCTCCTCAGGGCCCACCTGAGGAGAATAGAGGGCCAAGCAGGATGATGAGTGTTGAAGGCAAAGGAAACACACCAGAGTCGGGAAGTCTCTCAGTGCACAAGGCACAGCATGAACTCATTTATTGAGGAAATAACAGAGCTGTTATGTAGGGTGGGGGCTAGGTGGGACCCAATTAGCTTAAAGGTCAGCAAGGCATGGGGGTTCACGCAAGCGAGAGTCCCACAGGACTATATGGCAAGCATGAGCTGATCACATTCGTGGAACTGTTGTTAACCAATCCCGGATAGTGGTCTGATTTATCGTCATTAACTATTAAAACTGCCTTTGAGGACTTGATCTTGCTCACTCGCCAAGGAGTAAGGAGTCAGCCTGAGTTAGTTAACATGTCATTAGTCCCAATACCACCCTTTTCAGCTCACTGTACTGTGCCACCCTACAGCCCCAGCCTGTGCTTCCAGAAGCTGGGGTGTTTCTGGATCTCAGGTCCTGTTTGGGCCACAACCCAGTTAGCCACTGATACCGCGGTTTACCGGTGACGAGTTCTGCTCCGTCTAATGTTGAAGATTGAACACTAGAGAAGCACGCCAAGGCAAGCATATTAAGCAGGTTTTATTTAAAGGGAATAATACAGACTTCTCCCGGCAGGGAGAAGGGGGCCATGGCTGATGTTCTAAAAGTCCCAAGAAGTGAGTGCACCCTACATCTTTTATAGGTTAAAGTCTCTTTTGTTCTCCAGTTCTCTCCCCCCTTATCTCTCTCCTTCCTGCCTATGTGACTAGGCCTGGTTTTGCATTACTGAGAAAGCATGGGCAGGGGGAGGGCCAAGGTGATTCAGGCAGGTAAGGGCCCAGGGGGCATTAATTAGCAGCTCCTTGCTTGCAGTCCTTGATAAAGGCAGGTAAATTTGGTAATCAATGGGCTCCAGAGATCCTTGACATTCCATTCTTCCAGTGGCAGTCTCCAACTTCCAGAGGCAGATGACTTTATGGCCTCCATTTCCTCGAATTGACCCAATTCCCTATTTCTACACTAATTACCTGTCCTTAATTCTGGCTTCACCACCACCACCTGTGTCCACATGGCATATTAGCCCCACTGTGGTATGGCACCCTAGTTGCCTACTCTAACCAAGCACATGTCCATCTATACTGCCTGGGAACCCAGACCCACTGAAACTGAAATGGAGTGCCTAGCCTCCTCAAGTGCCTAGGCTCCTCAAGCTGCTCATGGGGCAGCCACATGGGTACATACCCACAATGCCATTGCAGATCAGAGGGATGTGACCTCATAAATAGATTATGAGACTGACAATGGATCTATCCCTCAATTGGCCATTGGGATGGGTAGGAACGTCACAAAGTACTTGTGGTTGGAGGATAGAGATCACTGAGGGAATGCCCTTGTTGGTACATTTTGTCATTTATCCCAGGTTCCCTTCTATTCTACTTCCTAATCTCTGCTTCCTGGCCACAATGAGGTAATCAACATTGCTACAGTATTTGCCCTCTCCCATCTTGTTCTATCTTGCCAGAGGCCCAAAACAATAGGGGCAAATAATGAAAGACAGTAAACAAAAACAATACTCTGATATTGTGACATGCTACAGTAACCTGAGAATAATTCTCTATTATGACCTTGTGCAATTCTCAGAAACATACACATATACTATGTTCACATACAGAAAACACAGACAATTCCAGATATGTGAGCTCACACACTAACCAAAGAAATTACCCAGATACTGTAACCAAGTGTGCTAAACAGAGACATTACAGACATACTGTGACCAGGTATATTTCAAAGCGACAATAACCAGATACTATGACCAGTAACCAAACACACTAGCCAGATGTATCAGTCATACTTCTCTAGAGAAATAGAAGCAATAGGATATATGCATGGTTACAAAAAGGGGATTCATTAGATTGGCTTAGACATCTAGAATGTGGATAGTTCTGCAGTGACCATTTGCAGACTGGATAACAGGAGAGAGAGTAACTGCTCATTCCATGAAACTGGAGTCTCAGAACAAGAGAAGACAATGATGTCATCCTGTCCTGGACCAAAGGCCTGAAAACTCCCCGTAGAGTTGCTGGTCATTCTCCTTTGGAAAAAGGAAGGAGCTAGATAATGATGTCCTCAGGTGATCACAGCAGTAGTCAAGAACCCTCTCAAGAAGAATCGAGCTTGCTTCTGCTGTTGCTTCCTTGTTCTTCCAACTCTTGTTCCATCCAAGTCCCCAACCTATTGGAGTGTGCTGCCCACACTGACAGTGTGTCTTTACCTCAGTTTGCTGTCCCACATCCAATCATTCCTAGAAACAACCTCACTGAGACATACAGAAGCCTTTGAATCTTAGGAATCTCTTAATCCCATCAAGTTGAGAATTCACATTAACCATCAAACCAGATATGTACCAGGTACTAGAGATACCAGCCAGATACCATGGGCACAAATAACAAATACCTACCATGAGGAGAAACAGTAACCAGAGAAAATAATCAGATACCATGTCTATGTAGAGTAAGCAGAGACACAATCCAGATTATACAATCAGGTATAGTAATCACAGATGTTACAGAGACACCATAACCTATCCAGCAACTGGACATTATCCAAGTATTGTGAGCATGTACTGTAACCAGAATAATAGTTAGATAATGTCTGACTAGGGTCATTAGCCAGGTACTGTGACCAGATGAAGTAAAGAGAAACAATACCCTAATATAGTGACCAGGTATAGTAAAGAGATACAATAACCTAATACTGTGACACTGTGCAGTAAACAGAGACCTTAGCCAGATACTTGACCAGGAATAGTAAGCACAGACTGTGATACTGTAACCTGTTATGGTAAGATGAGGCATTAGCCAGTTGCCATGATCACGTACAGTAAGCAGAGACATTAGGCAATTACTGTTATCTGGTATGGCAACCAGAGACATTAGGAAGATGCTGAGACTAGGTACACTTAACAGAATCATTATGCAAATACTGTGAACAAGTATAGTAACCAAAGACATTAACCTAAGTACCTTGACCAGGTACAGTATACAGAGAAAATACCCAGATATCATGAATGGTATACTATCCGAAGACCATAGCTGGACACAATTACCAAATTCAGTAACCAGTGATAGTATCCAAATTCTGTGACCAAGGATAGCAATTAGAGATTTGAGTCAGATACCATAACAACTACAGCATTCACAGACAATTGCTTCATATCATATCCAGGTACAGCCACTACAGTCCATAACCTGTATCTGCAACTGGGTGCAGGAACCAGAGACAACAGAAATAAACCGTGAGAAGGTAGCCAAACCAGAAATTATCCAGACTCTGGTACTAGGTATGGTAACCAAAGGTATTTGTCCGATAACCTGAACATGTATAGTACACCGAAAAAGTCAGATAACATGAGCAGGTGCTGTACCCAGAGACCTTCGTCAGATACCATTACCACATACAGTAAACAGAGACAAAACCCAGATATAATGACCAAATACACTCATCAGAGACATTAATCTGCTACCGTAACCAGGTGAAGTAACTGGAAACAAGAGCTAGAGGTTATGAACAGAGAGAGTAACCAGGCCTGATACAGTGACCAGGTAGAAAATGCCCAGATACTGTGACTGAATACAATAAAGAGAGACATTAGTCTGACACAGAAACCAGTCACTGTAACCAGAGATAATATCCAGATTCAGTGATGAAGTTTAGAAACCAGACAACAGCAGATACAGAGACCACATACATTGCTATAGTAAATAGACAAATGAGCCAGGAACTGTGACCAGGAATAACAACGGGAGACATTAGCCAGAGACTGGGACCAGGTGTAGTAACTAGATACATTAGCCAGGAGTCAGGTATTATGACCAGTTAAAATAGATTGAGACTGTATTCAGATACTGTGACCCAGTAGAGTAAGCAGAGTCATTTTCCAGAAACTGTGACAAGGTATAGTATCCAGCAATAATACCCAAATATTTGACTGCATACAATAAGCAGAGATATTAATCCAATCCTGGGACCAGATATAGTAACCAGAGATATTAGTCAGGTACCACCACCACAGAGAAAAGAGACAATACCCTAATACCATGATTGGTATAGTAAAAAGTGACCTTAGCCAGATTCCCAGGGTAGGGACAGCAAGCAAAGAAAATATCCCATCTCTCCTACCTCGTACCTCAATGTGTTAAAATAAGCAAAAGCATTAACCAGAGACTGTGAGCAGGGACAATAAGCATAGACATTAGGCAAATACCATGACTACATATAGTAACCAGAGGCATTAGGCAGGTATAGTGACCAGGTACAGTATACAGAAACATATCCAGACAGGTTGATCAAGTACAGTACACAGAACAATACCCAGATACCATGATGAGTCAGTAACCATATACTGTGAAAAGATATAATAATCAGAGACATTACCCAGATACCATGACCAGGTACAGGAACTAGAGACATTAACCAGATTCAATAACCAAGAACAGTGACCAGAGACAATATATAGGCACCATTGCCAGGTACACTAAACGGAGACAATACCCAGATACTGTGCACAGGTACAGTACCCCAAGACATTAGCCAGATATCATGTCCAGGTATTGTAACTTGACCTATCATCCAGACACCATGACCAGGTGGAGGAATCAAATATAATATCTAGATAACATGAAACAGTACATTAACCAAAAGCATACGCCTAATATTGTGAGTAGATAGAGTATACAGAGAGAAAACCGTAATAACACCTCCTGGTACACAAAAAAGACACAGTAACCTGATGCTCTAACAAGGTAAAGTAAATGAAGATTCTATAGCCAGGAAGAGTAAGCAGAGACAACACTTCACAACTCAGCATGTTACAGTAAGAAGAGGTACTGGCCAGATACCATGGCCATGTATAGTAACCAGTGATAAAAACTAATGACATGTAGAGCTACAGTAAGCAAAGTATTAATAAGACACTATGACTAGATGTATTATCCAGAGACATTAGCAAGATACCATGACCAGGTTCAGTAGCTGAGACTTTAGGAAGACACAGAGAACCAGGAAACAGTCGTAACCCAGACACTGTATACAAGTAGAGTTACCAGTGTCATTAGCCAGATATCATGAAAAGGTCCAGGATACAGATACATTAGCCAGATATCCTGACCAGGTATAGTAGTCAGAAATATTCACCAGGTATGGTGACCAGATACAGTAACTAGAGACGGAAGTCAATAATGATAAGTAGGTACAGTAAACAAAGAACTTTGCCAGATTCTGTGAGTAGAAACAGTAAGCAGAAACAATACCTTGTACCTTAACCTGTTCCAATAAGCAGAGGCATTCACAGAGACATTAGCCAGAACCTTTGACCAGGCATAGTAAACACAGATATTAGCCAGATACACTGTGTAGCTACTGTCACCAGAGATGATGGTCAGATACCATGACTAAGTATATCATACAGAGAAATGGTCAGACATTTTGAATAAGTATAGCACACAGAAAAATATCCAGTTACTGTGATCAGATAGAGTCACCAGACATTAATCATATATTGTGACAAGGTACACTAAGTAGAGACATTACCCTGATACCATGACTGGGTAGAGTAATGGGACACATTAGCTAGATACTGTGCTCAGAATCAATAACCAGAGAAAATATTCAAATACTATGACCTGGGTACAGTAACCAGAGACATTTTCAGATACTGTGACCAGTAAAACATCATGACTAGGTGTGATGGTGGATATTTGATGGTGTCTCCCCAAAGTTCACATGTGAGACAATACAAGAAGGTTCAGAGGATACATGATTGGGTTGTGAGATTCTTAGCCTAATCGGTGATGTGCTCCTTGGTGGGATTAAGTGAGTGGCAACTGAAAGGACAGGGTGTAGCTGGAGGAGATTGGAATTGGGCTGTGGCTTTGGGGTATAGATTTTGTATCTGGAGAGTGGAGACTCCCTCTGCTGCTTCCTGATTACCGAGATATAAGATGCTTCCCTCCAACACTCTCTCCCACCATGATGTACTCCCAGATCTCAAGCCCAAAGAATGCAGCTGACAGTTTATGGCCTTCAGACCTCTGAAACTGTAAGCCCCCACATAAACTTATCCTCATCTATAATTGTTCTGCTCAGATCCTTTTAGTCACAGCGAGGAAAAAACTGACCAAGACATTAGGCATAGTAACCAGAGTCATTACCTACATAAGGTGACCAGATGCAGTAACCAGAGACATTAACTACACACAGCAACAAGTTCAGAAATCAAAGCCATTAGCAACCTCCTTGTCAAGGTACAATAACCAGAGACTTAATTTAGCCAGATTTGGTGATCAAGTACATAAACCAGAGAAATTATCCACTCACTGTGACCAGGTACATGAACTACAGACATTAGCCAGATACTGTGACTTGTAACCAGAGACATTGACCAGATACCAAGAGTTGGTAGAGTATACCAAGACAATACCCAGATACCATGACACAATACAGTGGTTAGAACATTGAGCAGATACCAAGACCAAACATAGTTAAAAGAGTCATTACCCAGATACTGTGACCAAATAGAGGAATAAGGACATTAACAACTACTATGAGAAGGTTCAATAACCAGAGAGTTAAGCCTGATATTGTGACCAGGAACAGTAAACTGAAAAAATACCTAGATACAGTCAGGAGGCACTGTAACCAGAGACATTAGCCAGATCCCATGGTGCATCAAATACAGACAAAATCCTAATGCCTGACCCTTCTGTCATGAGTCAGATACCATAACCCACTACAATAACCACAGACCTTAGCTACATAACATGACCAGTTACAATAACCAGAAACATTAGAAAGATATTCTGACCAGTTATAATAATCAGGAATAATAGCCAGGTACTGTGACCAGATATAGTAAACACAGACAGTACCCAGATATGATGACAAGGAATAGGAGCCAGAGGCTTATTCAAATACTGTGACCAGTTACAAAACCAGATACTGTGGCCACATACAGTATACAGGGATAATAATTAATCACTGACAAGGTATAATAACCTGAGACATTAGTCAGATGCTCTGACCAAATACAATAAACAAAATTCTACCCATATATTGTCACTAGATACTGTAACCAGAGTCTTTATGCAGATACTTGACCAGGTACAGTACACTGAGGTGTCAAGGCAGACACCATTTCCAGGAGAGTCAACAGAATAGTGCCTACATGTTGCTGCTCACAGCAACAATCCCACGAGAATTTATCAGAGGCGGACTGGGAATGAACTACTTCTATTTCTGGGCTGCTTTTTTGCTTATTTGCTAGTTTATAGAAGAAGAGAGGCTTGCTTGCTTTTAGAGGTCCTATGCTTTCAGAGCAGTTACCGCTTTCAGAGAGGCTATGCTTTCAGGGGTGCTACTTCTTAGAGGTTTGCTGCTTCTTCTTAGAAGTGCGTCTTAGGGGTGTGAACAGAGGTGCATTCTAGAGGTGCGTCTTAGTGGTTCATCGTACGTCCTATCAGAGGTGCTGCTTATCAGAGGTGCTTCCTATAGGTGCATTCTTAGTCCTGTGTCCTCCTCCCAGGTGAAGAGAATGTCTTGTATACACTAAGGCAGCCAATCAGCTCAGGATTAAGTAGCACGATTGGAGCACGCGCCATGGTACCTATCAAGAATGAGGAACACATGTTGAACATAAGCGATGAAGAGACATCAACCAATCAGGCAAAAGGTCATGAGAGTTCACCCCATGTTAACACTAATTATGTGCCACCTCTTGGTCCAATGCCAGCCACCACTTAGAGCCACTTAAACATGTCTCTACATCTCCCCCTTTTCAGTTTTAAAAAGTGAAGAAAACTTTAATGGATGGGTGATAGCTACCGCTATTTCTGGATCGACTGTGCCTGTCTTAGGCATCCACATGTCTTACTGACATTCTAACCCATCATTGGATAACCAAGAAGCTTGATATTATCGTCTTGGCTCCTGTCTTAGGTTGATATGTCAGCCACAGGAGACTTTCTCGTCTCTGAA
This sequence comes from Sciurus carolinensis, assembly GCF_902686445.1. NCBI lineage: Eukaryota > Metazoa > Chordata > Mammalia > Rodentia > Sciuridae > Sciurus > Sciurus carolinensis. The sequence goes on from NC_062224.1 coordinate 90,413,625, forward strand.
ACCAGCCGTCCATTTGAGACAACCAAGCCTCAGGAGAAGTTCCAGTTTCTAAGGCAGCAAGTGCATTTTTTACAATGATCTTATATCCCTTTGTTGGCGTAGGCGCATCTTACATATGTAATAAAATGCTAACAAAAACAGACACATGAATAAATCGAAGTTTACCAAAACTGGGGTCATGTCAACAATTCTTCTGGCTTGTTTTACTGAGGAAAAGATGAAAAACGTCTGAGTGGCTAAATCAGCTTCTGAGGGGCTATGGGTCCAGCCAATTCTAATTTGGGAATCACCTGAGCAATGTAATTACTATCAGTAAAGAGATTCATTTGTTGCTCCTTAAACTTCACAAGGGCTATGACAGCTGCTTCCATTTCCAACAAATGAGCTGAATTTTGAGATGTTATCTGAATAATAGTATCTTGGTGAGTAACTACTGCAGCAGTACATTAGAAGAAACATTCAGGGCCTTAGGTTTGTTGATAGCTGCTCCCTGACCCTTGTTAGGGCATTGTCTCTTTGCCACTGTATATATCTGTGCATACACTCCAGGATCATCCTCTTTAAAGTTTTTCTAATGTTTGATGATCTCTGTCTATTTTGGTCCTCAAATATGGGCAGGTTCCATGAATTTTGGGGTTTCTTTGTGTTAGACTGAATAAGATATAGCTCTCCCCTACCTTTTTCCCTTGTTCTTAAGTTTTCTGAGTAATTTTTTTCTAAGTCATTACCACTCAATTATTCCTCACTTTTTTCTCTTTCCCATTGTGGCACCTTGAGCATCCTTTCCTCTATAAACCCTGGGCTTATTTTTGCTAGAGTTTGAATATATGATCATGCAGTGTTTTCCTTCACTGTCGTGTCTTTTGTGACCTTAGTCATTCGGGTCTTTGACCGGCTACATTTATTTGCTTCCAAGAAATGAGAGCACATATATAATTCAAAGATAGAATTTATAATTAAGAGGGAATAAGGGTCTAAATAGTTGAAAACTTCTCAGCATTGCTGTGCAGCAGGAAATGAAGGAGCTTTTCTGGTCGAGGAAACCAAGTGTGTGATAGAGTGACTGTTGTATTGAGTTTCATATGAATAGAAATGACCAACACAGTGGATGAAATGTCCTGAAGACCTTTCAGAGATATTGAAAACGTTCCCTCCCATCACAAACCAAGAGGTTTTGGAGAGCAGAATGGTTTCAGTGGACAGGCTCAGGACATCCTCCAAAGGATGGTGGCTACTGACTTCGACCTCTAGCACCACCCCTTTCTTTGTACAATTGAGCAACACTCATCAGCCTCTCCAGCTGTGCTTTAAAGTATATTTACCTTCTTACAATTAGTATGATATCAATTGTAGACTGCTAATGCAAGTTGAATATCCCTAATTCCAAATGCTTAGGACCACATTTTTTATTTTGAAGTATTTATATATACAGAATGATACACTGGGGTAGGACATGATCCTAAACACAAAATATACTTGTTTTACATATTCACTACATAAATATATTGCAAAGATAATTATATGCATACTCCAAATGATTTTGTGCATTGGACAAAATATCATGGTGTGGAATTTCCACTTTTGGCATTATTATCTAGAACATTTAGGAAGTTTTAGCATTTCAGATTTTGGATATTTGGGTTAGGATTATCCAACTTGTATATGCCCTTTATTCTCTTGAAGCAACTCCTTCTATGTCAAATTTTTAAAAGATTTTTTATTGTAAAATGATGTTGCTTTTATCTATTTATTCAGATAATAATGATTTTTAATTTTTTCTGTTAATATAATGTATAGTATTTAATGACTGGTATTTATTGAACCATCTTTGAGTCTCAGAAATAAATCACAGATGAGCAAGTCTTATAAGCCCTTAAATGTACTGTTGAATTCATCTTTTTTGACAGTTTTTGCTTCTCTATTCACCGGGGATATTCATCAGGTATAATAGTTTATTATTTTCTCATAATATACTTATGTAGCTTAGATGTCAAGATAATGTTGGCCTCATAATTGAATTTGGAAGTGATTACTACTCCTCAGTATTTTGGAGGGACATGAAAAGGATACATGCTAATTTTTTTTATTAGAGCTTTATAGTTACACATGGTAGTTGGGTCCATCAAGGTCACATTAATTTTTAAATGTTTTATAAAACTTACCAGTAAATTATCAGATCCTGGGATTTTTCTTTCATATAGGATTTTTAAATAACTGATTCAAATTCCTTGCTCATTATTAGTCTCTTGAGAATTTTGTATTTTTAATTCAGACCTGGTAGGTTGCAAGTGTCTACAAATAGGTTCATTTCTTCTAGGTGATCCAAATTATTGGTATAATTGTTCACACTAGATTCATAGTACATTTTATTTTTGTGTCATTAGCTGAATGTTTCTTCTTCATTTTGATTTTATTTACTTTAGTATTTATCTAGCTAACTTTTATCAATTTTGTTTATTATTTCAAATATCAATTCTTAACATTGTTGATGCTTAATATTATTTCCTTAGTTGCTATTTTTTCCTTTTTCAATACTTTTTATTGCCTCTCTCATAATATCTTTAGTTTAGTTACTTCTTCATTTTCTAGTTCTTTGAGGTATAAAGTTTGAAGCTCTGTTATTTATTTGTGATGTAATCCATACAGGCATTTATAGTTATGTATCTACTTCCTTTACAGAATTCCTTTTCTGCACTTTATACATTTTAGTATGCTGTGTTTTGATGTGTGTAAGAATCATTTAATTTTCCTTTCAATTTTGCCAATGACCTATTGAAAGGTCAGGTAGATGTTATTCAAATTCTATATATTTGTGAATATGCCAACATTCAGTTATTGATTTAGAGTTTCATGTGTTTCTTTGGCAAAGATACTTGATATCATTTCAGTATTCTTAAATACTTGAAACTTTTTTGTGACATATCATATGACTTATCCTGGAGAATGCTGTGTATGCACTACGGAATAATGTGTATTCTGCTATTGTGGGAATACTGTATATATGTCTGTTAGGTCTATTTGGTAAAATATAGCTCAAGTCCAATGTTTTTTTATTGAATTTTTGTTTGGATGAACTATCCATTGTTAAAGGTCGAGTACTGAAGCACCCTTCTATTATTATTTTGTAGTCTATTTCTCCCTTAAGATCTATCTATCTATCTATCTATCTATCTATCTATCTATCTATCTATCTATATACACACACACACACACACACACACAAACACACACAGACACACACAGACACATGCACACATACTCTCAAGGAACTGACCCATTTATGACCACATAATGACCATCTTTTGTGTGTTTCTTATAGTGTTTGGCTGAAATTCTTCTGTGTAATATTAGTATAACCATCCCCACTGCCTTTTGGTTTCTGTTGCATGGACTGCCTTGCTGTCTTTTTCCTGCCCTATTTTATTTTGTCCTGAATGTTTGTGTCCCCCTAAATGTCACCGTTTCATTCCTAGTGACCACAGTGAGCATGTTAGTAGGTGAAGTCTTTTTAGGTGAATAGGTATGGGGTTCCTTCCTCAATAATGGATACATTGCCCTTAAAAGGAAAGGCTAGAGTACTTCTTTGACCCTTCCACCTAGTTAGAATGCAGTGAGAAGGTACCATTTGCAAAGCAGAGAATAAGCCCTCCTGGGACACCAATTTAACTGGTACCTTGACCTTGGGCATTTTAGTCCATTAACTGTATGAAAAGGTGTGTCTTTTTAAAATAAGTCACACTGAATAAATTAATTTATTTGTTATAGTGGCCCATTGGGTCTGAGTTAAATATATTCACAAGTGTTAACATTAAGCACAAAGATTACTTGCTTATTATAACCAATTTCCTTGAAATTGAGAAATCTGCCTCAACTCAGTCAATTTGTCTAAATCACGATCTGAAAGAAGAGGAAAGTATTTAATATAAGCCATGTGATTTTATGCAATAAGAAGTAACCATTTGTCACATTAAATTTTTGTGTATTTTTATCTTTATTTTCATCCTAAACATTATACCTTTTAAAAATCAAAGATGTTTCTATTCAAAGGTGATTTTAACTAAATAGTGGAATCTGAAATGTAAAGACATAAAAATTACACTTCAAAATCTTGTTACTGAAATTTTTAAACTAGAAAAACCATTTCTATAACAAAAAATTCATTAAAGCACTATTTGACATTGAGATCATTGCCGATGAGGTCTGTATTTCTATACATGATCACCTTGCTTTTTAGACATCATTATCTTAAAAATATCTTATTCTTAAGGTTCAAAACTGATTATATTAAAGATGAAAATTTTACAATATAGATAAGTTCTGATACTCTTCAACTTATAGTGGGGTTACCTCCTGATTAACTCATGATAAATTGAAATTATTTTAAGTTGAACTTGTATTTAATATCCCCAACCTGTCCTATATCATAGCTTAGCAGAACAGTACTCTGTAGATATTGACAGCTTACCTTGTTGATCACAAGCCCAATTGGATGCTGTTAACTATTTTTAAACAATAACATAAAAGTAGTATACCATGTATTTCTAGCCTTAGGAAAAGATTAAAATACAGTTTCTACTCAAGTGATATGTATCACTTTCATACTACAGTGCAAAAAAAATCAGAAGTTAAACCAGTATAACTTAGGGATTGTCTCTTTAAAGGAATTACAACTTAATCCTCTTATCTATAAACACGAATGTAGTTTTTACTGATTATATGGCATTTTCTGCCAATCCTTTTTTCCATAGTTATACAGTGACAGTTATGATAGTTACATATCCAATTAAACTTTTATTCCTCTTTGTGATTTGTTTACATTTTTAAATGTACTACATTCATGTATTTTGGAAGCTCATATGTCATCTTTTTTACATTTGTTTATTGACTGATAAGTTATAATCAGTAATTGCTTATATTTTTTTACTAACATAAGGCATGACTTATTTGGTTTTTACATGTTTCTGAATTACATAATTTTGAAGATGGAGAGTGTATCTTTCCATGCACTGTGAAACAAAGTCTCAGAGAACCTCTAAAGTTATGTAGAAAACTTTTAGAGTTTGGAGAATGATGGATAAAGACAAACATGGAAGTAATTGCATTTAATTTCTTGCCATAGATGTTTTATGAACAGGATGCAACAAGTTTGCCAAATTTGAATGCAATGCTTTTAAGATGTGGGCCTCTGGTCTCTGAGATTCTAAATACGTCAGCACATATCATATCAACACAAATTCTGATTTATGAATAAAAATGAGTTAAACAATACTTAAAAATAAAATTAAAACTAGATTAAATAATAAAAATTCTGAATTTAAGTGTATGTTCTAATGATATTAATAATGGTACCTATTATTTTTTTGTGCAACAAGGATACTCCATGTGACCATCAATACACTTTGTATGAAATAGTTGATTTGCTAATGGACGATATCCATATTTACATCTAAATTCAACCAAATCTCCTGACACAGAATAAAGTTTTTGCTCATCTTTCCACCTGAAGCTTATGTTGTGTCTTTCCAAGATTTCTTCTGATATTACACATGCATCTGAAAGAAATGAACATGAAATATTAAGTAAGAGGGGTCTTTTATCAAGACTTTGGGATGTTCAAGTAGAATGCTTTTTAATGTTTCAAAAATTCTTCCTGAAAACTCTTTCTGAACAAATTTTTTTGTGAATACCAGATATTTTAAATAAATTTAAAATGGAAAATGATGTAAAAATTAGGTGGTTAATATGTGATAATTATATTTTATTATCAACTGAAAAGATTAATTACCATATTAAGAGCTCGGCATTTTAGAGTGTAAAAACATCATGGCACGATGGCTGATTTTTTTCTTTTTGGATGGGAGAGTGAAACCAGGGACACTTTACCACTGAGCTACATCAACAGTCCTAGTATTTTTTTATTATTATTGTTATTATTATCATTATTATTTTGAGATAGGCTCTCACTAAAATGCTAAGGCTGGCCTCACACTTGGGATCATCGTGCCTCAGCCTCCCACATTTCTGGTTTTTCTTTAATTAAAATCTTGGTCAAATGTTACAAAGTTTCAGTTATAAAAATGTATAAGAGAGGGTGTCTCACACACACAAGCAGTAGAAAAGGTTAATGAAACAAAAATTTGGTTATCAGAAAAGGTAAGAAAGATGAATACAGCTTTAATAAGAAAAACCAAGACAAAAAAAGGGATAATTCAAACAAAATAAGAAATGAAAAAGAAGACAGTATAACCAGTACCACAGAAATATGAAGGATCATTAGGGATTATTAAGATGAAATACATGCTAACAAATTGAAAAATGTGAAGAAATTCATAAATTTTTGGACACAGATGTTCTGCTAAAATTAAACCTTGAAAAGATACAAACCAGATGAGATCAATAATGAATAATGAGATTGAATTAATAATAAAAAATTTAGGAAAGCTTAGATGTGATTACTGATTAATTTTTCAACCTCTTTAAGGAAGAACTTATTCCATATCTTTTAAACTTACTGTTAGGGTGGATTTAAGTGGCTGCATGGGGGGAAGCTGGACACCTGGCAACCCACTGCAAGTATGGGGGGGCATCAGGCTGCCGGCATGCACCAAAGAACAACCACTCAGATGGAGGCAGATAAACTTCGTAGTGTCTTGCTACTGCCCATCAATCAACAGAATCCCCAGCCAAACCTTGGGGGACACTAAACCCTCATGCCTTTCCCCACCTATACCGGCCTGTAAAGACTCTGGGCAGCCGGAGAACCTATGAGGTTTTCTCTAGCTCTCTACCCTGACCTGTATCCCGGGGAACTGGAAATTTCAACCGACAGCCAATTTCCAATAAAGCTTGGGTTGGTCGCTTTTGTCCAACTCCTGTTTGGCCAATTGCCCTCATGCTTAGTTACTGCAAAGAATTGAAAGAGGGAATCCTTCCCAACTCATTCTCTGTGGTACTCTGGTAGCATAGCAGATAAGAACACTAGATAAAAGAAACTGTAGACTAATAATCATCATGGACAGAGATGAAAAATTTCTCAACAAAATATTAGCAAATCTGGTTCATGAGAATCATAAAGATTGTTCACCATAAACAAATTGGTTCCATCCCAGGGATGCAAGGATGGTTCACAATATGCAGATCAATAAACATAATACATGCCACCAACAGTAATGAAGGATACAAATCGTGGGATTAATAGACACAGAAAGCACTTGAAAAAAATTCAACATCACTTCCTGATAAAAGCCCTGAACAAATAATGTCTGGAAAGATTATACCTCAGCATCATAAAGGCTATATATCACATAGTCACAGGCAATGTACTGAAGTGAGAAAAGTTGAAAACATTTCCTCAAAGATCAGGAACAAGGGTGTTCATTCTCCCAGCACTTATTCAAGTACTAGAAGTTTTTACCAGAAAAGTGAAATAAGAGAAAGAAAGAACAAACAAATTGGAAGGAGAGAAGCCAAATTATTCGTGTCTGCAGATCATATGATTCAATATATAGGAAAACCTAAAGACTCCACCAAGAGACTATTAGAATGGATAAAGACAGTAAGGTGCAAGATAACAAAATCAACACAGAAAAATCAGTGAGAATTTTATACACCAATAATGAATTTGCTGAGAAACAAATCATAAAAACAATCCCATTCACAAATCTGTACAACAAACAAACAAATACAACAAAGAACAAAAGACCACTACCACACACTGATTAAAGAAATTGAAAATGATACAAAATAAATAAAGATATTTCCCATGTTCAATGACTGGAAGAATTTGTGTTGTTAATATGTCCATAATACCTTAAGCAATTTACAGATTAGAAGCCATACTCATTAAAATACAAATGATATTCCTCACAGAACTAGACAAGAAAATTTTACAATTCATATGGAAGCACAAAAGACCCTGAATAAGTATATAAATCTTGAAGAACAAAAAAAATCTAAGCTGTAAGCATTACAATACCTGATTTTAAGACATACTACAGAGCCATAATAACCAAAATGCCATAGTATTCGCACAAAAACATTCACATAGACCAATGGTACAGAATAGAGACTCTCAGATAGATAGATAGATAGATAGATAGATAGATAGATAGATAGATAGATAGATGATAGATAGATACATAGATAGATAGATAGATATAGATAAATGCAAGCATCTCTATGTACTTATTCGTAAAAAAGTTTCCAAAAAGAAAGAAGGAAAACATTGGCTAAAGGGTGACCTCTTCAGTAAATGATGCTGGTAAAAATATATATCCATATACAGATTAAATCTTGACTCCTTTTTTCATGTACAAAATTAAATTCAAAACATTTCACAGGCTTAAATATAATATCTAAAAACTCTAAAATTAGTAGAATAAAACAATGAAGAAATAATAAATTTGTTCAAGCAACAATTTCATGGATAGACCACAAAAGCACAGGAGCAAAAATTCTATATATTAAATTGAAAACTTTTTCCACAGCTAAAAAAACAACAGAATGAGACAAGGCATGGAATAAAGGGAGGAAAAGAAAAACACTTGCCATGTATGCATCTGACAAAGGGTTAATATCTAGAATGTGTGTTTAATGACCTCAAAAAACTAAAAACAAGTAATCCAATTAAAAGTTGGACAAATGATTTGTGATATCTCAAAGAACAAATACAAATGGCCAAAAATACATAGAAATGCTCAACATAATTAACCATCAGGCTATTTTATTTGAAAATAAAAATTACATTGAGGTATTGTATCACCCCAGTTAGAATGTGTATTATTAAAAATAAACCCTGAAATTAACAAGTGTTGGTGAGGATGTGGGGGAAAATGCACACTTGGTCGGAATTTAAATCAGTTCAATCATTATGGAGAACAGAAGGTTTCTCAAAACCCTAAAATTAGATCTGCCATATAATCCAGCTATCCTTCTTCTGGGTACATATCCAAAGAAAACATCAATCAGCATACCAAAGGGATATTTGTATACCCATGTTTATTGCTGTGTTATTCACAAAAGCTAAGATGTTGAATGAGAATGTGTTGATCCATAGATAAGATAAAGATAATGTGGCATATATAAACAAGGAAATATTATTCGGCCATAAAGAATTGAATCTTATAATTTATAGCAAAATAGATACAACTGGAGGATATTATGTCAAGTGAAGTGAGCCAGACACAGAAAGATAAGCCCCATACGTTACCTTTCATATGTGGAATATTAAAAAGGGTGACCTAAAAGTAGAATAGTGACCATTAGAGGCTGAGAAGTGTGTGAGCAGTAGGGTGGGTAGATGGAGTTGGATATGATCAGGCAGGATATATACATGTATGGAAATATCACAATGACCCCCATTAATATGGGCAACTAATACAGGCTAACAAAAAACTTAAAATGTAGTTTTAGAAGTCCTCACGTTATGTGTCTAGAATACATATAACTGTACTTATTATTTTAAAATAAATATAACTTATTAATATTTATTTCCTCACATATTAATATTTAGTAGAGAAGCATTCCACAGAATATATCTTCGTTAATGTGTGAATGTTCTATTGAACACAGCAAAGTATCATATTCAAGGCTCTGATTTTCCTAGGACCTGTGAGAACACTGAAGTACTTACGTAAACATCTGGGCAGTTCTGACCACTCTCCAGCTCTATACACTATTGTCTTGCTACCCTGAAGTTGATACAAAGACTGGCACTGATATTCAACTGATGAACCTGGAGAATATACTGATGATGGGAATGAAGTGAGGTCTCCGTTTTCAACAGGTGGAGGAGAATCACATTTTCCTGTGGAATCTGAAAAATACCATTTCATTTATGGAGAGAACAAATCAAAACACAGGATAAAATTAAAGCCAGCACAAACTTATCACCGTCTATAGCCTCAAGACTTTATCATTTCTGGTGACAAGTGATTGCTTGAAGAAATCTTAATCACAAAAAATGAGGGTTACATTTGTAAGCTCTTCCTTTCATCTCACTGAAGGCACATATAAACCATCAAAAAATGTGTCCATTTCGCAGTGGTCTAGTACTACAAATGTGTCTGGAATAAATGCTGCATGGGTAGATGGCAAGAAAAACTAAGAAAGTTTCTTGTTCTTATATATGACATGATGCAGTGTTTATTGTATCTCTACTGATTTCTTTTTGACTCTCCTTTTCATTACAAAAGAAATAAAAACTCCTTGGAAAAAATCCAAAGAATGCAAATTTGTAGAAAATATAAGGGAACTATTTTCTTCCTGATTTGGACAAGATGAGTAAAAATCATTCCTATGTATTCCTTTTGCTAAGCATAATTTATAATCTTGGATATAAAAAATTTAAAGACCAATATAAGAAGACTCTGGAAGGTACAGAGAATTCATTCTGACTAGGAACTTCAGAACTCAAGGAATGGAAAATAGTTTGCTATATAAGTTCACTTTAGGGCTTTTGTGTATTGTAGATGGAGCACTGGAAAAGGCTAATCCCAGGCATGATATCAGGTAGAGATAAATAAGAAAAATTTCATGAGAAGTCTCATCCCTTTAACCTAAGGACAAGAAAGGGAGCAGTCTTGCAAGACCAAGAGAAGATAGACTGAAAATCTATCAGCGAATTCAACTTTAGAGACCTTGAGAAGAAAAGAAAACATTGGAGGCCCAGAAAGAGGGAAGAAATAAGTTTAATAAAACAATTTCACAACCTGGGCATGAGGCACAAAAGTAGGTATTCAAGAAGATGTGTAGACTCATGTTAATACATATCATAATGAAACAGTTTGAAGATAAAGGAAAAAATCTTGAAAACTGCAAGGTAGAAAATCCACATTACCTATAGGTGACTAATATTAAATGACAGTGGGCTTCTCATTCATGGCCATAGAAGCCACAAGGATGTGAAAGAAGAAAGATGTCACTCTCCACCTCTATATGCAGTGACACTGTGCTTTAGAATAAAGGCATAAATAAGAAAAGATCAAGAGAATCTGTCTCCAAGAGATATCATTAAAGTCTAACTGAAAAAATGCTTCATATAGAAATGAAAAGATGTCCGAAGAATATTGAGTCTTCAGGAGAGAGAAAAGAACATTGTAACTGATAAAAGGAAAAATATATAATATATTAGATGTTTTCCTCATCAGTTTGTTCATTATGTTTAATGTCTGAAGGAAAATTATAGTATTTGATAATACTTCTCAGTGTATATAGAGGAGACACTAAAGGGAAAATGCACTTAAACGGAAGGAAGGTTTCCACATTTTGATGGAAAAATAAAATGTCAATAGTAGTCGAATGATAAGCTCAAAATATATTATGTATATACTGGAATATCTAAAATAACAATTTTGAAAAGAAAGGGGGTGGGGGAATCTATCAGAAAGATACACACAAAAATAGGAAGATAAATCAAAATTAAATTCTTTAAAAATGCTCCCCCAAAGGAAGGGAAGAGATCAGAAACAGGAATGTGAAACAGAGAAAATAAATAAAACAAAACAAGACACCAAACCCCAACAGTTCAATAATTATTTTAAATATAAATGGTATAAATATACCAGGTGAAAAGAGCAAGAAGGGCAAGATAGATACGTAAATGAGACCTCACTCAAACACTGACTTCACCATTAGCAAAAAGTAGAGTCAAAGTCAAGGAAGAGAAAGTAAATTAGGAAAAATTAATTTTTAAAAGTAGAAATGGATGATATAATATATACATTATGTGTTTCCCTTATTTACTGAATTCTAAACATTAGGTGCCAATGTCCAAATACCCAAGCTTATTTTATAAATATACTGATTCCCTGGCTGGCCTCAGTCACATACCTTCCAATATTTTCTACGTATTAAGAATGCCCAAACATTGACGCAAAAATTCTCAACAAAATTTTAGCAAATCGCATACAAATATATATTAAAAAGATAGTGCACCACGATCAAGTGGGTTTTATCCCAGGGATGCAAGGTTGGTTCAACATTCAGAAATCAATAAATGTCATTCACCATATCAACAGACTTAAAGTTAAGAATCACATGATTATTTCAATAGATGCAGAAAAAGCATTCGATAAAATACAGCATCCCTTCATGCTCAAAACACTAGAAAAAATTGGGGTAGTGGGAACATTCCTTAACATTATAAAGGCAATCTACGCTAAGCCCATGGCTAATATCATTCTAAATGGTGAAAAACTGAAAGCGTTCCCCCTAAAAACTGGAACAAGGCAGGGATGCCCTCTTTCACCGCTTCTATTCAACATCGTCCTTGAGACTCTAGCCAGAGCAATCAGACAAACCAAAGAAATTAAAGGGATACGAATAGGAAAAGAAGAACTCAAACTATCCCTGTTCGCTGATGACATGATTATATATTTAGAGGAACCTGGAAATTCCACCAGAAAACTTTTAGAACTCATAAGTGAATTCAGTAAAGTAGCAGGTTACAAGATCAATGCTCATAAATCCAATGCATTTTTATACATAAGTGATGAATCTTCAGAAAGAGAAATTAGGAAAACTACCCCATTCACAATAGCTTCGAAAAAAATAAAATACTTGGGAATCAATCTCACAAAAGAGGTGAAAGACCTCTACAATGAGAACTACAGAGCACTAAAGAAAGAAATTAAAGAAAACCTTAGAAGATGGAAAGATCTCCCATGTTCTTGGATAGGCAGAATTAATATTGTCAAAATGACCATACTACCTAAAGTGCTATACAGATTCAATGCAATTACAATTAAAATCCCAATGATGTACCTTGCAGAAATAGAGCAAGCAATTATGAAATTCATCTGGAAGAATAAAAAACCTAGAATAGCTAAAGCAATCCTCAGTAGCAAGAGCGAAGCAGGGGGTATTGCAATGCCAGATCTTCAACTCTACTACAAAGCAATAGTAACAAAAATGGCATGGTATGGTACCAAAATAGACAAGTAGAACAATGGTACATAATAGAGGACATGGACACAAACCCAAATAAATACAATTTTCTCATACTAGACAAAGGTTCCAAAAATATGCAATGGAGAAAAGATAGCCTCTTCAACAAATGGTGCTGGGAAAACTGGAAAACCATATGCAATAGAATGAAATTAAACCCCTATCTCTCACCCTACACAAAACTCAACTCAAAATGGATCAAGGACCTCGGAATCAGACCAGAGACCCTGCATCTTATAGAAGAAAAAGTAGGTCCAAATCTTCGACTTGTTGGCTTAGGATCAGACTTCCTTAACAGGACTCCCATAGCACAAGAAATAAAAGCAAGAATCAACAACTGGGATAGATTCAAACTAAAAAGCTTTCTCTCAGCAAAGGAAACTATCAGCAATGTGAAGAGAGAGCCTACAGAGTGGGAGAATATCTTTGTCAACCATACCTCAGATAGAGCACTAATTTCCAGAATCTATAAAGAACTCAATAAAATCTACATGAAGAATATAAACAATCCAATCAACAAATGGGCTAAGGAAATGAACAGACACTTCACAGAAGAAGATGTACAAGCAATCAACAGATATATGAAAAAATGTTCAACATCCCTAGTAATAAGGGAAATGCAAATCAAAACTACCCTAAGATTTCATCTCACCCCAATTAGAATGGCGATTATCAAGAATACAAGCAACAATAGGTGTTGGCGAGGATGTGGTGAAAAAGGAACACTCATACATTGCTTATGGGGTTGAAAATTAGTGCAGCCACTCTGGAAAGCAGAGTGGAGATTCCTCAGAAAGCTTGGAATGGAAACACCATTTGACCCAGCTATCCCACTCCTTGGCCTATACCCAAAGGACTTAAAATCAGCATACTACAGAGATACAGCCACATCAATGTTCATTGCTGCTCAATTCACCATAGCTAGATTGTGGAACCAACCTAGATGCCCTTCAGTTGATGAATGGATAAAGAAACTTTGGCATATATATACAATGGAATATTACTCCGCAATGAAGAATGATAAAATTATGGCATTTGTAGGCAAATGGATGAAATTGGAGAATATCATGTTAAGTGAGATAAGCCAATCTCAAAAAACTAAAGGACGAATGATTTCGCTGATAAGCGGATGAGGACATATAATGGGGGGTGGGAGGGGTTAGCATTAGGTTTAGGGTTAGGTTTAGGGTTAGGGATAAGGATAGCGGTAAGAATGAAGGAAAGAAGGACTGTATAGAGGGAAAAGAGGGGTGGGAGGGGTGGGGGGGAAGGAATAAAAAATAAACATCATTGCCCTATGTAAACGTATGATTAAAAAAAAAAAAAGAAAATGTAAATCAAAACCACCCTAAGATTTCATCTAACTCCAATTAGAATAGCTATTATCAAGAACACAAAGCAATAATAAGTGTTGGTGTGGATGTGGGGAAAAAGGCACACTCATACATTGCTGGTAGAGTTGCTAATTGGTGCAGCCACTCTGGAAAGCAGTATGGAGATTCCTCAGAAAACTTGGAATGGACACACCTTTTGATCCCAGTTATCCCACTCCTTGGTTTATATAACGAAGGACTTAAAATCAACATATTACAATAAAGCAGCCACATCAAAGTTTATAGCAGTTCAATTCACAATAGCTAGATTGTGAAACCAACCTAGATGCCCTTCAATTGTTGAAGGGATAAAGAAACTGTGGTATATATTCACAATGGAACATTAGCCATAAAGAAAAATAAAATTATGGCATTTGTTGGTAAATGGTTGGAGTTGGAGGACACCACACTAAGTGAAATACGCCAAGCCCCAAAAACCAAACCATCTCTGATAAGTAGATGATGTACATAAAGAGGTGGGAGTGGGAGGGGGCAAGAGAAGAATGGGGAAACTTTGGATTTCATAGACGGAAATGGGGTATGAGGAGTGGGGGAAGGATAGTGGATTGAGACAGACATTATTACTCTATGTACATGTATGATTACATGAATGATATGAATCTACATCGTGTACAACCATAGAAATAAAAAGTTGTACCCCATTTGTGTACAATAATCAAAATGCAATGGTAAAAATTTAAAACAGAAGAAAAAGAAAATTCTCTACAGACCTGAACAAAAAAGAATTAAAATGGGCCATAAATTTTCAAAAAGAACATCAATGAAAATAAACCATAGAAAAACAATTTTAAAGTGTCCTAAACTCATCATCCCTTATTCCCAAATGTATCTGTTCATCTGTTTCTTTTTAGTTTTGAGTAAAAGTTTGCTGAATAGATGTTATATTTCATTTATATTTCATAACTGTCAATAAAACTTTGGTGTATCTCCAAAAAAAAAAAAAAAGAATGCCCAAATGTATATCATATTCTATGATCAGTCTTCAATGTCCTGTTTTCTACTTCTCAACGGGGATATCTCTTGGAGTTTTCAAAATGTACTGAGTATCTTAATGCTTAAGATGAGGAATTTTCTCAGATTGTAGTTGTTCTATTAATTCAGTTAAGTATGTTTTGAAAAAATGACATGATATTTCTTAGTTCACTTGGACAAAAAATAAATTTCTAGCAATATCATTTTATTTGCATTAAAAAACATATTCTATAAGAATTTCTTCACTTTATTTTTATCAACACATTTTACTCATACTATGTCCTCAAGCAAAGCAAAATCAGGGATATTCTACCTTTGCACTGAGGTGGCTCTGTCCAGGTTCCATTTAGACACATCACTTCTACTTCCCCAAATATTTCAAAAGGTTTGATGCATTCATAATGTACTCTATCACCAGATGGAAACCTACGCATCTGGTTTGATAATATATTAGCATTTTCCACTCTGGGTGGATTCACACAGGAAGTATCTAAATGGAAAGAAAAGAAAGTATCTCCACCTAGCATTCATTTTGAGTAAGCAATCAATCAATAAGATTCCAAATACATTTTAAGCAGGATTGAAAATAAATAGATACTTTGACATGAAGAACTTTTCTGCTTTCAATGAATTCACAATATGAGAAAAAAAGATATAGCAATATTTTTTTGTCAGAGCTAACCTTTCATGCCCTTAAATAACTCTTCCCTATCCTTTACTAGAACACTGATAGACATTTTAACTCCTTGACAGCCACTGAGAATGAAAGTTCCTGGACATTTCCCCCTAGGTTGAGTAGAACAAATATTACAAGTTGTATAAGTGCAATATGAATTTTTAAAATGCACAAAAAATAAGAGTAAAGAGATTATATGGCATCAATGTTTGGTATACAATTATCTTGTTCATTATCATTTTAGTTCCTAAATAAAAACAAAGAGGCATTTCCTTAGAGATTAAAGTCAAAAATTAAAAACACAGCTTGAAGTATAATCTGTTTATTCTTAAAACACAGTTAAAAGATGAAGATGCTATGTTCAACTATAATGCACCAATAAAAACAAAAAATTGGTTAAGTAAAACATTAAACAATGATGATAAATTTAAAAAAATTAAAGATATGGGAAAAAACAGAAAAATATACTTATAGTAATAGAAACATAGCTTTTATATTTATTTATAAATGCTTTCTGATACTATGATGAACAATGTATAATTCCTCAGAATTTTAGGTGTATGTATAGTAATAACAGACTATTGCAATGGTTCCAAACTGAGGTGTAATGAAATCCTTTGGAGAACTTGATAATTTCTTTATTTTTTTGCAGTGCTGGGGATTGAATCCAGGGCCTTGTGCTTTCAAGGCAACCACTCTACCAACTGAGCTATATCCGCATCCTGATAAATATTTTTTAAGATCACACCTCAAGATTATTTTTTCCAGTAGGTCTAAAATGAGCTCAGGAATTTTTATTTGGATTCATAAAAATTTGTTCAATAACGTTGATGCTGCTTGTCCAGGGAACACACTTTGAGAACCCCAGGGCTATGTGATTAACTATAGCATATTCAATTCCAACCTTTCATTTTTAAACTTAAGCCTACTGTGTCTTGCCCTAAATATTAACCTATGCTCATTTTGAAGGATGTTATGAAAAATTTAATACTTCCTAAAAGTCTAATCAATAAATTTACAATGCCATCAAAGTACCTTTGCACATCGGCTTTCCTATCTATTTGCCATTAATACATGTCACAGTATTGGACCCATCCAATTGGTAAAATGTTGGACATTTGTAAGCTACTTGATCTCCCGACTTATATGATTCCTTCCTCAGTCCTATGAGTGTGGCACCATCAAAGTTGGGTAAATTAAAACAATCTGTTCCTGAGGAAAAAAAAATATGTATTTGTTCAGTATATGTTATCTCTAATAGTAATATTCTAAAATAATACTTAGACCTAGCTACCTATAGAACCAATGAATACCACATAATATACTTCTCACAACTTGGCAAAATATGATCAGTTTTGACTTCCATTGAGTTGTTCTAAATTTATCAAAAGTATAAGACAGGAATGATGCTTGAAGAAATATTAGTAGTTCTAATGTTTAAGGCTAGATCTTTATATTCAAATAATTTTTTGCCTGCACTTGCCACATGTGTTATGTATGTCTACTTTGGCTTCTGCAAATGTGAATTACTTACAAAAATTATTCCAAAGCTTTAGAAAGTATGTATTTTAGTGAGATTACTGATGAACTGAGAGTAGATTACATAATGATGAGATTGATGAGTAAGGGCCAGTTTCTCCAGAGATAAGGGATCTGAGAATGTACATCAGAGGATGTCAAATGTTCACACAAAATGATGTGAAAATGAAGTAATTTGCCTCATAGTGTCAAATTTTTTTAATTACTAGGCTATAATTCTCTGCCAGACTCAAGAAACTTCAGGTATCTTGTAAAATTCTAGAACTAAGGCTTACTTTCTTATTTGTAGCACTTATACTTTGAATTAGGGAATCTGACACACATATTAAAAAATTAAATACACTATACTTATGTATTCTGGTGGGGAGGACCATTTTCCTCCTAAACATTTTATAAATGCAGGTCCATCAATTCCAAAACCTTCCAAACAATTGTAAGTAACTTCTTTTACATTTGGGTAACTGTCTAACTCATGAGACACAAAACCGTTTAAAATGGAAGGTGGAGATTCACAATGAAGTCCTAAAAAACTAAAGTAATGAATGAATGAATCCATGTTTCAATAACTCAGAAATAAAATTTTATATGTCAATTTTGATATATCACAGTTTTTGAAAAGAAATAATAATAATAACAGAGAAGCTACTAGGAAGTCACAGAGAATGTGCACAAAGGCTTCCTAAGTTCACCTTTCTCATTCTGTCCATCTCTCAAACTGTGAAAACAGGAGCAAGAAATTGAAATAAAAAATGACAAAGTTTCTCTAACCAACCATGAGTGATAAATGTAAACATACTCAAAATTAATAACATTAAATAAATTATCAAATATTATGAGACATCAGAAGAAACACTGTAAGAAAAGCATTTTTAAACTATTTTATAACTTGGTTGCAAAGGAAACTCTAGAACGTATATAAATTTAAATTCACTACACATTACATTTTTTACAAAAGAAATGCCAAAGTAAAAAGTGACTCTATAATGAACCAATAAAATTAACAAAAATAAGATTGATTCAATAATGCAAAAGTATTTTAATGGTTATATATATAAATGATTAAATAATATAATCTCTATTATATTATTCTGTCCCCTTACTTTCACTATAGCATATAATTTTTCATTGTTTGTACTCTTAATTATATAATTATGTGTAATCTCAGATCAGACTTCAAGTTTTCATACAGTCCTCACCTACACACTGAGGTGGAGAACTCCATTTGCCCAAGTGGCATGTTATCCCATCTTTCTCAGAGGTTGTAAAACCATCTTCACAAATATAATTCAATTTAGTGCCATATGCATTTATTCTGGATTCATTTATTTCTTTCCATTCTTCTGAAAATCTTGATGGCCTAATGGTTCCATGGTCTATACCAGGTGGTTGAGAACATGGAAGTTTTGCTATATGAAAAATAGAAATCAAAGGGTGATACATAAATAAAACATTTAAATTAAGCCATGGGACATTGAGGCCTGACTCCCAGGAACTGACAGCCATAGGAGTTTGGGGCCCTGTGTGGGAGTGGTTCCCGGTCTGGTTATATGATAGTTTTCCTGAACAAATTGACTCCCCTAACTCCACCCCATCCTGTTCATCACAGAAGAAGCCCTTCCCAGTCCTGGCCCCTTTACCTGTGTGACTATAAATAAGGGGAGTTGGGCTACTCCATGTTGTTAGAGGCCAGATCTGGTGTGGCCAGATTCCTTATGCCCCCTCTTATTTAAAATGAGTACTGGCTCTTGTTTGTTTATTGGTTAGATAAGTTTATGGGTAATTGATTGATTTACAGCCAACAATGTCCTCCAGCAGTTAATCCTTTCCTCATCCACGTGGGACATGGCAGAAACCCCAACAGCTAAGGGTATATAAATTGATGGTATACACCCAGTTTAATGACTACACAATTTAACTGTAGTTAAAATTAGTAGAGTATAAAAGATCCCTCTCAAACTTATATCTGAGTTCCTATAAAACTAAAATACCTCAGTTGCATCTCTGTGGTTTATAATGTGAGGATGAGCTATATTCCATTGGATGGGGAAGGGCTCTGGGTGAATCTGGAAGTAATTGAACCTCTGATTTCTTAAGCTTCCTTTCTCTATTCTACTGTGTTTTTTACTTCATTAAAAGTCTTATGCATGTAAGTTGACAAAAATCATAACCCTTTCAAAACATAGAAAAATGAAATAAGATTGGCTATAAAAAAACAACAACTTCACTCATTAAAAAAGAGAAATGTGGGGCTGGGGACATAGCTTAGCAATAATAGAGTTTTTGCCTTGCATGTACAAGGCCCTGGGTTCAACCATGGCACTACAGAAAAAAAAAAAAAAAAAAAAGAGAGAAATGTAAGTTAAAACTGTGATGAAAGACTGTTTTCTCCTTGGTTCCATTGGCAAAAATACAGAGTTAGCTAACGTCTTCTACCTATAGAACTCTGGAGGGGAAAGCGTTTTCTCATGCATTCTGAGCATTGTGTATTAAAGTAACCCAGAATTATTGTCGTGGTCTATTTGATTTCTGGAATTGAGAAGAATATGTGAAGTTAACTATCTTGTTGTTTATTAATAGCAAATTTTATTTCCTTTTTCTATGTTTTGAAACAGTTATGATTTTGTCAATTTACATGTTAGGAAGGATAGCTCTTTGTGATATGAGCTATAAATATCTCCCTTAGTTGTCTTTTTTTTTAAAAGTTTGTTTACGAAGTTTCTTTCTTTAAAAAATTGATTTTTATGTAACAAAACATACCAGTGAAATAATTTATGACTTGGGGATTTTGAGTCATGAAAAGTTAGATCTTGCTAACTCCAGATTTGTAAAAAAAATTTTTTTTAGAGTTTTCTCATTATTATTTAATGGTTATGTTATTTAAAAAATGTTTGGTGCATATGGAATTTATCATGGTATATGAGGTAAGGCAGGGATATTACTGTACTTATCCCTTTAGCATTTATTGACTACTTCTTTTTCCCAGTGATTTGAGAGGAAGTCCTCTTTATACATTCAATTTCTATATGAATATGAGGGTACTTACATCTGGGCATTATGTTTTGCTCATAGACCAGTATGATACTCTCAAATTATTTAGGATTTTAAAAATGTCTTAATGTGTTTTAGTTCTGTTCCCACTCTATATTTTTTTCCACTAAATTTAGCAACAGGTGATAGAGCTTTAAACTGTTAAGCTTTCATTGAGATTTTCTTAAATTTAGAAATTAATTTACAAGATAATATGGTCCTTTTATCTGTAGAAAGACTATTTTTTTGCTTCAGTAGTATTTTAATTTTAATTTTAATAAGCCTCACATTTTAATTGACAAACACTAATATATTTTTTGTTATTGTTATGTATGAAATCTTTTCTTCCATTAAATCTTCCAAAAGTAGTTTATATATATTGTTTGAATATATATAAACTACTGATTTTCATATGTAGATTTTGTACTTGGTAAACTAATTGAGTATCTTACTGTTTATAGTAGCTGTTAATAAAATATCTTGAATCTGAAAACTAAAAGCAAAGAGGAAGAAAAGAAAAGTGTACACTGAAAAGTACTGTAAATCTTTTCAAGTGTTTGTTGTGCTGTTAACAGCTCATGGACATATTGTACTGAACAAACTTGATTCATGATTATTATTTACTCCAAGGTTTCTGGTTTTGCTTATTTTCTCATTTCTATTCTTAAATATGTTGACATATTTTTCAATGTACTTTCATAAGTTTATTTTCCTTAGGTGTGTTCATTTTTGACTTCTAGATTCTATGTTTCTTTTATTCTTTGTTTTCTAATGTATAATTTTTAATGCTATAAATATCTGCATTTGTTCTATTCCATAGATTTCAGTTTATACTGCAATTACTGTCACTAATTTATGGTGATTTTTGGTAGTAAGCAATTGATAAAGAAGTAGTTTGTTTTCGAATTTTCCAAATTTGTAACATGAACATTTAAGATATGTAGTTAGCTCTTTCATTACTTGAATTTTTAATTTCAAGAAAATGCTTTAGGAAGTTGATGATTTAAAATTCATTTAGATATTATCTATCACACAGATATGGTCAATTATTTTAAGACCTGGCTACATTAAAATTATATAATATATACATTAGGACAAGTCTTTAAAATCTTGGAAATAAATATTTTATAACTATAAAAGAGTTACTTCACAAGAACAAACCAATATTGAATATATGTATATATGTAAATTATCAAAATACATAAAACAAATATAGAACTGAAGAAGAGAAAGGCAAATTTAATCCTAGATATCAATATTGACACAATGCATGCTGAGTCATATTGAAAAAATAGATAAAAGATTTTGAAGCAATATGGATCAATTTGAAAAACACTATTACTCACTTTAACCTAATCTTACTTCTAGAATATGTGCATATTTTTTGTGGAAATGGAGTTATAAACTAGATAGACAACATACAGTGAAATAAAAAAAAATCATAATTTGAATTCTTGCATACTATTCCTGAGAACAGAATTACATGACTACATAGTCTAGTAAGAATAAATTATGTATAAAAAAATTTGGAAGTGAAAGCACACACTTCAAAATAATAATTGTTGAGCTTAAGGACAAATCACAAGGAAAATCAGAATATATTTCAAAGGGGATAAAAATTGAAAATAAATTATATATATTTATATAATATAAGTAACATTATATATCATACATTCAGTTTGTGTTTATAAATACATTTTTAAAAATCAACATACATTTTTATTTATAAAATATATAGTTAAATATTTGTATACATATTTATACGTCTAACTTTGTGAGACACAGCTAGTAAACAGGTCTTTAAAAAATGGAGGTTTGTTAGAGAGTTGGACAACCGGCTTCTGAGCAGGAAACTTCTTTGCAATGGCGATGAAAAAATGAATTAAAAATGGGTGATGTTGAGGAAGACAAGAAGATCTATGTTCAGAAGTGTGCCCAGTGCCTCACTATGAAAAGGGGAGGCAAACACAAGACTGGGACAAATCTCCATGGACTGTTTGGGTGGAAGACAGGTCAGGCTGTTGGATTCTCTTACACAGATGCCAACCAGAACAAAGGCATCACCTGGGGAGAGGATACACTGATGGAGTATTTGGAGAATCCCAAAAAGTACATCCCTGGAACAAAAATTATCTTCGCTGGCATTAAGAAGGGAGAAAGGGCAGACTTAATAGCTTACCTCAAAAAAGCTATTATCGAGTAACAGCCACTGCCTTATTTATTACCAAACAAATGTCTCATGGCTTTTTTATGTGCACCATAATTTAAGTGATGTGATACACCAGAATTCAGATCATGAATGACTGACAAAATTATTTTTGTTGGACAGTCCTGATATAAGTAAAATTGACTTGTAGTTAAATTAATATTTTGGTTATACTCCCACTTCAGTAAATTCTATCGCTTTCCCCTTTTTAAAGTTATGGTTGGACTTAATTCGTAATATTCAGTATTTCAAAAAATGGTGAATGACATCTCAAAACTTTTTTATATTTAGGTTTATATTACGAATCATGTGAAAATGTTTAAATATGGGGGAAATCCCTTCACTCTCTCAGAATCAAGCATGATTCACATGTGTTTCAATTTGTGTTGGTTAGCCTATTTAAAGTCAATGATTGAAGATAAGGAAGTAGTGTCAATATTTTTGTTGACCATGCCAATTTAATCAGAATGCCCTGTATCTCAAATGCTGTCTTTTCCTTATGGAAAGGCATTTTAATGTGATTTATGTATAATATTAAATAAAGAATAGTTAACACTTAAAAAAATGGAGATTTGGTGTTTTCATTTTAGAAGTATGATGATTGAAATTCATGCATTAATTTCTAACTTAAAATGATGGTAGTGGGCTAAGGACATACTTAGTCATGGAATGCCTGCCTAGTGATGGAGATGCAAGCCACTAAATGATATCCCCAGACCATCCAAAGAAAAACTGAATAACATAAAAATTAATGGTAGTAGTAAATTAAACTCAAAGTCTATAGAAGGAAGAAAACAATAAAGGGAGTTGAACACAAAATTGACAGAATTTAAGAAAGAGAAGAGAAAAAGTTAGCAAAACTAAAAAGTGAAACTTTAGAAAACTAAATATGGAAAAGAGAAAAATAGAAACAAATTAGAGTGTTTAAACTGGTTACTAAAATTATTAATAAAATTGGATAAACCATTATGGTATGGCCCTAAACTTCTTGTGTTAATGCAGAAATGTTCAGAGGTGAAATGATTGAATTGTGAGAGCTCTATCCTAATCAAAAACCATTCCAGTTTGAATGGACTGAATGGTAAATGTAGGAAAGTGGGGGAGGTGGGTCACTGGGAATATGCCCTGGAAGGGTGTTCACATCCCTGTCACTCCCCTTCTCTGCTTCCGAGCTACCAAGATTCAAGCAATTCTTCTCCACCATGCTCTTCCACTATGATATCCTGCCTCACTCAGGCTCAGAGCAATGGATTTGGCCAACCATGAAATAAACATCTGAAACTGTGAGTCTCAAATAAACTGTTCCTTCCCTAAGCTGTTCTTGTCAGGTGTTTTGACACAGCAATGAAAAGCTGACTAACACAGAAATGATAAAGAATCTGATAAATGCAAACATAAAATCAAGAATGAAACAAGG
The DNA here is from genome assembly GCF_902686445.1 of Sciurus carolinensis. Taxonomy (NCBI): domain Eukaryota; kingdom Metazoa; phylum Chordata; class Mammalia; order Rodentia; family Sciuridae; genus Sciurus; species Sciurus carolinensis. Next base: position 90,437,801 of record NC_062224.1, read on the forward strand.
GAGTGACAAACTAGGAATCCTCAATCCTCCTTTTCCCCAAAGACACATTGGTCAACAATGCATGAACCAATTCCCTTTGAGAGAAATCTAGAAAGTGGTTGAAAGGTTCCTAATGTGAGGTAAGCCCTAAACAAATCCATCAAAGCCAGTAGGAAAATTCGTGTCTTTCCATACCCTCACACACAGCATAGAGTTACACAACTGAAAATAAAATCCAGTTTCCAGATTTTCACTGGGCAAGAACAGAAAGTGGGGAACTTGTGTCAAATGCTTTGAATTTTCTAAGGGACGACTCAAAGGGCTAGATCTTGTGTCAACTGTCTCAAAGTAATGATGCAGTGTAGTATATTCCAAATGCCCAAAGGCCTACCCCCAGCGATGTACCTCCTCCTTATATCTTACCTGCCTATACTCACCACCCAGTACAGTAGTCTTTTCAAATTAATAATCCAACAAATGGATTAATCCACTGATTAGGTCACAGCTGTTGTCTAATCATATGACTTCTGAATATTCCTACATTATCATACACATGAGTATTTTGGGGACAACTTATCCCAAACATAAAAATAACCAATAGGCCAAAGAAGAAATCAAAAGAGAAATTAGAAAGTATCTTGAGGCTCATGGAAATGAAAATACAAGTTGCCAAAACTTACAGGATGCAGCACAGTAGAACTGAGAGTTATATCATATCATAAATACATAGAGTTTTTCCTCAATAATGAAAGATTTAGGATTCTTTATACATATGTGTGCATACAAACATGTAAAATTCACTGTATTGTCAACACATAAAGAAAATGAATTTAACAGTATTCAACATCTCCCAATGATCAAAATTTCTCAGTTAACTAGAAACAGAAAGATAACACCTACAATTTGATAAACAGCATCTAGAGAAATCCCAAAATCACATGACAATTATGGTAAAATGTTGAATGGAGACTGCTGAAATAAATTAATACTTGTATAGTAAATTGATTCTTTTTCATACACATTGCTTGAACAACTGGCTACCCATACAGAGAAAAAAATAATCGACTCCTACTTAATTCTGTAGTTGAAATTAATATAAGATGATAAAACTAAATTAGAATACTATGAAGTTATAATGCTTCAGGAAGAAAATGTAGAAGAAATTTTTACTGCATGTGAATTTTGTTTCCTTTAAAGAATAAAATTATCAAGTTAAAATACATGTCATAGATTTGGGTTTTTTTATTGGTATGGCAGTATGTCCTATATATTCTAGTCTTTCAAAACTATTGAAGCTAGTGCCCACATTACAAAGAAAAACACAGATATGAAAAAATAAAAGACTGCAATGCTCTTTGCTATTCAATTGAATTGCAGGATTCAGGACCACCCAGAATTTTCAAGGCAGATAGAGACAAAATTTACCTTGCAGCTTAAAAAGTTTTGGTATCAATACATAGCTAAATTCTTTAAAAGCACAAAATACTCCTTTTACATGTGAGGAAAATAGAATAAATTTTAGAAAACATTGTAAGGAAGAACTTACTTGTGCAGGTCAATTCAGGATCCCATCTTCCATTGACACAGATTGCATGTTTGTATTCCAGTTCTCCCTTACATTTATAACATAGGTTATAATTATGATTATATTCATTTTTATCTGATTGATTTGCCTCATGTACAATTAACCTTGGTGCTTTACACTTCTCAAGTTGATCTGTTGCTATGAAATGAAAATATTTCCATGAAGTGATCAATTATAAGAATCAGACCAACCCAAAAGTAGCTGTACAGTATAATGAAATTGTATTTTACAATTGTAAAATGAAATTGTGGTTTAGGCCTCTAAATTCTATCAACAAATTAATCCCGGTCACCACTGCATGAGATGTGCCCTTATGTATGAATGTAAGTCTCATGGTCTGTCTTTGAAATATCAGAGAGTATATCTGTCATAATGATATTTTATACTTTGGGAACTGAAAGAGTACAAGAGACTCATTTTCTCAGAAGATCTGCATAGTAAATAGTTATCAAAAGACTAAATTTGGTCCCACATTTGAAACTGGTGCAAAAGGTATACATTCATTTGTTTACCTAATTGCAACCACCATTATCTATAATCCAGAATCTTAAAATATTAAAATAAAAACATCATCTATGGTAATATAATAAGTTGTTAGTTCGAATGTATTTTGGGGAGTGAAAACATAATATAATAAAATCTATCTAGAATGTATAGAATAGGACATGAATATTTAACTAGATTCATTATAGGACCAGAGAAGGAGACACAGCAAGAGCAAGAGTTAGCGATAAAGAGAGAGAGAGAGAGAGAGACAGAGACAGAGACAGAGACAGAGACAGAGAGAACCTTGGGATAAGAACTGAGTGCTTCATTGAGAGTATTACTTAGTGGTAGAATGTTGCCTGCCATTTCCAGGCCCTGATTTTAATCCCCACACATAAAAAGAAAAAGAAATTGGGTGCTTTAAAATTATAATCTTTTTTCCATTCTTAGAGTCTTTGAGAAACTATATATCAGATCATACTATAATCAAATAATATTATGATGCCATAATAATATTTTGCTGACTCTGTTATGTGTGAAATAAGTACTACAGAAGCTTTTACTGTACCAAATATTTAAATAATTTGGGGAAGATGAGAATTCTTTTTGAATTTGATAAATATCTGTATAGGTCTCTGATAATATTTCTTTGAAAAGCAGAGTGAAGTGAGGATGAACACAGCAGAGAAAAGTCAGTAACTAGGAAAATCCAGTAAGACTGTAAACCAATCTTACAAAAACTAAAACACACATGGTACTAGAGAATTAGTCTCATGCTGGGGTTGGTTCAGAGTGTTGAAGAAGGAAAAACAAGAGGTTATGCAAGTCCTAGTAACTAAAGGAAGATCTGTGGCCAAGGGGAATGGTGTCCCTGGATTTGTTTCTGAAAGGATTTCTTTGTTTATTGGGAGGAAATAAATCTATTGAGAAGCATGACAAGCTAGACTGGTGGAAAGTAAATGAATATTGAGAAAGAGTGTACAATTGTAGACCAACCTATGAGAGCTGGAAGGGCTTATATGAGGATGACTATAGGCAGTAGGTAGAAGATGAAACACAGGAAGAGAAACTCTGTGAGATCAGAAGAAATAATACTTGTAGCACAAGTGTGGGTGGGTGTAATACAGAATGAAAATTTGAGAGTTCTTGTGTCTATTGTTAACTTGGGTTTTCCTCCCATATGAAATCACATAAAACCATTTGTATATAAAAAAGAACAATGATGAGTGAGGTTTCAAAAATCTGAAGACACTTTTATTCCCAGGAATGTGTTTAGCAAAAAATGTAAGGGTTAATAATCAACAAAAATTATTGATTCATTTGACAAAAACTTAATGAATAGCTTCTGTATGTCAGTCTGTCTTCTGGGTATTGAAAGCACATGAGAACAGAACAAATATAAGTCCTGTGTTGGAGAAGCTCTACCTTGTTGTGCGATTAATCAATACAATATCTAGAAATCCAATGAATAAGTAAGACTGGATACCTAGAACAGTCTTGGAATGAAGGAACCAAGAAAACTCTAGGAAAGAACTCAGTCCAAGAAAAAAGTGAAAAACCCTTTCATTGGTCAGCAAAGACTTGATCCCCAACAGGGCAAAGTGAAAATAATCAGTGATATTTGTTTCCTGGTACAATATCACATGTGTCATGTGACTAAGTGACTAAGTTGTAATAGTGACTGGAGGCCTATGGCCCACCCATGTGGCAGCACATCAACTTCAGCTTGCTAACTTTGAAAATGAAAATTTATCCTTGTTAGACTCTCTGACAGAGAAAAGATTCTTATAGGAAGAATTAGTCACATGTGGTTATTTAGTGGACTTTATTTCTTTGAAGGACAGAGCACCATAGAGATACAACAGTAGTTTGCAAATTAGTTATATTTTCTTGGTAATGAGTATTCAGAGTTTAAACATATGATGATTTATAAGTAAAATCTAACTCTACACTTATAAGATAAATAATATTAACAGAGATAGAAACATTAATAAATTCTATGAGTACTTTTATTTATTTCTTCTGGAAACTCATTAAATGCTGAGCAATAAAATTCATTATAGGTAAGACTAGATCTTTTCAAGAATATCTCTAAATTTTACAAATATGATTGCAAATATTTTCTATGTAAAACTTAAACTTCATTAAGTGTGAATTTGAGAAGTGTGTTCTCACCAACACAGAGGAAGCTGGGTCCACATTCCACTAATACACGTAACTGATCTGTCTCCAATCATTGTGAAGTTTTCTGTGCAATTGAACTCCACTGAATCCCCATGGTAATATGGAGGGGCAAAAGGCTGGGCAGAGCCATGGTCAAGTTCATATATATCTCCACATGTTCTCTCATCTTCTATGTAAATTTCACCAAAACATGTTCATAATGAAGACACAATATGTATGTTTAAATAAATACAAAAATGTTTCAGTTTAAATTTGATATTTTTAATACATTACCAGTACATATTGGCAAGGTTGTCCAAATTTCTGCAACACTTTGAATTTTATTAGGTCCCTTCAGCAGAAATCTGGGATTGCAAGTATATCCTACCACTTCATTGTGTCCATATTCATCTTTAAATTTTTCCTTAACTTTTCCATTGAGGAGTAGAGGACGTGGACCACATGAATGTACTTCTTCTATAATAGAAACAATGGTTAATGGTTGTCTATTTTGCACTTTAAAAATCCAGAGAAATGGAGAAATTTTTAAAAATTGATTATCATATGATTCATTATAGAATTCTTAATGAAAATAAATTTTTACATTGCAGTTATATTTCCAAGTTGAATTGCTTATATTATAATAGCACTGGAAGTATTTTTAAAACTCTGTTTTCAATAATGAAGATATTTTGAAGATGCATGCAAACTGTTAGCAAATGTGGTTGTGGAAATTATATTGATTTTCCATTCTATAGTAATCTTTTATCATAACTTTTTGAGAAAGTATCATCAATGAGACAAGCATTCGATCCACATTTTTAACTGATATCCTAATACACTCCATTGAATTAACTGTTCAAATATTGTTTAGATACACTCTGTGAAACTTGAGAGAAGTCCTGAACTATATAAAATGTCCAGTATTAATGGTAGCAGTATAGGAAAAATGAAAAGTAACAAAGTAAGTCCCTCTAGTCTCAGCTACCATATTTGTATGTATGAATACTTTCATTACATATTTCAAGAAATAACTGGTGATTAAATTCTTAAAGTAGTTTGTGCTTTCTACCACACAACACATATCAACAACTTCATGAATGGTATTATAGACACAGTGAAAGCCAATAAAACATTAAGAGAAAAAAAATATTTACATTCAAAATTCTAATAATTATTTCTACAACAGTGAGGTGAATCTTCACCTTTACATACTGAGATATTAGGAGACCATCCAAAATAGTAGCATTGCACTGATTCTGGTCCAACTCTTGTAAGTCCTGATCAGCAGGAAAATTTCAACAAGTCTCCAAAATTATTTTTCTTTCTTGGGATCAGCAATTAAGATTTTTTCTATTTTGCGAATTGTGCATTCCCTTTCTAAAATAAAAAATAAGATAATTTTATAAGAATATGTAATTGATCATTGAAAAAATAAATTTTACAAATCATGTAAAAATGAGGTAGGTGTTTAGTGATGCATGCAGGAGAGAATCAGACAAACACTAAATGTTACATATTAGGATTTAATCCCTGTCTAACATTATTTGTAGAGGACTCTGAGAAATATGGTGGTATTGAATGGCAATATATCTTTCCTAAAACTTAATTTCCAAATTCAATGAGTTTTCACTGAATATGACTTATTGTTGATATGTGTAAAATTTAATGTTACATTATTGTACTCTCAAAACATGAAATTATTCTCACTTATTAACAAAAACCAAATTTGTACAATTTTAAATTGTACATTTTAAAAAGCTAGCATTTCTGTTTAATATTATTAAGAAAATAGATCATATAAAAAAGCAATTCTAATGTATGGAAGTTAGGGGAACATTAAGAATTGTGTAATTACTATATTACAAATACAGAACAATCCTAAGAAATAGTTCAAAGTCAAACTGATAGTCATATCTAAGTGTCTTGAATCCTTACATTAATATTCAATCATTATATTATAACTTATTATTAACTATTGTAATTCAAACAAGGATGACGTATAAAATCCTCTCACATTTTTTAGTTTTTAAAAAGTAGGTGACTTTAGTAAATAATATTGAAAAATCATTTTTCTTATTTGAAATACCTCTTTCTCACAAATTCATTAAAGGCCACAATAAAAAATTAGAACCATAGTAGAAAGAAAATGCATACTAGCAACAGTAAAGCACTAAAACACTTATCAAATTAGATGTACAATAAAAACTATTTTAAAAAGTAATGCATCAAAAACTAACTTAAAATTTTTGCTGTGGGGCTGGGGATGCAGCTCATGCTTAGCAGGAGTAAGGGTCTGGAATCAATCCCCAGAAGCCCTCCAAAATTAATTTCATAATTGTTTTGAGTTTTGCCAATTACTTGAGAAATACCACACTTGAATGAGAGTCACTGGGATTCCTCTCCCGACTTCTATTACAATCTTTTACATAAAATTTCTTTTGACTTTGGAGGGGGTCTCAAGATGATGGAAGAGAGAAGGTTGCTTTTGTGGGGGCTCTGTAGCTTGAAACCAAGAAAGGAGATAGGCAGCTTCTCAGCAAGGTGGGTGAACAACAACAACAAAAAAGGTTGGGGCAACTTTACTGGAATTTAATCCTGGACATTCAAAGTAGATGGGGAACTCAGGAGGATGGATATAATAAAATAAGGAAGAAATCCCCAGTGCCACAGCTGCTGCCACGGTTGGAGGCACCTGTCAGACTAGCCCCTCCATGAACAAAGTGGAGGGATAATGGAATTAAAAGAACTCACATTTAGGGTAGGCTTGAGCTGTGTCTGAATATGGTGAGTTCAGAGATCAAAGACACTGCCCAACTGAACTGAAAGGTATACTGCATAATATTCTTGTGTGGGAATGAAGCCACCTTCTCTTCCGGCTGTATCCAAAAGACAGAGGAATCATTTTGCAATCCTGATATTGTGGCCTGGGGAAGCTGATTCCTGGCAAACCCACATTTGGTCCCAAATAAAGGCCTGGCAAACTCACACTGCATGACATAGGGTGTGTCTTACTGACCAGGAGAAAATCAAGTGTGGAGAGAGGTTTACACAGTGGACAACTGGTTGTGGAAACTCACCTGGTTCCCACCCTCCTACTACATATCTGGTGCTTGCAGAACTAGCTGGGAGAGCTTTGCCTGACTGGCAATCAAAAGGGTGAGGGCAGGAGAGATTGAGTTTGGAGACTGAACCCAAGACCAGGAAGTGTGGAGTCCACAGGTGATGTAGTAGACTAAAAACTGGCACCTCAGCCACACAAGTGGAACCCAGGGAAGATCCCTGGGGTGCAATCTTCCAGAATGAACCATCAATTGCTGAGACATGGAGGCACACTGATTGAAGTCTCCAGACCAACTGGTATTCAACGAAGAACCTGGAGCCCACCCAAGCCTAAACCCTGCCTTCAGGAGATCAATCTACAGGATTACCTTTCTCTGCCCAGCAATCCCACCTAACACTGCTGAGAAAGGAAGTTGAAACTCTTTTGACCTCCAACAGACAAATTCTTTAATTTTCCATTGAGACCTTTTTTCTTTTCTTTGTTAAATTGTGACCTTTGTTGGTATGGGCATTTATACGTGTTCATATTTTTTCTCATTTCTAGCAATTTTGAAACCAATTATTTTTTATTGATCAGTATTTTGAGGACTAGGATGTTTGGTAAATACATTTCAGTTTTTTTTTGTATTCTTTTATTTTTATATATTTATTGTTTTTTTTTTTTCAGTGCTAGGGACTGAACCAAGGTCTTGTGCTTGCAAGGCAAGCACTCTACCAACCAAGCTACATCTTCAGCCCTTATATTTATTTTTAATTTTAAAAAATTTACCTTATGTGTTTTTTCCTCTCGATTCTCTCTTTTCTTCTGCTAATATCCAATCTCAATTGTTCTCTCATTTACTCTTCCTTTAATTTTTTGCTTCTATCTTCTCTCCTTTGTCCTCATAATCATCACATCCTACATCACTTCTGTTCTCTCCCAGTCCACTATTCAAAATTGTAAATCCATTTGCAGACTTAATATTTTTACTGTGGTAAATGACTGATCATATCATTTCTGTTTATTTTAACAATTTGCCCTATAGATGTTATTACAGAAACTGTTTGCTTTAATGCTGTATATTGCATTGGAGGTTCTTATTCTTTGTCTCCCCCTAAATGTTTAGGTACTGGAAACCTTCAGAAATACTACAGATCCACAGGGTTGAAACTCTGCTATCTCAGAGTCATATTGTTAGATGGGTAGACACACAAACAACATAAAGGGCAAGGGAATGAATCACTCCAAACAAACCAAGATACTTCAATAACAGAATCCATTGATACTACAGTGGAAGAAATGTCAGAGAAGGAATTTAGAATGTACATAAAATGATCTGCAAGGTAAAGGACCATGTAAGGAATGAAATCTGAAAGAAAACAAAGGAAAGGAAAGATCACTTCAATCAAGAAATAGAGATTCTGAAAAAAAATCAGGGAAAAAACCTCAAAATGAAGAAATCAATGAACCAAATTAAAAATTCAATGGAAAGTATCACCAGCAGACTAGAACACTTGGAAGACAGACTTTCAGGTAATGAAGACAATGTATATAATTTTGACTTGTTTCTTTCATTATGGGGATTAAACCCAGGGCCTCATGCATGCTATGCAAGTGCTCTACCACTGGGCCACATCCCCAATCCCAAAATACATAATAATGAATATAAAGGGGACTATGGAGAAAAATGGTAAGAAACTATAAACAGAAATTCCAAGAAATATGGGATAACCTGAAAGGACCAAATTGAAGATTTATCAGGTTAGATGAAGGCTCAGAGATACAAATCAAAGGATACACAATCTTCTCAATGAAATAATATCAGAAAATTTCCCAAACCTAAAAGTTATTTTGTATGTGTGTGGGTATGTGTATTTATTTTGTGTTCATTATATACAAATTCTTGATTTCATTATATTATAGAAAGCACTGCCTTAATAAGAAAAAAATGATTTTGACTGTTGAGTATTAAACAACTACTGTTGTATCTCTATAGAGATAATAACAAAAAGTGCAAGTTAAAAAGAAATGTCAATGGACCAACACTGGAGGAGAATCATTTGTCTTTGTCTACCAGTCAAAATCATATAACTAAGTACTGACGTATGGAAATGTTAGTAAGGATTTTTTTACTCTAAGGTGTTTAATTTAGGATTTCTATAAACCTGTTTTGCTCAAGTGGTTTATGATAATAACATGAACATCTCCACATAGAAAGGAATACCCAGGACATTTGAATATCTGTCAATCTGTATACAGTTTTCTCCAACAAGGCTGAAGCAAGAATACTGAGTTGTCATATATTCGATTTTTGGAGACTTACACTCTCCAGGAAAACTGTGTGTTCACTTGGTCATGAATCTTTCTAAAATTGTCAATAAAAAGTTACTTTCACTCAGTTAGTTTCTATTGCTATCTCTTTTGCTCCTACTTTCTCTCCTTTTCTTCACAGCTTCACATTTTCCAGTCACGTCTAGTGACAGTGGAAAGACCTTGAGAACCATATATTCATAACTCTTGAATTCTTAATTTATATTATTTATTTTTGCAGTGTGGGGGATTCACTCAGGGCCTTGGGCTGGCCAAGCACTCTACCAGCCCTTTGATGAAGATGGTCACTTGGTATTGTAAAGGCTTCTGCTGCACACAGCATGGATCCCCTCATAATCACGGAGATCATTTTAAAAGGCTCTTTCTCATCTAAAATAAAATCTAAACATTTTGTGATCCAGCCCTTATCTTTCTTCTAATGTTACTATATATCTTTCTCCCCTTCTCAGTTCAGTGGTTGTATGTGTGTGTGTCTCTGTGTGTCTGTGTGTGTAGTGTTGGGGAGCTACCAGGCTCCACATATGCTATACAAGTGCTCTTTGCTAAAGGCACTCTTCTGCCCATGAGGTCCTGGCCTGGTGGCCTGAGTGCTACCACGGGGCTCCACCCCTCCAGACTGCTGCACTGGGGTTCAACTTTCATCTGGAACTCGGGAGGAACACACACTGTGAAAACACCACAGCAGAGGGGCAGGAGCTCGGACACCTGGTCACACCTAGCGTTGCCCCGACTTCGGGCAGTGCACTGGGTTGAACGGATAGACTTCACATGGGAATTCCCAGCTGCGTGGAGACAGAGGGAGCTCAGGCAAAGGCGACATCATCAGAAGTACTCAAAGCAGCCCTGTGTTTTGTTGGTTGTCATTAAGGAAAGGAGCTTAGTAAGGCCCAACCCTCCAGGGATCAGTCTAGGTGAGCTGACACGTGTGTACACGAGGAACACTGTGACATCAGGTACCCCAGGGGGATGCCTGGGGCTGCCTGGGAGCAGAGCACAGAATGAGAATGAGATCCACAAGGCAAGGGACCCCTTCTGGATGTTGAAGGGAACCTCTGGCGACCAGAGAGAAAGAGCTGTAGGACGTCGTAATGGAAAGGAGAGGGATGGCCCCTGGAACGTCTGCCTGCAGACCTCAGCCCAGAAGCAAAGAAGAGCAGCTTGCAGGGAGGGCCTGATGGCCAGAGGAGCTGGAGGAAGGACATGGTGCCCTGACATGGGCTGTCCTCCCATCTCGGGAGTCGCCCAGAGTGAAAACACATGAAACGCTCCTGTCCCAAGATGGGCCATGCCAGAGTGCAGAGAAACCGCCATCTGGTTTTCGGGCTACAGAACTGAGAGAGGAAGAGCATCTAGGCAGGGCAGAACACAAGTAGTGTGTTCCAGGTGGAAGGAAGAAGAAGGACGGGGCCCTGGTTCCAAATGTGCTTAGAACAAGGGACAAGGGAGCCTTGGCAGGCGACCCCACTGAGGGGCCAGGATCCCATGCTAAGCCCCACGAGTGCCAGATGAAGATCAAACAGGGGCTTGGAGGTTCTTGTGTCCTTGTGGTCACTGGGAAAACTGAGGCCCTGGCAAGGGGAGACTCCTAGCTCCATCACTTCCCTATCACCCTCAGTACACTCTCCTTATTCCCCACAATGCTGTACCTGGGTCGGACTCACACAAGTGTGGTGCCACCCACCCCCTCCTTGTATCCACTTCACCTAGGGTGACACACACACAGCTCTTCAGACGGGCTAGGAAGAATATCTGGAATTCCCGAGGGGTCCCCCAGTGAACTACATCAGCAGGCGCTCTGCACCACCCACCATCTCCAGGCCACCTTCAGAAAAGTCACCAGATGGGATCTGGAAGCACCCAGTCAGATGACAGTACAGGTCATGTGAATCGCACCTGAGTCTGACTCTTACAAGATCCGTCGGCTTCGCGTGTCGGGAAAAGACCACGGTCCTCCATGATGGCACGCACAACATCTGACTCAGAGCAGAGAGAGGCAGGCACACTGAGGGAGCCAGGAGAGAGCTCCCTGGAAGCCACTATCCTGATCAAGATTCCCCACTTGACCTCACACTCTCTCTCTCTCACCTGAGACCAAGGCTGGAGGAAAGAAAGGAGAGCACATGGAAACGGATGTACATGGTGGTCCCTACCCTGTGCCTCACTCTCTCCCAGATCCGCCTTATTGCCGTGGTCCGCTGTACATGAGGCTAAAGTGTGGGTTCCGTTTTGTCACAGGTCACACATTCTCTCACAAGAGTTTGTGGGCTCCTGGGGCTAAGCTCAATGACGCACGCGCGCTCCCGCGCACACACACACGCGCACACACACACACACACTCACTTTCACACAGAGGATAGTCTCATTAAGGCCTCTTGAATGAACAACAACTCTGAGGCGTTCAAAGTTCGGTGACATGTCCACAGTAAATCAGAGGGTCACTGGATGAGAATCGATCTGAAAGGAGTCATCCGACTCCAAAAGCTGCACCCAATCCACCTTCTATGCAAAGTCTGCACTCCTCTTCTGCTCTGCATCTTCACAGTCCACCCACACCTCATGACTTGAAGGCTTGGTCCCCCCAGGGAGCAATGTTGAGAGGTGGGGTCCTTGCCTGGGTGCTTGGATCCCCAGGACTGTGAGCTCCTGACAGTATGGAGCCTTCAGTGGATCTGTAACTAGCAGGCTCTGGGGAAGTGGTAGAGACTTTGGGAGGGGCGCCCAGTGGGAGGAAAGAGGTCAGCGGGGGCATGCTCTCAGGCCAGGTCCTGTCCCTGGTCCCTTCCTCCTCTCTCTTCACCAGGGACCAGCAGGGTGAGGACGTGCCCCACAGGCTCTGCATTCCTGGGCCCCAGGCGGCTCAGAGCCTAGCACCTCCCCAAGCACTTGGAATCCTGGGTTTCCCAAGACCACCTCCACAGGCCTCTGGAGTCACTCTTCCCTTGCAACATTCCCAGGACCACAGGACTGCCCCCTGCACCAAGGAATAAGTGCTTAGGCCTGACTCAGAGAGCGGGACCCAAGCAGGTGAAGTCTCTGTGCTCCTCTTGGGAGCAGCCACGTGATGAGATCCAGGAGGAAGAGCAATTTATTCAGAAGCCGCCAGGGGGAGGCATCCCAGGGACAAGTCTCTGAGGTTTTCCTTGCAGCCAGTGGCTCGGCGAGCGGTCGCTCCACTGGTCTGCAGGTGTCCCAGGTGGGACACCCTCCGGACTGGAACCAAGGGCAGGGAGGCACCTGCAGGTTGCACACTTCTGGGCACACAGCCGCAGCAGCCAGCAATGAGATCCCGAGCCATCAGCCTGAGGGGAGAGTGAAGCGCTGGCGAGGGCACATCACCCCCGCCCCGTTGGACCACGCCCACCTAGAGGGGCCCATGCTTGGGAAAGGACATCAGCGAGGGCCCAGGGGCGGGATCGGGCTGCACAGACCCACCTGCTTGGCCGTGCCCACGCCTCAGCCGACCCCAGATTCCGGAGCCACTCTCTTTTGAAATCGTCCACTGTGTGCCCGACGTCCTGTGCTGGTCGGAGCCACCCGGTTTTCCCGACTGGACTCTGTCCTGGGGGCCTCCAGGCAGCAACAACAGCACACTCGTGCCAGGCAGGCGAGGATCCTCCTGGTCACCCGCCTCCAGGTCTTGGTGCCTTCGCGGGAAGAGGCCCTGGTCCCAGGCCGGGCTTCCTCGGTGGGGAAGGCAGCACGCTGGCCTCTTGAAACCCCCTGGGAGGCCCTACGGCCCTCTACCTGTGAGCTGTGGCCTCCAGACCCAGGACCTGGTGGCACGGCCGAAAGGTCCTGCGGCGGGGAGAGGCCGGAGAGGATCCTCCTGGTCGCTGGCCTCCTGGTCTTGGTGCCTTCTGGGGAAGAAGGGGAAGAAGCCCTGGGCCCGCCCTGGGCTTGCGGGGTAAGGGGGGCGGGGCGCTTGCCTCTTGACACCCCCTGGGGGGACCTGTGGCCCTCCATCTTGGTGCATTCCCTGCAAGAGTGCCCCGACCAGCCGAGGGCTGGCTCCGTGGGGACGGCGGCACGCTTGCCTCTTGACACCCCCTGGGGGGCCCTGTGGCCCCCGGTTTTGGTGACTTCCGGGGAAGAAGCCTTGGTTCCGCCCGGGGCTTTCTCAGAGTGGGGGGCAGCGGGCTTCCCTCTTGACACCCCTTGGGGGGCCCTGTGGCCCTCCGTCTTGGTGCATTCCCTGCAAGAGCGCCCCGTCCGGCCGAGGGCTGGCTCGGTGGGAACGGCGGCAAGTTTGCCTCTTGACACCCTCTGGGGGGCCCCCTGAGCGTCCTCCTGTGACCCGCTGCCTCCAGACCCGGGGCTGGGCGGGAGGGCGGCAAGGTCCTGCGGCGGGGCTCCTCCTGGCGCCGGGGCTCCTCCTGGCGCCGGGCTGTGGGCCTGCAGGCTGCGCAGGGCCACGGTAGGCAGACTGGCTCTCCTGCAGGCCCTCTGCTCCTCATGCCACTGCTGTGCCTCGGTCACCACGCCCTGCGGGTAACGGCTGGGCTCGCTGGCTCTCCTCTGGCGGGGCTCGGGGAGCCCGAGAGAGCCCGAGGACGATGAGGGCCTTGGCCTCCTTGGGACCGCCAAGCCTGCCCCCTGGCTTTGCTGGTGCCTGAGCAAAAGGTAGGTAGCCATGGCTGCGTCGAACTTGCGGCCCTTCAAGGACCTCCAGGTGTCCGCGAGCCCGTAACCCAGATCCAGCATGAGCGTCACCGTCAAGGGGTCTGGGTAGACCGGGGCGCACTCACTGACACCGCTCGGGCAGGGCCGCCCGGCCGCGCTCAGCCACCGGTGCCGCAGGACTTCGCCCAGCTTGGGCCTCTCCGCGGCCTCCACCGTCAGCATTTGGGCCACCAGGCTCCGTGCGGCGGCAGACGCGCGGCCCGGAGAGTCGTAGGTGCCCTGCAGGACCTGCTCCATCAGCGCCCCGACCGTGGTCCCGGGGAACGGCAGGCGCCCCGACAGCATGAAGTACAGGAGGACGCCCAGGCTCCACACGTCCACCGCGGGGCCGTCGTACTCCTCCGCCAGGAACAGCTCTGGGGCCCAGTAGGCCGGCGTGCCGCACGTGGTGTCCAGCCTCTCTCCCGGCGTGAACAGGCGGCCCAGGCCAAAGTCGCACAGCTTCGCGTGGCCTCGGCCGTCCAGCAGGATGTTCTCGGCCTTCACGTCCCTGTGGGCGATGCCCTTCTCGTGGCAGTAGTGCAGGGCGCTGGCCACCTGCAGGAACAGTCCCCGCGCCTCCTCCTCCTGCAGGCCCACCCCCTCCGGGACGTGCTGCTGCAGCTGGCCCCCGCCGGCGTACTCCATCACCATGTAGATGTGGTCGGTCGTCTCCAGCACCTGGAACAACTGCACCACGTTGGGGTGCTCCATGGCCTTCATGATCTCCACCTCGGACGTGATGGAGGCCGGGCCCGGCTTGCCCTTGCCCTTGCCCAGCACTTTCACGGCCACCTCTGTCTCCGTCAGGATGTGGCGGGCCAGCCTGACGGTGCCAAAGCTGCCCTGCCCGATGTCCCCCAGGACCCGATACTGCCCCGCCAGGGCGTCCTCCGACCAGGAGCTGGCCGAGAGGCCCCGCTGCAGGCTCATCCCCGCACTACTCTCACTACCGCTACTCTCACTCCGCATCTCGGCGGCCAAGCCACCCGAGGAAGCTAGCTCAAAACAACACAAAAAACAAAACCAACAAACAAAGCAGAACTAAAACAACAAAGCAACACAACAACACCCACAAATCAAAGAGACAATCCGCACACCACAACCGCCAAACCACCAAACCACCAAACGCTCTAACTACCTGGGAGTCCGACAGGTCACCAAAACAGCTCCCTGCACAATGGACGAAGCCCCAGTGCCGCCGCTGCCTTACATAGCCGGCCGCGGGGACTCCCTCACAATGGCCCCTTGTGAGGTCACAGCTACAAAAGGCCCTGTGGCTGCTGGCCTGGGACCACACTGTTCCTCTCCCTGGGGGCTTCTGGCTCCAGCAGCTTCGCCTTCAACGGGAGCCCAACATGTGCCTCACAAGCGTGGGGACCCTGGCCCCCATCCCCAGAACTTTGGGTGTTCTCTGGAGATAGGCCCGCACTCTATAGTCACCCACACTGCTTCGCACTCCTGCTGCCAGGGCCTGTGTCTCAAGCACACCTGACATGACACTTGTGCCCCATCTTACCCGGGTTGATATAGGAGCTAGAGTGTATGTGTGAAATGTGTTTTTGTGCGTGTGTGTGCGCCCACGCCAGAGACAGAGAGAGGAGAGAGAGAGAGAGAGACAGAGAGAGGGAGAGTGTGTGTGTGTGTGTGTGTGTGTGAGAGAGAGAGTGTGGTTGAGTTACTGTGCGTGTGTGTGTATGTCTGTGTGTGAGAGGGGCAGAAAACGTGTGTGTCAGAGTGAATGTGTGAGCGTGTGTGTGTGTGTGTGCTGTGTGCGTGAGTTAATGTGTGTTAGTGTCAATGTGTGTTATGAGTTTGCGTGTGTGGGACTATGTGTGAGAGTGAGTGTGTATGTGTGTGTGTGTGTGTGTGTAGTGCTGGGGAGCTACCAGGCTCCACATATGCTATACAAGTGCTCTTTGCTAAAGGCACTCTTCCGCCCATGAGGTCCTGGCCTGGTGGACTGACCACTTCCATGGGGCTCCACCCCTCCAGACTGCTGCACTGGGGTTCAACTTTCATCTGGAACTCGGGAGGAACACACACTGTGAAAACACCACAGCAGAGGGGCAGGAGCTCAGGCACCTGGTCACACCTAGCGTTGCCCCGACTTCGGGCAGTGCTCTGGGTTGAATGGAAGGACTTCACATGGGAAGTCCCAGCTGCGTGGAGACAGAGGGAGCTCGGGCAAAGCCCACATCATCAGAATTACTCAAAGCAGCCCTGTGTTTTGTTGGTCGTCATTAAGGAAACGAGCTTAGTAAGGCCCAACCCTCCAGGGATCAGTCTAGGTGAGCTGACACGTGTGTACACGAGGAACACTGTGACATCAGGTACCCCAGGGGGATGCCTGGGGCTGCCTGGGAGCAGAGCACAGAATGAGAATGAGATCCACAAGGCAAGGGACCCCTTCTGGACATTGAAGGGAACCTCTGGGGACCAGAGAGAAAGACCTGTAGGACAACGTAATGGAAAGGAGAGGGATGGCCCCTGGAACGTCTGCCTGCAGACCTCAGCCCAGAAGCAAAGAAGAGCAGCTTGCAGGGAGGGCCTGATGGCCAGAGGAGCTGGAGGAAGGCCACGGTGCCCTGACATGCGCTGTCCTCCCATCTCGGGAATCGCCCAGAGTGAAAACACATGAAATGCTCCTGTCCCAAGATGGGCCGTGCCAGAGTGCAGAGAAACCGCCATCTGGTTTTTGGGCTACAGAAACCAGAGAGGAAGAGCATCTAGGCAGGGCAGAACACAAGTAGTGTGTTCCAGGTGGAAGGAAGAGCAAGGACAGGGGCCCTGGTTCCAAATGTGCTTAGAACAAGGGACAAGGGAGCCTTGGCAGGCGACCCCACTGAGGGGCCAGGATCCCATGCTAAGCCCCACGAGTGCCAGATGAAGATCAAACAGGGGCTTGGAGGTTCTTGTGTCCTTGTGGTCACTGGGAAAACTGAGGCCCTGGCAAGGGGAGACTCCTAGCTCCGTCCCTTCCCTATCACCCTCAGTACACTCTCCTTATTCCCCACAATGCTGTACCTGGGTCGGACTCACACAAGCGTGGTGCCACCCACCCTCCTTGTACCCACTTCACCTAGGGTAACACACACACACAGCTCTTCAGACGGGCTAGGAAGAATATCTGGAATTCCCGAGGGGTCCCCCAGTGAACTACATCAGCAGGCGCTCTGCACCACCCACCATCTCCGGGCCACCTTCGGAAAAGTCACCAGATGGGATCTGGAAAGCACCCAGTCAGATGACAGTACAGGTCATGTGAATCGCACCTGAGTCTGACTCTTACAAGATCCGTCGGCTTCGCGTGTCGGGAAAAGACCACGGTCCTCCACGATTGCGTGCACAACATCTGACTCAGAGCAGAGAGAGGCAGGCACACTGAGAGAGCCAGAAGAGAGCTCCCTGGAAGCCACTATCCTGATCAAGGTTCCACATTTGACCTCACACACTCTCTCTCTCACCTGAGACCAAGGGTGGGGGAAAGAAAGGAGAGCACATGGAAATGCATGTACACATGTGGTCCCTACACTGTGCCTCACTCTCTCCCAGATCTGCCTTATTGCCGTGGTCCGCTGTACATGAGGCTAAAGTGTGGGTTCCATTTTGTCACAGGTCACACATTCTCTCAGAGGAGTTTGTGGGCCCCTGCAGCTAAGCACAATGACATGCACGCATGCACGTGGGCACACACACACACACACACACACACACACACACACACACCCTCACTTTTGCACAGAGTATAGTCTCAGTAAGGCCTCTTGAATGAACAAGAACTCTTAGGCAGGGGCTGGGGATATAGCTCAGTTTGTAAAGTTCTTGCCTTGCAAGCACAAGGCCCTGGGTTCAAATCCCCAGGACCACCCAAAAAAAAAAAAAAAAAAAGAACTCTGAGGCATTCAGAGTTCGTGACATGTCCACAGTAAATCAGAGAGTCACTGATCAGAGTGGTGGGGATCCCATGCCAAGCCCCACATAAGTCAGGTGAAGCTCCAAGGGTGACTTGGAGGTTTCGTTTCCTTGCTGTCACTGGGCAAACAGGCTCAGAGAGGGGGATTCTCCTAGTGAAGTCCATCATATTCTTGAGGTTAAAATGTTTCCCATTTTTTCGTAGGGCAGGTAATCTATCTCATGTTTTTCTTGGTCTTAGTGGCTAAACACAATGACACACCCACATGCACACACACAATGTGTCTCCATAATTCCTCCTGAATGTGCTTGAACTCTCAGTCTTCCAGAGTATATTGACATTTCCATGGTAATTCTGAGGGTCAGTGGAAGAGAATGCATCTGAAATGAGTGTTATTTGACCCCAAGGCCTGCATTGAATCCATATTCTAAGCAATGCGTACATCTTCCCACTATGCCCTTCACCTGCATAATCCCCCAACAGTTCATGTCTTGAAGGTTTGGTTCCTAGTGGATTGGGGTTGAGAGGTGGGTCCTTGGAAGGATGATAAGATCATGGGGATATGAGGTGCTGAATGGATTGAGCCACTGTTGGATTTGTATCTTGGTGGGCTATGGGGAAGTGGTAGAGACATTAGGAAATCGGCCCAGTGGGAGGAAGAAGTCATTGGGACTTGCTCTCTGGGGGCAGGTTTTCTGCTTCTCACCCTCCTGTTTCTCTCACTTCTGCTTTGGTTACTTTTAGATGATTACTTTCTTCAACCTCCAGTTCTGCACTCTTACTATATTCTACTTTACAAGCAGCTTCAAGTTTAGAGTCAAGGCCTGTGCACTGAAATCTTCGGCCAAATAAATGTACATTTTACTGTTTTCCCATAGGTGTTTTGTCAAGACAACACATTCTGAATATCATGGAAGACTGGTATAATGAAATGGGGTCACTTCTGTGTCTATATCTACCATGTGGTTCAATAACGCTTGTGTGTGGTTTAACAGAAGTCCTTGGAAACGTTTGGAGAAAAGTACTTGTCACATGTAGAGTACTTTCCATGGACCTTAAGAGGTGAGACTGGTGTTGGCACAGGATTACGGAATGCCAACAGCAGTACAAGAGTACAAATTGTGTTGATGAGGTGTCCACAGGAAACTAGGACTTCATATTTGGAGGCAATGTGATTTGTGCTACCTTCTGGCATAGAACTAGTCTTTGATTTTCCATGCATTGAGACATTCTGTTGAGCTGTGTTGAAATGTCCTAGAATCATTAATTTTGTGAAGGATATTTCCAATTTGATCAGCATTCAGGTTTTAGAGTTGAGATTTCTGTCTGCTTTCAACTAGGTTTACAGTTAGAAAGATCAAACAGAGCATAAAGATTTCTTAACCTTAAAATCATCATACTATAGTGACACAGTCACATCAATGTTTCTAGCATCTCAATTCACAATAGCTACATTGTGAAACCAACCTATATGCCCTTCAATAGGTAAATGGGTAATGAAAATGAGATGTATAAACACAGTGGAATATTCTTCAGCCATAAAGAACAAAATTATGGCATTTGCAGTTGAAAGGATGGAGTTAGAGAATATCATGCTAAGTGAAATAAGCCAATCCCCCAAAACCAAAGGCCAAATGTTTTCTCTGATAAATACCAGGGGGTTGGGTAAGGGAATAATGGAGGAATGATGGTGTAGAGGTAAATGAGGGGTGGGGAGAGAACGGAGAGAAAAAAATAGAAAGGAATGAGACAAACATCCTTACACCATGTGCATGTATGATTACACAAACAGTGACTCTAATTCATGTACAATCAGAGAAGTGAAAAGTTGTACTCCATTAGTGTATAATGTACCAAAAAAAATTTTTTAAAGGATTTCTCAAACCGTAGTTTGTTTATAAAATTTATGGTGTATCATTGAGACCAGGAAGGATGTGGTTGCCGAGGAAATGAGCACCATTAAGTAAGGCAAGTCATTTGTACTGGGACTATAAGAAAGCTGCTGTGAGGACATTCTAAGGTTATATAATGTAAACTCACTTTAAAGACTATTTTGGATAGAAAGTCCCAGTCCACCGTGTTCCCACAGGGCTGTGTACAGAATTGTTTCCCTAGGATTTCTTTCCCATGATTCAGTCATCCAGGCACTTAAAGGTTACTACAACCCCCTTGCAGGCGATCCTGAGTGCTGCTCTCATGGAGACAGGCCCTGGGGTCTCTCCTAGGTGTAATGGAGACCCGTGGAATGTAGGATGATAGGAATCAGAATGTCTACTATGGAAAGGTACAGGCAGAAAGCAGAGCCAGCCCACTAAAGTGACTTTTCAAGGACAGAGGGGTGGGTCTATGTGGCCCTTTATTTATTTATTTATTTATTTTGGTTTACATGATTTTTTAATTTGTTCTTTTTGAATGTGCATGAGTGTAGAGTGTACTTTGACATATTATACACACATGGAGTATGATGTATTCTAACTTGGTTCCAATTACTGCAGTTGTACATGATGTGCAGTTTCCCCAGTTGTGTTTTCATATACTTACATTGGAAAGTAATGTCCAATTCATTCTACTGTCTTTCTAAGTCCCATTTCACCTCCTTTCCCTTCATTCCCTTTGTCTAATCCAGTGAACTTCTATTCTTCCAACACCCACCCTTATGGTATGTTAGCATCCGCATATCAGAGAGAACATTCAGTCTTTCCTATTCGGGACTGACTTATTTCAATTAGCATGATAGTCTCCACTTCCATACATTTATTTAAAATCCCATAGTTTCATTCTCCTTTATGAATGAGTAATATTCCTTTGTGTATATATACCACATTATCCTTAGGCATTCATCTGTTGAAGGGCACCTGGGTTGATTCCACAGCTTAGCTATTGCAAATGGAGCTGCTCTCAACATTGATGTGGCTGCATCACTATAGTATGCAGATTTTAAGTCCTTTGGGTATAAACCAGGGAGTGAGAGAGCTGGGTCACATGGTGGTTCCATTCCATGTTTTCTAAGGAATCTCCCTATTGCTTTCCAGAGTGTTTGCATGAGTTTGCAGTTCCACCAGCAATGTATGATTGAACCTTTTCCTCCACATCTTTCCCAACATTTATTGTTACTTGTATTTTTCATAATTGCCATTCTGACTGGAGTGCAATTAAATCTCCGTTTTAATTTGCATTTCTCTTACTGCTAGAGATCTTATACATTTTTTCATGTTTTTTAGCAATTCCTATTTCTTCTGTGAAATGCCTGCTCATTTCCTTTGCCCATTTACTGATTGGGTTATATGGGAGTCTTTTTTGTGTGTGTTAATTTTTCTGAGTTCATTATATATATTGGAGATTAATGCTCTATCTGAGGTGCAAGTGGTACCCTTCTCCCCTTCCATAAGCTTTCTCTTCATAGGTTCTATTGGTTTCTTTGCTGTGAAAAGATTTTTTAGTTTGAAGCCACCCCATTTATTAATTCTTGATTTTACTTCTTGCGCTTTAAGAGTCTTGGTGAGGAAGTAGGTTCCCAAGCCATCATGTGCAGAGTTGGGCTGACTTTTAATAGGTGCAGAGATTCTGGCTCAATGACTAGGTTCTTGATGCACTTTGAGTTTTTGCACAAACGTTTTAGTGCTCACATCATGCCACACTGTGAAATGACCTACAGGAATTAATGCTGACCCTGTGAAGGTCTTGCTTTGAACCATTCCTCTTTATCATTTTCCTACTCCTTCCTTTGGGAATGAGGATATTTACCCTGTGTGTGTGTGTCTTGGTAATACACAATCATTGGTTTGCCTTGAGTCTTGAGTGGGGACTTTGAACTTGGATGTTTGAGTCATTTTGGAATTATTGTCTACAGGAACTCTTGGAGATAACCAAACACAGTTTGCAATGTCTGATAGAAAATGGTTTCGGGGTTTGTGGGCAGAATGTTATGCTATGAATCTTACATGTCTCCCATTAGCCCACTAGTTGAAGACATGTAACCCAATGCAGCAGAGCTCAGATTTTAGGTCTTGAGCCAAAGACAGGTTCATAAGAGCTGTGACCTCATAAAGAGATTATGAGACTGATAATGGATCTATCACTCAATCTGCTATTGGGATGGTTAGGAACTTCAAAAGGTACTCATGGTTGGAGGATAGAGATCTTTGGGGGAATGGCCTTGTGGGCACATTTTGTCATTTATTCCAAGCTCCCTTCTTTCCTCCCTCCTAATCTCTGCTTCCTGGCCACAATGAGGTAATCAACATTGCTACAGTACATGCCCTCGGTCATCTTTTTCTATGTTGCCATAGGTACAAACCAATAGGGGCAAATAATCATGGATAGTAAACAAAATCAATACTCAGATATTGTGACATGGTACAGTAACCTGAGATGTAATCCTCCACTGTGACCTTGTACAATACTCAGAAACATATACAGATACTATGTTCACATACAGAAAACACAGACAATACCAAGATACTGTGAGCTGATACACTACCCGAAGATATTATCCAGATACTGGGAACAAGTGTGCTAAACAGAGACACTACAGAGATACTCTGACCAGGTATATTACAAAGAGATAATAACCAGATAGCATGACCAGTATCCAAAAAGACTACCAGGTGTATCAGGCACACTTCTCCAGAGGAATAGAAGCAATAGGATATATGTATGGTTATGAAAAGGGGATTAATTAGATTGGCTTGGCATCTTGAATCTGGATATTTCCACAGTGACCATTTGCAGGCTGGAGAGCAGAAGGGAGAGTAGCTGCTCATTCCATAAACCTGGACTCTCAGAACAACAGAAGTCAAAGATGTCACCCAAGTCATGGAACAAAGGCCTAAATACTCACCCCGTAGAGTTGCTGGTCTCTCTCCTTTGGAAAAATGAAGGAGCTAGATTTTGATGTCCTCAGGTGATCACAGCAGTAGTCAAGAACCCTCTCAAGAAGAATCAAGCTTGCTTCTGCTGTTCCTTCCTTGTTCTTCCAACTCTTGTTCCATCCAAGTCCCCAACCTATTGGACTGTGCTGCCCACACTGACAGTGAATCCTTACCTTCATTTGCTGTCCCACAGGCCAATCATTCCTAGAAACAACCTCATTGAGACATACAGAAACCTTTGAATCTTAGGCATCTCTTAATCGCATCAAGTTGACAATTCAGATTAAGCAAGCATCAAACCAGTTATGTACCAGGTACTAGAGAAATCAGCCAGATACCATGAGCACAAATAACAAATATGTACCATGACCAGAAACAGTAACCAGAGAAAATAATCAGATACCATGTCCATGTAGAGGGAGCAGAGACAAAGTCCATATTCTACATTCCGGTATAGTCATCATAGATGTTAGAGAGACACCATGACCTGATCCACAAGCTAGGCATTATCCAAGTATTGTGAGTATATATTGTAACCAGAATAATACTTACATAATGTATGACTAGAGATATTAGCCAGTTATTGTGACCAGATAAAGTAAACAAAAACAATACCCTAATATAGTGACCATGTATAGTTAACAGATACAATAACCCAATAATGTGACAATGTACAGTAAACAGAGACCTTAGCCAGATACATGATCAGGAATAGTAAGTAGGGACTGTGATACTGTGACCTGTTATGGTAAGATGAGGCAGTAGCCAGATACCATGATCAGGTATAGTAACCAGAGAAATTAGGCAATTACTTTGAGTAGGTTTGGCAACCAGAGACATTAGTATGATACTGAGAACAGGCACATTTAACAGAATCATTATGCAAATACTCTGAACAAGTACAGTAACTAAAGTCCTTAGCCAGGTACCTTGACCAGGTACAGTATACAGAGAAAATACCCAGATACAATGAATAGCTATAATATGTGAAGACCTTAGCTAGACACAATTACCAAATTCAGTAACCAGTGATAGTATACAAATTCTGTGACCTAGAATAGCAATTACAGCCATGAGTCAGATACCATGAACAACTACAGCTTTCATAGACAATTGCTTGATATCATATCCAGGTACAGCCACTATGGTCCATACCTGTATCTGCAACTGGGTGCAGGAACCAGAGACAACAGAGAGAAACCATGAAAGGCAGGCAAACCAGAAATTATCCAGACTCCAAAACTAGATATTGTAACCAAAGGTATTAGTCAGATAACCTGACCATGTATAGTAAACCGAAACCTCCAGATAACATGAATAGGTGCTGTACCCAGAGACATTTGTCAGATACCATTACCAAGTATAGTAAACAGAGACAAACCCAGATATAGGGAACAAATACACTCACCAGAGACACTAAACTGCTACCGTAACCAGGTAAAATAGTGACTTACCCACTGGTGGGATTAAGTGAGTGGCAACTGACAGAATAGGGTGTGGCTGGAGGAGATTGGAATTGGGGCATGACTTTGGTGTGCAGATTTTGTATCTGGAGAGTGGAGACTCTCTCTGTCTGCTTCCTGATCTCTGAGATAGGAGATCCTTCCCTCCAACACCCACTCCCACCATGATGTCCTCCTTCATCCCAAGCCCTGAGGAATGCAGCTCTCCTTCTATGGCCTTTCAAACCTCTGAAACCTTGAGCCCTCACATAAATTTATCATCCTCTATAATTGTTCTGCTCAGATCCTATTAGTCACAGCTAGGAAAAAACTGACCAAGACATTAGGTATAGTAACCAGAGTCATTTTCTACATAAGTGACTGGGTGCAGTAACCAAAGACATTAGCTACACACAGCAACAAGTTCAGAAATCAAAGCCATTAGCAACCTCCTCGACAAGGTACAATAACCAGAGACTCTATTTAGCCAGATTTGGTGAACAAGTACATAAACCACAGTAATTATCCACTCACTGTGACCAGGTACATGAACCGCAGACCTTAGCCAGATACTGTGACTAGTAACCAGAGATATTAATCAGATACCAAGATTAGGTAGAGTATATCAAGACAATACCCAGATACCATAACACAATACAGTAGTCAGAACACTGATCAGATACCAAGACCAGACATAGTTAAAAGAGTCATTACCCAGATACTGTGACCAAATAGAGGAATCAGAGGCATTAACAACTACTATGACAAGGTTCAATTACCAGAGAATTAAGCCTGATATTATGACCAGGTACAGTAAGCTGAGACAATACCTAGATATAGTCAGGAGGTAGAGTAGCTAGAGACATTAGCCAGATCCCATGGTGCATCAAAGAGAGACAACATCCTAATGCCTGACCCTACAGTCATGAGTCAGATACCATAACCCAGTACAATAACCACAGACTTTAGCTACATACCATGACCAGATACAATAACCAGAAACATTACCTAGATATTCTGACCAGTTAAAATAATCAGTAACATTAGCCAGGTAGTGTGACCAGGTAGAGTAAACACAGACAGTAACCAGATATGATGACAAGAAATGGTAGCCAGAGACTTTAATCAAATACTGTGACCAATTACAAAACCAGATACTGTGGCCACATACATTAAACAGAGATAATAATTAGTCACTCTGACAAGGTATAATAACCTGACATATTAGTCAGATCCTGTGACCAAATACAAAAAACAAAATTCTACACATATATTGTCACTAGATACTGTAACCAGAGTCTTTAAGCAGATTCTTGACCAGGTACAGTAAACTGAGGTGTCAAGCCAGATACCATGACCAGGAAGAGTCAACAGAGATAGTGCCTACATACTAGGATCTATTACAATAAGACACATTACATGGACCTTTCCTCAGCAGACATTCTGATTCCTGGCATCCTACCTTCTGGGGGTCTCCATGCGGCTTGACTTTCACTCTCAGAGCTTCTCATTGTCACCCTCTTATGGGTTCTCCTCACAGACTCTTTTAATGCTATGCACTGCCTGTCTTCATAGGATTTTCTTAGACACCTTGGTGGAATTTGTGGGACCCTAGAACTCTTGTACTCTGAGCTCACACATATAAAAAGAGCACGATTTATGCATTAGACAGTTACCGTGTCCAGGTACAGTAAACAGAGATGATAATAAGGTACCATGTCCAGTTACAGTAACCACAGATATTAGGCATATATTTCTCACCAAGTACAGTGTCAAACACTGGAGAGATAACATGAACAAGTAACCAGAGACTTTAAACAGATTCTGTGAATGGGTACTGTTCCAGCAACTCCAGACCCAGCCAACCTGTGACTCCCATGGGTAACTTGACTGAGGATGCCTGGGGTTGAGAGGGTCTGCTCTGTGCTGGGTTGCAGTGGAGAAGTAGCCATGCATCTCCATGTGCCCTTCACCTCTGCACCAGCTCTGGCCACAATCAGTGGGGTAAAGCAGGACCTGGCACTGGCTGTGAGGGCAGCTAGCCACTCAGCATCCTTCCTGGTCCCCTAGGTTTGGCCTCCAGGGCCAAATCCACCCCATATCACACACCTGGTGCCTTTCCTACCTGGAGCTCAGTGTGGGGATTCTGATATCTCAAACCACCCTGGTATGCATCATGGCCATGACCTCCAGCAAAGAGTCACCAAGGGGCCCCAAAGGCATGGAGATGAGGGCCTACACCACTGTACCGCAAACAGAATGGTCAGTAGGGATGAAGGGCAGACATTGGACACCTGACACCGGACCCAGCTTCTGAGTTAAGAACTTCGCACTAGGGCAGCACCTTGTCCAGGCCGAAGGGAGTCTGAAGCTCCTCTTCAGCCTTTTCAAGTGGGTGCTGGGCAGTTGACTATGGGCCCGTCCAACATTCCACTGGAGCACGTGGACCCTCTGAACCTGTGGGCATCTAGGCCAGGGTCTAGCAAGGGCGGGGCTGCTAAGGTTCCATCATAGGTGCACTGTGGCCTCGGCTGGGTCCAGGGGGCAGGGCCGGGGATCCAGTGCGGTCCTCTGTGTGGAGCTGAAGGCCTCCAGGGTTTGCAGTGGTAGTCAAGGTAAGCACAGGGATGTCAGGACGACTTCATAGTGTAGAAGTGTTCTGAATCCTTTGTCTGAGCAGGAATTGCTCAGGGAAGCAGAACTGGTCCGATTTCCAAGCATGTGTGCGCATGCACACAAGGCAGGAGGTCCCCTGATGTCTGAGATGCAGGGGCTGGCACTTGCCCAGGACTGCAACAGTTTCAAAGAACTTGGGTTCCCTGTGTGGCAGGAAAGCCCTTATGAACAGGATCCTCACGGGATACAAAGAGCCTGAGTCCCAGGACTCTGCAGTTGATGGCTCAATCACTGCCCTGGGCTGAGACTTGGCTGTGTTGAGTCTTCCACCACACTAGGCTTTCAGGTAGCACTAGCACTAACCTAGTTGGAGTCTGTAACCCGAGGACTCAAGTGTGGAGACGTTCTCCCACCAAACCTTATTGGATGTAACACAACAAATGAAGTTTAATGGAATAAGTAGCACCTCTGATTTTCACAAATTATTTTAGAAAGAAATACATTTGGGGACTGTAAATACTTCATTTGAATTCAACAGTTTTGATTGAGAGCAAAATGAAGTAGGCAATAACAAATATTATCAACACTGGTTTGAAGCAGTATTCAAAATGAATACATCATGAAGTCAAAGCATTGTGAAAAGTGTGAACAAGGAATTTCTCAATGACAAAGGGTTCTGGGACCTGTATTTTAGGAAAGACCTACAGTATAAATAAGGATACAGAGAAAACTGAAGCTGAGAGCAGGAGATAAAGCTCTGTGCTAAGTCACTTGCCTACTGTGCCTGAAGGCCTGGGCTTCATCTCCAGCCCTGTAGGGAAAAAAAGATAGGTTGAATGTTTTCAAAACACAATATGTATATGTAAAAAACTTCAGAATGCAAGATATTTTATTGTAATGGTCATTAAAAATTATCATTTCACTGGGAACAGTGGGGGCAGGCCGGTAATCCCAGTGACTAAGGTGCCTAAGACAGGAGGATCACAAGTTTGAGGCCAGCCTCAGCAATTTGGTGAGGCTCTAGGCAACTTAGTGAAACTCTGTCTCAAAATAAAAAATCAAAAGGGTCAGGGATGTATCTCAGTGGTAAAATGCCCCTGGGTTCAATATTCAGTACTTAAAAAAAAAATTTTTTTTTGAAAAAAAGAAAAAAGACTCATTTCAGTTGGGTGAGGTGACACACATATCATTCTGCAATCCTCACTCTCTGGATAGCCTAAGGCTGAAGAATCAAAAGTTCAGGGCCAGCCTAGGCAATTCAGTGAGACCCTGTCTGAATAAAAAATAAGATGGTCTGGGCATATAGCTCCATTGTAGAGTGCCCTTGGGTTCAATCTCCATTACAAAAACAAATATATAAATAATTTGAGTGAGATATTGCTCTATGTCATATAAAATTGAAATAGCTCAATATGTAAGTCAAGAAGAAAAGAAATGATGAATACCCCATTACAGAAATACTTTTCACCAGTTCCTGATCTCTTAGATGATCCTGCATATTTGACCCTAAAGAAAATTATTAGTGTACTTTTATTGCATAAGAGATCAAACCTATAAGGATCCTAATATTTACTGAGCACTTAATTTGATATTTATGTTTAATTAATTTTTATCAAACTTATGAATGCTTCCTAAATTCAGGTCAGTAACACTTCAGGAAAATGGGTTTTAGATGGACAAGAAACTGACATGCTTCTTTATCAACAATACCACAAAAACCCTTTAAATCTATGTCGAATAAGATTCCATCATCTTCTGAAGCTATTCTCTTGTACCTCTACTGCATGTTGAAACATAATGAAAATTAGAAATTTATTTTTTTCTATTAATGAATTAGCTGTAATGTCAGTTTATGTGGCTGATCATTTTGTATAAAATCACAACTTAATCATAGGAATGCTTTTGTCCCAACAAATAGAATTCTTAAAAACTGCAACAAAGAATTCTTCTTTTGATAGATAACTATTCAAAATTACCTTACCCTTATTCACCATGGACTATAGAAATTCTTTTAAAGGTAACATGAATAAATCTTTCTGCTTTAATACCTAATAAATATCCAATGGAGCTATAAGAATATGAAGTAGTGATTCAATCCATGAAGGAACTGACATTTGGGAACCATCTCAGCCAGACAGCCCTTGCTAAACATGACCAGTTATTTAAACCATTAATATCAAGTCAACTTGGCAAACTGTATATACACATTGGAGGAAACAGCCATGCTGTGAGGTGTCTCCCACCTTCTCCACCCTGTCCTGTCAGTGAGGTTGGCAAATAGAGTCTCACTGTGCTCACAGGCTGCAAGTCACAGGTGAGCACTCTGGATTCAGAGCAGTCAATTTTTGGACTATTTTCCATAATAATTATCTAGATCTGATGTTAAAGTTGAATAACCTTGTAATGAAGTAATGGTTATTTATTTATTTAATTTATTTATTATTTATTTATTCATTTGCAATACTGGGGATTCCAGGCTCTCACACATGCTGGGCAAGTGCTCTACTATTGACCTACATTCTCAGCCCCATTTAAATCTTATTTTAAGACAAAGTCTCCCTATGTTGCCCAGATAGTAACAAATTGGTGATACTCCTGCTTCACCTCCCGAGTATCTGGGATTACAGGTATGTTCCACCATACCCAGCAGGATGATCCATATTTCTAATGAAAGCCTGATAAAAGACTGTCATTTTTCTCAGTGTATTCTACTTTACAAATCACGGAGTGTTGAGGGTGACAGATAGTCATCATAAAAGTGCCAGCAGCACAGTCACAATAGAGATTTGGGGGGTACATGAGAGTAATATCAGTTTTAACTTTGTTTTTAATTCCATTATTCTGTTTTTCAATTTGCCAACAGTATCATAGCTGCCTTTAGGTTAGGCAAACATTTCAAAACCTTTAAAATATTCACATTGAAAAACAGAAAACAATTCTTTTTGGCATGGAAGTGGTTTTAGTCAACATTTATTTATTGATTTATTTATTTTGCTGATGTGACTAAAAGACCTGACAAAAATAATTGTAGAGGAGGAAGAGTTTATTTGGGAGCTGTTGGTTTCAGAGGTCTCAGTCCATAGACAGCAGCTCATTTCCTGGGGCTCCACATGAGGCAAAATCATGGCAGAAGAATGTGGCAGAAGGAAGCAGCACACACAGTGATCAGGATGTAGAAATGGAGAGATTTCACTAGATGGATACAAAATATATATCTCAAAGGCATGCCCCCAGGGACCCACCTCCTCCTGCCACACCTAACCTGCCTACAGTTACCATTTAGTGAATCCCCTCAGGAGATTAATTCACTGATTTACTTAAGACTCTCATCACCCACAATCATTTCTCCTCTAAACCTTCTTGCATTATCTCACAATCGAGTTTTGGGGACACACCTTACATCCAAACAATAACAGGAGTATTTTAAAACACTGAAAGTGATAAATCACCTTATTACCCAAATGTAAATGCTACTTAGATATGTTTCTTTCTAATAATTTCAGATAGTGAATTACTTCACGATACAACTCACCCTTCAATCCAGACTCTCCCACTATGTCAAATTTCCTACTGCTTGAAAATAATGGTGAGAAAGGTATGATAACTGTCATAATTCATAACTATGAGTGCGAATCTCTGAGTCACTAAAAAGACACATTTACCTTTTTCCTTTAGTGTTAGCTGCCCTGAAGTAGATTATTTTAAGAAGCCACTATACATTCCCTCATGATAAGGTGAAAGAACACAGACTTAGCTGAATTCAAGTTGTTAAATAGTAATCAAACTGAGAGTGTTTACTTTTAAATGCAAGTTCATACAGTGTTGTTGCTTTTTACTATACTCTGTCTCACTAAGGTTATATACTATATTCAGCACTAACTCAGAAATTAGACTTTCTTCCTGACAAAATGAAGTACAATGAAGGGT
Source organism: Sciurus carolinensis (assembly GCF_902686445.1). Taxonomy (NCBI): domain Eukaryota; kingdom Metazoa; phylum Chordata; class Mammalia; order Rodentia; family Sciuridae; genus Sciurus; species Sciurus carolinensis. The sequence goes on from NC_062224.1 coordinate 90,468,819, forward strand.
TTCCTTACATGAGCTCATCTACTGGGCAGGGAAGAAGAACAGTGTCAAGGCTCCACTTGTCACTCAGCATGAGCTGATGGGAATGAAGTTTGCTGAACATTAAAGCTCAATAAATATTTATAGCACACTATGATGTGACTTCCAAAGCAAAGACTAATAATCTTTTCTCCACATCTGTTTCTTCATTTCATCCTCTGCAGTGGCCTTGGAAAAGCCATCAAAGCTAAAAGGGAGGGGAAAATGAATTCATGAGGTGTTGAGTAACTGAGCAAACTGACAAGTGATGACAGAGTGACCATGGGAATGAACCCATGTTCCCAAATGTTCCACTGTGAAGAGGAATGAGGCTTCCACAGAAGAGAATGACCAGTCTCCCCAGGGGACATGCTTCAGAAGGATCCCTCACTCCCCTGCTGACACACCAGGCTGTCCATTCTGCCTGAGAGCTACAGGTGAGAAGGGAGAGGAGGAGGAGAGTATGTGGCAGCCCATACTTTCTGAGGCCCAAGTTTCACTGGCAGAGGTGGGTGAGCTGGGAGTTCACAAGCAGCACAAGGGACATTTTCAATGGTGGGAGCATCTGCAGTAGCAGCATTCAGGAACTCACAGGAACACAGAGTCTGGGAGGTTACTCACAGACATAGTGAAGATCTCTGCCCTGAGGAACATCCCTGGTGCTGAAGGTCAGAAAAACACCAGCAGGTCAGAACCTGGGTGATTTCTGGAGATCATTTGCCTCCAGTGCCTCCTTTTGTTGGTGAGGAAGCAGAAGCCCAGATAAGGAAAGGGATTCACTCGAGGCAACACTGTGACCATTAGAATGACCTGGAAGCATCCTCCAGTTGCTGGCTTAGATGCACATCATGTCCTGGAAGACTACCTGGGTGACATCTGCTGCCCAGAGTCCCCATTCATTTTAAAACTGAAGACCAGCATTTCCAGGGGGTGTTGGAACCCAGACAGCTCCAGATGACCCCCAAATCTGAATGGGTGGGCCTCTCTTTCTCTCTCTGACCCCATCTCCAGCTGCTTTCCTCCCTACTGCCTGCTCCTTCACTGCCTTTCTAATCCTATGGAAACAGATGTGTGCACACTACAGCCTTCTGGGACAAATGGGGCCTTCTACTGGTATTTTCATGCCTTCCATCTATTTTCATATGAAAAATAATCAAAAGAAGAAAACTACTACTGACAAGTGAAAACAGATGAATTTCCTAATTCAGTGTCCAGTTACAAAGTACCACAGGAGCACATTCACACTTGGTCATTTCCATGTTGTCAGTGCTGACTTTGAATGACAATGACAAATTTGAGTGGTTGTGACAAAGATTATATGGCCCTCAAAGACTGGAATATACACTCTTTTCAGGGAACCCACTGTGGATCTAAAATCAAGAGCCTTGCAGTAGCTGCCCTCTGAATGGGACACTCCTCCTCTGATGGCCACAGGACCTGTCGCTGACTTTCATTTGTCACTTCCTCACGGGTTCTGTCTCTGCCCAGCTCCCTGTATGCCACTGGACACTCTCAGATCCATTTACCCTATTTAACTTTTTTCATGCGGAGTCACCTTTCTGCCTTTGTCTTTCCTAGAGTCTCACTTCCTTGAGGACAGGAGCATCATCATTGTTGATGGTCCCTGCATCCAGCAATTAGTGAGGGCCTTGTACACAGCAGGTGCTCAGTGAATGTTTATTGACAAAATAACTGATTATAACATCACTTGAGGATCAGGCCTAGAAGCCAGGAGCAAATCCCAAGTTCAGCCTTCACACAGGAAGTCACAGTATATTTTTGGTAGTGAAATGGGTGAGGGAACAGGAGAAGTAATACCATGAATTCCTCTGTGAACAGAAGACAGTGGTGTGTGGGAGGATGATATGAATGGGCACAGGCCAGGAAAAGAAGCACAGAGGATGAAGTGTGTCCACCATGAACCCTGATCATAAGCATGACATTATCCTTATCTGGAAACAGTGTGAGTTGCTCCCAAAGAACCTGGGAGATAGAGGTCTCATGACTGCAATCTGGCCAATTAATAGAGATCATCCTCCCTGTCCACATTGAATAAGGTCTGTGACCAATCATTAATTCATAGGACAAGCCTCAGAACTGGAACCATGGGGGAGGGTTTCAGAAAGAGTTGGTGGTCATTGTGTCATCCTGAAAAACTGACCAAGACATTAGGTATAGTAACTAGAGTCATTATCTACATAAGTGACCAGGTGCAGTAACCAGAGACATTAGCCAGAAGCAGCCACAAGATCAGAAACCAAAGCCATTAGCAAAATCCTTCACAAGATACAACAACTATGGACTGTATTTAGCTAGATTTGGTGATCAAGGACATAAACCTGAGAAATTATCCCCTTACTGTGACCAGGTACATGAACCACAGACATTAGCCAGATACTGTGACTAGTAACCAGAGACATTAACCAGATACCAAAACTAGGTAGAGTATACCAAAAATATACCCAGATACCATGACACAATACAGTAGTCAGAACATTGAGCAGATACCAACACCAGACATATTTAAAGAGCCGTTACCCAGATACTGTGACCAAATAGAGTAATCAGAAACATTAACAACTTCTATGACAAGGTACAATAACCAGAGAATTAAGCCTGACATTGTGACCAGGTACACTAAACTGAGAAAATACGTAGATACAGTCAGGAGGTAGAGTAGCCAGAGACATTTGCCAGATCCCATGGTGCATCAAATAGAGAAAACATCCTGATGCCTGATCCATACAGTCATGAGTAAGATACCATAACCCACTACAATAACCACAGACTTAAGCTATATACATGACCAGATACAATAACCAGAAACATTAGCTAGATATTCTGACCAGTTATAATAATCAGGAACATTACCAAGGAACTTTGACCAGATCTAGTAAACACAGACAATACCCAGATATTATGACAAGGAAGATTAGCCAGAGACTTTAGTCAAATACTGTCAACAATTATAAAACCAGATACTGTGGCCACATACAGTAAACAGAGATAATAATTAGTCACTCTGACAAGGTACAATAACCTGACACATTACACAGATCCTGTGAACAAACACAATAAACAAAATTCTACCCATATATTGTCAATAGATACTGTAACCAGAGTCTTTATGCAGATACTTGACCAGGTACAGTCAACTGAGGTGTCAACCCAGATACCATGACCAGGAAGAGTCAACAGAGATAGTGCCTACATACTAGGATCTATTACACCATGAGACATTACATGGAGGTTCCATAAGCAAACATTCTGATTCCTGGCATCCTACCTTCTAGGGGGTCTCCATTGCGGCTTGACGTTCACTCTCAGCTTCTCATCATCAACCTCTTATAGGTTCTCCTCAAAGATTCCTTTCATGCTATGTACTGCCTGTCTTCATAGGATTTTTGTAGAAATCTTGGAGGAAGTTTGTGGGAACCTGGAACTCTTTTCTTCTGATTTCACACCTGTAGAAAGAGCACACATTACACATTAGACAGTTACTGTGTTCAGGCAGAGTAAACAGAAAAAATAATTAGTTACCATGACCAGTTAGAGTAACCAGACATTGGGCATATATTTCTGACCAGGTACAGTGTCAAACACTGGACAGATAATATGACCAAGTAACCAGAGACATTTACCATATTCTGTGAATGGGTACTGTTCCAGCTAATCCAGACCCAGCCCACCTGTGACTCCCATGGGTGACTTGGCTGAGGATGCCTGGGTTGAGAGGGTCTGCCCTGTGCTGGGCTGCAGTGGAGAGGTGGCCCTGCTTCTCCTTTGTGCCCTTCAGCTCTGCACCAGCTCTGGCCACAATCAGTGGGGGACCAGCAAGACCTGGCACTGACTGTGGGGGCCAGCTAGCCACCCAGCACCCTTCCTGGTGCCTAAGGCTTGTCCTCCAGGGCCGACCCCACCCCACCTCACTGGTGGGTGCCTTTCCTACCTGGAGCTCAGTGTGGGGATTCTGACATCTCCAGTCACCATGGTCTACATGATGGCCATGGACTCCAGCAACAAGTCCCCAAGGGGTACCAAAGGCAGAAGATGCGGGCTACACCACTGCACCACAAACAGAATGGTCAGCAGGGACATAGGGCAGACAATGGACACCTGAAAATGTGCCCAGCTTCTCCACTGGGAACTTCCCACTAGGGCTGCACCACATCCAGACTGAAGGGAGCTTGAAGCTCCTCTTCAGCCTGTTCAGTGGCTTCGGGTGCTGAGCAGTTGGTCCCGGGCCTATCGAACATTCCACTGGAGCTCACAGACACTCTGAGCATGTGGGCAGGCAAGGCAGGTTCTAGCAATGGTGGGGCCGCCAGGGTGCCCTCAAGGAGTAGTGAGGCCAGGGCCAGGACTGATTGCAGGGCCCAGGGTCCAGTGCAGTCCTCTGTGTGGAGCTCAGGGCCTCCGGAGCTGGCAGAGGTGGTGATGGTCAGCACAGGGATGTCCTGGTGAATGTGTGGAGTAGATGTGTGCTGAATCCTCCACTCTGAGCAGGAATTCCTCAGGAGGAAAGAGAACTGGTGCAAGTTCCAGGCATGCGTGCACCTGTGCACATGGCTACAGGTCACGTGATGCCTGAGATGCAGGGGCCAGGCACTTACTAAGCCTGTGGCACACATAAAGCTCAACCGCCTCAGAACCCTGCTTAGGGAGGTCATGAACCCTTGAACCCACTGCCCCAGGAGATAGAATTTAGAGATGGGGTCCTTTCCAGGCACAGAATGGAGAGTCAGCACTGGGGCTGTTAGGTGCAGGGATCCCACCATGCACCCAACATTCTGGGGCACTTCTGGTGGGGACATATTCCACCTACTGAGGGTGGGAACTAGCAAATCAGTTCCAGGAAGACAGATCCTGGACATCTGATGGGGCCAGCAAGCAGTAGGTCACATCCTGTAGACTGGTGGGGGTGTTTGAGATCTCTCAAGTTGTGACTGGTGACTTCTATGTCCACACTTAAAGGGTAGAGACATCTTGGCCAAATCAGGCAAGCCAAGGGAGCTCAAGGGAATATAGAGAAAGAAAGAGAAGATGGGGCTGTGATCCAGTGCTTCTGCCCCACCTAGCTCATTATTGCTCTCTCCACCCTTTCTAGCACACTGTACTGTGCCACCCTACAGCCCCAGGTACAGCGTGTGCTCCATAGGTGGGGGTGTCTCTGGATTTCAGGTCCTGGTTGGGCCACAACCCAGTTACCTCCACCCCCTGTGTCCATATGACATATCATCCCCACTGAGGTATGGCACACTACTTGCCTACTCTGACCAAGTATGTACCCATCTACACTGCCAGGGAACCCAGACCCATTGAAACCAAAATGGCCTGCCTAGCCTCCTCAAGTGCCTAGCTTCCTCAAGCCCCTCATGGGGCTCCACACGAATACCTTCCCACAATGCCATCCTAGATCAGAGGGGTCTGACCTCATAAGTAGATTATGAGACTGATAATGGATCTATCACTCAATTGGCTATTTAGATGGGTAGGTACTTCACGAGGTACTCGTGGTTGGAGGATATAGATCATTGGGGGAATGCCCATGAGGGTACGTTTTGTCATTTATCCCAGGCTCCCTTCTTTCCTACCTCCTAATCTCTGCTTCCAGGCCACAATGAGGTAAACAACATCACTACAGTACATGCCTTCTGCCATCTTGTTCTATCTTGCCAGAGGCCCAAACCAATAAGGGACAAATAATGATTGACAGTAAACAAAAACATTACTCTGATATTGTGACATGGTACAGTAACCTGAAATGTAATCCTCTACTGTGACCTTGTACAATTCTCAGAAACATACACAGTTACTGTGTTCACATACAGAAAACACAGACAATACCCAGATACTGTGATCTCATACACTAACCAAAGATATTATCCAGATACTGTGACCAAGGCACTTAGACATTACAGATATACTGTGACCAGGTATATTACAAAGAGAAAATAACCAGATACCATGATCAGTAACCAAACAGACTAGCCAGATGTATCAATCAAACTTCTCTAGAGGAATACAAGGAATAGGACATATGTATATATATAAAGGTGATTTATTAGATTGGCTTAGACATCTAGAATCTGGATAGTTCCACAGTGACCATTTGTAGGCTGGAGAGTTGAGAGAGGGAAGCTGCTCATTCCATGAAACTGGAGTCTCAGAACAACAGAAATCAATGATGTCACCCCTGTCCTGGAATAAAGGCCTGAAAACTCCCTGTAGAGTTCCTGGTCAGTCTCCTTTGGAAAAATGAAGGAGCTAGAGTCTGATATCCTCATGTGATCACAGAGTAGACAAGAACCCTCTCAAGAAGAATCGAGCTTGCTTCTGCTGTTGCTTCCTTGTTCTTCCAACATTTGCTCCATCCAATTAACCAACTTATTAGACTTTGCTGCCCTCACTCAGTGTGTTTCTTTACCTCAGTTTGCTGTCCCAGAGGTCAATCATTCCTAGAAACAACCTCACTGAGACATACAGAAGCCTTTGAATCTTAGGCATCTCTTAATACCAACAAGTTGACAACGCAAATTAACCATCAAACCAGATATGTACCAGGTACTAGAAATATCAGCCAGATACCATGGCCACAAAGAACATGCATGTACCATGACCAGAAACAGTAATCACAAAAAATAATTAGATAGCATGTCCATATAGAAAGAGCAGAGACAAAATCCACATTCTACAATCAGGTAGAGTAATTATAGATGTTAGAGAGACACCATGACCTGATCCACAAGATGGATATTATCCAAGTATTGTGAGTATATACTGTAACCAGAATAATAGTTAGATAATGTCTGAGTAGAGACATTAGCCAGGTACTTCGACCAGATAAAGGAAAGAGAAACAATACTTTGATATAGTGACAAGGTAAAGTAAACAGATACAATAACCCAATACTGTGACAATGTACAGTAAACAGAGACCTTAGCCAGATACTGAACCAGGAATACTAAGCAGAGACTGTGATACTGTGACCTGTTATGGTGACATGAGGCATTAGCCAGATACCATGATCAGGTATGGTAACCAGAGAAATTCGGCAATTACTGTGACCAGGTATGGTAATCAGAGACATTAGAAAGATACTGATACAAGGCTCATTTAACAGAAACATTATGCAAATACTCTGACCAAGTACAGTAACCAAAGACATTGCCCAGGTACCTTACCAGGTACAGATAACTAAGAAAATATCAGATACCACGAATAGGTACAATATCTGAAGACCTTAGCTAGACACCATTACCAAATTCAGAAACCAGTGGTAGTATCCAAATTCTGTGACCACGAATAGCAATTACAAACATGAGTCTGATACCATGAACAACTACAGCATTCACGGACAACTGCTTGATATCATATCCATGTACAGCCACTAGAGTCCATAGCCTGCTACTGAAACTGAGTGCAGTATCCAGAGAACACAGACAGAAATCATGAGAAGGTAGGAAACCAGAAATTATGCAGACTCCGGGACCAGGTATGGTAACCAAAGGTATTAGTCAGATAACCAGACTGAGTATAGTAAACCAAAACAGCCAGATAACATGACCACGTGCTGTACCCAGAGACATCTGTCAAATACCACTATCAAGTACAGTAAAGAGAGACAAAACCCAAATATAGTGACCACATACACTCACCAGAGACATGAACTTGCTACTGTAACCAAGTAAAGTAACTAGAGACAATAGCTAGATGCTTTGAACAGATACAGTAACCAGGCCTGATATAGTAAGCAGGTAGATAATGCCCAGATAATGTGTCTCTTAAGAGAGACATTAGCGTGATACAGAAACCAGTCACTGTAACCAGAGATAATACCCAGATTCAGTGATCAGCTTTGGAAACCAGACAACAGCAGATACAGAGACCACATACATTAATATAGTAATTAGACAAATAAGCCAGGTACTGTGACCAGGAATAACAACAGGAGACATTAGCCAGATACTGACCAGGTTCAGTAACTAGAGACATTAGCCAGGAGACAGGTATTGTGACGAGTTTTAATAGATAGATACCATATTCAGATACTGTGACCCACTACAGAAAGCAGAGACATTTTCCAGACCCTGTGACAAGGTATAGTAACCAGCAATAATACCCAGATATTTGACTGTATACAGTAAGCAGAGATATTAATCCAATACTGGAACCAGATACAGTAATCAGAGATATTAGTTAGATACCATGACCAAGTACAGAAAGAAGTGACAATACTCTGATACCATGACTGGATATAGTAAAGAGAGAACTTAACTAGATTCTCTAGGTAGGAACAGCAAGCAGAGAAAATACCTTGTACCTCATACATTGTACTTCAATGTGTTACAATAAACAGAGGCATTAACCAGAGACTATGACCAGGGACAATAAGCACAGATATTAGGCAACTACCATGACTAGGATAGTAACCAGAGGCATTAACTAGGGATGGTGACCAGGTACATTATACAGAAACATACCTAGATATGTTGATCAAGTACAGCACTCACACAATACCCAGATACCATGATGAGTCAGTAACCATATACCGTGACAAGATACAATTATCAGAGACATTACCCAGGTACCATGACTAGGTACAGGAAATAGAGACATTAACCACATTTGATAACCATGGACAGTGACCAGAGACAATATATAGACACCATTCTCAGGTAGACTAAACAGAGACAATATCCAGATACTGTGACCAGGTAGAGTACCCAGAAACATCAGCCAGATGTCGTATTCAGGTGTTGTAACCAGACATATCATCCAGATACCCTAACCAGGTTGAGGAGCCAAAGATAATTTCTAGATATGACACAGTACAGTAACCATATGCATAAGCCTAATATTGTGACTAGATACAGTATACACAGACAAAACCCTAATAACAGCTCCAGGTACACTAAACAGACACAATAACCTGATACTATAACATTCTGTGGCCAAGGACAGTAAGCAGAGGCAATACTTCATAATTCAACCTGTTACAATAAGAAGAGGTACTGGCCAGATACCATGGCCAGGTATAGTAACCAGTGATAAATCCTAATTCTATGTGGTGCTACAGTAAGCTATAGTATTAAGACACCATGACCAGATATATTATCCAGAGACATTAGCAAGATACCATGACCAGGTTCAGTAGCTGAGACTTTAGGAAGACACAGAGAACCAGTAAACAATCATTGCCCAGACACTGTATCCAAGGAAAGTAACCAATGTCATTAGCCAGATATCATGAAAAGGTTCAGGATACAGATACATTAGCCAGATATCCTGATCAGGTATAGTAATCTGAAATATCAGCCAGGAATGGTGACCAGATACAGTAACTAGAGACAGGAGCCAGTAATGACAACTAGCGAGAGTAAACAGAGAATTTTGCCAGATTCTGTGGGTAGGAATAGTAAGCAGAAACAATACCTTGTACCTCCACCTGTGACAATAAGCAGAGGCATTCACAGAGACATTAGCCAGAACCTTGACCAGGCATAGTAAACACAGACATTAGCCAGATACACTGTATAGCTACTGTCACCAGAGATGTTGGTCAGATATCATGACCAAGTATATCATGCAGAGAAATGGGTCACACAATTTGAATAAGTTAGTATACAGAAAAATATCCAATTATGTGGTCCGATATAGTCACCAGAAATTAATCGTATAGTGTGATAAGGTACACTAACTAGAGACATTACCCAGATAGCATGAATGGGTAGAGTAATGGGAGACATTAGCCAGATACTGTGACCAGAAACAGTAACCAAAGAAAATATTCAAATACTATGACCTGGGTACAGTAACCAGAGACATTTTACAGGCACTGTGACCAGTAAAATACCATGACCAGGTATGATGGTTGGATATGAGGTGTTCCCCCAAAGCTCACATGTGAGTCAATAGAAGAAGGTTCAAAGGAGACATGGTTGGGACGTGAGAGGCTTAGTGTAATCAGTGACTTACTCCCTGGTGGGATAAGTGAGAGGCAACTAACAGGATAGGGTGTGGCTGGAGGAGAATGGAATTGGGGCGTGGCTTTGGGGTATAGATTTTGTATCTTGAGATTGGAGATTCTCTCTGTCTGCTCCTGATCACGGAGATATGAGATGCTTCCTTCCAACGCCCTCTCCCACCATGATGTCCTGCCTCATCTCAAGCACGGAAGTATGGAGCTGACCTTCTATGGCCTTTCAGACCTCTGAAATCATGAGCCCCCACAGAAACTTTTCCTCCTCTATAATTATTATGCTCAGAATCTTCAAGTCACGGCAACAAAAAACTGACCAAGACATTAGGTATAGTAAACCCCAGAGTCATTATCTACATAAGGTGACCAGGTACAGTAACCAGAGACAATAGCCAGACACAGCAACAAGTTCAGAAACCAAAACATTACAACCACATTGACAAGCTACAATAACCAGAGACTCGATTTAGCCAGATTTGGTGATCAAGGACATAAACCAGAGAAATTATGCACTTACTGTGACCAGGTACATGAACCACAGACATTAGCCAGATATGTGACTAGTAACCAGAGACATTAATCAGATACCAAGATTAGGTAGAGTATAGCAAGACAATACCCAGATACCATGACACAATACAGTAGTCAGAACATTGAGTAGATACCAAGACCAAACATAGTTAAAAGAGTCATTACCAGATACTGTGACCAAATAGAGGAATCAGAGACATTAACAACTTCTATGACAAGGTACAATAACCACAGAATTAAGCCTGACATTGTGACCAGGTACAGTAAACTGAGACAATACCTAGATACAGTCAAAATGGTACAGTAACCTGAGACATTAGCCAGATCCCATGTTGCATCAAACAGAAACAGCATCCTGATGCCTGATCCATATAGTCATGAGTCAGATACCATAACCCAGTACAATAACCACAGACCTTAGCTACATACCATGACCAGATACAAAAACCAGAAACATTAGCTCGATATTCTGACCAGTTATAATAATCAGAAACATTAGCAAGGGACCTTGACCAGATCTAGTAAACACAGACAATACCCAGATAGGATGACAAGGAAGATTAGCCAGAGACTTTAGTCAAATACTGTGACCAATTACAAAACAAGATACTGTTGCCACATACAGTAAACAGAGATAACAATTAGTCACTCTGACAAGGTATAATAACCTGAGACATTAGTCAGATCCTGTGACCAAACACAATAAACAAAATTCTACCCATATATTGTCACTAGATACTGCAACCAGAGTCTTTATGCAGATACTTCACCAGGTACAGCAAACTGAGGCTGTCAACCCAGATACCATGACCAGGAAGAGTCAACAGAGATAGTGCCTACATACTAGTATCTATCACAATAAGACACATTACATGGAGCTTTCCTCAGCAGACTTTCTGATTCCTGGCATCCTACCTTCTGGGGGTCTCCACTGCAGCTTGACTCACTCTCAGAGCTTCTCATCATCACCCTCTTAGGGGTTCTCCTCACAGATTCTTTTCATGCTATGCACTGCCTGTCTTCATAGGATTTTCTTCAATAGCTTGGTGGAAATTTGTGGGAACTTGGAACTCTTTGCTTCTGAATTCACACCTGTAAAAAGAACACACATTACACATGAGACAGTCACCATGTCCAGCTAGAGTAAACAGAGACAATAAATAGATAGCATGTCGAGTTACAGTAACCACAGATATTACGCATATACTTCTGACCAGGTACAGTGTCAAACACTTGACAGATAACATGACCAAATAACCAGAGACTTTAACCAGATGTGTGAATGGGTACTGTTCCAGCTACTGCAGACTCAGCCCACCTGTGACTCCCATGGATGACTTGGGTGAGGATGCCTGGGTTCAGAGGGTCTGCTCTGTGCTGGGTTGCAGTGGAAAGGTGGCCCTGCTTCTCCATGTGCCCTTCACCTCTGCACCAGTTCTGGCCACAATCAGTGGGGGACCAGCCGGACCTGACACTGGCTGTGGGGACAGCTAGCCACCCAGCACCGTTCATAGTCCCCCAGGCTTGGCCTCCAGGGTCGACCCCACCCCACCTCACTCGCCTGAGTGCCTTTCCTACCTGGAGCTCAGTGTGGGGATTCTGACATCTCCAGCCTCCTTTGACTGCATCATGGCCATGGGCCCCAAAAACATGTCCCCAAAGGGCCCCAAAGGCATGGAGATGAGGGGTACACCGCTGCACCGCAAACAGAATGGTCGCCAGGGACGCAGGGCAGACATTGAACGCCTGACACTGGGCCCAGCATCTGAGCTGGGAATTTCGGACAAGGGCTGCTGGCGTCCAGGCCGAAGGTAGTTTGAATTCCTCTTCAGCCTGTTCAGTGCCTCCGGGTGCTGGACAGTTGGTCGCTGGCCCATCCAACATTCCACTGCAGCATGTGGACCCTCTGAGTACGTGGGCATCCAAGCCAGTGTCCAGCGAGGGCGGGACCGCCAGGGTGCCCTCAAAGGAGCAACGAGGCCAGGGCCGGGTCAGGGGGCAGGGCTGAGGGTCCATTGCAGTCCTCTGTGTGGAGCTCAGGGCCTCTGGGGCCTGCAGAGGTGGTCAGGGTAAGTACAGGAAGGGCAGGGCGACTTCTTCAGTACAAATGTGCTGAATCCTACAGTCTGAGCAGGAATTGCTCAGCGGAAGCAGAAATAGTCCGGGTTCCAGGCATGCATGAGCATGCGCACAAGGCCACAGGTCACCTGATTCCTGAGATGCAGAGTCATTGAGAATGTTCCATGTGCTGCTGAGAACAATACATGTTCTGCAGCTACTGGATGCAGTGCTCTGTAAAATCTTTTAGAGCCATTCAATGTACAATTTAGTTTAACTTTTATTTCTTATTGTTTTTGTCTGGATAATCTGCCCATTGAAGAAAATGAGGTGTTGAAGTCTTCTGCTGTTACTATATTATTCCTGTTTCTCTTTTGTGGTCTGGTTGTATTTGTTTTATCAAGTTGTATATTCTAACCTTAGGAGCATGTGCATTTGCAATTGTTATATCTTCTTGCTGAACTGATTCCTTAATCATTATATAGCAATCTTCTTTGTATCTTTTTACATTTTTTGTCTTAATGTTGCTTCTCTCAGATGTAAGTATAGTTACTCCCACTCCCTTTCAGTTTCTGTTTGCTTGGGTTATTTTTCCCCCATTCTTTTGCTCTGAGTGTGTATTTACTGATACAGTGAGTTTCTTGTAGGCAGTATGTCATTGGGTCTTGCTTTTTCTTCCATTCATTCTCTCTATATCTTTCAAGAGAAGAATTTAATGTTTATGTTTATTATTTGTAAGCGAAGACTTATTCTTGACATTTAATTTTCTTCTGTTTCTTCCTATGTTATTTTCTTCCTCTCTTGTCTATCCTGTCATTTTGTGATTTTGTGTATTGAAAAATTTGATTCATCTCCATGTCATGTATTTTTTCTTCTAGTGGGTTTCATACATTTTCATGTTTGTATGAGGGCAGTTAGTGTTTTTCACTTCAGTTGTAGAACTTCCTTAAGAGATCTTTTGTAAGGCAATATGGTGCTACTGAATTCCCTCAGATTTTGCTTAATTAGGAAAGTCCATTTCTTCTTCATTTATGTAGGAGAGCCTTGTGGAATACAGTATTCTTGCTTGGCATTTTTTTCCCTTTGAATATGTCTTCCTGTTCCTTCCTGACCTGTAAAGTGCTGGCTGAGAAATCTCCTCACATATATGTAACTTGATACTTTTCTGTTACTTGTTTTAGAATTCTTTCTTTTCATCATTTAATATCTGGCAACAATGTGCCACTTAAGGACATTTTCCATCATATTTATTTGGGTTCTTTGAGCCTCCTGTACTTACATAATCTTTCCATTTTAGCCATTATTTAATTAATTGCCTATTTATGTCTTTTCCTTTCTTTTAACCTTCAAAAATCCTGAAAATTTAAAAGAGATGTTCCTTTAATGGTGTACATAATTCTTGGAGGATTCCTTAATTCTCTTTTGTTTTACACTTTCATATTTTATTTTTTAAGTTTAATTTTATAACTGCCCCAGAAAAACACAGTGGTTATACATAATAATAGGGCACCAAGTAGGGCTTAATACTAACATACATTGTGTATTTAAACAGAATCAAAGATATTGTTTCATCATTTATTATTTCTGTATAGTGAAAACCCAAGAAAATGTAATCATTAAAAAGAATGAAATTCTCAGTTGTGACTAGAAAAAGGGAATTGGTGATCATAAGGTGAAGCAGAGTATGGCATGCATAGAAAGATAGTTTACATGATCTCATTTGCATATGAAACTTGAAAAGTTGATATCATAGAAGCTGAAATGGAATGGCACTAACCACAATCTGAACAAATTAGGCAGGATGAAGGATGGAGGAAAGTTGATTAATGAGTACTAACAAAGGTGATATGTATTTTAGAGACTGCATCACCTAACATGTGGGCTAAAGGGCAGTACCTTTTATGTCACTTTGACCTGAATGGAATTTCTTAATCTAGATGTGGTCTGGTGCTTGATTTGGAAATCAGTCTTGCATTAATGCACCTAATGCATTGTTTTCTTCAGGAAACATATTATACTTTTGGGTCATGTTGAATTGGAGATTAATTTACATATTCATATCATTTTTTTAAAATTTAGTTATAAAAGACTATCTGGGTTATAAAGTTGGAAGAGACTTGGATGCATTTTGTCCATGTCCTAAGTCTTTGTGCAATGCAGAATTTAGAAGAGGTAGACTGGGATATATAGCAAGACATTTCTAAGCTGCAAAGTATTAAAGTTACATTTATTTGCTTATAAGAAATGAGAGCGCATATATAATTCAAAGATAGAATTTATAATTAACAGAGGAAAAGGGCCTACATAGTTGAAAATCTCTCAGCATTGCTGTGTGGCAGGAAATGAAGGAGAATTTCCAGTCAAGGAAACCAAGTGTGTGATAGGGTAACTGTTGTACTGACTTTCATATGAATAGAAATAACCAACGGTGGATGAAAAGTCCTGAAGACATTTCAGAGATCTTGAAAGCTTCCCCACCCATCATAAACCAAGAGTTTTTGGAGAGCAAAATGGTTTCAGTGGACAGATTCAGGACACCATCCAAAGAATAGTGGCTATTGACTTTGACCTCTAGCACCACCCCTTTCTTTGTCTAATGGAGCAACACTCATCAGCCTCTCCAGCTGTGCTTTAAGGTGTATTTCTTCTTACAATTAGTATGATATCAATTGTAGACTGCTAATGCAAGTTGAATATCCCTAATTCCAAATGCTTAGGGCCACATTTTCTTTTATTTTGAAGTATTTATATTTACAGAATGATACATTGGGGTAGGACTGGAGCCTAAACACAAAATTTACTTGTTTTACATATTCACTACATAAATATATTCCGAAGATAATTGTATGCATACCTAAAATGATTTTGTGCATTGGACAAAATATTATGGTTTGGAATTTTCCACTTTTGGCATTATTATCTAGAAAGTTTACGAAGTCTTAGCATTTCAGATTTTTGATATTTGGGTTAAGATTATTCAAGTTGTATATACCCTTTATTGTCTTGAAGCAACTCCTTCTGTGTCAAATTTTTTAAAGATTATTTTTGTAAATGATGTTGCTTTTTTCCATTTATTCAGATAATAATGTTGTTGGTATAGTTGTGCACACTAGATTCATAGTACATTTTATTTTTGTCATTAGTTGAAATGTTTCTTCTTCATTTTGAATTTATTTACTTTCATATTTGTCTAGCTAAACTTTTATCAATTTTGTTTATTGGTTCAAATATCGACTCAACTTTGTTGATGCTTGATATTGTTTTCTTAGTTGATATTCTTTCTTTTTTGAATACTTTTTATTTCCTTCCTCATAATATCTTCATTTTCTAGTTCTCTGAGGTATAAAGTCTGAAGCTTTGTTATTTACTTGAGATCTAATTCATGTGGGCATTTATAGTTATATATTACCTTCCTTTACGGAACCCCTTTTCTGCACTTTATACTTTTTAGTATGCTGTGTTTTGATGTTTATTTGTAAGTATCATTTATTTTCCTTTGATTTTGTCAATGACCTTTTGGAAGGTCAGGATGATGACATTCAAATTCTATATATTTGTGAATATACCAACATTCCATTATTGATTTAGAGTTTCATGTGTTTCTTTGGCAAAGATACTTGATATCATTTCAGTATTCTTAAAAGTTTGAATCTTTTTGTGACAAAACATATGACTTAGCCTGCAGTATGTTGTGCATATACTTCAGAATAATGTGTATTCTGCTGTTGTTGGAATATTCTATATATGTCTGTTAAGTCTATTTGGTGTAACATATAGCTCAAGTCCAATGTTTCCTTATTGATTCTTTGTTTGGATGACCTATCCATTGTATTAAAGAGGGAGTACTGAAGCACCCTACTATTATTATTTTGTAGTCTATTTCTCCCTTCATTCCTAGTGATCACAGTGAGCATATTAGAAGGTGAAGTCTTTTTAGGTGAATAGGTCATGGGGTTCCAACCTCAAGAATGGGAACAGTGCCCTTAAAAGGAAAGGCTAGAGAACTTCTTTGACCCTTCCACCTAGTTAGAATGCAGTGAGAAGGTACCATTTGCAAAGCAGAGAATAAGCCCTCCTGGGACACCAGGTTAACTGGTGCCTTGATCTTGGACATCTTAGTTCCATTAACTGTATGAAAGATATGTCTCTTTAAAATAAGCCACACTGAATAAATTACATTTATTTGTTATAGTGGCCCATTGAGACTGAGTTAAATATATTCACAAGTGTTAACATTAAACACAAAGATTACTTGCTTATTGTAACCAATTTCCTTGAAATTGAGAAATCTGCATCAACTCAATCAATTTAACTGAATCAGGATCTCAAATAAGAAGAAAAAATCTAATATAAGCCATATGATTTTATGCAATAAGAGGTAACAGTGTGTCACCTTAAATTTTTGTATATTTTTATCTTTATTTTCATCCTAAACATTATACCTTTTAAAAATCAAAAATGTTTCTATTCAAAAGTGATTTTAACTAAATAGTACTGTCTGAAATGTAAAGACATAAAAATCACACTTCAAAATCTTGTTACTGAAATTTTTAAACTAGAAAAAAATTTTTCTATAACAAAAAATTCATTCAAGCATCATTTGACCTTGACATCATTACCAATGAGGTCTATATTTCTACACATGATCACCTTGCTTTTTGGACATTATTATCTTTAAATAACTTATTCTTAAGGTTCAAAACTGATTATATTAAAGATTGAAAATTTTACAATTTAGATAAGTGCTGATACTCCTCAACTTACAGTGCGGTTACATTCAGATTAACTCATGTAAAATTGAAATTATTTTATTTTTTTTTTTTATTTTTTTTTCACATTGCAATGTTTATTTCACAGTACAGCTCATACTTCATTACATTATTTTGTTTTAGCAAAACCTCGTATTATTTTATCTTTTCCTTTCAACACTGTAACAAAACAAACCAATAAATACAAAACATAAATGTTAAAAACACATAAAGAACAATTAATTAGAGAACTGGTTATTGTTTCCAAGGTATGAACTATCAAAAAGTTCAAGTTATTTTGGTATATGCTGACAAATAACAAAAGTACTTTAGTTTCATTAGAAAACACTTTTTATCACCCATTTGATAACTAGGACTTTGCTAAGAACGGCAGAATTTCAAATATCCAGTCCTCCAACATGTCTCACTTTTGATTACAGAACTAAATATTTTTCAAAATAAAAAGATGTGTAATAAGCTTTTGACATTCTCAAGATTTGTTCCAAAAATAATTTAGTATAATACTTTTAGTTATATAATTAATGCAAAATGTATTTCAAAATATGCAGATATTTTTCAACAAGAGTTTCACATTCATATTTCTGGAATGGACCACTGATGCACTGTTTTTTTTTTTTTTTTTTTTAAAGATGAAGTAGATTTTATGTTTATTGACATGAAAAACAGTCACCATATATTTATAAGGCAAAACCCATTTTGTTTAAAGTATGTATATGGATATAAATGAATATATAAATTCTGAATTAACAATTATAATCATAAAATTTTAAGTGTCCTCTGTTGTAATTATTTTGTATTCATTTAACTGTACTTTCCAACTTATAAATAACATAGTGGTTGTATAGTAATGCCAAATACTTCATAAAGTACTTTCATTACACAAAAAGGGTTCTATATCTAAAATTCATGAATAAATAAATTCTAAGCCAGATTCTAGAAACACAAGTGAAAAATAAAAGGACTATTTACTTAATTCTACATAAGTGTGTGTATGTGTGTGTTTGCAGATGTGTACTTGGAGGAAATAGCCAACTAATTCAAAGGTTGAAAATGTGAATTGCCCTGGTAATCACCTCTGCACTTCCCCTTCACTTCCTGTATATGTACCCACACCTCAAGTTACCTTCTATGTCAGTCCACAAACATTTCCATCTTTAGTCATGTGTATAATTTTAAAAGTCCAATGAATTTTGTCAGACAAAAAAGTTATCAGTAAAGTCAACAACTTAATTTAATATCCTCCCACAGAAGTTGCTACATTTTAGTGCACCTCTATAAAAACCATAAAACAAGAATAATAATGAAAAAGAATGCCACAAAACTATTGAAATTATGACTTTTAACCTTTTTTAATGCACAATGGGCAGTCAACAGCTTTTTTTAAATCCTGAGACCCAAATGAACTGTAAGTTTATTAGAGAAAACTCTACTCCCAAGTTCAAAATTCTCATTGCTTAAAAGTAATAATAAATTCCCTAGTGAAACCTGGGTTCTGGTTTTAATTAGAAGTAAACGTGCTACAATTGCCACCTCCTGCTGGAAAGTCAGGTCCTTCATGACATACCTCAGGTGGAGTTTTAAAAGACCTCATATCTGAATCCTGTCTTAAAGAAAGAGAAAGGGAGAGCAGAAAAATACATATTCTTATGTGAAAATAAATGAGGCTACTTAAATTATTCAAAGCTACTAAATACAAACTATAAAGCATACTCTTCTTTGGGTCCATGTTTTGAGATAATAAGTATAATCTTTTTTTTTTTTTTTTTTAAATTTGGGAAAGTCAAGTGTATTTTTTTTTAATTTATTTTTTTACGTTTACACAGGGTAATGATGTTTCTTTTTTTTCCCCTTCCCCCCCACCCCTCCCACCCTTTTCCCTTTATACAGTCCTTCTTTCCTTCATTCTTACCGCTCTCCTTATCCCTAACCCTAAACCTAACCCTAAACCTAATGCTAACCCCTCCCACCCCCATTATATGTCCTCATCCGCTTATCAGCGAGATCATTCGTCCTTTAGTTTTTTGAGATTGGCTTATCTCACTTAGCATGATATTCTCCAATTTCGACCATTTGCCTACAAATGCCATAATTTTATCATTCTTCATTGCGGAGTAATATTCCATTGTATAAATATGCCACAGTTTCTTTATCCATTCATCAACTGAAGGGCATCTAGGTTGGTTCCACAATCTGGCTATGGTGAATTGAGCAGCAATGAACATTGATGTGGCTGTATCTCTGTAGTATGCTGATTTTAAGTCCTTTGGGTATAGACCAAGGAGTGGGATAGCTGGGTCAAATGGTGTTTCCATTCCAAGCTTTCTGAGGAATCTCCACACTGCTTTCCAGAGTGGCTGCACTAATTTGCAACCCCACCAGCAATGTATGAGTGTTCCTTTTTCACCACATCCTCGCCAACACCTATTGTTGCTTGTGTTCTTGATAATCGCCATTCTAATTGGGGTGAGATGAAATCTTAGGGTAGTTTTGATTTGCATTTCCCTTATTACTAGGGATGTTGAACATTTTTTCATATATCTGTTGATTACTTGTACATCTTCTTCTGTGAAGTGTCTGTTCATTTCCTTAGCCCATTTGTTGATTGGATTATTTGTATTCTTCGAGTAGAGTTTTTTGAGTTCTTTATAGATTCTGGAAATTAGCGCTCTATCTGAGGTATGGTTGGCAAAGATATTCTCCCACTCTGTAGGCTCTCTCTTCACATTTCTGATAGTTTCCTTTGCTGAGAGAAAGCTTTTTAGTTTGAATCTATCCCAGTTGTTGATTCTTGCTTTTATTTCTTGTGCTATGGGAGTCCTGTTAAGGAAGTCTGATCCTAAGCCAACAAGTTGAAGATTTGGACCTACTTTTTCTTCTATAAGATGCAGGGTCTCTGGTCTGATTCCAAGGTCCTTGATCCATTTTGAGTTGAGTTTTGTGTAGGGTGAGAGATAGGGGTTTAATTTCATTCTATTGCATATGGTTTTCCAGTTTTCCCAGCACCATTTGTTGAAGAGGCTATCTTTTCTCCATTGCATATTGTTGGAACCTTTGTCTAGTATGAGAAAATTGTATTTATTTGGGTTTGTGTCCATGTCCTCTATTCTGTACCATTGATCTACCTGTCTATTTTGGTACCAATACCATGCCGTTTTTGTTACTATTGCTTTGTAGTAGAGTTGAAGATCTGGTATTGCAATACCCCCTGCTTCGCTCTTGCTACTGAGGATTGCTTTAGCTATTCTAGGTTTTTTATTCTTCCAGATGAATTTCATAATTGCTTGCTCTATTTCTGCAAGGTACATCATTGGGATTTTAATTGGAATTGCATTGAATCTGTATAGCACTTTAGGTAGTATAGCCATTTTGACGATATTAATTCTGCCTATCCAGGAACATGGGAGATCTTTCCATCTTCTAAGGTTTTCTTGAATTTCTTTCTTTAGTGTTCTGTAGTTCTTATTGTAGAGGTCTTTCACCTCTTTTGTGAGATTGATTCACAAGTATTTTATTTTTTTCGATGCTATTGTGAATGGGGTAGTTTTCCTAATTTCTCTTTCTGAAGATTCATCACTTATGTATAAAAATGCATTGGATTTATGAGCATTGATCTTGTAACCTGCTACTTTACTGAATTCACTTATGAGTTCTAAAAGTTTTCTGGTGGAATTTCCAGGTTCCTCTAAATATATAATCATGTCATCAGCGAACAGGGATAGTTTGAGTTCTTCTTTTCCTATTCGTATCCCTTTAATTTCTTTGGTTTGTCTGATTGCTCTGGCTAGAGTTTCAAGGACGATGTTGAATAGAAGTGGTGAAAGAGGGCATCCCTGCCTTGTTCCAGTTTTTAGGGGGAACGCTTTCAGTTTTTCACCATTTAGAATGATATTAGCCATGGGCTTAGCGTAGATTGCCTTTATAATGTTAAGGAATGTTCCCACTACCCCAATTTTTTCTAGTGTTTTGAGCATGAAGGGATGCTGTATTTTATCGAATGCTTTTTCTGCATCTATTGAAATAATCATGTGATTCTTAACTTTAAGTCTGTTGATATGGTGAATGACATTTATTGATTTCCGAATGTTGAACCAACCTTGCATCCCTGGGATAAAACCCACTTGATCGTGGTGCACTATCTTTTTAATATATATTTGTATGCGATTTGCTAAAATTTTGTTGAGAATTTTTGCATCGATGTTCATTAAGGATATTGGTCTGAAATTTTCCTTCCTCGATGTGTCTCTGTCTGGTTTAGGTATCAGGGTGATATTGGCTTCATAGAACGAGTTTGGGAGGGTTCCCTCCTCTTCTATTTCATGGAATAGTTTGAGGAGTATTGGAATGAGCTCTTCTTTAAAGGTTTTGTAGAACTTGGCTGAGAACCCATCTGGTCCTGGACTTTTCTTTGTTGGTAGGCTTTTGATGACCTCTTCTATTTCATTGCTTGAAATTGGTTTATTTAGGTTGTGTATGTCCTCCTCGTTCAGTTTAGGTAATTCATATGTCTCTAGAAATTTGTTGATGTCTTCGAGGTTTTCTGTTTTGTTGGAGTATAGATTTTCAAAATAGTTTCTAATTATGTTTTGTATTTCACTCATGTCTGTTGTGATGTTTCCTTGTTCATTCCGAATTTTAGTAATTTGAGTTTTCTCCCTCTTTCTCTTTGTTAGTGTGGCTAAGGGTCTATCAATTTTATTTATTTTTTCAAAGAACCAACTATTTATTTTGTTAATTTTTCTGATTGTTTCTTTTGTTTCGATTTCGTTGATTTCGGCTCTGATTTTAACTATTTCCTGTCTTCTACTACTTTTGGTATTGGTCTGCTCTTCTTTTTCTAGCGCTTTGAGCTGTAGTGTTAAGTCGTTTATTTGTTGATTTCTACTTCTTTTTTTGAATGCACCCCATGAAATAAATCTTCCTCTAAGTACTGCTTTCATAGTGTCCCAGAGATTTTGATATGATGTGTCTTTGTTCTCGTTTACTTCTAAGAATTTTTTTATTTCCCTCCTGATGTCTTCTGTTATCCATTCATCGTATAATAGTGTATTATTTAGTCTCCAAGTATTGGAGAAGTTTCTGTTTTTTATTCTGTCATTTATTTCTAATTTCAATCCATTATTATCTGATAGAGTACAAGGTAGTATCTCTATCTTCTTGTATTTGCTAACAGTAGCTTTGTGGCATAAAATATGGTCTATTTTAGAGAAGGATCCATGTGCTGTTGAGAAGAAAGTGTATTCGTTCTTTGTTGGATGGTATATTCTATATATGTCTGTTAGGTCTAAATTGCTGATTGTGTTGTTGAGATCTATAGTTTCTTTATTCAATTTTTGTTTGGACGATCTATCCAGTGGTGAGAGAGGTGTGTTAAAATCGCCTAGTATTATTGTGTTGTGGTCTATTTGAATTCTGTAATTGAGAAGGATTTGTTTGACGTACGTGGATGAGCCAATGTTCGGGGCATAGATATTTATGATTGTTATGTCTTGCTGATTTATGCTTCCCTTAAGCAGCATGTAATGTCCTTCTTTATCCCTTCTGACTAGTTTTGGTTTGAAGTCCACATTATCTGAGATGAGGATGGATACTCCAGCTTTTTTGCTGTGTCCGTGTGCATGGTATGTTTTTCCCCATCCTTTCACCTTTAGTCTATGGCTGTCTCTTTCTATGAGGTGAGTCTCTTGCAGGCAGCATATTGTTGGATTTTTCTTTTTAATCCAATCTGCCAGTCTGTGTCTTTTGATTGATGAATTCAGGCCATTAACATTCAGGGTTATTATTGTGATATGATTTGTATTCCCAGTCAATTGACTCATATTTGTTTTTGACATGATTTGGTTTCTCCTTTATTTGGCTATTCCTTTAGGCTAGCACCTCCTGTTGCTGATTTGCATCGTTGTTTTTCATCTCTTCCTCATGGAATATTTTGCTGAGAATGTTCTGTAATGCTGGCTTTCTTTTTGTAAATTCCTTTAGCTTTTGTTTATCATGGAAGGATCTTATTTCATCGTCAAATTTGAAGGTAAGTTTTGCTGGGTATAAGATTCTTGGTTGGCATCCGTTTTCTTTCAGGGCTTGGTAAATGTTGTTCCAGGCCCTTCTGGCTTTTAGGGTCTGGATTGAAAAATCTGCTGATATTCTTATTGGTTTCCCTCTGAATGTAATTTGATTCTTTTCTCTCGCGGCCTTTAAAATTCTGTCTTTATTTTGTATGTTAGGTATTTTCATAATAATGTGTCTTGGTGTGGGTCTGTTGTAATTTTGTATGTTTGGAGTTCTATAAGCCTCTTGTATTTGGTTTTCCATTTCATTCTTCAGATTTGGGAAATTTTCTGTTATTATTTCATTGAATAGTTGTTCATTCCTTTGGTTTGTTTCTCTAAGCCTTCCTCAATCCCAATAATTCTTAAATTTGGCCTTTTCATGATATCCCATAATTCTTGTAGATTCTGTTCATGATTTCTTACCATCTTTTCTGTTTGGCCAACTTTGCTTTCGAGATTAAATAATTTGTCTTCAATGTCTGAGGTTCTGTCTTCCAGGTGCTCCATTCTATTGGTTATGCTTTCTATGGAGTTTTTAACTTGGTTTATTGTTTCCTTCATTTCAAGTATTTCAGTTTGGTTTTTTTTCAGTATCTCTAACTCTTTATTGAAATGATCTCTTGCTTCCCGTATTTGGTCTTTTAACTGTTGATTGGTGCGATCATTTAATGCCTGCATTTGCTCTTTCATCTCCTCCTTCAATGCCTGCATTTGCTCTTTCATCTCCTCATTTGCTTCCCTGATCGTTTTAATTACGTACATTCTGAACTCCCTTTCTGACATTTCTTCTGCTGTGCTGTCATTGGGTTTTATTGATGTAGTATCTAGGTTTGTTTGGGACATTTTCTTCCCTTGTTTTCTCATATTGGTCAGTTGTCAGTGGGACCCTGAGATATTGCAGTTTTCCGCTATTGGCTTATAGTGTCCCGGTAGATTTCCAGTGTATCACCTCCCAGCCTTCAGTAGCCTGATGTCTTGGAGGAATCTGATAAAGCAGCGTATCCGAAGAAAACTGCCCCTAGCCCCCTACTGGTTCCACAATTTGGAACTGGCTCTGTGCTGAAATGCTCTCACTGTGGGCCTGCACCGTGCAGCTGGCCGTGTGGGAGGAGCTCACTGCCGGAGTGTGGAAGGCTACCTTGGGAAGACTCTATCTGCCCTGCCTGGCTCCAATAAGCCACCTCTATCTGGGCCTGCCCCCTGGGCCGAGCTTTACCCAGTGGGCAGACTCACCCGTGGCTCTATTTCAGTCCGAGTCTCTCAATGCCTCCCCTTCTTAACTCCTGGGTTCTGGAGCGACAGGGGGTGCAGTCTCCCTCTAGGCCGCCATCTTGGATCGTCCCCTGAAATTATTTTAAGTTGAACATGCATTTAATATCCCCAACCTGTCATATATCATAGCTTAGCAAAACAGAGCTCTGTAGATATTAATTGCTTACTTTGTTGATCACAAGACCAATTGGATACTGTTAACTATTTTTAACCAATACCATAAAAGTAGTATACCATGTATTTCTAGCCTTAGAAAAAATTAAAATACAGTTTCTTCACAATACGTATCATTTTCATACTACAGTTGAAAAGAAAAATTATAAGTTAAACCACCATAACTTAGGGACTGCCTCTTTAAAGGAATTAAACAACTTAATCTTCTTATCTATAAACTCAAATGTAGTTTTTACAGAATGTATGGCCTTTTCTGCCAATCCTTTTTTCCATGGTTACACAGTTACAGTTATGATAGTTACATATACAGTTAAACCGGAATTCCTCTTTGTTATTTATTTCTAAATGTACTAGATTCATATATTTTGGAAGCTCACATGTCATCTTTTTTACATTTGTTTTTTGATTGATAAGCAATAATCAGTAATTGCTTATATTTTTCACTGATACAAGGCATGACATATTTGGTTTTTAACGTGTTTCTGGATCATTTAATTTTGAAGATGGAGAGTGTATCTTTCCATGCACTGTGAATCAAAGTCTCAGAGAAACTCAGAAGTTATGTAGAAAACTTTTGGAGTTTGGAGAATTATGGATACAAACATGGAAGTAATTGAATTTAATTTCTTGCCATAGATGTTTTATGAACAGGATGCAACAGGTTTGCCAAATCTGAATGCAGTGCTTTTAAGATGTGTCACTCTGGCCTCTGAGATTTGAAATAAATCAGCACATATCAACACAAATTCTGATTTATGAATAAAAATGAGTTAAACAAAACAAAAATAAAACTAAAAACTAAATTAAATAAAACTTCTGAATTTAAGTGCATGGTTTAATGATATTAATAATGGTACCTATTTTTTTGTGTGCAATGAGGATACTCCATGTGACCATCAATAGACTTTGTATGAAATAGTTGATTTGCTAATGGATGATATCCAGATTTTTACTTAAATTCAATCGAATATTCTGACATAGAATAAAGATTTTCCTCATTTTTCCAACTGAAGTTTATGTTGTGTCTTTCCAAGATTTCTTCTGATATTAAACATGCATCTGAAAGAAAGAAATGAACATGAAATATTAAGTAAGATGAGTCTTTTATCAAGTCTTTGGGATTTTCAAGTAGAACACTTTCTAATGTTTCAGAAATTCTTTCTGAAAACTCTTTCTGAACAAATTCTTTGTGAATACCAGATAGATTTAAATAAAGTTAAAATGGAAAATGATGTAAAAATTAGGTGGTTAATATGTGATAATTATATTTTATTATCAAATCATAAGATTAATTACCATATTAAGAACTCCGTATTTTAGAGTGTAAAAACATCATGACATGATGGCTGATTTTTTCTTTTTTGGACTGTAGATTGAAACCAGGAGCACTTTACAACTGAGCTACAAGTACAGTCCTAATATTATTATTATTATTGTTGTTGTTGTTGTTGTTATTATTATTATTTTGAGACAGGGTCTCACTAAGTTGCTAAGGCTGGCCTGACACTTGGGATTATCCTGCCTCAGCCTCCCATGTTTCTGGTTTTTCTTTAATTAAAATCTTGGTCAAATGCTACAAAGTTTCAGTTATAAAAATGTATAAGAGAGGGTGTCTCACACACACAAGCAGTAGAAAAGACTAATGAAACAAAAATTTGCTTATCAGAAAAGGTAAGAAAGATGAATACACCTTTAATAAGACAAACCAAGACACAAAAGGGATAACTCAAAATAAGAAATGAAAAAGAAGACATTATAACCAGTACCACAGAAATATGAAGGATCATTATGTATTATTAAGATAAAATACATGCTAACAAATGGGAAAATGTAGAGAAATTTATAAATTTTTAGACACAGATGTTCTGCTAAAATTAAACCATGAAAAGATACAAACCAGAAGAGATCAATAATGAGTAATGAGATTAAATCAGTAATAAAAAAAAAGTTTAAGAATGTTCATAACTAGATGTACTTACCTATTAATTTTGCAACCTCTTTAAGGAAGAACTTATTCCATTTCTTTTAAAGTTATTGTTAGGGTGGATTTAAGCGGCTGCATTGCAGGAAGCTGGACACCCGGCAACCCACTGCAAGTATGGGGGGGTATCAGGCTGCCCGCATGCACCAAAGAACAACCAATCTGATGCTGGCAGATAAACTTTAGTAGTGTCTTGCAACCGCCCATCAATCAACGGAGTCCCCAGTCAACCCTTGGGGGACACTAAACCCTCAAACCTTCCCTCACCTCTTCAGGCCTGTAAAGACTCTGGGCAGCCGGGGCCAATGTGGTTTCCTCTAGCTCTCTACCCTGACGTGTATCCCGGAGGGCTGGAAATTTTAACCGAGAGCCAATTTGCAATAAAGTTTAGTTTGGCCACTTTTGTCCAATTCCTGTTTGGCCAGTTGCCCTCAAGCTTAGTTATTGCAAAGAATGGAGAGAGGGAATCCTTCCCAACTCATTCTCTGTGGTACTCTGGTAGCATAGCAGATAAGAACACAAGATCAAAGAAACTGTAGACTAATAATCCTGATGGACAGAGATGAAAACTTTCTCAACAAAATATGAGCAAATCTGGTTCAAGAGAGAATCATAAAGATTCACTATAAACAAATTGGTTCCATCCCAGGGATGCAAGGATGGTTCACAATTTGCAGATCAATAAACATCATACACGCCATTAACGGAATGAAGGATACAAATCATGGGATTATTAGACACAGAAAGCACTTGAAAAAAATTCAACATCACTTCCTGACAAAAGCCCTGAACAATAGAGTTTGGAAAGATTATACCTCAGCATCATAAAGGCTATATATGACATAGTCACAGGCAATATACTGAAGTGAGAAGAGTTGAAAACATTTCCTCAAAGATCAGGAACAAGGGTGTTCATTCTCCAAGTACTTATTCAATATAGTACTAGAAATTTTAACCAGAACAGTGAAATAAGAGAAAGAAAGAGCAAACAAATTGGAAGGAGAGAAGCCAGATTATTCGTGTCTGCAGATCATATGATTAAATATATAGGAAAACCTAAAGACTCCACCAAGAGACTCTTAGAATGGATAAAGTGAGTAAGGTGCAAGATAACAAAATCAACATAGAAAAATCAGTGGGAATTTTCAACACCAATAATGAATTTGCTGAGAAACAAATCTTAAAAACAATCCCATTCACAAATCTGTACAACAAACAAACAAACACAACAAACAACACAAGTCCTCTACCACACAATGATGAAAGACATTGAAAAAACACAAAACAAATGAAGAGATTTCTCATGTTCAAGGACTGGAAGAATTTGTGTTGTAAATATGTCCATAATACCTTAAGCAATTTACAGATTAAAAAGCGATCCTCCTTAAAATACAAATGATATTCCTCACAGAACCAGAGAAGAAAATTTTAAAATTCCTATGGAAGTACAAAAGACCCTGAATAAGTATAGAAATCTTGAGGAAAAAAAATAAACAATGCTGTAAGCATCATAATACCTGATTTCAAGACATACTACAGAGCCATAATAACCAAAACACCATAGTATTTGCACAAAAACAGACACCTAGACGAATGGTATGGAATAGAGACTCTCTTGATAGATAGACAGATAGATAGATAGACAGATAGATAGATATAGATAGATAAATGCATGCATCTCTAAGTACTAATTTTTAACAAAGTTTCAAAAAGAGAGAAGGAAAAAATTGGCTAAAGAACCACCTTTTCAATAAATAATGCTGGTAAAAATGGATATCCATATACAGATAATTAAATCTTCACTCCTCTTTTCATGTACAATATTAAATTCAAACATAGGCTTAAATATAGTATCTAAAAACTCTAAAATTACTAGAAGGAAACAATGAAGAAATAATAAATTGGTTCAAGCAAAAATTTCACGGGTAGATAACAAAAGCACAGGAGCAAAAATTCGATATATTAAATTGAAAACCTTCAGCACAGCTAAAAAAATAACAGAATGAGACAAGCCATGGAACGGAGGGGAAAAAAAACTTGCGAACTATGCTTCTGACAAAGGGTTAATATCTAGAATACGTGTTTAAAGACATCAAAAAACGAAAAAGAAGTTATCCAATAAAATGTTGGGCAAATGATCTGTGACTCAAAGAAGAAGGACAAATGGTCAAAAATACATAAACAAATACTCAATATCATTAGCCATCAGGAAAATGAAAATAAAAATTACATTGAGGTATTATATAACCACAGATAGAATGTGTATTATTAAAAATAAACCCTGAAATTAACAAATGTTGGTGAGGATGTGGAGGGAAAATGCACACTTGGTAAGAATTTAAATCAGTACAATCATTATGGAGAATAGAAGGTTTCTCAAAATCCTAAAATTTGATCTACCATATGATCCAGCTATCCTGCTTTGGGTACCTATCCAAAAAAACATCAATCAGCATACCAAAGGGATATTTGCATGCCCATGTTTATTGCTGTGTTATTCACAACAGCTAAGATGTTGAATGAGAATGTGTTGATCCATAGATAAGATAAAGATAATGTGGCATATTTAAACAAGGAAATATTATTCAGCCATAAAGAATTAAATCTTGTCATTTATAGTGAAATGGATAGAACTGGAGGACATTATGTTAAGTGAAATGGAGCAGACACAGAAAGATAAGCCCCATACATTATCTTTCATATGTGGAATATTAAAAAGGGTGACCTGAAAGTAGAATAGTGACCATTAGAGGTTGAGAAGTGTGTGAGCCGTGGGGTGGGTAGATGGAGGTTGGATATAATCAGGCAGGGTGTATGCATATATGGAAATATCACAATGACCCCCATTAATATGGGCAACTAATACAGGCTAATTAAAAAATTAAAATATAGTTTTAGAAGTCCTCATGTTGTGTATCTAGAATACATATAATTGTATTTATTATTTTAAAATAAAAAATAACTTATTAATATTTATTTTCTCACATATTAATACTTATTAGAGAAGCATTCCATAGAATATATCTTCTTTAATGTGTGAATGTTCTATTGAACACAGCAAAGTATCATATTCAAGGCTCTGATTTTCCCAGGACAGGTCAGAACACTGAAGTACTTACATAAACATTTGGGCAGTTCTGACCACTCTCCAGCTCTACACACTATTGTCTTGCTACCCTGAAGTTGATACAAAGACTGGCACTGATATTCAACCAATGAACCTGGAGAATATACTGATGATGGGAATGAAGTGAGGTCTCTATTTTCATCAGGTGAGGAGAAGCACATTTTCCTGTGGAATCTGAAAAATACCATTTCATTTATGGAGAGAACAAATCAAAATACAGGATAAAACTAAAGCCAGCACAAACATATCATTATATACAGAATCATGACTTTATCATTTCTGGTAAGAAGTGATCACTTGAAAAAATCTTAAGTCACAGAAAATGAGGGTTACATTTGTAAGCCCTTCCTTTCATCTCACTGCAGGCACAAATAAACCATCCAAAAATGTGTCCATTTTGCAGAGATCTAGTACTAAATATGTGTCTTAAATAAATGCTTCATGGTGAGATAGCAAAGACAAACTAAGAAAGTTCCTTGTTCTTATATATGACATGATGCAGTGTTTATTGTGTCCCTACTGAATTCTTTTTGATTTTCCTTTTCATTACAAAAGAAAAAATGACTTCTTGGAAAAAATTCAAAAACGCAAATTTGTAGAAGATAAAAGGGAAATATTTTCTACCTGATCTGGTCAAGATGAGTAAAAATCATTCTTAGGTATTCCGTTTGCTAAGCATAATTTATAATCTGGGATATAAAAAATTGAAATATCAATATAAGAAGACTGTGGAAGGTACAGAGAATTCATTCTGACTAGGAATTTCAGTACTCAAGGAATGGAAAATTGTTTGCTGTATGAGTTCTCTTTAGGGCTTTTGTGTATTCTAGATGGAGCACTGGAAAAGGCTAATCCCAACAATGATATCAGGTAGAGATAAAAAAGGAAAATCTCATGAGGAGCCTCATCCCTTTAACCTAAGGACAAGAGAGGGAGCAGTCTTGCAAGACCAAGAGAAGATAGACTGAAAATTTATCAATGAATTGAACTTCAGAGACCTTGAGAAAAAAAGAAAACATTGGAGGCCCAGAAAGAGGGAAGAAATAAGTTTAATAAAACAATTTCACAACTTGGGCACGAGGCACAAAAGTAGATAATCAAGAAGATGTGTAGTCTCATGTTAATACATATCATAATGAATCTGTTTGAAGATAAAGGAAAAATTCTTGAAAACTGCAAGGTAGAAAATCCACATTACCTATACATGACTAATATTCAAATGACAGTGGGCTTCTCATTCATGGCCATGGAGACCACAAGGAAGTGAAAGAAGAAAGTTGTCAACCTCCACCTCTATATGCAGTGACACTGTGCTTTAGAATAAAGGCATAAATAAAGGCATTCTTTTACAGAAAAGATCAAGAGAATCTGTCTCCAAGAATTATCCTTAAAGTCTAACTGAAGAAATTCTTCATATAGAAATGAAAAGATGACCAAAGAAGATAGAGTCTTAAGGAGAGAGAAAAGAACAATGTAACTGATAAAAGGAAAAATATATAATATAATAGACATTTTCCTCATCAGTTTGTTCATTGTGTTTAATGTCTGAAGGAAAATTATAGTATTTGATAATACTTTCCAGTGTATATAGAGGAGATCAGACTTCAAGTTTTCATATAGTCCTCACATACACACTGAGGTGGAGAACTCCATTTGCCCATGTGGCATGTTATCCCATCTTCCTCAGAGGTTGTAAAACCATCTTCACAAATATAATGCAATTTAGTGCCATGTGCATTTATTCTGGATTCATTTATTTCTTTCCATTCTTCTGAAAATCTAGATGGACTCATGGTTCCATGGTCTAATCCAGGCGGTTGAGAACATGGAAATTTTGCTATGTGAGAAATAGGAATCACAGGGTGAAACATAAATAAAACATCTAAATGAAAACTAAAATCAAATACTATTGAGTTACATCACCACAATATCTATGCTATCCTCTTGTCCACTATCTCCCTTTGCCGGGGTCCAGCCCTAGCAGGAATTCATGGGTTCCACACCGGTAAACGGGGCGCGGGGAGACAGCGTCGGCGATGGATGGAGAATGAAAGACACAGACTCTAGTTCTGGTGCAATCACTCCCACTTTATTCTGGGGAAGGCTGGGTTTATATACATTTTTCTTCATGCTATAATGGCAGTCTTGTGGTTAATATTAAAGAAGTTTTCAAAGCACAGGCAGAAACTGTTTTTAACAAGGAACAGAAAATTATGAGAAAACAGTAACCTTACAGATTATCCTTACCTATTCACAATTGTTTTACGAATATCTAACTACCTCGGTGAACTAATACAATATTTACTTTCTTAATATCTATGTGACCTAAAACTATTCTTAATATTCTCATGGTTAAAACAATAGACAAGTAATCTCATGTGACTATCTCTACTAGGTCCATCTGGTTAATATCTGAATTACTGAGTTAAGGGGTACAGGAGGGCAGCGGTCCCAATTGTAATTGTGTACCAACGTTTATTATAGGGCTGACATATTCTTAGTAGGAAGGAAGGAATGTTATGAAACCTTATTCTCGTACCTCACCACCACACATGAACAAAACCATCATTAAAATTTAACCAGCCTGTTGGAGACAAAGGCAGATCTACAACTATTTTCTCCAGAGGCTTTCAGGGACTCATTGTATGGTTGCAAAATTATTTTTAATTTTGTTAGTGGTAAAGACCCATTGTTTTTCAGATTGTAGGTAATATTTTCTGGAATTTTTGTTGTATTCCCTTCATCCCCTTAAGCAATCCATTCAGACTGAAATGAGTAATATATTATCAGAGAAACACAGCAGAGAAAACACCATGCTTTGGAGCAAAACATCTGGCAATTCCTTTTAGGATGAGCCTTTGCAATCATCCTCCAGAGGATCTTTGTCAAGCACTGGATGGAATTCCGGATGCCCCCGCATCCCTTGATTTGTGTCTACTTTATTTTATGAAAAATAGTCATAAAGAGAAAATTTATCTGCTATTTACATAATATCGCAACATGTTGTCCAATTTTGATGACAGAAGTGAAACCTTGTCACTGATTTATGTACCTGAACCATAACTTACAGTTTCAGGATACAGTGTGATGGAGAAAAAGGTCTTCATCTTTTTCATTTACATAAAGCAAAGAGGATTATTAACTTCAATTGAAAGCATGGTATAAAGGAAGCTGCACACTACTGACCAACACAGCGTGGTATTCACAGTCATCTTACATTTTTGCACATGATTTCTTCTGCTTCCTGAATCAGATAATTTTCTTGCAAAGAACAGATACTTTTTCTCCATCCTGATATTTCACTGTGGTTGTCATGTCTTCAGCACTGGGAATCTGAGGTGGAGGTGGGCAGGGTCTCTTCTTTACTCCTCTAGAAAATATTAAAATTAGACTTCTTGAATAAAAAATAATAATTTGAATATATTTAAAATATATTTCAAAAGTAGAAAATTCAATAGCCCTGAATCATAAATGATGATGTAATTATGTTGCATGTTTGTTTATGTTATACTTTTCAATTCACATAGTAGTTTAGCATTACCTATTTTTTGCTCCTCCTTATCAATTTACCCATTCCTTCTTTTTAAGCAAACTTCCTTATTTACAAAGAAACTTATTATTTGTAATCTTTAGATAATCTTAGCTGAATGATACACTTTAAATAACAAAGTATTAAATAAAGTATGCAATGAAGTTCCTCTTAGAAATGTGCATGAACAAATGTATTGGGACTGGATTAAGACCCTTCTGAAATAATCTACCAACAGAAGCTGATTAGCCAGAGGAAAAATTTGCGGATAGTTAACAGTCAATATGGTATTGCCTCTAGATCATTAAATATGTTTACAAATGATTTACAGTGTGCTATTTCAAGTTTCAGCCCTCCTGAACCTACCATTTAGAAGCAAACCTACACTGCCTAGGTGTGGGAAGTCATCCTTATCTAGGAGAATCAGATGTGGTTAAGCCATGGGATATTGAGGCCTGACACCCAGGAACTGACAGCCATAGGAGAATGGGGCCCTGTGTGGGAGTGGTTCCCGGTCTGGTTATATGATAGTTTTCCTGAACAAATTGACTCCCCTAACTCCACCACATTCGGTTTATCACAGAAGAAGCCCTTCCCAGTTCTGGCCCCTTTACCTGTGTGACAATATATAAGGAGAGTTGGACTACTCCATGTTGTTAGAGGCCAGATCTGGTATGGCCAGTTTCCTTATGCCCCCAATTATTTAAAACGAGTGCTGGCTTTTGTGTGTTTATTGGTTAGATAAGTTTATGGGTAACTGATCGATTTACAGCCAACATCGTCCTCCAGCAGTTAATCCTTTCCTCATCCACATGGGACATGGCAGAAACCCCAATACCTAGGGGTATATAAATTGATGGTATACACCCAGTTTAATGACTACAAAATTTAACTGTAGTTACAAAATTAGTAGGGTATAAAAGACCCCTCTCAAACTTATATCTGAATTCCTATAACATGAAAATACCTCAGATGCATCTCGATGGTTTATATTGTGAAAATGAACTATATTCCATTTGAATGGGGAAGGGCTCTGTGTGAATCTGGAAGTAATTGAACCTCTGATTCCTTAAGCTTGCTTTCTCTATTCTAGTGTGGTTTTTTACTTATTAAAAGCCTTATGCATGTAAGTTTACAAAAATCATAACCCTTTCAAAACAGAAAAAGGAAATAAGATCTGCTATTAATAAACAACAAGAGAGTTAACTTTACTCATTAAAAAAGAGAAATATAGGACTGGGAACATAGCTCAGTTGGTAGAGTGCTTGCCTTGCTTGCACAAGGCCCTGAGTTCAATCCCTGGCACTACAAAAAAAAAAAAGAGGGAGAGAGAAATGTAAATTAAAATTTCAGATGAAAGAGTGTTTTCTCTCTCTCCTTTGACAAAAATCCAAAGTTAGCTAACATACTCTAGTAATAGAAATCTGGAGGGGAAAGTATTTTCTCATACATTCTGACCACAGTGTATTAAAGTCACCCAGAATTATTGTTGTAGTCTATTTGATTTCTGAAAGTGAGAAGAATATGTGAAGTTAAGTACCTTATTTATTGCTAGCAAATTTGACTTCCTTTTTCTATGTTTTGAAACGGTTATGATTTTGTCAATTTACATGTTAGGAAGGATAGCTCTTTGTGATATGAGCTGTAAATATCTCCCTTAGTTGCCTTCTTAAAAAAGTTTGTTTATGATGCTTCTTTCCATAAAAAATTGATTTTTATGTAACAAAAAGTACCAGTGAAATAATTTTTGACTTGGGGATTCTGAATCATGAAAAGTTAGATCTTGCTATCTCCAGTTGTGTAAAAAAGTTTTTTGAGTTTTCTTATTATTCATTAATGGTTGTGTTATGTAAAAATATCTTTGGTTCATTTGAAATTTATCATTGTATATGAGGTAAGGCAGGGATATTACTTTACTTATCCCTATAACATTTATTGACTACTTCTTTTTCCCAGTGATTTGAGATGATTACCTCTTTATACATTCAATTTCTATGTGAATCAGAGTGTACTTACATCTGGGTATTTGTTTTGCTCCTAGGCCAGTATGATACTCTTAAATTATTTAGGCTTTTAAAAATGCCTTAATGTGTTTTAGTTCTTGTCCCACTTCTATGTTTATTTTTTCTCCACTAAATTTAGCATCAGGTGATAGAGCTTTAAACTGTTAAGCTTTCATTGAGATTTTCTTAAATTTACAAATTAATTTACAAGCTAATATGGTCCTTCTAGTTGAAGAAAAGCAACTTTTTTTTGCTTCAGTGGTATTTTAATTTTAATTTTTAATAAATCTCACATTTTTATTGATGAACGTTAATATATTTTTTTGTTATTGTTACATGTGAAATATTTTCTTCCATTGAATCTTCCAAAAGATTGAATGAACTATGGTTTTTGGTATGTAGATTATGGACTTGATAAACTAATTAAGCTATATTATTGTTTGTAGTAGCTGTTAATAAAATATCTTGATCTGAAATAAAAAAAAGAGGCAAAGAGAAAGAAAAGTGTACACTGGAAAGTACGGTAAATCTTTTCAAGTGTTTGTTAATGCTGTTAACAGCTCATGGACATATTTTACTAAACAAACTTGATTCATGATTATTATTTACTCCAAGGTTTCTGGTTTTGCTTATTTTCTTATTTCTATTGTTAAATATTTTGACATATCTTTCAATGTATTTTCATGTTTATTTTCCTATTTTCCTTAGGTGTCTTCTTTTCTGATTTCTAGATTATATGTTTCTTTGATTTTGTTCTTTGTTTTCTAATGTATGTTTAAATGCTATCAATATCTCTGCATTTGTTCTATTACATAGATTTCAGATTATGCTGCAATTACTGTTATTAATTTACAGTAATTTTTGGTATTAAGCAATTGATAAAGAAGTTCTTTGTTTTCCAATTTTCCAAATTTGTAAAATAAGCATTTATGATATGTACTTAACTCTTTCATTACTTGAATTTGTAATTTTAATTTCAAGAAAATGTTTTAAGAAGTTGATGATTTAAAATTCATTTAGATTCTCTATATCACACTGGTATGGTCAATTATTTTAAGACCTGGCTGCCTTAAAATTAGATAATATATACCTTAGGACAAGTCTTTAAAAACTTGGAAATAAGTATTTTATAACTATAAAAGAGTTACTTCACAAGGACAAACCAATCTTGAGTACATGTATATATATAAAAATATCAAAATACATACAACAAAAATAGAACTGAAGAAGAAAAAGGCATAATCCTACATAACAATATTGACACAATGCATACTAAGACTTATTGAACAAATAGATAAAAGATTATGAAACAATATGGATCACTTTAAAAAACACTATTACTTACTTTAACCTAATCTTACTACTAGAATATATGCATATTTTATGTGAAATGGAGTTATAAATTAGATAGACAACATATAGTGAAATTAAAAAATCATGATTTGAACTATTGCATAGTATTCCTGAGAACAGAATTACATGACTACATAGTCTAGTAAGAATAAATTATCTATAAAAAAAATTTGGAAATGAAAGCATATACTTCAAAATAATAATTGTTGAGCTTAAGGACAAATCACAAGGAAAATCAGAATATATTTCAAAGGGAATAAAAATTACAAATTAATTACATATATAATATAAATAACATTATATATAATACATACAATTTGTGTTTATAAATAAACACATTTAAAAAATAAAATACATTTTTATTTATAAAATACATAGCTAAATATTCATATACATATTATACAACTAACTTCGAAGGACACAGCTAGAACAGGTCTTTAACAAATGGAGATTTGATGTTTTCATTTTAGAAGTATGATGATTGAAATTCATGCATTAATTTCTAACTTAAAATGATAGTAGTGGACTAAGGACATACCTTAGACATGGAATGCCTGCCTAGTGATGGAGATGTAAGCCCCTAAATGATATCCCCAGAACCATGCACAGAAAAAATGAATAACATAAAAATTAATGGTAGTAGTAAGTTAAACTCAAAGTCTATAGAAGGAAGAAAACAGTTAAGTTAGTTGAACATAAAATTGACAAAATTTAAGAAAGAGAAGAGAAAAAGTTAGCAAAACTAAAAAGTGAAAATTTAAAAATGTAAGTATGGAAAAGAGAAAATGGAAACAAATTAGAGTGTTAAAATTGGTTACTAAACTTATTAATAAAATTGGATAAACCATTATGATTTGGCCCAAAACTTCCTGTGTTAATGCAGAAATGTTCAGAGGTGAAACGATTGAATTGTGAAAGCTCTATCCTAATCAAACCATTCCAGTTTGAATGGACGGAATGTTAAATGTAGGAAACTAGGGGAGGTGGGTCACTGGGAATATGCCTGGAAGGGTGTTCATCATCCCTGTGACTCCCCTCTCTGCTTCCGAGCTACCAAGATTCAAGCAATTCTTCTCTGCTATGGTCTTCTGCTATGATATCCTGCCTCATCTCAGGCTCAGAGCAATGGATTTGGCCAACCATGAAATAAACCTCTGAAACTGTGAGCCCCAAGTTAACGTTTCCTTCCCTAGGCTTTCTTGTCAGGTGTTTTAACATAGCAATAAAAAGCTGACTAACACAGAAATGATAAAGAATCTGATAAATGCAAACATAAAATCAAGAATAAAACAAGGGAGTGACAAACTAGGAATCCTCAATCCTCCTTTTCTCCAAAGACACATTGGTCAACAATACATGAACCAATTCCCTTGGAGTAAAATCTAGAAAGTGGTTGAAAGGTTCCTAATGTGAGGTGAGCCCTAAACAAATCCATCAAAGCCAGTAGGAAAATTTGTGTCTTTCCATACCCTCACACACAGCATAGAGTTACATAACTGAAAATAAAATCCAGTTTCCAGATTTTCACTATGCAAGAACAGAAAGCGGAGAGCTTGTGTCAAATGCTTTGACTTTTCTGAGGGATGACCCAAAGGGCTAGATCTTTTGTCAACTGTCTCAAAGTAATGATGCAATGTAGTGTATTCCAAATGCCCAAAGGTCTACCCCCAGCAATGTACCTCCTCCTTATATCTTACGTGCCTATACTCACCACCCAGTACAGTAGTCTTTTCAAATTAATAATCCATCAAATGGATTAATCCACTGATTAGGTCACAGCTGTTGTCTAATCATATGACTTCTGAATATTCTTGCATTATCATACACATGAGTGTTTTTGGGACAACTTATCCAAAACATAAAAATAACCAAGAGGCCAAAGAAGAAATCAAAAGAGAAATTAGAAAGTATCTTGAGGCACATGCAAATGAAAATACATCTTGCCAAAATTTACAGGATGCAGCACAGTAGAACTGAGTTATATCATGTCATAAACACACAGAGTTTTTCCTCAAGAATGAAAGATTTTACATTCTTTATACATATGTGTGCACACAAACGTAAAATTCACTGTAATGTCAACACATAAATAAAATGAATTTAACAGTATTCAACATCCCCCAATGATCAAAATTGCTCAGTTAACTAGGAACAGAAAGAGAACTCCTACAATTGGATAAATACCATCTAGAGAAATCCCAAAATAACATGACAATTATGGTAAAATATTGAATGGAGACTGCTGAAATAAATTAATTCTTCTATAATAAGTTGATTCTTTTCCTACATATTGCTTGAAAAACTGGCTATCTATACAGAGAAAAAAAAATCAACTCCTACTTAATCCTGTACTTGAAATTAATATAAGGTGATAAAACTAAATTAGAATACTATAAAGTTATAATGCTTCAGGAAGAAAATGTAGAAAAACGTGTGTACTTCACTTCATGTAATTTTGTTTCCTTTAAAAAATAAAATTATCAAGTTAAAATATATGTCATAGATTTCGTTTCTTTTATTGGTATGGCAGTACGTCCTATATATTCTAGTCCTTCAAAAATATTGAAGTAGTGCCCATGATTAGAAAAACACAGATATGAAAAACTAAAAGACTGCAATGCTCTTTGCTATTCAATTGAATTGCAGGATTCGGTACAACCCAGAATTTTCAAGGCAGACAGAGACAAAATTTACCTTGCAAAAACGTGTTGATATCAATAAATAGCTAAACTCTTTAAAAACACAAAATACTCCTTTTATAAGTCAGGAAAAAGGAATAAATTTTAGAAAACATTGTAAACAAGAACTTACTTGTGCGAGTTGATTCACGATCCCATCTTCTATTGATACAGATTGAATATTTCTATCCCAGTTCTCCCCTACATTTGTAACTTAGGTTAAAATTATGATTATATTCATTTTTATCTGATTGATTTGCCTCATGTACAATTAACCTTGGTGCTTTACGTTCTCAAGTTGATCTGTTGCTATGAAATGAAAATATTTCCCTGAAGAGATCAATTACAAGAATCAAACCAACCTAACAGTAGCTGTACAGTGTAATGAAATTGTATTTCACAATTGTAAAATGAAATTGTGACTTAGGCATCTAAATTCTATCAACAAATTAATCCTGGTCACCACTGCATGAGATGCGTACTTTTGTATGAATGTTAGTCTCATGTCCTGTCTTTGAAATATCAGAGAAAATATCTGTTACTAAGATATTTTGTACTTTGGGAACTGAAAGAGTACAAGAGACTCATTTTCTCAGAAGATCTGCATAGTAAATAGTTATCAAAAGACTAAATTTGGTCCCACATTTGAAATTGGTGCAAAAGGTTTATATTCATTTGCTTTCCTAATTGCAACCACCATTATATTATCTATAATCCAGAATCATAAAATATTAAAATAAAAACATCATCTATGGAAATATAACAAGTTGTTAGTTCAAATGTATTTTTGAGCAGGATAACATAATATTATAAAATCTGTCTAGAATATATAGAATAGGACATGAATATTTAAGCAGATTCATTATATGACATAAGAGAGAGACAGAGAGCAAGAGCAAGAGTTAGTAAGAGAGAGAGAGAAAAAGAAAGAGATCGATCCTTGGAATAAGAAATTGAGTGCTTTCATTGGGAGTATTACCTAGTGGTTGAATGCTTGCATGCCATTTCCAGGCCCTGAGTTTAATCCCCACACCAGTAAAAAGAAAAAGAAATTGGGTGCTTTAAAATTATAATCTTTTTCCATTCTTAGAGTCTTTGAGAAACTATATACCAGGTCATACTACAGTCAAATAATATTATAATGCCAAAATAAAAACATTTTGCCAACTCTGATAGGAGTGAAATAAGTACTACAGAAGCTTTTAATGTACCAAATATTTCAATAATTTGGGGAAGATGAAAATTCTGTTTTGCAGGGGCATCTGGAATTCCATCCAGTGCTTGACAAAGATCCTCTGGAGGATGATTGCAAAGGCTCATCCTAAAAGGAGTTGCCGGATGTTTTGCTCAGAAGCATGGTGTTTTCTCTGCTGTGTTTTTCTGATAATATATTACTCATTTCAGTCTGAATGGATTACTTAAGTGGACAGGGGAATACAACAAAAATTCCAGAAAATATTACCTACAATCTGAAAAACAATGGGTCTTTACCACTAACAAAATTAAAAATAATTTTGCAACCATACAATGAGTCCCTGAAAGCCTCTGGAGAAAATAGTTGTTGATCTGCCTTTGTCTCCAACAGGCTGGTTAAATTTTAACGATGGTTTTGTTCATGTGTGGTGATAAGGTAAAAGAATAAGGTTTCATAACATTTCTTCCTTCCTACAAAGAATATGTCACCCCTATAATAAACGTTGGTACACAATTACAATTGGGACCACTGCCCTCCTGTACCCCTTAACTCAGCAATTCAGATATTAACCAGATGGACCTAGTAGAGATAGTCACATGAGATTACTTGTCTATTGTTTTAACCGCAAGAATAGTAAGAATAGTCTTAGGTCACATAGAGTTTAGATATTAAGGAAGTAAATATTGTATTAGTTCACCGACGTAGTTAGATATTCTTAAAACAATTGTGATTAGGTAAAGGATAATCTGTAAGGTTACTGTTTTCTCATAATTTTCTGTTCCTTGTTAAAAACAATTTCTGCCTATGCTTTGAAAACTTCTTTAATATTAACCACA
Source organism: Sciurus carolinensis (assembly GCF_902686445.1). Classification (NCBI taxonomy): domain Eukaryota; kingdom Metazoa; phylum Chordata; class Mammalia; order Rodentia; family Sciuridae; genus Sciurus; species Sciurus carolinensis. The sequence continues at coordinate 90,510,366 of NC_062224.1, forward strand.
AGACTGCCATTATAGCATGAAGAAAAATGTATATAAACCCAGCCTTCCCCAGAATAAAGTGGGATTGATTGCACCAGAACTAGAGTCTGTGTCTTTCATTCTCCATCCATCGCCGACGCTGTCTCCCCGCGCCCCGTTTACCGGTGTGGAACCCATGGACTCCTTCTAGGGCTGGACCCCGGCACTGTTTGAATTTGATAATATGTCTGTATAGGTCTCTGATAATATTTGTTATCAACAATTTGAAAAAGAGAGTGAAGTGAGGATGAACTCAGCAGAGCAAAGTCAGTAACTAGCAAAGCCCAGTAAGACTGTAAATCAATCTTACAAAAACAATAAAGTGTGAAGTTAAAACACATGTGGTACTTGAGAATTGATCTCATTCTGGGCTGGTCCAGAGTGTTGAGGAAGGAAAAATAAGAGGTTGTATAAGTCCTAGTAACTAAAGGACTATCTATCTGTGGCCAAGGGGAATGGTGTCCCTGGATTTGATTTGTTTCTGAAAGGATTTCTTTGTTTATTGGGAGGAAATAAATCTATCGAGAAGCATGAATAGCTAGACTGGTGGAAAGGAAATGAATATTGAGAGGCAGAATTGTAGACCATCCTATGAGACCTGGAAGGGCTTATATGAAGCTGACTATAGGCAGTAGGTAGAAGATGAACCACAGGAACAAAAACTCTGTGAGATCAGAAGAAAGAATATTGTAGCACAAGTTTTCATGTAATTTAGAATGAAAAGTTGGAAGTTCTTGTGCCTACTGTTAACTTGGGTTTTCCTCCCATATGAAATCACATAAAACCATTTGTATATAAAAAAGAACAATGATGAGTGAGGTTAGAAAAGTCTGAAGACACTTTTATTCCCAGGAATGTGTTTAGCAAAAAATGTAGGGTTAATAATCAACAAAATTTATTGATTCATTTGACAAAAACTTAATGAATAGCTTCTATATGTCCATCTGTCTTCTGGGTATTGAGAGCACATGAGAACAAAACAAATATAAGTCCTGTCTTGGAGAAGCTCGACCCCATTCTGGGATTAATTAATATCTAAAAATCCAATGAATAAGACTGGAAACCTAGGACAGTCTTGGAATTAAGGACCCAGGAAAACTCTAGGAAAGAACTCAGTCTAGGAAAAAAGTGAACAACCCTTCCTTTTGTCATCAAACACTTGATCACCAACAGGGCAGAGTGAAACTAATCAGTGATATTTGTTTCCTGGAACAACATTGGATGTGTCATGTGACTAAGTTGTAATAGTGATTGGAGGTCTATGGCCAACCCATGTGGCAGCACATCAACTTCAGTTTGCTAACTTTGAAAATGAAAAGTTATCCTTGATAGAATCTCTGACAGAGAAAAGATTCTTATAGGAAAAGTTAGTTGGAAGTGGGTATTTAGTGGACTTTATTTCTTTGAAAAACAGAGCGCCATATACAAACAGCAGTTGTTTCCAAAGTACTTATATTTTCTTGGTAACAAGTATTCAACTTTAATAATATGATGATTTATAAGTAAAATCTAACTCTAAACTTATAAATAATATCAGCAGAAATAGAAACATTAATAAATTCTATGAGTACTTTTATTTATTTCTTTTGGAAACTCACTAAATCCTGAGCAATAAAATTCATTATTGTTAAGACTTTTTCAAGAATATCTCTAAATTTTACAAATATGATTGCAAATATTTTCTATGTAAAACTTAAACTTCATTAAGTGTGAATTTGAGAAGGGTGTTCTCACCAACAGAGGAAGTTGGGTCCACATTCCACTAAAACATGTAATTGATCTGTTTCCAATCGTTGTGACGTTTTCTGTACACTCGAACTCCACTGAATCCCCATGGTAATATGGAGGGGCAGAAGGCTGGGCAGAGCCATGGTCAAGTTCCTGTATAGCTCCACATGTTCTCTCCTCCTCTATGTAAATTTCACAAAAACATGTTCATAATGAAGACACAGTATGTATGTTCAAATAAATACAAAAATGTTTCAGTTTAAATTTAATATTTTTAATACATTACCAGTACATATTGGCAAGGTTGTCCACATTCCATCAACACATTGAATTTTATTAGGTCCCTTCATCAGAAATCTGGGATTGCAATTATATCCTGCCACTTCATTGTGTCCATATTCTTCTTCCATTTTGTCCTGAACTTTTCCATTAAGGAGTAGAGGAGGTGGACCATATGAACTGTACATCTTCTATAACAGAAACAATGGTTAATGGTTAAGTTGTCTATTTTGCACTTTAAAAATCCAGAGAAATGGAAAAATTTTTAGGAATTGATTATTTATTATATGATTCATTATAGAATTCTCAATGAAAATAAACATTTACGGTACAGTTATGTATCCAAGTTGAATTGCTTCTATTATAATAGCACTGGAAGTATATTTAAAGCTTTAAATATTTTCAATAATGAAGATATTTTGAAGATTCATGCAAACTGTTAGCAAATGTGGTTGTGGAAATTATATTAATTTTTCATTCTATAGTAGCATTTTAACATAACTTTTTGAGAAAGGATCATCAAAGAGACAAGCATTCGATCCACATTTTTAACTGATTTCCTAATATACTCCATTGAATTAACTATTCAAATATTGTTTAGATATACCCTATGAAACTTGAGAGAAGCCCTGAATTATATAAAATGTTCAGTATTAATGGTAGCAGTGGAGGAAAAATGAAAAGTATCAAAGTAAGTCTCTGTAGTCTCAGTCACCATATTTGTATATATGGATACTTTCAATACATATTTCAAGAAATAACTGGTAATTAAATTCTTAAACTAGTTTGTGCTTTCTACCACACAACACATATCAACAATTTCATGAACTGGATTATAGACACCATGGAAGCCAATAAAATATTGAGAAGAAAAAATTTATATTCAAAATTCTAATAATTATTTCTACAACAGTCAGATAAATCTTCACCTTTACATACTGGAATATTAGGGGACCATCCAAAATAGTAGCATTGCACTGAATCTGGTCCAACTCTTGTAAGTCCTGATTGGCAGAAAAATTTCAACAATTCTCTGACTTTTTATTTTTCTTTCTTGGGATCAGCAATTAAGAATTTTTCTATTTCAGGAATTGTGCCTTCCCTCTCTAAAATAAAAAATAAAGTAATTTAATAATATGTAATTAGTCTCTGACAAATTAAATTTTACATATCATGTAAAAATGAGGTAGGTGTTTAGCAATATATGCAGGAGAGATTCAGACAAATCCTCTTCCTGGAAAAAAATTTACATATTAGGTTTTATTTCCTCTCTAACTTTATTTGTATAGGATGCTGAGAAATGTGGTGATATTGAATGGCAATATATCTGTCCTAAAATTTAGTTTCCAAATTCAATGAGTTTTCACTGAATATGACTTATTGCTGATATTTGTAAAATTTAATGTTACATTATTGTACTCTCAAAACATGATATTATTTTCACTTATTAAAAAAATCGACTTTGTACAAATTTTAAATTGCACATTTTAAAAAACTGGCTTTTCTGTTTAATATTATTGAAAAAATAGATCATATAAAAAAGCAATTCTAATGTATTGAAGTTAGAGGAATATTAAAAATTGTGTAATTAATATATTACAAATAAAGAACAAAATTAAGCATTAGTTTCAAGACCAAACTGATAGTCATATTCTAAGTGCTTTTAATTCTTATATTAATATTCAATCATTTTATTATATTTTATGATTATTATTTTAATTCAAACAAGGAATAACATATAAAATCTCATTTTTTAGTTTTTAAAAAGTAGGTGACTTTATTAAATAATATTGAAAAATCACTTTTCTTATTTGGAATTCCTCTTCCTCACAAATTCATAAAATTAAAGGCCAAAATTAGAAAATTAGAACCATAGTTGAAAGAAAATGCATACTAGCAACAGTAAAGCACTAAAACACTTCTCAAATTAGATGTACAATAAAAACTATTTTAAAAAGTAATGCATCTAAAACTAACTTAAAATTTTTGCTGTGGGGCTGGTGATGCAGCTCATGCTTAGCATGTGTAAAGGTCTGGAATCAATCCCCAAAAGCCCTCCAAAATTAATTTCGCAATTGTTTTGAGTTTTCTAATTACTTGAGAAATACCACACTTGAATGACAGTCACTGGGATTCTTCTCCCAACTTCTATTACAATCTTTTACATAAAATTTCTTTTGTCTTTGGAGGGGGTCTCAAGATGATGGAAGAGAGAAGACTGCTTTTGTGGGGGCTCTGTGGCATGAAACCAAGAAAGGGGATAGGCAGCTTCTCAGCAAGGTGGGTGAACAACAACAACAACAAAGGATGGCGAATATTCTGGTATTTAATGCTACACATTCGAACCGATGGGGGACTCAGGAGGCTGGATATAATAATATAAGGAAGAAATCCCACTGACACAGCTGCTGCCATGGTTGGAGGCACCTGTCAGAGCAGCCCCTCCATGACAAAAGTGGAGGGATAATGGAATTAAAAGAACTCACAGTTAGGGTAGGCTTGAGCTGTGTCTGCATATGGAGAGTTCAGAGATCAAAGACACTGCCAAACTAAACTGAAAGGTATGCTGCACAATACTCTTGTATGGGAAAGAAGCCACCTTCTCTCCGGGTTGCCTGCAGAAGACAGAAAGAACCATTTTGCAATCCTGATGTGATGGCCACCAGCTGGGGAAGCTGATTCCTGGCAAACCCAAGTTTGGTCTCAAATAAAGGCCTGGTGAAGTCGCACTGCACGACATAGGGTGTGTCTACGTGACCAGGAGAAAATCAAATGTGGAGAGAGGTTTACACAGTGGACAACTGGTTGTGGAAACCCACCTGGCTCTCACCCTCCCACTCCAAATGCGCTGCTTGCAGAACTAGCTGGGAGAGTTTTGCCTGACTGGGAATAAAAGGGTTGGGGCAGGAGAGATTGAGTTTGGAGACTGAACCCAAGACCAGGAAGTGTGGAGTCCACAGGTGATGTAGTAGATTAAAATCTGGCTCCTCAGCCACACGAGTGGAACCCAGGGAAGATCCCTGGGGTGCAATCTTCCAGAATGGACCAAAAATTGCTGAGCTAAGGAGGCACACTGATTGAAATTCTCCAGACCAACTGGTATTCAGGGAAGAACCTGGAGCCCAACCAAGCCTAAACCCTGCCTTCAGGAGATCAATCTACAGGATTACCTTTCTCTGCCCAGCAATCCCACCTAACACTGCTGAGAAAGGAAGCTGAAACTTTTTGAACTCCAACAGACACAATTCTTTATTTTTTCTTGAGACCTTTTTTCTTTTCTTTGTTAAATTGTGATCTTTGTTGGTATGGACATTTATACATATTCATTTTTTCCCCATTTCTAGCATTTTTATTATTTTTCATGGATCAGTATTTTGAGGACTAGGATGTTGGTTAGTATAATTCAGAGTTTTTTGTATTCATTTTATTTTTATTATTTATTCATTTATTTATTTCTTCAGTGCTGGGATTGAACCCAGGCCTTGTGCTTGCACTCTACCAACTGAGCTACATCCCCTGCCCTTATTTTTATTTTTAATAATAAAAATTTTGCCTTATGTGTTTTTTTCTCTCAGTTCTCTCTTTTCTTCCTCTAACATTCAATCTCTATTGTTCTCTCTTTCACTCTTCCTTTAATTTTTTTGCTTCTATCTTCTCTCCTCTGCCCTCATAATCATCACATCCTACATCACTTCTGTTCTCTCCCAGTCCACTATTCAAAACTGTAAATCCATTTGCAAACTTAATGTTTTTACTGTGGGAAATGACTGAACATATCATTTCTGTTTATTTTAACACTTTGCATTATAGATGTCATTACAGAAACTGTTTGCTTTAATGCTGTATGTTGCATTGGTGGTTGTTAATGTTTGTCTCCTCCTAAATGATTAGGTACAGGAAACCTTCAGGGATACTACAGATCCACAGGGTTGAAACTCTGCTAACTCAGAGCCATATTGTTAGATGGGTAGACACACAAAACACATGAAAAGGCAAGGGAATGAATCACCCCAAACAAACCAAGATACTTCAATAAAAGAATCCATTGGTACCGCAGTGGAAGATATGTCAGAGAAAGAATTTAGAATGTACATAAAATGATCTGCAAGGTTAAGGACTATTTAAGGAGTGAAATCAGAAAGAAAACCAAAGAAATGAAAGATCACTTCAATAAAGAGAGAGAGATTCTGAAAATAGAGATTCAAGGAAAAATACTCAAAATTAACCAAATCTAAATACTCAAATTTAACCAAATTAAAAACTCAATGGAAAGTATCACCAGCAGACTAGAATACTTGGAAGACAGAGTTTCTATGATGGCCCACCGCCCATGGGGACAATCACAATGCCTACGCTCTTCTTGATTACAGGAACCAAAAGGTGTTTATTCCGCAAGTCTCAGACTTATGTCGAGAACATCAGCCTATCAGAGAGTAGACTACCAGGAAAGTCAGCCTATCAAGGAACAGTCTCCAGGCAGATACCAGGATCGCCTCATGTACAACAGCCAACCAGAGTTACTTCCTAAAACTTGTTTATGAGTGCAGCTATGTCTGGCAAGCTGCCAGGCGCCATCTTAGAGATCAGGCCACGGTGCGGCTCTGGGGCCCTCAGAGCCCGCCCCTGACATCTCCCCCTTATTCTTTAAATAAAGAAAAGATGACTTGGGACCATGCCTATCTTAGGTTGTCCATGGTGAATTACATCCTTACTCGTCATTGGAATTCTGACCTCCAGGCGTCATAACCCTGTCTTAGGTTGGTATGCATTTCCACGGATCTTACCCGTCTTTGACTACTGGTCCAGCATGCTTAGCCATACTTGGGGGGATGTGCCTGTCTCAATGGCTGTCAAAGCCTGTACTATAGCCCGTCGATGATGTCAGGCATCTTGGTGAGCTCTGATTTGGCTGTGTATAACATAGGCTATCCCTAAGCAGATAATAATCAGAACAGCTACTGTTCCAGCCACTGTTTTGTCAATCCCAGGGCTTTAGATAACAAAGAGAACATCTCGGATACCGATGTAACTTGAACCCTGGTGGCATTGACTCTGAGTATTTCAGCTCGTAGCTGACTGGTTAAATATCAAACGTAGATGACCAATTGCCAGTAAGGTAGACAGAGAGATTTTTAGATAACATAGCTGCAGAGCTAAGGTTATTATAAGCAATAGGGGTGACACACACTGCTCTTAAAGGATAAACACATCCCAGTCCCAAAAGTTCTTGTGAGACGTCCACTTGTTCTTGTAGTAAGTCCACTCTTTGATTTACAAGGAGTATGCCTGCTCTTAGACATTGGTTTAGGGTCTCTTTGGTCTGTAAGGCTGCAGCTGTATTTTCGGCCAAGTGATTGACTGCTGTTGCTGTAGGTATGGCAGTTGCTAGTGCTGCTGTTGCAGAAACCACTATTGCAGTGACCATAGCCGCTGTAATGCCAAAATCTCTCTTGTCTCTAGATAGTAGTACTGGCAGTTCTGTATCTGTAACAGAGACTGAAACAGGTAGGAAGGTAGGAATACGCATTAAGACCACCAGGTCAAATGCAGAAGCATTCCAGCATTGAGAGAGAGAGCAATTGCTTGAGGTACAATTGAGAAGAGAAGAAGTTGAATTTGGTTTATTAGCTAACAAAGACATAAAAGGGGGGGACACACAAACTGGGGTAGGTGGAAAGGTAATATTTCTGGTACACATAGATTGTGAGGCAGCACCAGTGAACCTAGAACTGTTTGTCCATGTAGAGGAGTTCCAAGTACATAGCCGAAATGCCCCTCCTAAGAGACTGAAAAAAGATTGTAAGTTAGTATATCCTGAAGTCGCAGTGAAAAGTATTCAATTGTCAAAGGGGTTGACACGTTTCATGCCTAATTGAACATCATTATTAGTGAAGTTATTATTGGCACTATAAGAAGTGAAGTTGGGGGAGAAGAAAAATCCATTACAAGGAGGGAAAATTCTAGGAGTCCGGAAACCATTGTTGGTAGCATTATATCTGCGAGGCATCCACCCTGAAACTAAAACAGCATCTCCTGTTAAGTTTTTTATGTATTCTTGAAATGTAGAACCATTTTCACCAGGGCGAAAAGAAAGCATGGCTAAGGGGTGAAAGACTGTCAACAGCATGATCGTCAGGAGTGTCTTTGGCGTCTTCATTTTGTTGATCCGAATTACTTGTTGGTAGTGTTGCCACTGGTCGAGTCAGCCGTTCAGGAACCCAGATAGGTGACGTTTTATCCTATGGAAACACACAAACCGAGCCGAGGCTCCAGTAAAGCACCTGGTCCGGGCCGTTTCATTGTCCAGTAAGAACATCCTTCCATTTTACCGTCGCTCTATCATGTTGTTTATGATTGCCATGTCTCTCAGCGGCAGAGCGACCCTCATTATCCAGAGTTAAAAAATTTAAAATAAAGAGGCAAAGAGAAAGTTTATCTTTAGGGGACCTGAAGTTCTCCCCTATTCCCCCTTTATGTTTATAAAGAGTATTTTTGAGGGTGAGATGTGCACGTTCAACAATACCTTGTCCTTGTGGGTTATAAGGTATACCTGTGGTTAGAGTTATTTCAAATTTAGTGAGAAATCGGTTAAAAGAGATTGAACTACAAGCAGGGCCATTGTCCGTTTTAAGTTGTTTAGGAAGTCCCCAGGCTGCAAAAGCCTGGAGACAGTGGGAAATGACATCTTTGACTTTTCTCCACTGTGTAGCGACGCAAAGATGATACCTGAACATGTGTCTACAGGTACATGTACATATTTAAGGTTACCAAATTCAGGAATGTGAGTAACATCCATTTGCCTTAGATGATTAGGTAACAGTCCTTTAGGATTAACTCCTATAGAAGGTGGATGATGGAGGACTGTACACTGGCCACAAGATTTAACAATAGCACGTGCAGTTTCTTTAGTAATGGGAAACTTCAGTTTTAATGTTGTAGAATTAACATGGAATTGTTGATGATAATTTTTTGCTGCCTCAAACGCAGAAAAAATGTGGGGATCCTTAGTTGCTATGTCTGCTATATTATTCCCTAGAGCTAAATGTCCAGGTAAATTGGTATGAGCTCTGATATGTCCAATAAAGAAAGGATTATAACGATCCCAAATCATTTGTTGTAAAGTCCATAAAGGATGAAAAATAGTAGAGTTTGAAGGCAATAAGCCCTGCACATTCTAAGTTACTGAGAGCTTGAATTACATATAAACTGAGTAAACATTGAATGGAATATTAGGGAACATTTTAAAAACTTCAAGAACTGTTAAGAGTTCTGTTTGTTGAGCAGAAGAGTTAGGGAAAAGGAATGTTTGGACTTTATCTTGATAACAAATAGCTCCAGTCCCTGTTTTGGATCCATCAGTGAAAATCACAGGAGCCTTAAGAATAGGTTGCTGTCTGGTAACTCTTGGGAATATTACAGAATTATTACTACAAAATTGTATATAAGGATATTTAGGATAGTGAATATCAAAGTTAGCTTGAGTGGCGCATCTAACAACAGTCCAAGAATCCATGAAATTATATAACCTAGAAAGCTGATGCTTATCATAGGGAATAATGATAGTAGCTGGATGAATTCCAAACATGATTTAAGTGCCTTTAAGGTTACTTGAGCTACTGCTTCAGGGTAGGGTAAAAGAATTTTATTGGGTGAACAGGCTAGATGGACCCAAAACAAGGGACCCTCTTGCCAAAAGACTCCAGTGGGTAGTTTCTTGTTAGGAATAACAATGAATTGTAATGGCTGAGAGAGATCAATACGATCTACCTGGGCCTCATCTAATCTTTTTTGTATAATATTCAAAACCAGACGCGCCTCAGGAGTGAGCTCTCTGGGAGATGTGGGATGGGGATCCCCTTGTAAGATATTAAAAAGAGGAAGTAGTTCTCCTGTGGAAAGCCTCAAATATGGATGAATCCAATTTATATCCCCTAGTAGCTTTTGAAAATCATTTAATGTTTTTAGATGCTCTACCCTGATGACAGTTTTTAGTGGCTTTACTACAGCCCTGCTTAATTGGGCTCCTAAGAATTCTTGTGTAGTACCAACTTGAACCTTTTCAGGGGCTATAATGAGTCCCCATAATTTGAGTTGTTCTATTAATTCAGAGTAAATATCCTTTAAAATATCTTCCTCAGAGTGGCATAATAATATATCATCCATATAATGATAGATAATAAGTTTGGAGTATTTTTGTCGAATTGGCTTTAACGCCTGATCAACATAAATTTGACACATAGTGGGGCTATTGGCCATACCTTGTGGCAAAACAACCCATTCATATTGCTGATTAGGTTGTTGATGATTTAGAGCTGGGAGAGTGAAAGCGAATCTCTCACAATCCTGAGGATGTAATGGAATAGAGAAAAAACAGTCTTTTATGTCTATAATTATTGTAGGCCAATCTTTTGGTAAAGCAGTAAGGACTGGAAGCCCTGAGTTGGCCCCATAGATTGCATAGTAGTATTAATAGCTCTTAAGTCATGAAGGAGCCTCCATTTTCCTGATTCCTTTTTTATGACAAAAATAGGGGTATTCCAAGGAGAAGTAGAAGGCCTAATATGTTTTGCAGCTAACTGTTGTTGTATCAGTTCTTGGGCTGCCTTAAGTTTTTCTAATGTCAGGGGCCACTGAGAGACCCACACTGGTGCATTGGATTTCCAAGTTATTTTTACATACTTTTGTTCAGTGGCCCCAAGGAAAAACCCAAGCCTTGGTGACCTTGATTGCCCTTAACACTAATTGGCTGGGTGTTTCCCTGGCCATATCGGCCAAGTCCCTTGTCCCATTTATGACCTTGTTTTATCATAAGATTTTGAGCCTTTTGGCTATAATGGCCTTCTGTAATGAGTACTAAATCCATTTGCATGAGAATATCTCTGCCCCACAAATTAACAGGTAAATGGTCTAAGACATAAGGTTGAAATATTCCCTGTTGGCCCTCATCGTTTTTCCATGTCAATACAGAACTACTCCTTTGTGGGCTAGTAGCTACACCCAATCCCCTCAGGGTTTGTTCCGCTACTTGTAGAGGCCATTCTTTTGGCCAATCTTTTAGGGTAATAATGCTAGTATCAGCTCCTGTATCTAGGAGTCCTGAAAATTCTCTATTTTTAATCTTTATTTTAAGCATTGGCCTATTTTTTAAGTCCATGGTAAGACAGGCAAAATCAACTCCAGAAGATCACAAACCTGCATTTCCCCTGGTTGCTGTGTGGTTGATGGAAAATTATTATGAAGGCTGGGAATAATCAAAAGCTGAGCAATGCGATCCCCAGGTGATATGGAGATAATTCCTTGAGGAGAATGTGCAAGAACCTTAATTTCTCCTGTAAAATCAGAGTCAATAACTCCAGGGATAACTATAAGTCCCCTGAGTGCACTAGAGCTCCTACCTAATAAAATTCCAACAGTATCAGGAGGTAAGGGACCTTTTAGGTCTGTAGGGATGTTAAAAGTTTCGGGCTGTTTTAGTTTCAAGAGGAATTCCATTGGCCCGGAGAAAATCCTTTAAGGGACCTTCCATGTGCATTCGTGACATTTCAGTGCCCATATTTCTCTATTAAATAAACAGAATGCAAAGCACTTTAACTAGCAAAACAAAAGCAAAAGCACTTACAAACACTCAATCTCCGTCGCTTATTCCACGAACTTTAACTCCATTGTTTATTCCACGAACTTTAACTCTGTCGCTTATTCCGTGAACTTTAACCTTGGCCATCCTGTACTTTACTTACCCTGTATTTACCTGATCAGTTCCTTCTTTGTAACTCGAGTTCCCGGGTTTCGGCACCACTTATGATCACCCACCGCCCGTGGGGACAATCACAACAGCTACGCTCTTCTTGATTACAGGAACCAAAAGGAGTTTATTCCGCAATCTCAGACTTATATCGAGAACATCAGCCTATCAGAGAGTAGACTACCAGGAAAGTCAGCCTATCAAGGAACAATCTCCAGGCAGATACCAGGATCACCTCATGTACAACAGCCAACCAGAGTCACTTCCTTAAACTTGTTTAGGAGTACAGCTTATTCTGGCAAGCTGCCAGGCGCCATCTTAGAGATCAGGCCAGGGTGCGGCTCTGGGGCCCTCAGAGTCCACCCCTGACAGTTTCACGTAATGAAGACAAAATATATAATTTTTACTTTTTTTTTTAGTATGGGGATTAAACCCAGGGCTTCATGCATGCTGTGCAAGTACTCTACCACTGGGCAACATCCCCAATCCCAAAATACAAAATAATGAATATAAAGTGGACTATGGAGAAAAATGGTAAGAAACTATAAACACAACTTCCAAGAAATATGGGATAACCTGAAAGGACCAAATTGAAGATTTATCAGGTTAGATGAAGGCTCAGAGATACAAATCAAAGGAATCCACAATCTTCTCAATGAAATAATATCAGAAAATTTCCCAAACCTAAAAGTTATTTTGTATGTGTGTGGATATGTGTGTTTATTTTGTGTCCATTATATATAAATTCTAGATTTCATCATATTATAGAAAGCACTGCCTTAATAAGAATGATTTTGACTGTTGAGTATTAAAAATACTTAATAAAAAATTAAGCACTGCCTTAATAAAAAATGATTTTGACTGTTGAGTATTAAACAACTGTTGGATTTCTATAGAGATAATAACTAAAAGTGCAATTTAAAGAGAAATGTGAATGAACCAACATGGGAGGAGAATCATTTGTCTTTGTCTACCAGTCAAAATCATATAACTTAGTACTGACATATGGAAATATTAGTAAGGATTTTTTACTGTAAGGTATTTACTTCAAGATATCTATAAACCTGTTTGCTTAAGTGGTTTATGATAATAACATAAACATCTCCTCATAGAAAAGAACTCCCAGGACATTTGAATATCTGTCAATCTATATGCAGTTTTCTCCTACATGGCTGATGCAAGAATACTAAGCTGTCATATATTCACTTTTTGGAGAGTTACACTCTCCTAGAAAACTGTGTGTTCACTTGGTCATGAATCTTTCTAAAATTGGCAGTAAAAAGTTACTTTCACTCAATTAGTTTCCTGCAGAAGACATGTTTGGGTAACCCTAAGGTGGCAGCTGGCATTGAGCTAAGAGGTGTGGCACATAATTAGTGCTAACACAGTGTGATCTACTTTTGCCTAATTAATGTCTCCTTTGTGCTAGTGGTCAACAGATGTTCCTCATTCTTAATTAGTACCGTAGTGCATGCTCCAGCCATGCTACTTAATCCTAAAATGATTGGCTGCCTTAGGTATATAAGACACACCTATAGGAAGCACCATCGTATAAGCAGCACCTCTGATAGATCCCAGAAGGCAGATGGCAGATCACAAAAGAAGCACACTGATAGCACGCACCTTTAGTTTGCAGGATGCAGGACTTTAAGAAGATATAGATCTCTGAAAGTGTAGTCTCTCTCTTAAGCAAAGTCTCTCTTTCTCTCTTATGCAAAGCCTCTCTCTCTCTCTCCTCTCAAACCCTTTCTTCCTCTATAAGCTAGGGAACAAGTGAACAAGCAAGAAAGCAGCACACTAAAGAGAAAGATAATAGAAGTAGTTCATTTCCAGTCCACCTCTGATAAATACCCGTGCAATTGTTGCTGCAGGCGGTAACAATATCTGCACAACAGCAACAGTTTCCGTTGCTATCATGTCGCTCCTAATTTCTCTCCTTTTCTTCACAGCTTCACATTTTCCAGTCATGTCTAGTGATATTGGAAAGGCCATGAGAATCACATGTTCATAACTCTTGCATTCTTAATTTATATTATTTATTTTTGCAGTGTGGGGAATTAAAATTAGAGCCTTGGGCTGGCCAAGCACTCTACCACTGAGCTAATGCCCCAGCCCTTTTATGAAGATGGTCACTTGGTATTGTAAAATCTTCTAGCTGCACAAAGCATGGATCTCCTTATAATTACAGAGATCATTTTAAAAGCCTCTCTCTCATGTAGAAAAAAAACTAAGGTTTTGTGATCCAGCCCTTGTCTATTCTAATATTAGTATATATCTTTCTCGCCTTCTCAGTTCAGATTCCTGGATTTACTATCTTTGAATTATCTAAATTCACAAACCCTTTAGAGTGAACATTTTTCAACATTTCCTTGCTTCAGTTGCCTCCTATTTTCTGAGTCATTAGATTTTTTTTTTGATTCTTTGAATGGTGGTATATAAAATATACTTGGACTATTTTAATTAATTGGTTTATTATTCACCTTAATTCATTGGATTTTGGTTTTATTCTCCAATACTGCAATGAAAATTCTAGAAAGGCAGACCTGGGTTTGTGTTATCATTTTCTCCTATCTTACAAAAGGAATTTCTTGATATCCCAAATGAATTAAATTTGAGTGGCTCCTCCATGCTGACAATCAAGTCTCCTGATATGATATATTCTGCCACCATTTTAATTCAAGCCTTGAAACTCTACTAGTGCTCCTCATCCTCTTTGCCTCAGGCACTATTCAATCTCAATGCCCTTTTCTCATATTTCAAAATACAATAGAACCATCAGTTTCTGATTGTTTCCACCATTAGATTTACACACCCATGTTCTTTCCTTCCTCCTGTTACAAAATTGTGTGGTCTTGTTGCCAACAAACCCAGTACTTCCGATAGGAGCTCCATATTGACAAATCCACCCCAGTTTTACAGTCTTCTTACTAGACACATTAAAGAAGCCAGAACCATCATAATAATGTAATTAAATCGCATTGTCTGTATTACATGACAGAAATATGACAAAAAAAGTTACATGGACTATTCAATCTACTAACCAAAACAATCCTTTGTATATGGCCTACAAGAGGCATTAATTTATTTCACTGCTTTAGAAACACATTACTATCTTTAATGTTGAAAACACCCTTTCCTCCAAGTTGTTAAATCAGAAGGACCATTGTGATTTTTATGTTGGTCCTTAAAAATGTTTCTAGGTAATTCAAATTTTTAAAAAATAGAACACATGCACATTTATTTTTTATATTGAAAACAAAAAGAATTTCTGAAACAGTACTTACAATAACATATGGGCTATGAGACCATCCATTGGCCTTATGTACTATGGATCCTTTGGCATGTTTTAATCTGTTTTCAAATGGAACATCACATTTGCAGTCAAACTTGTCATTGAGTTTAAACCAGGTGGCATTACTTTTGGTTCTAGCATTCTCAAATACTGGCATGTCACAAGATTCTAATGCATAATAAAATTGAGGATTTCATTTCTAATGTAATTTAAATGACAATAGTAGTAAGTCTCATCCCAAGAACATAAGAATTTATTTGTGTACTGTATCAAAATAGCCTAAGATCAAAGATAAATCATTGTCCTGAAATAGTTCCTATAAATGAAAAATATTTTCCTACGTGACCTTTTACTTATCGTTTAAATGTTCTAAAAAGTTTATTCAAATTTCTCTCAATTCCATTTTATATAAGCATTTATCTGATGCTAGTAATAAAATAGACAATTACAGATGAGTATTACTTATTTTAGAAAACTGGAAAGGCATTTGGAGAATTAAGGTGTCAGCTTTAATAGTTGTGATATAAGAGAAGAAATACGTATTCATTAAAAATATTTATGAATTTTATTTAATACTTTCTAAAGATGATATACAAAATTTAACTTTATTATTTCTTGAAGCAACTGATGTGGTTTCATTTCAAAAGGAATCAAAACCTCTGAGAAAAATGATACATCATAATTTTTTCTTTTCAGAATTACTAGCTTGGTAAATGTACATAAGTAAATCTTCCCTCCCCTGACACACACACTTAAAGCATAGTATGACTTAGAAGTGATTCAGGGAACTTCATATGTATTCTGGCACTCACTAATTTATTTTAGCTGAGATCTTTTAGGTCTACCTGTGTTTTAGGTTGTCAACTTTTTATATCAAAGACTTCACTCCTAGACATAAAAGTAATGTTCTTAGTGAAGATTTGGGGTAATGGTGTATAATCTCAGAATATTTTAACCTTTGTAATTTATATATTTGATACTGTAAGGTAGGTTTAATTTTGAAAAACCTCCCTTTTAGAACATCTGCATAAACAGATATTGGAAAAAAGAATTGTTTCAATGTGTTCAAAGATTTTTCTGGTATAATATCCAAGGTTAATTAAGATTTTCTAGGAATGATTATTTCCATTTATCTTATTAAATGTGAATCCATTTAGTAGTATTTAATATTCTTTAAATGAAATGATGAAGATATCCATCCCTACTTCTTGATTTCTATTCTTTTTTTCACAATTTATATTCTGATAGTATCTAGCTAAAAAAAGATGCAAATTGCCCCCTTATAAAACTCATGATACACTAAATTCTGATCAATGACTCATTATGAAACTTTCTTATTATGAAATAGGAAATCAGGAGGAAAACACACTGTGAAAGAACCACAGCTGAGGAGCAGGAGCTCAGGCACCTGGTCACACCTAGGATTGACCCGACTTCGTGTGGGATGAACACAAAGACTTCACACAGGAATTCCCAGCTGCATAAAGACAGAGGGAGCTTGGGGACAGTCCACATCATCAGAAGTATTTAAAGCAGCCCTGTGTTTTCCAGATCATCATTAAGAAAACAAGCTTAGTAAGGTCCAACCCTCCAGGGATCAGTCTAGGTGAGCTGACACACATTTGTACACGAGGAAAAATGTGACAACAGGTACCCCAGGGGGATGCCTGGAGCTGCCTGGGAGCACAGCACAGAATGTGAATGACATCACACCCTGGAGATCCACATGAGCAAGGGACCCCTTCTGGATGTTGAAGGGAACCTCTGGCGACCAGAGAGAAAGAGCTGTAGGACATGATGGAAAGGAAAGGGAAGGCCACTAGAACTTCTGCCTGCAGACCTCAGCCCAGCAGGAAAGAAGAGCAGCTTTCAGGGAGGGTCTGATGGCCAGAGGAGCTGGAGGAAGGCCACGGTGCCCTGACATGGGCAGTCCTCCCGTCTCGGGAGTCGCCCAGAGTGAAAACACATGAAATGCTCCTGTCCCAAGATGGGCCGTGCCAGAGTGCAGAGAAACCGCCATCTGGTTTTTGGGCTACAGAAACCAGAGAGGAAGAGCATCGAGGCAGGACAGAACACAAGTAGTGTGTTCCAGGTGGAAGGAAGAGCAAGTACAGGGGCCCTGGTTCCAAATGTGCTTAGAGAGAACAAGGGATAAGGGAGCCCTGGCAGGCGACCCACTGAAACAGGGGCTTGGAGGTTCTTGTGTCCTTGTGGTCACTGGGCCCAGTCAAGGGAAGCCTCCTAGCTCAGTTCCTTCCCTATCACCCTCAGGACACTCTCCTTATTCCCCACAACACAGTACATGGGTCGGACTCACACAAGCATGATGCCACCCACCCTCCTTGCACCCACTTCACCTAGGGTGACACACACACAGCTCTTTAGACAGACTCGGAAGAATATCTAGAATTCCCGAGGGTTCCCCCAGTGAACTACATCAGCAGGTGCTCTGCACCACCCAGCATCTCCGGCCCATCTTCAGAACAGTCACCAGATGGGATCTCGAAAGCACCCAATCAGATGACTGTATGGGTCATGTGAACTGCACTTGAGTCTGACTCTTACAAGATCCATTGGCTTCACGTATCAGGAAAAGTCCAATCCATGTTCTTGAGGTTAAAATGTGTCCCATTTATTCTGTGGGGCAGACATTCACTCTACCTCATGTTTTTCTTGGTCTTGGTCGCTAAACACAATGACACACCCACATACACACAATGTGGTCTCCATAATCCCTCTTGAATGTGCATGAACTCTCATACTTCCAGAGTATATTGACATCTCCACAGTAACTCTGAGGGCCAGTGGAAGAGAATGGATCTGAAATGTCATTTGACCTCAAGGCCTGCACTGAGTTTATATTCTAAGCAATGTGAACACTCCTCCCACTATGAACTGCACCTTCATAATCTCCAGCAGTTCATGTCTTGAAGGTTTTTTTCCTACTGGTTTTGTGTTGAGAGGTGGGGACCTTGCAAGGGTGATAGGATCATGGGGTCTATGAGGTACTTAATGGATTGAGCCACTGTTGGATTTGTATCCTGGTGGGCTATGGGGAAGTGGTAGAGACATTAGGACATGGGCCCAGTGGGAGGAAGAAATCATTGGGACTTGCTATCTGGGAGCAGGTTTTCTGCTTCTCACCTTCCTGTTTCTCTCACTTCTGCCTTGGTTACTTTTAGATGATTACTTTCTTCATCCTCCAGTTCCCCACTCTTATTATATTCTGCTTTATAAGCAGGTACAAGTTTGGAGACAAGGCCTGTGCACTGAAATCTTCAACCAAATAAATGTACATTTTTACTGTTTTACCATAGGTGTTTTGTCAAAGCAACCCAATCTGAATATCATGGAAGTCTGGTACAATGAACTGGGGTCACTCCTGTGACTGCCTCTACCAGTTGGTTTGATAACACTTGCATGTGGTTTAACAGAAGTACTTGGGAAAGTTTGGAGAAATGTACTTGGAAAATTTTGGAGAAATGTACTTGTAAAATGTAGAGTTCCTTTCATGGACCTTAAGAGGTGAGACTCGTGTTGGCACAGGATTACAGAATGCCAACAGCAGTACAAGAGTACAAATTGTGTTGATGAGGTGTCCACAGGAAACTAGGACTTCGTATTTGGAGGCAATGTGATTTGTGCTACCTTCTGGCAAAGAACTAGTCTTTGTTTTTTCCGTGCTTTGAGACATTGTGTTGAGCTGTGTTGAAATGTCCTAGAATCATTAATTTTTTTTATAGTTTTTTCAATGGGCCTTTATTTTACTTATTTATATGTGGTGCTGAGAATCAAACCCAGTGCCTCATACATGCTAGCCAAGCGCTCTACCACTGAAGCTACAACCCCAGCCCCTAGAATCATTAATTTTGTGGAGGATATTTCCAATTGCTCAGTATTCAGGTTTTGGAGTCAAGATTTCTGTCTGCTTTAAACTAGGTTCACAGTTAGAAAGATCAAACACAGCATAAAGATTTCCTAAACTTAAAATCATCATACTACAGTGACACAGTCACACCAATGTTTTTAGCAGCTTAATTCAAAATAGCTACATTGTGGAATGAACCTAGGTGTCCTTCAATAGGTGAATGCATAATGAAACTGTGTTATATAAACACAATGGAATATTTTTGCAATAAAGAACAAAATTAAGGCATTTGCAGGTGAATGGATGGAGTTGGAGAATATCATGCTATGTGAAATAAGCCAATTTCCCAAAACCAAACACCAAACATTTTCTCTGATAAATACCAGGGGATTGGGTAAGTTAACAATGGAGGAATGATGGTGTAGAGGGAATTGAGAGGAGGGAACGGTGCAGGGAGAAGGAAAGAGAAAGGAATGAGACAAACATCCTTACCTCATGTACATTTGTGATTACACAATACTCTAATTAACATATAACCAGAAAATGAAAAGTTGTACCCCATTAGTGTACAATAAACCAAAAAATATTTAAAAGGATTTCTCAAACTGAAGTTTGTTTATAAAATAAAAGGCATATAATTGAGACCATGAAGGATATGGTTGCTGAGGAAATGAGTCCCATTAAGGAAGGCAAGTTGTTTGTACTGGGAATATAAGAAAGCTGCTGTGAGGAGTCTTCCTCCAGCTGTTCTTTTTACAGGTGTGAACTCAGAAGACAAGAGTCCCAGATTCCCTAAACTTTCACCAATGTGTCTAAGAAAATCCTATGAAGACAGGCAGTGCATAGCATGAAAAGAATCTGGGAGAAGCTGAGAGTGAATGTCAAGCTGAAGTGGAGACCCCCAGAAGGTAGGATGCCAGGATTCAGAATGTCTACTGAGGAAAAGTGCAGGCAGAATGCTGAGCAAGCCCAAGAAAATGGCCTTGCAAGGACAGAGGGGTGGGAACTTTGTGGCTATTTATTTATTTATTTATTTATTTTGGTTTACCTGATTTTTTAATTTGTTCTTTTTGGATGCACATGACTGTAGAGTGTATTTTGACATATTATACATGCATGGAGCATAATGTATTCTAACTAGAATCCCATTACTGCAGTTGTACATGATCTGCAGGTTCCCTGGTTGTGTTTTCATATATGTCATAGGAAAGTTATGTCCAATTCATTCTACTGTCTTTCCAGGTCCCATTCTTCCCCCTTTCCCTTCATTCCCTTTGTCTAATCCAGTGAACTTCTATTCTTCCCTCCCCCACACTTATTATGTGTTACCATCCACATATCAGAGAGGACATTCAGGCTTTTCTGTTTGGGATTGGCTTATTTCACTTAGCATGATAGTCTCCACTTCCATACATTTATTGGAAAATCCCATAGTTTCATTCTTCTTTATGGATGAGTAATATTTCATTGTGTATATATACCACATTTTCTTTAGGCATTCATCTGTTGAAGGACACCTGGGTTGATTCCACAGCTTAGCTATTGCAAATGGAGCTGCTCTCAACATTGTTGAGAATTCTATAGAATGCAGATTTTAAATCCTTTGGTTTTAAACCAGGGAGTTTAGCTGGGTCACATGGTGGTTCCATTCCATGTTTTCTAAGGAATCTCCCTATTGCTTTCCAGAGTGTTTGTACCAGTTTGCAGTTCCACCAGCAATGTATGATTGAACCTTTTCCTCCACATTTTTCCCAACATTTATTGTTACTTCTATTATTGATAATAGCCATTCAGACTGGAGTGAAATGAAATATCCATTTTAATTTGTATTTCTCTTACTGCTAGAGATGTAAAATATTTTTTCATGATTTTTAGCCATTCCTATTTCTTCTTTGAAATGCCTGCTCATTTCCTTTGCCCATTTACTGATTGGGTTATTTGGGTGTCTTTTTTGTGTGTGTGTGTGTTAATTTTTCTGAGTTCATTATATATATTGGAGATTAATGCTCTATCTGAGGTGCAAGTGGTAAAGATTTTCTCCCCTCCCATAAGCTCTCTCTTCATAGGCTCTATTGGTTTCTTTGCTGTGGAAAGGCTTTTTAGTTTGATGCCACCCCATTTATTGATTCTTGATTTTATTTCTTGTGCTTTAAGAGTGTGGTTGAGGAAGTAGGTTTCCAAGCCATCATGTGCAGAGTTGGGCTTACTTTTAACAGGTGCAGGGATTCTGGTCCAACGATTAAGCTCTCTATGCACTTTGAGTTTTTGCAAAGAATTTTGGTGCTAACATCATGTCACCCTGTGACATGACCTACAGGAATTGATGTTGACCCTGTGAAGGTCTTGCTTTGAATCATTCCTGTTTATCATTTTCCTACTCCTTCCTTTGGGAAGAACATTTATCCTGCACATGTGTGTCATGGTAGTACACAATCACTGGTTTGTCTTGAGTCTTGAATGGAGACTTTGAACTTGGATGTTTGAGCCATTTTCAAACTATTGACTACAAGAACTCTTGGAGATTAACCAAACACAGTTAGCAATGTCTTGTAGACACTGGTTTTGGGGGCTGTGGGCAGAATGTTATGCTATGGCTCTTACATTTCTCCCACAAATGGAGGACTTGGTACCCATAGCAGCATAGCTCAGAGATTAGACCTTGAGCAGAAGACAGGAACATAAGGGCTCTGACCTCATAAATACATTATGAGACTGAAAATGGATCTATCACTCAATGGGCTATTGGGATGGGTAGAAACTTCAGAAGGTACTCGTGGTTGAAGGATATAGATCATTGGGGGAATGCCCATGAGGGTACATTTTGTCATTTATCCTAGCTTCCCTCCTTTCCTTCCTCCTAATCTTTGCTTACTGGCCACAATGAGGCAATCATTTCTACAGTACTTGCCCTCTGCCATATTGTTCTCTTTTGCCAGAAGCACAAACCAATACGGGTAAATAATCATGGACAGTAAACAAAAATACGACTCTGATATTGTGACATGGTAGAGTAACCTGAAATGTAATCATCTACGGTGGCCTTGTACAATTTTCAAAAACATACACAGATGCTATGTTCACATACAGAAAACACAGAAAATACCCAGATACTGTGAGTTGATACACTAGCCAAAGATATTATCCAGATACTGTGAACAAGTGCGCTAAACAGGGACATTACAGAGATACTGTGACCAGGTATACTACACAGAGACAACAACCAGATACCATGACCAGTAACTAAAAAACTAGCAAAATGTATCAGTCCACTTCTCTAGAGGAATAGAAGAAATAGGATATATGTATGGTTATAAAAACAGGAATAATTAGATTGGCTTAGACATCTAGAATCTGGATGGTTCCACAGTGACCATTTGTAGGCTGGAGAGCTGGAGAGAGAGTAGTTGCACATTCCATGAAACTAGAGTCTCAGAACAAAGAAATCAATGATGTCACCCCTGTCCTGGACCAAAGGCCAGAAAACTCCCCGTAGAGTTGCTGGTCAGTCTGCATTGGAAAATGAAGGGGCGAGATTCTGATGTCTCAGGTGATCACAGTAGTAGTCACGAACCCTCTGAAGAAGAATCGAGCTTGCTTCTGCTGTTGCTTCCTTGTTCTTCCAACTCTTGTTCCATCCAAGTCCCCAACCTATTGGACTGTGCTGCCCACACTGACAGTGAGCCTTTACCTCAGTTCACTGTCCCACAGGCCTATCATTCCTAGAAATAACCTCACTGAGACCTGCAGAAGCCTCTGAATCTTAGGCATCTCGTAATCCCAACAAGTTGACCGTTCAGATTAATCCTCAAACCAGATATGTACCAGGTACTAGAGATATCAGCCAGATTCCAAGGCCACAAATAACAAATATGTACCATGACCAGAAGCAGTTACCAGAGAAAATAATCAGATACCATGTCCATGTAGAGTGAGTAGAGACTAAATCCAGATTCTAAAAGCAGGTATAGTCATCATAGATGTTAGAGAGACACCATGACCTGATCCACAAACTGGACATTATCCAAGTATTCTGAGTACATACTGTAACCAGAATAATAGTTAGATAATGTCTGACTAGAGACATTAACCAGCTATTATGACCAGAGAAAGGAAACAGAAACAATACTTTAGTATAGTTACCATGTATAGTAAACAGATACATTAACACAACACTGTGACAATGTACAGTAAACAGAGACCTTAGCCAGATACATGAGCAGCAATAGTAAGCAGAGACTGTGATATTGTGACCTATTATGATAAGGTGAGGCATTAGCCAGATACCATGATCAGGTATAGTAGAAATTAGGCAATTACTGTGACCAGGTATGGTAACCAGAGACATTAGCAAGATACTGAGAATAGGTAAACTTAACAGAATCATTATTCAAATACTCTGACCAAGTACAGTAATGAAAGAACTTAGTTAGGTACCATGACCAGGTACAGTATACAGAGAAAATACACAGATACCATGAATAGGTACGATATCTGAAGACCTTAGCTAGACACCATTAACAAATTCAGTAACTAGTGATAATATGCAAATCTGTGACCAACTATAGCAATTAGAGACATGAGTCAGAAACCATTTGGAGACAATGCTTGATATCATATCCAGGTACAGCCACTACAGTCCATAGCCTGTTACTGACACTGGGTGCAGGAACCAGAGACAAAAGACAGAAACCACGAGAAGGTAGTCAAACCAGAAATTATCCAGACTCCAGGAACAGGTATGGTAACCAAAGGTATTAGTCAGATAACCTGACCATGTACAGTAACTCAAAACAGCCAGATATCATGACCAGGTTTTGTACCCAGAGACCTTTGTCAGATACCATTACCAGGTACAATAAGCAGACATAAAACCCAGATATAGTGACCAGATACACTCACCAGAGACATTAATCTGCTACTGTAACCAGGTAAAGTAACTTGAACCAAGTGCTAGAGGCTATCAACAGAGGAGTAAGCAGGCCTGATACAGTGACCAGTAGAAAATGCCCACATACTGTGACTGTATACAATATAGAGAGACATTAGCCTGACACAGAAACCAGTAACTGTAACCAGACATAATACCCAGATACAGTGATCAAGTTTAGAAACCAGATGACAGCAGATACAGGGACCATATACATTTATGTACTAATTAGACAAATAAACCAGGGTCTGTGACCAGGAATAAAAACAGGAGACATTAGTTGGATTATGTCACCATGTTTAGTAACTGGAGACATTAGCCAGGAGTCAGGTATTGTGACCAGCTTTAATAGATAGACACCACATTCAGATACTGTGACCCAGTATTGTAAGCAGGGACATTTTCCAGACACTGTGACAAGGTATAGTGACCAGCAAGAATACCCAGATATTTGACTGTGTACCATAAGCAGAGATATCAATATAATAATGGGACCAAATACAGTAACCAGAGACATTAGTCAGATACCATGACCAGGTACAGAATAAAGAGCCAATACCCTAATACCATGACTAGGTATAGTAAACAGAGACCTTAGGCAGATTGTCTGGGTGGGGATGGCAAGGAGACACAATAAGTTGTATCTCATACCTCATATCTCATGCCTCAATGTGTTATAATAAACAGAGGTGTTAACCAGAGACTATGACTAGGGACAATAACCACAGATATTTGGCAAATACCTGGACTAGGTACAGTAAACAGAGGCATTAGCTATGCATAGTGACCAGATACAGTATACAGAAACATATCCAGACAAGTTGATGAAGTACAGTACGCAGAACAATACTGAGATACCATGATCAGTCAGTAACCATATACTGTGACAAGATACAAAAATCAGAGACATTACCCAGATACCATGATAAGGTACAGGAACTAGAGACATTAACCAAATTCAATAACCATAAACAGTGACCAGAGACAATATATAGACACCATACCCAAGACACTAAACAGAGACAATACTCAGTTACTGTGCCAGGTACAATACACAGAGACATTAGCCAGATGTCATGTCCAGGTATTGTAACCAGACATATCATCCTGATATCATGACCAGGTGGAGGAGCCAAAAATAGTATCTAGATACCATGACGCAGTACAGTAACCATAGGCATAAGCCTAATACTGAGATTAGATACAGTATACAGAGAACAACACCCTAATACCAGCTCCAGGTACAGTAAATGCACACAAAAAGCTGATGCTAAAACAAGGTAAAGAAAATGAGGATTCTGTGGCCAGGAATAGTAAGCAGACATAATACTTCATAACTTAACCTGTTACAGTAAGAAGAGGTACTGCCCAGATACCACAGCCAGGTATAGTTACCAGTGATAAAAATTAATGAATTGTGGAGCTACAGTAAGCAAAAGTATTAATAAGACACCATGACCAGATATATTATCCAGAGACATTAGCAAGATACCATGACCAGGTTCAGTAGCTGAGACTTTAGGAAGACACAGAGAACCAGTAAACAGTCATTACCCAGACACTGTATCCAAGGAAAGTAACCATTGTCATTAGCCAGATATCATGAAAAGGTCCAGGATACAGATACATTGGCCAGATATCCTGATCAGGTATAGTAATCTGAATATTCACAAGGTATGGTGACCAGATACAGTAACTAGAGTGGAGAGCCAAAAATAAAGACTAGGTACAGTAAACAGAGAACTTAGTCAGATTCTGTGGGTAGGAACAGTAAGCAGAAACAATACCGTGTACCTCAACCTGCTCCAATAAGCAAAGGCATTCACAGAGACATTAGCCAGAACCTTGACCAGGCATAGTAAACATAGACAGTAGCCAGATACACTGTATAGCTACTGTCACCAGAAATGTTGGTCAGACACCATGACCAAGTATATTATGCAGAGAAATGGGACAGACTCTTTGAATAAGTATGGCACACAGAAAAATATCCAGTTATTGTGATCAGATATAGTCACCAGACATTAATCATATATTGTGACAAAGTACTCTAACTACAGACATTACCCTGATACCATGACTGGGTAGAGTAATGGGAGACATTAACCAGATACTGTGACCAGAAACAGTAACCAGATAAATACTCATATACTATGACCTCAGTACAGTAACCAGAGACATTTTCCAGACACTGTGACCAGTAAAATACCATGACTAGGTGTGATGGTTGGATATGAGGTGCCCCCCAAAAGTCACATGTGAGACCATACAAGAAGGTTCAGAGGAGACATGATTGAGTTGTGAGAGCCTTAGCCTAATCAGTGACTTACCCTCTGATGGGATTAAGTGAGTGGCAACAGACAGGATAGGGTGTGGCTGGAGGAGATTGGAACTAGGGTGTGACTTTGGGGTATATATTTTGTATTTGGAGAGTGAAGACTCCTCTGTCTGCTTCCTAATCACAGAGATATGAGATGCTTCCCTCCAACAGCCTCTCCAACCATAATGTCCCTTCATCTCAAGCCCAGAGAAATGGAACTGACCTCATATGGCCTTTCAGACCTATATAACCATGAGCCCCCACATAAGCTTATCCTCCTCTATAATTGTTCTGGTCCAATCCTTTCATTCACAGCAATGAAAAAACTGACCAAGACATTAGGTATAGTAAACAGAGTCCTTATCTATAAGGTGAGCAGGAGGAATAACCAGAGACATTAGCCAGAAGTAGGAACAAGTTCAAAAACCAAAGCCATTAGCAACCTCCTTGACAAGGTACAATAATCAGAGACTCTATTTAGCCAGATTTGGTGATCAAGTACATAAACCAGAGAAATATCCACTTCCTGTGACCAGGTACATGAACCACAGACATTCGCCCAATACTGTGACTAGTAACCAGAGACATTAACCAGATATCAACACTAGGCAGAGTATACACACACAATACCCAGATACCCTGACACCCTACAGTACTCAGAACATTGATCATATACCAAGACCAGATATAGTTAAGAGAGTCATTACCCAGATACTGTGACCAAATAGAGGAATCAGAGACATTAACAATTACTATGACAAGGTAAAATAACCAGAGAATAAAGCCTGATATTGTGACCAGGTATAGTAAACTGAGACAATACCTAGATACAGTCAGGAGGTACAGTAACCAGAGATATTAGCCAGATCCCATGGTACATCAAATAGAGACAACATACTGATGCCTGACCCGTACAGTCATGAGTCAGATACCATAACCCAGTACAATAACCACAGACCTTAGCTACATACATGACCAGCTACAATAGCCAGAAACATTAGCTAGATATTCTGACCAGTTATAATAATCAGCAACATTAGCAAGGGACCTTGACCAGATCTAGTAAACACAGACAATACCCAGATATGATGACAAGCAACAGCTGCCAGAGATCTTAGTCAAATACTGTGACCAATTACAAAACCACATACTGTGGTCACATACAGAAAACAGAGATAATAATTAGTCACTCTGACAAGGTATAATAACCTGACACATTAGTCAGATGCTGAGACCAAATACAATAAACAAAATTCTACCCATATATTGTCACTATATACTGTAACCAGAGTCTTCAAGCAGATACTTCACCAGGTACAGTAAACTGAGGTGTCAGGCCAGATACCATGACCAGGAAGAGTCAACAGAGATAGTGCCTACATACTAGGATCTATTATAATAAGACACATTACATGGACCTTTCGTCAGCAGACATTGTGATTCCTGGCTTCCTACCTTCCAGGGGTCTCCATGTGGCTTGACTTTCACTCTCAGAGCCTCTCATCGTCACCCTCTTATGGGTTCTCCTCACAGACTCTTTTCATGTTATGCACTGCCTGTCTTCATTGGATTTTCTTAGACACCTTGGTGGAAGTCTGTGGGACACTGGAACTCATTTCTTCTGAATTCCCACCTGTAAAAAGAGCACACATTACACAATAGACATTTACTGTTTCCAGGTACAGTAAACAGAGACAATAATTAGATATCATTACCAGTTACAGTAACCAAAGACATTAGGCATATATTCCTGAGCAGGTACAGTGTTATTATCAACTCATAAGATTAATTGTCATATTAAGAGCTCAGTATTTTAGACTTTAAAAACATCATGGCATGATGGCTGATTTTTTCTTTTTGGACTGGAGACTGACATCAAATGCACTTTACCACTGAGCTACATCTACAGTCCTAGCATTATTATTATTATTATTATTATTATTATTATTATTATTATTTTTTGAGACAGGTTCTCACTAAATTGCTAAGGCTAGACTCACACATGGGATCATCCTGCCTCAGCCTCCCATGTTTCTGTTTTTTCTTTAATTAAAATCTTGGTCAAATGCTACAAAGTTTCAGCTATAAAAATGTATAAGAGAGGGTGTCTCACACATACAAGCAGTAGAAAAGAATAATGAAACAAAAATTTGGTTATCAGAAAAGGTAAGAAAGATGAATACACCTTTAATAAGACAAACCAAGACAAAAAAAGGTATAACTCAAACAAAATAAGAATTGAAAAAGAAGACATTATAACCAGTACCACAGAAATATGAAGGATCATTAGGGATTATTAAGATAAAATACATGTTCAAAAATTGGAAAATGCAGAATAAATTTATAAATTTTTAGACACAGAGGTTCTGCCAAAATTAAACCATGAAAACATACAAACAAGAAGAGATCAATAATGTTATGAGATTGAATCAGTAATAAAAAAATTTACAAAAGTCCATATCTAGATGCCTCTACTGATTAATTTTTCAAACTCTTTATGGAAGAACTTATTCCATTTCTTTTAAAATTATGTTAGGGTGGATTTAACTGGCTGCATGGGGGGAAGATGGACACCTGGCAACCCACTGCTAGCATGGGGGGGCATTGGGTAGCCCGGATGCACCAAAGAACAACCAACTCAGATGCAGGCACATAAACTTTAGTAGTGTCTTGCAACCGCCCATCAATCAATGGAGTCCCCAGCCAACCCTTGGGGGACACTAAATCCTCAAGCCTTTCCCCACCTATTCTGCCCTCTAAAGACCCTGGGCAGCTGGGGCTCTCTACTCTGAACTGTACCCTGGAGGGTTGGAAATTTTAACTGAGAGCCAAATTCCAATAAAGATTGGTTTGGCTGCTTTTGTCTGACTGTTTGACCTCCTGCCCTTGAGCTTAGTTATTGCAAAGAATTGAAAGAGGGAATCCTTCCCAACTCATTCTCTGTGGTACTCTGGTAGCATAGCAGATAAGAACACAAGATAAAAGAAACTGTAGACTAATAATCCTCATGGACAGAGATGAAAACTTTCTCAACAAAATATGAGAAAAACTGGTTCAAGAGAGAATCATAAAGATTCACGATAAAGAAATTGGTTCCATCCCAGGGATGCAAGGATGGGTCACCATATGCAGATCAATAAACATCATACATGCCATTAACAGAATGAAGGATACAAATCATGGGATTATTAGACACAGAAAGCACTTGAAAAAAATTCAACATCACTTCCTGACAAAAGCCCTGAACAATAGAGTTTGGAAAGATTATACCTCAGCATCATAAAGGTTATATATGACATAGTCACAGGCAATATACTGAAGTGAGAAACGTTGAAAACATTTCCTCAAAGATCAGGAACAAGGGTGTTCATTCTCCCAGCACTTATTCAATATAGTACTAGAAATTTTAACCAGAACAGTGAAATAAGAGAAAGAAAGAGCAAACAAATTGGAAGGAGAGAAGCCAAATTATTCATGACTGCAGATCATATAATTAAATATATAGGAAAACCTAAAGACTCCACTAAGAGACTATTAGAATGGATAAAGTCAGTAAGGTGCAAGATCATAAAATCAACATAGAAAAATCAGTGGGAATTTTCAACACCAATAATGAATTTGCTGAGAAACAAATCATAAAAACAATCCCATTCACAAATCTTTACAACAAACAATACAACAAAGAACAAAATCCTCTTCCACACAATGATGAAAGACATTGAAAATGATACAAAATAAATAAAGAGATTTCCCATGTTCAAGGACTAGAAGAATTTGTTAATATATTTATAATACCTTAAGCAATTTACAGATTAAAAGCCATCCTCATTAAAAAACAAATGATATTCCTCACAGAACTAGACAAGAAAAATTTTAAATTCCTATGGAAGTACAAAAGACCCTGAATAAGTATAGAAATCTTGAGAAAAAAAAATAAGCAAAGTTGTAAGCATTACAATACATGATTTCAAAACATACTACACAGACATAATAACCAAAACACCATAGTATTTGCACAAAAACAGACACATAGACCAATGGTACAGAATAGAGACTCTCTCACATAGATAGATAGATAGATATAAATGAATGCATGTATATCTACAGAGTCTTAACAAAGTTTCCAAAAAGAAAGACGAA
This sequence comes from Sciurus carolinensis, assembly GCF_902686445.1. Lineage (NCBI taxonomy): Eukaryota > Metazoa > Chordata > Mammalia > Rodentia > Sciuridae > Sciurus > Sciurus carolinensis. The sequence goes on from NC_062224.1 coordinate 90,540,680, forward strand.
AAATATTGGTTAAAGGACCACCTTCAATAAGAGATGCTGGTAAAAATGGATATCCATATACAGATGATTAAATCTTGATTTCTCTTTTCATGTACAAAATTAAATTCAAAACATTTCACAGGTTTAAATATAAGATCTAAAAAGTCTAAAATTACTAGGAGAAAACAATGAAGAAATAATAAATTGGTTCAAGCAACAATTTTATGGATAGACCACAAAAGCAGAGGTGCAAAAGTTTGATATATTAAATTGAAAACCTTCTGTACAGCTAAAGAAACAACAGAATGAGATAAGCCTTGGAATGGAGGGGGAAAAAAAAAAACACTTGACAACTTTGCATCTGACAAGGGTTAAATTTAGAATGTGTGTTAAATGACCCTAAAAACTGAAACCAAGAAATCAAATTAAACGTTGGGAAAATGATTTGTGATATAAAGAAGAAATACAAATGGCCAAAAATACATAAAGAAATGCTCAATATCATTAGCCATCAGGGAAATTAAAATAAAAATTACATTGAGGTATTATGTCACCCCAGTTAGAATGTATATTATTAAAAATAAACTCTGAAATTAACAAGTGCTGGTGAGGTTTTGGGGGGGAAATGCACTCTTGGTGGGAATTTAAATCAGTACAATCATTATGTAGAACAGAAGTTTTCTCAAAAACCTAAAATTAGATCTGCCATATGATCCAGTTATCCTGCTTCTGGGTACATATCCAAAGAAAACATCAAATAGCATACCAAAGGGATATTTGCATGCCCATGTTTATTGCTGTGTTATTCACAATAGCTAAGATGTTGAATGAGAATGTGTTGATCCACAGATAAGATAAAGATAATGTGGCATATTTAAACAAAGAAATATTATTCAGCCATAAAGAACTGAATCTTTTCATTTATACCAAAATGGATGGAAATGGAGGACATTATGTTAAGTGAAATGAACCAGACAGAAAGATAAGCCCGATATGTTCTCTTCCATCTGTGGAATATGAAAAAGGGTGACCTGAAAGTAGAATACTGACCATTAGAGGTTGAGAAGTGTGTGAGCAGTAGAGCAGGAAGATGGAGGTTGGATATGATCGGGCAGGATATATGCAAATATGGAAATATCACAATGACTCCCATTAATATGGGCAACTAATACATGCTAATATAAAATTAAAATGTAGTTTTAGACATCCTCATTAATTGTGTCTTGAATATATAGTTGTATTTATGAATCTAAAATAAAAAATAACTTATTATTTATTTCCTCACATATTAATATTTAGTAGAGAAGCATTCCACAGAATATACCTTCTTTAATGTGTGAATGTTCTATTGAACACAGCAAAGTATCATATTCAAGGCTCTGATTTTCCCAGGACAGGTCAGAACACTGAAGTACTTACTTAAACATTTTGGCGGTTCTGACCACTCTCCAGCTCTACACACTATTGTCTTGCTACCCTGAAGTTGATACAAAGACTGGCACTGATATTCAACCTATGATCCTGGAGAATATACTGATGACAGGGAATGAAGTGATGTCTCCGTTTTCAACAGGTGGAGGAGAACCACATTTTCCTGTGGAATCTGAAAAATACCATTTCATTTATGGAGAGAACAAATCAAAATACAGAATAAAATTAAAGCCAGCACAAACATATCACTATCTACAGCATCAAGACTTTATCATTTCTGATAACAGGTGATCACTTGAAAAAATCTTAATCACGGAAAATGAGGGTTACATTTGTAAGCTCTTCATTTCATCTCACTGAAGGCACAAATAAACCGTCAAAAAATGTGTCCATTTCCCAGTGATCTAGTACTAAAAATGTGTCTGCAATAAATGCTTCATGGTAAGATAGCAATGACAAACTAAGAAAGTTTCTTGTTCTTATATATGACATGATGCAGTGTTTATTGTGTCCCTACTGTTTTCCTTTTGATTTTCCTTTCATTACAAAAGAAATAATAACTCGTTGGAAAAAATTCAAAGAATGCAAATTTGTAAAAAACAAAAGGGAAATATTTTCTTCCTGATCTGGACAAGATGAGTAAAAATCATTCCTATGTATTCTTTTGCTAAGCATAATTTATAATCTTAGATATAAAAAATTTAAAGACCAATATAAGAAGACTCTGGAAGGTACAGAGAATTCATTCTGACTAGGAACTTCAGAACTCAAGGAATGGAAAATAGTTTACTATATGAGTTTACCTAAGGGCTTTTGTGTATTCTAGATGGAGCACTGGAAAAGGCTAATCCCAGGCATGATATCAGGTAGAGATAAATAAGGAAAATCTCATCCCTTTATCCTAAGGACAAGAGAGGGAGCAGTCTTGAAGACCAAGAGAAGATAGACTGAAAATCTATGAGTGAATTTAACTTCAGAGACCTTGAGAAAAAAATAAAACATTGGAGCCCAGAAAGAGGGAAGAAATAAGTTCAATAAAACAATTTCACAACTTGGGCATGAGGCACATAAGTAGGTATTCAAGAAGATGTGTAGACTCATGTTAATACATATCATAATGAATCTGTTTGAAGATAAAGGAAAAATTCTTGAAAACTGCAAGGTAGAAAATCCACATTACCTATACATGACTAATATTCAAATGACAGTGGGCTTCTCATTCATGGCCATGGAGGCCACAAGGAAGTGAAAGAAGAAAGATGTCACCCTCAATCTCTACGTGCAGTGACACTGTGCTTTAGAATAAAGGCATTCTTTTACAAAAAAGATCAAGAGAATCTGTCTCCAAGAGTTATCCTTAAAGTCTAACTGAAGAAATTATTCATATAGAAATGAAAAGATGACTGAAGAAGATCGAGTCTTCAGGAGAGAGAAAAGAACAATGTAATTGGTAAAAGGAAAAATATATAATATAATAGATGTTTTCCTCATCAGTTCATTCATTATGTTTAATGTCTGAGGAAAATTATAGTATTTGATAATAGTACTCAGTGTATATAGAGGAGACATTAAGGGCAAATGGACTTAAATGGAAATAAGGTTCCCACATTTCGATGGAAAAATAAAATGTCAATATTAGTCGAGTGATAAGCTGAAAATAAATTATGTATATACTGGAATACCTAAAACAATAATTTTTAAAACAAAGGTGGTGTGTGAATCTATCAGAGAGATACACACAAAAATAGGAAAATAATTCAAAATAAAATTCTTTAAAAATGCTCCCCCAAAGGAAGGGAAGAGATCAGAAACAGGAATGAGAAACAGAGAAAATAAATATAACAAAACAAGACACAAAACCCCAATATTTCAATACTTATTTTAAATGTAAAGGGTCTAAATATAGCAGGTGAAAAGAACAAGAAGGGCAAGATAGATACGTAAATGAGGACTAAATCTATGTGGTCTACATGAAATTGACTTCACCATTAGCAAAAGGTTGAGTCAACATCAAGGAAGAGAAAGTAAATTAGGAAAATTTAATTTTTAAAAATAAAAATGGATGATATAATGTTTCCATTATGTGTTTCCCTTATTTACTGAATTCTAAATATTAGAGTGCCAATGGACAAATACCCAGATTTATTTTATAAATATAGTGTTTCCCTGGCTGGCCTCAGTCACATACCTTCAAATATTTTCTATGTACTCAGAATGCCCAAAAGTATATCATATTCTATGTTCAGTCTTCAATGACCTGTTTTCTACTTCTCGAAGGGGATCTCTTGGAGTTTTCAAAATGTACTGAGTATCTTAATGTTTAAGATGAGAAATTTTCTCAGATTGTAATTGTTCTATTAATTTAGTTAAATATGTCTTGAAAAAACTACACGATATTTCTTAGTTCATTTGGCCAAAAAATAAATTTCTAGCAATATCACTTTATTTGCATAAAAAATATATTCTATAAGAATTACTTCACTTCATTTTTATCAACACATTTTACTCATACTATGTCATCAAGGAAAGCAAAATTAGGAATATGATATTCTACCTTTGGACTGAGGTGGCTCTGTCCAGGTTCCATTTACACACATCACTTCTACTTCCCCAACATATCAAAAGGTTTGATGCATTCATAATGTACTCTCTCACCAGATGGATATGTACGCATCTGGATTGATATTTTACTAGCATTTTCCACCCTGGGTGGATTCACACAGGAAATATCTGAATAGAAAGAAAAGAAAGTATCTGTCCATGTAACAGAAACAGAAACAGAACCCTAATATAGTGACCAAGTATAGGAAACAGATACAATAACCCAACACTGTGAAAATGTATAGTAAACAGAGACCTTAGTCAGATACATGACCAGCTACAGAAACCAGAGACTGTGATACTGTGACCTATTATGATAAGATGAGGCATTAGTCAGATACCATGATCAGATATAGTAACCAGAGAATTTAGGCAATTACTGTGAACAGGTATGGTAACCAGAGACATGAGAAAGATATTGAGACTAGGTACATTTAACATAATCATAATATAAACACTCAGACCAAGTACAGTAACCAAAGACATTAACCAGGTACCTAGACCAAGTACAGTATACAGAAAAAATACCCAGATACAGTAACCACAGATATTAGTCAGATACCATGACCAGGTACAGAAAAACACAGAGAACCAGTAAACAGTTATTGTCCAGACACTGTATCCAAGGAAAGTAACCAATGTCATTAGCCAGATATCATGTAAAGGTTCAGGATACAGATACATTAGCCAGATAGGCTAATCAGGTATAGTAATCTGAAATATTACCCAGGAATGGTGACCAGATACAGTAACTAGAGTCAGGAGCCAGTAATGATAACTAGCTAGAGTAAACAGAGAATTTTGCCAGTTTCTGTGGGTAGGAACAGTAAGCAGAAACAATACCTTGAACCTCCACCTGTGACAATAAGCAGAGGAATTCACAGAGACATTAGCCAGACCTTGATCAGGCATAGTAAACACAGACATTAGCCAGATACACTGTATAGCTACTATCACCAGAGATGGTGGTCAGATATTCTGCAAGTATATCATGCAGAGAAATAGGTCAGACACTTTGAATATGTACAGTATACAGAAAAATATCATGTTACTGTGGTCAGATATAGTCACCAGACATTAATCATATAGTGTGATAAGGTACACTAACTACAGACATTACCCAGACACCATGAATGGGTAGAGTAATGGGAGACATCAGCCAGATACTGTGATCAGAAACAGTAGCCAGAGAAAATATTCAAATACTATGACCTTGGTACAGTAACCAGAGACATTTTCGAGACACTGTGACCAGTAAAATACCATGACCAGGTGTGATGGTTGGATATGAGGTGTTCCCCCAAAGCTCACATGTGAGTCAATACAAGAAGGTTCAAAGGAGACATGATTGTGTTGTGAGAGCCTTGGCATAATGACTGACTTACTCTCTGGTGCAATAAGTTGAGTGACAAACAACAGGATAGGGTGAGGCTGAAGGAGAATGGAATTGGGGTGTGGCTTTGGGGTATAGATTTTGTATCTGGAGATTGGAGATTCTCTCTGTCTGCTCCTGATCACGGAGATATGAGATGCTTCCTTCCAACACCCTCTCCCACTGTGATGTCCTACCTCATCTCAAGCCATGAAGAATGGAGCTGACCTTCATGGCCTTTCAGACCTCTGAAACCATGAGCTCCCCACATAAACTTTTCTTCCTCTATAATTGTTCTGCTCAGAATCATTTAGTCACAGCAACAAAAAACTGACCAAGACATTAGGTATAGTAAACAGAGTCATTATCTACATAAGGTGACCAGGTACAGTAACAGAGACATTAGCCAGACACAGCAACAAGTTCAGAAACCAAACCATTAAAATCTAACTGACAAGGTACAATAACCAGAGACTCAATTTAGCCAGATTTGGTGATCAAGTGTCGGGGTTTCGGCCGGACCCCTGGCCCTAGGTGGAGCCTGGCCAAGATGGCGCCTGGCAAGCTGCCAGTGCGGTTGAAAAACTGCTACTCTGCACGTATACAACTAATTTCACCTTGAGGAAGTCTCAGTAATTGGTCAGGGCCTCTGCATGTTTCTTGCGTGATTCTTAGGTGCTTCAAGTTATACCCATATACGTCTATCTTTTCCCCACATATCATGAATATTCTAATTAGTTGATATAACCTATATAAGTGACAATAACTTCCCAAAAAGAGGAAGAAATAAAAAGAAGAATCAGCTGTTAATAAGGAAGTTTGCCACCCATCACGTCTCCGGGTCGTTCTTGCTGGCGGGAGCGACAATCAAGGACATAAACAAGAGAAATTATGCACTTACTGTGACTAGGAACGTGAACCACAGACATTAGCCAGATACTGTGACTAGTAACCAGAGACATTAACCAGATACCAAGACTAGGTAGAGTATACCAAGACAATACCCAGATACAATGACACAATACAGTAGTCAGAACATTGAGCAGATACCAAGACCAAACATAGTTAAAGGAGTCATTACCAGATACTGTGAACAAACAGAGGAATCAGAGACTTTAACAACTTCTATGACAAGGTACAAAAACCAGAGAATTAAGCCTGATATTATGACCAGGTACAGTAAACTGAGACAATAACTAGATTCAGTCAGGAGGTATAGTAACCAGAGACATTAGCTAGATCCCATGGTGCATCAAATAGAGACAGCATCCTGATGCCTGATCCGTACTGTCATGAGTCAGATACCATAGCCCACTACAATAACCACAGACCTTAGCTACATACCATGACCAGGTACAATAACCAGAAACATTAGCTAGATATTCTGACCAGTTATAATAATCAGCAACATTAGCAAGGGACCTTGACCAGGTCTAGGAAACACAGACGATACCCAGATATGATGACAAGGAAAGGTAGCCAGAGACTTTAGTCAAATACTGCGACCAATTACAAAACCAGTGGCCATATACAGTAAACAGATAACAATTAGTCACTCTGACAAGGTACAATAACCTGAGACATTAATTAGTCAGATGCTGTAACCAAATATAATAAACAAAATTCTACCCATATATTGTCACTAGATACTGTAACCAGAGTCTTTATGCAGATATTTGACCACGTACAGTAAACTGAGGTGTCAGGCCAGATACCATGACCAGGAAGAGTCAACAGAGATAGTGCCTACATACTAGGATCTATCACAATAAGACACATTACATGGACCTTTCCTCAGCAGACATTCTGATTCCTGGCATCCTACCTTCTGGTGGTCTCCACTGCAGCTTGACTTTCCCTCTCAGAGATTCTCACCATCACCCACTTAGGGGTTCTCCTCACAGATTCTTTTCATGCTATGCACTGCCAGTCTTCATAGGATTTTCTTAGACACCTTCGTGGAAGTTTGTGGGAACTTGGAACTCTTTTCTTCTCAGTTTACACCTGTAAAAAGAGCACACATTACACATTTGACAGTTACCATGTCCAGGTACAGTAAATAGAGACAATAAATAGATAGGATGACGAGTTACAGTAACCACAGGCATTAGGCATATACTTCTGACAAGGTACAGTGTCAAACACTGGACAGATAACATGACCAAGTAACCAGAGACTTTAACCAGATTCTGTGAATGGGTACTGTTCCAGCTACTCCAGACTCAGCCCACCTGTGACTCCCATGGGTGACTTGCTGAGGATGCCTGGGGTTGAGAGGGTCTGCCCTGTGCTGGGTTGCAGTGGAGAGGTGGCCCTGCTTCTCCATGTGCCCTTCACCTCTGCAGCAGCTCTGGCCACAATCGGTGGGGGACCAGCAGGACCTGGCACTGGCTGTGGGGACAGCTAGCCACCCAACACCCTTCCTCGTCCCCCAGGCTTGGCCTCCAGGGTGGACCCCACCCCACCTCACTTGCCTGGGTGCCTTTCCTACCTGGAGCTCAGTGTGGGAATTCTGACATCTCCAGCCACCTTTGTCTGCATTATGGTCATGGGCTCCCAAAACGAGTCCCCAAAGGGCCTCAAAGCATGCTACACCGCTGCACCGCAAACAGAATGGTCAGCAGGGACCTAGGGTAGACTTTGGACGCCTGACACCGGGCCCAGCTTCTGAGCTGGGAACTTCGGACAAGGCCTGCCAGCATCCAGGCCGAAGGGAGTTTGAATTCCTCTTCAGCCTGTTCAGGGCCTCAGGGTGCGGGGCAGTTGGTCGCCGGCCCATCCAACATTCCACTGCAGCATGCGGACCCTCTGAGCGCGTGTCCAACGAGGGCGGGGCGGTCAGGGTGCCCTCAAATGAACAGAGAGGCCAGGGACGCGTCAGGGGGCAGGGCTGGGGTCCATTGCGTCCTCTGTGTGGAGCTCAGGGCCTCCGGGGCCTGCAGAGGTGGTCAAGGTAAGCACAGGAAGGTCAGGGCGACTTCTTCAGCAGAAATGTGCTGAATCCTACAGTCTGAGCAGGAATTGCTCAGTGGAAGCAGAACTAGTCCGGGTCCAGGCATGCGTGCGCATGCGCACAAGGCCACAGGTCACCTGATTCCTGAGATGCAGGGTCATTGAGAATGTTCCATGTGCTGCTGAGAACAATACATGTTCTGCAGCTACTGGATGCAGTGCTCTGTAAAATCTTTTAGAGCCATTCAATCTACAATTTAGTTTAACTTTTATTTCTTACTGTTTTTGTCTGGATAATCTGCCCATTGAAGAAAATGAGGTGTTGAAGTCTTCTGCTGTTACTATATTGTTCCTGTTTCTCTTTTGTGGTCTGTTTGTACTTGTATTATCAAGTTGTGTATTCTACCCTTAGGAGCACGTGCATTTGCAATTGTTATATCTTCTTGTTGAATTGATTCCTTAGTCATTATATAGCAATCTTATTTGTATCTTTTTACAGTTTTTGTCTTAATGTTCCTTCTCTCAGATGTAATTATAGTTACTCCCACTCCCTTTTAGTTTCTGTTTGCTTGGGTTATTTTCCCCCCATTCTTTTGCTCTGAGTGTGTATTTACTGATACAATGAGTTTCTTGTAGGCAGTATGTCATTGGGGCTTGCTTTTTCTTCCATTCATTCTCCCTATATCTTTATGGAGAAGAATTTAATGTTTATATTTATTAAGTGTAAGCAAAGACTTATTCTTGACATTTAATTTTCTTCTGCTTGTTCCTATGTTATTTTCTTCCTCTCTTGTCTATCCTGTGATTTTGTGTATTGAAAAATTTCTTTCATTTTCATATCATGTATTTGTTCTTCTAGTGGGTTTCATACTGTTTCATGTTTGTATGAGGGCAGTTAGTGTTTTTTCACTTCAGTTGTAGAACTTCCTTAAGAGATATTTTGTAAGGCAATATGGTGCTACTGAATTCCCTTAGGTTTTGCTTAATTAGGAAAGTCTATTTCTTCTTCATTTATGTAGCATAGCCTTGTGGGGTACAGTATACTTGCTTGGCATTTTTTTCCCTTTGAATATGTATTCCTATGCATCCTGACCTGTAAAGTGCTGGCTGAGAAATTTCCTCACATATCTGAAGCTTGATACTTTTCTGTTGCTAGTTTTAGAATTCTTTCCTTTCATCATTTAATATTTTGACAACAATATGCCAGTGTGAGGACATTTTCCATCAGATTTATTTGGGGTCTTTGAGCCTCCTGTACTTACATACATAATCTTTCCATTTTAGCCATTATTTAATTAATTACCTTTTTATGCCTTTTCCTTTCTTTTAACCTTCAAAAATCCTGAAATTTTAAAAGAGATGTTCCTTTAATGGTGTCCATAATTTTTGGAGGATTCCTTAATTCTCTTTTGTTTTACACTTTCATATTTTATTTTTTAAGTTTAATTTTTTAGCTGCCCCAGAAAAACATAGTGGTTTTACATAATAATAGGGCACCAGGTAGTGTTTAATACTAACATACATTATATATTTAAACAGACTTGAACATATTATTTCATCATTTATTGTTTCTGTATATGAAAACCCAATAATATGTAATCTAATCATAAAAAAGAATGAAATTCTCTCAGTTGTGACTAGAAGAAGGGAATTGGTGATCATTAGGTGAAGTGGAGTATACCATGCATAGAAAGATAGTTTCACATAATCTCATTTGCACATGAATTTTAAAAGGTTGATATCATAGAAGCTGAATTTGGAATGGCACTAACCAGAAGCTGGGGAAAATAGGAGGGATGAAGGTTGGGGAAAGTTGATTAATGAGTATTAACAAATGTGATATGTATTTCAGAGACTGCATTACCTGACTTGGCTGCTAATGGGCAGTAGCTTTTATGTCACTTTGACCTGAGTGGAATTTCGTAATCCAGATGTACTCTGGCCAAGAGGAGTTGCAGTTGCTTGATTTGGAAATCAGTCTTGCATTAATGCACCTAATGCATTGTTTTCTTCAGAAACATATTATACTTTTGACTCATGTTGAATTGGAAATTAATTTACATATCCATATCAGTTTGAAAAAAAATTTAATAATAAAAGACCATCCCTGTTATAAAGTTCCAAGAGACTTGGGTACATTGTGTCCATGTCCTAAGTCTTTGTGCAATTCAGAATTTAGAAGAGGTAGACTGGGATATCTAGCAAGGTATTTCTAAGCTGCAAAGTATTAAGGTTACATTTATTTACTTAACAGAATTGAGAGCACATACATAATTCAAAGATAGAATTTATAATAAGAGGGGAAAAGGGCCACATAGTTGAAAACTTCTCAGCATTGCTGTGTGGCAGGAAATGAAGGAGAATTTCCAGTCAAGGAAACCAAGTGTGTGATAGGATGACTGTTGTATTGAGTTTCATATGAATAGGAATGACCAACACAGTGGATGAAAGGTCCTGAAGACCTTTCAGAGATCTTGAAAGCTTCCCCTCCCATCACAAACCAAGAGTTTTTGGAGCGCAGAATGGTTTCAGTGGACAGGTTCAGGACCCCCTCCAAAGGATGGTGGCTACTGATTTTGACCTCTAGCACCACCCGTTTCTTTGTACAACATGAGCAACACTCATCAGCTTCTCCAGCTGTGCTTTAAGGTGTATTTACCTTCTTACAATTAGTATGATATCAATTGTAGACTGCTAATGCAAATTGAATATCCCTAATTCCAAATGCTTAAGGCCACATTTTCTTTTATTTTGAAGTATTTATATATACAGAATGATACATTGGGGTAGGACCTGAGCCTAAACACAAAATTTACTTGTTTTACATATTCACTACATAAATATATTGCAAAGATAATTGTATGCATACCTAAAATGATTTTGTGCATTGGACAAAATATCATGGTGTGGAATTTTCCACTTTTGGCATTATTATCTAGGAAGTTTAAGAAGTTTTAGCATTTCAGATTTTGGATATTTGGATTAAGATTATTCAACTTGTGTATGCCCTTTATTGTCTTGAAGCAACTCCTTCTGTGTCAAATTTTTTAAAGATTATTTTTATAAATGATGTTGCTTTTTTCCATTTATTCAGATAATAATGATTTTTAAATTTTTTCTGTTAATATAATGTATAGTATTTAATGACTGGTATTTATTGAACCATCTTTGAGTCCCAGAAATAAATCACGGATGAGCAAGTCTTATGAGTCCTTAAATGTACTGTTGAATTCATCTTATATTGACAGTTTTGGCTTCTCTATTCACCAGGGATATTCATCAGGTATATAAGTTTATTATTTTCTCATAATATACTTGTGTGACTTTGGTGTCAAGATAATGTTGGCCTCATAAATTAATTTGGAAGTGATTACTATTCCTCAATTTTTTGGAGGGACATAAAAAGAATTCATAATAATCTTTTTTATTAGAGCTTTATAGTTACACATGTTAGTTGGGTTCTTTCAGGTCACATTAATTTTTAAATGTTTTATAAAACTTACCAGTAAAGTTATAGATCCTGGGACTTTTCTTTCATAAAAGATTTTTTAATAACTAATTCAAATTCCTTGTTCATGTTAGTCTCTTGAGAATTTTGTATTTATGATTCAGTACTGGTAGGTTGCAAGTGTGTACAAATAGGTTCATTTCTTCTAGGTGATCCAAGTTGTTGGTATAATTGTGCACACTAGATTCATAGTACATTGCATTTTTTGTCATTAGCTGAAATGTTTCTTCTTCATTTTGAATTTATTTACTTTCATATTTGTCTAGGTAAACTTCTATCAATTTTGTTTATTGGTTCAAATACCAACTCTTAACTTTGTTGATGCTTAATATTGTTTTCTTAGTTGATATTCTTCCTTTTTTGAATACTTTTTATTTCCTCCCTCATAATATCTTTAGTTTAGTTACTTCTTCATTTTCTAGTTCTCTGAGGTATAAGATTTGAAGCTTTGTTATTTATTTGAGATCTAATTCATGTGGGCATTTATAGTTATATATCTACTTCCTTTACAGAACTCCTTTTCTGCACCTTATACTTTTTAGTATGCTGAGTTTTGATGTTTACTTGTAAGTATCATTTATTTTCCTTTCAATTTTGTCAATGACTTATTGGAAGGTCAGGAAGATGACATTCAAATTCTATATATTGTGAATATACCAACATTCCATTATTGATTTAGAGTTTCATGTGTTTCTTTGGCAAAGATACTTGATATCATTTCAGTATTCTTAAAAGTTTGAATCTTTTTGTGACAAAACATATGACTTAGCCTGCAGAATGTTGTGTATATACTTCAGAATAATGTGTATTCTGCTATTGTGTGGAATATTCTATATATGTCTGTTAGGTCTATTTGGTGTAACATATAGCTCAAGTCCAGAGAAACAGAAAATAAATAAAACAAACAAGACAAAAAAACCCCAACATTTCAATAATTATTTTAAATATAAATGGTCTAAATATACCAGGTGAAAAGAGCAAGAAGGGCAAGATAGATACGGCAATGAGGCCTAGGCTCCAGTGGCGCTGCGGGTGTCGGAGGGAGGTAGTGCTTTGCACTCCTTGAGACTGCATCTCAGGGATGATGGCGGAGGGAGATCATCGCAGCACCAACCTGCTGGCTGCAGAGACTGCAAATCTGGAACAGCAGCTACAAGGATGGGGAGACATGATGCTGATGGCTGGTAAAATTCTCCCATGGGAAAGAGCCTGGTTTCCCCCTGCCATCATGGGTGTGGTTTCTTTGGTGTTTCTGATTATCTATTATTTGGATCCATCTGTTCTCTCTGGTGTTTCCTGTTTTGTGATGTATTTGTGCTTGGCTGACTACCTTGTTCCCATTCTAGCCCCTAGAATTATTGTCTCCAATAAATGGACCACTGAACAACAGCAAGGATTCCATGAAATTTGCAGCAATCTAGTGGAGACTCGACACAGAGCTGTGGCTGGTAGAAACGCCTCTTTACATTAAAGGAAGAAAAGTCAGGGGCTGGGGAGATAGCTCAGCTGGTAGAGTGCTTGCCTTGCAAGCACAAGACCCCTGAGTTTGATCCCCAGTACCGCAAAAAAAAAAAAAAAAAAAAAAAAAAAAAAAACTAATATGTACTTCATGACCATGATCATTTCTCTTGCTGCGGTTGCCTGGATTGGACGGCAAGTCCTCAACCTATTTCTCACCTACCTGATAGTGACTTTCTGACTGTTGCTTCCTGGACTAAACCAACGTGGAATCATTTCAAAGTACATTGGAATGGCCAAAAGGGAGATAAACAAACTTCTCAAACAAAAAGAAAAGAAGAATGAATAATACATCTGCTTTATTCCTTGTTAATGGAGCAAGCATTACCCCTGGGAACACTTCCTACTATGCTGTTTGGATACTAAAATGTTACAGAAGTAGCTCTTGCTCTGCCTCACTCTTGCCAGGTAAGGCTTTGTGCATAGTGTCTTTGAGTCAGGTGTAGCTGGGTAAATTTTCATCAATTGGCCTTAAATGGACAACTCATTAATGAGGATGGCTTGTCTTGATTTTTCTCAACCAGGGATAATTGAATTTTTACTTCGACAACTTCCTTTAAAATAACAGTGGTGAATTTTACTTTTTAGTGAAATTAATAGTGTTGACATTTGTTTTAGCTAGGTGAAAGGTAGTAATCTGTGGCTATAAGAAGCTGTATCTACTGTCTGCTTCACAGTTTGCTTAAAAAAACTGTCTGGCTTCATGAGTATAGAGACCAAGTTTACTACTTCTGAGGAAGAGACCAATTAATTAAGATTTGTTCTTTGTCCTGTTTTTTTGTTTGTTTGTTTCTTTGTTTTTCACCATGGGAGAAGAATCCCCATGGAATAAAATATAGCTAATTCCATGCCCTAGTTTATATAGGTTTCTCCCTTGTGCAAAACTTAAGCCATTTCTATGAAACATGGATTCTTTGTTCCACAGGGAATCTGACAGGCTTAGAGCTGCTGTTCCCTGCACCACTTCAAGTTAGTAAACCTTTCAGTCTTTTTAACAGCAGACTCCCAAAAGATTGTACTTAGGATTCTTAGCATACTTAGCATTTCATGTTTTCAACTGACTTAAAGTCCATAGTAGATTAACACTTGTGTTCCATACCTTTACTCCATGACTAGCTAAACAAAGACAAAAGTCTTCTTGTGTTTAGTCAAAATTCATTACAGTAGAGAAGAAAGTAATACACTAATTTTTTTTTTTTTTTTTTTTTTTTTTTTTTGCAGTGCTGGGGATCAAAACCAGGGCCTTGTGCTTACAAGGCAAGCACTCTACTGACTGCGCTATCTCCCCCGCCCCTCTACTAATTTTTAAGACCAGAGAAAGCCTTCAAGGGTAAACATCAAATTTCCATTCTTTGGTTGTGGCCATTACTTGGTCCCCTTTGGTTTGGCATTGAAGATAGGGACTGCACTGATGACTTTTTTCCTTCAATATTTCTTTGAAAAATTCCAGGGCTTTGGTGAGAGCAGACACGTAGTGATAGCTCGCCTCTGGTCTACATAGATTTGTGACTCTTTGGAAAGCTTGTCAGTCTTTCCTCCTCAGTAGTTAGAAATTTAGAGTAGTTGAAATCTGTAGGAATAAAGCTTTGAGGGACAAAAATGTGACATGTTTGGAAACAATTCTTAAACCGATTAATTAGCCATAATGTAGTTTTGTGAATTTATTGCACTGACACTGGAAAACCTGTACCTTGTGGTGTATCTTTTCCTAATTAAGTGTTGTGTTCTCCCTTCAATATTGCTATAAACAGTGGCACCCAGTATGATATGTTTGATTCTTTTTCTAATGACAACTACCTTAATTTTACATGTGTTTCCTCATTGTAAATAAGCCAGTTTCCTATCTGGATTTTTTTCTTTGTGAATACATGTTTTACTAATTAACTACTTCAGCAGTTTTAATCCTGTATTATTTCTCCTACTTTGTTTTGTGTAAAAGGGGAAAAATAAAAAAAAAAAAATTTTTAAAGCTAAATGAGGCCAAACTCTATATGGTCTACATAAAACTGACTTCACCATTAACAAAAGGTAGAATCAAAGTCAAGAAAGAGAAAGTAAATTAGGAAAAATTAATTTTTAAAAATAGAAACAGATTATATAATATCTCCATTATATGTTTCCCTTATTTTCTGAATTCTAAATATTAGAGTGCCAATGACCAAATACCCAGACTTATTTTATAAATATAGTGATTCCCTGGACATCCTCAGTCACATACCTTCAATATTTTCTATATGCTAAGAATGCCCAAATGTATATCATGTTCTCTGATCAGTCTTCAATCCCCTGTTTTCTACATCTCAAAGGGGATATCTCTTGGAGTATTAAAAATGTACTGAGTATCCTAATGTTTAAGATGAGAAATTTTCTCAGATTGTAATTGTCCTATTAATTCAGTTAAATATGTCTTGAAAAAACTACACGATATTTCTTAGTTGGCCAAAAAATAAATTTCTAGCAATATCATCTTATTTGCATTAAAAAATATATTCTATAAGAATTACTTCACTTCATTTTTATCAAAACATTTTACTCATACTATGTCCTCAAGCAAAGCAAAATTAGGAATATGATATTCTACCTTTGCACTGAGGTGGCTCTGTCCAGGTTCCATTTAGTCACATCACTTCTACTTCCCCAAATATTTCAAAAGGTTTGATACATTCATAACGTACTCTCTCACCAGATGGATAACTACACATCTGGTTTGATAATGTATTAGCATTTTCCACTGTGGGTGGATTCACACAGGAAATATCTGAATAGAAAGAAAAGAAAGTATCTCCACCTAGCGTTCATTTTGAGTAACCAATCAATCAATAAGATTCCAAATACATTTTAAGCAGGATTGAAAATAAATAGATACTTTGACATGAAAAACTTTTCTGATTCCAATGAATTCACATGGAATATGAATATGAAAAAAATAGCAATTTTTTTGGATCAGAGCTAACCTTTCATGCTCTTAAATCTCTTCCCTATCCTTCACTAGAACACTGATAGACATTTTAACTCCTTGAAAGCCACTGAGAATGAAAGTTCCTGGACATTTCCCCTTGGGTTGAGTAGAACAAATATTACAAGTTCTATAAGTGCAACATGAATTTTTTAAAATGAAAAAAAAATAAGAGTAAAGAGATTATATGGCATCAATGTTTGGTATACAATTATCTTGTTCCTTAATTATCATTTTAGTTCCTAAATAAAAACAAAGAGGCATTTCCTTAGAGACTAAGTCAAGAATTAAGAACACAGTTGGAAGAATAATCTGTTTATTCTTAAAACACAGTTAAAAGATGAAGATGTTATGTTCAACGATAAAGCACCAATAAAAACAAAAATTAATACTTAAGTAAAACTTTAAAAAAGGATAAATTTTTAAAAAATTAGAGACATGGGAAAATAACAGAAAAATATACCTATAATTATAGAAACATGGCTTTTATAACTTGTTTATAAATGCTTTCTGATACTATGATGAACAATGTGTAATTCCTCAGAGTTTTAGGTGCATGGATAGTAATAACAGACTATTGCAATGGTTCCAAACTGAGGTGTAATGAAATCCTTTGGAGAACTTCATAAATATTTTTTAAGATTACACCTCAAGATTATTTTTTCCAGTATGTCTAAAATGAGCTCAGGAATTTCTATTTGGATTCATAAAATATTTGTTCAAAAATGTTGATGCTGCTTGTTCAGGGAACACATTTTGAGAACCACAGGGCTATGTGATTAACTATAGCATATTCAATTCCAACCTTTCATTTTTAAACTTAAGCCTACTTTGTCTTGCCCTAAAAATTAACCTATGCTCATTTTGAAGGATGCTATGAAAATATTAATACTTCCTAAAAGTCTAATAAATAAATTTACAATGCCATCAAAGTACCTTTGCACATCGGTTTTCTTATTCATTTTGCCATTAATACATGTCACAGTATTGGACCCATCCAATTGGTAAAATGTTGGGCATTTGTAAGCCACTTGATCTCCTGATTTATATGACTCCTTCCTCAGTCCTATGAGTGTGGCACCATCAAAGTTGGGTAAATTAAAACAATCTGTTCCTGAGAGAAAAAAATATGTATTTGTTCAGTAAATCTTAAAAAATGTAATATCTAATAGTAATATTCTAAAATAATACTTAGCAACCTATAGAACCAATGAATACCACATAATATACTATTTAAAACTTGACAAAATATGATCAAATTTGACATCAATTGAATTGTTCTAAATTTATCAAAAGCATAAGACAGGAATGACACTTGAAGAAACACTAGTAGTTCTAATATTTAAGGCTAGATTTTCACATTCAAATAATTTTTTGCCCCCAGATGCCACATGTATTATATATTTCTACTTTTGGTTTCTGAAAATGTGAATTACTTACAATATTTATTCCAAACCTTTAGAAAGTATGTATTTTAGTAAGATTACTGATGAATTAAGGTAGATTACATAATGATGAGATTGATGAGTAAGGGTCCTTTTCTCCAGAAACAAAGATAAGAAATCTGAAAATTTACATCAGAGGACACAAATGATTACACAAAATTATGTGAAAAGGAAGTAATTTGCCTCATAGTGTCAATTTTTTTAATTACTAGGCTATAATTCTCTACCAGACTCAAGAAATTTCAGGTACCTTGTAAAATTCTAGAATTACACCTTACTTTCTTATTTGTATCACTTATACTTTGAATTAGGGAATCTGACACATGTATTATAAAATTAAAACACTATACTTATGCATTCTGGTGGGTAGGACCATTTTCCTCCTAAACATTTTATAAATGCAGGTCCATCAATTCCAAAACCTTCTGAACAATTGTAAGTAACTTCTTTTCCATATGGGTAACTATCTAACTCATGAGACACAACACCATTTAAAATGGAAGATGGAGATTCACAAGGAAGTCCTAAAAAATAAATAATGAAAGAATGAATCCAAGATTTGCTAACTCAGAAAGAAAATTTTATATGTCAATTTATTATGTCAATGTTGATGTATCACAGTTTTTGAAAAGAAATAATAATAACAGAGAAGCTACTATGAAGTCACAGAGAATGTGCACAAGTCTTCCTAAGTTCACCTTTCTCATGTCTGTCCAACTCTCAAACTGAAAACAGGAGCAATAAATTGCAATAAAAAATGGCAAAGTTTCTCTAACCAACCATGAGTGACAAATGGAAACACCCAAAATTAATAACATTAAATAAATTACCAAGTATTATGAGGCATCAGAAGAAACACTGTAAGAAAAGCATTTTTAAAATATTTAAAAACTTGGTTGCAAAGGAAACTCTAGAACTTAAATGAATTTAAATGCACTACCCATTACATTTTTTTCAAAAGAAATGCCAAAGTAAAAAGTGACTCCATAATGAATCAATAAAATGAACAAAAATAAGATTCATTCAATATTGCCAAAGTATTTTAATGGTAAAATACATGAATAATTAAATAATATGATAATCTCTAATGTATTCCTCCCCTGACTTTGACTACATCGTATGCTTTTTCATTTTTTGTACTCTCAATTATTTAATTATGTGTAATCTCAGATCAGAATTCAACCTTTCATATAGTCCTCACATACACA
Source organism: Sciurus carolinensis (assembly GCF_902686445.1). Classification (NCBI taxonomy): domain Eukaryota; kingdom Metazoa; phylum Chordata; class Mammalia; order Rodentia; family Sciuridae; genus Sciurus; species Sciurus carolinensis. The sequence continues at coordinate 90,559,650 of NC_062224.1, forward strand.
CTGAGGTGGAGAACTCCATTTGCCCTTATGCTATGTTATCCCATCTTCCTCAGAGGTTGTAAAACCATCTTCACAAATATAATTCAATTTAGTGCCATATGGATTTATTCTGGATTCATTTATTTCTTTCCATTCTTCTGAAAATCTAGATGGACTAATGGTTCCATGGTCTATACCAAGTGGTTGAGAACATGGAAGATTTTCTATATGAAAAATAGAAATCAAAGTGTCAAACAGAAATAAAACATTTAAATTAAAACTAAAATCAAATACTGTTGAGTTATGTCACCACGATATCTAAGCTATCGTCTTCTCAAATATCTCCCTTGATTTGTGTCTATTTTATTATATGAAAAATAGTCATAAAGAGAAATTTTACCTGCTATTTACATAATATCACAACGTGTTGTCCAATTTTGATAACAGAAATGAAATATGGTGACTGATTTATGTACCTGAATCAAATCTTACAGTTTCAGGATAGAGTGTGATAGACAGAGAAAAAGGTCTTCATCTTTTTCATTTACATAAAAGAACAGGGGATTACTAACTTCAATTGAAAGAATGTTGTAAAGCAAGTTGCACACTACTGACCAACACAGCGTGGTATTGACTGCCATCTTCCATTTTTGCACACAATTTCTTCTGCTCCCTGAATCAGATAATTTTCTTTGCAAAGAACAGATACTTTTTCTCCATCCAGATAGTTCACTGTGGTTGTCATGTCTTCAGCACTGGGAATCTGAGGTGGAGGTGGGCAGGAATCTCTTTCCACTTGTAGGAAATATTAAAATTAGATTTCTTGAATACAAAATAATAATTCAAATATATTTAAGATATATTTCAAAAATAGAAAATTCAATAGCCCAGTATCATAAATGATGATGTAATTATGTTGCATGTTTACATATGTTATACTTTTCAATTCATATAGTAGTTTATTATTACCTTTTTTTGGCTCCTCCTTATTGTTTTCCCATTCTTTTTCAGCAAACTTCCTTATTTACAAGAAACTTATTTATGTAATCTTTAGATAAACTTAGTTGAATGATACACTTTAAATAACAAATATTAAATAAAGTATGCAATGAATTTCTTTTTAAAATATGCATGAACAAATATATTGCGACTGGATTAAGACCCTTCTGAAATAATCTACCAACAGAAGCTGATTACCCAGAGGAAAAATTTGCAGATAGTTATCAATGTGGTATTGCCTTTAGATTGTTAAATATGTTTACAAATGATTTACAGTGTGCCTCTGGTTTCACTCTCCCATCCAAAAAGAAAAAATCAGCCATTGTGCCATGATGTTTTTACACTCTAAAATGCCGAGCTCTTAATATGGTAATTAATCTTTTCAGTTGATAATAAAATATAATTATCACATATTAACCACCTAATTTTTACATCATTTTCAATTTTAAAATTATTTAAGTCTATCTGGTATTCACAAAAAAAGTTTGTTCAGAAAGAGTTTTCAGGAAGAATTTCTGAAACATTAAAAAGCATTCTACTTGAACATCCCAAAGTCTTCATAAAAGACTCCTCTTACTTAATATTTCATGTTCATTTCTTTCTTTCAGATGCATGTGTAATATCAGAACAAATCTTGGAAAGACACAACATAAGCTTCAAGTGGAAAGACGAGCAAAAACTTTATTCTATGTCAGGAGATTCGGTTGAATTTAGATGTAAATATGGATATTGTCCATTAGCAAATCAACTATTTCGTACAAAGTGTATTGATGGTCACATGGAATTTCCTCGTTGCTCAAAAAAAGATAGGTACCATTATTAATATCATTAGAACATACACTTAAATTCAGAATTTTTATTATTTAATCTAGTTTTAATTTTATTTTTAAGTATTGTTTAACTCATTTTTATTCATAAATCAGAATTTGTGTTGATATGTGCTGACGTATTTAGAATCTCAGAGACCACAGGCCCACATCTTAAAAGCATTGCATTCAAATTTGGCAAACTTGTTGCATCCTGTTCATAAAACATCTATGGCAAGAAATTAAATGCAATTACTTCCAGGTTTGTCTGTATCCATCATTCTCCAAACTCTAAAAGTTTTCTACATAACTTTTGAGGTTCTCTGAGACTTTGTTTCACAGTGCATGGAAAGATACACTCTCCATCTTCAAAATTATGTAATTCAGAAACATGTAAAAACCAAATAAGTCATGCCTTATGTTAGTAAAAAAATATAAGCAATTATTGATTATTACTTATCAGTCAATAAACAAATGTAAAAAAGATGACATCTGAGCTTCCAAAATACATGAATGTAGTACATTTAAAAATGTAAACAAATCACAAAGAGAAATACAAGTTTAATTGGATATGTAACTATCATAACTGTAACTGTATAACTATGGAAAAAAGGATTGGCAGAAAATGCCATTCAATCAGTGAAAACTACATTTGTGTTTATAGAAAGAGGATTAAGTTGTAATTCCTTTAAAGAGACAATCCCTAAGTTATAGTGGTTTAACTTGTGATTTTTTTTGCACTGTAGTATGAAAGTGATATGTATTGAGTAGAGAAACTGAATTTAATCTTTTTCTAAGGCTAGAAATACATAGTATACTACTTTTATGTTAATGTTTAAAAATAGTTAACAGCATCCAATTGGGCTTGTGATCAACAAAGTAAGCAGTCAATATCTACAGAGTACTGTTCTGCTAAGCTATGATATAGGACAGGTTGGGGATATTAAATACATGTTCAACTAAAAATAATTTCAATTTATCAAGAGTTAATCAGGAGGTAAACCCACTATATGTTGAAGAGTATCAGAATTTATCTATATTGTAAAAATTTCAATCTTTAATATAATCAGTTTTGAACCTTAAGAATAAGATATTTTAAGATAATGATGTTGGAGGGTTTTCAAGATGGCGGACTAGAGGGCGGCTGCATTTCACGTTGCTCCAGGATGCAAGATTCAAAAGAGGAGATAGTGAGAGACTTGGGACCAACTCAAAGCCGCCAGGTGAGTCTCTCCCATTGGGGAGGAGTCCCGGATGGGTCGGTGGCCCCGGAAGGCAGGGAACTTTGTGAAGTAGAGTTGCTCGGCGAGACGCCCCTCCCCCCACAGGAGCGGTAAACACAGACAACTGGTATCATCATAGAGGAGGCGGCTCAGCACAGCGCTTGGACTCGGAGCAACCACTGGGGCTCTGGGCGGCTGCCTGAGGAGGAGCAGCTTAGCGAGCTGTTTGGACTCAGAACAATCGCTTCTGAACACCGGGAGGTTGCCCAGAGGAAGAGGAGGAGCGCGGTGGGTCGCTTGACCTAGGAGTGACTGCATCAGAGCCACAGGCAGTTGCCAGAGGAGGAGCTGCGTGGCGAGCTGTTTGAACTCAGAAGGACTGCTCCAGAACACTGGTGGCCTGCCTGGAGGAGGAGAGCGGTGGGTCGCATGGTCTAGGAGTGACTGCATCAGAGCTACAGGCAGTTGCCAGAGGAAGAGGTGAGTGGTGAGTTTATTGGATTAAAGCAACCACTCCTGAACACCGGTGGCCTGCCTGGAGGAGGAGCACGGTGGGTCACTTGGTCTCAGAGCCACCGCTCCTGAACACACAGGGGGCTACCCCGAGGAGGAGGAGGAGGAACAGGGCGGGTCACTTGGACTTGGAGTGACTGCCTAGGGCTACGCGCAGTTGGTGGGAGGAGGAGATGCAAAGTGAGTTGCTTGGACCCCTAGTGACTGCGTCGGAAACCGGGCGGCTCTCTGGAGGAGGAGGTGTGTGGTGGGTCTCTGGGTCTTGGAGCTATTGTATGGGGCTCCAGGTGGCGGCTCAGAGGAGGGGCCACATAGCCAGGCGATAAGGTGCAGAGCAGGGTCCCAGGAGCTAGGTGGCTTCTCGCTGGAAGAGCTGCACAGAGACACGCCTAGGGGCAAAGCGAAGTTTCCAGGACTACGGGTAGATTCTCTGGGAGAAGCACCCTAAGGAGACTCGCCTGCAAAGGGTGAGGCTCCCAGGCCCAGGAGGTAGGTCCAGGCCCCTGGGAACATTGCAGAGGAAGACAGCCCAGCCCAGGTGGTAGTTGTAGATTGAGGGGAACCTCTAGGAGGGGAACTGACCAGCGAGACGTCCTCACCGAGTGAGTCTTCCCTGCCGGGGGAGATTTTCCCATAGGGACGGTAAAACTAGAGACACAGGCACAAACAGGCCTTGCCTCAGCCCGCAGTCTACTTCCCCATTGGATGACCATTGGTCAACACGTGGAGGCACCTCTGCCCACTATCAGGGAATATACCCCACCTGAGGGTCACCACCCCTAGAGAGGCATTTTCTTCATGGAGCTCCGCATTATGAACTTCCTCCAAGACTTCAGGCTACTGAAGGATAAGAGGGGATATACTAGCAATCTTCAGGGACATTATAAGCTGATAGAGGAAATCTGCAATATTTTAATGACCCACTGATTCCTGAACAATATGAGAAAACAAGGGAAGAAAATGCTCCAAACAAATCTAGATGTTGCATCAATAAAATCCAACAACAGATTGGCAGAAGAAATGACAGAAAGGGAGAACAGAATGTACATAATTAAAATGATCAGAGAAGCAAACGATGAGATGAAAGAGCAAATGCAGGCATTGAATGATCGCACCAATCGACAGTTAACAGAGCAAATTCAGGAAGCAAAAGATCATTTCAATAAAGTTAGAGATATTGAAAAAAAACCAAACAGGAATCCTTGAAATGAAGGAAACAATAAACCAAATTAAGAACTCCATAGAAAGCACAACCAATAGGATAGAACACCTGGAAGACAGAACTTCAGATATTGAAGACAAAATATTTGACCTCGAAAACAAAGTTGAACAAACAGAGAAGATGGGAAGAAATCATGAGCAGAATCTCCAAGAACTATGGGATATCATGAAAAGGCCAAATTTGAGAATTATTGGGATTGAGGAAGGCTTAGAGAAACAAACCAAAGGAATGAACAACTATTTAATGAAATAATATCAGAAAATTTCCCAAATCTGAAGAATGAATTGGAAAATCAAGTCCAAGAGGCTTATAGGACACCAAATACACAAAATTACAACAGACCCACACCAAGGCACATTATAATGAAAATACCTAACATACAAAATAAAGACAGAATTTTAAAGGCTGTGAGAGAAAAGAACCAAATTACATTCAGGGAGAAACCAATATGGATATCAGCAGATTTTTCAATCCAGACCCTAAAAGCTATAAGGGCCTGGAACAACATTTTTCAAGCTCTGAAAGAAAATAGATGCCAACCAAGAATCTTATACCCAGCAAAACTTACCTTCAAATTTGACGATGAAATAAAATCATTCCACGATAAACAAAAGCTAAAAGAATTTACAAAAAGAAAGCCAGCATTACAGAACATTCTCAGCAAAATATTTCATGAGGAAGAGATAAAAAACAAAGAAGCAAATCAGCAAAGGGAGGAATTATCCTAAAGGAACTGTCAAATAAAGGAGGAACCAAGATGTGTCAAAAATTTTAAATATGAACCAAATGACCGGGAATACAAATCATATCTCAATAATAACCCTGAATGTTAATGGCCTGAATTCATCAATCAAAAGACATAGACTGGAAGATTGGATTAAAAAGAAAGATCCAACAATATGTTGCCTGCAAGAGACTCACCTCATAGAAAGAGATACCCATAGACTAAAGGTGAAAGAATGGGGAAAAACATACCATGCACATGGACTCAGCAAAAAAGCGGGAGTATCCATCCACATTTCAGATAATGTGGACTTAAAGCCAAAGTTAGTCAGAAGGGATAAAGAAGGACATTTCATACTGCTTAAGGGAAGCATAAATCAGCAAGATATAACAATCATAAACATCTATGCCCCAAACAGTGGCTCATCCATGTATGTTAAACAAATCCTTCTCAATTTTAGAAACCAAATAGACCATAACACAATAATACTGGGTGATTTTAACACACCTCTCTCAACACTGGACACATCTTCCAAACAAAAAATTGAACAAAGAAACCATAGATCTTAATAACACAATCAATAATTTAGACTTAACACATATTTATAGAATATACCATCCAACCAAGAATGAATACACTTTCTTCTCAGCAGCACATGTATCCTTCTCTAAAATAGACCATATATTATGCCACAAAGCTAATGTCAGCAAATACAAGAAGATAGAGACACTACCTTGTATTCTATCAGATCATAATGGATTGAAGTTAGAAATAAATGAAAGAGTAAAAAACAGAAACTACTCCAACACCTGGAGATTAAACAGTATGCTATTATGTGATGAATGGATAACAGGAGATTTTAGGAAGGAAATTAAAAAATTCTTAGAAGTAAATGAGAACAAAGAAACATCATATCGAAATCTCTGGGACACTATGAAAGCAGTACTTAGAGGAGATTTATTTCATGGAGCACATTTAATAAAAGAAGTAAAACTCAAAAAATAAATGACCTAACACTACAGCTCAAAGCCCTAGAAAAAGAAGAACAGACCAACACCAAAAGTAGTAGAAGACAGGAAATAGTTAAACTCAGAGCTGAAATCAACGAAATTGAAACAAAAGAAACAATACAAAAAATTGACAAAATAAATAGTTGGTTCTTTGAAAAAATAAACAAAATTGATAAACCTTTAGCCACACTAACAAAGAGAAGATGAGAGAAAACCCAAATCACTAAAATTCGGAATGAACAAGGAAATATCACAACAGACACGATTGAAATACAAAACATAATTAGAAGCTATTTTGAAAACCTATACTCCAACAAAATAGAAAATTTTGAAGACATCAACAGGTTTCTAGAGACATATGAATTGGCTAAACTAAACGAGGAGGAATACACAATTTAAATAGACCAATTTCAAGTAATGAAATAGAAGAAGTCATCAAAAGTCTACCAACAAAGAAAAGTCCAGGACCAGATGGGTTCTCAGCCGAGTTCCACGAAACCTTTAAAGAAGAGCTCATTCAAATACTTTTCAAGGTATTCCAGAAAATAGAAGAGGAGAGAACCCTCCCAAACTCATTCTATGAAGCCAATATTACCCTGATACCTAAACCAGACAGAGACACATCAAGGAAAGAAAATTTCAGACCAATATCCTTAATGAACATCAACGCAAAAATTCTCAACAAAATTTAGCAAATCGCATACAAAAACATATTAAAATGATAGTGCACCATGATCAAGTGGGTTTCAGCCCAGGGATGCAAGGTTGGTTCAACAACAGGAAAGCAATAAATGTAATTCACTATATCAATAGACTTAAAGTCAAGAATCACATGATTATTTCGATAGATGCAGAAAAAGCATTTGATAAAATACAGCACCCCTTCATGCTCAAAACACTAGAAATAATAGGGATAGTGGGAACATTCCTTAACATTGTAAACGCCATCTACGCTAAGCCCATGGCTAATATCATTCTAAATGGTGAAAAACTGAAAGCGTTCCCCCTAAAAACTGGAACAAGGCAGGGATGCCCTCTTTCACCGCTTCTATTCAACATCGTCCTTGAGACTCTAGCCAGAGCAATCAGACAAACCAAAGAAATTAAAGGGATACGAATAGGAAAAGAAGAACTCAAACTATCCCTGTTCGCTGATGACATGATTATATATTTAGAGGAACCTGGAAAGTCCACCAGAAAACTTTTAGAACTCATAAGTGAATTCAGTAAAGTAGCAGGATACAAGATCAATGCTCATAAATCCAATGCATTTTTATACATAAGTGATGAATCTTCAGAAAGAGAAATTAGGAAAACTACCCCATTCACAATAGCATCGAAAAAAATAAAATACTAGGGAATCAATCTCACAAAAGAGGTGAAAGACCTCTACAATGAGAACTACAGAACACTAAAGAAAGAAATTCAAGAAAACCTTAGAAGATGGAAAGATCTCCCATGTTCCTGGATAGGCAGAATTAATATCGTCAAAATGGCTATACTACCTAAAGTTCCATACAGATTCAATGCAATTCCAATTAAAATCCCAATGATGTACCTCGCAGAAATAGAGCAAGCAATTATGAAATTCATCTGGAAGAATAAAAAACCTAGAATAGCTAAAGCAATCCTCAGTAGCAAGAGCGAAGCAGGGGGTATTGCAATACCAGATCTTCAACTCTACTACAAAGCAATAGTAACAAAAACGGCATGGTATTGGTACCAAAATAGACAGGTAGATCAATGGTACAGAATAGAGGACATGGACACAAACCCAAATAAATACAATTTTCTCATACTAGACAAAGGTTCCAACAATATGCAATGGAGAAAAGATAGCCTCTTAAACAAATGGTGCTGGGAAAACTGGAAAACCATATGCAATAGAATGAAATTAAACCCCTATCTCTCACCCTACACAAAACTCAACTCAAAATGGATCAAGGACCTCGGAATCAGACCAGAGACCCTGCATCTTATAGAAGAAAAAGTAGGTCCAAATCTTCAACTTGTTGGCTCAGGATCAGATTTCCTTAACAGGACTCCCATAGCACAAGAAATAAAAGCAAGAATCAACAACTGGGATAGATTCAAACTAAAAAGCTTTCTCTCAGCAAAGGAAACTATCAGAAATGTGAAGAGAGAGCCTACAGAGTGGGAGAATATCTTTGCCAACCATACCTCAGATAGAGCGCTAATTTCCAGAATCTATAAAGAACTCAAAAAACTCTACACGAAGAATACAAATAATCCAATCAACAAATGGGCTAAGGAAATGAACAGACACTTCACAGAAGAAGATGTACAAGTAATCAACAGATATATGAAAAAATGTTCAACATCCCTAGTAATAAGGGAAATGCAAATCAAAACTACCCTAAGATTTCATCTCACCCCAATTAGAATGGCGATTATCAAGAATACAAGCAACAATAGGTGTTGGCGAGGATGTGGTGAAAAAGGAACACTCATACATTGCTGGTGGGGTTGCAAATTAGTGCAGCCACTCTGGAAAGCAGTGTGGAGATTCCTCAGAAAGCTTGGAATGGAAACACCATTTGACCCAGCTATCCCACTCCTTGGCCTATACCCAAAGGACTTAAAATCAGCATACTACAGAGATACAGCCACATCAATGTTCATTGCTGCTCAATTCACCATAGCCAGATTGTGGAACCAACCTAGATGCCCTTCAGTTGATGAATGGATAAAGAAACTGTGGCATATTTATACAATGGAATATTACTCCGCAATGAAGAATGATAAAATTATGGCATTTGTAGGCAAATGGTCGAAATTGGAGAATATCATGCTGAGTGAGATAAGGCAATCTCAAAAAACTAAAGGACGAATGATCTCGCTGATAAGCGGATGAGGACATATAATGGGGGGTGGGACGGGCTAGCATTAGGTTTAGGGTTAGGTTTAGAGTTAGGCTATGGAGAGCAGTAAGAATGAAGGAAAGAAGGACTGTGTAGAGGGAAAAGAGGGGTGGGAGGGGTGGGAGGGGTGGGGGGGAGGGGAAAAAATATAATAAACATCATTACCCTATGTAAACGTAAAAAAAAATAAATAAATAAAAAAAATAATGATAATAATAACAATAATAATAAAAAAATACTAGGACTGTTGATGTAGCTCAGTGGTAAAGTGTCCCTGGTTTCACTCTCCCATCCAAAAAGAAAAAAATCAGCCATTGTGCCATGATGTTTTTACACTCTAAAATGCCGAGCTCTAAATATGGTAATTAATCTTTTCAGTTGATAAAAAATATAATTATCACATATTAACCACCTAATTTTTACATCATTTTCCATTTTAAATTTATTTAAATCTGTCTGGTATTCACAAAAAATTTGTTCAGAAAGAGTTTTCAGGAAGAATTTTTGAAACATTAAAAAGCATTCTACTTGAACATCCCAAAGTCTTGATAAAAGACTCCTCTTACTTAATATTTCATGTTCATTTCTTTCAGATGCATGTGTAATATCAGAAGAAATCTTGGAAAGACACAACATAAGCTTCAGGTGGAAAGATGAGCAAAAACTTTATTCTGTGTCAGGAGATTTGGTTGAATTTAGATGTAAATATGGATATCATCCATTAGCAAATCAACTATTTCATACAAAGTTTATTGATGGTCACATGGAGTATCCTCGTTGCACAAAAAAATAATAGGTACCATTATTAATATCATTAGAACATACACTTAAATTCAGAATTTTTATTATTTAATCTAGTTTTAATTTTATTTTTAAGTATTGTTTAACTCATTTTTATTCATAAATCAGAATTTGTGCTGACGTATTTAGAATCTCAGAGACCAGAGGCCCACATCTTAAAAGCATTGCATTCAAATTTGGCAAACTTGTTGCATCCTGTTCATAAAACATCTATGGCAAGATATTAAATGCAATTACTTCCATGTTTGTCTTTATCCATCATTCTCCAAACTCTAAAAGTTTTCTACATAACTTTTGAGGTTTTCTGAGACTTTGTTTCACAGTGCATGGAAAGATACACTCTCCATCTTCAAAATTATGTAATTCAGAAACATGTAAAAACCAAATAAGTCATGCCTTATGTTAGTAAAAAAATATAAGCAATTACTGATTATAACTTATCAGTCAATAAACAAATGTAAAAAAGATGACATATGAGCTTCCAAAATACATGAATGTAGTACATTTAAAAATGTAAACAAATCACAAAGAGGAATAAAAGTTTAATTGGATATGTAACTATCATAACTGTCACTGTATAACTATGGAAAAAAGGATTGGCAGAAAATGCCATATAATCAGTAAAAACTACATTCGTGTTTATAGATAAGAGGATTAAGTTGTAATTCCTTTAAAGAGACAATCCCTAAGTTATACTGGTTTAACTTCTGATTTTTTTTGCACTGTAGTATGAAAGTGATACATATCACTTGAGTAGAAACTATATTTTAATCTTTTCCTAAGGCTAGAAATACATGGTATACTACTTTTATGTTATTGTTTAAAAATAGTTAACAGCATCCAATTGGGCTTGTGATCAACAAGGTAAGCAGTCAATATCTACAGAGTACTGTTCTGCTAAGCTATGATATAGGACAGGTTGGGGATATTAAATACATGTTCAACTTAAAATAATTTCAATTTATCAAGAGTTAATCAGGAGGTAACCCCACTATAAGTTGAAGAGTATCAGAACTTATCTATATTGTAAAATTTTCATCTTTAATATAATCAGTTTTGAACCTTAAGAATAAGATATTTTAAGATAATGATGTCTAAAAAGCAAGGTGATCATGTGTAGAAATACAGACCTCATCGGCAATGATCTCAATGTCAAATAGTGCTTTAATGAATTTTTTGTTATAGAAATGGTTTTTCTAGTTTAAAAATTTCAGTAACAAGATTTTGAAGTGTAATTTTTATGTCTTTACATTTCAGATAGCACTATTTAGTTACAATCACCTTTGAATAGAAACATCTTTGATTTTAAAAGGTATAATGTTTAGGATGAAAATAAAGATAAAAATACACAAAAATTTAATGTGACAAATGGTTACTTCTTATTGCATAAAATCACATGGCTTATATTAAATACTTTCCTCTTCTTTCAGATCGTGCTTTAGACAAATTGACTGAGTTGAGGCAGATTTCTCAATTTCAAGGAAATTGGTTATAATAAGCAAGTAATCTTTGTGCTTAATGTTAACACTTGTGAATATATTTAACTCAGACCCAATGGGCCACTATAACAAATAAATTAATTTATTCAGTGTGACTTATTTTAAAAAGACACACCTTTTCATACAGTTAATGGGACTAAAATGCCCAAGATCAAGGTACCAGTTAAATTGGTGTCCCAGGAGGACTTATTCTCTGCTTTGCAAATAGTACCTTCAAACTGCATTCTAACTAGGTGGAAGGGTCAAAGAAGTACTCTAGCCTTTCCTTTTAAGGGCAATGTATCCATTCTTGAGGAAGGAACCCCATACCTATTCACCTAAAAAGACTTCACCTACTAATATGCTCACTGTGGTCACTAGGAATGAAACGGTGACATTTAGGGGGACACAAACATTCAGGACAAAATAAAATAGGGCAGGAAAAAGACAGTAAGGCAGTCCATGCAACAGAAACCAAAAGGCAGTGGAGATGGTTATACTAATATTACACAGAAGAATTTCAGCCAAACACTATAAGAAACACACAAAAGATGGTCATTATGTGGTCATAAATGGGTCAGTTCCTTGAGAGTATGTGTGCATGTGTCTGTGTGTGTCTGTGTGTGTTTGTGTGTGTGTGTGTGTGTGTGTGTGTGTGTGTGTATATATATAGAGAGAGAGATAGATAGATAGATAGATAGATCTTAAGGGAGAAATAGACTACAAAATGATAATAGAAGGGTGCTTCAGTACTCCACCTTTAACAATGGATAGTTCATCCAAACAAAAATTCAATAAAAAAACATAGGACTTGAGCTATATGTTACCAAATAGACCTAACAGACATATATAGAGTATTCCCACAATAGCAGAATACACATTATTCTGTAGTGCATACACAGCATTCTCCAGGATAAGTCATATGATATGTCACAAAAAAGTTTCAAGTATTTAAGAATACTGAAATGATATCAAGTATCTTTGCCAAAGAAACACATGAAACTCTAAATCAATAACTGAATGTTGGCATATTCACAAATATAGAGAATTTGAATAACATCTTCCTGACCTTTCAATAGGTCATTGGCAAAATTGAAAGGAAAATTAAATGATTCTTACACACATCAAAACACAGCATACTAAAATGTATAAAGTGCAGAAAAGGAATTCTGTAAAGGAAGTAGATACATAACTATAAATGCCTGTATGGATTACATCACAAATAAATAACAGAGCTTCAAACTTTATACCTCAAAGAACTAGAAAATGAAGAAGTAACTAAACTAAAGATATTATGAGAGAGGAAATAAAAAGTATTGAAAAAGGAAAAAATAGCAACTAAGGAAATAATATTAAGCATCAACAATGTTAAGAGTTGATATTTGAAATAATAAACAAAATTGATAAAAGTTAGCTAGATAAATACTAAAGTAAATAAAATCAAAATGAAGAAGAAACATTCAGCTAATGACACAAAAATAAAATGTACTGTGAATCTAGTGTGAACAATTATACCAACAATTTGGATCACCTAGAAGAAATGAACCTATTTGTAGACACTTGCAACCTACCAGGTCTGAATTAAAAATACAAAATTCTCAAGAGACTAATAATGAGCAAGGAATTTGAATCAGTTATTTAAAAATCCTATATGAAAGAAAAATCCCAGGATCTGATAATTTACTGGTAAGTTTTATAAAACATTTAAAAATTAATGTAACCTTGATGAACCCAACTACCATGTGTAACTATAAAACTCGAATTAAAAAAATTAGCATGTATCCTTTTCATGTCCCTCCAAAATACTGAGGAGTAGTAATCACTTCCAAATTCAATTATGAGGCCAACATTATCTTGACATCTAAGCTACATAAGTATATTATGAGAAAATAATAAACTATTATACCCGATGAATATCCCTAGTGAATAGAGAAGCAAAAACTGTCAAAAAAGATGAATTCAACAGTACATTTAAGGGCTTATAAGACTTGCTCATCTGTGATTTATTTCTGAGACTCAAAGATGGTTCAATAAATACCAGTCATTAAATACTATACATTATAAATTCATTATTATCTGAATAAATAGATAAAAGCAACATCATTTTACAATAAAAAATCTTTTAAAAATTTGACATAGAAGGAGTTGCTTAAGAGAATAAAGGGCATATAGAAGTTGGATAATCCTAACCCAAATATCCAAAATCTGAAATGCTAAAACTTCCTAAATGTTCTAGATAATAATGCCAAAAGTGGAAATTCCACACCATGATATTTTGTCCAATGCACAAAATCATTTGGAGTATGCATATAATTATCTTTGGAATATATTTATGTAGTGAATATGTAAAACAAGTATATTTTGTGTTTAGGATCATGTCCTACCCCAATGTATCATTCTGTATATATAAATACTTCAAAATAAAAAATGTGGTCCTAAGCATTTGGAATTAGGGATATTCAACTTGCATTAGCAGTCTACAATTGATATCATACTAATTGTAAGAAGGTAAATATACTTTAAAGCACAGCTGGAGAGGCTGATGAGTGTTGCTCCATTGTACAAAGAAAGGGGTGGTGCTAGAGGTCGAAGTCAGTAGCCACCATCCTTTGGAGGATGTCCTGAGCCTGTCCACTGAAACCATTCTGCTCTCCAAACCCTCTTGGTTTGTGATGGGAGGGAACGTTTTCAATATCTCTGAAAGGTCTTCAGGACATTTCATCCACTGTATTGGTCATTTCTATTCATATGAAACTCAATACAACAGTCACTCTATCACACACTTGGTTTCCTCGACCGGAAAAGCTCCTTCATTTCCTGCCGCACAGCAATGCTGAGAAGTTTTCAACTATTTAGACCCTTTTTCCCTCTTAATTATAAATTCTATCTTTGAATTATATATGTGCTCTCATTTCTTGGAAGCAAATAAATGTAGCCGGTCAAAGACCCGAATGACTAAGGTCACAAAAGACACGACAGTGAAGGAAAACACTGCATGATCATATATTCAAACTCTAGCAAAAATAAGCCCAGGGTTTATAGAGGAAAGGATGCTCAAGGTGCCACAATGGGAAAGAGAACAAAGTGAGGAATAATTGAGTGGTAATGACTTAGAAAACAATTACTCAGAAAACTTAAGAACAAGGGAAAAAGGTAGGGGAGAGCTATATCTTACTCAGTCTAACACAAAGAAGCCCCAAAATTCATGGAACCTGCCCATATTTGAGGACCAAAATAGAGATCATCAAACATTAGAAAAACTTTAAAGAGGATGATCCTGGAGTGTATGCACAGATATATACAGTGGCAAAGAGACAATGCCCTAACAAGGGTCAGGGAGCAGCTATCAACAAACCTAAGGCCCTGAATGTTTCTTCTAATGTACTGCTGCAGTAGTTACTCACCAAGATACTATTATTCAGATTACATCTCAAAATTCAACTCATTTGTTGGAAATGGAAGCAGCTGTCATAGCCCTTGTGAAGTTTAAGGAGCAACAAATGAATCTCTTTACTGATAGTAATTACATTGCTCAAGTGATTCCCAAATTAGAATTGGCTGGACCCATAGCCCCTCAGAAGCTGATTTAGCCACTCAGACATTTTTCATCTTTTCCTCAGTAAAACAAGCCAGAAGAATTGTTGACATGACCCCAGTTTTGGTAAACTTCGATTTATTCATGTGTCTGTTTGTGTTAGCATTTTATTACATGTGTAAGATGCGCCTATGCCAACAAAGGGATATAAGATCATTGTAAAAAATGCACTTGCTGCCTTAGAAACTGGAATTTCTCCTCAGGCTTGGTTGTCTCAAATGGACGGCTGGTTTCAGAGACGAGAAAATCTCCTGTGGCTGACCTATCAACCTAAGACAGGAGCCAAGACGATAATATCAAGTTTCTTTGTTATCCAATGATGGGTTAGAATGTCAGTAAGACATGTGGATGCCTAAGACAGGCACAGTCAATCCAGAAATAGCGGTAGCTATCACCCATCCATTAAAGTTTTCTTCACTTTTTAAAACTGAAAAGGGGGAGATGTAGAGACATGTTTACGTGGCTCTAAGTGGTGGCTGGCATTGGACCAAGAGGTGGTGCATAATTAGTGTTAACATGGGGTGAACTCTCATGACCTTTTGCCTGATTGCTTGATGTCTCTTCATCGCTTATGTTCAACATGTGTTCCTCATTCTTGATAGGTACCATGGCGCGTGCTCCAATCGTACTACTTAATCCTGAGCTGATTGGCTGCCTTAGTGTATACAAGACATTCTCTTCACCTGGGAGGAGGACACAGGACTAAGAATGCACCTATAGGAAGCACCTCTGATAAGCAGCACCTCTGATAGGATGTACGATGAACCACTAAGACGCACCTCTAGAATGCACCTCTGTTCACACCCCTAAGACGCACTTCTAAGAAGAAGCAGCAAACCTCTAAGAAGTAGCACCCCTGAAAGCATAGCCTCTCTGAAAGCGGTAACTGCTCTGAAAGCATAGGACCTCTAAAAGCAAGCAAGCCTCTCTTCTTCTATAAACTAGCAAATAAGCAAATAAGCAAAAAAGCAGCCCAGAAATAGAAGTAGTTCATTCCCAGTCCGCCTCTGATAAATTCTGAGATGTTCCTTTAATGGTGTCCATAATTTTTGGAGGATTCCTTAATTCTCTTTTGTTTTACACTTTCATATTTTATTTTTTAAGTTTAATTTTTTAGCTGCCCCAGAAAAACATAGTGGTTTTACATAATAATAGGGCACCAGGTAGTGTTTAATACTAACATACATTATATATTTAAACAGACTTGAACATATTATTTCATCATTTATTGTTTCTGTATATGAAAACCCAATAATATGTAATCTAATCATAAAAAAGAATGAAATTCTCTCAGTTGTGACTAGAAGAAGGAAATTGGTGATCATTAGGTGAAGTGGAGTATACCATGCATAGAAAGATAGTTTCACATAATCTCATTTGCACATGAATTTTAAAAGGTTGATATCATAGAAGCTGAATTTGGAATGGCACTAACCAGAAGCTGGGGAAAATAGGAGGGATGAAGGTTGGGGAAAGTTGATTAATGAGTATTAACAAATGTGATATGTATTTCAGAGACTGCATTACCTGACTTGGCTGCTAATGGGCAGTAGCTTTTATGTCACTTTGACCTGAGTGGAATTTCGTAATCCAGATGTACTCTGGCCAAGAGGAGTTGCAGTTGCTTGATTTGGAAATCAGTCTTGCATTAATGCACCTAATGCATTGTTTTCTTCAGAAACATATTATACTTTTGACTCATGTTGAATTGGAAATTAATTTACATATCCATATCAGTTTGAAAAAAAATTTAATAATAAAAGACCATCCCTGTTATAAAGTTCCAAGAGACTTGGGTACATTGTGTCCATGTCCTAAGTCTTTGTGCAATTCAGAATTTAGAAGAGGTAGACTGGGATATCTAGCAAGGTATTTCTAAGCTGCAAAGTATTAAGGTTACATTTATTTACTTAACAGAATTGAGAGCACATACATAATTCAAAGATAGAATTTATAATAAAGAGGGGAAAAGGGCCACATAGTTGAAAACTTCTCAGCATTGCTGTGTGGCAGGAAATGAAGGAGAATTTCCAGTCAAGGAAACCAAGTGTGTGATAGGATGACTGTTGTATTGAGTTTCATATGAATAGGAATGACCAACACAGTGGATGAAAGGTCCTGAAGACCTTTCAGAGATCTTGAAAGCTTCCCCTCCCATCACAAACCAAGAGTTTTTGGAGCGCAGAATGGTTTCAGTGGACAGGTTCAGGACCCCCTCCAAAGGATGGTGGCTACTGATTTTGACCTCTAGCACCACCCGTTTCTTTGTACAACAGAGCAACACTCATCAGCTTCTCCAGCTGTGCTTTAAGGTGTATTTACCTTCTTACAATTAGTATGATATCAATTGTAGACTGCTAATGCAAATTGAATATCCCTAATTCCAAATGCTTAAGGCCACATTTTCTTTTATTTTGAAGTATTTATATATACAGAATGATACATTGGGGTAGGACCTGAGCCTAAACACAAAATTTACTTGTTTTACATATTCACTACATAAATATATTGCAAAGATAATTGTATGCATACCTAAAATGATTTTGTGCATTGGACAAAATATCATGGTGTGGAATTTTCCACTTTTGGCATTATTATCTAGGAAGTTTAAGAAGTTTTAGCATTTCAGATTTTGGATATTTGGATTAAGATTATTCAACTTGTGTATGCCCTTTATTGTCTTGAAGCAACTCCTTCTGTGTCAAATTTTTTAAAGATTATTTTTATAAATGATGTTGCTTTTTTCCATTTATTCAGATAATAATGATTTTTAAATTTTTTCTGTTAATATAATGTATAGTATTTAATGACTGGTATTTATTGAACCATCTTTGAGTCCCAGAAATAAATCACGGATGAGCAAGTCTTATGAGTCCTTAAATGTACTGTTGAATTCATCTTATATTGACAGTTTTGGCTTCTCTATTCACCAGGGATATTCATCAGGTATATAAGTTTATTATTTTCTCATAATATACTTGTGTGACTTTGGTGTCAAGATAATGTTGGCCTCATAAATTAATTTGGAAGTGATTACTATTCCTCAATTTTTTGGAGGGACATAAAAAGAATTCATAATAATCTTTTTTATTAGAGCTTTATAGTTACACATGTTAGTTGGGTTCTTTCAGGTCACATTAATTTTTAAATGTTTTATAAAACTTACCAGTAAAGTTATAGATCCTGGGACTTTTCTTTCATAAAAGATTTTTTAATAACTAATTCAAATTCCTTGTTCATGTTAGTCTCTTGAGAATTTTGTATTTATGATTCAGTACTGGTAGGTTGCAAGTGTGTACAAATAGGTTCATTTCTTCTAGGTGATCCAAGTTGTTGGTATAATTGTGCACACTAGATTCATAGTACATTGCATTTTTTGTCATTAGCTGAAATGTTTCTTCTTCATTTTGAATTTATTTACTTTCATATTTGTCTAGGTAAACTTCTATCAATTTTGTTTATTGGTTCAAATACCAACTCTTAACTTTGTTGATGCTTAATATTGTTTTCTTAGTTGATATTCTTCCTTTTTTGAATACTTTTTATTTCCTCCCTCATAATATCTTTAGTTTAGTTACTTCTTCATTTTCTAGTTCTCTGAGGTATAAGATTTGAAGCTTTGTTATTTATTTGAGATCTAATTCATGTGGGCATTTATAGTTATATATCTACTTCCTTTACAGAACTCCTTTTCTGCACCTTATACTTTTTAGTATGCTGAGTTTTGATGTTTACTTGTAAGTATCATTTATTTTCCTTTCAATTTTGTCAATGACTTATTGGAAGGTCAGGAAGATGACATTCAAATTCTATATATTTGTGAATATACCAACATTCCATTATTGATTTAGAGTTTCATGTGTTTCTTTGGCAAAGATACTTGATATCATTTCAGTATTCTTAAAAGTTTGAATCTTTTTGTGACAAAACATATGACTTAGCCTGCAGAATGTTGTGTATATACTTCAGAATAATGTGTATTCTGCTATTGTGTGGAATATTCTATATATGTCTGTTAGGTCTATTTGGTGTAACATATAGCTCAAGTCCAGAGAAACAGAAAATAAATAAAACAAACAAGACAAAAAACCCCAACATTTCAATAATTATTTTAAATATAAATGGTCTAAATATACCAGGTGAAAAGAGCAAGAAGGGCAAGATAGATACGGCAATGAGGCCTAGGCTCCAGTGGCGCTGCGGGTGTCGGAGGGAGGTAGTGCTTTGCACTCCTTGAGACTGCATCTCAGGGATGATGGCGGAGGGAGATCATCGCAGCACCAACCTGCTGGCTGCAGAGACTGCAAATCTGGAACAGCAGCTACAAGGATGGGGAGACATGATGCTGATGGCTGGTAAAATTCTCCCATGGGAAAGAGCCTGGTTTCCCCCTGCCATCATGGGTGTGGTTTCTTTGGTGTTTCTGATTATCTATTATTTGGATCCATCTGTTCTCTCTGGTGTTTCCTGTTTTGTGATGTATTTGTGCTTGGCTGACTACCTTGTTCCCATTCTAGCCCCTAGAATTATTGTCTCCAATAAATGGACCACTGAACAACAGCAAGGATTCCATGAAATTTGCAGCAATCTAGTGGAGACTCGACACAGAGCTGTGGCTGGTAGAAACGCCTCTTTACATTAAAGGAAGAAAAGTCAGGGGCTGGGGAGATAGCTCAGCTGGTAGAGTGCTTGCCTTGCAAGCACAAGACCCCTGAGTTTGATCCCCAGTACCGCAAAAAAAAAAAAAAAAAAAAAAAAAAAAACTAATATGTACTTCATGACCATGATCATTTCTCTTGCTGCGGTTGCCTGGATTGGACGGCAAGTCCTCAACCTATTTCTCACCTACCTGATAGTGACTTTCTGACTGTTGCTTCCTGGACTAAACCAACGTGGAATCATTTCAAAGTACATTGGAATGGCCAAAAGGGAGATAAACAAACTTCTCAAACAAAAAGAAAAGAAGAATGAATAATACATCTGCTTTATTCCTTGTTAATGGAGCAAGCATTACCCCTGGGAACACTTCCTACTATGCTGTTTGGATACTAAAATGTTACAGAAGTAGCTCTTGCTCTGCCTCACTCTTGCCAGGTAAGGCTTTGTGCATAGTGTCTTTGAGTCAGGTGTAGCTGGGTAAATTTTCATCAATTGGCCTTAAATGGACAACTCATTAATGAGGATGGCTTGTCTTGATTTTTCTCAACCAGGGATAATTGAATTTTTACTTCGACAACTTCCTTTAAAATAACAGTGGTGAATTTTACTTTTTAGTGAAATTAATAGTGTTGACATTTGTTTTAGCTAGGTGAAAGGTAGTAATCTGTGGCTATAAGAAGCTGTATCTACTGTCTGCTTCACAGTTTGCTTAAAAAAACTGTCTGGCTTCATGAGTATAGAGACCAAGTTTACTACTTCTGAGGAAGAGACCAATTAATTAAGATTTGTTCTTTGTCCTGTTTTTTTGTTTGTTTGTTTCTTTGTTTTTCACCATGGGAGAAGAATCCCCATGGAATAAAATATAGCTAATTCCATGCCCTAGTTTATATAGGTTTCTCCCTTGTGCAAAACTTAAGCCATTTCTATGAAACATGGATTCTTTGTTCCACAGGGAATCTGACAGGCTTAGAGCTGCTGTTCCCTGCACCACTTCAAGTTAGTAAACCTTTCAGTCTTTTTAACAGCAGACTCCCAAAAGATTGTACTTAGGATTCTTAGCATACTTAGCATTTCATGTTTTCAACTGACTTAAAGTCCATAGTAGATTAACACTTGTGTTCCATACCTTTACTCCATGACTAGCTAAACAAAGACAAAAGTCTTCTTGTGTTTAGTCAAAATTCATTACAGTAGAGAAGAAAGTAATACACTAATTTTTTTTTTTTTTTTTTTTTTTTTTTTTTTTTTGCAGTGCTGGGGATCAAAACCAGGGCCTTGTGCTTACAAGGCAAGCACTCTACTGACTGCGCTATCTCCCCCGCCCCTCTACTAATTTTTAAGACCAGAGAAAGCCTTCAAGGGTAAACATCAAATTTCCATTCTTTGGTTGTGGCCATTACTTGGTCCCCTTTGGTTTGGCATTGAAGATAGGGACTGCACTGATGACTTTTTTCCTTCAATATTTCTTTGAAAAATTCCAGGGCTTTGGTGAGAGCAGACACGTAGTGATAGCTCGCCTCTGGTCTACATAGATTTGTGACTCTTTGGAAAGCTTGTCAGTCTTTCCTCCTCAGTAGTTAGAAATTTAGAGTAGTTGAAATCTGTAGGAATAAAGCTTTGAGGGACAAAAATGTGACATGTTTGGAAACAATTCTTAAACCGATTAATTAGCCATAATGTAGTTTTGTGAATTTATTGCACTGACACTGGAAAACCTGTACCTTGTGGTGTATCTTTTCCTAATTAAGTGTTGTGTTCTCCCTTCAATATTGCTATAAACAGTGGCACCCAGTATGATATGTTTGATTCTTTTTCTAATGACAACTACCTTAATTTTACATGTGTTTCCTCATTGTAAATAAGCCAGTTTCCTATCTGGATTTTTTTCTTTGTGAATACATGTTTACTAATTAACTACTTCAGCAGTTTTAATCCTGTATTATTTCTCCTACTTTGTTTTGTGTAAAAGGGGAAAAATAAAAAAAAAAAAATTTTTAAAGCTAAATGAGGCCAAACTCTATATGGTCTACATAAAACTGACTTCACCATTAACAAAAGGTAGAATCAAAGTCAAGAAAGAGAAAGTAAATTAGGAAAAATTAATTTTTAAAAATAGAAACAGATTATATAATATCTCCATTATATGTTTCCCTTATTTTCTGAATTCTAAATATTAGAGTGCCAATGACCAAATACCCAGACTTATTTTATAAATATAGTGATTCCCTGGACATCCTCAGTCACATACCTTCAATATTTTCTATATGCTAAGAATGCCCAAATGTATATCATGTTCTCTGATCAGTCTTCAATCCCCTGTTTTCTACATCTCAAAGGGGATATCTCTTGGAGTATTAAAAATGTACTGAGTATCCTAATGTTTAAGATGAGAAATTTTCTCAGATTGTAATTGTCCTATTAATTCAGTTAAATATGTCTTGAAAAAACTACACGATATTTCTTAGTTGGCCAAAAAATAAATTTCTAGCAATATCATCTTATTTGCATTAAAAAATATATTCTATAAGAATTACTTCACTTCATTTTTATCAAAACATTTTACTCATACTATGTCCTCAAGCAAAGCAAAATTAGGAATATGATATTCTACCTTTGCACTGAGGTGGCTCTGTCCAGGTTCCATTTAGTCACATCACTTCTACTTCCCCAAATATTTCAAAAGGTTTGATACATTCATAACGTACTCTCTCACCAGATGGATAACTACACATCTGGTTTGATAATGTATTAGCATTTTCCACTCTGGGTGGATTCACACAGGAAATATCTGAATAGAAAGAAAAGAAAGTATCTCCACCTAGCGTTCATTTTGAGTAACCAATCAATCAATAAGATTCCAAATACATTTTAAGCAGGATTGAAAATAGATACTTTGACATGCAGAACTTTTCTGATTCCAATGAATTCACATGGAATATGAATATGAAAAAAATAGCAATTTTTTTTGGATCAGAGCTAACCTTTCATACCCTTAAATCTCTTCCCTATCCTTCACTAGAACACTGATAGACATTTTAACTCCTTGAAAGCCACTGAGAATGAAAGTTCCTGGACATTTCCCCTTGGGTTGAGTAGAACAAATATTACAAGTTCTATAAGTGCAACATGAATTTTTTAAAATGAAAAAAAAAATAAGAGTAAAGAGATTATATGGCATCAATGTTTGGTATACAATTATCTTGTTCCTTAATTATCATTTTAGTTCCTAAATAAAAACAAAGAGGCATTTCCTTAGAGACTAAGTCAAGAATTAAGAACACAGTTGGAAGAATAATCTGTTTATTCTTAAAACACAGTTAAAAGATGAAGATGTTATGTTCAACGATAAAGCACCAATAAAAACAAAAATTAATACTTAAGTAAAACTTTAAAAAAGGATAAATTTTTAAAAAATTAGAGACATGGGAAAATAACAGAAAAATATACCTATAATTATAGAAACATGGCTTTTATAACTTGTTTATAAATGCTTTCTGATACTATGATGAACAATGTGTAATTCCTCAGAGTTTTAGGTGCATGGATAGTAATAACAGACTATTGCAATGGTTCCAAACTGAGGTGTAATGAAATCCTTTGGAGAACTTCATAAATATTTTTTAAGATTACACCTCAAGATTATTTTTTCCAGTATGTCTAAAATGAGCTCAGGAATTTCTATTTGGATTCATAAAATATTTGTTCAAAAATGTTGATGCTGCTTGTTCAGGGAACACATTTTGAGAACCACAGGGCTATGTGATTAACTATAGCATATTCAATTCCAACCTTTCATTTTTAAACTTAAGCCTACTTTGTCTTGCCCTAAAAATTAACCTATGCTCATTTTGAAGGATGCTATGAAAATATTAATACTTCCTAAAAGTCTAATAAATAAATTTACAATGCCATCAAAGTACCTTTGCACATCAGTTTTCTTATTCATTTTGCCATTAATACATGTCACAGTATTGGACCCATCCAATTGGTAAAATGTTGGGCATTTGTAAGCCACTTGATCTCCTGATTTATATGACTCCTTCCTCAGTCCTATGAGTGTGGCACCATCAAAGTTGGGTAAATTAAAACAATCTGTTCCTGAGAGAAAAAAATATGTATTTGTTCAGTAAATCTTAAAAAATGTAATATCTAATAGTAATATTCTAAAATAATACTTAGCAACCTATAGAACCAATGAATACCACATAATATACTATTTAAAACTTGACAAAATATGATCAAATTTGACATCAATTGAATTGTTCTAAATTTATCAAAAGCATAAGACAGGAATGACACTTGAAGAAACACTAGTAGTTCTAATATTTAAGGCTAGATTTTCACATTCAAATAATTTTTTGCCCCCAGATGCCACATGTATTATATATTTCTACTTTTGGTTTCTGAAAATGTGAATTACTTACAATATTTATTCCAAACCTTTAGAAAGTATGTATTTTAGTAAGATTACTGATGAATTAAGGTAGATTACATAATGATGAGATTGATGAGTAAGGGTCCTTTTCTCCAGAAACAAAGATAAGAAATCTGAAAATTTACATCAGAGGACACAAATGATTACACAAAATTATGTGAAAAGGAAGTAATTTGCCTCATAGTGTCAATTTTTTTAATTACTAGGCTATAATTCTCTACCAGACTCAAGAAATTTCAGGTACCTTGTAAAATTCTAGAATTACACCTTACTTTCTTATTTGTATCACTTATACTTTGAATTAGGGAATCTGACACATGTATTATAAAATTAAAACACTATACTTATGCATTCTGGTGGGTAGGACCATTTTCCTCCTAAACATTTTATAAATGCAGGTCCATCAATTCCAAAACCTTCTGAACAATTGTAAGTAACTTCTTTTCCATATGGGTAACTATCTAACTCATGAGACACAACACCATTTAAAATGGAAGATGGAGATTCACAAGGAAGTCCTAAAAAATAAATAATGAAAGAATGAATCCAAGATTTGCTAACTCAGAAAGAAAATTTTATATGTCAATTTATTATGTCAATGTTGATGTATCACAGTTTTTGAAAAGAAATAATAATAACAGAGAAGCTACTATGAAGTCACAGAGAATGTGCACAAGTCTTCCTAAGTTCACCTTTCTCATGTCTGTCCAACTCTCAAACTGAAAACAGGAGCAATAAATTGCAATAAAAAATGGCAAAGTTTCTCTAACCAACCATGAGTGACAAATGGAAACACCCAAAATTAATAACATTAAATAAATTACCAAGTATTATGAGGCATCAGAAGAAACACTGTAAGAAAAGCATTTTTAAAATATTTAAAAACTTGGTTGCAAAGGAAACTCTAGAACTTAAATGAATTTAAATGCACTACCCATTACATTTTTTTCAAAAGAAATGCCAAAGTAAAAAGTGACTCCATAATGAATCAATAAAATGAACAAAAATAAGATTCATTCAATATTGCCAAAGTATTTTAATGGTAAAATACATGAATAATTAAATAATATGATAATCTCTAATGTATTCCTCCCCTGACTTTGACTACATCGTATGCTTTTTCATTTTTTGTACTCTCAATTATTTAATTATGTGTAATCTCAGATCAGAATTCAACCTTTCATATAGTCCTCACATACACACTGAGGTGGAGAACTCCATTTGCCCTTATGCTATGTTATCCCATCTTCCTCAGAGGTTGTAAAACCATCTTCACAAATATAATTCAATTTAGTGCCATATGGATTTATTCTGGATTCATTTATTTCTTTCCATTCTTCTGAAAATCTAGATGGACTAATGGTTCCATGGTCTATACCAAGTGGTTGAGAACATGGAAGATTTTCTATATGAAAAATAGAAATCAAAGTGTCAAACAGAAATAAAACATTTAAATTAAAACTAAAATCAAATACTGTTGAGTTATGTCACCACGATATCTAAGCTATCGTCTTCTCAAATATCTCCCTTGATTTGTGTCTATTTTATTATATGAAAAATAGTCATAAAGAGAAATTTTACCTGCTATTTACATAATATCACAACGTGTTGTCCAATTTTGATAACAGAAATGAAATATGGTGACTGATTTATGTACCTGAATCAAATCTTACAGTTTCAGGATAGAGTGTGATAGACAGAGAAAAAGGTCTTCATCTTTTTCATTTACATAAAAGAACAGGGGATTACTAACTTCAATTGAAAGAATGTTGTAAAGCAAGTTGCACACTACTGACCAACACAGCGTGGTATTGACTGCCATCTTCCATTTTTGCACACAATTTCTTCTGCTCCCTGAATCAGATAATTTTCTTTGCAAAGAACAGATACTTTTTCTCCATCCAGATAGTTCACTGTGGTTGTCATGTCTTCAGCACTGGGAATCTGAGGTGGAGGTGGGCAGGAATCTCTTTCCACTTGTAGGAAATATTAAAATTAGATTTCTTGAATACAAATAATAATTCAAATATATTTAAGATATATTTCAAAAATAGAAAATTCAATAGCCCAGTATCATAAATGATGATGTAATTATGTTGCATGTTTACATATGTTATACTTTTCAATTCATATAGTAGTTTATTATTACCTTTTTTTTGGCTCCTCCTTATTGTTTTCCCATTCTTTTTCAGCAAACTTCCTTATTTACAAGAAACTTATATATGTAATCTTTAGATAAACTTAGTTGAATGATACACTTTAAATAACAAATATTAAATAAAGTATGCAATGAATTTCTTTTTAAAATATGCATGAACAAATATATTGCGACTGGATTAAGACCCTTCTGAAATAATCTACCAACAGAAGCTGATTACCCAGAGGAAAAATTTGCAGATAGTTATCAATGTGGTATTGCCTTTAGATTGTTAAATATGTTTACAAATGATTTACAGTGTGCCTCTGGTTTCACTCTCCCATCCAAAAAGAAAAAATCAGCCATTGTGCCATGATGTTTTTACACTCTAAAATGCCGAGCTCTTAATATGGTAATTAATCTTTTCAGTTGATAATAAAATATAATTATCACATATTAACCACCTAATTTTTACATCATTTTCAATTTTAAAATTATTTAAGTCTATCTGGTATTCACAAAAAAGTTTGTTCAGAAAGAGTTTTCAGGAAGAATTTCTGAAACATTAAAAAGCATTCTACTTGAACATCCCAAAGTCTTCATAAAAGACTCCTCTTACTTAATATTTCATGTTCATTTCTTTCTTTCAGATGCATGTGTAATATCAGAACAAATCTTGGAAAGACACAACATAAGCTTCAAGTGGAAAGACGAGCAAAAACTTTATTCTATGTCAGGAGATTCGGTTGAATTTAGATGTAAATATGGATATTGTCCATTAGCAAATCAACTATTTCGTACAAAGTGTATTGATGGTCACATGGAATTTCCTCGTTGCTCAAAAAAAGATAGGTACCATTATTAATATCATTAGAACATACACTTAAATTCAGAATTTTTATTATTTAATCTAGTTTTAATTTTATTTTTAAGTATTGTTTAACTCATTTTTATTCATAAATCAGAATTTGTGTTGATATGTGCTGACGTATTTAGAATCTCAGAGACCACAGGCCCACATCTTAAAAGCATTGCATTCAAATTTGGCAAACTTGTTGCATCCTGTTCATAAAACATCTATGGCAAGAAATTAAATGCAATTACTTCCAGGTTTGTCTGTATCCATCATTCTCCAAACTCTAAAAGTTTTCTACATAACTTTTGAGGTTCTCTGAGACTTTGTTTCACAGTGCATGGAAAGATACACTCTCCATCTTCAAAATTATGTAATTCAGAAACATGTAAAAACCAAATAAGTCATGCCTTATGTTAGTAAAAAAATATAAGCAATTATTGATTATTACTTATCAGTCAATAAACAAATGTAAAAAAGATGACATCTGAGCTTCCAAAATACATGAATGTAGTACATTTAAAAATGTAAACAAATCACAAAGAGAAATACAAGTTTAATTGGATATGTAACTATCATAACTGTAACTGTATAACTATGGAAAAAAGGATTGGCAGAAAATGCCATTCAATCAGTGAAAACTACATTTGTGTTTATAGAAAGAGGATTAAGTTGTAATTCCTTTAAAGAGACAATCCCTAAGTTATAGTGGTTTAACTTGTGATTTTTTTTTGCACTGTAGTATGAAAGTGATATGTATTGAGTAGAGAAACTGAATTTAATCTTTTTCTAAGGCTAGAAATACATAGTATACTACTTTTATGTTAATGTTTAAAAATAGTTAACAGCATCCAATTGGGCTTGTGATCAACAAAGTAAGCAGTCAATATCTACAGAGTACTGTTCTGCTAAGCTATGATATAGGACAGGTTGGGGATATTAAATACATGTTCAACTAAAAATAATTTCAATTTATCAAGAGTTAATCAGGAGGTAAACCCACTATATGTTGAAGAGTATCAGAATTTATCTATATTGTAAAAATTTCAATCTTTAATATAATCAGTTTTGAACCTTAAGAATAAGATATTTTAAGATAATGATGTTGGAGGGTTTTCAAGATGGCGGACTAGAGGGCGGCTGCATTTCACGTTGCTCCAGGATGCAAGATTCAAAAGAGGAGATAGTGAGAGACTTGGGACCAACTCAAAGCCGCCAGGTGAGTCTCTCCCATTGGGGAGGAGTCCCGGATGGGTCGGTGGCCCCGGAAGGCAGGGAACTTTGTGAAGTAGAGTTGCTCGGCGAGACGCCCCTCCCCCCACAGGAGCGGTAAACACAGACAACTGGTATCATCATAGAGGAGGTGGCTCAGCACAGCGCTTGGACTCGGAGCAACCACTGGGGCTCTGGGCGGCTGCCTGAGGAGGAGCAGCTTAGCGAGCTGTTTGGACTCAGAACAATCGCTTCTGAACACCGGGAGGTTGCCCAGAGGAAGAGGAGGAGCGCGGTGGGTCGCTTGACCTAGGAGTGACTGCATCAGAGCCACAGGCAGTGGCCAGAGGAGGAGCTGCGTGGCGAGCTGTTTGAACTCAGAAGGACTGCTCCAGAACACTGGTGGCCTGCCTGGAGGAGGAGAGCGGTGGGTCGCTTGGTCTAGGAGTGACTGCATCAGAGCTACAGGCAGTTGCCAGAGGAAGAGGTGAGTGGTGAGTTTATTGGATTAAAGCAACCACTCCTGAACACCGGTGGCCTGCCTGGAGGAGGAGCACGGTGGGTCACTTGGTCTCAGAGCCACCGCTCCTGAACACACAGGGGGCTACCCCGAGGAGGAGGAGGAGGAACAGGGCGGGTCACTTGGACTTGGAGTGACTGCCTAGGGCTACGCGCAGTTGGTGGGAGGAGGAGATGCAAAGTGAGTTGCTTGGACCCCTAGTGACTGCGTCGGAAACCGGGCGGCTCTCTGGAGGAGGAGGTGTGTGGTGGGTCTCTGGGTCTTGGAGCTATTGTATGGGGCTCCAGGTGGCGGCTCAGAGGAGGGGCCACATAGCCAGGCGATAAGGTGCAGAGCAGGGTCCCAGGAGCTAGGTGGCTTCTCGCTGGAAGAGCTGCACAGAGACACGCCTAGGGGCAAAGCGAAGTTTCCAGGACTACGGGTAGATTCTCTGGGAGAAGCACCCTAAGGAGACTCGCCTGCAAAGGGTGAGGCTCCCAGGCCCAGGAGGTAGGTCCAGGCCCCTGGGAACATTGCAGAGGAAGACAGCCCAGCCCAGGTGGTAGTTGTAGATTGAGGGGAACCTCTAGGAGGGGAACTGACCAGCGAGACGTCCTCACCGAGTGAGTCTTCCCTGCCGGGGGAGATTTTCCCATAGGGACGGTAAAACTAGAGACACAGGCACAAACAGGCCTTGCCTCAGCCCGCAGTCTACTTCCCCATTGGATGACCATTGGTCAACACGTGGAGGCACCTCTGCCCACTATCAGGGAATATACCCCACCTGAGGGTCACCACCCCTAGAGAGGCATTTTCTTCATGGAGCTCCGCATTATGAACTTCCTCCAAGACTTCAGGCTACTGAAGGATAAGAGGGGATATACTAGCAATCTTCAGGGACATTATAAGCTGATAGAGGAAATCTGCAATATTTTAATGACCCACTGATTCCTGAACAATATGAGAAAACAAGGGAAGAAAATGCTCCAAACAAATCTAGATGTTGCATCAATAAAATCCAACAACAGATTGGCAGAAGAAATGACAGAAAGGGAGAACAGAATGTACATAATTAAAATGATCAGAGAAGCAAACGATGAGATGAAAGAGCAAATGCAGGCATTGAATGATCGCACCAATCGACAGTTAACAGAGCAAATTCAGGAAGCAAAAGATCATTTCAATAAAGTTAGAGATATTGAAAAAAAACCAAACAGGAATCCTTGAAATGAAGGAAACAATAAACCAAATTAAGAACTCCATAGAAAGCACAACCAATAGGATAGAACACCTGGAAGACAGAACTTCAGATATTGAAGACAAAATATTTGACCTCGAAAACAAAGTTGAACAAACAGAGAAGATGGGAAGAAATCATGAGCAGAATCTCCAAGAACTATGGGATATCATGAAAAGGCCAAATTTGAGAATTATTGGGATTGAGGAAGGCTTAGAGAAACAAACCAAAGGAATGAACAACTATTTAATGAAATAATATCAGAAAATTTCCCAAATCTGAAGAATGAATTGGAAAATCAAGTCCAAGAGGCTTATAGGACACCAAATACACAAAATTACAACAGACCCACACCAAGGCACATTATAATGAAAATACCTAACATACAAAATAAAGACAGAATTTTAAAGGCTGTGAGAGAAAAGAACCAAATTACATTCAGGGAGAAACCAATATGGATATCAGCAGATTTTTCAATCCAGACCCTAAAAGCTATAAGGGCCTGGAACAACATTTTTCAAGCTCTGAAAGAAAATAGATGCCAACCAAGAATCTTATACCCAGCAAAACTTACCTTCAAATTTGACGATGAAATAAAATCATTCCACGATAAACAAAAGCTAAAAGAATTTACAAAAAGAAAGCCAGCATTACAGAACATTCTCAGCAAAATATTTCATGAGGAAGAGATAAAAAACAAAGAAGCAAATCAGCAAAGGGAGGAATTATCCTAAAGGAACTGTCAAATAAAGGAGGAACCAAGATGTGTCAAAAATTTTAAATATGAACCAAATGACCGGGAATACAAATCATATCTCAATAATAACCCTGAATGTTAATGGCCTGAATTCATCAATCAAAAGACATAGACTGGAAGATTGGATTAAAAAGAAAGATCCAACAATATGTTGCCTGCAAGAGACTCACCTCATAGAAAGAGATACCCATAGACTAAAGGTGAAAGAATGGGGAAAAACATACCATGCACATGGACTCAGCAAAAAAGCGGGAGTATCCATCCACATTTCAGATAATGTGGACTTAAAGCCAAAGTTAGTCAGAAGGGATAAAGAAGGACATTTCATACTGCTTAAGGGAAGCATAAATCAGCAAGATATAACAATCATAAACATCTATGCCCCAAACAGTGGCTCATCCATGTATGTTAAACAAATCCTTCTCAATTTTAGAAACCAAATAGACCATAACACAATAATACTGGGTGATTTTAACACACCTCTCTCAACACTGGACACATCTTCCAAACAAAAAATTGAACAAAGAAACCATAGATCTTAATAACACAATCAATAATTTAGACTTAACACATATTTATAGAATATACCATCCAACCAAGAATGAATACACTTTCTTCTCAGCAGCACATGTATCCTTCTCTAAAATAGACCATATATTATGCCACAAAGCTAATGTCAGCAAATACAAGAAGATAGAGACACTACCTTGTATTCTATCAGATCATAATGGATTGAAGTTAGAAATAAATGAAAGAGTAAAAAACAGAAACTACTCCAACACCTGGAGATTAAACAGTATGCTATTATGTGATGAATGGATAACAGGAGATTTAGGAAGGAAATTAAAAAATTCTTAGAAGTAAATGAGAACAAAGAAACATCATATCGAAATCTCTGGGACACTATGAAAGCAGTACTTAGAGGAGATTTATTTCATGGAGCACATTTAATAAAAGAAGTAAAACTCAAAAAATAAATGACCTAACACTACAGCTCAAAGCCCTAGAAAAAGAAGAACAGACCAACACCAAAAGTAGTAGAAGACAGGAAATAGTTAAACTCAGAGCTGAAATCAACGAAATTGAAACAAAAGAAACAATACAAAAAATTGACAAAATAAATAGTTGGTTCTTTGAAAAAATAAACAAAATTGATAAACCTTTAGCCACACTAACAAAGAGAAGATGAGAGAAAACCCAAATCACTAAAATTCGGAATGAACAAGGAAATATCACAACAGACACGATTGAAATACAAAACATAATTAGAAGCTATTTTGAAAACCTATACTCCAACAAAATAGAAAATTTTGAAGACATCAACAGGTTTCTAGAGACATATGAATTGGCTAAACTAAACGAGGAGGAATACACAATTTAAATAGACCAATTTCAAGTAATGAAATAGAAGAAGTCATCAAAAGTCTACCAACAAAGAAAAGTCCAGGACCAGATGGGTTCTCAGCCGAGTTCCACGAAACCTTTAAAGAAGAGCTCATTCAAATACTTTTCAAGGTATTCCAGAAAATAGAAGAGGAGAGAACCCTCCCAAACTCATTCTATGAAGCCAATATTACCCTGATACCTAAACCAGACAGAGACACATCAAGGAAAGAAAATTTCAGACCAATATCCTTAATGAACATCAACGCAAAAATTCTCAACAAAATTTTAGCAAATCGCATACAAAAACATATTAAAATGATAGTGCACCATGATCAAGTGGGTTTCATCCCAGGGATGCAAGGTTGGTTCAACAACAGGAAAGCAATAAATGTAATTCACTATATCAATAGACTTAAAGTCAAGAATCACATGATTATTTCGATAGATGCAGAAAAAGCATTTGATAAAATACAGCACCCCTTCATGCTCAAAACACTAGAAATAATAGGGATAGTGGGAACATTCCTTAACATTGTAAACGCCATCTACGCTAAGCCCATGGCTAATATCATTCTAAATGGTGAAAAACTGAAAGCATTCCCCCTAAAACCTGGAACAAGGCAGGGATGCCCTCTTTCACCACTTCTATTCAATATCATCCTTGAAACTCTAGCCAGAGCAATTAGACAGACCAAAGAAATTAAAGGGATACGAATAGGAAAAGAAGAACTCAAACTATCCCTATTTGCTGATGATATGATTGTATACTTAGAGGAACCAGGAGATTCCACCAGAAAACTTTTAGATCTCATAAGTGAATTCAGTAAAGTAGCAGGATATAAGATCAATGCACATAAATCTAAGGCATTTTTATACATAAGCGATGAATCTTCAGAAAGAGAAATTAGGAAAACTACCCCATTCACAATAGCTTCAAAAAAAAATAAAATACTTGGGAATCAATCTCACAAAAGAGGTGAAAGACCTCTACAATGAGAACTACAGAACACTAAAGAAAGAAATTAAAGAAAACCTTAGAAGATGGAAAGATCTCCCATGTTTTGGATAGGAAGAATTATTATTGTCAAAATGGCCATACTACCAAAAATGCTATACAGATTCAATGCAATTCCAATTAAAATCCCAATGATGTAACTTACAGAAATAGAGCAAGAAATTATGAAATTCATCTGGAAGAATAAAAAACCCAGAATAGCTAAAGCAATCCTTGGCAGAAAGAGTGAAGCAGGGGGTATCGCAATACCAGATCTTCAACTCTACTACAAAGCAATAGTAACAAAAATGGCATGGTATTGGTACCAAAATAGAAAGGTGGATCAATGGTACAGAATAGAGGACACGGACACAAACCCAAATAAATACAATTTTCTCATACTAGACAAAGAGGCCAAAAATATGCAATGGAGAAAAGATAGCCTCTTCAACAAATGGTGCTGGGAGAATTGGAAATCCATATGCAACAGAATGAAACTAAACCCATACCTCTCACCATGCATGAAACTAAACTCAAAATGGATTAAGGATCTCGGAATCAGACCAGAGACTTTGCATCTTATAGAAGAAAAAGTAGGTCCAAATCTTCAACATGTCGGCTTAGGACGAGACTTCCTCAACCAGACTCCCATAGCACAAGAAATAAAATCAAGAATCAATAACTGGGATAGATTCAAACTAAAAAGTTTTCTCTCAGCAAAGGAAACTCTCAGCAATGCGAAGAAAGAGCCTACAGAGTGGGAGAAAATCTTTGCCAATCATACTTCAGATAGAGCGCTAATCTCCAGAATCTATAAAGAACTCAAAAAACTCTACACCAAGAATGCAAATAATCCAATCGAAAAATGGGCTAAGGAAATGAATAGACACTTCACAGAAGAAGATCTACAAGCAATCAACCAACAAATGGAAAAATGTTCAACATCTCTAGTAATAAGAGAAATGCAAATCAAAACCACCCTAAGATTCCATCTCACCCCAATTAGAATGGCGATTATCAAGAATACAAGCAACAACAGGTGTTGGCGAGGATGTGGGGAGAAAGGTACACTCATACATTGCTGGTGGGGCTGCAAATTAGTGCAGCCACTCTGGAAAGCAGTATGGAGACTCCTTAGAAAACTTGGAATGGAACCACCATTTGACCCAGCTATCCCACTCCTTGGCCTATACCCAAAGGACTTAAAATCAGCATATTACAGAGATACAGCCACATCAATGTTCATAGCTGCTCAGTTCACAATAGCCAGATTGTGGAACCAACCTTGATGTCCTTCAATTGATGAATGGATAAAGAAACAGTGGTATATATATACAATTGAATATTACTCAGCCATAAAGAATGATAAAATTATGGCATTTGCAGGCAAATGGATGAAAGTGGAGAATATCATGCTAAGTGAGATAAGCCAATCTCAAAAAACCAAAGGAAGAATGATATAGCTAATAAGTGGATGATGACACATAATGGGGGGTGGGAGGGGTTAGTGTTAGCGTTAGAGTTAGGTTTAGTGAGGGGGGACAGGAATGGAGGAAGGAAGGACTGTATAGAGGGAGGGGAGGTGTGGGAGGGGTGGGGGGAAGGGAAAAAATGGCAGAATGAATCAAACAACATTACCCTATGTAAATTTATGATTACACAAATGGTATGCCTTTACGCCATGTACAGACAGAGAAACAACATGTATCCCATTTGTTTACAATAATAAAAAAATAGAAAAAAAATAAGATAATGATGTCTAAAAAGCAAGGTGATCGTGTGTAGAAATACAGACCTCATCAGTAATGATCTCAATGTCAAATAATGCTTTAATGAATTTTTTGTTATAGAAATGTTTTTTCTAGCTTAAAAATGTCAGTAACAAGATTTTGAAGTGTAATCTTTATGTCTTTACATTTCAGATTCCACTATTTAGTTAAAATCACTTTTGAATAGAAACATCTTTGATTTCTAAAAGGTATAATGTTTAGGATGAAAATAAAGGTAAAAAATATACAAAAATCTAAGGTGACAAATGGTTACCTCTTATTGCATAAAATCATATGGCTTATATTAAATGCTTTCCTCTTGTTTGAGATCCTGATTTATATAAATTGACTGAGTTCAGGCAGATTTCTCAATTTCAATGACATTGGTTACAATAAGCAAGTTATCTTTGTGTTTAGTGTTAACACTTGTGAATATACTTAACTCATTCCCAATGGGCCACTATAACAAATAAATCTAATTTATTCAGTGTGACTTATTTTAAAAAGACACACCTTTTCATACAGTTAATGGGACTGAAATGCCCAAGATCAAGGCACCAGTTAACTTGGTGTCCCAGGAGGGCTTATTCTCTGCTTTGCAAATGGTACCTTCTCACTGCATTCTAACTAGGTGGAAGGGTCAAAGAAGTACTCTAGCCTTTCCTTTTAAGGGTAATGTATCCATTATTGAGGAAAGAACCCCATGACCTATTCACCTCAAAAGACTTCACCTACTAATATGCTCACTGTGGTCACTAGGAATGAAACGGTGACATTTAGGGGGACACAAACATTCAGGACAAAATAAAATAGTGCAGGAAAAAGACAGTAAGGCAGTCCATGCAACAGAAACCAAAAGGCAGTAGGGATAGTTACACTTCTATTACACAGAAGAATTTCAGCCAAACGCTATAAGAAACACATAAAAGATGGTCATTATGTGGTAATAAATGGGTCAGTTCCTTGAGAGTATGTGTGCATGTGTGTGTGTGTGTGTGTGTGTGTATATATATATATATATATATATATATATATATATATATATATTTATATTTATTTATAGTACTTAAGGGAGAAATAGACTGCAAAATAATAATAGGAGGGTGCTTCAGTACTCCATCTTTAACAATGGATAGGTCATCCAAACAAAAATTCAATAAGGAAACATTGAACTTGAGCTATATATATTACCAAATAGACCTAACAGACATATATAGAGTATTCCACACAAAGCAGAATACACATTGTTCTGTAGTGCATACACAGCATTCTCCAGGATAAGTCATATGTTATGTCACAAAAAATTTTCAAGTATTTAAGAATACTGAAATGATATCAAGTATCTTTGCCAAAGAAACACATCAAACTCTAAATCAATAACTGAATGTTGGCATATTCACAAATACAGAGAATTTGAATAACATCTTCCTGACCTTCCAATAGGTCATTGGCAAAATTGAAAGGAAAATTAAATGATACTTACACAAATCAAAACACAGCATACTAAAATGTATAATATGCAGAAAAGGAGTTCTGTAAAGGAAGTAGATATATAACTATAAATGCTTATATGAATTAGATCACAAATAAATAACAAAGCTTCAAACTTTATACCTCAAAGAACTAGAAAATGAAGAAGTAACTAAAGATATTATGAGAGAGGAAATAAAAAGTACTGAAAAAGAAAAAAAATAGCAACTAAGGTAATAATATTAAGCATCAAAAATGTTAACAGTTGATATTTGAAACAATAAACAAAATTGATAAAAGTTAGCTAGATAAATATTAAAGTAAATAAATTCAAAATGAAGAAGAAACATTCAGCTAATGACACAAAAATACAATGTACTATGAATCCAGTGTGAACACTTATACCAACAATTTGGATCACCTAGAAGAAATGAACCTACCAGGACTGAATTAAAAATACAAAATTCTCAAGAGACTAATAATGAACAAGGAGTTTGAATCGGTTATTAAAAAATCCTATATGAAAGAAAAATCCCAGGATCTGATAACTTTACTGGTTTTACAAAACATTTAAAAATCAATGTGACCTGGATGAACCCAAATACCATGTGTAACTATAAAGCTCTAATAAAAAAATTAGCATGTATCCTTTTCATGTCCCTCCAAAATACTGAGGAGTAATAATCACTTCCAAATTCAATTATGAGGCCAACATTATCTTGACATCAAAGCTACATAAGTATATTATGAGAAAATAATAAACTATTATACTTGATGAATATCCCTGGTGAATAGAGAAGCAAAAACTGTCAATAAAGATGAATTCAACAGTACATTTAAGGTCTTATAAGACTTGCTCATCTGTGACTTATTTCTGGGACTCAAAGATTGTTCAATAAATACCAGTCATTAAATACTATACATTATATTAACAGAAAAAATTAAAAATCATTATTATCTGAATAAATGGATAAAAGCAACATCATTTTACAATAAAAATCTTTAAAAAATTTGACATAGAAGGAGTTGCTTCAAGAGAATAAAGGGCATATAGAAGTTGGATAATCCTAACCCAAATATCCAAAATCTGAAATGCTAAAACTTCCTAAATGTTCTAGATAATAATGCCAAAAGTGGAAATTCCACATCATGATATTTTGTCCAATGCACAAAATCATTCGGAGTATGCATATAATTATCTTTGGAATGTATTTATGTAGTGAATATGTAAAACAAGTAAATTTTGTGTTTAGGATCATGTCCTACCCCAATGTATCATTCTGTATATATAAATACTTCAAAATAAAAAAATTAAGTGTGGCCCTAAGCATTTGGAATTAGGGATATTCAACTTGCATTAGCAGTCTACAATTGATATCATACTAATTGTAAGAAGGTAAATATACCTTAAACCACAGCTGGAGAGGCTGATGAGTGTTGCTCCATTGTACAAAGAAAGGGGTGGTGCTAGAGGTCGAAGTCAATAGTCACCATCCTTTGGAGGGTGTCCTGAGCCTGTCCACTGAAACCATTCTGCTCTCCAAAAACTCTTGGTTTGTGATGGGAGGGAACGTTTTCAAGATTTCTGAAAGGTCTTCAGGACATTTCATCCACTGTGTTGGTCATTTCTATTCATATGAAACTCAATACAATATTCACCCTATCACACACTTGGTTTCCTTGACTGGAAAAGCTCCTTCATTTCCTGCCACACAGCAATGCTGAGAAGTTTTCAACTATTTAGACCCTTTTTCCCTCTTAATTATAAATTCTATCTTTGAATTATATATGTGCTCTCATTTCTTGGAAGCAAATAAATGTAGCCAAAGACCCGAATGACTAAGGTCACAAAAGACACAACAGTGAAGGAAAACACTGCACGATCATATATTCAAACTCTAGCAAAAATAAGCCCAGGGTTATAGAGGAAAGGATGCTCAAGGTGCCACAATGGGAAAGAGAACAAAGTGAGGAATAATTGAGTGGTAGTGACTTAGAAAACAATTACTCAGAACACTTAAGAACAAGGGGAAAAGGTAGGGGAGAGGTAAATCTTATTCAGTCTAATACAAAGTACCCCAAAATTCATGGAACCTGCCCTCATTTGAGGACCAAAATAGACAGAGACCATCAAACATTAGAAAAACTTTAAAGAGGATGATCCTGGAGTGCATGCACAGATATATACAGCGGCAAAGAGACAATGCCCTAACAAGGGTCAGGGAGCAGCTATCAACAAACCTAAGGCCCTGAATGTTTCTTCTAATGGTACTGCTGCAGTAGTTACTCACCAAGATACTATCATTCAGATTACATCTCAAAATTCAGCTCAATTGGTGGAAATGGAAGCAGCTGTCATAGCCCTTGTAAAGTTTAAGGAGCAACAAATGAATCTCTTTACTGATAGTAATTATATTGCTGAGGTGATTCCCAAATTAGAATTGTCTGAACCCATAACCCCTCATAAGCTAATTTAGCCACTCAGACGGTTTTCATCTTTTCCTCAGTAAAACAAGCCAGAACAATTGTTGACATGACCCCAGTTTTGGTAAACTTAGATTTATTCATGTGTCTGTTTATGTTAGCATTTTATTGCATGTGTAAGATGCACCTACGCCAACAAAGGGATACAAGAACATTGTAAAAAATGCACTTACTGCCTTAGAAACCTCCTCAGGCTCGGTTGTCTCAAATGGATGGCTGGTTGTCAGAGACGAGAAAGTCTCCTGTGGCTGACATATCAACCTAAGACAGGAGCCAAGGTAATAATATCAAGCTTCTTCATTATCCAATGACAGGTAAGAATGTCAGTAAGACATGTGGACGCCTAAGACAGGCACAGTGGATCCAGAAATAGCGGTAGCTATCACGCATCCATTAAAGTTTTCTTCACTTTTTAAAAAGAAAAAGGGGGAGATGTAGAGACATGTTTAAGTGGCTCTAAGATGGTGGCTGGCGTTGGGTCAAGAGGAGGTGCATAATTAGTGTTAACATGGGGTGAACTCTCATGGCCTTTTGCCTGATTGGTTGATGTCTCCTCAGTGCTCATGGTCAACACGTGTTCCTCATTCTTGATTGGTACCGTGGTGCGTGCTCCAATCGTGCTACTTAATCCTGAGCTGATTGGCTGCCTTAGTGTATATAAGACATTCTCTTCACCTGGGAGGAGGACGCAGGACTAAGAATGCACCTATAGGAAGCACCTCTGATAAGCAGCACCTCTGATAGGACTTACGACGCACCACTAAGATGCACCTCTAGAACGAATCTCTGGATGCACCCCTAATACTCACCTCTAAGAAGAAGCAGCAAACCTCTAAGAAGTAGCACCTCTGGAAGTGTCGCACCTCTGAAAGCGTAGCACCTCTGAAAGTGTAGCCTCTCTGAAGGCATAGCCTCTCTGAAAGCATAGGACCTCTAAAAGCAAGCAAGCCTCTCTTCTTCTATAAACTAGCAAACAAGCAAAAAAGCAGCCCAGAAATAGAACTAGTTCATTCCCAGTCCGCCTACGATAAATTCTCATGGAATTGTTGCTGTGAGCAGCAACTTATAGGCACTACTCTGTTGACTCTCCTGGAAATGGTGTCTGCCTTGACACCTCAGTGCACTGTACCTGGTCAAGTATCTGCATAAAGACTCTGTTTACAGTATCTAGTGACAATATATGGGTAGAATTTTTTTTATTGTATTTGGTCAGAGCATCTGATTAATGTCTCAGGTTATTATACCTTGTCAGAGTGATTAATTATTATCTCTGTATACTGTATGTGGCCACAGTATCTGGTTTTGTAACTGGTTACAATATTTGAATAAGCCTCTGGCTCCTGTTCCTTGTCATTGTATCTGGGTACTGTCTGTGTTTACTATATCTGGTCACAGTACCTGGCTAATATTTCTGATTATTATAACTGGTCAGAATATTTTTCTAATGTTTCTGGTTATTGTAACTAGTCATGGTATGTAGCTAAGGTCTGTGATTATTGTACTGGGTTATGGTATCTGACTCATGACTGAGAAGGGTCAGGCATTAGGATGTTGTCTCTATTTGATGCACCATGGGATCTGGCTAATGTCTCTGGCTACAGTACCTCCTGACTATACCTAGGTATTGTCTCAGTTTACTGTACATGGTCACAATAACAGACTTCATTCTCTGGTTACCATACTTTGTCATAGTAGTTGTTAATGTCTCTGATTCCTCTATTTGGTCACAGTATCTGGGTAATGACTCTTTTAACTATGTCTGGTGTTGGTATCTGCTCAATGTTCTGACTACTGTATTGTGTCATGGTATCTGGGTATTGTCTTGGTATACTCTAGCAAGTCTTGGTATCTGGTCAATGTCTCTGGTTACAAGTCACAGTATCTGGCTAATGTCTGTAGTTCATGTACCTGGTCACAGTAAGTGCATAATTTCTCTGGTTTATGTACTTGTTCACCAAATCTGGCTAAATTGAGTCTCTGGTTATTGTACCTTGTCAAGGAGGTTGCTAATGGCTTTGATTTCTGAACTTGTTGCTGTGTGTAGCTAATGTCTCTGGTTACTGCACCTGGTCACCTTATGTAGGTAATGACTCTGGTTACTATACCTAATGTCTTGGTCAGTTTTTTCCTAGCTGTGACTAAAAGGATCTGAGCAGAACAATTATAGAGGAGGATAAGTTTATGTGTGGACTCACGGTTTCAGAGGTCTGAAGGCCATAGAAGGTCAGCTGCATTCTTTGGGCTTGAGATGAGTGAGGACATAATGGTGGGAGAGAGTGTTGGAGGGAAGCATCTCATATCTCAGTGATCAGGAAGCAGACAGAGAGAGTCTCCACTCTCCAGATACAAAATCTATACCCCAAAGCCACACCCCAATTCCAATCTCCTCCAACTACACCCTATCCTGTCACTTGCCACTCACTTAATCCCACCAAGGAGTACATCACTGATTAGGCTAACACTCTCATAACCCAATCATGTCTCCTCTGAACCTTCTTCTTTGTCTCACATGTGAACTTTGGGGGGACACCATCAAATATCCAACCATCACACCTAGTCATGGTATTTTACTGTTCACGGTGTCTGGAAAATGTCTCTGGTTACCGTACCCAGATCATAGTATTTGAATATTTTCTCTGGTTATTGATTCTGAGCACAGTATCTAGCTAATGTCTCCCATTACTCTACCCAGTCA
This sequence comes from Sciurus carolinensis, assembly GCF_902686445.1. Lineage (NCBI taxonomy): Eukaryota > Metazoa > Chordata > Mammalia > Rodentia > Sciuridae > Sciurus > Sciurus carolinensis. The sequence continues at coordinate 90,601,469 of NC_062224.1, forward strand.
TGCTATCTGGGTAATGTCTCTACTTAGTGTACCTTGTCACAATATATGATTAATGTCTGGTGACTATATCTGATCACAGTAACTGGATATTTTTCTGTGTGCTATACTTATTCAAAATGTCTGACCCATCTCTCTGCATGATATACTTAGTCATGGTATCTGACCATCATCTCTAGTGACAGTAGCTATACAGTGTATCTGGCTAATGTCTGTGTTTACTATGCCTGGTCAAAGGTTCTGGCTAATGTCTCTGTGAATGCCTCTGCTTATTGTCACAGGTGGAGGTACAAAGTATTGTTTCTGCTTACTGTTCCTACCCACAGAATCTGGCAAAGTTCTCTGTTTAATGTACCAGTTATCATTATTGGCTCCTGTCTCTAGTTACTGTATCTGGTCACCATACCTGGTGAATATTTCCGATTACTATACCTGGTCAGGATATCTGGCTAATGTATCTGTATCCTGGACCTTTTCACGATATCTGGGTAATGACACTGGTAACTCTACTTGGATATAGTGTCTGGGTAACGACTGTTTCCTGGTTCTCTTTGTCTTCCTAAAGTCTCAGCCACTGAACCTGGTCATATTCTCTTGCTAATGTCTCTGGGTAATATATCTAGTCATGGTGTCTTATTAATATTTTACTTACTGTAGTTCCACATGTCATTCGTTTTTATCACTGGTTACTATATGTGGCCTTCTTATCTGGCCAGTACCTCTTCTTACTGTAACATGCTGAGTTGTGAAGTATTGTCTCTGCTTACTCTTCCTGGCTACAGAATCTTCATTTACTTTACCTTGTTATAGCATCAGGTTACTGTGTCTTTATTGTGTCCCAGGAGGTGTTATTACAGTTTTCTCTCTGTATACTCTATCTACTCACAATATTAGGTGTACGCTTTTGGTTAATTTACTGTGTCATGTTATCTAGATATTATATTTGGTTCCTCCACCTGGTCATGGTGTCTGGATGATAGGTCAAGTTACAATACCTGATCATGATATCTGACTAATGTCTCGGGGTACTGTACCTGGGCACAGTATCTATACAGTCCTTCCTTCCCCCATTCTTGCCCCCCTCCCTAAACCTAACTCTAACTCTAAAACTACCCCTCCCATGCCCCATTATGTGTCATCATCCACTTATCAGTGAGATCATTCTTCCTTTGGTTTTTTGACATTGGCTTATCTCACTTAGCATGATATTCTCCAATTTCATGCATTTGCCTGCAAATGCCGTAATTTTATCATTCTTTATGGCTGAGTAATATTCCATTGTATATATATGCCACAGTTTCTTTATCCATTCATCAATTGAATGCCATCTAGGTTGGTTCCACAATTTTGCTATGGTGCATTGAGAAGCAATGAACATTGATGTGGCTGTATCTCTGTAGTATGCTGATTGTAAGTCCTTTGGGTATAGGCCAAGGAGTGGGATAGCTGGGTCAAATGGTAGTTCCATTCCAAGTTTTCTAAGGAATCTCCATACTGCTTTCCAGAGTAGCTGCACTAATTTGCAACCCCACCAGCAATGTATGAGTGTACCTTTCTCCCCACATCCTCGCCAACACCTGTTGTTGCTTGTATTCTTGATAATCGCCATTCTAATTGGGGTGAGATGGAATCTTAGGGTGGTTTTGATTTGCATTTCTCTTATTACTAGAGATGTTGAACATTTTTCCATTTGTTGGTTGATTGCTTGTAGGTCTTCTTCTGAGAAGTGTCTGTTCATTTCCTTAGACCATTTGTCGATTGGGTTATTTGTAGTCTTGGTGTTGAGTTTTTTGAGTTCTTTATAGATTCTGGAGATTAGTGCTCTATCTGAAGTATGATTGGCAAAGATTTTCTCCCACTCTGTAGGCTCTTTCTTCGCATTGCTGATAGTTTCCTTTGCTGAGAGAAAGCTTTTTAGTTTGAATCTATCCCAGTTATTAATTCTTGCTTTTATTTCTTGTGCTATGGGAGTCTGGTTGAGGAAGTCTGGTCCTAAGCCGACATGTTGAAGCTCTGGATCTACTTTTTCTTCTATAAGATGCAGGGTCTCTGGTCTGATTCTGAGGTCCGTAATCCATTTTCAGTTTAGTTTCATGCATGGTGAGAGATATGGGTTTAGTTTCATTCTGTTGCATATGGATTTCCAATTTTCCCAGCACCATTTGTTGAAGAGGCTATCTTTTCTCCATTGCATATTTTTGACCCCTTTGTCTAGTATGAGAAAATTATATTTATTTGGGTTTGTGTCCGTGTCCTCTATTCTGTACCATTGACCTACCTGTCTATTTTGGTACCAATACCATGCCATTTTTGTTACTATTGCTTTGTAGTATAGTTGAAGTTCTGGTATTACAATACCCCCTGCTTCATTTTTCCTGCGAAGGATTGCTTTAGCTATTCTGGCTTTCTTATTCTTCCAGATGAATTTCATGGTTGCTTGTAGTATTTCTGTAAGATACGTCATTTGGATTTTAATTGGAATTGCATTGAATCTATATAGCACTTTTGGTAGTATGGCCATTTTGACAATATTAATTCTGCCTATCCAGGAACATGGGAGATCTTTCCATCTTCTAAGGTTTTCTTTAATTTCTTTCTTTAGTGTTCTGTAGTTCTCCTTGTAGAGGTCTTTCACCTCTTTTGTGATATTGATTCCCAAGTATTTTATTTTTTCAATGCTATTGTGAATGGGGTAGTTTTCCTAACTTCTCTTTCTGAAGATTCATCACTTATGTATAAAAATGCACTGGGTTTATGAACATTGATCTTATATCCCGCTACTTTACTGAATTCACTTATGAGTTCTAAAAGTTTTCTGGTATAATTTCCTGGTTCCTCTAAGTATATAATCATATCATCAGCAAATAGGGATAGTTTGAGTTCTTCTTTTCCTATTCGTATCCCGTCAATTTCTTTGGTCTGTCTAATTGCTCTGGCTAGAGTTTCAAGGACGATATTGAATAGGAGTGGTAAGAGGGCATCCCTGCCTTGTTCCAGTTTTTAGGGGGAATGCTTTCAGTTTTTCACCATTTAGAATGATATTAGCCATGGGCTTAGCGTAGATGGCCTTTACAATGTTAAGGAAGGTTCCCACTATCCCTATTTTTTCTAGTGTTTTGAGCATGAAGGGGTGCTGTATTTTATCAAATGCTTTTTTCTGCATCTATCGAAATAATCATGTGATTCTTGACTTTAAGTCTGTTGATATGGTGAATGACATTTATTGATTTTCTGATGTTGAACCAACCTTGCATCCGTGGGATGAAACCCACTTGATCATGGTGCACTATCTTTTTAATATGTTTTTGTATGCGATTTGCTAAAATTTTGTTAAGAATTTTTGCATCGATGTTCATTAAGGATAATGGTCTGAAATTTTCTTTCCTCGATGTGTCTCTGTCTGGTTTAGGTATCAGGGTAATATTGGCTTCATAGAATGAGTTTGGGAGAGTTCCCTCCTCTTCTATTTCATGGAATACTTTGAAAAGTATTGGAATGAGCTCTTCTTTAAAGGTTTTGTAGAACTCAGCTGAAAACCCATCAGGTCTTGGAGTTTTCTTTGTTGGTAAGCTTTTGATGACTTCTTCTATTTCATTACTTGAAATTGGTCTATTTAAATTGTGTATGTCCTCCTCGTTTAGTTTAGGCAATTCATATGTCTCTAGAAACTTGTTGATATCTTTGAAATTTTCTATTTTGTTGGAGTATAGATTTTCAAAATAGCTTCTAATTATGTTTTGTATTTCAATCATGTCTGTTGTGATATTTCCGTGTTCATTCAGAATTTTGGTGATTTGGGTTTTCCCTCGTCTTCTCTTTGTTAGTGTGGCTAAAGGTTTATCAATTTTGTTTATTTTTTCAAAGAACCAACTATTTATTTTGTCAATTTTTTGTATTGTTTCTTTTGTTTCAATTTTGTTGATTTCAGCTCTGAGTTTAACTATTTCCGGTCTTCTACTACTTTTGGTGTTGGTCTGTTCTTCTTTTTCTAGGGCTTTGAGCTGTAGTGTTAGGTCGTTTATTTGTTGAGTTTTACTTCTTTTATTAAATGCGCTCCATGAAATAAATTTTCCTCTAAGTACTGCTTTCATAGTGTCCCAGAGATTTCGATATGATGTTTCTTTGTTCTCATTTACCTCTAAGAATTTTTTCATTTCCTTACTAATATCATCTGTTATCCATTCATCATAAAATAGCATATTGTTTAATCTCCACGTGTTGGAGTAATTTCTGTTTTTTACTCTTTCATTTATTTTTAATTTCAATCCATTATGATCTGATAGAATACAAGGAAGTGTCTCTATCTTCTTGTATTTGCTAACATTAGCTTTGTTTTATAATATATGGTCTATTTTAGAGAAGGATCCATGTGCTCCTGAGAAGAAAGTGTATTCACTCTTCGTTGGATAGTATATTCTATAAATATCTGTTAAGTCTAAATTATTGATTGTGTTATTGAGTTGTATGATTTCTTTGTTCAATTTTTGTTTGGAAGATGTGTCCAGTGTTGAGAGAGTCGTGTTAAAATCACCTAGTATTATTGTATTATGGTTTATTTGGTTTCTGAGATTGAGAAGGATTTGTTTGACATACATGGGTGAGCCACTGTTTGGGGCATAGATGTTTATGATTGTTATATGTTGCTGATTTATGCTTCCCTTAAGCAGTATGAAATGTCATTCTTTATCCCTTCTGACTAACATTGACTTGAAGTCCACATTATCTGAAATGAGGATGGATAACACAGCTTTTTTATTGAGTCCATGTGCATGGTGTGTTTTTCCCATCCTTTCACCTTTAGACTATGGTTATCTCTTTCTATGAGATGAGTCTCTTGCAGACAACATATTGTTGGATCTTTCTTTTTTATCCAATCTGCCAGTCTATGTCTTTTGATTGATGAATTCAGGCCGTTAATATTCAGGGTTATTATTGAAATATGATTTGTATTCCCGGTCATTTGACTCATTTTATTCATTTATTTGTTTATTTTTGACACGACTTGGTTCCTCTTTATTTGAGAGTTCCTTTAGGATAGCTCCTCCCTTTGCTGATTTGCTTCTTTGTTTTTCATCTCTTCCTCATGAAATATTTTGCTGAGAATGTTCTGTAATGTTGGCTTTCCTTTTGTAAATTCTTTTAGCTTTTGTTTATCATGGAAGGATTTTATTTCATCATCAAATCTGAAGGTAAATTTTGCTGGGTAAAGATTCTTGGTTGGCATCCATTTTCTTTTAGGTCTGTAAAAACGTTGTTCCAGGCCCTTCTAGCTTTTAATGTCTAGATTGAAAAATCTGCTGATATCCGTATTGGTTTCTCCCTGAATGTAATTTGGTTCTTTTCTCTCACACCTTTAAAATTCTGTCTTTATTTTGTATGTTAGGTAATTTCATTATAATGTGCCTTGGTGTGGGTCTGTTGTAATTTTGTGTATTTGGAGTCCTATAAGCCTCTTGAACTTGATTTTGGATGTCATTCTTCAGATTTGGGAAATTTTCTGAAATTAATTTATTTAATAGATTGTTCATTCCTTTGGTTTGTTTTTCTAAGCCTTCCTCAATCCCAATAATTCTTAAGTTGGCATTTTTGTGATATTCCATAGTTCTTGGAGATTCTGTCTATGATTTCTTACCATCTTCTCTGTTTGTTCAACTTTGTTTTCAAGGTTAAATATTTTGTCTTCAATATCTGAGGTTATGTCTTCCAGGTGTTCTATCCTATTGGTTGTGATTTCTATGGAGTTCTCAATTTGGTTTAATGTTTCCCTCATTTCAAGGATTTCTGTTTGGTTTATTTTTTTCAATATCTCTAACTCTTTTTTGAAATGGTCTTTTGCTTTGTGTATTTGCTCTTTTAACTATTGATTGGTGTGATCATTCAATGCCTGCATTTGCTCTTTCATTTCATCATTTGCTTCCCTTATCATGTTAATTATGTACATTCTGAACTCCCTTTCTGACATTTCTTCTGCCATGCTGTCATTGGAATTTATTGATGTAACATCTAGATTTGTTTGAGGCATTTTCTTCCCTTGTTTTCTCATGTCGTTCAGGTATCAGTGGACTGCTGAGATGTTGCAGATTTCCTCTATTGACTTATAATGTCCCTGAAGAATGCTCGTGTATCCCCTCTTATCCTTCAGTAGCCTGAAGTCCTGGAGGAAGTTGATAATGCGATGCTCCCCAAGGAAGCTGCCTCTCTAGGGGTGGTGGCCTTCAGGTGGGCTATATTACCTGCTAGTGGGCGGAGGTGCCTCCACTTGTTGACCAATGGTCACCCAAAGGGGAACTAGGCTGTGGGCTGAGGCAAGGCCTGTTTGGGCCTGTGTCTCTGGTTTTACCGTCCTTGTGGGAAAACCTCACCCGGGGGGAAGACTCACCTGGTGGGGAGGTTTCACTGGTCAGTTCCTCTCCTAGAGGTTCCCCTCAGTCCACAACAACTGCCTGGGCAGGGCAGCCTTCCAAGGCAACGTTCCCAGGGGCCTGGACCTACCTCCTGGGCCTGGGAGCCTCACCCTTCCCAGATGAGTCTCCTTAGGTTGCCCCTCCTCAGAGAAGCTGCCCGCAGTTCTGGAACCTTCGCTTCGCCCCTCAGCTTGTCTCTGTGTAGCTCTTCCACCAAAAGGCGCCTAGGTGCCCGGACCGTGGTTTGTACCTAATCGCCTGGCTATGCGACCCCTCTTCTGAGCAGCCACCTGGAGCCTCGTACATATGCTCTGAGCCCCAGTGACCTGCCACTCGCCTCTTCCTCCAGGCAGCCACCCGGTGTTCTGTGTGTTCGCTTGGAGACCAAGCAACTCACTGTGCACCTCCACCTCCTCAGGACAGTCCCCCCTCCATTGTTCTGGAGGTTGCTCTGAGTCCAAACAGCTTGCCGCCCAGCTCTTCCTCTAGCACTCACTGGAGCTCTAGTGGGTTGCTCTGAAACCAAGCGTTGTACTACGCGGCCTCCTCTGCAGAGTTCCCAGCTGTCCGTATTCACTACTCCAGCGGGGAGAAGGTTATCTTGCCACCTGGGCAGGGCAGCCTTCCCAGGCAATGTTCCCAGGGGCCCAGACCTACCTCCTGGGCCTGGGAGCCTCACCCTTCGTAGGCGAGTCTCCTTAGGTTGCCTCTCCTCAGAGAATCTGCCCGCAGTCCTGGAACCTTTGCTTCACCCCTCAGCTTGTCTCTGCAGCTCTTCCACTGAAAAGCCACCTAGGACCTGGGACCCTGTTCTGCACCTAATCACCTGCCTATGCAGCCCCTCCTCTGGGCAGCCGCCAAAGCCCGATGGGTTACTCTGAAACCAAGCACCGTGCTGAGCAGCTTCTTCTGCAAAGTTCCCAGTGGTCCATGTTTACCACTCCAGCAGCGGGAGGGGTGTCTCGCCGGGCAACTCTACTTCACAAAGTTCCCTGCGTTCCGGGACTACCGCCCCATCTGGGACGCCTCCCCACGGGAGAGACTCACCCGGCAGCTTTGAGTTGGTCCCAAGTCACTCACTATCTCCTCTTTAGAATCCTGAGTCCTGGAGCAACATGAAATGCAGCCGCCCTCTAGTCCGCCATCTTGAAAACCTCCTGTCTCTCCTTATTTTAACACATTGAGGTATGAGGTAGGAGAGATGGGATATTGTGTCTGCTTGCTGTCCCTACCCTGGGAATCTGGCTAAGGCCTCTGTTTACTATATCTAGTCATGGTATTAGGGTATTGTCTCTTTTCTATGTACCTGGTCGGTAGCTGACTAATATCTCTGGTTACTGCATCTGGTCCCAGGATTGGATTAATATCTCTGCTTACTGTATGCAGTCAAATATCTGGGTATTATTGCTGGATACTATACCTTGTCACAGTTTCTGGAAAATGTCTCTGCTTACTCTACTGGATCACAGTATCTGAATATGGTCTCTATCTATTTTAACTGGTCATAATACCTGACTCCTGGCTAATGTATCTAGTTACTACACCTGGTCCCAGTATCTGGTTAATGTCTCCTGGTGTTATTCCTGGTCACAGTACCTGGCTTATTTGTCTAATTACTACATTAAGGTATATGGTCCCTGTATCTGCTGTCATCTGGTTTCTAAACTTGATCACTGAATCTGGGTATTATCTCTGGTTACAGTTACTGGTTTCTGTGTCAGGCTAATGTCTCTCTTTATTGTATTCAGTCACAGTATCTGGACATTTTCTACCTGGTCACTGTGTCAGGCCTGGTTACTCTCTCTGTTCATAACCTCTAGCTCTTGTTTCCAGTTACTTTACCTGGTTACGGTAGCAGATTAATGTCTCTGGTGAGTGTATTTGGTCACTATATCTGGGTTTGTCTCTGTTTACTGTACGTGGTAATGGTATCTGACAAATGTCTCTGGGTACAGCACCTGGTCATGTTATCTGACTTTTTTGGTGTACTATACATGGTCAAGTTATCTGACTAATACCTTTGGTTACCATACCTAGTACCAGAGTTTGGATAATTTTTGGTTTGGCTACCTTCTCATAGTTTATTTCTGTCGTCTCTGGTTCCTGCACCCCGTTTCATTAACAGATATGGATGGTAGTGGCTGTACCTGGATATGATATGAAGCAATTGTCTGTGAATGCTGTAGTTGTTTATAGTATCCGACTCAAGTCTCTAATTGCTATACTTGGTCACAGAATTTGGATACTATCACTGGTTACTGAATTTGGTAATTGTGTTCAGCTAAGGTCTTTGGATAGTATACCTATTCATGGTATCTGGGTATTTTCTCTGTATACTGCACCTGGTCAAGGAACTTAGTTAATGTCTTTGGTTACTGTACTAGTTCACAGTATTTGCATAATGATTGTGTTAAGTGTACCTAGTCTCTGTATCTTGCTAATGTCTCTGGTTGCCATACCGGATAACAGTAATTGCCTAATATCTCTGGTTACTGTACATGATCATTGCATCTGGCTAATGCCTCATCTTACCATAACAGGTCACAGTATCACAGTCTGTGCTTACTATTCCTGGTCAAGTATCTGGCTAAAGTCTCTGTTTACTGCACAGTGTCACAGTATTGGGTTATTTTATCTATTTACTATACCTGGTCACTATATAAGGGTATTGTTTCTCTTTACTTCATCTGGTCATAGTACCTGGCTAATGACTCTAGTCAGACATTAGCTAACTATTATTCTGGTTACAGTATGAACTCACAATACTTGGATAATGTCCAGTTGCTGGATAGGTTATGGGGTCTCTGTAACATCAGTGAATACTAAACCTGATTGTATAATCTGGATTTTGTCTCTGCTTACTCTACATAGACATGGTATCTGATTATTTTCTCTGGTTACTGTTTCTGGTCATGGTAGGTATTTGCTATTTGTGGCTATGGTATCTGGCTTATATCTCTAGAACCTGGTGCATATCTGGTTTGATGGTTAATCTGAATTGTCAACTTGATGGGATTAAGAGATTCCTAAGACTCAAAGGCTCCTATATGTCTCATTGAGGTTGTTTGTAGAAATGATTGGCCTGTGGGACAGCAAACTGAGGTAAAGACACACTTTCAGTGTGGGCAGCACAGTACAATAGGTTGGGGACTTGGATGGAAGAAGAGTTGGAAGAACAAGGAAGCAACAGCAGAAGCAATCTCGATTCTTCTTCAGAGGGTTCTTGACTACTGCTGTGATCACCTGAGACATCATTATCTAGCTCCTTCATTTTTCCAAAGCAGACTGACCAGCAACTCTATGGGGAGTTTTCAGGCCTTTGGTCTAGGATGGGGTGACATCATTGTCTTCTATTGTTCTGAGACTCCAGTTTCATGGAATGATCAGCTACTCTCTATCCTGTTCTCCAGCCTGCAAATGGTCACTGCAGAACTATCCACATTCTAGAAGTCTAAGCCAATCTAATGAATCCCCTTTTTATAACCATGCATATATACTATTGCTTCTATTTCTCTAGAGAAGTATGACTGATACATCTGGCTAGTGTGTTTGATTACCGGTCATGGTATCTGGTTATTGTTGCTTTGTAATATACCTGGTCACAGTATGTCTGTAATGTCTCTGTTTAGCACACTTGGTCACAGTATCTGGAAAATATCTTTGGTTAGTGTGTGAGCTCACAGTATCTGTGTTTTCTGTATGTGAACATAGTATCTGTGTATGTTTCTGAGAATTGTACAAGGTCACAATAGAGGATTATTCTCAGGTTACTGTACCATGTCACAATATCAGAGTATTGTTTTTGTTTACTGTCTTTCATTATTTGTCCCTATTGTTTTGGGCCTCTGGCAAGATAGAACAAGATGGCAGAGGGCATGTACTGTAGCAATGTTGATTATCTCATTGTGGCCAGGAAGCAGAGATTAGGAGGTAGAATAGAAGGGAACCTGGAATAAATGACAAAATGTACCCACAAGGGCATTCCCTCAGCAATATCTATCCTCCAACCACGAGTACTTTGTGAAGTTCCTACCCATCCCAATTGGTGATTGAGTGATAGATCCGTTGTGAGTCTCATAATCTATTAATGAGGTCAGGTCCCTCTGATCTGCAATGGCACTGTGGGAATGTACCCATGTGGCTGCCCCACGAGCAGCTTGAGGAGGCTAGGCACTTGATGAGGCTAGGCACTCCATTTCGGTGTCAGTGGGTCTGGGTTCCCAGGCAGTATAGATGGACATGTGCTTGGTCAGAGTAGGCAAGTAGGGTGCCATACCACAGTGGGGCTAATATGTCATGTGGACACAGGTGGTGGTGGCTAACTGGGTTGTGGCCCAAACAGGACCTGAGATTCAGAAACACCCCAGCTTCTGGAAGCACAGGCTGGGGTTGTACGGTGGCACAGTACAGTGAGCTGGAAAGGGTGGTATTGGGACTAATGACATGTTAACTAACTCAGGCTGACTCCTTACTCCCTGGCGAGTGAGCAAGATCAAGTCCTCAAAGGCAGTTTAAATAGTTAATAAATAGTTAATCAATAGTTAATAAATCAGACCACCATCCGGGATTGGTTAACAACAGTTCTATGAACGTGATCAGCTCGTGCTTGCCATATAGTCCTATGGGACTCTCGCTTGTGTGAACCCCCATGCCTTGCTGACCTTTAAGCTAATTGGTTCCCACCTATCCCCCACCCTACATAACAGCTCTGTTATTTCCTCAATAAATGAGTTCATGCTGTGCCTCATGCGCTGACAGACCTCCTGACTCTGGTGTGTTTCCTTTGCCTTCAACACTCATCATCCTGCTCAGCCCTGTATTTTCCTCAGGCGGGTCCTGAGGAGGTACATCGGACATTGTTGCCCAACAGAGAGCAACAACTGGTGCCCCGTGTGAGGAACGCAAAGTTGCCAACAGGCCATTTGGACTTCGGGTTAGTGTACTCCCATAAAATATGGAACAGTCCAAATCCAAGTCTGACTCCTCCCTTGACTCCCTTAGCATTCTCCATAGAAGTAAAGGATTGGAACTCTCAGATAGCCAGGCATTTCAGCCCTGGAAGGCCCTCAATAAGGCAGTCCCTTTGGTGCCTGAAGCAAACTTGTTTGACTGGTCCACATGGGATCGTGTAGAACAACTTGTTAGGAAGAGGGAAATCAGTTTAGGGGAAGGTCCCCCATTGGGAGTCTGCCCTACATTATCTGTCCTTAAGGCTTGTTTCTCTCCAGGACCTCCCAAAGGGGGCTCCAAGGTTCCCCCCAAAGAGACACTGCCTCGGGATGGTGGGAAATCTTCCCGGTGGCCATTTTATGATACCCCTCCCTGTATGGCCTTCCCAGTAAATGTTAAAATGTTAGTTTGGGAAGGAATGACTACCGATCACAAATTGGCCTGTGCAGGGATGAAAGATCGCTCCATGGGAAGGTAGATTCTGGCTACCAAAGACATTGGCACACAGCTTCCACAAGTGAGCGGGAAGATGGAAAGGGATTTCTTATCTTCAAGTCTCTTCTTTCTTGCACTTCTCTGCTCTTCCTGCAAACTTGAATGCCTCCTTCTTTTCCCACTCTTAATCTCTCCTCCTCCTCCAACTTTGACTCAGCTGTTTCTGCTTCCATTCCCCAGCCCAGCCCACCTAGTCCTCCTGCCATGAGGTCCCACATATGCCAGGGTGGAGGGAGTAACCAGCCCAACCAGCAGTGGCATTTCCTAGTAAGGAGTATGATATAGCAGCCCATTCCCCACAAGTAGTGGGAGATAATTGTTTCACAATTTTCTGCACCCAAACCTGAATTGAACCAGGAAAAAGGGTTAAAATGCCCTAGGCACAAAGTTTCTGCTAAAACCTGTCAGCTCCTTCCAGATCTCAGTCAAGGCTTACATGGAAATGGAAATGGAGGAAGCCAGAATGCTTAGTAGGAGACTGGTCTCAAACCCAAGGGGGAAAAAAAAGAGCAAAAAGAGTCTTATCTAAACTCCAGCAAAAGTAAATTTTATGGTGCTTTACTAAAGTAATTAATGGCTGTATCATTCTCCAGGACTCTTCTTTTTTTTTTTGAATTCTACTTTTTTGTTGTTGTTGTTGTTGTTTTTTTTGTTTTTTTACTTTTTGTTTTGAGTTCATGACGTTTTTGATCAGTTCTATTTTTTTATTCAACTAGAGTTTTTGAACATTTGCTACAATGCAATGGAGATTCACTTAAAAAGTTACAAGGCCTTTGATTTTGTGTTATTTGTATGTAGTGCTATCTGATGTCATGTTTTTTTTTTTAATTTATTTATTTTTATTTTTATTTTTTTTTATTATAAAATTGTAAACAAATGGGATACATGTTGTTTCTCTGTCTGTACATGGCGTAAAGGCATACCATTTGTGAAATCATAAATCTACATAGGGTAATGTTGTTTGATTCATTCTGCCATTTTTTCCCTTCCCCCCCCTCCCACCCTTCCCCTCCATCTATACAGTCCTTCCTTCCTCCATTCCTGCCCCCCTCCCTAAACCCAACTCCAACCCCAACACTAACCCTTCCCACCCCCCATTATGTGTCATCATCCACTTATTAGCGATATCATTCTTCCTTTGGTTTTTTGAGATTGGCTTATCTCACTTAGCATGATATTCTCCAGTTTCATCCATTTGCCTGCAAATGCCATAATTTTATCGTTCTTTATGGCTGAGTAATATTCCATTCTATATATATACCACATTTTCTTTATCCATTCATCAATTGAAGGACATCTAGGTTGGTTCCACAATCTGGCTATTGTGAACTGAGCAGCTATGAACATTGATGTGGCTGTATCTCTGTAATATGCTGATTTTAAGTCCTTTGGGTATAGGCCAAGGAGTGGGATAGCTGGGTCAAATGGTGTTTCCATTCCAAGTTTTCTAAGGAGTCTCCACACTGCTTTCCAGAGTGGCTGCACTAATTTGCAGCCCCACCAGCAATGTAAGAGTGTACCTTTCTCACCACATCCTCGCCAACACCTGTTGTTGGTTGTATTCTTGATAATTGCCATTCTAATTGGGGTGAGATGGAATCTTAGGGTGGTTTTGATTTGCATTTCTCTTATTACTAGAGATGTTGAACATTTTTCCATATGTTTGTTGATTGCTTGTATATCTTCTTCTGTGAAGTGTCTATTCATTTCCTTAGCCCATTTGTCGATTGGATTATTTACATTCTTGGTGTAGAGTTTTTTGAGTTCTTTATAGATTCTGGAGATTAGTGTTCTATCTGAAGTATGATTGGCAAAGATTTTCTCCCACTCTGTAGGCTCTTTCTTTGCATTGCTGATAGTTTCCTTTGCTGAGAGAAAGCTTTTTAGTTTGAATCTATCCCAGTTATTAATTCTTGCTTTTATTTCTTGTGCTATGGGAGTCCTGTTGAGGAAGTCTGGTCCTAAGCCGACATGTTGAAGCTCTGGACCTACTTTTTCTTCTATAAGATGCAAGGTCTCTGGTCTGATTCCGAGATCCTTAATCCATTTTGAGTTTAGTTTCATGCATGGTGAGAGATATGGGTTTAGTTTCATTCTGTTGCATATGGATTTCCAATTCTCCCAGCACCATTTGTTGAAGAGGCTATCTTTTCTCCATTGCATATTTTTGGAACCTTTGTCTAGTATGAGAAAATTGTATTTATTTGGGTTTGTGTCCGTGTCCTCTATTCTGTACCATTGATCCACCTTTCTATTTTGGTACCAATACCATGCCGTTTTTGTTACTATTGCTTTGTAGTAGAGTTGAAGATCTGGTATTGCGATACCCCCTGCTTCACTCTTTCTGCCAAGGATTGCTTTAGCTATTCTGGGTTTTTTATTCTTCCAGATGAATTTCATAATTTCTTGCTCTATTTCTGCAAGGTACATCATTGGGATTTTAATTGGAATTGCATTGAATCTGTATAGCACTTTTGGTAGTATGGCCATTTTGACAATAATAATTCTTCCTATCCAAGAACATGGGAGATCTTTCCATCTTCTAAGGTTTTCTTGAATTTCTTTCTTTAGTGTTCTGTAGTTCTCATTGTAGAGGTCTTTCACCTCTTTTGTGAGATTGATTCCCAAATACTTTATTTTTTTCGAAGCTATTGTGAATGGGGTAGTTTTCCTAATTTCTCTTTCTGAAGATTCATCGCTTATATATAAAAATGCCTTCGATTTATGTGCATTGATCTTATATCCCGCTACTTTACTGAATTCACTTATGAGATCTAAAAGTTTTCTGGTGGAATTTCCTGGTTCCTCTAAGTATACAGTCATGTCATCAGTGAATAGGGATAGTTTGAGTTCTTCTTTTCCTATTGGTATCCCTTTAATTTCTTTGGTCTGTCTAATTGCTCTGGCTAGAGTTTCAAGGACGATATTGAATAGAAGTGGTGAAAGAGGGCATCCCTGCCTTGTTCCAGTTTTTAGAGGGAATGCTTTCAGTTTTTCACCATTTAGAATGATATTAGCAATGGGTTTAGCATAGATGGCCTTTACAATGTTAAGGAATGTTCCCACTATCCCTATTTTTTCTAGTGTTTTGAGCATGAAGGGGTGCTGTATTTTATCAAATGCTTTTTCTGCATCTATCGAAATAATCATGTGATTCTTGACTTTAAGTCTATTGATATGGTGAATGACATTTATTGATTTTCTGATGTTGAACCAACCTTGCATCCCTGGGATGAAACCCACTTGATCATGGTGCACTATCTTTTTAATATGTTTTTGTATGCGATTTGCTAAAATTTTGTTTAGAATTTTTGCGTCGATGTTCATTAAGGATATTGGTCTGAAATTTTCTTTCCTCGATGTGTCTCTGTCTGGTTTAGGAATCAGGGTAATATTGGCTTCATAGAATGAGTTTGGGAGAGTTCCCTCCTCTTCTATTTTCTGGAATACTTTGAGAAGTATTGGAATGAGTTCTTCTTTAAAAGTTTTGTAGAACTCGGCTGAGAACCCATCTGGTCCTGGACTTTTCTTTGTTGGTAGGCTTTTGATGACTTCTTCTATTTCATTACTTGAAATTGGTCTATTTAAATTGTGTATGTCCTCCTCGTTCAGTTTAGGCAATTCATATGTCTCTAGAAACCTGTTGATGTCTTCGAAATTTTCTATTTTGTTGGAGTATAGATTTTCAAAATAGCTTCTAATTATGTTTTGTATTTCGGTCGTGTCTGTTGTGATATTTCCTTGTTCATTCCGAATTTTAGTGATTTGGGTTTTCTCTCGTCTTCTCTTTGTTAGTGTGGCTAAAGGTTTATCAATTTTGTTTATTTTTTCGAAGAACCAACTATTTATTTTGTCAATTTTTTGTATTGTTTCTTTCGTTTCAATTTCGTTGATTTCCGCTCTCAGTTTAACTATTTCCTGTCTTCTACTACTTTTGGTGTTGGTCTGTTCTTCTTTTTCTAGGGCTTTGAGCTGTAGTGTTAGGTCATTTATTTTTTGAGTTTTACTTCTTTTATTAAATGCGCTCCATGAAATAAATCTTCCTCTAAGTACCGCTTTCATAGTGTCCCAGAGATTTTGATATGTTGTTTCTTTGTTCTCGTTTACCTCTAAGAATTTTTTAATTTCCTTCCTAATATCTTCTGTTATCCATTCATTATATAGTAGCATATTGTTTAATCTCCAGGTGTTGGAGTAGTTTCTGTTTTTTACTCTTTCATTAATTTGTAACTTCAATCCATTATGATCTGATAGAATACAAGGTAGTGTCTCTATCTTCTTGTATTTGCTGACATTAGCTTTGTGGCATAATATATGGTCTATTTTAGAGAAGGATACATGTGCTGCTGAGAAGAAAGTGTATTCGCTCTTGGTTGGATGGTATATTCTATAAATGTCTGTTAAGTCTAAATTATTGATTGTGTTATTGAGATCTATGGTTTCTTTGTTCAATTTTTGTTTGGAAGATCTGTCCAGTGGTGAAAGAGGCGTGTTAAAATCACCTAGTATTATTGTGTTATGGTCTATTTGGTTTCTAAAATTGAGAAGGATTTGTTTAACATACATGGATGAGCCACTGTTTGGGGCATAGATGTTTATGATTGTTATATCTTGCTGATTTATGCTTCCCTTAAGCAGTATGAAATGTCCTTCTTTATCCCTTCTAACTAACCTTGGCTTGAAGTCCACATTATCTGAAATGAGGATGGATACTCCAGCTTTTTTGCTGAGCCCATGTGCATGGTATGTTTTTCCCCATCCTTTCACCTTTAGTCTATGGGTATCTCTTTCTATGAGGTGAGTCTCTTGCAGGCAACATATTGTTGGATCTTTCTTTTTAATCCAATCTTCCAGTCTATGTCTTTTGATTGATGAATTCAGGCCATTAACATTCAGGGTTATTATTGAGATATGATTTGTATTCCCGGTCATTTGGTTCATATTTAAAATTTTTGACACATCTTGGTTACTCCTTTATTTGACAGTTCCTTTAGGATAATTCCTCCCTTTGCTGATTTGCTTCTTTGTTTTTTATCTCTTCCTCATGAAATATTTTGCTGAGAATGTTCTGTAATGCTGGCTTTCTTTTTGTAAATTCTTTTAGCTTTTGTTTATCGTGGAACGATCTTATTTCATCGTCAAATTTGAAGGTAAGTTTTGCTGGGTATAAGATTCTTGGTTGGCATCCATTTTCTTTCAGAGCTTGAAAAATGTTGTTCCAGGCCCTTATAGCTTTTAGGGTCTGGATTGAAAAATCTGCTGATATCCGTATTGGCTTCCCCCTGAATGTAATTTGGTTCTTTTCTCTCACAGCCTTTAAAATTCTGTCTTTATTTTGTATGTTAGGTATTTTCATTATAATGTGCCTTGGTGTGGGTCTGTTGTAATGTTGTGTATTTGGAGTCCTATAAGCCTCTTGGACTTGATTTTCCATTTCATTCTTCAGATTTGGGAAATTTTCTGATATTATTTCTTCAAATAGATTGTTCATTCCTTTGGTTTGTTTCTCTAAGCCTTCCTCAATCCCAATAATTCTCAAATTTGGCCTTTTCATGATATCCCATAGTTCTTGGAGATTCTGCTCATGATTTCTTCCCATCTTCTCTGTTTGTTCAACTTTGTTTTCGAGGTTAAATATTTTGTCTTCAATATCTGAAGTTCTGTCTCCAGCTGTTCTATCCTATTGGTTATGCTTTCTATGGAGTTCTTAATTTGGTTTATTGTTTCCTTCATTTCAAGGATTTCTGTTTGGTTTTTTTTCAATATCTCTAACTCTTTATTGAAATCATCTTTTGCTTCCTGAATTTGCTCTGTTAACTGTCGATTGGTGCGATCGTTCAATGCCTGCATTTGCTCTTTCATCTCATCATTTGCTTCCCTAATCATTTTAATTATGTACATTCTGAACTCCCTTTCTGTCATTTCTTCTGCCATGCTGTCGTTGGATTTTATTGATGTAACATCTAGATTTGTTTGGGGCATTTTCTTTCCTTGTTTTCTCATATTGTTCAGGGATCAGTGGGTCATTAAGATATTGCAGATTTCCTCTATCAACTTATAATGTCCCTGAAGATTGCTAGTATATCCCCTCTTATCCTTCAGTAGCCTGAAGTCTTGGAGGAGGTTGATAATGCAGAGCTCCACGAAGAAGCTGCCTCTCTAGGTGTGGTAACCCTCAGGTGGCGTATATTCCCTGCTAGTGGGCGGAGGTGCCTCCACTTGTTGACCAATGGTCATCCAATGGGGAAGTAGACTGTGGGCTGAGGCAAGGCCTGTTTGTGCCTATGTCTCTGGCTTTACCGTCCCTGTGGGAAAACCTCCCCCGGCCGGGAAGAGTCACTCGGTGGGGACGTCTCGCTAGTCAGTTGCCCTCCTAGAGGTTCCCCTCAATCTACAACTACCACCTGGACTGGGCTGTCTTCTTCTCCAATGATCCCAGGGGCCCAGACCTACGTCCTGGGCCTGGGAGCCTCACCCTTCTCAGGCGAGTCTCCTTAGGCTGCCCCTCCCAGAGAATCTGCCCGCCGCCCTGGAAACTTCACTCCGCCCCTAGGCGTGTCTCTGTGCGGCTCTTCCAGCAAGAAGCCACCTAGCTCCTGGGACCCTGCTCTGCACCAATCACCTGGCTATGCAGCCCCTCCCCTGAGCCACCACCTGGAGCCCCGTACAATAGCTCTGAGACACAGAGACCCGCCACACACCTCCTCCTCCGGACAGCCGCCCGGTTCCGACGCAGTCACTAGGAATCCAAACAACTCACTTCGGGTCTCCTCCTCCCGCCAACCACCCATAGCCCTAGGCAGTCACTCCAAGTCCAAGTGACCCGCCCTGTTCCTCCTCCTCCTCCTTGGGGTAGCCCCCCAGGTGTTCAGGAACGGTGGCTCCGAGACCAGGTGACTCAGCACGCTCCTCCTCCAGGCAGGCCACCGGTGTTCAGGAGCAGTTGCTTTTAGTCCAATCAGCTCACCACTCGCCTCCTCCTTGGCAACCGCCTGTGGCTCTGATGCAGTCACTCCCAGGCTAAGCGTCCCACCGCTCTCCTCCTCCAGGCAGGCCACCAGTGTTCTGGAGCAGCTACTCCGAGTTCAAACAGCTCGTCACGCAGCTCCTCCTTTGGCAACCGCCCACAGCTCTGATGCAGTCACTCCCAGGTCAAGCAACACGCCGCGCTCCTCCTCCTCCTCCGGGCAACCTCCCGGCACTCAGGAGCGCTCGCTCTGGGTTCAAACAGTTTACCACGCAGCTTCTCTTCTGGCAACCGCCTGTGGTTCTGATGCAGTCACTCCCAGACCAAGCGTCCCGCCGCGCTCCTCCTCTTCCTCCGGGCAGTCCCCCGGCGCTCAGGAGCGCCCACTCTGAGTTCAAACAGCTCACCACGCAGCTCCTCCTCTGGCAACCGCCCGTGGCTCTGATGCAGTCACTCCTAGACCCAAGCGACCCGCCGGGCCTCTCCTCCTCCTCCGGGCAACCCCTTCGGTGTTCGGAAGCAGTCACTCTGGGTCCAAACAGCTCGCCACGCAGCTCCTCCCCAGGCAGCCACCCGGAGCCCCAGCGGCTGCTCGAGTCCAAGCGCTATGCTGAGCCGCCTCCTCTACGATGATCCCAGTTGTCCGTGTTTACCGCTCCAGCGGGGGGAGGGGCGTCTCGCCGAGCAACTCCACTTCACAAATTCCCTGCGTTCCGGGGCTACCGCCCCATCCGGGACGCCTCCCCAACCGGAGAGACTCACCCGGCAGCTTTGAGTTGGTCCCAAGTCTCTCACTATCTCCTCTTTTGAATCTTGCGTCCTGGAGCCACGTGAAATGCAGCCGCCCTCTAGTCCGCCATCTTGGCCCCTTGATCTGATGTCATGTTTTGTCTGTATCAAAACTGAGTGCTTCTAAATTAAAATTTAAAAATGGATCCAAATATTTTTAATTCATCTGATTTTAAAAGGTTCAATTTAAATTGGATAAACTAATAGTAGTAAAATGTCTTTAAAATTAACTCACAAGTCTCTAGGTGGTCAAACTAATAAAACGTTGATGTTTACAAAATGTCTGACATCAATTTTTTTTTTGGGGGGGGGCTGGGGATCGAACCCAGGGACTTGTGCTTACAAGGCAAGCACTCTACCGACTGAGCTATCTCCCCAGCCCCTTGACATCAATTTTTGTAAAACTTTTCTTCAATAGGAAAGAGCTGGCAGATACTGTTTACACTTGTCTGACATCTTGTTTTTTTACACTTGTCTGATATCTTGTTTTTTTTTTACAATAAGATGACTGAATTAGAGCTGACATTTATGGAATTACTCAAAAGTGTTTGAGACATCTGATTAATTTACAAAGTTATTCCATGGAGGAACATACTTAAAAACATTATTCTTTGTATATTAAATGTGTTCATATTTTCCAGGTATACAAGCCTTTAAAGCAGAAAATTTATCAAGCTGCTAGTCTCCAAATTAAACTTGTCTGTAATGGTAAACCTATCATTTAATGTTCTATATAGGACCTGTCATCAATAGGGTATATGTAAAATTTGTTAAATTATTTCTAAAACTTATTAAGAGCCTCTTTTCTTTAAAAGTTAAGCATGAAAGCATTTTACCACTTTGCCACACAAAAGGAAACTTAAAAGCTCTCTCAGTCCTTCTTTAATTCATGTTTTAGATGTAATGTTAAATTGTGTTAACATTCATATAGACTCAGGAGTCAATATATGTAAACTGCTTAAGATGACATTTAAGAAAGAGTGTAATGTGCAGTAGCAAAAGTGGGACAACAGTGATTGAGATTGGAGTCTCTGACCTCATGACTTTGGAAGTGGACTTCCTTCAGAGCTACACAGAGCTCCTAACTTTATACTTTGCAGCTGTACCATCTTGGATCTACAGGTTCAACTTGATTCCTTCGCTGCTGTCATCCTGCAATGGCAAAGGAAGGAGGGCTTTGCCTGTTCCTTGGTGAAGAGTGCTGTTTCTACGCCAACTGATCTGGCATTGTACAAGATAAAATCAAAAATCTACAAGAAGATCTGGAATGTTGTAGGAGCGAGCTCCACTCTAATTTCCTCTGGACTGGGTTATACAGGTGGCGCCCCTACCTCCTCTTGCTTAGGGGACCGCAAATCACCATTATCCTTGTGTTCACCTTTGGGTCTTGCATAATCAATAAGCTTACCCATTTCCAAAAAAGCTAGGCTAAATCTGTGCAGCAATAGTGGTCTGACAGCATTATACCACCCTTCATAATGATGATTGGGAGCCCTATAGGGTCATAGATCACTCGTATAAGGACACTGGGGTCTAAGTGTCACTCCCTTAAGCCCTGCTCCTCCTGAGGGCCCTGACTGAAGCACTAAGGTGGTAGTCAATAATGGGTAAGATCCTCAGAGGAGGACAACCTAAGACAGGCACACCTTCCAGTAAGGTGGACCCCCAAACTGCTAGGGTGATGTTCCATGATGGGTAAGACCCTCCCAGGGTCAACCTAAGACAGACACACCCTTAATATAAAACAAAAAAGAGGGATATGTTGGGACTAATGACACGTTAACTAACTCAGGCTGACTCCTTACTCCCTGGTGAGTGAGCAAGATCAAGGCCTCAAAGGTGATTTTAATAGTTAATAACAATAAATCGGACCACCATCCAGGATTGATTAACAGTTCTGCGAACATGATCAGTTCGTGCTTGCCATATAGTCCTATGGGACTCTCACCTGCGTGAACCCCCCGTGCCTTGCTGACATCTAAGCTAATTGATTCCCGCCTAGCCCCCACCCTACATAAAAGCTGTGTGATTTCCTCAATAAATGAGATTCCTGCTGTGCCTCATGCGCTGACAGACCTCCTGGCTCTGGTGTGTTTCCTTTGCCTCCAACACTCATCATTCTGCTCAGCCCTGTATTCTCCTCAGGCAGGCCCTGAGGAGGTACATTGTACCTTGTTGCCCGACAGAGAGCAACAGGGTGGAGAGAACAATAATGAGCCAGGTAGGGCAAAAGCATTGGATCACAGTCTCTTCTTCTCTCTCTTTGTCCCTGTAGTCCCTTGAGCTCCCTTGGTTTGCCTGAATTGGGACAGGATGCCTCTGCTCTTTGAGAGAGGACAATGAATTCACCTGTCATGGCTTGAGAGATCTCAAACACCCCCACAAATCTACAGGATGGGACCTCTTCCTTGCTGGCCCCATGAGATGGCCAGGCTATGTCTTCCTGGAACTGATTTGCCAGCTCCCACCCTCAGCAGGTGGAATATGTCCCCACCAAAAATGCCCCAGAATGTTGGGTGCAGGGTGGGATCCCTGTACCTAAGGGCCCCAGTCCTGGCTCTGCATTCTGTGCCTAGACAGGACCCCTTCTCTAAATTCTTTCTCCTGGGGCAGTGGGTTCAAGAGTTCATGACCTCCCTATAGCAGGGTACTGAGGCAGTTGAGCTATATGTGTGCCACAGGTTTAGTAAGTGCCGGCCCCTGCATCTCAGGCATCAGGTGACCTGCTGCCTTCTGCACATGTGCACCCATGCCTGGAACTCGAACCTGTTCTCTTTCCCCTGAGGAATTCCTGCTCAGACTAGAGGATTCAGCACACTTCTACTCCACGAAGTCACCCTGACATCTCTGTGCTTACCGTGACCCACTCTGCAAGCCCCAGAGGTCCTGAGCTCCACAGGGAGGACTGCACTTGACTCCAGGCCCTGCCTCCTGACCTGGTCCTGGCCTCACTGCTCCTCTGAGGTCACCCTGGTGGACCTGCATTTGTTAGACCCTGGCGTGGATGCTCACGTGCTCAGAGGATCCACGTGCTCAAGTAGAATGTTGAATGGGCCTGCGGCCAACTGCTCAGCAACCAGCGGCACTCAGCAGGCTGAAGAGGAACTTCAAACTCCCTTTAGCCTGGACACAGTGCAGCCCTAGTGTGAAGTTCTATGCCCCTGCTGACCATTCTGTTTGTGGTGCTGCAATGTAGCCCTCATCTCCATGCCTTTAGGTCCTTTGGGGACTCATTGCTGGAGCCCATGGCCATGATGCAGACAAAGGTGACTGGAGATGTCAGAATCCCCACACTGAGCTCCAGGTAGGAAAGGCACCCAGGTCAGTGAGTTAGGGTGTGGTCGGCCCTGGAGGCCAAACCTGGGGTCCAGGAAGTATGCTAGTGGTTATCTGGCCCCACAGCCAGTGTCAGGTCCTGCTGGTCCACCGATTGTGGCCAGAACTGGTGCCTAGTTGAAGGGCACATGGAGAAGCAGGGCCACCTCTCCAGTGCAACCCAGCACAGGGCAGACCCTCTCAACCCAAGCATCCTCCGCCAAGTCACCCATGGGAGTCAAAGGTGGGCTGAATCTGAAGTAGCTGCAACATTACCCATTCACAGAATCTGGTTACTTGGTCATGTTATCTGTCCAGTGTTTGACACTGTACTTGGTCAGAAATATATACCTAATGCCCGTGGTTACTGTAACTGGTCATGGTATCTAATTATTATCTCTGTTTACTGTATGTGGACATGTAACTGTCTAATGTGTAATGTGTGCTCTTTTTACAGGTGTGAACTCTGAAGACAAGAGTTTCAGGGTTCCACAAACTTCCACCAAGGTGTCGAAGAAAATCCTATGAAGGCAGGCAGTGCATAGCATGAAAAGAATCTGTGAGGACAACCCATAAGAGGGTGATGATGAGGAGCTCTGAGAGTGGAAGTCAAGCCTCAGTGGAGACACCCAGAAAATAGGATGCCAGGAATCAGAATGTCTGCTGAGGAAAGGTCCATGTAATGTGTCTTATTGTAATAGATCCTAGTATGTAGGCAATATCTATGTTGACTCTTCCTGGTCTTGGTATCTGGCTTGACACCTCAGTTTACTGTAGCTAGTCAAGTATCTGCAAAAAGACTGGTTACAGTTTCTATTCACAGTTTATGGGTAGAATTTTGTTTATTGTATTTGGTCAGATTAGCTGACTAATGTCTCTGGTTATTCTACCTTGTCAGAGTGACTAATTGTTATCTCTGTTTACTGTATGTGGCCACAGTATCTGGCTTTGTAATTGGTCACAGTATTTGACTAAGGTCTCTGGCAGCTGTTGCTTGTCATCATATCTGGGTAATGTCTGTGTTTACTATATCTGGTCACAGTACCTGGCTAATGTTGCTGATTATTATAGCTGGTCAGAATATCTTTCTAATGTTTCTTATTATTGTAACTGGTCATGGTATGTGGCTAAGTTCTGTGATTATTGTACTGGGTTATGGTATCTGACTCATGACTGAAGGGTCAGGCATTAGGATGTTGCCTCTATTTGGTGCACCATGGGATCTGGCTAATGTCTCTGGGTACAGTACCTCCTGACTATACCTAGGTATTGTCTCAGTTTGCTGTACATGGTCACAATAACAGACTTCATTCTCTGGTTACCATACATTGTCACAGTAGTTGTTAATGTCTCTGATTCACCTATTTGTCACAGTATTTGGGTAATGACTCTTTTAACTATGTCTGGTGTTGGTATCTGCTCAATGTTCTGACTACTGTATTGTGTCATGGTATCTGGGTATTGTCTTGGTATACTCTACCTAGTCTTGGTATCTGGTTAATGTCTCTGATTACTAATCAAAGTATCTGGCTAATGTTTGTGGTTCATGTACCTGGCCACAGTAAGTGCATAATTTCTCTGGTTTATGTCCTTGATCACCAAATCTGGCTAAGTAGAGTCTCTGGTTATTGTACCTTGTCAAAGAGCTTGCTAATGGCTTTGGTTTCTGAACTTGTTGCTGTGTGTAGCTAATGTCTCTGGTTACTGCACCTGGTCACCTTATGTAGGTAATGACTCTGGTTACTATACCTAATGTCTTGGTCAGTTTTTTCCTAGCTGTGACTAAAAGGATCTGACCAGAATAATTACAGAGCAGGGTAAGTTTATGTGGGGGCTCACTATTTTAGTAGTCTGAAAGGCCATAGAAGGTCAGCTCCATTCATCGGGGCTTAAGATGAGGCAGGACTTCATGGTGGGAGAGGGTGTTGGAGGGAAGCATCTCATATCTCTGTGATTAGGAAGCAGACAGAGAGAATCTCCACTCTCCAGATACATAATATATACCCCAAAGTCATGCCCAAATTCCAGTCTCCTCCAGTCACACCCTATCCAGTCAGTTGCCAGTCACTTAATCCCACCAGGGTGTAAGTCACTGATTAGGCTAAGACTCTCACAACCCAATCATGTCTCCTCTGAACTTTCTTGTATTGTCTCACATGTGAGGTTTGGGGGGACACCTCATATTCAACCATCACACCTAGTCATGGTATTTTACTGGTTACAGTGTCTGAAAAATGTCTCTGGTTACTGTACCCAGGTCATAGTATTTGAATATTTTCTCTGGTTACTGTTTCTGTTCACAGTATCTGGCTGATGTCTCCCATTATTCTACCCAGTCATGGTATCTGGGTAATGTCTCTAGTTAGTGTACCTTTTCACAATATATGATTATTGTCTGGTGACTATATCTGATCACAGTAACTGGATATTTTTCTGTGTGCTACACTTATTCAAAATGTCTGACCCATTTCTCTGCATGATATACTTGGTTATGGTGCCTGACCAACATCTCTGGTGACAGTAGCTATACAGTGTATCTGGCTAATGTGTGTGTTTACTATGCCTTGTCAAGGTTCTGGCTAATGTCTCTGTGAATGCCTCTGCTTATTGTCACAGGTGGAGGTACAAGGTATTGTTTCTGCTGACTTTCTATCCACAGAATCTGGCAAAGTTCTCTGTTTACTGTACCTAGTCATCATTTCTGACTCTTGTCTCTAGTTATTGTATCTGGTCACCATACCTGGTGAATATTTACAATTAGTATACCTGGTCAGGATATCTGGCTCATTTATCTATATCCTGGACCTTTTATGCTATGTGGTTAATGACACTGGTTACTCTTCTTGGATACAGTGTCTGTGTAATGACTGTTTCCTGGTTGTCTGTGTCTTCCTAAAGTCTCAGCTACTGAACCTGGTCATGTTATCTTGATATTGTCTCTGGATAATATGTCTGGTCATGGTGTCTTATTAATACCACTGTTTAATGTGGCTCCACATGTAATTAGTTTTTATCACTGGTTACTATACCTGGCTGTGGTATCTCACCAGTACCTCTTCTTATTGTAACATATTGAGTTTAAAGGATTGTCTCTGCTTACAGTTCCTGGCCACAGAATCTTCATTTACTTTACCGAGTTATAGCATCAGCTTATTGTACCTGCAGCTGTTATTAGGGTGATGTCACTGTATATTGCTTCTAGTCACAATATTAGGCTTATGCCTTTGGTTACTGTACTGTGTCATGGAATCAAGATATTATCTTTGATTCCTCTACCTGGTCATGGTATCTGGATGATATGTCTGGTTACAATACCTGGACATGACCTCTGACTGATGTCTCTGGGTACTGTACCTGAGCATAGTATCTGGGAATTGACTCTGTTTAGTGTACCTGTGTATGGTGTCTATGTATTATCTCTGGTCACTGTTCATGGTTATTAAATCTGGTTAATGTCTCTAGTCCCTGTATCTGGTCATGGAATCTGGGTAGTGTCTCTGATTATTATATCTTGTCACAGTTTATGGTTAATGACTCATCATGGTATCTGGGTATTGTTCTGTGTACTATACTTGATGAACATGCCTGGATATGTTTCTGTATACTGTATCTTGTCACTGTCCCTAGCTAATGCCTCTGGTTACTACACCTAGTCATGGTATTTGCCTAACGTCTGTACTTATTGTCACTGGCCACAGTCTCTGGTTAACACCTCTGCTTATTGTAACTCATTGAGGTAGAAGTTAGAAGATACAAGGTATTGTCTCTGCTTTCTGTCCCTTCCCAGAGAATTGGGCTAAGGTCTCTGTTTACTATACCTAGTCATGGTATTAGGGTATGTCTCTTTTTTCTGTACCTGATCATGTTATCTGACTAATGTCTCAAGTTACTGTATCTGGTCCAGTATTGGATTACTATCTCTGTTTACTGTATCCAGTCAAATATCTAGGTATTATTGCTCAACATTATACCTTGTCACAGTGTCTGGAAAATGTCTCTGCTTACAGTACTGGGCCACAGTATCTGAATGTGCTATCTATCTATTAAAACTGGTCACAATACCTGACTCTTGGCTAATGTCCCCAGTTACTAAACCTGGTCCCAGTATCCTGCTAATGTCTCCTGTTTTTATTCCTGGTCACAGTACCTGGCTTATTTGTCTAATTGATACCGTCATGTATGTGGTTTCTATATCTGCTGTTGTCTGGTTTCCAAACCTGATCACTGAATCTGGATATTATCTCTGGTTACAGTTACTGGTTTGTGTGTCAGGATAATGCCTCTCTTAATTGTATTCAGTCACAGTATCTGGGCATTTTCTACCTGGTCACTATATTAGGCCTGGTTACTCTATCTGTTCATAGCCTCTAGCTATTGTTTCTAGTTAATTTACCTGGTTACAGTGGCAGGTTAATGTCTCTGGTGAGTGTATCTGGTCAGTATATCTGGGTTTTGTCTCTGTTTACTGTACATGGTAGTGGTATCTGACAAATGTCTCTGGGTACAGCACCTTGTCATGTTATCTGGCTGTTTCGGTTTACTATACATGGTCAGGTTATCTGACTAATACTTTTGGTTACCATACCTAGTACCAGAGTCTGGATAATTTCTGGTTTGACTACCTTCTCATGGTATATGTTTTTTGTCTCTGGTTGCTGCACCCAGTTTCAATTAAAGGCTATGGACTGTAGTGGCTGTACCTGGATATGATATCAAGCAATTGTCTGTGAATGCTGTAGTTGTTTATGGTATCTGACTCATGTCTCTAATTGCTATCCTTGGTCACAGAATTTGGATACTATTACTGGTTACTGAATTTGGTAATTGATCTAGCTATGGTTCGGATAGTATACCTATTCATGGTATCTGGATACTGCACCTGGTCAAGGTACTTGGTTAATGTCTTTGGTTACTGTACTTGGTCAGAGTATTTACATAATGATTGTGTTAAGTGTACCTAGTCTCAGCATCTTGCTAAGGTCTCTGGTTACCATACATGGTCACAGTAATTGCCTAATATCTCTGGTTACTGTACCTGATCATAGCATCTGGCTAATGCCTCATCTTACCATAACAGGTCACAGTATCAGAGTCTGTGCTTCCTATTCCTGGTCAAGTATCTGGCTAAGGTCTCTGTTTACTGTACATTGTCCCAGTATTGGATTATTGTATCTGTTTACTATACCTGGTCAGTATATTTTTGGTATTGGTTCTGTTTAGTTTATCTGGTCACAGTACCTGGCTAATGACTCTAGTCAGACATTGGCTAACTATTATTCTGGTTACAGTATGACTCACAATACTTGATTAAGTCCAGTTGCTAGATTAGGTCATGGTGTCTCTGTAACATCTATGATTACTATACCTGATTGTAGAATGTGGGTTTTGTCTCTGCTCACTCTCCATGGACATGGTATCTGATTATTTTCTCTGGTTACTGTTTCTGGTCATGGTAGATATTTGTTATTTGTGCCCATGGTATCTTGCTGGTATCTCTAGTACCTGGTACATATCTGGCTTGATGGTTAATCTGAATTGTCAACTTGATGGGATTAAGAGATTCCTAAGAGTCAAAGGCTCTTGTATGTCTCAGTGAGGTTGTTTGTAGGAATGATTGGCCTGTGGGACAACAAACTGAAGGAAAGACACACTGTCAGTGTGGGTAGCACAGTCCAATAGGTTGGGGACTTGGATGGAACAAGAGTTGGAAGAATAAGGAAGCAACAGCAGAAGCAAGCTTGATTCTTCTTGAGAGGGTTCTTGACTACTGCTGTGATCAACTGAGGACATCATTATCTAGCTCCTTCCTTTTTCCAAAGCAGACTGACAAGTAACTGTATGGGGAGTTTTCAGGCCTTTGGTCTAGGATGGGGTGACATCATTGTCTTCTGTTGTTCTGAGACTCCAGTTTCATGGAATGATCAGCTACTCTCTCTCCTGTTCTCCAGCCTGCAAATGGTTACTGTGGAACTATCCATATTCTAGAAGTCTAAACCAATCTAATGAATCCCCTTTTTATAACCATGCATATATCCTATTGCTTCTATTTCTCTAGAGAAGTGTGTCTGATACATCTGGCTAGTGTGTTTGATTACTGGTCATGGTATCTGGTTATTGTCACTTTGTAATATACCTGGTCACAGTATGTCTGTAATGTCTCTGTTTAGCACACTTGGTCACAGTATCTGGATAATACCTTTGGTTAGTGTATGAGCTCACAGTATCTGGGTATTGTCTGTGTTTTCTGTATGTGAACATAGTATCTGTGTATGTTTCTGAGAATTGTACAAGGTCACAATACAGGATTATTCTCAGTTACTGTACCATGTCACAATATCAGAGTATTGTTTTTGTTTACTGTCTTTCATTATTTGCCCCTATTGTTTTGGGCCTCTGGCAAGATAGAACAAGATGACAGAGGGCATGTACTGTAGCAATGTTGATTATCTCATTGTGGCCAGGAAGCAGAGATAAGAAGGTAGAAAGGAAGGGAGCCTGGGATAAATGACAAAATGTACCCACAAGGGCATTCCCTCAGCGATCTCTATCCTCCAATGAGGAGTACCTTGTGAAGTTCCTATCCATCCCAATAGCCGATTGAGTCATAGATCTATTATCAGTCTCATAATCTACTTATGAGGTCAGAGCCCTTATGAACCTGTCTTCTGCACAAGACCAAAATCTGAGCTCTGCTGCATTGGGTTATAAGTCTTCAACTAGTGGGCTTATGGGAGACATGTAAGATTCATAGCATAACATTCTGCCCACAGCCCCCAAAACCATTTACTACCAGACATTGAAAATTGTCTTTGGTTAATCTCCAAGAGTTCCTGTAGACAATAGTTCCAAATTGGCTCAAACATCCAAGTTGAACGTCTCCACTCAAGACTCAAGGCAAATCAATGATTGTGTACTACCAAGACTCACACACACACACACACACACACACACACACACAGGGTAAATGTCCTCATTCCCAAAGGAAGGAGTAGGAAAATGATAAAGAGGAATGGTTCAAAGAAGACCTTCACAGGGTCAACATCAATTCCTGTAGGACATCTGAGCACTAAAAGGCTTGTGCAAAAACTCAAAGTGCATCAAGAACCTAGTCATTCTGGACAAGAATCTTTGCACCTATTAAAAGTAGGCCCAACTCTGCACATGATGACTTGTGAATCAACTTCCTCACCAAGACTCCTAAAGCACAAGATGTAAAATGAAGAATCAATAAATGGGGTGGCTTCAAACTAAAAAGCTTTTTCACAGCAAAGGAAGCAATAGAGAATCTGAAGAGAGAACTTATGGAAGGGTTGCACCTCAGATAGAGCATTAAACTCCAATATATATGATGAACTCAAAAAAATTAACACCAGAAAACAAAACAAAACAAAACAAAAAACACCCAAATAACCCAATCAATAAATGAACAAAGGAAATGGGCGGGCATTTCACAGAAGAAATAGGAATGACTAAAAAATATGAAAAAATGTTTTACATCTCTAGCAGTAAGAGAAATGCAAATTAAAATGGAGATTTCATTTTACTCTAGTCAGAACGGCAATTATCAATAATAGAAGTAACAATAAATGTTGGGAAAAATGTGGAGGAAAAGATTCAATCACACATTGCTGGCGGAACTGCAAAGTGGTGCAAACACTCTGGAAAGCAATAGGGAGATTCCTTAGAAAATGTGGAATGGAACCACCTTGTGACCCAGCTCTCTCACTCCCTGGTTTATACCCAAAGGATTTAAAATCTGCATACTATAGTGATGCAGCCACATCAATGTCGAGAGCAGCTCAATTTGCAATAGCTAAGCTGTGGAATCAACCCAGGTGCCCTTCAGCAGATGAATGTCTGTGGCGAGCCACCTCGCCACCATGATAAGATGGCGCTGGTTTCCTGAAGTGCTTTCTAGGTAAACAAGCCCATATTTGGTTGAGCCAACTGTTGCAAATGGGAGAACCTATGAACATAGGCCAAGTGGCAGGAGTAGATTGGCTATTGCAAGAGTATAAAAGTGTATGAATTCGGCTCAAGAAAGAGAAGAAGAAAAACCATGGTTTTATAATAATAAGGTCCTGATTAAACTGCTGAAGGAAGATTCCTGTGTCGTGCTTTCTTGCGGGCGAGGGACACGACAAGTGGTGCCGAAACCCGGGAATCAGAACTTTCAGTGGTCAGGGGGTGCACCAGTAAGTACCACAGGTAAGTGGGGTCCACACATAGTGGGGCGCTCCTCTGTAGATAAAGAGAGAGCGGGAATCGACCTTGCATAGTTGATCAACAAAGAAAAATATTTAATCGACCTTGCATAGTCGATCAACAAAGAAAAATATTTTGTTTTCGCTTTCATTCTGCTTGCTCTGAACGCTGCTTTCATTATGGGCAATTCTCCATCTAGTTCATTAGTACAGCCTTTAGATTTTTTGTTGCGCTCCAAAGAGCTCAAGGTCAAACGCAGTACTTTACAAACATTCATTGTAAGAATTGATAAAGTGGCCCCATGGTTTGCTGTCTCCGGAAGCTTGACTCCTGCCAGTTGGGATAAGTTGGGAAAAGATTTGGATTTCCTTCAGGAGCAGGGACAATTGGAGAAAGGGGCAATACCGCTATGGAAATTAACAAAAGGATGTATTCTTGATGGTAGATGTCAGGAAGCTATTCATAAAGGACAGGAAGTTCTTGAACAACTACATGAGGAGAAGTCCGAGGATTCTATGAGTACTTCCAGTAAACATAGTGCAGGAGAGCAGGTTTATGGAGCTATTCCAAAGAGGAGACTATACCCAGATTTAAAAGCCCTTAGAACACCAGAAGAAACAGGGGAGTCAGAATCAGACGGTGATGAGGAAGTGAAAGAGCTAACGCAGCACTTACGGAAGGTGAAGATAAAAGAAGGGGGAACTAAGAGGCAAAAAGATTTTAGACAGAAGGACTATGAGGAAGAACAGGAACCAGCTCTAGCCTATGATCCTCCCCCATATGTGGGAGGGGTTCCAGGCACGGGTAGAACTTTTAACTCTGCAGCTTGTAGGGCTGCCCATGTAGAGTTGGGGTTTGCCTGTCCTGTATTCCAGGACAATGATGGGGGAAGACATCAGGAACCCATAGAATTTAAAACGATAAAGAATATAGCAGAATCTGTCCGCACTTATGGTGTGGATGCTGCTTTTACTATCACCCAAATAGAGGGGCTCAATAGATTCTGCATGACCCCCTCGGACTGGGCCAGTTTAGTGAAAGCTTGTGTTCCCCGGGTAAATATTTAGACTGGAGAGCCTTCATGTTAGAGGGGGCCAATGAACAGGCTGCATGCAACCAAGCTATGGGCAAACCTGCCTGGGATGTGGATATGCTTCTGGGGCAGGGTAGATTTGCCAATCAACAAGCAGGCTTTCCATTAGAGGTTTATGAACAAATTAATAAGATCTGCATTGCTGCCTGGAAAGCACTTCCTAATAAAGGAGAAGTGCGAGGTAACTTAACAAAAATTGTCCAAGGCCCCCCTCCTGATCCCTTCCACGCAGCTCCATGGCCACCTAGGGAGGGAACACCCATGTCCTTGAAGCAGTCCTCCCCCTAGGCAGAGATCTCAGCAGCTCCATTCCTCAAAAGTAGTAAGAAATAATGTTTTGTGATTTTCTGCATTCAAACCTAACCTGATTTCTCAACCAGGAAGAAAAAGGGTTAAAAAGTCCTGGGTAATCCTCCCCCACCCCCGCCTGGCCTTGCTGAAGCCTGCATTGGAATGTAGGCTGCAGCGGTCTCAGCGGGAAAGGGAGGTAACCTAAAGATTAAAAAAAAAAAAAAAAAAAGGGGGTGTCCGTTTTAAACTTCTAGGCTGCTACACAGAACTAACTCATTTTCCAGGATTCTTGTTTTGTTTTGTTTTTCTTTAATGCTGTATTTTTGAGCTCATAATTTTGATCTTGCATACCTAGGTTAATGATTTTTTTTTCTTTTTGATCAGTTCCATTTTTATTCAACTAAAGTTTTTGAACATCTGTTACATTGCAATGGAGATTCACCTATAAAGTTACAAGGCCTTTGATTTTGTGTTATGTGTATGTTGTGCTATCTAATGTCATGTTTTGTCTGTATCAAAACTGAGCGCTCCTAAAATTAAAATTTAAAAATGGATCCAAATACTTTTATTCACGTGATTTAAAAGGGTTCAATTTAAATTGGGTAAACTAATAAAAGTGAAATGTCTTTAAAAATAACTTGCAAGTCTCTAGGTGGTCAAACTAATGGAATGTTGATGTTAAACAATGTCTAATATCAATTGTTTCTAGGACTTTTCTTCAACAGGAAAGAGACAGCAAATACTGTTCAGGACACCTGCCTGCTTTCTTGGGTTTTACAGAATAAGTGAATTAGAGTTAACATATATGGGATTACTCAAATGTGTTTGTAGAGACATCTGATTAATTTGCAAAATTAAAATGCTCATTGTTAAATAATATCAAGTACTCTTAACTCCTCAAATTCCATGGGGTATCATACTTAAACAATATTGGCATTTTCATAGGTTGGTAAATAAAAGGGTTTAAACTTGCTTTGTGTCATCACTAAACTAAAAACAAGGTTACTAAGAGTTATGTCCTAACAAGTGAAATTCTATATACAAAGGGTCCCAAAAGTTTCAACTGTGTTTCAATTAGAGTACTATAAACAACAAAATATTTAATCTTATTAAAATAGAGCAATTTATCTAAATTCAGAAATTTCATAAGAGTTGTTTCAGAATGTGAACAAAAAGGGGTCAACAGATAGAAAAGAAAAAATAAAGGTTCTGGGTTTGGAAATATATTTAATAAAAAGGAAAAAAACATGTTTCTGGGTAAGAAGGTGCCTGTGTGATGGAATATATGAGGGTCTAAGTAAGTGCTAAGAAAGTCTGTGTGTAAGTAAAGGGCAAGTTTCAACAAGTCTGTGTGTAACTAAGTTGGTTGTGTGTATGTGAGACAGCTAAAGCTATTTAAGGTTTTTCCTAAGGTGAAATACTAATGTTCTGATATAAGCCAAAGTTTAATCTATATGGTAAAATGACATGGTAAAATAACAAGGATTTCTTAGAAACACTAATTTACTCTTAGCTTTGTGTCTATTAAGTTTTATTCTTTAAAACACTTAGTCTTAAAAATTGGGGTTTATCCAATTATGGTTAGACAACTGTTAAGAGTATTGTACTATGTTACAGAGTCTAAATTTTTCTTTAAAAACTAAATTTGGTAAGATAAAAGTGTCAAGGTAATTGTGAAATGGTCACTAGTTGTATATTAAATGTGTTCATATTTTTCAGGTATACAAGTTTTTAAAGCAGGGAATTTATCAAGCTGTGCTATTCTCCAGATTAAACGTGTCTGTAATGGTAATCTTAAACTTATAAAAGTAAATTTTAATTGGGGATTTATTTCTATCATTTAATGTTCTATTATAGAACCTGCTATCAATGGGGTATGTGTAAAATTTGTTACTTTTTACATTGAGATAAAGAACTTCAAATATAAATGTATTTATAAAAGTTAGAGCCTGACTTATTTAAAGGTTAATTTTGTGAAATATAAAGGTATTTTGCCACTTTATCACACAAAAGGAGAGTTAAAAACTCTCTCGGCCTTTCTTTAATTCATGTTTTAGATACAATGTTAAATTGTGTTAATTATAAAGTTTATATAGACTCAGGAAACAATATATGTAGACTACTTAATGATATTTAAGAAAGACACAAAGATCAACATCAGAATTAGAACACTTAAGATTTGTAAGGAGCCACGCCTTACCTGAGATAAGGCTCTGCCTCCCACCTTACTACATGTTAAAGTGACTCCAAAATAAGTCAGACTTCAGCTTATTTAAAGTTATAATCAAAAGATTGGTTTTTTTTGTTGTAAAATTACTATGATCTCAAATAAGAAATATAATGTGGTTCTCAGTCAAAATTCAAGATAGCTATTATACAAGCAAGATATATTTTTCCTCTTACTTATTTCATTTTGTAAAACTGTTACCTATTAATATTTTACAAAAGTAACTGCTTCAAGAACACACAACCTAGGTAACTTGTGATAATAAGCCATCACCTAACAGATAATGGTAACAGATACCAAAACAGATAGTGGTAACTTCCAAAACTAATGCAAACTCCAGTTAGATAAAAGGGTAAATAACTGTAAAGTTATGAACATTAAAGTTAAAGCCCAGTACTCTTACTTTATGACTGGTGAGACTGGCTTGCTGGATGATTAAGATCAAACTTAGAGATTGGAATTAAATACAGAGGGCAAGATAGACCAGTATTTGGATCTTTTGCCCTCAGTCAGCCTGAACCCAGGGAATAAGAGGACTTCTCTAAGGAGTGCTGCAACTCTGGGTCACACAACCTCCTGATCAAGGAGATTGTTGAGACTTGAGGATGAAAAAATCGCTCAGTGCATCTGCTGCAGAGGAGGGTCATGGAAAAAGGGAGACATCCCTTAATGCTTCCAAAGGAAGTCACCTCATCAAGGAGACCCTGCCTAACCAATGGCACTGGTGGAGCTAAGAAGCTGCCCTTAAGTTCTCTACAAGTGGCCCCTGTGGGAACTCAGTTGACTCTTTAACAAGACAGGAACCAGGTCAATTTGACCAACTTGATCTTGGACACTCAGCAAAACAGTTAAAACCAAAATATAACCATTCTTGGGCATTTAAAAGAAATAATAGTTAAATGTAACTTAAGATGTACACTTGTGCCAGAGTCAGAAGTTTTTAGTCAGTTTAAGGCCTGCAGACCTTCCTAAGCTACACAGGTAGACTTAATCTATGTTTGCTCGTATGATTACCTAGCCCTAAGTAACAGAAGTATAGAGCTCTCTACTAAACACAGGTTATACCAATAAAGGGATATTTTACAAAATCAGATGACATTAAGTAGCTTAACTATATTTTCTGGGGACATCTATGACATTAAGAGTTAAATGTTGTGTTTACATTCCTGATAACCTGGACAATGTTAAAGTTCCCAAATAAAGGCCTTGTCCTCTCCAGCCTTTTGCTAGGCCTAGTTATGGGAACAATTTCTCAGTTCTTCCACCTCCTGGTGAGAGATTGACTTCTGTCATTTTCATGATACTCAGTGGAATGTTCCAGATGCTGCAACATTTACTTTGTACTAATCTCATTTCAGTATTCATGTCTTTTTGTTCTTCTATCATAGAAGCACCCACCCCCAGATGACTTTACAACCTGCTCTTCCCCAACCAGGCTTCTACTTTGGACCCCTCGATTGACCCAATTTTTTAAAAAAAAAAGGAACTCCAAACTGCTTGCCCCTCGCTGCCCCCTTTCAGCTTCGAAGCAGCCAGAAGGATCGGCGCCCCCTTTTCCTTAAAGCAGTTGGGAGTTCCTATAGCTAAAGGGGGGAATGAAGCCAGAATTAAGGACAGGTAGTTAGTGTAGAAATAGGGAATCGGGTCAATTCGAGGAAATGAAGCCATGAAGCCATCTGCCTTTGGAAGTTGGAGACTGCCCCTGGAAGAATGGAATGTCAAGGATCTCTGGAGCCCATTGATTACCAAATTTACCTGCCTTTATCAAGGACTGCAAGCAAGGAGATGCTAATTAATGCCCCTGGGCCCTTACCTGCCTGAATCACCTTAGCCCTCCCCCTGCCCATGGTTTCTCACTTAATGCAAAACCAGGCCTAGTCACGTAGGCAAGAAGGAGAGAGAGGTAAAGGGGGAGAGAACTGAAGAACAAAAGAGACTTTAACCTATAAA
Organism: Sciurus carolinensis; assembly: GCF_902686445.1. Classification (NCBI taxonomy): domain Eukaryota; kingdom Metazoa; phylum Chordata; class Mammalia; order Rodentia; family Sciuridae; genus Sciurus; species Sciurus carolinensis. The sequence goes on from NC_062224.1 coordinate 90,638,152, forward strand.
AGATGTAGGGTGCGCTCACTTCTTGGGACTTTTAGAATATCAGCCATGGCCCCTTCTCCCTGCCGGGAGAAGTCTGTATTATTCCCTTTAAACAATCCAGACTATGGTCCTTACTCAACAGTACCAAATGATTAAGCAAACTGATGAATACTCTCCATAACCGAGGCAGGATGGACAAATGGATATAGGATTCTATCCATGATAAAGAAAAGGGGGGGAATGAAAGGCCCCTCTCCCATCCTTGACGGATAAGGTCTCCAGGCAACCACATTCCTCGGACAAATATCTCTTAACAACCTTGGTAAGCACAGGGGCCCAGCAGTCCTGTTTGTCTTTGAGACAGTTAGCAGCACAGATACCACCCTGCTTTCAACAGCACGCCCTGCCCGGAGGCCGTTACACTGATAAGCAGGAACCATGAAGATGTCAAGCAAAAATTTGAAAAATAACCTTACCCTTTAGGTGACCTATGTGCTGGATTCAAAATAGCCAATAAGAAACCTGTTGCTTACCGCGCGCGCGAAACCTGCCCCTTCACCCTATAAAAACCCTGTGCCCCAAAGCCCGGAGAAGGCGCCACTCTGGGACTGACGTTCACTATCTGCCATTTTTGCACAGTAGGATAGGGCCTCTACCTTCCTGTGTTCATAAAATAAAGAAGGGGGAGCTGTGGCGAGCCGCCTCGCCACCATGATAAGATGGCGCTGGTTTCCTGAAGTGCTTTCTAGGTAAACAAGCCCATATTTGGTTGAGCCAACTGTTGCAAATGGGAGCACCTATGAACATAGGCCAAGTGGCAGGAGTAGATTGGCTATTGCAAGAGTATAAAACTGTATGAATTCGGCTCAAGAAAGAGAAGAAGAAAAACCATGGTTTTATAATAATAAGGTCCTGATTAAACTGCTGAAGGAAGATTCCTGTGTCGTGCTTTCTTGCGGGTGAGGGACACGACAAATGCCTAAGGAAAATATGATATATATACACAATGGAATATTACTCATCCATAAAGAAGAATGAAGCTATGGGATTTTCCAATAAATGTATAGAGGTGGATACGATCATGCTAAGTGAAATAAGTCAATCCTGAACACAAAGGCTGAATGTTCTGTCTGATATGTGGATGGTAACACATTATAAGTGTGGGGGATGGAAGAATAGAAGTTCACTGGATTAGACAAAGAGAATGAAGGGAAAGGAGGAGGAATAGGACTTGGAAAGACAGTAGAATGAATTGGACATAACTTTCCTATGTACATATATGAAAACACAACCAGGGAAACTGCACATCATATACAACTCTAAAATGGGATTTTGGTTAGAAAACATTATGCTCCATGTATGTATAATATGTCAAAATACACTCCACAGTCATGTACATCCAAAAAGAACACATTAAAAAATCATGTAAACCAAAATAAATAAATAAATAAATAAATAAAGGGCCACACAGCCCCCACCCCTCTGTCCTTGCAAGGCCACTTTCTTGGGCTTGCTCAGCTTTCTGCCTGCACTTTTCCTCAGTAGACATTCTGATTCCTGGCATCCTACCTTCTGGGGGTCTCCACTTCAGATTGACTTTCACTCTCAGTTTCTCATCTTCACCTGCCTATGGGTTCTCCTCACAGATTCTTTTCATGCTATGCACTGCCTGTCTTCATAGGATTTTCTTAGACACATTGGTGAAAGTTTGTGGGTCCCTGGGACTCTTGTCTTCTGAGTTCACACCTGTAAAGTAAGCACTTATGGGAAGACCCCAGACTCTCTCTCCATGAGAGCAACACTGAGGATCGTCTGCAAGGGGCTGCAGTAACCTTTCAGTGCCTGGATGACTGAATCATGGGAAAGAAATCCTAGGGAAACAATTCTGTACACAGCAGTTTGCGAACACAGAAGACTGGGACTTTCTATCCAAAAGAGTCTTTAAACTGAGTTTATATAATATAACCTTAGAATGGAGGACTGTTAAGTCCTCATAGCAGCTTTCTTGTAGTTCCAGTACAAATGACTTGCCTTATTTAATGGTGCACATTTCCTCAGCAACTAAATTCCACGTGGTCTCAATTATACGCCTTCTATTTTATAAACAAACTACGGTTTGAGAAATCCTTTTAATTTTGTTTTTTGGTTCATTATACATTAATGGGGTACAACTTTTCATTTCTATGGTTGTACAGTAATTAGAGTCACCGTTTGTGTAATCATACATGTACATGGGGTAAGGATGCTTGTCTCATTCCTTTCTCTGTCCTTCTCTCTGCCCTCTCCCCATCCCTCATTTACCTCTTCACCCTCATTCCTCCATTGTTCCCTTACCCAAACCCCTGGTATTTATCAGAGAAAACATTTGGCCTTTGGTTTTGGGGGATTGGCTTATTTCACTTGCCATGATATTCTCCAACTCCATCCATTCACCTGCAAATGAAATAATTTTGTTCTTTATGGCTGAAAAATATTCCATTGTGTTTATATATCACATTTTCATTATCCATTCACCTATTAAAGGGCATCTAGGTTGGTTCCACAATGTAACTATTGTGAATTGAGCTGCTAGAAACATTGATGTGACCGTGTCACTGTAGTATGCTGATTTTAAGTTTAAGAAATCTTTATTCTCTGTTTGATCTTTCTAACTGTAACCAAGTTGAAAGCAGACAGAAATCTCGACTCCAAAACCTGAATGCTGAGCTAATTGTAAACATCCTCCACAAAATTAATGATTCTAGGACATTTCAACACAGCTCAACACAATGTCTCAATGCATGGAAAAACAAAGACTAGTTCTTTGCCAGAAGGTAGCACAAATCACATTCCTCCAAATACCAAATACCTCCAAATACCATTTCCTGCAGACACCTCATCAACACAATTTTTACTCTTGTACTGCTGTTGGCATTCTGTAATCCTGTGCCAACAGCAGTCTCACCTCCTAAGGTCCACAAAAGAACTCTACATTTTACAAGTACATTTTTCCAAACATTTCCAAGTACTTCTGTTAAACCACCTGCAAGTGTTATTGAACCACATGGTAGATATAGACACAGGAGTGACCCCATTTCATTGTACCAGGCTTCCATGATTTTCAGATTGCATTGCCTTTACAAACACCTATGTGAAAACAGTAAAATGTAGATTTATTTGGCTGAAGATTTCAGTGCACAGACCTTGGCTCCAAACTTGCAGCTTCTTGTAAAGCAGAATAGAAGAGTGTGGAACTGGAGGTTGATGAAAATAATTATCTAAAAGTAACCAAGGCAGAAGTGAGAGAAACAGGAAGGTAACAAGGAGAAAACTTGCCCCCAGAGAGCAAGTCCAATGACTTCTTCCTCCCACTGGGACCATGACTAATGTCCCTAACCCTTCCCCAGAGCCCGCTAGTTACGGATCCACTGAAGGCTCCATCCTATCAGGAGTTCACAGCCCCAGGGATCCAAGCACCCAGGCAAGGACCCCACCTCTCAACACTGCTCCCTGGGGGGACCAAGCCTACAAGTCACGAGGTGTGGGTGGACTTTGAAGATGCAGAGCAGAAGACAAGTGCAGGCTTTGCATAGAAGGTGGATTGGGTGACGGTTTTGGAGTTCAATGGCTCCTTTCAGATCCATTCTCTTCCAGTGACCCTCTGATTTACTGTGGACATGTCACCAAACTCTGAATGCCTCAGAGTTCTTGTTCACTCGAGAGGCCTTATTGAGACCATCCTCTGTGCGAAAGTGAGGGTGTGTGTGTGCGTGTGTGTGTGTGTGTGTTTGTGCTTGTGCGTGTTTCATTGCGCTTAGCTGCAGGAGCCCACAAACTCATGTGAGAGAATGTGTGAACCGTGACAAAATGGAACCCACACTTTAGCCTCATGTACAGCAGACCACAGGACTAAGGTGGATCTGGGAGAGAGTGAGGCACAGTGTAGGGACCAACATGTACATCCATTTCCATGTGCTCTCCTTTCTTTCCCTCAACCATGGTCTCAGGTGAGAGAGAGAGAGAGTGTGAGGTCAAGTGGCAAGCCTTGATTGGGTTAGTGGCTTCCAGGGAGTGCCTTTCTGGCTCTCTCAGTGTGCCTGCTTCTCTCTGCTCTGAGTCAGATGGTGTGCATGCCATCGTGGAGGGCCTTGGTCTTTTCCCGACAGGTGAAGCCATGGGATCTTGTAAGAGTAACACTCAGGTGCGATTCACATGACCCATACATTCATCTGACTGGGTGCTTTCAAGATCCCATCTGGTGACTCTTCTAAAGATGGGCCGGAGATGCTGGGTGGTGCAGAGTGCTTGCTCATGTAGTTCACAGGGAGACCCCTCAGGAATTCTAGATATTCTTCTGAGCCTGTCTGAAGAGCTGTGTGTGTGTCACCCTAGGTGAGGTGGGTACAAGGAGAGTGGGTGGCACCATGCTTGTGTGAGTCAGAACCAGGTACAGCATTGTGGGGAATAAGGAGAGTGTCCTGAGATAGGGATGGGATGGAGCTAGGAGGCTCACCTTGCCTGGTCCCAGTGACTGCAAGGACACAAGAACCTCTAAGCCCCTGTTTGATCTTGATCTGACACTCATGGGGCTTAGTATGAAATCCTGGACCCTCAGTGGGGTCACCTGCCAAGGCTCCCTTGTCCCTTGTTCTTTCTAAGCACATTTGGAACCAGGGCCCCTGTCCTTGCTCTTCCCTCTGCCTGGATAATGCTACCCATGTTCTTCCCTGCCTAGATGCTCTTCCTCTCTCAGTTCTGTAGCCTGAAAACCAGATGGCAGTTTCTCTGCACTCTGCCATGGCCCATCTTGGGACAGGAGCGTTTCATGTGTTTTCACTGTGGGTGACTCCCGAGATGGGAGGACTGCCCGTGTCAGGGCACCGTGGCCTTCCTCCAGCTCCTCTGGCCATCAGGCCCTCCCTGCAAGCTGCTCTTCTTTGCTTCTGGACTGAGGTCTGCAGGCAGACGTTCTAGGGGCCATCCATCTCCTTTCCATTACGTCATCCTACAGCTCTTTCTCTCTGGACCCCAGAGGTTCCCTTGAACATCCAGAAGGGGTCCCTTGCTCTTGTGGATCTCATTCTCATTCTGTGCTCTGCTCCCAGGCAGCTCCAGACAGCCCCCTGGGGTACCTGATGTCACAGTGTTCCTCGTGTACACACGTGTCAGCTCACCTAGACTGATCCCTAGAGGGTTGGGCCTTACTAAGCTCCTTTCCTTAATGACAACCAACAAAACACAGGGCTGCTTTGAGTAATTCTGATGATGTGGCCTTTGCCTTAGCTCCCTGTGTCTCCACAGAGCTGGGAATTTTTGTGCGAAGTCCTTATTTTCAACCCAGAGCACTGCCCGAAGTCGGGGCAACGCTAGGTGTGACCAGGTGCCTGAGCTCCTGCCCCCCTGCTGTGCTTTCACAGTGTGTGTTCCTCCTGAGTTCCAGATGAAAGTTGAACCCCAATGCAGCAGTCTGGAGGGGTGGAGCCCCGTGGAAGCAGTCAGGCCAGGATGCAGGACCTCATGGGTGGAAGAGTGCCTTTAAAAAAGAGCCCTTGTATAGCATATGCAGGGCCTTAGGTAGCTCCCCAGCACCACACACACACGTACACCCACATACACACACCCATATACAAACACACACACTCTCACACACACCGTCCCACACAAACATGAACTCATACACACACACATAGCAAAACTCTCACACACACATTAAATCACACAAACTCTCACACACACACTAACACACACACACTCACACTCACACAAAATGATTTATTATATTACTATCATTATCTTGATGATATACAAAATTTAACTTCATTCATTCTTTAAGCAATTGATGTTTCATTTCAAAAAGTACGCAACCTTTGAAAAAAAGGTACATCTTTTTTGTTTTAGAATTGGCAGTATGGTAGATGTACATAAGTACCTCTTTCCTCCCCTGACACACACACTTAAAGCATACTATGACTTATAAGTGGTTGAGGGACCTACATATGCATTCTGGCACTAACTAATTTATTTTAGCTGAGATCTTTTAGGTCTACCTGTGTTTTAGGTGATCAACCTTTGATATCAAAGACTTCACTCCTAGACATAAAAGTAATATTCTTAGTGAAGATTTGGGATAATTGTGTATAATCTCAGAATATTTTAACCATTGTAATTTATATGTTTGATACTGTAAAGTAGGTTTAATTCTGAAAAACCTCCCTTTTAGAACATCTACATAAACAGATATTGGAAAGAAAGACGTATTTCAATGTGTTCCAAGATTTTTCTGCTATAATACCCAAGGTTAATGAAGATTTATTAAGAATGAACTTTCTGTTTATCTTATTAAATGTGAAGCCATTCATTAATACTATCATACTTTAAATGATGTGACTAAGATATCCATTCCTACTTCTTGATTTCTATTCTTTTTTTCACAATTTATATGCTCATGGTATCTAGTTAAAAAATATACAAATTACCAACTTATAAAACTCATCATACACTAAATTCTGATCAGTGACTCATTATGAAACTTTCTTATTATGAAATAGAAAGTCTTAAATAAAATTCATCAATATTTATTAATTAATACATATTTCTTCTATTATATCACAACAACTAATAACCCTGACATCTTAATTCTCAAAATGCCATTCCAGTTTTCTAAAATAAGTAATACACATCTGTAATGGTCTATTTTATTACTAGCATCGGATAAATGCTTAAATATAATGGAATTAAAAAAAATTTAAATAAAGGTTTCTGAAATTTTAAGTGAGGAGAAAAATGTCATGTAGGAACATATTTTTCATTTATAGTAACTATTTCAGGACAATGATTTATCTTTGGTCTTAGGCTAAATTGATACAGTACTCAATCCATCATCACATACTTACCTATAAAGTCTTATGTTCTTGGGGTGAGACTTACTAATATTGTCATTTAAATTACATTAGAAATGAAATCAATTTTATTTTGCATTAGAATCTTGTGACATGCCAGTATTTGAGAATGCTAGAACCAAAAGTAATGCCACCTGGTTTAAACTCAATGACAAGTTGGACTATGAATGTAATGTTGGGTTTGAAAACAGATTACGACGTGCCAATGGATCCATAGAATGTAAGGCCAATGGATGGTCTCATGTGCCCATATGTTATGGTAAGTACTGTTTCAGAAATTCTTTTTTGTTTTCAATATAAAAATAACTATGCATGTGTTTTATTTTTTAGAAATTTGAATTACCTAGAAACATTTTTAAAGACCAACAAGGAAATCACAATGATCCTTCTGATTTAACAACTTGGAGGAAAGGGTGTTTTCAACATTAAAGATAGTAATGTGTTTCTAAAGCAGGGAAATAAATTAATGCCTCTTGTAGGGCATATACAAAGAATTGTTTTGGTTAGTAGTAGTCCATGTAAGTTTTTTTGGTCATATTTCAGTCATGTAATACAGACAGTGCAATGTAATTACATTATTATGATAGTTCTAGCTTTGTTAATGTGTCCAGTAAGAAGACTGCAAAACTGTGTTGGATTTGGCAATATGGAGCTCCTTTTGGAAGTACTGGGTCTTGTTGGCAACAGGATGAAGGAAAGAACGTGGGTGTGTAACTCTAATGGTGGAAGGAATCAGAAACTAAAGGTTCTATTGTATTTTGAAATATGAGAAAAGGACATTGAGATTGAATAGTGCCTGAGGCAAAGAGGATGAGGAGCACTAGTAGAGTTTCAAGGCTTGACTTAAAATGGTGGCAGAATATATCATACCTTGAGACTTGATGGTCAGCATGGAGGAGCCACTCAAATTTAATTCATTTGGGATATCAAGAAACTCCTTTTGTAAGATAGGAGAAAATGATAAAGAATACAAATCCAGGTCTGCTTTTCTAGAATTTTCATTGCAGTATTGGAGAATAAAACCAAAATCCAATGAATTAAGGTGAATAATAAACCAATTAATTAAAATAGTCTAAGTATGTTTTATATACCACCTTTCAAAGAATCAAAAAAAAATGCAATGACTTAGAAAATAGGAGGCAACTGAAGCAAGGAAATGTTGAAAAATGTTCACTCTAAAGGGTTTGTGTATTTAGATAATTCAAAGGTAGTAAATCCAGGAATCTGAACTGAGAAGGGGAGAAAGATATACAGTAACATTAGAAGAATAAACAAGGGCTGGATCAGAAAAGTTTAGATTTTATTCTAGATGAGAGAGAGGCTTTTAAAATGATCTCTGGTTGTAACAGATCCATGCTGTGTGCAGCCAGAAGCTTTTACAATACCAAGTGACAATCTTCATAAAAGGGCTGGGGCATTAGCTCAATGGTAGAGTTCTTGGCCAGTCCATGGCCCTGAGTTTAATCCCCTGCACTGTAAAAATAAATAATTAAATTAAGAATGCAAGACTTATGAATATATGACTCTCAAGGCCTTTCCAATATCTCTAGACATGACTGGAAAATGTGAAACTGTGAAGAAAAGGAGAGAAAGTAGGATTGACAGACATAGCAATAGAAACTAATTGGTTGAAAGTAGTTTTTTATTGCCAGTTTTAGAAAGATTCATGACCAAGTGAACACACAGTTTTCTAGGAGAGTGTAAGTCTCCAAAAGTTGAATAAATGACAACTTAGTGCTCTTGCTTCAGCCATGTAGGAGAAAACTGTATACAGATTGACAGATATTCAAACGTTCTGGGAGTTCTTTTCTATGTGGAGATCTTATGTTATTATAATAAACCACTTAAGCAAAACAGGTGTAGAGGAATCTTAAAGTAAACACCTTAGAGTAAAAAATCCTTACTAACATTTCCATATGTCAGTACTAAGTTATATGATTTTGACTGGTAGACAAAGACAAATGATTCTCCTCCCGTGTTGGTTCATTCACATTTCTCTTTAAATTGCACTTTTAGTTGTTATCTCTATAGATATACAGCCATTGTTTAATACTCAACAGTCAAAATCATTTTTTTTTGTATTAAGGCAGTGCTTTCTATAATATGATGGTATCAAGAATTTATATATAATGAACACAAAATAAATATACATACACACACACATACAAAATAAATTTTAGGTTTGGGAAATTTTTTGATATTATTTTATTGAATCACTTGTGCATTCCTTTGATTTGTATCTCCAAACCTTCATCTAACCTGATAAATCTTCAATTTGGTCTTTTCAGGTTACCCCATATTTCTTGGAAGTTCTGTTGATAGTCTTTTTACCATTTTTCTCCATGGATAACTTTATATTCAGTATTATGTATTTTGGGATTGGGGATGTGACCCAGTGGTAGAGCACTTGCACAGCATGCATGAGGCCCTGTGTTTAATCCCCATAGTAAAAAAAAACAAGTAAAAATTAAATATTTTGTCTTCATTACTGAAACTCTGTCTTCCAAGTGTTCTAGTCTGCTGTTGATATTTTTCATTGAATTTTTAATTTTGTTTACTGATTTCTTCATTTTGAGGATTTTTCCTTTATTTTTTTCTGAATCTCTATTTCTTTATTGAAGTGATCTTTCATTTACTTTGTTTTCTTTTTGATTTCATCCGTACATGGTCCTTTACCTTGCATATTATTTTATGTACATTCTAAATTCCTTTTCTGACATTTCTTCCACTATGGTATCAATGGATTATTTTATTGAAGCATCTTGGTTTGTTTGGAGTGATTCATTCCCTTGCCTTTTTATGTTGTTTGTGTGTCTGCCCATCTGACAATATGGTTTTGAGTAAACAGAGTTTTGACCCTTTGGATCTGTAGTATCCCTGAAGGTTTCCTGTACCTAACCATTTAGGGGGAGACAAACAATAAGAAGCTCCAATGCAATATACAGCATTAAACCAAACAGTATCTGTTATGATATCTATAATGCAAATTGTTAAAATAAACAGAAATGATATGATCAGTTATTGCCTACAGTAAAAACATTGTTTGCAAATGGATTTACAGTTTTGAATAGTGGACTGGGGGAGAACAGAAGTGATGTAGGATGTGATGACTATGAGAGCAGAGGAGAGAAGATAGAAGCAAAAAATTAAAGGAAGAGTGAAAGAGAGAACAATAGTCATTGGATGTTAGCCTAAGAAAAGAGATAATTGAGAGAAAAAAAACACATAAGGTAAAATTTTTAAAATTAAAAATAAAAATAAGGGCTGGGGATGTGGCTCAGTTGGTAGAGTGGTTGTCTTACAAGCACAAGTCCCTGGGTTCAATCCCAAGCACCACAAAAAATAAAAAAATAAAAATAAAAATAAAAAAATACAAAACAAAGCTGAGTGTAATCAAAAGAAGTTGTTTGTTAGCATGCAAAAAGTGAGAAAGAGACTTTCAGGGAACAGGAGAACAAAAGGAAATGAGAGCAAGAAAAGTAAAGAAATAAAAACTTAAAATTGTTCAAAAAGGACACTAAAGAATTCTATACTACAAAAGTCATATAGTATTCATACCTCCCAGTCTTCAGTAGCCTGATGCATGAGAGGTACCTGACAATGAGCTTCAAGACTCCAGCAGGCTTCTTAGGATGGGATTTGTCCCACTTAAAGATAGGAGCTATGGCTTCCAGGATTATCCAAGATGGCTGCTCTGGCTTCAAAATGTGTTGGCAAATGGGGAGCTGCAGCTCAGGGTGTGGATGTGGTCAGTTGGAGGTCCTGGAGGTGGGGTGTGGTTGGTCAGGCAGGGGACCCAGAGTTCGGGTGTGTTTGGTGTGGTTGCAGGATCCTGGAGGCCAGGTGCAATCAGTCAGTCTGGGGTTCTTGTGATAAAGGCAGGCAGTTCATCTGGGGGTCCTGGTGGCAGGGAGTAGTCAGTCGATGTGAGGGCCCTGGAGGCAGGGAGTGATCGGTCGAGCTGAGGGATCCTGGAGATGGGGCTCAGTCAGTCCGACCAGAGGTCCAGGCTGTTGTCTCAAAATGAGGCAGCCACGTGTAATTGAACCTACAGGTACTGTGAAAGAGAACTTCCAGGCAATAGCAGGCAGCTGGCGCTCCACTGGCAGTCTGCCATCAGTCTGCTGGAAGCTGTCCAATGATTGGGAGGTGAACTTCTGGTGGTGGGTGATGGGTAGGTGAAAAGCAGGCGATGGACAGGCAAGAGGCAGGCAAATGGCAGATGATAGGTGCCTGACAGTGAGTAATCTGCACTCAAAAAAGGGGTCCATATGCTGGAAGACTGCAGGTGATCACAGTAGACAAATGGGGTAAACAGCAGGAGATTGATAAGCAGCAAAAACTGCCTCACCAAGAAAGATATCCTCTGCTTCAAATGGGAGTTAAGGAGCGACAAAGAATGCAGCCTCCCTCTGGTCAACCATCTTGGATCTCCCTAATTCCAAGTTTTTAAAGACTTGTCCTAATGTATATATTATATAATTTTAAGGTAGGCAGGTCTTAAAATAATCGAGCACATCTGTGTGATAGATAATATCTAAATGAATTTTAAATCATCAACTTCCTAAAGCATTTCCTTGAAATTAAAAGTAAAAATTCAAGTAATAAAAGAGTTAACTCCATATCTTAAATGCTCATGTTACAAATTTGGAAAATTGGAAAAAAAACAACTTCTTTATCAATTGCTTACTATCAAAAATCACCATAAATTAATGACAGTAGTTGCAGTATAAACTGAAATCTATGGAACAGAACAAATGCAGAGATATGTATAGCATTAAAACATACATTAGTAAATAAAGAACTAAATAAAAGAAACATATAATCTAGAAGTCAGAAAAGAACACACCTATGAAAAATTGGAAAATAAACTTATGAAAATGCATTGAAAAATATGTCAAAATATTTAAGAACAGAAATAAGAAAATGACCAAAACCAGAAACCTTGGAGTAAATAATAATCATAAATCAAGGATTTACTGTAAAATATGTCCATGAGCTGTTAACAGCATAACAAACACTTGAAGACTTACAGTACTTTCCAGTGTACACTTTTCTTTTCTTCCTCTTTGCCTCTTTTTTTTTTTTCCAGGTTCAAGATATTTTATTAACAGCACTACAAACAGTAAGATAGCACAATTAGTTTATCAAGTACAAAATCTACATACGAAAATCAGTAGTTTATATATATTCAAACAATCTTTTGGAAGATTCAAGGGAAGAAAATATTTCACATATAACAATAACAAAAAATACATTAATGTTTGTCAATAAAAGGGTGAGACTTATTAGAAATTAAAATTAAAATACCACTGAAGCAAAAACATAGCTTTCTACAAATAGAAGGACCATATTATCTTATAAATAAATTTGTAAATTTAAGAATATCTCAATGAAAGCTTAACAGTTTAAAGCTCTATCAACTGATTCTAAATATAATGGAAAAACAAAAACATAGAAGTGGGACCAGAAGTAAAACACATTAAGGCATTTTTAAAAGACTAAATAATTTGAGAGTATCATACTGGCCTATTAGGAAAACAGAATGCCCAAATGTAAGTACAGTCTGATTCATATGGAAATTGAATATATAAAGAGGACTTCCTCTCAAATCACTGGGTAAAAGAAGTAGTCAATAAATGTTAAAGGGATAATTAAAGCAATGTCCCTGCCTTACCTCATATGCCATGATAAATTCCATATGTACCAAAGATATTTTTAAATAACATAACAATTAAATAATAATAAGAAAACTCAAAAAAATTTTTTTACAAATCTGGAGTTAGCAAGATCTAACTTTTGATGACTCAAAATCCCTGTCATAAATTATTTCACTGGTACTTTTTTTTAACATAAAAATCAATTTTTTATGGAAAGAAGCATCATAAACAAACTTTTTTAAAAAGTCTACTAGGGGAGATATTTACAACTCATATCACAAAGAGATAATCTTCCCAACATGTAAATTGACAAAATTATAACCCTTTCAAAACATAGAAAAAGGAAATAAAATTTGCTATTAATAAACAACAAGGGCTGGGGAGATAGCTCAGTCGGTAGAGTGCTTGCCTTGCAAGCACAAGGCCCTGGGTTTAATCCCCAGCACTGCAAAAAAAAAAAAATACTAGGACTGTTGATGTAGAATATTATTGTTATTATTATCATTATTATTTTGAGATAGGGTCTCACTAAATTGCTAAGACTGGCCTGCTTTCCAGAGTGTTTGCACCAGTTCGCAGTTCCACCAGCAATGTATGATTGAACCTTTTCCTTCACATCTTTCCCAACATTTATTGTTACTTGTGTTATTGATGATAGCCATTCTGACTGGAGTGAAATGAAATCTCCATTTTAATTTGCATTTCTCATACTGCTAGAGATGTAAACCATTTTTTCATGTTTTTTAAAAGCCATTCCTATTTCTTCTGTGAAATGCCTGCTAATTTCCTTTGCCCATTTACTGATTGGGTTATTTGGTTGTCTTTTTTTTTTTTTTTTTGGTGTTAATTTTTTGAGTTCATTATATATATTGGAGATTAATGCTCTATCTGAGGTGCAAGTGGTAAAGATTTTCTCCCCTTCCATAAGCTCTCTCTTCATTGGTTTCTTCACTGTGAAAAGGCTTTCTAGTTTGATGCCACCCCATTCATTGATTGTGGGCTGGCAGGGAGCCAAAGGTCATTCTTGATATGCCTGGAGTAAAACAGTAAGCTGTTACAACTGGCTACATGTATGCTTGAGCTCGTGATTGCTTGACCTTTAACAGGATTGGGTGAACATATCTCATTGAAATTGCTTATGCATGAGACTGCTTATATATTGAAGGTGAGACTGCTTTTGGGGGGTTGTTGTGGTTTCTGTTGGGATCTGAATAAAGAAAAAGCTCCTTCATTACAATCTGAGGTGTACATGTCTTTATGTCCCACTGGACGGCGACATTTGGTGGCCCATATGGGGAATGGTGAGTGCTCAGGTAAGTAATAAAGGGGAAAATTTTTCACTAGCACAGTCAACTAGCAGTCAACTAGTAGGTTTCCCTATTCGAGGAAAGAGTGGCCTTAAGGTACTAATGGAAGGCTCCCCTAGTGAGGGAACTTAACAGAAGGCTGTCCCAAGACACAGTAAAGGACATCCTGTAGTAAATGAATGTGTGCAAGGTGTTAGTTGTGTTAATATTTTTGTTACTTTTTCTTGTTTGGTTTCTGTTTAAATTTCTTGGATTCGCATGGAAATCTCTCTTAACTCTCCCTCTTGGTACTTTGCCTATATGGACATTAGTTCGTTTCTGTCTGACTTCCAAAAAACCAAAATTTCAAGAATGGCTAAGAGAAAAGGAAAAGATATTAGAAACTGTAAAAGAAGAACAATCAAGTCAAGCTTCTGAAAGAGAAAGTAGGTGTTCAGACTCCGAACAGGGATATAACTCTGAAGAACAGGAGATATCTGAAACAGAGCTAGAAAAGAAATTCCCTCAGTGGCATTTAACTCCTACATGCTGTGCTCTCTGGTGTATAATCCAGGTCACCACTCTTTTCCAAGTTGTAGGGGCGCATGTACTTGCTGCACAGGGGTGGCTCCAAGACAGTGGGCTGTGTAGAATCTCGATTAGTGTTCCCAATATTCCCGGTATTTGAAGATCAAAACAATGAGAGATATCATCAAATATTAGATATAAAATTAGGAAAACAATTAAAAGAGGCAGTTATGACCTATGGAGTACAAGCTGCTTTTACCATTTCTTTATTAGAGAATGTTGCAAGTCAAAATCTTACTCTGACTGATTGGGATAATTTAGCAAAAGCATGTTTATCTGGGGGACAATATCTCATGTGGAAGGTGGCCAACCAGGAGTTATGTTCTGATACTGCCCGATGTAATGCAGTTGTGGGCAATCCTCAATGGAATCTAAACATGCTGACAGGCCAAGGACCATATGAAGGGCAAGGTAATCAGATTAATTTCCACCCCAGTGTGTATCAACAAATTAGTGCTGCTACCACTAAAGCTTGGAAAACGCTTTCAGGTGCTGGTGATCTTCAAGGACAGTTATCTAAGGTTATTCAAGGCAACAATGAAACCTATGCTGATTTTGTAGACAGATTGATTCAAACAGCAGGTCATAAATTTGGAGATGTAGACCAGGCTACGCCTTTAGTCAAACAGCTTGCATATGAGCAAGCAAATAAATAGTGTAAAGAAGAAATAAGACCTTGGAAAAACAAAAAACTTGGAGCCTATTTAAAGGCTTGTAGGGATATTAATGGAGGCTTTTATTCAAGGTCAGGTGATGGCTGCAGTGCTTGCACAGGGTCTTAGAGGCAATGCCAACTCCCGCCCAGGCCAACAGTGCTATCGGTGTAAACAATATGGACACATAGAAAAGGACTGCCCCCAGGGTCCTGTGCCAAAATTATGTCCCTGATGTACAAAAGGGAAACACTGGGCAAGTGACAGTAAATCAACTAGAGACAAAGATGGTAACCCTTTACCTCCAAAAAATGGGAATCAGGGCCCCCTGCCTAGGGGCCCACAAATATACGGGACTATCCAGTCCATACCTCAGACCCATTACCCCTTGACTCCCCAACTAGACAAACAAGAGGAAGCGCAGGATTGGACCTCTGTGCCTCCGCCAGAGCAGTATTAGGTGACATTAACTGGATTAGACCTTACCTTCACTTACCCACCTCAAGTTTGGGCCCCCCATTTGACACTCTTAAAGGTGATTCTGATCCCCTTTCTAAGCGGGTGCTTACCCCTAAGGCTCGAACAGCTCTCAAGCTTGTTGAAACAGTTATGGAAAAGTTTCATCTTGATCGTATTCACCTAGCTAAGCCTTTATCATTCATTGTCTTGGCCACAAATAAGTTACCCACAGGAGGGTTTTAGCAAAAGGGTCCTATTCTATGGGATCACATGAATTATGCCCCTAACAAGGTCTTATCCTTGTTTACTGAATCTGTGGCAGAATTAATCCTTAGGGCATTAAAAGTATCCCTTTCCACCTTTGGGTCACATCCCTCAACAATAACTACTCCTTATACTACTGCTCAGATACAATATCTTATTAATAATGCAAATTCACGGGCTATAGTCTTTACTAGTACTTCTGCTGTGTTTGACAATCATTTGCCATCTGATCCTCTTCTCCAATTTTGGAGTCAACATCCTATAATTTTCCCCAAAGTCACCCAAAAAGAACCTATTATAGGAGCTACCCTTATATTTACTGATGGATCAAAAAATGGTATGGGTGCTATTACCGTAAATAATGTTACAGAAACATTGCTGTTTAACACTCTATCTGCACAACAAACAGAACTATTAGTAGCTATAGAAGTATTCAGGACCCACCATGAGCCTTTTAACCTATTCTCTAATAGCAAATATGTTGGTAATGCTATTCAAAATTTAGAATTAACTGGTCTGCTCTCCCTCACTTCCACCATCACTAAGTATTTACAATCTTTACAAAAACTTGTTTGGGATAGAAAAAGCTCTTTTTTTATTGGGCATGTTTGGGTTCATACTGGCCTTCCAGGTCCTCTAAGTTTACAAAATGATTTAACAGACATGGCCACCAGAGACCCACATATATTTGATGCACTTGAAAATGCAAAAAATTTTCATTCCAAATTTCACATAAATGCTTCTACTCTACGTTTACGCTATCAGATTACTAAGGCAACAGCTCGGGACATAGTCAAGTCTTGCGCTAAATGTGCTACACTTATTCCTAACCCCTCTTTAGGAGTAAATCCAAAAGGGCTTCAACCCAATCATATTTGGCAAATGGTTGTAACTCATTCAGAATTTGGAAAACTACAATTCATCCATGTGTCAATAGATACCTTTTCAGGATTTATTATGGCCTCTCCTCATACTGGAGAAAAAACCAAAGATGTAATAACACACTGTTACATTCTTTCTCCATCCTAGGGGTCCCCTAACAAATTAAAACAGATAATGGTCCTGGATATATTTCCCAGGCCTTTAAACAATTTTGTTCCACTTTTGGTATTCAACATGTCACAGGAATTCCCTATAATCTTACTGGACAAAGCATTGTTGAGTGTGCCCATTTAACACTTAAAAACATGCTTTATAAACAAAAAGGGGGAATAGGGGCATCATACAGATCCCCAAAAGACAAATTATCTGTTGCCTTGTTCATTTTAAATTTTTTAAATCTCGATTTTGAGGGCCGATCGGCTGCTGACCGTCATTCAGAGCCTAATAAAAAACATCTACCTCAAGTGCTCTGGAAGGACATTCTATTGGGACAATGGAAAGGCCCGGATCTGGTGTTAATCTGGACCCGAGGATCTGTTTGTGTTTTCCCGCAGGACGCACAATCACCAATTTGGGTGCCTGAAAGATTGGTCAAGGCTTCCTCAATAGAAAACCAAGAACAAGAAGAAGATGTGGAAGGTCCTCCAACTGCTGTTGTTGATGATCCCTCACCATGTTAATGGAGGAGCTGTGCATTACCTATGGGGGATAGCAAAGGCGTGACCTTGTCCTTTGCCCCTTACTAACTCTTCCAATCTATATCCTCCTATTCTTACCACTAATTCCACATTAGGGTTACCTACTGTACCCTTTTCTCCTGACTTAGCACCCTTCCCAGATGGCTCCTACAACTTAGCAGGTTATGTGGGAACCTCCCCCCAAGTTTGGCTATGCTATATCGGTAGTCAGAGAAGGGTAAGATTCATGAAGAGCTCATACCAACCTAAGACAGGGAATGAAGTTATAAGCTTCATTTTCTGATGATGGGTAAGGATGTTGCTCTGTCATGGACAACCTAAGACAGGCACAGTCTTTTTATAAACAAACAGGGGGAGATGTGGGCTGGCAGGGAGCCAAAGGGCGTGCTTGGTATGCCTGAAGTAAAACAGGAAGCTGTTACAATTGGCTTCATGTATGCTTGAGCTCGTGATTGCTTGACCTTTAACAGGATTGGGTGGACATATCTGATCAAAATTGCTTATGCATGAGACTGCTTATATATTGAGGGTGAGACTGCTTTTGGGGGTTGTTGTTGTTGTTGGGATTCGAATAAAGAAAAAGCTCCTTCATGACAATCTGAGGTGTACATGTCTTTATGTCCCGCTGGACGGTGACAATTGATTCTTGATTTTACTTCTTGTGCTTTAAGAGTATGGTTGAGGAAGTTGTTTCCCAACATCATGTGCAGAGCTGGGCCAACTTTTAATAGGTGCAGGGATTCTGGCCCAATGACTAGGTTCTCCATGCACTTTGAGTTTTTGCACAAGATGGTTGGTGCTGACATCATGCCACCCTGTGACATAACCTAGAGGAATTGATGTTTACCCTGTGAAGGTCTTGCTTTGAACCATTCCTTTTTATCATTTTTCTACTGCTTCCTTTGGCAATGAGGACACTTACCCTGCATGTGTATGTCGTGGTAGTACACAATCGTTGGTTTACCTTGAGTCTTCAGTGGAGAATTTGAACTTGGATATGTGAGCCATTTTGGAACTATTGACTACAGGATCTCTTGGAAATAACCGAACACAGTTCACATTGTCTGGTAGACAATGATTTTGGGGGCTGTGGGCAGAATGTTATGCTATGAATCTTACATATCTCCCATAAGCCCACAAATGGAGGACTTGGTACCCATACCAGCATAGCTCAGAGATTAGGCCTTGAGCAGAAGACAGGAAAAGAAGGGTTCTGACCTCATGAATAGATTATGAGACTGATAATGGATCTATCCCTCAATGGACTATTGGGATGGGTAGAAATTTCAGAAGTTACTCGTGGTTGAAGGATAAAGATCATTGGGGGAATGCCCTTGTGGGTACATTTTGTCATTTACCACAGACGTCATTCTTTCCTCCCTCTCTGCTTCCTGGCCACAATGAGGTAATCATTTCTACAGTAGTTGCCCTCTGCCATCTTGTTCTATTTTGCCAGAGGCACAAACCAATAGGGGTAAATAATCAAGGACAGTAAAAAAAATAATACTCTGATATTGTGACATGGTACAGTAACCTGAGAAGTAATCCTCTACTGTGACCTTTACAATACTCAGAAACATACACAAATACCATGTTCAAATAGAGAAAACACAGAAAATACGCAGATACTGTTGCTAGGTATATAAACAGAGACCTTAGCCAGATTCTCTGGGAAGAGACAGCAAGCAGAGACAATACCTCATGTCTCCTACCTTGTACATCAATGTGTTACAATAAGCATAGTCGTTAAGCAGAGACTGTGACCAGTGACAATAAGCACAGACATTAGGCAAATACATGAGTAGGTACAGTAACCAGAGGCATTAGGTAGGGATAGTGACAAAGTACAGTATACAGAAACATATCCAGACATATTGAAAAAGTACAGTACACAGAACAATACCCAGATACCATGATGAGTCAGTAACCATATACTGTGACAAGATACAATAATCAGAGACATTACCCAGATACCATGACCAGGTACAGGAACTACAGATATTAACCACATTGGATAACCATAAACAGTGACCAGAAAAAATATATAGACACCATACCCAAGTACACTAAACAGAGACAATACCCAGATACTGTGCAAGGTACAGTACACAGAGATATTAGCCAGATGTCATGTCCAGGTATTGTAACCAGACATATCATCCTGATATTATCTTTGGAGGAACCAATATTATCTTTGGTTCCTCCAAAGATAATATCTAGATACCATGACACAGTACAGTAACCAAAGGCATTACCCTAATACTGTGATTAGATACATTATATAGAGACAACACCCTAATACCAGCTCCAGGTACACTAAACAGACACAATAACCGGGTGCTATAACAAGGTAAAGTAAATGAAGATTCTATGGCCAGGAACAGTAAGCAGATACAATACTTCACAACTCAGCCTATTACAATAAGCAGAGGTACTGGCCAGATACCATGGCCAGGTATAGTAACCAGAGATAAAAACTAATGACATGTGGAGCTACAGTAAGCAAAAGTATTAATCAGACACCATGACTATATATATTATCCAGAGACATTAGCAAGATACCATGACCAGGTTCAGTAGCTGAGACTTTAGGAAGAGACAGAGAACCAGTAAACAGTTATTACCCAGACACTGTATCCAAACAAAGTAAACAGTGTCATTAGCCACATAGCATGAAAAGGTCCAGGATATAGACACATTGGCCAGATATCCTGAACAGGTATAGTAATCTGAAATATTTGTGAGGTATGGTGATCAGATACAGTAACTAGAGTTGAGAGCCAAACATGATGACTAGGTACAGTAAACAGAGATCTTAACCAGATTCTGTGGGTAGGAACAGTCAGCAGAAACAATACCTTGTACCTCCACTGGTTGCAATAAGCAGAGGCATTCACAGAGACATTAGCCAGAACCTTTGACCAGGCATAGTAAACAAAGACATTAGCCAGATACACTGTATAGTTACTGTCACCAGAGATGTTGGTCAGACACCATGACCAAGTATATTGTGCAGAGAAATGGAACAGACACTTTGAATAAGTATAGCACACAGAAAAATATCCAGTTACTGTGATCAGATATAGTCATCAGACATTAATCATATATTGTGACAAAGTACACTAACTTGAGACATTACCCAGATACCATGACTGGGTAGAGTAATTGGAGACCTTAGCCAGATACTGTGATCAGAAACAGTAACCAGAAAAAAATATTCAAATACTATGACCTGGGTACAGTATCCAGAGACATTTTACAGACACTGTGACCTGAAAAATACCATATCTAGGTGTGATGGTTGGATATGAGGTGTCCCCCCAACTCACATGTAAGACAATACAAGAAGGTTCAGAGGAGAAATGATTGGGTTGTGAGAGTCTTAGCCTAATTAGTGATGTACTCCTTGGTGGGATTAAGTGAGTGCAAACTAACATTATAGGGTGTGATTGGAGGAGACTGGAATTGGGGCATGGCATTGGGGTATACATTTTGTATTTGGAAAGTGGAGACTCTCTCTGTCTGCTTCCTAATCAATGAGATATGAGATGCTTCCCTCCAACACCCTCTCCCACCATGATGTTCTCCTTTATCTCAGTCCCTGAGGAATGGAACTGACCTCCTCCTATGGCCTTTCAGATCCCTGAAACCAATGGTCCCCACAGAAACTTATCCTCCTCTATAATTGTTGTGGTCAGATGTTTTTAGTCACAGCAACAAAAAAACTGACCAAGAATTTAGGTACAGTAACCAGAGTCATTACCTACATAAGATGACCAGGAGGAGTAACCAGAGACATTAGCCAGACACAGCAACAAGTTCAGAAACCAAAGCCATTAGCAACCTCCTTGACAAGGTACAATAACCAGAGACTCTATTTAGCCAGATTTGGTGATCAAGGACATAAATCAGAGAAATTAACCACTTACTGTGACCAGGTACATGAACCACAGACATTAGCCAGATACTGGACTAGTAACCAGAGACATTAACCAGATACCAAGACTAGGTAGGGTATACACAGACTATACCCAGATACCCTGACACCATACAGTATTCAGAACACTGATCAGATACCAAGACCAGACATAGCTAAAAGAGTTATTACCCAGATACTGTGACCAAATAGAGGAATCAGAGACATTAACAACTTCTATGACAATGTACAATAACCAGAGAATTAAGCCTGACATTGTGATCAGGTACAGGAAACTGAGACAATACCTAGGTATAGTCAGGAGGTACAGTAACCAGAGACATTAGCCAGATCCCATGGTACATCAAATAGAGACAGCATCCTGATGCCTGATCCATAGAGTCATGAGTCAGATACCATAACCCAGTACAATAACCACAGAACTTAGCTACATACCATGACCAGCTACAATAACCAGAAACATTAGCTAGATATTCTGACCAGTTATAATAATCAGCAACATTAGCCAGGTACTGTGACCAGATATAGTAAACACAGATAACACCCAGATATGATGACAAGGAATGGTAGCCAGAGACTTTAGTCAAATATTGTGACCAGTTATAAAACCAGATACTGTGGCAACATACAGTAAACAGAGATAATAATTAGTCACTGTGACAAGGTACAATAACCTGAGACATTAGTCAGATGCTGAGACCAAATACAATAAGCAAAATTCTACCCATATATTGTCACTAGATACTGTAACCAGAATCTTTATGCAAATACTTGACCAGGTACAATAAACTTAGGTATCAAGCAGATACCATGACCAGGAAGAGTCAACAGAGATAGTGCCTACATACTAGGATCTATTACAATAAGACACATTACATGGACCTTTCCTCAGCAGACATTTTGATTCCTGGCATCCTACCTTCAGGTGTTCTCCACTGTGACTTGACTTTCACTCTCAGCTTCTCACCATCACCCTCTTATGGGTTATCTTCACAGATTCTTTTCATGCTATGCACTGCCTGTCTTCATAGGATTTCTTAGACACCTTGGTGGAAGTTTGTCGGATCCTGGAACTCTTGTCTTCTGAGTTCACACCTGTAAAAAGAGCACACATTACACATTAGACAGTAACGTGTCCAGGTACAGTAAACAGAGACAATAATTAGATACCATGACCAGTTACAGTAACCACAGACATTAAGCATATATTTCTTACCAGGTACAGTGTCAAACACTGGACAGATAACATGACCAAGTAACCAGAGACATTTACCAGATTCTGTGAATGGGTACTGTTCCAGCTACTCCAGATTCAGCCCACCTGTGACTCCCATGGGTGACTTGGCTGAGGATGCCTGGGTTGCACAGAAGAAGTAGCCCTGCTTCTCCATGTGCCCTTCACCTCTGCACCAGTTCTGGCCACAATCGGTGGGGACCAGCAGGACCTGGCACTGGCTGTGGGGACAGCTAGCCACTCAGCACCATTCCTGGTCTCCCAGGCTTGCCCTCCAGGGCTGACCCCACCCCATCTCACTCGCCTGGGTGCCTTTCCTACCTAGAGCTCAGTGTGAGGATTCTGACATCTCCAGCCACCTTTGTCTGTACCATGGCCATGGACTCCAGCAACGAGTCCCCAAGGGGCCCCAAGGCATGGAGATGAGGGCTACACTGCAGCACCACAAATAGAATGGTCAGCATGGATGTAGGGCAGACAATGGACACCTGACACAGTACCCAGCTTCTGAGTTGAAAACTTTCAACAAGGGTTACACCATTTCCAGGCTAAAGGGAGCTTGAAACTCTTCTTCAGCCTGTTCTGTGCCGACCAGTTCTGGGCAGTTGTCGGAGGGCCCAACTAACATTCCACTGGCACACGTGGACCCTCTGAGCACATCGGCACAGCCCTTTGATCTGCCTGATAATTCTCTGGGCCTCCTCCTCTTGCTATGGGCCCACCACCTCTGGGATACGGTGCAGCAACTGACCACCACCTGCATGCTCCATCATGATGTAGATGTTTCCAGTCCTTTTGATAATCTGAAACAACTGGATCACATTGGGGTGCTCCATGGCCTTTGTTATTTCCACCTCAGACATGTTTAAAGTCAAGTCCTGCTCACCCTTCCACAGGACTTTCACAGTCACCTCTGTCCCCGCCAGGATGTGTCAGGCCAGCCTCACACTGCCAAACTTGCCCTGCCTGATATCCCTCAGAACCTGATACTGGACCATGAGGGCATCCTCTTAGGAGGAGTTGGCCAAGAGGCACCCCTGCATGCTCATCACTGCACTATGCTGACTACTCTCTCTACATATCCTAAGCAGCAACACCAGCTAAGGATGCTAGCTGAAAACAACAACAGCAATACCAACAAAAGGAAAACTAAATTATAAAAGTTTTTCATATGTAAATTAAGTTATTGGCACCCATATTGAGAATCTGTTGATGTTAGATACGTGGATTTATTTCTGAGATTTATAATCTGGTCCATTGGTCTGTGTCTGTTTCTATGCCAGTAGATGCTGTCTTGGCTACCACAGCCCCATAGTAAGTCTTGAGATCAGGTAAAGTGATGCCTTTAGCTTTGATGTTTTTGCTCAAGTCTATCAATGTGCAAGTCTTTTGTGCTTCCATATGAATTTTAGAATTGTTTTTCTAGGTTTATGAAGAATACTATTGATATTTTGAAGGAGAATGCACTGCTTTGGGTGGCATGTACATTGCTTTGGATTCTAACATTTAAGAATATTAGTTCTTTTAATCCTTGAGAATGGGAGATATTTTTATTCTTTGTGTGTGTCTACTTCAATTTCCCCCCTAGTGTTTTATACTTTAAGTATGGAGTTATTTCACTAATTTGTTTACATTTACTCTTACTTGTTTTATTTTATTTTATTTGTAGCTAATATGAAAGAAATTGCTTTCCAGGACTTCTTTCTCAGCAAGTTAGTATTTTTATATACAAATGCTTCTGACATGTGTACACAGAATTTGTATCCTGTGACTTTACTGAATTTGTTTATAAATTCTTAAATTCTGTAGGTAAAATCTGTTGGTTAGTCTCTTCACTCTGTTGTTTATTTCCTTTTCTGTGCAAAAGTTTCTTGGTTTGATTAGGATCCCATTTATCAATTTTTTATTTAGCTTTCTGTGCTTGTGAGGTCATATAAAAATTATTATCTATATTGCCCTCTTGAAGTGTTGCCATTATGTTTCTCCTAGTAGTTTTTAGATTAGAGAAACTAGTAGTTTCTAGAACATGTTTACTTTATAGATTAAATTCTACATTTAGAATTGGTTACAGGAAAACAAGGATAATTTGACTTTCTCCTTTTTAATTTGTATACATTCATTGCTGTTTCTTTCCTAATTGCTCTGGCTATGACTCCCAATACTATGTCAAATCAGAGTGGTAAAATTAAACCTCTTCACCCTAATCCAGATCTTGGAAAAATGTTTTCAGTTTTTTCTCAGTCACTATGATGTCTAATGTGGGATTGGCATATACACACTTTATTATATTGAGTTACATTCCTTGCATACCTCATTTATTCAGTTTTTAATCACAAGACAATATTGAATTTTATCAAATGTTTTCTCTTCATGTTCTGAGATGTTCATATAATTTTTATTCTTACTTCTGTTGATGTGATGAATTATGTTTATTCCATATGTTGAACCATCCCTGCGACAAATGATGTTTTTGATGTACAGTTAGATGTCATGTGCTGGTATTTTATTGAGAAATTTTTTTATCCATGTTCATCAGGTATGTGGGACTATAGTCTCCTATTTTACTATGTCTTTGTCTACTTTTTGGTACGAAGGTAACGCTGGCTTCATAGAATGAGTTTTGAAAATTTTGTGCTCTTTAATCTTTTAATAGTTTGAGAATTTCTCTTCAAGTTTGATAGAATTTGCAGTGAAGTTTTTCTTTCCTAATCTGTCTTTATTGGGAGAATTTTATTACTGATTCAATCTCATAACTCACTATTGGTTTGTTCAGAGTTTCCATGCCTCCATGGTTCAATTTCAGTAGGTAACAGAGGTCTAAAGTTTATCCATTTCTTTTTGATTTTGCAATTTATTGGCACTAGTATGAACGACTATTCATAAAAGTCCTTAATGACTGAGTATTTGTATTTCTGTGGTATCATTTGTCAAGTCTCATTTCTCCTGTCTTCAGTTTTTTGTGCCTTTTTAATTCTTGATAAAACTAAAGTTATTTCAATTTTGTTCAACTTCAAAAAAAGAAAAACTTCCAACTCTTTCTTTCATTGATCTTTTGTATACATTTTTCTCTATATACTTTATGCTGCTCTGATCATTATTATTTTTCTCCTAATGAGATGAGGTTTAAGGTTTGTGTATGTGTGCTTTTGTGGGTTTGTGTGTGTGTGCTTTTCTAGGTTCTTGAGGTGCATGATTATGATGTTTATTTCAAAGTTTTCTCCTTTTGAGGTTGGCACTAATTGCTATGGACTTGCCTTTTCATATTACTTCTGCTGGATCCTATATAACTCTTCTTTTCTTTTTTCTTTTCTTTTCCCCTTATTTCTTTCTGGTGTGTGTGTGTGTTATTGGGGATAAGACCCAGGGCATTGTGCAATTTAGGTTCATGCTGTATCCTTGAGTTACACCCAAACTCTTTATTACCTAAGTGTTGTTCCATAGCATATGACATAATATTGGTGTGTTGTGTTTTCATTTGTTACAAGATATTTTTTTTCTTCTTGATTTCTTCACTGACCCACTGTCCAAGAGCATGTTGTTTAGTTGTCTCATGTATTTGTTAAATTTCTAAAGTTTCATTTCTTCTTGATTTTAGTAGTAGTATTCTATGGTCGGGAAAAGTAAATTATGCCATTTTGATTTTTTTAAATTTGTTGAGAATTGGGGGTTTGGGGCGCTAATATATGATCTGATGTTGAGAATAATCCATGTGCTGATGAGAACAATATATGTTCTGCACCTACTGGATGCAGTGTTCTGAAAAGTCTTTTAGATCCATTCAATCTATGGTTTAGTTTAACTTTTATTTCTTATTGTTTTTGTGTGGATAATCCGCCCATTGAAAATGAGGTGTTGAAGTCTTCTGCTGTTACTATGTTGATCTTCTTTCTCTTTGGTGGTCTGATCATATATGTTTTATCAAGTTGTGTATACTAGCCTTAGGAGCATGTGCACTTGCAATTGTTATATCTTCTTGTTGAATTGATCCCTTAGTCATTATATAGCGATCTTCTTTGTATCTTTTTACATTTTTTGTCTTAATGTTCCTTCTCTCAGATATAAGTATAGCTACTCCCACTCCCTTTTAGTTTCTGTTTGCTTGGAGTATTTCCCCCCCACCCAATCTTTTGCTTTGAGTGTGTATTTACTGATACAGTGAGTTTCTTGTAGGCAGTATGTCATTGGGGCTTGCTTTTCCTTCCATTAATTCTCTCTATATCTTTCAAGAGAAGAAGTAAATATTTATATTTATTATGTGTAAGCAAAGACTTAATCTTGACATTTAATTTTCTTCTGCTTGATCCTTTGTTATTTTCTTCCTCTCTTGTCTATGTTGTCATTTCATGGTTCTGTGTATTGAAAAGGTTTGATTCATCTCCACATCATGTATTTGTTCTTCTAGTGGGTTCATACATTTTCATGTTTGTATGAGGGCAGATAGTGTTGTTTTGCTTCAGTTGTAGAACTTTCTTAAGAGATCTTTTGGAAGGCAATATGGTGCTCCTGAATTCCCTCAGGTTTTGCTTATTCAGGAAAGTCTTTTCTTCTTCATTTATATAGGATAGCCTTGGGTACAGTATTCTTGTTTGGTATTTTTTTCCCTTTGAATATATCTTCCTATTCCTTCTTGACCTGTAAAGTGCTGGCTGAGAAATCTCCTCCCATATATGTAACTTGATACTTTTCTGTTACTAGTTTTAGAATTCTTTGTCTTCAACATTTAATATTTTGACAAGAATATGCCACTGTGAGGACTTTTTCCATCAAATTTATTTGGGGCCTTTGAGCCTCTTGTCTCTACATACCATCCTTCAATTTTAGTCATTATTTAATTAATTACCTTTTTTATGCCGTTT
Source organism: Sciurus carolinensis (assembly GCF_902686445.1). Classification (NCBI taxonomy): domain Eukaryota; kingdom Metazoa; phylum Chordata; class Mammalia; order Rodentia; family Sciuridae; genus Sciurus; species Sciurus carolinensis. The sequence goes on from NC_062224.1 coordinate 90,665,526, forward strand.
CCTTTCTTTTAACTCTCAAAAATCCTGAAAATTTAAAAGAGTTGTTCCTTTAATGGTGTCCATAATTCTTGGAGGATTCCTTAATTCTCATTTGTTTTACAGTTTCATATTCATTTTTTAACTGTAATTTTTTAGCTGCCCCAGAATACGTAGTGGTTGTACATTACAATAGTGCACCAAGTAGTACTTAATACTTACATACATTGTATATTTAAAGAGAGTTAAACATATTATTTCATCAAACATTCATTGTTTCTTTATAGTGAAAACCAATAAAATGCTATCTAATCATAAAAATGAATGAAATTATGTCAGTTGTGACTAGAAGAAGGGAATTGATGATCATTAGGTCAAGTGTATGCCATGCATACAAAGATAGTTTCACATGATCTCATTTTCATATGAATCTTAAAATGTTGATATCTAAATAGTTGAAATCTTCTCAGCATTGCTGTGTGGTAGGAAATGAAGGAGCATTTCCAGTCTAAGAAACCAAGTGTGTGATTTGATGAGTGTTGTATTGAGTTTCATATGAGTAGAAATGACCAACACAGTGGATGAAAGGTCATGAAGACCTTTCAGAGATCTTGAAAGCTTCCCTTCCCATCACAAACCAAGAGGTTCTGGAGAGCAGAATGGTTTCAGTGGACAGATTCAGGACACCATCCAATGAATAGTGGCTATTGACTTTGACCTCTAGCACCACCCCTTTCTTGTATAACGGAGCAACACTCATCAGCCTCTCCAGCTGTGCTTTAAGGTGTATTTACCTTCTTACCAATTAGTATGATATCAATTGTAGACTGCTAATGCAAATTGAATATCCCTAATTCCAAATGCTTAGGACCACATTTTTTTTTTATTTTGAAGTATTTATATATACAGAATGATACATTGGTGTAGGACCTCTTGATCCTAAACACAAAATTTACTTCTTTTTCATATTCACTACATGAATATATTCCAAAGATAATTATATGCATACTGTAAATGATTTTTGTGCATTGGGCAAAATATCATAGTTTGGAATTTTCCCCTTTTGGCATTATTATCTAGAAAGTTTAGGAAGTTTTAGCATTTCAGATTTTGGATTTTTGGGTTAGGATTATTCAACTTGTATATGCCTTTTATTGTGATGAAGTGACTCCTTCTATGTCTAACTTTTTAAAGTTTTTATTGTACAATGATGTTGCTTTTTTCCATTTATTCAGAAAATATTGATTATTAAATTTATTCTGTTAATATAATGTATAGTATTTCATGACTGGTATTTATTGAACCATCTTTGAGTCCCAGAAATAAATCACAGATGAGCAAGTCTTATGAGTCCTTAAATGTACTGTTGAATTCATCTTATACTGACAGTTTTGGCTTCTCTATTCACCAGGGATATTCATCAGGTATATTAGTTTATTATTTTCTCATAATATACTTGTGTGACTTTGGTGTCAAGATATTGTTGGCCTCATAAATGAATTTGGAAGTGATTACTACTCCTCAGATTTTTGGAGGGACATGAAAAGGATTTGTGCTAATTTATTTATTAGAGGTTTATAGTTACACATGTTAGTTGGGTTCATCTAGTTCACATTAATTTTTAAATGTTTTGTAAAACTTACCAGTAAAGTTATCAGATCCTGGGATTTTTCTTTCATAAAGGATTTTTTAATAACTATTCAAACTCCTTGTTCATTATTAGTCTTTTGAGAATTTTGTATTTATAATTCAGTCCTGGTGGGTTGCAAGTATCTACAAATAGGTTCATTTCTTCTAGGTGATCCAAATTGTTGGTACAATTGTTCACACTTGATTCATAGTACATTTTTTTTGTCATAGTACAATGTTTCTTCTTCATTTTGAATTTATTTACTTTCATATTTCTCTATGTAAACTTCTATCAATTTTATTGTTTCAAATATCAACTCTTAACATTGTTGATGCTTAATATTGTTTCCTTAGTTGATATTTTTTTCTTTTTTTGAATACTCCTTATTTCCTCTCTCATAATATCTTTAGTTTAGTTACTTCATTTTCTAGTTCTCTGAGGTATAAAGTTTGAAGTTTTGTTATTTATTTGAGATCTAATTCATATAGGCATTTATATTTATATATTTACTTCCCTTACAGAACTCCTTTTCTGCACCTTACACATTTTACTATGCTGTGTTTTCATGTTTGTTTGTAAGTATCATTTAATTTTCCTTTCAATTTTGCCAATGACCGATTGGAGGGTCAGGAAGATGTCATTCAAATTCTATATATTTGTGAATATGCCAACATTCCATTATTGATTTAGAGTTTCATGTGTTTCTTTGGCAAAGATATTTGATATCATTTCAGTATTCTTAAAAATTTGAATCTTTTTGTGACAAAACATATGACTTATCCTGGAGAACGTTGTGTATATACTTCAGAATAATGTGTATTCTGCTATTGTGTGGAATATTCTATATATGTCTGTTAGGTCTATTTGGTGTAACATATAGCTCAAGTCCAATGTTTCCTTATTGATTCTTTGTTTGGATGACCTATCCATTGTTTTAAAGAGGGAGTACTGAAACACCCTGCTATTATTATTTTGCAGTCTATTTCTCCCTTCATTCCTAATGATCACAGTGAGTGTATTAGAAGGTGAAGTCTTTTTAGGTGAATAGGTCATGGGGCTGCATCCTCAAGAATGGGAACAGTGCCCTTAAATGAAGGGATAGAGTACTTTCTTTGACCCTTCCACCTAGTTATAATGCAGTGAGAAGGTACCATTTGCAAACAGAATAAGCCCTCCTGGGACACCAAGTTCACTGGTGCCTTGATCTTGGACATCTCAGCCCCATTAACTGTATGAAAAGATATGTCTATTTAAAATAAGCCACACTGAATAAATTACATTTATTTGTTACAGTGGCCCATTGAGACTGAGTTAAGTATATTCACAAGTGTTAACACTAAACCAAAGATAACTTGCTTATTGTAACCAAAGCCATTGAAATTGAGAAATCTGCCTCAACTCAGTTAATTTATCTAAATCAGGATCTCAAACAAGAGGAAAGCATTTAATATAAGCCATATGATTTTATGCAATAAGAGGTAACAATTTGTTACCTTAGATTTTTGTATATTTTTTACCTTTATTTTCATCCTAAACATTATACCTTTTAAAAATCAAAGATGGTTCTAATCAAATGTGATTTTAATAAATAAATAGTGCTATCTGAAATGTAAAGACATAAAAATTACACTTTCAAAATCTTGTTACTGAAATTTTTAAACTAGAAAAAATATTTTCTATAACAAAAAATTCATTAAAGCATCATTTGATCTTGACATCATTACCAATTAGGTCTATATTTCCACACAAGATCACCTTGCTTTTTAGACATAATTATCTTTAAATAAGTAAATTAGTTTTAAGGTTCAAAACTGATTATATTAAACATTGAAAATTTTACAACATGGATAAGTGCTGATACTCCTCAACTTATAGTGGGGTTAACTCATGATAAATTGAAATTATTTTAAGTTGAACATGCATTTAATATCCCCAACCTGTCATATATCATAGCCTAGGAGAACAGAACCCTGTAGATATTGCTTGCTTACTTTGTTGATCATAAGGCCAATTGGACGCTGTTAACTATCTTTAACCAATACCATTAAAGTTGTATACCATGTATTTCTAGCCTTAGAGGAAGATTAAAATACAGTTTTTATTCAATTTGTGTCACTTTCATACTAAAGTGGGAGAAAAAATTAGAAGTTAAACCACCATAACTTAGGGACTATCTCTTTAAAGGAATTAAACAACTTAATCCTCTTGTCTATAAACTCAAATGTAGTTTTTACAGATGTTATGGCATTTTCTGACAATCCTTTTTCCATAGTTATATTTACAGTTATAACAGTTACACATTAAATTAAACTTCTATTCCTCTTTGTGATTCATTCACATTTTAAAATATACTAGATTCATATATTTTCAAAGCTCATATTTTTTACAGTTGTTTATTGATTGATAAGTAATAATCATTAATTGCTTATACTTTTTACTAACATAAGGCATGATTTATTTGGTTTTTACAGGTTTCCAAATTGTATAATTTTGAAGATGGAGAGTGTATCTTTTCATGCACTGTGAAACAGAGTCTCAGAGAACCTCAAAGCTATGTAGAAAACATTTAGAGTTTGGAGAATGGTGGATGCAGACAAACATGGAAGTAATTGCATTTAATTTCTTGCCATAGATGTTTTATAAACAGGATGCAACAGGTTTGCCAGATCTGAATGCAGTGCTTTTTTTTTTCTTTTTTTTTTTATTATTGTATACAAATGGGATACATGTTGTTTCTCTATTTCTACATAGAGTCAAGGCATACCATTTGTGTAATCATACGTTTACATAGGGCAATGATGTTTGATTATTTTTTTTCCTTCCCCCCCACCCCTCTCACCCCTCTTTCCCCTCTATACAGTCCTTATTTCCTTCATTCTTACCACTCTCCTTATCCCTAACCCTAAACCTAACGCTAAACCTAATGTTAACCCCTCCTACCTCCCATTATATGTCCTCATCCGCTTATCAGCGAGATCATTTGTCCTTTAGTTTTCTGAGATTGGCTTATCTCACTTAGCATGATATTGTCCAATTTCATCCATTTGCCTACAAACGCCATAATTTTCTCATTCTTCATTGCGGAGTAATATTCCATTGTATATATATGCCAAAGTTTCTTTATTCATTCATCAACTGAAGGGCATCTAGGTTAGTTCCACAATCTGGCTATGGTGAATTGAGCAGCAATGAACATTGATGTGGCTGTATCTCTGTAGTATGCTGATTTTAAGTCCTTTGGGTATAGGCCAAGGAGTGGGATAGCTGGGTCAAATGGTGTTTCCATTCCAAGCTTTCTGAGGAATCTCCACACTGCTTTCCAGAGTGGTTGCACTAATTTTCAACCCCACCAGCAATGTATGAGTGTTCCTTTTTCACCACATCCTCGCCAACACCTATTGTTGCTTGTGTTCTTGATAATCGCCATTCTAATTGGGGTGAGATGAAATCTTAGGGTAGTTTTGATTTGCATTTCCCTTATTACTAGGGATGTTGAACATTTTTTCATATATCTGTTGATTGCTTGTAGATCTTCTTCTGTGAAGTGTCTGTTAATTTCCTTAGTCCATTTGTTGATTGGATTATTTGTATTCTTCGTGTAGAGTTTTTGAGTTCTTTATAGATTCTGGAAATTAGCGCTCTATCTGAAGTATGGTTGGCAAAGATATTCTCCCACTCTGTAGGCTCTCTCTTCACATTACTGATAGTTTCCTTTGCTGAGAGAAAGCTTTTTAGTTTGAATCTATCCCAGTTGTTGATTCTTGCTTTTATTTCTTGTGCTATGGGAGTCCTGTTAAGGAAGTCTGATCCTAAGCCAACAAGTTGAAGATTTGGACCTACTTTTTCTTCTATAAGGTGCAGGGTCTCTGGTCTGATTCCGAGGTCCTTGATCCATTTTGAGTTGAGTTTTGTGTAGGGTGAGAGATAGGGGTTTAATTCATTCTATTGCATATGTTTTCCAGTTTTCCCAGCACCATTTGTTGAAGAGGCTATCTTTTCTCCATTGCATATTTTTGGAACCTTTGTCTAGTATGAGAAAATTGTATTTATTTGGGTTTGTGTCCATGTCCTCTATTCTGTACCATTGATCTACCTGTCTATTTTGGTACCAATACCATGCAGTTTTTGTTACTATTGCTTTGTAGTAGAGTTGAAGATCTGGTATTGCAATACCCCCTGCTTCGCTCTTGCTACTGAGGATTGCTTTAGCTATTCTAGGTTTTTTATTCTTCCAGATGAATTTCATAATTGCTTGCTCTATTTCTGCAAGGTACATTATTGGGATTTTAATTGGAATTGCATTGAATCTGTATAGCACTTTAGGTAGTATGGTCATTTTGACAATATTAATTCTGCCTATCCAAGAACATGGGAGATCTTTCCATCTTCTAAGGTTTTCTTTAATTTCTTTCTTTAGTGTTCTGTAGTTCTCATTGTAGAGGTCTTTCACCTCTTTTGTGAGATTGATTCCCAAGTATTTTATTTTTTTCGATGCTATTGTGAATGGGGTAGTTTTCCTAATTTCTCTTTCTGAAGATTCATCACTTATATATAAAAATGCATTTGATTTATGAGCATTGATCTTGTAACCTGCTACTTTACTGAATTCACTTATGAGTTCTAAAAGTTTTCTGGTGGAATTTCCAGGTTCCTCTAAATATATAATCATGTCATCAGCGAACAGGGATAGTTTGAGTTCTTCTTTTCCTATTCGTATCCCTTTAATTTCTTTGGTTTGTCTAATTGCTTTTAAGATGAGTCACTCTGGCCTCTGAGATTTAAAATTCATCAGCACATACCAACACAAATTCTGATTTATGAATAAAAATGAGTTATACAATACTTAAAAATAAACTAAAAACTAAATTAAATAAAACTTCTGAATTTAAGTGCATGTTTTAATGATATTAATAATGGTACCTCCTATTTTTTTGTGAGCAACGAGGATACTCCATAGGACCATCAATACACTTTGTATGAAATAGTTGATTTGCTAATGGATGATATCCAGATTTTTACTTAAATTCAATCGAATATTCTGACATACAATAATGTTTTTCCTCATCTTTCCAACTGAAGTTTATGTTGTGTCTTTCCAAGATTTCATCTGATATTAAACATGCATCTGAACAAAAGAAATGAACAAGAAATATTAAGTATGATGAGTCTTTTATCAAGACTTTGGGATTTTCAAGTAGAACACTTTTTAATGTTTCAGAAATTCTTCCTGAAAACTCTTTCTGAACAAATTCTTTGTGAATACCAGATAGATTTAAATAAATTTAAAATGGAAAATGATGTAAAAATTAGGTGGTTAATATGTGATAATTATATTTTATTATCAACTCATAAATTAATTACCATATTAAGAGCTCAGTATTTTAGTGTGTAAACACATCATGACGTGATGGCTGATTTTTTCTTTTTTTCACTGGAGATTGAAACCAGGAGCACTTTACCACTGAGCTACATCTATAGTCATAGTATTATTAATTATTATTATTATTGTTATTATTATTATTATTTTCTAATAGGGTCTCACTAAATTGCTAAGGCTGGCTTCAGCCTTAGCATCCTGCCTCAGCCTCCCATGTTTCTGGATTTTCTTTAATAAAAATCTTGGTCAAGTGCTAAAGTTTTAGTTATAAAAATGTACAAGAGAGGGTGTCTCACACACACAAGCAGTAGAAAAGACTAATGAAACAGAAATTTGGTTATCAGAAAAGGTAAGAAATATGAATACACTTTAATAAAACAAACCAAGACAAAAAAAGAGATAACTCAAACAAAATAAGAAATGAAAAAGAAGACATTATAATCAGTACCACAGAAATATGAAGGATCATTAGGCATTATTAAGATAAAATAATGCTAAAAATTGGAAATTGTAGAAGAAATTTATAAATTTTTAGACACAGATGTTCTGCTAAAATTAAACCATGAAAACATACAAACCAGAAGAGATCAATAATGAGTTATGAGATCCAATCAGTAATAAAAAAATTTACAAAGTCCATATCTAGAAGCATTTACTGATTAATTTTTCAAAATCTTTAAGGAAGAATTTATTCCATTTCTTTTAAAGTTATTGTTAGAGTGGATTTAAGTGGCTGCATGGGGGGGAAGCTGGACACCTGGCAACCCACTGGAAGCATGGGGTGTCAGGTAGCCCGGTTGCACCAAAGAACAGCCACAGATGCGGGCAGATTAACTTTAGTAGTGTCTTGCAACCGCCCATCAATCAACGGAGTCCCCAGTGAACCCTTGGGGGACACTAAATCCTCAAACCTTCCCCCACCTATGCTGGCCTCTAAAGACTCTGGGCAGCTGGGGCTCTCTACACTGAACTGTACCCCGGAGGGCTGGAAATTTTAAGCGAGAGCCAAATTCCAATAAAGCTTGGTTTATCTGCTTCTGTCCAACAACTGTTTGGCCTCCGGCCCTTGAGCTTAGTTATTGCAAAGAATGGAAAGAGGGAATCCTTTCCAACTCATTCTCTGTGGTACTCTGATAGCATAGTAGATAAGAACACAAGATAAAAGAAACTGTAGACTAATAATCCTCATGGACAGAGATGAAAAATTTCTCAACAAAATATTAGCAAATCTGGTTCAAGAGAGAATCATAAAGATTGTTCACCATAAACAAATTGGTTCCATCCCAGGGATGCAAGGATGGTTCAACGTATGCAGATCAATAAACATCATACATGCCATTAACAGAATGAAGGATACAATCTCAGGATTAATAGATACAGAAAGCACTTGAATAAAATTCAACATCACTTCCTGGTAAAAGCCCTGAATAAATAAAGTTTGGAAAGATTATACCTCAGCATCATAAAGGCTATATATGACATAGTCACATGCAATGTCCTGAAGTGAGAAAAGTTGAAAACATTTCCTCAAAGATCAGGAACAAGGGTGTTCATTCTCCCAGCACTTATTCAATATAGTACTAGAAATTTTAACCAGAACAGTGAAATAAGAGAAAGGAAGAAAAACAAATTGGAAGGAGAGAAGCCAAATTATTCATTTCTGCAGATCATAAAATAAAATATATAGAAAAAACTAAAGACTCCACCAAGAGACTATTAGAATGGATAAAGTCAGGAAGGTGCAAGATAACAAAATCAACACAGAAAAATCAGTGGGAATTTTCAACACCAATAATGAATTTGCTGAGAAACAAATCATAAAAAAAATCCCATTCACAAATCTGTACAACAAACAAAAACACAACAAAGAACAAAAGACCTCTACCACACAATGATGAAAGACATTGAAAAAGATACAAAATAAATAAAGAGATTTCCCATGTTCAAGGACTGGAAGAATTTGTTAATATGTTCATAATACCTTAAGCAACTTACAGATTAAAAGCCATCCTCATTAAAATACAAATGATATTCCTCACAGAACTAGACAGGAAAATTTTAAAATTCCTATGGGAGTACAAAAGACCCTGAATAAGTATAGAAATCTTCAGGAAAAAAAAATAAGCAAAACTGTAAGCAATATGATACCTGATTTTAAAACACTACAGAGTCATAATAACCAAAATGCCATAGTATTTGCACAAAAACAGACACATAGACCAATGGTACAGAATAGAGACTCTCTTAGATAGATAGATAGATAGATAGATAGATAGATAGATAGATAGATATAGATAGATAAATGCATGCATCTCTATCTACTGATTTGTAACAATGTTTCCAAAGAGAAAGAAGGAAAACATTGGCTAAAGGGTGACCTCTTCAGTAAATGATGCTGGTAAAAATATATATCCATATACAGATTAAATCTTGACTCCTCTTTTCATGTACAAAATTAAATTCAAACCATTTCACAGGTTTAAATATAATATCTAAAAACTCTAAAATTAGTAGAAGAAAACAATGAAGAAATAATAAATTGGTTCAAACAACAATTTCATGGATAGACCACAAAAGCACAGGAGCAAAAATTCTATATATTAAATTGAAAGCCTTCTGAATAGCTAAAAAAGCAACAGAATGAGAGAAGCCTTTAAATGGAAGGGGAAAAAAAAAACTTGCCAACTATGCATCTGACAAAGGGTTAATATTTAGAATGTGTGTTCAATGACCTTAAAAAACTGAAATTAAAAAAAATCAAATTAAATGTTGGGCAAATGATTTGTGATATTTCAAATAAGAAATACAAATGGTCAAAAATACATAAAGAAATGCTCAATATCATTAGCCATCAGGGAAATTAAAATAAAAATTACATTGAGGTATTATGTTACCCCAGCTACAATGCATATTATTCAAAATAAACCCTGAAATTAACAAGTACTGGTGAGGTTGTAGGGGGGAAATGCACTCTTGTTGGGAATTTAAATCAGTACAATCATTATGGAGAACAGAAGTTTTCTCAAAACCCTAACATTAGATCTGCCATATGATCCAGCTATCATACCTCTGGGTACATATCCAAAGAAAACATCAATCAGCATACCAAAAGGATATTTGCATGCCCATGTTTATTGCTGTGTTATTCACAATAGCTAAGATGTTGAATGAGAATGTGTTGATCCACAGATAAGACAAAGATAATGTGGCACATTTAAATAAGGAAATATTATTCAGCCATAAAGAATTGAATCTTTTCATTTATAGCAAAATGGATAGACCTGGAGGACATTATGTTAAGTGAAATGAACCAGACAGAAAGATAAACCCCATATGTTCTCTTTCATATGTGAAATATTAAAAAGGGTGTCCTGAAAGTAGAATAGTGACCAATAGACCTTGAGAAGTGTGTGAGCCGTAGGGTGGGTAGATGGAGGTTGTATATGATCAGGCATGGTATATGCATATATGGAAATATAACAATGACCCCCATTAATATGGGCAACTAATACAGGCTAATATAAAATTAAAATGTAGTTTTAGAAGTCTTCACTTTGTGTCTTGAATATATAGTTGTATTTATTATTTTGAAATAAAAAATAACTTATTAATATTTGTTTCCTCACATATTTATATTTAGTAGAGAAGCATTCCACAGAATATATCTTCTTTAATGTGTGAATGTTCTATTGAACACAGCAAAGAATCATATTCTGATTTTACCAGGACCGGTGAGAACACTGAAGTACTTAGGTAAACATTTGGGCAGTTCTGACCACTCTCCAGCTCTACACACTATTGTCTTGCTACCCTGAAGTTGATACAAAGACTGGCACTGATATTCAACCGATGAACCTGGAGAATATACTGATGACAGGAATAAAGTGATGTCTCCGTTTTCAACAGGTGGAGGAGAACCACATTTCCCTGTGGAATCTGAAAAGTACCATTTCATTTATGGAGAGAACAAATCAAAGTACATGATAAAACTAAAGCCAGCACAAACATATCACTATCTCAGCCTCAAGACTTTATCATTTCTGGTAACAAGTGATCACTTGAAAAAAATCTTAATCACAGAAAATGAGGGTTACATTTGTAAGCTCTTCCTTTCATCTCACTGAAGGCACGTATAAACCATCCAAAAATGTGTCCATTTTTGCAGTGATCTAGTACTAAAAATGTGTCTGGAATAAATGCTTCATGGTGAGATAGCAACAACGAACTAAGAAAGTTTCTTGTTCTTATATATGAAATGATGCAGTGTTTATTGTGTCCCTACTGATTTCTTTTTGATTTTCCTTTTCATTACAAAAGAAATAAAAACTCCTTGGAAAAAATTCAAAAGTGCAAATTTGTAGAAAATACAAGGGAAATATTTTCTTCCTGATCTGGATGAGTAAAAATCATTCCTACGCATTCGTTTTGCTAAGCATAATTTATAATGTTGGATATAAAAAAACTTAAATACCCATATAAGAAGACTCTGGAAGATACAGAGAATTCATTCTGACTAGGAACTTCAGAACTCAAGGAATGGAAAATAGTTTGCTATATAAGTTCACTTTAGGGTTTTTGTGTTTCTAGATGGAGCACTGGAAAAGGCTAATCCCAGGAATGATATCAGGCAGAGATAAATAAGGAAAATCTCATGAGGAGCCTCATCTCTTTAACCTAAGGACAAGAAAGGGAGCGTTCTTGCAAGACTAAGGGAAGATAGACTGAAAATCTATCAGTGAATTGAACTTCAGAGACCTTGAGAAGAAAAGAAAACATTGGAGGCCCAGAAAGAGGGAAGAAATAAGTTTAATAAAACAATTTCACAACTGGGGCATGAGGCACAAAAGTAGATATTCAAGAAGATGTGTAGGCTCATGTTAATATGTAACATAATGAAAATGTTTGACGATAAAGAAAAAATTGTGAAAACTGCAACATAGAAAATTCACATTACCTATAGGTGACTAATATTCAAATGACAGTGGGCTTCTCTGTCATGGCCATGGAGGTCACAAGGAAGTGAAAGAAGAAAGATGTCACCCTCAATCTCTATATGCAGTGACACTGTGCTTTAGAATAAAGGCATTCTTTTTCAAAAAAAGATCAAGAGAATCTGTCTCAGAGTTATTCTTAAAGTCTAACTGAAGAAATTCTTCAAGTAGAAATTGAAAGATGACAAAAGAAGATTGAGTCTTCAGGAGAGAGAAAACAACAATGTAATTGATAAAAGGAAAAATATATAATATAATAGATGTTTTCCTCATCAGTTCATTCATTATCTTTAATGTTTGAAGGAAATTTATTGTATTTGATAATAGTGGTCAGTGTATATAGAGGAGACACTAAAGGGCAAATGGACTTAATGGAAGTAAGGTTCCCATATTTTGATGGAAAAATAAAACGTCAATACTAGTCGAGTGATAAGCTGCAAATATATTATATATATACTGTAAGACCTAAAACAACAACTTTTAAAAGAAAGATGGTGGGGGAATCTATCAGAGAGATACACACAAAAATAGGAAGATAATTCAAAATAAAATTCTTTAAAAATGAAAGGGAAAGGAAGGGAAGAGATCAGAAACAGGAATGAGAAACAGAGAAAATAAATAAAACAAAACAAGACACAAAACTCCAACATTTCAATACTTATTTTAAATATAAATTGTCTAAATATATCAAGTGAAAAGAGCAAGAGGGGCAAGACAGATATGTAAATGAGGACTAAATCTATGTGGTGTACTTGAAACTGACTTCACCATTAGCAAAAGGTAGAGTCAAAGTAAAGGAAGAGCAAGTAAATTAGGAAAATTTAATTTTTAAAACTAGAAATTGATGATATAATGAATCCATGATGTGTTCCCTTACTTCCTGTATTCTAAACATTAGAGTGCCAATGACCAAATACCCAGAGTTATAAATATAGTGATTCCCTGACTGGCCTCAGTCACATACCTTCAAATATTTTCTATGTACTGAGAATGCCCAAATGTATATCTTATTCTATGATCAGTCTTCAATGCCCTGTTTTCTACTTCTCAAAGGGGATATCTATTGGAGTTTTCAAAATGTACTGAGTATCTTAATGTTTAAGATGAGAAATTTTCTCAGATTGTAATTGTCCTATTATTTCAGATAAATATGTCTTGAAAAACTACACGATATTTCTTAGCTTATTTGGACAAAAAATAAATTTCTAGCCATATCATTTTATTTCCATTTAAAAAATATATTCTATAAGAATTACTTCACTTCATTTTTAGTAACACATTTTACTCATTCTATGTCCTCAAGCAAAACAAAATTAGGAATATGATATTCTACCTTTGCAGTATCCAGGTTCCATTTAGACACATCACTTCTACTTCCCCAAATATTTCAAAAGGTTTGATGCATTCATAAAGTACTCTCTCAACAGATGGAAACCTACGCATCTGGTTTGATATTATATTAGCATTTTCCTGAGTGGATTCATACAGAAAATATCTGAATAGAAAGAAGAGAAAGTATCTCCACCTAGCGTTCATTTTGAGTAACCAGTCAATCAATAAGATTCCAAATACATTTTAAGCAGGATTGAAAATAAATAGATATTTTGACATGAAGAACTTATCGATTTCAAAGAATTCACAGGTAATATGATGAAAAAATGATATAGCAATATTTTTTGGTCAGAGCTAACCTTTCATGCCTTTAAATCTCTTCCCTATCCTTCACTAGAACACTGACAGATTTTGAACTCCTTGAAAGCCACTGAGAATGAAAATTCCTGGACATTACTCCCTGGGTAGAGTAGAACAAATATTACAAGTTATATAAGTGCAAAATTAATTTTGAAAAATGGAATAAATAAGAGTAAAGAGATTATATGGCATCACTGTTTGGTATACAATTATCATGTTCATTAATTATCATTTTAGTTCCTAAATAAAAACAAAGAGGCATTTCCTTAGAGACTAAGTCCAGAATTAAGAACACACTTTAAAGAATATTCTGTTTATTCTTAAAACACAGTTAAAAGATGAAGATGTTATGTCCAACTATAATGTACTAATGAAAAAAATAGTTAAGTAAACAAAAAAAGATTATAAATTTTTAAAAAATTAAAGATATGGGAAAATAACAGAAAAATATACCTATATTTATAGAAACATGGCCTTTATAATTTATTTATAAATACTTTCTGATACTATGATGAACAATGTGTAATTCCTCAGAGTTTTAGGTGCATGGATAGTAATAACAGACTATTGTAATGGTTCCAAACTGAGGTGTAATGAAATTCTTTGGAGAAGTTCATAAATATTTTTTTATGATCACACCTCAAGATTATTTTTTCCAGTAGGTCTAAAGTGAGCTCAGGAATTTTTATTAGGATTCATAAAAATTTATTCAAAAGTGTTGATGCTGCTTGTCCAGGGAACACACTTTGAAAACCCCAGGGCTATGTGATTAACTATAGCATATTCAATTCCAACCTTTCATTTTTAAACTTAAGCCTACTGTGTCTTGGCCTAAAAATTAACCTATGCTCATTTTGAAGGATGCTATGAAAAATTTAATACTTCATAAAAGTCTAATAAATAAATTTACAATGCCATCAAAGTACCTTTGCACATCGGCTTTCCTATCCATTTGCCATTAATACATGTCACAGTATTGGACCCATCCAATTGGTAAAATGTTGGACATTTGTAAGCTACTTGATCTCCCGACTTATATGATTCCTTCCTCAGTCCTATGAGTGTGGCACCACCAAAGTTGGGTAAATTAAAACAATCTGTTCCTGAGAGAAAAAAACATGTATTTGTTCAGTAAATCTTAAAATATGTAATATCTAATAGTAATATTCTAAAATAATACTTAGCTACCTATAGAACCAATGAATACCACATAATATACTTCTCACAACTTGGCAAAATATGATCAGTTTTGACTTCAATTGAATTGTTCTAAATTTATCAAAAGTATAAGACAGGAATGATACTTGAAGAAATATTAGTAATTTTAATGTTTAAGGCTAGATCTTTATATTCAAATGATTTTTTGCCTACACTTGCCACATGTATTATGTATTTCTACTTTTGGCCTCTGCAAATGTGAATTACTTACAATAATTATTCCAAAGCTTGAGAAAGTATGTATTTTAGTGAGATTACTGATGAACTGAGAGTAGCTTACATGATGATGAGATTGAGGAGTAAGGGCCAGGTTCTTCAGGAACAGAGATGAGAAGTCTGAGAATGTACATCAGAGGATGCCAACTGTTCACACAAAATGATCTGAAAATCAGTAATTTGGCTCATAGTGTCAATTTTTTTAAATTACTAGGCTATAATTCTCTGCCAGACTCAAGAAACTTCAGGTACCTTGTAAAATTCTAGAATTACAGCTTACTTTCTTATTTGTACCACTTATTCTTTGAATTAGGGAATCTGTCACACATATTATAAAATTAAATACACTATACTTATGCATTCTGGTGGGGAGGACCATTTTCCTCCTAAACATTTTATAAATGCAGGTCCATCAATTCCAAAACCTTCCCAAAAACTGTAAGTAACTTCTTTGCCTTATGGGTAACTAACTCATGAGACACAAAACCGTTTAAAATGGAAGATGGAGATTCACAAGGAAGTCCTAAAAAATAAAATAATGAAAGAATGAATCCACATTTTCCTAAGTCAGAAATAAAATTTTATATGTCAATTTTGATATATCACCCTTTATGAAAAGAATTAACAATAATAACAGAGAAGCTACTATGAAGTCACAGAGAACGTGCAAAAAGGCTTCCTAAGTTCACCTTTCTCATGTCTTTCCATCTCTCAAACTGTAAAAATAGGAGCAAGAAATTGAAATAAAAAATGACAATGCTTTTCTAACCAACCATGATTGATAAATGGAAACATAAGGAAAACTAATAACAATAAGTAAATTATCAATTATTATGAGACATCAGAAGAAACCCTGTAAGAAAAATATTTTTAAAATATTTTAAATCTTGGTTACAAAGGAAACTCTAGAATTTATATAAATTTAAATTCACTACAAATTACATTTTTTACAAAAGAAATGCCAAAGTACAAAGTGACTTTATAATGAACCAATAAAATTAACAAAAATAAAATTGATTCAATAATACAAATGTATTTTAAAGGTAATATATATAAATGATTAAATAATATGATAATCTCTATTATATTATTCTGTCCCCTGACTTTGACTACAGCATATGATTTTTCGTTTTTTGTACTCTCAATTATTTAACTATTTGTAATCTCAGATCAGAATTCAAGCTTTCATATAGTTCTCACATACACACTGAGGTGGAGAACTCCATTTGTCCTTGTGCCATGTTATCCCATCTTCCTCAGAGGTTGTAAAACCATCTTCACAAATATAATTCAATTTAGTGCCATGTGCATAATATCTGGATTCATTTATTTCTTTCCATTTTTCTGAAAATCTTGATGGACCAATGTTTCCATGGTCTATACCAAGTGGTTGAGAACATGGAAGGTTTTCTATATGAGAAATAGAAATCAAAGGGTGAAACATAAATAAAACATTTAAATTAAAACTAAAATCAAATACTATTGAGTTATGTCACCACAATATCTATGCCATCCTCTTGTCCACTATCCCCCTTGATTTGTGTCTATTTAATTATATGAAAAATAGTCATGAAGAGAACTTTTATCTGCTATTTACATAATATCCAAAAGTGTTGTCCAATTTTGTTGACAAAAATGAAAGATGGTGACTGATTTATGTACCTGAATCATAACTTAGAGTTTCAGGATAGAGTGTGATAGAGAAAAAGGTCTTCATCTTTTCCATTTACATAAAGAACAGGGGATTATTAACTTCAATTGAAAGCATGTTATAAAGCAAGCTGCACACTACTGGCCAACACAGCATGGTATTCACAGCCATCTTCCATTTTTGCACATGATTTCTTCTGCTCCGTGAATCAGATAATTTTCTTTGCAAAGAACAGATACTTTTTCTCCATCCTGATATTTCACTGTGGTTGTCATGTCTTCAGCACTGGGAATCTGAGGTGGAAGTGGACAGGAGTCTTTTTACTCCTCTAGAAAATATTAAAATTAGATTTTTGAAGACAAAAGAATAATTTGAATATATTTAAAATATATTCCAAAATAGAAAATTTAATAGCCCTGTATCATAAATGATGATGTAATTATGTTGCATGTTTATATATGTTACACTTTTCAATTCATATAGTAGTTTAGTATTACCTATTTTTATGCTCCTCCTTATGGGTTTTCCCATTCCTTCTTTTTAAGCAAACTTCCTTATTTACAAGAAACTTATTATTTGTAATCTTCAGATAATCTTAGCTGAATGATACACTTTAAATAGCAAGTATTAAATAAAGTATGCAATGAAGTTCTTCTTAGAAATATGCATGAACAAATGTATTGGGACAGGATTAAGAACCTTCTGAAATAATCTACCAACAGAAGTTGATTACCCAGAGGAAAAATTTGCAGATAGTTAACAGTCAATATGGTATTGCCTCTAGATCAATAAATATGTTTAAAAATGATTTACAGTGTGCTATTTCAAGTTTAAACCCTCCTGAACCTACCATATAGAAGCATACCTACACTGCCTAGGTGTGGGAAGTCATCCTTATCTAGCAGAATCAGATGTGGCTAAGCCATGGGATATTGAGGCCTGACTCCCAGGAACTGACAGCCATAGGAGTGTGGGGCCCTGTGTGGGAGTGGTTCCCAGTCTGGTTATATGATAGTTTTCCTGAACAAATTGACTCCCCTAACTCCACCCCATCCTGTTCATCACAGAAGAAGCCCTTCCCAGTCCTGGCCCCTTTACCTGTGTGACTATAAATAAGGAGAGTTGGGCTACTCCATGTTGTTAGAGGCCAGATCTGGTATGGCCAGTTTCCTTATGCCCCCAATTATTTAAAAAGAGTACTGGCTCTTGTGTGTTTATTGGTTAGATAAGTTTATGGGTAATTGATTGATTTACAGCCAACATCATCCTCCAGTAGTTAATCCTTTTCTCATCCACATGGGACATGGTAGAAACCCCAACAACTAAGGGTATATAAATCGATGGTACACACCCAGTTTAATGACTACACAATTTAACTGTAGTTACAAAATTAGTAGAGTATAAAAGACCCCTCCCAAACTTATATCTGAGTTCCTATAAAATTAAATACCTCAGATGCATCTTGATGGTTTATAATGTGAAGATGAACTATATTCCATTTGAATGGGGAAGGGCTCTGGATGAATCTGGAAGTAATTGAACCTCTGATTCCTTAAGCTTGCTTTCTCTATTCTACTGTGTTTTTTCTTCATTAAAAGTCTTATGCATGTAAGTTGACAAAAATCATAACCCTTTCAAAACATAGAAAAAGGAAATAAGATTTGCTATTAAATACAACAAGAGAGTTAACTTCACTCATGAAAAAAAGGAAATGTAGGGCTGGGAACATAGCTCAGTTGGTAGAGTGCATGTCTTGCATGCACAAGGCCCTGGGTTCAATCCCTTGCACTACAAAAAAACAAAACAAAACAAAACAAAACAAAACAAAAAAAAAGAGAGAGAGAGAGAGAAATGTAAATTAAAACTGTGATGAAAGACTGTTTTCTCTCTCTCCATTGACAAAAATCCAATGTTAGTTAATTTACTCTATTGATAGAAATCTGAAGGGTAAAGTATTTTCTCTTGCATTCTGACCACGGTGTATTAAAGTCATCCAGAATTATTGTTGTGGTCTATTTGATTTCTGCAATTGAGAAGAATAGGTGAAATTAACTATCTTGTTTATTTATTTATTTTTTTAACTTTTTTATTTATTTATTTATTTATTTTAATTGTAAACAAATGGGATACATGTTGTTTCTCTGTTTGTACATGGCATAAAGGCATACCATTTGTTTAATCATAAATTTACATAGGGTAATGTTGTTTGATTCATTCTGTTATCTTTCCCTTCTCCCCACCCCTCACAGCCCTCTCTTCCCTCTATACAGTCCTTCCGTCCTCCATTCTTGCCCCCCTCCCTAACCCTAACTCTAACCCTAACACTAACACCTCCCACCCTCCATTATGTGTCATCATCCACTTATTAGTGATATCATTCTTCCTTTGGTTTTTTGAGATTGACTTATCTCACTTAGTGTGATATTCTCCAATTTCATCCATTTGCTGGCAGATGCCATAATTTTATCATTCTTTATGGCTGAGTAATATTCCATTGTATACATATACCACAGTTTCTTTATCCTTTCATCAATTGAAGGACATCTAGCTTGGTTCCACAATCTGGTTATTGTGAATTGAGCAGCTATGAACATTGATGAGGCTCTGTAGTATGCTGATTTTAAGTCCTTTGGGTATAGGCCAAGGAGTGGGATAGCTGGGTCAAATTGTGGTTCCATTCCTAGTTTTCTAAAGAATCTCACACTCCTTTCCAGAGTGGCTGCACTAATTTGCAACCACAACAGCAATGCGTGAGTGTACCTTTCTCCCCACATCCTCGCCAACACCTGTTGTTGCTTGTATTCTTGATAATCGTCATTCTAATTGGGGTGAGATGGAATCTTAGGGTGGTTTTGATTTACATTTCTCTTATTACTAGAGATGTTGAACACTTTTCCATATGTTTGTTGATTGTAGACACTTCTTCTGTGAAGTGTCTGTTCATTTCCTTAGCCCATTTGTCGACAGGATTATTTGTATTCTTGGGGTAGAATTTTTTGAGTTCTTTATAGATTCTGGAAATTAGCGCTCTATCTGAAGTATGAGTGGCAAATATATTCCCCCACTCTGTAGGCTCTCTCTTCACATTACTGATAGTTTCCTTTGCTGAGAGAAAGCTTTTCAGTTTGAATCTATCCCACTTATTGATTTTTGCTTTTATTTCTTGTGCTATCAGAGTCCTGTTGAGAAAGTCTGGTCCTAAGCCGACATATTGAAGATCTGGACCTACTTTTTCTTCTATAATCTACAGGGTCTCTGGTCTGATTCTGAGGTCCTTGATCCATTTTGAGTTTAATTTCGTGCATGGTGAGAAATATGGGTTTAGTTTCATTCAGTTGCATATGGATTTCCAATTCTCAGAGCACCATTTGTTGAAGATGATATCTTTACTCCATTGCATATTTTTGGCCCCTTTGTCTAGTATGAGAAAATTGTATTTATTTGAGTTTGTGTCCATGTCCTGTATTCTGTACCATTGATCTACCTGTCTATTTTGGTACCAAAACCATACCGTTTTTGGTACTATTGCTTTGTAGTAGAGTTGAAGATCTGGTATTGCGATACCCCCTGCTTCACTCTTTCTTTTTTAAAGCCAAGGATTGCTTTAGCTATTCTGGGTTTCTTATTCTTCCAGATGAATTTCATAATTGCTTGCTCTATTTCTGTAAGGTACGTCATTCAGATTTTAATTGGAATTGCATAGAATCTGTATAGCACTTTTGGTAGTATGGCCATTTTGAGAATATTAATTCTGCCTATCCAAAAACATGGGAGATCTTTCCATCTTCTAAGGTTTTCTTTAATTTCTTTCTTTAGTGTTCTATAGTTCTCATTGTAGAGATCTTTCACCTCTTTTGTGAGATTGATTCCCAAGTATTTTATTTTTTTCGATGCTATTGTGAATGGGGTAGTTTTCCTAATTTCTCTTTCTGAAAATTCATCACTTATGTATAAAAATGCATTAGATTTATGTGCATTGATCTTATATCCAACTACTTTACTGATTTCACTTATGAGTTCTAAGAATTTTCTGGTGGAATTTCCTGGTTCCTCTAAGTATATAATCATATCATCAGCAAATAGGGATAGTTTGAGTTCTTCTTTTCCTATTCATATCCCTTTAATTTCTTTGGTCTGTCTAATTGCTCTGGCTAGAGTTTCAAGGACAATATTGAATAGAAGTGTTGAAAGAGGGCATCCCTGCCTTGTTCCAGTTTTTAGAGGGAATGCTTTCAGTTTTTCACCATTTAGAATGATAATAGCCATGGGCTTAGCATAGATGGCCTTTACAATGTTAAGGAATGTTCCCACTATCCCTATTGTTTCTAGTGTTGTGAGCATGAAGGGGTGCTGTATTTTATCAAATGCTTTTTCTGCATCTATTGAAATAATCATGTGATTCTTGACTTTAAGTCTGTTGATATGGTGAATGACATTTACTGATTTCCTGATGTTGAACCAACCTTGCATCCCTGGGCTGAAACCCACTTGATCATGGTGCACCATCTTTTTAATATGTTTTTGTATGCAATTTGCTAAAATTTTTTGAGGATTTTTGCGTTGATGTTCATTAAGGATATTGGTCTGAAATTTTCTTTCCTCGATGTGTCTCTGTCTGGTTTAGGTATCAGGGTGATATTGGATTCATAGAATGAGTTTGGGAGGGTTCCCTCCTCTTCTATTTTATGAAATACTTTGAGAAGTATTGGAATGAGCTCTTCTTTAAAGGTTTTGTAGAACTCAGCTGAGAACCCATCTGATCCTGCCAACAAGGCAAAACTTACTTTCAAATTTGATGATGAAATAAAATCATTCCATGATATACAAAAGCTAAAAAAATTTACAAAATGAAAGCCAGCATTACAGAACATTCTCAGCAAAATATTCCTGGAGGAAGAGATGAAAAACAAAGAAGCAAATCAGCAATGAGGAATTATCCTAAAGGAATTGTCAAATAAAGGAGGAAGCAAGTCGTGTCAAAAAAATAAATAAATAAATAAAATTTAAAAAATGAACCAAATGCCCAGGAATACAAATCATATCTCAGTAATAACCCTGAATGTTAATGGCCTGAAATCATCAATCAAAAGACATAGACTGGCAGATTGGATTAAAAAGAAAGATCCAACAATATGTTGCGTGCAAGAGACTCACCTCATAGAAAAAGATACCCATAGACTAAAGGTGAAAGGATGGGGACAAACATACCATGCACATGGACTCAGCAAAAAAGCTGGGGTATCCATCCTCATTTCAGATAATGTGGACTTCAAGCCAATGTTAGTCAGAAGGGATAAAGAAGGACATTTCATACTGCTTAAGGGAAGCATACATCAGCAAGACATAACAGTCATAAACATCTATGCCCCAAACAGTGGTTCATCCATGTATGTTAAACAAATCCTTCTCAATTTTAGAAACCAAATAGACAATAACACAATAATACTAGGTGATTTTAACACGCCTCTCTCAACACTGGACACATCTTCCAAACAAAAATTGAACAAAGAAACCATAGATCTCAATAACATAATCAATAATTTAGACTTAACAGGACATTTATAGAATACACCATCCATCCAAGAGCGAATACACTTTCTTCTCAGCAGCACATGGATCCTTCTCTAAAATAGACCATATATTATGCCACAAAGCAAATGTTAGCAAATACAAGAAGATAGAGACACTACCTTGTATTCTATCAGATCATAATGGATTAAAATTAGAAATAAATGAAAGAGTAAAAAACAGAAACTACTCCAACACCTGGAGATTAAACAATATGCTATTATATGATGAATAGATAACAGAAGATATTAGGAAGGAAATTAAAAATTTTTAGAAGTAAATGAGAACAAAGAAACATCATATCAAAATCTTTGGGACACTATGAAAGCAGTACTTATAGGAAAATTTATTTCATGGAGCGCATTGAATAAAAGAAGTAAAACTCAAAAATAAACTAACACTATAGCTCAAAGC
The DNA here is from genome assembly GCF_902686445.1 of Sciurus carolinensis. Taxonomy (NCBI): domain Eukaryota; kingdom Metazoa; phylum Chordata; class Mammalia; order Rodentia; family Sciuridae; genus Sciurus; species Sciurus carolinensis. Next base: position 90,688,259 of record NC_062224.1, read on the forward strand.
CCTAGAAAAAGAAGAACAGACCAACACCAAAAGTACTGGAAGACAGGAAATAGTTAAACTCAGAGCTGAAATCAACGAAATTGAAACAAAAGAAACAATACAAAAAATTGACAAAATAAAAGTTGGTTCTTCAAAAAAATAAACAAAATTGATAAACCTTTAGCTACACTAACAAAGAGAAGATGAGAGAAAACCCAAATCACTAAAATTCAGAATGAACAAAGTATTATCACAACAGACATGATTGAAATACAAAACATAATTAGAAGCTATTTTGAAAATCTATACTCAAACAAATAGAAAATTTCAAAAACATCAACAGGTTTCTAGAGACATATGAATTGCCTAATCTGAACGAGGAGGACATACACAATTTAAATAGACCAATTTCAAGTAATGAAATAGAAGAAGTCATCAAAAGCCTACCAACAAAGAAAAGTCCGGTACCAGATGGGTTCTCAGCCGAGCTCTACAAAACCTTTAAAGAAGAGTTCATTCCAATACTTTTCAAAGTATTCCATGAAATAGAAGAGGAGGGAACCCTCCCAAACTCATTCTATGAAGCCAATATCACCCTGATACCTAAACCAGACAGAGACACATCGAGGAAAGAAAATTTCAGACCAATATCCTTAATGAACATCAACGCAAAAATCCTCAAAAAATTTTAGCAAATCGCATACAAAAACATATTAAAAAGATGGTGCACCATGATCAAGTGGGTTTCATCCCACGGATGCAAGGTTGGTTCAACATCAGGAAATCAGTAAATGTCATTCACCATATCAACAGACTTAAAGTCAAGAATCACATGATTATTTCAATAGATGCAGAAAAAGCATTTGATAAATTTGATTTAAGTTATTTAAAAATATCTTCGGTACATATGGAATTTATCATGGTATATGAGTAAGGCAGGAATATTACTTTACTTATCCATTTAACATTTATTGACTACTTCTTTTTCCCAGTGATGTGAGAGGAAGTCCTCTTTATATATTCAATTTCTATATGAATCAGACTGTACTTACATCTGGGCATTCTGTTTTGCTAATAGCCCAGTATGATACTCTCAAATTATTTAGGCTTTTAAAAATGCCTTAATGTGTTTTACTTCTGGTCCCACTTCTATGTTTTTTTTTTCCAATATATTTAGAGTCAGTTGATAGAGCTTTAAACTGTTAAGCTTTCATTGAGATATTCTTAAATTTACAAATTTATTTATAAGATAATATGGTCCTTCTATTTGTAGAAAGCTATGTTTTTCCTTCAGTGGTATTTTAATTTTATTTTCTAATAAGTCTCACACTTTTATTGACAAACATTAATGTATTTTTTGTTATTGTTATATGTGAAATATTTTCTTCCCTTGAATCTTCCAAAAGATTGTTTGAATATATATAAACTACCGATTTTCGTATGTAGATTTTGTACTTGGTAAACTAATTGTGCTATCTTACTGTTTGTAGTGCTGTTAATAAAATACCTTGAACCTGAAAAAAAAAAAAAAAAAGAGGCAAAGAGGAAGAAAAGAAAAGTGTACACTGGAAAGTACTGTAAATCTTTTCAAGTGTTTGTTATGCTGTTAACAGCTCATGGACATATTTTACTCAACAAACTTGATTCATGGTTATTATTTACTCCAAGGTTTTGCTTATTTTCTTATTTCTGTTCTAAAATATTTTGACATATTTTTCAATGCATTTTCATAAGTTTATGTTCCTATTTTTCTTAGGTGTGTTCTTTCCTGATTTTTAGATTACATATTTCTTTTATTTAGTTCTTTATTTACTAATGTATATTTTAATGCTATACATATCTCTGCATTTGTTCTGTTCCATAGATTTCAGTTTATACTGCAATTGCTGTCATTAATTTATGGTGATTTTTGATAGTAAGCAATTGATAAAGAAGTTGTTTTTTTTCCAATTTTCCAAATTTGTAACATGAGCATTTAAGATATGGAGTTAACTCTTTTATTACTTGAATTTTTACTTTTAATTTCAAAGAAAATGCTTTAGGAAGTTGATGATTTAAAATTCATTTAGATATTATCTATCACACAGATATGGCTCAATTATTTTAAGACCTGCCTACCTTAAAATTATATAATATATACATTAGGACAAGTCTTTAAAAACGTGGAATTAGGGAGATCCAAGATGGGTGACCAGAGTGAGGCTGCATTCCTTGTGGCTCCATTACTCCTGTTTCAAGCAGAGGATATATTTCTAGGTGAGGCAGTTTTTGCTGCTTATCAATCCCCTGCTGTTTACCCCATTTGTCTACTGTGATCACTTGCAGTCTTCCAGCATATGGACCCCTTTTTTGAGTGCAGATTACTCACTGTCAGGCACTTATCATCTGCCATTTGCCTACCTCTTGCCTGTCCATCGCCTGCCTTTCACCTACCCATCACCCACCACCCGAGGTTCACCTCCGATCATCGGACAGCTTCTAGCAGACTGATGGCAGACTGCCAGTGGAGCGCCAGCTACCTGCTATTGCCTGGAAGTTCTCTGTCACAGTACCTGTAGGTTCAATTACACGTGGCTGCCATCATTTTGAGACAACAGCCTGGACCCCTGGTCGGACTGACTGAGCCCCATCTCCAGGATCCCTCAGCTCGACCGATCACTCCCTGCCTCCAGGGCCCTCACATCGACTGACTACTCCCTGCCACCAGGACCACCAGACAAACTGCCTGCCTCTATCACCAGAACCCCAGACCGACTGATTGCACCTGGCCTCCAGGATACTGCAACCACACCAAACACACCCGAACACTGGGTCCCCTGCCTGACCAACCACACCCCACCTCCAGGACCTCCAGCTGACCACATCCACACCCCGAGCTGCAGCTCCCCATTTGCCAACACATTTTGAAACCAGAGTAGCCATCTTGGATAATCCTGGAAGCCATAGCTCCTATCTTTATGTGGGGCAAATCCCATCCTGAGATGCCTGCTGGAGTCTTGCAGCTCATTGTCAGGTACCTCTCATGCATCAGGCTACTGAAGACTGGGAGGTCTGAACACTATATGACTTTTGTAGTATACAATTCCTTAGTCTCCTTATTGAACAATTTTAAGTTTTTATTTCTTTACTTTTCTTGCTCTCATTTCCTTTTGTTCACCTGTTCCCTCAGAGTCTCTTTCTCTCTTTTTGCATACTAACAACCAACTTCTTTTGATTACACTCAGTTTTGTTTTGTATTTTTTAATTTTATTTTTATTTTTATTTTTTTGCAGTGCTTGAGATTGAACCCAGGGACTTGTGCTTGCAAGACAACCACTCTACCAACTGAGCCACATCCCCAGCCCTTATTTTTATTTTTAATTTTAAAAATTTTACCTTATGTGTTTTTTTCTCTCAATTATCTCTTTTCTTAGGCTAACATCCAATGGCTATTGTTCTCTCTTTCACTCTTCCTTTAATTTTTTTGCTTCTATCTCCTCTCCTCTGCTCTCATAATCATCACATCCCACTTCACTTCTGTTCTCTCCCAGTCCACTATTCAAAACTGTAAATCCATTTGCAAACTTAATATTTTCATTGTGGGCAATAACTGATCATATCATTTCTATTTATTTTAATAATTTGCATTATAGATGTCATAACAGATACTGTTTGGTTTAATGCTGTATATTGCATTGGAGGTTCTTATTGTTTGTCTCCCCCTAAATGGTTAGGTACAGGAAACGTTCAGGGATACTACAGATCCACAGGGTCAAAACTCTGTTAACTCAAAACCATATTGTCAGATGGGCAGACACACAAGCAACATAAAAAGGCAAGGGAATGAATCACTCCAAATAAACCAAGATGCTTCAATAAAATAATCCATTGATACCACAGTGGAAGAAATGTCAGAAAAGGAATTTAGAATGTACATAAAATAATATGCAAGGTAAAGGACCATGTAAGGATGAAATCAGAAAGAAAACAAAGTAAATGAAAGATCACTTCAGTAAAGAAATAGAGATTCTGAAAAAAATCAAGAAAAAATTCTCAAAATGAAGAAATCAATAAACAAAATTAAAAATATAGTGGAAAGTATCACCAGCAGACTAGAACACTTGGAAGACAGAGTTTCAGTAATGAAGAAAAAATATTAATTTTTACTTGTCGGGGTCTTAAGCCCCCTTGCCCTTCTTGACCAGCGACAAGGGAAGGGTACACTCCCCAACAAGGTCAGACCAGGATAGGTAGGGCCTACTGACCGCCCGCTTCCAGCCCTCCAGGCGGAGGACAATCAGAGGCATCAGGGAGACCCGTCACAGCAGGAACTCATTTATTGAGGAAGTCACACAGCTTTTATGTAGGGTGGGGGCTAGGTGGGAACCAATTAGCTTAAAGGTCAGCAAGGCATGGGGTGTTCACCCAGGCGAGAGTCCCATTGGACTATACGGCAAGCAAGAGCTGATCACGTTCGCGTAACTGTTGTTAACCAATCCCTGACGGTGGTCTGGTTTATCGTCATGAACCTTTGAAACCTCCTTTGAAGACTTGATCTTGCTCACTCACCAGGGAGTAAGGAGTCAGCCTGAGTTAGTTAATGTGTCATTGGTCCCAACATTTACTTGTTTTTTATTAGTATGGGGATTAAACCCAGGACCTCATGCATGCTGTGCAAGTGCTCTACCACTGGGTCACATCCCAAATCCCAATATACATAATACTGAATATAAAGTTATCCTTGGAGAAAAATGGTAAAAAGACTATGAACAGAACTTCCAAGAAATATGGGATAACCTGAAAAGACCAAATTGAAGATTTATCAGGTTAGATGGAGGCTTGGAGATACAAATCAAAGGAATGCACAAGTGATTCAATAAAATAATATCAGAAAATTCCCAAACCTAAAATTTATTTTGTATGTGTGTGTGTGTGTGTATATTTATTTTGTGTTCATTATATATAAATTCTTGATATCATCATATTATAGAAAGCACTGCCATAATATGAAAAAAATGATTTTGACTGTTGAGTATTAAACAACTGCTGTATATCAATAGAGATAACAACTAAAAGTGCAATTTAAAGAGGAATGTGAATGGACCAACACTGGAGGAGAATCATTTGTCTTTGTCTACCAGTCAAAATCATATAACTTAGTACTGACATATGGAAATGTTAGTAAGGATTTTTTACTCTAAGGTGTTTACTTTAAGATTTCTATACAACTGTTTACTTAAGTAGTTTATTATAATAACATAAAAATCTCCACATAGAAAAGAACTCCCAGAACGTTTGAATATCTGTCAATCTGTATACAGTTTTCTCCTATACAGCTGAAGCAAGAGCACTAAGTTGTCATTTATTCAACTTTTGGAGACTTACACTCTCCTAAAAAACTGTGTGTTCACTTAGTCATGAATCTTTCTAAAACTGGCAATAAAAAACTACTTTCACTCAATTAGTTTCTATTGCTAACTCTGTCGATCCTACTTTCTCTACTTTTCTTCACAGTTTCACATTTTCCAGTCATGTCTAGTGACGTTGGAAAGGCCTTGAGAGTCATATACTCATAAGTCTTGCATTCTTAATTTAATTATTTATTTTTACAGTGCAGGGGATTAAACTCAGGGCCATGGACTGGCCAAGAACTCTACCATTGAGCTAATGCTGCAGTCCTTTTATGAAGATGGTCACTTGGTATTGTAAAAGCTTCTGGCTGCACACAGCATGGATCTGTTATAACCAGAGATCATTTTAAAAGCCTCTCTCTCATCTAGAATAAAATCTAAACTTTTCTGATCCAGCCCTTGTTTATTCTTCTAATGTTACTGTATATCTTTCTCCCCTTCTCAGTTCAGATTCCTGGATTTACTCTCTTTGAATTATCTAATTCACACACCCTTTAGAGTGAACATTTTTCAACATTTCCTTGCTTCAGTTGCCTCCTATTTTCTAAGTCATTGCATTTTTTTTTGATTCTTTGAATGGTGGTATATAAAACATACATAGACTATTTTAATTAATTGGTTTATTTTCACCTTAATTCATTGGATTTTGGTTTTATTCTCCAATACTGCAATGAAAATTCTAGAAAGGCAGACCTGGGTTTGTATTCTTTATCATTTTCTCCTATCTTACAAAAGGAATTTCTTGATATTCCAAATGAATTAAATTTGAGTGGCTCCTTCATGCTGACAATCAAGTCTCAAGGTATGATATAATCTGACACCATTTTAATTCAAGCCTTGAAACTCTACTAGTGCTACTCATCCTCTTTGCCTCAGGCACTATTCAATCTCAATGTTCTTTTCTCATATTTCAAAATACAATAGAACCATCAGTTTCTGATTCCTTCCACCATTAGAGTTACACATCCACGTTCTTTCCTTCCTCCTGTTACAAAATTGTGTTGTCTTGTTGCCAACAAGACCCAGTACTTCCAAAAGGAGCTCCATATTGCCAAATCCAACACAGTTTTGCAGTCTTCTTACTGGACACATTAACGAAGCTAGAACTATCATAATAATGTAATTACATTGCACTATCTGTATTACATGACTGAAATATGACCAAAAAAACTACATGGACTACTTTACTAACCAAAACAATTCTTTGTATATGCCCTACAAGAGGCATTAATATATTTCACTGCTTTAGAAACACATTACTATCTTTAATGTTGAAAACACCCTTTCCTCCAAGTTGTTAAATCAGAAGGACCATTGTGATTTCCTTTTTGGTCCTTAAAAATGTTTCTAGGTAATTCAAATTTCTAAAAAATAAAACACATGCACAGTTATTTTTATATTGAAAACAAAAAAGAATTTCTGAAACAGTACTTACCATAACATATGGGCATATGAGACCATCCATTGGCCTTACATACTATGGATCCATTGGCACGTCATAATCTGTTTTCAAACCCAACATTACATTCATAGTCCAACTTGTCATTGAGTTTAAACCAGGTGGCATTACTTTTGGTTCTAGCATTCTCAAATACTGGCATGTCACAAGATTCTAATGCAAAATAAAATTGATTTCATTTCTAATGTAATTTAAATGACAATATTAGTAAGTCTCATCCCAAGAACATAAGACTTTATACATAAGTATGTGATGATGAATTGAGCACTGTATCAATTTAGCCTAAGACCAAAGATAAATCATTGTCCTGAAATAGTTACTATAAATGAAAAATATGTTCCTACATGACCTTTTTCTCCTCACTTAAACTTTCGGAAACGTTTATTTAAAATTTTTTTCAATTCCATTATATTTAAGCATTTATCTGATGCTAGTAATAAAATTGACCATTACAGATGTGTATTATTTATTTTAGAAAACTGGAATGGCATTTTGAGAATTAAGATGTCAGGGAGAAAAGGCCGCCGGGTGAGTCTCTGCTGTTGGGGAGGCGTCCCGGATGGGGTGGTAGCCCCGGAACGCAGGGAACTTTGTGAAGTAGAGTGGCCCGGTGAGACGCCCCTCCCATCACTTGAGGGGTAAACACAGACAACTGGGATCATCGTAGAGGAGGCAGCTCAGCACAGCGCTTGGACTCGGAGCAACCACTGGGGCTCTGGGCAGCTGCCTGAGGAGGAGCTGCCTGGCGAGCTGTTTGGACTCAGAACAATCGCTTCTGAACACCGGGGGGGTTGCCCGGAGGAAGAGGAGAAGCACGGCAGGTCACTTGGTCTAGGAGTGACTGCATCAGAGCCACAGGCAGTTGCCAGAGGAGGAGCTGTGTGGCGAGCTGTTTGAACTCAGAACGACCGCTCCTGAACATCAGTGGCCTGCCTGGAGGAGGAGCGCAGTGGGTCGCTTGGTCTAGGAGTGACTGCATCAGAGCCACAGGCGGTTGCCAGAGGAGGAGGCGAGTGGTGAGTTGATTGGACTAAAATCGACCACTCCTGAACACCGGTGGCCTGCCTGGAGGAGGAGCACGGTGGGTCACTTGGTCTCGGAGCCACTGCTCCTGAACTCCCGGGGGGCTACCCTGAGGAGGAGGAGGAGGAACAGGGCGGGTCACTTGGACTTGGAGTGACTGCCTAGGGCTACGGGCGGTTGGCGGGAGGAGGAGACGCGAAGTGAGTTGCTTGGACTCCTAGTGACTGCATTGGAAACCGGGTGGCTGTCCGGAGGAGGAGGTGTGTGGCGGGTCTCTGGGTCTCGGGGCTATTGTACGGAGCTCCAGGTGGCAGCTCAGATGAGGGGCCACATAGCTAGGCGATTAGGTGCAGAGCAGGGTCCCAGGAGCTAGGTGGCTTCTTGCTTTGCTGGAAGAGCCGCACAGAGACACGCCTCGGGGCGGAACAAAGTTTCCAGGACTGCGGGCAGATTCTCTGGGAGAAGCAGCCTAAGGAGACTCGCCTGCAAAGGGTGAGGCTTCCAGGCCCAGGAGGTAGGTCCGGGCCCCTGGGAGCATTGCAGAGGAAGACAGCCCAGTCCAGGCGGTAGTTGTAGATTGAAGGGGACCTCTAGGAGGGGAACTGACCAGCGAGACGTCCCCACCAGGTGAGTCTTCCCTGCCGGGTGAGGTTTACCCACAAGGACGGTAAAACCAGAGACACAGGCACAAACAGGCCTTGCCTCAGCCCGCAGTCTAGTTCCCCTTTGGATGACCATTGGTCAACAAGTGAAGGCACCTCTGCCCACTAGCAGGGAATATACCCCACCTGAGGGTCACCACCCCTAGAGAGGTAGCTTCATCGTGGAGCTCCGTATTATCAACTTCCTCCAAGACTTCAGGCTACTGAAGGATAAGAGGGGATATACTAGCAATCTTCAGGGACATTATAAGTCGATAGAGGAAATCTGCAATATCTTAATGACCCACTGATTCCTGAACAATATGAGAAAACAAGGGAAGAAAATGCCCCAAACAAACCTAGATGTTACATCAATAAAATCCAAGAAGAGCATGGCAAAAGAAATGACAGAAAGGGAGTTCAGAATGTACATAATTAAAATGATCAGGGAAGCAAACAATGAGATGGAAGAGCAAATGCAGGCATTGAACGATCGCACCAATCGACAGTTAACAGACCAAATTCAGGAAGCAAAAGATCATTTCAATAGTTAGAGATATTGAAAAAAAACCAAACAGAAATCCTTGAAATGAAGGAAACAATAAACCAAATTAAGAACTCCATAGAAAGCATAACCAATAGGATAGAACACCTGGAAGACAGAACTTCAGATATTGAAGACAAAATATTTAACCTCGAAAACAAAGTTGAACAAACAGAGAAGATGGTAAGAAATCATGAACAGAATCTGCAAGAACTATGGGATATCATGAAAAGGCCAAATTTGAGAATTATTGGGATTGAGGAAGGCTTAGAGAAACAAACCCAAGGAATGAACAATCTATTTGATGAAATAATATCAGAAAATTTCCCAAATCTGAAGAATGAATTGGAAAATCAAGTCCAAGAGGCTTATAGGACTCCAAATACACAAAATTACAACAGACCCACACCAAGGCACATTATAATGAAAAGACCTAACATACAAAATAAAGACAGAATTTTAAAGGCTGTGAGAGAAAAGAACCAAATTACATTCAGGGGGAAACCAATACGGATATCACCAGATTTTTCAATCCAGACCCTAAAAGCTAGAAGGGCCTGGAAAAACATTTGTCAAGCTCTGAAAGAAAATGGATGCCAAACAAGAATCTTATACCCAGCAAACCTTACCTTCAAATTTGATGATGAAATAAAATCATTCCATGATAAACAAAAGCTAAAAGAATTTACAAAAAGAAAGCCAGCATTACAGAACATTCTCAGCAAAATATTCCAGGAGGAAGAGATAAAAAACAAAGAAGCAAATCAGCAAAGGGAGGAATTATCCTAAAGGAACTCTCAAATAAAGGAGGAACCAAGATGTGTCAAAAATTTTAAATATGAACCAAATGACCGGGAATACAAATCATATCTCAATAATAACCCTGAATGTTAATGGCCTGAATTCATCAATCAAAAGACATAGACTGGCAGATTGGATTAAAAAGAAAGATCCAACAATATGTTGCCTGCAAGAGACTCACCTCATAGAAAAAGATACCCATAGACTAAAGGTGAAAGGATGGGGACAAACATACCATGCACATGGACTCAGCAAAAAAGCTGGGGTATCCATCCTCATTTCAGATAATGTGGACTTCAAGCCAATGTTAGTCAGAAGGGATAAAGAAGGACATTTCATACTGCTTAAGGGAAGCATAAATCAGCAAGATATAACAATCATAAACATTTATGCCCCAAACAGTGGCTCATCCATGTATGTTAAACAAATCCTTCTCAATTTTAGAAACCAAATAGACCATAACACAATATACTAGGTGATTTTAACACACCTCTCTCAACACTGGACACATTTTCCAAACAAAAATTGAACAAAGAAACCATAGATCTTAATAACACAATCAATAATTTAGACTTAACACATATTTATAGAATATACCATCCAACCAAGAACGAATACACTTTCTTCTCAGGAGCACATGGATCCTTCTCTAAAATAGACCATATATTATGAAACAAAGCTAATGTTAGCAAATACAAGAAGATAGAGACACTACCTTGTATTCTATCAGATCATAATGGATTGAAATTAAAAAGAAATGAAAGAATAAAAAACAGAAACTACTCCAACACCTGGAGATTAAACAATATGCTATTATATCATGAATGGATAACAGGAGATATTAGGAAGGAAATTAAAAAATTCTTAGAGGTAAATGAGAACAAAGAAACATCATATCAAAATCTCTGGGACACTATGAAAGCAGTATTTAGAGGAAAATTTATTTCATGGAGCGCATTTAATAAAAGAAGTAAAACTCAACAAATAAACGACCTAACACTACAGCTCAAAGCCCTAGAAAAAGAAGAACAGACCAACACCAAAAGTAGTAGAAGACAGGCAATAGTTAAACTAAGAGCTGAAATCAATGAAATTGAAAAAAAAGAAACAATACAAAAAATTGAAAAAATAAATAGTTGGTTCTTCGAAAAAATAAACAAAATTGATAAACCTTTAGCCACACTAACAAAGAGAAGACAAGACAAAACCCAAATCACTAAAATTTGGAATGAACAAGGAAATATCACAACAGACATGACTGAAATACAAAACATAATTAGAAGCTATTTTGAAAATCTATACTCCAACAAAATAGAAAATTTTGAAGACATCAACAGGTTTCTAGAGACATATGAATTGGCTAAACTAAACGAGGAGGAATACACAATTTAAATAGACCAATTTCAAGTAATGAAATAGAAGAAGTCATCAAAAGTCTACCAACAAAGAAAAGTCCAGGACCAGATGGGTTCTCAGCCGAGTTCCACGAAACCTTTAAAGAAGAGCTCATTCAAATACTTTTCAAGGTATTCCAGAAAATAGAAGAGGAGAGAACCCTCCCAAACTCATTCTATGAAGCCAATATCACCCTGTAACCTAAACCAGACAGAGACACATCGAGGAAAGAAAATTTCAGACCAATATCCTTAATGAACATCGACACAAAAATCCTCAACAAAATTTTAGCAAATCGCATACAAAAACATATTAAAAAGATGGTGCACCATGATCAAGTGGGTTTCATCCCAGGGATGCAAGGTTGGTTCAACATCAGGAAATCAGTAAATGTCATTCACCACATCAATAGACTTAAAGTCAAGAATCACATGATTATTTCAATAGATGCAGAAAAAGCATTTGATAAAATACAGCACCCCTTCATGCTCAAAACACTAGAAAAAATAGGGATAGTGGGAACATTCCTTAACATTGTAAAGGCCGTCTACGCTAAGCCCATGGCTAATATCATTCTAAATGGTGAAAAACTGAAAGCATTCCCTCTAAAAACTGGAACAAGGCAGGGATGTCCTCTTTCAACACTTCTATTCAATATCGTCCTTGAAACTCTAGCCAGAGCAATTAGACAGACCAAAGAAATTAAAGGGATACGAATAGGAAAAGAAGAACTCAAACTATCCCTATTTGCTGATGATATGATTGTATACTTAGAGGAACCAGGAGATTCCACCAGAAAACTTTTAGAACTCATAAGTGAATTCAGTAAAGTAGCGGGATATAAGATCAATGCATATAAATATAAGGTATTTTTATACATAAGCAATGAATCTTCAGAAAGAAAAATTAGGAAAACTACCCCATTCACAATAGCTTCGAAAAAAATAATATACTTGGGAATCAATCTCACAAAAGAGGTGAAAGACCTCTACAAAGAGAACTATAGAACACTAAAGAAAGAAATTAAAGAAAACCTTAGAAGATGGAAAGATCTCCCATGTTCTTGGATAGGAAGAATTAATATTGTCAAAATGGCCATACTACCAAAAGTTCTATACAGATTCAATGCAATTCCAATTAAAATCCGAATGATGTACTTACAGAAATAGAGCAAGAAATTATGAAATTCATCTGGAAGAATAAGAAACCCAGAATAGCTAAAGCAATCCTTGGCAGAAAGAGTGAAGCAGGGGGTATCGCAATACCAGATCTTCAACTCTACTACAAAGCAATAGTAACAAAAACGGCATGGTATTGGTACCAAAATAGAAAGGTGGATCAATGGTACAGAATAGAGGACACGGACACAAACCCAAATAAATACAATTTTCTCATACTAGACAAAGGGGCCAAAAATATGCAATGGAGAAAAGATAGCCTCTTCAACAAATGGTGCTGGGAGAATTGGAAATCCATATGCAACAGAATGAAACTAAACCCATATCTCTCACCATGCGTGAAAATAAACTCAAAATGGATTAAAGATCTCGGAATCAGACCAGAGACCTTGCATCTTATAGAAGAAAAAGTAGGTCTAGAGCTTCAACATGTCGGCTTAGGACCAGACTTCCTCAACATGACCCCAAAGCACAAGAAATAAAAGCACGAATTAATAACTGGGATAGATTCAAACTAAAAAGCTTTCTCTCAGCAAAGGAAACTATCAGCAATGCGAAGAAAGAGCCTACAGAGTGGGAGAAAATCTTTGCCAATCATACTTCAGATAGAGCGCTAATCTCCAGAATCTATAAAGAACTCAAAAAACTCTACACCAAGAATGCAAATAATCCAATTGACAAATGGGCTAAGGAAATGAATAGACACTTCACAGAAGAAGATCTACAAGCAATCAACAAATATATGGAAAAATGTTCAACATCTCTAGTAATAAGAGAAATGCAAATCAAAACCACCCTAAGATTCCATCTCACCCCAATTAGAATGGTGATTATCAAGAATACAAGCAACAACAGGTGTTGGCGAGGATGTGGGGAGAAAGGTACACTCTTAAATTGCTGGTGGGGCTGCAAATTAGTGCAGCCACTCTGGAAAGCAGTGTGGAGACTCCTTAGAAAACTTGGAATGGAACCACCATTTGACCCAGCTATCCCACTCCTTGGCCTATACCCAAAGGACTTAAAATCAGCATATTACAGAGATACAGCCACATCAATGTTCATAGCTGCTCAGTTCACAATAGCCAGATTGTGGAACCAACCTAGATGCACTCAATTGATGAATGGATAAAGAAATAGTGGTATATATATACAATGGAATATTACTCAGCCATAAAGAATGATAAAATTATGGCATTTGCAGGCAAATGGATGAAACTGGAGAATATCATGCTAAGTGAGATAAGCCAATCTCAAAAAACCAAACGACAAATGATATCGCTGATAAGTAGATGATGATACATAATGGGGGGTGGGAGGGGTTAGTGTTAGGGTTAGAGTTAGGGTTAGGGAGGGGGCAAGAATGGAGGAAGGAGGGACTGTGTAGAGGGAGGAGAGGTGTGGGAGGGTTGGGGGGTAAGGGAAAAAATAGCAGAATGAATCAAACAACATTATCCTATGTAAATTTATGATTACACAAATGGTATGCCTTTACGCATTGTACAACAGAGAAACAATGTGTATCCCATTTGTTTACAATAAAAAAAAGATGTCAGGGTTATTAGTTGTTGTGATATAAGAGAAGAAATATGTATTAATTAATAAATATTGATGAATTTTATTTAAGACTTTCTATTTCATAATAAGAAAGTTTCATAATGAGTCACTGATCAGAATTTAGTGTATGATTAGTTTAATAAGGTGGTAATTTGTATATATATTAAATACTTACCATGAGCATATAAATTGTGAAAAAAGAATAGAAATCAAGAAGTAGGAATGGATATCTTAGTCACATCATTTAAAGTATGATAATATTAATGAATGGCTTCACATTTAATAAGATAAACAGAAAAAATCATTCTTAATAAATCTTCATTAACTTTGGGTATTATAGCAGAAAAATCTTGGAACACATTGAAATACGTCTTTCTTTCCAATATCTGTTTATGTAGATGTTCTAAAAGGGAGGTTTTTCAGAATTAAACCTACCTTACAGTATCAAACATATAAATTACAATGGTTAAAATATTCTGAGATTATACACAATTATCCCAAATCTTCACTAAGAGTATTACTTTTATGTCTAGGAGTGAAGTTTTTGATATAAAAGGTTGATCACCTAAAACACAGATAGACCTAAAAGAACTCAGCTAAAATAAATTAGTTAGTGCCAGAATGCATATGTAGGTCCCTCAACCACTTATAAGTCATAGTATACTTTAAGTGTGTGTGTCAGGGGAGGAAAGAGGTACTTATGTACATCCACCATACTACCAATTCTGACACAAAAAAGATGTACCTTTTTCTCAAAGGTTGCATACTTTTTGAAATGAAACATCAATTGCTTAAAGAATGAATGAAGTTAAATTTTGTGTATCATCAAGATAATGATACTAATATAATAAACCACTTTGTGTGAGTGTGAGTGTGTGTGTGTTAGTGTGTGTGTGAGAGTTTGTATGATTTAATGTGTGTGTGTGAGTGTTGCTATGTGTGTATGTATGAGTTCATGTTTGTGTGGGACGGTGTGTGTGAGAGAGTGTGTGTTTGTATATGGGTGTGTGTCTGTGTGTGTGTGTGGTGCTGGGGAGCTACCTAAGGCTCCTGCATATGCTATACAAGTGTTCTTTGCTAAAGGCACTCTTCTGCCCATGAGGTCCTGGCCTGGTGGCCTGACTGCTTCCACGGGGCTCCACCCCTCCAGACTGCTGCACTGGGGTTCAACTTTCATCTGGAATTTGGGAGGAACACACACTGTGAAAACACCACAGCGGAGGGGCAGGAGCTCAGGCACCTGGTCACACCTAGCGTTGCCCCGACTTCGGGCAGTGCTCTGGGTTGAACGGAAGGACTTCGCACAAAAATTCCCAGCTGCGTGGAGACAGAGGGAGCTCAGGCAAAGGCCACATCATCGGAAGTATTCAAAGCAGCCCTGTGTTTTGTTGGTCGTCATTAAGGAAACGAGCTTAGTAAGGCCCAACCCTCCAGAGATCAGTCTAGGTGAGCTGACACGTGTGTACACGAGGAACACTGTGACATCAGGTACCCCAGGGGGATGGAAAGGAGAGGGATGGACACTGGAATGTCTGCCTGCAGACCTCAGCTCAGGCAGAGCAGCTTGAAGAAGAGCAGCTTGCAAGGAGTGTCTGATGGCCAGAGGAGCTGGAGGAAGACCACAGTGTCCTGACACGGGCAGTCCTCCCATCTTGGGAGTCGCCCAGAGTGAAAACACATGAAACGCTCCTGTCCCAAGGTGGGCCATGCCAGAGTGCAGAGAAACCGCCATCTGGTTTTCAGGCTACAGAACTGAGAGAGGAAGAGCATCTAGGCAGGGCAGAACACAAGTACTGTGTTCCAGACAGAAGGAAGAGCAAGGACAGGGGCCCTGGTTCCAAATGTGCTTAGAGAGAACAAGGGACAAGGGAGGATGGCAGGTGACACCACTGAGGGGCCAGGATTTCATACTAAGCCCCACAAGTGTCAGATCATGATCAAACAGGGGCTTGGAGGTTCTTGTATCCTTGCGGTCACTGGGAAAACTGAGCCCCTGGCAAGGGGAGCCTCCTAGCTCCATCCCTTCCCTATCACCCTCAGTACACTCTCCTTATTCCCCACAATGCTGTACCTGGGTCGGACTCACACAAGCGTGGTGCCACCCACCCTCCCTGTACCCACTTCACCTAGGGTGACACAAACACTCAGCTCTTCAGACGGGCTAGGAAGAATATCTGGAATTCCTGAGGGGTCCCCCAGTGAACTACATCAGCAGGCGCTCTGCACCACCCAGCATCTGCAGGTCACCTTCGCAAAAGTCACCAGATGGAATCTCGAAAGCAACCAGTCAGATGACTGTACTGGTCATGTGAATCGCACCTGAGTCTGACTCTTACAAGATCCATCAGTTTCACATTGGGAAAAGACCAAGGTCCTCCACGACGGCATGCACACCATCTGAATCAGAGCAGAGAGAAGCAGGACACCGAGAGAGCCAAAAGGGAGCTCCCTGGAAGCCACTAACCCAATCAAGTCTCGCCACTTTACCTCACACACACTCTCTCACCTGAGACCAAGGCTGGGTGAAAGAAAGGAGAGCACATGGAAATGGATGGACACAGTGGTCCCTACACTGTGCCTCACTCTCTCCCAAATTCGCCTTAGTTCTGTGGTCCGCTGTACATGAGGCTAAAGTGTGGGTTCCGTTTTGTCACGAGTCACACATTCTCTCACATGAGTTTGTGGACTCCTGCGGCTAAGCACAATGAAACCAGCACAAGCACAAACACACACACACATGCACACACCCCCTCACTTTTGCACAGAGAATGGTCTCAATAAGGGCTCTCAAGTGAACAAGACCTCTGAGGCATTCAGAGTTTGGTGACATGTCCACAGTAAATCAGAGGGTCACTGGAAGAGAATGGATCTGAAAGGAGACATCGAACTTCAAAACCTTCACCTAATCCACCTTCTATGCAAAGCCTGCACTCCTCTTCTGCTCTGTGTCTTCACAGTCCACCCACACCTCATGACTTGTAGGTTTGGTCCCCCCAGGGAGCAGTGTTGAGAGGTGGGGTCCTCGCCTGGGTGCTTGGATCCCTGGGGCTCTGAGCTCCTGACGGGATGGAGCCTTCAGTGGATCTGTAACTAGCTGGCTCTGGGGAAGGGTTAGAAACATTAGTCATGGTCCCAGTGGGAGGAAGAAGTCATTGGACTTGCTCTCTGGGGGCAAGTTTTCTCCTTGTCACCTTCCTGTTTCTCTCACTTCTGCCTTGGTTACTTTTAGATAATTATTTTCATCAACCTCCAGTTCCACACTCTTCTATTCTGCTTTACAAGAAGCTGCAAGTTTGGAGCCAAGGCCTGTGCACTGAAATCTTCAGCCAAATAAATCTACATTTTACTGTTTTCCCATAGGTGTTTTGTCAAGGCAATGCAATCTGAATATCATGGAAGCCTGGTACAATGATATGGGGTCACTCCTGTGTCTATATCTACCATGTGGTTCAATAACACTTGCAGGTGGTTTAACAGAAGTACTTGGAAATGTTTGGAAAAATGTACTTGTAAAATGTAGAGTTCTTTTGTGGACCTTAGGAGGTGAGACTGCTGTTGGCACAGGATTACAGAATGCCAACAGCAGTACAAGAGTAAAAATTGTGTTGATGAGGTGTCTGCAGGAAACTAGGACTTTGTATTTGGAGGCAATGTGATTTGTGCTACCTTCTGGCAAAGAACTAGTCTTTGTTTTTCTATGCATTGAGACATTGTGTTGAGCTGTGTTGAAATGTCCTAGAATCATTAATTTTGTGGAGGATATTTCCAATTAGCTCAGCATTCAGGTTTTGGAGTCGAGATTTCTGTCTGCTTTCAACTTGGTTACAGTTAGAAAGATCAAACAGAGAATAAAGATTTCTTAAACTTAAAATCAGCATACTACAGTGACACAGTCACATCAATGTTTCTAGCAGCTCAATTCACAATAGTTACATTGTGGAACCAACCTAGATGCCCTTTAATAGGTGAATGGATAATGAAAATGTGATATATAAACACAATGGAATATTCTTCAGCCATAAAGAACAAAATTATGGCATTTGCAGATGAATGGATGGAGTTGGAGAATATCATGGCAAGTGAAATAAGCCAATCCCCCAAAACCAAAGGCCAAATGTTTTCTCTGAAAAATACCAGGGGGTTGGGTAAGGGAACAATGGAGGAATGATGGTGTAGAGGTAAATGAGGGGTGGGGAGAGGGCAGAGAGAAGGACAGAGAAAGGAATGAGACAAACATCCTTACCCCATGTGCATGTGTGATTACACAAACGGTGACTCTAATTACTGTACAACCATAGAAATGAAAAGTTGTACCCCATCAATGTATAATTAACCAAAAAAAAAAAAAATTAAAAGGATTTCTCAAACCGTAGTTTGTTTATAAAATAGAAGGCGTATAATTGAGACCACGTGGAATTTGGTTGCCGAGGAAATGTGCACCATAAAATAAGGCAAGTCAGTTGTACTGGAACTATAAGAAAGCTCCTATGAGGACTTAGAGCCCTCCATTCTAAGGTTATATAATATAAACTCAGTTTAAAGACTCTTTTGGATAGAAAGTCCCAGTCTTCTGTGTTCGCACACTACTGTGTACAGAATTGTTTCCCTAGGATTTCTTTCCCATGATTCAGTCATCCAGGCACTGAAAGGTTACTGCAGCCCCTTGCAGACGATCCTCAGTGTTGCTCTCATGGAGAGAGACTCTGGGGTCTTCCCATAAGTGCTCACTTTACAGGTGTGAACTCAGAAGACAAGAGTCCCAGGGACCCACAAACTTTCACCAATGTGTCTAAGAAAATCCTATGAAGACAGGCAGTGCATGAAAAGAATCTGTGAGGAGAACCCATAGGCAGGTGAAGATGAGAAACTGAGAGTGAAAGTCAATCTGAAGTGGAGACCCCCAGAAGGTAGGATGCCAGGAATCAGAATGTCTACTGAGGAAAAGTGCAGGCAGAAAGCTGAGCAAGCCCAAGAAAGTGGCCTTGCAAGGACAGAGGGGTGGGGGCTGTGTGGCCCTTTATTTATTTATTTATTTATTTATTTACTTATTTATTTATTTTAGTCTACATGATTTTTTAATGTGTTCTTTTTGGATGTACATGACTGTGGAGTGTATTTTGACATATTATACATACATGGAGCATAATGTTTTCTAACTAGAATTCCATTACTACAGTTGTATATGATGTGCAGTTTCCCTGGTTGTGTTTTCATATATGTACATAGGAAAGTTATGTCCAATTCATTCTACTGTCTTTCCAAGTCCTATTCCTCCTCCTTTCCCTTCATTCCCTTTGTCTAATCCAGTGAACTTCTATTCTTCCATCCCCCACACTTATAATGTGTTACCATCCACATATCAGACAGAACATTCAACCTTTGCTGTTCAGGATTGACTTATTTCACTTAGCATGATCGTATCCACCTCTATACATTTATTGGAAAATCCCATAGTTTCATTCTTCTTTATGGGTGAGTAATAGTCCTTTGTGTAAATATATCACATTTTCCTTAGGCATTCATCTGCTGAAGGGCACCTGGGTTGATTCCACAGCTTAGCTATTGCAAATTGAGCTGCTCTCGACATTGATGTGGCTGCATCACTATAGTATGCAGATTTTAAATCCTTTGGGTATAAACCAGGGAGTGAGAGAGCTGGGTCACATGGTGGTTCCATTCCACATTTTCTAAGGAATCTCCCTATTGCTTTCCAGAGTGTTTGCACCACTTTGTAGTTCCGCCAGCAATGTGTGATTGAATCTTTTCCTCCACATTTTTCCCAACATTGATTGTTACTTCTATTATTGATAATTGCCGTTCTGACTAGAGTGAAATGAAATCTCCATTTTAATTTGTATTTCTCTTACTGCTAGAGATGTAAAACATTTTTTCATATTTTTTAGTCATTCCTATTTCTTCTGTGAAATGCTCACTCATTTCCTTTGCTCATTTATTGATTGGGTTATTTGGGTGTTTTTTGTTTTGTTTTGTTTTGTTTTGTTTTCTGGTGTTAATTTTTTTGAGTTCATCATATATATTGGAGTTTAATGCTCTATCTGAGGTGCAACCCTTCCATAAGTTCTCTCTTCAGACTCTCTATTGCTTCCTTTGCTGTGAAAAAGCTTTTTAGTTTGAAGCCACCCCATTTATTGATTCTTCATTTTACTTCTTGTGCTTCAGGAGTCTTGGTGAGGAAGTTGGTTCACAAGCCATCATGTGCAGAGTTGGGCCTACATTTAATAAGTGCAGAGATTCTTGTCCAGAATGACTAGGTTCTTGATGCACTTTGAGTTTTTGCACAAGCCTTTTAGTGCTCACATCATGCCAACCTGTCACATGACCTACAGGAATTGATGTTGACCCTGTGAAGGTCTTCTTTGAACCATTCCTCTTTATCATTTTCCTACTCCTTCTTTTGTGAATGAAGACATTTACCCTGTGTGTGTTTGTGTGTGTGTGTGTGTGTCTTGGTAGTACACAATCATTGCTTTGCCTTGAGTCTTGAGTGGAGACTTTCAACCTCGATGTTTCAGTCATTTTGGAACTATTGTCTACATTTTGGTTATCTTGGAGATTAACCAAAGACAATTTGCAATGTCTGGTAGAAAGTGGTTTTGGGGGCTGTGGGCAGAATCTTATGCTATGAATCTTACATGTCTCCCATAAGCCCAGTAGTTGAAGACTTATAACCCAATGCAGCAGAGCTCAGATTTTGGTCTTGTGCAGAAGACAGGTTCATAAGGGCTCTGACCTCATAAATAGATTATGAGACCGATAATGGATCTATCACTCAATTGGCTATTGGGATGGGTAGGAACTTCACAAGGTACTCCTTGTTGGAGGATAGAGATTGCTGAGGGAATGCCCTTGTGGGTACATTTTATCATTTATCCCAGGTTCCCTTCTAGTCTACCTCCTTATCTCTGCTTCCTGGCCACAATGAGATAATCAACATTGCTATAGTACATGCCCTCTGCCATCTTGTTCTATCTTGGCAGAGGCCCAAAACAATAGGGGCAAATAATGAAAGACAGTAAACAAAAACAATACTCTGATATTGTGACATTTTACAGTAACCTGAGAAGTAATCCTCTACTGTGATCTGTACAATTCTCAGAAACATACACAGATACTATGTTCACATACAGAAAAAAAGACAATACCCAGATACTGTGAGCTCATACACTAACCAAAGATATTTTCCAGATACTGTGACCAAGTGTGCTAAACAGAGACATTACAGACATACTGTGACCAGGTATATTACAAAGCGACAATAACCAGATACCATGACCAGTAACCAAACACACTAGCCAGATGTATCAGTCATACTTCTCTAGAGGAATAGAAGCAATAGGATATATGTATGGTTATAAAAACAGGATTTATTAGATTGGCTTAGGCATCTAGAATATGGATAGTTCCGCAGTGACCATTTGCTGACTGGATAACAGGAGAGAGAGTAGCTGCTCATTCCATGAAACTGGAGTCTCAGAACAATAGAAGACACTGATGTCACCCCTTCCTGGACCAAAGGCATGAAAACTGCCCATAGAGTTGCTGGTCAGTCTCCTTTGGAAAAATGAAGGAACTAGATAATGATGTCCTCAGGTGATCACAGCAGTAGTCAAGAACCTTCTCAAGAAGAATGGAGCTTGCTTCTGCTGTTGCTTCCTTGTTCTTCCAACTCTTTTTCCATCCAAGTCCCCAACCTATTGGACTGTGCTGCCCACACTGAAAGTGTGTCTTTACCTCAGTTTGCTGTCCCACAGGCCAATCATTCCTACAAACAACCTCACTGAGACATACAGAAGTCTTTGAATCTTAGGAATCTCTTAATCCCATCAAGTTGAGTATTCAGATTAACCATCAAATCAGATATGTACCAGGTACTAGAGATACCAGCTAGATACCATGGGCACAAATAACAAATACCTACCATGACCAGAAACAGTAACCAGAGAAAATAATCAGATACCATGTCTATGTAGAGTGAGCAGAGACAAATTCCAGATTATACAATCAGGTATAGTAAACATAGATGTTACAGACACACCATAACCTATCCAGCAACTGGACATACTGTAACCAGAAAAATAGTTAGCTAATGTCTCACTAGAGTCATTAGCCAGGTACTGTGACCAGATGAAGTAAAGAGAAACAATACCCTAATATACTGACCAGGTATAGTAAACAGATACAATAACCCAATACTGTGACACTGTGCAGTAAACAGAGTCCTTAGCCAGATACTTGACCAGGAATAGTAAGCACAGACTGTGATACTGTAACCTGTTATGGTAAGATGAGGCATTAGCCAGATGCTGTGATCAGGTACAGTAACCAGAGATATTAGGCAAATACTGTGACCAGGTATGATAACCAGAGACCTTAGCAAGATGCTGAGACTAGGTACACTTAACACAATCATTATGCAAATACTCTGACCAAGTACAGTAACCAAAGACATCATCCAGGTACCTTGACTAGGTACAGTATATAGAGAAAATACCCAGATACCAGAATAGGTATATTATCCAAAGACCATAGCTAGATCAATTACCAAATTCAGTAACCAGTGATAGTATCCAAATTCTGTGACCAAGGATAGCAATTAGAGACATGAGTCAGATACCATAAACAACTACAGCATTCACAGACAATTGCTTGATATCATATCCAGGTACAGCCACTACAGTCCATAGCCTTTAATTGAAACTGGGTGCAGCAACCAGAGACAAAAAACATATACCATGAGAAGGTAGTCAAACCAGAAATTATCCAGACTCTGGTACTAGGTAAGGTAACCAAAAGTATTAGTCAGATAACCTGACCATGTATAGTAAACCGAAACAGCCAGATAACATGACCAGTTGCTGTAACCGAGACATTTGTCAGATACCATTACCACGGACAGTAAACAGAGACAAAACCCAGATATACTGACCAGATACACTCACCAGAAACATTAACCTGTCACTGTAACCAGGTAAATTAATTAGAAACAATAGCTAGAGGCTAGGAACAGAGAGAGTAACCAGGCCTAATATTGTGACCAGGTAGAAAATGCCCAGATACTGTGATTGAATACAATTAAGGGAGACATTAGCCTGACACAGAAACCAGTAACTGTAACCAGAGATAATACCCAGATTCAGTGATCAAGTTTGGAAACCAGACAACAGCAGATATAGAAACCACAAACATGACGGTACCAATTAGACAAATAAGCCAGGTTCTGTGACCAGGAATAACAACAGGAGGCATTAGCCAGATACTGGGACCAGGTGTAGTAACTAGATACATTAGCCAGGAGTCAGGTATTATGACCAGTTAAAATAGATAGAGACCATATTCAAATACTGAGAGCCACTAGAGTAAGCAGAGACATTTTCCAGAAACTGTGACAAGGTACAGTATCCAGCAATAATACCCAGATATTTGACTGCATACAGTAAGCAGAGATATTAATCCAATCCTGGGACCAGATACCGTAACCAGAGGTATTAGTCAGGTACCACGACCAGGAACAGAGAAAAGAGACAATACCCTAATACCATGACTAGGTATAGTAAACAGAGACCTTAGCCAGATTTCCAGGGTAGGGACAGCAAGCAGAGACAATATCCAATCTCTCCTACCTCATACCTCAATCTGTTAAAATAAGGAGAGGCATTAACCGGAGACTGTGAGCAGGGACAATAAGCATAGACATTAGGCAAATACCATGACTACATACAGTAACCACAGGCATTAGGTAAGTATAGTGACCAGGTACAGTATACAGAAACATATCCAGACATGTTGATCAAGTACAGTACACAGAACAATACCCAGATACCATGATGAGTCAGTAACCATCTACTGTGACAAGTTATCATAATCAGAGACATTACCCAGATACCATGACCAGGTACAGGAACTAGAGACATTAACCAGATACAATAATCATTAACAGTGACCAGATACAATATAGAGGCACCATCCCAGGTACACTAAACAGAGACAATACCCAGATACTGTGCCCAGGTACAGTACTCCAAGACATTAGCCAGATATCATGTCCAGATATTGTAAAGTGATCTATCATCCAGACACTATGACCAGGTGGATGAACCAAATATAATATCTAGATAACATGACACAGTACATTAACCAAAGGCATACACCTAATATTGTGAGTAGATAGAGTATACAGAGAGAAAACCGTAATAACACCTCCTAGTACACAAAAAAGACACAGTAACCTGATGCTATAACAAGGTAAAGTAAATGAAGATTCTGTAGCCAGGATGAGTAAGCAGAGACAATACTTCACAACTCAGCATGTTACAGTAAGAAGAGGTACTGGCCAGATAAGATGGCCACGTATAGTAACCAGTGATAAAAACTAATGACATGTGGAGCTGCAGTAAGAAAAATATTAATAAGACACCATGACTAGATATATTATCCAGAGACATTAGCAAGAGAACATGACCAGGTTCAGTGGCTGAGACTTTAGGAAGACAAAGAGAACCAGGAAACTGTCGTAACACAGACACTGTATTCAAGTAGAGTCACCAGTGTCATTAGCTAGATCATGAAAAGGTCCAGGATACAGATACATTAGCCAGATATCCTGACCATTATAGAGGTCTTGCACCTCTTTTGTGAGATTGAAACCCAAGTATTTTATTTTTTTCGAAGCTATTGTGAATGGGGTAGTTTTCCTGATTTCTCTTTCTGAAGATTCATTGCTTATGTATAAAAATGCCTTAGATTTATGTGCATCGATCTTATATCCAACTACTTTACTGATTTCACTTATGAGATCTAAAAGTTTTCTGGTGGAATTTCCTGGTTCCTCTAGGTATACAATCATATCATCAGCAAATAGGGATAGTTTGAGTTCTTCTTTGCCTATTCATATCCCTTTAATTTCTTTGGTCTGTCTAATTGCTCTGGCTAGAGTTTCAAGGACGATATTGAATAGAAGTGGTGAAAGAGGGCATCCCTGCCTTGTTCCAGTTTTTAGAGGGAATGCTTTCAGTTTTTCACCATTTAGAATGATATTAGCCATGGGCTTAGCGTAGATGGCCTTTACAATATTAAGGAATGTTCCCACTATCCCTATTTTTTCTAGTGTTTTGAGCATGAAGGGGTGCTGTATTTTATCAAATGCTTTTTCTGCATCTATCAAAATAATCATGTGATTCTTGACTTTAAGTCTATTGATGTGGTGAATGACATTTACTGATTTCCTGATGTTGAACCAACCTTGCATCTGAAATTTTCTTTCCTCAATGTGTCTCTGTCTGGTTTAGGTATCAGGGTAATATTGGCTTCATAGAATGAGTTTGGGAGGGTTCCCTCCTCTTCTATTTTATGAAATACTTTGAGAAGTATTGGAATGAGCTCTTCTTTAAAGGTTTTGTAGAACTCGGCTGAGAACCCATCTGGTCCTGCCAACCAAGAATCTTATACAAGGCAAAACTTACGTTCAAATTTGACGATGAAATAAAATCATTCCATGATATACAAAAGCTAAAAAAATTTACAAAAAGAAAGCCAGCATTACAGAACATTCTCAGCAAAATATTCCAGGAGGAGGAGATGAAAAACAAAGAAGCAAATCAGCAAAGGGAGGAATTATCCTAAAGGAATTGTCAAATAAAGGAGGAAGCAAGTCGTGTCAAAAAAATAAATAAATAAATAAAATTTAAAAAATGAACCAAATGCCCAGGAATACAAATCATATCTCAATAATAACCCTGAATGTTAATGGCCTGAAATCATCAATCAAAAGACATAGACTGGCAGATTGGATTAAAAAGAAAGATCCAACAATATGTTGCCTGCAAGAGACTCACCTCATAGAAAAAGATACCCATAGACTAAAGGTGAAAGGATGGGGACAAACATACCATGCACATGGACTCAGCAAAAAAGCTGGGGTATCCATCCTCATTTCAGATAATGCGGACTTCAAGCCAATGTTAGTCAGAAGGGATAAAGAAGGACATTTCATACTGCTTAAGGGAAGCATACATCAGCAAGACATAACAGTCATAAACGTCTATGCCCCAAACAGTGGTTCATCCATGTATGTTAAACAAATCCTTCTCAATTTTAGAAACCAAATAGACCATAACACAATAATACTAGGTGATTTTAACACGCCTCTCTCAACACTGGACACATCTTCCAAACAAAAATTGAACAAAGAAACCATAGATCTCAATAACATAATCAATAATTTAGACTTAAGGACATTTATAGAATACACCATCCATCCAAGAGCGAATACACTTTCTTCTCAGCAGCACATGGATCCTTCTCTAAAATAGACCATATATTATGCCACAAAGCAAATGTTAGCAAATACAAGAAGATAGAGACACTACCTTGTATTCTATCAGATCATAATGGATTAAAATTAGAAATAAATGAAAGAGTAAAAAACAGAAACTACTCCAACACCTGGAGATTAAACAATATGCTATTATATGATGAATAGATAACAGAAGATATTAGGAAGGAAATTAAAAATTCTTAGAAGTAAATGAGAACAAAGAAACATCATATCAAAATTTTTGGGACACTATGAAAGCAGTACTTAGAGGAAAATTTATTTCATGGAACGCATTGAATAAAAGAAGTAAAACTCAACAAATAAACTAACACTACAGCTCAAAGCCCTAGAAAAAGAAGACCAGACCAACACCAAAAGTAGTAGAAGACAGGAAATAGTTAAACTCAGAGCTGAAATCAACGAAATTGAAACAAAAGAAACAATACAAAAAATTGACAAAATAAAAGTTGGTTCTTCAAAAAAATAAACAAAATTGATAAACCTTTAGCTACACTAACAAAGAGAAGACGAGAGAAAACCCAAATCACTAAAATTCGGAATGAACAAAGTATTATCACAGCAGACATGATTGAAATACAAAACATAATTAGAAGCTATTTTGAAAATCTATACTCAAACAATATAGAAAATTTCAAAAACATCAACAGGTTTCTAGAGACATATGAATTGCCTAATCTGAACGAGGAGGACATATACAATTTAAATAGACCAATTTCAAGTAATGAAATAGAAGAAGTCATCAAAAGCCTACCAACAAAGAAAAGTCCGGTACCAGATGGGTTCTCAGCCGAGCTCTACAAAACCTTTAAAGAAGAGTTCATTCCAATACTTTTCAAAGTATTCCATAAAATAGAAGAGGAGGGAACCCTCCCAAACTCATTCTATGAAGCCAATATCACACTGATACCTAAACCAGACAGAGACACATCGAGGAAAGAAAATTTCAGACCAATATCCTTAATGAACATCGACGCAAAAATCCTCAAAAAATTTTAGCAAATCGCATACAAAAACATATTAAAAAGATAGTGCACCATGATCAAGTGGGTTTCATCCCACGGATGCAAGGTTGGTTCAACATCAGGAAATCAGTAAATGTCATTCACCATATCAATAGACTTAAAGTCAAGAATCACATGATTATTTCAATAGATGCAGAAAAAGCATTTGATAAAATACAGCACCCCTTCATGCTCAAAACACTAGAAACAATAGGGATAGTGGGAACATTCCTTAACATTGTAAAGGCCATCTACGCTAAGCCCATGGCTAATATCATTCTAAATGGTGAAAAACTGAAAGCATTCCCTCTAAAAACTGGAACAAGGCAGGGATGCCTCTTTCAACACTTCTATTCAATATCGTCCTTGAAACTCTAGCCAGAGCAATTAGACAGACCAAAGAAATTAAAGGGATATGAATAGGAAGAGAAGAACTCAAACTATCCCTATTTGCTGATGATATGATTATATACTTAGAGGAACCAGGAAATTCCACCAGAAAATTCTTAGAACTCATAAGTGAAATCAGTAAAGTAGTTGGATATAAGATCAATGCACATAAATCCAAGGCATTTTTATATATAAGTGATGAATCTTCAGAAAGAATAATTAGGAAAACTACCCCATTCACAATAGCTTCGAAAAAAATAAAATACTTGGGAATCAATCTCACAAAAGAGGTGCAAGATCTCTACAATGAGAACTACAGAACACTAAGAAAGAAATTCAAGAAAACCTTAGAAGATGAAAAGATCTCCCATGTTCTTGGATAGGCAGAATTAATATTGTCAAAATGGCCATACTACCAAAAGTGCTATACAGATTCGATGCAATTCCAATTAAAATCTCAATGACGTACCTTACAGAAATAGAACAAGCAATTATGAAATTCATCTGGAAGAATAAGAAAACCAGAATCGTGAAAGCAATCCTTAGCAGAAAGAGTGAAGCAGGGGGTATCGCAATACCAGATCTTCAACTCTACTACAAAGCAATAGTAACAAAAACGGTATGGTTTTGGTACCAAAATAGACAGGTAGATCAATGGTACAGAATAGAGGACACGGACACAAACCCAAATAAATACAATTTTCTCATACTAGACAAAGGGGCCAAAAATATGCAATGGAGAAAAGATATCATCTTCAACAAATGGTGCTCTGAGAATTGGAAATCCATATGCAACTGAATGAAACTGAACCCATAATTCTCACCATGCACGAAATTAAACTCAAAATGGATCAAGGACCTCAGAATCAGACCAGAGACCCTGTAGATTATAGAAGAAAAAGTAGGTCCAGATCTTCAATATGTCGGCTTAGGACCAGACTTTCTCAACAGGACTCTGATAGCACAAGAAATAAAAGCAAAAATCAATAAGTGGGATAGATTCAAACTGAAAAGCTTTCTCTCAGCAAAGGAAACTATCAGTAATGTGAAGAGAGAGTCTACAGAGTGGGAGAATATATTTGCCACTCATACTTCAGATAGAGCGCTAATTTCCAGAATCTGTAAAGAACTCAAAAAATTCTACCCCAAGAATACAAATAATCCTGTCGACAAATGGGCTAAGGAAATGAACAGACACTTCACAGAAGAAGTGTCTACAATCAACAAACATATGGAAAAGTGTTCAACATCTCTAGTAATAAGAGAAATGTAAATCAAAACCACCCTAAGATTCCATCTCACCCCAATTAGAATGACGATTATCAAGAATACAAGCAACAACAGGTGTTGGCAAGGATGTGGGGAGAAAGGTACACTCACGCATTGCTGTTGTGGTTGCAAAATAGTGCAGCCACTCTGGAAAGGAGTGTGAGATTCTTTAGAAAACTAGGAATGGAACCACAATTTGACCCAGCTATCCCACTCCTTGGCCTATACCCAAAGGACTTAAAATCAGCACACTACAGAGCCTCATCAATGTTCATAGCTGCTCAATTCACAATAACCAGATTGTGGAACCAAGCTAGATGTCCTTCAATTGATGAAAGGATAAAGAAACTGTGGTATATGTATACAATGGAATATTACTCAGCCATAAAGAATGATAAAATTATGGCATTTGCAGGCAAATGGATGAAATTGGAGAATATCACGCTAAGTGAGATAAGTCAATCTCAAAAAACCAAAGGAAGAATGATATCACTAATAAGTGGATGATGACACATAATGGAGGGTGGGAGGTGTTAGTGTTAGGGTTAGAGTTAGGGTTAGGGAGGGGGGCAAGAATGGAGGACGGAAGGACTGTATAGAGGGAAGAGAGGGCTGTGAGGGGTGGGGAGAAGGGAAAGATAACAGAATGAATCAAACAACATTACCCTATGTAAATTTATGATTAAACAAATGGTATGCCTTTACGCCATGTACAAACAGAGAAACAACATGTATCCCATTTGTTTACAATTAAAATAAATAAATAAATAAATAAATAAGTTAAAAAAATAAATAAATAAACAACAAGATAGTTAATTTCACCTATTCTTCTCAATTGCAGAAATCAAATAGACCACAACAATAATTCTGGATGACTTTAATACACCGTGGTCAGAATGCAAGAGAAAATACTTTACCCTTCAGATTTCTATCAATAGAGTAAATTAACTAACATTGGATTTTTGTCAATGGAGAGAGAGAAAACAGTCTTTCATCACAGTTTTAATTTACATTTCTCTCTCTCTCTCTCTGTTTTTTGTTTTGTTTTGTTTTGTTTTGTTTTGTTTTGTTTGTAGTGCAAGGGATTGAACCCAGGGCCTTGTGCATGCAAGACATGCACTCTACCAACTGAGCTATGTTCCCAGCCCTACATTTCCCTTTTTTCATGAGTGAAGTTAACTCTCTTGTTGTATTTAATAGCAAATCTTATTTCCTTTCTCTATGTTTTGAAAGGGTTATGATTTTTGTCAACTTACATGCATAAGACTTTTAATGAAGAAAAAACACAGTAGAATAGAGAAAGCAAGCTTAAGGAATCAGAGGTTCAATTACTTCCAGATTCATCCAGAGCCCTTCCCCATTCAAATGGAATATAGTTCATCTTCACATTATAAACCATCGAGATGCATCTGAGGTATTTTAGTTTTATAGGAACTCAGATATAAGTTTGGGAGGGGTCTTTTATACTCTACTAATTTTGTAACTACAGTTAAATTGTGTAGTCATTAAACTGGGTGTGTACCATCGATTTATATACCCTTAGTTGTTGGGGTTTCTACCATGTCCCATGTGGATGAGAAAAGGATTAACTGCTGGAGGATGATGTTGGCTGTAAATCAATCAATTACCCATTAACTTATCTAACCAATAAACACACAAGAGCCAGTACTCTTTTTAAATAATTGGGGGCATAAGGAAACTGGCCATACCAGATCTGGCCTCTAACAACATGGAGTAGCCCAACTCTCCTTATTTATAGTCACACAGGTAAAGGGGCCAGGACTGGGAAGGGCTTCTTCTGGGATGAACAGGATGGGGTGGAGTTAGGGGACTCAATTTGTTCAGGAAAACTATCATATAACCAGACTGGGAACCACTCCCACACAGGGCCCCACACTCCTATGGCTGTCAGTTCCTGGGAGTCAGGCCTCAATGTCCCATGGCATAACCACATCTGATTCTGCTAGATAAGGATGACTTCCCACACCTAGGCAGTGTAGGTATGCTTCTATATGGTAGGTTCAGGAGGGCTGAAACTTGCAATAGCACACTGTAAATCATTTGTAAACATATTTATTGATCTAGAGGCAATACCATATTGACTGTTAACTATCTGCAAATTTTTCCTCTGGGTAATCAACTTCTGTTGGTAGATTATTTCAGAAGGTTCTTAATCCAGTCCCAATACATTTGTTCATGCATATTTCTAAGAAGAACTTCATTGCATACTTTATTTAATACTTGCTATTTAAAGTGTATCATTCAGCTAAGATTATCTGAAGATTACAAATAATAAGTTTCTTGTAAATAAGGAAGTTTGCTTAAAAAGAAGGAATGGGAAAACCGATAAGGAGGAGCATAAAAATAGGTAATACTAAACTACTATATGAATTGAAAAGTGTAACATATATAAAAATGCAACATAATTACATCATCATTTATGATACAGGGCTATTAAATTTTCTATTTTTGAAATATATTTTAAATATATTCAAATTATTCTTTTGTCTTCAAAAATCTAATTTTAATATTTTCTAGAGGAGTAAAAAGACTCCTGTCCACTTCCGCCTCAGATTCCCAGTGCTGAAGACATGACAACCACAGTGAAATATCAGGATGGAGAAAAGTATCTGTTCTTTTGCAAAGAAAATTATCTGATTCAGGGAGCAGAAATGGAAGATGGCTGTGAATACCATGCTGTGTTGGTCAGTAGTGTGCAGCTTGCTGTATAACATGCTTTCAATTGAAGTTAATAATCCCCTGTTCTTTATGTAAATGGAAAAGATGAAGACCTTTTTCTCTATCACACTCTATCCTGAAACTCTAAGTTATGATTCAGGTACATAAATCAGTCACCATCTTTCATTTTTGTCAACAAAATTGGACAACACTTTTGGATATTATGTAAATAGCAGATAAAAGTTCTCTTCATGACTATTTTTCATATAATTAAATAGACACAAATCAAGGGGGATAGTGGACAAGAGGATGGCATAGATATTGTGGTGACATAACTCAATAGTATTTGATTTTAGTTTTAATTTAAATGTTTTATTTATGTTTCACCCTTTGATTTCTATTTCTCATATAGAAAACCTTCCATGTTCTCAACCACTTGGTATAGACCATGGAAACATTGGTCCATCAAGATTTTCAGAAAAATGGAAAGAAATAAATGAATCCAGATATTATGCACATGGCACTAAATTGAATTATATTTGTGAAGATGGTTTTACAACCTCTGAGGAAGATGGGACAACATGGCACAAGGGCAAATGGAGTTCTCCACCTCAGTGTGTATGTGAGAACTATATGAAAGCTTGAATCTGATCTGAGACTACAAATAGTTAAATAATTGAGAGTACAAAAAATGAAAAATCATATGCTGTAGTCCAAGTCAGGGGACAGAATAATATAATAGAGATTATCATATTATTTAATCATTTATGTATATTACCATTAAAATACATTTGTATTATTGAATCAATTTTATTTTTGTTAATTTTATTGGTTCATTATAAAGTCACTTTGTACTTTGGCATTTCTTTTGTAAAAAATGTAATTTGTAGTGAATTTAAATTTATATAAATTCTAGAGTTTCCTTTGTAACCAAGATTTAAAATATTTTAAAAATATTTTTCTTACAGGGTTTCTTCTGATGTCTCATAATAATTGATAATTTACTTATTGTTATTAATTTTCCTTATGTTTCCATTTATCAATCATGGTTGGTTAGAGAAGCATTGTCATTTTTTATTTCAATCTCTTGCTCCTATTTTTACAGTTTGAGAGATGGAAAGACATGAGAAAGGTGAACTTAGGAAGTCTTTTTGCACGTTCTCTGTGACTTCATAGTAGCTTCTCTGTTATTATTATTAATTCTTTTCATAAAGGGTGATATATCAAAATTGACATATAAAATTTTATTTCTGACTTAGGAAAATGTGGATTCATTCTTTCATTATTTTATTTTTTAGGACTTCCTTGTGAATCTCCATCTTCCATTTTAAACGGTTTTGTGTCTCATGAGTTAGTTACCCATAAGGCAAAGAAGTTACTTACAATTTTTGGGAAGGTTTTGGAATTGATGGACCTGCATTTATAAAATGTTTAGGAGGAAAATGGTCCTCCCCACCAGAATGCATAAGTATAGTGTATTTAATTTTTTAATATGTGTGACAGATTCCCTAATTCAAATAAGTGGTACAAATAAGAAAGTAAGCTGTAATTCTAGAATTTTACAAGGTACCTGAAGTTTCTTGAGTCTGGCAGAGAATTATAGCCTAGTAATTTAAAAAAAATTGACACTATGAGCCAAATTACTGATTTTCAGATCATTTTGTGTGAACATTTGGCATCCTCTGATGTACATTCTCAGACTTCTCATCTCTGTTCCTGAAGAACCTGGCCCTTACTCCTCAATCTCATCATCATGTAAGCTACTCTCAGTTCATCAGTAATCTCACTAAAATACATACTTTCTCAAGCTTTGGAATAATTATTGTAAGTAATTCACATTTGCAGAGGCCAAAAGTAGAAATACATAATACATGTGGCAAGTGTAGGCAAAAAATCATTTGAATATAAAGATCTAGCCTTAAACATTAAAATTACTAATATTTCTTCAAGCATCATTCCTGTCTTATACTTTTGATAAATTTAGAACAATTCAATTGAAGTCAAAACTGATCATATTTTGCCAAGTTGTGGTATTCATTGGTTCTATAGGTAGCTAAGTATTATATTAGATATTACATATTTTAAGATTTACTGAACAAATACATGGTTTTTTTCTCTCAGGAACAGATTGTTTTAATTTACCCAACTTTGATGGTGCCACACTTATAGGACTGAGGAAGGAATCATATAAGTCGGGAGATCAAGTAGCTTACAAATGTCCAACATTTTACCAATTGGATGGGTCCAATACTGCGACATGTATTAATGGCAAATGGATAGGAAAGCTGATGTGCAAAGGTACTTTGATGGCATTGTAAATTTATTTATTAGACTTTTATGAAGTATTAAATTTTTCATAGCATCCTTCAAAATGAGCATAGGTTAATTTTTAGGCCAAGACACAGTAGGCTTAAGTTTAAAAATGAAAGGTTGGAATTGAATATGCTATAGTTAATCACATAGCCCTGGGGTTTTCAAAGTGTGTTCGCTGGACAAGCAGCATCAACACTTTTGAATAAATTTTTATGAATCCTAATAAAAATTCCTGAGCTCACTTTAGACCTACTGGAAAAAATAATCTTGAGGTGTGATCATAAAAAAATTTATCAAGTTCTCCAAAGAATTTCATTACACCTCAGTTTGGAACCATTACAATAGTCTGTTATTACTATCCATGCACCTAAAACTCTGAGGAATTACACATTGTTCATCATAGTATCAGAAAGTATTTATAAATAAATTATAAAGGCCATGTTTCTATAAATATAGGTATATTTTTCTGTTATTTTCCCATATCTTTAATTTTTTAAAAATTTATCATCTTTTTTTTGTTTTACTTAACTATTTTTTTCATTAGTACATTATAGTTGGACATAACATCTTCATCTTTTAACTGTGTTTTAAGAATAAACAGAATATTCTTTAAAGTGTGTTCTTAATTCTAGACTTAGTCTCTAAGGAAATGCCTCTTTGTTTTTATTTAGGAACTAAAATGATAATTAATGAACATGATAAT
Organism: Sciurus carolinensis; assembly: GCF_902686445.1. NCBI lineage: Eukaryota > Metazoa > Chordata > Mammalia > Rodentia > Sciuridae > Sciurus > Sciurus carolinensis. The sequence goes on from NC_062224.1 coordinate 90,722,933, forward strand.
TGTATACCAAACAGTGATGCCATATAATCTCTTTACTCTTATTTATTCCATTTTTCAAAATTAATTTTGCACTTATATAACTTGTAATATTTGTTCTACTCTACCCAGGGAGTAATGTCCAGGAATTTTCATTCTCAGTGGCTTTCAAGGAGTTCAAAATCTGTCAGTGTTCTAGTGAAGGATAGGGAAGAGATTTAAAGGCATGAAAGGTTAGCTCTGACCAAAAAATATTGCTGTATCATTTTTTCATCATATTACCTGTGAATTCTTTGAAATCAGATAAGTTCTTCATGTCAAAATATCTATTTATTTTCAATCCTGCTTAAAATATATTTGGAATCTTATTTATTGACTGGTTACTCAAAATGAACGCTAGGTGGAGATACTTTCTTTTCTTTCTATTCAGTATTTTCTGTGTGAATCCATTCAGGAAAATGCTAATATAATATCAAACCAGATGTGTAGGTTTCCATCTGTTGAGAGAGTACTTTATGAATGCATCAAACCTTTTGAAATATTTGGGGAAGTAGAAGTGATGTGTCTAAATGGAACCTGGACAGTGGAAAGGTAGAATATCATATTCCTAATTTTGCTTTGGTTGAGGACATAGAATGAGTAAAATGTGCTGATAAAAATGAAGTGAAGTAATTCTTATAGAATATATTTTTTAAATGGAAATAAAATGATATGGCTAGTAATTTATTTTTTGTCCAAATGAGCTAAGAAATATCGTGTAGTTTTTCAAGACATATTTAACTGAAATAATAGGACAATTACAATCTGAGAAAATTTCTCATCTTAAACATTAAGATACTCAGTACATTTTGAAAACTCCAATAGATATCCCCTTTGAGAAGTAGAAAACAGGGCATTGAAGACTGATCATAGAATAAGATATACATTTGGGCATTCTCAGTACATAGAAAATATTTGAAGGTATGTGACTGAAGCCAGTCAGGGAATCACTATATTTAAAATTCTGGGTATTTGGTCATTGGCACTCTAATGTTTAGAATACAGGAAGTAAGGGAACACATAATGGATTTATTATATCATGAATTTCTAGTTTTAAAAATTAAATTTTCCTAATTTACTTGCTCTTCCTTTACTTTGACTCTACCTTTTGCTAATGGTGATGTCAGTTTCAAGTACACCACGTAGATTTAGTCCTCATTTACATATCTGTCTTGCCCCTCTTGCTCTTTTCACCTGGTATATTTAGACAATTTATATTTAAAATAAGTATTGAAATGTTGGGGTTTTGTGTCTTGTTTTGTTTTATTTATTTTCTCTGTTTCTCATTCCTGTTTCTGATCTCTTCACTTCCATTCCCTTTCATTTTAAAAGAATTTTATTTTGAATTATCTTCCTATTTTTGTGTGTATCTCTCTGATAGATTCCCCCACCATCTTTCTTTTAAAAGTTGTTGTTTTAGGTCTTACAGTATATATATAATATATTTGCAGCTTATCACTCGACTAGTATTGACGTTTTATTTTTCCATCAAAATATGGGAACCTTACTTCCATTTAAGTCCATTTGCCCTTTAGTGTCTCCTCTATATACACTGACCACTATTATCAAATACAATAAATTTCCTTCAAACATTAAAGATAATGAATGAACTGATGAGGAAAACATCTATTTTATTATATATTTTTCCTTTTATCAGTTACATTGTTCTTTTCTCTCTCCTGAAGACTCAATCTTCTTTTGTCATCTTTCAATTTCTACTTGAAGAATTTCTTCAGTTAGCCTTTAAAAATAACTCTCAGAGACAGATTCTCTTGATCTTTTTTTGTAAAAGAATGCCTTTATTCTAAAGCACAGTGTCACTGCATATAGAGATTGAGGGTGACATCTTTCTTCTTTCACTTCCTTGTGGCCTCTATGGCCATGACTGAGAATCCCACTGTCATTTGAATATTAGTCACCTATAGGTAATATGAATTTTCTATGTTGCAGTTTTCACAATTTTTTCTTTATCATCAAATATTTTCATTATGTTACATATTAACATGAGCCTACACGTCTTCTTGAATACCTACTTTTGTGCCTTATGCCCAAGTTGTGAAATTGTTTTATTAAACTTATTTCTTCCCTCTTTCTGGGCCTCCAATGTTTTCTTTTCTTCTCAAGGTCTCTGAAGTTCAATTCACTGATAATTTTTCAGTCTATCTTCTCTTAGTCTTGCAAGAACGCTCCCTTTCTTGTCCTTAGGTTAAAGAGATGAGGCTCCTCATGAGATTTTCCTTATTTATCTCTACCTGATATCATTCCTGGGATTAGCCTTTTCCAGTGCTCCATCTAGAATACACAAAAACCCTAAAGTGAACTTATATAGCAAAGTATTTTCCATTCCTTGAGTTCTGAAGTTCCTAGTCAGAATGAATTCTCTGTATCTTCCAGAGTCTTCTTATATGGGTATTTAAGTTTTTTTATATCCAACATTATAAATTATGCTTAGCAAAACGAATGCGTAGGAATGATTTTTACTCATCCAGATCAGGAAGAAAATATTTCCCTTGTATTTTCTACAAATTTGCACTTTTGAATTTTTTCCAAGGAGTTTTTATTTCTTTTGTAATGAAAAGGAAAATCAAAAAGAAATCAGTAGGGACACAATAAACACTGCATCATTTCATATATAAGAACAAAAAACTTTCTTAGTTCGTTGTTGCTATCTCACCAGGAAGCATTTATTCCAGACACATTTTTAGTACTAGATCACTGAGAAATGGACACATTTTTGGATGGTTTATATGTGCCTTCAGTGAGATGAAAGGAAGAGCTTACAAATGTAACCCTCATTTTCTGTGATTAAGATTTTTTTCAAGTGATCACTTGTTACCAGAAACGATAAAGTCTTGAGGCTGAGATAGTGATATGTTTGTGCTGGCTTTAGTTTTATCCTGTACTTTGATTTGTTCTCTCCATAAATGAAATGGTATTTTTCAGATTCCACAGGGAAATGTGGTTCTTCTCCACCTGTTGAAAACGGAGACATCACTTCATTCCCATCTTCAGTGTATTCTCCAGGTTCATCGGTTGAATATCAGTACCAGTCTTTGTATCAACCTCAGGGTAGCAAGACAATAGTGTGTAGAGCTGGAGAGTGGTCAGAACCACCCAAATGTTTACCTAAGTACTTCAGTGTTCTTACCAGTCCTGGTAAAATCAGAGCCTTGAATATGATTCTTTGCTGTGTTCAATAGAACATTCACACATTAAAGAAGATATATTCTGTGGAATGCTTCTCTACTAAATATAAATATGTGAGGAAACAAATATTAATAAGTTATTTTTTATTTCAAAATAATAAATACAACTATATATTCAAGACACAAAGTGAAGACTTCTAAAACTACATTTTAATTTTATATTAGCCTGTATTAGTTGCCCATATTAATGGGGGTCATTGTTATATTTCCATATATGCATATACCATCCCTGATCATATACAACCTCCATCTACCCACCCTACGGCTCACACACTTCTCAAGGTCTATTGGTCACTATTCTACTTTCAGGACACCCTTTTTAATATTTCACATATGAAAGAGAACATATGGGGTTTATCTTTCTGTCTGGTTCATTTCACTTAACATAATGTCCTCCAGGTCTATCCATTTTGCTATAAATGAAAAGATTCAATTCTTTATGGCTGAATAATATTTCCTTATTTAAATGTGCCACATTATCTTTGTCTTATCTGTGGATCAACACATTCTCATTCAACATCTTAGCTATTGTGAATAACACAGCAATAAACATGGGCATGCAAATATCCTTTTGGTATGCTGATTGATGTTTTCTTTGGATATGTACCCAGAGGTATGATAGCTGGATCATATGGCAGATCTAATGTTAGGGTTTTGAGAAAACTTCTGTTCTCCATAATGATTGTACTGATTTAAATTCCCAACAAGAGTGCATTTCCCCCCTACAACCTCACCAGTACTTGTTAATTTCAGGGTTTATTTTGAATAATATGCATTGTAGCTGGGGTAACATAATACCTCAATGTAATTTTTATTTTAATTTCCCTGATGGCTAATGATATTGAGCATTTCTTTATGTATTTTTGACCATTTGTATTTCTTATTTGAAATATCACAAATCATTTGCCCAACATTTAATTTGATTTTTTTTAATTTCAGTTTTTTAAGGTCATTGAACACACATTCTAAATATTAACCCTTTGTCAGATGCATAGTTGGCAAGTGGTTTTTTTTTTTCCCCTCCATTCCAAGGCTTGTCTCATTCTGTTGCTTTTTTAGCTATGCAGAAGGCTTTCAATTTAATATATAGAATTTTTGCTCCTGTGCTTTTGTGGTCTATCCATAAAATTGTTGTTTGAACCAATTTATTATTTCTTCATTGTTTTCTTCTACTAATTTTAGAGTTTTTAGATATTATATTTAAACCTGTGAAATGGTTTGATTTAATTTTGTACATGAAAAGAGGAGTCAAGATTTAATCTGTATATGGATATATATTTTTACCAGCATCATTTACTGAAGAGGTCACCCTTTAGCCAATGTTTTCCTTCTTTCTCTTTGGAAACTTTGTTACAAATCAGTAGATAGAGATGCATGCATTTATCTATCTATATCTATCTATCTATCTAAGAGAGTCTCTATTCTGTACCATTGGTCTATGTGTCTGTTTTTGTGCAAATACTATGGCGTTTTGGTTTTTATGACTCTGTAGTGTTTTAAAATCAGGTATCATATTGCTTACAGTTTTGCTTATTTTTTTTTCCTGAAGATTTCTATACTTATTCAGGGTCTTTTGTACTCCCATAGGAATTTTAAAATTTTCCTATCTAGTTCTGTGAGGAATATCATTTGTATTTTAATGAGGATGGCTTTTAATCTGTAAGTTGCTTAAGGTATTATGAACATATTAACAAATTCTTCCAGTCCTTGAACATGGGAAATCTCTTTATTTATTTTGTATCTTTTTCAATGTCTTTCATCATTGTGTGGTAGAGGTCTTTTGTTCTTTGTTGTGTTTTTGTTTGTTGTACAGATTTGTGAATGGGATTTTTTTTATGATTTGTTTCTCAGCAAATTCATTATTGGTGTTGAAAATTCCCACTGATTTTTCTGTGTTGATTTTGTTATCTTGCACCTTCCTGACTTTATCCATTCTAATAGTCTCTTGGTGGAGTCTTTAGTTTTTTCTATATATTTTATTTTATGATCTGCAGAAATGAATAATTTGGCTTCTCTCCTTCCAATTTGTTTTTCTTCCTTTCTCTTATTTCACTGTTCTGGTTAAAATTTCTAGTACTATATTGAATAAGTGCTGGGAGAATGAACACCCTTGTTCCTGATCTTTGAGGAAATGTTTTCAACTTTTCTCACTTCAGGACATTGCATGTGACTATGTCATATATAGCCTTTATGATGCTGAGGTATAATCTTTCCAAACTTTATTTATTCAGGGCTTTTACCAGGAAGTGATGTTGAATTTTATTCAAGTGCTTTCTGTATCTATTAATCCTGAGATTGTATCCTTCATTCTGTTAATGGCATGTATGATGTTTATTGATCTGCATACGTTGAACCATCCTTGCATCCCTGGGATGGAACCAATTTGTTTATGGTGAACAATCTTTATGATTCTCTCTTGAACCAGATTTGCTAATATTTTGTTGAGAAATTTTTCATCTCTGTCCATGAGGATTATTAGTCTACAGTTTCTTTTATCTTGTGTTCTTATCTACTATGCTATCAGAGTACCACAGAGAATGAGTTGGAAAGGATTCCCTCTTTCCATTCTTTGCAATAACTAAGCGTAAAGGCCGGAGGCCAAACAGGTGTAGGACAGAAGCAGATAAACCAAGCTTTATTGGAATTTGGCTCTCGCTTAAAATTTCCAGCCCTCCGGGGTACAGTTCAGTGTAGAGAGCCCCAGCTGCCCAGAGTCTTTAGAGGCCAGCATAGGTGGGGAAGGCTTGAGGATTTAGTGTCCCCCAAGGGTTCACTGGGGACTCCGTTGATTGATGGGCGGTTGCAAGACACTACTAAAGTTAATCTGCCCGAATCTGTGGCTGTTCTTTGGTGCATCCAGGCTACCTGATGCCCCCCATGCTTGCAGAGGGTTGCCAGGTGTCCAGCTTCCCCCCCATGCAGCCACTTAAATCCACTCTAACAATAACTTTAAAAGAAATGGAATAAATTCTTCCTTAAAGATTTTGAAAAATTAATCAGTAAATGCATCTAGATATGGACTTTGTAAATTTTTTTATTACTGATTGGATCTCAAAACTCATTATTGATCTCTTCTGGTTTGTATGTTTTCATGGTTTAATTTTAGCAGAACCTGTGTCTAAAAATTTATAAATTTCTTCTACATTTTCCAATTTTTAGCATGTATTTTATCTTAATAATGCCTAATGATTCTTTATATTTCTGTGGTACTGATTATAATGTCTTCTTTTTCATTTATTATTTTGTTTGAGTTATCTCTTTTTTTGTCTTGGTTTGTCTTATTAAAGTGTATTCATCTTTCTTACCTTTTCTGATAACCAAATTTCTGTTTCATTAGTCTTTTCTACTGCTTGTGTGTGTGAGACACCCTCTCTTATACATTTTTATAACTAAAACTTCAGCATTTGACCAAGATTTTAATTAAAGAAAATCCAGAAACATGGGAGGCTGAGGCAGGATGCTAAGGCTGAAGCCAGCCTTAGCAATTTAGTGAGACCCTATTAGAAAATAATAATAATAATAACAATAATAATAATAATTAATAATACTATGACTATAGATGTAGCTCAGTGGTAAAGTGCTCCTGGTTTCAATCTCCAGTCCAAAAAAGAAAAAATCAGTCATCACGTCATGATGTGTTTACACTCTAAAATACTGAGCTCTAATATGGTAATTAATTTATGAGTTGATAATAAAATATAATTATCACATATTAACCACCTAATTTTTACATCATTTTCCATTTTAAATTTATTTAAATCTATCTGGTATTCACAAAGAATTTGTTCAGAAAGAGTTTTCAGGAAGAATTTCTGAAACATTAAAAAGTGTTCTACTTGAAAATCCCAAAGTCTTGATAAAAGACTCATCATACTTAATATTTCTTGTTCATTTCTTTCGTTCAGATGCATGTGTAATATCAGACGAAATCTTGGAAAGACACAACATAAACTTCAATTGGAAAGATGAGGAAAAACATTATTCTATGTCAGAATATTTGATTGAATTTAAGTAAAAATCTGGATATCATCCATTAGCAAATCAACCTTTTCATACAAAGTGTATTGATGGTCCTATGGAGTATCCTCGTTGCTCACAAAAAAATAGGAGGTACCATTATTAATATCATTAAAACATGCACTTAAATTCAGAAGTTTTATTTAATTTAGTTTTTAGTTTATTTTTAAGTATTGTATAACTCATTTTTATTCATAAATCAGAATTTGTGTTGATATGTGCTGATGAATTTTAAATCTCAGAGGCCAGAGTGACTCATCTTAAAAGCACTGCATTCAGATCTGGCAAACCTGTTGCATCCTGTTCATAAAACATCTATGGCAAGAAATTAAATGCAATTACTTCCATTTTTGTCTGTATCCATCATTCTCCAAACTCTAAATGTTTTCTACATAACTTTGAGGTTCTCTGAGACTCTGTTTCACAGTGCATGAAAAGATACACTCTCCATCTTCAAAATTATACAATTTGGAAACCTGTAAAAACCAAATAAATCATGCCTTATGTTAGTAAAAAATATAAGCAATTACTGATTATTACTTATCAATCAATAAACAACTGTAAAAAATATGAGCTTTGAAAATATATGAATCTAGTATATTTTAAAATGTGAATGAATCACAAATAGGAATAGAAGTTTAATTTAATGTATAACTGTTATAACTGTAAATATAACTATGGAAAAAGGATTGTCAGAAAATGCCATAACATCTGTAAAAACCACATTTGAGTTTATAGACAAGAGGATTAAGTTGTTTAATTCCTTTAAAGAGATAGTCCCTAAGTTATGGTGGTTTAACTTCTAATTTTTTCTCCCACTTTAGTATGAAAGTGACACAAATTGAATAAAAACTGTATTTTAATCTTCCTCTAAGGCTAGAAATACTTGGTATACAACTTTAATGGTATTGGTTAAAGATAGTTAACAGCGTCCAATTGGCCTTATGATCAACAAAGTAAGCAAGCAATATCTACAGGATTCTGTTCTCCTAGGCTATGATATATGACAGGTTGGGGATATTAAATGCATGTTCAACTTAAAATAATTTCAATTTATCATGAGTTAACCCCACTATAAGCTGAGGAGAATCAGCACTTATCCATGTTGTAAAATTTTCAATCTTTAATATAATCAGTTTTGAACCTTCAAACTAATTTATTTAAAGATAATAATGTCTAAAAAGCAAGGTGATCATGTGTGGAAATATAGACCTAATTGGTAATGATGTCAAGATCAAATGATGCTTTAATGAATTTTTTGTTATAGAAAATATTTTTTCTAGTTTAAAAATTTCAGTAACAAGATTTTGAAAGTGTAATTTTTATGTCTTTACATTTCAGATAGCACTATTTATTTATTAAAATCACATTTGATTAGAACCATCTTTGATTTTTAAAAGGTATAATGTTTAGGATGAAAATAAAGGTAAAAAATATACAAAAATCTAAGGTAACAAATTGTTACCTCTTATTGCATAAAATCATATGGCTTATATTAAATGCTTTCCTCTTGTTTGAGATCCTGATTTAGATAAATTAACTGAGTTGAGGCAGATTTCTCAATTTCAATGGCATTGGTTACAATAAGCAACTTATCTTTGGTTTAGTGTTAACACTTGTGAATATACTTAACTCAGTCTCAATGGGCCACTGTAACAAATAAATGTAATTTATTCAGTGTGGCTTATTTTAAAAAGACATATCTTTTCATACAGTTAATGGGGCTGAGATGTCCAAGATCAAGGCACCAGTGAACTTGGTGTCCCAGGAGGGCTTATTCTGTTTGCAAATGGTACCTTCTCACTGCATTATAACTAGGTGGAAGGGTCAAAGAAGTACTCTATCCTTTCCTTTTTAGGGCACTGTTCCCATTCTTGAGGATGCAGCCCCATGACCTATTCACCTAAAAAGACTTCACCTTCTAATACACTCACTGTGATCATTAGGAATGAAGGAGAAATAGACTGCAAAATAATAATAGCAGGGTGTTTCAGTACTCCCTCTTTAATACAATGGATAGGTCATCCAAACAAAGAATCAATAAGGAAACATTGGACTTGAGCTATATGTTACACCAAATAGACCTAACAGACATATATAGAATATTCCACACAATAGCAGAATACACATTATTCTGAAGTATATACACAACGTTCTCCAGGATAAGTCATATGTTTTGTCACAAAAAGATTCAAACTTTTAAGAATACTGAAATGATATCAAGTATCTTTGCCAAAGAAACACATGAAACTCTAAATCAATAATGGAATGTTGGCATATTCACAAATATATAGAATTTGAATGACATCTTCCTGACCCTCCAATAGGTCATTGGCAAAATTGAAAGGAAAATTAAATGATACTTACAAACAAACATGAAAACACAGCATAGTAAAATGTGTAAGGTGCAGAAAAGGAGTTCTGTAAGGGAAGTAAATATATAAACATAAATGCCTATATGAATTAGATCTCAAATAAATAACAAAACTTCAAACTTTATACCTCAGAGAACTAGAAAATGAAGTAACTAAACTAAAGATATTATGAGAGAGGAAATAAGGAGTATTCAAAAAAGAAAAAAATATCAACTAAGGAAACAATATTAAGCATCAACAATGTTAAGAGTTGATATTTGAAACAATAAACAAAATTGATAGAAGTTTACATAGAGAAATATGAAAGTAAATAAATTCAAAATGAAGAAGAAACATTGTACTATGACAAAAAAAATGTACTATGAATCAAGTGTGAACAATTGTACCAACAATTTGGATCACCTAGAAGAAATGAACCTATTTGTAGATACTTGCAACCCACCAGGACTGAATTATAAATACAAAATTCTCAAAAGACTAATAACGAACAAGGAGTTTGAATAGTTATTAAAAAATCCTATATGAAAGAAAAATCCCAGGATCTGACAACTTTACTGTTAAGTTTTAAAAACATTTAAAAATTAATGTGAACTGGATGAACCCAACTAACATGTGTAACTATAAAGCTCTAATAAATAAATTAGCACAAATCCTTTTCATGTCCCTCCAAAAAACTGAGGAGTAGTAATCACTTCCAAATTCATTTATGAGGCCAACAATATCTTGACACCAAAGTCACACAAGTATATTATGAGAAAATAATAAACTAATATACCTGATGAATATCCCTGGTGAATAGAGAAGCCAAAACTGTCAGTATAAGATGAATTCAACAGTACATTTAAGGACTCATAAGACTTGCTCATCTGTGATTTATTTCTGGGACTCAAAGATGGTTCAATAAATACCAGTCATGAAATACTATACATTATATTAACAGAATAAATTTAATAATCAATATTTTCTGAATAAATGGAAAAAAGCAACATCATTGTACAATAAAAACTTTAAAAAGTTAGACATAGAAGGAGTCACTTCATCACAATAAAAGGCATATACAAGTTGAATAATCCTAACCCAAAAATCCAAAATCTGAAATGCTAAAACTTCCTAAACTTTCTAGATAATAATGCCAAAAGTGGAAAATTCCAAACCATGATATTTTGCCCAATGCACAAAAATCATTTACAGTATGCATATAATTATCTTTGGAATATATTCATGTAGTTAATATGAAAAAGAAGTAAATTTTGTGTTTAGGATCAGGTCCTACCCCAATGTATCATTCTGTATATATAAATACTTCAAAATAAAAAAAAAAATGTGGTCCTAAGCATTTTGAATTAGGGATATTCAACTTGCATTAGCAGTCTACAATTGATATCATACTAATTGTAAGAAGGTAAATACACCTTAAAGCACAGCTGGAGAGGCTGATGAGTGTTGCTCCGTTATACAAGAAAGGGGTGGTGCTAGAGGTCAAAGTCAGTAGCTACCATCCTTTGGAGGGTGTCCTGAACCTGTCCACTGAAACCATTCTGCTCTCCAGAACCTCTTGGTTTGTGATGGGAAGGGAAGCTTTCAAGATCTCTGAAAGGTCTTCATGACCTTTCATCCACTGTGTTGGTCATTTCTACTCATATGAAACTCAATACAACACTCATCAAATCACACACTTGGTTTCTTAGACTGGAAATGCTCCTTCATTTCCTACCACACAGCAATGCTGAGAAGATTTCAACTATTTAGATATCAACATTTTAAGATTCATATGAAAATGAGATCATGTGAAACTATCTTTGTATGCATGGCATACACTTGACCTAATGATCATCAATTCCCTTCTTCTAGTCACAACTGACATAATTTCATTCATTTTTATGATTAGATAGCATTTTATTGGTTTTCACTATAAAGAAACAATGAATGTTTGATGAAATAATATGTTTAACTCGCTTTAAATATACAATGTATGTAAGTATTAAGTACTACTTGGTGCACTATCGTAATGTACAACCACTACGTATTTTGGGGCAGCTAAAAAATTACAGTTAAAAAATGAATATGAAACTGTAAAACAAATGAGAATTAAGGAATCCTCCAAGAATTATGGACACCATTAAAGGAACAACTCTTTTAAATTTTCAGGATTTTTGAGAGTTAAAAGAAAGGAAACGGCATAAAAAAGGTAATTAATTAAATAATGACTAAAATTGAAGGATGGTATGTAGAGACAAGAGGCTCAAAGGCCCCAAATAAATTTGATGGAAAAAGTCCTCACAGTGGCATATTCTTGTCAAAATATTAAATGTTGAAGACAAAGAATTCTAAAACTAGTAACAGAAAAGTATCAAGTTACATATATGGGAGGAGATTTCTCAGCCAGCACTTTACAGGTCAGGAAGGAATAGGAAGATATATTCAAAGTGAAAAAAATACCAAACAAGAATACTGTACCCAAGGCTATCCTATATAAATGAAGAAGAAAAGACTTTCCTGAATAAGCAAAACCTGAGGGAATTCAGGAGCACCATATTGCCTTCCAAAAGATCTCTTAAGAAAGTTCTACAACTGAAGCAAAACAACACTATCTGCCCTCATACAAACATGAAAATGTATGAACCCACTAGAAGAACAAATACATGATGTGGAGATGAATCAAACCTTTTCAATACACAGAACCATGAAATGACAACATAGACAAGAAAGGAGAAAATAACAAAGGAACAAGCAGGAGAAAATTAAATGTCAAGATTAAGTCTTTGCTTACACATAATAAATATAAATATTTACTTCTTCTCTTGAAAGATATAGAGAGAATTAATGGAAGGAAAAGCAAGCCCCAATGACATACTGCCTACAAGAAACTCACTGTATCAGTAAATACACACTCAAAGCAAAAGATTGGGTGGGGGGGAAATACTCCAAGGAAATAGAAACTAAAAGGGAGTGGGAGTAGTTATACTTATATCTGAGAGAAGGAACATTAAGACAAAAAATGTAAAAAGATACAAAGAAGATCGCTATATAATGACTAAGGAATCAATTCAACAAGAAGATATAACTATTGCAAGTGCACATGCTCCTAAGGCTAGTATACACAACTTGATAAAACATATATGATCAGACCACCAAAGAGAAAGAAGATCAACATAGTAAGAGCAGAAGACTTCAACACCTCATTTTCAATGGGCAGATTATCCACACAAAAACAATAAGAAATAAAAGTTAAACTAAACCATAGATTGAATGGATCTAAAAGACTTTTCAGAACACTGCATCCAGTAGGTGCAGAACATATATTCTTCTCATCAGCACATGGATCATTCTCAACATCAGATCATATATTAGCGCCCCAAACCCCCAATTCTCAACAAATTAAAAAAATCAAAATGGCATAATTTACTTTTCCCGACCATAGAATACTACTACTAAAATCAACAAGAAATGAAACTTTAGAAATTTAACAAATACATGAGACAACTAAACAACATGCTCTTGGACAGTGGGTCAGTGAAGAAATCAAGAAGAAAAAAAATATCTTGTAACAAATGAAAACACAACACACCAAAATTATGTCATATGCTATGGAACAACACTTAGGTAATAAAGAGTTTGGGTGTAACTCAAGGATACAGCATAAACCTAAATTGCACAATGCCCTGGGTCTTATCCCCAATAACACACACACACACCAGAAAGAAATAAGGGGAAAAGAAAAGAAAAAAGAAAAGAAGAGTTATATAGGATCCAGCAGAAGTAATATGAAAAGGCAAGTCCATAGCAATTAGTGCCAACCTCAAAAGGAGAAAACTTTGAAATAAACATCATAATCATGCACCTCAAGAACCTAGAAAAGCACACACACACAAACCCACAAAAGCACACATACACAAACCTTAAACCTCATCTCATTAGGAGAAAAATAATAATGATCAGAGCAGCATAAAGTATATAGAGAAAAACGTATACAAAAGATCAATGAAAGAAAGAGTTGGAAGTTTTTCTTTTTTTGAAGTTGAACAAAATTGAAATAACTTTAGTTTTATCAAGAATTAAAAAGGCACAAAAAACTGAAGACAGGAGAAATGAGACATGACAAATGATACCACAGAAATACAAATACTCAGTCATTAAGGACTTTTATGAATAGTCGTTCATACTAGTGCCAACAAATTGCAAAATCAAAAAGAAATGGATAAACTTTAGACCTCTGTTACCTACTGAAATTGAACCATGGAGGCATGGAAACTCTGAACAAACCAATAGTGAGTTATGAGATTGAATCAGTAATAAAATTCTCCCAATAAAGACAGATTAGGAAAGAAAAACTTCACTGCAAATTCTATCAAACTTGAAGAGAAATTCTCAAACTATTAAAAGATTAAAGAGCACAAAATTTTCAAAACTCATTCTATGAAGCCAGCGTTACCTTCGTACCAAAAAGTAGACAAGGACATAGTAAAATAGGAGACTATAGTCCCACATACCTGATGAACATGGATAAAAAAATTTCTCAATAAAATACCAGCACATGACATCTAACTGTACATCAAAAACATCATTTGTCCCAGGGATGGTTCAACATATGCAAATAAACATAATTCATCACATCAACAGAAGTAAGAATAAAAATTATATGAACATCTCAGAACATGAAGAGAAAACATTTGATAAAATTCAATATTGTCTTATGATTAAAAACTGAATAAATGAGGTATGCAAGGAATGTAACTCAATATAATAAAGTGTGTATATGCCAATCCCACATTAGACATCATAGTGACTGAGGAAAAACTGAAAACATTTTTCCAAGATCTGGATTAGGGTGAAGAGGTTTAATTTTACCACTCTGATTTGACATAGTATTGGGAGTCATAGCCAGAGCAATTAGGAAAGAAACAGCAATGAATGTATACAAATTAAAAAGGAGAAAGTCAAATTATCCCTGTTTTCCTGTAACCAATTCTAAATGTAGAATTTAATCTATAAAGTAAACATGTTCTAGAAACTACTAGTTTCTCTAATCTAAAAACTACTAGGAGAAACCTAATGGCAACACTTCAAGAGGGCAATATAGATAATAATTTTTATATGACCTCACAAACACAGAAAACTAAATAAAAAATTGATAAATGGGATCTTAATCAAACCAAGAAACTTTTGCACAGAAAAGGAAATAAACAACAGAGTGAAGAGACTAACCAACAGATTTTACCTACAGAATTTAAGAATTTATAAACAAATTCAGTAAAGTCGCAGGATACAAATTCTGTGTACACATGTCAGAAGCATTTGTATATAAAAATACTAACTTGCTGAGAAAGAAGTCCTGGAAAGCAATTTCTTTCATATTAGCTACAAATAAAATAAAATAAAACAAGTAAGAGTAAATGTAAACAAATTAGTGAAATAACTCCATACTTAAAGTATAAAACACTAGGGGGGAAATTGAAGTAAACACACACAAAGAATAAAAATATCTCCCATTCTCAAGGATTAAAAGAACTAATATTCTTAAATGTTAGAATCCAAAGCAATGTACATGCCACCCAAAGCAGTGCATTCTCCTTCAAAATATCAATAGTATTCTTCATAAACCTAGGAAAACCATTCTAAAATTCATATGGAAGCACAAAAGACTTGCACATTGATAGACTTGAGCAAAAACATCAAAGCTAAAGGCATCACTTTACCTGATCTCAAGACTTACTATGGGGCTGTGGTAGCCAAGACAGCATCTACTGGCATAGAAACAGACACAGACCAATGGACCAGATTATAAATCTCAGAAATAAATCCACGTATCTAACATCAACAGATTCTCAATATGGGTGCCAATAACTTAATTTGCATATGAAGAACTTTTATAATTTAGTTTTCCTTTTGTTGGTATTGCTGTTGTTGTTTTCAGCTAGCATCCTTAGCTGGTGTTGCTGCTTAGGATATGTAGAGAGAGTAGTCAGCATAGTGCAGTGATGAGCATGCAGGGTTGCCTCTTGGCCAACTCCTCCTAAGAGGATGCCCTCAAGGTCCAGTATCAGGTTCTGAGGGATATCAGGCAGGGCAAGTTTGGCAGTGTGAGACAGGCCTGACACATCGTGGCGGGGACAGAGGTGACTGTGAAAGTCCTGTGGAAGGGTGAGCAGGACTTGACTTTAAACATGTCTGAGGTGGAAATAACAAAGTCCATGGAGCACCCCAATGTGATCCAGTTGTTTCAGATTATCAAAAGGACTGGACACATCTACATCATGATGGCGCATGCAGGTGGTGGTCAGTTGCTGCACCGCATCCCAGAGGTGGTGGGCCCATAGCAAGAGGAGGAGGCCCAGAGAATTATCAGGCAGATCAAAGGGCTGTGCCGATGTGCTCAGGGGGTCCACGTGTACCAGTGGAATGTTAGTTGGGCCCTCCGACAACTGTCCAGAACTGGTCGGCACAGAACAGGCTGAAGAAGAATTTCAAGTTTCCTTTAGCCTGGAAACGGTGCAGCCCTTGTTGAAAGTTTTCAACTCAGAAGCTGGGTACTGTGTCAGGTGTCCATTGTCTGCCCTACATCCATGCTGACCCTTCTATTTGTGGTGCAGCAGTGTAGCCCTCATCTCCATGCCTTGGGGCCCCTTGGGGACTCATTGCTGGAGTCCATGGCCATGATGCAGACAAAGGTGGCTGGAGATGTCAGAATCCCCACACTGAACTCCAGGTAGGAAAGGCACCCAGGCGAGTGAGATGGGGTGGGGTCGGCCCTGGAGGGCAAGCCTGGGAGACCAGGAATGGTGCTGAGTGGCTAGCTGTCCCCACAGTCAGTGCCAGGTCCTGCTGGTCCCCACCGATTGTGGCCAGAACTGGTGCAGAGTTGAAAGGCACATGGAGAAGCAGAGCTACTTCTTCTGTGCAACCCAGGCATCCTCAGCCAAGTCACCCATGGGAGTCACAGGAGGGCTGAGTCTGGAGTAGCTGGAACAGTACCCATTCACAGAATCTGGTAAATGTCTCTGGTTACTTGGTCATGTTATCTGTCCAGTGTTTGACACTGTACCTGGTAAGAAATATATGCCTAATGTCTGTAGTTACTATAACTGGTCATGGTATCTACTTATTGTCTCTGTTTACTGTACCTGGACACGTTACTGTCTAATGTGTAATGTGTGCTCTTTTTACAGGTGTGAACTCAGAAGACAAGAGTTCCAGGATCCGACAAACTTCCACCAAGGTGTCTAAGAAATCCTATGAAGACAGGCAGTGCATAGCATGAAAAGAATCTGTGAAGATAACCCATAAGAGGGTGATGGTGAGAAGCTGAGAGTGAAAGTCAAGTCACAGTGGAGAACACCTGAAGGTAGGATGCCAGGAATCAAAATGTCTGCTGAGGAAAGGTCCATGTAATGTGTCTTATTGTAATAGATCCTAGTATGTAGGCACTATCTCTGTTGACTCTTCCTGGTCATGGTATCTGCTTGATACCTAAGTTTATTGTACCTGGTCAAGTATTTGCATAAAGATTCTGGTTACAGTATCTAGTGACAATATATGGGTAGAATTTTGCTTATTGTATTTGGTCTCAGCATCTGACTAATGTCTCAGGTTATTGTACCTTGTCACAGTGACTAATTATTATCTCTGTTTACTGTATGTTGCCACAGTATCTGATTTTATAACTGGTCACAATATTTGACTGAAGTCTCTGGCTACCATTCCTTGTCATCATATCTGGGTGTTATCTGTGTTTACTATATCTGGTCACAGTACCTGGCTAATGTTGCTGATTATTATAACTGGTCAGAATATCTAGCTAATGTTTCTGGTTATTGTAGCTGGTCATGGTATGTAGCTAAGTTCTGTGGTTATTGTACTGGGTTATGGTATCTGACTCATGACTCTATGGATCAGGCATCAGGATGCTGTCTCTATTTGATGTACCATGGGATCTGGCTAATGTCTCTGGTTACTGTACCTCCTGACTATACCTAGGTATTGTCTCAGTTTCCTGTACCTGATCACAATGTCAGGCTTAATTCTCTGGTTATTGTACATTGTCATAGAAGTTGTTAATGTCTCTGATTCCTCTAATTGGTCACAGTATCCGGGTAATAACTCTTTTAGCTATGTCTGGTCTTGGTATCTGATCAGTGTTCTGAATACTGTATGGTGTCAGGGTATCTGGGTATAGTCTGTGTATACCCTACCTAGTCTTGGTATCTGGTTAATGTCTCTGGTTACTAGTCCAGTATCTGGCTAATGTCTGTGGTTCATGTACCTGGTCACAGTAAGTGGTTAATTTCTCTGATTTATGTCCTTGATCACCAAATCTGGCTAAATAGAGTCTCTGGTTATTGTACCTTGTCAAGGAGGTTGCTAATGGCTTTGGTTTCTGAACTTGTTGCTGTGTCTGGCTAATGTCTCTGGTTACTCCTCCTGGTCATCTTATGTAGGTAATGACTCTGGTTACTGTACCTAAATTCTTGGTCAGTTTTTTTGTTGCTGTGACTAAAAACATCTGACCACAACAATTATAGAGGAGGATAAGTTTCTGTGGGGGACCATTGGTTTCAGGGATCTGAAAGGCCATAGGAGGAGGTCAGTTCCATTCCTCAGGGACTGAGATAAAGGAGAACATCATGGTGGGAGAGGGTGTTGGAGGGAAGCATCTCATATCTCATTGATTAGGAAGCAGACAGAGAGAGTCTCCACTTTCCAAATACAAAATGTATACCCCAATGCCATGCCCCAATTCCAGTCTCCTCCAATCACACCCTATAATGTTAGTTTGCACTCACTTAATCCCACCAAGGAGTACATCACTAATTAGGCTAAGACTCTCACAACCCAATCATTTCTCCTCTGAACCTTCTTGTATTGTCTTACATGTGAGTTGGGGGGACACCTCATATCCAACCATCACACCTAGATATGGTATTTTTCAGGTCACAGTGTCTGTAAAATGTCTCTGGATACTGTACCCAGGTCATAGTATTTGAATATTTTTTTCTGGTTACTGTTTCTGATCACAGTATCTGGCTAAGGTCTCCAATTACTCTACCCAGTCATGGTATCTGGGTAATGTCTCAAGTTAGTGTACTTTGTCACAATATATGATTAATGTCTGATGACTATATCTGATCACAGTAACTGGATATTTTTCTGTGTGCTATACTTATTCAAAGTGTCTGTTCCATTTCTCTGCACAATATACTTGGTCATGGTGTCTGACCAACATCTCTGGTGACAGTAACTATACAGTGTATCTGGCTAATGTCTTTGTTTACTATGCCTGGTCAAAGGTTCTGGCTAATGTCTCTGTGAATGCCTCTGCTTATTGCAACCAGTGGAGGTACAAGGTATTGTTTCTGCTGACTGTTCCTACCCACAGAATCTGGTTAAGATCTCTGTTTACTGTACCTAGTCATCATGTTTGGCTCTCAACTCTAGTTACTGTATCTGATCACCATACCTCACAAATATTTCAGATTACTATACCTGTTCAGGATATCTGGCCAATGTGTCTATATCCTGGACCTTTTCATGCTATGTGGCTAATGACACTGTTTACTATCCTTGGATACAGTGTCTGGGTAATAACTGTTTACTGGTTCTCTGTCTCTTCCTAAAGTCTCAGCTACTGAACCTGGTCATGGTATCTTGCTAATGTCTCTGGATAATATATATAGTCATGGTGTCTGATTAATACTTTTGCTTACTGTAGCTCCACATGTCATTAGTTTTTATCTCTGGTTACTATACCTGGCCATGGTATCTGGCCAGTACCTCTGCTTATTGTAATAGGCTGAGTTGTGAAGTATTGTATCTGCTTACTGTTCCTGGCCATAGAATCTTCATTTACTTTACCTTGTTATAGCACCCGGTTATTGTGTCTGTTTAGTGTACCTGGAGCTGGTATTAGGGTGTTGTCTCTATATAATGTATCTAATCACAGTATTAGGGTAATGCCTTTGGTTACTGTACTGTGTCATGGTATCTAGATATTATCTTTGGAGGAACCAAAGATAATATTGGTTCCTCCAAGATAATATCAGGATGATATGTCTGGTTACAATACCTGGACATGACATCTGGCTAATATCTCTGTGTACTGTACCTTGCACAGTATCTGGGTATTGTCTCTGTTTAGTGTACTTGGGTATGGTGTCTATATATTTTTTCTGGTCACTGTTTATGGTTATCCAATGTGGTTAATATCTGTAGTTCCTGTACCTGGTCATGGTATCTGGGTAATGTCTCTGATTATTGTATCTTGTCACAGTATATGGTTACTGACTCATCATGGTATCTGGGTATTGTTCTGTGTACTGTACTTTTTCAATATGTCTGGATATGTTTCTGTATACTGTACTTTGTCACTATCCCTACCTAATGCCTCTGGTTACTGTACCTACTCATGTATTTGCCTAATGTCTGTGCTTATTGTCACTGGTCACAGTCTCTGCTTAACGACTATGCTTATTGTAACACATTGATGTACAAGGTAGGAGACATGAGGTATTGTCTCTGCTTGCTGTCTCTTCCCAGAGAATCTGGCTAAGGTCTCTGTTTACTATACCTAGCAACAGTATCTACGTATTTTCTATGTTTTCTCTATTTGAACATGGTATTTGTGTATGTTTCTGAGTATTGTAAAGGTCACAGTCGAGGATTACTTCTCAGGTTACTGTACCATGTCACAATATCAGAGTATTATTTTTTTTACTGTCCTTGATTATTTACCCCTATTGGTTTGTGCCTCTGGCAAAATAGAACAAGATGGCAGAGGGCAACTACTGTAGAAATGATTACCTCATTGTGGCCAGGAAGCAGAGAGGGAGGAAAGAATGACGTCTGTGGTAAATGACACAATGTACCCACAAGGGCATTCCCCCAATGATCTTTATCCTTCAACCACAAGTAACTTCTGAAGTTTCTACCCATCCCAATAGTCCATTGAGGGATAGATCCATTATCAGTCTCATAATCTATTCATGAGGTCAGAACCCTTCTTTTCCTGTCTTCTGCTCAAGGCCTAATCTCTGAGCTATGCTGGTATGGGTACCAAGTCCTCCATTTGTGGGCTTATGGGAGATATGTAAGATTCATAGCATAACATTCTGCCCACAGCCCCCAAAATCATTGTCTACCAGACAATGTGAACTGTGTTTGATTATTTCCAAGAGATCCTGTAGTCAATAGTTCCAAAATGGCTCACATATCCAAGTTCAAATTTTCCACTGAAGACTCAAGGTAAACCAACGATTGCGTACTACCGCGACACACACATGCAGGGTAAGTGTCCTCATTGCCAAAGGAAGCAGTAGAAAAATGATAAAAAGGAATGGTTCAAAGAAAGACCTTCACAGGGTAAACATCAATTCCTCTAGGTTATGTCACAGGGTGACATGATGTCAGCACCAACCATCTTGTGCAAAAACTCAAAGAGCATGGAGAACCTAGTCATTGGACCAGAATCCCTGCACCTATTAAAAGTTTGCCCAGGGGCGGGCCAAGATGGCGGACTAGAGGGCGGCTGCATTTCACGTTGCTCCAGGACGCAAGATTCAGAAGAGGAGATAGTGAGAGACTTGGGACCAACTCAAAGCCGCCGGGTGAGTCTCTCCCATTGGGTAGACATCCCAGACGGGGAAGTAGCCCTGGAACGTAGGGAACTTTGTGAAGTAGAGTTGCTCGGTGAGATGCCCCTCCCCCCCACTGGAGCGGTAAACACGGACCACTGGGATCATCGTAGAGGAGGCGGCTCAGCACAGCGCTTGGACTCGGTGCACCCACTGGGGCTCTGGGCGGCTGCCTGAGGAGGAGCTTTGTGGAGAGCTGTGTGGACGCAGAACGACCACTTCTGAACACCGAGAGGTTGCCCGGAGGAAGAGGAGGAGCGCGGCGGGTTGCTTGACCTAGGAGTGACTGCATCAGAGTCACAGGCAGTTGCCAGAGGAGGAGCTGTGTGGCGAGCTGTTTGAACTCAGAACGACCGATCCAGAACACCGGTGGCCTGCCTGGAGGAAGAGAGCGGTGGGACGCTTGGTCTAGGAGTGACTGCATCAGAGTCACAGGTGGTTGCCAGAGGAGGAGGTGAGTGGTGAGTTGATTGGACTAAAAGCGACCACTCCTGAACACCGGTGGCCTGCCTGGAGGAGGAGTGCGGTGGGTAACTTGTTCTTGGAGCCACCAATCCTGAACACCCGGGGGGCTACCCCAAGGAGGAGGAGGAGGAACAGGGGGGGGGCACTTGGACTTGGAGTGACTGCCTAGGGCTATGGGCGGTTGGCAGGAGGAGGGGACTCGAAGTGAATTGCTTGGGCTCCTAGTGACTGCGTTGGAAACCGGGTGGCTGTCCAGAGGAGGAGGTGTGTGGCGGGTCTCTGGGTCTCGGAGCTATTGTATGGGGCTCCAGGTGGCGGCTCAGAGGAGGGGCTGCATAGCCAGGCGATATAAGATCAATGTTCATAAATCTAATGCATTTTTATACATAAGTGATGAATCTTCAGAAAGAGAAGTTAGGAAAAGTACCCCATTCACAATAGCATTAAAAAAAATAAAATACTTGGGAATCAATCTCACAGCAGAGGTGAAAGACCTCTACAATGAGAACTACAGAACACTAAAGAAAGAAATTAAAGAAAACCTTAGAAGATGGAAAGATCTCCCATGTTCCTGGATAGGCAGAATTAATATTGTCAAAATGGCCATACTGCCAAAAGTGCTATATAGATTCAATGCAATTCCAATTAAAATCCCAATGACGTACCTTACAGAAATAGAACAAGCAATCATGAAATTCATCTGGAAGAATAAGAAACCCAGAATAGTTAAAGCAATCCTTCGCAGGAAAAATGAAGCAGGGGTTATTGCAATACAAGAACTTCAACTATACTACAAAGCAATAGTAACAAAAACATCATGGTATTGGTACCAAATAGACAGGTAGATCAATGGTACAGAATAGAGGACACGGACACAAATCCAAATAAATATAATTTTCTCATACTAGACAAAGGGGTCAAAAATATGCAAGTGAGAAAAGATAGCCTCTTCAACAAATGGTGCTGGGAAAATTGGAAATCCATATGCAACAGAATGAAACTAAACCCATATCTCTCACAGTGCAGGAAACTAAACTCAAAATGGATTACGGACCTCGGAATCAGGCCAGAGACCCTGCATCTTATAGAAGAAAAAGTAGATCCAGAGCTTCAACATGTCGGCTTAGGACCAGACTTCCTCAACAGGACTCCCATAGCACAAGAAATAAAAGCAAGAATTAATAACTGGGATAGATTCAAACTAAAAAGCTTTCTCTCAGCAAAGGAAACTATCAGCAATGCGAAGAAAGAGCCTACAGAGTGGGAAAAAATCTTTGCCAATCATACTTCAGATAGAGCACTAATCTCCAGAATCTATAAAGAACTCAAAAAACTCAACACCAAGACTACAAATAACCCAATCGACAAATGGTCTAAGGAAATGAACAGACACTTCTCAGAAGAAGACCTACAAGCAATCAACCAACAAATGGAAAAATGTTCAACATCTCTAGTAATAAGAGAAATACAAATCAAAACCACCCTAAGATTCCATCTCACCCCAATTACAATGGTTATTATCAAGAATACAAGCAACAACAGGTGTTGGTGAGAATGTGGGGAGAAAGGTACACTCATACATTGCTGGTGGGGTTGCAAATTAGTGCAGCTACTCTGGAAAGCAGTATGGAGATTCCTTAGAATGGAACTACCATTTGACCCAGCTATCCCACTCCTTGGCCTATACTCAAAGGACTTACAATCAGCATACTACAGAGATACAGCCACATCAATGTTCATTGCTGCTCAATTCACCATAGCCAAATTGTGGAACCAACCTAGATGCCCTTCAGTTGATGAATGGATAAAGAAACGGTGGCATATATATACAATGGAATATTACTCAGCCATAAAGAATGATAAAATCACAGCATTTGCAGGCAAATGCATGAAATTGGAGAATATCATGCTAAGTGAGATAAGCCAATGTCAAAAAACCAAAGGAAGAATGATCTCGCTGATAAGTGGATGATGACACATAATGGGGCGTGGGAGGGGTTAGTGTTAGGGTTAGAGTTAGGGTTAGGGAGGGGGGCAAGAATGGGGGAAGGTAGGACTGTATAGATACTGTGCCCAGGTACAGTACCCTGAGACATTAGTCAGATATCATGGTCAGGTATTGTAACTTGACCTATCATCCAGACACCATGATCAGGTGGAGGAACCAAATATAATATCTAGATAACATGACACAGTACATTAACCAAAGGCGTACACCTAATATTGTGAGTAAATAGAGTATACAGAGAGAAAACCGTAATAACACCTCCTGGGACACAAAAAAGCCACAGTAACCTATGCTATAACAAGGTAAAGTAAATGAAGATTCTGTAGCCAGGAAGAGTAAGCAGAGACAATACTTCACAACTCAGCATGTTACAGTAAGAAGAGGTACTGGCCAGATAAGAAGGCCACAAATAGTAACCAGTGATAAAAACGAATGACATGTGGAACTACAGTAAGCAAAATATTAATAAGACACCATGACTAGATATATTACCCAGAGACATTAGCAAGATAACATGACCAGGTTCAGTAGCTGAGACTTTAGGAAGACACAGACAACCAGGAAACAGTCGTTACCCAGACACTATATCCAAGTAGAGTTACCAGTGTCATTAGCCAGATATCATGAAAAGGTCCAGGATACAGATACATTAGCCAGATATCCTGACCAGGTATAGTAGTCAGAAATATTCACCAGGTATGGTGACCAGATACAGTAACTAGAGACAGGAGCCAATAATGATAACTAGGTACATTAAACAGAGAACTTTGCCAGATTCTGTGGGTAGGAACAGTAAGCAGAAACAATACCTTGTACCTCCACCTGTGACAATAAGCAGAGGCATTCACAGAGACATTAGCCAGAACCTTTGACCAGGCATAGTAAACACAGACAATAGCCAGATATACTGTATAGCTACTGTCACTAGAGATGATGGTCAGATACCATGACTAAGTATATCATGCAGAGAGATGGGTCAGACATTTTGAATAAGTATAGCACACAGAAAAATATCCAGTTACTGTGATCAGATATAGTCTCCAGACATTAATCACATATTGTGACAAGGTACACTAACTAGAGACATTACCCAGATAGCATGACTGGGTAGAGTAATGGGAGACATTAGCTAGATACTGTGCTCAGAATCAATAACCATAGAAAATATTCAAATACTATGAACTGGGTACAGTAACCAGAGACATTTTCCAGACATTGTGACCAGTGTGTCACATGACTAGGTGTGATGGTTGGATATTTGATGGTGTCCCCCCAAAGTTCACATGTGAGACAATACAAGAAGGTTCAGAGGAGACATGATTGGGTTATGAGTGTCTTAGCCTAATCAGTGATGTACTCCTTGGTGGGATTAAGTGAGTGGCAAGTGACAGGATAGGGTGTAGCTGGAGAAGATTGGAATTGGGTGTGGCTTTGGGGTATAGATTTTGTATCTGGAGAGTGGAGACTCTCTCTGTCTGCTTCCTGATCACTGAGATATGAGATGCTTCCCTCCAACACTCTCTCCCACCATTATGTCCTCACTCATCTCAAGCCCAAAGAATGCAGCTGACCTTCTATGGCCTTCAGACCTCTGAAACCGTGAGTCCACACATAAACTTATCCTCCTCTATAATTGTTCTGCTCAGATCCTTTTAGTCACAGCTAGGAAAAAACTGACCAAGACATTAGGTATAGTAACCAGAGTCATTACCTACATAAGGTGACCAGGTACAGTAACAGAGACATTAGCTACACACAGCAACAAGTTCAGAAATCAAAGCCATTAGCAACCTCCTTGACAAGGTACAATAACCAGAGACTCAATTTAGCCAGATTTGGTGAACAAGTACATAAACCAGAGAAATTATGCACTTACTGTGACCAGGTACATGAACTACAGACATTAGCCAGATACTGTGACTTGTAACCAGAGACATTGACCAGATACCAAGACTTGCTAGAGTATACCAAGACAATACCCAGATACCATGACACAATACAGTAGTCAGAACATTGAGCAGATTCCAACACCAGACATAGTTAAAAGAGTCATTACCCAGATACTGTGACCAAATAGAGGAATCAGAGACATTAACAACTACTATGACAAAGTATGGTAACCAGAGAATGAAGTCTGTTATTGTGACCATGTACAGTAAACTGAGACAATACCTAGGTATAGTCAGGAGGTACTGTAGCCAGAGACATTAGCCAGATCCCATGGTGCATCAAATAGAGACAACATCCTAATGCCTGACCCTTCTCAGTCATGAGTCAGATACCATAACCCAGTACAATAATCACAGACCTTAGCTACATACCATGACTAGTTACAATAACCAGAAACATTAGAAAAATATTCTGACCAGTTATAATAATCAGAAATATTAGCCAGGTACTGTGACCAGATATAGTAAACACAGACAGTACCCAGATACAATGACAAGGAACAGGAGCCAGAGGCTTATTCAAATATTGTAACCAGTTACAAAACCAGATACTGTGGCCACATACAGTATACAGAGATAATAATTAATCACTCTGACAAGGTATAATAACCTGAGACATTAATCAGATGCTCTGACCAAATACAATAAAAAAAATTCTACCCATATATTGTCACTAGATACTGTAAACAGAGTCTTTATGCAGATACTTGACCAGGTACAGTGCACTGAGGTGTCAAGGCAGACACCATTTCCAGGAGAGTCAACAGAGTAGTGCCTATAAGTTGCTGCTCGCAGCAACAATTCCACGAGAATTTATCGTAGGCGGACTGGGAATGAACTAGTTCTATTTCTGGGCTGCTTTTTTGCTTGTTTGCTAGTTTATAGAAGAAGAGAGGCTTGCTTGCTTTTAGAGGTCCTATGCTTTCAGAGAGGCTATGCCTTCAGAGAGGCTACACTTTCAGAGGTGCTACGCTTTCAGAGGTGCGACACTTCCAGAGGTGCTACTTCTTAGAGGTTTGCTGCTTCTTCTTAGAGGTGAGTATTAGGGGTGCATCCAGAGATTCGTTCTAGAGGTGCATCTTAGTGGTGCGTCGTAAGTCCTATCAGAGGTGCTGCTTATCAGAGGTGCTTCCTATAGGTGCATTCTTAGTCCTGCGTCCTCCTCCCAGGTGAAGAGAATGTCTTATATACACTAAGGCAGCCAATCAGCTCAGGATTAAGTAGCACGATTGGAGCACGCACCACGGTACCAATCAAGAATGAGGAACACGTGTTGACCATGAGCACTGAGGAGACATCAACCAATCAGGCAAAAGGCCATGAGAGTTCACCCCATGTTAACACTAATTATGCACCTCCTCTTGACCCAACGCCAGCCACCATCTTAGAGCCACTTAAACATGTCTCTACATCTCCCCCTTTTTCTTTTTAAAAAGTGAAGAAAACTTTAATGGATGCGTGATAGCTACCGCTATTTCTGGATCCACTGTGCCTGTCTTAGGCGTCCACATGTCTTACTGACATTCTTACCCGTCATTGGATAATGAAGAAGCTTGATATTATTACCTTGGCTCCTGTCTTAGGTTGATATGTCAGCCACAGGAGACTTTCTCGTCTCTGACAACCAGCCATCCATTTGAGACAACCGAGCCTGAGGAGGTTTCTAAGGCAGCAAGTGCATTTTTTACAATGTTCTTGTATCCCTTTGTTGGCGTAGGTGCATCTTACACATGCAATAAAATGCTAACATAAACAGACACATGAATAAATCTAAGTTTACCGAAACTGGGGTCATGTCAACAATTGTTCTGGCTTGTTTTACTGAGGAAAAGATGAAAACCGTCTGAGTGGCTAAATTAGCTTATGAGGGGTTATGGGTTCAGACAATTCTAATTTGGGAATCACCTCAGCAATATAATTACTATCAGTAAAGAGATTCATTTGTTGCTCCTTAAACTTTACAAGGGCTATGACAGCTGCTTCCATTTCCACCAATTGAGCTGAATTTTGAGATGTAATCTGAATGATAGTATCTTGGTGAGTAACTACTGCAGCAGTACCATTAGAAGAAACATTCAGGGCCTTAGGTTTGTTGATAGCTGCTCCCTGACCCTTGTTAGGGCATTTTCTCTTTGCCGCTGTATATATCTGTGCATACACTCCAGGATCATCCTCTTTAAAGTTTTTCTAATGTTTGATGGTCTCTGTCTATTTTGGTCCTCAAATGAGGGCAGGTTCCATGAATTTTGGGGTACTTTGTATTAGACTGAATAAGATTTACCTCTCCCCTACCTTTTCCCCTTGTTCTTAAGTGTTCTGAGTAATTGTTTTCTAAGTCACTACCACTCAATTATTCCTCACTTTGTTCTCTTTCCCATTGTGGCACCTTGAGCATCCTTTCCTCTATAACCCTGGGCTTATTTTTGCTAGAGTTTGAATATATGATCGTGCAGTGTTTTCCTTCACTGTTGTGTCTTTTGTGACCTTAGTCATTCGGGTCTTTGGCTACATTTATTTGCTTCCAAGAAATGAGAGCACACATATAATTCAAAGATAGAATTTATAATTAAGAGGGAATAAGGGTCTAAATAGTTGAAAACTTCTCAGCATTGCTGTGTGGCAGGAAATGAAGGAGCTTTTCCAGTCAAGGAAACCAAGTGTGTGATAGGGTGACTATTGTATTGAGTTTCATATGAATAGAAATGACCAACACAGTGGATGAAATGTCCTGAAGACCTTTCAGAGATCTTGAAAACGTTCCCTCCCATCACAAACCAAGAGGTTTTGGAGAGCAGAATGGTTTCAGTGGACAGGCTCAGGACACCCTCCAAAGGATGGTGACTGCTGACTTCGACCTCTAGCACCACCCCTTTTTTTGTACAATGGAGCAACACTTATCAGCCTCTCCAGCTGTGGTTTAAGGTATATTTACCTTCTTACAATTAGTATGATATCAATTGTAGACTGCTAATGCAAGTTGAATATCCCTAATTCCAAATGCTTAGGACCACAATTATTTGTTTTATTTTGAAGTATTTATATATACAGAATGATACATTGGGGTAGGACCTGATCCTAAACACAAAATTTACTTGATTTACATATTCACTACATAAATATATTCCAAAGATAATTATATGCATACTCCAAATGATTTTGTGCATTGGACAAAATATCATGGTGCGGAATTTCCACTTTTGGCATTATTATCTAGAACATTTAGGAAGTTTTAGCATTTCAGATTTTGGATATTTGGGTTAGGATTATCCAACTTGTATATGCCCTTTATTCTCTTGAAGCAACTCCTTCTATGTCAAATTTTTTAAAGATTTTTATTGTAAAATGATGTTGCTTTTATCCATTTATTCAGATAATAATGATTTTTAATTTTTTCTGTTAATATAATGTATAGTATTTAATGACTGGTATTTATTGAACAATCTTTGAGTCTCAGAAATAAATCACATGTGGAGATTCCTTAGAAAACTTGGAATGGAACCACCATTTGACCCAGCTATCCCACTCCTTGGCCTATACCCAAAGGACTTAAAATTAGCATATTACAGAGATACAGCCACATCAATGTTCATAGCTGCTCAGTTCACAATAGCTAGATTGTGGAACCAACCTAGATGTCCTTCAATTGATGAATGGATAAAGAAACAGTGGTATATATATACAATGGAATATTACTCAGCCATAAAGAATGATAAAATTATGGCATTTGCAGGCAAATGGATGAAACTGGAGAATATCATGCTAAGTGAGATAAGCCAATCTCAAAAAACCAAAGGAAGAATGATATCGCTAATAAGTGGATGATGACACATAATGGGGGGTGGGAGGGATTAGTGTTGGGGTTGGAGTTGGGTTTAGGGAGGGGGGCAGGAATGGAGGAAGGAAGGACTGTATAGAGGGAGGGGAGGTGTGGGATGGGTGGGGGGAAGGGAAAAAATGGCAGAATGAATCAAACAACATTACCCTATGTAAATTTATGATTACACAAATGGTATGCCTTTACGCCATGTACAGACAGAGAAACAACATGTATCCCATTTGTTTACAATTAAAAAAAAAAAGAAAGAAATCACAGATGAGCAAGTCTTATAAGCCCTTAAATGTACTGTTGAATTCATCTTTATTGACAGTTTTTGCTTCTCTATTATTCACCAGGGATATTCATCAGGTATAATAGTTTATTATTTTCTCATAATATACTTATGTAGCTTTGATGTCAAGATAATGTTGGCCTCATAATTGAATTTGGAAGTGATTACTACTCCTCAGTATTTTGGAGGGACATGAAAAGGATACATGCTAATTTTTTTTATTAGAGCTTTATAGTTACACATGGTATTTGGGTTTATCCAGGTCACATTGATTTTTAAATGTTTTGTAAAACCAGTAAAGTTATCAGATCCTGGGATTTTTCTTTCATATAGGATTTTTTAATAACTGATTCAAACTCCTTGTTCATTATTAGTCTCTTGAGAATTTTGCATTTTTAATTCAGTCTTGGTAGGTTGCAAGGGTCTACAAATAGGTTCATTTCTTCTAGGTGATCCAAATTGTTGGTATAATTGTTCACACTGGATTCATAGTACATTGTATTTTTGTGTCATTAGCTGAATGTTTCTTCTTCATTTTGAATTTATTTACTTTAATATTTATCTAGCTAACTTTTATCAATTTTGTTTATTGTTTCAAATATCAACTCTTAACATTGTTGATGCTTAATATTATTACCCTAGTTGCTATTTTTTTCTTTTTCAGTACTTTTTATTTCCTCTCTCATAATATCTTTAGTTACTTCTTCATTTTCTAGTTCTTTGAGGTATAAAGTTTGAAACTTTGTTATTTATTTGTGATCTAATTCATATAGGCATTTATAGTTATATATCTACTTCCTTTACAGAACTCCTTTTCTGCACATTATAAATTTTAGTATGCTGTATTTTGATTTGTGTAAGTATCATTTAATTTTCCTTTCAATTTTGCCAATGACCTATTGGAAGGTCAGGAAGATGTTATTCAAATTCTCTATATTTGTGAATATGCCAACATTCAGTTATTGATTTAGAGTTTCATGTGTTTCTTTGGCAAAGATACTTGATATCATTTCAGTATTCTTAAATACTTGAAACATTTTTGTGACATAACATATGACTTATCCTGGATAATGCTGTGTATGCACTACAGAACAATGTGTATTCTGCTATTGTGTGGAATACTCTATATATGTCTGTTAGGTCTATTTGGTAACATATAGCTCAAGTCCAATGTTTCCTTATTGAATTTTTGTTTGGATGACCTATCCATTGTTAAAGATGGAGTACTGAAGCACCCTCCTATTATTATTTTGCAGTCTATTTCTCCCTTAAGTACTATAAATATAAATACACACACACACACACACGCACATGCACACATACTCTCAAGGAACTGACCCATTTATTACCACATAATGACCATCTTTTATGTGTTTCTTATAGTGTTTGGCTGAAATTCTTCTGTGTAATAGAAGTGTAACTATCCCTACTGCCTTTTGGTTTCTGTTGCATGGACTGCCTTACTGTCTTTTTCCTGCCCTATTTTATTTTGTCCTGAATGTTTGTGTCCCCCAAAATGTCACTGTTTCGTTCCTAGTGACCACAGTGAGCATATTAGTAGGTGAAGTCTTTTGAGGTGAATAGGTCATGGGGTTCCTTCCTCAATAATGGATACATTGCCCTTAAAAGGAAAGGCTAGAGTACTTCTTTGACCCTTCCACCTAGTTAGAATGCAGTGAGAAGGTACCATTTGCAAAGCAGAGAATAAGCCCTCCTGGGACACCAAGTTAACTGGTGCCTTGATCTTGGGCATTTCAGTCCCATTAACTGTATGAAAAGGTGTGTCTTTTTAAAGTAAGTCACACTGAATAAATTAGATTTATTTGTTATAGTGGCCCATTGGGAATGAGTTAAGTATATTCACAAGTGTTAACATTAAACACAAAGATTACTTGCTTATTGTAACCAATTCCCTTGAAATTGAGAAATCTGCCTCAACTCAGTCAATTTGTCTAAATCAGGATCTGAAAGAAGAAGAAAGTATTTAATATAAGCCATGTGATTTTTTGCAATATGAAGTAACCATTTGTCACATTAAATTTTTGTGTATTTTTATCTTTATTTTCATCCTAAACATTATACCTTTTAAAAATCAAAGATGTTTCTATTCAAAAGTGATTTTAACTAAATAGTGGAATCTGAAATGTAAAGACATAAAAATTACACTTCAAAATCTTGTTACTGAAATTTTTAAGCTAGAAAAGCATTTCTATAACAAAAAATTCATTAAAGCACTATTTGACATTGAGATCATTGCCAATGAGGTCTGTATTTCTACACATGATCACCTTGCTTTTTAGACATCATTATCTTAAAATATCTTATTCTTAAGGTTCAATACTGATTATATTAAAGATTGAAAATTTTACAATATAGATAAGTTCTGATACTCTTCAACTTATAGTGGGGTTACCTCCTGATTAACTCATGATAAATTGAAATTATTTTAAGTTGAACATGTATTTAATATCCCCAACCTCTCCTATATCATAGCTTAGCAGAAGAGTACTCTGTAGATATTGACTGCTTACTTTGTTGATCACAAGCCCAATTGGATGCTGTTAAATATTTGTAACCAATAACATAAAAGTAGTATACCATGAATTTCTAGCATTAGAAAAAGATTAAAATACAGTTTCTACTCAATACATATCACTTTCATACTACAGTGCAAAAAAATCACAAGTTAAACCACTATAACTTAGGGATTGTCTCTTTAAAGGAATTACAACTTAATCCTCTTTCTATAAACACAAATGTAGTTTTTACTGATTGTATGGCATTTTCTGCCAATCCTTTTTTCCATAGTTATACAGTTACAGTTATGATAGTTACATATCCAATTAAACTTGTATTCCTCTTTGTGATTTGTTTACATTTTTAAATGGACTAGATTCATGTATTTTGGAAGCTCAGATGTCATCTTTTTTACATTTGTTTATTGACTGATAAGTAATAATCAGTAATTGCTTATATTTTTTTACTAACATAAGGCATGACTTATTTGGTTTTTACATGTTTCTGAATTACATAATTTTGAAGATGGAGAGTGTATCTTTCCATGCACTGTGAAACAAAGTCTCAGAGAACCTCAAAAGTTATGTAGAAAATTTTAGAGTTTGGAGAATGATGGATACAGACAAACATGGAAGTAATTGCATTTAATTTCTTGCCATAGATGTTTTATGAACAGGATGCAACCAGTTTGCCAAATTTGAATGCAATGCTTTTAAGATGTGGGCCTGTGGTCTCTGAGATTCTAAATACGTCAGCACATATCAACACAAATTCTGATTTATGAATAAAAATGAGTTAAACAATACTTAAAAATAAAATTAAAACTAGATTAAATAATAAAAATTCTGAATTTAAGTGTATGTTCTAATGATATTAATAATGGAACCTATTATTTTTTTGTGCAACGAGGATACTCCATGTGACCATCAATACACTTTGTACGAAATAGTTGATTTGCTAATGGACGATATCCATATTTACATCTAAATTCAACTGAATCTCCTGACATAGAATAAAGTTTTTGCTCTTCTTTCCACCTGAAGCTTATGTTGTGTCTTTCCAAGATTTCTTCTGATATTACACATGCATCTGAAAGAAAGAAATGAACATGAAATATTAAGTAAGAGGAGTCTTTTATCAAGACTTTGGGATGTTCAAGTAGAATGCTTTTTAATGTTTCAGAAATTCTTCCTGAAAACTCTTTCTGAACAAATTTTTTGTGAATACCAGATAGATTTAAATAAATTTAAAATGGAAAATGATGTAAAAATTAGGTGGTTAATATGTGATAATTATATTTTATTATCAACTGAAAAGATTAATTACCATATTAAGAGCTCGGCATTTTAGAGTGTAAAATCATCATGGCACGATGGCTGATTTTTTTCTTTTTGGATGGGAGAGTGAAACCAGGGACACTTTACCACTGAGCTACATCAATAGTCCTAGTGTTTTTTTTATTATTTTTGTTATTATTATCATTACTATTTTGAGATAGGTACTCACTAAATTGCTAAGCCTGGCCTCACACTTGGGATCATCCTGCCTCAGCCTCCCACGTTTCTGGTTTTTCTTTAATTAAAATCTTGGTCAAATGCTACAAAGTTTCAGTTATAAAAATGTATAAGAGAGGGTGTCTCACATACACAAGCAGTAGAAAAGATTAATGAAAACAAAATTTGGTATCAGAAAAGGTAAGAAAGATGAATACACCTTTAATAAGACAAACCAAGACAAAAAAAGGGATAACTCAAACAAAATAAGAAATGAAAAAGAAGACATTATAACCAGTACCACAGAAATATGAGGGATCATTAGGGATTATTAAGATGAAATACATGCTAACAAATTGAAAAATGTGAAGAAATTCATAAATTTTTAGACACAGAGGTTCTGTTAAAATTAAACCATAGAAAGATACAAACCAGAAGAGATCAATAATGAACAATGAGATTGAATCAGTAATAAAATAGTTTAGGAAAGTTTAGATGTCTTTACTGATTGATTTTTTAAACTCTTTAAGGAAGAACTTATTCCATTTCTTTTAAAGTTACTGTAAGGGCGGATTTAAGTGACTGCATGGGGGGAAGCTGGATACCTGGCAACCCACTGCAAACATGGGGGGGCATCAGGCTGCCCGCATGCACCAAAGAACAACCACTCAGATGCAGGCAGATAAACTTCATAGTGTCTTGCAACTGCCCATCAATCAACGGAATCCCCAGCCAACCCTTGGGGGACACTAAACCCTCATGCTTTTCCCCACCTATTCTGGCCTGTAAAGACTCTGGGCAGCCGGGGTCATATGTGGTTTTCTCTAGATTTCTACCCTGACCTGTATCCGGGAGGACTGGAAATTTCAACCAAAAGCCAATTTCCAATAAAGCTTGGTTTGGTCGCTTTGGTACAACTCCTGTTTGGCCACCTGCCCCCGGGGCTTAGTTATTGCAAAGAATTGAAATAGGGAATCCTTCCCAACTCATTCTCTGTGGTACTCTGGTAGCATCACAGATAAGAACACAAGATAAAAGAAACTGTAGACTAATAATCATCATGGACAGAGATGAAAAATTTCTCAACAAAATATGAGCAAATTTGGTTCAAGAGAGAATCATAAAGATTGTTCACCATAAACAAATTGGTTCCATCCCAGGGATGCAAGGATGGTTCAACATATGCAGATCAATAAACATAATACATGTCATTAACAGAATGAAGGATACAAATCATGTGATTAACAGATACAGAAAGTGCTCGAAAAAATTCAACATCACTTCCTGATAAAAGCCCTGAACAAATAGTGTCTGGAAAGATTATACCTCAGCATCATAAAGGCTATATATCACATAGTCAAAGGCAATACACTGAAGTGAGAAAAGTTGAAAACATTTCCTCAAAGATCAGGAACAAGGGTGTTCATTCTCCCAGCACTTATTCAATATAGTACTAGAAATTTTAATCAGAAAAGTGAAAGAAGAGAAAGAAAGAACAAACAAATTGGAAGGAGAGAAGCCAAATTATTCGTGTCTGCAGATCATATGCTCAAATATATAGGAAAACCTAAAGACTCCACCAAAAGATTCTTAGAATGGATAAAGTCAGTAAGGTGCAAGATAACAAAATCAACACAGAAATACCAGTGAGAATTTTATACACCAATAATGAATTTGCTGAGAAACAAATCATAAAAACAATCCCATTCACAAATCTGTACAACAAACAAACAAATACAACAAAGAACAAAAGACCACTACCACACACTGATGAAAGAAATTGAAAATGATACAAAATAAATAAAGAGATTTCCCATGTTCAAGGACTGGAAGAATTTGTGTTGTTAATATTTCCATAATACCTTAAGCAATTTACATATTAAAAGCGATCCTACTTAAAATACAAATGATATTCTTCACAGAACCAGAAAAGAAAATTTTAAAATTCATATGAAGAACAAAAGACCTGAATAAGTATAGAAATCTTGAAGAACAAAAAAAAAAAAAAAAAAAAAAAAAAACGAAGCTGTAAGCATTACAATACCTGATTTCAAGACATACTGCAGAGCCATAATAACCAAAATGCCATAATAACCAAAAACAGACACATAGACCAATGGTACAGAATAGAGACTCTCAGATAGATAGATAGATAGATAGATAGATAGAGATAGATAAATGCATGCATCTCTATCTACTGATTTGTAACAAAGTTTCCAAAAAGAAAGAAGGAAAACAATGGCTAAAGAGTGACCTCTTCAGTAAACGATGCTGGCAAAAATATATATCCATATACAGATAATTAAATCTTGACTCCTCTTTTCATGTACAAAATTAAATTCAAAACATTTCACAGGCTTAAATATAATATCTAAAAACTCTAAAATTAGTAGAAGAAAACAATGAAGAAATAATAAATTGACTCAAGCAATAATTTTATGGATAGACCACAAAAGCATAGGAGTAAAAATTCTATATATTAAATTGAAAACCTTCTGCACAACTAAAAAACCAACAGAATGAGACAAGCCATGGAATGGAGGGAAAAAAAAAAACTTGTCAACTATGAATCTGACAAAGGGTTAATATCTAGAATGTGTGTTTAATGACCTTAAAAAACTAAAAACAAGTAATCCAAGTAAAAGTTGGACAAATGATTTGTGATATCTCAAAGAAGAAATACAAATGGTCAAAAATACATAAAAATGCTCAATATAATTAACCAACAGGGAAAAGAAAATAAAAATTACATTGAGG
The DNA here is from genome assembly GCF_902686445.1 of Sciurus carolinensis. Lineage (NCBI taxonomy): Eukaryota > Metazoa > Chordata > Mammalia > Rodentia > Sciuridae > Sciurus > Sciurus carolinensis. The sequence continues at coordinate 90,759,468 of NC_062224.1, forward strand.
TATTGTATCACCCCAGTTAGAATGTGTATTTTTAAAAATAAACCGTGAAATTAACAAGTGTTGGTGAGGATGTGGGGGAAAATGCACACTTGGTGGGAATTTAAATTGGTACAATCATTATGAGAACAGAAGGTTTCTCAAAACCCTAAAATTAGATCTGCCATATGATCCAGCTATCCTGCTTCTGGGTACATATCCAAAGAAAACATCAATCAGCATACCAAAGGGATATTTGCATGCCCCTGTTTATTGCTGTGTTATTCACAATAGCTAAGATGTTGAATGAGAATGTGTTGATCCATAGATAAAGATAAAGTGGCATATTTAAACAAGGAAATATTATTCAGCCATAAAGAATTGAATCTTATCATTTATAGCAAAATGGATACAACTGGAGGATATTATGTTAAGTGAAGTGAGCCAGACACAAAAAGATAAGCCGTTATCTTTCATATGTGGAATATTAAAAAGGGTGACCTAAAAGTAGAATAATAACGGTTAGAGGTTAAGAAGTGTGTAAGCGGTAGGGTAGGTAGATGGAGGTTGGATATGATCAGGCAGGATATATACATGTATGGAAATATCACAAAGACCCCCATTAATATGGGCAACTAATACAGGCTAATAAAAAATTAAAATATAGTTTTAGAAGTCCTCCCATTGTGTATCTTGAATACATATAATTATATTTATTATTTTAAAATAAAAAATAACTTATTAATATTTATTTCCTCACATATTAATACTTATTAGAGAAGCATTACACAGAATATATCTTCTTTAATGTGTGAATGTTCTATTGAACACAGCAAAGTATCATATTCAAGGATTTTCCCAGGACCTGTGAGAACACTGAAGTACTTACGTAAACATTTGGGTGGTTCTGACCACTCTCCAGCTCTACACACTATTGTCTTGCTACCCTGAAGTTGATACAAAGACTGGCACTGATATTCAACCGATGAACCTGGAGAATATACTGATAACGGGAATGAAGTGAGGTCTCCGTTTTCAATAGGTGGAGGATAACCACATTTTCCTGTAGAATCTGAAAAATATCATTTCATTTATGGAGAGAACAAATCAAAATACAGGATAAAATTAAAGCCAGCACAAACATATCTCCATCTACAGCCTCAAGACTTTATCATTTCTGGTAACAAGTGATTGCTTGAAGAAATCTTACTCACAGAAAATGAAGGTTACATTTTTAAGCTCTTCATTTCATCTCACTGAAGGCACTAATAAACCATCAAAAAATGTGTCCATTACGTAGGGAAATGTGTCTTAAATAAATGCTGCGTGGGTAGATAGCAAGAAAAACTAAGAAAGTTTTTTGTTCTTATATATGACATAATGCAGTGTTTATTGTGTCCCTACTGATTTCTTTTTGATTTTCCTTTTCATTACAAAAGAAAAAAATAACTTTTTGGAAAAAATTCAAAAATGCAAATTTGTAGAAGATAAAAGGGAAATATTTTCTACCTGATCTGGTCAAGATGAGTATAAATCATTCTTATGTATTCCTTTTGCTAAGCATAATTTATAATCTGGGATATAAAAAATTGAAATACCAATATAAGAAGACTCTGGAAGGTACAGAGAATTCATTCTGACTAGGAACTTCAGAACTCAAGGAATGGAAAATAGTTTGCTATATGAGTTCACTTTAGGGCTTTTGTGTATTCTAGATGGAGCACTGGAAAAAACTAATCCCAGGATTGGTATCAGGTAGAGATAAAAAAGGAAAATCTCATAAGGAGCCTCATTCCTTTAACCTAAGGACAAGAAAGGGAGCACTCTTGCAAGACCAAGAGAAGATAGACTGAAAATCTATCAGCGAATTCAACTTCAGAGCCTTGAGAAGAAAACATTGGAGGCCCAGAAAGAGGGAAGAAATAAGTTTAATAAAACAACTTCACAACCTGGGCACGAGGCACAAAAGTAGGTATTCAGAAGATGTGTAGACTCATGTTAATACATATCATAATGAATCTGTTTGAAGATAAAGGAAAAATTCTTGAAAACTGCAAGGTAGAAAATCCACATTACCTATAGGTGACTAATATTCAAATGACAGCGGGCTTCTCATTCAGGGCCATGGAAGCCACAAGGAAGTGAAAGAAGAAAGATGTCACCCTTCAACTCTATATGCAGTGACACTGAGCTTTAGAATAAAGGCATAAATAAAGGCATTCTTTTACAGAAAAGATCAAGAGAATCTGTCTCCAAGAGTTATCCTTAAAGTCTAACTGAAGAAATTCTTCATATAGAAATGAAAAGATGACAAAAGAAGATTGAGTCTTCAGGAGAGAGAAAAGAACAATGTAACTGATAAAAGGAAAAATATATAATATAATAGACGTTTTCCTCCTCAGTTCATTCATTATGTTTAATGTCTGAAGGAAAATTATAGTATTTGATAATAGTGCTCAGTGTATATAGAGGAGACACAAAAGGGCAAATGGACTTAAATGGAAGAAAGGTTCCCACATTTTGATGGAAAAATAAAATGTCAATACTAGTTGAGTGATAAGCTGCAAATATATTATGTATATACTGGAATACCTAAAACAACAATTTTAAGAAGAAAGGAGGTGGGGAATCTATCAGAAAGATACACACAGAGATACAAAGATACAAAAATAGGAAGATAAATCAAAATAAAATTCTTTAAAAATGCTCCCCCAAAGGAAGGAAAGAGATCAGAAACAGGAATGAGAAACAGAGAAAATAAATAAAACAAAAGAAGACACAAAACTCCAACATTTCAATAATTATTTTAAATATAAATGGTATAAATATACCAGGTGAAAAGAGCAAGAAGGGCAAGATAGATATGTAAATGAAACCTTACTCAAAAACTGACTTCACCATTAGCAAAAAAGTAGAGTCAAAGTCAAGGAAGAGAAAGTAAATTAGAAAAAATTAATTTTTTAAAGTAGAAATGGATGATATAATATATACATTATGTGTTTCCCTTATTTCCTGAATTCTAAACATTAGGTGTGAATGACCAAGTACCCAGGATTATTTTATAAATATATTGATTCCCTGGCTGGCCTCAGGCACATACCTTCAAATATTTTCTATGTATTGAGAATGCCCAAATGTATATCATATTCTATGATCAGTCTTCAATCCCCTGTTTTCTACTTCTCAAAGGGGATATCTCTGGGAGTTTTCAAAATGTACTGAGTATCTTAATGCTTAAGAATTTTCTCAGATTGTAATTGTTCTATTAATTCAGTTAAGTATGTCTTGAAAAAACTACATGATATTTCTTAGTACATTTGAACAAAAAATAAATTTCTAGCAATATCATTTTATTTGCATTTAAAAATATATTCTATAAGAATTACTTCACTTTATTTTTATCAACATATTTTACTCATACTATGTCCTCAAGCAAAGCAAAATTAGGAATATGATATTCTACCTTTGCACTGAGGTGGCTCTGTCCAGGTTCCATTTAGACACATCACTTCTACTTCCCCATATATTTCAAAAGGTTTGATGCATTCATAACGTACTCTCTCACCAGATGGAAATCTACGCATCTGTTTTGATAATATATTAGCATTTTCCACTATGGGTGGATTCACACAGGAAGTATCTAAATAGAAAGAAAAGAAAGTATCTCCGCCTAGCATTCATTTTGAATAACCAAGCAATCAATAAGAATCCAAATATATTTTAAGCAGGATTGAAAATAAATAGATTCTTTGACATGAAGAACTTTTCTGATTTCAATGAATTCACATGTAATATGAGAAAAAAAGATATACCAATATTTTTTTGTCAGAGCTAACCTTTCATTCCCTTAAATAACTCTTCCCTATCCTTTACTAGGACACTGATAGACATTTTAACTCCTTGAAAGCCACTGAGAATGAAAGTTCCTGGACATTTCCTACTGGGTTGAGTAGAACAAATATTACAAGTTGTATATGTGCAATATGAATTTTTAAAAGCACAAAAAATAAGAGTAAAGAGATTATATGGCATCAATGTTTGGTATAAAAATATCTTGTTAATTATCATTTTAGTTCCTAAATAAAAACAGAGGCATTTCCTTAGAGATAAAGTCAAAAATTAAGAACACAGTTGGAAGAATAATCTGTTTATTCTTAAAACACAGTTAAAAGATGAAGATGTTATGTTCAACTATAATGCACCAATAAAAACAAAAAATTGGTTAAGTAAAACAAAAAAATTATGATAAATTTTTAAAAAATTAAAGATATGGGAAAAAACAGAAAAATTTACTTATAATTATAGAAACATAGCTTTTATAAATTATTTATAAATGCTTTCTGATAGTATGATGAAAAATGTATAATTCCTCAGAGTTTTAGGTGCATGTATAGTAATAACAGACTATTGCAATGGTTCCAAACAGAGGTGTAATGAAATCCTTTGGAGAACTTGATAATTTTTTTTTTTTTTTTTTTTTTTTTTTGCTCTGCTGGGGATTGAACCCAGGGCCTTGTGCTTGCAAGGCAAGCACTCTACCAACTGAGCTATATCCCAATCCCAATAAATACTTTTTAAGAGATCACCTCAAGATTATTTTTTCCAGTAGGTCTAAAATGAGCTCAGGAATTTTTATTTGGATTCATAAAAATTTGTTCAAAAATGTTGATGCTGCTTGTCCAGGGAACACACTTTGAGAACCACAGGGCTATGTGATTATCTATAGCATATTCAATTCCAACCTTTCATTTTTAAACTTAAGCCTACTTTGTCTTGCCCTAAATATTAACCTATGCTCATTTTGAAGGATGCTATGAAAAATTTAATACTTCATAAATGACTAATAAATAAATTTACAATGCCATCAAAGTACCTTTGCACATCGGCTTTCCTATCCATTTGCCATTAATACATGTCACAGTATTGGACCCATCCAATTGGTAAAATGTTGGACATTTGTAAGTCACTTGATCCCCAGACTTATATGATTCCTTCCTCAGTCCTATGAGTGTGGCACCATCAAAGTTGGGTAAATTAAAACAATCTGTTCCTGAGAGAAAAATAATATGTATTTGTTCAGTAAATCTTAAAATATGTAATCTCTAATAGTAATATTCTAAAATAATACTTAGACTTAGCTACCTATAGAACCAATGAATACCACATAATATACTTCTCACAACTTGGCAAATAGGATCAGTTTTGACTTCAATTGAGTTGTTCTAAATTTATCAGAAGTATAAGACAGGAATGATGCTTGAAGAAATATTTAATAGTTCTAATGTTTAAGGCTAGATTTTTACATTCAAATAATTTTTGCCTGCACTTGCCACATGTGTTATGTATGTCTACTTTTGGCTTCTGCAAATGCGAATTACTTACAAAAATCATTCCAAAGCTTTAGAAAGTATATATTTTAGTGAGATTACTGATGAACTGAGAGTAGATTACATAATGATGAGATTGATAAGTAAGGGCCAGTTTCTCCAGAGATAAGAAGTCTGAGAATGTACATCAGAGGATGCCAATGTTCACACAAAATGATGTGAAAATGAAGTAATTTGCCTCATAGTTTCAATTTTTTTTAAGTACTAGACTATAATTCTCTGCCAGACTCAAGAAACTTCAGGTACCTTGTAAAATTCTGGAATTACAGCTTACTTTCTTATTTGTAGCACTTATACTTTGAATTAGGGAATCTGACACACATATTAAAAAATTAAATACACTATACTTATGCATTCTGGTGGGGAGGACCATTTTCCTCCTAAACATTTTATAAATGCAGGTCCATCAATTCCAAAACCTTCCGAACAATTGTAAGTAACTTCTTTTCCATATGGGTAACTGTCTAACTCATGAGACACAAAACCGTTTAAAATGGAAGGTGGAGATTCACAAGGAAGTCCTAAAAAATAAAGTAATGAAAGAATGAATCCACATTTCACTAACTCAGAAATAAAATTTTATATGTCAATTTTGATATAACACAGTTTTTTAAAAGAAATAATAATAATAACAGAGAAACTACTAGGAAGTCACAGAGAATGTGCACAAAGGCTTCCTAAGCCTTTCTCATTCTGTCCATCTCTCAAACTGTAAAAACAGGAGCAAGAAATTGAAATAAAAAATGACAAAGTTTCTCTAATCAACCATGAGTGATAAATGTAAACATCCTCAAAATTAATAACATTAAATAAATTATCAAATATTATGAGACATCAGGAGAAACACTGTAAGAAAAGCATTTTTAAAATATTTTAAAACTTGGTTGCAAAGGAAACTCTAGAACGTATATAAATTTAAATTCACTACACATTACATTTTTTACGAAAGAAATGCCAAAGCAAAACGTGACTCTATAATGAACCAATAAAATTAACAAAAATAAGATTGATTCAATAATGCAAAAGTATTTTAATGGTAATATATATAAATGATTAAATAATATAATCTCTATTATATTATTCTGTCCCCTGACTTTCACTATAGCATATTACTTTTCATTGTTTGTATTCTTAATTATTTAACTATGTGTAATCTCAGATCAGAATTCAAGTTTTCATATAGTCCTCACCTACACACTGAGGTGGAGAACTCCATTTGCCCATGTGGCATGTTATCCCATCTTCCTCAGAGGTTGTAAAACCATCTTCACAAATATAATTCAATTTAGTGCCATGTGCATAATATCTGGATTCATTTATTTCTTTCCACTCTTCTGAAAATCTTGATGGCCTAATGGTTCCATGGTCTATACCAGGTGGTTGAGAACACGGAAGTTTTGCTATGTGAGAAATAGGAATCAAAGGGTGAAACAGAAATAAAACACTTAAATTAAAACTAAAATTAAATACTATTGAGTTATGTCACCACAATATCCATGCTATCCTCTTGTCCACTATCCCCCTTGATTTGTGTCTATTTTTATTTTATTTTATGAAAAATAGTCATAAAGAGAACTTTTATCTGCTATTTACATAATATCACAATGTGTTGTCCAGTTTTGATGACAGAAATGAAAGATGGTGAATAATTTATGTACCCGAATCATAACTTACAGTTTCAGGATACAATGTGATAGAGAAAAAGGTCTTCACCTTTTCCATTTACATAAAGCAAAGGGGATTATTAACTTCAATTTAAAGCATGTTATAAAGCAAGTTGCACACTACTGACCAACACAGCGTGGTATTGACTGCCATCTTCCATTTTTGCACACGATTTCTTCTGCTCCCTGAATCAGATAATTTTCTTTGCAAAGAACAGATACTTTTTCTCCATCCTGATATTTCACTGTGGTTGTCATGTCTTCAGCATTGGGAATCTGAGGTGGAGGTGGGCAGGAGTGTCTTTCCACTTCTAGAAAATATTAAAATTAGATTTTTTCAATAAAAAATAATAATTTGAATACATTTAAAATATATTTCAAAAATAGAAAATTCAATAGCCCTGAATCATAAATGATGATGTAATTATGTTGTATGTTTGTATATGTTACACTTTTCAATTCATATAGTAGTTTAGTTTTACCTATTTTTATGTTCCTCCTTATTGGTTTTCCCATTCAATCTTTTTAAGCAAACTTCCTTATTTACAAGAAACTTATTATTTGTAATCTGTAGATAATCTTAGCAGAATGATACACTTTAAATAACAAGTGTTAAATAAAGTATGCAATGAAGTTCTTCTTAGAAATATGCATGAACAAATGTATTGGGACAGGATTAAGACCCTTCTGAAATAATCTACCAACAGAAGCTGATTAGCCAGAGGAAAAATTTGCAGATAGTTAACAGTCAATATGGTATTGCCTCTAGACCACTAAATACGTTTACAAATGATTTACAGTGTGCTACTTCAAGTTTCAACCCTCCTGATCTACCATTTAGAAGCACACCTACACTGCCTAAGTGTTGGAAGTCATCCTTATCTAGGAGAATCAGATGTGGTTAAGCCATGGGACATTGAGGCCTGACTCCCAGGAACTGACAGCCATAGGAGAGTGGGGCCCTGTGTGGGAGTGGTTCCCAGTCTGGTTATATGATAGTTTTCCTGAACAAATTGACTCCCTTAACTCCACCACATCCTGTTCATCACAGAAGAAGCCCTTCCCAGTCCTGGCCCCTTTACCTGTGTGACTATAAATAAGGAGAGTTGGGCTACTCCATGTTGTTAGAGGCCAGATCTGGTATGGCCAGTTTCCTTACGCCCCCTCTTATTTAAAATGAGTACTGGCTCTTGTTTGTTTATTGGTTAGATAAGTTAATGGGTAATTGATTGATTTACAGCCAACATCATCCTCCAGCAGTTAACCCTTTTCTCATCCACATGGGACATGGCAGAAACCCCAACAGCTAAGGGTATATAAATTGATGGTATACACTCAGTTTAATGTCTGCACAATTTAACTGTAGCTACAAAATTAGTAGAGTATAAAAGACCCCTCTCAAACTTATATCTGAGTTCCTATAAAATGAAAATACCACAGATGCATCTCCATGGTTTATAATGTGAAGATGAACTATATTCCATTTGAATAGGGAAGGTCTCTGGGTGAATCTGGAAGTAATTGAACCTCTGATTGCTTAAGCTTGCTTTCTCTATTCTACTGTGTTTTTTACTTCATTAAAAGCATTATGCATGTAAATTGACAAAAATCATAACCCTTTCAAAACATAGAAAAAGAAAATAAGATTGGCTATAAAAAAACAGAAGAGAGTTAACTTCACTCATTAAAAAAGAGAAATGTGGGACTGGGGACATAGCTTAGCTAGTAGAGTTTTTGCCTTGCATGCACAAGGCCCTGGGTTCAACCCATGGCACTACAAAAAAAAAAAAAAAAGAAAAAGAGGAAGAGAGAAATGTAAGTTAAAACTGTGATGAAAGACTGTTTTCTCTGTGTCCATTGGCAAAAATACAGAGTTAGCTAACCTCCTTTATTGATAGAACTCTGGAGGGGAAAGCATTTTCTCATGCATTCTGAGCATGGTGTATTAAAGTAACCCAGAATTATTGTTGTGGTCTATTTGATTTCTGGAATTGAGAAGAATATGTGAAGTTAACTATCTTGTTGTTTATTAATAGCAAATTTTATTTCCTTTTTCTATGTTTTGAAACAGTTATGATTTTGTCAATTTACATGTTAGGAAGGATAGCTCTTTGTGATATGAGCTATAAATATCTCCCTTAGTTGTCTTTTTTTAAAAAGTTTGTTTATGAAGCTTCTTTCTTTAAAAAATTGATTTTTATGTAACAAAACGTAACAGTGAAATAATTTATGACTTGGTGATCTTGAGTCATGAAAAGTTAGATCTTGCTAACTCCAGATTTGTAAAAAAAAATTTTTTTAGAGTTTTCTCAGTATTATTTAATGGTTATGTTATTTAAAAAATATCTTTGGTACATATGGAATTTATCATGGTATATGAGGTAAGGCAAGGATATTACTTTACTTATCCCTTTAACATTTATTGACTACTTCTTTTTCCCAGTGATTTGAGAGGAAGTCCTCTTTATACATTCAATTTCTATATGAATCTGAGTGTACTTATATCTGGGCATTATGTTTTACTCATAGGCCAGTATGATACTCTCAAATTATTTAGGCTTTTAAAAATGCCTTAATGTGTTTTACTTCTGGTCCCACTCTATGTTTATTTTTTTTCCACTAAATTTAGCAACAGGTGATAGAGCTTTAAACTGTTAAGCTTTCATTGAGATTTTCTTAAATTTAGAAATTAATTTACAAGATAATATGGTCCTTCTATTTGTAGAAAGGCTATTTTTTTGCTTCAGTGGTATTTTAATTTTAATTTTAATAAACCTCACATTTTTATTGACAAACATTAATATATTTTTTGTTATTGTTATGTATGAAATCTTTTCTTCCATTAAATCTTCCAAAAGGTTGTTTGAATATATATAAACTACTGATTTTCATATGTAGATTTTGTACTTGGTAAACTAATTGAGTTATCTTACTGTTTATAGTAGCTGTTAATAAAATATCTTGAATTTGAAAACAAAAAGCAAAGAGGAAGAAAAGAAAAGTGTACACTGAAAAGTACTGTAAATCTTTTCAAGTGTTTGTTGTGCTGTTAACAGCTCATGGACATATTGTACTGAACAAACTTGATTCATGATTATTATTTACTCCAAGGTTTCTGGTTTTGATTATTTTCTCATTTCTATTCTTAAATATGTTGACATATTTTTCAATGTACTTTCATAAGTTTATTTTCCTTAGGTGTGTTCATTTTTGACTTCTAGATTATATGTTTCTTTTATTTTATTCTTTGTTTTCTAATGTATGTTTTAATGCTATAAATATCTCTGCATTTGTTCTATTCCATAGATTTCAGTTTATACTGCAATTACTGTCATTAATTTATGGTGATTTTTAGTAGTAAGCAATTGATAATGAAGTTGTTTGTTTTCCAATTTTCCAAATTTGTAACATGAGCATTTAAGTTATGTAGTTAGCTCTTTCATTACTTGAATTTTTAATTTCAAGAAAATGCTTTAGGAAGTTGATGATTTAGAATTCATTTAGATTTTCTCTATCACACATATATGGTCAATTATTCTAGGACCTGGAAACCTTAAAATTAGATAATATATACCTTAGGACAAGTCTTTAAAAACTTGGAAATAAATATTTTATAACTATAAAAGAGTTACTTCACAAGAACAAACCAATCTTGAATATATGTATATATCTAAATTATCAAAATACATAAAACATATATAGAACTGAAGAAGAGAAAGGCAAATTTAATTCTAGATATCAATATTGACACAATGCATGCTAAGTCATATTGAACAAATAGATAAAAGATTTTGAAGCAATATGGATCAATTTAAAAAACACTATTACTCACTTTAACCTAATCTTACTTCTAGAATATATGCATATTTTTTGTGGAAATGGAGTTATAAACTAGATAGAAAACATACAGTGAAATAAAAAAAAATCATAATTTGAATTCTTGCATACTATTCCTGAGAACAGAATTACATGACTACATAGTCTAGTAAGAATAAATTATCTATAAAAAAAAATTTGGAAATGAAAGCACAACTTCAAAATAATAATTGTTGAGCTTAAGGACAAATCACAAGGAAAATCAGAATACATTTCAAAGGGAATAAAAATTGAAAATAAATTATATATATATATATATAATATAAGTAACATTATATATCATACATACAGTTTGTGTTTATAAATACATTTTTAAAAATAAACATACATTTTTATTTATAAAATACATAGTTAAATATTCGTATACATATTTATACGTCTAACTTTGTGGGACACAACTAGAACAGGTCTTTAAAAAATGGAGGTTTGTTAAGAGAGTTGGATGACCGGCTTCTGAGCGGGAAACTTCTTTGCAATGGTGATTAAAACACTAATTAAAAATGGGTGATGTTGAGGAAGGCAAGAAGATCTATGTTCAGAAGTGTGCCCAGTGCCACACTATGGAAAGGGGAGGCAAACACAAGACTGGGGCAAATCTCCATGGACTGTTTGGGTGGAAGACAGGTCAGGCTGCTGGATTCTCTTACACAGATGCCAACAAGAACAAAGGCATCACCTGGGGAGAGGATACACTGATGGAGTATTTGGAGAATCCCAAAAAGTACATCCCTGGAACAAAAATGATCTTTGCTGGCATTAAGAAGAAGGGAGAAAGGGCAGACTTAATAGCTTTCCTCAAAAAAGCTACTATTGAGTAATAGCCACTGCCTTATTTATTACCAAACAAATGTCTCATGGCTTTTTTATGTGCACCAGAATTTAAGTGATGTGATACACCAGAATTCAGATCATGAATGACTGACAAAATTATTTTTGTTGGACAGTCCTGATATAAGTAAAATTGACTTGTAGTTAAATTAATATTTTGGTTATACTCCCACTTCAGTAAATTCTATCACTTTCCCCTTTTTAAAGTTATGGTTGGACTTAATTAGTGATATTCAGTATTTCACAAAAATGGTGAATGACATCTCAAAACTTGTTTATATTTAGGTTTATATTACGAATTATATGAATATGTTTAAATATGGGGCAAATCCCTTCACTCTCTCAGAATCAAGCATGATTCACATGTGTTTAAATTTGTGTTTGTTAGCCTATTAAACTCAATGGTTGAAGATAAGGAAGTAGTGTCAATATTTTTGTTGACCATGCCAATTTAATTAGAATGCCCTGTATCTCCAATGCTATCTTTTCCTTGTGGAAAGGCATTTAGTGTGACTTATGTATAATATTAAATAAAGAATAGTTAACACTTTAAAAAAATGGAGATTTGGTGTTTTCATTTTAGAAGTATGATGATTGAAATTCATGCATTAATTTCTAACTTAAAATGATGGTAGTGAGCTAAGGACATACCTTAGACATGGAATGCCTGCCTAGTGATGGAGATGTAAGCCCCTAAATGATATGTCCAGACCATGCACAGAAAAAATGAATAACATAAAAATTAATGGTAGTAGTAAATTAAAATCAAAGTCTTTAGAAGGAAGAAAACAGTAAAGTTAGTTGAACAGAAAATTGACAAAATTTAAGAAAGAGAAGAGAAAAAGTTAGCAAAACTAAAAAGTGAAACTTTAGAAAACTAAATATAGAAAAGAGAAAATGGAAAAAACTTAGAGTGTTAAAACTGGTTACTAAAATTATTAATAAAATTGGATAAACCACTATGGTTTGGCCCAAAACTTCTTGTGTTAATGCAGAAATGTTCAGAGGTGAAATGATTGAATTGTGAGAGCTCTATCCTAATCAAAAACCATTCCAGTTTGAATGGACAGAATGTTAAATGTAGGAAAGTGGGGGAGGTGGGTCACTGGGAATATGCCTGGAAGGGTGTTCACATTCCTGTGGCTCCCCCTCTCTGTTTCCAAGCTACCAAGATTCAAGCAATTATTCTCCGCCATGCTCTTCCGCTATGATATCCTGCCTCACTCAGGCTCAGAGCAATGGATTTGGCCAACCATGAAATAAACATCTGAAACTGTGAGCCCCAAATAAACTATTCCTTCCCTAAGCTGTTCTTCTCAGGTGTTTTGACATAGCAATGAAAAGCTGACTAACACAGAAATGATAAAGAATCTGATAAATGCAAACATAAAATCAAGAATGAAACAAGGGAGTGACAAACTAGGAATCCTCAATCCTCCTATTCCCCATAGACACATTGGTCAACAATGCATGAACCAATTCCCTTTGAGAGAAATCTAGAAAGTGGTTGAAAGGTTCCTAATGTGAGGTGAGCCCTAAACAAATCCATCAAAGCCAGTAGGAAAATTCGTGTCTTTCCATACCCTCACACACAGCATAGAGTTACACAACTGAAAATAAAAACCAGTTTCCTGGTTTTCACTATGCAATAACAGAAAGTGGGGAGCTTGTGTCAAATGCTTTGACTTTTCTGAGGGACGACCCAAAGGGCTAGATCTTGTGTCAACTGTCTCAAAGTAATGATGAAATGTAGTATATTCCAAATGCCCAAAGGCCTACCCCCAGTGATGTTCCTCCTCATTATATCTTACTTGCCTATAGTCACCACCCAGTACAGTAGTCTTTTCAAATTAATAATCCATCAAATGGATTAATCCACTGATTAGGTCACAGCTGTTGTCTAATCATATGACTTCTGAATATTCGTGCATTATCATACACGAGAGTTTTGGTGACAACTTATCCCAAACATAAAAATAACCAATAGGCCAAAGAAGAAATCAAAAGAGAAATTAGAAAGTATCTTGAGGCACATGGAAATGAAAATACAAGTTGCCAAAACTTACAGGATGCAGCACAGTAGAACTGAGAGTTATATCATATCATAAACACATAGAGTTTTTCCTCAAGAATGAAAGATTTAGGATTATTTATACATATGTGTGCATACAAACATGTAAAATTCACTGTATTGTCAACACATAAAGAAAATGAATTTAATAGTATTCAACATCTCCCAATGATCAAAATTTCTCAGTTAACTAGAAACAGAAAGATAACACCTACAATTTGATAAATATCATCTACAGAAATCCCAAAATAACATGACAATTATGGTAAAATATTGAATGGAGACTGCTGAAATAAATTAATACTTCTATAGTAAATTATTTCTTGAAAAACTAACTGGTTACCCATACAGAGAAAAAAAAAATCAACTCCCACTTAATCCTGTACTTGAAATTAATAATAAGGTGATAAAACTAAATTAGAATACTATAAAGTTATAATGCTTCAAGAAAAAAATGTAGAAGAAATTTTCATTGCATGTAAATTTTGTTTCCTTTAAAAAATAAAATTATCAAGTTAAAATACATGTCATAGATTTGGGTTTTTTTATTGGTATGGCAGTATGTCCTATATATTCTAGTCTTTCAAAACTATTGAAGCTAGTGCTCACATTACAAAGAAAAACACAGATATGAAAAAATAAAAGACTGCAATGCTCTTTGCTATTCAATTGAATTGCAGGATTCAGGACCACCCAGAATTTTCAAGACAGTCAGAGACAAAACTTACCTTGCAGCTTAAAAGTGTTGGTATCAATACATAGTTAAATTCTTTAAAAACACAAAATACTCCTTTTACAAGTGAGGAAAATAGAATAAATTTTAGAAAACATTGTAAGCAAGAACTTACTTGTGCAGGTCAATTCAGGATCCCATCTTCCATTGACACAGATTGCATGTTTGTATTCCAGTTCTCCCTTACATTTGTAACTTAGGTTATAATTATGATTATATTCATTTTTATCTGATTGATTTGCCTCATGTACAATTAACCTTGGTGCTTTACACTTCTCAAGTTGATCTGTTGCTATGAAATGAAAATATATCCATGAAGTGATCAATTATAAGAATCAGACCAACCTAAAAGTAGCTGTACAGTATAATGAAATTGTATTTTACAATTGTAAAATGAAATTGTGGTTTAGGCCTCTAAATTCTATCAACAAATTATTCCTGGTCACCACTGCATGAGATGCGCCCTTATGTATGAATGTAAGTCTCATGGTCTGTCTTTGAAATATCAGAGAGTATATCTGTCATAATGATATTTTATACTTTGGGAACTGAAAGAGTACAAGAGACTCATTTTCTCACAAGATCTGCATAGTAAATAGTTATCAAAAGACTAAATTTGGTCCCACATTTGAAATTCATACAAAAGGTATATATTCATTTGTTTTCCTAGTTGCAACCACCATTATATTATCTATAATCCAGAATCCTAAAATATTAAAATAAAAACATCATCTATGGAAATATAATAAGTTGTTAGTTCAAATGTATTTTTGGGAGTGATAACATAATATAATAAAATCTATCTAGAATGTATAGAAATAGGACATGAATATTTAAGCAGATTCATTATAGGACCAGAGAGAGAGACAAAGCAAGAGCAAGAGTTAGTGATAAAGAGAGAGAGAGAGAGAGAGAGAGAGAGAGAGAGAGAGAGAGAGAGAGAGGGAGAAAGAGAAACAGAGAGAGAGATATCCTTGGGATAAGAACTGAGTGCTTTCACTGAGAGTATTACTTAGTGGTAGAATGCTTGCATGCCATTTCCAGGCCCTGAGTTTAATCCCCACACCATAAAAAGAAAAAGAAGTTGGGTGCTTTAAAATTATAATCTCTTTTTCCTTTCTTAGAGTCTTTGAGAAACTATATACCAGATCATACTATAATCAAATAATATTATGATGCAATAAAAACATTTTGCTGACTCTGTTACGTGTGAAATAAGTACTACAGAACCTTTAACTGTACCAAATATTTTAATAATTTGGGGAAGATGAGAATTCTTTTTGAATTTGATAAAATGTCTGTATAGGTCTCTGATAATATTTCTTTGAAAAGCAGAGTGAAGTGAGGATGAACACAGCAGTGAAAAGTCAGTAACTAGGAAAGCCCAGTAAGACTATAAACCAATCTTACAAAAACTAAAACACATGTGGTACTTGAGAATTAGTCTCATGCTGGGGTTGGTCCAGAGTATTGAGGAAGGATTGAGGTTGTGCAAGTCCTAGTAACTAAGGAAGATCTGTGGTCAAGGGGAATGGTGTCCCTGGATTTCTTTATGAAAGGATTTCTTTGTTTATTGGGAGGAAATAAATCTATTAAGAAGCATGAAAAGCTAGACTCCTGGAAAGTAAATGAATATTGAGAAGGAGTGTACAATTGTAGACCAACCTATGAGAGCTGGAAGGGCTTATATGAAGCTGACTATAGGCAGTAGGTAGAAGATGAAACACAGGAAGAAAAACTCTGTGAGATCAGAAGAAATAATACTTGTAGCACAAGTGTGGGTGTAATATAGGAAGAAAAGTTGAGAGTTCTTATTCCTACTGTTAACTTAGGTTTTCCTCCCATATGAAATCACATAAAACCATTTGTATATAAAAAAGAACAATGATGAGGTGAGGTTTGAAAGATTGAAGACACTTTTATTCCCAGGAATGTGTTTAGCAAAAAATGTAAGGGTTAATAATCAACAAAATGTATTGATTCATTTGACAAAAACTTAATGAATAGCTTCTGTATGTCAGTCTGTCTTCTGGGTATTGAAAGCACATGAGACCAAAACAAATATAAGTCCAGTGTTGGGAGAAGCTCTACCTCATTGTGCGATTAATCAATATCTAGAAATCCAATGAATAAGTAAGACTGGATACCTAGAACAGTCTTGGAATGAAGGAACCAAGAAAACTCTAGGAAAGAACTCAGTCCAAGAAAAAAGTGAAGAGCCCTTTCACTGGTCATCAAAGACTTGATCCCCAACAGGGTAGAGTGAAATTAATCAGTGATATTTGTTTCCTGGTCCAACATCACATGTGTCATATGACTAAGTGACTAAGTTGTAATAGTGACTGGAGGCCTATGGCCCACCCATGTGGCAGCAAATCAACTTCACCTTCCTAACTTTGAAAATGAAAATTTATCCTTGTTAGACTCTCTGACAGAGAAAAGATTCTTATAGGAAAAATTAGTTGCAAGTGGGTATTTAGTGGACTTTATTTCTTTGAAAGACAGAGCACCATATAGAACAACAGTAGTTTGCAAAGTAGTTATATTTTCTTGGTAATGAGTATTCACCCTTTAATCATATGATGATTTATAAGTAAAATCTAATTCTATACTTACAAGATAAATAATATTAACAGAGACAGAAATGTTAATAAATTCTATTAGTACTTTTATTTATTTCTTCTTGAAACTCACTAAATGCTGCAATAAAATTCATTATAGTTAAGACTAGACCTTTTCAAGAATATCTCTAAATTTTACAAGTATGATTGCAAATATTTTCTATGTAAAACTTAAACTTCATTAAGTGTGAATTTGAGAAGGGTGTTCTCACCAACACACAGAGGAAGTTGGGTCCACATTCCACTAATACATGTAATTGATCTGTCTCCAATCATTGTGAAGTTTTCTGTACAATTGAACTCCACTGAATCCCCATGGTAATATGGAGGGGCAGAAGGCTGGGCAGAGCCATGGTCAAGTTCGGGTATAGCTCCACATGTTCTCTCCTCCTCTATGTAAATTTCACAAAAACATGTTCATAATGAAGACACAGTATGTATGTTTAAATAAATACAAAAATGTTTCAGTTTAAATTTAATATTTTTAATACATTACCAGTACATATTGGCAAGGTTGTCCACTTTCCATCAACACATTGAATTTTATTAGGTCCCTTCATCAGAAATCTGGGATTGCAATTACATCCTGCCACTTCATTGTGTCCATATTCTTCTTTCATTTTTTCCTGAACTTTTCCATTGAGTAGTAGAGGAGGTGGACCACATGAATGTACTTCTTCTATAATAGAAACAATGGTTAATGGTTAAGTTGTCTATTTTTTATTTTAAAAATCCAGATAAATGGAGAAATTTTTAAAAATTGATTATTTATCATATGATTCATTATAGAATTCTTAATGAAAATAAACGTTTACATTGCAGTTATATATCCAAGTTGAATTGCTTCTATTATAATAGCATTGGAAGTATTTTTAAAGCTTTAAATATTTTCAATAATAAAGATATTTTGAAGATGCATGCAAACTGTTAGCAAATGTGGTTGTGGAAATAATATTGATTTTTCGTTCTATAGCAACATTTTATCAGAACTTTTTGAGAAAGTATCATCAATGAGACAAGCATTCGATCCACATTTTTAACTGATTTCCTAATACACTCCATTGAATTAACTTCTCAAATATTATTTAGATATCCTCTGAAACTTGAGAGAAGTCCTGAACTATATAAAATGTCCAGTATTAATGGAAGCAGTGTAGGAAAAATGAAAAGTAACAAAGTAAGTCTCTCTATTCTCAGCCACCATATTTGAATGTATGAATACTTACAATACATATTTCAAGAAATAACTGGTGATTAAATTCTTAAACTAGTTTCTGCTTTCTACCACACAACACATATCAACAACTTCATGAATGGTATTATAGACACAGTGAAAGCCAATAAAAATTGAGAAGAAAAAATTTATATTCAAAATTCTAATAATTATTTCTACAACAGTAAGATAAATATTCACCTTTACATACTGGGATATTAGGGGACCATCCAAAATAGTAACATTGCACTGAATCTGGTCCAACTCTTGTAAGTCCTGATCGGCAGGAAAATTTCAACAAGTCTCCGACTTTATATTTTTCTTTCTTGGGATCAGCAATTAAGAATTTTTCTATTTCAGGAATTGTGCATTCCCTTTCTAAAATAAAAAATACAATAATTTAATAAGAATATATAATTAATCTTTGACAAATTAAATTTTACATATCAAGTAAAAATGAAGTAGGTGTTTAGTGATGCATGCAGGAGAGTATCAGACAAACCCTTTTCCTGGAAAAAAATGCTACATATTAGGTTTTATTCCCTGTCTAACTTTATTCGTATAGGACTCTGAGAAATATGGTGGTATTGAATGGCAATATATCTGTCCTAAAATTTAATTTGTAAATTCATCGAGTTTTCACTGATTATGACTTATTGTTGATATTTGTAAAATTTAATGTTACATTATTGTACTCTCAAAACGTGAAATTATTCTCACTTATCAAAAAAATCTACTTTGTACAAATTTTAAATTGCACATTTTTAAAAACTGGCATTTCTGTTTAATATTAATGAAAAAATAGATCATATAAAAAAGCAATTCTAATGTATTTGAAGTTAGAGGAACATTAAAAATTGTGTAATAAATATATTACAAATAAAGAATAAAACTAAGAAATAATTCAAAGCCAAACTGATAGGCATATTCTATGTGTCTTGAATCCTTACATTAATATTCAACCATTTTATTATAATTTTATGATTATTAATTATTTTAATTCAAACAAGGAATAAAAATAAATTGTGACCTTTGTGGTTCATGAACATTTTATATATATTCATATTTTTTCTCATTTCTAGCATTTTAGAAACCAATTATTTTTCATGGATCAGTATTTTGAGCACTAGGATGTTTGATTAGTATATTTCAGTTTTGTTTTGGATTTTTTATTTTTCTATTTATTTATTTATTTATTTATTTATTTATTTATTTTTTGCGGTGCTGGCGATTGAACCCAGGGCCTTGTGCTTAGAAGGCAAGCACTCTACCAACTGAGTTGCATCCCCAGCCCTTATTTTTATTTTTAATTTTAAAAATTTTACCTTAAGTATGTGTTTTTTCTCTTGATTCTCTCTTTTCATCTGCTAACATCCAATGTCTATTGTTCTCTCTTTCACTCTTCCTTTAATTTTTTTACTTCTGTCTTCTCTCCTCTGCTCTCATAATCATCACATCCTATATCACTTCTGTTCTCTCCCAGTCCACTATTCAAAACTGTAAATCCTTTGGAAACTTATTGTTTTTACTGTGGGAAATGACTAATCATATCATTTCTGTTTATTTTAACAATTGGCACTATAGATGTCATAACAGAAACTGTTTGGTTTAATGCTGTATATTGCATTGGTGGTTGTTATTGTTTGTCTCCCCCTAAATGGTTAGGTACTGGAAACCTTCAGGGATACTACAGATCCACAGAGTCGAAACTCTGCTAACTCAGAGCCATATTGTCAGATGGGTAGACACACAAACCACATGAAAAGGCAAGGGAATGAATCACCCCAAATAAACCAACATACTTCAATAACAGAATCCACTGATACTGCAGTGGAAGAAATGTCAGAGAAGGAATTTAGAAAGTACATAAAATGATCTGCAAGCTAAAGGACTATGTAAGGAGTGAAATCAGAAAGAAAACAAAGTAAATGAAAGATCACTTCAATAAAGAGATAGGGATTCTGAAAAAAATCAAGCAAAAATCCTGAAAATGAAGAAATCAATAATCCAAATTAAAAATCAATGGAAAGTATCACCAGCAGTCTAGAACACTTGGAAGACAGAGTTTCAGGTAATGAAGACAAAATATATAATTTTTACTTGTTTTTTTTCATTATGGGGATTAACCCCAGGGCCTCATGCATGCTATGCAAGTACTGTCCCACTGGGTCACATCCCCAATCCCAAAATACATAATACTGAATATAAAGTTATCCATGGAGAAAAATGTTAAGAGACTATAAAGAGAACTTCCAAGAAATATGGGATAGCCTGAAAAGACCAAATTTAAGATTTATCAGGTTAGATGAAGGCTTGGAGATACAAATCAAAAGAATGCACAAGCTTCTCAATGAAATAATATCAGAAAATTTCCCAAACCTAAAAGTTAACTTGTATGTGTGTGGATATGTGTATTTATTTTGTGTTCATTATATATAAATTATTGATTTCATCATATTATAGAAAGCACTGAATAATAAGAAAAAAATGATTTTGACTGTTGAGTATTAAACAACTGCTGTATCTATATAGAGATAATAACAAAAAGTAAAATTTAAAGAGAAATGTGAATGGACCAACACCAGAGGAGAATCATTTGTCTTTGTCTACCAGTCAAAATCATGTAACTTAGTATTGACATATGGAAATGTTAGTAAGGATTTTTTACTCTAAGGTATTTACTTTAAGATTTCTATACATCTGTTTTGCTTAAGTGGTTTATGATAATAACATAAATGTCTCCTCATAGAAAAGAAATCCCAGGACATTTGAATATCTGTCAATCTCTATGCAGTTTTCTCCTATAAAATCTAAAGTTTTTGTGATTCAGTCCTTGTCTATTCTTCTAATGTTACTATACATCTTTGACCCCTTCTCAGTTCTGATTCCAGGATTTACTATCTTTGAATTATCTATATTCACAAACCCTTTAGAGTGAACATTTTTCAACATTTCCTTGCTTCACTTGCCTCCTATTTTCTAAGTCATTGCACATTTTTTTTGATTCTTTGAATGGTGGTATATAGAACATACTTAAACTATTTTAATTAATTGGTTTATTACTCACCTTAAATCATTGGATTTTGGTTTTATTCTCCAATACTGCAATGAAAATTCTAGAAAGGCAGACCTGGGTTTGTGTTCTTTATCATTTTCTCCTGTCTTACAAAAGGAATTTCTTGACATCCCAAATGAATTAAATTTGAGTGGCTCCTCCATATTGACCATCAAGTCTCAAAGTATGATATAATCTGAAACCATTTTAATTCAAGCCTTGAAACTCTACTAGTGCTCCTCATCCTCTTTGCCTCAGGCACTATTCAATCTCAATGTCCTTTTCTCATATTTCAAAATACAATAGAACCATCAGTTTCTGATTCCTTCCACCATTAGAGTTACACACCCACGTTCATTCCTTCCTCCTGTTACAAAATTGTGTTGTCTTGTTGCCAACAAGACCCAGTACTTCCAACAGGAGCTCCATATTGCCAAATCCACCACAGTTTTACAGTCTTCTTACTGGACACATCAAAGAAACTAGAACTATCATAATATTGTTAATTAGATTGCATTTTCAGTATTACATGACAGAAATATGGCCATAAAAAGTTACATGTACTATTTAATCTACTAACCAAAACAATCCTTTGTACATGGCCTACAAGAGGCAATAATTTATTTCACTGCTTTAGAAACACATTACTATCTTTAATGTTGAAAACACCCTTTCCTCCCAGTTTGTTAAATCAGAAGGACCATTGTGATTTCCTTTTTGGTCCTTAAAAATGTTTCTACTTCATTCAAATTTCTAAAAAATAGAACACATGCAGATTTATATTTTTATATTGAAAACAAAAAAGAATTTCTGAAACAGTACTTACCATAACATATGGGCATATGAGACCATCCATTGGCTTTACATACTATGGATCCTTTGGCACGTTTTAATCTGTTTTCAAATCCAACATTACATTCATAGTCCAACTTGTCATTGAGTTTAAACCAGGTGGCATTACTTTTGGTTCTAGCATTCTCAAATACTGGCATGTCACAAGATTCTAATGCACAATAAAATTGAGGATTTCATTTCTAATGCAATTTAAATGACAATATTAGTAAGTCTCACCCCAAGAACATAAGACTTTATAGGTAAGTATGTGATGATGAATTGAGTACTGTATCAAATTAGCCTAAGACCAAAGATAAATCATTGTCCTGAAATAGTTACTATAAATGAAAAATATGTTCCTACATGACCTTTTTCTTATCACTTAAATGTCCTAAAAAGTTTATTCAAAATTTCTTTTTTCAATACCATTTTATTTAAGCATTTATCTGATGCTAGTAATAAAATAGACCATTAAAATTGTGTATTACTTATTTTAGAAAACTGGAATGCCATTTGGAGAATTAAGATGTCAGGTTTATTAGTTGTGATATAATAGAAAATATATGTATTAATTAATAAATATTGATGAATTTTATTTAAGACTTTCTATTTATAATAAGAAAGTTTCATAATGAGTCATTGATCAGAATTTAGTGTATGATGAGTTTTATAAGGGGCAATTTGTATCTTTCTTTAGCTAGATGCTATAAGCATAGAAATTGTGAAAAAGATAGAAATTAAGAAGTAGGAATGGATATCTTAGTCACTTCATTTAAAGTATGTTAAATATTACTGAATGGCTTCACATTTAATAAGGTAAACAGAAATAATCATTCCTAGAAAATCTTCATTAACCTTGGGTAGTATAGCAGAAAAATCTTTGAACACATTGAAACACTTCTTTCTTTCCAATATCTGTTTATGTGATGTTCTAAAAGGGAGGTTTTTCAGAATTAGACCTACAGTATCAAACATATAAATTCAAAGTTTAAATTATTCTGAGATTCTACACCATGACCCCAAGTCTTCACTAAGAATATTACTTTTATGTCTAGGAGTGAAGTCTTTGATATAAAAGGTTGATCACCTAAAACACAGGTAGACCTAAAAGATCTCAGCTAAAATAAATTAGTTAGTGCCAGAATATATATGAAGGTCCCTGAATCACTTCTAAGTCATAGTATGCTTTAAGTGTGTGTGTCAGGGGAGGAAAGAGGTACTTATTTGTACATCTACCATACTAGCAATTCTGAAACAAAAAAATAATGATGTATCCTTTTTCTCAAAGGTTTTGCTTACGTTTTGAAATGAAACCACATCAATTTCTTCAAGAAAGAATAAAGTTAAACTCCTGTATATCATCAAGATAATGATACTAATATAATAAATCACTTACTAACACATGTGGGTTGAACTGACCATCCATTTTGCAGGCAGGTAATCGATCCTGAGGTTTTCCCATCTGCAGTTACATATCCTGGTTTGCACTTATATTGTGTTTTTTTATTTAGAGCATATATATAATCAGATTCAGAAAGAAATCCATTCTCAATTTCTATATCCGATTTTGAACATGTTTCTAAAAAGGAAAAGAGTAAGGAAAAGACAAGCACATGTAGTATTTATATAAAGACTCTAATAATATGACAGTGCAAAAAATAATGAGTCATTTGTGTCCAAAAATCTGAAATAATTATAATCATCCAGGTTCTTGTGCTACAGAAATCAAGTAATGAGTTTCCAAAGATATTAGATCACGGTCCTTTATGAAATACTTTTTGGTACAAGGTCAGAATTAAAAACATTGATAATCCTTTCTGAGAATTTATTAGAAATTCTTTTGCCTAATGAATCCAGTATCCTACAGCATGCCATAACTCCATAGGTAATGTGTTTGTTTTCCCTTGGTACCTCTTTTAAATCTGGAAATAACTTGGGTCCCTTAGGCACCCAAACTCATTTAGCCAGTTGGGGTTCCTAAGATCTGGTGATAATCTTGAAGAATTCATCTGCATAGTTACTACACACTTTGGCTCCAAGAATTTGAAATGTCAACATAATTGTGGACTTAAAACATAATGGATGCATAGAGTTCAAAGAAGATGACAAAGCGCAATACATTTCTTGATGTTCTCAGGCTAAAATGATGATTCCTCAAATTATATATAACAACTTGAACTGTAAAAGTTGACATCTGTCAGTTATTAAGTTTCTTTCCATAATACAGCTTCATTTCTATATAGGTAAAAAGGAAACAAAAATCGAACACATTAAATATGTTTAACTGAACGATAATGAAAACATTAAATAAAATGTAAGATTATACTGAAGTAGTGCTGAAAGGGAAATTGAGCATTAAACAGCTTTAATTCTATGATTAAAGAAAAAAATCAAAAAGTTTTTCACTTTAATAAATTAGAAAGGAGCAAACAAAAACCCAACATCATTACCAATTCTAAAAAAAAAAGTAATGAGCAAAAGTCATATAGAAAACAAGTGAGACAAAGAAATCAGGGCAAGAGTGATTTTGTAAAGAAATAAAGCTGATAAAGACCAAGCAAGAATAATAAAGGAAACAGAGTTCCAGCCACAAATAATGAAGAAACTGAACTAAGTAGTTGAAAATCATTTTTGTTGTGGACTGAAATACAAGCAGCACCTGAGTACAATCTCAGAGATAAAAGGGGAGGAGTTCTCCTGAAAACAGCAGACAAGAAGAATGCAAGTAGAATATAGCAGTTTTGCTAAGCAAAGGATACAATAATCAGTGTTTTAAAAGAGATTGAGGTCACAGGAATTTTTAGGATAGAAAACCAAAGAAGAAGAAATCATAGAGTGAAAGAACTATAAATCTGCACAAGCCTCTAGATACTTTGGCTGAATGCTGACTTGTTGTAGGATGAAACTCCATGACACTGGGCAAAAAAGGATAACTACTAGAGGGAAAACAACTACCAGAGAATGATAAGGTCAAAAATTCCAGAGAACTCACACACTGGGAGAAATTCAAATTTGAATGGTAAGAGTAGAAAGAGCCTTAGACCACTCAGATCATGTAGTAAAGTCTCCAGAATGGGCCTTATTATTATTCTTAATAAACTAGCCCTGGAGTAAAAGCTCCGTGAACCACTGTTAATAAAACTAAAAATGATAAAAATGTTCAAACAATGTTTCAAAACAAAATTTAAAACAGGTGATCCAGGTTGGGAATGTAGCATTTGCCTAGCATTTGTGAGGCCCTGGGTTCAATCCCAGCACTGCAAAGATCAAAAACAAAAAACAGGTAACCATACAGGTCTCCAACCCAAACACCCAGAAGTAATGATAATAAAAATCTGTTTCCTCAGTCAAAAGATGGAAGAAAGGAGTTTCAAGATGGCAGACTAGAGGGTGGCTGCATTTCATGTTGCTCCAGGACTCAGGATTCAAGAGAGGAGATATTGTGAGACTTGGGACCAACTCAAAGCCGCATGGTGAGTCTCTCCCATTGGGGAGGCGTCCCGGATGGGGCAGTAGTCCCAGAACGCAGGGAACGTTGTGAAGTAGAGTTGCCCAGTGAGACACCCCTCCCCCCGGCTGGAGCAGTGAACATGGACAACTGGGAGCTTTGTAGAGGAAGCCACTCAGCACAGTCCTTGGACGTGGAGCAACCACTGGGGCTCCAGGTGGCTGCCCAGAGGAGGAGCTGTGTGGCGAGCTGTTTGGACTCAGGGCGATCACTCCTGAACACCGGGGGGATGCCCAGAGGAGGAGCACGGTGGGTAGCTTGGTCTCTGAGCGACTGCTCCTGAACACCCAGGGGCTGCCCGGAGGAGGAGGAGGAGTGTGGTGGTTCACTTGGACTCGGAGTGACTGCCCAAGGCTACAGGCGGTTGGCGGGAGGAGGAGGTGCACAGTGAGTTACTTGGAATCCTAGCGACTGCACCATAATACCTGGCGGCTGCCCGGAGTAAGAGGCGTACGGCGGGTCGCTGGGTCTCGGAGCGACTGTATGGGGCCCAGGTGGCTGCTCAGAGGAGGGTCCGAATAGCCAGGCGATTAGGTGCAGAGCAGAGTCCCAGGACCTAGGAGGCTTCTTGGTGGAAGAGCCGCACAGAGACACGCTTAGGGGCAGAGCGAAGGTTCCAGGACTGCAGACAGATTCTCTGAGGAGAGGCAGCCTAAGGAGATTCATCTGCAAAGGGTGAGGCTCCCAGGCCCAGGAGGTAGGTCAAGACCCCTGGGAATGTTGCAGAGGAAGGCAGCTCAGCCCAGGTGTTAGTTGTGGATGAGGGAAACCTCTAGGAGGGGAACTGACCAGCGGGACCTCCCCACTGGGTGAGAATTCCCTGCCGGGTGAGGTTTTCCCACAAGGACGATAAAATCAGAGACACAGACCCAAACAGGCCTTGCCTCAGCCCGCAGCCTAGTTCCCCTTTGGATGACTATTGGTCAACAAGTGAAGGCACCTCTGCCCACTAGCAGGGAATATACCCCACATGAAGGCCACCACCCCTAGAGAGGCAGCTTCCTTGTGGAGCACCACATTATCAACTTCCTCCAAGACATCAGACTACTGAAGGCTAAGAGGGGATATACTAGAAATCTTCAGGGACATTATAAGTCAATAGAGGAAATCTGCAATATCTTAATGACCCACTGATTCCTGAACAATATGAGAAAACAAAGGAAGAAAATGCCCCAAACAAATCTAGATGTTACATCAATAAAATCCAACGACAGCATGGCAGAAGAAATGACAGAAAGGGAGTTCAGAATGTACATAATTAAAATGATCAGGGAAGAAAACAATGAGATGAAAGAGCAAATGCAGGCATTGAATGATGAGATGAAAGAGCAAATGCAGGCATTGAATGATCACACCAATCGACAGTAAAAAGAACAAATACAGGAAGCAAAAGATCATTTCAATAAAGAGTTAGAGATATTGAAAAAAAAACAAACAGAAATCCTTGAAATGAAGGAAACAATAAACCAAATTAAGAACTCCATAGAAAGCATAACCAATAGGATAGAACACCTAGAAGACAGAACCTCAGATATTGAAGACAAAGTATTTAATCTTGAAAACAAACTTGAACAAACAGAGAAGATGGTAAGAAATCATGAACAGAATCTGCAAGACCTATGGGATATCATCAAATGGCCAAATTTAAGAATTATTGGGATTGAGGAAGGCTTAGAGAAACAAACCAAAGGAATGAACAATCTATACAATGAAATAATATCAGAAAATTTCCCAGATCTGAAGAATGAAATGGAAAATCAAGTTCAAGAGGCTTATAGGACTCCAAATACACAAAATTACAACAGACCCACACCAAGGCACATTTTAATGAAAATACCTAACATACAAAATAAAGACAGAATTTTAAAGGCTGTGAGAGAAAAGAACCAAATTACATTCAGGGGGAAACCAATACGGATATCAGCAGATTTTTCAATCCAGACCCTAAAAGCTAGAAGGGCCTGGAACAACATTTTTCAAGCCCTGAAAGAAAATGGATGCCAACCAAGAATCTTATACCAAGCAAAACTTACCTTCAAATTTGATGATGAAATAAAATCATTCCATGATAAACAAAAGCTAAAAGAATTTACAAAAAGAAAGCCAGCATTACAGAACATTCTCAACAAAATATTCCATGAGGAAGAGATGAAAAACAAAGAAGTGAATCAGCAAGGGGAAGAGCTATCCTAAAGGAACTCTCAAATAAAGAGGAACCAAGTTGTGTCAAAAATAAATAAATAAATAAATAAATAAATAAATAAAATGAGTCAAATGACCAGGAATACAAATCATATCTCAATAATAACCCTGAATATTAATAGCCTGAATTCATCAATGAAAAGACATAGACTGGCAGATTGGTTCAAAAAGAAAGATCCAACAATATGTTGCCTACAAGAGACTCATCTCATAGAAAGAGATATCAATAGAATAAAGGTGAAAGGATGGGAAAAAACATACCATGCACATGGACTCAATAAAAAAGTTGGGGTATCCATCCTCATTTCAGATAATGTGGACTTCAAGCCAAAGTGAGTCAGCAGAGATAAAGAAGGACATTTCATACTGCTTAAGGGAAGCATAAATCAGCAAGACATAACAATCATAAATATCTATGCCCCAAACAGTGGCTCATCCATGTATGTCAAATAAATCCTTCTCAATCTCAGAAACCAAACAGACCATAATACAATAATACTAGGTGATTTTAACACGCCTCTCTCACCACTGGACAGATCTTCCAAACAAAAATTGAACAAAGAAACCATAGATCTCAATAACACAATCAATAATTTAGACTTAACTGACATTTATAGAATATACCATCCAAACAAGAGTGAATACACTTTCTTCTCAGCAGCACATGGATTCTTCTCTAAAATAGACCATATATTATGCCACAAAGCTAATGTTATCAAATACAAGAAGATAGAAACACTACCTTGTATTCGATCAGATCATAATGGATTGAAATTAGAAATAAATGAAAGAGTAAAAAACAGAAACTACTCCAACACCTGGAGATTAAACAATATGCTATTATATGATGAATGGATAACATATGATATTAGGAAGGAAATGAAAAAATTCTTAGAGGTAAATGAGAACAAAGAAACATCATATCAAAATCTCTGGGACACTATGAAAGCAGTACTTAGAGGAAAATTTATTTCATGGAGCGCATTCAATAAAAGAAGTAAAACTCAACAAATAAACGACCTAACACTACAGCTCAAAGTCCTAGAAAAAGAAGAACAGACCAACACCAAAAGTAGTAGAAGACAGGAAATAGTTAAACTCAGAGCTGAAATCAACAAAATTGAAACAAAAGAAACAATACAAAAAATTGACAAAATAAATATTTGGTTCTTCAAAAAATAAACAGAATTGATAGACACTTGGCCACACTAACAAAGAGAAGACAAGAGAAAACCCAAATCACCAAAATTCGGAATGAACAAAGTATTATCACAACAGACACGATTGAAATATAAAACATAATTAGAAGTTATTTTGAAAATCTATACTCCAACAAAATAGAAAATTTCAAAGATATCAACAAGTTTCTAGAGACATATGAATTGCCTAAACTAAACGAGGAGGACATACACAATTTAAATAGACCAATTTCAAGTAATGAAATAGAAGAAGTCATCCAAAGCCTACCAACAAAGAAAAGTCCAGGACCTGATGGGTTCTCAACCGAGTTCTACAAAACCTTTAAAGAAGAGCTCATTCCAATACTTTTCAAAGTATTCCATGAAATAGAAGAGGAGGGAACTCTCCCAAACTCATTCTATGAAGCCAATATCACCCTGATACCTAAACCAGACAGAGACACATAGAGGAAAGAAAATTTTAGACCAATATCCTTAATGAACATCGACGCAAAAATCCTCAACAAAATTTTAGCAAATCGCATACAAAAACATATTAAAAAGATAGTGCACCATGATCAAGTGGGTTTCAGCCCAGGGATGCAAGGTTGGTTCAACATCTGGAAATCAATAAATGCCATTCACCATATCAACAGACTTAAAGTCAAGAATCACATGATTATTTCAATAGATGCAGAAAAAGCATTTGATAAAATACAGCACCCCTTCATGCTCAAAACACTAGAAAAAATAGGGATAGTGGGAACATTCCTTAACATTGTAAAGGCCATCTATGCTAAGTCCATGGCTAGTATCATTCTAAATGGTGAAAAACTGAAAGCATTCCCCCTAAAAACTGGAACAAGGCAGGGGTGCCCTCTTTCACCACTTCTATTCAATATCATCCTTGAAACTCTAGCCAGAGCAATTAGGCAGACCAAAGAAATTAAACGGATACAAATAGGAAAAGAAGAACTCAAATTATCCCTATTTGCTGATGATATGATTATATACTTAGAGGAACCATGAGATTCCACCAGAAAACTTTTAGAACTCATAAGTGAATTCAGTAAAGTAGCAGGATGTAAGATCAATGCACATAAATTCAATGCATTTTTATACATAAGTGATGAATCTTTGGAAAGAATAATTAGGAAAACTACCCCACTCACAATAGCCTCAAAAAAAAAATAAAATACTTGGGAATCAATCTCACAAAAGAGGTGAAAGACCTCAACAATGAGAACTACCGAACACTAAAGAAAGAAATTAAAGAACACCTTAGAAGATGGAAAGATCTCCCATGTTCTTGGATAGGCAGAATTAATATTGTCAAAATGGCCATACTACCAAAAGTGCTATACAGATTCAATGCAATTCCAATTAAAATCCCAATGACGTACCTTACAGAAATAGAACAAGCAATCATGAAATTCATCTGGAAGAATAAGAAACCCAGAATAGCTAAAGCAATCCTTCGCAGGAAAAATGAAGCTGGGGGTATTGCAATACCAGAGCTTCAACTATACTACAAAGCAATAGTACCAAAAACGGCATGGTATTGGTACCAAAATAGACAGGTAGATCAATGGTACAGAATAGAGGACACAGACACAAACCCAAACAAATACAATTTTCTCATACTAGACAAAGGCGCCAAAAATATGCAATGGAGAAAAGATAGCCTCTTCAATAAATGGTGCTGGGAAAATTGGAAATCCATATGCAACAAAATGAAACTAAACCCATATCTCTCACCGTGCACGAAACTAAACACAAAATGGATTACGGACCTCGGAATCAGACCAGAGACCCTGCATCTTATAGAAGAAAAAGTAGGTCCAGATCTTCAACATGTCGGCTTAGGACAAGACTTCCTCAACAGGACTCCCATAGTACAAGAAATAAAAGCAAGAATTAATAACTGGGATAGATTCAAACTAAAAAGCTTTCTCTCAGCAAAGGAAACTATCAGCAATGCGAAGAAAGAGCCTACAGAGTGGGAGAAAATCTTTGCCAATCATACTTCAGATAGAGCACTAATCTCCAGAATCTATAAAGAACTCAAAAAACTCAACACCAAGATTACAAATAACCCAATCGACAAAAGATCTAAGGAAATGAACAGACACTTCACAGAAGAAGACCTACAAGCAATCAACAAACATATGGAAAAATGTTCAACATCTCTAGTAATAGGAGAAATGCAAATCAAAACCACCCGAAGATTCTATCTCACCCCAATTAGAATGGTGATTATCAAGAATACAAGCAACAACAGGTGTTGGCGAGGATGTGGGGAAAAAGGTACACTCATACATTGCTGGTGCAGTTGCAAATTAGTGCAGCCACTCTGGAAAGCAGTATGGAGATTCCTTAGAAAACTTGGAATGGAACCACCATTTGACCCAGCTATCCCACTCCGTGGCCTATACCCAAAGGACTTACAATCAGCATACTACAGAGATACAGCCACATCAATGTTCATTGCTGCTCAATTCACAATAGCCAGATTGTGGAACCAACATAGATGGCATTCAATTGATGAATGGATAAAGAAACTCTGGCATATATATACAATGGAATATTACTCAGCCATAAAGAATGATAAAATTATGGCATTTGCAGGCAAATGGATGAAATTGGAGAATATCATGCTAAGTGAGATAATCCAATCTTAAAAAACCAAAGGAAGAATGATCTCCCTGATAAGTGGATGATGACACATAATGGGGCATGGGAGGGGTTAGTTTTAGGGTTAGAGTTAGGGTTAGGGAGGGGGACAAGAATGAGGGAAGGAAGGACTGTATGGAGGGAAAAGAGGGGTGAGAGGGGTGGGGGGAAGGAAAAAAACAACAGAATGAATCAACCAACATTACCCTATGTAAATTTATGATTACACAACTGGTATGCCTTTACTCCATGTACAAACAGAGAAACAACATGTATCCCATTTGTTTACAATAAAAAAATCTATAAAAAAATATTACATGGAAAATTCCAGAAGTAAACAATTCATAAGTTAAGAAAAAAAAGTACTAACACTTTTGTTTTATGAACTACACGGTTAACCAAATGAAAAACAAAGCTATGACCGGGAGTGAAATATTTGCAGAATGTCTACCCAATAAAAGGTAAGTATCCAGAATATATTAAGTAGTTTCAACATTTAATAATATCAAAACAACTCAAACAATAGTAGGCAAAAGCTTTGCACGGTCTTCACCAAAGATGTATGGATGGCAACTAAACATGGTAAAAGAAACAGCAGCATTAATCACCAAGAAATGAGATGACACCACACATGCATTAGAACGGACAATTTAATGGGAAAGAACTCACCATCTGAAAGAGTGAAAAAGTAATATCTTCAGAAGCATCAGACAAAATAGCACTAATAATTCATAGCAAGCATCAAAAATGGTATTCTGTTATCCATTTGGCTAATTTCAAAGGAAACCAGAGACAATTAGTACTTAGGTAGAACACGCTCATTTATCTACTGCCCTCACTCAAGTATATTTGAATTCCTCTGCCTATTGTAACAATATGATTATGTGAGGTTTAGATTTAATTAAAGATGACTGATTCAATGATGACTGAATATATATTGACAATATAATAGTAACATCTCAATATGAACATCAAGTTGAGATTGGTCAATCATATGACCACCATTGAATCACTAAAAATACCAGAGATAAACACAATTGACGAAGAAATTCTCATAAACAATTTGAGCCAGATAAACTCAGGACATTTCAGAAAGAAGGAAAAAAAAGTGAGGAAGAGAGATACAAAGGAAGGAAGGAAGAATATTTATTGACTGCTAGCTCTAAAACCAAAGCAAGAGGCACAAAATTTGATTTTTTTTAATATTAGGCAAATTTTCATGTCAAGAGCTGAGAAGATGGTGGATGGGAGATAGGCAGAGATTTCTGATCTCTTCATGACACAGAAAGGAGGCAGTGAAGGAAAACCAGAATTGAAATGTGGGTGACAAAATAAATGCTCTAAGATTAAATACTATAAAGTCTAAGACCTGGAGAGACTTGAAGATTGGTTGCCAGAGTAGAAAATAGGTGCAGAGTTCCCTAAGCCTAAACCTGAATCACAGTAGGGAAGGGGGGGAGGGGGCAACATAGAGAGAAAGAGAGAGAATGAGTGGAAAAACTCTTAAGCTCACCCACTTGAAAAATACTTGGAAGGGCAGATTAAAATTTAAAGCATGAGGAGAATAGCAGTGTTCTTAAAACAGATCAAACACCATAAAACTAAATTATGAAAGGAAAACTGAGTCAGAGAATCTTAGCCGTCTTGTGGACCCCTCAGCTGACCAGTCACCCCCCTAAATCAGCACAGGGTCTTCCTACGCCCAGAGAGTCGCAAATTAAATCAGAGGAAAGACCCCTACAGTGAGACCTCTTAAGAATCCAGCTAGAAAGAAGTTCTAGAGGGACCACGACTAGCCAAAAATTGCTAAAATCCCTTCCACTCCCTCCCGCCATGAACAAGGGAGTGCTGGTTAAGACCTCTGCAGTGAAGTCCCCCTAACCCAGTGCTCTGCTCAGCTTCCTTGTGATCCAGGCAGAAGGGGAATGCTCTGTGTAGCTTCCATGGGACCCAGACAGTATTAGAGCAGCAAAGCAGCTTTGGTTCTGAGCAGAGGAATATGGGTCCATCAGACTGTACCTGCCCTGACCACCAACATTGGGAGGAGACACCATGGACAACCTAGGGACTGTACCTTTAATCACAGGGCTAGAGGGAAGCTTCATGAATATCCAGTGACATAGAAATCCAGTTTCTGGATAGTGGCAGCAACTGGAAGAAGTTCACTGAATACCCCAGTAAATTGAATTGGAAAGTACCTGAAAACATAGCCAGAGGAAGGTCAAGTAAGGCAGAAAATTTCCTGATCCAAAACAGCAGGAAGTGAGTGCACCCAGCTTGACCTGTGTTCAGAACTGGTGCGTTAAAGGACTGGCTGGACCACCCATCTGCCTTAGTCAACTAAGCGAATTGACGTCTGCTGTTACAACCAAGGGCAGTGGAAACTAGAACCCACGTGAATCACCTAAGTTCCTTTACTACAGAACCCAGAGAGCAGCATGGGCCAGGGGAAGGCTTATGCACTACAGAATACCCATGGAAAATTCACAACCATGTCATGGGAGCAGTTACATGGGGAGCAGTTACAACCCAGAGCAATCATAGGACACTATAAAGCCTGCATCCTGAACTCCTGCACACAATACAAACAACCAAGCCAGAACACTTCACCCTCCAAGCAGTCAGCTACAAGTCCCTGAGCTGACAAACCACATCAGGCTGTTGGAAATCCCATAGCAACTAGGGAATTGGTTCCTGTGCCTCAGCAAATCTGAAGCAGTCCATGGCCAAAGAACAATGGACATCTACTAAATGTTCAAAACCAATGAAATCCAAACCAGGATTCAAGAATAATTTTCTTCACCTTGGCATGTTTTACTATAAATAACTCTAACATCTACTTTGAAGATATGTCACTCTTTAACTTAATTGATTTTTTTACCCTAATGGTCAACATTGTACCTTCAACCCACTTGAATATATTTTAGCTAATAGTTTAAAGCATTAATTGGAATCAATCCTCCTATCTCTGCTTCCTACCTCTAGTTTATACTTACTTCTCTTATTCCTACTTGGCCTCTTGAATTTTCTGCTACCACCTAAAATGCCCGTCATTCATATATTTCTCCTTTCTGCCTTGGTGTGTATTATTGTTCTTTCTTTCTTTCTACCTTTTTGTTCTTTCTTTCTTTCTTTCTTTTTCTCCTTTCTTTTTTGATCAATCTTTCTTCTTTCCTCCTTTTAGCCCTCGTTGAAGGTTATAGCAACTTTACTAAATATAATAACTAATTCACTGCAAGTTTGTACCTGGATTTGAGGGACTGTGGAGAACAATATCAACAAGCTTTCATTTCTCATAAGGTTAAATCATACATAGCTTGGCTATGAAGTGATTATAGGAATAAGGTTCAATGACATGTCTCAAAGTGGTACTGAAATTGGGGTCAGCAGAGGTCACAAATTGTCTTAAAGTCTCAATATCTGGATATTCACCCAACTCAGGACTCTGAAGAGGAAAAAAAATCTCACAATGTAGTCCCTTGTTTAAAAGAAGAAATGATAACTATCCCAATAGATGGGTAGACACACAAACAATTTGAAAAAGGAATTGAATGAACTATACCAAACAACCCATAAGCCTTAAACAACTGACAGCATCAGTGCTCCATTGAGGAAATTGTCAGATTAAGAATTTAGAAAATTTATAGTTAAAATGTTCCATGACCTTAAGGAAGATGTAAAGAGTAAAATTAGAGAAAAATACAGGAAGTTAAAGATCATTTCAACAAAGAGATATAGATTCTGAAAAACAAACTGAACAGAAATCATTGAAATGAAAGACTCAAATTTAAAATCCAATGAAAAGCATCACCAATAGAATAGACCACTTTGAAGACAGATTTTCAGGCCTTAAAGACAAACTATATATAAACTTGGAAATAAATGTTGGCCAAAAAGAAAAGGTGCTCAAAGACTATGACCAGTATATTCAAAAAATTTTGAATAACATCAAGAGGATGAATTTAAGAAGTATTGGAGAGGATAAAGACTCTGAAATATAAGCTAAATTGATACACAATTTTTAAATGAAATAATATCAGAGAAATTTCCAAACCTTAAGAATGAGATGGAAATTCAAATACAAGAGTCATATATGACTCCAAATACACAAAATCACATTAGATCCACTCCAAGACACATTATAAAGAAAATGCCTAATATGCAGAAGGATAGAATTTTAAAAAGCTGCAAGAGAAAGGTGACTGGTCACATTTAGAAGTAAACCAAACTAGATTTCAACTAATTTCTCAACCCAACCCTAAAATACAGGAGGCTTTGAATAATATATACCAAACTCTGAAGGAAAAAGGATATCAACCAAGAATACTACAGCCAATAATATTAAGCTTCAGAATTGAAGATGAAGTAAAAATCTTCCATGATAAACAGAAGCTAAAAGAATTCATAACCAGAAAGCCAGCACTGAAAAACACGTTCAATGAAATATTTCATGAAGAAGAAATGAAAATCAGCATAAGAAGGAATTAGGCAATTACAGGAGAATCAAATTATAAATAAATCAAAAAGTCAGAAAATAAAAATCATCCCTCTAAAACAACATGAATGTAAATGCTCTAAAATCTTCAATCGAAAGACATAGGTTGGTAGATTTTATTAAAAACAAGACCCAACAATATGCTGTCTTTACCTCATAGACAAAGACATCCACAAACTGAAGATGAAAGGATTGGAAAAGACATGCCATGAAAATGGTACTTAAATACAAGCAGAGTAGCTATTCTTGTATCAGAAATGTGGATGTCAAGCCAAAATCAATCAGAAGAAACAAAGAAGTTCACTTCATACTGCTTATCTATCAGACAACAAGATATGATGATTGCAAATATTTATGCCCTCCAAAATGGTGCATCTACATATACAAAGTAAACCCTTCTCAATATTGAGTCAAATAGACCACAATACAATAATACTGGGTGACCTTAACATACCTTTCTTATGACTAGATACATCATCCAGATATAAACTAAGTAAAGATTTTATAAAACTAAAAAATACTATTAAAAATATAAACCTAATCGACATCTATAGAATATTTCATCCATCAATGACTGAATTCACTTTCTTCTCAACAGCACATGGAAAATTTTCTTAAATAGGCTATTTTTAGAAGAGAAAACAAGTCTTAGCAAACACAAAAAAATAGAGATAATTCCTTACATTCTCTCAGATCATAATGGAATAAAATTAAAATCAATGATAAGATAAAAAACAGAAACCAGTATAACACCTAGAGATTAAATAATACATTTTTGAATGATGAATCAAAAGCAAAAGAAATCAGTGGAGAAATTTTTAAAAATATTCTTAGAAGTAAATGAGAATAGTCATACAATATATCAAAATCTCTGGAATAGTATGAAGGCAGTTCTAAAAGGAAAGTTCATAGCACTTCATACATCAAAAGAATAGAAAGATTCCAAAAAAGTAATTTAACATGACATCTCAAGTCCTAGAAAAAAATAACAAACCAACAGCAAAATCAGTAGAAATCAGAAAATAATTAAAATCATAGCAGAAGTCAATGAAATTAAGAATAAAAAACAATACAAAAGATCAATGAAACAGAGAGCTGATCTTTTGAATGAATAAACAAGATTGATAAACCCTTAGCCAAACTAACCAAAGAGAGAAAACAATCAAATTAACAAAATTTGAAATGAAAAAGGAAATATCACCACTGAAATCCAAACAATCATCAGAAACTATTTTGAAAATTTATAATCCAACAAACTAGAAACCTTGAAGATATTGACAAATTCCTAGAGACACTGGACCTACCCAAATTAAACCATGAGGATATAGAAAATTATAACATTTCAATATCAAGTAATGAAGCTGAAGCAGCTATCTAAAGCCTTTCTGACAAAGAAAAGCCCAGAACCAGACAAATTCTCAGTTGAGATGCAAAAATTCTTAATAAAATATTGAAAAACTGCATATAAAAACACATTTAAAAGATAGTGCATCATGATCATGGGTTTCGTCCCAAGGATGCAAGGTTGGTTCAACGAATAGAAGTCAATAACTATAATTAACCACACAAATAAAATCAAGGTTAAGAATCACAGAGTTACCTCAATAGATGCAGAAAAAGCATTAATGTTGTTCAAGGACATTGGCATGAAGTTTTCTTTCCTTGATATGTCTTTGTCCAATTATGATATCAGGGTGATACTGGCTTCATAGAGTGAGTTTGGCAGTGTTCTATCCTTTTCTATTTCATGGAATAATTTCAAGAGGACTGGTATAAGTTCTCCTTTATTAAAGGTATGGTAGAACTCAGCTGAGAATTTGTCTGGTCCTGGGCTTTTCTTTGTTGGAAAGGCTTTAGATAGCTGCTTCAATTTCATTACTTGATATTGAAATGTTTAAGTTTTCTATATCCTCATGATTTAAAAAAGGAAGAGAGAGAGAAAGGAAAAGAAGGGAGAGGGGATTTCATCAAAACAGTGAAATTCCATATGTTAATACATGAATATAGCACAGTGAATACCAACGCCAAGTATATACATCAGGAACTATTTTTTAAAATCTACAAATAAATTACAGAAAGATCAGTAAAGTAGAGAAAGAGGAGTAGGGGGAGGCAGAAATAGAGGAGAGAAGAAGTACTCGGGACTAAATTAGAACAAATTTTATTCCATACTTTTGTGATTATGTCAAAATGTATCCTAATGTTATATATAACTAAAAAGAATAAAAATATTTCCTGTCAAATTGAGAAATATTATTAGGCTCTGTTTTTTTTTTTTATTTACCAGACAAAAAGTAATTTGATCGTTGCATATGAAATATAGCTATTCCTTACCTAGTAGGAAATCTGGTAAATTTGTTTTCCTCCAGTTTCAGATGACCTTAGCCATAAT
The DNA here is from genome assembly GCF_902686445.1 of Sciurus carolinensis. Lineage (NCBI taxonomy): Eukaryota > Metazoa > Chordata > Mammalia > Rodentia > Sciuridae > Sciurus > Sciurus carolinensis. Next base: position 90,798,174 of record NC_062224.1, read on the forward strand.
GTCATTTTGGACATGAATCTCCATACTTGGTAACTGAAACAAATTTCTCTATAATAGTGCAGAGTAAATAGTTAAGAATTGCAGCCTTAAAGTAGACCCACTGGTTTGTGTGTTATATGGTCAAAGAATGCATTTATTTTATCACAGGTGCAGTATAACAGGGGACTAAGAAACATACATAATGGACTAAAGTCCTCATGACCTAAAATGTAGTTGACCGAACAAAAATTGGAATGAGAAAATTTCTACATATTAATTTGGGTGTGAGTAGTAGGTGGGTAGTGTTGTTAGAAAATAAAAGAATGGTTTACATTGAGTACATGTATGTTACATCTCAACACCAATGCATGTAAAAGGAAATCGCCATTGAAGAGATATTTGAAATACTCTGGGAAAAATAGGGAAGAGGAGTAAGGCATGACACCAGAACTTTAAAACATCTTCACTGCTTCTAAGATTTTTTTATTTTATTTCATATTGTCTATATAGCTGGGACCTGGATTGCCTTTGCAGGTTTAGAGAATCAATTGCTAAACATGATATCATGGCAATATGTCTAGGTGTTGCAGACCAAATTCCTAAGGGCATCAAGGCATGAACTGTTTCTTCTTTCACTGTTTAAACTAGAGTTAATAATTTCTACTTCTTTTCTACAGAGTGGGTGAAAGATTTACTACCTTATATCTACTCATCCCTGCTCCATGGAATTGGGAACACGAGGAGAAATATTAACCAGATGGATATTGCTACCATCTTATGACTCAATTCTTTGGCTGAACCTAGTGATCCCACATTTGGTTGCATTGACATATGGAGAATATAGGAAAAAATTAATGCTAAATGAAAAAGAGGGGAATATTATTGATCAAAAGGAAAACAATGCAGAAAGGGAAAGTTACTATTGCCTTAATATGTGAAAGATTGAGAGCCACAGAATATACAGTAATTTTATTACTGTATTTACAAATACTTGAGGTCATAACTGTTTGTCTACAGAAATCCTCCCTGTTGTTTGAAGTTGAAGGTCTAGAATAGATACTGGGGGACTGCAACAAATGAATGGATGGGCATAATGCTTTACAATAAGACTAATAGCACCTTGAAGGTAAACACCTGGAAGAGACTTAATGTTGCCTGTTTTTGTTTTGTTTTGTTTTGTTTTGGTTCTGATTTGACAGGCTATTTGTAGGACAGGACTTCTTTTAGAAAGTGAAATTTGGGAAATATGAACTGCCCAAGACACATGAAGCTTTGTTCAAAAGCCAGTCCTGAGAATACCATCTAACTAATAACCTAGATGAAAAAAAATCTGTGGGATATCTGACTGGTCATATTATCATGTATTACAATATACCTGGACTAGGATTTAGGAAATAATTGTCCATGTACCAAATTTTGCCCACTGTCTCTTGTTTTATTAGAATACAGTTATGTTAATGAATTTTACATTAAGAAATCTTTCATGCTAAAATACCAGTTGAATAACAGCAACAAAATATATGGTTGTAAACCTCAAAATATTTATTATCTGTCCTCTGCATAAGAATTTATTTACTGTCTTGTCTATTCTGCAGATGATATCTTCGTGGATGGAGAATTCTTTATTTTGTGAATGACTGCCAATATGCAAAGTAAAGAATGCTTCGTAAATAGGATCCAATTCAGAATAAGAGTGTCATAGTAGCCTTTCATACCAACTATTAACAATCTTAGTCCTTGCCAAGGGTACCTACCTTTGGAATATTCAAACTAAAGTATATGTCAGGGTAAATACCACCCTTATGAAACTATTATAGGAAAGCCAATAATTTAGTTACAAAGTGTGTTAGTCAGCTTTCCATCATGATGACAACACCCCAGAAAAACAATTTAAAAGGGAAAAGATTTATTTTGACTCAAAATTTCAAGGTTTTAGTCCATGGTGACTGCCTTCATTGCTAGGGGTCTGTGGTGAAATAGAGAATCTTGGCAGAGATAACATGGTGGGACAGAGACTCACCTTATGGTACCCAGGAAGGAGAAAGTGTGGAGGTGTGGGTGGGGGAGAAAGACAGAGACAGAGGTTGGAGACAAAGTACACTCTTCAAAGACACATTCCCTAGTAAACTCCTTCTTCCAACCAGGCCCCACTTCATGAAATTACCAACATCTCCTAATAGTGCTATCAGCTTGGGATCAAGAATTAATCACGTGAGCCTTTGGGAGACATTTCAAATGAAAAACACAACTTAAAGTACATATTCATATTGTGTTCATGAAGTAGGCATTAGGGACCATATCACATTTTATAGATAAGTTTAAAATGAAATATTTATTAAAACTGTTTCTGGAAAGTCATATTTACATACCATTAGTTCTTCCCTTTTTGCTTTTTCAATTCCATACATATTATTAAAAATGCATGAAAAAGAATGACCATGAGTTACTTTTACCTAAGAAAATTTGACCAATAAACAGGAAGATAAACTGTGAGGACAGGGTTATCTTAATAGAGGAATAATACCTTCTGTGGTTATCTCCAAAGATGTTGGGAATTCTAGTGTTAAACCTTGACCAAGATAAGCTTGAGATGCAGTACTTACTGATTTAAAGTTTGAAAGTTTCCTGAGATACCCTTTAAAAGCTTGTCTAAATTGTCAAAGAATATATAGATTTATAGTGTAATTAGTCATACAGACAAGGTTTAAGAATGTAATCAGAGGGATATATAATCCAAAACCAATGGTAAATTTAATAAGATCATAAGATACAAGGTGAACATTAAAATTATTTCTATGTGTTTTAATGAAAATGGAAAAAATTAAATATAATACACATCATTTTTAAAAAATTTTCTTCTACCTGAGGAAAGATTTAACAATATATGTACATACCCACATTTTTAAAATTAAAAGGCATTACTGAGCACTTAAAGAAGACCTAAATAAACAAAGTGGCATACCATGTTCATGAAAGGGAAGAATTAATATTTTTATATCAATCTCCCAAAGTCGATATACATATTACACTCAATCTCAATTGAATCCCAGCAAAATTTTTGTAGAAATCAACAAGGTGATATCAAAAGTAAAAGAAAATGGAAAATAGATAGACAAGGCAAAATTATTTTTAAAAATAATGTATTTATATTTTATTGCTTCTGTAAAAGAATCCTATTAACTTATAAATTCAAAAATTACTAGTTTTTTATCTTATAGTTCTATATACCAAAAATACTCCATGTATATACTGAGTTAAAACTAAGATGTTGTAAGAGCTGCATCCCTTTCTGGAGAGTCCAGGAGAGAATCTGTTTTCTTGTCATTTCCAGTTTCCAGAGGCTATCTCCTTTGTCCCCTTCCTCCATCTTCAAAGTCAGAAACATTGAGCTTCTATCTGACCCTTTTCCACAATAACATAATTCCTTCTCTTTCTCTCCCTCCCCCCTCTCTCTCTTTTTCCACACATTATCTTGAGTCCACCCAGATGATCCAGAATACTCTACATTTCAAGGTCAAAATAACATCTCTAAAGTCCCTTTTACCACTTAAAGTAATGAATTTCAGGATCAGATGTCTCTGAGGAGGTCATTATTCTTTCTACTACACTTAACAAAGTCAGAGGACTCACACAGCAATAAACAAGACAGAGTATATTGATATAAGGATAAATACATACATTGATGAAAAAATAAAAGAATAAAAAGCCTATAAAAGACACAAAACCTACACTTAACAATTTCTTAACAAATGCACAAGTTTCTCACTGACCAAAAAACACAAGTTCTAAAATTTTTATTTTTTAATAATGAAATCCTTATAAAAATAAGTTTCATTTCATAAATAAGATAGCTGGATATCAAATCAATGATGAATATGAGATCTAGAAATATTACTGGAAAAATATGATGATTTTTTGGTAAATTTAACAATAGCAAAAATGACCTATATAGGGCAAAAAATAACTCACAAAAATGATTAATTTGGATTTCATCAAAAGTTAAAATATATGTTCCTGGAAACAATCTCTTAGAACCTCAGAAGATAAAACACAAAATGTAAGAAAATATGTATAAATCATATATTTGATAATGGAATTGCATCATAAATATATAAAGGACTATTACAACTGAATAATAAGATAACCTACATGATTTAAATGGGGAAAGTTTTTGAAGTTTACAAAAAAGACATAACAATGTCCAGAAAGCAAATATTAAAATGCTTACCATCAATAGTCAATCAGGAAAATAAAATGAGAGGACAATGACATACCACTACATATATGCCAATGTAGTTAAAATTTTAAAACTGACCATCCTATTTGTTAGTGAAGATGCAAGTCAATTGGAACTCTTATGCATTGCTGATGGGAATGTAAAATAGTCCAATAATCCTGAAAATTGATATAGCAGATTCTTATAGATTTAATCTTGTACATATCATATGACTCAGAAATTTTACTTTTAGACATGTATCCTAGATAAATAGTAAAAATATGTTTATAGAAAGACATTGTTCAAATGTTCATAAAGAGATCAATTATAATTACCAATACATGAAAATAACCCAAATGTTCATTAACAATGGAATAGAAATATTCTATTAGTAATGGAATAGATATATTCTATTCCACTTAATGGAATAGAAAACCAAATACTGGTGTATTTATAAAATATTATATGACTTCGTAATGAAAAAATTAGTTAATGCAAGAAACAACTGAAAAAAGTTACATTTTGCTGAAAAAAATTAAGCCAGATAAAAGTGAAAATGTTGTGTAAATCTATTGATAATGAAGTTGTCAAAAGGCAAACTAATCTATAGTGACAGAAAGAACATTGATTACCTATGTCTATGGAATTGAGGGTAGACTCAGAGGATAAGGAACAAGAGAACTTTAAAATCCTTTCCAGAACATTAAAACTGTCTCAAGTTTGATTAGGTTTATACCTATATTAGCTTATTACTTTGTCAAAGTCATTGACCTGCACACTAAATGCATGTGAATTCATTGTATATAATTCATACCTGAATAAAGTTTATATTTTTAAAAAGTGAGCCCTTAGAAATTAAAAAATGAGAAGGTAATCCAGGGAGGGAGGAAGGAAGAGCCAGGGGAGGTACTTGGGAATGAAATTGACCAATTGTTGTGTGCAGGTACAAATATGTCACAGCAAAGTCCATTATTCTGTATTACAAATACATACTATTTTTTCAAATCTTCTCTTAGAAATTAAATATGTAGTTTTAAAAATATTTTTAAATATAAATTAAGAACACATATGTAATACATATAATTGAAAGAAAACTGATGTTTAGAAATACTAAGAATCCAACAAATACCAAAGCTTCCAAAAAGATAATTTATGAAAAATATCAAGTTGAATTTTATAAATTAGAAAAATGTACTTGCCATTGGCTAATAAAATGTATGTTGAACCCAATTATTAATAAAAGAAACACATATTAACACCTCAGTGTTGTAACATTTCATAGTCATTTATTTAGTAAATATTAAAATGCAACATCACTCAATCATTATCAATAATGTAGAGCAAAAGTGCAGCATTGACCAGAATGTAAATTGGTACAAGCACCTCAGAAAACCTCAAACAAAATATGCATAATGTCCCAGAAGACCCATTTCTGTTACATATTCCAGAAATATTTGGAGACAAAGGGCAGTACTGTAAAAACATCCCAACACTTCTTGACTGACATCTTTTGCTCTCATTCATATTTATTTTCTATTTATAGTATAATTTTATAATAATAAGTCAAATGATTAATTTCAATGCATATGAATATGATTTAATTAAACCAACAAATATTATATTCAATTGCTTTACTATATTCTTGACTATTGTTTACAAGGTATACTTATTTTGCTATACACTTATCAATAAATTTTGATATTCACTTTTATACACCTGAAAAATGGAAATGAGTTGTTGTAAACATTTTGCCTCAGTTTAACATAGATGGGTCTTTAGAAAATCAAGAGTATAGGTATCAGAGCATTTTACTTACTGATACGGGCGCATTTGGGAAGAGGGGACCAGCCATTCTCTGTACATGTAATTGTGTTTTGCTCATGTGGAAGACTATAGCCAGGATAACAGTCAACTTTAACAGATTGATTTTGTATATATTTTCTTTCATAATATGGACTATATCCATTTTCCACATAATTGAAAATGCATTCTCCTAAGGAGCATTAAAATGATAAATGAAAAAGTGAAAACATTAATTGGAATAAAATTCTAGATTAAGAATTACCTTTATAATATTTAGGGCACACATAAGCATCCAAAAAATGTGCAATAAATAAAAACCCCAAATTACTATGCCAAATGTTTGTTAAAAAATAAAAGTCAATAATAATGCATTCATCTTTAGTTTTTGTAACTAAACATGTATATATGACAGAGATTTCTTGTATCTTTGGTATTCATGTGATTTTCATGAAGAACTTCTTAAACAAGACAAAAACTATTTAGGTATTTTTGCTCACACTGTTCTTCTCTTGACCTTAATTTGTCATGCAAGACTTAATTGTAAATAATCATGTACTCTTCTTTCTCTCTTCTTTGAAAGATACATCTATAATGTAAAGACATTTACTTACTGAGGCATGGTACTTTCGGCTCCCAGCCTTCTCTTGTGCAACGAATGTTATCCCAGTATGATTGTGAAGGAGGTACAAAACCGTTTTCACAATGATAGGCATATTGTTTTCCTATGGGTACTGGAAAGTATGGTCTATATCTTTCTTCATAATATAGACGTCCATGTTTTATTTCTGGAAAATCACAAGGTTTCACTTGTGATAAAAAAAATAAGATAAATAGTATTTTATTTTATTGACACATTTAAGTAATGAATTATGTTCTATTATTAACAAAATTACAAGGTTTCCAGGACAAGAAACGTCTCAGTAATCAGATGGCTATGCTGTGTGAGGTCTTTGTTTGTGAAGTGAAATTATATCTTTTCAGTCACCAGAGAAATGAACTGGGAATATTTGTTAATATCAAAATAGATAAAATTACAATAAACAATACTTTGCTTCTAATTTTAATCAGGAAATGGGTGTTTTTTAGGCAATTTTTTATTACTATTATTTTGATTCATAGTACACAAATCGGGTACAACTTTCATTTCTCTGGTTGTACATGATGTATAATCACACCATTTGTGTAATCATACATGTACATGGGATAATGATGTTTGCCTCATTCTATTATCTTTCTTTCCCCCAGCCCCTCCCCACCCCTCATTTTCCTCTACAAAATCCATCCTCCTCCATTCTTGCCTTACCACCCTACCCCCCATTATGTATCATCATGCATTTATCAGAGAAATCATTTGGTCTTTGGTGTTCTGGGATGGCTTATTTCACTTAGCATAATATTCTCCAACTTCATCCATTTACCTGCAAATGCTATAATTTTATTCATCCATTTATCGGCAAATGCCATTATTTCATTCTTTTTATGACTGAGTTAACCCTTTTGTGTATATGTACCACATTTTCCTAATCCATTCATCTATTGATGGGCATCTGGGTAGAACCCATACTTTGGTTATTGTGAATTGTGCTGCTGTAAAAATTGAAGTGACTGTATCAGTACAGGATGCTGATTTTACATCTTTTTGATAAACACTGTGGAGTGGGACAACTGGGTCATAGGGCGGTTTCATTCCTAGTTTTTTGAGTAATCTCCTCATGGTTTCCAGAGTGATTGTACTGATTTTCAGTCCCACCAACAATGTAGAATGTACCTGTCCCCAAAATCCTTACCAGCATCTATTATCATTCTGTCTGGAGTAAAATGAAATCTTAGTGTAGTTTTGATTTGCATTTCCCTAATTGCTAGCAATGCTGAACATTTTTCCATACATTTGTTGGCCATTAGTATTTCTTCTTTTGAGAAGTTTCTGTTTAGTTCTTTTGCCCATTTATTGATTGACCTATTTGTTTGCTTGTTTGAGTTTGTTTTTTTGGCATTGATTTTTTTTTTTTTTAGTTCTTTATATATTCTAGATATTAGTCCCTTGTCAGAGGAGTAGTTGGAAAATATTTTCTTCCATTCCAGAGGCTCTCTCTTCACTCTCTTAATCATTTCCTTTGCTGTGCAGGATCTTTATAATTAAATGGCATCCCACTTATTGATTCTTAGTTTTATTTTGTGAGCTTTAGGGGTCTTGTCCAAGAAGTCAGTGCCTAAATCTATATGATAGAGTGTTGATCCTATATTTTCTTCTAGGTTTGGCTTTGATCTTTATTATTTTCTATTTTCTACTGATTTTGTAATTAAGGTCTTGAGGTGGAACATAAACTTATTATTTGGGATCTTCCTATGTTTTTAAGGTAGATACTCAATGAAATAAATTTTTCTCTTAGTATTGCTTTCATACTGTCCCAGAGAAATTAATATGTTGTATCTTTGTTTTCATTTGTTTCTAAGAATGTCTTGATTTCTTCTTAGAACCATTCTTCATTTAAAAAAATATTGTTTAATCTCCATGTGTTTGGGTGGTTTCTGTTATTTTTCTTGCTTTTGATTTCTAGTTTCATGTCATTATGTTCTGATAGGATACATGAGATTATATCAATTCTGTATTCACCTAGATTACATGGGGACCTAGAAGAACATGGTCTATTGTGGAGAAGGTTTCATGAACTGCTGAGAAGAAGTTAAATTGAGCTTGAATATATTCAGGTTGGCTATATCCTTATTTATTTTATGCTTTGATGACCTGTGTATTGGTGGTAAGGGTGTGTTGGAATCTTCCAGTATTTCTGTATTGGGATCTATCTGGGATTTAACGTCAAGACGTATTTTTTAATGTAATTGTGTGTGTTAACATTTGGAGCATATATATTTAACTATCATTATTTCTCCTTGTTGTATTGTTCCCTTTACTAGGATGTATTGGCCTTCTTTGTCTCTTCTGATTAATTTTTGCTTGAAATCTGCTTTGTCAGATATGAAGAATGGCTACTCCAGCTTGTTTCAGAGTCCATTTGCATGAAAAAATATTTTCAGTCCTTCTTCTTTCAGCCTGCAAGTGTCTTTACCTATTAAATGAGTCTCTTGCAAACAGATTATGGTTGGCTCTTGTTTTTTGATCCATTCTGCTAGCCTATGTCTTTTAATGGGGGTGTTGAGACCATTTTATTCAGTGCTATTGTGGATATATTATTTGGATTATACATTTTGAATTCTTGCTCAACCTAAATGTCTTTTTTTTAAAAAAACAAAAAAGTATGTCTTTTAAGTATACTTTCTTGGCCTACAGTCTATCTCTCTCTCTTATCATTGACAAATACTTCCTCACTTTAATGAAGCTTCCAGTGTTGAAATTAAAATGCTTTTTAGCATTTTGTCTCATTCCTTTTAGTTTACACTCACTTTTTCCCCGTAATGCTTTTTTAAAGATTTCAAATATTTTATATTAACCCATGGGTTTCAGAAATTACATGATAATCTGTCCAAACTTGTGTTATTCAACAAAAGCTGTTCCTTGGGCCTGCTTGAGTCTTTTCATTTGCAAGAAGTGATATTTTAAGATTAATCAATCAAATTTCCTATATGTAGAGCAGAGATTTGAAACCTGGTGATTGATTGCAGAACAAATGTACTTATTCATCTCCTTATGATGTTTCATGGAACATCAATACAATAAATTAGTTCACTCAGATGTCTTTTCAAAATACACAAAAAGGAGAGAATTAATAGGTATAATTATTGTGATAGGCCAGAGCCACTTGGCTATATTCTTCACTCTCATGTGGGCATATCTAAATCTGTCTTTGTCCTCATTACAAGGGTGTTCCTTGAAGCAAATATAATATTCCACTAGGGACTGATCATCAGAGATGGATGTTTCTCAGAACAGCCTTAGTCTACTACATAAAGAATTCACCTGCTTATACTTTCACTAATGTAGGTCATAGTCTCATTACCAGCTATGGTGGTTCATCTGAGTGTTGAGTCAAACTGACACTAAAATTCAATAAATATTCACTAATTTTTGTAACTGTTGCTAATATCTCTTTTCTAGGGAAGCTAATTTCTTTGACTCAAGTCCAGGATTTTATAGTTATCATTGCTGAACTTTATCTTATTTGGTTCAATTTGACATGTAGGATATTTTTGGTTGATATGTTCTAATGTAAATTCACTATCATCATCCTCTGTGTCATTCAAGTTGTGAATTTATATTACATTTTCCCTGAGTCATTGAATAATTTGATGTCACCAGTGAGTAATGGAGTCGTCCTAAGAAGAAAGTTCTATTACTTAATTATCAGATAAGATTATTTAATGAAATTGCAAACAGACAAACTATCTAACTGGTCAATTTCATTGTCTTATCCAAAAAAACCTGTGAAAGTCAGGTTCAGATATACTTGGTCAAATCTACATTGGCAAAGGCCAAGTATAAAATCATAATTTACCTTATAGTTCTTATGCACATTGAAATTTATTTCACACTTAAAAAAACTTCTTCTGTTAGTGACTGGAATTTTGCCTAAAATTAACATTGAGCTCATTCACCAATCATTTGTTTCATTACATTTTTGTTTAAGTGTGATACACCTTTAAAATTTACTGCTAGATAGAAAAGAAAAGGAATATGACTACAGAGGCAAACTAAAACTTGAAAAAGGCAAAGACATTATTCCATAAATAAAATTGTCTTGACCCTAGTGGAATGTTACTGCATGTAAGAGTTGTAGGAAACTATGTAAGTCCTTCAGCACTCCTCCCTCACAATAGTGGAGCTTTGGTTCTCTACTCTTGGGGACATGTTTGACTTAGTGTCTCATTTCTGAAGAATTGATGTGGTGGAAGCAAGAATGTATGAGTAGATCCTAAGTGATATTCAGGCCTCCACTCACTCAGCTAGTAGCTCCGAAGAAAGTTAGCTGTCATTCAGGTTACCTACAGAGAGGCCCATGTGGTAAGGAGCTGAGGCCTCCTGCCAAAATCTATGTGAGTGAACCATGTTGGAAGCAGATCCTGCAGACCAGAGTCCATTACACCAATGTGCTAACTGCACCTTAAGAAGAAACTGACTCAGGACTACCCAGGGAAGTCATTCCCTAATTCCTGACCTACAGACACTATCAGACAACAAACGTTTATTATTAAGCAAATATGTTTGGGGGGAAATTTGTTTTAATGAAACAAATAACTCACATTATTATCTGTTAGATGGTACTACTCTTGCCCAATGTTTTTATTCACTTATTGAAAGAATTTTATTAATTAGGGAAATATACATTTATACACATACATATATTTAATTTTGAGCACAAGAAACTGTTTTTAGTTTACTAAAATGTGATTTTCATACAAGAAAAGTAAAGAATGTTTTTAAAGGCTCTACTTTATGTGCATGGTAAGACAACTATTTGGTCCAGTCTGTGTGTGTGTGTGCGTGTGTGTGTGTGTGTTTAGGAGAAAATTAATTTAGAATTAAGAAATAGGTTAAGATGTGAATGAAACTTACAGCTACATCTTGGAGCAGGTATCCAGCCACTGTTTGTGCATTTTGCAGTATTTCCCCTGGTTGCAGGATAAAAGCCATTTTTACATTCATATGTGATTGTATCTTCAGTTCTGTGCTTAATCCTTTGAGGTGAGTAGACACCATTTGGAATATAAGGAGGATTACATGTTTTTTCTGGAAAAAAACAGGATGTTGTGAATAGTGTGGAAATCAGTATCCTTAAAATTAAGTATATGAAAATAAAACTATAGATGATATTTATTTGTACCTAGAAGAGTACAAAATGACATTAAAATGAGCACATCCTCACAGTCTTCCTGATATATCACTCCTACTTAACTTACTGTGATTTTTGCCAATATGTTTGTGTCCCCTGAACTCTAAATCCCTCTATATCCATCACATACTTCATGATACTTCATATCTGAAAATGACTTTATCATGTATAACCTCAAATATTCCTTTCACTTCCTTCTATTTCTTTGGGCACTGTTATTCTCATAAGGATTATTTACAAATATGTATACACTCTTCTTTCCAGACAACTGGTAGGATTTTGTGTCCCTTCTTTAAAGTAAACGTGGCCATATGACTTAGGTCAATGTAATGAAAATAAAAGCAGAAGGGAGTTTAAAAGACTTTGTCATGTTCTCACTCCCACAGCTGTAATAACTAAAGAAGGACATTGGAAAGATGATGACTTTCTCATCTGCTTCTTAGAACTGGTATGCCATATTTCACTGCATAATCATTGCCACTGTTGCAGGATTCTTGTGCAGATTGACAGGGCACCAGGGCGTTCAGCAGGAAGTGTTGGCACTGACCCAGTGGATTTGTATCCAAAAGCTGAGGCCCCAAGCAACCGGTACTGCCTTATGTACACCTCTTGTTAGTTCCTCTTTATTTGCTAGCTCTCTGTCTCCAATATAAGGTAATACATAGTCTGATTGGGCATTCTGTTTCTATACTAGAGTTGCAAGAGTGTTACAACTGAGTTGTGGAATGTGCACCTTGATATTGATGATGCCATATTATCTTTCCTTTGTTCTGAGAAAGTCCCCACTATACCACTGCATTAACATATGTTCATGAGTATTCCATGCATTCTAATCTTGAAACAAAGACAGTTTAGTAATAAAGATTTTCAAGTAATACCTGCAAAAATTTTTAAAGAAATGTTGCAATATGAAATGTTTAGTAGCACTCCACTTTTTGGCAAAACAAAATTGGCATAGAGTCTGCAATGATTTTTCAGTGAAATACTACACAGAGCTCCTTCTGAACTGTACTGGAAGTGAGCATAAAGAGGAAACAAAGTGTAGTTTATTAAGATATTGATATATTGCAATCTGTTTTGTAGAAAACCTTTTCTGTAAAGGGTTTCTTTTGCAACTACTTAGGTCTGGCAATGTATTAAAGTAACCACACCCAATACATAAGCAAATGGATATTGTTGTGCTCCAGTAGAACTTTCTTTACAAAAGGGGAGCAAGCTTGATTTGACCTGTGAGCAACAGTTTGCCATTCTTTGATCTAACCTCTCCTCACATATAAAGCTCTTGTTCTTTCCATCAACACTGCTATGTCCTAATCAATTTACAATATTCTTTTTCTAATAAAGTTTTAAGTAGAGTAGAAAAATTATATAAATGTCTGTATTGAGGCCATATTGTATTTTGACCTAAAAACCTGTGATGGACATTCATCATTACTTGTAATCCTTTACTGGCTACTAACTTACCAGTTATTTCAAATCCAATGTAAGTGACTTATAGTTACTTCACTTTTTTCAAGCCACCTAACCCAATTGCTCTTTTCAACAAATAATAATTCTTTGCACTTCAGTTTACATTTATTTACTTAGTTTTTACTTCATGGTGTAGCTAAACTTAATATCAATTATTTTTAATCCAAAAACTACAAGTTACAAAAAACAAAAGTTTAAGAAAACAACTAAAGTGTATTAGGGTAATTTTGTTAAAACAATTGAGAACGGAAACACTCCTGAAAACAAATCTCAAACTGTAGACATAGATTCATTGATGAAGCTTAATTCCTACCTTTTATAATCTTTCTTAAAATAAACAATCATGTTAAAAATTGCCATACTCTCTATTACTATCTAAAATAATAATATTCAAGACTATTCAAATGTATGTGACCCTTTTTTCCCACCACCAGATACATTTGAAGTAAGCTTAATAATTCATGATTAGCATGGTATGTTGTAAATCAATTTTTAAAAGTTTGTAAAAAAAAAAACAGATGGAATTTGATTAAAAGTGACTTGTAATCAATATGTCTTGGCATATGTAATTATTCCTGTAAATGACTTATTATAGGCTGTCCTCTATTGGATCGAGAGAACCAAAGTTTTGACCACTCTGTCAAAATAAAACCCTTGGCATCTGTCTATATGCCATGGATGAGATGGAAAATAATTCAAATTTTAAATTTTGCTTCATTATTTATTTCTGAGCTTATAAATTTGGATGCAACAAAGACATCTTCAAGTTATATGATTTTAGAGATATTAAGATGTCTGGATCAGGAGTTCATTATACATCAGCAGGTCAATTCTTTCATTGTGCCAGGAAAACAAAGAGAAGGGTTTGCAATATATTAGCTGAGGTACAGCAGGTGAGTTCTTTCATTAATGAGAAACTCTTCTACATCTAGTCAATATAAAATATATTTCAATAAATGAAACACATTGTGAGAGAAAGTACATGCTTATCCAATCTGGGGTAAATCTCTCTTTATTGAACTTTAGAAAAATATCTGTGATCAGTCAAATGGGGATCTAATTTGGATTATCATTGTCTTGTATTCATTCACTACTTTTCTAAAATATTTTGTTAAGGATGCCTAAAAAATGGAGAGATTCTATTGTGAAGGAAAATATGTTTTCCATGGAACAGTTTGTAGGCTCAAACAAAACACAATTTTTAAGTATAAAATCATCTCAAAATTAACCATACTTTCATAAAAGATAACTAAAACAAGATCTATACACATAATTATGTGCCATAAAATGTAAAGTTCCCAGGCCTTATGGGAATGAACTCTCCTTACCTCACAATATGGTAAAGTCTATGAAAATCACTGGACCTAACACTGGTCCTTATTTCATTCACTGTAACAACTCTTATCAAAAAAACTACCTCACTTCTTTTCAGAAGTGCTTGCAAACATCTGAGGACAGGAATTAATACATTATAGCTATGTTTTCTTGCTCTTCTTTTTATGGTTATGATTTCTTAAACTCTTGAATCACCTATATTCTCTCTTCTAGGTCATGATAGTTTGAAGACATCCCTTTAGAAGGAGGCAGGCAAAATACAACACAATGTTCAGATATACTTTTTGGTGAGGAAAAACTCCCTGTCTTTGCATGATATTCTTCCATTAGGAAGTTGGGAGTGAGGATTTCTTTTTCAGCACTATCAACCCTGTTGTTTCAAATCAGACCTATCGCTCATGAAAATCTCTGCTTTTTGGATCCCCTGAATTCCATTGTCAATAGAGATTTACTTCATCTGATAGTAATGTGATTTACTTTTTAAAGCCAAATTCTAGGCTTTGGAAGAGCAATCTATTTGAGAATTACAGACTATTGGAAATTGGAAAGTCTATGATAGTGCTGGCTCTGCTCCTGGAATTTTTTATCACCATGGACTACCTACTTGATAGGCTATTTAACCCTCTGCTCCCATTCAATTTTATCTTGAGAGAATCTCACACAAATTAGTGTCAAAAAGAACTTTGTACACTTAAAATTCCATGATAGATAATATTTATCATTGTTAATTCTTGCAAATTTAATAATCTGTTTTTGAGAAAAATAATTTGCTTATGTAAAATGATTATACAAATTAAAATAATTGGGGTTGGGGCTGTAGCTCAGTGAATGGTAGGATCCTTGCCTATCAGGCAGAAGATCCTGGGTCCAATCCCACATACCACAAAAATAAATAAATAAATAAATGAATGAATAAATGATAAAATTCTTAACAAAAGAGACAGATAATAAAAAGAACATTACCTTCACATGAGGGACTTGGACTCCATCCTGAATCAGTGCATGTAGCATCACCTCTTTCACTATATTCAAAACCTTGGTTACATTTATATTGAAATCTTTCATTCGCCTTAAAAATTTTCTTCTGAGATATAGAATATCCATTTCTAACTTCTGGCGAAGTGCAGAAAATTTCTAAATACAAGGGATTAAATTCTAAAATGTTTATTATGAACTAAAGGACTATGGCCAAGTCATGTTTATATAAAAATAGAAATTTTGTTTCCATTAGGTAAATCAGTCAACCAGACAAAAGTTTTCGTTTGACTTGACTGTCTGATTTATCTGTTCTTCATTTTTGCCAGAAGTTAAAATTATGATTAAAATTATGTTTCAACTTTAGTTTAAGGGAAAATTAGTCCTTTGGCAGTAAATGAGAGTAATATTCATTAAATGTATGTGTGAAATTGAATGTAGATTTACTGTGATAAATATTTTCTCCAAGTGACCTGCAAAATAACACATTTTCTAGTTATCGATTCAAGTACTTATCAATAGAAAACTTTCTTAAGGAAATTTATTCAACTCATTTTTCATTACATCTTTGAAAAGTAGCTGAGTTTCTGTTTTTGTGTCTTCAACATCTATACAGGTTTTCTGTCAAAAACAAAAACAAAAAACAAAACAAACGCACAACCAATAACAACAACAACAAACTGCCCATCATCTTTGACACCACTTCTCTCAAACACTTTTTCCTAAGGTAGTGACAATGATAACTAGTTTCCCAAATCCTCTTCTTCCATCTTCCTAATCTGTTTTCCTTGTGTATAACTATAAAAACTTGCAAATGGTCACTTGATTGCTCCACTTGAAATCCTTCATCAGTTCCCAGATCAGTCTGCATTAAAGCTAAATTCTTAAGGATGTTGTACTTAGCTTCTCAGTACCTTGTACTGGCCTATCTTCAGCCCATCATTGACTTATCAACTTACTGGCATCTTACACTAGGCCCCTGTGAACAGTGGACAAAGAACAGCAGAACTTCACACTTATTGAAGCCTCACTGCCTTTCTATGCCCCTCCCTTGACATTCCTGAGACCGGCATGCTTTTACCTTCTTTGCTGTCACCTAAAAATAGCCATCTCTTCCTTTAAGGCTTTCCTTAAGCACCTGAAATTCCAGAAAGGTTTTGCTAACCATGACATCTAGCTGTAATCATATGAACCTCTAAAGTATACAATATTTTATACAATGAACATAAATATTAATTTAACATTACTATCACAAAGAACTATTTCTGTTGGAAAGAATTCTTAAGAAGTTTTTGTAATGTTTTTGACTATAAGACTAGACAAAAAACTCTGAATAACTTGGAGATTTTAGGTAATAAATAAATATGGCAGAAACTTTTTCCCAAAAAGAATAGGTTAAATGAAGTATGGTACTATTAAACTAATTGGCCATAATGTTTACTACAAAAGTCAAAATCATCAATTGATCAAGATACACAAGTCAGCTGTATCATGACTAAATAAATTGGAGAAATCATGGCTTACAATTGACTACAGAAATTTTTCTAAAAGACAAAGATTTATTTGGTGTATTCAATGCAGTTCAGCAATGTGTATAGTTAACTTTCATCACAAACATGAAAGAAGGTCATTTCCTCAAAATGAGTTATTCAAAGATGAGCTATTCAAAAATATAATATTATCATGATGCATCAGTGGAAACAAATAATAAATATTTGGCATCCAAAATTAAGAATAGACTTTGCTGGAGGTCAGCACAGAAATACTGAGGATTCTATTTCAACCTGTAAGAGCCAACTATAATATGTTTATGTTTAGAGCATAGATGTTGATGTCAGATAATAACCTAGATAATAGTAATCTGGACTCCCCAGGCTATGGTAATCGAAGATGCATGACTTGATTTTGTTACGGTTTACATGTGCGTTATCCCCCAACAGCTTATGTGCGAGACAATGCAAGAAGATTTAGAAGTGAAATGATTGGGTTATGAGAGCTTTAATCCAATCAGTGCATTAATCCCCTGATAGAGATTCACTGAGTGGTAAATGAAAGCAGGTATGGTGTGACTGGGAGGTGGGTCATTGGGGGTGTGCCTTTGGGGTATACATTTTATATGTCGTGAGGGGTGTCTGTCTGTCTGTCTGTCTCTTTTTCTCTCTCTCTCTCTCTCTCTCTCTCTCTCTCTCTCTCTCTCTCTCTCTCTGATTCCTGATCATCACATTCTGAGCCACTTTCCACTGCCACATTATTCTGCCACAATGTTCTGCCTCACCTTGAGTCCCAAAGAATGGAGTCAGTTTTCTATGGACTGAGGCCTCTGAAACTGAGAGCCCTCAAATAAACTTTTCCTCCTGATTGTTTTTGTCAATTTGTTTTTATCACAGCAGTTAAGAAGCTGACTAAAACAATTTTGCACCACAATTTCTTCAATTATAGAGATGATACTAGTACATAAATCATATAACTGTTTTGTAGGTAAAATAAGATGACTCATACA
The DNA here is from genome assembly GCF_902686445.1 of Sciurus carolinensis. Classification (NCBI taxonomy): domain Eukaryota; kingdom Metazoa; phylum Chordata; class Mammalia; order Rodentia; family Sciuridae; genus Sciurus; species Sciurus carolinensis. Next base: position 90,816,238 of record NC_062224.1, read on the forward strand.
GAAAATAAGATCAATGACAGGGATAGAGTACATGCTTAATAAACATTAAGTTTTTTAAGAATTATTTCTATTCCTCAACATGTACAATGTTTTCAAGTATAGGTTGTCATAAGAAAAACTAATAACAATCAAGCAAGCAGTAAGTACATCTTACCCACACATCTTGGTTTTTCATTACTCCAATGACCATTTTCTGAACAGTGTATTTCTTGGTGTCCTTCACGTTTGAAGCCTGCATTACACTCAAACTTCACCACTTGTCCAAAATAATATTCCTGGTCTGGTTCCAGTGTACCACTGACAATTTTCCCATTCTCTGGTGCTGTCACTGGCAAACACTTAACAACTGAAAAAATAAAAATAATGTTTTCTAATACAATTCAAAAACTTTATAATGAAATATTGTGGTGTGTGTGTGTGTGTGTGTGTGTGTGTGTGTAAAATCATCAGCAAGATGAAATTGAAGGAAATTACTTAAATATTTTTAGAAACATGATATGCCTGTTTGCACAAGATAAAAGCTAAGTAACATTAAAATTAACATGTTTATCTCTGAATTTTTTCTGTGGAAGTGGACAAATAACTACTAATTTGCATTTTCATGGTAACAAGTGTCTTAAATAATTAAGAAATATACAACTTAGAATATACAACTTAATACAAAGTTTCCATTTATTCTGCAAAATAAAATGAACCAGCCTTCCGAAAGATGTAAAAGCCAACTTTAAGGAGTTTCAAGATGGCGGACTAGGGGGCGGCTGCATTTCACGTTGCTCCAGGACGCAAGATTCAAAAGAGGAGATAGTGAGAGACTTGGGACAAACTCAAAACCGCTGGGTGAGTCTCTCCCATTGGGGAGGTATCCCGGATGGGGCGGTAGCCCCGGAACACAGGGAACTTTGTGAAGTAGAGTTGCTCGGCGAGACCCCCCTCCCCCCCGCTGGAGCGGTAAACACGGACAACTGGGATCATCGTAGAGGAGGCGGATCAGCACAGCGCTTGGACTCGGAGCAACCACTGGGGCTACGGGTGGCTGCCTGAGGAGGAGCTGCGTGGCGAGCTGTTTAGACCCAGAACAACCGCTTCTGAACACCGGGGGGCTGCCTGGAGGAGGAGCGCAGTGGGTCGCTTGGTCTAGGAGTGACTGCATCAGAGCCACAGGCGGTTGCCAGAGGAGGAGGCGAGTGGTGAGTTGATTGGACTAAAAGCGACTGCTCCTGAACACCGGTGGCCTGCCTGGAGGAGGAGCGCGGTGGGTCACTTGGTCTCGGAGCCACCGCTTCTGAACACCCGGGGGGCTACCCTGAGGAGGAGGAGGAGGAACAGGGCGGGTCACTTGGACTTGGAGTGACTACCTAGGGCTACGGGTGGTTGGCAGGAGGAGGAGACGCGAAGTGAATTGCTTGGGCTCCTAGTGACTGCGTCGGAAACCCTGCCGCTGTCTGGAGAAGGAGGTGTGTGGCGGGTCTCTGGGTATCGGAGCTATTGTACGGGGATCCAGGTGGCGGCTCAGAGAAGGGGCCGCATAGCCAGGCGACTAGGTGCAGAGCAGGGTCCCAGGAGCTAGGTGGCTTCTTGCTGGAAGAGCCACACAGAGACATGCCTAGGGGCGGAGCGAAGTTTCCAGGACTGCGGGCAGATTCTCTGGGAGAGGCAGCCTAAGGAGACTCACCTGCGAAGGGTGAGGCTCCCAGGCCCAGGAGGTAGGTCCGGGCCCCTGGGAACATTGCAGAGGAAGACAGCCCACCCCAGGTGGTAGTTGTAGATTGAGGGGAACTTCTAGGAGGGGAACTGACCAGCGAGACGTCCCCACCAAGTGAGTCTTCCCTGCCGGTTGAGGTTTTCCCACAGGGACGGTAAAATCTGAGACACAGGCACAATCAGGACTTGCCTCAGCCCACAGCCTAGTTCCCCGTTGGATGACCATTGGTCAACAAGTGGAGGCACCTCTGCCCACTAGCAGGGAATATATGCCACCTGAGGGTCAGCACCCCTAGAGAGGCAGCTTCTTCGTGGAGCTCCACATTATCAACTTCCTCCAAGACTTCAGGCTACTGAAGGATAAGGGGGGATATACTAGCAATCTTCTGGGACATTATAAGTTGATAGAGGAAATCTGCAATATCTTAAAGACCCACTGATTCCTGAACAATATGAGAAAACAAGGGAAGAAAATGCCCCAAACAAATCTAGATGTTACATCAATAAAATCCAACGACAGCATGGCAGAAGAAATGAAAAAAGGGAGTTCAGAATGTACATAATTAAAATGATTAGGGAAGCAAACGATGAGATGGAAGAGCAAATGCAGGCATTGAATGATCGCACCAATCGACAGTTAACAGAGCAAATTCAGGAAGCAAAAGATCATTTCAATAAAGAGTTACAAATATTGAAAAAAAAATCCTTGAAATGAAGGAAAAAATAAACCAAATTAAGAACTCCATAGAAAGCATAACCAATAGGATAGAACACCTGGAAGACAGAACTTCAGATATTGAAGAAAAAATATTTAACCTTGAAAGCAAAGTTGAACAAACAGAGAAGATGGTAAGAAATCATGAACAGAATCTGCAAGAACTATGGGATATCATGAAAAGGCCAAATTTGAGAATTATTGGGATTGAGGAAGGCTTAGAGAAACAAACCAATAGAATGAACAATCTATTCAATGAAATAATATCAAAAAATTTCCCAAATCTGAAGAATGAAATGGAAAATAAATCCAAGAGGCTTATAGGACTCCAAATACACAAAATTACAACAGACCCACACCAAGGCACATTATAATGAAAATACCTAACATACAAAATAAAGACAGAATTTTAAAGGCTGTGAGAGAAAAGAACCAAATTACATTCAGGGGGAAACCAATACGGATATGAGCAGATTTTTCAATCCAGACCCTAAAAGCTAGAAGGGCCTGGAACAACATTTTTCAAGCTCTGAATGAAAATGGATGCCAACCAAGAATCTTATACCCAGCAAAACTTACCTTCAAATTTGACGATGAAATAAAATCATTCCACGATAAACAAAAGCTAAAAGAATTTACAAAAAGAAAGCCAGCATTACAGAACATTCTCAGCAAAATATTCCTTGAGGAAGAGATAAAAAACAAAGAAGCAAATCAGCAAAGGGAGGAATTATCCTAAAGGAACTGTCAAATAAAGGAGGAACCAAGATGTGTCAAAAAAGAAATAAATAAATAAATAAAATTTTAAATATGAACCAAATGACCGGGAATAGAAATCATATCTCAATAATAACCCTGAATGTTAATGGCCTGAATTCATCAATCAAAAGACATAGACTGGCAGATTGGATTAAAAAGAAAGATCCAACAATATGTTGCCTGCAAGAGACTCACCTCATAGAAAGAGATACCCATAGAATAAAGGTGAAAGGATGGGGAAAAACATACCAAGCACATGGACTCAGCAAAAAAGCTGGAGTATCCATCCTCATTTCAGATAATGTGGACTTCAAGCCAATGTTAGTCAGAAGGGATAAAGAAGGACATTTCATACTGCTTAAGGGAAGCATAAATCAGCAAGATATAACAATCATAAACATCTATGCCCCAAACAGTGGCTCATCCATGTATGTTAAACGAATCCTTCTCAATTTTAGAAACCAAATAGACCATAACACAATAATACTAGGTGATTTTAACATGCCTCTCTCACCATTGGACAGATCTTCCAACAAAAATTGAACAAAGAAACCATAGATCTCAATAACACAATCAATAATTTAGACTTAACAGACATTTATAGAATATACCATCCAACCAAGAGCGAATACACTTTCTTCTTAGCAGCACGTGGATCCTTCTCTAAAATAGACCATATATTATGCCACAAAGCTAATGTCAGCAAATACAAGAAGATAGAGACACTACCTTGTATTCTATCAGATCATAATGGATTGAAGTTAGAAATAAATGAAAGAGTAAAAAACAAAAACTACTGCAACACCTGGAGATTCAACAATATGCTATTATATGATGAATGGATAACAGAAGATATTAGGAAGGAAATTAAAAAATTCTTAGAGGTAAACGAGAACAAAGAAACATCATATCAAAATCTCTGGGACACTATGAAAGCAGTACTTAGAGGAAGATTTATTTCATGAAGCGCATTTAATAAAAGAAGTAAAACTCAACAAATAAACGACCTAACACTACAGCTCAAAGCCCTAGTAAAAGAAGAACAGACCTACACCAAAAGTAGTAGAAGACAGGAAATAGTTAAACTCAGAGCTGAAATCAACGAAATTGAAACAAAAGAAACAATTCAAAAAATTGACAAAATAAATAGTTGGTTCTTCAAAAAAATAAACAAAATTGATAAACTTTTAGCCACACTAACAAAGAGAAGACAAGAGAAAACCAATATCACTAAAATTCGGAAGAACAAGGAAATATCACAACAGACACGACTGAAATACAAAACATAATTAGAAGCTATTTTGAAAATCTATACTCCAACAAAATAGAAAATTTTGAAGACATCAACAGGTTTCTAGAGACATATGAATTGCCTAAACTGAATGAGGAGGACATACACAATTTAAATAGACCAATTTCAAGTAATGAAATAGAAGAAGTCATCAATAGCCTACCAACAAAGAAAAGTCCGGGACCAGATGGGTTCTCAGCTGAGTTCTACAAAACCTTTAAAGAAGAGCTCATTCCAATACTCCTCAAACTATTCCATAAAATAGAAGAGGAGGGAACCCTTCCAAACTCATTCTATGAAATCAATATTACCCTGATACCTAAACCAGACAGAGACACATCGATGAAAGAAAATTTCAGACCAATATCCTTAATGAACATCGATGCAAAAATTCTGAACAAAATTTTAGCAAATCACATACAAAAACATTAAAAAGATAGTGCACCATGATCAAGTGGGTTTCATCCCACGGATGCAAGGTTGGTTCAACATCAGGAAATCAATAAATGTCATTCACCATATCAATAGACTTAAAGTCAAGAATCACATGATTATTTCGATAGATGCAGAAAAAGCATTTGATAAAATACAGCACCCCTTCATGCTCAAAACACTAGAAAAAATAGGGATAGTGGGAACATTCCTTAACATTGTAAAGGCCATCTACACTAAGCCCATGGCTAATATCATTCTAAATGGTGAAAAACTGAAAGCATTCCCTCTAAAAACTGGAACAAGGCAGGGATGCCCTCTTTCAACACTTCTATTCAATATCGTCCTTGAAACTCTAGCCAGAGCAATTAGGCAGACCAAAGAAATTAAACGGATACGAATAGGAAAAGAAGAACTCAAACTATCCCTATTTGCTGATGATATGATTGTATACTTAGAGTAACCAGGAAATTCCACCAGAAAACTTTTAGATCTCATAAGTGAATTCAGTAAAGTAGCAGGATATAAGATCAATGCACATAAATATAAGGCATTTTTATACATAAGCGATGAATCTTCAGAAAGAGAAATCAGGAAAACTACCCCATTACAATAGCTTCGAAAAAAATAAAATACTTGGGAATCAATCTCACAAAAGAGGTGCAAGACCTCTACAATGAGAACTACAGAACACTAAAGAAAGAAATTAAAGAAAACCTTAGAAGATGGAAAGATCTCCCATGTTCTTGGATAGGAAGAATTAATATTGTCAAAATGGCCATACTACCAAAAGTTCTATACAGATTCAGTGCAATTCCAATTAAAATCCCAATGATGTACCTTACAGAAATAGAGCAAGAAATTATGAAATTCATCTGGAAGAATAAAAAACCCAGAATAGCTAAAGCAATCCTTGGCAGAAAGAGTGAAGCAGGGGGTATCGCAATACCAGATCTTCAACTCTACTACAAAGCAATAGTAACAAAAACGGCATGGTATTGGTACCAAAATAGAAAGGTAGATCAATGGTACAGAATAGAGGACACGGACACAAACCCAAATAAATACAATTTTCTCATACTAGACAAAGGGGCCAAAAATATGCAATGGAGAAAAGATAGCCTCTTCAACAAATGGTGCTGGGAGAATTGGAAATCCATATGCAACAGAATGAAACTAAGCCCATATCTCTCACCATGCACGAAACTAAACTCAAAATGGATTAAGGATCTTGGAATCAGACCAGAGACCTTGCATCTTATAGAAGAAAAAGTAGGTCCAGAACTTCAACATGTCGGCTTAGGACCAGACTTCCTCAACAGGACTCCCATAGTACAAGAAATAAAAGCAAGAATTAATAACTGGGATAGATTCAAACTAAAAAGCTTTCTCTCAGCAAAGGAAACTATCAGCAATGCAAAGAAAGAGCCTACAGAGTGGGAGAAAATCTTTGCCAATCATACTTCAGATAGAGCACTAATATCCAGAATCTATAAAGAACTCAAAAAACTACACCAAGAATGCAAATAATCCAATTGACAAATGGGCTAAGGAAATGAATAGACACTTCACAGAAGAAGATCTACAAGCAATCAACAAACATATGGAAAAATGTTCAACATCTCTAGTAATAAGAGAAATGCAAATCAAAACCACCCTAAGATTTCATCTCACCCCAATTAGAATGGCGATTATCAAGAATACAAGCAACAACAGGTGTTGGCGAGGACGTGGGGAGAAAGGTACACTCATACATTGCTGGTGGGGCTGCAAATTAGTGCAGCCACTCTGGAAAGCAGTGTGGAGACTCCTTAGAAAACTTGGAATGGAACCATCATTTGACCCAGCTATCCCACTCCTTGGCCTATACCCAAAGGACTTAAAATCAGCATATTACAGAGATACAGCCACATCAATGTTCATAGATGCTCAGTTCACAATAGCTAGATTGTGGAACCAACCTAGATGTCCTTCAATTGATGAATGGATAAAGAAACAGTGGTATATATATACAATGGAATATTACTCAGCCATAAAGAATGATAAAATTATGGCATTTGCAGGCAAATGGATGAAATTGGAGAATATCATGCTAAGTGAGATAAGTCAATCTCAAAAAACCAATGGACAAATGATATCGCTAATAAGTGGATGATGACACATAATGGGGGGTTGGAGGGGTTAGTGTTGGGGTTAGAGTTAGGGTTAGGGAGGGGGGCAAGAATGGAGGAAGGAAGGACTGTATAGAGGGAAAAGAGGGGTGGGAGGGGTGGGGGGAAGGGAAAAAAATAACAGAATGAATCAAACAACATTACCCTATGTAAATTTATGATTACACAAATGGTATGCCTTTACGCCATGTACAAACAGAGAAACATCATGTATCCCATTTGTTTACAATAAAAATAAAAATAAAAAAAATAAAAGCCAACTTTACATTTACTTCAATAGAAAAATTGTTCTTAAATTTCCTTCGTCTTCCACCTCAGTGCTCAAAATAATTTGAGTACTTATTTTGATTTTACTTAATATTTTCAAATTTCCAAGGTTATGGAAATCAAACTGTGTACTGTAAAAGGACCCTGGATGCTTGTTACAATGAAAATTCTAGGTGTGCTTTCCTATCACCCCAAACATACTGATTTAATAGGTCATTTTTAGTAAACCAAATCTCAGTTTTAACAAGGATCCCAAGTGATTTTTATTATTTATTTATGTATTTCTCTTTCTTATTTATTTATTTATTTTTGAGGTACTGGGAGTGAATCCCAGGTCCTCATGCATGCTTAATAAACACTCTACCACTAAGCTATATCCTCAACCCCTATGTTTGATACATATTAAAACACAAAATAATGTAGTAATAAAATGACTTGCCAGGTGTGGTGCGTACCTATAATCTCAATGTCTTGGAAGGTGGAGGCAACAGGATCGAAAGTAGAAAGTCAGCCTCAGCAACTTAGTGAAGGCCTAAGCAACTTAGCAAGACCCTGTCTCTAAATAAAATGCAAAATAGGGCTGGGGATGTGGCTCAGTGGTTGAGAGCCCCTGGGTTCAATCCCTAGTACCAAAAATAAATTTAAAAATATAAAACAAAATTGCTAGATACATTGTTGCACCAGACAAGCAGAATGTAGAAAGAATAACTTTTTCAGATTTTTCAAAAGTTCTTAAAACCACCTACCAGTAGGACAATGAAACTGGCATTGAATATGCAGTTAAGTGGTTAGTACTCAGCAAGGGAAGTAACTGCATTATATTAGGAACCATAAAAATAATTAAGAAATATTTAGTTATAAACTTTAAGGATGTTTTAATTAAAACATTCTGGAAAAGCATAGATATTTTAGATATTTTGATATATTATAAAAAAGTTTTACATCAACCTTCACATATAGGAACATCATTTGTCCATCCATCTGGTTCACATTGACGAAAATTATTCTCGCCTAACATTTGATATCTGAAACACAAAAATAACAGAATGGTAAGATATTATGTATTTATAGGCAGTTTTAAGCTTAATACTATTCCAAATGCCTCCCAGAAACTCCATTTCAAAGAGAATTGGCAATTTACACATTTCCTTCCTTCTTTTTCTCCTCCTTTATTTTTCCTTCCCTACTATCTTCCTCCCTTCCTACCATCAATGGGTCCTTCCTTCTTCCTTTCTTTCTTTTTTCTTTCCTTGTTTTCTTCCTACCTGTCTATTTCTTAAATTTCTTTCTCTCCCACTCTTTTTTTCTTTGAAAGAGTTGCAGGCTCACCAAATAATTTTCACGGACATTTGTTTTCTTCATTTGCAAATAAGGATTGTTCTGCTCATTGCAAAAGTAAAATTAACAACCTCCCTCAAAAAAGGAAAGTGCTTTTATTTGTTACTAATTCTGTAAGGTAAGAAAACCCTTTCGTAACTTTTTAGTCACAAAACCAAGCATTTACTCTCTCTATCATGTAAAGGAAACAAAATAATTGACTATTAAGATAATCCTGTAACTTCTCTACTAGGCAGAAAGTACCCTCTTCTAACAGAGAAAGCAGATTTTCTGGTTATTTTTCCACCCACACCAGAGATCCATTTGTTCCCCATAGATGTTTCAGATATTCTGAAAAATTCTGCAGAAAGCTTCCCATGATCCAAATATTTGGAGGGAGGGAGAGAGGAAATAGAGAGAAGTTGATAGTGATTGACAAAAAGCAATAGCTCACGCTGCTGTAACCCAGACAAACAGAATAACAGAATGGACAACTTTTTTAGAAAGTGTTTTCAAAACTTCTCAAAACTGCCTATCTATAGGATTATAAAACTGGATGTTTGCATTGAAGTCAGTTCAATTATTAGTTTTCAGCAAGGGCAATAACTGAAGACAAAAGATCAAAAGGGATGTTTGACTGACAAAAATTATGGGAGTAGAATAATCTACTTCACCATCTACAACTGGGTCAAATGATTAACATCCCCTCTAATAAGTAAAAGCATTCCCTTAATAGAACTTAAAATTAACATAAAATACTTCAGTTTGCTGGATGATCCAAACACTTCATTTCACTAATAAATATCAGTGATTTTAGTGACAAAGTTCTGCTGGAGACTAAGAAGAGGCAGGTACTCTCATAGTGAGGCGATAGCAGAGTTTGCCCCTACTTTACACAGGATGAAGTCAAGAGAGTCAGAATCGGATGCAAGACTATAGCTAATGTCTTCACCAAATTATAAATATGAATTGTTAAAATTGGAAAACTTAGGGGTTGGTTAGAAGGCATAGAGTCAATAATTCTAAAAGGGTAGCACTTTTGATAAAAATGATAATAATTTGCATAACATGGAAACTTAATAGCATTTATAAGTAAAATTTATAAGCAAAGGAAAGTTTTGTTTCACTTAGATTTTGTAAATGTATAATTTTATTATATTGCTGATTGTCCCCAACATAAATAACTCATTATATGCTACAAATAGTAGAATGTAGAAAAGATGTGTTGGGTGAACACTTACATGCATAAGGTTTTTCCATCCACTTATAAAAACACTATACAAAAGTAATTATAGCTTATTTTAATTTCTTAGTGTTAAGGAGACAGTATGATACACAAATATAATGATATGTATTATAATTTAATTTTCAAGTTATTTGCCATTAAATATAAATCGGTACAGTTCCTATTTAGTATTTGAGTTATAAACCTTTTTTATATTGACTACATACCCCTCATCACATGTATAAACAACCTTTGCACCATATTCAAATTCATTGCCCACTGCAAGATGAAAAGAACCAAAGGGAGTATCCCCGGGATGTCCACAGGGCCTTTCTAAAATGAAAAAAAATATATATTAGTATGTTACACTGGAGCACATTTTATGTAGGGGTTGGAAAACAAAGATATTTGTATTAAATAAGAGGACAGCATTGAATATAAGGAAAATGAACAATAGCAAAGCTATTATTTTATAATTGAATGTATTTTTTAATTTTGCAGGATTACTGTCTCCTTTTTTAAAAATCATGTATTGTTTTGTATTAAAATGATAAGAGTGAATAATTCAACCAGTATTGCTACAGTATCAAGTATTCAGCCTTTTCATCACTAAACATTTTCATAAGTTTCGCCAAAAAAAAAAAAAAAATGAAGTACTTACTCCGACATATCCTGGCTGGATTAACAGCCACCCATTCTCCATTTCTGCATGTCTTTATGATGGTGCCAAGGGTTCTATAGCCAGGGCGGCATTTGTAGATAGCCTGAGTACCTTCTAGATAAGTCTGGTCAGGCCAGGAACCTGACAGAATTTCTGTACCTCCTCTTGGAGGAGGTCCGTGGCAATCTACAAATAATAAAAGCAAATATATGGTATGATGGGGTTAGCTTTGCTTTTTAAAATACCTATATGGTTACTCATCCATCCCCTGTGTGTATGTGTGTTATGGTTTGGATGTGATATGTCCCCCAAAAGTTCATATATGAGACAATGCAAGAAAGCTTAGAAGAGAAATGAATGGGCGATGAGAGTTTTAACCCAATCAGTGAATTAACCCTTCCATGGGGGTGATGGGGATTGAGTGGTAAATAAAGGTGTGTAGGGTGTGACTGGGGTAGGTAGATCATTACGGTATATATTTGTATCTGGCCAGTGGAGTCTCTGTGCTTTCTGATCATCATGTGAACAGCTTCCCTCTGCCACACTATTCCACCATGTTGGTCCTCTCTCACTGGGAGCCCTGAAGAATGGAGAAGGCAGTCTATGGACTGAGACCTCTGAAACTGTGAGCCCTGAAATAAACTTGTCCTTCTCTACAATTGTTCTGGTCAGATATGTTAATCAAAGCAGCAGGAAAGCTGACAAAAACAGTGTGTGGGGGGTCGGGGTGGGGGGTCGCATTTAAAAGTAAATTGTGGGATTGAGAGGATTGAATGACCTAAATCTAAGTGAGGAGAACCTATTTCATGCAAACATATGGTCTCTGGTTATTTCTTACCTGTTTATAACTGACAGCTCTGGATATGGATTAATGTTCAGAGTTTGAATAAACAGAGAATTGGTAATGAAGAAAGGAAGAGCCAGATATTGTGTCTAGCCTAAAATTTTCTGAAACTTGTACAGAATCAATGTTCCCTGCTAGAGCTTTGGACTAAAATTTCCATAGTCTCAGACAAAGAGTCCCAACAGAAAAAGAGGCCTGCTTTAAGTACACAGCTGGTATCTTCATCAGCATATTTGCTATATTTGAAAATCACTCAGGATCAGTTTTAAAAGAGAAGTCAAAACATCAGAGAAGCAGATAAATTTATCATAGTCTTTTGGGTTACAGGAAGAAGACTCTAACCAGCTTCTTGATTTAAAACATGAACATGCACATGTGCACACACACAGACACACACGCACACACACAATCTTCTATTTGCATCTTTTAATACCATAAGTGGACTGACTCAAACTAAAATGTAACTCAGGCCCAAATTAGTTGAATTAGAAGAAGAGAAAGCAGACACTCTTGTTGGTGGGAGTAAATTACATTTATCTCATACAAAATATGTGGCCTCAAATGGAAATTAAAGCACACATGAAAGGAGAAAAAAATATATCCAGGAAGGGAAAATAAAGTTAGTAGTAGCCAACACTTGACTCCAGAAGCTATAATTAGTATCCATGTTTTTAAAATAACTATTTTAAGTATGTTAAAGAAACTCTAGGGAGAAGATGTAAATGAGTAAAAATAAAAATATAGCCAAAACAAACTGACTCTAAAAATCATGCATTATCCTGAATGTACAGAATAAAAATGTGAAATAATGTCTCTGTGAGTCATATGGACATGGAAACACATAAACTTGAAGAAAGTCTAATCTAGAAATGCTGTAAGTGAAACACAGAAAGGCTAAAGTGCATAAATAACAACAAAACAGATAGAAGAATGTGTTGTGCAGAGTCAAGTGACATAGCATATGAATAACTGCAGTTTCCAAAGAGAGAGAAGTGATAGAAGTAATAGCTGAATAAATAATAGCTCAAAGGTAACCAAAATTGATTAAAGAAATCAACTCACAGATTCAAAATCTTGACAAACTTCCCAAGTGTATACACAAAGGAAACCTACACTTAGGCTCTGCTAAAAGCAACAACAACAAAAGGATTCAAAACATTTTATTTTGAGGAGAACACTAAAATAAAAACTAAATCTATAACAGTAAATATTGAAGCATAAAATCAGTGTCTTACATTTCTAAAATCAGATGGTGCTTAAAATTACTTTTCTAAAATTAGTTAGGTGCTTAAAATTATATGTCAACAGAGAATTCCTAAAGTTTATTTTTGGCTCACAAACTCAGAGGTTTAGTCCTTGAAACTGTGAGCTTAGAATAAGGTCTTTGTCTGCTAAGTTATTCTTGTTCAGGTACTTTGGTCACAGTGATGAAAACCTGATTAACACAAAAATTGATACCGGGAAGTGGGCTTATTGCTGTGAGTAACCTGACCATGCCGTTCAGAAGCCTTTGGAACTGGTTTGTGGGAGGAGTTTGGATAAGTTTGGAGATGTAGGCTGGAGAAAACCTAGAATGTTAAAAGGAAAGGTTAAGAGATAATTCTGATGGGAGCTCAGAAGATCAGAATGTTGATAAGAATGTGAACACTAAAACGACTATGCTCATACAGTTATCTTGTACTAGACGAAGGTGCCAAAAACATACAATGGAGAAAAGCCTTTTCAACAAATGGTGCTGGGAAAACTGGAAATCCATATGCAGCAAAATGAAGTTAAACCCTATCTCTCACCCTGCACAAAACTCAAGATGAACCAAGGACCTAGGAATTAGACCAGAGACCCTAAAACCAAATAGAAGGAAAAGAAGGCCCAACTCTTCATCATTTAGGCTTAGAACCAGACTTCCTTAACAAGACTCCCAAAGCACAGAAATAAAAGCAAGAATCAATAAGTGGGATGGTTTCAAACTAAAGTTTTTCTCAACCAAGAAAATAATAGATAATGTGAAAAGAGAGCCTACAGAGTGAGACAAAATTTTTACCACATGCACATCAGATAGAGCACAAATCTCCAGAATTTTTAAAGAACTCAAAAAACTTTACACCAAAAATACAAAGAACCAAATCAATAAATGGGCTAAGGAACTGAGCAAACAATTCATAGAGGAAGATATACAGGTGATCAACAGATACATGAAAAAATGTTCACCATCTCTAGTAATAAGAGAAATGCAAATCAAAACTACCGTAAGATTCCATCTCATTCCAATTAGAATGGCAATTATCAAGAATACAATCACAATAGGTGTTGGCGAGGATGTGGGGAAAAAGTACACTCATAGTTTGCTGGTTGGGTTGTAAATTGGTGCAGCCACTCTGGAAAGCAGTATGGAGATTCCTCAGAAAACTTGGAATGGACCCACTATTTGACCCAGCTACATCACTCCTCAGTTTATACCCAAAGGACTTAAAATCAGCATACTACAGTGACATAGCCATATCAATGTTTATAGCAGTTCAATTCACAATAGCTAGATTGTGGTACTAACCTAAATGCTCTTCAATAGATCAGTGGATAAGGAAACTGTGGTATATATATGCAATGGAATATTATTCAGTCATAAAGAAGAAGAATATTATGGCATTTTCAGGTAAATGGATGGAGTTGGAGAATATCAAGCTAAGTGAAATAAGCCAATCCCAAAAAACCAAAGACTGAATGTTTTCTGTGATAGGTAGATACTGATACACAACAGGGGTAGGGGATGGAGGGCATAAGTAAAGAATGGAGGAATGTTGGGTTGTATAGAGGGAAATGAGGAGAGGACTGTTGAATTGTGTAAAGGGAAATGAGAGGAGAGAAGGGGGCAGGAGGAAGGAAAGATGGTGGAATGTAACAAACATCATTACCTTATGTACATGTAAGATTACATGAATGGTGTGACTCTACATTGTGTACATCCAGAGAAATGAGAAATTGTATCCTATTTGTGTACAATGAATCAAAATGCATTCTGCTATCATGTATAACTAAATAGAACAAGCAATAAAAATTAAAAAAAAATAAAAAGCCTATGCTCATGAAGTTTCAGATGGTAATGAAGAATCTCTTAGAAACTGGACTATAGACTACACAATCACATTACAGCAAGAACTTGTCTGCAATTTGCCCATGATCTGAGACTTTGTGTAAGGCTCCATCTATGTTTGACAGACTAATTAATCTGCTGGAGGAAATTTCAAGGCAGCACAAATTCAGGAAGTTGCATGGATATTGCTGGTGGCTCTTATTCAAGTTTACTAGGATAATGGGGGGGGGGGGGGACAAAACAAGAAAGATTCAAAAAGCTTTCAGTTTGGCCAAAGAAGCATATGTAAAATTGGGGCCAAGAAGATGTGGTTGCTGAAGAGATTACCACCACTAAAGAGAAGCTAAGTATCTTACACTTGAGAGCATGTTATAAAACTACACCTATTAAGGGTGTAAAAATAAAAACTCATTTGAAAAGTGACCATAGGAGCATCCTGTTTCCATACGAGGGACCTAGGAAGTTATTTCCCCAGGATTCTTTAAATAATGTTCAGTTGTGCAGACACTTAAGGGCCACTGAAGCCATGGTCAGAGGACTCAGATACACCTGGAGTTGGTAGCAGGTCTTGGCATCATTTATGTGGTGCCAGCTCTGCAAGAATGCAGGATACTGGAGTTAGGAGGTCATGGAAGCCTCCACTGAGATTTCAAAGGAAGACCTAGGAGGCCAGGCAAAGTGCAGGAGGGTCATGTGGTGAGCAAGACCCAGGGCCCAGGGTCACACCACATGCATCCAAGATGGCAACTGGCAGAGAGCCAAAGGGCGTGCTAAATGCACCTTGAGAAAAACAGGAAGCATTTACCACTGGCTGTATAATAATTAGTTCAGCCACTTAGTGTGTGGACAGATATATCTTACGTGTATGCTTGAGCTCGTGATGGCTTGACCTTTAATAGGATTGGATGGACATATCTGATTACAATTGCTTATGCATGAGACTGCTTATATATTGAGGGTGTTATCCGAATAAAGCGGAAGCTGCTTCATGAACTTCTGAAGTGTATGTGTCATTTGTCCCGCTGGTCAGCGGCAAGCGGCAAGTGGTAGCCCGCACGGGGAATGGTGAGCACTCAGGTAAGTAATAAAGAAGAAAATTTTTTACTAGCACACTCAACTAGCAGGTTTCCCTATTTGAGGAAATGGTTGCCTTAAGGTTTTAACCGAAGGTTCCCCTAGAGAGGGAGCATAATGGAAGATTCCCCTAGTGAGGGAATGTAATGAAAGGCTGTCCCAAGAGACAGCGACGTCCTGTAGTAAATGAATATGTGTAAGGTGTTATTTGTGCTACCTTTTCTTGTTTCGTTTCTGTTTGTTGTTGTTGTGGCGATATGGACATTAGTTAGTTTCTGTCTGACTTCCAAAAAGCCAAAATTTCAAGAACAGTTAAGAGAAGGGGAAAGATATTAGAAACTGTAAAAGAAGAACAATCAAGTCGAGCTTCTAAAAGAGAAAGTAGATGTTCAGACCTCTGTGCCTCCGCCAGAGCAGTATTAACTCCAGAGGTGGGAGTACAACCAATACCAACTTCAGTTGTCGGCCCATTACCTAAAGGAAAAGGGGCACTAGTTCTGGGGAGGAGTTCTTCTGCTTTAAAAGGATTAAATATTGTCCTTGGAGTTATAGACCCTGATTTTACAGGAGAAATAAAAATCCTTGCTTCTTCACCAAGAGGTGTAGCAATAATAGCTCAGGGTGATCGCATAGCACAATTGTTGGTCTTACCCAGCTGCCATGATCAATATCCATCAAAGAATATTATTAGGGGAAAAAAAGGATTAGGTTCTACTGGTCAAAATATGGTCATGTTAACATTGGATTTAAAAGATAGACCTTTGACAAAGTTAGTGATAGAAGGCAAAAGTTTTGAGGGCTTATTAGATACTGGGGCTGACAAAAGTATTATCAAAAAATTACAGAATGGCCCAAAGCCTGACGACTTCAACAGGCAGATCAGACTTTAAGGGGATTGGATATGGCTTCCAATCCTAACAAAAGCGCAGCCATATTAAAATGGAAGGATGAAGAAGGTCATAGTGGTACCATCCAACCTTACGTCCTTGAACATCTCCCAGTAAACTTGTGGGGGAGAGACATCATGGAACAGATGGATTTACATCTCACATCCGAGATCCCATACAGTAATCTAAAAGCTAATCAGATGATGTTAGCCCAAGGACCATATGAAGGGCCAGGTAATCAGATTAATTTCCACCCTGGTGTGTATCAACAAATTAACCCTCAACTTTTAATCTATCATTATATGGATGATATTTTGCTAGCTCATAAGGAAAAACCTGTCTTAGAGCAATGTTATAATTCCTTACTAAAGTCACTGGAAAGATGGGGCTTACATATTGCCATTGATAAAGTACAAATGACAGACACCAAAAATTTCCTGGGATCTATCATAAATGCAACTATGGTTAAACCCATAAAAATTACCGTTCAGGTGGACAAACTTTGAACTTTAAATGATTTTCAAAAACTTTTGGGTGACATTAATTGGATTAGACCTTACCTTCATTTACCCACCTCAAGTTTGGGCCCCCTGTTTGATATTCTTAAAGGTGATTCTGACCCCCTTTCTAAGCGGGTGCTTACCCCTAAGGCTCAAACAGCTCTCAAGCTTGTTGAAACAGCTATGGAAAGGGTTCATCTTGATCGTATTGACCTAGCTAAGCCTGTATCATTCATTGTCTTGACCACAAATAAGTTACCCACAGGAGTGTTTTGGCAAAAGGGTCCTATTCTATGGGTTCACATGAATTATACTCCTAACAAGGTCTTATCCCTGTTTACTGAATCTGTGGCAGAATTAATCCTTAAGTATCCCTTTCCACCTTTGGATCACATCCCTCAACAATCACTACTCCATATACTACTGCTCAGATACAATATCTTATTAATAATTCAAATTCATGGGCTATAGTCTTTACTAGTACTTCTGCTGTGTTTGACAATCATTTGCCATCTGATCCTCTTCTCCAACTTTGGAGTCAACATCCTATAATTTTTACTAAAGTCACCCAAAAAGAACCTATTGTAGGAGCTACCCTTATATTTACTGATGGATCAAAAATATGGTATGGGTGCTAATACTATAGATAATGTTAGAGAAACTTTGCTGTTTAATACTGTATCTGCACAACAAACAGAACTATTAGTAACTATAGAAGTATTGAAAACCCACCATGAGCCTTTTAACCTATTCTCTGATAGCAAATACGTTGTTAATGCTGTTCAAATTTTAGAATTAACTGGTCTGATTTCCCTCACCTCCACTATTACTAAATATTTACAATACTTACAAAAACTTATCTGGGACAGAAAAGATTCTTCTTTCATTGGGCATGTTCAGGCTCATACTGGCCTTCCAGGTCCTCATTGTGTAATCAAGTTTACACAATGATTTAACAGACACGGCCACCAGAGATTCACACATCTTTAATGCGCTTGAAAATGCAAAAACTTTTCATTCCAAATTTCACGTAAATGCTTCCATCTACGTACACGCTATAAAATCACTAAGGCAAAAGCTCGGGACATAGTCAAGTCTTGTGCTAAATGTGCTACACTTATTCCTAACCCCTCATTAGAAGTAAATCCAAAAGGGCTTCAGCCCAATCATATTTGGCAAATGGATGTAACTCATTATTCAGAATTTGGAAAACTACAATTCATTCATGTGTCTATTGATACCTTTTCAGGATTTATTATGGCCTCTCCTCATACTGGAGAAAAAACCAAAGGTGTAATAACACACTGTTTACACTCTTTCTCCATCCTGGGGGTTCCCAAACAAATTAAAACAGATATTGGTCCTGGATATACATCCCAGGCCTTTAAACAATTTTGTTCCACCTTTGGTATTCAACATGTCACAGGAATTCCCTATAATCCTACTGGACAAAGCATTGTTGAGCATGCCCATTTAATGCTTAAAAACATGCTTTATAAACAAAAAGGGGGAATAGGGGCATCATACAGATCCCCAAAAGACAAATTATCTGTTGCCTTGTTCATTTTAAATTTTTTAAATCTCGATTCTGAGGGCCGATCGGCTGCTGACCGTCATTCAGAGCCTAATAAAAAACATCTACCTCAAGTGCTCTGGGAAAGACATTCTATTGGGACAATGGAAAGGCCTGGATCTGGTGTTAATCTGGACCCGAGGATATGTTTGTGTTTTCCCACAGGACGCAGAATCGCCAATTTGGGTGCCGGAGAGATTGGTCAAGGCCTCAACAGAGACCCAAAAACAGGAAGAAGATGAGGAGGCGCAGAGAAACAGCCATTATTCGCCAAGCTCTCGTCGCAGTTGATGCTGGCTCATCTCCCCAAGTCTGGTTAAATATGCTGGACCGGTAGTCAAAGACAGGTAAGATTCATGGGGAGCTCATACCGACCTAAGACAGGAAATGATGGCTAGAGTCTCATTGTCCAATGACAGGTAAGGATGTTACTCTGCCGTGGACAACCTAAGACAGGCACGGTCTCCTCTATAAACAGACAGGGGGAAATGTGGCAGGCGAGACCCGGGGCCCAGGGTTATGCCACATGCATCCAAGATGGCGACTGGCAGAGAGCCAAAGGGCATGCTGAATGCACCTTGAGAAAAACAGGAAGCGTTCACCATTGGTTGTATGATAATTAGTTCAGCCACTCAGCACGGGGACAGATATATCTTACATGTATGCTTGAGCTTGTGATCGCATGACCTTTAATAGGATTGGATGGACATATCTGATTACAATTGCTTATTCATGAGACTGCTTATATATTGAGGGTGTTATCTGAATAAAGCGGAAGTTGCTTCATGAACTTCTGAAGTGTATGTGTCGTTTGTCCCGCTGGTTGGTGGCAAGCGGCAGGGTCAGAATTCCTGCAGGCTGCCCCTGAGAGATATACATGAAAATGTGAGAGTAGAGCTGAAGCTACAGTGGAGACCTCAAGAATTAAGAGATTTTGGTAATATGTAACATCTGCCAAGAAAAGCTGTAAGAAGCAATTGGCAGAGCCAGCCAAGAGTGAGGCCATGTTGGCTGCAGTCTGCAAGGCCAAAGGGGTGGGGCTGCCCAAGCAAAGGGGTTCACATCTCATCACATCTGTGTAAGACAATACACATATCACTTCATTCTCTTATAGCTTCCTTAACTACCTGCTATAGCTGATGCTCTATAATTTGTTTAACCCACTATTATTTTTGTGCCATCTATCTATAATTATATTTATTTTACTAATCTTTTCATTTATTCTTTTCTTTTTAAAAAAATTTATAGATAAAAACAAAAATTACATATAATAATAGGTTACTATGTGGTGTTTCCATGTTGGTATACACTGTGTGATTTTTAAGTCAAGCTAATCATCTATCTTCTCAATGATCAATCATTTCTTGATGGTGAAACTTTCTTTTATTTGACACTTATTTGCACATATTTATGGGGTCTTTGTGATGTTTTATTACATGTATACTTTGCACAATGTCCAAATCAGAGCAAATATCTTTTTCCTCAAATATTTATTTGTTTGCAGTTAGAACAGTCAAAATCCTTTCTCCAGCTCTTGAAATATACAGTACATAATCATAATTGATAGTTACCCTATATGTAATTGAGAACTTAATGTTTTTAAACACTGTGGCTAAATATCAACAGTATAAAGTTTAATGAATAAAACAAATTTCAAAAGCAGCATATATGCATTAAAATATTTTAAAATTAAAAATTCTATTTACAAAAATCCTATGCAAAATTAAACAACTGAAAAATTACATTCTTGTTTCCAGTAAGAAAAGCACTAATAACACCAAAAAAAAAATGTTAAAGTAAAAAATTTTTTTTCATTATATTAAGAACAGTCATTAACATGACTTCTAAAACTGGTTGGGCTAAAGCAATAAAAGTCAAGTTTGAGACCCTGAATGTGTTCACCCTCGATATGAAGGAAAACAAGCAATAAACCACTCATGACGTAAATTCAGAATCCAGTTTTGAATTGTGTGAATGATCAGAGGAACTTAAAAGTTTAGATTTGGTTTAAAGTAGATTCAGATTGAAAGCATCCATAGGCATCCAAAAGAATACAAGTGTAATTTATTTTTAAGAGCATAATTTTTCCCTGAGTTAAATTAGTCCTACAAATGTCAATATATTGTCAAAGAAAGAAAAGAACCAAAAGACTGCAGACATCATAGGGTATAGAGTAGATCTATGATATTGAAATAAATATATGAATAACATACTCAACCATACTAGTTATATTTTTAAAATATAAAAGATCAGCTAAGTATCTGTGAAAAGGAAACTAACTCTTTAATCTGAGTTTAAAAAGAGCAAAACACAATTCTTAGAAATAAAAAAAGAAAAAAAAAACATTTTAATCATCGCTGAACAGCAACAATTTAAAAAATTCAAGTACTGACGGACAGGTCAAAGGAAGTAATATAGAATGTAACATGGTGTTGCAAATGAATTGGAAATACACAAGATGAACTAGGAGCCATTGATACTAGAGGAGCAGAACAATGTTGGAAGATAATTTTTCAGATCTTATGGGCCACATGAATTAATAAATTCAAATTTAGGAGTAAAAAATCCAAGCACTGTATAAAGGTTGATTGTGAGACAGACATTATTACCTTATATAGATGTATGCAAAGAATTTTTTTTAAATTACTGTCAAAAAAAGTTAATGAAAATAAAAAAATAAAAGTTTATAAAAAAAAACTAAATAAATAAAATGAGGCCCTTAAAAATATATATATACCTGACTACATTTTAAAAATAAGCAGGAAACCAAAGAAAACAGTAAAATCTTAAATTTGCAATAGGAAAAATCAGGTTCATTTATTTAGTGGGAGTTAATGGTTAGACTTACAGAAGACTTCTCAATAGCAGTAGCAAGCTAGAAGATATTAAAAGATCTCTTTAATTTGGAGAAAGCTATAATTACCAACCTAGAATTCTACATACAGAAATAATTTTTCAAGAACGAAAATTTGATTAATAAAATTTGAGAAAACTGCCTCCATAGATTCACGTTAAGATAATGAAAACAAACAAAAAATATACTTCAGAAAAAGAAAAATGGTTCTGGATATAGGGTCTGGGATAAAAGAGGAAATGAAGAAAAAGAAAATGATATACCCAGGAGTAAATCTAAATTAATACTGACTATAAAACAAATATATGTACATATATAATCTTAGGCAGTTTAAACACACATGTGTATACACACACATATATACACTACATGACAATGGTGTATACACTGAGAAAAGGGAATTGGTGTTCTCTAAGCTCTCAGTGTTGAAAAGAGTGGAAAGGTACTACCTAACTGTGAGAGTTTTCTTGCTGGATCAACATGGCTAGGCCTCCATCTTTTGTTATTCAGTCAAACACTAATCTATGTGCAGTGAGGAGGGCATGCAATAAATGAATTGACTTTAATCCAGGTGACTGTCCTAATTCATCTGAATATGCCAGATGAAATCACTTGAAGGAATTTTACTGTGGACAGCAGCTGCCTCCCCTGTGAGTTCCAGTCAGTCTGTGACCTTTTCTCTCTGACTTCTCACCCTGTAGACTTCAGACTTGCTTATGTTGTTCCTACAATTGCTTATAATTAGGAAGAAATCTCTTTTAAGAACTAGAGAGATAAATGGGTATATTGATAAACTGACATTTAGATAATCTTCTACCAATTAGACTTTCCTTCTGCAGTCTGAGTGATAAATTGGCGTCAGACTTTGATAAGTTAAGAAGGCATGTGCTATGATATCCATGTTTGTTGCCTTCCCAACATTCATGCTTGAACCTAATCACCAATGTGATGGTGTTATAAGGTGGAGTTTTTTTGGGGAGATGGTTAGGTTATGAAGGTGAAGTTCTCATGAAGGGGATTAGAGCTATTTTAAAAGAAGCTCTACAATCTCTTACAAAGGAGGCTGCCCTGTCCATTTCTACTATGTGAGGACTCAAGTAGAAATGCTGTCTATGAGCCAGAAGGTACCCTGAGTCTCCCTCTCCTGTTACCTTCTTGTACTTCCCAGCCTTCAGAACTGTCAAAAATAAACAGCTGTTGTTTTATAAACTACCCAGTTAATGATGGTGTGTTATAGCAGTCCAAATGAACTAAGACAACTAATTTTAATTTCTAGATTAATTGCCAAAGTTATAGAAGCAGAATTGAGATGAAATTCTAATCTACTTGAAGGGAAAGATTAAATCATAAAAACTAACCCACACAGAAGGTGGCAAGATTGTAAAAAGGAATCAAATACGGTAAAAGGGTTAAGCTAAAGGGTTAGATTATAACAAAACACATCAGCAATTTTATTACGTAGAATGGATTAAACGTTCCAGTTAAATGGGAAAACTGGTTATCCATATGTAGAAGAATGAAATTAGATACTTATTTCTCATGCTACACAAAAATCAACTCAAAATGGATCAAAGACCTAGAAATTAGACCAGAAAGTATGCAACTCCTAGAAGAAAATGTAGGGTCATCACTCCAACATAAGGCACAGGGAACAACTTTCTTAATAGGCCCCTAAAGTTCAGGAAATAATGCCAACAGTTAATAAATGGAATGGTATCATATTAAAAAGCTGCATAGCAAAGGAAACAATTAAGAATGTGAAGAAAGAACCTACAGAATGGGAGAAAAATCTTTGCTAGCTACTCTTCGGACACAATTAATATCTAGGATATATAAAGAACTCAAAAACCTTTTACACCCCAAAATCAAATAACTCGATTAATAAGAGGGCAAACAAATTAAACACACTTCTCAAAAGAAGAAACACAAATGCATATGAAAAAATGTTCCACATCATTAGCAATCAGGGAAATGAAAATCAAAACTACACTGAGATTTCACTGACTCGCACCAATCAGAAAGGCAGTCATCAAGAATACAAATAATAATAAATGCTGGAGAAGTTGTGGAGAAAAAAGGAATACTTTTACATTGATGGTGGAATTGTAAATTAGTGCAACCACTGTGGAAATCATTATGGAGTTTCCTCAAATGGCTACGCATGGAATCACCATATGACTAAGCTATACCACTCCTCAGTATTTATCCTGAAGCATTTAAGTCATCATACTACAGTGATGCATGCATACCCATGTTTATAGCAGCACAATTCACAATAGCCAAACTATGGAACCAGACTAGGTGTCCATCAACAGATGAATGGGTAAAGAAAATGTGGTATACATATACAATGGAGTTTTATTTAGACAAAAAAAAGAAATTATGTCATTTGCAGGAAAATGGATGGAACTAGAGTTCATTATGTTAAGTGAAATAAGTCAAACTCAGAAGGTTAAATGTCATGTTTTCTTTCATAAGCAGAAGCTAGAGAGGAAAGAGGTAAAAAAAGATGGGGGTGGATCTCATGAAAATCAAAGGGAGATCATTAGAGGAAAGAGTCCAAGGGTGTGGATACGGAGGGAGAGGGGAAGTGTTAGGGAATGATACTGGTCAAATTATGTTGTTCTATTATGTATTGTTGCATGTAGAAATATGTAACAACAAATCTCATCCATGTGTACAACTACAATGCACCAGTAAAAAATGTGAGGGAAAAAAAAGTCAGTGACTTTCAACTAAATCTATAGAACAGCACTACAAGCTGTCTACAAGTGACATCTAATGAAAGTAAAAGAATGACAAACTATTACCCGTGTAAATACAAAGTAAAGTTGACATTGCTATAATATTACCAAGTAAAATAGAATTTAAAACATGAGCTTATTATCAGACATTTTAAAAAGTCACATTATAATGACAAAATGAATAACTAATAAGAAAGAAATAATAATTTAAAATGTGAAGCACCTAGTAAAAAAAGGCCTCCAAAATGTTAGAGTATATATACATTTCAAAATTACTGTTGGAAGGGCTGAGGATATAGCTCAGTTGGTAGAGTGCTTGCCTCACATGCATAAGGCCCTGGCTTCAAACCCCAGCACCGCAAAAAAAAGAAAAAAAAATTACTGTTGGAGACTTTAGTGAGTGTACATCTCAATAATTGATGAGAACAAAGCAAGAAAAAAATTCTTAAAGATATAAAAATTTGGGCTGGGGAGATAGCTCAGTCGGTAGAGTGCATAAGATATTTATGAAAATAAATTACATTAGATGATAATAATGCAAGTTCTGATAAATTTCAAAATGTCAAAATCAAAATACATTCTTGTTCCCCCATTTTATAAGAAATAAACTAGAAAATAGCAATAAAAAATAATTGGTTTACAAATAAATAAAATCTTTTATAGGTCAATAAGGAAATTACAAGGAGAATTGGAAAATATTTTGAAGTGAACAATAACCAAAACTGTACACATAGGAACTTTCAGTAAAATAAATGAAAATATAGAAAGGTGATAAAACTTAAGGAAGTGAGGATTCTCAATTATTATTAGTAAGTAATAATAAAAAGCATAAAAATGAAATGAAAAAAATACACAATATATAAAATACTAAAGAAACTAAAAGCTAGTTTTTTGAGAAAACAAATAAAATTGGTGCAATCCTGACAAGACTCATCAAGAGTAATGGTGGGGAGGTACAAATAATCGTGATTAGGATGATTAGAATTTTTTGTAATACAATATGTTCGTATCTTATTCACTTGCATGTATTATGTTTTACTATAAAATATGAAAGGAAATCTACATATTATTCTTAAATTATAAGATTAAATACATGATATATAAAAATGAGAAAGTTAATAAGTACTCTAGTTATTGATTATAATTGTTAATGTTCTTAATATTGTGTGCTGATTAATTTATATATAATACCACTGATATTAGAAAGATAGCATTCGTAAACCCCAACACTTTGAGTTTTAGAAATGGCAAATTTTAAGATACTTATTATCATACATATTCGTTAAATTATTATTTTAATTGTTATACTTCTTTTCTTACTTAGTATTATAATAATAGTAATGATTTAACATTTTGTCCTAGAATTTCTTTTAAAAAGATAAGGGAAGGGGCTGGGGAGATAGCTCAGTCGGTAGAGTGCTTGCCTTGCAAGCACAAGGCCCTGGGTTGATCCCCAGCACCCAAAAAAAAAAAAAAGGTAAGGGAAAAAAATAATCAACGGAACCAAGTCCTCCAATGGAATATATTCATGCAAAAATGTTTTACATTTCATAAAACAAAAAGCTCATGTGCAATTGCATTTTGTGAAAAAAGAAAATATATCTGTGTAGACTGTTACAGGGATTGATTTTCCTCTGAAGATTTTGCAATTTTTTAATTCTTGTTAGTGAACTTGGTTAACATGTGCTTCCTCATAATTTAAGCAAACAAAATCTTCCCCACTAGGTGGTGCCAATATCCCATTACAAAATTCCGCTCTCCACCCATCACCACTACCACAAAAGCCTGTTTTGTTTTGATATTGAAATTTCACGCCCATGTTGCTACATGGAGAATTTCTTTTAAGTTATAGGTTGAAGTGTGTGTTTTTAACTTTCAAAATTCAGATCAATTTCATGGTGTTCCAGTTACTGAAAAAATACATTAGTTAAATTTCAAATGTAGTTGCCAACATTGTAAATAGAGACTATTTTACACAAACTTAACATTTTGATCAATCTAGTTCCTTTGCTTTTATTAAGTTAATGGAACAAAGAGATACGCAAAGTTTCCTATCAATTTATTTGATTAAAATCACTTTAATTAAAGGAATGTCTCCACCCAAAATGTAATTCATCTGCAAAGAGTTTGGCCCAGAGGCCAATAATTTTTTTTTCTGGTTAGTATTCCATTTTCAAATAACATGTTTATACGTCTAATTTTTAATCTTTCAAATTTAGTTACTTTTAGCAAGATATAAAGTATAAGGCCATACCTCTTACGACCAGCTCCTCACAATGTTTATTCTGTGTATACATGTTTATCATACGTAAGGAATTCTCATATAACTACCTTTTTATTTTTAAACCTCAAATAATATTTAAAACTTCCATGCTTTCTTTCACAATTTTAAATGGCATCTCTGAATTTTGTAAGAAAAGAAATTATCATCTCTTCTCCGTCTCCCACCTTTCTGTTACTGACCAGCCTAACTTGTATCCAGTCCTCACTCAGCTTTTCTGTTCTTCCAGTTCATCCTACACAAAACCACAAGCGATTTTTGCAAATCTGATCACATCACTCCTGAGATTAAAATTCTTCTAGGACATCCCTTCTTTACTAAGGAGTCCTAACTCTTTACGTCCACCTGGTTGGAAACCCATTATCTGTCTGGCTCTTGCCATTTTCTCTGATCTCAGAATAATTTTCAATAATATTTAATGTCTTCTCTCTTCAAATACACCTTGTCTATTTTTGTTCTAATCCCCAATACATTGAATATTACCAACTTATGTCATAGCAATATTTCAAGTAATAAGTCACCGCATTGAGTTATAACAATAGTTAAGAATGTCTTAAGTTAGGATGTTTATTTGCCTGAATGAACAAAAACAAACTGCATGTTCAAGTTTAAACAACATTCTCAGAGTTTTCTAATTAGGCAATAAAATTCATTTTGATCCAAGTAATCAAACCGTCAACATGTATATACAATATTTGCTTGAATTAAATTGAAAGTTCTTAAAGAAAATTGAGCAGGGACTTATTAAATAGGCAGCATAAAAATATTTTTCGAAGTATGAAAACATTTTTCATGTTTCATTTATCTTAAAACCTTTTAAAATTTCCATATTATGTTTTCATTTCCAGATTAATAAGTAAACTCCATTTTCTTATATCCAAGTATTTATTTGAGTTTAAACAGATGTTTCACCCTATATGATTATAGTCATTTAATCATCATTTGCCAATTTTTTCCACTTTCAAATTTAAGGGGATGCTATTCGTTTCTTTGGATCTTTGAAATTCTTTTTATTGCTCAATTATAATTATACAAAATAGTGGGGTCCACTCACTGTTACATATTTGTACATGAATACAACAGAAGTTGGTCATTTCCACTCCCTAGTACCTCCTCTTTCTCTCTTCCTCCCTGCTTCATCTTCTTCCTCTACTCTGTCTAAGGGGACACATCACACAAACACAGAACTAGATACCTATTTTCAGTGTCAACTCTAAAGTGTTACTTGAAGTGTTCTTACTCAACTGAAGTAAATCTTGATGAATTTATGTGTTTGAGAAAACTTTACTTACATTTTTACCATATTGCTTTCATAGACTAAAGGGTTTTTTTTGTTGTTGTTGTTGCTGTTGTTCAAGTACTCTATTTTTCTAAAATTATTTTGGGAACAAAAAGAGTAGAAGATTTTTGTTGTTGTTCAATTACTCTATTTTTCTAAAATTATTTTGGGGGGAAAAAAGAGTAGGAGATATTTTCAAATAGCCTACTTCTTCACTTAGATTATGGTAGAACACATTAAAAACCCAAACTACAAAATCAATCTAGGAAAAAATTAAGCAAATGAACAAAATGGAAATGGAAAAAGCAGGTATTTTGCATCAAATATCTTTCTTGTCTTCTCATGCATGCACATGAGCATACTTGATACAATAGAATCCAATTAGCTTTTTAAAATAAGTTATTCAATTATAAGTATCATGAGAATAAAGGTAATTTGGGAAAATGGTGTAAAGAAAATATCAGTGGCAATACTGAAGTTGTTTAAAAAAACTCCAGATAAGGAATATGTTGTTCTTAATAAGCTTTCAAAAGATAAAGTTATATATTTTTTTTAAATTTAAAGAGATGGTTGCACAAGTTCTTTGTAAAATTTTTAACAGTGGGAAAAAATGCATGAAGATTATTCCAGGATGTGGTTAGGGTTGTAACTCAGCAGTAGAGAGCTTGCCTAGCACATGGGAGACACTGGGTTCAATCCTCAGCACTAAATAAAAAAAAATAAATAAACTAAGTTATTGTGTCTATCTAAAATTTTTAAAAAATTATTTAAAAAATTATTCCAGGATCAAAAAGAGACAATGCGAGAATAGATTACAGAGCAGAATAACAGGTATGTCATAATTAGGTTGAAATACATTACTATCAGAAAACAGCTTGAAATTCCACTGAAATCAAATCTCTTGAATTGTGTAGTGTTTGAATAGCTCTTTCCTAGTGCCCATAATTGTTCCAGTCTTAAAATAAATTGTTAGCCTATATGGAATGAGTTTTCATTACGCTTGACTGGCTGCCACAAAAAGCAGCTTAGCCACAGGGCAACATTAAAATGAGGCCCTGAGTATTCTGCAGTAGGAATAATTTAGCATCTGAGTAATTATCAGGGAATCTTGAGGATAAATATTAAAAGAGAAAGGGAAGAAAAATAGTACATGTTGTACCAAATTCTATTACTAGTAGTTGTGGAAAGTAAATTGATGGGGGAATTAGCTACACGGGGACAGGTTTGTACATTTAATGTTCCTCCATTTTAATGTCCTCCTTGTCTACCTCACCTGGCTAATGCCTCCTCAGTCTTCAAAAGCTATCCTGGATACCACAATAATCTTAACATACTTCTTGGTTCCATCTTTTATAAACCAACTTCCCAACCCCACCCCCAACCTATCCACACATACCAATTTATTTTCCTGCTTCACCTACATACATAGTCCTATAGTATCTTTTGTTTATCTCTATCAAGCTAGTTTAATAATAAAATACAATGTATTAATATACTAAAATATTCATTTCTTTGTTTATTTCTACTAAGTGATCTCCTTTAGAAAGTGCTTATGATACTCTTAACACTTAGAAGGCACAAAGCCATCAATGAAAGAATGAATGAATGAATGAATGAATGAATGAATGAATGAAAGAAAATGAAACTATCTAGACTTCCCATTGTATCTGTAGATTTTGGTCCAGAGGAAAAGGGCATAGTAGACAGCAGCAAACGTAAAATACAAAAGACGATGAGGGAACAATGTTTGGTGCACTTAAAAGCTGTTCCATGAACTTTGGAACTCTAACTTCTATAATTCCATTGTGCATCTGGTCTATGTGTCCCAAGTTTGAATTTATGATACAGTTTTAAAGTCAGGAATCACTTTAATTTAGCTTAAAGAAAAAAAAAAAAAAAAAAAAAAAGACTTTCAGGAACCTTTGAAGGAACATTCTGTAATCACTTTTCTATCTATTACATTCCCATTTAACAAGGTTTATGAGAATCTTGGCTTTCTAAGTTAAAATGTCAAAACAAATAAAAGTGCCCTGTCAAATCTTTATGTTCTTTTTCTTTTATTATTTTATGATGGTTTTTTTTACCCTCTATTCAGTTACTTTACTTTCTCTGAGTCATTTTTTTGCAATGCTTCTTTATAATTTTAAGTGAAAGTGTAACACATTTTCCCAATCACTTTATGCCCTTTTCATGTACTGTGTTCAGAGATTTATTAAAGTTAAGAAATGGGTAAAGTACACATTAGTTAACAGAGTACAGGACAGATTGGTTGGCAGAATCTCAAAGGCCTAGGCATGTGAAGGATTGCCTGGGGGAGGAGGCATAGCTGCAAAGAAGGAAAAGTGGTAGACTGAAAAAAGAGATCGAGTGGATAAAAACAGATCAATTTCAACTTTGGATCAGATCTTAGCAACCAAAGGCCAAAAATGAAAACTATTTACTAACCTGTTTTTGAACTTACAAGTAGAAATTTACTTCGCCCTTAGAACGATTTCAGATTTTACTTTTAAATATTTAGTTTTAGTTTAAAATTGTATGCAGGCAAGGGCAGCAAAGGCTTTGCCAGAATATGCCTAAATTTACAGTGAACAAGACCTGCCTCAGCTCACCTCTTACTTTCCCACCATCCCTGAGGATGATTTCTCCACCCTGATCACTCACTGGAGTGCTGCATCCGTCTCATCGGCTCTACCTAGGAGCACCTGGTGTTCAAGAATTTCCCCATCCTTTTCTTATTCTGGTTACCATTCATTTATACCTTCCCTCACTACAATGGTTACAGGGACATTGTCAGGTTACAATAAGTCACAGGAAATGATGAGGATAATTAAAGTGTTGATTCAGAGTATTTGTTATTCCATGTAAATTACAAATTTGTTGAGTTTATGGCAGTAGCAACTTGCAAAGTATTTCAGGAAAAGACAAGATATTAAAGATGACTGAGATATTGCATGACTCTAAATCCCATCATATAGGTAAAAACCTATACATCTATTTCTGATTATGTAGGGTTTGGGGAGGGATAGAGGAATTTTGTCACACTAAAATTAAAACATAGATTTTGGGATAATAAACTCACTTTTTCAGATTAGACCATGATATATAACATTTATATGTATATCTTTATAAAGAACAATTTTTATTGCTATATATTTAATTTTTATATGATATATAATATCAGTTTTTTTCCATACTAGGGTTAACTCAAGTTTAAAAATGACTTATACTTGAAACAGTATAAGCAAAGTAATTCTCCTTTCCCTGACTGAAATGGAATCTCTCAATCTTTCATCTACAAGGTATTTCTAGACCTAAAGCACATTTTTGCCTCGTTCCACCATTTTTCATACCCCCCTCTGTCTCATTTCCCTCTACGTAATCTAAAGTTTCTCCATTCTTCTCTCACCCCCAGCCCCTCACCCCCATTATATATCATCATCCACTTATCAGGGAAAACATTCAGCCTTTGGATTTTGGGGATTGGCTTATTTCACTTAGCATGATATTCTCCAATTCCATCCATTTATCTGCAAATGCCATAATATTCTTCTTCTTTATGGCTGAGTAATATTCCATTGTGTATATAAACCACAGTTTCCTTATCCATTCATCTGTTGAAGGACATCTAGGTTGATTCCACAATCTAGCTATTGTGAATTGAGCTACTATAAACATTAATGGGGCTGCGTTACTGTAGTATGCTAATTTTAAGTCCCTTGGGTATAAACCGAGCAGTGGGATAACTGGGTCAAAAAGTGGGTCCATTCCAAGTTTTCTGAGGATTCTCCACACTGCTTTCCAGAGTGGCTGCACGAATTTGCAACTCCACGAGCAATCATTACCCTATGTACAAGTATGGTTACACGAATGGTATGAATCTACATTGTGTACCACCACAGAAATGAAATGATGTACCCCATTTGTATACAATGAATCAAAATGCAGTCTGTAAAAAGTAAAAAAAAAAAAAAAAAAAAAAATTAATTAATTAATTAAAGATTAAAATTTTTTTTTTGCCCTCGAAATCTCCATGATTAGAAAATACATATTTCCAAAAACACCTTAAGCCAGCACATATTTCAGTTGGACATAGTTCAATATAGTTCTAATCTGTTTATTTTAATTATCTTGTAATTTCTGGACTGTGGCCTAGTCACAGATAGTATTCAATTGTTAGATCCTAAATTTCAAAGATCTACTGGAAAAGCTTAGTCATAATACATTCCAAAAAGCTGAAACTCTCGTTTGATTAAGGAACTGTTATTTCTACTTTGTCCTGTAAGTCTGATCCAATTCTCAGCAGCTGGAGGTCTCTCCTGGAGCCAAGACCTTTTGCAAGGAGAAAGCAACTGATGTTCCTACACTGCTCGGAACAAGAATGCAGACTAGGCACAGCATTCCAGGTGCCACTTGGTCCCCAACATAGTAAAAAAGGTAGAACAAACAGAAAGCTGTGTTTATAAATTTTCCCTGCTATTGTTATTCTTTAGTAAGGAGTATTGGTTTTCTGTTCATTCTTATCAAGGCAGAAGAAATTTATGAAATGTTTAAATTTTGTGTCTAGTTGAGTAGAGCAGATTGTGGTAGTGTTCAAAACTATTTCAATCTCTCAATTTAGAATTCAGTGTTCAATAAGGAAAATAAAAATAGAAGCAAATGTTGACGTATATATGAATACTTTTAGCGATCAAGGCTATTCTGCTTAGTAAAATTTCTGTTAGGCGTGACAGATTGATAGAAGTGGTGACATTTTAAACTAGTTTCAGAGACTTTCTAACAAGCAAGGAATAAAATAGGAGTTCTATATCCACTGAAAAGTTCATGAAATTTTTCTTATGGCTTACTATATTACATGTGGGTTGATAACTATTAAGAGTCTAATATTATTTTAAATAATATTTCAAATTCTAGAATTGTGCTTTATCTGTTAGGAATACAGTCAGATAGAGAGTCATTTCCACTACAACATGGATGTGCTATTGCTCAATTCACCAGCAGGAACTGATATCACATTCAAACACACATTGAGAAAAAGTAAAACAAGTGAAACAAGCCAGCTGGAATTGATTATGCAAATGAGGAGTTTAAATCACTTGAATTATCACGTATACTGTGTTGCACTCCATTTTAATAATATTTCAAATTCCACTTTGTAATCACTTACACAGCTCAGTTTAACTTGGCATCAATTCTTCATTTTGAGAAATTAGCTAAAAATAAAATAAATTTTCCTTACATGGTAAATGATATCTACCTAAAACCTCAGCAAATAGCATATAAATTGTAAAACATTAAAGCATTCTCATAAAGAGAAGACAAAAACATTTACCTAAGGAAAAAGAAAGTTTGCTATGATTGGTAATATTCACATTGTTTTAGAACTTTTTGCAAATGCAGTAATACTTTATTTTAAAATTCTAATTATGATATTTATATGTGCAAGAAAATGATCTTCCACCTAGTTCTAAAAGTGGCCAAATTATGCTATGTACATATATGAATATACCACAGTGAATGCACTAATAAAAACATAAAGTAAGTAAATGAACAATTAAGTACATAATTAAAGTCTTTTCTTTTTTGAGTGTCTAAATAAGTGTGGGGATGTAACTCAGTGGTAGAACACTTGCCTAGCATATGAAAGGCCTTGAGTTTAATCCCCAGTACTGAAAAAAAAATGTGACTGGATATATGGTTTACAAGCAATAACATATTAGAAAATATAACTTTAAAAAGTACACTCTATCAAAACTTATTAAACACATTTAAATAATTTTCAAAAATTTCTAAGAATATTATTGAAAACACTCTGCCTTTATTTTCTAGATTGGAAGACCCTCAAAGGAGAAAAGTTTTGTAACATTTGCTAATATTCTTCAGGGCCTGGATACTGTATTGTAGGAACTCCTACAATATGTATAATCAGAAAAACGAGAAATTACACTCCCTTTATGTATGATCTATCAAAATGTATAAATGCCTTCTACTGTCATGTACAACTAATTAGAACAAATAAAAATAATTTAAAAAATGTTTTGGATAAGTAAAAAGTTTGGGGGAGATTATGAATGGTATATTATTCAATTGACACTAAAACATTGATCAGGTGTCTGTCACATATCTAGTTACCTATCATGAATTAGAAAAGCAAACTTCCTCTGAATAAAAATTTTAATCTCTTGGTAATTATGGTAGGATTAAATTTAATTATAAATTCAGAATTTGTTTTGTTGAGATCATAAAAAATTCCTAGTGCTTATGTTTACTAATCCAAAAGACTGCTCGCAGCAGAGAAGATACCTTATAGATAACCACAGGAAAAAAAAATGAAAAAGTTAAACATTGCAACTATTGTATATTCAATTGTGTTTCAAATTGATAAGATCTTCTCTTTCTAATAATACAAGTAATGCTTTTCTACAAGACTCTTAAGGCCATGGTAATATCATTTGTAAACAATATCATTAGTAAATAATTATTTTTTAGGAGGAGTTAAAATTCTACCTGAAATAATTTCAATCATTATAAGATTTGAGGCTTTCATGGATTATGTATATTCACATACCTCCTAATACTTTCATGTAAAGCATTTTGATGAAACTTGTAGACAAAAAAAGTAGATTGTATTTATGATAATTACATGGGAAATGATCATACCATATTAGCTTTCAGAAACACTTATTGAAACATTTTCTTAAATTATATTTTAAATAAAATTATGACAAGTCAGTTATGCCATTCAAATAAGGTAATTAAATTTTTAATGTAAAAAATGTCAAAAGCCACTCAAACACTAAGCTACAAACTACTAATTAAATCACATTTCTAGACTAAATTTTAATTATTACTGTGAAAAACAACATCAGCAAATGTTTCCTAATATACTTAGGAGGAAAAAGCTTTTTTGTTTTAATCTTACCTTCTGCTGTACAAACAGTCCATAATATAAACCAAATAATCTTTGTAGGCAGTCTCATGTTTTCAATCTTTTAAGGGGACATTTATTAACTGAGAGTGCTCACAGGGTCCAGTTCTCCTCTGCTAAAAATTGTGATCAGTGCAGGAAAGTACTTGCTTCTAAAGGAAGTTGAAACAGCTTGGGAAATAAGGGATTACTTGACGCTCCACCCACCAGAAACTTTCGCAAAGCAAACAGAAAAAATAAATAAATAAAACAACCACTAACCCCAACTGTGCCAGAATTTGATCCGGATTCTGACTGCACTCCCACTGAATGCTAATGCTCTGACCTGTCTTTGATTTGTTCTGGTAAACCCAGGCATGTTCTCTGCTGGAACAAGCTCAAGTCTTCTGGAATGTATAAGCAGCAGCTGGTGATAGCCTCTGGATTTCATAAACTCTCCAGTAATCCAACTCTCTTCAGTTCTATTGCATGTAAACCACAGAACAGGAAGTAATGGAAGGTCTTTTTAAAATCATTTAGAGCTTCAGTTTAGGCAGTGTTTTCACAATCAACTGGCAGACAACATAAGCAAACAACATAGTCCTGTCTGATTTGGGGAACTTGCTTTTCCAGCGATTCCTCAAAACAGTCTTTAAAGACTTTTTAATACTAAATACATGTGTGAAGCAACTGACTCACTCTGACATAAATGAGTTTAATCATTCAAGAAAAATTTAAATATTATTTTTAAAAACTTGATACTAGAATACAATATGCATAAAGAGAATATAAGCAAATGATTTGCTGACTATTAAAGTGAAGACACCCACGCAACCACATTCAAGGTTAAACCACTGAACTTCACCATCTCCTGAAAACCGCAGTACTGCCTTTCGTCAGGCCCCTTGCCCTCTGTCCTTCCAGCTTCTCATACTGAATGACCACTATCAATATCTCTAAGAACATGGAATATATTTACCTGTTTTTTTTAGTACTTTACGTAAATAGAAAGAAACTATTTGGTCTTGTGTTTATTTTTTTCACTAAAAATTATTTTTGGGATAGTCAACTACATCGTTGGATATAGTTTATAGATTGTTAATTCTTAATTCTATATAATACCCATTTTTTTGAATATCCATCATTTAAAGTTTCTTGATGTGCTTTTTAATGGGTATATGGGTAAATTCCAGTTTGGAGCTAACACAAATAGTACTGCTATGAACATTAAATTATGTGGGTTTTGGCAAACTTGTGTCCACATTTCTAGGGAGTACGTATGTAGGAGTGGACCATTAAGCCATAATTTATGTTTAGGTGTGGTAGATAATTTCAGACCGTCTTCCAAACTGGTTACACCAACTGACATTCCCCTCATTCAATCTTTGTAATTTTAGCCTTTTTGATGAGTATAAAGCAAATGAAATTTCCTGATGACTAATGAAGTCGAAAAGCTTTCATATAAGTTATTAGTCATTTAAATGTCCTCTTGGTGGAGTAGCTATTCAAAACTCTTTCTTTTTTCTTTTTTTTTTTTTTTAGTGAGTTGTCTTCTTTTTTTTTTCTTGTTGCATTGTAGGAATTCTTTACATATTCTAGCCATGTAAACATTCTCTAACATATGCAGTATAAATCCTTTACCCAGTCCTTGGGCTGTCATTTCCTCAGTATTTTATGTCTTTTAATAAGCAAATCTTATTAATTTTAAAGTAGGGCAGATTTGCAATTCTTTCTTCTATCATCAGTGCATTTTGTTTGCTTCCTTACCTATGGTCAGGACACAATGTTTTTCTTCTAAAAGAATTATTTTTTGTTTCACATTGCTTCAGCCTAGCTGCTATTGACTTTGGCAGGGGGAGGTAATAAAGGACTCTAGATACATTTTAAAAACCTGGATATCTAATTGTTCTAGCACTATTTTCTGAAAGTATCATTGTTTTCTACTGCACTGCTTTATTGCATATTATGTAAACTATATAATACAAATTATATAAATCAGGTAACTGGAATCAATATCATCCAAATTTTCACATAACCAAAGCTAGAGTTCCCCCATCAATCTCTCTCTTAAAATTTTTTCGCAAGTGTCAATTTCTGGGAAAAGAGGATTTCTACTTATCTTTTAAGTTGATTTATTAATTTTATTGGATCAGAAAACATGCTGTAAATAATTATAGTATTTTAAAATTTGATGAGTCTTTTTTTATGGCCCATTATATGGTTTATGTGCTACCAATATTAATAGGTCATTTGTAATTCCTTTGTAAATCATCTGTATTTCTTCTATGTTTGTGTGTGTCTATTTAATTAGATATTGAAAGAATATGTTAATCTCCCACTATGATTGTTGATTTGTCTATTTCTTTAAGTATGTCAATCTTTACATGTTTTAAAGCTATGATACATACTCAGAATTGTGACATCCTCCTCTTGGATTGGTTATTTTATCATATGAAATGCCCGTGCTTAACTCTAACTTTGCTTCCAGTGTGATTTTTTTATGGCTTTTGCTTATGTATTTTTTAAAAAGCCCTAAAGAGACAAATTTAGTTTTTTATTACGAGAAAAATAAGAAATAAAATTTAATATTGGGAAAATGAAGCGAATATGAATTCCCAGCTAGGGATTCTAAGACTGTTTCATTTCACTGATAACACATATATTTTTTTCCTTGGCTTTGTCTCTCTCAGTATAAATCCAAATTTCTTCTCTAATTTAGATTTCTATCCGTGGGTTCTTACCTAATAGCAATATTAGATTAATAACACTTGAATAATGTTCTGGAATTTTATCAAGATTAGTACTATTTAGTGCTAATTTGTACCAGACACAGATCTAAACATGTATCCTTAGTATTTAAGACCACACAACAAAGTAGGAAACTATACACATCGTAAACGTATGGATGAATGAACAGAGCCACAGAACATTTAAGCAACTACCTCACGTCTCAAGAACTTGCTGGAATCTGGTATCAAGACCTTGCTAGAACCTGGTATCAAACTCAGTGGTCTGAGTTCCCAAATCATACCTTTAACCTGCACAGGTCTGTCTTTTGAATGGTTTGCTTCCTATGCTGTTAGATGTACATAAATTCAACTGTCAATAACTTATTTATTTATTTATTTATTTATTTATTTTGGTAGCAGGGATTGAACTCAGGGGCACTCAACCACTAAGTTACATCTCCGGCCCTATTTTGTATTTATTTAGAGACGGGGTCTCACTGAGTTGCTTAGCGCCTTATTGTTCATGAGGCTGGCTTTGAACTTGCAATTCTACTGCTTCAGCCTCCTGAGCTGCATATGTACTTTAGTGTATCTTCATGTTTATCTATTTGTTTTTTAATTATACCTACATATTACCTTAAAGTTATTTTATGTATCCATACATACACATAAAAATAAGTTTTTAGAGACTTTAAAGCATATACAAGAATGACTTTACTACAAAACTTTCAACATTTTGCTGTTGTTTAATTTAAAATGAAACTCTACTATTCAGGCATAAACAATGCTCTTGAACAAATTTCAACAAATACCTTTCAGTTGTATAATTTTGCTTGAGGTTTTTTTTTTTTTTTTTTTTCCTCTTTTTCTGGTTTCTAAGGCTTGAGTGGTTTGGTTACAATTTATGCTTCAATGCTTTCAAAAACTAAAAAAAAATATAAAGATATTTAGAAGAACACATGAAAATTACCAACATATTAACAACAAAAGTTACTAGAGAGTATTAGATTACCATTAGAAAGAGTCGATAGCAGTTAACTATTAATACTAAAATTAGGCACCAAACTACCCCATGTATTGTCAATGTTCATGTTGGCACGTTCTAAGCAAATGTGTATTATGCATGCATAGAACATGAAATTGGGCAAGATTTATAAGGCTTAATAAATTTTATATTAGAGAAACGCTCTATATTTAAAAAATTGGAACTAAGCAACAAATGACTGTTAGGGTAAGAAAAACACAGGATTTTGGAAGAAGAAGAAATAGCTGAGCACTGAGCTTGGTCTGAGGAAGGTCTCAAGAATACTTGCATATTACACTGTAGTTTAAAGGAAGAATGAACCTGAGCAAAGACCTGAAGGGTAGGACAGTAGAGACTGTTCTAGAATGAAAGAGAAGACCAACCCTGGAGCATTGGTTTTGCACAAGAAGTTGTAGAAAAAGTAAGAGGGACTTTGAATGAGAACAGCTTTGAATTTCAGATTAAAAAACTTATTTTGTAGACAATAAAGTATCTTTGATAGTCCTAACTATGAAAATAAATGTAAGTGACATGGCTTTGATTATTGAGCTAGAAAGATGGAGGAAAATGGACTATGAGTAATGAAGTAATGAATATGAATAAAGCATATTACTTAATAAATTCTTATTACAACAATTATACAGAATAACAATGTGAAGAAAAAGAGAAAAACTGGGGCTAGGGAGATAGCTCAGTCAGTAGAGTGCTTTCCTTGCAAGTACAAGGCCCTGGGTTCAATCCCTGGTACTGCAAAAAAAAAAAGAACATACACTTCTTTCTGCATTTGTTTGCACCTTAGTTGCTTTTGGAGTAGCAGTTTGAACCCAGCCATGGTGCCATTGCCTTGGGGGTCCTTCTTACCAGCCTAGAAGTAGTCACAGTGCCTCCACTCCATTGTCTTCAGCAGCTGTTGTTCAGGCATTGTGTCTAGGCCAGGGAACCTTTCACATGCAATTTATCATCTTCTCTGTGTGGTCAACTTTATTTTCAAGATTATATATTTGTCTTCATCGCCTGAGGGTCTATCTTCCAAGTAGTCTAGTCTATTGGTGATATTTTCTAATAATTTTGTTTATTGATTCCTTCATTTTGTGGATTTCTGCTTGATTTCTTTTTAGGATCTCTACCTGTTTATTGAAGCCATCTTTCACCTCCTGAAATTTATCTCTAATTTCATTCCTTACATTCCTCCTTTACGTGGCGCAGATCAGTTTTACTCTGTACGTTCTAAACTCCTTCTCTGTCATTTCGCCTTCTCTGTTGTCAATGCATTCTATTATTGGAGCATCTTGGTTTGCTTGGAGCTCTTTATTCCCTTGTGTTTTCATGTTGCTTGTATGTCTTCCCATCTAACCACATGGATCTTAGGCAGGACGGTGTCTACCCTGTAAACTTATAGTGTCCCTGAAGGTTTTCAGTACCTCACCTTTAAGTGGGCAGAGAGCTGGGTTTCCGTTTCCCTAGGCTCCACCTCTCTATAGTCCCAAGATGGCTCCTGGATAGCGGATGATCCATAAACTCCAGTAGAGAGTGAAGGATATGGACTGAAGCAAGTGAAATTTAATCTTCAGGATTCCTCATTTGAAAGGACACCATCAAGGGCCTGAGAGGGACTCTAGGGGTGTTTCTACACAGTCACAGTTTTTTTTTTTTTTTTTTTAATGAAAATATGTTTTAATTGCAAGATAATAAGTACTGTCTTGTTCTACTGTCATTTCCTCTTTCTTATAATTCAATTGAATCCATTGATTTTAGAGAGGCATTTGGAGGACTCAAGTAAGAAGCCATGCACAGGATGGTATTTAAGCTGTCACGACTGTATATAATTTGGTAATGGCCATCCAAGTGTAAGAATGGCTTCTAGGAATATTTCTACTAAGCCTGAGGCAAATTAGTTGATGTTATAACACAAAGATGCAAAGTCTAAAACTTAAAATATATGAATATTCCACATTGCGTGGCACCAGATGCCCATGGGTATTGAAGGATAAACAAGATTTTTAAAATCTTGAATAGAGGCAATAATCAAACATAAAATTTTAAGAGGATCATTGATTCTCATTGATCCCTAGTAAGAATGGAAGTTTGTTCCTGTCATGAATGAAATATTGATATTAGTGAAGATACCATAAACTCATGTCTTTAAAATTTGGACAACTAGTTCAAATGTCTCAATTCAGAGAGAATTTGATATTAATTATATCATAAGAACTCCTTCAAAGCCCTAAAATTTTGCTATCCATCATATCAAGGACTCCTTAACAGAATTTTTTCTAAAATTTGACAATTCTAAAAATTTATTGACATTGTAAATCATGAGTGGTGAACCTGAAGTGACATTTACAATATTTCAATAACAAGGAACAAATTTTAATCAAACACACTAGAGGAAATTCTAGATAATTTTTCTATTTTATCTATATTGAAAAACAATTGTATAATTGGGTCATGTGAAGAAATAATTGAGCATTCAAACAAAAAATATAAAAATTAAAAGTATGAGGGAATTTATCATGAATATAATTAGAATGCATGTTCTTTCTTATTTTTATGATGTATTTTCTATTTGTCAAATTTTTAATATATATATCTAATTTCAACCCTAATTTTGTATAGGTTTGTAGTCTTTTACTTAGGAGGTCTTTCCATATTGTATGTTGCATATAAAAATCTCCTGATCTTCCCTGATTACAGCATAGTACTAAAAGTGACAGGTAATAATTAAATATACTAAATTAAATATACTAAATTTAATTTTCAATACAGTAAGACCCTTTATGAAGTCCTAAAGATGTATTTTGAAGGGAAATATTCTATGCCTCTTGTGCCTCCTGAAACTAGTCACTATATAGAATTTTTTTTTCTATTTGTTTAAGGTGGGCAGTTGGGTAGCTCTCACTTCTGAATTACTGTCCATAATGGCAGTGACAAACCACTTATTACTATTTAAATTTAAATTAATTTAGATAAAATTTAATGAAATATCTGTTTTGTTACTTCTACTCCTTGCCAACATAGAACAGAGGGATCTGGAACAACTAAAAACAACTTAAAAATAAAAAAAAAAAATACATGAAAAATGTTTTAAAGATACTGGACTAAGACAACAAAAACAGGTATCCCGGAAAAATGGAAATCACATGAGATGAGTCTTCTAAGTGCATTCGTTTATTACCCTGAGAGGATTTCTTAGATTGAGAAATCCAGGCAAAATCAGATGGCCTCTCTCAATTTCGTAGATGGCGCTAAGAGTCTTTGGAGAGCAAAGGACCAAAATTTTCAGGACAAAGTGAAGAGGATGCAACTGCACAGAAAAATCCAGAAAATTCAGAGTATTCCCTCAAGAATTCGATTAGGTATTGTCCAGTGAATACATTCATATAAGAACACTATTCAAGGCCAGGGGGAAAAAATTCCACTTAGAAGGATTATCAGTGAAAAATCCCTGTTGCTCAAATTGGGTTGAGTATGTTGCTGTTCCCAGTAACAGACTCAACAGTTTATTTCAATAGTTGAAAATAGTTTTCTCTGAACTGCACTACTTCACACTCACCTATTAAATACTAGAAGACCCCAAGTGGACAAACTACTCCCAAGAAATTTAACTGCATACTATAAACAAACTGCAACATACTTATAGAACTTTTTTAAAATTCAGAATCCAGGAAGGTAAAATCCAAATGTCTGGTAACCAACACAAAATCACAATGCAAAGAAGCAAGAATATAAAACTCAAATTATTGAGTTAAAAGACAGACATGCAAAGCATGCAGAGAAGTAGGAATAAGCTTTGCATTTTAAAGAATTAAAAGAGAAAAAATATTAACTATATTCTGTGTCAAAAAGTTAAATAGAAACATGAAGACCCAGAGGTGAAAACTAAAATGAGTGAATAAAAATTATATTGAACTTGATTAAAAACAGATTAGACATTGCAAATTAAAATATCTGAATTCATTGAACTAGTAATAGAAACTATGCAAAAGGAAATTCAGAATAAGAGAATTTTTTAAAAGAATGAACATAAGAGCCAGGCACGGTGGTGCATGCCTGGCTTCTAAGAGACTCAGGAAGCTGAGGTAGGAGGATTGCAAGTTCAAACTCAGCCTCAGCAACATATCGAGGGCCTAAGCAACTGAGGGGAGACCCTGCCTCTAATAAAATATTTTAAAAATGAATGAATATGTAACTCAGTGGTTAAGTACCACTGGGTTCAAACGATGGTACCAAAAAAAAAAAAAAAAAAGGAATTAACATAACATCTAACATCTGTGTAATATAGCACATGTTTAAATTTGAAAAAAAAAAAAAGCAGAAAAATATTTGAAAACATAGTGGTTGCACAGTTCCCAAATGTGAACTCTGAATTCTCAGTTCATACACACACACACAAAAAAAGAGTAATGATCTCCAAGCTCAATGAGAAAACTTTGCCATGGTGCATTATAATCAAATGAATCAAATTAATAACAAGCAGAAAAAGATGCAACCAGAGGAAAAAGACACATTACATATACAGAATAAGAATGACAGCAGGGCTGGGGGTGTGGTAGAGTGCTTGCCTTGCATGTGTGAGGCACTGGGTTTGATTCTTAGCACTACATAAAACTAAATAGACAAAATAAAGGCATTGTGTCCATCTACCACTAAAAATTAAAAAAAAAAAAGAATGGCAGCAAACATTTTCTTAGAAATAATGCAAGTGAAAAGAGAGTGAAAGATTTTAATTTTATTTTAAAAATTTAAACTAACATTATATTTAATTGATAGATAATTACTACATATATTTATGGAGTATAGTTTGATATTTTGACATATGTATACAGGATGGAATGGTTACTTCATGCTAATTAGCATATCCATCACCTACTTATCATTTTTTTGTGGAAAGAAATTTATTTTCTTAGTAATTTTGAAATCTACATTATTTTTAACTATAGTCACTCACAACTTTATTCATCCTATCAAACAAACTTTATGCCTTTGACCAACATCTCTCTAGTTCACCTTACCCCTTAGCCTCTGGTAACCTCCATTCTACTCTTTACATTCATGAATTTAACCTTTTCACAGTCTACATAAAAGTGAGACCATGTAGTATTTGTATTTCTGTGCCTGGTTCATTCCATTTAGCATAATTTACTCAGGTTCATCCACATTGTCACAAATGACAAAATTTCTTTCTTCTAAAAGAATGAATAATATTCTTTTGTGTATATATATACTATATTTTCTTTCTCTATTCAATAATTGATGGGGCACTTAGGTTGGTTCCATATCTTGACTATTGTGATTAATGATGAAATGAAGAGATATATTTTTGTGATGTTGATTTAAATTTCTTTGGATATATACTCAGAAGTGGGATTAAATATGGCAGCTCTAGGGTTTTTGTTTGTTTTGTTTGTTTGTCTGTTTGAAAACTGCCTTGCAATTTTGCATAGTGGTTGTACTAATTTACTTTTCCATTGACAGTATCCTAGTGTTCCCTTTACTCTACTTTTATCTTTTCAGTAATAGTCTAATGACTTTAGGTGAGATATAACTCTGTGGTTTCAAGTTGAATTACCCTAATGGTTACTCAAGTTGAATATTTTTTTCATCAACCTGTAGTCATTTGTATAGCTAGTATTGAGAAATAGCTATTCAGATCCTTACTGGGTATTTTGTTTGTTTCTTATTATTTTGGGGTTCTTTTGGGGGGGCTGTGATGGAGATTGAATATAAGCCTTCTCACATTTAAATGCAACACTGTAAACTGAGCTGCACTCTCAGCACTTTATCCCTTTTTAAATCAAAATATTTATTTTCAGGTTATTAGGTTGAGTTCCAAGTGTATTTTAGATACTAACCCTTTTTCAAAGGGTTGGGAAACCTTTTCTTCCATTTTGCATGTTGT
The DNA here is from genome assembly GCF_902686445.1 of Sciurus carolinensis. NCBI lineage: Eukaryota > Metazoa > Chordata > Mammalia > Rodentia > Sciuridae > Sciurus > Sciurus carolinensis. The sequence continues at coordinate 90,860,457 of NC_062224.1, forward strand.
CTCTTCAACTCCATTAATTATTTCCTTTGCTGTGTAGATTCTTTGTTAGACTCCCATATGTCTACCTTCACTCTTGTCTGTTTTAGAGGTCATATCCAGAAAATTATTGACTAGACCAATGTTTTGAATCTTTCCCCCCTATATTTTCTTCAAATAGTTTCATTGTTACAGATGATATGTTTAAGTTTTGAAAACATTTTAAGTTGATTATTGTATATCTTGCAAGGCTCCAAATTCATTCTTCTGAATGTGAATATCCAGTTTTCCCAGAATGATTTATTGAGACTGTCCTTTGCCCTTTAAGTGTCCTTGAAATCTTTGTTGAAATTCAATTGGTCATAAATGTTTAATTTCTGGTATTTCTCTCCATTTCCATTGTCTGTATGTTTGGTTTTATGTGAGTACCATGATGTCTGATTTAAAATTTATATGTGACATATTTTAAGATCAGGGAATATGATGCCTCCAATTTTGTTCTTTTAGTTCAAGATTACTTTGGCTGTTTGGAACATTTTTATGTCTCCATAAAAATGTTAAGATTCCTTTTGTATTTCTGTGAAAATTGCCTTTAGAATGTTAATAGATATTGCATTGAATTGGTAGATTGTTTTGAATAGTTTGAACATTTTCACAATATTAATTTCTCTGATCTATGAGCATGATATCTTTCCATTTATTTGTGTTTTCATCAATTTTCATTCATCAGTGTTTTATAGTTTTGGGTAACTTTTTCATTTTTTGATTAAATTTATATCCAAGAATTTGATAGGATGTGGGATTGTTTGTTTAACATTTTTTTTACACAACTCATTGATTTTGTATAGAATTCTTGATTTTCCTGTGTTGATTTTACATTCTGAAACTTTACAGAATTTGTTTATCATTTCTAACAAATTCTTGGAAGAGTTTTTAGAATTTTCTTTATACAAGATCTTGTCATCAAGAGACAATTTCACTTCTTCCTTTCCAATTGGAATGCCTTTTATTTCTTTCTCTTTCCTAATTGCTCCATCAAGGCCCTCCAGCACTATGTAGAAAACAAGTGGTGAAAATAAATGTGCTTTTCTTGTCACTGATCTTAAAGAAAAATCTTTCAATTTTTCATGATTAAGCATGGTGCTAGTTGTAGGCTTGTCCCATAAATTCCTTTTATACGTAATGTATTGAAAGATTTTATTATAAAAGAATGATGAGTTTTGTTAAGCACTTTGCCTCTTCTAAGATGATAATGTGATTTTTTTTGCCTTTATTTGATTAATATGATATATCACATTCTTGTTTTGCATATATTATGCCATCCTTGCATCCCATGATTAATCATACTAGATCATGGTGAATAATTTGAGAGTGTGTTGTTGAATTCAGTTTGGTAGTATTTCTTTGAAGATTTACATTATGTATGTTATATAATAATATAAATTTAAATTATATATATAAATGTATATGTATACTTATATATATAAATATATATGTTCATCAGTGATTCTGGCTGATGATCTTACAGTTTCTGTATGGTATCAGCATCATGCTGGTCTTGGAAAATGAGTTTTTAAATTCTCCTTTTCTTCACTTGTTTGGAATTTGAGAAGAATTAGTATTCTTCTTTAGATGCTTAGTAAATTTCAACTGTGAATCCCATCAGAATTTTTCTTTAGTGGGAGAGTTTTTAAATTACTGATTCGATCTCCTTTTCACTTCTGATCTATTCTTGTTTTCCATTGCTTCATCACCCAGTTTTAGTAAGGTGTGTGTGTTTGGTGATATATCCATGTCTTAGGTTATCCAAATTATTGGATATATAATTGCACTTATGACCTCTTTTAACCCTTTTAGATTTCTGTTGTCAGTTGTAATACCCCCTTTTCATATCTGATTTTATACATTTGAGTCTTCTCTCTTTGTTTCATTGCCTAGTTAAGCATTTATTTCTTGTTTATTTTTGTTATGATTTTTTCTATTGTTTTCCTATTCTCTATTGTCATTTGTTCTGCTCTTTTTTTTTTTTTTTTGTCTCCTTCCTTATGCTAAGTTTGGACTCTTTTTTTCCCTAGTTTTTGAGGTGCAACATGAGATTTTGAGCTCTTTAAAAAAAATACAAGCATCTTTTGCCATGACTTCCTCTCTTACAACCAGTTTTGCTGTACCACATAAGTTTTGGTATGTTATCTTACCATTTTTGGGGGGGGCTCAAGGTTATTCTTTTTTATTCCCTTTTGATTTCCGTAACTCATGGTTGTTTCTGAGCATGTTTTATTTCCACATATTTGTGAATTTTCCATTATTTTCCTTGTTATTGATGTCCAACTTCATGCCATTTTTTTTAAAAGATAACTAATGTGTTTTAAATCCTCAAGATTTGTTTTCTGACCTAAAATATGATCTATCCTAGAGAATTTTTGAATGTACTTGAGAATGAAGTTAATTATTTTGCTTTGGATAGAATTTTTGACTCGAGGTAGTCAGATCTATTTAATCCAAAGTGTAATTCAAGTCCTAAGTTTCCTTATTTATTTTGTCTAGATGATCTATCCATTATTGAGAGTGGGTCTTGATATTCCCTACTATAACATTCTTGCAGTTTATCTCTCTAGTCTGATCATGCAATGATTGCATTATATTATTTAGGTTCTCTGATCATGGGTGAATATACATTTACAATTGTTATATCCTCTTGATGAATTGACCCCTTTATCATATATAATGTCCTTTGTCTTTTTGACAGCCTATTTCATATGACATGGGTACCCCTTCTCTCCTTTGGTTTTCTTTGGTACAGAATACCGATTTCCATTACTTTACTTTCAATCTATGTGCACTCTTAAAGGTGAAGTGTCTTGTATAAGGCATACAGTTGTGTCCTTTTTTTTTTTTTATCCATTAAGCCACTCTATGTCTTCAATTTTAGAATTTAACCCTCTTACATTCAAGGTAATTATTAATTGGTGAGGACTTGCTGCGACCATTCTGACTTTGTTTCTTGTTGTTTTGTTGATCATTTGTTTCTGTCTTCTTCTTTTGGTGTCCTCCTTTGTAGTTTGATGGAAGTGGTATGCTTTGAATTCTTTCCTTTCATATTTTGTAAAACTATTGTAGAGTTTTACTTTGTGAGTACCACAAAGATTACATAAGATATACTTACACAGGCTATTTTAAGCTTATAATAACTTCACTTTAACCACAGGCAAAAACTCTATATTTTTGTCCCCCCCACCACATTGTATGATTTTCATGTCAGAAGTTACATCTGTTTGTATACTTTAACAATCTATTATAACTATGGTTGCTCTTAATAGTTTTGGTTTTAATGTTTATGTTAGAGATGAAATTTGCTCTACACACCACCATTACATTACTACAGTACATGAATATGGCTACACATTAAATAATAAATATAAGTTTACTATCCAGCTTTATTCTTTCTTGTGCTTTAAGTTAATAATTAGCAACCTTTTGTTTAAACTTTAAAAAGCTTACTTTAGTAATTCCTGTAAGGCAGGTCTAGTGATGATGAAATCCCTTAGCTTTTGTTTTCCTAAGAAAGTTACTTCTCTCTCAAGCTCTTTCAAAGTGATGAAAACAAAGCACTGTCAACCCAGAATTCTATATTCAGTTTTAAAAAAAGTGTATAAAAATAAAGTTTAAAGTCTTCTCAGATATACAAAAGCTGAAGGATTTATCAGCACCAGATCCACACTATAAAAATTGATGCAGAAAGAATTCGGGCAGAAGAAAAATGATACTACTCAGAAATTCGGATCTACTCCAAGGAACAGAGAGCATTAAAAATGGAAATTGTTGCTACATTGCTTATTGGATGCTAATGAAACATCAATATAAATTTTAAATGTCTCAAAATCAGTTCTTCCGTTTCACCAGTCACATCTCAAGGACCCTGTGTGTGCATATGGATAGGGAGTATTATGCTAAACAGCACAAATATAGAGCATTTCCATCATCACAGAAGTTTTGGTATGATGAACTGTCTAAGTGATATGATGGTCTGAATTCGGTCCCATGGTGCTCAGGAAAGGATAGAAAAGAAAGCATCATTTTTCCATACGTTGATCCTGATATATATTCAAAAGAGCAGGATACAAAACGTCATAAATTATTAATAATGAAACTAGTAGGTACATCTGATAGGCAGACCAATTTAACTTACTTCTTAAGCATCAAGGATATAAGTGGTATAATTTACATCCAAAGATCCTGTCATTTACTATTCAATGTGGTTTTACTTTTTCAGTAGTCATGCTTTGGGCTTTTCTGTCTATACCTGGATACAACCAACCTTGGGGGCATGGTTCATACAAATTAAAACACAGTATGAATTAAAGCTGAACAAGAAAAATAATTGTGTCCGTTATCCTTTAAACTCATTATCCTTTGTGTAATTCAAACAATGAACAACTTGTCGTTTTCTGATTTTAGGCCAAATTTTCTTCCACTTACTGACTCAGATGGTCATGTTTCCCTTCTGATAAAAAGAGTTTAAATATTCTCAATTTATTTGTTACCTTTCTTCTTAGTAGTAGGAGAACTACTCCCTTTTTGATTACAAGAAAAATTATACCCAAGTCACACTATATCAGCATGGCCCAAGATAGAGGTCATCTTTCTGATTTATTTTAGAGTTTCTCTTTCATTCATTGAACATTCTTGAATTCCCTTTCCTGCTCATTAGAAGACTACACTTCTACTTCTTTCCAAGGGGACCGTACTACTAGCACCATCCAATTTAATAATTTGCACAGTAGTGAAGAACAATGACTTTGTATTTTCTTTCATTCTTGTGAAGAAGTGAAAACATATAAGGTCTACATTCACATTTATTGTACTTATTTTATTAGGTACATTTTTAAAACCAGATTGGTAGTTCTTCAAATAATTTAACCATCTAAAAGAGAAAAAAAATACCATACCCCTGATAACTTCCACAACTGTACTGGATTTTATGCAAAAAGATTCAAAAACCTTCAGAGAAAATTAGGTCCCTCCTTTTCCCTCTACTAGCTGCTGCTGCTTTTAACGTTCTCTTTCCCAAGTTGTCAGGCATTTGTCCTAGTACACAACATAGAGCAGAATGGCAAATTTCTGAATCTTTAAAATCTTGTAAGATAGTTTTATCATTCCTCTTCTCTGCACAGGGAAACTGATTTGCAGAGAGGTTTAAGTGATTGCTTTAATCAATAGAGGACTTGAGATCTTAACCAGGCTGTCTGATTCCACAGTTGAACATTTAAACACTAGGCTTATCCCCATTCAGACTCCAAGCATGTATTATTCCCAAATAAGAAAAAAGTCTTAGAGCTGGTCTTTTCCATTCTTTACTGAAGACTCATTGAGACACAATTTTGTACTTGGCATAATTGTGTTATTTTATTAGAATAGAATTACATACTGTATGTTTTCAGATTGATACATATTATCTAATAAATTAGATACAGCAACATATCTGATAGAGGGAAACATTTCTTGGGAAAAAACAAATTCCTTGCCATGCTGTGTAATTAGATAATGACTGAGAGTAAATAGTTAATTATTGAGTTACCATAACAGATTAGGTTTATTTATATATCATTACTCAAGTGAAATTCAAATTCAAAATGATTCCTTAAAATTCACATCCATTTAAATTACATGTAGTCAACATGTAATTAAAATGTAGTCATTTTTATTTCTATTTTCTCCTCAGAATAAGGAAAAATCTATCTCCTTATCTCTAATTAACTTTAAATCAATAAGCAAAAGAAATATATGTAAATATCACACCGGGTACATGACCAGGTCTTAGGAGATTATATGTAAAATTGTGTCAATATGTCATTGATATGGTTAATGCTAGTTTCCACTGTTACATATTAATTCTATTAAGTATCCTATTTATTTATTAATAGTTAAGCATCATGGTAGTGATAATATCCCTATTTAACATACAAGCAAATCAATAAAAAGGCATCTGATTGTACAACCGAAACTGTTTTCTATCAGATAGCCTAAGGGAATAGAAACCATTCACACTGCCCTTCTATAAAACAATTTTAAAGTACACTACAAAATTTAATATTATAGAAATGTTATAATTTGCAAATAAACTCACACCATAGTTTCAATAAACTAAAGGAGCAAAGTTTTAACTACTTGGGAACTTCCTTAATAGTACAGAGATTTTGATTTTTCTCTGTAAGGCAAATGATTAAAAATTAATTTGAATGCCAAGGTGATAAAGATTCCTTTAGGTTACATATAAAAGCTATTTTTAATTGTTTACAGATGAAATCAACATCTCTTGAAGGCTATGATGCTATGTTTTTATGCAAAAAAAATGATTGAACAGCTGAACAAAATAGCCAATTATACTTTTCTCCATTGTTATCTTGAGTCTTGTTTCAGCAGTGGTTCAGTCAGGATAATTGCAATGATTTATTTTATGGGACATAAGGGTAAGGATCACTATTTTTATATGACATCTTGAAATGGTTATAGCATTTGATTTTAGAAAAGAATTAAGAGGAAAAATACTTGTTATGCAAAGGCATTGCTACAATGAGATTTGCAATAGATACCTTTTTTGGTTCATAAAAGTTAGTTGTATACATTAAGTATTTACCTTTTTACATACCCATCATACCTTGATAAAATGATTTAAAAAAAATAAACAATGTTCAAAGTCAGTTGGAAGGTATCTTTAAGAAAATAATAGTTGCTCTAGTTGTTTCAATCCCTCTGCTAGTGGTAATGGCCTACAAAGTACAGGCTCCCAGGCTGGATGTAGCTAGACAGAAGTACTTGTCTAGACTTTCTTATTTTAAGATTGAGTTACACATCGACCTTAGTAACATGAAAAGAAGTTATTTCCTGATTCTTTGCACATAGAGCTAGTTTCAAGAAAAGATGAGTTTGATTACACAGCAGGAAAAGAAAAGAAGGATGAAAAGAAAAAAAATACCTTGTCAATATGAACCTGACTGTGAAAATAAATGTACATAATATTGGTTAAAATACACTGAGTAAGGAAATTTCTAAAATGAGAGTAAATTTGTGAGGTCAAATGCACTGAATTTTTATTTTGAAAAGATATTTTAAATCACTGTCCAAGAAGGTTATCTTCTCAAAACATCAGTAGCATATATTTTACCACAACCTTGCAAAATCACTTAATATTAAACTTAAGTAGAGATAAACTTTTTTTGTTCTGGTCAAATTTTTTTTAAATAATGGGCTATAATTTTAGCATTAATTTCATCACCCACACACTTTCCTAGTTATTTGTAATTTAGCTTGATTTCCTTTGTTCCTCTAAAACAATTATCTTGAAATGCCTCCAGTATGTCCTGTAATCATTCAGTCCTAATCCTCCTCCTCCTCCTCCTCCTCCTCCTCCTCTCCCCTTTTGGCAGTACTGGATAATGAACCCAGGTGCGTTTTACTGCTAAGCTACAAGGTCCCACCAGCCCTTTTTATATTATATTGAGGGTCTTGCTAAATTGCTTAGGTTGGGTTCAAACTTTTAATCCTCCCGCTTCAACCTTCCTGGTAGCTAGGCTTACAGGTGTGCACCCCTATACCCAGCTCTCATTCAGTTCTTTTCAATGTGTTAGTTTCCTCAGGCTGCTGTGACAAGTACCACCAAATAGGTAGTTTTCTCAGAATGGTGGAGGTCACAAGTCTGAAGTCAAGGTATCCCTAGGGTTATTCAACCTCAATAACTGCTGAGGAAGAATCCTTTAGTGCTTTTTCTCAATTTATCATTGCTGTCATTCCTTAACATTCTGTGGTTGCAGCAACATCACTCCAATTTCTCCCTGTATGACCTCCTTCACTGTGGGATTCCATGTTTCTTTGTCTAAATCTCCCTCTTCTTTCTTTTATAAAGACACCCAGACCATTATAACATAATGTAATCATAACTTGAAGAAAATATTCCTATATATATATATATATATATATATATGTAGAGAGAGAGCATCCTTGCAAATATATATGTGTATATATATATTTATATGTATAATTATAAAATATAAATTTTCAAATAAGTCCACATCCACAGTTACTGTGAATTAGAACTTGAACATGAATTTTTTGATGCATTCGCTATTACTGACATTTTCTCTTTAAACTTTCCCTTCTGTCTCCACAATACTGACTTTTCCTATTCATATTACTCTCTAATCTTGTGATAACTATATATTTTTGATTGCTTTGTCTTCTTGTGGTCATCTTCTACATGGCATTCACAAAACCTTGCCTTTAGTTATTTTTCCTCCAGTTATTATCTCTGTGTATTTCATAAGCATATATTGGCAACTATAACTATGTTTGTGTTTGATGAACATTGCCTGTGTAGAGAAAAATTAATCATACTTCCTGACCTAAGGCACTTAAAGTAAAACAGAGTGACACATATAAATAAAGAAAAGAAAAGAAATAATGGAAAAAGAAAGCATTATTATAAATAGAGAAGAACCTCAAATGGGAAAAAATGAGTAAAGGTTTAACAAGTTAGCTTTTGCAAATTTCTACAACACTTTTTTTTTTCTTTTGGTGAAAAAAATCTTAATTGTTGCTATAGTTTGGATCTTACATACCCCCCCCCAACAAAGTTCTGTGTATTAAAGGTTTTATCTCCAGCCTGTGATGCTATTGGAAGGTAGGAGATCTTTTAAGAAGTGGGGTCTAATGGGAGGTCTGTAGGTCATTGGATTGTGCTCTCAAAGGGGATAATCTGATCCCAGATCTTTTAACTTCCTCTCTCTTTTGCTTCTTGGCCACAAAGTGAGAACTTTTGCTCTGGGACATGTTCCTGTCATGCTCTGCCTTCCTGGCCAATTGAGCATGGACTGAAACTCCCAAAACTGTGAGTCAAAATAAAACTTTTCTCTTATAAGTTTCTTATCTCGGGTATTTGTTATAGTGATGGAAAGTTGAGTGACATAATTATAAAGTAAATTTATATAACAGATATAACATTAATATTTCTACTTTTCCTTGCATTCATTTAAAAATAACTTTTAATTTCAGAACAGTTTTCAAATTTTAGAGCTCTTGCAAGGACAATACCAAGATTCCCTGAATAGTTCTTACCCAGTTTCCTCTATTGTTAACATTTAATATTAATATTAATTGTTACAACTGATGTTGACATGAATCAATAGTGATACACTAAAATTAATTAAACTCCATGCTTTCCTTGAATTCCTTGGTTTTTACCTAATGTCTTTTTTTCTGTCCCAGAATCCCATCTAGGATATCACATTATATTTAGTCATCATGTCTCTTTAGGCTTGCCCAGACTGTGACAATTTTTTAGAATTCCCTGTTTCCTTGACAATTTGAGCAGTAATGACTGGGTATTTTGAATAATGTCCCTCTGGTGGACTTGGTCTGATGTTTTCCTTCACGATTAGATTCGGATCATGGGTTTTTAGAGGAAGGTTAACAGAATGAAGTGTTCTCTTTACATCATATTGAGGGTAATGCTGTCAACATGAAACCTCTGATGCTGTTAAAGTGAATCAATGACTGAAGAAGAGTTTGTTGGATTTCCACAGCATCAAGTTACTGTTTTCTCTCTTTCCATTCTGTACTTTAAAAAAAGTGATTTACTAAGCACAGCCCATATTCAAGGGCTGAGGCATTGTGCTCCTCCTCCTTGAGTAGGGAGCATGTACATTAATTATTTCAAATTCTTAATTACTGGAAATGTATTTCTTCTCTTCCTTTTGTTTATTCAGTTATTCAACTATATCAGCATGGACTTGTGAATGTTTAGTTTATACTTTGGGATAGTATCCAGTACTATTTTTTGTTTTCTTTCTCAAGTTGCTCTTCATTAGGCTCTTGGGAGCTCTTTCAGGTTGTTTCTGTATGCTTTTGGCATGCACATCATTTTGAATTTAGCACTTCCTTACTTTCTGACACAGCAAGATGATCTGGATTCTTCTTGGATATTTTCTCCGTCATCCCTAGTATAAGCCACTCTGCCAGAAGCCCTGGTTCCTCTTATGGAGGATAGATTTAGAAACCAAAATCTGGTGCTGAGTGTGCTTATTGGCACTGAAGTGTTATAGCTCCCAGGCCTTTTCAGCAAGCAGAGCCAGGAAACATATGCATGTTTACTAAATTGTGAATAAACATACATCTATAAAAGTTTCTGATCCAAGATGGTGGACTAGAGGGTGACTGCATCTCCAATCGCTCCAGAACCCAGGATTCAAGAAGGGGAGGCATTGAGAGACTCAGACTAACATAGAGTCACGGGGTGAGTCTCTACCACCAGGTGAAGCTTGGCCCGGGAGGCAGGCCCGGACAGGGGCAGCTTCTTAGAGCAGGGCAGGGCAGCCAGAGACTTCCCCAAGCAGCCCTGCACCTCTGGTGGCAGGCTCGATCCACAGCCAGCTTCCTGTAGATTTCCAGTATATCACCTCCAGACTTCAGTAGCCTGAAGTCTTGGAGGAACTTGATAATGCAGTGCTTCCAAAGAAAGCTGCCCCTAGCCCGCTACTGGGTCCTGGGGTGGGGGCTGGCTCTGGAGGAAGCAGGGTTGCTTGGGGAAGTCTCTGGCTGCCCTGCACTGGTCCCAGAAGCAGCCTGAGGGCTGGGGTCCCACGCTGGGTCCAGGGCTTGGGGGTTGGCTATGTGCAGAAAAGCTCTCACTGGGAGGCCTGCTCCAAGAAATTGAAACAAAAGAAACAATTGGAAAAATTAACAAAATAAATAGTTGGTTCTTTGAAAAAATAAACAAAATTGATAAACCCTTAGCCACACTAACAAAGAGAAAGAGGGAGAAAACTCAAATTACTAAAATTTGGAATGAACAAAGAAATATCACAACAGACACGAGTGAAATACAAAACATAATAAGAAGCTATTTTGAAAATCTATACTCCAACAAAACAGAAAACCTCAAAGACATCAACAAGTTTCTAGAGACATATGAATTACCTAAACTGTAACGAGGAGGACATACACAACTTAAATAAATCAATTTCAAGCAATGAAATAGAAGAGGTCATCAAAAGCCTACCAACAAAGAAAAGTCCAGGACCAGATGGGTTCTCAGCCAAGTTCTACAAAACCTTTAAAGAAGAGCTCATTCCAATACTCCTCAAACTATTCCATGAAATAGAAGAAGAGGGAACCCTCCCAAACTCATTCTATGAAGCCAATATCACACTGATACCTAAACCAGACAGAGACACATCGAGGAAAGAAAATTTCAGACCAATATCCTTAATGAACATCGATGCAAAAATTCTCAACAAAATTTTAGCAAATCACATCCAAAAATATATTAAAAAGATAGTGCACCGTGGTCAAGTGGGTTTTATCCCAGGGATGCAAGGTTGGTTCAACATCTGGAAATCAATAAATGCCATTCACCATATCAACAGACTTAAAGTTAAGAATCACATGATTATTTCAATAGATGCAGAAAAAGCATTCGATACAATACAGCATCCCTTCATGCTCAAAACACTAGAAAAAATAGGGATAGTGGGAACATTCCTTAACATTGTAAAGGCCATCTACGCTAAGCCCATGGCCAATATCACTCTAAATGGTGAAAAACTGAAAGCATTCCCCCTAAAAACTGGAACAAGGCAGGGAGGCCCTCTTTCACCGCTTCTATTCAATATCATCCTTGAGACTCTAGCCAGAGTAATTAGACAAACCAAAGAAATTAAAGGGATACGAATAGGAAAAGAAGAACTCAAACTATCCCTATTCACTGATGACATGACTGTATATTTAGAGGAACCTGGAAATTCCACCAGAAAACTTTTAGAACTCATAAGTGAATTCAGTAAAGTAGCAGGTTACAAGATCAATGCTCATAAATCCAATGCATTTTTATACAGAAGTGATGAATCTTCAGAAAGAGAAGTTAGGAAAATTACCCCATTCACAATAGCATCGAAAAAAATAAAATACTTGGGAATCAATCTCACAAAAGAGGTGAAAGACCTCTACAATGAGAACTACAGAACACTAAAGAAATTAAAGAAAACCTTAGAAGATGGAATGATCTCCCATGTTCTTGGATAGGCAGAATTAATATTGTCAAAATGGCCATACTACTAAAAGTGCTATACAGATTCAATGCAATTCCAATTAAAATTCCAATGATGTACCTTACAGAAATAGAGCAAGAAATTATGAAATTCATCTGGAAGAATAAGAAATGCAGAATAGCTAAAGCAATCCTTAGCAGAAAGAGCGAAGCAGGGGGTATTGCAATACCAGATCTTCAACTCTACTACAAAGCAATAGTAACAAAAACGGCATGGTATTGGTACCAAAATAGGTAGGTCAATGGTACAGAATAGAGGACATGGACACAAACCCAAATAAATACAATTTTCTCATACTAGACAAAGGGTCCAAAAATATGCAATGGAGAAAAGATAGCCTCTTCAACAAATGGTGCTGGGAAAATTGGAAAACCTTATGCAACAGAATGAAATCAAACCCCTATCTCTCACCCTGCACAAAACTCAACTCAAAATAGATCAACAACCTCGGAATCAGACCAGAGACCCTGCATCTTATAGAAGAAAAAGTAGATCCAGAGCTTCAACATGTCGGCTTAGGACCAGACTTCCTCAACCAGACTCCCATAGCACAAGAAATAAAAGCAAGAATCAACAACTGGGATAGATTCAAACTAAAAAGCTTTCTCTCAGCAAAGGAAACTATCAGTAATGTGAGGAGAGAGCCTACAGAGTGGGAGAATATCTTTGCCACTCATACTTCAGATATAGCGCTAATTTCCAGAATCTATAAAGAACTCAAAAAACTCTACACGAAGAATACAAATAATCCAATCAACAAATGAGCTAAGGAAATGAACAGACACTTCACAGAAGAAGATGTACAAGCAGTCAACATATATGAAAAAATGTTCAACATCTCTTTTAATAAGAGAAATGCAAATCAAAACCTACTTAAGATTCCATCTCACCCCAATTAGAATGGCGATTATCAAGAACACAAGCAACAAAAGATGTTGGTGAGGATGTGGGGAAAAAGGTACACTCATACATTGCTGGTAGGGTTACAAATTAGTGCAGTCATTCTGGAAATTAGTATGGAGATTCCTTAGAAGGCTTGGAATGGAACTACCATTTGACCCAGCTATCCCACTCCTTGGCCTATACCCAAAGGACTTAAAATCAGCATACTACAGAGATACAGCCACATCAATGTTCATTGCTGCTCAATTCACCATAGCCAGATTGTGGAACCAACCTAGATGTCCTTCAGTTGATGAATGGATAAAGAAACTGTGGCATATTTATACAATGGAATATTACTCCACCATAAAGAATGATAAAATTATGGCATTTGCAGGCAAATGGATGAAATTGGAGAATATCGTGCTAAGTGAGATAAACCAATCTCAAAAAAACAAAGGACAAATGATCTCGCTGATAAGCAGAAGATGACATGTAATGGGGGGTGGGAGGGGTTAGCATTAGGGTTAGGGTTAGGTTTAGGGTTAGGGTTAAGGAGGGTGGCAAGAATGGAGGAAGGAAGGACTGTATAGAGGGAAATGAGGGGTGGGAGGGGTGGGGGGAAGGAAAAAATAACAGAATGAATCAAACAACACTACCCTATGTAAATTTATGATTACACAAATGGTATGCCTTTACTCTATGTACAAACAGAGAAAAAACATGTATCCCATTTGTTTACAATAAAAAAAAGTTTCCATATCTATCCATCTATATATATATTCAGTTAAATAGAGTTAAGACTAATGGCTCTGATTCTAACCCAACACTACAATGATTTTCTCTAACCTACCTCTTTACATCAATAACATCTTTCTCCAGCAGTGAGAAACCAGCTCCTACCTTCTCACCTCTATTTACCTTTCTTTAATCATACTAGATAGACATAGCATTTTCTTTTAAATGATTTTTAGTTGTAGATGAACACAATACCTTTATTGTATTTACTTATTTTTATGTGGTGCTGAGGATCGAACCCAGTGCCTCACATGTGCTAGGCAAGTGCTCTACCACTGAGCTACAACCTCAACCCTAGACATAGCATTTTAAGATTATTTAGCCTACAACCTCAAGAAAAATAACTTCATCAACTAAAGTAGCACATGTATACAGTTCCTTTGGTATTTAGTCTTACAATTTCTAGTAATTTTCCAAGTTACTTTGGTTATTAGCACATTTTCCACCTTCCTGTCAATGAGGATATGTAAAAAGTTTGGAATACAGTCAATAGTTTTGTTAAAATCCACATTCCGTCCTGAAATTCTCCAACCTCCTAGTTGATTTTTTCCCACTTTGGATACATTGATGTTTATTCTTAGTGATAGAAATTTTTATAAATTTTTGGCAAATGTACAATATCCTGAATCTACCACTATGTACCATTTGATACTATACAGTTGATCAATTAAAAATAAAAATAGGAAGTTTTATTTTACCTGCAACTGTCCCTTCCAAAACATTCATCTTTTCTTTATGGAAGTTCAGGTTTACATGTATCATTGTCCTTCTACCTGATGTAAATCTTTCAGCATTTTCTGCAGGTCTACTGGTGCATTTCTTTTTTTTTTTTTTTTTTATTTATTTTTTTTTACGTTTACATAGGGTAATGATGTTTATTTTATTTTTCCCCTCCCCCCCACCCCTCCCACCCCTCTTTTCCCTCTACACAGTCCTTCTTTCCTTCATTCTTACCGCTCTCCTTAGCCTAACTCTAAACCTAACCCTAAACCTAATGCTAGCCCCTCCCACCCCCCATTATATGTCCTCATCCGCTTATCAGCGAGATCATACATCCTTTAGTTTTTTGAGATTGGCTTATCTCACTTAGCATGATATTCTCCAATTTCGACCATTTGCCTACAAATGCCATAATTTTATCATTCTTCATTGCGGAGTAATATTCCATTGTATAAATATGCCACAGTTTCTTTATCCATTCATCAACTGAAGGGCATCTAGGTTGGTTCCACAATCTGGCTATGGTGAATTGAGCAGCAATGAACATTGATGTGGCTGTATCTCTGTAGTATGCTGATTTTAAGTCCTTTGGGTATAGGCCAAGGAGTGGGATAGCTGGGTCAAATGGTGTTTCCATTCCAAGCTTTCTGAGGAATCTCCACACTGCTTTCCAGAGTGGCTGCACTAATTTGCAACCCCACCAGCAATGTATGAGTGTTCCTTTTTCACCACATCCTCGCCAACACCTATTGTTGCTTGTATTCTTGATAATCGCCATTCTAATTGGGGTGAGATGAAATCTTAGGGTAGTTTTGATTTGCATTTCCCTTATTACTAGGGATGTTGAACATTTTTTCATATATCTGTTGATTACTTGTACATCTTCTTCTGTGAAGTGTCTGTTCATTTCCTTAGCCCATTTGTTGATTGGATTATTTGTATTCTTCGTGTAGAGTTTTTTGAGTTCTTTATAGATTCTGGAAATTAGCGCTCTATCTGAGGTATGGTTGGCAAAGATATTCTCCCACTCTGTAGGCTCTCTCTTCACATTTCTGATAGTTTCCTTTGCTGAGAGAAAGTTTTTTAGTTTGAATCTATCCCAGTTGTTGATTCTTGCTTTTATTTCTTGTGCTATGGGAGTCCTGTTAAGGAAGTCTGATCCTAAGCCAACAAGTTGAAGATTTGGACCTACTTTTTCTTCTGTAAGATGCAGGGTCTCTGGTCTGATTCCGAGGCTGTTGATCCATTTTGAGTTGAGTTTTGTGTAGGGTGAGAGATAGGGGTTTAATTTCATTCTATTGCATATGGTTTTCCAGTTTTCCCAGCACCATTTGTTGAAGAGGCTATCTTTTCTCCATTGCATATTGTTGGAACCTTTGTCTAGTATGAGAAAATTGTATTTATTTGGGTTTGTGTCCATGTCCTCTATTCTGTACCATTGATCTACCTGTCTATTTTGGTACCAATACCATGCCGTTTTTGTTACTATTGCTTTGTAGTAGAGTTGAAGATCTGGTATTGCAATACCCCCTGCTTCGCTCTTGCTACTGAGGATTGCTTTAGCTATTCTAGGTTTTTTATTCTTCCAGATGAATTTCATAATTGCTTGCTCTATTTCTGCAAGGTACATCATTGGGATTTTAATTGGAATTGCATTGAATCTGTATAGCACTTTAGGTAGTATAGCCATTTTGACGATATTAATTCTGCCTATCCAGGAACATGGGAGATCTTTCCATCTTCTAAGGTTTTCTTGAATTTCTTTCTTTAGTGTTCTGTAGTTCTCATTGTAGAGGTCTTTCACCTCTTTTGTGAGATTGATTCCGAAGTATTTTATTTTTTTCGATGCTATTGTGAATGGGGTAGTTTTCCTAATTTCTCTTTCTGAAGATTCATCACTTATGTATAAAAATGCATTGGATTTATGAGCATTGATCTTGTAACCTGCTACTTTACTGAATTCACTTATGAGTTCTAAAAGTTTTCTGGTGGAATTTCCAGGTTCCTCTAAATATATAATCATGTCATCAGCGAACAGGGATAGTTTGAGTTCTTCTTTTCCTATTCGTATCCCTTTAATTTCTTTGGTTTGTCTGATTGCTCTGGCTAGAGTCTCAAGGACGATGTTGAATAGAAGTGGTGAAAGAGGGCATCCCTGCCTTGTTCCAGTTTTTAGGGGGAACGCTTTCAGTTTTTCACCATTTAGAATGATATTAGCCATGGGCTTAGCGTAGATTGCCTTTATAATGTTTAGGAATGTTCCCACTACCCCAATTTTTTCTAGTGTTTTGAGCATGAAGGGATGCTGTATTTTATCAAATGCTTTTTCTGCATCTATCGAAATAATCATGTGATTCTTAACTTTAAGTCTGTTGATATGGTGAATTACATTTATTGATTTCCAAATGTTGAACCAACCTTGCATCCCTGGGATAAAACCCACTTGATCACGGTGCACTATCTTTTTAATATATTTTTGGATGTGATTTGCTAAAATTTTGTTGAGAATTTTTGCATCGATGTTCATTAAGGATATTGGTCTGAAATTTTCTTTCCTCGATGTGTCTCTGTCTGGTTTAGGTATCAGGGTGATATTGGCTTCATAGAATGAGTTTGGTAGGGTTCCCTCCTCTTCTATTTCATGGAATAGTTTGAGGAGTATTGGAATGAGCTCTTCTTTAAAGGTTTTGTAGAACTCGGCTGAGAACCCATCTGGTCCCGGACTTTTCTTTGTTGGTAGGCTTTTGATGACCTCTTCTATTTCATTGCTTGAAATTGGTTTATTTAAGTTGTGTATGTCCTCCTCGTTCAGTTTAGGTAGTTCATATGTCTCTAGAAATTTTTTGATGTCTTCGAGGTTTTCTGTTTTGTTGGAGTATAGATTTTCGAAATAGCTTCTAATTATGTTTTGTATTTCACTTGTGTCTGTTGTGATGTTTCCTTGTTCATTCCGAATTTTAGTAATTTGAGTTTTCTCCCTCTTTCTCTTTGTTAGTGTGGCTAAGGGTTTATCAATTTTATTTATTTTTTCAAAGAACCAACTATTTATTTTGTTAATTTTTCCAATTGTTTCTTTTGTTTCGATTTCGTTGATTTCGGCTCTGATTTTAACCATTTCCTGTCTTCTACTACTTTTGGTATTGGTCTGCTCTTCTTTTTCTAGTGGGTAAAGCTCGGCCTGGGGGGCAGGCCCAGATAGAGGTGGCTTATTGGAGCCAGGCAGGGCAGCTAGAGTCTTCCCAAGGTAGCCTTCCACACTCCAGCAGTGGGCTCCTCCCACACGGCCAGCTGCACGGTGCAGGCCCACAGTGAGAGCATTTCCGCACAGAGCCAGTTCCAAACCGTGGAACCAGTAGGGGGCTAGGGGCAGTTTTCTTCGGATGAGCTGCTTTATCAGATTCCTCCAAGACATCAGGCTACTGAAGGCTGGGAGGTGATACACTGGAAATCTACCAGAACACTATAAGCCAAATGACTGGGAATACAAATCATTATCTCATAATAACCCTGAACGTTAATGACCTAAACTCATCAATCAAAAGACATAGACTGGCAGAATGGAATAAAAAGGAAGACCCAACAATATGCTGCCTGCAAGAGACTCATCTCATAGAAAAAGAATCCACAGACTAAACATGAAAGGATGGGAAAAAACCTACCACACACATGGACTCAGTAAAAAAGTGGGGGTTTCCATCCTTATATCAGATAAAGTGGACTTCAAGCCAAAGTTAGTCAGAAGGGATAAAAAAGGATACTTCATACTGCTTAAGGGAAACATAAATAAGGAAGATATAATGATAATAAATATTTGTGCCCCAAACAATGGTGCATCCCTGTACATCAAACAAATCCTTCTCAATTTCAGGAATCAAATAGACCACAACACAATAATTCTGGGTGTCTTTAACACACCGCTGTCACCACTAAATAGGTCTTCCAAACAAAAACCAAACAAAGAAACCATAGAACTGAATAACACAATCAATAACCTAGACTTAATAGACATATATAGAATATTTCATCCATCAATGAGGGGATTCACTTTCTTCTCAGCAGCACATGGAATCTTCTCAAAAATAGACCATATGTTATGCCACAAAGTAGACCTTAGGAAATGCAAAAAAAATAGAGATACTGCCTTGTGTTCCATCAGATCATAATGGACTGAGAGTAGAAATCAATGACAAAATAAAAAACAGAAATTACTCCAACACTTGGAGACTAAATAATATGCTATTAAATGAAACATGAATAACAGAAAACATCAGGGAGGAGATAAAGAAATTCTTAGAGGTCAATGAGAATAATGACACAACATATCGAAATCTCTTGGACACTATGAAAGCAGTACTAAAAGGAAAATTCATTGCATGGAGCACATTCCAGAAAAGTATGAAAAGTCAACAACTAAATGACCTAACATTACAGCTCAAAGCCCTAGACAAAGAAGAACAGAATAACAGCAAAAGTAGTAGAAGACAGGAAATAATTAAAATCAGAGCTGAAATCAATGAAATTGAAACAAAAAATTGACAAAACAAAAACTTGGTTCTTTGAAAAAGTAAACAAAATAGACAAACCCTTAGCCAAGCTAACAAAGAAAAGGAGAGAGAAAACTCAAATTACTAAACTTTGTGATGAACAAAGAAATATCACGACGACACTACTGAGATACAGAACATAATGAGAAGCTACTTTGAAAATCTGTATTCCAACAAAATAGAAACTACCGAAGACATTGACAAATTTCTAGAGACATATGCTCCTTGCAAACTGAACCGGGAGGACATACACAATTTAAACAGATCAATATCAAGCAATGAAATAGAAGAAGCCATTAAAAATCTACCATCCAAGAAAAGCCCAGGACCAGATGGATTCTCAGCCGAGTTGTACAAGACCTTCAAAGAAGAACTCATTCCAATACTTCTCAAAGTATTCCAGGAAATAGAAAAGGAGGGTTCCCTACCGAACTCATTCTATGAAGCTAATATAACCCTCATATCCAAACCAGGGAAAGACACATCAAGGAAAGAAAATTTTAGACCAATATCCTTGATGAATATAGATCCAAATATCCTTAACAAAATATTGGCAAACTGTATCCAAAAACATATTAAGAAAATTGTGCACCACGATCAAGTGGGGCTCATCCCTGGAATGCAAGGATGGCTTAACATCCGTAAATCAATAAACGTAATCCTTCACGTCAACAGACTTAAGGATAAGAATCATATGGTTATTTCAATTGACACAGAAGAAGCGTTTGACAAAATATAACACTCCTTCATGCTCAAAACACTAGAAAAAATGGGGATAGTAGGAACATACCTGAACATTGTAAAGGCTATTTATGCTAAGCCCATGGCAAACATCATTCTTAATGGAGAAAAACTGAAAGCATTCCCTTTAAAAATGGGAACAAGACAGGGATGTCCTCTTTCACCACTTCTATTCAACATAGTCCTCAAAACTCTAGCCAGAGCAATTAGAGAGACTAAAGAAATTAAAGGGTTATGAATAGGAAAGGAGGAACTTAAGCTGTCACTATTTACTGATGACATGATTCTATATTTAGAGGATCCAAAAACCTGTTCCAGAAAACTTCTAGACCTCATCAATGAATTCAGCAAAATAGCAGGCTATAAAATCAACATGCATAAATCTAAAGTATTTTTATATGCAAGCAATGAAACATCTGAAAGGGAAATGAGGAAAACAACTCCATTTGCAATAGTCTCAAAAAAAAATAAAATACTTGGGAATCAATCTAACCAAAGAGGTAAAGATCTCTACAATGAAAACTACAAAACTTTGAAGAAAGAAATTGAGGAAGACCTTAGAAGATGGAAAGATTTCCCATGTTCCTGGATAGGCAGTATTAATATTGTCAAAATGGCCATATTACCTAAAGTGCTATACAGATTCAATGCAATTCCAATTAAAATCCCAATGATGTACCTTACAGAAATAGAGCAAGCAATCATGAAATTCATTTGGAAGAATAAGAAAACCAGAATAGCTAAAGCAATCCTTAGCAGAAAGAGTGAAGCAGGGGTATCGCAATACCAGAAATTCAACTATACTACAAAGCAACAGTAACAAAAATGGCATGGTATTGGCATCAAAATAGACAGGTAGATCAATGGTACAGAATAGAGGACATGGACACAAACCCAAATAAATACAATTTTCTCATACTAGACAAAGGTTCCAACAATATGCAATGGAGAAAAGATAGCCTCTTCAACAAATGGTGCTGGGAAAACTGGAAAACCATATGCAATAGAATGAAATTAAACCCCTATCTCTCACCCTACACAAAACTCAACTCAAAATGGATCAACAGCCTCGGAATCAGACCAGAGACCCTGAATCTTATAGAAGAAAAAGTAGGTCCAAATCTTCAACTTGTTGGCTTAGGGTCAGACTTCCTTAACAGGACTCCCATAACACAAGAAATAAAAGCAACAATCAACAACTGGGATAGATTCAAACTAAAAAGCTTTCTCTCAGCAAAGGAAACTATCATCAATGTGAAAAGAGAACCTATAGAGTGGGAGAAAATCTTTGCCATTCATACTTCAGATAGAGCACTAATTTCCAGAATATATAAAGAACTCAAAAAACTCTACACCAAGAATACAAATAACCCTATCAACAAATGGTCTAAGGAAATAAACAGACACTTCACAGAAGAAGATCTGCAAGCAATCAACAGATATATGAAAAAATGTTCAACATCTCTTTTAATAAGAGAAATGCAAATCAAAACTACCCAAAGATTGCATCTCACCCCAATTAATGGTGATTATCAAGAATACAAGCAACAATAGGTGTTAGCGAGGATGTGGGGAAAAAGGTCTACTCATACATTGCTGGTGGGGTTGCAAATTAGTGCAGCCACTCTGGAAAGCAGTGTGGAGATTCCTCAGAAAGTTTGGAATGGAACCACCATTTGACCCAGCTATCCCACTCCTTGGCCTATACCCAAAGGACTTAAAATCAGCATGTTGCTCCCTGTCAGACAACAAGGTCCAATGTACCACCTCAGGGCTCACCTGAGGAGAATATGGGACAGAGCAGGATGATGAGTGTCATTGGCAAAGGAAACACACCAGAGCCGGGAGGTCTGTCAGTGCACGAGGCACAGCAGGAATCTCGTTTTTTGAGGAAATCACACAGCTTTTATGTAGGGTGGAGCCTAGGCGGGAACCAATCAGCTTAAAGGTCAGCAAGGCATGGGAGGTTCATGCAGGTGAGAGTCTCATAGGATTATATGGCAAGCATGAACTGATCACGTTCGTGGAACTGTTGTTAACCAATCCATGATGGTGGTCTAGTTTATCGTCATTAACTTTTGAAACCACTTTTGAGGACTTGATCTTGCTCACTCGCCAGGGAGTTAGGAGTCAGCCTGAGTTAGTTAACATGTCATTAGTCCCAACATATCCCTCTTTTTGTTTTATATTAAGGATGTGTCTGTCTTAGGTTGGCCCTGGGCGGGTCTTACCTGTCATGGAACATCACCGTAGCAGTTTGGGGATCCACCTTACTCGAAGGTGTGCCTGTCTTAGGTTGTCCTCCTCTGAGGATCTTACCCGTCATTACTACCACCTTAGCACTTCAGGCAGGCCCCTCAGGAGGAGCGGGACTTAAGGGAGAGACTTAGACCCCAGGGTCCTGATACGAGTGATCCATGATCCTATTGGGCTCCCAATCATCATTATAAAGGGCTGTATAATGCTGTCGGACCACCATGAGCTGCACAGACTTAGCCTGACTTTTCAGGAAATGGATTTCCGGATTTGCTTATTGATTATTCAAGGCCCAAAGGTGAACACAAGGATAATGGTGATTAGCGGTCCCATAAGTGGGAGGAGGTAGGGGAGCCACCCATGTAACCCAGTTCAGAGGAAGTTAGAGTGGAGCTCGCTCCTACGACGTTCCAGATCTTCTTGTCGATTTTTGATTTTATGTTGTACAATGCCAGAGCGGTTGGCATAGAAACAGCAGTCTTCACCAAGGAACAGGCAAAGCCCTTCTTCCTTCGCCATTAGCAGATCCAAACCATGATGATTTTGCAGGATGACAGCAGCCAAGGAATCAAGTTGAGCCTGTAGATCTAAGATGGTAGAGCTGCAAAGCGCAATGTTAGGAGCTCTGTGTAGTTCTCAAGGAAGTCCACTGTCCAGAGTCATGAGGTCAGAGACCCTAATCTTAATCACTGTTGTCCCATTTTTGCTACTGTGCATTACACTCTTTCTTAAATGTCATTTTAGCAGTTTACATATATTGACTCCTGAGTCTATATGAACATTAGTTAACACAATTTAACATTATATCTAAAACAGGAATTAAAGAAAGGATGAGAGAGCTTTTAAGTTTGCTTTTGTGTGGCAAAGTGGTAAAATGCTTTCATGCTTAACCTTTAAACAAATCAGGCTCTCAATAACTTTTAGAAATACATTTAACAAATTTTACATATACACTATTGATAACAGGTCCTATATAGACTATTAAATGATAGGTTTACCATTACAGACAAGTTTAATTTAGAGACTAGCAGCTTGATAAATTTTCTGCTTTAAAGGTTTGTATACTTGGAAAATATGAACACATTTAATATACAAAGAATAATGTTTTTAAGTATGTTACTCCATGGAATAACTTTATAAAATTAATCAGATGTCTATAACAAACACATTTGAGTAATCCCATATATGTCAACTCTAATTCACTCATTGTAAAAAAAAAAACCAAGATATGAGACAAGTGTAAAAAAAACAAGATGTTAGACAAGTGTAAACATTATTTGCCATCTCTTTCCTGTTGAAGAAAAGTCCTAGAAAAATTGATGTTAGACATTTTATAAGCACCAACATTTTATTAGTTTGACCACCTAGAGACTTGTGAGTTAATTTTAAAGACATTTTACTTCTATTAGTTTACCCAATTTAAATTGAACCTTTTTAAATCATGTGAATTAAAAATATTTGGATTCATTTTTAAATTTTAATTTTAGGAGCGCTCAGTTTTGATACAGACAAAACATGACATCAGACAGCACTACATACAAATAAAACAAAATCAAAGGCCTCGTAACTTTATAGGTGAATCTCCATTGCAATGTAACAGATGTTCAAAAACTCTAGTTGAATAAAAAAATAGAACTGATCAAAAAGTCATAAGCTCAAAAAAATGTAGAATTCAAAAAAACCAAGAGTCCTGGAAAAATGATACGGCATTAATTACTTTAGTAAAGCACCATAAAATTTACTTTTGCTGGAGTTTAGGTAAGACTATTTTTGCTCTTTTTTTTTTTCCCTTGGGTTTGAGACCGGTCTCCTACTGTGTCTTCTGGCTTCCTCCATTTACATTTAAACCTTGACTGAGATCTGGATCTGAAAGGGGCTAAAATGTTCTAGCTGAAACTTGATGCCTAGGGCATTTTAACCCTTTTTCCTGGTTCAATTCCGGTTTGGACACAGAAAATTGTGAAACAATTATCTCCCACCACTTGTGGGGACTGGGGCTGCTATATCATACTCCTTACTAGGACATGCCACTGATGGTTGGGCTGGTTACTCCCTCCACACTGGTGTATGTGGGACCTTGTGGCAGGAGGACTAGGTGGGCTGGGCTGGGGAATGGAAGCAGAAACAGCTGAGTCAAAGTTGGAGGAGGAGGAGGGATTAAGAGGGGGAGAAGAAGGAGGCATTCAAGTTTGCAGGAAGAGCAGAGAAGCGCAAGAAAGAAGAGACCTGAAGATAAGGAATCCCTTTCCATCTCCCCACTTGCTTGTGGAAGCTGTGTGCCAATGTCTTTGGTAGCCACGATCCACCTTCCCATGGAGTGATCTTTCATCCCTGCACAGGCCAATTTGTGATCAGTAGTCATTCCTTCCCATACTAACATTTTAACATTTACCAGGAAGTCCATACAGGGAAGGGAGAGGTTAGGGTCAGTGAGTTCTTGCCCAGTATCATAAAATGGCCACCGGGAAGATTTCCTGCCATCCAGAGGCAGTGGCTCTTTGGGGGGAACCTTGGAGCCCCCTTTGGGAGGTCCTGGAGAGAAACAGTCCTTAAGGGCAGATAATGTAGGGCAGACTCCCAATGGGGGACCCTCCCCAAAACTGATTTCCCTCTTCCTAACAAGTTGTTCTACAGGATCCCATGTGGACCAGTCAAACAAATTTGCTTCAGGCAGCCAAGGGGCTGCCTTAGTGAGGGCCTTCCAGGTCTGAAACACCTGGCTATCTGAGAGTTCCAATCCTCTACTTCTAAGGAGAATCCTAAGGGAGTCAAGGGAGGGGTCAGACTTGGAATTGAACTGTCCCATATATTTTGGGAGTACACTCACCCGGAGTCCCATTGGCCTGGCAGTGACTTCGTCTTCCTTACACGGGGCACCAGTTGTTGCTCCCTATCTGGCAACAAGGTCCAATGTACCTCCTCAGGGCCCGCCTGAGGAGAATACGGGACTGAGCAGGATGATGAGTGTCATTGGCAAAGGAAACACACCAGAACCGGGAGGTCTGTCAGAGCACGAGGCACAGCAGGAATCTCGTTTTTTGAGGAAATCACACAGCTTTTATGTAGGGTGAGGGCTAGGCGGGAACCAATCAGCTTAAAGGTCAGCAAGGCATGGGAGGTTCACGCAGGTGAGAGTCCCATAGGACTATATGGCAAGCACGAGCTGATCACGTTCGTGGAACTATTGTTAACCAATCCCTGATGGTGGTCCGATTTATTGTCATTAACTTTGAAACCGCCTTTGAGGCCTTGATCTTGCTCACTCGCCAGGGAGTAAGGAGTCAGCCTGAGTTAGTTAACGTATCATTAGTCCCCAACATCAGCATACTACAGAGATTCAGCCACATCAATGTTCATAGCTGCTCAATTCACAATAGCCAGATTGTGGAACCAACCTAGATGCCCTTCAACTGATGAATGGATAAAGAAACTCTGGTATATATATATACAATGGAATATTACTCAGTTATAAAGAAGAATAAAATTATGGCATTTGCAGGCAAATGGATGATATTGGAGGATATCATGCTAAGTGAGATAAACCAATCTCAAAAAAACCAAAGGATGAATGATCTCGCTGATAAGTGAATGATGACACATAATGGGGGGTGGGAGGGGTGCAAGAATGGAGGAAGGAGGGAATGTATAGAGGGAAAAGAGGGGTGGGAGGGGTGGGGGAAGGAAAAAATAACAGAATGAATCAAACACCATTACACCTATGTAAATGTAAATGTATGATTACACAAATGGTATGCCGTTACTCCATGTACAAACAAAACAACACGTATCCCATTTGTTTACAATCAAAATAAATAAAAAAAATTAGTAATTCAAGTGCTGTTCTGCAGCCTATATCTCCTTTAGATTCTATAACATTACAAATATCTTTGTCCAGCCTCACAGCTAATTAAAACCTTTGGCAAAAGACCAGTTATACTCACTTAGCCTCCAGAATTCTGCAATCATGACCTTCTTCCTACTGCATAGCATCTATAAATTGCCCTATATATTCAGATGATCTCACCAGAAATAGTCGTAACTCTCCACTGGAGACTGCAGAACTTAAGTATCCTAACAAATTTACCTTTAGACACAAAAAACAACATGGTTCACTACTAGGCAGCTTTCCTCCAGAAAAATTAATTCGGTGAAATAAAGCAGCCTCCTAACATAATGATAGATTGCCAATATCTATGACATTGCCCTGCCAAATGAACTGAACATCAAATGGTGTTCATGGACATACAGCACATCATCTCAATATTAACTGAAGTATATCTTTACCTAGACTCCTGGGTCAACACTAATAACCTAAAAATTGAAAGGCTATTGATCATGTACTGAGGACTGTAGTACTAAAAATACACCAAGATAAAACTTAATCTTTATGTTATACATATGCAAACCCATATAAATTAGTACATCTCAGTAAAAGAATCATTACTGTCAAAGTCAATGAAGTATGTACAGCTACTCAACAGCCCCATAGGGCCTATAGTCAGATGCACCAGGATAAAATGAAAAACATGAAGTCAGTGTTATTTTCAAAGACTTTACTATTTGTGATTGCATAAGCCAGGATTTCTGCAGGGCCAGTTGATCCAAATGTCTTCAAATTCTTTTAAGTTTCGCATGTCCATATTTTCCTTCTGCTTTGGCAATGTTCCTAGAAATGCGTGAGTCAGGGAGTGAAGAATGAGAAAAATTTAAAAGGAACAGTATACTTCCCTAATTTTTGTAACAATATTGTTAAATATATGTAGCATCTTCCTCTTGTGTGTCTACTATGACCTCTGAAGATACATGGACAACTTTTTAAATGATTCCTTTAACCTCAGGCAGGTAGCAGAAAAGATCATATTGTGCAAATCAAAGAAACCTGAGCAGATATGAACTTTGTAACTGACGTTTTGCCCCAAGCAACTTCATGGATCTCTTCCTCTGCCGCCATAGATTGCTTTTGAGGAAAATAGGGTGATGCTGGAGAAGTCATCATTCTGGATAAAGAAGTCAGTCTGTCTCATTTGTAAGAGGAAATGCAGACTTTAATTGGTCGGGTGCAAAAATGCCCAACCCTGGAAGATGGGTGGGAGGATGAGAGAGCATAATATTCTTTTTTTTTTTTTTTTCTATTACGGATTCATACAAATAGCCTCAAATACCCTTATACAAATCTTTTTGGCAATGTCTCATAATATGACTCACTTACAAGTTTGGATATACTACTTCCCACTTGATCTAGCCAAGTGGTTTCTCATTGACACTCTACTCCTTCTATTTCTAGCCTCTATTTCCTTTTCATGTGATTTTGTCTGTATTTCCTTCTGGATAATTCCTTCAGATTTACATATTTGTTTTATATTCTGGATCTGACCATTTCAATATCTGAAGTCCATGTGATTGCAAAACTTTGTATTTTTTTTTTAAGCTCTTATTCTTTAAGGCAAGACCCACTATGTGTCTGATAATCTTTAATTGTTAAATCATTTCTTCTTCTTCTCCTCATCATCTTTGTCTTTTTTTTTTTTTTTTCCTTTCTTTTTGTGGTACTGGAAATTGAAACCAGAAGTGCTCTACCCCCCATCCTTTTTAAATTTTGAGACAGGGTCTTCTTGTATTGCCAAGGCTGACCTTGAACTTGCAGTCCTTCTGCCTCAGTCTCCCAAGAATCTGGGATTACAGGTGTGCACCACTGTACCTGGTTTCCGATTATATTTCTTAAACTACATCTCATTCATCCTACCTGTTTATAATGAGCAGCTCACAGACTGACAGTGCATGTCATTCTTGCCCTGAGGGTGGGATAATATTGAATGCTACCAGTCACCAAGGCAAGAATGGAGAATATCTGGCATTTGAATGCTATTTCTTAAAGCTTCAGCTTAAAGATTACATAAATCACTTTAGCTTTCATTTCATTGTTTTAAGCAGGTTCAATGAATATATACAATATCTAAACTGTGAAGTACCTCCTAAAGTCTCTGACACTCTTCTTTCATTACTTTCTGGCTTTTGTTAGGTTTAACATTTATTCCATGTTTGTAGCATTTATATTCAATATCATAACTAATTTTTTCATTTTTCCAAATCTTACTTTTATATCTAAGTGAATTTATTTTTTCCTATCAGTCTTTTCCTAATATAACTTCTCTGTTATTGAGATCTTGATTTGATTCATCTTCTTTCCACTTGGAATTTATAATCATTTTTTAGGATAGGCTCTTGGACTCTATTCCTTGATTTCTTACATATTTATGAATTTGTTTCTTTTATACTGAAATGTCAACTTGAGTGAATATAAAAATTATTGAGTCACATTTCCTTTTTTAGGGCATTAAAAGCATTATTTCACATTCATTTTTAACACATTTACATAAGAGTCTAAAGTCATTCAGGTTTTTCTCCTTTCTATGAATTTTCCCTGAATGCCATAGGATTTAAAAAAAATTAACCAGTTTAATATAATTTTGTTTACATTTTAAATCATAAAATAAGTTATATATCATATGTATAAAAAAGATTATTAACCTTTATATTCCCTACCAAACTCATCTCCCTTGATATTCCTCTTTTAAAATACAAACATTTATTGAAATTACAGCACAGAGAAAATGTGGAAATCACATGTCTAGAGTGAATTAATTTTATAAATATGAATATTCCCAGGCAAGCAGCACACAGATCAAAACTATGCAATATCAGCATTCCAGATGTCCCTGAATATACTTTTTTAATAATTCCTCCACTGAAGAGGAACCACTCTTCTGACTTCTAAAAGCTAAAATAAATTTGCCTATTTTTTTCTCAAAAATGAAATTAAATGAAGAAGTTTTCTGGCAAAATAAAAATTTGAATAGAAAGACATAAAGAGATGAAAGATAACAAGAAGTTTATATTTTTACTGATTGCAAACATTTGTTTATCGATGTAGTATCAATGTGTAATTAAAAAAATGAATTAAATTTGTGAGCTATATGAAAGAAGGCTACATTTCCATACTTGTAGATATCAATGACTATATTTATGTGAAAAGGATTATTGAGTTTTGATTCATTGGCATGCTTAATAATATTTTGCTTTACCTTAGCCTAATGATTACAAGCCTTCTTAGTAAGGCATCTTTGGCTTTACATATAATTGAGTCTAAGTCATAATTTCTCAGGACACATGTAACCACTATGAAGATCATTAAACAGAAAATTACCAGCATACCAGAAGTTCCTCTTCACTATCCTGACTTCTAATATAACAGTGTCTTCCCTGGTTTCTTTCAGTACATAAATGATATATACTATTTATTCTTTCATGGCTTCCTTCACTCAACATTATACAGTGAGCTTTCTGCATCCATTGGCTTTGCAGTCATGCATTCAATCAACTGCAGATAAAAAGTATTTAGGGCAAAATCGTATCTGTAGTGAACGTGTATAGAATTTTCTACTTGTCACTGTTTCCTAAACAAGACAGCATAACAAATATTTATATAGCATTTACATTGCATTAAGTGTAATAACACAGGAGAATGTATATAGATTATGTGGAAATACTATGCTTCTTATATAAGAAACTTGAGCATAATCAGATTTTGGTATTTGGTACATCCAGAAACAATCCCCTCCAATACCCAAGGATTACTGTAATTATGAGATTAATTTTCATTATTGTGGGTAAGTTGTACTTTGTCTAATTGCTGTTATATTCCATTGTGTGGTTATAGCACAATTTATCCATTCAATTCTTGATAACATTTGGTGGTTTTCTTAATCATTACAAATAGTGCTGCTATTTGCATTTTAATACATGTCATAAGTCTTTTGGTTAAGGTAAATATGCATATAAAATTTTAAATTATATACCCAGGGATGGAATTGCTGGATCATAGTCTCTGTATGTGTTTAGATTTGGTGGATTCTCTGAAATGATTTTTAAATTAATTGCACAAATATGCATTTCCATTATCAACCTTCAATATTGCTTGATTTTTTTCTTTTAGCCATTTTTCAATAGGTTTGTTGCAATTGTCCATCATAGTATGAGGTGACTTTTTGTCTAAGTCAGTTCAAGTTCCTACAATGGAAGACCATAGATTGGGTGGCTTCATAAACATATTTGGCACAGTTCTGGAGGTTCAAAGTCTCAGATCAGGTTGCTGGCATGGTCGTAACCTTGGTGAGGATCCTTGTCCGGGTTCACAGATGATTGTCTTTTTGCTGAATCCTTAGATGGGAGGTAGACATTCAGTATACGGATTTAGCGGAAGACATAAACACGCAGAACATAGCACTTATTTAAGAGTTTTATACTATTTCACATCTTTATTTCTATAATATATACAAAGGTAGGTTTCTTCCATTCCCTCTTAATTCAACATTTAACATGATTATTATTTATTATATGTATCATTGTGCTATTGCTATAAAGGGAAACTAACTGCTAAGACATAGAACATTATCTTTGTAGAATTCTTACCCATCTTTGAAATTCATAATTTTCAAAGGCATCGATTTTCTTTGTGTCTATTTTATCATTATTTAAACTTTATTATTTATTTGGCTCCAGAAGCAGCAAATTGACATAATCATACTATTTTGTTCAAAGCACCTTACTTGTTTAATCTTCTGTATATACTTTAATTGTCATTCCCTTCACTATTTCTCTTTCCCTCCTATCAGTTGTGAAACATGTCAAAGTACTTCCTAAGTATTTTTATTCAGATTTATATTTTCAATATCTACCCATGTTCACATATGTATTGCTGCATAGGTTTCCAAAATGTACACCTGTCATAAGTAACTTGTCTTCCCCAATTGATAGTCATTTAAACGGTTCCAACTTCTTGCTACCTCAAAATGATGCAATACGTTCCTTTTTACATGTGTCTTAATGGATGACTATGAAAACATTTCTAAGTATGTTTTTGGAGCTATATTCCCAGTCCCAATAATTTGTATACAGAAAATATGATATTATACTAGTAGCTTGTTCTCCAGAATGACTACTCCAGTCTACATTCCTACACAGTACACAGAGGTTCTTATATTCTTATATCTCAGTGCTCTTTTAATTTGTATTTCTGTAGTTACTAATGTGTATAAATATTTTTTATACTTCATATACTTATTAGCTTTTTTTGTTTCCTTTTCTGCCAAATTTCTTTTTATCTTCTTTTTTTTGTGAGAAACCATAATTTTTGATTTGACTGTTACTGTGGTTGATATGCAGAAATTTATCAGAGCATTTATTGCTTAAACATTCTAAATTGGTCCCTTGTTGATTTTAGATATTGTAAATACCAGCTTTTCTCTATCTGTCATTGATCTGTTAACTATAACTGCATGTCCTTTGTTCAGAACAGCTATTGATTTTGTAAGTAATCTTGATCAAATAATCTTGATGGACTCTCTTTATCAATGCTGAGTTGTCTATTGATTCAACTACTCTAGTATTTTTCTCAGTTTTATTGTTCTGGATCAACTCTTCCTAGACTATGTTATCACCTTTTAGTCTATAAATAAAGGATTTCCTTCTTTTCTGAAAAATATGGTTATGCTTTGATTTTTAAAAATGTTTCTTATTCTCAAATAGTTATTACATATGTTCTGTTTTCATAACTGTTACTAAATATATGTTATGTTCTCACAGTAACACCACTTACACATATATTGTATTTCCTTTGTCTTCCATAAATATATTTAGATAATCTAATCAGTTTTATTTAGACTTTTAAAAACTCCACTTTGATTCTTTCAAGTTTCTTAATGTCCCAAAATATAGAACAGAGATAAGCAGACATTTGTGTGTAGCTAGGGTTTTTGATGTTGACTTGTTTCCTGTATTGTGTTTTATTTCTCTTTTCCATCTTTTTATAAGCTCTGTAAACTTCTTTTCTGGTCCCATAGGTATTTTCTTCATGTTTAATGGAACTCAAAAAGACTTGATTAGAAGTTAACTTTTCATTTATGGTTGCTCATCTAGTGATATTTTTATTATTTTTCTTTTCTTGTTCTTTTTATGCTTACTGAATTTTTAAAAATCTCTGTGTATGTCATTCATGTATATTTATTTCTGATTTTTTTAGCAATTTTGATTGGGACACAAAAATCTGGATTAAATATTTGTGAAAATATAATTAAGGATGAAGCAATGGACACCTAGGACGTGTTCTCATCATCTTTGCTTTGTCATCTCCTCTGTAAGACTCTACTTGAATTTACCTTTACCTGGTCTGCTGAACAGAAAATCTTCAGAGTTTTCACAGTCGAGTCGCTTGTTCCAGGAGTCTATCACATATTTAGCACATGACAATTTATTTTCAGCTGACTTTGATTGGGAGTCATGAAAATGCCTATGGTATATGCACTCCATGTTGCTTGCTTTCTGGAAAGGTGGCGAGTCTATTCAGCTTCTTATTCAGCCTCACTCTTCCATCATCCTTACTTTAGAACACCTGTATTCCATTCACACCACCTTGTAAGTTATCTTTATTTTTTCAGAGTTGTGCCATCTACTTTGAGGGACCTCCAAAATATCTTCAGGAGTTTGTACTTGCTTTTAATATCTTCTCTTATTTTTTTAAAAAAAGTTGTATTTGAAGTTTGTAATTTAGGGTACCATTATTTCCTTGTCTCATTGAATATAAAGCAGTTTTTTTTTTTTTTTTTTTTTGGTGCTGGGGATCCATCCCAGGGCCTTATGCTTACAAGGCAAGCACTCTACCAACTGAGCTATCTCCCCAGGCCCGCAGTTTTATTTTTATACTGGGCTAATGTTTCAGTTGTCATTACAAAAAATGGATAAAATTACCAAAGAGAAGAATGCTCAACTTATAAAGTTGAAAATGACATAAGAACAATATTTTAAAATTGGATACAGCATTGGTTGGTACAAATATTTTTAATTGCTAATTTTGAAAGTCTGCTGTTATTGTGAAATTTTCCATGTTTTCTAAGGGATCAGGTGGTCTGATGTTTGTGGTAGGCATGCAATTACTGTAGAATGTAAAAGTCAGGACCCGAACATGGAATGTTATCCTATGAAAATGATTTGAAAATTAGCATCCAAATGGCAATGAAATTTGCTGACAAAAATATTGCAAAATTGTTCCACTATTTTGTTTCATTAGGAAAAGGTTTGGGCATTGGGCCAACAATGACTGATAATTATTCATAGCACTTTTGAGATTGTCATATTTTCTTGGTTAGAATTTTTTCTAGGTATTAATGATAGATATTCAGTTCAAGTCATCTTAAGCAAAGAGAACTTAGTTGTTTCTATGTTTGGGTATTCCAGGATTTGTGCTTACTTTAGTCATGCCCAGATCCTGAGACTTAAAGAAATGTCTTACTGCAATGCATTGGTTATTTCCAAGTCATTCACAATCAGGATACACATAAGGAAACTCTTATGATTCTAGCAGGAATGATTTGGTTTCTGGTTTGGTCTTTCTAAGCATAATTGAACTTCCTCTAGGAACTTGGAATCAATCCTTCATCTGTAGTTGTGTTTACCAAAGAGATGGTCTTTTGCAGGAGTGTTTGACAATGTGGGGGAGTGGTGGAGAGGGAGAAAGAGAAAGAGAGAAAGGAAACACTTGGAGGGAAATTTAAAAGAAAATTATTTGATTCATTATATTTCTTATGTTGGACTCACTTGATCTGTGTTCTAGTTTAATTAAACTATGGATAAAATATTTTTGAAGGGTTGACTTAAATAAAACTGATATGCCATAGAAAAAGCCCTGGCCTTAGAGAATTCGGTAGTCAAATCCTGGAACAAAAATCCATTCCTAACTTAGAAAATTAGTTAAAAACTCACTTTTAACTCTTAGGTTGTTAACATCTGATGGCATTCAGCATTTCTGTTCTACACAGTGCAACTTGGTGTTTTTCCCAGGGCTTAAATCCAAGTGAGCTTGTGGGCAAAAAGAAAGGAAACATAAAGTGAAAAGGACAAATTAGAGTTTGTTTTCTAAATCTGTATAGATGCCTGGTCAAAAATTTTAGTCCTTCTCTTCTTAAATATCATATATTTTATCTTTCACATTAGTCAGCATTTCAATATATTTTGTATTTGAGTAGGAGGTGATGAACTTTTTCTTAATTATTGATTTGGCAATGACATATCCAGATTGCTTTTTTGTCACATCCTTATTTTATGCAACCATAAAGTTTGCATGGACCCAGTGTAAAAATTGCATTACTCATTTAGCTCTGTAGCACATGTTCATCTTGTTGCATCTGAACGCAATATGGTGCACACAAATATGTATGTATATTTTTTGCTGTGCATGTGAATATAATTTAAGATGCTTGTTTTAATTTTATAAGCCTATGTGACGTGATATGGTTTCTAACTAAAGAATATTTAAGGCACGTTTGTGATTATCTATATTTATTATTTCTATGGGAGGTCAGAAGAATTGCTGAGCAAACAAGCACTTTTTTTTCTTTTTTACTTTAGTACATTTATGTTTTTCCAATTGTTCTGAGGGTACATACTTCAGTTTATCACTTCAAAGGCAATCAAAGCTGTTCAACCAGTTGTGTGAAATTTGAAAAGCATAATTAAATTCATTAGTTGCTAAATAGCAAAGACGGCTTTATATTAAGAAAAAGTCTTCTAAAATTGTGGATGCTTACGCTTGGAAAAACACATATAATAACAATAGCAAACTATGGTGAGCACTATTCTAAAATATTTATATGTATTAACATATTCGATCCCCCATCCAATAAGTATTTCATTTTATACATAGGGAAATTGAATCATAGGCGTAATTTGCCCAGGGTCAAGCTGCTAATAGATGCTACCGGAATACAAATTTTTACAAATTACACTCCATGCTACTCAGGCTGGAGTGATCTGGGAGTGCAAAGGTAGCACTTATAAACTATGCCATATATCAAGCATTGTTCTGCATGCTGATCAGATAGTTAAGGTCCCTGCCCAGCTTGTATTATCACTGGAGTAGAGAAGCAGGGAAAAAATGCAAAGAAATAAATACAATAAATCATATAGTGGTAAAAATTTTTAAAATACTGTTAACATTGGTGGTGTTATAGTGTGATATAATAGAATGATTGAATGGTAGCTTTGTGTTAGGTGATTGTGTAGGTCTCACACAAGGAAATGATGCTGAAGTTGTGAGGCAGCCTTGTGAGGATGGGGCAGGATCAGTCTAGGGAAAACAAACAAGTAACAGAAGGTGGAAAAGAATGTCTGTTAAAAAACCTGATTTTTTTTTTCTCTCTGTCTCTGCTCTCACACACTCTCAGCAGACACCAATTAGATATTCTAGACTTAAACTCAGTTCTGAAACTATCCACCTGGCGATAGCTTCACATTCCACAGTTCTAATCAACTGCTTCCCATTTCAGATGCTAATTCTGAGCCCTAGGATGCTTTACCGGTGCTTCTAAACACCTGGACATAAATTAGAGCATCCCATGATACCCTATTCAGGTTTGATTCATTTGCTAAAGTTTCATAGACCTCTGGGAAACATTTTACTTCAGTTTAGTGGCTTACAATAATTGATATTACAAGGGATACAGATGAAGAGCAAAACCAGAGATGCATGATGTAAGGTATGTGGGAAGAGGCACAGAGTTTCCATGCCCTTTTTTGGCATGCCATCTTCCAAGGGACCTCTCTCTGTGTACTCAAGGACACAGAAGATTCCAAACTTTGTATTGCATTTTTAATTTTTAATTGTTTTTCATTGGAGGAGTCATTATATAGGTATCACTGATTACATCGTTGGCTATTGATGATCAACTCAAATTCCCTCTTCCCTCCTTGGAAGATATTGCAGGGAATGGTTCTTTCTGGTGACCAGCTCCCATCCCAATGCTACCTAATGGCCAGCGGTCACTAATTATCTCACTAGCATAAAAAAGACACTCATCTCTCCAAAGATTTCAAGGATTTTAGGAGCTATGTCTTAGGCACCATGAACAGATACCAAATAATATATTTCCTGTTATATCATAATATGAATTAAAGCACTTGAGGCTGGAACATAGTGGATGAGATAGTGGTAGTCCACTTTGATAGTTTTATCTTATAATTTAGTTTGCCAATTGGCACACATCAACATTTACTAGTAATTGAACACAAACTTTCTCTATTTGATATATTAGGAAGAACAAGTAATTAAGAGTCAGCAAATCAAGTATTTGAATATTGGCTTAGTGATATTTTATGAGCTTAATTGTTTTCATTTTTCAAACTAGGACATTATTTTTTTCATTGTTACTGTAAGGCTCTTAACAAAACACATGGCACAAAATAGCCATTCACACTGTAGTTATTAATTTTTCCACTATTATTAACAGTTGTATGCTTTTATTCTTCAGTAGTAACAAACTGATGAGCCTGTTCACTCAACTATTCAGCTTCTATTTACCCTTTAAACATTTGCTGATCATCCGCTTGTAGTCAAGTTTGTGAAAAAGGCAAAGTTGAATTAGCCATTACCTGTTTTAGGGTAAAGGTGAAAGGATCATCATAAATAGAGGTGCTTCCTTCAATCTACCAAGGAACAGAATCTAGGACACTAACATAAATATGGGAAAATTTAAGATAAAAATGGGGATTCTCCTCATAAATAATATCTATGTTTTATATGTAGAATAATAATGTGGGCATGGTTTCTAGACTTTTATAAGGAAGTATGCTTTAAAGTTATTAATTACATTTGGTATTAAATAATTCCCATTTTAGCTTTGTGTTATTCCCCCCAAATTCGGTCAAAGTGAAGATTTAGAATTAGATAAATGGAGGTGTTTTCTGGCATGTAGCCCCCAAATCTCATGTTGGGCAATGAGGTGTTGTTCAGAGGTGAAGAAATTGTGCTCTGAGGGCTCTAACCTCATCAGTGGATTAGTCCATTTGATGGATTAATAATTTGAGTGGACTTCTTGGTCATAATTATAGGCAGGAGGCATGTAGGGTACTGGGGCTGTGGCCTTGGGGTTCTATCAGTTTTCCTCTGCTCACCCTTCCACCCTGAGGTTTATGCCCTGGATCCAGCTGATCATGGACCGAGACCTCTGAAACTATGAGCCCCAAATAAACTTTCCTCTTCTTAGTTGTTCTTGTCAGGTATTTTGATCACAGTGACGAAACGCTGACTAACACAATGTGATCATCAAGTGTGATGTTAAGTTAGATGTGTGTTTCAAGAGAAAGCTAGGAAACAAGGAAAGGAAGCAACAGGAAGATCAGCGAGGATATTACTGCCCATACAAAAAAACCCTAACTGTCTCCTGAAAGTTTTCTATTGTAAGGTTTACATATATGTTTCACCTCACAGATGATATTTATAATAACTAATAATAACAATTACTAGAAATGTTGGGTAAATTAGATTAATTATTGGGCTATTTAAAAAAATCTCCAGATGACCTTCATATTAACTGTGGTCTTCAGGTAGAATTTGAGAAACAAAGGTGATATCCTGTTTTTCCATCTTCTCTCTACTGCTGCCTATTTTCAGTGTGGTTGAAATAAAAAATGATTCTTCTCTTGTTGCTGGACATGCTTAGAATATAGGACAGGTTTTGTTAAATTTTTATTCCTGTAGCTAGAATCTATTTTAGCTTGATTCAAGGGTCACAGAATAATACTAATCAAGAGAACACATGTCCCTTTACTCTGGCAGTACAGGTTGAATTCCTGTTTGGTTTTGTTCTCTCTGATTTATCTCTTCTCCCTAGTCATCTTTATGGGCTGTCTCTTCCCTCCTCTTCTCTCAGAGTGTAAGAGCCAAATGCATTTATCCTTTCTCAATTTCAGCAGCCACTTGTATACTGACAACTCTGTGTTAGATCTCTGGGCAAGTATTAACTCCTGATATTCAGACCCACATATTCAAACCTTCTGGAATTTTCCATTGGACCTTTTGCCAATGGCTCAAAGCGAAACCATTTCACATTCAGACCTACCTCTTTCTCCTCCTCTCATTTAACTGTATTATCCTCCACCTGCTTACATCAGAAAACCTGGAAAGTGTCATTGATTCACTGTCCATTAACTATCACAATTTCTCAATTATCAAGTCCTGTAAATTTTATCCTCTTAATTTCCCATGAAAATGTTCTGTTTTCTATCTGTATTATAACAACTGTCTTATTTCAGACAATTGCCATATTTGACCTAAAATGCAATAGAGTTCATAAATCTCTTTCTTTTTCTCTTCTTGTTTGTCCCACCAATTAATTGGCTCCACCACTACAGGTGATGTTTTCAAAGTATGAATTGGGCTTTGTCGCTTACCTGTTTAAATTCCTCAAGAGATTCATTAAACTCATTGTCAATGGTATACAAATCCCCTAAGATATACTTAATAAATGAAGACAGCTTAGAGCTGCCATCTTCCTGCCATTTTCCCTCCCTCTTTTTCTGCCCCCTCCCTACCTAAATATGTACCCAAACTGAAACTATATACTTTTCCATTTGCTGGAATCACCCATGCCCTCTTAAAGCTCTTATTTTGAACTGTACTATTGCTGTCCCTTCTGCCTCCACCTTACACATACATTGTCATTCTTCAGTACAGATGTCGGCTCCTCCAGAACCTCCCTCCCGGCCCCATTTTTCCAAATCTGGAACTAGGTGTTTCTACCTGATCCTTAGTAACACAGCAGCCGGGCCAGATGACAATGGTGACCTGTTGCTTTCTACTCTGACACCTGGATGATCTGTCCTCTTAAACTTGCTTTCCTTTACCTGGAAGACTTTGATACATTTAATTCATTTTAAGTTATAATTAAAAAATAATAGAATGCATTCAGTCTAAGATGTTAGGGAGTTTAATGAGGTTATCTGAGTGGATTATCCTTTCTTTTGTTGCCTTTACAGATGAAGTGTCTAGGAAGTATGGAGCCTAATATATAGATAGATTTTTTTTTTAATTTTGTTTTTGAGGGGTTGAAATTTTAGCTTAGTGGTAGAGTGCTGCTTACCTAGTTATATGTGTGACTGGGTTTCTATCCCAAGCACAGCAAAACGTAATGTGGGGGGACAGTTTGTTACAGGGCTGTAATTGATAGTTTGTGGAATGTTATCATAAATGTGATATGTATCCATGCAAGATACACATACTTTTGAATTTTGGATAAAATTCTGTCATGTTCTGTGATCACAATTATGTTTGTTTTGTATGAGATAATTACCAATAAGTTGTTAATTGTTAATAAAACATTCTTTACCCACAGGAATTATTTTTTTCTTTTTATGTTAAAATGTTTGTATAATCAGTCAATGTACCAGAAGTCAAATATTTAAAAAATGGATTTTTTGTTGTTAAAAGTGGGAAAAAATAGAAGATATCTTCAAATTTATTTTCTAGAAAAATTAAAATTTATAGAACTAAGAAATCAATTTCCTTACTCCTCATTCTTGACAATTACTCTCTAGTCCATCAGTGTAATCATTGAGAAAAAAAAAAATGTTGACTTCTTTTTTTTCAGAAATGAACCAATCTCCTGTATTGCTCTTAAGCATCAATAGATACTGGTTAGGAAACTTAAGAATACCAGTAAGGCACAGATTTGCAATGTTATAGAACCAATTTTAAAATTGTTTCCAAAAATTGAATCTCAAGTCATAGTAGAAGAAAAACTTTCCCTATATTTCTCTCTCACACACAGAAAAAGACTCAATGAAATAAGAGATTAAAAGCATACAGGGAAAAAAGAAAGCAAGGTGAAAAGCGTACAAAAGGAAAATACATTTTAACAGCAGGGAATGACATGACAAGGAAAAATAGAACAAAACTGTTGAAAGACAGGTAGGACAACTAGAAGTCAAAATTAATGACAAAATGTCTGCCTACAGAAAGCAGTAAACATATAGAGAGTGAAAGGATCTTCCAATTATAAATTTAACTTTTGATGACCCCAAATTGGTAAACTGTAAGAATGCCAGGATAGTATTATTTTATGTTATGTTGTTTTATATAATTTTTCTTGAATTTAAAATTTGGAGATTTTTCAATTTCATAATTTTAAGGCATAGAACACATCAATGTATCATTCATGAATGATGTCCAACTGTGTCCAACTGGTTTAGCTTAGCACACTAGGGCACTTGGTAACTGTTAGCATCCATAATAGCTGTTATGACATTGTTAGCTGAGAAGGATTTAATTAATTAATTACATGCTCTTTCCTATACTTTCATTTGGGAAAACAGAGGCCAAATAACTAATACTAACATAAAGGCATAAAATGAGTGTACAGTTTTCTTTCAAGTAAATTGTTGCTTTATTTTTGCCTCTCAGCATCTAAGGTTTCTAACTTTCAATAGGTATACCACTCTTTCCTTTTTTGTATGTGTGTTCTCTTTCTAAATCTGCTAAAGACTGTAAATATTTTAGATTTTTGAGTTGTCCAAATATGTGAGTAAAAAGTGTTATAATATAAATATTAACCTGGAACATTAAAAAGTAAACTTCCTAGAGTCAGGTTAATAACAGATAATGAGGTCTAAATTCTAAACCAGATATTCTCTCTCTCTCTCAAACTAATAATGTAATGATGTAATTTTCTCATTTGGTAAAATGATTATAAAAGTTCATGCCAAATAAAGATTTCATGAACAACTACATAACTCTGGACCTAAAGTAAGAGGTTTACTATATATATAATATATATTTTATATATATTTTTATTTATATATTATATATATATATATATATATATATATATATATATATAATTTTTATTTTTTTTTTGTACTGGGTATTGACCCCAGGGGCACTTTACCACTGAGACACATCCACATCCACAGCTCTTTTTAATTTTTACTTTGAGACAGGATCTCACTAAGTTATTGAGGGCCTTGCTAATTTTTTGATGCTATCCTCTACCTTGCAATCTTCCTGCCTCAACCTCCAGAGTTGCTGGGATTACAGGTATGTACTACTGGATCCAATTGCTTAATAGATTTTAGTGCATCTCAAGACACTTGATAAGATTTTGATATTTTGAAGGCACTCTGCTAGAAAGTTAAGCCACAGGTAGAGGGAAAGTGATTTAAGAAAAATGCACAGATATTCATGTAACAGGTTAAAAATAACAAGCAAAATGCTCTCAAACAAGGGGTATGAAACCTTCAAGTGTTGAAGGAAGAATAAACACCTGGAAGAATCAGAAAGTGTAATGGAAATGTCATTTGAATTGGGTCTAGAGGAATGGGTAGAATTTGAAGATAACAGCAAAGGACATAATCATTCTCTTTCACCTGTTAAATTTCAGGTTTAGATGCTCATCCCTTTTTACTTGATATTACCCATTTGCCGACTTCTTTCTGCTATTCAACTTTCTTTATAAACTCTCTGATACCTGATCTCTACTGAGTTCATCACACTAAATTAATCACTATTTCCTTGATAAGCAAAATATTTAAAAAAAAATCACTTTGTCTCTACTCATTCCATTCTCTGCAGGTTTCATAAGTCTTCGCTTAAGCAGGTTGCAAATGAGTACAGAAGGATTAGTTCATTTTCACTGTGTTCTTTGACTCCAAGATGAATAAGTGTTATTGCACAGGTATTTCTGAATCTCTTTGCGTATTCTTTGATGATTGACTCCTATGTTGTATCATTTTCTTTATGAGATTGACCCTCCAAGCAAACTGTGAGATTTCTAAGATCAGAGGCAGTGTGATAAAGTCATTTCGTCAGGAACAATTGTCAAGTGATTAAGATTTCTGTGTCTGTATGTACCCTGATGAAATCAGTTCCCGAAGGAAAGAACAGTATGTGCAAATCCAAAGCTTGTATGGCAGGGTTCATATAAGCAACGGTTGATACTGAAAAGCAAACTCTGGGTTCTTGGGTTGCCTCTTCCTCTGACGTTGTGAACCACTAAAAGGAGCACACCTGAAATTAAGGTCATGCAACCTGGAGGCGCACTTGCTGCTACAAAGCCGTAATAGTAGTTGACCCCTATATAAATCTCCCTGCATTTCAATGTGCTTTGCCAGTCATCATCTAAATGTTTTTCTTCAGCGGCGGCCTAAGGTGGCCATGCATTTTTTCCCGGAGATCAGGGGAAACACCTCCGTCTTTCAGATTGTGAGAAAAAAAATGGGGCTTTCCTACGACTGAGAGCGGGGATTCCCTCTCCAGGAACGTGCATCTTCCACCCCGCCCACCGGCGCCGAAGGCGACCCAAGCAAAGGCGCACCTAGGAAGGCTGTGTGCACCCTGCACCCCTCTTCCCAGGGAAGGGTCTGGAGCCCCGGAATTCGCTAATTAGCTCGCCCCCATTGGTTGTCCCCAGGCACCCCCATTCCGTCACTGTGTTATGCTAATGAGGGGGAGGCTCATTGGCTGGGCCTCCAGCAACAGCTCCGAAGGACGTGTGCGGGGAGAGCCGGGTTGGCGGTGCCCGGGGCCAAAACCCCACCGTGTTTCCTCCCGCCTTCCCTGGGCTGTGCCGGGTGCACGCCCGCCCGGGGAACCGCAGCCCGGAGGATGCCCTCGCAGGAGGCTCTTTTACCTGCCTTTTAGGAAAGTGCCTCGCCATCACGCGGCGCTAACTTCCACCCCTCTGCCCTCTTTCTAGGCACCGCGCGTTTTTTTCTCCTTTTTTTTTTTTTTTCCAGCGAAGTAACTTTTGCATTCCCGCCTCCCCCCAGTCCTGGGGACCAGAGGCGGTGCCGAGCCTGGGGGCGGTTCCTTGGCAGCGCAGATTCTAGTCGGAGCCAGACTTTTGCTCCTGGGCTGGGTTTGCATCATCCCATCACACCCTCGGGAAAGAGGAGCCAGCCCCCTTTCGAGCCTCGGCTTCCGGCGCGGAGCCGACCCCTCCCCCTCCGCGTCCCCTTCCCCTCCTGGCGTCCCTCTCTCGGCCATCGCGTTTTACTCATCTCCTCCCTCCACCCCGCAACATTTTCTTTCTTTCTCATCCATCTCCACCATTTGTTGTTTGATGTTTCCCACTCTTTGAGGAAGAATGGTTGATTTGGAGAGCGAAGTGCCCCCTCTGCCTCCCAGGTACAGGTTTCGGGATTTGCTGCTAGGGGACCAAGGATGGCAGAACGACGACAGGTGAGTGGTGTGGTGCGGTGTTGTTCTGTCTGTACTGCTGAAAAAGGAGCCCGAGGTGGGAGGGCTGGAGATGGGGATAGAGGGAGACGGAGAGAGCCAAAAGGGAGCCGGTGACACTGGGCGAGCGAGTAAAAGGGACTCTGACGCGTCTCTCCATTTTGACTCTATAGAGCAGTTGCTATAGATGAAGAACTCTTTTCCTTTTCACTTTCTTGTTCTTGCAGTGCATTTATTGCATTTATTCTAGGCTTATTCTTTTGTCTCTCTGTGCTTTCCTCGGGGTGTTAAGGCTGGTATCGGAGGCACCAGCATCCAAATGGCACGCAATATCAGTGCCCGACAATTTTCATTATTTTTCTT
Organism: Sciurus carolinensis; assembly: GCF_902686445.1. Classification (NCBI taxonomy): domain Eukaryota; kingdom Metazoa; phylum Chordata; class Mammalia; order Rodentia; family Sciuridae; genus Sciurus; species Sciurus carolinensis. Next base: position 90,903,893 of record NC_062224.1, read on the forward strand.
TGGTGTGGTTAATCCATCTCAAAAATTTATCCAAGTTGATTGAAAAAGCACATTGGAAACTTAAAATTCCCCGTTCCTATTTCCTTATTTCTTGTCAGCGTTTTCTTGACTAGATGTCTACTTGCCAGTAGGAATTTTATGCTGTTTAAACCTTTGGAGTTCTAGGTAGACAGTTGGTTTAAATATGTAACAGGTACTTAGTGCAGATAATAACAACTGACCTAGAAAATATTTACTTTGAACAGGTAACTGTGACTAATAATGATGACTGTATAGCATGATGCCTTTCTATGATTACTCTAATTTTAACCTAAACAGTTTGTCTCAAAATAAAAGTTTCACAACTAGAATAATTATGAGGAAAATATTGCTCATGTGTATTATCAATAGCACTGCTTCTTTATTTAGTTGAACTTATGAAATTCCTCTTGGTATCTCTGTCTCATTATTTAAGGAGCACTGTTTGTGTTTCGTTGAATTCAGTATTTTCTGGAATAGTCATTTCATGTATCGCATTACACATTTTCATGTTTTTAAAATAATACCTGTGTTAACTAAGCTCAGAGTTCAATTGAATGTTTTCCTGAAGTTCGGTTTGGCGTGTATGTTCTGTTTGAATTAAATAAAAGATCCACTGTTGGTCCAATCGGAAATCCCCCTGCAGTCACACCTTCCCTCTTGTTCTTACCTGCTGGGCTCCCAATACCAACTCCTATTCAGGACACTGGGGACTTTATCTTGGACATCAGTTATGAGCATCTTCCTTGGTCTCATATTAGTCATTTAAGATGGATATTTTGTAGAGGATAATATTTCAATTAGATCTCTTTTTAGGCAAAAATGTGTATGTTGGTTAAAAATTTAAGAATAAATACTTGAGGTATTACTCAGTATGCTTGTGAATTAGGGTGTTCTGGTTAACAGTAGATAATTAATAGAATATTTAAACAAATTTATATTGCTAATTGACATGTAGAAACACTGTATTAGCTTAGTTAAATGACTGTTCAAGGGCAGCATGTTTATTGTGGTTGAATTTGTATTTATTGCAGGACCTCAGATCATCAAGTAGAATAGAAATCTTCATTGTAAAAAGTGTGAGGTGGATTGAATACATGAAGGGTATACTTTTGCCAAGGAGATGGTAGTATTGTTTGCTTTTTAAGCACAATATCAAAGATGCAATTATTTATGTGGTTGCCTCCCATTTTTCTAAGGATGTTGCAGATATGTCAGTAGTTAAGCCTTTTATTTAAATAGGACCTAAACAAGTCATTGGCATATTGAAAAGTTTTGCACAGTCATTTAAAGTTTCTATTGTAATACAATATATGCTAGCCCAACTTTAGCTTAAAAATAAAGACACATTAACTATTACAATTAAATATTAAACATTTAAAAATGTTCAATCATTTGAAAAGACGTAACTGATTTGGTGGTTTTATAAAAATTAATACTGCCAATGGGTTCCAAACTAAATCTCAATTTTTAAGTTTTGAAGGCAAGATCCTTAGAATCAGAGACCCAGATTTCCATCTTATTCATTCACTATCTGAGTGGTCTTGAGGAACTTATTTAACCATTATGAGACGCAGTGGTTCTATTTTTGTAATGGGAATATATGCCTCATAAATATCTACCTCACAAAATTGTAACAAGAAGGGAGAAGGAGAGGTACAGGATTAATAGCTGGTACTAAGACTGCCAAGTGCTTTACTGTACTGTGTGTTATCTCAGTCAGTCCTCAGACAATCCTTGAACTGTGGGTGAGTATTTTATAGAAAAGGAAACTGAGATTCTGGGAAATCAACTATTTGTCTTGGTTCAAGTATCTTAGGGTAAATATGACTTGAGCTTAGTTCTTTGTGACTCCAATTTCTCAAGAAACTCAAGAAAATGGGAAACTCTAAGTTTTTTCACTTTATTCATTGGAATTTGTAACAATAATTTTATAGCACCTAGCATAATTTAAGTTCTGATTAAATATTGGTACCCTTCTTCACTTTTGATTTGTTCTGATTCGTAGTATGCAATATTTTCACCCAAGATCTTAAACTAATTTGCAGTAAGTAAAGTCATCTCTTTTATCTTTAATAAGGTCAAAGATTCCTCTTTGTATTTAAGCAATTTTATTCTATTCAATTGTTGTCTTGGATGCGTTTTTTACAGAGTTGAGGAGGGGACACTTTTAGATAAGAGAAGGTAAACAGCTTCCACCAACTGATTAAGTGCTCTGCTCATATCCCTACTTTCTATGAATGCTTTCTGTCTGAGGGTGCCTCTCCCCTACTAACTTCAGGAGCACCCTAGACCTGCATAGTGGAGAGCAAGTCAAAGTACCCTTGAGTAAATAGGGAATTGTTTAACATATACCTCAGCTTCCTTGCTCCTTGGTTGAGATCATTCTGAAGCCTGTTCTACATGGTGTCCAAGGGAACTGAACTCCAGTTTTTCACAGTGATAACTGGCTTAACACTCCCAGTTTGCTGATTTTGAACACTCCTTTGCTCTACTGTTACTTTCTGGAGTCAATTCCTAAATAAACGTCTTATGCTCAGTCCTAGCTGAAGTTCCACTTTTGGGGAAATATGAATAAATAGGGCTGTCTTCTTCACTTAGAAGATATTTACATACTAGAAATGATGGGGGAATTAAGCTCCAATTGTGGGAAGGTAGACTCTTTCTCCCTTGACACTTTCTTTTTTAAGAATTGTGAGCTAAAGCTTAGTAGGATATGGTTGATTGACGTGAAAATAAGTGAGGCATATAATAGATAAATGGAAAGGTATTGTGAAGGAGAAAATATTGATGAGCCTATTAAGATACAGACAGTGTGTATTTCAAACCATAGACTTTCTTTGATACAACTTGGGTAGATAGACCTCCTAAATTTATATTTTGCTGCCTTTTGATAGGTAAACACATCCTCCAGCACATAAATGTAATAAACACACATAATGTGTGTGTGTGTGTGTGTGTGTGTGTGTGTGTGTGTATATATATATATATATATATATAGTATGTGTAACAGATATGTAATGGATATTTTATGTGTTTAATGGAATATGTGCATTATCTCAGTGCCATCCTTATATAATTACTTCTACCTTAATTGCATTCTTATATCTGAGTAGAAGATAAGGGAACAGAGTTAGACACAGCAGCACAGAGAATTTAGCACGTGGACAACATTAGTTCTGTGATGCCATGTAGTAAGTTTGAGTGCTGCTAAATAATAATATTACTTATGTATTGGGGATGTCTGCTGTACATATGAGGCACATTTATTTCTTTGTCCTCCTGAGTTAAAAACAAAAGTCTATTACAAATGCTTTAAATGTCTTGAATGACCATTTATCCATTCAGGAATACTTGAATGCTTGCTACATCTCAGTGCCTCATTAAGTTAGGTTTGGAAAAAATAGAGAAATATGAAACAGTGCTTATAGCTAAGGAAGTGGTCATCGATATAATTAGAGGTGAATTTCCTCCAGAATAATGGCAGAGTTGTTTATGTTATGATGATGTCCTTGTAGAATTTCTCTTTTAAGGCTGTCAAGAAAATCCTTCATTATTTGTAGATAGTATATTCAGCATTTGCTTGAAAATAAAGTAACTGAAGTCACATGAGTGATGACTCAAGGTGTTCAACTTATTTTGAATATAATATTTATAATATTTAGTTTTCATTGTTATCCTGTGATTGGCACTAATATGAGTAGAGACAGTCTAACTGGTTTCATATGGAAGACTTCTGTGATATGTAGACTCGTAATACTAAAAGCCATTGTTTTTCTGTTTTGTTATTTGTATGATTTATAAAATAACGGAGATTTAGAGTATTCTTCTGCAGTTAAAGATAGATAAGTGTGAGGGTTTAAACACCTCCAGACAGTTAATACAAACCCTTCTCTTTCACCATCACTTATTATTTTAAAGTTGAGAACACAATGCACTTCATATGGATAGACTGTCACAATTCCAATTACTGTTATGGATGATTCTTACCTGCAGTCTGAAAAGAGTAGGCCATTTATTTAATTAAGACTATTCTTGTTTTTGAAAGTCAGGTCAATTATTTCAACTCCAGTAATTTTAAGTATATCTTTCATATTTTATAGGTAGCATTTAAAAGTAATGTAAGTCCCCTAGGATTAAAACCATAAAAGGATTTGAACAAAGAGTACAAGTCAATTCATGACTTAAGAGGTATTTGTAAAATAGGGGAAATACATGAATTGCTTTTGGAGTATGTGCAGTTCTACTTATTATAAATTGCAAAATATATTGCTGTATGGAATAATATTAAGGAAAGGGGTTTTACATTGGCATATGGGACAAATTTTATCTCCCATTATAAATTATATATTGTTTTGCAGACTAACCATTTATTATGGAATATTTGTTCCAAGTTTGTTATGCTCAGGTCAATAAATATGCGTTATAAACATTTTGAGTGCCATTAAAATGAATAAACATTTTTTACTATTTAGTTGTATAATGGAATCAACCATACATATACAATATCTGTAAAAATGATGTAACATTTATTGTTCGAAAAAGAATCTGAAATTATGTGCATCTTAGCACTGTCAATTATGTTAAGAAATTTTTATGAAGAAAGCAATAAAAAATTAGAAACTGAGGTAGACTGGTGCAAAAAATAACTTTAAATATACACAATGTAATTAAAAATGCAGAGAAAAATACATTAATAAATACTGGTTTTTAGTAGTTACCACAATTTGACATTAATACACTGTTCTTTCCCTTTGATCCACTCATAAATGAAATTGAAATGTGGTTTTCAAGTTCCTTAGAATTTATATAAAAAGTTTGAGTCCATATACCCACTTTGTGTATTTAGTTATGTATTAGTAATACCTGTGAGTCTTGCACTTTTAACTTTTCAAAATACAGCCACATGTAATAAGACTTGGACTGGGGAATAGAGTACAGCAATATAATTTTCTACCTAAAGTTTGTAACACTGAAAAGGGAGCACACTTTCCAGTAAGTAGCTTCAACTGGGTCTTAAGGATGGATGCAAAACATACTTAAGGTCATAACCAAGAAAGTTATTTCAACTAACTCAATTCTACCAAAATTTTAAAATACTTTTTTTACCTTCTCTGTTAGTATTATAAACTTCTTAATATCAACTTCTGCAAAAATAGATTTAAAAGAAAGTATAAAAAATAATGGACCTGAATGAAGGCTAAATACTCTTAGTTACGTACTCTTAATTTTTGAAATAAAATAAAAATTAAACTAACAATATATGTATTAACATGTACCAGAAGCTAGATCATGGTTTTTATCCTTTGTTGATGTTAAAACTGAATATTTCTACAGAATGGTACAATTTATGTTCCTATTAATTAAACTGTTTTTAGAAATTCGTAAATCATTTTGTCATTGATGGTCCATCTGTTTTTTATTAGTATATTTATGTTTTGCTAATGTCATCTTACTTATGCACAGGCTTGTCTAATCTATCTTTGGAAGTAAAAAAGGGTTTTATACACTGAAATTGAACCAGTTTCTTTTTTTCTTTTTCCTTTTTTTTTTTTGGTACCGAGGAACGAACTCAGGGCACTCACCCACTGAGCCAGTCCCCAGCCCTATTTTGTACTTTATTTAGAGACAGGGTCTCACTGAGCTGCTTAGCGCCTCACTTTATCTGAGGCTGACTTTGAATTTGCGATCCTCCTGCCTCAGCCTCTTGAGCCGCTGGGATTACAGGCCTTCGCCATCACTCTCGTTTTAACCAGTTTTTATGTTTTTACAGTATGAGATTAAATCCATCTGGCTCCCCCTCCTCCCACCACTGGTATTGAGAATGGAACTCAGGGCTGCTAGACATCGAGCTGCATCGCCAGCCCTTTTTATTTTCTGAAGCAGGACCTCACTAAGTTGCCCAGGCTTATCTTAAATTTGCTATCTTCCTGCCTCAACCTTGTGAGAAGCAGGGATTATAGGCATGAACTGCTATGCTTGGCCTAGTCTTGCCTTTTCTAAGTAATATTCAATATTTTTGTCAAGATTTTTTAAAAACTAAGACTTTTCCCAAGTAATTAAAATTTTCTCTGCAAAAGTAGTCAAAACCAAAGATAATGATCCAGAAAGACAATCTGTTTCATTAAAAAAAATTTTTTTTTAAAAATTTGTTCTAATTGGTTCAGTTTCACTTTTGATAGTCCTTGATTGCATGTGGGGTATGTATATATATTTCTTTGTACCAGGAATTGACCCCAAGGACGGTTAACCACTGAGCCACATCCCCAGCCCTTTTCTCTTTTTTCTTTTGAGACAGGTTCTCACTCAGTTATTTAGGGCCTTGATAAATTGCTGAGACTGACTTTGAACAATCCTCCTGCCTCAGCCTCCTGAGCCACTGGGATTACAGGCATGTGCCATCACACTTGGCCATATGGGATATTTTTATGGATCATGAAAAGATCTTATCATTACACAGAAGTCAAGCTGCAGATTTTGTAAAAACATGCAAACATTGTGAACTAGTGACTAGAATAAATTATGTCTATATTGACAACAATATCTCCTCAACTTTTTTTGAGAATAGGATATATATGAATGTAGTTATCTTATTGAAGAGGATTTTTAGATAAAATGCCTAGGAATAAAAATGTAAAGTGGGGCAATGCACCTTTTATATTCTTTAACAGTCCAATGTGGTAAACGTTAAAATATATTGAAATAGGTCAATTTATAGGATCAGAAATATTGGTATAATTGATATAAATTTGGTGGATGACCATCATAATAAGCAGGTTAATATTATCATTATATTAGTAAAACCAATTCTGTATTTGCTAAATAACCTCTCCCTGAAGAAAATTCAGACAGAGTTGTGGAGAACTGGATCTTTCTCCTTTCAAAGTTAATTCTACCCCATTTAAAAACATACTATAGAAAATTAATCCCATTGGCATTATTCCTTTGCATGCATTAGACAACTACCAACTATCAAGGACACTAAGCAGTAGGGATAAAATCATGGACAGAATGGATCTAGTTCTGACAACAATGAAATTTACAATAGTAAAAACAGACATTATTTTTTTTTTTAAATTGCAGAAATGGATTTAAATATGATTTTGATGGGCTACAGAGGAAAATTTCTAGATGCTGCGAGAAGGCTTGTTTAGTCTGGCAGTCAAGAGGGTGGTTTGGGAAGACTTTAAAGAAATCTGTGCTAAGGATAGGAAGATGTTAATTGGTAAACAGGAAACAAACATGTCAGGCTAGTGCCAGGTTGTTCAGAGGAGCAATAGAAGGAGAGAACAAGGCATTTTTATGGAACTGAGGAAAGTCAGGGGGCAGTTGGAGGTATGGTCTAGAGTTTGGTAGACAGGTCTGAGCAGGAGAATATACAATAGGGTTTATAAGGAGCATCTTACTGGAGTCTTCCATAGTTATAGAAGATGGTGGGGAGGAGGATTGGAGTTCTGACAAAATTTCATCTTCAGACCAAAGTCACAGTTGTTCAGGTGAAGTTGTAGGTGGGCTGCAAGTAAAGGCAGGGAACTTGCAGCCCCTTTGCATATTGATTGTGCTCCTCAGGTAAAGTAGAGATGTATAACCAGGGCCAGGAACTTCTGGAGAAGTGGTAGCTGTATGTGAAGTTATTAAAGTTGTAATCCTATGGCCAAACTGTGTGAACAAATATACATAGATGTGTTTTTTACCCTTTCAACTAAATAGAATTTAAAAAACTGTTACTCTGTCAAGTATTTAATATAATCTGTATTAAATATTTAAACCTAATATATGGTAATAAATAATAGTTATTGTATTTCATTGTAATTAACATAGGAACCAAGAAGTGTACCACCTATCACAATCATGAGTTTCACTTTATCAGCTAAACAGCATTATTAGTTTTTCATTGCCAAAAGCAATCATTAATACTGGCAACTTTTGTAATATTGTATATTATGTCTTTGTAGCTTCTTAAATTATGGATTTGTGTATTAAACAAAAAGAACCTAAAATTCTTTGGTAGCTACTGTTCCCTTGTATACCCTATATCCAACCACCTCTGTCTCTCCAACTTTGTGTGTTTTTGGCCTCATAATTTGTCCCAACATCTGGATATTGGAAGACTCTGACCCACTGGACATTTGATTGCATATCTGTCATGTAGAAAAGTGATAATGAGCATGTTTGAGGCAGATTAATAGATAAAGAGATTCCATGAAAGAAAAACACTGAGAGTAGCAATGGATCTGTTGCATTTCATTTACAAAAAGAAGCAGAGGTGTGCATTAGAAATTTCTGAACTTGCCTCCTCAATAATTAGGTACAACTAGAACAAACTAGTCATAGACGTATATGATTTCAAGCGAAGGAAGAACTGCTGCCCATACTTTGGGAAAAATAAATCATATGTGTTAACTAAATCAGTGTACTAGTGGCATTAAATTTGCCTCCTCTAGGTCTGGGGATATAGCTTAGTTGGTAGAGTGCTTGCCTTGCAAGCATAAGACCTGGGTTCAATCCCAGCACCGCAAAAAAAAAAATTTGCCTCTTCTGACTATGAAGAGGAGATTGCTTTAGAGCTGGAGGTGAAGAGATTAGAGCCAGGAAAGTCCAAGTTGCCTGAAAGAAATAGTGGGAAAATGCTCCTAGGTGGGGGCAGAGGTTCATCAGCATGAAAGGGAGACCCAGGACAGGGAGTTTCTCTCCACAATTTTGAATTGAGTTTTGCACTGATCAAATTTGTCTTCATTTTTTTTTTTTTTTTTTTTTTTTGACAAAGAGAACCAGGGAAGAAAGCAGAAACAGAAACCCAACTGTCAAGCTTGACTTATCTGTAAGGGACAGTGGCTTGGCAGCACGCTTCCAACTCTTGACCCCTTTCCTCTTTAGAATCTTAGCTTGACCTCTCTGCCAAACTGCACTTCAGCGATTTCAGCTTTTGCAATTATGCCACTGCTTTAAAAACTGCAAATCATTTCCCTCTGTGTATGCATTCCTTGAACTCAGACTTGTATTACTTCCAATTTTCACAGTACGTAAATATGTTTAAGAAATGGACTTTGCATACAAAGCCAAAAACCACAGTGAATCCAAGAAATAAAGGACTGCTTTTTCTTAGCTTTCTTGTATTAGACTCACACTGAACCATAATGATGAATTGTTATTACAAGGGCATACTTAACCCATCTTGTAAATCAGTGTGTGAATAGGGATAAAAGCGGATTAACACATTTCAACCTCATTTAACTCCCTGTGGGAAAACTTGTAGATTGTCCACATATTGCAAACAAGCAGTTATTAACAACAGGAGCCAGATGTGTGGTTTAACAATGGACAGCCTGCTGTCTCAGGTTTGTCAAAATTGAAATATTACTCAGTCCCCTAGGAATCAGATAGGGTGATCAGCACGCTGCACAGGTTTCATTAAGGAATGATGGTAATGGTTTTGGTCACTGCCACACCATGTGGTGATTACATTGGCAAATTATAGATGGAAATTTTGAGTAATTTGTTTCTATATCTTACCTGTCTCCCAACAAATGGTTTCATATGCTATTTCATCTATATCCCCTGAAAATTCAGAAGATACAGTGAAAATAGATGGTAGTCTTGAATCTAGTATTTATCAGATGGTGAGTTTTACAAAGAGCTTAGTGTATGTCAAACATTATTCTAGTTATGTTACATATATTATTATTTTGCATCATCTTGGAGGAATTCTATTATTTTTTTCCTTTCACAGATGAATCACTCAAGGTACAGAAGTAATTGTTCCAAGACATATAACCCATAAGAGATAGAATCAGAATCTAATATGCTTATCAACTATGTCTCTAACATATATAAATATCATTTAATACTCTTTAAATAACAGAAGAAACAAAATACAAACAAATGTAGACTTACCAAGACAGAAAATCTCATAATTTTTGCACTTTCTAGGCCAGTGTAATAATGGCTAGTTTAAAAAACAAAATTTTTGAAGTCAGCTATATGTTTTAGAAGAAAAATATTTTTTCTCTATCTTTGTAGAGTGGTGTTCACTGAGTCGAAAAAAAGTGAACTGAAATAGAAGATTAGCAAAACAATCAAGGCAGAGATTGTGTGTTTATTTATTTGAAATAGGCTGATCATAACTAATATCTAAGGAATAAAATAAAAATAATAGAATGGCTAATGTGAAAAAATAGGTGAAAAATAAGTGAAATCTGAAACACAGAAACATGTAAGATCATATATTTAACCTACACAAACTCTTGTTTTGGAAACTTGGTCTAAGGTCATCTCTTTGCTACTTTAGTTAATCCACATAATTCTGTTTTGCTGACTGTGTATTTTATTCAGTTCTTTGCAGCAGAACTTTGGGGTTCCTTATTTACATGTCTATTCCCTAAAGTATTTGTATCTAAGAGAAATTGATTATTCTGAACCAGTGTATTGGTGATAATAAAAATTCACTTGTGGAGATGTTATGATGTTTAGTTGTGATAATGCAAAATTACTTGATTGAAGGTTTAACAGGCCAATCTATTTGTATGCGTCATCTGTTCCAAAGAAGAGTTGCAGTGGTTCACAGGAATATGTGCAGTATAGTACAAAATAAACAGAAAACATGGCAGAATATAGCATGGGGAAAAGTTAAGTCAGTTGTAGAACTGATAAGCAATTCCATGAGTTTCTATATAGTTGCTGGAGGTGGGTCACAAAGTTAGAGCAAGAAAGAAGATATGATTAGTTTCACAGGATGAGAGACAAACTAGTATTTCAGGTGAAATACAGCTTTTCCTGATGTTCAAATTTAAAGGAATTGTTCCTGTGGATCTTTGGTTAGTGTGCAATGTCCTTACCTACTCTTCTATCATAAAAGAATAACAAGTTTTATAGGGCTTTTACAACATTCTTCCTGCCAGGTGTTGGTATAACTAGAAAGAATTATCTACTTTAATAAATCTACAGGACACACAAATAAATACATTTCTGATATATCTTGTAGGACAAAAAAGGAGCTCTTGTGATTCCTAATGAATTATAAGTCTTTCATGTAATCTTCACTAAATATTTTAAATACATATGACTTTGATTAATATTTAAGAATATAAAGAGATTATAATTATAGTCTTTATTGAAAACCTGAAGTAGAAATATTGTTGAGGTTGGTCATTGTTTATGGAGGATCTGTTAGGCTTCTAATCAAAACATAAGTTCAAATTGTGTTGTCAGTTCCTTACATAGTTTTGAATAATTAATTCATGTTCATTTCTCCCAAATCCTCCAAGTGTGTGTCATACAATTTAATATTCTATTCAGACTTAAGTGTCTTAAATTTAGTTATTTATATATCCCATATACTTAAATGTAAATAGATATGTCTGCACATTATCTCTGTATCTGTTTCTTCATATCAATTGAAAAATTACTATAGCCAATTTTGGGTTGTTCATTTATTATATAAATAGCCTCAAACTATCCATCACCACCCACCATCACAATAATCATCCCAAATTTCCATTTCAAAACTTTAGTTTTATGTTTTTCTTCAGCTTACTTCAGTTATTGAACTTCACCTTTTCTTTCCCGGTAGCGTTTCATCCTTTCTTATTTAAGTTAGTTTCCAACTTGCCAGTGTACCTCATTATTCTAAGTCTGTTTCATGCACTCTATGTCTAATAATCTTCAATGCCCAATTCATACCTTGCTCAACCTATAGATTTTCATTATAATCTTCTTAAACATAATTTTGCCATAGAATATTCATGTTTTAAAGACTATGCTTATTCTGTGAAAGCTAAACTGCTCAGCTCAACATTCATTAATTGACTTTTCTTCTGAAAATGCTTCTTGAAATTTAATCGCTTTTGTTATTCCTAGAAATATTCCTCATCTTCCATGCTGATGTGCATACCAGTGCCTTTGCTTTTATCACACCATTATCTGAGACTGTGTGCACCTCTTCACATCCTCATCATTCCCTACTGTGTGACGAGACTCTAAACTGCTTACAGAGTTAATAATGAGACATTTGAAATCAATATTCAGTATGTGTTGAGAATAATTCAATACACTCAATATGTCGTATTGTTTTATAGTTATGCTCATGTTTTTGCAGGTAAAACATAAAACTTTCTAGGGAAAAAGTTGTATCTTCTATTCATTTTGAATCTTCCTACATTATTTAACATAAGTAGTTTATACAAAGCATCCAAGAATTTTAAATCTATAATATAAGCAAGATATTGCCAAAAGAAAAAAAAGTTACAGCTATGAATATATATGTGTACCCACATATATAGAGTATTATAATAAAAATCAGAGGTCATTTGAATTCAAGGGTTCCCCCACCGCCTTTGGAAACAAAATCTTTTTTTAATGTTCATTTTAAATTGAGGTATTGTATTGTAAGTCATTTGACTTGAAAATGTCTTTCCCACACCTAGTTTAATATTCACTATGAGCTTTCCTTTGGAAATAGCAAAGCAGAATGTGCTTTAGTCCATAATTCTTACTGTGACAGTTCAAATAACTGTTAAAGTGAATTCTGAAATTTACATGGGGAGCTGCTCAGTGAAAACCATCAATCTGCTCTGATAGCCAGCAGTGCCATTGGCCATGGAACTTGTGGAGGTGTTGTAAATGATCAACTCCATCTCACACAAAGATAGGTAGTGGTAGTAATATTTACTTTGGGTGAACAGAAGGGAATTTTTTTCTTCTTTGTTTTAAATCCTATAAACATTTTTTTTTTCCTTTATCGAAGGATAGTACTTCTAATAGTTTAGGATCTGTTTAGTTTTGTACTGTTAGCATAAATTAAAATTGATTTCTTGAATAGATAATATGTGAACTGCACCTGTGACAGTTATCTAAGCAAGTCTCAAGACTGAATGGAAGGCACATTATTTTAGAACATATGTATTCCTATTATTCCAAGTACTAAGATAGATCCTTTCCTGGTTGTGTTTGTCCCATGGAGTGCCCACTTTAGATTTAACTAACTCTTCAGTACCAGGAAGACACTTGTAATAATAATTTTACCCTTGCAGCTTTACTACGACATGAAAGGTAGGAGAAACAGAAACTCTAATTACTCATAGAAATATATGATTAAATATGTCGCCAAAGAGGACTAACTAAAATGCTTATTACAATGGTCTCTGACTTGCTGATTCTATTCTACTTACAAAGTATTCCAAGTAATATTTCCTTTTAGCAAGGAAGTTCCTCTGTGTATTCCAAATTGTGTTCAAAACGAATTTCATTTTTTTTTCTTTTTTGGGTACTGGGGATTGATCCCAGGGGCACTTTACCACTAAGCAACATCCCCAACCCTTTTTTATTTTAAATTTTGAGATGGGTCTTACTGAGTTGCTTAGGGCCTTGCTAAATTGCTGAGGCTGACTTTGAACTTGGGATCCTCCTGCCTCAGCCTCTTGAGTTGCTGGGATTCAAGCATGCATCAACACACCTGCCTTAAAGTGAACTTAATTCTGCTATCATATGAAGTGAGGGTAATATATGAGAGGTACTTGAAGGCTATGATCTCCCCATTATTGAAAGTATATAGTACTGCAGAGATAAGACACACAAAATAACTATTATGTAAACTAGAATGTGGTACAAGCAATGTTACCATGAAAGTCATGGAAAAAATCATTATAGAGAACTCTGGAGAGAAAGTAAATTTTATTTCTTGGAGTACATTTATTAGACATAATTGTAAAGGACAGTCCAAAGTCACAATGGATGATCCTCCACAGGGTCTGTTCTATAACACAATACAGAAAATAGACTCAATTGGAAACAACAGTATATGTAAAGATCAGTACCACATCTTATTGATAGGTTGAGGGCAGATTGAAGAGAATTTACACTGCAAAGTGAAAGAGTTTAATTTTTTCTTTTGTAGCATGAGTGTTAAAATGTTTTGAATAAGGAGATGCTGTGATTGGAATTCCACTGCTTTAGTGGAATTATTATTTCAGAAGTTTGTGGAATGGTTTGGAAGATAAAAAGAAGGGAGATTCATTAAGTTACTTCAAAAGCTGAAGAACGTAGGGCATTGAGGGTGAAAATGACGAAGAAAAAATTCCATACGTAAACTTTGGGAGGGTTGTTCAGATTGGAGACTGCCTTGGGAAGAACAGTATTGGTGTTGTAAGATGAGAGGAAATATTAAAAGAGGAGCAACTGTATTAATGTTTGTTATGTTACTCAATGCAGTTTGCTATCATACATTTAGATTATAAATTTCAGAGGATGAGATTTCTAGCATCTAATTGATATAACTTCCAAAACACCCAAGAAAAATTGTACTTATCACTAATTTTCATTATTGACAAAACTTAATTCAACCAAACAAGCAATAGTTAAGACAGGACTATATGTTATCTATTCTGATATCTCTGAAAATAAGATATTCCTAACTGCCATTTGGTACAGAAAGAAAGGCAAATAAAGTGTTTATTATATAGTGTATTGAAAAAGTATTAACAAATTACAGAGTTAACAAGAAAAATGATTGTGCCATTATGTATATAATTTGTACAACATTTGGAAGCTAAATATTGGATTTAAACACCTTTAAACTTATTGTCTTTGTCTTCTTCACCATATGAATGGGAAAGAAATCAATCCATATGCTTTATAGGTAAAAAACTCAGCTACAAAGAAATTTAATACTTTATACAAATAGTAGAAATTGATTCTTTCACTGGATAATCATAGAAAAGCCAGGTGAAATATCCTTAATAATACTCTCAACAAAACAAGGATTCTGAAACTCATTTTGTTTCTTTAATTTTCTCCTCAGCATCCCTTGGCGCATGCTATGTTTCTGGCTCTAGTTCCCCTTACTCCTGAATGGCTATTTTAGTTCAGGTATTCCTCTTGACAGAGTCAAGAGACAGATAAAGAGACTTATCCTAGCCAATTGTCCTTCTTAAACATGAGAACTGCTTTGTTAGAGGCATCCCAGCAGACTGCTTTTTGTGTTTCTATTGGCTAGAATTCTGTCAGATTCCCAGGTCATGCACAAACCAAACCATGGTAGAAATAGTGAGACCTTAGAATAGTTACAGTCTTCTCCTGGGACAAGAGGTAGACTCAACCTCCTCTGAAGAATTTTACCATTTTAAGGACAGGTTTATTTATGGAAAACTGTGTGTGTGTGTGTGTGTGTGTGTGTGTGTGTGTGTGTGTTTTGCTGAGTGGGTGGGGAGGGCTGATAGGGATGGAATAATGCTCTCATGAGGTTTAGAACTCATAATTCTAACTCAAAGCATACATCTTTAATCATTTTATTGTTTTCCTTCACTCCTGGGAAATTATCAGAGGAAATTATAATTTTGCCAGGATTCCTAATTCCTTTCTTGACAAACAGAATGGTCCAATATGTGAATGTTCTTATATTCCTTTATGGAAATTATAATGTAATAAACACTGCACCAACTTGTACCAAGGCCCATTGGAAAATTGTAAGTAACTCCATATTGTCCCTGTGATATGATTCAGTCTTCTGAATAAAGCTTTTTAGAACAAAATCATCAGAATGGGAGATCCTTGCCAGCTGCTCCTCTGACAGGGGATTAATATCCTGAAAACATAAAGAACTCAAAAAACTTAACACAACACACACACGCACACACAAATACCTTCACTAATAAATGTGCAAAAGAACTAAACAGACACTTCTCAGAAGAAGAAATATAAATGACCAATAAATATATATATATAAAAAAAAACTGTTCAACATCCCTACCAATCAGGGAAAGGCAAATCAAAACTACCTTGACATTTCATTTCATTCTAGTGAGAAGGACAAATATCAAGAATATAAATAATAAACTCTGGTGAGGATATGGGGGAAAAGGTATACTCATACATTGTTGGTAGGACTAACTTGGTACAGCCACTCTGGAAAGCAGTATGAAGATGCCTTAAAAGATTATTAACAGAACCATCATATGACCCACCCAGTCCACTTATCCTCACCCCCGCAAAAAAAAAAAAAAAAAAAAAAAAAAAGAGAAGGAAAGAAAAACCTCTAAAATCAACATACTAGAATGATACAGGCACTCCTATGTTTATGGCAGCCCAACTCATGATAGCCAAATTATGGAACCAGCTCAGGTGCCTGTTAACAGATGAGTGAATTTTAAAAAATGTGGTATATATACACAGTGGAGTTTTACTCAGCCATAACGAACAATGAAATTATGGCATTTGCTGGTAAATGGAAGGAACTGGAGAACATCATGCTAAGGGAAATAAGCTGGATTGAGGAAATCAAGGGTTGGATGTTTTCTCTCATGTGCAGAAACTAGACCAAAATTGGGGGAAAAAAGATATGGTGTGTGTAATCCCATGAAAATAAGGAGAGCTCAGAGGAGCAGAGGAAAGAGAGAGGGGGAATGGGAGAGGGGAGGAATGGTGGAATGAAATTGACCAAACTGCACTATGTACGTTTATGAGTAGACCACATCTTTATGTACATCTTTAAAGCATTAAGTAAAAAACTATAAATAAATAGAAGGAAGACCAGTAGAATAGAAGGGGAATAAGTGGAGGGAGGAGGAGCTGAAAAGAGAAAGTACTGGGGACTAAGGTGGAACAACTTCTATTCCATTATGTATAACTATAATACACTAATAAAACATAAAAACATCACTTAATGATGTAGATACTGAGGAGCTTTGAGTATTTTTGGTGCTGGGGTAGTGTATAATAAGGGAATATATACCTATAAACTGTGATTGAGTGAACTGTTCATTACTGCCAAGTAACCTCAAAATCTCAATTTTGAAGCAGGAACTGTATTTTGCCTAAAATTTTAAAAAGTAGAGCAACCATTAAGATTGTAAGTGATGAAGCCCACACTGACCAGCCCCTTGCTGAAAAGGTACTTTTTTACACCTGGAAGAGTATGTCCTAAATTTTCTAGAACAGTGAAGAAGAGACTGAGAATCATGCCAGCAGGGTAGGGAGAAGCCAGAGAGCTCTGGACAGCAAGCAGGTGGGCCTGGGGCTGTCACCTGACACCTGGACTGTGTTGTGGTAACCTTGGTACTGTTTCTCTCTTGCAACAGGTCATCTAAAATTAAAATTTGTTCTGCTCATTAATAAGGATGATGTTGTCTGTGAGTAGCTGGTATCTGTCCATCACTTAGGGCAGATAATAAGTTTGTATGTAGTTCTTTTCCCCTTACCTTTTAATATTTTTAATGTATTTGAAAGGAAGAAGAGCTATAACCAGCCAGACCTGTGGGAGAATGAAAGATTGGCTCACAGTAGTATACTTGGCTAAATTTCTTTCAAAAACCACTTCTACGTTTTCCAAATGTCTAGAGGGCCACACTATTTTTAAAACAAGAATGGCTATCAAATTGGTTTCTCTGTTATTGGAGTGAAGAAAGTGACAGGAAAACCAGAGTCATTTTACTTTTAAAAGACAGATTTAGGAAGGTTTTGTAGGGGTACATTCTAGGTGATACCTAGGACAAATTGACTTAGAAATCTATATGCCTGCATTAAAGAGCTCTGTTAATGAAATGGGCTGAGCATAATGGACTGCACATTCAGTAACTGGAAAGGCAAATAAAAGGGACAGTGCAGATTATTTTGGAACACCTACTGTGACTCAAGAACATCAACATGTGCAAGTACTCAAATATAGTAGTAAGTGCTAATGGATGTAATGCATCAAAAATGCACACATTGGGCTGGGGAGATAGCTCAGTCGGTAGAGTGCTTGCCTTGCAAGCACAACGCCCTGGGTTCAATTCCCAGCACCGCAAAAAAAAAAAAAAAAAAAAAAAAAAAAAAAAAAAAAAAAATGCACATATTGATTTTGCATACCTTTATAAGAAAGGGAATAAGGTCTTTGACTAATGATAATGGAGTTGGTTTTTGGCTGAATGGACCCACCAGAGATAAAGTTGCAGAAGAGAAAAATGAGGCAAAATATTATGTATAAAATTATTAGAAAATTTGCTGATAATGTAAACAATTTTATCTTTCAATTTAAAAAATAAACTTTTGACATTTAGTTGTAATATTTCTAGACTACAAATTCTATGCTACATTTGTGTGTGTGTGTGTGTGTGGTATTGGGTATTGAACCCAGGGCCTCACCCATGGTAGGCAATTGCTTTACCACTGAGGTAGCATGTACCCTATGCTACATTTTGTTTGAGAACACTTTTTAAAAATATACTTGGTACATTTTAATGTGCAAAATCATTAAAAGTATGTAAAATACTTTGACTACTTGCACATGCATATATGTATGTATATTTTTTATACTTAGTGGCTGGAAGGATTATGTTTACACAGATGGAGATATCCCCTAGACGATACAGGTTTGTCGACTGCCATTTTTACTTAACATGTTGTTAAGTAGACATATTTAAACCTGTTAAAATTTTAGTGAAATGTGTTTCTAAGTAGTTTCCTGAAGGGTTATTTTTGGTAGTGTAATATTCCATAATATGCATGTGTCATATGGTTTAATGAGGTTTTATTGTTGTTGCTAGACTTTTGCTTTTATGTTGATATTTTACTTTTTTTACTTCCAGTTACTTGTAGGCATCTTTGGGGTCTTGTTGGTGATTTTTCTAAAATAAATTCTTAAATGTAAAATTACCTTGTTAACAGGCAAGAACATGAGTATAAACATTTTTAATGCATAGTTCTTTATTGTACTTCAGAAATATTGTTTCGTTTTATTATTTGAGAGAAATTAATTGACTCCCATAACTATACAGCTTCTAGAACATTGTGAAATGTGCTTAAGACTTGATGGAGTAGAGAGCACTGTTACTCCTTTTTATTTTTCCATTTGTATTGTTTGCCATATCATTGTGTATTTGTATTATTGGCAAAACTAAAGCCAACAAGAATAAAACAAGGAAATTGACATAGCACATATATTAAGAACAATTAAAGTAAGTGCTTTTAAATTCAACCTTCAAAAAGTAGTAAATGCTTTTTAAAAATCTCAACAAAAATGCTTTCAGTAAGACAGTGGTATTGTTTTACAAATAAAAATGTGTTTCGTTGTGTGCTATTCAGAAAAATAAACATCACACATAAACACTGCCCCCTCAGAAAAGCTAATAATGTAAAGAAATAATATCCAGGTTTTAATTTTTCCAAGTAATTTATCACATTGGTGGTATGTTCCCCTTGGGACAATAGGGCAACAGCTTTTGCTTTATATGTTTGTTGCCCTGTTTTTGTTTTATTTTTTTTGCATCCACCTTCAAATTCTACAGAATACCACCTTTCAATCAAATACTACAAATCAAATACTGCAAATACCATATTCAAATATCCTACAGAGGTTGAACTGAGTATTTGGAATATTCAAAAACCACCTCATCTTGAAATGGCAATTTAGATTACTAATAAGAAATTACCCTGCCTCAACTGACAGGAAAGGCTTTTAAAGTATTGATTATGGTGATTATGATGATAGTAATTTTTCCACACTATCATATCAAGGCAAGAGCCATGCAGGCATTGAGCCAGATAGCTCCACTGTTTTTGAAAAGATGAATCCATTTTTCTTTGGAGTGAATTACATATTTGGGAGCAGTGGAGCATGTCAGCGTGTTAAAGCAGGGTAATTTGAACTGTCTTAGTTTGTAGTAGAGCTTTATTTTATTTTATTTTCCATCACGTTATATCTACCTAGGCTATTACAATGTAAATTAAATAGATGGTCCATTTAATTCTAAAAATAAGTATCGAAGAGTTGGGGTTACGTACACTGGGTTATTAATGGTACTTCTTTTCGTTAAAATAGAAGATTGAAATTTAAATAAAAAGTAAAAAAAAATTCTATATCAAGGGCTTATAAACAGGTTTCTATAAATTATTATAATTAAAACCTGTGGAGCTAAATCACATAAGCATTCAGCTAAATTAGGACTCTGAAATTATACACGAAGCTTAGCCATCTGAATAATGATACAGAATGTTAATAAACGATGAAACTTGGTGAGTTGTGGCATTATGGTATGCAATTAAGTAATTAAAAGGGAAAGGTCAAACACTTTTTAAATGTTAGTACAGTAAAGCTTCTGAGGACATCAACCTTTAACCAGCTCTTACTGAACTTTTGTCTCTCTTTCAGTATCTTGAGCAATTATTTAAAAGTGTCCTCATCTGCAAAACATGGATGCTAATCTTATTGCCTTTTTGAGATTAAAAGATAGCTCATGAAAAGTCCTTAGCTAAGTACTGGGTAATAATTTCTGCTAAATAAATATTTGTTACCATTTTATTATTTATAGTATATTGGAAATTTTATTTAGAATAGCTTGTCAGTCATTAGCAGTCATCAATATGTCATTCTGTTTTTGGGGGGTATGATATGGAGAACTGTTTTTGAAACAGGTTTTAATTTTATGAAGTCCAGTTCTTGTTAAAATTTTATTGTAACTTTCCCACTTTTAGAATAGTTCTTATATTTCAGTAATTTTCCCTGAGGAAAGTAGAATCTTGATAGCAGCAGTTTATTATTATTTATGTTTCATAAACTGAGTGTTTATTTGAACCACGTTATATGGTCATTGTGTCAGTTATCCAGTTACAAGTCTGAATTTTTTTCCTCTCATAATTTGTAGACAACAAGAATGCTGTTCAAGTATGAGTTCTTTTAAAATACTGAAGTTCTTATCCAATGTAGACAAATCTTACCAACATAAGAGTTCAAGGGAGGTATGTATGAAGAAAACAGTTTGTAATGGTAAAATTTAGTGAAAGGAATTTTAAATAGTGCCATTAGGGTTCTTAAAATTTTTCCCTTTAATTTTAATTTTAGTAGTCTTGAAAGCTAACCCTAACCCTGAAAACTCATGATTTGCAAGGTGGTAGGATGTTGGTTCCCTCAGTTGTAGGCTAAGAAGGTGGCTCAATATTAAGTTAAATATTGCCATTAATGGTAACAGAAGAGAATACTAATCCATATAAGAAATGTTATTCTTCCAGCAACAAGGGAGGCATCACACCAAAATAATTAAATTTCTAATATTACTAATAGTTTTAAAACTTTATGTATTTGATTATTATTATGGATGCTTATTAATTGTGCAAATTAACAGTTAATTATAACATTTTTCATGCATGCATGTAACAATCTGTGATCGTATCCACCCTTTTTATCCTTACTTCACCAAAGTGCCCATCCCCTTTTCTCATACATAGTCCCCTTCTGCTCTCATGTTGCATGTTGTTTTGTTTTCCGCATAGATTCCATACCTGAGCGAAAACATGTGATTCCTGTCTGAGTTTACTTAACATGATGCTTTCCAGTTCCATTCATTTTTTTCCTGCAAATAACAGTTTAATTCCACTTTATGGCCAAACAATATTCCTTTGTGTAATATATACCATGTTTTCTTTATCTGTTGATGGGCATCTAGGCTGATTCCATAACATGGCTATTGTGAATAGTGACACCATAAGCATAGGTATGTAGCTTATCTCTTTTTGTCCTTGACTTTCACTCCTTTGGGTATATACATACCCAGAAGTGGTATAGCTGGAGCATATGGTAATTCTATTTTTAGTTTTCTGAGGAACTTCCATACTTTTTTGCCGAGTGGCTATGCTACTTTATAGTCTCACCAACAGTTAAAATGTTCCTTTTCCCTCACATCCTCACCAGCATTTGTTATTTATTTATTTTTTTTCTTGATGATAACCATACTTAATGGGATGAGTTGGAATCTCAAAATTTTCATTTGTATTTTTCTTATGCTTGAAGATATTGAACAGTTTTCCCTGTATTTATTGATGGTTTGTACTTCTTTTGAGAAGTATTTGTCCATTTATTGATTAGGTTACTTTTTCTTTTGGTGTTGATTTTTTTTTTAGTTCTTTACATATTCTGGATATTAATACTCTGATGAATAAATGGTGGAAATTTTCTTCCATTCTATAGGTCGTCTCTTCACTCTGTTGATTATTTACTTTCCTACTCTGAAGCTTTTTAATTTGATGTTATCCCATTTGTTAATTCTTGCTATTATTTCCTTAGCTATTGGAGTCCTATTCAGGAAATCATTGCCAGTATCAAATATTCCCTTTGTTTTCTCTAGTGCTTTGATCCATTTTGAATGGATTTTAGTAGAGGGTGAGAGATAGGGATCTAATTTCAATTTTCTTTAAAATTTTTTTTTGTGTTCTTTTTAGTTATACAAGTCAGTAAAATATAATTTGATGAATTTGATGTCCACTTTTCCTAGTGCCATTTGTTGAAGAGGTTCTGACTTTTCTCTGAAGTATAGTTTTGGCTCCTTGGTCAAGAATTAGAAGACACTGGATGCATAGGTTTATTCCAGGGGCCTCCGTTCTCTCCCACTGGTTAACCTGTCTATTTTTATGCCAATACCATGATGTTATTGTTACAATGATTCCGTAGTATATTTTAAAGTCAGGTATAGTGATATTTCCAGTATTGTTCCTCTTGCTCAGGTTGGCTTTGGATATTTGGGGTCTGTTGTGCTTCCTAATTTGAATTTTAGGATTTGACTATTAGGATTGTTTTTGCTAATTCTGTGAAGAATGTCACTGGTATTTTTTGACAGGGATTGTGTCGAATTTGTAGATTGCATTGAGTAGTTTGAACATTTTAACAATATTAATTCTTCCAATTCATGAACATAGGAGGTGTTTCCATCCTCTGGTTTCTTCTTCAATTTCTTTTTTCAGTTTTTTATAAATTTCATTTTAGAGGAGATCTTTCACCTCCTTAGTTAAGGTTATTCATGATTTTGTTTGTTTGTTGAGGCTATTTTGAACAGGATTATTTTCCTGTTTGCTTTCTCAGTGAATTCATTATTAATGTATAGGATAACTACTGATTTCTGTATGTTGATTTTGTATTCTGTTACTTTGCATTCATCAGTTCTAAGAATCTTTTGGAGTAATCTTTAGGGTTTTCTAGGCACAGCATCATATCTGCAAACAGGGATAATTTTACTTCTTCCTTTCCTATTTACATTCCTTTCAGTTCTTTCTCTTGCTGATTTGTCTGGCTGACGTTTCCAGTACTATATTAAGTAAGAGTGGAGAGTGTGCAGATCCTTGTCTCATTCCTCCTCATTTTAGAGGAAAACTTTTCAATTTTTCCCCGTTCCGGATGATATTGGCTATGGGTTTGTCATAAATAACTTTTTAAAAAAAATGTATTTTGAGGCATGGTCTTTCAATACCTAGTTTATTCAGGGTTTTTATCATGAAAAATATGACATTTTTAAGACTTTTTCTGCATCTATTGATGGTCATGCTATTATATATTGTATTATATTTATTGATATGTGGATGGCGAACTAGTTTTCTGTCTTTGGACTGAAACCAACTTGATCTTTGTGCAGTAGTCTAAAAATGCTGTGAGATTTTTTTTTTTAAACTACATAATAGGAAATTTAGTACTAGGAAGAGAAGTACTTGACTGATCTGCTAATTATATAATGAAGAATTCAGTAGAGTTGAGATTTATGTTTTTTTCATAAAAAGTTGATTTTTAACCATGTTTATTTTCTCTATCAAATGTTGTTGATGGACAGTGTAAAGTAGTTGAAAGTATGACGTGTTTCTAATATTTAAGTCCAGGCCTCTAGATGAGTACTGCATTTTAAGTCTATGGATTACTGAGACCATATTTAAGCAATTACAATCATAAGCATAATGGATGGGTGCCATAGTTTTGATCTTGTGTCTCCCAAGGTCCTATGTGTTACTTTGGTGCCTAGTTTGGTGATATTGGGAGGTGGTATAATCGTTAGGAAGATGTCTAGTGTATGGTCTATGGATTGTTGGGGGTGTCCCCCTGAAGGTGATTTTGGGATCCTGGCCCCTCTCTCTTTTCCCCTTAACTTTTCTAGCACTGAGGTCAATTGTCCTGCTCTGTACCTCCTGCTACCATAATGAGCTGCCTTGCCTCAGGCCCGAAAGCAATGGGTTTGCCTTACTATGGATTGAAACTTCCAAAACTGTGAACCAAAATGTCTTTTTTCTTTATGAATTTGACTTATCCCAGGTATTTGCTATAGTGATGGAAAGTGGACTAATGCAGTGGGTGAATAAATAACCTTTTCCAGTAATAAAAGAAAAAAATATTCTAAACTAATTTCATTTCTTTTTTTACTCTATTATTCATAAGTTCTCAAATTCCTTTTGTGATTTTTTTAAAAAATAATGAGCATCATACTTTTGGCTATAATAGAAAGTTCAGTCATTTCCACCAAATTGACTAATTGATTCTATTTGGATAATTTTCTTATTGGAGGGTCACAGAATGGTAAAGAGAATTCATTAGTATTAATTGTTAAGCTAAAGGTACCTGGTTCATATAATCAGCATAAAAAACAAATACATGTGTAGAAAGCCGCAAAGACCTTTAAAATTTCTTTCCCTCCTTTCAAAATTTATTTACATACTACCCACTATTTGATGTACAAATCAAGTCTTAGCCTCTCTTTGAAGAGATAGTTCTATAATGTATTTGACATAGAACCAAGGTTTCAAAGCAATGCAAGAATGTCACTGCAAGTTCTCCTACTTTTCTGATATTTCAAATACTCCATTTTCTCTCTTGAACTTTATTCCTATTCTACCTTTCTTGATGCTTATTATTTTACTTGATTTTTATAACTACTCCCTTGAGTAGTCATTTTTTTATAACCCTTATTTCCTTCAACTAGACTCTAAGTTCCTTTTATGTTGTACACTCATACTTGGAGATAATAATTGCTTGACAAATACTGAGCAGTTTTTCTTTCTTTCTTTCTTTTTTTTTTTTTTCTTTTTTTTTTAACCTGGGAATGATTCTTCTCGTGAGCAGAAAAATGTACATGCTAACTCTTCTCCATGGGGCCCAGAACTAGTGGAAGCATTGGCCTATCTAGAGTTCATCTTTGCAATCCCACCTCCCCAAACAAACACAAACAAATAGAGTGTTTGTTTTGTTTGGAACCTGAGCAAAATATCCTTTTAGACTGGGTGATAAATTGTGAATTATATTTGTGCTTTGGCAAAACTTTTTCAGAACTCCATCTGGAATCTTGAAGCTAATTAATTTCATCCTGAATCCCAAGATTCCTGGTCCAGCAAAGCCTACAAATTTACTATTAAAATTTGATCAGAAAAAATTGACCAGGATTTTCTTTTGACAACATTGCTAGACACTACAATGTTTGATGATAAAATTTTCTGAGAATATGTTCAGTCATCTGTACTGTTTCATCCTCACACTCTGTTGATTTAATGGTCCGGCATCATCCTCTCTGTTAACCCTTCTTTCTTCTGAGCCTTCTGGAATTCCCAAACCCTCGTAAATAAACTTCCCTAAACTGTTGGTTTTGTCAAAGAGCTTACCGATGGTTTTATTTTAATCGGAAAAGTTCTAACATTTGAGTCTTTAGATTGGAGTCTGCTCCTTTTCTTCCAGAACTCTATTCCCCAGTGTCTGGGAATTTGCTGCTGTTCTGCCTATAGATTACAGAGCGTTTTATCTCTGTGTCTTTGAGGTATGTTTTTTTGTTTGTTTTGTTTTTTGTTTTTAATTACAGCCTTTGTTTCCCCCCCTTTGCTGTTTTTTGTCAACCTGTTGCTGATGCCCTCACATTCATGGGTACTTTGTGTGCCAGCTTCCATTTGTCCTCCTTACCTGAGGATCTGCTCTTACCCTTTCAACATTCTTTGCCTTAGTGAACAACCTGCTCAAGATCCTGTCTTCATAGTTCCTGTAGTTTGATGACTTTTATGTCCAATTCTGTTGAGAATGCTCTCAAGGCTGGGATTTAGTGTCACCAGAATTACTTCATTTCTGCAAATGTGTACTAAAGCATGCCCCCGCCTCAACTCCAGCCTGTCCTTCCAGCCCTCACCCTGCTGACGCTAAACTGGTTTGTTTTTAGGTCACTAAGACCTTCAGTCCCTTGCACATTTCATTGGTAAGCTCTCCCCCAGTTTTGGCATGAATTTTTCTTTTCTGCTTTTTTCTTACCCTTCTACTTTCTCCACACTTTCGACTGACCTATAGCTGTACTGACTGTCCTCCTAAAGCTTCTGGTGATCTCTATCAAGCTAAATCCAATTAATTTTTTTTTTTCCTGATTCTTCTCTTTCTTGGAGCTTTCTTCTTTTGATGTGTACCCTATATTCTCTTTTAGTTTATGTCCTGCCTGTCCCTATCCCTAGTTCTGTTTTACAGGTTTCCCTTCTTTTACTTTCTCTTACTTATGCTTTACCAAGGAGTCTTCCTTGTGTTTTCTTCTTTTCCCTTCTTGCCTCTTTTTAGTTTACTCCGCTGAAGCTTTGATAGCTTTACTGATATGCTGGTAAATTTCCAATCTCAACATTTTTCTTACTCCTATATCCAGAGCTCTAAAACTACGTAAACTGCTTCCCACTGGATGTCTTGCCATTGGTATGCAATAGATGCCTCCATTCAGAATACCCCAAACTCATTTTGTTATCTTTTTGAATTATCTTTTGATTTTTTTCTGTTTTGGGAATTCTGCCATTCAAACCTCTATAGAATTTGACTTTGCTTTCACAAATTCATTGTCCTTGTTTTCATTAGAAAGAAGGTAGCTCTTTTTATTTAATACTAAGGGTCCTAATATTAGAAATTGCATTTCTAGTCATGTCATTAGTTGCATGTGACCATAAGTTGCAATTGATTTCTTATCATGCCATTTAGGTGGCATAAAGTGTCAATAAGATGATGTGCCTTTTCCTTTCTTTTTTTTTTTTTTTCTCTCACTATCCTCTGCCCTTTTAAAATTTAGGAAACATGTAAATTTAAGACAACAAATATATAAAAGCATGCATCCAGGAAGTGACCATCTTAGGTCTCTACAGCTGGCTGTAGGGTATTTTCTCCTGCTCTTAGTAACACAGGCTGAAATCTACTCATAGACCTTAACTCCTCAGTACAGTGCTTACATAACACTATTTTTTACCAGTTATTCTTCTAAGTACATTATGTATCTCATGAGGAATTACTATTCCCATTTTACAGGTGAAGATACTGAGGTGTAGAGATGGTAAATAACTGGTTGATGATCATAAACTTAAAGTGACAGAGCCAAGTATTCAAACTTTACTCTTTTTGGCTGTTAGGTTATGCTGGGAAGGGATAGAATGGTGTAGGAATAGGAAGGGAGGGCAGGAATGGGGACTTTTGGTGTTTTTCCTCCAAAATCTAGTATTGTACTGGCGTATAAGAAAGCAGTTGATAGATACTATATAAATACAGGTGATTTGGAACTATGTAATAAATGTTTTAAGGGCTGCATGCAGGAAGGACTGACAATATTATTAGTTCTATAGAATTTTTCTTATGAGGGAGATATTAATTTTTCTAAAGCATGAGCGTTTAAGTATTTGTAATGCCCATTATTCAATAGCATCTTGGTGTTCATGTACCCCTGTAGTCTATTATGATTTAAATAGGAGGCCAACAAAATAGAAGAGAGTTCACAAAATCAAAGTAATGGAAGACAGTGAATCAGGTGTTCTTATGAACAAAACATGGTTTTAACAAATACTTTTTAGATTAATTGAAAATAATTTGTATTTGGATAGGACTTCTTTCTCTGCCTGGAAAAGTTTTATGAGTGAAAACAAATTTCTTCTTACCAATAATGTTCTCTTCCTTTCATCTCCTCCCCTTGGGGTGCTTGTTTCAGAATGTCTGCAATGAGTTAGGCCACTGACAGAACTCTGGATTATGTTAACTTTACTCAACTCAGATTCGGGAATAGCTTCAGGGAATAAGCAATGTGGAAAAAAAAAATAGATGATATTCACCTGGGGATATTCATTTTCAGTAAGGAACAAATAGAACTCAAAACCACTCACATTATTAAATTTAATGTTTTATTTTGAACATGTCTCTTTAACATAGAGACAAAAATACAACTTGTTTTAGTCAGCTTTTTCACTGCTGTTACCAAAAGACCTGATATGAACTGTTAGAGGAGGAAAAATGTATTTGGCATTCACAATTTCAGTAGACTGCTGGCTTCATTGCTTTGAGCCCAAGGTGAGGCAGAATATCATGGTGGAAGGGTGTGGAGGAAAGTTCAGGATGTGACAGTCAGGAAGAAAAGAGAAAGAGAGAGAGAGAGAGAGAGAGAGAGAGAGAGACCTCAGTGACCCACCTCCTCCATCCTACCTGACTATAGTCACCACCCAGTTAATCCCTTTCAGAGAATTAGTGCACTGATTAGCTTAAAATTCTCACAACCCAATCATTTCACCTCTGAACTTTCCTGCACTGTCTTCCATATGAGCTGTTGGGAGACATCGAATATCTAAACCATAACAGAACTACTTTTACTAAACTAGTCCAAATCTAATAAATATTTGTAAGCATATGGATTTGGGAGGCTACAAAAATCAAATGGTAAGGGGAGTTGCTAACTGCTTCCCAATCACTAGATATTATGGAAGAATAATCTTTCTATAGCAGTGAGAAAGAGTGAAGCACTACAACCTAACCTGGATTCTCTCAAGACTGGTGAGCATTTGTGTGAAATTATCCTAAACCTATGTGATACAGAAAGCTAAATATGCTAAGAGGATGACTGTATTGCATATATACTAATGTTCAAATGTTTAATCTGTTTTAAACATGTGTTTTGTAAATAGCTGCAGTAATTATAATCCAGATGATTCCTTTGGAAGAAATTATCTGATTCTTAAAAAATGTTTTTGCTAAAGTAGTGTATGTACATAGCTCATAAAATCAACTACTATAGGAAAGCTTACAACAAGAAACAACAACAACAAAGACACTAATAATGAAAACTGTTGTCTCCTGTCTCCATCTTCTCAGGCTTTTCATGATGTACTTTTCAGACAGAAATCATTTTAGTTTTTAAACCGTGTTTGGATTTTTTTTTTCCAGTTTTAAAGTTTGTATAGTAAGTTTCTTAGTTTTTCCATTTCAGGCAGAATCCATTGACTTCCAGTGTGGAAGGTGAGGACTGAGCAGTCTCAACTACACTATCACATCACACACCTTCTATTCCCTCTCGTCCCAAGGCACTAGTGATTATTGCTTAGAAGAATGCCTAGTGTGTATATGAATTAACTGCTCCTCAGAGCTGAGTACTGTGGTATATTCTGATTATAATTTTCTTATTCACACTGTTTCTTAGGAATATAATATTTTCATTTTGTTGCTTACTTAGTTTTCTAGTGACCAATTGATAATGCTTCCACAAACAGAGCAGAACTACAAAGCTTTTCTCATTGTAGTTTAATCCATCAGGGAATGAATCAATGAGGCTGGTCCAGATTATGCTATGGTAAGAACAGTTCAAACCCTCAGTGATTCCGCTCTCTGGAGTTACTCAGGAACTCCCTCCTTCCAATGAATCACTGTCAAGCCTCATTCTGGATTCAACTTTCTAGGCTTGTTTATCACTTTAGTTCTGCTTTCTAGAGACTTCCATTCATCATTATTTCTTCCATTCATATCTGTGGAGCCAGAACGTCTATTCATCATGATTCCATCATCTTGGGAATGCCCTTCACTTGCTCTTATGTTGGTCTCTTATATCCTGATATTATTCCTTGGTGTTGGTAGAACACATCTTCCAGAAGTTTCCTTAGGGTTTTAAGAGAAAAAAAAAATTGAGCTTGTACATATCTGAAAATCTTTTTCTTCTTCGTTGCCATGTGACTGGAAAATTCTAGCTTGGAAACTCATTTCATAATTTGAAAGCATATGTCTGTGTTTTGTGCTGCTCTAACAGAATGTTACAGACTGGGTAGTTTACAATAAGAGTTTATTTGATTCATAGTTCTGGAAGCTAGGAGGTCCAAGATTGAGAGACTGTTCCTGGTGAACACCTCTTTCTGTATCATATGGTAGAAGGTATCACATGGTGTGAGAGTACACAGCAGATCAAGTGGGAAGGGAGCCAAACTCATCCTTTGTAGGAATATGCTCTTGCACTACTCCTTGGATAATGGCATTATCCCATTTATCAGGGCAGGACCTCAATGACCTAGTCACCACCTAAAGGTTCCACCTCTCAATACTGCTGGGGGTCACATTTCCAACACATGAACTTTGGGGGACATATTCAAATCACAGCAGTATTATTCTATTGTCTGTTATATCTTCCTTTCTGTTGAAAGGACCATGAATATTTGAATAAAAGTTGCATCTAGTTAAAGAAAAGTTTATCTCCACTCTTCTGATCTCTCATAGTGACATGCCATAACACAACTGTTTCCCCCCCTCATTTATTTATGATTATAATATCAAAAAGTAACTGAGAGCCCTTTATGAATGGTTGGAATTTGATGGACCTCACTATGAGATCAGGAGAGGAGCTTATTGTTCCTTCATCCTCCCCCCGCCCCCACTTCCAAATCTCAAATACCAGTACTTGTAGTCTCTTGGATCAGTTTCTCCAGATCTGAACTCTTCAAAGTCTTGCCTTCTATTGTACTTCTTGAAACTTAGTGGGAAAGAAGTCTATTAAGCAATAAGTTGCAACATGAAGACAGTAACATAAGTAGGCCTGTCACCTCTTCTCCCACATTGTTTCCTTCCTGGCTCCCTGTTCTGCAACTCCTCAGATTCAGCCCCCATTGTCCGAAGTCAGGGAAGTTCCCAGTTTCATTTGGTGGAGAAGGGAATATTGGTTCTAACCCATTTTGCATTGTTCTGTTTTCTGCAGTACCTCTTACTCCACATCCAAGATTTTCTGTCTCCCTAGTAACAGTGTCTTACCAGGTACTGAGGTGCTTCTTCCTGTCCTGGGCTGTGCAACATCTGTGTCAATTCGCAATCACATTTTATTATCTTTCCTCCTAACTATGAAATATGTAATGACTATTTCCAGATTTTGGTTATAAATGAAATTGTTTTTTCGAATATAGGTCATTCTGCTTTGAGTGCTATATTGTATTGGTGACTTATAACAGCAGTTGGTAATCAGTGCAGGTTGTAATTTTTGGTCTTATTGACTTTTTTCCCCCCAATAAGAGAATGCATGCATTTTAAAAATAGAATTTTTGACTTTATGACATTTGCCAGTAAATTAATAGATCTAGAGACTATCATGCTGAGTGAAATAAGCCAATCCCAAAAAAACAAAGGTTGAAAGTTTTCTCTGATAGGTAGAAGCTAACCCACAATAAGAGGGGTGTGTGTGCAAAAAAATAGAAGTTCAGTGGAATAGATAAAGGGGAATGAAGGTAAAGGAGGGGGGTTGGGAAAAGGAAAGACAGTGGAATGATTCTGGCATAACTTTCATATATATATATATGAATATACCATAGTGAATGTCATCCTCCTGTATATCCACAAGAAATTAATTAAGAAAATAACTAGAAAGATCAGTACAGGGAAGAAAGGAGGGGTAGGAGTAGAAAAGGGGAAGGAGAGGTACTGGGGACTGAATTAGAAAAGAGATATATTCCATACTTTTATAATTATATCAAAATGGATTCTACTGTCAAATATAACTAAAAAGAACCAACAAATAAAAAAGTAAAAAACAAAAATAGCTTTGTTGAGAATCAAAGAATTTAAAATTTCAGTGGATTATGTTTTCCTGTTTATTTTTATTCCTGGTAAGTTTTATTGGATGTGGACATTGGCAGATATTGTGTATTTTTGGCAGATTGTACATTTTAAGAAATATTCTTGAGTTTGTTTTGACAGGCTAGTTGGAGGATTTCATGGTTGTGGGTCTTGCTTCTGAAGTTTATCACAGCAGTAATCAGACTAGGAATTTCATCCTCCATAAATGAGTCCAGACCCTTCTGAGGACTCTGGCCAGTGCATGAGAATCCTGAGATTTTCAATTGAATTGGCACAAGTTAGGGCTCTGTGTTAGGTTCAGGTCCTGCCACCACTGGGTCTGTTCCCACCCTTGGGGCATTTCCTAACATGCATTTGTTAGCTAGCTGGTGGTCCGCTGAGTGTGGGAGAATGTCTGCTGATCTCTGGAGTTCAGTCTATATGCAACTCTCTCTTTCTGATCCTCTGTTTTGTAAACTCTAGGGGTTTTGATCTTTGCAGACTCTCAACTCTGTCTTTTCCATTCACAGATCTACCAGTTTTTCTTTTCTGTGGGACAATGTGTCAAAAGAGTAAAGGTAAACTGAGACAATTATGGAGTTTACTTGATTTTATTCTCACCCCAGGGATTATCATTCTTTATTAATTGATTGCAATATCTGGGATTATTTTTGCATATACATGTTCTAGTTTTTTGTTTCAGTGGGGTGGTAAATCTGCTGTCTATCACTTCATCTTGGCCAGAAGTAGAAGCTATGGGATAGATGTTGTTTTTTAATTGATTATTGCTGTGGATTCTTCCTATAATACAAGAAGTTCATATTTTCATAAATGTTGATGTACTAAGAGTAATATGTTGACATTATCGAATTAAAAGCACCAAAATTCCTTTGAGAATTTTTTCTGTTCAATATTTCATTACATGTTCTTTGGTGGACATCAAGTTAGGAATGATTTGTCCAAGGATAGAAAAATTGGTCACTTTTCTAAGAGAATGTTTTGCTGGGAAAGAAGAGTTTAATGGACTTCATTTTATTAATCACATAAGAAAGTATAGGGAAGAAAAAAGGAATTGATTTCTCTGAGTTTACATTTAGTAGATGTTAAAGATGAATTCTAAGACCAACAGTGTCTAGGTATTTAAAAAGTTTTATTTAACTGCATATTGTAAATATACATATCTAAATGAAACCAAAGGTATTTTTAATTTCAAAAGGAAAGATCTGTACAGTGTTAAAAAAACTGAGTTTGTGCAGAACATTTTAGCAGTATTTTCCATTTACTTTATAATTATAACAAATGTTTATTTATACTTTGGGCATGAGAACTAACAGTTGTTTTTAGAAGTGTACTTTAGAAATAATATGCAACAATTTCACATGAGTATGTATATGACAATATCTGTTTTATTCCAAAGTATGCTACTATTGGTACTCCTAATGAGTTTGTGCTGGAATGTTTTCCTATGAGTCCTTCAGGAAACAGTAGATTCAAATAGAAAAAACACTCATTGAAATGACTGTGTTATCCCTGCTTGTATCTACTTGGTTAATTAGTTTAATTTCTCTGGATCTCAATTTTGTCTTTATAAAGTGGCAGTAAAGAAAAGCAAACTGACTTTCGAATGAGATATATCTATTTATATTTTTCTTTTTCTGTTTACTACCCATGAGTTAATGAATCTTGGGAGCTTCCATTCTTAACATTGTAAAATGAGCGTAACTTTATCCATTCTGCATCAGTGATGTGAGCCATCCTTGAGGAGATGTATAGAAAGAACCTGACAACCTGGTACTTCACATACATTCATTAACTGGTTAGTTGCAGTTTATTCATCACCT
The DNA here is from genome assembly GCF_902686445.1 of Sciurus carolinensis. Taxonomy (NCBI): domain Eukaryota; kingdom Metazoa; phylum Chordata; class Mammalia; order Rodentia; family Sciuridae; genus Sciurus; species Sciurus carolinensis. The sequence continues at coordinate 90,937,301 of NC_062224.1, forward strand.
AGACTACTGAGATCATGAATCTCAGATTATATATTTACACACACACATATCTACAGCTACAAAACAAAATATCTACATACAGATGTGTGTATATGTACGTGTGTGTGTGTTTCTCCCCATTATCTGTAGGTTTCCAGCATAAGTGTTCACTTTAATGAAGTCAGCACAACTGATAAACCTTTATTAATCTGAACAGTGGATGAAATGTTTTATGACTGGAGATTACAGCTCTTACAGTTCTTCTAGAATTAAAGGACACAGTTTAGTGCTATGGACATTTTACTTGTAACTTATTCAACATGAAACTGTAGTATGTCATTATGTGCATTATCTCAAAGGCCATATTAAGTGAAAGGGAAAAAAATGACATAGAGACCACTGAATAAGCCACTGCATTGTTAGACAGCAAGAATTCTGAAATTAGAAGAGAAAGTTTAAGAGAGTGTTCAGTAGTTGTGTATGCAGATCTGTCAATCATCGTTAGGGATTTAAAACAATATGGACTGTAGGTCATTAAAAATATATATTTTTTTGGTTAATCAATTAATATCATTCACCTCATCTCTTTCTCTGGAAAAATAGCAAATTTTCACTTCTAAAACTCTCCTGTTCTTTATACCTTCAATGTTTCTGAAAAATGGTCATTGTGAAAGGAAGATGGGGAAGAAATAGCATGCACAAAGGCATAGAACTCTGAGTTCAGAGACTTAAATAACTCACAAGCTAAGAGCACAATGTGGATAATGTCAGAAGTTAATATTGTAAAGTTATGTAGGTTTTTGATCAAGAGAGGGGTCTCTATCTCTCTCAACTTTCTGAACTTTTTAACCCAATGTGTTGGGGGAGAGAGAGTACTGAATGGTTTTAAGACATGAAGTGACCTGAGATTCCTCTTGTAGACTTATCCTTCGTCTCAACAGGAGCAAGAGAAGAGAGAGCCATTCCTAGATCTGGTCAAGATTCAGAACCCCTGGATTTTTAAAAATCTGAGATAAATATTTCAGACATTACTCAATGGACTGAAGAATGATTTCACTCATGCAATTAATATTTGTTGTTTTCACCATGAAACATGAGCTCTAGTAAGTATTGTGGATACAGTGATGAAAGATACCATCCCTAACCCTCCTAGGTGGGACTAATATGCACTTCAACAGCTCAACAGCTTTAATAAATTATGGTAAATGTTCTGATAAAGCTTTGCACATAAGGAATTTACCCAGATCAGAACAAGCTTATCCAATATTAAATTTATGAAAATGATAAAAATTGCCAAAGGCTAGTGCTTGATCTCTTAATTCTACAATACTGAAGCATGGCACTCTCCCCTTGGGACCTCACAAATATGTCGAAGCTTTATAAAAAATGCAGTTGGAAGTCCTGTGGTTCAGAAAACAGTTTCATGTTCCTGGATCGGAAGACTCAACACAGTACAGTGAGTTCTTCCTAATTTGACCTATAGGGTTAAGGGAATTCTTATTAATATTTTAGCAAGGTTTTTTCTAGATATAGACAAGTGTATTCTAAAATTTACATTGAATGGGAAAGTCTTTGGTATAGCCAAAACAATTTTAAATAAAAGCAATAATGTGGGAGGAATTATTATTCTCATAGTCTTCCTACTCTCTCGTTGTCTTTAGTTACACTATTCAAGACGATGTGGTCTTGGAAGAGAAAGACCCATAACCCAGTGGAATCAAATGAAGAAACCAAAAGGAGAACCATACACATATATCCAATTCGTTTTTAAGAAAAGAGCAAAAACAATTGAATGGAGGAACTATAGCCTTTTAAAACCATCATTTAAGTGGTGGTAGAACAACTGAATATAGCTAAAACAATGAGACCTAAGTCTCACATGCAACACGAAAAACTCAATTGATCTTGGAGTTAAACCTAAAAAATAAAACAATAAATCTTGTAAAAAACAGAAGAAAATTCTGAGAACTTAGCATATAGTAAATAGTACTCAGATCTGACATCAAATGCACAATCCCTACAAGAAAGAAAGAAAGAACAAAGACAATTTTACATCATTAAAATCCAAAACTTTTGCTCTGGAAAAGATCCTATCATAAGGATGAAAAGACAAGTTACAGACTGAGAGAAATTTTTCCAGACCACATTTTGACAATGAAATATCTACATAAAGAACTTTCAAAACTCAACATTAAAAAGGAATCTAGGTAGAACTTTAGAAAGAGACATGAACAAACATTTCATCATGTAAGACACACAGACAGCAAATGAGCACATAAAAATTCAATATCATTAGCTTTTACAGATATGCAAATGAGGTCCAAGATAAGGTATTACAACATTCCTATCAGAATGGCTAAAGGCATAAAAAATAGTGATGTCTTCTAATGCTGGCAAAGATGAGAAGAAACCAGATGACTCCAGCGTTGCTGGTGGAAATACAGAATGTGTGACCATACTGAGAAAATTGTTTGACGATCTCTTTTAAAAATGAAAAGGGACTTACCATATAATGAGAAATTTCATTCTCAGAGATGAAACTGATTTTCCTGCAGAAACTTATATACGAATGTTCATGACTATTTTATTTGTAATAGCCAACACTTGGTTGATTATACTGTGGTACATCGATACTAGGATATACTAGTAAGAAGTAAGATGAATAAGCTATTAATATATTCTATAACTTGAATGATCATCAAGGCAGTTATACTAAAGGGGAAAAATCCAATCTTGAAAGATGATATACTACATGAGTGAATTTATTTATTTAACATTTGTGAAATAACAATTATAGGGATAGAGCACAGATTGTTGGTTGCCAGATGTTACTCACATGGGTGGTGATGGTATGGCTATAAGCAGATATCATGAGGGCATTTTGTTGTCATGCTGCATTGAGTATCTTGATTGTGGTGATAGGTACATGAAGCTGTATGTGATAAAGGTGCATAGAGCCACAAGAACACAGCTTACCCAGTGAATGCATTTATAACTCATGAAATCTGAGGAAAGTCTTTGGATTGTACCAATTTCAATATTTCTGATTTTGGTGTTGCACTATAGTATGCAGAATGTTCTGTGGGAAGATAGTTTTTATGGCTTCATTAAACAAGACATTATAAATAAAGTTATTGAATCTTATAAATATTTCAGCCAGTTTTCTGTGAATTAGCACATTCAGATGCCACTTCCTTCCACTTTCCTTATCTTCTTTTCTTCCTTCTTTTATTCATTCATTATTTAATGTTTAAAACAGTTTCAAGGATGCTCGAAGACCGTCTAGAAAAAAAGTTCATCCTGTAACAAAATCTTCAATCTGACTTTGACTTCTACAAAGTGACTCATCCAAGTGGTTAAGTTTACTTTCTTCTAGTGTGATTAAAAATTAGGATTACCTACCACCAACATGAAAAAAGTTAATTGTAATAGACTAAATCTCTGTTAAGAACAAGCAGATAATCTGGCCAGGCACAGTGGCACATGCCTGTAATCTCAGCAGCTTGGGAGGCTAAAGCAGGATTTCGAGTTCAAAGCCAGCCTCAGCAAAAGCAAGGTGCTAAGCTACTCAATGAGACCCTGTCTTTAAATAAAATACAAAATGGGGCTCAGGAGGTGGCTCAGTGGTTGAGTGTCCCTGAATCCCCTGAGTTCAACATTCGAATCCCCCCCCCCCAAAAAAAATTAAACAGAATAAGCTGATAATCTTACCTTCCATCAGGTACAATTATTCCTGTACCTGATGTAGTCTTGTGGAATTTCAAAACCAACACCCAAATTTTTTGAAATTCTGAAGAGACAAGACCTGCTCACAAGACACCAACAAGACAAGACACCAACTCAGATATATAGTTTCTGGAGATATTTTTCTTTCCAATTTACATGTGTGCTTGTATTTTCTCCTAGCATTCATTTAAAAATGAAATACTAGAGCCCCTTTCCATTTATTTTCCTGCTTCTATGAAGTGGAACTAATGCTTAAGGTTTTCTGAGAAGTAGGGAAGAATTATCATGCACCAAGGAACAACTGAAAAGCATATACTAGACATTTCTGCTCATAAAACTCTCTACAGCAGCTTCTGTTGGCAGCTCCCATGTGTTACTTCATTCCACAAAATGCCTGCCTTCCTCAGTAAATTATCTTTTAATTTTCTATCAGTCTTTTTTTTCTTTTTAAATGTATAATTATTAACACATTACTTGTACAAATTAACAGACTTGACGGTGGTATTTCCCTACATGCATATATTACTGTGCATTCATCATGTCCATCTCACCATCTTGTTTGCTTCCTTCCCAATGCCTGATAGACCCTCTTCTCCATTCAAGTCAGCTGTTTTTTGTTTCCAAATTTGAGAGAAAACATGAAAGCATATGGTAATTGACTTATGTTGCTTAACATTATGTCCTCTGACTGACTATTTTCCTGCAAATGATTTTGTTCTTCTTTATGACTGAATGAATTCCATTGTGTAGATATGGCATGTTTTCTTTACTTATTCATCTGTTGACTGATTTCATGTCATAGCTGCTGTGAACAGTGCCACAGTACTGCAATAAGCATGGTATGCAGGTATGTCTTCTGTATGCTTACTTCATTTCCTGTGGATGTACACCTTGGAGTGGTATGGTTAAAGCATAGGATAGTTCTGGTTTTTTTTGAAGAAACTACACACTGTTTTCTATAGTGGTTGTAATAATTTACATTCCCACCAACAGTGTATTTGTGTTCCTTTTATGTCCATGTCCTCACCAGCATTTATTATTTTTTTCTTTTTTGATAATAGCCATTCTAATTAGGTTGAGATGGAATCTTATTGTAGTTTTGATTTGCATTTCCCTGATTCCTAAAGACATTACACATATTTTAATTAGCATATATTAATTATACAGTATGGTGGATTTCATTGTGACATATTTGTACATACATAAAAATATAATTTGATCAATTTCACTCCCCAATACTTCCTATGCTCTCCCATCCTCCCTCCCCAAATTCTCATCCTCTACCCTATTAAGCATTTTTTTTCATATATTTATTGGCCATCTGTATTTATCCTATTGAGAACTATCTGTTCAGATCATTTATTCATTTTTTGATTTGATTATTTTTACTGTTAAATTTTTTGTGTTCACATCAATCCTCCTGAATATGAATCCTGTGACATATGAATAGCCAGCAAAAATTTTTTCCCATTCTGTATGTTGCCTCTTCACTCTCTTGTTTTTTTCTTGTTGTTGTTACACAGATATTTTTTAATTTGATGTAATCCTATTAATTGATTTGCTTTTGTTTCCTGAGTGATTAAATTCCAATTCAGGACATCATCACCTGTGTTAATATCTTGGAGTATATCCCCTATGTTTTATTCTAGTAGTTTCAAAATTTCAGGTCTTAAGATCTTTGATCCAGTTTGAGTTAATTTTTGTACAAGGTGAGAAATAGGAGTCTAGTTTCAGTCTTCTATATGCAGATACTTAGTCTTCCCAGCACCACTTTTTGAAGAGGCTACCCTTTTTCCAATAAATATGTTTAACAATTTTGTGGAAAATCAGTTGGCTGAAGATGCATAGATTTACTTCTCTGTCCTCTGGTTTGTTCCATTGGTTTACGTGTCTGCTTTTATGCCAGTATCTTGCTAGCTTTGTGATATGTGTTGAAATGAGACTTTGTTATGCCTCCAGCTTCACTCTTTTTGCTCTAGATTGCTTTGGTAGTTTGGGGTCTTTGTGCTTCGATTTGAATTTCAGGATTATTTTTACTAGTGCTGTGAAGAAAGTTATTTTGAGGGGGATTGTGTTGAACTTGTCGATCTGCTTTGGGTAGAATGGTCATTTTAACAATAATAATTCTCCCACTCTATGATCCTGGAAGGTCTTCACCAGAATTATTGAAAATTTTTATTTATTTATCAACATGTGTCAAGATGTTCAATCAACTACAATAACTTTTTAAATAGTAGTATCCATCCTCATCAGAGAGCATTTGCATTCCATAATAGTTATGTTTTACAAATTTTCCCATCCAGAGTGGTGGTGTTGAATGCTATATGACAATGTGCAAAGCGTATTATTTTTCTTGCTTGGACATGTCTTTTTCCATCTTCTCTCATTATTTCTTGGCATTCTCTTACTCTTTTTACTTTCCAGAAGACCCAGGTGAGACACCTAAGATCCCTTTGTCTTTGTTTTCTTCACCTGCCTTCTTTTCCTCATTCTTTTCTTCCAGTCATTATGCCATCACACCATTTCCTACTACCCACACTTAGACTTGCTCTGGATCTTGAGAATCATTTGTCAGGTAGAGCTTTCCCTTCACTGGGAGAAGGCCCAAGTCCCCAGTGGATGTTTGTGTAATGGATTGAGAACTTGAACTTGCAGAGTTTACTTTTGACTGGGAGGCTGAATAACCTCTCAAAATATGCCACTCCCTGTATGAGTAACCTTTATATTATAACAATAAATTACTGAAACTACTCGCTTGTAAAGAAAAACGTTTATTTTGCTCACAATTTTGGAAACTCAAAATTGAAGATTAGGTGGGGAGGCCCCATTTGTTTGCCTGCTGGTAAACCTGGTCAGTGGTAGCACACCACGGTGGCAGTATGTGTAGGAGCAAGTGGTCAAACCTTGAACCAGATAATTGAGAGAAAGAGCAAGATTGGTGCCCCACAATTCCCTTTTAAGGCATCCCCCATGACCTAAGGACTTCACCCTAAGCCCTATCTTCTAAATGTTCCACCACCTCCCAATAGTGCCTCTATAGGGACCAGACTTTAAACCCGTGAACTTAACACTGCATACCCTCCTACTTAATAGTCAAGATTTGCTGTCATTTTTCTAGCCTAGACAAGAAAGTGATTAAAAGTATTTAGGCTATGTAAGCCAAGGGGTTAGTGGTGTCTGTTGGATCATTTCCTTCATGGTGTTAGGCGGTTACTTCTCAGGCCCTGCTTCTCACTTGTAATACCTCCTTTAGGCAAATTTTAACATCTGAACATTCAAGGTCATATTTTTAACTTGGATGTACATTACCAAAATATATATAGTTTCCACTACTAAATTCATAGGATTGACATTTCTGCATTAGGAAGTCTCAAGAACACATAAATACATCTCATACCAACTTGAGATAGACTTTTTCCAGGGAAAGAAATTTCTGCATTTCTCAAATTACTGGGTCTTTTGAAACATGGGTCTCATAAACCCTATGCCTTTCCTTGGATTTGCACTATTTGGATTGTAGTTTGCTAGGCATTAAGCTGTGATTGACACATTGATCATAACTATCTTGTTTATAAATAAGAATTCTACAATAGAGGCAAATAATGAATGTGGTTAATGACAAAGAACCTGATCTCTTTTGAAGAACTTTTTGACTTGCATTGAAAACTATCTTAACTTCTTTTGGAGAACAAAATTTCTATATCCCAAGTCTTCCTTTATGTATTCCCACATTTCTTTCTGCATTTTAAGTCTGAATGGAGTGCTATACAGTGCTATTGAATTCTAAGATGTTCCCTGAGGACAGCCTTAGCACCTTGCCTTATTTCTGCTCCAAAATTAACATCTTGGGCAGGGAAAGTTTGGGAAATTCTTTTGTGTGGCTTAAATTCTTCCACCATGGAGGCCAAACATCCTGAAGGAAGGGTATGGTGGAGGAAAGAGACTCAAGACGTCACACCAGGAAGCAGACAGTCTCCACTCACCTCCTACAAAATATATACCCCAAAGGTATGTCCCCAGTGACCCACCTTCTTCAGTCACACCTTTCCTGACTACTGTTACTGTCAATCCTATTAGGGAATTAATTCACTGATTGGGTTAAGGTTCTCATAGCCCAATCATTCACCTCTAAACTTCCTTGCATTGTTTCATACATGAGCTTTTGCAGACACCTCATATCTAAACCATAACAATACCCTTGTTGACTGTCTATGTTTGGATATATTCCTAGGCTTTTTATTCACTTTTTAAGTAGAAGTTTCTAGTAGCATAGAAAATATCAATCTTTTAATTTGTACCTAATCTGGCCAATTTGGGTTAATAGGAACTCCAGCTGCCTAAGTTTGAATGGGGACCCCCCTGTCCCAGGTCTGCTATTCTCTTCCCTCCCCATGGATAGACAATACTACTTCTCTGTTATTATCCCTTTGAATTAGCTTCATTAACAAAGATGAATTCTGGGACTTTTTAAGGTCCCTCTAGACGTCTCAACTCCTTCAGCAATGTTCTGCGATAAATAGGTATAGCAGTAAATTGTTCCAAATGTTCCTGAAGAAATCTATAATATTGAATTGAGATATATAAAATAGAGAAACAAATGAAAGGTTTACCTTTATTTCAATGTGGTGACCAAATATCAGATAAATTCATAGCCTTATTACAAGTCTAATGAAAGTACTTTTATTGAAAAATCAATACATCACTATCAAAATAATCTGAAAAATAAATTTTGAGAATATGAGAGGTCATTTTGAAAAATAGAAACAAACACTAACAAATATTAACACATATTTTAGATGGACCATATGTTCTAAAGTATCTCATTCCAAATAGATAAATGAAACTATAAAATTCTGAAATGACAGAAATTGATATAAGAATTTAACCTTATAAGTAGTAATCAATTAAATTGCAGAGAAATAAGTTTATAGATATAGCTGACTATAAAATCAATCACCTTACACATTTTTCAACAGAACAAAAAGCTATATATGAAATAAAAGTTGTAGAAAAAGTAGGAGAAAATATAAATTAATGTTTAGGATATCAACAAATAGAAAATTTTTAGAAATAAAATTGTAATAGCAATCACTTCCTACCTCTTTAACTCACACATCCCTTATCTTGGAATACTGTTTCTTTTTTAAGAAAATGTTTTTAGATGTTGATAGGCCTTTATTTTATTCATTTATTTATATGTGATGCTGAGAATCAAACCCAGTGCCTCACACATGCTAGGCAAGTGCTCTACTACTGAGCCACAACCCCAACCCCAAAATACTGTTTCTTTAAAAGGATAGGAAATTACCATAAAAGAGCAAATACATTAATAGATTTGACCATGCAGACTATGAGTTCTTTGAACCCAGTATCTCTTTTCCAAGTATTGTGTTTTCTAGAATGCATTCAACTAACATTTAACTGTTTGCTTCAATTATGTTAGAACCTACAATGCGAGAGGAAAAAAGTTTATTTTGCAACATGAAGAAAGCACTTTAATTTGTGGTAAATGCAAATAGAGGTTAGTACTGGGTATTGAGAGAGAACATCCTAGGAATATTTGACCTAGTTGAAAAGGAGTAAGTTTCAGGGTATTTTGTTGTGTTTATTTCTGTTAGAAGTGAGGTTTTCTGTGTTCTAATATTAGACCTGCTAAACATTGTGAAGAAAACCACAACCACATAAATTAAAACCTCCAGCTAAGGGCACAGAGGTATCATGAATGGAATGAAAGTTGTGGATGAAGGAAGGCTTTGGAACTGAGGGATGCTTAGGAATGTAATTGCTGTGCAGCAGTTTATTGCTGGCCCTTAGTATTCTCTTCCTATGCAAACACTTTTGGGATATTCTCCACTCTCCTCAACAGTTCTTTACTACCTTCATCTTCCTTAACACTTCAAGAATAAGATATAAGCCATAGCTCAGGGAAGCTCACTCAAGTTTTTATAACTGTTCCTAATTGAATGCGTTCCCTCTAATTACTCTTGACACTAGGAAGAGGCATTTGTGTGTGCACGTGTATGTGTGTTTGAAGTCTTTTTAAAAAATGCTTTTATCAGTGCATCATAGTTATATAGAAGAGTGGAGTTCATTTTGACATAGCTGCACATGCATGGAATATAATTTGTTCCATTTTAGTTTCAAGTTCTTCCTTTTTCCTTCCATTCTCCCTCCAGCCCTTTCGCCCTTCCTCTAGTCAACTGTCTTCCCTCTATTTATTTGTTCATTTATTTATTTCTTTTTTGGTACCAGGAATTGAACTCTAGACTGATTAACCACTGAGCCACATCCCCAACTCTTTTTATATTTTATTTAGAGGTGGTATTGCTAAGTTGCTTAGGGCCTCATAAAGTTGCTGAGGCTGCTTTGAATCTGTGATCCTCCTGCCTCAGCCTCCTGAATCCCTAGGATTACAGGTGTGAGCCACCATGCCTGCACTGTTTATTTATTTTTTAATTGGTGCTTTTATTAGATACCTAAGGTGAAATTCTCTGTAGTATATTTGTATATGCACATAACGTAGTTTTGTCAGATTCGTTCCTCATTTCCTCCCTTTTCCCATCCTTTCACACCACCCTCCCTCAATTTCCTTTCTCTCCTCCACTGAGGAAAAGGCATTTTTCCAGGAAGTAAACCACCCACCTTCTCTGGATCCCATCTCCTTGCACTTCCCTGATGAATCCCGAACATCAATTATCAACCATATTGGTGAAAACCATAGAGGAACTTTGGAAGTTCCCAGACATATGTCAGCAACAATATTTGAGACTTAATCTCATCACACAGGACTTAAACATTATCTAAAGGTTAAATTTAGGGAAGAAGACATTCAAGTTTTGCCCTTGAGGGTTGAGGAGATTTACAAGTGGTTATACTGTCAAGAAGCTATCCAGGTAGATGGAAGAGGTTCAAGAAGTGGTGCGTCATGTAACACAGTTCAGTTAAAAACAACGTTCAAGTAGAGGAGTGAGAGGCTTGACAGCAAGACAGAGTGAACTCTCTTATGATGGGCTTGTTCTAAATTGAGGCATTCATATTCAATTTTATCATTAATATCCAGCCAGTGAAATTTTTAAAATAATGAGCATGCAGATTCATAACTTTTTCAGTTAAATGTTTTCTGATCCTTGTGCATATTTATGTATTATTTACTCGTTTATGCATTTTAGTACATAATTTAGTTTATGGACCTTATACCTGCTTATCAATTGATTTTGCAACACATTACATCATATATCTAAAGAATATAATCAAGATCTAGCAATATTTTTATCTTGCTTTAAAAATATCTACAGTAGAACAAAGTGTTAAATCTCATCGTCTATTTATGTACATCCTGTATTTTTCTCACAGGAGGTACCCATATTAGGTTGACATCTTTATGAGGCATTCATTTACCACATTTAGCTAGGGTAGTGATATATAATTTTCTTCTTATCTCTATGGAAATGTCCCCTAGGTACCTTTTTTTTGCCAGTTCACACTATCATGGTAAAATTATAATAACAGTTTATTCATTGTGAAACTACAGGTAAATATGTATTTAGATTTTATAAAATGTCCCTTTTTCTCCATTCTTACACCCACTTCCTTAGTTTGCCTTTTTATTACTTCACATCTGGTTCATTGAAATAGCCTCCTAAGACATTGGTTTCCTGCCCCAACCCTTTGATTAATCTTGCACATAGGTGACACACTCCTATTCATAAAATGCTTTAATTGTGCCGTTTCTCATTAAAACAGTTTCATTGTGCTTCCTATGTCTGCCATTTGTTACAAAGGACAAGACTAAACTCTGCAATTTAGTGTTCAAAGACCACTAATTCCAATATCAACTTACCTGTGAGTCACTTAAATTGCTCTCTTCAGATAAATATGTTTTCCACTCCTTTATTTCTTTTTATGAGCATATTCCCTCCCAAGAAGGTCATTTTTGCATTGTTTGAATTGGGTGAAATTTGACCTAGAAGTAGCAGTCTCCCTGTCCTTGATAACTGAGCATCTTTAGTCCTCTCCTAACCCAAACTATCCTTTTACTTCACTGCCGATTTCTTTTTAAAAATTATTTTTTTAGATTGACAAAAATTATTTATATTCTTTTACAAAATGATGTTTTGAAATATGTACACATTGTGTATTTTATAAATTGTGTGAATTAACAGATGCGTACAGGTTACTTTTTGTGATGACACTTGCAATCTACTCTCTTCGTAATTTTCAAGAATACAGTCGTTGTGTTTATTAACTGTAGTTACCATATTGTAGGCTAGCTCTCTTGAATTTGTTTCTCCTATTGAACTGAATTGTGGTCTCTTCTGACCCATATCTTTCCAACTCCCCTCCTTCTCACTCCCCAGTAACCACCATTCTGCTCTCTGCCTCTGAGAGTTCAACTTTAGATTCTGACCCTAACACAATGTCTTCCAGATTCATCCATGTTGGCACAAATGATAAGATACCCTGCATTTTAAGGCTGAACAGGATTCCATTGTGTGTATATATACCATATTTCTTTCTTCATTCATCCACAAATGGAAACTTAGATTGATTCTGTATCTCGACTATTGTAATAATACTGAAATTGACATGGGAACTCAGGCATCTTCTCATCCTGCTGACTTTAATTCTTTGGTATATGTGCTCCAGTGGGATTGCTGGATCATAAAATTGCAGTTCTATTTGGAGATTTTCGAGGAATCTCCCTGCTTTTTTCACAATGGCAATATCAATTTATATTCCCACCAACAGTGTGCAAGCGTTCTCTTTTCTCCACATCCTCACTGAAGTCTTGTTTTCTTTTTTTGTTTTGTTTTGTTTGGTTTTTAATACTAGTCATTCTAATGGGTGAGAGGTGATAGGGGATAACTCATTGTGGTTTCCACTTGCATTTTCTTTTTTTTTTTTTAACTAGGCTAAGAACTTTATTAAACCTTTGTTTCACACTTTATTCCCAGACTTCTTCAGCTTAATTAACTGCAAATAATAAATTGAAAAAATCTGCAGTGTCCAAGGGGCTTGGGCATAAAAATAATTAGAGATCTAGATTTTATCAGATCTACAAACAAAACAATTTTAAAAAGCAGTCATAAATGAAATAACATCTCCCAGTTACTTCTTCAAGCGTATCTTCTTTAGAAGTTCATGAGTTCAGTTTGCCTCATTCTTAGAAACCTAGGCCTGGGGATGTAGCTCAGTTTGTAGAGTTCTTGCCTGGCAAGCACAAGGCCCTGGGTTCAATCCTCAGCACTGCAAGAAAAAAGATGTACAAAGTCTTAGAAGCCTCGTCGAAATTCTCCACAAGTTCTGGACCTTCATCCTCCTCTTCCTCTCCAGTAGCCAGTGGTGCTTTTTCCATCCAGATTGTTTGGGCAGAGCTTCAGCCATCTCCCTAAACTAGTCAGACTGCCTGCACCAAGCTGATTTAAGACGCTGGGTGGCATTTCTGTCAGTTGCTTTGTCCCAGAGTATTCTGTAATGGTGAAAGCATTTGCTCCCAGAGACGCCTGAACTTTAGGGTTGTTAAAGTAGATCACTGTTCCTTGGTTTGTAAACATATTTACCTCTTCCACACCAGAGATAGTGTTTACCGCTAACTTCTTTAAGGAGAATTGAAGTGTTTTATCATCTGCTGTAGCTCTTCTATGAACCACCTACTTCTTTATCTGAGAGCAGTTTCTTTCCCAACAATGTGCACTTGTGCCTGTAGTTTGGCGAGTTTTTCCTGGTTTGTCATAGTTTCTTTCATGTTTTTGGAGAGGAAATGGGGTGGCGGGCTGGGTTGGTGGTGGACAAGTGTTGGTGCTCAGGGGGCCTCTGGCAGACCAGCTGACGTTAGGTGCTAGGCACACAAAGGCCTGGATGGGATGCAGGATGGCAGCTAGAAGCTCACTTGGATTTCTTGATGAGTATTGTTTTAAAAATGTGACAGCCAGGTGTGATGGTGCACACCTGTAATCTCAGTGGCTGTGGAGGCTGAGACAGGAGGATCACAAGTTCAAGGCCAGCCTCAGTAATTATAGAGAGGCTGTAAGCACCTTAGAAGACCCTATCTCAAAATTTAAAAAAGTAAAAATAAAGAGCTGGGAATGGGAATGTGGCTTAGTGGTAAAGTACCCCTGGGTTCAATCCCCTACACTAAATCAATCAATCAATCAATCAATCAATCAATCAATCAATAAATCTGCATACGCACCTTTTGGTCATTTGTATGTCTTGTTTTGAGAAGGATCTACACAGGTGTTTTGCCAATTTAAAATCAGATTATTTGTTTTCTTGCTATTGAGTTTGCGTGTGTGTATGTTCCTTGTACATTTTGAATATTAAGCCTTTTCAGAAAGTGGTTTGCAAATGTTTTCTCTTATTCTATAATTTGCTCTGCCCTTTTACTCTGTTAATTGCTTTCTTGATGGCATAGAAGCTTTTTCGTTTGATTGAATCTCATTTGTCTGTTTTCACTTTTGTTGCCTGTGTTTTGGGGTCATAACCCCCCAAAAATATCATCACCCTGACCAATGTCATGGAGTTTTTCCTTGATGTTTCCTTGCAGTAGTTTTATGGTTTTAGGCCTTTCATTTACGTCTCTAATCCTTTTTGAATTGATTTTCTATATGATATAAGGATCCCATTTCATTCTGCATGTGACTATCCAGTTATTCCAACATTTATTGAAGAAAGTGCTCTCTCTCCATTTTATGTCCCTGTCTCCTTTGTTGAAAATCAATTGATTATTAATACATGGATTATTCTGGGCTCTCTGGTCCAGTGGGCTATGTATCTGTTTTTATGCCAGTTCCATGATGCTTTTATTACTGTAACTTTGTAGGGTATTTTGAAGTCAATTCATGTCATGTCGTTAGCTTTGTTCTTTTTATTTAAGAGTGCTTTGACTGTTGGGGGAGTTTTTTGAGGTGCCATACAAATTTCAGATTTTTTTTTTCTGTTTCTGTGTACAACATCATTGGCACATTCATAGTAATTGTATCTATAGATTGCTTTTTGTAGTGTGGTCTTTTTAACAATTTTAATTTTTCTAATCCATGAACACCCATTATCTTTCCTTTTAAATCTGTCTTCTTTCTTTCATTAATGTTTTATAAATTAGTGTGTACAGTTCTTTCATCTGTTTGATAAAATTTATTTCTATGTTATTTTTGTAGCTATCGTAAATGATACTTTTATAAATTTCCTTTTTAGATTATTCATTATTATTGTACAGAAACTACTGATTTTTGTATGCTGATTTTGTATCCTCCAAATTCACTGAATTCTTCTATTGGTTTTATTTTTTGGGGGGGAGGTTGGAGGAGTCTAGGGTTTTCTGTATATATGATCATGTCATCTACAAACACAGCTTTTTACTTCTGTCTTTCCAGTTTGGAAACACACAGAGTAATAACTGCTTGTATATTAAAGAAATGTGTTCTTCATGTGTTGTGTGAGAAATATTCAGTCTTTAACTTGAGCTAATGAGCTTATAAATGATATCTTCCACATCTCTTATCAAATATGAGCATGGCCACAAATTCTTATTTCTGAAATGGGGGTCAGAGTGGAAAGTTTTCAATTTTCCTTCACTGAGTATGATAGCTGTGGGTTTGTAATATAAAGCTGAGGTTTATTAAAGTTGAGGTTCATTGCTTCTATAATTCACTTTTTGAATGGTCATGAAAGGATGATGAATTTTGTCAGATGTTTTTCTGCATGTATTATGATGATCATATGATTTTTTTTTCTTTTGTTTTCTTAATGTGTATCACATTCATTGATTGGCAGGAGTAGAACCATCTTCGTATCATAGAAACATATTGCCTTTGATCCTCATGGAGAATGATATTTTTAATGTGCTATTGAATTTGGGTTGCTCATATTTTGTTGAGGATCTATATTCATCAGGTATATTTGCTTATAATTTTCTTTTCTTGCTGTGTACTAGTGTCCTCATGTGGCCTTGTTCAGTTCAAAAGGAAGTAGTTCCTTTTTTTTCTATTTTTTGGAAGAGCGTGAGAAGGATTTTTTTTTTAATTATGGATAAAATGACAAAGAGAAGGTCTATTCCCTTGAAATGACTGCAATTTTGACTAGCAACCCATATTGATGATTTAAAGAATATAGGAACCTATTTTTCCACATCCTGTCATAATTATATTAAGACAGTCATGATATTTCTTCCTCATCAGTGATAAGAGAAGAAATGGTAGGGGCATTTGAAAGAAAACCTTCCTTCCTATGAGAGAATAGCAGCAACAAAGTTTTTCTCATTCCTTCATGGTCCTTATACTTGGCTTTTCTTGAGGCAATTGGGAAGACTGGAAAATAGGATCTAGATTAAGGTTTCTAGATTCTTGGCAATTTGGGGAATGACCTAAGGCCGAAGGCATAGAATAATCATGATTTGGAGCCCAAGTCCTAAATGTAAGAATGCTGAAATACTGGGACATTGTCTAGACAACCAAATCTCTACTGCTTTATATTAATTCTCTGTGTAGACATGAAGTAGGCAGTTCAAATGAGTTTGAAGCAAAGATTTTCTGCATTAGGTTTACATGGTGGAATCTAGTTAAATTGAAAAGGCATATATCTGGTTGGAAATAAAATAATTTTTTTCTTTTATTGGGTACTTGGTTGTATGTTTTTTGAGGGACCAAACTGAAATAGAACTGCTTTGGAGGCAGTTTGCAATTGAGAGAGGGGGACAGGAATTAGAACCTTATTTCAGTAACCAAAATAAAATACAAAATAAATGATCTGATGACCACTTTATCATTTTTACTTTTCTCCTAGTTATTTCAAATCCATGTTTTGAATTTTTCAACCCTAGCGTGTGGTCTTCTCTAATACCTGCTCCTTCTCTGTTTTCTTGGAACTTTATCTACCATGTTATCTAGTAACTTAGTAGTTACCATTATGCCTCTTCTCCTGTTATTCAGCTCATCCCCACATCCTGCTGACCCTACACATGAAGTTTTGAACACATAAGTCTCTTCCTTACCACACCAGTCCTATTCCAGCACCTGTGGTTTCTCACCTGAACTCTTCATTAGTTGGGAGAGACAACTATTCCATTCTTGAATCCATTTTCTTAGTCAGAGGGATCATTTTTTCTCCAGGATTCATTTCTTTTTTATTTTTAATAGACAAATAATAGTTGTTCATACTTATGGGGTAAAATGTGACATTTTAATGGGGCTTAAGCTAATGAAGAACTTCATATACTTATTCTTTGTGAGAATATTTAAAAATCAACCTTTTTACTCATTTTGAAATATACAATATATTATTAGATCACTAAAAAGAAATATCACTGTAGTATATAAAGCTAAACCTGTCTTCCCCTCCTTCACATTGTTGGGTAAATACAATGAAAAACAAAATCTTCCGACCTAGAAACTCTTCACAAAGGTAGTAGAAAAAGGAAACATTCATTTAAAAATAAGCATTAAGTGAGAAATTGATGCTCATCACACACAGTCTACTCAGAGACTGCAAAGATAGAACTATCATTTTATTAACCAGGCAGATATAACCCTTTACATGAATGCTTTCAAGTTGAATAATAACCATTCTAAAGTAAGACTAATTGGACTTACCATTTGTCACAAGTAGTTCACCCTAACTTTACCTTTAAATGTGGTGACCAAATATGTTAACCAGTGGCCTTTGTCCACAGGGAAACCAAACTTCTTATATCTTTATTATGGGAAGAAGTTCTGCCACCTGGAACAGGTACTCACTGAGAGATTGGGCCACTATCTCCTTTGATGTTTATATTTCAAAAAGATAGCCCCTGGGTTCTTAGGAAAGATTCCTGGGTTGCTAAGCTGACAAAAGGAAAAACAAACAAAAAGCCAAAAAAATAAACTTTCAAAGGAATTTAGATTTTCAATTGCAAATTTTCTAAAGTAAACACAAATAAAAAAAATGGGCAGAAAAATCATTTCCCTTATTTGCAGCAAGGAGGACTAAGCTTCTTATTTTTAATTTTAGCTTTTGGTGTTGACACCAAAAACATTTTAATATTTTCTTGTCTTGCTAGGATAAAACCCAGGGAAATTTAATGGGGCCTGTATTGCTGCATGGTCCCCTGGTCTCTCTGGCTATCTTGTTCCATGTTCCCTTCTCACACATTTTCAGCTACATTGTTCTTATTTTATCAGAATTCACACCACATTGCGTTTGCATAACAAAAACACTTTTCTGCTTCACCACCCCTTCACCTAATTTAGAATTCCTTATCTTTTTCATTTCAGCTCCAACATTCCTTTCATTAACAGCTGCCTGTTGCAGGAGATTTTTAGCTACAGAAACACAAGGGCTCTATCAGTTTTTGTTCACCATTGCTTTATGCTGAATTCAAAGTATTTATTTTTGACAAATAGTAAGTACCTTACTAATCTTTTGTGATAAATGGATAAGAAAATAATATGAAAATTAAGTTATTATGTGTAAAAGATAATGTGATTCAATATTAAAAATCTGGATGGAGAAAAACTTCCTAGGATTAAGGGATTGGAAAAAATAATGCTGTAGAACTAGTGTCTTTTACAAAAGAATGACAAATTGATATAACATGTCTCACATGTACACAGACATACACACATAAGTCAAAAGTCAGATAATATAGGGAAAAATACACCAGTGAATTAGTTGTTGTATTGTAAAACACTGCCAGAGTTTTTTTTTTTTTTTTTTTTTTTATGAAGAATTAACTAGAAAATCCTGATAAGGTGAGATTGAAATAAATTCTAACCATAGGAAAAAATGTCATCTATAAACTAAGCAATGCACATTAAAATGAGATGTCCTATTTAATAGTTCTTATACTTTTTAATATGGGTGGAGATAGAGTAAAATAGAAACTTTCTTACATTGCAAACAGGAATGTAAATTTGTATAACCCTTTGCAAAAAGATTTGTCAGTATTTTTCAAGAGCCCTGAAATATTTGTATTCTTTGATCAAATAAATAAACTTTTGACAGCTTATCTTACGCTTGTATTCTAAAACTCAGTGAGAGTTTTGTTTACTATTTGTAATTCATTTATGAGAGCATAAAACTGGAAATAATCTTAATAATCAAAATTGGAAGAATGACATTAGTTTGTGAAATTTATATATGAATGAGGTAAATTCTTATGTAAGCATAAGATGTTTGGAATAATATGGGAAATTCGTTTTTCTGTGTTTTTTTGTCATCTTCAAAATCTATTTTGGTGAGATCAATTTAAGGAAAGTATTCAGTGAACTTCTTTTCAAGTAAAACAGTAAAAACAAGATAATTGCTTGTTTAATTCAGCATATAGTTTTTTCACCCTTAGCTAACAGTCTGTTTGTTTTTGGTTCTGTTTTCCTGGCAAATTATTGACCAGGTTTCCAAAGACATTAGGGATTCTGGTAAGTGACACATTATTTGGCTTATTGCACTGGTTGTGAAAATATTATCCTTCCCATTTTCCTACCACTACTGCAGGCCAAAAAAATGCTCAAAAAGCCAGCAAAATCTAAACAGAATAAAAACAACACAAAAACTGTTCGTATACATGCACCCTCCACCTTAGGCCCGATTTTCAAAGTTTTATAAAATTATGTCACGTATGGTATTTTTACTTTATGATGTTTAAAAATTGGTAGTAAATACAATTTCCCACAGTTGGCTGTTTGATTCTATTTGACATAAATGACTTGACTATGCGCATTTTCATATGATTTGTGAAAATTATATGTACAATTTTTTCGAAGTGGTTAAGATCTGGAGCTGCTTTCTTTGGTTTCATTACGTTATGTCATTTTTCTCATTAGAAATAAAAATCAGTCCCTTGCTCAATTATAATGTCAGCTTGCAGTTGAGGAGAAGTTTGTGGAAAGTGTAAGACATCATCCACTTTGCCAGGATCCTAATTTGTAACATTTTGGTGACAAAAATGAGATAAAATATTGCGGAGCTTTCCCTGGCAGCATATGCATCACAGTTTGCCACCCAAGAATAATTAGATCTCATTGTTTTTTCTTAATAATTTTGAAAGGAATTTTTTGATAAAGTTTGATTTCATTGACAGCGAAAGATAACATCTTAAAATAGTGAATATATTTTCAGTTAAAAGAATATAGATAACTGAACAGCGGGTTTGTTGACCTTTTAATTTTAAATTTTGTTTTTTATTTAGTTGTCAATGGGCTTTATTTTATTTATTTGTGGTTCTGAGAATCAAACTCAGTGCTTTACACATGCTACCACTGAGATATAATCCCAGCCCTTGTTGACCTTCTTAAGTAAATTACCTGATCTGATTTACCAATAAGGCTTCAAATGTGAAACCTATTTTTCACCTTCCTTTGTATTCTTACTTTTTTCTTTTTAGATTGGCAGGTGGTAAGCAAAATACTTAATTACTTTGCTATTAATTAATAAATCCTCTGTGTCTGCTGAACCACATTGTCATCTTTTTAAAGTTTTCAGTTCACTGTTCTTGTTTTCTACACAGAGATCATGTTGAGTCATAAGCTTTCTATGAAAAGAATATACACAGGGGCCTTGAAAATTTACACCTTTGCTATTAAGACCAAGCTGCTTTGTTCACCAGTATGGTTACATTCCTCCAGAAATGCTATAAGATGTTATTTGCTATGTTTTAAAAATAAATTCACTTTCAAAATTATGACAAAAATTCAAATTCTTGGAAAAACAAGATTTTATGCATTTCCATATTTATTCTAAATAGTAATGTTATCATTTTTATGAAGTATATGGAAACTCCTGGAAAATTAATAAAAGCATATTGATAGAATTAGCAGCAATTTCTCTTTTAAGAAAACAAGTTTAATGCAGGATGAGTATGTCTATCTAGAGAGTTGGTAAGTGTATTTAGAGTTAGAGTGTGGGCACAAGCTTATAATCCTAGCCACCTGTGAGACAGAGGCAGGAAGATTGCAAGTTCAAGGCCAGTCTGGGTGATTTAGTAGACACTTGTCTCAAAATACAAATAAAAAGGCTGAGATGTAGCTCAGTGCTAGAGAGCTTGCCTATCATGTGTGAGGTCCTGGGTTTAATCCCCAGTACAGAAAAAAACAAAAAACAAAACCAAAAATAAACATTGCAAAGAAATAAAATCCCATAAGAATTAAGGTATAGACTCTTGAGTTTTCCATTGTCATAAATATTTACCCCTTCCTCCCTCTTTCCCTCCCTCCCTTCTTTCCTTCCTTCCTTCCTTCCTCCCCCTGTAAGGGATCCCACGGAAACCATGCTGGACATGGGAAATCACATAAGGGAGTTTATTAAGCAAACAGAGTGTCTCCCTGCAGGGTAAGAGAGAAAATGAGAGGAAAAGAAAGGGAACGAGAAAGGGTGTGTGCTAGAGAGAGTGTGAAAGTGAGGAGGAGAGAGAAAGTGAGTAGGAGAGAGAGAGAAGGATGAGAAAAGATGGCGGGATAGCTACAGTGAAGCAGTTGAATCCTACCGGGCTAATAGGGGACCAATATCGGAGAAGGATACTTGCAAGCTGACTGATGAACCAATAGCTAGCTAGGATGTTCACAGATTGACAAGTTGGGAGGCGGGGAAAATGGCTACACTGGAAAGGTGGGTGGGTGGGGGGAGCAGCTTTGTACATTATACCACCACCTCTGTCTCTGACTTTCTCTCTCTCTTTCTTTCCTTCTTTCTTTTTTTCCTGCTTATTTTATTTAGATTTAAGAAAAAGGTTGGAATTGGGTAGGCAACTTTGTAATGACCTGGTGGAATATATAGGAAGGACAGTGGATTTGGAAAGAGTTTGAGGTTCACTGTATTTATAAATGTTTCTGATATTCAACATTTTTAAATGTAATGGCCTGCTTCCTATTGGATTCTGAAATCCTCAAAATAAATCTCACATGATCTATAGACACAGTCACGTAAGGATACCAACCAGGCCATCTTCAGTATAAAACAGAAAACTTGAGGGCAAAGAATGTGGGCAAAGAATGTGGCATAATGGAAATAGCCAAGCTCCTCGGGAAGTAAGCCCCATACCTGTGTAACCTGTGGTAGCATTTTTTACATAACTCCAAGTGCAACTTGCAGTGACTATTCTATAAGTAATATAATTGGTAAACTTGTTTGGTTGTTGGCTGTTGTTTATTGTGAGTCACAGGGACACTGAGATGGTAAGGAACTGCAGGAAGAGACTTAGAGGAAGCATTGTTCTTTATTTAAGAGTGGACTTTATCCTAATGAGGTGGGTTCCCTGCCACAGGGAACCTTACTGCAAATGCTAGATACTTCATATCTCATGAATGATTTTGAAGGTGACTCTCTAAGAAAGAGAAGGTGGAGGTGGCCTCTAGGGTATTCCTATTTTAACTTTGGATTGTTCTACTCTATATGTCCCTGATAATACAAAAACTGCAGTCACTCAAATCTTAATGAAATAACAAAGCAGTCAGTGTTTCCTTTTGTGATTCTTTTACTCCACATCAGAATCCCACTCCTTTTAAAACAGTCCTCCCATTTTTAACATCTTTAAGAAACCCACATCTTCCTGCCACAGGCTGATGATTCTCCTATTCCATCTCTTCCTACTGTTTACACTGACAATTCCAAATATCAAATTTATGTGTTGGTCTTCAAACAAAAACAAAAACAGCCCTTTTGTTCCCTGTCTTTGTATTACCATCTGAAGAAAATGATTCAACAGATGTTATGGATTTAAGACAGAATTGAGGACCCCAGGGGTTATTTAAACATGAGTTAATTCCCATCCATCTCTTGGGTAGTCAGCATGGGGGCATAGACCAGACAAGCTCAGGCAACTCATGGGCTTCATGGGGTCTCCTGGAGGTCAGGCTGGCCTCCTGGCTTCCCTCCTCGACTCCCCTGGGGGCAGTGCTGTAAAGACATAAACCACCCACTGTGAACTGAAATCATGAATGCTGAACATATAAAGGGCAAGAGTTTTTGTATTTAGAAAAATATGATTTGGAACATGATCTGCCCATGTTGCCTTTACATTTCCCAGGGGTCCACATGACTTTATTCTCAGCATCCTTTTCCTCCTTTCTACTGCTCCCACAGCCTTGGGTTCAGAGAACAGAAGCAGCTGCCTGGAGGTAACAAGCTCCCATGATAACTAAGCAGAAAGGGAACAGAAGTGAGAAATAGAGCATGTTCAGTTTCCTGATGTCTGCTGGCTGATTTATTTTAGAACCTCTACAAGTGATCTCGTGCTTATTTTTAAGCTTGTGTACATGGGTAAAATATAAATGTGGTCTAGGTTTAAATTCTGAATGGCATTCTGTATGTTTACACAAGGGATTACATATTGAAGAAAGACTACAAGGCCGAAGATATTTCCTTGATTTTGGTAATCATTTATTATAATAATAGAAATTACTTATGTAATGTAACTCTCCACATTTTTTTCTAACAGCACTCACAAACTGTGCCTTGTTTAAAATAAGCAATCTTCATTATGTGTATTTTCTTACACATGATTCTTGAAGCAAAACAGTTAAGAGGAATCTAGACAATCCAAATGTTTGATTTTCCAAATAATTTTGCCAGGATCTTTGGGCATAAATTTTTTCTTCTCCTGCTGAGAAAGTGCACATACTTGCAATTTAGTCTATTTGCGCAGTTTTTTCTTTCCTCCCTTAAACTGATAATAAGCATATGGGAGTGGGATTGAATTTGATACAAGCTGTTGATTTATATTGAACACTCAAAAAATGTAAGGTATCAGAAAAATTTTAAACTAACCAGTGATGGACTAAAATATATTGAAAGTTGGATAAATGATACAGAATCATTCTGATGTGGGACTTGTGGAAGTGGGGTGATGGTTAAGTTTGTTTAGCCTTTACAGTCATATAGTTACAGTGTTCAAGGAACAGAAATAGGAACCTAATAGAAAAAAATAAATTCATACAACGGGAGTAAGATAATTATTATCATATCTATCATGTCACCATTCTTTTGCTATCTTGGGATGTGTTATTTTTAGAAACACAAAATTAGGCATAGCATATTTAGATCTCTATACCTCTAAGAAAGATCTTGAACATGCATTGAACATAAACTGGAGATATTAAATTATTTTAAAGGATATAATTAAAATTTTTCTTCTATCTGTTGATAAAATGGGCTTCTGAGAAATCATGTGTAAGGAATTTCCACAGAACCACGCCGGACACGGGAAATCACATAAGGGAATTTATTAAGCAAACAGTGTCTCCCTGCAGGGTAAGAGAGAAAATGAGAGGAAAAGAGAAAGGAAAAGAAAGGGCGTGCACTAGAGAGAGTGGAAAGCCAGGAAGATAAAGTGTGTAGGACAGACAGAAGAATGGAAAAAAGATGGCGGGGCAGCTACAGTAAAACAGTTGAATTCTGCCGGGCTAACAGGGGACCAATATGGGAGAAGGATACTTGCAAGCTGACTGATGAACCAATAGCTAACTAGGATGTTCACAGATTGACAAGTGCTTGGGAGGCGGGCAAAATGGCTGTACCTGGTGGGCGGGGAGCAGCTTTATACATTACATCATGTGGCACACCTTAAAGGGACAGTCAAGAATTGAGGGACTTGAGTTTCATTTCCATCCTTATGATGTCAG
Source organism: Sciurus carolinensis (assembly GCF_902686445.1). Classification (NCBI taxonomy): domain Eukaryota; kingdom Metazoa; phylum Chordata; class Mammalia; order Rodentia; family Sciuridae; genus Sciurus; species Sciurus carolinensis. The sequence continues at coordinate 90,961,591 of NC_062224.1, forward strand.
GTAAGAAAAATGCTCTCATACTGCTGCTTCTTATTGTCTTATGAATGGACTAGACTGTGCAAGGAGACAACTTCTAGTTATAGGTGGTCTGACTAGAATAAGGGACAGGCTTGATCCTAGATCCTTTGTCATGGCCTTGTCACTTGTCCTGGGTGCCTTCCCACCCTTCTCACCTGCATCTCATTGCCATCTATCTTCTTCCTCATCCTCCTTCTGCTTAAGACAGTCAGGCCTCACAGTCCCTGAGATTTCCTGCTGCATGTTCTCCTTCTTGTAAAGCATTGTGAGTTTTATAGCTCTCTTTAGTTTCACCTCCATCAAATTACCCAGATCCTGTTACTTAAACTTCATTTGCAACTAGTAATGAAAAAACACATCTGAATAATAAGATTCCCATGGTTCTTAAAGTTTAGTATACATTGCAGGCATCACCCGGATTACCTGTTGAACTTGCACAAGTGAATCCTGCTCCTGGAGCTCATTAGTGTTCATTTTTAGCCAATGACTCAAAAAGATTCCCATGCTCGTTGAGAAACATTACTCCAGGATTTTGTAAGTTACCAGAATTTTAGAAGAATTTAACTCAAGTTACAAGTAGACCAGAGGTGGACTCTTTTGTTTTTTTGTGTGATAATATGAGTCCAATCACATAAGGAAATTGGTGGTGATTTTTATATACATAATAAAAAAAATACAATAAAATTGTGATTTAAGTCTGTAGCCTGTTCTCACTGTCTTGTGAGCGTGAGAACCATATGAATTGAATGTGTTTTCCAGGTGTGGGAAGCTTCATCCTCAGTGCAGTAGCAGTGGAAGGTGGACCCTAATGGAAAGTGTGTAGTCCATGCTAACTTCATGCTATCCTTGTGCATGGATCGATTCAGATTATAAAAGGCCTTCCAAGGGTCTACATGTTCCATCTGTTGATCACACAGGCTTGCCCTTTGCCTTCTGCCATGGGATGACACAGCACAAAGGCCCTTGCCACACATGGGTCTCTTCATCTTAGACTTCCCAGGCTCTGTCTGATACATCAGAAATAAATTCCTTTTCTTTATAAATGACACAGACTATGATAGTCTACTGTAGTGACACAGAACAGACGAGGACAGGACCTATTTACCTGTAGGATAATTCTGTGTTACTCTTCTCTGGAGTTTCACAGGTGACAACTCACTTTGGAATATTGGAATATTTGGAGTTCATGAATTAAAAAAAAAAAAAAGAAAAGAAAAAAGGGAGGGATCACAAGAAAGAAAAGGAAAATTAATGAATTCTAAAAGTATAAAGTTCATTGAGAAGAAGAGAAATTTTGCTTTATCACAACATATTATATAAAGGAATATTTTTAAAGAATTGTAAAAGCAAATCTTCCTTCGTTATTTCACACAGAAGTCCAACAGAGAAAAAGAACTTTACTATTTTTACTTATTAGTTACTAATGTTTTCTTTAATTCTCTTCATATCCTCACTTACATGGCTTACAGTGCTCTGCTTTTTTAATGAGCAATATTGTAAAATTCCTTAGAACCTATTATTCAGTGTATAATGTTAGGTGCTTATAATGCTGACTCTCTGGGCCCACTACAGACCTACTGAATCAGAGCCTGCATTTTACACAATTTCTAACTGATTTATATCTGTTTTAAGGTTGGAGAAGCAGGATCTTAAAATACTTTTTTCTTGGACTTTATCATACAGGAGTGTATTTCTAATTTTTTCCCTTATGAAATAGGTAAAACGGTTTCTTACTGTGTGTTTTTTTTTTTTTTTTTTTTTTTTTTTTTTTTAAAGATAACTGTTGGTTTGGTTTGAGTTTAGTTGCATTTTTGTTTGTGGAAAGGGGGTAAGAGGATTTTACTGAAATGGATTAAGTCTATACATCATATTTTAAAATAAAAGATTCATTTCTTTGACTTCTTGAATTCAGATTTGATAAAAACAAAGAAATTTAAGTGAAATTGTAGGTATTGATGAAATTGAAGTAAAGTTTATTTGCAAGAAGAGCTATTAGATTTTCCAAGTCTTCTAAAATGTAATAACATTTTGAGATGGATGTGTTTCAAGTTCAGACATCTGTTGTCTGTCCAATGAAGGATGAGGAAATATCCACACTGCCTCACACTCCCACCTCCTGATTTCGTTTCTTCAAAACAGTTTTTTATAATGTGAGTTTTCTAATGTTTACATTCCATTCTACAATCATAATTTTAATCATTGTATAAACTTATTTGTGTATCCAGGCATATTGTGACATTTGTTATACTTACCATAGTATCTGCCATCCTGAGTGTTAACCTTGATTCATTTCTTAAATGCAAATATTTCATTAAATATTTTTATTCTCTTCCCAAGCAAAGTATAATGAGTATTGTTTTCTTTAGCATGCATGCTTTATACCGGAAGACCAATTGTGTAAGTGTGTAATTCTTTTGTTACTCCTTGTTGCACATTGCTATATATAAGGCTGCATTTTAAGCATTGTTTATTTCCTTGGAGAAATCTCAGATCACTCTAATTTTCCCACCCCTCTTTTTGACTGACTATATATTAAGTTCTTTTTCTATGAAGTTTGCTTTCTTTACCAGCATGTCTTAGTTTTGTTATGAATTTTGAAGTGTATAACATGTCTTAAGTTGGTAAAGATTAAAAATTTTTAGAATAGTAGTTTTCTTTGATAATATCTGTAAAGATTTTTTTGCTTTCAGATTTTACATCCTTCCTTCCTTCCTTCCTTCCTTCCTTTCTAAGAAACTCTGTGCATTCTAATTTGTTTTCTTCTCTTTACCATAGAAGTGAAAGTGGTAAATTTCATCACTCAGACACTAATACTTAGGTTTCCTTCTTTACTACTACTGCTCTTTTGGGAATTAGTACTGATCTTCTGCTTTAAAAACTATTGAATGTTATGAGTTGTTATGCCAGGTGGCCACAGGGTATAAGCAACAGTGACTTATACTCAGAATTATGGGAAAATGTTCATCTGTTGATAATATAATTGTCAAATTGCTGGGCAGTATCACTAGAAGGCCCATATGCTACATAAATGATAAGAGTAGGTAAATCGATTTCATTTCTTAGGAGATTATATAGTTCTCTCTCTGATAGATACAAATGATGTAACACCAAAATTATGAGGGACAAAAGAAAAAAAATAGGTAAATTTGACTTCTTTAAAATTAAAAACAACAACAACAACTTTTTCTCCAAAAAAGTGAAAAAGCAATCCACAACATGGAAGACAAACATTCTGGACTGGAGAATGGAATGGAACAGAGAAGTGTTAGAATGTGGAGAAGTTAGAATCCTCATACATTGCTGTTGGGAATACACACTGTTATAGCTGCTTCAAAAGACAGGTGGTAATTCTCAGAAGGTAAACTTAGATTATCATATAACACTACAATTCCTCTTCTGGGTATATATTCAAGAGAAATGGAAACACAGGTTCACATAAAGATTGTGCATGAATGCATCACCCTAAAGCTGAAGCCAACCAAATACCTGTCAGTAGAAGAATGGATAAATGAAATGTGGTGTATCTGGACAAGGGAACATAAGTTAGCATGAAAAAAATGAAGTATTGATAGAAAACACAGTATGGATAAGCCTTGAATCATTAGGAGCTAGTTACAAAAAGATGAAACATTGTAGGATTCCAATTAATGTGAAATATTTAAAAATGCATATGTATGAAAACACAAAGTAGATGTGTGGTTTCAGGGTTGGAGGGTAGAAGAATGGAGACCACTAGTGACAGGGTTTCTTCTGGGGTGCTGGAAGTGTTCTAAACTTAGCTGGGGTGATGATTGCACAGTTCCATTAATATGAGGAGGACCACTGAACTATATAATTTAAATAGTTAAATTGCATGCTGTATGATTTATATTGTAATAAAACCACTGAAAGAAAAAAGCCAAGTGGAGTTCAGCTTTTGGCATTTCTTTCAGGTTTCTCTTTGGTCACTTATCATGCTTAACATCCTCTCCTGCCTGATCCTATTTCTCTGAGGTCCTGTCTTCTGCTCTTTTTCCCTTGTACTATTTCTGTGTAGGTCACTCCCTCTTCCAGTCCACCCAGTTGACTCATTTTGTGATGGTGGTGAAGGAAGGAGCTAAGTGGATGAAGGGATTATATTCTTCCCTTGCTCCCTTGTAAATGTTATAGTTATTATATAACTATACCTATTTGCCATATCCTCCTTGCCTCTGTGGATGTAAAAATTCGAACCTGGACAGTTTTTATGTGGTTGTTGGTGGGATTAAGGCTGTGGGAAACGACTCATAATTCATAGCAATTTTAGATTCTGCTAGTAGCTTTTTGCATGCATGGAGAAAGTACAAATATATTTGCATCAAATTATATGATATCCAAACCTAGTAGGTTTTTGAGGAGTCCACTGAGCTTAGATTTAAAAAAATCTTTTGCTAAGAATGAGAATCAACATTCTTTTTTCTGTCGTTCAAAAAACATTTCATAACATTAGTTTTACTCCAAACTTCTTATTTTCATGAAGTCAGTTGTTATTCTAAAGTTTATTTCTCAACTGCTCACATTCTGGGAAAAAAAATCACACTGCTTAGTCTCACAGGAGACATTATTTGTATTATAAAACAAATGTGATCATGTATAATGAGACATTGAAGTGCCAAGCCTGCCAGTGTGCTTTTATGATGCTCAGGACATTCTTTTTCCAGTGAAGTCTGTGTCTGAAAACAAATTATAATGAAAATCTTGCTCAATGAGAGGATGGAATCATATCAAAAAAAGTACCCAAACCATCTGAGTGTTTCTGACATTCAGAAATACTCTTTCCTATCGAAGATGTATTAGGCAAATTTGTTTCTGATTTCTAAATCTAAAATTTTTCTAATTTGCCCATTTCATTTTTTTCTAATTGCAACTCCATTTACAAGTAAATCACTCTTTCAGAAAAGAGTTATGAGAAGTTTAATTTTTCAATTTAAAAAAATGTTTATTTTTTGAATTGGTAATAACATTAACACGGTTTAAAATTTTAAAATGAGTAAATCAGAATAGTGTGAAAATTTGTTTATATCTCTGACTTTATTCAGTTTACATTTGCAAAGAAAATCATTTCGATTGGGTGTTCTATTGTTCTATTTCCAGTATATGCTCCAAAAGATAGTGCATACATTTGGAATTAAATATATGATATACATATTTCTCCTGTCTTTAATCAAATTATAATGACTATGTAGTCTGTTTTGTACATTTCTTTTAAAACTCTTATAAGAAGTCTTAGGAGATGTTTCCAGAACAGTACCATGAGTTTCCTTGAGTTTTTATAATTTGCAACATGATCTTTTGTGTGGGCGTGCAATATAAGTTATCGATACAGTGACCTTTCATGGATATTTCAGTTGTCTGGGAGAGTCATCTAAGTTGCTGTGTGTGTGAATAATTTGTTCCTTTTTCTTGTCAAATGATATTCCATGGTTCAAATATATTTTATAATTTGACCATCTGCTGGGCTGCATCCAGCTTTGAACTTTGCATAAAGTTTTCATTGTGTGCAGATTTTAGTAAAGACAAGCATTTTTATTTCTCTTGCATAAGTGTGTGGATACAATTGCTATATTGTGTGATAATTGCATGCTTAGTTTTTAAGTCACTGCCAAACTATACCATTTCCAGTTTTCCACACAGCATTTAGGGCTATCACTATTTTTAATTATGGTCACTCTGATATGTAATGGATTTAATGTAACTGATCTAGTTTTTAAAATATGAAATATTATATGCTTCATTAAGAATCATCTATAAGATTATAAAAATAGTAGCAGGCACAACAAGGGTAATTCTTCATAGATGGTAAGAGATAAGGATTATATTTTTTGACTTTTTATATTGTTCATTTGGTTTATGTCTATTCCCCTTTTATATATCAATATTTGTTTTCCACCACATTGTTATCTTCACAGATTTGAGAGTCTGAGGATAGAAGTAAATGTAATTTATTGCTACCCAATCTGACAATATTGATGATTCTGTGGTCATACAGCAAGAGACATCAAGATTAATAATATCCTATGACATGTACACAATACATTTTACTGAGATTAACTTTAGTATTCTGATTTTAGAATCCTCACAATTGCAATATGTTAAAATGTTAATTCTCTAAGATATTGCTGAGAGACAGATGGGGTAATTATCTACATATCAAATGTAGTTGTTTGGAAGGGACAAATTGAATTTTGAACAAAATTACTCATGCAAAAAGCTTAACTAGTAAATTTACCTTATAAATTTTAAGTCAATGGCTTTCAGTGCCACCACAACTATATTTTGCATTAGTATTTTGCTTACTTATTTTTAGGAGTTATTTATGATTTTATATAATATATCTCACCATGTTTATTTCTGTTACTTCACCTTGAACATTTTCTATTACTTGATGTTACAGTAGTTTTTTTCTCTAGATAATCCTTTTGCTCTGGATCTCCATTTTATGGTAATTTTCTCAATAAGGGGTTTGACCAGTTTACATCTGCCTTCTGTGTGATTCACTGTCGCGTGGTAACATATTTCCTACAAGTTCCTCTGATCATTTTTTAACAGAACCACTCGCCGTCTTCTTGAGGAGAAGCAGGCACTTTTGCTCCTTGTGTTACCAAGTACCCAACTTGGTGCCATTCAGTGAATCAATCTATCATCTATCTATATTTTGATTGAGAAATGCAATAATGAACTTCAAAATCTCTCCCAGTCTCTTCAGTTCCTTTCAAACATTCATTTTCCTTCTCCAGTAAGTTATTCATTCATAAGTCCATTTCTGTGAGGGTAAGCAAGTAAATGAACTCAAGGGGGAATTTGAAGAAAAAAAAAAAAAGGAAGGATATACTGTAGAAAGTTGTTCGGTTATTCAGTGTTCTTCCAACAACTTCCACACATCCAGGACTAATATTTTAGCTCTCTTTATCCAGTATTCTCCTTTGGAAAATCAGAGCTATACAAAAATATTTAAGTGTTTACTTCTGATTAATGTTCTCTGAATTTTTATATCCATAAATTAATTGTCTTCAGACTGCCCCATTTTGTTGTTTTGAAAATAACTTGCTACAGTTTTGTGACTGAAAGGTTAATGCTTATTTGGGTCAGTTCAGAAAAGTAATTAAGAAATTCTAATTAGACTAGCTGCATATTTTAGAAACCATATTCTTTTAATTTAATATATTATATTTTTAACTCTATAAATCAGTTATTGCATCTTTTTAAATTATAGTTTTAAAAAATTATAAGTGCTCTTGTATATTTCTTCCTCTTATAAATGATATGATATATTGTTTTTTAAGTAGGATTTAAAAAATTATATATGCCCATATATTTCTTATTATAAATTATATTGTGTCATACAGTTTTTAAGCTGCTAGACACATCTAGATTTTTATTTGACAGGAAATAATTGTGCTTAAAGTGTTTGATACGCTCATACTTTATAAAATTAAATTTATTTTTAACCAGCACATAAAATACTACATACTAATGGAATAATGTGATATTTTGATACATATATGTTTGTGTAATGTTTAAACAAAGGTTCTAATAGCTATCTCCTCTTCCCCCATGCACTGATTGAGAAAACTGTAAACTCAGTCTTCTCAAGATGACGTGCAGTAATAGCCTGGTGAGACTACCCTGGGAAGCGCAGAGAACTCCAAGCCATTTCACCTTTCACATCTTAGAATTATTGTTTGTTTAGCCTGTATTTCTTCAGGGTGCTGAATTCCATGCTGGTGGCTGTTCATCAGGACTCTCTTTTTTATCCTTCCCTCTGCTGCATTCATGTAGTTGTGCTAGTACATCCTGTTTGACTTGTCTCCTGCCCTCCCTCCCTTCCTCCCTTCCTTCCTTTCTTCCTTCCCTCCTTCCTCTTCTTCCTCTTCCATCCCACCCCCTCAAAGTGTGTGTTACTGGGGATTCAACCCATGGGCATTCTACCCCTGAACGACATCTCCAGCCCTTTTTATTTTTTAAATTTTGAGGCAGTGGCTCACTAAGTTGCCCAGGCTGGTTCTGAACCTGTAGTGCTTCTTCTTCAGCCTCATGAATTGCTGGGTTCAGAGGCACATGCACCACACCTGGTTTCTGTTTCAATTTCCATTCCACAATCCAACATCTCTGCATTTCTCCAAGTGTCTGTCTGTTCTCTTTGAACTCCAGCATTCTTCCACAGTCACCTACCTCAGTACACAGACAGCTACGTTCCAGTTATTCTATCTTGTGAAGCTGCAGGGAGTGTTAGGTGCCTCTGACCTGTCATGTTGGGAAGGTCCTCATTGCTCCTATTTTCTTAAAACACAAAACAAAACAAAAAATTCGAATTCATATTTGTGCTGCGGTACAGAATTTTCTATCTTGTTTCCTTCTAAGGGGAATTGGATTGGAAAATTGACAGAGTTTGAAACAGATTCTCCCTCACCCCCAATATAGTCCCTGACTTGCTATTATATAAATGAATTATATTTTGACTTTTAAATTTCATTCAGTCTCCTCAGAAATTCTCAGATGTTAAGAACAACATTGATGATGCACCAGTATTAGAACATTATTTTCGACAGTGGTTACATGAAGAATGAAATGTTCTTACATGGGGATTATAAAATATGTAAAAGTACATTTTCTTCTGGCCCTAAAAACTGCTTAGAGTAATCCCTTGTTCAACAACATCATATTATGTTCACAATGTTAATAGTCTATGTACTTTGACTACCTTTAATAATAAAATACAACACAGGAAACAGTTCATTTTATAATTCTTTATATTTGAATATTCTCTTTTGGATAAATATTAATTTATTTCATAGTTCTTATTTCCCTATATATAAGTAGTTTATTAAGGTATTTGAACAAAGTTCTTAAAGTGATAACACAAACTAGCAGCATGCCACTATAACTAGTATTATTACTCACTTTTAATAATGGCTAAATTTCAAGTTTTCATCTAATTCACTAACAGCCTAAAATATGTTAATAAGTTGAATGGTCAGGACCTTTCAAAGTTGTAGGCCATATCATAAAATAGTCTCTCTTTAGCTCTGGGAATATACATTTGGAATCCTTTTAAGGATTCTGGGTTGATTTCCAGTCTATGGAAGGGATTCTGGGAAAAGACTAATAATCACTTAAACTATTTGTTTCAAATTATATGGCTTTATAAATCAGACAATTTAATGATTTTTTTTTAGTGGTTAATAATTAGATGAATTCCTAATTATTCATGTCAGAGGAAAGTATTCATTTAAATCTGCTTTCAAAAATTAAAGCAAACAAAAAATCATGCCATTGAATTTTATGAAACTGATGAGTTATAATCATTACTCAAGGACTACTAAGATAAATGAGAGGAGTGACTTTTTTTGAGAGGAGTAATTTAATTCAAATAAAAACTAAATACTGTGGGCCATAAAATTGGAAAGAGTAGTAAAAGTATGTCCTAAATTAGAGACATCATTAAAGCATGAGTTGGATTTTTATAATTGTGAACACAGGGTAAAATACTAATAATTGTAAGATTTTTTTCTATAAATCAGAAATTTATACATCATGAAATGATTGAAGCATTCAGTAATATCATTAATTATAATTTTTATTTATACAATAATGATTTAAGAACACTTCCTCCTCTAATGTTTCTCAGCTGCCTATACAATGCTAACACATATGTGGCCCTCAGATATTTATTGAGTGAATTATTGAATAGAAGCTGGCCATATACATTGCTTCTGTAATTAAAATTATTATTTTCTTATATCATTTTTCAATAAATTAGTACTTATTTGTTTTTATGTCTGAAGAAACTGAATTAACTTATCTGATAATTTCACTGAATTGTATAACTTCCTTTTCTTTTTTTGTATTCATTTCAGATTTTTGTCTTCAGAGAAATATTTAAGAACAGTTTTCATGAAATGCATGAAAAGACCTTGCTTAAACAAAATATAAAACCATAACAGAATAAAACACAAAGAAGAAGTCAACATCATTTTTTCTTTTAATTTAAATAGAGATAAATTTCATGGAGACTCATATTTCATTTTTTCAAGTACTAACCTTGCTATAGTTTAAAGTTAACTTTTTAATTGGGTGATGCTAGGATAATAAGCAGAAGTTAGGAAATTTTTAAGAATAATTAGAGTAAATACAATCAAATGGTTCATTAAAGTTTTTATAATTTAGTAAAATCTAATTGTGATATGACTTCACATTATGCATAGTCATCAACTTCAAATTATCATTTCCTCGTAAATGTAATTACCTATAGTAAAGACAAATATCACACTCTTATAAGGTAGTAATGCCATAAAAACCCAACAAAAAAAATGAGAATCATTCCAAATATAGTTTTGGGGGAGCTTCTTAAAGAGCCTAAATTGGATTAAATTACATTACATTTTCTCAAATATTTGTTAGAATGATACTCAATTGTCATTTTTGAATGTGCTTGTCATTAACTGATTCAGGCTTTCAGGCTTTCCAATTTCCCATGTGCCACTGATGCTACCTTTAAGTGAGTAGTGCCTGGGAAAGACACTACTTACTGAACATAGGTAGCAACCGAACAATGAAAACTTTTTCCTTTGAAATTTCAAAGAAAAAGCCAAATCAAAGAAAAAACAGATATTGGGATTGGCCACTTATTACATCACAGGACCTTACCTTGATCAACCTGTAGTGCAATGCCTTAGACTTCTCTTAGCTTTCTAAGAGCTGAGCAGCTGATTTCATGAGGGCTTCCATGGTTGAGTAGTTTTAGAAATTCTGTCTCATGTTAGTGAAGTAAAGTATGACCAAGATACAAAGTGTAATGTTGAGGAAATGGCTCATGAAATCAAGTGTGAAAGGGAAATTGTAATCAGAACTGTACTTTGATAATATGGAATCAGATAAACAAAGAAAAGGATGGTGGATGATTTTGAATGGCAGTCCACATTGTGACTGGTCTCCATTAGGAAAATTATAGAATTACTTCTCTAATATGAGGGATGCTGACTTAGAAAGCAATCATTGAAATTGTCTCAGTTCTATAAAGAATCTATAAATAGACTTTGAAGATCTGTTTCATACACAAATTGCATAAATTTTATTCCCTTGTATTTTGAAATCAAATGTCTAAGGAAGTTTCCCATCTTTTCCCCTGCTATCTTAAAGGATAAAATGAAAGCTTTATTTTAATGTTTGTTCTATTTAATGTTAATTTTTAGTTCACAACAGCTTTCTTGATCTTCTCATTTCTTTCTTATTCTTCATCTGAGAATAATCTGAGGACATAGCCATTTCTGTTCTGGCTCGAATAGTCTCTTACGTCTAGCAAATACAATTATTAACAAAAATAATTATTCTGTGGCTTGTACATATTTATTACCTTGGGTAGGATTGAAGAATGAAATACTTTAAAGTAATGTACCTCGCCAGCTGTGTACTTTTCATGCATACACAAGTGCCTTCACAGTCTAGTAGGAAATCAGTTTTCTCCATGGAACATTGCCTCCATACGATTTTCTTTTGGGGTATAAATGTATTAAAGATGGTTATCTGTCAAAGCACTCAACAATGAAATATGGACAATCAGCAGCTATAGGAGCTGTCTTTGCAAAACATGGTTTTCTGAGATGGTACCTTGCTATGTCTTAAGTAAAAATGTTCCCTTCTTTCCCAGCTCTTCCATCACCTTCCAAGCTTTTGTGTAGAGTGTAAGAGTATTGGGCCTTAATGATAGATATCATGCATTATCTCCAACTTGTGACTAAAAGCCAATTCTCAGTGAACAAAATCACTGTTTAGGTCGAGAGACGTTTCTTGACCCAGGCTTTATGGTAGAAGTGGTGAGGCCTTTGCTACCCACCACCCACTCCATATGTAATTTCTTTCCACTTCATGGACTTTTCATTCATATTATTTGCTCCAACTTGTAATTTAAACGTTTATTTGTATTTATTTTCTCCTTCTATTATATGGGCTTTATGAGAACAAAAAATGATTTTGTTTACATCTTTAGATACAGTGCTAACCACAATAGAAAGAAATAAAATATTACTGAATGAATAAATACCTCTGCAGCCAGGTTAAGGCTTTTATTTGCACATGGATTGATGGAAAGAATTGCTAGATTTCTGAAAAAGGTAGTCAATGGTCCTGTGATATGAAATACCCAGAAGATTGAAGAACTTGAAGTTTCCCAGTACATTTTGGTTTATAGGAGTGCTACCAGTTGACACTAGTCCAAATGGTTTATTTTTATACTTGCTTCTTTCTGGATCATCATGTTTCTCTTTTTAAGTGATCCTTATCATTATGAGACATACAGTCATCTTCTCAGAGGTACGGACCATGATCTCTTTTTGTTAATTGAGGGATAATTTTGTTATATGTAGAGTCCTAAGAAGGTCTCTAATTGTACATTGAGGAAGCAATTTTCAGTACATCAGTGTTTCTCTTAGTCATTCTGTTAGCATCACTAAGTCTTGTGCTCTAGAAGATTCTGGTGGGTAGAAGTAATGACTAAATAGAATTGTGATATCCTTAATCATAGATTTGGTCATTAACTTGATAATACAAATTTTATTCCAACATCATTTATATTATCTTTGGTTTTCCCAGGAAAAGAATGAAATTCCGTTGTGACCAGACAAAGGTCTCTGTTGTGTGGTATTTTGAGGACCACTTTTGCTCTTGGATTGCTGCTGCTTTCCTCTAGAAGGGGTCAGTTTTTGAAAGACCAACATTTTCGTGGGAGGAAACAATGTTCCAAATATTACATAGAGAAGAAAGCAATCTGATCTCCTTTGTTCCATTGCTGTGCTTTCTGTAATAGGTCAGATGGTTTCATGCCTTGGTTTATACTAACAGTCATTAACCTGGTTATTCATCAAAGCATCAACGCAAAGAATAGAGAGGAATATTATCATTTGAATATCTCTTTACATGTGGATAGGTTCATATAGAGTGACAATAAATGAGTTTGACTCAGCCACAGAGTCCTTATACATGTTACAGTATCATCAGTAATCCTGATGATAAATTATTGACATATATTCACGATTTTCTCTTTCTTTTTATTTCATTTAATCAATACCATGCACATTGAATTCAGCTAGTTATGATGAAAATTCAAGAATGAAATAAGAAACACAATCTCAAGGATCATATGTATGTTCTCTCTTGTTTATCTCAACATTTTTCTTCTTTTCTTGTTAATAAAACTCATGAAAAGTTAGAACTTAGAACTGTAAAAGCGTTCCAGGATATCAAGGTCAAAAGTGAAGTTGACTCTTGAATGGTTCTCTTGATGTTAGTTTTGGAAACTGAAATCATGTCCAAATAAATTACATGGAAATTGGAAATATCACTTTTTTTCTGTTTATTGCTTGAATAATGCACATGTTTATGAACTATTCAGAATCAGAAAGAGTTGTTCCTGGTTGCACGTTCTGTTAGTCCATACTCCGATGCTTTGAAAAAAGGTGTCATAGACTTCAAATTTAAATCAGAATATTATTTCTGCTCATACTCATTTTATAATCACTATAAAGTAAATAAATATGAACATATGATAAGGCATCCCATTTCTAAGAGGGAAAAAGACTAATAATATAAAGGCTTTACTTACTAAAACATTTTGTTGTAGTGTTGAACAAAGTAAGCTAAACTACAAATTTGACTGTCTTGGTGGCTACATCAGAGCAAGAATGTTGACTTACAGATAAGCCTATTCCATCTACCCACTGATAGCCACTTCACATGATTTCTGAATTCTAGGAGATACCCCTTTAGTAGTTACTGCTCAACTTCTACTGTAAGTATTTTAGTAATTATATAAATTGCTGAATAAAGATATCTCTTTATTACTTCACAGAAAAAGACTTTTGTGTCAACTGACTGGAGACTATTGAAGTAATCACTGTGCTCTAGAGTTACTTCCATTATTTTAAGAAACTTGTTATAAATCTACATTTTTCACTAATAATGTTATGTGACCTTACTGAAAGTCCAAAAGGTGAAGCTTTATCAACCTTGTATGATGATATTGTTATAAGTATATCAAGTTAGTAAAGAGCTAAGAAAGAAAACAATTGAGGAGCTTTTCCTTGTCAGTTTCTATAATAGGTATTTCATGTACATTCTCATTTTTTTTTCTCATTAACCTTTAAAAGTAGGAATCACTACCTCCATTTTATGCAGAGGAATTTTCGTCTCAGAACAGGTAACTTTGAATACTTTTTGTGCATTTGGAATCCTGCAGTTATCCAGTTCCATAACTGGATTTTAAAACAAATCTATATGGCTACAGAACTTGTCCTCTTTTACTCTGTATGACTTCCCTGAACATCACCATCCTCAGTGGTAACTTGTCATTTTAGAAATCCTTGAAAGATTTTGCTTTGGGAACTGCAAGAATACCTCTTCCCTGATGGACCTGGAAGAAAAATATGGGTCCGTCTTACCTGAATTGAAGAAAAGGCCCCCAAAGCTATAAGTGGCAAAGCTGTACTTGGAAAAACAAATGAACAATTCCTCAGTCTTCTCAGCAAAATAAAAGAAATGAGAATACTGCAGGACAGTGTTCTTTCTTAGGATAGTGATCAGGTCAAGAATTTATGTTCAGTAAAATTGTTATTTATTTGGCTTTTGATTCTTTCTTTTAAGGTCTTATCTGAAGCACAGATAACTCTGGGAAATTGGTAGGAATTGAAGTCTGACTGACTGAACTGACTAGTAAATTGTAGTTAGGGGATGGGTATGCTGTGATTTCTAATATGCTTATTTTTAAATGACCTGGTATCACTAGAAAGTACCAGTTTGAATTTTCATGTATTTAAATATTCAAAAGGTGATTTTGAAAGGATGAAAGTTTTAGGAAGTAAAATCATGGTTAAAACTTGTGATCCTTATGTCAGTAGGTACACATGATCAATCTTATTTTGTGTTTTACTTATATTATTTAAATCCTAAGTGGTTGCTATAGTAAAGGTAGAAAATACCAATTAAAACAATTATCGGAAGCTTAAAGAATCACTCTGTGTTAGTCAGTTTTTCATCTCTTTGACAAGAAAAACTTAGAGGAGGCAAAGTTGATTTGTGCTCCTGGTTTTAGAGGTTTACTCTCTGGTTGGTTGACTCTATTGCTCTGGGCCTGAGATGAGGCAGAACATCATGGTCGAAGAGTCCAGTACAGGAAAGCTCATAGAAAGCAGAGAAAGTAATCATGGCACTAGGGACAAAATATAAATTTCAGAGTCATGAACCAAGTGACCTACTTCCTCTAGCCACGCCCTGGCTGCTCACAGTTACTACCTAGTACAGTAGTCCTTTCAAATCATTAATCCATCAAGTTGATAAATCTACTGATTTAGTTTATACTTCATATAATCTAATAATTTCACTTCTGATCACTCCAAATTGTCTCACAGGAGTTTTAGGGGGATACCTCATATCCAAACCATAACAAGCTCACATTAGTTTCCCCAATTCTAATATATTTTCCTCCGGTATTTATGCATATGTGATTTAACCAATCAAACCATAATAGTGTTTGGTAACCTATTTTTGTTTCTATATTGGTTTTCCACTTCATAGTACATCATAAATAGCTTTCCATTGTTCCAGTACTATTCCATACTACCAATGAGCCAAAAAAATTTAACTGGTTTTCTGTTATTAAAAAACTACATTGATGTGAGTTTTCAATCCAAACAAAATATTTAGCAACATCCATGTACTATGATTGTCATAAATTTCAAGTACCTTTTTTTTAAACATTTTGTTTGTTTTTGATGGCAATAACATGCTACACTTTTTTTTGTTTCTGAATTTTTATGAATTTGTACATATATACCTTTTCTTTCAATATTCTGCTATTCTTGAAATGCCCAAAAGTGACTCTGCATGTTTACTGTTTCTCTGAATGTGTCATCCATTTCATAGGGCATGTGTCAAATAGTAGTGTCCTCTTGGAATTTGACATTTAGTGTGTATGCACTTTTTTTTATTGCAGAAGGCTCATGCTGGTATGATTGCTGCATATTTTCCTGAGTGGTAAGGCATACATGTTGGTAGGCATTGTATCAATGCTGTAGATTTTCTTAACATCTCATTTTGTTTCCCAGAGAAAAGATCATAGGTTACATTTTCTGAAATAAGTGATATGTTTGCTATTTTGAACACCAAACATCTTGAGACCAAATAAACATAAATAAAAGATATTTAGAAAGAAGCAGAGAGGAATATTGTGACAATTTATTTGCTATTAATGAATGCACAGTGCTCTGTAAAATAATCGTGTTAACCAGTACACTGGCCTTCCTGCATCATCAACATTTCCTTAATAGTCTGTCAAGCAATGCTGAATCAAAGATAGCACTAAAGAAATTAGAGTCAGCTGCTGAAGCAGTAATGTTTACATCCTATAAAATCCTTAAAAAATAAAATGATAAAAACAAGCTTCCATTGCTTTGATCATGCTACTGGATGAAAGGAGTTTGTGGCTGTAAATAAATTTCTTTCTCTTGAACAAATATCGGAGGAGAAGATCATAATGTCTCCACAGCTAGTTCCTTGTGGATCCACATTTGTGCCTTTTCCACGGTTTCAGCCATCGATATCTGATTCAAGAAAAAGGTAATGTAGGGTAACTCTTATACCAAGGGTTGCCAACTGTTATACCAAGTGTTGATATGAAGAAAACAAGGTTTGAATGTTTTTGTTTACATGGATAATTATTTGCTCCTTACTTAATTGTTTCTCCAAGATGGAGTACTTTTAATAATCTGTAGTTGTAATGAGCTTATATTGCATGCTTTAAATATATTTATTTAATGATCAACAAGATATATATGTTAAAACTCTCTTTAGCATTAGTAATAGTCAATTCAATTTCTTTTTAATGTACCCTAAAATAATTGCATACACAGTGTACTCTTAAAATTAGAAAATTCCTCTAATTTGAAATAATGTCCTTTCTCTCACATTATTATTAAAATGGAAAGTATTTAGAGTATGTTACACTCAACATTTGTTCTGTAAAATTCATTCAATCCACATTATTTATTTTAGGATACATTCAAAAGTTAAATATTTATGTATAGGATAATTGTAGCATGAAGCAGTCATACATAATCACATCATGCCTGACTTTCTCAGCTCTTGAATGGGTTGGGTAACTTTCTCTCAAAATGCCTGCTTCTGCTCCTTTTATCAGTACGTTTCAGGCCAGGCTGCCAGCATTGCAGATGGGGTTGTTATAAATACATTGATGTCACCAGTCAAGGGAATAATTCTACCTAATGAGCAAGGGAAGTGCTAACCAATTTTTATTACTGACAAACAGTCATGAGCCAGCAAGAAGGAAACTCCCACAAAAGATAAATTTCTGTTCCATTAATGATTGTGGTTTTTATGATCGACCCTTAAAACTAAAATGCTTCTTCCTTAAATGGACTATGTTAAAGTAAGTGTTTGGGTAATAATCCATAATGACTGTGGATTTATGGCATTCTTATTTAGTCAGTTACATCTACTTTTGCTTGTATATTATTGGAAAATAAGAAGTCACTGCCTTTCATTTCTATTTGATATTTGCTTGAACACTTCTAGAAGAAATGAGGAAAGGAATCACATATAATTTGTTTTGCAGTTGAAATGGCAATTTAGAATTTTCTGTTGTGTTTAGAGGAAATCATAGAGTAATAAGATAATAGTACCTAAAGACTGTTTTTCAATCTTTCTAAATACTTGGGCCTACTCAGGATTGTAATATTGAAAATAAATTGTGTATTCACTCTACATCTGATTCCAACTTTCTAGACTATACTATCATGTAAAATCAGAAGGACTAGTCATTCCGTGGATTTACAAGAAAAAGATTACTTACAACAAATTAGGAAATTAAAGATAAAATTAGATTTTTTAATGTAAAAAGCATGTGCTTTTAATTTTTTGTCAGAAAGCATTTATATTAGACACGATCATTCTCCTACAGAAGTGGTTATGGGGATTGTGATTGTGGCTCTTCTTCCATTATTGGTCATTAGCTTGTTTTTTTTTTTTTTTCTTCTTAAACTTTTTCAAAGTAGTCAATTGGAATCCATTTGAAACTATGAAAGTATGAAAGTTGAGAGTAAGGAGGAGTGGCAGGAGAAATTTGTTTCGTTTTGAGGAGTCATGATGAAAGAATCAGAGATATTCTGTCCTTGCTCTGTCAGTGGGTAAAAGAGGGGCACCTCTATTCAAATTTCTTATCTATACTGAGCTTGAGTTTTCTGTCTATGAACAAAATTTAGTTCTAATGGACTCCTTGATTAGAAGACATGGACTCTTCACATATGTTGTTTGCAGGAGTAAAGTATAAGAAATATGTCTTCAAAATGCGTTTTATTTTTATTGTAAAATTATACTTTTATTTGATCCCAGATTATGACTTAGTAGCAAAGGGATCTTGGGCAATGTGTTCAACTTCCTCAGCCTCACCAATTTCATCAGTATGAGGATAATAATTTTTAGCTCAAAGAATTTTTGTAATGTTAAATGAAAGAAAAATCATGCTGGTGTAAAGCAGCAATGCAAGTAAAATGCTGTGATCCATGTGGCTACCCATAATAGTATGATTGATTAATCTAATGTAAGTACTTTTTGGAAGTGAAAATTTTCATTTTTAATTAAATAGCTCTCATGGTTAATGTTAGTTATTTTCATTCATTTTTTCTTTTTATTTCAATTTGATCCTATATATCAATTTCCTGCATGATTTCAGTTTCTGACATGATTAGGATAAAGTGTTGGACTAGGTGATTGTTGTAGAAATACGAGTAGAAAAACAGATTTCTTGTTTAGTTTCTTGAACTCCAGTGTGAACTTTCTAATGGCCCTTGCTGAACTACAGAAATAGCTTTAGTGTTTGCTGATTACATCAAGAAATTAATTTAACTGTTTTGTTTAATGCATTTTAAAAAATATATAGTAGGTTCTTTATGTGCACCAGCAAGTATGCTCCACATTAAGTTGTTTAAACTAATTGGAACTTTTTGATTTGTAACTTTATATTTTTCATTTAAATGAAAGTTTCTGAGTAATTAAGCATATATCCTTCATATGCTGGAAATATATCCTACTTCATGGAACACATGCTGATTCACAAGCAGAATAATGGTTTCCTATTAATATTCTTCCCCATGAAAGAAATTCAAGCAGCTTTTAAAGTACTTGAAACTGTAAAGATAATGGCCTTATTTTCTGAAAGATTATTTGATTATTAATATGTTTCATTTTATGTTACTATGTTTCACTAGTTAGTGTCATCATTTATATGTGAACAATTCTGAACACATTTCAGGTAAATTTGCCTAATTTTATGGTGATATGATGCATCCTTATTTGCACTTTCAGCCTTTGTCTTGCTAACACTTTATACTTAATTTCTGAAGCTAATAAATGCTATGAGATCTCCCCTTTTCTATTAAAATGAATAAAAGAAATATTTGCGATTTCAAATGACCTTTGGCTTCTTAAATAAGGACTTTTAAGGGATCTACCATAGAGTCAAGACAATGAACATGATATAAAAGTGCAGGACACAGTTTATGATTTCGTGTTGGTAACATTTGAGGAACAGAATAGACCAATCCAAATAACACCATGTGGTAGGTCCTGAGGGTCAGAGTAAGTGATACCTTAAGGACAGTCATGTATCTTTTAAGGATGGGGACACTTTCTGAGAAATGCATTATTAGGCAATATCATCATCCTGCAAACAATTTAGTGTGCTTACACAGACTAAGATGGCTTCAATATCACTGGGCAACATAAACATATGGGTCCACCGTAGTGTAAGCCATCCTCTATTGGCCAAAATATTGTTAGGTGGCCCATGACTGTACATAATATATGAACATACATCACAGTCGATTTGAATGTTCATACGTATTTACATATGTTCATATATATAGCATCTAGGATATAGGAATATAAAGATTTTGCTTAATACTAAGAATGTCTTATTACATAGGACCTGTATGAACATCATTATTTTGCATCACAAATCTTTCATGAACATTTGAAAATGATAATTTTCAAATTTCATAAATGTAATTAAATGATCACCTTACTTGTAGCATTTTAGGAGATATGAAAAATTGTAGAATACAATGTTAGTGAAAAACTAATTTTTATTTGTGTTGTCCTCAGTGTGCATCAGTTATTTTGTACTGAAGAATATCCATTCTCTCATTTTAGGTAACAATTCTTAACTTTTTTTTTTTTTTTTTTAAGAGAGCTATGTTGCCAAGGCTGACCCCAAACTCCTGAGCTCAAGTGATCCTTCTGCCTCAACCTCTCAAGTAGCTGGGACTGTGGGCACACACTACTGTGCCTGACACTTCTTGATTTCTCTATGCAAAATTATATTCTTTTCTCAATCTCAGTCCATGTGCCTTAGTTTCCTCCTGTATCCCATCCTGTCCCCAATTTGAGACTGAAGTGAGAAACTAGAATTATTCATGTACAAAATTATTTAAAATGTTTTACCAAATTACCTTCAGAGTATGTGTATAAGGTGTATATGAAATCCTAATAAATTTATTGTTTTAACTTGGTTCCCATTCCCAAGATACCTTGTTACATATATGCAAATATTCCAAAATGCCAAAAATATCAAGAATCTGAAATATTTTTAGTTCCAGCATTTCAGATAAGAGAAACTCAACCAATATTTAAATATTACACATGCATTTATTTGAATGTTCAAGTAAATGTTTACATAGTATATATTGTTAGCCATATTTTATCCATAATTTGTATAAAGTACGATAATTATTCTGAGAGTATCAGTAAGGGATGCATTTCTTCTTCCATCGTGCTTCTCCCACACAGAATATACAGCTGCTCCCTTTGGTGGATTATTGAGGGGGAGGTTGCAGGAGTTGGTAGTAATTCCAACTAAGCCCCAATATTAGTATGTATCAAGAGGGGATGACTGAACATTAGAAAAGTGTTTAGAAGATATTGATGATTTTCAACATGATTTTAAAAAGTTATAAAGAGGAATAAGAGGAAAAGGCAAACTTTGTTCACTACTCAGTAAAAGTACTGTGATTGAAAAATACCTAATAAGTACATCTGGCACCGTGTTGGGTCCTGAAACCACAAGCAAAATGAACAAACTAGACACAGCTCTTGCCCTCACAATTTTAGATCCAAGTAAATCCATTACTGGCAGCTTTGAAGGGACACACACAGCAAGAAACATGCCCTCAAATCAACTCTTGATGAGGCTCATATTTGGATGTTATTAATGATGCATTCCATCTGGTAGCTTCCTGTCTATTTCAGTCTATTTTTGCTCATTATTCTTTCAAAGCACTAAGCTAAGCTGCTTCTACTTTGCTTAAGGAAACTATACATTTTCAAAATGCAAATAACTAAATTAGTAATTATACAAATATGTTTAGTTTTTTACCTTCCTTACATTAATACTTATGAGTTTTATATCCTATGGCATAGAATTAGTTGTTTGATCTCTAAGGTTCAATTGGAGAACATAGACAATAAAACAGCAGTTGCATTGTATTGTAATGTTGTGAATGGAAGGGCCCCCATAAGCAAGAAATCATGTGTCACTTACCTAATACTTGGGTGAAGAAGAAGGTTCACATGGCATAAAAATGAGAACTAAAGGGAGCAGGCCAAGGTCTGGAAGAAAGACGCAAGAAAGTTTAGTTAGGTCAAGCATTGTTCATTTTTCTTAATGTCCAGATGAATATTTTTTTATTGGAAATTTGTATGATAATGAAGTCTAGTTGAGAAAATAAAGAGGTATGATGTTAAGCTAGATTATTCATATCATCCATAACAAATCAGAAGCATGCATTCTCCAATTAACAAATGCGTTCTCCCTTTTGGAGCAAGGTTATTTGGGAGTTTCTGTTTCCTAGCATAGATGCCAGATGGCAATATCCACAGATTGTCAGCCCCTGCATGCTGATAGTTGTCAACTTTGTATGCTAACAGGGTGTCAGATGTAACTACTGTAGAGTAACTTTTAATTCCATATATATTAGTGAACATCCACTATGTTTTAGGTACTGGACATGAAATTATAAGCAAAAATGGGTATTTCTTTAGTGGAACTTGACTTTTAATGAGACTTTAAGAAGCATTGGATGACAAAATTTGTTCTCACTTAAACCAATTTGGAACTTTTTTAGAATCTAGGATGTCATAATTGGAATTAATTGGGGGAAGGGAGAAGATAGGCATAGAAAATTAGCAAGTGGATCGAAGTACCTCCTTTCTTAGAAACAATAAAGAGATGGGAAGAAAAGTGGCTTAGAAAATTAACAGGTGGATCAGAGAACCTCCTTTCTCAGACACAATTGAAGGAGGGAAGAAGAAAGTGAGTTGTTATTTCCTTTCCAGTACTTTTCTTTGTGCCACTATACATCACTCACACTAGGGATCCAATCTGGTAGTTTTTGCAGTCAGATCTAATTAAAGGTCATGCCTTAGAATAGAAGACTTTGCACCTCATGGTACTTTCAATTATGTGTAATATTTTGCTGCTATTTTTGTAGACAGATACATGGATGGAGTTTTAATTTGGGTTTAGTATTTCCATTTTTCACTTAAACTTTGTTTTTATTTGTTTTTTCATGTCTTGTGCTAAAATTAAAGTTTTTGCCTGAAGGTAAATTTAAATATCTTTGGGTCACTACTGCTAGTGTCGAGTGAACATGATCATTGTGAGCACTTTGTTTTCTTTGTTTTGCTGCTTATTTTTGTAAATGATTTTTTACTATTCAAAGAACCCTAGAAAACAATATAGATATGCATTTAATTGTAAAGAGGATTCAGATATAAACTACATGATTTTGGTTGAACTAAAAGAAGGATGTATTTGACATCAGCTTATTTGAGAAGAAGGTTTCAAGTATGAAAATTAGGAATGTAATTAGATTTAGATATACTGGTTTAGAACAGTCCAAGAGAGAATGAAGGAGAAAAAATTGAGCATGAATTTGGGGGAGAGGACTGGGCTGGGGATAAAATTTGACAATTCTGGGCATATGCATGGATTGCATTTTGAGTTTATAAAAGGAAACTTATTTTTAGGAACAGAAGAGAAAATCAGAGAATACTCAGAAGGAGTAACTGATAGGTAGGTAGGAAATCATGGAAAGTCACATGAGGAAAATGATTCAAGGGGGCGGAAGTGATCAACTGAACCTGATGCTGATAGATATTTAGGCAAGAATGTGTTGGACTTCTGCATTGTGCCATGGAGAAGCAACTGGTGACCTGGATAAGTGCTGTTTTGATGGAGAGGAAACAGGCTTAAGAAACAATTAGAGGTGAGGAATTGAGCCGATGATTTCAGACTTCGTATTAGCTAGTGCCTCTGCTGAAATGTGTTATGTTGAAACTCTAACCCAGGGTACCTCAGACAGTGACTGTTTTGTTTTATTCAGCCCTTTAAAGAGGCAAATAAGTTAAAATAAGGCTGTTAGGGCAGGCTTCAATCCAATGTTATTAGTATCCTTATATGAGGAAATTTGATCAAATGGAAGCATTCCAGGAATGTATGTACATAGAAGAAAGACCACATGGGACAAGTAAGATGGTGGCCTTCTCAGCCAGCGAGACAGACTGCAGGAGAGATCAGCTGTGCTGGGACCTTGATATTGGAATTCTAACCTCCAGGACGATTAGCAAATAAATTTGTTCTAGTCTTTCAGGAATTCTGATACTTGTTGTAGCAGCTTAGTAAATCAATTACAAGTTTTGGTATCTTTTTCTGGCTTCTTTTTAATACTGCTCAGAACTATGGCCAAGATGGGTAAGAGGGCTCACCAACTGCTTCTACTGTAGAGATTTTACTGAATTCATGCACTGATAAGTGATACCTATCAGGGACCCTGGGCATTTCTGTGTGGATCTTTCCTTCCCCTCTCCTCCCTTTCCCTCTCTTTCCTTTGTTCTGCCCTGCCCTACATGATAGCAAGTCATGTTTAAAAGTGTGTGTGTGTGTGTGTGTGTGTGTGTGTGTGTGAGAGAGAGAGAGAGAGAGAGAGAGAGAGAGAGAGAGAGAGAGAGAGAAAGAAAGAGAAAGAAAGAGATATAGTTTATTCAAATTTTTTATGTGTTTCCTTTGGGGAGGGTTTTGTGGGACATCTGGTCTACCATATTGTCAGAAGTAATGTCCTGAATTACTTTGAAACTTTTTCTGTGGTAAAGCAATTTGTTCTCATGTGTATTTTGTTAGTTTAATCATAATCAGTGGTTTGCTTTTTATCAGATAAAGTTACCATTAAGTTCATAGACAATTGAATGAAAAGTAATTGTGCGTACATCTGGTTGGTTTCTCCAGCACCAGATCCTGGTACAGAGTTTAATCATGGGTTAGCCTGGGAAGGTGTGATTTCAGGTAAGGGAGCTCCTTGCAGCTGAGAGAACCCTGAAGCTGCAGGCAGCTGGAGATTGTCCAGCTATTTCTTTTTGTGGGGGAGGGTACCGGGGATTGAACTCAGGGACACTCAAATCACTGAGCCACATCCCCAGCCCTATTGCGTATTCTTATTTAGAGACAGGGTCTCACTGAGTTGCTTAGTACCTCAAGGTTACGGAGTCTGACTTTGAACTCGAGATCTTCCTGCCTCAGCCTCCCAAGCTGCTGGATTTCAGGCATGTGCCACCATGCCTGGTTCAACTATTTTTGAAGGAGGAAAATTGGCCTCATTTCCATGTCTACCACATCCAGTTATATGATATTTAACACATGATAGGGTCTTAGGAAATTATATTTACTTATTGCATTATTTGAATCTGAAATTGCTGGGCATTTTTCACATGTAAGTAAATTTTATCCAAAATATTACTGAGCTGTCTATGGTAATACATTTTAATAATCTGTTTAAGCTTGCCTTATAATCAGAAAAAAATATACTATAGCTTAACATTAAAACAAATGAACTTTTGATTTTTCAAAGTCAGGATTCAGTCTATGAGATTTGGAATTTGACCGCCTGAATGTAATATTAGTATCACCACTTTTGGTTGTTATGACTTTGTGCAACTGCCTCTGTGTCCTAATCTACAAACAGGAATATTAATAGTATCTATTAAAGATTTGTCTTGAGGGTTAAGATGGTATTTCTGTGTGTTCATTGTAGTATCCAGGCATTTTCAGTAAATAGTTCCTCTTAATAATGTTATTGTCATTGTTTATGAATATATCTCTTAGCTTTTATCCAAGTTCTTGTAACTTAGTTTTTGTCTTTATATTTTGTATCTTACTTTTGATTCTCTGAATGTATATGGTTTTTCTTACATAATTTTTCTCTTTGTACTTTTTATTTTTTAAATCAGAAAAGATTTTCCATGTGTCTTCATCTACCACTCAAGCTTGCCAGTTCTCTTCTATATGATTCCCTACCAAATTCCTATGTGTATTGAAAATTTGATCGATATACTTATTGGTATAGACATTTCTTCTTAAATAGTGCCCAGGAGTCCTCTCCTTATTCATCACTATAAATATACAAGAATTCTATTTCCCAGAGGCTCAGAATTAGTTTAGCTGTAGGGTTTAGTTTGTGGTACATTCTCATCATCATCCTGTGTACAGACCCTTACTCATGCCATGCATTCATTCCTTTGTTCCTTATTAATTAACTAATAAAGTATAGATTCCTATGGCAATCAAAAAACTAATTCTTTTAAATAACCTATGTCTAACTTTGGATTCCTGAACTTTCTTCTCTGGCCTCTCTTTCAGAAGTTACCACTATCCTGATTTCAACTTTTTCATTCTCTTACTTTTAAAAAATACAGTTTAACAGGTGTATGTATATTCCTAAATAAGTAATTTGATTTTAAATTTTTTGAACTTTATAAAAGTTTTGCTTGACTCCCTTTTTACTCTACCAATTTCTTTTTCCATGTGCTGCTTCCATATTGTGTTAGTTACTGCAACATCATAACAACTCTTGATATCAGATAGGGAAAATATCTATGCTTTAATCTTCTCAAAAACTTGTATAGTTTGACCTTTTTCCTATTACAGAACCAGTTTAGGACGTTTTGTGAAGTAGACTATGTGATTTGGATTGGTATTTTTATGAACTCTGTATGCATTATTAATATCAATTAGTTTTCCAAAGTGAATATGCCAACTTTAAATAATATTGGCCAATGACAAGACATCCTTATTAATATGAGGAGGAGGAAGTAATAAAGTATAATTTTCTAAAGGTTAAAAAATTTGTGCTTCATACAAATATAAAATTAAATCATATCAGACATTTTATTCAACTCATCAGTCAATGAGGGAAACAGTAATATAGTTAAGTTGGTTCACAGAGCATTCGTTAGGCTATTTCTGGGAATTGTTAGAATAAGTTAGTTGAATCAGTCCTTTCTCCTAGTACCTCCCTGCCCCTGTCCTACAGGACCATAAACCAGAGCCTTTGGAGTTACTACTGGGCTGAAAAGCTTTGCCTACCTATTAGACAGAACTATACGTTACTGTGTACTCCTTCACAGTGGTAAAATACCACAGAAAATAGAAAGTCATGCTCTTTTCACTATAACTAAAGAGCATTTAGTAATTGCTTTTGCCTTTTTCAAGTTTTGGATAATTTTTCTGACAGAACCGACAGTGAGTTTATTTCTAGCCTAACATTTTGGCATTTTAAATTTATCATTGTCTCCTTTCTCAGACAGTTTGAGGAAACAGTATTGGGATAGTTCCATGAAGGAAACTTAATTAACTATTAAAAATGATGAGAGTGTGTTAGATTTATAAGCTACTGCTCTAGTTTTTGACTTACGTGAATGCACACTATAAATAACTTAACATTTGATTTCACATTATTTAGGAAAAATATAGGAAATATATTATTTATTCCTATTTATTTTTTATAAAATACAAATGATTGTCTTTTCTTTATTGTTATTTATGATTGCCAAAAAAAATCTAAAGAAGATTCATTGTTAGGTGATTGGTAGATAAATGGTGACTATAAATCTAGAAGAATATCATGCAGTTGTTAAAAATGATGCTGTAAGTCTCATGTATTTTTGACTAGAAATAATTAGGTTATGGAGCAGCAGACATAGGATACCTCCATTTATGTTATTTTATAAATAATTGAAAGGTCACCAAAAGATGTGTTAACATAGCAAAACTTAATTCAAACTTTTGCACTTTGTGAGTAAGCTTTGGCAATGGTTTAGAAGAGAAATGTAAGAACTGAGATATCTGTCTTTGGGGTCAAGTCTCATGGGGGAACCTTTCAAGGTAGAAAACTGATTCTGAATGACCAGAGTTATTTTTTTAAATCTCATATGTTTTTATTGGTAAATCATAATTTATATAATGATGGGGTTTGTTGTATATTCTCACATGCACATGATATAACATTATAATTTGGATAGTGTCATTCCCCAGTATTTCCTCTATCTCTTCCCCACCTCTCCCCCTGGTTTATTTCCTCAATTCTACTGATATCTCTTGGATTTTTATGATATCCCCCGCCCCCCACAACTTTCTTTTCCTCTCTAACCGCCATGTATAAGAGAAAACATATGACCCTTGACCTTTTGATTTTGGCTTATTTCACTTAACGTAATATTCTGAAGTTACATCTATTTTCCTGGACATGGCACAATTTCATTCTTCTTTATGAATGAAGAAAACTATTGTGAATACATACCACATTTCCTTTATCCATTCATCTGTTGATGGATCCCTAGACTGATTCAATTGGCTATTGTGAATTATGTTATCCACATGGTTAAGCATATATTACTATAGTATGATGACTTTAATTCTTTAGGATAAATGCTGAGGAGTGGTATAGCAGGGTCATATGGTGGTTCCATGTCTAGTCTTTTGAGCAAACTCCATACGGATTTCCATAGTGATTGTACTAATTTATAATCCCACTAACAATGTGAAAGTGTTCCTTCTCCATATCCTCTCCAGTATGTATTCTCGTTTGTATTCTTCATGACTGCCATTCTTGACTGGAGTGAGATGAAATCTCAGTGTAGTTTTGATTTGTATTTCTTTAATTACTAATGATATTGAACATTTTTTCATATATTTGTTAGCTGTATGTATTTCTTCTTTTGAGAAATGTCTGTTGAGTTCATTTGCCCATTGATTAATTGGATTATTTGTTTATTTTTGGGGGGTGGTAAGTTTTTGAGTTCTTTATGCATTCTGGATATTAATTCTCTGCCAGAAGAGTGGCTAGCAAAGGTTTTTCTCCCATTATGTAGATTCTATCTTCACAATACTAATTGTTTCTTTTGCTTTGTAGAAGCTTTTTAATTTGATATCGTTCCGTTTATTAACTCTTGGCAGTATTTCCTGAGTTTTAGGTCTCCTCTTGAGAAAGTCTTTGACTATGCCTACATGTTGAAGTAATGCTTACATTTTCTTGTAGAAGTTGCATAGTTTCTGATCTAATTCCTATATTTTTTTTATCCCTTTTGAGTTGATTTCTGTGCAGGGTGAAAGATAAGGGTTTACTCTCATTCTTCTACATATGGTAACCAGTTTTCCTGGCCGTTAGATTGTCTTTTTTCCAGTGTATGTTTTTAGCACCTTTGTCAACTATCAGATGACAATATTTGCATCTTCTGTTCTGTGTCATTGATCTCTGTGTCTGTTTTTATGCCATTATGATATAGTTTTTGTTACTATAACTGTCGTATAATTTGAAACCAGGTATTGTGTTGTCTCTGGCATTGCATTTTTGACTTAGTCTTTCTTACAAATAAATTTGAGGACTAGTTTCTCTAGTTCTTTGAAGAAGAATGTCATTGGCATTTTGATAGTGATTGTGTTGAATCCATGTATTGTTTTTTTGTAGTACAGCCCTTTTAACAGTATTGATTATGCCTGTCTATGAATTTGGGAGGTCTTTGCTCCTCTTGTGTCTTCTTCAACTTCTTTCTTCACTATTCTATAGTTTTCATGATAGAGGTCTTTCACCTTCCTAGTTGTTTTGGCTATTGTGAATGTGTTTTCACTAATTTCTTTCTCAGCAGATTCATTATTGGATATAGGAAAACTATTAATTTTTAATGTTGATTTTATAACCTTTTATTTTGCTGAATTTGTTCATTAGCTCTAGCAATCTCTGGGCAGAATTTTTTGGAACTTCTTTTTTTGGGGAGGGGGACCTGGAATTGAACTCTAGGACATTCAACCATTGAGCCACATCCCCAGCCCTTTTTTGTACTTTATTTAGAGAGAGGGTCTTGATGAGTTGCTTTGCACCTGTCTGTTGCTGAGGCTGGCTTTGAACTTGCAATCCCCCTGTTGCTGGGATTACAGGCATGAGCCACTACACCTAGTTTGGAACTTCTAAATATAGGATTATTTCGTCTGCCAACAATGACAATTTGACTTCTTCCTTTCCTTTTTATTCCTTTTATTTTTTTCTCTTATCTAATTCCTCTGGCTAGAATTTCTAGTACTATATTAAATAGGAGTGGTGATAGTGGACGTCCTTGTCTTGTTCTAGATTTTTTTTAAAAGGGAAATTCTTTTATCCCTCCCCCCATTCACTATGATGTTGGATTTGGGTTTCTGAATATCCAAAGTTCTTGATAAATCATTTAGAGTTAGTGGAGACAGCAAAAGTTGAATTGAATTCTTAGAGAGTAAGCTGTCATTTGGTGTCTCTTTTCCAGGCTATCAGATTTCATATGCTCCTCACCTTGTGATGGGGCTACATTTTAATAAATCCATTCTAAGTTGAAAATATTGTAAGTAAAAATACCTCAAATATTCCATACATTCTGAATGTCGTACTTGATAAAACTGAACACTGGAGAGTATCTGGGTATTTCCCCTCATGACTGTGTGACTTTCTAAGAGCTGTTGTTTGCTGCTATTGCCTAGCATTAAGAGAGAATATCTCGGGGGCTGGGGAGATAGCTCAGTCGGTAGAGTGTTTGCCTTGTAAGCACAAGGCCCTGGGTTCGATCCCCAGCACCCCCCCCCCCCAAAAAAAAAAGAGAGAGAATATCTCACTGTGTATCACCAGCCTGGGAAAATATCACTGGCATTTTGATAGTGATTGTGTTGAATCTGTATATTCTAAATTCAAAGTTTCTACTGGATGAGTGTTATTTTCTCACAACAGAGAAGTCAAGAAATAGCAAAAAAAAAAAAAAAAAAAAAAAAAAAAAAAAAAAAAAAAAAAAAAAATCATTAAATTGAACCGTTGTTAAGTTGGGGAACTCTGTATTGCCTCCAACAAGTTTATCTTTAGAAATTTTCAGAAGTAAACAGTGAAGTTCTTTATTACTTTATATCTTTACTTCTCCTGAATAAATGTTTTTTGGAGGAATCAATCATAATAAATTAAAATAACTGCACCATTGCTTTTATTTTT
This sequence comes from Sciurus carolinensis, assembly GCF_902686445.1. Taxonomy (NCBI): domain Eukaryota; kingdom Metazoa; phylum Chordata; class Mammalia; order Rodentia; family Sciuridae; genus Sciurus; species Sciurus carolinensis. Next base: position 90,992,016 of record NC_062224.1, read on the forward strand.
CCAATTACAAGTGTTTATTCTACATACATTGAATTGTTGCTTTCTCTGTATGAAATCCAAAATGGATGTGGTTGTTGGGAGGGATGTCTTAAAATCTTACATTACTGGTGGGAAGTGTTAACTAAAAATGAAAAGTGCTTGCCGCATTGCATATTATTGCCCTCATGTAATCTCTAGTTTCATACTAACAACTAGAATCTGTTGAATGTGTCCTGACTTTGTGAGACCAAATCGTTCCCTCTGAGCAAACACATTTCTCCCCAAGCTTGTTTTTGTTGTTCTACATGAAATTCCTAGTAATCCTCACTGTTGATGATTTTTTATATTTTCCTTCAAGGTTTTAACTTTATTGGTGTAATACAAATCCTTCTTGAGTTATTATGGAGTCATATCCAAATAAATAATGAGTTTCTTGTATTCAATAAATAAATTGAAGATATCGTGAGGTCAAAAATCTATTTAATATACCTAGCCTACTGGGTATCATAGCTTAGTCTAGTCTACACGAAATGTGCTTAAGACACATTATCAACCTAAATTTGAACAAAATAATGTAACAAAAAGTTATTTTTAAAACAAAGTCCCTTGAATATCTTATAATTTATTGAATACTTGCATCCACCAAACCTGGGAATAGAGAACACTGTGGGTTGTTTATCACTGTGATGGCATGACTGACTAGCAGGTGTAACTCAGTGCAACTGCCTAGTGTCTTGAGAGTTTCTTAGTGATTCTGGGAAAAGATCAACATTGAAAATGTAAGGTATGGTTTTCATTGAATTTGTATAATTTCACATCATTGCTAAGTTGTGAAATTGGTGAGTTGAACCACGATAAATTGGGAACTGTCTGCATTGCAATCAGAGTTAGAGATTATATGGTGTCTTTTGCATTCTTTTGTTCTCATAGAGAAAAGAGAGCATCCTTGTTGTTCTTACCAATTTTGACCTGGGAAGCAATGAAGTATATGGTGGAGTTATGGCTTCTTATATTCATTTTATATATGCTCATAGTCTTTATAACAGCTTTAACCATGTGTGTTCATATATGCATATATACATGTGTCTATGTATTTTACTTTTGGGGGCTTCTGTGTGTGTACAAATGTACATGTATGCTATTATGCTATATGATGTATGTGATATAATGTGATACCTTTACATATACTTTATATGTGTGTATAATACATATACATATGTGTAAAAAATATGTATGGAATTAGGAGAGGGGGAAGAGGGAAAAAATGGAAATGATCTTAAAGCATCTATTTTGTTTTTCCCTCTGAAGATGTAGTGGTATAAAACTCAATCTCATGCAAGCCTCAATGCTATGTATTTTGACTGCCCTTTATTATACATATACTTAATAGAATATAAGAAAATGAATGTTCTATTCTATGAAATTTTCCTTTTGTTTTCTCTTTTTTAATGGCCTGGCCCAGGCCTGCCCCCTTATACAGTTGGGCAGGGGGCATGAACAGGTGGAATTTTGATTTGTGATTTAAGGATGGTAAAAGGTAATTTATACTTATTCTTTCTTTTTTAAAAAATTTTTGTGCCTCCCATGCTTAGATTTAAATCAAATTGGAATTCTTCAAATTTAATTATTTTAAATAAAATGAGAAAATGCAGGGTATAGATCCAATCCAGCAAATGAACATTGCACATGAGGACCTGAGTTTTCAAACTGAAGAAAGACTTGAATACAAAAGTACTCTTGGGTGGATTTGTAATGTGTTTTCCATGGAAACCACTAGATTGTGTATTTCTAGCTATCTGCAAGTTATGAGTTCCAAGGACGGACAGAAGAGTAAATGAAGTTATTGATGGGTTATTAGTACTATTTATAATGAAAATAAACTGATTACTGTTTAGGAGCCTAGATCCTTTTCTCATTACCAATGCATCATAGCATATTTCATACATACATAAATATAAAATATTATATATTTATATGTATATGCATGCACACACAGATGGTCTCTGTCTTATAGGGGCTTAACAATTTTTGTATTTTATAAGAGTGTGAAAGTGATACAAATATGGTAGAAACCATACCTCATACCCTGGCTAGCAACATACAGTATGATAATGCTTTTGTGATGTTGGGCAGTGACAGTAAGCCTCTGCCAGTCAACTCCATGATCTCAAGGATAGGCAACCAATACTGCACAGTGTATGGCATTTTGGAGATACAAGTATTCAATAAGTTATTATAAGAGAGACCTTATAAAAGATGATTTTGTCCAATTGGAGGCTTGTGTGAGAGTTCTGAGCATGGTTCTAGTATACCAGGCTAAGCTACTATATTTGGTAGGGATGTATAGCAAATGCAATTTTTTTTTTATTGTAAACAAATGGGATACATGTTGTTTCTCTGTACATGGAGTAAAGGCATGCCATTTGTGTACTCATAAATTTACATAGGGTAATGTCATTTGATTCATTCTGTTATTTTTTCCTTTCCCCCACCCCTCCCACCCCTCTTTGCAAATGCAATTTTTAAGAAATATTTATTTTATTTTATTTTGGTTCATTGTACACAAATGGGGTATAACTTTTTCTGTGGTTGTACATGAAGTAGAGTAACACTGTTTGTGTAATCATTCATGTATGTAGGGTTATGATGTTTATCTCATTCCATTATCTTTCTTCCCCACCACTCCTCAATTCCCTCCACACGATCCAACTTTACTTCGTTATTCCCTTCCCCACTTCCCCCTCTGTTATGTATCATCATCTACTTATTGGAGAAAACTTCAGTCTTTGGTTTTTTGGGATTGGCTTATTTCACATGGCATAGTATTCTCCAACTCCATCCATTTGTCTGTATTGCCATAATTTTATTCTTCTTTATGACTAAATACTATTTCATTGTGTATATATACCACAGTTTCTTTATCCATTCATCTATTGAAGGACATCTATGTTGTTTCCACAACGTAGCTATTCTGAATTAAGCTGCTATAAACATTAAAATGTGGCTGTGTCACTGTAGTATGCTGATTTTAACTTCTTTGCGCATATACTGAGGAGTGGGATAAACTGGATCAAATAGTGGGGCCATTCCAAGTTTTCTAAGGAATCTCCATACTGCTTTCCAGAGTGACTGCACCAATTTGCAACTCCACCAGCAATATATGAGTGTGCCTTTTCCCCCTCACATCCTTGCCAACACCTATTATTGCTTGTATTCTTGATAAAAGCCATTCTAATTGCAGTGAGATGAAATCTCAGGGTAGTTTTGATTTGCATTTCTCTAATTACTGGAGATGTTGAGCTTCAGGACTCAGTACCTGCATGCCTGGGAGCTTCAGGATTCAAATGCAATTTTGACATGATATTTTCAATTTACAAAGAATGTAAATTGTCATGATATAGCCCCATCTTACATTGATGTGTATCTGTGTATACAACATATGCAAAGATGTGCAATATATTCATGTGTCTGTGTAACTGATTTACTTTACCCAAAGTAACATTATTACAAATTTTGTTTTAAAATATGCAGAGAATGCTATGGAATACCACCATTAATCTCCACTTTCTTGTAAAATATTACTGATTTAAGGAGTTGAAAAGTCAAGTTTGAGTAATCGTGATAAGAATTTGATGGTATAAAGAAGGTAGAAAATGCCTCAGGAAGGACTCCCAACTCTTTGGAGTGAGGTTATTTGAGTGCACTTAGTAAAGGTTTAAAGCCAGGTAGAGGTAGACAAAGAACCTGAGCACCAATTGGTGAAACTACCTTTTTTTTTTTGAGGGGTGGTTCCGAGGATTGAACTCAGGGTTACTCCACCACTGAGCCACATCCCCAGCCCTCTTTTTTGTATTTTATTTAGAGACAGGGTCTCACTGAGTAGTTTAGCACCTCACTTTTGCTGAGGCAGGCTTTGAACTTGTGATCCTCCTGCCTCAGTCTCCCCAGCTGCTGGGATTACAACTGTGTACCACTACGCCCAGCTGAAACTACTTTTTAAAAAATGAAAAATGGATATCAGGCTTTTATTAATTTATTTTTATAAGCTTTCATTTGAATGATTAAATAATTTAGATATAAAAAATTAGAAATGAATGTTTAGAAGTGAATAAGAATTGATTAACTTATCAAACTTAAGGAAAAGGCAAGAGACAAGAGAATAATGGAAAGACCAATGTCCCAACTCTGCCCCAGTGCTAACTGAATGAATTTAGGCAACTTAACAAAACTATTTGAATCAAAGTTTCTTCCTCTATAAAATCAAATTGGTGTCTGTCTTACACAGTTCATAGTGCATTATGAAAATCGAACTATTTTTTAATTTTTTATTTATTCTGTTTTAGTTATACATGATAGTAGAAACCATTTTGATATGTTTATACAAGCTTGGAATATATCTGATTCTAATTTGGATCCTAGTCTTGTGGATGCATACAATGGTGAGATTCACTATGGTGTATTCATATACGTATATATAGGAAAGTTATGTCGGATACATTCCATTGTCTTTCCAATTCCCACCTCGTCTCCCTTCCCTTCATTTCCCTTTGTCTAATCCACTGAACTTCTGTTCTTCACACCCCTCCCTCCCTTATTGTGGGTTAGCATCCACATATCAGAGAGACCTTTTGACCTTTTGTTTTTTAGGGATTGGTTTATTTCATCTAGCATGGTAGTCTTCAGATTCATCCATTTACCAGTGAATGTCATAAAGTCATTCTTTATAACTGAGTAATATTTCATTGTGTGTGTTTGTGTGTATGTATATAATATATATTTCATAATTTCTTTATTCATTCATCTGTTGATGGGCATATAGGTTAGTTTTATAGCTTAGCTATTGTGAATTGAACTGCTATAAACATTGATGTGGCTGCATCACTACAGTATGCTGATTTTAACTTCTTTGTGCGTATACTGAGGAGTGGGAAAACTGGGTCAAATGGTGGTTCCACTACTAGTTTTTTGAGTACTCTCCATACTTCTTTACAGAGTAGTTGCACTAATTTGCAATCCCACTAATAACATATGAGTGTACCCTTTCCTCCGCATCTTCACCAATGTTTATTGTTACTAGTATTCTTGATAATTGCCAGTGTAGTTTTAATTTGCGTTTCTCTAATTGGTAGAGAGTTTGAACATTTTTTTTTCATATATTTGTTGGCCATTCATACTTCTTCTTTTGAAAAGTGTCTGTTTAGTTCCTTTGCTCATTTATTGATTGGGTTATTTGCTATTTTGGTGTTAAGCTTTTTGAGTTCTTTGTATATTGTTGAAATTAAAACCTTATCTGAAGTGTGGGTGGCAAAGATTTTGTACCATTCTCTAGACTCTCCCTTCATGCTCTTGTTTTCTTTAACGTGAAGAAGCTTTGTAGTTTGATACCTTCCCATTTATTCATTTTAAGATTTTACTTCTTGTGCTTTAGGAGTCTTGTTAAGGAAGTCAGTTGCTGAGCTGACATGTTGGAGCGTTGGGCTTACATTTTCTTCTAGTAGGTGCAGAATTTCAGGACTAATACCTAGGTTCTTGATCCACTTTAAGTTGAGTTTTGTGCAGGGTGCGAGAGAAAGGGATTAAATTTCATTTTATTACGTGTGAATTTCCAGTTTTCCTCACCATTTGTTGAATAGGCCATCTTTTATCCAATGTATGTTTTTGTGGCCTTTGTCTGTAGGAGGTAACTGTATTTGTGTGGGTTTGTCTCTGTGTCTTTTGTACTCCTTTGGCCTTCATGCCTGTTTCGGTGTCAACACCATGCTGTTTTTGTTACTATAGCTCACAAAATAAGCAAATAAATTTATAGTAGTTTTAATATCTTCCTAAATATTCATTAAAATCATGGTCATATAAAGGTACAAATAAATCGAGTATAAATTAATAACATTGAAAGTACTCCCATTTACAACACCTACAGAGTTATTATTAAAGATAAATCAAGTTGAAAGAAGAGATTCCAAGGATTTTCTTGTTACAAACCCATTATTTTGCATTCTCAAATTATTATATCATAAGGTTGTAAAGGACAGTATATTTCTCTCTCTCATTCTACTATTGACTCATTGTCCTTATGGTTTGTACTAAAGAAAGAATTGGAGACCACACTCTCATTTGTTCAAGTTTGGAAGTAATAATGTTTTAATAATGCATTATAGTTATACATAATATTGGGGTTCATTTTGACATAATTATATGTGTCTGGGATATAATTTACTCCAATTCAGTCTTCGGTGCTTCCCCTTTTCCTCCCCTCCTCCCACTCCCTCTTCCTCCTTTTCTACTCCACTGGTCTTCCTTCTCTTTATTTATAGTTTTTTTTTTTAATTAGTGGTTTATAGATATACATAAAGATGAAATTCACTGTGGCATATTCATATATGTGCACAGGATAGTTTTTTGTTTTTGTTGTTAACCAGTGATCTTTAGTATCTGTTAGGTTCCAGGTAATATGTGAGCTGCTAAAGGTTTGTGTGAGGAATCTCAGTATGATGCCTGCTTTCATAGAACTTATGTTCTAAAGAACTTGGTGTAAGTGAGAATTTCTAGTGTCACCATCATAAAATGACTTATTAGCTTCCTACGGCATCTATAACAAAGGACCACAAACTAGATGTCTGAAAATAATAGTTCATTGATTCACATTTCTGGAAGGCAGAAAGTTGAACTTGAGTTGATATCTGGGGTCATTCTTCTTACTAATCCTTAAACAGCTTCTGATAGAGCATTCCTGAATTGTGACATTATAACTGATTCCTGCCTCTATCTTCATATGGCTGTTTTTCCTTCACATGTATTTCTGTGTCCAAAGGTTTCTCTTATGTATAAGTCATATTGAGTTGAGGGCCTACTCTACTCCAGAATTATCTCATCCTCATTTACATAATTATATCTGCAATGACTCTATTCCCAAACAAGTTCACATTTCAGCATATCCCTTCGCAGGCACAACTCAACCCACCCAGAAAGTCTGTAGAAAGCATAGTGGAAAACTTAATTTGCAAAGGTGCAATTTTCACTATTGTATAACCAACTCAGGGCTTACTAGTGGGAAGAAAAGAGTGAGAGAAGCCTGTCTGTGGTACATAGAGCAATTTTTAAATTCTTTCTTACTCTTTGAAATCAGCACCAAGCATGGAGTTCAGAGAATGCTAAAAACATAGAAGGGATTGAAGCAAAAGTTCTCATCAATAAGAATTATACAGGAAGCTGTGTATATCAACATGACATCCAAAGGAAAACCAGACAGAGAGGGACTAATGTGCATCTCCTGAACTGCTTGCTTTGATTGGAGAGTCAAGGCAGGTAATGCCTTGTTTTCTTTGACTACAGTAATGAATACTTTGTACATGAATTCCAGAACCAATATTGCAGAATCAGAGGGAGAGTAGAGAGTTATAAAACCAAATGGCACCAAGGAGAAATAGGTAGATTCTTTGATAGTAATCTGTATCTATGCTAAGATCCAAAAGAGGATATCTGCCAAGGTTTGGCATCCTAAACAGGTTTCAAGGCCTTACCACACACACACACAAAAAAAAAAAACACGGCAATATAGCATTTCTGAAAGTATGGTGCATTGACAGCCTGGATCAGATTTAGTTTTTGTGTTGTTAAACTGATGAGACTTACTTGAAAGTTATGAAATACGAAATTTAAAAGTGAAGCAGTTAAATTATAGCTAATAAGATGCTGGGTGACATTTATACAAAATTCAAGTAGCAGAGCAACAGAATGAGAAGTAAAAGGAAAAATGAAGTTCCCAAATAAAATGAACATTAAGGCATTTACATTGTTAGGGAACATTGATTATAGTTATACCAAAAAATAGTCTACTGAAATTATATCACTTTTTGAAAAAAGGTAAGAGTTGCTTTGTGGCATAAAATATGGTCTATTTTGGGGGAGATTCCATGAGCCACTGAGAAGAAAATATAGTTACCTATTGTTGGATAAAATTCTATAGATGTCTGTTAAGTCCATTTGCTTTATAATCATTTTCAGATTCAAAGGGTCTTTACTGAGTTTACATCTGAATGACCTTTCTTAATAAGAGAGGTGTGTTGAAATCACTCACTATTATTGTACTGGGATCTGAGACTTTAATTCAAGTAGTGTCTCTTGTATGTAATTAGGTGCACCCACATGTGGGGCATAAATATTTACTGTCGTTATATCTTCTTGTTGGATTGGTTCCTTTATCAGTAAGTTACCTTCTTTGTCTCTTTTGATTAATTTTGTCTTGAATTCTGCTTTGTCTGATATGACAGTAGCTACTCCTGCTTGTTTGGGGGCTCTGTTCACATGGTATATCAATTTCCATCCCTTCATTTTAGGCCTATGGCTGTTTTTGCCTGTATAGTGAGTCTCCTTCAACATATTGTTTGGTATTGTTTTTTAAATTCATTCTCCAAGCCTATGTGTTTTAGTTGGAAAGTTGAGACCATTTACGTTCAATGTTATTATAGAGAGATGCTTATTAATTCATGACATTTTGATTTATCTCTAATGTTTAATTTGGTCTATTTCTCATTTGTTTAGCTACTCTTCAAACGAAATTTGTTAACTTGTAATCTCTGGTTTTTTTTTTTAAATTTCTTCTGTGTGGTGTATTTCTTTTAAGTAAGTTCTGTAGTACCCACCTAGTCATGCATTCTTTTATTTTTTTTTATTTTTTATTTTTTTCATGCATTCTTTTAGTATGTCTACCATAATTAAAGTTGTCCCAGAAAAAAGAAAAATCTGTAGAGTTTTTCAGTTTAATCTATGAAGATACTGAAATAGTTCAAATAGATAACACATCAATCTTAGTTATAATTGTAGAAGAAAAAATTCCTAAAATGTATAGGAAAATGAATCCAGCAGTAAATTTCCTGAATACTATTACAAAAACAACTTACTCCTAGGGGAAAAAAAAAAAAACCCTGCATAATAGAAAAATTCTTAAAATAATTCAGCAAATCAAATTAAAATGAATGTAATAATGGACCATCAGCTTGAAAGATTCAAGAAATTTTTTTATCACAATAAATATCCATCTGTGCCTGATATAAATTTTAGTAATATATAAATACTTATTATAGTCTTAGGGTCAATAGTATAATTACCTTTAAGGCAAGAGACATCTGTTTTGAAGAAAGACACACCATATTTTTTTTTCCAGAAGTGCTTGTCCACATGATAAGATAAAATCAACGTAATGTAAATAGAAGTGGTGGAGAATATTTCCAGATGACACAGCTATCTGCCTGAAAACCCAAATGATACACATGAGAAAAATGTCACTACCGATATGGGAGTTTACCATAACTGCCACTTAAAATATCATAAAAAAGTTAAAGATCAGAACATAATGTTTACAAAATCAACAAAATTATAAAATATCCAGAAGTAAATGTATAATATAAAAATGAGATCTTATACAGATCTCATTCTCTTATACAGAGAATGTATAAGATCTATTCAAATAAACAATAAATATTAGTTATTTACATAAAATAGCAATACTTAATAGTAAGAATATATTTGAATAGAAGCTAACACCTAATAATGATCATAATTCCAATTTATTTTTTATTAATCACAGTCATTATTATTGTTAGGATAAATTTGATAAAAATCCTAAAGTTTGATTTTGCTATTTTTATTAGAAAAATGAAATTTTAAGAAGAAATTAGGGTATTGGTGTATTATTCAAAACTGGGTTTTGATGCAGGTTTAGAAGGAGTATACTAACATAGTCTACTACATGGAACTAAATTCAGAAAAAATTAGATGAAGGAAGGGAGGTCAGAAGAGAGGTAGGAAGAGAGGAAAGCATAGAAGGAAGGAAAGAGGAAGGGAAAGGCATCTTTAAATCAGAATATTTACAATTACTTAAAATTCTGGAAAAATTTGGGAAGGGTAATCACTAAACTGTATTAAGTTCTTGAGTACTACAGAACTCTTTAGTGATAAAGTCCCCAAAGTCTACATCAGCACTATCATGCCTTGGTTGTAGAAGGATTTGTCATTAGATCTAATAAAAGAAAGTTCTACTCTGTGTTATTGATAGCAAGCCTAAAGGATGTTTATCTTTGCCTAATATAAAGGACCAAGAATTTTATGGTTTTTGTTTTTAGCTTTAAAGAGCATTTGTGTATTTTTATGCTTTGATATCCTCTATGCTTCACAATGAAAATATCGGCTCAGAGATGGTAGATTAGTTAAAAGTTTCACTTCACATAATTTTATAACTAGATGGGGATTCAGAAGTCACTTAATGAGAGACCCTCACACCATGCAAAATTGTCTGTCCTCTCAGGAAAAACCCCAGTTAGCTTGCAAGCTGTTATCTAGTCTTTGGTACATTTATGTGTATTAGAGATTTCTCTACTTCACAATGATGGTCATTTCAAAACTGAGTAATTGTCATTCACAATTCTCATATTCTCTAATATTAGTTCAGTGATACATCACATCATGTGTGGTTCCATTTTAATAATGAGTGCCATCTCAATATTTAAAAACCACTGTATAACTCTTAACTCTTCATATCTATTCATTTTTTCTAGTTCCTTCCATTTTTTTCTCATGTGATATATATTCAGGTCCCTCATTTTGATTAATGTTGTAGATGATCTCATTTTCAGAAAATGAGTTACAGAAATGCTCCTTTGTACGTACCCAGTACTGAACTCCAGATACTATCTAAAAAGTGGATGCATACGCTTATAAATTTGATGAGTCTAGGAAGCCAATCTGCATGGCCTTTGCTAAATTACTTGTGTAATAGCCATATGTCCTCTCAAATTTGCTTTTGTATCCATAACAAATTTTAGCTAATTTAGCTTGATATTAGTATTACAGTACCTTTATTTAAAATGAACTGACTTTTCATTTGATAAACAAGGGAAACAGATCCAGTGATGTATTTCCAGAATACTAATGGGAATTCGTATCTGTTTGTGTGTACATGGGCTTTCGTAGTATGTGTGAGTACGTAGGTTTACAGGACTGTGAGCACACACAAAGGCTTGTACATAGAACAGATTTGCTGGAAGATATTGCAGTTTTTGTGACTTTTTTTCTGAAGAAATGATCAAGTTAAAAAAAATTGCTTTCTGTTTTTGTCCCCATTGTACATATAAGGTAAAGAAAAAAGATAGAAAATGATGAAAATGAATTGAAAATTATTTTTGGATACAATATTTTGGGAGAAGACAAAATTTATAGAATATCCAAGTTTTCTTTTCTTTTCTTTTTCTTTTTTTTGTGGTTCTGGGGATTGAACCCAGGGCCTTGTACTTGCAAGGCAAGCACTCTACCAACTGAGCTATCTCCTCAGCCCCAAGTTTTTTTAAAGAAAGATACAACCATAAAACTTGGTTTGTGATGGATAAAAACGCTGTGTTCCTTTGTGACATGAGGGAAGGATTTTTAATCTGTTCATGAGTCTTCTTGAGTATATAGGATAATGGAGAAATTATAAGATAGTAGAGAAAAAGTTCTCTAATAAATAAGCATCTTCATATGTCAATTCCCTCTACCCTGTTTCTCTCACATATGACTTTTGCCTAAAACAACAACAAAATACAAATAACCCCCAAACCCATCTAGTTGTATACAGATTACAGTTTCAAAATTTCATATTTGGAGAAATGAAAGTAAATTTCTATTGTTTGTGTAAATACTAAGGTGCATTTTTCGCTGTTTTTGTAATCCTAATCTATAATAAATATGTTTGAGAATAATTAAGAAAACTGATGATCATTAACAACTCACCATGAATCAAACATAACTTTTTTTTTTTTTTTTACTATTTGGAATATATTAATTATAGCATGTAACATGAAAGGCAGTTTTCCATAGTTTAGAGAGATAGTAGAAAAATAATTCATTAGAATGGTACTAATTTTTAAGACTTTACATTACTTTATGGTGGATTAAACATGTGAAATTCAGTTTATTAATTGAGTCATCTGCTTGTATTTTACCTATTCCCATTTTACATTTTATTTGCCATTACCACTTCTTTGCAGATTCATATGCATTATGCATAACTTTATTGCTCTAATAAAGCATTATAATTATGCATAACTGGGTTCATTTTGATAAGATTATTCATGCACGGAATTTCATTTATTTCAGACTGTGGTGCCCCCCCTTTTCATCTGATCTGTGTATATTTTAAGATAAACCTAAATAATGAATAAGAAAAAAACGTGTAAAATAATGTGTCCCAAGAAAGTTTTAGGTGAAGAGAAGGGCTTGTTAAAAATAGATTAACAGGTCCTACATTTTAAGATTTTGATTCAGTAGATCTGGGCTAGTGTTGCCCATGTCAATTTTTCAATTATCCAGTTAATTCTATTATCAGGAGGAAGAAATTGAGAAAAAACTGTCTCAAAATAATTCCCAAGACACATGTTAACGCTTTCTTATTGTTCTTGTTTTGAATCATCTATATCACTGCTTTTATTCATTAATACAGAAAATTGCATTTGCTATATATCATATTTGAAGTGACCTTACCTTTAAAATTAGAAAGTAAGTGCTTCTCTCTAAAATATATCATGCTATATTTTATTCAGTTCTCATTTTCTGTGGCATGTAATTCACTCAAATAATATAAAACATTTAATGCCATAATTTATTTTTACTTTTTAGGTTATATTTAGGTCACATTACCTTTAGGTTAATAAGAGAATTGAAGAGTTGGTTTATATTTATTTATGTTCCTAAAAATAAAGGTATAATTGAACTTGCATAAACTTGTTTTTGTTTTTTGTTTGCAGGGTACAAGTTGAATTCTATATGAATGAAAACACATTTAAGGAGAGATTAAAGTTATTTTTCATTAAAAACCAGAGATCAAGTAAGTCCTTCATGTCATTTCCCTCTCTGTATATGAAATTACCTCAAAATTCAAGGTGCATATTAGTTTGCAAATTGCTTTTCTGTATAGAGTAGTGACATTGGTAATTCTGATTGGGGGACAGTAAAATTAAAAATTTTAGAAAACTATAGATATTTCACCTAATAGTGTTATTGTCTCAAGAGCACCTTTAATTGTCTAAATCTCACTTTTTCAGTAGACTTTGCATGGACTATTTGGGTTAGTATGAACATTGAGGGAAATAATTTCAATGAGAGATCCATAAGTTTTTAACTGTGAGCTGTATCTAAAATAGCTTGACAAATCTCTGGAAATTGATCTCAATGGGGAATAAGTTTTTGAATTAATGGGAGAAATGCCCAGTGTTTCTCAGTCATGCCTAATAAGAAACATCTAAGGTCTACTATTGAGAATTTGAATTAGCAAGTGTAGGGTGAATCTCAGTGCTTAACATTCCAATGATTCTTATCATGAGACAATTTGGGAAACGCTAGAACTTCAAAGGGACAAGAGATGGTCATAGTCACTGCCTCCTGAACAATTCAAGGTTGATGTTATCAGTGATACTTCTTTATTTTTATACTGTGTACTTTTATAAACCATTTACAATAACACAGTATTACTGCTTAAAATGTCAACAAGAAATGGAGATGTCTGCATTATGTTGGTGTAGTCTTTAAGCTCTTTGAATTGTGATTCCGCTTGGAGTGTTCTAAATTGACTTGTGCCTTTGTAGGTAGGATTCATAGAGAGAAACCTGACTCATGGGATATTCTCAAATACTGACTATAAGGTATATTTAAGTATATAAGGCACACACTGATCAGATATGCTTAATGGTAGGGTTAACACTAGTAATAATTAATTTCTTTCTAACCTGGTTGTTTAGAATTACCAAGGAAGTTCCATCAATAGACATTACCTAAAAGGGCCACATCAGGTGAATAGAAGGTTTCCCTAATTTCAGTAGTAACAATCCTATCTCTCCTGACCAGAAAAATGGATGAATTATTTGAATACTCTCCTCAGTGAAGTGGAGACCCAGTTCTATAAAACAAATGCAATTTCATTAATAATTTAAAAGACTTTATAAAGACGCTAACCCATCAAATGTATTCAGCATTTTAATAGGAAAATCTAGGAAATATTACACAATTAAATATTAATCTTTTTACTCTTAAGAAGTGCTACAAGTACAACCATAGCTGGATAAAAAAAAAAAAAAGTAGCAATTCACCTCTATGTTTCATTAAGTAAAAATTATAGGAAATTCTTTCTTAAAATTTCATTAAAAATGCACAAATTCAATGGAGGAACTTTAGATTATGTAGTGGGAAATGGGGGGGTATGAAAAATGGTGGCATGTGACAGATATGATTACCCTATGTACGTGTATGATTACACGAATGGTGTGAATCTACATTGTGCACAACCATAGAAACGAAAAGATGTACCCATTTGTGTACGATGAATCAAGTATTTTAGGCTGCATGACTGATCAAAATGGTTTAAGAGATATATACATGACAGTCCTAATACTCACAAAAACTTTTAAGATTTTGTAGTTAAAAATAAGGTTCAATTCAAATGTGTGTGTATCTGTATGAGATTGAGAGTGGAAAGGGAGAGAGCAAGGGAGTAAGAATGCATATTTGTTTCTCATTATAAGCTACTATAATTTCTCTCTATATAATAAGTGACATGTAAATGTGAATATATAATTAATATACACCATAATACAATTATATAATGAATATTAAAACATCAGAATTGCATTTTCTGTATAACCTAATCTACAAGGTGCTCTGAAGGTCCAAAGTTTATCACTTATCCTGTGACTATGTAACAGCTATATTTTCTAGCTAGCTAGAATTTGTCCTAAAATTTATGGGTTATAATGCTTACATTTCTAAGTGTACTCAAATGCCTTGATTGGACATGCATTTTGTAGTGTCTGATTATTCAAACCTAGATTTACTTTCAGTGTATGATATTCACTGTCACAGTTCATACATTCTGTCAAGTTCACTTTTTGTTTCAATACTCAAGTAATTAAAATTCAGCAACCAAGAACTTCAGTGAATTCAGACAATTATAGTATTGTAGTTTCTAAATACAATCTAAGTGCTGTACTTAAAATTGATAACTTTGACAGTCCTTTTTAGCCTTTTGTGAACAAGTTCAAATGAAAATCTAATTTTTGTTGTTTGTTTAAAGGTCTAAGGATACGCCTGTTCAATTTTTCTCTCAAATTATTAAGCTGCTTATTATACATCATCCGAGTACTACTAGAAAACCCTTCACAAGGAAATGAATGGTAAGGTATTTTTGTCTGACCTTCAACAGTATTATTTTAATTATTTTCAGTTGGATTACATTATGAAGGACATTATAGAGAATTCATTTTTTCAAGGATTTTAAGTGTTTGTCACAATTGATCTGATTTTCAGGTGCTACATGAATATAGCCTTTATTGATTCTTTGTAAAATTATCTTTTTTTAGTATTTATTTAATAATAATTCTGGATTTTGATCCATGGAAATTTTACTGTAGTAGAACTGCTATAGATAATTGTTTAAAATGGCTCAGTCTCTTTAAAAACCTAAATATCTTTGTGTTCTTGATTACATGTACCCCCCAAAAGTTCTCCATAGGCTAGCTTTCTAGATATTTTCACCTATACTGTAGCTGTTAACCTTGAATAGAAACATTCTAGCATGTCAACTTATTTTTCATTCATGATCCTGTGGCTTTTATTAAATTGTATTCATTTATGGACCTCCTTTTTAGGGCCTGTCCTTCGCTAGAAGCAAAAGAGAAGGGAACTGAATATGTAATGATATGACCAATTTTTATCTCATCACTTTCCTGTATCACTAGGTAGCCTACTAAATGTACAACAATTTTCAAAGTAGAAAATGTGAATTTGATGACTAATTTCCATGACTTTTTTTTAATGTGAAAGTTTGTCCTTAAACAGTTAAACATAAAAAGGATGAAAATAAATTAGAAAAGTGAGCACATAGTATTTTTTAAGTGAATTGAAAACTCTTCAGCTTGCACAATTAAGTGAATATGACTGTGCATTTACTCCAAGTTTTGGAGTTAAGATAAAGATTAATAATTGAAGTTTTATCATATAACAATCTATGTGATGAGTCCTTATAAAATATATATATATATATTTTTTTTTCTTTTCTTTTTTCTTTCTTTTTTTTTTTTGGTACAGGGAATTGAACCCAATGCTTTCTAGCTGAACTACATTCCCAGTCCTTTTTATTTTTTATGTTGAGACCGTGTCACTAATTTGCTGAGGGTTTTACTAAGTTGCTGAGGCTGGCCTTGAACTTGGAATTCTCCTACCTCAGCTTTCTATGATGCTGGGATTACAGGCATGTGTTACCATGCCTGGCCTAAAATCATTTTTTATGAAGTACAATTATGGATATTTCACCATATCTTCAGTGATTAGTCAGCATGTGCCAGTCAAATTTCTTGTAGGGGAAGATGGAGATATACAGGAGCTTCATTACCTGTAGGGATTTTTCGGTCTGTGAAAAATCGCTTCTTTTGAAGTTCCTGAGATTTTCTGCAATTAGTCTAGTTGCTGTATGTATATTATTTCCTTAAGCATACATTACATAATTTTATTATTTCCATCTTAAATATGAGGAAGCAGAGGTTCTCATCTTTACGATTCTCTGCTTTGAGACTTTTAGGATTAATTATGTTGTGTTTTGTATCCCTTTTAACTCTGAGCACAGGAAACCAATTTCTCACCATTCTCCAATTCCAAGTCCACATTCAGGTTCTCTACTTGGATGTCTAAGTGACTTCTCAAAATTTACCGTGTTCCAGTCAGCTTCCTCTTTACTCTTCCACATCTCAAGTAATGGCATCTCCATCTTTCCTCCAACCTTGTTCCACGCAACTTCCCCATTTCAGTTGATAAAATAGCACCAATATTACAGTTGCTTGGCCCAAATGCTTTGGTGTTATCCTTAACTTCTCTTTTTGTCTCCAGCATGTGTAAAACCCTTAGACAATTGTGTCATTTATACCATCAAGTTAGAAACAGCATACAGTCCCTTCTCAATGC
Source organism: Sciurus carolinensis (assembly GCF_902686445.1). NCBI lineage: Eukaryota > Metazoa > Chordata > Mammalia > Rodentia > Sciuridae > Sciurus > Sciurus carolinensis. The sequence continues at coordinate 91,008,969 of NC_062224.1, forward strand.
CAGCATCTGGGTGCAAGCCACTGTCTCTCACTTGTACTACTACAGGAACCTCTTATGTGGTCCTGCTAATTCTGCTATCTCTCCCTTTTGGTTTATTCTTAAATTACTGTGCATATACGATGAAAATTCAATCTCCATGCAGTTCTGCTTTGAATGTCAAAGTGCTTACCATGGCCGTAATAGTCCCTCTTTTCCTTGTAACATCACCTCCAACTACTCATCCCCAGCCAGATGGGCCTCCTCTCTGTTGCTGAGTCATTACCAGGTGCACTGTCAGCCTCTGTAGGGGGTTTGCCCTCTGTCTGGTTCTCACACATCACATAACATGAGGCACACTTCCTTGACTTCCTCACATCTTTCCTCAAAATCATATTACAAGTTCTATTTAGAACCCTTATCCCCAAAGACCTCCTTGAATATTTTTTTCCTTTGGTCCCCATGCCTTTGTGTCTTACATATTTCACTTGTTTACTTTGTTTTCTCTGTAGCCTGTGGGTATGAGAATGGCTATTTTTTGATGGCATGGAACATTGTCTGAATCCCCAGAGCCTAGCACAAAATGGCAGTAGTTATTTGTTAAATGAATGAGTGAGGAAGTGAGTAACTGCATTTTCTTTATAATGTAGATTTTACTTACTTCTCTTTCCCAGCCTCCAGGACAGTCATGCGGATCTAACTTGAGGTCATTTTTTCACCCTTGGTCTCCCTTATTTCTGTGCTTCTTGGAAATCTGCTTTCCACTCCTGCCTCTCACAATCATCCTTTTTCGACTTGCTCAAGGACTCTTTGCCCTTCAGGACAACAATTTCTTGGATAACATTTATTCTGAACTCTTAGCAGGCATTGCGCTCTGTAGCTCAGTTTATTCTGGGTTAGGCATGTCCTCTAGATACTGCCCGAACATGCCCCCATACATCTCTCATAGCACCTAATGCATTGCCCTTAATTCTCCATATACTCAGAACACGAACCATGTTGTTTTTGCCTCTGCAGCTCATTCATAGCTGGGTTTTGGTGGGTTACGGAATGTTGCTGTATTAATGGAATTGTGCTCGCCACCAATTTTATTGATATTTTTGCACTTTGCTCGAAAACCAGTGCCTCGGGATGTCTGTGCACATTTCATTTATTACATTTTTTTGTCTGTGTTATTAAAAATGATGCCCATAACAAACCCCTCTATAAACATACTAGAAATTTATTTTTAAAACTTGATGATTTATAAATAAAATGTGCACTAGCGAGACATAAAAATTATAAATAATGCATGGAGAACCCTTCCAAGGGAAAAAGGGCACACTAGTGGGTGATAGCAGAATAAAATTATATTATTTGAAAACATTAAGAGGAACAAAGTTTCCTACAATTAACTTCTGTGTAATATTACTTAGAATGTTCAGACATAATTATAGAGGATATACATTTGAAAAATCAGATTACTGTAATTAAAAAGCATAACCAACTAGCTCATGGCTCCATTTTGAATACAATGTTCTGTTTAGTTCCCAATGTCAATGCAGTCTTGGTTAATGAAAAACAGAAGTGGCCTTTATGGGCACAGGCTCTATTTTAAAATAATGAGGCTAATTCAGCAAAGAGATTTATTTAATTAGAGTTTCTGACACGACAAAGCTGCAAATATTTTGTGCTGCCTTGCTGCATTTTTAAATTACTCCCAGGAATCAAAACTGATATGAAAATGTGGCACTATGGATAAACTGAAGAACATGAAATAATCTTACCATTAATGTCTGACATTGGACAAATGGAAAACTCTGATGTACCTGTGTGCATAATGACACGCATCTGTTACATGTAGTTTCTGAAGTACATTGAAAGGGGAGATGGTGTTGATTCCTGACCTGCTGATGCTTATGGTTCTTCACTATGTGTCAAAAATCAATATATCTGTTTCCACTTAATGAGGTGATTATTTGTTTATAGCATCAAGTGATTGAGTCAAAGGTAGGAAGCCCATGAAATTTTTTTTTTTTAAGGGTTTTGGACTTGAATTTGAAATCAGTGCCTAACTGGTGTGTTCAGATGACATTCACGTTTTAAAGATAAGAACTATTAAAAGAAGAAGTAGAATTTGAAAGATAGTTTTAAAATATTTGATGAAGTATAGGAATGAATACCATAATATAAATGTTTTCATCTTTCATACATATTGGTAACTTATAAACTGAAGTATCACCAAGATCAATAACATATAATCTCAAAAATTTAGGAGAATTTTTCTGTTTACCAGAGTTTAATCCTGCTGTTCCTGATTGGTGTGCACATTTTCTCCATAATAATAATTCACACAACACACACACACACACACACACACACACACACACCATAGCATGATCAATATAATACATATGCAAACCACTTGCAGTTTTAAACTGCATATTGTATTAAGGCCATTATTCTTTGCATTCAACTTTCAGAAAGCAGAAAGCATGCTGAAATCAATAAGCTTTCAAAATGCTCAGCAAATGACAAACATTTCTTTTACTTGAATTTTACATTCAGATCTCATGTAGGAAGCAGTTAGGTCATCATACTTTGACACAAAAACTGAGAAATGTAGTCTGGGTGAAGAGAGGCTTTTTGCACTCAACTCTGTGTACTGAAGGAGAATGAATGTTGGCAATGAATGAAAGCCACCTCTGCCACAGTCGGCATATGTCAGATGGAAAGGCCCATGATGTCCGTTCTCATACTCAGTGTTCAGTTCTCTCCACACTTCATAATTGCTGTCTAATGTGGGGTTAAGTGTTGACTGTGTTTTGAAAATTCTAAAAAGACTTTCTGATATATTGACAGGACTTCTATACTTCAGTGTTGTGGTCACCTTGATTTTTGACACATATTAAAAATTTTGCATGGTCTTCTTGAAATGTGGGCCTACTACTCTGCCTAGTACTAGATATCTCATTATTTGTTATGGTTAGGGGAATTTTAGAATTTACTTTCCTGATTTAGAATATTATATTTTTGTTTACACAATACAAGCTTATATTAGTTTATGTGGAGAGCTATCAAAATTGAGTTCATTTTGAGTTTGTGAGCAATAGACACTTTTGTACAAGATGTGTCACATGTTGACCCTGTTACTTTTGTGTTTACCAAATACTTTGGTCTTCTGCTAATAAGCATATTCACCTCCTGGCCCCACCTTAGTTGCCAAAACTCATCTGACACTTTCTGCATTCAATGCCTGCCTTTAGGACAGGCCATAAAGTAGGGCTATGAGAGGTGGCTACAGCTGCTTGTCACTAACTTTCACATTCAACTACTGTTCTCCCTCCATTGTGGGACATGGTTCTGCCAGTTTTCATAAAAATGCTTCCTACCTGAATTTTACCTATAAATGAAGTCTAATTCACAATAACTGAATGATGTGGTATTTTGTTTGCTTTTGTTGTTTTATTTGAATTATACAATTTTAATTCCACGAAATTGTTTTGTATTTTAAATATAATAACTGATTTGATGCTTACTACAATAAGAACACAAATAACAAGTTAAAGGAAGTAAAAATTTCCTCAGATCATAACACCTAGAAATGTGTTAGTATTTTAAAGACAAATCATTCATAAATTCTCTCTATATGCACATACGCACATAACACATAATACTGATGTGATAAGTAATATTTATTCATTACTTTTATCTTAGTTGTGTTATTCTTATTGTAGTTGTTGATAATGATGATGATGATGCTACCTCAATTCCTTTCTTGTTGGCCACCTAGGAAGAGTCTGGGTGCTTTCCTGCTGTAAATAATGCTATGATAAATATCACCGTCATGTGTTTCCTTTCCTTCTCGTTCTTTTTTGTGAATGAGATTGAGCCTTCAATTTGAATTATGGTATGACTGTCAGTTTTGGCTTCACTCTTGTTTTGGAGGTTGTCTAGAAATTACAGATCAGATCACACATTCTTTGTTCATGATGAATCCATTTCTTGAGAGGAGAGTTTGGGCAGCAACTTTTTACCAATGTTTACAAATTATTAATCTAATTTAACATTACTAAAATTGATGAAAAGTCTGACTTTTCATTGGAGATCTTAACTTTCACTGAAATTTATATGTCAGGAAATTTTAGTATTTTTATATACTATAAAACTTGTTGCCTGTACGTCTTATCCAAAAAATGATATATATATATATATATATATATTTTGAAATGTCTTATTTAAATTTCAATTCTTTATAATATTTCCACAGCCTACCAAAATAACACCCCATACCAAAGAAAATGTCTTTAGTTAAATATAACTAGGTGTTAGTCAATCCAAGTTAATTACCAGTTTCCTTTGGAAAGTGCTCATGAACATATTAGCAATATATTTAATAATTTTGCAGGGATTAGTATCTACATAGTTATTTAGAAGTTTCTATAGCACATACTTTTTCTATCTACAAAAACAGATATATCTTTCTTCACTCTGACATACCTTGTTTTTGTCTGATTTTCAAATGTTACTGAGAGTATAAAAATGTTTTGGAAAGGACACTGAACTCATCAGCCATATCTTTGTCTTTACTGGCACCATCCATCATTTATATTGGCTTCCTGTATGTGTACTCAGTAAAACATCAAGTTTATAACAGTGAGTAAAATAGACGTATTATTTGATGTTATAGAACTTGTAGTTTTGGAGAAAACTGACATTAAAGCAATCAGTTATCCAATAAATATAAAGGTCCAACTGAAGTGAGTGATAGGAGAGGTGTGGTGAGTGACATGGCCTAAGAAATTATTTGACTGCCTGGATCAAGTGGAATCCTCAGAGGTTTCCCTAACAGAGGATTCAGCTGAGAGCTCTAGGATGAGGGAAGTGGATGTCAAAGGGTTTGCGGTAGGAAGGAGCATGCCACACTTGAATGTCAAGTGTTTGCGACTTCATTCTAAGAAAAGTACAAACCAGTACATAGCAGGATGATATGACCTAAAACGCATTTTGAAAAAAATCAATTATTTGTACTTGTAATTCAGAATAAAAATTCTAGAATGCAAATAGAGGGGTGGGGTCCTCATTAGTTGGTTTTTGAAATAATCATATTACAAAAAAAAATTAGTAACTGAAGTGAAGGTGGTTGTGATAGTGGAGATAAGATGTAGATGAATTCTATAGACATTTGCAGATTTTTGGTGGAAATAATTGAAAAGGTTTGGTGGAGTACATATTTACAGATGCAGGAGAGGAAAGTACCCAAGACGATGCCCACATTTTTATGTAAACTTGGAGACACAATGAACTTGGTTCCTTTTGCTAAAATATGAAAAAGTGAGGGAGGATTAGTTCTTGGAAGAAAGGTCACTGGTTTGGACTGGAGCAATTGAAGATGTCATTAGCCAGGTAGATCTGGCATTTTGAAACTTCAAAGGCATTTAGTCTAATATGCTATGTAGTGTCTTTGAAAAGTTTTAAAGCTTCACCATTCTTTTAAAATAAATATTTTGAAGAGTTTATTGCTCTTATCATTTACTATATTACAAAAAAGAAAATGTCTAAGGCATTTGAAAATATGTTATTCTCTTTTTTTATAACTTTTCTATTTATGTGAAGCACAGTAAAAAAAAAAAAATCAGTACGCTTTGGAAATTCAGTGGTACAAGGTACACTGCCATTAACTTGAGGGACATTATATAGTAAAAAAAAGAAAATAAAAAGAAAAAAGGAAAAAAAAAAGGAGAGAAAAAAAGAAAAAGTAAAATTAAAATAATTTTTCTCCTGTTTCAAATACTGCATTACATAATTTTACCTGCCCAAACAGACCATTTACAAATATTAGGTCAATAAACTGCTAACATCCATAAAAAGGTAGCTTTCTTACTAAAATGCAAGAATTTAAAAGTGATATCTAAACAAGAAAAGACAAAAACTGGAATGAAAACCTAGATATCACATCTAAAATCGGGGGTTTTTTTGTTTGGGCCTTTATACTCTTCTCTCTCTCTGTGAAAATGTTATTCTTTGTGGGACTTCTCATATTTAGTAAGTATAAAGAGTGAGTGGGTTTTGATTTATTTGTTTTTTGGGGGGATTTATTTGCATTTTGGTGGGCAAAACAATGTAAGAATTTCCATCTTCTCCTGAGTAGATTTTATTGCTATAAATGGTTTTCATTTGAATCAACTCAAATTGCGATTAGTGGGTTAGTAAAAGTATTACAGTATTCTTTGTAGAGTGTAAACATTTCTTAACATCAGAACAAATATTTAAAAAAGATATTTAAGGACTTCTTGTCTCACAAAATGTTCTGTGTTAACTCCAGTTGAAGGTGTTTTTCTGATATGTTAAATATTTCATAGAAACCCAGTATTGTATAAAAGCATTACTATGCTCTGTACTCTGAAGTACATACTTTATCCTGATTATTTTCAATATTGGATTTGTATTATCCAAATATTAACATGTTTAAGAATAACTAAAACTTAGAATTTATGGAAGATCTTTAATTGACTCTTCAATGGAGAATTGAGTAGAAAAGCATTTGAAATTTTTCCTCCCTGCCATATCATTTTTTAACTAATGACCCATTTTATTTCCATTTATTATTAATAGTGACTAAAAAGAATTTAAGAAGGCTTTTTGCTGGAATAGAAATGACAATTAAAAAGAAAACTGAAAACATAAGGTTTTCTCCTTTTTAATTTGTATGTTAGCATTATTTTTAGGCTAATATATATTGCTACTTCAAACATTAATTGAATTTTAAAAGTGAATGGATTTTTCACATGTTTAAAAAACTAACATCTTTATCATTCTTTCCGTAGGTCTCATATCTTTTGGGTGAACAGAAGTCTACCTTTATGGGGCTTACAGGTTGTGTACAATTTTGTTTTATACATATATTTCTGGGTTTATTCATATTTCACAAAACAATATTAGTGGAGAAAAAACTGTTGATATTCAAAGCGAGTTTGCTTTTCTTCCTAATCTTTATGCACATCTTACACTAACATTTTAACTTTTTCTTCCTGTTTTCCTGAGCCCCATATTCTACCTCTTGAGAATTTTCTGGTAATTAGGATTAGACTTCAGAGAGTATTTAAAAATGTGGAGAAAACTAAAGTAAACCAGTATTTTAAGACTTCCTGCTTTCCCAGACTGCCTCCATATTCCTGCTTTGTAATTCCTTTAAAATTAGCCAAAATCTTGTCACTATGTTTAGTTTTTACCTTATTCTCTCACTGTAACAGGGTAAAATCTCAATAAATTGTTGTTAAATGAATGGATGACTCATATCACCAATAGCAAGAACCTAGTTCCTAAGAAGACCCTTGTCTAAATAAAACAAAGATATGCTCTGGCATAAAAAAGTCCTTAAGAAAGAGACAGAAAACAGGAGAAAGCTAGCTTGTCTGAATTGCATTGTGGAAAAATTCCCTAGAGTCCTTTGTAGCTCTTCTGTTTTTTTTTTTTTTTTTTTAATTGGATTTCATGACTAGCATACTTTTTTGTAAAGTACTATCTCCTTTACTTCTGCTTACCTCCAGCAAGTTCTATTTTCTGTTATTTTTAAAAAGTATAAATTAATTAGAAAAGTGGAATCACTACTATGAAACAGAATTGGAGGTTGAAAAATAATTGAGTCTGAGGGAAGTGAAAAGTCCCTAAGACTCACTGCTTTGAACAATCTTTAGAATGCTTTTGACCAAAATGTTTGATTTGCCTTTTAATATCCTGATTGTGAAGTGTATACATTTTACATGTGACAATTATTTTAGTTATATATTATGATTATAACTTTGAAATCTATCTTTATATGTCTAAATATTTCATATTTTGTTGAAATCAAGTTGTTTTTATGTTAATGTATACTGACTTTTGTTGCAATGTCACATTAATATACACATAATCCTTTTCAAATATTTAAGTGTTCAGTAAAATTGCTTTTAATCTATGACCTAGATTCATATCTTTCAGTAAAGTGCACTTTTAAAATAAATTAATGTATTTATGAATAGTCATGTGTTGTCTTGAAGTATACTTTGATCTGTCTAGATAGTTTTTATTTAGGAGTAATATTTTAAAATGTACTCATTTCCAAATAGTACTTTGAATAATGGGTGCTGAAAGTGTTCTAGAGATCTTATGGGAATAAGTATGTCCGGAAAATTTGGAAGACTTGGGGAAAATCAGCAAGGATTGAATTTCCTTTCATAATGATGCCCAACTACAGGATTTACTTCCAAACATATTTTATTTATACTGCCATGCATTCATCTACTTTTATTGTTCTCATATTTTAATATTTGCTATATTATATTTCAAATGTCCATTTTAATAGAAAACAAAATTTTAAACTCTAGGGCATTAGCTGTTCTCATTCAGATATCTTAAACCTTAAAGATGTATAAACAAATATGTTAGGTGAATCATTTTGTTTGTTTATTTGATTCTGTTTGTCCATGTCAAAGTAATTAGAATATTTGACACAGAAAAACATATACTCTTTTCTACTGCAATATTTTTCTGGTAGTTAAATAGTAGAAATTGGACATGTAGCACAGAATATAGAGATTGAAATATGTCTAGTCCAACTGCAAAAGAATTGGTTATGAAATTAATTCAAATGAAATCTGAAAGTATCTTGAAGTGCTGATATAGTCTTTATTTTTTAGTTTTCAAGGATGTTGCCATTTGATTTCATTTGAGGTGGATGATAAAATTGAATATATTCAATTTGAAGTTTGTATTGTGTGTGTGTGTGTGTGTGTGTGTGTGTGTGTGTGTGTGTTCTATTTCTTTGAAAGAGATTGATGATTTTGGTGGTGCTATTGATGGTGTTTCTGGGAAAGGACATTTATTTGGTGGCAGGGCAATTGAGTGTGATTGTGTATGTTAGCAACATGTACACAAGAACCCATTCTTTACATATCATTTAAACTCCAACCTGTCTTCCTATTCTAATCCCACCTTTAAATTTGGAGTAATAAATAAAAAAATTTTTATTCAGGACACTAGAAATTATAGAAACTTAAGTTATAGTGTTTGTATGGCAAACTATGGCTGACAAACTGCCACCTGCTTAAACATGTTGAAGTGCTATCCAGTACCACCTATATCTTAGTGTGTATTACATATATCTGTATCTATATATGCATAAACATGCACATATATTTATATGAAGTTAATAATATAATTTTATTTTATTTCATTGCATTTTCTTATTAAGTTACAATTTATATTTTAGGTCTCAGTGGCATTGATAAGTCTATTTGAAACAATACTACTTGGTTATCTGAGTTATAAGGTAAGTTATCTTAATTAGCAGTTTTCTGCCTTAGAGCATACTTCTAGCACTTGCAAAGTATTCCTCTCTTTGTAACTCATACTTGGGGATAAGGCAGGCTCTTCTTAAACCAATTTAATTATTTGGAGCCTCTCTTGTATGCAATAAAAAGCTATACTAATATAGTAAGGTTTTGCTTGATGACTTAAGCTACTTCACTAATTCCTGGGAGTTTACTTACCCATTATATGCATGCTTAGAATGAGGCAAGCAAATGGAATGCTCTGGATTCTTATTGTTCTCAACCTCTTTTCCTAATGTGTAAAAAATACTGAGAGACTAAAAATGTGTCCGTTAGGAATTATTTTAATAAATTATCTTCATTACTAGGGAAGTTTTATTGGGCTAACACAATTTAACAAATATTTATTTAACTCGTATTTGATGAAGTTTATATATTTTTTTCCATGCAGAACTCCACACGTTTATGTGGCTCTTTAGTCCATGAGTTTGCAAGCTAGAAATGGGTGGGGAACAGAGAAAAATTATACAGATAACTCTAGTACAAGGCAGCATATAAGAAGAACATTCTGTGAGATGTAAATTAAATACCATGAAGATTCATAGAGAGAGGAAATACTTGACTGACAAGCAGAGTCTCTGAATCAGTGATTTCAATTAAGGTAAGGTGAAAAGACAGGACAATTAGGATTGATAGAATTAGCAAAAACACAAAGGAAGGAATGTGCACATGAACTGGAGAAATAATAAATAATTATGTTTGCAAGAGTTTGGGGGTTTAGTACAGCAAAGGTCAAAGAGGTCACAGAGACATCACAGTGATGACTATCTTTTCAGTTAAGATATATTGAAGTATGAAAGAAAAACCAATAATGTGTGGGTTTTTGGTAGGCAAAATAAATTTCCAGATCTGATGAAAGACTATGAAGTTGGAAGCTAAAAAGTCCTCAACTCATTGGTTGATAGGTGAGAAGAAGTATACTGAATTGCCATTTCTAAAGATTTCCTGAGTTTGATAACTGGAAATATTGTAGAAAAAGTTGAGAATTATATGAAGTAAAAAAATCAGGTTGGGGACCAGATAGATAAAACAATCAAATTGAATTCAGAGATGATGAATCTGAAGTGCTGATAGATGGATCAAAGAGATATGAGATGGAAATAATGGAGAATGAGGACCAGGAATTTTGAGGAGAGTTATTTAAGATTTCGAGATGTTGAATCTGAAGTGCTGATAGATGCATCAAGGAGACAAGAGATGGAAATAGTGGTGAATAATAACCAGGAACTTTGAGGAGAGTTATTTATTTAGGTTTGGGAGTGATTTTCAGACACTATTAAAGGCAGTCATGAGTCTCATGCTTTGGGTAGTTACCAAGGTAGAAGTTTAGGTTCTGTGTGGAGATGAATATATTGTTTTGGTTTTGGAGGAAGTACACTGTAATTAGGGAGACAGAGAAATAGACATGGAAGCTAGAATCACTCACTTTAGTTAATAACTTCTTCATCTACATCAACAAGTATAGGAAAAGTTATATTTCTGTGGAATATTTTAGTCAATTTTTTCATTCCTGTGACCTAAACTTCAGTCAACAACTTAGAGGTAGAAAAGTTTATTTGTGGCTCACAGTTTCAGAAGTCTTGGCTGATAGATTTCTGACTCCATTGCTCAGGGCCCAAATGAGACAGCATGTTATGGGGGAAGAGCTCAGCTGAGGGAAGCTTCTCAGCTCATGTCAGGATTAGGAAGATGCACCCTTCCACCTTGACCATGACCCACTTTCTCCAGTCAAACCCCAAGTGCCTACAGTTACCACCCAGATAGTCCATTCAAACTAGGGTAGACTGATTAAGTTATAGCTCTCATAATCATTTCACCTCTGAGTATTTCTATATTAACAGGAACTTTTGGGGGATACTTCATATCCATACCACAATAGGGTATTCTTATCAAACATATCAACTTCTTTTCAATTTTTTAAAACATACTTTGAAAGATGCAGTCTTTAGGCTATTTTTCAAACCAGAAGTTTTTATAGTCATTCGCCATTTTCTTTGGCTCACTTTTGTTTTCTTTGTAATTTTCCTTATTGACATCTAAAGAAAATAATACCAATTTCTATGAAGGTAAGATTGATGAATAAGAAAGTATATCAAAAAAAGGAATGAGGGTTTAAACACTATTGAGGGGTTAATTTAAATATTTATGAGAAGAAATAAGATGTTAGAATTGTCTAAGAAAGAAAAGCATAATATAAAATTATATGCACTATGGCAGATGTAAGAAGTTGAGAAAAATCCTTTGAATTTAGAAATTAGGAGACTATTGACTAATTCCCTAAAATGACACTCAGTGGAGTGTTATTCAAAGTAAAAATTGTTAAATGGAGACTGTAGGTGAACTGGGGCAGGACCTTACAAGAAGTGGTAGAACAACTCAGGGAAGAACTTCTAAGAATGGGATCCATCTGCTTTGCATAAAGAGAGAAGGTGCAGGAAAGAGAAAAATATGTCAGGAGAAGAGAAGTTTAGGAAAGGAACAGAACAGATTTAAGGAATAGCTTTGAAAAAAAAACTGAGTACAATACCTCGGAGTGTCAGAAAGTCCTGGACTAAATCCTTTGCTTTATCAGAAATAAGCCATTATGGTGTTAAATTTTCCTAATTTCACCTAGATATTACGTATTTCTGAGTTTAAAATATATATCTTTTCAAACACTCCAATCATTCACCTATCACGTTTCTCAAAAGAGTAGAACTCCAAAGACATAATTTTTATTGCAAAAGTTAGTATGAGCCAGGCACAGTGGCACATGCCTATAAACCCAGTGACTCTTGAGGCTGAGACAGGAGGATCTTGAGTTCAAAGCCAGCCTCATAAAAAGCAAGGTGTTAAGCATCTCTGTGAGACCCTGTCTCTAAATAAAATACAAAATAGGGCTGGGGATGTGGCTCAGTGGTAGAGTACCCCTGAGTTCAATCCTTGGTACCACAAAAAAAAAAAAAAAAGTTATTTGTAGCTCAGTTTAAGTTTATATATGTTCCTACATCTTGAACAATGGAATTTAGTGGGTCAAATTTCCTTAATATGAAATGTGTGATGAATATTAAATGTAAAGTATAAAAAAAAATATATATATATTATATACATGGGCATTTTGGATAAATTAATTATATCCCTTTGACTAGTGTAAGAATCTTTGCAAAACCTACCATAGCCAAAATAGTAATCTTCATTTGTGAATGTGTTTGCTCCAAATTCTAACTTAAAAGTAATATGAAAGTAACTTTTGGTGTTTTGCTAATAGAATGCTTGCCATAATTTAAAAAGTCATTTGAAAAACACACAGAGATTCAAGATAATTTTCCAGTGCAATTATATGATGATGGCATTTATAATTAATTACTTCCTATCATTTATAAAATGAGAGCAGAACATTATAAGCTTTAGCATGCAGGGCTAGATGATGTATAATATTTCCAGTCTGACCCTCATAAACATTAATGGCTTAGCTGGAGGAGAGGTAGATGGTAGAGTCAAGTGAGTTACAAAGGAAACAGGATAAAAAGGAGTTGTATGACAGAAAAAGGACAAGTAGTTGTTAATTATCTTCTTTTGGCCTCATAAATTTAGTCAAATTCCTGAACTCTCTTGGCCTCTTCGGTGTAGTGTTGGCTGACTTTTTTTTTGGAAGGAATAAATTAAGCAATTGGTAGTACTTTATGGCCTATAAATAAGACACATTTGGATAGCAGACTCTAAAATGTATTTGTTTCCTCAACTTAGGTTACTAAGAAAAATAAGACAAAAATGGATACTGCTTTGCATTAACAATTGCTTTCTTTCTTAATGCTGTTCTTTGTTAGAGTTCTGAAAAATCAATATTAATATCTAGTTAGCATATAGCTTTCCTATGTTTATGTATATATACATAGGTAATATGTGTTTAATATTTTAAAATAAATATTATATTATGCCAAAACTTTGTAATTCTTGAAATTAGAGAGTCTAAAATCAGTATAACTCAATCTTTAATACTTAAAACAGTTTAAACTCTCATGGAGACTGAGAATGCAGTTAGCAGAAACCTAAAGTACATGCTGAAGTTAGCAGATAATGAATTAAAATTCATGGAATTAACTAATTTTATTTTCTATTACACAGAACTTCAGGTCTGTGCTTAAATAATCTTTCCATTTATGTTTATAGCTAGTTGGCAGAACAACTATGGTAATTGCCCTACGCTAAAGTTCTTATTCTTCTGTCACCGTAAATACTCTCTAATTCTTTTATCAACGGCTTTCAAAATAGAACTCTATTTATACACACATATTCATTAAATCAAAAGGAAACAAAAACAAATCCCAGCATAGTTTCTAAACCTCTGCAAACAAAAATTCATTATACCTAGCCTTCTGTTAAATCTATGATTGCTTTTTTTTTTCTATAATCACTTCATAAAATGCAATGATTGTGAAAATTTAACACCAAAATGACTTATTTCTGATAAAGCAAAGGATTTAGTCTAGGACTCTTTGACATTCTTAATGACTGTAACAGAAAATATATTGTATATACACACACGCACACACATACACACTAACACACACTATGAATCAGCAATAGGATGTTCGACATGATGTAGAAAAAGTTTTATTTTGGAGCTGAGCTTTGTAAAGCACTGTACAGGAATATAGCACAGCATTCCTGAACTACCATGGTGGTGACTCTTACCAGGTGGAGTTAAGATCTATAGTGTTGTAATGTGTTTGGTATATAAGAAGAGAAGTGAAAGAAATTGATGGAGAGCTGAGTGTGCCGGCATATGCCTGTAATCCCAGTGACTCTGAAGGCCGAGACAGGAGGATTGTAAGTTTGAGGCTGGCCTCAGCAATTTAGCAAGGCCCCGAGCAACTTAGAGGGACCCTGTCCCAAAATGAAAAAGAATAAAAAGGGGCTAGGAATGTTACTCAGAGGTTCAGCGCTTCTGGGTTCAATCCTCAATTAAAAAAAAAAAAAAAAAAAAAAAAAGGAGAAAGAAAGCCTAATGTGGAGAGTAGATCTTTCCTAGGGTGAATATGGGAAGGCAAGTTTCACAAAACTTGAAAGACTGAGTTGAAAGGTGTATATAAGTTAACTGCAAAGCAAAGTTGGAAATAAAGGTGAATGTTTTCCAAATTTCTTAAAGAATTGTATTCAAAGAAGTATACTAGCGCATATTTTAAGGAGTAAAAAGAGTCTGGAAGAAATGACCTTTAAAATAAGAATAGAGAGGTCAGCAAAAACCAAATGACATAGTGCATTGTTGGTTTGTGTAGTTAAGACTTTTGTCTTTTTGTTGTTGAAGTGTGTTACTGGTTCCAGAGTTTTGCAGTAAGTGGTCATTGTGGGGAGTGAGGGTAAATTATATTGGTTTGTTAAATGCTCCTTTTGAAATACGATCTTCTTAATAGTGTAGGGGGTGAGTTGGAATGGGGCGGAAATGAAGGACAGATACTAATTAGGAGTCTTGAATAGGTCAAAGAGTGAGAATTTAAAAGAGAATGAAAATTAGTAAGTTTCAAGATCTATTTCCAAAGCAGTAGACTTTTTGGTAAACTGTACCTAGGTAGCCTGTGAAAGGAAGAGGTAAGGGTTTCTCAAGGATATTTGGTTTGTATGTGCCTGGGAAGCCAGGCAGGAAACAAAGCATAAATTTTGCTTTTAGACATATAAAATGCTTTTGAGACATCATTGTGAAACAGTGAATTAGCCAATTGATCTGCGTTAAAAACTCAGAGATAAAGTATTGTTCTGAGCTAGAGATACAATATTGGAAGTCATAGGATTATCAGTAGTTATAAGTTGGAACCAAAACATACATGAAAGTACTTTAGATCTGGTATATGGATAAGAACTTGGATATCCTTTCTTACAGAAAATTTCCATTAAAATCTGGTTACAAGTTTAATGATTTATACATTACTATATCCAGGAAGGTTTTAAACAATTGTTTTCCATTTAGAACCATTATAAAGGAATATAAATACTTAAGATCAAAAAAATAAAATAATTATATTAAAGAAGGGGAAGAGGATGAATAAAATATTTGGGAGTTTCATTTATCCATGTAACTACATAATTGAGGCCGAAGTATATAAGGAAATGAGTTCAGTAAAATGTTACAAACACTTTCCAAGGACATTAGAGGTGAAGGCTTAGGAGTAAATCATTCTAACCAGAGTCTGAAACATGGGCAAAGTTATAAAAGTATGAGAAAACCTACTTTGTCCAAGGAACTGCATAAAATTTAGTGTGAATGAATCTGTGGTTGAACTTAGAATAGTTAGAAATATTGTATGTAGGCCAAATCAGTAGCCAGAGCTCAAATTGTGGTGCTTCATAGCTTATAATGAGGAATTTGGATTTTATTATCTCAACAATGGTAATTTGATATTTTAGAAAGAAATCCTTTGCCTTTAATATAGACGATAAATCAGAACTGAAATCACTTAGTCACATATCAGTTATAGGACTTTTCTAATGCTTCTAGCAAAAATCAGAAAAAGCTAATTAATGAAAATGAAAAGAGAGAGCCATAAGAAATAGAAAATATTTTGTTTATCAAGAACTAAAATCATTGCATTTGTCATGGTTGCTAAGAAAGGTAATGCTAATTTTGCTGTGCATTAATAGAAATATCTTTCCATATTATCAGAGATAACTATTCCCATACCCTTACTTTTCTTACAAGTTTATCACTTTTCTTGTGAACAGTTATTGCCAACAAACAAATATGTATAATGACAAGTAAAAATACAATAAGAAAAAAGCCAGCCAAATGCTAAGCATTCTGGAAACAATACCATGAAAAACCAACGAAGGAAATGATATTATTAACAATTAAAACAACAAACTGGATATTACTAAACTCAGTTACAAGAGGTATATTGAACAGCACTGATTTAGTGTAAGTAGGGAAAGACAGTCTTCCTATACTTTTTCAAATCCATCCACCCTTCTTTTCATATGTGCTACTTGGATCAATGTATACAAAAATTCAAAATACTCATCCAATAAGACTTTAACTTGTCCACAGCTCAGATCCACATGGGGCAAAGAAACTTCATGGGGCTTCTCTCCTATTTCATTTCCTCTCTGTTTTTGATGCCTACTGATATGGGCCCCCAGGACAGAGAAGGAGCAAGGAGAGAAGTGAGGTCTGCATCTGGGATGAACTTGCTTGACTGGCGCAGTTACGTGCTGGTGATGGGTGCTCTGCATGGTTATATCAGTGCTGGTTCTTTCTGTGGGAGGTGTTTTGTGGCCCTGCCAAGACCTTTGGTTGAAGCTCTTTGGAGTCTCAGTGCCTCAGGCTAGTCACTGGAACTCCGGCCCACACCCTTGGATTTGAAACCCACCATTTGTTGAAGTTCCATTTCACCTTCAACCACACACACAGTCTTTTTGAATGTAAACAAATCATTTAAAAAATGACCTTGGTTTCCATTTTTCAGAATACATATCTGGCTTTTATAAAATAGGCACTTTCATTTTAAAAATTGGAGAAAATGTGGCTTGATCTTATCACTGTCCACTGTTTTTGCTTTTCTGATTTTTGTAGTATTTTAGGCATTACCATATGAAATCTATGTCTAGGTCAAACTCATCAGTGATCCCCTTTATCCTTTTCACTTAACTTGAGATGATGAAGAAGCAACATAGCACCTGGAATGTCTTCCTACAGAAGTTCTCATTGGTTCCCTTCCCTCCATCCGTTCCCTACTGTGCCACTTTTAATACCTCCTGGAGAAGAGTGATGAACTAATTCCAACAAAACCTATTAATATATTAGTATATAGGTCCTAGCTGATCTAGAACCTTGCTTTGGTATGTGGATATGTTTTATATCGCTATTGTTTTAAGCCATTGGGATTTCAAGGAAAATTTAAAAAGAATTCCAAATACCAGTGTTATAAGTTAGTTGGAAATTACATGGAAGCCAGATTTCCAGTTGCTTTTCCAACACATAGATACCTTTATAAAAGAGTAAACTCCTGTAGGACATTCTGATTTCTTTATTGTTGGAGATAATATTAGTTTGCTTTCTTTTCTATAATAAGATAAGAGAAGTTGGGTGCTTTATGAAGAAAAGAGGTTTATTAATCTCGGAGTTTTAGGGACTGAAAGTTCAAGATTGGGTGCTTGTGTGTGTTCAGTTTCTGGCAAGGTTCTCACAGTGGGTGACATCACAGTGAAGGGAATACATGTGAAACACATCACATGGTGAGGCAGGAAGCTAGAGATATTCAGAAGCTGTGTCTGTTCTTTTAATAGAATCTGCAGGAACTCACTGGGATCACATTAGTCCTTTTGGAAGATTATGTTCCCATGACCTAATTTCCTCCCAGTGGTCCCCACCTTTAAGAGTTCCACCACCTCTCATTCCCACCCTGAGAACCAAGCTTCCAAGACACGAACCTTTGGAAGACACATTGAAAGCTGTATCCAGATCATGACAGCCCCATTCAGGAAAGGTTCAGTGATTATCTTAAAATCAGGGTCACAAAAAATATTTAAACATATAAAAATTTAAATTAATACATTTAAAAAATAACAAATGTTGGTGAGAATGGGAAGAAAGGGGAACCCTGCACATTGTTGTTGGAAGTGTGAATTAGTACATCCATTATAGAAAACAGTATGAAGGTTCTTCACAAAATTAGACATAGAACTACCACCTGGTAGCAATCTGGTCTTGTGTATGTAAACCTCAGGAAATGAAATCAGGATGTCAAAGAGAGTTCTGTATTTTCATATTCACTGTAGCATTCTTCATAACAGCCCAGTTATGGAAAGAACATAAGTACCATCAACAGAGCAATGGATAGAGAAAATATGCATATATGCATGGTGTAATACTATTTAGTCATGAAAAAGTGAAATCTGGCCATTAGTGATGAACCAGGAGTGAAATAAACCAGGCACAGAAAGACATACTACATGATCTCACTTTTATATGGAATCTAAAAAAGTTGATCTCATGGAAATTGAGAATAGAATATTAGGTACCAGAGGATGGGGAGAATTCCTGAGAGAAGGGGAAAGTTTGATGAATGTTAAACTATGTTACAGTTAGAAAGGAGCAAGATGTTCTGGTGTGCTATTGTACAGTAAGGTAATTATAGATAGCAATAATGTATCATGCGTTTCAAACACTAGAAGAAAGGATTTTGAAAGTTTTCACCAGAGTAAAATGATAAATGTTTGAGGAGATAAATGTATTTTATTTGATTCAAACATTACACAACGTATACAAACAACAGAATATCACATGGTTTTAATATGTATAATTTTTATGTTGTATGTACTGGTTAAAATTAATTAATAAAAATCCACACAATAAAACATTTTGAAAAATTAAAATCAGAGTCAGTTTCATGGGCATGTGATCCACATATTTGAACAGGGCTTCCTGACCAGAAGGGTGCCATGACTGGTTTAGTGGCCAGATGTCACCTTCTTGAAATTGGTAAAAATTAGTTAATAAGCGAGCCTGTGTATTCATTTTGCAGGAGGTCCTGCAAGTTATGTATTCAATGCAATCCAACCCATGTATTCATGGGTTGGGAGATTAGAATGTAGATGACTGAAAAGATTTTTCCTTTAAGTTTGATTAAAGGAAAATGAAATACCAACAATGGTTGGCAAGCACATGTGTTTTAGAAACTACTTAATATGTGTTACAATGAGTGAATGTAATTATTAAAATAAAGAAGTTTGGGTCACTTTTTAACTGATTCTATAGGCTTTATTATTGTGTTTTATTTTACAAGTAACTTTTCTTTCATGACATGCTATTGGATTCAAATGTTATGTGCAATATTCATAGATTCCTAATATTCATAGATTCCTATGAATATTTACTTCTAGAACTTAGTACCACATTAGGAGAGTACAACAACATATAAAAATAATCTCTAAGCCATTGCTACATCTCTGCATTGTGACTCAGTATTCTATTAATGTAAACATACTTTTTACTAGAGAAATTCTGACTACTGTTTTTTCCCCTCTTATTAGGATTAAGTATAATTGACTTTCATTTTTATTAATTGTTTCTTGAAAGGGAAACATATGGGAACAGATTTTACGAATACCCTTCATCTTGGAAATAATTAATGCAGTTCCCTTCATTATCTCAGTAAGTCCAAAACTCTTAAAAATTTTTTTTGTTATTAAATTTAAGCAAATTCTTTAAATCTAATTGCTTTTAGATAAGATAGTAGCTAAGATAACTGGATTTAGACTTTGGTTAAAATCACGGTACTAAAAAGTAAAGTTACTTGGATAACTGAATTATGTAATTCAATGAAATCTAATGAGATTTAGTACAATAGCAAAATGGAACTTTTTTTTTTTACAAATGTATGCTATGGAGCTGTCATTTGAACAAATGTCACTATTGTCTAAAGAGACTCAATATTACTTGCTCCATTCTTGTTTATATAATGGAATTTAAAAAATAGCAACAAGCCAGGTGCAGTGGCCCAGGTTTATAATCCCAGTGGCTTGGGAGATTGAGGCAGGAGATTTACAAGTTCAAAGCCAGTCTCAGCAACTTGTTAAGGACCTAAGCAACTTAGTGAGACCCTGATTCAGATTAAAAAACGAAAAGGTCTATGCCTATGACTCAGTGGTAAAGCACCCCTGGGTTTAATCCCCAGTATCCTCCCCTGCCAAAAAAAAGAAACAAATTAAAACCAAGTATTTACACTGAGAACATATTTATCTCTAGTTAACTTCAGGATTTACTAAGTCAAGTTCTCTGTTTAATAAGAAGGTTGCCAAGAGCCAGATAACAGTTTGTTCTTTATCAAAGAACCGTCCAGTATCAATTCTCTCAGTGAACCTATTCAAGTGCAAACCTATAAATATGTAACCTAAAACTTTCACATTTGCAAAATTAGATTTTAATCTCAATTTGTTATAATGCCTGTGGAGATTATACCTTCTAAAACTATTTGAGTTGTATTTGGAAAATTTTGAAAATAAGTAGATATTATCTGAAACTGTTGCTCACTTCTCGCAATTAATTTAATTTGAGTGATTTACCTTCAGAAGGAAATGAAACTAGATTAAATGACAAGCTAACTAAATATAATTTCCATTGAAGGTAGTTTCCCAATGTCACTTAAAGTAGTTGAATCTAAAGACAGTAAGTGGTAATGTTATAAAAGACTAAGTCTTCTCTCCTAGTTGCTGCTTACCATCTCAGGTTAGAGGAAGAGAGAGCCAATGTCTTTTATAAAATCTAACACTAAAAGATTTAATAATAGAATTAGCATAGTTATATCTGACATCTAATGAGAGCTTATTATTTTCTTCTGCTCTGCAATAATTTCCCAAAGAAAGACTTAGACAATGAATGAAAGATCATATCTGCTCCTTGCATTTCTTTAATAATGAGTTTAAAGCCTTTGCCTTGTTTTAAATCATTACACTGTCTTTAATAACTTTGATTCTGTTTTGCATTTCTATTTTAGTCTCCTAGGTATAACTTCTTACTTTGAGATTAAAATTGGGTTTTTGATTGTTTTTTTAGATATTCTGGCCTTCCTTAAGGAATCTATTTGTTCCAGTATTTCTAAACTGTTGGCTTGCCAAACATGCCTTGGAAAATATGATTGTAAGTATACAAGTGACACACAAATAGAAAAACATTTTTAAAACATCTACTATTTCTTACTTATTTTCAGTGATTAAACAGAGAGAGATGATGTTTTTGGATCCAATTTTGTACTTTCTCATTATTTCTTTTCCCATAGATACAAATTATATGGAATGTCTTTAGTTATAATTAATTTTTCAAATGTTTCATTTTTAAACATTTTCACTTGGTGTTGCAAATAGTTCTAATTAAATGCATATAACAATAAAATATTTGGTAAAATACTGTTAAATAATTAAAGTGATATGAAATATAAGTATGTAAGTTAATAGAACTTAAATACCAGTCTGTTATATTCTGATCAAGATGAAAACTTGTAAAATGCCCATATATTTTTGGAGGGCCTGGTAAATAAAAATGGTTCACATGTTCTTGGTTTCATCAAGCCCACACCTAACTGCTATTGGACTAGTTCCGTTGGGTGGACAGTCTTCTAAAACATGTGCCCTTCTTTTTCAAGGCCATCTCTTTACATATAATGGGACTCGGGGTTTTAGGAATTTAGGGAAGTGATTTTATCAAACTTTCCTTAATTGTAGGTAGTTTAGTGTTCCATGAAAATCTCTGGAGTTTTGTAAAGCCCTCTATGAGAGCTAGAAACCCTTTAGATAGTCATTTTTAGATTTGCTGTAGTTGGGTTTTGTGTGGGATTTTAGGAGGGAAAAAAATAAATGAGGTGAAGTGAGAGATGCTTAATTCAGAGCTGTGCCACAGTTGCATTTTGCCCAAGGCTGACCTTGCTTGGAAGGAATGGTTTAAAACTATCAAAATGTATTTTCCATCAACTTCAATACTTACAAGTGAGCTGTAAGACATTTGCTATTTAGTCATTCATTATACAAATGTTAATATGGGCCTTCGGTATGCTGTAAATTCTAATAGACAAAGATTTAACTTCTTTGCTAATACCTTTGTCTGCAAAAGAAAGTAAGAGTACCTACATTACACAATTGCTGGAAAAGTCAAATGCATTTATATATACATATACAAATATAGCATGTTTGTGTGTGTATAATATTGTATCTGGCATAAAGTTAAGTAAGGGCCCAATATTAATTTTAGTGTATTTAAGTTCTAGTTGTTCAGAAGCAAACTTGCTTTTCATTTAAATGGCCTTCAAACAGATATTATGACAAAAATTTTGGCCAAAATTTGAATAACACTTGCATATTTGTTAACAGATGAATGTTTCCCAACATTTATATCAAGTAACAGTAGAATCTCATGAAAGCACATGGACAAAGGAAGGGCTGCAGAAACATTGGACTGTTTTAATTGCCCCCAAGAAATACCATTTGACTAAATATAGATTGCCAAACTTGCTAATGAAAAAAATACATCAGGAAAAAAATAAATCTCTTTGTTAATTACTATGCAATTAGTTGTTGGAAAAAATAACCTAACCAAAACAGGAACCATTAGTCAATTGAAAAAAAGGAACTGTTTTGCAATATTAATTTAGAATTCATTTTCCATTTTGTTCTATATTTTGTTTCTCTTCCTCTCATTGGATGCTAAATTTTTTATCTGTTTTTCTGCTCATTAACACCTCTGCCATAGGAAACTTTTAAGCATTGAGAGATGAGATTCTAATCAAGCAACTTAGTTATTTGTTTTCATAACATTTCTGGTTAAATGGGTGGTGAAGGAAAGTAAATAATGACTCACTGAGGTTTTTTGTTTTTCAATTGGTGAACTTTTTTATACTATACTGATTTTAAGACTGTTAAAAGTCCATTACAAAAAATTTGAGATGAACTGAAAACTATACGGTAACTTTTAAAAGGAACAAATTTAAAACAGGAATAGAACCAAAAAAAGTGAAATAAGAGGAAAAAAACATAAAAAGTCTCAAATTTACCACAAAAATATTATAATAATTTCAATTTTCTAATATTTGTTATGCAAAAGATCAATATCATTATGAAATCATATTGTGTGTTCATTTTGTATTTGTAAATTTTGTCACATACTCACTAGTATTTAGTGGACAAAATAAGTTGCTGTACTATTAAATATTTCTTTTCAAGTCATTTTTAAATGGATGTGTCTAATTTATGTAAATTGATTAATTTATGTAACTTTGTATTTCATATTTTAATTATTTTAATAGTAAATATTCAGTTTTTCATATACTAATAAAATTTTATAATACAGATGAACATACATAAATACTGGTGCCCATCTCTGAGGCTTTTCATATGATTAAATTTTAGAAATTATGTAATTAAGTAAATCCTAATTGAATGAATGAATGAGTAAATAAATGCATGAAATAGAAAGGACATAATTCTGAGTTTTGATGTATATCACCAAATTGCCTACCAGAAATTTGTAAATAATTATCTGAGTGATATTGTACATGAAATCATTTCTTGCACTTAAAACTTAACTGTGTTTATTATGTTTTACTGTCTGCATTTTAGGAAGTTAAAAATGTATCTTGATTTACATTTCTTTTAATATTAGTGTCAATGATATTTAAATATGTTGTTAATTGAATAATTTTTTCTTTTATAAAATGCCCTTTCATGTCATATAGTTTTAAATAATGAGCTTTGATTGTAGTTCCTTCCAGTTATTACTACCCCTTGAACTGCATGTAGTATTTTCTGATCTTCTGAAATTTGAATTTTCCATGCAAGATTATCATTACCTTTGGAGGGTTTTGAGAATAGTAAATGCAACATCTGTTCAGGTGTCTGCAAGGCAAGGAAGCTAAAATTTAGTGCTTCAGTGACTTTCACATACTATTACCTTTGTAATATAGGTCCTATAGTGAGTTATATTAAGATGCAAGCAAAAACAAAAATATGTTCATAAATCCTTTGAAAGCATATATACCAGGTATCCTAGGACAGAAGATAGTTGAAATATAAGGAATAGAAATAAACCTCATTAAACTCATGCCTGCTTATTATTTATTGAAATGTTGCCTTATGCTTTTTTCCTTATTGTTTTAGAATGACCTACACAGAGCTATTCAGCGTACACAGTCTGCAATGTTTAACCAAGTTTTGATTTTGATATCTACATTACTATGCCTTATCTTCACCTGGTAAGATTGTACACCTCAGTCTTTTTTAATGTTTCATTTAATTATAGATTTTAAAGGAAACTGTACTCTAAAGTATTTTATTCATAGTTGGCTAAAAATAAGCAAACAAGTATTCACCATAAAAGATAGCAGGCATCTTACAGAAGTAAAATAAAATCATTTCTTTAGTGTTTCAGACGAAACAAAGAGCACATATATTATTTGGTGTTGATATTTACTGTAAGTCTGACATTTTTCCGTATGTTGTAAACAGTCAGATTACACGAATTTGGATAGCATGCCATACTTGTCAAACAAGAATTTTCCTTCAAATCCCTGACATAAAGGTGCCCTAATCTTTTGACATTCTTCAAAGCAGAAACACTGTTGAGAAAACTGTCATTGCCTATCAGTGTCTCTGCCTCTGCCTCATCTACATGATATTTTCTTGTGCATTCAGGTGGAAAGCAAGGGCAGATCTCTTGACAGTGCAAGGCAACACCTGGCACTTAGTTTTATTATGAAAAAATTAATTTCCTCTTTTGGAAGTCACACTTTGACAATGATAGAGTAATCCAATGTGCAATGCTATATTGCACATACCGAGTCATGCAGATCTTAATCAAGAGAAAAACATGTGACAATCAAAACACAAGGCAGAATAATGTCTCTTTTTAGGAGTTGTAGATTTTATGTGTAGTTGCTGTGCAGTGTGTTTGGATAACATAGGTATGACAACTACTTTGCCTTAGTTTGTGGTTAATAGCTCTACTGAATGTACTTCAGGGATGTTTTATTGCCTTTTTGTATTTAAAAGTAAGTATTTTGTGATATTTAATGTGTAAATATAAAGTGCCTCTAAATTTTACATAGCACCATCTTTTTTAAATCTTTCACAAATTGTCTTTATGGTTCATTCAGTAAATATCTAATTGCATAGTATCAAACATTTCTAAAAGAGATGACTTTCTAAAGTCACTAAAAATTCTTCATTATCATTTAATGGCATTATTTGAATTATTTAGAAGTTTTCTTATCTTAAGGAAAATTATTTGAAATTTAAAAATTTATGTGTGTTCAGTATATATATATATATATATACATATATATATATATATGCTAAGTTTTTCAGTGGCTTAAAATTATAAAAATTAAAATTAATGATTTTAAAACATGGGAGTCTATTAAAATGAATTGGTAAAGAAATAATTATGTTGGAGGGTGTAGCTTAGTGGTAGAGAACTTGCTTAGCATGTACATGGTCCTGGATTTAATCCAGAGCACTGAAAAAAAATGAAATGTTAATGCCAAAATAAAGATAAGTTATTTTTATATCATGGCACTAAGTAGTACTTTAGTTCTGGAGAGAACCTCATCATAATAAATTTTCATCTAGAGTAGGTTTTCCTTCTTTTTACCCCCACTTTCTGCCTAGTACTTCTAGTTGGGTAGTTTTTTATTTTCATAGAAGCAACAAGACAAATTTCGCCACATTTTATGCCAAGGGATGCAGCAGTCCTAGAGAAAGTTTTTCACTATATAAAATTTTCACTGTGTAATTTATTCATCATTGAATAATTTGTTTCACCTTTATTTGTTGTAATAATTGCTGTTTTGTTGTTTTTTGTTTATCAGTATTAGAAAATTGAAGGTTTTGTTAGATGTTATGTAATCTTACAAATATTTATATGTGGGCATATCTTTTCTGTGTAATAGTTATGTGAAGTTAAGTTTAAATGAATAAAATATTGTTTTTAATCATGTGTACTAATACATTCTTAAATTATAATATCTAGAATGCAGAGACAGGGCAGATTTATTTGTTTATTCTTCTACTGTTATGATGTCTTCATGAATCATAAGCATCATAAGATAGAAGAAATCATATAAATTCATAATTGAAAGTGCTATTATCTATTAAGAAGGGTATAGACAGTGTTATTGTAATCATAATATATTATGCAGGCTGCTTCAGTAAAGAGTTACGCCATGTAGAATATAAAGTATAAATAAATAAATAAATACATGTAACCAAATAGAAATGTGTGGGCACTTTGTCTAGGATTGGTATGTTAACTTGATACTCTTGAAGACTGAATTTTCACATATTTGTTTTCACCCATTCTCAAAATGTGGTTTCCGTTTTATTGGTTCAAGATGGCCATTCTATTCTTGCTACTACATCCTAACTCCAGCCTTTAGGAAGGAAAATAAGATATTTGCATGCATAATTTAGGCTAAAATTCAGTCATGTATATATACATGACTGATAGAGGCACTGCAAAAATGTGATCTAGCTAGCCAACAACATGCCCATTTTAATTTTGTATTATGACCAAAAAAATGAAAATTGGATATGGTGGAGCAATAAGTCTTTGGCCCTGACAAGTCATAAAAGTTAATGTTTCATTAATTGTTTAAAACTCAGGGCTATCATAGTTTGGTGCCCTTGAACAACTTTTGTACATGTCCCAAAATGATGATAATATTAGTCACCTTACCAGTTTGTTTTAAAATAAATTTTAAGGGGCTAGGGATGTAGCTCAGTTGGTAGAGTGCTTGCCTCACTCGCATGCACAAGGCCCTGGGTTCAATCCCCAGCACCACAAAAAAAAAAAAAAAAGCTTAAATTGCATATATTTATAAACTGTATTTAATTTAAAATAAATATAACAATAATAGCATAAATATAAATATAACTATTAATAATACTAGAAAATATCCTAATCCTCTCCATAATTCTATAAAACAGAATCACAATGCCTAAAAATCTATTTAACATGAAATATGAGAAAACATATTTATCTACTGCAATGTTTTTTAGTTTGTCCTACATATTCCAGTACTTTTTTTTCTCAGTAAATTTAATATTCAATACTTCATAAACAGAGCATTAAAACATACTCATGACCCCAGTCTTACTGGTTAGAGCAGTTTCATTATTTGAGCTGATAATAAGATGATAAGTGAAAACCAGGGACATGGTAAATAGGGGAATATTACTCAGCAGAGTGTATAAAATAGAGTGCTTTAAGGATAAAACTTAAAACCAGCGTTTGGACTACTTAAGAGTATTTCTACTCAGAATGCATATTACATCATTTTTTAACCTCCCTTTTTGAATATTGAGCCATATACTGAAACAGAAATTAATATTATTCTTCCTACCTGATCTATGAATTACATATTCCCCCACATCTTATCAATAATTGCTGTTACATTGTATCACAAAACAAGATTGCAAGACTGTCAATCAGAACTTCATTAATATATACTTTATAATTCAAAACTGAATAATTCAGGAGCTGATATTTGGATGAATTGATTATGTTATTCATGAATCTCACAGCCTTAAAATTACCTGTTTTAGAAAGCCGAGATATAGTTTTAAAATGTATCTTTTCTTAATCATTGTTAACATTACAAAGAACTGTCATTAAGCATCTGTCTATGAGGGACACATGCTCAATGCCAAACTGAAACAGAAATTAAGCTGCTGACCCACTCTCTTCAGGAAATGTGCTTAGAATTGCTTTTCCTGTAATTGTAATGGAATGGGACTAATCCGTCTACACGTTGGCTCTGAACCCCTTGTGATCAATAATGCTCATTCGCGAGACAGCTGCAAATTGTGATTCAGCCTGTGTCTCTGAAACAAAGCAGAATAAACTGGTACATCCAGGAATTAAGTGCAGGACTTTAGCTTAATTATCAACATATTCTAACCAATAATAAGCACTATAATTTATAATGCATTTGGTGTTTCTAATTTTACACTGAGAATTTATTTCACAACTACTGTGTTTCAAATTTTAATTTTTTTGTCTGAATTAATATGTAGATACAAATTTTCGTATTTTCATAGAGTTATAAAGACCCATATTCTTTTTTTTTTTTTTTTTTTTTTTTTTTTTTTTTTGCGGTGCTGGGGATTGAACTCAGGGCCTTAGTGCTTGTGAGGCGAGCACTCTACCAACTGAGCTATCTCCCCAGCCCATAAGACCCATATTAACGGGTATTTTTTGTTGTGGTTCAGTGTAAATATTCAATTCCGTTTCTCAGTTTTATTTCAGCAGAAAATAAATCCATCTGTGTGTTAAAATATGATCAGATAAATATTATTTACATGCTTATAATTCAGTAGTATTTGAATTTTCCTATGCATTGACTAACAATTATTTGAATGCTGGTTACTTAAATTCTTGAACTGTTTTTATTAGTTCTACTTTTTAAAACTTTTTAAATTTTTTATTGTTTCTTTTTAGTTATACGTGACTGTAGAGCATATTTTGACCAAATTATACATTCAGGTTCTACTCTTAAGGCAAATCACCACGTGTGAAGTGGACAGTAGCAAGTCAAGTGGCATAGTTTGGAGGAAATTTTACAACGTGGTCAAATGGTGTTAATTGTCACTAGTTTCATACCTGATTCCTAGTTTTGTTTTTTCAAATTTTGTTTGTTTATATTATAACTGACTAACAGAAAGTACATTTTTCTGAAAACCTGGCAATTAACCAGCAACCCCTAGGTTGATATTACCCTAAAAAAAATAGAAAGTGACTCTCTCAACTAATTTTCGCATATGTAGTCCACTTGATTTTAGGCAGTTAATAACCCAACTACGGTTTAAATCCAAGGGAGTGAGAGGGGTATGTGGATATTTAGTATATGTACATAATAATTATAATAAAAGTATTATTAATATAAATCTCTCAGAAACAGTTTCAAACTAAAGTTTTGTATCATAGAAGATACTTTTGAATTATGACAAAATGAATTATTATTTACAAGCATGCAAATAGTGAGAATAAGAACTTTTTTCTGAGTAAATGTAGTGACTAGTTTAATATTAAGCAACTTATAAATTAAACTCCATTATTATTCTAACTTTACAGATGAAGAAATTGTGGTACAAATAGTTAAGGAAGTAACTAAAAGAAGCAGCTAAGCAGACTTATCTCCAATGCACACTGATCTACTATGGACTATGTTAAGACTTCAGAAGAAGGACAGTATTTACAAAGGAACAAGAATTAATCTTATATCCATATTCTCATCTGAGCTAAGAGTTTCTAGAATAATATCCACAAATTTCCAGGAAAAATTGATTAATAATCCAAAATTCTATTAAATCAAACCATCTTTGAATTGTGGTAATATTTACTTGGTTTAGTTATACAATTACTTAGAAAATACTCTGTGCATCTGTTATAGCAGAATTAAAAGAAAAATTATAAATTCTGTTATAGCAGAATTAAAAGAAAAATTATAGTCTATGTGTAACAATTGAATATGCAGTGGCAATATATTTGATCTGTCCCTGGGAAACCCCATAATCACACTACATTCTATCTGGAGAAATGCAGTGGAAAGTCTTACACATACTGAGAGAGAGTCATCAATTTTATTTTTTGTGGTTTAGGTTCTGTGTTAGTTTTCCATCACTGTGCCGAAATGCCTGAGATAAACAAGTTATGTAGAGGAAAGGTTTAGTTTTGCTCATGGTTTCAGTCTATGGTTGTTTGACTCTATTGACTTTGACCTGTGGCGGAATAGTACAGGATGGGAACATGTGGAGAAGGAGATCTGGACATCTCATGTCAGCCAGAAAGAAATCAGTAGAGACTGGTGCTACCCAGGAGTACCACTAACCAGAGACCAAGTGTTTAACACAGGGACATTTATGAGATGTTTGAGACATAGTTTATAGCAGACTCTGAGCCAGGTTACACTGGAGAGAGGGAGTCGGGGGACCATTGTCATAGCACACTAACTGAACATCAGGGATTTCTAATCATCTTTATAGAAGAAGTTCTGAGGTATCTCTGTGACATTACATGTACTAGTCAAGATGGTCATAAAGGTATAAAAACCATCAACTTGTTTTCTCAGAAATGAATACCTTTAGTGAGAACGACATAGGAAATCCTCTTGAAAACATGACTGAAAAGTGTCTAACCAAGTAAGAAATAAAATTAAGGGAAAAGAAGGAACATTTATTAGAAGAATAGAGGTAAGAGATTCATCAGTTTAATAGTAGCAACACAAATAAGTATTCAGTTCCTTAAGAGTGACTAAAGTATCACAATGAGAAATGGTAAGACTACATATTTGCCTTTATTGCCAGACATTTTTCTGTTGATTTATTTGTATTAAACGTTTAGGTTTGCATAACAGCCTTCCAAGGTATATGTTATTTTCTTCATTTTATAAACAAGAAACTGAGGACACAAAGATTAAATCATTCATCTAAGGTCCATGTCTACTAAGAAACAAAATTCAGATTTGAACTCAGAGCTTAGTTCTTAATATTGTCATATCATTTGTATGATGTCCTGGAAGTCCTAAACCTAGACATATTAAAAAAAAAAAACTAAAAAAAAATCCATAGAACTATGATAATTTTCTCATTTCTATTACTGTGAATTTTAAAATTATTGCTAGAAGTAGAATTATAATTATAATTATAAGTAGAATTATAATTAGAGACATCATGATAAGATTCTAATTTTTAATAATATTTTGACTAGCTACAGAAGAATACTTTAGTCATTATTATGTCACATGTCTT
This sequence comes from Sciurus carolinensis, assembly GCF_902686445.1. NCBI lineage: Eukaryota > Metazoa > Chordata > Mammalia > Rodentia > Sciuridae > Sciurus > Sciurus carolinensis. Next base: position 91,039,556 of record NC_062224.1, read on the forward strand.
TTGTGTGAATAATTAAATATTTCAAATTCAGAAAGTTTTTAAATAACCATTTTTTAAGATTTTGGCAAAAACGACTATAATACATTTACATAAAATCACCACATAAACATTATTCCAATTTGGTAAATATATAACCATTTCCCTATCATTTATCGCTGTATATTTTTGTTTTTATATGTCTATAGAGATGTAGATTATACTACAACAAATTATTACATATGGACATCGGATTATGTATGGTTATTTTCAGCTCTCTTGTTTATTGTTTAAATTTTCATAATGGTTATGCATAATTTTTAAAAGTCAACAAAATAAGACAAAGCCACAAATGTTAAGGAATGTAAAAGGAATCAACAAAATTTAACACAAAGTTCAAAATACACTGTTTTAACACTCAGTGTGAATTGTGTGGTTGATTCACTCCTAAGTCAGATTATTCTCATATTTTAAAAAAATAATCCAAATCCCTCTCTTAGACTTACCTTTAAGTCTTAACTTTTAGACTTTAGTTGCTCTTTGAAGCTTCCTTGAGTTTATCTGAATGATGGGAGATGTCCACACTCTATGCTTTCTCAGTTTTCAAAAACAGCAAAATATATAATAATTAAATCTTTAATTACTGGTGCTTTTGCTAGTTTTTTATGATACATAAGAGTGAAAACTTAATATGTATTTCTCACCACTTTACTTCCAGCATCTCTCAAGATGGTTGGAAAGTACTAGAGGCTTAACAAATGTGTGATTGACAGTAACACTCTGGCATGAGACCATCCTTTTCAGTTGGAGATACCTTAATATATTGTTAGTGAAGCATTTTCAAACCCTATATTTTGAGAATGTTCCATTTTAATTCCCTTATTTCCACAGTTAACTTTTGTGGAAGATAATGGGAAAGAATCTTTATAGTCATAATTTCTAGTCCAGGATATAATTCTAAGAAAATGGTGTTCTAGGATTGTTGCTTCTTATAAAGAGATATAACTGGGTAGTAAAACTTAGGCAAGTTTTTAATAAAAAGTAATACCCTTTGAAATAATTCTTATAAATTGCGCACACATACCTCATAAAAGGGAATTTGTAGATAAATCAAAATTTGGCTGTTAATTTTGTCTCCATGTAACTTCTGAATTTATGTCTTGAAAAATTTGCTTTCTGCTCTCTCGATTTTGGAAATTAAGAGAGCAGAACACTGTAATAAAATTACTCAAACTATCAATTTCTTTGTTAAACATAAAAAGAAATTTGTTAGATTTTAGAAGAATGGCCAGGGCTGGGGTTGTAGCTCCGTGGTAGAGCACTTGCGTAGCATGTGTGAGGCACTGAGTTTGATACCCAGCACCACATAAAATGAAATAAACAAAATAAAGGTATTGTGTCCATCTACAACTAAAAACTTGTTAAAAAAAAGAAAAGAAGAATGCCATCAAGTTTTTCTTTTCCCCCCTCTGTGTAGGCTTTTCTTTTTCTTTTTCTTTTTCTTCTGCTTTGATTTCTTTCTTGAAATTTCACTTTATTCCCACGTGATCTAAAATGTGATTCCTTCCTAAAATCTGCTCATCCTTTATTATTTTGAAACAAAGAAATGCATGTTTTTGCATCAGGGTAAAGAATGGAATGTGTTCATTTTTCATGAATTATTAAATTGCAGTGTCTACTCATTCCAGATTTATTGCTCATAGAATGAGTTCTTTACTTTTTTTGTTACATAGGTGCAAAGACAGTACCCAGGAGAACAAGGTATTTCTTTCACTAATAGAAAAACTGACTTTATCATTACTTCAAAAAATATTATCAATAAAAATATAAACTCTCAACATCTCATATTATCTTATGTTCCATGGGGATATTAGTTGTTAAGGAGATATTCTAGAGGAAATGAAAGTGATTATACGGGAAAAGTTAATTGGCATTCACTCAATAAATACCAAAGTGCAAGTTGTGGGCTGATTTGAATGCTAATGCCGGAATTACCGGCATGAAATCAAAGTGTGAGTTGCTTTCATTACAGAATGCCATTGCTAATTAAGTTTTTTTCTTTCTTTTTTTTAAGTAACTGTGCACCTGAATGAAATTCATAGGGAATGCATGGATATTGATATTTAATGTTATTTATTTCTGTCACATGACTTTTTTTTTTAACCTCCCTGAAAACATTTGTTTTACAAATTGATATTTACCTGATGGTTAAAAAGTTTTATAGTCTCAATATTTCCTTCCATTGAAATTAATGTTTTCCTTATGAAGCATTCCAAATCTTGAAAAATTTGTATTATTAATTGCAGAATTAACATTTTAAAAACAGAAAATTTTAAAAAAGCACAGAGTTAATGAATAGTAATTAATGTGCCTTTGTTTTTATATTAAGGAAGGAGATAAATCATGAGTTTTTAGATATTTTTAAAAAGGGAACTTGAGAGTTTATTTTGTTTCAGAGTTATATAACAGTGAAATTATTTTGTATGGAATTGTGTCAAAGATAATACTTGAGAATGTTTTGTAAAGAAGCAAACCTCACAGCAGATTTCCCAACTGAAATTCAACATTCTTCATGAGATTATCTTGAAATGTTTTAAAAATTAAAATTCATTTTTCTAAAATATCTAACAGAAGGCTTTATAAAAGGTATATAATTTATTTGGATACCATTAATATTTGAAGTAGATGCTTCCCTGGCATACATTTTTTTCTACATGATTTTCTGTTTTTTAATATTACCTTTTTGAAGAGCAGTGACATATTCAAGAATGAGAATGACATAAGCCTATATGTTTATTTTGTATATATTAACCTAATATATATATGACATTGCAATAGATTATCTCTTTGACCCACTTGCTGGCTGGGGCTGCTGGGGTATAAGACTGTGGTGTCATGCTGGGTCTGTTTAACACCATGCATACACACACTGGGAACTTTATAGTGAATGACACTATAAATCTTCCAAGTACCCAGATTCCTATCTTTTGATTCTGGTTCCTGTCCTTGCAAAGAGTTCTGGAGTATCATTGCTGTGAATGGTGCATTTGAAGTGATGAGTCACCTGTGTGCTGTCTCACCTGTACCCTCAAGCAGCAAGTAAGTGTAATCTCCTCTAGGTCAGGACAGGCTGTACACTGAGCTGTGGTAACTACTGGCTCCTTTTTACAAATGATGGACAGGAAAACTTGCCTAAAAATAGATAGCTTAACAATCAAGAAATGGTTTCCATTCCCGTTCAGACTGTGCTCAACTTTTTCCATTTACCATGTGTATTTCACCCCGTTAATATACTGTTCTTATTTTCTGTCACTTATGAATTTCCATCGTAATGATAGCTGTTGTCACATCAGAGTGACTACAGAGAAGTGCTCTATTCAGTAAGTGTTAAGGCATGCTTGCTTTTTGATATAAAGGTAAAATCATAAGCTTTGGAACTATGCAGGCTCAGGTTCATATTGTGTCATTTCCATTAGTTAACTCACTGACCGTCATTTCATATCTTTTAACTGCTTCAATTCCAGTTTAAGATCTGTAGTATTTATATAGGGTTGTTATGAAAATTGTTAATACATAAAATAATTAGAGAAAACTATATATTGTATGAGTCAATAAACTTTTTATTATTTAATTGTTAGCACAAGAATAAAGGTCTCTTTTGGGGAGTGGTCAGTGCTTATGTAATAAGGGCACTCTACTGTTGTTTTCTAAATTGATTTTTATATAATTTTTTATCAGTTTTATTAGCAGGCAGCCTGGAGAAAGTACATAATAAATGTGTATTGAATCAATGGTGAAGACAGATGTTGGAGATAAACATTATTTTGTTAGGAAAATAGTTTATGTTTTGATTGTGGTATCAGTTGAAACATGAAGTTCCCTTCATTAGAAAATAAGAATTAACTTCAGGAATCTTGCCTCACTATAGTACTTTTATGTATAAACACGTGTACTCAAATACAAGGGTATTCTTCTATTTATATTATGACTATGGTCAAGATGGCTTTTAGGTAATTTTTCTGATCTACTCTGTAATTCTGTATATGTATGTCGAACAGTAGGCATGTATTTCTGATGACAATTATGTTCTGACCTTGAAAATCTTACGGTGTTTGGGAAAATTTTGTAGCAGAATCAGTATTATATTAATAGTATAAACAAAGTCATGATGAGCCATCGAGAGAATAAAATTTAAAGTAATTTAATGATTTCTACCTCTGTTAAAAAATTATCAAGGGATACAGGAGGCAGATAAAATAAGAACTTCAACTTAAAACTTTAGAAATTGTTAAAGGCAAGTTGATATGTATAAAAGGAAATACTATAGAAAAACGTATTTTGATGATCAGAAGAAAATGACAAGTTAAATATATTTCAGTTTTATCACAAAAGACAAAAGGAGGCAGCAGAATATTGGCTTAATCTTTTTACCTTACACAAAATGTTGAGGCCTGGAAGTGATCCTGAAAATAAAATAAAGTGGTCTGGCCAAAAATCCAATGGTGAAGATAAAAGTGGACCATTAACCATACTTAATTCAAAATAAGAGAGTGCTATACTCAAAGTACAGAACACTGAGATACAAAAATTCTAGAAAATGTTTGCTCTACACATTCTTTTCCTTTCCCATTTCTAGTACCAGCTTCCACTTGTTCTTGCCTCCAGAGGCAGGGCAGGAGAAGTGACAAGAAGCTATTAAACACTGGGAAATAGGGAAGTCCAGACTAGAATAAAGGCACGTGGGTGACAACTGAATGAAGCAGACCCAGGGTGTTGTTCATACTTGGAGTTCCGCGGAAGGAGGGCTTTGGCTGGAGTGAATTTAGCTAGTCTGTCTGGCTTTCAGAGATTTAAGGAAGAACTGAAGAGCTTTGCTGAGGCCTCTCCATCTGTTGAGGATGGGAAGCTTGTTCCTGATGCTTCCCTGGGTCCCTCAGTCAGGGATCTTCTGATCCTTAGGAGAAAAGACATTTCCCACTTCCTTCTGAATTGCTACCACTTGCTCAATGAGCAGGTAACAGAAAATAGCTCATCTAGGAGGGCCAGCATCCAAAGTAGGGAAAACAGACAATAATCTAGACTTGTCCCTAATGAAATAAACTTGCTAAAGGAAATAAAACACATCTAAGAATAGATTTAGAGGATATATTCAGGATACCTGATCAATTCTATAGAGGTCAGTAGGAGAAAAAGCAAAAAAGATAATTATTAAACAAATAGGAAAATGGTGCATGGTTCTTAGACAGATATGAGCCTGGAGATTAAAATATGAGAAAAAAATACATCTTGGCATATTCTACTAAAGTTATTTAATTTCCAAGGACAAGAAAAACTTGTTCAATCTTCTAGTAGGAAAACAATAGGTTATTTAGTTATTATAAGGTGGATACTCACTGTTTTTCTAAGGTTAGGCAGATGGGTCCTAAAGATGTCTATGTCCTAATCTGTGTAATTGTGAGTATGTTATGTTAGATGGCAAAAGGGACTTTGAAAGTATATAATAATTGTTACACATTGCATTTTCTGATTGTCTTAGATCATTTCAGTGCATCCAGACTAAGCAATCGAAGAAGGGAAAACAAAAATCTAGAATGAGCCCTTAAAAAAAGAAAAGTCTATATCTGGAGTAAAATAGATGCACCAGAGGGAAAGATGAGGCAAATGAAAAAAAAATCAGAGAGATTTAATGTATATTAAAGACATAACCAGCCATTTCAACCAGCTTTGAAGCTGATTGAGACAAAAACCAAGGAATGAAGGACAGCTCAAATCTGAAATTGACTGCTGACCCCAAACCAGGAAGTAAAGGAGACCTTTGTCCAACAACTACATGAACCTAAACTACCTGTTCCCTGAATGACACAGGAATCAGTTTCTATCCTAGAAACTCTACTAGTGAACCTCATCCAGTCACCAAGTGATTGTTACCTTGGGAAAATCATAGCAGTGAAACTAGCTGAGTCCACCTGGACTTGTGACATCCAGCACTCTGAGAAAATAAATTTATACTCTTTTAAATACTATGTGGTAAATTTTCATAGTAGCAGTTGAAAACTAATACAGTTCTAAAGGAATGATCCATATACTGGCTATACTGGAAAGGCCAAGATGGTGGAAAACATTTATAGACATCCGACAGAAAATAACTGAAATCAAGATTCTTATATCAACCTTTATGGGTGTAAGAAAGCAATTTCTAGAAAGATGTGAATTAAGTGAATACACAATCCATCTGAGAAAATGCACAAGAAAGAGTAATAAAATATAAAAACTTGAAGAAAGAATAAGAGTTGATCTGTGAATTATTGCATATATGATTAATGTTTCCTGAGAAATTATTATATTCCAGAGCCTCTTTACAAGCTAAAGATAGAAATATGGGGAAGTAAGTAGTCTTCAAATAGTTTATACTACAATTGAGTGTAGTTAAGATGGCAGACTAATAATAAATAAGTATGTGTGCTTTCTAACTTGAGTGCTGAGGATCCTCAGAAAACTTGGAATGGACCCACCTTTTGACCCAGTTATCCCACTCCTCGGTTTATACCCAAAGAACTTAAAATCGGCATACTAGAGTAACACAGCTACATCAACGTTTATAATAGCTCAGTTCACAATAGCTAGATTGTGGAACCAACCTAGATGCCCTTCAACAGATGATTGGATAAAGATACTGTGGTATATATACACAATGGAATATTATTCAGCCACGAAGAAGAATATTATGGCATTTGGAAATAAATGAATGGAATTGGAGAATATCATGCTAAGTGAAATAAGCCAATCCCCAAAAACCAATGGCCAAATGTTTTCCCTGATAGTGGAGAATGATGTGGGGAGTGAGAGAAGAATCGGGGAATTTTATATTATGTAGAAGAAAATGAGAGGGAGGTGGGGTATGAAAAATGGTAGAATGAGACAGACATCATTACCCTATGTACATGTATGATTACATGAATGGTGTGAATCTACATCATGTGCAACTGTAGAAATGAAATGATGTACCCCATTTGTGTACAATGAGCCAAAATATAGTCTGTAAAAAATTAAAAAATAGTTAATAAAAGAAAATTAATGACTCATTGAACAAAATCTATATAACACAAAAAATATATCAGGGTAATTATGTGGGGAAGGATAATGAGGTGCAATTTCAGATAGTTTGATGAAAGAAGGTTTTAAGGAGTGACATTTGAGGACACACATGTGATAACCTCCTTGGGGGTAGTATGATCCAAGATATGCCAGTGGTTGGAGCAACCAAGCTATAAAGAAAGAAAATGTTAATTAACATGAAAACGTTAAAACGAACAAGAAAATAATAAGACAGGCCAGACTGTTTAAGTCAGTATCCAGCCAGGAGAACAAAAATCACTGTATATATATTAAAAGGGAGAAATTGGTTTCTAACTTGTTGGAAGTTCTTAAGGAACAAAAATGAGAATATGAGATTATTCCACTTCTCAGCTAGAGGAATGAAAGTAAAAATGGCAAAGTTGGAAGTATTAAGGCTGCTTCCTTGCAAGAATTCAGAAACCATATGATCACTGACTTCGGAGGGTTCTCAGTCAAAAGACACCCATCATTGTCACCGCCACCACTTGAGCCAAAGTTCTCAAATGCCATAGTGAGGAACATCCACTGCTCTGATTGACTGGTCTGCTGCAGCCTCTGGAAGGCTTTCTGCCATGCTGAGCACAAGTCAGGAGTCCACACATACCACTTGTTTTTTTGCTGTTACCTAAAAGGCCAAAGGAAGATGAGAGAGCAGGTAAAAATAGCGTTTGACTTCCTGTGACTGTTACTTTTGGGTGTCAAATTGACTGGGTCACAGGGTGTCCAAATATTTGGCCAAAGATTCTGGGTGTTGCTGTTAGAATATTTTTTGATGTGATCAACATTTTGACCAATAGGGTAAAGTTGATTTCCTATATAATGGGATAAACTGTATTGCTTGAAGGTCTGAATAAAACAAAAACTACGGAAAACTGACTTCAATGTTTATTGCAATGTTTTCCCTCTGGAGTCTCTAACACCACTACCCCCCTCTGAATATTTTTCAACCTCCATAATCATGTGAACCACTAATTTAATTAAATCTCTTTATATAGAGAAGATATTGGTCTGTTTCTCTAGATATTCCTAATTCACTTTATTCCAATAGTTCTTCTATTCTGACAGAATCTTACCTGAAATGAAAAGCCAAGGGAGTTCGGGAGATTTAGTTTATAGTCATAGTTTGTAACATAATTAATTGAGCATGAAAATCCAGATATGGAACTGAAAGCAAACAAGATGACTTGTGTGCTGATTGTTTGATGGGTCATCTCTAGATATGGAGACTGAGAAGAGATGAAAGACTGTCAAATTAGCAGATTTATCTAGAGATTAGCTAGAAATGTGCAATTGTAGACTTCAGGGGTGAACAAGATAAAGAAATTAGGCACTATGGCATTATCCTTCATTGACTTTCATGTAAAGGTGGGTTATTAGTTCTCAGTTTTTTTCTTTGAATTCATGTTATAGACTATTTATGACAATGAAGTAATAATGTGGTGGTAGCTGGAGGTATTGATATTACTAGAAACATGAGAAGTTTTATGTGCTGTTCCTTAAATCTCGTGGTTTGAAGGCATGGCTGAAGGATGGGTAAGAAGTCCTTAGAAGGAGCAAGCAGAGTTACAGAGGTCTCTGTATATCTGTGTGAATTTAAATGTTACTTGTATATTATGTAATAGTATAACGCAAATGGTATGTGTGAACATTTATCTGATGGAGTAAAAAAATAATGCTGCTTTTAAGTATACTACAAGTCTACTTGAAGCAAGTTTGTAATGAAATAGCAAGAAAACACAAACAAAAATAGAGAACTAACAATGCTCCTATTTATTTTTATTCAGCATGATTTTGAGTTTCTTCTATGTTCTAGAGCTGGAGCAGTAATTACAATGACCAAACCCTATCTGTTAAAATTAGGGATAATGATCATCAAAGAAGAAATACATTATGTAAAGATAATGAAAAAAATGAAGAAAGTTAGTCTGAGATGGGGTTGGAAGCAGATGGGCTTTTATTCATTTACTTATTTATGAAGTGTGTTCAAAGAACTACTGTCTACTGAAGTAAGATTTAAATAGGAAAATAAATCAAATTGGCTTGTGAATGATGCATAATTCTGGGAAAAGTCTATACCAGGTTGAGCAAATAGTCAGTGCTAGGGCCTTGGAAGGAGTTTATTTACTCCTTTGAAGAATGTGCTTATATGGATGTTGAGATAAAAATGCTTTGACTCTTAAAATGGAGAATAGATAGTGGTAGAAAAGGGCAGAAGTAGGAATTCTGGCTTATCGTGGAACTTCAAGAACGTGATAGTTCTGGCTTGACCAAGAATAGTGGTAAAGAAGTGGTCAGTGATTGGATGTGTGACCTCTTTTGAAGTGGAAATGAAACATTTTGATGATAAATTGGATCTAAGGTATTAGAGGGTTTGAAAAAAACTCAGAGATGACTTTGAAGTTTACATTCTGAGAAACTGAATGTATGATAACTGCCAGGACAGGAAAATTTGAAAAGGAACATAAAAAAGAGAAGAAATAAAGAGACCTTTATGTTTGAGAGACCTTTTAGACATTGAAGAAGGAGATGTTAAATACCATTGATCATCTGGTTATTTAATAACCAGCCTGGAGTTCAGGAGAGGAGCATGGAAATTTGGGAATTATCAGATGAATGCACATTAAAGTGAAAGGGTTAGAGGAGAGCACTTAGACAATGTCTCTGATCAAAAGAAGCAAAACAAAAACCTTAACAGTGTAATCAGGCCCAGCATATTAGGATAAAGAACACAATGTATGAGAAGTAATCTATTGGTCCAAAACACTTGGTCATTAAATATGCAAAGAAAAAATGTGGAAAAAAACACAATGAGAACTCGATAAAAAATATAACTGCACCAGAAATTTTTTTTATGAAGAATCATATTACTAAAATGGATCTGAGAATATTTTTTATTTTTCAGTTCTGCAAACATAGCCCTTTCTATACCATCCAACCCAGATGGTTGTCTATTTTAAACCATAGTCAATGTCAGAGCTTTTATAGTACATTTTTATTATCAAAGCATTTTCTTACCATCAAGCAACCAAATTCATGCTGAATTCATACATCTTTTAAAAACATTGTAATCTCTCTTTTTCTCTTTCAAAATTCTTTCTCCATTTTCATTCTGTCTTTTCCCTTCTTATAACTTCTTCTTCTGTTTCCTAGCTCCTTATGTTTACTTAGACATGTTTGCATTTGAGCTGGATCTTAGAATCTTCATACTAAAGATCGTGATTACTGCTGTTCTTCTTGTAATTTTCTGTTTGTAAATTTGTTAAATTATTTCATCATATTACAGTTTATTCTCTTTGTTGTCCTCAATCTTTGCCAATGTGTTTTAAAGTATTTAGATTTAAAGTGTTGCAAAGTTTGTTTCAGCATTGTCCCCATTCCCTATATATGTTGCTTAAACAGATCTAGTTCCTACCCCAGGGTTATGTTTACTTTCACCAATATTTTTCTATACCAATATTATAGGAGTGTTTTTGACTTTTTCCTAATAACTCAGGTTCATCTGTCTACTCAATACTCTTTTTATAGTTCCTATTAGCCAAGTGAATTATATTTATTATAGGCCTTTGTCTTGTTTTTATAAAAAGATTTTGGTATTTATTTTTAGGTTCAGTTTGCTAGCAAATTGATTTTTGGATGTTCTAAATATCTCATTTGAATTTCATACGAGCTTTTTCCCTCTAGTGTGCCTACCGTGAAGGTGAAGAAACACTTTGTTCGCTGCTTTGTAATTACCTTTTGTATTGACCATTGAGAGCACTTAGTTTTCTTTGCTTCATGCAAAAAAATAAAAAATAAAAAATATAAACCAACAAAAAAACCCCAAATGTTTTAATTTCGCCCCAGGATTCTTTTTTTTTTTTTTTTTTTCCCCTTTTGGTTGTTAGCTTGGCTTTCTCTAAATCTTTTCTATTTCATAATTACAAATCCAAACTGGGTCACCAGTGCTGAACAACTAATATATAAAAAAAAACAAACCCAAAACCAAAGTAATTTGTGTAAAAGCATTTTGTAAATTAGAAGGTACTATTGAAATATAAAGTAGACTTTTTATTGCCATAATTTAGAGGAAATATTTCCTAGTGTAGCAAAAATATTGTCCTTCTTAGGTTTTATTTCTCAGAGGGCCATAAATATATATAGCTACCTAGGTGGACTTTAGTGAAACAAAGAAACTCATAGAATCGAAGATGTCTTGGTAGTATCATGTGCTTGGTCTCAGACTTTAGTTAAATGGTAGATTCTTTGGGACTTGATTTATTTACTTGTCCAATGGAGGGGGAAAAATATTACATAAACTAAAGAGGTATGAGGCAGTTTTTAAAATAAACATATGGTTATTATTATAACAGGAAAAAAACCTAGTAGGGAAAACTTATCAATTTATGAAAAGCTTCTAGGAAGCTGAGGTAGAAGAAAACCTATCATTTTATTTAACTCTCATAAGAAGAGAACACACATGTTCCTCAATAGAATTAATGCCCATCCTGCCTGAGCTCAGAAATCTCATTCTGTAGGCAAAGTGGTATTTAATGATATTTAATAATGCAATGTAGAAGCACAGTATATGTTGTTTCTTATAATAATTTTTGTAATGCATGACTATCATTGATTTCTGGCCTATTGGCTTGGAGTTTTACTTGCATTATCTCATTTAGTTCTTATAATAACCTTACAACACTGCAAGTATGTTTTATTATCTCTAGCTTCTACAAAATACAAGGTCAGAAGAAGTTAAGTATTTTTTTCAGTAAATGGGTGAACAGAAATGAGTCTGGGTTTATCTGACCATGCTTTGTCTTCTTTTCCATACAAATTAAGTCTTAACAGTGATTAGAAAGCAATTCTTTCAGGGAATAAGTGTTATTTTACAAATTATGGTGTTTCTCAAGGTTTAACTTCATCCTAGTAGATAAATTAGAAAATGTAAAGGAGTGGAAGGATAATTTACACAGCCTCCTCACATTTTCCAGTATCATTTTCTTTCCAGACTGTTCTTATTTAGAGATAAGGTTGTCGGTGCTCTTCTGCTCTCAAGGACTTGCCTTCTCTGTCTGCCTTGGTGAGCTCTTACATGCTCATGTCTTTCAAGATGCTCTGTACGCTCATAACTTCAGCTGTCTAAAATAGCTCAAGAAAGGAAAACACCTGAATAAGTGAAAAAAACTTGAAGCATACAGACTTCTCTTTCTTCAAACTGAGCATCTAATCTATCAACAAACCCTGTTGACTCTACCTCCAAAATCTCTTGATCCACACCTACCTTCCCCGTTACTGCTCCTGTCGAGTAGTCACTATGTCCTGCTCACAGGCTCTGGTCTCTCAGCTAACTTCTTTGCTCTCTCACAATGTATTTTAACAGAGCAGTAAAAATTGTTGTACAAGTTTAAGCATTCCTATTTGTTTCTGAATACACTTAAATTTAAAAAAGCAAACAAAAATTCTCAGAAGACTTTTCATGCGTACCTCTGACCTCAACTTACACTGCATGTCCTCCTCTCCATCAGGAGGCCTCCTCCCTCTGCTTTCTTTTCTGTGGTTATGTTATGATGATTCATGACTCATGGGCTTTGAACTAAGTGTTCCCTTTGCCTTGAATGTTCTTCACTTAGTTTTTGGTCTCCTTTACGTCTCGGCTCATATGTCAAAATTCTTGAAAGGTTCTTGACTCAGCTAAGGGTTCTGAAAATCCCACCACACCCTCCTACCACCAGTTGCTCTGTAATATATTAACCTTCTGTTATCTTCAATCATTTGCCTGTTTGAGATTTTTTTTGAACTTTATTATTTAAAATGTGTTCTGGAAATGATACTAAGTTTTTGTAGTACATTTGAAACAACGTATTTGATTGAAGATGGAAAAGTGTGTTAGAAAAAATAAAACAGTGATTTTAAGTTCAATTACATCCAAAGTAATTAATAACAAAGGACAATTCAAAAGAACTATTTTTCTTCCTCCTATTAGACATGTTTTAAACTTTACCATGAGTATTTAAAACATGTATCAAAAATTTTTAAAGGTTTATATTTCAGATGGGTAAAAACAGATAGTACTAAAATGATTCATGTTTAGTGAAGTTTGGGTCTTCACTTTTCATGAGTGCAAGACACTGTGGACAGATTTTTCATGTAGGAATGACAGCATAGCTTAGTCAAATCTGTCCCGCTTAGAATATTTATCCTAGTTAATTAGTAGTCAAGTAGCTATTAGTCACTCCATTCACTACATTGTAACTTGGGTTTCCTCTCAGTCCAGGGCAGGATTTGGAACCTAGGGCCTAAATAAACAAGTTCTGAGGCAACTGGGCTTCCTGATTTTGCTCTTAAAAGAAGGCATATCTAATTTCAAAATTTTCTGAGAATTTTTTTTTTAAATTTTGTGACTTCCACAAAATTTGGGAAAATAAATAAAAAAATTAGTTGTATCACTAGTGCCACCACTGGTGAGGAGAGAGAGAGACCCTTGACCAAAGTCTTTGACCATTTCTGCCCTAAGAAACTGCTTCCATGTAAACTAGTCATTCTCTGCCAGTGAGCTGTGGATCCTTCTGTGTCATTGAAGGTGTGTCATTCCATGGCATTGCTGGTTTGTAAGAATGAGGATCGATGCTAATAGGATAATGTGTAGAAAATATAATTTCAGACTGATCAACTTTCATGGTGAGAAAAAGTAAAAGAAATATTCATTGATTTTAGAAACATTACCTTTTTGTTTAATTTTCCTTCTCATTTGAAAAAGTAATGCAAAATGTAAGATTTTCTTCATTGCGAGTATTTTAATTACTATTTAACTCCTAGCTTAATCACTTTAAGTTTACATAATCAAATATGTGAAAGTTCTTTCAAATTTTCTAAACATTAAAGCCCACAAGAACAGTGTTCCTTAGGTCAATATTGCCACAGTCATGTTTTCCAGTAAATTTCTTTAGAGTGTGTCACTGACCTTCTGAAACTGCTCTTTGAACAAATATTGATCAGAAAAACAGTGGTAATTTGCATCGAAAAATCATTATTTAACTAGGAGCCCATTTCTACCTAGGTACTGGTATGTTCAACATAGCTTACAAGCAAAACTTGAATAAACCAGCTACTTCCAAGAGTGTTGCTAGTCATATGAGGTTATATTTGTATACCTCAGAATTATTGGTGAATATTATGCTCTGTGAACAGGTGTGAGTTCATTGATCACTCATTAGAAAGTAGAAATTTTCAATTTATTTTAAGCAGAAATTATTATGAAGGCAAAGTGTTATCATTATGACAAAGTTTCTTTGATGAACATAAGATTTTAATATCACATTTAAAAATTGGATTCAAATAAGTGTTTAAATAAAATAAGTCATTTTTGCTATGAAAGTATTTCCCACTACTTAAAATGTGAAGTAGCATGTTAATTTCTAAACTATCTCTCTCTGTTTCTCTCTCTTTTTAGTGGTTAAATTTGGACCACTTTGATAGAATAAAATAAAACCTTCTTTTTTTGCCTTATTTGGCTGCCAAAATATGTTGACCAGAGACTGACTATTTCGTCTTGTTATGTGGTGATAACTAACAAGACATGCTGATGGAAACAAATTAAGTGATAACGCAGCTTAAAGAGTGGATATTTTTTGGTCCCTTTCATATTTCACCTGTGCAAGCACTTTAAAGATGAATATTTATGTTACAAAATTCATGATAGTAAGTAAGAAGTACAACGATAAGTCAAAATTTGAAAAGAATTGAGGTGGTTTATTTTTATCACTTCTGAATGTGAACATATCTTTAAGCATAGGATGGGAATTAATGGTATGAAAGGTAATTTTTATAACACTTTTTGGTTATTCACTTTACTTTTACAAACCAAATTCTACTAGTAAAATAAATTAATGCAAAAACAGTAAATAAGTGGTAGATAAGCAAGGACTCACAGCTTAGAATATGCTTTAGGACTGAATTTGGTAGTTTTCCTGTATCCATTTTTCCTCTGATAGGATTGTAACTCCACTTGGCTGATTTCATTGCACAGAGCCTTAAAAGTTGTCTTTCAGCCTGAGATAATTAATCTAGTGTGAATATGATTACTATTTAGAACAGTACTATCAAAGACACTTATTATTAAGCTCAAACACTACCTGTATTATTTTTATTTTCTTACTTAAAATTCTTTATTTTTCAATCAAAATAATGCAAGTTCTTTGGTTTTGTATATAATTTATAATTGGTCTCTGCTTGTTTCTGGCCTCTTTTTTATTTGCCCTTCTTTAAAGGGTTTCCCTGAGCCACCTTGCTCTACAGTAAGGCCTTTTAGAGTAGAGATTGTTTTAATGCAAAATTTCATTGTATCTTCTTTGTAACCAGTAGAAATTATTTTGGATACCTTTAAAATTTTTTTAAATTGTGTATGGATGATAACTTTATTTTATTTATTTATTTTTATGTGGTACTGGGGATCAAACCCAGTGCCTCATACATGTTAGGTATGAGCTCATACATGTGAGGTGTGGCTCTACTACTGAGCCACAACCCCAGCCCCCTGGGATAACTTTTTTATAAAGTCAACTAAAGATTAGGAAAATGAAGTATAACTGAAGAAGAACAAGTATTGTGCTTTTTTGTTTGTTTTTGAAAGTTTAACCTCAAACAAAAAGGAAAAAGGAAACTATGGTCTTAAAACTGTGACTTTTTTCCCATTATCCTATTATTGGAAATGGAGCAAAGATATATTTACAAAGAGTCTCTGATAATGCAGAACTCAGCCAGTTTAGCCAGTTCAGTATTAAAGTCAGAAAAGTTTACATGAGTACATATTTTCTTATGCATGGAGGTCATGAACTTGCATGAGGATATGTGGTACCCTTCTACAGACCCACCTTCCACAGCTGTATGTGTGTGCACACACTCCCTAGTGCGCTCCCCTCACATACACTCATTTTATATCCTTTTCAATCTCATTTTCTTCCATAAAACGCCATTATATCATATAGTTCTTTATAGATGAGTGCTAGGCAGTCTCTTTCATAATTCTATCATTTTATTTTATATTTTTCTCCTAGGAATATATTAATGTAATGTGTTATAATATACCTTATATCAAATACATTAGTATAAATGTCATACATTAAAATATTAGATATTAGACATTATATTTGATATTATATCAATATAGGATGTATATTCTATACTAGCCATCATGTATTACATTAGACATATTGTCTGTAACCTGGGAAAGTATCAGATGCATATTGTGGTATATCTGGTATTGTCCCATACAAGTTAAAATCCAAAGCATGGCTCATAATCATGTGAATGACTCAAATCAGGAATCATACCAGGCTACTGGCCAGTTTCAAGCATAAGTGAATCTGTGCAAGAACAGTGAGAAATTAACACAAGGGAAATTAGAAATATTTCTGAAGGCATGTGGTTGGCAAGGAAGTATTATTTGTTTACTTCTGCCCTTGCATAATCATATTATAAGACTAGGTTGAGCACAGCAGCCTAACCCTTTAGGAAGTGGCACCTTAGGTCTAGAGACCTTTGCAAATCTGTTTCCACTTAACAGAGTGCTGTCGCCTGATTCCACAAACCAGTTGGCTGAAACTGCCTTTAGTACATTATACATTTTCAGCAGTACAAACCCTTCTTTCAGTATGTTTTGATATGTATGAAAAGACAGAGAACAAGTACTTCTTCAGTCTTACAAAAGGGGTTAATGAGTGTTTTATGTGCATTATTTGATCTGGGATTTGTGCTCATTGTATGTTTGGCAATAAGGCTGGTTGAAGCTTCAACTTTTCTTGTTTCCATTGGAGATTAAAATTTACTCCAAAAAAGATCTGACAATTATGAAAAGATAAATTATCTTAGGTCAGTTTCTATGGCTTTAATTATAACCTTTATATCTAATTGTTTCTATGATATTTCATCTTAGATTCCTTAAGCAAATATCTCTGGAATAAAATGTATGATATTTCTTCTCCAAATTGCCTGCATGTCTGAAGTGACAATTAGTACCCATTCTTGTAGGCAATCCACTTACGTAGGAGTCCTTCTTAACACTTCCTGCTCTGATACACAGTAAATCCTATAGATTTCACATCCTAATCATCCTGCAAATATATCAACTTCTGTCCCTCTTAATCAAAACCAGTGTGACCCTTGTGAAGTACACATATGATTGTGTCATTGCACACTTAATGCTTATTAAAATATTATATATCTTTAAGGTATATACAAAAATCATTAATGTGTTGTAAATTTCCTCTGTCATCAAGCTTCTTCATATATTTTATTCTGATATCATATCCTTTATTTTTTTCTCTGCTTAGGAGTTCTGTTTTATACATATATATGTATATGTATTTCATTATTATTATTATTATTATTATTAATATTATTTACTTTTTATCATGCTAACTTCATGACTTCCTGGAATGCTCTATCTTCCTTCTCTGCAGAATAAAGTCTAAACTATCCTTTTAGATGTGAAACACCACTCAGTGAAGCCTGGCCCACCCAAATTACTCAAATTCCACCATGACAGGATGTCATCACTGTGGAGGCTATTCTTTGTATATTTATATAACTGCTTCAGTAATCACTTTCTGCCTTTTCTCTAATCTCTCAGTTCCATCAAAGAACTCTCATATTGATCTTTATATACCACTTTTTCTAGTACTTAGTACTGTGCCTGGCACTTGGCATCATTCAGTAAATAGGGGACAGATAATGCAAAACTTTTTCAAATGCATATGATCTATAATAGAGTTAAAATAAAATTACAAGGACTTATAGTGCAATTTCAAGAGAGGATAATCCTAAATTCCAGGGAGCAAAATCAATAAATAAAACATTTCATTTATTAATAGGAATCGTAAAGTGATCAAGTAACATATTGCCTTTATCTACTGTGGTGGTTATGTTAGTTGGTTTAAAAATATGAAAATACATAACGGGGGGTGGGAAGGAAGCAAGGATGGGGGAAGGATGGATTGTATAGAGGAAAAAGAGGGGTGGGGAGGTGGTGGGGGGAAGGAAACATAACAGAGTGAGACAAACAACATTACCATATATATGTACATGTATGATTACACAAATTTTGCGACTCTACTTTGTGTCCAACCAGAGAAACAACAGTTGTACCCCATTTGTGTATGATGAATCAAAATAAATCTTAAAAAATGTGAAAATAATTATAATTACTTTGTGGTGATAAGTATAATCCCTATCTTTCTTAAAAAGGTTTTACTAGGGTTCTTAGAAGGGGACATCATGATTTTGCCTGATTCTTGATTGTATTTTAGAATGCTCTTGTAATGTGTTAGTTTTCTTATTTTCGCTGGTTTTAATCTGTTTTCATTTCCTCTCTTTTCCCATTGTCTTATCGTTTTGCTTACTTTCTTCACCATTCTCAGTGGGAAAAGTACATATTTCTTAATAAATGTTTTTAGATGAATATGAATACATGCTCAGTGCAGCATGTAACGTAAGGAATGCAAACAGAGCAAAACCATGCAATGAAAATCCATCCTTCCTTCAGTAAATAAAAACTACATTACTGCTATCTGTATACATTATAATAGTAATAAACCACAGGCTGATTAGTCTGTAAAAAATTTTACAGTCTGTTTAGCACAAGTTTTTCTTTTGCTTAAAGCATTAATGATGAAACAAGAGGAAATGTAATGAATGCAATTTAACACAATTTTGTTAAAAATATATATAATCTAGGGCTGGGGATATAGCTCAGTTGGTAGAGTGCTTGCCTTGCAAGCACAAGGCCCTGGGTTCAATCCCCAGCTCAGTGAAGAAAAAAAAATATATATACATATATACATACATATATATATACATATATATACATATATATATATACACATATATACACATATACATATATACATACATATATATAGAACCAACAGTGGACAATGTGGAATCCATAACTGAACTATTTAAAATGGTTGTGTAACCTTAGATGATTTCCTATAAACTAGTCATTCTTCCTTCACTAGATGAGCAAAAGAAAGAAAAAAAACTGTAGGTTAAAATGTGATCCCCGGGCTGGGGTTATGGCTCAGTGGTGGAGTGATCACCTAGCCCATGGGAGGCACTAGTTTCCATCCTTAGCACCATATAAAAGCAAACAAACAAATAAACAAATAAAATAAAGGTATTGTGTCCATCTACAACTGAAAAAAAAATTTTAGAAATGTGATCCCAATCAAAATGCTGATGATATTCTTCACAGGCCTGGAAGAAACACTCCTAAAATTCATATGGAAGAATAAGAGACCCAGAATGGCAAAGGGAATATTGGGCAGTAAAATCAATGCTGGAGGCATCACAATACCTGATCTCGAATTATATTACAGAGCTATGGTAACAAAAACAGCATGGTATTGGTATCAAAAAAGACTTGAAGACCGATGGAATGAAATAGAAGTCACAGAGACAAATTCACATAGTATAGTTATTTTATCCTCCACAAAGGTGCAAAAGCATGTGTTGGAGCAAAGGCAGATTTTTAACAATTGGTGTTGGGAAAAGTGGATATCCATATGTTGGCTCTGCCGCCAACTCAACTCAAAGTGGATCAAAGACACAAATTAGACCATAACCGTTGTGACAGCTAGAAGAAAACATACCGATAACACTCCCACGTATGGTTGCAGGCACATCATTCCTTATTAAGAGCCTTGAAGTGCAAGAAATGAAATCAAGAATTAGTAAGTAGGATGGCACCAAATTCAAAACCTTTTTCACAGCAAAGGAAACAGGTAAGGAAATGAAGAGGGATCCTACAGATTGGGAGAAAATCTTTGTCAGGTACTCCTCTAACAAAGTTTAATAGTTTTAAAAAACTATTGAAATAGTAGTTTTCAAAAAGCTATTAAAATACTAGTTTTCAAAAAACTATTAAAATCATTTTTAAACTAATATTTAGAATATATATGCAGAACTCAAAAAACTTACCACCACAAAAACCATCCGATCAATAAATTAGCAAATGTACTACAGACATTTATCAAAAAGAAGAAATATAAAATGTTCAATAAATATATGAGAAAATATTCCATAACCTTAGCAGTTAATGTAATTAAAACTACACCGAGATTTCTTCTCACTCAGGTCAGAAAGATAACCATCAAGAATATAAATAACAATAATTGCTCAGGAGGATGTAAGGGAAAATATGAACCTATGCATAGCTGCTGGAACTGCAAATTAGTGCAACTGTTTTGGATAGGAACACAGATTTTCCTCAAAAGTTTAAAAATGGGACTGCCATAAGATCCAACTATTCCACCTCTTGGTACTGATCCAAAAGAACCAAAATCAGCATACTATAGTGATTCAAGGATACCAATATTTATAGCAGTGTAATTCACAACAGCCAAATTATGGAACTAGTCTAGGTGCCCATCAACAGATGAGTGGCTAAAATGAAGGTGGTATGTACCCAGTGAAATTTTACTCAGCCTCGAAGAAGAATGAAATTATGTCATTTGCTCATAAATGAATGAAATTGGAGAAAATCATGCAGAGTCAATACACCAGACTCCAAATGTCAAGGGTTAAATGTATTCTCACATGTAGAAGCTAGAATGAGAGAAAGGGGAAAAAAAAAAAAAAAGGAATAAAAGGAGGGGGGTGTCTCAAGAAAATAGAAGGGAGCCCAATAGAGTAGAGGAAAGGGATCCAGAGGGAAGGATGAAGGAACAGCATGGGGAACTACTGGGGAAAGAAATCTAGCAAATTATACTATGTTCATTTTCAAATATACCACAGTGAATTTCATATGTATAATGATAATGCATTATTTAAAATACTGTTACCACTACTACTAAATAATAGTAGGGAGGTTAATATAGTATGGCAAAGGACCAGGGGGAGGCAGGAGGGAGGAGGGTAATGGAAGGTAGTGGGAACAGAGAGTAAATAAATTATATGTGCAGGTATGAATATAAAAATAAAGTACATAAATTAAGCTGTTGACTTTTCTTAAAGGAAGAGTATTTAGTTAAAATGAGACTTAATAAATGGATGCTTTCTTTTTGTTTGATTTGATAATCAGAAATTAAATGACTCATGATATATATCATAGTTCTAGATATTTATGGTGCAGTGGGGCCTATTCCTTTTTCAGTTAATGTGGCTAAGAGTTTTGCATAGGTGTTTGAATTTTTTTTAACTAAAATTATTCCTTGTGAGATTTAAACAGTAACCACTTAACAAAAAAGTGGAGTTTTACATTTTTTAAATGAGTTTTGATTTTGAGTCTTCCTTTCCATATGGCATGCTCAGTTTGGTGATCCATATTTCAAATGATTGCAGTACATATGAACAAATCTGTCCTGTTCTCCCAGTTCTGTGTAAGCAGAATCACAAAACTTCTTCTGTGCTTATCCAGTGCTCCGTGTGGCTGCTGTGGGCTGAATTCTCAATCTGTACAAAGTGCCCCAGTTTTAGACTTATGGAAGGTGGTAAAGACCCAGGAGTCATGAGTGAAACATGATTCTTGTGATGGGTGAAAGGAGTGGCTGGTTGTGCCCAAAGGCACACGTAGGGGTATTAATTAGTGTTAAATTAAGATGAAGGAGAGAGATGGTGTGTTTGTAAAATGTTGCATTTTATGTTACAGCTTTTGATCACCTTTAACAAACAAATTTCAGGGACTGCAAGTTTTCACTGTCAAATTCATTCATGGGATGATTAATCCAGGGTTGGGTAGCACAGGACATGGATATAGGTCAAAATTATTCAAGTAGTTCTTTGGTTCAATGACTCTAAAACACTGACAAAGCACACACTATGGACTCAAGTTTTCATAGTTCAGTGTATAAAACAATAATCGTTTGAGATGATCTATCAGGACCAAAACCTTTGCTACCTATATTTTGGTAACTGTTTTGAAAATAAATCTAATTAATTGCAATGAACTTTCACTTATTAAAAGGATCTGAAAAATCCTTCGATAAAAATCTATGCTTAAGCTAGAGTTGTTAAAGTATTTGCATAACCTTGAATCTGTTTAATATATACTATCAAATAGGCTTGTCAGTCTCAATGTAGAACTACAGACCAAGCTTAATTAAAATTGATAGATGTAAAAATATAAAAGTCCTACAGCAATAAGTTATCAAACTAAAAGTAAAAATGCATTTGTGTTAAAGACTAAAATATGACAAATCATAAACAAATGAAGGGTAGTTGCCAATCATTAGTTACCTAAAGATAGATATGAATACAATCATTAATAACTTCTCATTTACATTTTTATTATTTTCCTTTTAATAACAAATGAATACTACTGCTTTTTTAGAGTTGAAAGGATGAGAAATGTGAACAAGTTACTATCAAGTCAGGAGTAAATCAAAAAGTCATAAGAACAACTTATCACAGGAATATATTTATAAAATGCAAAATTTAAAAGAATGGGGTATGTGTGTTCAACATGAGTGTTAAATTCAGTAGTCAAAATATAAAATAGTTTTCTATTCTTCCATTTCCACAAGTTTTCCTAATATTCCTTACCTTATGGCACTATTATTCATTTCCTTTAACCCCTGATGTACATAGGTCATATACAAAAATCAGTAACTTGTTTTAAAACCAAATAAAACATAAACCTCAAGATCTTTA
Organism: Sciurus carolinensis; assembly: GCF_902686445.1. Classification (NCBI taxonomy): domain Eukaryota; kingdom Metazoa; phylum Chordata; class Mammalia; order Rodentia; family Sciuridae; genus Sciurus; species Sciurus carolinensis. The sequence continues at coordinate 91,062,272 of NC_062224.1, forward strand.
TATACATAGGTCATATCCAAAAATCAGCAACTATTGTATTAAAAATAAATAAAACATATACCTTGAGATCTGTATTTGTAGTGTGGTGTCACAGTGCTTGTGTTCAACACCTATGTGGTAGGCTAATGCTGTGTCCTAGTACCTACTTCATCTACCTCACTCCATCTCATCATGTGGGATTGTGTCATCATAAGATATTCTGAGAGAGACCACATATATACATATATATATATATATATATATATATATATATGGCATGAATTCTTTTTTGCTAAAATGCATAGACTTTCAAAGATTAAACTTAAAATGTACAAGTCATAAAATAAATACCTATATAATTGTTAATTGTGATTGTGTCTATGAAGTAATATAAAAAGAGAAAGTCCTTTTGGGAGGTTTTATAAAAATATATTTTAACATTTCAGTCTTAAAATATTTCTGTGTAATGTTATACTTATTTTTTATATAGTTCATTGAACTATATAAATATATACATATGGGATTCACAAACATACTTATTTGCATACAGTTATTAATGAAATTATTTCATTCAAGGAATCCCAGTAATAACTAATTCTTTAAAATAACTCACTACCCTGAAGTTGACATTCTGGACTAGAAATAGTGCATAATCTTTTTTGCCCCTTGCTGCTTTACCAAGAATTAGTCATCAGTTTCTGTAAATGATGACAGTGAGTTTTTCCAAAGGTCAACTAATCTCAGCATGATTACTCTTTCTAAATAGTTAAAGATTATGGGTTTACTTGCAAATTGCCTAACTCTTCTTTTTGGGAGCCTTCTCTTGACAGCCTGAATTTCCACTTTCATAGCAGTGGGGACTTTCAACTTTTTGAATGGACTGGACAAGTTTATAACTACTCATTGATCTGTGAATGATTATCTGCTACTGTTAATCCTGTTAACATCCACAGTAAAGAGGAATAGACACACTGTTTTCTTATTGCCACTCTCCCTGTAATTCCAGGCTCTGTTGTTAATAGTAGCATTTGTTTCTTATTAAATAGAAAACAAAGGTTTCACCATAGTTTCATGTATATATTTGCTCCTTATATTTGACTCATTTTTATGCTTTCAGATTTCTAGTAAAGTCATGGAAAGCAATAACGAAATTATTACTAAATTCATTAGACATTATTATATGCTGGGCATTTCACGGAGCATTAGCTCATTTAATTCTCATAATAGGCAGTAAAGAAGTTAATATTATTACATTTGCTTTTCAATTGAGCATGAAGTTTGAAAAGCTCTAATAATTTAGCTAAGTTAGCAATGAGCAAGTGAAAATGTTCAAATGTTAATTTGTAGTATTATTGGTAGTACTCTTTTAAAGTGGAGGCTATTGTTAGTCACTTTATATTTTAAAGGCTTTTCCTTATGTAGACTGGGGTGAAAAAACTGTTTTATTTACATCTGCATCTGTATTACCTAGCATGATACCTCACCCTAGTAAATCATGAATAAGTTTATTTGTATGAGTAAACATGACTAACTTTTGCAATATTAGGTAACAATTTCCCATTATGAAAATTCAGGAAAGATTTCATTGCATTTCTAGTTGGATACAAGCCATTTTGTTATTATTTAAAACTTAGAGATGTTTTTATTATGAAAAATAATACAATAAGGAAGTGATGCTCATTTGCATTTTATTTAAGTGTACATCACTATAAATGAATTTGAGTTGTTTTTATGTTTATTAGCTAAGGAAAAATGACAATTGTAACACATTGTGATACTGGTTTTTTATATTTTAAATTGCAGTATATTGAACTATGTAGGTGAAGGACATTACAAAATTTGTTAAAATTAGATATTCTCTGTAACAAAGTATTTTGGGCAATCTTTAAAATATGTATATAGGTAGTTGCCCAGTCACAAACCAATATCAAATTTGAATGTGAGAAAATATGAAGACAACATGCTTATTAGTATTCACCAGCTATGATTATTAATTTTAAAATATGGCACTATTAAATTGTTTCAGCTACTTTCAGTTTAATGTTTAGTTAGATGTTTTAACTTGGCCTTTACTGACTGAAAAGTTGTATATTTCTTATGATAAGGGAAAATAGAATATTTGGAGTACAAAAATGCACATTCTTGGATTTAACTTATCAGAAAATGGTGCCTATTATTAAAATCACATTTTGGTTCATATACAAAATAATAATTACCTAAAATTCATTCATTTATGATGAAGAATGGAAGTTTTCATTTAATAATAACTCCAAACACATCTATGAACAAAGATAGTAATTTATATTAAAATGCATTATAATCTGTAATAGCTTTAAGCCCTTAAGTAGCATGTTGGAGGATTCATAGTTCTAATTAAAATCACTATTACAGAAGTGCAATATTAAAGTTTGTATATAATGTAATCAAGAATGTTTTCAGTGCTAAAACTGATTTGACCTTAAGAGTTATATAATAAAGTAACGATAGGCCTTTTACCTATTGTGAAAACACACTATCTTCTTTTCCTTCCTCCAACTTCCTGAATTATTTTTTAAAAGATGGCTTATATGAACAATTTAAAATTGTTTTGTGTCTGAATCATTGTCTCAGAAAAATAAATTGAAACAAATAAAAAAAGAAAGTAGATCTTTATCTTTCCTACCTTTAAAACATTCCCAGCTGTTTTGCTTGTAGCCAGAAAAACATTCAGTGCATCAGAAGATACACCTGATGCCTTCCTCATATTGCATATTTTTTTAAGTGTTTAAAATGTTTAATTAAACCTATAGCAACAAATAATAACCAAGAATAAAATATAAGACTTCAATAAGAGAATTAAACTGTGAATGTATAAAAAGGAGGTATCTTTTTAAACATCACATTTATTTTATATTTAGCAAACACTATATACACTGGCAGAGTCAGCAGGGTTCAACAAATGGTTCATGTACTTCCTGGCTTCGCCCAGGCTCCTTTCCAATTATATTGGGCCCATGTGACTAATTCTGAGCAACACATCTAAGAGGAGATAACATATACATCACCTTCAGACTTTTTTTTAATGTAATTAAAGTAAAATACATTTTTTAATTTAATTTTTTTATTTTTATTTTTTATTTTTTATTTTTTTCATTTTTTCAATCAGACTGCATTTTGATTCATTGTACACAAATGGGTACAACTTTTCTTTTCTATGGTTGTGCACGATGTAGATTTATACCATTAGTGTAATCATACATGTACATAGGGTAATGTCTGTCTCATTCCTCCATCTTTCATACCCCCACACCCTCCTCCCTCTCATTTCCCTCTACGTAATCTAAAGTTCCTCCATTCTTCTCTCACCCCCACCCCAACCCCCATTATGTATCATCATTCACTTATCAGGAAAACATTCGGCCTTTGGTTTTTTTGGGATTGGCTTATTTCACTTAGCATGATATACTCCAGTTCCATCCATTTATCTGCCAATGCCATCATATGATCTTCTGAATAATATTTCATTGTGCAGTTTTTAATAGGTATTCAGGAATGATATTATGGCTATATAATGTTCAGAGCAATCTGAACTCTAATATTATATTAAGCTTCTCCTTGTCTTTATTTTTGTAAGAGAAAAACTTGAAACAAGAAATTTTAAAATACTTTAAAAATGTAACTGTTAGGATTCTGTAAGGTTTTAAAGTCAATGTTTTAAAAAATGGTGTGAATAATCTTTCTTTAGAATTTGATAAGCTAGTGCAAATTTCTTCAAACTTTCATTCAAAGCTAGTTTGACCCTTCAAAGAAGGTGATTTTATATATATATATATATGTGTGTGTGTGTGTGTGTGTGTGTGTGTGTATGTATATATAAATACACACACACATACAAGCACATTTATATATGCACGAAAATACAAAAATAGAAATAGTTTCCAAAATGAAAGTGAAGTTGACAACATGGTCCAGGTTGCTTACCTATTACAGGGAAATCTTTATCTAATATTGAGAGTCATTTGTTTTTTCTATGAACGCCAACTAGACAACTTGTTTGAAGGTTATAGTATATACTAACCTGATTGTCTGAACTTGGTGTTGCAATATCCACTAACAGTGATATCAAAAGGATCATAGGTCAAGCATTTGATTAGTAAATAGTTATAGTAGCAAAGTTACTTCGATTATTCCAACACTTTTTATGTTAGCGACATAGAAAGTTCAAAATGTAATGGGACTAAATAAATATCTCATATTTCGATAGTCAATTGTTTTTAAGAAATCAGTTTTTAATTATAAAACTTATTTGCACATTATTCCAGCAGGATGAGTTTCAATAAGCACATCACATGTATTTCATATTTCCAGATTCTTCATTTGTCATAATATTTAAGTATTCCTAAATGATACAAATGCTGAAGTTATAAGCAGTCATTAGTAGGGAGAGTAAAACCTGATTTGCTATTGATTAAAGGTTGTAGGAAATATAATAGATTTATTTAGTACTGCAGGGAAAGAAGTATTTATTTTATGCTTTACTGAGGTGTAATCAGTGTATAAAATAGCACATATTCAATGTTTACATTTCAATGAGTTGTACATCTGCATACCCCTACGATACCAAAGCCACAATCAAATACTAAACTTATCCATCACCAGCAGAAACTTTTGTTGCATTCTTTGTGACTCTGCGTGTGTGTGTGTGTGTGCGTGTGTGTGTGACATAGATTTAAAAAACTTTAATATGAGAATTACCCTTCTAAATCACTTTAAGTGCACCATACTATATCATTAATAATAGGCACTATGTTAACAGCAGATAATCATATTACCTCTTGAATGTTCTCATCTGGCTTAACTTCATCTTCACACCCATTGAGAAACAATTCTTCATTCCCCCTCAGCCCCTCGTAGGTAAGATTCTGCTTTCTGCTTTCATGAATGTGACTATTTTAGATAGTTCATATAATTGTAATCTTGAATATTTCTTCATTTTTTGCAATTGAGTTTTTGGATAGTCTTATGTATTTTGGAAATTAATCTCTTATTGGATAGATGGTTGTACAAATATCTTCTCTTACTCTTTGATTGCCGTTTTATTCTGTTGATTATTTTCTTCCCAGAAACTTTTCAGTTTGATTAGTTCTACTTGCCTGTTTTTACTTTTGTCACGTAGGGTTTTGATGCCAATCCAGGACATTATTGCCAAGACCAATGTCAAGAATATTTTCTTTTATGTTTCTTCTGGGAGTTTTTGAGCTTAAGGTCTTACACTGAAATCTTCCACCCCCTTTGAGTTGATTTTTGTCTATTGTGTGAGATAGGGGTCTAGTTTTTTCACTAAAAAGGTATTTATTCTTACTGCTAGTCATATTAGACTTCACAGTGAAAGCAGTAGTCTAATAAACATTTTTGCATACTTTTATTATTTTTCTTTCCTTAATTTTTTTCACTTATATCTAAATAGGAAAATGGCTTGGTCATTTAAATATAGACGATAGAAGTCTGTGTATTTTACGATCAGATCCTCATTTATTAATTTAAAAATATCAGTCAACATTATTGTGTGCTTGGCACTATTTGGGTATTCAGGTTAATATTGAAGAAGGAACAAATGACTCTGTCCTGAGGAACCTCTACCATCAGAGAGAAATGTAGGCCGTGGATACCAAACAGTATAAGTGAATATTTTTAAAAGAATTTGAATAACCTACAAAAGATTAGAAGTATATGTGATGATCAAGACAAGTGTTGTAGCTTTGGTGGCATTTTCATAAAGACTTAAGGAAAGTAAGGAGTTAGTCATGGAATTATCTAGTACAGTGGGATTCCAGCCAGATAGAATATATCATGCCAATGCCTTTATCAGGAACATGCCTGGCAATAATGCCAGTGTTGCTGGAGAAGAACAAACTGCAGGGAGAAGAGTTAAAGCAAAAACCTTAAGGACACAATGAGGGGTCAGATTGGGTAATGAGCTAGGAAAATGAAAATGCAGTAGTTTTTATTCTAAGTGAAATAATCACATCAGGGATTTGAGCAGAGGAATAACAAGGCCTGAACCAAGTTTCCATATGTTAATCTATTTGTTTCAAGACTGACAGTGTCTCTCATAGTTCAGGGAAGTGATGATGGGTTGGCTTATTGTAGTCACTGTGAAAGGGTGAGTAGTGACTGGATTTTGGATATTTGGAAACTAGAAGCAATGAGGTGCCGAGAATTTGATGTAAGTTGTGAGTAAAAGGGAAGTCTAAATCCAGGGTTTTAACCTAAGCAAGTGGAAAACTATTATCATGAGCTATGGTTAAGAATGTGAGGAACTGATTTACAAAGGAGATTTAGGATTCAGTTTGGGCATGTAAACTTTGGGACATGTGTCAGGAATCTAAGGGATAAAGTTGAGAAGAGAGTTAGGTGCATTCTTGACATGTTCAAGGAACAGTGTGTAGGTCAGTGTGACTCAAAAGCAGTAAGTTACAGGACTGTATTAGAAGATATCAAAGAGCCAGAAATTTTGGGGGGGATTTTTTTTCCCCCTGACCACGATAAAAGCACATTGAGAATTACAAACAGGGAAGAAAGTGTGGCCTATAATTTAAAAGGACTCCTCTGCTCTTGGTTATAAGTATTCTCTGCCATATTTTTTCACTTGGATGGAGGAACTAAATTTATTTAGTGAAAATAGTATTTGTTAAGAAGATTATCTTTAATTGATAAAATTAATTTGTGTATATTTATGGGATCTAATGTAATGTTTGGATCTATATATACATTATAGAAAGATTCAGCTAAGCTTCTTAACATATCTGTCATCCAATCGATTTGTGTGTGTGTGTGTGTGTGTGTGGTAAACGTGTTAAAAATTGATTTTAGCAGTATGGGAACATACAATATATTAACTTTGGTCACCATGCAGTGCAATGGATGATTAAAACTTAGTCTTGTAGAATAACTAAAACTGTGTACCTTCCAATCAACATTTTTTCCTTTCCCTGTGCCTCCTGTCCCCCCAACATCTGGTAACTACCTTTCTATTCTGATTCTATGAAATTGACTTTTTGAGGGGTGGTAAATATGAGACTGTCATGAACCATTCATTCAGCTAAACCTCAAGTTGAATGCTATTGCAGTTCAACACAGTAAAGACAATATATGATAAGCTTGCAGCTGCATTATTCTTAATGGTGAGCAGGTGAAAGTGTTTCTCCTAAGATTGGAACAATATAAGGATGCCCACTCTTACCATTTTTACCACTAGAAGTCCTTGCAGAGGAATTATGCAAGAAAGAAAAAGCATCCACGGAGGAAAGGAATAAGTGAAATTGCCTCTATTTGTTGATGAAATGAGTTTTTATGTAGTAAAAATACCATGAGAAATCTGATAGATTAGAGCTGATAAACAAATTCAGGAAAAATCACAGATCACAAACTCAACATACAAGCATCATTAATGTTTATATAAACTAACAGCAAGGTGTCTAAAACAGAAATTAAGAAAACAATTGCATTTATAATAGCACAAAAATAAGAGGAAAACCAGTCAAGGAGGGGAAAGATCTCCACACTTAAAACTACAAAGCACTCTTGGAAAAAAAGAGTTCACAAACTGATGTAAAAGTATCCCATGTTCATAGATTCGATGAATTAATATTATTAGAAGCTCCATGCAATTTGCAGATTTAATATAATTCCTATCAAAATTCCAATGTCATTTTCACAGAAATTACAAAAACAATCTATACTTTTGTGTAAGATATTTTAAAATCCTTTTAAAATGTAATGGCCTTGATATTTGTGAACATAAGCAATGACCCTTATAACATTTTACATAAGGATTCTAAAAACTCTTATAAATGATAATAAGAATGAATTTAATTGTAACTGTACTAAGGAAATTAAATTCCTTTGACTATAGTTGACACAGCAAAATTTATTAAGATTTTTAGAGGTTCTGATAGATATTGTCAATTATGTGATTTGTCAGGTTGAAAAACTTGGCAGCAATATTGTATATCTCCTCTCAAGAAGAGATTGAGTCTATTTCCACACTCCTTCCATCAAAACAGGTCTCATAACATACTTTGATATAGAACAGAGAAGATAAAATCTAGGTCTTTAAAGGACTTGCGGCTTCCATCTTGATCCTTTTGGAATGCTGCTCTGATAACCGTAAGGAAGCCAATCAAGCCAACTAGAGAATGTGAGGCCCACGCATAAGGCCCCCTCACCAATGCTGAACACTGGCCACCCAGCAGAAGAGTGAAGCCACTGCACACTTTGCTTTCCAGCCAGAGTTCTAAATAAACACAGTCACATATGTGAGTCCAAGAAAACCAGAGAAGTTTCTCCTCCAATCTGCAGAAATCTGTGTTTTAAGCCACTATGTTTTGGGGAATGTATTATGCTGTAAGATGAAATCAATGTACATGCATGAAATATTTTTTTGGAACCTAGTATATATTCCAGAGAATGATTTAACCAGTTCTTTTTGTTTTTGTTCATTTCTGGCTATTGTGTATTTTGTGCTATATACTGTCAGAAATAAAAATATACATAATGCTTTTTTTTTTTTTGTCACCAGGGTAGATAATAGTTTTTTTTTTTTGAAAGCTTTATAAAATTGTTGAGTAGGGGTGATAAATATTAAATGTTAACTATAAATATTATTGTGAAAGTTCACCTAACCAATATATGAACTTATACATACAAGAAATTCAGAGGTAACACTCTAACTTGGAGTTCAAGACAGGCTTCATGAGGAAAGTCCCACTGAGGTAGGTCTTCAAAAAATTGGATGTATGTCAAGTATTGGAAAGAGAGACTTCAGAAATAGGTTGATAAAAGATAGACATAGAAGGAACAAGGATTATATGTTATGGTGGGTAAGTAGTCAAAACAGTAAGTGAAGGGGAGATAAAGGAATCAAAAGTACAAAAAATAGATACTGATGCTGGAGTCTATAATTCAATATGTAGCATGTATCTATGGTTGAATAACAAGCTGCCCCAAAACTTAGTGCCTTAAAACAGTGCCATTTGTTATTTCTCCCAATTCTGTGATTGGTAATTAATTTTTCTGCTGATTTCAATTGCAATTACTCTTTTGATTTCAGTCATCTGATAACCTGAGAAATGAAGGATTCTAGATGGCCCCACTCTCGTGTCTGGCAGTTGGTGCTGCCTGAACACGTGACCTCAAATAGGCAATACGTTAACCCATGACTTTCAGTAGATTGTATCAAACTTCTTCACAATATGGTGGTCTCAGGGATTCAAGAATGAGAGAAAGAGCTGGCAAGGACTTTTAAGGCCTAGAATTTGTAACATCACATATTGCCATTTCCACAATATTTATTAATCAAAGCAAATCATTAGACCAGGTTAGATCCTAGGACATGGAAATACTGACTTCTCATCTTGACAGGAGAAACAATATCATTACTCCAAAGGGGAGATGAACCTAGGGAGACTTAAATTATTTTGACAGCTATTATAATAATCTATTATAACACAAATTGGAGATTCTCACTTTAATCAGTGAGAATCCATTAGCTGATATTGAGCTGCCTTCAAGCTGTGTTTAAATCATATGAATATGGCCATTAAGAGCAAGTTACATTAATGAATGGATAGACTAAGATGGAGAAGGACAGTAGAACACTTTCTGGTAACTTAAGTCTAGGAAAATACAACTCAGATAACATTTGAATCCTTAGAAATTTGTTACTTTGTTTAGTTATCTTCCTGTCTTCATTCTATTTTCTAGTGAAATTTAAAAGTTATGCATAACCTGTTTACATTCTCAAATGTATCTTATTATAAATAAAATTTCAGAAGACCTAACTCCACAGAAATATCTATTGTTATGCATTTCTTCTCGTTAGTTATATGAGACTCCGTCTGAATAGCTTCATAATTAGGTTGTCAATATTGTGCAGGAACAACTAGCAAATAAACTGACATGAATCAATTTAGTGTTTGGGGTGTTCTTGTGGATCACAAAATTTCTGAAGCACAGAACAAGGGCAATTTTGCTGAACCATTTGGAGAATTGGAGTTAGACAAAACAGAAGCAAACATACAAACAAACAAACAAAAAAACCCAAGCAAGAACAGTTTCTGTTTCAGAAGTAAAATAAGTACCCTCCTTCCTATGGTCTGTCTCTCGATTGATGTTCTCATGTACCTATCCTTCTGCCTGATAATTCACCAGCCGAGACTTTGATATTACAAAAAAAAAAAAAAAAAAAGGGAGATTTAAGACAACTGAATATTTATAGTATGTAATATAGACAAACCAGGAGACTTATCTAAAAAGACTAGAAAATGAATTTGGGGATTTAAACATTCAATCGCCATCATAATTGAGCTGTCTGCTTGTTGTACACAGAAGCTCTAGTGGGTGTCCAAAACCACGCACTGATTTTTTTTGACAGCTTTATAAAAGCACAATTTATTCACCATAAAATTCACTCATTTTAAGTGTAAATTCAATCCTGATTTAACATATTTACAGAGTTTTGTAGCCATCACCACAATCCAGTTTTAGAACATTTCCATCTTCATATTCCCACCATCAGTCCCAGGCAACCACTAATCTGCTTTCTGTCTCTTTTCTGGATATTTCATATAAACAGAAACATGTGTTCTTTTGCATCTGACTTCTTTCACTCAGCACATTTCTGCAGTTTATCCATGTTGCAACATGTATCAGTACTTGATTTCCCCCCCTTCTTGCCCTTTCTTCTTTTTTTCCTTTCTTTTCTAATTTGTACTCTGTTCTTGTGTTAGTCCACTTTGCTGTTTTAACAAAATACTTCAGACTGGGTAATTTATAAAAGCATAAATCTATTACTGACAGATCCAGGCTCTCTGGTGTCCAAGGTTAAGGTGCTGCATATTTGGTTTCTGGTATGAACCTTTTGTCTGCTTCCACAATGGTCTGTTGTTGCTATGTCCTCACACAGTGGAAAACAGAAGGGTGAACATGGCCCTAGCTCATTCTCCCTAGCTCTTTTATAGAGTCAGTGTTACTAGTCATAAAGCTTCTGCTCATTACTTAAATCACTTTCTAAAGTCCCCATATTTTAATACTCTTGCATTGAGGATTTATGTTTTAACATAAATTTTTGAAGGAACACAAATGTTCAAACCATAGAATTCCACCCGTTTCCCCCATATCCGCCTCTTATGTAAAGTTCATTCATTTCTTCCCAATAGCTCCAGAAGTATTAACTTGTTGAGTCACCAAGTCAGTCCTTAACCCAACAGAGAAAACAACATTAAATCCTGATGTCTAGGGTAATTTTCTTTGATTCCATGTTATAACTTCTGGACATTCTGGACAGGCCTTGGCTAATAAGACACTGGGAGATTCCACCTTCATGGCTTTTCTGGACACAGCCCACAAAGCAGAAGACACAGTTTGAAATCTGGTGGCTCTAGCTCTCCCAGGCTGTTGAACACTGGCATCTCTACAGTTAAGGTGTCCAAGGAGAAACTCCACCCCTAGGTCTCAGTTAGGAGTTTCTCTAGTGGCACCCCTGTGACCCTTCTCTTCCTGGGCTACGAGGCTGTCCGGGACATCCTTTGAAATCAAGGTGGAAGCAGCCATTGCCAATCAATCACAGCCCATATACTCTGCACACCTGCAGAGTCAGCACTGTATGCATGCTGCTGACTGAGGTTTATCACCTGTGTTCTTGGGAGCAGCAGCCTGAGCCATATCTGTGCCTGCTGAGGCTGCACTTGGACCCACTTGAGTCACACCTGTGGCTCAGAAGCACTGGGCCAGAATGCAGAGATCAAGATGGAGGTTTCCTGGGCAAAAACCCAGAAGTGCCACAGGCATCCTCAGCCCCTCGCTTGAAACCACTTTGTTTCAGGGCTGGCTCCATAATACCTCCTGTGTTGTTCTTCCATTGTCTAGATGAGTGGCATGTGGCTTCCTTCTGCTCCTACTAATCTCCCACCCTTAGCGTTTTTTCTTGAACACCATTTTTATTGTTTGCAATCTGGCCAGGATGAGAATTTTCCAAATCTTTATGTTCTGCTTCCCTTTTGATTATAAATTCCATCTTTAATCCAGTTCCCTCTTCTCTCATTTTAGCAGTCAGGGGATACCATGCAGCACCGTCAGCACTTAGAGATTTCTTCTGCCAAATATTCTAGTTCATCCCTCTTAAGTTCTTCCTTCCTTCTGCAAAGTACTGGGACATAAGCATACTTCAGCCATGTTATGCCACCTTGTAGTGAGGGTGCCCTTTCCTCTGCTTTCCAATGAAATATTCCTCATTTCTAATAGCTCATCAGAGTGGCCTTTACTATCTATATTTTTACCATTATGAGTATTTATGTAATCTTCAAGAAGGTTTAGACTTTCTATTGTTCTCCTCTTCTGAGCTCTCACCAAAATTGTTATGAAGTGTCCCATTCCTCAGTACCAATGTCTATATTGGTCTGCTGCTGTAACAAAATACCTGATACTGTATAGTTTATAAACAAACGAACAAACAAACAAAACCCCCTTATTTCTGACAGTTTCAGGGACTGGGAATTCCAAGATCAAGACATTGTAGATTTGGTGTCTAGTGAGGGCTTTTTCTCTACTTCCAAAATGGTGTTTCGTTGCTTTTTTATCACATGACCAAAGGCAAAGAGGCTCAAAGGGCCTAGCTCCAACCTTTTGGTAAGGCTCTACCCTCATGATTAATCTCCTCCTAAAGAACCCACCTGTTAGTAAATATTACTGCAGTGAGGATTTATGTTTCAACATGACTTGGAGGGAACATCATCTTTCAGATCATAGCAATTATGCACTTATTTTTGTCTTGCAGTTGCCATATTTCTCTCCAACATGCACAATATGTTTATCATTCATAGTCATACTGATTTTTTAAACTAATAGCAGCAATATTTTCTAATGCCATTTTAAAAATTCCAATTTGGGAGCATCTTGAAACAGTTTCTTACTTTAATGGCTTTGCTTAGATGATTGTCCCATTTATGGACTTCTTTGGAGTGTCACTTGGTGTGTTAGTTCACTTTGTGGTGCTATAATAGAACACTGCGGCTGGATAATATATAATGAACAGAAATTTAAAGTTCTGGAAGCTGGGGAGTCCAATATGGTGCTGGCTGCTGGCAAGGGCCTTTTGGCTGTTTTATAACACGGAAAGCATCACACAATGAGAGAACAAAAAGACATTGCATAGGAGGGAGGGTGGACCACTCTCAGGAATGGGTATATGATTGGACACAGTGGTACATGCCTGTAATCTCAGCGGCTCGGGAGGCTGAGGCAGGAGGATCATGTGTTCAAAGTCAGACTCAGCAATTTAGCAAGACCTTAAGCAACTCAGTGAGACTCCATCTGTAAATAAAATACAAAAAGGAGTGGGGATGTGGCTCAGTGGTTAAGAGCTCCTGGGTTCAAACCCTGTACCGAAAAAAAAAAAAAAAGAGGATTTTAATGCTCTTCTAAAGGGGATTTCCCTGTCCCTGTCCCTCTGTCACATGAAGACATGGTGGGACAAGCACCAGGATTTAACCCTGTTTGACTTCAAACTTGTTTCTCTTTTTTTCTTGTCTCTATCCATTTTAACAGGAATCAGATCCCTAATCCCTATTTACTGCATTTCCAAGGTTCCTTTGTCTCCTGCCTGTTGTCTGTGGTCAGCTATTAGAGGGACTTGCAGGGGTGGGTAGAAGAGAGCAGTCTGAGTATTTCTCCCTTCCCCCATCTTCATATTGTGTGTATTCATCAGGGGCTGCTTTTCCTTCTTGTCTGCTCCTTCCACTCAAGACCCCTGCTGTGGTTCCCACTTTTTCCAAGTGATCTTGAGTTTTGGACTCTGCACTCTTTCCTTCTGTCTTAGGAATCTAATGGCTTCTTGCTCTTGCTAGTCTCTGGATTGCTATACAACCATCAGTTTGGTCTCTTAGCTCTTTTGTCGCCTCATTTAATGAATTCTCTGCATTAAATTATTATTGAATTTCTGTTCTGTTTAATATAAAAAGAATTTCCAGCAGAACTTTCTGCAGTGATGGAAATTTCTATATTCGTATTGTCCAGTGAGTGCAGTAGCTACTAGCTACAGTGGCTTTTAAATATTTGAAATGTGGCCGGTGCAATTGAGGATATAAATTTTCACTGTTTAACAATTTAAAATCAATTAATGAATTTAATTTAAGTAGCCACATCTGGCTTGTGGTTACTATATTGGGCAGCAGAGCCCTATATTAAAGATATAATTCCTTTCTCCTAGCTGCAGATTAAATTCGCCTCTTAAATATTTTTATTTTATGTAAAAGTTAACATTTTTTCTTTGAATTTTATCTGGATGCTTTTAGGCTTAAAGCTCTCCTCATTTTCAGACTTGGCAAATGACTTCTATTTTTTAATTTTTCCTTTACATTTAAATTTTGTCATCTCAAGTCTATTTTGGTGACAAGTCTGACTGTTTTAACTGATCTGAAATGTTTTATGACAGCTTTGTAAAAATTTTCTTTTATTTTACATTAGGCTCTTAGTTTTGAAAGAGATACCTTTGAAAGAGAGAGTTAATGTTGTCTGACCTTTCCTGAGTTATTAATATCATTTAGACTAGTCATATACTTTTGCCATAGCCCTCCCTTGCCCCACCTTTTCTTTTGTGGCTATATCTAACTTCTAGAAAATTCTACCTTATATTAATACTGGATTTGTTTTTCTGTAACCTCCATCAGTTGGTTGTATTTAATTCTTAAGAGCAATTACAGAATACATGATTCTTTTTCATGACAGTACTTTTGAAGTTTGCTGCCATTTTCCCTGTTGTTCTTTTTCTCCATGTTAAATGTTCAAAATTTCTTTCATTATACCTTGGGTAGTCCAACCCTAAGTTCCATACCTCCTCTGCAAGGCCTTGGGTTGACTGGACCAAAGATCTTATAGGGCTCTCATTTAACTTACTTCTGTATAACATAATTATATAATCAGGACATGGTAGGATTGGCTAAATTCACATTTTCCTCTTGGTTGTTTAAAAAGCCCTTTCCCCCCTACACATTTTTCCTATCCTATCATCAAACATAATTCATTTGACAGGTTCTTACCAAATATGTACTGCTGTTGTCGCTGGAGATAGAATTAGTTGTTTGGATTCAAATACGGGATGTTGTATTCTACCCCTATAGAATTGTATCTTGTTGCAGTGTTTACCAAAAAAAAAAAAAAAATACTCGCACAATAATGGCGTTAATCCATGCATGAGAGTGTAGCCCTCATGACCTTAATACCTCTGAGATGTCCCACTTCTTAATGCTGTTACAGTGATAAATTTGAACATTAATTTTATCAGAGACAACATTCAAACTATAGCATTCGATAATTGTTAACTCAAGACTTTACTGTATATACACAGTTAAATGACTTGATATTTTGACAGAAATCAGATTTAACAAATTCTTACCTTTTGTTTCTTTAACATGCATTCAGTATCTTTGTGTGTTATCCATGAAATTAACTCTATTCATTTTACTCATTACTCAAATACACTTTGTGATATTTTGGCTACCATTTTTGGCTATTAATCAAAATAAGACTATATCTGGTTAGTATAGAGAAAAACTTGTATTTCTCTGGGAAAAACATTGTGAAATGAAAGAGATCAACTATTGAATGGTTTTATTAAATGTGCTTTGACTTTCAAAATAATAACGGTGAGAAAAAATGCATCCGATTTGCTGGTTTTAATTTTAATGAATTTTTGCTTCTTTAGCATTTGTGGAATTCAACATTTGGAACGAATAGGAAAGAAGCTGAATCTCTTCGATTCCCTTTATTTCTGCATTGTGACATTTTCTACTGTGGGCTTTGGGGATGTCACTCCTGAAACATGGTCTTCCAAGCTTTTTGTTGTTGCTATGATCTGTGTTGCTCTTGTGGTTCTACCCATACAGGTAAACAAAACCTTGTTCAATTTTATAGAAATGTGCAAAGTCTTATAAAATTGAATATTCCACATTTTAATAAAAATACAGGGTGCCTAATTCATCTAGCGGTAATATACTGTCACATACTATTATTGTATCTAATCAATTATGTAAATTATTTTAGGAATTTCATTTTTTTGTCTTGTTAGAAACACAAAGATGTTTTTCTCCTCCAGTCACAACTGATAGCACACATCTTGTTTTAATTATTTCAAGATGCTTTCTTTTTTATATATAGTATTAAATTGTATCAATTATGGGAGACTATAATTCTAATTATAGGATGATAGACTAAGGAAATAAATATGTGAAGGAACAATTTCTTTCAACTCTTGAAAATAAACCTAAAAACCATAAACTTCAGTGGATTAGAAGTTGATTGCTTATGTTAGTCAACTGAACCAAAATTTGGACATGGTATTACAACTAGTATGCAGCATTTGGGGACCTTTATAGGAGGTTGCAAAAGGACTGAGATGTAAAATTGGACTTAAGATGTGTAGAAGTAATCTCCAACCCTTTTTTATAATGAGCCCTGGGTGCTCATGCTTAAGCAGGTCAGCAACAAAGATAAGGTAAGTGCAAATTAAACTTGCATGTTCATTACCCAACTTTGGCCACAGTGTATCTAAATACACCTTGTATAGCCACAAAAATTACCTTCTCCTGTGTCTTCTTTCCTGACATCCCTCCCTTGCTCCCTCCACTTTCTCTAGACACTGGTGAGGATGTTGTGTGGCTTGTGTGTCCTGGAAAGGCAATTTCCCATCACATGACACGTGGGAAGAACTTGACAGGAGAATGTGGAGGAATGGTGACAATTTTGCTCAGCATATGGCATATCTTATCATGTTCTACTGTATATAAAGCAGAGGCATAAGCCTTTTAGTGGCCTGATATGATATAGTAACACAATTGTGGTAATTTATTTCCTTAGAGACCTGAAACTCATAGGAGACACTTGCAACCTCTGAAGAAATCATATAATAAATCTATTGTTGAAGAGAACACTTAGAATCTCAATGAGTTCACCTAAGAAATTGACTATACCTAATAAACGATACATATACTGCATTGATTTTTTTTTTGTATTTTCATGGATGATGTTATTCATTCACATTTGGAAAATGTATTACAGTTTGAACAGTTGGCCTATTTGTGGATGGAGAGACAAAAGTCAGGTGGAAATTATAGTCGACATAGAGCACAGACTGAAAAGCATGTTGTTCTGTGTGTCAGCTCACTGAAGATTGATTTACTTATGGATTTTTTAAATGAATTCTATGCTCATCCAAGGCTACAGGTACATTTGAATTATACTATGCATGATACTGGATCATACCTACTAATATATTGTCAAATTCACTTAACTGACAGTGCAGCCTGCATTCTGGAGAATTTTAATTTATACAGCCAGAGGTACAGAGAATAAATGAAGAAGTACAAATATAACCAGGAACACAGAAAAAATGCTAGAGGAATAAATGGCATTTTCAGTTTCCTTCTGTATCTACACTAAAAGACAGATGGAATTATGTTAACGCAGCAAGAAAGATTTTCTTTGAATTAAAGGATTGCGTTTTCTCCTTTGGGTAAAACATAAATGACATTTTTATGAAACAGTGAATTTTAACATAAAGTATAATAAAACAATGAAGGAACCATTTCAATATCATCTGCTCACTTGAATACTAAGAATTTCATGAAGGATTGCTGTTGGAAATGTGGAAGTCTGGAAGTTCCTTTTTATTTATTTATTTTTGTTGGTTTGTTTCCTGGAGTATAACTAGGTACTATTTATAGTAGCAGTAAATGACCCAAATTGGACAATAACTAGATGAGTTGAGAACACAAATTCATAAAGTTTCTTAATTTTGCAAATGCAGATAAAATCCTTGGTTATATCTACTTTTCAGGATGGATGGCCAATGTAGATTTAGGTAATCTCCTTTTCTGCTAAATACACTTAGAACAATTCAAAGAACAAAGAGTTGTTGGTTCTTCCTCAATACATCAGTGTCAGGCCATAGCAAATGAGACATTGCTGAGTATGTCTGCTTATTCTTTTTTTATAGAAAGTAAAAGCATATATTTGTGAATATTTTTAGAGCTTTTTAAATACTATATTTTTACATTTTAAAATACCGGATTTATAACTAATGATTAAATTCTATAATATAATTGTTTGATTTCATATCAATTAAATGGTGGTTTAGAGGAATTTTAATTCATATTTTGGATTTAAAATTTTTCTTATTAAATAATTTCTAGTTTGTTTATTAAAACTCGTAAGAAAATATCATTTTTAAGAACTTTTTTTAGTTGTTGATAGACCTTTTTTTATTCATTCATTTGTAGTGGTGCTGAGAATCAAACCCAGTGCCTCACACTTGCTAGGCAAGCACTCTACCACTGAGCCACAACCCCAGCCCCAGGAAAATATCTTTTGTGGAACAATTTGATCCTATAATCATTAGTTTTTGTCCGGTTTCAAAATAGAGAATTTTTAAAACTCCAACACTTCTAGGTATATTTTAGAGCAATAAAATAGTGAATGTTCATCAGAGAATTTCAAGTCCTTCAGATCAGTTTGTTTTAAACCATTTTGTCACTTGGAATACTTTAGTATTTTTTCCAAGGACAATATATTTTGAAAAATTTTTCTCCCAAGTTCTTTTATTTACTTTGTCAGTATTTTCAATGTTTTCATGAATAACTCATTGAAAGTCATCAAAAATTGTATAAATTATTGTCCATAAAAATATTACCAAATAATAATCACAATCACAGTTTTGTTTTAAGAAGTTACATCTTGAAGGAGAAATTGATTCTTAAACACTTCTATGTGCCATTCAATGTGTATTTTGGTATCATTCTGTAGTTACACCTAAACACTTCATAGGCTGAGTGTGTCGAGTATGTGGAGTGTAATGACTTCCCTTTGTGGTACTAATATGATTGAAATAGGTCAGGAGGAATGATTTATGAAATTTTTGTTTGTCTCAGTTGTGTTTATTATAATGTAATTTTATTTACTATATTCTCAAGTTTTAAATATGAATCTCTATAAGCAAGAGTTCATTCCAATTTTATCACATTTGAAAATATTCTTAAATATTTTAATTACCTAGGTAAGATAACAGAAAGCATTCTTGTTTCTACCCCCATTTTGTTTTGAATAGGATTATTACGTGGTGATTTTGTGTCCTACTGAAATGGATGTGCAAGTTCGAAGGGTTTTACAAATCCCAATGTGGTCTCAAAGAGTTATCTACCTTCAGGGTTCTGCTCTTAAAGATCAGGATCTACTGAGAGCAAAGTAGGTATCATCTGTTTTCCATCTTGCAGCTTATAGTTTTGAGTGCTTTAATATCTTTTCTCTCCTCCAAATTTTAGAATTTTCATTGTTACAAAATGTGTTAAATATGTTTGAATATAGAAATTAGCCTTAGTCCTGCTACTGGTCCAATTAAAATGTTAAAAATATAAAATTGGTTTATTTACTCTCTTTCCCAGACTTACCTTAGGGAAAGATGTTCAGCAGACTGTGTCTGCATGATGCATTGAGAAGTGTGGCATGGTCTAATTCTTTAAGCTGTCAGCGGTGGGTGAATGTGTCCAGACTCACTGTTAAAATAGTCTCCAAGTCCCTGCATACTGCTTGATTCCACAAATAAAAATCTTGGACTAAGCATTATTTGAGATATCAAAGCAACGAGTCAAGGTTTAAATTTTAAAGAGTTGGCAAAAATATACTAGGCAGAGAGTGCTTGTGTTGTCTGGGATCAGGGACAGAAGAATCCCTCGGGGAAGGAAGAATCTTGAAGTGAGAGGTCTTACTGATCTGCCCTCTTTCTGTTGTAGAGGTCCCAGCCAACTTAGCTTTAGGTGACATAATCTAAACCATTTGTCACAGGGCATGGAGGTTCTATCACATGAGCAACGTGAAGCAAGACTGGGCAGACCCTGGATCCTGGGAATTAGGGCTTCCTCAATACTATGTCCTTAGTTTCAGAACCCAAATGAAAGCCTTAGCATCTGTGGTATTGCTAGATCTTTCCTGCTGCTTGAAAAGTTCTAAACATGTCTTCATGTTCATCCTTGAGTTGATCTACATGCTCCTTAAGATTTAAAGAGCTCATGAATATTAGAGCATAAGCTTCTTTCCCCTCTTGCATGGCATGTGTGTGTGTGTGTGTGTGTGTGTACATGCAGGAGTGTGAACTGATAAAAGAGTAGAGGAAAAGTAAAATGCTCCTCTTTGTTGCTTAATCATGCAAGTGGTGAACACATACCTAGCATTTAGGTACTCTGACATTACTTTTGATTCATAAATGGCAAAGTCAAACTGAGGTTCTTTTTAATGATTTACTTTCCAAAGCATGTGGTCACTAGAATATACCAGGATATAATGTATAAAATTGGTAAATAAGTGTTTCTGAGAGTTTATGAGTACTCTGGTGGATCACATACTTCCTATGAGTTGTTGTTTATGTAAGAGTGTTCTTGGAATCATCAGATGTTCCCAGAACCTCAGACAATCCCTGAATTTAGGTGTTTGTCATTTGCTCTCTTCATCGTTATTGGGTGCTCTGGAGGCATTGTTGCTTAGACAGTAATATAATCTGTATGGTTTTATTTATTTGTGTGGATAAGCAGAATGATTAATTTATTGTCTGATTTAAGTTCTTCACGCAATAAGTATATACAGTGTCTGTAGAATATTCAGTATTAAATTGTGTAATAAATGAAAGATTTTTTTCCATCTCAGAAAGTAATCTGAGCTGTTAGGATCTAAACTAGATACTCTTTAGAATAAACATAATCAATGTCTGATTAAAAGTTTTAAAATAGTTTCTCAGCACAAGCAGTCACACTTACAGGAAACAATCCTTCACTGGGATCTCCCCAAAAAGAAAGGGGATGAAGGTGTGAGAGGGAGCCAGCTGATGATACTCAAAAGGCTGGGTTGAGAAAGAAGTTAGGGTGACAGTTTCCATTTTTGTGTTCATTTCTAATCCTAATTTCATATAAAAGATATGGGATTTAATGTTAACTAACACATTCTTCAACACAATTCCCCATGCAAGGAGCAAGGAATAGGATTCTCCAAACAAGTTCCAAAGGTCAGTTGCATGAGTTTTGAATTGCTTTGTTGAAAATGATGTTTAGAAAATGTTATCTTAGTAATCATGGCTCAACATTTACTCAGAACTGTTTGTTTTGAATTAATTTCATGAACTTTTTATCTTTGCTCTCCATCGAAAATGCTTTTTCTTTTCTTTTCTTTCTTTTTTTTTTTTTGGGGAAAAAGGTTTATTTTATCATAGTGTACCAGAAAGATAAATCATCCCTCATTTTGAAAATACACATTCTTATGCTTTTAAAACATTATGGATCAAGCACTCAAACATATTTCTACATCACTAATTTTAAGAAATATAAAGCCTTAGCATGAGGGGATGGGGTTTGGAACACGACAATGCATTATCTCAAGGAAATAGAAATATATAGTGGAGTTTGATGTATGAATGCTAACCAACTCTATTCCCACCCTCTTAGTTTAACTGACATTGCAGTTGAAATGTAATTAATCATGAAATAAGGTTCAATACCACCCCTTAATTTATGTGAAATCTACATAAGAATATATCATCATAAAACAAAATAAAGTTTGACTTTTTTTACTTCTGTCATAAACTACTAAGTTATATAGACAATCCAACAATATTGTCTTATTCAGTCAATTATAGTCATGATCTGCTAGAAATTCAACTTTTGTTTAAGCTTAAGGATACGCATAGTCTACATGTGCTATATGGACCAAGCATTGCAATTCTATTCTCCAGATAGTATTTCGGTGCGTAATTATTTTATTTTTCTGTATGTATTTAGGATGGATGATGCTGAGGCCTGTTTTATTCTGAGCAGCCGCTGTGAAGTAGATAGGACATCATCTGTAAGTTTCTATTATCTCCTTTTGTAACTTGTGCTTCTCATATTAGGTTTTTGTTTATTTGATTTTTATAAATCTTCCCATAATAAATATTGGTGACCTTAAATTTTACTGAAGAGAACCAACTACTTCTTAACTATCTTTGTCTTAATAGAAGAAAAGCAGCATTGTTGGTTGTGTCAACAAAGTTTTCATCAAGTAGTTTCTGGTAATTCTTTAAGTTTTCTGTTGATCAAAAATGAAAACAGAACTAGACCATTTTTTCTTGTTGTTGTTAAATATATCCTACAACATGTAATTTTGTTAGAGTGGCCTCAATTTCCTCAACTCTGAAACAAGGCAGATGGATCAGGCAGTCTGCATTAGAATCAGTTGTAGAGTTTCTAAAAAATATGCATCTGTGAAAAGTTTACTCAGGGTATGGCCAGTGGGAATCAGAAATTGGTATATTTTTAAAAGATCCCCAGGTGAGTTTGACATTTGGTTTGGTAACATTTGAATTATAAGGTCTCCATGATGTATTTTTTTAGGCCCAAAGTTCTATAAACTTATAAATAAAATTAAATAAATTATTAAAGTATAGCTTCCATTATTTTAAAAAGTGTTTTAATGTTATTATTTTTTAAGAGTGCTTTATTATTGCATGTTGTCTAAGTAGTGGTACCTGTTATATTTTTAAATTGATAATTCCATCTCTAACTTTATCTGTGGTGCATGGACAAATGAGAGTGCTGTATGACTTCTGTCGTGACCGGGGGAAAAGCAAGATGTACACAGGTCTTCAAACACATATTTTGATCATTTCTGGAGGGTCACTTAGGCACACTCTGTCGAACTAATTTAGGACTCTAAATCATGAATGTGGCAGGTTCTGTGATATCCTCACTCTAATTTACCTAAAGTTCTTCTTTCTTATAGTTCCAAACCAATTTTCTTATCCTTCATTTGAAAAAAAATGCTATGGGTTAAATTGTGTCCCCACAAATTTCGTATATTGAAGTCCTAACTCCCAGTACCTCAGATGTGAACTTCGGAGGTAAAGTCTGTTCAGGGTTAATCCAGTTATAATGAAGCCTTTAGGGCAAGCCTTAATACACAATGACTGGTGTCACTTCAAAAAGGAAAAATTTGAGACAGACGTGTATACACAAGAGTTTCATATTCACGTGAAAGCAGCTAGCATGAGCTCAAGAGAGAAGCCTAGAACAGATCTTTCCCTGACAGCTCTCAGAAGGAACCAACTCTGCCAATGCCTTGATTGCAGACTTCTAGCATGAAGAACTGTGAGAGAGTAAATTTCTGTTGTTTAAGCCATCCAATTTTTGGTGCTTTGTTTTAGCAGCCTCAGAAAACTAGTAGTTGGGCAGAGACCAAAAAAATGGCTGGAAAAATTGCAAAATATTTTATATTAAAATATGTATTTTAAAAAATTCATTATTCTCCTCCTTTTCCTCATTTACTAGGTCGTTCAGACCAGAGCCTCTTCAATTTACTTAAGCACTACTTGAATAGTTTCTTAATTCGTTTGGTATAGTAGGTACTCCAAATACATTCACTGAAAAAATGAGTTTCAATTGAACATAATCTTGCGTTTCTATAATTATTTGACTTATGTAATTGTTTGCCCCTGAAGTGTAACTTAGCTTTACAAGACATTCAGTCTTTCAGTATCTTTAATGCCTTTGGGTCACAAGGGAGGTAATAGGAAGTAAATACATAATATCTTCTAGAGTTCCCTTTACTATGTGAATTTGGGAGCTTTCAGTTAAACAAATGCATTCTGTTTCTTCCTGACGCTCTACTAAGTTGATAGGAAGTGAATAAAATGATTGATACACTTAAGAACAGACGGTTTGGTTCTCTGTTAGAGAACCAACGAGAATTTTTGGAAGCTTAAAAGCAGGTGGAAGAGTGGCAACGGGCTCAGCCAGAAGGAAGTTGAAATTTAGGTTGAGAGAGGAAACAAATCAGAAGCAGGCTGCTTTCTGCAACGGAACCTTAAGTCTCAGGAGATAGAGGCACCAGATGCCTCTGAAAGTAAGGTTATATGTAGGACTAAATGTTCCAGTAACAATTGAAAGTCTCTGAATGAAGCAGATTCCCTTAATTTTTCCATATATCTATTGCTTGTTACTTTCTTAGCACTGGGAAAAGAGGTTTACTATTGTGAGAATTTGATGGAGGAATACTCTCCTTTCAGAGGCTCTGCATATGCTAAAATTAGGGGAATTACAAGCCAGTTGCCTCACTGAATATCACATACTCTCCCTCCTCCAGATGGTCTGTCTCGCAGAATCCTTACAGCCAAGTTCATGTCTCCATTGACACAATGACAGAGGTTACCTTGAGGACATGGTCCATCATAAGAGAAAATTCTGTGTTCGTATATGTATAAAATTATAAATAAAGTTGAGGTCCCCAGGGTAATATCACAGATTGAATACTTTAGAGTAAGACCCTCATGAAAATTTCCATGCATTTACTAGGGAAACAGATTTCTAAAACTTCTCTCCTACATATGTTCAGGCAACCGGAATTATCAGAAATTTGAGAGAGTTCCTGACCAGAACAAGAAACAGTAAATGAATTAATAAACAAACAAAAAGCTTAAAGTAAAGATAAATCAGAGGAAGTGTAAACAGAACCATATAATTCTGGACAAAGATATCAGTTTTAAAATATATATTTGGAAGATGTCATTTAATAAATATCTTCATAGTACTATAAGAACCTGATACATACATAAAACAAGAATAGCATGCTATAAACCAAAACAAAACTGAACAATAAACATTCAGGGAACCAACCTAATATAGAGTAACAAGTAAAAAGAATCAATAAAAGTCCCATAAGTTAAACCTTAGGGCATTGGAAGATTGAAAAATAATAAAACAAATAATAAAGCTAAATAACAGAAAAGAAGGGCCAAAATGTGAGAAAATGAGAAGAGTAAGCAGAAGAAACAATGTCTACATAGCTGGAATTAAAGAAAGGGAACTAGAAATAATAGTGAACAACATTATTGAAAATATAATCCAAATTCTCCAAATTAAAATTGTCAAATTCAAAAAGCTCACTTATTAAAGGACAATGAATAGGAAAGACCTAAATGAATTAGAGAGTACAAGATAAGAGAAAAACCATTAAAGGGAGAACTAAAATGAGACCACAGTAAGAGAAAAAGAAGAAAACATTTATTTTAAAGTTCAAGATGGAGGATATGAGTGTCTTCAGACTTCTCAATAGTGATACTGGAAGCCAGAAGGCAATAGGAAAATGCTGTCAAAATTTGGAAGAAAAATATTTTTCAACCTAGTGTTCTGTATCCTGGCAGAATTTTAGTCAAGTAAAAATATTGAAAGACAGATATTGTAGGGATTAAAGATTTTAAGAGATGCACAACTCATAGGAAAATGCTCCAAAATGTTTTTACTATAATCAAGATGTGAGCAAAGAAAAAGAAGGCTCAGATTATCTACCACGGGAAGGAGAGTATGAATTTCTATGGGTGAGGTGACAGAAAATGGTAAACCAGCAAACTGAACAGCAGGCTCTGAGCACAACAGAGAATGGAGGGCTTCCGCTGAGAATAACATGAAATTGTGTTACCTGATGTAGCTGCATATGTTGAGAAGAGATTTCCATTTCTGGACAAATGTTTCTGACTGAATTTTGTCCCCTTAAAATTCACATACTGAAACCCTAACCAAAGGTCTTCATGATTTGACTGTATTTGAATGTGGGACCTTTAAATATGTAATGAAGTTAAATGAAGCCAGTAAGATTGGTCCTAATCCAGTATGACTTACATCCTTATAGCAAGAGGAAATTCGGATAAACGCAGAGACACCAGTGGGCAGGCCTGTGAAGAGGCAGTAAGAAAGCAGGGAACTGTAAGCCACAGCCAGAAGCCTCAGAGGAAACCTATCCTGTCAGTACCTTGCTCTTGGACTTACAGCTGGAGAACTGTGAAAAAATTAATTTTTGTTCCATAAGCTATCTAGCCTGTGGTGTTTTGTTACAGCAGCCTTCATAGGCTGACCCATATTTAGAATTATGATGAGTAATTAGAAAATTAAAGAAATGCCAAAACAGAGAATTACCTCTATAGGAAAACTGATAACTCACTATTTGGAAAAAAAAATTAGTGCTCACTATGCTTTATTATAAATAATAGTCGTGATAATGTGAACACTGAATATTCATCTTATCAGGATTGTTTTTGAACTACATTCAAAGGAGGTAGGAAAGTGCAGTTGAGAATGGGGTGAAAAGTATGCTTTTCTATGACTGTAAGTCAGTAGATATTTAAAATTGAAAAATGAAGAAGTAGTGAGAGTCATATTTAGATATGGAGGCAAATAAGATAATAATTAGAATTAGGGGAATTTCTTCTTGTATGCTATAAAATTCATAAATTTGCATTTTTGCACTGTGTATATGTACAATTTTCATTATATTTTTAGTCATGTAGAGTTTGGAATATAACTTTAGGAAAAATATTATTGCAAAAAATGAGACTTTATGAGGCAGCAAATGGGTTCCTTTACATGTCAACTTTATGTGACCCTTAAGATGACAAAAGAATGGGCATATTTGCAACTGAATTGCATGCATTTTATATATTTACATATTTTAAAATATAATTTTCATCCCCAAACCTCATGAAATGATGCTGTCTTATGCACACCAGTGATTTAGGAGATGATACAAGACATGCCAAGTGAAGCCTAGGAAAACAGGTATAATTCCACAGCTTTGTACTTTCCAACATTTCTGTGAAAGAGGTAGTGTGATATAGTGTGGAAGGGTCAGCAAAATAGCAAGGGGTTAGTAGGTTTTGGGAGAGCTAGTCAGTTCCTAAGAAACCCAACACAGAGGTTCATGTCATTACTGGGGCATGTTGAACAAGGTATATGAAAAGAGTATCTTTGGGTCGTGGAAAGTGAATGGAGTTTTAAGTCTTGATAGAAAGGTATGGAAGAATCATATCCACAAGAGACTGAATTCTACAGCATCTTAGAACTTTTTGGCAAAGACTGGAGAGCCTCATGTTTTATACTCAGCTGTGTAGGGTCTCACAGAAGTGTCTATAGCCCTTCAAAAGACAGACTGTCAGGGACTTGTTATAAAATGGATGTCAGATTATTCCTACGGTTCTCATATCTGGATGTAACAATTGGCTTTATTCATCTCTTTTTAAAACCATTTTTACATATAGGTGGGCATAGTGATCCAAAGTGTTGGACTTACATAGAAGAAATAAAATGTAGGCAAACTATGTATTATGATAAATAGCTAACAGTGTTAACATAGAGAACACCATATTGCTTGGTAATGAAAATGTTACATTTTACTTCTTAGGAAAGATTTGGCTTATTGCTGATGTAAACAGTACTACTTTGTGTTCTGTATTGAGGTTGGTTAAACAAGCCCAAAATTCACACTCTTCCTCTTCCTCCTCCTCCTCCTCCTCCTCCAACATTTGGCTTAAATACATTCAGGAGCAGTGAAAACACTACTTCTTGACTCTTCAAAAATCAATAAATGCATCTTTCCCACAGTTTTGAAAAATATCTATACCAGCTTTTTTTCCCCCTCAAAGACAATATTATGAATATAAGAGGGCTTAGTCCAGAAAAATTATTTTAGTTGCCCTTCTTATTATGTAAATTATTCTGTTTGGGAGAAAAGTGGATGGAAAAAAATTCCTCCTTTGCGACTCTCCAATCTTTTTACAATTTAGTCATTTCACATGCAGTAAACCTTATATTTTCGATGTAGAAAATGAACTCTTTTGACTTTCAATCTGATCAAATCAATGTCACCATAATTTTTACATGCTTCCAGTGTGTGAATTAGTATAATCTGTAGTATGCAAGAAAATGCATTTTAAAAATCTGTATAGCTTGGATTGGGGTTGTGGTTTATTGGCAGAGTACTCGCCTAGCACGTTCAAGGCACTGGGTTCGATTCTCAACACCGCATATAAATAAATAAAATAAAGTTCCATTGCATATATATATATATATATATATAAATCTGTATAGCTCAATTTCTGACATAGAATTTTTTTTGTTTTTGTTTTTGGGTACTGGAACCCTGGTGCCCTTGACCAATGAACCACATTCCTAGACCTTTTTTTTGTTGTTATTGGTATTTTTATTTTGAGACAGGGTCTCACTAGGCAGCATAGGGCCTCACTAAGTTGCTGAGGCTGACCTCAAATTTGGTGCTCTTTCTTCTTCAGCTTCCTGAGTTGCTTGGATTATAGGTGTGTGCCATGACACTGACTCAATACTAGGCAAAATTGAAAGGACATTTCCTAAATGTGGTTCTACATGATTCTGATTTTTTAATATTATTTTCTTTGGTATAGTATGACATTTGAAATATGGAAAAGGACATTTTTAGTTGTTATTTCTGAGTGTACAAAATCAAATGACTAAATTCTTTTGTTACTTTAATACTAATAGTTTTTTAACCAGGAAGGACACTGTGACTATAGAATTGTTGGTGCACATTTTCCTGATTTGAGGAAGGGGGAGTTCTGAATAACAACGAAATGAAAATCAATGAAAATTACAAAATACTTGGTTTTGGAATGGATAATATTTCATGAAAAAACTATGTCTATATAAAATTTTGTATTTTTTATTAGAAAATAAGTAAGTAATCATGAATTTGAAAGTACCATAGCAACTACCTCAGTATTATTTTTCTCTCCATATTGAAAAACCAAAATCATTAAATAAATAATTGGTTGTAGTTTCATTCATGTCAAAATGATTTCTGATTTTTCTAGACTAATGTTATTAGAATAATAAAGTACTTTTTAAAGAAGTACTTTAAAGTACTTTTTAAAGAAGATGTATACTTTCTCCTTAACATGATACTATTTAAATATTTGAAGCGTAATACTATTTTTCTACAAGTCTTATATGCTTTTATAGGATTGGAGTTTTAGTCAACATTCTTACCATTTAGTATGCATAATTTAGAGCCAAATTTCAAGTCCATTTAATAAAAAATGGAAAAAGGAACCAAACAGGTTTGACATTTATTGAGTAGCTTTCATATGGTCAGGCATTTTGTGCCATTATGTCATTTCATGCAATTGTTTCATAGATGAGAGAACCAAAGCTCAGAGGTGTTAATTAGATTCCCCAGAGAGGCAAAAACTGGATTCTGCCCAGTTCAGTCCAGCTCCAAAACCCCTTACTTTACAATAAATTACTCCCCATGGAGATAAGAGCTTACTGTTCAAATGGCATTCTATTTATATTTGCAAATAAAAGTGGTTGCTCTGTTTAGAAATTATAAGAGTAACTTATATTTGGGATTTCAAGCATCTGCTTTTGTTCTACTCCTTCTTCTCCTTAGTCTATCCCTTAAAAGAATATGTTGATTTTGTATTATTAAACTATTAATAATACATTTATATGTCAGTTTTATAAGAAAATGGCATTTGTTTCCCTCTTCTTTCTTTCAACTTTCGTTCCCAGTTTTCTATATCCCAATTTTGATCTTTTATACATACATTTTAACATTGGTAGACAGACACCATTTACCTTTTGTCCTATAGCCAAAATTAGTCTTTTTGTATTATCTATCGATCAATTCTAAATGTTGAAACCAACAAATATTTAGAACTGTGTGACTACATGCATACATTTAGTTGCTTGTCAGTTTTCCTTTCTTCTGCTCCTTCGCCATCCTTGAGAATTTTCAAAATCAGATGTGTATCTCGTGTTTCTTACTTTTAATTACATTTTAGTTATAGATCTGCTATTTGATACTTCTGTTTTATGCCTTGATTTATTGTTTAGGTTGTCATATAATGTTTACACGCCTTAGTGATTTAGCTTCAGGTTTTCATGAGGTGAGTTGACATAATTTATTGCATCTTACTCAGACCCAAGCACAATATTTTTAACAAGAAAAAAAAAATAGTGCCCCAATACAGCACTTTCCCTATTTTAAATATTCAGTCCATCATTTCTTCATTGATTTATTCAACAAATATTGATTGAGTATCCTATGACCCAGATACTAACATACCAGCTGAATATACAGTTCTGAACTTGACAGTAAAATTTACTATTTTTATAGAATCTATCTGTTTGTAGAAGTGACAACCAAAATCCTAATTAAATAAGTATATAGAGTATTACATAGTGATAAGTTTTAGAGCACACTAGGGAAGAGTCAGTGAGTATTGGGAAAGGCAGACATTTTACACTGAATTATTAATTTAACAATTTGAAGATTAGCTTAAAACAATCATGAATCTCATTAATTATTAAGATCAAGAACTCATCAAACATCATGTACCCATTCCACTGGAGAATGATTATTGTACCCATTACTTCAGTTCACTTTTCTGCCTGGAAGTACTACCTATTCTTCTTCCCTATGTGTCTAACTAAAGCAGCCCTCACTATTCCAATCTTATGAACTCCTTAGGCCCTTGTATCAAATGTGACCTAGTGCAGATCATTTTTATTACCTTCTTATTTGTTCCATTTTGTTAAGTTGTCCAGTCTTTTTTAACCTTCATGAAATTCCCTTCCTTACTTTTGTTCATTTATTCTTTACAGAATTCATTTTTAACTCATAGGCCATTTCTTTTCACTTCCTTTAAAAAAGTCTTACTTTTTCAATCTGTGTAAAATATTAACCATGCCCAGGGTATTTCTCTTGGAACACTTTTCACTTGAGTTGCTCTACTTATTCCTGAACAAGATGACCAAGGCCCAGAGTTTAATTCTGATGAGGGTTGAATAGTTTCCTTTGCCTCTCAAATCCGTAAGTTGAAGTCCTAATTCCTGGTAGCTCAGAATATGATCTTATTCGATAGGTGTTTACAGAGACAAGATCCCCTTAGGCCGTTAAAGTAGGCCTTGTCTTTATAAGAAGAGTAAATCTGAAGACAAAACACAGTGAGAATACCATGGCAACACGCAGAGGAGCATCTTCAAGCTAAGGACAGGGGAATGGGACAGACATTTCTTCACAGTCTTCAGAGGGAACCAACTCCACTAACACCATGATTTCAGACTTCTAACCTTTACAATGACCAGATGATAAATTTCCATTATTTACTTCTTCCTTTGTGTGGTACTTTATTATAGTAGCCATATCAAACCAGTACATATTTTAGAATTAGAATCAGGATGTACTGCTGTAAAAAATACCTAAAAATATAGAAGTGACTTTATGATTGGTTAATTGGTAGAGAATGAGTTTTATGTTGAATGACATTAAAAGTTTAGATTACCTTGAAACAATGTTGATCGAAATGCTTATGTTATTGAAAATTTGGTGAGTGCTCTATAAATGAAAGAGAAGAGCTACAGAGCAACCTCTTTTGTCTTAGAGCACATATATTGTCATGAACAGAATCTTGGTGCAAATATGAATGTAAATAAAATATGCTTCAGATGAAGTCTGAGATGCAATTGAGGAACATGTTATTGGAAAGTGGAGACAATTGATTATTCTGTAGTGGAGAAGACTTGGCTAAAATCATGTTCTATTGGATGGAAATAGAAGTTTTGAGAGTGATGAACTTGGAATAGCTGAAGAGATTTCTAAGAAAAGTGTTGAAGGCACAATCTGGTTTCTTCTTGCTATTTTTAGTAAAATGCAAGAGGACAAAGATATATTGTAGAAGATTTTGTATATAATGGTTGGACTAGAGATATAATGTGATCTGTAAAAGATCACTTAGAGGCTTTATGGAAAGTAGACTAAGTCTTTTGGGAGACACAAGAAAGAATAATGAAGAAGAATGACCAGTCAGAGGTTCAAGAATAATAATATAGGTGAGGGAAAATAATGGCTTAGTTTAATGTGTAGGAGTGAAAATGACAAAAGATAGTTGTAAGATATATTTAGAAAATAAAGCTGATGTAATTTGTCATTATATTGACTGTAAGTTTTAAAATAGAAGACACAAAAATAAGAACTGTTATGTGAAATTTAAATAATACATGCATACTTACTGACATTCAAATGTTTAGGGAGAAGCAAGTTTTGAGAAGGAAATGTTTTCAGCATATGATATTTGAAATACCTGTGGGATACCCCGCTGCTAATATTAAGCAGGTATTTGGCTATATGTATTTGGGTTTCAGATGTTGAAGTTGTATTTATGAGAATTGTAAATATAGAAATGTACTTTAAAGATACAGGACTAGATGGAGGAAGTCACATAAGGATTTGCATGTAACTAGTGAAGAGGAGTCTTTGGACTAAACCCAGGTGTGGTGCAATGTTTAGAGGATGAGAATCCAGATTTTAAAAGAAAAACAATTACAGAACAGATTCAACAGAGAGTGGGCCTGTACAAACTAAGTGCAAGATGTGTTTAAGAAGCACGGGATATTTCAGGAGCTTTTTACTGAATGTTGATCATTAGATTTGGGAAGCTAGATGTCATTGGCGATCATGGAACAGCAGCTTTTGGTGAAATATTGGGTTATTAAAGCCTGAAACATAGTTCCAATAAATAGGAAACTGTGCTGCTTCCAGCCATCTGGGAGCAGTGAGCGTTGGAATAGCTCTCCCACACTAATGCTTAGAATTCTAAAACAATTATTTTCAGACAGAACAACAGGCAATATGAGACTGTGATCTATGAGGGTAAGGAAAACAGAGAGATCATCCCCAAAACAAACTCTACCTTGTGCCTAGAGGCATTCATAAGATTCTGGTGCAGAATAAGATAATCCAAGTGGTTCATTATAGTTTCTCTGAGCTGAGAAAAGAGAGATCTGGGTTGAAGGGGAGGAAGTTGTGAAAAGGCTGGAATGCCTGGAGCTGAGGACCAAGAGGAAGGGAACTGTGCATAAAAAGCTCCAGTAATCTGTATAGGGGACCCTTGGGGACTTGTGAATAACATAGCACACATATGCAGGGTGGGAGTCCTTGAGGCTAGGCAAAGAATAATAATTAGGAAGAAAAAAACTACCAGAAAGAAGCAAACTAAGAAATAAATCTTATGTGTTCTGAGGAAAAATAGACTTCTAACCCCAAAGTGGAGAGATCTCCTTGAAGGCCCCAGATAGCTATTAGAAACTCCAGAAAGGCCAGTCCATTTTAACTTTGTAGACAAATGATTTCTAGAATAATAATACTTTAAAAAATAGCTCAACAGAGCTTAGAAATAAAACTTGTAGGTAAAACTTACTTACAGGTAACTACCATGGAGGACACAATGGCACTTGCCTGTAATCCCAGTGCCTTGGGAAGATGAGGCAGGAGGATTGCAAGTTCAAAGCCAGACTCAGCAACTTAGTGAGACCTTGTCTCAAAATAAAAATATAGAGAAAGGCTGAAGATGTGGCTCAGTGGTTAAGTACTCCTGGGTTCAATTCCTTGTACCAAAAAACAAACAAACAAAACGACAGCAACAAGCATGCACATGTGCATGCACACACACACACACACTCACAAACAACACCAAGAACCAGTACATACCAAGATAAAACTCAACACTCTTTAAAGGATAATAAAAATTTGGAGACTCAACAATGTAATATTGAAAATGGTCAACATCTTAAAGAATTACTAGATAGACAAAGAAGTAGGAAATATATTTGGTAAACTAGAAAAAGAATCAGTTGATATGAAAAGACATACCAATTAGAAATATGAAAAAGTAAATCTTTTAAAATAAATTTGCAGATGTATTCACAGAATATGAATGAAAACATGAATACAGTGAAGAGGGAAGTTTTTTTTAAGAAAGTAACAAAAGCAAGTATAAAATACATTAAAAAGTACAAAATATCCAGCATCACTAAAGTGATCATGAAGAGTAAGGGAAAGCTGGAGGTGTACTTTCTGATTTAAATACATATTTTAGAGCTACTTTTACTAAAACAGTCTGGGATCAGCATAAACGTATACTTACATACATACCAATGGAACAGATTAAAGAGCTTAAAAATAAACCCATGCATATAAAGAGAAGAAAACAGAAGAGAAAAATCAACAGATTGAAAAAGTAACCTAAAAATGGGAGAAAACAATGTGCAAAACTATGTAAGAAACTCATATAATTTAATAGCAAAAAATAAATATATTATCTGGCAAGAAACAGGCAAAAATTTTGAGTATACATTTCTCCATAGAGATTTGTTCAATTTTATATGACTTTTAAATTCTCTTTTAAAAAACATGTTTGTGAGTACTTTTTATGATTGCCTGTATATTTGGTAAAGATTTATTATGTTTTTTTAATTTAAATTTTACAATTCAGATTTACTTTATAAACGAGTAATTAAAAAAGTAAGGAGTCCAATTGATAAGGTACTGAAATATAGTCAAAGTGTTTCATTATGTCTTTTGCTAAGTGCTACAGATGTATTTCATAAATTAAAATTGGGTTGAATGTGACCTTTGATAAGAGCAGGTTCTTCTCATTTTCTGGGTCATGAACTTCATTTGAAAGTCTAATTACAGGTGTCATGGATAGGGTGGTAAATAATTCATGTACAAAATTTCATCTAAAGTGTCTGAAATTTTTCATGGGTCATTAGAATTTCAGCAAAACAATCCTGACATTGGTAAAGTGATTTAACTTAGAACACCAACAAAATTTTTTTACATACTTCAAGTTATAAAAGTTGAGCATCAGGGAGAAATTCTTCACTGATTTGAGTTTTAGTAAAATTGACTTTGGGGGAAGTATTCTACTTTCAAGGAGCCATAGACACCTCTTTGACCCAATAGTGCTCCAAGGTACAGTTTCTTACATTTAGCAACTTCAATTATTGATCAGAAAAAAGGAGAATCATCAGTAGGGAACATGAAAAAAACAAACAAAAAAACAATGTCAATCTCATTCTCTACTTTTAGACGAATGAATTTAAAAATCTTCTTTTTATGTTAGTTTTATTATGTATATTTGGAAAACATTTATTTACTATCTTTCATGTGACATTTAAGCCATAGAATACTGTTCTTTCCTTTTCACCACTTAGTGATCTACTCATAGGATTATTGCAGTTTATTCTTTTACTTGGGAGGACATATAATTAAAAAGAAAACCTTGGGTCTTTGGGATAAGTATTTCATCTAATTTATTCTTTCATTGGATGGAAATATATATTAAATGCTTTCTATGTGCCCAGTGCTCTTATACTGTTATTTATATTACTCATGATATTACTGTGAAATAAATACTGTTTTTCTTATCCATCTGTGAAGTGCAAATAATGCTAGGTGCTAGGGTGAGCAAAATGTAGACTGGACCTTGCTTTTATGAAATTTGAAGTTTAGTGGGGATTAACTTAAGAACAAACACTAAAAATTAGGTTAGTTTAATAGTATGAAAGGTTAAGTCAGAATATAATGGAACCATATAATATGGACTTCAATCCTAGTTGAAATAGCTTCTCAGACCAGTGACTCTTTGGGGTGAAACTCATGATTAGGGTTCTCCCAGGAAAGAATGTTCTGGACAAATGGTTCCATATCAGAAATGCATAATAGTGGAGAATGTCTGTTATCACGGAATAAAGAACATAGAGGCTGGAGAAGTAATTTGGGTGTGGTTTAAT
This sequence comes from Sciurus carolinensis, assembly GCF_902686445.1. NCBI lineage: Eukaryota > Metazoa > Chordata > Mammalia > Rodentia > Sciuridae > Sciurus > Sciurus carolinensis. Next base: position 91,097,731 of record NC_062224.1, read on the forward strand.
AAAGCGTATTGTAAACCTTGTTAAGAAGTTTGGACTTACTGCTAAAAGTAATGAAACCACCTTAGGACTTTACACTGTGTAATGTAACAATTAGATTTTAGCTTGAAGGGGTACTGTTTATGATAAGAATACAAAGTTAATCAAGAAACATACACTTAAGATAGAGATACTGATTGTGAGGCTGTGGCCCTTGCTCCAAGCCAGAAGTAACAATTGTCTGGACTTAGGTTGTGGGACTTAGGCTGGAGAGAAATGAACACATCAGAGCAATATTTGGAAGACATAATCAATGAGACTTGACAACTGAGTAAATGCAGTAATACAAGAGAGGGTAATGGTTTAATAAAAGGCATTGTAAATCTTGTTAAGAAGTTTGGCATTACCTAGTATGCTCTTGGGGCGAAGGAAGGATTATTATTGGGATGATAAGTTCAGTTTGGAATATGAATGTTAAGAATGTCAAAGCACCACCAAGGGCATGGGGTCAGAGAAGCCAAAGAACACTCAGGAAGCCATTGATCTACAGGTCAAATACTGCCAAGAGCCCAGTGGGTGGGTGGTGGTGGTGGGGCAGTTAACAAACGAGTCAAATTCATTTTCTAACAGCCAAACCTGTCCTAAGAATCTGGTCTGTAGTCACTTTATTCATGTATTTTGTAACCTCTAGAATGACGATTAAAGCTCAGAGTTTCTGACTCTTAAAAAACACATGCTTTTTCCACTTTTTTCCTTCCAATTAACTAGATTTAATATTTCATATTTTAGCAGTTTGGGGTTTATAGAAAAATTGAACAAAAATATTAAATATTTCCATATTTATCCCCTCCCACATACCTCATTTTAACCATCTTCCATTAGAGTGATACTTTTTTTTAAATTGAAGAACCGATATTTAAACATTACTTAAGTCCATAATTTACATTAGGATTTGCTCTTTTTTTGTACACTCCTTGGATTTTCACAAGTGTATGATGATACCTATTCATGGTTCATGGTCTAAAATATGCCTTCTGCTCCACCTTTACATCCCTTTACCCTCCTTCTCTTCCCAAATGGCAGGCAATCATGGATCCTACGACTCTCTCCCAAGTTTCACCTTTTTCCTGCATGTGATATTGTTGGAATTATGCAGTATGTAGCTTTTTCATTTTGACTCTATTTTTTTTTTTTTTTAGCAGTATGCATTTGAGGTCCTGCATGCCATTCCCTGACATGATAGCTCATTTCTTGTCTGTTGCTGACTAGTTCATCTAGTTCGTTGCATAGATGTAGCAGAAATTGCTTATCCATTACCTATTGCAGAGTATCTTGGTTACTTCCAGATGTTTGCACTTATAAATCAAATTGCCATAAGCATCAGTGTGCAGATTTTTGTGTGGACATAAATCAAATTAGTTTGGTAAATATCAAGGAGCCCAGTTGCTGGGTCATCTATAAGAATATACTTAGTGTTTTAAAATGTTTATATTAGTGCCTTATAGTTGTACATAATTTTGGGGTTCATTTTGATGCAATCATAAATACGTGGAATTGGTCTACTTGAGACCCCAATACTTCCTTTTTTCTTCCCCTCCTTCCTCCTCTGACCTTCTTTACTCTTCCAGTCTCCAGATTACTTTTATGATATCCCTTTTACATTCTGTTTTTCTCTCTCACTTCCTCATGTGAGAGAACACATTTGACCCTTGACTTTCTGCATGTGGCTTATTAACTTAGCATGGTGTTCTCCAGTTCCATCTATTTACCAGCAAATATTTCTGTCCACTTTTAAATTTAATTGTTCTTTTTAATTTTGATCCACTTAATTTTATCCTATCAGTAACTTCAAATTTAAAATACAGCTCTTCTAAGTAGTTCTTAGTTGGAGCTTACTTTTTTATCATATGTGAAATCTTTCAAAGAAAACCAGACAACATGAAGGTAGAAGGGAGACTGGTTGAGAAGAAGAAGAGGAAGGTGATTTGGGAATGTTGGTAAGGGATGGATTAGGAGTAGAAATGATCAAAATGTTATCCTTGCACAAATGTGCCACAGTGAAGCCCATTATATAATTGTATAATTTTATGCAACAATTAAATTTGAAAACCTGAAAAAAAAAACTTGTATTCTTATAATCTTTGCATTCTAATACGTGTAGTCTGTTAACATTTAAAATCATTTCCTGTGGTAGATTTAGATTCAACAAAATTGCTTTCTGTAATTCCCTTATATTTTTTCCCTCTAGTTTCCCCTTTCTATTTTTAAATTTGATTTCTTTGTTGCAGTTGTTAGGTGTAATAATACTTCATATAGATTAGAAACCTCCACAAACATATATAAATTTCCTTACACAGACATATATATTTTGAGAGGAGAATATTATTTTATAGTCACTCAAACATTAACCACTTTTGATACTTTTACTTGATTTCTGAATTTCTGATATTCCCCAGTATCTGTCATCTGAAACATAAAGAATTTTCTTTCGCTTTTTTGGTGGTATGATGCTGATGACAGTACCTTCACTTATATTACTTTATTTTATTTATTTATTTTAAAAAATTTTTATTTTATTTGTTCCTTTTAGACTTATCATGTATTTGAATACATGACCAAGGTAACTCCGCATTATGCACAACCATAAGAATTGAATCCTAATTAGAATAAGTTATACTCTATGTATGTATAATTTGCCAAAATACATTCTCCTGTCATGTATATCTAAAAAGAATAGATTTTTTTTTAATTTTAAGTAAATATTTTATTTTACCTTCCTCTCTGAATGATTTTTCTCTAGATATAAAATGCTGGCTATTTTGTTTTTTCATTCCTTCTGTACTTTAGTATATTATACCATTGTCACCTCCGTTCATAATTTCTGATGTGAATCCTTGGTCCTATGACTCTTTGTGTTCTGTCAAGATTGCTTGGAGTTTGCTGAGCTCCTTCAATGAGTGTGTCTGTGTGTTTGTGTGTGTGTGTGTGTTATAAAATTAAGATTTTTTAGCTATTTTCCAAATCATCATCTGCCTTTTCTTCACTTTTGTTTTCTTCTTGAGCATCCACCTACATATATAAGAGCTTTCTTGCATTGTTTCAGAAGAGCCTGAACTCCGTTAGTTTTTTCTTCCCTTTTTTTGTTTTACGAATTGGGTAAGATCATAAGCTCATCTATGATCAGGTTTGCAGACTTTCTTCTATCCTCCTTTCTTCTTCAAAGTCCATCCAGTAAATATTTTTCATAAACATTAGTTTCTTTCATTTGATTTTCAAAATGCTTTCTATTACTCTGCTGTAATTTCCTTTTATTTGTAACAGGTATATGTTGCATTACCTCTATGATCATAGTTGTATTAGTAGCTCTTAGTCCTTGATAATTCTAGCTTCGAGATCATAAAGGCTAACATCTGTTAGTTATCATTGTATTTGTTTCCCATGAAAATGGGTCAGATTTTCATGGCACTTCCTGTATTAAGTAATTTTGCCTTGCCTGTGGGTATTGTGGATATTGCAACATGTTGTAGGGCCTTGAATCCTTTTGTATTCCTCCAAAGTGTGGTTTTGTTCTTTTTAAGGGGAAGTTTATTTGGTTCAACTCAAAGTGCAAAGTTCATCACCCTGGAAGTTGAATATGATTGGTTTGTGCGTTAGACAAAGGCGTATAAATTTATATACAGTATATTTGGCTTCTCTTCTCTGCCTCTCCCCTTTCCAAGTCTGCTGTGTTGTTACTTATGTCTGGCTCCATTCTCTATTTTTTCTAGTAGGCTTACTATGAAGTTTTTGCCACCCTATGTTGCTGTGATAACCACAGCTACTCTCAGGTCAAAGCAACAAAAGAGGGAAAAAAAATGCAAGTTTTTTCCTCCCAGTTTTAGTTCCCTTCTGATATCTGCCTATTTTCATTCATTTTAAAGAACACTTGTGTGATGATTTTATAGATTTTTATCTAGAGTTTATAGTTGTTATGCAGAAGTACAGTTTGTAAGGAGCTTACTTTTTATTATTGGTAGATCTCGTAGCATCTGGTATTTCCTCCTTTATTATTAATGTTACATTTGTTTCTGGTGTCCAGTAGGCAAATCTCATTTTAATATCTTCTTCTTGCTAAGAAATCCACCCATGTTGTCTTTTATCCTTAGAGATACTATTCCTGTTATTAAGATGATTCACATGATAAACAAAACATAAACTAACTTCTAGTTTTTACTAAGAGTTTTCCATGTGATATATACATTTCTAGAGTAATCCTGTGAGAGAGAAAATATCTCTATTTTGCAAATTAGGAATTCTAACTTCTCCAAGTCCAGGCAGACATTAAGGGTCAAAGGCAGGATTAAAATGCTAAAATTGCCCATTTTCTTTAACACAACACTAAACAAAATGAAATAAAAATATTTTGGTAGTTTTTTTTTTTTTTTTTTTTTAACTTCAACAGTGGTTTACTTTCAGTTTTTTCCTTTCCATTCAAATTTTTGTACTTTTCCTGAAAGAAATAACAACCAACCACTCCTGAATGACCTCTAGTCTCTAACATCAGATTAAAAATGTGTTACATGAATCAACAGATCCTCATTTGGTGAATCAGTAACATTATTAGTGTCATCATCATGTTCTAATGCTTGCCTAAGGATGCACATCGTCCACTGGAGCTATTCTGGTCCACTATTCATGAACATTCACATAGTTTGCAATTAAAATCTTAGTTTGGACTGCTGTAAAATAATATAAAAGAAGGGGAGGCTTATAAACAACAAAAAATTATTTCTCACAATTGTCTAGACCAGAAAATTCCAGGTCAAAGTGCTAGGAGAGTCAGTGCTGGTGAGGACTGACTTCCCTGTTTACAGACATTGTCTTCATGAAGGACCTTGGGAATTCTCTGTGGTCTCTTTCATAAGAACATCGATCCCATGAGGGTAAGATCCTCATGACCTAATCATCTCTCAAAGACCACATCTTCTAACACCATCACAGTAGAACTTGGGGTTTCATCATATAAACTGGGGGGGCAGTATGCAGGAGGCACCAATATTCAGTGTATAGCAAGTACCGACTTTTAACAAGAGCTGTTTCTTTCTGCATTTGAGTCAACAATGCTTTGTATCTACGGTGCTTTTGATCTTCCTTTCTCTCCCAGCAATATGTCAAATTGAACTTTCTATGATGATGGAATTGCTCTATATCTCCATTGTCTAATATGGCAGCCACTGGCCAGATGTTACTTGAACTTGTGACATATGGGTAGAATAAAATTCTTTATTTAATTTTAGCTAAATGAAATTTAACATCTGCCTGTGACTATTGGCTACTATATAGAGCATCTTTGTGCTTCTTTCTAAAAATGTATTAGCTAACTGTGGGGCATATTTCTCTAAAAATCTGCCTTGATTTATTTAATTTATGATATAATTATTTGGGAGGTGACTATTGTGTGTAAGATTTCATTTTAAGCATGAATTGGATTTTTTTTTTGGTCTTAGCCTCCAAATGTTTTCTATTTTATTGAATATGCGAGTTTTTCATCTATATACCTACATACACACACGCAGTCAAATCCTTTAACCTCTCCCGTTACATAAAATTGTAAACAAATGTGTCCTGGAAATGTATGACCACTGTATTGTTTTCCTTTTGCCATTCCTTCTAAATGTTAATAGTGTTGGTCAATATTTTTTTTTCCTACGGAGATCGCTATCAGGATTAATGCTGTATTAGTTGTGTAGCAATTTTGAAGGCTTCTGACTCACAGGAGTTTTCTAGAAAACTTTTTTTTTAAAATTTGTCTAGGTATCCGTTTTGATCTAAGTACTGTAATTAGTGCTGATTGAAATAAGTACTGTTACCCTCTTTTATAGAAATACTGTGTCCTCAAGATAAGTTGTCATGTTTGTACAAGTTTCAAGCTATGGAGGTGATCATTTAACACACCAGTTGCTTGAATGTTTTTACCCTATATATTTGAAACTTTTAAATTATTCTCAATATTTTGACTCTTTTTGTCATTTCAGGATCATCAAACTATTTTGAGAGCATGGGCTGTAAAAGATTTTGCTCCAAATTGTCCTTTGTATGTCCAGATATTAAAGCCAGAAAATAAATTCCACATCAAATTTGCAGGTAAGTTTTAGTTCTGAATGAGATCCTTTGAATTTCTTCCAGTGCCCATTGTAATTTAAAAAGCTATGTCTTTGAAGTTTGTTGAAACTTAATGTATTCATCCTACAGAACAGAAAGGATTTTCTTTTAATCTTTTACTTGTTATAAATGAATTTCCTCACTTTAATATATGAAAATATAATTTTGGGGGAGATTCTTTACTTTTTTATGTAACTTGGTGATTTTAAGAGTTCAACTTACTGGATAAATTTGTAAGCCTAAGTTGATTGGCAGTTGTAGATTTGTACACAATATGAATACACATTTCAAATGCTTTCTTCATTTATCCTTAAGAATATATGTAGAAAAATGCTTTGCTATAGATTATTTAAAACACAGATAAGTTTGCTACACAATAGAGTCATGTATTAACATATTAAGGTGCACTTCAATAGATTTAATTTGGGGTGTAGACTTTGGAAAATTTCAAGGAAAAATTCCTGTGTGATTTTTTTTTTGAAAGCACTGCTTTTAAAAGATTTGATCAGATGAGATTTTTTTCCTTTTAATTGTTAGGACATTGAACAATGAAGTGGTACTTGATTATTTTTTCTTAAATGCTTCCATGGATGAAAGGAACTAATTTAATTCAGGCAGTAAATTACGTACATATTGTTCCCCAAATAAAACAACTGTATTTGTTTTATATTTTACCTTAATAGCCTGAAACTTCAAATTTGTTAAAATGTAGGTAATTTTAGCAATGTGTCAGCAAAATGTCTTTCCTTCAGTTGTATTCACAAATGCTAAAATGCTTACTTGTTAGTATGTGATATTGAAAAAAAATTATAACTGCTAGGGTTTTAAAATAATAATAGGAAAATCAAGAGATTATTGCTATTCCATTTATTCTACTTTATATGTACTAGCCTTCCCACAAATTACATCATCTTTTTTTTCCGAAAATGTAGTGTGAACAACTTCAAGTAATGAGTCTCATACTTGACTGCATGTTGATACCTGTTTGGAAGACTTGTTTTGTTCAAGTGATAATTACAGAGATTCTGATTCTAATGGTGTGAGATAGTGCCAGGGCTTTTCTAATCCTATTGCTTAAACTTAAAACTAATAGTACATCTTCTGTAAGTGATCTTGTGAACAAAATGGAAAAATACAAGTAGAAGTAATCATCCACTTACCCCCTGTTATATATATAATTAGCAATGAATAAATGTCAGTTGTTTAAAGTACCTTTAATAAACTAAGATGCTTTTTTGTCATTTAGCAAAAGGAATATTTTTGAAAAGTTTCATCTTACTTGGGAATTATTTGCTTTGAAAAAATTTTTAGGGTAGCAGTAATGACATTGGCACTATACAAAGTCCCAGAAGTATAAACTTAAATTTCTGTGCTGTAACTTAACCCTGATTGCATGCAAATTAGTATTTTTAACCCTATTTTTCTCTCCTATGAAAGGTTATAATATGTATGATATTTGGGTTTCATCAGTTAGGGTTAATAATTATGTTAAATAGTAATCTAAAACACAATAGGTGTTCAACAAAGGAATATTGAATTTAAATCTTAAAACAACTACAATGTGTGGTTTGGGAGGATAATTTGTCATAGCAAATGTTTCATAACTAAAATTGAGAACAGACATCAGTTCCTCCTCCCTTCTGTAGCAAGCCATTGATATGTTCCCCATAGTCCAAACTTGCTGAACTAGTCTATTTTTATATAAAAAATACAGATACTATTTACACTGATTTTGAAATTTTGTTTGCAATTGTGATAAACCTATCAAAATGAATGAAATATTAAAAATTCCATCTCAGTGGTTTATCTCAATATTTCTTATTTTGATACCTGTTGAAATTCCAAGTTCTCTTTATATCATGAAATGCACCCTAGTTTCATTAAAATGTCACAAAAATAAAAGTTTGGGGTGATGTACGAGAGTCCAAACCCATATAATGTATTTCATAACACCATGAATTCATAAAAATTAAGTGGTTTATCTCAATATTTCTTATTTTGATACCTGTTGAAATTCCAAGTTCTCTTTATATCATGAAATGCACCCTAGTTTCATTAAAATGTCACAAAAATAAAAGTTTGGGGTGATGTACGAGAGTCCAAACCCTTATAATGTATTTCATAACACCATGAATTCATAAAAATTATGTACTTTACCTTTGCAAGATAATATATTAAAATGTTGCTTAGTTTGTGTGAATGATTCCCAATGAACCATGCTCTCTGAGTGTGTGTCCCATTGCAATGGGACTTTCTAGTTTTTTATCCACAAAGCGGCAGAATCTACTTCTCCAGCCCTTGAATATGGGCTTTCCTTGTGACTTGCTTTGACCAATACTCTGTAACATATGAATCACAAGGGAAACACTGCAAAGCCATGGAGCTTCTGCTTTCCCTTTATTGAAACACTGCTTATGGACTTGTTTTAGTATCTTTGATAGCCTCTCTGAGGATGGGAAGTCATGTGGACAGTGAGGCATATCCATCCCAGCCCCACACGTATTCAGCTCCTAAGTTCCTTACCAGTCAACTCAGTGAATCTTACTAACCCACAATATATTGAGATATAAGTTTTCTTTGTCACTAAGTGTTGGGATTATTTGTTTTTGCAATGGAAAGATAATATCTTATGTGATAAAATAGTAATTGTTTTATTTTCTAATCATATTCACTTGGTGACATTCATTGTATTCTTAACCTTGTGTTTGCCTGAATATTGAAAAAGCACTTTTCTGATTTTCACAAGATACAGAATTAGACATTCTAATTTCCAGTACTTTGCCTCTTTAACTTCCACTAAATTGTGGAATTCCTGACATGATTATAGTTTAATGCATTTTTAAAAGTAAATTCATTTTATTAAAAGATGTGTAAAATGGAGAAACATCAAAACTCAACTTGTGTTTATATGAAATATTAGAGAGCAAAACACAACAACACAGCAGCTATTATTTTATGCACATTTACAAATTCATATATTTTATACTTCTCTTGTAAAAAACCAAATTATTGAATTATTATATTATTTGAATGAATTTTTACAAGAGTATTGTACTGTTAATTATAATTAAAATAGTCGTCTATACTTTGACCAGATCAAGTAGGAAAAAGTTCTTATTGATGTGATTTGAGCAATATAAAAGATACACTTTCATTCATATTTCCAAGCAAGGAAGTTAAACATAAGGAACCTGGAGGGAGACAGGAAGAATAATATTTATGAAAGATATCTGAGTGTAAACTTAAGTTTACTATAAATCACAGGCAAACTAACATAAGAACATAATTCATAGAATATATGCCCTTTTTATAATAAGTTTATCAAAGTATAGTGTTTAAAACTGCACTTTCTGAAATGAGACATTCTTTGGTGAAATCTTTGTTCTACTGTGTTTTAACTACGTGACCTCAGGTCTCTATATTTCTCTAACCTTGGGGTTTATGATTTACAAAAGTCTGTAAGAGACACTAACCCATAGAGCTTTTGTGATTTAAGAAAATATTTAGAAGAAAACTAGCCACCGGTGATATTGACAGGGTAATTGTTATCACTAATATCTTGAGTACCTTTTTCTCATCCTTATGACAAATATTCATTATACTTATTGCCAGAAGAAATTATTGAAGTTTGTCCAAGATATTTTAAAAACAGCTTATTGCAGAAATTCAAAGAGCACATGATTCTGAGCTTACACATATTTTCCCAGAGAATAGAAAAGAAAGATATTTCTCCAACTCATATTATGGGACTAACATAGTCTTGAAAAAGATTCATTAGGGATAACATTAGAAATGACATTTAGAGACTAATTTAATTGGGTAACGTAGTCAAAAATTATATAAAATATATTACCAAAACAAATTAATTATGGATTTTATAAAGGATATATCTTCACCAAGTTGAAGTTATTCCAGAAATAGATTATCATGTTAAAGGAGAATGAGCACATTATGTTTTCAATGGATGGAGAAAAAATATATGAGAGAAAATTCAATATATATTCACAAGCAAAAAAAAAAAAAAAAAGGGAAGAAAACCGTTGGAGACTTAGAAACAAAGAATTATTAACCTAAGGGAAGTTGTCTTCAAAATAACCTAGAGAAAATAAACATTAAATGATCACATATTGAAAGTATGTCTTCAAAATTAGGAACAAACATTTGTATCCATTAAAACCATTTTTATTCTATTTTTCCTTCAAAATCCTACCAATTCCTGTAAATCTGGAAAAGAACAGAGAATAAATATCAACAGGCAAGAAACAAATTGTCATTTTTCACATATTATCAGATTCTGTTACAGCAAATTCAAAAGAATTTGCTTTTCTCCCCATGTACCTATTTTTTAGGAGATCTCATCCATTTATAAGATTTATATTTCTCCTTCGGTATCCACTATGAGCTTCAGTCTTGTATCTCCAAGTACACAGTCAATATCTCCTATTATGTTTCTAATAGCCATTTCAAAATTAAGATCTCTAAAAACATTTATTGATTTACTCTGATCTAGAACCTTCCACTCTTCCCAGTACCAACTTAGAACTTAAGCGAAAACCTATGAGTCAATCTTTGAGCTGCTATGTCCAATACATCATCACAACCTGTAGGTTATACTCCCTGAATTTCTGCGTCTTTTCCTTTGTGATAATCCTAGTCTACACCAAGATCATTTCTCACTTAGTTATTCCAAAATATTCCCTTTTCATCTTTTTCCTGGGTATTCACAAGTTGATCTGTGAACTTACTGCTGCTCTTTGAATTACCCTGCACATATGCATTAGTGGTTACTGTCAGGTGTCATAGCAGGCAGCTATATCTGTTTTCTTCCAAAATCAGGCTAAGGTCACTAGCTTCCATTTTTTAGTATACAGATGCTGAAATTCTAATTCTTTTATAATATTTTTTATTTTTAAGAGTGTGTCTTAGGGATTTTTTGTGGTCAGCTTTCATAGTCAAAAGTCAGATGGAAAGGTGACTTTGGTTATGCTAAATCTCTATCCATTGAGAAACACTTTTACCAATAGAGTAGTTTTGAAAGAAGTGGCAGTTGGCATTGAACATGACAGAGCTGACGACTGTGTTCCTTAGATATGATTAATGTAAAATATGGTTGTGTTAACATTTTGTATTCTCTGTCAGCTTGTTATGGGACCAATAATTCTAGTAAAGCTCCCCAAGGTCAAATAAGTGATCTAAAATCACCTGGAAAAAAATATGTCTCCACGTTGTTGAGCCCTTCATAAATCATTTCCTCCTATTTGAAATAAAAATAATGAAAAAGGTAAAATAGAGTTTTCAGATGTATTTCTGTAGTTCAAAAGTCAAACTAAAATTAGTCCCTTATTTCCTTCTCCACACTTCATTCCAGAAATAATCACCAAACAATCTCACACACCAAAAATAAGTAAGTAAATAAATAAATAAAGCAAATGGGGAAAATGTGTACATTATTGAGAAGGGAAAAAAAAAAAAAAAAAGAAAGACCTTGAATGAACTTTAAGAATAAATTATGTTATCCTCTTACTCTTTTAATATAACAAAACTTACTTTTTGTCTCCTAGTTAGAAATCATACAAAAAAAAAATCAGTGAAAGGCAAATTACTGTTACAGGAATATAGTAATAGCTACATTTAGGTTAATACTCTATTCCCATCTCCCCAGTGTTATGTCTTCTGTCAATATTCAGTTGTCTTTTCTTCCTTAGTTAATTTTCTTTCAACCATTGGATAGGTCCCCTGAAAATTTTCACCATTAACAAGTATAAAAGTACATAAAAATCAAACTGGTAAATTTTCATTACAAGTAAGGGTAAAGAATATAAAAATCTATTAGTAAATGCAGTTCTGAATTGTCTGAGTTTTATTTTCTGTGTGTTGATTATATACCATGTGAACAGAATTTGACTATGGTTCATGAATGAAAGAACCATATTTCAATAGTAAAGTGTTGACTGAATGAAACACTTTCTACTTCACAGTTAAAACATGCCTAGAAGAATGAATCATTATACCAGAACTGTAGGAGTTAGTTCTTTCAGTAATTAAAAAAAGTAATTACAATGAAAGTTAAATGTACAGCAAAAGTAAATACATTTTAGCAATATGATCAGTAGTATTGTAAAATACACTTTTTCTTACAGGAGATGAAAGGACTACCATTATAGAAGCAGTATTGTTTAAAATACATGCATACATACATGTATTTCTTAGAGGAATGATCTGAACAAAAAAATGAAGGCTTTGTCGCCATGTATTTTTTACTGAAACACCAGACATTTCAATGCCTTTTTCCTACCCAAAAAAAGAGAGTGTGAAACTATTTCCAAGCAATATAAATATTGGAAATTATCTTAGCTGTTTCTAAATAACATATGGATGTGCAGGCTTGACTTTCACCAAATGGTGAAGTGTGAGTTTTTCATGCTGAAAAATTTCTTCATTTCCCATATAACGCCCACATAGACATCATCTTAAACTTTATTCTTACAACCTACTTAAGAACATAATGCTTTGCATTTCTATATTTTCAAAATATAAAACGCCAAACTTTTTAAAATTCTAAAATTTTAAGATAGAACTCCCTTTGCTTTTTATATTACTATGGAGTTCATTGGAAACTACTTAATCTAAGGTCATATTTAAAGCCAGCACTGTTGGGAGAATCTTTGGTTTTTTTTTTTCTTTTTAATCTTTCCTTGCTATTTTCTTTTTTGCCTTGAAAAGTCATCAAACTCATATTTTTAAAACAAATAGACAATGAAACTGTATTCATTCCATCTTCATTTAATGACTTAACGTTTTGCCACGTTTTCTTGACCTTCTCTCTGTGTACACATGCATACATTTACACAAATGTTTTTACTTAGTGCACTTTCCTGAGAATTGGGAAATTCTGCTATATGTGTACTGTACAATAACATTTTTATTCCAAGCAACTAATAAAAAGTCCATGAATCCATTTCATACTCAAATGTTGTTGAATGTCATAAAAAGTGCCCTAAAAACTTTAAGTTCAGTAATTACACAGTTTTATTTTCATTATCTTTTTTTTCCTTTATTTTTTTTTATTGAAATATTTTCAGATTTACAGAAGAGTGGCAATGATAGTCCTGAAAGTTCTCATACAACCCCAGGGCCCCAAAGTTTCCCCTAATGTTAATGTCTTATGTAATCATGGTCTGTTTCATCAAAATAACAAATTAGCACTGGTATAGATTTTTTGGGGGGCTCGACCACTGAGCCACATCCTCAGCCCTATTCCATATTTTATTTAGAGACAGGGTCTCACTGAGTTCCGTAGCATCTTTTGCTGAAGCTGGCTTTGAACTTGAGATCCTCCTGCCCCAGCCTCCCGAGCTACTGGGATTACACCATACCCAGAGGTATAGATCAGTTTTTAAGTGAAATATGTTCCTGGAGTTCATTGCTCCTAAAAAGTATTTTAATAAGTTGTTTGGGTTTTTTTTACAGCATTAGTGTTGACACTGAACTTTAGGTATATCTAGTCATCTTCATGTGGAGCACTTATGATTTAATTAACTCAAAGCATCTTTATGTTTCTCTCTATTAATTTTCTTATATGTTTCTCAAGCACGCAATTTCATGATTCTGTAAAGCAGGGTAGAATATTTATTCTTCAGTATTTGGAAAATGGCAGGCACATTCTATCATATATTAGACCTATGATTTTAAATCTGTAAACTAGTTCTTTGATGTGAATTCTTTGTGAAGAAGGTCAGGTATGTCTTCTTTCATTCTCATTTACTTATTCAAAACATTTTTTTGATGTCTAATGTGAGCAATTTGTTATTCCAGGCCCTACTGATACAATGATGAACATGCCAATGCCTACTTTTATCATTTTCCCTCCCTCACACCCTTTAAAAAGTCATTGTCACAATGTACTTTTACTTGCTGCCCAAGATTTCACAACTGTCTATTCTTTCTACATAGATCTGGTTTTAAACTTATAGTCCCTCCTTTCCACCCCTTGCCACCTTCCGTATATATCTAAACAGAAGTCCAGTTATACTGTAGTTTCGCTTGATATTGCTTAATGATTTCAGTCAATCTGATGGGCCTGCGATAAATAGTTAAGGTTTTCATGATTTAATATAATTTCATCACTTTACTGCTTTTGCTTTGTGAAGAGTCTCTTAAAATGTAATTTTTAATCCCAAGAAAATGAGTTTTTAGTAGCAGGATAACCAGCAAGTCGTAATAGCAGTTATTATAATGGGATTGTTATAAAATTTATCTTTGCCTTGACTCTTACTACACAGGTGCTTCATGTTATACATCCACACAATTTAAAAACGTGTGTGTGCTTGACTGTAAATTAGATTTTGCTAAGTCATTAGAATTTTGTTGGAGAAGTGATGAGGGGCTAAATAAGGTATTAGATGAAGGCATATAGTTTTATCCAGATAACAAAGTAGCTGTAGGAGAAATGTTAAATGCAGTGGAGAAAACAAAAACAACCTCATAGGAGTGATTATTTAGGTAGCTATTATATTTGTTCAGGTGAGAGATACTGAGATATTGAACATGAGTGGTGATAATGGAAATGGAGAGTGAGAAGAGATTCATGAACCACTTCGTATATATATATTGTAGATTTAATAATCAGTAGACTGTGAGAACCATAAGAGTGTGAGAAATCATTTTATTTTTGCAACTCTTATCTTTTTGGTGTACCCTCACAATTAATAATAATTCTATTATAGCAGTTGACTAATTGAGTTGTAGTTCCTTAGATATCTAACCCTAGAATATCAGTTTCTTATGTGCGTTTTCTCTCCACTGATAACATACTGCTTGGCACATAGTATTTTATTAATATACTATACAGAGATCAAAAGATCCAATAATGTTTAAAAATAATGCCATAAAACAATAAAACAAAAATATGCAATAATGTATTTGAAATAGTTTGCAAATATATAAGTAATGTTTGATCATGTTGACACACACAAGGGAGAATCTGAAAGAGGGTGAAACACAGAAACGCACCACGGCTGGGGTTGTGACTCAGTGGTAGAGTGCTTGCCTAGCATGTGTGAGGCACTGGGTTCAATCCTCAGCACCACATAAAAAAATAAATAATTAAAATAAAAGTATTATGTTCATCTACAACTAAAAAAGAATATTTTTTAAAAAGCACCAGGGCACCAGAAGTCAAAATTTAAATCCTTGTAATCTTTGCTGAGCATTAGGTTATGCACACATAAAATAAAAGTCCAAAGGCCAGGCTAAAAACCACCAGGGACTCATAAGCAGGAACAATTCTCTGAGCACAAACAGAGATGGAGAGACTTGCAAATTCTGCAAGGCTGTTCTAAGTTAGCCAGTATTGGATTTCTCCTGATATATAATAAATTACCAATGTCTTTTTGACTTAAAATAACATAAACTTATTATCTACCCCTGGTTAGGGTCTTAGCAGTCTACAATGAAGATATCTGATGGTTTTATTATCTCATCTGAGGCTAAAGTTCTTCTTCCAAGTTCATGTTTTGTTTGCAGGTTTCAGCTCATGGTAGATATGTGAATGAGACTCCTCTTCCTAGAAGCTGCCTTCCATACTCTGCCACATGGCCCTTTATGCAAGATGGCAGTTTGTTCCTTCAAGGCCAACAGGATGGCATTTATTATAGCTTTGACACTGTCCTTTAACAAAACACTATACCTCTCTTAAGGTCAAGGCCAACCAAGATTATTCTCTTTTTTTATTAAGTTGAAACCACCTGACTCAACTTTTTTATATTTCACAACTTAATCATATTAGTATAATCCTATTATATTTACATGCACTGTCCACACTCAAGAACATGATACAAGATGTACACACCAGGAGCCCAAAATCTTGAAGCCATCCTAGAATTGTCTACCAATACTGCCCTTGCAAATCTTAAAAAAAAAAAAAAAAAAATAGACCTTCAAAGTATCAAATTCATCTTACTCGGAACAAAGTGCCACATTTTTAGAGAAAGAAAGCAAAATTTCAATATAGTATAAAGTAAGATTCACATTGGTTATTATCAGATTAAAATCTATTTAAAAAGTCAATAAGAAGGAAATTCTAAGGGACAGTGACTGGAGATAGAAATCAAACTTGTATTGTACAAATTTACTTCCAAGAAATAAAAGAGCAGAAAAAATTATGGAAACAGATTCATTTGATTATGTCAAAGACATCATGAGGAAAGGAACTTACAGACTGGTATTTATTATGAACCAAGATAAAAAATATTCAACGTAACAGCAAATCAAATTCAGTCATATTTAGACAAATTCACTTATTTATTTGTGGGGTTTATTTCATGGCTCCAGTCATATGCATTTAAACATCAGATAAAATTCACCATATTGGTACACTAAAGGGAAAAATAAAGTACATGATCACATCACTTTATACAACAGTGTTTTTAAAATGTCAGTAAACATTCTTTACAAAAACTTTGCACATTGGAAATAGAAGTAGCTAAATGTTTAACTCTAATTTTGAGATCAATGAAAATATTTCTCCTTTTCTTCTCTTGCCCATTGTATGGGTCCTAATCTGTGTAATAAGGCAGGAAAAATAAATCAACGAAGCATATATATGGGAATGGAAATAGTGAAAATGTCTTTATTTATAATTTAAATGAACATTCCTATATAAATATTAATGAATGTAATAAAGATGGTTTAATGAATGAGAATTGATGAATGCAATGATAATTTAAAATCTTAACTTATATCACCTTTATAATTGCATCAAAAATATAAAATTCTCAGAAGAAATTTATTAAAATATGTGCAATATATAATGAAACTATAAACATTGCTGAGAGGGTGCTTAAAACAAATTTAACAAATTGAGGAATATACCATTTTCATGGATTGGAAGACTCAATATTGTTATCATGTTAATTCTACCCAAATTAATCTGTAGAGTCAATTAAAATCATACCAGGCTCTTTGAAAATTTAATAAAATTAGTGTACAATTAATTAATGGAAAGAAGTGATAAATAAGAAGACATCTGTCATAAAATCAATAGCACTGTATTTAAAGGTTTACTCTAATGAAGACAGCATGTATTTATCATAATGATAGACAAAAAGATGAATGGAACAGGATACAGTCCAGCAGCAGATATAGCTAAGTATTTTTAAAACTTTCCAACAAATATGCCAAGTTAATTGCCCTCGGGTGCTGGTGTTCTTTCAAAAATATTTTTTAGTTGTCAATGGATCTTTATTTTATTTATTTATATGTGGTGCTCAGTATCAATCCCAGTGTCTCACGCATGCTAGGCGATGCTCTACCACTGAGCCACAACCTCAGCCCCTTTCAAAAATACTTGTGGATCCACAAAATATCCACGTGGAAAAAAAAAAAATATATATATATATATACTTTCAGTATTACTCCACCACATGGGCTAAATATTAACTTGAAATATGTCATATACTTTAGATTAAAAGACAGGGTACAAAATATCTAAAAGAAAACATAGGGGAATTTTTGCACAATTTGTGAATGTTTCATGAGGAAATAATATGAGCTGAACAAAATTTAAATAAAGGGACATTATTGCAATGTTATTTGTAGGAATAAATGTAAAATGAAGCAAGATATATAACCATCTGAAAATGGTACATGAAATGTAGTGTAAATGTGGGATTTAGTATTGTCCAATTATAAACCATTAGAAATCTTATTTAAATGATGAGCAATACAAATGAAATAAAGAAGATATGAAATTTCTTAAAGTCAGGTAACACTTTTATTAATGTTCATATAAAATTTTTATAAAAGGAATATTTAATATTAGTTACAAGGTAGGTTTGTTGATGATGATTGTTTTTAATTCATTAGTGCATTTTTTCATTTTCAGCTTTCCCTCCAAATTCCAAGTGACCAAGCATAATTAATGCCATAATCAAATTTCTGAATGGTTTTATGTAAGCATAGTATTTAAACTACAAGTAGGGGTTATATTATGTTGACTATCATTACTATTCATAAAAGTTAATATATATGAATTTTTGAATATATGAAATTAGCACATTGTTTCACTTTATAATCCATGATCAAATATCATTTAATACTGTAGTATATCCAAATTAGTTGGTTCTAAGTTCTCATTTAAGCCATCAAGCTGTTCTGTATAATAAATCATAAGGGCTAAATCTAATGTGTCTGACAGTAATTACTTCCTTCTTGAGAATATTCATTCAGCTTCTGATAAGAAATGAAAAATAAAGCAACTTAAAAAGCAGTACTATTTTTAAAAATCACTAAGCTAATGTTATTAGTGGACGTTAATGTTATTAAGTTTAATTGTATGTGTACTTTTGTACTTTTTAATACATGGTGCCAGTTTGTTCTCTTGATGTATGTAAGGTCACCTTTGTACAATTGGTCAACATTACTTTTAACTTTTGCCCCTTGGTTTAATAATAATTAGTATCAGAACTCTAAAAGGATTATGACTGTAGGGGTAGGCAATATTCACATAGTTGTCTTTCTTTTTTGTTGTTGTTGTTGTTGTTTTTGGTACCAGGGATTGAACTCAGGGGTGCTTAACCAATGAGTCACATCCCTGGCCCTATTTATTTATTTATTTATTTATTTATAAAATTTCGAGATGAGTTTCACTAAGTTGGTTAGAGCCTCGCTAAATTGCTGAGGTTGACTTTGAACTTGTGATCCTCCTGCCTCAGCCTCACAAACTGCTGAGATTACAGATGTGACCCACCAGGCCCAGCTCATATAGTGTTCTTGAATATGCATTGTTCTTCTAAATATCTTTTTATAGATTGCTTTCCTATGGCTACCTTCTGAGGTATATGTATTCATATATTATTTATTATTATTATTCATATATTATTTATTGCTGCATAACCATCTCAAAACTTTGCATTATAAATAATAAGCATTCATTATCTCCAAGTTTCTGTGTGTCAGGAACTTGGGAGAAGTAATAATCAGGATATTTATGATGTTGCAATGAAGATGTTTGTGGGTCTTTGTTATCTGAAAGCTTGACACAGCTAAGATGTGCTTTCAGGGAGTTTCACATGTGTCACAAGTTCTTCTGGCTATGGGGAACAGGTCTCTATTTCTTATTGTGTGGATCTTTCCTTAGTGTCCTCATGATGGCATCTGGCTTTTCTCAGAGCAGTTGATCCAAGGGAGAACAAAGCCTTGGATGACATTGGATTGAATACCTAGATGGGAGACTATTAGTGACAATCCTGGAGACCGGGAACTACAGGTGTATTCAACTATTTTTCCAGGTTTTTGATGAGGACACTGAGGCATAAAGGAATTAAATAAAGCATGGATGTTGTTGTACTAAGTGGTAGAGTCAGGACTTGAATCAATATTCTGTTTGCAAGAATATATGCTTTTAATATATATGTGGTTTGCCTCTTAATTTTAATTTTCAGTCTTTGACTACTAAACATAGTTGTATGTTTCTATGTATCTATTTCTTATTTAATTATATGTACAATTTGAATATAAATATATTCCTGATTCCTTTTTTCTACAGAGGAAATTACCTATCTCATTGTGATTTATAAGGGTTTTTCATATCCTAAAATAATTAATATTTTGACTTCATATATTGCATTTTTTTTCAGTTCAAAAGTTGTTTTTGGATTTTTGATTGTGATGTTTTTATCTAATATAATTTTTTTTTCAATTGCGTTAGTATGTCCTTTATGTCCAAAAATTACTTTCTTTATGGTAGATTTTTAACAACCCCTAGAATTATTCCCTAAGGTAAAAACTAGTGTGTTGATAATGACTGAAATGTCAAACTAATTTTATTTCATGGAATATGTTGATATGGATATCCTGTTGAAGAGTTCTGGTTGCTTTGTGACAGCAGCTGATGTGGGTAGTATTGAGGAAAGGCAATCCATAGATGGTAAGGACCGGAAGACAAAACATTTGACTCAGTTGCTCCATTAAATTATCCTCATTTTGCATTAAGAAATCTGTTTTAAATTGTATATGCCTCATGATGAACCTGTAATTTCTATATTTTTTGTATATTACTTAAATCAGTTTATTGGGTAACTACTTAATTGATAATAGCATCTATCATTTATCTATCTACATATCTATCTCTACTTTATTGTCCATCTGTATATCTTATCTATTTATAATTCAGAGAGAATAGATATTTTTGAGGGACAGGCAAAGTAGATTTGATTGTTATGGGCAATTTCTGAGACACAACCAGTGAACAATTGAGGTCCTTGAAAGTTTAGTACAAGGAATGCTTCCCTTGCAGTTTTGTACAAAATAGTCGCAAGCTGCCAAAATCAACTGTAACAGACTGTATTTGACAATCATATATTTGGGCTTGGGTTATTGTTTGTCTGGGGGATCCAGCAAATCATGACATCTTCTTTCGTTGGCAAGGGAAAGGGTGGACTCATCTCAGAGCATGTTTCTACTTATCTAGTTTTATAAAAGAAGAAAAAAACTTTACGTGTTACGGGACTTTACGTGTACTTTTCTGGGTCATTTAAATCTGAAGTAAACAGCTTATTTTTTAACAACTTTTTATGGTATAACTAACAAATGACATTGTATAAATTGAAGAAGTACAATGTGATGATTTGATTTACTTGTTTTATAAAATAATTAACAATATAACACTCTCATCACCTCGCAATCCTTTTGTGTGTGTGTGTGTGGAGTGACAGACTTGCTAAGTTCTGCTCTCAGTAAATTTCAAGTATCCAGTAACAGTATTCTTAGCTATCCATCATTTATGGCTCTATAAAGTAGACAGTAATAACCTTGCCTTTAAATCTAATATGAAAATGGGTATAGTTGTCCAGAGACTTACTTGGTTAAAGATGAAGAATTAAAACTCATGGGATTTCAAATTCATTGTTCCTTCGCCCAAAGTACCAGACAACATTTGCAACTTTCCCCCATTTTATATTGCATTTCTGCAAGTGTTAAGGTAGGGGTATATTTTAATCTTTACAGAATGCTTGATTCAGAAGATCCTTTTTCTGGTTTAGTGGAAGAACTTCCTGAGAATGTGAAAAAGATAAATAATAGAAAATATGTCTGGACTTTGTAATCATCTCATGACCCCAGCCTTATTGACAGTATTGGGATCTCACCATGTCCAAACTCAAGCTCCTCTCTTGCTCTTGTTTACTAAACCACTTCATACTATCTAAACGTTCTCCTTCCCCCTCATCAGGACTTCTCCTGCAGTGCTGTTTAGTGTGGTACAAAGAACAGTTTCATTTGACAGACTTCTGCCTGGGGACATGGTTAAATAGAGCCATTCACCTGACATCCAAGGCATTGTCAATGGATTGTCTTTTTGGAAGCACATGACCTAGCTTAGTTCATATCAAAATCATAAGTGTATTATGTGTACTGAGATATCTCTGTATCTGTATCCACACCAGTCATGAACAGTAGAACTGTATGTGTCTGCAGTGGATTGGAAATGTAAAAGAATAGAACACTGTCCTTCACAAATGTCTTGAGAAGCAATACTCTACAGCAGCATCTTTCTGAGTTCTTTTTATGTTTTTGTTCCCTTTCTTCTATTTTGCCCTCTTTAAACAACCAAAACTCTGTGCTCTGCCATTTCATTCAGTTAGCTTCATATCAGTATTCTGTCCTGATTTTCTGTCCTCCTCCTATGTCCTCTTGTTTAAAAGTCAACAAATATGAGCAACCAAACTTCTGTGTCACAAAATGGGTCAGATTCAAGTTTCCATAAACATATGTTCAGGCAGCTCCAATTACTCTCTTGCTCTTACGGTTACCAGTTACCATTTCAGGTTTTTATCTCATTTCCTCTTTTTGAAAGTTTACAAAGACAATGCATGAAAATTCCCTTAAACTTCACAACCACCTTTCACAGTCTGAGTTTATTTTTGTTTTTTATGTCCTGCTTTTTTTCTATTATATTTGAAGAAATTATTTTCTTTTTTGTGCTGGGCACCATTTCCTCACACCCTATTAATATTTTAATCCCTGAATCTTAGTACATGTTTCTTTGTTAATTTATTTCCATAAACATTTGAATGCCCCCCTACTTCTCCAGATTTGTTTTTAAGAAAATTATCTTTATGTACTTTATTCACCTTTCTATGAATTTATCCTTAATTATCTGTTAAAATCTTAGTTTAAACTTCATATCCTTAGTAATGATTTTCTCAATTTCCCCAGGACATGCAAGTTGTCCTTTTATGTATCTTCTACAATCTGTATTTATTTTCTTTTCACCATATACTACAGTATTTATTTTCTACTAATAAATCTCCTAAAAATCTTTTGAAACTTCTTTAAATCAGTGATTCATATAATTTTACTACAGCAACAGGTGTGTGTGTGTGTGTGTGTGTGTGTGTGTGTGTGTGTGTGTGTATGACTGAAAAGAAATGAAGTTGATTTCAGGGCCCATTGCATCATGGGTGTTTGTAATTCAGGGGTTGTACTTTCGTAATCATCAGTGCAATTTAATGACACCTGCTGCCATTTATATATCTGGTAGGAAGTAGCAACTTATAAAATACTTGAACGAGAGAGAAAAGACATTAAACTATGTTACCTACTTTAAGTGCTTGTTTAATCAATTTTGGAGTAGTATAGTTGCTGCAGAGTTCTTTGAAAGCAGTTTGGATTTAAAGAAATAATAATAGATTTAGGCAAGTTACTTTACCTCTCTGTACATTTGATTACTCATCTGAAAACTATTTAACTTTATTCATTGAAGGGCTTTTTTTGTGAGGTTTAATTATATATAATATTTTTGAGGTTTGATTGCATATAATATATATTATATATTATATATGATACTATATATACACACATTTATTCATATGCATCACAGCATGAAAGCTGAAAAATTGTTTGGTATTACTATGTTACAAACAAAAAGCTTTAATAACTATATTGTACATTATTATAAACTAATAAGGAAAGAATGGTTTTAGTTAAAACCCAAAGAATTGGAGTTCTGAAGAAAATAACTTTTCAAAAATATTAAGACTGATATGTTTTACTAAGAAATATAAAAGAAAGAGATGATAATGAAATTAAGGCTGTTTTGCTCTAGGATGCAGGAAATTTATCTCCCCTTTTACAAACTTGATTAGTATGATACATCAAAAATTATAGCATTAAAATAAGTATTTGGGCAATTAGGAAAATAAAAACATGCTTTCTACACAAAGTATTACTGATACAAAATATCTATTTTATAGAGTTGCTAATCTCACACTGGGTTGGATACTGTATGTTTAAAAAGTCTTCTTACATTTAGTTCTTGTGAAACTAAATAGCTTTTAAATGTTTGCTCAAATGTTCTCTTAGCCATTTAATGATTGAATGCCTACTTCAGGCAAAATCTCTGATATATGCACATATATATATGCTTGCACACACATGTGTGCACACACATATGCATGGAGATAGGCTATTTTATTGATTCAGACAGTAGGATCAAAATAAAAATGACTTGCTTGCTACATGGTATCTATTCTCATATTAAGAAAAAGAGGCGATTTTCATAGTGATCAACTCACTCATGCTTACATACAGAACCTAATAAGCAAAGGACATATGAGAGATATTACAACATAATTTGTTCATTTAGCCAATGTAATAAACTTTCCCCCATAAAATTAAAATGAATAATGTTCAGTTTTTAAAATTGACCCTGGTTTGTGTTTCTCTTCACAAGGTCTTTTCTAACGGATATTTGATGTCTGTAAATCAAAACCTAGGACTGGATTGGCTTAGTGCATGTTCCACTGTTTACTGCTTTCCAAAGAACTGTTACCTAGCAACTGTGTGGAACAAGCTTGTCACACTTTAAATCATACAAAAGCTCAGAAAATACTGCCGTGAAGACATGAATGTGAAAAAGACTTTTGAATACATATTCTGACTTGTTAAAAATTACCAATTTTATTTTTCCAAAAGTAAAAGGCACTTAAAATAATGAATTTGTTTGCATAAATTCATATCTTTAATTTTAAGTGTTTGAAAAATGTTTAAATTGAAAAGAATAAAAAGAAACCAAAAATCTTACACAATAATACTATATTGAAAGTCATATCCCTGTAAAATTTTTCACTGTCCATCAAAGTAGTTTCTATTAACAGTTTCATGCTCATCCTTACTATTATTGTCAGCTTCTCATCATGATAACAAATAACTGAGATAATCAACTTTGAAAGAAAATAATTATTTTGTCTTACAGTTTTTGGTGATTTCAGTTCATTATGGGCTGGGCCTGTCGATTTGGGCGAGGTAACATTATCATGGTAGGAGCGTGTGGTGGGGGAAGAAACATTCTCACCTTATCCATGAAACAAAAAAGAGAAAGTAGAAGAGACCTAAGTCCTACAATCCCCTTACAGGCATGCCCCTAGTACTCAAAGACCTCCCATTAAACTTTACCTCTTATAGGTTCTTCCAAGTACCTTTAGTGACAAGCTGGGGACCATGTCTTTAACACATGGACCTTTGCAGGTCACTTAAGATCCAAACTATAGCACCTACAGATGAATTTCAGGACTTATTCAGAAATTCAGGAACACATGTGAGTATTCATGCAAAATTGAGCATTTTTATAAAATGAGATTGTTTTAATTACAACCTTGTAATAATATTATATTGTTTTGCCACTGGCGTTTTTAAAATGTGTGGTTGACATTGATCCAAGAGAGTTTATTGAAATCTATCTTTTAAAAATTTTTTTAGTAATACATGCTTGTGATGATACATACTACTTTAGAATTCTGGTTAGCATTTTATGCTAATTGTCTACATATTTTTTCAAAAGAAAACTTATAAAGTAGGTGCCATTGTTAATCATATTTCAGAGACAAGACAAGTTAGGCTCAGAGACATCATAAATCCTGCCCCTGGCCTAACACACTCCGTGGTGACACCGTTTCCTCTCATGTGTTGCGCGTTATCAACCAGCAGTAGAGGAGAGAGCTTGAAATAAAAACCAATAGAAACCTTAAAAGATAGGGAGGAAATACAAGATAAAATGTGTGTACTTTTGGATAGATAATGCTTTCTTCAACAAAAGGGGGAAATTTTAAACCATAAAAAATGGACACATTTTGTATTTGATAATGATTTATCCTTTTTTTTTTTTTGACTGTATTTTTTAACCACATATGTGGTATTCCCAGAAAAAAGGAAAGAGTTTAGGCAAAGTAGCTTTGTCTACAAAAATTAATTCTGAAGTTGCACAGTTTGAGGACAGCCCATCAGGCAAATCCTAGTCATGTGACCACCTCTGTCTAAAAGGGAAATCAAGAAGCACAATCCTACAACAGAGGCTGTGCATCCAGCTAAATTGTTGTGGGATGAGGTGAAATAAAAACCTATTTTACTAAAATGAAGAAAGTAGAAACCAGAGAAGATAGTATCAGGCACAGTTCCAGTCTTTGGCCTCTTAAGTGTCCATGCACAAGTTAAATAATAATTATATTGTAAACACTCACCCATTCCCTAAGAAAAATACTTCGGTACCATCAAAAGCTGCATCTGGTTCAATGTGCAGGATATCTAGATAATATTGTCAGATTAGTTCCTAATAATCTGACAACATACACAATCGATATATTTTCTAGACATTCCCCACTATTGCCACCCTATATGGATATATAATAGTAGAGCAAATTAACTGTAATTAAGTATTGGTTTTTGGAGAAGGGAAGAATGGGAGTCATTGATCCATCGTATGTCCTGTGGCACATGACTCAAGAGCCCTCCAAAGCAGTGTCATAAATGTGTTTATTATCCCAATTCTACTCTTGGAGAGTAACTGCTTGGTTTGCTGACTACTCTCTAGAGCCATCACTGTAGATGAAGTTGGAATGGAATTTTACCAGTCCTTTCTGCTTCAGTAAATGTGCACAAAACTGTTTTCTAAGAACTTCCTTTAAATCTGGATTTTGTTGCCCTGCTCACATCTCCCTCTCAGTTGTAATGGTGGCTCTATTGACATCATCTAAAACAGGTTTTGGGCGAGAAGGCAACATAGCACTTTAATCAGACCCTGGCTACAGGTCTGGCTTTGTTCTGGCTGCGAAGTCTTAAAGTGAGGACTCTTATCAGAGGCTGTGAAAAAAGTGTCATCTCCTTCTATTTAGGATCTGGCTCACTTTTTCAGTTTTGCAAGTGTCCAGATATCTGGATTCTTGATTAGGTTTCTGATTGCAAGTAAACAATGTCCTACTTAAGAGCTCTCTTCCCTTTTCTCTGCTTACAAGGTGATTGATTCTTACCATAGATCATCTCTAGATAGCACTAGAACCACCAAATGCCCATTGGTAATTCTTGCCCTTTCCAGCTATCTCTTGTAGTCACATCTCTATAGATGGTTTCTGCATACAAAGGAGAAAATGGATAGTAGGGGGAAATAACACTGTCTTTCATGGAATTATTTTTGCTTTATGCATTCATATAATTCTTAAATTTTAAATGAATTTGTCTTCTATTTTCGGTTGGCAAATTATTAGATAAAAATTACAGTTCTAGCTTGAAATGTCTCAAAAAAGGAAACATAAGTAATTGATGAATCTGAAAATGGGCTAACTCACTGTCACTCTTCCCAACACTGCTTGGTCATTTATTTGATGTAATTGATATCCATGAAAATGACTCTTTAAAGCCCTAGATTCATGTTTCTGTAAATTCTCTCCTTTTAGTGTTATCACCCCCTGTATCTAAACAATCACTTCCAGAGCCATACCCTAGATCATGTCTTTTCCAGTAAGTTTGAATCTTCTATCATTCCCAATTGTAGTGTCTCTCTCTCTCTCTGACTACCCCCCACTATCTTTCCAGTTCACTCTGTATTACAGAATTTCAACTACCTTGTCATATTGAATTTAAAATTCATTTTTCCTCTCAAACTTTTAGACTTCATACCTACAGGTCCCAATTTCCCTTATTTCTTTAAAATTTATTTTTAACTGATACATGCAAGCATAAGAATTGTGTATATTAGTAACTTAGTATTCATCGATCAACCTTTTGCCATCCCTCTCCTTTTATACCCTGTTCTGCTTTCTCTCCTGTTATCATGATACATTATGCCTTCTCTTCTGTTATTATGATACATTACAAATATTTCCTGCATATATTACAAGTTATGAAAGATCACTAGTCTTCCTGGCCTCTGGTAACAATTCAATTCTACTCTCAACTTCCATGAAATCAGCTTTCACAGAATTCTTATGTGAGTGAGATCATGTGATGCTTGTCTTTCTCTTCCTGACTTATTTCACTAAGCATAATGATTTCAGTTCCATTCATGTTGTTTTAAATGGCAGAATCATATTTGTTTTATGGGTAAATAGTATTCCATTGTTTACATCTACTACCTTTTCTAACTTCCCCTTTTTATCCTTAGATTCCATAGTACACCATTATAATCCATGCCTTTAATTTCACCCTAAGATTTTTTGACTCTGTTAGTTGTACTTCATCAAAAGTAAAACCTTGTTAAATCTAATTTTCCCTCTTCTTCATGTAAACTTCCATGCACTTGAATGTAGCTAATGTAAATAAAATAAGTAAGCAAAAGATAAACTGCAACCATTCATCATCAACCTCCTCCATAATTATAATTTTATTATCTATTTTACTAAAGAAATAGAGCCATAAGAAGGAAAATGTAACTCCCATAAACTTCCATTAACATATTTAACCAGCTACCTCCTTTATACCTGTTCTGCTTTCTCTTCTATTATCATGATACATTGTCTTCTCCGCTGGTATTATGATACATTACAAATATTTCCTGTGTATTTATAAGTTATGAAAGATCATTAGTCCAGTAGCATAGCACCAGCAATGCTATTCAGTAGAACTGTTGGAGATAATGGAAATCTCTGGAATTGTCTAATATTATAACCTGTGGCCACAAGTATTACTGAGCTCTTGAAATGTGACCAGTGTGAGGGAGGAAATGAACTTTTACTTGTTTTTAACTTTAATTTATTAAATCCTTAAGGGGTTAATGGCAAATGTATTGGAAAACTCAATTTTTGAGGGATAATGCTGGGATGTTGGAGAGCTGGAAGACATGAAGACCTATTAAGAAGTTTTGCATCAGCCTAGAGACTATTTGAGTCCACTATTCTTTAGCAGCTTTAAAACAAAAACAAAAATAAAAAAAAACCAGAAAACTTAAAAAAAATGAAAACGTTTTTATTCATGTTTGGTTTTGTGATAAACGTGTACTGACTTGAAATCATCTATGGCAGGCTTAGCATTGAACTGTTAAGAGGACTATTTAATCTTCTATTTTTCCAGTTAGTACAAATATTTCCATTTTTAAATGCAAATATATATATATATATATATATATATATATATATATTTTAAAGATCAGATTACTCCCTAGATATATTGTATTGTATTTGATCAGTAAGGCATTTTGCTTTCCTAATATCTGAAAAAATATTGTGTAATCTGATGATTTTAGGAATTATGGACAAGCCTGTAGTAACTAGTGAGAGTGGAAGGGGAGATAGAGAGAGAGAGATGACTTTAATGAATGAATAAACTCTGACTGTCATATGGCACTGGGAAATGAGGGGCAATGTAGTATAAAAGAATATTTTCAATTCATTTTTTAAAATTCACTCTATAGGTTAGTGGTTGGTATTAAAAAAAATGTCCCACTGGGAAGGATACATTTAGACCTGAAAGGAGAGCTCTAAAGATATAATCAATTCTATTTTGCAAATTGAATTTGGGCTTTTTGTAACATATGCTAATGAAGATTATTATCCAATTGAATATTCTCTCTTAGTCCTTTCCTTGTGTTTGCCATCCATAGAGATTAAATAGATTTTTTAACTGAATGAATACTGATTTTATTGTTTGACAAGGAATTTCATGATAATTATATATTAACTCATGTACCTAGGACAGTGGTTTTCATTCTATTCAACCCAATGTTTTCTTTTTACGATAAATATTTTGCAGCATTTCATTTACAATTTTGCAATAAAACTCAGCAAATATAACTATACATGCAAATTTAAGACAATGTAACAGTCTATTTATAATATGAAGGAGAATTAGGGGGAAATGATTAATAAAAGAGAAACTTGTTTTTCAATATGTAAATGCTTAAGTGTGAATACCCAAGAAAACACAGTGAAGAGATAGATGTTTCTACCAGTAATTATGTGTCAAAGACCAATGCTGACACTGATAATATAATCAAATATCTTAAATTCATTAATGATATACAAACATTGCTAAACAGTGTTAAATTTCTCTCTATTTACATCACAGTTATGTCCCCAGATAATTCAGTATTTTACTCTAAATCAGTACAGCCATATATTTGTTCATGCACAAAATTGCTGCCTATAGTGAGAGTTTGTGCTTTCATTTTTAAAAGCGGATGCATATCACAAAACTTTTACACAACCGTAAGACAAGATGTAGGCAAATACAAAAATGACTACCTGAAATTTACTAGTTTTTTTCCTTCCTTCCAGTTTCTACTGATTATATGAATAAAATACAGATTAGTACAGTTTTTGGAAAACTATGCTGCAACACAACACAGTCTTCCCACGGCTATCCGTTCCCACACTCAGATGCACATGTTTATTGAAATAAAGGAAAAGGAAAGGACCAAATATATTTCTTGTTAACTATGGAAGGAAGAAATTAAGATAAAATATTTTCAAAGTATCTCATAAGCAACATATTTTTTTAGTGTTCTTCTGCTGGAAAAGATACAGTTTATGCATCATAGAAAGGGAAGTTAATAATTACATGTGGCATTTCCTATATGCTACTCATACCTTCCAAATGTTCTGTTACAGTCGATTTTTTAAATTTCTGTTTTGTAGCCAGCATGGCGGAACACATCTGTAATCCCAACAACTCCCTAGTCTGAGGCAGACAGATCTCTAATTCAAATCCAGTCTCAACAATTTAGCAAGGGCCTAAGCAACTTAATGAGACCTCTCAAAGTAAAAAAAAAATATAGAGGGCTGGGGATGTGACTCAGTGGTTAAGCACCTGTGGGTTCAATACCTGGTACCCCAACCCCTGCTGCCAATCTGATCTGTGTTATAACAAATTATATATTTTTCTTAGTTCGTATGTTTCCATTTTTGGTTTGAAATCTATGAGTTCCCTATGGATTGCTATTGTAAGAGTCCACTGTAGTAGCATTCTGCATTTAGCAGATTTGTTACTTTTTTTCACAGATTGGGTTACTCACTCAAAAATTATTTTTAGAAATATTGAAATGATGGTTTAAATGCACTATTCTTTTGCAACTATTTGATATCCTTCTCTACAACTCAAAATTGGATTTAGAATCTGCTAACCTTTCCTGCATTAATTATTATATTTATATATTCTTAAAAGTTTTCCTTAAAGATCATTGTAATATATTGATTAGGATAGAAAGAGAGAGACGTTGAGATTATTAGGAGACCCTTGATATTTTGGAGTGTAATCCTGAGATGTAACTATAGTATATAATTTCCTTCATGAAATATAATAGACAATAATATTTAAAATAAGGCAATTAAAGTTATATAAAAATAGGCTATTTCTTTTTTCTAATTTTTTTTTTTAGTTGTAGGTGAACACAATACCTTTATTTTATTTATTTTATGTGGTGCTAAGGATCGAACTCAGTGCCTCATACATGCTAGGTGAGCACTCTGCCTTTGAGCCACAACCTCAGCCCCGAAATGGGCTATTTCATATGATAGATTATAAAAAGCAGACTAAGTATAATATTTACATAGCCATTGCATTTGCTCAACTATTTTCCAAGTAACCCTTTCTTGTTTCTTCCTGAATTGTATGGTGCTTTGTGTTCATTTTATAGATCTGGCTAACAACTTCAGTCTTCTGTTTTTAATAACTAAAACTACTGTCTGCTGCTTAAGGATATGCATTTTCTTAGAGTCTTAACAATGACTTTATTTACAATACCAGCTATAATTGCTTATTTGGAAAGGGAGGATATGTTTTTGGTTTTCAAAATAAAAAATCCCGTGGAAAATCAAATATTTGGCATCTTGAGACTTGGTTGCATTTTGACAAAATATGCCTGGGCTGAGTGACCTCATCCCCTATAGAGATGCAGCCTGCACCCTCCCATGTGCCACCCTCTCCAGCATTCTGTATTGTTTTAGGTCATTAAATTTTATCTACCACTTATTATCTTTCCTGGCTTGAACTTACCATCTTTTGAGTTTATGACCCTTAGGTCTTGAGATTAAAGCATACCTTCAATTTATTGTAGCATTAATTTTTATTGATTGATACTGTTGTTGCTTACATAGTATGAAATCTATTATTTCTGTGCTAGGCAATTATCTATCACATCTTTTAATAACTACTAAAACTAATACTGTGTGGTTATGAATTTGGTAAATCAATTTTGTTTTAAATCAATACTGTTGTATTTCATGCTATAAAATCATTAGAACTAACTAGACTTTACAAATTATTTGATACATTTTCTCAATTGCACCTAAAACAGCTACAACTCACCTACTTGTATACATGAGGTATAAGAAGATTAAGCCCTGTACCTAAAGTTGCCAGTTTTAAGTAAGAATTACGGTTAGACCCTCATGGCCTCCCCACTCCCAGTCACTTAACTCACTCTCTGGAACTCTCTCTTAGGAAACATTTCCGGGGAAATAAAATTGCACATGTAAAAACATCTCTGAAACAATTATGTTCATATTGCAACCTTTTGCCATATTATTTATTGTTTTAGTTTTCATATTTAAAATATTACTCTCCCAAGGTAAATTATTCTAATTTACCTATTTTATTTCAAACAGATCATGTTGTTTGTGAAGAAGAATTTAAATACGCCATGTTAGCTTTAAACTGTATATGCCCAGCAACATCTACACTTATTACACTACTGGTTCATACCTCTAGAGGGCAGTAAGTATATTTTTTCTTTAAGATAATGTATTTAAAATTTTATTAAAAATAATATAAGTGCAGTTGTGTGTTTTACAACTATTAAAAAACCCAATATATATAGTGAGATATGTACCTATATCTGTGTTTGTGGGAATGATTTTCATCTAATAGACATGTTCAGGCATCCACGATGCACAGAAAGTTGATAGTGATTAGATTTTTTTCAGTAATCTTTAGATAACTTGTTGCATCTTAAATTCTAAGTCTCTAAATCATTTGTTAGGTCTAGAATATGGGCATGGTTTCTATTTTAAGAATAAAAGAGTACAAGTTATACAAGTAAAATTTTAGAAAGGAGATGGTTACAGTCATTAGTATAAGAACACAAGGTCAATTTTTTTCTTCCTTAGATTTTTTATCTTAAAGTTTTAATTATTATTATTTAAAAGTAATTTTATAAAATTAGTTAATGCATAATAAGTTATTTTTATATGAAATTTCTAGGTAGCTCAGAGAAAGTTATATCATTAGAACTTTTACATTATTATTTATTTACTTTGATAGTTTTATAATATACAGTTTGACTTGGATGATCAAAGGAAATAAAAGAAACAAAATACTGTTCTTACTTAAAGAGATGAATGTTACACTGCATTTTATACTTTTTCATATTTCTAACAGTATTTTGCACAAAATGCTGATTTTCCTTATAAATTCTAATTTGTATTTGTGGTCATTACTCTTTAAATTGATAGTTATTTAAATGAAGACAAATAGATCCAGGACAAGGAAAATTCCTTCTTTATATTAAGTACTAGATGGAGTAAGTTACTATGAAAATAATAAGTGCCCAGAGCTATTTTAGAATGGACTTTTCTATCTTACCTCTAATTGCATTTCTATTCTTTTGGGAAAGGATGAGTTTCCCAGGATCAATCTCTCAAATTCTGAATAGTAACATTTCTATTCTGTATTTTCACAAGCCTTTAATTCCAGCAATAGAAAGCTTGTGACAGAATTAAGAATGACATTGCTGCTTGTTTGCAAAAAGTTGTTAACATTTTGATTCAATTTTAAATAAAGTCCTAAAAACTATTTTGACACCAATTAATTGAACAATAATAGCACTCATCACATGTATTCCTTGTTTTCTGATACCATCTTTATTACAGAAAAATACAACTATCTCAATCAATTTCAATGTCACATTTAAATGATAAATCAAGGCCCATTGATAATATTTCACACTCCCATTTCTCATAGACTGAAGTTAAATTACATTGTGCAATGACTAGTAAGTATTATTTATTGACAAAATACTAACTGTAAGAAAGATTGTAGTTGACATAAGTTAAAGCAGAATTTTGGGTCCTTAGAATAAATTTACCTCAATATACTCATGAATTTTTCCTTATTAAAAAAATGATGTCAAATACATTGTTGTTGTATAATTAAGCACTTCTTTTAGGTAAGATTAATTTGGAAATATATTTCACATCTGTGCTGCAGAAAATATGATGGCCCACTATAATGACTTTCTTTTTAGAGCTTTATTAAAATTTATTCACATAGTATAATTCACCCACTAAAGTATGAACTATTTTTGTGTATTCATGGAATTTTTCAAGCATCATCACTATTTATTTCCAGAACCCCATAAACAAACCTAACCTTTAGCCTTTTCCTCCAAATCTTTCAGTCCTAGGCAATTCTTAATCCTCTGTTTCTATAGATTTGCCCCTTCTGGACATTACACCTAGATGAAATCATATAATATGCATTGTTTTTTTTTTTTTTAGTCTGGCTTCTTTCACTTGGCATATTTTAAAAGTTCATCTATATTGTACTATGCATTCATACTTCATTATGTTTTATAATTGACTATTATTCTGCTGCATAGGTATGTCAGATTTCATTTTTTATTCATCAGTTGAAGAATATCAGTTGAGCTGCTGTTAACATTTGTGGAACTTTTTTGTGTGGACATATACTTTCATTTTTCTCGGGTATGTATGCCTAGGCGTGGAATTACTGAGTCTGTGGTCGCTCTGCTTATTCTCTTTTAAGAACTGGTAAAATGCTTTCCAAATACGAAATTTATCAGGGTTCTAATATTCTTACCAAAATTTATCAGGGTTCCATTTTCCTCTCCATCTTCAGCAACACTTATTACTTTCCTTTTTGATTATGAGCATCTTTGTGGGTATGAAAATGTTGCTGCGGTCCTCACTTGCATTCTCTGATGACTAATAGTACTGAGCATTATTTTATGTTTTTTTGCCACATAAAGAAGATATAATGTTATATTTTCTTTGAAGAAAAACTTGATTTGTATCCTTTGTCCATTTTCATTTTCTAAAATTTTTTGGTTATAGAGTATAAGAATTCTTCATATATTCTAGATACAACTTCCTTCTCAGATCTGTACCATCACTTGAGTATAAAAATCATCAAAACAGATCACTTAACATTTGTTTATTAAGAATATTGTTGGACACAAGTAATTTTATCAAATCTCTTAAGCATTAATTGAATCAAGATTCTCTTAACAGAACATGTTTATAATTTAGCCTTTGAGCATCTGCAAAAATTAAGAGCTCAAATATACTGATTTAATAATCAGAACTAACATGGGAACTAAGTAAAGTAGTACATTGGGAAAAATGTTGAATGGTCTAGGAATAGTCTGATGCAAAAATTGAAACACTAATTGAAAATATATCTATATGATAATATTCAGATTTCTACATTTAAAAATAATTTTACCACTTCACTGTCTAATAAATTGTATTTTGCATCAATAGTAATTGATATTCACAAGCAATTGGAGTTGCTTGGTTGATACAAAGTGAAAAAAGATAATTTAAGACATTAAATTTAACAAGTGTAGAAATAAGTATAATCTAAAACCTAAAGTACTATCTTTTTAAAATACATTTTTAAAATAAATTAATGTGCAGGTTGTAGGTAAAGAAAATAAACATGAATTATGAAACAAACAAATTAGACAAACACATCAAGTCTTGGAGATCAAAAGATCAAACCTTCTAGCGGCAGACCTGCCTTAGGTCTGTGTAATAATGGAATACCTTCTTCTGCCCCAGAATAAGACAGTTTTAAATTCTCAATTATTTTCATCATTTCTTATTTCTTCTTGTCTTTTTGCAGGTGGAAATGGGAATACCTATAAATCACACATATTAATGATGAATTGCATTCTTCTGTTCTTTTATGTAAGAGGAATACACACTTTTTAAAAATTTCAATCATATTTTGAAGTCCTTCTAGCAACTTAGCCAGTACTCAGATATAGCATCCGAGGTTCACTGGTACACTTAAGCTCTTACATTTTATTTTCCTACATCTTTACATGCTCATTCCAATTCCATTTGATCTATAAATCACAGAGTAGTTTTCACCTGACTTCAAATGACTGTTTTTTTTTTGTTTTTTTTTTTTAAATTCATGGAGTGTATTTTAAAGCTTCACATTTTCCCATTCATTTCTTAGATCTATTGACATTTGAGTGTTGAATGCTCTTGATGCTGGTGTATCTTGTTGTTAATTCAGTTCACAATTTGATGTACTTAGTGATTATTTTTAAAAGGTAAGCATAAGTTTATTTTTTAGACAAAATTATTATAGGCTGTGGGACAATGGGTCTACAAAATGGCAACTCTGAGTCAGGCTATTTTCCTTCTTTGTGGGAAGAAGGGAGAATGGTAAAGGGGCAAACTAGGGCCAACTGAGGCTATTTAAAACTTTCCATAAAGTTCACTCAGGTCCTTTCATCTATCTAATGGTGTCTAATTGGCCAGAACCATGTCACATGGTTAATGTTCATTCAAACAATTCCGAGACATCAGGTATTTTAGAGTTCAATCTTCTTTAGTAGAGAAAGACAGGGGAGAAATAGCTTATGAAAGATTTTTGAAGGGTTGGGGATATAGCTCAGTTGGTAGAATGCTTGCCTCACAAGCACAAGACCCTGGGTTCAATCCCCAGCTCCACAAAAAAAAAAAAAAAAAAAAAAAAAAAAAAAAATAGATTTTTTGAATAGTCAGTATAGTTTTTGTCATTCTGACAGAGAAATAATTATTATTAAAATTAAATATGTACGATAGAAAAAGTGCTTTCCAATTTTACATTAAGGAAACATTTTGCATTAAAGAAACAGCAATATTTGTGTGTTAAAATATGGACTTGATTCTAATTACATCTGTTAGCAATGTAAATAGTTTCAAATTAAAAAATGTATTTATGCCTATACAACATGCACACATTTATGTAGAATTGAATATTTTCTCTTCTTAAATCATTAGGCTATATGTCCTAGGGATGAAAAGGTAAATCAAAGAATCTTAGCAAGAGGTATATTGAATCATACAGATAACTGTGTTAGACTAAGTTTTACATGTGAATTTTACATGTGAATACTATTATCATTGCTGGTCAGATCTGATGACACAAACTGGCACTATTAAAATAAAGAAATATTAAGTATATTTGCACTATACTTTTATATTATGATTACTTTTGATACTCCTTTACCTGAATTTTTAATATGTTACCTTTCAAAAACAAAACCAGGTAGATTATTATTATAAAATGTACCATTCAGAAACTTATAAAAGCAAAAAATTAAAATCAGACTCTTTGGAAACCACATTTCATAATCACAAATGAAATTCCTGTTTTTTATTGTTCATGCTGCAAATGGAACTCATAAATTTAGGGAGGAAATGTGGCAAAGAGGGAAGAACACCAATTTTGGCAGACAAAAATGGTTGACTCACTAACTGCTAAACCCAACTAATATTGAGCAATTACATGTTCTATTTGATTCTCAATAACTTCAACGAAACATTGAGATAATAATTTTTAACCAATCCATTACTTTCTTGTGTTCATTTTTCCAGTATTTATTGAATGTCTACTCTGCAACAGAATCACTCCAGATGTTGTAGATACAATGAGGAATACAACAGGAAAAAAAAAATCCCTCTTCTCAAGGAACTTTCTTTCTAAATAATGAGATGTGTAATACATCAAAATAAATATGTAAAACATATACAATATTTCAGAAGGCCATAGTGCTATAGGGAAAATAGAGAAATGTAATGGTGGAGTGCAAGGATGTGACAGTAGGTCACGTTTTAAATGATATAGTCATATTTGAACTCCTCAGAGAGTTGCTATTGGATCAGTGACTTGACCAAATTAAAGTAGTGACTATGTAGATATCTATGATATGAGTCTTCCAGGCAGAAGTAAAAGCAAAAACTCTGAGATGCAGGAAAGCACATCTGATCATTTGAGGAACAAGCAAGTAGTTCAGTGTAGCTGGAACAGAAGAGGGAAGAGAAAGTCAGATTTGTTGACTGATTGAATATAGGAGGCAGGGACAAAAAGAGAAGGATCTAGGATAATAGCAAATTTTTGAACTGAGTAACCAAAATAGAATTGTGATTTACTATAATACAGAAGACTGCAGTGAACATTTTTCCTTTAATCTTGGATATGTTAAGTTTAAGATATTTATTATACTCCCCAAATTTTGACCAGTATGTAGTCTGGAAATAAAAGGGAAGTCTACACTGAAGATATCAATAAACACATAAATTTGGATCTCTTCAGATTAGGAATAACACTTAAAGTAACAAAGCTGTATGAA
Source organism: Sciurus carolinensis (assembly GCF_902686445.1). Classification (NCBI taxonomy): domain Eukaryota; kingdom Metazoa; phylum Chordata; class Mammalia; order Rodentia; family Sciuridae; genus Sciurus; species Sciurus carolinensis. The sequence continues at coordinate 91,135,478 of NC_062224.1, forward strand.
GTCAAGCCAGAGAGTTCTTGAGGATAATGTGGCCATGCCCTACCATAGTAGGTGGTCTTTACTTCTGTCATTGGCTCTATGAAGCTCTAATATGCATCAAAATCAATTTTCTAATTTTTTGTCAAATTGGACAAGGTGGAAGGAGGCAGAAGAGATGTTTTAAAGACAAAGTGGGAATTCTAGAACCATATGTTGATTTAGGATGAGTGGGAAAAGTCCTATGTCTTACACATGTGTATTTTATATCTAAATCAGAATATTTATGGGCTTGTACCAAAATATGGCAATTATCACAATCACATTAGAATAAATGTTAGCTACTTTCTTAGCTGTTTTTGAACAGTGACATTAATGAGAAAGTAGATATTTGAATGCTCCCAAGTATTAATGGTAATGACATATATTTTCACCATGGCTAATCTTTTAAGTCACTATCTTAAGTATTACAAAAAATAGGACTAAATATGTTTTGAAAAAGATGGCTTATATACCTGCCTAGTTGAACCTTTTTATTCTCAAGTTATATATTATTATTTCATAGAAGAAAGTCAAATTGAGTTACAGGAAGTATGAAATTCTTGAAACCTATATATGTTTAGAGCAACCATTGGAGAGTTTGTGTGAGCCTGAATTACAATAAGAATTCAAGTAAACAAAAGTTATTTAAAAGAACTTAAATGATACAACTTTATTTGAAAATGTAGAAGATAGGATCAGAAAGGTAACAGATTAATGGTTAACTTCTATAAATGTAGGCAAATAATAATAGATTAAGACAATGATAAGATATTAGTACATTGGTTGCTGAAAAAATTTATTTTGATTTATAAGACCAAAAACAAAGAAGGTTTCAAGTATTAATAAGCTGTTATTCAATACCAATATATATTTTAGGTATTTTCAGTGAATAAAAGATAGGGAAACAATGTTACATTTCACAAATATATGCTAAAATAAAGGTAAGCAAAAGTGACTTTTATATTTTACCAGAATCAATTTTAAGAAGCAGTAATTTGTAAATATGTTCCTCAGGGGTGGTTATTTCAAAAGAAGCCCTTCATTAACTTACTGGTCAAGTATGTTATTTTCATCAATGGGATCAAACAGCAGATTTGGGTATTTCTGCAATTTTTTTTGCAAAAAAAGAAATTTAAAGTGTAACATTAACTATTAAATTCCATTCCTTGTTTTCAAAGTATTTGGTATCTTAAAAAATGGAAGAAAGAATGAAGAACACCAGAAATCCATAGATTTTTCTTTAGTCTTACAACTTTTACTATACTTCTACCAAATGCAAAGCATTTGTAAAGTTAAAGAGAGATCATTGTGTTCAATATTCTATCATGAGTACTTAAACTTGAGTGAATTTTAGGCTCTGTCAAATAATTATTTACCAAACATTGCATAATAGTTTTGCAAAATTTGTAAGTGCAGTGGAAACACATTAAGCCAAAATACAACATAATTAATTTTTATGTGTGGTATATAAATTGTGGTTCTTTTATTTTATACAATTGCCAAATTTGTGTTCTATGGTAGAATTACCATTTGGATGGATGTTGATACTTGTCCTGGAAATAATACTCAAGGAAGATTGAGAAATACTATGCTAAACACTGTCTTTATTTTTCAACATTTTATTTGAATTAATTTTTGACATAAAAAAGAAGAATAATAGTTGAAACATATCCTTTCCATTATAGCTTCTAATATTTTTACCTTTTGTAATCATAGTGCAATTAACAAAAGAAGATTTAACATTGGTGCAACCATTGACTAAGTTGTTGAACTTATTTGAATTTATTCAGTTTCTCTATTAATGTATACTTACTATTCCACAATCTTATCCAGTATCCCAAACTTTATTTATATTTATCTTTTAGCTTTCTCCAATCTTTGGTAGTTTCGTGGGTGAGACTGGAGTCACTATAAATTCATGATTTTAATGCAGAAAACACAATAGATACATTAATATAGATCTGTATCTGTGTGCATCTGGTACAATATGTTACATAAATTCCTGACTGTGTTTCTGAGGTAACCTAGAAACAGTGTCATACCACTAACAGTGAACACACTTAACCATTAGAAATCGATTATTAAATATCAGACTCCAATAAAAGGAACCAGAGCTCTTTGGAATGTTGGTGGATTGCAAGACTGTTGTAGGCAAAATATGAAGGTAACCTGGAAAATTTTGTAGTTCTAGAAAGTAAGGAATTTCTCATATTAGTGTGGGTCTTGCCAAAATGACACAAGAAACCAGGCCAAAGGAGTTCCTAGTGGCAAGGATGGAACAATTTGAGCTACAAAATAATTAATGAGAACATTATATTTTAACCCATAAAATAAAATAAGTACCCAGGATTCCACACTGGTAAACAATGTAACAAATAAATGGGAGAAAAGGGATCACTTTTTCTTACTGAAGAATTCAAATTAAAAAAGAAATGTAGAAGAAAAAAGAAAATATTAAGTCAGTCACCATTAAACAAACACTATGGGATTCCCCCAATGGGTACTACTAATATTAGCATGTGAAAATTTAAGGAGAACCAGAATAATTGTACAGCCTTGACATAACTTGCTAAGATATTTATTAACTATGAAGGCAAAAATTCTAACTTTTAGGAGAGAAGCCTGACAAATAGCACCTTAAATAAGGAATCAAGGCCAGTATCACCAATAAAAGACACGTTACTCACGTAACCCTTTCCCCGATGCACTAAAGACACCACATAGCTTCTTTGGTATTCCCACCAGCATTTCTATTTATAAGGAAACGTCAGGTGCACCTCTATTGGGTGCTTCTGAAATATAATTGATGCTTTTCAATACTAAGGTACTGAAAGATGAGCAAGAGGAATTTATAATTTTGTTTTCCAACATTTTACTCAGCTTCATTCGAGGAAGTTTTACATAGTTTTAGATAGTATTGTGACTGGGAGACTCCTCCCAGGAAAAGAGTTAAGAAAAACATGTGGTTAGAGAAGACAAAGACCAAGGCAAAACAAAGGCAACAGGACACCGTGCTGCACCCCACATCCTGGAACCCACATCCGAGGCACCACTTAAGTGTGGATCTGGGCCACACTTGGCAGAAGCCCCCAGTTCTTCCCAGACCCATAGGTCAGTGACTTCAGATGAAAATTCGCCATGAGTCCTCCCTTGTTATTGTAACCTAACATTCACAGAGTCTCTGGTTTTAAACACTGTGATGAAAGAAAAGGAAAATCCAGTGTCTACTGACACCAGAAAAAGGATTCAAAAAAAAAAAAAAAAAACCACTAGGAAGAGAAGCAAGGAAGGAGGTACGGAGAGAAAAAGAGGGAGATTTTTCTCTCCCTTCAGTCCTGAGCTCGTCACAGAGGGCCCAGGGAATCAGCTGTCATGTGGGTGGAAGAGAAAGTTTCTCAAAAGTAATAGGGATTATAATTACCACTCTGACTGCCAGAAAGGAAAAGGAAAAAAAAAAAAAAAAAAAAAAAAACGGGTGGGAGAGCATGCTCAAATGAGCTATCTTTAGCTCCCTTGGAAGTTTCACACTCAAAAACTGTGACAGAGGACTATATTTTGTAATCTGGCAAATCTAGTTCAGTCACCCTCCTTCTGTAGGTGGATAAAATAGAGTACCAGTGAAGACGAGAGGCACTTTGATTTCTCCTCCTAGTGAAACACAGGCACACACAATTTAAAGTTTTAATATGTTTGATAGCTCTAGATCAATAGTTGTCACTTGGTGTATAAAACCTGAACTATTTTTGATATAACTTCTTAAAATCTGAACCTCTGATTTCATTAATGGATTTTTGTGTGCTTTTAGTGGTTTGCATCATATTTGAAATTATTAACAGACTTTTCCAAACCCCACAGCATCTTCCCCCCCCCCCCTCAGTGCCCCATATCCCTAGCAACCACGTGACCTTCTAAAAGCAGGAAGGTGGACAGATATCCTTTATCAAATGCCGTGTCTGGCTGCATAATGGCTCCCTGCTTCCTTTTGGTCTCATGTACTTCTCAGATAGAAAGTGTTGCTATCAGCTACTCTACTGGTTTCAACAGCTGATGTCTTCTGTAGCCAGCTTCCAAGTGAGCCTTACATACGTTGCCTGCACTGGTTGTTCTGAGGGTAATCATCAGATCTTTTTTTTTGAATGAACCCAGTGAGATCCATTTGCCTCTGAGTCACCTCTAACAGGCTGTTCAGTTACATCACTCCGGTGTCTTCTTGAGCTCCCTCAGGTGAACCCTGGGGCTCATACATTAGCTCAGTACTGGACCCAGGGGAAATGTAGAAACCTTCTATGCAAGATTCATCTTCTTCTTCTGTTTGTATATGTGTGTGTGTGTGGGGGGGAGTGCTATGGTGAATGTCATCTCTGTGCATCAGTCAGTTCCTTATCCTGCTTCATGCCTAAACTTCGGCTGCTGTTCAGGAAACTACAACTTGGGAAGGAATAGGGAACTTCCAAAGACTCCCAAATTACATGAAAAAGCCTTTTTCATATTTCCACTCCATATTCTTTCCATCCCTTCTACCAAGGGGTGTGACTTTCACTGTGTCAAGAAACTACACAATTGTTGGCCATGTGGCTCAGTGGTAAGCACTTGCCTAGCATGTGTGAGGCCCTGGATTCAATCCCGAGTGCTGCCAAAAAAGAAAGAAACTATACAATTTTTCACACTTGGTCTTCTAAAACTTTTTGATCTCACCTTACTCTGTTCTAAATGTCATGGATTTCTTGGCCATACTATTAGTGTGTTAGGACTATCACACAAAAATACCACAAACTGGGAAGCTTAAACAATAGAAATTTATTTTCTCACAGTTCAGAGGCTAGCAGTCCTAGGTCAGTGTTCGGTTTCTCCTGAAACTTTCTCCTTGGCTTGCTGATGGTTGAATTCTTGCTGTGACTTCACATGGCACTTTCTCTGTGCATCCATATCCCCTGATGTCTTTGGTGTGGCCAAATTTCCTCTTCTTATGAGGACACATGTTAGGTTGCATCCAGGCTCACTCTAAGTTCAATTTTGACTTAACCATCTCTTTAGAGGCCCTATCTCCAAATGCAGTCAATTCTGAAGTCTGTGGGTTGGTGCTTCCATATGAGAATCATGGATAAACCCAATTCAGCCTCTAACACCTGTGAACCTGGGAGATATCATGGGTTCTACCAGGACACATTGTTCTACAAATTATTTTTGATTTTGTTTTGTTTTGTTTTTTTGCAGTGCTGGGGATCGAACCCAGGGCCTTGTGCTTGCAAGGCAAGCACTCTACCAACCAAATTATTTTTGATTTTACTGTGTAAATACTTCTGCTGATTCTATGGGGACATTAAAAGAGATGATATTGTCTGTGCATTCCGGGTAGTTCTTTCTCCATTTCTTCCATGGCCAAAAAACAAAAACACAAATGAAACAAAAAAGTACTACAAGACTGGAGACCTGAATGAAGGTACTTACAAAAGAAACATGGTACATGTCTTCCATTTACTCTTATTTTTCTTTTCTATAAGCTAATATGTTCTGAAAGTCTGCAGAAAGGAATTTTATTAGGTGTTTCTTAAAATCAGTATGACTACCTAAGACATATTTTCTTAAGCTTGCTTATTACAAGATCCAGCAAAAGGATTTTTCTATTAAGCATATTTTGAGAAATCTGTTTACTGCTCTGGCTTGGCAGTCCTCTGCTAGGACAGCCTTTAATAGCCCAGCCTTCACTATCAAATTAGATCTAAATATTTCCGTTTTATTTTTTTTAAACTCTCCATTCTGTAGTACTAACTTATTTTTGTATCCTTATCTCCTCTTATATATATAGCATGTTCTCCAAATAACATGATCCTAAATATACTTTGTAGTTTCCGCCTTCTACATCTTTTTTTAATGTGATTCCCTCTGCCTTGAATTCATTTCTTCTACTTTCCTAGAAGATTTTGTTAAATCAAAAAATCTAGCTCCTCATGAACATTTTTTAAACTCCCCAATTTCATGCGATTTCTTCCTTCTAGGAACTTGCATATAATTTTTTAGATTCTGCCAGAGCATATATTGTTACATTTCAAGTGTTTATTTTTTGGAATTGTAATTGTATTATAATTTAATTTAAGGTAGAAAACATGTCTTGTACATTTTATACATTCCATAGTTCTTTCCACAATGTAGGTATTCAGTGAACAGTTAAAGGAAGTAAAGAATGTTCTAAAGAGGATTCTTTGAAGCTTGTAATTCAAAGTATTTTATGACCCACATGCATATATCTGCTTTCTCTCATGAGACTCCATTGGAATAATCACAAAGAAATAAAGAATCATAAGCTTTCATCAGTGAAAAATAAGTGGAAGGAGTGGGAGATTTCAATGAATTTCTGAGAGGTGAAAAGTAAATAAAACTTTTCTGGCAAAGCCCCCATCTCAGAATATTCTTAGGAGGTGATGGAGTTGGGTAAACGCCAGTCTCCAGTAAGACTCTGGGGTGCAAGATTCCTACAAAAAGAGAGCAAAGATTAATTAAAGTTCTGAATGTAGAACAAGGAGTCTTCACTCTTCCATTCTCTACAGTACCATGTCCTGGTATTTGTGTCTAGTCAGAAATTTATTACTGGGTAAATATAAAAATTTTCCCAAAAGAAATTTTTAAAAATGTCTGAGGTATACACTAGCAGATAATTTGGAGTTGCAGTTCACCCCTCTGGATTCAGATATTTGTGAAGGCCCACACTAAATAGCCAAATTCCCTCTCCGCTCACTCTAAGGTGAAACCTGCCATTTAAAAAATCATATTAAAAGAGAATAGGATCCATTTAATATTCCTGTGTCTCATAGTCAGAATTTTGACATGTGACTTGTTAATTGCTAAAAGTTGGCATGCAAAATGAAGCAAGGGGAATATATCCAGTTAAAAGGAAAGCTACTACTTCTAGTTGTAATGCAATAATTTGGGTTTCATAGGGAAGATTTGGTTTTTCATATTCACTAGTAAACAGTTTCTTTAGAAAGTAAAGACAATATCATTTGAAAGGAGAAGCAAGTATATATTTTGGAAGCAAGGAGAATTTCAGTAAATGAGGACAAAAATACATTAAAAGAGATCTATTTCGAAAGTAGAGAACTGTAAGTAATAGTTTTGGAAAATATTGAAGGATTGTAAAAGGGTTGTAGTGATGGTTTAAAGGAACAGAATACTATGGATATAGTCTGATCATTTATTTATTTTTATTATACATGAACACAATGCCTTTATTTTATTCATTTATTCAGAAGTGGTGCTGAGGATTGAACCCATGGCCTCACATGTATGAGGCTAGTGCTGTACCACAAGTCACGATCCCAGCCCTAGTTTTTAATTTCTAGAAAAATTAACTACAATTTTTGTTGAGATGATTGTAGAATAACTGTATTTTCTTAATTTTGAGGGAATAAAAGGGTCCTTACCAAATAAACCCACAAACAAAAAATATCTTAAAATCAGTATAATTGCTAATAAGAGAGTCATGGTGGAGAAATAGAAAGATAGCTTACTGAAATTAGAAAAGTGCTGAAATTTTTAAAATTTAATAGAAGTGTTGTATCACACTCTCATAGAATTTCACATAAAAATGCAGAGAAAGAATATATAAGGAAAAGGATTAGAAGTGCAGGAGATTAATCCAGCAGTTTTAATACTGGAGATAGTGGAAGTTGCAGAAAGAAAAGATAAATAAAATGGAGTGTGAGAAATTCTGAGATTAGAAGGAAAATTTAAGCCTTTAGCCTGACAGGGTGTTCTGAGTGTAAGGTCATAATAAATGACAATAGAGACATAGTATTACCAAATTATAATGGATTGATTAAGAAGAATATTTCTTCAAACTTACAGAAAGAGCGGGGGAAAAAGAATATCTGTGTTGATTAGAGTTCTTAAACTGCAGACAAGTCTATATATTTAGCTTGTTTTAAGTATAAACATTTATAAAGAGATATGGATGACCCATAGAGCCACTGGGGCAACAAGAACATTAGCCTCTGTCTGTGCTGAACTTGCTTGAACAATTCCCAGCACCACAATAAGCAACTATCTAGAAAAAGTAGTTTTGTCCTCATCAGACCCCAAAACCCTACTTCCTCTGAACATCTGCTGAAACAAAACTGGTGCTTTCTGCCCTGTTTCCTCATTTAACTCACTCCCAAAATAAAATCCTACATTTGTATCTAATTGATTGAAACGAGGTCACATATCAGTACCACAGATAGGAGTGATGATTCCTTCAAGTTACTATTGAGAAGGGATCCAAATTAGAAAAGTCAGGAATGGCATCTCAACAGGAGACTGGAATAAATCAAAAGTAACACGTAGAACAAGATGTGCATTTCCCTTTCACAACTGAGAGGGGAAAAAAAGGCAATAACAAACTCCAAGAAAATCAAAAACTATGATGAAACAAACGAAAGATTATTTGAACATTCTCTCCAGTGCACCTCAGGGAACTGGTAGATAAGGTCATATATTTATAACATTCCATTTTACTCTGCAATAAATTCCATTGCTGTAGTCATGATAATGTAATCAGTGTTCACAAGTTCTCTACTTTTAATCAGAAGGTATAGACTTATTTATAGCTACTGAGCAAACTACAAGTATTTTCCACTTTAACAATGTAAAAATAACTACAGTATTTAATTTGGGAATGGAAGTAGAGAGAAAATTTGGAAGGGAATTGTGTATCTATTCCTAAGCTTACAAAATAGAAAAATCAAATCTGTTTCTAGAGTTAGTTGAGTATGTTAAGTTAAAAAGTAACTCTTAGATCTTAAATTGTAATCTAACAGCTAGTAAGTCAATTTCTTCAGTATATTGATTTTATTTGGCTACCAACATGACATAAATATTATCTTCTTTTGAGGTTTGTTTTGTTTTAGAATCTACCTCTCGGTGGATATGTCAACAACCATTTAACCATGAGTCGGAACATTTGACCTGGCTCTCTTTTTACTTTACTAAACTTACTGCAAGACAGAATTTAAAATAGCAATATGATTATTTGTGCAGCCTTAGGCAAATCCATTCTGAAATAATTCTTTTCTTTCATAGCTCTCAGAAGGAGATCGATAGATACAACTTCAATGATATGGTAATAAAATTTAAGAATATAAACAGGAGACATTTGAAAAGTCTTCCAATTAAACTCAGGATTTGGAAGGATGTGTTCTTAATTTTTGGTCAAAGTTTAAGCTATGAATCAGGTAAAATGCTAACAAAACTTTAATTAAGATTTAAAATAATGTTATAATTTGGTCACTCATTCATTTATCCCATAAACAATAACCACATGCATTCACACAGTAAAAGGTATGGTTAAAAGTTTGAGAAATAATAACATAAATGAGTCCTGATCTCAACTCATACCAAGACTCATGAACAGACTGTTGGTCGGTTTTGTGATTTTGCAAAGCAGCACACAGTTTTCAACATGGCTTACATATGGATTTGGAAAATTTCCAAATTTTCCCCAATTAATTTTATTCATAAAGCTGTGTTTTAGTTGTGGTGGTGTGAGATTTTGTGCTTTGAAAATAAATCCAATGTCGATAGGGGAGTGCCGCAAAATCTCCTGAGATCTAATTAGTGTTAAAAGAGCAAAGAAAGGGCAAATAATAAAACATAAATAGCAACAGTAAGAGATTCCCAAACTCCTATGTCCTTATGCATTCATATTTTGGAATGTAACTCTCTGGTGCATTTGTCATGATGTCCTAAACCGAAGGGACTGGTATAGTGACGTACTGTCAATGCACAGGGCAGGAAGCACTGGAACCATATGGTGTTTAGTAAGCAAGAAAGTGGGCTGTGCTCTGGAGCCAGAGGGAAGACATATCTTGGCTATAAATTTTTATTAATGCTAAAATGGAACAGTCTGAAATCAGTGAGATATGACTTAATAATGGAACTAAAGAGCTGAAAGTGCAGTTTCATTATGACAAGTTAATTTCTTTTTTCACATGGCAGTATAAAAAGTAGATGAAAACTCTCAGCAGAGCTTTAAGATTATTTTTGGCAATAGTTAATAGGAATTAAACGAGCACTACCAAAACCACCCATTGAAGTTATTGAAGGAGAAATCAATTTCAAGGTCAGTGAATTTTGGCCACCTTCATTGTGCAGTCCACCTTTCAAATCTGTCTTTTGAACTTTTTTTTTTTTTCATTTCTTATTGAAGTAGATCTCTTTCAAAGGGTGTTCATTGCTTATGTTCACTTTTAGTAATGCTTGAAAACTATATAGCAGTTCTCTATTCTTTAGACCTGCTACAGCAGCAGTCCTTATCCTTAGAAAGGCAAACAGCTTTGCAGTTCCATCTAGTGGCAGAAACTTGATTATCACCTTTGTATCTTAGAACTCAGATTTCTCTTGATGTCTGATAACGTAAAGTTGAGGAATTTCTGCTACTCTAGAGCAGAAATGCATAAGCAGCTTTCTAGTAGACTGAGGTATTAAAATCTTGGGTTATATTACTTCTATCTAGAGTTCTCCAATATTTTCTTTCTAGATAAGATAACCCTACATTTGTAGAGTCCATTTTTATCTGCAGACTAGCAGGAATAAATGTTCATATGAAGTTAAAATGACTTTATTTTGTAACCTCACTTGTTTTGGCAGCTTCTGTGCACTCTTCACCCCATAAGTTATAATTAATAAAGACATAGTCTATACTCGCAATAAAAAGATTTTTATATCACTATCTTTATTCAGATAAAATAATGTTATTTATTTAAATGACATCCTTTTTTCTAAGTCCAAATTTCCCACAGTTATATGTAAAGCATTTTAGTACCTACGGAAAAATGAATTTTATATCAAATATATCTTGTGACAGTTGCTCTTTATTTCCACTGATGTGAAAATAATTTCACTTGATAGCTAAAACAAGTATATAACAGCAATGGGCATAATAATCCATGTCAATGTTGGTGAATCTGAAACTGATTATTGATCATGTGTTGAACTACTATAGTTAGGATTGACGAGAACTTAAATGTACTAAGAAAACTAACCCTAATGATTAGAATCCAGAGACGTTTAAAACAGCCAGTACAATATTGTGAAAGAGGTAGATTCTCACTAATGATTACGTTGTACAGCTCACAGGCAGTGCTTGAAAACTTCAAGGGTGTTCTTTAGTTTACCATTAGTGTGACGTAATTCTTTATAACTGTAAAGAAAACCCAGAAGTAACAATCAGATTTTACTTTCTAACATTTATTAATGTGAATTTCACAAAAACATCTGTCTTGAAAAACATAAGTTGTCCACAGAGAAAGGTTTTGTACTATTTTTAAAAATATAAACCATATCACTGAACAGAGTAATTCAGTATATCCCTGGTATAATAGAGTATACAATATAAAATGGCTTAAAAATACTGTATTTGTAACAGGAAATTCCAGTTAAATCCTTTATTTCTCCCTTTGGGAAAATTTGAATTGGGAAAACATTTAAAAACAAAACTATGTAAGGGTCTTTTATTGAATTCACAGGTCTATACTAAAATGCACTTCTGCAGAGAGCAGACCCAAGTACTCAGTAACTAAAAGCCCTTTTTCCACTTGGATGATCATATTGAAGTGCAGGAGATTGGTATGTGAGTTAATTTGCTCTCTGGCAATAAATACCTTTTGCCTTGAAGGTATAATTATGGATTAATGAGAAATGTGCAGCTTGTGTTTAAAGAAAAATCAGTTGTCAGAATTGATTTATACACAATCCAGTTGTTGACTGGAACAATAATATCTCTAACTTGGAAATGTTAAACAGAATAGAGCAACCACTTTTTAAAAATGAACACCTACTATGTGAAAAGAGACTGATTGTCCCAGGTTTGGTGATTACAACTCAGAACTGAGGACAAAGAAGAGTAAAGTATCTCATTTTGTTTTCTAATCTTCCTACCCTTCTATAAAAAGATGATCAGAAAGAGCGGCCAACAGAGAAGGGCAAGTGCTTTTCCCCAGCCTGGTGAACTCACTACTTATTATGCCTGTGGGATAGGATGTCTGCTGCAAGTGGAAGCTAGTATCTCTTTGCTCGTTAGATAGCTACTTGGACAGTTCTCTGTGGTTATTGGAACATGAGGAAATGAAAGGCAAAGGTGGCAGGTTAGAAGTAGAGAGCAGTGTCAAGCATGTGTATCCCATAGCACAACTAATAACTTAAAAGTTTGAGCTAAATTTCTCCTATCCTGTATATCCCACGAAGGGAGGAACCTTAGAAAACTAGAAGCCATAATGTGTTCCAGTAGGAAGTAAGTTGAAAGACAATGGTTACCACTGATTGTATATTATCTTACATCCTGCAAGAATTTTCCCACCTCTACAAGATTGCCAACGTTTGGTAAACTTTTTCATAGAATACATGGATGGCCAGTTAGTTAACTAATCCAGAGAACAGGAGCAGCCCATGACAACCAAGCCTGCATTGGTAAGATTAGAGCTACAAGCTGGGCTTAATTTGAATGGAACTTGAACATGATTTCAAAGAAATGGGCATGGTAGATTTGAAATTGCATGGCTGAAGGCCACTATCCTATAAGGAGTTTCTAATTTACTTAACTTCACTTGACATTTTTTTCTCCTTTTTTTCTAAGAAAATTTTTTTCTTACAATTTACTTCTTTTAAATTGCTTTTCCCACTAAGACATTTGTTTAGGGTTTACAATGTAGAGGATGACAGATGAAGCTTCTTCTAGGCAACCCCATCATTTTTTCCAACATTCTCATGACTAAGGTACTAGGTACCTGAATTCTGCAAATGCTCTTTTATTCTAGGGAACTAGAGACCTAAGGGTTTCTTTCAAATATCAAGCATTGCCTATGTTCTATATTCTCAATAGAATATTTCACTTTTATATTTCTATTCTTTTTTTCTTTATTTTTCTACTAACATTTTTACAACAGCTGTAGCTGGCAATTATTTGAAAATAAATGGGAACATAAACCTGAGTAGGAAGTATTCTTTATGATTCAGTTTTTAGTCAGTATAGTAGAGCAACCTTAAAAGTGCATGAAGAAAACAAGACTATACTGTTTTACAGGTTGAAGTACTCTTTAAGGTTAAGAGTAGTAAGTAAATATGACATTTTCCCTACATGATCATTTGGGGTAAACCCATTACAAATCTTCATTAAATGGCTTTTCATGATTTTAAGTAAGCATTGCATTTGTCATTTTTGCCCCTAAAAGCTTTGTGTTTTATTGTTGCTATTTTTACCTAATTACAATATTCAATTCATATAACATGAAGTGCATTTCATGTCCATTAGTAATTATGAAACTCATTGAAGTTTTTCTTAATTCTAATAGCAAATTCATCATAGGGTAAGTAATTGGTTAGGTCTTAAAAATTATTTTGCTTAAGGAGAAAGGAAATATATAATTGGAAACACAGCACCTTTAGTAATTGAGCATGGAGAACACTGTTAGATTATCCTTTGTTCATTTAACAAAACATTTATTAAACACTTAACTCTGTGTCAGAAGAGATGTCACATCTTGAGGATAAAAGTGGTAAATAAGACATGATCCTTTTGTTAATGGAACTTATTTCACAGGAAGCAAGATACTAAGGATTAATTAATACCATTCAATGTTACAGTATTATGAAAAGAGAAGTACACTACTGCAAAACTGAGGGAGGAGTGATTAAGCCCAGGTCAAGGAAGGAGTAGGCCATAGGAGAGAGAGGAAAGCCCGGCTATATGACAGTCTCTTGTAAGGACTACTCTTGGCTAGAGCACCCAAGAGAAAGAAGATAGTAGTTGGTGAAACCTGAAAGACAGTCATAGATTAGTTCAGGAGGGCTTTGTAAAGATAATAAAAATGTTCAACCTTGTAAAACAGAGGAAGCTCTGTAAGCATTTTCAATAGGAAGGTAACATCAAGTGATGTAAAGTTTTGAAATTTTCCATCTCCTCAAATGTTACCAGTTTTACATGTGGACACCTTCAAAGTCTCACCCTTCTAACTACAACATAAATGCATTGTAAAAGCCAGCTTTGGAGGCAAGAAGGTGAGTTAGGAGTGATTTAAAAGTGTGAGAATTGATAATAGAAAGGGATAAGCAAATTGGTAAGTCCAAGAGACACCTGGGTAGTAGAGTTAAAAGATTTTCTGCATAAGAAGTTTGAGAATCTATTACCTATTTGTGCATATTTCCTTCATTCAAAAACAAAGTTTGAATTAAATCTATCAAGATACAAAAAGATAGGCAATTTTAAAAAATGGTAAATTGTGCTAGAATGGTAAATTGAAAACATGAAGGCATTTTGCAAATCTATAGGACCTAAGATGTCCTCCATTACTAAAAAACATTAAAAAAAAAGTTGATTATTAATTTCCTAGTAGACTGAAAAATGACATTCACACTGAATATTGGACTACTCAGAACTGGTTTTTGAACAAAGTTCAGATAGTTTACCCAAATAACCTGAGTTGATTTTTTGGTATACCCTTTCTGGAAAGGTCATTGAAAGCCATTATGTCTCCGTTGCTTTATCTGTGGAATGAGGATAATAATAGAATATACAAATGGTCCTGCCTCATAATGTTTCAACTTTGGATCTTTCAACTTTCTGATGGTGTGAGAGAAATATGCATTCAGTAGAAACCAAGTTCACATTTTGAATGTCAGTCTTTCCCCAGACTAATGATATGTGATCTCGACCCTGTTTCAGGATACTAGGCAGTGGCCCTGAACCACAGCTCCCAGCCAGCCTCACGATCAGGATAAACAGCTAGTACTCTACATTGTACTTATTTTGTTGCTAAGCTATGATATTCTTGTAGGTTAGATGTCTGAAATGCATTTTTGACCTGATGGTATTTCCACTTACAATGTGTCAGCTGGGACACAACCCCTTCATAAGTTTAAGAGTTTCTGTGTCTCATAGATTTCCAGGAGAATTATATTCTTTCATGAAACAAATATTTCTGAACATGTACTGGGTTCTAGAAAATGTTCTTGTCTCTGGGCATCCCACAGAACAACATAAGCAATGGGGCTCAGCAGGCCCGTTACTTATATTTTGCTGAAGATTGGCATTGGATGACAGACTGTGGCAAAAATAGTAATAAACATGCAAATTGGCTTATATGTTCATATCATAGAGATGTGAATTTCACCCAGAGTTATGAAGTTAAGACCATCTCAACAATAATGCAAATAACATTCCTTTTGAAGCAAATGAACTTATTTCAAGTTCATATGGGCAAATGGAGAAATCAGACTAGCAAAGAGAATTTTGAAGAATTATGAGGGGGGATGCCATATATATACATACACATATATAAATATATATTTTAATATTTTATAGTTACAATAATTAAATTAGTGTCACATTAGTAAATGAATAGAGACAAATAAATTTGACAGACCAGAAAGTCCCAATAGAGGCACATATACCTAGGAATTCAGTATTTGGTAAAGAAGTTATTTAAGTTATTTAATAAATTTAATTACTGGGTAGATACCTGGAAAAATGAAATTTTTTTTTTTTTAATTTTTGTGGTTCTGGGGATTGAACCCAGGGCCTTGTGCTTGCAAGGCACATAATCATAATCACAGGAAGAGAGAAAAAATATTACTTTATACCTAAATAAAATTTACTCCTAAAATATTTGCAAATGATAGAGGGATTTGTATGACACAGCATATAATACTGCCTTAAAAATTATAAGGTGACTCTGAAAAGTAGACAAATAAAAAGCTTAAATCACCACTACCAATCCTGATTCTTTCTTCTTTGATACTTTTTATTTTCTTATTTATTAAAAAATGTTTCAAAAATTGAAAAGATATAAGAATATCATTAAAAATATTCATGCACTTCGTATTCCGAATCCACTACTTCTCTCCCTCTCTAGCATATAGTTAACACATTAGTGAATCTGCAGGCATGTTTGTACTTAACATTTTAAGCATAAGATTTTTCCACCTTGTTTTGTAAGCACTATTTGCATTTTCACTGTTTATTATATAAATATTTATTTATCCATACATCTTATGGATATGGGTACGCAAGGTTTTTGTATTCTTTTTCTCCTCTTCTAACAACAAATTACTTCAGTTTCAACTTCAAGATGCACCCAGAATCTAAGCTGTTCCAAATCATCATTAAACTTCCATCTAAAAACTTAGTTCCTGCCTTGTTTTTTTTTTTTTTTCTTTCTCTCCAGTTGTTGTTACTTCTGACACACAAGGCAGTGTGCTGATTTCTTTTGTTTATTGTTAGTGTTCCCCCACTAGCAGCTGCAAGAGATAGAATTTTTGCATTTTTTTTCACTGCTGTAAACTTTTAATCTAAAACCTTTTCTGGCATTTCACAATCACTTGATAAGTGTTTTATGTAGAAATTCATGAATAGGAACTGAACATAGTCTTCAGTGTTAGATGGAATTGCTAGTGTAGAACATTTTTCAAGCAAATAATCTGAGCTTAAAAAAAGAAGAAGTTTGCATATTTCCAAGGAGCTGAATGTTGAGTTTCTTGGTTACCCATTGGAGGCCTTTAAAGAAATTATAAAGAAAAGAAATCGTGAAGAAACTAGTCTTGCTTAGTGAAAAGCATCCATCTAAAACAGCAAGACAAGAAGTGAGGGATTTAAGAAATTCATCTGATCTGTCCTTGTCAGACTCCTATCCTTTCTGTTCTGTCAAGTAGCCACTTGGTGTTCCCATTTCAGCCTCTGGAGTTTAGATTTATGATTGTCTTGAACAGCTTTTAATAAGTGACCTTGCATTGCAATTATTTGACCCCTTGCTGCCTTTTGGATCTCAAACGAATATTCATGAAGTACCAGCACCTTCTCTTACATTTCCATACCATCGGATGGGTTTTCATCTTTGCCAAGAACTATCTTGCCAATTGTACTATGATACACAACATGACAATTTCATTCTGTTTGCCAAAAGGAAAGTTTCTCCATCAGGTCTAATCATTCTTAGAAAGTAGTAGTTATATGTAGCAATATGAAAGCAATAGTCAAAAGTGTCTCCTCCTTGTTTTTCTTTTCAGATTTCTAAATACTATTAAGATTGTGGAAAAATAGGTAAAAGTTTTAAGTGCAATCTTGTTTAGAAGTTTGACTAGCTATGTTGTAAGTGGCTTCAAAATTGAGAAATGAGGAGAATATGTCAACTACCACTTACTTAGTGATTTTCATGATCCTAAGACCTCTTAAGTGATTTTTTGTGTGTTATTTTAATCTAACAAAGTAAGCCTAACACGTTTTCACTAAAGAGATAAAGAATCACTAAGATGTTAAATAACTCACTGGAGGTTGCAGAGTTAAATTCAAATCAAGCAAAAATAGATTCCAGGGCCCACACTTATGACTCTTAAGAAATTAAACACAAGTGAAACATACCTTGAATATATTTATTATTGTTTGACAGTTTGAAATGGCTGATAAATTTCTCCCTACCTTTGGACAATATTCTGAGCTTCAAATGACTTCAAATTCTAAATATCACATTACTTATCTACTTCCACCCATTCAGAATCTATACAGATTATGATGGAATATTTTAATTTTGTGATATTTATATTTTGCTGCTTGATGCACATTACTTGTGCTGGTGGAGTTAATAAGCTTTATTCAGCAAGAGTAAATTATTGTTAAAATGGAGGAATGGTCCTATTTGTATATTTATTAAATTTCTCATAATTTGAAATTTTAATGTAATTCTAAGCCACTGAGTTAGGTAGTGCATTGTACCACAATCTAGAACAAAACGGACTGTATTTTTATGATAAATTTCCTTTTAGAAATACTTCTGGTATCTTTTTCAGAGGATGACTTAGTCATTCAGCCTCCTATTAAATATCATCACACGCTGGATGATTAATAAACAAAGAAATTTATTTCTCACTGTTCTGGAGGCTAGAAGTCTGAGATAGATCTGATAAGGACTCTCTTCTGAACTCTAGACTTCTGACTTCTTTTTGTAGTCTTACATGGCGAAAGATAACTAACTAGTTCTTTGGAACTAATGATGGCACTAATCCCATTGACAAGGGGTACACTGTTATCTTCAAAGAATCTAACTGCAAATGCCATCTACATTTAATGCTTCATTCCATGTATTTTGAGGGGAACAAAAACATTCAATCCACTGCAGAGATCCTTATTTCTTTTATCACAATGAAATATCTTTCTTTACAGAGGTACAATTGGAAGAAAGCCATTGCTATAGTATAGACAGATATTATAAATATGTTTTCTGTAAAATTAATTGATAAACTGAAAAATATAATTTTACATAGAAAGCAAAATCAATACCTGCGAAAGCCAAGCAGGTATCATGACATAAAATTAACCACTGTATAAGACAATAAAACAAACATTACTGTTGGAATGTACATGGAAGCATATGCTTAAGCACTAAAAGTCTAATGCTGTATCTTATTGTTTTATGGCCCGAGTAAATGCTGTTATTAGCTGGGTCTTATAAAACTCCCACTTTCTAGAAATCTATCATTTCTCAAGCATATAAGTATATAGTGTTAATTTTAAATTTTGGAGAGACTCTCATGTGTAATGTCATCACTTAGAGACCAGGCAACCTTGCAGAATTTCTTTTGAGTTGTGCCTGCCAGCTCTTACAGTTGTGAAACAGTTGTATGGCAACAACTGTTTTTTAACCACATTCATTGTTTTTCTCTTTGTGTGTGTGTATGTGTGTGTGCTTGTGTTGCAGAGAAGGCCAGCAATCGCCAGAACAGTGGCAGAAGATGTACGGTAGATGCTCTGGGAATGAAGTTTACCACATTGTTTTGGAAGAAAGTACCTTTTTTGCTGAATATGAAGGAAAGAGTTTTACATATGCCTCTTTCCATGCACACAAAAAGTATGTTTCTGCTTCCAGAATGGAACTTAAGTATCCATCAATCAAGCAATAATACTATTTTTAAAAATTAAATTTTATTATTAATACATTTTAATTGTACAAATTGATGGGTCTTGCTGTGACAATTCCATACATGGATACATACATTTATGATGCTTTGATCACATACACCCTCCCCTCTGTCCTCTCTGGCCCTTGTCTCCTCTCCCTGCTCCCCTTAGTCCACTTCCAGTTCCCTGACAGTACCTCTTCTACTTCTGGGTCATGCTTATTTATTATTAACTCTCCAAATGCTAGGGAAAACATGCTTTACTTATCTTTTTTGTCTAACTTCTACTATGCCCTCTCATTTCATCCTGCCAATAACATGATTTCATTATCTTTTATGACTGAGTAATATGCCATTGTATATATATCCACCATATTTTTTTATCTATTCATATGTTTATGGGTACTTAGGCAGATTCCAGATTTTGGCTCTTGTGAACAGTGGCATAATATATATGGGTATACATTTCTCTCTTGTGTATGCCGACTTCAGTGTCTTTAGATAAATACTCAGGACTGGTGTAATTGGATCATATGATAGTTCTATTTTACTTTCTTGAGGAATTTGCATACTATTTTATATAGTAGCTTTACTAATTTCTGTGTTCACCAACAGGGTGTAAAAGTTCATTTTTTGACATGTTCTTGCTGGTTATTTTAGTTTTTTTGGTAATAACCATTCTGATTGGGATGAGATACGATGTCAAGGTAGCATTGTTTAATGATTTATTAGTGCATTTTAGTTATATTTAATTGTAAGGTTCATTTCAATATCATCATACATGTGTGGAATACAGTTTGCTGCATTTCAGTACTTCCATTTGCCTCCTCTCCTTTCTACTCCTATTCCCCTTCCAAAGTAGTTTTTTTTTTTTTTTTTTGTGGTACTGGGGATCGAACTCAGGGCCTTGTGCTTGCAAGGCAAGCATTCTACCAGCTGAGCTATCTCCCCAGCCCCCAAAGTAGTTTTGAATTTCATTTCCCTACTGACTACAGATACTGAACATTTTTTTCATATATTTATTTGTCATTTGTGCTTCCTTTTTGGAGAAGTGCCCTGTCAGTCCATTTGCCCACTTTTGATTGGATTACTTGTTCTTTGGTGTTTTGTTTTATTTTGGTTTTTGAGTTCTTTATGTATTTTTTAAATTATTTATTTTGATTCATTGTAAACAAATGGGGTACAACTTGTTTCTCTGGTTGTACATGAAGTAGAGTCATACCATTTGTGTAATCATACATGTACACAGGGTAATGATATTTGTCTCATTGTTATTTTTCCTTCCCTCCACCCCTCCTACCTCTCTTTTTCCTCTATATAATCCTTCCTTCATTCTTCCCTCCCTCCCACCCCCCATTATGTATCATCATCTGCTTATCAGAGAGATCATTTGTCCTTTGATTTTTTGGGGATTGGCTTATCTCACTTAGCATGATATTCTCCAACTTCATCTATTTGCCTGCAAATGTCATAATTTTATTCTTCTTTATGACCGAGTAATATTTATGTACCACAGTTTCTTTATTCATTCATCAATTGAAGGGCATCTAGGCTTATTAACCCTTTGTAAGCTGAATAACTGGCAATTTTTTTTTCTCTCATTCTGTAACATATCTCTTCAGTCTGTTAACTGGATTACTGGGCTGTATAGAAACTTTTAAATTGATGTAATCCCATAGGTTAACTCTTGATTTTATATCCTGAGCTACTGAAGCCTTATTCAGGAAATTGTTGCCTTTGAATTACTTGAAGTGTTTTCTCCTAGAAGTTTTAAATTTTTAGATCTTAGAATGAGGTCTTTGGTTCAATTTAAGTTCATTTTTGTACAGTGTAAAAATTATGGGTATAGTTTCAAACTTCTACATGTGAATATCTAGTTTCTCCAGCATTATTTGTTGAAAATATTGTCTTTTCTCCAATGTGTGTTATTGGCTTCTTTGTTGAAAATTAGTTGATAGTCCCTTCTTGGGTCCTATATCTTAGTCTATCAGTCTTTTTGCCTGCTTTTAGGCTAATATGATAATGTTTTTGTTATTATGGTTCTATAGCATGTTTTGAAATTAAGTATTGTGATGCCTATAGCATTGACTTTTTGTTCAGGAAGATTTTGGCTGTTTGGGACCTTTTGTGATTTCAAATGAATTTTAGGATTGTTTTATCTAGTTCTGTGAAGAACATCATCAGTATTTTAGTGGAGATTACATTGACTCTGTAGAGTGAATTCTCCCAATCCATGAACATGAATGCTTTCTATCTTCTAGTGTCTTCTTTAGTTTCTTTTTCATTGTTTTATAATTTTCATCACAGATGTCTTTCACCTCCTTGGTTAAATTTATTCCTGGATATTGTTAAAATTTGTGTTTATTTATTTTCAGGCTCTCGTGAATTGTATTGCTTTCCTGATTTCTTTCTCAATGAATTCATTATTTGTCTATAGAAATGCTCCTGATTTTAGTTGTTTTTGAATTCTGCTATTTATTGATGTTTTTAAAATCATTTCAAAGAATCTTTTGGTATAGTCATTTAGTTTTTCTGCAAAGAGAATCATGTCATCTGCAAACAAGAGATAACTTGTATCCATTTTATTTCTTTCTCTTAATTGCTCTAGCTAAAATGTCAAGTACTGTATTCAATAAGAGTGGTGAGACAGAACACTTTTGTCTTGTTCCTGATTTTAGAGGAAACATTTTTAGTATTTCCTTATTATGGTGTTGGCTATCATTTCATCATAGATAGCCTATTTTGTTGATATATTATCCTTCTATTCCTAATATAATAAAGACTTTTATCAAGATGGAATACTGAATTTTATCACATGCTTTTCCTGCATTTATTGAGGTGATAATTGATTTTATCCTTGATCCTATTTATGTTCTGTATTTTTTTATTAATTTGTGTATGTTGAACCATGTTTGCATCATTGAACTGAAATTGACTTAATCATGTATGACATTTTTAAGATGCTGTTCAATTCAATTTGGAAGTACTTTATTGACGATTTTTGCACCTGTGTTCATCAAGCATATTGGTCTATAGTTTTCTTCCTTTCTTTGTTTTTTTGTTTCCTTCTTTATCTTTTTATTTATTTCTTTTAATGAAGTTTTGGTAGTAAAGTAGTACTGTCTTCACATCAATGAAGCATAGTTTTCTAAAATATAGCCAATACTGGTGTTCATAAGTTTCAAGTACTTTGGGATTTTTGACATCTTTATTGCAATATTTGAGCTCTGATTGCTGTATGGTCTCTACACATTAAGGTGGTCAAGAGTAATTATACTTTAGGAGGAATACTTACTTGAACAAGTTTTAAACTCTCATTTTAAATATTTTAGTTTATTAAGAATTCACAAATTCATGGAATATAGTTTCTTACAGAACTAAGTTTTCAAGTTTTGATTAGAAAAACTACAGAGTTGAAAAAAATTGATGTTGCTGCTTTCTTTGGTCAGAGAAATAAGATAAAAAGCAACGAAACTGCATTAAAATTCAGACATGGAATGTTATTATTATTATTATTGTGTTGTTGTTGTTTTCTGAGACAAATATTTGCTTAAGAAAAAAGGTATGTATACCATGAAAATAGTAACTGTATTAAAATATGTTACTCTAATATATTTCAGGGATTTATAATATATCTAGCCTATTCCACTAATCTATTATATAATGTACTTTCTCAGTATGATTAACATGTATATAATGTATATGTGTACATATATATTCTTCTATATAAAATGTTTTTAAATTTGATTTATTCCATGCCATTATAAGATATATCAAATAAAAATATTCAGGACAATTCCTGTTTGTGACATAACCCAAAAAACATTTAAAAAGTGCTTAAATAGCCTATTACATTTAAATATTTTATTTTTCCCAATTAATCTGCACATCTCTTCAAGGCAAATGTTCTTTCTAAAATTCAAATTTAACCAAATGTGATAGAAATAGTACTAAAAGAAACTCAGAGACTGTAGCTCTCTTCCATATAATGTCCTCTAAATGTCTTTCTTTCCCTATATCAATAATTTTTGAATTATTTTGGTCAAAGTAAGAAATACTGTTTATATTTTTTTGACCAGAGTAGTGTTTTTTAATTAACTTCTATTATATATATGTATATGTATATTATACTTCTATTAGTCATAATCAACTAAATAAATTTACAGGAAGATATTTTTATATAAAAATGAGCATCTTACACTTTTAAGGTTTACTTCAAGCTTCAACATTCTACGATTTGAAGTTTTAATATTTTCTTTTTATAATAGTTTAGTAATTTTCTTACCTATGTAAGAGTAAAAAAAAAAAAATCTAAGAACTATGCTGAATTACTTTTCTTAAACTCTTTTATTTTTATTTTTTTCAAATTAAGGTTTGGTGTCTGCTTGATTGGTGTTAGGAGGGAGGACAATAAAAACATTTTGTTGAATCCAGGTCCTCGATACATTATGAATGCTACAGACATATGTTTTTATATTAATATTACCAAAGAAGAGAATTCAGCATTTAAGAACCAAGACCAGCAGAGAAATAGCAATGTACCAAGATCATTTTATCATGGACCTTCCAGGTTACCTGTACATAGCATAATTGCCAGCATGGGTAAGTACAAACAAGTTTCAGATAGCTCTCAGTTTCTATTTTTAAAAAAAAATCATAAATATTCTCTGATTTTTTAAATTTAATTCCAAAGCTAAATTTAAAACATGTACAGTATATTGTAAACTAGGTATAATTAGATACACAGAAGAAAATGTCTATACTGTTGATTAATAAAAAAGTAAGATATTATAAAATACAGTTAATAATTATTTTGTATTTCTGGTTGTACTAAAAGTACCTGACTTCTATATTTCTCTTTTAAATTACCTATCCAGTTTTCTTCAGAGGGCATTTCTAATATTCTCCATTTTTCTCAAAACTGTCTTTCCATCTCCCCTTTCACTCTGATGATTATACTTGGGAAAAACAAAAAACAAAAACAAAAACAAAGAACAACAAAAAACAAAAAGCAAAAAACAAAAGAATGCTGTATGAATTTCCCTAAAATTTTTTGCCACCAAATCACCTAAAAACCTGTAGATGTTTACATTCTATCATGAAGAACGTGCCTCCTTCCTTTTAATGATCCTAGTGTGTCACTTATGCTATGGGCCTAGCCTCTCTCTTCTCCAGGTCTTTACTCTTTAGCTCATGATGTCCCATGTTTTCAATCCTGTGAATATTTCAACAGAAATGGAGGAATGTTGGATTGTATAGAGGGAAATGAGGGGAGAAGAGGGAAATGGGGGAGGAAAGATGATGGAAAGAGACAAACATCGTTTTCCTGTGTTCATCTATGATTACAAATGGTGTGACTACATTGTGCACAACCAGAGAAATGAAAAGTTTACTCCATTTGTGTATAATGAATCAAAATGCATTCTGCTGGTCATGTGTAACTAAATAGAACAAACAATAAAATATTGACACAGGTGCATTACAATATGTTGGAAATTATAATCTAAAGGATATATATAATCTTATATATATTTTCATGTACATATAATATATGTATACATATACATATATTTTCAAATGTTTATTCATTCACCTACATTTTTCTTAAAACAATATTCCTCTAAAAACATAACAGTTGTTTTGAATTACTATAGTGGAATATTTGTTGCTTAATTTAAGTTTTCATAGGTATTCCACAACTGGAATGATTGGACAAGATAGGTTAATTCATCCTGATTACTTAACTTCATTTTTTTAAAAAAATCATTCCCTCTCTCCCTCGCCCTCCCCCTCCTCTTTATGTATTTGATAGCTGTTTATTAAATACTTAATATGTACCAAGAACTCTCATATGTATTTGTAATAAATAAAATAGTCAAAAAACAGACAAAAATCTAACTTATAGAGCTTACATTCTATAATAGGGAATACAGGCAATAAACAGTATATATATGAAAGTAAATTATTTAGTACGTTAGAAGGGAATAACTAATAGAAAAAGAAGAAAAAAGTTGAATTTAAGTTTTGTTGGAGTGTAAGGGACATAAATGTATCTGGAAACAAGGGTAAATGTAAAAAATAATCATAATGCTTAAGCATAGAATTTAAGATGGATAAGGAGAAAAAAAAAATCAAGTGAATGAGAGAAACAGTGAGAAGTTGGCATCATCGATAAATCAAAGTTCCAGTAGCGTAAAATCAAAGGTGTAGTTTGGAAATCAGTGAGACTGACCTGAGAAACATGAAATAGTGGTATTTGGAGGGTGAATCAATGAAATGAATAAATGCAGCTTTGTTGTTATTGGTCATAATGGCATCTACATATGTCTATGAAAAGGAAAGGCTGAGATAAGGTGAAAAGCAATTTGTTCAGGTGATTCAAGAAACTAAGAGGCAAGGGTGGAGGAAGATTCATCAATTTACATTTTAGAAATACTGAATGAGGCAAGAATGTTGTTATGCATTGAATTGTGTCTCCCCAAATTCATGTTTAAATTCTAACTCCCCGTGTTTCAGAATGAAATTTTATTTGGACATGGGGTTTTTACAGAGGAAATTATGTCCAAATGATGTCACTAGGGTTAACACTAAACCCACATGACTAGTGGAAAGAGGAAATTTGGGCTCAGATAGGCACAGAAGGAAGATAAAGTAAAAATATACAGGGAAAAGTGACCACCAGTAAAATAAAAAATGCAGCCTAGAGCAGTTAGTTCCTTGCCTCATTGCCCTCAGAAAGGGTACCCCTGTAAACACCTTGATTCTGAACTTTTGGTTGAACTACCTAAATAAATTTCTGTTAAGACACGGAATTTGTAGTATTTTGTTTTGGCAAACTAAAACAAATATTATTGCTAAAATTCACCAGAATCATTAAGAAATAAGTAAAACAGGCTAGGGGCAAAGATCAGTCAAAATAATGAAAGACAGTGGATCACGTAATCTGAAGACACATATTCACAGCAGAATAATAGAAAATGATCTGAAGGAGACAACAGGGCGCCTATTTACTCACCTTAAGAAGACAATTAATCTCTTTAAGAGGGTTGAGCAAAAGACCTTAGGGAGAGGACAGGAACCTTCAAGAGCTTATTTCTGTAACTAATTGCCTCCCTGCTGAATTCTGGCTTTCTTGTGGTCATAACCCAGTGCCAAGCCTGGTACCAGATATGCGTGTTGGCAGAATATTTGAGCAGTGACTAACAGGAGAATCCATAAGTTAGACAGAAAAATGATAAAGTAGTGGCTGGAGGTGATGTGGAGCCACCTAATTTCTTAGGAATTTAGCAGATATTTTAATCCGCAGTGCAGGCATGGTCATTAGGTTACATAAAAAGAGATATGTCTATGACTTCTAAACAGAAATAGAGAGGAAAAGTTCAGTGAAGGTCTCATTTTTGTCATTGCACAGAGGGTCTTGAAAAAGTTTTTGAATGATGAATTCACTTTTCTATCAGAAGTAGATAACACAGTCATCTGTAGAGGGTAAATGTAGCAAATTTGAATCTGAGCTTAACAGTATTAAGATGTCAGCAATGCCACATGGGGTTTCCTTTATTTCTGTAAAATTTAAACAAATCCAATCTGCTCACCTGTTTAATGAATAATTTTATATCATTACCTCCAGAAAAATTCCCCCTGTCCCATAATACATAGATTGTATTATACATTACTGCTCTGCTTAAGCTGCTAAAAATTAGAGGAAATCTGCCTGTGGAAATCTACCACATTACTTTTGCTCAGATTCTGGAACTTCTGAGTTCTGCTCCCATCTAGCATCCTCCCTCTGGGGACCTACTTAAAAGTCCCATCACCTCTCACATCACCACACTTGAGACCAAGTTCCCAATGCATGAATCTTTTGGGGACAAGTCACATTGAAATCATCACATATACTTTTATTAAATTATAAGATTTCTTACCAGGGAAACATTTATATGAGAAAAAAAGTATTTAGCTTTCAGGACTCAAGGTTATAGATCTTCATAATGCTGGTTGTATTTCATTAACTTTCATCATCAAGTGATCAGTGTGTCATATATGTGACACATGCCTTAATGTGTTTTGATGTTTCATTGTTTCAGGTACTGTGGCTATAGATTTGCAAGACACAAGCTGTAGATCTGCCAGTGGTCCTACCCTGGCTCTTCCTGTAGAGGGAAGCAAAGAATTAAGAAGACCTAGCATTGCTCCTGTTCTAGAGGTTGCAGATACATCATCAATTCAAACATGTGATCTTCTAAGTGACCAGTCGGAAGATGAAACTGCACCAGATGAAGAAATTTCTTCAAATTTAGAGTATGTTTGGATATTCTGAGGGGAAGAGATGATTTGTTTTGTATTAATGACCTTAAGTATTGTCCTTAGATACCTTACCAATAAGTAAGGAGCTAATGTTCTCATCTTGTGGCCATTCTAGAGTCATTCCTTCGGTGTTCTACCAAGGACCCCTCTATTAGCCACTGTCTTATTAGCATTCTAAGCCCCCAAGTTTCTGATTTTAATATGTCTTTCCAATCTCATTTTTCTCTAAAATATACTTTATCCTTTTTTTTTTTTTTTTTTTTTTTTTTGTGGTGCTGGGGTTTGAACCCAGGGCCTTGTGCTTGCAAGGCAAGCACTCTACCAACTGAGCTGTATCCCCAGCACTATACTTTATCCTTAAAGACAAAAAAATATATATGTTTGTATTCCTAGGATATAAAGTACACTTTCATGATTGTATTTTTGATTATATTGTATTAGTTACCTTTTCTTTACAGTGATCTAAATACCTGACATAAACAACTTACAGGAGGAAAGATCAAATGAAATGGATTAATTCACTGATGAGGTTAATGCCTCATAATCAAATCATTCCCTAAAAGCCTCACGTCTGAACATAGCTACATTGGGAACCAAAACTTGAACACATGACCTTTGGGGGACACTTCATACCCAAATTATGACCATCATTTTTTTTAATTCCACATCCATATTGAAGTTCAATGACTTATTTAATGACATGTAATAGCATCTTCCTCCATTAAGCTTCCCTTCCTTATCTCACTTTTAGCATTCTTTTTCATTCAGTATAGA
The DNA here is from genome assembly GCF_902686445.1 of Sciurus carolinensis. NCBI lineage: Eukaryota > Metazoa > Chordata > Mammalia > Rodentia > Sciuridae > Sciurus > Sciurus carolinensis. The sequence goes on from NC_062224.1 coordinate 91,163,486, forward strand.
CCAATAATATTTTAAATTTGTGAATAAAAGGATTCTCTCCTTTTCTAAGCTTCCATAATGTTACAGTATCTATCTCTAGAGTATTGATAAAATTTTAGCCTACAGTAGAATCTGTTTGGATATTATTCCACATATTCTATTGCCACAGCAAAATAGAAATCATAGTGTTACACACCTTGACTATGGAGTCTGCAAGACTTTTTTGCTAAGGCAGTTTCACTTCATACTGATTATGTGTGGTGACTGATTACAACAATATGGCCTATGGTTTCTTTACCTCTATACCCTGTATAATTACTACCTCATAGCATTATATGAAAATTGAGATAATGGAGGGAAATGCTTAGTGCAGTGTTTTGTGCCAAGCAATCAATATTAATAAATATTAATTTCTGTTCTTATTAGTAGTACTGGTATTAGTGGTATTGGTAGTATCATCACCTAACATTTTTCCCAGTATCTTTCATATAAATTCTATTAATATTGACATGAATTAAGAGAAACTGAAATATATTTGAAACTTAGAAAGATCCCTAATTTTTCATCTCCCAAACTCTTCTTTTTCATTTATTACAAGAAACTTTGAAGCACTCACAAAACAAAATCTACTTTCAAAGAATTAATGGTCCATGTACACAAATATATTTGTGGGTCCTGGGATGGGAGCAAGGCACGGGCTTTGCAATCAATATCTTTGGAAAAAATAGCATATTGAAGGGTAACTGAAATTCTTTACGTTTCTGACAATATTGAGAAGTAGAAAGTGTTGATTTCTAGGGAAATGAAAAATATTGAAATAGTAGAGGACATTACAAACTTTTAAATTTGCATGTGCTGTTTGACTTTTGAACCAATGACATCTGGGAAGCAGTTTCAATTATGTCTAACATTCATGGCTTTGCAGGTAAATTCAGTAAAGTTAATAGCTTCCCTTTGCAAAGAACATTGCTTTCACTAAGTTTTCTTTTATTTCTTCATTGTCATTTATGCTGCTACTTTTTAGAAGTTACATTTTTTAAATCAGTATAGCCAAAATATGCAGGTGGCTGTTTTTTAAAAGTCAGCAAACAAACTAAATGTCTTTGATAATATTTCAAGTACGATTCCAGCAAAATCTCTGTTTTAAACTAATTAACTCAATCACTTGCTCCCTTTTGGTTATGCAACTATGGCTAAGAAATATTGAAAGAATGACTCATAATACTGCATTTTCCATTAAACACATTTTGTAAATATTAACATTACTAGTTGTTAAAATTATGTCTACATCTTCCAAGCTGAGGGTTGGGAAACTTTTTCTAGATAGAAACAACTAGTAAATATCTGAGGTTTTATGATCCCTGTTGCAGCTACTCATTACTGTAGTTGAAGCACAATTGCATGCAGTCCTGCCCATTAAATGAATGAGAATACATGGGTTCCAAAAAGCCATATTTATGAACATAGAATTTTAACTTCATATAAGTTCTGCATGACAGAAAATACTCTTTTGAATTTTTTCCAACAATTTAACCATATAAAAATCACCCTTAAATCTCAAAACCTTGTAGTAACAAGTAACACAGACTGGATCCTTGGACCATAATTTGCTGACTCCCATTCTAAAGTATATCAAAATATAATTGCAACATAAAGAGTTATTGAATCCAACTTCATCAAAACATGAGAACATGGTCAGAATTGATCACCTTTGCATGACTAGGCCATAGGGAATGTCCCATTTTATGTCTATAGGTAATGTTTTATATTTTTTGCAGCTATGCTAAAGGCTACCCACCTTACTCTCCATATATAGGAAGTTCACCCACTTTTTGTCATCTTCTTCAGGAAAAAGTGCCATTTTGCTGCTTAAGGTTAGACAAGGTAAGCATTGGTTTTGCTGTTGTTTTCTCCAATAATAAAATGATAGCATTTTGCAGTCACATATATTTAAATAATTTGTGCAGTATTTTGACCAAAATGGGTTTAAAGGATATTATCTTTTCAAAGTAAATTAAAGTGGTTAATTTTACTTTTTAACTTCATAAAAGTTTGCCCAAATGCTCTATACTTATACTAAATTAACTAAATGGATCAATCAGCTGTGTTTTAAAAGGGGAAAGAGAAGTGCCTAAATATCAAGCCTGTGAACCCTCAACATTTAAAAGGCTCCTGAAATCACATTGACCAAATGTGCTTTATTTATTCACATTTTTGCAACAAATCCATGTGGTATCTCTTGACATAAGATGATATTGTCCTAACATGGTAGACACAAAGATGCTTTTATGACTAGACTGGAAACTAATTGTTTTGTCCAATTTCTCCTTTCACCAAATTTTTATGCACTTTTTGGTTGCTGCCAGAATTGCGTAGAAGAGCTGTACAAAACAGAAAAATTCAGAGAATGTTAGCATTTTAATCTTTTCCACGACATAGTCATTGAACTTGACCTATATGAGTTGTTTCTCCTGAAGAATAAGAAAACAGATAAAACAGAGAATCTTACATGTTCCCTAGAGAGTTAAGCATAGCATTAATTTAAGGATTTATTTTACTCCAAGTTTTGGAGTTAGCATTAAAATCTCATCTCTCAGGGATGAGGTTGTGGCTTAGTGGTAGAGCACTTGTCTGGCATATGTGATCCTCAGCACCACATAAAAATAAATAAAACAAAATAAAATAAAGATGACGTGTCCATTTATAACTAAAAAAATTATTTAAAAATAATCCCAGCTCTCTACTTACAAAGTTGTGCAACATATGCAACTAACTTCAACACTGAATTTCAGTTTCTTCATCTGTAAAATTAATATGACTTTATAGGGTTTGTGTAAAGATTATTTAAATTTGAATGTATTTAACATAATAACGTAAGAAAGTCAATAAATTAATAAGTACTTAATTCATTTGGTTGATATTCTAATTATTTCTTCCTTCATATGATAAACTTTATAAAATTTGTTACTGCTGCCTTCTTCAGATGGAAGATTAAGAGAATATTAGGAAATTCCCATCTTTATCTCCCTGAAGTAGCTTTGTAAATCTTTGCCATTGTTCCTACTCACATGGACCCATTGAAATGGATAATTCCAACTCTCAAGGACTTATTTCATTTGATATATTTTTTTTAATCCTTATTTTAATTTTATGAAGCATTTGATATTTTTGACCAGCTCTGTATTTCTGGTAACATTAATAAATCCTAAATTTTGGCATCATTCAACTGCATTAATCCTATCAACAATTATTTTTTCTTTGAACTCTTATTTTATTTGTAGTATTTTTGTTGCTTTCCTTAAAGAAAATTCCTAAAATAGCGTATATTTCAGGCACCATGAGACGTGGACTCACTTCTGGTGACATTCATTTCTTCCTGATACACAGTTAAAAAGGAAACAGTATTAGGAAACCAAAGATTAGAAATGATTTGTCTCCAAGGAACCTGATTCGTTCGAAGGCTTAGCTTTCAGAGATGAGTATTGGTGGGGGAGCAATAGATGATATTTTAAATTCGTAGATTATGACCTGTCTCTTTACTATATTCATAACACAAAGTTTTCAGTGTTACTGATTGGCTGCTGCTATCTAGAATTAAAGGTTATGTGGGCAGCACACGGCTGGTTGGAGGTGGACTTCTATGGTAAACAGGTGCCCACTTTCGCATTATGGAATGGAGTTATGCAGTTGACTCCACTGTTCTACCAAGAGAGTGAGTTGGGCTCAGATTGGTCAATACACTCTGTTCCAATGTTGGATTTTGGGATTTATGTTTTCTCCTTGGATTTACCTTACTAATTGAGCTGCTCCTATATCTCAAAAGGCAAGATTGTCATTTTTTTCTTCACTTGTTTCACAAATACTGAAGTTCTCAATGATCTCCATCAACCTGTCACTTTTCTCCTCCTATAACCTCTTTCTGAGTGATCTTATTTCTTAATATGGCTTCAACATTATGCTTGTATTAGTAACTCTCCAAGTGGCCATTCACTGAAGACTTGATGCCTTGTTCTTTACCAGTTTCTTTGTTCTTCATTCTTTCTATGCTTGAGAATTCTTTTTCTGGAGTCATTTTCCTACCGCCTAGATTACATAAATTAGAATTACTGTTAATGAGATTTTGTGGTCAAATGTTTCAGTTATGTTATCCCTTGTAACATCCTTGTTTTGCCCTCCTTCTTGAAAGACAGTCTTGTTTGGTTGTTCAATTCAAAACAAGACTTTCAGTTTTCTGCTCAGCACTTCAAGGTCTTTATTTAATGTCTATTATGCCTCTTGCACTGTTGAAAAGTCAGCTGTCATTCAAATTCTTGTTCCTTGTAGGTAGTCTCTTTTTTCCCCCGTGACTCAGCTTTAGATCTCACTGTCTTGGTAGTTCTAGACTTTCTTATGATATGATGAGTGTGCATTTCTCTCTGTGTGTTCCTCTCTGTTTGAATTTGGGTTCTATGAGTTTCCTGAGGATTTTTTTTAATCACTTATAGAAAAATCCTCAGTCATAACCCTATGCTTTGTGAATTTCATTGTAGGCAAATTTTTAAAAACTGACCAGGAATTTGGAAGAACCTGGAATGCAATACCAATTAATAAATAAACCAAACTGTATTATAAAAAAGAGAAAGAAAATTCTTAGCATTTACTTGAATAATGCTTCTTTCTCATTCTTATCTCCTTGTCAGTTATTCTGATTAATTTTTGTCACCTAGTATCACACTGTCTCCAGGACTTTTAATTTTTCTGTCCTACTTGCTATGACTTTCCTTTTCTGCCTTGCATTTTGGGTAATATCTTCAACTCAGTCCTGAAGTTGTTTCCTTTAGTAGCATTATATGTGATTTAAATATCCTTTGAGTTATGCTGTTTAGTTTTAAAAATATAAAGAATAGATGCAATATTATTTTTAACATCTACTTTGGATATATCCAATAGCCTATTGTCCTGTGTTCATATTTTAAGTTCTTTCTCTTATTTCTTTAAACATATTACTATGCATATTTATATTCTGAACATATGACAGCAAAAACTATAATCTTTGGTGGGTCTGATTATCTTATTGTTTCTATTTACTCCTGGTGCCTCGCTTCCACCATGTTTTGTCATTTTTTTCTTAAGGAATAATGGCAAAGAATATTCCAGACATGATGATGAATCCATACAGAACTAATCTGAACCCAAATAAATAAAAATAACTCCATGTACATAGGTAAAAAAGTGAAAGAGTGAAACACCAAAGCAGTTATCTATAAAGATCATTTAATTTAAAATAGTCTTGGTTTAGTAATGTTAACTCCAGCAAATTCTAGACTCAGGAAATAGTGGAGTGCCCTCAGGCCAAAAATGAGCTTTTTGGTAAAGTGTCCTTCTTGTTTTTTGTTGTTATTGACTTTATTATCATTTTGAGTATTTGCATCAGTATCTTGACAGCTCAGCTATGTATTTAGGAGAGTTTTTTGTTGTTTTGTTTCATTTTCTGTTTTATTTAATTTTCTTTTTTAGTCTGTCACTTCAGGTATTCAGTACAAGAAATAGTCTTAAGACTATTTAAATATAATATTGCTTTATTTCTGGAAATGAAAGTTATAGGTAGGTAATTTTTCAGTATTATTACCCAGATGTCACCTATCAGGAAGTTTAGCATTATGGTAGAACCTGAGCACGCACACATTGCTGCTCTCTCAATCATCAAGATATGTTATTTATGATTAATATACCTTGTCCATGCACACTTTTATTTCCTAACTCAAGTTGGAGAACTGGGCACAGACAAATGTAACTATTTTTAAATTTGTTAGAAAATGAGGATTTAATTAATTTTACATTTCCATATATCCTAAATTATTTTACCAAATTTTAGTGGAGTATAAAAATGGCATTTCTTTGTATAATTTTTCTTCTCTAGAGTTGCCAGCATAACTACTATGAGGACGCAAAAGCCTATGGATTCAAAATAAACTAATTATAGTTGCAGCTGAAACAGCTGGAAATGGATTGTATAATTTTATTGTTCCTCTCAGGGCATATTATAGACCAAAGAAAGAACTTAATCCCATAGTACTGCTTTTGGATAACCCGTAAGTATATTTTAAAATACACAAACAAGACAAAGAGTTTTTAATATCATATTTTGTACATAAAAATAAATTGACTTTAATTTGCAGGTAGCCTTTTAAATCAGACACATTATGTGACATGATTCATTGGGAGATATAGTCTCTGCTATGATATATAAAAATCATAAAATATGCTTATGTTTCACAAATACTGCTTAAACCATAACTGAATGCTCTGAGAATTTTACGTAAAATGGTTTTCCAGTGGTCATCTCTTGGAAACAGGCCACTGAAATAATTACTATAATTTTCCTTAAATTAATCAACTAGACTGAAAAATCTCCGCCAAAACTGGATAATTTTTTTGTCTTTCTAAAGAACTATTAATTATTAGAGAAGCATTTATTAATCCATTTTTATATGTTGTACCATGGACATCATCACATGTTGTTATTGTGCTACTGTTAAAACATATATTCTAAAACATTAACAGAAATAATACTTTATCATATGTATTTAGTTTGAAACTACTGGATTGACTTACTTTTGTTAAGTAAGACTACATGAATATTTTGGAAATTCTTCTACAAATATAAATATAGGTCACTGAATGTAATACTCAAAGCCATTTTACTCTAAAATTATAATATTCCTTTCTATGTCAGGAAATTAATAGAAAGTGTTCCTTAGATCAAAGTCCTCATCCATTTCAAAATAAGTTAAGTGAGGCCAAATATTGTTGTCTTATCTCTGTCTTTTAAAAATAACAAGAGAAGATCCTCAGAACAGAGATATTTCCCCAATATATTATAACTTCATTTTTTTCTGAGTATAACAATATCAAAATTCTCATTGATGTATCTTCTTTTTGCAGTGCCTTCACAATGGTTAATTTACATGCTGAGCACACTTGCAGAAATTTTGTTTGAAGTATTTTCAGGTTTAATGATGCAGTGACTTGTAGTACCTCTTTGCCATCTAAGGAAAGGGTAGGCATGGAGGAAGAAAAACTCGGATACAAAGTCAGAAGAAATAAAAGCATGTTAATCCAAATCTGAGAAGGAAAGTTGGTTTGTGGGATGGCTATAGCAATACTGTGTTTGCTCAGCTCTTCTCAGACCTTTTGAGCACACCCTTAATTCTGAAGTTTCTGTGAGGGGAAGATGTAAAGTTAGGACTGGATGAGGTGGCACAGCAGACTTATCTATGTGAACCCAAACTGGTCAGGTTTTTACTCTGTTTATGGTGTGCCCACTCCCCTCAAGACAGAATTAGTGAATTGATGGTCTTGGAGCAAATTCATCTTGGATGATTGAATCAAGCAGGATCAATTCAAGCCCCAGGGCACTAAAAGAAAGAGGGAGAAACTTGAGGTGTAGCAAATGGAACTGTGCTTATAGCATCCCTCTGATAGGGCTAAGGGCAGAAATGGTCCTTTCCTCCTCTTCATGTTACTTCAAGTTGAGATTTCTTGTCCTGATGCTTAAAGGTCCTGCCGAAAATTTCTTTCTCCATATTTGGAAGTGGAATTCTCTCTATGAAGTAGAGATAGACCCCTCTAAATAAATAATACTAAATAATACTGTCTCAGAATCACAAATTTCCTCCTTTTCCACCTTCATCACATGTACTCTTAAGTAAATTTCAAAGTAGTTGTACCAACTTGGTCCTTTTCTGTTTGATTTTTAATCAGCAGGTCATCGTTATGTCTCACTCTTGAATGAGTGACTTGTGTTTTAGAATTACAAAGTCAGGTGGTTGTTTCTACAATCTTAATTCCTGAATTTAATAAATTGTTACAGAAAAATCTGAAAACTATTCTTCCTTAAATTGCTGACAAACTGGTCAATATTTCTGTGCGGATAAAAATGTAGCTTTTCTCAGAGAAAATTTTATCTAAATAATACCATAACAATCATTTAATAAAGTTAATATACTTTATCTCCATTCTTTATATAATTATGTAGCTAATGAGTATTTACTTACATCTCCATTATTGTACCAGACATTTTACCTGTGTTTGTATATTTTATTCCCATAAGAAATATAAGCATATTACATAGAGATGATCTGGCCTCAGAGAGTTGTACCAAACTTTTTACAAATTACAGTGTAAACATTGAAATAAACTGATGGCTAAGTGACTATCATACACTCTGTCTCTTAACATACAGATGATATAAAACAGACCCAAAGAAGTTACATGACCTTTTCCAAGGTCAATCCTAGAATTAGAAACTCTAAACAATTCCTAGTTCATTGTTCATTCAGGTGTGATCTTATTTAACTTAGAGTTGTTTGATATATTAAATACATATATATTTCTTGTCAATTGTTTCTAAAAGCAAGAATATATTTTATCTTCATATTAATTTTGCATTAAAATTACATTAGCCTTCCAAATAGCTTACATTTGTAAACCAGTAGTTAATGAGAAACTGCTCTTTGATGATTCTTGTAGGTTTAATTCATTCTTACATATTATCATTATTTCAGATTAAGCTGTAAGTTTATACCGTGAAATCTATTAGCTTCATGTGTACTTTTCAAAAGTGTCATTTAACATCTGTATTTGATTTCCTCTGGTCTTTGAGGCAAGAATGAGGAAATGAAAACTGAATACCAGTAAATAATGTTCCTGGAAACTTTATGCGGTCCTTTTTTTTTTTTTTTTTTTTTAAACACTTTGCTTGGAAATGGCTAGTATTTTGCAATTCACATTATAATATTATAAGAAAGATGTTTTGTTCTTTAAAATATTTCCATGCTATAAGAAAAGTGCAATGATGATTGAATACACTTCTACAACTATTACTTAGTTGTAAAGGTTTCAGAGTTTGACTCTATTTTAAATTCTTATGAGCACTGCTGAAAATAATATTTGATATGTCACTATTTAGGAAATTCAATTAATATATCAAACAGTAACAGATAATAAGTGTGAATTTTAAAAATGTTAATTGAATTTATAATATTCACAAACATAATATGGTAAAATAATTGTTTATAATATTTCTATTTACAAAGACTTCTCTAGATCAAATGGTAGTTAAATGAAATGGTCTTATTGAAAAACATCGTTTGCTTCATTCATTAGAGCCATTCTAATCTTTCTGCAGTTCATTAGAACTTGTGTCACTTCTGGCTGGCTGGCCTTCTGTTGTGTTGGCTCTGTTGCCACACCAATTCAAATATTTTGATTATGGTCCTTACAGGAAAGGTCATCTAGTCATCTGATAATACCAGAATAGATGTTTTGGGTAACATCTGTTACCCAAAGCTACACAGTGATGAAGTGGAAGATCCAAGCTTTTGCTATTAATTTTTACCAAAGTCTTTTTTATGCTACCCATTTATTAAATTGCCACAAACACTTCAATTTCTTTTAAAAGTAATAATAAAATATCTTTTATATTAGTGTCCTTACTAGAGAAATTCAAAAGTTCGACCTCAGATAAAACTATGACAAAATGGAAGCTTAACTTCTGATAGGTCTGTTACATGCTATTGAATCTCTAAGACTCAACTTTCTGATTTAAAATGGTGAGAACACTTCACAAGTTTTTGTGAGACTGCATGGAATATAATGCACAGAAAGCACTGATGCAAGATCTGACACGTAAAAAGCAGTCAGAAAATGTCAGTTTCCCTTCTGCCAATCTGGACAGTAATACTGACTGGGTGCAGAGATTCAGGGGGCTGAAGAAGGAGAATGACAAGTTTCAGACCAGCTTTAGAAACTTATGGAGACTCCACCTCAAAAATCATAAAAGTAAAAGACTAGGGATGTATACCTAGCATGGGCTTCATATCCCCAGTACTAGAAAAGAAAAAGGCAAAAAAGAAAAAGAAACACAGTTACTGTTCAAATCAGTGGGTGGAAAACCCAATTAATAAAAATATAAAATTTGTTCGAAGTAGCAGCAGTTAATCTTTAATGGCTTTTGGAAGAAATAAACTACGTACAAGTGGAATTATGAAATGTTAACAAAATAAACTGCTCAGAAAGGCATATTACACTCATTTCTTGAGCTTGAATTAAAGAAATTAAATTTATTATGGTTATCAGTTCAACGGGAAAGAAATAATTATCTTGAATTTTGCAAATCCAGGCAAACTTATTAACCTACTTAGTCCCTAACATGTACTTGCTATTTAATATTTGCATATAATGGTGATTTTTATTATCAGAGATTTTATGACAGTATGAGATTTTAGGCATTATAAGTAGTCATCTTTCTTTGTAGAATTATAGTTAGGACTAATTAATAAATATGCTCACTTTGTTTTGTTTACTTACATGAGTTACTTTTTGTTTGTTGAATGTTTATTTATTACTTATTTCAGCCTGTTTGAGTTTTTTGGTCTCTGAATTTATTCTGCCTTAGATCTATTTTCCTGTCCTATTTATTTTTCTCTTATTGATTTGAAATACATTTTTACATAATGTAAGGCAACTTTGATCTATGAATTTTTTATAAATAACAATTTTGACATTTACTTCTTACGTATTGAAATTGTGTGATGAACATTATATTTGTATCTGTCAATTATTTTCCACATTATTTTCTTTAATGTAATTTCTAATGTCATAGATAGGCCTTCTCTGTTTAGCCAGTCAGATTAAAAAATGCATACATTTAATTCTATTGTGCTACTGTATTTTTTTCTTATATTCAAATTTTCATCTGTACTTTGGGGATGTAACCTAAGAAAAGGACTGCTGTTTTTATGAATGTTTCGTGTTTTTGTTTAGTGTTTCTCAATAATAATGCTTCTCAAGGTAAAACCTGTGCTTGCTTATTAACTTCTCCCAATGACTAATAAAAACTAGTCTAGTAAGAGGCCGAGATATAGTTTATGTTACTCAGTAAACAGATCAGTGCCATTAAAAGTACTGTCAGTTTGTTTAAATGAGAAGGCACAATACCCATTCATGCAAAATCGAGTTTTTCTTTGTATTTCATGTTTCCTTTTATACCATCTTTTTTCAATATGAGTAGTAGATGAATCCATTTTTTAAATTGAATTTTGCAAAGAATATGGCCTATTGTGACACTTTACATTAAATATTTCATCAGGTAATACATTTACTGTGTTCAAAGGATCGATTTACCATGAAACATGTATGAATTCATGTAAAGATGAACCTTGCAACTATAATTTAAAAACAAGTTCTAAGAATCTGGATGAGTGTTTGTCCACTATAGATACATCGTTGTGGAAGAACTGTACATAATTGAAACTCATGAGTTTCCTAAAGCAAGGCAATAATTTTGATGACCAATTAGCTTTTATGATCTTTACTAGACAGCAACAAAATGAGAAGGCCTTATCTCCAACTTGAACTCTGACAGAATTGTTAACATAACATAAAGACTTACTTTGACCCAGTGATCTCAGTATGTGTTATTACCTAGCAAGTTTCAAATGTTTTTATTGAACAGAATGATTTGTAATATTAATTGTTGTTGCAAGACTGTAGAAACTAAATGTCGCAGTGGACAGATGATCAGAGAAAATAGCAGAAGAAAACTGAAATGGTTTGAAACCAGAGAAATGGGTCAGACTAAAAAGGAACAGATTTCTAATTAACAGTAAAGAAGTTTAGACCCAATTCAGCAAATACATTATTGGCACTTGAAGTACCCATTTTATCTGACTGGCACTGTATGAGAAGTTAGGAACAATGAAAATAACAACAAAAAAATAAACATCAAAATGCAGACAAAGGGTTTAACCCATGTGTGACTCCCCAGTGTTGGCATCCTCACCCAGTCTTCTAAAATTATGAAACAGGGTAAGAGAGACACAGAGGGTCTTGTTTTAGCAATGAGAATGACTCTCATAAATTTAAGAAACAGGATAGTGCCTAGAAAAAGAAAAATATAAGTATCTAGAGACTGCTACTCAGTGCATAGTATTGTAATATTTGTGGAAAACAATACACACCAGGAGCTTTAAAAATGTTTATAGACCATGATTTAGTAATACACATTTTATGAATGTTTTGGAGTAATGATAAAAAACAATTCAAAAAATAAAATAAACCAAAGTTGTACCTAATGTTGTTACATGTGATAGAAAAATATGGAAGTGACTACAATAAATAGCAAAAAATGAAAATTACTTCTAAACTAAGTGAGGACTTTTAAAATTAAAAGCTATAATATATTGGGCCATTTAAATGAGAACAAAGAAATTTGCTTGTGACAGGAATCCAGTCAGGACTATAAAAGTGGTATTCTTTGGGTTTCTTTTTTATGGTTTGCTGTACTGAGGTTTCTTTTTCTTTAGAGTGTATAGAGGTAGGAGAATGCCCAACAGAAAATAGGAGTCAGCTGATTCTCCAACTGGGAATCAGCATCTGGAAAACTGCAGGTGCTATATTTACCTTGGCCTCAAGTTTCCCTTGCTTTTGTTGTACTAGGCAAACTCCTACATACTCTTCTATACCCAATTTACCTATCACCTCTCTGCCAATTCTGCCTCCCAAATTTAATAATTTTTTTCATATTAAAGATATATTGCATTTTTGTGATTTTGTGCATAGATTCAAACAACTCTGTATATCTTACAGCTTAACATGGTATTCTTTTTTTAAAAAAATATGCCTGAATATATTAAAAAATGTATGAAATGAAATTTTGGGGTACATGTATGCTGTTTAAATAGATGCGTGAAAGAAATACCTCTGTAAAGTGAATGCAATATATTAAGTGATTTCTAAGTAAGGTTTAGGTTATGATTCTTTTCCATACAAGTAAATATTTCAGTCATAATAAGTACTTCTTCAACAACCTACATTAAGTAAATCAATAAACTAAAGGTGTAATGCATTCATTATAATTTTATATAGTTCATATTTTGCATGGGGACATATACTGCATTTATTTGACATGCTGATATATTATGGAGCATGTTTTGATTATATACATTCCTTATACAAAGTTGCTGTTAATAAGCATGTCTACAGGTTACTCTTAACAGGCCCTTGCTTTAGGGTATCTAAGAAAAAAAATCATTGGTTCATTTTCAAGGCCTCCTCTGCATGAGTGACTTTTAGATTCATTGATAAGATTTTCAATCATGAGTGCTAATTCAGTATTTTTGAAGAATTATGCCATAATGTTTCTGATTTAGAAAGATGAAGTACTTGTTTTTATAATTATGAGTGCATCATGTGATTCATAACAAGTATAAATGTTCTTTTATAATTAATGTTAAGGTAAAGGCACTTACAATTAATCCCATCAGCAGTGTTTAATTTTGGAAATGCAAACTAAGTCAACTTGCTTCCTTTCCCTAGAAGTGCTGCCACTGTTGTGACATTGTGTTTCATTTTGTAACCCATCTGCTACTTAGGCCAGATATGCATTTTCTGGATGCAATCTGTTGGTTTCCAATGGTTTACTACATGGTGGGCTCTATTGACAAGTAGGTGACAAAATCTTTAGCACATTTCTACTGTAGTGTCCTGTGGTCTGTCCTGTGCTGTGCCTTGTTACTGCATGATGAGTGTAATTTGTCATGTCAGTATTGCAAATACGATAAATTATGCATGTATAGCTTATATTCGCGTGTTATACATCTTATATTAACTTCCTAAGCAGTAATCTATTGTTGAATTAAAACAAATCTCACTGCATGTCAATTTTGTTAGCTGTGCTCAGTTTCCAAAGCTATTTTAGTTTTTGTCCTCTATAAAAATGACATATTACTATTGTTACAGTATCAAGAAAAACTACTAAGGATTCAATATTATGATATATTGATATCATTCCATAATTTAAATGTAGAAATGCTTGTTTTAACTTACATTTACAAATAGAAATATTTTCTTAATAATTTATTCTAGTTACATATCTGTTCATAATTTCTAAATATTTTAATCAAAATATTGTGTAATGCATTTATATATTATGCTACATATATTATAATGTCATTATAAACATTAAAAAGTGAAAGATCAGAAAATTAACATACATGAAGTAACATAAAATACATTACTTTTCCATTATAAAAAATGTCAGTCTTCAAAATAAAATACTAAAATTAGCCCATTGAGCCCTCTCATGCCATCTTGTATGTGTTGAGAATTAAAATTCTATAACTTTAAAACTGTTTAGTAGCTGTTGATACATTAAAGGTCAACTAGAATAAAGTATATTTAGCTTCACTTCTATGTTAACATGATTCACATTATCAGGTGTCATAACACTAACCAATTAAAATGAAATTAGATATACTAGAATTACCATTCAGATACTACACACGTTTATATCCAGTAATGTTACTTTGGAATGATAGTTTTCCATGAAAAATTCACTAGAAAAGTCATAAAAGGTAATGAATAAGCCTTTCATCTGCTTCTGATATAAACTATGTAGCAAATTCTTCCTCTAAAAAAGTATTTATGGCAAGAAAAAGGGAGAACTTGAGACCATTACATTTCTAGGGATTGCTACAAATTGATAATTATTAAAGTTAGGTGTCAGGAACTTAGAGGTTCACTTATAATTCTCTTTTGCTTATGTTTAAAATTTTCCTTAAAAAGAAAAACCCTTTCACTAAAATACACTCAAGAATACACTTCACACTCGTAAATTTCATATTTTAGTCCTTGGAAATGGAATCAGAGAAAGGTGACATAGGAGGCATCACCAATTAGATTATCTGTGACTTTTTAAAAAAATGAATAAAAAATCTAGATTGACTTTCTTCAGCTGCCATCTGGTGGCCAAACTGTGCACAGCAACCATGCTGAAGAAAATGGGGTAGTGCAGAGAGAGAGAGAGGAAAGAAATTAAGAGAGACATGAGTTATAAGTTAGTAGTCTACTAAAGAGAGGAAAAAATGATTAAATACATAAAAGAATAATTTTCAATTAAAACAAAGATCATAAAGCACCTACATGGTTCAGGAATGTTATTCCTAATGCATGTTTTCTGTAGATTTAAACTCATATTTAATGATAATAATTACTTGACAAAGTTATAAATAGACTATAACTGAAAATATGTTATAGATGGAATTCACTGATACCTATGGGCATAGGTAGGTGTTAGCAACTTACCATAGCTACCCCCAGGGAAATTTTTTTCAAGTATAATAAGTTCAGTTTCCTTAAATTATTGTTGATTAAAGATTCATCTTTTCTGTCTTAACTTCTATCTGTATGTTCTCATCCAGTTACCTTTTGCAACTTTTTCTTTCTCTTTTCCTATTTAATTACAATAGAGTTTTTTTTTTTTTTTTAAATGGGGAAAAACAATTGTGAACCTGAAATATGAGGAAGTAATTTAAAATTATTAAGCGGTTTGAAGGCAGATGATTAAGTCATCATTTTCATTCTCCATAAAGGATTCATTTGCTATGCAACTCTTACTTTTTTCATTGTTAGGGATTGATCCCAGGGCCGATCCCTGCTGAATTCTTTTTAAATTATTTTTTTAGTAAATGTAAGAACAATTACTATGAATTTTATAGGTAAAAGGAAGACCCAAGTATCCCTAGGGATTTAAATTTGAAGATCATCATATTGATTCGATGTTATGGTCCTAGCCCCTCTTATCATAGGAAATTTATTTGGAATAACATTCTGTTTCCACAGTTTTAGCCATAAAATCTCTGCCACAGAACATTGCTCCTGATTCAAGCGAAATATTTTTTCTGGACTACTTCTGGGGATCTTGGACTCAAGGCTTTGGTAATACTTTCTCACCTAATAACAGAGTAAGAAATCCTTCCTCCCACCTTCCCTAAAAAAGGATAGTATTCCCGCTTAAGGTGACATGGCCAACTCAACCAATTATGAATTTGGGAAAAGATCCTCAGGGACCTGGCTCTTCAATTTAATAATCTTAAATGAACTCTAGTTCTTTCATATTTATACTTCTTGTTTTAAAACGATGCAGAATCCAATTCACCTTTCTTTTTTTATCTGTCTTCTATCAACTCTGAATCTAGAACATTCCTATTCTCATTCAAGTTTAGTCTCTCTTATCCCATTCAGCCCTATTTTTCTAGTTTGTATAAGGCACAGGCAATGAGAATAATGATGAACCTTTTTCAACTTTAATGGTAAACATCTTTCTCTTTAATTCGTAGGGGAAATGGTCAGGTATTTTATCAGGGGCAGGAGTGAAGACTGACACAGTATAGCTTTCAGGTGTTTGATTCCTAGGTTTGCAGTCATCAAATGCATCCAAGAAAATCAGGTTGTTCAATTTGATCAACCTGTTCAAAACTAGAACTTGCTCAAAAAATGTGTGTAGTCTAAATGGTAGATTTGAATAAACAGATATGTATATCTTTCCCATGTTCTTGACTGTGTAGAACCAATCTCCAGTGCATACCTCTTACATAAAGTAAAAACAGACATTTAAAAATAGACATTTCATGGTTTTATATTTCATTAGGCTTAACCATCTAAATTAATACAGTAATTATCCATCTCTACTCTTACCAAAAGTATCTTAGAAAAATTATTTTAAATATAAAAGTTTGTATCTTTTAAATAGTATGTTAGCTGTAAAAAGTTCTAACATGCTCTATTTCTTTTGGTTGCAAAATGGGTGTTTTCCATGTACCATTTACATAATTAACAAATAGTACTAAGTAAAAATTCTTAACACAAATGCTTTGAAACTATAAGGATATATTGAAGTCTAATGAGCCACAAATGAAAAATCATTTTATGTCAGTAGATGACACTGTATTAAAATTCCCATTAATATCTATCTGTGCACACTCTAGAAAAGCCACCTGTAAGGACAACTTGTATAAATGCAGAGATCATCAAGTCTGGGCATTCACTCTGACACTGTAGTTTATTTAATGTCTTCTTTTCTCTGTTGATTCTGATCCAAGCCTAGATGATTTGCTCAGGTGTGGAGTGACCTTTGCTGCCAACATGGTGGTCGTGGACAAGGAGAGCACCATGAGTGCTGAGGAGGACTACATGGCAGATGCCAAAACCATTGTAAACGTGCAGACTCTTTTCAGGTATGTGTCTGTAACTCAGCTCTGTCATTTACTTTGTGCTAGATGGGTGTGAAATGTAGAATCTGCCTATGTGTTAGGAATGAACATGAGAAGTTCACAATAAATTTGTCTGCACTTGTTTATCAATTTCCTCATAAAACACTTACTTAGCACCTAGTATATAACTGGCATTGCATAAAGTTAAACGTCTGCCACCAGATCACTATTTCTGTTACTTATGTTCTGATTATGGTTTCATGCCTAGCAGTGCTCAGAGGTATATATTTAACTAGCATTAATATATTATAAGGCTGTGAACAGGTAATTTATCCAAGTTAGGAATGAATGCATAACCTTATCCTCATTGTTTTCTAGTCTTTCGTTAATTAAACTAACTCAGATATGAAACCCCATTATGGTTATTGTTGGGCAAGTCTAAATAGTCCTGACCAGAGAAAGTTTCCATGTGAGCAGAGTCAAAATTATCTACAAATTAACGAAGACATTTATGTAACTAGGAATGATGCTGTGTAAAATTACCTGAAAATTTAAATATCAGAAACATCATGATTTCAGTTACATGAATGAGTTTTGCAGCAGCTTAAAGAAAATATATGAGCTACAAATTATGACAGTAAATAAAGCAATCTCAACTGAATGGCCATCCATCCTCACTCTACCTTCACACCTTCATAGTGTAGCAATGCAAGTATTGAGACTAATTATCTCAGTGTATAGTTCAAGTTCAAAATTTAGAGGGAGGTGCCCAGATATGAGTCTCGGTTATGCTTGCAATTTTGGGTATAGTTTGAGGGAAATTACTTTCCTTTCTTAAATCTCAATATCATAATTACAAGATTATTTAAGATTTAAAGACATATAATGCCTTTGCACATGCCTGGTAGTTTTTAATCACTTAATAAATATTAGTTAATATACTTGAGCAGTATAATTATCACTTTCATGTGATGACATGGGAAAGCCACAGAGCGTGAACTCTTGTAGCAGCAAACTTCATCTGGCATGACCTCTTCTAGAGGTTCCATGGACACTATTAACTTGGTGACCTTATTCAAATGCAGTCTCTCATCTATGAAATACTGTGGAAAATAATTAATCCACCTTGCAGTGCTAATGCAAAGATTAGAGATCGGATATGTAAAGGATCTGTCACAACACCTGGAAAAATCTATTGTGAATTTGCATAAGAATGGCTCATTCCAAAAGTAGGATTACATGTTCTACAGCTATCATTGAGTATGGCTGACTAGTTACTGAGCTGCGCTAGAAAGCACATCTAAGGTAGTATAGAACCTGCTTCAAATATGACAGATATATAAGCAACTTCTCTAGAGAATAATGAAGGAAATTACAGAGTTGAAAATTAATTCAGGGGTGAGATTTATAGCCAGTGAATAAATTAAACACATTCTTTTGATTCTGTGCTTTGCAAAAGCTAATTATACTTTCAAGAGGAGAGGATCCCGGATTTCTTTGATTAAACATGCTATTTCATTTTTAACTCACTCTGAGATTATTTCTACTATGGTGAAGTGTCTATTGATTTGATTTTTATTTTGTGTGCTCTGAATGAATTATTTTGATTCCATGATAATAAGACCTCATTTTACCGAGAGGGGTAAAGTTTCCCATTAATAATCTAAAACTAACTCACCAGAGTAACTAACAGTAGTTAAGGGCTGATGTACACATGGCAGCTACAAAGTTTGCTGCAGCTCTTTCCCTTTCCTCTCTTCTTCCTCCTCCTAGTTTTCTGTCCTTCAAGCTTCTCTACCCAACACTTTGCATGAAAATCTCTAGAGGTAGAATATCTTATTCCAGAAGTAGGATCCAGTTACCCTTCACAGAAAGCACAGGTTCTCAGGACTTATTACTATGGATTACATAGACATAACAAATATAAAGTTATATGTTAAATTTTCTAAAATTCATAATTTGCTAGTTGTAAAAGTAATATACATTTTAGAAAAACTGAAAAATACAAAAATGTTGGAAAGAAGAAAAATTATATATGACTCAGTCATCTAAAATAAACCTGTTAATTTTCAAATTAAAGAAAAAAGCAAGAAAGCATCAGGCAACCAGAAATCCTGTCAGTGTGGCTGCATACCAGGTCTTTTAGTCAGGTTTTTCATCACTGTGATCAAAAGACATGAGAAGAACAATTGGAGACGGAGAAGTTTATTTGGGGCTCATGCTTTCAAAGGTTCAGTCCATGATCAGCTAACTCTATTGCTCTTGGATCAAAGTGAGGCAGAGCATCATGGAAAAGGGCATGGTGGAGGAAAGTGGCTGAAGACATGGCAACAGAAAGCAAGAACAGCACTGTGCTCACCAGGGACAAAGCATAAAGCCCAAAGGCAGGCACCCAGTGATTTACCTCCTCCAGCTACACTCTACCTGCCTACAGTACCACCCAGTTAATCCATGTTGTGGATAAATCCATTGATAAGCTTACAGTTATCACATTCCAACAATTCTGTGTCCATACAATTCTTGCATTGTCTCACATGTGAGCTTATATCTAAACCATAGTATCAGGTTAGTTAGGATTAAATCGTTCTACCCAATCTCCCAAGGAATAAATTCTTACACATTAATTAGGTAAGAGCAAATAGTATTTGTAAAATACTCAGTGATCCTCATATATTGATGAACATCATCAATTTTCTAACAGAAAGCCAATATTTTTAATTGGTTAATTAGTGAGACCTGTGCTGTTAATGGAAATATGGATAATGAAAAACCAGTAGCAGTGAACTTTCTGATTAAAAAGCAAAGTTAGCCACTTTGGTGAAATAAATTACCAGCTCCCTCCAGAGATTTAATTTAAATGAACACATGTACTCATCACATTGTTTATTCAGAAACATTTTAAAGTAAATGATCAACATCCAAAAGGTCATTTACTTCGTATTGATGAAGCTTGGGATTGAAAATGGAATAGTTCCAAAGTCTAAAATTGCACTTTAATCTAGTAAATCTGAATGTGTCCATACTATTGCATCATCTCACCATGTCCAATCACTGAAATGACTGAGATGATTTCTGTATTGCACTCAGAATGGTGCCTTGCATGGCACAGGAAGGTGATAACCAGAAGTTACTGCTTATTAAAAGGATCCTTCCTCAAATAGTAGTTTCCAAAATTCGGTAGACACAAAAAAGATATATGTAAGTGGATATCACGGTTACTCTATAGTTCGATTATTATTAGGGCAATCAGTTAGATGCAGTTAGTTTGTTTATTTCTGGGGCAATAAATCACATCTTGCAATGTACTCAACATCTGCATGTACAAGGCAGATAAATATTACTGTATGCTTGTATGTGGGTGACATTGCATTTCATTTTTAGCATTTGTGAAACTATTTTGGCCCATGAGATATTTAATTAATTACTTTGACATTCCATTTTGATGTGGAACATTTTGACTTTTACATTTTCAGTGTTCAAAGCTACCACGAAATATGTTTGTTAGAAAAATCTAAAATCTTCAATCTGTGGGCCTTCAGGATATATCGCAGTAGTTTAGCACTTGCCTCGTATATGTGAGACCCTAGATTCTATCCCCAGCACCTCAAAAAACAAAACAAAACAACTCAACAACAACAACAAAAGAAATTCATGAAAAGACCTGATGCCACACACACATGCCTGTAATCCCAGTGCCTTTGGAACCTGAGGCAGGAGGATTACAAGTTTCTGGCCAGCCTCAGTAACTTGGCAAGACAGACCCTCAACAACTTAGCAAGACCCTGTCTCAAAGCAAAACAAATTAATGGGCTGGGATTGTTGCTCAGTGGTTAAGTGCCCCTGGGTTCAATTCCTAGTACTGCTGAATTAAATAAATAAATAAATAAATAAATAAATAAATAAATAAATAAATAAAAAGATCTTTGATTTGTATTTATCTTTGAACTTCCTAAGAAACAAGAATGAGATGCAATTTGAGGATAACATGATAGTAGAAATGCTCTGATAAAGAATTGTTTTATGTACCTCAAATAATCTGTTTTTCCAGGCCAGAATAAGGTTGAACTTCTCATTCAGAAGTTTGCATGGCTCATTTGAGTCCTGCGTTCCTACTTCAGTGGTATATTCAGTATCAGTTGATGGACCTACTCTCCTTGAATTGTCCAAGGACCCTTCAGGGAGCAAATAAATTTGTTAACACTAACATTCAGTAGGACCCAGAATAGAGTAACTCATGGAGTTAGCTCACAAGTTTGGTTTATGGAGTATCTTCAACAAGGAAAATTGCACTTTAAGAGATTGCCCAAAAGCAAAGGACCTTGAGTTTTTAGGGGTGGCAAATTGTGAAAAGGCAAATATATCAAGAAATCAATAGCAGAAAAGGCTAGTTACCAGTTTATTGTGTAGATCCCTCTGGTACAGTCACCAGATTGATAAGGTCTAAAGTCTACCTTGGAGGAGAGGAGGAACATAGTTGTAAATTTATGTCCTACTTTTAAGGAAGGAAAGGACAGGCAGAGTGCTTTTCTTGTATCTACTTCTCTTTGGTTGCTTTCAAATCAAAATAATCTTAAGCCAAGTGACGTATTTTGGGGTGGTGTATTTTACCACCGTTCAGTCTACTGTGACAATTATGTAATTGCTTGTTCCACTCCTGTGTCATGGTTTGAGGAACAGTTGCTAATCCTCCAGAGAACATATCCACAAAGAGATTCATCTTTGATATCCAAGTCTAGATTACAGTGCCTAAAATTTTAATACTCAAATGTTTTATCAGTGTTTGTACCAGAACATCTGATCCACAAGGAACCCCCAGCCTGTCATGGTTTGTGCTAGAATGATATCCCTCACTATAACAACTCTGACAGGCTATTTATTGATCACTTATGCTGGTTTATTAATGCTCTTGTGGTGAGTTTTCCATTTTGACTCTTAGTAGCCCTTTATGGAATCAGACTGTTACAGTCTAGTTATTAGGTGTCTCCCAAAAGCTCATGTATGAAACAATGCAAGAAAGTTCAGTGGTAAAATGACAGAGTTATGATAAGAATATTAACCTAATCAATACATTAATCCCTGACAGGGGTTAACTGGGTGGTAACTGTAGGCAGTTAGTGTGTGACTGGAAGAGACGGGTCACTGGCGGGTATGCCTTTGAGATTTATATTTTGTCCTAGAGAGGAGAGCTCTTTCTTTGCTTCCTGGTGTGATGTCCTGAAGTGTTTTCCTCTGCCCCACTTTTCTACCTCTGTGTTCTTCCTCACCTTGAGCCCCAAGGAATGGAGTCTGGCTGTCTATGGACTGAGACTTCTGAAACCTTGATCCTGAAATAAACTTTTCCTCCTCTAAAATTGTTCTTGTCAAGTCTTTTGATTGTGGCAGCAAAAATGCTGACTAAAACACATCTTCCCTGGGACAACATCTATCTCTAAGGTTCTAGTTTCCCTGGAGGAATAGAGTATGTCCACTCCTTTGCTCAGAAGAAACTCCTGGAATCCTAAACAGTTGGGTCATTACCCCACCAGAGCACAATTCTAAATACAAGAGAGAAGGTCTTAGGTCAGATCCTGTTATGCCTTTCCCTCCCATGTACCTAAGGACTTCCATTTATATATTTAATAGGAAACACTGCAATGACTCTTCCAGTAGTAGGAAGATCTACTAGAAAATAAATATATGATTGCCAAATTCAGAGAAAAGCAGGTCTTCACTTTTAAATTTGAATTTCTCTTGCTAAAATGTTTCCTAATAAGACACCATTACATTTGGAAAATATTGCACATTTTTGTATATTTATGAAAAATATTATCTAAACTAAATTTAAATATACACATAAAAATTTTGTCTTGAAATTAAAAACAATCACTTCAAAATGACTGTCTCATTTACCTATAAAATACCTTACTTTAGGAATGTTTTGTATGTCAGTGGAATCCATTATTATTACTTTACTGAAAAAGAAACCAACATTGAGAGAAATTTAGTGACTCATTTTTGTCCGTGTAGGAGAAAATGGCAGACTCAGGACCTCAACCTGCATGTCAGGTGAAAGAGAAGAAGAGAAAACTTTCTGCAGGAGTTAAGAAGCCAAAGTGTGGGCTGGGGATGTAACTCAGTTGGTAGAGTGCTTGCCTCACAAGCACAAGGCACTGGGTTCAAATCCCCAGCACCACAAAAAAAAAAGAAAAAAAAAAAGGGAAGCCAAAGTGTTTGGGAAGGTGCACAGAGTAAAGTTTATCCTAGGATAGGCATAAAATTAAATTGTTGTTAAATTTATATGATTAAAGTCCAGGAATGACTTAGTATAATACAAAGATTTTTGTTTTATATATACATACATATATGTATATGTATATTTACTTATACATACACACACACACATACACATATTTATTTTTCCTAAAATCGAGATGACCAGACTTACAATGAGCACTATCGATGGAAACATTCAAACAAGTCATGGAACTGTCTTTTATTTGGAATATGGTAATTCTTACATCAGATCAATAGATGAACAAAATAACCTTTATGAACTCCTGCAGTTGTGATTTATTGTTCCACAGATTTATTGAGCATCTAGTAAGTGTTGGTGCTCTAGCTGCAATTAAAAAATGAAGCAGTAATCACTGTGTCCTTAAAGTGCTCTAATCTGGTAGGGAAGTTAAGCAAATGATTTGAGGAATTAACTGGAGAATTATAATTGTTGCACTTACTGAAATATGTAGAATATTATAGACCCAGATAACATGGGTATTTAATCCAGTTCTGTTGGTCAGGGAATGACTTCCTGAGGAATTGATGTTTTAGTTGGAAGATAAATAGAAGCTAAGTGGAAAGAAATGGGTTGAACATTCCATGGGGGCAGCATAGACCATATGAAGCTCTGAGATACTAAGAGTATGGAATTATTGAAGGAATTAAAGGAACGCAAAGGGAAGATTGGTGTGATATGAGGCTGAGATGGTATTCAGGAGCTGCAGTAGTATCTGAAAGCAAAACAAATAAGCAGAAGTCCATACAAATCCAGAAAATTTTTATTATATTTTAATTAAAATATTACTTACTGAATTAGGATGTTACACTATATCTTCAGATATATCATGGTGACTGGAAGTTACTTTTTAATAACAGGAAGAAAACGTTAATATATAGGTATAGAGAAAACTTAAATATCTGAAACACCAGTTTGGGACTACAACTATTAATACTAATGCAAATATGACTCTATCTTAACTATTCATAAATAATTTACATATACTTCACATATTCTACAGTAGTATTATTGAGAGTGAGATAAATATCAAATATCTCCCATATTTTAACATGAGTTTCAGAGTTCTCTTAATATACTGAGAAATAGTATGTTAATATATATATATATATATATATATATATATATGTCTATATTAGTCAACTTTATGACAACATACCTGAAATAAACAACTTAAATGAGGAAAGGTTTATTTTGACTCATGGTTTCACTTGACACTTCTGCATTGGGCCTGTGGAGAGGCAGAACATCATGGCAGGGAGCACATGACTGAGCAAACCTGCTTTCATCATGGTGGCCAGGAAGTGGAAAAAGAAAGGAAAGGGTTGGTGACTCAGTATACCCTTCAAGGTCACATCCCCACCAACCTAACTTCTTCCAATTAGGCCTCACCTCCTAAAATTCTTTCTACTCAACAATAACACTTTCAGTTGAGGACCAAGACTTCAGAAATGAATTCAGGAATATTTAAGACTCAAATCATAACACTCAATCCTTGGCCCTCAAAGACTTATATCCATCTCATAATGCAAAAGTCTCTAGTTTATCTCTAAGAGCCCACATAACTTTGACAGTTCAAGCATTGCTCAAAAGTTCAAGTCCAACATCTCTGAGATGCAAAGCACACACTTAGCTGCAAACCCATTTAAGAAAAAAAAATAGTTATATACTTTCAACATACAATATCAGGATAGGCACAGGGCAAGCATTTCTGTTCTAAAAGGGAGGGATAGGGTAAGGAAAGCAGGACTGGAATCAAAGCAAGACCAAAAACTAATCAGACAATCATTAAATCCTATAGTTCCATGTCTAGTATCGAGGACACATGTAGTATTATGTGCTCTCCAAAGGACCTGGAAAGCCCATACCTATGACTTTGTTGGTTTCAGCCCACATGTCTGCTCTTACGCTGACTGTACTCACTCTCTGCAGCTCCCCTTGGCAGGCATTCCATGTTTCTGCTATGCCCAACTTCCTGGGGTCTGTACTGTCCCTTTGACTTTATTCTCTCAGCTTCACACACCATCCTGTCAGGTTCTATCTGCA
The DNA here is from genome assembly GCF_902686445.1 of Sciurus carolinensis. Classification (NCBI taxonomy): domain Eukaryota; kingdom Metazoa; phylum Chordata; class Mammalia; order Rodentia; family Sciuridae; genus Sciurus; species Sciurus carolinensis. Next base: position 91,188,815 of record NC_062224.1, read on the forward strand.
GAAACTTGGAACCAGGCACACCCTGCTTGGCCTCTGAGGCTTCCCTCTGAAATCTTGGTGGAAGCTTCAATGACCTACAACTCTGGCATTCTGATGCCTGCAAAACCAGCATCATGTGGACCAAACCCAGGTTTGCTACCAGTGGGAGGTGTATGTGAAACCACTGGAACAATGAGTACCGCAGCCTTGGCTGAACACAGGGAGATGAGTCCCAGAGAAGTAATTCCCTAGGCATCCCTCACTGGCAGAGTGCTCTGGGGCTTCTCAAAAGAAAGCCTTTGAAATGAATTTACATTTTTATATTCTTGAAACTCTAATGGGTGCTATCTTGCCAATCCCTTAGAGAGCCTCAAGTCATCTTTTATATTGTCCCTGTGTTATGTTCTTACCTTTTTTAATGGTACAACTCTCTTTAATAAATGCATCCTTCTGCACTTTACACACTTTAAATGTGTTCCTTTTCTGACAAAACTGCAGGTTTTCAAATCTTTCCACTCTTGTCTTTTGCTCCAGATTCTCACCATAAATCTAGCTAAAAGCAGCCAGCAATGCCCATGTTATTGAATGTGGCAGTACCTTAAAATTTCCCAGATAAATAAACAGATAAAGTAGTCAGTCACCTTTAAACTCAGTCTCACACAAATTCCAGGGCGTGAACAAAATGCTGATAGTCTTTGCCAGAATGTACATGAATGACTGCTGGTTCACTTCCCATAGAGTCTTCATGTCCATTTGAATCTTTCTGAATCTGATCTTGACTTTCTACAATCAATAGCACCATTTTTGTCTTCTGAACGCCCATCAGAGTTGACCATTAATCTCTTCTTTGGGTATTCTAGGCTCTTCCTAGCCTCCTTCTCCAAATATTTCCAAATTCCTCCTATAAAACAGTTCCACAGTTCCAAAAACTGCTGAACCATGTCATCAGGGATAGTCACAGCAATGTCCCCAATTCTTGGTACTATTTTTCTATGTTATTCAACTTTCCATTACTGTAACAAAATGTCTGAGACAAACAACCTAAAGGAGAAAAGGTTTATTTTGCCTCACAGTTTTAGAAGTTTCAGTCCATGGTTGGCTAACTCCGTTGTTTCTAGGCTAGTGGCAGGAAGAACATCATGGAGGAGAGCACATGGTAGAGCAGAGCTGCTCACATCATGGCACCTCAGAAGCAAAAGGAAAAGAGGAAGGAGTTGGGGTTTCCCAAAAACCTTTAAAGGGCACTCTTCCAATGACCTAACTTCTTCCACCTCCTAAAGTTTCCACTACCTACCAGCTCTAGACCACACCTTTAACACATGAACTTTTGGGAAACATTTAAGATCCAAACCATAACAAAATGTTTTTCATCTTTGTATTAGTTAGCATAACCAGGCAAGGGAAAAACATTCACTGGCTAAATTAATGCAGGCAGAGAACTATACCATAGATATTTTTTATATCTCCATAGTTTTCCTTAACATCAGGGATTCTAAACATAATCATAGAAAAGGTTTAAATAGCACAAACTATATTATTTTTTAATTACAATTTTTCTTTATTATAATCTTAGTATCTAGGGAAAAGAGGCTTATTATATCATTTCATTTCTAAACTATATTGTATTCCAAATGTACTTAGCAAATATTAATGCACATGAATGAATTTACAGTGTTAGCATTTTAAAGTTACATAACTGAATATGTTAGACAACGAAATTTGTAAATATAGAATATTGTATTTGAATACAGTCGATGCTTTATTATAAAGGTCACTGTAATACTGTACTTCATTATGTATTACTTGGTTCTAAATTTTCACTAGGTGGCAGACTTAGCCAAGTATTCAGTTTCTGTGTTTAAAATAACATAAGAGATGTAGGTTCACTTATGTAGAACAGAAATGGCAGGTACTTTGCATAAATTGTGTTGTTTTATCTAATTTCAATTGTAAAAGTCATTCAAATGTGATGACTGGGTCACTCAGTTTTATTTTTCACTCACTAAGACTCCAAATATATCTAACTACATATATGAGTGTATTTTTATTTGAAGTAATATAATAGAAAAAGAATATAAACAAAGACTGTAAACAATTGGAAATTTATTTAAATTTAGGATAATGGCGTATATGGAAGATAAAAATCATACTTCTTAGAAAAGTAAAAAATTATTTTATAGATGAAATAATTTGTCATTAGTTTGATATCTGCCTCATAAATTTCTTCTCTGGCCTTATATCTTATTACTGTCCTAGGTGTTCTTCACAAGCTATCCATTCATTAGTGTCTCAGTGCTCCTTAAACTAGGAACATCGTGTGAGTCATAATTTATCACCACTAGAAATACATATGTAGCAGTATAATTCATGAATTTTTACTGTTTTCTCCATTTGTTCATAGAATGTTTAATAACAAGAATTTTATTTTATACATTTTTATCTTCTGGAGACCAGAGCTTTCTAATAGTAAACTGGTAATAGCTATTTGTTAAATCAGATATTTAAAATTGCCCTCATAAAATACAAATAATAATGATGAAGTTATGACCTAGTAATTACTATTTAAAAGTAGACAGGAAGGTAGACTTTATATTTTTAAATTAGGTAAGATTTTTAATGTATGAAACTCTGATATACAGCTAGATATTCCTAATAATTTGTTATTTTATTTGGATTCTCTGAATTTCCTTTCCAGAGGTGTACCTACCTCTTCATTAAAATAGTAAGGGGGAGAGCCTTTGAACCCAAGTACTGCTGTGTTGCAGCTCTGGCCACCTACCTACATGCTAATTTGAACATGGAATTCATCTCACTGTGCCTCAGTTCCTCGTCTGTAAACTAGGAATCATAGGTTAATCATAGAAATGTTCTCTGTGATTTGAAAAAGATAATGTGACCCTCTTGGTTTCTGACACAAGTTGGAAAATATTGAGGTACAAAGAAACCAAAAAGAGAGGGATCAAAATGTCTGGCAAGAGGATGCAACTTTGATATATAGCAATAGTGGGTTTCTTAAATCTACGCTGAGGAACTGTGGTCACGGGCCATGCTAACAACTACTAGGCTTGCCTTTAGGGCTGAGGTCACCTAATACCCTGACACAAACCAGCACAAGCCTAAAAATACTGAAAAGATGGAGGTGCCCTCAACACCTCCAGGGGAAGGAGGGGGTATGTATGGATGGAAACAGAAATACAGAGGTTCCCACATGATGTTGTGAAGATACATGAGTTAATAAATGAACAGTTCTTAAAACAGTGCTTCCTGTGTTTTACCTATAAATATTTTGTAGGCATTTTTTACCTTTCCAAAAGCTATAAAATGGAAAAAATAGAAAGAAGAATATTTGGGTCAGTGAAATTTTCTTTTCACAGTACATAGCATAGAATTTAGCAATTATTGTCTAAATGAAATTATAGAGCTTTGTGCTTATTGATCCATTTGGATAATTATTATTTATTCATTTTAGTTTCTATTGTTACAGGTTATTAAATATTATCTGTGCAATCCATATTATGGTAACAGTTATTTTTAAATAAATCTTAAATAAATACTTCTGAAATTTCAAGAAGTTATGAACTTGGCAGTTGGTGGCATTTTCTAGGCTTACCAGAGAGAATTTGCTGGCTCAAAAGTCAACTGATGAATATGTACATCATATATATATTATATACACACATAGGTGTATATATTTATGATATTTAAACATACTTATGTTTGTATTAATACATATATATATATAATTTTTTTAAAGAGACCACTCCTAATTTTTTAAGTTTCTGAGAGATAAGAACTTCAGTTTAGAGAATTTACATTTCATATGAAAAGATCGGAGCTGCTAAAAAGGCAGTCAGATGACATATAGAAAATAGTGTTTCTGCATAAACAGTTTGCACTTTAACCCTTAACATTTTACCCACTAGGTAAAATGGGAGGAAAGCTGATTATCCCAGAAACACAAACAAAAATTGATTGTTTATTTTAACAAAGATTCATTAATTAAAGGCATATAAAATGCGGTACTAGGCATCGAGAGGATAACTTTGACTTTTTAGATGTCACTACTTAGCTCATGCATGGATAAAATCCACCAGAGCATAGGATAAGACACAATGTAATAAGTGGTACATCCCCAAATACTGGGGATCTAAAGTAGAGAGGGGCATTTTGACTTTGAAAGATTTTTTTAAATGTTCATAACATTTGAATTTGAGAGGATCTTTCAAAATGACTCAGTTTTCAAAATATAGATATTGAGTAGGAAAGTGAACAGGGAAGCAGGTGCATTTTAGGCAGAAATAGTAACATGAAGAGAAGAAGCTAAGAAAATAATAATGTCCATAGCTAAGAAACAGTACCTATTGTTTGACCCTGTGCTAAATGTTTCACAAACCATATCTCTGAGTTTCTGTCACCCTTCCTTTAAAGAATCTTTTGAGTATTCTTAAAATCAAGGTCCTCGAACTATTGAAAACAGTGATCATTTGCATAAATAAAATCATAATATTTTCATTATTAAAAATCTGCATAAGAAACTGTTGACATTGTTGTTTTGCTGATAAATTTGTTACCCTTACTATAATTTATCCAGACCAAGGAATATAATAATATAATATATAATAATATAATATTTGTTCTTGAAATTAAGATTAAGAATGAATTTCCTAAAACACCTGATGGCATCTTAGCTCTCAAAGGCCTTGATTAGATGAAGTCCCAGTGTTTGTCCATTTAGGTAACCGAGAAGGCATAGAGATTTCATGACAGAAACATTTGAATGTTTTAGTGTCTAACTGGAAAGATGACCAGAGCCCAGGGAAACAGATGGGAGAGGCAGGTATTCAAGGAAGGCTTGGCCCAGGAGGCTGGGGAACCTGCCCTTTTGGCTAGTGACATGTAGCAGGCCCTCTGCCTGGCAAGAGGGAGATGTCCTAGGAAATCATCAAGCAGCATTGGGAATTAGATCTGAGGAGAGGTCAAAAATCATCTGTGGCATGAGGACTCAGGAACAGGGCTCCAATCTTAAAAGAAGCACAATCCTTTAGAAGATGCCAAATGAAGCAGCCAGAGATGGGAGCACATTCACGACTAGAACTGCTAGAAGATGCTGACTTGGTTTTGAGCTACAAACAGGTTGTTTGTATCCTGTGTATTTTCAGTTAGTGCTAATCCCTGTGTTCAAGGGAAGGGTTCGGCCTAGTAATGAAAATTTTAAGTGCTCAGAACTTAGTTTGACTTAGTGTAAACATATTCTATGGGGAGAAAAGCTGATTATCCTAGGAAGTAGCTGCTATGGAGAATCCCAAGTATTTGAACCAAGAACACTGCCAATCTTGCAAATATACCAGGTAAGGATTAGTTCATCAAAGCAGCAAAAATAGAAAGGAATTTATTGTGGTGTTAGCCTTCTCTTTTCCTCTGGGTGAGAAAATCTTACATTTGTGTGTATGTGTGTATACATGTGTATATGTATTTGGGGAATGGAAAGAAAGCTACTGTGAAGCCATTAGCCATATGAAAATTCTCAGAAGCCTTTTGTAACATCCTTATCAATGTTATAGCTTTTGCTCCAGTTCACTACAGTGAAATTTTATCTAAATTATTTCTTCTCAGAAGTTCATTGTAGCAAAACATGATGTTTATGAATTACATTTTATAATAGCAAACCACAGGGTATCAAAGAGCCCACATAATGGACAAGAAGATCACCATGTGAAAATTTTTCCAATTCACACATTTCTGTTTTAATATGACCCATAAAGAAATCTTACAAATTCATAAATCAGTTTTATGAGTTTTCTTCTATGCTGTTTCATAATTAGAGAGAGAAAATGTCTATTAAAAGCCAAAGTACTGAATTTATTTTTCTTATTGTGCTAAACTGTTGTTGAAAATATTCTTAGAAAAACAGTGTCTTATTTTTCTTGTATTGTACAGAATGTTTTATGTGGCTCTGCTTGCTGTTATAATTGGATATAGTTTATGCTGAAAGCTAGGAATCACTCACTAATAAGTATGTTGTTATGATAAATACCATATTGGATTGTTAGTGTAATGCAAATTTTTTTTTTAACTGTAGGTTGTTTTCCAGTCTCAGTATTATCACAGAGCTTACTCACCCAGCAAACATGAGATTCATGCAGTTCAGAGCCAAAGACTGTTATTCTCTTGCTCTTTCAAAACTGGAAAAGGTAAGACCTACATTAAAAAACAAAAAACAAAAAACAAAAAAAAAAAACCACACACTTGGAGATAATCATTTTGGTTGAAAGAATAACTGGGAATATCTATGTATAGAAAAAATAACATGAGATAGGAAAGGCAAAACTGCTGTTTTGAATTCCTACTTGGGAACTCAAATTTTTATGAACAGTGGTTGATGAATTTGAACAATTTATTTTTACAAGTAAATATGGTGAAAATGTGCTCTTCTGTAATCAACAATTATAAGTTGAAATTATAAATTTATAAAAGAAGTGCAATGGAAATGTACATATTCACTTAAATGTCAGTTATATTGATAGCATTACAAATTGTTTGCTGTGTCATGACATCTATATTTGAAGTTCCCCAAATCCCTAAGATATTATAAGATTGATAGGTTTTTTTGAAAGCTGGATTCTAAATTGTCACCAACATAGCCTGAGACAAAACCAAGTTCATTGCTTACCTTAGGTAAGAGGTACTTCCACTTCAGGGGTGCTTTGGGAATGCCTCAGAGGATTATTTCTAAAGAAAGGTCAAAATATATTGAGGAAATTTGATTTAATGAGGATACTTCAAAGCAGGGACTTGATTAGGGTTGGGAAGAGATGCAGATAATGCTATTGGAGACAGTGGAAATGTTATGCCATGTTTTGTGGACAGAAAGTTTGGTTTCCATTCTCAGCCTTCAGATCCAGCATGGGGTAGATGTTTTTTTGTACTCAGCTTGTACTTGATACTAATTGTTAAGTCTACTCTTCCTCTCTGTGACCAAAATGCCTATCAATAGCAATTTAGAGGAGGAAAAGTATATTTTTACTTACAGCTTCAGAGGTTCAGTCCTTGGTCAGCCGTCTCCATTGTTCTGGCTCAAGGTGAGGCAGGACATTTTGGGGAAAGGGCATAGTGGAGTAGGTCTGCTCTACTCATCGTGGCCAGAAGGCAGAATAGAGAAGGGAAGGAGACAGGAAGATGGACCCTCCTGGGGTACACCCCCACTGACCTACCTCCTCCAGCCATGCCCCACCTGCCTACAATCACCACCACCCACTTAGTCCATTCAAACTAAGTTGGACTGGTTAGTTACCATTCTCACAATCTAATCGTTTGATCTCTAACTATTCCTGCATTAGCACAAGAGCTTTTGGGGAACACTTCATATCTAAATCATAACACTAGTATATTGAAAGAATTAAATTCAAGAGGGAAAAAAAGACTCAATTCTATACATGTAAAAATAAGTATATGTTGTCATCTTTGCTTATGACAATATAAGAGGTAGAGAAAATGATACTTATATTTTTATTAGTGTTTTTATTTCACCTGAGAGTTCTATTTTGCATATTTTTGCCATGAAAAAACTCAGTCTGCTCCCTGTATGAGAGAAGCCAGAGTCAAGAAGTAAGGTATTGGGAGAGAAAGAACTTTATTATGATGAGCTAGCCAACTGGAAACTGGGAGATTATGGTCCCAGGAAAGTGTTTTAGGGTTGGTTCAAATAGATGGGTGACCAGATATTGTGGGTGTCTTCTCACAGTTGAAGGTTTATGGCCAAATCATGCACATCTGATCTGATCATCAAATCATAATATTTTTTTCCTGTTCTGTAGATCTCATGAACAAAGTTCATTATTTACTCATACAACCCTTATCACTGATTCGTTTGCCTACATGTAGTTCTTGACATATTACACAATAGACAGGCTAGAGGGTAGCAAGGGGAACCCTTTTGAAAGAGAACAAATTCCATCTGATTATTATGGAAGATAAGGATGAGTGAAATGAAGTAGGGAGTTGGACATGAAATTTGGTCCCAGAGCTTAGTTTCTCTGTTATTTCAGATGCAGTCGTCATTTCTGGGAGACTTGTTGTATAAGAATGTTTCTGCACTCCTGTCTATGGATTTTCATCTCCAAAGCTGATCACATACACTCTGTTAGTCCAGCCTTACCTCGTTCAAATTTTTCAGGCTTAGGGAAATTATTGTTGTGCCTGATTCCTTACATGAAACCTGAGTGTGAGTCAGATTAAATAACTTTTTCAAGATTGTGTGGCTATCATGTCAATGCACTGTGGAAAACTCAGGAATTAATACTTGAGACAGAAAACTCCATTATGTCACACCTATTTTAGCAACATAGAAGGGGTGGAGGAATGGAAAGCAGGGCTAAATCATCTCTGCACCCACAAGCAAATCCAGTAATTCAGAATCTAGCTGAAATTGGAACTGATGTGATATAGCACGTCCTCCTTTGTGAATAATGAGGTGGAATCACCAGATGCTGAAGAAACCAGGCTCTGGAGTCAGTTTGGTCAATTTGGAGGAATGGATTGATTTCCAGGTTCAAAACCTTGGGATTCTTATCTGTAAAGAAAACAACCCAGCATTTGATATATAATTACTATTCAAATGATACTAAAAGCATAAAAGGTATTTATTGGTACTGTCTCTAATAAAGATTCCATTGTATGTAATTTTATGCAGGGTCACTTTATGTAGCAAGGTCATAATTGTGGAAGCTATTTTCAATATTTGTGAGCTTATGTATGCCTGCATAATTGTGTGTTTATTGCATTAGGAAAAAAGAAGAACAAAATGAGGTTTTGATGTTTATTGGAGCATTAATTATAAATGAAATCTGTTGTTAACCTGGAAATCCTCTCCACAAATGTAGAAAACAGTTTTATTTGATAAGCTTTTAAACCAGACATTTTACATATCCCTGGCAATTCACTAGAGACTGTAAAGGTAGAATCAATTGCACACTCGTTAATAATAACCACATGCATTATATCATACTATATGTATAATATATATAATGAATGTGGTTTCATATGTATACATATATATATTTATGTTTATATTTATATATATATATTAATTCAAAGGAAAAATAAACTTTTCTATCGTTGCAACAAACAAGGTATGGAACTGAGCCTGATGTACATAGAAGTTATTACTGTGATACTGATTTTTTTGGGAAAACAACAACAAAAACCAGATTTAGTGTGAGGTTGACCTACAGGAAGATCAGGAGCAGAAAGCTCAGATCTACCTCTGCAATCTTTTGGTGGTGGGGTGATTTATAGGAAGGAGAGGGGGGGAATGATTGGATCGCAGAAGGGGAGTCATTTAGGGTTCTTTAGAGGTATGTTAGATGGTCCTCATGCCGCTTCATAGGTCATGTTTCTTTTTGAAGGAAGTTGCTATATTCTGCTTGGGGGATTTTACATTTTTAATGTCAGAAGGTCATTGACCTGAGGCTCTGACTTCTTTTGTGTTAGTGTACACTTCATGATTCCATACCATCCTTGAGTAAGCTCTGGAGGTGTTTCCTGAAAGACAATTTAAAAACACTTTATCGTGTAAGGATTATATGTCCCAATGTGTCTAAGCCTTAGCCAATTTCAGGTAAAACTTGAAGCTAGGCTAAACTTCCTAAAGAAACAGAGATATAAGTTCTCAGCTTCCTTGATATTCACATTTCAAACAGTGAAAAAGATAGGTCCAAAGACTCCACGAAAGGCACTCCTAGACTACAAAACTTGCTAGAGTTTTGAAAAGATTGGCATTCATCTCCAAAAGAAAGAGAAACAATTTGCAGTTCCAAGTTTCCTAAAGGAAATGCTCTAAAACAAAAGGGAGGAGTGAGGTCTTTTCTTTCTCTTTGGGCTTCATGGAACTTTTGTTTTGTTTTGTTTTTTAATTTGTATTTGTCCTGACCTCTTTTAGAATTTTCCCCAAGAAGGAATTGTTTTTCCTTGGAACAAATTATTTAGGAATAGGGAGACTGCCAAGCACAGTGGTGCATGCTTGTAATCCCAGTAGCTCAGCAGGCTGAGGCAGGAGGATAAAGAGTTCAAAGCCAGCCTCAGTAAAAGCGAGGGAGGCACTAAGCAACTCAGTGAGACCCTGTCTCTAAATAAAATACAAAATAGAGCTGGGGATGTGGCTCAGTGGTTGAGTTCAATTCCTGGTACCAAAAAAAAAAAAAAAAAAAAAGGATAGGGAGACTGCAGGAAGTATAATTGAAAACTGTGGTTTTGATGTTTTAAAACCATGGAAAAATCTTTATCCACTTATTGACACTTTATTCATGAAATCAGGATTTTTTCACAAAGAAACTTTTAAGACTTGTGTACTTTATTGGATTCAATTATGTATCTTATTCCCCCACAAAGACACACAAAGTGTGTTGGTGTTCTGACCCCTGGTACCTTATATGTGACCTTATTTAGAAGTAAATCCTTTAGGAAATCAACCTCAAAAGAGGTCATTAGAGGCATCATTTTAAAAAGCAACAACATAAACTAAATGAATTTTGGACGTTGCAACAACAGGAGTAAAAGAAAGGCAATGTGAAGAGAAATAGGGAAAAATCAGCAAAGAAGGGAGACCTAGAACAGATCACTGAACAGTCCTCAGAAGGAGCCAGTCCTGCCAACAATCAGATCTTAGACTTCTAGGTTTTGGGGCCATAAGACCATATGATTTCTGTTATGTGAGCCAGTTAGTTGGTAGTTCTTTGTTACTGCAGACCTTGCAAATTAATCAATATGCTTTCAACGATATGCTAACTGTCCATTTACAGCCAGTATTTTTTATCACTAAGATCACTGATATGAAAATACAGCTAATTTGCTGTATAATTATCTTCCTGTATTTGTATTATGGATATCAATAGGTCTTTTTAGATTAGGAAACTTGCCTTTATTTCCAATGTTTAAATACATTCCCATTAATATTTTCTATAGTTACCATTGACTGAGAAATATGTGGATTATATTATTTCAAACATAATGGTGAATATCACTTCAGTTGATCTGGAAGTATTTACATCTGCATCTTCATAGGCAAGGCCTTTACTATAGAAACACAATCAAGGTTTTAAATTAAGAATACACACCAACTTAGCTATGTACACACCTTTTTGCTGCATCATTCTCATGACAACTTAAGAAGTAGAATATTAATTAATCATTAATAAGGATGAGTGTACAATATTGGACTGTGTTGGCCCCACTTGGCTTTACTTGTGTATGGATTAAGCTTCATGTTTTCTTTTTAGATCTTAAACATTCTAATGAAAACATAGTTTCATTGGTATCAAGAATAATACTCTGTAGGACTTCTCTGAAAGTGGCCACTTGCTGAGAAGTATCTACTTTCAAGGAGACAAAAAAAAATCACCCATCCCAAGGTTCATGACTGAAATCCCCAGGACAAGAAAAACATACCACATTTATTTAACATATTTTCAGAATTTTTCAGAAACGAAAACCTGAAGAAGTAGAGCAATCCACATGTTTTATGCTTAGGTTTGTTGAAGAGTGGACAGTTGTATGGAAGTATGATTGGACAAAAGAGGTGTGATCCAGTGGTAACAAACTGGGGAGAAGTTAGCTCAAAACCTGTTTGTTCAGGCTCTTCTTGGCATCTCTTTATCTTGAGATATGAGCACTTTTCTTTCCTCTGGGTAAGAAGAAGACCCACTCTGCTCAGATACATTTCATGGACTCTCCCACTCCACACACACACACCTTTTATGGGAGAAGGGGAAAGAAAGGGTCAGACAGACTTTTCTGCTTCTGCCGTTTTCTCAAACCAAGGTGACAGATTTGGAGGTAGCATGTCTCAAACCTCATAACCACAATATTGGCCCATCATTAAGAAAAGGAGAGAACTGAAAACCCAGAAGAATCCCTGGTCCATAACAATGATGCAAGCAATGAGTTTGAAGATTTCCACTGTGTCCTGCTTGAGGAAGAAATTCCTTGATTATTTTTATAGTTGCTAATTTTGAGGAATTACTTTTTCTCTTGTTTCTTATAGATCTGTGTCTCACTTCGAGCTTTTTCCTAGGCCATTATTATTCTTTTCAATTTAGGCGTACATCCTCCTTGAAGATTTTGAAACTTTTATAACCTGCCTCTTAACTGTGAAAATTGAAAAAAGTCTAAAGATTTTTCAAACCAGCATATTTGTGGGGCTTTTTATTATTCGAACATGATAAACTTACCTTGCCTTCTGTTCAGTTTTATGGACAGACATGCACATAATGTTCCTTCCATTTCTCTCAGCAAATAACAGTATACAAACACTAATACTACATGGATGGAAGTTTTCGTAGGCCAGGACTTTAAATATCACACACTTAACATCTTATACAGTTGGCTAACTCAAACACACAGCCATACCTAACTTCAGGGCATATAAGAAACACAGTACTTATTTGCCTTATTTGCCTTTGGGAAATGGATAAATCAGACAGTCAGCATTCTCTGTTACATATAAGACATCAGAATTGTTTTCTTAAATATGAGCATTCTGTTAACACATATCCTGAACATCATAGTTTTATTTGCATTTTCCTTTTATTTCATCATTGCCTATTTTTTGTGCTGATTTTTTACATTATCCTCTCCAAAATATTCCCATCACCACCACTGTTTTCTCAATGATGCTTCCATGTTTGAAGGCCTGGGACATTTCTCCCAGCAAAGTAGGCACAGAATAACAACTAAGCAGAGATGGAGTAGGTGAGGGGAAATAAAGAAATGAAGAGAAAAAAATTTCATTGCAGTTTCCTAGAAGACCTATTTCTCTTCTTTTGATATGTTTCACCAAAAAAGCCTTTTACTCATGCTCTTGTGTGTGCATAATTTGCTTCAAGAATGCTTCCTTTAAAATTGCTTTGAACTGTCACTGTTCCCCAGTGATGATCGTAATTACATTTTACAATCATGATAATTATACATCGATGTAAAAAGCAAACTAATGGAAATGTGAGAGGACATTTATGCCAACAAGGTGGCTCATGGTTGCACTCCTACATGGCTCAGGATAGGGGCTGGTTACCAGAAAAAATAAACCACAGTATTAGAAGGCTCTAACTCTGCAGCCCAGCAACAAAGAGGACTGGGCATTCAGTTTAGTTTTTTGACTAATATTTTAATTAATCATACTTATATAAAATCTCCAAAAATGAGGCTCACCGAGCTTCCTGGTTGGTGAACGTATTAATATACAGAAGCTTCTGTGCTCTGGGGACCCTTCAGAATTTCCCTATGAACATTTTTCTTTGCTATTTCTTCATAGCCTTTATACTAAAATGACAATCGTTAAAGTATGGTGCTTTCATGCAATCTTCTAGATGTTTTAGAGAACTAGCCAATCTCAGGAGTTATGGGAATCCCAAAATTTTGTAGCTGGAGTGGCAGAAGTGAGTTAACTGGCTTGGAAATACCTGGGACTATAACTGATGTTCAAAGTGGAGACAGTCATATGAGACTGAGCCCTTAACCTGAGGGGCCTGTGCCAACCCCAGGACATGTGTGGGAACTGAATTGCATTGAAGGACCTTCAGATGCTATCAAAGAATTGGTATTGGAATGAGAGTGATCATGTCTATAAGTCATGTACAAATTTGTTGTCACTGGTACAACAACAAAAAAATTCTACCACTAATTAGAGATAACTTCTGGGAGAAAAGAGGTAAGACTATTAAAGTAATTTTTTCAACATGTTCATTATGTAAAAACTAGAAGGCAAAATTTTACATACTCTGTTTAAATTCAAATGAGTAAATATTTACCGAGTAGTTAACTATGAGCCAAATGCCTTGCTAAATACTAGGAGTTACAAAATTGAATAAAACACAAAGAATTTGTAATTTGATGTTGACATAGATATATGAAAACAAACAAAAACTCATTATCTTACTTTCTTTTTCTGTCCAGACAAGTTGAGCTACCTTTTATTCATAAAGAAAGTACTAAAATAACTGCATTGCAGTTTGGTACTACCAGCCTACACTGGGTTTGATTCATTAGGATTCTTATACTGTTTATAAGAATCTTGTTTTATCCCTTCCTCTGTTAGTCCAAAAAGAATTTGAGAAAGACACTAATTAGTTTCTATTGCTAAGTGTGAAAGAACATTGCCTGATCTACCCTTAAAGAATATGTTTCACAACACATAAACACAATTTATGTAGATAACAATTCTTTTTTTTAGGGGTTACCAGGGATTGAACTCAGGGGCACTTGACCACTCAGTCACAGCTCCAGCCCTATTTTGTATTTTATTTAGTGACGGGGTCTCACTGAGTTGCTTAGTACCTTGCTTTTGCTTAGGCTGGCTTTGAACTCTTGATCCTCCTGCCTCAACCTCCCAAACCATTGGGGATAGCAATTCTTAATATGCAAATTTGTCTAACAACCCTGTGCATAGTATTATGAGTTCACACAACAGGTACAGAACCTTCACATTGGGCTACTAACATTGTGCCAGGCACAACCCAGGAAGTCCATACACATTGACTACAAAAAGGACCACTCCCCCTTGAACAGTCCCACACGAACTGCCATATGTATCACTTTGAAGATGAAAATATATCAAGTTTTTAAAAATATTAAAGTTAAATATCAAATGCAGAAATGTATTGGGTTTACATAACTGACACATTAGTAAAATTTAAATTATTAAAATGTAAAAGATTTATGAAGGTAAATATTCTATGAAAATAAATATAATATGCTGGTTAATGATTTATTATCTTTAAAGGCCAAAAATTACTTTTCTAATCATAAACACATATATGTATATATATATATGTATATACACACACACACACACACACACAGAAACATATACATACAGAGAGAAAGATAACAGAATCCATTTTCTTTCCCAATAAGTTAATAAAAATAAAAAAAGAAATTTCTTTGTGTCACAAAAAAAATCAAATTGCCACGTAGGATAACAAAGGTAAATTTGTGGTATATTTTTATTATTTCATATTTATTATTATCAATTTATATTTGTTTACTTATAAAAATATGAATATTCATTTAATATTAAAATATAAAGATATGATTAATTATGGGACTTTAAACAAATGATATATCTTTCTTATTACTTCTTTTACATTAATAGATTTTTCCTTCACTGTTAGAGTCTGTCTTACTAGTTGGCAAAGCAAATTTAGGGTTTTTTGTTGTTGTTGTTTCTGTGGGATTTTTCTTTTGTGTGTGTGTTTTGTTTGTTTGTTTGTTTGTTTGTTTGTTTTGCAGGCAGGTACCAGGGTTTGAACCTAGGGGCACTTAACCACTGAACCTTGTCCCCAACCCTTTTTTATTTTTCATTTTGAGACCGTGTTGCAAAGTCACTTATGGCCTCGCTAGCTTGCTGAGGCAGCTTTGAACTTCTGATCCTCCTGCCTCAGCTTCCTGAGCTGCTGGGCGAACATTCCTGGTTACATTTAGTGTTTGAATCCAGTGTCAAAGAGGAGACATTGCAATTAATCATCCCTCCAAATTAAGGAATACCAAAGTAAAATAGTATCACTTAACATCCCAGATTGAGGGTGGAAAAAAAGGACTTTTCAAAACTTTGAAGTCAACATAATACCAGATCAATTACATTGGAAAAATGAACATTTTATTTTTAAGTGAGTAAATCCTAAATATATTTCTTCACATCATGAACTGCAAAAGAGTTCCCTGAAAGTTTCTTATGCTTAATAATATTTAGCTTGAACTACATAGATGTAGACTCAAAAAATGTTCCAGATAGTATACTATTTTCACTGCATAAATTGCTCCACAAATTGTAAAGCTTTTTTTTTTTTTTTAATATTGTGGCTAAAATTCACCTTCCAAATTCTTTCAAGTAAAATAATAGGAATCTAGCAAATAGTTCCCATGTTTATTCATTTTTATAATAATATATTCCATTTTCATAATCCAGTTATTTGTAATTAATTGAATATTGACAGGAAAATCTCCTGCTCCTTTTTTTTTTTTTTTTTTTCAAAATGTTTGGTCCCTTTGACTTTTCCCATAGTTTATAATTCCTATAACAATTAAATTTTATTAATTTCTATAATTTTCTTAAATTTTATTCTTGGACTTCAAGCAGTACCAAGATATAAAAATAAGATTAAGCTTACTGACAGCTTATTTTTAATGAATCTTATAGACAATGATATATTTTTATATGATATCAGTCTTTACTTTGAAAATGATTTTGGTCTGTTTGTCTAGATCATGCAAGATACTTATCATGAAAGTTAATCATGTGCTCATGTGATTATAACTTATTTAAGCAGGTACCCCTCCCCTTTGGAAAAATAACATGGAACAGCCTTTTCGGGGTAGTATCAAAACGAAATAGACTCTTAGACTCATCATGAATCATTCACCTTTATTCTTGTTAATATTTCAAAATCATGATGCAATTTACAATGACAGTCCTCCATTTTATAAAATTTTCACAAAAATTCAGGCACCCTTTCTTTGTCTTCTAAGGGCTCAGATATTTAAATGTTACCTTTAATACTAATCCCTTTCTACTTAAAGCTAATTTCTTGAGTGTTGGTTTCTTATAACTTAATCAAAATCAGGAGAACTGTTTTCTTCATTCTCACTCAAAACCAAACTACATACTTACAGTCTAATTTAAAAGAGCAGACCCTCCCTTTTAATTCTTATGTCAATGTTACTTTTCTCTTCCAAAATATCCCCCAGTGGGTATCACCAACTGTTTCTGAGGAGATCTGGGGAGAATGTTGTCTCTTTTTCAATGAGGTACCTGCATCCTACAAGTTGTTTTGGTTTGCACATCTCCCCTCATTATGGGTATAATTGTTGATTTAGTCTGCTAATGCTATTTTTGTAATTACAGTTTCTTTTGAAAAACACAAAATGAAACAGAACTTATCCTTATTTGTATTTTTAAATAAATGCATATAGTTACTTTTAAAGTTTTATAAAAATATAAGGCAGAGTATTGTTCACTATTTCTCTAAATTCTATTTATAAAGGTACAAGTAGTTTAGATCTTTCATTGTATGAAAGAGCAAAAGTAATATGTTGCACATGGAATAGTGCATTACTTCCTTCCGTTTGGCAAACCTACTTCTCCAAGTTTAGACTCTGTGGTCATTTCACCCATGACACCATCCTCATCCTTCTTCGACCACCATAATACATGGTTCCATCACATGGCCTGGAAATGTTTGATTTGCAGTCTGTCTTCTCAGTAAAACCATAAATTCCTGCAGACCTGGAACATTTTGTTAATTATCACCACATTCTAGGAACCTAGGTCATGGTCTAAGGCACACTAGTTAATTGGTAAGTGTTTCTTGGTTGTACTGCTTAGAATTTTCTTTTTTCTTTTTTTAAGTGGGTGGGGTGAGTAGGGTGGGCCAGGCAGTACTGGGATTGAACCCAGGGCCTCCTGTACACTACTAAGTGCTCTACCATTGAGCCACATCCCCAGACCCCACTACTTTGAATTTTCTCCTAAACCAAGGAGTATTCCACAGGCAATTAGAAAGATTATATTTTTTCTTTACCTTAACATGCACTTTAAAAAAAAATTTTTTTGTTGTTGTATATGAACACAATGCCATTACTTTATTTATTTTCGTGTGGTATTGAGGATCGAACCCAGTGCCTCACACATGCCAGGCAAGTGCTCTACCACTGAGCTATAACTCCAGCCCCTTAACATGCACTTTTCTATGTATATTTAGTTTATTTATTAGGTTGCTTTCTTATATTGTTGATATTTGCCCAAGTTACATTTAAGTAATATATGAACTGTAGACTCCTTAACCAGTACTATTTTACTTTCTAAAGTACAGAACCAAAAGGAAATTTTTAGTCAGGCAGGCTGCTGTAATTAGAAAAGTGAGTAATCATGTGTAAGAATTTCAAAGGAAGCAGATGCTTTCAACTCTGGCCAACTGCTGTATGACCTATGGTTTTCCAAATTTAGAGTAAGTCAGAAACTTAGATTTTCATGGGAAATGTTGTAAACTTGGTAAGCTTCAATAAATATAGGTAGAACTAATGAAACTACTGAAATTAAGATTTGAACCAATCACTGCCAATGAGTAATTGACTAATCACTTCCATATGTTGTTTCTGTTTTGAGACTTAGCTATGGATAGTTAATACTAAGTTTTTGTCATCTCCATTGTCTTCATTGTCCAGTTCCAAAATAAAAGAAAGCAGTTATGTAATGTATTCTCATCAGGATGGAATCAGTTGCTTGAGATCTTTTTCTCATAACTTTATAGACAACAGGCCTTTAAAATGGTGCTATAAAGTTTTGGATCTTTTGCTTCTATAAAGGAAGTTAAGAATTAAAAGGTATGAAATCATAAATGCAGAATGATTCACACAATCAGAACAGTATCATTGGGTTGGTATGAAAGACTTTCCAGAGGGCAAAAAGCATCACATATTATAGAGGATGAGGAGAACTTGTGGGTATGAGAACCGTGGACTTGTGAAGTTAGTATTATTCAGTAAGTTGGAAACTAAATAGGAGGCAGAAGTTTTCAGGATTTAACCCGACAAGCACTCTGTCTGACTCATCAGTAGTCTATGTGGGGAAGAACTGAGAAGTCATCCTGGAACATACTGTGGGAGCTGAACCTGAGTGCTGAGTTTTGGGATTTCTTTTATAGTGAATGGGAAGCTCCAGCAGGTTTAAGTTAGGTCACAGGGGACCTGACATCATCAGATTTGAGCTTTCATCAAATTGATGGCATTTCTATATTTATCAGTAAAGGACTCTCTGGTGGGAAGGGAAAGTTATTCCAATAATAAAGACCTGGTCTGGGACTGCAAGGTAATTATGTTGATTAGAGAATTCTGACCAAGAACTGACTTTGGTGAAGTAGAAGATATATTTTAAAGTGCGTAAATGTTGGAATATTTATTGAAAAGGAGGTAATAAATGAAACAAAAGGGATGGGAAATAGACACATATACATATGCACACATATACATATATGTATAGAAACGTAAAAGTTATGCACTTTGCCAGTCTTGGTGGTGCACTCCTATAATCCCAGTGGCTTGGGAGGCTGTGGCAGGAGGATTGTGAGTTCAAAGCCAGCCTCAGCAACTTAGCAAAACCCTGTATCAAAATAAAAAATATATTTAGAAAGGGCTGGGGATGTGTCTCAATGGTTAAGCACCTCTGGGTTCAATCGCCTATACTAAAAAAAAAAAAAAAAAAAAAAAATTATTCACATTCACATTGTATATATCTAAATCATAAGGAAACACAGTGTTAAAAAAAAGATTTTAGCTAAAGGTATATTTTGGAGTTCATAAAGGGGAGTCTGGGAAAAAGACAAATCAGAGAAAAGGAATGAGGATTCCAAGTGTAGGGTAGAGGCTGAGATGAAGTGATGTCAAAAGAAAGATCTCTACAATTAAAATATGTTTTGTCAAATACTGTAAGAAATGTCAGGTAGGATGAATGCTGAGAAAAAGGCACTAGATTTGGGGGTTACATGTGATTGAGTCCAGAGGGAACAATGAAGGAATGCAAAAGAATTATAACTGAGAAAGTAGGGGACAGAAGCCACTATTTGTGCCAACAAAATTCTTGGTATTTTTCACCTCCCACACTGTTCTGTTAAATCCAATAATTTTATCATCTCATTCCATATGGTATTGGATGGACACGGAATAGAGGAAACAAAATCTCTGCCAGAAACAAATTACTTCTTCCAAGAAAGACATATGTTCATAATAGCAAACCCAATGGAAAAGATAGATTAGACCAAGCATATCGAAGGGTCTGGGATGTTTAAGTCATGATATAAATATATCAGATTTTTGTAGATATTTCATATAAGTGACTATGAAGAAAAGAAACAACAGTGAAACTTCAATTGAATGCCTATTAAAAAGGAAATATGGTTTTTAAAGGAATTATAGTATATGATTTTACTAGAAGCAATACTAGAAATATCTAACATCTTGTAAAATACAACAGCCAAAATAAATACTAAAGAAAGGGAACTTTGCATAACATGAACTTCGTGGTCCTTTATGTCTTCAAATCTCCAATAGAAGAAAGAGGTATTGAGTGAATTTGAAAATTTGATGGAGCTATGGGGCAAGAAGGGGTCAGAGATTCTCTCGTTGACTAGTGAGTGTTTTTTGACCCTGATTTACTTTTTAGATTACTTAGCATAATGAGGAATTCATTCTAGTAAAACATGAGATTAAATTTAAAGAGTGGTCTTCAGTTTGATACATAATTGGAGTTTGGGAAAGATGCAAAAGTTAACATAAGGGCTTAGAAGTCCTAGATGAAATATTTAAAACCAAAGACTAGATGTTTACACACTGGGGAAGGAAAGAGAAAGCTGCGGTTGGAATCATGTTCTGATTCCTCAATCATGGTCTTTCTCAGTGTTCATCCTATTTGATTTTCAGTCAGTGTTTGATACCATTTCGCCCTCTACATGTTAAAATTTGCTGTGTCCTCATTCTTCTGTAGCTTCATCTGACTCTGCCCTTACACGCTTCCCACCCCCACTTCATACATGCATAATTACCATGGCTGCACTTTCCTGGGCCTCTTTTCTGCCACTTACCAATCACCACTACTCTCTTGCCCTAGATATGAACAGATTCATGTTGTTTACTTTCACTGCAGCTAAATCTGACATCAAAGAATAGAAAATTGACCAAATAAAAGGAATCAGATAAAAATGCAATACCATAAAAATGTACTTTGCCATGAATTCTATGCTTAGTTAGCTACAGAAATAAAATAAAGAAGCGGGAAGACGAATCTTGGTTTAGAGAATTTTATTCCAGTTAACAAAGGTCACCATCATAGGCCCCAGAAAGGAAGACCCTGTGAGCTAAGAGCAATCCCCATTATGTTGCTGTTTCCTACCTGTCCTGCCTAGTGGAAAATGTTGGACAAACTCCCAGGTGCCAGGCACTTTATTCTGGCCACTCACTTAATTTGGCTTTAAGACACCATGACTTTGTTTTCCTTAGGATGCCTGTCACTCTTTATGAGTTAGATTTGCCCCTACATTCACAATAAGAACAGCTAATTCCAGTTGCCTCCAATCAGTCTGCAAGGTGTGTTCGCATTAAGCACTCTATGCTTTGGTTAATATATTATGGACTATATTGTGATGTAATGGACATACTTACTTACCAGTTCTTCCCCTTATCTTCTCCCTGAATCTTAAGTGAAGATACTCTTACAACCTGGACAGTCTTCTCAAGTAGAGAGACAATACAGATGTGCTGCCAATAACTCCTCCTTTTCCAGAGCCTGGCTACTGTGGATCCTGCATTTCATTTTTCTGTTCTGGGGAACTCTTGGAGATCAGACGTTTTCATACCATCATCAGAACAAGACACAACAGTTGCCCCAGTTCATCTGAGACTGATACTTCTTCCTACCCATTTTTGGCTTGGGAGAATGGGAGGGTTTATCTCCCCAAATTTGCTGCTTTTGATATAGGGCCTTAGCTCAGTTGCTTCACTTAGTGAAGATTGCTTTCTTCTTTTCCTAACTATATCAATATTTCCTAGTACAGTCAGCAGTAAAAGAAACTAGCATTTTTTTAGGTTATCATGTGTCAAGTACAAGGTGAACCAGCTTTCCTTAAGAAACTCCTTTTAACAATTTGACATTTGCTCTCATTCCTTCATTTAGTAAGGGAAGATAACAACAACAGGAATCTTGTTAAAGGTATGGTGAGGGTCTGCTTTTGGTTCATAGGTGGCAGGTGGGAAGGGGTGGTCTCTCTCTTGTGAGGGCACTAAGCCTGTTTGTGAGGGCTCTCCTCTATCACCTAAATATGTCTCAAAGTCCCACCTTCTAAAACCATCACCTTGGCAGTTAGAATTTCAAGGTATGAAGTTTGAAGAGACACAAATATGCAATACCATAGCAGCCTCCTGCTTGCTTATTTACTTGTTCGCCTATTGTGAATATTTAAAAGCAAATCTTCTGTTATCATATCTTATGTGACTTGAGTTTTTGTTTGCATTCGATTCAGTGACTTTTATTGCCTTTGTTTCTTTTGTCATCTCTTGTATGAAGTGTAAATAAATATCTAAGGTATGAAAGGATTAACCCTTCTTAATTATACGGTCTATCCATTGAGATAAGCTGTTTATGAAAATTAAAAGGATACTTAAAAATACAGTTTTAAGTGAAGGAATGACACACTTATGACCAAGAAGGAGGCAGTGAGAATATATTTTGTCAACAAAATTTACCTAGGCGAAAATACATGAAATGCAGAATTTTCACAGATTCTTCACAGATTCTTCTCTCTCAAATTTCTAAACAGAAAGAACGAGAGAGAGGTTCAAATTTGGCCTTCATGTTTCGACTGCCTTTTGCTGCTGGAAGAGTTTTTAGCATCAGTATGTTGGATACCCTTCTATATCAGGTATGTGATCTTCCCTTTTTTCTTTTCTCTCGCAGATGGTCATTTCATGCTGGACTTATAGTTTATTTAAATAAATAACAAAATTTTAGGCTATTGACTAATATTGGCTCTCAAATTATTTGCTATTTTATTTCATGTAGTTAATTACATAAATGCTCCTATGAATATTTTATAAGAAAAATGTATTTTAAAATTATGTATGGAAATTATTGGTAGGGTTTTTTTTTTTTGGTGCCAATTCTCTGCAATGTTTATTGTGATATTTTAATATATTTTTCCATATTACTCCAAACATATTTCTGGATCTTAAAGATGATTAAAAAAATACTAAGTTAAAAAAAGAGACAGCATTCTTCTTAGTCTACATTTTTTTTTTCAGTTTGGAATAAAGTATTAAATCGATATCAATAAACTGATAAACTAAGGACACTTTAAAGCATCTTCTAATTATTTCTTACTTTAGAAAATCATAAAAAAGATCTTACAATAACAAAGAACCATTTAGTTTGTTCCTGATGCTGAGTTAACATTGTCATTTTATCATAGCTAAGACATTCCTGGAGATGCTCTTTCACACAAATACAGTCTTTTACTATTCCTGCCAACAACTGAACAACAATGTTTCATACTCTGATTAATCAGACCATCCCTAAATATTTCCATTAAAAGGAAATATCATATATCAATTATATATTAATATATACTCTTCTATAATTGTTTGACCAAACTAATCCAAAGATAGTTTTCTGCTGGCCTTTGGGCCAATTTTGCCCGTGAATATGCCTCTAGCCATGTCAGGAACTATTTGCTGATGGCGGATGTGTGCCGGAGCAAGCACAACGAAGAGAATAAATATTCCTAGTTGCCCCAAAGTTTCCTGACACACTATCGGGAATTCCAGGAGGCAGGCCCTCACCCCAAACACCATTCCCACACACAATCTTATAATGGCTTAAAGAGATACTGCAGGGGAGTTTGTTTGAACAGAATTGTCTGAACTGAAGACTTAATAACAGACAAATGCTCCGGTGCTATTATGAACCACTGGTCTTTCATACTTTTTAGCTGCAGTATCCTTTATTTAAGTAAGATAGCATGAGAAAGTCTGACATATAGGTTCAATTGAAGGAAAACTTTTGTAGAAGGGGAAAGCTGTAGTTTTTTTCTTCTTCATTTTTGCTTCATGTTTTGTGATCATCAGATAAATTAGTTTTCTGAAGTGTATGTAGAAAGAATGACTTAGAATTACAGTTTTTAAATTTTTCTAAGTATAGCAAACATTTTATTTTTGCATTTCAATCTAATACATACCTGCTTGCGTGTATACATGTGTTTGTGTGTATGTGTATATAACTGAAAGAAAAATCCCACAATAAAACGCACATAATTTGCAATGTTATTTTGTCTTAGTGATTTTTATTCTGTTTCATTTTGCTGGCTAGAATTCATGACTTTATTTTATGATGTTTTAAAAACAGTTAACTAGAGAACTTCAGAATTAATAAAATCTAGAGAATTTCCTCAAGTGGACTTTTTGTAGGTTATTAATGGCTCCTGTGAATATTTTTTTTCTTTTCTCTCTCACTTTTTTTGGGCAGGGATACTGGGGATTTAACTCAAGGACACTTGGCCACTGAGTCACATCCCCAGCCCTATTTTGTATTTTATTTAGAGACAGGGTCTCACTCGGTTACTTAGCACCTCACTTTTGCTGAGGCTGGCTTTGAACTCTTGATCCTCCTGCCTCAACCTCCCAAACCACTGGGATTGTAGGAATGTGCCCACCACACCTGGCTCACTTTTTTTTTTTAACTCCTAGGGAGTGAACCCCATAGTCCCATGTCTGCTAGGCAAGCATTCTACCACTAAGTAACACTTCTAACCCCGAGAATGATTTTTAATCACACATTCTATCTTACTAATAAAACAGTATGTCTGTGTCTATAAAGACTGTATTCTAACTTTCAATTTTTCCAATATGAGACATCTGTCATTCCAGGCAAATATGATAATTCAAAATCAAAATGGTTTAGAAGCTCCATTTTAATGTGGGATGGTTGGAAAGAGAATCTATATAATAATAAATGATAAGTGTAATTTAAAATTTTAGTTCATTGTTTATTTATATACATAGGGCTTAATACTAAAAAAAGATTAAAATAATTCATTGCAAATTCATTTTAATTCTTTTATACTTATCATTTTCATTTTGTAGATTTTTGTTACTAAAACATCTAAAAATGTAAATGTCTTGCCTAATAGTACATATAACTGTATTTTTATTGAGGATATTGAAAAGACAGACTTTTATTTCCTTTTTTTATGGAAACTTGATGTGTCATGAGAAGTAATCTTTTTAGAAGTAGTTACATGTCTAGTCTCCTAGCTTTTCTACCTATATCATGTATATAATGTATACATATTTTGTTTATATTTCAGTCATTTGTAAAGGATTATATGATTTCTATCACCAGACTTCTGTTGGGACTGGACACTATACCAGGATCGGGGTTTCTTTGTTCTGTAAGTTAATGATCTCTGGAATAGAAGATTATTGTAATACAAGGTTATAAAATTCATCTACCATATACTTTGATTTCACTGTTCTATAATTATATATTATTTTTTCTAATGTGTGTCCAGAGAGTTACATCTGAGGTTTTTTTTTTTTTTATTTGCTTAAAAATTGTTTCAGGATTAGGAGGTACTAGGGAATAAAATGAACCAAATCACTTTATGTGCATAAATATGTAAAAACGAATCCTACTATCATGTATAATCATAACATACCAATAAAAATAATTATAAAAATGTTTTCAGGAAATCATTGTTTAATCAATAATCATAGCAAATAGTCATTCTGTACAAACTTCAGAGCAAGTGGTTTCTTTCTAGCTGGCAAGTTGAGACTGATAGATTCAGATGTCAGATGGCATACTTTCAGGAAAACTGTGATCATGGAGTTTAACTCCCCACTCCTCCCATTTTTCCCTTCTAAGACAGTCTCACTGTGTTACCCAGGCTGGTCTTAAACTGCTGGGCTCAAGTGATCCTTTCCCCAGACTCCCGAATCACTGGGACTGTAGACCTGTGCCTCCATGCCTGGATCAGCCTCTTTGGTTTACAAGAGCAGGCTGTGTTCAAGTGCATTGAATAAAGTGATTTGCTAACAGTTCAGATTTACAAATAGCAAGGAGGGATGAGAACTGGTGTCTCCTATTAGCCCTGTGCTCATTCCACTACACCTCTTTCAATAGTTAAGTGTTGTTAAGAAGTGTTGTTAAGTGTTATTAAGAAGGATGGGTGCAACAAGGCTTTTTGTGCACTGGAGGATCTTTACATTTTGCAGCATCTGTACACTCTCTCCCCTAAATTCTGGATGCAGCCTGCAGTTATTGCAACATTTTAAAAAGTCTCAGCTTGTTTTACAGTGTCTCACAGGTGATTCCCAGTGTCCTATTACATGCTGATATTGGACTATTGTAATGTTATACTGTCCCAAATTGAGTATTTAAATTTCTTAAGTTTGGATGAACTTTTAGGATAAACTGAGGTAGAGTAAAATAAATAAATGTAACATATGAATTAGCACTCATGAAATGCTACTTGGAGATTTCAAAGATATTTATAAATTCTGCCTCTAAGAAGAGAAAAATAATTTACTTATTTCTTAAACATTTATTATGTAAATAATTCATATGTATTACAGATGAAAATCACTGAGGATGACTTATGGATCAGAACCTATGCCAGACTTTATCAGAAGCTGTGTTCTTCTACTGGGGATGTTCCCATTGGAATCTATAGAACTGAATCTCAGAAACTGACTACATCTGAGGTTTGGAAATATCAACATATTCCACTTTTGATGTTTAGTTTGATGAACTTAGAAACCAATTTCTGAAAGAGTCATAGAAGGTGAAAAAGAATTCTGTATGAATACATAGTGTCAAGTCTCAAAAGTTAAAAACTTACTGACTGCTTCAGTAAACTATAACAGAACTTCACAAAATATTGTTGGATAAGGAGATATTCTTTCATTTACAGAGTAGGCTGAGGATGCATTTTGTAGATCTAAAATTAGCCATTTCCAGAACATTGTAAGGAATAAAATTAATTTCAAATAATCTTAAGGTTCTGACACGCAAGAAAAGTTCTCAAAGTAACCTAGATTTCTAAGGTATTCTCCAACTGCATATATTAGCATTTGGAAGGAAGCAAAACAGAGAAGTCATTAAGGATTAGAGTTCATGTTCCTCAATCTTCAGATTTAAGACCTTTGTATAACCACAAGAAAACTCCAGGTATATTAAATGACCTTCCAGAAGAAACTCAGTATTTTTTACAGCAAATTAGAAGTATGTAAGAAGAAATTTTGATGACTGCATGTAGTATATTTTGATATGGTTACAGCATGTGGTTCAAAGTAGTTTTTATATCCTTAGTAAAATATCACCTTTTAAATTAGATTCCTTATGAAATAAAGACTTCAGATAAATGCACAATCCTACAACATTGTTCACCTTATAGTTTATATTTGTGAAATATTTTTCTTCTTCAGATATCTCAGAGTTATTATAAATCACAAAGGATTTTGATTAGACATTACTTTTTTTTTTTTTTATCTAAGGTAAAATCACCTTAACTATTAGACTCAGGTCAATTGTATGCATTTCAGTCCAAATAATTATCCAGTATGTGATCTTACAAAATCCTTAAAATCCTTGTATAAAAAAGAACTTTAGAGAAAACATAAGATTAATGGGGTAGATTTTTATTTTTTTTGTTGAAATTTATATAGGTAGATGCTGTGGCCAGCAGGAAATAATTCAGTTTTCCTAAAGTGTTTTCTGTTGATTTCATTGTAGCTTTTGGGATAATAAATGGAGCTTTGTTGTCATCTGTTCTGCTGCAGTAAAGCTTTCCTTTGGATGTGGTCCCTGTGGTTCACGCCACAAAAAGCAATTGCAAATCAAAGAAAATCAGATATGAATGGCCAGAGAACATACCAAATATTTAAATGTGTAAGATGTTTCTGCACACCTGCCTCAAATTTGAAGAATGTTGGATTCAAAATTTATTTGATTATAGGTTAAGAGAAGACAAGTGCTTTCACATCTGATTAAGCATTATCTTAGTCCATTAAGATTTCCATAGTAAAATATCATCATATCATATTATAAACAACAGAAATTTAATTCTTTCAATTCCAGGAGCTGGGAAGTCCAAGATCATGCTCTGGGCAGATTAGATTCCTGGTGAGGGCCTGCTTTCCAGTTCTTAGGCGGCCCTCTTTTCACTGCATCCTCTCATGGTAGAAAGAGCAAGACATCTGGTTTGGGGCTTAGGGTTAGGGTTAGGGTTAGGCCTCACCTCCAAATATTATTCTGGATTAGATTTGCACAAAATGACATTTTTGTGGTGGGGGGGCACACAAACACTGAACCTATACAAACCATTTCTTATTTGATGGGAGTAAATATGAAGAAATTTTTCATACAGTATATTACTGTATTTTTCTCTTATATTTAAGCCTTATAAATTTGAATGTAGTAAATCCTGTCCTGGATCAAGTCCATATTCATGTCAGTCATTTTGCATTATCTGAAGAGTCTGTGTGTTCTGTGTAAATTGTGGGAAATAGGGAAAAGATAGCTGAATATTTGTATAGTCATCAAAGAAGATTTTACTGCATTTTGATCAATTCTACTCATTACCAACAAAGATCTCCTCAGTAAAATTCGTATAAATCTCCAAACCTCTAATTTTCATAAAAAAAAAAAAAAACATGTCCTTGGGAAGATGAAAGATGAAAGGAAACTGGATGAAAGATGAAACTTCCTGTTTCCCTGTTTGAATTCAGTTTATCTTTTGACACATATTTTTATTTAAATTTTATGTTTTGACTATCCTAGAAAAATTAGGGCAACAAAAATTTTAAAAAGTAGTTTGTATTTTAAAAAACAGGTAAGTTCTATTTTTAGGCTTAGCATATCCTGACTACTGCAATTTAGCATTAATTCTACTTTTATTTTCCTGGTAAATGAGGCAAAAATAGGATTATGTTGGCTTATGTAACAATTACAGTCTAATGAATGAAAGAATGTAAGTTTATCTTATATAATATTTGTTTTTCTTGGTAATTTATAAAAATAATGAGTATATTCTGACCTTTTTCCTTAGGGGATTTTAGATAACGTGATGAGCAATGTTTACCTTCATTCATAGTTTTGCAAGTTGCAAAAGCATCATTAAAGTGAATATTCCTTCGATTTGTATTCTATTTTTAAGAGGTAACAGCAATCACAATATGCGCACGCGCACACACACACACACACACACACACACACACACACACTTACACAGAGAGAGAGAGAGTGAGAAAAGGAACAAATTAAATCTTAACCCACTATTAACATCGAATTTTGTGTGAAGAGACATTATTTCTTTTTGATTACATAAAAACATAACAACAACATAGTGGGTATAATGAAAGATCAGCTTATACATTCTACCCTCATTCTCAAATCCCAGATGTTTCAAAAACACTAAAGTTTTGAAATTCAAATAACTCATCACTGCCCAAAATGCCAGTTTTCTCCTACTGAAATTAAGGAGCAAGTAAATGTCAGGAGGTAGAAACTTCATCATTCAGATATGTACTTACTTACAGAGCTTTCAGATCCCTATTCTCCCCTACAGTTAAAAAAAAAGTCTGCTGTCTCTCAGCCCACACTGACATTTATCAAAGGCTTATTTTATGGAGGGACTTTGTGAAATGGGAAACATTGGACACAGTTGAGGGTCAGAATTAGGACAATGGATTCTGAGAGCAAGAGAAAAGTTATATTCTGTATGCTTTATCCTTCAGCAGCAAATAGAAGCATCTTTCCTAGGGTTAGTGATTAAGCCAAATAGGAAGGTCAGAAAATAGACATGAGAGATTCTCTAATTCACTAATTCAGCTAGATTACCATGAACTCACAATAAAAAAAGTCTTGCACAGAATTCCCAATTTATTGTTCCCTTAATCTTTAAATATGAGAAGATAACAAAAAATTTCCTGATAACTCAAGAAAACTTCTAATATTGAAATATAGATACCAAAATAAACAATTAGGAAGGAAAAAGATTACAAGTAAAATGGACCACTGAGGAAGGAGAAAAACTAAAAATATAAAATAAAAACATCCACTTTACATTATTTACTCAAAAGAAATAAATATGTATCCATAACAGTAACATTACTAGAACTACCCCTAATTTGGAAACAACCAAATGTCTTTCAACTGGTGAACAGATAGGAAAAAAATGTGATGTATTCATACAAGGGAATTCTGTTTAGAAACATAAATAAATGACTTACATGAACTATAAGTTTGAATGAACCTCAAAAACATATGCTAAATGAGGACAGACAGAAGAGACCCATAGTATATAATTTCATTCATATGAAAAGCCCATAAAAGGCAAATATATGGAGACAGAAAGTAGATTAGTTATTTACCCTGGTCTTGGGTACCATAATTGCTTTGCTCAGTTCATGTTGGCTACTAACCTTATAGGCCTAGAAATAAGATACTAAATATTTTAGTCATCTTTTGCCATTGTGACCCAAAGTCGGATTAAGAACAATTTTAGTGAAGGGAAAATTCGAAGCTCATGGTTTCAGAGGTCTCAGTCCATAGATGCCCAGCCCCGTTGCTCTAGGCCCAAGGCAAGGCAGAACATCATGGCAGAAAGGTGTGGAGAAGGAAAGCAGCTCAAGGCATGACAATCAGAAAACAGAGAGAGCACTCTTGCCCACTAGAGACAAAATGTAAACCTCAAGGGCACACCCCCAGTGACTCACCCCCTCCAGCCACACACTGTCTACAATTACTGCCCAGTTAATCCATCTGATAAGATCAATGCACTGATTAGGTCAAGTCTATATTAACCCAATAATTTCACCTTTAACCTTTCTTGCATTGCCTAACACTAATTATTATTCTCATTCTGATTATTAAAACAAAGCCCGGTTCACAGAGACTGTTGCCGAGTATTTCTCGGACAATCACTGCATCCATATTCTTATTAATAATAATTTGAGATTTCTCAATAGCCATACTGCAAGTCAGAAGACAATGAGACGACGGCTTCAAGATTTGAAAGGAATATTGTTTTTAAACTAGAATTCTGTGCTCAGTGAACACCATCAAACTTGCTTAAGAGTAGAATAAATCATATTTCAAATATGCTGAGTCTCCAAAAATATCCTTCTCTTGTGAGTTTTCTAAGGAAATGACTCCCAGCAGAATCGATGTAAACTTTGAAATTAATCATCGTATGCAGGAAGCCAAACATTTTAT
Source organism: Sciurus carolinensis (assembly GCF_902686445.1). Taxonomy (NCBI): domain Eukaryota; kingdom Metazoa; phylum Chordata; class Mammalia; order Rodentia; family Sciuridae; genus Sciurus; species Sciurus carolinensis. The sequence continues at coordinate 91,219,599 of NC_062224.1, forward strand.
GGAAACTAGGAGATAAAAATGAGTCCAAAAGAATTCCCAGGATGTTGGTGAAACCACTAGACAGAAAGAGAAACTAGGGCAGTCCAGAAAACCTCAGGGAGATTTCTTTAGAAGATGAAATCTGTACGTAATTCCTCTTAACTTTGTTTTAAGATTAGAAAATGGTCAAAGAGTTTAGAATGAGCTATTGTTAAGGACATATCTAAAAAATATGTAATGTAATTTTAATTATATTATAATTATAATTGTCTTATTTTAGACAATTATTAACCCTAAAAATATAACATTCCATCAACAATAAAAATATGCAAGAAATAAATAATCGTATTCTATTTATCTCATCTTTTGATTGTCCTTAGTTATCATGTGTCCCGAATTTTGATTCAGCCAAAATGATTAAGATGTCAGTGACTATGGATTAGAGGTATATGTGAAAAAAGACTATTAATTCCTTTTTTTTTAAAGTGAGAATTCATTAGATAAAAGCAAACACCAAAAAAAAAAACAATAAAGAAAAAGAAAGTTTTCAAGCATTTTATATACAAATATAGATAGAGACAAACATATCCAGCTAAAAAACACAAAATGGATTAAATCTTCTGAGATGGAAATAAGAGAAATTATAGTAGGTGCTATTATTTTTCAAAACAAACCATAACATTCTCTGGCTAAACTATGTATTTATAAATGAAAAACAACTCATAAAGTCATTGGCATAAAATAGTGATACTATTAATTATTTCTTCAGTTTGCAGTTTTGAGTGCTAAATTCTGGCGTGTTCTAAGAAGAGCTTTTATTTAGTGTCAGCATTTCATATAAGAATATAGTTAGGGGTAAACTAATATAAAAACTAAGGCATTGCTTTCTTTGCACTTTAAAGGCAGATCAAGGTTTGCATGCACCATCACATTATAGTCTTCAGTATTATAGTATGTTAAATGTAGAGTTTAAAAAGGTATCATAAATTATATCACTATTTGACTGTGGTTTAGTTTAGTAGACAGCTTTAAAATGACAAATGATGATAAGGAATATTCATATCAAATCCTATAAAATTTATAAATATACTGGAATTTTATCTCATATTTTTCATGCTGGTCTATAAATTGGTGAAAGGAAAGTTCACACACAAGCAGTGGGTAAAGCAGGAGTGGCTAGAAAATCAGTCTGTGAAAGAACAGGGTACAGATGAATCTGTTTGTACCTGTCACATAATAGCATAACTGAAGAACTTATAACTACATGTGTTTTTATTTAAGGAAATTTTTGCAAACATCAGATTCTCCTGGTTCAAAAAAAAAACAAATACCAAAAGCACAAGGACCCATATCTCTTTTAGGGGATAAGGGAAAACCATATTTACCTCCACAACAGTTCACAAACAATTCTGAAACCCAGAAAATAAAGTCACCAACTCATTTAGTGGCAAAGCTTCTTCTGAACCATTATCAGATTATTTAAGTTTAATTATTTCAATTATAGAGGATATTGATATTTTTCATTGTAGCAGTACTAATGTTTTCATTAGAAAAAGCTAACCAGTTCTCTGTTGGGGAAGCATATGATACGCTAATATCTTTCCAAAATCGGAAAAATTCTGAATTAACAATCATACTTATTTTTTTTTTTTGGTTTTTGGATAAGAAAAGGTGAGGTTTCATTTGCCTCTAGTTTTACAGCATACTAAAAATCACATTTGCTTGAAGTATACTATAATCAGTGAAAATTTTACTAAAAAAGAGAAATAATTCTTTTTAAAGCATTTCATAGAACCAACATATTTTATAGGGTACTCAATAAATTTTTGAACCTTAGTTATCTAGATTATTGGTCACCTTTATAACCAATAAATACTCTAGCCTTTAAAATGTGCCTAGTGGTCACTTATTAGGAAAGCAGGCTTGTAAGTATACACAAAACCTCCTTTGTATTTTGCTTTGACAGAAGAGAAAATGAAGATTCTGTTGAAATCTGCCTCTTGAATATTGTGATTTAAGTCCTGTTTTAGGAGATCAAAATACCTTTCTGGACTGTTGAAGTCCCTTAGAAACTATGCACCTCAATAACCTTTATTTTAACTACTCTTACTTTGTAATTTTGACCCAATTCTTTTCTGGACCATTTGTGATAATAAACATCAAAATGTATGTGGAAAAAAATGTGCATAGTGAAATAGTCACTGACCAGGCCATCTGTCAATCATGTGCTCCTTTCTAATAAAATGAAAATTAACATTTAAATATTTTGTTAAAATAAATCTTTACTTTTATAAAATTTCATTAATAAGATTAATTTAATAAGAATTAGGATGGATTTATTTATTTATCTTACAATTCTTGCTACCTATTCTTTGCTGTCATTGACTCTAACAATGTTTTTTCCTTATGTTAGTATGTCAAGTATTCTGGGATAAATAATTCCCGGTAGGCAACATTCAAAGGTTTATTACGCATTTCTTATATTAGCAGTTAGTAGATAATAGTAGGTAATGATTAGATAATTATATTACATCAAAGAATAGAGTTGAATGTTTTACTTCTTCCTATTTAAAAATGAATATAATTTTATTCCTGAAAACTATACCTAAGGATAAGTTTTTAAATGCCTAAATATTTCCCTATTATAAGTTGATTGGGAAGATGGATTTTTAGACTCTATAATGAATGTGAAAGTTCAGAATATTTCTCTCAATTATATTTATATGTAAAAGAAAAAAAATCAATCTTACTATAAGATCCAAAATTAAAACTACTGGCACAGATATCAATACCAATAATGATTATTGAATGTAAATGATTATTTCCAGTATTCTCTTCTGAATATAGTAACTCTGTAAGATATTATTGATTATATTTTATTTTCTTCTATTAGTCACACTTTTTCTTTCTATCAAACTTAAAAACACAATTTTAGAAAACAAAAATAACAAATCTTTGGTAAACATTAAAAATAAGAGCTTATTCTCAACCCACTTTTGTTCAAAAGCCCTCTGATAGATAAGCACATAGATTATTCAGTGTTACATGGTTATGTCATATTGTGTCCTTGTTCATGATTGTTTCATGTATGTATCATTGTCATTGTCTAAATTGTATTTTGTGTGTTTTCTTTTTCTCTTCCTTTGTGTCAGTCTCGAGAAATAGCATCACAAGTAAGTACCTTCTGTTTGTCTCTCTTTCCAAAATTGTGCAATTTTTGAATTCAAAACAATTAAAGGAACAGAACATTAAAGAATAAATTTGGTATTTCCAACTGAAATAAAATAAATCATACTGAAATGCTTTCAAGTTTTAGCAAGTATATTTCTCCTAAAGGAATGCAAATTGATACTACCATTCTTCTTCAAATCATGTGTAGGTATTAATCCAGTTTGGACTTTTTCAGATTATCAGTGTATCAAAACTATAAGTGCTTGAGTAATGATTGAGAAACTAATGAACATAATGAATATTTAAAAGCCTAAAATTTTGGTCAATTTTAAATTTTCTTAAGATAACTGTATAGGCAGAATTGTGCCTTAAATAATTAACAGATTCCATCTTTCAAAATTTCAGGGCTAACTTAAACTGAATTTAAGGCACAAATTGATGTTTTGAATAAATATTAAGATTGAAAAAAAGGAAATGTACTAACCATCTTTCCTCATATTTGCTATTTTAAAGATTAAATTCTAAGGTGGTTTTATGTTTCAGTATTTTTATACTAATTAAAATTAATGAAAAAAGATATTTCAAGATACAACTATAGTTCTTAAAATGGTCCAAAAATCAGTGTTGCTTTGCTTTTCAAATGCTTAATATCAAACAAACAGATCCTTCTCCCACTGTACCAGAAAACCCCAATGCTATTCTTGGTATAAGCCCTGATGAGACGTAAAAGCATACAGACTCCAGACATGAATTGTAGAAGCTGTTTTACCTAACTGAAGTGTCTAACAATGTCTTAAGAATATTTTTGGAGTGAGACTATTTAAATCTACACAGCAAATTTTGATCACATAATGCATTGTTATTAACTGTAGTTACCATGCTGTGCATTAGGTCTTCAGAACAAATTGAAAGATTGCTCCTTTGAACAACATCTCCCCTTTCCCCACATCTCTTGATCCCTGATAACAAAACATCTGCTCTTTATTTTTTTTTTTTATGAGTTCAACTTTTTCAGAGAAAGAAAACCTGGGTGACACTGAATGACATGCCACACGGAATAAGCCAGACACAGGAAAGCAAATATTATTGCCATTTTTTAAAGAGCCAACTGAGACTTAGGCATTTATTGAGGCACCTAAGTTTTTAGGAAGTGCCAGATCTGGATTTAGAATTGATTAGTGACCCCACCATATCCATTTTTAATCATTAGATGTCACAGTTCTAGCCACCTTCTCTTTTCCACCATCTGTTCTGAGGTCAATAAATGCTTTGTTTGAAAACCAACATGGGAATTGATGTTTGAACCCTCAATGTATGTTCACAGAAGCCATGTTCATATTGTTTTGTTCTTCTGTTTACATATTACCTCAGAACACTCATTGTGTCTTTCAGTAACAGTGATGACCTCTCTGATAGTGGATGGAAATTTGTGTTTTGAGGACTAGGTATCCCAATTCCTTAACATGAAGAACAGACTTGTGATCTTCTTCTCCAACATCCTATCAATCTTTTCATGTACCAGAATCACAAGCATGTAGTGAGGGTAACACTAGGCACCAAATGCAGTCATCCTGGTGTTTGGAATATATCAATAAATAGAACATTTCTCAGGAAACTGGTACAAAATTCGGGACTATTCTTAGATTTAACTACATCTTAGTGAATTTAATATGCCAAATTTTTCTTCTCTTCAATACCTTATATAGTTCTGCCAGATTAATGATTATTTCCCTTACTTGACTCACGTGATGAATCTTTAGTGTATATTTGATGCCTGGTGTTTCAAGTCAAGAGTTATCCTCATTGTATTTGAAGCAGTGCTAAATTTTAGCAGTATATTACCAATACTTCAGTTCTTGTTCCTGGTACAAATCAATGATCCAGGAATTTTCCTGAACAGTGAGTACCAGACTTGGGAGAAGATGATCTGTGTTTAAATCTTGGCTCCTCTTTTTGTAAAGTGCATGTGAACTCGGTCTATGTTCAACATAAAGTGAAGGGAAGATTAAGTAGTAAACATATCCCCATGTCTTAAGTTAGAAAAAAGGAAGAGATTTGGGAAGTGGTTCAGAGTTAATGGCACGTAACTGTGTGGCCAAGTACCGAAAAACAGACTTTTTCTATTGTTTTTTGCTAGTGCTTCACTTTTTCTTTTTTTTTTTGGGGGGGGGGTGGGTGCTGGGGATCGAACCCAGGGCCTTGTGCTTACAAGGCAAGCACTCTACCGACTGCACTATCGCCTGGCCCCCTAGTGCTTCACTTTTTAGTAGATGACACTGCCTCAGAAAATTGTCATGTTGATACACTCAAACTTATATAAATAAAACCTATGAGGTCAGTATTCCTGTTTTGGATTAATACCTTATTATATTAGTGAGACATAGATATATTCAGAAATCTTCAGTGTATTCTACTTCACACATAGGCACATAAACACTCAGACACATGCACCTATCCTGAGTCCCAGTTCATCTATAATTCTCTTTTATTTTCTTTCTCTTGCTTTTTTTTTTAATAACACAGGATGCTTACCACTGAGTCACATCCTCAGCCCCCTTTTTTGTAAATATTTTATTTTGAAACAGGGCCTTGCTAAGGTCTTGCTGAGGCTGGCTTTGAACTCATAGTCCTGCTTCAGCCTCCTGAATACCTGGAACTACAGGCATGCACCACTCTACCTGGTTTACTTTATCTTTATAAAACCTTTATTTTTTAATCTTTTTCTAACCTTTTTAATACTCTTTTTTTTCTAATATTTTCTTTCTCTTGTGATTCTTAATCTTGTTCTTTCCCAGTGCCAGAAGAGCATTTCCTACTTCATTATTTACTTTTTTTTAACTTAATAAGGATCTCAGTAGTACACTGATTAACAAGAGGCAATTCAAAAGCATCCCATCTACTTGATTTAATTGAACTACATAGTCATGACTTTTGTACACTTAACATCTTAAACTGGAGAGAGATCATTCTTCCACTTTGCACTGACACAGAAACAAATTAAGCCCTTACAGCTCCTTTTCAAATGGCTGCTGGAGTTGGAGAAATGGGAATTGATTTGAAAATTATAAAGGTTATCTAAGTCACCTAGGTCTTCAGACATGAATGGTGATCTGTAACTGATATGTTTGAATCAATAATGCTATTTTAGATTGGTTATTACAAAGAATATAAATATTTGTATTCACCAGTTCTTCCTGTGTCTACTCTTCAATTAAGGCATTAAATATAATAGAAATTGTCTTTCCATAGTCTCATTTATCCACTGGTTCTCAAATGCTGAAAAGGATAAAGAAATTGTGTGGGTGTGTGTGAGAGAGAAAGAGACAAGATACTTGGGGCATGGAAGGGGAGGTATTTTACACTATATTACAATTGTTGTACTAGTGTTTCAGAACCTTATGTTTAGGTCCTTTCTTCTGGAACATAATGTACTTAAAGTGATAGAGTGATAGCTCCCCTATCAGCATGTCTATAAATTCATGTGTACACAGACGTTCATAAATGTGGAAACTATTGTTGTAGGCTACATGTTCCTGTTGTTCCAGAAAATGGCAAGTGAAATCTGTACTAGGAAGGTGACAGAGCTGAAAACGAAACCATGGTTTTGACAATGTAAGAAGAATCTGATTGTCTTCGTCAGGATGTTGAACCTATATATTTATCTGTTCATACTCATATTTGTTGATTTTTTTTGAAGATAGTTTTGCATACCAAAACTATTCAAGTGTGTAAGAATAATTTACATGCATATATTTATGATATCTACAAACCTCAATAGGTACTCTCAAAGGACATTTTGTATAGAAAAAAAATATGTCCCTACATGTGGTTATTCTAGACATAAAATGAATCATTTGGTATGGGCAAACTTTTTAGTTTCTGCATAAAAACAAAAGTTAAATGTGATGAAATTGGTCTTAATTTTCTTCAAACTTTAATTTTGATCTCTGGCACAACTCAGGACACTACATTCAATATCAAATTATTATTATGTGGGTGAAAAAATATCTTGAGGTGCCAGAAAAGTATTTGAAAAAGTATAGTAATAATAGTTTGAATAGTGATATTACTTACTGACTTGTTATTTTGAGAGGGAAAAGTCATACTATACCTTCAGAGAAGATGAACACAGTGCTTACTTAAACCCTGTTTTCTTATTATTATATCTAATATACCTTAGACTAGAGCTTAATATATATTTACTGAACTCAGTCACAGGTAGTCTCAAATATGGAAGCATCCTTTCACTTTGCATAAACCCCATCTTATACAATTTATTTATACTGCCTCTGTCAATAATTTTTGTCCTTAACTATATATGTTAATGTTTATGGGCGTATGCCTTGTTTTTCTTCATAGATTACAATTTGATAATGGGAAGAGGCATTTAGAGCATAGTTTATCTGCTCTACTACCTAGAACTAGTGTTTAAGTATATGGAATGGGTGTAGTTCACTGGGGAAGTGTTTTGAACATGCCACAGAGGCTGAATGGGTGCCCCCACCCCAAATTTGGTTCTGATGATGTCATCCATGTGAAAAGAAGGTCTGATGAGGGCTGATGAGACTTTTTGAGGACAAGGTGAGCTCCCAAGCAGACCCATAAATGGTTTGGGGGACAGAGAGCATGAACTATCTTTGCTTCTCTTGTGATTAGGAACTAGGGATGGGGTAAAATTTACTGTGCATAGGGAATATAAACTTCCCACTGTCATGAAAGGAACGAGTGTCTAGACTATATGCTCAACTTATCTGGATGTGGGCAGAAGGGTTTGTTGAGGTTTGAAAGCTGTCATCAGTAAAACATTAAAAATAGATTCAGAATTTGTTATAGTTCACCTCTGATGTTAAATGACTTAAATGTGCTTTGCTTTGTTCAGAATTTAAGCTTGTTTAAAGTAACCTGGGACTTGTAACCTGTGGTTGTCATGGAGATGGAAGTTCTTTTGAATTCTTTGTCTAACTGCCCCGTGTTGTCTATTAGAGAGAAGTTATATGTATCTTGGTCAGCATAAATATGGGACATCAGGAATTATGAAGGTTATAAAGAGTGTTTTAAAAAGCCTTGTATTGTGGCTTTAATGTGTGCAAAGATATGTAACCTTGATTTTGATTTTATATATCTATGAGGTAGATTTGCAGAGATCTTGACCTCACAGTAGGCAACCTGTTGCTTTCATTGGCTAGGCCAAATAGCCAGACAACAGACAACAGCCCAGAAATCTATAAAAATGTGTAAATGAAGCCTATTATTATCTAAACCATCTGGTGCCAAGATGATTCCCTGAAAATGTGACCCATTTTTGCTGATCTGTTAGTCCTGTCTTTTATCAGGGATGTGATTTTCCAGCAAGTTTCATCACATTTAATAAATAGTAATACTAAGTTGATTCCTAGAGACTCCCTAAGTGTACAAAGGATCTGGAATAGGAATGAGCTGTTCATCACTGTGGCATCTGACAAGGCATCCCTCCTGTAGAAGAAGGAGTTTGGCCCTTTCCTGAAGGTCCATTTTCATTTTAGCAAGCAGAGCTTGGTGACCATGCTAAACTTTCAGGGTGCTGCTTTCATGACCTGAAGCATAATGGACCACTGAGTGCATTTAGTAGTCATCTTTGAAGGCCTTAAATTTTATATTGGATAGCCAGAAGTTTTATTTAGTCAAAGTGGTTCTCAGTACCAAAGAGTTAACCTAATTTAATTTATTATTCATTGCATCAGAACCCTATGTGTACTATGGAGTATTTTAGAACCATGAGAAATTCACACAAGGCAATTGTCCTGATGGTCAAAGTGAGATATATCTACTGGTCTTTTACTTTAGATTTAAAAAGCACTCTCTTCCACCTCCCAAGAATATAGAAATTACCTTAATTTCAGTGCACTCTCCAAATTTAAGGAACTTTCTTTAAATTTAATGGTGTCTCCAAAACAGCAATTTTAACCCCAATTTAAGGCTCTGAAGATTTGCCTTCTGATGGAGGTGATGAAGTTAATTTGGAACCTACATTGTAGAGGCACAAATCCTTCAGCTCCCTCTTATCTTTTTGTGTTATGAATTCTATTAGGAAATTAAGAATTTCGAAGTGGAATAAATGACCTTAATTTTGTGCAGTTTTATTTTTTTGTTGTTGTTTTTATTAGTGTATTATAATTTATATATAATAGTGGGTTTTCATTTTTTGTTTTGTCTTTTGAATCTGTTTTGATTGTCACAGCTGTTACTACCTGTTGCTTTGTGTACATTGAAACCTCTCTCTGCTATGCTCATATTTTTAAGCCTCTTCTCCCAGAGCTTCTCAAATTAGTATCCTCAGGGTTATAGGCCTCTCTGATATTATAAGGTTTAAGTACCCTAGGTTTAAATTGAGTTTGAATTAATGCCTTAACTTTCAAAGTTATGAAATTGAAATGGGAAGTTAATAGAGATTATACCTAATATAAATAAACCTTACATTTATAGAATTATAGATGGAACTGAAAGATACCTAAGAGACCACAGAGAAAGTATGCCTTTTAGATACAGAAATGAGGTCAAGATTAAAATAATATTCATGATTCCACCAAGTTATTAGCTTTTTAAAAAGGTATTATTTGAGCTTGAAATTTTTTAATGACAATTACACTTTAGAGTTTCACAATAAAACTTTCATGATTTTTCTTCAATTTTTTAGGAAAATCAACATAAGTATTAATGTTACTATTTTATAAGAATCTCAGTTGATGTTCTCAAGGACATAAAACATTCACCTAATGTGGTTGTAATGGCAGCCTGGTTATTTAATTCCAAATGCAGCATTTTTTCAGACTGTAAGATTACTTATTTTCTAATTATTTCTCTAAAATATATGTAAATACAAAGCTATTCTCTGTCTTGGCTTTCATCATACATTATCTGAACATATCAAATGGAGCTTTTTAAAAAAGATAAAACATATTTCTGTAGAAATTTTTAAATTAAAAAAAATCCTGTAGATCCAGAATTACTAGCCATGTTGCATATGGATTTCAATGTAGATGGTCTGTCAACTATTCCTATAATTTAACCTTTGTTTAATGGAAAACATCAGATAGGGGTTCTTTTATAAAATGTATGCTGACACATCTTTGGTGATGTTATTTTCTTCAGCAGCAATTCCAAATGCCTTCAATCATAAATCAGATAACACTATTTTTTTTAAAGTATCATGAAACCTATAAAACTGTTCTTCAGGGAGTCATGAATCCAGATTGCAAAGAGTCACTTTCAGACTACTAGGTGAATTGACTTATTTTAAAATACCACTTTGTTCCATGGATTGCTCAATAACCTATGACACGAATAACTACTCAATAAAATTTGAGAGGATGTTGAGTCCAGTCATTTTGATATGTGCATAATACATAGAAAATTGCTAGATAGATACATTTGTGTTTCTGACACTTTGATCCTTTCTAAAAACTATAAAGTAACCAAGCTATTTTAGGCATAAGAAATATTTTCTTATTTAAAGTTTTAGTTCTTATTCCTGCAAAGAGATATTTTTAACTTTATTCAATCACATTAAGTTTAGCAATTACTTAGAAAATTGTATGCCTTTAAAAAGTTAATGTTTTATGTATAAGTCAAGGAAACAAGTAGAAGCTGACTTCACAAGGACTTGCATTATGCCAGACCCTCAAGTTAAGAGCACGTTGAACAACCAGAAGTTGAGAGGAACAGAGATGCCTCACACTATTTTAAAGCTGATGCTACACTAAGAGCCCTCAATACACCTGAACCCCATACTTCTGGGGTTTGAAGTGTAGAATATTATGTCAGATAAAATGAAAGCATATTATGAGTCAAAAAAAGTTAAAGATTTAAATTAGTAAGAAAATTGCCAGAAGAGCATTATGAAAAAAAGAATATATATTCTTAGACACATTCCGTAGAACATATGCAAATGTATTTTTTCATTGATATTAATTTCTGATTTTTCACATTAATAATTATATTAGGATTCTGACAACAAAAATACAAAAAAGTTAAACCATATCCTCTAATTATTCACAGAAACTGTGAGAATAATTCACAGAAACAGTGCAGTGTAATAAGCATCCAATTTCACTTTAGATACGTTTTCTCTTCTTCAGATTCACTAAGCTAAGAATTTGATTATAGCACTCTGAATTCTTGTGAAATATAGTCAGCAACAAAGAAAACTACACCAAAAATATGAGTCATTCTCTCCTTTTAATATCCATTTTACACTGTTATGTGACCCTCATAATTCTTTCACTCATTTTACTATTCTTTCATAAAACCTCATAACTAATATTTATTGAGCATTTTCTCCATCAGACATTATCTTGTACACTTTTAATGCATTATCTCTTTTATAGCCTCAAAAATAATTGGTGGACAAAGTAATAATATAATTGCCATTTTTTAAGATGGGAAAAATGGGAATAATCTTAGAATTTGCATTACATAACCAAGAATACAAAGCTTTTAAGTGATAGAGCTGGTATTTAAACCCAAATTTATCTGAGGTTAGAAGCCCTGCTTTTAACTATTCTATCATTCTGGTTCTTAGTCAGGAAAAGGTCTTAATGTAAAATCACCCTACTACATTATTTCAACTAGATCATAATGCCATGTTCAAAACAGAGTACAGATACAAGCAGACGATGAAGTTACATTAGATAACTAAATGTATAAACAGACCTCTTTTTAAAACACACATGTGCACACACACACACACATTCAGTGCCCATGTAATATAATAACTAATGTTTATTAAAGTTTGAAATTATAGATTATAATTTTTATTTGTACATATTATTTTATGTAGAAATTGACCTGTTTTCTTTATATATTAATATATTATATGAATTTTCACAAGACTTCTGTAGGATAGAAGATGAGTCTTACTATTCATTTAATGAATTTCTGTTGTATAAAGAGATCTAGGAAACATCTCAAGTAGCACTCAGATTTGTGTATGTTAGCCTACAAAAATTGAGTTTATTTTTCATTATGTGATGTTGGAAGGATGGAAGAAGGGAATTCAAATTCTAAATGTATGAGGAACAATCTTAAGTGTTTTTAGTTTTGTTTACTTAAAATTAATCCCCAAACTCTTCTCATTCCTTTGTTCTCTACTTAAGGTGAAATTTACAAAGAGATACTACTTATTTTATGAGTTTATTAAAAAATATACCTGTAATTCTTAATGACTTTTACATGTAAATCATGATATTCCCTTCTTTGGAGATTTCAAAATGATGGTGAAACTACATTTAATATTGTTTAACCAATGTGTACACAAACTTGAGTCCATACTTTACATGTATACTTTATAGCATGCCTGATACACATGACCAAGGAAAAGCACTTACAAAGACAAATCATTTCAATTCAATGACTGCTTGAAAGTGAAACATATTTTCACCCTCCCCTGTAAAATACTTATCGGCTTATGATTCCATGACTTGAATTATAAGTGACATTATATGAACTTAACATTTTTAGTATTTGGTCTGGAGAAATTACTAGTTTTATACATTATAGGAAATCAAACTTACTCATAGAGTTATGACTACAGAGATATGACATAACTTTGCAATCAAGTGTTAAATATGAGTGAACTGATATATTTTCATATCTGCTACCACTACATATAAACTGCTGAGCAAAGATTGATATTCTTTATTAATGATAGATATTACTCAAGAGTTTGTCTTCTACTTCCACAGAAGAGGATTTTCATTTTATTATCAAGTAGGTGAGATTAGAGTAAGTTAAGAGTTATAAAGATATTCTTTGTTGCTAGACCATGGTATTAAATTTTTAAATGCATCCACTTAGGTTTTGCTACATAAAATATGATTTCTAAAATTTTTAACCACATAACACCATGAATATAGGAAAGTCAAATAAATTATTTTGATGTCACTAATGCAGCACTGTTTTATAACAGAAATATGAATGAATATTTGTATTTTTGTTTGAATTTTAATGTAAGGTAATTTCCTAGCTTGTTATGGAGAGAGTTGTAAGGTGTTGATTGAGCCTCCGTAATTTATATCTCATTTAAAGGGTTTTATTGGATCTGCTTCCTTACCTTACTTGAATTAATAATTTAAACTCTATCACTTTGAAAATCAGCAATAAATGCATGTTATACCTGAAGTACAAGTGTCCATCTGAAGAAGGGAACACACAGCAGATTCATAAAAGCAGCTCTTAGGTAGAACAGAATTTAGGAAACTGTTCATTTGCATTTCATTTGCTAGCTTTTAGGAAGTCAGTCTTTCTGGTTTGATGGGTGTTGCATTTCATATGACTACCGGATATGGTGTTGAAAGAGTAAAATATTACTTGTGAAGGAGAGATTCTTACAGTAAAAATCAGATTTGGTAGTAAAAGAGTAAGTCAGAATAGACTTTGTGAGTTTGTTCATTGTTTTTCCCTCCTGTAGAGAATAAACTGGTTTAAGCTTTAGTTGTGATTCTTCAAGGCATTTGTGAAGCATTACTATTTACAACAGAGTTTTACTTAGAATGTTTTCTGAAATGTTTTAATATTTTAATCAGAAAAGCATCTTCTGTGGTGAATAAGGAAGCATGAGTTTAAAAATGCATTTTTTGTCTTCTTCCAGGACATATGAGAGAGTTTAAAAAATTCAGATTTTATAAAGTTTATTCTAGTCTCACCTTTTAGAAAGAACAATAATTTAAAAACCTTTAGAATATTAATGATTCCAAAAATAACACAACTTTTGTAAGTCATTTAAATAACATGTGAAATACTAAGATTTAGAAAATCCTCCTATATGGACTATATTCAAATGAAGTTATAAAATAACTAGGGTTTTTTTGTTCATGTGTTTCAAGCAACTGTATACCAGCTGTCATTTATAACCAAAAAACACATCTGCAGAAAAATAAATCCTTTCACAAAAACTTCTATTGGAAGATGTAGATATTTTATGTGGTTCATAACTAAGTTCAAGAAAATATACTTCATGTAATATTTTTAGTGACAGAATCAACAGTTAGACGATTTTGCTCTTTCTGTGGAAACTCTCATGAACAAATACACAACTGTGCCAATTAGCAAATGAATCTTATTCCAATGTCAGGCTATCCTCATTCCTAAAATGTCTAATTATCAATATTCATCTTCTTTAAAGTCTCAGATATCTATCAGTGTGGAAGATTGGGAAGACACCAAAGACTCCAAAGAGCAAGGTCACCATCGCAGCAACCACCGCAATTCCACCTCCAGCGACCAGTCAGACCACCCCTTGCTGCGGAGAAAGAGCATGCAGTGGGCCCGAAGACTGAGCAGAAAAGGTCCCAAGCACTCTGGTAAAACAGCTGAAAAAATAACCCAGCAGCGACTGAACCTCTACAGGAGGTCAGAAAGACAAGAGCTGGCTGAACTTGTGAAAAATAGAATGAAACACTTGGGTCTTTCCACAGTGGGATATGGTATGCTCTTTAAAACTACCATCTATATGGACTTGTGATTTCTTGCCATTAATAGTTATCAAGTTGATTCTGATTTAGTAAATAATTGCATTTTGGTTTGCGGTTCAGTCCATCCAGACTAGTGACACATACCTAATTTCCTATTGAAAAATTATACTAATGCTAACATTTTTAAGTTCTTTTAATTTTTATTCTGAACCCATTACATTAGCTTGATTTTAATTTTTACAAAAATTCTGAATCCGTTTCCATTTTAGAGGTGAAAACCTAAAGTAACTTGATAATTTGCTAGTTAATAGCAGAGATTTATATCTAGTTCTTTCTGGCTCCAAAGTCCCCCTCAAACACAAACACACACACACATCACACACATTTTTCTCCTAAATTCTGAGATAAAATGAATAGGCAAGTGACTGTAGCAGTCATAGATGAACCATACTGTTCCTATAAATTGTGTTTAGATTCTTATGATACAGAAACAAAAAGTCTTCAAAAGCTTTAGTTTTTAAGCTTAAATAGTGCTTTTTTGTTTCATATGCTACAATTGGTCTTAATAATTGTTGGGTTTCTATATTGATCTGTGGTTATCAAATAGACCACATAGAAAGCTTAAATAAATAATGCAGTGATAGTGATCATTTTAAATATACCATTTATTACTGTGTGAAATTTTATTTTTAAAAAAATTTGGACAACTCATAGGAAAATCCAATGATAAACAAGACTTTCAGTTTACATATATCTTGGGTAAAATAGAATGTAAGATAGTGTATCATTTATCAAAACCTCAAGTTGAGAAGAGCTTCAAAGGGAGAAAATTTAATCATTGAATTAGAGTTTAGGAAAAGCAACCATTGTTTCCTTGAACAAGAAAAAGAAATGTACTGAGCCTTGTGAATTTCTTTACCGTCTATATCTGAATAGATTGGTGCCTCATTTTACCCTTGAAGAAGTTGAAAATCTGACTCAAGGACGTACAGTTGAAATGTTTTGGAGTTAGGATTTTATATTCAGTTGAAATTCATAATCATATTTCACTTAAATGTAGGACGTGTTTATCTGTGATCAATAATTTTAATATAACCACATTTAGTGTCTTATGTGAAGATGTAAATGAAAAGAACAAAATTGTCCTTGTTTTAGATATTCACTTAATAACTATTTGCCAATGTGATGATATTAAGTATGATTAAATTTTATAGGATTAAAGTCCTATATTTATGTGTTAGTTATTATTAAGCTACTTTTTTTAGAAATTCTAGCAAATGATTGCTTATCCAAGTTCCATTTGTGTTTCAAGAACATTATTACCTCATGCTGGCCCTGTAAGCAGTGTGGCAGAAACAGTTTGATTCTTAGAGACATAAAAATGCATGAATTAACACATGGGAGAATCATTACGGAAAATATACTTCTTCTAATGGAACTTCCAACAGGCACCTTGGATTTTGTTATTCTTTCTGGTTTATTTCTATTATAGTTTGTTAATTTTATGCTCAATAATTCTTATAGCATGGAAAAAGAGATTATGTCCACCTTTTTCTTTGTTTCTCACTCTCTCCACTCCATCCTTCCATCTATTCATAGATTCATCAATCCATTCTACTGTCACGTAGTGAATACCTGTGATTGTATAGTTGTTAGGGAAGTGGTCTTTGGAATCTGACACATCACAGGCTTCTGAATATCTCCATTTATTCCTAATTTCACAATAATTTATCCATTTGATAGATTATTGGACTGCTGTCTCAGTATCACTAACTGGTTTGAGTGCTGGAAATAGAATAATGTCTATTCTGACAAGACCTCTGCATTTATAAAGCCTATGTTCTAGTATCAAACCAGTAGACTAGTTGAATTTCTTTCTTCTCAGAATGCATTTTCTTATCTAAAACAAAGATAATAATATCTTTATTGTAGATTTGTTTTAAGAGACAAATGTGATAATGATTAACAAAGTGCTTAGCTCGGATATGGCATTCACCAAATACAATAGATATGCTGCATGTTTGTTAAATTACTGAGCTTTACACACAAAAGAAAGAGTTTTGGGCCCACCTCTAAAAAATAAATGTTTTGCAGCTTTGGTGATTTTGATTTAACTTCAAGTCATAACAAGTCATAACATGATTTTTTTTTAAGTAGTCCTGGCTACTTGAGACAATTAAGCATATTACTTTGAGTCAATGACTATAGGATATTAAGGAGAGGAAAATGAAGGAATCAAAAGAAAACTCTTTAGGGCTCTAGTTTGAGCCACTGAGTGTGCACTGGTAATTAGTCACAGAGATTAAAAATATATACTTTGGGCTAAGGATAATGCATTTAATTTGAGTGATGGAAGATTACTAATGGGTGAATCTCTGTAAAAAGATGGATTTTTTTCTATCTGGTGTTCAAGAAAAGAAATATGATGTGTATATATGCTTGAGTCTGTATTCATGAGCATATAGTGTTTAATTAAAGCTGTAGAAGTAGATGAAGTACTTTATTAAGTAATCTCAAACACCCACATTTGTGTAATGTTAAGGGAAGAAGTGTTTTTGAAAAAACATCAAGGTTCAAAGGATCTAGAACTGAGTTACCCAAAAAATACGCCATAGTATAATAATATGCTATCAGTTTGTCACATGTTTTGTTATGACTTTGATCCTATGCCTTCAGAAAGCCAAGTGAGATCTGGGTGGACCACAGCCATCCCTTCGACTGGATTTCTCCCCACATAGAAAGCTTCATTCATTACCCAAAATGCTACACAAATGCATGTCCTTTGTCTTCCATGACATAAAGAAATGTTCAAAATGCTCCCCCATTTACTTTCTTGCCAACATTTCAGCACTGGAAATAGAACAATGACTTTACCTTTTCCCATCATGAAATCACTCAGCTTCCTGTCAAAATGCCTACAAGTTTACAGCATTTAAAAATATACTTCTTTCTTGCATTTCCAAGATTCTAAACAAAGGAGCTTTTGCTTTTCCTTTATTTTCAACTTTTTCACTAATAACACAAGAGGGAGCCTCTTTAAATTGCCTCTGGAATCTTTTTCTCAGGACATCAATCACCTTTGATAGATTATTTTTTGCTTTCTAAAGGACTAAATGCTTCTACATGGAGTAATTAAACTCTCCAAGTATCTCCAGTTTCTTTTAGTAGGAAATGATACTTTAACACAATAATCAAAATTTAGAGTTGCTCATGTTTTCTGAGTTTGTCATTGTTTTACGTTTTCTTCAGTAGAGAGATTTAAATTAGATAGATTAGATAGAATGATTGATAAATGTAAAAATAGGTATTCACACAGATATTACAATTGAATTCAGGGCTACATGTGCAGTGAATGGGTTCATACCTACATCTCTCTGTATTTTTACAGCATATCTTTGGGATATATTTTAAAAAGTGAGATTACTAAAGATTAAATGTATATATAATTTTGTTCCAAAATTTCCTTCCTTGGGTTTGTACCCTTTTGCATTTCTACCAACAAAGTATGAGAGTTCCTGTTTGCTTAAAAACTTGTCAACAAAATATGAGACTTCAGATATTCTATCAATCTAATAGATTGAAGAAAGGCATTGATATCTCAGTGTACCTTCTTATGATGATGAGGTTCAGCATCTTTTCATGTGGTTAGGAACCATTTTCCATGAACAGTTTATTTTCCTAGCCAATTTTTATGAACATGTTCTTTAATATTTCTAGGAAGTACTTGCATATTAGGTATAATAACATTGTTTTATATAGTATAAAACATATATGTGTGTATATATACATTTATATACATATATATGGTAGATCTTTTTTCTTTCCTTTCATCTTTTTCAATATTATCAATATAATTGCCTATTATTTCCAGTATTGTTTATTGATTTTGAGTAACAGATAATTTACCTCTTTGCCATTTTAAAAAGAAACTCTCCCATTTCTTTCAATAATTATTTGGTTCACATTTTGTAATTTTGTAAGTAAACAGCACAGTATTTAGGATTTATCTTGGTATATAGAGTACGAAAGAGAACAATTTTAATCTTTTTAACAAACTTGCTCATATCTAGTTATGCACCATTTATTAAAATACATTCTCCTCCAATAATTTTACCTCCTGCTTTGATCAGATCCTGAATTAGTACAAAAAATTGGGCTTATTTCTAAACTTCTATTATGTTACAATGGTCTGTCTGCCTAGTCAGACAAAAATACTATTTTAAATGGCTTTATAAGTATATTTTAATATCTGGTTCAGCAATAAGTGCCTGCACTCTCCTTTTCAGTATTTCCTTAGTTACTTTGAATATTTATTCTTTAAATAAATGTTATAGTTTTTTTTCAGAATAATTTTTTTTTTTTTTTGGGTGCTGGGGATCGAACCCAGGGCCTTGTGCTTACAAGGCAAGCACTCTACCGACTGAGCTATCTCCCCAGCCCCTCAGAATAATTTTGAAAGACACATTCACCCCAGTGTTCATGGAATCGTCAACCAGCTGTGTGGGCAAGGCACTATCCCTCTTTAAGAACCATCAAATGAGGATAAATGGAGTATTTCCTAGGCTTGTGGTGTGATGGTTTTAATTCTCAGAGTAGAATTCGTGTGAAATGATTTTTTAAGTCAATGTACTTGTTATAGATTGAATTTGGACTGCCTCCACAAAAGCTCATATGTTGAAGTCTTGGTCCCCACTACCCCAACATCCAGAGGTAGGATTTGGGGAAAGTGATGGGATTATTAGTGCTCTGACCTCATCACCAGATTAATTGACAGCTGAATGAACCACTAGAAAGCAGAAGAGACTGTAGCAGGTGGGGCATGTTTGAAGGAAGGAGTTCATAGGAGTGTGCCTTTCGTACTCTATCTTGGCCCTGGACCCTTCCCCACTCTCCAATTTGATTTCTCTTCTTCCTTGCTGCCATGTTCTGAGCAGCTTTCCTCTGCCATACCCTTCTGCCATGATGTATGCCTCAAAATAAGCCCAAAGCAATGGAATCACCCAACTATGGTTGGAAAACTCTGAAACTGTATGGCAAAAGTAAATCTTTCTTACCTTGAAGTTGTTCTTGTCAGGTATTTTGATCATAATGATGACAAGCTGACTATAACAATACTATCCTGAATGTGTGAATAATTGTTTTCTTTCTGATAAGAACCGGCATTTTCTTAAATAATATATTTGAGATGGCTCTGACATTAACTAAAATTACTTTTTGAACCATTGGCCAATCCATAGTGGTAGTTTATAGAATGGCAGACATTTTTAGAGTATAAATTGGCAAGTTAGTCTTCAATATGACTACTGCTACATGTGCTAGTCAGTTTTACCGCAAATCTTTTAAAAGTTTCATACTATTTCTAAAAAAAGAAATACTGAAGGAAAATAAAATTGTTTTAAACAACAAAGAGGTAATTAATTGTGTCCAGAACTTTGTTCCACCAGAAAGCCTTATTCTTTATAAATGTATAACTTGCTTGAAAAAGTTAATAGATAAATGAAAACCCTTCCAGCATGATGACTTAGTTTGAGTCATTGTCTTTTTAATGAAAATTAAATAAGCAAACTTACCAAGAAAGTAACTTATTAATGAAAGTATGATAGATAATAACACTAGTGGTTGTGATAGTAATACCCTCCCCTTCTGTTTTCATACTTTTCTAATTCACTGATGATATTCATTTTTTAAGATTAAAATTTCTCAAAATATGAATTAATAAGTGGGGTATATTTGTTGAGTAAAAATTTCTTCACAAGTTATAATGATTTTTTTAATTAGAATAAATTATCATATGGAGTAAAGGTATCATAGCTATATATTTCTTCTAAAATATTTTGCAAGAAAAAATAATAGACCCAACTCTGACTTCATCAACAGTTTATTATTCCATAACAAACTGGCTTTGGATTTTTATTGCTTTTTTTTTTTTTTAGAAATATCATTTACCTTTTATCAAGTAAATGAGTATATAATATTATATAGATTCCCAGAAAATGATTTTAAATTTTTCTGGATTTCCACAAATGGTCCAATCTCACAAGGTTGAACTCAGAAACAAAATGTTTAAATGATAATTTCATTCTGTCTATAGAATATTAATTGAACAAAACAAACTAAGTTCTTCTTCTTAAAGAAGTACTATAGGTTTTAGAGGGTAATTGCTGAGTGGATGATTTATAGTAAATGAAAATTTATGGGCAATGAATTTCTCCTATCTCTATACATTAAAAACATACTCTTACTTCATGGAGTTGTATCATAACCTTCCTAGAACATTAGTTTTAAATAAATATTGATACTTTTACTTTATTTACCATCATCAACTTCGTATTGCACTTAAGTACACATTTTTTTTGTTACAACTAGAAATTCAAGTGTTGTGTTTTGGTAATTGTGTAAGAAAAATGTGGCCAACTTGAGTAAAATAAAATATTTTCATCACTGAGAAAAGATGTTAACTGGTTGAGTGGAATTTTTACTTTTAACATTTTATTATTTGTTGAGTAAATAAACAGTCAACAAGAAAGTAAAGAATGGGTTATCTAAATGTACTAAAACAAAAATGGACAAGTTTCTTGTTCTGACAGTTATTTATGCTCTCAACTTAAATAATTAGAAAAAAATATTAATAGTGTGCAGTCATTGGACAAAAGGAAGCATATAACTTTGTTCTCCAAAGGAAGGAATATTAATGAGGTAACCCCTTCACAGCCTGGTGGTCAAGGAAGGCGACCCAAAATAAGAAAATAAGACCTGTAAACAAACAGCAAAATCAGTCACTAGAAACATATACAGAAAACATGAGTATTAAAGTAGTTATTGCAATATACTCTATATGTTCAAGATTGTAGAGAAATTGAAGCTCCTAAAGGAGCATAATGCATTATTGAAAATAAAAATCTGGATAGGATTAACCTCAGAATGGTTGACAGAAGAAAATATCAACACACAAAAACCATTGTGATAGACCACCCCAAATGCATTGATGAGGGGCGAAAAAACAATGAAAAGTACAGTGTAAGTTACTGGTGGGACAAAGTCAAGTTATCTCACATTCACCGAATTGTCGGCCCAGTATGAAAGAGGAGAATGATTACTTGAAGAAATAATGTTCAATTTTTTTCCTAATATGATCTTGAAAGGAGTCAGAGGAAAAAAAGCACTTATTAGAACAAAAGAAATATGTCAACAGACTTTCTTGTTAAAAACTTTGCAAATCCAAAAGCCATAGAGAAATATCTTTAGAATACTACCTAGTCTACCTAAAACTCTAAACAATATGGTCAACCTGGACTTCTGTACCTATTATAACTCTCTAAAATGAAGGTGAATAAGTACAGTTTTCAACAAATGCTGAGAGGATTTGCTAGTAGCATATCTTTACTATGAGCAATGTTAATGGAAGTTGTTAATACAGAATGAAAAACAATGTTAGGTGGAAATTTGGATTTATACCCACAGAATGATAAATGTGGGTAAATATTTAAAAATACCACATGGTGTGGTTATCTCCCATCTTAAAACTATCTTGCTCCATGTTTGCCTCCCTCTCCCTGTCTTTACGTCCTTTTCATTTCTATATTGATTCCCTCTTCCTTCATATTTATTACTCCAAAGTAACCATCATCTCTCATCTAGGTTTCTGTTTCAAAATAACCTAATATTTCTGAATCTAAACTTGGTCCCTTCCAAAGTTTATTTCCCAGGGAGCAAAAATATATATTTAATAGAAAATCAGATCATGCTGCCAACCCCACCACCACACCTGACAAATTTTAAATGCTTTCTTGTTCAATTTAGAATTTGGCTCAAACTTCCCATCAGGATCCACAAGCCCTTCAGGCATCTCGCCCCAGTTGCCTTTTCAACATCATCTGCAGTTAATCTCCTGTCTCACTTGCCCCATTCCCAAGTGCCTACTTCCTCCACTTAAACTGCACTATCTGAGGTGTCCCAGTTGCTATTCTACTTGGTTTGGAACAGTCCTCTCCCTTTGTATGACAATACCTTTATATTCCAATAAATTTATAATTTTACTTATAATTTATGGCTTTATTTTGCCTGCTATGATAATAATTGGTAACCTTTCCATAATATCTGATACCAACTAGTTACTATGCTTAAAACTATATATTAATTTTAATTGTATTATTTACTTATAATGTAATTCTACAACAAACTACATGATAACACTACTTCTGTTCTTGTTTTCTAGGTGAGGAAACTAAACCCCTTGAGAATAAGTGAAATTAAGTGATTTCCCTAAGATCTCACAATTTGTCATTGGTAGAACCAGAATTTTAATGCAGACAATCTGGTCTAGGAGACTTTTGTCTTAAATGAACCTCTTAATCATGTGTTTTATTATACAAAATGTTTCTTTGATTACAATTACATATGGACATTTTTTTTCAGAAGTTATGTTTGTCCACTAGGGGCGCCATAACAAATACCACAAACTAAGTGACCTTTATTTCTAGAAGTTTATTTTCTCACAATTATGGAGGCTGGAAGTCCATGATCAAGGCACCAAAATGATTGGTACTTTGGGAGGCCTCAACAACCTACAACAGTACATGAAATATTTAAATTTTATTCTTTTTCAAAAATCCTCAAAATATTTCAAATGAAAATTTAAAACAAAATATAACACAAATTTAAATCTACTTTTTGTGAAGTAGTATGCATCAATTAATTTTTAAGAACCATATGAGTATGATTTTATTTCCTTTATGTAAGATCTGTTTACACAAACTAAGTAGAATAATTCCTGTTTGAAGATTTAAACTAATTAATTATAAGCTAATTAATATGGAAAAATGTTTCTCTGTAATCCTTTTTACCCTATAGAATTTATTATAGTTTTCAACATTCTATATTTTCTAATTTATCATAATAATCATTTTATTTAGTTAATTATGTCAAAATTGAAGCAATACTTTCACTGACAGAAATTTAAACTATATTAATGCTTTTTGTTAGTTTGCCAGGGTCAGAGTTTATCAGGACAGAGTCAGTACATTAGCAATAGATTCTCTTAGTAGGTATTTTTTTGTTTAAAAAAATAGATTTTTGATTCTATAGTTTCTGAAACCAAATTTACCAAAAGAAATTAATTTCAGTAAGCATGGTATTATTATTTTTGGTGCAGACCTCATTTTGATCATTTTGTGTCTTTGCCATGGTCAGTGATAATTATTATGATATGGTCTTAATGATCCAGCAAACCTGTATTATTTTCCCTTACAGAATTTAGAAAATAAAAAACCACAGAGAATGACAAAGACAGAAATACCAGATTTATGACTGATAAAAACTATTTAAAAATATTTTTTTAGTTGTAGATGGACACGATGCATTTATTTTATTCATTTATTTTTATGTGGTGCTGAGGATGGAACCCAGTGCATCACATTGGCTAGGCAAGCACTCTACTACTGAGTCACAACCTCAGCCCTGATAAAAATTATTGTTGGATGTGACTTTGATGTGTAACTACAATAGACTTTTTAAAAAATCTCACTCAGTATTTCTTAAATACAAAATCACAAAGACAGAAAGACAACTGCAGGCCTTCCAGCAAAGCATGGCAGGAAAACAGCGGGTCAAAATCAACTCTATAGCCAGGCAAACATAAAAGAGGAAGAGAATGGTTTTGACCTCAGTGACATTTTCTATCCTAAATCAAAAAGATAAGTCATTCACCTTTCCTGAGCAGAAATCAGTGAGAGATTCCAGAAACCAGAAAGGCTTATATCTGATTGTAATGTCATCCAGGTCTTGATTTAAACCACATGGAATCACAATGTTTGCTATAATTCCTGTGCCCGTGTTGGAATTAGAATATTTGGTATGATGAGTAAAATAGGCTGAGTAGAACAAAATACTGACACAATAAATATTTCCAATGTTGGGAAATTCTTAGTTATCTAGACAATTTTTTTTTTTTTTTTTACATTTTACCAGGTAACTTGAGTTTTGTTTTTTGATCCAAGAATCAAAAAAAAAAAGAGTATAATATCCTGCTCATATCAAGTAGAAAGCTTGAGTATGAATATTATCGAAACGTTATCAGTTAAAATGTTTTCCTTGTATCATAGTCCAATGATACCAGGATTTATACAAGAACCTCTGTTGTCTGTAACAAAATGAAAAGGAGATTTTCTGGCAGACCTAGTACTTTTCAGGGTATTATGATTTAGTCTCCATAGGGCACTATCAATCTCAGTTTCTTTGGAAAGCAGTTTGTCAAAATTCACGTGAGAGGAAAATTTCTCGAGATAAAAAGATTTGAATCAAAATTTCTTTTTTCACCACTATTAATAAATAAATGAGTGAAAGGAAGACCAGTAGCATAAAGGGAATAGAGGGAGTGTCGGGGGGGGGGGGGGCACCAGGAATGAAATGGAATAAATTAAAATGCATGCATGTATGATTTTGTCAAAATGATTCCAACTATTATGTAAAACTGTAATGCATAATCAAAGCAAAAACCTGTTTTTCATAGAGAGAAATGATTCTGATTATCTCCTGTTTGTACATTATCCTTTAATCTGAAATTATACCGTATTTGGAGTAAACATCAGTATATGCTAATTGGAATTCCAAGTTCCAGCCGGTAGTGAGCCATCTATTCCCACATACAATTGCTAGGTTTAGCAAATAAAAATACTTGGAGTCACAGTGGAATTTGAATTTCAGATAAACAATAAATAATTTTAGTATGTCACATGTAGTCTTTGGGACATATTTATAATAAAATAGTTTTTTACCTGTAATTTCACTTGGAATTCTCTATTTTGCTTATTACCCTAACCTTATTATAAGATTCAGTTTTTTGTATCTATCCCATAAATTTTCAGCCAAATTATATTCTTATATTTGAATATTAACTTGATGGGCTTGTGATTATAATAGTTTTATTGGTAAACTTATGGTTAATTCAATTATCCTGCAAAGTGTCTGCTTTATAAGAAATTTTATTTATAAACATTAAAACTAAGTATTCTTGCATATGTATTTGAAATATCATAAGTGAAAGTATTCTCTTTCATGTTAATGTGATAAGTTCCTAGTCAAATGAACACAGTGGCCAATATTATTTTATAAAAATAACATACATTCCAAGACACCTATTTTTTTTAATCAAGGTCAGCTAAGATCTTTACTGTACTATATTTATTCCAGTGTTGATGTGTCTTCATTGGTATGAAATTCATTTTTAGACTTTTGATCAAACTGCAAAATTTAGTACTTCTTTCAGGAAGTATGTTTACCTGCAACAGAAAAAAAAAAAAAAAGGCAAAAAGGATTCTGTGGCTATGGAGCAGGGTTTTTTAAGAGTATCCTCACAGGATAAACAGTTTACCCTTGGAATGAATTATGTTTATTTAAGTATGTGAACACATGGCTTTATATATTTGCATTTTATGATTACTTTGGAATATAAAAAATTGAGATGTTGAAGCCATTTTTTTTCAATGTCCTATTGCATTAGTCAATTTTTCATTGCTATAACAAAATACTTGAGGTTGGGTACTCTATAAATAAAAAAAAGTTTATTTAACTCAGTTTTGGAGGCATAATGTCCAAGATTAGATGATCCAGTTGATGGAGCTATGGTAATGGTCCCCTTGGCTACATCACCTCATGGCAGGAATGCATATGAAATGGAGAAATCACAAGGTGGGCCAAGAAGGCAGAATACCAGGAGCTGCCAATCTTACTCTTTTTATAACAACTTTCTCTTGTTAGAACTAGCTCAGAGAATTGTCTCAATCCCTTCTGAGGGCAGTGCCTCCAATGACCAATCCCTAGATAAAATCTCTTAAGTTCTACCACTTCCCAGTGTCTCCACAGTGAGGACCAACCTTCCAACACATGAACCTTTGGGACACACAAATTCAAGCCATACCCAAGCGATAGCAGCCAGATAGTGCCAAGTTAGCTTTCCCACCTCCCACTTGAGAATGTTTTCAGAGTGAATTAACAAAATTAAAATTGTACATTCTTTTATTTTTGTATTTACTGTTTTAGAAGGAAAACAAATGATTTAACAGTACACTTCCTTTTTAAAATATGATTAAATTCTATTCCATAGGATGCTTTGCATTTTCCAAAAAACACCAGGATGGCTTACTTAAATGTATTATATTATAAAGTCAACATATTCTGGGCCTTTTAAGGTTTTTAAATATATTTCTATCATGCTTTCCAAATGCAGTGTAATTAGATAATTTTTCAAAGAATTTATTCTATGAATACTCTATGAATGACTGTCTTTAACCACAATTACTTTTAATAATAAGGCATAACAAATAAAGTAAACATATAGCCCAGCCATTTCTTTAGTAGAAATATTTTTTCAGTGTAATAACTAAAAGAAAGACTCCAACTGTGTATGCTCTGAACGAAATTAGGTACTTTATTTTTTCATCTTTTGGGACAACAAATGGGTACCTGTCAGACATTTCCACTGACAATAATTTGAAAATAGTCAAACTTACGTACCCAGTCATGCTGAGGTCAATTCTATAGTAAGTTTCATTGACAGCTGCATGGTTTGAACATAAAATGATTTGCAGTAATTCCTGTAATTTTCTGTAAGTAATATACCAAACTTGGCATTTTTATCTTCTAGATGAAATGAATGATCATCAAAGTACCCTCTCCTATATCCTGATTAACCCATCTCCAGATACCAGGCTTGAACTAAATGATGTTGTGTAAGTTGATCTCATATCTTATATTGGATATGTTTTTAGAAAACTGCTAATTTCTGTATAAATTTTATATGTTACCATTATAGCCCCTTATTTTTCTGTGATGTAAACGCTTATAACATCTTTTGATAAATGCATTTGATGTCTTTCATATTATAATACTGTAATTGTATGTTTATTTAAAACAAGGACTATGAAAGGTGGAATGAATAAGGAAATAGTGGCATGAATTCTGTTTATTTGAGGAAATAAAACATATGGACTAATAAGAAAGCAACTCAAAGAAAAACCTGAACTATTCCACACTATTTAGTTCTAAATACCACAGAGTTCCTAAAAGCTGAAGTAAAATAGGGCAAAACACATGAGGAGAAGGGAGGAGGAGATGATCAAAGCTCAACATGTGCACGTATGAAAATGCCAAAGTGAAATCCACTAATTTGTACAATTAATGGGTGCTAAAAATTACAATGATAATCTTCTAAAAATTAGGAAAAGGTTCATTAGGATATTTGATTCACTGAAAAATACAGATCGTACAAAGACAATAGTAATAATATAGTGATAACTAAGACATTTTCTTTAACTGCAAATTTCTTATGGTTAACTAATAAAACTATATTTAAGGAGGAAAACATTAGTGAGAGTTAGATTTCACTTGGATGATGTCTACATATGTTAATATGATATTTTGTTTATGTTCTGCTCTTGATTATTTATTTTCTTCCACTAATTTTGAGTGAGGTTTGGTCTTGCTTTTCTCCTTCCTTGAGTTATACCATTGGATTGTTTATTTGAAATCCTTTTTAAAATGTAGGCACTTAATTTTAAAAGCTTCCCTCTTTGTACTGTTTTTACTGTATTCCATAGATTTTGCCTTTTGTCTTCTCATTTTAATTTCTTCCAGTGAATTTTTAAAATTCCCTTTTGAGTCCTTCAGTGATATATTAGTCTATTTAGAGACCATTATTTAATTCTCATATATCTCTAAAATTTCTAAAGAACCTTATGTTACAGATTTCTAGTTTCTTCCACTGTGGTCAGAGAACACACATGCTATGATTTCAGATTTTTGGAATTTCTTGAGGCTTGTTTTGTGGCCTCACAGTGATCTGTGCTGGATAATATTCTGTGTGGAGAAGAGAATGTCAATTCTGCAACCGCTGGATGAAATGCTCTGTAATACATCATTAGATCAATTTAATCTGCAGTGTAGTTTAACTCCAATGTTTCTTTATTGATTTTGTTTTCTGGATGATCCATTCAATGATGACAGTGGTATGTTGAAATTGGTACTGGAGCCATTTTTCCTTTTAAATAAAAGGAAAGATTTTTTTCCTTTAGCATCTAAGTATGCTTGATTTATATCATTGAACACTCCAGCATTGCATGTATATGTACTTACAATTGTTATTTCCTTGTTTAACTGATCACTTTAAGTGACCTTCTTTGTCTCTACATGCAATTTTTGACTTAAAGTCTATTTTGTGTGATGTAAGTGTTATTTCTCCTTCCCATTTTTGTTTGCTTGGCCTATCTTTTTCTATCCCCTTACTCTCAGTCTGTGTGTGCCTTTACTGATGAAGGAGTTTCTTGTATGTATTTTATTATTGGATCATTTTTTATTTGCTTGGTTTTTAAATCCATTCACCCAGTCTAAACCTTTTATTTGTGGAATATATTCTATTTATATTCAAGCTCACTACTGATACCTAAAGACATGTTCTTGTCCTTTTGTTAATTTTGTCTAGTCATTTTGTATATCCTTTGTTTCTTCCTGATTATTCATCTTTGTAATTGGATGGTTTTCTGTATTGATAAGGTTTTATTCTTTTCTCTTTTATATATATTGACTCTACTAGTAAGTTCTATAAAGTTGCATATTTGCAGGATGGCAGTTATCATCTTTATACTTCTACTGTAAGGCTCCCTTAAGTATTTCTTGTAGAGGTGATCTGGTGATGAATTCCATCAGTTTTTGTAGATCTTGGAAAGTCTTTACTTTTCCTTCATTTCTGAGGTATAGCTTTGCCACTTATAGTATTCTAGTTCTGGCAGATTTTTTTGTTTGATTTTCCTTTTTTTTTTCCCCTCTTCCTTTTAGGACTTTGAATATATCCCATTCTCTCCTGGCCTGGGAGATTTCTACCAAGCAGTCTGCTTTTAGACCAAGGTGGATTCCCTATATGTGACTTGATGCTTTTCTCTTGATCTTTTTAGAATTCACGCTTTGTATTGCACTTTTCTTATTTATTCATTCATTTATGTTTAGGGCATCATAGTTAAAATAATTTGGTTCATTTTGACAAATTTGTTTATGCTTATAACATAGTTTTCTCCATTTTCTTCAACTTCAGTACTTCCTCTTTCTCTTCCTTCTTCCCTCCCCCAGATTCTCTTCCATCTACTCCATTAGTCTTCCATTTTTTTTTTAGTTGTAGCATTATAGTTACCTATTAAATTGGAATGCCTTGTGACATATTCATACATACACATATCTTAATTTGTTCAAATTCATTCCCCATTTCTTCTCCTTTCCCTTCATTCCTCCCTTCCCCTTGGAAATTATGGCATTTGCTGGTAAATAAATGGAACTGGAGAACATTAGGCCAAGTGAGATAAGCCAGACTTAGAAAGTCAAGGGTTGAATTTTTCTGTGAAATGTAGAAATTAGAAGAAAGGAATAAAAAGGAGGAATGTCTCGCACTTTTGACAGTTTGCCTACAATATGCCTCAGAGAACCTCTTATTGGGTCAACTCTGTTAGAAGTCCTTTGCATTCTATGTATGTGCATGTCCATACCTTTTACAAGATTTGAAAAGTTTTCAGCAATTATTTCACCGAATAGATTTTCTCTGCCTTTTTCCTTTTCTTATTCCAGAATGCCAATAATGCAAATGTTGATCACTTACTGATATCCGATATGTCTTGTAGGCTTTCTTCATTCTTTTGTTTATTGATTTCTTTAGACCCAAGATTTCCATTTGGTTCTTTTCTATGATCTCTGTCTTTGTTGACTTTTTCACTTAGACCATGAATTATATTCCCAATTTCATTGAATGTTCTGTCTGTATTTTCTCCTCTCTCACTGAGTTTTCTTAAAATCAGTGTTTTTGATTATTTGTCAGGCAACTAGTCAACTTACTCTTCTTTGGAGTCTGTTGCTAGAGAGTCCTTGTGTTCCTTAGGAGGTATCACATTACATTCTCCTTTTCATACTCCTTGTGTCTGTACATCAATAATTGTGCAACGGGAGGGTCAGTTGCCTCTACTAATTTTCTAATATGGTTTTCCCAGATAGATAATTTTCTGGGGGGAGGTGATGTAGGGTTTAGAGAGGCTTTTTTTTTTTTTTTGGTTCCAGGTAGGTGCTTTAGGGTAATGTCTGTGCAGTCTCTATAGTTAATGATCAATGTTGGCAATGCCTGGGAATGTCTCAGTGGCCTAGGCCATAGAGGTCATGGTTTGCACTGCCAGCAGGGAGGTAGCTCTATTCAGTGTGGTTGGTTAGTTGGTGGCTCTTAATGATTTGCTCTTGACTACAACTGTAGGGTACTTGTTATGTTCCACAGGTTGTGTAGGAGTGGATCCACTCTGGCAGGCTCATGCAGGCAAGATGGGACTGGACTATCAGCATAGATGGGGCATCCATCTGTTTCTGAGGGCTGTGTAGAAATGGGGATGCCTCTGTGGGAATAGGTGTGGTGGAGCAATGATCCTGGTAGCAGAGCAAGGTTAACTGTCAGCTTTTAAAAATGTTGCAGGAGCCAGGCTACACAGACAGGCCTGATTAGGTTGTCCATAAATATTTCAGGTGACTTAGCAGGGCTTCTGGCCCCTGCCTGCTTAGAATAGGCAGTCCAGCTGTTTTCTGGGGCTGAAGGTATGTGGATGGGCTATCCAGCTGCTTCCAAAGGCCTTTATATTGTAAAACATTCAGGACAGGCTACTTGGCTGTTTCCTGGGGTCCTGGGTGGATAGACAGGGCTGCCTGGATACAATTCTGGTCCTCAGTCAGCCATTTTTCTCAAGAAAAGCTCCTTGCTATGTCTAGTGGCTTCAGGAGAATGGGTAATGCTGCCCATTTGCTTCCTGGGGCACCTGTGGTCTGAGCAGCTCAGGGTAGGCTGCCAGGAGTTGTTAGGCAGGTCAGCCCCTCTGATCCCAGAGCCTCTGTAGACCAATCTGTTTAGGGTTGGTTCAGCTGCTTCCACAGGCTAACTGTAGGTGGTCTGTCCTTCCATCTGTTTCCCAGGCTGGAGATGTGTGGGTGGGGAGCCCTATCTGCTTTCCCAAACCTCATCAGTCTGAGCCACTCAGGAGAGGCTGCCTAGCTGCTTACTTGGGGTTAGGAAGGGTGGGCATGGGCATTCAGCTGGTTTGCAGGCCTAAGCTGTCTGGCTGCCTCATGGAAACATGGGTGGGTAGGATCTCAAGATGTGGTGTTCAGCAGGAGCCTCGATGTGGAGGACACAATGTGTGATATTTATTGGTGATAATACAGTGGTGTAATAACCCACAGGTGCCCAAACTGGATTCAGGACCTTCAAAGACTGTAGGGCTCTCCAGCAATAAATGCTTAGGGTGTCTGTGGTGTGAATGAGACTGCTGGGGGTCTTTTGCCTAAATAGGACCTGCATATGAAATTTCTTTTGGTTCGGACTTGATATTGGAAAATGTACAGAAGATGCCTTTTACTTAGTTCCCTTCTGTAAGGTCTTCATGTATCTTCATGCTCAATGACATCTCTGCAACTTCCCACTGAACTCTGGTCTTCCGCTCTAAACACTCCAGGGAAATAGCCCCTTGATATGGCTCTTTATTGTGGAGGGAAGGATGCTAGACACCTCTCCTCATCCATCTTGCTGATGTCTTCCCTTAGGTATGCTTTTTTTTTTTAAAGGAATTCTGCAGAAAGCAATGGAACTGATTGGCAGGGTGGATTATGGTTGGAATGGGCCTGAAAGTTGAGAAAGCAGTTCAGAAGCAGGCATGAGGGAGATAAGCTGTCACAGTATCAAGACTGTAAATTCCTGTGTAAATATATTTATGAAGGCAAAGAATTATACTTTGTTATTGATGTGACAATTGGAAGAAGGAGTCTAAAGTAGCTTTAGGATTCAAGTCTGTGTGGTTGCAAACAAATGAAAATAAAAAAATGTTGGTCCATCAAAGCAAGTCAGGATGGCAGACAATTTTTTAAACTGGGAAGAGGGGTTGTTGACTAGAGAAAAAAAGTTAATGAACTGGGTCTAGATATATTACTTAAAGTGCTAAGTAGAAATGTCTAGAAAGCATATAAATATAATAGGGAGCTTTGAAGATAAGTTAGTTCTATATAAGAAATATATATATATATATTAATTTTCTAGATGAAGAAAGCTAAATTGGAATGATTTTTTTCTACAGAAGTGTATAAACAAGAAAAATAGAAAGCTGAATGTTGGATTATTGAGTAGAGTTTGGTTTTAGGGCAGGTTGAAAAATGTTTTTCTAAAATTTCTGGGGCAAATAAGCAGCAAGAATAACTTTGACCTAAATTAAGTATGGAAAGATTCCTAAAATGCACCTAAGATGTAAGCAAGTACAGTAATGCTTTATTTTTCCATATAATAATAATGGTTAGAGTATATGAATTTTGGAGAATCAGATGAATAACAATTTAAAGTACTACAGTTCTTAAAGCATGATTAAAAATTATACCCAATGCTGATGCTGAATTTGTAGAGAACTTTTAATGTACATGAACACATCTTATTGATGATGTGCCTGGCTTTGCCAATGTGATTCCACAACATGTGTGATCAGAAAAAATGAGAAATTATGCCCCATTATGTATGATATATCAGAGTGCATAAATACATTCTACTATCATATAACTAGAACAAAAAAAAATTAATTGCCCATGTCAAATACTTTGCTTAGTATTTTACTATAATGCACCCAAGCTACTCATTTTCTCTATCATATATATATGATACATATATGATTGTATCAAGATTATAAATCCTTATGTAAATATATTTATGAAGGCAAAGAATTATACTTTGTTATTGATGCGACTATTGGAAGAAGGAGTCTAATGTAGCTTTAGGATTCAAGTCTGTGTGGTTGCAAACAAATGAAAATTAAAAAATGTTGTTCCACTAAAGTAAACTCATAAATATAAAATTTTTCTATGAATTCTTCAGTCTACCCCATTAATACCAAACATTTTATACTTTTCAAATAATTGTATTCATTATATAGTATTCATTTAGTTATGCTTACCTGATTTGTATTTCAAAATAAAGGTTAAGTCTCTTAAGCATAACAAAATTATTTTCCATGATTATTTTTGAAAGAATTATCAAAAGTACAGTGTTATTCTTTGAAGTCTATGAACATGTTCCCATACCAGATATGTATGTATATGACTTTAAATTATTTCTAAAACCTTTCAACTTATAAATAAATCATGTATGGTTTAATGTATGCAGGTAAAACACATGTATTTTTGGAAAATTTTCTCCCCTGTGGATACTTTTATTTTTTGTTATTTTTAAGATAAATTGACTTCTATAGAAAATATTATTATATCATTGCAATGATCTACATTGTGGCACTGAGATAAATTTTAGTAGAATTAGAGCTGTGACAAATTATCATGAAAAAATATTCCCTGGTAAGTAGTATATAACAATACAGCTTAAGAAATTTACTTTATTATATTTATAGTAGTGATAACAACAGGAAAAGGAACTTTTGTCACAACATCAATGAATTTAGTGGATAATGGATTATAGAAGTGCCTTTCATGTGGTTTTAAAAATTCACCTTCAGAAGTTCATTGCAATTGAACTGGCAGCATTAATTTGATTTAAAAAATCACTAGATGATATGGCATTAAAGAGCTTAATGTGCACTATTAATTCTCTCATTGATCCACAATGCTATTGATATTTTAAGTAATTATAATATAATGTACATAATAGCAAAAAATCCAGTAAGCAGATTCAAAGACACTAATCTCAACTTTTATTTGATTGAAGAAAATAGACTATAGTGCTTTCAATACTCTTTCTCATTTTAATTAAGGAGTATATTTTATAAATATTTTCCCTTTAGTCTTCAAGAGAAAATTATAATTTTCATTATGTTCTCACTTTTAAATTGGTTTCTCCATTCTTGTTTTGTACTTCCTCCTAATATCATTATGGGTCTCTGAAATACTGCTTTCATTTTTACCTGGACAAAACTGTCTTGAAATGCTGCATTACAAATCACTATCCTCCTCTCCCCTCCTAACACTCAGTGGCTTCCCACTGAGGAACAAATAAAAACTTTTTCCTGAAGCTTCAGGTCCTTCATTAGCTGATTCTTGCCCTTCTTTCTGACTCTGCCTACCACTGTCTCCTGGTCTCACCAGTCATCTGAAGCCAAAAGCACTTTTTAAGCATATTGGGAACAGCTCTTCCTCTGTTCCCTTGGTTGTCCAGCTCAGGAATGGGCTCCCTGCTCCTCTCTTCTCACACCTGCCTTGACATATTCAGTCCAAATCTCTTAAGAAAATAGTCCCCAATTCTCCCTGCTATTCTCGATAGCTGTTTAGAATTTCCTGTCTTCTTTATGTTTGCTTCAGAAGCTATCCTCTGGTCTTCTGCCTGGCAGGGGTGAAATTATGAGACTAAGACTGCTTTGTTTTCCCTAATGCACTAGTCCTAATCATATTCAAGAGGTTGTTGATACACATCATTTCACAGTGAGAGGTAAAACATCCATCTTCAAACAAGTCCTACCATTAATGAAAAGTTCCAGTTTGGCAGATGAACATTTCTCTATTTATTTGTGGAATGAATTAAAAATAATTTTTATGCATTTTATTATTGTCCATTATAACATTACTAAGTTTTAGATGAATACTAAATTTTAGATGAATACTTAAGTATTATCCTGCATAATCTTCACTGCAATATTTATTAAATCATTAATTTTATTTAATAATTGAATATTTAAATTAGAAAGGTTACAGAAATTACTTAATCAAACTCCTCATTTTATGAATAAGAAAAATAAGATTGAGAAGTTAAGTAATGAAAGAATGATGACTAGGATGTCCACCTCCTTGATAGAAAAATGACCAAAGCAAGGGATAGTGAGTCAACACAATACTAAAATAAATCATAAAAATGGATAAGACGAAGATGCTGAAATGGAGTACAATTGAAAAATAGTGATGTCATTCATGATTCATTATGATTCATCAGTTTTCATCATCATAATCTTCTTAGGAATGGAAAGGATAATATAAACCCTGCAAAGTTTTACAGGCTAACTCAATAGTGAGTTTTTCCACCAATTTTATTTAAAGAAAAACAGTTTAGATAACCTGAAATCAGGGTGCATTACAAAGCAGAAATCCAAAATGTCAGTGTGAGGTAATGTTGCCTTTACTTACTATTGCAAAGTGATTTCCTGTGTTCTCTTTCATTAGATACTTAATCCGACCAGATCCACTGTCCTACCTTCCAAATAGTGAACCCAGTCGGAAAAACAGCATCTGCAATGCCACTAATCAAGACTCACGGGAAGAAACTCAACTTTGATAGAAGGAAAATAAGAGACTTCTTTTTCCTATAAGGATCTTGCTTGAAAAGCAAAAGTGTTGCAGAAATTAAAAGAAACTAGACTGAAATATATTCAGTTTTTTCCTACTAAAGCAAAATCTATTCTCTTAGAAGCATAGAGCATTTTGGAACTCAATGTACTATTTATTGGTACTTCCCATATGAATATTTAAAAGACAACAATGATATAAATCTGAAAACAAAAAAATAATTAAATTTAATATTCAACTCTTTGACAATACCTTGAACTGTATGAAGCCAGTTTAATAAAAAATTAAGGTTTTATGAAGTAAATGAAAAATTCTAATATTTGGTACGTCCCAAAGGACACTGAAGATTGTTACTCCTCTTAAAAAGTAAATGTGTCATAGTATATTCTTTAAACTTGCTGTTTTATAAAACTGAGCTCATCATAAATGTCTAGTCTTCTCTGCCTAGAGATTATCCAACAAACTTGCGTGGCTGATTTTTGTGTAAGAATCATAGTTTGCTTTAGCATACAAATCTTGAAGTCATTTTAACCCTTTCTGTCTGCCTTTTCATATGATATATTAGTTTTAGAATTTGAGATGTTCACAGCATGTTTAATTACACAGAATAAATTAAAACAAAAAGAAATATGAAGTACCAAACATTTTGGTGACCTTATATCCAGGACACATCTTAAGCTAAGAAAAGTATATTACAAAGTGAATATCTGTTATTCTCCTAAAAAATGCCTAGCATAGAGAAAACTCTTAAGAATGCATTTGTTGAATTAATTTTATTCCAAAAATTGAAACAGTAACTGGATTTCTGAAATATGCAGAAATGAGTTTCATTAGACTCTTGAACTTCAACATTTTTCATATATCTATGTAATTTCATCAGAAAAATAACTTAAAATTGAAGGAAAATATTTATACTTTTCTATGAATTACAGAGACATGTCAAAACTCAAACATCCTCCATATGTCTTTGGCATTGAAAAAGTAGCACTAAAAATAGGCAGTTAAATTTTTTTGTTTCAATTTTGGAAATCATCTATATTATTATATTTGAACTTATTAAAGTATAAGTAATCCAGTCCTTTAAATTTAACATGATTTTTTCAGAATTTGACAGTTATAAATTTAAATATAAATTGACCCTTGGAGACACTAATGCTTTTGTCTGGATTGTTTTTCTTCCCTACATAAGTAGACCAAAAAGTACAAGAGAAAGCACAGATAGTGTGTCTGGTAGTAGAAGGGTGTTAAGGTGTTACCATAGGATAGATTTCACTAAATTTTTAAATATATTTTTCTTCTAATTGCCTATTTTTTTAAATTTCTGAATTTGACGCTGAATTTCCGCTCAGGAAATACTAGGACCTAAAGAATAGAAAGGGACATTCTGTCTTTTTAACAAAATAACAAAGTAGACCAACTGAAAGGAAAATAGAAATTTATTTTTAAAAAGATAAAAACTAATTTTCCCTAATAATTACACAGAAAAAAATGAAAAACATGCAATAAGAAATAAAAAAATTATTGTGATTGCATAATTTGACTTGGAGAATGAAATGAGGGTTTTTTAAAAAATTTGAATATAATTTACAATATCCATATTTTAGAATGGCAGGAACACCAACTATTTCCCCTAAAACAGAGAGGGACTCTCTTTAGTCTTCTCTAATCAGTCAGAAAAGTAGAATTATAACAAATTACTTAAAATTGGGAGCATGCCTTAAAACTTAATGATTGTATGCATATATATGTGTGTGTGTGTATGTTATAAATGTGAAATATATTTGACAAACACACCTATCATATAATTGTTAAAATTGATGGCAGAATTGAACTAAATGTATGTAATGGAAAAAAATAAGGAATATACTGAACTTGTTTCATATTTGCACATTGATAGTCTAATATGATGTTTATTTGAGTTGACATTTTTTTACTCCATTATGGTTATTTTTAGGAATAAATGTAAGATTTTACAAATCTTCTATTTCCCCACAAGATCTGAAGTTTAGTATTTTTGCATTTTGACAGTTGTTAAGACTAGGATTTTAAGCTAGGATATAATTATATTTCCTATAAGATTAAACATTTTGTTTCGTAAATTTTAAAGTAATTATTTTTTATTATAAACATTATCCCAAATTTAATATTTGACAGAGTTCATATCAGCTTGCTATAATAGTTTATTAGTATTTCTGGTTACTTAAAAAATAAAACATGCTTATAAAATAATTTTAACAAACTGTTGCCTTTTTAAAACAATTACACTAGCAAATGAAAATAAACATAAAATCAATAATGGTCCTTGTAGCCCTATGGGAATTGGTTCTGTTTATTGTCTGTGTACGATTTTGCTACCAGTTACATTGAATTGCTTTAAAATAAATAATAAAAATATTTCTGATGATGAAACCTAATTGTGATTTTTGTCAAAACTTTAGTTGTTTAGGCAAAGTATGTTTTTTAACTATAATTTTTTTGTTACTTTTATATTTCAAACCCAAAATAAACATCAAAGGAATCCCATCAGAAGAGAGCACAGTAAATAAACTGCTGGCGAATTACTTCTATCATAACAGATTCTGAATAGCAATTGTACCATGACAAGAAAGAAGGTAGAAAGGAAGGGGCAAGAGGGGGACGAGATAGAAAGGAGAAAATTAACAATGAGAAGAAAGAAAGAAGAAAAGAAATTGCTGGGAAATAGAACACAGGTGCCAAACAAGAAATATATTTTATAAAGCAGAGAATAATATCTCAATATCCTAATTTAAGGTTCAGAAAAGCACTGATTCAGGGGAAAGAAAAACAGTCTTAAATGCAAAAAAGACTTCTGGTTCTAAGCAAATGGAGTAGGCACATTTCTCCCTATTCTTCCTGCTAACCTTCCTTTAAAATCCCTGACTATTATATTTAAAATACATATAGAAGACTCCTAAGAGTGGAAGAAAGAAGAAGAAAAGCTGAATAGGTTAATGGAACTTGAGGAACAGCCTGGAAATCAGTTCCATGGCTTTTGTTTGTTTGGTTGGTTGTATTTTTGTTGTTGTTTTGTTTTGTTTTTTTCCTTTCATATATTCAGAACTGGATATTGGGAAACACCAATGAGCATAGACAAAAAAATGTCCCTACCAAGTCCACTCTCCCCGCCCAAATAACTGGTTCCTGTGGCCTGTGCAGTTTCTTACTCTTGATACTAAAGTGTGTTGACTTCTCCAGAGAACAGATTCCAGAATATGTATTGGACAGCACCCCTGGGCCAGAAGATCCCCCCAGCACCTTGTCAGATGGATTTGTAGTGGAATGTCTGCACTACCTCATAGATCTCTTTCCCTGCACACGACAGGGCAGACTTCCAGCAAGTTCTGCCACTGTGGTTCCATAATGATTTCTTTGCCATCCTGTGAACCACCATTGTACCTTCTCCAATGGAATTTACATTTCAATTCTGTAGTCTTTTCCTGGAGCCCTTCATTTTGGCCCTGAAAATAATGAATTTTCCTTATCTCTGCTATTATTCAATTTTTTTCAAGTTTTTTTTACATACTACTAATCAATCTGTTATTAATTCAGTGCTCTGTTATAGTTGACATCTTATTATATAAAAAGTTCTCTGCCCAAATCATTGTGGTTTCTATTTCCAAACTGGACCCTGTCTGATATGTGATGATAATGAGCCATTCTTTATACAATCAAACATTAAATAATGATGACATCAAATTCTTATGACTGCAAATCAGAGAGACAGACTTTTAGCAAATCCAACGCAAGAATGGTACCAGCTGGGAAACTTTTTTGACAGATAACATTCTCATCCATTCGACCACTTGAATTTCATTTTGATCTTTTCTACTCTTCTTTTTTATAGAACCAATCTCTAGTCTGTCTCATCTGGAGAAAGCAAGTAGTAGCTAGGCCAGCTTTAAGTTTGTGGGTCAATCTAAGGTTGTAAAAATAATTCTTAAAAACAGTAATTGGACTTAAAATTAACCTACAAATTATGTTGTAATCTAATGGAATTATATTTAATTAAATAAAAATATTTTAGTAGAAATAAAACTGATCTATTTCTTTAAAGATTCATAATAGAACTCTTTCATGAATTGCACTATAATTAGTCGCATGTCAAAGAAATATAGAGTCCACACATAAATTTCTATGTTCTGTTTTTGTATCATACACAAAATGCATTTAATTCTAGAGATGGCAGGCTAGATAGCTTTAGACTTGCAATTTGAAAAGGGGGCATTTTTAAATTTACTGATATTTGATCCATGATCTGTATGTTATTAACAATCCTATGAACTCTTTAAGCAAGATTGTCATTAAAATGCAAACATTTATTTTTTGCTCTGAAAACCTTCAATCTGCAAAAGAAAGAGTCACTGAGACACACTTAGTAGATGTGAGGTAGATACTAAAGTTGAGGTTTGTAAATACACCATGTAGCTATATACAGGCACAATTAAATTATATCACTGAAAGAATAATTATAGAGTTACAAGTATTTTTTTATTATTATTATCATATTTCAAAATTTTCACTAATTTGCATCAAATGTGATGGATTTTAAATTTAATTGAAAACACAGAATGACTTTCCAAAAGGTTGTCAGTCTATCACATATTTTCACAAAGAAACATATTTTGTGATGTATTTTAGGCAGGACAGGTATGGCTATTTACTTTAGTAATAATAGATAAAATAATTTCAAGTGGCTTACTATAATAGAGATTTGTTTCTATACAGAAAAATAAACAATACAGGAAATGATGTAAGGTTTTATTATAAAAGATTTTACAAATATACATTTATTGGGATAGTACTAATATCCAAATCACTGGAGTAATATAAATACATTTTTATTGCCTTTACTACTAATTCAAACTCTTGTAAAATATAGAAAAATGATAACTACTTGAAAAACTGCTCCAACTTTGTTCTTGGGCCACTAAGCTATTAATGACTGGATTTTTGAAAAGGATTTATCTTATGATCATCTTTTAATGAAAACAAACTGATTTTTAATGTTTCTGGCAAAAAACATGCTGTAAAATGACTGACATTTACCCAGGAAAACATGTTGCTGAACATAATTAAGTAGCTGTGCTTGATTTATTATCACTAGCTAAAGGAGAAAAATTCTTTGTTTTGAAGCAATCAACATCATCTAAGTAATTCTCATTTCTCACTTTAGCCAAATTAAGATTTATTCTTGTACTAGGAAACTTGTAATTTAATTTGAAACTAGGGAAGGATAATCAGTTACCTTTGTGTCACTGTTATAAACTTGAAAACCTAAGTTAGCCAGAGAGAGGATGGTTCTTCAGTCACTTTGGAATATAAAATTTTCAGTACACGTACTTTTGAAACAGGAAATATTCCACCCTATTTGCCAATATGATTATTATACTTAAAGTAAAAATCACTTGTTTTTTTATAATGGAATATGATCATTTTATTTAATAATGTTATTGCAAAAATAGTATTACATTTTGGTCAACGACTGCTGTATATCTTGTCCATTCGCTAATAAAAAATATGTAAATTTAAAAATTATTTAATAAAATTATTTTATTTGGTTAAAATGTTATTTGGGGATCTGGGAGTCATGCTCACATTCCTTTCCTGAGTTTTGCTGAAATATTAAAAACATATACATGATATTCATATACTCTTAAAAAGTGTGCTACCAGGAATCTACATGAGCAATGGATTAGTGTTTTGAAGTAGTTCCTGCAATGTTTGTAAAGTTTTTCTTAAGCAGCCATTATTAAAAGATATTGACAAGATTTGCCCTGCTTTATAATTATTGAACTTTGAAAGCATTTTTTCCATATTAAAAGAATCAAAATTCCCTAACATCTTTCAATATTCTCCAAAACCCTCCATTTGTTTACTTTTTTATATAAAACAGCCACCAAAGCAATTACCGAATTCATATAACCTTGAAATAACTTAGTGAAGTAATTTAACATCTTTTTGTATCACAGATAGAAGCCAATTTTCATATGAGCCTGAAATCAATTGCTTCTTTGTAACTCATCCAATATCATCACAGAATAAACTATAGGATACGGATGATGAGCTGGGGTAGGTAATTTGTTTTGTGCATACAATATTGACCATAATCTGTCTTGCAGCTACCAGATCTTGCATCCTGCTATGGCGCATTGCACTTACATTTAGAGACAGCTACTTGAACCTCAGGTATTCAGGAACTAATTAGAGGGCATTTTGGCCAAGTGGAGAGGTGACTGGTCACTAAGCAGACTCCCAAATTCTATGACTTGACAGGAATGATGCTTTGACAGAAAACGAAAAAAAAAAAAAAAAACCAGAAAAGTTGAAATATCCATTTCTTACAAACACATTCCTTCTCTTTCAACCAAAGATGCCCAGTAGTGTATGTCTAAAAAAAAGCATATTCTCTTTTTGAAAAACATTTTAAATTTTGTTTCTTCTTCTTTGACCTCATACTGCATCATAAATACTACTAATAATAGAATAAGTATAAGGAGGGTTTAAGAGGCACTGAAGAAATCAGGACTTTATAAAATTACATAAAGGGAACTTTTATTTATTATTATTAGTGAAGGCATTGTGAGGTCTTCCTCATTGGAAAAGTATATCCTGCCTGTGTCCCTTTCTTACAAACCCAAAGTTAAAGGACTTAAGTGTTGAGATTGCTCTTGGACCCAGGACTTATTCTAGCTGGATTTGAAGAGCACTTTCCATAGTAA
The DNA here is from genome assembly GCF_902686445.1 of Sciurus carolinensis. Taxonomy (NCBI): domain Eukaryota; kingdom Metazoa; phylum Chordata; class Mammalia; order Rodentia; family Sciuridae; genus Sciurus; species Sciurus carolinensis. The sequence goes on from NC_062224.1 coordinate 91,262,254, forward strand.
CCTGAATAGCAACTGGAAATGAATTTTGTAGGAGAAAATCATAGTAAATGAGGACACCCTAACTTTGTTTTGTGGAAATTGGCAGATATATATGCTCATGAATTAAAAAATGGTTAACATGAAGCCCTCAGAAGCTCAGAAGTAGTTTCTGTTGAAAAATATTAAAATGTAATCTAGTTGATAGACCTGTTGTTCTTTACATCAATCAGATGTCCATCTTCTCACAGGATAGAAACACAAGACTATTTATTCATACTAGCACAGAAAAAAAAAAAAAAAAAGATGCTTGGTTGTCCAAAGGGCAAATCTGAGGTCCATTTTTATTTTCCTCCTCTCTTTCATTCTGCTTCTACCTATCACATCATTCATAGGTTTGTCATTTTACATCCTAAAAGTCTCACAAATCCTGTGTTCCCACTGCCTTCTTAGACCAGGGTATTAGATATTGGCATATTCTTGAGCTATCAAGTTTTCCAAACTCAATCTTTGCCTCCTCAATTTTTTTTCCCCAGATTATGGTCAGAAATTTTCTTTAAAAATTTACATTATCCCCAGTTAAAAGCATGCAAAGGATTCTCAGTATTCTTAGAATAAGGACCAGAATAATAAACAGGCATCAAAACAGGCATGATCCAACCCATGTGTTTACCTCTTACATCTTATATTGTGTTTCACTCACAGTGCACTGTTTCCTATCTGTCAAATATGCCACATCTCTGTCCTCTGTGAAAATACACAAGTGTGATTTCTTTGGCCTCTTAGCTTTGACTGTCTGATTTCCACTTACTCTAGATACTCAATCAGTTATGCAAAATATTTACAGAAAAACATCCTTGAAAAAAAATAATATAAAGAACTTTTTCAAGGAAATTCCCACAAAGTCTTCTCTAATAAGTAAAAATTCCCTTTACATAATCGTATGTAATCCCAGACTTCATTACTACCTCTTTTCCCTCCTTGTCCTAATGCTATCATTAGTAAGATTGTGATCCAGTATTTGATCAACAGAGGAAAAATAAAATTTAAAATGGGGTTACAAAACCTTTCTCAGGGAGAAAGTACACTTTTCGTTTAGAAATATATCACTGAGCATCTTTGATAGAGAAGTTTCTATGGAAACAACCTGAATAGTCTACAATTAGATAGATTAACCAGACTCCGGAAGATTACAGGAACAATGTTGATATTAGAAAGAGTGCAGTGACCTGTTCCCTGTGAGATAGGAGGGAACATGTCAGTGGCATATCCCAGGTTGCAGGTGAGGAAAACAGAGAGCTGTGGAGTAAGCTTTGACTAGTAAAATTTTTAGTGTCAGGGATGGTAAAGCGACATTTTAAGAAAGGAATGATCAATTGTTTTAAAGTTTTTGTGCTATGTCACACTTCAACATACATGCTTTTCCTCCTTTATTTTTACAAATTTTGCTACTTAAAGGATTTTCTCTAGTTGGTATTTGGAGAGCAAAGCAGTCTGCTCAGTGTTCAACAGTTATCTAGTGGCTCAAGGCAAACCTGACAATGAAGAGAAGCAACAGGGAAGGTAGAAGATGCCCCAGGTACATAACTCTGATGCAGTGGAGACCTCTTTAAGATAAGGAAGAAAGGATCCACATCTATTTAATATTCACCTACCAACTCTAGATTGTTGACTGTGGGAACTATTTATGATTAGCAGGTATTACCTTACAAACTATAGATACTATGGCATACTTAATATTTCAGAAATTATATCTTGTAAACTGATTGCATTATTTTAAAAACTACAGTCTTCTAATTTTTCATGTATGGGTGTGTTCCAGTCACACCAAGGGAGAGAATAATAATGCATGTAGAGGTGGAAATTGGGAAGAGAAGTAAGAACATTATTTTACTTTGAAAGCTTTTTTCCACAAGTTACAAACTACAGCTTAGAGAACAAAGAAAAATCAGTCCACTGGTTTCAATGCCAGTAGGTAAAGAGGCAAATGATTGAATTCAAAGTCTATTTTCTCAGTCCTAGCATAAAAGAAATCAGTAAGGTGAATATGCAGAATTAAGTAGACGAGGGCAGAGGATGCAAGGCTCATTAATTTTACACATTTATTGCCTTATTCTCTTTCCACTTCAATATTTCTGTATCAGTTGATGGGATATTTTTAGCTTGTTTTCAAATGTGTATATATGTATAACTGACCAAAGCAAAGGAAAAACTAAAGAAAAAAAAGCAAAGCAAAAGGATCAGGAATCTTTATTTTATTATTCAAAAGTGAAATAAAATAGGTCCATTTTTCCGCCTGCTTAGTGTTATTAGTCTCAAAATTTCAAATTCCCAGGTCCTGAAGCTTGGATAACTTGCTTATAGAGCACATGAACTCACTGTTCCCTGTAGTGTATACTTTGTGCATGTGTGTGTTGTGTGAATATGTGAGTGGCATTTCGATGTCTGATCTTTCTGTTATACATTTTTAACTATTTATAGAATTAGTGGAATGCAATTCCCTGCCTCCACCATGAAAAATAAAGGTAGAAATTTCTTTCTTCTACTCTCAGGGATGCACATTTGTTCTCCCCTAAGATTGCAATCAGAAACTAAAAAGGTGAAGAGGAAAGAGTGGTTTGAATTGATGAGTGTCACCTTACAGAAGCAGTGGTGATGCTCACTTGTGGCATCCAACAAAACAAAACATCCAGCGTGAATGTACTATATATCCACGCAGTATTATTCTGGCTTCATTTTTTTCCTACCAAATTTAAAAGTCATCAATTCTTGCCTGCTTTTCATACCTGCCTCTTTATCTCCAGTAGACAGTGTAAGCTCCTAAATCTTCATAAAAATTCTCCTTTGCATGAGAGAAATATGGTTTGGTTGGTTTAAGAAAGTACAGTAAACTTTTTGTTTTTTTTGCAAAAGTAGCCGTAATAATCTTACTTTTAGCCTTCACATAATTGGGTGGTTCTGTCCTATATGGTGCCTCCTCTCATTGTTAGCGCTTAGTCAATGGAACAATAGCAAGGAAGATGAAAGTAAAATTCATGAAAAGGCTTGAGTATTGAAACTCAGATTCCTTTGCTCCTCTTTAAGATCCCAAAAGCACTGTGTAAAGAATCCTGGTCTGACTGATCTGAAGAATGTAAAATCACACAGAAGGCAGAAAATGGTTCCAGCTAAGACCCCTAGACCTAGCATCTTGCCAAATAAGCTAGTGAGGCTGCCTTAGAATGCCTTACATCAACTAATTTTCCAAGTGATCCTGGACATCATCCAAGACCGCCCCAGGCCAGCAAAACCAGCAGCTACTCTACAGAAGAAAAAATAATAAATATTTATATTTTCCAGTTATGAGGTGTTTTGCTGATGTATTTCATAACAAAAGCCAATGACTACACCAATAATTGATTAATACATCCTTTTCAAAGAGAAAACAGAGAGATTTTTCTAATTTACTCACCCAGCTCCAAATCCAGGATCTCTGCATTATGTTTATTCCTTCTTTAGTTTCTTTGCTCAGGTAATAAAGTCACTAAACCAGAAACCCTAGAGATAATTAAAAAAAAGAGAAAAACCTTTTTCCCTCTCTCTCTTTTTATATATTAAAAGTGTGTCATTACCATACAATCTTGAAGAAAACACTAATTTGAGCTCCATCTCCGGAAGTGAGAGTGGGGTTCTCTGACAGTAGTAAAAATAGAATCATGCATTGGCTACTGGTTCACAGGACATATCATTTTCCAGGATCACACTCAAAATTGGAATGATACTGTCTCTGTGATGCTATGCCTGAATATGCACTATCTAATCCACAGTTCTCTATGGCCAAAGATTCTGGGTTATAAAGTACCTTATAATAGCAAGAAACATTATAGAAATTGACCTGCAGTACTGGTCTGGATAATGTCTTCCCCAAATTAGTTTCATCCAGAACCTGTGAATATGACTTATTTGGAAATAGGGTTTTTGTATGGAGTCATTTGGGATTAGGGTGAGCTCCAAATAATAGAGGACTTGTGTCCTTTTCCAAAGAGATGCATTTGCATACAGAGGCATACAGTGAGAATATCAGGTAATTATGGAGACAGGGATTGGAGAGATGCAACTGAGACCAGACCAAGACTACCTGCAACCAACAGATGTTAGGAGAGAGGCATGGAATGCATTCTCCTCCAAGACCCCAGAACGAATGGACCTGGCTAACAGCTTGATTTCGGATTTCCACCCTTCATAATTCTGAGAAAATAAATTTCTGTTGTTTTAAAACCACTAAATATGTAATAATTAGTTGCATCAGCCCAAGGACACTAATACTATACCTACTATGTTAATTTTTTGGTTTTGTTTTTGTTTTTACTTTGAATAAATGTCTTGGTCAGAGACAGTGGGGGACACCAAGATAATAATAGCAAACAAAATGAATTCAAAGTACTTGAACTAAATCACCTAACACTGGGAAATAATAAGGACTGAATTGTTTCAGGGTCCCACTGGGCTAATAATAAGGCATGCTATGGCTAGAAATCCAAATTGCTGCCCAATCCCCAGTGTAACAGAAATGACATTACTCAGGGGAATAGGGACTCTCTTTCATTTAAAGGATTCTGTTGACTGTAAAACCTCCTTCAAGTATGAGAGTGGAATAAAGGTCAAAGATGCTCATAGTTATTTGACTCTGGTTCAAATCAAGTAAAATGTTGATGGGTTGCCTATCAATTTTATTCCCGGGAAGAGAGGATTAATTTAACCACTGCCAGTGAAATTTTATCAGGGAGCAGATCATCACATCAATCTTGATGCCTTTGAAAGTAACCATAGCAACCTTACTTGAGAGGTGAAGAACTGATTGACACCTGATCCTGCCACCTTGGATTTCCTCCTATCCCTGCACAGATCACTGAATTTGCAGCCTTCTTGGCTACATTCTGGTCGGAGAGAACAGAAGTAAAGGGCTAATGAGATTTAGACATTAAACTCTGTTTAGTAATGTGAGTTGTAACGTTAGCCCAGTGGGTTCCATCGTCCTTGCAAGTTAGAATTACCTGGGGAACTTGTTAAAAATATCAATGCTTGTCCTCATTCCAAACCAATTAAATCAGAATCTCAGGCAAGAGCCCAGGCATTCATACATTTCTTTTAAGGCTCTTTAAATCATTCTGATGTATAACTAGAATTGACTACCCCAAATTTGTATTTATGTATTCTAGACAAGCACTATCACTGAGCTATGTATACCCTTGGCCCCTATTTCCTATTTTTCTAAGGACTATTTCAGAATCCCTTCCTAATGCTCTACCTTCTCCTACATCCTTAGTTCCAGCCAGAGGACCTCATAGCCTATTTAACTGAAAAAGTCATTAGAATAAACCTTCCCATATGCTCTACATATTTATTATAATGTTTACTTCTGTGCTCTGTCCATGTTTCTTTTACAAGAGATGAATCTGTTCTTCCATTTTAGATCACGCCTTTATTTTAATGTTACATTTCCTCCTGGTTTCTACTCAAAAAACATTTCAATTGTTTTTTCATTTTCTACTAAATCATTCCCATTGACATTTGCATATACTATTATTCTTCCAGGTATATCTATATCTGCATATGCATCTGTATCTTCAGATCTTCACCTACATATTAAAGACTTCTTGACTTAATTACTTATTTAGCTAATGTTCCACTCTCTACTCACCTTCACAGAAAAACCCTTTGAGAAAGTTGTTCATATTCCCTGTCTTAATTCCTCTGCATCCATTTCTCTCAAAATGTTCTTAAATCTTCTGCTCTCACACTATTCTATTTTTATTGGTTGAAGACACTCTTTATCTCTGCATTGATGAATTAGAAAATCAAAATGCAGCCCTCATCTTGAACTAGAAGTCAGAAGCATTTGAAAGATGATTTCTCCTGTCTTCACTGGTCTATGATGTGGTATGAAACATGTTCTTCTCTCACTGACAACTCTTTCCAAGATCCTTCTTCCCAACTTTATCACTGTGGTGAAAAAAAAATTTTTTTTATGTAATTCTAGTAAGAAACATGTTAGGAATAATAGTGAATTTTGTGACTTGAACATTATCCTTAAACCCTTACTATTAAGAGTTCAAGTGAAGAAAAAACAATTCTTCAAATGAGGGAAAGTGCTACATACAGAACTAAGAGATGCTAAAAAGACTTGAAATATATTCTAAGGGAACTGAGAATTCCTAGGACTACAAAACACTTAGATATTTTGAAGTAATATTATAAATATAACTTTACTGACATGCTAACATTATACTTTAATAATGTTTAAAATAATGATATAGAGGTAAATCTAGTAACTATAATGTAGAAATAACAGCTACTTAATAAATGAAAGTAAATATTTTGTTACTTCTATTAATCATAAAAATATCTGTGTGTTTTTTAATTGCATAGCTATAGTAACTAGCAACAAACAGGGGTTTTGTCTATATTTATTGAGTATAATGTTTTACAAAGTAAAATTATGAATCCCATGCAAACACAAAATGAACAAATATTTATTTACCCAGTTAATTAATAAGGAAAATAATAGAATGTTAATAAACAAATCAAGAAATAACTAAAAAACTGGGATATTTATAAGAAAATAAAATGTCAGAGTTAGATATAAATCTGGTTATTTCCTTTAGCTCTATAACTCTATGGGGCAATCTACTCAACCTTACATAGATTATTTCTCTCTCTATCACATAAAACTGTGCTATTTAAAAATATACATTTGACGCTTGGGATCCTAAAATGAACTAAAAACCTATACAATCTTTTGGTAGGCTCTGCTCCAACATGGCACTGAAAAGAAATTCTGCTTAGCTTTTTGACTCATTTTCAAGTTCTGAAATTTTTTATACACACACATACTTTAAAAATGTTCAATTTCAATTGAAAATGAGATTTTTTTTCCCCATTCCAATTTGCAGGTATTCCTGATTCCTATTTACAGTTGAACAACAGGACTACAGCCACAATATAGGGTTGTTATGCCAGACAAGATTAACTCAGCAGGCAGGAGTACCCAGACCTTGTGCATTCCCAACAAGAGCCAGTTGTTGGGGATAGTGCTTGGCCATTCCTGGGAGATGAGTTTTGAGACCTTGGAATAATATACCTGATTAGAAGTCTCAGGGCATTCTTTATCAATTTGATTAGTTTATGCTAACTGATATAATTTCTGGTGTTTACTTTTGCTCTGAGGTACTGGAATTTGAATGGTTGGAGTCATTCACATTGGTGCTACATGTCTGTGTGACTGCCCTCAATAAAAACAATGGATGTCAAGGCTCAGGCAAGCTTCCTTGGTTGGCAGTCTATCAAACGTGTTGTCACACATCACTGGAGTAAGACTTACGCACATTTGTATGATTTCACCTGGGAGGACTCCTAGAAACCTGTACCTCATTTCTTCTGGACTTTGCCCCACGTGCCTTTCCCTTTGTTAATTTTAATCTGTACCCTTCCATAGCAATAAACCATAACTATGACTATAATAGCATGTGAGTCTTGTGAGTCCTTCTAACAAGTCAGCAACTCTTGGAGGCCTTGGGGATTCCTAAAAACGTTGCCAGATCACAAAAGTGCTAACACATAAGTGTACCACTCTTCAGAATTCCTTGGCATACTTGATTGGGTTGAAGGTGGAGCTCCAGACATATTCCACACCCATATTCTCAAAACTATCAGCCAAGGCTCCGTTATCTGTCTTCAGACTACCAAGACAAATCTCACTCTGACATTTATTCTTGTTTGTATTGGTCACTACTTTTTACTTCTCAACTATAACTGTTTAATACAGTTCTATTCCTAAGGTTGCTTTTTTGCATCATTAGTCACGCTTTGGTATGAGAGCAATGTCTAAAATTTGCTCATGATTTGTCTGAAACATACAATTAAAACCTGCTATTGGACTTGTACATACTTTCCTTTGAATGCTACCCAACTTCCTTTGGTCCTAGTCTTTTAATAAAATTCATCTGGTTTCCTTCCTAAGTAATTGAACTCAACCACTTAGTGACTTTTTAGATGACACACAAATAAATAGGTCAGAAATATAAACACCAAATCATATTATACTCAGAGTATCTTGTTTCCATGGAAATCATTAGGTATGTTTAATAATAACAAGCTTGATAACTATACTTTCACAGCAATGGATCTTAACAGAGTTAGAAAACATATAGTGCATGTTCAGAAGCTAATGTTACAGATTTTAAAGTCAAAATAATTAGGTACAATCTCCATAATGCACTTTTTCTTTAAATTTACTTATAAATCTCTATTGTATAAATGTTATTTATTTTCATTGCACCATTTTGATGTATGATGCTAAAACTTTGAAAAAGGATCCAAAAATCATATCAGAATACCTTGGCCAAATGGAGATGGTTAGGTTTTCTACAACTTACACTGGAGTTGTGAAGAAAACAATTCTATTGCCTACTCTTAAACTGGACAGTAATCTCACTGAAACAATACCTGTTTTAGAGATAGTTCCTGATGTAACTGGGGGTTCATCAAATCTTAAGTAATTTGAATTCTTCATATAATTTAATTTAAGAAGATAAAAGCTTAGTCAAATTGTAAATTTTAAAATTTTAGTAATGAAAGAGGAACTCTGGACTTCTGTCTTCTACTCCCCACGTCCTGATTTGACAAATTTCAAAAAATCAAAAAGGGAGAAGACTTTTACATACTATGGTTTATAAAGTAGCAGGTAAAGGCTGGGGATATAGCTCAGTTGGTAGAATGCTTGCTTCACAAACACAAGACCCTGAGTTCAATCCTCAGCACTACAAAAAAGAAAAAAAAAAAAAAAGTAACAGGTAAATCATACAATGATTTTTAAGGCCATAGAACTCCATGATAGAAAGGGTTTAATGAGATTATGCAGGTGGTTCAAAGTGTTAACACAAAAAGATCGGGCAGGATGCAAACTTCACAAGCCATCTCAGTTGTTTATTCAGGAACAGGGGGTTCAGGGATGAAATGGCATCAAGGAACCCACTTTCCTGGTGGAAAATGAGCCACTGAACAAAGAAAGGACTGGGTTTATATAAGTTACTTTGAGACCATATTTTGATATGTCTAGTGAAAATGTCAGTTTCCTTGGGCACTCAGGAAATTGAACTTTTTTTGATTGGAGGTCTGTGGGACGTGTCTGGAGAGGTTTTACCTTGGAGGAGATTAGCGCCTCCTAGAGACTTTCTTTTAGGGTGATAAAACTCCTCCTCCTTGTCTGCAGCTGCACCTGGAAAACATTTGTCTTGGGAGATAAAGGCTGTCATTGCATGACTTTCATCTTCACTCCCTTTTCTCAGGCCTCATTGTCTTGGGGATTTCTCATTCTCCATATCTATTACAAAGTATTTTAGATATAATGCACAACTACCTTAGGAGAATGTAATGAAATCCTTATAGACTTGCCTGGAGTCTTTAATATTGCTAAAAAGATCGTTGAATCAATTAATGAATCATGGAGTCATCTGTGTGTCAGGGACCAAGGTTCTTAAGATTAAAATGACCTTGGATTACTTTATTTTGACCTGTTGGTTTCTGGAATAACAAAGCAAACTATAAATTCTGACTTCAGGTGTTCTTTTATTATCTGTCTGTATTACATTGCTCAAAGGTGTGATCTTCACATTTACAAATATAGTTACATAGCTGCAAGTCCTTAAAATGATCCAATAAATGTGTCGCGTTCCTTCTGCCCGCAGAGAGAGACACGACACATCAGTTGTTCATCAGAGCTCTTTATTCTTCTTTCTTCCTCCTCTGATCATCCTCTGATGATCCTCTGATGATTTTACAAGGCAGTTACAGTCATATTTATATGAATCATGAGCCAATCAGGTTACAGAGGATGTGGGGAGAGCAAGATTACAATGTAGTATAAAGCGGGGTAAAGAGGGTACACGGAAGAACAAGATTTCAATTTAATGTATCAAGAGAGTTCATGATGGGCATGGGTCACTTCGTCCAATCAGAGCAATTCTTTTTGGTACTGGCTTAGTGCCGGGGCAACTTCCTTAAGCAGTGTTAGCAGTTTGTTGCAAACCAGGCCCCCCCGGCTCAGCGCCAGGTTGCCCCGGCTTAATGCCAGACTGGAAGTCCTTGATGTTGCAAACCAGGTTGCCCCGGCTCAGTGCCAGTGTGGAAGTCCTTGTCAGCTGTTTGTTGCAAACCAAGTTGCCCCGGCTCAGTGCCAGTGTGGAAGTCCTTGATGTTGCAAACCACTGTCTCAGCATTAGGGCCACACTGAAATCCTGAAAGCCAGGCTAGGATGGGGTCCGCGGTACCCCGACATAAATGTATCTGAAAAAAAGAAAAAAGAAATTCTGACATGACTGTTGGAAACATTGGAAAAATTGCCATCAATGACAAAAGAAACAGCAGTGTATATCTAAATTGATTACATTCCCAGGTAGTAAAGGTGCATCCTCTCCAGTAGGCTAAAGAATAACCAAAGAAGAGATTGAGAACTAAAATCAGAATTTTTCTTTTTGTTCGTCTACGGAATTCTAACCCAAATATATTTTCCTGTCTCTCAGCTGAGTAACTATAGTACATAGGATATTTCCCTTTTTGTGTATTAGATAATACTGATATTAGGCAAAATCTATTTAGATTTTACTCAAGGAAATGTATTCTCCTCAAAGATATGGCTATGAACTAACCTCAGCAACTTAGGTTATCAATATCACTTCAAGACTCTTAGCTTTCTTTGCCCAACAATGTGAAGTTTTATTTCATAATCTTTGCCTAATTTCATTCAGTTTTCTGCCTTGGAAACCACCTCATATCATCCAACTCAGGTCTTCAGATGGGACTTCTCTCTTCTGAGACTTCCCGTTCTGTCGCAGCAGCATCCTCCCACACTGTAGTAAAGTCTGATAAACAGGTTCGCTTGCCAAGCATCATCATGGATTTTTCTGGCAGACATTTTGAGCAGAGCACATCTGACAGAATACACTTGAATTCCTTTCCCTTTATCCTCTACAGTTATTTGTTAGCTATGTTATCTCTTGTTTCCTTTAGTATAATTTTAGATAAATGTGGAAATTTTTTTTAACTTGGTAAATTGAGTGCATTTCAAATGCCAATAATAAAGATATAAATTTCCTATTAATAATGAAATGGTGATAAATGCATAATTTTTGCCTATTCATGTTTCCTATTTTTAAAAACTTTTGTTTCAATATTTGTCAATCCATCCATTTATCTTTGTTCAGTTATTTCATCTTGGTTTTGGAAATAAATGCTTATTTCTAGGAATTAAAATCAATTTTGCATGCCTTTTTTGTTTGTTTGTTTTTTAACCAGGAATTGGTTGGTTGGATTTTTCAAATAGAGGATAATTTTAATGTAGAACAGTTTTTCTTGACTTTACTGAGTCTCACTAGTACTATTTTATGTTTGATAATATCTGATATTGACTTTAGATGAAGGACAACTTTGGTATGTTCTATAAACATTAATTTTGTTAAATAAGTATTTATCATAAACATTCCTGCACTGCTCTTTATTTTCCCAAGAATTTTGTGAAAATTAGTCAATTACATTCTGGTGCTGGAATTATTGATGAAAAAAATCTGAAAGCCTGAGACCAGCCTGATATTTTTAATCTTTTTGTGTAAGAACTGTGATATTTTTCCTAAGATGTCTCAAAATCCTTTATCTTTGAAGTTCAGTTTCTTATTAGCATATGCCTGAGTATATTTTTTTCTGTATCAATTTTTTTTTCAGGAAGCACTGCATGATCTTTCATTCAGGAGATTTACTTTTCCTTTCTTTTTGAAAAAAAATCCATTATCTAATGAATCTTTTTTTTGTTGTTGTTCTATTTGTATAACTTTTTCTTCTCTACCTTAAGAAAGAAAATAAAATTATTCTGATGTATAGCATTTTTTTTCTGTCATGTATACTGTGTGTATTCTACATTTCCTTTCATGTAAATTTAATTGTTTTACATTTTTTCCTCTGAATTCAAACTGTTTTTCTTTCTTTTTTATTCTATTGTGGTAGTGGGGATTATGGCCAGGGGTGCTTTACCACTTAGCTATATCCCCAGTCTTTTTATTTTTATATTGAGAAAAAGTTGTGCAAAGTTGTTGAAGCTGGACTCAAACTTGTGATCCTCCTGCCTCAGCTTCCCAGTCACTAGGATTACAGGTATGCACCAGGAGACCCAGTTCAAAGTGTTGTTCTTATACTTTCCTCCAGATAACTAATTTAGTCTTTCTGTCTCTGCTTCTCTTCATTTTCCCACCTTATTATTATTTATAATTTCTTTTGGTTCTCAATTAATATTTTCCCATCACAGTCACATTTTGGCATATAATATTTTTTAACTGCTCATGTTCTAATGAAATCTCATCTCATGAGACCATGTTCTCATTAAAGCTCCTTCTTCTAGTAAGCCCTTTTTCATTTTTTAAAATTCCTCTTTCGTTTCCTCCAGATCGTTTTATGGCTTTTTAGGTTATATTTTCTTCCTCTGTCCTACCTTTCCTCCTTACTCAGGCTGGTTGTTGCCTAAATAATCGTTTTCTTTTTAGCTCTTACATTTTCTGTACATCTTCTTTTGCTTTTACCTCTTTTTATTGGTCATCTTTTTGTTGCTGGGACCAAAATTCCTGATACGAACAATTTAGAGGAAAAAAAGTTTATTGTGGGCTCACTGTTTCAGAAGTTCTGTCCAGGGTCCCCCAACTTCATTACTCTGGGCCAGAGGTGAGGCAAAAAATCATGGCAAAAGGGTGTGGTGGAGGAAAACTGGTCAGCTCATGCCAGCGAGGAATGAGAGAGACAGACAGATATCATTCAAGAGGTAGGGGACAAAATATAATCTCGTACTATCCAAAGGCATACACACAGTGACCTACACAGTGACCACCTGGTTACAGTTACCACCTGGTAATCCATTCAAATTATTATGCCAGCAAATGAATTAGTCCATTTATGAGGTTATAACTCTCACAATCTAAGCATTTCACCTGAACATTTCTGTATTGACTCAAGAGGTTTCCGAGAAGACGACTCATGTCCAAACCATAACGCTCCTCTTTGTTCTCATTCCACGGTTTCCTATTTCTTTTTTCCTTTTATGTCATGCTATTAGTCTGTTTCTTTTCTTTCTCTTACTTAACATGGGTAACTTTATTGGTATTTTCTCTTTTTTCTTATATAGTAGGTGGATTTTTCATTATTTTTTTTCCTGCTTACTATTAGATGCAGTTGTTCTATGCTTACACATAATGTTTGAGGACTATTATCAATACTGTAGACTGAGGACATGGGAAGAAAGGGAAACTAACTGAACATATTTGGTTATTAAATGTTGCCTCTGTCCTCTCTTTTATTAAAAAAATACAATATCCTCTTTAAGTGTTCACATTTATCCAGCTTTATTATACCAACTCATGTATATCTTCTACCCATAGGACTGGGAAGTTCCTTTAGATAGAAATGAAATTATCTATTATGTCATTGAAAGCACAAGCATGATGTGAACCAAGAATTGGCTACTGGATTTAGCTATGCAGAGGTTGGTGATCTTGTTGTAATAATTGTAGTATAACCTTTCTCTTTGAAATTCTCATGACTTCCAAGATTGTACAAATCTTTCAGCTGGCTTGTCTCTGCAATCACAACTTACAAATTTCTTTTGCTAGATTCTTCTCTCCCAACACATCACCTCTAAAGGACAAGAATTTTTGTTCGTTTTGTATCCCGCAGTATATTCATGCATTTATCATAGTCACTGACATAGTAGAGATGCTAAAAAAAATTTTCTTTTTTGGATTGTTAATATCCACGTGCCACCTCTTTTTTAGGTTTATGAAAACATTTTACATATTATTAATTATCTTTAATTTTAAGATTGTGAAAATACTTAAGACTGAGAAAGGTAGAAATTACAGGAAAGATAAAATTGAGTTAATATAAATAAGCATTGTTATTTTACCTTCAGTATCTCAACATTTGAACAGGGAAACTAAACTCAAAATGAAATATTTTAGAATTTTTTAAGTTGAAATTTTATATAATAGAATAGACTTCACTTAAACTTTACTTCAAAGGTATCAGAGCTTTAAAATACAGCATTTAGTTTTGTTCAGTGTTTATTTTTGTTTACCAAAACATGTTCCTTTACTGATAAATGAATGTGTGGATTAAATTCTCCCAACTCAATCTCCTAAGTCTGCTCCTGGCAGATAAAAGGCAGATCAGGTCTCCACATTACTTCTATATTCTTGAGTTTTCCTTTAGGGTTAATGGTGACTTTTCCTGGTGACAAACAACTTCATTGCTGAGTGAATATACAAATGCGAATGGTAGCTATTAAGCCTTTCACGGTTTTTGCTAATAACAATTTGATTTGCTCTTTCTGCAGATACTAAGAAATGCAGAGGAATCGACTAAAGAATAGAAAACACATTGTAACAGCGATCTTCTTTAGGGTAGACTCAATTAAAAATATTTTTCAGAGTGATGCTGGGGCATTATTGATCCCTAACTTGTCTAGACTTATTGATTTATCTTTATCTCTTTCTCTCCCTCTCTTTTTTGCTTTCTACAGAGATTTGCAGAAACATACAAGTAAAGGGAAATTCATATTGTGATTTGAAGCTGGACAGTTTTCTTCCTAAGGAGAAGATAACAGTAATCTTAATGGCAATGTTTCAGGGTACTAATGAGTCCCACTTACTAATCTGTTAATAGGTTTCTGCTTTCAAGGTCTTTAAGAATAAGAGATACAGGTTTACCAATTACAACTGTCTATCAATTACATAGCTATCCATGAATCAAATAATACAGCAAGCACGCACGTCTAATTAAGAATCTGCATCAGCACAGTAAGAAAACAAACAAACCTGGGGAGAAACTACACAGAGAGGATCGCTGGGGAGATCAGCATAGCGGAGGCTTCAGGAGATGGCTAGAAACAAAGAATAGGTGTTAGTATCAGCCACGTGGCCAGCCAGGATACAATCCCCACTGATCAGTTCTGCAGAGAAGCATGACTGACTTTGTCACTAAGGGTCCTAGCAACCCATGTGGCCATACAGATTCCCATGGCTTTCACAGCAGAGGTACCCTTGGGTTCATTGGCATGGGCACAATAGCCTGCTCTGCAAAGGATACTGGCATCTTTTGTCACCATCACAGAGCCCTCTGAAGACGGAAGGCACAGCAGCATTTCCCAAATAGGGAACTGTACTGCACTAGGACTGTGACCACCTCTCCCCCTAATGCCAGCATGTTTTAAACATAAGTCATGGGCACTGCATAAATGCCGAAATTCCATATCCAGGTACATTGCCATTTTGTAAACAATTATATTCATTGACTGAAGCCACTACCACAACAAGCTAGCCTGCTCTCATATCTCAGAGTTGTTTAGCTTGCTGTTTTCCCATAATCCACGTGCTGGCTCTGTGACTGCATCTTAAGCACCACACGTTAATCATTGGTGACACTGCCACCAAGAGCATGTCCCAAACCAGACCTGGTATCAAGAGGGACCTTCTTTCCCACAGAATAAAAATAGATCAGTTACCATCAAAGACCTCGACAGCCCTTGATGTCGTAGTGGACATCCTTAGCTCTGGCTGCTGAGGGTGCCTGCCGTCTTTACAGTATTAACCTCATTTTACAGAGTTTCATGGAGACCACAATACTGTAGGTAAAACCACCCCTCCCTCCCCAGTCCTCACATCCACCTGCAGTTAAAGTTCTTTCTCCACTGAAATCAGTCTGCAAAGTCTGAAAGAGGTGATTGCTCTGGTAAATATGAATTTATCAATGCAAAGCAAGTAAAACATATACAAACGCACACACTTTTTAAATCACGCAAAGTAACACCACCAAAGCAACATAATTTTCTAGCAAAAAACCTGAAAGAAATAGAGATCTAAAAATTGCCTGACAAAAACTTCAAATTAATATCAGGTGTCATGTAAGAGAACAACCAAAAAATAACTCAACAATACTAGACTAGCAATTCATGAAGAAAATGAGAATTTCATTGAAGACATCAGAAATTCTGGAGCTGAAGAACACAATGAACAAAATGAAAATAAAAGCAATAGAAGAAATACTTCATATAAAAAAGCTTTCCTTCAGAAATGAAAGACAGAAAAGACTTTCCCAGATGAACACTGGGGGAATTTATCACCACTATATCTTACAAGATCTGCTTAAGAGAGTTCTTCAAGCTAAAAAAAAAAAAAAAAAAAAAAGACACTAATTAGTCACATGAAAATATATGAAAGCATAGAACTCTCTAAAAAAGTAAGTAAGTAGTCAAATTTTGAGTATTCGATACTCTAATGGTATGGCGTAAATCATTTATAACTCTAGTATAAATTTTAGAAGACAACAGGTTAAAAAAAACCAACCATGATAATTTTAATGGATATGCAAAATAAAACGATGTTAACTGTGGCATCAGAAACATAAAATGAGGGGGAGGGAATTAAAAATACCAAACTTTTTTTATGTGATTGAAATTTAATTGTTTCCAGCTTAAAATAAACTGTTATAGCTGCTTTACATAAGATCCATGGTAAACACTAACAAAGCAAAATCTTTTAGTCTGTACACATAAGATAATGGAATCAAAACACACTACCACAGAAAACCATCAAATCACAATGGAAGAAGCAAAAGAGGAAAATAGAGTAGCTGTAAGATAAAAAATAATTAACAAAATATCAAAAGGAATTCCTTACCTATCAGTCATTACCTTGCATATAAAGGGATTAAATTCTCTAGTTAAAAGACTACATTGCTGATGGGAATTCAAAATGGTGCAACCATTATGGAAAGCAGTATGGAGACTCCTCAGTAAGCTTGGAATGGAAGGACTATTTTACCCAGTTATCCCACTCCTCGATTTATACTCCAAGGACTTAAAATCATTATACTACAGTGACCACATCAATGTTTATAGCAGCTCAACTCATAAACAAAACTATGGAACCAACCTAGGTGCCCTTCACCAGATGAATAGAAAACAAAAATGTGGTACACACACACACATGCACACACACACACACACACTGAAATACTACTCAGTTTTAAAGGAGAAAGAAATTATGGCATTTGCAGGTAAATGGATGGAGTTGGAGAATATCATGCTAAGCAAACTAAGCCAAACCCCAAAACCAAAGGCCAAATGCTTTCTCTGATATGTGGATGTTAATTCACCATAAGCAGGGTGGGACTAGGGAAAAATAGTTACTTTAGATTAGGTAGAGAGGAGTGAAGAGAGGGGAAGGGTTATAAGGGTAAGAAAGATAGTAAAGTGAAACAGACATTATTACCTCACGTACACATATGACTGCATGACCGATGTGATCCTACACTATATACAATCAGAAAAATGAGAAATTACACTCCATTTATGTATGATCTATCAAAATGTATAAATGCATTCTACTGTTATGTACAACTAATTGGAACACATTAAAAAATTAATTAAAAAAGAGTGACTACAGGTTAAAGCAAGTCCCAACTCTATATTGCCTACAAGAGATATCAGTTCTGAAGATACACACAGATTGAAAGCAAAGGGATGGAAAAAAATTTGTGCAAATGGAAACCAAAAGGAACAGCTGTTATTACATCAGATAAATTTTAAATTAATAGCATTAAAAAGAGACAAGGAAGGGCATTGTGTAATAATAAAAGGGTCAAGTCATCAAAAGGCTATAACAATTTAAAATGTATGCACCCCATATTTGAGCATCTAAATATATAAAGCAAATGCTAATAGATGTGAAGGGAGAGTCCAATGTCAATACAATACTAATAGGGCACTTTGATACCTCATTTTCAACAATGAAAACATACCATAGAAAAAATCAATAAGGAAACATTTGACTCCAGCTATATGTTGAGAACAAATGGATCTCACAGACATTCGCAAAATATTCACACAATATCAGAAAGGTTCACATTGTTCTCAAGTGCACAAGATGTGTTTTCCACCACCACTTATTATTTTTACAAATGTAATATGTCTTCTTTTCCACCCCATCCATTTCTCATTATCAAAGGAGAAGAATACCATTTACGTGTCAAACAATTCCTTCAATTTAATGTGGAATTTTGATTTTTAATTTTTATTTATTTAATCATTTAAAAAGTAAATAACACTTCCTCTGTGCTAGCGACTAACAACCTTAAAATAATTTCTCATTTAATTTTAATAGCTAGTCTATCAGGAAGGTTATCTATCATCATTTCTGTCTCAGGGGTGGCAAAGCTTAGATGCAGATTTTATTCATTGCCACATGAGCTAGCAGTGCTGAGCCAAGATTTATACTTAGGAAATTAGGCTTAAAAATTCATGCTTTTAAGGACTACATAATACTGCCCTATCAGTTGTCTCAGGCTGCCAAAAAGTAAAACCATACATTGTGTAACTTAAAATACTAAAATTTGTTTCTTCTGGTTCTGGAAGCTGATAAATACAAGATCAAGATCCTGGCTGATCTGAGTTCTGGTGAGAGCTTGCTCTCTCTCTCCATCTTGTGAGGATTTGTCTGGCTACCTTCTCCCTATTTTTTCATAGGGTGGAAAAAACAACCATTTCTGGTGATGGTTTTTATAAGGGGACTAATTTCACCAAGACGTCTCTATACTTATGACCACATCTAACAATAGCTCTCCACAGATGCCATCATGTTGAGGATTCCACCTTTGAGGGACAACTAGAATTCAATACTTAACCGCTTCCAGTTCTGAACTTTCTCAAAGCTGATCTTCTGCCTAATGAAAAACAGTGCTGTCCATATGACGTGACTGTCGACACATCACTTATAAATCAGGAGATCAGTGCTACTCATCTTTCTCTCGTTTCTTGCACCTCTTTATTATTGCTTGTTACTTCTTGATCGAAGTCTTCAGTAGTATATATAGCAAGGCGTGAACCAAGGTTCACTTATTTTCACTGGGCAAAATCTCAGGGGGAAAAAGGTGTCTTTTCAACAATTCCAAAATGTTGTCATATCATACTTGTGAAATCTAAGATGCAAAGAGACACTAGGTGATTACAAAGTTGAGATTTTTAAATTTTTATAAGATCTAAATTTTAGTGGCAGTATGTGTGACTGGACAAAATGTAAGTCAAAAGCTGAATGCTTCATAGTGTAATTACTTCTTCATTACTACACACTGATGGTCCATGTCCCCTTAATTTAAATTTATTCGTTGATGTTGTACAATGGAGAACAAGCACCATTTGTGTAGTGTTGTTAATGTGATGTAAATGTGCTATGGAATTTTGTAAATTGTTTATTGTAACAAATGACTTAAGGCATTTTAAATAACTATTCCACATTTATAAAAGTTGAAAATTTATCTAATCACTGCATGGTGCCCTCTGTAGATTCCTAGTTCCAGTAACTATGTCAGGTGTGTAAGGGTCTCTGCATGTTCCCCACAGGCTGATTACTAATCCATTCCCTGACTTACTGCTGAATCATCTGGTTCCTACGCATTGCCTGATTTCTCACTTACTCTCAACTTACCATTACAGAAAGCTTTTGTTTCGTGGGGAGATTACAATTTCTCAGTATTTGTTTTCTTCAAACCTGTTATTACTTTTCATGTTTTTATCCTGCTACTAGAAGATATATTTCATTATTGCTATTTCAATTATTTTTATTATGTAGAATTAAATGATTCTAGAAAAAAAGAGTTCATTCTGTTAACTGAAACAATATTAACCACTGTTAAGCTAATCATTATTAAACTAATATTGCATAGCTAATAATGATTAGCTAAATTGTGATTTTTTTAACCAAATTTTATAATGACGTTTTTGTAATAAATATTTTTATTAAAAATTATTGGGTCTGGGGACATGGCTCAGTTGTTAGAGTGCTTGCCTTGCATGCATAAGGCCCTGGGTTCAATTCCCAGCACCACAAAACAAATTAAAAAAAAATAAAAATGATTAAATTAAATTAATTAGTTATGGTGATTTAACAGTGAATCTGCTTTCTAGGCTCTAGAAAAATAATTTGTCATTTTTTTACATATACATGCTTTCCTTTTTTTAAAATTTATTTAGTGCTGGGAATTAAATCCAAGGCCTCAGGTATGCTAAGCACGTCGTCTACAACTGAGCTATACACTCAAACTCTTATGTTTTAAGAATTTTTGTACAGTAACTATTCTATTTAAATTAATTTCAACAATTATTTTTTACTTATATTTCAGTAGGAAATATAAAAATATGGTTATTTCCTTTTACGGCTTGGATGTGAGGTATTCCCCAAAAGTTCACATGTGAGACAATGCCAGAAGGTTTGGAGAAGAAATGATTGGGTTACAGCCTTAACATACTCAATGAATTAATACTTGATGGGATTAACTGAGTGGTAACTGGAGGCAGGTGGGGTGTGGCTGGAAGAAGTGGTTCATTGGGGGCATGGCTATCAAGTACATATTTTGTGTCTGGGGAGTTGAGAATCTTTCTCTCTCTGTTTTCTGATCATGATGTGAGCTGCTTCCGTCCTCCACACTCCTCCACCACGATGTCCCACCTCACCTCCATCCCTGAGGAATGGAGCCAGCCTTCTATGGACTAAGACCTCTGAAACCATAAACCCTCAAATAAACCTTTCCTCCTCTATAATTGTACTGGTGAGGTCCTTTAGTCACAGCAGCAAAAAAGCTGACTAAAACATTGCCTGAATAATTTTGATATGATGTTAAAAACATTCTTAAGAATACAGATGATCTAATGTTTATGAAGCAATAAAACAGTCCTCTTGGGGTTGTGGTTCTGTGGCAGAGCGCTCACATAGCACATGTGGGGCACTGGGTTCAATTCTCAGCACAGTATATAAATAAGTAAAATAAAGGTCCATTGCCCGCCAAAAAAAACAAAACAAAACAAAACAAAACAAAACAAAAAAACCCATATAGTCCCCTTAAGAATTTTATATTTATATTTTCTGCTTACATAAACTTTCATCCTGTCATCAATTTTTTTACTTTAGAAATAATTCAGAGTCATATCACAAGGCAAGCATTCTGGTCCAAAAAATTGCTAATCACAAATTAGACAACAAATAAGAATTATTCAGATTTAGATATGTATATCCTATGACTCTTTGCTTTCACAGACCATGATTTAGTTGTATGAAAAATGTTGTCAAATAAAGGAATGATATAAGGTAAGCTCTGCCATGTGCTTACAATAAATGAGTGATTACAATCCAAGAAAATAATTAGACATTTTAGAGTATATAGAAATAAAAATTTAGTAATACATACAGATCTTAAGTTCTGTTAGAAAAAAGCATCAGATGTGGTTTAAAAAGCTACCTAAAAAGTTACATAATTAAGAGCTGTAGACAAGATGATGACAAATGAAAGGATTGTGCATTTAATCATCCATAAGGAAATTGCCAACACCATGTTCTGGATCAATAAATAAATCAAACATAAAAATGTCACTTCAGGAAATATACAATTCATTACATGCCAAGTAATATACAGGTGACACTAGTTCAGAAGTTTATTGAATCTTCTTCTCTGCAGATTGGTGAATCTTCACACATCAGTAAATAAGTATGCTCAGGTAATAGTATAGTTGTGAAGAGCACTGTACATTTTGGTGGCACATATATATATATATCTCAAAATGAGCACCAGGGATGAATTATTAAAAGTGGAAATGAATACTTGAGACAAATTAGGTAATATGGAAGCACTCCAGAAGTTTGTGTATTGACTGTGTGGCTGCAATATCAAAAAGGTGTGTAAGCTTTAAATCAAGAGTTCTGAAAAGTCTGAGATTTAATTAAAATTTCATTTTATTCATTTTCCCACATCACTCAGGCATTGGCATTCCCATCTCATTAAATAAAAAAAAAATTCTGAATCTAAGCTTCAACCAAGAAAGTGAGCTAACTTACAAACTGCAACATTAAATCCACAATTTCTAGACATGCACATATATCCAAGAATTTGTCGTAAACTACTACAATATTCTACCCCACTTTGTCTCACTCCCTTATAATTCACTGCCGCATACATCAACAAGTATTAGCAGTATCTTGTAATTCTTTTTGTATCTGAGCTATTTCCCCAGAGGAATATTATATACTTTTTGGAGCTTGCTGAGATTAAACACTAGTTATGGGTTTAGGGAAAACAAGGAGAAATTGTCATGGTTCTTGAGAAAACTGAGTGTTCCCTTTTGTATTAGATTTCTTTAGAGAAACACAACCAAAAGAAAGACTCTCTCTCTCTCTCTTTCTCTCTCAATGTATATTTGTATCTCTGTACACATTTATATCTACATCTATCTCTACCTATCAAAAGAGTACTAAAACTCCAGGTGGTACCAAGAGTCTGGATAGTCAGAGAGAAGGGCAGTTTGTATCTAAGGCTATCTGCCCCAGAATTCCCTAAATTTGTAAACCAACTTTCTTAATACTATCTGGAATGGGGCTGGCCACTATGATTTAGGAATGGAATACTCTCGGGAGTCTCCCATGAGCCATTAAATGTTTAGCCCCAAAATGTTATGTGTCACTTTTATTCAACCTTATTCTCCAGACCTGGTCCAGTGTGCCATACAGGGCAGAATAAAGAGTTGGAAATGCTTGCTGAGTGAAATTATGGGCCATCACATATTTCTAGACACATTATGAGGTATAGGATGATTGTTAATAGAGATAACAACCTAAAAGTTCTCAGACAGAGCCCTAAAGCAAATGGACACACAAACAAAACAGTCTAAGAAGAAATTAATTTGAATTCAGAAGCAGATTTATCTTTAATTCACCATGGACTAGAAGACAATGGATTTCGTCTTTAAATTTCTAAGGAAAATCATTTTACATTTTTATTTGACACCAGAAAAAACTACTAATGTCTTCTGAGAATATAATAAAGTCATTTTAGATATCTAAGGGTTCAGATATTGTATCTACCATTCTTCTTTTCTCATGTGATTTCTAGTCAACATACACGAGTAAAAGAAGGAGAGCAATGGAAGGAACTGCTAAGATGACAAGCAGATTTAGATGCAATGTCTACCATATGGTGGAAGGCAAATGAAGACCTCCATAAAAGAGGTGTCACTCACCCTGCATGAAACTCAACTCAAAGTGGACCAAAGACTTAGGCACTAGAACAGAGACCCTGCCTACTAGAAGAAAAAGTAGGCCCAGATCTTCACCTTGTCAGCCTAGGATCTGACTTGCTTAACATGACCCCTAAAGTACAAGAAGTAAAATCAAGAAACAATAAATTTATTGATTTATTCAAACTCAAAAGCTTCTTCTCAGCAAAAGAAACAATCAATAATGTGAAGAGAGAGCCTACAGATTGGGAGAAAATCTTTACCACTTGCCCCTCAGATAAATCAATAATCTCTAGGATATATAAAGAACTCAAAAAACTTAAGACCAAAAAAAAAAACCTAAACAATAAATGGGCTAAGGAACTGAATGGAAACTTCACAGAAGAAATACAATTGATCAACAAATATATGAAAACATGTTCAACATCTCTAGCAATTAGAGAAGTACAAGTCATAACTCCTATAAGATTTCATCTTACTCCAATCAGAATGTCTATTATCAAGAATACAAGTAACAATACACGTTGGTGAGGATGTGGGGAAAAAGGTACATTCATACTTTGCTGGTGGGAATGTGAATTGGTGCAGCCACTATGGAGATTCTTCAGAAAAATTGGAATGGACCCACCGTTTGACCCAGCTATCCCACTCCTCAGTTTATACCCAAAGGACTTAAAATCAGCCCACTACAGTGACACAGTCACATCAATGTTTATAGCAGCTCAACTCACAATAGTTAAACTATGGAACCAACCTAGGTGCCCTTCAACAAATAAATGAATAAAGAAAATGTGGTATATACATGATATATATAATATATATATATATGGTATATATATATGATCTATATAATGGAATATTACTTAGCTTTAAAGAAGAATGAAATTATGCCATTTACTGGTAAATGGATGGAGTTGGAGAGCATCATGCTAAGTGAAATAAGCCAATCCCAAAAAACCAAAGGCCCCATGTTTTCTCTGATATGTGGATGCTAATTCACAAAGTGGGAGGGGGATATTAGGGAAGAATAGAGTTACTTTATATTAGGTAGAGGGCAGTGAAGGGAAGGGAAGGGGTAGTGGGTAGGAAGGATAGTAGAGTGAAATAGATATTGTTACCTCATGTACATACATGACTTCATAACCAATATGATCCTACAACATATCCAATCAGAAAAATGAGAAATTATACTCCATTTTTGTATGATTTATCAAAATGTATAAATGCATTCTACTGTCATGTTTAACTAATTAAAACAAATTTTAAAAATTAATAAAAAATTAAAAAATAAATAAACCCCTCCCCTCAAAAAAGTGGTGTCCTTTAGAATGAAATATCTAACATATAAGAAAAACAAGACTATTACGTGGCTAGTACGTATGGTTTTTCCTGTAGAGGGTTGCCTTTTATAATGTGCACATTATAGGTTTTTAGATTTCTGAAGATTATTTTCTGCAGATGACAGTAAAATGCCGTGCACCTAGAAGTCCTACATAACAGAACAATTGTGTGCCAGATGATAGTCAATACCCTTTTTTAAAAGAGGTATTTGGCCTAAGGGTTAGGGAGAGAGGAAGGGACAAAGTTGCACTGAAGATAAAGGGAAATAATTCAATTGGGAAAGTGCTCTAGACAAATAGGTCATAAGAATAAAATCACTGTAATGGTTGTATTGGAGACTATCAATAAGTACTTTCCTGGATTTTCATAAGTTATTTTGTAAGTTGCTATGTGTTCATAGTTTTCACAAATTATCTCTCCTAATTTAATCCCAGATATAAACTTTCCAGCTCTCATTCTATATTGCCTTTTAATGGGTTTCGCCATTACTCTGACTCTTTCTTCCTTGTTTTCCACAACACTGAGAATCTTGCTTCCTTACTGGTCTCTGTCTTGCCCTGGTCTCTGTATTTGCTTTGTGTTTTATGTGCCTGTGTTCCTTCTTGCTCAGTCCTTACTCTCCTCTCACACTACTTTACTTCCCAAGGCAACTTAACTAACTTCTATAATAAAGAAATAAGCATATGAATTCTTCCTTCTGATGCATCCAGAATTTAAGTACATCAGTTCTCAACATAAATGTGCCCTACTCAGAATCCTTTGCTAATCTCCTGTTCCACAATGCATCCCTAGTGATACTTACCACTAGTGTGTGTCACATAGCTACTTTATCATCAGTGTTTACTTCTCACCAAAATTTCTATGTTCGAATCCTCACTACCTTAGGGAGATGATGAGGTCAAGACTGTGAGCCCTGATGATCTGGAACCTTATAAAAGGCACTCTGGCAAGCTAGCTAGCTTCTACCACCATGTGAGGACACAGAGAGTACACCAGAAACTAAGTTCTTCCAGACCCAACTCTGCTGGCATCTTGATCATGGACTTCCCACACTCCAAAACTGTGAAAAACAATTTTCTATTGTTTATACATCATCTGGATTACAAAATTTTGTCATAGTAGCTGAAACAAAGACAGACTGAAATCACGTGTTTAATGTTTTGCCCTACTAGGCTGACAGCAATCATTACCAATTACAATCATTCTATCCCTTGTCTAGAATATTTTCTAAAATGTGATATGAATCTGTGAAAAAAAATATATAAATAAACACATTTTCAAAACTATTTAAGAATACTTTGTGTTCTATCCAGCTTTGCTGACCTTTTATTAGGACAGATTATAAATTGTAAGCAGTACACAATAGGAGAAAAAATACTTTTGAATTTATCACAGTTTGATTTTATAACCTAAAGTATGGTCAAGAATTAACCTGAGAATGAAGTGTTCTTTTTTTTTTAACAGGAGTATGAACATTTGATATTAATAAAAATCTTTCTAACTTGTGTAGTTAATTGTGTTGTGTCTTGAACCAAATATAAAGTCAGATATACAAAATGCAACTGATCTCTGAAGACAAATCATCCAATGTCATAAACATAATATCTACTATGAAGGGAAGGTAGAACAGACCCGGAGCATTCTTTATCACTGAGGCTTATTTCACCAAGTTAGGTAGCCACATAACAATGTCTCTTTTTCTTCAAGCTCTTACAGTGGCTCAGTTCTGAGGCAGAGAAAAATGTTGCTATTATAAGAATTCCATGCCAAAATTTCCAAGCATTTTATTTTCACTTGAATAAAGCAAATGCACACAACAAATCAAAATAAGCTGTGCTATTAATTAGATATATGTGCTTACTCATATTTTGGAATACTAAGTAAAATAGTAAGAAGAAAAGAGTTATAATTTACAATACTAATGCCCAAATGTTGCTATTATCACATTTGTGATTTTCCTTTTGGGGATATTATTATTACTAATATTGTAGTGTGCCTATTGAATCTCATATTGCATAGTCAGTTTTGTATCTTAATATTCAAATTTTGTATTTTGATATTTACATGTAGAAAAAGCATTCTTCAGAACATTTTAATAGCTGCATAATATCCCATCATTTACATACATCAAAATGTAGTCATGTACATATGATCACTCATTAAGCTATTGCCTTTCAAATGCAAGCCCACTCTCCTGAGTCCTACTTCATGACTCCAGACTGAGATGCTGTATAGTAGATATTAAGGACCATTTATTTGTATGATAATGTAATTAATAATGTGATTAATACTTTTAAAAATTACATGTTTGCATTTCTGTTTACAACTAAAGTTTCACTTCAGATATGTTATAAAACTTATTACTCTTGAAGCTTCCTGAGAAATGAAGATGGTCACTCTTGGTCTCTCAGAATTATAAATTTGGAAGTGGGAAACAAGATGTTTACATTTCAGTCTTACTCTTTCCCTATTCATTTTTAAAATCTATAGCCCTGCAGGGAGCACGAGTCCCAGTGGGCTTTCGTACCATAAGTGGGCTCTGTATTCCTAGGAGGCCTGTGGTTCTTCTGGGCAGTGTGTGATCAAATGGGTAAGTCTTTGATTTGGGATTCAGCATTAGAAACACCATGTTGCCACATAACTAAGGCACATTCTATTAAATGGCTCAGTTCGCAGGCAGAGAAAAAGATCGCTATTCATAGGAATTTGGTGTCGAAGTTTCTGAACACTGTAAGAGTTTTAGAACACATTGTCAAGCAAGATAATGCCAACTTATACTCTCAGCACCCTGACTAAAGCTAGATATGATTATTACTAGTAAAAATTTTATGGATGAAATTACATGCTTTATTTCATATTTTTAAATCACTTAGAAGGCTCTGCTTTGTTAATACCACAGAGGGTAGGAAAAACCCAAATTTAAATGACAGTCACCTTTGGGTGATATGTTTTGAAGATAATTGAAACCAGAATCCTTTTTCTAGTCAAATATAAAAGAAAAAAAAAGAGAGGAAAGAAGAGGAGAAGAGAGGAGAGGAAGGAGGAGGGAAGGAAAGAAGGAAGGATTGATTTTGTGGACCTGAAGCAATGTTGGTTGAGTTAGAAAAAACTCCCGTAAGTCTACTATGGTAATGACTATGTGAAGACCACTGAGATGACTACAATTAACAGATAACAAATTAGGTATAGGAAAAATATATCTCAACTCAGTAGAGCTCATATGTCTATTGAGCTGGGAGCCCTCAGCTCCCAATACGTTCAACTGAGAAATGCTGAAAGTTTATTCTCTAAGATAAGGAACAAGATGGATGCCTAACCTCAGAGCTTTAATCAACATAATGCTAGGAGTCCTAGGCAGAGCAATGAGGTAAGTGAAAGAAACAAATACCAAAGGGATTAGAAATGAAGAATTTAATTTTTTCTATTTTCTGAAAATGTGATCTTACATAAAGAAAACCCAAAGAAATTTGACCAAAAAAAAAATAAAATTGTTACATCATACACTGTATTTTTTTTAATTCAGAGTGAATAATGGTTTTATTATTTCTAGCTCAGAAGAGCCAAAAAACCCATTTTTTAAAAATTGGTTTTCTTTTTAAAGAATGAGCTATGGAAAACCCAGTAGTACTTACACAAATGAACTATATTATTAGATAAGAAGTTAAATGTTCTATTTTTATGAAGATAAATGCCTAGTAGATAATAACAAATTTTAATCCTCAGACTTATAGAATTTCACTTTTGAAAAGGTCCCTTTTAATGTCAGCTAGTTTCATTCAAACTACTTTTATTCCTTTTCAAGAAATCAGGTGTTAATTACTAAAATTTTTTTGTTTTAAGTATAATTTAATATAGTTACCTTTAAATGCATTATGTTATTTAAATGTGCTGATATTATAATATGACACTTCTGAAGACAGTCCTAACTCCCTGATACCAAGGATATTTATCTTAAACTTGAACAAAGTTTTCCATGGCAAAAATCAAACAATACTTTTACTTTGAAACTTATCAATTATGTAGATTCTTTAAAATATCTTACAATATTTTCAGAAAAATAATTGCAGGGGTGTGTCCTGGAGTTGAACCCAGGCATTCTTTACCACTGAACTATATCCCCAGTCCTTTATACTTTTTGATTTTGAGATAGTGTCTCACCAAGTAGCTGAGGGTCTTGATAAATAAGTTTGAGGGCTGACCTCAAACTTGGGATTCTCCTGTCTCAGCCTCCAGAGTTTCCTGGATTACAGGCATGTGCCACCAGGTCTGGCTATTTGCACATATTTAAAACGAAAAGTTGTATACCTATAAAGGGAATCTTCCATAACAATGAGAAACGATAGAATTCTACCCATGAAAAATGTTTGGATCATATTTGCCTTGTGGGTTGTTCATCTAAAAGAGAAATACAGTTATTTATTTTGGATTGAGAGTTTGATTTTCAAGTGTCATTTTCCGTGGCAGTTTTGGTAATACAAATGATCACAATCCAAATCATAAAATAATCAAAATTCTTATACTTTGAGAAAACTGATATTCTAGTATAGTACCAAACAGAATTTTCCCACATTTATTTCTTAGAAATATTTTCAAGATATCTATCTTTTGGTATTTTTGTGATACTCAACACAGTGAAAGTCAAACCAAAAAATTAAGATATTTGAACTTAACTTGTGTATCTCTTCATTCCACTTCCCACAAGCCAACATAGTTTGGTGAAATGAAAGCAGAATGGTAATGATAACAAATGTTTGTTGATCATTAGCAAGATAGTAGGGGTACAGGAGCATAAATAACCCAATAATATTCAAATATTTTAGTGGTGGGCAAAATTAACAATTTCTCAACTTTATTAGGGAAACATTTTTCTCATTTAATTGAACTGTCCATATCTTTTCATTTTGATGGACATCTCACACTTTCTAGAGAACTCAGTACTACTACTATCTGCCTTATTTTCTTGTGACATTAATATTGGTTTAGGAGTGGGATTTAAATATTAAATACAGACCTAAAATTATTTTTGGCTATAAACAGTCACCTTTATATGTTTTCCATAAGAATGAGAGAGATTTGCCCAGTTGTCTTCATTGTATAACAACGAATTTATTTCCTAAAGATTAAAAAATACATGGCAAATGCAAACACTTTTCTTTAGGGTATGTTTGGTGGACTTATTAATGAACATGTATCAATTACCTACTCTAACCGGTGCAATGCCAGGTATGTCTATTTGAAAGTATTATGTCATTTCTAAACAAATCAAGTCAAGCAACTTGGAACCTTTCTGAAATTATGAAGACATCATCTGATAACTTATCTGTCATATTTCCTATATATGTGGACACAGAGACACTAAGATGTCCCAATGGCTCTACTGGTAAAATTATATATGGTGACTTTTACTAGAGAAGGAATCATAATTAATGGGACTGTCACTAGAAGAGAAAAGGACAAAGTGTACATTGTGGTAATGTTATGTCTAATTCACAGTGAAGATAGTCATTTAATTCTTTGCCAAAACTAGGGTATGACAAGTATTTTTTTTAAAGTCCAAATTTAAATTTTAGTTTGTATTTTGTGAAAAGATGTTTACTAAGAAAACATTATTCACAATATTATGTAAGTACAAAATTTGTGTATTAAAAACTTGTACTTCTTTCCCAGTCAAAATATTGATATCCATTTTAAAACAAAATGGAAAAATAACCAATTTAATATTCTCCTTTTGGAGGCTCCCTACAAGTGAAAACAGATTTTATGTCATTTTATTTGGCCTTTGCTCATCTTTGTTTTATTCCTTTATGTACTTTTCAAATAAATAGTACTCTTGATTTATTGCCTTGGATTTGCAGGTATGCCAATAAAAAGAACAAAAATGGCTGTGGTATTTATCAGAAAGAGAAAGTGTACTTAAAATTATTTTATTTATTAAGTTATGAGAGGCTTCTACATAAATGCACTGAAATAAATGCTATTAATTTCTTGTACCTTTTATTTTTTGCTTCTCATGGAAATGTCTGTACTTTTTTATCATTGTCTTTTATGAAAAATAATTTTCTAAAGAAAAAAATTGTTACAACTAGTAAATAAAGTCAGTAAAGTTGTAGAATAGAGGATTTATATACAATTATCAGTTGTATTTCTATATTACAACAATGAAGTATCCAAAAGGAAAATTAAGA
Source organism: Sciurus carolinensis (assembly GCF_902686445.1). Lineage (NCBI taxonomy): Eukaryota > Metazoa > Chordata > Mammalia > Rodentia > Sciuridae > Sciurus > Sciurus carolinensis. The sequence continues at coordinate 91,292,881 of NC_062224.1, forward strand.
AAAATATCATATTTATAGTAGCATTCAAAGTACATAGGAATAAAATTTAACCAAGGAAGGGTAAAATATCTATACATTGAAAATTAGAACATATTGATGGAAAAATTAATCACAAATAAATGAAAAAACATATCACATTAACAGAAAAAATTAATATCATCAAGTGTCTATAATACTTAAAGGGGTCTTCAGATGTCAATGCAATACCTATCAAAATTATAAGGCTATTTCTGATAATAATACAAAAAATTCTTAGAATTCATATACAGACATCAAAGACCCTGAATAGATAATGCAATTTTGAGCAGGAAGAGCAAAGCTAGAGACATCATACTTCCTGATTTCAAATTACATTACAAAGCTATAGTAATCCAAAGGGTAGGATTCTGGCATAAAAATAGGCTAGTCTTCAACAAAGATTTTAAGAACACAATGGGTAAATGAAAATCTCTTGAATAGATTAAGTTAGGAAAAAATGGATATTCACATTTGAAGAGGAAGAGGAGGAAAAAGAAAAATAAATCCTTATTTTAAACCATACAGAAAAAAATCACCTTAAAATGCTTTGAAAACTTAAATGTGAAACTTGAAACTATAAAATTCCTAAGATAAAACACAAGGGAAATATACATAAGACTGCTCTTGGTAATAACTGTATGGATATGATTCCAATAGCACAGATAATAAAAGCAAAAATAAACAAGTGAGACTATATTAGTGTTTAAAGTTGCTTCACAGCAAAGGAAACAATCAACAAAATGAGAAGACAACTCAGGATGTGAAAAAGTACTGCAAAACTATATTATCTGAAAAGTTCAAAAATTCCAAATTTCTGAGGACCTCATACAACTCAATAGCGATGAAATAAAAAATCTGATTAAAAATTAGGTAAAGAATTTGAATGACCGCGTAAGTGTTTTTTCCAAAGAAGATATACAAGAGGACAACATATATAGGAAAATATGCTCAATATCACTATTTATAAGGAAATGCAAGTCAAAAACCACAATGAGACTACCAGGTCCTTTTTTACTAGGATGGTTTCTATTCAAAAGTCAAAAGATAAAGTATGGAAGTTCCTCAAAGAAATAAAAAAGAAAAAGAAAAATAAAACTACTCTATGATCCAGTAATTCCTATTCTTGGTCCATATCCAGTGGAAATAAAATCACTATCTCAAAGAGATACAGAATCAACCTAAGTGCATTGTACACAAATTCACAGATTAATTTGTCCATTACTGAACACATCAGCTGAGATATTGATAGGGATTGCATTGGACCTGTAAATCAATTGGGGAATTACTGACATAATCTCATAATATTGTTTACTGATCTATGGACCTGAGATATCTTTTCACATTCATTTATTATTACATCTACTTATTAATTTATCATTATTTTCATTTAACTTCTTTTGTAGTTTTAGTGGGAAATGTGGCACTTCTATTTTTCATTTTATTCTTCATTAAGTATTTAATTCCATCTATATTTGCCACTAAACATTATTGGAAACAGTCATTCTCATTTGCTTACCTACTGTTTGTCTATGACTGCTTTCATTTCTATAGCAGCATAGTTTTAGTCGAAAAGCTTACCCAGTTTTTTATAGAAGTCTCTTGAATATACTCTCTACCAACACACACAGCTGAAATTATTTTCTATAAAACACTCCAGAAATTTTAAGTTTTCTTCTCTAATGTTGTAATAATCTTTATAGTGCATAGAATATCTCCTCTCTTGTCTTTGGGTCTTGGGTCTCTGTAATTTCTTGTAGAATTTATTCTTCACTTCAACAAATCATCAAACTGCTCTCTTCTAAGGGAGACACAGATGACCTTCAGATATGATTCTCCAATTCCAGACAAGCTGCAGTATTACAATCCTGAATATTTTTGAACTTAAAATGATAATTCTCAGTAACCATGTCCTGTTGATCTGAGAGAACAAGTGCAGTTATGAGGGATGTCAAATCACCCGGGAGCATTGCTTTGTTAAGAATCCCTCTCAGTTTCTGTTTATCTTGGTGGAGGTCCTTGTTTGCTGCCTTTCAAGCAAGGCAAACTTCTCAACACATGAAGGTCCAGTTGGTGAAGAAAGAAAAGAACATGACCAAATTAATGAGAATATTTTTCAGCTTGTTATCAAACTTGTTATTCCCCCAAGAGCTTGTTCTATTTGTGACTGTTACATTAATTGACCCTCTGGTACAGAAGAAAATATTTCTTCTGTTGAATAACAGAAACAAAGAAATAACAATAACTGACAGAAATAGAATTATACTATTTCTTACTTTTGAAATTTTATTTTACCAACATTGCCACATGGTTTTCAAGAAAATAAGTTTAATTGATTTCCTTAAAGTCTAGATAAACAGCAATAGATAGGAGGGACAAGAAGTCTAAAGACAGACCTGAAAAAGATCTCGAAATACAAAATAAATTGGAAGAAGACAATGACTAATAGGAATTGTAAAACCTGTGGACACAATGTGAAAAGAAACAAGTAAAATACAAATAATTTGAAATACTTTGGTTTCTTTGAAATTGCTTTGTGATAGCACCATCTTGTGGCCAAATTTAAAAATAGTTTTCAGTACCATCTCATCAAGGCTGGATTTAGCTGAACATAAAGCTTCCTATGAAGTCTACCATAATTTTGGCTTAAGCAAGACTGTCATTTTTCTTGGGGAGGGAGACTTAACTGTCACTTTAACAACTTGCTTTTCATTATTTTAAATTCAAATATTAAAATTTACAAGTTATTGAAAAAATATCTGCAGGAATAATTTGATACTTTAAAAAGTACTTAATGCTTTTTATAGCCAAAGTTATATTTGGAAAAAAGCTAAATATATCATGAGTTATACAGAAGAATATATTTCCAATCACAAATGTTTCTATCTTTGAATTTACTCTTCAAATACACAAGAACAAGTTTAAGAAGTTATATTATCATTAAACTTAAAATATTTTAGACTCTAGGGCATGAAAAAAAAGAAAAGGTAATAAACTAGCATATACTAAAAATACAATAAGTATAGAAGTTCAATAGGAAAAGGTCATCAAAATTTGTGCCATTCAACTGGGTACGGTGGCACACACCTGTAATACCAGTGGCTGAGGGGCTGAGGCAGGAGGATCGCAAGTTTAAAGTCAACCTCAAGAACTTAGCAAGGCCCTAAGTAACTTAGCAAGACCCTGCCTCAAAATAAAATAGAAAAGGGGCTGCGGTTGTGGCTCAGTGGTTAAGTTTCCCTGGGTTCAAACTCCCAGTACCAAAAAAAAAAAAAAAAAAAAAGAAAAGAGAGAGAGCAATTAATTATACTATTCCTATGTGTTAATGGTGAGCATGCAACAAAAGTCCCTGAATTTAGAATTTTGTAGTCTACTCTATGGTGTGATAAAGGATCATTCAATCAACTTATTAATTTATTCTTTTCAGCCACCATCTCATAGTACCGAATTCTTTCCCATTCCAAACACTGTAAATACAATGTCCATTTTTTTCCATAATGGAAACTTTCTAATGATTCATTATAGGGTTAATTGTAAGAAATATGGCCTTGTTCCTCACTAAAACTTATTTCTTGCAGCCATTTAATTTAGATTGGGGGCATATTGCATAGGGATCTTAACCAGCCTATATACATGTGCAAACTATGGTAAAAATCAGTAGAACTCAGGTTCTTCACTCTGGATTGGAAGCAATATTGCACAGCAGCAATATTTTTAGCTTGCCAAAGAGGAAATTTAGACCCCAACTGTTTTAGTCAGACTTTTTGCTGCTGTGACTAAATGATCCGACCAGAACAATTATAGAGAAGGAAAAGTTTATTTGAGGGCTCACAGTTTCAGAAGTCTTAGTCCATAGAAGACTGGCTCCATTCCTCAGGGTTTGAGGTAAGGTTGAATGAACATCGTGGTGGAAGAGTGTGGCAAAGGGAAACAGCTCATATTGCCATCAGGAAGCAGAGAGACTCCACTTTCCAGATACAAAATATATATCCCAAAGCCACACCCCAATTCCCACTTCCTCCAGTCATACCCTACCACTTCAATTAATCTCATCAGGAATTAATACACTGATTGGGTTAAGACTCTAACAACCCAATTGTTTCTCCTCTGAACCTTCCTGCATTGTCTCACAGGTGAGCTTTTGGGGGACACCTTACATCCAAACTGTAACAGCAACTGAAGCAATTTTTCCATAATCAAATTAGTACAAACTGATGAACCAAGGGGAAAACAATTTGATCACTGAGATTGGCAATCTTATCCAAACTATGATTTACTAACATCTATGAAATACATATAAGGACCATTATCACCATAAAGCACTCCAATGATAGGCTGTGTTTATGGTGAGTTGATTTACCACTGTTTTTATTCCTATCTTTTCCTTAATTATCTTTGTGCCATTGCTTTGTGATTTTCCAAAAAAAATCTGTCCATTGCAGCTCTCCAAGTTTTGATCCACTTTCTTTGTTTTTTTAAGTAATTTTATTCTTTTTTAAAAAAATTCTTTAGTTGTAGATGGACACAATTCCTTTATTTTACTTGTTTATGTGGTGCTGAGGATCGAACCCAGTGCCTCGCACATGCAAGGCAAGAGCTCTACCACAGAGCTGCAACTCCAGCCTTTGGTCCACTTTCAAGTCACATCACACCTGTTAATGTGCTGGGAAAAGTGGGATAAGGGAGTATTCTGTGATGTTGTGATTAAGACTCTATCTTAGACAGGCACTGGGAACCTGTGGGGAGGGACTTTCTCAGGTTTTCCTGCCTCTGTGTAGATAGTTTGTAAACCTTGTATATACATCTATAGGATGGGCTTCCTGCACACGTGTTCTCATACCCTGCAGCTGTAGCTTCCACTTTCTTCTCAAGCAACAACACAGGGAAACCTTTCTCAGGTTTCTCTCCAGGTTTCCCTTTGGATGCCTGGTGATTTCCTGGAGTGAAAAGCCTACAAGAATGTGGATTTTTCTTATGTCCAGAGCCACCGGCGGCTTAGACTTACACTGCAGTTCACACTCAGTCTTTACCAATCATTTGAAAGTTCTAGCTCCATTTGCTTACCAATATTTATGTAACATTTAATTGCATCTGTCCCAAGTCGTAGAAAAATTCAAATAATAGACGTAGGAAGATTGAAGTCCATAGAAAATCACCACAGGATCACCAGGGTAATCATTCCCACAGGAAAGATGCAGTGATGGATGTTTAAAGAAGTGGGACAAATTTTACAGCAAACCAGGGTGTTTACCCAGAGGCAACACAACTTTTCCCAAAACTTTCTTAATTTCTGACGCCGTCCAGCGGAGTCAATTTGGCGCGGGGGACAAAAGAGTAGCGAGGCTCTTGAATTCGGAATGGTTTATTGATTAATCAGGAAACCCGGGAACTGGAACCTCCAACCTCCAACACCTCGAACCTCTTTTAAAAAAAACAAAAAAACAAAAAAACAAAAAAAAAAACCCTCCTTCCAGCGCTGGAGGAGAGCCGGCTTATATCCCCTCCAGGAGGCGAAGGGTAGGGCTGACGCCAATTATGCAAAGATTAGGCGAGAGCTAGCTGCCCAATCATGGTAAAGGTCAAAACAGCAGGCACGAGCAGGAGCACCTGTGCACACGGTTGTGTGCGTGGACTTGATTGGATAGGACCAATGACATATCACCTGGGTGTGCTTATGCCAATCAACCTCCTCACCGCCATTGTGATCAAAGCAACCTCTGGCTGACTTCCAAGCGCCATCCTGGCGCCTTCCGCACCGCGTAGCCCCCAACAATTTCTGTGTTAGTTCTAATCCACAGTCATAAATTCTTTGATCTTCTTTTGTCCAGGAGGCAGAGCCCAATTCTCTATTTATAGGGTATGGAATATACTTAGTCTCTAACAAATAGAACATGTGAAGGAAAATAATAACTTTAGATGGGATACATTTAGAAGGCAGTCATCATTTTGTCATCTAAGAGATCACAAGTCTGATTGATAATAGGTACCACCAACATGATATGGTAAGGATATGGCTGAGATGTTCTCTCTTGAATATAAAGCCACAATCCAATCAAAACAAGCATCAGATGAATCCAACGTGAGTGACCTTCTACAACACCAGTCCTCTTGAAGGTGACAAAGTCATGAAAAACAAATTTGCAGAAAGAAGACAAAACACAGACAGAGTTACAAATTGAAGGGGACTTAGGAACACATGCTGACTAAATGCGATGTAGTGGGTCCTGCCGTGATTCTGGAACAGAAAAAGAACAATAGTGGAAAAACCCAGTGCAGCACGAATAAATGTGTAGTTTTGTGAATCATACTGTACCACAATTAATTTCTTAATTTTGATAAATATCCTATATTTATGGAAGATTTAACATTTGGAGGGGAATTTGGTGAAAGATAATGGGAGTACATTATACACTGGTCTTTAAATCTAAAAATTGTCTTAAAATAAAATACTTTTCAAAAGGAGTAAAACTATAGTTTAATCCCCCTCTTTCTTTTCTTGAGTAAACTTGCATCTCTTTATCTCGCCTCCAGAGGCAGAACAATGAATTTTTCCAATAATGAGGATTTTCTTGCTCAAGATCCCTTGCGGGCATGGATATGAACAGCTTGAGTTGAATTTTCATACAGGATATTTTCATAAGTATGGTCACCAAATTTGGAAAATACAATAGTCTAGCTCCCAGGGGTTCACTTGGCAGAGCAAATATCTTAATCATAGGCCTTAACTGAGGAGCTGGTGGAATCAATAGCTGGCTACCTTGTATTTCCTCTGGCCCATCAAGTGGATTTATCTTTCCCTTCTCTTGTGAGAGCCCTTCTATTGGCTAGTCTGAAAGCCACAGTCTTCCAAAGTCTTCTTATTTGTTAATTGGTTACTGTCATTAGTAATAATGACATAATAAACCAGTCTTAAAGTCAAAGACTAACAACGAAAATTTCAAATTTATAATGCTAGAGATAAATCTATGGTTGTGAAATGTTCACAGGGTCTGAGTATACCTCCCATGTCAACCTCTTTTCCATATTCCTTAACTTGCTATTATCATTAAATTAGTAAATTGAAAAATATGGTCCTCTCACATTTTTCTTACAAAATACATAGTTGTTGGAATCTCTGGTTTCAGAGTTATTTGGTGTCTTCAGTAGCAGATATAACAATAAACAGTGCCCCTTGGAGACCGCAAATCCTTTAAAGGGAGAGTGGTGAGCAGATGCATCAGAAAGTCATCTAGTCCAAAAGGCCAGTGATGGATGCTGTGGAGCTTCTGACTTCTGCCAGAAGATGTTCTCGGCATGAATCTCTCTAGCTGCAATGCCTGCTGCTTGTTCACAAACACACTTTTTATTTATTTGCTGTTATGTATACTCCAAATGTGCATCTACAAGTAGCCTATGATTCCTTCAATATCCAAATAATCAGACCTCTGCCTGAAGAGTGTACATGTGTCAATAGTTTGGTGGATTGAGGGAAAGTGCAGCCTTGAACGCTGCTCCGACAAATCGAGTGAGGAATCCTTGTTTAAGGGATATACAAGGAAGTCAGTGCTGCCAGCAATCGGGGCAGAGAGATTAGAAAGGCATTTCAGGTTGCTCAGGATTGCAGGCTTTTGATCTCAAAATTCTTCCAAGGGATTTTAAGGTTTCAGAGGATCCTATCTGAGTAGCCAGTCATTTCAAACTCCTTTAGTTCCAGTATTTTATTACCAAGGCTTGAGTAGTTGGCACCTAGTTTGATGTGAACTAGGTAAATGTCAGTAATCTTAGAGTTATTCCCCATTCAGCATGACTGCCAGGATACAAGACATAAAATAGTCATATATTCAGAAACAAGCTTGGTAGCCAGTGTGTTCATTTTCCCTGTGTTATGTTTGAAAATTTAGCTAATGGGCTTTAAGATCAAAAGTTCCCTAGTAATATGCCTTTCCTCTGTTATGTTCACCCTCTAAACCCCAACACTCTCTCTTTCTCTCTCTCTCTGTCTTTCACACACACACACACACACACACACACACACACACACACATGCACCCAAAGAGAAATGGAGTTTTGCATTTATTTAATATGACTTGGCAATATCCTCATTCAGCGAGAAGATTCAAACTCGTTTTGGAAAATGCAAATGTTTTATAAAATATGCTAAATATTTTTTCGTGAAAAATAACCAAAGTAGTGCCACCATAGGGATTACATTTCTTATCTGAAGATTCTGATATTTTTGCAAGATTATAAACTTTTGATTTTCTGGGAATAATAGTCACTTTCATTTTAGGTCATGCCAAATCAAAATCATCCTTGAATCTGGAAAAGCACATTTCATAAAATACAAAGCAGGAGACAATTGGAAAAACAAACACTCTCAGAACCTGTTGTTAAATGCTTCCATGTAAACTTGCTTTGAGTTTGGACTTCCTAATAGATGGTAGGGAGGGTTATCCGTTAAAGTTTCCTTGCTTCTGGGACAATCTAATTTAGTCCAAGAATTTTACAGGGTTTAGCTGAGCCTACCTAGACTATAGCTCTAGTCACTCAACTTCTTTCTTCTTCCATGCATTTGTTTAAACAGATCCAGTTTCCTCATAACATCTAGGAAAGTATTTGTAAAATTAAAGATATCATTCTATCCCTAGAGCAACAGACTCTTGTCACCTTTACGTAATAGCTGAAAAGCAAGGTCAGACTGATTTTGCCCTTTTCTATCTCTAAAGACTCATCTTAAGTCACTCGTCTTCATTTTTTATGCTGGACTTATATAAGGTTAAGTGTCTCATTTTTTTTTTTTTAAACCTGTAGGCCTTAGAGCTACCTAGTTTTGAATTTAATGCCCAAATAATAGAAGATTCAAAATTGTGGGTGTGATTAACACACTGGAATTCCATTTGAGAATGTGATACTAACATCCCAATTGATGACAAAGTGTTACTTTCCTTTATTCATTCTCTGTGCATAAATTTCCCTTGGGGAACTCTGAAGGAACTTGCTGGGCAGAATACCATTATTTGATCTCCAACCAAATAGCATTATAATTTAATGTTAATTGTGTGGCATTCATCACTACTGTTTAAAATTCATGCTCATTTTTCTTCTCCTGGTAACTTTTTAACTTATAATTTAAGATCCATTTCACTAATGTCAAATAGTCATTGTTTTATAAAGAAATAAAATGGCTTAGTAATTTTTTTCCCTCAGATTTCCTCATAAAACAGTTTCAAAAAATTTAAAATCTTCACATTAGGACCAGAACATTTTTTTTCTTTTATAACATAAGTTATTATTGCATTATGCCTGCGTCTATGTCTCATTAATTCTGTTTTCATGTTTTACTTTTCTTTTTATATTCCATATGTGCTTTGTAAGTTGTATTGGAGATAAAATGCATTGGGTGCCAGTAAAAACTTAAACATGTTGTTAGAACTTGCAGTTTAATGTCAACTTATAATTAAACCCGGTAGACTATTAATCTAACAATAAAGTTTGAAATACATACACACACAGATATATATACACACATACACATGTTTTGCATATATTGTGTTGAGAATTTTTCTTTATTTTTACTACCTGAGTAGCTAAATTAGATAAATCATAACATATTTACAAAAATACTATGTAAATGTTACTTTTTAACCTAAACATGGAACAAAAAAGAAATATTCAAATTGCCACCTCACTAAAACTCTATAGAAATATTTATTTCTCAATACGAATGTGGAAAATATTTATTCTGACCTTGAAAAATGCCTCAATATGACAGTGCAATCAGTATATATTTTAATATTGTTCAAATAAATTTATAGTTAATTTATACTATTATTTTGGGGTAAATTTTGAATTACTTATAAACATGAATGTTTCTGTAGTGGGAATTTGCCTTTCCTTATACTTTTAATCTAAACCTCATGTCTATGCATAGGGGATCCCCAACTTACATAGCTGAGTACAAAGAAGAGCTTGATGCAGCTTAAAGCATCAAGCATTTTCTTTCCCCACATCCCTCAAACTTGGGTACATCACTTAGGCTCAGCCAAACAGAAGTACCGGCCCTCCAGATAGACTCTGAATTCAAAGGTAGCCATTGTGATGGATGAGGGATTATCTTCAGTTTTACCAGGTCCTATAGTTCAGATCTGAAATGACCATGAAAGTCCATTTTCCTATTGCTTAACACAGTATTCCTGATGGACCTTGTCAAACCTTGCTAAATTTATATTTATATATCTACTTTAAATATAAAGAAATATAGTTCAAAAATTCCCAGTGTTTCTAAATTTTGTAAAACAAAATGTAATTTTCATTAATCTAACTTTCAAATATATGAAACACTAACTTTTCTAGTAAAACTGGTTGTATTTAAGTAGGAAATTAAAATTAACAGAATTATTATAGATTAGGTTCAGTGAGGCTACTTTTTGTTATTCAAAATATTGTAATTAGTGCTGTTATGTGTTATGACTTTTCAACTGTTAAACTAATATTATGGATGACACCTAGGTAGTCATAAGTAAGTGTGATTATTTTTCAAAATGAACATCATGTCACAGATATTTGACATATTTTGATAAAAAATATAGTGTGGGCAAAATTCTAATAATATTTCTCTGGTACAGCAAAATTCTATTCATTCAGATTTCGTTTTATATATCCAAAGAGTTAGTCTTTAATTTTGAAATCTTCAAGATTTAGGTAAATTTTACAAGGTCACAGAATCCTATTAGGTGGCATAGGAGTACACATTTAGGCACTCTATCATGAAATGTTATGTTTTGAAATATCGTGCAAATGTACATTGTATTTCTTAAACTCTTAAAATTTAGTTCACCTTATGATTATTGTTTTTTCTAATGAAATGTAAGTATAGCATTTATTTGGCCTGTAAACTTTTGCTTCTCTTTAAAACCAGCTTTGAGAAAACCTATAGAGGGCTCAATGGAGAGGGAACAGTTCCCAGCTGGGAGCCCCACCTAACAGTATCAACTTGTCACCATGTTCATGAAGATAAAAACAACATCCTTCATATTTTATCCTCTATTTTTTCATCTATCTCAACTGATGCCCAAGATACCAAGAGTAGATTTTGTTCCTGTGCTATAATTGTATGCGATTGAGGGTCTATTGGGCATGTGATAAGTGTATGTTGCACATGAATTATAGCCCAAACCTGTCTGACTTTTTTTTTTTTTTTGCTAGAGATTCTGTAACAGTGTCTCCTGTCTCACATGCTTGTCTACAATTTAATCTTATAATCTTGCCACTCCTCTGATAAGAGGTGAGGTCTTTTTATTTATTTATTTATTTTTCTAATTCATTTACTCTGGCTTGTGACGTTTTGAGCAATAGAATAAAATGGAAGATAAGTTCTGAGTATAACCCTTTACCAGACTGGCAGCCTCTGTCTGCTTTATCTCGAAGCCCAAGCTTCTAAACACAGTTAGCAGAAGCTTTAGAGAGGACCACATTGAGAAGAAATAAAGTCTCGACCTGTCTTCCTGGATTAACACTTGGCTGAAGAAAACATCTTGAATATTCCCATCCAGATACTTAATCCATTTCATCTGAGACTCTGAACATTGGAGAACAAGAAGAAAGTATCCCTGATATGCCCTTCTTGAATTGCTGAGCCACAGAACCATGGGATTATTTTATGCCACTAACCTTTGGAATTTTATGCAGTGATAAATAACCAGATCATTTCTATTGTATACCCGTACTCTTCTAGGTGCTGCCCATACAACAGTGAATAAAATAGTCTATATCCTGCTTAAATTAAGAGAGACAGAAAGAAAATCTAGTAGTAAGAGTAGGGGGAAAGTGCATAATTTCAAATAGCAATAGTTCTGTAGAACAATAACATATACATACATACAATTATAAAACAAGGTAATGTGATATTGAGTGCAAGAAGAGAGTGGTAATTTAAATAGTGAATTCATGAGAAAAAAATTTCTGATGAGGTGACCACATTCAGATACAGATGATGAAAATTGGTAGCTATGAGATAGCTTGAAGGTTCTAGACAGAAGTAACAGTAAGTACCATGAATCTCAAGTGGGAATGACATTGGCACGCTCAAAGAGGAGAATGGAGACCAGAGTGACTGGGTAGCAGTAAATGGGAGAGAATATATGATATGAGAATAAGAGGTGGTCAGGGGTCTTATGAGCTGTGAAAAGAGCTTGGATTCCATTGTATAAAAAAAATAGGAAACCATTGAATGGCATTAAAGAAAGGAGTAATATTGTCTGATTCAATTTTTTGTTTTATCCATGTTCCCCAGTAAATATTTGAAACAGTCAGTGATTACTTAGCCCTATATTCACTGCTTTTCCCCCCTATGTGGCAGCATTGCCACAGATTAATCTGTCTTGTCATATTATGTGTTTTGTTACCTCTTTTACATCATAACTTTTGTGCTTTGGGAGTATTGTTAATTAAAATAAAGGACACCTGAAAGGAAACACTTTCTTAACCAGATGACTTACCTGATAACTGGGTTGGCTACTAAGCGACATGTGGGTGGGTAATGTATACAGTATAGATACACTGGGCAAAGGAATGATTTCTATTCTGGAAGAGTTAGAGTAGGAGAGCATGAGATCTTATCACACTACACTGAATGGTGCACAATTTAAAACTTGTAAATTGTTTATTTCTGGAATTTTCCATTTATTATTTTTAGATTACATTTGAAAATGAATAAATGAAACTATAGGAAGTAAAACTTCAGATGTGGGGGTTCCACTGGGTGCTCATCACCCCATTTCAATCATTGCTAATACCTTAAATTATCATAGTCGATTCATCAAAAGTAAGAAATGAACATGACTATGATCTAAACTCCAGAATTTATTTGAATTTCACAAACATTTCCTTTGTCATACTTTTTAGTCTGTGCTGGTCTTGGTCCAGTTGTCACGTATCCTATTCTCCTCTGACCTATTAGTTTCTCACACATTCCTTGTTTTTCACAACCTTAAGAATTTTAAGGAGCTATGTTTTCATTATGACTTCTATGTAAAAAATGAATTATAGTTCTGCAAGAATAAAAGTAGGAAGAAGAGAAGAATTTGGTTGAAATTAGGGTAGATTGACTCCTTTCTACAAAATCCAGGGCATATTTTGCCCTTGCATCTTAGTTTTAGTGCTCAGTAGTCATATTGGACAGCACAACTCTAGAATATGGGAATTTATCTGCTCTAGAAACATAGCTCTTCCAAATAAACAAATAATAACAAAAAAATTCTCTTTTAGAAATTCTAAAACTTTATGTTACTCTGACTGAGATTATAGAGCTGGAGTTCAGTGGTTTTTAAAATCATTGCTCTTCTGAAGACTCAATCAGTTCATAGGCATGATATAATTAGTCTTTCCTTGGGACTAAGTTAACTTGGCAGGGAGGAGTTAAGATTCTGGCATAAGATGCTAAGATCGGAGACCCTGTCCTAATTGGAGAGAAGAAGTAAATTGCAAGTGGCTCAGAGAAGAGAACTGGGTTTAGTATCTAGAATTCCTATTTAGTTAGAAGGACAAACATTGAGACAGAATCCAAGTATATGTAAGGAGATGAACAGTTCAAGATTCAGACTGGGCATCTGGCAAAATGCCTTCCTGTTCAGTGCAACTGTTCTAAATGCATCGTCCTGCTCCAAACAGTCTTATTTTGTGAGATTAGCAAATAAAGGTTTGCACTGTTCTGGTAAGGCAGGACTTGGCTTATACCTGCTGTGGTTGAACACATTCAAGCCCAAGGGGTAGTCTTATGAATCCTCACACACAGGGAATCACAGGAAGTCAAGTTACAGTAGAAAATAGTGGCGTAGTTACATGACCCAAATGGAGCTGGGTGAGAATGAGTGATCTACCGAGAGGAGAAACCAAAGTGGTGGTTTCAGAACATTGCTCTTCAGGACTCCTTTACATGGATAAAAATCATAGATGTCCCTTCAACATTTTTGTATTTTCAGATTATCTAATTGCTATATTCAAAATAAGAGATGGGACATATGAAACTATTAAATAACTTTGTTAAAATTAACAGTAATATACTTAATACATTTTCACATAGATAACATATATGGCAAAAGACTATATTTTTCAAAAATATAGTGAGAATCGCATTACCGTGTATCTTTGCAGTTCTGCATATCTCTTAGTGACTGGTTTATTAGAAGACAGAGTCTTACATTTGTTTCTTCTTTTATCCCAGTGTTATAAGAGCATCATGATATTCTGTGAATACTTGTAAAAGAACTTTAGTGAAAATACTACTGTTTTAATACTATTAGCACTATTTTGGAAATATTTTTGATGTCACAGTTGCTCTGCAAAAGACTTCTAGGGATTCCTAAATCACAAATTGAGAACTGCAGGGTCAGAGGAATCAAATGGTTGAGATAGATGCTCGTACTAGCTGATAGATAAGACATTGCAAAAAATAATGATGCTGTTCTCTTGTTTGTTGGTTAGAGCTCATTCCTGTTCATGATACCAACATTCTCACAAATATGCCATTGGTATTATTAGAGGTTTTCACATGCTTATTATTCCCTGCCTCTAAACACTCTGAATTGTTCTTTCTCCTAATAGAGGTGTTTAATATGCTTTTTTTCACAGAAGGATAATGAAATTGAGGATGGTAAGTAACTTTATTTGGTACATTTGACTAACATCAGAGATCATTTAACACAGTAGCTTTGTTCTTTCCAGAATGTTCCTAATCTCCCCTGAAACAATAATTACTCAAAATAACAATATTTTGTAATTATGGGAAAGTGAAGATTAGTTGTGAATATACTACAAATAAACAAAATGAATCGACTTGAGGAAAACTTTCGGTTAGGAAGTTGAAAACGAACAGAAGCTGTTGGCCAAACATAAGGAAAATAGATTTTTTTTGTTTAGTCCCCATAACAATAATTATAGAAAAAATTATGGTATCTACTGACTAAAATTATAGTTTAAGAGAAAAACACATTTAGAAATAAGGTTCAGTTAACAAGAGAGGACTGACAGACCTAAGACACACTCTAAGAGAATGGAGACAAAGGAGAAACTCAAAGATGGTCGGTCTGAGGCAGAAAGAGACATTCTGGGGAGCCATGCTTGCCATCATTACAAGGAATTTTAGCATTAGATCTTTGGCTGATCATCTACACAATTTATGTGAATTCTATTTCAGTAAGTCTATAGATGCACAGAAATAGATTGTGAGGATTTTTTTTAACATAATATAAGATTTCAAGTGTATGGCTTATCTCATTTCATTACACTTGCTGCCAGATTCACTTTATTTCTGCATAAAATGGTGACACCTTGGGTTATTGGGTTAGATTTTCTTTTGTAAATAACTCCAACACTTTTCTCTGATAGGCAATTCAGATTATTACTTATGAGGGCCATCAAACTGTAGATGCATTTAGCTGCATCAAAAATAAAATACTCATTGCCTTACAATTCATGATATGTCCAAAAAGCTTACATATTTTAGTGGGTGTAATATATTTTGTCACTGTAAGTCACTTTCACAACTCACTGTGAAAAAAGTTATTAGATGGATGCCAATATTTTCTAAAATTTGAATCTACCTGCATTCCACTTGCCAAACAGTTTCAGAAAGGATTGCTATAATGTGTAGAAGAATAGAAGTGTATCTAATGCTATCTACAGCTAAAATGAAACTTCTATAATACTGAACCTGTTTTTATCTCATAATCACACATGGCACAAAGAGATAAGTATGTTATATTTATCTATCATCATAGGAAAATTCATTTAACTTTAGGTCTTAAATATCAAATGATGGGGTAATAAAAGTCAGAGTAGGAGAGAAATTCCATCCTATGTCAATGATCTGTTGCAGACTATTTCAGTCCCTATACAGAGGTGAAGATTGTATCACTTACAGTCCAGGTGAACTATCTGTTTAATTACTGTACTAGTTTCCTACTGAGGCTATGACAAATTATCATAAATTTAGTAGTTTATAAGACAAATATATTTTTCAATTTCAGAAGTTGTAGTTCTGAAATAAATTTTAGGCTTAAAATCAACATACTAGCAAAGCTGTCTTCTTTCATGAGACTCTAGTAAAGAATTCTGTTCCTTGACTTTTCTAGTTTCTGGGAACTGCCTCCATCTCTTGGCTCCTATCCTTTTGTTTCATGATCAGTTGGATTTGGATAACTTCTACCTCTGTTTCCATCCTCACCTCTCCTCTTGTCTCCCTCTTATGATTACTTTGAATTTGCTCAGACAATCCAGGATAACTCAGCATCTCAAAAACCTTGATTTAATCAGACCTGTGTGTAAAATAATATGATCCCTAGAGATTAGGATGTGAATAGAGGCCTTTAAAGATTAGGATGTGAATAGAGGCCTTTATTCTATCTACCACACACAGGGACTTGCTTATTAATTCTTTCACAGGTGTTTTCATGTGTCCATGAAAATACTTTTGAATACTTCCTACCGAGAATTTTCAGTTAAGTCTGATATGTTGAGTCTGATAGATAATTCAGTGGATTTAATGGAGTGTGATTAAAAAGCAAAGCATGATAGAGGAGTAGATTGGAGGAGCAGTCAAACTAGTCTGAGACTCAGGGAAGGTTTTCTGGAGGAGGCACAGTGAAGATGTGAGGGGAGTGTGGCAGGCTGTCCTCTTTATGGACATCATTTCAGTAGTTCTGCTGACAGTTAAGCTGCCCGTGGTGTGAGGGAGAGGAAAGAGAAACACAGGAATTCGACCACATGCAGCTCCCATGTCTAGTTACTTTGGACCTCACCTGAACTGACAGCCCATTGATTCCACTCCATTTAATTCTCATTTCCTTCATATTATCATCAATGTTTAGTACACTTGAAATTCAGAGGATCATCATTATAATTACTCTGTGATACCCACCAAAACTTCTTTATATTTCTCCTGCATTTTTGCCAAATCTACAACAAACCGATTTATCCCCATTTTTTTTTTTTTCTCTCTACTTGCATCTCTGCAGCTGAGATAGGGGAAACACACACATAGACCAAGAGGTCTCATTTTAAATTTATTATCTTCAGTCTTCAGTGGGCTGATCATGCTACCTGGGAATCCTAATACATTCCCCTAGTCCAGTTATCCACCATTCTAGTCAATTTCTTCATGTTTCTGGCTATCTTCTCAAACTGTCACCAACTCATTTCTGATGTACTGATATCTGTCTCCTATCTCATTGTGAAAATAAAATGATTGAAAAAAAACTTCTACTATCTTCCCTTAGCATACCTTTCTATCTATTCACCCATCCATTTACTCATCCATCCATTCATCCATCCCCATGCTCCAAAATTTCAGGAATCATAATCTCTTCTACACTATCTTTTATTGCTGACAAACTGTACTGCCATATAATCTTCCCACTTATACACTCATTTCCACATTCTTCACCTCCTCATGAACAACATTTCAGTAATCCTGGTTTTTCTAGCACTAGCAAATTTCTTTGTCTCTATTGAGACATTCCCATTAATATGCAAGCATATTGTTTTTTTATCTTAAAAAGAAAAACTCTATCTTGGTATAATATTGGCCTACAGTTGCTAACTCATTTATCTGCTTTCCTTTATGGCAATATTTCTCAAAAGAATACACATACTCTTTTCTCTTCTCCAATCTCAGGAAGTATTTCAAATAAGGTTTTATTCTCTATATAAAGCAGAGTGAAACTACTTATGAAAAAAAACCCACTATTAATAGTAGTTCACACTAATAAAAATTACGTTTCAGATTCTTTATAAAAGCACTATAGAAGACTATTTTCTGGAAGCTAGGGGATTAAGAGAAGTATGGAGGAACATTAGATTACGTAGCTGGAAATGAGAGGGAAGAGGGGGCAGGGTATGAAAGATGGTGGGATGAGACAGACATCATTACTATATGTACATGTATAATTACACAAATGGTATGAATCTACATCATGAACAATCATAGAAACAAAAAGTTGTACCCCACTTGTGTACAACGAATTAAAATGCCATCTATAAAAATAAAATTAAAAAAAGACTATTTACTGGTTAATCTGGTCCTTACAGAAGCTAGCTATTTGGAAGCTAGCTAGCTAGTAGAAGCTGAGATGGGATTAAAATCCACAGGGACACCTTTGAAGTCCCAACTCTTTGCCACTATATTATATTGCCTCTCTGACTCACAAATGGTTACCATATTCCTAAACTTACTTGTTAATTAATAACTAATTAATTAATATAATCATTTTTAAACTAATCAATAGCATTTAAAAATTTATTATATCTTCCTTTGTTTTAAGAAAAAAGACTGTTTACATTTGGCTTCTGAACTTTATATTTCTCTACATTTTTCTCCTGTTTCTTGACTTATGGTTCTCAAGAGTAACAGGGCAGTGAAGCAGATAAAAAAAATGTGGTTCCTTGCCCTGAAGGCTGTGATATTTAGTTATGCAGGAGGAACTCTGGTGATCAAGTTCTACAATGTTTTAAAAGAGATAAATGCAAAATGTCATGTCATTTAGAACCGGAAGCTTCTAACTGCCTGTGGAATTGCTTTCATTTTCAAGAGGGACATGACTTAGGCTACATTTTAGAATATAAAAAGGAAAGTGCTAGAATGAGAAAGTATGAACAAGTTTTCCAAGTGGACTGAAAGAACAGGTGAGTATAGAAACCTATGGGTACTTGAGAAATAATATAAGAAACTCAATGTGGTTATTTTCTCCTTCCACATCTTTATTTGATTTTGGACCCGTACGCTTTAAACTTAGGACAAATGCCAACAAAAATGGCCATATGCAACAGAGGCAGTTTGAATCACTTTTTAGCTTCATGCACATTAGAATCAACTAGAGGATTTGTAATACGTGTGTCTTTAGAAACCGTATTCTCAGTGATTCTGATTTAATTTTTCTGACATGCAATCTGAGCATTAACATTAATAAAAGCTTCCGAGGTGAGCTCATGGTGTAACAAGTGTTGAGAACCATTGGAATAGAATATAAGCAATGTGGGGAAAGAGGATCCAGAAACCATGTCTGGACACCAGGTCAAGTCCAGACTGTAAGACCCTTTTAGATGTGTTGAAGTAGTTGGATTTTATCCTTGTGAACAAAGTAAGGTCAAAGACAGTTCTGTGTGAGTTTGTGATGTGAGCAAATCAGTGTTCTTAGAACAGAAACAACTTTGGAGGATCACAAGTTGGGGAACAGGATACTGTGCAATACTTTAGGTGTAAGTGATCAGATGAACCTCTTGTCTTAATTCTCCCCATACCTGAACAGTGTCTGGCATGTTTGCCAGATGCTAAAGAAGGGACATATTTATGATGATCAGTGATTGTATGAACTATTGAGGGAGAAGGTTCAAGATTTCCACATTTTTATAAACATTAGAAAATGTTTTATTCTACTTTAATTTAAATTTGTAAATATTTAAGTAAATCTGGAAAAGAGTAGGGGAAGCTAAGGCAAACAACCTGAGTGGTTTGGAGACTTCAATTATGCAGGATTATCTTTGTGTTGAATGTATGCCTACTCTTCAGTTCCTTTCAAAGTCATGCACAATCACAGCTTGAAAACCATAATTAAATCCTACTGTTGTCAACCAACAGCATCTGGGGCTTTTGTTACAAAGAGGAAAGGAGAAGATGTCAGGAGGTCCTCAATATAGCCCAGGGAGCAGTGGAAGTCAAAAAAGAGATAAAACACAGAAAGGAAGGTTAGCATTTCAATTCAGCAGCTAATAAGGTTCATTACAGGCTGGTTTCCTTAGTTTTCCTTAAAGAGGACTAACATTCTCATTTCAAAATCTTTGCACTCTCTCTTCTGAGAAAGTTTCCCATACAGCTTTTGATATGATATTTCTCTGTCACTCTTCCAGCTTTCTGCTCAAATATCATTCCATTGAAGAAATATTTTATGCATCCAACTATTCACTTCACTCCCTTTCTCTGCTTATTTTTCTTCACAACACCCATCACTACTTGCAATAAATGAATTATTCCCAGAAATAAGAACATTGTAGGCACAGCACAAATTATTCATGGCAGGAATAAAGAAAGGAAGGCAGGAAAACACCTTAACAGGAACGTTTCTGTCACAAAAGATGACTATTTCCTCTTTGAAGTCCAAAAGTCCATGCTGAAATGTGGATGTTACCAACATAACTCTCAATAGAGTAAAAAGAGAAAATAAAATAACAAGAGCAACCTAGAATAATATTGGCTCTGTAATAAAGGGATCAAAAGCAAAATTTTTCTAAGTATTCAGAGCATTTACTTCCTTAGCCCACGGATGATCCCAATAGCATCACACTATTTCATTTTTATTCAGAGGAAGTTCATTTGTGAGAGGTGCTTGCATGCAGGTCCCTATGAAAGAAAGACTTTGTTAAGAGACAGAAAATGAAAAGTCTTTGGAATTCGAAAGCCTATCTATAGTATTCTGGTGAAGTAGGATGATGTGAGTTCAATCAGTAATTGTTTAATTAATGTACTAATGTGTTTTCTGGAACCATCTATGTGCCAGTAACAGAATGAAACCCTGGTGGTGAAGAAGTAAATATAGCAGAGAGGATTACTGCCCTCATAGAGTCTGCAGGTTGCATAAGGACAGACAGCTATTTAAACAAATGATTATGAAATTAATATAAACACATTGTTATATAATTTTTTTGTTTAAAATAATAGAAGAAAGCAAAGATAGTTCAAATTTTCTGAATATAGATGAGTGTAATTATTGAAGAGTTCTTATATATTTAGTTCCTAAAGATGGTGATCAAATGAATCTAATTGTCCCAATATTTCTACTCTGAGTTCAAAGTAGAAATTGACCCAGGACCAGACAGAGATAAATAAAAGAATAATGTTTAATTCCAAAAGAACTGGATTGGGTAAACTGAGTTTGGAATTGAAATTGTGGTCAGAACCAGGGTCCCCCTTTCTTTTCCCAGTCCAGAACTTGGGGGAAGAAGGAGGTTAGATTAATTCTGCTGGTCCCAGAAGTATAGAATTTTTTTATAGTCTCTCTAACCCTAGAACTGGACACATCACTCCTGCCATGGTGGGGAGTCTGTGAAAGAGAGAAAGAAGCGTCAGATCTACTTTATCCAATACTTCAAAGAAGGCAGAGAACTCTAGTTTAGGAAATAGAGATCCTTCCAGAAAAGGATGAGGTTAAATAGATGATTCTTTTGCATTATACATTATTTTAAGGTCATTTTAGCTTCAAATCAGCCATAAGATTTTTAAGTATGAGTTTGCCTTTTGCCACAGATGAAATCCTTCTACCAATGAATAAAGATACTTTATTTAATATGTTGTGCCACTTTCATATTATGGTAAATACTTATTAATTAGACTGATATTTTTACTAGTGGAAATTCCTCATGTTACTTTATATTAACGCATAAATTTTATTTCCTATCTTCTCATACTTTATCTAAATACAATGTATTTTACATTAGTTACATCTGCAAAACCTCATTTTACCTATGAAATGATACATGCAATTTCAAATTGCCACAATTTACTCTGGTAAGTTTCTTAATCATATCATATATCAAAACAGATAAGAAATCCATACTGGGTTCATGCTTAGGTTCAATCAACTTTTAGCCTTGGGACCAACTAAAGCCGTCAACATTGCCCATTGTCTCTCTTTTGTATGTACATTATTTCCTTCATTATTTGTTTATTTTCACAGTTATTCTCCCTACTGCACTCCAGTCTGATTCCTAAGATAGTTTTACAGTGTTTTTGGTTACAAGGATATTTTAGATGCACTTCTCTGTCAAAGATACTGTAATCTCAGTCTTTTTCCTTTCTTTATATTTTTATATTGTTTTACTTTTTTCCTTTAAGTTCTATTCTTTGGGATTTAATGTGATAATTTTTTGTAAGGTAATAACATTTTCTGATCCAAGAAAATAAACATACTTGATGAAGTACGTCAACATATTAGATAATGGAAATGCCTATTAGCATTTCAAGTAAAATGACAAAGGTCAGTGAGGGAGATATACTAGATCAGGGGTCCTTTTAAAGCTCCTTAAACATGACGGTCAGTGACTGGCTATGTAACCCATCCTGAGGACCAGGTAACAATCAGTCGTCTCTTTCTATAGTTGAAATATATTTCTCTGTTATGTGTAGCATTTCCAATTCTCAAGGAGTGTCTAGTATCTCTGCAGCTCTGGGGTTTTCTCCACTTAAGTTACTTGCTGAGTGTAGTTTGAAATTGGTTTTATGAAACTACTTTGCATACTTGTTAAGAAATAAAGCTCTTATGTTCCACAAATCTGAATGTGGTGGTACTAGGATTATGTAAATAACTTTTAAAATTATTATATAAATAACTCAAGCAAGCATATCAAACTTTCTCAGGATCAATTTCCTTGTTTGAAAAACAACAGCATCCATCTATTTAAGCATCTTCATGCTTAAATAGAGCAGAGTCTGCCATAGAAAATATACACAAAATCCACTAGCTGCCTAACCTCTGCTCATCTCTTGAGTATAAGCTTCAGTTTTACTTTTCCTGGAACAGTTTCTCTGATCTTGGGACAAAGTTAAATTTTTCTTTCATAGATTCTCATTGTGCTCATCTTCTCTTATGGTCCATCATATTACACTGAAGTAGCAACATTCATGATACATACTTTTTAAAAAGCTTTCGGTTTTCCTCTCTGTCCTTTTATATCTGCTCTGGAGTGTTAATTTTAATTTTCTGACATTGGGATGAATTTTAGTATAAATTTCTAGGACTCTCTTGGTCAGTTTTAAATGATGAAATCTGTTTGGTCACTTCTAGTCACCAAATTCTCATTTAGTAATTAATTTATCTACTGTAGGAAAATAATGATAGTAAAACATATCAAGTTTCATTTGGGGGTCAAGACTTCATTTCCCTTGGTCAGGGTCCACAAGAAGGCAGGATCACAATCAATTCTTTCTCTCTTCCCCCATCTAGGGTTCCTGTCCTTCTGCAACTAACTTATTAAACACAGGATCTTTTATTTGTCCAACTTTTGATCTGTAGGATTGATGAAGATATAGCCTGGGAAACGCCATGCTTCGTGGTTCTACTCTTGTAATCTTTAACACCTGCCTTTCTTGGACCTGTAGAAGCTCCTCCCTTCCTTTCTCTATTTCTCTATCTCTCTCTTCCCTTTCTGCCTGCCTGCTGTCCTCCATCATTCTTTCCTGCCTTCTTTTCTCTCTCTTTCTTTATTTCCCCCGTCAGCTCCCTCCATGTGAGTTATGGATTCTGCCATTTCAGTTTGGACTGTGATTTCATTTGTCTTGGTACCTCAACTGAAATTGAGATCATATAGTTCTGCTTAGTTTATTTATTTATCACTTATTTATTTACTTATTTCCCACTGATATTGTTACTCAGTGAAAGCAGATATGACTATCTTCTTCCATATGCCAACCCAGTGCCTAGTGTCTATCAGGTACTAAGCTCATGGACATCTGCAAGAGTTCAAGCAAGGTCACAGATGTGCACAGTGCTTAGGGTGCAATCTTTGCAACTGTGAGTGTTTTTTTCTGGTTGTCAAGTGGTTCGAAACTGTCATGTTATACTCATCCAGTATTATCAGTCTGATTTTGTGATGTGTTACTAAAATGTAGGTTCATAATCAAGTTGGGATGCTGTGGTGGTATTAATTGCAGCTAAGTCCAGATTTGATGTTAGTTGGGATCACTTTTCTTTGTTTTCCAAGAGTAAGATGAGAGTCACACGGTGGCAAAATCAAAGCTTCCTCTGGTTCTATCTTTGTCCAAATCTACACCCATATACATATAAAATAAGTCATACTTGAGAAACATTTATAGAATAAAGGTGCTATAGTGCTCCAATATTAAATTTCTTAATTTCAACCAAACTCAGTTCCTCATATCTCAGCTTTTAGGCACTGCCCTATGACACTTGAATAGTCTGTTATAAAGTGTTCCCTATAGCACCCAAAACGTAGCATTTTAACTATCACTTTGAAAGAAAAAAATTCCCAAATTAAAAATTAGGTTAAATGTAAAGTTTGGAATGGCATTATGTGAGTAATATATTTTATTTTATTTTCTCAGTACTGCTCACTGTTGGGAGGAGATTCATTTGAGTTTCATGGACACAGAGCTAGAATTTGTACAAGGTCAAAGCTGGTGCAGTGATAATTTGAGTCAGAAGGGAATACATACATAACTTTCATGTCACAGTAGAAGTCAGTGGCAAAGCGAAAAAGTCAGAGCCTGGATCTCCCGACCACAAGTCCATATGTCCTTTGTTCTTTCAACTATTTATTTATTTTATAATAGAATATTCCACCCGCGTTTTTCTATTGCTTTTTCAAGCTTTTGAAATATTTCTCAGAATTCAATTTTATGTACCTACCCCATAATTAAAATATGATATATCCTGCAAATTTGCCTGAGAGTTTTTTAAGTAAATAAATAGATAAATAAATGAATTGACAAATAAACAAATGAAATACAGCCAGAAGTCTTTCCCCTTTTCCTGTCTCATTCTTCAACTACTCTTTCTTCAGAGGAATTTGGCTTAATTTCTGTGTCTATATAACTATATGTGCTTCAAGCTTTCATCTAAATATCTTACTCTGTATATCTTTATTTAACTTGTTTCTTTCTTTCAGGGTTACCAAATGTAGATTTCACTCACATAAAACATATTACATTTTTTGTATGAATTTTCAATATTGTTTTTATCTATTCCTATATTAGGGACAGTTTAAATATTTCTACTTGTCGAGCATGAACAGTGCTAGACAAATACCTTCATGCAGATAAATAAAAATATCTTTAGGGTACACATTTATAGGGTGTATGGATATTCTAATTTGTTAGATTTTGTGGAATTGACCTCCGAAATGATTAATTTACACTCATTGCAAGAGACCTATTTCCTCGTTGCCTTGACAACATTTGATATTTGAAAATTATTTACATATTGTCTAAGAGAAAAAATGGCATTTTATTGTTTCAATTTGATTTTTTTATTATTAGTATAGTTAAAAATCTGTACACATTTATAGTAATTCAATATAGTCTTACATAGCTTGGCAATTATTTTCTATTGGGTTATTACTATTTTTATCTTTTATTAATATAGGGATTATTTACACTTTCTGAAAATTCATCCTTTGCTGATAATGGGCATTGCAAATATCCTCTACCAATCTTCTAGTCTTTGAGTTGGCTGTATATTTAGTTTATTATGAATATTAGATGGTTAAATTTTAGCAATCTTAGGCCTCTCAGCTGTGGACTTTAACAGTGTTTCTGGATTTTTCTTCCTTCTTATGTGAGGCAGGGTGACTAGGGTAGGACGGAGTTGGTTGTCTCCTTGCCCCAGTTCAGTTGTACTCTGGTAATAAATCATAGGCTTAGGTTCTGGTTGACTAGACTCTCTCAAGGATAGACACTTATGAAGAACAGAGTGTTCTGTCTTAATTCAGAATGGTTCCTTCATATACAGGAAGTATGAGGGGATTTTTCTTTGCCATTTACTGTGAAAATCATGGAGGTCAAATTCCCACAAATATTGGACTTCCATAAGTTTGGGTTCTCATGGAGTTTTTGACTCTCAGATTGTCCACACCTCGCCTCTAGCAATCCCTTAAGTACAGTTCAGCTTGTCCTACGATGGTACTTGCTCTTGCAGAATAAATGAATGTTTTCTCAAGTGAGTGAGTTCTTAGTTCTTAGGGAGCTGGATCATTTTTCACAAGAGCAGGTTATTAGAAATAGCAAGTCTATCCCTGGTGTTCTTTTACTTCTGTGTGGATCTCTTTGTGTTTCCATTTTCCATCATGCATTGAATCAGCAAGAGTCTGTTACCAGATGTGGTCCCAATCTTGGACTTCCAGTCTCCAGAACCATTAACCAAAACAGTAAATCTCTTTCCTTTAAAATGTTTCTAGTCTCATGTATTCTATTATAGCAAGAGAAAATAAACTAAAATCTTTGCTTCCTTTGAAGACTCTAAGAGGAATCATTTGTTTTTTTCAGTTTGCTTATGTTAATATTTGTTTTTAGGACAGAGTGAGGGCTTACAATGTCCTTACATTGAGAACTGGAAGCCTTTTAATTGATCATTAAATAACAATTTAAGTTTTCACTCTTTTCATGCTTTTTTTGACTGTTTTGAGAAGTCTTATTTGATCCTGTCTTAAAGACAGTCTCTATGCTTGATGTAATAGTTTAATGTTTTTCCCATGTGATGTCTTTCAATCCATATTTTATTTTTGTATGTGGTTTGAGGTAATAATCAAATGCATATATAAAATTGTATGTATTTAATATAGGTATTTAAATACTTATAATATTGACTAGTACATCTTTTCCTCACTAATTTTAATATCGCTTCTGTCATGTTAGCACATATTTTTATCAGCTCTCTGTTGTTTTTTCTATTTCTACCAAATTTAGAAAAAATTCTCATACAACGACTTATTCCCCACATTTATTCTTTAGAATTTTCTAGGCCATACTAAGTTTCTTTATTTTTTCATATGAAGTTTTTCATTAATTTAGCAATAGCTCTAAAAAGTGTTATCTGAGTTTTTTGTTGAAATCACATGGAATTTATTATTTCATCCATAAACTGGGACAAAATAAGTTGTTTGGTTTCCATGTATTTTGTAATCATTCTTTCTTCTTTGAAGTAATACCCAGGTCACCTTGAATAAAGTATTTATATTTTACCCAAACTTGTCTGTCATTAGTGTACAGTTGGTTTCTAGGTTTTTTCCTCAAATGACTAATCACATCCTATTAGTGACATTTTATCATCTTATCTTGTGAAGGGAATTCCCATTTTTGAATTTGTGTCAAAAACATCACTGACTCTAGATTTTATTCACATTGGCTAATTGGACTCTGTGTGATCTTGCTGCTATAGCTGGTATCTTTAACGATTATCTGTTGTTAATGAAATCATGTTTAAGGAGTGACCCCTTTCTCCTTTGAGACTGTGCACAAAACACTTTGGTTAAAAAGAGTTTCTCAATTTCAGTCTCATATTTTAATGTGAAATTATTGAACAACCATACAATAAACTACAATCAAGTGTTCAAGGACTTAAGAAACATTTGTGAACAACTTGAGATAATCCTAAATAGATTACTGAGTTTCTTTATACATGGAAAAGCAGGATGCAAAGTAATATTAAATATGTATGTATGAGCTGTCTACTGATACACAGAAAAATTATACTAACAATGATTTAAAGGTTAATACCAAGCACAGATATTAATTATCTATTGATTGTCAAATTGGAGCATAGTGGTTTAAAACAACAATATATATTATCTTACATTGTTTGAGTAGAATACAACTAGGATTCCAAGGATGGTTTAGCTGGATGCTTCTGGTTCAGAGTGTTTCACACAGTGTCCATCAAGTAGTAGGGTGCAGCTGCAGCCAATTAAAAGTTTGACAGGAACTAGGTGGTAAAGTGGCTCACTCATGTGTCTGATGGCAAAAAGTCCTAGTTTCCTATTAGCTACCAACAAAAGGCCTGATTACTTCACTATGTGCGACCCTCCGTGAGTCTGTATGAGTGTCTCTTTGGCACAGCAATGGATTTTCCCAGGGGAATTTATTTAATTATGTGCAAAGGCAGAAACATAATGTCATTTATGACCCATCTGCAGAAGTAACACTGGTTATTTCTGCAATTTTCTGTTTCTTACACAGGTCAGACCTATTGATATGAGCAGGGATTTTACAAAGGGGCATGAATGTCAAGAGATAATGATCATTGGGAGCCATTTTGATGACTGGGTAACACAACATATAAACTAAGAGTTTTTTTTAAAGTTCTCACAAAACTATTGGCAAATATTTAAAAGAATATGTCCATTAATAATATCACTGTATGCCACGAACGATTTTTTGGGAGGAAAAATGAATTCAATTTTTGCAGCCTTTTTATGATGTAATTTCAACTCAACAATTTAAAATGATCTAGTTTTTAAATTTTAAATAGGTATCTTTATGTAGTATTAGTGCAGTCTCAAAGTCCTTAACTAGTAGTCAGAATAAATACTCTAAAAATAGCTGTATGGATTATGAGCTCCAATTTTAGGTAGTTTTTCTCTTCAGTTCCACCAGACTTTCTTTTCCAAGTTAAAAATCAAGTTTTCATCTTTTAATTTACATAGTACAATATTGCCTCTAAAACTTTATTTTAAATGTGTATTTCTAATGCTTTATTTGTCAGAGTTCTTAAAAAATAAAACCAATAGGATGTATATTTAATTATATAAAAGGAGATTATCGTGAGCTTGGCTTACATGATTGTGCAGGCCAAGATGTCTGAAGATATCTGTCTGAGAGTAACAGAACCAGAAAAGCTGTGGTTTAATTCAGTCTGTGTCTAAAGACCTAGACTCAGGGGAGTCTTCAGGGAGTCTTCAGATATGGAGAATAAGAAATTCCCAAAATAATGAGACCTGAGAAAAAGAAAAGGGAGTAAAATTGAAGGCCATGCATTAACGACTTTCATCTCCCAAGACAAATGTTTTCCAGATGCTGGTTACCAGCAAAGAGGATATGTTTTATTATCCTCAATAGAAACAGTCTCTAGGAGGCATTATCTCCTCGGAAAGTAAATCCTCTTCAGATCCTTCCCACAGACCTACCAAAAAAGCTCACATTCCTTACTGTCCAAGCAAAACTGATATGTGTCCACTAGACCACCCCTCAAAATAACCTATATAAATCAAGTCTTTTCTTTGTTCAGGGGCTCATTTTCCACCAAGAGAGTGGGTTCACAGGCACCATTTCATCCCCCTGAATAAAGAGCTGAGATGACTCGTGAGGTTTGCATCCTGCCTGGTCTTTTTTGTGCTAACAGTAACTTATTTTTGACACTGGAAGTCTGTGAAACAAAGAAGCTACTGCTTTAAGTCTGGAACCCTGAAGGCCCAAGAATCAAAAGCCCTGAAGTCTGAGAGCAAGAGATAATGAAAATTCCAGTCCAAGGGGAGAGAGTGAGTACACACTTCCTGCACATTTTTTTAAAAATTTAAGGTTCCAAAGAATTAGATGGTGGCCAGAGACTTTAGTGAGAGTAGGTGTTTACTCAGTCTCCTGATACAAATTCTAGTCTCTTCTAGAAACTCCCTCACAGACACACCCAGAAATATTTTGCCAACACCCTGGGCATCCAGGTTGTCAAGTTAACACATAAAACTGACTATCACAAATGATTTTATTACTTATCCTTCTATCATGGAACTAATCTTAATCCACATACATTTTTATTTTCTATTCACCTATACAGACTTATAGACTAATTAAAAAATGATACAAACATATATGATCCTCTATTGTACAGTATTTTAAAATAAAATAATGTGAACTAATGTATATTTGAGATCTGAAATGTTGTTAGGAAAAACATTTACTAAAAAATTTAGAATAAACAAATATGCATTTTAATCAATCATTTCTGTTGGTCAGTTTTCTCACAAGAAGAATTAATAACTTTCTGAGTGATTTAGTTCTTTAAAATATAAATTTAGCTTCAGATATCATTATCCTTTCTAATGATTCACTTCTTCTAGGCCTTTAGTTGTTTTGTTGTTGTTTTTTGCTCTCCTTGAGCAAAATTTCTTTAGCATTCAGACTGATTTTTGTCTGTAAAGCCTTAAGGTCCTGTGAAATGACAGTGCTCAAATTACTTAAATATATATTAATTTTCCTTTGTAATTCTGCTAATGACTTTATTACACATAGATATTTGTATTTTATTTCAATTTCAGAGAATGGAAAAATGATTTAAAGTAAAAAGGGATGCTTATTTGAGCTTGATGAAAAATGTACAGTGATATTTTTCTTTAAAAAAAAAAAAAACTATTGCATTTAAAATTTAAAATGGATTTGCGAGCATTGGTGCCAAAGGGGCCAGGCATAACATGGGCAACCTAGAAAACTATGTGTATGAGTATTGAGCTCACAGAAAAAGTAGCAGGAAAGGGAAAAACCTGGGCTAGAGAAAATGTTGACAGATGGCAGATTTGCTGATTCCTTTCTCCTGTAATGAAGCAGGATGCTCAGCTGGTATTGTAAGCCAGATATTAATGAATTTTTCACTTACAAAGACCAATGAAGTTTTATTGCTATAAGCAGTAATGTTTCTAGCTGCTGTAAGACATCAGACAATTTATTCAAATATTAGGTTACTACAAGTGAAGTAGCATTGCCAGCAAAATGAAATCAATATAAATTCAAAGACAATGCAATATTTTTTTTAAAAGTTCACATCAAAGTTAAAGGATAATTAAAAAAATTATATACTCCAGGCTAAATGCTACGCACCCACACAGACATGCACACATATATTTATATGTTGCCTATACTCCACATCAAATACATACATTCACATACACACATACACATAAAATTACATAGGGGAAGTTTTTCTGGGTCAGGTATTCAGGTATTCAGCATTGGACTTTGTGATATTGGTCCTGGGACTCTCAAATTCGATTATGCTTTGCCAGCAATCTCCCCTTCAAACTCTTCCAGTAGAAGCTGCAGTGGGGAGACTGGGAGAGGCTGGAGATGCATTCCTTCCACTTCAGCTGGGCCGGGTGTTCCTGTGAGAATCATTCTAGTGGCAACATTTTCTTGCAGCAGCGAAAGTGCCTTCTCACATCAGCACTTGATTGAACTTGCAGTTTGTTAAATAGTTGTAGGACCACGCTCATGTAGTTCCTCAGACACTCCAACTTAAAGGTTTGATTCTCAGTTTCAAGGGACATTTTCTCCGCACTCAAATACACCTGCACCAGATGAGCAGCTGCTCCTTGGAGGTTTGCACTTTGGTGCCCCAGGGCTTCTTCCCTGGGTGTCTAAGATGAATACCTCCAGTCTCCTTCATTTTTCCAGGTGGAGTGTGGTAGCTGCTGCTCACTTCGTGAGAACTTCTCTTTTTGTCTTTTTAATTACTGAGTTAATAACTGTTAACATTTTTAAAGAAGTATTACATTTTCTCTGTTAAAATAAAAAGTGTAATGTATCTCTACCATTTAGATAATATACAAAAAGTTCAGAAAATTCATAAGCATAATTGTGCAATAGAAACATGGAACATGAAGTTCTATTATTGAATATATAGAAAGTGAAGCTTTTCTTGAAGCTTTATTGTTATTTGAGGGAGTCTAGCTACTAATGAAAGCAAAAAATATTATTTTCTCAGTGGGGGTGGCCTGCATTAATTCCCAAGTGCTCCTTGGAAAACAAAATATACAAAATTGAGTTTATATTTCCTGCTGGCTTTGCCAAGCCTCCATCTTCCGAGTGAGATCTCAGCTAATGAGGCCTCCATTGCTAATTTATGTAGAATTTTATCTGAACATTTGAAGCTGATTAATCTCACATTATTTACCATCTTGTCTTCTTTGCTGTTGGACTATTGCACTGTATTTTACTCTTCGAAATCTTTTGGTTGTGACTTCCACAAAGTTACGTGATAAGCAACCTACATCCTTAATTTGATCATGGGATATTCTCTATACCTTTTTACTTTCATTATAGTATGCTACTTTATAAGCGATATCTACAGTGAAGGATGTTTGACATCTCAATCTAGGTGCTTTCCTGGGTCCTCAATTCTGGATCCGGCAACTTCCTATGTGTCCCTATACACTGTTACATGCAACTATGTACCTAGGTACCCAGGAGTCTCAGCAGTTTCACATTCTCCTTATTTCTGAAAGGTACTTCCAGACAATTGAAACATGTGAAACTCAGACATTGCTGCAAACACTGTCTGGTTTTCTCGATCATCCACTGGTGTGTTTTTGCTCCTCACTTTCAGACCTACCTTATTATTTCCACCACTTCAGTATTGTCCCAATTCATTCCCCAGTTTTACTGAATCAGTGTTTCCTTCCTAAAATTCGTAACTCTTCCTGTCACTAAGATGTTTACAATCCCTTAGGGTCTCTGTAGTGTAGACTCCAGGCTGCTCACCTTTTATTCTATCTCCAGTCTGAGATCTAAGAAAACCCACTTTCTTCATTGAATGTGGAACTCTAGTTCCAAGACTTATATTTAAAATAAGAGTATATTTTTGATTTATATTCCTTACAGGTATATTTTCTGGACTTTGAGCTTCAACAAATGCCCCTCTATTTTTAATGAATGTTTCCCCTCTATTATGTTTTGTTTAACTGCCAGGGTTCATCTACAGCAATATTTCCTGTTTTCTCCATTTCAGATTGGGTAACGTCCCAAGAGTCCTAATGTGCTGTTACCTACACCTATTGTATGATTTCTTATTCTGTTTTATCTCTCTTTCTACAACATTATAATTCTTTAATGGAAAAAAGCTCATTCTCAAATATATATTTCCAGTAGTCAGGGGAAAATAAAAAGGACTTATTATATTGGTAAAAAATATAAAAAAAAAATGAGTGAGCAAGTGAAGTATAAAAATTGGGCTAAATCAAACACATATCCAAGAATCAGGAAATCAGGTAGAATACCCTCACAAAAGTTTCTAGAGATCTGAGAGCACTACACATTTTTTTTTTTTTTTGATACTGTGGATTGAACCCAGGGGTGCTTTATCAATGAGCTACATCCTCAGCCCTTTTTATTTTTTTAAATTTTGAGAAAGAGTCTAAGTAAGTTGATTAGGGTCTTGCAGAGGTATTGAGATTGACCTTGAACTCACAATGCTTCTGCCTCAGCCTCCTGAGTCACTGGGCTTACAGGTGTGCACCACAACACACGGACTACACAGATTTTTGTTTATAATTCAATCAAATTCAATCACTGTTATTAGATTTTTTAAAAAGCAAGATATAATCAAAGGCTATTAATGAAAGTATTGTTGATTTTTAAACACATAAAAGATGTTCTCCCACATTTATTTAATAAAACCTCATTGAAACATCACATTTTACCTATCATGTTTGCAAAGTTCAAAAAGTTATATTAAATGTTGTGACCCAAGAGTATGAGGTATGAGGATTCTCACACATTTCTGCTAGCAGTATAAATAATGACAACCTTTATGACAAAATTTTTCCAATACCTGTAAAAATCACCACTGTATATACTCATTTCGCTGTTATTCAACTCTTAGAAATCTATTCTATACATATAGTCTAATAGAGAAGACTACAGATAACATTATTTTATAAAAGGTGTCAGGGTCTTGAAGTGCAGTTCAGTGGTGAAGTATACAGGTAGCACTCAGTAAGCCCTGGGTTTAATTGCCAGCACTTGAAAAAAAAAAAATTAAAGCAGTATAGAATGAAATTAATGATGCATGATAGTAACCATAGACTATGATGTAGATTTTTTGCGGGGGTAGGTATCAGGGATTGAACTCAAGGGTGCTTAGCCAACTGAGTCACATCCCCAACCATTTTTGTTGTATTTTGTTTAGAGACAGGGTCTCCTGAGTTGTGTAGGGTCTCACTGAGTTACTGAGGCTGACTTTGAACTCCTACCTCTGCCTCTTGAGCCGCTGGGATTATAGGTGTATGCCAATGCACCCAGCTATGATGCAGTTTTAAAGTACAAGAAGTTCTTTACAAACTAATTCAAAATGATCTACCTAATATTTAGTGCATTAAGAAGAAGAGGCAGAACAATGTGTAAATTACACCATCTATTAAGAATAATTTGGTAATTAGTAGATTGATTTTCCTAGGACAACAATTGGTCATCCTTCCTATGTTCATGCCTTTGACTAGATGCATTTCTCAACCTTCCCCAAAATATAGTAGTTTATTTCCCTACTTCAGGATGATCTGCTTTGGCCAATAGAATGTGAGGGAATCTACAGGTGTACCTCTTTTGAGCCCTTGCCTCAAGAGGCCTTGCATACTTCTGATGCTTGGAATTCTTCCACTACCATGTAAACACGCCAAGGCCCAGTCCCACCTATGCCCAGCTGAGAATTTACTGAACATGAGGCAAGTGAATGAGGCCACTCCTGGCAGCCAGGCCTGGTCAAGCTATCAGCTGATCAATTACATGAGTGAGAGACCCTGTGACATGAGCCTAGGGAGGAGGGGGACCAGAGCACCTGGTGTCCTATAGACTTGTAATAACAGATGCAGATTGTTTCAAGTCTCTGAGGTTCAGGATGCTTTGCTATGCACAATAACTGATATTGGACAGAGGAGAGAACATATGTATTTTTTTCCCTTTGTATTACAGTAAGTGACCCTGGAACTAATTGTGAGGAATCAAATTTTCCTGATCTTATTTTGTATATAATCTGATTTTCCATACAGACAAAACATTTCATCTCTCTATTTTAAATTGAATTCAAGAAATAATATGAACAATCAAAGATTATAAACCAATTATAAAATATTTGCCAGGGTTATTAGTCGAGAGTGGAGAAAGTAGTCAGTGAATTTTTTCATTAGTATTCTTAACTGTGAACTGACTCAAATAAAAACATCTGAGCTTGAAAAACACAAAAGATTCTGTCGTGTTTCCTCTGACTCATACACATATAGGCTAATTTCTAGAAAGCATGTTCAAGGAATTTAATAGAAAGGGTGCCCTCAATACTTTTAGGCATCCTGGATATTTTGCTGATACCATTAGCATAAACTCTAACTACAACATTTTTTATAATTTGTTTAAATATGAAAAGAATACATATACATGTATTATTAAGTCTGTTTAATCTTCCTTTTTATCTAGAAAACTAATCCTTTGGAGTTGTAAGGCAATTATCTAACATCTTAGCCCACGATGATAGTAGACTAATGAACTGTGTTGGTAAAAAAGGATATAGATTGAATTGTCACTAATTCTTCTCTTAAATCCTAATACTTGCTTCTACAAACCTGCTCTGTCTTGTTCCCTTGGGTCCACAGACCTGAGCGCATTAACTGGGATGGTGAAAGATCAACATATATTTGATGAATATTTAGTAAAAACAAAACATCTACTCATTTACTGTCCAATATGCCAAAGGCAGACAAATATCCCACATTTTCCTATATTATTTTTCCATGCCTGGAAGCTTCAATTCACTTCCCTTGACCTATTTAAGGTCTGCCCTTAGAGACTCCAATCAACTTACATATATCACTTTTTTGAATGTCCTAGTGAGCCCTGATGATCACACTGAATTCTCCTGCTTATTGTTTTTCCCAAGTAATTATACTATTGTTCAAAAAAGATTTGTGCACATATGCTACTTTGTAGCTAGATTTTTCAGCTCACTGGGGCCAGATGCTCTGTGTCGATTGACTTTCACTGAGTCCAGTCTTTTTATATGAGTTGCCAAATCATATCACAGAATTTTCTGAAGAATATGTACATTTTTCCAATCACTTTTGACCATCCATGACATGCAGGTTAGTCTGACCATGGAAGACAGTTAATACAGATCTCAACACACTTTCAAAATCAAGCTTTTGTTTCCAGATAGAAAGACAAAGTGTTATGTGTATCTTGATCTTTGCTTGGTTTAGTAGCTCTTTGTAGCAGAAAAGTTTCTTTGAAGTTCTTTATCATTTATAAATCTTGAAGTTATGGTGTAACAAATATTGGCAAAATCTGTTAACTCATCAACTAGAATGCAGAAGTCATTGTTTATCAGTTTATTATATAACACTTCTTCAGCATCGTGTGGCATTTTGTCAATATATCAACTTATGGTACTTATATGAGAGTGGAATCTTATCTGTTTTATATAGTGAATCTTGACATAGCATTTCCTATAATTTTACATGTTAGTGTTAAAAGATTCTTACCTATTATGTGATTTTGCTCTCATGAGCAATAACTTATAACTTGTTTCTTTAATTCTTCTAGGGACTGATTTTTTTTTTTAAGCTTTGTTTTGAGATTTTGATGCTTATTTAAAATAATTAGTGCCTTTACTTCTTAAATGCTGTGACTTTTAGATAAGTGGCTTTACATCATTGTACTCATTGCCGTATATCCTAATGGTGTGCTGTAGACTATGCACAATGGATAGGACAACTTGAATCAGCAGCCTGCATAAGGTCCCGTGATAGGTAGTTTTCCTTGTAATGAAGGATTTATCATGTGTCCTCTGTTGTACTAGTGCAGTGAAAAAACTTGAAGATTTTAACAATAACTTTATGAAAATTAGTCTTCATCTTTTAACAATAACTTTTATGAAACTTTTCATAAAGTTATTTTAACTATATAGTTAAAATAACTTTATGAAAATTAGTCTTAATCATTGGTCTAGAATATTCTTTTTGTTTCTCACACATCATTTTAAACATTAGTACATTCAACCATTAAAATGTTCCTCAAATGCAAACATTAATGAATATAATGTAGATGAGCATATGCAAAAGCTACTGAGAAAAAGGAATAAAAAAGAAGGGGTAGAATCTCAGGAAAATAGAAGTGAGACCAATAGAGAGAAAAAGGTTAAATCAAAAGGGAGGGGGGAGGGGAGGAGTGAGGGCATGAGGAAGTAATGGGGGATAAAACCTACCAAGTTGTGATACGTCCATGTATGAGTATACTAC
The DNA here is from genome assembly GCF_902686445.1 of Sciurus carolinensis. Classification (NCBI taxonomy): domain Eukaryota; kingdom Metazoa; phylum Chordata; class Mammalia; order Rodentia; family Sciuridae; genus Sciurus; species Sciurus carolinensis. The sequence continues at coordinate 91,329,415 of NC_062224.1, forward strand.
AATATGTATGTATGCATATATGCATATATATGTAAATTATAATGCATTAATTGAAATAATAATGGTAGTAGAAAGTAGATCAGTAAAACAGAGCAAGCAGATTAGGGGGAGGGGAAGGGAAGGACAGGGAAAATATTAGGGAATGAGATTGATCAAATTATGGGCATGTAGGAATATGGCATGTTGAATCCCATTAATGCAACAATGAAATTATCCAGCTCGTCGAACACCAGAAACAAAATCCATTGCCAGAACGGTCACTTTGAACAGAACCACCAGTGTCCTTGAGGATGTGGGCTCAGACCTGGCGCTTGTTCTTGGGGCCACAGTCACCTCTGCTGTGCCCTCACTGTGGCACTGGCGCAGGCTGCAGACACCCTAGACACTGCCCTCCCCTCCTGCAGGAGCCCACCAGGCCCTGCCTCTTGTTCCCAAGCCTTTGTACTCCCCTCCCAGGGGGAGAGAGGAGAAAGGAGGAGTTGGAATTCCTCATGTACTTGACATCGTTCCCTCTGAAGAGACACTTCTGTTGCCTGATTTGTGGTACTTACAGCATTTGTTTTCCATTGAAATTTTCATTTATAAATTTATAGATATGTACTAATTGAGAATTTTTATTGTTTATTCAGTAAAATTAAGAAATATTTACTATGAATTTAAAAAATTATATAAAAAATTTCGATTTGCTTCTACATAATCATGTTAGCACCTAAAACAATGGAGAAATGGCACGGCAACTTAGTTATGATACGCAAAAATTTGTTTTTCAGGATTAAAATTTCCCTCTTTTTACTATAGGAATAAATCAGGTTATCTATCCAAACCAAGTCGGTTGTATTCAAGGGAGCTCTGGAGAGCTAACTGAAGAGGGAGGGAGTCACAAAATCCTCAGCTCCTGGTCCTGCTGTGAGATAAGTACTCACAAGTTACCAATAGCCTTTCCCATCCCTTGTCAAAACCAGAATGGACTCAGGAAAAGGAACATGTTCCTTTTTGCACCGTCAGATGCAGCTTGATATCCTCCAATTCAGTTGCTAAATGGTCTATTCCTCATTGTTCACCGTTGTAAGCACTAGCATCGTGTGTGGCAAATAAAGTTAAATAAACACTTTTGGTTTTGTTTGATCAGATTCTGTCATAAAACCCAAATGACATCTTGCTGAGAATTTGAGATCTGTGGAACTCTGTTTGAAAAATCTTAGTTATTGAAACATAAACATGATATCATAATGATTTTGTGAGAAACATACTCACCTACCCAAACCCAAAGAAAGGGCTTGGGACCAGGAGGTACAGGAACAACAACAACAAAGCAAGACTTTAATTATGGTCTTGCAAAATCTGATGCCTGATTGTCATGGTCCCCAGGATGGTTACAATCAGTATTTTATCCCCTAGGGCACAAGGTCCCTCTCCTGGTTCCTCATTGGCTGAGTACTATGGAGTACACAATCTTCTCCAATGTCGCCTAGGTTTTACTGTCTCTTATTGGGTTATTTAAAGAAACATACCTTTTGTTGTTCCCACCTCCCTTTGCTCTCTTGTGGCAGGATAGGTTTACTGCTTTACCTAAGTTACTCTTTCTTGACAGAGATTTCTATCTCTGTTGAAGGGGTTAGGCCGACCCCATACCCCAATTCCTGCTTGTCAAGGGCTGTTCAGGTGCATGGACTTTGGATCTGCCACATCCATAGCTCTGGTGCGATTTTGTGAGTTAACTGCTTGTAACTTTCCATTCTGCTCTATTTCCCCTCTGGCTGCCTTTCTTACATCTCAGTTTGACATTGAAGGTTAAATACTGTATTCTGAAAACGGACCACTAGACTTTATTTCTCACAATTTTAAAAGTGAAGAAAGAATTTGATTCATTTAAATTTTGTCATTCTATATGAATACTTAGAAATATGTTTTAGTATATGTTTAAAAATTAAAATAGTCAAACACTATGACATATAAGATGTAACAGTTTTGCTTGGTATGTATTTGAATACATACATGAAATATTTGATTGAATCTGAGTAATGATTTTGAACTTGGTATTATTCTTTTAAAATTGTTCTTTATTTTAAAAATAAAATTGGTAAAGAATAATTATTAATGGTTATTTAATACTATTCACTACAAATAAATATTAGTGGATGGAAGGCATAAATAATTTACTATGGAAGTCAAATGTACAAAGTCACTTGACATTATATTGTATTTAAAACAATTATAATGCCTTTAAAAGCATATTAATCACAGCAAAACATATGTAGTGAACTAAGTTAATCTTTTAGTTCATTTTGTTTCCAAGCTGTATCCTGGTTTTGTGTTACTACAAATAGAAACTCCATAGCAATAACATATACTTATTGTCTACTTCCCTGTGTAAGTTTATGCGGCTCTTATTTCCTTTTGAAATGGGACTGTCTCTCCTATTACATTTAAACATTTTGACTTTAATTTTTCCCTTTTTCAAATATGGCTGATCATTTTTTTACTTTTTAAAATGTAAATTGTAATTGCACATTCATTATACAGAATAGTGAGTTTCACTGTGGCAGAGTTGCACATGCACATAACATGATTTGATCAATTTCACTCCTCAGTTCCTCCACTTGCCCTGCTCCCTTCCCCTGCGCTTCTCTTTCTATCCTAATAGTTTTCCTTCTATATTTCTGAGATTCTTTTCCTTGCCTTTTTTCCCCCTCTAGCTTTCTGTTTTAGTCAGCATTTTTGCTGCTGTGACTAAATGATCTGACCAGCACAATTTTAGAAGAGGAAAAAGTTTATTTCAGGGCTCTCGGGTTTCAGAGATCTTAATTCACTAGAAGGCCTGCTCCATTCCTTGAGACTGGAGGTGAGGCAGAACATTGCGGTGGAAGAGTGTGGCAGAGGGAAGCAGCTGGCATCACCAGGAAGTAGAGAGAGACTCCACTCTCCAGATACAAAATGTATACCCCATAGCCACGCCCCAATCCCACCTCCTCCAGCCACACCCTACCACTTCAATTAATCACATCAGGGATTAATTCACTGATTGGGTTAAGACTCTTACAACCCAGTCGTTTCTCCTCTGAACTTTCTTGCATTGTCTCACATGTGAGCTTTTGGAGGACTCCTCATATTCAAACCAGAACACTTTCACATATGAGAGATAACACTTATTTTTCTGAGTCTGGCTTAACATGATGTCCTCCAGTTCCATCCATTTTCTTCTTCTTCTTTTTTTTTTAAGGCCAAATAAATAAAGCTCCTGTGTGTGTGTGTGTGGGGGGGGTGTTGTGGGTTTGTGTGTGTGTGTGTGTGTGTGTGTATCATATTTTCCTTATAGACTCCTTTATTGGGAGACATCTAAGCTGATTCCATAACTTGGCTATGGTGAATTGTGCTGATAAACATGGGTATAAATGTAACTCTATAACATGCTTTCTTTAATTCTTTTGGATAAATACCAAGGGAGTGTTGTAAGTTCATCATAGAGTAATTTCATTTTTAGCTTTTTGAGGAACCTCTATACTGATTTCCATAGTGGCTATTCTTATTCAAATTCCCCACCAACAATATATAAGACATTCTTTCTCCCACATTCTTACCAGCATTTATTATTTGCATTCTTGATGATTGCCATTCTGATTGGAGTGAAATGGAATCTCAGTGTGGTTTTAATTTGTACTTCTCTGTTGGTTATCAATGTTGACCATTTCCTCTCATGCAAGTTTTAGCTATTTTTGAGAAATAGCTTTAGTTTATTTGCCCATTTGTTGGATGAATTAGGGTTTTTTGTTTTGGGTTTGAGTTTTTAAAATATATATATTATATATTCTGGATATTAATTCTTAGAGTAGCTGGCAAAGATTGTCTCCCATTCTGTAGGTTATCTTTTCATGTTAATTATTTTGTATACTAAGGAGAAACTTATTAGTTTGATACCATCTCATTTATTGATATTTTGGAAGTCCTATTCAAGAAGTCATTTCCAAGTGCCTATATATTAGAGTGGTTCCACTGGTTTTTCTAGCACTTGCAAAGTTTTGGGTCTAAATTTTGGGTCTTGGACTCACTTTGGCTTGACCTTTGTACAAGGTGAGAGATAGGAATCTAGTTTCATCCTTCTACATATGGATATACAGTTTTCCCAGCACTGTCTTTCTCCAACATGTGTATTTGGCACCTTTGTCAAGGATCAGATGATTGGTATCTGTGTGTTGTTTCTGTGTCTTCTCTTCTATTCCATTGGTTTGTGTGTCTTTTTATGCCAGTATGAAGATGTTTTATTTTCAAAATTTATTCTATTTTAATTCCTTCATCATCTTATATTCATTGGATATACATACAGTAATTACAAGCTATCTTTTAAATCTGATTTGGCTGTTCATGATTTCTGCATTTATTCATGTTGTTTTGTTTTTATATGTTTTTTAATTAAAAAACATTAATTCATTTTTCTTTAAAATTTTTACTATGACATTCATGAAGGCAACTTAACCTGAAGATTCAGAGTTTAAGAGGAGGGAAAAGAATTATTGGGACAAGAGACTTGCCTAGATTGTTGAGGTTCCTCTTTCCTCTTGCTGATATTATATATATGACTCAAATGGATATTAGTCACATATAAGGTACTGATTTTGATTAAGAAGTTCAAAGAAGCAATTACTTACTCTGATCTGTAGAAAAAATAATCTTATATTAAGTAGTTCAAATGACTTTGTACCTGAATCGCTAAGATATGTGATTCAACACATTCTTATAATTATACATTCACATTCCATTAGCAGCTATCTGGTACACTACAGAATTGATTTAACTTCGAATAAAACCCGATTTAAACTTAATATCCATTTTTATATAACCAAAAATATGAACAGAAACATTTTAAGTAGTAATTAGAAACTAAATTCAAAAAATCAAGGCTATTGTTTATGAATCACTTCAAATCTAATCTCTTTCATATGCACTTTCTCCTAAGAGTTACCAGTTTTTATTATTTTGACTGCTAACCATTCACTTTTTGGAGGTATATTTTGGTGATTTATTATCTTCTGTAGGTTTTTTTCTTTGGTTTGAATGTTTTTTTTCCTCTTTAACTTGTGTCATTTCACTTGGTTCTAGATAATGCAAACTTGAGTATGTTAAAATTGAGCAAAAATTCATATCTTTTTAACACTCTATTTTGAAAAAATGAAGAATAACTGAAAAGTTTCAAAAGTAATACAAAGAATCCCCATGTAAATCACTGGGATTTTCCCCAAAGTTAATATTTCACACATGTATGTATTTGGAGTATGTCTATTTCAAGGTGGAAAACATTTTAAAATATTAAAATGTGAGGGACATAGGAATGGAATAGAAAATTATTTAGGTAATTGTAGTCTTATTTTTTATTATTGAAAAGAATTTTCATTTAGAAGAAAAAGGATCAATTCTGGGTATCAGGATTTTGGGGTTCTAATACTTGTAATTGACTTCACAATGACTGTAGAAATTTAAGTGAGTTAATTACTTTCTAAGTAACACTTTTCACAACTATTTAGTGGAGATAATATCATAATTTCTTCCTCTCAGGGTGGCTAAAATGATGAAATAAGCTCATATATAATATCGACTAATTAAAATTACTATAGGAATATGTTATTACTTTATGAATCAATAAAGGGAAAGACTGTGCAGATAGAGCTGAAAGAAATGTTATCTTCTTCATTTTGTTTCTCAGTAAGTGGAGGTAGTATTTCACTGAAAAATGACTGACTGCCTACCATAAAAACATTAGATCATTCTTTGAAAGAAATAAACTAGTAAAATTCTGAAATTGTGACATAGGTATAATTTTTCATAGTTCAGTTATCAAGGGCCTCTGTCTGGATGAGAAACAGTGGGCTATTGCTGAAGGTTTTAGAGTTGACTCATTTATAAATACTCAGAACTCTTTGCAGATAATAAAGCTGCATGCCAGTTCAATCGTGAGCCACACATGCCTGTCACATATTTTTGGTAGATAAGCTTACAGAGCTTTCAGAGAATTTTTATCTTTCTCTTAATATTCAAGGCTATTGCTAATGCCTTTCCAGGGACACCATTATATCTCTTATAATAAGGTTGGTTGTTATTTTGTACTGGATATATTTTTCACTTTTTCAGTATCTTGGAGTTTACATATATCTTCAAGTGTCTTCAACTAAATCTGTACTAATCATTCTCCAGGTGAACTGCTCACTCTCTGCTCTCCACATGTCTCCTACACACATGTCCAGTCCATCAAGTCTCATGCGAAGTCTGCAAGCATCCTTAAACCTGTTCTCTGTTGACTTTTTACTCTGGACACAACATCATGAAGTAGCATAGTGACTGACTGGTCTTGTCCTTTTTTGCTTTCTCTTTTCAAACCACTCACGTTTTTCTGCTCACGTTTTCGTACTTTCTTTTTCACAATATTCAAGGATCTTTTACTAGATATCAATTCTAATACTAGATCCCCTTTTCAAGAGGGGGATAGGAATTGACCTATATTTTGCTTTGAAACCATGAAAGACCCACTCTTCTTACTTGTACCCAAACTTATAGGATGCATAGAAAGATTACATCAGTTAATTTATATAAGGTACCCAGAACACTTCCAATGTGTTGCCTGCACTAAAATTAATGTGTTCTTATTACTGTTCTGAAAATTCTCATACTTCTCTTTTTAAACTTCTGATGCTCCTTCGCCCTACTTTTCCTTTCTGTGTGTGGATCCCTTACTGTGCTCTTTTATACACTTTTTTTTTTTTGGTTGTTGTTCCTATAGAGATACCCCTTTATATGTGTATTTGTTTTCATTCTTCTTTTGTTTCTAGAACTGTAATGTTTGTTAGCTCTTATGCTCCTTCCTGTTTTCACACCCGTAAAAATCTTATCCAAGGTCATCTTGCTGCCAGCTCTTGCTTGCTCTGTTTTTCAATCTCTTCCTCTGGAATGTCCATTACTTCCTTGGAAATACTATAACACTACATTCTTTGCTCATGGTATTTGGAGCACTCTATTTTGAGTTATATTATTTGAATTTTGGTTGCCGACCTCCACTCCAGATGGTTAGTTGGTTTTGGGACTACATAGTCTAAGGCATCTAGCAGTTTCACAAGGTAGGAATTCAATAAACATTTACATGACAGATTATATTTTCCCCAAATAACTGCAACAATAAGTTTCATCCCACATGTCCCCATGCAATATGATATTGGTCATTTTCCACAAAGTGACAGAGTGTCTTTCTCCACCCTCTTGAACTTGGGCAGAAAATTTTTAACTATTTGTTCCTATTGGTATAGGACAAAAGTGAATCTGTGTCTTTTGGTGGCTTTCAATTTTTGCTCTTAGACTAATTTTTGAGACTTTCTCTCTGAACCTCACTCTTTTTCTTTGTGTTTCAGTTTGTATAATTTCTGTTAATCTGTCTCTATGTTTAATATATTTTAAGTTCGCTTATTTTTACTTGACTATGTTGAGTCAATGATGAGGTTGTTAATGCTATTTTTACATACTATTATCCATAATATATTTTTCATATTTTCATTTGATTCTTTCAAATAGTTTTTGTCTTTCTGCTTGTGGGTATGATCATACCTACTATTCACTAGCATTCTCAACATAACAATCATTTTAAATTCATTGTTCCATATTGTAGCATCTGAATCATATATGACAATATGACTATTTGACTATGGTATGACTTGTTCATTATGTAATAGAAAAACAAGGAAGGGCAGTTGCCAGTGATTCTGTAAGTAGTAATAATGTGGCCTCTGAACTTACCAATGTTCTCTGAGAACTTACCAATGGCAAGTAAGGTAGTCTGCTTTAGATAAGATGTAACCAGTAGAATTAAGAGAGAAGTTAAAGTTTTATCTGAGTAAATGAAAGTCATACTGAAAAGGGTAAAACCTACTGTGAGTTAAAAACTGTGAAATATTATGTTTCTTAAGTACCTATCTAGTTATAATATTTGGCATAGGGAGGTAACGTAGGAAGGTATGTTTTATTTAGGGGTAGATTAAGTGCCATAAAAACACACTCAAAATCTCAGTAGCTTGCTGAAGTTAAGGTTTACTTCTTATAATACAGGCCAATATGTTGAATGCATCATTGGGGTGGGGGTGTTCTGGTTAGGGCTGCTCTGTGGAGGGACCAGAAATCCAGGTTTCTCTTACTTACAAGGCTGTAGTGTTTCAAGGGTTAATTCTCTAGATCTAGCTTAGCAGGCAAGGGAGTTTCACAGGGTGGTGAAGGTGCAACACTCCTGGTTACCTTGACTCAGAGGTGATTCCCACCATTTTTCCACTTCTGTTCCTGTTCCTTTGGTGGGAACAATCTTGTGTGATTTCGTAACTGGCCTGGGCAGTGAGAGCTTACAATGTGTCCAGATAAAGTGAATGTTGATGAATAGCTAATGAATAGCCGGATGCATGTCTTTATAATTATAGCAATGTTTTCTGATTTCCTCCTGAAACAAACAAAAAGAAGGTCAGGAAAATATGCATGATATTGAGCAGAAGAAAATTGACTTGTCAAGCAGAACAAATTAACTGAATCGCATATTTAATATTTTTTTAATTTCTTCTTTCAGTATTTGATGTAACTCCTTTAATGTTTGGTATAATTTGATATAGTTTACAAGTCAACCATGGAGAATACAAGTTTTTTAAAGACTTTTATTTAGTAACTTAGTTTTTGAAAAACAAATATGGAGAGCTGGGGGCTTAGCTCAGTGGAAAAGTGTGTGTGAGACCTTGGGATTGATCCTGGACATGGCAAAAAATAAGAATTAAAATTTAAACAAAATTTTAAATATAGAACTTAAAATATAATTGTTTATAAATGTCAATTAGCTCAAATTATGTTGTTCAGATTTGCATATTACTGGTGTAAATGCTTTTTTATGTTGACTGTTAAGAATTGTGAAAATGTCTGACTATGTTTGTGATTTTGTGATTTTCTTTATACCTACTACAGTTTTCTCAGGGTTTGCATTATGTGTTTTGCGAATCAGTTATAAGATGCATATTTCTGAATGATTATTAGGTTTCCTGATATGTGATACTTTCATACTTATGAAATGTTCCTTTTTGTCTTTGCAAATAACTTGTTTTTGCTCATCTTAATATAAACATACAAGTTTTCTCATGCTTATGATTATGATTTTTTTTTTTTATTAGTACCGGGGATTGAACCCAGGGCTGTTTTACCACTGAGTTATATCACCAGTTTTTTTTTATTTTGAGATAGGGTCTCAATATGTTGCTTAGGGCCTCCCTAAGTTGCAGAGGCTGGTCTTGAAGTTGCAATCCTCTTGCCTTAGCCTCCTGAGATGCTAGGATTATATGCATGTGCCACACACTCCGATTAAAGCACATCTTTTTAAGGCAAAAATGTCTAATTTTTTAAACCAGTCTAGCAATACCTCCCTTTATTTTATTTTTAAACTTTTTCGATAGAGTTGTTAAGATAATTTAATAGAGAGTAAACAGTCTCTTCCACAAATAAGATTAAGGTGAATTCTTGTTTACATGAAAAGTGAGGTTTATATATAATAAATTATCTCAAAATGAACCATAGACCTAATTTTAATAGCAAAAATTATAAAAATTTACAATAAAGCATAATTAAATATTTGTGAATTTAGATTTGGCAATGGAGCCTTAGGTTGCTAAAATAAATGCAAGAAAAAATATTTAATCTTTACCAAAATAAAACTTCTGTATAAAAATAACTTTAACATGGAAGTAAGAAGAAAATTTTAACAGGGTTTTCTTGTTTTTGAAGTTATCGCAACAAATTTTTAACCTGAGTTGAAGGCCAGTCATTTCCCCCTTTTTTAAAAATTGTTTTAATTTTGATTTAGATCTACAAGCAATCAACAGATATATGAAAAAATGTTCAACATCTCTAGTAATAAGAGAAATGTAAATCAAAACTACCCTAAGATTTCATCTCACTCCAATTAGAATGACTATTACCAAGAACACAAGCAACAATAAGTGTTGGCAAGGATGTGGGGCAAAACGTACACTCATACATTGTTGGTAGGGTTAAAAATTGGTTTAGCCACTCTGGAAAGCAGTATGGAGATTCCTTAGAAAACTTGGAATGGACCCACCATTTGACCCAGCTAACCCACTCCTTGGCCTACACCTGAAAGACTTAAAATCAGCATACTACATCAATGTTTATAGCAGCTCAATTCACAATAAGTAGATTGTGGAACCAACCTAAATGCCCTTCAATAGATTAATGGATAAAGAAACTGTGGTATATATACACAATGGAATATTTTTCAGCCATAAAGAAGAATAAAATTATGGCATTTGCAGGTAAATGGATGGAGTTTGAGAATATCATGCTAAGTGAGATAAGCCAAGCCCAAAAAACCAAGGACGGAATGATTTCTCTGATATGTGGATGATGATACATAATGGGTGTGGAGGAAGGCAAGAATGTAGAAAGGATGGATTGTGTGGAGGAGAATGAGGGGTGGGGAGGAGGTGGGCGGAAGGCAAAATAACAGAATGAGATAAACATCATTACCCTATGTACATGTATGGTTATGCAAATGGCGTGACTCTACTTCTTGTACAATTCCTCCCTTTAAATTGGAGTATTTAGTTCATTTGTATTCAATATAATTATTGATGTGTTTTGATTTATGTCTTTTGTTTTCTATTTTTACTTCTCTTGTCTTATTTCATACCTGATTTATTTTAGTCAATAAAATACTTTAAAATTTATTAACTATTCCACTTAGTTCTTGTTTTTTTTTTTTTTTTTTTTTTTTTTTTTTTTGGGGGGGTGGTACTGGGGCTCCAACCCAGGGCCTTATGCTTGCAAGGCAAGCACTCTACTGACTGAGCTACCTCCCCAGCTCCTCCACTTAGTTCTTCTATTTGATTTATAACTATAATTCCTGGCATTAATTTTCATCTGTTTTTTTATATGATTAAATTTGCATCCTTAATCTGTTAGCATTTATTTAAGTCATAATTGTAGGAATCAATTTATATAAAAATATGGTTTAAGGAAATTTAATAAAGTTACTGTCTTCTTCCTTTGTGTTATACTACTACTGAATATTGTCCTTTGGGAAACTGAGACTTTTTAAAGTTCTCAGTATTTTCCTCTATTCTTTAGATTGAACAATGGTTGTTAATTTGTTTTCAAGATCCCCAACCTGTTTTTTGGTTTGTTTTACTGCTTTTCTTATTCTCCTATTTCGATTCAGTGTGTTTTTTAATCATGTACTTTCCATTTCTAGAATTTCTACTTTGAATTTCTTCAGAACTACTTAGATCTCTATTCCAAGATTTTCCATTTGTTCACCCATTATTCCATTTTTTGCCAATTTGGTTTAAGGCATAATGTCCTCAGATGTATTTGTAACAGCATTTTAAAAATTCTTGTTCTTTTTTTTTATTGTAAACAAATGGGATACATGTTGTTTCTCTGTTTGTACATAGAATAAAGGCATACCATTTGTGTAATCATAAATTTACATAGGGTAATGTTGGTTGATTCATTCTGTTATTTTTGCCCTTCTCCCCACCCCTCCCATCCCTCTTTTCCCTCTATACAGTCCTTCCTTCCCCCATTCTTGCCCCCCCAACCCTAACACTAACCCTAAAATTAACCCCTCCCACACCCCATTACGTATCATCATCCACTTATCAGCGAGATCATCCATGAAATAGAAGAGGAGGGAACTCTCCCAAACTCATTCTATGAAGCCAATATCACCCTGATACCTAAACTAGACAGAGACACATCGAGGAAAGAAAATTTTAGACCAATATCCTTAATGAACATCGATACAAAAATTCTTAACAAAATTTTAGCAAATCACATACAAAAACATATTAAAAAGATAGTGTACCATGATCAAGTGGGTTTCAGCCCAGGGATGCAAGGTTGGTTCAACATCAGGAAATCAATAAATGTAATTCACCATATCAACAGACTTAAAGTCAAGAATCACATGATTATTTCAATAGATGCAGAAAAAGCATTTGATAAAATACAGCACCCCTTCATGCTCAAAACACTAGAAAAAATAGGGATAGTGGGAACGTTCCTTAACATTGTAAAGGCCATGTACGCTAAACCCATGGCTAATATCATTCTAAATGGTGAAAAACTGAAAGCATTCCCCCTAAAATCTGGAACAAGGCAGGGATGCCCTCTCTCAACACTCCTATTCAATATCGTCCTTGAAACTCTAGCCAGAGCAATTAGACAGACCAAAGAAATTAAAGGGATACGAATAGGAAAAGAAGAACTCAAACTATCCCTATTTGCTGATGATATGATTATATACTTAGAGGAACCAGGAAATTCCACCCGAAAACTTTTAGATCTCATAAGTGAATTCAGTAAAGTAGTGGGATATAAGATCAATGCACATAAGTGATGAATCTTCAGAAAGAGAAATTAGGAAAATTACCCCATTCACAAAAATTCTTGTTCTGTGTAAATTTCAACATTCGTTCACCTCATTGTCTATTTATTTTGCTTGTTTTTTTTGTTGTTGTTCATGTGCTATATTTTTATACTTCAGAGAGTAAATTTCTGTTGTGTGATAGACATCATGGATGACACTTACAGAGTCTGAGCTACTTTGTTATTCTTTAAGGGGTATTATAACAGGCCATGATTCTGCATGCCTGTAATCTCAATGAGGAGGGAGGCCGAGGCAGGAGGATCACAAGCTCAAGGCCAGCCTCAGCTACTTAGTGAGACCCTTAATCTACTTAGCAAAATCCTGTATCAAAAAAAAAAAACGGGGGGCTGAGGATGTGACTCAGTGGTAAAGCACCCCTGAGTTCAACGCCTGATACCAAAACTAAATAAATGAATAAATAAACAAACAAATAAATAATACAGTGATTTGTTATGGCAGGCAGTTGAATTACTGGAAAATTCTCTTGATTCTGTTGGATCTAATTTAATTCTTTTTTAGGGCTGATATATTTTATTCTTGTCCTTAGTAATAAAGGCCCTTACTTTACCCTTGAGTTTGGTCTTTCAAAGTTCACCAAAATCTTCCAACTCTGCTGAATTGGAACTCTGACATATCCTGGTACTGAGCCATCTCTCACACCTTTGGTTGTATTCCAAACCCACCACAGCCATTCTTAGAAGGTGCTCATAGAGTCTTGTCGAATTATAGCTGAGCCTTTATGTCAGGGCCCATGGAGAATTCTCTTGCAAATGTCTGATGTCTTGCTATGCATAGCTCTTTCCACAACCACAATCCCTGTCTCCGCTGCAGACTTGAACCTGGCACCTCAGTGTCGGAGACTGTTACATTTGGTTTGCTCTTAGTCTTTCTTCACTGTGCATTGAAAATTGCCCCCACAGAAATCCAAGCCACATCAAGATCTAAAATTATGTTTTCTTTCTTTTGAGGGTATATTTCTACATTTTTGTTGCCTCGAAATCTGCCAGCTTCATTTTGCAGTTTATTGCATGAGGATGTTGTGTGCCCATTTCTCCATTATGGTAAGAATTGGAAATTTTAGCTAAATTAGCTGTGGTGATCAGCATTTAATAGATGTCAAAGTTTGTCTGCATTAATATTTTATGTCTTACAATATTTTCTAATATTACACAGTTTAGGTATTACCCTATGGATATAGTGCAGACTACTGGGTGCTAATTTTTATATCCCATTACAAGCCTATGACTAATATATTGATACTCATCATACCATGTCACTTTTAGAATTAAAAATCATTGGCAATACAAATTAGTTGTTTAGGTGATACTTAGTAGACAATTACTACAATTAGAAAAGTTACAATAGAAATATGAAAAACAATGAAATGCAAACTGAACTTTCTGGAAATCTAGTAAACTCATTTATTTCTTGAAAACAACTGTGTCCTTCTAATAAGTATTTTCACACAATTTCCTATACACTTGATCTTTTGGGAAATCAATAATATTTGGTAAACAGAGCCTTCTCAAATTCACACATATTCTCCTCTGTCAGCATGAAAATGGTTAAAAACAACAATGTATGACTTTACCATACATGTCTAAATATCTCCTGTCAATTATTAATAAATTAAGCTGAGTAGGACATACAGTGCAAATATTAAATTGTTGTAGCCTAATAGAATTGAGAGGTCTTAGGAAATGTCAATACGAGTTCTAATGAAACAGTGTATAGCATATTTCTGTCAGTTGTCCTTGGAGCATGAAGATTTTTAAAAGAAACTGCTTTCTAAATCTTGTACTAGATAAATAATATATTTTGAAAATCAAAGAGAATACTCAGAACTTTTAGTGAAGTATTATTATTAATGACATTTTAATTTTTTAGAGAAATCATTTAAAAATATTTTTCTGGTATGGGAGCATTATTGATGGTTACTTAATTGTTCCAAATTACATTGCATATTTTCTTTATGACTATGAACATTACTGATTTTTTATGCAGTTTCATACTCTGTAAGAAAATTAATGTTTTAATGTAGAAATATTTTAATGTGGAAATAAAGCTAGTAGTTGTCATGTACCTATATTCTTAGGTAACTTAGACATATACCTCAGTCTGCTTTCAGTTCTGTAAGAAAAAGAAAATTTCAAAATTCTCTAAATTTCTCTTATTACTACTTATTTCATGACAACAATAATATGAAAGTATTTGATATCACTTCCGTGTTATATATTTCATAGTATATATCCAGAATAAAGAATGAAAAATACTTGTTTGCTTCAATGCTGACCTTTTGAAAATGTCATAGTTTATAGGAAATAATGAAAACCCATATTACATGGCAGAACATTCTGACCTTTTGCTCAGAATTTGATATGAGTTCTTGGGCAAGCTCTGTAAAGAAACTTGGAGGTAAAATTCAGTTACTATTAGGTAATTGAAGATTTCAAAGGTCACAGCTCCAGCAGCAATTTAGTCTACAAACTAGGGCATGGAATAGATTTATTTTTCAATTATCAATTTCTCTCCTGATGCTACTTTAAAAGCAACAGATTTGTGTGAAGCATCTTTTTTATAATGCACCTTTGGATATTTATTTTTAAAGAATTTTCTCTTTAAAATATCTTTATATAAAATAAGTTGCACATATTAAAATATTTGACTTAATACGATTTTACAAATGTATATAACTGTGAAACTATGGTCACAATCATTGCAATGAATATGTGTATCATAACCCAATTACCTGATGCTAATTTATAATCAATTACTCTCACTTTCCACAAGTGATTACCAATCTGCCTTCTCCCAAAGATTCTTTCACATTGTCAAGAGTTCTATGTAGATGGAATCATATCGTATATTTGCTTTATTTGTCTCACTTTTTTTCATTCCATAAAATTATATTCATTCTTATCATTAGGCCTATCTGTAAATCATTGTTATTTATTGCTGAGAAATATTTTTATGCATGTAAAACCATTTGCTTATTCATTTACCTGGAGATAGAATATCATGTTATTTCCTGGTTTTGCCTATGACAAAGCTGTGAGAAAATTTGTATACAAGCAGAATGACTGGATCAGAAAGTAGGTATGTGTTAAAGCTTTTATGGAACTGTCAAATGGCTTTCTAAAGAGGTTAAACCATTTTGCATTCTTAAAAATAGTGTAGGAGAGTTCTGGTTTCTCTATGTCTTTGCCAAAATTTGTTATGTTCCTTCTTTTAATTCAGCTGAAGAAATGTGTAGTGATAGCATGTTATTTTTTTCATTTGCGTATTACTAATTACTACATATGTTAATTTAAAATTTTTCCATTTTATATTGGAACTTTTAATATTAAATTTGGAGAGAACTTCAGATTCTCTTGATTCAAGCCCGGCATGGCATATATGCTTTATAAACACATATGATGTATTTTTCACAAATATTTTCTTGGCTTGTCTTTTCAGTCCCTTAAGGACTTTTGGAAGGCTGACATTTGTTTAATATAATGAGTTTATTTTATCATTTTTTAATGAATTATTCTTTGGATATTTTATCTCCAGAATCTTCACCTAAACTTAAGATCTAGAAATCTTGTAGTTTTAGATTTTACATATAGGTCTATCATCCCTTTAGAATTAGTGCATGTAATGCACTATCCGGAGCAGAGTCAATTTAAAGTTTTACATTTGCATTTCTAGTAATTCTTTAAAGTTTTTTGAAAAGAGTACCATTTCTCTACTGAATTGCCTTTACAACATTGTAAAAAGATCTGTTGTCCATATAAGTGACTTTCTAATCTCCTCCACACATCTTTATCTTTACATGCATACCATCTGCATGGTTACTATAACTGTATGCATCTTTAGTGCTGTTTTTTTTTGTTTTTTGTAAAGTCTGTTTTGTCTGGCATTAGTCCAACTTCCTCAGTCACCTGGGATTTAGCTTTAGCAACCTCTTTTTGGTAGTAGGGTGAAAAATACTGATATCCTGCTCCTATGGAGAAGAAAACCCTCCAAGTGGGAAGTGGAATGTACATAGCCCTGTGGTTTTGGCTGCTGCAATCTGGAGTGGAATATACTTTGCTGACTAGAGAAGTTCAAATTCTATATTCTCACCTTCCATATTTTTGTAGATTTTCTTATAGCTGTTTCTTTATTTGTTTCTTGGTTCTTATGACTATTTCCAGAGGCCTTATTTTTCTTAAATAATTTTCACCAATTTCCCTGGGGAGTGAGGTAGTGGAGTTCTTCATGCTGGTATGTCCTGAGTCAATCTCGGGATTTCTAATTCATACTTAAGGTTTTGTAATTTTTGTTTATTTTTGCAGTGCTTGGGTTTGAACTCAAACCTCACACCTGTTAGGCAGTCTCTGTATTCCAGGGCTATATTCCCAGTTTAAATTTTACTTTTTAAGAAGTATGAAGTAAGGATGATAATATGATCACTTGTATTAAAACTTGGTGCTTATATGAGCTTCAGTTATAGCAATAATATCATTTTCTCTTTATCGTTTTATTTTTGTAGTACTTTACAACTTCAAAAATAAGAGAGATTATATCACAGAATATTTTTATCATGACCTTGGCCATCCTGCTTTGTATCTTTATCCAATGTATAAGATATTATGTTTAAGATAGGTAGTTCATAGATCACCATCTCATATTATTCCTCATTAATAAAAATTACTTTTTATTTACAGAAAACTTATCTCTATCACTGCCCATTCAAACTCTTCTCACTTTTTCTGGGATCTCATTATCTATATAGTCCAGTCCACACTTTGGAACAGGTGTTTAAGTGTTTTATATTGGGACCCTGTCTGTGTCTCCAGTCTTATTTCCTACTATTCTCTCTTTACATCTTTTAGCCATAACAGAATATTTTATATTCTGTGGGCATGTGCTACATTTCTATTCCTATCAACTTGTATTTTCTCTAGAATTGAAATTGGCATTATTCATACTCTGTGAAGAAGTGATAATCATTTTCCAGGATGAGTCAAAATATTACATTCTTTCTGAATAAAATTGATAGCTAGAAATTACTGAGCATCTACATGCACCAGAAAGATTGCGTACAATTACAAATTTAGTATTTTCTAAAGAAGAGATTATTATGTGCATGAGCACATGAACTGCATGAGATTGAGTAAATTAAATCTAAAATTGAAATTAACATAGGTCATTACTGGGCACTTGAGACACCATCACCTACTCACTTTTCTCTAGAATGTTCTGTTTTCTGCATTGCTTGCCTCCATGTCATTCACTTCATTTTCCATGCCCAGTTCACTTTCTTGCTCCTTTATCACAGGTTACTGAGGATGTTCTTGAAAAGGTTGAAGTTATGTTCATAACTTCACATTCTGATCACATTAATATTTGTTTGAAGAGTGTGCAATTCATTTAATAAATTATGACATCATTGAGATCATCCTTTATTTTTTGTTTATCCCCAACATTGAGGATTATTATGAGAAATAGAAAATTTCTGAGAAAATATTTATGGTTTTATGATTCTTATTTTCATAGATAAATACTTTAGAAAAGTTTTTTGGGTTTATTTTGGCAATGTTACTGTACTCATCTTTTAATTTAATTATATTTTTAATGATTCCACAGAGACCAAAAAGAGATTATTAGAAAGGACTATATAATAACCACTGGCATTTCATTTTACCTGGAACTTTAAAAAGGAGGATTGAAATTTTATGGAAGGAAATCAAATTCACACAAGTAAGTATAAATAGTACAAAAAGATAGTTAAAATAATTTATTTGACTTCCATTTCAGTGTGGTCATATTTTATTTGATTCTCCATATATTAGCTCTGACAGAGATGAAATTCATTTCAAACATTTGATATAGTTCAATTTTTCAGTGTTTTGTTTCTGCCCTACTCTTCAATAAAATATTGTTTTCAAAAATTGTACTAGAAAAACATGGGGTAATGGATATCATAAACCATTTATCTGAGAGATACTTTCTTAATAGTTATCCTGATGCCTTCTGAAATGCATGTTGCAGCAATTGATCTTGGATTAATTGATTACAATGCCCAGGCAAATGGATGTTCATTTATTTTGGTCTAAAGCAAAATGTGAACCTACAACAAGTCCCTGGAGAATTTTCCTTTCATAAGTCTCCTATTTTTAAATTTGACTATGCATGTCTAGTTCCATTTAGGCTTCCTGAATATTATTAAATCATAAAGTCTAAAATAAGCACAGCACAAGATTTCACAATATAATAGAATCAAAGAGAACTTCTTTGTTTTGGTTTCGGTTAAATCTCTTTCCAAATATCCGTTTATTTCTCTCTCATCTTTTCCTCATGAGTATTTTTTTAACACAAAATTGTAATAGGTGGCCTATTTCACGCAACATGGTAATGGTCAGATAAAGAAACAAGGGCTGTATGCTTTGTTTAAAAATATAGACTGTAGTTCACATTGATACCAAGCTTCATTGTATGCAGTGTTGATTATATTTGATAAGTACCTGGATGCACAATTGTGTTTGCATTAAAGCAGTAATGTGAAATAAAATGGTGCATATAATTATTCTAATCCTATTTAAACATGTTTTACATCATATGGCTACATGAAAAATTAAAAAAGAAATCATGAACCTGTATCAAGGGGAAATGTGTGGGTTTGACAATAATTTAAACAGTTTTCTTTACCATTTCCTCATATTTTTACATAAAAATCTCAAATATTTAAAAAGTGATATAATTTAGAGTATTATACATCTAAAACTTTGTTATTTTATGTAGTGTATCAATTGTGATCATGTCTTTTAAAGTAGAAAACATTTAGGTTCATTCCACCAACATATTTAAAATTAGGTAGAAATATTGAAATCAAATTATCTTTACCTTGTTGATGGAATAAAAATTATCTTGTTTTCAGTTAGGGAAATAATAGGACCTGATAATAACAAGAACAGTGAATGAATATAGTCCCTTCACATCAATGGAATAACCAGCAAAATTTAACCCTAATGCATAATCCAGTATAGCTTCTATGACACTTTTGTCCTTCTGGCAAGAGATGTGACTTAAAGCAAGGATGATGTCCCGGGGTGTGGTGGGCTCAGGGATGAAGTAGAAATCAGTGGAAGTGATATTTTTCCTTGTTGTTTGCAGTGCTATTGAGCATCTTCCGCCCACCTACCTCTGCATGGCTATTTCTGTGAACAACCAATGCACCTGTACCCTATCCTATCATAAGCACTCCCACAAGACCAGATCTTGACAGCAACAGCTTAGTTATGCTGTTTTTCTCATATATTATCTCCTTTGATGTTCATAGCACTACAGGGCAGGCTTTATTCTTTCCATTTTATAAATAAGAAAACAGAGTTTCCGAAGTTAAATGTCATATACAAGAATCAGATAGCTAATTTTTGCTTCTGCTGGGACTAAAGCCCAAATCCTTTCTTCCCCTACTCTAATTCTCTTTCTACCATATTGCATCTATTGTGGCAAATTTAGCAAGCACTTCAAAGGTGGCAGGTAATTTAATATGCCTTTGACCTCAAAATACCTCTGAAGTTTAATTGTAGACTGTATATTTTTCATATGCAAAATTGTAGCTGAGATAAAATAAATTATCTTCTCAAGCAAATACTGGTGGTCAAAAATCATGTGTGTGTCCTGGTAGAAAAGACTATATTGGGCAATTTTTCTGTAGCAATTGTTCCCTGGGGATTTAGGAGTTTATAAAATTGGAAGTTGTATCCTATAAGTGAGTCTGAAATTTATTAATTAAACTCTGGAACAGAGGCAATCACGCACACAGGAGATTGAGAGAAACAGGCACATATAAAGTATTAGTATAATAATTAGTCATTTTACTTAACAAGTTGAAATTGTGTTTATTACCTCATATGTACCATAAAATGGCCAGTAAGTATTAAGTAATCATTATTTAATAAGGAATTAGTAAAATGTGTCATTTCAAGCAGAATTCAAGAAACGTTTTAGTAAAATGAATATTTAAAAAATATTCATCTGTAAGTGAACATTTTGAGTTTTCAAGTTAATTATATCAATTTTAAACTACTAATTGAGATACATTATTTTCAAAAATAGAAGAAAAGAGAAAAAAGAGAGAGGAACAAACAAAAGAAATAAAATGTTTTTTGGTTAAAATTCTTTTTGACCTCTTGGTAGGGCTATTATTTCTACTAAATCTGCTGAGACAAATTTACTGTATATTTATTTCTTTTCTTTAAACATCTTGTACTCGAAGTAATATCTAGAAGGTGGGATCTTTGAATTTTCCAAGAAATCTGAAAGAATAAAAAAATGAAGCAAGCATTTACTCACATTCATATTTTGCCTTATTCTTTCTTTCTTTTATACATATACAGGAGTAATGTATATCATAAAGTTGTGTGTTTAGTCATACTCAGTTTTGAACCGAGTATATCATGCAGAAAAAGGCAGAATAATAATTCATTATACGGTTAAAGTAAATTTAAAAAATGTTTATTCTGAATTTCTTATTATATCCTTTAATAGAATGGTTTCTCCTAAACTTTTACTCTAGTCAATTCTTTATCAAAGTGCCCACGTATAGATAAACTACCCTTAACTCCACAGTTGAGATCAGGTGCCTATTCTATGTTTCTATACTATCATGTATCTTACCTTCACATGTTCACTAAAATTATCATTTCCACATGTTTAGTGATATTTTATAAATATCTTGTTGAAAGTCTATGGGCAATGCCTACTTTTGTTCCTCTTTATCTCTTACTGCTCAAGATAATTTATGGAACAAATAGTAATAAACTTTGTTTTAAATTTAGAGTAATAAGCATTTTTTAGTGAAATAATTAGAACTAATTCCCAGTTTGCTTTTCTCTATGAAACTTTATGATCAACATTTTTCCATAGAACTAAATGCATTACTTTCAACTTAAATTACATATATAAAGATTATAACTTTTAATAATACTTATAATGCAGAACTCTTTGTCTATTACTCATGCTAGATGATATTTATGCATCAAATTTCATTCTGATTTTGCCTTTCCAAGAAAGACATTCTAGCTCTGTGCCATATAGTGCTAAGTCTGCAGATGACAGTTATTTTTTGAAGCTAACTTGCAGTCTTCATAATCTAGGAAGATTCTCTTAGATTCATCTTAACCGTCAGAGAACTCCTACAAAAATTTAGTAGTTAGGCATTATAACACACATAAGGGTCTGAAATGATCTACTTCTATTAGCTTTAAATAGAAGCTCAATTTTCTTCATGACATGTGGAATCATATTAGGAGTTAGGGCAATATCAATAGTATTGGTATCAGATGCCAATTTTTCCACCTATTAAGATTTTGATATCTTAGCCTAAGAAGGATATATTGACATACATTTGAACCTCAGTGTGGTCACTTTTTATTCTCATGTGTTATCAGGAAAATTATTTTACTATTTAATGTCTGTTTCCTCATCTCTTGTAGGAAATTAATAATGATCACTAGTTGCTGTGGGGAAGACAAAAGAGTAGGCACAAATTGAAATAACATCTATGTGTATTTGTGTACATATCCTGGTGTATAATATACCTTTACAAATAGTAGAAATAATAAGTATTAAGAGTGTTTTAAATAAGACATTAACAACCTTGATGGTAATATAGCAAAGACATGAACAAAACATAAATGTCAGATCAGTAGTGGATAAAATTTGTAGGATTTCATCTTCCTTTATCTTGCATGCATGTCTGCTCTCTCTCTCTCTCTCTCTCTCTCTCTCTCTCTCACACACACACACACACATACACACACACACACACACACACACATACACACACACACACACACACACACACACAACTATAAATGAGGATATAATAGATTGGTTTACCCAGAGGCCATCACATCACATCATATCTGTAGGATAGAGAGACAGTAAAACTGGTAGCAGCTCAGTCCAAGAATCTGGAAGCTTCATAATCAGGGAGTAATGATGCAGCCCTAGTCAGAGGTTGATGGCTTAGAATCTCAGTGAGATTCAGGTATGTGCACAAAAGTTTCCTTTTTTTTGTTTTTTTTTTTTTTAGCTTTCAGGCTCCAGCCTATTTGAAGGCAACACCCACATTCAGGGCAAGTCTTCCCCACTCAATATTTTTGAATCACATGTCAATCCTCTCTGGTAAATGCTCACAGATACCTCCAGAAGCATGTCTTATCAATTTTCTATGCATCTCTCGATGCAGCCAAGAAGACATCCAATATTACCCATTTTTATTTTTATTTATTTAGTTATTTTTTTGCTTTAAACACTTCTGGTTGTTTGTGTCTTTCCCTGAATTGATTTTTGTCATGTGAGTCTTAAAAGGTCCTTAACCTCCTCAACAAGATTCCTAAAGCACAAGAAGTTAAACTTGAGAGTCAGTATATGGGATGGTATCAAACTAAAAAGCTTCTTCACAACAAAGACAACAACTAAGAGCGTGAAGAGAGAGACCACAGAATGGAAGAAAATCTTTGCCACCTGCACCTCAGATAGAGCATTAATTTCCAAGATATATAAAGAACTCAAAAATTTTGACACACACACACACAAAAACCCACAAACAAATAACCCAAACAATAAATGGGCAAAGAAACTGAACAGACACTTCATAGAAGAAGAAATATGAGTGGTCAACAAATATATGAAAAAATGTTTAACACTTTAGCAATTAGAGAGATTCAAATTAAAATTACACTGAGATTTTTTTTTCTCACTCCAGTCAGAATGGAAACAATCAAGAATACAAGTAACAATGAATGTTGTTGATAATGTGGGGAAAAGAGTATACTCATATATTGCTGGTGGGACTAAAATTTGTTGCAACCACTCTGGAAAGCAGTATGGAGATTCCTCAGAAAAATAGGAATGGAACCACTATTTGACCCCATTATACCACTTCTTTTTATATATCCAAAAGAGTTAAAATAAGTACACTACAGTGATGCAGTCACATCAATGTTTATAGCAGCTGAAATCATAATAGCTAAGCTATGGAATCATTCTATGTATCCTTCAACAGATGAATGGATAAAGAAAAATATATATATATATACACACAATGGAATGTTACTCAGTCATAAAGATGAAAGAAATTATGGCATTTGCTGGTGAATGGAAGGATCTGGAGACGATCAGACTAAGTGGAATAAAACAATCCCACAAAACCAAAGGTCAAATGTTCTCTCTGATGTGTGGACGCTAACACCCAACGAGGGATCAGGGATAGAAGTTCACTGGATTAGACAAAGGAGAATGAAAGGATGAGATAGGGGATACGAATAGGAAAGATGGTGGGATGAGTCTGACACAATTTCCCATGTGCATATATGAATATATCACAATAAATCTCTACATTATGAACAACCACAAGATCAGGATCCTAATTAGAATAGGATATACTCCATGTACGTAAATATGTCAATGTATATTCTACAGTCATGTATATCTAAAAAGAACAAATAAAATTTTTAAAAATATTCCCCTCACTACCCTCTAGTGTTCTTATTTCTTTTCTCTAATGTGTTAGAAGTTTCAAGGGTAAAGAGAAAAATCACTCCCTGCCACCCAAAGTATATATAAATTCAATTGAAGTACTTTCTATTATATTGCAATACTGTCATCTTCATCTACTCTTCTTACTTAATAGCAATGAACAGTTCAGGGCAACATTTAAATGTTAAAGAAGAGTCTAAAATATTTTTCATTAACTATTTTGAAAAAGTATCTAGTCTACAACTTTCATGCCATCTATAGTTATTTTGAGGTTTTCAATCATAATGAGAGGCAGTGTAAATTCTTTATAACTAATAATACTTCCTAATTACTTTGAATGTTTCCCTTAATATTTTAGAGCATATTCAATATTATCTATTATTCTTTTATTGATGTCATTCTTCCTTATTTTATTCCAGGATTTTTTAGATGGTAATGGAAGGGGAAGGCATATAGCTTGCATACTAGTAGTTGTGCATTATTGAACTGCTCTGTGACAAAAAGTACTTTGGGTACATTATATATGGTATTTACAAATTAGTTTAGTATTTTATTTTCTAACATTTACCTGGTTATCAGTTGAATTTATGAACAATATTAATTTATATATTCAAGAAATATTCACTGAGCTTCTGCTATGCAGGGCCAGTCCATTGTTATACCAAATTTACATAGCCCTGGATTCATAAGCAAGGAGGTCTATCAAGGATGAAAGGCATTAACCAACTAAAGAAGCAATTTGTTATTTGTTCATAATTGTTAATTCTGTGGCCCAGTTGTGCCGGGGCAGGGGGATAGGTTGCTGAAAGAACAAAGAAATTACTTGAAGATGGCACACGAAGCACAGACTTTACGAGAAATATTTCTGGGGGTGTATAGTGGTGATAGGTGAATGGATAGCACCTCTGCCCCTCATGGGGTTTCTGAGCAGTTCCTCTTCTCCCTCATATCTTTTATCCAGTGGTTCCTGTCTGGGCAAGTGACACATGTCCTTTCCATGGTGCCCTTAGTTCTGCCCCAGGTACCACAAAGAGAGAGAGAGATTTATATAATGGGTCTCAGAAGCAGTGACATCATCAGGGCTAGCTGGCTTAGTTTGCTTATATTGCTTGTATGACCAGCATCCCAAGGAACGATCATCCTGGTTTTCTGTAGAAAGAAACTCTCTATGGGTACTATTAACTTTCCCTAGATCCCAGCATACATGAAACAAAGTCAGAGTCCTACTAGTTTATCTCAGTATTCCTGGCCCTGGCCTGCTCTCCTTGCTCCCTTGACTTCATCAATTTATTGGAAACAAAAAGGATGTTCCAGGCACATGGTGTTTTACCATCATTTTTTTCTTTAAGGATGAGACAATAATTGTTATAAAAGAAAAATACAGATCACTGCTTAAATATACAAGTGGAGAATTTCAAGTTTTAGACATTAGAAAATATTTACTTCATCATGGGACATTTAAGATTAGGTTTTAAGAAATGATTAGAAAGTGAGGTTGAGTGAAAGAGGATATGTCCAAGCACAGGGAATAGTGTAAGATGCATGTAGATTCGTCTTGGAAAGAAATGTGTTAATTCTATAGCTTTACTATAGTGACCATAAGGATAGACAAAGAATTCAGGTAAAAAGCAAGGTCAACCCACTGGAGGTTTCAGGGAGAGGAGCGACATGATCAAATTTTGATTTTAGAAAGGTAACTATGAATGGAAAAATGATTAGAGAAAATTTGTGGGCAGACTGAGTATGAGGCCATTTTATTAGTCTAAAAAAAGGTGATGCCAGTGTTGCTTAGGGTTCTGATAATGTTGTAAAAAAGTGTTGTATAGATGCTGTTCAAAGTTGTAGTGCCCCCCTAAAAAGAAAAACAGTTTCAGTTTCAATCTCTAATGAAACCAAGTCAGATTTTTTTTTCCTGAGTATTATCATGCACATTAGTGCACAACAAATGGAAAGCTGATTTGTTTGTTGCGATGTTTTGACTTTAATAGTGAGATAATAATTCCCAAACTTATTTCACTTGAGGAAAAAAATGGAGTTCAAACAAAAAAAACACACTTAGGGTACGTGGCATGATCGCTCATCCTCTTCAACTTTTCAATAATATGATTCTTGTTTGTTCATTATCTGGGGAAAAGAGAATCACCCCTAACCTACTCCCCTGGCTTTTCTGAAATATCGAAACCCTTTTGAAATCCACCAAACTGAGTACAGATTGTTGAAAGCCGGAGGTGTCTGGGGAGTTTGTGTATTCTAGCATGGGGACTTTACTTGTCAGATGTCTCAACTAAAATGAAAGGTAACACTGGCATGACAGAAATGGTACTTGTTGATGTTTATAATGCCCTTGGGATAAGATGGCAAATGCAAACATAACCACACAATCTCAAAATTCCCTCTCTGAGTAATTTGTTTCAAACCTCAATGCTTTCAGAAAATGAGACAGTTCTTCAATGTAATTTTATTAAAGTTCCAATTAACCACATAATTGATGAAAAGTGTTGAGAATGTGTTTTAGCACTTTTAACTTAACAGAAATCAATAGGACATCTCACTTATAGAGCATATTTTCTTTTTGTTTAGTAGGATCACCATTTTGTATATTGTCACATTAATACTGTTGATATCTTCACCAGAGATATATTTGTTGTAATTTATATAAATCCTTATATTTACAGCATAGTGAAGAAGGCTGATAAAGCTTGTAAGTATGTTAATTGGATCTCTTCAAGTAGAGAAATTGAAATGGGCTTTTAAAGGGAATCTAGTGGCTTATGATGGGAACTGTGTGGTACCATAACCAATTAAAAAAGAGAAGAACAAAAAATTGAAAGCAAGGAGAGATTTTAAGTTGAAGAAAGCTTGATTTTCTAAAGATTCAAAAAGCAAGTATTGATTTTTAGAGAGAATTAGCAGTAAGATTAAATTTTAAGATTAAATTAAATCTCAAAAATTTACTTTTGGATTTTTAAGGGATAGGTGTTCATTAACACAGACATTAACCATTCACCACCTGAGGAGGGTGCTATGTTAGTTAACAAGGACTGATAAATAGTAGATTAAGAAGTAGCAAGTTGGACTGGGGTTGTGGCTCAGTTGTAGAGTGCTTGCCTGGTATGTGGGATGCACTGGGTTCCATTCTCGGCACCACATAAAAATTAGTAAAATAAGTCCATCCACAACTAAAAAAAAAAAAAAAGGTTCAAAAAAGTAACAAGTTGTGGATTCCCAGTTTCTGGCAGTCTAGGGTTGCCGTAGCTACCCAAGCATGTCACTGAGAACCCTGTTCTTATTTGTATCACTTGCCTTTAAACCCTGTGTCTTCAGGACAGCCGTGATTCTAAGCATTACCTTCCATTTTCAGGTAGGAATAAGGAAAAAATAAGGTGGCGGGGGGAGTGTTATAACCACGAGTCCCATTTTTTAAGATAGTTTATTATAAACCTTTTTTTTTCTTTTTTGCTTTTAATTTTTGGTACCAAGGATTAAACTCAGGGGCACTTAACCACTGAGCCATATCCCCAGCCTTTTTTACTTTTTATTTTGAGACAAGGCCTAATCAAGTTACTTAGGACTTCTATAAATTGCTGCGGCTGACTTAGAACTTGTGATCCTCCTGCCTTGCCTTCCAAAGCTGTTGGCATGATAGGCGTGTGCTGTGCCACCATGCCCAGAGCTTCTGTATTTTTTTTCAAGGTCATGGTAGCAAAAAGGTAGACAGAAAAGCCTACAATTTGTATTTGTCATATTCCATGTTATGAGAAGGCTTTAAAATGAGGACTGAAAGGAGTTTTGAGCAGGTAATCCACAGTGTTTGCCAAAATATTTGTGCTTTTTCTCCTGAATGCTCTTTCCCCCCACCCCCAAAAAAGACAGAAAGTACTGAAAAGTATTTACATAGCGTTTAAAATGTGACCATGTCAGAGCTGGGGATGTAGCTCAGAGGTAGACTGCTTACTTAGCATCTGTGAGGTCCTGGTTTCAATCTCCAACCATGTAAAATATGGAATAAAATGAAATATAATGGTGTGAAAGGAAGAAGACAAAACCAAGAGAGGATGCATTAATAAAATACTACCAAGTAAAACATATAAAGATGGATGGTGAATGACAAGTGGTACATGAAAGTCTGAAACCTAAGCTTATTGAGAGAAAAGCCAATTAAAAATAAATAAATTGTGGCTAAAGTATACTGGAATTTGTTGGTGATCACAGTTGCTGTTAGTTCAGAAGATGAGTGTGAGAAATAACAGACTGGGAGGAGACTATTATGTAACAATTTGCTGGTCTTTCTGTACTTTTCAGACATATCTAGTAACAGAATGGAGGTTTTGTTTGGATAGAGTGACTGAGACAAACTCTGTACCCGATAGGCCAACAAGATGAGAGTGAAGTGCTAGAATGAAAACGCCAAATGCTGGTAAAGATTCTTTGCTGGCAATAATGCAAACTGGGAGTGCCATTTTGAGCACCATTTTGAGAGAAGGTTTGGCAGTTTTTTGGAAATTGAATATATTCTTACCATATGAAGTAGTATGAATGTTTCTTATTAACGAAAGGAGACAAAACTCATTTGTAATTGGATGGGTATAGCATCTTTATTAAAAATTGCCCAAATTGAAAGCAACCAAGAAGTCCTTAAGTGGGTGGATGAATGAATAAACTGGTACATTCAAAAATGGAATATCTTTCTGCTCTAAAAAGAAAGATGCTATTCAGCCAAGAAAAGTCATGGTGGAAACTTAAATGCACATAGTGAAAGAATCCAACTTGAAAATTATACATACTCTAGGATACCATCTACATGACATCTTGAAAAAAGCTAACCTGTCAAGATATTAAAAAGATCAGTGGTTGCCAGAGGTTTGGGGAGAGAGAGATGAATAGGTAGAGTTCAGAGGATATTTATTGCAGTGAAAAAACTCTGGATGATACTACAATGGCTGAAACATGTCATTATACATTTGTCCAAATCTGTAGAAAGTACAACAGCAAGAGTGAAACAAAATTAAAGTACTGACTTTGGGTGACACTGGTGGAGCTTTATGGATTCATCAGTTTTTTACAAATGTTTCACACTGTGAGGTGTTGTTAATGTGTGGAGGCAGAAAAATGTGGGACATCTCTGCTCAATTTTGCTGAGAAACTACAACTGCTCTAAGGAATAAAGTTTATTAAGACAAAAACAAATAGAAGTAACAAATAAATTCTATATATTGAATCAAATTATCTCTATAGTCAAGTGTGTATACTTGTGGTTGAGATAAAATTCAGTATGAAATAATGACTAAAGAAAACCTCAGATGTAATAGTTTCTATACAAAAAATACACTCATATTCCCTGGATCCAATTCACTATTTAGCTATATATGTATTTCTTTTTTTGGTAAAAATATGTATATACATACTTATTTCTTTATAGGCTGTATTTGTGTTGCTTTTGCTATTTTTTTTTTAAACTCAAGGCACTAGTGTACTATAGCTAAAGCTATAATTCTTTCTAGTTAATGGACTCTGCAGGGCACTTCTGAAGTATGTGTACTATGGGTCTCTGTCAATGCTACTGTTTCCCCTTTGTATTTGGTTATAAATGACTTTTTGCACAAAGAAAACTACTTAAAGACTCAGTGCTACTGAAATTCTGTCTACTTTATGGATCCAATGTTAGAGCTAACAAGTTTTTTTTGATAACTGATCACTGAGGTTATACATAAAAGATGAAATTTCTAAAGAGGCAGAGAACTAATTATAGATGACTTATCTATTTTGATGCAAAGTATTAGAGTACTATTTGATATAAAATAAAATGGGTTGGATGGATATAAACTACCTTGAAAGCCAAAAGTTTGTATTAGGAAATATCATGTAAATTCAGTATTTAATATCTTTTCTAACATTTTCTATTGTATTTTGTTAAATTATCTAATGGAAATGTAATGAAATTATTTTCTGTAATCCCATAAATCTACCGAAGTCCCCTTGTCCTTATGGTAGCAAACCATTCAAACATTATCAATTTCTGTTATGTCATATTGTGAAGGAGATTTAGTAGCAATGAACAAGGGAGAAATTTTTGTGACTTTGGATTAGCTAAGGATTTCTTAGATATGATAATATAGACATGATTCATAAAATAACACATTTATGAATTTGACTTTAACAAAGTCAGTGTTAAGAGAATGGGGAGGAAGCCCATCTCCTGGGGAAAAAATATTTGCAAATTACACATATGATAAAAGACTTGAATCATTTTGTATGCACAAAATATGGTTGAATCTCAAAATAGTTATATCAACTAAAAGGATCTAGGTTTTAAAGCAACAAAATATGTGATGTTGTGATTGAGTTATATTAAATTCTAGATAAGGTAAATTTACCTGTAGTGACAGCAGTTCAGTAGCTTCCTGGGAATGGAAGGGAACAGCAAGAGATAGAAGGAAAGGCTTAAAAAGGGAAGGGGGAAATTTTGTTGCATGTCAATTGTAATTCAAAAAATCTCTTTGATTTAAATAAACAAAATAGTCACAAGTTGCTAGTTGTTGCTGTATTGAGAAGTGTAGTTCTGGAAATTTGCACTTCCTTTCAAATTCTTCTTTCATCATCCTAGTATTGAATTTAAAAATTGTTTTCCTTTAATCAAAGAGTATTTATAGGATCATCTTTGTTATTTTCTCCACCTACATTAATACCTTCTTATAAAACTAAACTTCCTAAAGTAATAAGTTCAGCATGTCATTCTAATTGCCGTATCTATCAGCATATCCTTTTCTGTTTGTACTCTTACTACTAAAACATTAAAGTTACAAATATTTTTAATAGTATCATAATCTAGAATATTTATATTCGAGATGAGGATATTGAGGAACAGAAGACTTAGACTTACTTTGCATTATCAAGAAAATCAATGTTATTTTCATTCCTAGCATCCAGGTTTCTGAATATTTTTGTTCAAGCTTTATTTTAGATTACTTGTTTATTCAACCCCCATTGTGTCCTCTTGTTGACTCCCTCTAACTTGTCTTGTAAATTTGGCTCTTTCTTACCATCGTAAATTTATTTCCGCTTGCTCTCAAATTTTTAACTCTATCCTATGTATTGTCAACATCACTACTAGCCCCAGTTCTCTGTGATTGTCCCTATCACACATTATGGATACTGTGTCTCCATACCTGGAGTCCTTTCTCCAAACTTTACTATTTTTTCTCCTTTTCTGCTCATGTCTTGCATTCTGCCATTATTATGCCGTAGTGTAGGAAAATCTCAAATATGACTAGTTTTCCAAAATCATTTGTTCTTTTCTTCTGTAATACTATGAGTATAGTTAAATAGTTGGTTGCCAGCTACACTTGACTATCCAACCTCTTTTTTAGTTAAGTGTGACTATGCAATGAAGTCCTAACTTAGTTCATTTGGGCTTTCATAACAAAATACCATAAAATGAGTAGTTTTTACAGCAGATATTCATTTCTCATAGTTCTGAAGGTCGGAAGTCTAAAATGCTGATAGACTTAGAGAAGGATCCATTCTTTATAGACGGTGCTTTCTCACTTTGTCTACACAGGGTGGAAGAAGCTAGTTAGCTCTTTATGGTCTTGTTTACATGGGAAGAGATCCCAATCATAAGGGCTCCTTCCTCAACCTAATTACCTCTGAAAATGACTCAAATCCCAATACCATCATTTTAGGATTAGGATTTGAACACATGAATTTCGAGGGGACATGAACACTTGAAGCATGGCAAGTATTTATCTATGAAATTGGTGGAAATGTGTCACTTAAGTGATGGAGACCAGACAGAAATGTTTCTCACACTTTTTTCATCTCTAGGATATGTCTATGCTAGCATAACTTTGGCCTCAACAATGATTATAATACTGTAGGCAAGGGTAACATTATTTTTGAGTTAACTTTTTCATTGCTGTGAACAAAAGACCTGGCAAGACCAACATAGAGGAGGAAAAGTTATTTTGAATCACAATTTCAGAAGTTCAGTCCATGGTCAGCCAATTCCATAACTCTGTGACCCGTGTGAAGCAGAACATCATGGCAGAAGGGTATGGCAGCTCAGGACATGTCAACTAAGAGAGAGCTCCCTTCACCAGGACAAAATATGAGCCCTAAAAGAACATCTCCTCTGACTTACTTTCACCAGTCACACCCACCTGCCTATGGTTACCATCCAGCTAATCCATATCATTAGATTAATCCACTGATTAGGTTATGCCTCTCATAATGTAATCACTCCACTTCTGAAAATTCTTGCCTTGTCTCACACATGAGATTTTTGGGGACACCTTGTATCTAAACCATAGCAGTTATAATCTTTAAAAATAATATTTTTATGAAAAAGGAATGAATTATGAAAATCTACCTTCTTAAATACCATCAGGATAATACTGTTTTTACCTTTACTCTATGAGACACTGCACTGTTGGCCATTTCCCTCACTGCCTTTCTCCATCTAATGCATAGAAGGCCTGACGTCCTTCACCATGTGGACTCAGCTCTGTTCTCTGCCTGAACTAATGCCAGAACCAACTGATAGTGTATTAGTTTCTCCATGTTCTCCAGTAGGCAAATTTTTTCCAGTGGGAAATTACAGTTATTGCCCTAACCCTTGAAGGGGTCCTTAACTTGACACAAGTCAACAGACCCATGTGCCTGCCAGGATTCTGTCTTTGATGTCTGTAGTAAAGCACAGGAATTCATGAACACTTTCCCTTAAGATATAAAATAATTGGCCGATTACTTAACCACCCTTTAGTATTATTTTGTAAAACAACAAAACGAAACAAAAATACCCACGTAGGTGGTGAGAATTTAATAGAATTTTAGAAGGACATTAAACTGATATTCTTGTCGTCTCGGGGTTTTCCCTGATACTCCCATGTTGATAATAATGGTGTTAAAAAATCAAAAGTGAGGTGCTGGCACATCTTAGCAAGACTGTAATATAGGGTCAAAATAGTTCTAATCTTTCCAAGCTATCCACTACTTGTCACCTCTGAAGGTGAAATGTGGAGAACCATGAAGGTGCTTGATCAAAGTCAGGTTTTCTTTGCCAACAGACACCAGTATGGCATGTGATATATTTTCTTTTCCCTAGCCACTGGAAAGGAAAACCAATACTAATTCTCACCTGTCAAATCCAAGATCACTGGTGAGTCAGTGTCATTATAGGGAGGGAGGGAGGGAGGGAGGGAGGGAGGGAGGGAGAGAGAGATAGAGAGAGAGAGAGAGAGAGAGAGAGAGAGAGAGAGAAAGAAACAGAGAGAGAAGGGAGAAAGAGAGAAAAGTAAACATATGAATATGTATCCATCACAATATTACAGTTTGGAAGGTAAAAGTATGATGCTCTGATTGTGCAAAAGAATCAAAATTGAGACAACAGTTGTAGTTTTCTTGGTATTGTAGGAATAGCAAGCTGCTCTTCTGAAAGTATCAGTGCAAGGAGCGTGAACCCTTGCCAAGACTTTGTGAACTCAGTCTGTGTTAGGTCCATATTAAAATGATCCTGTTCAAGAGGATACCTGAAAGGTGTGTGTGACGGTAAATAAGTGTTATTCTAACTACAATTCTCCAGTATTTTTTAATCTTTGGAAGATTTTTATAAAGAAACAATGATTTCTATTGTGACAATTGATTATAATATGAAAAAAATCAACTAGAGTCTTTTGTACGACTAGTGTAAGTTGATATTTAGCTTGCAATACAAAGGTAATAGGTTGAACCAGGTTTCTCTTGATTAGAAAACAAAAACAATCATCCCTAAACCAATTCATACATAGATATTTATGTAATTAATGTAAAAACTGAATTCACCTTTGTTTCTCAATGACCATCAATAGCGGTAGAAAGTTTATGCTAGAAACAGACTTCATAAATTTTTTGTTAACTCATTATTTGTCTTTTCTTTACAAATTAAAATGCTACTTGTTCCCATATTTAAATTTTTGCTAAGTAACAAAAATTAGCCAGTTATTGGCAGATAAATAATTAATTACAAAAGAATAAAAAGCACTTGAATTAGAATTCATTTTGTGCTATTTTATATAATCACATGGAATCATGGAGAACAACTCAGAAATAACGAGCTGCTGATTCAATAATCTGCAGAATTTTATCAACCTTCTACCTCATGTTGATGTTAATATAATGACAAGATGATTCATATTAGAAGCCATGCACATGATTTTTAGTCTCAAATTTTAGTTTTGATTCAAAGGATAATACATTATGCACCCAGTTGGGCATGATGACCCACTCCTGTAATCCCAGTGGCTTGGGAGGCTGAGGCAGGAGGATTGTGAGTTCAAAACCAGCCTCAGCAACTTAGTGAGGACCTAAGCAACTCTGCCAGACCCTGTCTCTAAATAAATATAAAAACAGACTGGGGATGTGACTCAGTGGTTGAGAGCCCCTGGATTCAATCCCCAGTACCAAAAAAACAAGACAAAACAAACAAACAGAAAAAATCATTATGTATCTAAAATTATCACTAGTAAAATGATAAATATTAGATATGAAATAAAATTTTTAATCTCATTAATTATAGAGATGATGTACAGTATAAAATAGTGCTTTAATTAATCAAATTGTATTTCATTTAATGTGAAAACACTTTTCACTTCAACTACACAAAGATTATAGAAAGAAGAAAATGTCAGATGAAGTTCATGTTTCTTGTTTATGCAATTTCTTAAAAAGTTATCCATTTTTAAAAGTGAAAGAGAAACTCAGATTTAAAGAGTTTCTGATAGTTTGATAAATACGTTTTCAAAACTTATTATAATCTTAGAACTAATGCTTCTTTATTATCTCCGTTTTAGAAGAAATATAGGTGTCATGGGTTAAATTATTTCCCAAATCAAACACTTAATGAGTAATTTATCAGGATTAAACGTTTTTCAGACTATAAATAGTGTATAGGATTTCCTACAAATATTATGCATCCTTGATATAAAAAGATAAGGGATTAAAATTTTATTCATAAATTGAGGATTAATCAATATCTCTATAGCCTAAAGAAAATTTAAGCTCTTTTAGATTATTATTTTGTTCTCAGAGGCATTGTGGTATTTAGTATTTCCCTGAGTAGAATCACAGTTTTTTACTTTCTCTTACCTGTTTCCTAGTTCTCTATTTGAAATGCACGATAGTCAGTAATTGAACTCCCTGGCCTGAAATTGAAGGATCAGAACAATTTCTTCAACATTTTCAACACTCATCTAAATTTTAGTAACTGGCAATTTGATTCGAAGTTATCAACTTAGGTTAAAACCCCTTCAAATGGATAGATTGATCAAACATGGGCAATTATTATAAAAGGTACGTTAGCCCATATGAGTAATAAATGAATATGCTTTCATTCATTTATTTCCTCATTTACCAAACATATAGTGACTGACCATTATGTGCCCAGAAGTGAGCCTAGTGTTCAGAATTTGATAATAAACTTATAGTTAACTCTGGAAAATGAACATGTATTAATCCATTTTGTGCTACTATAACAAAACATGATAGACTGCATAATTAATAGGTATTTATTGCTCACAGTTCTGACAGCTGACAAGTTCAAGATCTAGGTTTGTCCATTCTAGTACATTAAAGCTTTATCCTTGCATGGATGAAGGAGAGAAGGCAGAATGGTGGAGAGGGGGCCAAACTCACCTTCTTATAAGAGTATTAATCCCATCCATGAGGAAGCCCTCATGGCCTGCATACTGATTGAACATCCCTCTTTTTGCACTGTTAAAAAGACAATTAGGCGATCCAAGATGGTGGCCTAGAGGGAGACTGCACCCCCAGTTGCTCCAGAACCCAGCAGTTAAGAAGGGGAGGCATTGAGAGACTCGGACTGAAATAGAGCCACAGGTGAGTCTGCCCACTGGGTAAAGCTCGGCCCGGGTGGCAGGCCCAGATAGAGGTGGCTTATCGGAGCCGGGCAGGGCAGCTAGAGTCATCCACAGGCAGCCCTGCGCACTCCGGGGTGGGCCCCGCCCACACAGCCAGCTTCTCCAGGTTCTCGGAACGGAACTGGCCTGCTAGTGAGAGCCTTTCTGACCAGAACAAGTTCCGAGTCCCGGAGCCAGTGCAGCACAGCGTACTCCGGCACACAAGCAGCTTCAGGGACCAGGATAGGGCAGCCAGAGACCTCCCCAAGTAGCCTGGACCCCTGCGGTGGGAGGTGCCTTTCAAGGCTAGCTTCTCAGACCAGACCGCCCAGTGAGAGGTTTTCTACATAGAACCAGCCACAAGTCCCCGAACCAACGGAGAGCTTCGATACGCAAGCAGCCTCTGGGATCAGGGCAGGGCAGCCAGAGACCTCTTCAGGTGGCTCTGCCCACTCTGGCCACAGGCTCTCTTCACGGAGTGATCCAAGAGGGCGGCCTAGAGGGTGACTGCACCCCCAGTTGCTCCAGAACCCAGGAGTTAAGAAGGGGAGGCATTGAGAGACTCGGACTGAAATAGAGCCACAGGTGAGTCTGCCCTCTGGGTAAAGCTCAGCCCGGGTGGCAGGCCCAGATAGAGGTGGCTTATCGGAGCCGGGCAGGGCAGCTAGAGTCTTCCCAAGGTAGCCTTCCACACTCTGGCAGTGGGCTCCTCCCACATGGCCAGCTACACGGTGCAGGCCCACAGTGAGAGCATTTCCGCACAGAACCAGTTCCAAACCATGGAACCAGTAGGGGGCTAGGGGCAGTTTTCTTCGGATGAGCTGCTTTATCAGATTCCTCCAAGACATCAGGCTACTGAAGGCTGGGAGGTGATACACTGGAAATCTACCGGGACACTATAAGCCAATAGCGGAAAACTGTAATATCTCAGGGTCCCACTGACAGCTGACCAATATGAGAAAACAAGGGAAGAAAATGTCCCCAACAAATCTAGATACTACATCAATAAAACCCAATGACAGCATAGCAGAAGAAATATCAGAAAGGGAGTTCAGAATGTACGTAATTAAAATGATCAGGGAAGCTAATGAGGAGATGAAAGAGCAAATGCAGGCATTGAAGGAGGAGATGAAAGAGCAAATGCAGGCATTAAATGATCGCACCAATCAACAGTTAAAAGACCAAATATGGGAAGCAAGAGATCATTTCAATAAAGAGTTAGAGATACTGAAAAAAAAAAAAAACTGAAATACTTGAAATGAAGGAAACAATAAACCAAGTTAAAAACTCCATAGAAAGCATAACCAATAGGATAGAACACCTGGAAGACAGAACCTCAGACATTGAAGACAAATTATTTAATCTTGAAAGCAAAGTTGGCCAAACAGAAAAGATGGTAAGAAATCATGAACAGAATCTACAAGAATTATGGGATATCATGAAAAGGCCAAATTTAAGAATTATTGGGATTGAGGAAGGCTTAGAGAAACAAACCAAAGGAATGAACAATCTATTCAATGAAATAATAACAGAAAATTTCCCAAATCTGAAGAATGAAATGGAAAACCAAGTACAAGAGGCTTATAGAACTCCAAACATACAAAATTACAACAGACCCACACCAAGGCACATTATTATGAAAATACCTAACATACAAAATAAAGACAGAATTTTAAAGGCCGCGAGAGAAAAGAATCAAATTACATTCAGAGGGAAACCAATAAGAATATCAGCAGATTTTTCAATCCAGACCCTAAAAGCTAGAAGGGCCTGGAACAACATATACCAAGCCCTGAAAGAAAACGGATGCCAACCAAGAATCTTATACCCAGCAAAACTTACCTTCAAATTTGACGATAAAATAAGATCCTTCCATGATAAACAAAAGCTAAAGGAATTTACAAAAAGAAAGCCAGCATTACAGAACATTCTCAGCAAAATATTCCATGAGGAAGAGATGAAAAACAACGATGCAAATCAGCAACAGGAGGCGCTAGCCTAAAGGAATAGCCAAATAAAGGAGAAACCAAATCATGTCAAAAACAAATATGAGTCAATTGACTGGGAATACAAATCATATCACAATAATAACCCTGAATGTCAATGGCCTGAATTCATCAATCAAAAGACACAGACTGGTAGATTGGATTAAAAAGAAAAATCCAACAATATGCTGCCTGCAAGAGACTCATCTCATAGAAAGAGACACCCATAGACTAAGGGTGAAAGGATGGGGAAAAACATACCATGCACACGGACACAGCAAAAAAGCTGGAGTATCCATCCTCATCTCAGATAATGTGAACTTCAAACCAAAACTAGTCAGAAGGGATAAAGAAGGACATTACATGCTGCTTAAGGGAAGCATAAATCAGCAAGACATAACAATCATAAATATCTATGCCCCGAACATTGGCTCATCCACATACGTCAAACAAATCCTTCTCAATTCCAGAAATCAAATAGACCACAACACAATAATACTAGGCGATTTTAACACACCTCTCTCACCACTGGATAGATCGTCCAAACAAAAATTGAATAAAGAAACTATAGATCTCAACAACAGAATCAACAATTTAGACTTAACGGACATATATAGAATATACCATCCAACAAAGAACGAATACACTTTCTTCTCAGCAGCACATGGATCCTTCTCTAAAATAGACCATATTTTATGCCACAAAGCTACTGTTAGCAAATACAAGGAGATAGAGATATTACCTTGTACTCTATCAGATCATAATGGATTGAAATTAGAAATAAATGACAGAATAAAAAACAGAAACTTCTCCAATACCTGCAGATTAAATAATACACTGAATGGATAACAGAAGACATCAGGAGGGAAATAAAAAAATTCTTAGAAGTAAACGAGAACAAAGACACATCATATCAAAATCTCTGGGACACTATGAAAGCAGTACTTAGAGGAAGATTTATTTCATGGGGTGCATTCAAAAAAAGAAGTAGAAATCAACAAACGACTTAACACTACAGCTCAAAGCGCTAGAAAAAGAAGAGCAGACCAATACCAAAAGTAGTAGAAGACAGGAAATAGTTAAAATCAGAGCCGAAATCAACGAAATTGAAACAAAAGAAACAATTGGAAAAATTAACAAAATAAATAGTTGGTTCTTTGAAAAAATAAATAAAATTGATAAACCCTTAGCCACACTAACAAAGAGAAAGAGGGAGAAAACTCAAATTACTAAAATTCGGAATGAACAAGGAAACATCACAACAGACACGAGTGAAATACAAAACATAATTAGAAGCTATTTCGAAAATCTATACTCCAACAAAACAGAAAACCTCGAAGACATCAACAAATTTCTAGAGACATATGAATTACCTAAACTGAACGAGGAGGACATACACAACTTAAATAAACCAATTTCAAGCAATGAAATAGAAGAGGTCATCAAAAGCCTACCAACAAAGAAAAGTCCAGGACCAGATGGGTTCTCAGCCGAGTTCTACAAAACCTTTAAAGAAGAGCTCATTCCAATACTCCTCAAACTATTCCATGAAATAGAAGAGGAGGGAACCCTCCCAAACTCGTTCTATGAAGCCAATATCACCCTGATACCTAAACCAGACAGAGACAC
Organism: Sciurus carolinensis; assembly: GCF_902686445.1. Taxonomy (NCBI): domain Eukaryota; kingdom Metazoa; phylum Chordata; class Mammalia; order Rodentia; family Sciuridae; genus Sciurus; species Sciurus carolinensis. The sequence continues at coordinate 91,368,879 of NC_062224.1, forward strand.
ATCGAGAAAAGAAAATTTCAGACCAATATCCTTAATGAACATCGACGCAAAAATTCTCAACAAAATTTTAGCAAATCGCATACAAATATATATTAAAAAGATAGTGCACCACGATCAAGTGGGTTTTATCCCAGGGATGCAAGGTTGGTTCAACATTCGGAAATCAATAAATGTCATTCACCATATCAACAGACTTAAAGTTAAGAATCACATGATTATTTCAATACATGCAGAAAAAACATTCGATAAAATACAGCATCCCTTCATGCTCAAAACACTTGAAAAAATTGGGGTAGCGGGAACATTCCTTAACATTATAAAGGCAATCTACGCTAAGCCCATGGCTAATATCATTCTAAATGGTGAAAAACTGAAAGCGTTTCCCCTAAAAACTGGAACAAGGCAGGGATGCCCTCTTTCACCGCTTCTATTCAACATCGTCCTTGAGACTCTAGCCAGAGCAATCAGATAAACCAAAGAAATTAAAGGGATACGAATAGGAAAAGAAGAACTCAAACTATCCCTGTTCGCTGATGACATGATTATGTATTTAGAGGAACCTGGAAATTCCACCAGAAAACTTTTAGAACTCATAAGTGAATTCAGTAAAGTAGCAGGTTACAAGATCAATGCTCATAAATCCAATGCATTTTTATACATAAGTGATGAATCTTCAGAAAGAGAAATTAGGAAAACTACCCCATTCGCAATAGCATCGAAAAAAATAAAATACTTGGGAATCAATCTCACAAAAGAGGTGAAAGACGTCTACAATGAGAACTACAGAACACTAAAGAAAGAAATTAAAGAAAACCTTAGAAGATGGAAAGATCTCCCATGTTCCTGGATAGGCAGAATTAATATTGTCAAAATGGCCATACTACCTAAAGTGCTATACAGTTTCAATGCAATTCCAATTAAAATCCCAATGATGTACCTTGCAGAAATAGAGCAAGCAATTATGAAATTCATCTGGAAGAATAAAAAACCTAGAATAGCTAAAGCAATCCTCAGTAGCAAGAGCGAAGCAGGGGGTATTGCAATACCAGATCTTCAACTCTACTACAAAGCAATAGTAACAAAAACGGCATGGTATTGGTTCCAAAATAGACAGGTAGATCAATGGTACAGAATAGAGGACATGGACACAAACCCAAATAAATACAATTTTCTCATACTAGACAAAGGTTCCAAAAATATGCAATGGAGGAAAGACAGCCTCTTCAACAAATGGTGCTGGGAAAACTGGAAAACCATATGCAACAGAATGAAATTAAACCCCTATCTCTCACCCTACACAAAACTCAACTCAAAATGGATCAAAGACCTTCAAATCCCACCAGAGTCTCTGCATCTTATAGAAGAAAAAGTAGGTCCAAATCTTCAACTTGTTGGCTCAGGATCAGACTTCCTTAACAGGACTCCCATAGCACAAGAAATAAAAGCAAGAATCAACAACTGGGATAGATTCAAACTAAAAAGCTTTCTCTCAGCAAAGGAAACTATCAGAAATGTGAAGAGAGAGCCTACAGAGTGGGAGAATATCTTTGCCAACCATACCTCAGATAGAGCGCTAATTTCCAGAATCTATAAAGAACTCAAAAAACTCTACACGAAGAATACAAATAATCCAATCAACAAATGGGCTAAGGAAATGAACAGACACTTCACAGAAGAAGATGTACAAGTAATCAACAGATATATGAAGAAATGTTCAACATCCCTAGTAGTAAGGGAAATGCAAATCAAAACTACCCTAAGATTTCATCTCACCCCAATTAGAATGGCGATTATCAAGAATACAAGCAACAATAGGTGTTGGCGAGGATGTGGTGAAAAAGGAACACTCATACATTGCTGGTGGGGTTGCAAATTAGTGCAGCCACTCTGGAAAGCAGTGTGGAGATTCCTCAGAAAGCTTGGAATGGAAACACCATTTGACCCAGCTATCCCACTCCTTGGCCTATACCCAAAGGACTTAAAATCAGCATACTATAGAGATACAGCCACATCAATGTTCATTGCTGCTCAATTCACCATAGCCAGATTGTGGAACCAACCTAGATGCCCATCAGTTGATGAATGGATAAAGAAACTGTGGCATATTTATACAATGGAATATTACTCTGCAATGAAGAATGATAAAATTATGGCATTTGTAGGCAAATGGACGAAATTGGAGAATATCATGCTAAGTGAGATAAGCCAATCTCAAAAAACTAAAGGACGAATGATCTCGCTGATAAGCGGATGAGGACATATAATGGGGGGTGGGAGGGGTTAGCATTAGGTTTAGGGTTAGGTTTAGGGTTAGGGATAAGGAGAGCGGTAAGAATGAAGGAAAGAAGGACTGTATAGAGGGAAAAGAGGGGTGGGAGGGGTGGGGGGGAAGGGAAAAAAATAAACATCATTGCCCTATGTAAACGTATGATTACACACACAAAAAATAAATAAATAAATAAATAAATAAATAAAAAAAAGAAAAAAAAAAAGACAATTAAATCTCCACATGAATTTTGGAAGAGAAAACGATTTAAATCATAGTGAGATATTAATGAAAAATATCTTTAAATAAATGTTGGTATAACTAATTATAGAGGAGAAAATATGTGGTTTTATGAAAATATATAATGTAGGAGAGAAATGGAGGAAAGAAAGGATTCCCTGAGAAATTGATGACTACTTGAGATTTGAAGCTAGAATTTACTAGGGAATGGGATATACTGTGGCAGACCTGAGAATGGAAGACACAGATTGCAGTGGATATGGTGAAATATGCCAGAAAACAGAAGGTGCTGAAGGGAGAGGGTGTGTAGAATGTTTAGAAAATAGGGCACAAAGTTGGTTGGAGGCAGAAAGGGAAAAGGACTGATGAAATGGTTAGGGACCCAATGAGTCAGACATGCAAAGGGGATTGCCAAGAGACAGAAGTAATAAAAGGGAGTGTCCGGAAGAAAAGATGAATTCTCATGGGGAGCAGCCAAGGTGCACTCTCACTCACACCTGGGTTCAGTCTCTTTTTAAGAACTTGGATTAGGGATTGACTGATTCTAAAATTGATATGAAAATACAAAGGACTTGGAATAATCAAAACAACTTTATTTAAAAAATACAAACTGTACAGAAGTTGGAGAATTAATATGGTCTTTTAAAGGCAACATAAACAAGAGGGTATACTGTTAGCATCCAGTAAGACAAATATATCAATATATTTTACATCAAGTAAAGGTGATTAAATACAACACAAAAGATACTGTTGCTTAGGTCATGGTGTAAATGGCATCATGAATATGCTCTTCTCTTCTCTTCTTCTACATCCAAATCTGGACCCAAATATTTATGATGTGACTGTAATAAATATGAGGCACTCTGGCACACATTAGAAACTCAGTCAATGTTGGTTTTCTCAAATGTTTTTTTTGTGAGGTTTGAAGGGTAGATACTATGCTTATTTCATATTTGTATTCAAAATCACTACAGGAAAAATAATCCAAAACTGTTAGGAAGAAAAACATGTAGATTAAGAAACAATAAGTGCAAAACATGTCAAGAATTTTAGAGCAAAGACAATTTGCGAAAACTACTTTTGTTCTTTTATGTTGGCTAATTAGGAGACTAGAAACTAGATTTTTCACTGAACACAGGCTTTTCATTAAAAAGTGATATTTTATTTAGTATTTTAAAAGCATAAAGATTTAATATGAGAAGAATAAATGTTAGAAATAAAAATCATGCTGCTATGTAGAAGTACTGAAAGTTTATGTCCCAAATTCCAGGAATAATTTAGAACTAAATTGAAAAATCAGGGAAGAAAATGAAAATATGTAGAATTATGTCCTATATTGATAGTCTTAAATGAGTTACCAAAGTCACTTCTCTCTCTTTTTCTCTCTCTCTCTCTCTGTCTGTCTGTCTCTCTGTCTCTGTGTGTGTGTGTGTGTGTGTGTGTGTGTGTGTGTGTGTGTGTATGTAGTGTGTAAGGGAATGGAAAACATTACAGCAGGAGATAAGATTTTTAATTTTCTTATTTCTATGAGTTTCTGCTAATGATTGCAAATCAATTTAACATCAGATTTAAAACTGACTTGACTGCAGGACACCAGCAATTTTTTTGGGATATAGAGAATATAATAAAAACTGTATATTCAGGGAAAGAAATTCTAATAGAGTAGCCAAGATACAGTCTACTGTCCAAATGACATTTACAATATTTCTGAAATTGAACTGTTCATTTGTAATCTTATATGTGCAATTGTGACTAACAGAATGGAAAAACAAAATTTACAGATATATAAAATATTTGAATTGAATAATGTACCCAATTGAGAGGAAAAGAAATGCCCCTTATTTGGCTTCTGCTATAATAACAGCTGCACAAAAAACTGTTCTATTTTAACATAGATTTTATATTATTATTTGGGCATGAATAAAGTTGAAAATTTGTGTGTCATTTTCTAGGCAAAAGACAAAAGGGAAGCAATTTTAATCTTTTAAAGAATACCAGTTTATTAAAGTAGCAATGCATTTTTTCTCTATCCACTTGCTCATGGTTACTAAATAGTACTCCATTCAATTTATTAATCAATCAATCAAAAGGATTAATTCACTGATGAGCTTAGAGTCTTCGTGGTCCAAGCATTTCTTAAATGCTCTATATCTGAAAATTGTTGCCTTCCCTAACACATTAGATTCTAGAGACCAGGTAAGGAATGTTAGGGTTTGAGTCTGGAATGGCCCCCAAAAGCTCATATGTCAGGCAATGCAGCAATGTTCAGAGGTGGAAAGACTGAGCCAAAAGGTTTTAACCTCATCAGTGAATTAATTCACTTGATGAATTAATAATTTGAATGGACTTACTGGGAGGTAATGAATGAGAATAAGCAGGCAGGAAGTAGCAGGGGAAGTGGGTCACTGTCCCTTCACATCTCTTGTCTTCGTCTCTTGCTGCTTGCCAGCTGCTCTGAGCTCAGCTTTCCTCCTCCACACCCTTCCATCATGATGTTTATGCCTTGGAGACAGCCAACCATCGATTGGCTCCTCTGAAACCATGAGCCAAAATAAATCTCTCCTCCTCTAAATTGTTCTTATAAGGTTATTTACCACTCAATCCGCTCAAATTGGGTGGACTGATTAGGTTATATCTCTCATTATCTAATTATTTCAACTCTAACATTCCTGAATTAACATAGGAGCTTTGAGGGTACACCTCATTTTCAAACCACACGTGCTATGCTATAAACTAATAATTTATGGTCATAAAATATTGAAAATAATAGTTAAATATTACTTCAAACACTTAAAATAATGTAGTTAACTGTGAATTATAAATGTTATACAGGGTTTCATGTTCTATCAATCCAACTTCTAGTAGCTATGTTGACATATTTATTAATTTTTCAATTATATATAGAATAATTGTTAGTTTCTCTTTAACTTCTGGAATGGAACTAGGATTTGATAGATATCCTTTCTAATATGTGATACAACCATGTCACCAAGTTAGAGGACTCCAATACTCTTAAGGAAAACATTTTTCATTGTTAATAAGTAATAAGTAATTGAGAATAAGTAATAGCTGCTAGCATTCACAAGTTTTAAAATTAATATAATAACAGGGTTAAATATATAAGACATGTTAAATAATTTATTAATGGAATAGTAAAATTGCATTCCTGATATAAACTGATATGGACTTTCACTGATGTTTGTCATTCCAAAATTAGAAATTTAATTCCTACTAGCAAGTTAGATAAAAATTTAAAGAAAGAAAATTTTGTGCCAACCATTGTATTAATTTCTGGAGTTCTAAGAATAAAGACTTGGTTCCCTGCTGTCAAGGAACCAGTGTCTAATGAGGGAGACATAAAAGAACCAGATAATGACATAGCTTGTGATACGTGCTCTGTGGGGAATTTGAAAATGATGTTATATTGGTATAGGCTGGGAAATTTTTCTTAAAGTCCTATGAAAAAAATTCTCAGAGGAGATGCTTCTTGAATAAATCCTGAGACTATATTGTTAGCCAGAGGCAAAATTGTAAAGATCTCATTTTCAGAATAACTAGAACTTATAGAAAAGGGTTATTGGTATAGTGGAAGAAGAATTTGGGGAGGTAATTGCTATATCTCTGGTCAGAACATAAAGGATGTTTTGTTGCATAGAAGAATTTGAATTTTCATTTTGAAGATAATGGAAACCAGAGGGAATTAAATTACATTGCAGAATCTGTATTGTGTTTTTGAACAATCACTCATAATGCATTGTGAAAATTGGAGAAATTTTAGTTATAAATTATGATAACATGAAAGAAAAGATAAAGCACTAAATTAATAAGGTTATAGTAGTAATGACAAGGAGGGGGGAATAAATTATATTTTGGTATAGAGAAGTTATACGTGAAGAAAAAGATCTATCTTGTATATTTTCCAGGCTTCTATTTATAGAACTGGGTAATCTTTAGTGTCTTTCCTGGGCAAAGAACAAATATATGTTGTGAAAAGATATGCTTAATTTCACACCTGATACATATGAGATACTTACGCATAAATGGGGGTTGAACATACGAGAAAAATGCAGATTTAAAAAGTTCTGAATATGAAATATTGATTGATTTTGAATAAATTAGCATATTATAGGCAGAAGCTAAGTGTTGGATGTGGAATGCATTTCCCAAAAGAATATAGTGAGTTAAATGATTAAGGATAAAACTTTGGGTTTCTCTTGCTTTTAAATACCAGATAGATGTAGGGAGAAAACATACAGTTAGTTACAGAGTTTAGAAATAAATTTGAAGTAATTCTTTTGTTTTATGGAGACTGAGATTTATTAATTGAACATGTGTTCATTATCAGCCATGACCATTAATTTCAGCTGACACTAACACTGTAGATAAAAAGCATGGATGATGGGTGTTTGCCCTAAAGAAAGGCTTATGCCTAGAGGTAAATGAAGTTAATTATATGAACCATTAAAATACAACAGGAGTTGTACAATAAGAGAGATACATGTAAGAAGAGGAACTACTAGAGAAAATGCTAATTTGTATTTAAGAGTCATATAAAACTTTAAAAAAGAAGCAATGTGTAAATTGAGGCTAAATGCAAAGAAGGAAAAGTCAGGTATGAGGGTTGATATCATGCTGTGCCAAGGAAGGCAGAAGGAAAGACATCTTTGAAAGTCTGTAGGCAAGGGAGTCCATGTGACAGTGGAGAACAAGAAAACTATAATGTAATTAGAAAGTACAGTGTGGTAGAGCAGGGATCATTAGGTTAGTAGAGGTAAGACAAGAAAGTCGGAAATGAAGAGATAAAGTGACCAAATCCACTTCTTCCAACTCTCCTCTGATTATTTCCCCAATGGATAATTACCTAGGAAATAAGTAATTTTCAGCAGACTGAAAATTAAATCTCTTGAAAAGAAAGAACATTCCATTTCTATTTAGGTGAGAGTGACGAGAGCTCAAATTTTGATTCTGTTATGTGATAACTTCCTGATAATGATGATGTTTCCCAACCTCTTGAAACCTCAGCTTCATTATTAAAAAATTAGTGGTAATTTTAGTTTTTATGTCCCAGTGTTGTTGTAAATATTGAATAATGTAATTATTGATAATGATTGTTTAGCACAATTTCATATATATTAGCAGATGAGTAAAGGGTATTATTTTTTATTATTTCTGCGAATGGGAAAGATGAGCTCAATCCTTTCTCTATGGATATAAAAAGTTGAGGGATGTCATGATTTATGAAACTAGTATTTTCTCATTTAATGTTAAGGATCACTGGAGTCTTGATCCCTAATGTAACTGTTGAGAAAGGATGGGTCCTTTAAGAGGTAAGGCCTAGTAGGAAATAATCAGATCATACAGCAGCACCCTGGAAAGGAATAAATATCTATCTTCCAGAACTGAATTTGTTATCTCAAGAATAAATTTTTATGACAGAGGCCCTGTGTTTGGTGCCTTCCACATGTGCTCCTTGTCACTCTCCACTTGTGATATCACCCAGCATATGATGATGCAGCCTGTGGTCCTCACCAAGTATGGCTACCTAAGCTTTTCAGCCTCCAAAACGTTGAGCCAATATAAACTTCTTTTTTCGTATAAGGTGTTCAGTCTTGGTTATTTTGTAACAGCAATAGAAAATGGACTAAGACAAAAATATAACTCTCTAAAACATTTTAATGCACTCTCTTAACATCTGAATTATTATTTTATGCATTTAACTTTTAGTACAGTAACTCCTGAATAGTAACCGAATGGTAAAGCCTGTAAGACCAAACTGTCAAAAGTATGAAAGTATCTGTAAGAATGAATTGTATGGCGCTGAACAAATATCACTCATACTCTCTAACCCACTGCAAATTATGTGCAAGCACAGTTCATTGTGTAAAGCCAGTATTCAATCATTATTTGGAATTAGTAGACATAAATTCTGTTTCATGTGTTCTACTGAATATTTTATAAAAACGTATTTTAAAACTTTTAAGTCTTTTGATAAAAGCTGATTTGCACTATTTTATTTTTATAAAAACTCATAAATATTTAAAATACATAGAACCTAAATAGTAAAAGGGCATTGAACTGTCCCATTGTAGAGAGAGCATTTTGAAATTAGATCTTTGTGTCCTTATCCTTTCTGCTGTCCCCATACTTTCATCTATACATTTTTGGTGCTCAGAGGCCTATATCCTTTCTTTATGGTTCCCTACCTGACTGAAGACTGAATATCCTTAAAGATGAGCAAAACTCCACACTTCTGAAGAATCTTTAACACTCTTTACTCAATCAAAATTCACTGAAATCCAGCTTATAATTTATCTTAGTCAATAGTTCTGTTGAAAAATAATTCAATAAATGGAATCCTTTAAAAGATACAGCTGATGTTGTCTGAGTATATTATTTATTTGGAGGAAATTACATTTTAGAAGATCAAGATGACAACCACAAATATTGAATTTTTAGTTATTTAAACAATATCCAAGGAGATGATAGAGACCGTACATGAAGGAAAAACACCCATATTTACCATATGTGAAAGATTGTCTCAGTATGCAGAATTGGCTGTATGTTTATGTTAGAATAATATCAAAACAGATGATGTAAATCTTCAAAATAGTCACCAAAATAAATAATAATGATATTGAGAAAACAAAAACACAAGAATGGGTATTTTAGAAGATTCCTGATGGTAAAAATAATTTTTACATTATGTATTCAAGATGAGATTGCTTTAAGCAATTTACACCAATAAAATACTAATTAGCATATGTTATATTAAAAAATAATGGCTAACCTTTTTCAGTAAAGAAAATATCTGCTTGCATTCTCTAGTCTTATTCCCTCTACTTCTGTTCCTCTAGAAGTGATGACAGCATTTTTGATTTACAATGTTTTTAATTGGTCTCCTTGGTGGCATGTTCCATATGTTTACTGTTCATTTAGGGAAACTTTTTTCTGAATTTACTATGATATTTGAATACTGATTTTCTACTTTCCTAATCTTTAAACATATATATATATATATATATATATCTATATATATATATATATCTATATATCCTCTCCCTTTCAAAGGCCTAGTTAGTAAAAATCATCTTTTAATGATTTTTGGAAATTCTTAACTCTATTTTTCACAATTTCTACAAAATCATTTGGAAAGGATTTTCAAATGATAAGTAAAAGCTTAATTCCTTATCCTGGGAAATAGGAGTATATCATGTTGTTGTTCTCTTGCATTTGAAACCATTTTAAGAATATGGTTTCCAAATAAAATGTCTAAACATGCATGTTGTACAAAATAGATATGTAAAATTCACATTAGTCTTGTGATACATATCAGTTCACTTATTCTATTTTATATTTCAGTATTTTAAAAAAATATTAAGTGAAATACTCCATTCAGAATAATGTAATTTCATAATATATGTAATATCTGATGTCTAACTTTTGATTAACCAGGTAATATCATGTTCTATAGGCAAAGTAATAATACTTTTATTATGTGTAGCTGAAAATAAAACTTAGAAGACATAAAAGCAAAGAATCAATTCTGATATCTCTGTCATATTCCACATCAATTAATAAATTTCACTTTATATTAGGGTTAGGTTTAGTGACTTTACATGCTCAGTTTATATAAATTTAGATATTTCAAGGTAATAGTGGCTCTCTTGGTTGGAATATATGGGAGAGTATACATGCCCACTTTGCAGCCATGTCACCAACTGCAGATCTTTTTTTTGGGGTGTTTTCAGTCCTCCTTAAAACTGAAACATCAAAATTTCCTCAGTGATACACAGGACCATTATTATAACACAGGCACTGTCATGGTTATGAAGAGATATGTCACACTTTTGAATTCAAACCCTAAGCAGGATTGGATTTGCCTTTAGAAAAGGCGTATCTATGCTATTCACAAGAGTCCCTCTCTCTTCATGGTGTCCAACACCCAGATGGGAAGCCCTGTATAACCACAGTCATCATCTAGCCAGGTACACTGGAGAAGGCAAGCATTTTCCTTAAAGGCACAATGGGTGGTTGGATTTGATCAGAGCACTATTAACACATGTGAGGAATTATCATATTGAACTTTATTAATATGTAAAACTACATGCATTAATAAAATAAAATAAATATTTTAAAAGTATACATTAAAGCAAGGGCAAAAGTAACAAACTAGCACACATGGTTAAAAATAAGCAAATATATTAACAAACCACATGAAATAGGGCAAAAACTATGGAAGACACATTATATAGAATCCAGACCAGACATATTATTATTAAAATAATAACCATAACAGAAAGGAGATCAGTGGAGTAGAGCATCAATCAGGGAAGAAAGGAAGAGAAAGAGAAGGTAAAACGGAACAAGACTGCTCAATTAGATCATAAGAATTTACAAATATGACATAACTAATCCTATTATGTATAATTATATGCACCAATAAAATAAATGAATGAAATAACTTTTTTAATATAGTAGAGAATCCTCCACTGCTAGAATTGTTCTAGCAAAGACTATCAACAATTTTTCTGGGATGTTGCTTAAGATCTTTCTGCTTTAAGGGAAAGCATTTTTTCCCCCACACTAAGAATTAGGATTTCTATTATTTAAATTTCTTCTATAAAAATCCATTTGTTATTATGCAGTTATATTGTGACTATTCTTTTCCTTGAAGACTTCCTTTTATTTTTTAGTCTGGATACATATGGAGTAACATACTGGGGTGAGAAAAGGGGAGGAAAGATATGATTTGCTTCAAAGAGACACTTTTTATCAATGAGAGCGAAAATTGCTACTGGGATTTGTCTTTCAAGAAATAATCAAAATTCTGTGATAGTGTTAAGAGTGTATGGAAAGGTGAGGGATGTAGGTAGATGAACCAAAAATCTGTAATAAACTTGAGTAATGGAGGATACTTGAAAGTTAGGAAGGGAGTATGAATAGAAAAAACCTGTCCATAATTGAGAACTCAGATGTTTTTAAGACTTATAGAGTTAGATTGAGGAATTTATATATTTTAGCTATAATAATATGACTATATTATGACTGTCACTTGTAGAAGACGGGAAATATGACAAAGATGATGATTAAAAAATTTTTAAATTTTTAATGTTTTTCTTAGTATTTTGTTAGTAAGCTACTGTTTGATGTTTTCCTATGAAAAAATTTTTGTGCTACATTTCTGATAAAGCATTTAAGTTTTGCTCTCCCTACTTTCCTAAATTGTAAGGAACATATGGCTTGAATAAATATTATGAATATATTATATTATATAATTATAATTATATATGTAATTCTTCAGGTTGTTAATATATGCCTTTCAAGAAAAGATTTTTTTGTGAATTTATTAAGAGAAAATAGCATTTCCATGTGTTCTGAACTCATTATATGTCCAATAAACTGCCTCATTTATATGATGTTTATTAATGAGGAAAATGTAGCAAATATGAATATATCCATTGTTCAGTAAGAAAAAATGATCTTTGCTGGAATCTAGTGTGTAATGGTAAAATAAATAAAAATTAGGGGCAATTTTCTGGATTTATACTCAGTTCTGAGTGATTGATTGAATATTGATTTTGCCATGTTGGTTCAACCATTCCCACCTGTCAATAAAAATTTCAAAATCACAGATCATATTTTAAAAATACTTTTAAACTTAATAATTTTCTTGGATCTTGCCACATATATTAAAATATTTAGACTTTTCTCAATATACCCCTTTACCTTGATTTTACTGTAATAAAATATAAAATGAATGAACAGAACTTATTTTTATTAGCATTTAAAAAGAGACTATATTCATAAGAAATGGCTATCTAATTATATTTCTATGCTTTCCCTGAAAGTTTTGTCTTGCACACTTCACCATATTCCTATCAGCATTAAAAATCCCAGACTAAAAGATAAAGACATGACAGTAATACAGATGGACAAGTTACCTGACCCCAGAGATCTTTAAACTAAATCGAATTCTTGTTATCAAGTGAGTTAGGCATAAGTTCAAACAGAATAATCTGAATTTCAAAAAAGCTGCTTTTTACTAATATCAACCCTGTACAATATATTTTATTGACACAATTGAATCATGTACCTCATAGTCCAGTTATTCAAGACAATATATTCATGTAGGTTGAAATTAGGACTTTTCTAACAAATGACTGCAAGTAGTAAATTGAATTAAGTAAAACATACTATTTTTCCACCCAATTACAGTTCTTAAAGATCTAAAAGAGAAACATCTGTTGAACTAGTTACAGCGCTGGTTGCTGACTGAGAACAGCAGGGGAGTTTGCAGTTAATCATCTGTACTCCTACAAGGAGCCCTGCTCAGCAATGTGAATTACTAAGGATGGTTTCCTGAAGGATAAGACACCATGCAGTCTCCATGTAAAAGCAGTAAAAGTCACAGCAGGGAGAAATGGGAATTGACACTTTAACAAAAAGAGAAGTTCTTAACCTTTGTGTTGGTAGCTCAGGGGTTTGCATCAGTTCCTCTTTGGAAAACAGAATAAAACCTGCAATACAAGAAGGCATTAGACTTAAATATAGTAAATAACTTGGTGGATTTACTGTATATTAACAAGGTGTTAATTTGAATAAGCAGCATGTTGAATAAACCTTCTGTTTCATTGTGTACACATAGTGGAGAGGGAAGCCAAGTGAATGATCCAAGTTAGCAGAGAGGGAAGCCAAATGAATGATCCAAGCTAGAAACAGATGTAGGCAAACAAAAATGGAACAGAGCATATTATTTTTTCTATTGGAGAAATCATCTGTTTATTAAAAATTCAGGTATCACTTTACTTTTATTAGTATCAATATAAACATTTATGATTATATATACATATATAATGTATATAAGCATTCATGATTTATTGGATTATAAATATGAAACAAAAATAAAACTAAAGGAAATACAAATATACCACTCTGTTTTGTCCTTTGGTTTCTATACAGTATATTTTCAGTGCTGAGAATCTTCTTTCTTCCCTTCCCTTTATTTTCTTTTTTTTAATTCCTGGAGAAAGAATTTCTTCTCCTTCTCCTTTTCCTTCTCCTTCTCCTTCAGAAGTTCATTTATTGTGACTTTCTCTTCTTAGGCTAAATCATCAACATTGTTTTCAATTTTCCCAATCATTTAAATTTAGCAATATAGTAAAATATTTTTGTGTATTCTCACTTATAATCTTCTATGTTTAATCATAATATTTCACCTCCAGAGACTACCATGAACTGAATTTACTGAAACACATAAGCTCTCTGTCATTATTTTCACAATTTTTCACCAGTAAAATTACTACATAAATGGATTTACAGGTACACATTACCACACTGACAGTAGGTGGAAGTATTGATTGAAATACACTTTATTTTCAATTTGGAAAGTTAAATCTTTAAGGAATAGTGTTGGGGGCTATGCCACATGGACTACGCCAAGATGGCGCCTGGCAGCCAGCCTGAAGTTGTTTTGGTCACATCGGCAGTGAGGAAGTCGGTTAACATAAGCACACCCAGGTGTTTTATCATTGGCCGTATTCAACTAAGTCCACGCACACAATGCGTGCACATGTATTCCCGAGTGCTCCTGCTCGTGCCTGCTTGTTTTTGACCTTTACCATGATTGGACAGCTAGCTCCTCACCTGATCTTCACTTAACTAATGGTGGCCCTACCCTTCGCCTCCTGGAGGGGATATAAGCTGGCTCTCCTCGAGCACCGGGGTTCCCAGGTTTATGAATCATCAATAAACCATTTCGAATTCAAGAGTCTCGCTACTCGTTTGTCTCCCGTGCCAAATTGACTCCGCTGGATGGTGTCAGAATAGCAGATAAAAATTTTGATATTTTCTGTTCTTTCGACTCTGTAAACATCTCCTAATCTGACTTGAACTTCTGTTTATTGTTGAGGAGTCAGAATAGATTATATTATAATAATTTGTATGTCCCTAAGAAATCATCTCAGTTGCTCTAACAGACTATCAAAATCATTGGGATTTCTTATTTTGGTGGATTACTTCAATCTATTTATCCAATGACCCCAGAACTAAAGGTTTGAATGGGGCTAAAAACCAAGAAGACTCTACAACAGGTCCAGGCTATTATAGAATCTGCTGTGTACCTTTGGCCATATGACCTTAAGTGTTGATGGCAGATAAGGATGCTTATTGGAGTCTTGGGCAGGCCACTGTAGGTGAACCACTCTGCAGAACATTAGAATTTTTGAGCAAAGTCATGTGGTTAACTGCTTTCCTTTTGAGAAATAGCTTTTGACTTCAACTGGTCTTTAGTAGAGACTGAAAATCAGAACCTGGACAACAAAGCTATTGTAAAACCTGAGATATCCATAATGAATTGGTTTTTGTATGACTCATGGAGTTATAAATTGGTCATGTGCAGCACTGCTTTATTATCAAATCCAAGTGGCATATGTAAGATGTAATTTAAATAGGCACTGAAGGCACAATCAAGTTGCCTGCAGAAATAGCCCAAAGCCTCAAGGCCTCTAATCTCACTGTACTAGACTTCTTTCTACCAAGACACATCCATGGTCTTGTGGCAAGTTTCCTACAATCAATTGAATGTAGAAGACCAAATTTGAGTCTGGTTTATTAATGTCATGCACGATATGCAGACACTTCTCAAAAGAGGAAACAGATGCACTATTGTATCCCTTCTCTGGGATATCCCTGAAAGATGGTGGTAAAGGGAAATCTTTTTAGTGAGTAGAACTTAAAAAGTTATATCTGATTAGTCATTTTGCCTGGAAGGAGAAATGACCAAAGGTGTAGGTCTACACTGATTCATGGAATGTGGCCACTTGTTTGGTATGATTGATAAAGATTTAGAAGAAATAATTTGAAAACCAGACAAGCCTGTGGAGAGATCTCTCCACACAGATACATGGTGTGAAGACATTTGTTTTCCAAGTGAAAAATCACCAAAGGGTAACCTTGACAGAGGAGGATTTCAAAGATCAGGAGGGTAAGATGACCTATTTTTGTGTATCCTTGTCAGTCTCTTTCCTAGGTCATTCCTGTCATTCACAAATGGGCTATGGTAAAAGTGGCCATTGAGATTACATGGACTCTATACTATGGACTTCTACTCATCAGGGATTACTGGTCACAGGCACTGCTGAGTTCCCATTCAGCCAACAGCACTTCTCTCAGTTATACTACAGGAAGCCTTAATCATTTTATTGCTATTTCCCACAGTATCATTGTTGACCAAGGAATTTATTTTACAGCAAATGAAATGTGTTCATGAGTCCAGGCTCATGAAATTACTGTTAACATAATTTTCTTTATAGACTAGCTGATAGAATTTTGGAATAGCCCTTTAAAACTCATTCATGATGCTAATCATATGGCAAAATCTGTCAGATCTGTCTTGGGAATATTCTGTATTCTCAGTATTCATAGATAGTACTGTGTCTTCCACTGTAAGAGTTCATGAGTCTGCCAATGAAACAGAGAAAATGAGAAAAATCTCCCATTACTGTTATTCCCATGGTCCATAAACAATTTTTAGCAATTTTTTTTTTTTTACTTCTTATCACCTGTTGAGTTTATAGATTTTAATCCCAAAGGGAAAAATGCTTCTGTCAGGGAATACTACAGGGTCCACATTGAATTGACATCCAGACTTCAACCTAGGATCCTGACAAAGAACAGGTTGAGTTGGAGTGATTCTTCTGACTATCAAGGGAGAATTATGCTGTTACTAAACAATGGTAATGATATATAGAATGAAGAAGATCTTCTAGATAACTTGTTAATATTCTCATTTCCTATGATTGAAATCAGTGGAAAACTATCACAACTCAATCCAGTCTGGGTTATAATGTCCCAGATCTTTCAGAAATTATGATTTGGGTAACTCCACTAGGCTAGCCATAATCACAAACTGAAGTGCTTGCTGAGAGTAAAGGGCATGTGGTAGTAGGAGCAATTAGTTCTATATATCAGCTATGACCATGTCATCAATGAGAGAAATAAGGACTTTAATACTTATGAGTATTTCTTCCTTATTTTGATACGAATATGATTGTATGTGCGATATCACATGCACAGTATTTGTTTTTGATTTTTACCCCTTTTCCATTCTCTAATATTGTAATATAATATATTTTAGTAGCACTTCCCTTTGTATCTTAGCATTTAAGCTATGGGATATCAACGAGGGAGTCTGAGTCAACTAGAAAGAATATTACCCCCAAGAGAAAATAAAAACAGACTTCGTATCTTTCTGTGGAAGGGTTAATGTGTTTTCAGTTGTATTATCTGGGATAATCATAACATGTTAGGTGGAAGTCTGACTTTGCCTTGTTCAATATTTGAAGATTAATACGATTTAAGGTAATGTATGGATATCTTGCTGACTAGGGCAGATCTGTGGTGGCTTTGTGGTGTGTCAAATTTGCTAGACTTAACCTTTTCTAGAATTTATTTTTCTGTGTTTCTCATTAGAGTGGCACATGACAGAATATTTTATGAGAAATTTGGAAGAAGGAAAGGCAGCAAAGACTACATTTTAATTCATACTTAGTGTAATTTTTACTTATTTGGTGTAAGACAGTGACCAGGTCTATAATTGTCCCACCTTCCACTATGTCTTCCTTCTGCTTCTTTAACAATTGTTTCAGTGTGGGTGTTTAGAACCATGACAAGGAACCTTGATTTCTGCAGGATAACCATATGTACAAGGCCAGAGGCAATCATTACTAATAATTTCAATCTTGTCTGTGGTCTCTATGTTTATGGACTTCTGATTCTTTTTATTATATTTTATATCCAACTGCCATTCTCAACTCCCTATCTTGTGAACTCCAAGTTCCAGTATCAAACACAAAACCCAAGAGATTTTACCTTATGCATTTTATTTTTTTTTTTAGGTAATATTGTTGCTTTGTGTCTGTTGGTGGATGATCTCAGAATCCATGAAATATTTGGGGAGTGGAACTGGATTGACATTTATACATAGATAATTTCTCAGTGATTCTGCTTATTTGATTGAATCCATGCTAAAATATTTCCATTGTATTCTGGGGAGGAATAATAACAGATTCTTTCTTAGAGAGGAGAAAAAACTATCATGTCACTAATTTATCTTTAATGCACTTCAGGATCCAAAATTCTATCATGCCTTCTTGTCTAAAAGTCAGGAGGAGAATAATACCCTGGATATTGCTTATCTTTATCTGCTAGCTAATTAATAGAGGGAAAAAGAGAAAACATAGGAGAACAAATGACTCTGAAGGTCCACACACATAAACAAATTTGGTTCCTCGCCACCACCCCAGAGTCAGTTGTCACTAGGACATGCCACTTTTTCTTTCTTTAAAATAATAGTATCTTCCCACCACTGAGAGGTGCTCACACACCTAGAACTGACAATATTTGCAAAACACGATAGTTCTGAAAGCTTCTGTAAATATTATCCTAACAGTATTAGACACAGGGCATTTTTGTTTAAAAATGGTCATATGCCACAGCATGAAAACAAATAATTCTGCAGTCATTAAGAAACAATAGTTTGCCTGTGATAAAGTCATCTCTCCACCCTTTAGCCATCACATCAAAGGAATATAATCCCTAACATGTTAAGTTCTTGATGTATTGCTTTTAAAACAATGCTTTCTAGGGGCATCTTTGGTGAGATTTTGACACTTTCTTAGTATTGTACCTGTGCAGAAACTGTATGTTAACACCTGTCCTTTAACTTTATTCCTGAGATGCTTAAGGTATTCTTATTTTGTTATGATTTTTATTTATTTATGATAAATAATTCTCATTTTTGCAAGGTTTTGGTGTATTTGTCTGAAACGCTGACTCTGAGGAGCATTCTTTTTTGGTTTGTTTGGGTATTTTATAACAAAGGAAGTATGGCATTACAGTCAAGCACAGGGCTTTGCAGCTAACCACTGACTTTAGAGCTGTGATCTGCTCCTCACCTTCCCTGCATGAGAGTGTGACAATGTCTTTGTGCTTTTTCCTTCTCCTTTGAACAATGGAGAGAATGACAAAATATCTATCTCCAAGATTGGATGTGCAGCTCAAATGGCTAATTATGTGAAATCCTTCAAATAGTGCCTGGCATATGGTAAATGCCCAATAAATGTTATCCATGACACTATCTTCATCTGTGCCCGCTAATAAACTAGGAAAACATATGGATATACAGGACAAGATTTATAATTAACAAGAGAAATTTCTTAAACAATAAATGTAAGGTAATATATCTTTTAAATATAAGCCTCTACATCAAGATATTGCGAAAATAATAAAAGTCAGTATCATAGAAGTACATAACCATTTTATAACTGGCATTAGATCCTTAATTCTATATAACTTTGAAATGAAAATGTAAAGCATAATACATTTCCCTTAGTTTTTCCAGATTCCCTTTGAGTTTGTGCTGGGCCAATAGATCTTTCCAAGTAGTATTTGACAAAATACTACTTTTCAAAAAGTGGTAACAGCATGTAATTACCTCAGCATGATATTTCTTTAGTAATTGTAGATAAATTGATAAAAATATCTTGACTGCTAGGCAAGCAGAGTATTGATTGCAATTTACTAGGCTATAAGAAAAAAGTAATTTTCTCTCAAGTTTTAATATAAGTACTTACTTGTTTTATTTTATGACAAATACTGACCTTTTCATATCAGACACTCAAAGTCTTGATGAAAAAGATCACATGATTGCTAATCCTTAAGATTGGCTCTATATATTTTTGAAAGTATTTATTGGTACATTATTTTCCTATTGAGTAATTTCCCCAAAATTACTTTTCCTATAACAGAGCATTTTACATTGTATTTTCCAATGTTTTTCTTCAATGCAGAATTTTATAACTCCTTGAACTTACTGGATTTTGAAAGTAAGGAGGTTACAAATCCTTCTTTTCAACAATTCCTCACTACATGTATTCTTACAGGTGCATTTACATTGGAGCTCATTCCAGTTCTGTTTTCAATTCTTATTTATTTTTACATTTGTTAACATGAAGTCTCCCTTAAGGATACTTGAATAATGCTTTATTCTGAGGTAAAGCTATACTCCATATTAATTTTAATTGAGGATCTACAGTTTGGACACAATGTTGAATTTTGGTAATTATATTTTCTTCTTTCTTGAACTCATCTCAAAAGAAATGAGTGTGTGTTTATAGTTCATTTATCACTGATACTTAGTCCAAGTACAATAGCATGCAGTCAGATCAGCTGTAATTTTAAATTGGTACGTCTAACCAAAGAGACATTTTTCTCAATGATTATAGAGTGTGGGGTTCATCATAGATATGGTAACAAATATTAAAGTGAGGGAGTTCAAAGAGACTTGATAATCTTATGGAGGGGAGTGGAGATTTTGTCCTTATATGAGGCAAGTTTAATCAGTAATGATACTGGTGTAGCTCTGACCTGAAATCTCTGGCATCCAATTCTTTAGCTATTGGAAAATAGTAAGGACACTTGAACAGCAAGACCTGTCACCTGTTGCATTTTCTTTCTAAAGTTTAATGGTGACTCTTACTCATGGTGGAATCATGTAGTTCTTTTTATGCAAACAAATATATCACCAAGTATAGTTTAAAAAGAATGTTCATTTATCATGGAAAATATTGTATAAAATTTTCAAAAAATTATATAGTATTGGGTAAATCTTTTATTTTATTCTAAAATATTTCTGAAAAATTCTCCATAAATCTACTGGCATATTCAATTATTTCTTGGAGGAATGTATGTGACAATTGGGCACAATCATGCTTAATAGCAGAAATGTGGAGCTGCTGCAAGCAGAAACTATAATTAATAATGTATAGAAATTATAATGTTATTCAAATTCTTGCTCAGTCTGCAATCTTTTCTGCAGTTAGACCTTTCCCAGAATGTACTTTTTAAAGTCCAAAGCACTAAGAATGGCCTTTTCAAAGATTGTCAGAGAAGAATTAGAGCCCCAGAAAAAACTCTACGCAATAGGTAGATGGTTGCAGGTATATCAATGAATGCCATTATTTAAAATTTGAAAATTTGAACAACTTCAGATGAAGTATTCTAAAACCCATGAAGTAGGATGGAGGTGTCTGCTCTTCTCGCTGTTTTTCTCTTTTTCATGTTTGTGAAAGAAAACCTGCCTCAACATAGTAACTCAGAGTTATGCTATGAGAGACTGTGAGTAATAAAAAAATGTTTAAAAGATGCTTCACTCTGAAAATTCTAAATTAAATAGTTATTTCAATGAAAGTTTATATATATTATATAAAATATATATATATATATATATATATATATATATATATATATTTTTTTTTTTTACTATCTTCCTCCCAGAATGCAGCCAGGAATTAAATCCTCCATGATTCTAACTTGGTGGGAAGCTGCTCGAAGGAACTCATGCCTCTCAAATGCAGAATGAAAACTCTGATACTGACATGGCAAGAGAGACATGTGTACAGACAGTGGAAGAACAAAACTCGGACGTCCATGTGAGACTCACTGTTTATGGATGGAAATGCAAATCAAAGAACTTACTCACAAGACAGGTTTGTGATAACAAAACATCCTTTCAACTGAGTAAAACAGGGACAGCAGTTTTCCTCAAAGAGCTGTGCTTGAAAGAAAACTACCTTCAGAACTTATAGTAGCAACTGGAACAGGGGACATGAATACAACACTATGTTCCTCTGAGACATGTAGCTCCGAGCAGTATTGTCATCGCAGCTTGTTTCCCACTGCAGACCTATCACCCCCCTGTACCCTTTGCCCTGAGTGCAGAGAACTGAGTCTTCATTGGAAATTTTCTGTACCCAAAAATTCTATCCTGGAGATCTTGTAATTAAAGGCAGTCCTACTTCTTAGCCATTGGTGTATAAGATGGAATCATGGAGTATTTGACACATCCCTTTCTTACTTATGGCATATAGGAATATCTGGACATTTCAATTCAAAGGATTTAGGATGTTGAAAGGGAGGATAGAAGGGACTTTTTGTTATACTAGTATGGGGACCCTGAATATTTAAACTTCAGAGCCGCCTGTAGTATGTGTCCATGAAACAATTTGGAACAGGAATCATTGTGAAAGAATGGGGCTCGGTAAGTGCAAATATTAAAGAACCTAATTTTTATCCTCTACTGTCTATTTATCCCATGCTCCAGGATTTGTTTTGCTTTTGCTTTCTTTGGTTGAAAGCTAATCAACCACTACCCACGATTATCATACTCACTATAAGATAACAAAATTCACAAATAATTTCTTGTTTTCATACTCTTTCAGATCAGTAATTGTTTTGTTCCACCCAATATATTTGTCTACAAGTTTTAAAAGTCATTTAAATCTGAAATTCTCCTTCTTTTTCCTTTTATTAATTTTTATTTTTACAGACTGCATTTTGATTCATCGTACACAAATGGTACGATTTTTCCTTTCTATGGTTGCATACGATGCAGATTCATACCATTCTTGTAATCATACATGTATATAGGGTAATGATGTCTGTCTCATTCCACCATCTTTCATACATCCGCCCCTCCCCACTCTCTTTTCTATGTAATCTGAAGTTCCTCCATTCTTCTCTTACCCCCCATCTCCATTATGTATCATCATCCACTTATTATAGTGGGTAGACATGAAAGCTCTTTCCTGATCTATAATGTCAGGGGACATCAGGGTTTTCATGCACAGCAGATATCTGAAGCTGTCACTTTTTCTTATGGTATAGGTGTTCTTCAGTGCTCACTGCCCCATCACTGAGAATCTCTCACTCATTGTTCCATTAAAGGAGCCAAAGACCTGACTTGCTACATTTGGTCATGGCCTGCATTTTTGTCCTAGGAGAATAGAATGCCCATTCAATATCAAAGAAAACCCTGGAGGCTTGAGGGCTTTTACTGTCAGTAATTTGTTTTTTAAAAAAATCACCATCACAAGTGTGATAGTAGTTTTAAAAATGCATGAATATTTGTGGTGTCAGTTTTTCGTTACAGTAACCAAAAGACCTGACAAGAACAATTTAGAGAAGAAAACATTCATTTTGGCTAATGATATCAGAGGTCTCAATCCATAGTAGTCTGACTGCATTACTCTAAGAAGAGGCAGAACATCATGGTAGAGGGTGTGGCGGGAGGAAGTAGGTTGGGGGAATGTTGTAGTTTGGATTTGAAATATCCCGCAACAGCTCATGTGTTGAAATCATGATCCCCAATGAAGTGAGTTTTAGAAGTAGAACTTTGAGACAATGATGAAACTGTAACCTCATCAGTGGATTAATTCATTTGATGGACTAATAATTTGAATGTATTAGTGGTTGGGAACCATGAACAGATGGAGGGTGGCAGGAGGAAGTAGTTCACTGGGAATATTCCCTTGGGCACTATATCTTGTCCCTGGCTCCTCACTCTCTCTCTCTTTCTCTCTGTTTCCTAGCTGCCATGAGCTGAGCAGCTTTTCTCTGCCATCCCTTCCACCATGATGGCTCTGCCTCACCTTGAGCCCAGAGCAATGGAGTCAACTGAGCAACGACTAACACCTCTGAAATTATGACACCAAGATAAACTTTTCATCTTCTAAGTTGTTCTTATTAGTTATTTTGGTCACAGTAATGAAAACTGGCTAACACACTATTATGTCCTGTGGTACTTGTTAACACATGAAATACTCTAATCAAGAAAGCTCATTTCAGGAGAGATGAGTTAATATTTGGAAAATAAGAGCATTTTGACTTTTTATGAAGAGAAATAAGGAATCAATCATGGAGGAATTTTAAAGAAACAGATGGATTCCAATGAAAAACTTTTGAACTATTATCTCATTATGTGAGAGAATTTAATAGCACAAGGAAATTTAAAAATACGCACACACATTTGTTTAAATGAGTAGTTTTCAAGATGTTCACTAACTAGTGGTTTGTTTTTTTTTTTTTACATACTTGCCTGTGAGAAAGCTCTAGAGAGTCTTAGTCTCACATCTTCCTTAATGGGGATCTTAGTGTCCAGGCCTTCTTCAGTCCAAAGTGCCACCATGTTATGGAGGTATCTGTCTGTTATCTTACTAGAAGGTTTACTAAATTCAACCCTAGTAATAGGTCTGTGACTTTTTCCACTCTGTATGTGAATTAATTATCTCATGAGTAGTAGAATTTAGTTTAAGCTTTACTTTTGTTGTAACATATCACTTAACTGTAGGACTGTGAAAGGGAATATCTATAGCATATATATCTCATCTTTTGAGACTTTTGGTCTTACAAAAAAAAAAAGGGCAAAGATACTGACATTTTTGTGTTTGTTTTGTTGTGATGGGGCTTGAACTCAGGGCCTATGTATGGAGGCAAGTGTTTTACTACTGAGCTACATCCTCAGGCAAGATAATGACTGCAATTATCAACGCAAGGCCAATTTTGCATCAGTTTCCTCTATCTCTGATTTGTTTGATGACAACTAGTGATCATGTCTTTTGCTCTGTAAGAAAATGTGAATCAGACAACATACTATTCTCCCTCAAGATCAAGGGGAGATGTATGAATTATTTGAAGAGTCTTTTTAAAGCTCCTATGTTTTTGCATCAGAAGTACATCCCATTCTTTTTCCTTAGAAATTGTGAGACTCAACACATCAAAAAAACTCCAAAATTATTCTTTTATATTTCCAAACCATAACATTTTATTGTCTTTATTTTGATTGAGAAAATAAAGACTAAGAAAAAGAAGTTTTATTTCTTCTTCTTTTAGAATTTCAATTCAATTTGAAATTTAGAAATAGTTGGCATTTATTGTGTTGGGGGCCTTAGCCTAAATCAACATGGAAATACCTCAATTTTGATGTCATACTATACATAGTAAATGATGATATAACTGCTAGAAAATAATATGACATGCAAGCTATTGATTTATATTCTGTTACATAACCTGTTAGAGAACCAATAGTTTTCAGGATACCACTGGAACCATCACTATAGTCATGGAGCAATTTAATCTAGTAGACCAATTAATTTAAAACATTGTATTATTCATACAAATATAAAATGTATAGAAAATTATTTCCTTATTACTGAAGGAAACAGAGAAATAATAAAATTATTTAAAAGAATGTTAGTTAACTTTCCATCACCATAACAAATACCCAAGATAACTTTTAAGAAAAAATGGTCATTTGGGTTCTGTTTTGGGTATTCTAGTCTGTGATTGATTATTCCCATTACTTTGGACCTATGATGAGGTGGCATATCATGGCAGGAGCTCAAGATAGAGCAAAACCATTCATCTTATGACCAGGAGGCAAAAGAGAATCAGGAAGGGGCCAGAGTCCTACAAGGGTATCCTTCAGAAGACCCAAAGGCTGCCCTCTAGGCCCTATCTCTTAAAGGTTCCACCACCTCCCAATGGCTCCACAAAGGGCACCAATTATCACATGGACCTCTGGAGACATTCAAGATTTAAACTATGGCAAAGAGCATTTGATGACTATTCTTTATAGACACTTAAATATATTAAAATATGAAATATTTTATAATGCTGTTAGACATCACATTGGCTAATATTCTATTTGTTAATAAAACCATAAACTTCTGGCTTATCTTTTTTTCTACTGGTAAGAAACCTATAAGTTGTCACAAAGTTCTGTGTACAACTTAAATAGAATGAGCAAATTCCAACACAGGTATATTCTCTTAGAGCAAGGAATGATATTTGGATGGTTCGGTTAAAAAAATAACATGTAATGGAGATGATATACATAGATAGATAGATAGATAGATAGATAGATATATCCTTTTATCTTATTTCAAAATTTTGTATCAATTTTTCTAACAAATGATAACATATTTCATCTCATATCACTAAGTGAAGCACTTTAATCATTGTTAGGAAATACATGAGAAAATAATGATGCATATGAGGGATGAAATGGTATGGTACACATTTGATATCCTCAGAGTATATGCTACAGTTAGTAAGAAAAATAATTTTAAATTACAAGTACTTAATTACACACTGATATGTGCTATGAATGAAGTCTTATACTCTGGGAAACTGACTTAATGTTAGCACTTTTCAAGAAGGCAGAAGCCTAAAAAAAGAGGTGAAGAGAATTAAATCAGCTGTAGTGGTTGTCGAGTGGCATAGAGGGACAGCATTCCAGGAAGAGGAAGTAGCTTGTACAAATAAATGTAGGAGTGGGGCTGTTTAAATAAGTAAAGCAAGGAAGTAAAGAGCAACACTGTGGGAAAATTACAGAGACTGGGAAGGAGATAATCATAAGAAAATCAAGGAAAAGTTATGACACTCCTATGGTATATTGATGTCTAATTGAGTGAGAGGTATTGTTAAAGAACTCTGTGTATTAGTTTATTCATTATTTAAAACAATGAAGGTACAACTGATAAATCATCTGAAAACTGAACCTCAGAGAATAAAATATCTTACATAATTCACATAGATAATGCGTGAGGGAGTTTAGATTTGAGCCCAGGCAGTCTGACTCCACAATTCTTGTTCAGAATATGTTAAAGGTGATGCCAAAGCTGAGAAAGGATCATGCAGGACTTCTTTTTAGACTGAACTATTTTTTTCT
The DNA here is from genome assembly GCF_902686445.1 of Sciurus carolinensis. Taxonomy (NCBI): domain Eukaryota; kingdom Metazoa; phylum Chordata; class Mammalia; order Rodentia; family Sciuridae; genus Sciurus; species Sciurus carolinensis. Next base: position 91,394,951 of record NC_062224.1, read on the forward strand.
CTTTTCCCTAAAACAAATACAAACCCATTAAAGGGATTTAAAGGGTAACCTGAATAGATATGATTTTAAAATGACTATTCAGTTTGCAGTATGGATAAATAATTGGAGAGATAAAAAATAGTAGTGAGACCCATTAGAATGGTTTATATATTAATCCAGGCAAGAGAGCCCTGGTGCTTGACCTAGAATAGTGTTGGTATTAACATAGATGATATTAATGAAATAGAGAGATACACAGGAAAGGAACTTGAAAAGTCTCAGTAGTGGTTTGTACATGAAGGGAGAGATTGGAATTAGATGAACTTCTAGATTACTGTCTTATACTACTGGATTCACCATGGAGTCATTTATTTAAAATTGTACTATTAAAGGAGAAACTATGAAAGAGAATGATCTTGGTTTAGGAGTGTGGACTTTGACTTCTTGGTCCATAGGTAGATACTGATGAGGCAGTTGATGGTGATGTCTGAATCTCGAAAGAGCTAGACATTTAGAGGCTATTTTCCAGAAATATAGAAATACAATGTACAGAAAAATTGGAATCAAGGATAAAGTCTTAACTACCCTAATGTTTGGGTAGGTAGAAGAGGTAAGTTCTCAGCTAAGAAGAGCTAAATCTTCAGCAAAGTAAAGAATAACTGAAAAAAAAAAAAAAAACCCTATAAGTTTTACAAAGTGAGGGTATTTAAGGACAATTTAACTGTTAGGGCTTAGTTATAGAACAGAAATCATTCCAGCTATTTTAACTTGAAAGACATTTTAGTAGAAGTAATTGTATACTTACAAAATCATTGGAAAGGATAGGCTAGATCTCCACAAATGATTCCTAAAGCAGAGTCCAAAGGTACTGTCAAGGATACAATAACAGAATATGAAAAATATAGAAGATACTGTCCCAACTATTGGTTCCAAAATCATTCAACTTGGCTGCAACACAAATTGCATATATTTGATATATATATTCATATGAATATATATGCATATTTAAATACATACATATATATATATATATATATATATATATTAATCAAAGGAAACAAAAATCAGAGTATTTCCAGAAACATTTTTTATTTTCTGTGATAGAAACATCTCAGCAAAACTGATGTTTTGTGCTATTTTCTTTTATCCTTGTATATGAATTAGAAATTTTAGTCTTACATCTTTGCATCTCATTTGCAGAACCTAAATCCCACTTAGGACCCTAGAGGCAGAGGGATAAGTGAAATGCAATCTTTTACTAGCCTCTGTAGAAAAGCATAATAAATGGAGATTGGAGCAAATGTTGAATAAGATACTTCACCAGTTTTTCCCCAGATGATTAGGAGATTACTAAGCAAACAATAGCATTCAAAGCAGAGAACACATTCTATGTATAGAGAGGTGTATGAGTGAGGATAGACTGGGGGATTTGGTAGTAAGAAACAATACTGCAATACTTATTAACAATGTCCTTGGTTGGGCCACACACATTGTTTCTTCTTGAGGCAATTTGTCTAAATGAAAGGATTTGCCTTTGAATACAGTTCTATTCTGATGCTGATTTCAAAGATTTTAACAATGCCAGTGATGAAGATACTCATGATTTATTATTTGATATAAGGCTAACTTTTAATTATTCATTGACATATAAAGCATTTCTTAATTTAATTTTATAATATTAAAGTTTGAGAAAGTTTGAGAAATGATTGCTTCTTTAAGTCTTACAAGATTCTGGATTTTTAAATTCTCTTTTTAATTTGTGCTTGTACATTGAGTAATTAATTTCTGAAATCAACTCTTTGTGTAACCTCATGGAGCTTAGCTAACAGCGGATAGTAAAAAATGCATAGTACAAACACTGACTTTTCTACATATTTGATCTAAAACTACACCATCATTAGGTTTATTCTATATAAATAATATGTAGAATTTTATGTTTATCTATATATATATTTCTCAAGTTTCTGTAAATGGAGTTTGTCCAAATATTTTGCCACTGCTTTATGCAGATTGCCTCCTCTCTAGTCTCTCACAGTGTCCACCTATTGCCAGATAATCATTAAATAATGGTCATATATTTTGGGTTTTGTTATAGTAACCTCCCATTCATAATAGCAATTTTATTGTCAATTGGGATAGGTTATGTTGTACTGAATGCAGTACCTGAGACCTAGGGGCTCGATGTCTCAGAAAACAACACTAAACACCTGGTTGAGTGTGGACTGTGGAAAGCATAAAGAGGATCAGATTGTGTGAGAGAGTTTTAGGCTTTTTTCTCTGGGCTCGTTTCCTGCTTTGATGTCACATCTCTGACAGTGGCTGTGTCCTAGACCTTACCACTGACTGGATGGCCCATTTTCCATACCTTTAGCTATCACTGAGCTGCTATACCATTTCCTCCTTGTTCCCATTTATACCTTGTCATCTCTAGGGTCCTCAACATTTACTGTAATTTGCCTAACCTTGGCTTTTACTAAGTAGCACTCTTCATTTGAACCATGTGAGTCCAATTTTCTTTGCTGGCAGGAGTCTGACTGATTCAGAAGCTCTGTTCATCATGGACCCTCAGGAAGCTATGCTGACTGAGACTCAAGCTGCCATGAACAACCCAGCAGGGGAAGAGAATATAGTGAATAATTCACCAGTTCTTAAAGCCCCTTCTTTTCTGTGCACACTTAACTCACCAAGGCAAGTCATATGTCTACCCCTTTTCAAAGGAAACAGAAAATCTAAATCTTTTGATAGAAAACACAGTGAACAAGTGCACTTATGATGCTGTCATGACTACCAAGCCAAACCTACGTACATTAAGGCAGAATCTGAAAGTGCACAGAGGGTACTTGGGAGAATGATGTTCTGGTGTGAAGTGAGCTTCACATGTATGGATGGAAAGGTCTCTCAGGATCAGGTTGAAGGGCTGTACATGTCATGCTGGATGTGTTTAATATTCTTTTAAGGGTTGAAAGGCATAGGGGAAGGAATCTGGAAGGTAGAAGACAAGTCATTTTTATAATTTGGAGTATTTCTCATATTCAATAATTGTATCTTGAACAGACTCTTCATGAAGTCTATGAAGGGAGATTATGCATACTGATTACATACAAATTTGGAAATGCAGCACACTGGGTTTATTATTTTAGCATCTGGAATATAGATTAGACTAAGATAATAAATGTGATTTTCCTATATTAGGCAGAGGCTCCTATAACATGAATCAAGGAAATTAATTAGACTGATCAAGCCATTAGTCTACTCAATTAGCACTAACATGATCCCAGTCTCAGAGGAAGAAAAAAGAGAGGAAAAAAGAGAAGACTGCATATAGTAGGACATATTTTGTAAAATATCCCTGAAGAAAAACAATTGTTTGAAAATATTACATCAAAATATTTATGTAAAACAGTGTATCACATTAGATTTTTAAATTTCCAACTAAGTAGTAGGGAAAAACATTTCTATAGAAAACCATGCATATAAAATAGGAATTGGAAAAAAAATGGAGTGATCAAAAAAATTACCAAAGAATTCTGAGATAAGACCAATATACGATGTGCAAATAAAATGGCATAAAATCCCTTTGTGCTTTGAATGCAAGTTAATTTAATTATTGACTCACATCCATAGCTGGAGCAGCATCAATCACCAGACATAATATTTTTTCTAAGTCACCGAAACTAATTATATTCAGCAATCTCTACTCACTGAGACTAATCTCTACACTACATTAAAAAATGATTCTTTTATATAGTATCATGAAGTTCTGTTGAGGGTAGTAATTTTTTACAAACCACAAAAATTCCATGTTGATCACCTGAACACTGTACAAACATTTATGTACAAAACATTTATGTACAAAATTCCTGTCCATAGTCTCTCTGGTAAATCATAGTGCTGGAGATTTATGTTTCTTTTTCATGTCATGAATAATTCTGCCTTGAAAAAAATTTATGAAAGTTGCCCCTCATTCTTAAAGTATTTTTTAAAGTAAAATATTGACAAAAGGTGATGAAATGAAATACAATCAGAATAAGCAGAATGAAGGCAGGAGAGTTGCATTTGGCCATCCCTGTTCCAAGAGCTTCCCTTGTGCATTTCCCATAATGTGACTGATTGATTTTAAGATGCTTAGACCATACTAAACAATGTTTTAAGTTTTCCTTAGTTGTCTCTTCCCCAATATCCTTGTATTAAACAATTAAAATGATATTTCATGTTCACAGAACTTTTTTCTCTTTCTGTACAGACACATCTTTCTTTTTACTTTTATTTAACCATCTCGAAATAATTTCAGGCTCATTATTTCATCATATGTCTCCTGAGAACAAAAGCATTCTTTGCCATTACTAGTACTATGTATCTCTACCAAATTCAAGAAATCTATTTCTTTAATAATATTCTCTAATTTAAAGTTCATGTTTTGAATTTCTCTCATGGGCTTAGTAATGTTTTCACATTTTAAAAAAATTCAGTCATGTCAAATCACACATTTCATTGTCATGTGTCTTTACCCTTCTTCAGTCATTCTACAGTCATTCTACATTTTATAGAATGATTTGAAGGTTTATGGTTGCTTCCTCAAAGTTAGAATCATTTTTACCCAATAATATTATGTAGGTGATATTATGTCCTTAGTGCAACATCAATTTGTTTCATTATTGGCAGTGCAAATTTTTATATAATTTTTTGAGTGCAAAGTACTAAATTTCTCCATTGTAAAATTTATTTTTCTTCCTCTGCAATTAATAATTAATCTACTGAGTTATCCTTTGAAAGTAAATATCTCATTTTTTAAGTTAAGGACTTTAATATTCAGTGATGAGTTTTACCTGCTTAAATTTCAAAATTGGTATGCACATATATAGGTTATATACATATATATGCATATATACTTTACTATATATGAATTTTATTTTGTATATATTTATATTCATGATCTTCAATTCTCATATGATTTTGTAAATTTTAAAGATTTATGCCAATTTTACAGATTCAAATATTATTTTCTATAAATGCACATAGTTAATAAATGATGAAATGGAGTCTTGGAACCAGCTACATACCACCCCCAACACGTGTACACATACCCTGCCCTGCATTTAGTTCTTTCTTCCTAGAGCTGTGTTTGGCAAGACTCCAACACAATTTAGGCCAAGAATGATTTCAGACTCATTTAAATACCAACAAGAGATTATTTGAAATGAAAAAATTTTGAGCAACATCTTATTTTTTTTTCCGTTGACACTGAGTTCTCCTTGCTATTTACTTATTCTTTAGTTCTTCATTAGCTTCTTTGTATTCAGTGCCCATTACAGTAAGAGATGTATCATAGGACATGGTGACAAAGTATCTATATGTGATATCACTGAATACATTTTGCTCAAAATATAAGCAAAACAAAATAAAACAATGACAACCAATTATTGTTTTCCACTTAGCATGTAGCAAATAAAAAGTTTTCAACAATGCATGAATCATTTTATGGATGGAATCTTCTCTAGATGGATTGCATCTAAAATCTAGAATCCATTATGAGATGCAGGAGAAAGAGTTCACAATCTATGGGAATAAAAATACTGATTCTAGTTCCTGCTTCTATTGCTTTACTGCTCAGGTTAAAAGACCTATCTCTATGTCACAGTTTCATCATCTATAAAATGGGCCTAGTACTATCTTCTAAACTTATTGTCAGACTGAATCATTTAATGCTTGTAAAGATTTTTTCAAAAGGTGTTTTACACACTGTAAGCATTCAATATAAATTTGTAAGTGGAGATGAGAGACAGTGCAGTAGTTAATGACATGGAACTGTAGCAAACGAAATGAGGGTACAATGTTTGATATGTTTCCCATCTAAGGCTGAACCAGAATACTTATTTTCCCCAGGGCAGGTGAGAGCAGGTTTTGAATTTTTTGAGTAAAGAATCATTTGAAATCTTGGGTTTGAGAAAAGAAACAGAGAATTTCTAATCTTGTTTTGACTCTAAGGATGCAGGGGTATCCTTAATATTGTTAGAAGATCAAGGCATAATTTGGTGGTCCAGGTTATTCATCTTCTTTTCTAGTTGTAGGCATGATGGGAAGATACTGACTTGTACTGATAGAGGGCTGTTGATAGTTGAGCTACATAATTTGAATTTATATAAAACTAGTTATATATTAAAAGATATCCCTTCTACACATGTACTTAAATATATTATTTTCCCCTCCTATTTGGTTTTATATTTAACCTATTACAAGTCTGTTTTATTAAAAGAATTACTCAGCATATAGTAATATACCTAAAATAAAACAAGTGTCTTTTTATATTAATATGGTAATAAATTAAGAATTTTAGTTTGGGATCAGTTTTACTTTTTAAAGTCTTTTTATTTTCCCACAAAATTTAAGGCACTCCTGCTGAACATTTCATTAAAAGTGACACAGACAAGACTCTGGGATTTTTTAAGTATTACTTCTATCATTTTGCTAAAATCAGTGAGAATAATTTCATGGCTGAAGAATTACTGTTTCAAGTCTCTCTAGAAATAGAAGAGAAAAAATGAAAAGCAATATTAGTAATAATAGGAGATGATAACTTTAAATGTTTTTATAAAAAGACATTTCAAATTGCCCAGTCATTATTAGCCAAAGAAAATGTAGGACTGAATTTAAGAGACATGGTGTCTAACATTCTGAAAAGAAGCATTAATTTAAAGATAGATCAATGTGAAAGATAAAAGATGCTTATCATCTGAAAATGCTACAGTATTAAAAAAAACTTTGGGGAAAATGAGTGAAGGTTTGAAAAAAATTATACATTCAAGAAAATGAGAAATTAGTTGTTGTCTAAGAGCCACCATATAACTAAAACTATAAAAAATCCATTTATAACTATTGACTTGGAAATGAACAAAAAATATGCCCTTGACTTTTGATTAACAAATTCAAAGGAAAACATTTAAACATAAGAAACAGAAAAGTAACTCAACTTGGACAGTATTAAAAGATCTATAGTTTATATGCCAATATACCCTACCACTACACTAGCAACACACCCTTAAAAGGAACTTTGGTAATAGATTCTAGTTGAAAAATATTGTATACATATACAAGAAAACCTTGGTATATTGAATGGTGGCCCTCAAATCAGTGTCCACCCAGGACCTGTGAATAGCACACTATTTGGAAAAAGAGTCTTTGTGAATACACTTAGTTGCAATGACATTGTGATAGATTAGAGAGGGTCCTATAGTCAATGACTGGTGTCTTCATTACAAAAGAGAAATTTGGACAAAGAAATGCAGACAAAACAGGTTCATAAACCATGTGACACAGAGGCTTAGGTCAGATTGGTGCTGGTGTAAGCCAATGAATGTTAGGCTTTCCAATTACCATGGGAAGCTGAGGAGAGATAAGGAGCAGATTTTCCTCAGAACCTTCAGAATGAGCAAGAGCCTACCAGGTGCTGATTTCAGAATTTCAGCCTCCAGATCTGTGAGAGAACAAAATTTTTTTGGTTTAAGCTCTAGTTTGTGATCCTTTGTTATAGTAACCCTAGGAAACTAATATACATTTTTGATGATTTGATAACAAAATCTTTACTTGTTATTCTGGCAATGGCTTATTTATTCATTGTATAAACATTCATCTATTGAGCATCTATTATTTACTATGTTCTCTTTTTTTGGGTGGGGGACTGGGGATTGTACCAGGGGTGCTTTACTACTGAGTTACATACCCAGTTCTCTTTATTTTTTATTTTGAAACAGGGTCTCTTTAAATTGTTGAGACTCTCACTGATGTAGGACAGAAGAGGCTGGACACCCAAGGAATTTTCAGGCAACAGGCTTATGAACTGCAGGGTCCAGAGGGTCTATTTTCTAAAAGATTTTCTGGACCTGGAGTCTGAAAATACTTGGAATTTTATACCCATGGGGAGGGGCTTGGAGTTTTACATTTTTGTTGAAATCTACATAAAAGTATTTTTTTTCTTGAGTTTTCAGAAAGTGCTTTTTGTCCCATTTTTCAGATTAGTCAGAGGTTTTACAACAAAAACAGAAGGGACATCATCAAGTCTGCAGCCAGACTCAGTTTTTGCAAGAGAGAGTAACTTAGTCCTCACAAAAATAGGAAGTCCTGTCCCACATAACTTTTTTTTTTTGGTAGAAATTTTTGCTGATATTCTGTTATAAAGCTTTCTGACAAGAAGAGGAACTTATGTATTACAAATATGGTGGGGCTTTCTGCTTAATGATGGTAAGGGTCTTCTAGGTGGGGATTTCTGGTCTGCTTCATCACTATCTTACTGAAACTGGCTTTGAACTTGCAATCATCCTACTTCAGCATCCCCGTTCACTGGTGTTTTAAGGCCTGGACCAACACACCTGGCTAACAGATTCTGTGTTTTAAATTCCACTTTTTACTTCACTAGCAGTTCAAATATCATTAGTGATAAAGCTTCAAAAATTACTTCACTGAATGAATAGTCTATTATTTTTTTCCAAAGCATTTTCTTGAGTTAATGATTGTTTAAAATTTTTTATTAGTTCCAATTAGGTATACACGACAGTAAATACATTTATGTTATTTGATATATCATACATAAATGGGGTATAATTTCTCATTTTTCTGATTGTACATGTTCTAGAATCACATTAGTCATGCAGTCATATATGTACATAAGGTAATAGTGTCTGTTTCATTTAACTATCCCTCCTACACCCATATCTCTTCCCCTCCCTTCATTCCCTCTACCTGATCTAAAGTAACTCTATTTTTCCCTAGCCACCAGCCCCCTTATTGTGAATTAGCATCTGCATATCAGAAAAAAAAAAAACATTTTGCCATTGTTGGGGGGGGGTTGACTTATTTCACTTAGGATGATATTCTCTAACTCCATCCATTCACCAACAAATGCCATAATTTCATTCTTCTTTAAAGCTGAATAATATTTCATCAAATATATGAATATTTGTGAGGACTAATATATTTGATTAATTCATTAATCTACTGAAGGGCATGTAGGTTAGTTCCATAGTTTATCTATTGTGAATTGAGCTTCTATAAAAATTGATGTGACCATGTCACTGTATTATGCTGATTTTAAGTCCATTGAGCATAAACCAAAGAGTGGGATAGCTGGGTCAAATGGTCATTCCATTCCAAGTTTTCTGAGGAATCTCTATACTGCTTTCCATAGTGGTTGCACCAATTTTCAGTCCCAGCAGCAATGCGTAAGTGTACCTTTTCCCCACATCCTTGCCAAAATTTATTGTTGCTTTTATTCTTGATGATTGCCATTCTGACTGAAGTGAGATGAAATCTTAGAGTAGTTTTGATTTAAGTTTCTCTAATTGCTATATATGTGGAATATTTTTTCATATATTTGTTGATCGATTGTATTTCTTATTCTGTGTTCAGTTCCTCAGCCCATTTATTTGTTTTTTTGGTGTTAAGTTTTTTGAGTTCTTTATATATCCTACAGATGAATGATTTATTTGAGGTGCATGTGGTTAAGAATTTCTCCCAATCTACAGGCTCTCTCTTCACATTATTGATTTTTTTTTCTTTTGCTGAGAAGAAGATTTTGAGTTTGCATCCATCCCATTTATTGATTCCTGATTTTACTTCTTGTGCTTTAGGGGTTTTAAGGAAGTCAGATCCTAGGCTGACATGGTGAATATTTGCACCTTCCTTTTCTTCTGGTAGGCATAGGGTCTCTGTTCTAGTGTCTATGTCTTTGATCCACTTTGAGTTGAGATTTGTGCAGGGTGAAAGATAGAGACTTAATTTCATATCGTTACATGTGGCTTTCCATTTTTCCCTGCGCCATTTGTTGAATAGGCTATCTTTTCTTCAGTGAATGTCTTTGGCACCTTTGTGTAGTATGAGATAACGGTATGTGTATGGGTTTCTCCATGTCTTCTATTCTGTACCATTGTTCTACGTGTCTGTTTTGATGCCAACACAATGCTGGTTTTGTTACTATAGCTCTGTAGAATACTTTAAGGTCTGGTATTGTGATACCTCCTGCTTCACTTTTCTTGCTATTTGGCTATTCTGGATCTCTTATCTTTCCAAATGTATTTCACAAATACTTTTTCTAGTTTTATGAAGAATGTCATTGGGATTTTAATAAGAATTGCATTAAATCTGTATAATGATTTTGGTAGTTTGGCCATTTTGACAAATATTAATTCTGCCTATCTAGGAGCATGGGAGGTCTTTCCATCTTAAGGTCTTCAATTTCTTTCTTTAGTGTTCTATAGTTTTCTTAGTAGAGATCTTTCACTTCTTTTGTTAGATTGATTCCCAAATATTTTATTTTATTTTTTTTAGGTTATTGTGAATGGAGTAGTTTTCCTAATTTCTCTTTCAGTGGTTTCATGACTCATGTATAGAAATGTGTTTGATTTATGGGTGTTGATTTTATATCTTGTTACTTTGCTGAATTCATTTATTAGCTCTAGAAGTTTTCTCATGGAATTTTTTGGATCTTCTAAACATAGAATCATGTCATTGGCAAATAGTGATAGTTTGTGTTCTCCTTTACCTTTTTGTATACATTTAATTTTTTTCTTCTGTCTAAATCTTCTGGCTGGAGGTTCAAGGATAATGTTGAATAAAAGTAGTGAAAGAGGGCATTCTTGTCTTGTTCCGGTTTTAGAGGGAATACTTTCAATTTTTCTCCATTTAGAATTATGCTGACTTTGGGTTTAGCATATATAGCTTTTATGATATTGAGATAGGGTTAGTTCCTACTGTTCCTAGATTTTCCAGTGTTTTGAACATGGGGGGATACTGTATTTTGTCAAATGCTTTTTCTGCATCTATTGGATGATCATATGATTCTTGTTTTTAAGTCTATTGATATGATGAATTACATTTATCAATTTCCATATATTGGAACAATGCTATATCCCTGGGATGAACCCTACTTGATCTTGGCGCACCATCATTGTATTGTGTTTTTGTATGCAGTTGACCGGAATTTTATTGGAAATTTTTCCATCAGGGTTATTGGTCTGAAGTTTTCTTTCCTGATGTATCTATGTTGGTTTTGGTATCAGGGTGATACTAGTTTCATAGAATGAGTTTGGAAGGGTTCCCTCCTTTTCTATTTCATGGAATACTTTAAGGAGTATTAGTATTAGTTCTTCTTTGAAACTCTTGTAGAACATAGCTGAGAATCTGTCTGGTCGTGTGCTTTTATCTATTGGTAGGTTTTCGGTGGTGTTTTCTATTTCAATACTTTAAATCAATCTGTTTAAATCATGTATGACCTCCTGATTTAGTTTGGGCAGGTCATATTCCTCTAGAAATTTGTTGATGTCATTAAGAGTTTCTATTTTATTTGAGTATAAATTTTCAAATAGTTTCTAATTATTTTGTGTATTTTAGTCGTGTCTATTGTGATATTTCCTTTTCATCCCATATTTTGTAATTTGAGTTTTCTCTTTGGTAGCCTGGCTAGTAGTTTATCTATTTTATTTATTTTTTCTAAAGAATCAATTCTTTGTTTTGTCAATTTTTTCAATTATTTTCTTTGTTTCAATTTTATTGATTTCAACTCTGATTTTAATTATTTCTGTCTTCTACTGTTTTTGGTATTGATTTATTCTTTTACTAGGACTTTGAGATATAATTTTAGGTCATTTATTTGTTGACAGTTTATTCTTTTAATAAATGAACTTAATGCAATAAAATTTCCTCTTAGTACTGCCTTCACAGTGTCCCAGAGATTTTGATAAGTTTGATATGTTGTATTGGTATTCTCATTTACCTTTAAGTATTTTTTGAATTTCATCCTTGATATCTTCTACTATCCTTTCATCATTCAGTAGTGTATTATTTAGTCTCCAGAAGTTAGAGTAGCTTCTATTTTGCATTTTGTCATTGATTTCTAATTGCATTTCATTATGATCTGACAGAATACAGGGTATTATCTCTTTTTTTTTGTATTTACTAATAGTTGCTTTGTGGCATAAGATATGGACTATTCTAAAGAAGGATCCATGTGTTGCCAAGAAGAAAGGATATTTGCTCATTGATGGATGAAATATTCTATATAAGTCTGTTAAATCTAAATTATTGATAGTATTATTTAGTTCTTTAGTTTTTGTTTGGAAGATCTGTCCAGTAGTGAGAGAGATGTGTTAAAGTCACCCAGTATTATTGTGTTTTGGTCTATTTGATTCTTGAAATTGAGAAGGGTTTGATTTACATAGATGCTCCTTTGTTTGGGGCATAAATATTTATAATTGTCATGTATTTCTGCTATATAATTCTCTTAATTAGTATGAATTGTCCTTCTTTTTCCCTGTTGATTAAATTTGGCTTGACGTCTGCTTTATCTGAAATGAGGATGAAACCCCTGCTTGTTTACACAGTCCATATGAGTGATACTTTTTTTTCCCATCCTTTCACCTTCATTCTGTGAATATCTTTACCTACCAGGTGAGTCTCTTGGAGACAGCATATTGTTGGGTCTTCTCTTTTGATGGATGAGTTTAGGTATTAATATTCAAGGTTATTATTGATATACTGTTTGTATTCCCTGTCATGTTAATTTATTTCTGGTTATTAATTTGACTTAGCTTCTCCTTTGATTGGATATTACTTTGGTGTAGTTCCTCCTTTTGCTGGTTCTCACTGTTTTTTTCCACTTCATCCTAATGGAATATTTTGTTGAGAATATTCAGTAGTGCAGGCTTTCTAGTTGTGTATTCTTTTAACTTTTGTTTATCATGGAAAGTTTTTATTTCATTTTCAAGTCTGAAGCTTAATTTTGCTGGATATAAAATTATTGGTTGGCATCCATTTTCTTTCAGAGCTTGAAATATATTATTCCAGGACTTCCTACTTTGAGGGTCTGGGCTGAGAAATCAGTTGAGATCTGAATTGGTTTCCCCCTGTATGTAAGTATTTTTTTTCTCTCATGGCCTTTAAGATTTTATTCTTATTCTGTATTTTAGTCATTCTCATTGTAATGTGTCTTGGTCTTGGTTTGCTGTAATTTTGTACATTCAGGGTCCTATAAGTCTCTTGTATTTGATTTTCCATTTCATCCTTTAAGTTTGGGAAATTTTCTGATATTATGCCATTGGAAAATTGTGATATGTTCACTAGACTACCCCTGATAATAACCTATATAAACCCAATCCGTTTCTTTGTTCAGTGACTCATTTTCTACCTGGAAAGTGGGTCTACTGATACATTTCATCTCTGCATCCCGTGTTCCTGTGTGAAACTTTGTTTCTGAATATACAATTGAGATGATTCTTGAGGTTTGTGTCTTGCCCTGTCTTTTTGTGCTAACAAAATTGAACTGACTCTGTCAGTATTCAAAAGTTTGTCAGGCCCAGACCGGCCCTCAGAGACCCAGTCACTATAACACAGATCTGGGCTTCAGAGACTTCAGACAACATGGCTGTTGTCGTCTCAAGATCTCATTGCTGCTCCAATTTGCAGAGAGACCACCAGGGATATGCTCACACAAAGGAGTGACCTTGAGAAGTATCAGCAAGATGGCAGCCACCAGCACACTCAGCAGAAAAACCCCAGGCTCAGCCAAACCCATATGCAACCTGACACTGGACCTCCAGGTCCTGGCCAGAGTCCACAGAGGTGACTGCATCCTGAGAAGGAGGTGGCAGCAAACCTGCTGGGCACCTCGGCACCCCAGGCCCTGGCTGGTGTCCTAAGATGGATGCTATCGAGTGCAACCAAATCTGGAGCCTTCCTGAGAGTGGAACTCTGGGCGGTGTTGGCAGCAGTTGGTCGGTCAGTGGCAGCTATAGAGTGGCAGTGGTGGTGACGGCCGTGGCAGTGGCCGCAACAGCAGCTGTAGGGACAATGTAACCCAGAGAGAAGACCTCCAGGGACACTCTGGGCAGCAGTAGTGGTGTTGGCAGTGGTGTCAAACTTGCAGAAAAGACTTCTGAGTGAAGGCGGTGTGTCTATAGCAGCAGCCGAATTAATGATGTTTTAAAAATTCTATTACTCCATTATAGAAGGAAGAGGTTTTTAAAGAATTTGTTGGTTACTAAATAGTAACCAACATCAGGTAGTTTAGTTTTTAGTTACAATCCAGTAAACAAATATATACACGAACCTTGACTAGGATGATTAACATTGGTATTGTAAAACTTCTTAAGTTCCTAAAGATGTAATTATTTCACCATTGCTTGAATTTGGATGTCATGTATAGTAATGAAGCAACTGAGGTTTTATATGAATACTCAGTGTGATAACGGGTGTGGATACACACATTTTGTCCTATAGCAGTCACTGTCTTATAGTCAGTCAGCCATTTTGTTCTCAAGTTCCTTGGAGCACCTGTTCATTGGGGCATCTCTTGTTAACAATGATTTTACCCAGAAAATTTATAAATGCCATAATTTAAAATGATTTTGCCTTCATCACTATGTTCTATTGGTAGTGAGCATGTCACATTGTCCTCAAATCTGAAGAGGAGAACTAATCGAGATATTTGCAACTTCATTATGCACTGGGGTTATGACAGTTATTTTTTGCCTTTCAGCATACAATGCATAGACAATGAAGAATAACTTCCAGAAATATAAAAGTTTTGTCATAGCGACTCATTCGAAGCTAAACTTCAACAGTAGAAAAGAGTATGTTTTAAATTTGAGCCTAAACCTTCCCCCTGATGTTTTTAAGACCTTTGTGTCCCACTTATTTTGTATAAAATGACGTCTGTGTGGTTAATTAATTTGTCTCCACCGGTTTATTTGTAAAGGGAGTGGATTGGGCCAGACTGCTAAGGTTCCTTCTGTTCTCTCCATCCATCATTTCCATCATTAGCTGAAGACCTCTGTGCAGGAGCAGAGCAATGGAGTTTGCAGAAACTGTGGGAGCGTTACTGCCTTATAGTGTCTTGGTACATGAGAGTACACCACGGAATGCCTAGAGCCTCCTCCAAGGGGGGATGTTTCACAGAGTGTATACCTTAACCACACTCATGCATTGCACTGTTCATTTCCATTCAACAACCTCCAAACATAACAGGAGTATCCCAGAGAAGCATCCTCCTTTTGATTACAATGCCATTACCTATTTTTTTTTTTTTTACAAATATCTAGAGAATTTCATCTGTGTCCTTTAATCTCTTGTTGAACTTTGCCATTGTATGGTCTATAGAAACAAAATAGTATTTTAATCTATTTAGTTACAATAAGAGTAGTATATATTAAATGTATACAACATAATGTCTTGATATACATGAAATAAAATGATTAATAGATGCAAGATAAATAACATTTCCATCTCACATAGATATTTTTCTAGTTTTTAGCAAATTTTCAGTATATAATACAATACTATAACCTATAGTCATGAGAGTGTACATTATTGGATAATATATTAGATTATTTAGATAAATAAAGCTTACTCATCTTATAAAACCACAATCTTCTACCCCTTGATTTACATCTCCCCATTTCCCCCAACTCATTCTTTTGATGACCATTTTTTTCACGAAGGCCAAGACATGGAAGCAATCTAAGTGTCCATATATGGATGATGAATGGCTATAGAGAAGTACTATAATCATTCCTTGGTATTCATGAGGGATTGTTTCTAGGACTGTTTGCAGACACCCTAATCTGTAGATACTCAAGTTGCTTACGTATATAAAATCAACACAAAAAGAGAGGAGAAATGAAGAAAGACTTTTCCACTAAATTTATAATTTTTTTTGCAGTTAACTTGGGTACCTGGAGAATTCTTAATTAATTTTGAATATTCCCCATTTCTCCTGTTTCAAAAAATATTACTATAGGTTAAATGCTACAATTTTAGCTTGGAAAGCTCTATTTTATGTATCTTTTATTTTTAAAACTGCTAGTGTGTTTTTACAAATTAATTTGAAGAAAAAATTCAAAATAATATAAAAAGCTTGTCCTTTTAAATGTTTCAAATTAAAAAGCTGGATATCCAGGTCTTTGATATATATTATGATTATGTATATTAATATAAGAAATCATTTTTATTTTTAATTTTTTAATTATCAGAAAATGAAATCACATGAATATCTATGGTGATAATTCAGTCCTAACAGTGAATTCTAACTTCACTTCTAACAGTGTATTCTGATATGTTGCATATTAAAAGGGTATTAATATATATGAAATTTTCCCAAAATGTAATTGACATAAAGGATTATAATTATCATTAGTTTTTGATGGTACATGATGGTGGTATGGTTCAAATTAATTAACTACTATAATAAATCTCTTATGAACCTGGAAATATTACATATCTATCTTAATCTTATATGTTTTCAAATGAGAAATCAGTAAATAAACTTACTTGGCCACAAAACAAAAATATCCTTGAATGACAAGTCCTTGATGTCATGAGGAGATTTAGAACACATTTCCCAAAGAGCTTGAGAGTTTTTCATTGGATCTGTAGTTGTGCTGGCTTAGTCTTTTCCCGAAAGTCAAGCATTTCTCCCAGGATGTGAAAGATTAGATTTCCCACTCCCTGAAGTATGTATTTGCTTTTTACTAATTAATAAAGTAGTTAATTTCCTTTTACAAAAAATTTACTGGGCACCTTCTTTAATTTTATCACTGTTGTGAAGAATCTTTGCCATTAGAAGGTAACACCAAGTAGGTGATCAGAATGTGACCAACTCTGGGGGGAACATTATTCAATCTAATAGTTCTCAAAGTCTCAATCTAAGACCATTTATTTAATTAGTACCTTTTACTTTGTGAACCAACTTCCTATTACTATATATATTCTCAAATTAAGTCATTTTTATTCCACATGTCATCTTGGATTAACTAGTTAATATATCACCTTTCCTGTGAAACGAACTGATTCCTTATTACCTTGATATGGTTATTTATTTTAATAGTGAGAATTCATAATAACCTTGAATACAGTATGTTCATATTAGGTGATACTTTCTTAAAATATTATACATTGGCCTACACTCTGAAAATCCAACGTCATCCTTACAAAAGTATCACCTTAAAGAAGAATAATATTATGGTATTTGCAGATAAATGGATGGAGTTAGAGAATATCATGCCAAGTTAAATAAGTCAGTCCCAAAAAACCAAAGGCCCAATGTTTTCTCTGGTAAGTGAATGATGATATATAATGGGGGTGGGTGAACAGAGAAGAATGGAGGAACTTTAGATTACATACAGGGAAATGAAAGTGGGGTATGAAAAATGGTGGACTGAGACAGACATCATTACCCTATGTACATGTATGATTACACAAATGGTGTGAATCTGCATCGTGCAGAACCATAGAAATGAAAAGATGTACCCCTTTGTGTACAATGAATCAAAATGCAGTCTGTAAACAAAATTATTAAAAAATAAAATAAAATCCTAAAGAGTAAAAAAAAAAGTTTTGCCTATCACGAATACCAATGTATAATTTTGCAAGAACTGATTGCTATGAAAATTTACCAAAAGATCAGGAAAATATCATCTACTAATCACGAGCTGCCACATGAAAGAAATACTCTGAAAAAAGTATGTAAAGTTTCATAACAAATTAGTAACTTGGATTGCTTTGTTGCAGAAGAAAGCGAGATGCTACTAAATTTAATTTTTAAAATATTTTATTCATTTTTAAATTTATTTATTTTTAAATGTTTTCTATATTTGTCAATTTATATTATATATATTACATTTCTATAATATATAGCATATATACATAGACACAAAAATCCCTTAGGTATTTGTGGCTTTTATTGTTTTATTATAAGAATACATCATTATAACTTACAAGTACAGTTATAAGTGAGACAATTCAAGACAGTTTTTCTCTTTCTTTTTTTTTTTTTATGGTACTGGGGATTGACTCCAGAGGTACTTAACCACTGAGTCACATATCCCGATCCTTTTACTTTTTGTTTTGACATAGGGTCTCACTAAATTGCTCAGGCTGGCTTTGAACTTGTGATCCTCCTGTCTCAGCCTCCTGAGAGACACTGGGATTGCAGACAGTGCCACTGCACGTCTTACATTGTTTTCTTTAAGAGAAATAAAAGTGTCTTAGATTGATCCTTAAAGATCACGTCAAAAAAGAGTTAAAATCCTTCTTAACTTTTATTATTGGCTTATTTCTATAATGGAGTGATAAAAATTCAATAATCACATCTATTATAACCAAGACTGTTAGTTTTAGAGTCTCCATGCAAATAAGTTGTTATCTGTCACTTGGTAATTGGAAATGGATTTCTAAAGTTAATGCTTAAGCTTCTGTACACAGATTAAATCAACATTTTTATCTGCTGTACTCAGTATTCAGAATGTTTTCTCTGATGTGCAGAAGCTAATTCACAATAAGCGGGGATATGGAAGAATAAAGGTACTTTATATTTGGTAGAGGGGAGTGAAAGGAGGGGAAGGAGTATGGGGGAAGAAATGATAGTAGA
The DNA here is from genome assembly GCF_902686445.1 of Sciurus carolinensis. Classification (NCBI taxonomy): domain Eukaryota; kingdom Metazoa; phylum Chordata; class Mammalia; order Rodentia; family Sciuridae; genus Sciurus; species Sciurus carolinensis. The sequence goes on from NC_062224.1 coordinate 91,413,339, forward strand.
GTGAAACAGACATTATTACCTCATGTACATGTATGACTGCATGCCTGATGTGATCCTGCAATATGTATAATCAGAAAAATGAGAAATTATGCTTCATTTATGTATGAGCTATCAAAATGTATAAATGTATTCTACTGTCATGTACAACTAATTAGAACAAAAATAAATTTAAAAAATAAGTATAAGGAAAACATTTGAAACATAAATTATCATAAGAAAAAATAATCAAAAATTTACAATCATTTATTACAAGTTGTTATCACCTATGTAAACATTTAAGTAGTCAAAATGTAAAACAGTTACTGCATGTATAATCTAGAGCTGAATTGGAAGGGGTTAAAGGTTGACTAGTAAGCAAATATTTGATTATACAAGTACTCAAATCATTTGTATTATGGAGACTACAGAAAAGACACAGTCGCTGAATGAGTCTCAGATACCTCACTAATTGAGACATAATTGAGTAATTAATTTTAGGGAGTCTCAATCCCTTTGTGAGTTCATCTTACTAACTCTACCCCTTTCTATCTGTATGACTTTGGGGAAACTGATCAACTTTTTGCACTTTGGTTTTCTCTTTTAAAATGGAGACAATAGTGTCTACGTACATCATAGGATTCTCATTTCTGAGTTCACAGAATAGTTGGACCAGTAATTGTCACAAAATAAACAGTTCATCATTAAAATATATTTGCTTTCTTAGACAGCACTTGACACAGAATTCCATTTGACATCTAAAACATTGTAACATCACTTCTTTATCTGTATTTTTAATTCTATAGTAGTTTCAGATCTACTTCAAAAGGTAAAATATTACATCCATTTTAGTGCATTTTAAAGTAAATTAAATAAACAGAAAAGAAGTAGCCTATCTGTAGCCTGCACTTGTTAGAATAACACTATCTAATTAATCTATTACAAACTGATTTATTCAACAATTAATGTGTGCCTAGCTTATCATACTCTGGAAATGTGCAGGAAAAAAATGACACTGTTAGTTTTTTTCCTCGAGAAAATCACAGTGGTTATCTAGGCAATAAGTCTATGAGTGTTGTGTAACAAATGCTATTGTAATGGCAAGCATAGTGTGCTTTAGGAGCAGAAAACATGACAAGATAAGTCTTGTGTTTCACAAGATAACTATCCGTGGAAGAATTTATAAAAGAAAGTCTGTGTGAAGATATAAGTGTCACCAGGAGGATGATGCATCAATAATAAAGATCAGAGATGAGAGTGATAAACTTGACCGAGGTTGTTTGGGTGGGTTAAAGGACTCGAGGAAGGAAAGATGAACAAGAATCAGCATGTGACTATGTAGTCCATGGAGAAGATGAGGAAAAGGAAGGTGCCAAGCATAACTCAGTACCTGTTCCTAATGAGTTAAATTTTAAAAATGGAAGTTTTTTTCTGTTTCTTCACTTTAAAGTGAAGACAGGCTATTCCTAATTTCCAACTATAATTATCTTCTAGAAATCTTAATCTGCAGTATGTATCTTTTTTCTATAGGGTTCTGAAGCTTCATTATTTTTGGTTTTTGTTCTTTGTTTTCTTGTAGTACTGTGGATTGAACTCAGGGTACTGTACAACTGAGCCACATCCCCAGCTCCTTTTGACATTTTAAAATTATTTTATTTTTCTTTATTTTTTTAATTTTAGGACAGTTCTTGATAAGTTGCAAAAGCTGGCCTTGAATTGGTGATTGTCTTGCCTCAACTTCCTGAGTTGCTGGGATTACAAGTGTGTGATACCATCACAGCTCAAGTCTCTTTAACTGGTTTATTTTCATTTAAAATAATATTTGTAATTTCATAAGGAAGTAAAATTTAAAACTGACATTTAGTCCCAGGCAATTGATACATGACTTCAGTCTTCCTAAAATTTTTTCACATATGTAAGACCAGGAAAAGATTTCTTTGCTATTAGTATATGACCCAGGGAAGATATATAAATAGGACAGTGTAAGAAAAGTATACTATTCTATAGAATCTTGAAAGTATATTTCAAATTTGGACCATGAACTTGTTACCATGGACCTTGTTAAACCTTGACAAGAAGGATGGGCAAAGAGATTTTTTAAAAAAGAAGCTCAAATTTTGCTAAGGCTATTTTCTCTGAAAAATTGAAATAATGCTTTCTGTGAACCATTTTCTTATTTTCATTACCTATCACTTTAATAATTATTGAGACAAATTTTTCATTCCCTGTCAGGCAAAAATACAGTTTAGCACTGTAATAATACCGCCTCCTCAGCATTAGGCTACTTGATCAAGGACATGATGAATACCTGCCCAGAATAATTGACTCCAGGGAACCTTCTCAGAATGGTAGGAATAAAGTCCTCTTCACTAGTAAACACAATTATAATAACAGGTTATGAGTTTAGGAGTGGTGAATGGATACTTAGAAATATAATTTCGCTTGATCTAGAGTAGTATGTGATTACTCACTGACAAGCTCAGAATATAATCAGGGAAGTCAGTACTGAAACCTGAAGCTATCCTATAGGAAAGAATGTATTTACATATAGTACTGTTGACCAAAATGCTATGATGAATGAAAACATGTAATGTCAACTTTTAGAGTTCAAATACACTAAAAAGTCTTTGATAAATTATATTATTCTAGTGACCCGAAAATTATGATTTTCATATTAAAATTAAATCATGCTGAAAAATGAAATGAATATTTAACCTATTCATAAAAATACACCACAGGTGATAAATAATTCAGTTCAGATTGTCTGTTATTTTCTTGTACAACAATACCAGAATTGACTTGGAATTTCCATAGATCTCTAGATGTTTTAGATAAGAAATTTTCATAGTTGGGGTTCAATATGGCAAACAGACCCTTAGAATTTAATTTAATCCTGATAAATTAGTGAGGCTTTCCAACATCCCCTCCTTAGAAAAAGTGCAATATCTATGACTCAGTAATTATTATCACATAGTGGAAAACAACTATTATTTGAGTAAGTCTAATCTTTATGTATTTAAAAATGTTTATAATATCAAGCAAACTGTCTTCAATAAGTATCTAAAGTTACTTTATAGAACTGATTTACTAATATTAAGATAGTGTAATCAGAGGTTGAAAACAAATTTCTCCCCCCAAATTGTTGTAGAATAAATAAATTCCTATTCCCTTTCTATAAATATTTTATATGAAGTTGGAGGAGAAATCTTCTCTCCCAGTGCATACTTACCTTTGTGTTCTCATGTCAGGGCCAGCCTAGGAGAACAATGTGATATGCTAGAAAGAATATAATAGACTTGAATTTAATATACATTTTTTGCTCTGATTTATTGATCAAATTAGTCTTTGGGCATCACAGATGATTCGTTTATAGTATAGAGATGGTGACACTGCACTGGCAGATTGTTTTCAGCATTAATAGATACAAGATTTAAAAACTTCTGGCACTAAGTTTGACAGAGTTTGAGAAGTTAAAATGCAAAATGAGTATTGGGTTTGCTAAGAAAATGGGAATATCAAAGCAGGCAGCCTAGCAGGATGCAGTGGTCTTCTGCAACCATTTCTGCCTTCTCAGTAAATCCACCTAATCCATCTCACTGGATTCCTTATCCAAGAAAGGCATGCATTGAAAGCACATGGACATATGTCTAAAATATAAAAGTTTGGGCCCCACTTCAGAGCTCAGTTGTCTGCTTTTTCGCTTGTGCTTTTGGTCTTATGCCTACAAAATCATTGCCAAGGCAAGTCTTAAAGCTTTTCCCTTTGTTTTCTTTTAGGAATTTTAGAGTTTTAAATTTTGCCTTTTAAACCTTTAGATCCATTTTGAGTTTTTTTTTTTTTTTTTTGAGTATAGTGATTCCCACTCTCACTACTTTTCTAGTCATAATAATTGGAAAAAAGATAAAAAAAAAAAAAGAAGTGTAATCAGAGGGAAAGGAAGAAGTTACTCCTTCATAAAAGAAGAAAAATTAAAAAAGAGAGAAAGAAAAGGGGGCGGGAGGAAATAGTTAACTGGTTGTTGGTCAATTAAGAGAAGGAATTATTGAGATTTCTCAGTTGCCTTTGGGATCTGCTAGCCTGAAGATAAGGAACATTCTGGTCTTTTTGCCTTCAGGGAAGCTGTTTGCTTTTATAAGAAGGGGCTGATAGTTGTCCATGTCTACCATTTACTCAATGAGACGTCTGTATGAGTCTGGAAAGTATTCTGAAGCTCACCATATCTTGACCACATGTTTCAATCCTGTGTTTCTAAGTAATACCATTGATATATTTAATATATTACTCATGTTATATCTCTCAGTTGGATTAGCATTTGATATTGAGATATACTATTTGTTGGCCCTGTGACATTTAACACCTGACAAAGAATAGAATTAGATCTTATTTTAACAGCTTCCAGCTGCCCCGAGTTGCCAAGAACTATTTGTCTTGTCTGGTAGAGATAACACTTCCAGCACTGTCAGTTTGTATCTACTCCATTAAGCTATGTCAAAAGGAAGGTATATCAGTTTTCTCCATGAGGTTAACTAGGTAAAGTTGTGTACTGACTCAATTGTTACTCAACCACCCAAACAAATTCACTGTTAAACTACATCACAACCAATCAATTTTACCAATTCAAAATTCAAACTGACCTTACCCATTTACAACAAAATTGTCTATATTTGATGGTGTGAATTATTCTCTATATATCTGATGATCATTTAAGGTAAAATTTATGTACAAGATGTAAAAGTCAGTAAACATAGACTCAGTGTATATTTTCCCCTGTATTTTGTTAATTTTACTCTTAAGGAGATAGAAACAGAGTGAAATTCCTTATTGAATGTTTACTGTATATAAAAGTCTTATTTTATTATATGATAATATTATTCTGTTGTAGTCACATAATCAGGGCATATATTTCTATCCCAATGAGGATTCCAACTTGTCATAAGTTTTTAACATTATATGAGCTATTCAAACTAATGGCTCTGTTTGACATCCAAACTCATGTCATTTCCACTATGACTTTTTTACTAACAAAACATGCCTGGTTAAAACAATGAAAGTTAAAGAACTTCCACTGAAGTTGTTGTTGTTTTTAACAGCTTTCTAGGTAAAACAATGGATTCCCTAGGATTATTCCTCTAGTTGAGGTCAAGTTTTTAAAAAGATCTATTTTACCTAAGATACCACAGGTATGTATTTTTAAAAACTTTTTTTTCAATTATTGTAATGGTACATGAAATTTGTTAATAATATTGTATTGTCATATGTACTGTATTTTTTTCAAAATTATAATGTTGATATTAAAATGTAGAAGACAGAATTTATTCACAGGCATCAGGATAATATTTTTCAAAATGTATTTATTTATGGATAGCAAAATTCTCATAAAATCATACATCTAAATGCTCAGTTTGCCTGGCCAAATAAAATTTTATGAGTAGAACATAAAATTAACAGACTGTTTTATATATGGTAAATGGTATTGCAGATATTTGAGTTTTCTTCTGTTCCTTGTTTGCATCTTTCAAAATTTTATGTTTAGAGAATTTCAGATGAAAAGGCAATAATGAAAATATGATTTAAAAATTATACTAATAAAAGCAAACATCTAAAACTGCTTAAGTCTGAGCTATGAGTGCAAATAAAAATTAGCTAAATTTTGGTGACAAATCCGATGGACACAAATTTCTAGATAATTAGATTAATATTATAACACAAAATTCATGTAAATTTGGAGCACGTGTAATAAATGGTACTATTCTCTAATTTAATATAGCCTTAAACATTTCAGCATTTCATGAAAAATTTGGGAATTACTGTTCTAAAATTTGTATACATTAAATATTGAATTTAGGAAAAAATATGAGGTGAAGTAAGTTTTTAAATATATATAGTGACTGGTGAGATCACTAAATGATGCCTATTTAATGAATGAATGAGTGATTTGTTGAATGTACTCTTTTTGACATTGCTCATTGTTTAATAATTTAAGACTTAAACCTTACAGTCATGGTTTGCTCACCAGTGATGCTATTTCTGTGACTGATATTCATGGTCAACCTAATATCATTGGTTGGCCAAAGTTAGCTCACAGTAAGTATAAAATCATTTGCAATTATCAATATCAAATCAATTCCGGCTTTGTCTACTAGTCTCAAAGCTCCTACACCATTGTAACTTAAAAAAGAGAAACAAAACCAGAAACCCAAGATAGAGACAAAAGTAAAAAATAATATTTCATCTGAGACAAAAAAATAAGCTAAACTTTTCTCACATTGCTATGCAATTGGATGAATCTATCTTAAAATGGCAGATAGTGTCAATTATGAAAAAAGGAAAATATAGAAGAATTATCGAGAGTTAGAGTTTAATGCTTTAAATAGGGATTCTTTTGGGCAAGTGGCATAAATGAAATTTGTAAACTAGAGGACTATATTGTAAATTTTTTACAAATAGCCAAGAGTAGGAATTTATTGAGTTAAGCAGATATGGGATTTGCTATAATAACCAAACTATAATATTCGCTTCCATAAAAGTAAAACCATTTTCACATGGAAAATTAGAAAAGGCTCCCAGGGAAAAATTATATCTGCAACAGACAATTTTCCTCTTAAAAAATTGGCTTTTCTCTCCCCTTTTTACCATCACCACATCCACAAATTTACAGTTTAAAATATAACTGCAGCCTAAAGAAAGAAATCATAGGTCATAATGAATGATTCACTAATCTCCTGAAAGCACAAGTTCTCAGGTTGTTTGGAGGCTGTTTTGTGAACACTATGGAAAAATCAAAATGAAAAAGAGAGACAAGCATGAAACCCTCAGAATGGAAGCAAACCTGATATAAATCACTTTAGAAAACCCCAAGATCAATGATGACAGAGTCTAACCAATGTTTTTAAAATTAGAAACTGATGATAATACATTGGGACTGTTGCTAACTCAGCATCAAAGCAAAGAGAAAAATAAAACATTTTTAAGAGACACCAGATTCTTCCTATTTCCAGTCTAAAGATGGGAATAATAGGTCCATTTGTAAAATGAATTGGTACACAGGAATTTAAAAAAAGCTAATTTTGACCAATTTACTATGCCTTTAAAAGCATCAAGATTTTTTTTATAACTCTCCCAGAAAACCAGAAAATATTTGATGTGTTTTTCCTTGCATTCTGCTTTAAACTTCAGGTAGTTTTGCCATGTATAGTAATTTGGTTAATTTTATTTTCCTAGTTTTCTTCCAAAAGATGGATTTCTATAACCTGTAATTTTCTTTATCTCTGAAAATCTCAAGTTGCAATAACTAATTAGATATTTTCTTTAAGAAATTACCAAAATGTGATATCTGGAGGTCTCAATTCTTAAAATATATAATTATCAATTATTTTTTTTCTCTTTGGATTGTACAGTTAATGAACAGATATCCCATGTTCATGTATTGAAAGATTTAATTTTGCTAAAATATCTATACTATCAAGAGACTGAAGATTCAATGTAATCCATAAAAATAACAAAAATATTTTGCATAAAGAAAAATAATGGTAAGTTTTATGTATAACCACAAAATATCTCAAACTCCCAAGGCAATTTGAGAAACAAGAACAAAGCTGGAGAGATCATGTCATCTGATATCAAAATATACCATGAAGTTACAGTAATTAACACAATATGGTACTGATATAAAACACATTGGCCAATGGAAAAGACTATAGAACCCAGAAATGACTGGCATTATACATATATGTATAATGCCAACTGATTTTCAATAATGGTGCTAAAAAAACACAATGAGAAAGAAGAACCTCTTTAAGAAACGGTGTTGGCCAATGATGAACTAGCTGCCAGAAAAATTAGGAAAACTATCCCATTCACAATAGCCTCAAGAAACAAAATGGGTAATCAATCTAACAAAAGAAGTGAAAGACTTCTACAGTGAAAACTACAAAACACTAAAGAAAGAAATTGAAGACCTTAAAAGATTGACAGATTTCCTATGTTCTTGGATAGGCAGAATTAATATAATCAAAATGCCATACTACCAAAAGTGCTACACAGATTTAATGCAATTTCTATCAAAATTCCAATGACATTCTTCATAGAAATAGAAAAAGTAGTCCTGAAATTCATTTGGAAGAATGAGAGACCTAGAATGGTCAAAGAAATCCTTAGCAAGAAAAGTGAAGCAGTAGACATCACAATATCAGACCTTAAATTATATTACAGGGCTACAGAAATAAAAATGGTATGGTATTGGCACCAAAACAGATACGAAGATAAATGGAACAGAACAGAAGACAAAGAGACAAGCATAACATAATATAGTTATAACATGAATAGTTATCTCATCCTGGGCAAAGGTGCCATAAACATATATTGGAGAAAAGATAGCCTCTTCAACAAATGGTGCTGGGAAATCTCAGAATCCATATGTAGTAGAATGAAATGTAACCCCTCTCTCACCCTGCACAAAAATCAACTCCAAGTGGATCAAGGACCTAGGCATTAGACCAGAGATCCTGTGCCTACTAGAAGAAAATGTATGCCCAACTCTTTATCATGTCAGTTTAGGAATCAACTTCCTCAACAACATTCCTAAAGCACAAGAAGTAAAATCAAGAATTGATAAATGGGATGATATCAAACTAAAAAGTTTCTTCATAGCAGAGGAAACAATCAAGAATGTGAAGACAGAGCCTACAGAATGGAAGAAAATCTTTACCAGCTCTACCTCAGAGCATTAATCTCTAGGATATACAAAGAAGTAAAAATACTTAACACCAGACATCATCACCCTATGTACATGTATGATTACATGAATGGTATGAATCTACATGGGTACAACCATAGAAAAGAAATGATGTACCCCATTTGTATACAATGAATCAAAATGCAGTCTGTAAAAAATTAAAAGCTAAATAAAAATAAATAAATAAAACTTAACACTAAAAAATAGAACCCAATTAATATATGAGCAAAAAAACCTGAATAGATGCTTCACAGAAGAAGAAATACAATCGATCAACAAATATATGAAAAAGTATTCAACATCTCTAGCAATTGGAGAAATGCAAATTAAAACTACACTGAGATTCCATCTCATTCCATTCAGAATGGCAATTATAAAGAATACAAGCAACAATATATGTTGGCAAGGATGTTGGGAAAAAGGTTCCCTCATACATTGCTGGTGGGACTACAAGTTGGTGCGGCCACCATGGAAAGAAGTATGGCGATTCATCAGAAAACTTGGAATGGAACCACCATTTGACCCAGTTATCCCAGTTCTTTGCGATATACCCAAAGGACTTAAAATCAGCATACTACAGTGACACAGCCACATCAAGGTTTATAGCAGCTCAATTCACTTTGGAACCAACACAGATGCCCTTTAACAGATGAATGGATAAAGAACATGTGGAATACGTACACAATTGAATATTACTGAGTCATAAAGAAGAATGAAATTATGGCATTTTTGAGTAACTGGATGGAACTGGAGACTATCATGCTGAGTGAAATAAACCAGTCCTGAAAAACCAAAGGCTGAATGTTCTCTCTGATATGTGGATGATGACACACAATAAGGAGCAGGAAGGGAAAAATAGTTCAGTGGAGTAGACAAAGAGGAATGAAGGAAAGTAGAGGATGGGAATAGGAAAAACTAAAAAAAAAAAAAAAAAAAAGAAAAGGTGTTGGGAAAACTACATTTACATGCAACAGAATGACCTTTTCCTAGGTATTCTTGTATCTGGTATTAAGTCTATTCAGTAAACTCTATTTCAGATACTGCATTTTATAACTTTAAAAAATTCCTTATTTCCCTTGTTATGTTTATGCTTTTTAAAATGCTTTGAAGTGTTTTAACATTCTTGTTTTCCAATTCTACAAACTCTGTTCTTCATATTCTGAATCTACTAAGTTATATTTCTTCTGCTTATTGGTCATATTTTCCTATTATTTTGCATCTAGTAATTTTATTTTTTTAATTAATTTATTATTATTTTTTGGGTGCTGGGGATTGAACCCAGGGCCTTGTGCTTACAAGGCAAGCACTCTACCGACTGAGCTATCTCCCCAGCCCCACATCTAGTAATTTTAGAAAGATGATTGTATATTACAAATGTTTCATTATGAGTTTCTTGATAGAATATTGATTTTTTTAATGAAAGAAACTTAGGTTGCTTGCAGATCAGCTTGATCTTTTGTGGACTAGATGTAAACTGGACATAATCCTAGGTCTAGCTCTTCTATTAGTCCCAGGACAGGCTGAATTGACTTAATGACAAATGAAAGAATGCATAAGAAAAGGCAAGAAAATTTACTATAAGGATGCAGTTTTATTCTTTTACATGTTTTTACATGTGGATATACAGTTCTATACAGGTCTAGAATAGTTTCTTATCTTTAACTATTTTAGTTCTCCTTCTGGTATTGAAATTGATGATGCTGATATTCAGTGAAATTGCTCTGTGTTGGTTTTATCTACTTTGGACAACTTTTGAGCCATGAGAACGGTTAGCAAAGGGCTACCTCATAAATTTTCCAGGAAATCTGTTTAATGTTTGTGTGATCAGTTGTGATGACCTTCATTCATTCCTGGTAATTATTTATGTGTGTATTCATTCTTGTTCTTTTTTCTTGGTTAGATTGACTATAGTTTTAGCAAACTATAGTTTAGTGATTTTGAATTCACTGATTTTTATCTACAGTTTTTCTTTTGAAAATTTCATTGTTTTTTGTTATAATATTTATTATTTCTTTCCTTCTGTTTGCTTTAGGTATAAGTATACTTTCCCAAGCACAAACTCAGGTTACTAATTTAGATATTTCATCTTTTCTCTTAAGTGCACTTAACATTGTAATGTGAATTCTCTTGTGATGTGACTGTTTTAATTTTTTGATAGTACAATTTTCACTTCAATACTGTCTGAAATTACTTTTGTTCCCTTCCATTTTTCTCATGGACACATATTTCATTTTGAAATGCAAGCTGGCTAGTATATGGAAATTTTTAGCATACATCTTTTAATGTATAGTTTAATTCTTATATGAATCAATAAAACATTTTTATGTAATTTTTAACACATCTTTTTAATTTGTTAAGGTCTATGGTTGTAGTATTGTAAAGGTGAAAGACTCCTAGGACCTTGACCAGAATATACGCTGTGCTATGGTGTGGAACATTATACAAATGTCAGTTAGAATAAGTGGACTGGTAATGTCTGCAGGTCATCTGTATCATTTACATCCTTCAAACTTGATAGTCTGTGTACTTAACTGAGAAATCACGTAGTTGTCTGTTGCTCTTATATTCAGCTATCAATTTTTATCATTTAACTGGTAGCTTTAGATTGGGATCAGCAAAAACCATGGCTGAAAGACTAAATACATTTCATGACTGATTTTTTTAAATAAAGGTATCTTGAATGTTGCCACACTCACTTATTCATGCATTGCCTATCACTGCTTTTGTACAGCAATAGCAGAGTCAATCTGTTTTCATGTATACCATATAATCCCTTAAAGCCTAAAATATTCACTATCTAGTTCTTTGCAGAAAATGGAGTAATGAAATACAAATTGAAGGCAATTGGTGAACAGGTTCTTGGATGGTACACATTATTTATTACTGTATAACAAATTACCACACATTTATTGGCTTAAAACGGGACATATTCTGTATCATAACCTCTTTGCTGGTTAGGAGTGTAGGCACAGCTCACAACTTCAGTGGGTCTTCTATTCCAGGGTTTTATAGAACTGCAAGAAAAATGTTGACTGATAATCTAATCTCATCTCAAAGCACAACTGAAGAAGGATCTACATCCAAGCTCACATAGTTGTCAAACAGAATTCAGTTCCTTGATGTTTTGGAGTTGGAGGTCTCATTTTCTTCCCAGATCCCAGTAAGAAGCCACACTCAGTTCAGTTGGTTGTTGGTTGGAAATGTTCTTGTTTCTTGACCTACACAGAATGAGTGTGTGCTTCATCAGATTTGGTAGAGGATCTTTTAGAAAGATGAAGGGTACAATTTTATGTAATATGAGTATGGCAGTGACTCTTACCGTTTTATTTTTTTTTTTGGTTCAAAACAAGCTATAGATCCTGTTCACATTCTAGGATAGAAGATAAAACAAAGCCAAATTCAAGATGAGGATTTTTGTCACCATCTGGGAATATGTCTATTAGGCTATGGTCCCTTCCTCTTTGATTCCTGTCCCCTGCTGGAAGAAATAACCACTTCAGCAGTCTTAAACTTTATATTGCTTGGTACTGTAAAAAGTGTTGCCTTGAACTTAGGTTCTGTTTCTTTATTACTGTGATTTGGAAAATTTCCTCAAAGACAAAGTTATGGTGAATGTAGAACTTAACTTTTTTTTTCTCTTAAATAATAAAGTCTAAAATTTTACCTGTGTATGCTGCTTTCAGATATATTCAGATCCTTCTGTGTAGGTTTTCTGCCTTTCATATTTATATTTGTCTGTAGTTGGTCTGACATAATTTGTTGAGACCTCCACTTGATATATTATTATACATTTTCTTATTGTATCCATTGATAAGGTAACAGGATCAGATCATACCATCATCAATTTCCTCCTAATTTTCCTTGCCTACCATGGGAAGACTGTGGTAAATATAAGACAATGGAGTGCTAAATGTAAGATACATTGTGAAAATAAATTTCCTTGCAGCTGCAATCTCATAAGAAGATATTAGAATTCTATATCAAGTAAATAATACAACCACAACTTATGCTCTCTTACTTGAATGCTCACAATATATGATACATGCATTTGATGATAAAAATATTCTCAGTAATCTTGTTCACTAATGAGGTATTGACCGCTTCCTATTTTGACTCATTTCTGGAAACATATATCTAATTTTTTAAAATTTTATTTTCCTCTCTTGACTTCACATGAAGACTTAAAACACTTAAGTAAAAACTTGAGGATTATACAACTTCATAGAATGCAATATAGAAACATCTAAATAGTAAAAGCTGAATGAAAAAAAATCAGGATGACCCAGACATCTCTGTGAAGGTAAGATGCCATGTTTTAATGAGGTGTACCAGCACGAAGTCACGACTTTTACAGTCAGTTTAAATCATGTTGCTGTTTGTGTTGTTGTTCTTGGGTAAAAGGAAACTACATCCTGTTCAATATTTGAAAGTGTACGTAACAATAAGGACAGACCCAAGACACAAGTTCTCCCAGCAATACTACACTCTCAGGAGCACAGATGTCTAGTGTTGGACCACATTTTTTAGTCCAATGTTTTCATTTGGATGAGACAAAGTGACAAAATATTTCCAACTGTGTATGAATAGAAGTGACATTTTGGGCCAAGGTGGTTAAGGAGTACCTAATTTTTCTCTACACCTTGTATTTTTGCTGTCTTTACCCCCTTGTGCTAGTTTTTTTGTGAATGAGAATAGTGACTTTGGAAACCATTTCTTGAAGGTGACAAAGAAAGAAGCCTCTTTCAACATCTCTGTTGAGAGGGAAGTCATTCACCAAAAAGAATAATGATTTTGAACTGTACAGATTGAAAATATGTTTCTCTTTAAATCCATTATGCATTTTTGAGCTTTTCTGGCATGAAAGATATTGTTATCTTAATAAATGTATATTAAAAAGACATTCAGTTTTCATGTGAAATTGAAGGTACATAGTTTACTATTATGAGTGTTCATTTTACAAATTATATGAGTGAAGATCTAGTCTGATTTGGAAAAGTGGGATTCAGTTCTGTACTTTTGTAATTGAAAACAGCAGTAACCATTTCCAAATGTTCTACATCTAGATGACTAAAGGGTGTACTCTTTGTGGTAATAGTCACTGGGAAACAAATTACCTTAAAACTTAGCAGTTTAAAACAGCAATCACTTAATATCTCACACAGGTATTAAATTGATCTCTTAATATGACACCTAATCACTTGATATCTCACAAAGATATTAAGTGTCTGTAAATCTGGCATCTGAGCATGTTTGTCTGGGTGCCTCTGGCTCAAAACCTCTTATAAGCTTTAATAAAATAGTTTACTAGGACTAAAGTCATTGCAAAGCTTATGTGTTGAGTGATCTGCTTCCAAGTTCACTTGGGTGCCTGTTGACAACCCTCAAGTCTTCTCTGGTAGCTCAAAATAATCAATTGCATGCCATAAAGGCAACAAAAATTGTACTTCTATTTTGGTCCCATGCTGTTCACTTCTTCACAGGAGGTTAGGACTATTAGTTCAAAGTCACAGACAACAAACTCAAATTCTTACACATGCAATTTATTTAAAGACAACCTAAATAAACTTATATTTTGCCATTTAGAGAATTTTCCCACTGCATAAACCAGGATATTACACCCAACATCTTCTAGCCATATATAAGAAAAATCCCTGTGCCTATAAATGACCCCAAATCTGTGTTGCCCTGTGGAATTCTCTGATTTTGTCTCCCTACTTGGACACTGAACAGCTACACTAGATATGTAATTCCCCTCTGTGATGTCCCTCCCATCCTCTGGATTCTGTGTCCTTTCTGAGTGGTGGTCCCTCATCACTGGTGGTCTCTGATAGGCCTACTACTATGAGGGACATTCCCTCACAGGCTACCCTGTTTAGGCCCAGCACAGTAAAACTCGGGATGCACCATTAAAATCTTATGGTCCTGGTTTTTTTTAATTGACCCCTGGATTCTTTCACTTTCTGTGTACCTCTCTGTAGATGCACAGAAAGGGAGTTGAAGAACAGGTTAAGGAGAGAGTGAAAGAGGACACCTAAGACCCAACTCACAGCCTTTCGTAGCCTTATCTCAGAGGTCAAAGTGATATCTCATCACTTTTTCCATATTCTGCACTGTGAAGGGAAGTCCATATATCCAGTCCACACTCAAGGGGATGATATTACACAAAAATTCAGTTACCAGGAGCCTGGGAATTGGGGGACATCCCAATATAAATAAGTATATTGTTAAATACCTTAAAAAGAAAACTGACTAATACCTAAACAAATAGGTACTTTATAATGTATAAGAATGTTTGAAAGATTAAAGAGAGTGTTAACTGCAGAACATAATGTATTAAGCAAATTCTTATTCTTAAGGGCCTCTAAATCTAAATAAATTACAACATCACATTCTTAACATCATCAGTTTCAATAGAACATTACAGTGAATCATTTTACTTCATATGGAAAGTTTTTACAGGTACAGTTTTTCTAAAACTTTAATGGCTTATATTATTGCATTATGAGAAAAAACTTTCAAAGTTATTTCATCTTGCTTGATTCATTTATTTTACTCTTCATTTTGTATTAAAATATTTAATTTCATATTTCTAATTTTTGGGAACTCAATTATATAGTTTAGTGATGACTAGTGAAATAAATTATTTATATTAAACATCTTGATAGTTTCTCATAATCTTGTAACTTCAAAATTCCTAAAACTTGCATTAACTTGGAATGGGAAAGTCTAGAAACAGATATTTTTATTATCATTACTAGTGATCATCATCATAAAATGGTTCTTAAAAAATAATACATTTTTCTTTTCAAAACACTTCCCACACATAAGAAACTCATTTAAGCTTCATAGCATTTTAAGAATTTAATCATTTTGACTGTTTTTTTCCACATCAATTTTGATTTAGAATCAAAGTCAACCAAGAGTTAACTCACAAATTAAAGCTTTTTTTTTTTTATCTCAAAAGGCTAATCTTCTTTAGCACAGAATTTGACAAAATTGCTTTCTACAAAAATATCTGTGACACTTTCTTAGCAATACATATGGCGCCATGCTGAGAATACTGATCTTTTCCTGCTACTAAAGAATCTAACAATGTTGCATAAGGTCGAAAACTATTTTCATTCTAGAATGTGTTTTCTTACCTTTATGTTCTTTAGATTTAATTGAATTTTTAAAGCAACACAGAATCTTCTTAATTTCAGTAGACTCCCATATGGAACACTTTGTTTTCCCTCAAAAATCCAAAAAGAAAATATAGTTTTATATATATTATATATATAAATATTTTTTTTCCCTTTTAAGGAATGGAAAATATAAGCCACAACAGCTAATAATCTTGATATTGCCACCCCTCCCTTTTGAGTTGTTAGGAGATTGTGGGTGTATTAATTCTCATATCTTAAGGTGCATTTTAAAACATTAGCTCTATAGAAGTGCTGCTTTACTCCTTCCTAAAATATGAATTTCATGACTCAGGAGTTGTTAGGATTGTGAGTTAATTCTTTGCTGTTTTTCCTATCATTCTACAATCACATTTCTAAAGATATGGGAAGAAGCAAGAAAATATTAGGTCCTAGCCAACATCTTGTTAAGATTTTAAAATAATTATTCAGGCTAAATCAAGCCCTTCACTGCTACATCCTGGCTAAAGAATTTTGATTTTTTTTTTTTTTTTCTTTTTGACAGGGGTGAGACAGTATTAAATTTTATGAATCAGACATTTTTACTAGCAAGATGTATTTTGTAATAGAGCAAATATATTAAAACATTCAGTCATTGATTTATCTTTCTTGCTTTCTAATGAAGATTTAAGATTCAGATATTCTTATGTTTACTCACATAGTGCTTAAAGGTAAAGCATAGGCATAGTGGTATAAGGGTGCACGTATTCCTCAATTGCCTCATTTAACTTACTATTTTGATGTGATTTCTTATTCTAGAGCCAAACTGAGGAATGTAGGCTAAATGGAAGGCGGAGAAAGGAAGTAATAAGAAGGGGCACTGCATCCATGTCTTTCTTTTATATTATGACAAATCTATTCATTCGTTTCTTTCTCTTTTACATTGTGACTATAAATCTATTTAAACTTCAAATTATATTGAATCTTTGAATATATTAAAAATTAAGTTTAATTTATTTGAATTTTATTGCTTTGAATTTTAATCCAAATTACTGAAAATTCAGATTTAAACAAACTTATTAAGGGAAATTATTAATTTCTTAGTTCCAGTGTTTTTGTAGTGCATGGAAATCAATGTGATTTACAGTTCACTTGTGATTAGACTGCTTATGGAGGCAGGAAATCCTCCTGAACTGCCTTATTTGTGTTGCTTATTACTAGACTGGTTGAAGTGCATTGAAACAATACTCATTCTACCCCCAAGTATCCAGTAATCCACCTAAGAAACTAGCCTACCTTTTCCAACAAGAACTCTCCCAAAAGGAATCTTCTGATTTAAAAAGTGACCTGAAGGATAAAGTAGTGCTCTTGCCTGTTGTTTTTTCAAACACATCTTTCTACTTCCCATTGATAACATTCTAAATATTGGTCAATTTTGGAAAGGTATTTAAATCACGTAATGCACGATTCTTTGTTTTCTTAAATTCTGCTAAACAAAAGTGGAGTCTTTTGACAATTTAGGATGTGATTTTTATCTAAGTGGGTTGAAAACTCCCTATGCCCATTTCCATCAGTGTAGCTGTCATCTCTAATTTTATAAAATACCCTATTTAAATTTGTTTTGCATATTTTCTGCCATATAAGAAATCAGTTATTCATGGTGCATAAGTGAAAAGTAAATAAGTACTGAATAACTATTGTGGAGAATACTCTACAAAGTCTTATGTTTGAATGTAAAATTTTAAGCAAGTTTTAAACACTTATTTTCTGGATGTTCTCTGTTAACTGCCTATTAAGGTGTCAGTGTAAATGAGTATAGTTTCTGCAAAAGGAGAAAACTGCAGAAAACATTTGAGAAGATTATTCTGCATTGAACAAGAGCTATACTAATTTGTTTTGGTTATGTCATCCTACCAATACCAAGGGAGAGCTTCCATTGAATAGAGGACCACAGAGATTATCACTATGTCAACCACGAACAATAGGAATTTGGGTCCTTCCACTGCATCTTGGGCTATAGTTTATCCATTTCCCGAGTCTGGTGAGAGAGAACACACTTATACACAAGTAATATGAAGCAGGTTTATTGCATAAAGATACATAGTAAAGAACAAAAGAAGTCTTGGATCCATCTTGTTCTGATCCCCAAGGCTTTGGAAAAGTGCTTAGGAGAGTGTCTTGACTGAATGTGATTTACTTGTACCTCAGCTGGGGCACCCAGAAAGGTAATTCACCCTTGCTTATAAATCTCAGGAACAAGAAGACTGAACAAATCAGGACATCCTAATTCCAGAAGAGAGGGAAGAAAACCCAACAGGATACTATATTCCCTAGGAGGAATGGGAATAAGATCTGGGCTATTGCAGGAATTTTCTCCATATTTCATTACTGCATTTTCATTGCATTGCATAGCTATTCTTGAAAGTATAAGTGAGAAAGAGAAGAAGAACTGGATTGTCCCAAGGCATATGGAAAGCTGTCCTGTAATCCATTCCTCAACTCAGATATCACACTTAGCATAGCTAGTTTATTTCTTAAGTCCTTAGCTATCCCCAGATTGGAGTTAGAGTTTTGTGTCATCATACTGACAAACGCCTTGACTCATGTGAATTTTTTGCAACATCAATAAGTCTATACAGAATGAATTTCAGCAGGTCCAGGAAGATTGCTACCACAAACAAAAAGATCAGACCTGCCTACACCAGTGATCTCACTCAGGAACCCAGAAATCCAGGTAGGAATTTGCTAACATCAATAAAGATCTTTCAGATAGACACACTATCAACTGCCAGTGTACCTGCTATCATATCTCCTCTACTTAGGTGTCTACAGTGTCTGAGGTGCTTAACCAGGCATAGCAGGGGTATTAACAATGTCACACACTCCTCCAAATTGGGCTAAAACAAGTCTAGAGTAATTATGTTGTCTAAAACAACTTTCCCAAGGGAGTAAAAGATGTCTGCTGGGCTATCAAGACATCAGTACTAAAGGAAGCAATATGTACCATGATATGGGACAGGTTTGTTATTATTTTTTCTTGAGTTCTGACTCCAATGTTATAATACTAATGGTATCATGAAGAATATAAAGCTAGACTCAATTACTCTTCCTGGAAGTTTTCTAGGGTGTGCTGTATACAACTTTAGGTTATTGGTACAATGGAGTGTCTTATTACAAGGGGAAATATCAAGGTGCTTCTTATTAAGGTTTGGATATGAGGTGTCCTCCCAAAAAGCTCATGTTGACAATGCAGAAATGTTCAGAGGTAAAAAGATTAGATTGTGAGAGCTGTAACCTAAAAGTAGATTAATCCATCAAATGGGTTAATAATTTGAATGGATAACTAGGTAGTAATTGTAGGCAAGTAGGCCATGGCTGGAGGAAATCGTTCATGAGAGGGCATGATCTTGGGGATTATGTATTTTGTCCTTGGCACCTCATGCTCTCTCCTTCCTGGCTGCCCTGAGCTGAACAGAGTTCTGCTATACCCTTCTGCCATGATGTTCTGTCTCATCTCACACCCAGGTCAATGGAAAAAGCTGACCATGGACTGAATGTATGAAATCATGAACCTAAATTAAACTTATCCTCCTCTAAGGTGTTTTTGTCATGTATTTTCATCACATCAATGCAAAGGTGACTAACACATACCCTTATTGTGCTCAGCATTTGGGATATCCTGAACTGCCCACAGGTTTTTAGATTCTGCCAAATTATGTTTCTCCTGGTAGGAATGACTATGATTGTTCAATTGTTTTATTGTCAATCTCCTTACCCTATGGACAGAGCATTTGATACTGCCTAAGAGTCAGTAAAGATATAGTATGTTTCAGCAACACAGGTGTTGGAAATATGTAGGCAAACTTCATACAGCTCAATTCGTAAGGCATTGTGGCCATGTCAACAGTTCCTAATGATATCCCTGTTTGTCAGATTGACAACAACTGCAACTCATTTCTTCAAAGCTTCATTATTCTTGAAACATTAATAAGCCAGCAGAAGGTGTCAGAGACTATATCCTACCATCGTCCTTCCCACAGGCTATGGGGAGGGCATTGGTTTCTTAAGTAGGGTAGACAAAATTCTACCTGCAGAATAACTGGTCTCCTTCTTGTTCAACCTGCTATTCCTTCTTATCCTGATAGGGCCTAGTCTGGGATATTTACATTTCATCATGATGCTGCACTGCTGGGTTGACTACTTTAGTATCTAGGCTGCTGTTAACCTAAGTATAAGGTAAGAATTGCTGATTGAACCATGGCCTCTACATGTTGGATAAGACTTCTGGTTTCCACCAGACCCAACAACAGATTAAAAGCTGCTTTCTAAAAGACGAAAGAAATAGAAATTTAAGGGAAAATATGACTCCAGAAACACAGGACTCATTACACACTGGTAGCCTTTCTTTTGTGCCTTTCTGAGATCAGTCGGCATGATCTCTCTCTTAATCCATTTTTTATTATTATAAAGAAATACCACAGACTGGAAGATTTATATAGAATAGAGGTTTATTTAGTTTATGGTTCTGGAGGTTGGAAAGTGCAAAATTCTTGTGATAGCTTTCTTGTTGTATCACAATGTGGCAGAGTACGTCACAGGTGACAAGGTGAGCAGGCAAGTTCATGTCTCTTTTCCTTTACTTATAAAGTTATTAAAGCAATCATATGGGGGCCCAACCCATATGAACTCATCTAATCCTAATTACTGTCCAAAGGTCCCACCTCCAAATGCCATTGATAAATGACTTTGGAGATTAAATTTTAGACACATAAACAGTTGAGGAACACATTAAAATCATAGCAATTTCCCAACCCTCAGGTTTGTAATTCAAATGGTGTGGCATGCTCTAATTGCCCCAAATACATTCTGTATAATAATGTGCCATAAAGTCATGAATGCTTTGTCTTTCCTGAGCCCAATGGGGAAAGCAGTCACTCTCCTGGTTTTCTGGTGGAAGCCATCAGGTGGTATGTGTTGTCTCTAGTATCCAAAAATGTCCAACTAGATGTGGGGCCTCTTCTTTTTGTATTCAGCTGGGTTAATGCTAACAGTTTTTGACATATAGGCACTAGGATTTGGCATGGGTTTCTGGGCCAGATGGACCCTAAAAAGGCTACTTCTTGGGTCAGTCCTTGGATTTTGTTAAGGTTCATTTTTCAGCCTTCTTGTTACCTACAGTCAAATAATAATATGGTCTGCTCATTGAAAGCCACAATAAGAATATCTATCTGTTATTATTGCATGCCTTGCTAAATGAATGCAAATTGATCTTGATCTTTTTTCCTCAAAGGAATCAAGTAGAATATATTAATTAGATCAGTGACTACACACTAATGTTTTAGAAGCCTCCATAGTGATGATATGTGGGACCACTGGTAGCAGTAGGTCTAATATAGCATTTAACTCTTGACAATTAGTCATCAGATGCCATTGACTTTCTTCACTGGCCAAACCAGACTATTAAAGGTTTTTCATATTACATTATGAAGTTTGGAGATACACAGTTGAATCTCACCTATGGACTTGTTCCACAGAATGGTTAAAATGTTCATTTTTCTTGGCAGATATCCCAGGAAGCACCATGGGATTATACATTGCTTTCAGAGATGAATCCCTGCAATGCATTCAGATGAAGGAGACAAGATGACTGGCATGTTGAATGAGCTAAATGCTTCACCTATAAGTATGACCCTCCCTACCTAGCATCCCTATATTTCCTCCAAACCTCCCAAAGCCACTGGGCATCTGTGATCTATATAGGACAGAAACCTTGGTGTTCAGGAACTCACATAACTCTATGTGCCATGTAAATTACATATCTACCTTCTCTCACCATGTCCACTCTAACAAGTTCATAAGGTATCTGTTCTACAGGGATGCAAGTAAAGATCGTGGCCCCATCCACACCTTTTTCAGTTTAGATAGGTCTGAATATAAAGATTTTGAAGTCCCTACCTGAAAGATGACTCTTCCAGAAACTCTTAGGGAGATGTCAATGCCCCCATTCTCCATAAATCATCAATATTGTGTATAAACAATGGAGTATCATTTGGAATCCTATAACTATGAAACCATCCTTACCCTGTGAAAGGTGATGGTAGCCTTATCCTCATCCTTCTTATTCCAGGAGCTCATAGGCAGCTTGGGAAAATCACTGTGGTAAAGTAGGACGCTAGAATGCTTGAAATAAGGAAACATTCCATGGCCTTCTATGACTTACTATATCAACTCAAAGGAAGAGGCATGCCTAGATTGAGAGCCAGTCTGCCCAGATTGCATTATTCCTTTGCAGATGGCAAAATATTCTGCCCCTACTGTTCTTCCTTCAACCCCACAATCATCGATTACCCAAGATAGCTAAGACAACATGTCTTCTCCTGGTTTTGTGCTATTCCATACCAGTACTTGAGATCATGAATATACCTATCTGTGAAAGATTATATTTGATGCTTTTGCTTTGAGCACCACATGGTCCATGTGATCCTGTATAAAGATGGATCACACTATACATGCTGGCACATGCTCAAGTGCCTCAGAGACATTCTGAATAACTCTGTTCCATAACCATCATGTACTTTAGGATCTCTGAGTACCCACTTCCAGAGATTACTGCCCAGAAATGACCAACAAACAGGGGATTCATCCTGAACCTCATTTATCAATTTGCACATTCTTTTCTTTCCATCAATCATTGCAGCCAGCTCACTCACATCTGCAGGGAGGAGAGGGAGCAGATGCTACTTCCATCTTATCATTCCTCCTTTGCTATAATCATCCAGAACCTGTGGGTTGTTGTCCCTCCCACTTCACCAAACAATGGTTCTGACAGACCCACCCCTACTCACTCACCAGTCCATGCTATCTTATTTGGGCGATGTCGTCTTCGCTTTATCTTGCCACCAAGGACCAGATGAACTAGTCAAATGCAACTTGATAAACTCTTCTTTATCATTATATATAGTTCTTTTTCATTTCTAACATTTACAAACTTTGCAATAGAAGTAAAGAATATGAGAAAAGTTGATCATCCTAGCAGGTTCTCTTGACATCATTTCTACCCTGAATTGAAATAAGAAATTCTTTGTCAAACTTAAGTGAACATTATAAAAAATAGAATTCCTGGGCTTGGTGAATTGACATATTAAAAGCCAGCTCTCAGTGGTGGTTGCCAAGGTTTTACTCCTAGAAAAGCGACAGTCTGAAGTAGTTCAAGTTCTAATGAAAGATGTGCTAAGATTTCCGATATGGTACTTTATTTTGAAATGGTTGCAGCAGATTTAATCTGAAAATAAGTTTAAATACTTGTTAGCATTACCCGTTGAGCTACTTTAGGGCTTTAGATTTTATGTTGAATATTGTGAATTCTGAGATTGTATTTTGTGCTAGATATGATAAAATATAGAACTTACGGTTTCTCAACATTGGAAAGATACTGCTATCTCTGAAAATGTATAAGAAGAAATTAATGACAATATGCATTGAACATCCCTAATCTGAAAATCTGAAATCTGAAATGCTCCAAAATACAAATTTTTTAAAATGCCAACATGTAAAACCACAAGTGGAAAATCCCAACCTGACCTCATGTGATGAATTGCAGTCAAAATGCATGCCCACTCAAATGTTGTATGAAATTACCTTCAGGCTATCTTAGGAGATGTATTTGAAACACAAGTGAATTTCATGTTCAGATTCGAGTATCATCCCCAAGATATCTCATTATTTATATGCAAATATTTTAAAACCAAACAAAAAATTTCCAAAATCTCAGCTAGTCTGATTTTAAGCACTTTAGATTAGGGTTATTCAATCTGTGCTAACACTCTATAATGTTTATACAGAAACCATTATCACAATTTTTCTGCTTGTTTGAATTAAAGTTTGTTATTCATCCATAGAATTTTTCAAACATTTCATTCATGTGATTTTCTGCTCTTCAAGAGATTTTCTGCTGCTATCTTAAGAGGAAGAGATTGTCACATTTTAC
Source organism: Sciurus carolinensis (assembly GCF_902686445.1). Classification (NCBI taxonomy): domain Eukaryota; kingdom Metazoa; phylum Chordata; class Mammalia; order Rodentia; family Sciuridae; genus Sciurus; species Sciurus carolinensis. Next base: position 91,437,157 of record NC_062224.1, read on the forward strand.
AAGCAGCTGCTTATTCTTCAGAAGCTGAATATCATTGTGGAACATTGCCTTAAATTTAATTACTGTTTATGCTAGTTTGTTTATCTTCAATTGGTAGCAGAGTGAAATGAACTGCTTCAGATTCATTCACTGATTTTATATACATCAGAAAAGTTATTTTATCCTACATTAGGTTTTAAATGTTTGTCTATGTGTGTTTATCTAAAATAAGGCAAAATACAAATTGAGATATTTCAGTTTTTCAAAGTTACTTAACTAACCATTGTCCTTTGAAGCTGGAGTTTCATTCAGAATATAATTTGGAACAGTTTACTAGAAGAAATACCCAATCATTTAGATCAGCATCATTAATAATAAGGCACATACCATGAAAGATGATTGATATGGGTTATATTATTTGATCATATTTTAAAGTATCATATATAGAGCAAAAATTGTCTTTATTTCCACAGGAATGTTGCTATAATAACATTTTTTCAGAGACTTTATAAATATTAAATTTTCCATACTTTAATATGCCCTTATATTAAAAACAGCCATTGGGGAGCAATGGGCTCTTTTGTGTGTGAAACTGTGCAGTGCTGGGTACACTCTACTGCACAGGGCAAATGTCAGAAAGGCATTAAGTGACATGTATGTAATTTATTCAAAACTGTAAAAAGATATTGTGTTTTTTTGAAATACTAAAAACTAAAGATGCTGTACGTACATCCACACTATGTTGTGGGTGACATTTGAGAGAAATCACTTCCTCTTGGTGACCTGCTGTCAGGAGTACTTCTAGTCAACTTTCAATCTTGACTTCCCTGACATCTGGCCTATTGGTCCTGTTCTAGGCAATATCTATAATGATTTCTGTTCTCTGCAAAAACTGGAGGAGAGCCAATCTGGGAAAGTGTGTAGTAAAACAATATTTATTTCTTTTTTCTTTTTAATGGGCTTCAGTTTCCTTAAAATGACTTAGAAAACTAATAGCCAGACCATGCCTTAATTACAGCTATGGAGTTCTTTAACCATTACTCTTTCTCTTCTTATGTTCTTAAATTCCTGATGCTGCCTTAAACAAAATCAGTGTAGTTTTGTGTTGCCAAAGAGCCATCACTAGTTTTTTTTTTTTTTAAAGGAAAACACTAAGTTTTAAAATAAGCTACACTACTATAAAGTCATTATCATTAATCAATACTAGTCTTGTATTAAGTTAAAATATTAATTAGTTACCTTACAAATTTATCTGTCAATATTGTTTTCTAATAAATATGCAGATAATTAAGCACAAATTACTGAAATTTTATCTTAAAGTTATTTCTTTTTATTTTCACTTTAATTTTAATTTTTTTTACCGTATTAATTTTTGATATTTTGAGCAGGGAATATCTAGTTTCACAATTATATTTATATGTTAAACAATTTTTATACCATCTTTGGGAATTTTAGCATCCAGGAAACCTGCATAACATGACAGTGAGAATGCTGAGGACTTTTAGATAAGGAAATTATATAAAGGGATGTTTTTTTCCCTCAGGGGGCCTATCATTTAGTAGTGTAGGAAATAAGAGGCAAAGACAAAAATTTTTACATAACAATACAATTGTGTAATATTTTTAGAAATATGCAATGTGTCCTCTCTGAAGACTACATCTGATACTTTTGGTCATGTCATTATAATAGTGAAACCATTTTCTCTGGGATGAAAGTCATATAACAATTATTGGTTCAAGGTTGTCTTTTTCCTTTGATGAATGTCCTAGTGCTTTATTATTAGTGAACAATGAAAAGAAAAGGTAAAGATTATGAAGTCCAGGGTTGGCTTTGTCTATTTGACATTTTCTCAAATTTTAACAATTATTCTATATTGCAGACACTTTTAAAACATGGGTTTCCTTAGCCTTTTATTGGTGAAATCTGTTTCTTTGTATTATTTGAAATGTTCAGGCAGAGTAGAAAACCCTCACAGTAGTCCTTTTTCCTAAAAGAGGTAGAAAAAAAGAGTTTGGTTAATGCTAAGCTCCCCTGGACACAACAGTTTGTGATTTTCCTTATGAAGGGATCTGCTAACACTTTAGAGATGACCCATAGTGTCAATACCTAATGATAGCATTACTCTTCGCCTTTGAGATAGTAAGACAAACTGTCTCGTATTCTCTGACATTACAAAATACTAGTCATAATAAAATATTTTACAGCACAGAGCAAAAGCAAGAATTAAGAACTAGTTTATACTTTTCCTTTCCTTATTATAAAATGTAAATTTTCTCACTGGACCTCTGTTAACTCAAAATTTGCCAGATCATGCTCTCTAGTAAAGGCTTTTTTAAATTGAATATATCCAAATGTAGAGTATTTTGTCATATAAAAATGGTCAAGGGTTCTCACAAAACTTCAAAGACATGTACATCCAGGGAATTCTTAGTAAATCAAAGATCACCTTCAGATGTAGGGCTTGGGGTATATCTCAGAGGCAGAATACATACCTACTGTGTGGGAGGGTCTGGCATCACAAAAAGTGGTGTCATACCTAAAAAAGTCTAATAATCCTCTTTTCTAAATAGACATAAAGTTGGCTACCATACATACAAAGAAAAGCACCCCTTTTCAGTCAAGGAAATTCTCTATAGATACTTAGAGAAGCTCCCAATTTTGCAAAATGGTATCATCTGTATAAGGGTATTGCTCCTTTTTCTACAAGAAATCCTTTGATTGATTTTTAAAGTGATCATTTTATATCCTAAATTTGAGATATGGCTTATTTATCTTTAAATATTGTCCTCTCTTGAGATATAGTGACTATCACAGCATCGTATAGGAGGTGGATATTTTTTGGAATCTAATAAAAATCTTGAATTTAAATTCTAGAAATAGATCTGAATTAAGATTCTAGCTTTGCAGCCTGAATTATAAGTTTTTCCTTCCAATTTGTAAAGGACTTGTGAAATGAATTTTTTTTTTCACACACATTCAATTATTGGGTCAAACTTTTGTTTAAATCTGTCAATATTTTAATTTTTACTAATTTTTGTGAACATGTAAAACAGAAGTGCTCATTGATGAATGCTTTATTCACTCTTCATCCCCATATTTACAAAGCCAGTATTAAGTATTCCCTCAGGAGAAGCAAATATATAATATGGGCAAAAAAAATCACTGATCATTTGTTTTAAATTTTGAATCAGATTTTTTATAGGTCCGTAATAAAAACCTCTTGAGAGCTATAATTTTATGCCAAAGTATGACTTTTTGAAAAAAAAAATTTTGTTGAGCTCAAAGTTGAAAGTTAGGAGAATTCAGGCTGCACAAATCAAATAGATCTGAGAATTATTTTCCAGACACACGATCTACCTAGATTGCAAGTGGCAGGTGGAAGGCTTGAGCCATTCAGTAGTCACTACTGTGTAGTTCAAAAGATCTGTCCCACATTGTTCTCTCCTGGGCCCACAATCTTTCTGAGAGAATGACAAAGCCCCTTAGGTTTGCTCAAGATTCTCATGGTAGTGGAACCTATGCTAATTTTGTGGTTGGGATCTCTGCAGTATTAATCTGGAAGAATTACTAGTGCCTCTGGGAAATTGGTACAGTAACATGGAAATGACTCAGGCTGTACGTAGGGGAGTACTAGAGATCTAGAGTTACTTCAATACCTGGTTTTCTCAAGTTCAGTGAGTTTCCATACCGTATAAGTTCCCCTTCTCATCTAGGGGTGAGGACAGTTGTTTTAGTTAACATTTTTGCTGCTATGACCCGACCAGCACAACTGTAGAAGAGGAAAAGTTTATTTGAGGGCTCCCAGTTTCAGAGGTCTTAGTCCATAAAAGGCCTGCTCCATTCCTTGGGGCTCGAGATGAGACAACATCATGGTGGAAGCAGCTCACATCATCAGGAAGCAGAGGGAGACTCCACTCTCCAGGTACAAAATATAAACCCCATAGCTACACCCCAATTCCCACCTCCTCCAGTCACACTCTACCCTTCAATTACTCTCATCAGGGATTAATTCACTGATTGGGTTAAGATTCTTACCACCAAATCATTTCTCCTCTGAACCTTCCTGCATTGTCTCACATGTGAGCTTTTGGGGGACACCTCACATCCAAACTATAACAACAACCAAGGGGTTTCTTCCATCATTATTGTTCTATCGCTGTACCTGTTATCATTAGTGTCTGAAAAGTGTTTCAGGATAGGAGGCAACAAAAGTGTGAATAACTTGGAAACTGAGCACTGTTACTCTATTAATAAGGTAGGTTTGGATGTGTTAAGAATCATAGTTTGGAGTTGAAGTACACAGATCTTTCCACATAGACCATTTTGACCATTCATTGATACATAAATGTTCATTAAATTACATTTTTGAAAAATTAGAATGATTGAAGAAAGAGTATATTATATTGGATAAAGTCTTACAATTATCTTAATGGTCTGGGCAAGCACTTTAATATTATATTGTTTCTTGCTTTGAGTGTGGACAAAATTTATAATTATTTGCTACAAAATTGATAATGTAATTATTTGCTACAATCTTGTCAAGTGTTCTTGATATAATACAACTAACTTTTGCAATTTTCTTTCAGTTCCACCAAAGTAGCTTTAAAAAACTGTCATGTATGCAAAACTTCTAGGAAGCTTATAAATTATATTGAACTAAAAATATTGAATGAAAGCAGATTGCAAAATGAACAGAAGTCACTGAGTCTGGATATCTTACATTAGGGAAGAAGAATGAAGAAATTTTAAGTGGAGACTTGGAAGTCAGGTTGTGTTGCCAGGTATAGGCTGTGTGATCTAGGTCAAGTTGAGTTTCTAGAAGTCTCAATTCCTCTTTTAGAATAAGGGATATAATAGGAACAGTGAGGATCAAGTGAGATAATGCACTAAAAGTGCTACCACAGTTCCCAGCTTATAACAAATATTTGATGAATGGTAGACAGTATGTTCCTGAAGGAGGACTTCAGTTCTCATAATTGCTGCCTTCCCAGTGCTTGGAATTGTACTTTCTGTACAGTTATTTGTGAAAGAAATAAATTTCAATAAATTTACTACCAAGTTCAAAGCAAGTTAGAAAGTTGTGTGAATAAATACCCACATAATTGACAATATTGTTAAGAACCCAAACATAAAAGATATAAAAGAGCTGAGCAAAGGCAAAGAGAATAATTTAGTAAAACAAATGTGTTTCATAAAAAAAAATCGTTTTTTAGTCAGTGAAGAGGTCTATCATATTAGAATTAGAATTATTTTAATATCAATAAGAAAAGTTGTTATCAGGGGATTACTATATGACCAACAGCATACATTTTCTTTCTCTTCATTTATAAAAAAACAAATATGTTAAATTTTACTTTGCTCTAAGTACAAAATAATAATCCAATATCCTTTACAAAATAATTAGTTTATTATTGTAAATAATTACAGACCCCAGCTCTGGTAAGCATTCCACAAATTTTAAGTGACCAGTGAGTCATCATGGCACACAACTGTCATTTCAGCAACTGGGAGGTTGAGGCAGGAGGATTGCAAGTTAGAGGCCAGCCTCAGCAATTTAGAGAAACCCTGTTCCAAAATTATTAAAAAAAAAAATTAATATAGACTGGGGATGTAGCTCAGTGGTAAGATGCCTCTAGACTCAACGCCCAGTACCCAAAACAACAAAAGTCAAGTGATCATATTTTCAATTTAATGTCTTTATTAGAACTATTTATTAGAACTGTAGGGGAAAAAAAAGGTTAAATTTACAAAGAAGCATTTAAAATATTTTTAAAAGTAGAAACATACACTTGGATGATAAACATTGGCCTTGGTAATACTTTCTAAAAATGACCACTGAAGTAACAATTGCTGTAAGAGATTCTTCATAAGCAATGTTTAATTGAAAATATCCAAAATAATATATTTCTTCAACAATTAATGATTACATACATGTAGAGTCCTGGACAGACGATGAAACACTAAAGATTTTACACTCATAGTCTTGAATTGACATTTAACTGTGACTCTTTCCACAAGTAACAAAATCAGGAGTCAACATCTTAGACAAATCAACCTTCAACTGTACTTAAGCACATGCCTGGTGAAAAATAAAAGGCAAAAATCAAACAAGCAAGCATTTACGGAGCCAGCAGGAATAATCTCTACTTGATGGCAACAAAACAGTTCAGTCACAACCTCTCCACAGGGCATTTCAAAATAAACACCCAAGGAGAAGGTCACAGAGGCATATCAGTTGAGTCATGACACTTGAGTCTCATGTCTTTGAGACAATGACAGAGCACAGGGATGGCTTAAGATCGCAATAACACCAGACAAGGGATGCCAACTTAGTATCTGTACTGAGATTTAGCTCTTAGTGAAGCCTCAGTCTGTAATCTGAAAAGAGAAATATTGCTTCTTTATTTTCCTGTACAAATTCTCTAAAATTAACTCCTATCATGAAAGATAACTTGGGAATTACTCTATTGCCTATAATTTGAAATAACTTTTTCCATTTTACCTTCAGAAATATTGTAAGATTTTAAGATACTGTGTTCATGTTGAAATTAAAGTAATTAAGAGGTCTTTTCCACTGAAAAAGAATGCCATAGATAGATTTAAAGCGTATTTTGTATTATTTTAATACTGAACATGACGCTGTTCAGTAGTTGTAGGGATTTTCTAAATTCTCATGCAATTTAAGGTTTTCAGTAACAATTTTGTTTAAATTTAATATTAACTATACTTGAAAGGAGACTCAGTACAAAATAGGAAATTTGCAGTTTTTCTCCTTCATAGTGTTCCCAGGATTTTAAAACTTATTAGTTTTTATTACATAAAATCTATAGAAATCGTTTCAAAATGTGTTTTAGTCTTTATACCAATAGGCCAGATCTAAACTTTAATCTTCATTCTTATACATGATTTTAAGCTAAATTTTAGCATTAATCCTAGAAACATTTGAATGAAAACATCAAAACAGTAGCTACTTAGACAAATTAGGTTGTACTTACACTTCTACATTTTATTTTCATAATGATATAATTGGGCAACTGAAGAGTTGCATTATTTCTTATAGATCACACTTTAGCTATTTGCCGTGGCCCATAACTTTCCTCCACAGAGTACTCACTGAAATGGACTTCCAGTTTTGTAAAGAAATAGTCGAGTTGTCCCTAAGGTATAGGATAAAATACATTCATGGGCCAAAAGGCACTACTCATTTCTATATTTCTAGATTAACAGAAATTTAACACTAGATTAATTCTAGTGCTAAACATTAAGTTACAGGAGCTTTTGCAACACATAGCCTCTTGGGAGGAAATTAATTGGTGTTTAGACCTCTTTTACTTCTAACTTTGTTAGACTTGTGTGACCAGTTTTCTCCAAGTGCAGATGTAGACTTGTGTCTCTGATTTTTTAATATCATATCATATCATGCTATAACATGGTGATTTTTATAAAAAGTACAAGTAATTGTGCAAGGGTAGATATAAAACTAGTTTATAAAATATCTTAATTACTTTCAACATTCCATCTAGTATGATAAGTTCATTAATTCCGATGGCTTGTTTATTTGCTTAGATAATTTCTGAATAAAGCAAAAGAGAACATTAAAATAGATATCTCTCCCATTTAAATAAGTAGTAACTTTCTCATTGAATGTTAAATATAATTTGGAGTAAAATGATCATTTAAATCACTTTAATTCTCTTAATAAAATTCCTTCAACTTGTACCCACAATGCTCAGGATGATAGTACACAGGAGGACAACTTTATAAATGACAGCTGTCTTACCTTCTGGATAAGCAATTATTTATTCCACGTTTTATAATTGTAAACATATATTGAACCTTTAGTATTGATTGTTGCAGATCTAGGCATGATGTATATAATACTGTAGTAAGACAAAGTCTTTGACCTCACAGAGTTTAAATCTAATTTTGGAAGGGGGAAGAAAATAACCATAACAACCACCCAAACTAGAGCATATCAGGTGATGATAAGATCACCACAAGGGATAAGAGGAACAGGTAACAGGGGGTTGTTGCTGTTTCATATCAACAGTGAGGCTTTCTCTTGGTACTTGTGAATAGATACCTGAAGAAAGTAGAGCGGGAAATGGCGGGGACCTGGGGCATAGGTGCGGTCACTGTGGTCCAGGTAGAGCAAGAAGATCTCTGTGGATACTTTTGAGTAATATTAGGCTGTTACTGTAGGAAATAAAATCAGAAAGTTAGTCCAGGGCAGAACACATATTGCCATGATAAAATAGGTTTTATTTTGGTTTTTATTTTGTGTGAGATGGGAAGCCACTGAGAAATCTGAGCAGAGTAGGGTCATGAGGGTTTAGCAAATAAAAACACATTATGCCTAAAGTTGTACTTTAGATAAACAATGAATACGTTTAAAAAGAATTCAATAACTGGAAGTTCATTGTCTCGTATTAGTCATCTTTGGTACTTAAATTTTTACTTTAGGTAATATGAGCATGAAGGTGTAAGTAACCTTTCTAATAGTATTTTCAAAAGTCTACAGATAAAGCAAACACAAATGCTTAGAAAAACTCAAAGGTCACATGTATTTTATAGTAATATCAACTTAGATTAATATGCAAAATATAATTAATTCTCACAGTAATATAAACATTTTAAACCCCTTCGACTCATGTATTCCTCTCTAATTTTCTGAAAAGGCTTAGTAGAAAAAGTGTAGGTAAGGTATGGTGACTAGAATTTTTTCATTTCATCTGTTATGATCAGTGTGCTTATTTATAATTATAAAACATGATATTGCTTACAATGTATGCCAGTGTTTAGTCAATTCAGGCTTCCATTCTCACAAGGGGAGGAATTCCATGGAAGACAGTTTCTTCTTTGCTGGGGAAAATTGACTGACAAGAAACTTCATGACACTTATTTACATGTTCTTTTCCTCAATATTTATTGAGCACACTTGATGAAATACACTATGTTCTGAGAGTTCGAGGAAGAATCGTTTTACACTTTGAGGATTCACTAATTATATAAACTTTCTCAAAGTGGACCTCAGAGAGTGTGACTACCACTATAAAAATATCAAAATGTTTCCCATCAAGTATTATGGATCTGAAATCTCAATTTAGATTTAGTATCATGCTAAAGTAGTTGGTGTATTTTCCAGAAGCTTGAAGGGACTCATGAGTCTTAAAGAATTATCAGCATATTGTGACTCAGTTATATTCATGGACAAAATATTTAATTTAATTGTTCTTCATTATGTTTGTCTTTGAAAACTCATTAAAAGATGCCCAGGATTCTTAATTAATGTCAAGCATTTAATTAAAGAAATTATTTGAAGTCTTTAAATGCTGAGTAATTAGGGTAGTACACATCTAGATAGAAGAAGATATAGAACTATATAGATTCATCTAAATATACTAACATATATTCATTGTTATGACATAAGTTTATTTAATATAACAAATTAAAACAGCAGATTCAAACTGAAATCATTATTTCATGTTATTTAAATATCAAACTTTTGACGTTTATAGATGTATTTTCTAAACATTTAATTTGGGAAACAACTTCATTAATAAAGAAAAAGTTTGCTTTATTTTTCGTAAAATCTTTCTTATCCTGAAAATGTTACTCTGAGGGTGTATTGATTAGTTGGGCATGTTTTGTGTATAAAATACTCCAGGGATCAAAATAAAGAGGTCACTTAACTAAGCATCGGAGTGGGGGATGGTAGAAAGTGAAAGCATTATAAATGACTTATTTTAGTTTAAAGCTACCTCCCAATAAATCCTTATCAATTTTTGAACCATGTTTCCTGACATTCTATCCATGTTTTTTATTTAATATGGAAAAAAAAACTTTAAAAAAGTGTTCAGAATCATTGAACATCTTCAAGTTGATATTATAAGAAAGAACAGTGCATCTGATAAATTTTAGATATCAGAATTTAATTTCTATATTTGCTTCCATATATTCCAATTTCATATTTTAACCCATGTTATTCTAGAGTTTCTCATCCTTCCTACACAATTGGAACATAAAAAACAAGAACAACAATCACCTGCAATCAAATCATGACCACTTTTTTAACAGAAGTAGGGTCTGGTAGTTTCTGTGTGCCATTTGGACAAGGATGAGAATCCTGGGAATGGTTCGCAATGAGAAGAAATAGAAAGGAGCAGAGGGAGAGGAGAGAACTTGGGGATATGGTGTGAATGTGTCTTTGTTGGAGAAAGAGAATAGGAGAGAGAGAGAATGCAAAACTATTTAGAAAACATGAAAGAATAGCTGGTAAATGTTCTTCTTTTTTTCTTTTATTTGTTTTTGATCTAGTTCTCAAGTCCTTCAAATCCTTTGTGTCTTAGTATTCTTTCATTATTCCCTCTTCTCATTTTTCCTTGAACAGATTTTTGTCCCTGGGACATGAATGAATTTTACTTTGAAACTTTAAAATATTATTATATTACCTGTATTTCACCACAGAAAAATAAAAATAATATATCTCTTTTACTTTGTTAGAGCAAAAGATGAATTTATTTCAGGATTTTTTGATAGTCTTCTCAGGTGGACCATTAATTCTATTTGGTAAGTAGAAAATATTTTGGGGTGATGATAAAGTTAATATGGACAAGTTGACATAATTGCAAAAGAGAAGTCTGTTGAGATTGTGAAGTCCCAATTTTGGAAACTTGTTGAGCCTCGTTTAGGAAATCTGTTAAGCCTAGTTTAATCCAGTGTTTATCAAATATATTTGATCATGGAAGCATTTAGTAAGACATATAGTAAACATGGTAGAATTCCTTCATTATTTTCTCCATGGTCAATTCACTGCAATGTTTTTCCCTATTGACAGAACTTTGCCTTACATGGGAGAGCCTGAAAATCTCAAATAATCTTGTTCCCAGACCTGCCTTCAACTCCAGTTCTTACAATGAAAAAATGACTTACAATACAAGAAATATGAGAACTTCTCTCCTGCTTTTACACATTGTTGTGCAAGCTTTAAGTATCAGCCTGCACCTTGTAAGCATGAGGAGAGATCTGCTGATGTGTTGGAATGTCAGAGTGAAGGTCAGGGAGGAGCCTGCCTCTGGAGCCAAATTGAGCAGCAGAATCAAAAGTCCACCGTCACCTTATTTTTCATAAGGAAACATCAAGTTTTTGGTTTAACTAATTTTAGTTGAACATTATGCTTACCCCCAGCCAAATTCTTAAAACAAACTGTATGTGAGGATGTCATTGGAAGGTACAGCAGAAGCAAATAAAATTAAACCACAGAAACTCTAGAGAGGTTGACATTTCCCTTTCATGAATGCCAATTCAAGTGTGAAAACTTCATCTGCGATATTTGACATTAACTTGTATTATTGATATTCAAAATATTTTATTAAAACAACTGATGTAATTTTATCTGTCACTGGAAAGTCATTTTAATAGTCTCTAGAACAGTGACAACTGAAAATAGCTTCTGATTCTGAATTTCCCTTGATCTACCTCATGGACACTTTCATATTTCAATATAATAATATTTGAAAGCTGCAGTTATATTTAAGAAGGAACAAAAATTCTAATATGAAAACTGTCATTTTAATTTTAACATATTATTTTTAAAGCTGACATAAGACACATAATTATAAAGATCATATCTTGAACTAAAAAATCAAATACAAACTTTATTGGATGAGTTGTTTAAAATATTTTCCTGTAAGGGTAAAGCAAATTATTATTAGTCAAAGCCAATACATCCAACCTTTTATTCCTATATTGTACTTCTGTGACAAATAAATGTGAATTTCAAATTCTTTTGTCTGAACAGTTATTCTAAATGGCTTACATGGAGCTTCTTTTAGGGAATATTTTTAATGTCCAAAGCCAATTGTTTTTTTCTGTCAATTACTGTAATTTGGAACAGTCTCACTTAATTTTAATGATTTTTTATACAGGTACTCTACATGATGTGTCTATAAATTGGTAAAATACTTTTAAATCAGAAAGGTAAATTTTATGCTACATATTTATGAATCACCTCTATTTTTTAACACACATTTTTATTGTTTTTAATTGCTACTGAAGATCAGTAATCATATCTCTTTGTGATATTATCTTTATACAAAGGTCTATTCAATGGCAATGATTTTATAGTCATGAAAATTTGACTAACTGTAATTACATATGCTATCAGTCTTCCTGGTTTTAGAAGAGACAGACTTTTCAATCCATCTTGGTTTGGGTTAATGTTTGATGTTTCTGCTGAATATCATATGAAGGGGATAATATTTCCTGAGTACTGACAGGTTGCCTTTATTTAGAGTATGCTATGCACCTTATCAAGAACATGGAAAGTTTCAGTTTTTTTTTTAATAGATTGCCATTCAGATGTCCATTCCCTTGCATATTACTGAGTTTTAAATATTAAATGCAAAGTCATTAGTATTGTAAATATGTGATAGACTGAAATCAAGAAAACTAGCATTATCTTAATAATAAGGAATATCAGGAATTGTACTGATGGAAAAATGAGGACATGAATGTGATACCTCATTTTGTATCAGAGTGCACAGGATCCTCAAAATGAGCCCCACATACTCAATATATCTTTTTTGTGTTATTGCTATTATTTTAGTTTAGTACCTGCATAATGTCTCATAAAAATTGCTTCCTAGTATCAGGATCTTTTGTAGATACTCTGCTTTCAGTTTTTTTCTCCTTTAATTCATCCTACATACATAGCTTTTATACTCTTTGACTTGCCTTATAAGACTATTTTAATATTTCTGCAAATCTCCTGTTGAGTCTTTTTCTATTATTGCCAGGGCCACTAACAGAAATATTCAAGCACTGGTATCTCTACTTTATCCAAAAGGCTGTGCTTTCAATGTATCTAGATCTTTGCTGATATTTCTCCCCCTATGTGAGTTGGCTTCTTCAAAATCAGAAAGCAATAAAACTGGTTGAGAAAGTATTACTAAATAGTAATGGCTCTAACTTGCAAATGCTGGGATTCAAAATGTTGGCATATGCTCTTTTTCTTTCTCAAGTTTATTTTGGCATATATATGTATGTATATGTGTGTGTGTGTGCATGTGTGTATTTTTAAAATACTATTATACTTCTATTCCTTTAGAAATATTTTTCAACTTTAAACTACCTTAATCCTTAATATGTATTTTTAATCACAGAAAATAATGCAAGGGTTCACATTCCATAAATAAACCATATACAAGACAATGCAATAAATACAATTTACTAAAAAGTTAATGTAAGAGTATGATTATCTATTCATATTTACCATGTAGCAATGTAATCAACAAAACTATTAACATATGCATTAAAAATAATGTGGTCCTGATAATCCTTCCATTTCTTTCTACTTGAGAGTGCTGGGACACTTACAAGATCTTACCATGGCATGCTAGTTCTCTCTTTGGCCTCTCTGCTTTGCCTGCTTCAGGACTCCCAGTATCGATTGCACCTAAACTCAATCTGTGTCCTGCCCCAATCTGTACCCAGACTGTGTTTTGTATCCCACAGATGCCTAGAAGCAGCCAAGTTACTTTGCTGTTTTAGGACAGATTTGCCACATGAAGAGAATTAACAAGTATGTCTATAGTTTATAGTTCAGATATTTAAGAACATTTATCAATTATAGTTCTTCAGCTTAATATATTTCTATTTGTTAACATATTTATTGTCGCACTCCCCGCCCGCAGAGAGACACGACACCTGGTTCTTTTCAGCCTTTTTATTGTGCGCACCCCCTTCCTCTCAGTTCTTTCTTTGTTCTCCTCTTTTGAGGAACTTACACTTCAATATAAACATTACTGTAACCAATCAGCATTTGAGCACGAGGGGAGAGCATGAACAGATACAGGCAGTAAATGCAGACATGCAGTGATTATGCACTGTCCACGAGGGAACTCAACCAATCCCTGGAACTTCCTCAAAATGATGTCAGTTGTTTGTGCAAAAGCCAACCATACTGGCAGTCTGCCAAGCGCCATCTTAGCCTTACCACACCTAGGGCCAGGGGTCCCGGGCACCCCGACAGTTCCCCCTTTTTTATTATAAAATTAAGGCTTGGGACCGTGTCTGTCTTAGGCGGAGTGGTCAACCACCGTCCTTACCCGTCATTGGATAACTGCAGAGCATGCTATAGCTCCTGTCTTAGGTTGGTACGGTGTTACCTCCTTCCTTACCCGTCTCTGACCACCGGTCCAGCATCGTGAGCCATACTTGTGGGGAACTGCCGGCCTCTAGGGCAGTCATGGCCTGATGAAAAATAATCTGGTCCATTTGTTGGGTGGCTCGTAGTTGTACAACCAGGCGGGTGAGGAAAAAGATACCAAAGAGGAGTAAAAACCCCAAAGTGCCAAGGCTTGCCCACTGTTTACAAAATTGAAAGCAGAAGAAAACCATTTAGCCAGTTCAGACATAGAAGCAATTTGTACCCTAGTAGAATTAACTTTGACAATTTTAGCCCTAAGTCGTGAGGTAAGATTATCAAATTGAGACGACCAAGTAGAAGTAAGATAGGCTGACAATTTTTTAGATAACCCAGCTGTGGTGCTGGAATTATCATATACAATGGGGGTAGCACAAACAGCTCTTAAAGAGTAAACACATCCCAGTCCCAAAAGTTCTTGTAATATGTCCACTTGTTCTTGTAGTAAGTCCACTCTTTGATTTATAAGGAGTATGCCTGCTGTTAGATGTTGGTTTAGAGTCTCTTTAGTCTGTAAGGCTGCAGCTGTATTTTCGGCCAAGTGATTGACTGCTGTTGCTGTAGGTATGGCAGTTGCTAGTGCTGCTGTTGCAGAAACCACTATTGCAGTGACCATAGCCGCTGTGATGCCAAATTCTTTCCTGTTTCTTGATAGTAACACTGGCAATTCTGCATCTGTAACAGAGACTGGGACTGGTGGGAAGGTAGGAACACACATTAAGTCTGCCAGCAGGAACCTAGAAGCATTTTAACATTGAGAGATAGCACAAATCTGAAGTACAATTGAGAGAAGCAGTTGTTTTGTTACATAGTTGAACTGTTCCTCCTAAGAGACTAAAAAGAGGTTGTAAGTTAGTTTATTCCGTGGAAATACACAAACTGAGCCGCAGCTCCAGTAAAGCACCGGGTTACCCTTATTACCCAGAGTTAAAAAACCCCAAACAAAGAGACAAAGAGAAAGTTTATCTTTAGGGGACCTGAAGGTCTCCTTTATTTCCCCTTTTTGTTTATAAAGAGTATTTTTGAGAGTGAGATGTGTATGTTCAACAATATCTTGTTTTTGTGGGTTATAAGGTACATTTGTGGTTAGAGTTATTTTAATTTTAGTGAGGAATTGGTTCTTACCAATTTTAGTTTTTAAAGAAAAATTTAGACTTTATAACGTAGTACAATTTTTAACAGTTGCTTAACCATAATTGTATAAACCCCTATTTTTAAGACAATTGTTCTAAAGAATAAAACTTAAGAGACACAAAGTTAAGAATGAATTAGTGTTTTTAAGAAAACTTTGTTATTTTACCATGTCATTTTACCATATAGATTAAACTTTGGCTTATATCAGAACATTAGTATTTCACCTTAGGAAAAACCTTAAATAGCTTTAGCTGTTTTACATACATACAACCAACTTAGTTACATATAGACTTGTTGAAACTTGCCCTTTATTACACACAGACTTTCTTATCCAGAAACATTTTCTTTTCCTTTTTATTAAATATATTTTCAAACTTGGAACCTTTTATTTTTTTTTTTATCTGTTGACCCCTTTTTGTTTACATTTTGATACAACTTTTATGAAATTTCTGAATTTAGATAAATTACTCTATTTTAATAAGATTAAATATTTTGTTATTTATAGTACTCTTAATTGAAACACAGTTGAAACTTTTGGGACCCTTTATATATAGAATTCCATTTGTTAGGACATAACTTTTAGTAACCTTGTTTTTAGTTTAGTGAGGACACAAAGTAATTGTAAACCCTTTTTGTTTACCAACCTATGAAAACACCAATAATGTTTAAGTATGTTACCCCATGTAATTTAAGGAGTTAAAAGTACTTGATGTTATTTAACAATTAGCATTTTAATTTTGTAAATTAACCAGACGTCTCTATAAACACATTTGAGTAATCCCATACATGTTAACTCCAATTTATCTATTTTATAAAAACCAAGATATCAGACAAGTGTCCTGAACAGGATTTGTTGCCTCTTTCCTGCTGAAGAAAAGTCCTAGAAGCAATTGATATTAGACATTTTATTAACATCAATATTTTATTTGTTTGACCACCTAGAGACTTGTGAGTTATTTTTAAAGACATTTTACTTTCATTAGTTTACCCAATTTAAATTGAACCCTTTTAAATTACGTGAATAAAAATATTTGGATCCATTTTTAAATTTTAATTTTAAGAGTGCTCAGTTTTGATGCAGATAAGACATAACACCAGACAGTACGACATACAAATAACACAAAATCAAAGGCCTTGAAACTTTATAGGTAAATGTTCATTGCAATGAAACAGATGTTCAAAAACTTCAGTTGAATAAAAAATAGAACTGATCAAAAAGAAAAAAAATCATTAACCTAGGTATGCAGGATCAAAATTATGAGCTCAAAAATACAGCATTAAAGAAAAACAAAACAAATGAAGAATCCTAGAAAATAAGTTGTAGAAGTTTAAAACGGACACCTTTTTTTCTATTCTTTTCTTCAGGTTACTCCCCCCCCTTCCCGCTGAGATTGTTGCAGTTTACATTCCAACGCAGGCTTTGACAAGGCCAGGCAGGGGGGAGGGAGGATCACCCAGGACTTTTTAACCCTTTTTTTTTCCTGGTTGAGAAATCAGGTTAGGTTTGAATGCAGAAAATCATGAAACAATTATCTCCCAATACTTGTGGGGACTATGGCTACTATATTATGTTCCCACTGTGGAATATTTAATAGCGCCTCATTTAAAAACCACGGAGAGACCTTCTCTATGGTATCAAGGAACGTTCTAGCTGTTTTTGCTTTTAGTGGCGTTCCATGACTTTTTAGCAACTCCCTAAGTGGTTGCTGCATTCCAGTCTTAGACAGTTCTGTTCCTATGATTAAATCTTACAGCACTAAGAGCTCCAAGCACACAAACAAGCCACACAATTGATGTAACAAAGACACTAACTACACAGAAAATCTACCACCACTTCATACACACAGACAACATAAAACCCCTTGGCTAGTCACTGTTCCGTGAACCTTTATAACTAGTCGCTATTCCGCGAACTTTTATAGCTAGTCGCTGCACCGCGAACCTTTATAACTAGTCGCTGCTCCGCGAACCTTTATAAGTAGTCGCTATTCCGCGAACTTTTATGGCTAGTCGCTGCACCGCGAACTTTCTTTAACTAGTCGCTGCTCCGCGAACCTTTATAACTAGTCGCTGTTCCGCGAACTTTTAAGGCCTTCTTACTGTTTAATTTACTTTATTAAATACTTACCTTGTACTTACTCTAGAGTTATTTTTAGGGCTCCCGTGTTTCGGCACCATCTGTCGCGCTCCCCGCCCGCAGAGAGACATGACACCTGGTTCTTTTCAGCCTTTTTATTGTGCGCACCCCCTTCCTCTCAGTTCTTTCTTTGTTCTCCTCTTTTGAGGAACTTACACTTCAATATAAACATTACTGTAACCAATCAGCATTTGAGCACGAGGGGAGAGCATGAACAGATACAGGCAGTAAATGCAGACATGCAGTGATTATGCACTGTCCACGAGGGAACTCAACCAATCCCTGGAACTTCCTCAAAATGATGTCAGTTGTTTGTGCAAAAGCCAACCATACTGGCAGTCTGCCAAGCGCCATCTTAGCCTTACCACACCTAGGGCCAGGGGTCCCGGGCACCCTGACAATTTATCTGTGCAAACACTTCATTACAATTCCTGGCGATGTTTACATTATGTTCTTTACTATCTGTCTCAAAATTTAATTTCTCCCCACACAGTCCCACTATCCCTGTGGCAGATCTTCACATTAAAAAAAAAATCAGTATTAGTGCTTATCTGACTTTTTAATATTTTTCAATTTCATATATGAAACTTTCTCTTTCAAGAATGACCTTTTTCTAAGCTCTACAAATTTCACTGATGATCAAAGTATCTCATTTATGATGATTTATGATTCAGTGAAGAATCATTCATACTAGATAACGTGGGTCATCTAGGTTTAGCCTTTCAAATATTATAGACCATTTTTTCAGTTAATTCCATTTATCCATCAAATATTAAGAACACTGTATTAGTTTTTTGCTTTTTTGTTTTTTTAGGGTAGTGGGGACTGAACCCAGCATTTACCCAATTATGTCTCCAGTTACTTTTATTTTTTATTCTGAGAAACAGTTTCATTAAGTTGCTGAGGGTATTGCCAGGTTTTTCTGAAGCTGGCCTCAAACTTGTGATCCCCAGTCACTGAAATTGCAGATGTGCGATACCACACCTGGCTATATTGCAGTGGTTTTTGAAGACTTCTGTAATTAATTACTGCAAACTTGATGGACTAAACCAAGATAAATATATTCTTTGGAATTTCCTCAGTGCTGTAAGTCCAAAATCATCACCAGATGTCAGCAGGAGCACATTCCCTCTGTGGGTTATAGAGGGGAATATTTTTCTATCTCTTCAAGTTTCTGTTGGCTGTCAGTTTTCCTTGGCCTGCAGCCATATCATACTAATGGCTTCTCGGACAAATAGATCTCTTGCCCATGTGTCTGTGTATCTTCTCCTCTATCTGTGTAAATGCTCCCTCTCCTTATGGAACATGTGATTGCATTTAGGAAACATCTGCACTATTCAGAATATTCTTCTCATCTCAGAATCCTTAATAATCCTTAGATTATTTTTGTTAGATAATCTACTACTTAGAAGTTCTAAGGATTAGGATTTGCTATCTTTGGAGAAGATTTTTAACATTACCATAAATATGCTGCATTTTAAACTAATTCTTACATTAAAAATACCTAATATTTCTTTTACATAGTTGGTCCACAAAATCATGGTGAAATGAAATTGACTGAAATTGAGTTGTCTTTCAATGTTAGACATTATTTGATTGGCAATGATTTGTGCTTAAGACTAAATACTTCAAAGTAAGCAGTGGGAGAGTTTAGGGAGAAAATAATGAATTATTAAGATCTCAATGTACATTACTTCATGTCTATTAACTTATTCTTCACTACAACCTTATAAGACATATATCATTATCTCTACATAATACATGAGTAAATAGATTCAGAAAAGTTAAGTTATTTTCCTAAGATTTCTAGTGTCTGAGCTAGGCTTCAAACCCATGCCTTTCCGAGTCCAAAAATCATTATTCATTTGTGAAATCATGGCATCTCAAAAATAAGTATTAGAAGGATTAAATACTCCACAGAATGACTTACATATTAGCATAAATTTAAATATGAACTGCCCTTGTTCATTAAAATATCAGACTTGATTTAAAATGAAAATGCTAAGTTTTCTTTCCTTGCATTCATTAATGATAAATGTGAACTTTAAGCAGTGATCTATCTAGCAATAAATTGTTAGAAGCTCTACCATTTGTTTTGTTGATGCTCTGTATAAATGAGTATTTAGGAGAAGAGTTTTATTTATTCCTATATTTATTATGGCTTAGCTGTTGCAAAACATTATGCACAGCACAATCCTAGTGCCAACAAATAATGAATAATTACCTAGTACTGGGGTTCTAAATAAGATCCATACCAACAAACAGATGTTAGTAGGATTTGGCTCCCGGTTTTTGCCTGCAGGAGGTCATTAAAAGATAAGTGGAAAATCAAGTCTGTCCCCTTGCTAGCAGATTTTCAACCCTTTGGAGTCATGTAGGGAGACTTATTTTCGGACAACAGCAGCAGCTCCCACATTAGATGATAATGACTCTTGTATTTATAGACTCCTTGTAAATTAGACCCAGACAGACAATAAAATGATCTTCTTTATATTTACTTTTAGGCTGTTTGAGAAAAGTAGTTCTAAACAAACCGAAAATTTTCATATAAACCTATCCTTCAGTAAATGTCATCGCTCAGTCTTACAAAATCGTATTGTGGTCTATTTGTGTACTCTTAATGACTTTCCACTATCTGGAAAGTGGCATTATATTCCAGCTGTGCAAGCACTGAAATTTGTATTCCAAAATGGTTGATGCTTAGGAAGAGAGCCGTGATTGAAACCAGGTGCAGATCATTATGCTTAATACTCTGTGCTTTTCTTTCTTACATCTTAGCATTTTAATGATTCTACAAGATACTTTTTCTAACTCAGAAGTTTTCAGTGACCTAAATGAAGGTGTATTTGCTTAGTAACAACAGTCTTTTTCATCAAAAAATTTTTAAAAAGAGTTGAACTTAGTGAACATACTTTCATTACTTTATTTATTTTTATTCTTTTTCAGATATATAGGACAGTAGAGTGTATTTTGACCTATTACACATACATAGAATATAATTTGTTCTAATTAGGATTCCATTCTTATGTTTGCATATGATGTGGAGTTTCACTGGTGATATATTCATATATGAACACAGGAAAGTTATGTCTGATTTATTCTACTCTCTTTCCTATTCCTATCAACCCTCCCAAATCATTAAGAGTATAGGCCAATGAATACTAGGTGATATTTTTGGATCTGCAAGTAACACGTTACAGAAAAGAAAAAATATGCTTTGCTTCAGAAAAGTTAAAGAAATATAAAAGAACTTAATGTATTAAAAGTAATAGGAAAAAAAGTAACAGATATCAAATATTCCAAACCCTATAATGCCACAAATGTGGCATACATATTGTCAAGTGATGTACTTGTATTTCTACAACTTTCTGCTTATATGTAATGAGTGAATTATTCCCCTAAAATTATGACATGTCAAGCCTGTTTTAATACAGACTTAATTACTGAGCTGCTTAAAATAAAAATGGAGACATAATAATGCTTCATTTTTATGTTCTTTTAACATTCACCACTTAATGCTCAGTCTAAATTGATAATATAGAATATAAATCAAGTAAATAATATATATTACAAATCAGATGGGTAAATAATATGTGCAGTGTAAGAGTATATATAAATACTACTTTCTGGTATAAAGAGAAGAATAAAATTTAAAATATTATTTTGTTAACATGAATGTTTATTCTTTTACCAATTACATTCTACAATTTTGGATGTTACAAATAAAGAGCTATTTTAAATAGAAAGCTATTTAAATTTCATGCTTCCTATTTTCAGTTTTATGGAAAAAACAGGAGGGGAATCCTAGCAGTCTATGACAATACAGTGTAACTACTAACAGTATGGATCCCAAATCATAGCTTAATATCTCCATGGTTTCAATATTTATTTCACTGAAAACTGCCTGAGGCAGTAGTGCCACTTTCCCTTTTGCTGATTTTTATGGTGCTGATAGATATTTTCTTAAATTTTCCACACTGGTAAATTAAATTATATTTTGCTAACATTGTGACAAGATATACAACAAATTATTTCAGTTTTCCTTTTGTTATGATATGGACAGAAAATATCAGTATGATTGTTACCCATTTTTCTGTTTTTTATGAAGATCCCCACAGCAAAATATCTACAAATTTCTTAAAATTGCAGTTGTTTGGAGTTAATGAAGTTCGATCAATTACCCAATATCGCACAGCCAAGTGGCAGACTTTTGATATAAACTCAAACAGTCTGGCTTCAGAATCTGTTCTCTGAGCCATAATATCCTAC
Organism: Sciurus carolinensis; assembly: GCF_902686445.1. NCBI lineage: Eukaryota > Metazoa > Chordata > Mammalia > Rodentia > Sciuridae > Sciurus > Sciurus carolinensis. Next base: position 91,458,882 of record NC_062224.1, read on the forward strand.
CTTCATATATCTACCTTTTACCAGCATGTATCAATTAACTTCTCCTGTGTAACAAATTGCCTTATGGGGAAAGACTTTCCTGAATTCATATCCTGTATATTTTCTTCCCCAAGAGTGTGGATAGAAATCTGGGACCTCATTCAAACCAATAGACTATGACAAGAGTGATGTAATGTCACTTCCTTTATTACCATACTCTACATAGACTCTGTTTTGCTGGTGTATTTACTCTAGAACTTCTCCTCATGGGCTTATTGGGAAATCATTCATGGCAAGAGACCGTAGACACTTGTACAATCTGTGGGTGACCCCCAGAGGTAGTGGGGGAATCCTGGATGCTTAAAAGGTGTTACTTTTCTAGCCAAACCTTCAGCTGAAAATACAGCCTAACTACTGTCAATTGTAACTTTCAGAGTCCTGTAGCAAAGGATGAAGCTAAACAATGTCCAGATTTTTTGACCCATGAAAACTGTGAAATATTAAGTATATATTGTTTTAAATTACTAAATTTGTTGCATTTCATTGTACAACAACAGTTAACTAATACAATCCACAAACATTGTGGTTTGAAACAACTATTCACTTAGCTTAAGTTGTGCAGGTTTGCAATTGGTTATGAACCACTTAGTAGATCTCATCTGATTGACTCATGTGCCTGCCATCAGTGAAGATCAGTATCTGTATATGGTTCATGAAGATTTTGACTAAGATGGCTAATAACTGGATTCGCTCTCCATGTGATTTTTCATCTTTCAGCAGTGTATTCTAGACTAATTCCCAAGGTGGCAGAAGAGGTTCAATGTTTAATGAGAGAAGGGACCAAGTTTATAACTGCCTTTCAAGTCTCTATTGAGTCACATTAGCTAGTGTTCCATTGACTGGAATAATTTATATGACAGGTGTAGACTTAAGGACTGAGATATAGATGCTTCATCAATAAGGGAAGAAATTGCAACACATTGTGACCATTTTTGCAATCTGTCTCACTGGTATTCTCCATATCTATAAATGTTACTACAATGTGCCCAGTAGATAAAATTTGAAATTTTGGAAACATTCATGATTTTTCTTATTCTTTCACTCTTTCTTCTTCTACCATTGCAACCTAAATATAATTAGTTCATTCTTATAGTGGAATGTAAACAATGAATAACCCAAATGTGCCCCACCTGAACTGCTATAGTACATTCCCTAATTTTTCCTCATGCTTGCTTTCTGCCTTTTTCAGAAGACAGATGATCATAATTAATAGAAGTGTTATTGCATAACTGCCTGTAATTTGAGATCTGTATGACAGATCACATGTAAAAATTTTAAATATGGAAAACAGCATGGTGCTAAAATATTGGTTGAAATATAAACATATAATGAAATATAAATGAAATATAAACATATAATGGTCAGGTTGCTCCATGGATCTTCAAGAGTCTAATAATCATAACTTTAAAAAATTTTCATGTTGACTGGTGCCTTCTGAAGGCAACAAAAGAAGATCTACAGTCTCAGCAGTTTAGACTTTGGGGGCCTCATGTTTAAATAAGTCAACTTCTAGCTACTACTTTTTGAATAATAATCACTACATACCATTAGGCCCTGTCCCACTCTAATTTATTAAATATCTCAAAAATAAGAGATTGCAGTAGTGTCATGAATAATATCAGAAAAAAAACTGAAAATTAAATGGACAGCTCAAAAAAGCTCATAATTAAAAGACATGGTACATTCAGAATTATGCTGAAGAGAGCAGCATGGAATGAATTTATACATAAATGAAAAATCATGGCTTGGTGCTCTATTATTCAACAACTATATAGAGTTAGGCATACAGGATGCTTCAGTGAATAAAGAAGACAGAAGTAGTTTTCAGTAGCGTGAAGTTTGCACTCTCTTGACTATTCTGTTGCTTGTGACTTCTACTGGTAGCAATAAAAACAGATTGCTGATAGGATTTTATTGGATTCAGAAAAAAATATGACTGAGCATTGAGCATTGTCTGCAGTGAACTCTGCCTAAAAACCTGAGATGGATGTTACTTAGGTTGAAAATATTTGCTGAGCTGAGACAAAGAATCTAATAGAAGAACTTTAAGAGTTCTACCAATATGACTTTAAGGTCTCAGAACAGAATATGAGAAAAGAAATAAATATTCTATATTTCACATTGATATATTAGTTCCTCAAATTATATGTAAAGTGATATTGAAACACATTTACAGAATTAAAAAAGCCATACTAAATTGTCATTTTGTGTTCTTTGTGATTTTAAATGCAGGCCCACTTTAAAAATTGATATGACAAATTGAAGCAAATTCTGTACAATGAGGCAAGATATGGCATCGGTGCCAGGACATAAATTTAACTTTCCATGCTTCGAAGAGTGTATTATGAAGGAAAACCTAAAATGCAATTATTGCTTGATTTCTGTTTATGCAAGTAGTTGGAATACATGCTGGAATAGAAGATGTAATTCTTCATTATATAGTCACTTAATTTTTTAAAATCTTTTAAATCTGTTTTAATTAGTCATACATGACAGTAGAATGCACTTTGATACATCATATATAACAGTATAATTTCTCATTCTTCTGGTTACCCAAGATGTAGAATCTCACCAGTTGTATAGTTATATATGTACATAGGTAATAACATCTGATTCATTCTACTATCCTTTCTACCCCCTTACTTCCTTACTTCCCTTCAATCCCCTCTATCTAATCTAAAGTAACTCAATTCTTCCCTAGGAACTCCCACTTCCATTGTGAATTAGCATTCAAATATCAGAGAAAACGTTAGGTTTCTGTCTTTTGGGGGATGGGTTTATTTCACTTAGCATGATATTCTCCAGCTCTAAATGCAATTTCTGTTCCAACCTAAAATAAGATCCAATTTGACCCAATTATTACATCAAAGTCCAAATGTCACTCCCATAACTACCAGAGTTAGTTGAGTTTCCAATATTCCTGCCTTGGCAAATTTTGTTTTGATTCATATAAACTTCTGGAATATAAACTTCTGAAGTTATTTAAAAAATTAAGTGTAGCCCTACACTTAATTTGGTCACAAATGGCCAAAATGTTTATGAAAAAAGAAGAAGTTTCCATACTCCTAATGATCAGGGAATTGCAAATCAAAATGCAATGGGATATCACTCTGCCTCAATTTGAATGGTTATGATCAAAAAGACAAAAATTAATGAATACTGGAATGAATGAAGAGAGAATGGGAAATCTTGTGCACTATTGGTGGGAATGTAAATTAGCATAGACATTATGGAAAGCAATATGGGGTTCCTCAAAAGATTAAAAATAGATCTATTATGTGATTCAGCAAGCATTTAATTTTTATAAATAAAAAAATGAAAATCAGTACGTGAAGGATACATCTGCACTCCTCTGTTTATTATAGCATTATTCACAATAGCCAAGATATGGACTCAAAATAAGTGTTCATCAACAGATTAATGGACAAAGAAAACATGGTGTATGTACACAATAGAATAATGTTCAGCTATAAAAAAACAATAAAATCTGTCATTTGTAGTAGCATGAATGAACCCAAAGAACATTATGTTATGTGAAATAAGCCAGCCAGGCACAAAAACAAAACAAAGCAACAACCACGAAAGCCAAATATTGCACATTCTTACTTACATGTGGGAGTTAAAAATTTTGATCTCATTGAAGCAAAATATACAGTAGTGTATAGCAGAAACTGGGGAGAGTGAGATGGGAAAAAGGGAGAGACTGGTCTTAGAAAAGATGATTTTGAATATTCTCACCACAAAGAAGTGATAAATACATGAAATGATGGATATAAAAACCTTGCTTTTAGTTTTGTGCAACACATATGTATATATATATATAAATATCATACCATATTCATAAATATATGTATATATACTTATTATATGTCAACTAAAAACAGATTCAAAAGAGTTAAAACTTTAATTACTACTCAGTAAGTATTACTTCTTGCAAATAAAAAGTTGAGAGGTTTGTGTGTATTTGTTGTCTGTCATTGGAAGCACAGGGCAAAGGAATAGTTTAAAACCTTCTCCATCAGAAGCAAGAGTGTAGATGAAGGAGATCCCGTAGAGAAAGTCTACAGTGGCAAAAGGAACCGAAGCCATCATGTACTTTGCTCTTCCAGGTGATTCTGCTTTGACAATATTTCTTCAAGAATGATTAATAGAGAAAGAATGAACAATCAGTGTGTTTTTTCAAGTATGTCTGTAGTCAGTGATGGAAGATACTGGAAGACAGCTTGGGTAATTTTTCAAAAGTTATGTCCAAAGTTTTCCTTCTCACGAATTAGACTCTGCAGAATTTACTGTTTGAAATGCACTAAGTGATAAGAAACAAGCAAAACAACAACATGACAATGGTAACAAAAATAATCTCAAGCTTTTAATGGGATGGATACACAGTTAAAAAGATATTCAGAGGGCTAGGATATTTTATAATTTTAACTTCCAGGAAACCTAAAGATTTTTTGTGGAATTATGAATGAATGATTTTGTATGTAGCATTTAAAATGTGCAGGAATAAAACAAAATGTTTAAAATTTAATAAATGTGTGACTGTTTGGTGTCCATGAACAATCATTGATTTTAAGTCAGAGTGGGCATTAGTGTATGTTCCTCAACCAAAAAGCAGAAGTCTCTTAGTGGACACTTGAAAAATCAGAAGCACTAGTTGGGATTTACTGAGAAAGCTCATCAAGAGTGCATATATACCCCACTCTGTTTTTACATCTGGGCTAAATTCAACTGATGTTATCTTCAACAGGGTTAAAAAATCAGGTTCTGCAGACCAAATCAGGAACACTGTCTTATTTTATAGTGTCATGAGCTAAGAATATTTTTTAAATCTTTAAATAATGAAAAATATTGAAAGAAAAGTATTTCATGATACAAACTATATGAAATTAAAATTTCAATGTCTATAAATCAAGTTTTGTTAAAATATAGTCACACTGAAGTATTACCTAAGACTATGGTCTATAGCAGATAGTTTCAACATAGACCAAACCACCAATAAAATAGAAAATATTCACTATCTGACTTTTTTTAGGAAGATGCTTATCAAACTGTTCTTAAATATTCAGAGCATGAGGGGATGCAGTTCTCCCATTTAGCCTGTCGTTTTGAAGCACATCCCAATATCTCAGGGCCAGGGAATGGAATATAGCTGTGTATTCTGGCCCTGGTGTCAGAACAGAGTACTAGTATGGCCCTGGAGAGCAGGGCACAGCAGTCTTTGGGGACCTAAAATTAAGAGAGCATGATCTGCCACACAGTGGTGATTCTGGATCTTGGGGTGGTGAGACATGGCAGAAACCAGGTTCTGTGAGGGCAGTTGCCATAGCAGCAAGGATCTAGGAATAACAAAATGCCATGTGGCTGGCACCTTGAGATCAAGAAGCAATATGGTGATGATGTTTCCCTTTCCAGACAGACATGGTGCCTCAGCAGCTTGGACTGTGGTGATCTAATCCAATTCCAGACAGATGAGGTATGGTGGCTTCTCAGTCTGGAGTATAGGGTGGCTTAGTTCAGTCAAGGCTCTGATTCTCCAGAGAAGAACCACAACTGCTGAACAGCCCCAAAGAAGGGTTACCTGGATGAATAGAGCTCTGGATTCTAATAATAGGGCACCTCATCAATTGTGGCCATGGGCACTTGAAATGCTCTGATTTTCCAGCATGAGAGCTCCTAGGACCAGAGGGTCTTCTCACCTGAAGCACTGGGAAGCATGTGTGTGAGGTGATGGCTCTGGTGTGCCAGAGGCTTGAGAACTCCAGAAGTAGGCGCTGCCTCATTTATTGTGATCAAAGTACACCTAGTCTAAGACTATTAATCTCTGAGGGGCAGCAAATCACTCCAGTTTGGCCATAGAGGGAGGGTGCAAGAGCAACTGGAGTGTGGGGGAGATAGAGCAGCATTGGTGGGCCCAGAGGATAGGACATTTTAGCAGCTCTGCTTGGGGTTGGCATACTGCTGGGTGAACACAGTGTTGTAAAGTTCAGAGAGAGTGATGTAAAGGCTGTTCACCTCAGGAGCAGGGAACACTCTGTCGGTGGGTCTAGTTCCAAGATGGCACAGAGAAGTAACAACACTTCAACTCCTTGTCTGGGATTAACTCTGTGAACACTAGGAAATACCTAAATTATTTTAATTTAATTTTATTCTCTTGACCATTCTCTATATTTTAATTACATGTTCTAACTGATTTTGAAACTTCCTGGGAAAGTTGTTCTTATGATATGCCTGGTCAGTTTACAAAAATTTTTTATATTCTAATAATAATCCAAATTGAGTTTTTGGATTTTATTAGTGGATATAATATCATCTATAAAATTCACAATTTTGGATCTTTCTATATACATTATTTATTCTTACTTTTTATTTAGTATTACTGCATTAGCTAAAAATTTCAGTACTATTTTAATAAGAAATATTTTCATCCTGTTTATCTTCAAATAAATCATTTACCTCAAAGAATTTTTTCTGTTTAAATTTTATACATCTACTTTATGAGTTGGGCAATAATTACTTATATTCTTGGCTGAGGTTAGTTGTGTTTGACCAGAAATAGATACTGAAAATCTACTTAGATAATAACACTCTTCATCTTTGTTATTGAAATAAATTATTTTAATATAGTATGTTTCTAAAAGAAATACTCATTTGTTTATGATATATTATTGTATAATTCAACATATTAGTTGACTAGATTTACTCCTCTAATACTTAAGATTTTTACCCTAAACCATAAACACATTCTATATTTTTATGCTATCCTTCTCTGGTATATACATATTTACCCCCATAAAAATGAATTTGCCAAATGAAATGATAGTTCCTACCTGAGCCATTTATGCTTTATTAAAAAACCACTTGTGGGCTAATATGTATCCTCTTCCAGTGTTGAGGAAAATAAAAAAGACTTCATGAATACAATCAACTTGCTGTCACTTAGTGTCCTTTTGGCATTTTGTGGATGAAAAAACAAAAGTCCCCGGCAACAGATAAACAGCCTTTTTGTTTTCTTACAATATATTCAATGTGTGCTTACTATTGGATGCTATGTGATAAATCAAGGTTTAAAATGATAAATGGAAAAGTATACATCATTGCCGCACTCATACATTGTTATATAAAATTTCTGTGGTTTATAGTGCCCTGCTTATCTGAGCCACCTGGTTTTACTAACACATAGAAGCCACTCTTATTCCCTATGGAAATCAAGTTAACAGTGTATGACTATAACAATACCTGAAGTTACACTTCTGGTACTGATTACTGGATCTCTGTAAACTAATTTTCCTCAGATTAATGGATCCTCGATTTTTTACTGCATACATTTACCTAGCTAGATATGATACTTACTGTTTCTTTGCAGTTAGTTGTGGTCGTGTGTCTTAGCACTGATTGATGAAAATTGTTTGTGACTTCTGGGAAGTCTTTTTAGTAGAGAGGAGACAAACATGTTCTTCCTCTCTTGGTCCCTTTTGTATTTGCAAAGTGAATACTGGGTTTGGAACAATAGCAGCAAAGAAGGAATCAGGACAAAAAACATACTCTGAAATTGCATAAGGAGAAAATTGGAAAAAAGATCATTTTTCTGATGATTGTGAACCTAGTATTCCTACATTTGACTGTTTATTGTTTAGATTCTCATGTGGGAGAGGAAGAAATGTGGATCTTTTTCTTTTAAAGCACATTTTATTTCTAGTATTCTCAGCAAAGCCAAATCCTAAAGCAATTGAAGGTTACCTACCAGCATATCAACTCCAGTGAAGAAAGTGTGGGTTTTTTTTTTTTTTGGCAGACCCTGCTTATGAAGGCCAGTAAATTCACGCTGCTCTACTTTTCAAGCTCAGCTTCAATATCTGTTAAAAAGAGAGAAGATTTCTTTTGACACCAGTTAAGCTAACAGAAATGTTTTCTTAAACATTTTCCAAACTTCATATGCACTTAGACACTGATCTTTGAGAGACTCCACTGGTCAAATTAAATGATATAAATTTAAATCAAATCTCTTTTGCTGACATCTGCTTAGACATTACCAGACCACCATGTGAATCTTCTATGTTATAATGTTTATAACAATCTATTTTCTAATTTTGACAGGAAGCAAAGTATAAATATTCATGTGTTGCTACATTTAGGGGGCCCCAGAGGCTTAATCTTTGTTTAGGAATAGAATATTTTCCAACTTGAGAAATTAATTGCTTGTAGATATCACTGCGTAAAGACAAACACAAAAACAAATTCTTCGTTTTTGTATTTCTGCTTTTCAGTTTTTTTTAAATAAATAAGATGCCCCAATATTATGATATGAATAGAAAAATCTGTCCCGTTAGTCTTCTGAGTTTACAAGAGTTGGCCCCCTACTTTTGAAAAACATTGTTTGGAAAAGCAGGAACACTGGTGTTAAGACCACTATATTCCACACATTTAGACAAGATATGGTTTGAACACTAAATGAGAACTTATTTGTATGATTTGAAAAATACAATTGACAAATGTAGATCTTTGCCGAGAAGCATGAGTTAACTCTTTGTTGAATACTGCCTGATTTATCCCTGCATGTCTGTGATTTTTTTGCTCAGTGATGGATAACTGTATACATTGGAGGAACTTCAGCAGTCTCCTGAACCACAAGCTTTCCAGTGTTCCAGGAAGAGCCAGGCAGATGATGACCCATTCTATAAAAGTGCCTTTGAACTGTAAATCTTTAGGTGGATTTTCAATTTTAATGTGAGTTTTTGTATCACTGGTTATGGAAAAGAAAAAAAATCTATTAATATATTCTGCTTCATTGTGTGAATAAGTTTGCTTAACTGGAGAAAGTATAAGAATATTTCGTTGTTGTGTATAGAATTTTCTTTAAAAACTCTTCGTGTCTCAGAACAAAAACGAGATTTCTTTACATTTTTAATTACAATGATAATGATATGCACTCTTCGCTGATCTTTTAAGGGAAGTTGTATGTTTCATATATATAGACAGATAAATAGATAGTGATAATCTTGGTTTTTTTTTTTTAGTTGCAACATAGTTCTTTTATATAACATTTATGTAACATATATAATTGCTTTTATATAACGATTATATCATGGCACCCAGAATGAGTATTTTTCCTATCATATTGGCAATATAAAGGTTGTTTTTACTTGAAAATGCATCTGTTATTTCCATTTTGCAACACACGTGGCAGGAAATAAGAGTGGATTTATTTGATGTCATGCTTTCTTTAACCTGTTTTTCAGATGGTACTGTGGGAAACTATGACCTTCTCAGTATCAATGTAGGTATCTCTAATTATCTTTATCATTTCTTTCCAAGGGGATTATTTACATGTATCTTATGTAATTTCAACTGTTTTCAGATAATAATTCTATGGTTTCAGAAAAACATCTTTTTATCTTAAGAAATAATGTGTGTCTTGATAAGGTTCATACTCGGATCTTATGTCAAAAAGAAATTCCATGTATTTTGACAAACACTAAGTGAAGAGGAATGTGTCCCCCAAAATCTCATGTGTGAGACAATGCAAGAATGATTAGATTAAGAATGTTGTAACCTAATCAGTGGATTAACCCACTGATAGATTAACTGAGTGGTAAGTGTAGGTAAATAGGGTGTGGCTGAAGTAGGTAGGTCACTGAGGCATGCCTTGGAGGTTTACAGTTTGTTCCTGGTCAATGGAGCACTCTCTCAGGTTCCCTGATTCCCATGTCCTGATCTGCTTTCTTTCTCCACACCCTTCCACTAAGATGTTGTGCCTCTCCCCAAACACAGAGCAATGAAGTCCACTGTCTATGGACTGGGACCTCTTAAACCATAAACCAAATAAACTTTTCCTCCTATAATTGTTTTTGTCAGGTCTTCTGATCACAGCAGCAAAAAAGTTGATACTCACCCGTGTTCCTATTATACTTACCACAGGATCCTGATTTTCTAAGAATATCTTTTTGTTAAACTTATGTTCTAGTGTTTCCATTTTGAATATCTCGCACCTGTTCTTTTCAGAGATATTCTTGCCTATAAACTTTTGAAGACAAAGTTTGTTCAAAATATTATTTGCATGATTTTTTTTAAGAAACCTAGAACACAATTCCAGGGAACACAGTCTAAACCCATTATATCAGAAACAAAATATCATTAGTTGTAAATTTGAGAAAAAGATATGAGAATTTCCAATAATAGATCCCAATAGGTTTGTTTATAAATGGTCCTTTTTTCATAGCTGTTAATTTCACTCGTTACATAAAGAAAGTAATATGGAATTATTAAGAATAAAGGTCACATGAAATGATCCAACAGAGCAGAAACACTCTTTTCCAGGGGCTGAAATCACTTAGCACATATCTTCTTTCATGATCTAGTAAACTTTAGTGAAAAACCTCATCAAATTTCTTAGTCCAGAATTGATTTTCATACTTGGAATTCTATGTAATATTTGCCAATTCTTCCTCATCTATAATAACTTTAAGTTAGGATCAATAAAATTATTAAAAATCCAAATTTTCAATGTGAACTTGTAAGTGTAACCATACCTTTGGTGTAGGCATTTTATCCCTAAGTTTGACAGTGTTATCTTTGGAAAGCCTGTGAGGAATATCACCCTCTTGCTAAGATGTAACCATTATATTATCAACAGCTATATTATTACTATTGACATATATCATTTTATTATGAAACTGGTAGATAATTCATTTCTTAGATCACTCCATGTTATTCAACTAACAACCCTTGCTAGTCTGTTTTCCAAGTTGGTCATTTCTGGCATCTTAAGGCAATGGCTGGGAAGTAAGATTCATTTGTATCTTTGCATTCTCTAGGTGGTCTCAAGCTCTCCATGTGGTCTAGTCAACAGGGTCATCAACCTTCTACATAGCTGCCCAGGGCTCCAGGGACAAGTGTTCCAAGGGGTTCTAGTGAAAAATACCACAGGTGTCTTATGTCCTGGTCTTGATAGTTCCAGAATGTCACTTCCATTACATTCAACAGGTCAAGTGAGCTTTAAAAACCAGTTCAGATCCCATAGGAGAGCTATTAGAATCTCCCTCTCAATGGTAAGGATAAGAATACTTTGTTGCTATCTTTATTCTACAAGAGAATTTTCACTGAAGACAATTGAATTGATTCATAGAAGTTCAAAAGATGTGCAGTACTAGCCTAGGAACTGTAAATCTGATCTTGTTCAGTAACCCTCAATTTCCTGTTTCTTTCCATATGACTGGAGGGTACTTCTCTGTTCTTCAGCTTTCTCACTATGAGACTCATATACCTAGCATAGACATTTTATTTTTATTAAATATAATATCTTTATCCTTATTTTAATCCTTACCATGTAGAACTAGGAAAAAGGAAATGTCTGTATTTATGAGATTGATTCTGCCATTTGATATTTTTTGATTTAGCAGATTTTTGAAATATTCAGAACAATGCAAAAGCAACCAGATACCAGTATTTGGATTTTTTTCAGAATCCTAGTTAAATATATATTTTTCAATATTTATTTGCTTAATTTAGTAGAGTTCAATTTTTGTTGTGCAATACTAAAAATTATATTTTTAAAAATGTTTCTATTTTCATAAAACATTAAGAGAGGTACAGATCAGACTACATAATAGGGAAATTTGTAGTTTGTAGATACATCTAAGTAATTACATCCAAGTAACAACCATGTATGTTTGTTTGTTTGTTTTGTTTTGTGGTACTGAGAATATAATCTTGGAGCACTTCACCACTGAACCTCGTGAAACCACATGAGCCACACCCCTAGCCCTTTTAATGTTTTATTTTGAGACAGAATTTTGCTAAGTTACTTAGGGCCTTGCTACATTGCTGAGACTGGCCTAGAACTTTCAATCCTCCTGCCTCAACCTCCTGAGTCACTGGGATTACACATGCACCCCCACATCTGGCTTAACAAATGGGTTTTATTGACATATGTTTTGAAATTTACTGAGTGTTTTTATACACATAATATCATTCTTCTTCTCCTTTTTTTTTAAAAATAAAAGCAATCCTAAACTTGTCAAAAAATATATCATTATTCTTTACAATAACCATTTAAAATGCAGTGGTTAGCATTTCATTTTTATAAGAGATTAAGAAATTAAGACAAGAGAGATTAACTTATTTTTAACTTGGCTAAGACAGGTTCGGGTCTCAAACTCAAGTCCTAAGTCTGAGTCACTAGGAAGAGCCAAATATTTAGATGCGTTATTTCCTAGAAACTTAGATGTTTTTGAAGGAAAGAAGGAAACCTAATGTTTTATGAAACATCCAAATAACATAAATACTGCAAAGAAATTTATTTAAAAATGAATAATTCATCAGATGACTACCATATTAGCAAATTATGACCAATTTTTAGATTACATTTAATTCAGGTAAAAATTTACTAAGTGCCTTTTATGTATAAAATTTCTGTACTCATAAAATCTAAAAAAGCATCTACAAAAACAACTATTTTTTTTTCTTTTTTTTTATTGTAAACAAATGGGATACATGTTGTTTATGTTGTTTCTCTGTTCGTACATGGCGTAAAGGCATACCATTTGTGTAATCATAAATTTACATAGGGTAATGTTGTTTGATTCATTCTGTTATTTTTTCCCTTCCCCCCACCCCTCCCACCCCTCTTTTCCCTCTATACAGTCCTTCCTTCCTCCATTTTTGTCCCCTCCCACCACCCATTATGTGTCATCATCCACTTATTAGCAATATCATTTGTCCTTTGGTTTTTTGAGATTGGCTTATCTCATTTAGCATGATGTTCTCCAATTTCATCCATTTGCCTGCAAATGCCATAATTTTATTATTCTTTATGGCTGAGTAATATTCCATTGTATATATATACCACAGTTTCTTTATCCATTCATCAATTGAAGGACATCTAGGTTGGTTCCACAATCTGGCTATTGTGAATTGAGCAGCTATGAACATTGATGTGGCTGTATCTCTGTAGTATACTGATTTTAAGTCCTTTGGGTATAGGCCAAGGAGTGGAATAGCTGGGTCAAATGGTGGTTCCGTTCCAAGTTTTCTAAGGAGTCTCCACACTGCTTTCCAAAGTGGCTGCACTAATTTGCAGCTCCACCAGCAATGTATGAGTGTACCTTTCTCCCCACATCCTCGCCAACACCTAAAAAACAACTATTTTAAGAAAAAAGTTATTTGGAAATTCAGAAGTGATGTAATTCTCATTATCACTGGTGACACAGAGTACTAATAATGTCACTGAGAAGCATTAGTTCTGCATTATTTTAATTTTCTTTTTACTTTTTCTTTTTTTTGTTTGACTGGGAGTATAACTGGGATTGAACTCAGGAGCACTTGGCCACTGAGACACATCCCAAGCCCTATTTTGTATTTTATTTAGATACAGGGTCTCACTGAGTTGCCTAGTGCCTCACTTTTGCTGAGGCTGGCTTTGAACTTGAGATCCTCCTGCCCCAGCCGCCTGAGCTACTGGGATTACAGGCATGTGCCACTGTGCCTTGCTCTTACTTTTCTTTTTGATGTCACCATTTTGGTTATCTTAGGTTGACAAATGACTGCTGCCCATTGCCATGTCTGCTACCTTTTCCATGAAGGTAAACAATATTGTGCTATTCAGCTCCTATAAATATTAACTTCTGTTTTCTGTAATTATGAATTACATAGTTAAATCAGGTTATAGATAGCTGAATTACATAATTTCTGCTTGCTAGAAATTAGGTAAACGTATGAACAGCAAACTTTGTAAAAAATAAAATTAAACTAAACTTGACTTACACTAGTATTATTAATGTTATATTTCAAAGAGTAAATGAAGCACAATTATAATAAAATCCAAATCTAAATGTAAATATTTTTATAGGGCACAAGTCGAATACTTGTTACTATAACATTATTATTATAGCAGTGTTGTATTTGGTATCATTGCTGAGGTATTCTGAACCACAGTAAAACTCAGTCTCAGATAGTGTATAATCTAAACATAATGCTATTCTAGTATTTTAAGATAAAAATCTCTTCATACAAATATGCTAGATATACATATTTATACATATACATATTTATACTAATGCATTTTTGTATATCCTGTTTTTATTAATTTTCATTTTAAAAACAGATCCTAAATATGTTTCTATAATTTAATCTATAGTAATATCTGCAATATCATATCAGCAATCTCAAAGCTTGATAATTTATAATGAATTAATGTTTAGATCTTTGTTTTTAGGTGGAATTTTCTAAAAATTTATTGAATTTTCATCATTAAGCCATATTTGCATTCATTCTTAATTTTTGGTGCTTTCTAGACTTCTTCCTTGATAGGACAATAGGGATGAAGGGCTGAAAGTACTTACAAAATGGTTAAGCATTTTCTGTGTTACCTAATCTTATCTGAATTCTACTAATGGGAATAAATTTGTAAAGTCGTACTTAAATATATGTGAATATAATCTCATCAACATGGATGCTACTAATAAAAGTATAATAAAATCTATAAGTTATGTTATGATAAACTACACTACTTTAAAAAAATTATTTACAAACTTAAAACACTGAGTAAAATGACCCCACAAGCATGTGAATACTTCATATGAATTGATACATTTGTATTTTATGGAATTTACAACTTTATATCAAATAAGTATGTGTGTGTTTCAGATACACAAATGAGAAAAGGAATGTATAAATGTAGAAAAACAGCTATAATTCTAAGGTTTTTAAATCCCTGCTATTATGAAAATAAATTTAGACACTTCCATGTAGAAAATGCAATTTATAGTTATATAGGTATGTAACTCACAAATATGTGATTATTGCTTGAAATATTATACAGAATTTCATATGAAAAAAGGAGATATTACTTTATTTAAATTTTATCTCTATTAACATGCCAGGGTACAGATTGTTGCCTTTAACAACAAAGAAAGTCCAAAAAACTCAAATTATCTATTTGTAAGTTTGCTTATGAGAATATTAATCTTCAGCATCACCCATGGAATCATTAATGGATATGACATAGGCAAGGAAACTGTTCAACTTTATTTGTTTTTCTTTGTAGACAAACAATTAAACCACATAGTCCAGTTGAAGTTTCAGTAAGGGATAGTCAAGTGATGAAGTGCCATCCATTGGTATGGAAAGGGAAAAATGTTTGACACTTCCAGGCCTGTTCCATTAAGGTTCTCTAAACATGATCTTCCATGCTATTTCCCATTTGACAGCATGCAGCTGAAAAGCCGTAGTCACCTTGGAAGCCCAAGTATTGAGTGTGGCAGAGGTCAGTGTTGAAGACAGAGCGATTATCTCAATGAGCAAGGCAGATACGACTGCTAGTAAGAATCAAAAAATTTGGTTTTGTAAGAAAATGAAATAAAAGTCTATCGAATTTGAAACATTACACATTTTAGGTGGATGTGTGGGTGTGCATGTATATGTGTATCCATGTAGCTACAGTAATGTTATACACAGACTCTGAAAATACATGGAGTGAAGATAAAACTCAATAAATACAATTTGTAAAGTGATTAGGCAATACATAATGGGGGGATGGAGGAAAGATGGATTGTATAGAGGAAAATGAGGAATGGGGAGGGGGCAGGAGAAGGAAAGATAATAGAATGAGACAAACATCATTACCTTATGAACATGTATGATTACACAAACGGTGTGACACTACTTTGTTTATAACCAGAAAAATGAAAGTAGTACCCCATTTGTGTCCAATGAATCTAAATTAAAAAGAGATTTGTACAATTATATCTAACAATAGAATGAATAAATAAATTATGACACATCTACTAAAAAAAAAAGTGATTAGAAATGGTAGAAACGGTACTACTTTCTACTGGTGCTTTTCCTATTTTCTTTATTTTTTCCATCTTTGGTTACACTTTCCAGTGAGTTCAATTGGCCAAATAGGGCAAAGTCCTTGGTTCATTTCTCTATTTTGAAGTAATTTTCTTCATAAAATCTTTGAATTGTTCTGGCTAAGACTGAATGCAAATCTGCTTCAACATTGAAAAATCAAGTAATATAAATCACTGAATCAAAAATGAAGAAATATTATCATCTCAGTAAATGCAGAAAATGTATTTCACAAAACTCAATAACCATTCATAATGAATATGTATAAGAAGTATAGGTAGAAAAGAACTTTCTTTACCTGATAAAGGAATCTAGAAAAGGAGAAAAACACTCTCACATAATTTAATAAGTGATGAATGACTGAATGTATTTCCAGATGATCAGGAACAAATTAAGGATGTCCTGTCTCAGCACTCCTATAAAGCATTATACTGTAGTTTCTAGCCAATGAAATACTACAAGAAAAAAAATACAAGATTTACAGGATATTAAAAAAGAAAGAAAAGAGTGAATATTTTCTGATTACACAAATATTTACATATGAACAAACCAGAATAATCTACAGGAAAGCTTCTAGAAAGTATAAATAGTAAGTTTGTGAGGTACAAAATGCCTTCATATCTCTACACTAAACATTATAGATATTAAAGAGATATAATTTATTGTGGTATCAAAATGAAATAAATAGGTACACTTCAAGACAAATATGTATAAGAATTATACACTGAAAACTATAGAATATTGATGAAAGCAATCAAATAACTTTTTAGTGGAACAATATGCTACAGTTGTGCATTAAAAACCCCTATATTAATGTCAATTCTCTTTAAAACAATGAATAGATTCATACCAATCCAAAATTTAAAAATTTTTTGAGATCAAAACAAGCTGAATCTATTTTTTTTCACGAAAAGGCAAAGAAACTAGAATAACCAAGATAATTTTTTAAAAGTTGGAGAACACATAATACCTTATTTAAGACCTACTGTGAAGGCATGGTAATCAAGACAAGAAGAATGGGTAGCGGGTGTACACATACATCAATGTAGCAGAAGAGATTTCAGAAATAACTTACAGAAATATAAACTGATTTTTGACAAAAGGGTGAGGTTAAAACAGTGGAAGATCTTTTAAAACCATAGTGCTATAAAAATGGAATGACATTGGGAGCTGTGGCTGTAGCTCAGTGTAGAAGACATATACAAGCAAAAATATGAACTTTAAATTTATTAAAAATTAGCTATCATTGAAGTATAGATCTAAAATATAACATGAGTTTATAAAATTTTTGGTAGGAAATACAGAAGAAAATTCTTTATGCTTTTGGATTAGGCAAATATAGCTTAGATATATGTCAACAAAATCACTACCCATAAAAGAAAAATAATGATTAATTAGATTATTTCAAAGTAGAACTTCATCTCTGTGAAACGGAAGATAAATTTTTTAAATAACAATAGAGTGACAAAATACTTCCATAAATTATCTACTTGAGAAAGGGCTTTTATCAAGAATACTTAATCCTCAAAACTCAACATTAAGAAAATAAACAATTCAGTAGGCGGGGCCAAGATGGCGGACTAGAGGGCGGCTGCATTTCACGCTGCTCCAGGACGCAAGATTCAAAAGAGGAGATAGTGAGAGACTTGGGACCAACTCAAAGCTGCCGGGTGAGTCTCCCCTGTTGGGGAGGCGTCCCGGATGGGGCGGTAGCCCCGGAACGCAGGGAATTTGTGAAGTGGAGTTGCTCGGCGAGACGCCCCTCCCCCCACTGGAGCGGTAAACACGGACAACTGGGATCATCGTAGAGGAGGCGGCTCAGCATAGCGCTTGGACTCGAGCAGCCGCTGGGGCTCCGGGCGGCTGCCTGGGGAGGAGCTGCGTGGTGAGCTGTTTGGACCCAGAGTGACCGCTTCCGAACACCGGGGGGTTGCCCGGAGGAGGAGGAGAGGCCCGGCGGGTCGCTTGGGTCTAGGAGTGACTGCATCAGAGCCACGGGCAGTTGCCAGAGGAGGAGCTGCGTGGTGAGCTGTTTGAACTCAGAGTGGGCGCTCCTGAGCGCCGGGGGACTGCCCGGAGGAAGAGGAGGAGCACGGCGGGACGCTTGGTCTGGGAATGACTGCATCAGAACCACAGGCGGTTGCCAGAGGAGGAGTTGCGTGGTGAACTGTGTGAACTCAGAGCTAGCGCTCCTGAGTGCCGGGAGGTTGCCCGGAGGAGGAGGAGGAGCGTGGCTTGTTGTTTGACCTGGGAGTGACTGCATCAGAGCTGCGGGCGGTTGCCGAAGGAGGAGCTGCGTGACGAGCTGTTTGAACTCGGAGCAGCTGCTCCAGAACACTGGTGGCCTGCCTGGAGGAGGAGAGCGGTGGGACGCTTAGTCTGTGAGTGACTGCATCAGAACCACAGGCGGTTGCCAGAGGAGGAGGCGAGTGGTGAGTTGATTGGACTAAAAGCAACCGCTCCGGAACACCGGTGGCCTGCCTGGAGAAGGAGCGTGGTGAGTCACCTGGTCTCGGAGCCACCGCTCCTGAACACCCGGGCGGCTACCCCAAGGAGGAGGAGGAGGAACAGGGCGGGTCACTTGGACTTGGAGTGACTGCCTAGGGCTACGGGTGGTTGGTGGGAGGAGGAGACCCAAAGTGAGTTGTTTGGATTCCTAGTGACCGGGCGGCTGTCCGGAGGAGGAGGTGTGTGGCGGGTCTCTGTGTCTCGGAGCTATTGTACGGGGCTCCAGGTGGCGGCTCAGAGGAGGGGCCGCATAGCCAGGTGATTGGTGCAGAGCAGGGTCCCAGGAGCTAGGTGGCTTCTTGCTGGAAGAGCCGCACAGAGACACGCCTAGGGGCGGAGCGAAGTATCCAGGGCGGCGGGCAGACTCTCTGGGAGAGGCAGCCTAAGGAGACTCGCCTGCGAAGGGTGAGGCTCCCAGGCCCAGGACATAGGCCCGGGCCCCTGGGATCGTTGCAGAAGAAGACAGCCCAGCCCAGGGGGTAGTTATAGATTGAGGGGAACCTCTAGGAGGGCAACTGACTAGCGAGACGTCCCCACCGAGTGACTCTTCCCGGCCGGGGGAGGTTTTCCCACAGGGACAGTAAAGTCAGAGACATAGGCACAAACAGGCCTTGCCTCAGCCCGCAGCCTACTTCCCCGTTGGATGACCATTGGTCAACAAGTGGAGACACCTCTGCCCACTAGCAGGGAATATACGCCACCTGAGGGTCACCACCCTAGAGAGGCAGCTTCTTCGTGGAGCTCTGCATTATCAACCTCCTCCAAGACTTCAGGCTACTGAAGGATAAGAGGGGATATACTAACAATCTTCAGGGACATTATAAGTTGATAGAGGAAATCTGCAATATCTTAACGACCCACTGATCCCTGAACAATATGAGAAAACAAGGGAAGAAAATGCCCCAAACAAATCTAGATGTTACATCAATAAAATCCAACGACAGCATGGCAGAAGAAATGACAGAAAGGGAGTTCAGAATGTACATAATTAAAATGATTAGGGAAGCAAACGATGAGATGAAAGAGCAAATACAGGCATTGAACGATCGCACCAATCGACAGTTAACAGAGCAAATTCAGGAAGCAAAAGATCATTTCAATAAAGAGTTAGAGATATTGAAAAAAAACCAAACAGAAATCCTTGAAATGAAGGAAACAATAAACCAAATTAAGAACTCCATAGAAAGCACAACCAATAGGATAGAACAGCTGGAAGACAGAACTTCAGATATTGAAGACAAAATATTTAACCTCGAAAACAAAGTTGAACAAACAGAGAAGATGGTGAGAAATCATGAACAGAATCTCCAAGAACTATGGGATATCATGAAAAGGCCAAATTTGAGAATTATTGGGATTGAGGAAGGCTTAGAGAAACAAACCAAAGGAATGAACAATCTATTTGAAGAAATAATATCAGAAAATTTCCCAAATCTGAAGAATGAAATGGAAAATCAAGTCCAAGAGGCTTATAGGACTCCAAATACACAAAATTACAACAGACCCACACCAAGGCACATTATAATGAAAATACCTAACATACAAAATAAAGACAGAATTTTAAAGGCTGTGAGAGAAAAGAACCAAATTACATTCAGGGGGAAGCCAATACGGATATCAGCAGATTTTTCAATCCAGACCCTAAAAGCTAGAAGGGCCTGGAACAACATTTTTCAAGCTCTGAAAGAAAATGGATGCCAACCAAGAATCTTATACCCAGCAAAACTTACCTTCAAATTTGACGATGAAATAAGATCATTCCATGATAAACAAAAGCTAAAAGAATTTACAAAAAGAAAGCCAGCATTACAGAACATTCTCAGCAAAATATTCCATGAGGAAGAGATAAAAAACAAAGAAGCAAATCAGCAAAGGGAGGAATTATCCTAAAGGAACTGTCAAATAAAGGAGGAACCAAGATGTGTCAAAAATTTTAAATATGAACCAAATGACTGGGAATACAAATCATATCTCAATAATAACCCTGAATGTTAATGGCCTGAATTCATCAATCAAAAGACATAGACTGGCAGATTGGATTAAAAAGAAAGATCCAACAATATGTTGCCTGCAAGAGACTCACCTCATAGAAAGAGATACCCATAGACTAAAGGTGAAAGGATGGGGAAAAACATACCATGCACATGGGCTCAGCAAAAAAGCTGGAGTATCCATCCTCATTTCAGATAAAGTGGACTTCAAGCCAATGTTAGTTAGAAGGGATAAAGAAGGACATTTCATACTGCTTAAGGGAAGCATAAATCAGCAAGATATAACAATCATAAACATCTATGCCCCAAACAGTGGCTCATCCATATATGTTAAACAAATCCTTCTCAATTTTAGAAACCAAATAGACCATAACACAATAATACTAGGTGATTTTAACACGCCTCTTTCACCACTGGACAGATCTTCCAAACAAAAATTGAACAAAGAAACCATAGATCTCAATAACACAATCAATAATTTAGACTTAACAGACATATATAGAATATACCATCCAACCAAGAGCGAATACACTTTCTTCTCAGCAGCACATGGATCCTTCTCTAAAATAGACCATATATTATGCCACAAAGCTAATGTCAGCAAATACAAGAAGATAGAGACACTACCTTGTATTCTATCAGATCATAATGGATTGAAGTTACAAATTAATGAAAGAGTAAAAAACAGAAACTACTCCAACACCTGGAGATTAAACAATATGCTACTATATGATGAATGGATAACAGAAGATATTAGGAAGGAAATTAAAAAATTCTTAGAGGTAAACGAGAACAAAGAAACAACATATCAAAATCTCTGGGACACTATGAAAGCGGTACTTAGAGGAAGATTTATTTCATGGAGCGCATTTAATAAAAGAAGTAAAACTCAAAAAATAAATGACCTAACACTACAGCTCAAAGCCCTAGAAAAAGAAGAACAGACCAACACCAAAAGTAGTAGAAGACAGGAAATAGTTAAACTGAGAGCTGAAATCAACGAAATTGAAACGAAAGAAACAATACAAAAAATTGACAAAATAAATAGTTGGTTCTTCGAAAAAATAAACAAAATTGATAAACCTTTAGCCACACTAACAAAGAGAAGACGAGAGAAAACCCAAATCACTAAAATTCGGAATGAACAAGGAAATATCACAACAGACACGACCGAAATACAAAACATAATTAGAAGCTATTTTGAAAATCTATACTCCAACAAAATAGAAAATTTCGAAGACATCAACAGGTTTCTAGAGACATATGAATTGCCTAAACTGAACGAGGAGGACATACACAATTTAAATAGACCAATTTCAAGTAATGAAATAGAAGAAGTCATCAAAAGCCTTCCAACAAAGAAAAGTCCAGGACCAGATGGGTTCTCAGCCGAGTTCTACAAAACTTTTAAAGAAGAACTCATTCCAATACTTCTCAAAGTATTCCAGAAAATAGAAGAGGAGGGAACTCTCCCAAACTCATTCTATGAAGCCAATATTACCCTGATTCCTAAACCAGACAGAGACACATCGAGGAAAGAAAATTTCAGACCAATATCCTTAATGAACATCGACGCAAAAATTCTCAACAAAATTTTAGCAAATCGCATACAAAAACATATTAAAAAGATAGTGCACCATGATCAAGTGGGTTTCATCCCAGGGATGCAAGGTTGGTTCAACATCAGGAAATCAATAAATGTCATTCACCATATCAACAGACTTAAAGTCAAGAATCACATGATTATTTCGATAGATGCAGAAAAAGCATTTGATAAAATACAGCACCCCTTCATGCTCAAAACACTAGAAAAAATAGGGATAGTGGGAACATTCCTTAACATTGTAAAGGCCATCTATGCTAAACCCATGGCTAATATCATTCTTAATGGTGAAAAACTGAAAGCATTCCCTCTAAAAACTGGAACAAGGCAGGGATGCCCTCTTTCACCACTTCTATTCAATATCGTCCTTGAAACTCTAGCCAGAGCAATCAGACAGACCAAAGAAATTAAAGGGATACGAATAGGAAAAGAAGAACTCAAACTATCCCTATTTGCTGATGATATGATTGTATACTTAGAGGAACCAGGAAATTCCACCAGAAAACTTTTAGATCTCATAAGTGAATTCAGTAAAGTAGCGGGATATAAGATCAATGCACATAAATCGAAGGCATTTTTATATATAAGCGATGAATCTTCAGAAAGAGAAATTAGGAAAACTACCCCATTCACAATAGCTTCGAAAAAAATAAAGTATTTGGGAATCAATCTCACAAAAGAGGTGAAAGACCTCTACAATGAGAACTACAGAACACTAAAGAAAGAAATTCAAGAAAACCTTAGAAGATGGAAAGATCTCCCATGTTCTTGGATAGGAAGAATTAATATTGTCAAAATGGCCATACTACCAAAAGTGCTATACAGATTCAATGCAATTCCAATTAAAATCCCAATGATGTACCTTACAGAAATAGAGCAAGCAATTATGAAATTCATCTGGAAGAATAAAAAACCCAGAATAGCTAAAGCAATCCTTGGCAGAAAGAGTGAAGCAGGGGGTATCGCAATACCAGATCTTCAACTCTACTACAAAGCAATAGTAACAAAAACGGCATGGTATTGGTACCAAAATAGAAAGGTGGATCAATGGTACAGAATAGAGGACACGGACACAAACCCAAATAAATACAATTTTCTCATACTAGACAAAGGTTCCAAAAATATGCAATGGAGAAAAGATAGCCTCTTCAACAAATGGTGCTGGGAGAATTGGAAATCCATATGCAGCAGAATGAAACTAAACCCATATCTCTCACCATGCACAAAACTAAACTCAAAATGGATTAAGGATCTCGGAATCAGACCAGAGACCTTGCATCTTATAGAAGAAAAAGTAGGTCCAGAGCTTCAACATGTCGGCTTAGGACCAGACTTCCTCAACAGGACTCCCATAGCACAAGAAATAAAAGCAAGAATTAATAACTGGGATAGATTCAAACTAAAAAGCTTTCTCTCAGCAAAGGAAACTATCAGCAATGCAAAGAAAGAGCCTACAGAGTGGGAGAAAATCTTTGCCAATCATACTTCAGATAGAGCGCTAATCTCCAGAATCTATAAAGAACTCAAAAAACTCTACACCAAGAATGTAAATAATCCAATTGACAAATGGGCTAAGGAAATGAATAGACACTTCACAGAAGAAGATGTACAAGCAATCAACAAACATATGGAAAAATGTTCAACATCTCTAGTAATAAGAGAAATGCAAATCAAAACCACCCTAAGATTCCATCTCACCCCAATTAGAATGGCAATTATCAAGAATACAACCAACAACAGGTGTTGGCGAGGATGTGGGGAGAAAGGTACACTCTTACATTGCTGGTGGGGCTGCAAATTAGTGCAGCCACTCTGGAAAGCAGTGTGGAGATTCCTTAGAAAACTTGGAATGGAAACACCATTTGACCCAGCTATCCCACTCCTTGGCCTATACCCAAAGGACTTAAAATCAGCATATTACAGAGATACAGCCACATCAATGTTCATAGCTGCTCAGTTCACAATAGCCAGATTGTGGAACCAACCTAGATGTCCTTCAATTGATGAATGGATAAAGAAAATGTGGTATATATATACAATGGAATATTACTCAGCCATAAAGAATGATAAAATTATGGCATTTGCAGGCAAATGGATGAAACTGGAGAATATCATGCTAAGTGAGATAAGCCAATCTCAAAAAACCAAAGGAAGAATGATATCGCTAATAAGTGGATGATGACACATAATGGGGGTGGGAAGGGTTAGTGTTGGGGTTGGAGTTGGGTTTAGGGAGGGGGGCAGGAATGGAGGAAGGAAGGACTGTATAGATGGAGGGGAAGGGTGGGAGGGGAGGGGGGGAAGGGAAAAAATGGCAGAATGAATCAAACAACATTACCCTATGTAAATTTATGATTACACAAATGGTATGCCTTTACGCCATGTACAAATAGAGAAACAACATGTATCCCATTTGTTTACAATAAAAAGAAAAAATAAATAAATAAATAAATAAAACTAAAAAAAAAAAAAAAAAAAAAAAAAAAAACAATTCAGTAAAAACGGGGGCAAATATTTGTACAGAAATTCTACCAATAAAGATATACCAATGGCAGATAAGAACATGGAAAAGGTGTTCAACCTCAATATTCATTACAGAAATGTAAATTAAACTATAGTGAAGTACTACAACACATGTATTGCAATGGCTAAAAAGCAATTAAAAAGATAGTTTCACATTTGTTCTTAAAATATGTAATTGTATACCACAAAAGTTAATTTTATTTTAAATAAATTTGATTTAAAACATTTAAGCAAATTTTCAGTAGAAAGTCACTTCACACACTATTTTCTTTTGCTACATCTTTGTGTATTGGATACCTCTTATGTTGACATAAAAACTGTCCATTCATTCATTTTAATGGATCATGATATTCAGTCTGAGATTGTGTGTGTGTGTGTGTTTGCAGATTATCTCTTACCTCAACATAAAGTAGAATTTTGATGCATTCTTCCCAAGTGGTATGGTTTTACATTCATTTGAAAATGCCGAGAACAAATTCAAATAAGCATTTAGACAGGATATAAAAATAACTAAAACAGAAGATTTGGCAGGTCTACCTTTTCCTCATCCTCCTTTTCATCTCATTGCTCATAAATTTATAAACTATCGAGACAACACAAACACATCCAAATTGTACTCCTTTGGGCAAATATGATTCTATCACTATTCTGGATGTGGCTTCAGGCAGCTGAGAACTTTCCTACACTCTCCCAAAAATCAACAGCAAAATTTTAATTAAAAAAAAACTAATTAATCCCCAAGTAATTTTAGAAAAGTTAAACATTAAGATAAAATCCAAATGAACTCACTAAGCCATTTCAGAGAGTTAGGAGGTTGTTGACAGTACATCAACTAGGCTAATTAAAAAACAAATAATCAAACAGAAAATTTGGCTCAATTTATTGATTACTTGGAGAGTAACACCTTCTTAGCATATGACACATTCAAACTTCTATTCACCATGAGAATTTATTCCCAGCCTTAATTTTGTACAGACAGTAAATGAAAAATAAATGAAATGAAAGCTTCTGAGTTATTTCAAACATAATTTCAGGTGCTCATTTTTAAAACAAAAGAACTACTTTTAAATTCAAAAATAAAATATATGTGATCAGTTTATGTGAAGAAAATATGTAAACCATGCACTCTAACTTTCCTAGTGTGTGTCAGGTATAGTTTCTATTTTCATTCATTTAGGTAATATCATGTTCCAAGGAATGCACTACTTATTAAGGCTAAATAGACACATTATCTGATCTCATTTCTGGAACAGCACACTAATAGAAGATGAGGGGGAACCAAGATAACTTAAGAACATTGTCTTGAAGGAGAGAAATTGAAAGTTATATAATTGCCCCTATGAAGATAAGTCACATTGACACTGTTGGTGTTTTGGTAGGAATTAGAAGCATTTCTAGGAAAGAGAGTTGCCTTGATTAATGCTTAGAGATATTACACACCATTGTGTTATTTTTGAAGAAAAAAAAAACAGTTTGGTGTTGCATCCAAGATTATATCCTCATAAAATATTTTTCGAAGTAAAATTAATAAATCAAAGTATTATATTTTGAATGTTGATGCACAATGCTGTAGCATCTTTTATAATTATTTTATTTTTATTATTATTTTTTTTTGCAGTGCTGGGGATTGAACCCAGGGCCTTGTGCTTGCAAGGCAAGCACTCTACCAACTGAGCTATCTCCCCAGCCCTTTTATAATTATTATATGACCTCATGTTCCCACCAATAAAACCATCCCACATACATTCACTTATGCTATGCTCTATTTTTCTATTTAAAATTTTAATAATAATGGAACCATATAATTATTAATGTGCTTGTGTTTGATTATTAAACTGAACCCTCAATTCATTAACATCTTGAAAGTTATACTTCTTACATAGCATTTAGCATTCAATGTCTATTAGGAAAATTTACCAGAGTTCATATAGCTTATTAAACCAGCCATATTTGAATTCAATAGTCCTTGGAGAACACAAGCCTCTATCTTTTGAGCATATTGGACTGATTTGAATTTAAACATTCATTTACTATAACTACCTTTGAGAAATCTACTCTTACTTTACCAGGTAAAACCTCCATATGCAAAAAGTGAACTGTCAAAAAGACTTATTTGAATCCCAACTCCTATCCAGCAAAGAGTTTTTCTTATGATTAGGAAATTACCAAAGCAAGAAGTCACTGCCACCAGCTGCTGAGAGAACATAAGAAAGTCTCTGATCTCTCCAGGTGGATTTCCTTATCTGCACCCTTTGTAACATATATACACTGAGCACACATCAAGTCAGCTTCTGAGGCTTGTGAGAAAACGCAGGTCCTCTGGAGGGACTGTACTCTGGCTACCTCCTCATGAGGCTAGGAGAAGGTAGGTATGCTAGCCTTGGCAACTGTGGGACCCAAGTAGACAGAAGAAGCTTCCCGAGAAATTCCTTGTTTTGCACTGCATGGGTTTTGGAAGCATCAACTCTCAGGGGCATCCAAGACAGGCAAGAGAATTCAACATTAGTGTCTAAACTTTTACAACCCATTCATCATGTTGCTTGAAGTCCTACATGACTAATTTTTATTCCAGTAGTGCTGTGACTCATAAATCTAGAAATTGCCAGTTTATTCAGAATGATGAATCTAAACATATGAGGCATAGCCCACTAAAATTATTCCTAAATAAAAACTTGGTTGGCATCCCCAAGGAGTGCTCAGGGTATCTTCTAGGTAAGAGAGACCCCATATCTGTTTTAAAGAACACCTCATGAAGGTTGAATTGCCTTGAGGGTGAAGGAGTTTAATTTCATCCTTTTATTTATAACACCTAAAACTAATCAACAAAGGAGTTTCTTCCCTTCTTTTGTTTAAGGATAGTGTTTATTTTCCAAGGTCTGAGTTAATATGTAACTTTCCTATAAGTTAAATCATTTTTACCAAGGGGTGATATTGGATATATTCACATTCCACATGTATCTATTTTCTATTGCTGCATAACAAATTATCATAAGCTTAGTGACTTAAAATGACATTTATTCAATATCTCACATTCTCCATAGGTCAGAGTCTGAGCACGGCATAAATGGATTCTCTGCTCAGAGTCTAAAAAAACTGAAATGAAAGTGTAGTTTCATCTGAAGACTAGTGAGGTCCTCCTGTTAGTTCACATCATTGTTGGCAGAATTCATTTCCCTGAACTTGTAGAACTTGGGTCAGCTTGCTTTTCCAGGACTATCAGGAAAGAGATCACCTCTGCTACTGTGTGTCTCATCTCTACAACCTCTTTTAAAGGGCTCATCTAATTAGGTTAGGTCTAGCCAAGATAATGTCCCTTTTAATTAACCTGGAGTCAATGAATTAAGTGCATTATGTATATCTGCAAAATTCCTTCACATCTGCCTTAATAAGTTTAATAGAAGCAAGTTCTAAGTTCAACACTAAAAGGTTGGGATAGTATGAAGGCCTGAAACAAGGACTCACAAATCACAGTGCCATCTGAAAATTCTCCCTAACATAATACATGTTCCAGTTTGGGAAGCATAGCTTTAATATTACTTTGAAGTATATTAACAATAAAAGTGATATACTAAACAAAATACCTGAAATCCTTCTTTTTTCACATTATGTTTGTTGTTTATCAGGGACCTTATTTTAGATTCCTAAAAAGGAAAATGGAAGAAGAACACATCTGGGGAATGTATGGCTCCCAGTATGGTTTTTAAACTTTTTTTTTTTTTTTTTTTTTTTTTTTAGCTGCTTTGTATAAGCACTAAATTTTATTTTATTTCTTTTGGATTATGGATTGAATGCAGGGGAACTTCACCACTGAGCTAACACCCCCCATTCTTTCTTTTTTAAAATTTTGAGACAGTAAATTGTAGAAAATAATCTACTGAAGGATGCATCTTAAAAATTTGATTAATAAATAATTTAACCATATACACAACTATTTATGAAATAGTTTTATATTGTAGTTCTTATATGTACTAAATGTGTAGATTTGGGCAAGTTTTTAAAACAAATTATATTCTTTTTTATATTGTTGCAAATTATTACACAGGATGATGGGTTTTATTGTGGCATATTGGTACATACATATAGCATTTGATCAATTTCATCCTCCAACATGTATGAGTTTTAAAAATATAACTGAGTCTCTATTCCTCAGTTGTGTAATGGTCATATTGTAGTATTTCTTTGATGTGGTTTTCATAATGATAATATCAAGAATAATGATTCATATGCCTTAGCACAATGTCTGATTGTTTTTATATAAAATATTACATGTAATTTAAGTTCACATATCTATTTATTCATACATACATGTCAGTTAGTTATTTGTAAACACTGGAAAATTTCATTTTCTGTG
The DNA here is from genome assembly GCF_902686445.1 of Sciurus carolinensis. Classification (NCBI taxonomy): domain Eukaryota; kingdom Metazoa; phylum Chordata; class Mammalia; order Rodentia; family Sciuridae; genus Sciurus; species Sciurus carolinensis. Next base: position 91,487,743 of record NC_062224.1, read on the forward strand.
GAGGGCCACATCTGCCATCCCACGGTATCTTCTAGAACATGATGTTGCCCTACCTTCATCAAGAGGTGAAGTTTATTTCTCCTTATTTTTCACTATGGAGGATCCCATGTTTGCCTTGTCCAACAGACTACATTGGGGGAAGGTCTTATGCTTCTTTCAGATTTATCCTGAAACTGGCAGCTTCTGTAGCTTAACTTGAAACTCTTCCATGTGAGATGCTGTCACTGAGAGCCCAGCTACTAAGCTGTGAAGATCCAAGCTAAATGGAATGATCTTGTGTAGGTGTTCTGCTTGACAGCGTCACCTGATCTCTCTGTCTTCTAACCTCAAGAGTAAGCTATCTTGGATGTCCAGCCCAGAAAAAATTTCAGATGAATTTAATCGGTAGCCTTCTGATGAAGTTACTCCAAGCAAGAACTGTCCATTCTGAGCCCAGTTAACTAACTGGAAGTATGAAATTGCAAATTTTTTTTAAGCAGTTTCCTCTGCTGTAATAAATAACCAGAGCAGACTTTGGTGAAATTTCTGATTTTCGGATGTTGATTTGTTTCCGTTGCTACATTTCTAGAGCCATAATTATAAGCTTCCACTGGGATCCAATTTTTTGTTTTATCAAATCTTTGAATTCTTTCCTTACATATGGAAGTCCAATTATGCTGCAAGTCCAAGAGGTTAATAGGCCTCCTGAACCTCATGTTTAAAATCCTATAGACACTTTGATCCCTATTTTAAAAGATCGTGCTTTAGAATATTTAACTTGCTTTGTAAGATCCTTTTATCCTTTAAATTCTCAACCAAGTTTTTAAAAATGACATTGCAGTTTAATTCAAAGAAGGAAAATGGTGGATTAAAGAATTACAGGGGACACAAAGTTTTATCTCTACTCCCTTAGGGTCGTCATCTGGCCTTGAGAACTAAATTGACATAAGATCAATGAAGAGGAGAAAAACCTGAGACTTGTTAAATAGGCATTTTACACAATATAGGATCATTAATAAGGAAATGAAAACCCAAAGTAGTAACAAAATCTAAATGTTTTTATACTAGGTTGAACAAAAACAGCAATTGTGGGTAAAGATTAATATATGAAGAAATTAAAAAACAAAGGTAAGAGTTATTTTAACAAGGTTGGTTAGTATAGAGTTCTTTGTCTTGATCTCTGTCTCTGGTAATAGGAATGTTTCCTCCTAATGCAGGAAGGAAGCAACTTTCACACGGGGATTTTATCCAAGTTGTCAGGAAGAAAGGGGGAAGTCAGAATATTCTTCTTATATATGATGTGCTTTAAATGCCCCAGGCTGAAAATAATCCTTTTGCCAAAGTGGCATATTTTGGAGTTGCACATTTTGCCACCTTTTAGTCTGAGAGTAACAGACCCCAGACATCACTAAAGATAACATGTGAGACATTGCTTGTACATACATGAAGAAGTCAGACTTAAGATAATTTAATTTCTAAGAAGTTATTTATCTATTATTTATTTTACTCATCTTTTCACATGCTTCTTCTCATTCATTCTTTTATTAATACAATGGAGCTCCTACTAGATTTTGAGTCTGTGCACAGCATGTCAGACCCATAGATTAAATGAGAAGCAGTTTTTTTCTTCAAAACATTGACAAGATAGTCATAATTACAAGTAGACATGGAACAGCAGAATTTCATAAATGTAACAGCAGACAGGCTGGAGACCATTTTCTTGTAGTCTTTTCTACATTAAGAAAGATGAATGATAATTTTCAAGTAAGCACATAACAGGTCATAACTATTAAGGAAGGAGTTGAAGATAGTCACTGATGACTGAACTATTTAACAATTGAATGTGGGTTTAGGACAGAGATGAGGTAATACTGGTGATGAAACCAGGGTCAGGTCACAGCATCCTAGTTTGTTTAACTTTCTCTTGGAGGTAATATGTAGAGCAATTAAAGGATTTCGATCAGGTAAGAGATGTAAACATATTTTTCCCTTCAAATTGTCACTTTTGAGGGAATCTGGAGAATAAGTTAGAGGGAAAATTCAGAGGAACAGCTGGAAGTTCATTCCAAAAGTGTGTTGAAGAAGACCAGAACTAAGTCAGGGGCAGTAGAAACACAGAGAGAGAGAAAGGATCAGAGATATATTTAGAAAGTAAAATTAGCTGACCCCAGAGACTGATCTAATGTGAAGATGTGAAAGAAGGAGAAGCCACCTTGTTTGTGTACCTGGTTATTTGGTGTGAGAAGATCCATAGGCTCTGATGCAGATAAAGTAGAGAAGCCAGGATGAAATCATGTTTGAACATTGCAATCATCTGAATGTGCTTGCTCCAAATTTTTGTGTTGAATCCTCATTGCTAAGGTAATGGAATTAGATGGTGGGGTTTTAAAGAGGTAATTAGCTTATGAGGATCTCACCTTAATGAATAGAAATAATGTCCTTGTAAAAGAGGGCCTAGAGAGGGTCTTGCCCTTCCATCAGGTGGCAAGTTGCCTTCTATAAGGCAGTAGGTCCCTGAGGGACACAAAATCAGCTTGAGCCTTGATCTTGGACTTCTCAGCCCTTCCAGATCCATGAGAAATAGATATTTGTTGTTTATAAGTCACCCAGGTTATGGTAATTTGTTATAGCACCAGAATGGAGCAAGACAATAATGCAAATCAAAGCATATTTGCTGCAGAACATTTTTTAAATGATTAAACAAATGAACAGTTATGTTTCAATGTTAGATCTTTGAACTTTGAGTATGAGATTGTCACAGAACAAATATGATGAAATGGGGAATATATGCCATTTATCAGATTGATGTAGGAGTCAGCAGGCTGGTGGCAATTGAGACCATGGTGTTAGATAAAAGGAAGAGGAAGGTTAGTAGGGATTGAGGGAGAATAGACTCAGGAAAGAACTGTGGGGAAAGCAAGATGTAAGGGGAGCTATGAAGAATCAATTCTAGGAAGAATTCTTAGACTGAGAATTAATGGTGACAAATATTTGGTAAGACTAAGAAAAATGCCAAGATTAAGGGGGAAAATTTCAACAAGGAAGGAATAGATAAACAGATGAAAGGAAGGAAGGACATCAAAGGTGAGAACTAAGTCATCGGATACATTTTCCAGAAAGTTTTGTGCAGTGTGGGAACTGAAGATAAATAAGCTGAGGAGTGTGTGGATGAAGAGGAAATAAAAACAGCAAATATACATATGTGACCATGAATTCCAAGTCAAATGTGTTTACCTGTTACATATATTGCTGAATCTAAGACACCATTGATTAAATCTAAGCTAATATTGTTTTATATGTCAGTAAGAAAAATGAACCCTTGTTAATTAAGCCAGGATACAAATTTGAATTGCAGGTTATAATTTTGTTTAAATATTACTATCACTCTGGCATACACAAAGAGAAAAATGGGGGTGGAACACTGAGCAATGACAACCACATTATGATTCCTGTCTACCAATCAGAGCTGTAAGACTGTCCTGATTACAGGAAGCAGGGCAATGTCATAAAGGTGGAAAATTGTGTACCTTAGAGTGAATACAAATTATAAAAATATATAAATAAATGAGCATGCATGTATATAGAATGGACATTCTCACCCTGCATGCTCCCTGAGAATCTAAGTATAAACCAACATATACTAGACTGATTTCCTTTACTGGATACAACAATCAGTATTTAATAATAACATAAAATTTAAAATAAAATATAAGACCTTTAATCTCTGCTTTTAGTTAGCAACAGATAAGCAGAACATGAAAACTGAGACTTTAGTGTGACTTCAGGTACATGAAATACATTTTGAAAGGAGGAATCATTTTATAAGTAATACTTTTAAAGGCAATAACATATTTCAAGGACTTTTGGAATTTCTATTATTGTAGATGAGAGATTAATGAGGGCTTTAATATTAGCTTTTTGTAAAATTCACATTGCACCACGTTTTCAAACCTGCTGTGATGAATTGAATTTCTTTGATAAGAAGTGTTTTTAAGTTTACCCTTTTTGCATTAAAAAAGAACATCCATTAGTACTACAAACTTATTGTCCTATATCATTTCGCAATTCATAAGGCTGGCATTATGAAGGAAGGAACTGGAAAAATATTCAAATTTTAGTTACTTGGTATGAATCACCAAGAATTTAGCAGTCAGTTTGACTCCTGCTAATGAGTTAAATAATTATACCTCTCAGGGAATGAAAAATGAGTTTCCTAAAGTTATCTCTCTCAACTAAAGGTAATATTTTGAGACACTGAATAGCTTATGGATATAGTAAAAACTTTCTTTTCTTCCTCCATTGGTAACTTCAAAGCAAAAATTTGATTTAAAATAGAGGTTACTCTATCTGAACTAGTGCATTTTTATCACATAATTGTTGATTTTGACTGAAATGACTGAGCACAAACACACTGAGAAAATTGTTCATGTGGTATTAATTATAAAATGTGTCTAAAGTGAATAAAACTATAGAGTGTATTAGACATGTAGGAAATGGGCGCTGCTCTCCATACACCATTTTCATTCAATATTTCAATTGACTATCAAGATACATGTGAGTGTACTGATAGATACTATTGTTGTAGAAAATGGGGTTTTTGAACAAGGTCATTACAGCAGAACAACTGGAAGGATGATTCAAACTCTAATCCTGTGCTGAACCAAACTGAAGTAGCTATAGTAACAACAGCAAATGCAATACTACAATAATTTACTCAACTTCAAAACTGGAAATTGAAGAGATTGAAATTTATAAAGAAGCATCCAGATAAAATTAACTAAATCCCATATTATATAATAGGATGAGAACTCATAATAAGTTAAAAAAAGTTGCTTAAAGAAATTAGTAGGACTTTCTTAGTCCAAATTACTATGGGCTAAAATAGATATATATTTAACCACCAAGCAGTTAATCTCACTAATGACATATTTATTAAAAGATCATTATCTGTCTTATATGAACCCACATGTTATTGTAACTAAAAGATATTCCTCCGTGAATTTCTGCAGCTTCCTCCTCAATTTATATATAACTAAAAACACACAAACAAACAAAAAAGTATCCTGACCACATATTCCCTCTATTTCTGGTCCCATTATTTTTCTCATTTTGGAAAACTTTTTAAAAATAGTTTGTTTTCTATCTCCAATTATCTAAACATTTTATCTATTACCTTCTCACACCCCCTATAAATATCTCACCTCAATGATTTACAATGACCAAACCAAATCAGTTTAATTTCTCCTCAATGTACCTGGATATCAATTACCAAATCCTGGGACATGGAAAAGGCAGCTGGTAATAAATGGCAAAAAAAAAAAAAAAAAAGACTAACAAATAAATAAAAATGGTATTTGTGTGCCCCCCTCTGGAGGACACGAGCAAAGACCAACTCAAAGAACTCTGCATCTGGTGGGACTTAAGAGATTGATGAAGTTCCCTTTAAGGATCTCTTGATCAGATTTTGAGTATAGGGTCCATCATCACATGGGCCCTATGATTAATTCAAGTGCTATTTCTTCCTACTCTTCCCATGAATTCAGATGAATTGGAGAGCTCTGGTAACTTTTACTTGGATCCTGGGTTTTCAAAAATTACAAGCAAAGACCAAGAGTCAGATTGAGGTCCTTCTGTCCCCAGAAAGAACAGAGGCCCTATGCCAAGGTTGGAGTTCAATGATGAGAAGGTGGGAGGAACTGCACTTTTTAAACCTTTTACCTGCCAGTACACAGGTGACCATTATTCAGAACCCCATTACCAAAGTGATAGGGAAACAGACAATGCTGTCTGGTTGGGGAACTGAGGCCATTACCCAGGCCTAACTATGGATAGATGCCTTAAAGCCCTTTCAAGTCTTTACTGTCAAGGCCCCACTACTGGATGTAGATATGTTGTCTATGAGAACTCCTGGTTATCTTCCCATGCTCCCTGACAAGAATTGCTCTGTAGTTAAGCAATGGGGCATGTGAAAGACCATGAACTTATGCATTGCCTGGGCTTAGTGCTGTCATCTCTCAAAAACAATACTGGCAGCCTAGAGGGAAAAAGAGAAATGACTGTTCTCACTCTGAGGAAAAAGAAACTGAAGTTCTCTGTAAGACTATTTTTCTAATGGATTGTCCCTTGTGGCCTGAGTAGAAGGTACCTGTAGAGTCACTATTGATAACAGGTAGATTGACACTCTGGTAGGATTTGGCAGATGATACCTACCTGTCACTTTTTGTCCAGACAAGGGAACTTGGTACGTAGCAATAATCATTGCAAATGCAGTTTTCAGCATCCTCCTGTACTCAGGTGGTCACAGTTAGTTTTCTTTCATGTGACATTGATGCTACCTACTATATCCTCCCTTAAGGCTCCACAAATTTTCTGATTACCTGCAATTGATGGACAAGCCATGACTAGGATTAAGTCTGACTCATGGGAGGAGAATTGACCTTCCAATATGATGGTGACATAGTTCTGGAGGACCTAGATGATTATGCCACCCAATGGTGACCGGATGACTGTCTGCTCCATATGTGGTAACAACAGTGGCTCATTGACACAGAAAGAATGTAATAAGTACCTAAATAACATCCCTGCATGTAATCTGGAAAGGGATTTTCCGAAGGAGGTGATTGTCATCTTTTGATTATACCTTCCTAATAAACCAAAAAGAATGGCTGGTTGTATACTGGAACTCTTGCATCTTGCATTCAGGAGTCTGGCTAGCATCTGTCTGCAAGGTCACCAAATAGGTTGCTACCTTTAAATTGAATCCCTAATCAATAAGGTGCCTTAGTGCTTCCCCCTTGTGACTGGCAATCCAGGACGCCCCTCTGTAGTGTCCCAACCTATGCACACTTAGCATTTGAATTACAGATTTCAGGATCCTCCCAATCCACCAATGGCCACAGGTTGGAGTTGCCCAATAGACTTTTGAGCTTACAAGTGTCTCCAGTCAGCAAGCGTTAGCTGAAAGGGACATATTCTTTAAGAGTTGAGTAGGATTCTTGTAGGATTTTGATAGATACTAAGTCCAAGTTGTCCACTGTGAAATCATTTTAAAACTAGAGATCCATATAATGAGTCCTCATTTGTCAGTCTTTCATCTCTATAACCAAATACCTGACAAGACAATTTGGAAGAGAAAAAGTTTATTTTGATTCATGGTCAGTCGATTTACCTCATTGCTCTATACTTGAGATGAGGCCGAACATTATTCCAGAAGGGGATGGTAGAGGAAAGCTGTCAGCTCATGATAGCCAGGAATCAAATGAGAGTGAAGGACCAGAGACAAGAATATAATCCTCCAAGGGCATGCCCCTATGACTTACTTACCCCATCATGCCCACCTGCCTACAGTTACCATTCACTTAGTCTATTCAAATTATTAATCTATAAAATGGATTAATCTACTTATTAGGTTATAGCTCTCATAATCTAATCATTTCACCTCTGAACACTCCTACATTGCTATATGATTTTTTCTGGGCACATCTCATATTCAAACCATAAGAAGATCCAAACAATATTCTCAAATTGCAGAGTGAGGGCATCCCAGGAATCTTCTATTTTAAAGTTTGACCTGGGTGGGGTTTCACAATTTCATGAAAAGTTGTTAGGAGAAAAAGACTGGTTTCCAGGTGCCCTTATATCGACCTAGTCCTCCACTCTTTTTTGCTTGTGATTCTCAAAAATAACTGATAATTGGCGAATGTGCTGGAAATGCAACATCCTGAGATGGCTATGTTCCTGTCCCCACCTAGAACAGGATGCATTTCAGTGCTTTATCTCAGTGTGTCCCAGGATGGACTGCTTTTCAAGGCCCCCAGCTGTAGTGCAAGTGAGTCACTTGCAGATACCACTCCATCCCCCCTCAACTGCTTTCCATCCTCAAGGGATTGACTGACAAGGAATCTAGACTTCTGCTGTCCTTTGCTGCTCACAGGTTAAGTAATAAACCTGCCTCATGTGATTTGTAATATGTGAGACTGGGTTCTCACACTACACTCAGACAAGTTTGTAACCAGTGCCTAAGGAGTGAATGCCCTCAAGGAATGTCCACAAGGAGTGTCCCTTTGATTATTGCCTGAGGTGACATTGCTTCCACTGGCCAATGGGGACCCAGACATAAAATCCCCTGGACTATTTTACTGATGACATCTCCTCCTCAACTTCTACTGAGCTGGAATGAAATGCAGCTGCTATCCAACTTGAGAAGAACCTATTGCTTTCTAAGTATGGTGAGGACTGCTCTTCACCATGGGCAGAGCTTCATCCAGGCCACCGACATAGAAGTCCATCTATATTTTCACTGAGTTATGTGGTTAATGGCTTGACCAATTGGTCAGGTTGCCAAAAATCCTCAGACGGATACATAAAACAAGCTCTCCTGTGGGCATGAGACATTGGGAATAAAATCAGTTCTGTTTCTAAAATACTTTCTATTGCCCATGTCAATGCTCACCAGAAAGGTTCCTGGTTCCTACATTGATGAGGGGAAGATAACAAACAACACACTTTGGACTATAAATGGATGAGAGTAAACTGGGAAATATACATATATATTGGTAATATACATTTTGATTAACATGTCTCCCCATTATTAGATCATGAGTTCTGTGGGGTAAAGGCTTTCCTACATTATTCAGTACTGAATGTTTAACAATCTAGACAGTATGTCGCTCATCGTGGGAGCTCAGTGAACATTGTTCTAGGTTTTATCTATCTGCCTGTCTGTCTATATTAGGTAAGGATAGCTTCTTGCCAATAGGACTTCTGTTTGTAAATTTCCATCTCTGCAATGTAGAACTCTTATCTAAATTACTGTGCATTACTGTGTATTATCCGTGTGGTATCTCTATATTAAGGAATGGAGATTCTAAGAAACTCAATTAAGTAAAGACTGAACCTTTCCTTTTAAGCATAAAGCACAGCATTTTAGAGTAATTTAAAACTATTTTACATAGAAAGTTATTTTTTAAAAATTCAGCCACCTTAATAAACACACTTTGTCAAAATAAATGCCACCTGCAACATTATGGATTACATTCATTGGAATGATTCATTTGTGGACAAATCGGTTGCTGTGTAATGTTTTCCATAAAGTCTAGCACAGCTGGTTTTAATTTGTATATAAAATAAAATCATTCCCTTTGGAGTGTTTTCATTTGGATACTTTGATTTGTCATATTTGCAAACACTATTTTCCTCACTTTATGGGCAAAGAAAAGTGCAAAAAGAAAGTAAATATGCAAACATACAAAGCACATTAAGTAATTTTTCCTAATTATCTTACCTTCTTTTCTAGATAAAGAGATAATATTCAAAATTAAATTAATGAGAAGAATGCTCTCAGTAGAAAGAGGAATATGCTTATTTGGCTTAACCTACACTTAAATTATGAATGCAGTCATCCCAATAAATGTAATTGCATAACACTTTATAAGACATTTCCACATGCTTAACACAATCCTAATGAAATCAACATGACAAGGACTGTTATCATTTTATAAATGAAGGGAAAAAGTCAAACAATACACATTGACTTTCTCATTGATACCAAGATAAAAACAAAACAAAACATTTTTTTCCTAATTCAATTCTGTCTATACTTATTATATTAATCTACCCCCATGATCAGTAGGTCATGGACTTGACTTGGTTTTCACCAGTATGAATATATATATCCACTTTCCCCTCAGACTTACTTAAACTCCTAACTGTATTAAAGCAAATAAAGATCACCACAGAATGAAATGAAGATAATTATATTCAAGTACCAAGAAGCTATGGTTCTAATTTTATCATTTGATTCTAATATTAGACACACCTGATAAGGTTTGTCCAGATTGAAAGGCTCAGAGTGTTATTCTTCAATATTTGAAGTTAAAGTAAGTGTGCTATTTTGGAGAAAAGAGTGCCTTTTAATACAGTGCACAGGCCCTATTTAAGATGAAAATTAAGCGTATCATGTTTAGCTCTGCAACCATATTTGAGCATTTGTTTTAAGTTATTTCATAAATAATTTTTATGCATATATTTCATTCAATGATTATATGGCAAAATAATATCACATAAGAAATCTGTATATTCTAGCACAAAGTTCTCTCGAATCTATTGTTCCAACTTGGGTGTTGGAACCTATGCTTGATAGCAATTTATGTTTTAACAAGTACCTCAGATGATGCAAGTTAAGTTATGAGAACTACTGACTTAGGGAATAGACAAAATACTCTGAACATACAGCTCACAGCATGTTATAGTTCACATGCCGTATTATATATATATATATATATATTTTTTTTTTTCTTTTTCTTTTCCCTTCCCTCAAAAAGAGTCCAGATGTAACAGGGCAGCCAACATTAATTTGTATATAGATGATGCTGTTCCAGGGATGCAACTTCTCTCTCATCCTCTGAATTTTGAAGACTGGCTGCTTTTATTTTACTTTGGGAAATGGGAACGAGGCCACGGAACTGTTAGTGACAGCAGTGCTCAAAACAACAAAGGTAATCCCTCAGGTCTTAGCTTTATAACTTAACATTTATATCTTATTTACATGAAGTCCCAAACACTTGTCACCATTCAGTGGGTAGATATCTTCTAAGCCAATATTCAAGGACTCAGCTGCTTTCCTTGTGATTTCATTGTCGTTCATATGTAAATTTATTTTAGTCTTCTTTTCATTGCTGTGACTAAAAGCCCCAACGAGAACTATTAAGAGGAGGGAAAATTTATTTGGCTGATGGTTTCAGTGGTCTCAGTATGTAGACATATCTCTGGACCAAAATTGAGGCAGAACATCATGGTGGAAGAGTATATAATGGAAAAAAGCAGCTCCAAACATGGCAACCAGAAAGCAGAGAGTACTGCTCACCAGGGACAAAATATAGACCCCAAAATATAATATCACATAAGATATTATAGTAGACAAGTGAACTACTTCCTCCAGTCACACCCTACCTACAGATAGTTACCACCCAGTCAATCCCTATCAGTGGACTAATCAACTGATCGGATTACAACTCTCATAGTCTAATCACTTCACAGCTAACCCTTCTTGCATTATCTCACATAAGAGCCTCTGGGGAAGACCATATATCCAAACCACAACAGAATCCCAGACTTCTGTTGCTTTTCTGCCTCTAGACGGCTGGGGAGGAACCATCAGGATGAAGCCATGGGAGTTATTAATGGAGAAGTGGAAGTAGCATGGTTATTTCCATTCGCTTCCCATTCTCTAAAAGCAGTAGCGTTGCAACACTGACCCTAAGTGGGCCTGGGAAGAACAATCCAGCTGTGTGCTTAGATGTGTAGGAAATGCATCTATCGAGAAGCTACCATTTCTGCCAACTGGCACGCAATTTTATTTTGTAATTTGTGATCAAGAAGTATTGTTGTGCCCAAAGGCTCGAGACCCCACAAGGACCACCAGAGACCACGATCAATGCAAGCAGCAAAGAGTCATTTATTAGCAAGTTCGAACCTGGTCCTCTGCGTCCTTAACCAGTGACGCTAAGAGAGGCCCAGAGCCCTCGTTAGCAGGGTTTTTATAATGAAAGGCAAGCAGTTTTACAGTGTTCTTTTAATTGGTTAACATTTGAACAGCTAAACATTAGTCCTCCTCTGGTTGGGTCCGGCCAATCTATTTGATTCTGATTGGGTCCTGTCAGAACTGAACGGTCCTAGTGGAAGAAGGGAGGAGGGAAGGGGTGAACTATGCAGGAGATGAGTCGGGGCTAAGCCCTGCTCCTGTCCTTGACGGATAAGGTCTCCAGGCAACCGCACATTCCTCAGACAAATATCTCTTAACAACCTTGGTAAGCACAGGGGCCCAGCAGTCCTGTTTGTCCTTGAGACAGTTAGCAGCACAGATACCACCCTGCTCTCAACATCCCCCCTTTCCAAGAACATTTAGAGAGCCAATCTTGGGTCTCTACTGTTCTAATTCTTGCTGCTTAATGGGCTGATATTGGGCCTTTAGCACCATTAGCTGTACTGTATTTATTCTATCTTTAACAAAAGCAATTAACTTATTGATTATACAAGGTCCTATAGTTAAAGCTAGTAACAACAATATTAGGGGTCCCACTGTAGCGGACACCAGAGTAGTTAACCAAGGGGAAAATTGAACCAGGATTCAAACCAGTTCTGACTAGCTTCCCGTTCTTTCTGTTTGTTAGTCCTTCTCTGACTTTTGCCATGGATTCCCTCACTACTTCAGAATGATTAGCATAAAACCAACATTCTTCTCCCAGAGCTGCACATAGACCTCCTTACTTACAGTCTTTAAAGGCAGGTAAATTTGGTAATTAATGAGCTCCGAAGATCCTTGACATTTCATTCTTCCAGGAGCAGTCTCCAACTTCCAAAGGCAGATGGCTTCATGGCTTCATTTCCTCAAATTGCCCCGATTCTCTATTTCTACACTAACTACCTGTCCTTAATTCTGGCTTCATTCCCCCCCTTTAGCTTTAGGAACTCCTAACTGCTGTAAGGAAAAGAAAGGGGGCGTCGATCTTTCTGGCTGCTTCGAAGCTGAAAGGGGGCAGCGAGAGGCAAGCAGTTTGGAGTTCCTTTTTTTTTAAAAATCGGGTCAATCGAGGGGTCCAAGGTAGAAGTCTGGTTGGGGAAGAGGAGGTTGTAAACTCATCTGGGGGTGGGTGCTTCTATGATAGAAGAACAAAAAGACATGAGTACTGAAATGAGATTAGTACAAAGTAAATGTTGCAGCATCTGAAACTTGCCACTGAGTATCATGAAAATGACAGAAGTCAATCTCTCACCAGGAGGTGGAAGAACTGAGAAATTATTCCCATAACTAGACCTAGCAAAGGCTGAAGAGGACAAGGCCTTTATTTGGGGACTTTAACATTGTCCAGGTTATCAGGAATGTAAACACAATATTTAACTCTTAATGTCATTGAGGTCCCCAGAAAATATAGTTAAGCTACTTAATGTCATCTGATTTTTGTAAAATATCCCTTTATTGGTATAACCTGTGTTTAGTAGAGATCTGTATACTTCTGTTACTTAGGGATAGATAATCATATGAGCAAACATAGATAAAGCCTACCTGTGACTGTAGGCCTTAAGCTGACTAAAATCTTCTGACTCTGGCAGTTTCCCTTGATAGTTATCAGGCACATTTGCCTAAGAATCTTTCTTTTGTAGCTTCCACTCTTAATTTTAGTGGGTTAACACAAGTGTACATCTTAAGTTACTTTTAACTATTATTTCTTTTAAATGCCCAAGAATGGCTATATTTTGGTTTTAACTGTTTTGCTGGGTGTCCAAGACCAAGCTGGTCAAATTGACCTGTTTCCTGTCTTGTTAAAGAGTCAGCTGAGTTTCCACAGGGGCCACTCATAGAGAACTTAAGAGCAGCTTCTTAGCTCCATTAGTGCCATTGGTTAGGCAGGGTCTTCTCGATGAGGTGGCTTTCCTTGAAAGCATTAGGGGTGTCTCCCTTTTTCCATGACCCTCCTCTGCAGCAGATGCACTGAGCGATTCTCATCCTCTAGTCTCAACAATCTCCTTGATCAGGAGGTTGTGTGACCCAGAGTTGCAGTGCTCCTTAGAGAAGTCCTCTTATTCCCTGGGTTCAGGCTGACTTTGAGGGCAAGATACTGTTTTTTTTTCTTGACCTCTGTATTTAATTCCAATTTCTAAGTTTGATCTTAATCATCCAGCAAGCCAGTCTCACCAGTCATACAGTAAGAGTACTGGGCTTTAACTTTAATGTCCATAACTTTACATTTACCCTTTTATTAAAGTACTACCACATACTATCTGTTTTGAAGGTGATGGCCTATTATCACAAGTTACCTAGGTTGTATGTTCTGGAAGCAGCTACTTCTGCAAAATAGTAACAGGCAACAGTTTTACAAAATGAAATTAGCAAGAGTAAAAACATATTTAGCTTGAATATAATTATCTTGAATTTTGGCTGAGTTCTACATTATATACCCTGTTTGAGATCACAGTAATCTTTACAACAAACATCAACCTTTTGAGCACAACTTTAAATGAGTTAAAGCCTGGCTTACTTTGGAGTCATTCTAACATGTAGCAGGGTGAGGCAGAGCCTTATCTCAGGTAAGGCAGGGCTCTTCACAAATCTTAAGTAAAATGTTCTAATCCTAAAACCAATTTTTGCCCCTTTTGCCATGACCAGCATGACCAAATTTTCAAGTTCAGTGAGGGTCAAAGGAGTGTTAGAAAATAAAGGTTTATAAACACAGATTTTGAAGATTAAGCTGAGATCAGATGGAGCTCTGTTCTCTGATGGAAATGCAGATCTAAAGAGTTATGTTAGCAACATTTATACATGTCTTATTATTAGGTTAAAGACTATGTAAGCATTATTCTTTGTTTTCAGGAGAGTTACAGAGACTAGAACATCTACATAACTTTTTCCCACTACTGCAAAGTGCAATGTTAGGAACTCCGTGTAACTCTCAAAGAAGTTCACTGTCCAAAGTTACTGTAAGGTGGGCAGGAACTAGAGAAGGGAACTGATGAACACTGGTTATCTAGCAAAACAATTTCTTTCTGCCCAAGAGCTGTGTGCCTGAGATCAATGTAAGAGCTGATAGGACTCCTGTACAGAGCCTTCCCAGGGAAGCTACTGCCACAGCAGTTAGGCATCTTGTGCTCCTACACAGGAACACTCCCAGGCACCAGGCATGCTACAGTCATGAAGTCAAGGACCCCAATCTCAGTCATTGTTGTCCCATTTTTGCTATTGTGCATTATACTCTTTCTTAAATGTCATTTTAGGAAGTTTACATATATTGATTTCTGAGTCTATATGAACATTAGTTAACACAGTCTAACATTATATCCAGAACAGGAATCAATCAAAGAAAGGCTGAGAGAGCTTTTAACTTTTCTTTTGTGTAGCAAAATGCTTTCACCCTCTACAATATGAACCTTTAAACAAATCAGGCTGTCACTAACTCTTAGATGTACATTTGCATTTAAATTTTTATCTCAGTGAAATAAGTAACCAATTTTACATATACCTTACTGATAATATGTCCCATAATAGAAAATTAAATGATAGAAATAAATCCCCAATAAAATGTACTCTTTAATATTACCAGTACAGACAAGTTTATTCTGGAGAATAGCAGCTTGACAAATTTCCTGCTTTAAAAACTTGTATACCTGGAAAATATGAATACATTTAATATACAAGGAGTGACCATTTCACAATTACCTTGACACTTTAATCTTACTAAATTCAGTTTTTAAAGAAAAAATTAGACTCTGTAACATAGTACAATACTCTTAACAGTTGTTTAACCATAATTGTCTAAACCCCAATTTTTAAGACTAATTGTTTTAAAGAATAAAACTTAATAGACACAAAGTTAAGAGTAAATTAGTGTTTCTAAGAAATCCTTATTATTTTACCATGTCATTTTACCATATAGATTAAACTTTGGCTTATATCAGAACATTAGTATTTCACCTTAGGAAAAACCTTAAATAGCTTTAACTATCTCACATACACACAACCAACTTAGTTACACACAGACTTGTTGAAACTTGCCCTTTACTTACACACAGACTTCCTTAGCACTTACTTAGACCCTCATGTATTCCATCACACAGGCACTTTCTTACCCAGAAACATTTTCTTTTCCTTTTTATTAAATATATTTCCAAACCCAGAACCTTTTATTCTCTCTTTCCTATCTGTTGACCCCTTTTTGTCCACATTCTGAAACAACTTTAACTGAAACACAGTGAAAGGGGAGATGGTAGCACTAAATCCAAATCTAAGAGCTCCTTGGAGCTTTGCAGAACTGGAGGGGGAGCAGGGGGAAGTGGTAAGGGAGCAGATGGAAAGCTCACCCTCCGAGTTGAGGTTTTATCTGTTAGAACATAACTCTTAATAACCTTGTTTTTAGTAATGACACAAAGCAATTTTAAACCCTTTTTAATTTAATTTAATTTTAATTTACCAACCTATGAAAACACCAATAATGTTTAAGTATGTTACCCCATGTAATTTAAGGAGTTAAAAGTACTTGATGTTATTTAACAATGAGCATTTTAACTTTGCAAATTAATCAGATGTCACCAACAAACACATTTGAGTAATCCCATACATGTTAACTCTAATTCACTTATTCTGTAAAAAACGAGATATCAGACAAGTGTCCTGAACAGTATTTGCTGTCTCTTTCCTGTTGAAGAAAAGTCCTAGAAACAATTGATATTAGACATTGTTTAACAGCAACGTTCCATTAGTTTGACCACCTACAGACTTGCGAGTTATTTCTAAAGACATTTTACTTTTATTAGTTTACCCAATTTAAATTGAACCTTTTTAAATCATGTGAGTAAAAGTATTTGGATCCATTTTTAAATTTTAATTTTAGGAGCGCTCAGTTTTGATACAGACAAAACATGACATTAGCACGACGTACAAATAATACAAAATCAAAGGCCTTGTAACTTTATAGGTGAATCTCCATTGCAATGTAACAGATATTCAAAAACTCTAGTTGAATAAAAATAGATCTGATCAAAAAGAAAAAAATCATTAACCTAGGTATGTAGGATCAAAATTATGAGCTCAAAAATACAGCATTAGAGAAAAACAAAACAAAACAAGAATCCTAGAGAATGAGTTAGTTCTGTGTAGCAGCCCAGAAGTTTAAAACGGACACCTTTTTTTTCTTTTTTTCTTATCTTCAGGTTACCCCCCTTTCCCGCTGAGACTGCTGCAGCCTACATTCCAATGCAGGCTTCAGCAAGGCCAGGCAGGGGGAAGGGAGGATCACCCAGGACTTTTTTAACCCTTTTTCTTCCTGGCTGAGAAATCAGGTTAGGTTTGAATGCAGAAAATCACAAAACATTATTTCTTACTACTTTTGAGGAATGGAGCTGCTGAGCTCTCTGCCTAGGGGGATTGGAGTAAACAAATCTCTCAGGAACAAGGAGAAGGACTGTAAAGTACCCTGCAATGAGTATCCCTAAGCCTAAGATCGAATTAACACAATGAAGAATTTAATAGAAGGCAAGAGTAAAGACCATATAGTACAATACACAAACAGACAGACACGTAGCGCGCTAAATCAAAAATTGGCTAGCTGGTACTTTGTCAACAAAAACAAACAATTTCCGATTGTGTCAAAGAGTTGCCCAAACGCAACACAATGCCCAAATGGGACAAAGAGTTAACCAGATGTGACAAGTCGCCCGAATGCAGCACAGAAGCTGCCCAGATGTGAGAGTTACCCAAATGGGACAGAGTCGCCCAAATGCAGCACAAAAGCTGCCCAGATGAAGCACAGAAGCTTCTCAGATGTGACAGAGTCACCAGATGTGACAAGGTTGCCCGACGGGTCGAGGGGATGTCTCCCGAGACCCTGCTGGGGTCCTATAGCGCATCTGGCAGGACTATGCCAGCCCAGAACCAGAACCTGCAGGCAATCCAGACCAGAAAACACACGGCAATGCCTTACTCACCGGCCGAAGGTGTCACTTATGACTCTATGATCAGGTGTCTGGGTGGGCTTGGGGCATCCCGGACGAGCCCCCATATATTGTGCCCAAAGGCTCGAGACTCTACAAGGACCACCAGAGACCACGATCAATGCAAGCAGCAAAGAGTCATTTATTAGCAAGTTCGAACCTGGTCCTCTGCGTTCTTAACCAGTGACGCTAAGAGAGGCCCAGAGCCCTCGTTAGCAGGGTTTTTATAATGAAAGGCAAGCAGTTTTACAGTGTTCTTTTAATTGGTTAACATTTGAACAGCTAAACATTAGTCCTCCTCTGGTTGGGTCCGGCCAATCTATTTGATTCTCATTGGGTCCTGCCAGAACTGAACAGTCCTAGTGGAAGAAGGGAGGAGGGAAGGGGTGAACTATGCAGGAGATGAGTCGGGGCTAAGCCCTGCTCCTGTCCTTGACGGATAAGGTCTCCAGGCAACCGCACATTCCTCAGACAAATATCTCTTAACAACCTTGGTAAGCACAGGGGCCCAGCAGTCCTGTTTGTCCTTGAGACAGTTAGCAGCACAGATACCACCCTGCTCTCAACAGTATCATACTTCACTCCTTCTCATTTCTTAGTGACCTAAACTTAATCATATTCCTAGTAGAGCTACAGGAACTGGAGGAAAAATGCCCTCTCTGTGGCTATGTGCCTGGATAAAAGTTATGGGACAGTATTTTAAAAGGAAGATGCCAATTCTTGTTGGAGAAGGTTTAGTGGTCTTTGCCTCAAATGTTTTCATTTAGTGAAAGTAGAGAATGTATTATACAAGTATCTTAACCTAGAGATAATTTTATTTAGCAAAGTTTCCAGAAGAAATGATATGGCAATATTGGACATTCTTGTTTTTCTCCTTCATTTTGTTAGGTATTTCATCTCTCAATTTAAGACTCAGCTAAATGGCTTTATGGATCCCTACATTGTATCCAATAAACATATTAATTTTTTGAAGGCTCCTGACTCAGTACTCTAGAATTTGACAGAAAACATTTACTAAAACACTGCATAGGTTTAATTAAGTACTTCACTTTAATTGGCAATATAGCAGGTGACAGTCTAAGTAATTTTCTATGTGAATCATTAGCAGTTGTCTCTAATATTTAAGAAGCAGAATATGTACATGCTTAAGAATTCATCTTTAATAGGTTCATAGCTTTATTTTCTCAAAGAAAATTATGTCTCTGGAGGAAACAGAATATTTACCTAGAATTAAACTATTGTTTGTGAGGAACATTGCTGAATATTTTCACACATAATAGTTAATTTAATAATTAGTAGTAATGCTGTTTCTTTGAGTAATGACTGATTAAGGAGAAAACAAAGAGGAGGTAGATATATGAAACAATGAGAAAGAATAGGAGAATAAAAAATAGAGGGTGCAAGTCCATAAAGAGAGACCTCTGAGTCAACTTCATTGCAAATTAGAATTCCTGGCAAAAATCAGAGGGCTGAAAATAGTGATACTGTAAATTCACAGCAAATTTAAGAAAGCCTCCAACCACAACCCATAATTCTACTTTTGTTATTAGCTCTCTTAAACTTGGTCTCCCATTTTCGGCAAAGGATAATACATATTCCTCTGTGCCCAGACTTTTAATTCTACCTAAATCTGTCTCTACCCCCTTGCAACTCATATTCTCAGTTCTTATTTTGTGAAGAAGAGATTTTCTGGAGAGGGACCTCTTCCTTTCTAATGCATTTGACACCATCTTCCTCCTGTTTGTCGTCATGGATCAGCCATCCACCTTAGCAATGCCAACACCTCTGATCCCAGACTCTCCTGTTTCTAGAAATGTCATTGCTTTTGTTTTCATACTTTTCTCATATATTATCAATGTGACTGTCATTAAAAGAGGATTCGATTAACATACAGAATACCTTAAAATGTGTTTGAAAATTACTTTTTAATTTCATACCAGTTATCAGCATATACTCCTCTGGCAGATGCTCATCTTCATAGGCCTTTAACACTGAATCTCGACCCTTTCACCTGCCATTTCCCTCCAACTTGACTCTCTCCATCATTCCCAGACACTAACTTTCTGTACTTACAAGTGAATTCCATGTTGCCAAGATCAAAGGTACATTCTTGTAATTTCCTCACTTTACTCAAGTTTTCAGGGGTTTTTAATCCAATGGCTGATTCTCCCTTTGTCAGACAAGGTATTTTTTAAAGATTCCTTGAGAAAAGGTACTCTTAGGTTTCTTCATTCATTTATTATTTTCTAAATTATTTTTTTTCCTACTCCTATCTGTATTAGTTAGCTTTTTGGTACTATAACAAAATACTTAAGGCTGTCTAGTTCATAAGGAAAAGAGGTCTATTTAGCTCATAGTTTCTGGAGCCTGGAAGTTCAAGGAGCATATTGCAGGTTCCAGTAAGAACCCTTTTGGGGTTCAAATTATGAAGGAGCATGTATGCATATATCCATGTCTGATTTCTCTCCCTCCTCCTATAAAGTCACCAAGATGTGGTAGCAGAGCCCAACCCTACTGACCTAATCTAATCTAGTCTAATTTCTAATACCTTATCTATAAACTTTATATTTGCATTCATTTTCCACCCTCCTAATAACATTAATATAAGACTTTTGAAACTAAACTTCTGTATGTGTTCAGGAAAAGAAACCATATTCCAGCCATATCACTGTCCTTCCTGCTTAACTTGTTACTATGGTGTTCAGACAATTCTTTCCTATTGGGCTCTAAATGAATTGAGAAGTAGAAGTGAATTTAATTATTGGGGTGTGCCCTTGAGGGGCATTTTGGGACCCTGGTTTCCCTCTCTATCCCCCCCACCTCTCTGCTTCTCGGGCACCATGAGCTCCTCCACCATGTGCTTTTGCCATGATAAATTACCTTGCCACAAGCCCAGAGACAACAGGGCCAAGTGGTCATGGACTCAAACTTCTTAAACCCTGAGACTAAATAAATCTTTCCTCCTTTAAGTATATTGCTCTCAAGTATTTTGTCATAGTGACAACTGACTAACTCGAAAATTGGTACCAAGAAATAGGGTTATTGCTGTGACTTTCTGACAAAGTGGTTCAGAAGCCTTTGGAATGTTTGTGGGAAGAAATTAGAATGTGTGGAGAATTAGAACTCTATGTAGAGGCTCGAAAGATCAGAATGTTGATAGGAATGCAAACAGGAAAGGTTGTATTGATGGGATTTCAGATGAAAAGGAAGATTGCCTTGGAAATTATACTAAAGAATATTTGTGTTGCATTCTGGCAAAAAACAAAAACTAAAACTAAAACAACAACAACCAAAAAAAATGTACACTCTTCCTATGTCCTGAGACTTTGTGTGAGGCTGAGTTTAAAGGTTATGCAGTAATTAATCTGTTGAAAAAAATTTCAAGGCAACACAGCATTCGGGCAGTGGCATGGATGTAAATAGGCACTAGCAGGTAAATCTGTTTTTAACCAGAATTTACAGTGAGAATCTGGAGCACAAAGTAGAATAGAAAGTTGGGCAAAACATTTTGACTAGAAAACAATTGCATTTGAAGTTGCCACCAAGGAGGGTCTGGTTGATGAACAATCACTGTCATTAAAAAGAAGTCAAGTATTTTCCACCAGGACAATAGGAAAGATGACTTGAGGGCATCACAGGCTCAAAGACTTTTGCTTGAACATATCCAACGCCCCTATGGTCCCCACCCAGTCCTGCTTAAACAGGATTGCCTAGGGAATTATTTTGCTGGGATTTGGTTACTCCTGTTCAGCTATCTAGACCTCAGAAGCCACTGCAGCTATGATTCCAGTGGGTCTGCATACTGCTCCAACTAGAGTAGCCCTTGGTATTGTCCATGTGATGATGGTTGTGTAGGCTTGCAGAAAGTAAGAGATGTGGGCTCATGGAGGTGTCCACTGAGATTTCAAAGAAAAGCCTGGGAGGACAGGAAGCATTTGGTAGGATCAGAGTCCTTGCAAGCAGCCTTTTGACTTGGTGATAAATGAAGTTGTGAGAGTGAAGTCAAAGTTGCAATGGGGACTCCAGAAAGTTACAGATGTTTGTAACATGGAGCACTTACTGAGGGAAGCAGCAGATAGAGTCAGTCCAAGAGCTCACCCAGGTGAGTTGCAGCCAATAAGGCCGTAAGTGTTGGGCTATCCAAACCACTTGGACCTCATATCCCTCCACTTGGTGTCTTAGATCAAAGACTTGAAGCTATTGAATTTAAAGCTAGCCTTGCTGTGTTCTTAATCTTGTTTTGGTCTAAACCTCCTTTCTATTTTCCTATTTCTGTCTTTTAGAATAGTAATGTTCACCCACCCTGTGCCATTGTATTTTGGAAATATGTAACTTGCTTGTTTTATTTTAAAGGAACTCACAGCCAAAGATTTCCCTTAACTTCCTTTCAAAAGTCCATATACCTTTGGTGCTATTGGAAGGTGAGGGAACATTTTAGGAGGTGGGATCTCATGGAAGGAAGTTAGGTCATTGGGGATGTATCCTGAGAAGGAATTTTGAATTCCTATTCATTCCTCTCTTTGTTTCCTGGGTGCCAGGAGGCAAAGAGACCTCTCTAACCACATGATTTCATGATGATATAATTTTTTTGCAACATGTTCAAAAACAACAGGGTTAAGCAGTCATGCACTAAAACTTCTGCAACTGTAAGCCAAAACAAATCTCTTTTCCTACAAGGTGATTATCTCAGGTATTTTATCACATTGACTGAAAGCTGATTAACACAAAAACCATCCTATATATTCTCCCACAGAGATTGGTTCTTTGGGCTGAAAGTAATAGAGTGCTTGCCTTTTCTAGAACATGGGTTACTTGCAAAGGAGATGAAAGGACAGAGCTAAAGTAAAACAGGATCATTATCCTAAACTAAACAATCATATATATGTCATTGTGGGGTTGTAGAGCAAAGAAACCAGAAGTGATGTATTTCTTCTGCACGGAAGGAAAACATTGTGAATAAGTATGAATATGTACAGATATCCTCCCTTTTAGCTTGGAACTCCAGAGCTTGTATAGATAAATTTGAGACAAACATGCTATGTACAAGAATGTATCAATTCCATAAAGCCGATGAAATAAGGTACCTGAACAAAAAGACCTTATTAGATTACCCTGTGGAAAATAGCACCCTTATCCATTTATCCATTACTTGCATTTCTCTTACAATCTTTACAGGCTGATATTATACTCATTTATTTTTTGCCTAAAGTAAGAAGAAAAGCCCTTGAGCTTTTGTTTTATTCTATGTTTCATACACAGTGCCTACAACAGTAAACAGAATGTAGTAGGCAATTACTGAATGAATGAATATATGGACGCAAAATCATGATGAATATACAAGCAAGTGCCATATCAGTAAAATAAAATAAACTAAGAGTGGATAGGAGACCTGCAGTTGCTCATCAGTGGAAGAGATTCTACTTTTTCAGCTGATCAGGGAGAGTTTCAAGGAAATACAACTTGAGTTGGACTTTAAGGAATTATGCTATACAATTATGCTAAGGAGAATGGGAAGGAAATCAGTATGATTAAAGTAAAAAATTAAAAACTGACATTTTTGCGTTTATTAAACTTAGGAGTGTGCATATTATATGAGTTTTTTAAAATTTACTACCATAGTATAAGTAAGTATAAAACATATGGAAGGTACGAAGTCATACATTTTGCTTTTAAGTTTATTTTCCTACTGAAATTATGAAAAACTACTGATTTTATTAATTTGACTTCATAAAACTTCCGTGTTCTAGGGAAGACTATAATGTGAGTTTATGTGTTTATGCATAGGTGAGCATACATATGCGTGTGTCTATGGGTGTATGTATATCTATCTGCAAAGCAATATTTTTTTAATGTTTTTGGAGCATTATTAAAAGTATAAGCCATATTTTTGAAGTATAATTTTTCTTAATATACTTCCCAAAATTAAAAAAATGACTTTCCATGTAAATTTTCAGAAAACTGACATGGTGACAAGACATTTTCCCCAGGCACAATAGTTTACATATTCTAATTTTCTAACTCAAACTTAAATTTAGTACAAGAAAGTTGTTTTATCTTTCATTTTCAGTTTTTTAAAGCATACTATGAGTAGAAATAACAGCAGTAACACATTATTTAATTTTTCATAGTCCAATAGTAATATGAAGTAATGAAACTTGAAAATACAAAATATAGAATTATTCTGTTTATTAGCTTTAATTTAGTTCACTGAAATATTAATGTAAATTGAAAAATGTTAGTCTTCCTTGTCAGCAATAAAAAGTATTCAAGATTATGGAACAATCAAGAATAGCTTAGAGAAGATTCCTGCTGCTTCTATTCAAGACATTCAATAATTTTCTGATTTTTTTTTTTTTTTGTTATACTGTTGCATGAAATTGCTTATGTTAAGAAACTAGCAGGTATCCAAAAGAACTCAATTGTGACTGAGCTCCCAGATGCAGATTATATCTGACTTCTAGTTTCACCCTCTATCCATATTGATTGGAACAAGTGAATAGTACCTATTTTATTATATAGCTCAAGTTATGAATGAAAATTGTAATTGTTTTGAATTAGCCTGTACATATTCAAGATATTATCTACAATTTAAGACCTGAACTGTATTTTTTTTTAACATAAAACTTACCAAGAGATTCAGAAAGGTCAATTTCATTACTCTCCTAGATGACAAATATTTCAGTTACACTGCAGAGTTGAATGCAGATATAACCACCATATTTCAGCTGAAAATCTTTTTAATACCATTTGTGGCATTCAGAAGATTTAGACTGCACTAGATTAGCAAGGTCTAACTTAGAGGCCACTCAGCTAACTACATTTTATCATTGCTCACTGTGAAACCTTGAGAAAGAAAGATGAATATTACCCATGTCTTATAACTCTGATCTTTAAAAAAAATTGTGCCTAACTAGATTTCCAATGGTTCTGAGGCATGCATGATAATTTAGGGATTTTGCTTATGGGACTTTCTATAGTAAAAAGTACATATCATATTGCTATGACATTGAATTATGTGAAGCACATCTTTTCTTTCAGGTGAAGATAAAAGTCATTCTTGAATATTTTCATTTAATAATTGAAGAAAGACTAAATAAAAATGTCAACGTACATTTAGAAGTGTCAATAATATCACTAGTCAGATATTTATGTACATTTCATTTTATTTCAACTTGGTATTTTGTTCTCAGATTTAAAAATTACCATATTCTAATTTCATAAATATTGTTTGAATATAATTATTTTACTGATTGATTTTACTCTGTAAAGACCTTCATAGTTTGCATTTTCCCAAATTATGAATACTGCTTCATATTAAAAATGGATAATTTGGAGCTGGAGATGTAAACTAGCACTAGAGAATGTCCCTAGCATGTTCTGGTCCCTGAGTTCAAGGCCCTGTGCTGCAAAAACAGTAATAACAGTAAAAAAAATGGTGATTTAACCTTTATTTTGAGACTCTTTTAGAACCATGGCTATCTCCTTGGTATATATAAAGTCAAAGAAATTAACAGGGCAAATATGCAGCAAGAAAGAACATGCTGAGCAAGTCCACTAAAATGAACTAATTTTTAATTTTATTATCTATGTTTTATTTTATATAATCCATAATGAGTCCCATAATGAGGATGACTTGTATTTTTTAATAGAGCAACTACTTTTAGGAGTATATGAAAGAGATTGTTAATCCAATTAAGGGGATAAAAGGTAAGACATGAATTTATCTCAGGGAAGAAACTGCAGACAAAAATGACTAATGTTAATGCCTTCACAGTCTTTAAGAACAGTCAAGAGTCAAGTGTGACTAGTAAACAATGATCAGGAAGAAGGAGATGAAGTTAGGGTTTAACAAGGGTACAGGATTCTTAGACCAATAGAAGGATGTTTTCTAGTACTCAAAACATTGGCATAGGGCCTGTAGAGAGGGGTTTTTTAGAAGAGAAATATATTGGGTGCCTCTGTTACTGCTCTAACTTCAAACACACACATACACACACACACACACACACACACACACACACATATCAACATTATACTGAATTTTATTATATAAATCAGAGAAAATAAATATTAAATCAGAACACCCATAAGTTCAGAATTATAGGTTCTACTTAAAATTTTTCACGAAGAAAATTATAGTACATTTTAAAAGGTACTTAATTCTCACAGTATTAATGGAAACCATAGTTTCTTGAGACATTGGAGGACATAATAGAAAATATGCTATTACTGACAAAAGGATGTTAGTTTTTATAATTTATAAATTTTATAAATTATTTTAAATTTATAAAAGAAATTTTTATAATTTCTTTTAACTTTGCTCCATGTCAAAAGAAAGACTTTTTTTTTTAAATGTGATTGAAGTCGAGGGTATGTATATATCTAATCAATTTCTTTCAGGTAATTTTTTTTAGTTTATATGATAAAATATAGAAGACTAATACAGTCATATTTAGTATATTTCAATTTGCAATAATCACTTTAACTATTCATAATGGAAATTAAGCAATTATGGGGATACCATTTTTTAAATTATTTGTTTTATTTTTACAGACTACATTTTGATTCATTGTACTCAAATGGGGTACAACTTTTTGTTTCTATGGCTGTGCATGATGTAGATTCATATCATTCATGTAATCATACATGTACAAAGGTTAATGATGTCTGTCTCAAGAGGGAGGAGGGGGCAGGGGTATGAAAAATGGTGGGATATCACTATTGAAGTTATGTTTTTCCTCTTCAGATGAGATGGGGCACGTTCAGGGTGGTATGGCTGCAGGCTGTTTTCCCTCTTCATATGAATGTAAACCCTTCCTTTCCACTATTCCTTATTGTTTTTAAAAGTCTGCATTAATTTTTCATTTTTGTCAGTTTGTACTATCTATCAGACACTTCCCCAGGAACTCTATGAGAATTAGCAATTTAAGTTGCTAAAAATTTGTGCTCAGTATACATATATAAGTTTCCAATGCTAAAAATTAAAAGGTCACTGAATACTCCAATAAAAAGATAACATTTGAGTCAATTTTGAATGTTAAAAAAAAATTGGCAAATACTTTTTTGAGTTGCTCCTGGGGCACATGATTGATTATGCTTTTCTGTTTTTTTATCCACTCCTTTTGAGTGAAAAAATGTCAAATACTGTTGAATCCCACATAAGGCTTCTGTGGTCTCCATCTCTGCTTCTTATGCAGTGTGACGATGCAAACATTATAAAGCTACACTTCCCCTTTAGCCATATTTTGACAACACAACCAAAGAGAGAAGAAATGAAATGGAAGCTCAGACAATAGAGAATCAGACTTGAAAACTGGCTGGAAACCACGCATCTCTAATAGGTGAAAACCCTTGTTTTGTTTTGAATGAAAGGTGCAATACAGCTGTAAGAAAGGTTTAATGATACCCTGCAAATTCAAAAAGTACACAGTCTTTAAAGGTAAGGGTCTCAGAAATTATAGGCCTAAACTGAAAGTAAGTCCCTAAGTGGATGGGCTAGATTTTAGAATGATCATAGATGTTAGAAGAGGTGATGGATCAATTACATAGCTAGAAGATCAGGTTTAGAGGAGCTTCCAGATCAGAGTGGTTCAGCACAAGGGGTCAATGAAATGGAAGGCTTAGGAAAAAAAAATGTTGATGGAAGGGACCAATCAATTCAGTATTTCCAAAACTCATGAAACTATCTTTCCACAACATTGAACAGGGATCATAATTTAAAGAATGTCCTAATTATAATAACAAAATAACAATGGTCAGAATCGAAATAACTGCTTACAGGATCCCACTGATTCTAAACAGGCAAGGGTAGTGAGGAGAGAGAAGAAAGCTCTGAATGACAGGGAGAAGACAGGAAAGAATTACATTTCCTGAAGGAAGATTTCTATTTGTGTGAAGACTTCTCATAGTCAGTGCTAGATTTTAGTCTATGATGGACCATATTTTTCAAATGCTAATGGAAATTATTTTCCAATCCAAGAATTTGGTATTCAGCAGTACTGCAGTTTACAGAGTAGCCAACATAAAAAACATTTTTGACCTGCAACTTCATGCAATTTATCACCCTAAGATCCTATAAGACATACTTTTTTTGATTTTTATATGACTGGGAATGGGAAAAAATATTTTGATCTAATTATATATATATATTAATATATATATATTAATATATATATATATATTACCATGTACCCACCAAGCTTATCATTTACATTGTTTAAATAGTTATCCAGACATTAATACATTTCACATTAGGTCTTAAAAGAAATTTCAAATATTTTAAATGTATACTTTTATGGATATTTTAAACATAAAATATTAGCCAAAATATATTGCATCATTAAATACAGCACAATATTCTAGAAAACTCTTGGACAAGAAGAAAATCAGAATTCAAATTCGTGTTTTAAAATGGGAACATTACCAAAGTGATATGATTAACATAACTCATGAAAATGTGTATTTTTTCAGAAAAATGTTACAATAGCATTTAGTGTTAAAGCAAGGTTCATTTTCTGAGAATCTATTATGTAAAATAAATTCAAATGAGAAGATATTTTCAACAACAAAATAAATTTTAAGTGGAATAGAAAACTTTAGTAATATTTAATAAAAGCCATTGCTAATCTGTCACAATGTGTTTGAGGACAGGTCCCAATAAAATGGGAACTGGAGCAGTACTATTTCAATTCACACACTGCAGATTTATGGAGGACACCCAAAATCTATAATGTCATATGCTTCTGATGAAATTCTGATTGTCTCAATCATTCTCCAACTTGAATACTACATTTATGGAAGCAACTAGGACATATGGTTTCTTGATCCAACTCTGTACTATCCTTTCATGGACTAAAATTCTGGACATGATTTTGATTAGAACCTGGTTCTAATTTCCAGTAAGAAGTTGCTTCCAGTGTGGTTTGTGTTTAGAATGGTTTGCAAAAATATGAAAAATTCACATTTAGTATTTTTTCTTTTTAAGTGTTATTTTTATAAGTTCTTTTTAAAAATATTTATTTTTAATTTAATTAAATAAATTAATTTATTTTTTGATTTATTTTGTATACAAATGGGCTACAACTTCTCATTTCTCTGGTTGTACACAATGTAGAGTCACACTGTTTGTATAATCATACATGTACATAGGGTAATGATGTTTGTCTCATTCCATTATCTTTCCTTCCCCCTGGCCCTTCTCCACTCCTCCATTCTCTCTACACAATCCAATGATCCTCCATTCTTCCCTTACCCCCACCCCCCCCATTATGTATCATCATCTACTTATCAGAGAAAATATTCGGTCTTTGATTTTTTGGGATTGGCTTATTTCACTTAGCAGGATATTCTCCAACTCCATCCATTTACCTGCAAATGCCATGATTTTATTCTTTGCTTCATTTTCTATATCAGCAGTGGTGGAGAGACAGCTGTTGTAGAAAATATTAAATATTTTATCTCAGAAAATAATTATATTTTGCAATATATTTTATTTGTGTCAGTTCTCTTAAGGACTGCCTTCCTTGAAGGACAGAAAGAGACAATGGCAAGAATGTCTCACCCTTTTGAGGTGGGACATCATGAAATGTTCTTCTCCTCTCCCATGAACTTACAGAGCAGGTCCTTTCCATTGAATGCTGACACTTTTCTTAGGGGACTCTGGAAGGGTTATTTTTATTTTATTTATTTTATTTTTTGCCTCTGTGCTAGAAAGATCCAGAAATGTGCTAGAAATTGCAAAGTAACACAGGTTGCTAACACAAGAGAAAGAATAATTTTCTGTGGTTAGTATCCATAATCCTAGGTTTAGGTTATATGATAATGACATTGAAACAGAGTTCTTGAACAGAAATCACTTTTCAAAATGTTTGTTCTATCATTCTATGTCAGATTTAAATTGGCTTCTAAGAAAGACTACACACAGCAGTGTGAGAAAAGCAATTCAGAGATATTCTCAGACACATTACGTTGAATAGATTTCTGTAGACCTGTTTTATATATGCCAGTCCAAATAGCTTTTATGTCCTGCCATAGAATTTTCCTGTAGGCCCCTTTAGCTAACCCTTAGTATTCTTAACATGATGATTTCTATTTTCTTTATGTAGCAATATAATTACTTTTCAGAAGCAAGAGCATTGGGCCTGTTTTCCTTTTTTCTATTGAGTTAGAGTTCATTTTGGCAGTTACTATAATTGCATATTACTGAATTCAGGAACACTAGCCAGAAAAGTAAAATGGGAACTGGTGCAGTACTATTTCAATTCACACACTAGTTTCCCTATAAATAATTTCACAAGCACACCACTCCCCTCTCTCCAAAGGCTTCCAGAACACGACAAAAAGAACATGATCAAAAGCATTTTTGTTTAACTCAAGGCAAAACAAGTAGAAGAAAGGCAAACTATAAAAGGAACAAAGCATTCTCTATAATTATACTTTCGAAAATGTTTCATTTCTCCTAAATATTGCATATGCTTTAATGGTTTTTATTTTGAATGTTTAATGTTATTCATAGTTACTGAAATATACTATTTTTAATAATTGAGTCTTATTAAGGCAGGACAGGTCCTATTCTTTTAAACTTTCATGAATAAATGACACATAAAATATATTGCAAAATATAATTATTTTCTGAGATAGAATATCATTTCAAAAGTGGTAGGAGAAAGGTTTGCAAAAATCAGAGAATTTAGAAGTATGCATGCCTATGGTTGAAATAGATGACAAAGAAGAAAAAAAATTATAGCATTTCAAAAGGATAATAAAAGTATCATTAGGATTTTCATAGAAACCCAGACCATTTGATTCTTCTTATTAAGAAAAAAAATACTTAATGTGTTATAAAATATTTATTGCACTGCTGCTTTGTGTTACATTAACATGAAAATTTCAAACATAAAATGCAATATTGTTTATGAGATCATAAAGTTACAAGCTCTCCTATATTGGTTAAGTACAGTCTGATTTTGACTTTATATTCAGGCATCCAGTTATCCTCTCAGAGAGTTATTTATGGTCAAAATTTAAAGCTCCCTGTCTCAATACTCTATTTTTAAAATTTCCAACTACTAGTCATTTTATCTAGCTATTTTATAACTATTAAAAAATAGTCCAAATGATGTTTATCAATTCAACTCTAAGTTCTAAGTTCTTAGCAGGCTTTCAAGTGCTATTTGTTGAACAAACGGCTAGAAGTATATTTCTATGACACACCTAAACTTAAAATAAATATTTTATTCATTTATGAATAAGAATATTCAGAAAAGTTTTAAAATTATTTGCTAATTTCTGTATAATATTTGGCTTCTATAATTTGACTTTTTATAATGATCTTGACTACTATATTTATGCTTCAATTAATATGATTTTTTATGAGCTTAAACACTGTGGATTTTAAAAACAGGCAAAAAGACATTGTTTTATATTTGAGATATTTTTAAGACTTCATATTTTGAGATACAGTAATTAATTGCCACAAAGTTCAAAAATGTTAGAGATTCTCTTGTACCTATTACTAATATAATACATAATAACTTAGATACCTATACATATAATACATAAATAATAGCTTACATATATTATAGCTTACCTATCTATAATACAATATCAAATCAATATCAAGAAACTGATATTGATTCACTACTATTAATGAGATTGTAGATTTTTGCCAGATTTCACATACCTCTGTGTGTGTGTGTGTGTGTGTGTGTGTAGTTCTATAGGATATCATTACTTCCATAGATTTCTATGAACACTGGCACAAAAAGACACAAAATGATGTGATCATCATCTAGGAATGATTTTAGAGCAGTTTATAATCCATCCTCTTTTAATACATTGCTAGCTGGTAAATACTTAAAGTGGTTTGCATCAACATGGTAATATATTCAGTTGATCCTTTATCTTTTCACCAACCAGGAATTAGGCTGTTGACTTCTCCAGCCTACACCAGTACCTAGCATAAAGAAGTTTTTATATAAATAAGTAATTTTATTTGCTTCAAGTGGTTGGAAGGATTGGAACCTTCTCAGGTCTTCTTCCTTGCTTGTACATGGCCATCTTCCCTGTGTCTGTGGAAGATCTTCTCCCTGGATCAAACTCTTTTACAAGACTATAAGAGAATCCATAGGAACTAATTTAAATGAGTTACATCCTTAATTGCTGTATCTCCAAATGTGGTTACTTTATGAAGTACAAGGTGTTGGGATTTCAATATATGAATATTAAGGAAGTGCAGTTCAGTTCCTAACAGTTACTTATTCTCTTTCAAGTAGTGAAATACTGATCATTAAAAACTGGTTCTAGAATAGAGGAGACTCATTTCTTTTTGATTACCTGTCTTCCCTTTTATAGTTGCTGTACTTCCTTTTAGATATAGTAGGAACTCACTTATCTTCACTGATTTATAGGCTTTATAAGATGACAGATATTTGTAGGTTATTAATATAAATATCTGATTAACCAGAGGATCTTTAAATAATTTAACAATTTAAAATCTATTACTATTTCTGTGACTAACCATACATGACTAGCAGAGTCAGGCTTGGCTGAGCCATGGAACATGGAAATCTGACTTCCAGGAATGGGCAGTCATGAAAGACTGATATAGGCTGGGGTTTGTGACTTCTGTGCAGAGTGGCTCACTGCCTGAAAAAGTGCTGATCCTGCTGGGATGTCCTACTAAAGCAAATGGCTTCCTTAACTTCACCCCATCCTGTTCCTCACAGAAGAAGCTCCTCCTGGTCACCCCTTACCTGTACAACTCTAAATACAGGGAAGGTGGGCTCCTCCATGATTGTTAGAAGCCAGATCTTAGCATGGCTCAATCTGTCATGCCCTCTTTGATTTAAAAAAGATAACAGTCTCTCTTTCTAAAAAATTTTATTATGTATTTATTTATTTTTTTCTTTCTTTTTTTAAAATTTATTTTTATTGTAAACAAATGGGATATATGCTGTTTCTGTTTGTACATGGAGTAACAGCATACCGTTTGCGTAACCATACATTTACATAGGGTAATGATGTTTGAATCATTCTGCTATTATTCCTCCCCCGCCACACCTCCTGCCCCTCTTTTCCCACTATACAGTCCCTCCTTCCTCCATTTTTGCACCCCACCAACCCCCCATTATGTGTCATCATCCGCTTAGCAGCAAGATAATTCATCCTTTGGATTTTTGAGATTGGCCTATCTCACTTAGCATGATATTCTCCAATTTCATCCATTTGCCTGCAAATGCCATAATTTTATTATTCTTTATGACTGAGTATAATATTCCATTGTATATATATATATATACTACAGTTTCTTTATCCATTCATCAATTGTAGGACATCTAGGTTGGTTCCACAGTATGGCTATTGTGAATTGAGCAGCTATGAACACTGATGTGCCTGTATCTCTGTAGTATGATGATTTTAAGTCCTTTGGGTATAGGCCAAGGAGAGGGATAGTTGGGTCAAATGGTGGGTCCATTCCAAGTTTTCTAAGGAATCTCCACACTGCTTTCCAAAGTGGCTGCACTAATTTGCAGCCCCATCAGCAATGTATGAGTGTACCTTTTTCCCCACATCCTCTCCAACACCTATTGTTGCTTGTATTCTTGATAATCGCCATTCTAATCGGGGTGAGATGGAATCTTAGTGTAGTTTTGATTTGCATTTCTCTTATTACTAAAGATGGTGAACATTTTTTCATATGTTTGTTGATTGCTTATATAGATCTTCTTCTGTGAAGTGTCTGTTCATATCCTTAGCTCATTTGTTGATTGGGGTATTTGTATTCTTTGTGTAGAGTTTTTTGAGTTCTTTATATACTCTGGAAATTAGTGCTCTATCTGAAGCATGAGTGGCAAAGATATTCTCCCACTCTGTAGGCTCTCTCTTTGCATTGCTGATAGTTTCCTTTGCTGAGAGAAAGCTATTTAGTTTGTTTCTGTCCCAGTTATTGATTCTTGCTTTTATTTCTTGTGCTATGGGAGTCCTCTTAAGGAAGTCTGATCCTAAGCCAACAAGTTGAAGATTTGGACCTACTTTTTCTTCTATAAGATGCAGGGTCTCTGGTGGGATTTCAAGGTCCTTGATCCATTGTGAGTTGATTTTTGTGCAGGGTGAGAGATAGGGGTTTAGTTTCATTCTGTTGCATATGGATTTCCAGTTTTCCCAGCACCATTTGTTGAAGAGGCTATCTTTTCTCCATTGAATATTTTTGGCACCTTTGTCTAGTATGAGAAAATAATATTTATTTGGGTTTGTGTCTGTGTCCTCTATTCTGTACCATTGATCTACCTGTCTATTTTGGTGCCAATGCCATGCCGTTTTTGTTACTATTGCTTTGTAGTATAGTTGAAGTTCTGGTATTGCGATACCCCTTGTTTCATTCTTCCTGCTAAGGATTGCTTTAGCTATTCTGGGTTTCTTATTCTTCCAACTGAATTTCATGATTGCTTACTCTATTTCTGTAAGGTACATCATTGGGATTTTAATTGGAATTGCATTGAATCTGTATAGCACTTTTGGTAGTATGGTCATTTTTACAATATTAATTCTGCCTATCCAAGAACATGGGAGATCTTTCCATCTTCTAAGGTCTTTGTCAATTTCTTTTTTCAATGTTTTGTAGTTTTCATTGTAGAGATCTTTTACCTCTTTGGTTAGATTGATTCCCAAGTATTTTATTTTTTTTGAGGCTATTGCAAGTGGAGTTGTTTTCCTCATTTCCCTTTCAGCTGTTTCATCGCTTGCATATAAAAATGCTTTAGATTTATGTGTGTTGATTTTACAGCCTGCTATTTTGCTGAATTCATTGATGAGGTCTAGAAGTTTTCTGTAGGAATTTTTTGGATCCTCTAAATATAGAATCATGTCATCCGTAAATACTGACAGCTTAAGTTCCTCTCTTCCTGTTCGTATCCCTTTAATGTCTTTGATCTGCCTAATTGCTCTGGCTAGAGTTTCGAGGACAATGTTGAATAGAAGTTGTGAAAGTGGACATCCCTGTCTTGTTCCCATTTTTAAAGGGAATGGTTTCAGTTTTTCTCCATTAAGAATGATGTTGGTGATGGGTTTAACATAATTAGCCTTTACAATGTTCAGTTATGTTCCTACTATCCCTATTTTTTCTAGTGTTTTGAGCATGACGGGGTGTTGTATTTTGTCGAACGCTTTTTCTGCATCAATTGAAATAACCATATGATTCTGATCCTTAAGTCTATTGACATGATGGATTACGTTTATTGATTTACGAATGTTGAATCATCCTTGCGTTCCAGTAATGAACCCCACTTGATCGTGGTGCACAATTTTCTTAATATGTTTTTGTATACGGTTTGCCAATATTTTATTAAGGATCTTTGCATCTATATTCATGAAGGATATTGGTCTAAAATTTTCTTTCCTTGATGTGTCTTTTCTTGGTTTGGGTATGAAGGTGATATTAGCTTCATAGAATGAGTTTGGTAGGGTACCTTCCTTTTCTATTTCCTGGAATACTTTGAGAAGTATTGGAATTAGTTCTTCTTTGAAGGTCTAGTAGAACTTGGCTGAGAATCCGTCTGGTCCTGGGCTTTTCTTGGATGGTAGATTTTCAATGGCTTCTTCTATTTCATTGCTTGATATTGATCTGTTTAAATTGTATATGTCCTCCTGGTTCAGTCTGGGAGGAGCATATGCCTCTAGGAATTTGTCAATGTCTTCAGTAGTTTCTATTTTGTTGGAATACAGATTTTCAAAGTAGTTTCTCATTATATTCTGTATCTCAGTGGTGTCTGTCATGATATTTTCTTTTTCACCATGAATTTTAGTAATTTGAGTTTTCTCTCTCCTTCTCTTTGTTAGTGTGGCTAAGGGTTTGTCTATTTTTTTATTTTATCAAAGAACCAACTTTTTTTCTGTCAATTTTTTGAATAGTTTCTTTTGTTTCAATTTCATTGATTTCAGCTCTGATTTTAATTATTTCCTGTCTTCTACTACTTTTGCTGTTATTCTGTTCTTCTTTTTCTAGGTCTTTGAGCTGTAATGTTAGGTCATTTAGCTGTTGACTTTTCATTCTTTTCTGGAATATGCTCCATACAATGAATTTTTCTCTTAGTACCACTTTCATAGTGTCTCAGAGATTTTGATATGTTGTATTGTCGTTCTCATTGACCTCTAAGAATTTTTTTATCTCCTCCCTGATGTTTTCTGTTATCCATGTTTCATTCAATAGCACATTATTTAGTCTCCAGCTGTTGGAGTAATTTCTGTTTTTTATTTTGTCATTGATTTCTATTCTCAGTCCATTATGATCTGATAGAACACAAGGCAGTATCTCTATTTTTTTGTATTTCCTAAGGGCTGCTTTGTGGCATAACATATGGTCTATTTTCTAGAAGGTTCCATGTGCTGCTGAGAAGAAAGTGAATCCGCTCATTGATGGATGGAATATTCTATATATGTCTATTAAATCTAGATTATTGATTATGTTATTGAGTTCTATGATTTCTTTGGTTGGTTTTTGTTTGGAAGATCTATCTAGTGGTGACAGCGGTGCATTAAAGTCACCCAGAATTATTGTGTTGTGGTCTATTTGATTCTAGAAATTGAGAAGGATTTGTTTTATAAACAGGGATGCACCATTGTTTGGGGAATAAATATTTACTATCATTATGTCTTCCTGATTTGTGGTTCCCTGAAGCAGTATGAAATGTCCTTCTTTATCCCTTCTGACTAATTTGGCTTGAAGTCCGCTTTATCTGATATAAGGATGGAAACCCCGCTTTTTTACTGAGTCCATGTTCGTGGTAGGCTTTTTCCCATCCTTTCACCTTTAGTCTGTGGATGTCTTTTTCTATGAGATGAGTCTCTTGCAGGCAGCATATTGTTGGGTCTTTCTTTTTAATCCATTCTGCCAGTCTATGTCTTTTGATTGATGAGTTTAGGTCATTAACGTTCAGGGTTATTATTGAGATATGATTTGTATTCCCAGTCACTTGTCTTATTTTTGGTTTCTAAATTGGATTGGTTTCTCCTTTGAGTGGTTTTTCTCTAAGGTAGTTCCTCCCTTTGCTGACCTACATTGTTGTTTTTCATTTGCTACTCATGGAATATTTTGTTGAGAACATTCTGTAGTGCAGGTTTTCTATTTGTAAATTCTTTTAACTTTTTTTATCATGGAAGGATTTTATTTCATCTGCAAATCTGAAGGTAAGTTTTGCTGTGTATAGGATTCTTGGTTGGCAACCATGTTCTTTCAGAGCTTGAAATATGTTGTTCCAGCTCCTTTTAGCTTTTAGATTCTGGGTTGAGAAGTTGGCTGCTATCCATATTGGTCCCCCCTATATGTAATCTGATGCTTTTTTCTCATGGCCTTCAAAATCCTACCTTTATTTTGAATGTTAGACATTTTCATTATGATTTTCCTTGGTGTGGACCTGTTGTGATTTTGTGCATTTGTTTTGTTCTCTAAGCCTCTTGTATTTGATTGTCCATTTCATTCTTCAGGTTTGGGAAATTTTCTGAAATTATTTCATTGAATAGTTTTTTCATTCCTTTGGTTTGTATCTCTGTGTCTTCCTCAATCCCAATAATTTTAAAATTTGGTCTTTTCATGATGTCCCATAGTCTTGGAGTTTCTGTTCATGATTTCTTACCATCTTCTCTGTTTGGGCAACTTTATTTTCAAGATTAAATATTTTGTCTTCATTGTCTGAGGTTCTGTCTTCCAAGTGGTCTAGTCTTTTGGTGAT
This sequence comes from Sciurus carolinensis, assembly GCF_902686445.1. Taxonomy (NCBI): domain Eukaryota; kingdom Metazoa; phylum Chordata; class Mammalia; order Rodentia; family Sciuridae; genus Sciurus; species Sciurus carolinensis. The sequence continues at coordinate 91,524,927 of NC_062224.1, forward strand.
GCTTTCCATTGAGTTTTTTATTTGGTTTATTGTTTCCTTTATTTCAAGGATATCCGTTTTTTTTTTTTTTTTTTTTTTTTTTAGAATCTCTATCTCTTTGTCGAAATGATCTTTTGCTTCCTGCAGTTGCTCTTTCAACTGCTTATTGGTATTATCATTCAGTGCCTGCATTTGCTCTCTTATCTCATCCTTTGCTTCACGAATCATCTTAATCATGTATAATCTGAAGTCCCTTTCTGACATTTCTTCTACCATACTGTCATTGTATTCTATTAATATAGAATCTAGATTTGTTTGGATCATTTTCTTCCCTTGTTTTTTCATGTTGTTCATGGATCTTCCCCTCCCGTAGTGCAGATCTGGGGTATTGCAGATTTCCCCCTATAGGCTTATAGTGGCCCTATAGGTTTCCATAACCCTTTCTTTAAGGGGAGAACAATATTAGCAGTGCCCAATTCAGACAATATGCAATCCTAGACCAAATAACCCCTATGGGGACAATAACAAAATTGTCATAATAAACAGAATGAGTTCAAATATTATCTTCGTTAAAACAAACAGATTTGCAATAAGGTCTCATAACTGTCTCTTGTACTTATTTTACTAAGTGAGTTTCTTAGTGATTAATCTACAGCTGGCTCATCCCTCCAACAGAAATCCTTTCACTCACCCACGCTGGATGTGGAAACCATACATATTTGGATATTCATCTGATAGTCAATTGTTATTGTTTGGATGTGAGGTGTCCCCCAAAAGTTCCTGTGGTTTCTGCAGGACTATTTACAGGTAAAATGATTGAATTGTGAGAGCTGAACCCTAATCAGTTCATCCTTGTTTGAATGGACTGGGTGTTAACAGTAGGCAGGCAGAGCATGACTGGAGGAGGTACACTGGTGTTGTGCTCTGGAACGATGCATCTCTGTATTCCCTTCTCTCTTCCTGGCCCACCTTAAGCTGAGCAGCTTTCCTCCACTGGAGGTTTCTGCCATATGTGCTGCCTTACTGTAGGCCCAGAGCAATGGAGTTGGTTGTCCATGGACTGAGGCCTCTAAAATCTTGAGCCCTAAATAAACTCCTCCTCCTCTAAGTGGTTCTTGTCAGGTATTTTAGTCACAGCAATGAAAAGCTTACTAAAGCACAAGTGATGAGAGAAACACATACCAGGGAAGCACTCCCATTTAGAAGACTCAGTGCTGTCTGGTTTCTCCAGGGGTGCCCTGAGGAAGGATAGCCTTCCTTCTACTTCCAATCACAGTCAGCTACACAAAAACAGACTTGTGTTGCCACTGTGTAAATCTGTAGACCTTAGGACATTCATGTACCTAAAAGATATCTGTTAACTAGTATATATATTACAAATCAGAACATGAATTAAAATTATGGATTTGATTAATCATAGTGACATTATTAGTAAAACTAAGTCTGGAAACATTTAAACTCCTAGTACATTCTGTTTTATGAGAACCATGGTAGCACAAGCTATTTCCTTTGCAAGGGATTCTTTCACTAGAATTTAAAAAAACCAACAAAGAACAAATGACAAATACAACAACAAAAACAACAACATCTAGTTCTCTGGTAATTTGATTATATCACTTAAAACTCTGCAGGGGTTTCTATTATAACATTCATATGGTTGGTATTTACACAGATTTATTAAAGTCTTTAGTTGCTAGATTTAAGAAATGCAGAATAAAAAAAATCTGATAATGATTGGGTACATGAATCGTATAATTTAATATTTCTTTCTACATTTTTTCTTAACAAAAGGGGAATAAATTTGGTGACCACTAGACAGGGTCATTTTTTAACTTCAAATAAGATTATTAATGTGAAGATCTCTAACTCTGAGGTAATACGCCAAAATTAATGATTATCATTCTTTCATATTAAATGTAATATTGCTGTGCTCAAGATTGAATTTATAAACATAAATATTATCTTTTATTCTGATCCATTTTTTATATTCATTCAATTGCCCATTTATTTTCATTGAAAATCACAATCTACTAAAACAGAAAACATAAATTTTTGATATACTTTTCTAAATTTATCAGCCATTAACCTTTTACAACTTTTCACTGTTTTAAAAAACACATCATTATTTCTCTTTCTTTTGTATAGTAACCTCGTAGCATTTCTGTTTTGTCAGTCTTGATATTATTTTCAAAACGGTTCCACAGGTGAAATATAGTTGACCTGTGACAGCCTCTGTTTTATTATGCTGATTTTAAAATTTATTATTCAGCAGTTGCTGAAGCAAAAGTGAATAAGGAAAATTATAGTTTTGCTTAAAAATATTATTTCTACAACTTGGAAATAAATTAATTACCTCATTATTACTTGAATTAAATACATTTCACTCATGTATAAAACACATTAACATAAGTGGAAGAACTCACTATGTACTTTTTAACTTTATCTAATTTTGAGGAAATTTAGATTGTTTATAATTGATAAATAAATAATATGGAACATGTAGTTACACATAAAAATCTCCATTAAATCAAAAGGTATGTTGATACTTAAGATATAGTTTCATATCTTGTACAGACCAATCATCCTTAATTCAAAAATCTTAAATCTGAAATTCTCCAAAATCCAAAACATTTGAACACCAACATGGGATGCCATAGGGAAAAATTCCCTACCACAACATATTGTTTCAAGTACAATAATATTGAAAATATTGTAAGGTATTACCTCTGGTCTATATGTACAGAGTTTATATGCAGTATAAATTCATTTCTTGTTTAGCTTTATGCCTCATTGCCAATATATCTAATCACATGTAAGAAAATTTTTCAAAATATTAAAAAATCTGAAATCCCATGCAGTCTGGTCTAAAGTATTTAGATAAGCAATACACAACTTATGCTACATTGGTATGAACGTTGCATTGTTCTTCGGTTCATTTTAGAGTTAAATAGCAAATAATATCAGTAGAATCTTTCTCTGAATTAAGTTGTTGAGATTAAAAATTATCAATTATAATTCAAATTAAAGGCAGGATAAAAAATAGATATTTTTCTGAAAATTGACTTTTTAAAATGTTTGGTTTACTTTTTGGCAGTAAACATTTTTTGTAACTGTGTTTTTTCTCAGACTCAAAATTATGTCATATTTCATCATCAAATTTTTTGACAAGGAATAATTAAAGGGTTAGCATCATCTGAAATTACGGTAGGTTGGAGAAGAAGAACTATATGGAATTAAATTGTTGCCAAAATGATCTACGAGTTGATCTCTTTAGAGCAGACTATGAGATCCATAATACTTAGATCTAAAAAAGTAGAATAAATACAGGTATTGTTGTACTTCCAGACAGAAAATATATAGAAGAAAAAATATAGACAAGAAAAAGAATTAAATGCATATATTTATTTTTATTTTTATTTTTATTTTTTTTTGCAGTGCTGGGGACTGAACCCAGGGCCTTGTGCTTGCGAGGCAAGCACTCTACAAACTGAGCTATCTCCCCATCCCTAAATGCATATATTTAAATATTTATTTGAAACCTGGTAGTTGATGATGGAGTTTGTTATATAATTTGAATATTTTTTTTTAACCCACATGATCAGTATTTGTCTTTGACTATGTCCCTAGTTAATAGATATACAACTCATAAAAAGGAACCATCTATGTAGAGAGACTGTGGAAGAACATTCCAGAAGCAAAAGTCCTGAAGCAGAAACTATTTTATCAGGCTAGAAGAAAACTTAACTGTTTGTAATAGTCCCAGTTTACACAAAATAAAAAGGAGAAATGTAAAGTTTAGGATTAATTTAACAGTTATTAAAAACCTTGATGTGTCTGGCATTGTTATAATTTGGATTACATAAGCAAATTTGTGACATTTCCCAGGTGAATTGTGTATTTTTTCAAAGGGCACATTCCCGTAAGTGAGTTAGTGCAGTAGATGTCAATAGATCTCCAAAGAAAAAAAATGTGAAAAAATAAGTCTTGAGTTCATGCTTGGGAGGGCTAAATTTTAACATTCATTCTAAGGAAAATTGATATTGGAATGGAAATTTAACAAATTAGGTGGTATACTGGGGTTCTGTAAAAGTGAAATACTAAGAAAGCCCCAGGAAGCAACATGTACAAAGAAAAGTGCATTAACTCAAGGGCTCCTATTCAGTTAGTAGGACCAATATCCCCCATGGATTAGACTTAGGGTATGCATTGATAGAAGTGGTTATATGCCACTCATTGGGTATTAAAATATGTGCAAGATGGTAAGACAAACATTCATGCTTTTACTCTACAATATTATGGTGTTAATTAAACGGAACTGTAACACATTTATGTATGTATTTTGAACTTGTTGCTGGAAGAAGTTTCACAGAGAAAGAATCAATAATTAAAATGTATTATTTTCACATTTCTTTCATTTACTATCTGTTTAGCTCATTTTAATTTTTTTTAGTTAAGACAATTATTTAGTTTTGTTTTGGTTTCATTTACTTTTGAGTCACGTAAATTTAATGAAAAAAGAGATAATGATTTATAAAACCTGACTATATAGATATTTTTATTTAATCAATCCAATTATCCACTTGAATTAGAGGAATTCAAATATGATATCTCCTTTTATTCTTTAGGTACCACACTTATACTTCACTGCTGCAGTGAAATATAAGTCAGTACTTTTCAATCCCTACAGTTATACATATTATTGCTTCTGGCTAACCACAACTTGACTGATGCAGATGTTAAATCTAATTTAATCTAAGTTCTCTGTGGATATTCGTAATTAAACCACTAACTCTTGCCTGGGGTTGTATTAAATTTATATATTGGAAAAATGATTTTCATAATTGCAGGGTTAAATTTTATTTTCCTTGAAATTGAAATAATAGACAACATCTGAGAGTAAATTTCAGGAATATAGATTCTCAGGGAGTACCATTTACTGACAAGCAATGAAACTAACATCTTCAATTATGTTAATATATAACATGTTCTGCAAAAATACACTAAAATTCATTAACTCAGTAGCACATGTTGAAGTGTTCTGCTCATATAACTGGGACTTTCCTTCATGCCTTATTGATTTTAAGTTGCTAGTACTTCCAGACTTGCTTCCATTACTACTTTCAGAAATTCCTTCCTCTATTTTCTCTAAATTATTCATCTCTGAAGTTCATGTCATCCTTTCCCCTTACTGTAAACATTTCTAGAAAATTAAGTCAATGTCCTCATTCTATGAAGATATCATTCCCAATTTGCTGTCTAATCCCCCAAATTTCTGCTTTGATAACTCTAGAAGGTAGCAATATCTATTTAGATGAAAGTTTTAACTTGGATCTCCTAATTCTTTGATCTCCATTTTTTCTAGTATCTTGTCTTTCATGCTGCCCTGGCCCTTCCATCCCATGGATATACTGTGTACATTATCCCATCTCTGACTAATTTTATTTTGTCATAATTAAATATTAAGAACCCAATTTGATGCTGAGGTCAGACGCCATCGCAGAGCCAGCCAGCCCGCCTGAACCCCACACCAAGGTCGAACACCATTGCTAAGCCTGCCTGCCTGCCCCCCTGCTGCTGAGGGACACTACGCTTGCCTCTGTGCTGACTCTGCACCCTCACTGGGGCTTCCAAGATTAGGCTGGTGCAGGCATTTTGAGTTATTCCTGAGGGCGTGGCCATCATCATTGGAAGGGCAGCTCTCTTCCTGAGACACATACAGAGACTAGAGGACCTTTGACAGGACCCAGGAGTCAAGAAGAGGAGGTATTGAGAAACTCAGGACCAACCCAGAGCCACTGGGTGAGTCTCCCTGAATGGAGAGGTAGTCCCAGAACACAGGGAACTTCATGGAGTAGAGTGGCCCAGTGTGACTCCCCTGCTGGAGCCCTGAACTCGGACAACCGGGAGCACTGCAGACTTCAGGCTACTGAAGGTTGGGAGGTGATACATTGGAAATCTATAGGGACACTATAAGTCAATAGAGGAAATCTGCAATATCTCAGAGTTTCACTACTAGAGGGGTAGATACCTGACCAATATGAGAAAACAAGGGAAGAAAATGTCCCAAACAAATCTAGATGCTATATCAATAAAATCCAATGACAGCATGGCAGAAGAAATGTCAGAAAGGGAGTTCAGAATGTACATAATTAAAATGATCAGAGAGGTAAATGATGAAATGAAAGAGCAACTGCAGGCATTGAATGATCGCACCACTCAACAGTTAAAAGAGCAAATGCGGGAAGCAAAAGATCATTTCAATAAAGAGATAAAGATACTGAAAAAAAAAAAAAACAACAGAAATTCTTGAAATGAAGGAAACAATAAACCAAGTTAAAAACTCCACAGAGAGCATAACCAATAGGATAGAACACCTGGAAGACAGAACCTCAGACATTGAAGAAAAAATATTTAATCTTGAAAACAAAGTTGACCAAACGGAGAAGATGGTAAGAAGTCATGAACAGAATCTACAAGAATTATGGGACATCATGAAAAGGCCAAATTTAAGAATTATTGGGATTGAGGAAGGCTTAGAGAACAAACCAAAGGAATGAACAATCTATTCAATGAAATAATATGAGAAAATTTCCCAAATCTGAAGATTGAAATGGAAAATCAAGTACAAGAGACTTATAGAACTCCAAATGTACAAAATTACAGCAGACCCACAAAGACACATTATTATGAATATACCCAACATACAAAATAAAGACAACTTTAAAGACTGCGAGAGGAAAAAATCAAATTAAATTCAGGGGGAAACCAATACATATATCAGCAGATTTTTAAACCCAGACCCTAAAAGCTAGAAGGGTCTGGAACATTTTCAAAGCTCTGAAAATAAATGGATGCCAACCAAGTGTCTTATACCCAGCAAAACTTACCTTCAGATTTGAGGACAAAATAAAATCCTTCCATCATAAACAAAAGCTAAAAGAATTTACAAAAAGAAAGCCAGCACTACAGAACATTCTCAGCAAAATATTCCATGAGGAAGAGATGAAAGACAATGATGTAAATCAGCAAAGGGAGGAATTCCCCTAAAGGAATAGCCAAATAAATCAGAAACCAAGTTGTGTCAAAAAAAAAAAAAAATGAGCTAAATGACTGGGAATACAAATCATATCTCAATAATAACCCTGAATGTTAATGGCCTGAACTCAATAATCAAAAGACACAGACTGGCAGATTGGATAAAAAAGAAAGATCCAACAATATGCCACCTGAAAAAGAGACTCATCTCATAGAAAGAGATACCCACAGACTGAAGGTGAAAGGATGGGGAAAAATATACCATGCACAGGGACACAGCAAAAAAGCCAGAGTATCCATCCTCATATCAGATAATATGGACTTCAAGTCAAAGTTCATCAGAAGGGATAAAGAAGGACATTTCATACTGCTTAAGGGAAGCATAAATCAGCAAGACATAACAATCATAAGTATCTATGCCCCAAACAGTGGCTCATCCATGTACCACAAACAACCCTTCTCAATTCCAGGAATCAAAAAGACCACAACACAATAATACTTGGTGATTTTAACACACCTCTCTCACCGCTGGACTGATCTTCCAAACAAAAACTGAACAAAGAAACCATAGATCTCAATAACACAATCAATAATTTAGACTTAAGGGACATATATAGAATATACCATCCAACAAAGAGTGGAAACACTTTCTTCTCAGCAACACATGGATCATTCTCTAAAGTAGACCATATATAATGCCACAAAACTACTGTTAGCAAATACAAGAAGATAGAGATACTACCTTGTACTCTATCAGATCATAATGGATTGAAATTAGAAAGAAATGACAGAATAAAATACAGAAACTACTCCAAAACCTGAAGATTAATGCACTATGGAATGATGAATGGATAACAGAAGACCTCAGGAAGGGAAATAAAAATATTCTTGGAGGAAAACAAGAACAAAGAAACATCATATCAAAATCTCTGGGACACTATGAAAGCAGTACTTAGAGGAAAATTTATTTCATGGAGCACATTCAATAAAAGAAGAAAAAATTGACAAATAAACGATGTAACAATACAGTTCACAGCCCTAGAAAAAGAAGAACAGAGCAACACCAAAAGTAGTAGAAGACAGGAAATAGTTAAAATCAGAGCTAAAATCAATGAAATTGAAATGAAAGAAACAATAAAAATATTGACAAAATAAATATTTTGGTTCTTTGAAAAAATAAACAAAATCGGTAAACCCTTAGCCACACTAACAGAGAAAGAAAGAGAAAACTCAAATTACTAAAATTTGGAATGAACAAGGAAATATCACGACAGACATGATTGAAATACAAAACACAATTAGAAGCTATTTTGAAAATCTATACTCCAACAAAATAGAAAATTTCGAAGACATCAACAGGTTTCTAGAGACATATGAATTGCCTAAACCGAACCAGGAGGACATACACAACTTAAGTAGATCAATTTCAAGTAGTGAAATAGAAGCCTACCAACAAAAGAAAAGTCAGGAACCAGATGGGTTCTCAGCCGAGTTCTATAAAACCTTTAAAGAGGAGTTCATCCCAATACTCCTCAAAGTATTCCATGAAATAGAAGAGGAGGGAATTCTTCCAATCTCATTCTATGAATCCAATATCACCCTGATACCTAAACCAGACAGAGACACAACAGGAAAGAAAATTTCAGACCAATATCCTAAATGAACATTAATGCAACAATTCTGAAGAAAATCTTAGCAAATGGCATACAAAAATATATTAAAAAGATAGTGCACCACAATCAAGTGGGATTTATCCCAGGGATGCAGGTTGGTTCAACATCCAGAAATCAATAACTGTAATTCACCATATCAACAGACTTAAGGTCATGAATCACATGATTATTTTGATAGATGCAGAAAAAGCATTTGATAAAATACAGCATCCCTTCATGCTGAAAACACTAGAAAAAATAGGGATAGTGGGAACATTCCTTAACATTGTAAAGGCCATCTACGCTAAGCCCATGGCCAATATCATTCTAAATGGTGAAAAACTGAACAAGGAACAAGGCAGGGATGCCCTCTTTCACCACTTCTATTCAACATTGTCACTGAAACTCTAGCCACAGCAATTAGACAGACTAAGGAAATTAAAGGGATACGAATAGGAAAAGAAGAACTCAAACTATCCCTATTTACTGATGACATGATTATATATTTAGAGGAACCGGGAAATTCCACCAGAAAACTTTTAGAACTCATAAGTGAATTCAGTAAAATAGCAGGATATACGATCAATGCTCATAAATCCAATGCATTTTTACACATAAGTGATGAATCCTCAAAAAGAGAAGTTAGGAAAACTACCCCATTCACAATAACCTAAAAAAAAAATAAAATACTTGGGAACCAATCTAGCAAAAGAGGTGAAAGACCTCTACAATGAGACTACAGAACACTAAAGAAAGAAATTAAAGAAAACCTTAGAAGATGGAAAGATCTCCCATGTTCTTGGATAGGCAGAATTAATATTGTCAAAATGGCCATACTACCAAAAGTGCTATACAGATTCAATGAATTTCCAATTAAAATCCCAATGATGTACCTTACAGAAATAGAGCAAGCAATCATGATACTCAGTTGGAAGAATAAGAAACCCAGAATAGCTAAAGCAATCGTTAGCAGGAAGATGAAGCAGGGGGTATCACAATACCAGAACTTCAACTATTCTACAAAGCAATAGTAACAAAAACGGCGTGGTATTGGTACTAAAATACACAGGTAGATCAATGGCACAGAATAGAGGACACAGACAGAAAACCCCAAAAAGACAAAGGTGCCAAAAACATGCAGTGGAGAAATGATAGCCTCTTCAACAAATGGTGCTGGGAAAACTGGAAATCCCATATGCAACAGAATGAAACTAAACCCATATCTCTCACCCTGCACAAAATTCAACTCCCAACGGATCAAGGACCTTGAAATCAGACCAGGGACCCTGCATCTTATAGAAGAAAAAGTAGATCCAAATCTTCACCTTGTTGGCTTAGGATCAGACTTCCTTAAGAGGACTCCCATAGCACAAGAAATAAAAGCAAGAATCAACAACTGGGATAGATTCAAACTAAAAAGCTTTCTCTCAGCAAAGGAAACTATCAGCAATGTGAAGAGAGAGCCTACAGAGTGGGACAATATCTTTGCCACTCATGCTTCAGATAGAGCACTAATTTCCAGAGTATATAAAGAACTCAAAAAACTCTACACAAAGAATACAAATAATCCAATCAACAAATGGGCTAAGGAAATGAACAGACACTTCACAGAAGAAGATCTACATGCAATCAACAGATATATGAAAAAATGTTCAACATCTCTAGTAATAAGAGAAATGCAAATCAAAACTACACTAAGAATCCATCTCACTCCAATTAGAATGGCAATTATCAAGAATACAACCAACAACAGGTGTTGGAGAGGATGTGGGGAAAAAGGTACACTCATACATTGCTGGTGGGGCTGCAAATTAGTGCAGCCACTTTGGAAAGCAGTGTGGAGATTCCTTAGAAAACTTGGAACGGACTCACCATTTGACCCAACTATCCCTCTCCTCGGCCTATACCCAAAGGACTTAAAATCAGCATACTACAGAGTTACAGCCACATCATTGTTCATATCTGCTCAATTCACAATAGCCAGACTGTGGAACCAACCTAGATGTCCTTCAATGGATGAATGGATAAAGAAACTGTGGTATATTTATGCAATGGAATATTACTCAGCTATAAAGAATAATAAAATTATGGCATTTGCAGGCAAATGGATGAAATTGGAGAATATCATGCTAAGTGAGATAAACCAATCTCAAAAATCCTAAAGGCGAATTATCTCACTGATAAGTGGATGATGATACATAATAGGGGGTAGGAGGGATCAAGACTGGAGGAAGGAGGGATTGTATAGAGGGAAAAGAGGGGTGGGAGGGCTGGAGGGGAAGGAACAAATAACAGAATGAATCCAAAACTATTACCCTATGTAAATATATGATTACATTAATAGTATGCCTCTACTTCATGTACAAACAGAGAAACAAGTTGTACCTCATTTATTTACATTAAAAAAAAAAAAAAAAACAATCTTGAACTAGAATTTTCTCTATTTTCTGTATCTTTATAGACTCTAAATCTTAGCATATCTTTGGCCTCCCCAGATTATAAAATCATTGATTCTACTAAATTGAAATGGTATGCTTCATATTCATGTATTTGTTGGTTTATTTATTTTTACCTAATTTTAATTCCTTTGGTCATAATTTTAACCACTTTTTTGCCCACACTATGTTTCAGTTCAGGACTTAAAGGAAGAAAATGACAAAAGGAATTATATATATAAGAGATATATTGAATAAAATTCTTCGAAGTATCAAGAGGAACAGGGTAAGAAGAAACAGCTTTCATATTTTGATGTAGGTTCGATACCTGTGAGAGGAAAGAGGGAAGGAGATCTTTGGATGTGTTTCTGAAGTTTTCTCTATCCTAGGAAACTCTTGATCAACCTAAGGGGGAGTCTCCAAGCAAAAGTTGCCCATAGAAAAATTTCATGTCAATCAGGAGTGGTCAGGTTGTAATCATGATTATTTTAAATGCATGAAATACTAACAGATAATCCCCAAAATTGCTTCTTAAATCTGTACTTTCTCTTGTACTCTAGAACCAAAAATCAAATTGACATATTCAATATAATCTATCATAAACAATTTCTAGGTTCACTTCTCCATGTCAATTCATCTATAAGTGTTTTTCCCCAATAGCATGCATATTTCTTTACATTTCTGTTTGTCACTTTCTTCTTTACTCTGGAATATTCTAAAGAAATCTGATCCTTTTCCCCAGTCTTGATTTTCTCCACACTAGACTTTATTCCCATATTATAATAGACTCATTTTATTTTGGTAAGAGCATTTGACATGAAATCCACATTATAAACATATGCTTAAGTGTTAAGTTCATTATTTCTGACGATAAGGACACTGTCATATAGCAGACCTCTAGAGCTTATTTATCTTGTTTGAAATGTTATACTGCTTTATCGGTAACTCTTCATTTCTTTCCACCATCTCCAGCCACTGGAACACACCATTCCACTCTTTGAATATGATTATTAAATGATATCATATGATAACAATATCTACACTACCCAAAGTTATCTGCAAATTATTGCCATCTCTAATCTACCCAAATCTCAATGGCATTTTCTTACCCCAAATCTAAAAACAAACAAACAAACAAAAAACTATAGCTCATAGAGAACCACAAAGGGCCAAAATGCCAAATCAATCCTGAGGGAGAATAAAGCTAAAGACAACATATTCCCTGATTTCAAAATATATTACAAAGCTAGAGCAATAAATAAGTATGATTTTGGCATAAAAACAGATTTATGTACAAATGTAACAGATTAGAGACTCCAGATACAAACATACCCACATACAGGCAACTGCTTTTTGACAAGGGTAGCAAAATTATACAAAGAGGAAAGGATAGTCTCTTCAAAAGATGGCATTGACTAAACTACATATACATATATATAGATATATATGTAAAATAATAACATTTAATTCCTATCTTACATCAATCACAAAAATAAACTCAAAAAGAATTAAGGATTTAAAAAGGAAGCTCTGAAATTGTATAATTTATTACATAGATTACACAGAGGAAAAGCTTCATGACATTGGCTTTGGCAATGACTTCATGGAACACCAAATGCACAGGCAATTGGGAAAACTTGACAAGCAAGACTGCGTAGAAACAAAAAGCTTTCACATTGCCAAAGATACAGAATGAAAAGGCAGCCTGTATAATGGGAGAAGGCATTTGAAAATTATGTATTTACAAAGGGGTTACTCTACAGAGTAGGTAAGGAATTCAGTAGAACAAACAATTAACCTAAAATTGGACTGAAGAATTGAACAGCTATTTCTCCAAAGGAATACAAATAGACAGCATGTGAATGAAAAGATTCTCAACATCACAAATCATCAGAGAAATACAAATCAAAGCCACAATGAGAAATCACCTCACACTTGATAGGCATGTTCTTATTTTTAAAAAATACAAACATTGCCTAAGACGTAGAGAAATTGGAACCCTGGTATACTAGTAACAAGGATGTAAAATGGTATAGCCGCTGTGGAAAAAGGTAGGGAATTAAATTAAATTTAGATCTATAATATGATCTAGTAATCCCATTTCTGATTATTTTTCTAAAATAATTGACATCAAAATCTCAAATATTTTCACTCTCATGTACACCGCAAAGTTATTTTTCTTCGCCAAGATGTGAAAAAAATATAGTGTCCATTGTTTGATAATGAATGGATAAAGAACATTCAGTACATACATTCAATGGAATATTATTGAACCTTACAAATGAAATGAATCCTATAATATGTGATAGCATGTGTGAATCTTGAGGATAGTATGCTAAGAGAAAAAATAAATTAGGCACAAAAGGGCAAATCTTGCATGATTCAACCTGCATCAAGTATTTTTTATTTTTATTTATTTATTTTTTGAATTATAGCAAAACACATAGTATCAAAAATAGAACAGTAGTTACCAGAAGTTTAAGGTTAGATAAAATGGGAAGTTGCTAATTAATGTGTCCAAAGTTTCATTTCTCCAAGATGAATAGCTCTAGAAATCTGACATACAACATTGTGCCTACTAATAACAATACAGTACTGTACACTTAACAAACCTTCATGAAGGGAGATCTCGTACAAAGTGTACTTATCAAAACAAAAAAAGAGAAAATAAAATACAAGGTCTCAGCAAATACATGTTGTAGTCATATATTAATAGATTAAAAAATGATAATGATATTTTCAGGAATAAGTTTGGAATGGGCTGTATATTTTGTCATCTCATGATAATAGAAGGTAGGGCTTTGGGGAGATGATTAGGTCACCAAAGCAAAATCTTCATCAATAGAACTAGGGCCTTTGTAGAAAAGAACCTGGAGAGGTCCCTTGTCCTTTTAGTCATGTGAGATTGTAGTGGATGATGGTGGAATTAAAGGAAGCTGGTCTTTACCAGACACCAAATTTGCCTGTGCCTTTACTTTGAACTTCCTAGCCTTTGAAATCATCAGAAATAAATTTCTGTTGTTTTTAAATTATAGAGTCTATAGCATTTTGTTACTTAAATGTTGGAAAAAGTAATTCATAAGTATGCCTCTGTAAATGCCCATGTTAAAGAACTACTTGTGTATTTGTAATAAGAGCCAAGTGTGACTATGTATCAAGTTGTATTTCCATTAATCAGAGAAGTCTTGGCAAGACATAATTTTGCTATTTTTGTATAATTTTGCTATTTTTTGTATCACTGTATTGACACAAATTTAAGTAGTTTTATGAAACGGAATTGACAAAACTGAATTTCATGCATTTGAAATGATAGGGCTTTGAGATATCTGTACATCCATAAAATCATCATAAAGATAGGAGACATATCATCGTCTCTGAAAGTTTTCTTGTGCTGCTTTGAAGTCTGTATTTCCTACTTGCTGATCCCCTCTCTCATTGGCAACTATTTATTTGCATGCTAACACTATAGACTATTTGACAATTTTTAGAATTGTGTAAAAATAGAATTATAGGCTGGGGATATAGCTTGGTTGGTAGAGTGCTTGCCTTGCATGCACAAGGCCCTGGGTTCAATCTCCAGCACACATACACACAAAATTGAATTATAAAAGTATGACTGTCTTTATTCTTTTTCTTTCTGAGTGAAATGTTGACAGCACTCTCAATTTTTTCCAGACTATTTGCTTAACATAATTGTACAAGTCTGATATGTAGAGTTTTCATTTTCATTCAGTTCAAAATATTTTGTTTTTTCTTTCTTCTTTGATACATCTTTGATAAACAGTAAGAAGTATAACATTAACTGTGAAATCATATGGGGGGGATTTCCCATCTTTCTTTCTGTTTTGATTTCTAATTTAATTCCATTGTGGTCACAGAACATAGTTTGTATGACTTGAATTCTTTTCTATCTGTTATGATGTGTTTTATACCTCAAAATTTGACTTATCTTGGAAAATACTTTTGGTGCATTTAGAAAGAATATGTATGTAGCTCTTTGGTGGAATGAGTATTCTAAAAATATTAATTAGATCATGTTTGTTTATAGTGAAGCTCAAATTTTTTATATCCTTGTTGGTTTTCTGCCTACTTATTCTTTCAATTATTGAAAGAAGGATAACAAAACATCTGACTATAATTAAGAATTGCTGCTGGACATGGTGGCACATGCCTAAAATTCCAGTAGCTGGGGAGGCGGAGACAGGAAGATGGAGAGTTCAAAGCCAGCCTCAGCAAAAGTGAGGCGCTAAGCAACTCAGTGAGACCATATCCCTAAATAAAATACAAAATAGGGTTGGGGATGTGGTTCAGAGGTCAAGTGCCCCTGAGTTCAATCCCTGGTACCACCCAACAAGATCTGAAAAAAAGATCTCAGTACTTCATTGAATACAAATTGTGCTCCAATTAAAAAAAAAATAGTAATAAAAAAGAATTGCTTAGTTGTCAATTTGGCTATTTCTTCTTGTAGTACTATCACTTTTCACTTTAAGTATTTTGAAACTTACTAAGATTCATGAGTGTTCCTCTTGAAGAACTAATCCTTCATCATTATGAAATGACTCCTTTTTTCTTTTAAATCCCTGGTAATAGTTTTTTTTTCTAAAATCAATTTGATATGAACATATAAAGTTTTAGCTTTTTCAAACCATTATTAATATGGTACATTTTTTCCTATATGTCAATTTTAACCAATGGGTGTCTAGATATTGAAAGTGTGTGTCCTGTAAGTAGCATAAGGTTGGGTATTGCTTTTTAAATCTAATCTGTGTATCTGATTTTTAATTGGTATTGAGGTCATGTACATTTTATTTAGTTATTAACATGCTGTGTATATAATATTTCTATTTATTTTCCATTTCTATCAATTGACTTTTGTTTGCCTTTTTCTCTTTTCTACTGTAAGAATTATGTTGACTACTCAATAAAGACTCTCTGTGGTTCTTCAAAATCTTCTCTCTGTTTAACTTTATCTTCCAAATTCCATTTTCAGTGGCAACCCCCAAACTCAGCTCCATCTCCTCCAGTCAGAGTCTTCAGATCTTTACTTCATTTCTCTCTTTACCTCAACCTGGAAATTCAAGGTGCTAAACTCAAGTAATTGCAGGCTCCCCTCATTTTATTCTATTTCTGTGAAAGCACTGCCATTCATTAATATCCAACCTTGTGAAAGTTGTTTTAATATTTTTTTCTCCTGTTCAGTTAAGTAAAATCAGGACTTTATTAAATCATTTTATCTAGAAATGGAAGCTGATCCAGGTAATTTTACAATCCAGCATACCTCACATATTTCTATCCATTTTCTTGCACTTATATTCAGATCGTACACATTCTTTTGGTCCAATTTAATTTTGGAAAGAGTTAGAGGACATGAAAATAAATGAAGTGTAATAAGTAGAACATATAGTATTATCTACCAGATGATATAAAATAATGCAGTGGTGTGGAGCATTCTACTGATCTATTTTCAGGAACTGATTTGATGTCTATTCCATGCTTGTAGAGTTTTGCCCCATATTAAAAAAAAAATGTTTTATGGTTAACACTTGCTTGATACCTTAAAATCTCATATTATTTTCTTTTACATTTTGGATAAGAGTTAAGTATTTCTACTGTTTAGTGGTTAAGATCATGATCTTTAGTAATCTTGGTCTGAGAGCTGTGTCGTATATTTAATGCTCTACATCTCTTTCCTCAGTAGTAAAACAGAGACATAAATTGTGCCTGTAGTTTAAGGTTGCAGTGAGTTTTAGCTAAGTGCAATATGACCTGGAAAACATAAACTAGGGTTATTTTTATAAAATAATTGAAAAATAATTTGCACAGCATGGTAGAAAAATGTATTCCTTTCTATAAATTTTCAAATATGTTGATTTTTTAAAAACAATGTAAGAAAATCACCCTAAACATATTGCCTGCCAAGTCTAAAATTTTATCTATCTCAGGGTCACCAGGGTTTGTTTTTGAAAGAGTCACCCATACTAATTCTGTATATAAGGTAATGTCTTTCTTGACAGCCAGCCTCAATTCACCTCCTTCAGAAGGGTATTTTACTCAATTTTCCTTGGTTCTGCCACAGTAGGAAGTTGATCACAGCAGGCTTGAAAATAAGAAACAAGATTTCTCCTTCTTGGTCCATTACATATAGAATTGTGATGTAAAAATACATCTTGAATCACTTGGGTTAGCTCAAATGATGATGGCCTAAAGTTTTCCTGAATTTTTTCTTTAAAGACTTTATTTATTTTTTGGAAATGATTTTAAGTTTAAAATTGGAAGAAAAATTGGGAGAAAGATACTGGGATTTTCCCATCTAGTCCCTGTCCAGACACATGGCTAGCCTCTCCTGTTAGCAACATCCCCCACCAAAGTGTTACTTTGCCATAGTTGAAGACCCTGCACCTTACTGGAATTCTTCATACACCATCTGCTTCAAATTGAAGTTGATCATTCAAGGCACAAACAAACACATTACTAAAGAGCATTTTAGTTAATGGAGTGGGTCCTATTATTGCAAATTAAGGCTCATTATTCCTTTATAACTCTACCTAAATACATAAAGAATAATATTTTGAATTCATAAATAATAATAATAATGATTTGAGCATATGTGGAAACATGTAATCACATTTCTTAACACAAACTGAACAAAAAACAACAGAAATAGCATGTATTACTGGGTCTTCAACTGTGGGTAAAGATTCAATTAATGCATATAATTAGTAAGGTCAATTCATTTCTAGTAACAGTACTGAACAGCACTACTTCAGGTTGGCAGTGGTTAGTACCAAAACTTTTGTTGAAGACAAATTGAGAATTTCACAATCATCATGGTAAAATAGTAAATAATAAATGCTGCCATGGTGAACTTAAACAGTCTAATGTGTGCTCACAAATAGACTATCAATGATTTTTTTTCTAAAAGAAAGTTTCTAAAAATACAGATATAAACAAACAGAGGGGAATGAAAGGGAAAGAAATAATGAATTTCTTTAATATTTACATTATATGTATGTAGATGATGCAGAGATATATAAATAAACACACAATGATGAACAGTTGTGCATATCTGTATGTGTTCATTCTTTTTGAATTAACACATAACATATTTTCTCTAATTTTAAACCAGAAGAAAAGTTGAAGATATATTTCATGATTCCCTGTTTTCTTTTTATTTTGTGTTAATCCAGAAAGAATGACTGTTCCATGTGGTTTAGTCAGATTGAAGTTGTTCTCCTGGAGATTAAAAAGATGCTCAGAGAAAGAAAAGAGTCAGAGAAAAGAGTCAGTTGTAAGTGGAATAAACATCTTATTCTTAAAATCCCGAATTTTACAGTGTCTTAAGAATATGTTAAAAATAATTCTAGAAATTAGTAAAATAAAGATCATTTTGTAATATGGAAAGAAAGGAAATATTTAGAAGTTTTAAATCTTCTGATCCTTAATAAGGAAGATAATAATTACACATAATAATAGCATGGTTGTCAGTACTATGATAAATATTGTTTAATTAATCCATTTAGGCAGTAGAAGAAATGATCAACTTGCAGCACAGCTGTTATGGTTATTAATTTTTGCCATTGTTCTGTGATAGCAGTGAGTTACATCCATCATTACTTCTGACAAAGAAATTCTTAAAACTTTGGGAAAAAGACTTAAATGACATTTGTATATCATACAATTTGAATTTAGCTTTAGAACCAGTGTTAACTATATTCATATCAGTCAGAATGCAAAAAATAGTTCTTAAAAAAATAACATACTAAGACAAGTAGGTGGAGCAAGTTCAGTGAACCCAAGAGTCTACACCCCCATTTCCACACCTTCAGTTGAAGGAGAACTGGGAAGGCAGGAATATGATACCACAAGTACTTTGTAAAACCTATTGAATGAACAGCAGTCGTCTCTTTCAGTCTTAAGAATTCACATTTGAATATAAAATCCTTGTCCTACTTATCCTGAAAATCAAATTAAAGTGAAGCCATTGAGTGAAATATTTGACATTCTTACTTCATAAGCTCTGCCTTTTCTTGCTTTCTATGCTTGAAAACATCATTAAACCCTGATACCTGGTTTGTACAACCTGGAGAAAAGGTCTTGGCATACTAAGGGAATAACTAACTGATACTTTAGGAAACAACTTACTCAAAACTGGTTTTCCTCAATAAAAGTAGAAGAAACAAATTGGGCCTGATAACTTTCCTGTATTAGTTTGGCTAGCACATTGGTCCTGAGTTTATGGTCAAGATACCATGTTTTAGGGTTATCAGAGCCAACAGAGTACAAGAAACAGCCTTTAAATATTTTGCCCACTAGTTAGAGTAGAAACATTTGAGCAATGTAACCACAATGTATTTAAAAAAATTTTTTTAGTAGAGTCTCTGTTCCAATACTTCAAAGTCTTGGGTCTTTGGAGTTTTTTGTTTGTTTGTTTGCTGCATCGGGGATTGAACCCAAAGGCTCTCTACCACTGAGGAACATCCACATCCTCAGCTATTTTTAATTTTCATTTTGAGAAAGGGTCTTGCTAAATTGCTTAGGGCCTCACCAAGTTCCTGAGGTGGGTCTCGAACTTGTGGTGCTCCTGCCTCAGCCTCCCAAACTGCTGGGATTACAGGCATGCACAACTATGCCCTGCTGGTTTGGGATCTTTTGACAAACTCTCTCTAAATTTGTGGGTATGTATCTAAATATCTAGTGACCAAATGGTAGCAATGAGTTACTTGAGGTTGACCCTCCCTTTAAATAGGAAATAAGATTTCAGTTTTTTAATTTTTGCCTTCAAAAGGAGGGTTAAAATTTTCATTTTTATAGCATTCTACCAAGCTTATGTTAAAGTCTGTTAGCATTTAAAAATAAACAGATTAAGCTAGGCACAGTGGTGCATGCCTGTAGTTCCAGTGACTCAGGAGACTGAGGCAGGAGAATAGCAAATTGGAGGCCAGTCTCAGCAATTTAGCAAGACCTTCAGCTACTTAGTGAGATGATTTCAAAATAAAAATAAAAATAAGGGACAGGAGATGTAGTTCAATGTTAAAGTGCCCCTATTTCAATCCTCATTATTGCAAAAATGAATGAATGAATGAATGAATGAATGAACAAATAAAACATCTTGAGAATATGGAACTTGTAGCACAGGGATAATATCAGTTTTGTAGTCCTAAAAGACCCTCAAAAAAGAACTATGTCTAACCTCCCAATCAGACATTCAGTAAGATGTGTTACATTCCCATTTGTGCAATAACACTGTCCTATAAAAATAGCATGCTGGATGAGACCCAGGACCGGCCAAGAGCCTGGACAAAATCAGTAGTGCTTATAAGCACTTACTGTGCAGACAGGAGATGATTTAAATGATCACTTTTAACCTTCACGGCTACCCTGTATAGAATGCTCATGTAAATTTCCAACATCTCCACTCTCAGATAAAATAAAATAAATCAAAAAAATAAATGAAAATAATACAAACCAAAAGTTTTGTTTTATTCTGTTTCAATAAATTCATTTGGTAGTAAATCATGCTTTAAACTTCCATGCCATTTACAGGCTTTTACTGATCAAGTGAGAGTATTTACTTGTTTCTCTGCAGAGACATTAAGGAGTTTGTGTGTGAGGCATAATATAGTATTCAGTTTATATATTTCACTGTTTACGAAAAATTTTAATACCTACATTCCAAAACATGTCTGATTCTATGAGATTGGGTTATGCAGTGGAGACCCTGAGCTTTTATCTGTCCCACAGAATATTGTTATAGTACACATAGAGCATATGATTGTAGGCCAACCTATTGTGGCTTTTTATTTCCATGTAAAATAAACCTTGCTAGGAGTTGTGCTGCATGCCTGTAATTCCAGCAACAGAAGGTTGAGAAAGGATTGCAAATTAGAGGTCAACCTCAGCAATTTAGCAAAACCCTATCTCAAAAATTTAAAAAATGAAATAAAAAGCATTGGTGTAGTTCAGTGGCACCCTTGGGTTCAATCTCCAGTACCAGAAAAGAAAAAAAAAAAACTTATAGAGATAATAATTAACCATTATCATTATCATCAGATGCAGTACAGGCAGCAATGGCAAAAAAGCTAATTCTCACTTCAATGTAAAATAAAGGTGTTGATCTTTGAGTTGGTCTTTAGATGAACCAGAGGGTAATTCACCTCTTTTTTGCTATATATTTAAGACAATTGTGGTTTTGGGAAGGCTGCTTCTGTGCTCCTCTCCTGCTTCATTCCCTTTTTCCATGAAGAGAACTGTCTGGGTCCTTTAATGCTAAGGAGGTTGAGGCAGTGCAGGTGTATCGCCGTCCAGCGGGACATAACGACACGTACACCTCAGATTGTCATGAAGCAGCTTCTTCTTTATTCGGATCCCAACAACAACAACAACAACCACCCCCAAAAAGCAGTCTCATGCATAAGCAATTTTGATCAGATATGTCCACCCAATCTGTCAAAGGTCAAGCAATCACGAGCTCAAGCATACATGTAGCCAATTGTAACAGCTTTCTGATTTTCTCCAGGCATACCAAGCACGCCCTTTGGCTCCCTGCCAGCCCACATCTCCCCCTGTTTGTTTATAAAAAGACCGTGTCTGTCTTAGGTTGTCCATGACAGAGCAACATCCTTACCCGTTATCGGAAAATGAAGCTTATATCTTCATTCCCTGTCTTAGGTTGGTATGAGCTCTTCACGAATCTTACCTGTCTCTGACTTCCGGTCCAGCATAGCCAAACTTGGGGGGAGGTTCCCACATAACCTGCTAAGTCATAGGAGCCATTTGGGAAGGGTGCTAAGTCAGGAGAAAAGGGTACAGTAGGTAACCCTAATGTGGAATTAGTGGTAAGAATAGGAGGATATAGATTGGAAGAGTTAGTAAGGGGCAAAGGGCAAGGCCACGCCTTTACTATCCCCCATAGGTAACGCACGGCTCCTCCATTAACATGGTGAGGGATCATCAACAACAGCAGTTGGAGGAACTTCCACATCTTCTTGTTGTTTTTGGTTTTCGATTGAGAAAGCCTTGACCAATCTTTCAGGCACCCAAATTGGCGATTGTGCGTCCTGCGGGAAAACACAAACATCCTCGGGTCCAGATTAATACTGGATCCAGGCCTTTCCATTGTCCCAATAGAATGTCCTTCCAGAGCACTTGACGTAGATGTTTTTTATTAGGCTCTGAATGACGGTCAGCAGCTGGTCGGCCCTCAGAATCGAAATTTTAAAAATTTAAAATGACCAAGGCAACAGATAATTTGTCTTTGGGGGATCTGTATGATGCCCCTATTCCCCCCTTTTGTTTATAAAGCATGTTTTTAAGTGTTAAATGGGCATGCTCAACAATGCTTTGTCCAGTAGGATTATAGGGAATTCCTGTGACATGTTGAATACCAAAGGTGGAACAAAATTGTTTAAAGGTCTGGGATGTATGTCCAGGACCATTATCTGTTTTAATTTGTTTGGGGACCCCTAGGATGGAGAAAGAATGTAAACAATGTGTTATTACATCTTTGGTTTTTTCTCCAGCATGAGCAGAGGTAATAATAAATCCTGAAAAGGTATCTATTGACACATGGATGAATTGTAGTTTTCCAAATTCTGAATAATGAGTTATATCCATTTGCCAAATATGATTGGGCTGAAGCCCTTTTGGATTTACTCCTAATGAGGGGTTAGGAATAAGTGTAGCACATTTAGCACAAGACTTGACTATGTCCTGAGCTGTTGCCTTAGTAATCTGATAGCATAAACGTAGAGTAGAAGAATTTATGTGAAATTTGGAATGAAAATTTTTTGCATTTTCAAGTGCATCAAAGATATGTGGGTCTTTGGTGGCCATGTCTGTTAAATCATTGTGTAAACTTAGAGGACCTGAAAGGCCAGTATGAGCCCGAACATGCCCAATAAAAAAAGAGTTTTTTCTTTCCCAAATAAGTTTTTGTAAAGATTGTAAATACTTAGTGATGGTGGAAGTGAGGGAGAGCAGACCAGTTAATTCTAAATTTTGAATAGCATTAACAACATATTTGCTATCAGAGAATAGGTTAAAGGGATCATGGTGGGTTCTGAATACTTCTATAGCTACTAATAGTTCTGTTTGTTGTGCAGATAGAGTATTAAAAAGCAATGTTTCTGTAACATTATTTACAGTAATAGCACCCGTACCATTTTTTGATCCATCAGTAAATATAAGAGTAGCTCCTATAATAGGTTCTTTTCGGGTGACTTTGGGGAAAATTATAGGATGTTGACTCCAAAATTGGAGAAGATGATCAGATGGCAAATGATTGTCAAACACAGCAGAAGTACTAGTAAAGACTATAGCCCATGAATTTGAATTATTAATAAGATATTGTATCTGATCAGTAGTAAAAGGAGTAGTTATTGTCGAGGGATGTGACCCAAAGGTGGAAAAGGATACTTTTAATGCCCTAAGGATTAATTCTGCCACAGATTCAGTAAACAAGGATAAGACCTTGTTAGGGGCATAATTCATGTGAATCCATAGAATAGGACCCTCTTGCCAAAACACTCCTGTGGGTAAGTTACTTGTGGCCAAGACAATGAATGATAAAGGCTTAGCTAGGTCAATATGATCAAGATGAACCTTTTCCATAGCTGTTTCAACAAGCTTGAGAGCTGTTCCAGCCTTAGGGGTAAGCATCCACTTAGAAAGGGGATCAGAATCACCTTTAAGAGTGTCAAACAGGGGGCCTGAACTTGAGGTGGGTAAGTGAAGGTAAGGTCTAATCCAGTTAATGTCACCTAATACTGCTCTGGTGGAG
This sequence comes from Sciurus carolinensis, assembly GCF_902686445.1. Lineage (NCBI taxonomy): Eukaryota > Metazoa > Chordata > Mammalia > Rodentia > Sciuridae > Sciurus > Sciurus carolinensis. Next base: position 91,548,806 of record NC_062224.1, read on the forward strand.
TCACAGAGGTCCAATCCTGCACTTCCTCTTTGTCTAATTGGGGAGTCAAGGGGTAATGGGTCCGAAATACGGACTGGATAACCCTGTATATTTGTGGGCCCTGAGACTGGGGGCCCTGATTCCCATTTTTTGGAGGTAAAGGGTTACCATCTTTGTCTCTAGTTGATTTACAGTCACTTGCCCAATGTTTCCCTTTTTTACATCGGGGACATAATTTTGGCACAGGACCCTGGGGGCAGTCCTTTATTATGTGTCTATATTGTTTACATCAATAACACTTGGCCTGGGCGGGAGTTGGCATTGCCTCTAAGACCCTGTGCGAGCGCTGCAGTCATCACCTGACCTTGAATAAAAGCCTCATTAATATCCCTACAAGCCTTTAAATAGACTCCAAGGTCTTTGTTTTTCCAAGGTCTTATTGCTTCTTTACACCATGTATTTGCTTGCTCATATGCAAGCTGTTTGACTAAAGGCATAGCCTGGTCTACATCTCCAAATATATGTCCTGCTGTTTGAATCAATCTGTCTACAAAATCTGCATAGGGTTCATTGTTGCCTTGAATAACCTTAGATAACTGTCCTTGAAGATCGCCAGCACCTGAAAGCATTTTCCAAGTTTTAGTGGCAGCACTAATTTGTTGATACACACCAGGGTGGAAATTAATCTGATTACCTTGCCCTTCATATGGTCCTTGACCTGTCAGCATGTCTAGATTCCATTGAGGATTGCCCGCAACTGCATTACATCGGGCAGTATCAGAACATAACTCCTGTTTGGCCACCTTCCACATAAGATATTGTCCCCCAGATAAACATGCTTTTGCTAAATTACCCCAATCAGTCGGAATAAGATTTTGACTTGCAACATTCTCTAATAAAGAAATGGTAAATGCAGCTTGTACTCCATAGGACATAACTGCCTCTTTTAACTGTTTCACTAATTTTATATCTAATATTTGATGATATCTCTGATTGTTTTGATCTTCAAATACCGGGAATATTGGGAACACTGATCGAGATTCTACATCAGCCCGCCCTGTGCAGCAAGTACATGCGCCCCTACAACTTGGAAAAGAGTGGTGACCTGGATTATACGCCGGAGGGTGCGGCGTGGTCAGGGCTAAATGCCACTGAGACAACTTCTTTTCTAGCTCTGTCTCAGATAGCTCCTGTTCTTCAGAGTCACATCCCTGTTCTGAGTCTGAACATCTACTTTCTCTTTCAGAAGCTCAACTTGATTGTTCTTCTTCCCCTTCTCTTAGCTGTTCTTGAAATTTTCATTCCCTTAAAATCAGACAGAAATGAGCTAATGTCCATATAGGCAAAGTACCAAGAGGGAGAGGCATTAAGAGAACCTTCCATGCGAATCCGTGAAATTTAAACAGAAACCAAACAAGAAAAAGTAACAAAAACATTAACACAACTAACACCTTACACACATTCATTTACTACAGGATGTCCTTTGCTGTCTCTTGGGACAGCCTTCTGTTAAGTTCCCTCACTAGGGGAGCCTTCCGTTAGTACCTTAAGGCTACTGTTTCCTCGAATAGGGAAACCTGCTAGTTGACTGCTAGTTGACTGTGCTAGTGAAAAATTTTCTCCTTTTTTACTTACCTGAGTGCTCACCGTTCCCTGTACGGGCCACCAAATGTCACTGTCCAGCGGGACATAAAGACGCGTACACTTCAGATTGTCATGAAGCAGCTTCTTCTTTATTCGGATCCCAACAACAACAACAACAACAACAACCCCCCAAAGCACTCTCACCCTCAATATATAAGCAGTCTCATGCATAAGCAATTTCGATCAGATACGTCCACCCAATCCTGTTAAAGGTCAAGCAATCAGGAGCTCAAGTATACATGTAGCCAATTGTAACAGCTTCCTGTTTTTCTCCAGGCATACCAAGCATGCCCTTTGGCTCCCTGCCAGCCCACACAGGTGAGTCTAGCCGGCCGCCCCACCAGGGCTATCTAGACTTCTCTGGAGCAGCTGGTTTACTTTCTCTAGCAGATGGTCTCAGTTATAAAACTCATCTTGGTTTTGCATTAGGAAGAGGTGGTTTTGAAAATGTTTAGAGAAAAACTTGTGTCCAATAGAGCAAGTGTGTGTAAAATCTTTTGGCAGACTTCTAGAAATAGAAATTTAATAGGACTATTCTCTTTTTGTTATTAATTTTTCCCTTTTGATAGCTTTCAATGTTAGATATAGATTTTGTCCTGCTGAATAGAATGGAATTATTTGAACAAAGTAGGAAGTGTTCAAAATAATTCATATATAATTTTGATATTTTTCACCTAACAACAATTTCATGTAACAAAATTTCCCAGTATTATTGAAATACTTCATAAGTATTGTCTTATCTTATTTAAATAATACATAAACTTACCTCCCTCCATGATTCCCTTATCATCTACTATTTTAGTTTTTGTTTAGCCTATTGCCAATTGGCTGTTATTATAGACAACTATGAGTTGTGTGTAAAGCTTAGAAAATACTTTGGAATAGAATTGAAGGTATTGAAAAATGAAAAAAAGAAAAAAAGAAAAGATTACACCAATGTGCACATTTTCAACATTAGTGTATACTTGAAAGACATACAATGTTAGATTTAATATACAAGATCTCAGAAGCACCTGCCTGTCTAGAGGTGGAAGGTTCCTCTGGGTGCAGATGCATGAGGATCAGAGAAATTGTCCCCACACATGCAGACCTGAGACTATTCCAGGAAGAGACAAAAATCCTATTGCTTTTAAAGGGGAGAGAATTGCTGAATTTTAAAACATATGTAATTATTTATTTTTTAAGGATTTGTAGGCATTTCACTTTAAACATAAATGTTTGGGAAACATCCAATGTCTTTATTTTCATATTTGGGAACAAATAAATCTATTTCAAAATTTTAGGATAACCATTACATGTGTTAAAAATTTTATTGGGTCTAGGGTTGTAGTTCAGTGGTTTAGCATTTGTCTACCACGTGTGAGGCACAGATTTTGATCCTCAGCACCACATAAAAAATAAACAAAATAAAGGTATTATGTCCATCTGCAACTAAAAAGAATACTTAAAAATTTTAAAACATTTATGTTTGATTTCTATAATTTCTAGAAGTCCAGAATGCTTAGTTTAAGCAATTATCTTAAATGATGTGAAGTAGAAAATAAATGCATGAAGTTCTGTTACAATTTTTTCTGGGTATTAATTTTCCTACATTATGAGATAAGGTCATAGATTCTTTTTTCTCTTAGACTTCTAATAATTCAATCTTTTGTTCCTCCAGAGATTGGCTCATAGTTCACAGAGAAAGGATAAGCAAGACTCCTAAAGTGCTTCATGTCATCTGCACTAAGTTTCCTGTGCCTTTCCTAGGATTCCCTGTCTTCAATCATGTGACAAGAGAACCTATATTGCCTGATCCAAAGTCCAGTTCAATGCCTCAAGTTTTTCTCTAATCCACATACCCTTTAGACTTTTTAAGGAATTCATTCCTGGAGTAATCTTTTCCTAGAATCCTAAATTTCTCCTATTGCACAAATAGCATAAAAACAAAAGAAATACTCCTCCTTTAAAAATTAAAATAGAACCAAAAGACTGACAAAAAAACAACAACAACAACAACAACAGCAACAAAAAAAAACCACCTTGAATCAATTTCTGCTCATATGCATTCCTCTATTTCCCTGCTTCACCATAAACACTACAGAAAGCTATTGGATGCATTCTGATTCCACGTTCCTCTGACTAGTTCCCTAGTCAATCCACTCCGGGGGAACCTCAACCTCTCTGCTCCACAGGAACTGCTCTAATTAAGTGGAGATAGAGGTCACAGTGAATGCTGTCTTCCAATCTCAGTATCTAATACAGTTTTCTTCTTGAAACACAAACCCTGGATCACAAAAGCAAAGTGCTTTGATTTCCCACAACATCCACTTTATTACTTGCTCCTTCTTTCCAGGATATCAAGTGTAGGAATCCAAGAGCTGAGTTCTGAGCCTCCCTCTACTCTGTGTTTAATATGTTATTATTTTTTAAAAACTATTTATTTATTTATTTATTTACTTTTACAGACTGCATTTTGATTCATTGTACACAAATGGGGTACATCATTTCGTTTCTATGGTTGTGCACGATGCAGATTCATACCATTCGTGTAATCATACGTGTACATAGGGTAATGATGTCTGTCGTCTGTCTCATTCCACCATTTTTCATAGCCCCCTCCCTCTCATTTCCCTCTATGTAATCTAAAATTCCTCCATTCTTTTCTCACCCCCACCCCCCACCCCCATTATATATCATTCTCCACTTATATCAGGGAAAACATTGGGCCTTTGGCTTTTGGGATTGGCTTATTTCACTTAGCAGATGTGGAGGAAAAGGCACACTTTTACATTGCTGGTGGAGTTGCAAATTGGTGCAGCCACTCTGGAAAGCCGTGAGGATATTCCTCAGAAAACTTGGAATGGACCCACCATTTGACCCAGTTATCCCACTCCTCAGTTTATACCCAAAAGACTTAAAATTAGTATACTACAGTAACACAGCCATATCAATGTTTATAGCAGCTCAATTCACAATAACTAGATTGTGGAACCAACTCTTCAACAGATGAATGGATAAAGAAACTGTGGTATATATACATAATATGTTATTATTTTTTATTTCTTCTAACCTCATAAACATTATGTGCAATTGATATGATGAAAATTCCTAAAATTTAATCTGCAGGATTCTTCTGTTTTCTAAATTCAAGGTACATGCATAAGACATAGGTGCTAAAATTTAATATGTATTTCATATACCCTTCAACTATATCATTTTATCTTCCCTACTCCTTTTAACTTCATTAATGTCCCCAGTTATCTCCATTTTAATAAATAGCACCACCCTTCATTCATTACTAAATCCTCAAACCTGTGAATCATTTTTACTTATTTTTATCCCCTCATCTATATCATTTGTAAATCCTGCCACCTCTACCTCCAAAATATGACTTGATTCTGCCATATTCCCTTCTTTCCCAGTAGCTCTACCCTAGTTGAAGCAACAGTGTCCACTTTTTCTAGCTGGACTCTAGACTTTCACGTGTTCCTAGCATACATTTCCACTTTAATAGCAAATGTGATAGTTCAGAAATGCTAATGGCATCATGAGATTCTCTCTCTGAAAAGATCCCATTGACTTCTCACAGCACTTAAAGGGAAATATATACTCCCTTCCACACCATCGATATTAGCTTTCCAACAACCATACACCCTAATTGATTTCTCTGTTCTCAGATCATCATGTCTTTGTTCATTTTATCATTTAGAATGCTACTCAAAGTTTGCCTGTCCATGACAAGAATTGTCACAGAAATTTAAAGTAAACCTAACAGTGACTCAAGAATTAAAAATAGATTATATAACTATATTCAGAAATTTTTTGTTTGCTTTTAGGGAAATCTATAAGCAATTTATCCTAGAACAATATAAAAAAGGCAGGAGAGCCCATGTTCATGAACCCCTCTTATTTGGCAGAATCTTTCTACATGAGCTCCTGCAACTCTGAAATTCAGGGGATTTCTCTGTTAGTCACCTACATTCATATTAAATTTAGTTGCCTACATTTTTGACTCTTTGATGGTGAATTGAAGCGAAAGTAGTCAAGTCATTCTAATTCCCAGATCTTCAGCTCTTGACATTAGCATGGCATTTCTGAACACACTAGCTTATGTCTCTAACCACATACTTTCTCAGGTATTCATATCCATTTCATTTACTTGGTAACATTTATCATTATCTGAACACAGATGATTTACTTACTTGCTTATCCATAATTTCCTTCCCACAAAAGTTTGTTAGAACAAAGACTCATATGTCTTTACTTTCAGAGACTGCAATAACTGGTGCAGAGTAGGTGCTCACTAAACATGTTTTACTGAATGAATAAATGAAGCTACATCAGCATGGTCTTTCAGAAGACTTTAATTATTATTCTTGGTTCATATATTAATAATAAAATATTCAATGCTGTATATAACATGATAGTTACTTATGCATATTCCTCCATTTTCTCTAGCCTATTTACAATTTTGTTCACCTGAATTCATTATACTGATTAATGTACTTGTAGTAAAATAGGTCTCTATGGATGAATACATTTCATATCAGTTATCATAATTAGGAACTATAATTGGATCATTAAATTACCATTTATGCAGACAGATATATTTGGACAACACACGCATAAACCAAAATAATACAGAGATTGAACAAGTAAATAACTGAATTAAATTGTCATTTGCATAAAACTTGTATTATTTGCATAGAACGTCATGTCATTGGAATAACTAAAACACTAAAGTATTACTGGTTATAAGTAAAAAAAAAAAAAACTGAGACACATGCCCAAGTTCCAAACTAAAAGCATTCTTAAAACATTTATTAAATACTTTTAATCAAAGTCAAATAGAATTCTGTTTATAACAATTCCATAAAGACAATGGAAACCATTTTAATTAGACACATTTGAGATAAATATTTGCATCTTTATTGTCTTATTTTTTGTGGAGAGTTAACTAACCCTCAAGACAATACATCTGGCAAAATGACATAGTCAGAATCTGACCTCAAACCCATTTCCTTTATGCCCTGCTGCCTCTTTGCACACGGCCTATGACATTGTAGCCCATGAAAACTTCACCTGTATTTAAATTGTCCATCCAGAGTTATAAAGATGACTATTTGTTAAAATTTAACTAGACTTTATAAATATATTCCTAGTCTTAATCCTGATGTTTTTACTGCAATTTCCGTCCTGGTTCTGGTCATCTTTTCCTATGTCCCTTTGAATAAAATGATATTCAGCATTTCTTTCTGATCTTTACAAGATGTGTTACAAGTAGTCCCCTTAACGGGAGCAGGCTGTGTCAGCAAGCCGGTGACGATTTCAACATTTTTATACAAGGTTATGATTATATCCTGCTCGGTTATTCACTTGTGACTTTGGCTTTCTAGCAACTTACAGTTTCACAGGGATAATAACTTACAACTTAATGTGACATTTGAAACCACATCCTGGAATAGATTAATGGTTGCAGTCAGGTATTTGCTGGGTAACCATTTCTGTTATTGGAGCTATTCTATATCATTCCCCCAATATAAAATATGATGGTGTCATATAAGATACATACAGAGTTAGTCATCAGTGGTATTTCACAAATAAAATGATGTTCTGTACTTTTCACTCACTTATACTGAATATTCTATATCCCAATGAAATCCACAAAATGTAAAGCTGTAATAATTATCTTTTTTTCTGGGATACGAAACAATTTAAGAATCTAGGAAAAATGTTTTATTAAAAATTTGAACCTTCCTATAATTACTCTCTGGAAGCTTAAGATATATTATTATTATTTTTATTTATTTATTTATTTTGGTACTGGGGATTGAACTCAGGGGCACTCAACCACTGAGCCACATCTCCAGCCCTGTTTTTTATTTCATTTAAAGACAGGGTCTCATGGGTCTCAATGAGTTGCTTAGTGCCTCACTATTGCTGACTGGCTTCGAGCTCCAGATCTCCCTGCCCCAGCTTCCCAAACTGCTGGGATTACAGACGTGCACCACCGTGCCTGGCTAAGATACAGTGTTTCTTAACATCACCTATCTATACTGCCTTCAAATTTTAAAACTATTAAAATTTAGAGTAAATACAGAAAAATAAAATAAATTTAAACATGAATGTACAGTTCAGTGAATTACCACACATAAAAACAACCATGTAAACTTCACCAGGTCAAGAAATAGAATAGTCCCAGAATTTATGTCCCCTTCAGATGAAAAGCATCTCATTTTTTCCCAGAACTTTAAAAAAACTCATTACTTTAACTGTGTAAATTTATGTGGTAGAGTGTAATAATTTTATGCATGTATACAATGTGTAATGATCAAGTCAGAGTGTTTAGGTTTCCATCTTCATAATTTTTTTTACAAACTTTGATCAACATGTACTGATTATACATTTGTATGTAGTATAGTGTGATATTTCAGTACCTGTATATGATATGAAGAGATCAAATCAGGATGATTATTGTTCACACTTCCTTATTATTGACTTGTGTCTGGAGACTGAGCTCCTCTCACTAGCTATTCACGAAACACACAGCAATCTGTTGTGAACTATAGGACACTAGCACTTATTACTTCTATCAAGTTATGTGTTGGTTTCCATTATCCACCCTCTTTCTATCCACATTCCTCAGGCCCAATACTTACCAGCATCTAGTAATCACAATTACAATTGAAATCACTCTTTTGAATATCTACATCTGGGAAAGAACATTTGGTATTTGTCTTAACTCACTATAATATTTCTGGTTTTGAAATTTATATAAATTAAATCCTAAAATAGGTTTATTGCTGTGCTTAGTTGTTTTCGCTCTAAATTATATTTTGAAATTTGTCCTTGTTCTTGTGCATATGTGTGGTATTTTATTTTATTTTATTAACATAGTCCAATTGAATTATCCTTGCTAGTGCTGATGGACATTTGAACTGTTTATTGATTGGCACTATTAAAAATAATGTGCTATGAACACGGATGTATATGTAATTTTTTGTTATGCACAACAATTTTGCAGAAGTTTAGGAGATTATTGATACACATAACATAGGCACATTTAAATGTATTGAGTAATTTCTTCATTTTTAAAAAAGCAGTTGCATAAATCTGCACTCTAAAAGTAATATATAGTCATGTGCCACAGAGTGACATTTGTTCAACAACTAACTGCTTATATAAGGGTGATCCTATAAAGTTTAATGGAGTGGAGAAATTCCTATCAACCAATAACATTGTAGCCATCATAATGTTATGATACAACATATTAGTTACTTGTGTGTGTGATGCTGGTGTAAACACAACTATGATCCAGTTGCGTAATGTATATTTTGCATATTGTATATAATTGTATATTTACAGTTATGTACAAGGCAAAATACTTGTTAATAAATGACTGTCTTACTAGTTTGTGTATGTACTATATCATACCTTAAGTGACTGTTTTAGAGTGTATCCCTTCTGATATTAAAAGTTAATTACAAAACATTGTGGTATGTTATGCAGGCCGAAGTCCTGCGAACCTTGTGCTTTCCACATCTCTTGACAATATCAAGAGGTCAAAATTAGTGATTGACCTTTATCATCTAGGTTTGTTCAAGGACACTCTGTGATGTCACACCATGGAATTCTTTTACAACACATTTTGATGAATGCACCATTCTAGTTAAGCGATGCATGACTCTATAAGGATTCTGACTGTCTTGCATTTCAGGACAATTTTGCTTTGCTCTTTCTTATTGAGTCCTTTTGGTGAATGTGTGGAAGGACATCACTAAAGCATTAACTTGCATTTCCCAGAGACTGACTAATGAAGTTCAGAATTTTCATCATTTGATGAGGCATTTATACATTTAGTTTTAGGAATCTGTGATTTTTCATGTTCATTTATTTTATCAAGACATCTATATTTTATAGCTGTTTTTTTTAGTGGTTGCTTCATATATTCTAAAGAATAGTCTTCTGTCAGCTAAATTTATTCCTAATATTTTTTCATTTTATTGCTTGCAATTTTCCTCTAAATATTTTGGTTGACTAACAGAAATCCTCAATATTAGCAAAATATTTAATCAATAATGCCATGTATTATTTTTTTTTAATTTTTATTGTAAACAAATGGGATACATGTTGTTTCTGTTTGTACATGGAGTAAAGGCATACCATTTGTGTAATCATACATTTACATAGAGAAATGGTGTTTGATTCATTCTGTTATTTTTTTCCTTCCCCCCAACCCTGCTACCCTGCTTTTCCCTCTATACAGACCCTCCTTCCTCCATTCTTGCCCTGCTCCAACTCCCCGTTATGTCATCGGCTTATCAGCGAGATCATTGGAACTTTGTTTTTTTGAGATTGGCTTATCTCACTTAGCATGATATTCTCCAATTTCATCCATTTGCCTGCAAATGCCATGATTTTATTATTCTTTATGGCTGTGTAATATTCCATTGTATATATATACAACAGTTTCTTTATCCATTCATCAATTGAGGGGCATCTAGGTTGGTTCCACAATCTGGCTATTGTGAACTGAGCAGCTATGAACATTGATGTGGCTGTATCTCTGTAGTATGCTGATTTTAGTCCTTTGGGTATAGGCCGAGGAATGGGATAGCTGGGTCAAATGGTGGGTCCATTCCAAGTTTTCTAAGGAATCTTCACACTGCTTTCCAGAGTGGCTGCACTAATTTGCAACCCCACCAGCAATGTATGAGTGTACCTTTTTCCCCACATCCTCTCCAACACCTATTGTTGCTTGTATTCTTGATAATCACCATTCTAATTGGGGTGAGATGGAGTCTAAGGGTAGTTTTGATTTGCATTTCTCTTTTACTAGAGATGTTGAACATTTTCTCATATATCTGATGATTGCTTGTAGATCTTCTTCTGTGAAGTGTCTGTTCATTTCCTTAGCCCATTCGTTGACCTGGTTATTTGTATTCTTCTTGTAGAGTTTTTTGAGTTCTTCATATATTCTGGAAATTAGTGCACTATCTGAAGTATGAGTGGAAAAGATTTTCTCCCACTCTGTAGGTTCTCTCTTCGCATTGCTGATAGTTTCCTTTGCTGAGAGAAAGCTTTTTAGTTTGAATCTATTCCAGTTGTTGATTCTTGCTTTTATTTCTTGTGCTATGGGAGTCCTCTTAAGGAAGTCTGATCCTAAATCGACATGTTGAAGATTTGAACCAACTTTTTCTTCAATAAGATGAAGGGTCTCTGGTCTGATACCAAGGTCCTTGATCCATTGTGAGTTGATTTTTGTGCAGGGTGAGAGATAGGGGTTTAGTTTCATTCTGCTGCATACGGATTTCCATTTTTCCCAGCATCATTTGTTGAAGAGGCTATCATTCCTCCATTGCATATTTTTGGCACCTTTGTCTACTATGAGAAAACTGTATATATTTGGGTTTGTGTCCATGTCTTCTATTCTGTACCATTGATCTACCTATTTTGGTACCAATACCATGCTGTTTTTGTTACTATTGCTTTGTAGTATACTTGAAGTTCTGGTATTGCAATACCCCCTATTTGATTCTTCCTGCTAAGGATTACTTTAGCTATTCTGGGTTTCTTATTCTTCCAGATGAATCATGATTGCTTGCTCTATTTCTGTAAGGTACATCATTGAGATTTCAATTGGAATTGCATTGAATCTGTATAGCACTTTTGGTAGTATGGCCATTTTGACAATATTATTTCTTCCTATCCAAGAACATGGGAGATCTTTCCATCTTCTAAGGTCTTCCTCAATTTCTTTCTTCAATGTTTTGTAGTTTTCATTGTAGAGATCTTTTACCTCTTTGGTTAGATTGATTCCCAAGTATTTTATTTTTATTTTTTTCAGGTTATTGCAAATGGAGGTGTTTTCCTTATTTCTTTTTCAGATGTTTCATCACTTGTATATAAAAATGCTTTAGATTTATGTGTGTTGATTTTACAGCCTGCTATTTTGCTGAATTCATTGATGAGGTCTAGAAGTTTTCTGGAGGAGGTTTTTGGATCCTCTAAATATAGAATCATGTCATCAGCAAATAGTGACAACTTAAGTTCCTCTTTTCCTATTTGTGTCCCTTTTATTTCTTTAGACTGTCTAATTGCTCTGGCTAGAGTTTCAAGGACAATGTTAAATAGAAGTGGTGAAAGAGGACATCCCTGTTGTTCCCATTTTTAAAGGGAATGGTTTCAGTTTTTCTCCATTAAAAATGATGTTGGCCATGGGCTTAGCATAAATAGCCTTTATAATGTTCAGGTATGTTCCTACTATCCCTATTTTTTCTAATGTTTTGAGCATAAAGGGGTATTGTATTTTATCGAACACTTTTTCTGCGTCAATTGAAATAACTATTTGATTCTGATCCTTAAGTCTATTGACATGATGGTTTACATTTATTGATTTATGGATGTTAAACCATTCTTGCATTCCAGGGATGAACCCCACTTGATGGAGGTGCAACAATTTTCTTAATATGTTTTTGGATACGGTTTGCCAATATTTTGTTAAGGATCTTTGCATCTATATTCATCAAGGATATTGGTCTAAAATTTTCTTTCCTTGATGTGTCTTTTCCTGGTTTGGGTATGAGGGTGATATTACCTTCATAGAATGAGTTTGGTAGGGTACCCTCCTTTTCTATTTCCTGGAAGACTTTGAGAAGTAGTGGAATGAGTTCTTCTTTGAAGGTCTTGTAGAACTCAGTGAGAATCAATCTGGTCCTGGACTTTTCTTGGATGGTAGGATTTTAATGGCTTCTTCTATTTCACTGCTTGATATTGATCTGTTTAAATTGTGTATGTCCTCCTGGTTCAGTTTGGGAGGAGCATATGTCTCTAGGAATTTGTCAATGTCTTCAGTAGTTTCTATTTTGCTGGAATACAGATTTTCAAAGTAGCTTCTCATTATATTCTGTATCTCAGTGGTGTCTGTTGTGATATTTCCTTTTTCACCATGAATTTTAGTAATTTGAGTTTTCTCTCTCCTTCTCTTTGTTAGTGTGGCTAAGGGTTTGTCTATTTTGTTTACTTTCTCAAAGAACCAACTTTTTGTTTTGTCAATTTTTTGAATTGTTTCTTTTGTTTCAATTTCATTGATTTCAGCTCTGATTTTAATTATTTCCTGTCTTCTACTACTTTTGCTGTTATTCTGTTCTTATTTTTCTAGGGCTTTGAGCTGTAATGTTAGGTCATTTAGTTGTTGACTTTTCATTCTTTTCTGGAATGCACTCCATGCAATGAATTTTCCTCTTAGTACTGCTTTCATAGTGTCCCAGAGATTTTGATATGTTGTATCGTCGTTCTCATTGATCTCTAAAAATATTTTTATCTCCTTCCTGATGTTTTCTGTTATCCATGTTTCATTCAGTAGCATATTATTTAGTCTACAGGTGTTGGAGTAATTTCTGTTTTTTATTTTGTCATTGATTTCTATTCTCAGTCCATTATGATCTGATAGAACACAAGGCAGTATCTCTATTTTTTTGTATTTCCTAAGGGCTGCTTTGTAGCATAACATATGGTCTATTTTCGAAAAGGTTCCATGTGTTGCTGAGAAGAAAGTGAATCTTCTCATTGATGGATGGAATATTCTATATATGTCTATTAAGTCTAGATTATTGATTGTGCTATTTAGTTCTATGGTTTCCTTTTTTTTTTTTTTTTTTGGAAGATCTATCTAGAGGTGACAATGGTGTATTAAAGTCACCAAGAATTGTTGTGTTGTGGTCTATGTGATTCCTGAAATTGAGAAGGATTTGTTTGATGTACAGAGATATACCATTGTTTGGGGCATAAATATTTACTATTGTTATGTCTTCCTGATTTATGGTTCCTTTAAGCAGTATGAAATGTCCTTCTTTATCCCTTCTGACTAACTTTGGCTTGAAGTCCACTTTATCTGATGTAAGGATGGAAACCCCCGCTTTTTTACTGAGTCCATGTGCGTGGTAGGCTTTTTCCCATCCTTTCACCTTTAGTCTGTGGATGTCTTTTTCTATGAGATGAGTCTCTTGCAGGCAGCATATTGTTGGGTCTTTCTTTTTAATCCATTCTGCCAGTCTATGTCTTTTGATTGATGAGTTTAGGTCATTAACGTTCAGGGTTATTATTGAGATATGATTTGTATTCCCAGTCACTTGTCTTATTTTTGGTTTCTAAATTGGATTGGTTTCTCCTTTGAGTGGTTTTTCTCTAAGGTAGTTCCTCCCTTTGCTGACCTACATTGTTGTTTTTCATTTGCTACTCATGGAATATTTTGTTGAGAACATTCTGTAGTGCAGGCTTTCTATTTGTAAATTCTTTTAACTTTTGTTTATCATGGAAGGGTTTTATTTCATCTGCAAATCTGAAGGTAAGTTTTGCTGTGTATAGGATTCTTGGTTGGCAACCATGTTCTTTCAGAGCTTGAAATATGTTGTTCCAGCTCCTTTTAGCTTTTAGATTCTGGGTTGAGAAGTTGGCTGCTATCCATCTTGGTCTCCCCCTATATGTAATCTGATGCTTTTTTCTCATGGCCTTCAAAATCCTACCTTTATTTTGAATGTTAGGCATTTTCATTATGATTTTCCTTGGTGTGGACCTGTTGTGATTTTGTGCATTTGTTTTGTTCTCTAAGCCTCTTGTATTTGATTTTCCATTTCATTCTTCAGGTTTGGGAAATTTTCTGAAATTATTTCATTGAAAAGTTTGTTCATTCCTTTGGTTTGTATCTCTGTGCTTTCCTCAATCCCAATAATTCTTAAATTTGGTCTTTTCATGATGTCCCATAGTTCTTGGAGATTCTGTTCATGATTTCTTACCATCTTCTCTGTTTGGGCAACTTTATTTTCAAGATTAAATATTTTGTCTTCATTGTCTGAGATTCTGTCTTCCAAGTGGTCTAGTCTTTTGGTGATGCTTTCCATTGAGTTTTTTATTTGGTTTATTGTTTCCTTCATTTCAAGGATTTCCTTTTTTTTTGTTTGTTTTTTGTTTTTGTTTTTGTTTTTTTTTTTTAGAATCTCTATCTCTTTGTTGAAATGATCTTTTGCTTCCTGCAGTTTCTCTTTCAACTGCTTATTGGTATTATCATTCAGTGCCTGCATTTGCTCTCTTATCTCATCCTTTGCTTCACGAACCATCTTAATCATGTATAATCTGAAGTCCCTTTCTGACATTTCTTCTACCATACTGTCATTGGATTCTATCAATATAGAATCTAGATTTGTTTGGATCATTTTCTTCCCTTGTTTTTTCATGTTGTTCATGTATCTTCCCTCTAGCAGTGCAGATCTGGGGTATTGCAGATTTCCCCCTATAGGCTTATAGTGGCCCTATAGGTTTCCAAAACCCTTTCTTTATGGGGACATCAATATTAGCAGTGCCCAATTCAGATACTGTGCAATCCTAGACCAAATAGCCCCTATGAGGACAAAAATTGTCATAATAAATATAATGAGTTCAAATATTATCTTTGGTAAAACAAACAGATTTGCAATAAGGTCTGCAGTTTCTAATGGAGGACAAAGAGGATGCAGAGGGATGTAGGATGTAGCTGTTAATGGGATAAGAAAAGAATACACAGAAGTTCTAGATAGTAGAAAGGGTGAGAGTGTAATCAAAAGAAATTGGATGTTAGCATGTAAAAAGGGAGAAAGAGACTCTGAAGGAACAGGTAAACAAAAGGAAAAGAGAGTCAAAAACATAAAGAAATAAAAACTTAAAATTGTTCAATAAGGAGAAAAAGGAAAATCTACACTATAACAGTCATATAGTATTCAAACCTCTCGGTCTTCAGTAGCCTGATGCATGAGAGGTAACTGACAAGGACTGCAAGTCTCCAGCAGGCATCTCAGGATGGGATTTGCCCCACCTAAAGATTGGAGGTAAGGATTCCAGGATTATCCAAGATGGCCACTCTGGCTTCCAAATGTGTTGGCAAATGGGGAGCTGCAGCTTGGAGTGTGGACGTGGTTGGCTGGAGGTCCTGGAGGCGGCTGAGGTTGGTCAGGCAGGAGTCCTGGAGGTGTTTGGTGTGGTTGTGGGATCCTGGAGGCCGGTTGCAATCAGTCGGTCTGGGGTCCCGGTGATAGGACGCAGTCATTTGTTCTGGGGGTCCTGGCAGCAGAGAGCAGTCAGTCGATGTGAGGGCCCCAGAGGCAAGGAGTCAGGCTGAGGGATCCTGGAGATGGAGCTCAGTCATTCCAGCCAGGGTTCCTATGGGGCCTGGCTGTTGTCTCAAAATGGTGGCAGCCACGTGTAATCAAACCTGCAGGTACTGTGACAGTGAACTTCCAGGCAGCGGCAGGCAGCTGGTGCTCCACTGGCGGTCTGCCATCAGTCTGCTGGCAGCTGTTGGATGATAGGGAGGTGAACCTCGGGTGGTGGGTGATGAGTAGGTGAAAGGCAGGCAATGGACAGGCATGAGGCAGGCAAATGGCAGATGATAGGTGCCTGACAGTGAGCAATCTGCACTCAAAAAAGGCATCGATATGCCCGCCATGTGTTATTAATCATACCACGTTCTTTTAAAGACCTCTTTTCCTTTCTTAAAGACCAGAATGTATTTCTTTGTGTTCTCTAATGGAAGGTTTATTATTGAATCTTTTATATTCCTGTTGAATTGATTTTTATATACAGTGTGAAGTAAAGGCTTTATGCGCTTTCCATGTGATCATTCAAAATGTTAACCTCAGTGTTAAGCAAGAATAACAAATTAAATCAACTTTGATATCAGATTAATAAATATTAATGAATGGTATAAAATATTGATGATGATATAAAAATTGGAGATAACCCATACATTTCCTGACTGGGTTATAAATATATTTGAGTATCTGGATCGGAAATATCCTGACAATAAAGCATTATATATCTTAAAATAGAAGTGTTTTGATGTATTCACCATAAAGAAATGATAGAAATTAAAAAGGATGAATATGCTATTATGAGTTGATCACTACCCAGTGTATAAATAAATAAAAAATTCTATTACACCATAAATAGGTGCAAATATTATGTATTAATAAAAGTTTAAAAATTAAAAAATGTACCAAAGTACACAGACTCTTTGACTCAACTCCATGGTGTTGAGTACTTTTGTTCACATGCAATTTAAGAGTTTGATATTTAGTCATTGTTTCTGAATTGTGGGATTAGATAATCATGAATTTCTGTATTTCCTAAGTAACTATATTTGTAAATACTTTTACTATAATGTAGAGTAAATCATGAGCCAGGCACAGTGGTGTACACCTGTAATCCCTGAGACTCCGGAGGCTGAGGGAGAAGGATCTCGTGTTCAAAGCCAGTCTCAGCAACTTAGGGAGGCCCAAAACAACTCAATAGAGACCATGTCTCTAATGAAACAGAAGAAGGGGCTGGGGATGTGACTCAGTGGTTAAGCAACTCTGGATTCAATTCCCATTACCAAAAAAAAAAAAAAAATCACATGTATTATGAATAATGATTTTCTTAGAAGATGCTGCAAAGAAAAATAAAAAGCAATTATATTTTACAAATATTTGTGGATTAAAAGAAATGATTTAGTGTTGTAATACTTGCTGATTCAAGTCCTTTTTGAGTCCCATTTTGTTAGTTTATTAGAATTTTAAGGCATAGTGCACATATAAGGTTTTGTCTTTGTAGAATGTTTCAACTACATTTGCATATCATACTTTTCCTGTGATTTCTTTTAATAAATCAAATTTGATTTTGAAATTTCATCTTTCTACATTCCCAGGGATTCTCTTTTATAACTGAAACTCAATTTCAAAAACTGCCTACCTAGTACAGAGAAAAAAAATTATGCACCTGTACATGCTTCAGAAAGATTGTGCTCAGTGATAAGTATATAACTAAAAAGTAACTGATGTCACATTTACTAATGTTAATGAATAAGAATCAGTAATGTCCTTTTTTTCTTTTTTTTTTTCTTAAAATATGCCATATTTTATTTTCTGTACCAAACAGCTGGGTTTATAAAATTATTATTATTTTATTTTTACAGGTTGCATTTTGATTCATTGTACTCAAATGGGGTACATTTCATTTCTATGGTTGTGCATGATGTAGATTCATACCATTCATGTAATTATACGTGTACATGGGGTAATGATGTCTGTCTCATTCCACCATTTTCTATACTCCCCTTTCATTTCAACCTACATAATCTAAAGTTCCTCCATTCTTCTCTCACTCCCCACCCTTCTCACCCCCATTATATATCATCATCTGCTTATCAGGGAAAACATTCAGCCTTTGATATTTTGGGATTGACTTATTTCACTTAATGATATTCTCCAATTCTATCCACTTTTCTGCAAATGTCATCATATTAGTCTTCTTTATTTCTGAATAATATTCCATTGTGCATATATACCACAATTTCTTTATCCATTCATCTGTTGAAGGGCATCTAGGTTGGTTCCACAATCTAGCTATTGTGAATTGAGCTGCTATAAACATTGATATGGCTGTGTTACTGTAGTACACTAATTTTAAGTCCTTTGTGTATAAATCGAGGAGTGGGATAACTGGGTCAAAAGGTGGGTCCATTCCAAGTTTTCTGAGGAATCTCCACACTGCCTTCCAGAGTGACTGCACCAATTAGCAACTCCGCCAGCAATGTCCCCACATCCTTGTCAACATCTACTATTGTTTGTGTTTTTCAAAATGGCCATTCTAATTGGAGTAAGATGAAATCTTAGACTTGTTTTAATTTGCATTTCTCTAATTACTAGAGATATTGAAACTTTTTCATATATTTATTAATCACCTGTATGTCTTCTTCTATAAAGTGTTCAGTTCCTTGGCCCATTTATTGATTGGGTTCTTTGTATTTTTGAAAGTTCTTTGTATTTTGAAAGTGTAGTTTTGGAAAGTTCTTTATAAATTTTGAAGATTAGTACTCTATCTGAAGTGTGTGTGGAAAAGATTTTCTCCCACTCTATAGGCTCTCTTTTCACATTATTGATTGTATCATTTGCTGAGAAAAAGGTTTTGTTTGAATCCATCATATTTATTGATTCTTGCTTTCATTTCTTGTGCCTTGGGAGTCTTGCTAAGGAAGTCTGATCCTAAGTCACCATGATGAAGATTCAGGCCTACTTGTGTCTTTTATTTGGTGCAGAGTCTCTGGTCTAATTCCTAAGTCCTTGATCCATTTTGAGTTGGGTTTTGTGCAGGGTGAGAGATAGAGGTCTAATTTCATCTTACTGCATATGGATTTCCGGTTT
Source organism: Sciurus carolinensis (assembly GCF_902686445.1). Classification (NCBI taxonomy): domain Eukaryota; kingdom Metazoa; phylum Chordata; class Mammalia; order Rodentia; family Sciuridae; genus Sciurus; species Sciurus carolinensis. The sequence continues at coordinate 91,567,621 of NC_062224.1, forward strand.
TCCCAGTACCATTTGTTGAACAGGGTATCTTTTCTCCATTGCATACTTTTGGCTCCTTTGTCTAGTATGAGGTAAGCGTATTTATGTGGGGTTTGTCTCTGTGTCTTCTTTTCTGTCTTCTGGTCTGCCCATTTATTTTGGTGCCAATACCATGCTGTTTTTGTTTCTATTGCTCTGTAATATAGTTTAAGGTCTGGTATTGTGATACCCCCTGCTTTGCTTTTTCTACTCAGGATTGTTTTGGCTATTTGAGATCTCTTATTCTTCCAGATGAAGTTCAAGATTGTTCTCTCTATTTCTATGAGGAATGTTATTGAGATTTTAATTGGAATTGCATTGAATCTGTATAGCGCCTTTGGTAGAATGACCATTTTGACAATGTTAATTCTGCCTATCCAAGAACATGGGAGATCTTTTCATCTTCTAAGGTTTTCTTCCATTTTTTTTCTTTAGTCTTCTGTAGTTTTCACTGTAGAGGTCTTTCACCTCTTTTGTTAGATCGATTTCCAAGAATTTTATTTTTGGGGGAGGCTATTGTGAATGGAGTGTTTTTCCTAATTTCTCTTTCAGAGGATTCATCACTTATGAATAGAAATCCATTAGATTTATGCATATTGATTTTATATCCTGCTACTTTGCTGAATTAATTTATGAGTTCTAGAAACTTTCTAGTGGAGTTTTTTGGATCCACTAAATATAGAATCATGCCATTGGCAAATAGTGACAACTTTTCCTCTTTTCCTATTCATATCCCTTTAATTTCTTTGGTCTAATTGCTCTGGCTAGTGTTTCAAGGACAATGTTGAATAGAAGTGGTGAAAGAGGGCATCTGTATCTTGTTCCAGTTTTTACAGCCATGCTTTCAGTTCTTCTCCATTTAGAATGATGTTGGCGTTGGGCTAAGCATAGATAGTTTTTACAATGTTGAGGTCTGTTCCTACTATTCCTATTTTTCTCTAGTGTCTTAAGTGTGAAGAGGTACTGTATTTTATCAAACGCTTTCTCAACAACTATTGAAATAATCATACGATTATTAACTTTAATTCTAATGATGTGATCAATTACTTTTATTGATTTATGGATGTTGAACCAAACTTGCATCCCTGTGATAAACCCCACTTGATCATGGTGCACTGTTTTTTTAATATGTTTTTGTATGCAATTTGCCAGAATTTTGTTAAGGATTTTTGCATCTATATTCATCAGGGATATTGGACTAAATTTCTCTTCCATTGATGTCTTTGTCAGGTTTTTGGTGTCAGAGTGATACTAGCTTCATAGAATGAGTTTGGAAGGGTTCCCTCCTTTTCTGTTTCCTGGAATACTTTGAGGAGTATTGATATTCGTTTTTCTTTAAAGGTCTTGTGGGATTTGACTGCGAATCCATGTGGTCCTGGGCTTTTCTTTGTTGGTAGGCTTTTGATGGCTTCTTCTATTTAGGTGCTTGAAATTTATCTGTTTTAGATTGTGTACGTCTTCCTGATTCAGTTTGTGATGATTATATGTCTCTAAAAATTTGTCTATGTCTTTGATATTTTCTATTTTGTTTGGAGTATAGATTTTCAAAGTAGCTTCTAATTAGGTTATGTATTTCAATGGCGTCTGTCATGGTCTTTCCTTTTTCATCATGAATTCTAGTAATTTGAATTTTCTCTCCTTCTCTTCATTAGTGTGGCTAATCAATTTTGTGGCTATCAATTTTGCTTACTTTTTCAAAGAACAAATTTTTGTTTTGTCAATTTTTTGAATTGTTTCTCTTGTTTCAATTTCATTGATTTCAGCTCTAATTTTAATTATTTTCTGTCTTCTACTATTTTTGGTGTTGATCTGTTCTTCTTTTTCTAGGACTTTGAGATGTAATATTAGGTCATTTTGTTGTTGACATTTTATTTCTTTAATGTATGAGCTCAATGCAATGAACTTTCCTCTTAGTACTGCTTTCTGAGTGTCCCAGAGATTTTGATATATTGTGTCATTGTTCTTATTTACCTCTAATAATTTTTTTTATTTCCTCCCTGATGTCTTCTGTTATCATTACATCATTCAATAGCATATTAGTCTCCAGGTGTAGGAGTAGTTTTTGTTTTTTATTTTATCATTGATTCCTAATTGCATTCCATTATGTTCTGATAGAATGCAGTGTAGCATATCTATATTTTTGTATTCACTAATGGCTTCTTTGTGGCATAGCATATGGTCTATTTTGGAGAAGTTACCATGAGCTGCTGAGAAGAAAGTGTATTCACTCAATGATGAATGAAAATTCTGTATATGTCTATTAAGTCTATATCCTTGATTCTATTGTTCTGTAGTTTCTTTATTTGGGTTTTGTTTGAAGGATCTATCCAGTGGTAGAAAAGGTGTGCTAAAGTCACCCCCTATTATTTTGTTTTAGTTTATTTGATTATTAAAATTGAGAAGGGTTTGTTTGATGTACAGAGATGCTCCATTGTTTGGGGCATACATATTTAAAATCATTATGACTTGCTGGTTTATGATTGCAGTGTGAAATGTCTTTCATTATCTCTTCTGACTAACTTAGGTTTGAAGTCCACTTTATTCTGAAGACTACTGTTTTTTTACTGAGTCCATGTGCATGGTATGTTTTTCCCCATCCTTTTACCTTTAGTCTGTGTATGTCTTTTCTATGAGATTATTCTCTTGAAGGCAGCATATTGTTGGGTCTTTCTTTTTAATCCAATTTGCCAGTATATTTCTTTGGATTCATGAGTTTAGGCCATTAACATTCAGGGTTATTATTGTGATACAATTTGTATTCTTGGTCATTTGGCTTGTTTTTGGTTTTTAACTTGACTTAGTCTCTCCTTTGATTGACTTTTCCTTTAGGGTAATTCCTCCCTTTGTTGATTTGTATTGTTGTTTTTTACTTCCTCCTCATGAATATTTTGTTGAGAATATTCTGTAGCACAGGCTTTCTATTTGTAAATTGTTTTAACTTTTGTTTATCATGGGAAGATTTTATTTCATCATTAAATCTGAAGTTTAGTTTTGCTGGGTATGGGATTCTTGGTTGGCATCCCTGTTCTTTCAGAGCTTGAAGTATACTGTTCCAGGTTCTCCTTGCTTTCAGGTTCTGGGCTGAGAAATTTGCTGATATCCTATTGGTTTCCCCTGACACTTTTCTCTCATAGCCTTTAAAATCCTATCTTTATTTTTATGTGAGGTATTTTCATTAAGATGTGTCTTGATGTGGATCTGTTGTAATTTTCTGCATTTGGTGTTCTGTAAGCCTCTTGTATTTGGTTTTCCATTTCATTTTTCAGGTTTGGGAAATTTTTTGATATTATTTCATTGAATGGGTTGTTCCTTCCTTTGGTTTGTATCTCTGTGCCATCCTCAATCCCAATAATTCTTAAATTTGGCCTTTTCATGATAGCCCATAATTCTTGGAGGTTACATTCATGATTTATTACCATCTTCTGAGTGTGATCAATTTTATTTTCCAGATTAAATATTTTGTCTTCATTGTCTGAGATTCTGTCATCCATGAGATCTATTCTGTTAGTGATACTTTCTATTGGGTTTTTAATTTGGTTTATTTATTTATTTTTTTCATTTCAAGTATTTCTATTGATTTTTTTTTTCTCAGAATCTCTCTTTATTGAAGCCTCTCTTGCTTCCTGCATTTGCTGGTTTAATTGTTCTTTGGAGTGATCACGCATTGCCTGCATTTGCTCTCTTATCTCATCTTTTGCTTCACAGATCATTTTAATTATGCAGATTCTAAAGTCTTTTTCTTTCATTTCTACTGCCATGCTCTCACTGAATTCTATCAAAATAGCCTCTTGGTTTGCTAGGGACATTTTATTCCCCTGTTTTTTCATACTATTTCTGTATATTCTCCTCTAGCAGTCAATCTGAGGTGCTGCAGTTTCCTCCCTATAGGTTTATTGTGACCCTGCTGTTTCCTGTACCTCTCCTTGAGGAGGAGATCAATATTAGCAGCACCCAATAAAAAAAACCCTAAACCAGACAGCCCCTATAAAGACTTTAATATTATTGTAATAAACAGGATGAGTTTGATTATTGTCTACAGTGTTTCTAGTGGTGCAGGAAGAGGATGTGGAGGGTGTAGGATGTAACTGTTAATGGGAAAAGAAGTGAGTAAATAGAGGTAACTGTTCAAAGGAAGAGTGAGAGCGGGGCCTAAAGAAGCTGGTCTTTACCATGAGGAAAGAGAGAAAGAGACTCCAAGGGGATAGGTAATAAAAGGAAAGTAGAGTGAGAAAAAAGAAGAAATAAAAATTAAAAATTAAAAACAAAACAAAAAAAATCTATGGTTCACAGTCATCCACCTCTCAAACCTCCCAGTCCTCAGTATCTCATTGTGAGTATGATACCTGTCAAAGGGTCTCCAGTCTCCCATAGGTATCTCAGGAAGGAAGCTGCCCTTCCAATCGTGGTGGCCATGCCCTCAGGGATAATTCAAAATGTCTGCACCAGCCTCCAACGGAGCTAGGGAGCCGTAGTGCAGGTGCCCAGGTTTGTCTGCAATGGGGATGCTGTATTTTATTTAGAAGCAGGGTCTCAATTAGTTGCTTGGCACCTGGTTTTTGCTGAGGCTGACTTATCCCTCAATCCTCCTGCCTCAGCCTCCCGAGCTGCTGGGATTACATGCGTGTGCCGCCAGGCCCAGCAGGATTACATATTATTGAATTAGGTAAAGTTAACCTGCATAGTCCCCCACCTGAGCCTGTAAGACTATAGGTAACAAGATAGTAAGAGACTCCATGGCTCATTCCATCACAGGGAACTTTATCTTCTGGGTAATTCTCACAAAGGTCACACAAAGGATTACCATGTGAAGGTTATGGGAAGAAAATCAATGTTAAAATTTGGGACTGCTGTTTAAACATTAGCTGAGGTTCATCATTAAGAATGTACTTAATAAAAATGTACTTAAAAGTTAGAATTTGGATCAATTCTGAAAGATACACCTAAACACAAATATTACATAGTAAAATCTCCTGAGGCAGAGTAAATAGAATCTCTAAAATGTACACCTAGATAAGCAAAGAATATGGTGAACAGATTAGACCGACATTCTGTACCATGAACTCCCCAGGGTCCTTGTTAATTCTAGTCTCTGTCTTGAAGTGCCAATATCTGTGAAAAACATCTTGATGTTCAGAAATCTTCCTGGAAAAAGTTTTCAATAGCCCTTTCAATAACCAGGTCAGGATTCTCAAACTGTTTAGGAGAGTTGCAAGCCCTTAGTAAAGAAAGTAACCTTGGAGATCATTAGGGGAACATTCAGACCATAGAGAGCTCATTATACATTCCATTGTGCCTAATTTGTTCAAGAATTACAAAACAGACATCCCAGTATCTCCTTAGACAAACAGTATTTCAACTACACCTGTAAATTGATTCTACCTCCACAATATTTAAAATACATGTTGATGAATCGTTTTCTAAAACTGAATGAACATTAATAATTTTGTAAAAGAAGGGATGCATGCAAAATAGGCAAAGATGAGATTCCTCATCACTTCATGCAACTTGAAATGTCCCGCAATAAAATTCCTGGAGGAAAGAACAAAGCTCCGTTTGCTCCCTTTGCTCCCTTTGATAGATGAACTCAGAACTGCTCTTCCTGACCTCCACCACTTTATTCACTGCCTGGTCCTTCATCTGATCAATCATCTTCTCTTTAGCTTCCCTATGTGCTCTGCAATGAAAGTATATAGACTGAATTCCCCAGCAGGAACTACTAGCTATGGTCATTTTACAACTTTCAGACCATCTTTATAATATTTTATTTGGGATCTGCCTAAAGATAGAGAAAGCTTTTAGAGGATGGTGACATACGAACTTCCTTAGAAGAAAACAATTAATGCAGTAGAAGACATTATATGAAAATGTTTTTACAAAAATAAGTATAGAAATATTTTTACAAAATATTTTAGAGTTAAATTATACAAGGGACTTTTTTTTTTGTAATCTACTTCTGCTGAATTACTGATTGACTCAAGTTTACACAGTAGCTGAGTGAAAAATGAAAAATAAAGTTACTTAGTTCTATCTCTGCTATTGCAAGGAACTATATGAATGACATTTCTCTATGCTTTGCATTCAATATCAGGTAAGTTCTAAAAACTCCTTGAGGTGAAGTTTTCTGTGTACGTGTGTATATATATGTGTGTATGCATTTTGTTGTAAACATAAAGCTTTTCAAAGGACTCAAAACTCTACTAACCATACTCATGAAAACTTCTGATTTTTATTGTTAATGTTGAGAAAAGTAATATATTATTATTTTCACAACACAATATGTATCTCCTATAGTTAGATCTGTTCTAAAGATTGCTAATGCTATCTTTTGAAAAGATGTTATATATTTAAAATTTTGAAACCTAATAGAATTTTGAAAACTAATTCAATCTACAATCCTTATTGTTTATTTATAATGATAGAAACTCTTAGTCAAGCCAGGTAATTATACTAATAAGATAATATCTATAAAAAACTCAGGGCAGAATAGACAGTAGTTATCATACAGAAAACTTTCTTACAATAGAATACAACAGTCCAAAAATACTTCCCAGAACAAAATGAGTATTTTATGCTTTGTTTTTCTATAATAACACTCATTGATATATCAACAGTGATTTCTAGAGATTAAAAATTACATGCTCACATAACATGGTCATAAAACATAACATAGTCATAAAAAATAGCATAGTCATAAAAAAGTCAAGGTGATAAACAGGATAAAATAAGGAAGAAAAGATGAGTAATCTCAATAAAATGCCAATGAGAAATATAGTACAAGAGACACATTTCCATCATAGTTGTTAAGTTCAAAACTTATTTTATACTACTTCTGTGAATCCTTTTAAAATATTTTATTTTACTTTTTTATTATGTTTATCACTTCCATAATTTTGTAATATTGTATGAACATGCTTCCTTTAAGCAATAAACAAGTAGATTTTTCAGACATACTTTTTTTTTATGTCTACCAGGTCACTAAACTGATGATGTTTTCTTTCTCTTTGAGTATCTGTAACTCACTCAAGAAAATTTATACAGAAATAAAGTGAGTGAAATACGATTAAAAAACAGATGAGATATAGAAAATGAAACAATATTTATTAATTAAGTAGCAGAGGTGTTCAATTTGAATTAAGGCAAAGTGTGTCATGTCATCTTGATGCTTTTGCTTAAACTCCTGAAAGGTTAGATATCCCATAAAGAACCCTACAAACATTCAGAAACTGAAATCCCTTGTGCAGGAAAAAAGTTATAGCAATGTATTCAAAAACAGAGATATTTGGATTGGCATTCGTTAGTACTATAATGTTAACATCTCTTTTAAAAATAACTCAAATGGTAATTGAATCACCATATAGCATGTTGCAAATTACAAAACAGATAATGTCCAAATATTTTTAGGAGACATCAGCGCTATGACCTTGTAAAACAAATGTGTATATTGCAATAAATCCTTATTGTTTATTTATAATCCCTTGAGAAGAACATGTTTTAATGGAAACAATTTACACAATGCAATAAGCAAATGATAGTTGCAATAATGAGTTTGACAATGTTTGCATTTCTTATTCCTCAATTTTAATTAGAATTGTATGGTTTTTGAATTCCTAATTATAGAAACAAAATGAAATGTGACTTCACTTTCACTCGTAAGCCTTCTGAGACCCTTTAAATCATCTTTATCTAAAAAAAGGAAGTCTTGAGCAACAATGATATAAAACAGCAAGCCCTCAACATTATCAGTGGCGCAGGAGTCACTGAGTTAATCAAAAGCAATTAGCTTTCTTCTTAGAAGTGTAGAGTTAAGATGCTCTTATACTGAAGCATTATATTATGTTAATATGCAACTATTTTGTCTCCTTGGCAATGCTTTTCTTTGCATTTAAATTACAACAATACACCTTTACATTGACCTAATTAATCACAAAATGTAATGACTTCTTTGAGATATTAAAGGACCTGGTTTGGCTGTATTCTCTTAAGGTCATTTTTTCCCCTTGTCTTCCTTCCTATTTTTGATCTGCACATGGGTTTTTACCTGTTTCTTCACAATGCGTGATGGCTGAGCATGAGACTTTTTCTACTTTTATATGATCTGTAGATCTACTGATTTAGATCTGGACTTTATATTCAGCTATGTCTAGTGTTGAGAGTTACCACTCGGGTCATTGGGCTAAGAGATTAAGGTAGGTTAAAAATAAGGTTGAGTTCTTTTATTTCAGCAGGATCTTTATCCACAGTTTCCTGTGAATTAAAATGGTAAAATTTTGATTGGATAATAATTTGAAAACACTTTGTTTGGCTGAAAAGAGATACATAAAGAATGTTGGTTCAAGGTAAAAAATCACTTTATGGTTAAGATTTTTCTATTGTTAACTACAAGGAAAACCAAATCTATCTAACTTAAGAATGTTGTTCATTCAGCAGATTCAACATGTAGCTATGCCACTGGGTTTCAGACCTAGACAATGGGAGGCAGTGGATACATTCTCAAACTGTGTTCTAATTACACATTATTAACAATAACTAGTGGAAATTAGAATCATATCACAGCAGGAGAGAACTTTTAAACAAATCAATAGTATCATAATATAGAGGGTGTTGGATTAAAATTGAATTCCCTGTGCCATCTTTGAGGAGTTGGATAGAAGTTCTCAGAGGTAGGTTATTAAATTTTACTTTTGGTAGATCAGTTCCTTTTATTGCAAAGTGCTATGTTTTAGATATTTTATTAAAATTCTAGATATTAAATTTCTCTCACATTATGGTGAACCCAAATAACAATGGCAGCAAATATTTTTAATGCATATGTTTCTAATATAGTTTTATATTGAGAGACAGACATGTAATCCCTAAAGAAATTATGAGACAGTTGCTAAGATCATCCCTGTTTTATAGGTGTGTAAATAGATTCAAGGAATATCAAAAATTTTGACTAAGATCAGACCAAAGTAGTAAGAGATAAATCAGGATTATTACAACATATTCATGCTGATTCCAGATTCCATTTCATTCACCATTAGTATTATTTTTACTTTTGGAATTAAGAGATGACACCCCTTTTTTGGTAAAATTAGAACTGGGGTTAAAAGCAAAAAAGATGTATCATATAAATTTGATTTTTCACCTTCAAAACTTAAAATTCTTATCAGAAACAGTAGCTTCACTTCTAGGAAGACAGAATTATGCCCTCCATCTGTTATTGTGATCCATAATCATGACTTAGACATTTAAACAAGGATATGGGAAAACAAATCCAAGTAAAGATGACTCAGGCTGTTATTGTGTAAGGTGTGAGAGCAGGATACACAAAGCATGAAATGAAAAGAGATGTCAAAACTTAAGCACAAAGAGAAAGATTTCCTAGTATTCTAGATGAAATGCTGGTTTATTTTGAACAGGCATATGAACTCATAGGGGAAATATTGGAAGACATTACCTCCTTAGTGGCTCTGCAGGAATAAGACAGAAGTAGAGTCCATTATTGGCAAAGCAATTTAAGTAAGGTAACAGTAGTAGATTATGACATTGTCATAAGCCAAAATTTAGTCTTTTAATTTTTTTTCAACATTGGGGCTCAAATCCAGGGATGCTCTACTGCCAAGCTACACTCCCAGATCTTTTAATCTTATTTTATTTTTTGATTTTGAGGCAGGGCCTTACCACTAAGTTGCTGAGGTTGGCCTTGAACTTGTGATCCTCCTGCCTCAGCCTCCAGAGTCATTAAGATTATAGCCAAGTGGCCACTATGCCCAGCTCTTAGAACTGAGTCTAAATTTGTCATTGAAGTTATGAGAGAATAAACAATGTGGTCAGCATATTTAGCCATAGGCAGGGGTATATAGGATAAAACATCAGACAGGACTTGATAAGCAATGATCTGGAAAGTCTAAGGACTGAAGCAGTGAGGCCCTGAATGTGGCTCAGAGGTCGAGTGCTTGCCTCATGCACAAGAGACAAAGATTGAATTAGAGCTTGTATGGTATACATGTAATTGGAGTTTCAGCTGTGTGCCAGCTATGGTTAAGGCAGTGAAACTTCCTGTTTCATAAAGAGCCTGGATGATTTGGCTTTTAAGGAAGAGCACAGTGCCTAGCATAACACTTGGCATATAACATCAAAGTAAAATGAAGTTTTTAAATAAAAAAGATACTTGTAGCATCAAGAGAAATCTGCCCCCTTCAATAGGCTTTGCTGAGTTGATCCTAAGCAATCCTTTTCCTATTACAAAAATCACACTATAATAACTATAAAGACCTAAGTGTTGAAACCCTGTGACTTGAGACATCTTGGTGACACATCGTTCTGTCAGTCAGCCAACCATATTCAACAAATACTTTGTGTCAAGCCTTGGGGACATAATAATGATCAACAAACATAAACCCTAACATTTCTAAGATTATCTCTTAGTGTGTGGGCATGAGGAAACTATTACTGAGGATGAGAGTGCAGAAAATAATACAATGTCACAAAAGTTATTGGATATTATAAGATTTTATCTGGGGAAATCCATTGACAAGAGCATGGATGTGTGTATGTGGCATGTAGGTATTTAACACAAATCTTATATAAAAAAGGGTGTATTTGTGGTTATACACAAACCTTAATACATGGGTATAAATTAAATAGTATGGTTTCTCTCCATGCCTTCCTGAATTCTCAGGAAAATGGAAGTAAAATTGTTGAAAAAGTTTCTTATCCTGAGGAATCAAAAGGAAATAGAAAAAATGAAAATGGGAATTAGAAATCTTAAAAAAATCAAGAAGATAAGCACTCTAAACTATGAATCTCTACAAAAGTGGGAACACTGTGTGTGTTTTGTTAATCTGCATATGCCATTACCTAACTAGCAGCTGCTCTAGTGTTGTCCCTCAATACTTATTTATTTGATTAATGTTGAATGAATAAAATATTTCTATTAGAAATGTTTTGTCTGGTTAAAGTGATAAAAAAAGTATAAACTCAATCATTACATATTAGAATTATATAATTAGCTTTTTATTGCTTGTTTAATCTCCTGAATTGTGAGCTGTTTTATCTAAAATTATTTACTAAGGTGTTTCTATTGAGTCTCTTGACACATTTTAGGCACAATGACAAACCAACAGCCATCTGAAATCTTACATTGGAGTCCTGATTTTATTAGTTTTTATTAGGCAACATGGATTTAGGAAAGAGAAATGTAATAATATTGCTTTGAAAAGGCCAAAAATGCATTCATTACGGTTTGATTAATTTTCTAATCAGTATTCATTTACAGTTTCTTCCAAGTTATACTAGAACATAGCAAATAAAAAACAAATCACTAGGCCTAGCAATATTTAAAATATGAATGTCACTTTCCAAATTCATTATTTTCCTTTCCTCAAGGCAATAGACAGCTTAGCTTTCATGGCAAGAAAAATAGTTCCTCTGTGGTCATTTCTATGCATTAAAAGAATTTAAAATCTGAGACATTATTCTAGTTTGATCCAAGAACTGCTGAAGGCAAACCCAGACTATTTACAGTATACTTTCTCTACAACTCAGTGTCCTTTACTATACTATTCCAATACATGTCAGTACCTTTGGTAACAGGGGAATCTTCCCACTTTTAAATGTTGTTTATTTCATTAATCTACTATATGACATAGACCTTCATGTTTGAAAATTGTATCAATGTCTTCCCCTGAAGGAAGGTGATCTCAGAAATAAAAGCAAGCTCTATTTTTTCCATAGCTGAATCCCCTTAGATGCACTGTCAGATGTGTCCTGAAAATAAATTCAAAGACAGTTTAGTGTACAAGTTTTCTGGATTGTAAATGTAGTAGTTTCTCTAATTTATTTAAATACATTAAAGCTGATATCTAAAGTTATATTTTAATAAAAAATGCCATATTTTGTGACTTTGATAAATAGAAATAACATTTATCCAAATAATATAGATAAATCTTGAAATCACTGGTTTCCCATGAAACTTTATTTGAATCTAGACCTTGTTTAATTGTTATTTTATTTCCTAGACTTACATAAAGCTATGACAAGATTAATGGAATCCTAAGTTCTGACTTCCTCCAAACTGAGATTCTAGGATCTTCAAATGTAATCTCTCTGAAATTTAAGTCAGTTCACTATTTCAAGTCTCACAATTAGCCTATAGAATAAATCTTTCATTAGTCTATTGAATTTTTGAAAGACTGAGGAATTTCTCCAAAGCCCCACAGCCATTAAGTTTGAAGTTAAGAAGCAGTTCAATCAATGGGCTTGGGGTTATGGTTCAGTAGTAGAGCACTTGCCTAGCATTTGGGAGGCACTGAGTTCAATTCTCAGCACCATATATAAATAAATGAATAAAATGAAGGTCTATCAACATCTAAAAAAAAAACAAAGAATCTAGTCCAATAAATTTAACTCCAGGGTGTAAATGCTAAATCTTTATGCTATGTAGTGTAAAATGTTATATCTGTAGTTTTAATCTGCAAAGTGTATAGTAATTATTTTTCATGGGCTTTGGAATATCTTTCTCCCCACCAAAAGACACAAAATAAGTAGTATTAGTGCAATTTCACATATTTTTAGCTCAGATATTATCTAATGTATTCCCTATTTGCATATTCAACTTATAAGATCATGTTATTAGAGAGCACTGCTACAGAATACATATGCTTAAGTTGGCATGTGGCCTGCTACTGATTAAGTAAGTGATGCAAAATTTCAATGTTCAGTTTTTATCAATGACCCTACAAAAGACAGTTATTGTGCTCCAGAGACTTCTATATATATTCTAGAAATCTCCCACTTCTATGGAAAACATTTTCTCATGTAAATACAAAAATCCAATTATTTAATTTTGTGTTATAATTGAGAAACTTAGACATACATTTGTTAATGAAAAAGAGAACATAAGACGACCTATAACAATGGCACAAATTGAGTAGGATCAGAAAAAAATCTGAATGGAATAGCATTTACACAGGAATTTATATGTGTGTGTGTGTGTGTGTGCATGTGTGTGTGTGCTTAGAAAAAATAAAATGGTTGCACAACATGACTGTACTCAGATACCACTGGATTGTGTCTTTCAGAATGGTTAATTTTGTTATGCAGATTTTGATCCCTAACCTAATTGCACATATTATGATTTTTTTGTAAGTTGAAGAGAGTTCTTAGGGTGTGGGAAATTATTTTCACTGACTTCAAGTATTTTAAAATCTTGTACATTCTACATACCAGTAAAGAAAGAGAAACTAATGTATTAAGAATAAAAAATAAAAATCACTCAAGTTCTCACCATCCATACATATTTAATTTAGCAATTCAGAGGACTTTCCTTAAACTTTTCTTCAATGCACTGATACATTTTTACTTAATTGAAATTGTGCTGTTTGTAGGTCGGTCTTCATTTACACTTTTAGTTCTCTACCTTCAGCAGTTTCCCAAGGCAATATTGCTCTTTAATAGATCCTCTAATTTATCCTCTAATCTCTAGCTGAACAATATTTGTTTTGCTCACATTGTATTTCACATAATACCCTCAACTATGTTAATGCAAAAACATCACTATGAATCAAAACAGCACACCATACAAACATTCTGTGTCAAAAATATTAATGAAGAATATTAAACAGTAAGAACTAATTTCCACTTCCACTAATTAGCAGTTTTCTATCAACACAAATAATACTTGAATATTGTCAGTTTTTAAAATCATTAATTTAAATAAAAAACAACAAAATTCCCTGATAGTTTCCAGGTTCAAATGAATTTTGATTATTTGAATAAATATTTAGGAGCATCTAAAAATTGTCAACTTGATATTCACATATTTCATTGTTGTTTACTTATTTTTAAAAGTTTGACACTTATATATTTGTGTATTTTTATTTCTATTTTATAATATTTAATTTATCTTACCACTTTTCCTCTTGGGTTTCCATAAACCCAATGGTTTGAATGATTTATAAGTACATGCTGGTAATTTTATAATTTTTTTATTTATTGTGGATATATCCTATTCAGTAATTTGCCTTTAAATTTTATGTGATTTTTTTAAAGTTTCCAATTTTTGATCCTGTATGAAGTAAAATTTAACCTTTGTGAATATTTTATCTCTCTTTTGATTTGAAAATTATTCCCATTATTAACATTGTTTGCTTAAACATGAACCTGTATAACTCCATTTATTTTATTTTATATTTATTCTGACTGGTTTTACTTGGTATTTGTATGAGAGATTTTTTCTTAACAAAGTTCTAATTTTTTTTGTTTTTCCCCCCATCCATTATGTGTTACGTATATAAAGTTATAATCTGTATGTCCATCTGTATTTACCTATGCTTATGCTGTAGCCTTATATTTTATCTATACCTGGATAAAATTATCTGCAAGAAGTTATTGTATTTCACTATTTCCATAGAATTTACAAATGTTCAATACCACCCCAATTTTTTAATTTTTATATGGGTTCTCATTTTCCATACTTTCATGTATACATTGTTTTTCTCAAGTAATTACCAATTTAAGGCAAAGATTCTGTTATACTTACATCTTGAATACTCCTGCCTGCTATAGTTTTTTTTAAGTAATTTTACTCAATACACATATTTTATCAAAAAATACCTAATGGTTAAGAGTTTCTATTCTTAACTTTTAATTACAATGGTATTATGATTTCATAGATAGAGGTGTTTGTGTTTGCACGTACTTGTGTAGGAATATGTAGAACTATGTAATCTGTGCGTGCACATGGTTCATCCAAAAGGTAGATAATGTGCTACCATAAAACAGATGCTGTTGCCTTTCTAAATAATTTTATTAAATCAATATAATTCTATTTTATGCCCCACAAAGATGTGTTATTTTTCTACACAATGGTAAGCATTTAATCTATCATGAAACCTGAAATATTCTTAGTAATTTCAGTTGGATAGCAGGCATGAACTGGGAGTGACCAGGGAAACTAGTGACATTCAGTGACTCCGCTGCATATTCTGACATTTAGTTTTGCCACCGTGCTGTCTGACTTACCAACACTGACTAATCAAATAATGTGCATAGAAGACCAAAGTTGATACTTCAATAATGAGTTTCACAATACAGCAAACTAGAGTGCTTACTTTTTTGTGGATAAATATAAATCAAATAAATTAAAATTGTACAAATATTTACCATAAATTATACAAAGAGATCCTGGGTTCAACACCTAGCACCACACACACACACACACACAAAAACAAAATAGCCCAAAGAAGGGATTTACTCTGTTCCCTGCTTATTCTAGGATAGAAACCAGAGAAAAAGGAAATGATCATAGAGACTCATCTTGATGCAAAGGTAAGAATCTTTATTAAAAATAAAGAAAAGAAAAAAACATGTTATCTACGTCCTCAATGAGAATGAACTGATAGATATTTAGATTCTAAAAGTGAGTATCATTTTCAATAATGTTATGAAGTTTACTTGTTATTCTTAATCAGTTTCCTCAAACACTGGGAACAGATATTGATGATTTAATTGAAGTCAGTTTTTTTTTTTTTAGCACATTGTACATAAGCCATTTCTTTTTCTTTCCTTCTTTCCTTTTCCTTTTCTTTTTCTTTTCTTTTCTTTTTTTTTTCTTCCCTTTTCATCTCTTTCTGGTACTGGTGATTGAATCCAAGTGCACTCTACCACTGAAATCTAATGGATTTATTATTATTTGCTTTGGTGAGTAATGTAATGACTTCAGCTTATTTCAGAACACATATCCAGAGACAATAAACCACAAGTCTAAAATAACTTACTCTTTACTCATTTTTATGTTTGCTTTTAAACTTTTAGTATCATCTAGAAGCAGTTGAGGATACAGTCCCTTCCGTGTGGAATCTGAATGACTATTGTAGTTTATTTTCTTTTCTGAAATATCTAAATAAATATACTTAAAACACATCTCTTCTTTTTCTATTTTTTAAAATTTTTTTACAGACAGCATTATGATTCATGGTACACAAATGGGGTACATCTTTTCGTTTCTATGATTGTGCACCATGTAGATTCATATCATTCATGTAATCATACATGTACATAGGATAATGATATCTGTCTCATTCCACCATTTTTCATACTAGTTTATTTTCATTACAATGAAAGTACCCATCGTCCTCAAATCTGTAATCTAATATTGTTATTTAATTATTTTGTCTCATTAAATTATATAAGGATAAAATATTGTGTTCCTAAAAATCTTAGTTCTGACAATGTTTCTGAAGGTTCGCTTCTGCCACCCAAATATCTAAATTGCTTCCCTTTGACTTTTAATAACCTTCACAGGTCAACACCTGCAGAACTCTGAAGGCACATACCTTGGATTTATGAAGTGAAATAATGTCAAATCTCTTGAGAGTATCATGACCTTTTGTAAAATAATGTTTTTCTTCAAAAGGTAAAAAAATATAATTTTTCATTTTTTTCACTTCTTGTTTCTATAGTTTACTTTGAAGAAAATCTAAAATATCTTAACTGTAGAAAAGTATAGAATATTTGTCAGAATTAAAGGGATCACATGATAGAGCAGGTTGATGGTGAGAAAAAAACTTAAAGAATAGGAATTAACCTGGGCTACTCAAGGGCTGAGACAGGAGAATCACTTGAGCCCACAAGTTTGAGACTACTTGAGTAATATGTAGAGACCTCTCATCTCTCAAAATACAAAAGAAAACAAAATGAAAAGCATGGGCTTTAGAATGTGATATAAATTGAAGAACTGATGGGAGATGGATAGTGAGTATATATTTCTAAGGCCTATTCAAAAAGTTTTTGTTAGATGTTCTGTGTACAACCAAGTACCATCCCTTTAAGTATATTTATAATATCATTATACATATAATTTCAAGTTTTCTGAATGTGGATAACTTCTTCTTTAAATTAACCATTGCATAAATATTGTACAATGTGAGTCATAGTTTTACAGATTGTTTGTTAGAAAGGAAAATGAGTTGAAGGAAGACCATTAGGTGAGCTAAAGATGACCCACAAATTTACTATAGTATTTTTAAATATTTAAAGTAGTCTACTGTGAATATGTATACAGAATTTCCTTTAGATATATGATTAAATATTATAAATTGATGTTAGTTATATTAATACATAAAAATTAATCCCATTCTCAAATTGGTGATTAATAATGAACAATGCATGCTTCTTTTTCAGACATGGTCTCCTTACTGTTGAAGTTTGAAACAGGTCTTTAATATGGCTTTTTGATTTAAATATGAAAAAAGAAAACAAAACTTTAGAATTTTTCACTGTAGAATTTCATTCTTAGAACCAATGTTGATCTCTTTTTAAAATTTTCTTTTTGAAAACTATTGGAAACAATGTAAACAAATTTCTGTCTATATATTTGACATCTGATAGAATGAATAGATGATGGGAGGTCATTGACTCATTCTATGTGGTGCAACAAACATGTTGAAAGCAGACTAAAGTCAGTTTTTGTATTATTTAGTTCAGTAATTATTGAAGAATAAAATACATACACATATATTATAATAATATTTTTAAACACTTGCATAAATGAACAAAGGGTTGAATTAAGTAAAAAAAAATGACTGGTTCATAATGTTTTGAGACATAATATATTTGGGAGCAGTTTTTATTTTTTATTTTACCAGTCAGATTTCCTTACTTGTTCCTAAATTATTTCTTCCTACTTTTCTTTAGTGAAAAATATTTTTATTTTTTACTACTAATAGGTTTTTTATAAAGTTGAAATATTATACACTGAATTGAATTAGACAGTGACTAAAATACCAAGACCAATTTTCTTAGGAATATGTCTTTTTCTCATCCCTCTATTTTGTATATATTTTTGGTGGAACTTGTTTGAACATTTTTTATTAGTGGATTATGGTGGTGGTAAAGATGTTTACAAAAATGCATTTTTAAAGCCAAAAAGAGCAGTGATGTTATAGTGTCACTATATCCTTTTCATATTCAAACTTGACCGATGTCTTCCTATTTCTCTGTATTAAAGTCCCTGTCATATCATTCCTGCTTGCTAGGTCCAACCCATAACTAATGATTCAATTCATTTTAATTTTATTTTTCTCAGATATGTACTTCTAGTTCTAGAAAGCTGAGATTCTCAGTTCTCTGCTTACCTCGTTTGATTCTTGTTACAAGCTTGGGCATTGAGTCAGGAGTATTTATCTTAATTCTCCTTCTGAATAAAAGACTGCATTTCATCTCCTATCTGCAAATTGGAGAATATAAATCCTAGTTGTTTTAATCAGCCTTTTCACTGCTGTGGCTAAAAGACCCCAACTGTAGTGGAGGAAAAATTTATTTGAGGGCTCATGGTTTCAGAGGTCTTAGTTCATAGAAGACCGGCTCCATTCCTCAGGGCTCCAGGTGTTGCAGAACATCATGGCGGAAGAGTGTGGCAGAGGGGAAGCAGCTCACTTGCTAATCAGAAAGCAGAGAGAGAGATTCCACTCACCAGATACAAAATATATACCGCAAAACCACAACCCCAATGCCCACCTCCTCCAGCCACATTCTACCTACCTTCAGTTACCACAAAATGAATCCCTATCAGAGGATTAGTTCACTGATTGGGTTCAGGTTCTTATAACCTAATCATCTCTTCTCTGAACCTTCTTGCATTGTTTCACACCTGAGCTTTTGGGGGACACCTCACATCCAAATCATAATACCAGTGTACAGGATTTTGTGAGGAATGAATGATATGAAATGATAAAGGATTTAGCTCTGTGTGGGGGATAGTGTAAAATGCTCAAGGAAGGTACCAAATCATCAGCAGCAGCAGCATTATCATCATCATCCTCATCATCCTCTTCTCAGAATTGTTTCTTATTTCTTATCTTGTTTCTTATTCTGGAATAACTTTCCTCTTATCCTCAACCTACAATTATATGAATTCATGACTTTTACTGTCACTTCCCTGGTCTTCATTGGAATAATCCAGGTCTTATAATTCTCCCTTGCCTTTGGACTTGCACTGTCCACAGTGTTTTTTTTTTTTTATATATATATTTGTCACTATTTAATGCTGTCAAATTATTTTTCCAGAAACACTGAAGATTTTGAATAAATAAATTATGTGTCATTTTTTTTTCTCTCCCAGACTAGAATGCAAAGTAGATATTTAATGATTGATGGACTATGGGATTTATCTAAAAATTAAGCTTAAAAACATGAGTTTTCAATTCATTATTGTAGTCAATAGTCACCTACTATAACATTTTGTATTATGTTTATTATCTCTTTGTTTTTAGACTTGCAAGGAAGAAAACACAAGCACATTTTGAGTATATTACATGAGAATTTTTCCATATCATTCACAGCCAATTTGCCCTCTGAATCAGTTTTGTTTAGTTAATATAAAGATATGATTCACATCAAATCCTTGACATGCTGATTTTCATTGTATATTAAAGAAAAATTGTTTTGTCTATGTGTGCCCCTTAAATATATAGATATTTATTTTATTAACTATAAGACTATAATTTCCTCAACCACATCCCCTGAATGATTTATCATTTAAGACACTTTTGTTTCAACGAAACAAGTCAAAGTATATTAAAACAAAATTTCAACAAGAAATTACTCTAGATTATATGTTCATGTCCTTCGAACTTCTTCCAATTGTGAAGATGTTAGATTTTTCTTACTTGGACCACTAGATGTTGCCATCATTCATTTGGAGAGAGAATCATGGAAAAGCAGAAAAATGGAAGTAGAAAATAATAGGGTATGTATGGGATATGTTGAGTTTGACAGGTATTTTTAGGTTTGAAACAATCAAATGGCAATAGTACTTATAAACAGGTACCATTTATGATAAGATTTCAAATACATTTAAAAAATGGACTTTGAAACATTTTTTTTTTAAATCTGGGAAAAGAATTTGTAAAGATCTAACCTACCGTTTATATGGTTGACAATATGTTATATTTGTTTATTTGTAATATTATGTTTGGAATATCAGCGCATTTGGTAATAAAGAATAATAACCCTGAAAATGATAGGTTCAGATTACATTGTAATGTCATTGAGCCACGGTAAGATTTTAGGATATAGCCAATTTAATTATTTATTCAGTGAATATTAAGTGAGGGAGCAGACTGTGTAACACACGTGCTACAATTTGGGGAAAAACAATAAAGGCATAAACCTTTCATATGTTAAATCATATAAAATTGCTGATGTTTTGTTTTGGTCAAAAGTAGAATACCCACAGTTTCATATGGTTCAATATAGAAACAAGGAATCAGTATAATATTTAAAGAACAAATGTGATGTAGTAAGGTACTGAAACAACTTTAAGTTTACAGGGTTAAATGCATCTTTCATAGTAGCTGAAGATAGCATTAAACTTTTATCAAAGAGAATTTTGCCCTTTTTGTCTCATTCAAAAAGTGACCTTCAGTTGTAGAAGAGACTAAGGATGAAAAAGGAAACAGAATAGAGATATATGAAACATTAAAAGGATTTTAAGCCACCACTCTAAGTAAATGCATAAAATAAGTATGTACATTTTAACTGTAACTGAAATTTGAATAAAAGCTTAATAACATAGGAGAGATAGGGAAGAGGTGAATCTGTTTAAGAAGAAACCCAAAAGATCAGATTGTTCTGTTCTTTTCTTTAACAAATATATACTTTACATATTTTTTAAAAAATATATTACATATGTTATATATAATACGTATTATATATACATACATATATATATATATATATATATAAAAAATCCTATGTAAACTTTTCCACATTATCCAAGAAAGTAGTTGATATTATAGAAATTCAAAGGCAAATCAATGTTGTTATACACAAAATATGTACAATTTGATCCATCAGTTTAAAAAATTTATAAAAAAGAATTTGAAACTTTTCCTATGATCCAATTATAACAAATGATTAAAATACTATATTTGTTGTCTGCTAGAGCCAGTATTGATATATTTTAATGAGATTACTTTATATTTAAACTTTAAGCAGTATTTTCATAGCACACTCAAATAATTTAAAAAGTACTAGTGAGAATTAGTCTTCATAAATGGATAAATAAACAGAACTGATAGCAGTCCTACTTATTTAATGAAAAGAGGCAGTGAATCTTCTGCAGTGTAGCAGTTTACTTGTACAAATATAAGAAATATGATCAGCTTCATGACTCTCAAATTTCTAGAAACATATTTACCTATTTTTCTATATCAAACTCCACCTGTTTCTAAAGCTCCACACCCACGTCAAAGAAAATAACGAATCATAAATTTGGGTTGTTCCCTCCCACAGTCTCTTCCTTTCTCTTTACTACTTATAGGAGAAAGGATATGAATTCCTTCTTGTTGCCATTTCATGTTACATTTAATTGACTTTTTAATATCAATGATGAACTATTTATCCTAGCATTTTGTCAAATTCTTCCTTAAAACAAAGAATGCTTTTCCTAAGAAGAATTACGATGCATAAGATTTATTCTACCTCTTTACACAAATACATATGCAAACTGTATCCTCTATAATAAGACAGAGCATCAAACTGTGTCCTCTAACATAAGACAAATTAAATCTCTCTGCACAAACCATAGAAGACTCAATTAGTTGTAATGGCAGTTTTTTCTAATATATTATTAACTTATTACTTGAAAGAGTACACATGCTTTGGCAATGAACCACCTGAAAATCTTTGAAATTAATAAGAGACTTTCTGACTATTATTGCTAGATAACTTTATAAATTATGTTTAAAAGATGAAACTAAAGAGGCATATAATATATACTAAGAAGTAAAATTGTCACAATGACCTACAAATATCTGATTCTACTTGAAGTTTAAAATTTCTCCAGACACTATGAATAATCTAGAATGATCAAAACATTTTTCATTCAGTTTCAGAATGTCTCTTAGCTCAGACTATTCTGGGAATATTGAGAGAATTTATTGATAAGGTATCATATTAGAAAACTTAGTGTTTTCCTGTCTATTGAATATATAATTTTTTCTCTCTGATTCACCCTATTAAAAGAGATTAAATATGAGTATAATTTGGAGTATTATAAATTACAAGTTAAGCCATAATTAATATGTTTTATTAATTTACAAGCATTTTAGGGTGTTCTTGCTGTGAATTGACTAAATTTCCCCTATGCTTATAGTTTGAATGTTAATTTTTATGTACCATTCCTACTGATTTTATTAGTTGAGGGCAAAATTTTGCATGTATAAGGAAGATCATCTTTTTAATTAGTGAATGATTTGTTTGATGCATTCTTATTCTGCCTCTGCCAACCTCATTTTAGAAATATTATTCCTGTCATTTACTATTGATTAATTTCTATTATATGCAACAATTTCTATCCTAATATTACAAATTGTTATTCTCTTTTGAAATTTCATAATTGGGAAAATATCTCTTATACTTTCAGCAATGAAAATATTCACATACAGGGAAAATCTAAAAATATAAGTGAGACATTATTACCTCTTGTCCATGTATGATTGCATGACTGATGTGACCCTACAATATGTACAATCAGAAAAATGAGAGATTGCACTCCATTTATGTATGACCTATCAAAATGTATAAATGCATTCTACTGTCATGTACAAAAAATTAGAACAAATTTAAAAAGTATAAGTGAGAACATACAGAAAAAACCTTTATGTGTATCTAGAAGGATACACATAGCTAAGTTTATCCCCTAAATAAAATGTGAAGTTTGAGATTTGCCTTGGGTGCTTTTCCTCACTTCCTAGTCTTTCCTTTTTACCATATTACACAGTTCTCTTCTTCCTCAATCAGAAGCTTTTTCTTTGTACCTCTCCCTATATTCCTCTCCTTCCTCTTTTTCTTTCTTCTTTCTTGCTGCTTTTTTAAAAAAAATTTTTCTTACTCTTCCATTCTATTTTTTCTTGTATAATGGCAATTGTTAAGTATACAAATAACAAATGCTGGTGAGAATGTGGGGTAAAATGAACACTTATGCACTGTAGGTGGGAACGTAAATAGTGTAGCTGGCATGGAAGTCAGTATGGAGGTTCCTCCAGAAATGTTTTATGGTGGCTAATGGCTAAATGAAAGATTAAATCTTTTCCTTTTAGAAATGCATATGTAATTTAAAGTTGATGGTGGATAAAATCTATTTGGGAGATTAAGTATAAGAGCAAACCTATGGAAAGCCTTGGAGAATTGTTTAATGCTCATGCTATATAACAGCTAGCTTGCACATTAAGTAATTAGTGTTGTTTTGTGACTCATGATGTAAAATTTAATGAAATATATCATTTTTTTTCATTTATTAGATTCCCATGTTAATCATTCAGTTTTAAGGAGCTTTTTCTCACACTTCCACAATGGAAATATGTGATTTAGGAAGCATTACTCTGTAGCTTAGCTTCTTCTTGCACCAAACTGAAGTGTTCATAGTGTTCTCCAGAAGCAACACAACACTTTCTGAGGCTTTCTTCCAGAGTCTTAATTTTTTTCCCCAGTAATGGGGATCAATCCTAGGGTCTCGTGTATCCCAGTTAAGAACTCTACTATTAAGCTACACCCCATCACTTTTTAAATTTTATTTAGGGACTAGGTCTCACTAAGTTGCCCAGAACTAAGTTGCCTAGAACCTGGGATCCTCCTGTCTCAGCCTCCTGAGTAGTTAGAATTACAAGCATGTGACAATGCACGTGGTTCTTCCAGAGTCTATTATGGCTTATCCTGATAAAATAATCCAAGTGCATGTGTCTTTATTATATAACAATGATCAGTCAGAGTTCATTGTTTTTCTTAGAGAGTGAATAAAATTTGCATGAATAGAAAAAAATCTTGCAATAGTCATTTTGAGAGAAATACTTTGAGCATGATCTTTGTTGACTTTCAATTCTTATTACCTAATTGTAGCCTATATTTCTGGAACTATCTACGGGGCAGTGTTTTTTATTCCTTTTTAATGTTTGTTAGTTTAGTTTTTATTGGTGCATTTCAAGTGGGTTTCACTGTGTCCTAATCTCACATATAGAGAAATACAATTTGATCAGTTTCACTCCCTGATTTCCACCCCTTCCCCACACTGTACACTCTTCTACTTTCATGGAGTCTCCATCTATTTTTCCCTTGTATTTTCCCTCCAGATTCTACGTATGAGGGAAAGCATGTAATAATTTTCTCTCTGAGTCTGGTTTGTTTCACTCAAAATTATGATCTCTAGTTCCATTCATTTTCAAATGACATGATTTTTCCCTCTTTATGACTAAATAAAACTCCTCTGTGGGTGTGTGAATGCATTTATATATACAAATTTACAATAACCAAGTTATGGAATCAGCAAGGTGTCTATTAACAGATCAATGGATAAGGAAAACATGGTATATAGGCATATATATGTGTGTGTGTGTGTACATAAATACATAAATATATAAATACACTCACATATTTATGTGTGTATATATACACATCCATATGCATATACATATATATTGCATTCTCCTTATCCATTGATCGTTGATGGGCACTTTGGCTGATTCCATAACTTGGCTATATTGTAAATTGCTCTGTGATAAACATGGGTATGCATGTATCTCCAGAGTATGTGGACTTTAATTATTTTGGATAAATACTAAGGATTAGGTATAGCTTGATAATATGATGGATCTATTTTTAGTGTTTGAGGACCCACCATACTGACTTGCATTGTAGTTATACTAATTTGTATTCTTAACAACAGTGTGCACATGTTCCTTTTACCCCACAGTCTCACCAGCATTTATAGTTACTTGTATTCTTGATGACTGCCATTCAAACTGGAGTTAGGTGGAGTCTCACTTCTACCTATTTTTTTCTAAAGCCGTAGGTATACTTGACTGCTGTCAAGTTGAATATGATTGACTTCAGTCTCAAAGTGCCCCACTTCAATTCCACTTTTTGAAATGAAGTGCATAAATATTATTTAAATAGGACTGACCTACTAAACACAAATTCAGTTGTGAAAACTCTTGTTTAAAAACAGCACCAACCATCAATTTTAATTCTGCTTAGAGGAATATCTTTCCTTCAGACAGTATTTTCTTTATTTATTTTTTCTCTATATGTTGAATTGCATTTCTCCTTCTTTAGTGGTATCTGATTTCTTTCAGATTTCAATGTTCTTGTATTTTATTTGGCTCAGATATGAAAATAAAACTCATTAAAATGACAGGATTGTGTCTTCTCTTGGTGAAAAATGACACCTGACTATAAATTGGGCACACATTCTATATAAAGTATGGATACATGAAAAAAAATCATATTCCAAGGACAGATATGCAAGTCAATGCCATTGATAGATGCAGTTTGTCCTGTATAAACTTCACACAAATATTTGTCCAACATTGACCAAGCTGGATTTAGATTGTAGATGCATTTTAAAATATGAGGGCAGTAGGATTTTGGATGACAGAAACATTCAATTATGTATTGTGCTAATCTTTTACTGATGAAATCCATTTGTATTCAGCCCTGAAGACACATTGGATTTGAATCTCATTTTTAATCCTCTAAAAGAGCTTAGGGATAATTGTATTGCAAAGAATACTTATTTTGTAGTGTGACTCATCACTTGATTTTATTTTCTTCATTGACTTGAATAAAAATTATACATTCATTTTATATTTCTTTTTTTCCTGTATTTCACATGCTTTCTTTGTAGATGGTGACATAAGAAAAAGGAACTTCTTGATTAGAAATACAAAAGGATTTTGATTAGCTCTGCTGTAACATAAACACATTGACAGAATAAATCCACAGCCTAACACCTCTCAAAAGCAAAAAAAAAAGAAAGCAAAAAAAAAAAAAGGAAAAGATAAAGGAACTTCAAAGTATTTATAAACTGTGTTAAAATATCAATATTAAAACTGCTTTTTGAAATCAAATTGTCATTCACAAAATATCATATAAAATATAAAATTTTCTTGTTATTTTATGTATCTAGATTTCTATTGTGTATATACTTTTGAAATTGTGTATTATTTATTAAGCATAACCATAGTGGAGTAGTGTAATTACTAATTCTATTTTTTACCGTCACTTGATAATTCCTTCAGAATTCTAAAATATTAGAAATGCAAATTACCTACTACCAATGAATTATTAAGAATATATCATTATTTATATCTTTCACCAATACGAAATCTCATGGCACCTATGACCTGGATTTGTTAGTAGATCAGCAAAGCTGGTGTCTCAAAGGATATGACAGAGTTATTAGTAATATGTTATTTATCTAAGTGGTTATTTCAAGTGGTTTCAAAGCATTTTAACAATCCTATTTAGAGCAGAGAATTTACAGAATACTTGTGTCTGTAAGTGAGAACAATTATGACCTGGGGCATAACTCAGCAGTATAGTGCTCACCTAGGACATGATAGGACTTGAATTTGATCCCCAGCCATGAAAGATGGAAAAATAAAGTTGTGGTTTAATTTAACTCAATATTGCCTTTGGCTACAGGGCAGAGATCTATTTTATTATCTAATATTAGAATAGCAACCATTTTAGATTCTTATTCTGACTTAGAGGGACAATAGAAACCATGCCCCAGACAACAATTGATCTCTATGAGAAGAGTAAAGTGATTATTTTCAATACCTGTCATGATACCAGACAGGAAATGGCAGGAGGAATGTCCTGGGTTTGCCACCCCATTCTGGTAAGTGTTAAAGGAAAGGTGTTCAGCAGGTGTTAGTTACCTATGGAATCATAGGGAAAGTCCTTTCACAATCTTTGACCAAAGTAGGAAATCTCTACATCTTATAACTGAATTATGTTAAGTACATTTTTTATTTAATCTCCAATGACCAAGTCCCTAGTTTATTCCTTTAAATTTTGTAAGGAGTGCTGGTGACCCCTAATCTTATGCGTAAAGTTCAATATGACACATTTTTCTACTTTATGCCTCATTATATATATTATATATTCACCAGCTAAATTTAAACTACTGTTTACTATTTGAATATTCTTCTTCATTATATTTCAGAATGTATTTAGTATACCTAGTTGCAAATCCTTGCTGAATCTTCATTTTATCGATCACGTATTTCTTGATCCACCACATGTTATCACTTGCTTATATATTCTGGGGATACTATGGTCCACATCTCCAACTGATTTTCCACTGAAGGGTGTCCTCTTCTCATATTAATATTATATCCTTGGAGGAATGGATTTTATTTGAGATTCACACACCGATACCAAATAGAGCACAAAAACAAAACTTGAAACAAAAGGGAAACTGCTCAGCTATATACCAATATTTTAGAGGTTGATTACCCACCCTTTAATTCTTCTATTGAATTCATTGCTTTTACCCATCAAGGCCTACCTACTGTTCATCACCTCTCTCCTGGACAAGTGCAGCACCAACTTCCTAAACCCCTGTGTCCACATGTGCTTTTCTAGTTTACATGTCTTTGTACAAGTTGATCCCCATGCCTAGAATATTTGCTATGGTAGAACACCTATCCTTGTGGGATAATACTTAAAAAAAATAAAAAGCAGGAACACAGGGGAAAAACAGAATCACTTATGATTATATATAAGTTCTGAAACCAAGAATGCATCCACACAATTTCCTTAATTTGAAATTTATTATGGTGTTACTTACTTATCTTCCTTATCCAACTCAGAGCATCAGAGGACAGGGATTATTTTACACTTATGGTTATTTTTCCAGGGCCCCATACGATGACTACATTTCTGAATGAGTGCATTTTCACCTGTAAAAATCAGTTAAACTGTTATCATCCATTCATTTTAAGAATAAATTCAAAATAATCAGTTTTATTAACATTTCTCTGAAATTTTGCTACCATTTCATCCAAATGCTAGATTGCTCTAATACGTTATCTTTTCAGTGAACATTCTGTACAATCATATTGCTATGGTTTGAATATTATTTGAGTGCATCCCCCTAGACTTATGTACTGGAAGATTGGGCCCACACATGGCGATGTGAGAGGTAGCATAGACTTAAGAAGTGGGGCTTGGTAGAAGCTGGTTGAGTCACTGGGGACACTGTTCTTGAAGGGGTTAATTCTGGTCTCACACAGTATGTTAATTCTAATCAGAATCAAATGTCACAAAAGAGCAAGCCTGACCCCTAAACATCACTAGTTCCTGTCTCACCAGGTGTTCTCTCTTTGCTCATGCTGATATTATGATGCCACCTGCCATGTTGTGATGTGGCCAGGGACTCTCACCAGAGACCAACTTAACACCGTGAGTTAAATACACCATTTTTATTTATAAATAACCCTCTGAGATATTTTATCACGGGAAAGGAAAACAGAATAACATATATATTTTAAATAATTTTGGTCCTGTAGAAACTTCCACCATGAACACCTTGGTGTTTCTATAATCATTGATGTTATGTGTTTTCTAAGACATCATATTTTCTATTGCAAATTTCTCTCCAAACATATTATTTTTCTGGTTGATAATTTAAATATCTCAGATTTAAATGTAATTAAATATTTTTGTATTTTAAGTCTTTTTAATAATTGTTTGTTTTCTGATTTATTACTTGTAGAATTCTATGATCTATTTTCCTCCCTTAGAGAATCTGCTTTAATATTAAATTCTAAATATGTAAGTCAGAAGACACATTTTCAAAATAGAATTGGATGATAGATTTCTCACCCCCTCCAAAAATAATATTCAAACCTGTTCAGGTGATGTCAATTTCTAATTGGAATAATTATAGCATCTGTTAAAAAAGTGAAGCACAATTCTCTTTATTTGGAACTGTTTGTTGTTGAAATGCATTTCTAAGAAAAACAAAAGGAAAAAAATGCCTCAGATGGGCAAATGAAAACCCTTTGAAATCAAATGTAAAAGTTTTAACAACTCTGGAAAATACAGTGAAGGAAATCTGAATTAAACCAAATGATGCATTTCCTCAATATTCATGTGGCCAGGGCCTCCATGCCAGTGTATGCTCTCTCTCTGGGATGTGGTTGTGGGGGCTCGGGCTGCACTTGACAGTCACCACTGCTCTGCATGTTCAGCAGTTGTGTTTATTCTTCCTCTCCTGCAGGGCTTTCCTACAATGTCATGCCTTAAGCTTGGAACACAGGCCTTCCCACCATCCTCCTGAGCTGCTTCTTCTCTTACTTTTGCAATTTTATAAATCATACCAGAAATTGTTCTGCAAATAAGGTTACTCACTCTTTTAGTATTCTGTCCCTTCCCATTAAAAAAAAATAAAGAAATTTCTATTGATTTTTCTTGTTAATACATCAGGGAAGATTTCAACTAAGTGGTTCACACACAAAAATGTCTCTTTTAATATTATTCGGTTTATCAGGAAAATGTTCAAAACTTTTTTCTTTATATGCATTCATGTTGAACTTCTAACTATTTAGGTAATTGCCTGACAGGTTCAGTAGCAATTCCTGTGACCCACACTTGTTGCAATGCTCAATCCCTGGTACTTTTTTCAGCTCGCCTTAGTCCAGAGTATAGTTCCTCTTGGAAACCAGTCGAGAACTTAAGTAAATAGAAAAGCTATTGGCCTACTTGATAACCTGGAAGATATAGCAATACAATTTCTGCAAAGTATTACCTGTTCTGTTGCCCTATTAATAAAAGTTGTTCCTTTAGCTGCCACAGGTCAAAAATCATACATAAGAAAATTTGACAATATGTCACTTTGAACTGAAAGTTGAAATACTGAAATATGCTCATTTAGACTCTAAGCATCTCTACATTATTGCAACAGATTTTTAAATGTTTTACTTCAATTATTACTTGAAGAAAAAAATAACTGAGTATGTGTAGTGTCCTAGATATTGTTCGATGTACTAGAGATATATTAGTGAACCAAAGAGAAAAATTCCACTCCATGAAGTTACATATTAGAGGGAGTAGAAAAATTATATGAAATAATTATAACAATTAAGTAAATGAAATAATATTTTAGAGATTTAAATATTTAACAAAAACAAAAAGGAAAACAGTATGCAGTTAATCTTATATTGAGTGAAGAATGGGTTGGGTTACAGAATAAAGCAGCTGGAATATACTCAGTGAGAAGAAAATATTGAAAGAATTAAAGAAGGAAAGAGAGTTATTCATGATGGTCAAAGAAAAGGGATATTCTAATCAGAAGAAACATCCAGTATGCAGATCTGTACTACTTTGAATACTAAAAGGACTGATACAGTTTTAACAGTGTATGCTGGAAGGAGGGGAGAATAGGGAGAAAACAGATATAAATGTCAAAATTTTTTGCAAGAAGTTTTAGCCCGTGTGTTAATCAGCTTTCCATTGTTGTGACTAAAATACTTGACAAGAACAACATAAGGGGTCGAATGGTGGGTCCATTCCAAGTTTTCTAAGGAATCTCCACACTTCTTTCTACACTGACTGCACCAATTTGCAACTCCACCAGCAATGTATGAGTGTGCCTTTTCCCCCACATCCTCGCCAACACTTATTATTGTTTGTGTTCTTGATAATAGCCATTCTAATTGGAGTTAGAAGAAATCTTAGATGGTTTTAATTTACATTTCTCTGATTACTAGAGATGATGAGCACTTTTTCATATATTTGTTGATCACCTGTATATCTTCTTCTGTGAAGTGTCTGCCCAGTTCTTTAGCCAATTTATTGATTGGGTTCTTTATATTTTTGGTGTAAAATTTTGTAAGTTCTTTATACATTTTGGAGATTAGTGCTCTATCTGATGTGTGTGTGGAAAATATTTTCTCCCACTCTGTAGGCTCTCTTTTCACATTATTAATTGTATCCTTCATTGAGAAAAAGCTTTTTAGTTTGAATCCATCCCGTTTATTGATTCTTGCTTTCATTTCTTTTGCTTTAGAAGTCTTGTTAAATAAGTCTGGTCCTAATCCAAAATGATGAAGATTCAGGCCTACTTTTTCTTCTATTTGGTAAAGGATCTCAAGTCTAATTCCTAAGTTCCTGATTCATTTTGAGTTAAGTTTTGTACAGGGTGAGAGATAGAGGTTTAATTTCATTTTACTGCATATGGATTTCCAGTTTTGTCAGAACCATTTGTTGAAGAGGTTATCTTTTTTCCTTTGTATGTTTTTCGCATTTTTGTCTAGTGTGAGAAAACTGTATTTATTTGGTTTTGTCTCTGGGTCTTCTGTTCTGTACCACTTGTCTGCCTGTCTATTTTGGTGCCAATAGCCTGCTGTTTTTGTTAGTATTGCTCCATAGTAGAGTTTAAGTTCTGGTATTGCGATTCTTCCTGCATCACCCAAAGGAAAATCAGCATACTACAGTTATATAGCCACATCAATGTTCATTGCCACTCAATTCAATAGCTAGATTGTATAGGACTGGGAATATAGCTCAGTTGGTAGAGTGCCTGCCTTGCAAGCACAAGGCCCTGGGTTCAATCCCTAGCACCACAAAAAAAAAAAAAAAAAAAAAAAAAAAGCTAGATTGTGGAACCAATGTAGATGCCCTTCAATTGATAAATGGATGGATAAAGAAACTGTGTGTATATATACACAATGGAATATTACTCAGCCATAAAGAAGAATAAAATTATGACATTTGCTGGTAAATGGAGTTGGAGAATATCATGCTAAGTAAAATAAGCCAAACCCAAAAAACAAAGGCTGAATGTTTTCCCTGATAACTGGATGATGATACATAATGGGGGGGGGGTTGGAGGGGGGTGGCAAGAGAAGAATGGAGGAACTTTGGATGGTGTGGAGGAAAATGGGGTGGGAGGGGGTGGGGGAAGGAAAGATAGTAGACTGAGACAGACAGACGTTATTACCCTATGTACATGTGTGATTACATGAATGGTATGAATCTACATCATGCAAAACCACAGAAGTGAAAAGTTGTACCCCATTTGTGTACAATGAATCAAAATACAGTCCATAAAAAGAAAAATTTTAAAAAAGAGCAGCAACCAAAATAAAATAAATAAAACAGCCTTCTTTTTTTTTAAGAGCAACATAATGAGGAAAGGTTTATTTTGGCTCATGGTTTCAGTCCATGGTTAGCTGACTCCATGACTCTAGGACCAAGATGTGGCAGAACGTCATGGCAGAAGGGCATGGTGGAGATCTGCTTCTCTAGTCATGGAGACCAGCAGACAGAAAGAGAGAGAGAGGAAGGAGCCAGGGTGACATGTCGTCCTGAAGAGCATGCCCCCAGCAACACAGTTCCTCCAGTCACGTCCCATCATCTAAGAGTTACCATCTAGCACAGTAATCCTTTCATATTATGATTCAAAATTAGGATGGACTCTTTAGGTTACAGCTCTCAAAATCCAACCATTTTTACCTCTGAATATTCCAGCATTAGCATAGGAATTGGGGGGGCAGACAGCTTGTATTCAAATAACATTCTTCCCTGACCTCCAAAGTCTAGCTCTATTTCCAAATGCAAAATGCATTTAGCCCATCTCCCAGAGTCCTCATAGTCTTAACAATTTCAGGATTGTCAAAGATTACAAATTCAAAGTTTCCTCTGAGATTCAAGGCAGACTCCTCTTTGTAAAGATCCCTGTAAAAATCAAAGTCAGACTACACACACCCAATATATAATAGCACTGAGTAAACACATCCATTCCAAAAGGGAAGACTGGGGGCATAGAAAGAAGAGATAGGACCAAAATAAGACCAAAGATTTTCTATAGCTCCAACTCTGGCATCTGGGGCACATTTCCAAAGTATTTCGGCAACCTGTCCCTTAGCCTTGCTGGTTGCAGCACATGTGCTGGTTCTCTCAGCCTGGCTCTCTCTCTGCGTGCAGCAAGTTTCTTCAGAAGACTGTGTTACTGGCACCTCATTTTTTAAAAAATTTATTATTTATTGTAAACAAATGAGGTACATGTTGTTTCTCTGGTTGTACATGAAGTAGAGGCATACCATTTGTGTAATCATACATTTACACAGGGTAATGGTGTTTGATTCATTCTGTTATTTTTTTCCTTCCCCCCCACCCCTCCCACCCCTCTTTTCCCTCCATACAGTTCCTCCTTCTTTCATTCTTGCCTCCCTCCCACCCCCCATTATGTGTCATCATCTGCTTATCAGCGAGATCA
Source organism: Sciurus carolinensis (assembly GCF_902686445.1). Lineage (NCBI taxonomy): Eukaryota > Metazoa > Chordata > Mammalia > Rodentia > Sciuridae > Sciurus > Sciurus carolinensis. The sequence continues at coordinate 91,600,691 of NC_062224.1, forward strand.
TTCATCGTTTGGTTTTTTGAGATTGGCTTATCTCACTTAGCATGATATTCTCCAATTTCATCCATTTGCCTGCAAATGCCATGATTTTATTATTCTTTATGGCTGTGTAATATTCCATTGTATATATATATATACCACAGTTTCTTTATCCATTCATCAATTGAACGGCATCTAGGTTGGTTCCACAGTCTGGCTATTGTGAATTGAGCAGCTATGAACATTGATGTGGCTGTGTCACTGTAGTATGCTGATTTTAAGTCCTTTGGTTATAGGCCAAGGAGTGGAATAGCTGGGTCAAATGGTGGGTCCATTCCAAGTTTTCTAAGGAATCTCCATACTGCTTTCCAGAGTGGCTGCATTAATTTGCAGCCCCACCAGCAATGTATGAGTGTACCTTTTTCCCCACATCCTCGCCAACACCTCTTAATTCTTGGGGTCTTCCTTCCAACTTTGACTTCACCTTCACAGCTTCATCCAACGCCCTCTCAGGGGCAGCCTGCTGGGTTTGAGGCCTTGCTGCCCTTGCCCTGGCTTTCCGGGCCTTCCTTTAGACTTTTCTGTGGTAGACTCCAAGACCCCTAACTCTAGCACACTGCATTCCTACATGACAAGTATTACCATGTGAAGGATGCCAAGGTCTGACACCACCTTGAGCTGTCATCAGGCCTCCTTGGACCACGGCTACAGTGACTCTAATTCTACTTATAATATCTGTTTCAAAGTATTCTTCAGTTTCTATTTTAATAGTAGATCACTCACTTCTTTAATCTTAGTGAACTTTCTTTTTACAGTTCTATAATTTTGTCTTATTATTCGATGCATATACAGTGTGTGGGAAAAATTCAGGCACATTTCTTTTATATTGTGTAGCTGCTAGCAGAAAAGGAGAGTTTAAAAAAAATTGCATCTTGATGACAGTTATTTTGTAAAATGGCAGTCATTTGACTTAAGTACATGTAAATTCCACTCAGTTAGTAGAACTAAAGATTTAAAAGTGATCATTTAAAAGAATAAAATTTTGGGGAAATTGAGAATATCAAATGAATGTAGCACTAACTCTCACTGAAAAATAAAGTGGTATGGCATTGATGAGCAAGGTAACTTTCAGAACAGAATTGTGTAGTCAGTAGATGGCACTATTTGTTTTATTAATAACCACTGACCACTCCCTTTACTTTCATATAATATAGTTTATTTTAGTTTTTTTTTCTTAAATTCAAAATTACTCATATCATATCTGGCCTACCAAATAAATCATTGTAATTGCCTGTGTTGGTGATTTTATTTACTTTAATATCATAGAACAATTTTTGATGAGAGTCTGAGAATTATTTTCCCCAATATTATCAATGCGCTCAAAGTGAGTATACATCCTAATAGATACCAGAAAATGGCTATTACAAACATATTTCTTTTACTAAAAAGCTTTTTTATACTTAAGATATTATTATACGAGAATATTATATAGATTATCTAACCTTATCTGATTTGACAGAATTCATTTGCATCCCTGAATCTAGATATTCACGTTAGTTTTATATTGATTAAAAAGAATTGGAAAAGCAAAATAATAGTACATTTGGTAAAAAAAAAAATAACTGGGTGGAGGAGTAAAAATAAATGATATTACAGAGAGTAGTAAGAGAAATGAGAGGACTAATAATATCACAAGCATTTGTAATACTTTATATGAATGTAGCAATAACTAATACAAATTATAATGTGTGAGGGTTAATCATATGTATCAACTTGGCTAGGCTGTGGTGCACAGTTGTTAGGCCAATCCTAATCTTGGCGTTGCTGGGAAGACATTTTATAGTATGATTAACATTAATCAGTTCACTGTAAGGAGATTCCCCTCAATAACAGGGAATAAGAATCATCAGACATTTGAAAGAGTTAAAATCAAACACTTAATTTTCCCAAAGAAGAAATTCTGAAGGACTGTAACATAAAAAACTTGCTTGAGTTTTCAGCTGCCAGTCTGCCTTATAGATTTCAGATCTGCCAATCTACATGTTACATGAATTAACTCCTTAAAATGAATCTACTCTCTCTCACTCTCTCATCTCTCTAGTTTCTATTTCATATCAGCTATTCCTACTATTTCTGTTTCTCTGGAAAACCCTAACATATAATGTAAATAGAAGTTTATCCTAATTCAATAATAAAATTTAAGAGCACATAGTTTCTATGAAATGAGAACAGATAGCCATTAAAAGGGAAAGACTACATGCTAGTAAAGAAAATAATAGCTGAATTAAGAACAATAATGAAGGAAGAAACGATTAAACTATTAACAAAACAGAAAATAAAATGCCAAGAAAAAATAGACACAAAACTTTCCCTAGGTGTTGGGACTAATGACATGTTAACTAACTCAGGCTGACTTCTTACTCCCTGGCGAGTGAGCAAAATCAAGGCTCAAAGGCCGTATCAAAGGTTCATGACGCTAAACCGGACCACCATCAGGGATTGGTTAACAACAGTTCCGCGAATGTGATCAGCTCCTGCTTGCCATATAGTCCAATGGGACTCTCGCCTGCCTGAACCACCCTGCCTTGCTGACCTTTAAGCTGATTGGTTCCCGCCTAGCCTCCACCCTACATAAAAGCTGTGGGATTTCCTCAATAAACGAGTTCCTGCTGTGACTGGTCTCCCTGACACGTCTGATTGTCCTCCACCTGGAGGGCTGGGAGCTGGCGGTCAGTCAGCCCTACCTATCCCGGTCTGACCTTGTTGGGGAGTGTCCCCTTCCCTTGTCACTGGTCAGAAGAGCAAGGGGGCTTAAGACCCCGACACCTAGGAATTCATTAGAAATGGAAAAGAGATCATAAAGTCATCAGAAAAGATGGAACACGAAGAACAGGTGTAGGTGTTCCAACTGGTGTGTGGTAAAATTCCCACTAGGAAGTAATAAAGATATACGATTAACAATGGTAAAAATGAATAATAAATTAGTAGGGATCATTGGCCTTCAGAAAAATATAATATGAATGAATCAGATCCAACATAGCATAATATTCAATGAGGGAGAGAATTTAGCTTATCTGATGTGGAAAAAACACCAGGCAAACAGACATCTCAACAACACTAAGCACCCAACAACAATGAGCAAACCTCAGAATGTTGAGGGGGAGGGATGGAGAGCTGAGAACTCCATAGCTCAACAAAGAACCACTGTGTTCCAGGCAAAGAAGGACCTCAGCTAAGCAAGGTATGGAACAGGATCCTCACTGATCTTTCCTTTGTTGCATCAGCTCATTTCCAGTTCTTCTTGGCTTTGTTGAACTATTCTCAGCTTGAAATAATTCTCATACATGGTGTGATGTATGTATCTAAATATTCTTTTAACAGAGTCAACTTGCTATTATAGTAACAAACAACTCAGTGATAGTCACTGAAAAACCCTTACCTGTTCCAGGCACTGTTTAATTTAAAAACAACTTTTGGTGTTGATTTGGAATTACACAAAGATCTTAAAGAAGAGATAAGTAAGGCATCAAATGATTTTCCCAGTTTGTACTGATATTAAGCAGTAGGCAAAACGACTCTACATTATTTAGTTTTCTAATACAATTTCCTTTTCCCACAGATTTAAAATAGCAGCTTTGTAATGTACTAAATTCCCAAACACACATAAAAGTTTGCCTATAGACTTTCTATTTTGTTTCAACAATCTACTTGTCTATTTTCAAACCATACATTTAAAGATCCAATCTCATCATGCCATCCACCCTGCTAGCTTTTTAAGGACCTCAGGATCATATCCACAACCTTTAGCTTCCCTCCCTTCTCCTCCTTCCTCTGGAGCCTCAGGTTTGGGAACAGACTTCTTGCTTCCATTATTTCCTGTGTTCTGATCATAAAAATGTTTTGACAATATCTACAGAAAAAAAACACATTTATTCTATGAAATGTTCATGTCTCTATCCCTTTCTTCATAAATTTTCTCCTGTTTCATTTTTCTTGCCTGATTTATTGAGAAAGCACATATATGTTTTAAAAGATTAACTAAACCATCACCAGCTTCAGCCCTTTCTTCCTCTCCAAGTATAAAGAAATTATTCTTTCCTCCTTTAGTGTTTATTTCCTATGCCTAATTACTATATTTATTAATTTACATATTTTTCTTTCCAGCACAACATGAGTGTCTCAAGGACAAGACCTTATTAAGTACCTCATATGGACTAAATAAATATTCATTGATTAAATTAATATAAAATATCATCATAGCATTTGATTAATAAAAAAAAGGCATAGTCATTTTTAAAAATGAGACAAAGCATCATTTTCAAAACAACATCAAGAAGTGAGTGTATTTGAACTCACTCAATTAGCATTTAGCAGAAGAAATAGGTGACAGCAATGATAATTCATGCTTATAAGATGTCTAATGAACTGGTAAAAGAGAAAGTCAGTCACAGGAATCCAGAGTACCTTGTTTCTTGTTTCATAAGAAATAGAACTGAGGGGTTCCATAACCATTTGGCACCTGCTTGATATGGCATCTCTATTTAGATATGTACATGATACAGACTCTAGATCTAGTTTTTGTTTTTTTGTTTTTTTTTTTTTTTAAGTTAAGGTCTCAGTTAAGTGTGGTCATAATATAATGTTTGTTCAGTTGCCTAATCTCTGTACCAGTGTACATCTGCATAGGTTCCCTTTTGTTGTATCAGTACATTATAATTATACATAATAGTGGAATTCATTAGTCAATATTGTATATGCACATAATATAAATCCATCAATTGCATTTCTGAGTATATTCTCTTTCCTTTTTCTCTGTTCTCATTATCTGCCTGATCTACTCTATGGGTCTCCATTTCATTATTGTAACTATTATTCTAATTAATGCATTATAATTATATATAAAGCAGAATGTATTGTTATATGATTGTACATGGACATAGCATAATTTGGAAGATTTTATAACACAGTACTTCTTTATGTACTCTTCTCCTTCCCCTTCAATCTCCTCCCTTTATTCTCCTCTATTGGAGATTACCCCTCTTTTTAAAAATTCTCTCTCTCTCTCTCTCTTTCTAACTTCCACATATGTGAGAAACTATCCAACCTTACACTAAGTATGGCTTACTTAATTTAGCAAGATGTTCCCCAGTTCCATACATTTACCAGGAACTGTCATAACTTTGTTCTTCTTTATGGCTGTGTAACATGCCATTGTGTATTATACATTTTCTTTACAGATTCATCTGTTGATGGGTACCTAGGCTGGTTCCATAACTTGACTATTGTGAATTGTGCTACTATAAACATTTGTGTGCATGTATCACTCTAGTATTTTGGTTTTAGTTCTTTTGGATAAATACCAGGGAATGGGATAACTGAATCACATGGTGATTCCATACCTAATCCTTTGAGTACTGTCCAAACTGTGTTCTAAAGTGATGGTACTCATGGTCAGCCCCACCAAAATTACATAGGTTACATTTTCCCCCACAGTATCACCAGCAATTGATGTTATTTGTATTCTTAATGATGGCCATTTTAACTGAAATGAGATGAATATCAGTGTAGTTTTTATTTACATTTCTGTGATTGCTAAAGATGTTGAACAACTCAAATTTGATCAAGGACATAGGAATTAGATCAAAAACATTGTAAAAGCTAGAAGAAAACATAAGGTCAACCCTCCAACATATTGGTGCAGGCACCAACTTCCCTAACCAGATCTCTAAAACTCAAGAAATAAAACCAAGAATTGATAAGCGAAATGGCATCAACTTAAAAAGCTTCTACACCTCAAAGGAAACAATTAAAATCAGGAAGACAGAACGTACAGACTAGGAGAAATTCTTTGCCAGCCTATGTTCCAGCAGGTGATTAATACCCACACTTCATAAAGAATTCAAAAAACTTAGCACCAAATAAACAAACAACTCAATCAATAAATAAGTAAAGTTTCTAAACAGATATTTCTCAAAAGAATAAATACAAATGGCCAACAAGTATATGAAAAATGTTCAACATTCTTTTTAATCAAGCATGATTTCTTTTTTTTCTTTTTAAGTTAAGAAGACCGATTTTATTTTCACAGAAAAAACCAGTGGCTTATTTTTCATTTCTGAATTCACATGTCCTCCTTTTTATGTGCATGCCATTCATTTAAATCTTAGATCCACAGCAACCCTTAGAGTCATTTGATACTTTTGCCTCACTTTCTCTATTTCAGGCATATAGTCAGTGTTTTAGTCAGCTATTTCACTGCTGAGACTAACAGGACCTGACCAGCACCATTGTAGAAGAGAAGGAGTTTATTTGGGGGTTCATGGTTTCAGAAGTTTCAGTTCAAGGACAGTTGGCACCATTCCTTTGGATTCAACATCATGGCAGAACATCATGGCAGATGAGTGTGGCAGAGGGAAACAGCTCACATGATCAGAAAGCAAAGAGAGAGACACTCCGCTCTCCATAAACAAAATACATACCCATAGACATGCCTGTGATGAACCATTTCCTTCAGTCACACCCCACCCACCTCCAGTTACCCCTCAGTTAATCCCATCAGGAACTAATTCACGGATTAGGTTGAGGCTATGACCCCATCATTTCTCCTCTGACCCTTCTTGCATTGTCTCACACAGGAGCATTTGGGGGACACCTCACATCCAAATCATTGCAGTCACATATAAGTAATACACTTAGTAACAGTCCATCACTGACTGCATTAAATCCACTTGATCTTTAAAGGAAAAACTGATAAAATTGAATTCAATAAGGTGAGGTGGGTGAAGCTGTGTGTTATATTGGGGGAATAATCAGGAAGAAAACTGAGGGATTTCTTTTCCCTTGAACATGGAATATTTTTTCTTCCCTTTTTCTCTTTATACTTTATTTTTTTCTGTAAGACTCTATCTCTGAGCTAAGAATTTTCTTTATTGTTCATATACCTCCTTGCTATTGTTTGCTTCTGTAGGTACATGTCACATTCCTGCTGTTTTCCCCGGACCATAGGATTTTAAATACACCTGTATTTTAATACCTAACATGTTATAGAGTAAATAACTGTTTTCCTTCTTCCTTCAGCAGAAATAACTTTGTATGTTGTTGCACGTCTGAAACCTGGTAAAATGATTGCTAATAAATAAGCACTTTTCCGAAATTAATGACTTCATGAATTACTAAATGTATGGAAGAAAAATGGTTTAAAATATTCAGTTGTATAGTCCTACTGGTTAATAGTAAAACACACAGAAATTCCTAACAAATGTGGATGTAATGTTATTTTTGAAATTGGTAAATAGATACAGGTATGTTTACTAGTAAAAATAGATACAGGTAAGTTTACTAGTAAAATGTTCTTTTCTATCTCATAATTCATCAAGTAAGAGAGCAGTTGTGAAGGGCAGAATGTTTTGTTCTCATATCTTAGGACAAGCCCAGATGCTCCTCTGTTTTTTCTCCAAATCCTTTGTGATTCCCCCATATTGATACATTACTATAAGAGAAATTGTCAGATTTCAAGGTAGACATTTAGGAATTGCCTGACATAGGAATCAAGTAGTAAATCTTGGATTTTTATGGCCCCACTCTGTAAACCAGGTCAGACTCTCTGCCAGTACATCTTCTGCATGGAGGAAAGTTTCGGGAAATCAATTTAAAATAGTTTATGGAAAAAGAATTTTTTAAAAACTATTCAGTTTCAGACTAACTAACTAAACCTTTGAAAGTTTTAGGCCTTGTCATCATTAAAATGTTCTGTAATTCACTTACTTGAGTTCTGAAGTCCAAGGCTGAGGCTGGACATGGAAAAGTGTACCATATACTGTATTCCTTCCTGTTCTTCAAGAGGTGCCTAAAGTCATGAGCCCTGTATAGACTATGTTTTCCCTATACCTATAATAAAGTTCAATTTATAAATTAAGCACAGTAAAAGATTAACAAGAATGATAACAGAATAAGTACACTAATGTAATGATGAAATTATGCATACATGATCTCTCTCAAAATATCTCCTTGTACTGTACTCACTTTTGATGTGATGACGAGACATGACACCATAACCACAGGGTGGATGGAGTGGGCTTTGCAACAGTGTTAGAGTACTGTGGAAGGGTCGCTTAAGCACAAGCACTTCCACACCATAATAGTTGAGGACTAAGGCAGCTACTCACTGACTAACAGGCAGGTAGTGGATACAGCAGGCAGAATGGGAATGGTTGCCATGAAATTTTGTCACACTACTCAGATTGGTATACAATTCAGTATACAACTTAAAACTTATAAATCACTTATTTCTATAATTTTTCATTTAGTATGGAAACCATGATGGTTGACCACAGTGGTTGTGAAAGCCCCCCCCCCCAAAAAATATGAATTGGGAATGTGTGCTTATTGTAGTGTGTAACCTAATTGTTTCACTAAAGTCACTCAAGTTTAGAAGAATCCCAGGAAGAAAGTGAACAAACAAATGAAAAAACTAATACATTTTTTTGAAGTTGTGAATTGGCAAGGTATAACAAACAAGGGGGAATAAAAAACAACTTTCTTTTTTCTCCTTATAAAGACTTAAAAGTCATGTCTTAAATGCCTGCATCTCTAGAGTTAAGAACAAAGACAACCTCATTCACTGATATGAACAGCCATTGCAATGTCTGCTTGAATCCTACTGAGGACTAGGACTAGATCATATGAGCTATTTGATTTGTTGCACAAACACCACCATAAGTACTGGCAATACTCTCTCAATTTTCCTATGAGAAAACTGAAAACACTCAGTTGAGTAATTTGGATTAAGAGTGAATAACTAGTATGAGTGGAGCTGATATTTCAGGTAGTTTCACCCAAAGGCCACAGTGTCAGTAACTATTCCATCTTGGTTTCCATAAAAGAAAGCATATCATATGCAAAATATATGTCAGCAAATACAGAAAAAAAAAGTTTCATTGATGAAATTGATAAGAAGAAGCTATATAAAAAGATTGAAAAAGAAAATTAAAATACTGTCATTTCTATGTTTAATGATTCTCTAAAAAGATACAGTCTTAGCAGAAATTTCTTTAAAATATCCAGGGTTTAAAACATTCAAGGTACAATGAGTTTACATGTAAGGGAAAATTTTTCAGAAAATAACAGACAAATGAAAACTACTAAATTTCTCTAAAGTCAATAAAACTTACTCTGGAATATGGGAGTGATAAGACATAAGAAATGAAAAATAACAAACAGCATTATTTATGGAATTATATAGAAATAATTTAAGAAATTAAAAACAAAATTCAGTTTACAATCTATCCTAAACTCCTTAAATATTTATCCCTTACTGTATCTCTTTCCAACATTACTCTTCACATAATTGAGGTTTGAGGATCTTTGCTAAATGATCTGTTGAGAATTATGCAAAAAACCCTGCCCTTCTACAATTTTATTGCATGAACTGGAAACCTGATGATTACATTTCTGCCAATGAAATGCAAGGCTGAAAATGTAACAGAAACAGGATCCACTCTTGCTCCATTGGAGAAAGCGACTTGATTCCAGGCCGTTAGCAAATGAAAGACATAAACTTCACAAAACCTCTGTGAGTTCTTCTGCAAACCATCTCCCTAGGTCAGCCACAGCTGAGATTGTTGGTGAAAGTTTCTTGTGATTTCTACATTCCCAGATTTCTTGGACAGTACGAGTCCCTCCAGCCATTTTATATATGTCTATTTAAATCTCTTCCAGTATGAAATCTAGAGTAATAATATATTCCTGTTAAACCATTGGTAACCGAAGTGATCCTTACAAAAATATATAAAACACAATAATGAGAAGAAAATTTGACTTTAATTTAATTGATTTTAAGATATGAATGATATCAAGGATCCCAAAATCAGTCAAGAATGGAATATTGATAATTTTTAGGTTATGAGAAAGGAGATTGTTAGATTTTTGGTAATAAAATATGAAATAAAGTACTATTGAAGTTAAGAATTTTGGAGGCCTCTTTTACAATACAATATTATTTGGAAATAACTACAAGAATTTGTGGATTGGTTATAATTCCTCATTATACAAGATAATTTATAGAAAAAAATAATCAGGTTCATGCTTTTCAGTTCTCAGTGCAAGACATGGCTGGAGAACTAGATGTATTCTATAACTGCTAGGAGGTATTTTGTTAATGTTTTTATCCAATGGATTAGTGTAACTAGATCTATATTTTGACTTTCAAATTTTTTTTTGTGATAGTGGAGATTGAACCCAGAGGTACTCTACTGTTCAGCTACATCCTCATCACCTTTTTAATTTTATCTTGAGACAGAGGCTCTCCAAGGTGCCAAAGCTGGCCTTAAACTTGCGACCGTCCTGCCTCAGTCTCTGGTTTGTTCGAATACCATGCATTGATGATTTTCAGAATTCAAATTGACAATACACGTTAAATTTGCAACATATTCCTGGTTTTTATATAAAAATCAAATTGTTCATTAGCAGATATTGGAGCTTTGGGAATTGGAATTCATGTAAGTGAGTGGATTGCAATGAATTGCTATACATTGAAACTACCAAATTAGATATTTGGTTTTTCTTTTACTATTCATTAAGTTCTACTGAAGCAAATTCCATTCAATGTAGCATTTGGGGCAGCATACAGTTAGTTTCTTCTCTCTGTCCATTGACATCAGTAAATTCTGTGATATAATCTAGTTTAAGGCAACGTTGGTTATCTCATCATTCCATGTTACATCTATTGTGGAACTAATTAATAATTTATCTAATACAGTTATTATCAATCTACTCTTGATAAAATCATGCTGATTGGGAATATCAATTATGGATTTTAATTTAAATAATAGCTTTTTGAAGTAATCTACCTATCTATGAAATTTGATAATCACAACATTGTATCTAACACTTTTGTAAGATTGTTCAGTAGTTGGTATGAAATTTTTGCAAAAAATAGTAAAATAGTATGAAGATGAACCTTTTAAAGAATAAGGATATCAGTGTTCTGTGTGAGTGTTCATCAAAAGGAACCCATGAGGAAAGAAATTCATGAAAATATCCACCTAATCTAAGGATATTAATAACCTATATTTGATTATTGAACTTGTGAATATATTTGCCACATAGGGAGTGAAGGAAATTATGCCTTGAGTAAAAAATATTATTTCCTCCATTGACTCCACAACACACAAACGTCAGTGCCAACACCATGAGTGCTTACCCTACCATCACCATTACCAGAAATGACTACCTGCTATACACTACTTCTCAGTGAATGAAGCAAGCCATAAGATGGCTGGCTAATTACTATGAATACATGTTATCTTATAAATAGAATTTTCCTTTTCTCTGAAATATATACTTCCCCTGGATATGGATTTACCTTTCTTATTTCCAGCACTTCTCTCATCCCTGTGACCTATATATGTAAAATTTTATTCTCCATGACCCTGTTTCATAAAAATGTTGCTTGTGATCAAATGATGTTTTATGTAGCAAATGATGTTTTATGTATATATATATACACACACAAATGATAGATATAAATGAAAATAAGTAGTTTAGAATCATGAACATCTCTAGTGCAATGCATAATGCATCTCCAGGAAATAGCTGACATGATAGAATGGTAGAGACACCTAAGAAAACTGAGTTATGATACCTGCTAGGAATCAACACATACTGTGATTGGTTGGCTGGCTTGTCAGATGTGTTATACTTTCTGAACTACCACTGTTGGGGATGTTGCCACTCCCAGAGCAAGGGGTTGAGAAGCCATTAGGTAGACAGCAGTACCTCCCTCACTATTACAGGAAACCACAGTTTTGGTTTCCAGTTCTGCAACATTGACCTCAATTAGTGGTGTTGGGTGACAAGAGAAAGATGAATCTCTTGGGAGACACAACGGCCTATTTGAAGAAGTTAAAAGTTTTGTGTTGCTATTACCTAATTCTCCTATCACTGAAAAAATAGCCAAAGAAGAAGGTTAATGAACAGATTGAGGTGAATATTCTTGATAACCTCTTATAAAATATGAGTAAAAAGGAGATGTTTTCAACCCTAAGAATGACTTCATTTGCAAGTGTTCACTGGTAATCAGTCTATTAATCCAATACAGACAGGAATTATAAAGACTTATAAAGAATGCATCAGAAATTTCACAAATGAAAGTTTGATAAAGAAATATGATAAACTATAGTGATAAAAACAAAAGAAATAATGGGTAACTGAAGAATAAATTTATCAAGACCAAAAATACCTTATTGTCCAGTTACAGAAACAAATGACGTCATTTCTAGAAATGCTTAACCTTTGTCATTTCATTGTGAATAACAAACCAATATTTGTACATAATTGCCAATTTCTTTTCTTTCTCTTTCTTATTTGTGGAAAATAATACAAATCAGTCTTAAGTTACACAGTATTAAAAGATAATTATGTCTGAAGAAAAGAATAATCACAACTGAAATGGAGAGCTATTAATGTATAAATGGATTTTGTATTAATGGATTCATTTTAGCAGACATAGTCACCTCATGCTACATGGAGGCATTAAGCTACAGTTTGAATTTTCTGTGAAACAGTCCTTGAGAAGAAATTTAGTACTTAAAATGAGAAAAATATATACATAATCAAATAATTCTGGGGCAATGAAGGAGACATTATTAATTTTGTAATAATTTACCTAGAAATACTGAGACTGAGAAACAATTAATGAATAACAGCAAACCAAATACAGAAATGGAATTCAAACACAGATATTCTACCTTTAATGTACAAACTTGCAACTACCACATAATATGCCTTTGTCTTTAAATTTTTTTGCAGTAAACCCTAATATTCAATAATAAGATCTTAATTAAATAATATTTTAACTATATTCATAACTAATATAAACTTATAATCATGGAAAAAGATATATAAGAAAATAAAAAAGTTAAATGTCAGAAAATGCAATGTTTTCTTACAACGTTTTCTAAGTAGTATTTTTTGTCATAAAATAAAATACCTATTTAAAACTTGAAGGAAGTATGTATAATATTAGCTCTGTCCTTTAGTTAGTGATGTTACTGTAAATGTTCCTTAACCATTTGGAATTTTTTACTTTTCTAAGTTGAAGTCATTTTTGATTTCATAAATAGGCATTGCAGTAACCAAAATTCAATTAAAATGTGTTTCTTATTGGATAACCAGAAAACTTATGAGAAAAATCAGGAACCTAATTTTGTGATCTAATCCTCAGATTGTGACTGTTGACTGCTTTTATTCCTTGAATTGTTTTGTTTCTGTTTGAGTGAAAAATATATAGTCTTATAATATGCTTTCAGATATAAATTGCTTTAGGTTAAACTAAATATGATTTAAGAAAGATGAAATACAGACCATAATAATGGAAACAACACTTTTGCTAGACCTGCAGTCCTATCAACAGATTTATGCATTGCCAATTGTGTTAACTATACAGATGGTCTGCTCTGTGTATTACCTATTGAAAGGGCTGCTGCTAACCATACTGCATACTTCCTGGGCATGTTCCCTTATCATCTAGATAGTGTGTACACAGGAAATGTAAACTAATTTTAATGTGCACTGAAGCAAAATATTACTGGGAAGGTGAACCTACTAAAATATATAGCATATAAATTGTTTGCAAGCATTCATGACTTTATGATTATCAGGCATTCTGAATGTTCCACACTACTGATCCTCTCCATTAGTAGAGATAACTGAGAGATGAGTATTATGTCATAGGAAAAAACCCAACAGCTCACTTTTACACTCATTTCATCCAAGCAATTGTATTTACTTTGAGGAATTTGAAAGAAAAAGAAAGTCAACTTTTTAAAACATATTTCCTAGTGTACTTGACCATGAACGTTCCCTAAACTATATAAGTGCTCTGAAAGCTTTTAGTAATTGAATATTTAACTATTTTGTTTATTGAGATATCCAGAACAAATGCATGTCTTCTGTGAAAGGGTGTACAATTACTATTTGCTAGAGTAATAAATATATACATCTCACTGAATTATTGTTCTACTTTGGCCTAAATAATTAGTAAATGGAGTAACACATATTATCCCAGAAACCTTTTTCTTTTTCTTTTTGTACTGGGGATTGAACCCAAGGATGCTTTCCCACTGAGTTACTGTTAACTGAAAAAAAGAATCACATATTTCCTTATCTGACTTAGAACCGTATTACATCATACTATATTCTAGTTGTCCAATTTTATATAATATTTACATATTCAAATTACTCAGAAACTATTTTGCTCTGGGTGAACTGAAGATGAAAAATGTTTTATTTCCCAATTTCTTGTAAATTGTGTTATTGTCATTGAATAAACCAAGTTCATTTGTGAGATTTCTTGCATGGATCTTAGTTTTTAGATTCTTATCACATATTTGAAAATCAGTGCTTTTAACTCTGAAGTCTGTGATGATCTCCTTCTATTGTAGTTTCTTTTGTTTATATTGTCTTTCAGTTATATTTGTATGGTCTTTGCCTGATTTCAGTACTCCTAATTATCTTTTTATTACATGATAGATTTTGTATTTGCAATATTATTCTTAGAGATTATGTGATTTCTGGGATGATTGCTTTTTTTCCCAGGATAGCTTATATTTCCCTGGGAGCACTAGCAATCCATTTAAACCTGAGAGATGATTCGAATTTGGACTGCCAGTATTGACTGGGCATATGGACTCCTGATTCCCTCTTATCCCTAGGGTGAAATCCTTCAGATTTGAACCATAAAGTTTTCATCTACTCATTTCACCTACACAACCACATAGCTGACTCTGAATCCCAGTAGATTTTCCCTAGAGCAACTCAAAGGCACAGTTCAAACTCTTATACAATCATGTGCCTCAAATTCAGAAGTCCCAGAGGAAAAGCAAAATGTTTGTTGTCCTATGACACTGAGGTTTGTTGGCTGCTTATTTTGTAATTTTATCCTGGAAATAGCCATCTGATACACTAATTTGTGCAAATGTTATTTACTTATCATTAACTAAGGTGAGGAATTTTTCTGAAGAAAATTTGAAATATTCATTCGGTTGAAATCAGTATATAAACATTTATTTGTAAATCATTGTTTCACTCTACTGTACATAATGTAAAGGGAAATATGGTAGTCATCTGACATACTTTACTTATTTATTTATTTATTTATGGCTTGTGCTCACTAATTTGACTAAATATTTAAAATTCTATCACCTCATGACATGTTATTATTGGAACTTTAGTACACTAGCATTTGATTCACAGTAATTGTGTAGGTTAAAGAAGTTGTATTTAATTATCCAAATATATGGCATTACTAGAATATCAATCACCATTTACATCAGAAATTATACACAGATTGCAAAAATTCTAACTATTCGACTCTATAGAATAAGTTCAAGTATGAGTAAAATCAAGAGAGTCACTAATAAGATAGGAATCAAGAAGTTTGTCATTATGCAGTTCTCTTGTGGCCCTGAAAATTTATATGCTTCCAGAGAAACAGAATAGTTACTTTTTCAATTATTAAAAGGATTCTGTGGTGACATTATTTTCAATAGAAATTTTATTAACTAAATCAATATATAATATATTTATTGTATGGATTTAGAGAAAGTACATTTGTACAAACATAAAGCCATACTAGTTATGAGATTATAGAAAATATGTCATTTGTGGTCTATCATATTTGCTTAAAGATAATATAGCTAATGTTTTAATATTTTTAACATTGCCATTGACTTTAACCTGTGTGGTGTTCAGTCATGATATGGCAGGAGAAGAATTTCATATTAAAGTCCTCTGAAATGTATTCATTAATTTTACATAAGTGACATTTTATGTAAGAGGAAATGGTTTAAATTTTCAATGAAGGCTCAGTTATCTATTAGTATGTATTTAAAAGAAAGAACACTAAAATAGAGGAGCATTGTAGTATTTAATGAATTTTTTGATATAATTTTCAGGCCTAGAATTTTCATTACTTTTTTCTGCAATTTCCTATTTGTCTTATTAAATTCTCCCAATTCTTTTGTTATTACAATTATGTTTTCCTCTAAGTTCTTTAGCATGTTCATAATAGTCCTTTTCTCCTAGATCCTTTGTATGTATCAGAGATATACTTCTATTTACAGCTTTTCTCTCAACCATGTGTTAAATATTCCTGCTCCTTAATTGCCTCATAATGTATTGTAATCCTGATATTACGCATGGGATTATAATGGAGAGGAAAGTCTAATGCTTTTTGCTTCTTGTGGTTATTGCTATCATGTACACACTTTCCTCTGGATTGCTATGAGAACCATGAACTAATATTCAGATGACTTTAAGAAGTGAGTTGAGTATTAATTAAAGTGAGTGAGGAGTATTAATTAAAATTAGTTCACATTTGTTTAACCACCAATGTACTAAGCTCTTTGATTTTGTCAATATTTCATCTGAGAAGAGGTTGAGCTACACTTACAGATAATATGGGCATACTTTAGAATCAATTCTTTCAGGGATCTAGAACAATCATTACAGCATGTGCCTGCATGAATTCTCTCCCTGATTATCATTTTGTCTTTATAAAATGTATTTTTTTAATATGGGAGCAAAAAATCCATGTATGCATCTAGATTTTGTTGGAGGACATTATTCTTACTTTTTAATGCAAATGTTTAATGCTAATATCTCTCTTCCATGCATATTAAGATTTTTTTCAGTATGTCTCATACATTTCTAAATTTTCCAGGGCAGTGTTCATTTCACCTGCTTCCTATAGCACTTAATGTCATACCACAGACTGCGTACTGAACTTCAGAATGTGTTGGTGGTTGTTTAAATATCAGTTTATTGCACTTCCCTGAGAACATATATCAAATACTTTAAAGGAAATAGGATTAAGTGCTTCTCCTTCTTATATGAATGACTTAGTGGAGGGAATTTTTATAAACTTTCTGAAATCACTAAATGTTTACTAACATATGCACAAATTGTAATAGGTTCATTAAAGAAAAAAATTAGTCATCATTAAGGACATATTTAAAAATGTTGCAGTTTTAGAGTAAATTTTACAAAAATTGTACTAATTTGTTATTCAGTCTTGTTTTCTTCTTTTTGTGTAGCACATTTGCATAAATGATGCCTCATCTGTTCTTTCTGTTGTCTGTCATTTGAATATCTCATAAGTTGCTGCCCATACTAGACTACAGAATATAATAAAATGTTTTATACTAATACCATTTTTTATGGAGAGCTATTTTTGCTACCTCTGGTAAGTTTCCATCCTCTAGTGCAGGATGCATATGGTGACTTTCTAATGCCAATAAATCCTAAAACAAGCAAGCATTTCAAATCCTTAACATCACCCCCAAATATAACTAATCATCTTTTCCTTCAAGGATTCTAAATGAATTAACGTGTTTTAGTTGCTTAGGACTGAATCTGACACACCTCTTTCCTTGGATAAAAGTAACTTTTCACTCTCGACTAGGACTATTGGATGAGGTAGAATGAAAGAAAAAATGTTAATGTGGAAAAGATTTGTAGTTGAGTAATTGCATTTTCTTCCAACAGCTAATTTCCACTTTCTAATCCTAAACACTTCCCTTCTGCGTTTCTACCTTAGTTCCTGTCTTATTCAATTTTAGAATGCATTTGTTTAGTCTCAAAACCTTTTTAAACATTTTTTTTGAGGAACAAGATTTTACTTGTCTATTTGAATTTTAAATGAGCCCACTGCTTTGGGGGTGATAAGGAATATGGCATGAATAAGTAATACTGTTTTTCCTGCCAATTTCTGTACATTGGTGGCAGTATAATGCATATTTTGATCAGCAGAAACATATCAAGGTTGCCATAATTAATAGAGAATTCACTTTACCAAACCTTTAACTGTAATTTATTTCACTTAAAGAATAAGTGAACTCAAAGTAGAATAGGTATCAAATTCTTTTTGGAGTCTCTAAGGTTACCAGCAACGGGTCAAATATAATTCACTCACCAGCTGTGCTCGGGCACTTGTCCTTAGCAAATTTTACACACAGCCAATTTCACAGAATTCATTTCCTATTGTCATTGGGTGCAAACTTTTGTCACCTTAGTCATTACATCAGCTCAAGGGGAATATGTTTCCCACAGCACTTTGGTGCAAGCCCTGAAAAACCTATATATTTGCTCACTTCATGAACTCAGCAGTCCTCATTCATCTTCCTCTTGTTTTTCCTCCTTCTTTTTGGTAAAAAGAACTAAATAATTCATTCTAATTCTCTCTTCAAATTCTGCAAAATATTTCCACAACTGTATTCTCCAAAGAGTGATACATATCACCATTAATTATGTTAAGCAGTAATTAACCAATATCGTCTAATCATCAAAAATTGATCAATTCTGGGGTAATCTTTAATTGTTCAGTCATTTAGGATTCATTTGCCAGACCAATCAGCAAGGCCATTGCCTACAGATCAAGAAAGTGAATGCAAAATCCAAATACTTCCCAGAAGGTGTAGGCTCCAATTCCCATGCTAAATAAGCACCTATTGTCTCTTGCCCTGTCTTCTTTCAAGGTTTAACTAGAGAGAGTGTTTAGTTCTTGCTGGTTTTCAAATAGCAATACCCCCACCCACCAATTCAGGAATTCTCAGTTACTTTTCCTCAGCTGAAAGAGATTCATAGGGTTTATACAACACAGCTCTCAGGGAAGGAAGGTTTTGTGAAGTTTGCATTTTTGACACTATGCACAGATAAGTAACTGCTCCCAAACCTCTTCCCTGGAGGATGCTACTTCCACTTCATGATTTTACTTTCTTATGAGACTCTTTTTTTGCAGGTCTCTCTGAAATCATGCAAAACAAGACCAGAATTCCTAAACTCAAATTCATTTGATTTTCTTCAATAATAATGGTAGTTTGCACCAAAGTGCTGTAATAATAAGCAAGTCATTGTCTTTCAAATGGAATGTAATGAGCAAACTAATGTAGGTTTCAGGACCAAAACATTTATAATAGGACCTATTCTATGTCTGTCCAGGATTCCGGTGTGTGTACATTCTGGTATTTCTAAAATCAATGAGAAGTAAGATTATTTGGACCTCATAAAATAGGTTTTGACACTATTCTCTGTGCAGATGTAAACTAAATCTATGTGGTCATACCAGTTTACATTGGCTTGCTGCCCATCAGGGACTGTCTTTTTAGTACAGGTTTGTTTGATGTTAACTACCGGCAAACCATCTGCTTTGCAGATTGGTCAGGCAGTAAAATTAAAAAGGTAATTAATAGAAACTAAATTTCTAGCCTCAACAATTTCTTTAGTTCAAGCAAGAACCTCTGGTTAACATCCTGGAAATTGGAATCACTTTGATATTTAGTAAAAAAAAAAAAAAATATGGTTTCTAATTTTAAAATTTAGTCTGCATTTCTAACTTTAAAAATTTTGTATGGCTAATGGAAGGTGAAGGAAGGATGGTCTTGGCAAATGTTCCTAGTGAAATGAGTGAGGGCAGTGTTTCCCCTCCATCTGCATTGTCCCTCTCAATGGTGAGCTCCTGTAAAGGTGGTCCAACCACTGGGATATTTCCAGGGGCACTCTCCAGTTTCTGACTCCATTTCTGTTTTATTTCCTCCACCATAGGTGGCACTTCCACATTAGCCTCTGTTTTATATCTGGGAATGCTTGGTCACAGGGATTACCATACCTTGAGTTCCCAACCACTTCATTTTGTACATGATTTTAGTCATTGTTTTGCGTTGCTGCTGCCTTCTCTGTTTTTCTGAACTATATGGCTTTAATTAAAGGATGCCAAGGTGGATCTTCTTTCAAATATTTGTCTTTCTTGATCTTTATAATTGGATTTGAATTTTCCAGATGAAGACAAATGAATTTGCCAGGACACTTCAAGACCAGGGAGGGGGATGTCATACCCCCTCCCCCAAAATCTATCTACTCTTTAGTGAGAATCTCATCAATTTATTTTACCTGCCTGTTATTCAGATATGAATCAGCTGAGCAATCAACTAAACAGAATGCAAAATGAAACTGGATCTTTTCCATTCCTGCCATTTATTTCTTCCTTTTCTGACTCCTTTCTTTCTTTTATTATTATATTTATTTTATTTTTACAGATTGCATTTGACTCATTGTACCCAAATGGGGTACAACTTTTCGTTTCTATGATTGTGCACCATGTAGATTCATACCATTTGTGTAATCATACACATACATAGGGTAATGATGTCTGACTCCTTTCTTTGGAATGGCATAAAGCTTTTCTTCCTATCATTTTAAACCATACACAGTAACTGAAACAGCCTCTTCCTCTTGCACAATATTTGACTTCCCAAGAACAGATCTTTTGGGGGAATGAGGCAAGTGGAGCCAGGAATTGAACCCAGGGGCACTTAACTACTGAAGCACATCCCTGGTTCTTTTTATTCTTTTTTATTTTGAGACAAGGTCTCACTAAATTGCTTATGGCCTCATTAAATTGTTGAGACTAGCTTTGAATATGCAACCCTCCTGCCTAAGCCTCCTGAGCCCCTGAGATTATAGGTGCACACCACCATGACAGGCAAGAACAGGTTTTTCATAAGGTATTCAAATTAAATAAGTCCCCGTATCTGCTCCCATCACTGAAACATTTTCATGTTATATAATGTAAATAGGTGTGTCTCTCTGGTCATCCTAAAAGCAGGCTTGGGTCTGGGTCTCTAGCACATGTAACATTGTTTTCAGATTTTTTGTGGGTAATAAATATATATGTATGGTTTGTGGAAGGGACCAGCAATTGCTTCTTTTAAAAAAGATCTACTTAATCCCAATTATCCACTGTAGTTGATTAGTTGTCACTATCTCAGTGAGTCTGCTCACAAAAGTTTGCAGCCACTTAGTGACCAATCATTAACCCAAATGACTCCTTTTAATTAGTAGTTTCTAGAAGTAGCCCTATCCTTCCCTGGTTGCCAATTCTAAATATCCATACAGATAACTATTCATTAGCCAGATGTTGATATTTCTTTATCAAGGGTCCCAACTCTACAACAGATGATTCTTGGGTTACATAGTTACCTTCACCTTTCATTCCCTGTAAAGATTTTATTTATTTCTTTACAACCGAAGGTCTTAAAATTATTTTGAGAGTGAGTAAGACATCACCCCAGGTACTCACAGAAGCCTGAGGTTGTCATTAACTCCTCTTTTAATGCTGACTTTGATCTGGAATGATAACATCATAAAGAAAAGAATCATGTGCCTATTTCCCTTTGTCCCATGTTTTTTAGACTTTCACTCAACCATTTCCCACAGATCATTCTAAATCTATTTCCTCATTTTATTGATCAAATTTATGCTCCATGTTTCATAAATGTTTCCTTCACTTTCTCATACCAAAGATAAGAAGTCATCCTGACATCAAATCTTCATCATATTATCTTACTTTTTTTGACAAAAAGGACATTGTTATTATGAGTGAGTGCTTGCAGAATTAATACATTACAATTTATTGATTACAATTTATTTATACATTATCAATGAAGCTTTCATGAATTAGAGGCTGCTTGAGATTGAATTTTTTTCAAGAGTGAAAGTCAAAGCAGAAATTCACTGTAGAATAGTTTTGAACATAATGATTAATGAATGTAATGAATTGATATATATATAATGCTCTTCCAACATTTAAGAATGCATTATTCTTAAATATACATAGAAGCGTTACAAGATGTGACTACATACTGGGACAAAAAATCGGTTTTACCAAATTTAAAGTATCTATATCATATACACCACTATCTTTATCTATGGTGTGAAGAAGTTAAAAAAAAATCAATAAAAACTAAAAGAAAAAGGTAATTCTAAAATGTTAGGAAATTTTTAAAACACACTTCTAAATAACTCATAAAGTAATACATAGAAGGAGGAAATGTAGTCTTAAATGTTTATATTATATAAGAAAAAATGTAAAAGGATAAAAAGTTTCAGTTAGACAAGAGTCTAAGTTCTGGTGATCCATCCTACAGTTTTTTAACTACAGTTAGCAACAATATGTATTTCAAAAATGCTGGAAGAGTGGGTTTTAAATGTTGTCAATAAAAAATGATGAGTAATTGAAGTGATGGATACGGTAACAAACCCAATTTGATTGTTCTAATGTATACATGTATGGAAAATCATTGTACCCCATAAATAGGAACAATTACTATTTGCCATTTAAAAAGAAAAGAAATTTGCTATAAAACTGACTTAACCTAAACAAAATAGAGGAATAATGTAAGAATAACAGAAGAAACTAACAATACATGTAAAAAAAATAATTACAAAGAAGATGAACAAAGGCAAAAGCTCACTTCATAAAAGTAGACAAAACTTTTGGTGTAATCGAGTAAAAAAATGAAGACACAAATGAATCATTAAAAGTGATCAAAGAGTATATAATAAAATCTATGCTATATAGTAAAACAATAAACTATTAAATAAATAATTTGTTGTCAATATATTTCAAAACTTCATATTTTCCTGAGGATGACTAGGCAGAAAGAAAGAAAGAGGAACCGGAAAATTCCACCAGAAAACATTTAGAATTCATAAGTGAATTCAGTAAAGTAGCAGGATATAAGATCATACTCATAAATCCAATGCATTTTTATACATAAGTGATGAATTATCAGAAAGAGAAGTTAGGAAAACTACCCCATTCACAATAGCCTCGAAAAATAAAATAAAATACTTGGGAATCAATCTAACAAAAGAGGTGAAAGACCTCTACAATGAGAACTACACAACACTAAAGAAAGAAATTAAAGCAAACCTTAGAAGATGGAAAGATCTCCCATGTTCTTGGATAAGCAGAATTAATATTGTCAAAATGGCCATACTACCAAAAGTGCTATACAGATTCAATGCAATTCCAATTAAAATCCCAATGACATCCCTTACAGAAATAGAACAAGCAATCATGAAATTCATCTGGAAGAATAAGAAACCCAGAATAGCTAAAACAATCCTTAGCAGGAAGAGTGAAGCAGAGGTATGGCAATACCAGATCTTCAGCTATACTACAAAGCAATAGTAACAAAAACGGCATGGCATTGGTACCAAAATAGACAGGTAGATCAATGGTACAGAATAGAGGACACAGACACAAACCCAAATAAATACAATTTTCTCATACTAGACAAAGGGGCCAAAAATATGCAATGGAGAAAAGATAGCCTCTTCAACAAATGGTGCTGAGAAAACTAGAAATCCATATGCAACAGAATGAAACTAAACCCCTATCTCTCACCATGCACAAAACTCAACTCAAAATGGATCAAGGACCTTGGAATGAAACCAGAGACCCTGCATCTGTAGAAGAAAAAGTAGGTCCAAATCTTGAACATGTCAGCCCAGGATCAGACTTCCTTAAAAGGACTCCCGTAGCACAAGAAATAAAAGCAAGAATCAACAACTGGGATAGATTCAAACTAAAAAGATTTTTCTCAGCAAAGGAAACTATCAGCAATGTGAAGAGAGAGCCTACAGAGTGGGAGAAAATCTTTGCCACCCATACTTCAGATAGCACTAATCTCCAGAATATATAAATAACTCAAAAAACTCTACATGAAGAATACAAATAACCCAATCAACAAATTAGCTAAGGATATGAACAGACACTTCACAGAAAAAGATGTACAAGCAATCAACAGACATGAAAAAATGTTCAACTTTCTAGTAATAAGAGAAATGCAAATCAAAACTACCCTATGATTCCATCTCACCTCAATTAGAATGGCGATTATCATGAAAACAAGCAACAATAGGTGTTGGAGAGGATGTGGGGAAAAAGGTACACTCATACATTGCTGGTGGGGTTGCAAATTAGTGAAGCCATTCTGGAAAGCAGTGTGGAGATTCCTACGAAAGCTTGGAATGGAACCACCATTTGACCCAGCTATCCCACTCCTTGGCCTATACCCAAACGACTTAAAAGCAGAATACTACAGAGATACTATCACATCAATGTTCATAGCTGCTCAATTCACAATAGCCATAATGTGGAACCAACCTAGATGCCCTTTAATTGATGAATGGATAAAGAAACTGTGGTATATTTATACAATGGAATATTACTCAGTCATAAAGAATAATAAAATTATGGCATTTGCAGGCAAATGAATGAAACTGGAGAATATCATTCTAAGTGAGATAAGCCAATCTCAGAAAACCAAAGGAAGAATGATCTCACTGATAAGTGAATGATGACACATAATGGGGGGGTGGGAAGAATGGAGGAAGGAGGGACTGTATAGTGGGAAAAGAAGGGTGGAGAGGTGGGAGGGTAGGGGGAAAAATAACAGAATTAATCAAACACCATTACCCTATGTAAATGTATGATTACACAAATGGTATGCATTATTCCATGTACCCAGCAATTAATTCCAATTAACCTGACCCCAAATTCGTGGAACTGCTCCCTTTCTGCTTTAAATTTTATAGAAAATAATTATTACTTTTCATATTTTTATACTTTCTACCTCACTGACACTTTTGTTTTCTCATAATCACTCAGTAATTACTCTCTTGAGGAAATCTAAAATATATCATCTTTATATTTGCACCTGTGCCACTCTTGTGATTAAAAAAGAAAAGAAAAAAAAAAAAAAGCAACCTGAAGTTCATTATCACCCTTAAATGTGTCCTTTATTTTATCCAAGAAACATAGCAT
This sequence comes from Sciurus carolinensis, assembly GCF_902686445.1. Taxonomy (NCBI): domain Eukaryota; kingdom Metazoa; phylum Chordata; class Mammalia; order Rodentia; family Sciuridae; genus Sciurus; species Sciurus carolinensis. The sequence continues at coordinate 91,625,334 of NC_062224.1, forward strand.
CATACCCTTACATATGTGATTGTTAACTGTTCTGGATAGGTGTGTCATGATCTCACCAGTCACATCTGTGATGACCACATCCTTGAGAACTTATCATCTCTCAGATGCACCAGTTTAATACCATCATATTGTGGGATAGAATTTCAACATGTGTTGTTTTAGGGGGGACACCAACATTTGATCCATAACACCATTTGTACTTCCTTCTCCAATTTTCAGCAAAACACCCTAAAATACTTGTTCCTACTTGCTATCTTCAAAGTTATTTCCCCTAATCTCTCAAAATTTATTTCCAACAGGCTTTTGCAATCACTGATACATGATTGACTTAAATTTCAGTGACATATGCAAACTAGTTACCTATCTCTGAATCTCCTGTTACTAAACATGAACTTGACTCCCCTCTTTCATGTGGCAACCAGAGCTAATATTTCAAAATGTAATTCTGCTAAAAACATACCAATAGCTTCTTATCTTTCACAGAGTGGACATCAAGGTCCCTTAGAAGTCTGTGAACACTTTTACATTGCTGGCGGAGTTGCAAATTAGTGCAGCCACTCTGGAAAGCAGTATAGCGATTCTTCAGAAAACTTGGAATGGACCCAAATTTTGACCCAGTTATCCCACTCCTCGGTTTATACCCAAAGGACTTTAAATCAGCATACTACAGTCACGTGGTCACATCAATGTTTGTAGCAACTCAATTCACAATAACTAGATTGTGGAACCAACCTAGATGAACGGATAAAGAAACTGTGGTGTATATACACAGTGGCATATTATTCAGCCATGAAGAAGAATAATATTATGGCATTTGCAGGCAAATGGACGGAATTGGAGAATATCATGATAAATGAAATAAGCCAATCCCCCAAAAACACAGACTGAATGTTTTCCCTGATAAATAAATGATGATATATAATGGGGGTAGGGGGATGGTGGATGACAGAAGAATGGAGGAACTTTATGTAGAAGGAAATGAGGAGGTATGAAAAATGGAGACAGACATCATTACCCTATTTACATGTATGATTACATGAATGGTATGAATCTACATCACGCACAACCATAGGAAGTCTGTGAACCCAATGTATCTGATGTGTTAATATTGCACAGATGCTTATGAACATGTGCAAGAAAAAAATTGTCAGTGTTACTGTTTTTTCTTTTTTTTGGAGTCAGGGGTACCAGGGATTGAACTCAGGGCCACTAGACCACTAAGCCAGGTCCCGGGCCCTATTTTGTAATTTATTTAGAGACTGGGTCTCACTGAGTTGTTTAGCACCTCACTTTTTCTGAGGTTGACTTTGAACTTGAGATCCTGCTGCCTCAGTCTACCAAGCTGCTGGGATTACAGGCATGTGCCACTGTGCCCAGCTATCAGTGTTATATGTAATAATCAATATTACAGAGGCAAAATAATAAAATTTTAGCATGATGAGATCAATAAATTAAGAAATATGCACCTTGTAAATATCACAAAGCAATGAAAGGTTATGAATTATAGCAACAGGGAAAAATATGATAGACTCCAGAATTCCAATATTAAGTGAAAACAAAGTTGATAAATGCCATATGTAGTATAATCTTATTACAATTCTGAAAATGCAAAGGAAGTAATACATTTATTAGAATTAATACATAGATAAGAGTGCTATTTTTAAAGGCATGGAATAAATACACACAACATTCAATTTTTTAAGCACAGGGAGGAATTTTAAAATATATAATTGTAGATGCAATGGGAAGAATAACATTATAGATTGTAAGGTAAGTACTTGTTCACAGGATTTTGCTTTATTATTGCCCTTTATAATTATTGTAATGTGTACATATAGGGTATATGCACACATTACAATAATATATATATATATATATATATATATATATATATATATATATATATATACAAGTTCAGACAAGGCTGTTTTATGCATCTATGAGGTATTTTTTTTCTGGTTAGTCTCCTGTTTTCTAGTAAATCTGGCATATAGTAATCACTATAAATAGTTGGGAGAACTTTTTGTTCCCTCATTTTTTAGTCAATTTTTCTGTTGCTATTACCAAAAGACCTGAAAATAACAACTTGGAGAAGGAAAAGTTGGTTGACTCACAGTTTTTGAGGTTCAGTGCATGACTGGCCAACTCCAAAGTTTTGGGCCCAAGATGAGAAGGAGCATCGAGTTAGAAGGGAATGGCAGAGGACAGCAGCTGAGGACATGACCACCAGGAAGCAGAGAGAGTGCTTCACTCACCAGAGACAAAATATAAACCCCAAAGACACACCCTCAGTAATTTACTCCCCCATCACACCCTACCTGCCTGCAGTTACCACCCAGTTAATCCCTATCAGTGAATTTATCCACTATTGTGTTTTAACTCTCATAATTGAATCATTTCACCTCTGATGATTCTTACATTGTATCCATATGAACTTTTAGGGTACACATCATATCCTAACCATAACCTTCTTTCTTTGGATCTGCATCTCATTTCCACCATAGGAACTAGCAGTTATAATAAACATTGAAAATAATAATAATGATTGATTACTACAGTACAACTTTCAATAACATTAGACTGCATTCAAATACATCCCAAAAGACTGCACTGGAAACTGTTTTGGTGGTATAAATAATACCTATATTTATTTTAGGTGCTTCTAGGAGGAAATGTGCTGCATTAGGATCATGTGAGCAAATTGGATGGTTTTTAGAAAACAGAAATATCACAAGAACTCTTTGCTGCTTCAGAAACAGAAATCATTATGTTTAGTAAGCTTGTAAAGGTATAGATCATTATTTAACCACCCAACATTTTGGGGATGAAATATATTAATATGAGTAAAATTTCTGAACTTTTGCATCCAGTGTTGATAATGCTGTGTTAGAGGAAGAACATGCTGACAGAGATGCAGGGAATCTCTTTTAGTCTGAGGCTTAGCCTGTTCTAACTCCCCCTAGAGGAGCAACAGAAGTTTTCTATGATCATGGTTACCCTCAGGAGGGTAAACAAAACCCTGGGGGAATGGTGTGTACTGAAAGAAGCACATTCAGCAGGGCTTCCACCTTGGCACAATGTAATATTAAGTTTGTATTCCACCTTCTTCCCAATCCACGCATCTAAAAATGGTATCTTGCACATAGTAAATATTCAGTGGATTTTTAGAAGAAATAAAGCTGATTTTGGTTCTCCTCTCATATAAAAATGTCAGAATTGAATTAGAAAAGTACAAAGCTCATTGTGATACAGTTTAATTTGGGGAAAAAATAATAGAGTCATCAACCAGGATTTGAATCCCACTTCTGGAATTGCCCTAGTCACCTTATCTGCTTTCTGTGGACTTGCATGACTTCATTTGGAAATTAAACCCATCTACTCTGAAAAACTGAAAGGAGGAGAAATGCCTGGCAAATAGTAAGTACCCAACAAATGGAAGCTGGCCCAGGCATTCATAAATGTGAAAAATGAAAGACTCTCATCACAAGTACTATGTATTTTTTTTTCTTAAAGAATTTACTCAAAAAATGTAAAGGTGATCCCTCTTTTAGTGAATCATATTTTGGGTACCATGTGTACACATTTTATTTTTTCATCTTTATTTGGCCTATGAAGTCAACGTATTTTCTATTTTGTTTTACATTCTGTGGTATAATAAAACAAATCTAAATGTATTAATTACTGCTAAATAGAAACTACTCAATGTTAAATATGACTAGTATATGTGTATCCATATGATTCACTTCTGCGGCATGTTTAGATAGCCAACAAAGCACTGAACATGAAATTATAAGAGATTCAAGACATAGTAAATGGAAAATTCAACTGACTAATATAATCAAAGGACTTTAAATTTTTTTAGGCTCACATTTCAATTAGCTATTGACATATTTTAAGATCAACTTAGTAAGACTTTATAACATGAAACAATATTAGAAAAATAGTCAATATTTATATTAGTCATTTCACAAAATAATTCATTCTAATTATGAGCTAATGAGTACTGTTTAGAGTTTGCCTAAAATATATATTATAAATGAAATTTTATTTAAGGCCTCAAACATAAACTCAAACACACAGGACAATATTTTAAATTTTACCATACATGTTTTTAACACAGAATATTAATGGAAAAGTAAAAATATAAAAAGAAAAAAATGATACTGTAATAAAGAGGGATGCAGAGGTAGAAGTTGGAAATATAATATGGTAGTTTACAATACAGCTCCTGGAGTTGGATAGCCAATATCTACTCCTTAGAGGCTTAGAGATTTGTGTAAGTTCTTCTCATTTTGGATATAGTGAAAGAGCTCTGGAAATTATGTTCCAGCGTAATGCTTATATATAAATTCATGCTTTTCTCATCATTTTTCTGTGTATAATATAATTATCAAGTTTTACAATTCAAATCAAACTCTGTGTATACTTATATGTGTATTATTACTTATACATATTTATGTTTGTAAAACTTATATGAGTATATGGAAGATATGTATACAATTTACATATAAATTTATATATTTATAACACACATACATATGCCAATAAAATTTCTTGACACATTACACTGTCAAAATACAGTCTCCTTCTTGAATGTAATATAATAATAGCTCTGAAAGAAGTCATATGCTATATACGTAAGGTTTTTATATACATAAATTATTAGACATTTAAAATTAATTAAAGAATATGGATGCCCAGTCATTTCATTCTTTCAGATATTCCATTACAGATGTTGTTGGTATTTCAAAGAATGAATTCTATATCTTGTTTATTAAAAAGTACAGCATAGCATAAAAATGTGAGTTGTTTATATAATTGTGAATTCTATGAAGATAACTTTAATACACCATTTAGAAATAGTTCCATTCACTTGCATTCTGAGTTTATTCATAAATACACAAAGTTTCTACACTATATTTTCTCCTTCTTCCTTCTCCATAGGGACAAAATGGCTATAAATTTACCATCTGCTCTAAGATTTTCTGGTCATAAAGACTGCAGTTAAAACTATGTTAATAGCTCAGTTCAGACAAGCATAATTCCTTAATTTTCATTTCTTATAGGGTAAGTTAATTAAATCCATTAAAGCCATTTTATCATGCCATAAGACTACTCAGGTTCCCGTTTGCTTCCATTTTAGGATTTTAGACTAAAATTTTACATATCTGTTATCTCCATAATTTCATTCTTACAGACTAATTCTCAAAGCACACTGGCTCACGTGTTTACTAATAAAGTTTTAAATAGTATATTTTAGGTTGTAAGCTATTACTAAGATTAAAATTTTATTAATACCAAACACAAATACATCCAGTGAGGAAAATAAGTCATCTGGGAGTATATTCATGTCTGACACCACACCGAAAGTAATATACATGGAGAACATAATACACAGAACTGCAAGGATGAAAAATACAATTCTTAAGCTGCTGATTCTATTTTGGGACAAACCTCATAAAATTCATAAATTTATAATGTAACACGTACTTTGTAGGGCACAGTTATAAATATCCACAATGTAAAAATTGTCAGGGCTTTGTCTTAAGTTTCTAGCTTAGTGGTAGGTATGGCTTATAAATTCAGTTTAAAAAATGCTTTGGGGAAAGGGAGAAAATATGTTTGGGAATATAGGCATAGGCTCTTTGGAGGAGTTTTTAATGATTAATAAAATTTGTCAAGTTGAGAAATAAAGGAATACAGATACATCAAAAGAACCAGTAGATTATTCATGTAGCGATTCCCTAAACTCATGAGTGACTCAAAATTTAATGAATAATTCTGTAGAATACTCTAACATTTCAAACCAAAAGCTCATTCATTTATTCAGTGACAAGAATTTATTGATTGCTGACTATGTGCCTGGGGGGACAGAGTGGTATTCAAGATAGACTGAGCTCATCTTCTACTGGGAAAGAATAAGAGGCATGGACAGTGTATGATATAGGCCAGAACAAGGGATGGATGAAGTCCTATGAGAACGCATAAAAGGAGCATGCATTCATCTTCTAACATTTAGGAAAATATCTCAGTAAAACAGATACCTGAACTTTACAGAAAATATAACAGATGCATTTTGCTTAATGAAAATGTAGATTCATAGGCTAAGAGACTGCACACAACTTAGTCTCAAAAAAATTGTATTCATTTCCTTTAAAATTTTTGCACCTTCCAACCAAATGACATGAATTAATTAAAACATACACCAAGTATGATTTGGCTGTAATTTAAATTTTGTGATAATTCCAATCTGGAATACTTTGAAAACTTTAACAGTAGTTGATGCATTTCTTTCAAAAATAGGGAAACACAATCAATGCAAAGGCTTTTTTCTCAGAGTCTATTATTGCCTCCTAATTTAATAAGTAAATTTGTTTGCAACATGTTGAAGATATTTTCTGTCTTTTTGTCTGGTCAAACTATTCTATCAATTTTTCTAAAACTATCAATATTTTTAAGCCAGCAAACTCCACTTTCTGCAAGAGATAGAAACATTCATGCTTTTATATTTGAGATTTCTTGACTACAACATTGTTTAAGTCTTCAAAGGCTGTAAATGCATACATATAATAATGGCATACTCCATTTAAGTTATATCTACCCTTTTCTCTTATGAAGTCATCCACTGTTTGCATCATAACTCATATTTCTTTACCCATTTATTTATAAACGATCATTTTCATTGTCTCCATATTTTTACTATTGTGAATAGTGCTACCACGAACATGGGAGTGCTCTTCTTTCATTGAAATCCTAATTTCAAATTTGGGAGGACATATACTCACAGGTGGAATTGATGGGTAATATTGAAATTTTAGGTTTTGTTTTGAGGAGCCTCCATATTGTTACATATATATATATATATATATATATATGTATATGTATACATATACATATATTAGATGTTGATAGACCTTTATTTTACTCATTTATTTATATGTGGTGCTGAGAATCAAACCCACTGCCTCTCACATACGAGGCAAATGCTCTACCACTGAGTCACAACCCCAGCCCCTCCATATTGTCTTTGATAATGGCTGTATCATTTTAAGGTCTTACAAACAGTATGTAATGGTATATACCTTCCATAACTTTGCTAGCATCTTTGTGTTTTTAACACTTGTCATACTAACAATTGTGAGGTAACAGTTCATAATAATTTTAATTTGCATGTCCTTGATGAGTAATGATGTTGAGCATCTTTTCAGTTAACTCTGGGCATTTGTACATTTTCTAAACCTTCCCTCAGAGTCAAGTATAAAAATATAATAAAATTTAAATCGATGATGTAGAAAATATATAACTAAAATCTTTATAGATTCTTACATATTTAAATTAACACTAATTCACATGATCAATTAGACAACTAATGTATTGACATGTTTATCTCATGCACTGCAGATGTTTTTCCATTTAGATTTCAGTAACTTCTTTGGAAAATAATTTTTATGTACTATCCAACCCTTAACTGTGTGTGTGTGTGTGTGTGTGTGTGTGTGTGTTAGTCTAGAAGATGTCAGTTACTGACTGATAATGTGTTATAGTTCACGTTTCAAAAATGAACAATCCAGATAAACCAGAAGATTTTGATTTTTTGTTTTATTTCTGTGTGAGGAAGTCATTTCTTCCCTGATAGGTTAGGTGTTGCTGTTGTTGTTAATATATTAGGTAGAGGGGAGTGAATGAAGGAGAAGGGATATAGGGGAAGGAGTGATAGTAGAGTGAAACAGACATTATTACCTTATGTACATGTATGACTGCAAGACCAATGTGCTCCTGCAATATGTATAGTTAGAAAAATGAGAGATTACACTCCATTTATGTATGATATGTATAAATTCATTCTATTGTCATGTACAACTAAGTAGAACAAATAAAATTTAAAAATTTAAAAAGTTATCTAATACACAAAATGTATAATTTCATACTGTTATGAATTTTTATTCTAAAACCAAAAGTGACCTAAATACAATGTTTGGCATCTGAGAGAGTAGTGAGATATTAAGTGGCAAATTAGCATTATGAATCTCTCCAAAAATCTTAAGAGAACTATAAGTGTACTCTCTATTGTACACCTTAGTTCAAAATATGAGAAAATCAAAATTTTCTTAGTAACTTGAACAAAAATGATGCATGCTAATCACCAATACAAAGTGCTCAATGCTTTTCAGCAGAAAATTTGAGGTAGAACCAAACATTTGTAATTGAATTAGAAGTCTCAAATGTTATTCAGCTTTAGCACATGTACTTCATAATCACAAAAGCCACCATTTCTTGAGAACTAACACTTTTACTTTGTGTGTATTTCGCAAGGTTTGGTCTATATAACTTTATCTTCTCTAGCAGAACATAAATAACTATGGGCAGGGGATTTGTCTATTTCCTTTACTTTTCTCAAAGCAACCTAATAGAGCTTGTCTCGAGAGCTTTACATTCAGTTAAATTTATTTTAGGGTCAACATGGAATCCTATTCTCTAAATTATTTATGTAGCTATTGGTTATTTTAGTAATGCACACTGATGAAAATTTAGACATGAAATAAAAATGTAAGATGGTGAATATCTATTTTCATATTTTCTTAGGCTGATAAACCATTGCAAACTTTGCTACATTTCCTATGTCCTAGAAGCCTAAGAAATATTAATGGTTTCAATATTAAATGGAAAAAATAGGTATGTTATAACTTTCTTATATATACTTTTTGGTTTCTTAAGGTCTATATTTTTTACTCAAGGAAGCAGATATCAATATAATGCAGTCTATTGATCTGATAGAGAGATAAGAATATTCATTTAACCATAAAAAATTATTGAGCAACTACATTACATATTGCAAATACAGTCTGTGAAGCTAGAAGTAGTGTTTACAAAACTGGGTTGGTGGACCAAATCTGTTTCTAAATAGTTGGAAAAGTTCTAAAAATAATGCCTTCCTAGGCTTCAGTTTTTGTTTAAAAATGATGGCTTTGAGTGATATTTCATTTCAAGATCTTTGTAAATTTACAAATCTCTGATTCTATTTGAGGTGAAGGACATTAACTTTACTAATGGTATCCCTGTCTCTTAAAATAATTTTCCCTTGGCATTTGGTATTTTTTCCACGTGAGTAAACATTTTCTTTGTTCCCTGTTTGCAAACTAAAGTATAGAAAATTAGAACAATGATGCACAAAAATTGTAGAAACAACATGCATGCTATACTGCAAGGTTTCTCCCTGTAGTGCACTAGTCAAGAATATGTCTGTTTCTCCTCTTCTCTTGTGCTTTATTTAATATATAAAACCATGGTTTAAAATTATGATTTTTTTCTTTCACAAAGTTACATTTGGCAAGTTTTTTAAACTCAATTTTCATTAACAAGATATGACCTTAAATTTGAATAAATGGATGGTTAATTAACACTTAACTAGTAAAAAACATAAGTGGAAGATTTATTTTATTTAAACATAGATATATACCACAGTTTCTTTATCCATTCATCTGTTGAAGGGCATCTAGGTTGATTCCACAATCTAGCTATTGTGAATTGAGCTGCTATAAACATTGATGTGGCTGCGTGATTGTAGTATGCTGATTTTAAGTCCTTTGGTTATAAACCGAGGAGTGGGATAACTGGGTCAAAAGGTGGGTCCATTCCAAATTTTCTGAGGATTCTCCACACTGCTTTCCAGAGTGGCTGTACTAATTTGCAACTCCACCAGCAATGTACAAGTGTACCTTTTCCCCCACATCCACACCAACATCAATGAATAGATAAAGAAACTGTGATATATATATATATATATATATATATATATATATATATATACACACACACACACACACAATGGAATATTATTTGGCCATAAAGAATAATAATATTATGGAATTTGCAAATAAATGGCTGGAATTGGAGAATATCATGCTGGGTGAGGTGGGACAGTTCCAAAAGACCAAGGGCCAAATGTTTTCCCTGATAAATGGATGATGATATATAACGGGGGTGGGGGGTGTGGGGAGTGAGAGAAGAATGGAGGAACTTTAGATAATGTAGAAGGAAATGAAAGGGAGGGTGGTTTGAAAAATGGTGGAATGAGACAGACATCATTACCCTATGAACATGTATGATAACACAAATGGTATGAATCCACATGGTGCACAACCATAGAAAGGAAATAATGTACCCCATTTGAGTACAATTAATCAAAATGCAGTCTGTAAAAAATTTTTAAAAATAAATAATTTAAAAAAATAAATATGAATAACTGACAGTGGTCTTAAAACATTTTGATTATTAAAAGGTCTTTTTTATAGCAAATCAAAATAAAGCTGGGCACACACCTATGATCCTGGCAGCTTGGGAGACTGAGGCAGAAACTTCACAAGTTCAAAGTCAGCTTCAACAACTTAGCAAGAACTTAAGCAACTTATGAAGATCCTGTCTCAAAAAAGAAATTTTAAGAAGTGGCTGAGGATGTGGTTCAGTGGTTAAGCACCTCTGGGTTCAAGCCCTGGTACCTAAATAAATAAATACATAAATCTGGATATCCAACTACTAAGGCCAGTGACCTTATGTTTATGTACTTGATATAAAAAATGGAGCTCATATTTGTTACTAGCAAAAATAGGAATACCCTTGTGTCTTATTCTTGAGATTTTCTTTGTATTCAACAACTTTGAACAGCTGGCATCTTTATTCTTAAGTCAGATTTGTGAAAAGTATAGCTTAGGATATTCAGAATTTCCAAAATTTGCAGTCCTGTAAAGTAGCAGATCTTGGAAGCATTCCAGTACCTCCTGACTTCAACCAGCCTTCTTATCCCCAAACACGCACACGGGCTCCGGATGGATTCCAACTTCTCTTATCACTTTCCTTCTGTGACTGTTCCCTACAGATCAATAGAGTACATTTTGTAAACTCATAAATCTGCAAACTCTTACAGTGTCCTTGCCTGTCAGCTTTTTAAAATCTTTCTCCGCTCTAAACTCTCTGTATCTGCCTTTGGGAAAATAATAACTTGTGATTCAACATGGAAATATTGAAACCAAAGCCCATTTCATGCGCTATCCCTCTGTTTCTTTCACTGAATGCACAAACACACATGCATACACACAAAGGTGTGTGTGTGTGTGCTCATCAATTTTGTACATATTAAAATTCACAGTTAAGATATTGTGATAATCAATATGCTACACTGTAACTTTAAAGTACATAGATATTGATAATTTATTTATAGTGTTTGTATTACTACCAACATTTTTGTAGGTATAGTGTTCTAGGCATTGTGATAAATATTGCACATACCTTCTCCTCTTCAATCTATTATTAAATTAATGTTTTGGAAGATCTGTGTTTAATATTCACTTGAAAAGATGAGAAAAATCAAATCATAATTTGCTAGGGCAGCCATAACAAAATACCTCCTTCTATGTGGCTTACAAAAAATTTATTTTCTCACATTTCTTCAGGTTTGAAGCCTGAGGTACAGGTGTCAGCCGGTTTGGTTTCTTCTATGGCCTCTCTCTGATCTTACAAATGGCCATCTTTTTACTGTGTAACGTGGTTTTCTGTGTGTGCAAGTATCTGGTGTCCCTCTTTGTTTCCTTATCTCTGCTTATGAGGACAACAGTCATAGTGGAGAAAGACTCATTTTAACAACCCAGTTTGAACTTAGTTACCCTTTGAAAGGGCTTATAACTAAATAGTGTCATATGTTGAGATACCAAGGTTTTGGCTTTCAGTGTAAGTTTTATGGAGACATAGTTCAGCCCTTTTTTGCAAGCAATAATAAAAAACTGTGTGACTTGATTGAAGTGTCAGTTATAAGTGCCAGAGTCTGGATTTGGGATTAGATGGATCTTGTTTCCTAAACTCGTAATCCTAACAACTATCTTCTCTAACCCCATTTCATGGGAAACAAAAACAAGATATGTAATTTTCAGTATGTGTCCAAAGTTGTACAAGCCCATAAATAATTATAATAATTTTTTCTCTAATCTATATTACTTCATATTCTTTTATAATATTCTTTACTTATAATACTTCATATTCTTAAACTGGGTTTTATTTTCTACTTGGATTAAAGACAGGATGACTAACTGATATATATCCCATAAACATGATTAACTGGTACACCTGGCTTATTCTTTTCCCATTTAGAAATCACATACAAAAATATGAATTATTACAACTTAAAAAAATATTTAAAAATAATGTGAACTATGGTGACTGGAAAGAGTAAAATATCCAGTTTCTCTTTATAAACCAAATTAATTGATTAGTACCAGAAAAAGTCTAGTGCCTCTGAAGCAATTGATGGATATTTGTTGAGTGAATAGAGACATGGGGTATAAATAAGAATGAAAAATAATAGGAGGAATTTTAATAATACTGATATTAAGAAAAGGAAAGGAATGTCTTTACATATAGCACAGATTATGCTACAAAAAAAAATGAAGGGTTTAAATAAATTCCCTTCTGAGACATTGTGTGCATATTATATGTAGAAGTGAACATACAAGATTGCTGTGACTATAAATTAAAAGTGTAAAGAATGGAGTTTAGGAGAGGGTCGGATAGTATCTCTTGTTAGTGCATATCCAGAGAATGCATCATTAGCAATGCAAAAAATACAAAGGCAACAGCAGCTGTAAAGGCCAGGCTTCCTCTAGAGACCTTGCTTACCTTGACATTGAGCATCTCACCACTAAAGAGTCAGTTAACCATTAACATCAATGTCATGGTGTGTATTAAGAATGCTAATAACAAAAGAAAAAATATATATACTGGTATATAGGATGATTCTTAGAATATCAGATTAACCACAATGACTCAATTGTTTCAGTATAGGTTGTGCTTGCTAGGACCATACCAAGCCCAAATTTTCTCCCTATGTTCCTAAGTTTGATAAATTTCTGAATAAATAATTTGCAACAACTAGCCTGAGAGACACTGCTTCGGTGAGATAAAAATTGCAATGGTTGTCCACAGAGGAGGATTATTTTCCCCTATCAGATGTCCTGCTTGAGTATAGATGAAAAAATATTTTCTTTTCCTAGTACTGAGAATTGAGCCCAGGAGTGCTCTGCCAGGGAGCCACATCTTCTTCACTTTTATTTTTTTTATTCTGAGTCAAGATCTCACTAAGTTGCTAAGGTTGGCCTTGAACTTTCTATCCCCCTGCCTCAGTCTCCCAAAATGCTGGAATTACAGTGTGTGTCAGACCTCCTAAGAACATTTTGTGGAAATGGACAAATTTTAAAGAAGATGCTAGGCAGCCCCAACAGGAAAACATTGAATGGAGCTATCACTGGAAACATGATATTAAATAGTATCAACTTTGTCATCTCAAGAGATGAATTCTAACAAATAAGAACTAAAATGAAGTTTAGAAAGCAAAACTTTGAGATGAAATACCTACTATCATGGCTATAATAAAATAAAGGGAAAATAATAGGTGTTAACAAGGACATGGAGAAATAGGAATATTTGCATATTTCTAGTGAGAAAATAAAACAGCTCTACTGTTGTAAAAGAAAGTTTGGAAGTTCCACAAAAAGTTAAATGTAGAATTCTCATAGGACCCTGTAAATTGCCCCTAGCTATTTAACTCAAGTAATTAACACTAGTACTCAAATAAATACCTATACAATAATGTGCAAATCAATACTATTCACTATATCCAAAAGTGGGTAAAAACTAAATATTCATCAGTTGACAAATGGATAAATGGGTAAACAAATTGTGGAATATATATACAATGACTTTTTTTATTTTTGGGGTTTTGGGGATTGATCCCATTGCCTGTGTATGCTAAGTATTTAAGATATATAGTTACATATCTTGTTGGGATATTATTTGAATGATGGCATTTTATGCAATTAGCAAAAAAGAAAACAAGTACATAGCACAACATAGATGAAACTAGAACACATATGTTAATGAAATAAGTGAAATGCAAGAGTTCACATAGTATATGAGTTCATTTATATAAAGCATATAGAAGACATTAAAGCCACATATGCATAAGGTAGATTGGTGGTTGTAAGAAACTAAGGGAAGAAATGAAGGGGAGCAGTTGCCTGACGGTATAGGTTTTATTCTTGGGTTTTGAAAAGTTTTTCAACATAGTTTAAAGTGGTAGTTGTACAACATTGTGAACAAACTCAATGCCACTGAATTGTTTACTTTAGAATGGTTAATTTGATGCTATGGGAATTCCTGCTCAATAAAAAAAAGAAAAAGTTCGAGGTGAAAATACATTACAATGAGTCAAGGCAAGAATAACTAATGCTTTAGAGGATAAGAAAGAAAAACAGGTATATATTTCAAGGTAAATGAATAATTGTGCATATTGCAGGAAAAAAAAGGGTGAATTCATGTATATTCATAAAAACTAAAGAATAAATCAGAAAAGTTGAAACAAAAAAATTTGTGTATAAAAGACATAAGTGTCCTAATTTTATGAAAGATCTATATATGCATATAAAATACGTCATCATCTAGCAAACAATAAAGTCCTTTAAAGAGATGCATCCTTTAAATAATCTTTCAAATAATTTCAATATAGAAATTAATCATGCTCACATGTACATGAATGTATAGTTGCTCTTGATAGAGATAATATCAACATTTCAATCTTCTTTCAACATTTCCTCATCAACCATAATATGAAAAATATCAGAATAAAATGTTTAGTGTTGAGATATATATTTACCAAATAACCTCAGACACAATTGTCATGCACAATTTTATTTCGCTCTGAATGTTATACATATTTTCTTAGTTTTCTAATAGTGAAATAAAACTCGACAAAACTGAGCAGTGGTTGAAAATATTATTTTCACGGAAGAAAATATTCAAAGCACATAAACACATAAACACACAAACAGTAGTATTAGAGAACATTCATTAGACATGAATGACATTCATTTTCTGATTATCTTGGTCCTTATTTCAAAGACTTCTCATAACTATAGCTTGGAAGTTCACTTTCAGAATCACAATTGTGTAATTCAATTGACCACAAGTTTTCTGGTTGCCAAATAAGTAACATTGACATAAAATAAAGATCCACATAACTTAAGATCCAGACATTTTCTATGTAAGGATTTATGTTATAGAACATTTCTTAAAAATACTTATAAATATGTAAACAGATTTTAATTTAGCATTCTTTATAATGGCTAACTGAAAACATTAAAACAACAGGAAAATAGGTTTCAATGTCTAAGTATCTGTGTAGATTTTGGAACATCTAAAACGAATATTATTCAAGAACGAGAATGACTTAGTGAATATGTAAATTACAATTATAATTTATGTATGTCCAAAAATCAAATTTTAGAGCAATTTGTCTAGTGTGACTTTTTAACTATAGATTATGCATATGTATATATTACTATACTATTTTCACAAAAGTGTACATTAAAAAGTATATTATTCAACAGTTTATACTTTAATATTTAAACATGGCAAAGCACCTGGTAAATTACTCCTCCATTCTTATCAGAGGTCTGCTTTAGAAACTAGAAATGAGAATGGAGATACTTCAAATGATTTTAAAATGCATGTCTATAGTTTTTTTTAAAGCATTAATATTATGATCAACATTATATATGAAATTAATGAAATGCAAATATATCATAAAGTATTAATTGTGTGTTAGATATGTCCCTAACAAATGAATTACAAAAAAGTCAAGACTGGAGCTCGAACCCACCTGCCCTCCACTGCATCTGGACATCGGTGCCCATACAGTGGATCCCCAGCTTCTTTGGAGTCTGGTGCAGACATTTTGATTTATCCCTGAGGGTGTGGCCACCATCATTGGAGGGGCGACTCCCTTCCTGAGACACCTACAGGAGACTGGAAGCCCTTTGACAACTATTGCACTCACATAGAGATATTGAAGACTGGATGAATGTGAACCATAGATTTTTTTTTAATTTTTAATTTTTTATTTCTTCTTTTTTTTTCTCACTCGATTTTCCTTCTATTTACCAATTCCCTCGGAGGTCTCTCTCCCTTTTCTCATGCTGAAGATCAACTTCTTTTGATCCCGCTCTCACTCTTTTCTTGATTAGGTACCTCTATTTACTCACTTCTTATTCCATTAACAGTTACTTCCTACACCCCTCCCCATCCTCTTTGTCTACCACTAGAAGTTGTAGAGCTCATTGCAAGCCTATTGGCTACACTGTAGATATCAAACTCATCCTGTTTATAACAATAATGTTAAAGTCTTTATAGGGGCTATCTGGTTTAGTGCTGCATATTTTTTGTAATGGGTGATACTAATATTGATCTCCCCCTCAAAGGAGAGGTACTAAAAACTGTAGGGTCACAATAAGCCTGCAGGGGAGAAGCTGCAGTACCTCAGATCTTTAATACTAGAAAGGAATTTACAGAAACAATATGAAAAAACAGGGGAAGAAAGACTCCCTAACAAACCAAGATGCTATTTTGATAGAATCCAATGACAGCATGGCAGTAGAAATGACAGGAAAAGAGTTTAGAATATACATAATTAAAACAATCTGTGAAGAAAATGATGAGATAAGAAAGCAAATACAGGCAATGCATGATCACTCCAATAAACAGTTAAAAGAGCAAATACAGGAAGCAAAAGAGCATTTTCATAATGATATATAGATTCTGAAAAAAAAACAAAAATACTTGAAATGAAAGAAATGATAAACCAAGTTCAAAAGTCAATAGAAAGCATCACCAACAGATTAGATCTCATGGAGGACAGAATATCAGGCAATGAAGACAAAATATTTAATCTGGAAGATAAAGTTGACCAAACTCTGAAGTGGTAACAAATCATGAATGGAACCTCCAAGAATTATAGGCTATCATGAAAAGACCAAATTTAAGAATTATTGGGATTGAAGAAGGCACAGAGATACAAACCAAAGGCATGGACAACCTGTTCAGCAAAATAATATCAGAAAATTTCCCAAACCTGAAGAATAAAATGGAAAATCAAACACAATAGGCTTACAGAACACCAGATGCACAAAATTACAACAGATCCACACCAAGACACATTGTAATGAAAATACATCACATATGAAATAAAGATAGGATTTTAAAGGCTGTGAGAGAAAAAGTATCTGATTACATATGAGAGATATATGCAATATTGCAATAGGATATCAGCAGAATTCTCAGCCCAGACCCTAAAAGCAAGAAGGGCCTTGAACAATATATTTCAAGTTCTGAAAGAACATGGATGCCAAACAAGAATACTATACCCAACAAAAGTAACCTTCAGATTTGATGATAAAATAAAATCTTAACATGATACAAAAAAGTTAAAAGAATTTACAAATAGAAAGCCTACACTACAGAACATTCTCAGCAAAATATTTCATGAGGAGGTAGTGAAAAACAACAATACAAGTCAGTAAAGGGAGGAATTACCCTAGAGGAAAAGCCAATCAAAGGAAAGACCTTCGATTAAACACCAAAAAAATCAGCCAAAATGACCAGGAATAAAAAACATACCACAATAGTAACCCTGAATATTAATGACCTAAACTCTTTAATCAAAAGACATAGACTGGCAGACTGGAGTAAAAAGAAAGTACCAAAAATATTCTGCCTTCATGAGACTCATCTCAAAGAAAAAGACATCCACAGACTAAAGTTGAAAGAATTGGGAAAATCATATCATGCACTGGACTCAGAAAAAAAGCAGGGATCTCCATCCTCGTATCAGATAATGTGGACTTCAGACCTAAGTTAGTCAGAAAGGATAAAGAAGGACATTTCATAATGTTTCAGGGAAACATAAACCAGCAAGACATAAAGGTTCAAAGTATTTATGTTCCAAACAATGGAGCATCTATGTACATCAAAAAAAACCTTCTCAAATTCAAGAATCAAATAGAACACAACACAATAATTCTGGGTGACTTTAACACACTGGTCTCACTCCTGAATAGATTCTCCAAACAAAAGTTGGATGAAGAAACTATAGATTAAATAATACAATCAATAATATAGACTTAATGGACATATATAGAGTATTTCATTCATCAGTGAGTGATACACATTCATCTTAGCAGCTCATGGATCCTTCTCCAAAATAGACCATATGCTCTGCCACAAAGGAGCCATTAGTAAATACAACAAAATAGAGACACTACACTGTATTCTATCAGCCATAATGGAATGCAATTAGAAATCAATGATAAAATAAAAAACAAAAACCACTCCTACACCTGGAGACTAAATAATATGCTATTGAATGATGCAATGATAGCAGAAGATATCAGGGAAGAAATAAATTCTTAGAGGTAAATGAGAACAACACAACATATCAACATCTCTGGGACACTCTGAAAGCAGTCCTAAGAGGATAGTTCATTGCATTCAGCTTATAAATTAAAAAACTAAAAAGTCAACAACTAAATGACCTAACATTACATCTCAAATCCCTAGAAAAAGAAGAACAGATCAACACCAAAAATAGTAGAAGACAGGAAATAATTAAAATCAGAACTGAAATCAATGAAATTGAAACAAGAGAAACAATTCAAAAATTTCACAAAACAAAAAGTTGGTCCTTTGGAAAAATAAACAAAATTGATAAACCCTTAGCCATACTAATGAAGAGAAGTAGCGAGAAAACTCAAATTCCTAGAATTTGTGATGAAAAAGGAAAGATCATGCCACACACCATTGAAATACATAACCTAATTAGAAGTTACTTTGAATATATATACCCCAACTAAATAGAAAATATCAAAGACATTGATAAATTCTTAGAGACATCACCCTCACAAACTGAATCAGTAAGACATACACAATTTAAACAGATCAATTTCAAGTACTGAAATAGAAGAAACCATCAAAGGCTTACCAACAAAGAAAAGCCAGATGGATTCTCAGTCGAATACTACAAAACCCTTAAAGAAGACTAATACCAATATTCCTCAAAGTATTCTAAGAAATAGAAAAGGATGGAACCTTACAAACTCATTCTATAAAGCTATTATCACTCTGATACCAAAACCAGACAAAAACTCATCAAGGAAAGAAAACTTTAGACCAATATCCCTGATGAGCATAGAAGCAAAAATTCTTAACAAAATTCTGGCAAATCACATTCAGAAACATATTAAAAAGATAGTACACCATGATCAAGTGGGATTTATCCCAGGGATGAAAGTTTGGTTTGACATCCAGAAATCAATAAATGTAATTCATCACATTGATAAACTGAAAATTAATAATCATATGATTATTTCAATTGATGCTGAGGAAGCATTTGATAAAATACAGTGCCCCTTCATGCTTGAAACACTAGATAAAATAGGAATAGTAGTAACATACCTCAACATTTTAAAGGCTATCTATGCTAAGCCAATGGCCAACATCATTGTTAATGGAGAAAAATTGAAACATTCCCTCTAAAACTGGAACAAGACAAGGATGCCCTCTTCCACCACTTTTATTCAACATCGTCTTTGAAACACTAGCCATAGCCATTAGATAGACCAAAGAAATCAAAGGGATACAAAGAGGAAAAGAACTCAAGCTGTCCCTATTTGCCAATGATATAATTCTATATTTATTGGATCCAAAAACTCCACTAAAAAACTTCTAGAACTAATAAATGAATTCAGCAAAGTAACAGGATATAAAATCAATATGCATAAATCTAATGTATTTCTATTCATAAGTGATGAATCCTCTGAAAGAGAAATTAGGAAAAACACTCCATTCACAATAGCCTCCCCCAAAAATAAAATTCTTGGGAATCGATCTAACAAAAGAGGTGAAAGACCTCTACAGTGAAAACTACAGAAGACTAAAGAAAAAAAATGGAAGAAAACCTTAGAAGATGGAAAGATCTCCCATGTTCTTGGATAGGCAGAATTAACATTGTCAAAATGGTCATTCTACCAAAGGCACTATACAGATTCAATGCAATTCCAATTAAAATCCCAATAACATTCCTCATAGAAATAGAGAGAACAATCTTGAACTTCATCTGGAAGAATAAGAGATCTCAAATAGCCAAAACAATCCTGAGTAGAAAAAGCAAAGCAGGGGGTATCACAATACCAGACCTTAAACTATATTACAGAGCAATAGAAACAAAAACAGCATGGTATTGGCACCAAAATAAATGAACAGACCAGAAGACAGAAAAGAAGACACAGAGACAAACCCACATAAATACGCTTACCTCATACTAGACAAAGGAGCCAAAAGTATGCAATGGAGAAAAGATACCCTGTTCAACAAATGGTACTGGGAAAACCGGAAATTCATATGCAGTAAGATGAAATTAGACCTCTATCTCTCACCCTGCACAAAACCCAACTCAAAATGGATCAAGGACTTAGGAATTAGACCAGAGACTCTGCACCAAATAGAAGACACAAGTAGGCCTGAATCTTCATCATGGTGACTTAGGATCAGACTTCCTTAGCAAGACTCCCAAGGCACAAGAAATGAAAGCAAGAATCAATAAATATGATGGATTCAAACAAAAACCTTTTTCTCAGCAAATGATACAATCAATAATGTGAAAAGAGAGCCTATAGAGTGGGAGAAAATCTTTTCCACACACACTTCAGATAGAGTACTAATCTTCAAAATTTATAAAGAACTTTCCAAAACTACACTTTCAAAATACAAAGAACTTTCAAAAATACAAAGAATCCAATCAATAAATGGGCCAAGGAACTGAACACTTTATAGAAGAAGACATACAGGTGATTAATAAATATATGAAAAAGTTTCAATATCTCTAGTAATAGAGAAATGCAAATTAAAATAAGTCTAAGATTTCATCTTACTTCAATTAGAATGGCCATTTTCAAAAACACAAACAATAGTAGATGTTGACAAGGATGAGGGGACATTGCTGGCAGAGTTGCTAATTGGTGCAGTCACTCTGGAAGGCAGTGTGGAGATTCCTCAGAAAACTTGGAAAGGATCCACCTTTTGACCCAGTTATCCCACTCCTTGATTTATACACAAAGGACTTAAAATTAGTGTACTACAGTAACACAGCCATATCAATGTTTATAGCAGCTCAATTCACAATAGCTAGATTGTGGAACCAACCTAGATGCCCTTCAACAGATGAATGGATAAAGAAATTGTGGTATATATGCACAATGGAATATTATTCAGAAGTAAAGAAGACTAATATGATGGCATTTGCAGAAAAGTGGATAGAATTGGAGAATATCATTAAGTGAAATAAGTCAATCCCAAAATATCAAAGGCTGAATGTTCTCCCTGATAAGCAGATGATGATATATAATGGGGGTGAGAAGAGTGGGGAGTGAGAGAAGAATGGAGGAACTTTAGATTATGTAGGTTGAAATGAAAGGGGAGTATAGAAAATGGTGGAATGAGACAGACATCATTACCCCATGTACACGTATAATTACATGAATGGTATGAATCTACATCATGCACAACCATAGAAATGAAATGTACCCCATTTGAGTACAATGAATCAAAATGCAATCTGTAAAAATAAAATAATAATAATTTTATAAACCCTGCTGTTTGGTACAGAAAATAAAATATGGCATATTTTAAGGAAAAAAAAAGAAAAAAAGGACATTACTGATTCTTATTCATTAACATTAGCAAATGTGACATCAGTTACTTTTTAGTTATATACTTATCACTGAGCACAATCTTTCTGAAGCATGTACAGGTGCATAATTTTTTCTCTCTGTACTAGGTAGGCAGTTTTTGAAATTGAGTTTCAGTTATAAAAGAGGATCCCTGGTACTAGACAAAGGAGCCAAAAACTTACAATGCAGAAAAGATATCCTGTTCAACAAATGGTGCTGGGAAAACTGGAAATTCGTATGCAGTAAAATGAAAGGAGACCTTGATCCTTCACCCTGCACAAAACCCAACTCAAAATGGATCATGAACTTAGGAATTAGATCAGAGACCCTGCACCAAACAGAAGAAAACGTAGGTCAAAATCTCCATCTTATAGGCTTAAGACCAGACTTCAACATGACTCCCAAGGCACAAGAAATGAAAGCAAGAATCAATAAATGGGATGGATCCAAACTAAAAAGCTTTCTCTCAGCAATGGATACAATCAATAATGTGAAAGAGAGCCTACAGAGTGGGAGAAAATCTTTTCCACACTCAGTTCAGTTATGGCACTCTCTAAAATTTATAAAGAACTTACAAAACTTCACACCCAAAATACAAAGAACTCAATCAATAAATGGGCCAAGGAACCAGACAGACACTTTACAGAAGAAGACATACAGTCAATTAATAAATATATGAAAAAGTGTTCAACATCTCTAATAATTAGAGAAATGCAAATTAAAACAACTTTAAGATTTCATCTTACTCCAATTAGGATGGCTATTTTCAAAAACACAAACAATAATAGATGTTGGCATGTATGTGGGGGAAAAGGCTCACTTTTACATTGCTGGTGGAGTTGCAAATTGGTGCAGCCACTCTGGAAAGCAGTGTGGAGAATCCTCAGAAAATCTGGAATGGATCCACCTTTTGACCCGGTTATCCCACTCCTCAGTTTATAACCAAAGGACATAAAATCAGCATACTACACTAATGCAGCCACATCAATGTTTATAGCAGCTCAGTTCACAATTGCTAGATTGTGGAATCAACCTAGATGCCCTTCAACAGATGAATGGATAAAGAAATTGTGGTATATATGCACAATGGAATATTATTCAGAAATAAAGACAAATAATATGATGGCATTTGCAGATAAGTGGATGGAATTGGAGAATATCATGCTAAGTGAAATAAGTCAATACAAACAATATCAAAGGCTGAATATTTTCCCTGATAAACGGATGATGATACATAATGGGGGTGGATGGATGGGGGTGAGAGAAGAATGGAGGAACTCCAGATCACATAGAGGGAAATCAGAGGGAGGAGGGGGCAGAATGAAAAATGGTGGAATGAGACAGATATCATTACCCTATTTACATGTATGATTAAACAAATGGTATGAATCTACATCATGTACAGCCACAGAAAGGAAAAGACGTACCCCATTTGAGTACATTGAATCAAAATGCAGTCTGTAAATATTAAAAAAAAATTTTAAATATCAAAAAATATCTAGACAAATAACCAGGTGTGTTTTAGAGTCCATTGAAGACAGAAAATATGGGCTCTGGTTTTGTAGTTCAGTGGCTGAGTGCTTGCCTAACATGCATGAGGTACTGGGTTCAATCCTTAGCACCATGTGAAAAATAAATAAATAAATTGGAGGTATTGTGTCCATCTACAACTAAAAACTAAATTTTAGAAGAAGAACAAAAAATACGCAGAATCACCAGATTAAATTTCATGCATTAAAAAAATCTTGGAATACATAGGGAACATATGGATATTAAGATGGTGAATTCCTAATTTTACTTGATATAATAAATCAAGCAAATTACACAGAATTAATTGTGTAATATGCTGTGATCAAATTGTTTGCCAGATGCAGGCAAAGTTTAAAGAGACTTCAGTTGTAATGGACTGAATAAACATGCAATAGTTTATATTGCAAGGAAATATTTATATTTCCACTATTACAAGTGGAAAAAAATGGATTCTCAGCATTCTTGTAACAAAAAGAGAAGTAGAAGATGGAGGAGAAGGAGCAGCGGCAACTAACATTAACAACAGAACAAAAACCATGGAGAAGAAAATGAACATAAATTAATACTCAGAAGAAGAACATTGGTGTATACTAAATGTGAACAAAATTTTAAAAGATCTATCAGATTAATCAACACTGGTCCAAAGAAAACAGAATAACAGAAAAAAAAATTATGTACTAAATTCATCCACTCAACTGGGTTGATAAAAAAGCTATTCAGTATCTTTACTTTAAAGTAATAAAGTAATATTGTAGCCACAATTACTGGGAAATTATGGTTCTGCACTGTAATTTATAAATTTAAACTAAATGCAAAATCTTTTCTAGAGAAATTATAGTTTTAAATCAATTTTTAGATATTTTTATTAGATTACGATAATTTTATTATATGATGGTGATTTTCAGCTGTATCTCAGATTTGACCAAATCCTACTTTTTTTAAATTTTATTTTTATTTAAACAAATGGGGAGTAACAGCATACCATTTGTGTAATGATACATTTACATAGGGTGATGATGGTTGATTCATTCCGTTATTTTTTCCTTCCCCCCACCCCTCCCACCTCTCTTTTCCATCTATACAGTCCCTCCTTCCTCCATTCTTGTCCCCCTCCTACCCCCTATTATGTGCCATCATTCGCTTATCAGTGATATCATTCGTCTTTTGGATTTTTGAGATTGGCTTATCTCACTTAGCATGATATTCTCCAATTTCATCCATTTGCCTGCAAATGCCATAGTTTTATTATTCTTTATAGCTGAGTAATATTCCATTATATATATACCACAGTTTCTTTATCCATTCATAAACTGAAGCATATCTAGGTTGGTTCCACAGTCTGACAATTGTAAATTGAGCAGCTATGAACATTGATGTGGCTGTATCTCTAGAGTATGCTGATTTTAAGTCCTTTGGGTATAGGCGGAGGAGTGGGATAGTTGGGTCAAATGGTGGGTCCATTCCAAGTTTTCTAAGGAATCTCCACACTGCTTTCCAGAGTGGCTGCGCTAATTTACAACCCCACCAGCAATGTATGAGTGTACCTTTTTCCCCACATCTTCTCCAACACCTATTGTTGCTTGTATTCTTGATAATCACCATTCTAATTGGGGTGAGATGGAATCTTAGTGTAGTTTTGATTTGCATTTCTCTTATTACTAAAGACGGTGAACATTTTTCCATATGTTTGTTGATTGCTTGTAGATCTTCTTCTGTGAAGCATCTGCTCATATCCTTAGCCCATTTGTTGATTGGGTTAATTGTATTCTTCGTGTAGTTTTTTGAGTTTTTTATATATTCTGGAAATTAGTGCTCTATCTGAAGTATGAGTGGCAAAGATATTCTCCCACTCTGTAGGCTCTCTCTTTGCATTGCTGATAGTTTCCTATGCTGAGAGAAAGCTATTTAGTTTGAATCTATCCCAGTTATTGATTCTTGCTTTTATTTCTTATGCTATGGGAGTCCTGTTAAGGAAGACTGATCCTATGCCAACAAGTTGAAGATTTGAACCTACTTTTTCTTCT
This sequence comes from Sciurus carolinensis, assembly GCF_902686445.1. Lineage (NCBI taxonomy): Eukaryota > Metazoa > Chordata > Mammalia > Rodentia > Sciuridae > Sciurus > Sciurus carolinensis. Next base: position 91,650,487 of record NC_062224.1, read on the forward strand.
ACAAGATGCAGGATCTCTGGTCTTATTTCAAGGTTCTTGATCCATTGTGAGATGATTTTTGTGCAGGGTGAGAGATAGGGGTTTAGTTTGATTCTGTTGCATATGGATATCCAGTTGTCCCAGCACCATTTTTTAAGAGGCTATCTTTTCTACACTGCATATTTTTGGCACCTTTGTCTAGTATGAGAAAACTGTACTTATTTGGGTTTGTGTCCGTGTCCTCTATTCTATACTATTGATATACCTGTCTATTTTGGTGCCAATACCATGCTGTTTTTGTTACAATTGCTTTGTAATATAGTTCAAGTTCTGGTATTGTGATACCCCCTGTTTCATTCTTCTTGCGAAGGATTGCTTTAGCTATTCTGGGTTTCTTATTCTCCAGATGAATTTCATGATTGCTTGCTCTATTTCCGTCAGGTACATCTTTGGGATTTTAATTGGAATTGCATGGAATCTGTATAGCACTTTTGGTAGGATGGCCATTTTGACAATATTAATTCTTCCTATCCAAGTACATGGGAGATTGTTCCATATTCTAAGGTCTTTGTCAATTTCTTTTTTCAATGTTTTATAGTTTTCATTGTAGAGATCTTTTACCTCTTTGGTTAGATTGATTCCCAAGTATTTTATATTTTTTTGAGGCTATTGCAAATGGAGTTGTTTTCCTCATTTCCCCTCAGCCGTTTCATCGCTTGCGTATAAAAATGCTTTAGATTTATGCGTGTTGATTTTATAGCCTGCTATTTTGCTGAATTCATTGATGAGGTCTAGAAGTTTTCTGGAGCAGGTTTTTGGACAGCTTAAGTTCCTCTTTTCCTTTTCATGTCCCTTTAATTTCTTTGGTCTGCCTAATTGCTCTCACTAGATTTTCGAAGACAATGTTGAATAGAAGTGGTGAAAGAGGACATCCATGACTTGTTCCCGTTTTTAAAGGGAATGGTTTCAGTTTTTCTCCATTAAGAATGCTGTTGGCCATGGACTTAGCATAAATAACCTTTACAATGTTCAGGTATGTTCCTACTATCCCTATTTTTTCTAGTGTTTTGAGCATGAAGGGGTGTTGTATTTTTTGAATGCTTTTTCTGCATCAATTGAAATAACCATATGATTCTTATCCTGAAGTCTATTGACATGATGGATTACGTTTATTGATTTATGGATGTTAAACCTCCTTGCATTCCAGGGATGAACCCCACTTGATCGTGGTGCACAATTTTCTTAATATGCTTTTGGATACAGTTTGCCAATATTTTGTTAAGGATCTTGCATCTATATTCATCAAGGATATTGGCCTAAAATTTTCTTTCCTTGATGTGTCTTTTCCTGGTTTGGGTATGAGTGTGATATTAGCTTCATAGAATGAGTTTGGTAGGGTACCCTCTTTTTCTATTTCCTGGAATACTTTGAGAAGTATTGAAATGAGATCTTCTTTGAAGGTCTTGTAGAACTTGGCTGAGAATCCATCTTGTCCTGGGCTTTTCTTGTATGATAGGTTTTTAATGACTTCTTCTATTTCATTGCTTGATATTGATCTGTTTAAATTGTGTATGTCCTCCTGGTTAAACTGGGGAGGAGCATATGTCTCTAGAAATTTGTCAATGTCTTTGGTAGTCTCTATTTTGTTAGAATACAGATTTTCAAAGTAGATTCTAATTATGTTATATATCTCAGTGGTGTCTGTCGTGATATTTCCTTTTTCTCTCTCCTTCTCTTTGTTAGTGTGGCTAAGGGTTTGTCTATTTTGTTTACTTTCTCAAAGAACCAACTTTTTGTTTTGTCAATTTTTTGAATTTTTTTTGTTTCAATTTCATTGATTTCAGCTCTGATTGTAATTATTTCCTGTCTTCTACTACTTTTGCTGTTATTCTGTTCTTCTTTTTCTAGGGCTTTGAGCTGTAACATTACAACATTTAGTTGTTGACTTTTCATTCTTATCTGGAATGCACTCCATGCAATGAATTTTCCTCTTAGTACCGCTTTCATAGTGTCCCAGAGATTTTGATATGTTGTATTGTCGTTCTCATTGACCTCTAAGAATTTTTTTATCTCCTCCCTGATGTTTTCTGTTATCCATGTTTCATTCAATGGCGTATTATTTAGTCTCCAGGTGTTGAAGTAAATTGTTTTTTATTTTGTCATTGATTTCTACTCTCAGTCTATTATGATCTGATAGAACACAAGGCAGTATGTCTATTTTTTTGCATTTCCTAAGGGCTGCTTTGTGGCATAACTTATGGTCTATTTTCAATATGGTTCCATGTGCTGCTGAGAAGAAAGTGAATCCGCTTGTTGATGGATGGAATATTCTATATATGTCTATTAAGTCTAGGTTATTGATTGTGTTATTGAGTTCTATGGTTTCTTTGTTCAGGTTTGTTTCGAAGATCTATCTAGTGGTGACAGCAGCACGTTAAAGTCACCCAGAATTATTGTGTTGTGGTCCATGTGATTCCTGAAATTGAGAAGGAATTGTTTGATGTGCAGGGATGCACCATTGTTTGGGGCATAAATATTTACTATCGTTATGTCTTCCTGATTTATGGTTCCCTTAAGCAGTATGAAATGTCCTTCTTTATCCCTTCTGACTAACTTTGGCTTGAAGTCCACTTTATCTGATATAAGGATGGAAACCCTCGCTTTTTTACTGAGTCCATGTGTGTGGTAGGCTTTTTCCCATCCTTTCACCTTTAGTCTGCGGATGACCTTTTTCTATGAGATGAGTCTCTTGCAGGCAGCATATTGTTGGGTCTTTCTTTTTAATCCATTCTGCCAGTCTATGTCTTTTGATTGATGAGTTTAGGCCATTAACATTCAGGGTTATTATTGAGATATGATTTGTATTCTCAGTCATTTGGCTTATTTTTGGTTTTTAAGTAGGCGTGGTTTCTCCTTTGAGTGGATTTTCTCTAAGGTAGTTACTTAGAGAACTTTGCTGACCTACATTGTTGATTTTCATTTCCTCCTCATGGAATATTTTGTTGAGAACATTCTGTAGTGCAGGCTTTCTATTTGTAAATTCTTTTAACTTTTGTTTATCATGGAAGGGTTTTATTTCATCTTCAAATCTGAAGGTTAGTTTTGCTGGATATAGGATTCTTGTTTGCCTACCATGTTCTTTCAGAGCTTGAAATATGTTGGTTCAGGCCCTTCTTGCTTTTAGAGTCTGGGTTGAGAAGTCGGCTGCTATCTGTATTGGTCTCCCCCTATATGTTATCTGATGCTTTTCTCTCATGGCCTTCAAAATCCTATCTTTATTTTGAATGTTAGGCATTTTCATTATAATGTGCCTTGGTGTGGATCTGTTGTGATTCTGTGCATTTGGTGTTCTATATGCCTCTTGTATTTGATTTTCCATTACATTCTTCAGGTTTGGGAAATTTTCTGATATTATTTCATTGAATAGATTGTTCATTCCTTTGTATAGGTTTGTATCTCTGTGCCTTCCTCAATCCCAATAATTCTTAAATTTGGTCTTTTCATAATGTCCCATAGTTCTTGGAGATTCTGTTCATGATTTCTTACCATCTTCTCTGTTTGGTCAACTTTGTTTTCAAGATTAAATATTTTTTCTTCATTGTCTGAGGATCTTCCAAGTGGTCTAGTCTTTTGGTGATGCTTTCTCTTGAGTTTTTTATTTGGTTTATTGTCTCCTTCATTTTTAGGATTTCCGTTTGTTTTTTTTTTGAGAATCTCTATCTCTTTGTTGAAATGATCTTTTGCTTCCTGCAGGTGCTCTTTCAGCTTATTGGTATTATCAATCATTGCTTGCATTTGCTCTCTTATCTCATCCTTTGCTTCGCGAATCATCTTAATCATGTATAATCTGAAGTCCTTTTCTGACATTTCTTCTAACATACTGTCATTTGATTCTATTAATATAGAATCTAGATTTGTTTGGATCATTTTCTTCTCTTGTTTCTTCATGTTGTTCATGTATCTTCCCCTCTAGCAGTGCAGATCTGGGGTATTGCAGATTTCCCCCTATATGCTTATAATGGCCCTATAGATTTCCCAAACCCTTTCTTTAAGGGGAGATCAAAATTAGCAGTGCCCAATTCAGACACTATGCAATCCTAGACCAAATAACCCCTATGAGGACAATAACAAAATTGTCATAATAAACAGAATGAGTTCAAATATTATCTTCAATAAAACAAACAGATTTACAATAAGGTCTGCAGTTTCTAATGGAGGACAATGAGGATGCAGAGGGATATAGGATGTAACTGTTAATGGGATAAGAAAAGATTATACAGAAGTTCTAGATAATAGAAAGGATGAGAGTGTAATCAAAACAAATTGGATATTAACATGCAAAAAAGGGAGAAAGAGACTCTGAGGGAACAGGTAAACAAAAGGAAAAGAGAGCAAGAAAAGTAAAGAAATAAAAACTTAAAGTTTTTCTATAAGGAGAAAAGAAAATCTACACTATAACAGTCATATAGTAATGAAACCTCCCAGTGTTCAGTAGCTGATGCATGAGAGGTACCTGACAATGAACTTCAAGCCTGCAGCAGCATCTCAGGATGGGATTTGCCCCACCTAAAGATCAGAGCTATGGCTTCCAGGATTATCCAAGATGGCCACTCTGGCTTCGAAATGTGTTGGCAAATGGGGAGCTCAGCTCAGGGTGTGTACGTGGTCAGCTGGAGGTGCTGGAGGCAGGATGTGGTTGGTCCGGCAGGGGTCCTGGAGTTCGGGTGTGTTTGGTGTGGTTGTGGGATCTTGGAGGCCGGGTGCAGTCAGTTGGTCTGGGTCCCGGTGATAGGGCACAGTTAGTTGGTCTGGGGGTCCTGGTGGCAGGGAGCAGTCAGTCAATGTGAGGGCCTCAGAGGCAGGGAGTGATCGGTTGGGCTGAGGGATCCTGGAGTTGGGGCTCAGTCAGTCCAGCCAGGGGTCCTATGGGGCCTGGCTGTTGTCTCAAAATGGTGGCAGCCAAGTGTAATCAAACCTGCAGGTACTGTGACAGAGCACTTCCAGGCAACAGCAGGCAGCTGGTCCTCCACTGGCGGTCAGTGATCAGTTTGCTGACTATTGTCGGAGGATCGGGAGGTGAACCCCGTGCGTTGGGTGATGGATAGGTGTAAGGCAGGTGATGGACTGGCCAGCGCAGGCAAATGGCGGATGATAGGCGCCTGACAGTGAGCAATCTGCACTCAAGAAAGGAGTCGATATGCTGGCAGATGGCAGGTCATCACAGCAGACAAATGGGGTAAACACCAGGGAATCGATAAGCAGCAAAAACTGCCTCACCAAGAAACAGATATCCTCTGTTTGAAACCAGAGTTACGGAGTAACAAGGAACGCAGCCTCCCTCTAGTCTGCCATCTTGGATCACCTCTTCAAATCCTAGTTTTAATATAAATATCATTTAACCAAAATTGTATTTCTGCTGATTTTTATATAGGTAGATAAAGAAAATAAATAGAAATAGAATAAAATTAGTGTGACAGATTGGAATCTTACTATTTGAACTATTTTTCACGGAATGTCTTTTAGAATGATTTTAGAATTTTAGAAATATTGAGCATATAAGGCAGAAAAGAGGTTTTCCAGTTATGAACATCTTACATTAGCTACATGTAGCGTGTAGTAGTACATACTACATTTATACAATTATTAAAGCAATATTGATATACCATTGTTGAATAATTTAAAAATTAGATTGGTATCTTTTCCACCACTGGTTTCTTTGAGAATATTTCACATATTTTTAAATAAAACTGGATTCTTTTGTCACACTCTGGATTTGTTCCTAGGATACACTGACTTTCTACATATTACTACTATGTATATGCACTATTTATATGTAGTATATATTTGCTGTGTACACATGTATATTATTAAAACATGAGTTCAAATGCAGCTGAGAAAAGTGAGAAAGAAAAGAGGTATGTGTGGAAATCATTACTGCTGGATGCCAACTACTCCAATTTTCCCTGTAGGTCCAGAAAGCTTGGAAGTCCTCACTGCTTATTTCCAGATGAGGACATGAAACTACTTCTACTTAATGAGTTGTGAGTAGAAATGGTATATTTCAGGTCCAGAATGAGCATATAAATACACACTTACGCACGCGCACACACACTCATGTGTATTGTAATTTGCATACATTAAGATCAGTTATTTTTGCTATAAAGTTCTACAGGACTTGACAAATGCAAAGTGTGATAAATCACCATTACCATATCATTAAAAAAATAGTTTTACTGACCAAAACATCTCCTGTGCTTCAACTATTCATTTCTCTTCTCTTCCTCAACCACTGATTTTTTTCCCCCATCTCCGCAGTTCTGTCTCTTCCAGAATGACATAAAATTGAAATGATACAATATGTAGCCCTTCCTGACTGGCTTTATTCACTTAGCAATAGGCATGTGACATTCCCTTTTGTTTGTCTTAAAAGCACATTTCTGTTTTATGCATTAGCAGATAGAGCACATTTAGCAAATATATTGAAGATGTTTAATAATTAGCTCAATGTCCTAATAAATAGTGTATTCTTTTCATATTAAACACAAAGTTTGCAATTTTTTTCATTATTTTAATCTTTGTGTGTGTGTGTACGTGTGTGTGTGTGGGGGGGGGTGTGTTTTGAGGGGACACTGATAATAAAACCCATGATCTCACACATGATTCACAAGGGCTCTGCTACTGACTCACACGCCCTGCTATTTTATTTTATAAATGGCATCTAGCCATTTTGCTCAGGCTGGCCTCAAACTTTCAATCCTCCTGCCTCAGCCTCTCAAGATGGGGGATTACAGGCATGCAGCACCTTGAATAACTGGTTTTGTTTTTCTAATTTTTATAATTCTTACCTAATGAAAATTAAAATAAAATGAAAATTACCTATCTCTATGCGACCAATAAAATAACAAAAAAAATCTTTAAAAAAGTAAACAAAACAAGTATAAATATCTGTGTCAAATGCTAATGAGGATGAAAAGCAACTGACATTCTTCCTGCATTTTCACTGAGAATGAAAAATGATAAAGCTGCTTTGGGAAACATTTTGGTAGTTTCTTGTAAGGTTGAGCTTATACGTAACAAATGCCCTGGCAATTATACTCTTAGGTATTTTTTAAAATTGTACATCCACGTAAGAACCGAACAGTAAACTTGAGAGTAGCTTTATGTAAGACACACTAAAATGTCTATTAATTTGTGAATGGATAAATAAATGCATTTGGGTATTGACAAACAATGGCATACTATTCAGCAATAAAAAGGAACATATTAGGGATGTTCACAACATGGATAGATTTCAAAAGCGTTCTGCAAAGAGGAAGAAGTCAGGCCTACAAGGCTGTTTTCTAGGTGCTTCCATTTACGTGAGATGCTATAAAAGTCCATTTTAGTGACAAAAAACAGTTTCCAGTGGCTGATATGTCAAAAGGATATGATGCATGTCAGACTTACAGAAATGTACAATAAAAATGGGTGCATTTCACTATGTATGAATTATAACTCAAACACTTGAAGCAGATTTTGTTTTTATCTACAGGTCTAATTAATAAAAGAGAAAAGCTAACAGGGGGATATATAAAACACTGAGTTTAAATCAAAATATTCTTTTGTACTTATAAGATTTATTTTTATATTCATAAATTTATAAATCATATCATAATTAATCATATGAAGGACAAATTTTATTTCAAATCTTTAAATATTTAAGTATTTAGCCCTTGGCATTTAATGTTAAAAGGCTCAGAAATGCATGACATAAATAAGCTTACTTACAAGTCATATAAAAGAGAAAGAGAAATGCATTTATTCAAAGGTTAAATTAGTCAGTACTTTTTAAATAACAAGCACTAATTAATTTTTCCAAGATTCCTTTCATGAAAAACTTGTACTCTTTAGTTAATTAGTTGTTTTGTGAATTTTCATTTTTTGATATTTTTGGTTAAGACAGTTTTCATTGAAAAATATGTATGCCTTCTGACTTTGCGCTTCAGGAAAAAGACATTTTTAAATACACTGCATTCATACACATTATCAAAGGAAGTATTGACTAATTATAACTTCATGCAAGTGCTCGAGTCTACTTTTCTAATAAATTATTCTGTCATTGAGGCAACACACAAAAACATAGAAAAAAAGAACTTCCATATTCTTTCTTTCTAATGACCTAATTTTTAATATTGCTCTTAGATGCAAACTTAGAAATTGATTAGGGTCAATATTTATTTAATAACATATGAAATGTTTAAACCCACACTCTGTGATGGAAATAAACTCATTGTGCAGTTATTTTTAAAAATAACCAGTACAGACAATGAAAGTATGTGACATATTTAAAATGAGTTAGCACTGTTCTATAAGTGGGAACTTTAAATATCAGGTACATAGTTCGAATAAATGTTTATTTGAATGCATATTCTTTCCTAGTTCTTTCCTAGTTGTATAAAATTTTAAACAGCAGCAGTATATCCTTATTGAAAGATTGATCCTGGAGACAATTTAGCAATATAGGACCTAGTCCTTTTAAAGACAGCATGGAGTCCACTGAGTAATAAAATGACTAGGTTACAGGTCTCTACCTGGGGTTAGCAGAATCAGTGGAGCCCTATTTTATTTTTTCACATAGTCATTTCTTTGAGAGATGTTTTTTCACTTAGTTCATTGAACTAAACTTAAAACTTATCTAAAATGTGTTCAGGTCTTTGATAGATTGTTTTTTCCCCACAGAATCTTGTTTTTTTTTTTTTTTTTTTTTCTTTTTTTGTTTTTGTTTTTTGTTTTTTCTGCTTTAGAGGTACTATACACATGTAGAAGTTTTAAGGTTATTTTGATGGAGGAAGTGTACAAATTATTGATTAACATATATTCATTATATATATTCATGGGCTACAGTGGGACATTTTAATACATAAATATGGCATGCAATAACCAAATTCACCCTCCCCTTCCCAACCTTCCCAACTTCTAGTGGTCACTATTTTATATCAGGCCAACTTTTTTAACTTCCACATGTGAGAGATAGCATGCAGTACTTGCCATTCCATATCTGGGTGTATTTCATTTAACATAATGTCCTTTAGTCCCTTTATTTCACTTAAAATGACAGGATCTTATTCTTCCTTAGGGATGAGTAATATTCTATTGTGTTCTCAAAAATAGCAGTTTTGAGTGATCCTGAGTGCCTAAATCAGTTCTAGTGAATTTATCTATTAATCTATTGATGGCTACCTGGGTTAGTTCCATAGCTTAGCTATTGTGAATAGTGCTGCAATAAAATGGGAAGGCAGGTATCTATTTGGTGTGCTTAATTCATTTCCTTTGGATATATAGACCTAGAATCAAGATAGCTGATAGGTCTATTTTTAGTTTTTTGAGGAGCCTCCACACTATTATCTGTACTGATTTGCATTCCCACCAACAGTATATTACAGTTCTTTTTTTCTCCATATCCTCACCAGCATATATATATTTTTTTGTTCTTTGAAAATAATTATTCTAACTGGGATGAAAAATATCTCCTTATAGTTTTGGTTTGGACTTCCCTAATGGATAATGATGTTGAGCATTTTTTCATATTCTGTTGTCTTTTTGTATTTCTTCCTTGGAGAAGTGTCTGTTCAGATCACTTGTCAATTTTTAAAGTGGACTTTTTGGCTTTTTTATTGTTTTTGTTATTAAAACCTTTTGTGTAGAACTGTTCAAAAAATAGCAGTTTTTAGTGACCCCTAAATGCCTAAAATCAGCTCTAGTGAATTCATTATCATTTTTTTCCCCTGAAATGTGAGAATCTAATTTTTATTCTTTGCGAATTTATTTTGTTAATTATTATTAACTTTCTAGCTGTTTCTTATCATCCAAAGTGGATCAATTATATTTGAAAATTAATTCTGAGGTTGATTACCAATGAAAGATTTGTTGTTGTTGTTGTTATTATTATTATTATTATTGTCATCGTCATTATTTTGTACCAGGAATTGAACCAGGTGCACTTTCCCACTGAGCCACATCCTGGTCCATTGTTTTCTTTTGAGACAGGCACTCACTACGTTGCTGAGGCTAGCTGTGAACTTGCAATTCTCCTGCCTCAGCCCCCCAAGTCACTGAAATCATAGGCATGCACCACCACAATCAAGGAGAATTAAACTTTCTTCATATCACTATATTGAACAGATTTTCCTGGGATGAAGTATCATAGTTGTGATAAAAGAAACATCACAAAATGATAGGAACTTTATGCAAAGAAAGCCAGCTCTATTTTCCCATCTCAATGCACATCCATCTGTTTTCTGGGATCATTATACTACCAAAGTGCAGTTCTCAGTTCTGTATCCTATAGCAGCATCTAACTCAGGCCTTTCTTGCTGAAACATTCGCTCTTCTATGAAAATGACATATCCTGTTTCTCTCATATATCTTTGGTCACTATTCTCAGTAGATTCCTTTCATCCTCCAATGCCTTCCTTTAACTGAGCAAGCCACAGTATTTCCTGCTCTGTAGGCTGATTTTCCTACCCATCCATCAAATGCTATTTATAGACCACCTCCAACTCTAGGTTTTCAAATCCAATAGTTATGTTTCCTGTTTCCTGGATGTATCAGCATTTTTTAAATTATTTTTTTAAAAATTTTTTTACACGGTACATTGTGATTCATTGTACACAAATGTGGTACATCTTTTCGTTTCTATGGTTTTACACGTTATAAATTCATACCATTTGTGTAATCATACGTGTACATAGGGTGACGATGTCTGTCTCATTCCACCATTTTTCATACCCCCTCCCTCTCATTTCCTTCTACATAATCTGAAGTTCCTCCATTCTTCTCTCACTCCCCAATCCCCTGACTCCCACTATATATCATTCTCCACTTATTAGGGAAAACATTTGGTCTATGGTTTTTTGGGATTGGCTTATTTTACTTAGCATGATATTCTCAAATTCCATCCATTTTTTTGCAAATACCATAATATTATTTTGTTTTTACACAAAGGATCACTCCTTGAAACAGCTTTCCCGCTTCCCTTCGAAGATATCACTTATCTTTGTTCTTCTTCATTGATTTTTCCTTCTCTGCCTCTTTTTCTGATTCATCAGCATCACTCAGTTTTAACAACAGAATGTTAAGAGCTATTACCTTGTTACTTGATTCTAATTGTTTACTTAAATTTATTCTTCATTCATTTCATCTAGTCTCATTTCTTCATTTCTTTAAATATCATAAATATCCTGGTTGATTCTCATATATCTGTATATCTATATGTTTATATTTACACATCACCAAGACATTCCTCCAAATATCTGGATTCACACATTCCAATGTACAGCTATTTATTCAGAATTTCCAACAACATTTCTGATGGACATATGGAACCTAAATTACTTTATTTTTATTATTTACTCCTGGGGGTATATACTTCTCAGAGATCCCATCTGTTTCCAATTTTTGAACGTATCTATGTTCTATTCCTAAATCTTATTCTTCTCTGAGACTTCATTCTCATATATATAAATCCTTAGGACATCTTCATATTTTTAGGTTTCACATTTCAAAGTGTGTAGATAGTTATCTTCAATGTAGGACAATAGAGCTCATGCCTTATACTTATATCCAGGAATGAAGGAAATTCTGGTATTCTCTCCAGGCCAAGATAAGTGCACAAATTACTTATGTATAATATGCTGTTTAAAGTTTGAAATTTCTCAGGTAGCATCCATTGAAGGTTCATAATTGGTGTAATTGAAGTGCTTAGTTGGCTACCTAGATCCCTACCTGGCTCTCCTGGAATCTTTTTCTTGAGTTCTCCTGAAGCTGAGGTTCTTTGCACACATTTTGGAGATTTTTAAACTGGAGATGAAATATTTTCTGTACCATTATAACCCTAGGGAGAAGTGGCTCAAAGTCAATAGAGCCCAATTATTGCATACACCATTTTTTAAATTATGGTGTAATTTTTGTATATCTAAAAATTTCTTCCACGACTATGCCTTCACCATACACCCTGTTCAAAATTACCTAGTCACCTTTTTTCTTTAAAATTCTTTCTTTATACAGAATGATCAATTTAAATGATTAATATCATAGTTCTTCCAAATAGTAAGCCAGACTTCTTTGAGATCACATGTAAAATTGTATCTGTGTATGAAGAAACATTTTGAAAGAGTGGTCTTTCATAGTTAAAGGATTCTTTCAGAACAAATAATGAAAACTTATTGGAATAAGTTCCTAACACTTCAGCCTGGAATTGTATAATTTCAACACTTACTAGATCTCTACTTTGTCTTTTTCTACTTGTATATTGTGTTCCATCTAATTTGAGTTATTTTAAATTTACTTGTATTTATCTGTGTATTTGTTGATGTTTCAGAATCAACAAATGGAATGGAATACTGTCACTACCTATCCTCTTTACTAACTTTCCATTCACTGAGGGATACTAGTAAAGAACACTTAAAAACTGCTATATAAACTGGCCCAGGGACTGAGCCATACTGAACCTGTTTTCATTCTATTAGGAGTTATTGTTTTAACTCTCAGCATATGCATAATTTCATTTGGATGATCATCAATAATCCATCTAAGTTGGTTGTACATTCATCTATTGTGATTTCACAACACTTTGAATATACCTATGGTATTTGAGAGCAAATAGTTTTAACATTTTTGCACAGTTAATGAGAAGTTTTAGTATAAATTGAATACCAAGATTAAAAGACAGAACTTAAGAAAATAATTTATAATTGAAATCTCCAAAGAGATGTTCATTTTCTCATCAGTGTCTTTATACATCAAGGTGCACAAAATCCTGCGGTGTAGAGGAATCCCTGGGTTATTTTAGCTGGAAACAGTGATTTTATCTCTCTCCTAATGGGACTTATTAGCATTCCAAACACAGTAAATAGAAGATAAAATTTCAGATAAGCTTGGTTATTTTGGATATACCAATATCTTTGGTTCATTGATTGAAGTTATTAAAGATAGCTGAAATCCAGACTGACAAATAAATGTAGACATAATATAATAGGAAATTTCAGTCTCCAGAACATTTATATTATATGACATTCCTCTATAAAAATACTGGCCTCCTCAATTAGTACATAAAATTATTATTTTGTCAATTAAAAATAAATTTTAAAAATTTTAAGGAAATAAGGGGTCTATAGTTCTTTTTAGATATGCTGGTCTTCTTTTAAGAGGGCAGCATTAACATAATGAAATTAGATTTGCAATTAGGAAAATAATATTATAATGCTAACTAGGGAGTATACAGCTCTGAGTCAAGGCACCTGTCATAAATTATTCACGACATCTTTAATAATCTGCGGTGTTATGGTTTTGAGAAAATGTCACTACCTGTTCTTCAAACATGATTCTCCCTTCTCTTCCTTTCTTAGTTAAATGACCTCCTTATGCTTCTACACTTTTGTTGGGCATCTGGGGTGTGACAAAATGACAGAAGGGGGTGCTTCTTCCTCTTAGTAATTCACTTGCATTGGACTAAGCTGGGAGATAACTTGAGAAGACAAAATTAAAAGGTGAAAACTAAAATTTTGCATACAATAAAAATGAGAGAAGGAATATATGAGTACATACGAGTGTTGCTACTCTTCCAACTTTGCAGTGACATCACATAAGCAGATTTCCAATATATGTCTTATGGACAAATTCCCTTTGCCTACATTTTAAATTACAGCTTATTAGATTCTGAGTTTTTTTATTTGAGACTTCCATATAAATAACATTTGTTGACATTTGATTTCTTTGGCCTCTAAGTTATGGATACTAATGTGTCTTAGAAGATTTGTTTTCACCTAAATGCTCATGCTGCATCCTGCACAGCAGTTAATTTTGGTTTCTAGACCTGTTGGTGAGGGGGTGGAGAACAGATAAACAGATACACAAATAGAGAAAAAGCTGGGCCCAGTGGATCACTAAACCTTGATAGGGAAATGGTGACCACGAGCTAGCTCGGTATGTTTATTGCATAGGTTTACACATGAAATGATTTATTGTGACAGATTTTCTTGAAGATAAACAGAAACGAAATTGAGGGTATAAAAAAACAACTATCAGCATGCACCCATAATTCTGTCCTTTGAACTCTAGATCATGAACTGATAATTACAAGGCAGGCAAGGAATTTCCCTTTGAACACAGTGTCACCACAGTAGCTGGGCAGTCTCAAATAGATGCCTTCAAGTTGAGAGTTCCCAGGAAGGGAATCACCTCTGTCTCTGGAGCAGCCAAGGACCATAATTTGTTCCCTGCTCCCAACAAACCCATGCTTTCTTCCTGTGAGAGAGTCATATGAGGAGTAGTTCTAAGATGGCGACTGGCAAAGAACCAAGAGGTGGTGCATGTGTGGCCTTAGTAGGCCGGGCTTATACGTAATCTCTACTCTGATGCTCCCTATTCCTTCTTACACATTATACAGTGCCTGAGCTCGTGCACTGAGCATGCGCGGACTATTCTAAGATGATTGGCTGTTTGATTGTAGAGAAGACCCTCCTTCCCTGGTGCCAGGGAAGGAAATAACTTCGGAAAATAAAGATGCTGCTCAATCCCCGTCTGCCTCCGATTTTCAGTCTGGCGGGGTTGTTGCTGCGGGCAGCGACATCTTGCCATAGAGTTTAGTAGAATAATGTCACCTCTATTCTCATGTTTATGGTTCCTGCTTTTCATAATAAGCTTATACTTATTTCAATTTTTCCAGAAATATTAACAAGAGAATTGTTGATGGATATTGAGCAGCATTTTAAAATTCAGAAATTTTAACTTTTGAGGATTATTCATGTTTAAAAGAAGAAAAAGTTTTGAATAAAATAAGGATTTTTTTTTTAGCTTGGTCTCACGCACACAGAATAGGCTGTCTTGCCTTTGGGAATCAAGTAATTTTATCATGTAACTCCAGTGAGTTTAAAAAACAGAGTTCTAATCTAACACACAAACAAAATTAATAAGCTATACTTATTGGTTTCCCCATAGACCCCCCACTCAGGAATTTCTAGAAAAGAGGTATGAACATAAATCATATTATGGATGATGGCTATTTTTGTGGTAGGGAATAACATAAATAAATAAGCTTTTTGATTAGGTAAAATTGAGTTCTACACTCAATCTAGAGAAAGGAGTTGAAAAAGACTCTAATAATTCTAAAAAACAACAACAACAACAACAACAACAAAAATTAATATAAAAGCTGTCATTGGAGAAAGAAGTATGTTTACTTCTTACTGGATTAGATAATTGAGAGGACAGTTAATTATGACCTGAAACTTGTAGGAAGTTTCAAAATTAAATAAGGATTCACCTAAAAAGAAACTCTAGATAAAAATGCTCTGGATGATGTTAATGACATGTGAGGCTTTAAAGGAGCAAAGGTTGGTGGAGTTGAAGAAATAGTATTAGCAATGATCTCAAAAGAAATGAAGGAAAAAAAAGAGAAAAAAAGGATCTGGGTCTGTGGAAAACCTAACAACATCCACAAATGTAATTAAAATTATCAAAGGAAAGAGGGGTGAAAGGGGAAAAGAATGGAGCCATGTCATCTAATAGTTTCTGGAATGATACCCATAAAACTACAGATTAAATTTAAAAATAATAATGAACCCAAAGAACAAGGAAAATGAGGAGAACTATACAAGCACATCCTCCTAACCCAATTAAATAAAATCAGTAAGACAGAAAATATTTGAATCAGAAGAAAGGCAATTTTTTATAGAGGTCAAAATGTAAATAAAAGAGACAATTTCTATTGAAAACCACAAAAGTTAATGATGGTAAAGCAACAACCACCTCAAAAATCTTCAATACACAAAGATAAAAAATTGTTTAGATTATAGAAAAGTAGAATTCATGTTAAGGAAATGCTTTGAGTGGAGGAAAATTATTCTAGTGACTATGTTCACAAAGAAAAAAACACCAGAGACTATAAATAGTTATGATAATGCAAGTAATATTTTTATTATTATTTAAGTTCTCACAGAAGATAAGGACTGAAGCAAAAATAATGGCAATGAATTGTAAGGGTTATAATATAAACTGTGATTGTACTATGCCTAACACATATGTAGGAAATGTATGAAAATGATAGCAAAAAAGAAGGGTACACATGAAATACTATATATTGTGCAAGGATCGTATCATATATATTTTATGATGTTGTCTAATATCACCTAAATATAGACTCTGATAAGATAAAGATATACACAACATTTAATAACAGAACCATGAAAATGAAAAAAATAATAAACTTACAGTCAGTAAACCAACAAACAGCAGTAACAAGGATCATGGAAACATTAGATCAAAAGAAGAAAAGTGGTGAAGAAAGAGCAAATGACAGATGGAAGAAGTACCAAACAAGATAATTAATCACGCATATGACATTTTAAATGTTAGTGGTCTAAACACCCCAATTTAAAGTCAGTGTCAGACTGAATGAAAAACCAACACCTAATGGTATGCTGTCTATGAAAAGCTTATGAAAACACAATGATGAAATAAATTTAAAAATAAGCAGTTGGACAAAGTTTTATCAGGGTAAATCTGAAGATTAGAGAATTCTACTGAACATCAAAGGAAGAAATGGTATTTTTCCAAAAGAGTCTCACAGAAAAATTGATGATCCACACATTGAAAGAAAATACAAAGAATGTATCTCTTAAAGAATTGTTTTTAAAATGTGTAAAAACTGTCCAGACTTAATCATAAGAAAGCAAAATAATGGACTATTTTATTCCATTGACCTATTCATCCTTTCACCAGGAAGGAAGAATTACCTTTCTGGTTCTACTTTAGTGAACATTTAATTATGAATGTATGGTGAATTTTGATAAATAATATTTTCTATATCTAAGGAGGTAATTATATCAGATTTTCATTTTTAATTTGCTAATGTACTAAATTGTACTCATTTTCAAGTATTAAATCAGCATTCGATTTTCCAGGGTAAGACTCATTTGAGCATTTATATTACTTCTTAATATATTGTTGGATTCTATTTTCTAACATTTTGTGATGCAGAATTTTTTATATCTATTTTTATTAATAAGGTTACCCTCTACTTTCTTATCTTGTAATTTCTTTGTTTTCCTTTTGCATCAGAGTCATACAGGCCTTATAAAATGTGTAGAAAGATATCCTTACTTTTTAATTTTGTAGAATAGTTTGAATAGAATTAGTATTATTTCTTTTGTGCATGATTGATAAAAATGTCCATTGAAGACACTTTGACTTGAAATGTTTTTGTTGTAGTATTTTCAGCTATGAATTCAATTAATTAATAAGTATAGAGTTGTATAAGTCTAATATAGTCTTATAATTTTAATACCTACAGCATCTGTTAGGATATTCCCTCTTTCACTTATTGATAATTTTTATTTTCCATCTTTGTTTTGGTTTAACAATCATATTGTTCCTTTCAAACCCCTTATTAATATTTTTGATTTCCCAAATTTAAAAAATAGTTTCCATTATATTCATTTATGCTCTGCCTTTTTTATTTATTTTTTATTCTTGTGTTGTTTAATTTCCTTTTGTTTTTGTTTTTCTTTGCTTTATCTCTTCCCTTACAATGGGCATTTAGGTTAGTGTTTTGAAATCTTGTCATTCTTCTTTTCTAATAATTTTCACTTTAAACACTGTTCTTTTTTCATTGCAAACTTTCATATGTTGTGATTTGATTTTTAAATCTATTTAAAATACCTTCTAAATCTGTGTTGTTTCTTCTCTCTCTTTTTTTTTTAACTTGTAGGTTAATTAGTATGGAAAAGTTTTATTCCTTTGCATTTGGGAATTTTCTGGGCATCTTTCTGTTCGTCATTGATGTCTAGTTCAATCTAATTGTGATTATTTTTTCAGTTATTTAACCATATGTGACACAGGATATGACCTATATTTATTAGTGTCCCATGCCTACTGAGAAAGAATACATATTGTGTTTTTGCTGACTGTAATGCTGTTTAAATATAAATTAGATCAAGTTGGTTGATAGTTTGGATAGTCTAAATTCCTACTGATTTTATTAATTCTCTTGATTACTGAGACACTAGTAATAAAGTGCATGTTTTTTTTATGTTCTTACATTTAGGGTACATTTATTATAGACACCATATAACTGGTCTTGCTTTTTAAAATTCAAATCTGTCACTATCTGTATTTACATTTTCTGTAATTATGTATATATTTGAATTAAAATTAACCAACTTATTAGTTTTGTGGTAAACTGGTTCAGGCCCATTTTTAGGGCAACCTTTTCTCTCTGGGCATAGAGTGAACTTTCTCAGTCATTTCTCCCCTTCTTCCACAATAGAAAATTCTTCCTTAATCCTTGGACAAGTTTGTACACAAGCGTTTTCTAATTCTTTTAAAAGACCCTTTTCTCAGCAGTATAATATTTCTATCAGTCTGGGCTTAAGGTCCCCTCCTACTCCCCAGAAGAAGCATCTTGATCACACTTCCTGTGGTGGTAAAAGTTTTTATTCTTTAGGTGGAAAGAATGTAGTAGAGGTCTCTGCCTCTTCTGCAGTTGCAGCACTTCACTCCAAATTGCCCTGCAGGATTGCAGGAAGTTCTGTGGTATCCTCCCCTGCTGTTCATTCCTCTCATGAGCACCTGGTGTGAACCGAGAAGAAACTGTGGGTCCAAATTCCCCTAACAGCTTACATTTTCTTTATTTAACCTCTATAAAGTCTTTAAACAGGTGGCTAAGATCTTTGCACTCTCTTTAAGGAAGCCTTTTCTGTATTTTATAATCTGTTTCAGAAAAATTCAGATCTCTGTCTCTTCTTTAAGTCATAGTCTTTCCCTAGATTTCATTATAATTGGTTATCCTGTGACCTTGGGTTTCTAATGGGCTTAAGAAAAGTAATGATTTTTTAAATTAAAAACAACTTTAGACAAATTAACACTTCATTCAAGTAAAGAATGATTTGTAAATAAGGTAGCACTCAAAACCAGAAGAGTTTCAGAAATCTCCACCCACCAGTGGGAAAAGCAATGTTTTATAGCCAAGAGAAGATAAGCCATCTGGTTGACTATAGCCTAGGCATCTGCCTTTGGACATGGTCTGATCATAGCTACCTGTGATTGACTGAAACCTGGGGATTTGCTACAAAAAAGAAAAAAATGCTGCTAATTTCTTATCAGTTTATTTACAGTATTTATTAGGTGTGGTTTGTTACCTAGGAAATCAAAATGTGAGGACAGTCTAAGGCCAATGGCCTCCTGCTTATTATATTTTTTCATTAGAGGTAAGATGATAGTAATGTTCTTTTCAGCTTTCTGTACTGTAGAAACAAGAAATCAAGATATCTTCTCAAGTATAGAACATTTTCCCCATTATTTTCAAATATATGGGATTTTTACAGATTATAACTGGAGTTTATTTTAAAAACATCTTTTATGAAAATTTAAAGAAAGAGAGAGAGAGAATATGAAATCTTTCTCTTTTCCATACTTTGATGCAGAATTTATCTTGACTTTCTAAGATAAAAATAAATTTTAAAGATTCTATTCTCTGAATAAACAAAATAAATTCCAAACTAGTTGGTTTTAATGGGAAAAACCATGAGACTATAAAACAATTTTTTAAAAAAAAATCACCCTTAGTAAGGTAACTACCTCACAGGTTTGGCTAATGCAAACCAATACATAATAAAAGCAATAATACCCAAAACAAAAGGAAATCTGGAGTCCTGAATCAGGAGTAGGTAAAACATTAACCAGCTTCTTAAAGTGATTTTCAGTTCCTTCTTTTTTGCATGAAAGTAACCTGATTTTAGTAAATAACAATTAGTCATTTATGCTAAACTGTTCTTTTTTAGTTTATGGTTGAAATCTTCATCTAAATTAGACATTCATTTTATTTTCAAAGTCTCCTCTGAAATTTAACAGTATTTTATCAAACAGCATTTTTGTAGGTTCTTAGTTTACAAATAGGAATTTTAAAACAGTTTTGTTTACCTTTTCTCTGGATAAATCAATGGCTAACTGTAACACACATAATCAGAAAAGGACATGTGTCCACCTCGTATCAGCCCTGTTTAAGTAGCACCCTAGCTATGCAGCACACTCAGAATCATGCCTGCTTCAGAGACTTCTGCCTTACCCACCATGCTGTGGGACCTGAGAGTGCTTCATATCATTTGGTTAGTGAGATCACTTTATTTTTTGTTTTGCTTTTTTGTTTTCATTTTTTTTTTCCTTAGCCATAGTACCTTTCTTTAAATGAAAATCGAAAACACTTAAAACTATACAGTTAAAAACTAGTGTAGTTCCTCTAACTGAAGAGTGATAAGGGCCTTGGGGAGGGGAAATGTATTTTTTCCTTCCTCTATCATCCCTTAGCCTTATAGTGTACTTATAGGGGATATGTGAAATGTCTCTTTTCTTTACATTTTGAAAGTGAAAACTATTTTTGTTTGTTTGTTTTAAGGAAAAGTATCTAGAGAAATAAGCATTTTTTATCCAGATATTTCCTTTTTCTTTTCTTTTTTAAACATCACTTTCTATAACAAAATATGTAATTCAATGTCTTTTCCCAAAGATTAGGTGTTAGGGCTATACAGACATTGACAAGTCCATGAAGTATTCTTTATTTCTAGTTGTTAATTCTCATTACAAATAATGTCCAATAATGGAAGAGCAAGTGAGGTATGCCATTTCCACACTCAGACCTGTGACTGCCATGCTTGGCAGCTTGCCCAGGTCCTTGTGGAATTGAGGGTTTTCCATCCTCTCTAGTATGTGCCTCTGGCTGAATTGTACAGTTCGTTCCTTGGGACAAGTACACTTACCTGAATTTTACGGAAAGCAGAAACAAAAAGCAAAACAAAACAAAAAACCAAGACCCAGTGAAACAAATATTGAAGAATTGCTCCTTTTTAATATTGCTGGGAAGGTGTCTATTCTACTCTTATTGTGAGAGAGCACACTAAGAGATAAATTCAAGTCTATTGCTTAGAAATATTCCAAAATGACCATATGTCCCTCCTGTACATATATCTTCACCATACATTTAAGAAAAACAATATATGCCACAATATTTTACCTAAGCAACATTGGAAATGATAAAGTAGTTTCCTTGACTATCATCCAGGTTCGTGGCAAACATTAGCATTAAGTAGTGTGTTAGACCATATTATCAATCCTTGCTCCATCATTGCATGAACTTGAACACCTGAGGTTAAACTTGGCCTTGTGAAAGCAGAATTAAATGTAAGCTGAATTAAATTGTGTCTTCTGGGTGGAAATACCTAAAGCCTGCACCTGCCTGTGAACACTGTTTCTCCTCCTCAAAGTTTTTAGCATTGTCCAGAGAATGGTTGAGTCCCAGAACAATGCAAGGAATTGTGAAGAATATGAAAATGAATGAGACATTAATTTGGTTAATTTTTATCACTGACATTTGAAAGGTGTTTTGTTTTGTTTTTAGTACTAGTGATTGCACTCAGGGGCACTTAACCACTGAGTCACATCTCCAGCCCTTTGGGGTAATTTTTTCAGATACAGGGTCCCACTGAATTTCTTAGTGCCTCGCTAAATTGCTGAGGCTGGCTTTGAACTTGTGGTCCTCCTAACTCATCTTCCCTAAAGGCTGGGATTATAGGCATGCACTCCTGCACCTGACTTGAAAGGTGTTTTTAGTAAAGCATAAACAATCTCATCCAAAGTAGTTTAGGAACATATTATTATTCAGTTTTATGAACAATTAGCATTAGCTTTAAATACTGGACAAATAAGATTCCATGACTAATCACTAGAGGTGACTGCTTTTCTTTAATCTAGCAGTTTTCAATTTTGTTTGAGAAAGTCTGAGTTCTATAGGTACACAATGGAATGGAGGTGAGGCAGGAGATCCTGGGAGGTGAAGGAAAAGTGAACCTCCAAACAATTTACAGCACTTCAGTGCTACTTTAACCAGCAACCTCTCCCTCCAGATATTGATTGGGATTTTATGTAAGGTTTTAGTTAGCATAATCTGGTGCCACTCAATTCAGCAGACAGACCTTTTACAAAGTAAGACAATGTGATCAGAAAGAGAATAATAAGTAGAGTATTGTTTGAATAGTAAAGCTGTTCAAGTAAGGATGTTTCATTGTGTCTTCAGCCTTGGCCATTAGGGCTTTCTGCTCAGCAGACGCTTTTGGTCGCAAGTGCTAATTATTACCATCACTCAGCTGCAGCTTTTTTGTGCTTTTCATGAGAAGTTTTCTCCAGGGAGCATTTGTTTTGAACAAAGAAAATGAAAGTTGGAGTCTCCTTGAGTATTAAATTTCTCTTTATAGATTAATGATTTGTCCTTTGGTCAGTATGTCAATTCACTGTGAATTTGGTAATATGAGCCATTTCCACTGAAAGCATGTTCCTCCACACACATGACAATATTAAAGACAGATCCTACAGTGCTGCAACCTTATTTCAGCCTGCAACTCTGTGAGATCCTTTCTGGGCTGGGAGCCTGAGTACTTATATGACAGGCATCTTCTCTACTTCACTGATCTGTCCCATTCACATAAGGCAGTGTTGTTATTATCTACTTGCTATCACTTCCTGTACTTTTACATATAGAAAAATGAAAATGTAAAAGAAAGAAAGATTAGAAGCTTACCAGTACAGCTCTCACCAGAATACAAATTTAATCTGGATTTGGAGAGTATAGTTTTTTCTTTCTTTTTTCTTTCTTTCTTTCTTTCTTTCTTTCTTTCTTTCTTTCTTTCTTTCTTTCTTTCTTTCTTTCTTTCTTTCTTTCTTTTGATTTATGGTATCTTTGTGCCCAAAACAACTACTGCCACTTCTAAATGTTTCTAAACCTTCAAGAAGGCAAATCTACTTCCAGGAACACTGTATATCTACTTAGTAATTTCAACCTTGCTAGGACTTTGTATTAAAATTATTATTTGAAATACCCATAGTGATGGTATTGTTTCCTGAAGTAGTACACCAGAACAGGCCATAATTTTAACGCTTAATGATTCAGAACTAGAAAGTAAAAAACATAAAAGAAGAATAAACATGAGCACATTTTATGAGATTGAATGTTTCCACAGCAAAATTCCACTCATAAATGCTATGATATAGGCGACCCAAGATGGTGGACTAGAGGGGGACTGCATCCCCAGTCACTCCAGAACCCAGGAGTTAAGAAGGGGAGGCATTGAGAGACTCGGACCAAAATAGAGCCACGGGTGAGTCTGCCCACTGGGTAAAGTTTGGCCCGAGTGGCAGGCCCAGATAGAGGTGGCTTATCGGAGCAGGACAGGGCAGCTAGAGTCTTCCACAGGCAGCCCTGCGCACTCCGGTGCTGGGCCCCGCCCACACAACCAGCTTCTCCAGGTTCTCGGAGCAGGCCCCCTACTGTGAGCCTTTCTGATCAAAACAAGCTCCAAGTCCCTGAGCCAACGCGGCATACTCTGGCCCGCAAGTGGCTTCAGGGACCAGGACAGGGCAGCCAGCTACCTCCCCAAGCAGCCTGGACCCCTGCGGTGGGAGGTGCCTTTCAAGGCTAGCTTCTCGGAACAGACCGCCCAGTGAGAGCATTTCTACATAGAGACAGCCACAAGTCCCCGAGCCAAAGGAGAGCTTCAATCCCCAAGCAGCCTCTGGGATCAGGGCAGGGCAGCCAGAGACTTCTTCAGGCAGCTCTGCCCACTCCGGCCGCAGGCTCTTTCCACGGGGCGATCCAAGATGGCGACCTAGAGGGTGACTGCATCTCCAGTCGCTCCAGACCCCAGGACTCAAGAAGGGGAGTCATCAAGAGACTTGGACAAAAATAGAGTCACGGGGTGAGTCTCCCCCACTGGGCAAAACTTGGCCTGGGTGCCAGGCACAGATAGGGGTGGGGTTATCATAGCAGGGTAGGGCAGTTTGAGTCTTCCCAAGGTAGCCTTCCACACTCCGGTGGTAGGCTCCCCCCACACGGCCAGCTGCACGGTGCAGGCCCCCAGTGAGAGCCTTTCCGCTCAGAGCCAGCTCCAAGCTTTGGAACCAGTAGGGGCTAGGGGCAGCTTTCTTCGGAAGCACTGCATTATCAAGTTCCTCCAAGACTTCAGATACTGAAGGCTGGGAGGTGATACACTGGAAATCTACCAGGACACTATAAGCCAATAGAGGAAATCTGCAATATCTCAGATTCCCACTGACATCTGACCAATATGAGAAAACAAGGGAAGAAAATGTCCCAAACAAACCTAGATACTACATCAATAAAACCCAATGACAGCACAGCAGAAGAAATGTCAGAAAGGGAGTTCAGAATGTACATAATTAAAACAATCAGGGAAGCAAATGAGGAGATGAAAGAGCAAATGCAGGCATTGAAGGATGAAATGAAAGAGCAAATGCAGGCATTAAATGATCGCACCAATCAACAGTTAAAAGACCAAATACGGGAAGCAAGAGATCATTTCAATAAATAGTTAGAGATACTGAAAAAAAAAAAAAACAAACTGAAATACTTGAAATGAAGGAAACAATAAACCAAGTTAAAAATTCCATAGAAAGCATAACCAATAGGGTAGAACACCTGGAAGACAGAACCTCAGACATTGAAGACAAAATATTTAATCTTGAAAACAAAGTTGGCCAAACAGAGAAGATGGTAAGAAATCATGAACAGAATCCACAAGAATTATGGGATATCATGAAAAGGCCAAATTTGAGAATTATTGGAATTGAGGGAGGCTTAGAGAAACAAACCAAAGGAATGAACAATCTATTCAATGAAATAATATCAGAAAATTTCCCAAATCTGAAGAATGAAATGGAAAACCAAGTACAAGGGGCTTATAGAACTCCAAATATACAAAATTACAACAGACCCACACCAAGGCACATTATTATGAAGATACCTAACATACAAAAAAAGACAGAATTTTAAAGGCCGTGAGAGAAAAGAATCAAATTACATTCAGAGGGAAACCAATAATAATATCAGAAGATTTTTCAATCCAGACCCTAAAAGCTAGAAGGGCCTGGAACAACATTTACCAAGCCCTGAAAGAAAATGGATGCCAACCAAGAATCTTATACCCAGCAAAACTTACCTTCAAATTTGACGATGAAATAAGATCCTTCCATGATAAACAAAAGCTAAAGGAATTTGCAAAAAGAAAGCCAGCATTACTGAACATTCTCAGCAAAATATTCCATGAGGAAGAGATAAAAAAAAAAAATGCAAATCAGCAACAGGAGGCGCTAGCCTAAAGGAATAGCCAAATAAAGGAGAAACCAAATAATGTCAAAAAAAAAAAAAAACAATATGAGTAAAATGACTGGGAATACAAATTATATCACAATAATAACCCTGAATGTTAATGGCCTGAACTCGTCAATCAAAAGACATAGACTGGCAGATTGGATTAAAAAGAAAAATCCAACAATATGTTGCCTGCAAGTGACTCATCTCATAGAAAGAGATACCCATAGACTAAACGTGAAAGGATGGGGAAAAACATACCATGCACACAGACACAGCAAAAAAGCTGGAGTATCCATTCTTATTTCAGATAATGTGGACTTCAAACCAAAACTAGTCAGAAGGGATAAAGAAGGACATTACATGCTGCTTAAGGAAAGCATAAATCAGCAAGACATAACAATCATAAATATCTATGCCCCGAACATTGGCTCATCCACATACGTCAAACAAATCCTTCTCAATTCCAGAAATCAAATAGAGCACAACACAATAATACTAGGCGATTTTAACACACCTCTCTCACCACTGGATAGATCGTCCAAAGAAAAATTGAATAAAGAAACCATAGATCTCAATAACACAATCAACAATTTAGACTTAACGGACATATATAGAATATACCATCCAACAAAGAACGAATACACTTTCTTCTCAGCAGCACATGGATCCTTCTCTAAATTAGACCATATTTTATGCCACAAAGCTACTGTTAGCAAATACAAGAAGATAGAGATACTACCTTGTACTCTATCAGATCATAATGGATTGAAATTAGAAATAAATGACAGAATAAAAAACAGAAACTTCTCCAATATCTGGAGATTAAATAATACACTATTATATGATGATTGGATAACAGAAGACAACAGGAGGGAAATAAAAAAATTCTTAGAAGTAAACGAGAACAAAGACACATCATATCAAAATCTCTGGGACACTATGAAAGCAGTACTTAGAGGAAGATTTATTTCATGGGGTGCATTCAAAAAAAGAAGTAGAAATCAACAAATAAACGTCTTAACACTACAGCTCAAAGCCCTAGAAAAAGAAGAGCAGACCAATACCAAAAGTAGTAGAAGACAGGAAATAGTTAAAATCAGAGCAGAAATCAATGAAATTGAAACAAAAGAAAATTGGAAAAATTAACAAAATAAACAGTTGGTTCTTTGAAAAAATAAACAAAATTGATAAACCCTTAGCCACACTAACAAAGAGAAAGAGGGAGAAAACTCAAATTACTAAAATTCAGAATGAACAAGGAAACATCACAACAGACACGAGTGAAATACGAAACATAATTAGAAGCTATTTCGAAAATCTATACTCCAACAAAACAGAAAACCTCGAAGACATCAACAAATTTCTAGAGACATATGAATTACCTAAACTGAACGAGGAGGACATACACAACTTAAATAAACCAATTTCAAGCAATGAAATAGAAGAGGTCATCAAAAGCCTACCAACAAAGAAAAGTCTGGGACCAGATGGGTTCTCAGCCGAGTTCTACAAAACCTTTAAAGAAGAGCTCATTCCAATACTCCTCAAACTATTCCATGAAATAGAAGAGGAGGGAACCCTCCCAAACTCGTTCTATGAAGTCAATATCACACTGATACCTAAACCAGACAGAGACACATCGAGGAAAGAAAATTTCAGACCAATATCCTTAATGAACATTGACGCAAAAATTCTCAACAAAATTTTAGCAAATCGCAAACAAATATATATTAAAAAGATAGTGCACCACGATCAAGTGGGTTTTATCCCAGGGATGCAATGTTGGTTCAACATTCGGAAATCAATAAATGTCATTCACCATATCAACAGACTTAAAGTTAAGAATCACATGATTATTTCAATAGATGCAGAAAAAGCATTCGATAAAATACAGCATCCCTTCATGCTCAAAACACTACAA
Source organism: Sciurus carolinensis (assembly GCF_902686445.1). Classification (NCBI taxonomy): domain Eukaryota; kingdom Metazoa; phylum Chordata; class Mammalia; order Rodentia; family Sciuridae; genus Sciurus; species Sciurus carolinensis. The sequence continues at coordinate 91,677,579 of NC_062224.1, forward strand.
AAAATAGGGATAGTGGGAACATTCCTTAACATTATAAAGGCAATCTACGCTAAGCCCATGGCTAATATCATTCTAAATGGTGAAAAACTGAAAGCGTTCCCCCTAAAAACTGGAACAAGGCAGGGATGCCCTCTTTCACCACTTCTATTCAACATCGTCCATGAGACTCTAGCCAGAGTAATTAGACAAACCAAAGAAATTAAAGGGATACGAATTGGAAAAGAAGAACTCAAACTATCCCTGTTCGCTGTCGACATGATTATATATTTAGAGGAACCTGGAAATTCCACCAGAAAACTTTTAGAACTCATAAGTGAATTCAGTAAAGTAGCAGGTTACAAGATCAATGCTCATAAATCCAATGCATTTTTGTACATAAGTGATGAATCTTCAGAAAGAGAATTTAGGAAAACTACCCCATTCACAATAGCATCGAAAAAAATAAAATACTTGGGAATCAATCTCACAAAAGAGGTGAAAGACCTGTACAATGAGAACTACAGAACACTAAAGAAAGAAATTAAAGAAAACCTTAGAAGATGGAAAGATCTCCCATGTTCCTGGATAGGCAGAATTAATATTGTCAAAATGGCCATACTACCTAAAGTGCTATACAGATTCAATGCAATTCCAATTAAAATCCCAATGATGTACCTTGCAGAAATAGAGCAAGCAATTATGAAATTCATCTGGAAGAATAAAAAACCTAGAATAGCTAAAGCAATCCTCAGTAGCAAGAGCGAAGCAGGGGCTATTGCAATACCAGATCTTCAACTCTACTACAAAGCAATAGTAACAAAAACTGCATGGTATTGGTACCAAAATAGACAGGTAGATCAATGGCACAAAATAGAGGACATGGACACAAACCCAAAGAAATACAATTTTCTCATACTAGACAAAGGGGCCAAAAATATGCAATGGAGGAAAGATAGCCTCTTCAACAAATGGTGCTGGGAAAACTGGAAAACCATATGCAACAGAATGAAATTAAACCCCTATCTCTCACCCTACACAAAACTCAACTCAAAATGGATCAAGGACCTCGGAATCAGACCAGAGACCCTGCATCTTATAGAAGAAAAGTAGGTCCAAATCTTCAACTTGTTGGCTTAGGATCAGACTTCCTTAACAGGACTCCCATAGCACAAGAAATAAAAGCAAGAATCAACAACTGGGATAGATTCAAACTGAAAAGCTTTCTCTCAGCAAAGGAAACTATCAGAAATGTGAAGATAGAGCCTACAGAGTGGGAGAATATCTTTGCTAACCATACTTCAGATAGAGTGCTAATTTCCAGAATCTATAAAGAACTCAAAAAACTCAACACCAAGAATACAAATAATCTAATCAACAAATGGGCTAAGGAAATGAACAGACACTTCACAGAAGAAGATGTACAAGCAATCAACAGGTATATGAAAAAATGTTCAACATCCCTAGTAATAAGGAAAATGCAAATCAAAACTACCCTAAGATTCCATATCACCCCAATTAGAATGGCGATTATCAAGAACACAAGCAACAATAGGTGTTGGTGACGATGTGGTGAAAAAGGAACACTCATACATTGCTGGTGGGGTTGCAAATTAGTGCAGCCACTCTGGAAAGCAGTATGGAGATTCCTCAGAAAGCTTGAATGGAAATGCCATTTGACCCAGCTATCCCACTCCTTGGCCTATACCCAAAGAACTTAAAATCAGCATACTATAGAGATACAGCCACATCAATGTTCATTGCTGCTCAATTCACCATAGCCAGATTGTGGAACCAACCTAGATGCCCATCAGTTGATGAATGGATAAAGAAACTGTGGCATATATATACAATGGAATATTACTCTGCAATGAAGAATGATAAAATTATGGCATTTGTAGGCAAATGGATGAAATTGGAGAATATCATGCTAAGTGAGATAAGCCAATCTCAAAAAACTAAAGGACGAATGATCTCGCTGATAAGCGGATGAGGACATATATTGGGTGGTGGGAAGGGTTAGCATTAGGTTTAGGATTAGGGTTAGGGATAAGGAGTGTGGTAAGAATGAAGGAAAGAACGACTGTATAGAGGGAAAAGAGGGGTGGGAGGTGTGGGGGGGAAGGGAAAAAAATAATGAATCAAACATCATTGCCCTATGTAAACGTATGATTACACAAATGGTATGCCTTGACTCCATGTACAAATAGAGAAACAACATGTATCCCATTTGTATACAATAATAATAAAAAAAAATGCTATGATATAGAAAAGATAACTATGAGACTACTGTTTTCCTGTCTTTTTCAGGGGAGTTTTCTAAAAATCAGTGGAAATCAGAAACCTACATATCTCTGGGCTAACCATTGCAACCAAATTTTGAATTCTGCCTCTCATAAATTAACATAATATTGAAAAGACTTTGGAGAGGGCAAATTGATTAAATGGTAATTGAACTTCACAGAGCAAAATAAACAGCAGTGTTCTGATTTTTATTTTTAAAAATGATCCCATATTATCCTGCATATAAATTCCCTTTGAAATGAAGAAACTTGTCTCTGTGGTAACAAGGAAGGAAAGAAAACATTTTGGTAAATTTATATTATATATGTATAAATTAATTATATATAATGTATATAATATTTATATATTTTATATATGTATATTACCTATTGATTGGGAGATTGACAGGTAGATGGGTAGCTTTGTGCTTTATCTAAAATAACTAAATAAAAGAAACCAACAAACAATGTAGTGAAATCACAAGTCCAGGCATTTCCTGGATATCTGACATTTTATCATTCTATCCCTGGTTTTTCAGACTCTTTCTTAAATGAAAAAAAAAAAAAAGGAGTGATGATGCTTTGGTTAAATTCTCCAGATTCCTTTTTTTCTTTTGGCTGGCACTGGTCATTTTGACTTTACTTTTTTATCCCTAGATCCATTTCATTTTTAAGAAATGTTATCAATCAAAGAAGTTTGAAGATAGGTCACAAAATTTGAATTACATACAAAAATACACATGTGTGTGCCCAGCATCATGCAAACTTTGCCATGTTCTGCCCAGGAGACAGTCCTCCAGGAAAAATATAAAGTCATAAATGATATATCTAAATTCTTTTTTAAAACTTGGATATAGATATACTTTATTTTTCCATTGTCTTCAATGCATGGATATTTCTGTTCTAAGTAATCCATCTATGACTATCCCTACTTGACTCAAGGATTCAGATTTTTTTTTTCCTCTTTCTCTTTCTGTTATTAATTCTTTGATTGACTATTTCTATTACTTATACTTCTGCAAGTAAGATTCTTCTTTTTGGTTGAAGGATAGGATTAACCTTGCATACAAAATGTGATGTTTTTTAGTAGGGATCTCCAACATATGAATTAGAAAAAGAAGTGGTTGGTCACATGACTGCCTGATGAGAATTGCAGTCTATAATGCAATGCACCATATTCCTCTATATTCAAAAGAGAACAGAAATGATTGCATTTGCAAGTCAATGAAGAGAGTGACATGCGGAATTCTTTGTTATTAATGCTCTGCTAGATGGTCATTTACTTTAAAGGGGCAAATTGCAGGAAAATTGAAACAGTAAAACTGCAACTCAAAAGAAAGTATTTCATCTGGAAATTAGTGAGGGATTTATCGGAATAGCCTAGATAAATATGAAAAAAAAATCCACTTTTCATACAGGGAAATTCAAATATTCAAAGCAAGGTATAAAGTAGTATTTATCTTTGGATATAAAATAAACTTTTGGTTTTTCCATGCTATCTTTGGTGGTTTAAGTACTTATATTTAGTTATTCACATCTAACAAGTATAAATATAGTCTTAGAAATTCCCTGGTTCTTTCCTAACCATGGATGCAACAATTGATTCCAGAATCTCTTATTCAGAAAAATTACAGAGGTGAATAATGTGCTGTACTTACTTGGATGGCAGGCAAAGTGAGAAGATATATGCTTTCACCTGGAACATTCCAAAAGCTTCATATAAGATGTCTACAAAAATATATTTGTACCCCTACATGTTGGTTCTCAGTATAAACTTTAGCAGATTAAAATTCTGTAAGATTTTACAATCTTTCAAACCTTAAGTATTTATAACTTCTCGGTAAAATCTTGGAGCCTTGTGAAAAGAGTTATGTTTAATGCAAATATTTTTGGTATATTTCAGTAGCGATATAAACTATCTTTTAAGAATATGTATTTTTTCTTTGTATATGCAGTAGTACTCCTAAAAAGTTTATGCTTTCAAGCATGACCTGGTTAAAAAAGTTGCATTAGCAGTTTTCATTTCTGCGCATTAAAATGTATAAAAAGTATTTTCCACTTGCAAGGCTGCTTACTTGGATTAACTTTTGCATAAGGCAATCTGTGCATGTATGCAAATATAGAATATCTTGACGAACTCAGATGAGGGAAAGCAAAACAATGTGCAACGTATTAATGAAAGATATTATAATAAAATTAAGGATTTATATTTAATGAAGCACAAAATAGAAAAATATAGAAAAATAACAAATTTAAATGATATTCAAAACATCTATCACTGAAACATGATTAATAACTAGAATGAAAAGAATTTTGCAAGTCAGTAAGGAGAAGACAAAGAGAAAAGTAGAAAAATGTTAGAAATAGTCAACTTATACAAATAAACACTTAAATGATAACAATATTTGTTCAAAATAATACTTAAGCATGAACACTAATGTAGATACTAAAATTTAATGTCTAATAGATTGATAAAAATTAGGAGTTCGAAAATTTAATTTTTAATAGATAGGGCCCTCATATAGTGCTTAATGGAGAGAGAGAGCAGGTCAGTGTTCTGGAGACCAGTTAGCAATATTCAAGATAATTACATACAGGCATGATTCATAACATAGAGATACTATAACTAATTACATATTTAAATAAGTATCTAGAGTGTTCCAAAGGGAAATGTACAAAAATGTTCTTGAAAAGTATTTGTATTACAGGGATTTTGTGGTAATGTGGTCTACTGTCATTAGAGAGTAGATTGAAAGAAATATCTGCATACCAAGAACTATTGTTCAGCAATTAGAATTGATGAATTAGATATCAATAGCTATTAACATTAAAACCAGGTCACACTTTTTGGTAAAACCATTCTCACTGGGGTGAGGTATTCTTGAGGATGTGGAGAATGGGGAACACTTACACACTACTGCAGAGAATGTAAATTAGTCCAACCATTATGGAAAACAATATGGATATTCCTCAAATGTCAAAAAGAGAACAAGCAAATGACCTAGCAATCCCACCACTGCATATATTTCCAAAGGATGTGAAAAAAGTATGTCAAAGAAACATCTGCACTCCCAAATTTTCAGCACCAAGTAAAGGAGACAGCTAAAGTGCCCATCAACTCATGATTGAATAGACTATGTGGTGCATCTATGCAATGGGATACTATTCTGACATTTAAAAAAATGAAATCTTGTGATTTACTACAACATGAATGGAAATGGAAATTATTATGTTATATGAAATAAACCAGTCATGGAAAGACAAGGACCATGTGATCTCAATAATGGGGAATCTTAAAAAGTAGATCTCATAGAAGCTGAGAGTAGAATGGTGGTTACCTGATGCTGGGGAAAGTAGTAGGGAGGGTGAGAGGGGAAAAGGTTCATCAGCGGGTACTAAGTTAACAGTTAAATAGGAGTAAGAAGTTCTGGTGTGCTATTGCATAGTAGAATTATTGCAGATAACAGTAATATACTGTACATTTCAAATACAGAAGAAAAATTTTTCAATGTTTCCACCATAAGGAAATGTAAATGTTTGAAATGGATATGTTTAAATTGATTTAAATATTATACAATGTATACATGTATTAAAACATCATTAATATATATTAATATGTACAATTTTTATGTATCAGCAAAAAAGACCCACATTTAATTTGAAATAAAATATAAACCAGATTTCCTCATGGTAATAAAGAACACATAGGGAAGATCTAAAAACAAACATGGAATTAAATATACACCCATAAAATAGAAAGGCACATTTTGTAATGAAATAGATGAAGTATATACAAAATTACCACAAAATAATGATGACCTACTGTAATGGGATGGGAATTCAGTGTAATACCTGGAAATGGATGCATAAGACTGAGTAATGGAGGATTCTTAAAGTTCACAATAAAGATAAATGCAATAATGTCTGATTATTACCCTATGTACATATATAACTATACAACCAGTGGGATTATATATCATGTACAACCAGAAGAATGAGAAATTATACTCCATCTATATATTATTTATCAATGCAAATTCTACTGCCACTTGTAAATAATTAGAACAAAAAATAAATAAATAAATAAATATATATGTATTTAGCCAAAGTAAAGATGAATAGTAATAAAAGAATTGAATATGTATCAAAATATGTCACACAAAAATTCATAAATGTGTTCCATCCCCATGCTTGCCTTCCTTTTATCTGAATAACAATAGGATTTTATGCATATAATTCTACGATACTGAGTTTTCTTTACTTAGATATTTCATGTTATTACTGGTATTGTGAATATTATTTATTTCCACTATGTTTTCTTGCTTGTCAGATACATTGTGTATAAGGAAAATAATTTATTACACATTTTAGGATTTTTAATCAAATCTATAATGAGTTGTTTTATTGATCCTCAAGAGTTTTGATGTAATTTTTCCTGGAGGTTGCACGTGAACAAGCATTTCTTGTGCACAATGTGATCATTTCTGTTCTATTTTTAGTATTTATATTATTCTTTTCCCTCTGAATTGTTTGAAACACCTCAGCTATTCTGTAGAAGCCATCACCCTCATTACTTGTTCTCACTTCCATGTTTATATCATTAATTTTTTAAAATAACTGTGTTATTGGGAGATAGCTATTTTAAACAAAAGTGGTCATTGCTGCCATCGGTGTCTTGTTATTCTACTGTCATTTTTGTGAATGATTTCAATTTAGATATGAGACCGATATTCTGTTATGTTGGAAAATGTCCTTTATTCATAGTAAATGAGGATGTTTCTTTCCTATTCCTGTGATTTATCTAATAGTTTTCTGGTGTGGTTAACTGAAAAAAATCTTCATACATAAAATTACACATTTTTAATAGAGAAGATCACAACAATTATTGAGATTCTTACAGAAAGCAGACCATACAAGATGTGTCAATCCTGTGTAAGATTTAAAAGGCTCCCTGAAGGGATATAGTGTGTTAGTTTTTATTCCTATGTAATAATTACTGAAAACTTAGCATTAAAACAACACACACTTGCTATCTTATATTTTTTGTAATTCTAAAGTCCAATAATGCTCAGGGTCTCATGACAGAACAGAAATCATGGTGGATTTGTCAGGAATGCAATTCTTATCTGTCTCTTTCCCAGATTCAGATCTTCTTCTTAGCTCAATGGCTGTTGGCAGAATTAATTTAGATACAGTGTTTTAGTTAGCTTTTGAGTCACTATGAACAAAATTCCTGACCAGAACAACTTGGAGGAGTAAAACTTTTTGGGGGGCTTATGGTTACAGTGGTCTCAGACCATGATAGTGAGTCCATTGTGCTGGGCCTAAGGAGAGGCATTATCAGGGAAGGGCTCACTGGAAGAAAGCTGCTCAGTCAATGACAGGGTTTAGAAGCCAGGAGATGGGGGTGGGAGAGGAATGGGTCACAGGAAAGATGTCCCCTTCCAGTGACTTACCTCCACAGTCACACCTCACATGCCCACAGTCACAACACAGTCCATTCAAGCTAGGATGGACTGATTGGGCTATGGCTATTATAATCTAATCACTTTACCTCTGAATATTTCTACATTAACAGGAGATTTGGGGAGATACATCATATCTAAACTATAACATGTAATTATAAAATTATGGTATCTTTTCCTATTAGCTGTTGGCCAGATAACTCCCAACAACTACTAGCTGCCTGCAGTTCTTTGTCATATAACTTTACGACTTCATAGTTATGAGATACTCGATACACAGGACTCTATACATGGACCTCTTGCTTATTTACTCTCCCTGTCTTAAAATTATTCATAATTTGATTTTAAAGATTTGTTATATAGCAACAGAAAATTATTATGGTTTGTGTATTGTGTCCCCCAAAAACTCCTGTTAATGCAGGAATATTCAGAGGCAAATTGATTGAATTACGAGAACCATAACTCAACCAGTTCATCCTAGTTTAAATAAACTGACTGTGTTCTTGTACACAGGTGGGGCGTGGCTGGAGGAAGTTGATCACTGGTAGTGTGCCCTGGAAGGGTGCATGTTCCCTACAGGCCCTTCCTCCTCCCCCTTACTCCCTCTCTCTTCTTCCTGATCCCATGAAGACATGAGCAGCTTTTCTCCACTTGGCCCTCCTCTCATGATGCCTCTTCTTGGGCCCAGAGCAATGGAATTGACCATCTATGGACTGAGAGATCTCCATACCTGTGAGCCCCAAATAAACTTCTCCTCCTCTGAGTTGTTCTTGTCAGGTATGTTGGTCATGGTGATGCAAAGGTGACTGAAACAAAACCTAATACACACCTCACCACCTCTGTCAATGTAGGGCATGCTACAAATCCTTCACATGACTAGGAGCTTACTGCATAATCTTGGCAATTGCCATGACCTTTACATCTTGGAGCACCTTTGATGTCAGGTTGGCATCCCGGCTGAAATTGTGCCATCAGGGTGAGCCTCTAGTCCCTAGAAACCCTTAATTCAGGTGTTATGGTTTGGATATGAGGTATCCTGGGGAAAATTCATGTGATGGTGCAGGAATGTTCATAATTAAAATGATTAGCTAGCCGGGTGTGATGACCCATGCCCATAATCCCAGTGGCTTGGGAGGCTGAGGCAGGAGGATTGTGAGTTCAAAGTCAGACTCAGCAAAAATGAGGCACTAAGCAACTCAGTGAGACTCTGTCTCTAAATAAATTACAAAATAGGGCTGGGGATGGGGTTCAGGGGTTAAGTGCCCCTGAGTTCAATGCCTGGTACAACCCCCAAAAATGATTAGTTTATGAAAGCTGTAATCAAATCAGTGTCTTAATCCATCAAATGGATTAATACATTAATTTGACTGTGTTACTTAGCAGTTAATTTTAGGTTGGTGGGATAAGGATGGAGGAAGGAGGTCACCAGGACTACGGTTCTGGGACTTATATTTTGTCCCTGACCTCTCATATATGTTTTTCCTCTCTATCTCTCTGCCAACGCCACCCCTTCCTGCCTGTCATGAATTGAACAGCTTTCTTCTGCCATTCCCTCTGCCATGATGTTCTGCCTTATCTTGGTCCCACAGGAATGGAATTGGCCAACATTGGACGGACCTTCTGAAACCAAAAGGTTCAAATGAACTTTTCCTCCTCCAAGCTGTCCTTGACATGTATTTTGGTCACAGTAACAGAAAGCTAACTAACACATCTGGTAAATTAGCATATCCTAGAGCAGATGTTGAAAGACTCTTGGTCTTGCTTCTGCTGTGGGTTGAGACAGTGTATCCATGGGAAAGGAACATAACTGGTTTGACTTCCCAAATCCTATTTCCAATGAGGTGCAGCAGGAGTAGGAGTAGCAGGTTGGTAGGAGTAGTATCATCCAGCTCTAAGGCTGGGTCCACACCCTTCCATTCCTAGGACTCCTAGTAGACTATGATGAATATCTCTGCTGCCTTACAGAGTGCTTCACTTGGGCTGCCTCCAGACCTATAATAACCCATTTTTACTGTTCCAACCTTCCTAAGTCTGTCTTGCACTTTTTTTTTTCTTCAGAACTACTAAAGTCACCCACAGGGATAAGTTAAAAATTTATATAATTTTTGCGATCTTACACGAACTAGACACTCTAAAATCTCCATTTAAAGATGACATTACTTGATTCCTAGCACTTCAAATAAATAAATAAATATTTTCTGAGAAAATAAATAAAATCATTATGGAAATTTGAGAAAAAAAAACACAGAAAAAAGGGAAAAATATATTTAATAGTTTTTCCCTGTTTTCTTAAATAAGGAGACCTTGTTATAAGCACAAGCAGCCACAACTTAAAAGGGTCTGCAAATTTGGAAGCAGGCTTTGGTGCTGCATGCTTTTGATATGCCCCCAGTCTTCTCTTCCTTCCTCTACCCTATTTAAAAACATTTCTTTTATCTATTTTCTTACATCCTGGCAATTAGACCAGAATAGACTGATTCTGGTCCCTTTTCCAACTCCACTGTTAGAGGTGAGCTCTGAGAGCAAGAAGAGCTGGGAGCCAGAGCGAGCTGTACATGGTAGAAAGTGACAGCACATAGAGGCTCATGCAATAGGCTCAGCAGTAGCTCAGAACACGTAAAAAACCAAGGCATAGGGAGCTGGAAAAACTTACTTCATAAAATATCTTTTGTTTCCTGTCTCTTTTCTTCTACATTTCTGTCTTATCATTCATTTGATCTTTTTTTATGTCAGAGCAGAAAAATCCTTTGCATGACAATCAGCAAAGCCATAAGCAATCTTCTTTGTTTTCTAAGTGCAGTTCACATTTTTGTTGTTTTCTTAACTTCCAAGTCAAACTTCCACAGATCTTTACTGTCTGAATAGGGGTGATGTTTGCACGCCCTGTGGTGTTCATTATTTTCAGGGAATTGGGTATTGTAACTGAGATACAGGATTAATGAACAGTGGAGATTGTAGAGGGGAAGAAAATTCACAATTTTACCAAAGGCATTGTTATAGGTGAGGTTATGTCTTCAAAAGAAACAAATTTAAACCTACGATTTAATTTTTTGAGTGTGAGCTTTTAATTAGATTTTTTTAGCATTGGATTTCTAGGTTCACTACATTCTCCTTATCTCAATTAGAATTCTTTATTCATTTAATTTTTCTTCAGTTTCATGTCATCTGTAGTGGTTGTCTTACATAACATCTTATTTTCAGAGGTCATTAAAAACACAAATTTGGGGGTAATATAATATAAGGGTATCATAAAATTGCTTTCAGTCATCTATTTTAATATTGAAAAATCCATATTCTCTTCTTTATCTTGAGTAAAAGTTTCTCTTGTACATCATGTTTCAGAATGCTCTCAGTGGCCCTATAATGCTGCTTCTGATTTTGTACTTCCTTTTTTTAAATGAAGAGAGTTTTGACCGTAATTGATATGTTAGACTATGCTCATCTCTGCATGATAGCTTTTATACTCTACTTTAGGTTAAAGCCATTATGAGAACCAAGCAAGATATTCTCCACATGAGTAGAGTGGTTGAGGTACCATGCTGGGCAGAGAGGATCAGATGCTAGAGCTCTAACAGGGTGCCAGATGCATATTCATAGGACTGATGGGTGAAAGTGAGGCAGGATACCACCTGGCAGGGATGCTGGAACCAAAGGCAGAAGCCAAGAAGCCAAGAAGCCAGGAAGCAGAAGCAAATGTGGTACAGAAGGCAAATGCATGGACATAGGAAATTAGTTACCTTCCATAGAAATGTTTTTTTTAAAGCAACTATGTTGAAAATAATGGGAGTCAAGTTCTTCTCAGAAAAGGGATTTTAAACCATATGAATATTGTAATAATGTTTTTGGAATAAATATAGTTGTGCATAGGTTTTTTTTTTATTTTTTACAGACTGCATTTTGATTTGTTGTACACAAATGGGGTACATCATTTCATTTCTATGGTGCTTTAGATTGTGCATATGTTTATAGAGAGAATTATATCACTAAAATTCATCTCTTGAAAAAGCCAATTAACTTTTTTCTGATATTCTGTATAAAATAAGAGCAACTCCCTCCTTATTTTTTATACACAGTTTATCACTGGAGAGAGACGCTTAAATGAAAAGATAAAATCAGTTGCAAGTCTTCAGTAGGTAGAATGCTTGTCTTTCTGGGCTACGTTCAAGATGCCAGCAGTAGGAGAAAAAGAGAGGAGAGAAGAGGGAGAAAGAAGATGGGGTCAAAAAACCGGTGAGATTCCTATCATGGAGGACCTTACAAATCATAAGTAGGCCTGAATTATGGTCTATCTGTAACAGGACGTCATGGAAGGGATTTGACCATAATTAGGATGTGAACTTACTTACGTTTTAAAAGATCGAATTCCTATTGCAAAGTAGAAAATGACCTGTGCACATCAGGAGAGGCAGAAAGAAAGTCAACTGAAGCCTGAGGCCAGATGATGATGTGGCCCACAGTTGAAGTGATCAATTTGTTGGAAGTTAAGGCAGCAAATTTTGAATGACGGGTTGTGAAGTCTATGAAAAAGAAACCAGTCAGGCGTAATATCAGTTTGGGGGACAAAATTACTTATAACATTATACCACATTCAGCATTTTGGAGTGTTTGTGGAAGACCAGAGTTGAAGTCTGAGACATAAATTTTTTACTATATTTGTTATAAGATGACTGCTCTACCTCTAAGTGGAAATGACAAATAGGAACTCTGAAATTTGGAGGAAAAGAAAAGTTATAAAATTGGCAGTTGTTTCTTAAACAAGAAATTTAAAACTTGTATCAGATCACCTATGGAGTTCTATTAGGTATAGAGGAAACCTGTTCTCAGACTGGACCCTGAAGACCTGGTTCCCAGATAGAACCCTGAAGTATACCAACACTGAGAGATCTATAAGATGAACAAAATGAGAGAGAGTGTTGAGAAAAAGTGATTAAGACGAAGTATTGAGAAAAAAGTAAATGGAAAAATAGTGTATTGAAAAAGGGAAAAACTGCGTCTTACAAAAGATGTGATGAATGTGCGGGTGTCATAGAAATGTCTCTGAAGAAGGGTCCCAGGAATTCATGGACAGAAGGGAGGGCTTGACTCAGGGACAGCAGGGTTCCTGGTTTACCTGACAGGAAAGAATTTCAGCACTTAGCAGTCATAGACATCGACAGAGGTTTATTTAGGAAGGCAGGTACAAACATTCAAAGGAGAATGTGGACCATCTAGAGAGTGAGAGATACATTTTGGGGGTTCTGCTTTTAAAGGAAACTCTGTGAGGGGTGGGTGTGGGAAAGTACATGAGAATAATATGAGTCTGATGATCTAAAGACAGTTGCTGGTGGTCTGGTTAATCTCTAGATCCTTAGACTGATGAGTTCTTCATTAAGTGATCAGTAGATAGTGCTGGAACATCCTCTAAATTATGTTTCCCAAATACCATCTGTTCTTCTTATTGGGGGGTTAATTACCAATGCACAAATAGCTTTATACATTTCCCAGGAAGCTGGGAGTACTCTGTCTCCATCAGGAAAGGAGGCAGGAAAGTCACCTAAGGGGGTGAGACATGATGGTGATGTGGCCCACAGCTGGAGTGGTCAACTTGGGAGAGAGACTGGCTTAGGGAGTGATAGGACTTGACAGCATGCCAATTTCAGAATTAAAGTCTTCTTTCCTTTTTCTTCCTTTGTGTCTCCTTGCTAACTGGTTCTTATTCCTTCTATCCTACCCCAAATCGTGTCCAATGATTCTAAGAATTCCTGAATAATGATGACTCAAAATTAAGTTTTTAAGTCTCCTTACTATTTATGACATTAATCAAATAATTTTAGAAGCAAAATCCAAAGGGAGAGACCCATGAGAGAACCAAGTATAAAATAATGAAATAGTAGTATAGATACTTACTTGTTATGGTGTAGGTAGGAGGCATCCCCTAAAAGCTCACGTGTGAGACAATGGCAGAAAGTTTAGAGGTGAAGTGATTGAGTTATGACAGCCTTAGCATAAGTAGTACATTAATACACTGATAGGAATTAACTGGGTGGTAACCACAGGCAGATAAAGTGTGGCTGGAAGGGGTAGGTAATTGGGGGTTGTGCCTTTGGGGTTTATATGTTGCCTTGATGAGCAGAGCTCTCTCTGCATCCTTGAGGTCATGTTCTGAGTGGCTTTTATCTACCATACCCTTGATGTACTGTCTCATCTTGAGCCCAAAGCAATGGAATTGGCCCTCTATGGACTGAGACTGCTGAAACTGAGCACCAAATAAACTTTCCCTCTTCTACATCGTTCTCTTCAGGTTTTGTGGTCACAGTGGTGAAAAAGCTGACTGAAATACTATTTTAAAGGGTAGAAGAGAGAGGGAGTCATAACTAGTGGAACGACATTTTCTACAGGGATTCTATCCTCACAAAAGTAGAAGTTAATCATAGAACAGAGCATGACTAGTTGTTTCATAGTAACAAGAAGAAAACTATGTCATATTGGCACAGATAGAAGTATACTGGTGAATTTGGTAAATGAGAGTATATGGTAGTTTTCTACTGACAGCTCTTTTCCTCTTGGTGGAGTAAGCAATTTTATCAGGTAAAATCGAGTGGGTCTTGGGAAAGAGTGGAATGCAGGAGTCATCTCAAATAGTAAGAGAATGAAATAAGTAGTGGTAAAATTCTGTGGGTAAGAGTAAAATGCAATAAAATTGTCAGAAAGCATTGAGACCCACTTATAGCTCTGGTCATAAAAAATACCATGAAAGCACAAAGCTACAGTAGTTGAAAGAGCACCATAGTGACACAAATACAGATGCACAGACCAGTGGAACAGCATACAGACCTTGGAAGCAAGCCACGCATCTACAGCCAACTATTATTGAGAAAGATACTGAGAACATATATGAAAGAAAGAACAGTCTTTTTAATAAATGGTGCTGGGGAAATTGGATCTATGTAGGCAGAAGAATGAAATTAGATTTTTATTTCTCAACTGTTATAAAAACTAAAACAGAAAAAAGTTAATTGTAGAATTCAAAATTATGAAACAGCTAGATGAAAACAGGCAGTATTCTTCAGAACATAGGAATGGGCAAGGATTTTTTGGACAAGACCCAAAAAGCACAGGAATCAAAAGCAAAAATGAGCAAATGGGATTACATCAAACCTAAAAGCCTCTGTGCAGCAAAAGAAATAACCAACAGAGCAAAGAGATAACAAACAGGAAAGGAGAAGATATTCGCTCAATCTCACTATGATCAAGGAAATGTAAATGAAAACTATAATGAGATGTCACCTCATCAAGTTAGAGGGATTACTATTTTTTATAGTGAAGATAAAAAGTGCTGGCAAAGATGTGGAGAGAAGAAGACTATTGTATCCTGTTGGTCAGAATATAAATTAGCATAGCCATTATGGAAAATAGGATAGACATTCCTGAAAAAATTAAAAATAGAACTATCTTATGAATCAGCAAACCCAGTACTGGGTACATATTGAAGAGAAATGAAAGAAGTATATTGAAGAGATACCTGCACTCCAACTTTCACTGAAGCACCATTCACAAAAGGCAAAAAATGAAAACAGCTTAAGTGTCCATCAACTTATGAATGGATAAAGAATATGTGGTATGCATGCATGTTGGAATACAATGTAGTCATAAAAGTAAATGAAATTCTATCATTCCTGACAGCATGGATGGAACCAGAGATCATTATTTTAAATGAAATAAACCAGGCATAGAGAGACAAGTATTGCATGATCTTACTCATATATGGGATCTAAAACAAAAAGTTGGTCCCATAGAAGTTGAGAGTAGAATGAAGGTTACCATAGGCAGGGGAGAGTAGGGGCAGGGAAGAATGGAGAAAGGGAAATCAATGAGTAATAAAGTATGCCTAGATAGGTCAAGAAGTTCTGGTGTTCAACTGCAAAGCCAGTTGATTACAGATAATGAATGACATAATTTTTATTTTAATAAGCTGGAAGAAAGGATTTTGAATATTTTCACAATAAAAGAAATAGTTTATTGAGGAAATATATATATATATATTTAATCTAGTTTAAACTTTGCATGATATATACATGCCCACAACATGTTATGATACTCTGTGAATGTGTACAAATTTTATATTGCATGTATCTATTAAAGTGAATTTAATTTGAATTAAAATACAGTGAAGCCATTCAATATGTAAGTTTAAATCCATGTTTGGAACATGTGCAGAGTTTTGAAATCTTGCTTATTATTATTTTTGTGGCTTTCCCTGCTGCGTTAAATTTCCTAGATCTGCATCATAAATGACTATAGACTAAGTGGCTAAAAACAACAGAAATGTACTGTCTTGCATTTACAGAGGATAGAAGTTTGTAACCATGTTGTTGACAAGGCCACACTCTATGAAGGCCCTGGGGAAGAACCTTTTCCTTGTCTATTCCTAACTTGTAGTCATCCTTGGTTTATAGATGCACCACTCCTTGCTCTTACCACTGTCAAATGGTATTCTCCCTGTGCTGTTCTGTGTCTTCATATGACAGACTTCTAAGAACAGCAGTCATTGGATTTGGGGCCTCTTTAACCTAGAATTACCTTCTTTTAACATAAATAATTACATTTCCATAGACCTTATTTCCAACTAATGTCATATACTTAACATCTGGGTGGCCATGAAATTTCGTAGGACACCATTTAATACAATGCACAGGTGAGAATGATCATGGAAGAAAATTCCAAGTGAACCGAGATTTAACACAAGGGGATAGTGGTTAGAAATAAATAAAAAGAGTTGTACAGAACAAAGTAAAGAAGTGCAGGTGGTGATAGTGAAAAATTAGTAGGATCAATAGCCTGAAGGTTCCAATGACACGAAATAAATGCTAGAATATAAAGAAATATTAAATTATGATACCGGAAAGAGTGGTTGCAAAGACTATTTATGAAGTCAGAGAATGGCAAGTTCAAAATTGGTATCTTGGAGATGTGGATGTTGGTTGTGAGTCTAGAATGTAGAGCACACTGCAAAATCCATGGAAGAAAGGAGAAACTAATTATTAGAAGTTAAGTTATTGGATGGATGATTATCTATATGTATATTGAAGACAACAAGGGTTATGACAGAAGACATGGAAAGACATTGAACCCATTGCTGAAATCTTAAAAAGTGATAAAATAAATTACTTAGAGAATTTTGAAATCTTCTTCAAAGTAGTTTGGTTTGTTTTCTTGAGGGCAGACCTGAAAACAAATTCTTATGAGACTAATTTTGTAGGAACATTTCCAAAATAAGGGGTTTGGGAGAAGTAGATTAGGCAAATTGGAAAGCTAAACCAGAATGTGGTCTAAGCCGGAGACAATATTTAGCCTACGTCTATGGGAAATTCTGGAGGAAAAAATAGTGCCACAATATTGTTCTTATCTTCAGGTAAAGGGTTACAATTTCTCTCCCCTTGCTAGCCATTCACTGGCACATGGATTCTAGGATAAACTGTTAAGGATGTATGCATATGTAATATTTTTGTTATGGAGTCTCCCACTTTATCAAAAGTATTTCTTTTTAGAAGAAGGAAAATGTCGGTAATTAGAAGTCAATATTGATAGCAGTTGACATGTATGCACACCTGTCAGGGTGGGACACTGACAGTATTCCCTAAAGGTATATAGTGGGATAATCTTATTTTACTTGCAATATGTAATGGATGAGGTTTTGAGGACAGAAGTTCTATAATCTGCAAGTCAAATTAAGAGTTGCAAAGTCCTTGAACAATACATGGGTCATATAGTTGATGAACTGTGATAAATGAATTGTCCTAGTTTGAACAATCACGGGGATGAAAAATAAAATATTATTAAGGAAGAACTGGAATCTTTCAAATCAAGAAGGTTAAAGTATAAGTGAAGGAACAGGAAAGAATAAAGTTTGCTTATGACAGATCATGTGTACATGAAAGCACAAGACTACATCGTAAGTGATCACTATTATTTATTTGTTCTAATTATTTATACATGACAACAGAATACATTTTGATTCATTATACATGAATGGAGCACAACTATTCATTTCTCTGGTTGTACATGATGTAGATTCCACACCATTCCTGTGATCATGCAAGTACCTAGGTTAATGATATCAATGTCATAAGCATACAAAACAGAAACAATTGAAGGAAAAGACTTGCAGTGTGAAGTTTTGAGCATACTCTAAACTCAAAGCTTCCATTTTCTAAGGGAAAATTATCATCCAGAAACAGTAGTGTGCTAGCCAGGAAAGCTTATTACATAGCCTTGATTGATTTAATCACCGGCTATGTGGTTGACCTCTACCTAGTTTCCCTCTTTCATCTGTAGAGGTTGGACATAAAAGTCACTTGGCTCAAGACATCAAACCTGGAATTACATGTTTGGTCTTTTGACATGGGAAGACCTTATGCTGAGTCATCCCACTGGCATATACTATCTAGGGGTCCACCTTGAATCACCTTCTAGTGTAAACCCTCCAGTGTGGTTTGACGTACCTGATATGAATACCAAAGTCCACCCACCTTGTATTCCATACCTATTTATTTTTCCACATGTTCAGATTCTGAATGTTTCCAGCAAATAACTAGGAAGCAAATGCCAAAGACATCCTTATTGCTGAAGAAATTCCTAACTGTCAGGATTACAAATTACCCTCCTAGGAGCTGAGGCAGACTTGACCTCTCTTTGGGTAAAGGTATCTCCTCACTACATACTGACTCATCTTCATATCTCCAACACCCAGCCCAGTGTTTGGCACATGCTATCTTGACAGAAATTATTTAAAAATAAAATTATGCAAAGTCTATTAAGAGATGATTATTCATTATGAGAAAAATAAGTAGAGGGATAGTTGTGAGTGAGTACAATCTAGAGAATTCAAGCACGAATTTTTCCTCCCCTATGGGTTAGATTTATTTATTCATTTGTTATTACCAGTGAAAGGATTTCATCTGTCATTCTGATTCCTTTTACTTTAATTTTTTTTCTTTTTTAAATTATTTATTTATTTTTAAAATTTTTACAGAATGCATTTTGATTCATTGTACACAAATTTTGAACAGAGAATCTGAGATATCCCACATTACATACACCTTCTCATTTCTGTCTACATATTTTGTAATAAATTTAAATTTGCTTAAAACTAGAAAATATTTTTCTTAATGCTTACTGATGCTACAAAGCTGTAAATTGATGAAAGTAATATCACATTGATTCAAATAGTTTATATTTGATGTTTGCATACATCAGAAGGAATTCGACTTAAATGGATTAACTATAAATTCAATAAACTGGTTCATTGAATAAAATAACAGAATAACCATTTCTTTTCTTTGAATTAATAAGTTGCTGGTCAGAACTGATACAATGTAATCTTTAAAAATAATATATAATCTTTCTCTTCTTAGTATATACTAATGAGGAAAGAGAAGCAACAGTTTGTACTTTCTTAAAATATTTCCACATTCTACCACAACACCAAACATAATCAGTAAAAAATTACTAAATTTGAAAATATGTACACCTTATGTAACACTAGTGTTTGATAATTTATCTTATCTTCTTAGTATGCTATGGGAGCTTCTAGTGACAGATTTTTAAGTCTCGTAGTTTGCACAATCATTTATGATCAGAAACAAAGAGTCAAAATTTCTAGCATAATAATTGGACATAAAACAATAACTTATAAAATAGTAGTTATGCATATTATTATATGTAAATATAATACATATGCATGTATACAAGTATATATTACTTAGAATGATTTTGATTAGTGTGATGAAAGTAATGATTATAAACAGGATGGAAAACATTGCCTTTCAGAATGCAATATATGCTTTCTCATTGCAGCAACATTGAAATCAGAAAGTCAGTTCTTATTGTACTCTTGCACAGTCAACATGAATGCAGGATAACTTAAAATAAACTTTTATTGATGTTAAATATACATTAAGAAAACTATACCTTTAATGAATATAAAACACAATGGCTGAATACCTCTATTTAACCATCTCCTAAATTCAAAGCAAAATAGAACTGCCTCCTGAAGCCCCACTCATAGTCTTATTCAGTCACTCTCTGTTCATTACACACCAGAGGTACCTGCCATTCAATTTCTAACACATAGACTTTTTTATAGCATTATTCTTATTTGCTTCTTTATTAAGTGAAAATTTTATTTTTTTCTCCCCCCAAATAATAAACTACCATGCATGGAATCACAGAAATGTCTCCAGATTGGTGACCTAAGTCCAGACAGTATTTGTAGCTATCCCATCCAGATGTTCACGCATTCTTTTTTTCTCTCTGTGATCATCATTAGTTCAATCACATTGTAAATAATATCTATTTTTCTACTTTCAAATGATATAAACATTTTCAATAAAAAAAAAAAAACAAACAGCAAACAATCAGACAGAAAGGAATAGTGAGTATTTCAGTGCATTTAGGATAGGTCATACTATAGAATGAAGTGAACAAAGCCTAGAGAACTGCAGGGAAAAAAATCAGACAGCAGGTACATGATGGAAGTTGACATCTCTGAATGTCTGTAATACACTAGGAAGAAAAGAGTTAGACTTGGTGCTAATGCTATTCATTCACAATGCATTAGTTAAAGTGAAAGTGAATATATATATCATCATAAATCTTGTTAATAACATAAACATCTGTCAACTGTGCATACAATAACAGTGAATGAAATTCATTATCTTTTAAGTCAGTTTATTTCATAAAAATATCAGTTTCAATTAAAAGACTATTATTTTTTCCAGTAGGGTAAAATTTTCTCTTTATTTAATTTTTATGCAGTGTTTTAGTTCAGTTTGGAGAATCCACACAAATATATGGAATCCCT
Organism: Sciurus carolinensis; assembly: GCF_902686445.1. Classification (NCBI taxonomy): domain Eukaryota; kingdom Metazoa; phylum Chordata; class Mammalia; order Rodentia; family Sciuridae; genus Sciurus; species Sciurus carolinensis. Next base: position 91,698,143 of record NC_062224.1, read on the forward strand.
TTTCCATATGGCCGAAGTCATGTGAGAGATAATATTAATTTCAAAGTTTTATTAAAAAAACTCTAGTTCCTTAAGTAGCTTTTCAGTTGACATTGTTTTAATTTTATTCACCATATTCATCCAAATCAATCAATCTATAGAATTCCTTTTGTTTATTTTGGTTTTTATGATTAATTGGCAAATATTTGTATATACTATATAATGATTTGCTGTATATATTGTATAATGACTAAACCAAGTAATTTATACATCCATTACTGCATGTACCAATTTTTTTGTATGGTAAGAACAGCCTAAATTGATTCTCTAAGAAATTTTGAAATACATAGTACACTACTATTGTCTATACTCACCACAGTATGCAATAGGTCTTAAAAAGCATATTCTTCCTGTGTAACTAAAACTTTGTATCACCTCATTCATAATCTATAAATTGTAATAGTGTGATTATTCATCCCTACAATTAAATTTTTTTATTTGTTCTAGTTAGTTATAGATGACAGTAGAACACATTTTGACACATCATATACATCATTCTTCTGGTTGTACATGATGTGGAATCACACTGGTCATGTATTCACATATGCATGTAGGGTAATAATGTCCAAATCATTCTACTATCCTTCCTACTACCCATCCCCTCCCTTCATTCCCCTCTGACTAATCCAAAGTACCGTTTTTTCTTCCCTAACCCCTCACTACCTATTGTGAATTAGCATTTACATATCAAAGAAAACATTTGGCCTTTGGTTTTGGAGCATTGATTTATTTCACTTAGCATGGTATTCTCCAGCTCCATCCATTTATTGGCAATACCAAAATTTCATTCTTCTTTAAGGTTGAGTAATATTTCATTGTGTATATATATGCTACACTTATATTTGTAATGCCTTTGTGTTTTCACAAAATAAATGTTTTCAGTAGATTGATTATGTCAATATAAACTTGGAAACTCTGGTTTAGTTATATAAGTCAACCTACCAAGTTTATTAGTATGGATTAGATATAAATTACTTTTTCTTTCTTTATTTATGCATTGTAATTATACATAATAGTAGCATCCATTAAGTAGTTCTACATCTCTGTGGACTAATTTCCTCTATTCAAACTATTTTGGAAAAAAATATACACTAAATTAGTTAAAGATTAAAATTGTGATTTTTCTAATAACAAGAAAAATAGTTGTGTTCATAATAATAGATGTTATCCTAGTTCTAAAGGTTAGAACCTAATATTTCACACTTTCAAATGCTATTTGATAATACCTAACATACCTAATAAATAAGCATTACTCTCTTTTCTCAGTGCTTTTCAGTAGTAGTTACATGCATCATGGCACTTGTAGCCACAGAAATTTAAGAGTTTCATTAAAGAGTTGCATTTCATTAAACAAATATTTACTGGATTCCTACCATGCACTGTACTTTGTTCAAGGTGCTTGTCGTATATACACTAGTGGACAGAACAAACATCCCTGTCTTCTGCAATTTACATTTAAGAAGGAAGGTGAGTAACCAAGTTTCAGTTACAGAGACTTTCTTAGTGTAAAACAAGACCATGTCAGTGCCGGACAGTTCTTGTCTCCTGCACTCAAAAAACAAAGTACCCAGCTGATGAGGGTGATTATTCAGTAGCGAATTTATTGGAAGCAAGCAAGGAAAGATCCCATGACATGGAAGGAGTTAAAAGGTGATACTGTTGGTGGCTCTCTGTCTAGGATTTTTATACTGTTTAATGAGGAACTAACTTTTCACTGGGGAATCACCTTGATTGTTTTCTTTTTTCTGACTCAATTGAAAGTGTGCAATTTTAATTTCTTATTCCCATCATGGGATGATTTAACGCTTTTGTTAACTGGAGTTTGTCCTGTACCTATTTCTTAAAACAAAAGGATTGTTTGGATTCAAAACAAATCTGAGTTGACTTATGTTAGGGTAATCAAGGAAACTGGGCAACAAAAGAATACCTGGAAATCTAAGCATGAGTATGGTCTTCCAGTCAGGCAGCCAAGACCAAAAATAACCACTGCCAAAACAAACAAACAAACAAATAAATAAAAACAAACTTTAACCTAGGGTTTTAATCTGGGGTAGTTGGATCCTCATTCTCCAAGTCCCCATTTCTTTCTCCTGTCTAATTAGGTTCACAGAAGACCAAGAGGCAGAATTGTGGAAATTCCAATACAAGGAGGATCTAGTCAGACAATGTTAAAGAATAAAGGATATTATTTTTAGCCTAGTTGTTTCTAGGATAAGTACAATAAGTCATAAATTTTAAGGATATTTGCTATGGTATGAATATGTGATATACCTCTAAAACTCAAGTGTCAGACAATGCAAGAACTTTGGAGGTGAAATGATTAAATTTTGAGAAATAAAATTTAATTAGTAGATTAATAAACTGGTATGGATTCACTGAGTGGTAATTATAGGCAGGTAAGGTGTGGCTGGAGGAGGTGGGTCACTGGGAGGATGCTCTGGGGTTTATATTTTGTCTCTAGTAAGCAGAGATCTCTGTGCTACCTGCTATCCTTGTCATGACCTGCCTTCCCTCAACACACACTTATGCCATGGTGTTCTGCTTCAACTTGGGCCCAGAGCAATGGAGTTGACCATCTGTGAACTGAGACCTCTGAAACTGTGAGCCTCAAAAAAAGTTTTCCTCCTCTAATTGCACTTGTGAGGTCTTTTAGTCACAGTGATGAAAGACTGATTAAAACAACATTTTTCCATAATTATAGTAATCAAGAATCCTGTTTTTTTCCCTGTTCTGTCACAGATATAAAATGTAAACTCATATGTGTTGTTTACCATTTCATATCAATTTTCCCTTTTGTAAAATGATAAAATAATGTAGACATTGAGGTGAATATATGTGGCTTTACTACAGGTAGCAATCAATCACTGTGAATGCCTTTTAAAGAATATTGTTCAAAGTAGCACCATTGTTAAACCCATTCGTTTTTTAATTCTATAAGGATTCAATTATTCCATTATAATCTGAATTTGAAAGCATCCTTCAAATAGTAACAATTAAAGTGCCTAATTTCACTAAAATCAGAAGGCTTGATACATTATTTTCTATTTGCTAATTTCAATTTCTATGAGTTTGATATTTTCCCAGCTCAAAGGAAATATAATTGTTTTATAAAAATAGATTATCTTATGTATTAAAGATTTGAAAGAGCAAATTTAAAATTTCAAAAGACTTAATAAAAAATCTTTGATAAACTCTATGATTCTGAACAAATAATTTGATTTTTTTTTCAATTATACATAAAAATTGAGTCCTTTTTATGATCAATGGACCTTTCTTCACAGGAATGCTGCTCCAATTCTTTATAGGGTGAACACCCTCTCATCTTACAAGACTCATCTTAAATGTCCTTTCCTCAATGAAACCCTCCCTCCAAGGGTCCTCAAACTAACATAGATCCCCTCTACCTCTGTAACTCTCATAACATCTTGCAATCACTCCACATCATTTATCTTAACCTTATTATATTTTGTTTGCATATTTATTTGTTTAGTGGTTGCCCTATCACTCTAAGCTTCTTAAGATCATGTCCACCATATGTGTTTTATTTCATAAGGTATATTAACTAACTCGTGCCTGGCATTAGCATAAATTTTCAAAAATTTTTGTGTTTTTTTTTTTAAAAAAGAATGGAGAATGAATTAGATGTAACTTCAATGACTTTTCCTGAAGAGTAGTTGCTTAATGCTGTTATATTAATTTGATAAGTTATAAAGAGCTTTAACTTACATGTTCACTAATAATAATTGAACCTACTGTTGATTCTGTATAAAAGTATTTCATTTCTCTGAAGAAAGATGTTCCTGATTGTTCAGGCAGGCGCTCCAGCCCATGTCCATTCCCCTCTTATTTTTAGTAACATACCCCGGGTTTGTTAATGAAGGTGTCCTTTTACCGTGCACCTGAGAAAGGAAGAGTCTAGCCCCACCTTCATAGGTAGGCGAACCCTGATTGGTTCAACCCAAAGGCATTTCCCTTCCCCTTCACCAATGATTGGCTTAGGGGTTAAGTTTGTTTTCTACTACTGACCAGTGAGGACACAGGAAATCTGCTGATATTTCTAGACAGATTTTTTATTTTTATTTTTATTTTTTAACTTTTTTAAAGGAGATCCAGAAATAAATGAGTTCACTTCCTTCCTCAGGTAATTCTTGTGCCTTACCCTGACCTCAACAACTTCAGCGACCATAAAAGGAATCAGTGTGGCACAGGCATGCTGCCGATGACAAAGCAGATAGGGATAATCAGGTCTTTGAATCATCACTGTGCTACTTAATTAACCAGCTCTGAAGACGCCTCACCTTGAATTTTTGTTCAGTGTAAACCAGTTTGAAAGTTTTTTTCCCTCCTACTTTCTGTCAGAAAGATCTGAAGTACATTTTCAAAACAATAACATGTGACATTAGTGCTTTGAATTTTGAACATTTTGAAATATTATTTCAATACAAAAATGTATGACATTAAGGATTGATACTAGTGAATACTATTCCAATAAAATAGTTAATCTGCATAATTATCAATTTCACCTTGCTGGTCTGTAAAGAAATTGTACATTAGCATGGAATGGAAGAGAGGAGTTTAGTTGGATTGGGTTAAAAAAAAACATGTAATTATCTGCTGTTTTCCCATTAAAATTTTCATCATAAATTACTTTATGCCAAGCAACTTAATAGCTATACCCCAGCTGGAGCTGAAAATAATCATCTGACACTGTAGGAGTCAAAATGTGTTATGATATCAAACTTATTAACTTCTTTCTGTTAAAAGTGACTTAGCTCAAATATTGAAGCTTTAATGAGTAATATTGATAATAATTAGCATGCACATTTGTCAGCCATGGGATGCTTACTTAGTTTTCATGGCACATGACATTAAAATAAAGCATCATTTTCATGTGTTCTTCCTTTAGGATGAAGACTGAATTTGTGAAACTCTCAGTAATACTATTGACTCCATAATTATGTAAACTATTAATAATAATCATAGATTACTTACGTGAAGTTTTATATATGGGAGTCTAGTCGAATGTCCTTATACATAATATCTTAATTAATTCAAAAATTTTATGTAATAAGAATTTTTATTATCTTCCTAGAGATGAGCAAATAGATGCCTAGAAATATTGCAAGTTGTCTGAGTGCCTTAGAGAGCAGGAGGTGGAGCTACATTTTTTGAATGTACTTTAAGCTACTGCATTGGATACCTCCTACTAGATAAAACATAATAATAATTAAAGAATGAATATTTAAGATTTTTTCTTCTTTTAAATTCACAACTGGGCATGGTGGTGCATGCCATAATCCCAGTGGTTCCAGAGACTGAGGCAGGAGGAACTCAAGTTCAAAGCCAGCCTCAGCAAAATGAGGCTCTAAGAAATTCAGTGAGATCCTGTTTCTAAAAAAAATATAAAATAGGTCAGGGGATGTGACTCAGTGGTTGAAGGCCCCTGAGATCAATCCCTGGTACCACCCCACCAAAAAATTTACATGTAGCTTGTTTAGAATTTGAAAGAATATTTTACTTGTGTTAAATAAAATACCCCTTAATACATCTAGTGAAAAAAATCTGTTTTCCTCACTGTTTTTAAGATGTACCTTTTAAGTTTAGACTTAAGATTATTTCCAAATATAGTAATTATTTTCTTATGCTACATATAGAACTTTGTTTTTTAAGAAACAGTCATAAATATAAGTCTAACTTCATTTTTAAAGTTATAATTATCATTTGGTTCTCCTGTAAAATTAAGTTTTTGATTAAATTACCAATTTGATTCATTTTGTTTCCTTTGCATGTATATTATTATTTCATTTAAATATATTTAATGAATATTCTCATGAATAAATTACCTTTACAAACAATAAATTATAACAAATAGCATTATCAAAAGTGCAAGTTGTAAATCTCTCTTTTCCAAAAGGATGTTTCTTCAAATTTTTTTTATGTTTTTTTTTTTTCTAATTATTATTGTATACAAATGGGATACATGTTGTTTCTCTATTTTTACATGGAGTCAAGGCATAACATTTGTGTAATCATACGTTTACATAGGGCAATAATGTTTGATTCATTATTTTTTTCCCTTCCCCCCCACCCCGCCCACCCCTCTTTTCCCTCTATACAGTTCTTCTTTCCTTCATTCTTACCACACTCCTTATCCCTAACACTAAACCTAACCCAAACTCTAATGCTAACCGCTCCCACCCCCCCATTATATGTCCTCATCCGCTTATCAGCGAGATCATTCATCCTTTGGTTTTTTGAGATTGGCTTATCTCACTTAGCATGATATTCTCCAATTTCATCCATTTGCCTGCAAATGCCATAATTTTATCATTCTTTATGGCTGAGTAATATTCCATTGTATATATATATATACCACAGTTTCTTTATCCATTCATCAACTGAAGGCATCTAGGTTGGTTCCACAATCTGGCTATGGTGAATTGAGCAGCAATGAACATTGATGTGGCTGTATCTCTGTAGTATGCTGATTTTAAGTCCTTTGGGTATAGGCCAAGGAGTGGAATAGCTGGGTCAAATGGTGGTTCCATTCCAAGCTTTCTGAGGAATCTCCATACTGCTTTCCAGAGTGGCTGCACTAATTTGTAACCCCACCAGCAATGTATGAATGTTCCTTTTTCACCACATCCTCGCCAACACCTATTGTTGTTTGTGTTCTTGATAATCGCCATTCTAATTGGGGTGAGATGAAATCTTAGGGTAGTTTTGATTTGCATTTCCCTTATTACTAGAGATGTTGAACATTTTTTCATATATCTGTTGATTGCTTGTACATCTTCTGTGAAGTGTCTGCTCATTTCCTTAGCCCATTTGTTGATTGGATTATTTGTATTCTTGGTGTAGAGTTTTTTGAGTTCTTTATATATTCTGGAAATTAGCGCTCTATCTGAAGTATGAGTGGCAAAGATATTCTCCCACTCTGTAGGCTCTCTCTTAACATTGCTGATAGTTTCCTTTGCTGAGAGAAAGCTTTTCAGTTTGAATCTATCCCAGTTGTTGATTCTTGCTTTTATTTCTTGTGCTATGGGAGTCCTGTTAAGGAAGTCTGATCCTAAGCCAACAAGTTGAAGATTTGGACCTACTTTTTCTTCTATAAGATGCAGGGTCTCTGGTCTAATTCCGAGGACCTTGATCCATTTTGAGTTGAGTTTTGTGTAGGGTGAGAGATAGGGGTTTAATTTCATTCTGTTGCATATGGTTTTCCAGTTTTCCCATTACCATTTGTCGAAAAGGCTATCTTTCCTCCATTGCATATTTTTGGACCCTTTGTCTAGTATGAGAAAATTGTATTTCTTTGGGTTTGTGTCCATGTCCTCTATTCTGTACCATTGATCTACCTGTCTATATTGGTACCAATACCATGCCATTTTTGTTACTATTGCTTTGTAGTAGAGTTGAAGTTCTGGTATTGCGATACCCCCTGCTTCGCTCTTGCTACTGAGGATTGCTTTAGCTCTTCTAGGTTTTTTATTCTTCCAGATGAATTTCATAATTGCTTGCTCTATTTCTGCAAGGTACATCATTGGGATTTTAATTGGAATTGCATTGAATCTGTATAGCACTTTAGGTAGTATGGCCATTTTGACAATATTAATTCTGCCTAACCAAGAACATGGGAGATCTTTCCATCTTCTAAATTTTCTTTAATTTCTTTCTTTAGTGTTCTGTAGTTCTCATTGTAGAGGCCTTTCACCTCTTTTGTGAGATAGATTTCCAAGTATTTTATTTTTTTCGATGTTATTGTGAATGGGGTAGTTTTCCTAATTTCTCTTTCTGAAGATTCATCACTTATGTATAAAAATGCATTGGATTTATGAGCATTGATCTTGTAACCTGCTACTTTACTGAATTCACTAATGAGTTCTAAAAGTTTTCTGGTGGAATTTCCAGGTTCCTCTAAATATATAATCATATCATCAGCAAACAGGGATAGTTTGAGTTCTTCTTTTCCAATTCGTATCCCTTTAATTTCTTTGGTTTGTCTGATTGCTCTGGCTAGAGTCTCAAGGACGATGTTGAATAGAAGTGGTGAAAGAGGGCATCCCTGCCTTGTTCCAGTTTTTAGGGGGAACGTTTTCAGTTTTTCACCATTTAGAATGATATTGGCCATGGGCTTAGCGTAGATGGCCTTGATAATGTTAAGGAATGTTCCCACTACCCCAATTTTTCCTAGTGTTTTGAGCATGAAGGGATGCTGTATTTTATCGAATGCTTTTTCTGCATCTATTGAAATAATCATGTGATTCTTAACTTTAAGTCTGTTGATATGGTGAATGACATTTATTGATTTCCGAATGTTGAAAATTCAGTATTGCAAAGAAACTTAGGTAGAAATATATAGTCATTAATTATGTAGGTATAGAAAAAATAAGAAGTCATATGAAGTAATGGACTAATTACTATATATTAGAATTAAGTAATTATGGCCTATTAGTGAATTTGTGCTATTTTCAGGGTTACATGTATCTATATACATCTATATTTTCCATTTATACCTCTTCCAATTTTTCTTTGCTCTCTGCATATCATATATTTAAGCATCCAAGTAAAATTCCTTATAAGTTTAATAGCTTTCTCATATTGTGTATTAATTTTTCACATAGGTGCACACTCCAAAGGATACATTTCTATAAAAAGTCATTAAGTGAATGTATATATAAATATTAGATATTGATCATGTATTTAATAAGCACTTGGATTAATCACATGAATATAGAAAATGCACAGTCTCTAAGGAACTAGCACTTTGGTGGAGTAAGTTTGTATTATATTCATAGGAATCATAGCATAAATAGGTATCAATTACTATTTTCCTTTTATAAATAAAAAAGCTAAGTTTTAAGAAGTTTATTAATTTGTTAATTTTCATTGAAATCATAAGGATTTTCTCCAGGTCTTAGAAATATTTAGAATTTCTCCTAACCTCATTGTGTTTGTTAGTTTTTCATTCCTATGACCAAAATATCTGATGAAAACAACTTAGAAGAGGAAAGTTTATTTTGGGCTCATGGTTTCAGTAAACTGAGTCCATGGCTGACCAATTCCATTGGTCTGGGCCCAAGTGAGGAGGAAATCTTGACAGAAGTGTATGGTGGAAGAAAGCTGCCCCTTTAATGGTAGCTAGGAAGCACAGAAACTGTGAAGCAACCCAAGGACATGCACCCAGTGGTCTAATTCCTCCAGACACATCCCAGTAGCCTAGAGTTACCACCTAGTCCATTCAAACTATTAATCCATCAAATGGAATCATCCACTCTTTGGGTCACAGCTCTCATCATCTGATCATTGTACCTCAGTAGCCCTACACTAATGTGAGAGCTTTATATCTAAACCATAACACTCACTATATTCATTTTCAGCAAGGTTATCAGGAGTGACTGTCCCACAATCAATTGAAAATACCAAATCTTTCCACTCTTCTATTTAAACAATTCAAGTGCTACCAATTGCTATAAAGATGAGAACCAGTTTCCTCAATCTATGTTATCATTTAGCTCTATGCTCTATCAGGGATAGATTTGTCAATGTTGTTCAATTTGATCCAAATACTGAGATAGAAGGTTGGAAATCAACTGGGGATGGTCATCCCATATCAAAGATTTTGAAGGACTTGATTATTGAATAATGATTGAAGCACTATTCTGATTGTAATAGATGTGTAGGAGACCACTCTCTTTCCTACAAGAACATAAAAATGTTCTTTGTAACAGAAAGACTATTTTTTTTATATATGGAGTAGATGAAAGAGCACTCTGCTAAATTTTAGGACATGGCTGAGTAGTTTGAAGAGCAGCTGATGGAATATCGGTTTTGAGCTTGAAGCCAGTGGGTAAGGCAACCTAGGCAACTTCTCAGATCCAGGGTGTTAAATGCTCTCAGGTAGGAGTTTATCTTTGACATTAAGGGGAAAACCTAAATAAACCCTCTATTTCCACTTGCTTTTAGTTGATTACTTTAAAAAATACTAATTTTAGATGACATGGCAGTACATTATTAGGCTCCTACTAGCTTTGCTGTACACCTTGGACTGAAGGCACCCAGTGGGTTAGAAGTGTTTACGTGGGAGAAGCTGCATTCCACTCTCTGATAGTAAGAAATTCATTTTCCCTTTTCATCTCCTGTCCTCCAGTGGAAGTTTCCTTTTGCTATCTTTCCTGTTCTCTGATGAAAAAAATGTTTTTTGTATCCTGTTGATTAATGGCAGATTTAGAATTTCTGAGGAAAGGAATTAAATTGGCATGAGTCAAGATTCTGTAATCATTAACTTTTCTTTTCAGGTTTACAGAACTCAGAGCCTCCAGTGACCTTCAGATAACAGCAGGTTGTGCTTCAGAAAAGCAGGCCACCCCACAATTTGTAACTACCCTGGTGTCCACCTCTCTGATATGTCTTCCCAAGAATAAGACATGCATCTGCATCCCACAAGCAAGGTGATTTTTTCAGGGTAAGAGTTGCCATCTTCCAGCTCATTGACTTGTTGCCAGTAAAGCCCTTCCTTCCCTTGTCCACTGTTCCTAAATGACTGACTTCACAGGTGCAGTGGAAACAGACCTTTCATGGCAGCAAGGGAAGGTATCTCTCAAGCACTGCAATGGACTTAACAGAGGTGGGGACTGGGACAACTCACAAGTCTCATCACTTCTCTCTGCCGTGGTCCTGCCCATTATCTCTTCAGAGCATACAGTCTCCTTTCTTCATTTCCTCTACTCAGTCTTTCCAACCTAGGCATGAGATAAGGAAAGAGTTTCTTTTTGCTAGTATTGTTTGTTTTTTTATTGTTATCGTTTTTCACAACTTAGTCATCTGGACAATCATGTATTTCAAGAATTCATTTCCATTCCTTTTTTTCTCCTCCCCTTCCTCCCTTTTCCCTCTTGGTGTTTAGTTTAATATTTATTCTATTAAAAGAAATCAACACAGGGTACAGTTGTGCAAAAATACACTGTCAAAATGGAGGTAAAAATGGCATGTGTGATATGTTGATATCTGATATGCTTTTTTTGAACTCCCATTAAGATATTACTAAATATAAAAAAAGGACAAAATATGCAACTATATGGGAAATTGTAAGTCTAACATTGACTTTCCATAGTTTGAAATCTGAGTTCACTTTTATAGTGTTAAAACTGTTGTGCCATAGTTAACGATTTTAGATAATACACATTTAGACCTGCTAAATTTATCAAAATTATCTATTAAGTTCATATGTATTATGGTTTGGATATGAGGTGTTCCACCAAAACTCCTGTTAGTACAGGAATATTCAGAGGTAAAATGAGTAGATTATGAGAGCTGCAACCTAATTAGTTCATTCTAGTTTGAATGGACTGATGGGTGACAACTGTAGGCAGGAGGAGGTAGGTCACAGAGGGCATGTCCTGGAAGATGCATTTTCCCTTCTGCTCCTTCCTTTCCCTCTCTGCTTCCTGACCCCACCATGAACTGAGCTGCTTTCCTCCATTGGGCCCTTCCCCCATGATGTGTGGCTTCCTCTTGGGCCCAGAACAATAGAATTGACCATCATAGATTGAGACCTCTTAAACCATGATTGAAGGATGTGGAAAATAACATCCCCAAAGAAATGGAGCATGACAGATCCCAAGGAGAAGGGAGGACAATGGGTCCTGGGAGAGAGAAGGTAAATACTAGGCCTTTGGTCCTAGACTTTCATCCCTTCCCAGTGACAATGAGTTCCGGAAGGAAGGAGGTAAACAAATGTGCACTGGGCTCTGGATTTTTATCCCAGTAACAGTGAGTTTCAAGCTTTTAAAATTGTTTCCCTGAGTTAGAATGAGTTTCAAGCTTTTACAGCTGTTTTCCGAGTTAGATTTTTAACCTGCTCAATGAGTTTCCTGACTGCCCAGCTGGCCCCTCCTAAGTCTCCAAAGATTAAGTCACACTAAACATTTTGCTGTGATTAACTCTCATTAAGACCCCTCTCGTAACCAGTTGCCATTTTCTCCCCTAAAATTGTGCCATGTGCCATTCCACTGCTGCTTAATAAAGATGGCTTGCTGATACCTTTGAGGTCTGTTCCTGTTTCAGTTATTTTTGCTTCAAATAATCCCAAAATAAATGTTTACACTTTCAAATTTTTCTTGTTGAGTGTTTTGGTCACAGCAACGAAACAACTAACTAAATGTGTTTTTGATTTTCATATCTCATAACTTTGAGAAATAAAGACTTCATCAAAGAACACTATAGGTAATTATTCCTTCCACCAAAGTCCCAAACATTGGTTATTGTTTTCTTGAAATGTGGAGTTATGCCCTTACTTCTCTCCCTTACACAATAGGTTCCTTTCTTTTTATAATTTGTAGTTTCTAGCCTTGATGAAAAATATTATGGGTAGGAATTGTAGGTTTTAAAAAGTGGAGAACAGAGATTAACAGAGATTGGAGCAGCCCATGTAGGACTGTAGACTTCTTTAATGCAACTGGCTGAAGAAAAATTAAAGAAGTTTAAGTTGCCCCATGATTCACATTTTCAAAAATATTGCTTTTATGGGATTTTTAGAATCACCAGAAGAACATTTTTAATTTTCCAAGAGCAGACAGAAGTCCAAATTTTGTTTTGGAATCCTTTAATTTCTCTGAGGCATAAACAAAATGTTTCTGTGTGCCAAGATTAGCCTGTAAGTCATTAATTATGAAATACATTCTGTAGCTTATATGTAAAGAATAGAACAAAAGGAAAAAAGCTATTTGGTTAGGTAAACTTCCACAATAGTATGTCACTTTTATGTGTCATTCACAGATGAAAATCCATAATCTGATCTTCATTTCTATAACATCACTTTGTCTTCGTTCTTACCAATTGGATAGAAATATTCTTTCTCCTTTTAAATATCTATCTCTCTACTCAAAAGCTAAAGGTCACCTACTTTTATCCCTTAGAAATCTTATTAAATGAGTTATGTCCTCTTCTTTCTATATCTTCAACCATCCTCTGAAATTAATATCAGTGGATGTCAAATCTCTCCCATTTGACAACAGCAAAAAACAAAACTGGCATCTATTGGCTCTCTCCTCATTTCAGTTATGCTATTCATTGTCACCCTTTGTGAAAGAATAACCCTTCCTTATTGTCACTTAATTTTTGTCCTTTAATTCTGACTCAAATAGAGTTTAGCCCCATCCTCAACACTTTCTTGAAACTGTTCTTATAGGATGCGCTGAATAAACTCACATTTTGCTCAGTCTAATGGAAAATTTTATTCTTCAGCAAAGTTTGATCCTTTATAGCATTGTACATTATGGGTCATATTAATATGTAATTTTTCTTCTGCTTATATGTTGGTTATCATATACAGATGTGTATTAATTTGTACTGTTTTTCTTGTAATTTTTAAATATTATATCCATGTGATTCAGATATTCTATGCCAATATATATTCTCAAGCACTTTCATGGTAGTTTTATTTATTTTGTTTATATTTTTATTCGGATGTATTTGCACCTGCTTATGGGATACAGTGTGACAATTTGATAGCTGTGTACAGTGTGTGGTGATCAGAACAAGATAACAAGCACGTCTACCTCTGAAAGCATTAATCCTGTCTATGTGCTAGGAATTTATGTTCTTTTATATTTATTTTTAAATGCATAATAAAGTAGGCAATAGTCAATCTGTAACTGTAGAAAGCTAGAACTATTTGCCCCTAGCTAACCTGTGTATTGTTGCCTCATATCTAACTTCTTCCAGCACCTTCTTCCTCTTGCCTATCCAAGTATCTAATGACATTATTCCACTCTTCTTCCCTGAGATCAACATATTTAGTTTCCACAAATGAGAGAACATGTGATATCAGTCTTGGGGAAATATTAATCAAAACCACAAAAAGATAATATCTCACCCCAGTTAGAATGGCTAACATAATAATAAATAAATAAATAAATAAATAAATAAATAAATCTGGTGAGGATTTGGACAAAGAGGAACTCATATACTCTAGGTGGGAATGTAAATTAGTGCAGACACTATGGAAATAAATACAGATATTCATCGACAAAGTAAAAATAGACCTTCCATATGATGCAATAAGTCCATGTATATATCCAAATGAGAGGAAATCATCATACCAAAATGATGCTTAAGAGTTCATGTTTATTGCAGCATTATTTACAATAGGTAAAATGTGGACTTAACCCCAGATGCCCATTGGTGGGCTAAATGGATAAAAGAAATGTGAAATTTATATGCAATGAAATTATTATTCATCATAAAAAATGAAATACTGTCACTTGGGAACTGGAGGTCATTAGGTTAAGCAAAATAAGCCAGATAAAGACAGATAAATACCATTTATTCTCACTAATTTGTGGGAACTAATAAGTTGGTCTCTTAGTAGAACAAACTGGAATAGTGGTCCATAGGGACTATAAAGGCCAGGGGTGAAATAATACAGAAAGAAGTTTAATAATGGGTACAAAACACATTTAGAATAAATTAGTTCTTTTTATTACTACAGCACAATGGGGTAATTACTGATTAAAACAATCTATGGTATATTTCAAAATGAAGAGTCCGAAAAACCATACACATAATATTATTAATATTCGAAGAGATGAAAATATTTATTATGATGATTGGATTATAACACATAGTACACATGTATTGAATTATCACAGTATACTCATAAGGATGAACAAATATTATGTCTCAATAAAAATAATTTAATAATATAATTACCTTTATCATTTCAAAAGATGATAGTAATATTTTACAAAGTATACCTGCTGGTGACTTAAACAAATAAGGAAAATATTAAATTATGCCAAATGTATCTAAAATCTTACAATGGGAAACTCAGCAATTTTTAGCAAAATATGTTTATAGGAACTATAGTTTTAGGTACAGAATAGAGTGAACATAATTTGAAAATTCTTAGAAATGTGTTATTAGAGAATTGAATGCCATCTTTATTTTATTATTATTTTTACTGTAAACAAATGGGGTGCAACTTGTTTCTCTGTTTGTACATGAAGTAGAGGCATACCATTTGTATTTAATCATACATTTACATAGGGTACTTGTGTTTGATTCATTCTATTATTTTTTCCTTCTTCCCCACCCCTACCACACCTCTTTTCCCTCTATACAGTACCTCCGTCCCCAATTCTTGTCCCTCTTCCACCCCCCCATTATGTATCATCTTCCATTTATCAGCGAGATCATTCATCCTTTGGTTTTTTGAGATTGGCTTATCACAGCATGATCTCCTCCAATTTCATCCATTTGCCTGCAAATACCATAATTTTATTATTCTTTATTGATGAGTAATATTCCATTGCATATATATACCACAATTTCTTTATTCATACATCAATTGAGGGGCATCTAGGTTGGTTCCACAATCTGGCTATTGTGAATTGAGCAGCTATGAACGATGATGTGGCTGTATCTCTGTAGTATGCTGATTTTTAGTCTTTTGGGTATAGGCCAAGGAATGGGATAGCTGGGTCAAATGGTGGTTCCATTCCAAGTTTTCTAAGGAATCTCCAGATTCCAGAGTGGCTGCACTAATTTGTAACCCCACCAGCAATGTATGAGTGGACCTTTTCCCCCGCATCCTTGCCAACACCTATTGTTGCTTGTATTCTTGGTTATCGCCATTCTAATTGGGGTGAGATGGAATCTTAGTGTAGTTTTGATTTGCATTTCTCTTATTACTAGAGATGTTGAACATTTTTTCATGTATTTGTTTATTGCTTGTAGATCTTCCTCTGTGAAGTATCTGTTCATTTCCTTAGCCCATTTGTTGATTGGGTTATTTGTATTCTTGGTGTACACATTTTTGAGTTCTTTATATATTCTGGAAATTACTGCTATCTGAAGTATGAGTGGCAAAATTTTTCTCCCACTCTGTAGGCTCTCTCTTCACATTGCTGATAGTAACCTTTGCTAAGAGAAAGTTTTTAGTTTGAATCTATCCCAGTTATTGATTCTTGCTTTTATTTCTTGTGCTATGGGAGTTATGTTAAGGAAATCTGATCCTAAGCCAACAAGTTGAAGATTTGGACCTACTTTTTCTTCTGTAAGATGCAGGGTCTCTGGTCTGATTCCGAGGTCCTTGATTCATTTTGAGTTGAGTTTTGTACAGGGTGAGAGATAGGGGTTTAGTCTTATTCTTTTGTATATGGATTTCCAGTTTTCCCATTACCATTTATCGAATAGGCTATCTTTTCTCCATTGCATGTTTTTGACTCCTTTGTCTAGTATGAGAAAACTGTATTTATTTGGGTTTGTGTCCATGTCCTCTATTCTACCATTGATCTACCTGTCCATTTTGGTACAAATATCATGCCATTTTTGTTACTATTGCTTTGTAGTATAGTTGAACTTCTGGTATTGCGATACCCCCTGCTTCACTCTTCTTGCTAAGGATTGCTTTAGCTATTCTGGGTTTCTTATTCTTCCAGATGAATTTCATGATTGCTTGCTTTATTTCTGTAAGGTACATCATGGGGATTTTAATTGGAATTGCATTGAATCTGTATAGCACTTTTGGTAGGATGGCCATTTTGACAATATTAATTCTGCCTAACCAAGAACATGGGAGATCTTTCCATCTTCTAAGGTTTTCTTTAATTTCTTTCTTTAGTGTTCTGTAGTTCTCATTGTAGAGCTCTTTCATCTCTTTTGTTGGATTGATTTCCAATTATTTTTATTTTTTTCGATGCTATTGTGAATGGGGTAGTTTTCCTAACTTCTCTTTCTGAGGATTCATCACTTATGTATAAAAATGCAATAGAATTATGAGCATTGATCTTATATCTTACTACTTTACTGAATTCACATATGAGTTCTAAAAGTTTTCTGGTGGAATTACCTGGTTCCTCTAAATATATATTCATGTCATCAGAAAATAGGGATAGTTTCAGTTCTTCTTTTTCTATTCATATCCCTTTAATTTCTTTGGTCTGTCTAATTGCTCTGGCTAGAGTTTCAGTGACAATGTTGAATAGAAGTGGTGAAAGAGGACATCCCTGCCTTCTTCCAGTTTTTAGGGGGAATGCTTTCAGTTTTTCACCATTTATAATGATATTAGCCATGGGCTTAGCATAGGTGGCCTTTACAGTGTTAAGGAATGTTCCCACTATCCCTATTTTTTTTAGTGTTTTGAGCATGAAGGGGTGCTGTATTTTATCAAATGCTTTTTTTGCATCTATCAAAATAATCATGTGATTCTTGACTTTAAGTCTGTTGATATGGTGAATTACTTTTGTTGATTTCTGGGTGTTGAAACAACTTGCATTCCTGGGTAAAACACACTTGATCGTGCTGCACTATCTTTTTAAATATATTTTTGTATGCGATTTGCTAAAATTTTGTTAAGAATTTTTGTGTCGATGTTGATTAAGAATATTGGTCTAAAATTTTCTTTCCTCAGTGTGTCTCTGTCTGGTTCAGGTATCAGGGTGATATTGGCTTCATACAATGAATTTGAAGGGTTCCCTCCTCTTCTATTTCATGGAATACTTTGAGGAGTATTGGAATGAGCTCTCCTTTAAAAGTCTTGTATTACTTGGCTGAGAACCCATCTGGTCCCAGACTTTTCTTTTTTGGTAGGCTTCTGATGACTTCTTCTATTTCATTACTTGAAATTGATCTATTTAAATTGTGCATATCCTCCTCATTCAGTTTAGGTAATTCATATGTCTCTAGAAACCTGATGATGTCTTTGAGATTTTCTATTTTGTTGGAGTATAGATTTTCAAAATAGTTTCTAATTATGTTTTTTATTTCACTTGTGTCTGTTGTGATATTTCCTTATTCATTGCGAATTTTAGTAAGTTGAGATTCCTTTCTCCTTCTCTTTGTTAGTGTGGCTAAGGTTTATCAATTTTCTTTATTTTTTCAAGGAACCAACTATTTGTTTTGTCAATTTTTTTGATTGTTTCTTTTGTTTCAATATCATTGATTTCAGCTCTGATTTTCACTATTTCCTATCTTCTACTACTTTTGGTGTTGCTCTTTTTCTAGGGCTTTGAGCTGTAGTGTTAGGTTGTTTATTTGTTTATTAGTTTCTTCTTTTATTGAATGTGCTCCATGAAATAAATTTTCCTCTAAGTACTGCTTTCATAGTGTCCCAGAGATTTTGACATGATGTATCTTTGTTTTTGTTTACCCTAAGAATTTTTTTTCCCCTGATGTCTTCTGTATCCATTCATCATTCAATAGCATATTATTTAATTTCCAGGTGTTGGAGTAGTTTCTGTTTTTTATTCTGTCATTTATTTCTAATTTCAATCAATTATGATCTGATAAAATACAAGGAAGTATCTCTATCTTTTTGTACTTGCTAACAATAGCTTTGTGGCATAATATATGGTCTATTTTGGAGAAAGATCCATGTGCTGCTGAGAAGCAAGTGTATTCACTCTTTGTTGGATGGTATATTCTATAAATGTCTCTTAAGTCTAAATTATTGATTGTGTTATTGAGATCTATGTTTTGTTGTTGTTGTTGTTGTTGTTCAAATTTTGTTTGGAAGATCTGTCCAGTGGGGAGAGGGGTGTGTTAAAGTCACCTAGTATTATTGTGTTGTGGTCTATTTGATTCCTGCAATTGAGAAGGATTTGTTTGATGTACATAGATGAGCCAATGTTTGGGGCATATTTATGATTGTTATATCTTGCTGATTTATGCTTCCCTTAAGCAGTATGAAATGTCCTTCTTTATCCCTTCTGACTAACTTAGGCTTGAAGTCCACATTATCTGATATGAGAATGGATACTCCAACTTTTTTGCTGTGTCCATGGGCATGGTATGTTTCTCCCATCCTTTACCTTTAGTCTATGGGAATCTCTTCTATGAGATGAGATCCAAATTGTTGGATCTTTCTTTTTAATCCAATCTGCCAGTCTATGTCTTTTGATTGATGAGTTCAGGCCAATAACATTCGGGGTTATGATTGAGACGTGATTTATATTTCTGGTCATTTGGTTCATTTTTGATATATGACATGACTTGATTTCTCCTTTATTTGGCTATTTCTTTAGAGTAGTTCCTCCCTTTGTTGATTTACATCATTGTTTTTCATCTCTTCCTCATGGAATATTTTGCTGAGAATGTTCTGTAGTGCTGGCTTTCTTTTTGTAAATTCTTTTAGCTTTTGTTTATCATGGAAGGATTTTATTTCGTTGTCAAATCTGAAAGTAAGTTTTCCTGGGTATAAGATTCTTGGTTGGCATCTGTTTTCTTTCAGAACTTGAAAAATGTTTTTCCAGGCCCTTCTAGCTTTTAGGGTCTGGGTTGAAAAATCTGCTAATATCCGTATTGGTTTCCCTCTGAATGTAATTTGATTCTTTTCTCTCACAGCCTTTAAAATTCTCTCTTTATTTTGTATGTTAGGTATTTTCATTATAATGTGCCTTGGTGTGGCTCTGTTGTAATTTTTTATATTTGGAGTCCTATAAGCCTCTTGTACTTGATTTTCCATTTCAATCTTCAGATTTGGGAAATTTTCTGATATTATTTCATTGAAAAGACTGTTCATTCCTTTGGTTTGTTTCTCTGTGCCTTCCTCAATCCCAATAATTCTTAAATTTGGCCTTTTTATGATATCCCATAATTCTTGTATTCTGTTCATGATTTCTTACCATCTTCTCTGTTTGGTCACTTTGTTTTCAAGATTAAATATTTTGTCTTCAATGTCTGAGGTTCTGTCTTCTAGGTGTTCTATCTATTGGTTATGCTTTCTATGGAATTTTTAACTTGGTTTATTGTTTCCTTCATTTCAAGGATTTCTGTTTGGGTTTTTTTCAGTATCTCTAATTCTTTATTGAAATAATCTTTTGCTTCCCACATTTGCTCTTTTAACTGTTGAGTGGTGTGATCATTCAATGCCTGCATTTGCTCTTTCATCTCATCGTTTGCCTCTCTGATCATTTTAATTATGAACATTTGAACTCCCTTTCTGACATTTCTTTTGCCATACTGTTATTGGATTTTATTGATATAGTATCTAGGTTTGTTTGGGACATTTTCTTCCCTTGTTTTCTCATATTGGTCAGGTATCTACCCCTGTAGTAGTGAAACTCTGAGATATTGCAGATTTCCTCTATTGACTTATAGTGTCCCTATAGATTTCCAATGTATCATCTCCTAGCCTTCAGTAGCCTGAAGTCTTGGAGGAACTTGATAATGCAGTGCTCCACACGGAAGGTGTCCCTCTAGGGGTGGTGGCATGCAGGTGGGGTATATTCCCTGCTAGTGGGCAGAGGTGCCTCCACTTGTTGACTGATGGTCAGCCAAAGGGAGACTAGATTGTGGACTGGGGCATGGCTGGTCTGGCCCTGTGTCTCTGGTTCTACCGCCATGGTGGGAAAGCCTTGCCTGGTGGGGAAGACTCACCTGGTGGAAAGTCTCTATGGGCAGCTCTCCTCCCAGAATTTCCCTTAGGTCCAGAACTACCATCTGGGCTGGGCAGTCCAGCCCTGCGAGGGACTCTCTTGCTGAGTGGCCCTCCTCTGTAACATTCCCTGGGGACCGGACCTACCTCCTGGCCCAGGAAACCTCACCGTGTGCCAGAGTGTCTTGCTGGGTAGCCCTCCTCTGAGAAGCTCCCTGAGGTCCGGTCCTGCCACCCGGGACTGGGACTCTCGCTCTGTGCAGAAGCCTTTCGCAGGGGGACCTTCCTCTACAATGCTCCTGTTTGTCCGGATTCACAGCTCCAGCAGGGGAGTCTCACTGGGCAACACTACTCCACGAAGTTCTCTGCATTCCGGGACTACTGGCCCATCCAGGGAGCCCTACCCAGCGGGAGAGACTCACCTGGTGGCTCTGAGTTGGTCCCAAGTCTCTCAATACCTCCTCTTCCTGAATCCTGAGTCCTGTCATCATGGAGCCAGCCAGCCCACCTGACCCCCACACTGAGGTCAGACGCCAATGCTGAGCCTGCCTGCCTGTCCCCCTACTGCTGAGGGACACTGCACTTGCCTTTGTGCTGACTCAGCACACCCTTGCTGGGGCTCCCCAGCTTCTTTATAGGCTGGTGCAGGCATTTTGAATTATCCCTCAGGGCGTGGCCATCATCATCAGAAGGACGTCTCCCTTCCTGAGACACCTACAGGAGACAGGAGGCCCTTTAACAGGACTCAGGATTCAAGAAGCTTTTCTTCCTAATGCACTTTGTGAATTCTCCCCAAAGAAGGAGCCTGTATCATTCATCTAATTTTAGCCTGAGTTAATAAGCTTAGAAAAAGAAAACAAGTACGCAGGGATAAAAGTCAGCATTATTATCTACTCTTTTAAAAATAATTTTTATTATTACACTTTATGATTGTGCTTATTTGTGGAGCACAATATAATGTTTTAATACATGTCAGGTAAACTGAGGACCATCATCTGTTCACAATTACCTTTGTACAGCAATTGTACATTCTTTCAAAAGTAGCCTTTAGCTATGTGACCTCTGGGAAACTTCTGTAACCTATGAAACTCCTTTGTCTCATATGTAACAAGAAAATGGTAAATCCAGCAGTACCAATGATAACAATAAATCAAAGCTCACACAGCAGCTTCAAAAATTGAGAAGGAAGGGGGAACAGTAAAGTTCAAACTCACCATATACAGTGAAAATAATGGATAACCAAAATTAACTTAAATTTCCTAAAATATTCCCCCATATTTGGGTTTAAGACCCATGATACACACAGTGACACAAAAAAATCGAGTTGAATATGATAGCTAATCTATAAAAATCACCTTTTAAAAGAGAGTTTTATTCTCCCCCCAAATACTGTGATGTGAACATCCCTTTAGGAAATATTTCATGATGGTTCACAAACTTCTGCACATTTTGAGTCAGATTCTGTTCTGGATATCTTTCCAGAATGTTTAAAGAATATTAAAAAGTTTAGGAATTTAAATAGAGTGCATTCTTCCAGCTCAGATTTCCGACATTTTTTTGAGCAGAACAATTAAGATAATACTTTGTTGTGGTACATAGTTGGGCAGGTTTATTAGAAGCCCCATCTGTGATTGAAAGTTTCTAAATCTGGGTCTCCAGATGTGGCACAGTCTACCAAGTGTACACGTATGTGAAACCCTTCAAGCAAAATTATCAGTCATCTTAACTTTAATTTCATCTCTTCCCTCAAAACACATATGACTACATTTAAATGCCACCTTGTAATTTGGCACATTGTTTCTGAAAAATTTTGATTCATTATTTTTATTCCATTTGAAACAAATTATGTTCTGTTTTGTTTTGTGTTTTCCCTTTTAAGCTCCAGATAAGGTCATCAAAAAAATTTGGGGTAACATGGTTACACACACACACACACACACACACGCACACACACACACACATGCACACATACACACACACACACACACACACTTTAGAAATGGAATTCACACTTGGTGAGGCTATATTCTCATGCTGTGAGAAGCCCCGAAGAACTGAGGCTGGTGTAGGCATGACAGTCTTCTCCTAAGACAGGCAAAAAGGTTGTATCCTAAGCAGAATGACCACAACTTCTTCTCTAATCCCTCTGATTCAGTTGTCCTTTAATTCTCTGTTGATGATCGCTTTGATGATCCCCTTCTATTTTTACCTTCCCTAATTTCTCTCTCTCTCTCCCCTCTCTCTCCTTTCTCTCCTCTCTCTCTCACTCTCTCTCTCTCCCTCCCTCCCTCCTTCACTCTCTGGCAAACTGTTTCTTAATTAACTTGTGTTGTATGTGCAAATGACAGAAAGCATTGTTGTTAGTTTTAAGAAACCTATTTCTTTTATCATATTGCATTGAACTGGAAAGACACAGGAGGGATACAATTCTGAAAATCCCTAAGTCAATGTACATTACTGCCAACAATTATATTTGTTTCAAAAAGAATAAAAATAATATAGTTGTTGAAAATATTGATTTAAACTGTAGAATGGTCAGGAAAGTGCCACGTGACCCCCTTGGTATGGTGTAATATACATTATTTAGGAAATGCTACACCTAGATTATTACTGAGTGTGTTTTGTACACACTCACTTTTATAATACAATAAATTCATGGAGGACATATTTTCAGATATTTAATTGGTTTCAGAAATTATTTATCCCAATCAATCAGTAAAGTTCTCATCATTCACTCAGTATCTAATGTTAAAAAGTTTGAACTTCATTTATTTCTAAAATGAAAATAATTATAGTCCATATTTATAGTACTGTTGAGTATAAAATGAAATAACATGTATTAAACATACAGAACAATATTTGGCATACATTAACCCCTATGTTGTTAGATATTATTACTACAAATGACCCAGAGGCTTATCAAAGGGCACAGATTTGGTAGTTAGTAACTGATGTTTTATTGCAAATGACTTGTTTTCCCTTAAATTTCTAAAATAGTTTCTAATTCCTTGCTAGCCTACTGATTACAAACTTTAATTTTTATTGTTAATTATATCTTATTGTATTAAATGTATTTTTAAATTAACATGTGCAATAAGTTAAGTGGAATATGTATATATTAACATGTCATAAATATCAAACTGTGTACACTGCTAAGAAAATTTTTTCATTCTTTATTCTGGGTTGTTACAAAGTTTATCTTTTCTTAGCTAGTTATCTCAGTGAGAGTTGCAATTGTATCTTAGCCTCGTTATTAAAACCCAATGGTTTAAAGATTACAGAAACTCATTTGGATAATATTCGTCATCATTTATCTATTAGGCTTAATTTTAAGAATAGTCAAAAGGGAATTTAATCTGGAAGTCTGAAAGAGCAATCACATAAAAGTCAACAAGGGGCAAGTAGCTGGAAAGTTAAACACACTGGGTAGTGAATTTAATGGAGGTTTGTAAAGGAAACTGGAAACCTGGGGATCTGAACCAGATAAACATGAATATACATAGGCAAACCAGAATAGGTCATGGTAAGGTGCCATGTTTAAATTCTAATGGTAAGAAATCAATATTTCAGCATGTCTTAAAGGTCTTATCTACTGCTTCACTCATAACTTTTCCCTTTGCTCTGTTGTCAAAAGATTTAAAAGAAAGGTTTCAGAATCTCTGTCGTGTGCATCATCAATACAGTTCTTCTAATGGTGAATCTCTGGCTATTTTTCACACACATTTCCTCACCAATTATGTCTACCATTTCCAAAATGTACTTCCCTTTACCATGTGATCTCTTTCACATCAGCAGAAAAACTTTTGAATGTAATTTAACACTCTCTAAATTTATGTGCATATACTAATAGAAATGATGAATTATAATTGATTTTAAAATAAGTATTTTATCAGTTTTTGTCTTTTGTTCTTGTTTACTTAACACAATGAGATTGTGTGCTGTGACCCTAAGTTCTAAACTAATATTTTGTGATGTCATGATTTTTTTCTTTCTCATATATAGGTAGAATGAAATGACTTTATTAAGATCCCAAATGTCAGGCAAGTTTATAATGTAGATAACATCTCAGATCCTTGGAATGTGTATAAGACAAGAATAATGTTGGAACCTAAGCTAGGGAACCCCAGATGAATTATCATGCATTCAAGTTTATAAATATAATTTCTTTGGTTCTTTGATTTATTTTTTTTCTTTCAGGTTAGCTTCTTTACATGTCAACTTTTACCTGGTGATCAAGTTTTTCTTTTATGTATTTCAGGTTAACTCAATTTCCTTTAATTAAATAATAATATTAAACAGCAATACATCAAAATTCATCTATATAGGGGATAAAGGTAAAAAGTGTAAAGTAACTGAAATATACTTGAGGAACAGAGAACAAGAAATAATGAAAAGTGGACAACATCAAACTTATCTGATTCACAAGATTTTACATTTCATTGAAATATATCTTGAGGTTTTGAAATTGTCATTCTTGTCACACTTCATGGGTGGGTATTTTTTTATGTTTGTATCTTTTCTCTTTTCTTTTCTTTTTTTTTTTTTTTGTACTGGAGATTGAATCCCGGAACACTTTACCAATAAACTACCTTCCCAGCACTTTTTACTTTTCATTTTAAGACAGGGTCTCAGTAAAGTTTCTGAAGGTCTCACTAAGTCTCTGAGTCTGACCTTGAATTTATAATCCTCCTCCCTCAGTCCCAGAGTTGCTGGGATTGAAGGCATGTGCCATCATGCCCAGTCATGATTGTATTATTTTAATAATGTACTACTGTCAGATAAATATAGATGAAGGAGTTTAGTTTGAAGTTCAGATAAACTACAAGTATTACAAGGGATTTTTTCTGCAAAAAAATGTTTTCATTATCTGAAGTTCAAATTCTTTTGAGGGTCATATATATATATATATGTATTTTTTTTTTTTTTTTTGCGGTACTGGGGATTGAACCCAGGGCCTTGTGCTTGCAAGGCAAACACTCTACCAACTGAGCTATATCCCCAGCCCAGGGTCTTATATTTTTATTTAGTAATCTATTAATCCTAGTAATTATAAGCAGAAAGCTACTCAAATGAACAATGCTAAAGTTGTGAAAATGTCCTTTGAACAATTTTTATCAGCTTTATATACCAATTTACCATTATAAGTTAGAATTTTTTTGATAAGTAATTTCAGAGAGATGTAATTCAACTGTGTTGGGTATATCTACTTCCTCTAATGATTATTGTCCAAAGGGCTATTTCATAAAATTAATTCTTTATTATTCAGGCCTCGAACTTAGTTTAGCTATTCTCTTACTTCATTTCAAAACTATATTTAAATTTTTTCATATAAAGCAAAATTGCAGTGGTAAAAGAATAGTCTCTCATTACGCACTAGATTATTTTACATTTCTAGTGTGTAATGATAACACAGTATTTTTTAATCAATTTTCTCATTTCCTGGTTTCCCGCCTCCAATTATTTTAACTGTTTCCTCATCCAGCATAATTTCATTCTAATTCTTACTCCATTATTCATTTTTGACATGTTCTAACGTATCAGTGTCTTTGGTTCTCATCTGGTTAGCTTAGAAATTTGTTAAATTACCCAACTCTATGTTCTGAAAATTATACATGTATGTGTACAGGCTGCCTGAGATGGTGCTTCAGCTTTTTGAAACAGTATATGATCGAACTGAATGTCATTTTAACAGATAGCTAAACATCCTAAATTCCCCACATATCTGCTTCCTATAAGGTTCTTGTCTTCATGCTTTACTCATTGGATTGGACTTTTAAAAATTACATCAATGTACAATTATTTTTGCAAGAATAAATAATATTATCTCATTTTTACCAACAAATTTGTTTCTTTTACCGCTCAGGTTTCACTTTCTCAAAATTTTCAATCACAGATTTCAAACAAATCCTGTAGAAGATACTGTGGTGGTCCATGCCTGGATCCTAATCTACAGAATTATAATATAAGTAACTTGTGTTGCTTCAAGTCACTGAGTTAGGGTATTTTGGAAACTAATTCCAAAACTCTAGGCTACTAATTTAATTACATTTTCTGATCATTTTTAATCACTACTCACTCAGTTCTCTTGGTAATAACTGATTAATAATATATCCATTTGTCTGTTTTACATCAGTCTGAAAACAGAATAATTGTTTTTGACAATGAAAACTGCCTTTATTCTATTTATTGTATTAAAAAATATTTGATTGATATAATAAATAATTTATTTTCCCAATGGTTCTGCTTATTGAGGAAGGCATTGTTCCTGGAGTGAAAGTGGTATGAATACTTGATCACCAAATAAGTAGTTTTGAAAGATTAATTATAAAAAATAAGTAAGACATAAATATATGTTATTACTAATGGAAGCATGATGTCTGAAAGGTTTTTTATTTATTTATTTCATTTCAGTTTTAAGAAAAGAATGCAAAGGACCAATAATACAAATATATAAACTAGGTCTTTATGCCTATCATTAGAGTCCTTAGTGTTCTGGGACTTTGGGTCACTTCGTGTTGTATGTGATTCTAAGAGATTATCCTGGTTGCTGCCTTTAATATCACATTATATGAGAGAATATTTTTATCACTTCCTGGATTTTGGAAAATCATATAAATGAAAGAGTTTTAGTGTTAAAGGACACAGGCTATGCATAACATTCATAAATGCATAAATATGCTTTATATCTATATATTGATGTGACCAAAAGACAGAAGAATATTATGAAAAAAAATCTCAAAATATTGATATATTTATTGCATACCAAGATTAGCTTTCTGTGTCATTCCTAAACTTAAACATAAAACTAAAGCAACTAAACCATGCTTTCTGTTAATGTACAATTAAGAAGAGGTGACCAAAGACTATACAGGATATTCAGTAAGGGAAAAAAATCATGACAATTCACAAAAACTCAGCAGAGGAGAAAAGCACTACTGAAATAAATTCAGAAATATTATAATGGATGAATATGTAAATGAAAGTCTTATGATTTAGCAATTTAATTTATTTCTGATTTTATCGCACACAATGTTATTATTTCAATGAATTTCTAGTCTCTGAAGAAAATTTTCTAATGAAGTACTTTAGTTTTCTATTGACACTTTAATGGGCAATCATAAATTTGTGGCTTAAAATAACACATATTTATTGTGTTACAGTTCTGGAAATCATTGTCCAATATAGGTCTTACTACAACTTACTGAATACAGCCTACAGAACTGTATGCAGTTCTATGTCTCTAGGGGAAAATAGCTTCCTTGCCTTTCCCTGCTTCTGAAGGTATCCTGCATTGTCTGTGTGGCCCCATCTTTCATCCTCAACACATGTCATTTTTATATCTGATTTGATTTGCACATCTTTTTGACTCTGGCCCTCTGCTTTGCTTTTATAAGGCCTCTGAGGATCAGAATGAATGCATTGGTATTACATATTTTAAGATTATTAAATTAATCACATCTCCAAGTACCTTTTGTCATTTGATGGAACATATTCATAGGTCTTGGGACTGGAACATGAGCATGCCTGGGGAAGCAGTATTCTGCCTACTGCATAAGGTAATCACTCTTTTTCAGCTTAACAAATTTTAACTGGGTCATTGATCTCTTCAAGTTAGCCACAACAAGGATAATACATATTTACTTTTTAATAGCTATTTTTTCATGATTAGTAAAGGCTCATTTCAATATAGTCTGAAAGCTACAGACAACTGAAAATAATTCTATATGTATATTAACCAAATTCATTTCAAAACAGACAAATAGAAAATGCTGAGACTAGAGTTTGAAGTCCTACCAAGAGAAAGATATAATTGCAGAATGAGACATTCTTGAAGTCACTTAATTTACTTGCAACTTACAAATCATCATCAATCTTATATGAAGGCATCAAAGTACAGGTTTGGGTTTTAGGGTAATTTGTATACCTTTATACATCACTCTTACTTGACTGTCAGAAAAGGATCATACACTTGATCACTTGATGTTAGAAATGGAAAAAATAAAAGCAGTTTAGTCATTTTGCTATTTTGCCAGAGAATGTGGGAGCAATCCTTGATTTGTTTGAATGCATGATTTTCTGACACCCAAACTTATAAAGAATTGTTTCACTCTGTTTATCCCAAAATTGTTTTCTTACCTGTCTAATACGGAACCTCTTGACTGGAATGTCTAAAGACTAATTAAAACCATCTATTGAAAAGGTCTCGAATGCTACAATCATGAGTTACAATGAATGATACATAGACAAATTTTGGATGATAATAAATTTAGCCTAGAGTAATTATCATACTTGGCAATAGGTTTGCCTATACAAGAAAAGTGTTAGCATTTATTAACATTTTTATGAGCAAGCAGCTAATCAATGCATTTATACATCCATACATGCAAAGTATATAAAGATACAAATATCATCTTGATTTTATGTAAATTATATTTGTTCTTACAATGTCAGTGCATTGTTGGATGAAATAAAAGTTCAAGTTAATACTTAAAACACAAGTGATAAAACAACTAATGGAAAAGAAATACTCCAGAAGAAGCTTATTTTCTCTGTAGATACAATGTAGACCTGTTCTGGATAGTTTGGGAAATACTAACTAAAGTGACTAAGAAGATTGGTTATTAATACTTTGATCTAAAAAAAGGAACATGCTTTTCCTCTAAGTTTTTAAAAAATAATTTCTGTGCTGCTAAATTTCATCCCTTTGATAGTACTTAGGACATAGTAAAAATGATAGAAAAACAATGTGTTGAGGTTATCTTTCCTGCCTTGGCACCTTCAAGTAAAGAAAGTTAACTGCTGAGCACAGCAGTGCTCAAAGAACTCATGCAGTGAGCAGCTGCCTTCTTTGGGAAAACATGTGTTTAAAAATACCTTCTGCTCCAGGTAATTTTGCTTTTACAGTCCAATAAGTTTCAGTGGCTCTCAAGGACAAAACTCAGTAAATCAAGATGTTTCAATAGAAACTGCTTTAAATAGTTTGGTGGGCAAATTAGTGTTTAGCTGTGTCTACATAAAGCTAGTGGATCAATAACTTTGTTGATGCATTCAATTCTCTTAAATTTAGACAAATTTCTGTGTCCACAATTAAAGTTTTATTTGATTGACCAATCATTTTGACACTTTACAATCGCTCTGCTCCTCAAGTCCACGGTTGTTAATGGAGTATTCAGCACTGGAATGAATAAAACAATAATCTCAAATAAGAAGAATTTGAGGCAAAATTAATTTAAGTATATGAGTGGTTACTCTGAGTTCTTATAATCTTTGAGAAAATAATAGTGACATTTTTTTTGCTAAAATTTGTATCACATACCAGAGTAAAATTTCCTTGAAATCTTTGTTATGTATAAAATTTGAATGCACTTACACTACCATGGACAGAGGTATTTGGCAAAAGGAAATTAAAAATTCATCATGTTTTTCTCATAAGTTACTAAATAGCCTAGTATTTGCAAACATCCATATAATTAGTACCTCTACACACATTTAATTCACCTATTCACACAGGATTTGGATTTTTGTTTATTCACTCTGTGAAGAATAGATTCCTCCTAATTAATGTAGCACTTAATTTTAACAACTTTAAGTTATAACTATAGTGTCACATGTAGTTCATTCAATTTAATGAGTGATCACAGTACATTCAGTAGGAATAAACATGAATAATTAATTACACAATTCACCTCTGTTTCTAATTTTTTGGTATTGTAGTCAGATCCTGAGATTTACAACATTATTTGTGTCTCTGAATTTTGAAAACATAATTTCAGAATATAAAAACAATATAAATTATAACCCTTTGACCTTCTACTTTTTAATCAATCACAGTTGAATTGAGTATCAAGGGCTTTGGAGAGTCCACTGAAAATATGTATGTCAAAATATGCTCATCTTCTGTCCAGTTGACTAAATAAATTGCCTAACAAATTGTGATCAGTTTCATCAAACTTACTACAAAAATAGACCTAACACAGTTAAATTATAGAAACGACTTGATTTAGTGAACATTTGAGTAACTTCTTTTCTGTTCAGACCAACACAATTAATCCAAACGACATTTCATATTATTCTTTTTGGACTCCAATAGTTCATTCATTTATCCCACACACATTGGCTGACTGCTCACTACATTAACAAATCTATGGCAAGAAAGTCATAAAGTTGAGCACATCAAAATTATTCCTTTGTAAGATTACAAGATTTGAGACACAAACAGCACTGTTTTCCAACATGATGATTACCGTGCATAATCATTCAACTGATTGTCACAATAGTTCAAAGGGTGAAGTATGTTATGATTAAAGCCAGTCAGTAAGGCATCAACAGAAGACCTGGTGACCTAAACTGATTTTGAAATATATGGGAGGGTTTTATAAACTAAAATAAATAATTATTTTAAGAGGAAATTAGAACAAAGGCATTGCTAATGAAAATCACAATGCTTTCTTAGTTAATGAGAAGTTATTGAACTGAAAGTGAGGTTCATATGTAATTGCATTTAATATGTAAAACTGGAAAACAGACTGGGAGCATTTTGGAGGCTTGAAAGAAAATACAATCTTCATAATTATATGTTAGAAGGAAAATATTGATTAAAATAAATTATGATTAATAATCTGGATATGAGAGGAAATGGAAAATTAACTTTTTAAAATTATATATGTGATAATGATATAAATGGTGTCTACAATTGAATAATAGGTTAGGAGAAAGAACAATGATAAAACCAAGATGTCTAGGGTAGTGAAGTGCTGTAAAAGTTAAAGAAGACACCGAGTAGCCGTGAAGAGGCCAACTCCATTCTTTTCTGGAAAGAACTGTTGAAAATATGATGTTCCCTTGGCGAAGTCTGACTTTAATTCTGGTGATATGTCAAGATGACTATAATAAAAACATATTTAAACATATGCTAATTTAATCTCTATAAAGAAAAGAAAGGAATAGAATGATATTGCAGAAAATATTTGGAAGACGGAATAGAATGAAATAATTTTGTTAGTCGACTCTCTGTTACTGTAACAAATACCCAAGATAACCAAATTGTAAAGAGTATAAGGTTTATTTTCACTCATTGTTTTATAGTTTTCAGCCCTTGGTTAGCCCTTTTGCTTTGGGTCTGTGGGAACATTTAGCACAGGAAAGCTGCTCACCTCATGACCTAGAAACAAAATAGGACAAGAGGAAGTAGCAGAGTCCTATTGTCCTCTGCAGAGGCATGCCCCAAAGATCTAAAGACCTCCCTCAAGGCTCCACCGCTAATGGCTCCACAATCTCCCAAGAGTGCCTCAAATAATGGTATAAAATTAAAATTCATTGAAAAACGCTTTATGCTTCCATTTGTAGATATACCACTAAGAATAGGTAATATAAAATAATATAAACCATGAGGAAGTAGAGGTAGATGACAGGAATAAGTTTCAGATGACCTTTTGATTTTGGATAGACTTTTCACCAGTCTTAATTTTCTAACCATAATTCCTTCTTCTTGATATGCCGTGTTTGGTAGCTTCCATTATGCTATGATTTTTCCTAGCAACACTACATAGAACTGAGTTTGCCTACTGATCTGGCACCATTAGCCAGCCACACAAATTTCAATTCCCCCAACTATGCAAACTCAAATGGAAATGTTAAAGCTCTTCTGTTTTACTGATTCCATGTAGAGATCATAGAAATAAATAGAATATGTAAATATTGTTGCTCAATCCCCAACCTAGATATTGTATTTTGAATTGAGAGCATGTCCTTGGTGCCCCTTGTCTTATCTGTTTCACACCAAACACAAAGGCTAGAATGATGGTAGGGTAATAAATACACCTCAAACTTTGGTAACTTGCAATGATAAAACATTATTATTATTATTATTTATTATTATTAACTCTGTATGTCCATTGCTGGTTCCTGGGGTTTTTAATTCACAGCTCATCACTTCAGGACATGAACTGACAAGCTAGCTGCTGTCCTGGACCTTGTGACTTACAGCGAAGGTAAAAATGTCTCAGAAGAATTTTGTGAGGCAATAACAACTCAAGCCTAAAAAGATGCAACTCAATTTGCTCTTATTGGTTAAAACTACCCACATGGTTACACTCAAGTGTTAGAGGTCCAGGAGGTGCAGTCTTACTGTGTTCCAGGAGATATCTGGAAATGTTCTGCAAATCACAGTAATGATTCTGCAAATCACAGTAACAACTGCCATATGTATCAAATAACACAAAGTGTAAAATCACATACACTCATAATCAAATCAAGTGACTAGTAAACTCAGGGCTTCAGTTTCACTTAGCAAATGAGAATAATAATATAACACTTTTGCATAGTTACTATAGTTACAGTTGATATATTAAAATGACGCAAAATAAATTACATTTATTTTGTAATTTAACATTTATTAAAATCCTACTGCTGTTGTATAAAATCATTGTTATTATATATTTTTCTACATTTTTCTACTTCTGGAATAAGTATTGACATTGTGTTACTTTTATATATGGTGACATAAA
Organism: Sciurus carolinensis; assembly: GCF_902686445.1. Lineage (NCBI taxonomy): Eukaryota > Metazoa > Chordata > Mammalia > Rodentia > Sciuridae > Sciurus > Sciurus carolinensis. Next base: position 91,731,062 of record NC_062224.1, read on the forward strand.
TCACTAACAATATGTTTAAAGGAACTTGAAAAGAAGATACAATGAAACTGTTTAACACATAAGTAATCACTTCTTTTTAAATCATATTTAATAGAAATTTTAATTTTCCCAAGTAAAACCTCTTTAAATCATGTTATAGTTCATATGTCTTTAAATTGTTCAATTTTTGTCAGCTATATATTACATTTTCTTTCTTTGTGGCAGGGTTATTTTAGTGCTGAACACCTTAATTTGAAATGTCACAATAAATTAATCTCCCTGAAGTGTGCATCGTCTCCTACCCTTCAATTAAACATGATCTAACATGTGTTCATTTAACCTGGCCTTTTAAAAACCAAGTCTAAGTTCATATATTTATCCATACATACTCTACTGAATTGCTCTTTATGCTCCTAAATTTTTAACTGTATGACTCAGTTGTAAAAAATTAATGTTGGAAAATGAATCCTTCATTTATAAAACTAGAAGTTCAACTTGATATTAATTTTTCATTATCAGTACCATTCTAATTTATTCTTCAAATTAATTTGATCTTTTGAAATTATAATCATAGAGATATTAGGTTTTGAACACTAGATGTCATTTAAAATTTAACCTTCTAATCACATACAAGTGAAACAAGTCTCTTTTATCTACATAGTGCCGTTCTGATATATTGGGATGATATGAACCACCTTACTTATTTTTAAAATCCTGGGACCAGGGAAGAGTTGGAAGTGAAAGAAGAGAGTTTGAGGAGAGAAATGCAGTCTCTTGATGGACAGTTTGGCCAGAGGATAGCAGAGTTAGCAGTTCTATTCAATGATCTGGAAATACAAGCCATTTAAGTAGCACTAAAGACCAATGAACTAGAACTGCTGTGGTTATACTATTTATATAATTAAATTATTTAAAAGGATATTGGAAACGGCCATTTCAGCATAATAGTATGTAAGGTTATTGAAAGAGAAAACACATTTGTGTGTGTGTGTGTGTGTGTGTGTGTGTGGCATTTAATGTACCTTTTAATGTGATAACGTGTTATTTTAAAAGACAACAGAAAAATTTGTTAGAACTAAAAGTTCAGGTCAAGACATACTTAGAAAATATTTCCAGTTTCAGTAAGTGGTAATGATCTAATCCCACTTGTATATGTTCTCTAAAGTTTTAAGAGAATTAAGATCCTTTTCCTCAGAATGAGGTTAAAAGTCTTATTTATTATTATTTTTTTCTTATTTTAGACACATTTTATTCTTTTATACCTTAATCCACAAATATATCATTTAATTGTTGTGACCTTTTGCAACTGCCTGTTATCTAACTTCTAACATTAGTTTTACCAACTATCATAACTTAGCAAGGGTATTGTTTTGATCAAGGTCCTTATGAAATATATTTATCATGAAATGAAAAAAAAATTCTTTCAGAGTAGTCATGGGTTAACCTAACACCATTCTTTTTAACTCTAGTTTTATATAGATCCATTACTTTTAGAAGGAGATAGAGTTGAATATATTTTCTCTCATATCCTGAGAATTTCTTTCTTTAAATTATTGGTGGAATAGTGCTTTCAACATATCACTATCCTGTGGTCTAGAATCTATTTTTTAGTTGTGCCTTCTGGATTAAAGATGGGGACTCTAGAGTCTGAGTGTCTGGATTTAAATAAAACCCACAAATTACTGTTTTAAATGGGTAAAGCATATACATTCTTTTGCCTCAGTTTCTTCATTTTATGTGAAAATGACAGTTCTGCATTATTTTGTAAATTAAATGCCTTTATTCATACATGGTTTTCAGAATAGTACTGCCATTCTGTATGGAATTATTCATCACAATCAGTTACTAAATTTCATGTGCTACACTTATTTTATTCTCTGATGCTACCTATGGCTTGGATTTGACTGTGCTTAGGTCTGAACTATTTAAAGTTGTTTTGCAAATAACTTCTTAAATTAAAGCAGTAGTAATATTTTATTTTCTATGAATCCCAAAAGTTCGTAGCTGGATAATAATGACTAATGGTGTTTCTAGGCAAATTAACCTATGTTGGTGCATCACTTGATGGTATTTTCTGATAACTAAATCAGGTTTTGAAAAGATGCAGTTTTAAAAGAAAATAAAACATTGCATTCATGTAATAAATATCATTTTGCAGTTAAAATTAATGACTTAGACCTGTGTGTATCAATAGTCTAGATCTCAGAAATAGAATAGAAGGTGAATAGCTCATAACAAAGGGAGGAGATTCAGTAGGTAGCAGTCTTTCAATTCAAGCCTCAGGGCAGAACTTCAGGGAAACCACTTAGAGGCCTAAGGGACAAAATAAATGTAGATTCATTTCATACCTTGCTGACATAGTCTGCAACAGTCCACAAGTCTGAAACGTGAAGAGAAATGCATTCCTTGATTCTGGTAATGATAATGCATTCCAAGGTTCCCTTGAGGCACAGAATTGCATGTGAAACCCAGTTGCAGCTTGACAGTTTCAGGTTTTGAAATCATCCTCAATTTAGACGGCCATGGAGACAGAGCCTGTTGGACCTCAAGGGAAGCATCTGAAGATGGTGGGTCCTGTTCTCTGACTTGAGCAGCTGCAGGAGCTTAATGAGATTTTCCTGCCCCCAACAAGTACAAACTGAACAACATTGTCAAAACACAATCATTTCTTGGCCCTGGAATCTGATCAAAGGAAATCAACGACTCTGCCTTGACTTTCCTTTAAAATGTTCTGCCTGCCAAATAGGGTTTTAGTCCACTTTAATGAATCTGCATAGTTTGGTCAATCATCAAATATAAACATTTTGAGAGCTTCATGTTTCCTGCTCTCCTTTTCAGAACTGTCAATCATTTTTCAACAAATTGCATAGTTTTAAAACACATACATCCATGATTCCTGCAAAGAATCAATTAAGCTCCATCATCTTAGCTATATGCCCTGGTCTCCAGTTGCTATTGGACATTCTACACAAATATAGTAAAGGGGTTTTCAAATAATATACAAATATACATCCATAATCATCAGTCACATGCACAATTACTTTTGCTTGTCATAATTCAGTTTCCTGACTCCTTCATGTAGAGATGCATGTTTGGGGTCATCATGGAATTTTCAATTGTTCTCATTCAATACAACCAATCAGTCTACACTTCCACCCACAGTTTCCAATACTTGCTGCTTTGCCAAAGTCCAGGCACTGATTTTTATCTTACCTGAACAATTGTGATTGCTTCTTATTTCTTTTTCCTCCCTCCACATTGCCCGTTTTAATTCATCAAAAAATTTAATAGGTTTTAGATATTTAGTGAAACCTTTAACTATTTTATTTTGTTTTCTTATGAATTAAGACCTTGTCTCTGGGTTACACATCAGCATTTCTTTATTTATTTTTTATCTCATTTTGGCACATGGAAGACACAGGACATGATGGACATTTTTGGTTCCATAAAATCTAACATGGTACCTGTCTTGTAAGACATGAACTTGTGGTGTAGCCATTTCCACAACTAAATATATATTCTAATACTTTTAAAATAGCTGTTTATTTTTTTATTTAACTAACTATCAAGTACAATAGTTTTTTATTCATAACATATTTTGAGTTATTTCATTGTTTTTGTTTGAATAAAAAAAATTGAACAGTATCAATTGGAAAGAAGAAATCTTATTAAAATATACTGAATACATGAGACTGCTTTTCTCTATAAGGGAGAAGACACATAGTGCAAACTGGACTGAACAAGAGGAACTTTTGTAAAAATAAGACATTCAAAGATAGAGGTGTGTGTGGGGGGGGTCTAGCCTGTCTACTTATGTTAGCTTTCAGACTGGAAGTAGCTGCAGCAATTTCAGATGTCACATCCCAGATGGGATTCCTTATGGAAACTTACAGAAACCATGAATTTGTATGATTGAGGAGTAAGGAAGGATTTTTTATAAGTCCCTTAGCTAATTTTCTCTTATTCTTACTAGTCCTTATTTGTTTGCTTGTTGTTTGTTTATTTATTTATTTATTATTTTTTGGTACTGAGAATTGGACCCAGGGATGCTTTACAACTGAGCTGCACATCCAATCCTTTTTCTTTTTCATTTTGATATAGGACCTCACTAAGTTATTTAGGGCCTTGCTAGTTTGCTGAAGTTGGCCTCAAACTTGTGATCCTCCTGCCTTTCCCTCCCTATGCACTGAGATTATGGTCATGGGCAGTCACACCCCGCCCTTGTTTATTTATTTGCTTGTTCTTAAATTTATTATTGTTAAAAAGGATTAACATATTTAGTTTACAAGCATCGTAGTCTAACTCTTGCATGTGGAGATGAAGCACAATCTCCTAGATCATATGGGAAAGCTGAACAAAACAATTTTTATTAGTAAGTAATATATTGGAAATTGATTGAAGGAAAACAATCAATGGTGCTTACCATACCCTTGATTAATTAGACCCTGAACAGATACTCAGTCATGGCTGCATGTATCTTCAAGGGTCTGCCTTTGTTTTTGTGTTTCTGGTGAAAAATCTACTGTTAATAGGCTATAAATGAGTAGTTACATATACACTATATTAAATCTCTCCTTCATATTTGGCTCTAAATTCAATTCCATTTTCTTTTTCCATTTTCCCCATGATATGTTTTTGACTTTTAGGATTTCAGCTTTGAAGTTACAGGATAAGCTGATTTGAAACTATATAGTATATGAAGGAAAAATGGAAACAAAATAAAGTCACTTGCTTTGACTTCCATTTATTTTGTTACATTTAATTTCATAATTCACTTGTGCTAGCCTGATAATTCTTTTTTTTTCTTTTTCAGATTTGGTTTTGAAAGTATCATTTCAACTTATAAAACTACAGTATTTAAACTTACCCCTCAGTTCACATATAGATTCAGTTTAGAATCTAAGAACTTAAAGACAGTAATTTTTGATGTAGATATCCTGAAAATATTATATTGGTGCTACTTTCATGTTTGCCTATAGGAAATAGTTTAACTTTTTCCCAGAAGGTAAATTAGTAAAATAAATTTATTATACATAGCAATGAAATGATGTAGCTACAATTTGAGAGTGATGTCTTAGTTAATTTTGTATATGAGACACTGATGTTGCATTTAAAAATTCAGCTTTATGAATATAGCACCCAATTTCATTTCCATATTATTTTATTCTAGAAAGTAGAGTTATCTCTTCTGTTGGCAAATTGGAAGAAAATTCCATTATAAATAAAATTATGTTTATTACTGCAAAGTATTTGATAGCCATAATTGCTGTTTTAAAATTATTTGAAGATTAATTATAACTATTTCAGTAGGAAAGAAATTTAGTGGATAATGTAGATTATTTTTGCTTTCCTAAGAAATTTTGTATTTAAATGAACTATATTTCTATATAGTGCAATTTCAGCATATTATGTGCCCTATAAAATAAATGAAACCTAAATTACAGCATTTTGCAGAATAAGTACATATAAAATAATATCTAGAGAATTTCATTTCTACATACCAAGCAAAATATAATATTAGTAATACTGTAACTTACTAACAGTTGATTTTGTTGAAATGGAGCAAGTTTTCATGAAAATGTTAAATAAGATATTTAAAGTAAAAAGAAGATGGCATAAGAAAATATTCACTGTTCTCTGTACTGCTAAATTCTGTTCTCTTAACCAATTCTTATGTTTCTTCTAGTAAATTCAATCCCAGAGTGATGTAGACAGAATTTTAAAGACCCATTTTAGATATTGTGTCTATAACTGGCTCTCTAGAAAGGTAAATATTTATTATAACAACTCCAATCCAACTCTAATACCATCTTGAAATACTACTTCTAAAAAAATAGCAATATTGGCATATAAGAAATTCTTCTTTATAATGCTAATCACAAAAGAGAAGATTTCTCTAGTGGGAGACTAAGTGTTCTTGAGCAGGTTGGAGTGCCAGAATGACTCATCAAAGGTATCATGGGGGTGAGGGGACAGTGAAGTCACAAAGTTAGTTTCTTTGGAAATTCACATTTGCTTGTGTGTGTGCATACACAAATTAGTCTGAGTCTGAGTTTTCATGGATCAGAGAACCTCAAACTTGAGTATATGAGGCAGTTCCATGAAATCAAATTACAACTTTCCATTTTGTAGTAAAACAACAGTATAGACAAAGTCATCCAGGACCAGATGCAGATTAACATGATAGTTCCAAGTTGGAATTAGATTGGTTCTCGAATAAATTCAGCAGATACAAAAGGCATTCAGATAACCCAAAGAATTCAAGAGGGTGGCACTGGTATCAATAGTGATATGATTACCTATACCAGCAATCCAACCATGAAAAAATTTAAAAGGATAGTGAAAGGAAGTTAAATAGGATCAAGGAGTTCTCTCTGAGGAATATGGAAAAGATAAATGAAAAAAGTGATTTGTACCACTGGGATGGAAGGAAACTGAAAAATGAATAGTTGAGTACTTCGAAATTGACCTATCTTCATCACCCTCATGCAGAAATCCCAACCTTGTCAGAGCAGTCACAAGTACCACCGGAACACATGAACTGCTGGTAACAGAGAAACTTGCCAGAGGTCAGGAACAAGGGTGGTCTGAAAGAGCAAGATGCTGGTTGGGGAGAAGCTTGTTTGAAAATGTGATTGACAGTCCAGAGCTGAGTCAGAGGAAGGGCTCCTGAGGTGGTGGAAAAATACACCGGATGGTGTGGTTGAGTTGACGTTGGATCACAAAAGAGTTACCAGGGACTGGGGATACAGCTCAGTGGTAGAGCTCTTGCTTAGCATGTAGAAGGCAGTGAATTTGACCTTCAGCAGCAAAAAATAAACAAATAAATACATCAATACATAAATAAATAAGAGGAAGAGTTACTAGGTGACTGAGAAACTCACTGGAAGTTTGCAGTTGGCCCATGTGAGTAATTCACTAAGTGTGAAAAAAATGTGCCTTATAATGCAGGTGAGTTCTAGTTGATGCAAAAGAATGAATTGAGTAGGCCAGGAAACTCGCTGAATAGGGTGGAATTGGTCTTCTAGGACCACTCAGGTGAGAGCTACTGACCTCCTATATAACACCACCTTGCAGCCATACTGAAAAAGAAGCAGTGCCTCAGATCAGGATAAGTTCTTGTTGTCACCTTTCGGGATCTGTGGTATCTACCCTTGGCTTGGTTTCTGTTGCACTATATGGCAAGAAGGCATGTTGACAGAGCACAGCATCAGTACCACCAAGAAGAGAAAAAAAGAATTCATTAGATCTGAGAAGCAATAAATTGATAGTTGTTGCAGTGTCTATTAGTGGAATTAACATGTTGAATTACTTTGCCTTTACTTGGACTTGGTTATAAAAAATTATTTGTTATTGAGACAGCTCTTGCCCAGTACATTAATTGTAAAGCCTTCGTTTAAGTTTTGTTTGTTTTTAAACTTTTTGGATCTAAAACTACCAGTGAGTAATTCAGGTACTCAATATCAGGTACTCAGGATGGTATTTTGAATTTTAATTATTAATTTGCTTGAAGACAATAGGAACTTCATTGTTCTTGGCAAATGAGATAATAATTACTCTTGACAAGAAGCGGAATGGCACTTTTAAAAGCTTTTACTGGTGATTAGTAAAAGCTTTAACTTGTGATTAGTTGGCACAGAAACACATAGATTTTAAGTTATTAAGAGATCTAGGAGTCATAACATTTAATATGGAGAGAAAGGATGAAGATTTTGAACTGGGTTCTCCTGTTTAGGTGCTATTTTAGACACTGAAGTTAAAAAAAAGTAAAATATTAATTTCGATGCCAGGGTACCTTAAAGGTCACTATGGTCTTTTAGTTCATATGGTAGCTTAAGAAAGTAGGCATGATAAATTTAGTTTTAAGTCAATTCCATTGCGTAGATAATTCAATTTTTTCATGGATCCAATGAATGTTAAATTTATATAATTATGTTTCTATGATCTACATAAGTAGATATAAACACATATATACACACATATATAATGCAAAAACACATACATACATGCACACACACACTCATACACTATGCATAATCAAACTATTGACTGGCCAGCTAATGATATCATTACCTATATTCTTCATGTATAGATCAAGCATACAATCATAGGATGGGTAAAATGAAGACTAGGTAATGCCTGCCACCTGTTATATTAACTGTATGAGAGGAAATAAGAAGAAAGACTATATTCCTTAGTGAATTAAAAAATTAGAGCTACCATCAAATGTATGAAAGATTCAGGATGGTGGTCTCCATTCAATTTATCTCTCTGGACTCATCATACAAAAAATAAATCATATTGTAAACTCAACAATGTAGCCTTCATTGAAGTTATTCAATGATATAAACTGCACAGTATCACTACTGTTAGCATTTAGGTTGGGCCTTTTCTGTGAAATCTACACTAAGCCAGTTCACCTTTATAAGCTAGTGTCATAGTTTGCAATATTACCTATAATAATTTTATTGCTGTTAACTAAAGCAGAATCGGCAAACGACTTGGTCATGATCACTTTCGGAAAAGCATCATTTGGTTCTGTATTGATGGGGTATTTGAGACCAAGCCTTGAGTAGGTACCAAAGGAATATGCAAAACATGGACAGGTGGCTTAGTCTCCTTTACTTTTGTTATGTTATCCTTGAAAATGCACAAACACTTCATAATTACTATTATGGCTAATTTATGTATCTAAGGGATTCCTGGGTAAAAGGTAAAACATTATATCTGTGTGAATTTTTGAGATGGTATTTCCAGAAGAGCGAGAGCCAATAGCATTGACTCCATCCAGGGCCTGAGTAGAACAAAAAAGAGGAGGAAGTGTCATTTTATTCTCTCTGTTTGAGCCATTGAACTATTTTCTTCTGCTGTCCCAGACATTAGCACCTATGGTTCTCAAGCCTTAAATCTTCCAGCTTCCCTGTTTTCCAGCTTGAAGATGACTTCTTGGCTTTCATAATTATTTAAGCCAGTCTCACACACACATAAACACACACACATCTATCCTATTGGGCCTCTCTCTAAGGAACCAAAACTAATACAATGACTTAATGACAAAATAAAGGATTGTGAAAGGAATTTAGTTCAACTGTGTTTCATGAGTTGATGTTGTATGTTGGCGTTAACTGGAAATATATTGTTGCTATATTATTGCTATGTCAGGATAGTTCCACAGGATAGAGGCAGTGAAAAATTCTTCCAGTACGTATGGGTACACACAGTAAAACTAGTTGCCCACTGTGCATGGAAGAAAAGTATCCTGAAGCATACTTGTGTATCTGATTTCTCTCCTGTATTACTTAAGTTGTTTTATAGTGACAGAGACAGAGTGATAAGGAGGAAGACTGTACATTTTTCTAGCCAAGCCCACTCCTTTTCACCAAGTCGGTCAGCTCTTGAGTTTCATGAATTCCCATCCTGCAAGCAGGAAAGAAAGAAGCAGAGCCCTTGATACTGTATGGGGAAACCTGTCTGCCAACCAAGGGCTGGTCAACCTTAGAGCCTTGCACCTTAAAAGGTATAATTACTCGTCTTTACCATAATTAATATGTATTTCATTTAGCAGGATGCTTTCCCTGATTGTCTCTACAACGTCATTATCTGAAGGGTTATTACAATGTCTAATCCATTAATGTGGTATCTAAAACTATGGTTTTTGTTTGTTTGTTTGTTTGTGTGTGTGTGTGGTGGTAGGAATTGAACCCAGGGGCACTCTACTATTGGGCTATAGCCCTAGAGCTCCAGCCCTTTTTGCTTTTTATTTTGAGACAATTTGGCTAACTTGCTTAGGCTGGCCTGAAATTTGTAATCCTCCTGCTTCAGCCTCCAAAGTTGCTGAGATTACAGGTGTGCACCAGTATCAAACCAATGTTGATTTTTTGATAAAGAAGGATTGAAACAATGGGTTTAGGATCATGACTAATATTATCATATGCCCTACCACTGAAACAGACTGGTAGGAGAGTTGAAGGCATATGTAAATTTAAGTAGAACCCCTGTGGAAGTACAGGACTGCCTTTGAGGAGAAACAGCATGTATTCAACTATTTGCCAACGTAAGGTAACGTGTTCTAATAGCCAGGTTCAATGGAGACAAGGACTCCAATTTACCCACTGAGTCACTTGTGCAACTTTCATTTCCTTTTCCTACAGATTTTAGTTCTGTCAAGGAGATATCCTAGCTTCCAGGTAGAAAAGACTTTTTCAAGGTCACATTAGTGGTGATGTTGTGCTAGAACCTACAATGAATACATGCGCACTGGTGCTTCCCTGCCAATTGAAATGTTAGAGAAAAGGTGAAGAAAATCTAGAGTGGGTGGTGTTATGTTGAAGCAAGTTGCAGTAGTGGAGACTAAATCTTTTATTTCACTATATTTCATTTTGTTTTTTTTTAAAGTAATGTTTCTTTCTTAAGGATTCTCTACATAGATTTTGCTTGATTTAACCTGTACTTCCACAATTGGTAAAGAGTGTTTTCCCAGTAAAATAACAATAGTGGGACACAATCCCATCAGAATACCACAAAGAATGGACACATCTGTGCTGCGTCATATTTTCTACACCTGACCTATCCCCTGCACTTGCTCAATCCCAGCATTTCCCATAGGAACCAATTTTATATATTCTCTCATGATTTTGTAATGTTTTCTAAGACCAATACCTAGAAACTATGGTTCTTTAATTAGTTCTCTACTCACATATATCATTATTTTTTCAAAGTAGAGCGACAAGATACCTGAGAACTATCTTGTCAAAGAGACTAGCCAAAGAGACTGGACAAAGTTCCTTCAGAGTGTGGAAAAGTTAATTCTTCATAGTGTCAACTTTGACCAACAGGGGACTGGTAACAGCAGGGTATTAGTGAAGAATTTCTCTCTCCATCTTCTCCTCCAGCAGACTCTTACAAGTTTCAATGGGGCTTTCCAAAGGCCATCTCCCATGGCTCATTGACTGGTAGTTATAACAATTTTTTTATTAGATCTCCTAAGAGAAGTATCTTGAAATATATAATTAGCATGAATTATCTTTCTTAAATTTTCAAAATAAATTAACAATATGCCTACTTTTAGCATCTAAAAGAAAACTTAGGGTAAATTAGAGAAATAGATGAGTGAAGTCAGCATTAAGATGAATTATCATTAAGGTAACTGTTAAATCCAAGTTTTATGGCAAACTGTCTTACATTTGTAGTTGAACAAACATTTTCCTTATCAGATATAGCAAATATAATGTCTTATAATGAGCATTCCTTATTTTCACTGAGTTGAGTCCTTGCAGCTATCATATTCATTTTTCAATATTAAAAGAAAGTTCTACTTATTCCTTAAATTATTAACAAAGAATCCAATTTTATGAAAAACACATTGAAGAAAAGTGTAGACTTAACTTAATTTGGGAACTAGACTGTAAATATTCATCAATATTTTATCTGTCTAAAATTGGCATTTTCATTTTTAAGACACCTTTGTTTTCAGCTTGAATCTAATTATCTAACTTATGACTCATCTCTGAGAAGAGTGTATCTCTTTAAAATACTTACAATAAACTACCCTGGTTTAATACATTTTATCACTGTGGTTCCATTTATTTAGAAAATCTGTTTTATTGACTCATGACACACACTCTCTCTCCTTGTCTCTCTCTCTCTCCCCACCCCCACCTCTCACACACACACACACACACACACACACTCCATGTATGCATACCAATGGATTCCAAATGGCCTTCAGTACTTGTGATCTTTAGATGAGAAGTCATTCTCGTAATGCCACATAGCTCTTAAAAAGCCATTGCCAATCATTGAGAAAGTGTCCTTTACATAAACATATTTTGCACACTACACCACCCTAATCTTGAATTAGAAAAAGAAAGAAATAAAAAGAAAAAGTGTGTAACTCTCTGTTCATGACCTTCATACCTGCTTTGCACTTCTGTAAAGAAAACTGCTCTAAAATATATTTGTCATTATCACCATTATTATTATTCAAAACTGATGTGACTGACAGGGCCATTTCCCAAGTTATTTTTTTCTTTGAATCACAAATCCTCATTCTTGACCCAAAGGCAACCATGTTATGCAAAGTGAAATAGTTGAAAAGGGAAGAGTACATCTTTTTTAATATAAATGACTTTCCCAGTATAACACCTCAGAGTGCTATTGCCTTTTTGTTATAAAAGGTGTCTCTAAGGGGATTACGAGTTATTACATTTATTTAAAGAAGGAATAAGAACTAAAAATGCTTTCCTGAATTTGTTATGAGACTTTTTGGACAAGTGTGACATGGATGTATTTGTATTCAGCAGAGTGGTGTTTCATTACAGCAAAAAATACAGCAAAAGAATGGGTTAAAAAATTCCTTTTCAAGCCATACAGTTCAATTCAGTTTTAATGCAGCCTGAATTTTATTGAATAGTAAAATCCTAAAATAATGGCATCATAGCATTGAAAGGTTATCTGCACATCTATTATCCCCCCACTTGTTCAGTCATTCAGTATTTGCCTTCACCTTTCCAGGGACAGGGAGCTCATTGATTCAGCTTGAAAAACATTCTTTTTAGAAACTCTATACAGGAATTTGCCTCTGTAAAGAAAAATGGAAACACTTATAAAACACTAATATAAATCTAATCATGTCTCATTAATTCAACCCAACTAGAAGAAGTATCATCATTATCTGAAATGTAGATTATCTTTAAATATAGAGTTTCAGTCATTCTCAGGGTATCCAGCATCCATTTAAATCTGATGTACATACACTACCAAAGAGCAATTCTGACAAAGACTAAAACACAAATAATGCTCGTTTTTAATAATAATGTGCGTGCATATGATTGCCTTACTGTAATTGAAATGATACTCTTTCCTTAAGTAGAAAGTATCTCTATCATATTTTGTTTACATTGTTAACTTACTCACTAGATCCTTCTTTAAACAAATGAAGATAAAATCTAGAACAGCATAGAGTTTAAAGTTTTACGTAATACACAACTTGAAAAAATTATCAACATTTACTGGAGAATTTTGAGTTTAAGTGCTAGTATTGATTAAATGTGTTCATATGCTGTCTTTAAGCATAATTTACATATATTTGAAAGACTTATTTTAGGAACTTAGAAAAAAAAATAATTTTATGAAAATTTTTTCTATTGAAATGTGAAAGTTAGGTGCTAGATACTTGTTTGAAAGGCTTTCCTTTTAGAGGAAATTTTCATTCCCTCAAAAAGAAAGACACTTGATATATTTTAAAATTCCTGAGAAATTAAATTGTAATATCCTTTGCTTATTTCAATATATATAACTTTATATAACTCATTTACCCTATGTATGATTTTAGTGGTTATTATTTGACAATAAAATATTTTTTGATAAAATGTTTTTTATTAAAGACTAATCTTGCATTTTTTTATGTTATTTTTTAAGTTCTCTGTTTTAAGACAAGGTTTCCCGCGCAAGGAACTAAAGGTAAATATCTCCAGTTATTTTTTGTCAGGAAAAAAAAAAATCTCCAGTTCTTTTTTCTCAGAAAAAAACTTTTTAAAAATATTTGTCTCTTATTGTGCCCAATATTATGTAATTAGTTTTTGCACTTAACAAAATATGAATAGTTTCAAGGTCTCAAATATCAGATATTAATTAATTATATATAAGATAACATTATCTACTTCAATTTGAGACTAGGATTTTTGATATAAGGGGTTTTAAAAAGATCTTCCTTGGCCATACCTATTAATATAAAAAATTGTTTTCTTATAGAAAAATTCTAGAAACAAAATTGTATGACACTGAAATCTGTCATGTGTTTGTCTAGAAACACTACTGTTTTGAACATAGACATTTGAGGGCACCATCTTTTCTGAATAATCTTTCTAAAATAATTGGATTTTTGACAAATTTGTTGTACAAATGCATCTAGCATTGTAAGTTTCATTTGTTTGAATAAACTATTTTAGAATTTCTACATCCCTATTGATTATTTGCATCAAATCATTTGTGATTCTTCTATCATTTCCTTGTTACATTTTTATTGCTCACTGTATTTATAATAAATTAATTATTGTTCAGATGTTAATGCATTTCTTTATTAAATATTATATATATTTTCCATATTTTAAAAAAGTTTTCAGTTTGAATTTAATTTATAAGGCTACATTTAAGCTTCCTCTGTGTCTCTTTTACTGCGGGACCAGGGATTAAATCCAGGGGCACTTAACCACTGAGCCACATCTCCAAACCTTTTAATTTTTTTTTTTTTTTAATTTTGATAGAGAATCTCACTATGTCACTGAGGCTGGCCTGGAACATGTGATCCTCCTGCCTCAGCATCCACTGTCTCCTCTGTGTCCTTTGGAAACTTGATAGCTAATTTCCTTTGAGTAATGAATAAATATTCCTTTATCTGGATGTACCAGTTTATCCATTCAACTATTAAAGGGCATCTTGGTTGTTTTCACAATTATAAATAAAGTTATTATAAATATCTCCTTGCCAGTTTTTGTGTGACCACAGTTTTCAATTCACTTAGGTAAATACTGATACTGTTGAAATTACAATGAGATAATACCCTTAGAAGCCCATTGAAGGTGGAAAACATCATGACAAAAAAGGATATAATAATTTACCTATCTTACCATACATCGTAGCTTACTAACAGAGTACACTCTAAGACTCTGGTTTTATACCCTTGTTAGCATGACTGACTAGGAGTTGTGGCTCACAGTGTTGTCTAACTTCATGAAAGAGTATTACACCATATTTAACTTGCACAGAAAATGATCACAATGCAAAATTTGAAATTTGTTTTCTATTGAATATATATCCTTTTGCGCCAAGATAAAGGTGAAAAATTGTGAGTCAAATCATTTCAGATTGGGAATCATTTGTAGTAAGGAAGGTGATAGCTGGATCATAAGGTAATGGTATGTTTAACTTTATAAGAAACCACCAAACTTTCTTTCAAAATGTTTCATTTTACATTCTTACTAGAAATAAATGAAAATTCCTTTAGATCTGTGTCAGTATTTGGTGTTGTTAGTGTTCCAGATTTGGGCTATGCTGAAAAGTGCATAGTTATATCTCATTTTAATTTGCATTTCACTAAAGAAATATGCTATTGAACAACTTTTTTTTTTTTTTTGCTTACTTATCATTTGCATATCTTCTTTGGTGAGGGAGATGTCTCTTTTGGTTTCTTCACTAATTTTAACTTGGTTGATTGTTTCTTAGTGTTGAGTTTAAGGGTTCTTGTATATTTTGAGTATAATTACTTTGTTAGATATGTCTTTTACAAGTATTTTCTCCCCATCTGTGGCTTATGTTCTCAGTTTCTTGATTGTATCTTTTGCAGACAGAACTTTTTATTTACAATGAAGTTCAGCTTATCAATTGTTTGTTTTATAAACTGTGCTTTGGTTTTGTATCTAAAAAGTCATTGCCATACCCAATGTCACCTAGATTGCCTATAAGGTTCATAGTTTTGAATTTTGAATTTAGTTTCTATGAACCACTTTGCATTAATTTTTGTGAAAGATAAAATGTTATGTCTATATATATATATATATATATTTTTTTTTTTTTTTTTGATGTGGATATCCAGTTCCTCTAGCACCATTTGTTGAAAGGACTATCTTTGCTCTATTGTGTTACATTTGTTCCTCTGTCAAAGAACAAAGATCAGTTCACTATATAGGACTCCTCATCTCATTGTTATGGGAGTCTTAAGTCAGAAGGCAAGGGAAGAAAGTTAGCAGTAGAAAAGTACTGAGTCAGAATGAAGTAAGTATTTTCAAGGTTTTTCCCTCTTATTCAAAATGGAAGCCTCAGTAGGAGGTGCCGGAAGGTCTTCCTCCAAGATATTGAACAGGCAGGAAATGAAAGGCATTGGGGATAGGAATGCAAATCTGCAGTGTCTGATTTGCCAGAAGGACTTGAGTCCTGGATTACAACTTCTTCAGAGTCATGCACACTGGTTACCAAGCCCAATGAGGGAAGGATCACTTTCTCCCAGGAACCTCCAAGGTAAAATTTTTGTAGTTACCCATAGCTGGGACTAAAAGATAGCACATACTTTTTGGCCAGGAATATACTCACTCCTCAATGGCTTTTTTAGTCCTAAAAGAAATCCCATCATGGCTTAAATCCCTTCACTCTAACATGTCCACATCATCAATATTCTGCACTGGACAATCTCTGTTAATTTTGTTCCTCTCACAAGTCTACTTCTTTTGTGGTGCCTTGTCTTTCATATTTGCAACACGGATGTCAACAAAGGCACGAACAATTATCCATTACTTTTGGTTGCTATCTTTTAATTTCACTTTTCAGAGATGAATGCTTTGTTCAGTGTTTTCCCCTCTTACAATTTCTAAATGCTTTTGCATCTCTGAACTGGCTCCTTATCTCAGTGGGAATGACATGAACTTGGGTTCTCTCTCTCATTCTCCCTCTTCAGGTGTTTGAAAGCTATTCTGAGGTAGAGCCAGAATGCAGATCAGGTTCACTTTGTGTGTTTCTCTTGCCTTAAGGATTTCAGTCCTATGCCATCTATCATTCAGTACCTGGAAAAAGTAGCTACGTGCATTTTTGTCTAGTTTTATGGTTCTACAACAGAAGCAGAAACCTGCTACCAGCAATTCATCACTTACTAGGGATAGAAGTCTCTCTGTGCTGCAATTATATTTTTGCACTGAAATTGCCTTATATTTAGTCAAAATCATGTGACTTGAAAACCAAAGGAAAAAGTAATTCTGCAGTAGACATATTTTGGGGAATATTGTTAGTCATTCCCTAGAAAATGTTTAAAATATTCAAAATGAGTAATCAAGGAATGAATATGTAACACAAAATTTAAAGTGGAAACAGGAAACCCTAAAATAGCGAAATAAAATTTGTTTGATTATAGGAGGTAATCTTACTGTTGGAAACAATAAGAAGAAGGTGTATTTCATTGATACATGCTTGCAAGTTAATTTTATTTATTTATTTGGTCCTGATCAGTCCAGAATTTTTACTCCAATAGATAAAACTCTGAATCTGTTTTCACTGGTGCAACTTGGCACTAAAATTAAAAAAAAAAAAAAATCAATAAAAAGAAGAGTATTGCTGTATATTAAATTTTTGTTTCTCCCCAAAATTTATATGTTGAAATCCTAATCCCCAAATGGATATTAGGATGTGGGACCTCCAGGAGGTAATAGGTCATGAGTGGAGTCACTATGAATGGAATTAATGCCCTTAACAGACACCAGGACTTGCTTCTTTCTGCTCTCTGCAGTGTGAAAATACAATGACATGATGGCCATGTCCTACCAGGAAGAAGATCCTCACCAGACAGTGGTTCTGCTGACACCTTGCTCTTTGACTTCACAAACTCCATAATTATGAAAGTAAATGTTTCCTATTTATGCTGCCCAACCTAGAATAATTTGTTACAGCATATGGATTTGTCTAAAATGAGTAACAATAACTTATATTTATTGAAATCAGATACACTAAAGTTTTTTTTAAAAATATCTCATTTAATCATCCTCACAATAGTTTCAATTTTTAGGAGAAAATAACAGATTAAAAATAAATATGAACATAAGTGTTGTCAAATATATGGACTGTTCCTTTCATCTGCTGCTAGCAGAGATGCAAAATGGTTTGGTCTATTTAGAAAACAGGTTGGCAATTTATTTAAAAGTTAAAACATATAGCTACCATATGTCTCAGTCTCTGAACACCTAACTATTTACAGTGGAAAAAGAAAACACAAAGATTTATACACGTGTTCATAACAGGTTTATGTGTAATAGCTACAAACTAAAGTAACCCGAATGAGCAGCACTTCACTAGATTAATAGATTTTAGTATATCAAAATATGGAGTATTTCTCAGCAATACAAAGGAACAAATTATATAAATGTAATTACTGGAATTAATCTTGAAACAATTGTGCTTAAATGAAACAAATAAGGAAAAATAGGTGCATACTGCATTATCTCATTTACATAAATTTCTTGAATTTACTTATTGATATATAGTGAGAGAAAGCAGATCAGCAGTTAACCTGGTGTATTTGTCTCTAAAGGAATTGAACCAACAGAAAGAATATATAATTATTAAAGGGAATTTATTAGATTGGTTTACACAATCAAAAAGACTCAAGAGTCAAACTGTAGCCATGCATGTTGAAGAGCTGGGGAAAGTTGAAGCTACTCTATCCAAGAAACTGGAAGTCTCAGGACAAGAGGGACCAATGATGCAGTCCCAGTCTGAGGTCTAAGTACTGGAAGTTCCCTTGAGAGTCCCTGGTGTGAGTTCAAGTGCAAACACTAAAGAAATTAGAGTCTATTATCTCTAGACAATGACAGCAGCAAAAAGTGCACCTGCTCAAGAAGAATTGAGCTTGTGTGTGGGCAAGTCTCCCTCTTCTGATTTTGTTCTATTCGGGCCTCGCCTACTGGATGGTACAATCCACATTCAAGGCAGGTCTTCCTTGCTCACTTACTGACCCACCTTCCAATTGTCCTGGAAACACCTCACAGATGCACCTAGAAGGCTGTTCACCAATTTTCTAGGAATCTCTCAATTTAGTCAAAATTAAAACTACAATGAACCATCACACCTGCAAAAAGGTAGGGATGAATGAATAATAAAGGGACACATGAAAATGTATGGTGTTTGGTATTGGTCATGATCCAGATTATAGTGATTTGATTTTTGACTGTGTGCATATGTCAAAATTCATCAAATCAAGCGATTTAAATATTTGGAATCTGATGTGTGTCAAATATTTCCCAATAAAACTATAAAACATATGCTATGCAATTAAATAGTGTAAGAGAGGGCTATATATAATTTTATTAATTTTATAATTATTATCTTCATGAAATAAAATTTTATCACTAAGTAAACTTTAGAGAATTAATGTAATTGTTTATGATTATATAATCATAATAGACCTTTTTCTCTGAGATAAAGTTTCCTATTTCCCTGTTGCACCAAATATTGAATCCCATGCCTGGTCTCAGGCACCTACCCTATGATCTGCCTTTAGTCATTTAATTTTTTGCTTTAGAAGTGCATGAATACATGGAATCAGAGCACACATTATCTTCTGTGTTTGACTTTTCACATGGCATCTCATTATGAAATTCACCCAAGTTGTGATATGAATTAATATTAATTTTATTTTATGTTTGAGTATCATTTCACGGTATGGATATATCATAATTTGTTTATTCACTTACTACTGTGTATATATGTCCTGCTTCCACATTTGGCTGTTACGGATGTGCATCGTTGTCTGATTATATGATTTCCTTTCTCTTGGGTAAATACCTTGAAGTGGGATTGTTGAATTCCACTGTAAGTACATGTTCACCCTTATAAGAGATTGTCATGTTTTTTTCCAAAATGCCTTTATAATTTTACATTAACATCAGTAGTGCAAAAAACTTCCAGTTCACTCACACACCCTCAACCCACAACTCACATGTCAGGTTTTTTTTTTTTTTTTGGTACCAGGGATTGAACCCAGGGGCGCTTAACCACTGAGCCACTGAGCCACATCCCCAACCTTTCTTATATTTTATCTAGAGACAGGGTCTCCCTGAATTGCTTAGGGCCTGAGTCTTCCTAGCCACTGGGATTACCCGTGAGTGCCACTGTCAGTTTTTAATATTAGCTATTCTATTGAGTATGTACCAGTAACTCACTTTTGTTTTAATTTGCATTTCTTTCATGAGTATTGTTGACTACATCTCCTGTCCTTATTGGACATTTATGTAACTTTAAATTTTGAAGTATATGTTCAATAATTTGACATTTTTATTAGAGTGTTTATTTTTGTCATTGTTGGGTTGTAAGAATTCTATATATATATTATATATATAAACCCTTTGTCAGATACTTGTTTTCAAAATTTTTCTCCAAGTATACTTGCATTTTGTTGTCTTAATGATGTCTTCCAATTTATAAAACATTTCAGCTTACCAAATTCCCATTTATCATTTTATTGTAAAATATTTATCTTTGAAAAATCTTAGCTTGATCCAAAGTCACAAACTTTTTCTCATGTAGTCTTCAAAATATGCTCATTTCGATAGTCTGTTGGTTTTAGATTACTGATGCAACACTTGACACTTTATACCTGACCAATTTAATTAGGATATCAGGGCAACAATGTCCACTCTTTCATTGTTTTTTATAAAACTCATGAGAAACCTGGGCTAAGTGAACTATGTGCAAGTCATGCAAATTTTGCTGACTTTACTATTCGTTACTTGTATTTTTTATATTTTACAAATGCTAAGCCAATTAGCTTACATTTTACAAAAATAGAAGTCAGAAATAAAAGCTAAAATATTTTGAAGCTGTGTGATTTATTTATTTATTTATTTTTTTAGTTTATTAAGTGGAAAATCTTTCAGGGCATCTTTTTAGTTTGTTTTGAAGAGTCCATAATTTATGCTGGTTAAGTCCAACATATTGCACATTGTTATCAATATTGAGAGAGAATTCTAGGAACTTCCATGAATAACCACTGTGGTTGAAATCATGAAGGGATGAATAAAATTAAATGACAGATCATGCAAGAAGAGTAGAGAATTTTGGGACATTTATATATTTGGGAAGTGCAAATAAGAAGTGTTGCCAGAAATGGAAATATAAAAGGAAGGTTTACAGACGTTGGAGAGAAACTACATATGTTCACTTTTTGAAAAGATAAGTGAAGAGAATGATAATAAAAAGAGAATGAGAGATAGAGACAAAAACAAAGACCACCAAGTCGATAAAGATAAAAAAGTTAGGTATGAAATTTGAGTAATCACCAACAATTAATAACTAATAAAGGAGAAATTTTAATGACAGGAGACATGTCAAATATCTTTTGCTAACTATTGTGGACTCTCTTGAAAGTAATTAAAAATAATAATATTGACCAATATTATTGTAATCAGGTTTCATCTATAATAAAATTTCAATAATTATCTTTCTGTCTCTGAACATTTCAAACTATTATAGAATATCAAAATATAATAATTTTAGTATTAAAGGGTGACAAAAGTTCAGTTGCTGTGTGAACTATAAACAGAAAATGGATATTCTTGTGTGGTTGACTTTGCTTTCCCAGGGAAAGACTTTTTAAGTTTTTTACCCTTTATTGCTATCAACATACAGTGGCACCTGACTGCATTGAAGCTGATCATCTTGTCTTGTTCCTGGTTATGCTAGTTTCAAATCCTTTCCAGAAATAAGTTTTAAGCTCTGCTCTTTCTGCTGACATTTTCATACATTGCCATCCTACAGCAGATGGCTGAGGATTCTAATCAAGAGATTTTGTACAAATCAACAAAAATTGTTGGCCAGAATCTATAGTTATTGAGAAAAAAAGTCCAGAACCATATGTTCCAGTATCCTGCATGCTACCCTGATAGGAAGTTTGCATATCATTTAATCATCATGTTCCATATTATAGTGCAATCCTTCACTATGTCAGCAGCTCTGTGCTTAATGTTGCTAAAGTTGTCCCTCCCTTGCATGAAAGAACTGCATAGATTTTTAAATGTAATATTTTTATCTCTTCCTTCCAACTATGGCTCAATATGCCCTTAAGGAAGGGACTTGTGCACATTGTTTTCAAGTTTTATTCAGTTTATGGATTTAAGATAAATGAATGCCAAGATGCATTACTGCCAAAGCACAAAGTACAATATAGTGCTTTTAAAAGAAAATGAGTGATGCAGGTCGAACTCCAAAGTAAGCTGAATTTTAGACAATACAGTTTTTCTTGTAATCAAGATTGTGGCCTGAATATGCATATAATAGGTAGGACTCAAATTGTAGCTTTAAATAAGTCTGACATTCTGAGCAATAGATTTAAAAGGAGCTAAAGCACATACCTATTATAGCTTAATTTGCATGTGAAGTTATGTATCAGCTGTATTGCAATGAGACAGGGTTATTATACAGCAAATTATATGTGATATTTTATGTCGCTTAAATAGCTCCAACACTTTTATTTTTAAAAAATGACCTTACGCAGAAGTCAATTCCAAACCATTTATACACGAAGATTTGCATTTTAACCTGTTTTCCTTTTACATATTATAAGAAACATCAATTATCTTCATAGAATCAAAGGCACACATAAATTTCCATCTATATGTAATTTAAATCTATAATTCCAATACATTCCTAGAAGTCGCATTATAATTTAGCTTCTATAAAGTAGATGATGCTTTCCCATAAAGGCAATTATAAAATTGCATTATTTGAATTCCTTACAAATATTTCTATATAAAATTATAAATGGGATCAATACCATGCTCTTATAGCAAAGATACAATATAACTTTTGCAAGTATCTGGAATAGTGAAATCTGGTATTAGTTCCATGAAATGTTCTTGCATATATTATAAACTTCACACAGGGTTCCCAGCACCCTTTATATGTTCATAATAGAAAAAAGTACAATGTACTTTAGTCATATTTTAATTGATTAGGGAATTACTTTAGTTAGCTTTTTCTTTGCTGTGACTAAAAACCCTAAAAAGAACAATTTTAGAGGAGGAAAACTTTATGTGGGGGCTCATGTTTCAGAGGTCTGCAAAAGGTCTGGCCTTTTAGAAGGCTGACTTCATTCCTCAGTACTCTAGATGAGACAGAGTATCCTGGTTGAAGGGTGTGACAGAAGAAAGCATGTGGAAACATAGCACCAGAAGTACAGAAGGGGAGAGAGAGAGAGAGAGAGAGAGAGAGAGAGAGAGAGAGAGAGAGAGAGAGAGAGAGAGAGAGAGAAAGAGATACTCCCCTCACTAAGGACAAATATATTCCCCAAA
Source organism: Sciurus carolinensis (assembly GCF_902686445.1). NCBI lineage: Eukaryota > Metazoa > Chordata > Mammalia > Rodentia > Sciuridae > Sciurus > Sciurus carolinensis. The sequence continues at coordinate 91,753,864 of NC_062224.1, forward strand.
GGCATGAACATGATGACCCAGCTCCTCCAGTCAAATCCTGACTATCCCCTCTAAAATTTCTTGCATTGTCTCACACATGAGCTTTTGGGGAACACCTTATATCTAAACCATAACAGGAAGGCAGGCTATGATAAATATTAATGCTTTTGTTTTTTAAGTATAATGCTTTTGTTTTCCCATATAAACCTTTATGAAATTATTTGTTTGTCTACATAATGGCATATGTTCAAGGAAGTTTGAACTGATTCTTGTATACCTGCAAGTAAATTTTCTTCTACCTGTCAGAAGCATTTGTAGTCTTTCAGCTGATCTTAATTTGCTTCAAAGTTCTCCAGATAGCAGGGCATGGTGGTGCACAACTGTAAGCCCAGCAGCTCAGGAGGCTGGGGCATTAGGATTGCAAGTTCAAAGCCAATCGCAGCAATTTAGTGAGGCTCTAAGCGACTTAGAGTGAACATAACTCGAAATAAAAAATAAAGGACTGTGGATATGGCTCTGTGGTTAAGTGTGCCTGGGTTCAATCCTTGGTATCATAAAAAAAAACCAAAAACAACAAAAAGTTCTCCCAATATATCCAACAAATATTTTGTATTTGATTATAGTGACTTCACTTCCCCAAACTATGAATATTTACATGTATGATTATTTATGACCTATTTTACTCTAAATGTATATTCTTGATTTAGTTAAAACTTCTGTTAAGATTATTATAGAAACAAAGATCAAAACTCATAAATCTTATGAGTACAACTTCTAAAAAGATACTGTTACTTTTATATTTTCTTATAAACTCATGAGAACATTATTTGATTGTTGAGAAACTTTTTGTGTTTCATTCTGTTTGTCTGACTCTCACTCATGAGATAAAGTTTGTGCTACATTTCCGTACATTATTGTCATATATGACTGGGAAAAAACTCAGGAAATTTTGACACATGCTGACTAGGCCTCATTAAAGAAGAAAAAAGAGTCCAGAAAATGAATTTCATATTTCACATGTTATTCTTTTATTGACTGAAACTCATGATTTTCTCTTTTTCACAGTTACCTTATGGAGTGGTGTGTCAGTAAGAGAAATATTTAAACTACATTATTCACATCCTCCCTTCTGATAGAGATGAATGGCTTATCGCAGTGGTCTATTACTTATATTAATTTTCCAGGGTTTCATTATCTGTAGATTGAATTCGATAATAATAACTCCCTGACAGGACTATGTTATCTCTTTCTGTCTCTCTATTTGTCTATCTTCTCTCTCTCTCTCTCTCTTTTATATACATATGTACATATATATATATATATATATACATATATACACATATATACAGTATAATAAATATAATATCCTTGGGTCTGTTAAATGGGATACCTGTAATACTAGGAAAGTAAAACCAATGAATTAGAAGGTAATTCTGTAAAATAGATACAATGCACTGTAAATAAATCTACAGGAGGAAATAAATATCAAAAAATAGATAAAGGTGAAGAAAATGTCCCATACCGTTAAAATAACATCCTAAAGAAAAAAAAATAAAAGTAAGTCAAGAGATAATAATAAATTTTCCAAACATAAAATCAATGAATCCAAAGGTACAACTTATTTCAGAAAAAATAAATTATAAAATATCAACAACTGGGCATTATAGTTTGCTTATATAACCACAGACAGAAAGAGTATACTGACATCCACAAGAAAGCAAATCAACTACAGATAAATGACAATTTAACTGAGCAAACTAGTCCATAATAACAACAGAAGCCAGAAGGCATTGGCACTCTGTTATTACAGAACTGAGGGAAAATACATATCTAAGCATGTTTAATCTATGTGTTGAGTGTGAAAACTATCATTTTCATATTTACAAAGTCTTAGCGATTAACAACACTAGATCTTCACTAAGCACACTTTTAATTATTAAAGGTTTTACACTAGGATGGAGGAAAATAATCCTAAAAGGAAAGTTGAAGTTTCAAGCAAAAATTGAGCAAAGACTTGATAAATAAATAGGTTAATCCAGTAACATTTTTTTCGTATAAAATGCTATTAAGATCTATTGCATTGGTGAGAAAATTAGACATTAGAAAGAAGCTGTATAGTCTTTGAATTTTAAGTTTTCATTACCAGAGTGGAGGAGGATATTAACTAACTGACTTTTTTTTAGCCAAACTGTTTTGGTAAAATCTTAAGGGGAAACAGAATAATGATATAAAAAGCATGTATAAATCCCTGTCTTGCAGAAGAAATAAAATAGTATAAGAAAATAAAAAGGAGGAGAATCATAATTAAGAGAGCAAGCTAGGTGAAAACAATAAATAGTTCTTCATGTAGAAAAATGATATTGAACTTCCGTCTTAAAATATACATAAAAATATTTCCAAGAAGAATACTGGTTGTTGTGGTTTGGATATGAGGTGTCCCCCAAAGGTTCCTGTGTTAATACGGGCATGCTTAGGGGTGAAATGATGGGTTGTGAGAGCTTTAACCTATCCAGTCCATTCTAGTTGAGGCTGGGTGGTAACTGTTGGCAGGTGGGTCATGTTTGGAGGAGATGGGTCCCTGGGGATGTGCCCAAGAAGGGTTCATTCCCCCAGCTCTTCTTCCTGGCTTCTGTGAATAAAGAAGCTTTCCTCCAACCCATCCTTCACCTTTGTGCTGCCTCACCTTGGACCCAGAGCAATGGACTCCGTGGACCATGGACAAAATCCCTGGAAACATGAGCCAAAATAAATTTTTCCTCATCTAAGTTCTTCTTGTTAGATGATTATGTCACAACAGTGCAAACTGGCCAAATGAAAAGTAACTTTCCATCTTTAGAATGAGATGGCAATCAATATAAGAAAATACCCTTATATTCTTGATACACAGAAAGGTGCCTATCTGCCCCCAAACTTCAATTTAAAAACTGAACACAGAAATATTAAAAAGTACTCACACAAAGGAGCAGTAAAATTACAGAAAACAACTTGGCATTTTCAGTCAAAGTTTCAGAGGCTCTACCTTTAACCCAGTTATTCTACATCTCAGTATCTCCTAGGGAAATGTCCACAAATATGTACTGAGAGATAACTTCAAATGAGTTCATGTCACCTTTCAACAACAAATACAACTTCCCAAATGTCCATCAACAATACAATAGGTGCAACAGTACAAAGACATAATACCCATTTGTGAAAAATAATGCTGCATAGAAAAAGGATGATGAATATAAGCACAAAGGACTCATGAATCAAGGTCCTAACCTGCATAAAATAAGACATAAATAAGCATCTCAGAAGATGTGAAATAGTTTTCCAGATATTAGTGATCTTAGGAATCTCAGGATAAGAATTTTAGAGGAATCCAACTTTGTGCATTTTCAGTTAATAAGAAATCTCACAATATACCCTTCAGAGAAGTGCCTGCTACTATAATTTCAAGGTAGATATCATTATTCATGAAATTATCAAGCAATTATGTTTGTAAATTTTCCTGGAATAATTTTCCATAGATATTAAATTATCCAAGGAATTTAATTACAACCATCACTATTTTCCCAAGCTTTTTCATTTTTAAATTTCTTGTTGTTTCTTACCTTTCTCAGAATTTACTCCTGTAGCACAAAGTCACTGTGTACTCTAACTAGGTAAAGTTTCAGGAAAGGCATGTAATATTCACTCAGTTGTTGACTTTGCCTCTGTATTGCAGAGGATAACCCAGAAATTACATTTACATGGTTCCTTTTCATTCTAAACTTCCAGATTGGCGTTTGCCACCATCATTAACATACAGTATATATGTGAAATGGGAGGAGGAAAAACACTTCTCTTGAGTTACAGTGACTGCAGACTAGTAAGCACTCATTTTTTAATAAGTTGTTTTTATTGGAAAAAGCCAAATTATAGTCACATGTAGTAATGAAGAACAAATCATGTAATAATTCAATAATACAATGCAAATAATTAAATCTATAATTAACTTATGTATCACTGAAAATGCCACTTTTATGGTAAAATCATTTGAAATTTGTAATTGGGTATTTTACAATGAACATTATGCCATTATTAACTATATTCACCAGCCTGTACAATAGGTCACAAGAAAAACTTATTCCTCCTGTCTAATTGAGACTTTTGAAGAAATGTCTTTTCAGGTTACTTGGTCTTTTTGAAAAGTAGTTATTTGCTTTCTTTCTATAGATTTGTTTGTATTCTCCAGTTATCTTAGATATTAACCCCTTAACAGATTTATGACCTGCAAATATTTTCTCCAAACTTGAGATTTTTCTCTACCTTGTGTTATTTCCTTGTTGGTGCAGAAGCTTTTTTAGTTTGATGTAATTTCATTTTTTATTTATACTTTCGTTCCCTATGCTTTTGAGATCAAGTAAAAATACAAAACAAAACAAAAAAAAAATGAAAAACATTATTTCTCAAGACATTTTTTGGCACCTTTTGCTTATGATTTCTTATAGTAGTTTTATAGTATTAGGACTTTTACTTAATTTTTTAATTCATTTTTATTGTTTTTGAGTCAATTATTATTTTTTGTAAATTTTTTGTGAGAGATAGGGGTCCAGCTTCATTTTTCCACATGTGGATATCCAGATTTTCTATCACCACTTATTAAAGAACCTGTCCCTTTTCAATATGTATTATTGACACCTTTGTCAAAAGTCAATTGGCTATGTGTACCTGGGTTCTCTACTTTTATCCATTGACTGCTGAGTTTATTTTTATGCTCAGACCATGTTGTTTTATTTATGAATGTTCAGTAGATTTAGAAATTAGTGTGATGCCTCCAGCTTTGTTCATTGTGCTCATGATTTCCTTAGTTTTAGGCTTTGTGTGTGTGTGTTATGTGTGTGTGTGTGTGTGTGTGTGTGTGTGTGTAAGAGAGAGCAAGCCTTTGTATGTGGTTCCATATATACTTTAAGATTACTATTAGTCTATAAAAATTGCATTGAATTTTTATAAGGATCGCATTGAATCTGTAGGATGTTTTGGGAAGTACAAAGATTTTAGCAATATTAATTGTTGTAAATCATCATAAATATAAGGATATTGTTCTATTTATTTGTATCAACCTCAATTTTTTATTAATGTTGTATAGTTTTTTAGCGAGCGTTTTTTACTCCCTTGAATATTTTATCGATTTTATAGTTATTATAAATAAAACATTTCTTTTGATTTCTTCTTCAGGTAGTTCAGTGTTAATGTATAGAAAAAGTTACTGATTTTCATGTATTGATTTTGTGTTCTGTCACTTTACTATATTTGAATTTTAAATTGTTTGATGTTTGATTAGGTTTTTTTTAAATATATTATATCATATAACCAGCAAGCAGTAACACTTTCACTTTTTCCTTTTCCATTTGGATGACTTTTATTTCTCTTTATTATTTATTTATTTTTATCTAATTGCTCTAGTAAGAACTTCCACTGCTATGCTGACCATAAATGGTGAAAGAAATGAGAATCTTTGCCTTGTTCTGGTTCTTGGAGAGAAGGCATTTGATTTTTCACCATTAAGTATAGTGCTAGCTATGGGCTATTATATGTGGTCTTTATTGTGTTGAGGTAATCCTTTCTATATTTCGTTTGCTTAGAGTTTTTACCATTAAAGGCTGTTGAATGTTACCAAATGTTTGTTCTGCATATAATGAGATGACTCTGTCCTTGTTTATGTGATATATCACACTTATTAATTTGTGTATGTACAACCATCTCTGCGTGCCAAGGATAAATTCTACTTGGTCATAATGCATGAAGCACTTAATGTATTTTATATATAGTTCATTTTGCTAGTATTTTCTTGAGTATTTTTGCATCTTTGTTCATCAGGAATAGTAGCCTATAATTTTTTTTCTTATAGTGTTCTTTTCTGACTTTTAATATTAGAATAATGCTGGCTTTTAAAAACAAGTTCGAAATGATTCCCTCTTCTTTTATTCTTTGCAATAGTTTATACAAATGTATTCATTTTAAAAATATTCAGAAGAATTTTACAGTGAGTCCATCATGTGCTGGATTTTGTTGGGAGACTTTTTATTATTGATGCAATCTGTTTACTTATTCTTGGTCTGTTTAGATTTTATATATGTATGTATATATAATCATAAATACAGGATGTATATATATATATGTATATTTAAAATGTAGACTCTGTAGTTTGCAAATGCTTAGAAATTTATCCATTTCTTATAGACCATTCAATTTATTGATACATAATTAAGAGGATTCTTTTGTATTCCTGTGGTATAAGTGTAATGTCTCCTCTTTCCTTTCTGATATGCTTTTTAAAAATAAGTGTATTTTATTAGAGATCAAAAAGGTTTAGACAGTTTTTGATGTGACCTCAAAGACCACCCTGAGACCCCTCTCTATGTGAGAGATGATTGCCTCAAAATGCATTTCCTCCAAGGTTCATAGATTCTGAGCTGGTTTTGCCACACCCAGAAAGAAGAAAACATGTTAAGGAAATACCTAAAATTTGAGTTAAGTTCTCTTTTTCAGTCTACAATTTAAAATTTTCCAAGGTTTTATTACAATTAGTTTTTGGAGGGGGTACTGGAGATCGAACTTAGGGTAGTCAACTACTGAGCCACATTTCCAGCCCTATTTTGTATTTTTATTTACAGACAGGGTCTCGCCGAGTTGCTTAAGACCTTGATAAGTTGCTGAGGCTGACTTTAAACCTGCAATCCTCCTGCCTCAGCCTCCCTAGATGGTGGGATTACAGGCATGCACCACCATGCCTGGCTTAAAATTATTTTTGACCAGTGACAATTATGCAAACTATCACAGCAACATATGACTTTATATTTATATGCTCAATACTTAGGATGGATTTTGCTTTGCACATTCAGGAGAGAGAATTCTATTTCAAACCATATGAAGAATACCAAGGTTTCCTGAAACATTTGTCCTTAATTCACCATCTCCTTTTGGGATTCATAAATCCTTGGAAATAGCATAGTTTCACAGAAAGTATAGCATAGCTGAAAATTTCTGCAAATTGGTAACTGATTACTACTAAAAATCCCCCACAAAGTGTATCTCTGTCAAACAAACTCTTTACATATTTTAATGTTAGTATCTAATCTAAAATTAAACTATTTAATCATTCTTTACTTCAATTGTCCAATACAAAGTAGTTCAAACAAAAGAGAGAACACCAATCCAAAAGTTTAACTGAGGTGACTTTCACATCTCTTATAGTTATGGATAGATTTAAAATTGCCATAGACAATGATGACTGCATCATCATTTATCCCTCTGCTGGCAACCCACACATGCTTTTGACTTTGACTTTAAAACATAATTTCAGAAACAGTAAAATGGGAAATGTGATCTTAGCACAAATATAGGACAATAACCTCACGATGATTCTATTTGGCTGCATATATTCTGTTGAAACTAAAGAACTGTGTGGCAGAGGACAAGGCAGTGAATAAGAATGATCTTTAGATAACAAGTCCAGAAAAAAAATAATTGGTTACTTGAAAAAATGCATGAGCAGACATTAATCAAAGCCACACAAAAGAAATAGGAGATTTGTACTCAGACACACACACACACACACACACACACACACACGCACACATACACACATAGTATATAAAATATATAAATTCCTGTAAGAACTATATGGTAGAAGTCCTGAATCAGAGATAATATGCTTGTAATTTGGACCTAACTGTAGATCTCAAGAAATAAAGAAAGATTAAGAATCTTAATCTAAACTTAAAATAATAACCATGTAATCTGAGACATTTTTAAAGACTCATTCTGGGCATATTGCATAATATTTTCAAAGAAACTAAATCACTTTCTAAATTAGGTTTCATAGACTGCATATTTACATTGGATATTTTCTTAAAATGTGATCAACCAGCAACTTTTTTTTCTTGCCATGAATCTTAAAATAAGGTTATTAAATAGCTTTTTTGTTAGTAATTCTTGTTATGCCCATTATCCAATGTTATTTGAAAGACTTTGTATTACCTTATCCAATTTTTTTGGATATAACTATTTTCTACAAGAAAATAGCCCATTTTGTAGGAACTGTATACAGAGCTAGCACTTTTTCATTAGGAAATCAAAGTGTAAAAGGAGGCTTATCATGAAAGCACATGGAATAAATATTAGTCCTTTAGGAGACTTGACAAACTGGAAGACAATCAGCACCACACTGCACATTGATTATTCTGATATTCTTGGCTGGAGCAGTGCTTATAGAAACTAAATTATTTTGTTCTCAAAATAATTTCAGCTTAATGTTGAAAAGGATGTGTCATTCATTGAAAATTGTGATTTTCCTCTGTGGTTCTGGGTAGAATGCTTCTGGAATACAAAATGAGAATTCACAGAAAGATATTTTTTGTTCCATTAATGTTTAATTACTGGGTATAATTTTGCAAAATGAGTAAACACTATTCTGAGAATGATGGTGGTGTTTAGGTGAAAAAAAATGATCATTTATATTTTCAATGAATTTTTTCTAAAGACAATTCTACTTGTGGAAGCTATTTGTTGAGGCAATTTACCATATGCTATAGTAGGCAATCTTCACCATGGTCTATTTTCTTTAGTCTTCATAGGGAACTTTAGCATATTAAAGTCATATCCTATACATTTAGTCTACCACATAAATAAACTTCTTTCAAGGTGAATAGATGCTTTCATCATTGATAATATCAACAAAATTTTTGAAAATCATAGAATAGCCATCATGGTCTTGACCATACTACTGTATACTTTTTTCATTTATTGTGAATGCACTTCATAAAAACCATTCCCTAAAAAATACTGTCTCTTAAATTTCATAAAAAATGTAAATTTAAACTATTGAGATTTTTTAATAAAATGTTTAATAGAATTAAACACTTAAAATACCATGAGTTTATTAAAATAGAATGCAAATATTTCTATAAAATAAGCATTAAAATAGTAGTCATTACAGGGGAGTATCCATGATAAACAATATGAAATATAATAAAATCTTAAAAACGTTATGCATTTTAAGTGTCAAAGTTTTTAATACAACTTTATTTGAAAACACATACATATATGTGTGTACACATAGGTAAACATAATGTGTAATTTTAAGTAAGAAAATATTTTGGAAAGAAAAAGACTATTAACTTCCTCTTCTTCTAAGAAGACTGGTCCATCCCTCCTTTGTTTTGCTCTATGATTGAAAAATTTTTATTTATTTATTTATTTTGGTGGTACTGGTGTTTGAACCCAGGGGACACTCAATCACCAAGTCACAGCCCCAGTTCTTTTGAAAAAAATTATATATATATATATATGCAAATATTATATATATATGCAAATATATATTTATTGATATTTTGAGCCAGGGTCTCACTAAATTGTTGAAGCTGGTTTTGAACTTGTGATTATCCTGCCTCAGTCTCCCAAGTTGCCAGGATTTATAGGCCAGTGTCACTGCATCCATCTACAGTGGAAAATTCTCTAATGTTTATTAGCGTCTACCATGGAAAAATAAGAAATAGATAAATATAATTTATATAAACTTATAGTTATCCTTCTTGCATGTGTAAAGTATAGTAAATGAGCAATTGAGATAAATAAAATGCTTTTTGGTTTTAAAATATGCTACAGACACACCTTATAAATAAATATACACATGGTATCAAAAGAAGAGTAATTGAAATTATTGCAAATAAACTCCATTTAAATATTTAAATATATTAGCTAAATGTCAGTATTCAGTAAAGATGATGTGAATACTTTTGTAAGTTAATAGTCTTTTATTTCATCATGATAGGGATAACTACTTAATTTCCTGACAAGAATGATGCAAAGAAATATATTCTCAACACAGGTCTGGCCCCTTTTATAATTTTATGCCAATGTTTACATTCAATAATAAGATTAACACAGATATGAAATGTTAAACTGTACTGTATAGATGTCCTCAATGAAATTTAATTATTTAATAATAGAAATAGATATTTTCCATTGCAAATCACAGATGTTGATGGCCATTGAAAGCTGATAATTGCTGGTCAATATGCCATTTCATAAACCTACTGGCACTCTTTCTCCCAAAACTGATGATGCTGTCTTTTAGATTTGAAGAATTATCAGTTGGAGGGCAGAACTAAGGGGGCTTGGTGAAGGGTTTAGAAGTGAAATTCAATAGTTAATTAGCTTATTTATGTTAGCTGCATCTGATTGTTTTTATGTAATATTTTGTTGACATATTAAATATATCTGAAAAATGTATTTTAAAAAATCTCATTTTTTTTCTATTTTGGAAATTGCAAATGTGTTGCTTAAAGTATCCTTTTTGATTAGGGATATAGGTGGGTATAGGTGTAATGTAAACAGCTGGGATGATAAACTTTCAAATCATCCTCTCAGATTACCACATGAGAGATTTTCCAGTCTCACCTGAATTTAAAGGAGTTAATATTGGAAATCTGACATTTGTGGAAGAAATAATTCACTATCCTTGGACAGATCTATATTCAAAGGCTTTAGCACTATCCGATATTAGCAATGGAAAATCCACTTATTTCTTTTAAACCATATTAAATATTTAAAATATGTCCAAGTTATTTTCAATGATTTATGCTGTAACTGCATTTCAAATTGAAATCATGGTGATTTTTAAGTTTTATTTTACGAATAATTTTATAACCCTTTATCAGAGTTATTACAGTATAATAAAATAGTCCTGGATTGGGAGTGAAAAGAAATCTGTTCATTGACTACTTGAATTTTTATCAGCCATATTTCCTTTCTGAAAACCACATTCCTTCTCATTAAATTATATTGGATTAAACAATTCCCAAGAAATATTTGACTCCTTGGAGTCGTGGCATTGGAAAATATTTAATTTGCATTTGTGCAGTGAATGATTTTGGAGTTGATAAAATTTTAGGTAAAAAATTTTCAACACACAAAAAAATATGTTGAAACATCTTCAGAACATTCGTGAGTCTTTCTAAATAGAGCAGGAACAAGAGGTTTTGAAGAGTGAAGGAATTGTTTATGTTTAAGAGTTTTGTTTTCTTGGTTTTAATTATTATTCTTGCAAATACTGGAGTATCAAACCAGCATTATATGGCTATTGTGATTCACTAATGAACTATTAAAAGAAATCAAATCGTGAACAAACAAAATGACATGGTTAACTTCTTTTAAAACTAGAGATTGCATCATTCCTGAAAACTAGTCTGAGTTACCATTTCCTTAAGGATTTCTATTGAAATTTAGGTCTGTTTCAGTATATTAATTCAAGTAATCTAAGACTACTATATTCCTTGGCAAGTATTTTTGCATTTGTGAGATTATATAGGATTATCAAAGAGCCTTGGCTTTACTACATACACTTTTCATTATACTAATCTTGTTAAAAAGTGTTTTTTTTTTCCTACTGATGATTCTCATAATAAGCAGCAGAATCTCATTGATACTTTAATATTTTCATGCTATTTCAATATTTATTAATTTATTCCCGCATCCTTTCAATGAAAATGTGTTGAATACTTATCCTGTACCATGTACTATTCCAGCCACCGTGAGCACAGCAGGCAAATTCCTACTCCATGTAGTGCTTACCTTCTGCCTGAGTAGACAGACAGTTGACAAGCTAATTAGGTAAAATACCTGATGTGGCACATAAGAATAAGTAGGAAGGAGGAAATGAAAACCAGGAAAAGGAGTGTAAGGGTAGTACCATTTTAAGAAGGAAGTCAGAAAATGCTTCAAGAAGAATTTCACATGTGAGTAAGAAAGTCAGGATCTACATAAAGAGATTGCAGGGTGAAGAACTCAGCAAGCAGAGACATTCACTAAAGGCAAAGTGTTCCAGGGGAGATGTGTCTGCTTTCCCAGAAGAGACATAAGCAGTAGAGGTGGTCAACTGAAGAGGGGGCAAAACTAGGAGAAGAGGCCAAAGAAACAAGAGAGTATGGACAGATTGCCTTCCACAGGGATGTTGAAAAAGTGGTGTATGTATTAGTTGCCAAGATATATACAGATGGTGTACAGTGAGAAAGTATTTAAAGTTATATAACTATTTGACATAACCATGACATTTGAGCATCTCTGATACTGAACTTGGTATGTGTTAAAAAAAGTTTCCATTTTTAAAATTTATTTGCTTATTTATTATTTATTATTATGCATTGGCTCATGAAAACTGGGGAGAAATGGTCTTTTGCTTCACAGAGAGTTGAGGAATCATTGATTTGGGAGACTTTTCTCTGAGTGTGATAGGGAACAGTTGGTGTTTAAAGAGAGACAAGACTTACTAAGAGCATCCCTCTGACTTCTGTACCTGGAAATTGCCAAAGGAAGTACAGAGGCCTAAACATGGACAGGGTTGGGTGGCTGCTGCACAAGCCAGTGAGGAATGATGGTGGAGAGCACAGGCTGTGGGGAATGTGAGATATTCTTGGGTTCTGAATATATTTTTGAATATAGAGAAAGGAAGAGAATTTTAAAGATCACACATGAAATGTGATGTAAAAAGAAAGAGAAGAGTCAAGGATGACTCAAAAGCTTGGACTGAACAAGTCAAAGAAGTTGTCATATGTTGAGATAAATGTGGTTTGTGAGAGCAGAGATTTTGACTGGTGGAAGCAAAACTGAATGCAGATTAGGAGATTAGCTAGGGCCATATTCATTCTGAGACCTACTGGGCAGCCTAGTGAAGAATGTCAGACTGAATCTGACTAGTGAGGAAGAGAGGAAGGTAGCAAAATCAATGCTTAGAAATAAAAGCATTCAAACTGTGATAACAGTTTGAAGATCACAATTTCAAACAAAAACAAAAAAAGACACCTTGGAATGGTTGTTTAAAATTTCCCGGAGCACAGTGCTAACTTCTCCAAAATGACTTCACATTTGGCTTATATAATGTTCTTACAAAACAGGCATTAATATCATATATTTACATAAAATGCTTAATGTTCTAAGCAACAGACTCTCATCCAAAATTTTACCTAAGAAAACATAAAATTAATAATACCAAAAAATAACCATAAATACTATATATTAAATAATCTTATTAAATAATCATTGAAAGTTACTACTGTCACTTCTCCATATAAGATAAAAATTAGAAACAGATTGATAAGTATCTTGCATAAGCTTCTACATTCTTTCTTGGTGGAGGCAATTTGATGGTAGAGGATAGGTGTAGAAGCCAAGGTAGCAAACAATGATCTTCAACCGCTTCCTCTAGAACAGTAGTATTATAATTAGGTTTTTCCCTTGCTGGAAATCAGATATTTTCCAGAATCCCTGATTATTTCTATAAAATTCTCTTCTCAACACTTGTAAATGAATCAGACGCACTTGAGAGTTCATTATACATCAATCACTCTGTCCCACCCCTGTGGTTTCTGATTCACTTTAGTAGTTTAACTTTCTTACAAGCTCTCTGGCGATGCTAACATTGCTGGTCTAAGAAAGATTTTTTTTTGAGAATTACAGCTCTGTTGTATGGAATATTTCTATAGAATATTATGTTCTAATGTTTTATAAACTTTATGTAGCTTGTATGTAGTCTTTTATGTAGCTAATATAAGCTCAATCATCTTTTAAAGGATCTATGGTTTAAAATATCCATGCAGACCTTACACATTCAAAGAGAGACCACTGATCTTTGAATTTATTATCAAAGTGATTTACTGATTTGGTCCCCTTTGAGACAAGTCATCCTGAAAAAGACAGGTGAAACCACAATGACAATTTTATATGGAGTGAACTCGTGCTAACAGCAGGCAGTTTCTGCCAAGCAGAAAAGGGGTGTCACACTCAATTAGCTTTTTGGAACTACGGTAAAGGAACCAGGTGAATAACTGTATAATGAACTCACTTTTTTTTTTTTTAAGTTCAAAAGATGTATGAATGGGGAGATGATACCAAGGAGGCCTATACGAAAGGAGAATGCAAAGAACTTGAGGAACTCACACACTGAGGCAAAATGTGGGGAAAGTGAGCTCCCCTGGACATAATATCTCCAATCTACTCATCCTCAATTTGCCGTCATTTGACCTTGTGGTACACTAATTTCAACACCTTGTTTTTCCCTCTAAAATGTACTTATTATTCATTTCGTCCTTGCTTCCTTTTTGCAATTTTACTGATAAAAATTTAAAGTCCAATTTTGCTGTTCCCTTCAGAACAGCTGCAGTTAGAACTTACACGGGAATTTCTCTAATGCATTTTAGGCTTCCATCGCTTGACAGTTTGCTAAATTTTCTCACATAATAATTTCAGTGGAATTTTAAATAGTGGTTCAAACCAAAACATTTCCCAAAATGTTCTTCTAAATGAATATCTCTGGATTTGCTTCAGTAGCTATAAACCTTACATTTAAAAAAAATTATCCTAGTTTTTGGCTTCTAGGAAACAAGTATAAAGAATGAAGTTTCAAAACACTGTAGTTTATCATACTGCACTAGTGTCAAATAGAAAGCTGAAATCTATTAGTGACATGTTTGAAGTTGAAATCACTAGAATTCTAGAATGTGTTTTTAAAAGGCTAGTGTTAAAAAATGTTCATGTTAATTAATATCCCTGCAGATTATAACATCCTGTGATGGAACTAAGTGATCTAGGCTGCCAGCCCTGTTTAGACTGGATTCTCCTTCCTGCCACTTACTGCTTTCATTCCACTTGCTTTTTGACACTTTTTCTCACTGAAAGATTAGGTGTTAAGACACATAACTTCTCAAAGTTTAATTAGGATAAAAGACTTTTCATTAACTTCTAATCTAAATAGATTTTATTCTTTTCCCGTTTAAAAATGAAAAAATGATACTAACTTTGCCAGTCTGTATTTTATGGGTCACATCCTCTATCTAATTCTGAAAAGAATAACTTATGACATGGACCTATTTTTTAATAGTTATATAAGTATATATTTTATGTTAAAAATATGAGGAGAGGTTTGTTTTTTTTTAAATATGCAACCACTTGTGAATGTATTAGTTGAACTTTATATTCTTTGGATACAATGTTTCAAAACTTACATGTTCTAAATTTATTTTAAAATACTTTTGTGATTTTAATGGATAAAAATGCCCATATTATAAAACTCGCAAGTATTAAATCCTCAAATTCCCTTACCAATATGACTTTTCTTCTATTCCTTGAATTCCAATCTAGGCCATGTTGATGTATAATATTTGAGATGCTTGTGTGTGTGTATCTCTCTCTCTCTCTCTCTCTCCATACATATATATGTGTGTGTGTGTGTGTGTGTGTGTGTGTGTGTGTATGTACATATATGTTTTTCATTTGTTTTGTTTCGGGCAAACTGTACTGAACTATACACATCTTTCCACACTTCACTTTTATACCTAATGCTCTTCTTTGTACATATTTTTTCACTAGAACATATGTAGATTCTTTATGCCCCTTAAGGGACATCAAATTATTTCATGAGTATAGTGTGCTTCATGTGGCAACTCATTATATTGCTTCCAAGATTTTTAGAAGAAAGAAATTCACTATGAATCATGTTATATATATGATATTATTCATATTATTCAGACCTTCAGTTATAACTGCAGGAAATAAAACAATTATGGAATTTCTATATCAAAAGCTGTACTTTTTAGTTTTTGTAGGTAGTCTTAATTATCACTCATGGGACTTTTGTTAATTTCATGACCAGAAACATGAAAAAACTCAAGAAAAGACTGAGTTATCAAATCTGCCAATCAGAAAAGATAAAAGTTATATCTTTATAAGCAATATTTTTTGTACTAGGAATTGCAGTCAGGAGCAAAATTTACCAGAGAGCGACATCGCTCAGTCCTTTTTATTTTTTGAGACAGGTTTTCACTAAGTTGTTGAGGGTGATCATTTCTTACTGTGATTTATGTTGACATCTTTTTTGTATATAAGTATCAAAAACAATTTGATTTTTCATAAAAATGTTTTTAATCATTCCATTCCTTTCCCCAGTTGCATTGCTGAAATTCATTTTAAGTTCAACTTCTAATATGAAAATTGGCAGTTTGTTTATGAAATGTATTAATATTTTTTAGTTTATTTTGTAGTTTTGCCTTTTGATCTAGGTTACAGTTCATTTGTGAATGTATTCCGCCATATAGTCATATTTCAATTTTTCCCTTTAAATTAAATATATTTTAACTGATACATGATAATATAAAATTACACATATTAATGGAGTACCATATAATGTTTCATATGTATATACATTATATAATGTTTAAATTAGGTTAAATATATTTATACCCTCTCAAATTCATCATTTCTTTATGGTGAAAACATTCATTATTATATTGTATAGCTTTTGAACTATACAGCACACAATTGTTACTTATAGTAACCCTACTTTGCTATTGTATACCAGAACTTCTTGCTACTGAACTACTTCTTGTAGTTCAGTACATGTAAAGTTTTGTACTTTATATTTATATTTTCAAAATTGTTTTTCAGTTTTGAGATCTTTTACCAAACTCTTGCCACCAAAATGTATTTAAAAAAAAAACAAGAAAAAAGTCTGTCTCCCTTTATTTAAAAAGTTATTATAATTTAATTTTGCAGTGAATCTTTTATACAAACACATCAAATAAAATTAGCCCGAGATTTGGTGAAGAATCATATTTTATTGTTTATGCAACTTTTTTTCTTTTGGTACCAGAGATTCAACTTATTGATGCTTAACCACTGAGCCATGGCACAGTCCTTTTTATTTTTAATTTTGAGACAGTATCTCATTAAGTTGCTTAGTGCCTTGCTAAGTTGCTCAAGCCAGCCATGAATTTTTGAGATTAGATTAAAATAAAATAATAATCTAATATTTATTATATCAGAATGACATAAGTAGTTATGAATCTCAACCTTTTTTCAAATTTTTCTATGATCTTTACCTCTACAGTTCACTTGCATAAGTAATATTCCTTATTTATATGGTAAATATTATTTATTTTGCAATTGTTCAGATCCGGAAGGCAAAGGCGAGGCAGTGAGTAGAGTTAAGAATACTCAGACTAATAAATTATTTGAATGATATTTGTAAATCTTAAGGGTAATAATATTTAAAATATCATCACTATGTTTTTTTATTCACTTCTAAATCTCTCTCTCTCTTATTCACACTTTCAAAACCATATTTCACATATTAAACAAAATACTTTCCCCACAGGCATACAAAAATGATATATGCTTTATAATTCCCTGGAACCTATCAATGCAGTGTTATTTAGAAAAACTGCAGGTATGATTAAGTAAAGGGTCTCCAAATGGGAGATTAGCCTAGCCTATGTGATAGAGAATGGACTATTCTCTGGAGTTAGCACATCCTGGAAAAAACTTTGTTTTAGCATAGTGATTCTGACATCAGATATCTGGCTTCCAGTGCTGGGAGAAAAATATATTTTTGTTGCAAAAGCCACCAAGTATATGAACATTGGTTACAGCAAACAAGAGAGACTAATAAACTCATCAAAACCTATCAGAGGTCTTATCCAATGATTGAAATTAATATTCCTTGGACTGCGCTCACAATTTTGATCTTTTCTAAAATCTTTGCATTTTATTCCCATGGTTGGCAAACCGTTTACGAAATGGACCAGATTGAAAATATTTTAGGTTTTGCAAGTCAAGTTGTTGTCAAAAATACTCAAATCTGCAATAAGAGTATGAAAGCAGTCATAGATGATAGGTAAATGAATGAGAACAGTCATGTTTCAATAAAACTTTATTTATAAAAGTAGATGATGGTGCAGATTTGGCTCACAGATACCTGTTTGATACCATCTGCTTGCTTCATTCCAATAATGTATTTTTCTGTTTCACATTGTGTAATTACTTAGCAGTATTCATTCTTATGCCACACACAGAGATTATGTATTGTTCATCTACTATATTAACTGTAAATAACTGGTGAATGAGTAAATGAATAAAATTCTTATCTCTAGATTGAATAGTGTGCTAATTTCCTACAAAACAATGTGAGTGCACGTAGTTTCCCTCCCTTGGCTTTCATCCTAGCTGAATACTTATTCTTGTATGCTGCTTGTGAGTGTTGTAATCACTCATCAGAGTTTAATTGGAATACTACCTCCTCTGTGAAAACCAATTCAAATACTGTAACTGTTATTAACCTGCTATTGCATATATTATCAGTATCTCAAAATAGCACATACAGTCTCCATTGTGAAATTTGTAAATGTTCAACCCAGATAATTTTCATAATTTTCTTTAGAGCCACTATTTTGGCAGCATACAAACATTACAGTTTTTTGATAACACAGATTAACCTTGGGATGTATTTAGAGTGGTTTTTGCATTTTAAATTCAATTTATTTATATTTTGAGTATCAAAGATACCCTCTATGCATAGAAAAATGCTATGTCACCTCTATTTTTGGTTTTGTTTTCTAAAGTGTGAAAATCTTAACTCTCTTTTCTGAAAAAGCATTCAGCAATGCTTTTCAGGGCAATATTTAGAAATTTTCTAAATTGATATTGTTATTTCGATCATAGCTAATGTTAAATTCTGCTATTACATGCTTGTAGAAAATACTTTAAGAACTCCCACAGAGAACTACCCACATCATGACCAGTCCATGTACTGCTCCTAAAATATTGTGTGCTGAACTCTATTGCATGCAAAACATAATAATATATGTTCTATTTATTTAAAAATTCCATGATAGACAAATGCATTTACATATTCATAACCAAGAGATCAGAGTCCAGAGAATTATCTACATTAAATCAAAGAAGCAATGCTGAAACTTGAAACCAACCGCTCTCAAAAAAAAAAAAAAAAAAAAACAAAAGAGAAAATAAGGAATAAAGAAGAACATATATGGAAAGTTAAATCTTTTCCTGTATGTCCCCTTCAAATTAAAAATTAATTCTATTGTCATTTCAGTATATAAATTGTCTTCATTTAAATTAGGATTTTAGCTTTACAAGAACGACTTCCAGATAATCTTGCTGATTACAGAAAGCCACACTATGTTTCATCAAATGTTATGAAAATTTGCTTGTATAGGAAAATGTCTTTTCCAGCATGTACTTATGCTTCTTAGTTTTTCTTAAGTTTTCAAATATTTTGTTGTGCTCCAGATCCAAAATCACCTGAAGATTTTAAAATCCTATTTTTCTCTATTTCTATTTCCACAAAACCTCAAAAGAAAGTTTGCAATGTATTAGAACCAATATGCAAGCACAAAAGGAGAAGAATTTTCAAATGATAGTATTTTAGCTTTTTCAAAAATGGTATTTATACATAACCCTCAATAAAGAGCATCATAGTCTAACTCATATTGTTGCAGAATTTTTTTTCACATGCAACTAAAACTCAGGATAGTGTACATCTTATTTAAAATAAACAAACACACATTAGTTCATTCATTTATGAAGTAAGTGCTTATTGCCATATAGTATTACGTGATATTGAGATACACTTCCATTTCTTTTAATATATTATTTATAGAAGAACAAGAACAAATTAAATTTTAATTTGCATAATGTACAAACCTAACTGAATGCTTTGGATGTTTTAGATTTTTCTCAGTTGTTCTTTACTATGTTTACTAACTTTGCATAAAAACTGACTGTCTTTATGTTGAAAGAAATTTCAGCTTTAAAGTTGATTTAAACAGTATTCTGCTTATACTTCTAAAACATTTATTCAATAAACTATAAAAGCTGATGGAATTTAAGTTTTGTTTTGCTACACTAGTTGTACTCACTGTTAACTTACTGGCATATTTGATAGAGTAATCCTAAGTGTTATATTTTTGAACCAAAATTATAATATAGAACTATTTTATGAAATGTAAATATTAAAAACATCTATTATTTGAAAATACAAATTAAGATTTGAAATCATTATTGAATTGCTTTATAAAATGTGAATTTTCTTGAATTTAAATATTGTTTATTTCTTCAGGTAGGTTTTGTCATATTTTACTTCATTAGAAAGAAGATAAAAATCAAAGTGACAGCATTCTGTGTTTTGTCCACCCAGGGACTGACTATTCACCATCTATCCCCTTCCTAACAATGTTCAGGGTGTCCTTTACAAAACTTTCTCCCTTTATTTACAGCACCATTCTGTTTGGTAGTCTTTTGACTGGGTGAAGTCATTAAGAGCACATCTTTTGTCACTAAGAGCCAGGATTACTCCTGATAACCAAATCCTAAGCCAATACTCCTCTGATCCCCATAGGCCCTAGCGTTTCCTCAACCACGATCCTGGTCAGAGTTGGAAATCATAAAATATGTTCCCTTTGGACATTTTCTGAAGTACAATTGGAGACAGTTTGCTATCATGAAGGCCAAAGTGGGCATGTGGCAGAGAGGGAAGTTAACTAAGTATGGAAAAATACCACAGAACTTGATTAAACATGCTCACATGATAGGTGAATATGATTTTATATGTCAATTTACAACAAACTAATACAGAAATTTGAGAAGGCTGAATTGTGTACTTCTAATACTAGGCAAAAAAAAAAAAAATTCCGCTACTTTTAAATCAAATACACTATTTTAAATAAAATCATTAACAGGACAAAGTTAGTATGGTTTAAAAAAAAAAACAAAAACCACAGATCCTGAAATATATAATTAGCTGAGCCAAATAAAGGCAAGTCTGGATGCAACAGGGATTTCAAGAAATGTAAATGCTTGCAATTGTGTCAGAAGCTAAAGAGAGGGAGATGGTGTATCTAGGTTTTGAAAAGACATCAACCACCCAAGAGGTGCCTGCCAATCAACTTGACTTTTGCAATAAAATGAATTTACAACTCATGTACAGTCCTCCACAAGAGCAGGTAATTGGTAGTCAGGAACATTAACCCTGCTTATAGTGACTCAGGGATCTTGTTGTCCTTAATATCGCAGCTCTATAGTCTCCATACAAATCCTCTTCCATAATATTTGCAGGGAAGGGGAAAAAAGACTGAGAATTATGAAGACTTCCTCACTTTTTCATCTCCAAAATGTCACCTATCGCTTCTACTTATATTCTTTTTGGCCAGAGCAGTCACATCCTTTCACATAGGCCCAGGAACTAAGGAGATTTGGATACTGATGAGGAGAGAGGTGGTTTTTTGAAATATCGATTATTGAAATGTGATACTAGGTAGAGAAACGTAGTCATTCAAATACATGCAATACCAAACAAACTACAACCTAAAACAGATTTAGTCCTATTACAAATCATACATTCTTTTCTCTTAAATATTTTTTATATTCTGAAGTTTCCTATTTTTATTTTAAAACTTATAGTTTATATTAGGACATCAGTAAAAATTTTTAATAAAAGGCAGTTTGTACATATTTTGCACCCAAGAAAAAATTTCAGTGGAAAGACAAAAAGTTATAACTAAAGAGAAACACAAATTAGATGGGAGGGGTTGGTAATCTCACACCATATTGTCCCTCTGTATGTACATAAAAGATGGGAAGGTATTGAACCAAGTGTATGCTAAACATAAAAGGTTAACGAAGAAAGAAAACACAAAAATGCAGAATTGAAGGAAGGAAAAATGTAATTAAACAGATACCCCAGAATATGGTATGAAATTGGATCCAGACTACAATTTGGGATGAAATTTTGCTTAAACAAAAGAGAAATCTTTTATTTTTAAATCAAATTGCAGAGAGACCCTTATGTACAAAGTATTTTCCTTTTTTAGTGTATATATTAAATATGAAATAAATATAAAATACAAACATATATATATATATGTTATATATATATATATATATATATATATATATATATATATATATAACACACACATACACACACACACTTGTATTTTTGGTACTGTGCATTGAACCCAGGGGTACTTTACAACTGAGATAAACCCCAGTTCTTTTTATTTAGTGTTCTATTTTTTTTATTTTGAAACAGGGTCTTGCTAGATTGCAGAGACTAGCCTTGAATTTTCAATCCTCCTGCTACAGCCTCCAGAGTCATTAGGATTATAGGTGTGTACTATTGCACCCTGTTCTCATTTTAGCATGAAAACATATATTATGGGAGCTACTGTTTTTCTTTGTAAAATAAGAAGTCTGACTTCTCACAGAGAGGTGAAAAAGAGGCGTGGGAAATAAGATTAGTGTGCTTAAGGGATTAAGGTTAAAGCTGGTAATGATTATTTCAAGGAGACACTACAGGAAATCTCAGGTAAATTTGAACAAAGACATTTTAAAGGGTTGCAAAGAAAGATTAAGAAACAACCTCAGAATGAAATTCACAGATTTGAACTATATCGTGGTTATGCAGTATCTTTCAAAAACTACCCAACTGGCTCCAAAACAACTAAATAAACAATGAATTAATGAATAGGATTTTTTTTGAGGGAGATTGTTGCACATAATGAAAATGGGGGAGGATCTTCCCGATGTAACTAAATTAAAGCAAAAGGATGGTAATTGTTGGTCAGAAAGTAGAAAGTCAGCACTGGAAGATAAGGTTTGGGGACAGAAATCACAGATCACTTGGATCTGTTTTCATGAAATACAGGTTATAGATGAGATTTGCTTTTAGAAGCATGGCAGAGAATAATAGGGATGAGAGATTCTAGGCAGATTCAAATTGGGGAACCAAACTTGAAACTCTAAAAATGTGAGCTGATTTTCTACATGTTGAGACTCATTGAATTTTCATGAATTCTCAGTTTTCAGGCAGACCTATCCACTAATAACTACCCATGTGATCTTTGATAAGTCCTTTAAGATATATTTATACTGTGCTCCAAATAAAGTCAATCATGTGTAGCCAGAGAAGAGAGCTGTGAATCCTCATAGTCGGCCATGCCTGGCCACACAGTATTTCTGCAGTCAGTTTCACTTCCTTGGTTTCAGAGAGAGAGAGAGGTGAGCTAGTGATGTTTAATAACTAGTTTGCACCAATTCCTGCATACCACTGGCTATCCCCCACAAAACAGTAAGATCTAGGTTTATTTACCGTAAGTAGCACTGACACAGCAGATGTGTCTTGCTAAAAGTGTTACAAAATTGATTGCCTATATTTCTAGATTTATATTTATTTTAATTTCACAAATTTCTTTGAAGTTCAACAGCTGCTAGGTAATCAAAACCTTTAGTTTTTGAATCGCTTCTGTACTTGTGTTTCTTTTCAACATAATATTCAACATAATATCTCAATATATGAAAGCATTTTTGACAGTAAAGAGAATAGAATTTTGAAAAAGCATAAAATGTTTTTACAAATGGTAACTTCTAATGGACATGTGGAACTTATGTCTATAATATGAAATTTGGGGATTTTTTAAAGCAGAGAACCAAAGATTTGTTGTCAATTAAGAGAATAAAGTATTAAATAGACATTCTTGCAGTTTTCCAGAAACATCATTTAAATATGGACAATATATGTGAAAAATATGAAGGAATAATAAAGAAAAGTATAACATAGGAAGGAAAGATTAGTATTGTTACAATTTTTGTGTTGCAAATCATTTCATTAAGAGCCATATTCTTTTTAAGAGCCATATTCTAAAATAAATTCATTGAAATTATTTCAAAGAAAATAAATTTTTATTGACATCAAATATAACTTTATTACAATAAGAGAGAAAACTTAAAATGTCTTTTGTATTTAATAGTGTATTAGGTATTAGTGTCTCTCCTCTTTGTACAAGAAAAATTTCATTCTTTGTTTTTCTCTAACTCAATTGATTAAAAATAAGAAAACTTCTTAGTGGAGTGCCTGAAAATTATTTTATTTTTGCAATTTTCTCAGTTTTCTCGGGTTTTGCTAAGGTCTAGGATTCTTCTAATACTAAAAGTTTTCTCATTACTCTCCTATCTATGAATAAAGCATATTGTAATTACATGACATTTTTGACAAATTCTAAAATGTTTTGAATGTACCGTTATAAATAAATCCATACTAAAATGAATTTCTTTTGTTTCTTTATACTGTGTGAGTGTTTGCAAGATTCGCTCTATTTTTTATATGACTATATTACATTGCTATGGAACAGTGCCTGGCCAGGATCTTTGATGAGTACGGGAAGTTACGAAACGCTGAAGGAAAAAGAAAATTCTTCCAGCTGTGGAGTTTAGGAAATACTGGTAAAATAACAGGGTTGGAAATAAGTTTGTGAAGTAAAATCATAGAGTCGGTGGTGGACAAAAAGATGGTAAACCAGATATTTGAGTTATGATTGCTGTCACATCAACAGATAAAAGGCAAGACAAATGAACAGTGGGAAAAATGAGAATATGTTCTTCAACAGATGTGATGTTCTGTAAAAAGTGAAGAATAGAAATGGTGCAGTAGTAGAAATTATGTTAGTAACAATGTTGGTTCATACTGCTAACATAATATTTGTATTTTGTCTTTTAGCGCAATACTTGTTTCTAAACACTCTCTGTAGAACATTAGTTTTAAAAGTAGCCTCAAGAAGAAATATTACATGTTTTTAATAATAAAATAATCATCCAAAAACAAATGCTATGCTCAACTAGTATCTTAATGTTTTATTCACATTGGTGTTGACACTGTTTTTACAATTTAATCTTATCTGTAAAAGTCTATCACTATCAATATGAAAATTTTTTGTTATTATAATGAAAAAAAAATAAGTGGGAAAATACCAAGCCTGTGACCTGTAGCTATATGAGTTAGAGTCGATATGAATAATTCCTTCCAGATTTGCTTGGTATAAAAACTAGTATGTGTCATTTTATTTTGTAAAGAGGAGGGGCAAGTGACATTAAATGTGTTATTGCTATTATGTAGCACATGACATAAATTTAAAAATAATTTTCATTTTTCCTATTGGATTGCTTTCATTTTGAGAGGATTTTTAAATTGGGGGGAGGTAGGTTTTTGTGTGTGTAAGACAGGGAATTGTTTAGAATCAGTCAAATATAGGACTTCATGGAGTGTTTATTGGTATTTAGAACGGTTCTTGATGGATCATTGAGAAATGTAGTTAGATTGAACCCATCACTTAAAACTAATTTACAAGATAAATTTACGAAAAGAGAAAATTTAACTTTCTATGACCAGTATGCCCAAATATTGCTACCATTTACTTAACAACAGATTTTTTGGTGTGTATCTTAAAGAAATTGGCAGAAGTTTTGAAGTGACTGAAAAAAGGAAAATAGGTCTTTAGAAACCTGTCAATCACTTGATACACAGGGATTGCTATAAAACAGAAATTTTTCATTCCTTATAACTTGTCGCTCTGGTTTTCAGCCATACTTGCCTACATCTATTATAACATCAAGTGTTCGGATGGCGTTCCTATACTTTATATTTTCTCTGTTTTATGAAGCTGAGGTTCTGAATGGAAAGGGTATGTGTTCTAATGGAATTCTCCCCTGGGGCACATCAAGTCATTTTATACAATGACACACTAAGAAAGGCAATTTATGATGTGTGACTGACTCTAATGCGACTTTTTCATCATTTCATTTGTTTTCCATTAGTCAGAAAAAAAAGACATAAGAACTACATATAAAATTTTTTATTGTACTCCACAGGGGTTTGCAAGTATATGAGAATTCTGGTGCAATGTAATATTTTATAAAGCTTATGAGAAAATAGATGTTTGAAAATATTTTCTTTTTACCTTCAAGTCTCCATCAAGAATTTCAAAAACATTCTTAAAAGCCATCAAAAATTTTAACTGCAAATGTCTTATAAAATATGCTTTTGTAGATAAATGTTTGCTTAAATCATTAATCAGTGCTTTTAAACACTTTTCAATTATAATTCAGATTTCTGAAACCCATTATAATTAGATTATAAACCAAAATCAGAGATGATGACTTTGTGTAATTTAAATCAACATGGCCCTATTTATAGTTATCTGATCTGTTTTCAATCACATTTTTTCCCTTTTGAGTGTCTAATAAAATTTCTCCTGTAAACATGCAAATAGTGCTGTGGTGAAAATTCCATCATCAGATACAACACATCTAGAATATGTGCATTAATGTGTTCTGTTCAGTCAGGTTTTTGCCCTTAACGTAGCTACTTTGTTACTGACCCACCCTAAATCAGGTTGCACACCAATTTCTCTGCTGTTGTTTTCTTTTCTATTATTTTTTTTTTTTTTTTTTATTTTTACAGACTGCATTTCGATTCATGATACACAAATGGGGTATAATTTTTCATTGTTTTTACACGATGTAGATTCACACCATTCCTGTAATCATATATGTGCATATGGTAATGATGTCTGTCTCATTCTACCGTCTTTCATACCCTTCCCCCCCTCCCCCTCTCATTTTCTTCTATATAATCTAAAGTTCTTCCATTCTTCTCTCACCCCATCCCCCTACCCCCATTATGTATCATCATCCACTTATCAAGGAAAACATTTGGCCTTTGGTTTTGGGGGATTGATTTATTTCACTTAGCATGATATTCTCCAATTTCATTAATTTACCTGCAAGTGCCATAATTTTATTCTTTTTTTATGGCTGAATAATATTTCATTGTGTATATATACCACAGTTTCTTTAACCATTCATCTGTTGCAGGGCATCTAGGTTGGTTCTACATCCTAGCTATTGTGAATTGAGCTGCTATAAACATTGATGTGACTGTGTTACTGTAGTATGCTGGTTTTAAGTCCTGTGGGTATAAACTGAGGAGTGGGACAATTGGGTTAAACGGTGGGTCCTTTCAAAGTTTTCTGAGGAATATCCATATTGCTTTCCAGAGTGGCGGCACCAATTAGAGAAACTCCACCAGTAAGGTACAAGTGTGCCTTTTTCCCCACATCCATGCCAACACCTATTATGGTTTGTGTTCTTGATAATCAGCACTCTAATTAGAGTAAGGTGAAATCTTAGGGTGGTTTTAATTTGCATTTCTCTGATTACTAGAGACATTGAACACTTTTTCATATATTTGTTAATCACCTATATATCTTCTTCTGTAAAATGTCTGTCCAGTTCCTTAGTCCACTTATTGACTGGGTTCTTCATATTTTTGGTATAAAGTTCTTCATAAATTTTGGAGATAAGTGCTCTATCTGAAGTGCATGTAAGTTCTTCATAAATTTTGGAGATTAGTGCTCTATCTGAAGTGCATGTGGAAAAGATTTTCTCCCACTCTGTAGGCTCTCTTTCACAATATTGATTGTATCCTTTGCTGAGAAAAAGCTTTCTAGTTTGAATCCATCCCATTTATTGATCCTTGCTTTCATTTCTTGTGCTTTAGGAGTCTTCTTAAGAAAGTCTGGTCCTAAGTAAACATGATGAAGATTCAGGCTTGCTTTGTCTTCTATTTGGTGCAGGGTCTCTGGTCTAATTCCTAAGTCCTTGATCCATTTTCAGTTGAGTTTTGTGCAGGGTGAGAGATAGAGGTTTAGTTTCATTTTGCTGCATATGGATTTCCAGTTTTCCCAGCACCATTTGTTGAACAGGCTATCTTTTCTCCATTGTATGTTTTTGACTCCTTTGTCTAATATGAGGTAACTGTATTTATGTGTGTTTGTCTCTGTGTCTTCTATCCTGTACACATAAATCTAATGCATGTTTATTCATAAGTGCTGAATCTTCTGAAAGATAAATTAGGAAAACCACTCCATTCACATAGCCCCCCCAAAATTAAAATACTTGGGAATTAATCTAACAAAAGAGGTGAAAGACCTCTATAATGAGAACTACAGGACACATACACAAAAAAGAAATTAAAGAAAACCTTAGAAGATGGAAAGATCACCCATGTTCTTGGATAGACAGAATTAATATTGTCAAAATGGACATACTACCAAAGGCACTATGCAGATTCAATGTAATCCCAATTGAAATCCCAATGATGTTCCCCATAGAAATAGAGAAAGCAATCATGAAATTTATCTGGAAGAATAAGAGAACTTGAATAGCCAAAACTATCCTGAGCAGGAAGAGTGAAACAGGAGATATCACAATACCAAACCTTAAACTATACTACAGAGCAATAGTAACAAAAAGGGCATGATATTGGCACCAAAATAGACAGGTTAACCAATGGTACAGAATAGAAGACACAGAGACAAACCCACATAAGTACAGTTACCTCATGTTTTTTCTTTAGTTCTTTGTTGTTAGTTTCATGAGTTATCTTATCTTTTTATGCCCTACATTTATCCTCTTCACATGTTTATTTTCATTATTTGAACTATACTACAGATTTCTGCACTTCCATTCAATGTAGTAGCTCATTTAAAGTCTCAGGATATAGCCTGTTATTGCCAGTAGGAAAAACAACCTTAAAGTAATATATGTATAAAACTAAAAGTTACATATTAAAATAATAAAGGTGTTTCAGAATTCATACTGGCATTAAAAGTCAGAAAACCAAGTGAGAAAGGGCAAATACATTTAAGATATTGTGAATTCATTATGAAATAGGGTAAATACTGTTATGGTAACATTATATTAAAATAGATCACCACATGTAAATGTAGTAAATATTTCAGTAAAAATAATAATAATAATAAAATTCAATAATTAAAATAAGTAGAAGAAAAACACAGTAGACATCATATAAATAAACTGTAATCATTCAATAAATGAACAGTGGTGAAAGTCAAACTTCCCTCATCACCAATTAAAATCTAGAGTCTGAATCTGGAATTTTTTAAGTCACGCGTGAAGAATACTCATTAACACATCTCTATTCTGTTGCTCGTGATCAGTTTTGTTAAATTTTGTTTTTCTGCAAACTTTTAACTGTTTCCATTATTTTCTCAGATGTTATTTTTGTCTCTAACCATTTTTTATAAAATTTTTCACTTGAGGTAATTTTAAATTCACATGCACTTTTAAGATACAGTACAAAGTGCTCCCGACATGATCCTTTATACATTTTTGCACTGTAAACATCTAGCAAAACTATTGTAAAATTGACATGATGCTTAGAACTTCCATGAAAGTTCTATCTGTCATGCTTTCCTTTATCACTATGTTCACTTCCCCTCTCACCTATTCTGTATTTCTGCAGTTTTCCCATTTGAGGAATACTAAGCTGTAATCATCGAAGAACTTTTTGGGATCAGTCTGTGTTTTTCTTTTGTCATTCAAAATAATACTTGGAGATTTGCTAAGTTGTTACATAAGTCAGTAGTTTATGTTGTACTCCATGAAGTGAACCAAGAGTTGTTTTACCATTTATCTGTTAAAGGACATCTGGGCTATTTCTAGTTTTGAGTTTTTATGAAGAAATCTGTTACATGCAATTACAGAAAGGTTTTGTGTGAAAATAAGTGAGAATGAGTTTTCATTTCTTTGGGCTAAAGGCCCAGGACTTCCACTGAAGGATTATATGGTAATTGAATGTTTAGTTTTTTGAAAAAATTCTGAACTTTTTAAGTAATGCCAAAAGTTTTCTAGTAGTGATTCAGTTCCTTTGCATTCTTACAAGCATTTGATGTCATTTTTTTGCTGTTTATTACATATACACAGTTTGATAAGTAAAGTGATATCTCAGTGTGTGTGTGTTCAATGAATTTTTTGGGTATTATAGTTTTTATTCACATTTTCCTCATTAGTATTTTTGCTACTTGCATCTCTTCTTCAGTGAAATGTTTCTTACTACGTTTTGCACCTTTTCTAATTGCATTATTTTGTTCTGTTCTGTTTTGATTTTATTGTTGAGAATTCAGAGTTCTTTGTGTATTCTAGATACTAGCTCTTTTTTGAGTTGATACAAATATTTTCTTTCAATATTGAATTAGTCATGATTCTTCACAGAAAAAGAACCAGAGAGATATATACGTATAGAATTAGTTTAAGGAATTGACTCACATTATGATAGAGGTTGAGAAATCCCCAAATCTGCAATTGGTGCAATAGATACCCAGAATAGCAGACACACAGTTTCAATCTAAGATTGAAGACTTCAGAAATACGAGAAATGGTTGTGCAAGTTCCAGTTTGAAAGTTGGAGAGTGGTTTATTTATTTATTTATTTTTTTCAGTTCAAAACTAAAATGGGAAACAAACAATGCCCCAACTCAACAACCCACGTGTTCAGTCAGGAATAGTTTCTTCCTATCCTTTGTTTGCTCTACTCAGGTCTTCAATTATTTAGATGAGTATGCTGAAAAATTGAAAACCTTGTGAATTTTGGTGAAAAATACAAACTGTACAAAACTATTTCCAGAACCAATGCCTTAAACTTTTTTCCTATATTTACTCCTAAGGTGGTTTATAGTTTTAGCCCTTACATGTAGTTGTTTCATCCATTTTGAATTAATGTTTGTATAGGGCACAAATAAGGGTACAGATGTTATGGAAAATAACATGGCAATTCCTCAAAAAACTAAAGAAAGAATTACCTTTTAATAACCATAATGTATTAATTCTGCTTCTGATATGTGCTTTAGAAAAGTGCAAGAAGATAGGCTGACAGATATTTTGACATTAGTATTCATAGTCAAAATTTAGGGAAAATGAAGGTCTATCATGAGATGGATGGATAAAAACAATGTAGTGTATACATAGATGGAATATTACTCAGATTCACTCTTCAAAAAGAATGAAATTCTTTTTTTTCCCCCTTTGGTATTGGGGTTTGAACCCAGAGGCGCTTAACCACAGAGACACAACTCCATTCCTTTGTTGTATTTTATTTATAGACAGGGTCTTGCCGAGTTGCTTAGGGCCTCACTAAGTTGCTGAGGCTGGCTTTGAACTCACAATCCTCTTGCTTCAGCCTCTCAAGCCACTGGGATTTCAGGCATGCATCACTGCACCAGACTAAGAATGAAATTCTGGCACAGACTTTCTACAACATGGATAGACCTTGAAGACATTATGATATCTGATGTAATTCATCACAAAATTATAAACAGTGTATGATTCCACTTCTATGGGGTAGCTAGTGAGGTAAAATTCATTCGGACAGAAATAGAATGGTGATTTCAGGGTCTCGAGGGAGAAACACATCTAAATGGTTTTTAAACAAGAATGGAAATTCAGTTGGGGAAATGAATACGTTCTGGAGATGCATGGTGGTGATGGTTGCATAATAATGTGAACGTAATTGATGTCACCAAACTGTACCTAAAATATTTAAGCTGCTATATTTTAAACAATGTGTATTTTATCACAATGAAAAGGTACCTTTAGAATGGAAGGGAAATCAAGATAAACTTAGGAAAACAAGGAAAACTAAGAAAATGTCTTGCAAGCAATTCTACTTGAAAAGAAGACAGCATATAAACAGAAAGGAAATTATAAAAGAGGGAATACTGGAATATCAGTAAGAAAGAAAAATTTAAAAAGTACAAATGTAGATGAATAAAAATAGATAAATGTAGATAAATCAAACAACGTGAGTTTATAAATTATGTATAAGGATTGACACAAAATATATGGCACTGTCCCACGTGATTCTAAATTCCTGTGTAGTATGTATTTTAAACCATTCTTTTATAAATAAAGGAGAATAATACTACATTAAGGAGGAAAGGACTTCACAGAGAAATAGATTGTAACAGGCCAATTAATAGTGAATAATGCAATAACTAGAGAAACCATTGATGCAGAGGTACAAAGATCAATATTTAGGGAAATACTGCATGTGAACCAAAATTGGGTCAAATGACACACATGAAGGTAGAAGAAGAAAAAGAGAGAAAACAAAAAATGTAAACAAATGAAAATACAATATTAAATGCCAAACTCAAACTCTAGCATATCAATGGTTACATTTTAATCTAAGTATACCAATTAACAATAGGTATTGATAGAGTGGATTAAAACATATGACCCAAATCTATATTTTGAAGCACAAAGTTTTGAATTTTGATCAATTCCAACTTATCTGATTTTTCTATTTTTGCTTGTTCTTTAGAAGTACATCCCCCAAACCATTTGCAAATCCAGTAACTTAAAGCTTTTTCCTATATTTATTCTAAGGTGGTTTATAGTTTTGGCACTAAGTGTAGTTGTTTCATCCATTATGAATCAATATTTCTATAGGCACAAGTAAGGGTCCAACTTCGTGCTTTTGCATGTGAATATTTAGTATGTACAATGTTTTTTGAAAATACTGTCCCTTCCTCCATTGAATTGTCTTGCCTCTGTGTTGAAAATAATTTGATCATATGTACCATGGCTTATTTCTGGACTCTGTAGTCTGTTTACTGAAGAAAATTTTTGCTGGCTCTAGATTTGTACCTTAACACATCATCTCTTTTGTTGTTTGGAAAACACTGTGTCATTTCCTCTGAAATTTGTGGCTTTCAATGAGAAATTTAATGTCTTTAGAATAACTTTTCCCAATGCCCCTTTGCATTTATTTTTTACAAGTTCAACTTATTTTTTTTCCATATGGATTTCTTTGAGTTTATCATGTATGGGGTTCATTGAGTTTCTTGAGTATTAAAGTTTACCAACTTTGGGAACTGTTCAGTTATTCCATTCTTGAATACTGTCAGATTTAATTTGCTTTCTCCTCTCCTTCAGGAGTCTAATATGCTCAAATTTGATTATTTTATTTTTCACTTTTAAAGTACCTCTTAAAGTTTAATTGATTACTGTTTGTTTCTTCACTTGTTTGTTGATACTTTCTTTGCTGAAATAATATTTTAATTTGTCAGTGAATCATTTTTCTCAAGTCTTCTATAAATCATTATCAAATAATTCTAACTTCCCTGTATTCCTGGAGATGGTGTCTATTGGTTGTCCTTTTTTATTCAAGCTAAACTTTCTCTGTTTCTTTGTAAGAGGACCCATTTTCGAATGAAGTCTATGCTCTTAGAGTGCTGTTTTGATTATTTTCAAAGTGAGGAAGTCTTTTGTTTAGCTGGCTTTTTGCATCACTTTTTCTACAGTGAGAGTTTACATTGAGCCCATCCATGTAATCCAGGATAATCTCTTGTTCAAACATCTTTAACATAATAACATCTATAAATTTTCTTTTGTCATGTGAGTTAACAAATAGACAGGTTGGCAGGGAATAAGATGCAGGAACCTTAGGACAGGAAGTACATTATTCAACTTGTCACAATGGGTTATATAAGAACCTAAAAGCAAGGATCACCAACAGAAACTAGGAGCATGGCCCATTGAGCAGAAACTAAACCCACAAAGGAGAGAACTACTGCAGAAACACCAACAAGAGAAGGAAAAGGAAAAGCACTGTGGTTCTTTTCCAATGCATATTCTAGTCTTCTTCAACTTCTCCCAGCAGAGCTTCTTAATGAAAGATGACATTGGAACCTAGGGACTGGAGCCTAGATGTGTCAGGTCCACCGAGAAAGAATCAAACAAATGAATATTGAGGAATGGAAAAGCAACCCAGGGAAATAAATATGCTGGTTCCTGCTCATTTTATTGTTGTTAGAAAAAAATGAAATGCCATATCTATTTTGACATAAAAATTAAAATTGTTATAATAATGAGAAATTGTAATAACTGTAATTCCATTGACAAAGAAATGAAAACAATTCATAATCATGAAATACAACCTCATAATGTTAAAAGTACACAAAATGATGGACAATGAAAGTACATGAAACAATAATGGAAGGGATTTCTGATTCTCATTTTTACTGGTTTTTACCACAAAGAATTTTTGATGCAAAATAGCTTTTAGCAAAGGCAACATTTTCAGTGCTTGAAGAGAAATGTACTTGAATTGTTTTATATCATCGAGTTAAATATTTATGGCTTCTATGAGCACTACTTTAGTGGTATCCCATTATTACACTGGCAAAGACTTTTAGGGCAAAATGCACTCAAAGGCATGGGAGTAGGGTTCATTATTTCAGTCCCATTCTGAGGAACATTTTCAATATCTCACTATTAAATATCTTACTTTATCACATTGAGAAATTTCTCCTAGATTCATATTTTGCTGAGAGTTTTTCTAATGAGTGGATATTGACCTTGCTTAATGTTATTGTTAATTTTCACTTAAAAATGATTATTTCCCTTTTCTGGGGTTAATATGGGAAACTATATTTATTGCTTTTCAAATGTTAGACCATTTTTGCCAGGCAGGGGTGGCTCACACCTATAATCCGAGTGACTCCAGAAGCTGAAGCAGGAGAATCTCAAGTTCAAAACCAGTCTCAACAATTTAGTGAGGTCTTAAGCAAATTGGCAAGACCCTGTCTCAAAATAAAAAATAAAAACAGACTGGGTTTGTGAGTCAGGGGCTGAGTACCCATGGGTTCAATTTCCAATACAAAAAAAAGAGAAAAAATCAGACCATTTTTGCCTTTTCAAAATAAATTCTATTTTGTGAAGATGTTTTTCCTTTTTATTTTACTATATGAAATTTTCTAATAACTAATGAAAAATTGACATCTGTTTTTATGATAAATATTGACCTGTAGAATTCTTTGTTTAATATCTATATAATTTTGAAATCAAGGTTATGCTGGACTGAAAAGATATGAAAAATGCTACTCTTCGATGTTCTTCTTTTTCATGTGCAATAAAATTTGAAGCAAGATTAAAAAAAGTGAGAGAGAAATGAATCTTTTTTTATTGACTGTGCTTTCATTGGTAAGAATTCAATTAATTGATTAGTATTTTAAAAAGGATTGCTCTACAGAATTTTAGCTGTTTTATGTCAAGACGCTGCCTCAGAATCACCTCTGCGATCAATGTCCAGAGGTTTACAAGGCCTAAGAGGTTGAAAGCCTGTAATTTAGTTCCGCTTTTGCTTTCTGGAAATACTAATCCAATTCCAATCAGAGCAGACCTTTAATATGATACATCATTGCATTGTGTGTTCTGCAGTAGCCCATTTAAAAAATATATGCAAGGCACAGATGATGATGGAAATTACACAGTGCTTAAGCAGAGCTTCATCTGTATGCAGTGAAGCAGAGCTGAGGCAGCAAGCAGCACCTGGAGCTCATGCAAAGTCAGTTAAACTAAATACACTCAGAGAGCTCTGTTCCCAGGGTGAGACAGAAAATGGCTGGTGACCACTCCAACATGGAAGCGAACCTGCAACAGTAAGGGAAAGCAATTCACTTTAGACAGGCTCATCTGAAGCATATTTAAAATACTTAACCTCCTGAAGAATGACTCCAACTGTACATAAGAGTCACAACTTTAATCTGTTGGTTTATTAACAGATAAATACCAACAGAGAATTGAAATATATGGAAAAAGATAGATGTGTGTTTCTATATATTATACTGATTGGCTCATATTTAAAACAGTAAATTAAGCTAGGTGTGGTGGTGCACACCTGTAATCCCAGTAGCTAGGGAGGTTGAGGCACGAGGATTTCGAGTTCAAAGCCAGCCTCAGCAACCACAAAGGGCTAAGCAACTCAGTGAGACCCTGTCTCTAAATAAAATACAAAATAGGGCTGGGGATATGACTGAGTTGTCCAGTGCTCCTGAGTTCAATTCCTGGTACCAAACAAACAAAATGAAACAAAAACAAACAAAAAAACCCAGAAAATCAGAAAACAACCATGTTTAATTTGAGGAAGTATATTTTAAAATTAATTATTTTTCTTTAGACACATGTTCAATTATTTGTTTTATTTTCTTTATTGTAAAAATGTGGGTGTTAAAATGATATCTATATTTGAATGTGTGTGTTTGAGATTTTTGTGAGATAGCATTATGTTGATTCCATTTTTGAGTATTCTCTTGAACTCTTATGTATACCTTATTATAATTCTTCCATTGCTTCACACTATAGTTATTCAATAATATTATAAACATGGAAATCCAGGTTCAGAAATTAGGTCAACATAAATCATATGCCAGAGTCATAAAAACTCATTATCTATTTGTTCAGAAGTCAGTTTTTTATTAATAGAACACTTTACTAAATGTTTCATTGGTATAATTTTTGTGTTAATTTATCAAGAGTATGTTTTAAAATATCAAAGAATTGAATTTCTTTCTACAATATAAATTGTCATTTGAAATGCTTACTTTGACTTTAAAGAAGTAATCGCTGTCATTTAATTAGAAATTTTTAAACCCTAATGTACATATGTAACAGTTACAGTCATGAGAAATATAAGTTTTCCACAATGAGTTGGTGTAATATTATGTTCTCATCAGCTATTACATGATAACTTGGATTAGAAAGTATGCTCTGAGCAGGTGGCTCAAATATATATACATATTTACACCTAGGATTGAACCCAGGCGTACTTTACCACTTTACCGTATCCCTAAGCCTTTTTATTTGTTATTTTGACAGGGTCTTGTTAAGTTGATGAGGCATTGCTAAGTTGCTGAGACTGACCTTGAATTTGTGACACTCCTGCCTTGGTCTCCTGAGTTGCTGAGATTACAGCGTACACCACCAAGTCTGCCTTCAAATATTTATTTCAAATAGTGAACCACCTATGAGGGAAAATACTCTGTTAACTCTCCTTAAATATGTAAAATTACCCCATTCTGTTTCTCCCAAGTTTTTAGTAAAATATGAGAATTGAGAAATATGTTTTGCATATGTGGAGTTCTTATGATAACCAGTGAAGGACAGAGTTATTGATGTGAAGTAATCAAGCATAAAACAGAGAACTTTCGTGAAGAGAGGGGAACAGGATATACAGGTAACATGGGGGTTGGAAAAGTTTGAGTGTTGACTTGAGGGAAATGACCGACCTATAAGTCTTGCCTACTTGGTCACTCATAATCCAGGCTGTCCTTAAATCCCAATTTCCTTTTAATTGTTTTACCTTCTACATCAAATTCTAGACATTTTGAGACAAGATTATGAAAATGAGCCTTTTTCTTTTATGCATCTATGATATGGAAGAAGCTCCTACAATCTTGTGCAAGAAGTTAATACTTTCTGAAACTTCCCCTTGATCTCTTCCTTATGCCTTTCCAGACTGAATTCTAATTATCCTCCTAAGTTCCATTTTTTCTGAGTGCCAAATTATTGACTTGTAATTAATATCTACCATGCAATTTTAACTTATATTTTTATCATGTGGCTACTAACCTATATCTCTGATTTGACTGCAAAATTCAAAGTAGGAACTCTCATTAATTATGCAATCACAAATTGCAGCATTTAAAAAATATGAAGAGGCAAAGTATAACATAGTCAAAAATTATTTTTTTCTTTTGAGAAGTCCTTTCATAATGCTACGGTTATTTATAGATCATCTAAATGATATTCTTGTGAGTAAACTTGACAAAAATAAAAAAAGTAAGATTCTGTATTGCATGATTCCTTTTTTGTTGAAATGTTGCAATGTAAAATTTTCTGATAATTTTCAATATTGTAGTTTGTTTTTTAAGGAATTGAAAAAATAACTCACAGGACTTTTGAAATATGAAGCTGGGACATTGCAAGGACAATGAAACAAAATCACTATGATTTCTTTTGGCAGTATTTTTCAAATAAATATGTAGAGAAACTCCAGAGCAAACGGATCTTTATTGGTGGCTGAATGCCTTGAGGGCCGCATACAAAATATGGTTTCAATGGCTTTGTGCTGACTTTGATATGACCTACAGTTTTCTACAAATGCTGTATGTAAATGTGCTTATCATGCCTGTGTTGTTTTGTCCTGTGTTACAGGTAGCATTGCAGAGGGGGATTTCTCAATTACATATTTATAGTGTGATGGTCTCGGTTTTTAAACAAGTACCAAGGACACATTTATCATAGGATTATTTTATACATTTTTTTTCTATTTCTATATTTGTTTCAGGATTTCAATCTTTCCCAGTTTTCTCTTTTTTGTGGAAGATGATAAAGAAAATAGAGAAATATTGGTAATAGGAACCTCTGGAGGGCTGTCTTCCTCTGGAACTTCTAGAAGGTTATATTGAGACTGAGATCAGAGCAAGTCAATTGCAACATCAAAGGTCATGTTCCATCAGAACTGATTTTATTTTGTCATAGGTTGGTGTCTAACTCTTTGGGATAAAATTTTAACTCTTCAAGAAGATTATACTTTTCTTTGGATCATGGCATATACTGTCTTGGTCTAGTTCTATTTAGACTCACAGTGCTTAGGGGTTTTCTGCTTCACTGAACAATTGCATCAAAACTTCCTGGAAAGAATGTACAAATGCAAACTTTTCTATTCTATTTTATAACAAATCACAATCTCTGAGTTTGGTTCAGAATGCATCTTTTCAGAAAGCTCCTTGTTGACCTTCAGACAGTTGAGAACTCCTAGCTTTTCAGCACCTTGACAATAGCTTAGTATATAACTCTTGACCTGCCTGGTCTTTGCTTATGACCAAGCTATTATCACTTGCATTCATATTAATGTCACTGAGGTGACTATTTTATTGTTCTATAATAATGAAAATCTGTGATATTATCTGCAAATATTGTAAAATTCAAATAAAAGAAAAGAAATAACAAAAAATTAAAGTTTTGGTATCTTCTTGTTAAGTTTGGAATAAATTTTAAATATCAAACAAGAACATTGTATACCAGCATACTTGAGACATAGACTCTGACTCTAACTCACAACAGAACTGACAGGCTCTCTGTGGCTCCAGATTCTCTTTAGGACACTATAGTTACTTTGCACCAATACCTTCCAGGTCACAAATATAAATAGCCTTGAAGGTCAGTTCCAAACTTACTTTCCACCTCCCCCTAAAAGACCACCAGGATCACCCATTTCATAGAGTACATAACCCTTGTCCCTCATACAAGTTATCTTGAGTGTCCAGGTCCTCACTTTTGGTGACTTAAAGAAACACAGAGAATCTTTCCATTCCTCTGCCTTTTCATTTTCCTAGGTACTTTATTTCCAAAGATTATACTTTCTACTCCAGAGCAACCACCCACTCCTAGCAGATTCTATGCAAAATAATGCCATACATAACACATTTTAAAATTTCATCACCATCACGTCTCTGATCTTTAATCATTGTCTTCATCAGTAAACATCAGGAAAAAATGTCTACACATTCACTAAAATGTTAATAGCTACATTTTACTAGGTATGTTCGGTGAATGCATGAATAAATATTTCCATATTTTTCTATTTTTTTCAAATATTCTTAAATGTGTAAAGTTTTACCTTTGTTAAGAAAATTCTTCACTTTTTTCATAGCATCAAAAGATGGATTTATAGCTTAATATTTTTAGTGTAATGTGTTCTACTTTTTCTGAAATGGTGTTAATGAAATTACTTTTCACAATTTTATTTCTTCTTGATATGTATATCATCAGAGAGTTTAAATCAAGAACTAACTGAATATTTCTGAGACTAGCCAAGATAGAATGACAGGGATACGCTTTACCTTCTCACCTGAAACCAAATAAAGCAGTAAAATAAATGAAACAATGGTTCTTTGTAAGCTGGGTATCAGGCAACAAGGAACAGGAGGGAAGGAAAACTTATACAAGTAGATCTGTAATTACTCTGGTTATTGTTTGGAGAGAGTTTCCAGGATTTAGTTTAGGGAGGGTAGAAACCAAGTAGAGTCCAGAACTGGTTTCTTGGCACTGAGGAGACAGACCAGAGTCCCTGAGACCAAAAGACTGGGTTAGCCAGGCAAAACAATGGAGAGAGGAGAGATGTTTGGAGAAGAACTCCAGAGATCTGAAGAGGTCACCTCTCAAATACACCCCACATAATGCCACTATACATATATACACATGATGAAGAGGCAGGAAAGGAATGACCTGAAAGGATTATACAGAACATGGATAACACTTTCATAGAATCAGGAGTAGAGCCTGTTCCTACCTCTCTTCCTAGAAAGTTTCAACTCACAGTGTTGGTTCGAGTGTTCAAGAAGATCTTCAGTCGTGAGGAATAATTGGTCCCAGATTGTACATGACTCTGGTTCTGCCTGGAAAAACAAAACAATAAACAAAACAAAACAAAAACCAATCAAGATTCAAAATGAGCAAACTTTTCAAATAAGTATAAACAAGAACAAAGCCTAAGAATATTTAAAGGGATGATCATCTGTCCTGTCCCAGTAACCTCAGAGATTTTCATGGGTGAAGCAAGTGTAAACTTGAATACATTCAAGGGGATGGGATTGTTTAACACCTGAATGGGAGAGATGTCAAAGAATTTGGAGTCTTTGTTTTAAAACTCACATTGTTAACTCTGAAGTTTATTTAAAATTTTTTGCTGCTGAACGAATATAGGTAATGGATGTATTTAAAATAAATAAAAACTACTTACTGAATTTGTTATTCAGAGGAAGGAGCCATCATAGTATATAGATGCAATTGGAAGCACTGAAGATTTCATTATACAAACTAAAATTAAAATTACAAATTACATATACATATATATTTTCAATGAAACCCATCATACATTAATTTTGATATGTTTTGGATATGAGAATGATTGTTTTCATTACTTCCATATTTAATTACTAAGTTTGGCATATGGCAAAATCTGGAAAAAAATTAGTAAAATGCTACAATCTAATTATCACTTCTGATCATAGTCTCTATTCCTGTCTTGGCATTCCTAATTGATCATGTTAATATAGATATGGCAAAAGGTATGCAGCAATGAGTCAAGCTAAAATACATTTACCTATGATTTTCCACATTACCACAAATATTTACATCAATATTGCAACTGATTGCCAACTAATGCTAAGGGATCCAAGGAAAACAATATGAAATGTGTGACTCTCCAGTCCCAAATCAGGACATGCCTAACAGTCAAAAAACACCTCAAACGTTTGATCACTTTGGAATTATTTTTTATTTGTTCTAATTCTAGGTATTTCATACTCTTAACTGCACAAAAAGTTAATTTGTGTGGAGAATTAAAATATGTCCCTTTTGTCTGAGAGAATTTGTTTGCAAATTAATGTAGTACTGTGGTAAATCTCCATGTTTTTAAAATAACTCATTAAAACTACATTCTAAAAAATGTTAGAATTTCATAGAAATGAACACATCAAGAGCTAAACTTACTCTGTTTTAGAATAATAATGTGTTGTATGGACAAATAGATACAGACTTAATTTTTAAACTTTTAAATGACTTTACAAATGTAGTTAATGAAGTATTAGAAATGTTCTTAAATGGTAGCATCATTTGTTTATTTCCATTGACAACAAACAACCTTCCATTAAAAATCTTAATTTTTTTTTTAATATGGCAATTTAAACTCCATCTGTAACAACTGTCCTTTGAATACAGTCTTGTCAGTCTTTCTGTACACCTGACTGATTCAAGCAGCCCACACAGTGAGTTAAAATGTGTCAAAATTTGAAGGGGTGAAGAAAAATTACACAGACTCGTAGAGTACAGTACTGAAGATTTATGGCATATTCACATAAGCAGGTAGCATTTTTATGTATTACTAGAGTTTTTTGCAAGCCACAACTTATATTCTGAATAGTATGGTATTAAATAGTGCTTATGAATAAAATATTACGCTTAATTTACCACCACTAATTATAGGATGAATCATTATTTCGTGTACACTAGAAAAATAAATGTGCTATTAATTAAAATATATAAGAATGTTTTGTTGTTAGTTAACATATTTTCTGTTTTTGACTCGTTCTATGAAATTTAGTTGACTTTCTGCAAAAATAAAAGTAACATATAAGTGAAACAAATTAAATATTTCTAAAATGCATGCACAAAGTCAATATTCCTCTTTTTAAAAAATGTAATTATTTTAGCTGATGCATAAAAACATGAAAATTTTGCATATTTAT
This sequence comes from Sciurus carolinensis, assembly GCF_902686445.1. Classification (NCBI taxonomy): domain Eukaryota; kingdom Metazoa; phylum Chordata; class Mammalia; order Rodentia; family Sciuridae; genus Sciurus; species Sciurus carolinensis. Next base: position 91,795,443 of record NC_062224.1, read on the forward strand.
GGAGTATTACATGATGTTTTTGACACATCTATATTAGGTAATGTTTAAATCAGGGTAAGTATCAATTCCTTCAAATATTATTCATTTATTTAAGACAAAAACTTTCACATATTTTCTTACAGAATTTTGAGATAAATAGTACAGTATTACTACCTATGAAAACTCTCTTGGGCAATAGCACACCAGACTGTCTTAATCCTATCTCTCTGTAAATCTGTACCCATTGATCAACCTCTCCTCATCCTCCATCCTCCCAATCCCCACCAATGTACTCTCTCTACCTTCCGTGAGATCAAATTTTGAAAAAGATCATGCAATAGACCCTCCTGTGCCTAGTCTATTCCCTTAACAAAGTGATTTCCATTTCCATCTCTGTTATCATGCTTTCACTTTTTTATGGCTTGATATTCCATTATGCATATGTGCCACAATTTCTTCATGTATCAGTAGAGGGACACTTAGGATGTTTTCATTTCTGGTCCATGGTGAACAGTGTTACAATAAACATGGAAGTCTGGCTGCCTTGTCTGCCTACTGATCTGATTTCCTTTGACGAACACACCAGTAGTAGGTTTACTCGATCATATGGTAGTTTAGCTTTAATTTATTTGGGTAATCTCCATATTATTTCACCAAGCAACTGTCCTGATTTACATTTCCATCCATAGTGAATAAGTGTCTTCTCTTCTCCACATCCTCACCAGCACTTGTTATTTTTTGTCTTTTTGATAACAAGAATACTTACTGGAGCATTAAAGGAGTTCTCCCTGACCCATCTCTAGCCACACCACTTCTTATGGACAATGAATCTATGAGGCTAAATACATATAGTGACTGTGGTTGGTTCTCTATGGCCTCTAATGAAGGTGTAAAAGTTCTGGAGGTAAAAGATTTCTAGACCCTAAAGTGACATTCCAGGTTGTATGGAAATAAAATTTCAAAAGTAGGTGGATAAAAATTTTATTTAGTGATTTGCTTGGTTTATGTATTTTAAGTTTCACACAAAAAGTATGCAAATTTTATGTGTATGCTTGAGTTAAACCTTGTAGAAGTTAGGAGCAGATTTCACTTCAGATCTCAGTAGATAAAAATTCCCAATGTAATCATTTATTTCCCTTATGCTGCTTTGATAGTAATACAATGGATATGCTTTTCTATATTTATGGATTATTGGAAAAATATTTCCCCCAATTTCTCCTTGCTAATCTTGGAGCCACTGATACTCTTTTTAGATGGGAAATAATTTCTAATAAATCTGAATATACTTCACATGAGAAGTACTTGAAAAGTACTTTAAGTACTCTTTTTTCCTGAACTTATTCTTTGTCTTGGCAGTAAAACATAGCATGCCAGTGTTTAAAAATATAGTTAACACTATTTGTTTATTCAGTTTTTCATAATTTTCACCTCCTAAAATTAATGATAATTTTGAGCTACTTCCTTCCAAGTTTGTCCCAAGTGTGGACATGTGTTTTTGGCATCTGCCATGCCTCATGGTGCAGTAGGGAACTGGTGGTCTCAAGCTCAGAAGCACTGTTTTTCTTTAAACCATGATTTCTAAAAAAACTAACTAGAATTTTCTTTAGTACAGGTGAGTTTGAGACAGTCATGAAAATAAATTATTAACTGCATTTTTGCAGTGCACTGATTATCTCCTGCATTTTCTTTTATCTATAAAACTGGTAATATAGTCTGTCAATATAACAATGTATCACTTTGTTTACTTCCAAACAAAGCTCTCTTTATTCAGAATTATTTCAAACATAATAAGATATTAAAATGTTTATCATTGTTTATTACTTTAGTTTGAATGTTGTGATATGATTTAGTTGTTGTTAAGAAATACATGAAGAAAATAACTTAAAGGAGTAAAGATTAATTTTGGCTCATGATTTCAGAGGTTTCAGTTCATGGTCAGCTGGCTCCATTGCTTTGAGCCTGAGATGAAGTTGAACATTGTGATGGAATGGTATATTATAGAAAAACTGCTCACCTCATTCGGCTTGGAAACAGAAAACAGAAGTGGGAGTTTTGGGGGACACAGTACAGAGCGGGAGGGAACACGTGTGAGGAAGCAACAAGGGAAATGATATACCTTTCAACTAAGGCAGAAGGACTGCAAGCAAGTTCAAGGTCAACCTCTGCAAGTTAGTGAGACCCTGTCTCAAAATTTAAAAAAATAATAGCTCCCAAGAGTGTCATCAAAAGACTCCCTCATTGGATTGATCCATTGATGAGGTCAGAGCCCTCATGAACCAATAACTTCCCAAATTCTCCACCTCTGAGCATTGCTGTGTTGGGGACAAAGGCTTTAATTCATGAGTCTTTGGAGGACATTTCACATCCAAATCCACAACAAATATTTACTGAGAGGTTTGGAGCTTAAAATTTTACTTCATAAGTTTGCTAACCATTTAAAATAAGTTGTGTAACATCAAATTTCCTATATTATTGAACATTTTAGTTGAATTTATCAGCATTGAAGAATAATCAAATGAAAACAATCATTTTAATCTAGAAAGTTGTTGAATTTGAGTTATAGTTCCTTTCCAAAAATTTGCCTAATAATATTCCATAAGCCATAAGGAATAAAAGTACATAGTCAATATGTGTCATACAAATTGAAAATCATAGGAAGAAAACCATGTACAATAAATGATTCTAATGTGATTTTACTGAAGTTTAAACTATTGTGGTGCCATATATAGTTTTATATTATACATATATTTTTTTTCCTATAAGACCTATGAAAGGAAAGAGTAATCTTCTGTAATAGATCTGTTTTCCAATTTGTTGGGCCCCTCTGGAATGTTGCTTTATTATCTTCAGGTATGCTATGATAAACATGTTTGATACTATTTTAAAAGAAAATTATGCATTCAAAATATATTTAAGATACTTAAATACAGGGAGAAGATTATATTTGCAACTTCTAGTTTAAGAGAGGACCTTGGGCTGGAGATATAGCTCAGTTGGTAGAGTGCTTACCTTGCAAGCACAAGGCCCTGAATTCAATTCCCAGCACTGCAAAAAAAAATTAATTAATTAATTAAAAAAAAAAAAAGAGAGAGGACATATATTTGACAAAATTAGAATTTGGTCATTAAACTTTTCATCTACTGATATACCACAAGATAGTTTTTCTCCCTCACTCTTTAACTTAAAGAAAGTAAATAAATTTTTCTTATTCTTAATACATCTGTCTCTACCACCATGAAGAATTTAATTGTTCTTCATTTTAATTGGCAATAGAGTCAGCACAATCAACGTTTGATTAAAAAAAGTGCAGTTTTCATTTCCAGCATGAATTTTCTAGTGTGAGAAATCTAATTTTGCATTGAATTCAGGAGTTCTTAAAACAGAACTTTCACTTTAAAGTAACCTCATTTTCCATTTTTATAACACGTTATTACAATGTGAAAAGCATTCTCTCTTTAATATATGGGCTAAATGCTCTCCTTTATTACAGAAGTGAAAAAGGGATTCATGTGGAGTGGTAGATACATGGTCTGTGACTCAAATTTAGTCACTTTGCCTATGGATTAAAAATTATTTATTTTGTGCTACAGTTACCTTTGAAAGGATTTAAAACAGCCTTTAAAAACTTCCAGTTGTTATGAAAAACAGAATAAATTGGTCAGGGATGTTACTGGAGCAGATTAGAATTCTATTGGAAGGATACTAGGTAATTTCTGAAGAGACTGAAGGATTTGGAATGAGACTTTAAGCATTACAATCAGGGACACACCCCAACAACAGCAGATGAGCAAAGCTGGTCCGGTGAGGACACCAACTCCCTTACCACTGAGTAGAGGTAGAGTTCACTACCTGCAAAACTGAGGCCTGGAAGGCATCTTATACTCTGTTCTGTTACGTGGAAGTAGCAAAAACTTCGCTGCATGAATTCTTTTCATTATGAGCTCCAGGACAGGGGTAATCATGTGAATTACATTCTCAGGAATTGTCAAAATTGTCCACTCTTGCTTATACCATGTTTTTTCTTTTCTTTTTTTTTTTTTTTTATCCTATTTACTCCATAAATATTATGGTTTGGAATGAATGGTTTTCAAATCTTGAGCTAGCCTTGTGTTCCTACAAAACTTCTTGATTATAATATATTATTGGCTTATTATGTTGTTTCAATTTGCTACTATTTGTTGAGAATTTTATTTCTTTTTTATTTGTTTTTTTAGATATACATGACAGGAGAATTTTATATCTATTTTGAGGACTAATACTGACCTGTTTAAAAATAATTTTCTCTGCCTTTGTGTCTGTATATTGCTAGGTTTATGAAGTGGCTAGAAGCATTGCCTCCTCTTAAATTTTCTAAAAGATCTTTTTAAGAACTGTCATCTATTTCTGCTCAAATGCTCAGTATTATTGAAAAATTAGGCCATTCAGAACCTGTTTTTTTTTTTCTTGGAAGATTTTACCTACATATTTAGTAATGGTTACCTATTTCTTCTGGGGAGCATTTGGTAGTTTGAATCTTTAAATGAACTAACCCATTTCTTATAATTGGTCAAATTTTGTCAGAGAGCTCCTTTTACTATTCCCTCATTGCCCTTAAACGTCTATGTTATCTATGTGATGAAAACTTCTCTTTCATTCATGATGTAGGTGATTGATGTCTTTTTTTTTTTTTTTTTTTCCGGTCGATATAGCTAAGAATGTTTTTACTTCCTTCCTTCTATTTGTTTTTGTTTGGTTTCCTGTGAGATCTTCCTAGTTTTGAGATGGATACTTAAATTATAGACTTATGAACTTTGTTCTTTTCTAATATAAGAATATAATGCTTTAATTTTCCCCTTAATATGGCTATGATTCTCAAAATTTGATATGCTGTATTTTCATTTTCACTTAGTGCAGAATATTTTCTAGCTTTCCTTTGAGGCTTCTGCTTTGATCTGTGGATTATTTGTTGTAGTGATGACTGTCTATAAAACATTTTGAATGTATCAAGTAAACTTGCTATTTATGTTCATTTAATTTTTTCATCAAAGATCATAGTTTAACTTTTATTTTTTTAAAACTTAATGAGATGAATCAGTAATGATCTATCCTGGTAGATAAAGATATTGCTGAATCATGTGAATCAACTGTTTGTTTTGAGGAATGGTTTTATGCTTTGGAAGATGTCTAGTATCTGGATCTTCTGCCCACTCAATATTAGGAGTTGATCGCAATCATTTTCCAGACAAATTTCCCTCAGAAAATTTTAAATGTGTGTTAGTGGCAGCAATGCCTCCTGATGAAATGACTGATTTATGGCTGGATTGTGGAACCAACCTAGATGCCTTTCACAGATGAAGGGATAAGGAAACTGTGGTGTGTATATATATATATATGACTATTATTCAGCCATAGAGAAGAGTAATACTATGGCATTTGCAAATAAATGGATGGAATTGGAGAATATCATGGTAGGTGAGGTGGGTCAATCCCAAAAGACCAAGGCCAAATGTTTTCCCTGATAAGTGGATGTTGATATATAATGGGGGTGGGGAGGTGGGGAGTGAGAGAAGAATGGAGGAACTTTATGTAGAAGGAAATGAGAAGGAGGGGAGTATGAAAATGGTGGCATGAGACAGATATCATGACCCTATGTACATGTATGATTACACAAATGGTGTGAATCTACATCCTGTACAACCATAGAAACAAAATGATGCACCCCATTTGTGTACAATGAATCAAAAAATGCAGTCTGTAAAAATTTTCAAAAAATAATTTAAAAAATAAATAAAATAAAATTGGAATTGTTGCATTTCAAAAAAAATAAATGAACAAGAATATTGCAATTATTGAAATTCAGTATTTAAGCATCAGATATTTTAGATTCGCTTAATCTCAACCTGAATTTAACCATTGCAAAATGTAGCAATTGCTAATTTATTTGACTTTTGGCCCTTTGAATTAATTACCTTATGTAAACAGCATGAATTCTGGGCAAAATTATTTATCAATATAGTGTTTTAATATATCTACCTTCTTTTTCTCTCTTATATGTGTGTGTGTATACACGAGTACATGTTACTCACTATCAGTATTAGAGACTTAAAATTTTATTACATTACATCCATCTGTATTTTCAAAATAAATAACTTCACCAACATTAGGACAAAATTCCCCCCTCTTTATCTGTTAACTTTTATAATGGTGAAGTTGATGTGGACTTCTTAAATAAAAACACATTTTAGTTTTTCTCTAAGGGAATGTGCCTTGAGCAAGTGTGTCTTGATTGGTAGTGGTGGGCAAGCTGTGAGCCTTTTGATAATCACTTAATAATGATAGCTTTGAGGTAGCATTTTAGACCAGCTGCACTGGATGGTCTGGATCCATCATTATTTCTGCTCTGTGAAATAAGCTGTCATTATGGTTCACACAAACATATTTCTGTCTTTTCATAACTGGAGTAATTTACCTGGGACAAGCAGTGGGGGAAAAAATCTACTGTATAAAATCCTTCTCTCCAGAAAGGACAACTTGATATAAATAACATTATTAATAGATTTTTTAAAAAATCACTTTTACTTTTCCTGTCCAACAAACAGTCTTGTTATTTCCTTGCTGATGAGGCTGGGGTTTAGTCACAAACAGTTCCCCTGTGAGTCAAGATAATTATATCTTAATGGCTTAGAATACCAATCTTGTACTATACAATTAATAACAACTGATTATAACTGACAATAACTGATAGAGATTTCTCTTTTATTTTCTCATATTTTAAACTACCAAAGGAAGGGTGAGAATAGGACTGTTGCTGAATATCTAAATACCTCTCAAAACTCATTTACCTGAATTACATAATTTTTCAAGTTCTTTAACACAACCAGCAACCCAAATGAACATGTAATGCATTACTGTACTCCAGTAACAACCAGTAGTATTTTTAAAAAAGTATTAAATATATTATGATTAATGAAAATACTTTCTTGAGGGATTGCTTTGTACTAAAATCTTTGCTTTTTTATTCAGTAAAATCAATTTTAATCTTCACCATAAAACAGATGGATGCTCTATTCAAGAAAATAAAGGAAGACAAGAAACTGTAGCTCATGTTCTGAAATTGTCCATTCTCAAATAATTCCATACTGCCACAGTTAGGGGCAGGACTTCCTTTCTGATCTATGAGGTGATTCGTATATGTTTAGCAGAGGGACTTCAAAGGGCATAGTTATTAAGAACGAGCTTGCCTGGACACATGGACAAAATCAGACAGTGGTTTGCAAACACTATTGAACTTTCTGGGCTTAACTTTGAGAGTATCAAGAAAATACTGAAAGATTTAAAGCAGACCAATAATCTTTTTATTATGCTTTTAGAACTTTCCTTTTTTATGTGGTCAATGAACTGTGTAGGGTTATAAGATTGGAAACAGAATTTTGTGAAATTGTTCTGCATAAAAGTTGCTGAATTGTCAGGTCACATTTTTTTTGTATCTCTGAATGGTAAAGGATATGTTTAGATTATAGAACTACAATCATCTGTTGTAGTTTATTAGAAAAACAATTTAGCATAGCACAATAGTTTCTGGATAGATTTGTAATATTTTTTCTTTCACTGTCCGACAGGGTCTTATGTAACCTGATGGTAATTGTAAGGCACAGACAATTTAAAATTTTTAGAAAATTTATTTCTATTTCATTTTTTCTCTTTTGCAAAACTCTATGCTGAGGCTAGTTTCTCTATACAGCTAAATGGTCTAAATGATATGAAAATCCAGATCTCCTTTAGTTCATTCCCTCATTTTTTTAAGGAAAGAACACTGTTCTAATGATCCTATGTTTACTTTCTGATTGTGAATGTCACATGTAAATGCTAATACACGCAAGACCATTAATTGCTACTGCTACACAGCATTACAGAATCTGAGTCCTGTTTTCATTTCACCTGCATATTGGCTGTTCACACCCTCTAATCTCAACTATCAATCCTAAACCTAGTGGAATTATTCAGAGTGTTTCCCAAACTCTTTTCTGGGACCCTGCTCTATCTCACAAAAGATAATTGTCAATCAGCTTTGGTATCATTTTGTTTGTTTGCTGTCTGATATATATTATGCAAAATGTGTCTAGTTTCAAGCACTGATGGAGATTTTCCCTTATTTCACCTTTTGTACATGGTGTGGCTCGATTTTAAGTAGATACAATATAGGGAAACATAACTATCACTTTGCAGTCAGATTTTTACCTTACTCAGAATTTTTTGCTCTATTTCTTACTTTCCATTATTTTTGTCTCTTCAGATCACTGATGCCTATCAGATTTCTTTCTAAAAATATAACTTAACTCTGCATTGGCCTCTTGGTACTCTTCATCTTTCTTTATTTCATCACCAAGATGCTTCACAATATAGTATCAATTCTACATGTTGACTTTATAAGTTCACATTCATTATTCCTCCCACTACTACCAGGTTTCTGACCACTCAGATCCACTGAGCCCTGAGACAATCATGGTATTCACTCCTTGTTTTGGTCTCATCTAATTCAATGAATGTTGTGGTTTGTATGTGAGATGTCTCCCAGAAGCTTCTGTGATTCTGCAGGAATATTCAGAACTGGGGTGACTGAATTGTAGGAGCTCTCATCTAATCAGTTTGTCCTATTTTGAACTGAATGGGTGAATTGCTGTATGTGCAGATGGAGCATGAATGGAGGAAGTGGGTCACAGCATGCCTGGTCTCCCCTTCCTTTCTGGTATGGTTTAGATGTGGTGTCCCCTAAAAGCTCACAGGCAAGAGAGTCAGAGTAGAAATGATTGGGTTATAAGATTCTTAACCCAATCAGTGGATTAATCCCCTGACAGGGACTAACTGAGCAATGATTGAAATCGTAGGGTGTGGTTGGAAGAGGAGGGAATTGGGGGGTGGCTTTGGGGTATATATTTGTGTAGGGCAAATGGAGACCTCTTTCTCTGCTTCCTGATCACTATGTGAGCTGTTTCCCTCTGCCACTCTCTCCTGCCTGATGTTCAGCCTCACCAACAACCTTGAGCCAGTCTTCTATGGACTTAGACCTTTAAAACTTTGAACCCACAAATAAACCTTTCCTCCCTTAAAATTGTTCTGGTCAGGTCTTTTAGTCACAGCAGCAAACAAACAAACAAACAAACAAAAAACTGAATAAGACACTGTCTATTTCCTGCCACGATTTGAGCAACTTTTCTCTCAAAGTCTCCTCCCCCACGATGGGCTGCCTCATCTTGGACCCAGAGCAATGGAGTTAGCCAACTCTGGACTGGGACCTCTGAAACCATGAGCCTCAAATAAACTTTCCTTCTGCAAGTTGTTCTTATTGGGTGTTTCATCACTTCAGTCAGGGATGAAACATTTGACTGAAATGCCAATATCAACTTTTCAGATCCTGGGACTTCTATACCACCTGGGACTTCTATACAAACTGGCTGTATAATATACCTTGCTGTTTTTTCATAATCATCACCTCATTGTTTCAAAATGATTAGCAGATGATAATAATGTTACCCAATGAAATGATAAATTAGGCATTTGTGTTGTTGGAGCCTCTTCTACTTCCATCTCACTTACATGATGGTGAAAACGATCCATTTAATCTCAGAAGGCTTTAGCAATCAATGACATGCTATTGAATTCAACCCTGAAAATGAGCATTCTTAAGTATTTTCTTTAGCATTTCCTTTTCAGGGAACTTATTCATCAGTACCTGTGGTTTGGTCAACAGAAGCCTTGAGAGATTATAAATCCATCCTCCCATAGTGATAATCAAGCTTGGCTTCGTGACATTTTCTGACTTCTTTATTTTTTAGCACTCTTTTTCAGTTTCACCCACTAGATACTCTTTCTTTGCTTACTTGTTGTGTATTGCTGCACCCCATCTTCTTCCCTAATACTTTTCTTCTCATCCTGTTCTGCTATAACTCCCTCCCCAATTTTGAACATTCTCTCTCCCATGTTTTCAAACGTCACTTTGGTAGATGATTTTAAAGATAATTTCTTTCAACCTTAACATCTTCAACAGTTGTATCATACTGTTTACTAGACAATTCCACTACAAATTGCATAGGTATTTATGTATTGCTCCTCTATTTTGGCTCCTAATTAGTTTACCCTATTCCATCACTCAAAGATAAACCTTTTAATTTTGTTTTTACCACTATTCACACAAATTTTAAAAAAATTTATTTTTAGTCTAATCATTTGTTCTTCTTTAGACCTGCAGTTAAAGCTTTAATTCAGACTCAGTTCTTCATGTCCTCCTACCTTTGAATACCATAGTCTCCAAAACCGGTTTTGTCTTGTGAATCACATTCCTCCATTTTCCTCTTCCATTGCTGCAAGAATGATCTTTATTAGAATGCAAGATTTATGACATGATTCGTTGCTAAAATCTCTTCAATAGGTTTCAGATTCTAACAGGTTAAAGCTCAAACGTCTTAGGACATCATTCAGGAACCCCCATGATCTGGATGCTCAAGGTACCCAAGCTTTTTCTTGCTTCACCTAACCTCAGATCTTGCCAACATATTTGTAGTTCAGCAGGGTACCATTATTTCATGACTCACGTGCTTTTTTTTTTTTTTTTTTGAGGTTTCTTAATTTCTGAAATGACTTTATTCGCTGGCTAGAAACTACCCACCCATCAATCAATCATTCATAAATGATTAATATCTCCTTTGTGACTTCACTGTAATGTGAACATTCCACCTGTAAAACATTTATTCAAATCATTTGTATCCATATCTTGTCTCCACTTAGTAAAGTGAGTACAGGCTGTAAGTCAGCAAATAGTTAATGGCAATATCCTCTGATTGGACTTGGTATGTGAATATGACTGAGAAGAACTATGGGACTTGAGTCTCAGTCTTGGAGTTACCCAGCCCCTGCCAGTTCCAGTATGTAGCAGACTGTAGAAACTCATCTTGCTCAATAATTCAGTACAATTCTGATTAAATTAATGAATGATTAAATGATTTATTGGCAAATTACTACAATGGTAAATAAAATAGTGTGTTTCTGTTCTCTCTCTATATATATATACACCTTAATCCTGAACACTGTTAGAAATTAATTTCTACTTTGGAACCTCCCTAGATTACCTCATGAAATCCAGAATCACGTCTGTGTTGTTCCTGGATGTGGTTGCCTAGGCAGCTATTAACCTTCCAGTTTCTGAGAAGTGATCCCTATTTGGTAGATTTATTGTGCAGACTTTAAAAGATAATTGTATTGAAATCCTAGTACATATTAGGTGCATGATGTGTTTTTTACTGATTCAGTTCACAATTCCCATTTCTACATTATAAATTGTTTGTTCAAATCATGGGACTTTTTGCACTAAATTTCCATGTAGCACTTTTCATTTATTTTTACTTCTAAGGGTATTTCTAAATCCTACTGAGAGCAAATTTACACCCAGGATTTATAAGCATATCTTTTATTTTTTTACTCTTTATCTAGTAAATGCTTTAAATTTCAGAGTTACTTAAAGTCATTTATTTGTGGAATGAATATATGTCTTTCCCATATACTAATTTCCCAACCTTATAAAATACAAATTCTCCAGTCCTGTATAAAAACATGTACATTGCCCACTGCCAGGCTCCTGAAAAAGGTTTCTTCTCACAGCTTATAAAGTATGTTATGAGTATTTAAAATAAAAGAAACACGTGTTTTTATTGCTAGTGGAAATGGAAACAAAAATCCTCTTCACAATAGAAGTTGGGGAAGAGAGGGTTGGGGTAGGTTATTAGCCTTGATATACCTTCTCCCACTATTTTAGCACTTAATTCTGTTTTCTAAAAAGAAACATGAAAGAATATGCTGTGATATAAAGGAGTCATAAAGTAGTAGTTAAGCAACAAATCCCTGGAGACATTGAAGATAAACTGGAAGTGGGAGTGAACTCCACCCTTAATATTTCTTTCAAACCAAGTTGGTGCAATGCATTTCTTTCAGGACTCAAAGATACTTCTATGGACCAATATAATTTTAATTTAAACTAATATTTTGTTCCTGAAAGTATACCAATGAAAATTAAGCTTAAATTATTTAAAGATAGCCCACAAGAATGAAAGAATATTTGCTTTGGAAAAGAATACTCTTCCTCCTTTAAATAAAAAAAATGAAAGAGTTCAGGTTCAAGGAGCAAGTCTTAATTATAATATTGCATGATTTTCAATTATAATAGTGCATAATTTTCCTTAACACGACCATCATTTAACCATGTGATGATCATTTTCTAAAATAATATCTAAAATATATTTTGACAAAATAGTATTTCTATTCTAGTCAGTTCCTTGCTTCAGTTTTTATGTTCTTATTGGTGTATTGTAATTATACATAATAATGGGATTCATTGTGGTGTATTTGTAAATGCACAAAACATAATTTGATCAATAACATTCCCAGTACTTCCCCTTTCCCCTATATTCTCACTCTCCCTAAGGCTGTTGACTCAATAAGTCTTGCTTAAGAAAGGTAAGATAAAACATGTTTCACTCACATCAGTTTTAACTAGTATATTGTTTCAATATTTCCAGGTTAGAATTAACAGAACATTCACTCAATCTCAAATAAAAAAAAAAATTTAGGAAGATGTCTTTCTTTTGCTCATGACAAGCAGATTGTTCAGTCTGAGCAAGTTTCTTTCACTTCTTTAAAAAGCAGAGAATCCCTTTACACAAGTGCTTTGCCTCAAGTAAGCCGCTAGAGTCTCTGGGTTCTAATGCAGCACAGTAATCGCTTTCAGAAAGTCTAATGAACCTCAGGCATATTCAGGATAGTTCAAAGGAAATCCCAGGAATCCACTTAAACTACTTATGCCATGCAGATTTTGTTAAAGGAAATAATTTTTACTTTGTGTATTGCCCCTTCTTTTAAAAGATTGATATTGTAATGAAAGAGAACTAGATGAGGAACCCATACTCCATGCTATGCAACTTTAGAAATCATTATTTTTAAAATGTTTTTAATTACATTTTCATGAGTATTGAATATGAAATATTCCTTTATTTTCCCTTTACTAAAGTCATGTTACTGTTACTGCTGCTTTTACTGTTACACTTTTATTTCAAAGACACTTTGTATGTCTAAAGCTACTGAAGATTACAGGGTTTTACAGATAAGTAAGTTGAGGTAAATGGCTAAATACAAGTAGAAAAGATTACATGCAGTTTCAACACTAATATTGATTTCTTAACTATTGATGCAAATATACAGGTTTAAAATATATTGGTTCAGAAATAAAATCAGTTTTTTATTTTTATTTTTACAGATTGCATTTTGATTCATTGTACACAAGTGGGGTACAACTTTTCATTTCTATGGTTGTGCACAATGTAGATTCACACCATTCGTGTAAGCATACATGTACCTAGGGTGATGATGTCTGTCTCATTCTACCATCTTTCATACCCCTCTCCCCTCCCCCACTCATTTTCCTCTACATAATCCAAAGTTCTTCCATTCTTCTCTCACCCCCATCCCCCACCTCCATTATGTATCATCATCCACTTATCAGGGAAAACATTCCACCTTCAGTTTTTGCGGATTGGCTTATTTCACTTAGCATGATAGTCTTCAATTCCATCCATTTACCTGCAAATGCCATAATTTTATTCTTTACTGCTGAGTAATATTCCATGAAGCATTTCAGATATTTTGTACTAAAGTGATGAAGATTGTTTGATTTGAAGTCACAAAACCAAATTTAAATCACAGATCTAAGTGTAAAAATCTGGGTAAAATGCTATGCTAACTTAAAATAGAAATATAACACAAACTGGATTATAGTATGTTTTAAACATTATGTGATGCAATTATGTAAAGCAGACATATTTTACCTCCCACAGTAATAATTAAGTTGTCCACTATTAATATGCACAAACCAGGCATGTTCCTAACAATCTGGGACATGAAGTTAATTTATATTTTTAATTTATTATTTACTTACTTGTTCAGCAGTTTAACACTCACTTTATTTTATTTTTATTGTACATATTTAAACCATACATAATGTTTTGATGTATATATAAAATGAACTGAATAATATGATCAAGGAAATCAACCTATACCTCACAGTTACCTTTACATTTTTGTGGCAAGAGCACAGATGTTTTCCTAGCAATTCTCCAGTACAATATAAAACACATGATTATGTAGTTCATTGGATCTTTAGACTTATTTATCTTACCTAACTGTAATTTTGTACAGATTTACCAACATCTCCATTTTCTCTCTCCGATCTCACACATTCCTGAACACCAGATTCTATTCTTGATTTTCTAAGTATTCACTTAGAATCAGGTTTTTTTCACTTAGTATAATGTTTTGTTCAGAAATTCATAAATAGCATGAACTCCTACTTTCTAAAGATCAGTAATATTCTATTCTTTATAGGAGATATATGTGCATTATACACATACACATGTACATAATGTTATCTATATAAAATATATGTGCATATGTTATATGCAATATTGCATATAATGGAATATGTAATCTTTATTTTATTTATCCATTCATCAGATTAGCATTTTATATGTTTTCTTAACTTGGTTATTATGAATAACATTAGAATAAATGTGGGAGAACAAGTATCTCTTCAAAACACTGATCTCAAATCTTTTAGATATATTTTCAGCAGAGAGTAGTTCTATTTTTAATTTTTTGAAGAACCCCCATATTGCTATCCATAATGCATTCCCTAATGATTCATGATATTGAACATGTTTTTATATTGGCCACTTTTATGTCTTCTTTGAAAAAAATGTCTATTCAGATCCTTTTCCCAACATTTTTAAAAATAGGATTATTTTTGTTTTGTTGCTATCAATTGAGTGTTTTTTTTTACTATAAAATAGACAGTGTACCAAATGAACTACATGTGTCAGAGTTAATTCTTTGAAAATATTATATTTGAGAAGACACAGACCCAGAGCAGTTAAAAATTGTTCTGAACTCTAGAACTAGTATAAATGTGAAGAAAATTTTCAAAATCAGACAAGCCAGATTTCCATCACTATAACCAATACCTTAGATAATAAACTTACAGAGACAAGGTTTATTTGGCTCACAATTTTGGAGGTTCCAATTCATGATCTGGCAGACATATCACTTTTAGATATTTGGTGAGAATGCAGCAGATCATTATAGGAACATATGGTGGAGCAAAATTGCTTACCTCATGACTGAGATGTGAAAAGAGAGAACAAGGAAGAGACCAAGGTTCCAGAGTCACCTTTGGGTCACACCCTCAATGAACTGGAGACTTCCCATCAGACCCTCATCTCCTAAATTTTCCACCAACTACAAATAGCGCCACACTGGGGACCAAGTTTTTACTACATGAGCTTTGGGGCACACTTAGAATCCAAACTATGCCATTATCTTTCTGATCTGTAAGCCTATAAGATTATGTTATATATTTCCACTCTGAAGTGGGTTTACATAACCATGAAAATGATTTCTCATATGATTTTCAATTTCCCTCCAACAAGAAACAAACAAAAAATATAAACAAGACAATACATTCTGGCACCCTGCCAAATAATTACAGTGTTATTCTTATAGATTCACTCTTTGGAATCAGTCAATATGCTGAAATAGTGAACTCTTGAGTAGGACAGGGGTCAGGAGGGTTTCGCTGTGTAACCATGGCATGTGAAGTGGTGCATTCATGATGCTTCAAACTTGTTTATATTCCATGGTCAGGTTAAAACCTTCACTTCATAGACCTGCCTTCAATTTGCATGCTGTCAGTGAAACTATCTTGGCATGTTAATGCTTTTCTTGATAAGAATTCTATGGGAGAGAAAAGGCAAGGATCACAAGCTGCTTCTGAAGACCTTTAACAGACTCATTACATTTATTATGGAGCTTGACATCACCATTCTTAGAATTTCAAGTATTTCTCAGAAGAAATTTGGCAAGAACACTGCTAAAAAAATAAAGAAAAATCAGTGCAAATGGACTATAATTCTTTTATAAAAATAGTCAATGTACTTACATGCACTTGCAGGAATAGAATCAAGATGATTACTTTATATAGGAATATTAATATGAGTATAAATATCTTCCAATTATGTTTTAAAACTACAAGAGTATGGGGGAATGTTAGGTTTAAGAATGAGCATATTAAGGTAAAATAAAAATTCCGTTTGATTAAAAATATCTTTTTAAACCTCTCATCTTGCTTTAAAAGGGAAACTTTTTATTATATCCATTTTGTTAAATTATTGCACATGAATATGAAAAATACCTTACATTTATATGTGTGTGTGTGTGTGTGTGTGTATGTGTGCTTTCCATTTTTCTGTACTTTATTAGAAACTTTTTGTTAAACATTGTCTAGTGCTTCATGGTCTTTGCAGAGTTTTCAACTTATAAAATGGGAAATGTAATTTTTACATTAGAATTTACTAAGATAATTACAATGGATTATTTGCTATCTCTGGATGTTCATTATTCTTTGAATATTTAAAAATATTTCCATAAAATTCCACTTCAGTTACAATACATTTTGAAATAAAAGTGAAATAACAAAGCAGAATAAAACTATCTTTTTCAATACATTCTGTATTTGCAGTATATATTAATGCTGAAAGTATCTGTAGTTATATAACCTAGTACCATCATGCTCCAGTGAAAGCAAATAGTCTTCAGACTTGTGCAATAAGCTGATGAAATTCACAAGCAGAATGTCCCATGAACAAAGGCAGAAAATAATTATGTATTACATGCGACCTTTTGTATGATGCTCAAAGTCATTCAAATCTGAACTATGAAGTTAGAAATCAAGCAAGTAGTTACTATGGGAAGGAGAAATGCAGTTGTAATGGAAAGAGAATAGAATGATGATTCAGAGTAAATAATAATATTATATCCTTCAGGTGGTGTTTACTTTATCATATTTACTTTGTAATAATTTTTCAAACTGTGAAATTATAAATTAACTCTTCTCTATTGATACTATTCTTCAATAGCAATGTTTATAAAATTTTAAGAAAATAAAGTTATCATGTTGGGAAAAGAGGAAGTGCTTTTCTGGCTTGGTAAAGCCAGGTTCAGCACCTTACACATGCATGTCTATCTTTGACAAATAAGAAAGAGTTTGTATGTGGACTTCTGACAGTTCAGTAGAGAAGGTACTTCGTTCTTTGGGGACACCTCTGATGAGGGAGTCACACAAGTATTGATTACTGTGACAGTGGCATTTTGCTTTCATTATCACTGGGTATTTCTTAGTCAAGCTTGATTTTGAAGTCCTCCCAGGGATCTTATTTGCCTCTAATACCTAAACCCCTTTGTCCCTAAGCATGCTAAAATGGATTTTGTTTGCAACTAAGCACTCTGATCATTAAGAAATAACTGACAAGTTTTTGAAAGTTTTTAGTTGCAAGGTGGTTAAATTTTGTGTTTCTTCAACAAGTCTTTCTTTCAGCTTACTAAAATAACTGCGGCCTTTGGGATCGGTTAGAAAAGAATCTAGAAGCATCTCTTTTCCAGGACTTTTAGGAAGCAGGTACTACTTTGAACAGATAATGTCTAGTGCTGGTGGAGGACCTGGAAATGAATGGCTAAGAAAAAGATCTTCTTTTCCTAAAAAGGGAGAGGAAAATATTTCAGATAAATTGGTGGACAGGAGCAGCTAGGATGCAGAAAGGGATGATGGGAATTATCTAAAACAAGTACAAATATCTTTGTGAATCAAAACATTCAAAAAATTTAAACAAATCATATTAACTGTAATAGTTTGGAATGGAGAGAATTGGAAGTGCAAAGGAACAAAATGATATTTTAAATTACTTTTAATCTAATCTATAATAATTCACATACAAACAAGCCGATACAAATGAATATAAGTTTAACTATTGACCTAAACATAACATCATGTTAAGCAAAGATCATTGGAATTGTGAGATTAAATTTTAGCATATATTTTAGTTTTCTTAGAGACATTTATTGTACAACATACAACTTGACCAAATTATTATCTATTGAGGAGCAACCTGTACACCTGGGCATCTTATTTAGGTCAATATTAAAAGTTCATTTAATAATTATAACCTTTAGTATCTTTGCTTTCTCAGATATTTAGTTATTCTGAAAAGCTTGTGGTTATTTTTAAAGATTTGTAGATGCTTCTTTTTCATTATGCAGCATTACTTTATAAATTGTATTTGTAGAATATGAATTTGGAAAATAATTCAGATCATAATATTGGAATTAGAGATGAGGAATTCAAATGATATTAAGTATTTTGCTCACATGACGCAATTTTTTTTACAATCGATGTACTAAATTTCTATTAAAGTCATAAAGGTTATATTCCTTGTAATTTTAAGTCCTTTTTTTCTTGAAGAAATTTTATTGAGTCCTGTAGAATAAATACAACACATATTTACTTCCCAATACTGAGATAAAAACATAATACTTTGTAAAATAAATTAAAGTGAATAGTAAATAAGAGTTTGAGTTCTCAATGATGATTAAAAAATGTCAATTTTTGTGAAAAGGAAGATGGATGAAATGAAGAGAGTTGCCAGGGTAGAATCAGGCATTGGTGAGGTCACTGCTTGTAACCATGGTAAAAATTGTGTCTGCAACTCAGTCAGATGCTGCATGCTCTATTCTGTGCAGGATATTCTATACAATATGCGTTTTCTTACCCAAATGCTTTAATTGTATCCAGTGAGAAAACTGCTGGAGTGTTTTGAGATAAGAATATTTACTGTGTGTACCTCTGCTGACATTTGTCCACTGAGATAAGTCGGTTAGTAAATTGTTTCTCTATTGACATTTGTTCTCAATGAAAGTTTGTGTTTTTCTTTCTAGTAGATAATACCCTCAAAGGATCTATTGGATATTAAAATTGTGTCTTTAGAGATTGGCAAAGTTCTTGTTTACACTTAAAAAGCAAAGTTTCCTTCTCATGTGACATTCCTTTTTGTATCCTGACATATATACAGTTTGCTACACAGTTAACTAACATAATTATAATATTATTTAAATTAAATGAGTCACATATTTAATTAGCCCACCAGTCTCCTGGAAATATTAATTTCACTTCAATGTGAAATTAGGTTACACATTCAAAATTTCATTGAAACTAGAAATTATATAAAATAAATTAATAAATGATTAACTGTATAATAATATTGCATTATTATTTTTAACCACATGGTTTACCTCAGTTTATACCACCAATTTTAACTTCACCATCCCTCTCTAATTAACTGATGAATTCATACAAATTTTCATGAAGAAAGACTTACACATATGCATGTATTTGTGGGGAAGGTGTGGACATCATTAGCCTTGTGTGGTGGAAACTGAGAGTAGGATTTATAAAATGACCTTGAAATTAAACTGGATACTAAAATAAAAATGAAAAAAATGAATTCAAATTTCTCTCTAAAACCTTAAGAAAATTGGATAGTATCACAAAAAGGAGGAAGATAATCATAACAAAATCTTTTGCCAGGAACAGATTTCATGAATGACTGCACCTTGTTTTGCACAGAATCTTACTAATTTCACCAAATATGGAAAGACAACACATCAAAGAGTTATAAGGGAAATGAAATAAATCACATAGACCCTCCCTGAAACTCATAATAGGCAGGAAAATTAAAAAAAAAAACACACAGGAAGCAAAGTTGTAATTACTCAGAATTAATATCCACAAACAGAGAGGGATTTGAGAGTACAGATAAAAGAGAAAATGAATGAGAAGAAGTCTACTGAGATGGTAATATCAAAGGGAGAGATAATTGCTTAGTTCCATCTAAAACAATCTAGCCCCAAAACATAACTAAATGTCTTCTAATAGCATATTGTTACCTTTATTTTTGACATTGTAATAGAATTAGTAGCAAGTAAAGTTAAATAGTAGATATACTTAAAGCACGTTGATATTGGGAAATATTCAAATTCTTATATATATAATATATAGATATATGTTTTATACACACATATCTTGGATTATTATATAGGAATAAAATAAGTTAATTTATTAAACTTTCCAACTATTAGTATAGGAACATAAATAGCATTCTCTCTATAAAGAACAAGAGTTTAGAGCACATGGTACAAAGAGTGCATTTAAAGTGAACAGATAATGATGCATAACCAAAAGATACCAAAACTGTACAAAAACCAAACAAAATAAAATTGAGGACTTCTCTGAAAAATCAAAAAAGAAAAATAAACGGAAAGATATTATTTGTTTATGGATAACAAAAAAGTAATAAATGCATTAATTACCCTTAAGTAAATCAGTTGTACAAAACCAATAAGAATATCAGGATATTTTATATTTTGATGTTTATATAATATTTATTACCTTCCTCTGAAAAACTGTACATGTGTTAATGCCTAAAACATTTTGAAGATGATGCTAGTAATTTATAGTAATATATTTAATTGAATATCAATCATTAAAAGTATTATCTGAAGAAGAAAAAACACAAAGAAAATTAAACACTAGGGAGAATGTGGAAATAAAAATATTGCAACAGTCTTTCCTCATTATGAATGAATGTATGCATCTTTCATCCATCAAATGGACTCACCTATTGATTGATTTACTGCTCTCATAGTTTAATCATTTCACCTCTTGGATTAACACAGTAGCTTTTGGAGTACCTCATATCCAAACCATAACAGTAATATATATATAACATAACAGTAATATATATATATATATGTAATATATATATATATTTTGTGTGTGTGTGTGTGTGTGTAACTAGTTGAGGTTTTGTGCTTGAACTTTGGACAGATTGCTGCAAAAGCAACTGACCAAGTTTGTGTTTTTTCATCCTAAAATAAGTATTTTATAGTGATATAGTCACACCAATGTTTATAGCAGCTCAATTCACAATAACTAAGCTATAGAACCAACCTAGGTAACCTTCAACAGATGAATGTGCGAAAAAATGTGATACATATGCACAGTGGAATATTACTTAGCCACAAAGAATGAAATTAGGGTGTTTGCCAGTAAATGAATGGAACTGGAGACCATCACACTAAATGAAATGAGCCACTTCCTAAAAAATAAAGGCCAAATGATCTCTCTGGTACATGGCTCCTGATTCACAATAGGTTGGTGAGGGGAAAGGAGGGGAGATTCACTGGATTGAACAGGGTAGAATGGGGGTGAGGGGAGTAGGAATGGGAGAGACTGTAGAATGAATCAGACATAAACTTCCGATGTTCATATGTGACTACACAACCAGTGTAACTCCACATCATGAGTAACCACAAAAATGGGAAGTTATACTCCATATTATTTATAATATGTAAGAATACATTCTATTGTCATGTATAACTAGAAAGAACAAATAAAGTTTTTTAAAAAAGATACAGATTGTTAGGAATTCAAGGTGTAAGGACAGATAATCTGGGAGAACTGCTTGACCACAGATGTACACATGAAACTGCTGCATAATTAGAAATAAACTTTAATTTTTAAGGCCTCTAATTTTTAACATTCCTATGTATTCATAATGCAATAATAATTTTATCATATTACTGCTATATTATAATGGGAAAATTAATTGGATGTATCATCTGAAAAGTTCAATAATTATCTAAACAGCTATTTCACAAAATATTGATTTTGGAGAAAGTTTGACAAATTTCAGTAATAATTTTATACATATTCTATTTGCATTTGAGCCACATTATATATTTAGTAAATGAATGTATGAAAAGTATAAAAGGAATTTTTTTTACTGAAATTCTGGTGCAAGTTTTATTTGAATGTTATCCTGCATAAATATTAAAATATTAAAATCAAAATATTTGATAAAATGTATGCAAATCTATGAAGATCTGCTATGCTAATAGTGGAAATGCTATTATAAATTACATGTATGTTTTACATAAAATCTTGAAAGTTAAAATACTTGAATTACTAACATTTATTTCTTAAAATATGATTTCCCCTGTTATTTATCACCAAACCTAATAGAACAAAGTAACTCTCTTGCAAACATCTATAATACATGATATCAATTAAACTTTAAAGACTCCTTGAATTCTTAGAAATAGACTCAATTTTTTTTTAAAGTTGGAACAAGACCTAAGTGACTAAACAATGGTAAAAGGACTAAATGGTGAGAAAGTTGGAATCTCAGAAGTGAAGGGGTTGATTCTGCCCCAGGTTGTCTGTGACCATACCTTCTCAAAGACCATACCTTCAATGTCACCACATTAGAAAACAGGCCCGATGTTAGGAAGAGACAGTAAAAATTTGAAAGTAATGGGTAAGTGTGAAGAGGAAAAGGATTGGTCCTTCTGGAGACTTTACAAGAGCCAGTCAATAAGGTATGATGTATTAATACATAAATTGAAACAAGCAAAGGCAAATATTTCATGGAATAATCACACAATGTTTAAGAAGAAAGAAGCAACATTTACTTTTTATAAACTACTATGTACTGATTTCTAATAGTGTCTTGTTTCTGTATGTTTGTTTTATTCACCTTATTTTATATGACCCTATAAGAAATCCATACTTGTGATGTTAATAAACTGTAGCTCTGAAAGTAGAAAACAATTTCTGCAATCTTGTTTTGATATAATTTGTTGGGGTAAATGTAGGTGGACCATTGGGGAAGACAGGAGACTAAGGAGGAACAAGTTTTTGGTTGATTACAATGTTTGTATAAAATTGATTTTAAATCATGTAATGATATATCTTAAATTTTGAAATATTTTAATATTCTATAAATCTTCTAATATTTCTACTTTCCTAATAAACCCATTGATGGTGACCGATTTGCAGGGTTTTGTAAATAGATGCTCCATAACCAATTATAGTACCGTACACTTGCTAAGAGTCAGGGATACCCAAGTATTAAATAGCCATTTGTAACACACAACAAGAGTGGGAAATATACATTATTTAATCTAGATGTTAAAAAAAAAAAAAAAAAACCCTAGAAATCTTTATCAAAAGTTTAGCAAGGAAAGTAGGATGAGTCTTTGTTTAATAAAGTTTTTGAGATTCTACTGAGATTCTTTAATCTCAGGAAATTTAGTTATTTTCACATTCATTACATTCAATTTTCTAAGCACAGGTTGTGCTGGGATGACATGAATATGACAAATCAAGCCATGACCAAAACCTTTGCATGTTGTAATGGGTTATTTTAATTTATATGCTGAATCGGAAGACGATAGAACCACACTCATGGTTGAATAGACTGTAAGATTGCCCTCATAAGAGAGTGACTGCTTTTGTATTTACTTGGATAGTAAAACTACATTCAATAGGTATAGACATGATATATTTTAGTATCCAATCTACAGTTTTGGGAGCATTCTCCTTTGAGGGTTCTAAAACAATTATAAAGGTTCCAGGTTGTGGATTTTACCACCCTACTTTTAGTATTTGGAGATATCTATGGTAATGTTTTGCAATTGTAACATAAAGGGATACTTAGAAATTTGATCACTAGACAATCTTGGTCCATACACAGGATGCATGCAAAGTCTGAATATTGTAGGACATATTCAGTTATTGTAGACCTTTTTCCTCACCATGAGGAAAGCAAGTTGATAATTGAAACTTATTGAAATATATTTAAATAAACATATATAAGTCAGTAATTGAATATATATACATATATGTATATATACACATATATATTACTTTGAACTGGAAGAAAGTAATAGTTTTATTTATTTTTTTTGTTTTTACCAATTAAAAAATCAACATTCAATATTGTATTCAAAGTTTTATAACTGATTAAAATTATAATTGTTAAGAAAATGTTCCTCAAACATTTGTAAAGCTGTTTCTTCATGAAGACAACTCCTGAACTGTACAGATGGGTATATTGATTTTTATTAATCATACTTTTTGTGACACATTTACATGATAGATCAAAAACAATGAAAATTGTTATTTCCTTGAGAACAATCACACAGAATTTATCAATTCTGAATTGTATATTTTTTTGTTTTATAAGATATATATAAAGATATATTTTTCATTTTATATACATATATGTAATACGTGGAAAGTGCGTTGGTGCATTTAAATCTCTTATTATTATTTTCACTACCAGTACATCCACCTTTAGGTATGCATAGATTATACACAAAAAATTTTCTGCCATTCATAATGATAGATTATGACATTTGGTGAAAATACACCTGGATAATACATACTACCTATGTACACATTTCTAATTTGATATTATCATTTATTAAAGCAGTGCACACATTGTTAGGATCCATTGTACCAATTCTATTTTCTTCAAGGTATTTATTTTACTTCATTCAGTAACTTTAGTCAAAGCTTAATAACAACTTCGTTATACGCACAAAGTCACATATTAAATATTTAACTAGGCCAAACACTTATCCATTAGGAAAGCAACACAAAAGCTGTCTGATCATAGCTAATTTAGAGCTTCAAGTTTCCTGAAAATTCACAGCAGTATCCAGACACAAATTAAATAATTAAGTATCTAAGATTTAAATTGCCAAAAAGCACACTACAGCATATTATGGTTCATGCCCATAAGATTTCTATATGATTGCATTTTGAAAGGTTACATTGATTAAATAATATTTAAGAAAATATGATACATAAAAATAGAATGGAGTTTGGAATGACACAACCAGGGTTTGGATTATGTCTTAATTGGACTATCTCAAGAAGCATTTTACATATAAATCAAACTCAATAACTGCACCTGATCAAACCATAATACCTACTGAATATAATTGTGAATATCAGATAGATAGGATTTGGAATTATAATCTCTAAATCATTTTAAAATGTGAGTTATTATTAAAAATATTAATAGCTCAATCATGATATCAATATCAGCTTCCTGAAAAATTTTTGTGAATTATTTTATCATAGGATTACAGAAGAAATATGTTTCTCATAAAAGGATAATTTTTTCATGAAGACTGATATGATTTTAGTAATAATAAAATAAGAATAATAATGCTGAGAGTGGACCACACTTCAGGCACTTTTAGGATCACATCACAATTTCACTTTATCATTTCTTACAATATCTTGAGGATTTAAGGTCTACTATGATACCATTTCACAGATGGAAAAATTGAACTAAATAAATATTAATTATCTTGCTGAATTTTCCCCAATCAGTAATATGGGAGAATGAAGAATTGAATAGGAGTCCTAGCCCACATAAATCTCTCATATCCTTTACTTTCTCTCTTTCCTCCTTATCTTTCATACCATTGGTTTTTTTCCAGCAACGTTGCAAATAGCAATAACTGAAATAGTTGATCACTAATTTCCTGAGATGTGGTTATATTATAGGGCCTATTGAAGTACAGCTGGAAAAAATAAATCAGCAGAAAATTTGTGAGCTAAAATAATGTCCCTGCTTCTCTGCTTCATATTTTATAAAAGTAACCAGGAAATCCATTTAAAAATATAAAATTTTAGTAACACTAGAAACACTGATTCTCCATATTGTAACTTAGTATTGAATTAAAATAAGCAGACATTAAACCAGCATATGCTAAAATATCAAATGGGGAACAGTTAAGGAAAGAAGAGTAACATTGTGATAACTATGCACAGTGGGGTTGCCACTTGCATCTGTAGTTGGGGGTGGGCAGATCTAAACACTGTAATACTCTACAGAATGTATTCAAAAAATATTTCTGTTTGATAATCTCAAAATCAGTGTCTCTTTCACAAAGTATCTAAGAGAAACAGAGTGTATGGGCAAGAACAAAAGCCCACTTGAAAAGACAGAGACAGAGCTACAATGAAGATGCCAGATATTGGAAAAACAATGAAAAGATTATTTTTAAAAAGCTGTCTGTTGAGTCCATGTTATGGTTTAGATTTGAGGTGTTCCCCAAAGTTCATGTGAATGACAATGCAAGAAAGTTCAGAGGTGAAATGATTGGGTTATGAGAACCTAAATCTAATCAGTGCATTAATCCACTGATAGGGAATAACTAAGAGGTAACTGTAGGCAGGTAGCCTAAGGTTGAGGAGACAAGTCTCCAGGGTCATGTCTTTGGGGTTTACATTTTGCCCCTGATGAGTGGAACACTCTGTACTTCCTGGTGTTCAAACTCTGAGCTACTTTCCTCCACCACGCCCTTCAGCCACCATATTCTGTTTCTCTCTGGCCCAGATATAAGGAGTAATTCATCTGTGGACTGAAACTTCTGGAACCATGAGCCCCAAATCAATTTTTCCTCCTCTTTTTTTCCTGTCAGGTCTTTTGGTCACAACAATGAATGAACTGACTAAAACAGTCTGACACAAACTGCCTGTATGTTTGTTCTTGCATATAATGGTTTTATTTTATAGAACATTCTCAACTAATAGCAACAGAAGAATGCTTGACCACAGGAAATATGATTGAAAAATGTGAAATAGGATTCCTTCTACTCTTGACTCTAACATGTTTATCCGTGAAGATACTTTGAGGCGAATAATGGAAACAAACTGAAATGTCTTAAACAATGTGCCAAGTATATTATGTGATAAATGTACTTACTCTATGATTGAATCATAGATTATTCAGCATCATTAATCCTAAATCAATCCTAAATTCATTCCATCTTTTTTACTCTACTTTCTAATTAACCTTGTCTTAATCATTCAAGGCTAATAAAACAAAATACCACAGACTGATGGATAGAAACTAAACACATTTATTTCTCACGGTACAGGAGGACTGAAAGTGTGAGATCATGGTGCCATTCAATTTGGTTCCTGGTGAAGGCTCTCTTCCAGCTTTGCAGATGTCTACCTTCTCACTCTGTCCTCACATGATCTTTTCATATCGGGAGTGAGAGAGGGAGACGGAGGTAAAGAGAAGGAGCCCTAATTTCTTCCTTTCATGAGGGACTTATTCCATTATGGACACGTCCTTCCCATCATGACCTCATATAAACCTTAATACCTCCCAGAGTACCAACCTCCAATACCAACAGAGTGATGGTAAGTGTCAACACACGGATCTTAAAAGATACCCACATTCAGTTTATTATAAGCTCCCTACTTCTCTAGGTTCCCATGATGGTCATCAAGATTTCAATTATCAGAATCATATACAATAATGTAAAACTAAGATGAAAGGAGCTTTTCTACCCAGATATCTCTTATTTTCAAAGGTAAACTTAGATGTCCTTCAACATTTTTTCCTTTCCTGGTCAGTATTTCACAGCATGCTGTACTCTAAAATTTCCAGTTATCAATGTAAAAGGGAATGGGATCACCATGGGTGATTTAGATCAATCAAGATTCTCTGCCTATGGTTGGTGAGCAGCTCATTCTTCTGTGAAGTACAACTGAAATAAGTGTTTATCATTAAAGTATATAGTGGGAGGATGTATATTTGGGGGTAAATAAGACAGTTGGTTGTCTTGAGTAGCTTTTGGAAGTCACTGAATCCTTCTCTGTCTCGGTCTCTTATAAACTAGTAATGGGTTTTATTAGTTATCTATTGAAGCATAAAAGATCACAACATTCAGGACTTAAAACGTCAAACATTTACAATCTCACAATTTCTGATTATCAAGAATCCTGGAGCACCTGAATTCCCCTTATTGTCTACAGGGCTTTTATCTTCTCTAGTGCTGGCTAGAAACTTCAAATCTCACCATGAAGTCCTCTTCCTATGACTGCTCACCTACCTCAGGGAGAAGATCAGAGATATAGGCTAAAAGTATGCCCATGATGGAAGCTGCAGTCTTTTATAATAAGCAAGATAATAAAACAAGATTATTCATGAATAATAAGATGTTTTGTAATTCTGAGAATGATGTATTTTCATTTATGAAAGTTTTATCAACATCTCTTAAATATTGCCTCATAAATGCAAGTTTTACCAGGACTGATGATGAGATTTTTCTCAATGGAAAAATATTCATAAAAGAATCACAAAGTATGTCTTTGCAAAGAATTGACAAACCTGACTCCTGGAAGGATATTTGGGCTTAAGAACACCTTTTTATTTTCTTTAATACTTAAACTTACTTTTCACCTTCCATCCCCCATATAGCTTCCTGAATTTCCAGATTAATTTTACCAAGTATATTTCAAAAGCCTGAAAACAGTGATATTTGTCTTTAGTGAATATACTTTGAATTCACTGGGAAGTGCAGATTTCTATGTACACCAGAAAGAAAAAGAATGGAAAGAGGAGACAGCACACTGACTCATCATTAGGACCTATAGTGAGAATTAACACTTTCCTCTGCCTATTCAGATGACCATTTAGGATTATAACAACATGAAATATTTGACAAAGTTTTAGATACTTCCAAAGTCTTGGAAGCTTTTATGGATAGAAGAAAATTCTCACTTTGTTTTGGTATCACAATTAAAATGAAATGGTTCCAATTCTCTTTAAAACCAAATGGATCAATCAGTTTGCTACAGTTTAAGTCCAATGGCTAGAAA
Organism: Sciurus carolinensis; assembly: GCF_902686445.1. Classification (NCBI taxonomy): domain Eukaryota; kingdom Metazoa; phylum Chordata; class Mammalia; order Rodentia; family Sciuridae; genus Sciurus; species Sciurus carolinensis. Next base: position 91,823,863 of record NC_062224.1, read on the forward strand.
GCAGTCTACTGTTTTAAATACAAATGAGTTAATTTGACTGTCATCTTATTTTGATTCATATGTATTCATATTGAAAATTGGGAAGTACATAAAGATTCAAGCAAACCTATGAATGATAGTTTCTTAATTAATGTTCATGAAAGAATAGTTATAGAAGTTATTATTTTTTTCTTTCTGTACACTTAATTTCTGAGTTTTTTAAAGATATTTTATAAACTTTATTCTTATTCATTTAGAAAAAATTAGATACCTTTACAAAATTAGTTTTTTAATTTTCGTAATTTTATTTTACCAGTGAGGCTTTTATCTATGTCAAAATATCTGATAAATGAATACAAAAGAATTAGGAAAAACATACTTAATGTTGCTTTTAATAATTGTTAAAATAATATAAAATAGTATCACTTTCATTATTTTGCCATTGACTTCTTACAAAGAAAAGCAGCCTATAAAATGAGATGCCTTGAGAAGACTCGATTTATAGTCTTGATTTTATTAATTATGACTGTTATTATAATCTGTAATAGCTATTATAATATGACAACTTTACATTTTACATTATGGTTGATATAATTGTATAATATAATACTTAGTCTTTTACTTTCTATTTCTAAAAGATGTTCACTTTAAGATAATAATGAGTTAATAGAATATCTCTATTTGCAAATGCATGACTTATTATGAGAAATATTAGAAGAATAAGTGAACTTTGAACATGTCATAATTTAATCTCTTTCAGTGTGATTATATGTCACTTTTTGTTCCTCCTGAGAATGACAACTCTTGATGCTTATTAGGACCATGCATTCTGCAACATAAATTTTTTTAACATAAATTATATTTATGTTAAACTAGAAACATTTAATTCAGTTCCTATTCTAGAATCCAAACAGGCAGAGTGAAAAACCTGCTTAACATCGGACACCTCATAGAATGCTCAGAATAGTTTTATTTTATTAGGGCTAAATATGTATCCCTAAAGACTGCTCTAGACCTACCATAACAGGGCTTAAAAGTAGATCTCTGAAGGACTAAATGGATTCAAAGTAAACCAACTGCATCTACATACAGTCTAATGATATTTAAAAGAACAGCAAAATTTAACTCCAGAGTAAAATCCACAATGTATTATATATAATAAAAATTACTAAACAACCCAAAAAATGGTAATGTGGTTTTATAATCCTGAAAAAAGTCAAGTTCTCAGTACAGATATGGAAATATTTGAGATGATAGAAAAAGTGAACATGGAAGTTAATGTTAAAATACATTAAAAAGTATCTTCCAAATGTTGAAGAAAATAGAATAAAACATGAATGTGATGAGGAAAAAAATAAAACCAATGGTGAAAAATATACCACTGTATCTAAAAGGAAAAACATGTGGCAGAGATTCGGGTCTACTTTTTCTTCTGTTTGGTGAAGGGTCTCAGGTATAATTCCTACATCCCTGTTCCATTTTGAGTTGAGTTTTTTACAGAGTGAGAGATAGGTGTTTAATTTCATTTTACTGATATGGATTTCCAGTTTTATCGGCACCATTTGTTGACAAGGCTATTTTTTCTCCTTTGTAAGTTTTTGACACGTTTGTCTAGTATGAGGTTATTGTACTTATGTGAGTATGTCTCTGTGTCTTCTATCCTGTACCATTGGTCTACCTATCTATTTTGGTGCCAGTACGATGCCATTTTTGTTACTATTGCTCTATAGTAGAGTTTAAGGTCTGGTATAGTGATACCTTCTGCATCACTCTTCCTGCCCAGGATTGCTTTGGTTATACTGGCTCTTTTGTTCTTCAAGATGAATTTCATGATTGCTTTTTCTGTTTCTATGAGAAATGTCATAGGGATTTTAATTGAAATTGCATTAAATCTGTATAGGACCTTTGGAAGTATGGACATTTTGATAATATCAATTCTGCCTATCCAAGAACATGGGAGATCTTTCCGTCTTCTAAGGCCTTCCTCAATTTCTTTCTTCAATGTTTCGTAGTTTTCATTGTAGAGATCTTTCACCTCTTTGGTTAGATTGATTCCCAAGTATTTTATTTTATTTTTTGGGGCTATTGTGAATGGAGTTGTTTTATTTCCCTTTCAGATGTTACATCACTTATGTATAAAAATACTTTATAAAAATGCTTTATGCGTGTTGATTTTATAACCTGCTATTTTGCTGAATTAATTTATAATGTCTAGAGGTTTTCTGGAGTTTTTTGGATCCTCTAAAGAGAGAATCATGTCATCAGCAAATAGTGACAGCTTAAGTTCCTCTTTTCCTAATCGTATCCCTTTAATTTCTTTAGTCTTTCTAATTGCTCTGGCTAGTATTTCAAGTACAATGTTGAATAGAAGTGGTGAAACAGGGCATATCTGTCTTGCTTCACCAAATAGAAGGAAAAGTAGACCTGAATCTCTATCACGGTGGCTTAGGACCAGACTTCCTTAGCAAGCTCCCCATAGTGCTAAAAATAAAACAAGAATCAACAAATGGGATAAATTCAAACTAAAAAGTTTTTTCTCAGCACAATAAACAATTAATAATGTGAAAAGAGAGCCTACAGAGTAGGAGAAAATCTTTTCCACACACACTTTAGACAGAGAACTCATCTTCAAAGTTAATAAAGAGCTTAAAAATTTTTACACCCCAAATACAAAGAAACCAATCAATAAGTGGGTTAAAGAAATGTGCAGATACTTCACAGAAGAAGATATACAGGTGATCAACAAATATATGAAAAAGTGTTCACCATGCTTAGTAATTAGAGAAATGCAAATTAAAACCACCCTAAGATTTCATCTAACTCCAATTAGAATGGCTATTATCAAGAACACAAGCAATAATAAGTGTTGGCGTGGATGTGGGAAAAAAGCACACTCATATATTGCTGGTGGAGTTGCAAATTGGTGCAGCCACTCTGAAAAGCAGTATGGAGATTCCTCAGAAAACTTGGAATGGACCCACCATTTGACCCAGCTATCCCACTCCTCGGTTTATACCCAAAGGACTTAAAATCAGCATAGTACAGTGATGCAGTCACATCAATGTTCATAGCAGCTCAATTTACAATAGCTAGATTGTGGAACCAACCTAGATGCCCTTCAACAGATGAATGGATAAACAAACTGTGGTATATATACACAATGAAATATTACTCAGTCACAAGGAAGAATAAAATTATGGCATTTGCTGGTAAATGGATGAAGTTGGAGAATATCATGCTAAGTGAAATAGGCCAAGCCCAAAAAACCAAAGGCCAAATGTTTTCTCTGGTAAGTGCATGACAATATATAACGATTGGGGGTGATGGGGGGAAGTGAAGAATGAAGGAACTTTGGATGGTGTAGAGCAAAAAGTGGTGGGAGGGGGTGGGGATGAAAAAACAGTAGAATGAAACAGACAGTATTACCCTATATATTTGTATGATTGCATGAATGGTGTGAGTCTACATTGTATACAACCATAGAAAGGAAAATTTGTACCATTTGTGTACAATGAATTAAAATGTGTCTGTAAAAATAAAAAACTATTTTAATAAAAATAAAATAAAATAAGGAAAAACACACTGAATGGGGATAACAGCAGATTGGACTTTATAGGGAAACACTCTCTGCACTTAAAGCACATAGCAAACTACCTGAACAAATGGCAGAGAAGTAATAGACTACAAAGAAGTAAAGGTAAACTAAGGGCACTAATGAGGTGTGAGTTAAGTCGATTGATCTTGCATCATACAATAGGAACCACAGAAGAGGAGAGAATGGGGAAGGGAGGGTAGAAAACACATTTGAATTAATAATGTATGTTTATTTGAATATATTTATTATTTACTTGAATTATTTAAATAACTACATTTATTACTGAGAGGCAGTGTTTGACTTAACTGAGAGAAATGGATATATTTTTGATACAAATATAAAGTCATTATATTAGTTTCATTGCTGTTGAAACTACTAAAATTTTAGTGGCTTAAAATGACCCATCGATGACATTGAAGTTCTTGAAGTAGGAAAACTGAAATGGGTCTGACAACAGCAAAGTGACAGCAGCGTCACTTTCCTCTCTGAATGCTCCAGGATCAACCGTTCTCTTGCCTTCTGCAGCTTCCAGAGTCTACTTGCATTCCTTGTCTTGTACCTTTCTCCTGTCTTCAAAGCTGGTAATGGTCTGGTTGTCTTTGTCACCTGGTATCCCTCTGATACTGTCTTCTCAGCCTCCAGCTTCCACTCTTAAGACCTTTCTTTTCAAACCAGGAATTGAACCAAGGGGTGTTTCACCACTGAGTTACACTCCTAGTCCTTTTTATTTTTCATTTTGAGACAAAATCTCACTAAGTTGCTGAGGCTGACTTCAAACTTGAGATCCTCTTGCTTCAACCTCCCAAGTAGTCATTGTTAGGAGTAGACACAAATCCCTGCTCGCCTCTCCTAAGAGGCAAAATTAAACTATATAGCAGGAGCAGCAGTAGCAAATTATCTGTCCTTCAGATCTTAGGAGAGGGAAAAAGTAATTCTTGGATATAAGTAAAAATAAAACTGGTCAACTTTTGTTGGAGGAATGGAGAACTCTCTGGCATTCAGGACAAAGTCAAAATTTCTTGGAAGATGAAGAAGAAACAATGCAACACCACCCCTGAAAAAGGACCACATTTCATTGAGAAAATTTCATTTGTTTGTACCTAAACAAAGAAGAGATTTTCCATCTTTATTGGAGAAGCAGAAAACTTGTGTCCAAGACCAAATGGAAAAAAAAAAAAAAAAAATGAGATATGACTGCCATGGGATGCAGGAAGGGAAAGCTGAAACTAATTTCAGTCTCAAGGCCAAGTACCAGAGGATCTATCTAAGGGTGTAGCTATACCATGACAGCAGAGAATGTCCCTACCACCGCACAAAGTTCATTTTCCATTGAGTTACATACACTTGCCTGAACCTGGAGGAGGGGCTTAGCATGAAGGGGACTCTATCTGTGGTCCAGGTGAGCAATTAGGGAAAGTTGAGTGGGCAGTAGCAAAACTGAGAGAAAATGTTCAGGACCCTGACCCTGCCTGGACACGAAGTAAAAGCAGTGAGGAGCAACCCGTTAGAGGGCATGGGAGAAAGTGCGGCCCTGAAGATGATGACAGCAACAGAAAAACACAGACCCCCACCCAGCTTTCAACTGCATTGATTCAGCCTCCATTGGAACAATCACACAGAAACAGGAATGCCCAGATGGGAAGCTCCTGTAAACCCTACCGAGGTATGATGTGAAATAGGATTAGCTAAAGGAGTGTGTTTCAAATCCTCGGAAAACCACTACAAATAAGATATATGTTAACCATTAAAAATAAATAGATATTTACAATGTGTGCTTACAAAGGGTGTTATAGATTGGATCTGTTTGTTTTGAAACAAAGTGGTAAGAACACATATATTTTATGAAATTGTCTTCCATGTGCAAAGTCTTGAAGGGGAGATTTTACATTTTTCCATAAATTATATTTTGTTACTATGGAATAAAACCCAACTCTGTTGCTTCTCTTGGTGAATGAAAAATAAATTTATTTATGTATACATAACACTGTATGTGTATTAAAACTATAAAGGGAAGTCTGTCAAGTTCATTGTGTTTCCCTTTTATGACTGAATCATTTGATTATTACTATGGACTCAGATTTGAAAATGGTTACATATACATTTTCCTTAATGTCAAAAATTAAATAAAGTATTTGGGAATCAATCTCACAAAAGAGGTGAAAGACCTCTACAATGAGAACTACAGAACACTAAGGAAAGAAATTCAAGAAAACCTTAGAAGATGGAAAGATCTCCCATGTTCTTGGATAGGAAGAATTAATATTGTCAAAATGGCCATACTACCAAAAGTGCTATACAGATTCAATGCAATTCCAATTAAAATCCCAATGATGTACCTTACAGAAATAGAGCAAGCAATTATGAAATTCATCTGGAAGAATAAAAAACCCAGAATAGCTAAAGCAATCCTCAGTAGAAAGAGCGAAGCAGGGGGTACCGCAATACCAGATCTTCAACTCTATTACAAAGCAATAGTAACAAAAACGGCATGGTATTGGTACCAAAATAGAAAGGTGGATCAATGGTACAGAATAGAGGACACAGACACAAACCCAAATAAATACAATTTTCTCATACTAGACAAAGGGGCCAAAAATATGCAATGGAGAAAAGATAGCCTCTTCAACAAATGGTGCTGGGAGAATTGGAAATCCATATGCAACAGAATGAAACTAAACCCATATCTCTCACCATGCATGAAACTAAACTCAAAATGGATTAAGGATCTCGGAATCAGACCAGAGACCTTGCATCTTATAGAAGAAAAAGTAGGTCCAGAGCTTCAACATGTCGGCCTAGGACCAGACTTCCTCAACAGGACTCCCATAGCACAAGAAATAAAAGCAAGAATTAATAACTGGAATAGATTCAAACTAAAAAGCTTTCTCTCAGCAAAGGAAACTATCAGCAATGCAAAGAAAGAGCCTACAGAGTGGGAGAAAATCTTTGCCAATCATACTTCAGATAGAGCGCTAATCTCCAGAATCTATAAAGAACTCAAAAAACTCTACACCAAGAATGTAAATAATCCAACTGACAAATGGGCTAAGGAAATGAATAGACACTTCACAGAAGAAGATATACAAGCAATCAACAAACATATGGAAAAATGTTCAACATCTCTAGTAATAAGAGAAATGCAAATCAAAATCACCCTAAGATTCCATCTCACCCCAATTAGAATGGCAATTATCAAGAATACAAGCAACAACAGGTGTTGGCGAGGATGTGGGGAGAAAGGTACACTCTTACATTGCTGGTGGGGCTGCAAATTAGTGCAGCCACTCTGGAAAGCAGTGTGGAGATTCCTTAGAAAACTTGGAATGGAAACACCATTTGACCCAGCTATCCCACTCCTTGGCCTATACCCAAAGGACTTAAAATCAGCATATTACAGAGATACAGCCACATCAATGTTCATAGCTGCTCAGTTCACAATAGCCAGATTGTGGAACCAACCTAGATGTCCTTCAATTGATGAATGGATAAAGAAAATGTGGTATATATATACAATGGAATATTACTCAGCCATAAAGAACGATAAAATTATGGCATTTGCAGGCAAATGGAGGAAACTGGAGAATATCATGCTAAGTGAGATAAGCCAATCTCAAAAAACCAAAGGAAGAATGATATCGCTAATAAGTGGATGATGACACATAATGGGGGGTGGGAAGGGTTAGTGTTGGGATTGGAGTTGGGTTTAGGGAGGGGGGCAGGAATGGAGGAAGGAAGGACTGTATAGATGGAGGGGAAGGGTGGGAGGGGAGGGGGGGAAGGGAAAAAATGGCAGAATGAATCAAACAACATTACCCTATGTAAATTTATGATTACACAAATGGTATGCCTTTATGCCATGTACAGACAGAGAAAAAACATGTATCCCATTTGTTTACAATAAAAAAAAAATCCATGTTCTCTTTTAAATAAAAAAAATTAAATCTTAAAAATGAACAAAAGGGAAATAAAACATACACATGTACATGCATGAAAATCTTTATATTTATTGAACAATCAACCATTTTGAATCTTGAAAATCTAGGTAGCTGAAAAAATACAAATCACAGTCATATTCAGTTTTTGCCCTTAAGATAATTTAAGCTTTTAAAGTACATTCTTTTTATTAATGGAAATGATGCAGACAACCTTTTGGTTGGACAGTTGATAAAGGTCAAAAAGGGTAGCCTTTATGGGAAAATCAAATTTTGAAATTAAATTCAGACAACAACAAAATCATTCAGCACCTATATTAGGATATAAAAACAGCAAATTGGGTCATTTAAAACATTTAAAAGGTTTCAAATTAATTTATCATGACCTTAATAATACAACTGCTCTTTTCTAATAGGTCATTTTGAAAGCACTTAAAGATTTGAGAATATGCAAATTTTTGTATTTTAGCTAAAAATTACAAGAATTTTTCAGTCTAGCTGTCTACTTCTAATTGGTAAAATTTGAATAATTCCATTTAAGTACTGTGGACAAATTGACTCCAAGGAATTTTATAATTGATAAATCTAATATGTTTGCAAGGTCCATTGCATAGGTAACTGGAAATAAGAACTAAATATTTTTAATGTCTATGAAAAGTAAAAGCAGTAAAGAAAAAATTAACTCTTACTGTAAACCATTATAGATTATGCGATGAAAATATTTCCATTAAAAAGATCTGCCTATTTAATTAGTATGGCCAATTTGTTCTTTTTTAAAATCAGTCCTTTTTAGATATACATCACAATAGGATTCATCTTGACATAATTATAAAACACAATTGTTCCAATTCAGTTCTTAGTATTCCCCTTCTCCTTTCCCCCTCCCTCCCTATGTTCCCTTCCCTCTACTCTACTGATCTTTGTGCTATTTGAGTCTTTTTTTTTAATTAGTGTCTTGTAAATGTACATGTAGTGACATTCACTGTGGTATGTTCATATGTGTACACAGGAAAGTTAGCTCAGATTATTTCCACTGTCATTCCTTATTCCATCCTTCCTCACTTTCCTTAATTCACTTTTGTCTACTCCTCTGATCTTTCTTTATATTATGGGTTAGATTCCATATAGGAGACAAAACATTCAACCTTGGACTTTTTGGGACTTTTTTCACATAAGAAAGAAAACATTCAACCTTGGATTTTTGGGCCTATTTCATTTAGGATGATAATATCCAGTTTCATCCATTTACTGGCAAATGCCATAAAGTCATTCTTAATGGATGAGTAATGCACCATGTGTATGTATGCCACATTTTCTTTATACATTCATTTGTATAAATGACTGACTCCACAGTTTGGCTATTATAAATTGGGTTTCTATAAACATTGATGTGATTGTATTACTGTAATATGCTGATTTAAAATCCTTTGGATATACACCGAGAAGTGGGATAGCTGGGTCATATGGTGGTTCCATTCCTAGTTTTTTGAGGAATATCCATACTGCTTTCCAGAGTGGTTGTACTAATTTGCAGTCCCACCAACAAAGTATGAGTGTACCTTTCTCTCCACATCCTCAACAACATTTATTGTTATTTTTAGTCTTTATAATTGCCATTCTGACTGGAGTGAGAAAAAAAATCCCAGTGTGGTTTTAATTTGAATTTCTCTAATTGCTGGAGATGTTGAACATTTTTTTTTTTTTATAAACTGGTTGATTGTTTATATATATATATATATTTTGAAAAGTATCTGTTTAGTTCCTTTGCCCATTTATTGACTGGGCTCTTATTATGTTGGGGGTATTAAGTTTTTTGAGTTTTTGTATATTCTGAATATTAATACCCTATCTGTGGAACAGGTGGCAAAGATTTTCTCCCATTGCACAGGCTTTACATTCATGTTCTTGATTGTTTCCTTTCCTGTGAAGAAACTTTTTAATTTGATGCCATCTAATTTACTGATTTTTTTGGGTACCAGGGATTGAACTCAGAAGCACTCAACTACCCAGCCACATCCCCAACCTTATTTTGTATTTTATTTAGAGACAGGGTTTCACTGAGTTGCTTAGCACTTCGCTTTTGCTGAGGCTGGCTTTGAACTGGAGATCCTCCTGCCCTGAGTCAGGCTTCAGATCGTTTTCTAAACCTACCTTCCAGTCTTTCCAGGTCTCAGACTTTGTAATATTGAGTCTTAGAGCATTTATTTTGTCACCCACCTCTTAATTCTGCTTTTTCCTAACTAACTCCTTTCCATGTTCTGAGGAGATGGAAACTCATTGCCTAGCTCTCCACCATCTGCTTCTCCAGCCAGTTTGTTGTTCTTAAAATGATGTCAACCCCCTGATATGTATGTACCATATTTTCTTTATCCATTTATTTATTGATGGACATTTAGGTTGTTTTCATGTCAACAATTGTGAGTAATAATATAATGAATATAGGAATGATAAGATTTCTTTGATATCCTGATTTCAATTCTTTTCCATAAATACTCAGAAGTGGGACTAATTTTTTTTTTTATTTTTGAGGAATTCCCAAATTGATTTCCCATAGAAACTATTCCACTTTGCATTTGCATCAGTAGACATGCAAGGGTTCCAATTTCTCTATATGTTCCCAATACTTGTAAATTTTTTGTTTTGAATAATAACCATCATAATAGGTGTTATTGGGCTTAAAGCAGAAGGAATATCTATATTATTAACTATAATAACATAAGGAATATTCACTCTGCTACAGAATGGATGCCCTTGTTTCCACAGTCTGTTACTACTTACATTATATTAAATGAAACAAGTCAGTCACAGAAAGAAAAATACAACATGATTCCACTCATGTAAAGCATCTAAAACAGTCAATTCCCTCATTTCAAAGAGTGGACCATGGTTGCCAGAGACTGGGAGAGAGGAAAATAGGGAGTTGATAATCAATGAAGTTTCAGCCAAGCAAGATGAATAAACTGTAGAAGTGTGCTGTACAATACTGTAAGTAAATTAGTAATGCCACATTTTATACTTGAAATTGGTTCAGTGGGTAAATATTATTTTAAAAATCCTGACCATAAAATAAAATAAGGTAAAAAAAAGACAATGACAATTCCCAATGACCCTCTAAATAAATATTCATTGAAAGTTTAAAATCTCTTTTTGGTTGGACTCTGAATGAAAAAATGAATCTTAGTGGTGTTTGGCTGCTGAGTTTTATCTTCTGATATTAGCTTCTGCTTCAACTAATTTGATTTTTAAAAACTTGCATGGAAAAGATTATATGTGTAAGTACACATGTGCATGTCTGTTTATGGTGTGTGTCATGCCCTAATGTTGACAGATCTTAAAAAAAAAATCACTTATAAGGGAGAAAAAAGGTGCTTTCCCATCCCAAGCAATCAATTTATTAGAGACTTGAATAGGATTGTCTTTAAAAATTGTATTTATGCTGAAGTACATGGGAAATATTTTTGAAATAAGATAACAAAATTGGAACTATAAAAGTGGCTGAATGTACATTTTTATAAAAATGTATATACCATATAGCATAAGATATAGACAATGTGTAATTTCCTCACTGTGTTAAGAAAATACTTCTAGCTTCTGAATTACACATGCCCTAAAATCTGTAAATAAAATATAAAACAAAGTTTGGGAGATTTAGCTCAATGATAAAGCACTTACCAAGCATGAGGCCCTATATTCAAGTCCGAGCATAAACAAACAAACAAACAAAGATAAAGTTAATTTCTTCCTCATGCAATTTCCAAATTATTTTTGATTTGCTTGTGACATTCTGCACAGTCATTCAGGCATCCTTAAATGCCTTCCATTTTGCAGCTTTTCCATTGCATTTGTCCTCAGAACTGTGGAACTTACAAGGCCTTTGTTTGGACCAGGTCCTGCACATCCCTTGTGTTCACATTCTATTTCTCAATATTCAGTAACATGCCTGCACCCACAACAAGGTAAGCAGCAATGATAATACTGCTATGTATCTGGGAGAAGAGGATAAAGGTCCTGTGGACCCCAAGTAGTCTAGGTCACAGAGAAGGCACCGATTTCCTCACTAGAGTCTGTTGGATCTATTTATTTTATTTCAAAAAACAATTCCTTCGTTAATTCAGCAGTAAGTCTTTCAATTAACATTTATTAAGTTCCTTATCTGTACCTGGAATACATATCAACTGTCCAGTGATTAGGTGACCAGCCATTCTGGTTTGTCTGGGACTATGGTTTTCTTGGGACTTTCAGTGCTAAAACCAGAAAAGGAAAGTGGTGGCCCTAAGAAAATAAATACTAGGTTAATTATCATTAAAGATATACTCCACCAGTTTCTACTCTCTTGTGTTCATTATAAGATATTAGAAAATGCAAATAAAATGAAAATTTGCATAGAAAAGTGTTGTTATGGAATGTAACTCTGTGATTACTTTATACATGTAGACTCATAAAATACATACTTGTTTTCCATTCAATGCATTACATAGTAAAATTTGATTATATTTAGAAGCAAATGAGTGTGTATCTCTAGCATCATTTTAATGGCTTCATAGCATTTTAATGAAATAATACACAGTTACTTCTTATATTACATTTTCAATGCTGAACCTTTATATCAATTTTTAACAGCTAGAAGCTCTGACTAAATTAACATGTTGGTATATGAATGTGTAGGCATCTGTGCCTAGACAACTATGGTAAATGTTCATGGGGTATATATTCCAGGAACAGCTTTCATTGGGAGAAAATGATAGGAATAGTAGCAATACCTGAACTACATTATACTCCAGGTAACACTGAGAATTCTGGCTCAGTATCTAAGGTTCCTATCTTTATGGAGGCAATTCTAGCTGATTCTCTGATATCCTTAGAGGTGAGTGCCTTTCCTTGAGGTTGCCACCATTGTGATATGTTTGGATTTTGATGTCTACCCCTGCTTTGCCCTGCTGTATTCTGTCATAACTGTTAATTTAACTAATGGACTTAAGTCTTCATATGTTGTTAGATTCAGGTTTTGACTGATCTCACTCTGTAGACTAATAATCTGTATTCCGATAGGCTAGGTTTAGCAGATCAGCATTAGTCAGGTTAATTGGTACAGAGTCTCCTCAAAAACCTGTGGAACTACCATATGAGCCAGCTAACCCACTCCTGGAAATATATATCCAAAGAAAATGAAGTCATCATATAAAAGAAACAACTGTATGCTTATTTTATTGCAGCATCACTCACAATCACTAAGTCATGGGATCAGTCTAGGTGCCCATTAATAGAACAAAGGAAAAAGAAAATATAGCCTGTATGTATAATGGAGTATTTATCAATCATAAAGAGAGTGAAATTGCATCATTTGTAATAAATGCATGGAACTGGAGGACATCATGTTAAATGAAATAAGCCAGACACACAAGAACATGTATTACAGGTTCTCTTTCCCCATTAAAGTAAATGGGGAAAAGTAATATGATAATAAAAATAGAAAATTCTAAACTTTTGAAAATAAAGTAAGGCACAACACACACACCAAAAAAGCACAAGGTGATCTGTTTTTGAGTAACTGTGGTCTACAGAGAATAAAGTAACACAAGAAATGAAAACAAGAAATGATTTAATTTTAATATGATAATTCTTGAACTTCAATTTCAGTGGGCCTCCACATGAATTGGGGACCTTGCACAAAAGCAGGTTTCAGGCACATGAAATAGACATTTCAATTAGTATGGTTGTAGCACAAGAAACTCAATTTCACATGCTCTCCAAATAACTATAGGTATTTTCCTGTGTTTCTTTTACTATTTATTTATTTATTTATTATTAATTTATGGGTTCATATACTTGCACATTATAGTGGGCTTCATTGTGACATGTTTATACATTTGCATAGCATACTTTGGTCTGTCTCATTCTCCAAAGCTCCCCTTTCCCGCTCCTTCTCCTTCCCTGATTGCCTTCCACTACTCTATTAGTCTCTCTTTTATTTAGTGAGGTTCTTTTACTTTCTTTCTTTTCTCTCTAGCTTCAGAATACTATTCTATGCCTTAAAAGCCAGCTGTTTTAAAAAATCACCACCACCTTCACTTGCTAAGTAAAAATGAAAGCTCTGAATGTCATTTTCCCAAATACAGAATAAAGTGAACAAATACTTGTTGAATTAGCTATTAGAAGCTCCAAGAATTAATCATCAGGGATCAAAAATCATAAGACAAGTAAGCAAACTCAAATTTTCCATTGAAAACATATAAGTAATATAAATTCCTACAAGGACAATATATAAGTTTCACAATCACCAGGACAGGTGATATTTAACAGCAATAACAAAAAGAATAAAAAGAGACTTAGAGAAGAATTTCCTGACAGCAAAATTAGAAACTGAATACCATGGTGTAAAGATCCAACATAAGTATAATAAATCAAACAAGAACATATTTTCAGCCCCCTTGATGAATGTTCCCATTTTGATTTTCAGGAAAGTTGTTCTTCAACCTTTTTCCTTCTTCATATGTATTGAATGACTGCTTAAAATACTAAAATTCCTGTTCTTTCAAGAAAACTACCTTCTGAAGATTATGGCTTTTGGTTTCAATTTTAATATTAAAGATGTCTGAGTTAAAAGTTAAAGGTGTCTAATTCCTAGTTCTATTCCACAGTAACAAAACCCTTATTAGCTACCCTTAGGGGAATCTCAAAAAATTCAAAAATCTTCTAGTTGGGCTGCTAAAAACTTCCCAGGCAAAGATTTATCTTATAAACTATTTATATGTACCTGTGATGCATATGGAAATACAAAGTAAATAGAAACCATCCATATTATATTTTTCTTATCCTATTCTTCATTATGTGTATTATTTCTAAACCCTCACCTGAACTTTCAAGTATAATTTCTTTTGAGCACCAGAAGAAATTGTAAAAGCAATAGTAAGAAAATCTGGGTGAATGAAAGAGTCAATTATTCAGTGTATTTGTTCTAGAAACCGCCCATTAAACTGCTCTTTTCTGTCCTACTTAAACTTAAGCTATCTAAATCAAAAGTTAAGACACATCTGAGCTTTTATGAAATCTTATATTGTACTGTATATTTAGTGTTTTTATATGATAGTTGCTATTGGCTCTTCCTTTTGAAATATATATGTATTCCAAAAAAAAAAAAAATATATATATATATATATATATCCATAGATTCATTATCACCCCAAAGACAGAGTAAAATATCTAAGACTTGAAAGAAAAAAAATAAAATAAATAAACAGGCAAACAAAAGTGAAATGTGGTAGAGTTGAGTAATACAGCAGTGAGAGTCTGTAGGGACTATCTATGCTTTTAGTAGAAAATAGATTAATATTTTAATGGAGATAGCATCACTTTGTTGTATATGTCTGTTCTGAGTATTTTTGGAATTCATCATACAAAACTGATAGTTAAGACACTGTGAATTTTATTAAATAAGAAAAAATAAATGCACACACAAATCATAAAGTAAAACACTATTCTTCCATTTTCAATGACACATTATCTCAGAGATATTCACTGATTGTTTTCGATAGGTTAGCACAAAGTAATAAAAACTCAGGCTTTACAAAACGGTTTATCAATAACAGTCAGAGGGTTTCTGTCATACCTCATTTATAGATTCTGAATAAGTGCTCTAAGCAAATGGAAGCTGAAGTATATAAATATAGACAGATGTCAGAATGTTTCAGTATCTGCCTCCTGCTGCTATTTCTTAAAAAGTTTCTTCAGGGCCTATTGACATCATGGGAAAACAGAAGATGTGTGTGGTTGGAAACTGCAGAAAAGTAACTTTTCTTAACTCCCTCCTATTGAAATCCAGAAATGACTTTTCTGCATCTGGTTATGGCAGTTTTACAAGGATTTCAAACCTGAGAACTTTCTTCATTTGGATGTATCATAGTAAAGCTATGGAAGTGATACTGTCTCCTTTCAGTGACTTTGACCAGATAGGCATCATGTCCACATTCTAGGCACAATGAAGGCAGAGAAAGAAAAGAATGATTCTTTTCTGTTATTTTTGGGGTATGTGGTATCTCCTAAAAGTTCATTTGTGAGATAATGCAAGAATTTTCAGAAGTGAAATGATTTTTTATGAGAACTATAACTTAATCAGTGGATTAATTCACTGATGTGGACTAACTGGATGGTAATCACAAACAGGCTGGGTTTGGCTAGATGAAGGGTTTCCAGATTTGTCTTTGGGGTTTATGTTTTGTCTCTGGTGAGTGGAGCTCTGTCTTTGCTTCCTGATTGGCATGTTCTGAGCTGCTTTCCTCTGCCTCACTGCCTCACTTTGGGCCCAGAATATAGAGTCAGCTTACTGAACCTCTGAAACTGTGAGCCAAAACAGACTTTTTCCCTTCTGCATTGTTCCTGTCAGGTCTTCTATTTACAGAAAACAAACACCTCACTAAAACACCTTCTTTTTGAGAAAACTTTCCAGAATTTACTCACGTTGATTCTACTTATACATAGTTGGTCAGAACTTTGTGATATTACACGCCATGTTGCTCAGAAGATATTCTCATCTGGGTCCAATATATACCTTTATGAAACTCTAGGGAAGGAGAGAACTGACATTGTGGAACAGTTAGCCATCTCTGCCACAGCCTATATAGTTGAGTCCCCAGAAGACCCTGCTTCCTCCTCTCATGCATTTAATAATCTTAATCATTTCCATAAAGAAGCATCCCAAAGGAGTACTCAGTACTGCTTTCAGCTCAAAGCTCATGATATCTGAATTATATTTAAACTTCATCTTCATAAGGTATAATTCTTCATTGTCTTGTGACCTATGAAATAAAGGACATGTTATTTGTCCCTAGAGGAGAGAAAAGGAGTAACGCTTCTGCAATCACCTGTTGAGAGGAGAATCTGGACCTTTGCAGTTGGCCATCTGTAGCATTTACCCAACCCCACTGAGCAGGAATGAAAAAGACCCCTTTTCATGACATCAGCCAGAGTTCCTTGTTCAGCCTATTTGAAACTGTTCATTTGTGTTTTTTGAAAAGACATCCCTCTATCAACATCTTCCAGGAGTCACGACTCTGCCTTTTGGGGGACTATACACAGTAACCTCAGTGGCAGAATTTGAGATGTACACTGAGGAGTCTTGGTGGCTACACAGCTTTATAACATGCACCCCACTGGTATATTTAATGGCCCAAGAGTTATAGCAGAGTAATTACAAGAAATTTCAGGTTAGTTTTATAGTCTGTGAATCAAAACATTTTCCACAGAACTAACTGGCTTCTTTTTTTTTGTTTGTTTGTTTCTTATCAGTTCTATATACAAACACTCTCAGGGAAGTAACTGCAGACAGTTAAAGCCTGAAGACTCTGGTATTTTACCTTTTGGGCTCAGTATTCTGTATACCACCATCAATTGACTCATACTTGTTCTGACACCATCTGAAGCCAACAGTGTCTTCAATCTGAACATGCTGTGATGCTGTCTCCCAATCTGGTACAGAATTCTTGCTAAAATGTTTACAATTTTCTGGGGATTCATTATGTTAATGATGATACTATAAACCATTGATTTTTATTCCTACTTGGAAAAGAGGCTATTTTAAAACAGCACAATTCAGATTTTAGTATAGAGATTACCTGAACACACATATTTCTACAATGTTTCTTGCAAAGTAACTAGCTTGAAGATTTTGAAAAGATAGGGTAAAAACAACCAATAACCTGAAATCTCCTGCCATTTCCTTTCATAATAAAGTATGTAGAACTGACCAGAATTTTTCTTAAATATTTTTCTATAAGGCAATAAGGACTACCTTTTTTTTTTTGACTTGCAGTATTTAAATTGTTGCTACTTGATGTTCAACTACTAAGTTAATGCCACACATTCTCATTTTAGTGCAACATATTATATGTAGAAGAGAGTTATTTATAATAATATGTATTCAGGTATGGAATTTAATCTTAATCATTTTTTATTAAAATTAGGTTTGGGAACAAATAAAAAATAAGCCAGATAACAAAAGCTGAAACAGATGAAGATTGAGGCCCTCTAGAAGTCAAGTGTTCATGGACAGTATGGCCTATCTCACCAGAGTTCTTTCCAATTAGCCCTCCTGCCATTCCTACAATGAAACTATCTTCCATTTTTCCAACTATAGTCTTTATAATTTTCATGCCTGATTTTTTTCAGATAATTTCTATCTTAAAGGGAAAAAAAAGGTAAAAATCAGAGCCTATTCTTTTTAGTTTTAACATTGTTAAGTGGAATAAATACAATTTCCAAGAAATGAGCAGGTTATTGTTCCTGAATTCTTGAGAATGGAAATCCCAAATGCTTCCATAAGTAGTGGTCACACATCTTACCATTAACCATGGCATCCAAAGTCCTCAGGATAAAATAAAGTAGACAGACACGATTTGGCTCAAAGAATCTCAGGATTCATTATTGCTTACATTCCAGCTACCAAACCATGAAACTAAGCAATGTCCTGTACAAATTAGTCTCTGAGAGGCAAATTTATATTTTGTAAAACTTAAAATATCTTTTCTACTCTTATTTCCATGACAACCACAAAATAAAAAATTGCCAGAAGGATGTCTTATGTTTAGCATGTCAACGGATCTTTGGCTTGTCTTTTACTATTTCACTTTACCTAGATCACCAGTTGCCATAGTCTATCTATCAAAAAAATCTAAATCACACAGATTTTATTTGGCAATAATGCAATGATTTCCATCAGGGATGAAAACACCACTCTAAGCAATGTTAGAAAATTTAGATGGTCTTTTGTGGTTTCAATAATGGGGAATCATTATTGGTATTTAATTTATATATATATATATATATATATATATATATATATATCAACTGGAAAAATGAAAGATAGTTATGTTGTGTATATATATATGTATATATAGATATATATATACATATATATATACAAATATTCATGTATATATACACAGATACACATATATAGATTACATACTCTGTTTATGTTCGTATAGATGAAAATTGTTTATAATTAACTGATCATAAATCCTAACTTCATTTGATCTATAAAAACATGTGTTTGCACACGCACAACTTCAACATACACTGAGTTCCAGATATGCAATCCTCATTTATAATGAAGTTTTATGTTAATTGATTTGGAGTTTTACCAAAAGTTGTTTGCAATTTAGATAAAATGTCACATCGCGGATGACACCATCACTCATGCTAGAATGAAAAAAAATGTATCAGTCTAAATTTATAGTTGCCTTATATATTGCAACTCCAAACTGAGTTCAAGTATATAACGTTCATAATTTTTTCTAGCATACTTATTCCCTGTTAGATACAGACCTATAAATTATTTGAATATACATATGAGCAAGTTTTTTTATAGTTTTGACTTTAGTTCAATACCTAGCTCTTTATTGCTGGGACTGCCACAAATGTCCTGACTTGTGTCTGTTGGCACTTTTCCTCCTCTCCACATTTACTTTGCAGTTAGCACTCTAGATTTAGATTAGAGTAAATGTGCCCTATTCTCTAAAAATTCTTAATGACTCCACCTCTGTTTTCAGAAATGGCATCAAAATTTATTTAATTATACAAACTTATGTTTTTGTCACAGTTGGTATACTTAATCATTAGCTCATAATATGTGGAGCTAAATTCATCATTAGCTATAAAGGACATTTAGTTTTCTAACAGCCCTCATGCTAATTTGTAAAGGTGGACATAGTTTCTGCTGGTGAGATCAGCTGTGGACTGTTTGACTTCCTAAAGTATACAGAATAAAAATGATGTTATATTTTTCTTTTCTAACTTATGAGTTTTCCTTTAAAGGACAGAGGACTTTTTCAGTCTTTTAGTGTTCTTGTTTTTATTATGAAGTACAACAGACATGGTAAAGAAGATATGAGGCATCTGGACAGTTAAGGAATAATGATATGATGAACATCATACTATTATACCACTCTGACTGTTAAATGGGAACAGAATCATTATTTTCAAACTCTTTTGTGTATCCTCTCGGTTCCAAGAGTATTCACTATGCTAGATTTTAATTATTATTTATTTTTGTAGCTATGCCATATGTGTTTGAATCACAAAATCATGTTCTTTTTTATAGCAATTTATATTAATAGTGCAGTTTTTATTTGTTTTTATTTTTTTTATTGTAAACAAATGGGATACATGTTGTTTCTCTGTTTGTACATGGAGTCAAGGCATACCATTTGTGTAATCACAAATTTACATAGGGTAATGTTGTTTGATTCATTCTGTTATTTTTTTCCCTCCCCCCCACCCCTTCCACCACTCTTTTCCCTCTATACAGTCTTTCATTCCTCCA
Source organism: Sciurus carolinensis (assembly GCF_902686445.1). Classification (NCBI taxonomy): domain Eukaryota; kingdom Metazoa; phylum Chordata; class Mammalia; order Rodentia; family Sciuridae; genus Sciurus; species Sciurus carolinensis. The sequence goes on from NC_062224.1 coordinate 91,843,685, forward strand.
TTCTTGCCATCCTCCTTAACCCTAACCCTAAACCTAACCCTAACCCTACCCTAACACCTCCCACCCCCCATTATATGGCATCATCCACTTATCAGCGAGATCATTCGTCCTTTAGTTTTTTGAGATTGGCTTATCTCACTTAGCATGATATTCTCCAATTTCATCCATTTGCCTGCAAATGCCATAATTTTATCATTCTTTATGGTGGAGTAATATTCCATTGTATAAATATACCACAGTTTCTTTATCCATTCATCAATTAAAGGGCATCTAGGTTGTTTCCACAATCTGGCTATTGTGAATTGAGTAGCTATGGACATTGATGTGGCTGTATCTCTGTAGTATTCTGCTTTTAAGTCCTTTGGGTATTGGCCAAGGAGTGGGATAGCTGGGTCAAATGGTGGTTCCATTCCAAGCTTTCTAAGGAATCTCCATACTGCTTTCCAGAGTGACTGCAATAATTTGCAATCCCATCAGCAATATATGAGTGTACTTTTTCCCCCACACATTCGCCAACACCTATTTTTGCTTGTGTTCTTGATAATCGCCATTCTAATTGGGGTGAGATGGAATCTTAGGGTAGTTTTGATTTACATTTCCCTTATTACTAGAGATGTTGAACATTTTTTCATATGTCTGTTGATTGCTTGTACATCTTCTGTGAAGTATCTGTTCATTTCCTCAGCCCATTTGTTGATTGGATTATTTGTATTCCTGGTGTAGAGTTTTTTGAGTTCTTTATAGATTCTGGAAATTAGCGCTCTATCTGAAGTATGAGTGGCAAAGATATTCTCCCACTCTTTAGGCTCTCTCTTCACATTACTGATAGTTTTCTTTGCTGAGAGAAAGCTTTTTAGTTTGAATCTATCCCAGTTGTTGATTCTTGCTTTTATTTCTTGTGCTATGGGAGTCCTGTTAAGGAAATCTGATCCTAATCAACAAATTGAAGATTTGGACCTAATTTTTCTTCTATAAGTTGCAGGGTCTCTGGTTCAATTCTGAGGTCCTTGATCCATTTTTAGTTGAGTTTTGTGCAGTGTGAGAGATACGGGTTTAATTTCATTCTGTTGCATATGGTTTTCCAGTTTTCCCAGCACCATTTGTTGAAGAGGCTGTCTTTTCTCCATTGCATATTTTTGGCCCCTTTGTTTAGTATGAGAAAATTGTATTTATTTGGGTTTGTGTCCATGTCCTCTATTCTGTACCATTGATCTACCTATCTATTTTGGTACCAATACCATGCCATTTTTGTTACTATTGTTTTGTAGTAGAGTTGAAGATCTGGTATTGTGATACCCCCTGCTTCACTCTTTCTACTGAGGATTTCTTTAGCTATTCTGGGTTTCTTATTCTTCCAGATGAATTTATAATTGCTTGCTCTATTTCTGTAAGGTACATCATTGGGATTTTAATTGGAATTGCATTGAATTTGTATAGCACTTTTGGTAGTATGGCCATTTTGACAATATTAATTCTGCCTATCCAGGAACATGGGAGATCGTTCCATCTTCTAAGGTTATCTTTAATTTCTTTCTTTAGTGTTCTGTAGTTCTCATTGTAGAGGCCTTTCTTTTGTGAGATTGATTTCCAAGTATTTTATTTTTTTCAATGCTATTTTTAATGGGGTAGTTTTCCTAACTTCTCTTTCTGAAGATTCATCACTTAAGTATAAAAATGCATTGGATTTATGAGCATTGATCTTCTAACCTGCTACTTTACTGAATTCACTTATGAGTTCTAAAAGTTTTCTGGTGGAATTTCCAGGTTCCTCTAAATATATAATCATGTCATCAGTGAACAGGGATTTTTCCAATAGTTTCTTTTGTTTCGATTTCGTTGATTTTGGCTCTGATTTTAACTATTTCCTGTCTTCTACTACTTTTGGTGTTGGTCTGCTCTTCTTTTTCTAGGGCTTTGAGCTGTAGTGTTAAGTGATTTATTTGTTGATTTCTACTTCTTTGTTGAATGCACTCCTTGAAATAAATCTTCCTCTAAGTACTGCTTTCTTAGTGTCCCAGAGATTTAATATGATGTGTCTTTGTTCTCGTTTACTTCTAAGAATTTTTTATTTCCCTCCTGATGTCTTCTGTTATCCATTCATCATATAATAATGTATTATATAATCTCCAGGTATTGGAGAAGTTTCTGTTTTTTATTCTGTCATTTATTTCTAATTTCAATCCATTATGATCTGATAGAGTACAAGGTAGTATCTCTATCTTCTTGTATTTGCTCACAGTAGCTTTGTGGCATAAAATATGGTCTATTTTAGAGAAGGATCCATGTGCTGCTGAGAAGAAAGTGTATTCGTTTTTTGTTGGATGGTATATTCTATATATGTCTGTTAAGTCTAAACGGTTGATTGTGTTATTGAGATCTATGGTTTCTTTATTCGATTTTTGTTTGGAAGATCTATCCAGTGGTGAGAGAACTGTGTTAAAATTGGCTAGTATTATTGTGTTGTGGTCTATTTGATTTCTGGAATTAAGAAAGATTTGTTTGACGTACATGGATGAGCCAATGTTTGGAGCATAGATATTTATGATTGTTATGTCTTGCTGATTTATGCTTCCCGTAAGCAGCGTGTAATGTCCTTCTTCAGCATATTGTTGTTTTTTTCTTTTTAATCCAATCTTCCAGTCTATGTCTTTTGATTGATGAGTTCAGGCCATTAACATTCAGGGTTATTATTGTGATATGATTTGTATTCCCAGTCATTTGACTCATTTTTGTTTTTGGACATGATTTGGTTTCTCCTTTATTTGGCTATTCCATTAGACTTGTTCCTCCCATTGCTGATTTGCATTGTTGTTTTTCTTCTCTTCCTCATGGAATATTTTGCTGAGAATGTTCTGTAATGCCACTTTCTTTTTGTAAATTCCTTTAGCTTTTGTTTATCATGGAAGGATCTTATTTCGTTGTCAAATCTGAAAGTAAGTTTTCCTGGGTATAAGATTCTTGTTTGGCATCCATTTTCTTTCAGGGCTTGGTAAATGTTGTTCCAGACCCTTCTAACTTTTAGGATCTGGATTGAAAAATCTGCTGATATTCTTATTGGTTTCCCCTGAATGTAATTTGATTCTTTTCTCTCGCGGCCTTTTTGTATGTTAGGTATTTTCATAATAATGTGCCTTGGTGTGGGTCTGTTGTAATTTTGTATATTTGGAGTCCTATAAGCCTCTTGTACTTGGTTTTCCATTTCATTCTTCAGATTTGGGAAATTTTCTGATATAATTTCATTGAATAGATTGTTCATTCCTTTGGTTTGTTTCTCTAAGCCTTCCTCAATCCCAATAATTCTTAAATTTCACCTTTTCATGATATCCCATAATTCCTGTAGATTCTGTTCATCATTTCTTACCATCTTCTCTGTTTGGCCAACTTTGTTTTTAAGGTTAAATATTTTTTCTTCAATGTCTGAGATTCTGTCTTCCACGTGTTCTATCCTATTGGTTATGCTTTCTGTGGAGTTTTTTACTTGGTTTTGTTTCCTTCATTTCAAGGATTTCTGTTTTTTTGTTTTTTTTTTTCAGTATCTCTAACTCTTTATTGAAATGATCTCTTGCTTCCCGTATTTGCTCTTTTAACTGTTGATTGGTGCGATCATTTAATGCCTGCATTTGCTCTTTCATCTCCTCCTTCAATGCTGGCATTTGCTCTTTCATCTCCTCGTTTGCTTCCCTGATTGTTTTAATTATGTACATTCTGAACTCCCTCTCTGACATTTCTTCTGCTGTGCTGTCATTGGGTTTTATTGATATAGTATCTAGGTTTGTCTGGGACATTTTCTTCCCTTGTTTTCTCAATTTGGTCAGATGTCAGTGGGACTCTGAGATATTGCAGATTTCCTCTATTGGCTTATAGTGTCCCTGTAGATTGCCAGTATATTACCTCCCAGCCTTTAGTAGCCTGAAGTCTTGGAGGAACTTGATAATGATGCAGTGCTTCCGAAGAAAGCTGCCTCTAGCCCCCTACTGGTTTCAGGGCTTGGAGGTGACTGTGCGGAACTGCTCTTACTGGGCTGTCTGCTCCGAGAAGCTGGCTGTGGAAGGAGCCTGTCACCAGAGGGAGCAGGGCTTCTTAGAGAAGTCTCTTGCTGCCCTGCCCTGGTCCCAGAGGCTGCCTGCGGGCCAGAGCTCGCCACTGGCTCCAGGACTTGGAGCTGGTTCTGTGCAGAAAGGCTCTCACTGGACGGCCTGCTCTGAGAAGCTGGCCATGGAAGGAGCCCGCCACCGGAGGATGCAGGACTGCCTGGGGAAGACTCTAGCTGCCCTGCCCTGCTATGAGAAGCCACCCCTGTCCGGGCCTGCCACCCGTGCCGACCTTCACCCGGTGGGGGAGACTCACCCCGTGGCTCTATGTTAGTCCGAGTCTCTCAATGCCTCCTCTTCTTGAATCCTGGGTTCTGGAGCGACAGGAGATGCAGTCACCCTCTAGTCCGCCATCTTGGATCCTGACTCTGGAATCCAGTTTTTATTTTTTGAATCATAATTCTCTTAATGTTTCTTCATGAAAATATATAACAATTTAATTTTCTATTCTGTTAGAAAATTCATTTGTTTGCAAGATCTATTATAAAAAGATCTGCTGTAATTTTTTTATTGATCTACTTTAAACAAATGCAAGCTTTCTCAGGGACTCAATAAAGAATGGTATTTTTGTATGTAAACTTTATGGGATGGGATTCAAACTATTGAATCAAGCAATGTCAAGGACTGCCTTGTCAAATAGAAGACAAGAGTAATCTCTTTAGGAGGTTGTACAAGTTTGGAAGAACAGACTTGTCTTCATGGATATGAATGTATTCATAATTATTAAGTAATTCCAGATTGTGACACTTGGTAAGACTACCCGTACCAAAAATAAGGGTTCTCATTGTTCCACTTAGTTGCCAGATTTAGATTTTCTTGAGAAAATGTAATTAACACATAAAAACATTTTTTCTTTGCATTTCCTTAATGAATAAAGTTTTATCAGAATTAATGCTCATTTTGCTTTATTATTTGAAAAATTCTCATTCTTTTCCTGTCATCAGTAGTCTTTTGTATTGTCCTTAAAAAACAATCAAAAATCAAAGGAATTTTATAGAGAGAGGTGCCATTTATGTTTAATTCTTATTTTTTTAGGAGACCCTGGATTTATTTATTTTTATTTATTTATTTTTTTGCAATCAAAGTGTGTCATGTTTATTCAATTTACAAATTACACACAGGAATGCATATAAATGAGTTAGTCATTAGTTCTCCAAGTGACTTATCCAGTTTGAGGTTTGTCTTAAAGTATGTCTTTAACCTTGTGAATTATTTTTTATAATGTACTTTGTGAAATGAAATGTTTCCATTTTAATTTTCATGTTTTATGTGTCATTTAAGAAATTATTTCTTACCCTGAAGTTTTATACTTCTGTCTGAACTCCTAAAATTAATGTTTATGGATTGTGTATGATCACAGTTCCCATTTTCTTTCTATGGAAACTCAGTTGCACTGGCAAATCTATTGAAATATCCACTAACCATTTCACATTGACCAGCAACATCCTATATCCTAAAGCAAGTTTGTGTACCAGTATAGTTGTGGTTACCTCTTCTATATTCTGTTATATTAATTAACTTTTCTATTTTTACTTAAGTAAATAACTTCTTAGTTACTATAACTTTGATATTTTCCAATCAGATAAAGCAAATCTGTTTACAAACTGTTCTTTTAAATTATCATTTAGCTAGTGTTTTATTCTTTTTCTTTTTAATATAATTTTTAAAATTGTTTTGTATCCCCAATATAAATTTAATTGAAATTCTTTAAATTTATAAGTAAATATGAAAATATTAATACCTTGATTATATCAAATGCTCTAATACAAAACAATTTCAAGCATTTCTACATTATTTTAGATAAAGCTTTGAAACTTTCTCCCAAATTTAGTGGTCTATTTTCACTAAAATGTCAATTATTTAAAACATAAATCCACTTAATCCAGCACAGTTAAAATGATGATATATAGAGGAATTAACAAAGGAGGGAAGTGTCAAGTTTCTAACCTTCAAGATATTGTACAACTCTCATTCTCCTTTCAAATCTTATATTTGGCATGCACAAAAAAATGTTTTGTGGATAGAGCAGGAAGATATAAAATCATATGCCTATCAGTAATATTTACTTTTTGAATAATTATTTCTCCCATAACCATATTGGCTCATCTAGAGCATCCATTTACGCAGTCATCTATTTTTGACATCTCCACTGTGCAGATTGACACAACTATCTTTTTGTCACTAAATTCATGGAACGTACTCTCTAGTTACATAAAGAATGTGCTTCTTCAAACACATGCAATTGATATTCATGATTAAATGTTTCTACTTAAATTTTTCTTCGTTCAAGATTGTCTCTTTTGGGTTTTCTGCTAATAAAATTCTACTTTTCCTTGGTAAATTACTAAATGCCTTCCTATGTTATAGTTTATCTGACTTACAGATTTATGGTCAAATATTATTTTTACTAATTATCATTATTTTAAGTGCATGTATTTGCTTACCATGTGAAAATTCATGGCATGAATAAATACACACTTATAAAATCAGGGTGTTGATATTTTAATGTTCTTAAACATCTTTAGTAAACTGATAATGTACTATTTGTTCTTATTTCTTGGGTATGGCGATCTCTTAATACATGAAGACAATGCACAGTGATCAAATCAGGGTAATTCATGTTTTCATTCTTTTATTATCATTTTGCATTTTAAGCCTTTGGACTCTTCTAGTTATTCATAAAATATAATATGATTTATCGCAAGCTCTAGTCAGTCCACTACTGTAGAACACCTGAACATATTATTTCCATCTAAGTGTGTTTTGGTACCTTGTTATCCAACCTCTGTCAATCTCCCTTTACTCACACCCATGACATTCTAGAAACTACTACTTTATACTCAGATTGCCTTTTTTTTTAAACAGCCAAATATGATAGAGATAATGCTGTACTTATCTTTCTTACCTGGCTTATTTCATGTAACATAATACTCTCCAGTTCCATCCATGTTTTTTTCAAATGACAGGACATCATCCTTTTTCATGGCTGAGTAGTACTGCATTGTGTGTAGGTACCACGGTTTTGTTCTGCATTCACCCATTACTTGGGAGATGCAGTTTTTTTCCACTTCTTGGCTATTGTGAATAGTGCTGCAGTGAACAAGGGCAGGCAGATGTCTCTTTGACACACTGATTTTATTTCCTTTGGATATACACTCAATAGTGGAATTGCTGGATCATATGTTAATTCTATTTTTAATTTTTTGAGGAACCTCCATACTGTTTTCCATCTGGTTATACTAATTACATTCCCACCCACAGTGTGCAAGTTTTCCCTTTACTCTACATCTTTGCCAGCATTTGTTATCTTTAGTCTTTTTGATAATATCCATTCTTACTAGGGTGAGATTATATCTCATTGTGGTTTTAACTTGCATTTCCCAGAAAATTAGTAAGGTTGGGCATTTTTCATAAGCCTATTATACGTTCATGTATCTTTTTTTGGGAAATATCTATAGAAATCTATTGCCCATTTTTAAATCATTTTATTATTACTGTTATTTTTTCTATAAGGTTTTTTTTAATTCCTTATATATTCTGAAAGTTACTCCATTCTTAGAAATATGGTTTGCAAATAGTTTCTCTTTACATAGATTTTTCTCTTCTCTCTGTTTTTTCCCCTGCTATATAGAAGTTTTATATATATATAAAATCTCATTTGTCTAATTTTGCTTTTAGTCTTTCTGCTTTTATGTCTTATCCAAAAGTGTGTATCCATTTCAATTTTCTAAGCTGTTTTCTTTATGTTTACTTCTAGTAGTTTAAGAGTTTCATGTTCTATATTTAACTCCTTGGCCCACTTTGAATCATTTTTTGTAACTGGTAAGAGATAGGGGTCTAGTTTCATTCTTCTGTCTATAAATATCTAATTTTCTCAACACCTCAATCTCAAAGATTGTCCTTTTCCCACAGTTTGTTCTAAGTACCTTTGTCAAAAATCAACTTTCTGTACATACATGGATTTACATAGAAGCTCTCTATTTTGTTCCTTGATCTGCGTGTCTATTTTCATGCCAATGCCTTGCTATTTTGATTATTATAGGTTTGTAGTATATTTTGAAGTTAGGTTCTATAATGCCTCCTGCCTCACTGTTCTTGCTCAAGTCATCTTTTGCTCTTTGGCAACCACTTGTTCCTTTTCGTAAATATTGCTTGGCCTATTCAGGATCTCACATACATCTATATGAATTTTAGGATAAGTTTTTCTAGTTTTCTGAAGAATATCATTGGTCCTTTGATGGAAATTGCATTGAAATGTAAATTACTTTGAGTAGTGTGGACATTTGACAATATTACCTCTTTTAATTATAAACATGGCAGATCTTTCCATCGTTTTGTGTGTGTGACCTCTGTTTTAGTTAACTTTTTCCTCATGGTGACCAAGAGAACTGACAGGAACAATGTAGAGGAGGAAAAATTTATTTGGTGTTCATGGTTTCAGGGGTCTCAGTCCAGAGACAGCTGACTTCATTGATCTGGGTATGATCGCCCTCCACCCGCGGGGACAATCACAACACGTATGCTCTTCTTGATCACAGGAACCAAAAGGGGCTTTATTCCACAAGTCTCAGACTTATATTGAGAACATCAGCCTATCAGAGAGTAGACTACCAGGAAAGTCAGCTTATCAAGGAACAGTCTCCAGGCAGATACCAGGATCGCCTCATGTACAACAGCCAACCAGAGTTACTTCCTAAAACTTGTTTATGAGTGCAGCTATGTCTGGCAAGCTGCCAGGCGCCATCTTAGAGATCAGGCCATGGTGCGGCTCTGGGGCCCTCAGAGCCTGCCCCTGACATCTCCCCTAATTCTTTAAATAAAGAAAAGATGACTTGGGACCACGCCTGTCTTAGGTTGTCCATGGCAAATTACATCCTTACCCGTCATTGGAATTCTGACCTCCAGGCGTCACAACCCTGTCTTAGGTTGGTATGCATTTCTATGGATCTTACCCGTCTTTGACTACTGGTCCAGCATGCTTAGCCATACTTGGGGGGAAGTGCCTGTCTCAATGGCTGTCAAAGTCTGTACTATAGCCTGTTGATGACATCGGGCATCTTGGCGAGCTCTGATTTGGCTGTGTATAACATAGGCTATCCCTAAGCAGATAATAATCAGAACAGTACTGTTCCAGCCCACTGTTTTGTTAAACCCAGGGCTTTAGATAACAAGAAGAACATCTCGGATACCGATGCAACTTGAACCCTGGTGGCATTGACTCTGTGTATTTCAGCTCATAGCTAACTGGTTAAATTATCAAATGTAGATGACCAATTACCAGTAAGGTAGACAAAGAGAATTTTAGATAACATAACCACAGAGCTAAGGTTATTATAAGCAATAGGGGTGACACACACTGCTCTTAAAGGATAAACACATCCCAGTCCCAAAAGTTCTTGCAAGATATCCACTTGTTCTTGTAGTAAGTCCACTCTTTGATTTACAAGGAGTATGCCTGCTGTTAGATGTTGGTTTAGGGTCTCTTTAGTCTGTAAGGCTGTAGCTGTATTTTCGGCCAAGTGATTGACTGCTGTTGCTGTAGGTATGGCAGTTGCTAGTGCTGCTGTTGCAGAAACCACTATTGCAGTGACCATAGCCGCTGTGATGCCAAATTCTCTCCTGTTTCTTGATAGTAACACTGGCAATTCCACATCTGTAACAGAGACTGGGACTGGTAGGAAGGTAGGAACACACATTAAGACTGCCAGCAGGAACCTAGAAGCATTCCAACATTGAGAGAGATAGCATCCTAAGAGACTAAAAAGAGGTTGTAAGTTAGTTCAAGGGAGGCTACTAGCATCATGGTCATCAGAAGTATGTTGGTCTGAGTTACTTGTTGGTAGCGTTGGCACTGGTCGAGTTAGTTGCTCAGGAACCCAGATAGGCGATGTTTTGTCCTGTGGAAACACACAAACCGAGCTTTGGCTCCAGTAAAGCACTGGGTCCGGGCCGTTCCATTGTCCTGTAAGAACATGCTTCCATTTTACCGTCGCTCTATCATGTTGTTTATGATTGCCATGTCTCTCAACGGCACAGCGACCCTCATTATCCAGAGTTAAAAAAATTAAAATAAAGAGGCAAAGAGAAAGTTTTTCTTTAGGGGACCTGAAGGTCTCCCCTATTCCCCCTTTTGTTTATTTACAGACTTTCTTAGCACTTATTTAGACCCTGATGTATTTTATCACATAAGCACTTTCTTACCCAGAAACATTTTGTTTTTCACTGGATATATTTCCATATCTAGAACCTTTTATTTTTTTTTTTTATCTGTTGACCTCTTTGTTCACATTCTGAAACAACTCTTATGAAATTTCTGAATTTAGATAAATTACTCTATTTTAACAAGATTAAACATTTTGTTATTTATAGTACTCTAATTGAAACACAGTTGAAACTTTTAGAACCCTTTGTGTATAGAATTGTACCTGTTAGGACATAACTCTTAGTAACCTTGTTTTTAATTTAGTGATGACACAAAACAATTTTCTGTACAAACACATTTGAGTAATCCCATGCATGTCAATTCTAATTCACTTATTTTCTTAAAAAAAACCCAAGATATTAGACAAGTGTCCTGAACAGTATTTGCCATCTTTTTCTTGTTGAAGGAAAGTCCTAGAAAAATTGATGTTAGACATTTTATAAACATCAACATTATATTAGTTTGACCACCTAGAGACTTGCAAGTTATTTTCAAGACATTTTACTTCTATTAGTTTACCCAATTTAAATTGAACCTTTTTAAATCACGTGAATTAAAAATATTTGGATCCATTTTTAAATTTTAATTTTAGGAGCGCTCAGTTTTGATACAGACAAAACATGACATCAGACAGCACAACATACACATAACACAAAATCAAAGGCCTTGAAACTTTATAGGTGAATCTCCATTGCAATGTAAGAGATGTTCAAAAACTCTAGTTGAGTAAAAAAAATAGAACTGATCAAAAAAGTCATGAACTCAAAAAAAAAAATGTAGAATTAAAAAAAAAAAAAACAAGAGTCCTGGAAAAATGATACGGGAAAAATTATACCGCCGTTAATTACTTTAGTAAAGCACCATAAAATTTACTTTTGCTGGAGTTCAGGTAAGACTTTTTTTGCTTCTTTTTGGTGTTTGACACTGGTCTCCTACTGAGCCTTCAGGCTTTCTCTATTTACATTTCAATGTAAGCCTTGACTGAGATTTGGATCTGAAAGGGGTAAAATGTTCCAGCAGAAACTTGATGCCTAGGGCATTTTAACCCTTAATCCTGGTTAGTAATCAATTCAGGTTTGGACGCAGAAAATTATGAAACAATTATCTCCCAATATCTGTGGGGACTGGGGTTACTATATCATACTCCATACTAGGACATGCCACTGATGGTTGGGCTGGTTCTAAGAGCTGAGAGCGCAGGTTCACCATGTGTGGTGTGTGTTTGCCCCATCTTTTCTTTAGTAGATCCTGTAATAGCAAGATTTTTTGTTCTACATAGTAAATCCTCCTCTTCATCTGAACTATCCTCACACCCAGTTTCATTTTCCTTGTCTGTCTCTGATCTTATTGACGCCCTTTCTGATGCTTTAGACCTTTCCTGTTTTATTTCCTCCAAAACCTCTTCCCCTTGTTTTATGGCCTCTCTGCATTTGGTATTAGGAGTATCTAAACACCCTCTAACTAACATCCATATGGCCATGGTTCCCAGGGGTAATGGTTTTACTCTCTCTGTCGCTCTCAAATCCTCCCCTAGAAGCTCCCATTGAGGGATATTCAGTAATCCCTCGTCCAAGAACCATGGCGCAATATCTTCCACTGTGCGTAAAAAGTTTCAGGCTGTTTTAGTTTCAAGAGGAATTCCATTGGCCCGGAGCAAATCCTTTAAGGGAACTTCCATGCGCATTTGTGACATTTCAGTGCCCATATTTCTCTATTAAACTAACAGAATGCAAAGCACTTTAACTAGCAAAACAAAAGCGAAAGCACTTACAAACACTCAATCTCCATCGCTTATCACGGGAACTTTAACTCGTCGCTTATCCCGCGAACTTTAACCTGGCCAGACTGTACTTTACTTTCCCTGTATTTACCTGATCAGTTCCTTCTTTGTAACTCGAGTTCCCGGGTCTCAGCACCACTTATGATCGCCCACTGCCTGCGGGGACAATCACAACACATATGCTCTTCTTGATCACAGGAACCAAAAGGGGCTTTATTCCACAAGTCTCAGACTTATATTGAGAACGTCAACCTATCAGAGAGTAGACTACCAGGAAAGTCAGCCTATCCAGGAACAGTCTCCAGGCAGATACCAGGATCGCCTCATGTACAACAGCCAACCAGAGTTACTTCCTAAAACTTGTTTATGAGTGCAGCTATGTCTGGCAAGCTGCCAGGTGCCATCTTAGAGATCAGGCCATGGTGCGGCTCTGGGACCCTCAGAGCCCGCCCCTGACATCTGGGTCCAAGATGAGGCAGAACATGACAGGAAGGTGTGGCAGAAAAAAAGCAGCTTGAAACATAGGAGAGAGGAAGAGCAGTCTACTTGCCAGGAACAAAATATAAACTTCAAAGGCAAGTCCTCAGTGACCCACCTTCTCCAACCACACACTACCTTTCTTCAGTCATCACCCAGTCAATCCATTCAAGTGGATCAGTGTGCTGAATAGATTTAGATTATCCTAATCCAATCATTTCACCTGCAAACTTCCTGGCATTACCTCACACATGAGCTTGTAGGGGGATGCCTCATGTCTTAACCATTATATCCTCTCCGATTTCTTTCATTAGTTTTATATGTTCATTGTAAAGGTCTTTCTCTTCCTTGGTTAAATTTATTCATAAGTTTTTTTGTTTTTATAGTTGTCATGAAAGGGATTTTTTACATGATTATTTTCTCAGCATATTGTTTTTGGTATACGTAAATGTACTGATTTTGTGTGTTGATTTTGTATCCTGCAGTTTTATTGAATTTGTTCATCAGGTTTAATTATCATTTGGTGGAGTTGTTAGGATTTTCTGTGTACAGATTTGTATCATCAGCAAAGAGGGCTCATTCAACTTCTTCACATTCTATTCAAGTCTTATCTTTTTTGTGTTGAATACAAGAGGTATGAGTGGACACCCTTGTCTTGTTTCAAATCTTTAGAGAAACTCTTTTAGCTTTCATCCTTTTGGTATAATATTGACCGTAGGTTTATTACATAGTCTATTATTTTCAGGTACAATCCATTTGTATCTGATATTTTTCAGATTTTATATCATGAAGGGAAGTTGAATTTTACTGGATGCTTTTTTTCTGCAACTATTGTGATGATCCTTTACTTTGTTTATATGTTATAAAGTTTGTTGATTTACATATGTTGACTTGTCCTTGCATTCCAGCGATGAATATTGATGGATGCTCCTTATGATATATGGTTGGAATTGATTTGTCAAGATTATTTTGAGTTTTTAAATCAGTTTCTTAGATATATTGGCCTATAGTTTTTTTTTGTGTGTGTGTGTGTGTGTGGGTGTGTGTGTGCACACCCATACTTATATGTCCTCTTTTCATTTTAGTACCTGGCCTCATAGGATGAGTTCAGGAGAGTTCACTCCCTTTCAATTTTTTTGGAGTAGTTTGAACAAAATTATATTAGTTCTTCCTTAAAATTTGGAAAAATATAGAAATGAAGCCATCCAGCTCTGTTCCTTTTTCTTTTTATTTCCTAATTTGGAGGAGGTTTAATTAGTGATTCAATCCCATTTCTCATTTGTTTGTCTGTTCAATTTTCTGTCTCATAGCTTGATTTTGGTAGGTTATACATGCCCAGAAATTTGTACATTTATTCTGTGTTCCAATTTGTTGGCATATAGTTTTTCATAATCTGTAATGATCATTTCCGTATATGTAGGATGTCAGTTACGTTTCTTTATTAATTTTTAATTTTATTTCTTAATCTAACTAAAGATTTATTGATTGTATTTATCTTCTCAAAATCCAACTTTCATTGTATTCCTTCATGGTTTGGTGGGTACCGCACTGATAAAGCTTGAGTCTTTTCTCATTATCTTTTGAGTGCCTGTTTTTCCAGTGTGTTTTATACTGTCACATGTTTTCCTGATGGTAGCTCTCCTTTTGCTTCTGGATGTAGGACTCTGAAGCATCTGGTCATGTCCCAGGTCTGAAAGAAGGTCATGTTCTTTCAGGTCTTGGGAGTGGCACCTCCTTCCAAGTGGAAACAGCTTGTCCCTTTGCCTACAGTGTGAGGTGCTGTGAAGGTTTGGGTATAGGTGTCATAGTTGTTCTTCTTGGTCACATTTGATTAAAAAATTTGTAGCCGCTGTGCTAGTTTGGTAAAATGTCTCTATGGACCCAGGGCTGGGTATACGCACAGGTTTCTGATCCTTAGGGTAGTATGAATTAATAATTCCCTTCACAAAATGGACCTGAGCTACAATAGCTTAAACTCTGGGAATTAGTGGGGACACAATGTGAGTTACTTATTTGAAGTAAAGCCTCTATGTGAATTCCAAGTAGTAATCCTAGCTGAGCTATAGGTGATAACTCCAGCTAGAACTGCTGGAAGCTAGAAGTGCTAGCATTTATACCAATGGAATCTTCTGGGACTTTCCCCTTTATTCTTCCACCACAAAGGACATTCCCTGTGGCTAGGGTCCTGGTGTTATGGTTGTCAGTAATCTTTGTTGGCCTTCTTCTGCTGCCATCCCAGATTACCACATCTTAAAGTATTCCAGTCTCTGCTTTCCAGAGTTTGAGCATGTGTCCCTTGTCACTCACTTCGAAACGCAGTTATCAATCTATCCCTTTGTTTCGTCTGTATGGGGGAAGATGCAAGCTATTGCTTAAGCAGTGTAATTCCATTCTGATTCACACAGGTGGGGAGTTTCAGTAATTGTGATACTAGAGACAACCAGAATTTATCACTGCATCATCAGAAACTCTACAGCCTAGCATTCCCGGAAAGATACCTCTGGGGAATGGAGGAGGTATGGTAAAAGGGAGGAAAGGTGGGATGAAACTGATCAAATTACACTATGAACATATATAAATATATCACGGCAAATTCACCTTTATGTGTATCTATAAAGAACCAATTAATTAAAACTATAAATAATAGAAGGAAGGTCAGTAGAGTAAAGGAGGCCAGAAGGAGGGAAGAGAGGAGGGAAAGAAAATGTACTGGGAACTGAAGTAGAGAAAATTATATTCTAAGCATGTGTGATTATGTCAAAATGAGCCCCAATATTACATATAAATATAATACACCAATGAAACATAAAAGTTTGTTAGCATGTTTTCAATTTATTGCATTTCCATATTACAAATTATTATTTAAAGTAATGAACGTTATTTTTTTCTCCTTTCCTGCAGTTTGCAAAGAATCATTTCAAATTATAATATCTCTCCTTTGGTGGTGCTTTTATTTTATTTGCATTACATGCTGTACTTCTTAAAACATTTGTTAAATCTACAGAAGCCTGACACCTATAATTTTCTCTTTAATTGTACAATCAATAGGACATTTAATTCTTTTGTTTTTCATTAATAAAATGGATGGATATAAATTTGGAAAACAATGTAATCTACTATAATATGAGCCTATTCACTCTATCTTTTCTATTCTTTTGAAGAGCTTTGTCCTACTATCTCTAAAGTGATAGAATCTATTTAGAAAAGAAAGGTAATGAAAATCATCATTGATGCAAACTCAATGATCATATAAATGAAATAAATGTTAACATTCCCTTATGCAGAGTGTAATGATAATAATAATACATGGGCTTATGTTTGCTAGAAACAAATTTTTAAAACTTAAGAAGCAATCTTGCTTCAATTTGTTCTTTTCGTGTATTTTAATTAATTTATTTTGAGGTAATTATAGAGTCACAAGCAATTATAAGAAATAAACAAAAGTACTTTTTATTCAGTGTCCCCCCAGATAATTAATTTTTGCAAAGCTGTAGTACAATAATGCCATCAGAATAGGAACAGAGTATTTCCATTGTTACCTTTCTCAGGTTGCCCTATAATCTCTTAACTTCTGCCCTTACCTCCATCCCTTCCTTAAAAGTTACTAAATATGTATGTGTTCTTAATTTATATAATTTTGTCATCTAAAGATTCTGTACAATGAAATAATTCAGTATGTAACTTTTGGGGATTGACCTTTCTTACTTCAGCATGATCTTCTGGAGATTCCCCCAGATTGTTGAATACACCCGTAGTTTGCATGTTCCTGAGAATTCTCTCATTGAAGGATATTTGGGTGGTTCCTAGTTTTGACTGTAATGAACAGATGCAAATATTTATGTTCAAGTTGTTGTGTGCATATATGTATTTATTTCTCTAGGTAAATGCCTAAGATCAGAACTCCTGGACTATACTCCAGTTGAGTGTTTAGCTAATTTTAAGAAACTGCTAAACTCTTTTCCAGAGGGGCTAAACATTTTACATTTCTTCCAGAAATGTAACAGAATGTCCAAAATTCTGCACAGCCACACTGCATTTGTCACCATCACTATTGCTTAAAACATTCTGAGAGGTGCATTAGTGATACTTCATTGTGGTTTTCATCTACATTTCCCTAACCGCTAATAAAGTTGAACACATTTTCACATGCACACTTGCCATTTGTATAACCTCTTTGGAGAAATGTTACTCTTGATTTTAGGAAGTCTATATGTTCTTGGCAATGGTCCTGTGTGGCACATATGATTTCCAAATATTTTCTCCCAGTGTATGGTTTTCCTTTTCATCTTCATAATGGATCATTCACAGTGCAAATATTTTTCCATTGGGAAGCACAAGTTTTCCTTTCACAGATTGAATTTTCAATTTCAAGTCTAAGAATTCCATACCTACCCCCATATCCCAAAGATACTCTCATGTGCATTTTCTAAAATGGGATGAAATAAAAAATTCACTGATGTCATATTTGGAACGCAAACACTAAGAAAGCAATAATGTTGCAAAAAATTTAAAGGTAAAGTTAGTCATTCAGGACCAAATAAAGCACACATCACAATTTGCTTTTCATTTACTTGATTGATCATAACTGTCAGTCAAAGATTCTTCTCCGACCAAGAAACAAGTAATCATTCCTCATGCATTTACTGTCCACAATATTTATTGTATTTACTACAACATGATCAGTAGTCTGATCTTTTTTCTTAAAGTAGAACACAAAATTTTAATAATTTTATGAGAATAATAATTTACAAATATATAAAAGTTTATTTGAATCTCCCAGTTTACTAATACATCTTAAAATGTCACATCATGTAATGTTTTATTTGATTTGACAAGGTTAAGGATCCTGTGGTCAGACATAAAAAGATTCAAAATCTAACATTAGCCATTATTATTTTGACAATCTTGTATTAGCCTCGATTTTCTGTAATTGAAAAAGGGAATTTAAAGTGAGTTAAATAAGATACTTACAATTATAAGCAAGAAGCCTGGCCAAAAATTAATAAATACATAAGTGATAGTCAATAATTTATTGCCTAAGAATAAAACTGTTAATCCTTATTCATTTATTCATCTTTTTCTGATTAAGTCTCTCATATCTGCTACTGGTTAGTGGTGGTTAGGGATTATGGAGGAAAAACTATGTGAAGTGAATGTAAGGGAAAAAATAATGCTGTCCAAAAATATTGGGAAAATAATGGGAATGCAGACACCATGAGTAAACTTGTTTGCAGCCTTCCACTTACAATAAATGAATTATAAAATGAAGACCACAACAGCATGGCCATAAAGAGTGCCTGTTTAAATTTATGTACGCTCAATGATATAGCGCACCTGAGGGGAAATGTATTAGAAAATGATTACTTTGGGTTATGTCTCAGATTTTTCTTTTTTAATTTCCCTGTAATAAATAGCTCCCGACTATTCCAGGCTTCTGAAGTTTTCCTCGGGGTATCACACTTAGTAGAGCTTGTGTACTCTGCTCCAATTACAGAATTCCTAGGAGTCCCTCTTCTGAACTGCCACGAACAGTTCCTAAAGGCAGTCAACCGATGATCAGAGGCGGGCCACCTACAGTTAAGCAGTACATCAAAAGATGGCATGGTGAAGGCAATTTATTTTCTTACTCTTGTATTTGCCACCCCACAGAGGGAATTGCAATACTTGTTGCTGCTTGCTTTCTGTTCCTTTGTAGAGATAATATCGTACAAGTAAAATTATATCAGATACAGATTCTCACACGAATGAGAGTTTCTCCAAAATGCCCTAAGTCCTCAATGTTTAGAGAATTTGACATGACATCATCTGTGGAACTGCATACAAATAAACCATAAGATTTTTTTTTTCTTCTATTACCTGGGAAATGTTTCAGAATCGGATAAAAAGGCTCATTTTTTTATTGTATAAATGCCGAAATCCATTTTCTTTTATGTTCTATAATATGTAGTAATACCTCTTCTCAGTAATTCAAATTTTGCTTTGAATTTAATTATCCAGCTCAGGTAGTATTTAATAAAATATGTATACATTTTAGACCTATATTTATTATTTCTTTGAAGAGAAAAGCATACTTTTGTGCTTTTCTAAATTAAAAGAAGATTTAGTGTCATGCAAAGCTACATGGAATAAATTTTGTAATGATGAATCATGATGTAATGAGTGAGCTTATTTATGAATATAACCCTTTAACATATGGATTATTCGCAGATTATTTTACTGATATTGGTGCCATTTACTTGGCAATAAAACATATGAGGAATATCTTAATGTACTGTATTTACTACTTACATGCCTAATTCCTGGTGGCTTTTTAAGATTGCATGATGTGCCATGCATATTCAATTGAATTTGAGATGGATTGCTATTCACATCTCTGTAATTTTCACAAAATGACAAATTGATCATAATTTTGAAGTAAAAATCATGACCTCATTTTATTTTGAAATATGTAATTTCTGTAGAATATATAGTTTGATGCTTATACCTCATATCCTCATCTGAAAGCAAACATAATTCTCTAAGTTATAGTATTTTATAGAATATTTTCAATAAGTAATACAGATATTTTTGCAATACTGTATATTATAAATATAAGGCAATTTATGTTCAGAATTATTTTATAGTTTATTTCCTATCTAATTTAATAGATTAATTATTATGTGGTGTTTTCTAATTTTTGGAGAAAATAAGACATACGAAATCATATCTAAATCATAAGCTAAAAATATCATTGGATTGAATATTATATTGGAAATATGTTCATGTATTGAGCGTTTTCTGTTTTATTAATTTTAATATTTTTTTATTCCCTTCTGGTTTTGTTTTGACTTTCAATGACTGTTTGGATTGAGTCTCCTCAAGAAGCTAGGAAAATTTAATATTACAATACCAGGTGGTACCCTGTGAATCAAATGCAGAAAAGTAAGATGAAACGACAAAGATGTAGAGAGCCAGGGACATACTGAAAACTTATATTTTAATTCAGTTTTATTAGAACACTTATAGTTATATATAGCAGTTGTGCTCCTGACAACTCATACGTGCATGGAATTTGATTTCAGTTCATGTTCCCCCATTTTATCTCCCATCCTCCCTACCTCCCTCATTCTCCTTCTCTACCCTACTTGACTTCCTTTTGCTCATCTATTAAGTTATATTTGATTGGGTCTGTATGCTATCCTGTCCTTCCTTCCTCCTTTCCTTTATTTTACTCTAGTTTCTCCATATGAGAGAACATGTTCCGTCTTTGAGTTTCTGAGTTTGGCTTATTTCCCTTTGTATGATGTTCTCTAGATAGAAAACTTTTCTTTCTGTCCATTTCTCTCTCCCTAGATGCTCCTATCTTTGTATTCTCTATTATTCTTCTATTTTCATGATTAAGTTTTCCTGATTTGAACTGGCCCACTGCCCTTCCAGTTCAAACCAGGTTTGGAGTGAAGATGTCCCTCCCTTCTTTTCTTTTCTTCCTTCTTTTTCTCTCTTTCTTTCTAGTGAGGATTGAATGGAGGGCCTCAGATATGCTACACAAGTGCTTACAACTGAACTACCTCCCCGAGTTTTTATTTTATTTTGAGACGGAGTCTGTAGCTAAGTTGCCAAGGCTGACCTCAAACTTGAGATCCTATTTTCTCAGCCTCCTGAATAGCTGGAGTTACTGGCATGTGGCACCATAATGGACCGCAGAGTCACTTTCTGAGGTAGCAAGATGGTTGGCTCAGTTCCTAGCTGGAATGCTGTATTATGTTCTTTGTATATTTCAAGCAACAGCTTCAGGATAGTCACTCACTGAGAGTAGTATGTATTCCAGGGCAGTGGTCTTTTGAGTCTGCTCTCTGTAAAGAAATCTTAATTTTTAACTAGGAAAAATCAACTTCCAATCACTTCCTCCAGCTTCAGATTCTAGAAACTTCTGAGTAGTCCCTCATCCTCTATTAATCATATATTTTGGATATACTGCTCTTCCAAGGAGATGTATCTATGTTTTGAAAAGATTGAGACTTATTTTTTTAATTTTTTTCAGACTTCTTATAATAAATATTGGAAGATTAATTAAAGAATGTGTTAATTGTTGAAATGGGTATTCAGATATTTATTTTACTATCTTTTTATAGGTCAAATCTTTTCAAAAATATAAGAATAAGCAATTTATAAAGGGATTCTTAAGTATATAAGAATGTAAAATATCACCCACTATCTCAATTCACATCAAAAATACTGCTACAGTTTTTACAATTGACTCCCAATAGTTATTTCTAAACACCCTGTGTGTGTGTGGGGGGGGTGAGTGTGTGTGTGTATGTGTGTGTGTGTGTGTGTGAGAGAGAGAGAGAGAGAGAGAGAGAGAGAGAGAAAAGAAGAGAGAGAGAACATGAAGACCCAGAGTCAAAAAAAAAAAAAAAAATCCTCTTTCTGTCATCTCCTGCATGTTTAGGCATAGATGGAATCAACTCTTTATGTTTTCTCATCCTAGAATTCAATTTGAAGAAATAGGATGAAAAGCAAGGGTAAGAATTTAAAGAAATCTACAAAAGTACCTTAAGGGTTAGGTGTGGTGGCACAGGCCTATAATCCCAGGTGCTCAGCAGGCTGAGGCAGAGGATCAAAGCTAGCCTCAGCAACTTAGTAAGGCCCTACGTAAATCATAGAGACCCTGTTTCTAAATAAAGTATTAAAAAGAGCTGGGGATGTGGCTCAGTGGTTAAGCACTTCTGGTTCAGTCCCCAGTAACCCCACCCCCCAAAAAAGTACCTGAAGGGTTTTTTTTCTTCTCAGACATAACAAATGTACATCCTCTTGCACCTCATTAGTCAAAGAATCTCCAATGTCCAGGAGTTCTATTTCAATAGACTGAGAAAATATATTGAGCCTACAGAGAAGCATGATAAGGATAAAAAAAGAATAAATTATTATGAACAAGTAATACAAAATTGCTATCTTCCAGTCTGAATTATGCCTACTTATTTTGTGCCTTGAAACCACAGTTTTGATAATCGCAGATTGTATTATATCTTTAAACGATTTATCTCATCTCTAAAGGTAGATTTACTATTATAAGAAGACAAATTTTGATCAACTAATATTTGGTTATTTCACTTCATGTTAAAGCTTATCAGTAGTTCAGAATCCTAGTTCCCAGGTTGACAAAAATAAACAGGAAAATAAAAATGTCTTTTTATTCAAAAACAAGAAACTACATGAGGCACTATATAGAAAACCATAACCATAACATATTTTGTTCTTTGGCCTAAAGCTGAAATGTTTTTTTCACTGAGTTATATATTTCTTTCTTAACACAAATGAACAGATATTTAAGTTGGCATTACGTTCCCTTAATATATTCTTATATTTGGTAAAATTGATATTTGCCAAGATACAAAACTGATATAAATATAGTTAAAATAAAAGGAAAAACATGTAACATGGGCAATACTTCCAGCAATGGTAGCATGAGGCAGTCAGGTGATTTCATAAAGGAGAACACAAATATAAAACTCAACAAAATTATTAAAAACAACAAGCACAAGACAATAGAAAATGACCAAAGAGAGACAATATCTTGAGAACAGTATTTTCTCATCAAAAAGTGCTCGTGTTTTAGGTGACAATGGTGGTTGTTCACTGTCTTTTTGTCTTAGAATATTTCTATATACCTACAAGTGATTATTTCAGTTCAGAATAGGTGAAAGAAAAAAGTGAATAAACACACAATTCAAGCAAAAATAATTCAGTGTTCCTTGGAATTAATGAATGTACATTGTGAAAGTTAATTTTTGTCTTTGGTTAGGAAATCTACATTTTAGAGGAAGGCAAAGCTTATGGTAACCACCTTTCCCTCCAATTTCAAATCACATTCAAGGCAAGACATAGGAAATACAATCATAAAATAAAGAACTAGAACTCTAATACAATTGCTTGTGCTCCCAACTGTAGACCAACCTCCATCACACTTGATTTCAAAGGTCTACATTCAATTGTTAACATATTTCATGCTACATTTTCATTATGCATTCATCAGTTAATGCACATTTAAGTGGATTCAACTTCTTGACTATTGTGAATAGTTACCATAAGTATGAGAGTATGGATGTCTCATTGATATACTGATTTCATTTCCTTCATAATATACAAAGGAATCAAATTGCTGCATAAGTTTTATCTTTCATTTTTAAGAATCCTTCATATTGTTTGCCATAATGATTATACTAATTACTGATTTATATTCCAACTGACAATGGGCAAGGATTCCCTTTTCTACACATCCTCACCCACTTGCTATCTTTAAGTCTTTTTGATAAACATCATTTCTAACAGGGTGAGTTGACATTTCATTTTTGTTCTGATTTGCATTCCTCTGATGCTTAGTGATGTGCAGCATTTTGTAATATACCTGTTGGCTATTTGTATGTTTTCCTTTTGATAAATGTCTCTGTCTTTTACCTATTTTTAATCAAGTTGTTTGCTGTTATGTTGTTTGAGTTCCTTATATATTCTGAATATTAGCCACCTGCCAGATATAGAGTTCGCAAATATTTTCTCCATTCTTTAGGTTGTCTCTTCATTATTTTGATTGTTTTCTTTGCTGTGCAGAAGCATTTTAATTTTATATAATCCAGTTTGTCTATTTTTGCTTTTATTTTTTGTGCTTTTCATGTCTTGTCTAAGTAAGCCTGACCAATTCCAGTGTCCTGAAGTTTTTCCTGTGTTTTATTCCAACAGTTTCATAGTTTTCAAATCTTACATTTATGTTTTTTTAATCTATTTTGAGTTAACTGGTGAGAAGTGGAGGTTGAGTTTCATTCTTCTGCAGGTGAATTTTCTATTTTCCCAGCACAATTTATTGAAAAGACTTTTCTTTCTCCACTGCATGCATTAAGTACCTTTGTCAAAAATCAGTGGGCTGTGGATGCATGGATTGTCTTCTATGCTTTCTATTCTGTTCCATTAGTCTATGTATTTGTTTTTATGATAATGTTACACTGTTTTGATTACTACAGCTTTGTAGCACGTGAATTTTTTAAAAGGTTCACATATCAAATATGAATGTATAAGTACTGTTATTAAAGTTCCCAGTTTTGAATTATTTCAAGATGAATCTTTCCAGTAGCTAATTTTGTGAAACTATTAACACAGGAGATTGGCAGAAAGTATTCTATGATTTTTCTATCTCTACATACAGCATTGTTACTCTGACTGAACACCCACCATAGAAGTCTCACTGTTAATACAACACAACTCTGAAAAGTGGAGTCCTGTTTTAATGCTCTTTTCATCATGAACATGCAGAGAAAGGAAATAGATATTCACTGAGATTGAATTACATAGAACAAGTCTCTGATAAAGTCATTCCCTTTATCTCAAAAATGAAAATTTTTGGTATTTTATTCTAGTACAAGGTCCTATATGCTATGTAGTGTGCCCATGCTCTGTTCCCTTTACCTTTGCTTAAATGGGAAATTTATTATGAATATCTGATAACCACTCTGTGTTTTTGTGTTGTATAAACTGGAATTTATGTGTCACAGTTTAAAGATTATAAAATGTCTACATAGGAATTATAACTTTAAAGAAAAAATATGTCATCTACAGAATAAGAAATCAGATATAAGTAGATACTTATCTTCAGATGTAATACGTGGACCTGACTTTAAAATGTCTTGCAAAAATATATTCACAATCCCAGTTTAATGTAATAGTCTCATTTACAAACAACAAATCATTCTTTAAACTAGGTTTGTTTGCCAATGAGGTAGGTTTTATTAGTTTTTTGTTGTTGTTATGTAGCATTGTGACAACAGATAACTGATACATGATGGTTATAACTACCATACATGTATCAATTTATGTGCAAAGTATACTGAAATGACTTAGCACATTATTTAATAACAACAAAATGGTAACATGTGCTGTGCTTTTGGAGAAACAACTAAAGAGTATACAAAAATATTAGAAATTTTTTTTCTGCGGATCCTTTACACGACTCATTTCATTGATGTGTTTTACAGAATTAGTGCAATTCTTAAGAGGTCACAGACAGAGTGTGTTACTCTGTTTCTAATTCTACACACAGACATACACACTTCTGAATCTGATACATCCTTCCATGTACTATGAGACATTGGACAGTTTAACCTTGAATTTCTTCATCTGTACAATAGAGTTAGCAATATCTAACTCATAGTGTTATAGTGTGGATAACATAAAAGTGGCCCATAACAGTAAAAAGAGACAAAATACAGAACTTCATTCATTTTAAAATCTTCATGTAAGCAGCTGTTTCAGCTAAAATTCACATTTGGTCATAAATAATGAGTGATATAAATATGTTAGCATTTATACAGTTAGAAGTCTCCAAGTGTATTTGTAGGCAGTTCAAAATTGGTACTGAGATTAAAATTGGTCATGAATGGTCTCTATTTCCACTATAATTATATGGCATAATCCTCATTCTTGAAGTATCAAGAAGCCTCCAACTTTTTCAGGTTTTGCACTCATATTTCAGATAAGAACAAATTGAAATTTCCCAAAACTAGAATCTATGCTAAATATATACTAATTATGATATTTTTTTCAAGTTCCTCGTAGTTGCTTATATAACTTTGGAATTATCTCATATGATCATCTTTTAGTTGTCTATTTATTTATTTATTTAGGGGGGTACTGGGGATTAAACTCAGGAGCATTCGACCACCGAGCCTCATCCCCAGTCCTATTTTGTATTTTATGTAGAGACAGAGTATCACTGAGTTGCTTAGTGCCTCGCCATTGCTGAGACTGGCTTTGAACTTGAGATCCTCCTGCCTCAGCCTCCCAAGTTGCTGGGATTACAGGCATGCATCACCCACCCAGACTCACATGATCATCTTTTAGCAGTAAGGTCTGAAAAAATATTTGTTAACTACAAAAATTATAATCCACAAATATTAGGTTCTTTTAGCAAGCGGGAAATGGGAAATTAACATTTAGTAGAACATTAGTCATAACTGTCTAAACCGTCCATTCAGAACATGAAATAATCAAGTTACAAATAATCTAAAAGATTCTCTTACAAATGATCAGTATTTACCATAGTGTGAATTTTAAAATTCTAAGATACATTTCTGTTGGGGGCTGTGCCAACCAGAATGGCGCCTGATCACATGGACAGTGAGGAGGGTAATTAACATAAGCACACTCAGGTGATTTATCACTGGCTGTATTCAGTTAAGTCCACACGCACAACGCGTGCACAGGTGTTCCCGAGGGCGCCTGCTCGGGCCTGCTCGTTCTGACCCTTGCCGTGATGGGGCAGCTGGCTCCTCGCCTGATCGTAACTGGCGTGACCCCGCCCTCCATCTCCTGGAGGGAATATAAGCGGGTGGTGGGCAGGGGGCGTGACAGTAAGAGCAGCAGCTAGCAGAAAGAAGCAGAGTAGAAGCCACTAGCAGAAAGGAAGAAGAAGCGGCAAGCAGATAGAAAGCACCTCTGAAAAGAAGCACCTCAGATAGACGCACCTTTAGTTCACAGGATGCAGGACGCACCTTTAAGAAGAAGCAGCAGAACTAAGAAGAAATAGATCTCTGATAAGTGTAGAAGCCTCTCTTTCTCTAAAACTTTCTCTCTGAGCAAAGTTTCTCTTCCTGATAAGCAAAGTTTCTCTTCCTCTAAGCAAAGTCTCTCTTCCTCTAAGCAAAGTCTCTCTTCCTGATAAGCAAAAAGTTTCTCTTCCTCTAAGCAAAGCCTATCTTTCTCTCAAAGTCTCTCTTCCTCTACAAATTAGTGAATATAGGAAAAATAGTTTATTCCCAGGCCCCTCTGATAAATACCTGTGCAATTGTTGCCGCGGGCAGCGACACATTTCAAATTTACTCATTTCTATATTTATACACTGGTAGATTGCTTCCCTCAGGATCTTCTTACCTGTGAAGTAGAATTTAACAGCTATTTATATGACTACTCTGAGTGATGTGATGTTTTCATGTGGACCCACCTATGTGGGCAAGGTCAGATGCTCTGTGTGTGTTTACAGGAGGGGAATTTTCACAAAAGTAAGTTGCCTAGAAGCACAATTATCTCTAGCACAATTGAGTGGTCCAGAGTTATGCATCCTAACCAATACAGAGACTTTCAAGGAGTTTTCAAACTATAACTGATAAAGCAAGTCAATTTCCCCCTATAGATGGAAGCCATAATGTATACAGGCAATATAGTACTATAAAAAAGGAAAATAAGTTAATATAAAATAAGAAGCAAGAATGAATCAATTGTTCCAAAAATCATCCTGATCTGATTGCTTTGGGTTGTTGAAACATTTTTAGTTTTCTATGAAACATGAAATTCTCATTTCTGGTGTATCTCATTATTTTGCCTCTATTTTTTTTAGCAGATCAAACAAAAATGCACTGATGGTTATGCTAGTTAATATTGGGTGATGAGTTACACTACTTTTTCAAGTTATGAAAATTAAACTTCTTGTTTATCTTGATATAGACATAAACTACTAAAATCTAGAATGTGATTTAGCACTAGGTAACCACATACTGTTTGTTGGAAAACCAAATAATGCAGATTGTAAATTGCATCACAAGGTATAAGTTAGGTTATATTGCAGTAAACACAAGGGGAAAAAAGCCTACAGGTTCAAAACTATGAATATCTTTATCCTTCGATTTGTCTCAGGTTAGTGCTAATTTAGTTTCACAACATATTCATGTTGGGAACATGGTTAAATGAATTAGCTATATCTGGAATGTCACCCATTTCTAGGAAAGGGGAAAGGATACATGGTTCCACACAGGCTAGGTGTTAAAGTTTTTAATTGTAAGACACATGAGTCATTTTTACCTAAAACCATTAACCAAGTTAAGTTACAGCACCAATCCCAAATTAAAAAGTGTGCAGAACCTGTGATTATGTTAACCAATAATAGAATATTTCATAAGAACAGAGTTCTGGAGATTACATCAGTTCAAAATTATAGCTTTGCTATTTGATCAAAATATTACGTTAGGCATGCTCAACAACCCATCTGTACATTTCATTCTTCACTGTAAACACATACACACAGTACTGGTAACAATATCATAGAATTGATGTGAGGATGCAACAAAATAATAGGGAATGGGTTACACATTATCTGACTCAAAAACTTCAGTTTTTCAAACATAAAAATATCACGCAATATGGATTGTGATATTTATTCATAATATTAAACCTAGACTTAAATAACAATGATAAATGTACTCCTAATCTATCTTCTTCTAATGAATTTGCTAAGCACAATCCTTGGGCTAAGTGTCTCTGTTAATACTAAATTGTGTGCCTGGGACTTTCATTTTCCCTTTTTCCTCTCAATAGTCTTTAATCTTTTCACTTATTTTCCAAACGTTACTTTGATTAAAATTTAAACTTATTACCTGATCTTAAGATATAACACAAAACTAAACCTTACATAATATAAACAATAGAAACACAAGCTCTGACCCTGGAGGTGGCCTAATCAAATACTAAACAACTGCAGAGATTAGTATAGGTAATCCTCCACTCTTCATCACCAAATTCCCTAGAAATGGTATCTACCACTTAAGGAGACACCTTTCTCTTACTCTTTGAAAACACATTTTAAAAACAATTACAACTCAATAAGGTGAAGATGGCAGAGCAGAGGAGGTTACCTTCCAAATGCTCTGTGGTGCAAGGCCAAGAAAGCAGACAAACTGCTTCACTTTGAGGTGGATGAAAAAAAGAAATCCTACTGGGATTTAATACTTGATTCTCAGAACAACCTAGGTTTCAGAAGGCTGGATAGAATACAGTTTGAAAAAAGAAAGAAAGAAAGAAAGAAACCACCTCTGATCTGCATTGGTGGCCGCTGAGGCAGATCCACAGCACACAAATTGCAGAGGGTCTAAGAAAACCCTCATTTCAGGTGGCACCAAGGCGTGTCTTGAAATGAAGAAACAGTGTTCAAGGACATTTTCAAATTGATCCATTGGGTGAGCTACACTTTATTTTGTACAGAAAGATGCTGCCCATCTCCAGGTACCCAGTTGAGAGTCAAGACAGTCATCATCTTCTTCTGCTGAGCTAGGGAGGGCCTGGGTCCAAATCCAGAGACTCAGAACTGTGTATTTCCAGCTGGGTCCAAAAACCTAACCTAGCAGAAGCCTGCCATGCAAGGCAAAATGTGCCTAGAAAACCAAGCGAAATTCTGGCATGGAGAGTGTCGTACCCAGGGAAATTTGGAGCACTAATCCCCGAGAGATCCTGGGTGCCTCTCACTCTGAAATCTCGGGGTTCACAGTACTAGCTGGGGATAACCTGGGACTTAATGGGGCGGGGTTTGGTGGAGGAGGTGAATGTGCGCTTTGGGACTGATCCCAGGAAGCCTCTATGCCCTGGCATAGCCCAGGGGAGATTCTAGCAGTGCAGATTCCCAGCGCAGATCAGAAGAAGCCTGGCTAGGGAGGTGTGTGGATTTAAAAGCTTCAGACCAAATCTCATTCAACACGGCACTGGGGGTCTAACTGGATTCAAACCCCACCTCTAGGAGCTCCGCCTCTGGGAACCTCTTTCACAGAACTCTACAGTGACCCCTCGCTGTGAGTGGAGCACACAACGCCCTCCAACGCACCTCATGCAGCCCCTGAGAAGGGAAGCTGAGAACACGCAGCCTGACTGGCTCCACAAAGTGAACGAATTGACAGTCCCCAACTACTCTTGCACACAATACATACTTCAAGAAAAAAAAAAAAAAGAAAAGAAAAGAAAAAAAAAATGGAAAGAAAGAGAATTGGGGACTGACAGACAACTTTTTTATCAACACAATAGAAACAATTCCTTAATCTTCCACCAAAACCAACTTTTTTCCTTCTCTCCCCCGCCCCTCTCTCTCTCTGTCTCATCCTTCTGATCTACTGCATTTTAATTTTTTTATTATTTGTTCTATTTAGTTACACATGACAGCAGAATGCCTTTTGATTCATTGTACTCAAATTCAGTACAACTTTTCATTTCTCTGGTTGTACACAATGTAGAGTCACACCATTCGTGTAATCATGCATGTATATACAGCCACATCAATGTTTATAGCAGTTCAATTCCTTTTTTCTCTTTTTAATTTTTTTGTCCTAAATGATCCATGTGCATTTGTACATATGCAGATTCATCTCACTCTTCTTATTTCTAGCATTTCTTGAAGGTAGTTATTTTCTTGGCTCTGTCTTTCGAGGACTAGGGTTTTTGATGATTATACCTCACTTTTATAATTGTTTTTTGTTTTATATTATTTTCTATTTCCCTTGATTCTCTTTCTCTCCTTTCTTTCACTAACAGCCAAATTCTTCTACTCTTCCTTTAACTCTTTACTTCTACTCTCTTCCGTTTTCTCTCTCAATTATTACTTCCTACATCTCCTCTGCATTCTCCCTCTTAAACTTTTTGGAAATAACAAACCATTTTCCAAACATAGTATCACTACTGTTGGCAATTGCTTACCATACAATTTCTGTTTAGAGTGCAAATTAACAATGTATATGCCAAAATAGAAACTCAGTATTTAATTTAATGCTGTATATTGATTGTTTGGGTTGTTGTCATAATTTATCTCCCCCTAAAACATGAGACAACTAGAAACCTTCAGGAATACTATAAATTCATAGACTAGAAGTTCTGCCACCTTGGAGTCTTACTGATAAATGGGTAGACATACAAACATGAAAAAGCAAGGGGAAAACAAATCCCAAATAAATCAACATACCTCATTAACAGAAACCAATGATATCACAGTGAAGGAAATGTCAGAGAAAGAATTTAGAAAGGTCATAGTTTAATCTGTGAGGTAAAAGATGGTGTAAGGAGTAAAATCAGAAAGAAAATCCAAGAGGTAAATCATCACTTCAATAAGAAGATATCAATCCTGAAGAAGGATCAATTGGAAAGTCCCAAAATGAAGGAATCAATAAACCAAATTAAAAACTCAATAGAAAGCATCAGAAGCAGATAGAGCACTTGGAAGATAGAATTTCAAGCAATAAAGACAAAATATATAATCTGGAAAATAAAGTTAATCATACAGAAAAGATGTTAAGAGAACAAAAACAGAACTTTCAAGAAATATGGGATAACTTGAAAAAAAGAAATTTAAGATTTAGTGCGATAGATGAAGGCTCAGAAATACAAACCAAAGGAATGTACAATCTTTTCAACGAAATAATATCAAAAAATTTCCCAAAATATAACAGTGAAATGGAAAATCAAATATAGGAGTCTTATAGGAACCCAAATTACAGAATTACAACAGATCTATACCAAGGCACATCATTATGAAAACAGTCAACATATGGAATAAGGATAAAATACGAAAGATTACTAGAGAAAAATGACAGATCAAATTAGAGGGAAACAAATTTGAATCTCAGTTGATTTCTCAATCCAGACCTTAAAAGCTGGGAAAACTTGGGACAATAAATACAAAACTCTGAAAGAAAATGAATGTCAACCAAGAATACTAACTACATCAAAGAAAATTAATCTTCAGATTTGATAATAAAATAAGAATCTTCCACAATAAACAAAAGTACAAAGATTTCACAACTAGAAAGCCTGCATTACAAAACATACTCAATAAACTATTCCATGTAAAAGAAATGAAAAATGTAATTGAAAACCAGCAAAGGGAGGAAATACAGTAGAAAAATAGTCAATCAAAGAAGAAACTAATTTAAATTAAAAACCAAAAAATAAATCAAAAGGGCAGGAAAGAAAAATTATTTCTCAGTAATAATATTCAATGTAAATTGCCTAAACTCATCAATAAAAAAAAGAACATAGATGGCAGATTGGATTAAAAAACAGGACTTCACAATATGCTATCTCCAAGAGACTCACCTTGTAGGCAGAAACATCCACAGACTGAAGAGAAAAGGATGAGAAGAAAACATATCATTCACGTGGATCTTGTATACAAATGGGGGTTTCTATTCTCATATCAGATAAAGTGGACTTGAAGCCAAAGTTAATCAGAAAGGACTAAGAAGATCATTCATTACTGCCTAAGGGAATTATACAAGAACAAGAAATAATGATCATGAATATTTATGCCCCTAAATATAGAGCATTAACATACATGAAACAAACCCTTCTCGAGTTCAAGAATCAAATAGTCCACAAAAAACAATACTGAGTGACTTTAACACACCTCTCTCATAACTCAATAGATTGCCCAAAAAAAACACAAAGTAGCTAGAGAACTAAGAAATACAATTAATAATTTAGACTTAACAAACATATAGAATATTTCATCCATCAATGACTGAATACACTTTCTTCTCAGTAGCACACAGATTATTTCTAAAATAGACCACAAAGAAACACTTAGCAAATACAAAAAAATATAGAGATAGTACCTTGCATTCTATCAGATCATAATAAAATAGAATTAGAAATCAATGTTATAAGAAAAATAGAAGCTAATTAGCACCTGGAGACTAATTCATATGCTACTTAATGACCAATGGATAGTAGAAGAAATCAAGAATGAAATAAAAAACAATACTTAGAGGTATGTGAGAACAGTGAAAAAACATATCAAAATCCGTAGGACACTGTGAAAGTGTTTCCAAGAGGAAGTTCATAGCACTGAGCTAGTTCATTAAAGGACTAGAAAAACAGAAGACAAATAACCTAACAATATATCTCAAGATAAAGAAGAACAAATCAATACTAAAAGCAGTAGAAAACAGGAAATAAGAAAAATCATAACTGAAATCAATTAAATTGAACAAACAAAAAATCAGAAAAATATGGTTCTTTGAAAAAATAAAATCAATAAATCCTTAGCCATGTTAGCCAAAAGAAAAAGGGAAAAAAAACTTAAATTTTGAAATTCATGATGAGAAAAGCTATATCACCACAGACACCACTGAAATACAGAGGATAATCAGAAAGTGTTTTGAAAATATATACTCCAAAAAATAGAAATTCTTGATGACATCAATAAATTTCTAGATACATATGACCTACCCAAATTGAACCAGGAGGATATAGGAAATTTAAACAAATCAATTTCAAGAAATGAAATTGAAGAAAACATCAAAAGCCTACCAACAAAGCCCAGAGCAGAAAGATTCTCAGCTGAGTTCTAACAGACTTTCAAAGTAGACTTACACCAACACTCCTCAAAGTATTGCATGAAATAGAAAAGAAGGGAATCCCTCCAAACTCGTTCTATAAAACTAGCACCACTCTGATTCTAAAACCAGACAGACATATCAAGGAAAGAAAACTTCAGATCAATATCCCTGATGAACAAAGATGTAAAAATTCTTAATCAAATACTGGCAAATTGCACACAAAAACACATTAAAAAAAATAGAGCACCGTGATCAAGTAGGTTTCATTCCAGGAATGCAATGTTGATTCAACATATAAAAATCAGTAAAGGTAATTAACCACATCTATAGACTTAAAGACAAGAATCACATAATTATCTCAATAGATGCAGAAAAGATATTTGACAAAATACGACATCTATTCATGTTCAAAACAGTAGAAACAATATGGATAATGGGAACATATCTCAACATTGTAAAAGCTTTATATGCTAAATCCAAGACCAACATTATTCTAAATGGTGAAAAACTGAAATCATTCCCTCTATAACCTGGAACAAGACAGGAATACCCTCTTTTCCACTTCTATTCAACATAGTCTTTGAAACTCTAGTCAGAGCAATTAGGTAAAAGAAAGAAATTAAAGGGTTATGAATAGGAAAAGAAGTGGTCAAAATTATCCGTATTTGCTGATGGCCTGATCCTATATTTAGAAAACCAAAAAAACTCCACTAGAAAACTTCTAGAACTCATAAGCAAATTCAGCAAAGTACTAGGATATAAAATTAACACTCATGAATCAATTATGTTTCTATGCACCAATGATGAATCAGCTGAAAGATAAATTAGGAAAACTATCCCATTAACAATAGCCTAAAAAAAAAAAACTGAGAATCAATCTAGCAAAAGAGGTGAATAATCTCTACAATGAAAACTACAAAATTCTAAATAAAGTAATTGTAGAAGACCTTAGAAGATGGAAGGCTCTCCCATGATCTTGGATAGACCAGAAGTAATATTAACAAAATGGCCATACTACCAAAAGTGTTGTACAGATTTAATGAAATTCCTATTAATATTCCAAATGAATATTAATGAAATTCCTATTAATATTCCAAAAATGGTGCTCTTCATGGAAATGGAAAAGCAATCAAGAAATTTACTTGGAAAAACTTGGAAAAATATGAGACCTAGAATAACCAAATTGATTCTTAGCGAGAAAAGTGAAGCAGGAGGCATCACAATACCAGACTTTAAATTATGTTACAGAGCTATTGTTACAAAAACAGCATGATGTTGGCACCAAAACACATGAAGACCAATGGAACAGAATAGAAGACATGGAGACAAACCCACATAAATACAGTGATCTCATACTAGACAAAGGTACCATAAACATACATTGGAGAAAAGATAGCCTCTTCAACCAATGGTGCTGGGAAAACTTGAAATCCATATGTAATGAAATAAAATTAGACCCCTATCTCTCTCCCTACTCAAAACTCATTTCAAAGTGGATTAAAGACTTAGGCATTCAATGAGAAACCCTATCCCTACTAGGAGAAAATGTAAGCCCAACACTTTATCATGTTGGCTTAAGAACTAACTTCCTCAACAAGACTCCTAAAGTGCAAGAAGTAAAATTAAGATTCAACAAATATGATTTTATGAAATTAAAAATCTTCTTCACAGCAAACAATGAAGAGTGTGAAGAGAGAGTCTACAGAATGGGAGAAAATCTTTACCACTTGTACCTCAGAGAATTAATCTCTGGGATTTATAAGGAACTCAAAAATCTTAACACCAAAAAGGCAATTAATAACCCAGTCAATAAATAGGCAAAGGAATTGAAATGGCACTTCACAAAAGAAATACAAATGGTTTAAAAAAATGAAAAAATGTTCAGCATCTCTAGCAATTATGGAAATGCAAGTGAAAACTACCCTGAGATTTCATCTCACTCCAGTCAGAATAGCAATTACCAAAAATGCAAGTAATGGTAAATGTTGGCAAGGATGTAGGGAAAATGTACACTCATATATTGCTGGTGGGACTGAAAATTGGTCAGCAACTCTAGAAAGCAGTATGGAGATTCCTCAGAAAACTTGGGATGGAATAACCATTTGAGCCAGTTATCTACTTCTTGGCATACTCAAATGACTTAAAATCAGACTACTATAATGAAAAGTCCATATCAATGTTTATAGCAGCTCAATTCACAATAGCTAAGCCATGGAACCAACCTAGGTGCCCTACTACAGATAAAGAGATAAAGAAAATGGAATATATCCATATATATATATATATATGTAATAGTATATATTAATATGTGGTATATATACATATTCATATATATATGGAATATTACTCAGCCATAAAAAAGAATGTCTTTCTGATATTTGCTAGTAAATGTATGGATCTGGAGACTATTATGCTAAGTGAAATAAGTCAATCAAAAAAAACAAAGGTTAAATGTTCTCTCTGATATTGGATATTAATACACACTAAGAGGGGAAAGAATAGAATTTTAGTAGATTAGACAAAGAGGAATGAAGAGAAGGAAGAGGGACAGGAATAGGAAAGACCATGGAATGAATATGACTTTTTCCCATGTACATATATGAATACACCACAGTGAATCTCCATATCATGTATAACCACAAGACTGGGATCCTAATGAGAATAAGTTGGACTCCATGTTTGTATACATGTATCAAAATTCTCTACTCTCATGTATAACTAAAAAGAACAAGTAAAAATAAAAACAGATAAATTCCACTTATTTCATTTATCCCTTTCTCTCTACAACTTGACAATGCTTTAAATTATGTTTTCTATCATTCTGAGACTTAAACACTTCCCTTTTGACTGGATTATCAGTTCCTTACTGCACAGTCTGACCCCCTCATCTCAGGAAAGGAAACCAAATGATCCCTGTGTTAAGCTTCACAACACATCTCTTAGGCCAAAGCAAAACTACACTTGGCCTTTGTTACCTATTGTTCTTCTTAACTGAATTAATCTTTGGTTTCTCCACTCACTCTCATTACTCCAGCTGCTTTTTGAGACAAACGGCACAATATTTTCTCTTGTTTTGTCAAAACAGATGGTCTTTGCCTCATTCACTGTTATGGATAATAACTAAAGGTACTTAGTTGCTTTTCCCTGACTCCAAAACAGTATACAAAAATTCTATAAATTAGTATTCCATTGTTTGCATTTAATCACAAACAAGATTCCAAATATTGGTATAATAATTTCCAAAAGTATAAACTAAAATAAGCAAATAAATTCAAGTATCATATTTGAATGTAAAGCAGAATTCACACTGAAAATTTTGTTAATACTCTATATATTTATGAATATTTCTATGTTTATAAATGTACCATATATCCATAAGTTAATTAGGAATAACTTTCATTGATATTCTAAGATTTGTTCTAAAAAACTGTTGGAAACTACAATATATGGTCATTGTTAATTGAACAAGTGATTTTAAGATCCAACAATAATACATTCACAAATTAACCCAAGAGATACAAAATAAGTGTCTTTAAATTTCATAAGTAATGTTTAGCTGAGTTTTTTTCAGGATATCTCCATATCGTGTACATGTAATAAATTTATTATAATCAATTTTAAATTGAATTGAAATTTAACAAAAAGAATTTACTTGCATTAAGATAAATATCATTGTAATTTTTCAAACATGAGAATTTTAATTGATTTGTGCAGATTACACATTTTATATTTTATTTTCTCAAATTACTAGACATTATAAATTATTCATAAAAGTTTATGTGTATAAGGCAAATTATAATTATGTTGATGATTCTATTTATTTATTTTTCTAATAAATAAATTAGAGAGGACCTGCAATTTCCTTCTTAATTCTGTACCTGGATGTCTTAGATAATAGGTTTAACTTTTGTGAGGTCTGCAGCTAGAGCATTCAGCAAGAATGCATTAGAATTTAGGAGAAGACCTACTAGGCAAATTGATGTAAAGATAGATTAGAAAAATTGAAGAGAAAAAGAAGCAAAGGCAAGTAGTTATGTAGTCAACTTCTTTAAAAAAAGAAAAGAAAGATAAGATTTGACGAACCAAGTCTATATGGATAACAATTTTTTAAATCATAGAAATGACAATCAGACACTCCTTCTAAGAGACAATGTTAAGAATAAAAAATGTGAGAGACCATGACTACTGCAGGTTTTCTTTTAGAAATTTCACCAAACCAAATCACTATTTCATCATGATACACTACATTTCTCACTCAGAATAAAGCATTTTAAAGTTCATGCTGGCATTTTAGATAAGGTTCTTAGTGGTAGATAAGATAAAATATTACTGAAGTCAAATAATGTATTTGCTTTTTATCCAATAGATACAGAATGTTGGACCCCTACAGATAATTTACTGGTGATTCAATAGGACAGAATAATAAATTCACAAAGAGTAATGTTTTTATTTGAATGCAAAATAGTACATGATGCAATTTTGAACTAAATATGTAAAGTATATTTTAATTAGTATAATACTGGAAATCATTGTATAATATGGTACTATATTATTAAATCACTGATTTACATATAAAACACGATTACATAATATTATATAAATATATATATGTATATATAAATGTATTTAAACATATCTGGTCTAATTTTAACAAATATTCAATGAGTGCCTAATACAGACAAGAAATTATTCATGAACCCACTGAATAGAAAACATAATAAAATGTTCCAAACATTTTATTATGATAATATAAAATAGATACTAAATGTAGATTAAAAAAAAGTATGGCAAAATATTTCAGAGAAAGACTGCTCCATATTTACCCCTAACAAAGAAGAAAAAAAATGAAAATTTTTAGATCTTCCTTGGCTGAAAGCTAAGGAATGCAGAGGCTATAATATGTTTACAAAGTTATTAGCAAAGCAGAGGTAAATCCAACAATGGTCTTAAGATTCAAATCCACAAGTAGCTGCTCTACAGAGGGGAATAGACTGTTGCTGATGTAGCTGTAGGCATAGAGGTTCTCCACAGGTTCTACTGGCCTCTGATGGTGGGCTAATATCTAAAATGAAATGTCAAGTTTACTTACATACCTTGTTTATCTGGTAAAGGAGAACTATGCTGCTCAGGGATCTCTAAGCAGAGCAGATGGGAGGTCTCATTTATGAATCTTGGTCCCTGTGCAGGTCAGAAGTTTGTTGCTTTTTAGAAGCATGAGTTGACATCGTTTGTAAATAGATTGCTCCTTTGTGAAACTCATGTCCTTCCCTGGTTGGCACTTAGAGACTTCTTTCTTGGCATGACTCCATTTCTGAATGATTGACTCCCAGAAGTCTGGAGCTGACACTGCAGTATGCATTCACTGTGTCAATTTATCGTTATCCTATAGAACGACATGGAGGCAGCAAGTTACCAGGGAACAGAATAAGCAATCATTTTCTAAGTGTATAATAACTTTTAAAATCTCACTACTGATGAGGCAATAAAATGCATCAACTAGAGTCTGCTTACTTGCCTGTGAACTACAAAGTATGCCTTATCCATGAACTGAGAGTGCACCCAGAGTGCAGAACAGATCACCAATCCTAGAAATAATTTTTTTTTGACTACAGGGTCCTATGGTGTATTAGATTAAGTATAGTCACATCTCCAGGTCTGCACTACTTGCCACTGGACTAGACCACTGAATGACAAAACGTGTGAAGGAGAAGCGTGCTGCTTTAGTTTTTCCATTTGAGGTCATCCACCATTGGGAAGAAGACAGCCGGTCACCAGATACATGAATTAGTTCATTAGGTCAGTGGAACCAACACAGTGACCCCCTTCTGCCTGCAGATATGTGAACAAGATTAGCAACACTAAGCTTAAGTCAGATCATGCATTTGTGAGTAAAACAAAACAAAACAAAATATTACTATACGCCACTGAAATATTGCAATTGTTTGCCAAAAAATATTGTTTAGGCAATAAAATAAACAAGGAGAAGAAAAATAGTCAGATAAACACACTGGATGCCATTATTATAATTTACATAAATTTGGAATTAGATATTGGATGATTTCCCTATGATCAGACTACCAAAGACAGCTTCCCAATAAGAATAAAGTTTCAGATACAGTCCAAATCATAGTTAGAAATTAGTTGAACATGTGGATTGGAGTATGAAAAGGAAGAAACAGTGACGTATATTTCAATAAATAAAATGTATATTTAAGAGTGATTAGGTGATATTTGAAATATATGGCATGAGTGTTCAGACTCATGGAGTTTGGTGCTATGACTTATGTAGGGGAAAGCAAGTCAGATATGTGAATTAAAAAACTATGGTTCTTAGTAATGCCCTGTGCCTGAGGGAAGATTACAGAATACAAAAGAGAAAAAATTATTTCAGAAACTCTTGCACCTTAGAAATATAAATAAGAATAACTAAGTGCAAGAAAATTGAATTAAAGAAGACTCCAGTTATAGCATTTTGAATAGGATATATATATTCAGTCTATTACATTGACTTATAAAAGTTTATCTCTAAAATGATTTTATATCCTCTTTGACATAAGTTGTGGTTTTTTTCAGTAAAAGTGTGGAGATCAAAGACAGTAAGTAATATAGCATGTTAAATAACATGCAGTGTTCAATATGATAGGCTTAATTTTCTTTGCATCATGAAAAGCTTATAAATAAATACTAGACTGATATGTTGGTTATATAGCAAATGAATTTTCCTCTGTAAGAGTAAAAATAAAATAAATGGAAGGCGGGTCCATTTGTCACAGTCTAATAGGGTAAAGACCAAAATGAGTCATTTAAAAACCAAAAGCAGTATAGAAGTAAAGACCTAAGACCTTGGTAAACATGAAAAATGTAATCCAAAGTCAAATAAAAGATTATCATAGCTTAATGTTATTACTTTTCAGAATAATAAAGTGAATTTTAAATGAAATATTGAAGTTTGTATTTAGTTAGGGAAAAGGCCATGTATGGACATTCAAGTAAAACAGGCTTTGATTCAGGTATGTCTTGATAGCTGGATAAATTGATAAGATTGGAAAGGAGATTTTAGTTCAGAAAATAGTGAGTAGTTTGGAAGAGCGAATCAGCTTATGGAGAGCTTGAAATTGATGAGTTAGTCCTTGAACCTGTATGTTCTTTGTGACAGAGACATGATACAATTTAAACAAGTAGACAACTAGACAACTTGCTGCCATATATATATTAGAATAGATTGAGGGAGAGATCATAGAGAAAAAGAAAGAAAACAGTTGCTTTAATTCTTACTTTTATTAAGGTGATCAAGGAAAGGGAAGGGCATATTCATACACTATAATGTGCAATAATATTAAACATTAAATTTATTCTCTTATGATAAAACAATAAAGAACAGACAAAAGGGGTGAGTGATTTTATATCCTGTTTAGATAGCCAAGGTTGTAGAAGAAAGGTAAGGTGAAGACAAATAAATTCAGTTTGAAAAATTTTTACTTATTCATGCTCTTTGTTTTTTTGTCATCCTAGAGATAGAACCGAAGACTTTAAACACTCCAGACAAGCACTCTACTACTGTGCCACATCTCCAGTTTTGAAAAGTTTTAATACATGCAGACTGGATGGTGATTTGAAGAAAAGTGTGTAGTTAGGATATTGGTTTTTATGTTATGAATAATAACTTGAAATCTAAAGTGTCATATATACTTAATGATTAGTCACCTCTTCAGTTTAATGTCCACAGTACATTCACTGACTTATAGAAAACATGTAAAATGGTGGACAAGAGCTCCTCAGTAAACCATAATAATCTGTGGACATTTCCATCATAACCCTTCCATAGTTTGTAATTACCTCATAGCCTGTCTGTCAATCCACTCAGGCACAGAGGACTGTGAGTTTGCTATATTATGTCCACTAAAACTTAATATGATGCCTCACATAAAAATGTTGAATTAATTAATGTATCAATAAGAATAATTAAAATATAGAGGCTACTTCTAACATAAATGCCTTAAACTTATTAAAGTTTCCTTAATAGAATTCTCTGTACTATTTCAATAAAACTATTTGCATAATCCACATTATTGCTTAATTAAATAATTTGAAGACATTTTCATTATTTTATTTTATGACTCTAAAATCTAGAGTGAGCTTCTTATTTCTCTGAATTAAAAAATCTTTCAGTCTTTGTTTTATTGATTTAACAATCTTAAGTGATTCCATTATTTTTTGTTTTTATTTTTTTCTGATCAATTTCAGGCTACTTATGATATTTGTATTGAAAATTTATAACCTAGCAGCTAATAAATTTCTTTTTCCTACAGAGGTTAGCAAAAAAAAGAACATCAATATTCTAGATAAGTACTAGCCGTGTACATATCTTATCAATTTATAAATATTGCTGTGCTCCATGATTTATCAAGAAAGATTTTCATAGTATATTGAATGGAAAGCCTGGGTTGGAAAGCAGTAGAGCTATAAAGCAAAAAGATAAAAAAGGTTGCCTAAAAAAACAAAAAAGAATAATAAGTTATTCAGTAGGATTTTAAGGGGGAAGATTTGGGAAAATAGGAATGAGAAAAAGAGCTAACAGTAGTCAAAGTATTTCTGTAGAAATAAAAATCAAACTGCTTATGTTGCATCATTTTAGATTCATAAAAAGTCAACTTTCAACACAATTTTTTTTAAACTAAACATATCTTCTGATTTGTCATGAGGACACTTTGCCTGACCAGCCAGCTTCTTCATGACTTTCGGGATGGTATAAACTCCCTCCAGGAGCAGCAAGTTTCTTTCTTTAAAAGGAGAAAAATAGCACATTATTTACAACTGTGATCATAAGGTATCTATTTAGGGAAGCAATGCATATAAAGTGTATAGCAAGTCGATTAATATGTAGTATTTGTTCAATAACTAGCATTTATTGTAGTAGGAAATGCAATTTAAGTGCACTAAAAATTAACTATTTTAAAAGCTGTAATTCTGATGAATTACCATTTATTTTTAATACTTTGCATTTTTCTTTTTAAGCGTTTTATATAAATAATATAATCTGAGAGTAATTATAGCAACTAGAAGTTTTGTTATTTACAAATAAAAGACTATCGAAAGGAAGGTATGCAAACTGGAGGCGGCACATGACTGTAATCCCAGTCATGCAGGAAGCTGAGGAAGGAGGATGTCATTTTTCAGGTCGGTGTGGACAATTTACCCTGTATCAAAATAAAAAATAAAATAGGGCTGGGGATGTAGTCTAACAATAGACCTTCCCTGGATTCAATTCCCAGTACTGGGTTGGAGGAAGATATGCAGATATTCAACACCCTGAAAAGTTTCTTAACAGTTCTAAGTAATCCCTTTATCTGATCACTTCTTGTCACCAGATGATCAATTGCCTACCTCCTATTGCAATTATACCCCTTCTCTCTTTTCTTCCTTCATTTCTTCTTTTCTACCTTTATTAGAACTTAGTACTTTTGTATGATTCCACCCTAACTTTCTGTTCTGCTTATGATTTTTAATTTTTTATTTTAGGGACTGCAGTTTTAGAATTACATCTTTAAGTTACCACTGATTGATCTCTCCTCACCAGAATTTCTTCCCTACTCCCTACCTGGCCTTTGCATTTCACACTGGCACTCCTACTTTTGTGTTAAACTTCATGCTTCATTGTCGTTATTATTATTTCAACATTCATCTGTTATTAACCAACAGATTAATTGCTAGAGATTTTTCAACAATAAGAAAATAGTCATATATTTACCCATGCTTTTAACACTTTGGTTTCCTCATTTTTCTAGATACATTTTTCCATTCAATATCATCTCACTTTGGTTTGAATATTTGCTGTAAAATGTCTTCAAGTTCCGGTTAAGAATTCTTTGAACTTTTGCATGTGTGAAAATGTCTTTATTTGAGCAGAGTTTGTGAATTTTATATTGTTGCCAACTGACTGTTTTTGCATCCCATAAATATAACTGAACTTTGTTTCTCCCTGAAATACAGTAAATTTACATGGAAATGGCTTAGTCCTGTAAGTTGTTGTTTTTAATACTGGTTATGAGAACCACTGCAGGATTTAGTCTAGAATGAATAATTCCCATTGCTGAAATGGGACTCTTCCTGGGGTCCTTATCTAATGCAACATGAAGTTTTCCAGTCTGCTTGGTGTGAATACATGGAAATAATGACCACATGTGAGTTCCAAGCACAGTTCCCTCTAACCTTTTTTTTTTCCCCTCAGCCTCAGTTTGCTTCCTCATTCACTTCACGCCTTCCTATTCTGTTAAGTACTCAGGGCACAAAGGCAGATTACTGGAGTTCTCACTATGTTGCTCTTTCTTCTAAGGGGTTCTCTGCTTTCAGTGAACTCACTGATCTTTCATCTCTTCTCAAATCAGAGAATTCAGCAGACTCAATCTGGGTTTCACTTCCCTTTAGGCAAAAGACTGGGGCAATCTTTGGGTATATCCTATTTCTCATTTTTCAGAGATTAGTGTCTGAAAGTCTTTATGTTCCATGCTTTGAAAACCATTCATTCACACATTTTGCCCATTTAAAAATTATCTCAAGAGAAAGGTAAATCTAGACCTACTCCTCCTTCTTGACCAGAGCAGAAATCTTATCATTAGCAAATAAGATAGTTCATATTTATATTTTTAAAAATTCTTGATTAGACCAGTAGTGTAATTTACTACATAGAACACTAAATTTGAAATTAAGAATTCTTCTAAGAGAATTTAATAGTAATCATAACTAAAGCAAATGAGAGCAACATGTAAGAGGTATCATTCATAACATCACGAATGTGCTTAGAATTAAATCTAGAAAAAGTGTGCAAGATCATTATGAAGAATTTTCTAATATTTTGTTAACATAAATTGAAGAAATCCTGACATTTGGACAATTCATGTTCATAGTATAGAGAAGTGAGTAGCAGTAAAATACAGTTTACTTAAAATACAGTTTTAATTTTATCCAGTTTCAATCAAAATTCATACATGGTTAAAATGAGAAATGTAACAAGTCTATTTTAAAGTTTATAATGGAGACCAAAACCTGAAGTGTAACCAATACCATCCAAAAAGAAACAAGATGCACAGATTGCTTTGCATCATACGTATAATTCAGATAAAATGGTAAATTTTAAGGTAACATGTTATTGATATAAGAATGACCAATAAGATAAAAGGAATGAATCAGAACCTAGAACAAATTTACCTTGAAAAATACATATATATTAAAATAAATTGTCCCAAGAAGTTTATGCACAACAAAGTAAACAACTGACGAAATGAAATGGCAACCTATGGACAGGGAAAGAATATTTGCAAATCGTATATTCTATAAAGGATTAATATCCAAAATTTATAAAGTACTCATACTATTCAATTTGCAAAAATAAATATCATCATTAAAAAATTGTCCTAATACCTGCATAAACTTTTTCCCAAAGAAGATTTACCATGCTCAAAATGTACATGAAAATATGCCTAGTATCATGAATTAGGGAATTTGCATCAGGAAAATACAAATAAAAACCACTATATAATGCTACCTCATACTACTTAGGATGGCTAAGATAAAAGGACAAAAGGTAAATAAATGTTGGAGAGTATGTGGAGAAAAGGGAACTCTTGTACACTATTGATGAAAATGAATACTGGTATAGTCACTATGGAAAATAATACAGAGGATTCTAAAGGAATTAAAAATAGTTTTAAAATATGACCTAGCAGTCCCTGTTCTGGGTGAATACTCAAAGGAAAAGAAAATTACCATCTCATAAAGATATCTGCATTCCCATGTTACAGCCTTGTTCTTAATAGCCAAGGCAAGGGTACAATCTAGGTGTACATTGATGGGTGAATGGATAAAGGAACTATAATACATATAAACAGCAGAATATTATTTAACCCTAAAAAAGAATGATTTTGCCATTTTCTAAAGCATGGATGGAACTGGAGGATATTAAGCCAAATTAATGAGCCAGAAGTACACAGAAAATATTTTATTATCTTATTTATATGGAATCTGAAAAAATTCAAATACAGAATAAACAGTAGTTACCAGGGGTGGACCAAGGCAGAT
Organism: Sciurus carolinensis; assembly: GCF_902686445.1. Taxonomy (NCBI): domain Eukaryota; kingdom Metazoa; phylum Chordata; class Mammalia; order Rodentia; family Sciuridae; genus Sciurus; species Sciurus carolinensis. The sequence continues at coordinate 91,888,418 of NC_062224.1, forward strand.
GGAGGATGGCCAAATGTAGTCAGATGATACAAAATAGCAGATACGTAGGATGATCAATGTACAGATCTAATGTACAATGTGAAAACTAGAGGTAAAAAATTTTACTGAAAATTGAATTTTTTGCTAAGTGAATACATTTCAATGGCTCTTGCCTAAAAACAAAACCAAAAAAAAAAAAAAGAGAGAAATGATGTAAGATGATATGTGCTAATTCTTCACAATAATAACCCTTTTATTTTCTATTGGTAGTGTCACTTAAATAAATACTAAAATTTATTTAAAGCATTTGCTTCATACATTAAGATAGAAATTACAGATTTTCCAAAAACATTACCACAACATTGATGTAAAATACCAACAAAAAACCCCCACCACTACCAACAAAAAAAATCATACAATGTACACTCTCTCTCTCTCTCTCTCACACACACACACACACACACACACAACACAAGCTTATAGCATTCAAACTTAAAATGCATGATCATCTCATATAATGTTTGGGGACAGATAGATATAGATGGTAGGTAGAGAGCATATAAAAATATTGTTCTAGTGAATAAAAATTTAAATTTGAAAGAAGAAATTAAAAATATTTAGGGAATATAGGAATTATATTTTCCACTTTGAAATTAGAGTAAGAAAGTCACAGGGTGTGCAAATCACATAGAAAGATGATGGAGTTTGATAAATTTGACATCGATAACAGCATAAAGGGTTTTGATACACTACATTAAAAATTTATATAAACGAATGAAATGACAAACCACAAACTGAGAGAATATGTCTGCAATTCACATAACGAGCCAAGATTTAATGTTCACCAGTTATAAAACTAAAAACAAACATGAAAAGAAAAGGAATAACAAGAGGAGAAACTTTATCAGGATCTTAGAGAAGAAAATACAAATGGACTATGAGCATAATAAAAAGTGTTTATCATCACTAATGATAAGGAAAATGCAAACTGAAAGCCCACAGAGATGGCATTTCACATTTACCAAATGGATAAAGTCAGACAACACTCAGAGATGGCAGGGAGGTGAAGCAACTGCTGCACTAATTAATACTCTTTTGAATATGTATGATTTGTTTAGAAACTGAAAAATAGTTTAACACCACTGAATTTTAAAAACTGAAAATAGCACACTATGATACAATTATTTTAACATTAGCTGTTTGCCCAACTCCTACACACACACACTAGGAGGTATTTCAAAAGTCAGAGGAAAGGTTTACCAATGGTAGATTGCAAATAAACTGATACATTCTTACACTGAAATACCACCATATACTAATAAAAACACACTGGTTAAAGACATAGGGAAGCTGTGAATGAATTTCAGAATATATAACTTTGCATGAAAAAAATAAGCCTGAAAACTCTACTCTCCTTTATATATGACTTACACACATATATACACCACACACAAACCCATATTCCAAACTGTTTTGGTAAAGCTAAACTTAAAAGTAATAAATTTTAGATGTAAACCTCAAGATAATGTGCTTTTGAGGGCAGCAAAAAGTGGTCAAGGAAGTCATGCAAACAGTATCAAAGTAAAGAATATAGTCAGTTATATATTGAGTGGTGAATGAATAAATGTGTTTATCTTACTCATATTTCATATTTTTTATCTATTTACTATAGGCATAATTCTTGCAATTAAAAAATCCTTTGATAAAAGGGGAATACACTTAATTATAAACAGAACTAGATATTGCATTTATTAACTTTAATTTTGTCGCCTAATTACAACAAGCAGGAAATATGAATAGCTTACACATTTAAATATTTTCCTGTCAGTGGGAGGTAATGCAATGATCCATACACATAGGTTTTCACAACCTGTATTTTTGTCTGGCTGCTGGGTAAGTCAATCTTTCATTTGCTACTGCAGACATTCGGGCCATCAAATTTACATTCCAGGGAACAGAATAGGAAAAAAGGATAGCAGCTTTGAAAACATAGTTGCACATAACCTCTCTGATCATGCACCATGTTGGTCAGAATGTACCCATGCGACAATGTGGGAGGATTATTTTAGTTGGAAATTTTACTGTCTTTGAAAAAAAATTAAACCTGTAACAAAAAAAACAGAAATATTGATATTGTATACCAATGCAAGAGGTCTCTGCCTCCATTTAAAAGGCTAAAAAAATTAAATTTTTTTATGATAATACCAAAAGAAAATGGAAAATAATTTTGAGGACTTTGGTAAAGGTAATTAACTTAAGGTTTTTATTCTAACAGTAATGAAAGAGTCGACCTGCAGATAAAAGATTATTGGATTTAAAATTAGAATATGAAGGTCACAGTATCAAGTGTAAGGAAAATGGAGAATACTATCTTCCATAATATTCCTTTAACTTTTATACTTTTCATGCTCTGTCCTTGGGTTGTATTATGTAAACTGGTTTACTATTCCATGATTCTTCTCCTTCTCAAGCAATATTTTCTCAATGAAAAAGTATTTTTTCTATTACTTTAGAGAATTCAAAGCCTTAGTATAGAATAGCAAGCTTATGTGCTTGTAGAGTGTGCAATCTTTTCTCATTCATCTTAACATACCTACAATCTATGAGAGTGTCTAGCAAATAATGTTTTTGTTAAATTCTAGGTTAGGAGAAAATATTGGAAAAATATCAGTCATATCAAAATCAAACACACACACACATTGTCATCCCTACTCTGCTAAAGGTTAGCACTTAGGCAGGAAACACATTGGTTAATTAGAGGAGAGATTAATAAAGTGATCATGTACAAAAAATTGTGGAGAGTATAAGGAAACGATAAAGCATAGTTCAGGATTCCCAAAACAGTACCTGCAGGGAGAGGTTTGCCCAGGTCTGAAACTTGAGGGGTGGGGAGAACCCTATGGAAGGAACAGAGAGAATTGGCTGGGCTGAGACTTTTGGATAAAAAACACTGTCAGCTGTAGTGACCCGGCAGCTGGAAGCAGGAAAATAATTGCTTGGTCTGCTTCTGCACCCTTCTCCTAAAGCTCTGACCTTTCTAAACAGACATAGCAAGGCAGAAGTCAAGTCAGAATTTTATTTTATTTTTAATTGAGGCAAAATTTGCATATAGTAAGTAAAGTGCACAAATCTTACAATTTTCCATATTTATTTTCAGGTGGAAAAGACTCAAATAAAGCCGCAAACATTCCCACCACAGTTTCAGTCTCCTTTATGTTTCTTCCCCCCAATTATGCACCTCTATGGTCCTTTCCCAATGATGCTTCCTTTTCAAAAAACTGATGGGAAAATACTACTGTGAATTGTTTCACCATAGATTTAGTTTTGCCTTGTTTTGAACTTCATGCAATTGATATTATGCAGTTTGTATATTTTTTTTAACTGTCATCCCCCCACTAGAGAACCTGTACTTAACAAGAGTGTGGTGTATTTTCATGACTGTGTAGTATTGCACTGTGTATGTATATGTACACATAGTGTATATATATGTGTGTATATATGGAATATATACAAATATATACATGTATATATATAAAATGAACTGTCTGTATATAACAACGTAGATTAAGATTTGGGTTGTGCCATGTCTGTATCTATAATTTGCAAGTTCCTAATTACATTTTTATATTTCTTTTGGTGAATATACACATTTTTTAAGTTGCAGGTATATCCAAAATGCAACTGGTCTAAAGTTGAGTGTGTGTGTGTGTGTGTGTGTGTGTGTGTGTTTACATACTGTCAAACCATTTTCTAACAGGATTGTACCAATTAGTAATTATAACAGTAATGCATATGAGTCTCATATACACAACCTTGGTGGCACTTGATAATTGCCTTATTAAATTTGCCTGCTCTGGTTGGTGTGTAATGAAATTTTCCTCCATTTAATTTGCATTTGTCAGATAACTGATGAGATTTTCTCTTCTAACGTGCCTATTGACAGTGTTTGCCTCTTTTCCCTACTCTTTTTGGATTATTGGACTATCCAGCTTCTCCAAAGGAGAACTCCCACACCCCACACACATTTTAAGTGGTCTATGAGAGGGAGCTGATACAGGTGGTAGTAGAGACTGGGCACATTTGGCAGACTGGAAAGTTAAATAAGATTTCTATATTGCAGTCTTGAGACAGGCTGGCAACTGAAACACAATTTTTTTTTTTTTTTACAAAATTGATGCTGAGTTATTTCTTCTCCAGGAAACCTTCCTTTTTACTGTTAAAACCTTCCACTGATTGAATGAGGCTCGCCCATATTACCAAAGGTGATTTTCTTTACTCCAAAACAATTAATAGTCCTTTTTATCATGATGCTTCAGGGATATCAAAGAATGTAGTTAGTTGCAAATAAAGAAATAAATCATTTTTGCTTTCCTCTCTCATCTCCTACAGATGCCTTTCAAATGTAGGTTCTTTACACAGTTCTTAAAGCCTACAGAATGGGAGAAAATCTTTACCAGCTATTCCTGTGAGAGGGGATTAATATACAGAATATATGAGGAACTCAAGAAACCTCTCCCTTGCAAAATAATAACCCAATCAATAAATGGACAAAAGAATGACACAAATATTTCTCAAAAGAAGAAACACAAATGGATGACACACATATGAAAAAAATATTCAATATGTCTAGAAATCAGGGAAATGTGAATCAAAACTATACTAACATTTCATCTAACTCCAGGGAGAATGACAAATATCAAGAATACAAATAAAAATAAATTTTGGCAAAGATTTGGAGAAAAGATACACTTGTCAATTGTCAGCAAGACTGCAAATAGTACAACCACTTTGGAAAGCAGTATGGACATTTCTCAAAAAACTAGGACTAGAACAACCATATGACCCAACTGTCCTGCTCCTTGGTATTTACCCAAAAGAACTAAAATCATTTACCACAGGGATATAGGCACTTCAGTGTTATAACACAGCAATTCACAATAGCCAAATTGCCCAGATACCTGTCAATGGATGAATGGATTAAGAAAATGTGGTTTATATGAACAATTGAATTTTACTCAGCCATAAGGAACAAAATTGTGGCATTTGCAGGTAAATGGATGGAACTGGAGAATATGCTAAGTGAAATAAGTCAGATTCAGAAAGTAGAGGATTCAATGTTTTCTCTAATGTGTGAAAGCTAGAGCAAAATAAGGGAAAAAAGAGGGGAGTCAGGTATCATAAAGACATATGGAAGATCAGGGCAGTAGAAAAAGGAGAGTAAGAGGGAGGAAGGAGGAACTGGAAAAGGAGGAAATGCAGATTAAATTTAATAAAACTGCATTATGTGCATGTATAAATATACCACAGTGAATTCACCCTTGATGTATAAAGCACTGATCAAAAATAAATAAATGAGCAAGAGAAAGACAGACCAGTAGAACAGAGGAAGGAGAAGGAGGAGGAGAGAGGGAAAGAGGGGGCACTAGGGACTGCACTGAAATAAGCCAAACTCGATGCATGTATGATTTTGTCAAAACGAATCCAACCATTATGCACAAATACAATGTTATAACTCTTTTTAAAAGACTACATTGGGGAGCACAGAAAAGATTTGTAGACAGCTACAAGGGGAATCAAATGGGGAAAATGGAAATTATCCAGCATAAATTCAATATAGGAAATCTGCAAGATTTCTGCTCAACATCAAGCAGAAATGATGCCAATACAGTAGATCACAACGAATTTGACTTAAGTTCAAATTTCCCTTAAATCTTAGCTGGAAAACTTGGTATTTACAATAAGTAATTGATTATGATGGAAAATGATTTTAGCACAGCTTATGCTAATTATTCAGTTCAAAGAAAGCAAGCCATTGTTACATTTAATTCTGACCTCTTACTCGTGACCCAAGTTCCACTCCATTTTCTGTAAGAGATACATGAAAATACATGAAAAATAAAATGACTTCTGATTGAGGATTGGATAAAAAGAAATGGAAAAATATAGGGTACCTGACTGATCAGAACATTTACGTTATAACGGAGAATTTATAAATATTAATGGCTCAGATATTTTTAATACCTAGAATGCTCCTGTTCCCTCTTTTTAGGGATTAAAAACAGCCCAGTCCAAAAATGTCTTTGTTGAAGAAATTGACCTACATTCACAGGTGTTTATTCTTCCTGGTCAAGAAGTGAAGTGCCATTGAGGTATACAAAATACACTTTGCATTGTATTTCTAATTCTTTTCTAAATAGAACTGAAGTTCCATAAGTTTTTATCTGTGCTCCAGGCTCAAGTGATACTACTGCTTTATATTTTATAGAGCTACCAAAGGATTTGAAGTTGGGAAATGAAATGGAAACTCTGCCTGCAAATTCATAATCAAAGTTGTACAATGAAAAATGAAAAAAAAAAAAAAAAAACAAAATCTAAAGCTGAAGTAGTATTCTAGGTCAGTGATGTTCCAAGTGTGGTTCATGGATTATCTCTGGTCCACAAACTCTTTGTTATTTCATCAATATAAATACAAAAATTGAGAGTAGTCATCTGGAAATATCTGTAGCAATTGGATAGTTGCACATGTCAAAATATTCTTACTAGACATTGGCAGTAGGATCTTCCTTTAATTTATAATATTTTAATGTCTGCTTTGTAACTGTATCTTAAAAGCATATGAGATCTGATATTCATTTCTTCCATGGGAAAACATTTCTAATTTTACTATAACAATTAGGTAAGAAACGTATTGAAACTGGATGGATGATTAAAAATAAATTTTGAAAATACCTTAACTCAAGGTTCATTTTGTATAAAATTTACAAATGAATATCACAAGCTTACTAAGGTTTTAAAATCTTTTCCATTATCACTGATATATTTCCATGAGTTGGATTGTTTTAATATGAATGCTAATAAAACAAACTATAGCTAGAGTATAGATAGGATTATTTTCTAAGAATGGTACCATCCACCTAATAGATTTGATAAACTAACAAGCAGATTGGGTACAATCTGAGTTATAATTATCATACTATATACACATTTAGACAAACACTGCAGGTATTGGTAATTTTAGTGTCACAGACAGGTTTTCCCAATGTGTGCATATGCTTGTTTAAATGTGGAAATTTTCTGTATTATAAATTTATGACTACAAGAATTGAGCTACATCAACTGCAAAAGCAATTATTGGTCAATCATCTTTATGCATACTTTCCATCAACAAGATATAAAATAATTATACAATTTTCTTCTTTTTATCGTAAATATATTCACTTTTAATATTTTTGTCTAAGAAAGTTGAATTTACATTTTATATGCCATTACTGATTGAATTTTATTTTTCTAGCTCTTAATAGTATGTTTTACAAAATTATTTTTCCACAAACTGTCGGTGAAAGGTAACTGATCCTACACTATATATAATTTGAAAAGTGCTAAGCTGATGAAAATTTCAGAAGTAAAGTTAAAGATTAAAAATATTGGCAATTATTTTGAGTCATATGTAAGATGTAGAATATTAATAAGTAACAATTCAAGTAACAAAAGAAAGGAAAAGCAGAAGATGAAATCTAAATTTCAAATTTCTGCAACTGTAATTACAGGAATTGTTTTTATTTTTTAAACATATGTGGATAGGGAAAATAGTTAATAATTGACAGGCTAGTAAAATTAGTTACATCGCACTTAAGGAGTAAGACATCAGGTCTTGCAAAACTATTTTGACACCACTAATTATGTGAATCATATCTTATTGCTCACTTGTTTAAATCTCACAATAATTTGTTATTGCCATTTATAGCATTGTTTAGATACTATTTCCATAGATATTTTTAAATCTATTTTGAATAGCTATTTTATTTATTAAAATTACTTTATATTCATCTGGAATTATGTGCCCTGTGTGCCTCAGTATCTATCACACTGTCTAACCTAAGAATGAAGCTAAATAAAACATATTGTGTGAATAAATGAATGATGGACTTAACTAAACACACAGTCTGATGTTCAGAATAATATGCTTATTAATTAGCTACTTCCATTTGCTTGTTTTTGGTATCCATCTGTCTAGCAAAACTACTACAATTAAGGAAATGAAGTGTTAGGGGTTATCTTCAGTAACTGCTGTTCATTTTCTTCTTAGGCAAAGCTGAGATACTAACCTAGTTTTAGAAGAAAATTCACTTTGAATTGTCTTTTTATCCTTTTTAATTCCAAAATGGTTTGAAATGCAGTAAGAAAGCTTTGTCTCACTAGGATATATTCTATAACTCCCTCCACCATAAAGATTCCAATAACCCACATCTCTAAAATAATTTTGTTTAAAATTGCATCCCATGTATTTTGTATTTGTTAATCTAGGAACTCCTGATTTCCAAAAAATAGTTTATAACTTTTATATTTATTAGGAAACAGGTTTAAAATCCTAAATTTTTCTACTTTTATGAAACTGATCAAAAACATTGTCCTTATTCAAAATATTATAAATAATTTTATATGTAACACCCATGTTATCTGAATATATCCACCCAAAATTATATTTGAAAGCATTTTATTATTCTGTAAGGCAAGAGCTCTGTTTACATTATTTGTTAGAGTTTTGAGAAATGTTTTTTCATTCATACACATGATTGACCACCACCAATTAGGGATAGATCTTGAGTATACAGATATGAAAAAGATATAATCTTTGCTCCCTATCAAGTAGAAAGGTGGAGTATCAAAAAGATTAAATATGTCTTTATATTTTCTTGGGTTGTTTTATAAGTAGTTGAAGAAAATGTATTTGAAAACATATGTATAATTGTATTGCAAAAATGAATGTTTAGAATGATAAGACATCTTGGAAACTTGTAACATCAAGGACAAGTATAAGGAAAAATTAACGTAAGGTGTAATTTAAAATTATGTAGTTCAAAAATAGCTTCACACAATTCAAATAAATATTTCACACATCAGAATTATACATAAAGTATATGTGAATTTATGCTGAAAATTATGCTGATACTATATAATTGATATTTCAAGATTTTATAGGAAAATGTAAAATTTTGATACATTAATTTATAAAACAGTCTTGATAAAGATCATGAAATATACATAATTTTCTAATAAAACATGTAAAAATCAACATAAAGCATTGTTATGGTTTAGTTATGAGGTGTCCCCCAAAGTTCTTGTAGGATTGCAGGAACTTTCAGAGGTAAAATTCTTAAAATAGGACTGCTGTAACCTAAGCAGTGGATTAATACATTTTATGGCTAATAATATGAAAGAACTAGGTGGTAAATGTAGACAGAAGGGGTGTGTCTGGAGGAAGTGACCACTGGGGATATAACTTAAGGGTTTATATTTTGGCCCTTGCTCCTCCTGGGACTCATTCTAGACTGCAGGTCATCCAAGCAGCCTTCCTCGGCTCTGCTTTTCCTCCACAATGCTATGCTTTACCACTGACCCAGAGAAATGGAGTTTACAGACCATGGACTAAATCTCTGAATTCACAGTAAACTTTTCCTCCTCTAAGTTGTTCTGTATTTTGGTCACAGTAATGAAAAGTTGACTAACATGAAGGTCAATATTTTAGGGTGAATTTTAGAAATATTGTTACTAATGAGAAGTTGTGGTTATTAAATAAAAACACGTTTAGAAAACAAGCATCTTCAACAAATCTTTCAAATAGCTTATGTTTTCAAGTGGTATTTATATTACCACATATTATGATTGTGAAAACATATATTTTAATGTCACATTTTTAAAGCCCAGAGACTCTTTCCAACAAAGAGTCAAACATTTCACTGGATTCTCTAATAAGCTATTTCCTAAGTTTGCTTGTCAATAAACCCTACAAAAAATGCTATCTTGTTATCACTCTTCCCATCACAAATCTGAGAAAAATTGAATATTGACCTAAATAAGGAATGCAAACTTGAAACAATAAAGAATAATCTATTCTAATGTGCTCTTTTATTCCAAATGGTTTAATTCTCAATAAACTTATTATTGCCTGGTCAATAGGAATAAAGGATTAAAATTTGATGACTTTAGACAGACTTAGCTTGGAAAACAGTGTTTCACAAATCACAAAGCTTTTCTGCTATGTGGAAGCTATTCCCCTGTTAATTGGTAAGGTCAAATAAGAAAAAAGGTTCAATTAAAAAAAGAAAAACATAGTACATGAAAGAAATTCTTCTCCTTTTACTTGAGAAAAATATCAGAAAGGACAATAAACTATAGATATCCAAATTTCTAATATTAATCTTTTGGGATATAATATATAAAACAAATAGGTCAAAACCCAGAGAGTTAAGCATATTATTAACATTACAAGATTACCCTGCAGAAAATGTGAAAGTGATAAAATATATAACATGTATCTGGGGAAGGAGATGATCAAGAGTAGGTAAATTCAATCTATTCAATGAAATAATATCAGAAAATTTCCCAAATCTGAAGAATGAAATGGAAAACCAAGTACAAGAGACCTACAGGATTCCAAATATACAAAATTACAACAGACCCACACCAAGGCACATTATTATGAAAATACCTAACATACAAAATAAAGACAGAATTTTAAAGGCCACGAGAGAAAAGAATCAAATTACATTCAGGGGAAACCAATAAGAATATCAGTAGATTTTTCAATCCAGACCTTAAAAACTAGAAGGGCCTGGAACAACATTTACCACGCCCTGAAAGAAAACGGATGCCAAACAAGAATCTTATACCCAGCAAAACTTACTTTCAGATTTGACAATGAAGTAAGATCCTTCCATGGTAAACAAAAGCTAAAGGAATTTACAAAAAGAAAGCCGGCATTACAGAACATTCTTAGCAAAATATTCCATGAGGAAGAGATGAAAAACAAATATGCAAATCATCAATGGGAGGAACTAGCCTAATGGAATAGCCAAAAAAGGAGAAACCAAATCATGTCCAAAAACAAAAATGAGTCAAATGACTGGGAATACAAATCACATCACAATAATAACCCTGAATGTTAATGGCCTGAACTCATCAATCAAAAGACATAGACTGGCAGATTGAATTAAAAAGAAAAATCCAACAATATGCTGCCTGCAAGAGACTCATCTCATAGAAAGAGATACTCATAGACTAACTGTGAAAGGATGGGAAAAAACATACCACGCACACGGACACAGCAAAAAAGCTGGAATATCCATCCTCGTTTCAGATAATGTGGACTTCAAGCCAAAACTAGTCAGAAGGGATAAAGAAGGACATTACATGCTGCTTAAGGGAAGCATAAATCAGCAAGACATAACAATCATAAATATCTATGCCCCGAACATTGGCTCATCCATGTACGTCAAACAAATCCTTCTTAATTCCAGAAATCAAATAGACCACAACACAATAATACTAGGCGATTTTAACACATCTCTCTCACCACTGGATAGCTGTTTCAAATGAAAATTGAATAAAGAAACCATAGATCTCAATAACACAATCAACAATTTAGACTTAACGGACATATATAGAATATACCATCCAACAAAAAACGAATACACTTTCTTCTCAGACCACATGGATCCTTCTCTAAAATAGACCATATTTTATGCCACAAAGCTACTGTGAGCAAATACAAGAAGATAGAGATACTATCTTGTACTCTATCAGATCATAATGGATTGAAATTAGAAATAAATGTTCTAGTGCTAACTAGAAGATGTATGTTATGGTTTTATTATGTGGTGTTTTTCAAAGACTCCAGTGTTAATGTAGGAATATTCAGAGAAATATTAGTGGATTATGAGAGTTGTAACATAATAAATCCTTCTCAATTTTAATGGAGTATCTAGTTGGTTACTGTAGGCAGGTGAGCCGTGGATGGATAAGGTGGCTCACTGGGGGATTGCCCAGGAAGGGTTCATCTATAGCCCCATCTCACTTATTTCTGCTACCCAGCCACCATGTTTCTAGAAGCTTTCCTCTGCCATGCCCCTCTACCATAATGTTCTGCTTCACCTTCACCCAGAGCAATGATGCCACTAACCATGGACTACACTTCTGAAATCATGAGCAAAAATAAACTTCTTCACATAAGTTGTTCTTGTTCGGAATATTGTTCACAGCAACACAGAGTTAGCACATTTATTTTTTAAATAATTCCATGTATTAAACAGTGGCTTGAAAATTAGAGGGAAAAATAACACTGGACTTTGGTGGTTGCTGCAGTACCTCTGGGAAGTCCAAAAGCCAGCAAATAATACATTTCAGACTAAACTTGTGTGTTTGTTATATCTGTATTAGCTTGCAGTTTATAAAATCTCACTGAAACTTAGTACATTAAGCAATCGTAGTCATATTTTGAAGGTGAGAAATAGTCAATGCCCCACTAATTTTGTTCAGATTTCTTTAGTCTTCTATTTCAGTTTATTGACTAAAACCATCTGATGGTTAGTGGTGATGGTGACACATATCATTTAATTGGTATAATCGCAGAGGAATTTTCAGTATATGCTATTCTCAGGCACACCAAAGATTACTTCACAAATACTGGAGAGATCAATACCATTTATAACCGAAAAATATCACCATTAATGTAGAACTTCAACAATAAGCACAATAATGGATTGATGCCCTAAATTCTGTTGTTTTCTTATAGGATTGACTCATGGGAGGGATTGATAAACATGATTTTAAAAAATCATCAGTGATCTGGAAAAATATTTTTTAATAGAGGAATTATCATCATTCTAATAGTGTATGATAGAATGAATACTTTAGGAAGAGTAGTATTTACATGGGGTGATTAACAACTATGAATAAATATTGAGCAATGATGTTACTGTGGGAAATCTTTTGAAATCTCATTTTCTGAAGAAATTAATACAGTATTAAAATGGTATTAAATATGAGAGCAGATAAACTTAACCAGCAGGATGTAACTTTCTTCAGATTCGCGATGTAGAGACATACTTGAGAAGCTCAAGTTGAGGAATTTCTGGTCCCAGCTATTAAAGGAGGGCAGGTTTTTCTCCTGTCTTACTCAGCAAGCAAGGTCAATCTCACGGTAGAAAATGATATTTTTCTACTTAATCTTTTAGATTGGATATTTCATTCTCCAATTTGCTTACCCATAACACCTAGACACAATGCTATCAGGTTGCCTACCTAGGTAGTCCTCTGTAATCTGTTTTCAGACATCAGGAATGGAAGAAATTACTGTGCAGTTAGGACAATTAGTGGTCACATGCAACTATGGATGTCTTTGACAATTACTGAAGAGCATAAGGAGAAAGGAGGCAGGGGTGATAAACCATTAATAATGCTGCATTTGGCCCTCAGAATTCTTACTTCCTTCAGTTTCTGTCTCACAACTGCTGCAAACAGAATATTAAAAATAAAAAGTTGAGCATACATACAGTAGAAAAGTTCAGATGTATGTGTTAGCATATGTGGGGATTTGTTTGTTTGCAAAGGTCAGTAAATGAAATGGGTTATAAATAAAATAAACTTTTAAGAAGCACAGTTAAATAATGAACAATTATGCAAATTCTCCTCCATCCAAGAAAGAGTACATAACACTAATACGATCAATAATTTAACCCGAAATATTATTCTATTACATTGGCATGCTGGTTAAGGTATCTAACATTTCAGGGCAATCTATAGAAGATCTAGAATAAAATGCTGTGTATTGGTTCACTTTTTTAATGGCAACAATAAGCTGAAATATAAAATATATTTTTATGTTGTTGCTGCAAGTCCTAAGTTAGGTATACTAATAATTCCTTCACTAAATTTTTAATTTGAAAAATAAAAATAAAAATTAATTTTCTCATTTGTTATTATTTAAATAATGATTTAACTCTGGCAGGGAATTAGAGATCTGATTTATTTTAACATTCTATATTTTTATAATAATTTTCTTCTATTTTTTTCTTTCTCTTCCACTATTTCAAAACATCTTACAATGAAATAACACTCATACATATCTTGGTTTGAAATGGGCAAAGCAGGGGCTGGGGGTATAGCTCAGTTGGTAGGGTGCCTGCCTCCCAAGCACAAGGCCCTGGGTTCAATCCCCAGCATGGAAAAAAAAAGGGGGGGGGGGGTGAGAGTAGTAGTAGATTACTCCCTTCTCTATCAGTACTTGTTGATTGTGAGATTTGGGGTATAACTCTGGGGAGAAAACATAGTTTTGAAATAGTGATATACTTAATCCTGTTATCTTTTTACATAAGGAAACTGAGGAAAACAAAGACTAGATTTCTTTCCCTCAGCTGCGGATATTAAAGAACTACACTAAATTATTAAGAGATTGATTGCAATCATTTTCTTAAAACTCTCTGCAGTGAACGTCTGGAGAGAAAATGATGTACTAGTAGTAATAACAGTGTGCTGAACAATATAGTATAGATTTGTGCTTTTTAGTGTATTGAATATGCTTTTAGCCCTTACCCTGAAGTCAAATCAATTTAAATTTTGTAACTGATGGAGTACAATTATCAACATTTTCCTTCTATTCCCTACTTTTTAACGCAACTGCACATAATGGTTTAAAATTATATTCACTCAATCTATATTCATATGACCTCTAGAGTTTTATTGGAAGCAAGGCAGCAATAAAAAAACTGGCTTGAATTACAAACATGCATTAATATGAGAAAAATTTATCTGAAGAAGTACTAGGAAAATGATATTGAATGGAAGTTCTACCTAATGCAAGGTAGCTAATTATTCTATCCCTTGAACTTGTTTTCAGTTATCTTGATAAGTTTAAAAAATTTAATAAGAACATTTTTCAAGGTGGCACTGACAAATTTTACTCAATCATTAATTTGACAAGTTTACTTCTAAGTTTTTAGATCATTTTCTAGCAACCAGTATGTACTATAATTTGCTTTCCATACTAAGACCAAATATAAATATGCTAAGACCCAGCTAACACCCAGCTAAGAACTGGATGTAAGTGCTTAGGAATTTATTCTGCAAACACTTGTCAAGGGCTGCTTTTTTCAACAGGAAGATAAGATGAATTGGACCTCTATTAATATGCTCAAGGGGAATTATCATTCTCATAAGCAAAATAGGATCAGTACAAAATAGCTATAATACCAGGCAGAATGTGAGCAGGAACTTAATGGTAGTGAGAATTAAATCTGCATAGTTAATTTAAAATAATCAAACCCAACCTGTTTCTTGTGAACTGAGTAATTTGAGTCACATTCAAATATCTACACCTTTAATCACTCTATTACTAATCTTCACAAATAAACTTTCAAAGTTTCACAATCTTTTAAACAAATAGTGTATAAATCATTAAGAATTGACTGATTATTGAAGTTTAAAAATGGAAAATGCAAGTTATAGAATTAAGTGTTTTATGACACATTGATAATTTTTATATTTTATATAGTATAAAAATTCCTGTACAAGTGCATATGACAACAATCAATTATAAATGAATTAGTTTTTGATATAATTTCTAGCCTGAGAGTATTAGTTAGTTTTCAAATTATGTAGATTCCATTCTGAACCACAAATTTATCAAATAATTTTTTCACTAAAGATCTGATTTAGCCAAAGTTCGGCACTATTTTACAGAGTTACAAATCCATTTTTATACTCTAATAATTTGATTATATGAAGATCTATGATAGTCATAAAACACTTGAGTATTTTGCCAGTTTGTATTTTAGCACATTCATTTTGTTCCATACCTATTTACCTTTTATTACAACCAAGAATACTTTAAATGTGCACTTTATCGTTGATAATTTAGCATTCCTATCTTTGAAATGGGAATTCCAAATTATTTACATCATCTTAACTTCACAAATACTATGCAAGCTCTTGAAACACATATAAATTGACATTCTAACAACATTTGCTAGAATAATAACATACAATAATAACATAGTGCTACAAAGAGGCACTGTAACAGAGCTCTAGCTGGCAAATGAACATGAAAAAATACCAAGAGCATTATTAAAATGCAAAAGCATGAGAGATGTTATTAATATTTGAAGAGATTATTGTGGTCCATGTAAAATTGTGAAGAAAAATCTAATTTAATAACAGAACCAATAACCTTCTACAAAGTCATTGATTGTAAAATCAATATATGAATAGTAGCAGCCTTTTGCACATGAATAATTTCTAATTAGGAATTATAATAGAAAAATAATCTAGGTATATAAAAATGTAAAAAGTTTTTGTATGCTTTGTTGTTCATAAAAGAATACCTTGAGAAAGACAGTGAAATGAATCTGATATAACTTTTCTATGTACATGTATGAATACGCCACACTGAATCTCACCATTGTGTACATCAACAAGACTGGAATCCTAATTAGAATGAGCTATACTCCGTGCTTGTATAATTAGATCAAAATGAATTCTACAGTCATATATAACTAAAAAGAACATAAAAATTTAAAAAAGGAAATTACGGCACCACTTTATTTTTTAAATTATTATTATATTTTTATTTTTTGATGAACACACGTTTTAATCCATGACTGGTAATGGTGCTTGTCAGGCACAGGCACAGGTGAAACAGTAATTTTGCCATTTCTCCAAAAACTGTTCTGTACTGCTCACAATTAGATGCCTCCTTTTATCAGTCTTGATTATATTTTTTTTTTCCTTCTTCTTCAGGAATCCATGTAGAAAGGAAAAGGGAGAAAGCAAAAGATGTGAAAGGGCAGGAAGACAGGAAAGTGCATTCAGTCAAAAAGGCACCACATTCAGCCTGGCATTATTTGCATTTTAAATTTTTTATTTTTATTTTAGTAATACGTGACAATAGAGTATATTTTGACTTCTTTACATAAACATGGAGTACATCTTATTCTCATTAGGATCCCAGTCTTGTGGTTGTACATGATATAGAAATTCATGTGTGCACAAAGGAAAGCTGTGTCAGAATCATTCCACTATCTTTTCTGTTCCTATCCCACCTCCCTTCCCTTCATTTCCCTTTGTCTAATCTACTGAACTTTTATTCTTACCCTGACACCCTTGTTGTGTGTTAACATCCACATATCAGAGAATATTTATTTGACCATTGGTTTTTTGGGGATTGGCTTATTTCACTTAGCCTAATATTCTCCAGATCCATACATTACCAGCAAATGTCATAAGGTCATTTTTGAGTAATATTCCATTGCGTATGTATACCACATTTTCTTTATCCATTTATTTGTTAAAAGGCACCTAGGCTGGTTCCATAGTTTAGCCACTATGAATTGAGCTGCTGTAAGCATTGATGTGCCTGCTTCACTGAAGTATATAAAAATTGTTTTAAGTACTTTGGTTATATAACAAGGAGTGGGATAGCTGGGTCAAAAGGTGCATCCATTCCAAGTTTTATGAGAAATCTCCATGCTGCTTTCCAGAGATTTACACAAATTTGTAGTTCCAACAGCAATGTATTAGTGTACACTTTTCCCTACATCCCTAAAATTTATTGTTACTTGTATTCTTGATTGTTGCCATTCTGTCTGAAGTGAGAGGAAATCTCAGTGTAGTATTAATGAGCATTTCTCTTATCAGTACAGATGTTGAAGATTTGTATATTTTTGTTGACCATTTGTATTTCTTCTTCAGTAAAGTGTCTGTTCAGTTTCTTTGACCAATTTTTCATTATGATATATTTTTTGGGGAGTGGGTATCAAGTTTTTTGAGTTCTTTATATATCCTGGAGATTAATGCTTTATCTAAGGTGCAGGTGGCAAACATTTTATCCCTTTCTGTAGCTCTCTGTTCATATTCACGATTGTTTCCTTTCCCATGAAGAAGTTTTTTAGCTTCATACCATCCCATTTATTGATTCTTGATTTTACTTATTGTGTTTCAGGACTCATGTTGAGGAAGTCATTCCCTAAGCTGAAATGATCAAGAGTTAGTTCTATGTTTTCTGCTAGTAGATGTAGAGTCTCTGATCTAATGTCTAGGTCTTTGATTCACTTCAAGTTGAGTTTTGTGCAGGGTGAAAAATAGGGATTAAATTTCATTCTGTTGTATATGGATTTACAGTTTTCCCAGCACCAGAGGCTATATTTTCTCCATTGTATGTTTATGGTAACTTTGTTCAGTATGAGATAACTGTATATATGTGGGGGCAGTTTCTGTGTCCTCTATTCTATTCCATTGGTCTTCTTGTCTGTTTTTGTGCCAGTAAGATGCTGTTTTTGTTACTATAGCTCTGTAGTATAACTTAAGATCTGGTATTGTGATGCCTCCTACTTCCCTTTTCTCATTAAGGATTGCTTTGGTTATTCTGGGTCTCTTATTTTTCCAAATGAATTTTATGATCACTTTTTCTATTTCCATGAAGAACATCATTGGTGTTTTAATAGGAATTGATTAAATCTGTATAGCACTTTTGGTGTATGACCATCTTGATAATATTAATTCTGCCCATTCAAGGTCACAGGAGAACTTGCCATCTTTATGGTCTTCTTCAATTTTTTTTTCCTTAGAGTTCTGTAGATTTCACTGTAGAGGTCTTTCACTTGTTTTGCTAGATTGACTCCCAGATTTTTTTTTTCCTTTTTATTTCTAATTTGTCAACTGATTCATCATTGGTGCATAGAAACAATTGATTTATGGGTGTTAACTTTATATCCTCCTATTTGCTGAAATTGGTTATGAGTCCTAGGAGCTTTCCAGTGTAGT
This sequence comes from Sciurus carolinensis, assembly GCF_902686445.1. Taxonomy (NCBI): domain Eukaryota; kingdom Metazoa; phylum Chordata; class Mammalia; order Rodentia; family Sciuridae; genus Sciurus; species Sciurus carolinensis. The sequence continues at coordinate 91,906,991 of NC_062224.1, forward strand.
TTTTTTTGTGTCTTCTACATATAGGATTGTGTCATCTACAAATAGGGATAGTTTGAGTTTTTCCTTTCCTATTCGTGTCCCTTTAATTTCTTTTTTTCTAATTACTCTGGCTAGTGTTTCAAATACTATGCTGAGTAGAAGTGACAAAAGAGGGCATCCCTGGCTTGTTCCAGGTTTTAAGAGGGAATGATTTCAATTTTTCTCCATTTAGAATAATGTTGGCCTTGAGTTTAGCATATATAATTTTTACAATATTGAGATATGTTGCTACGCTCCCTAGATTTTTTCCAAGTGTTTTGAATATGAATCCATCTGTAGTTTTTTCAATGCCTTTTCTGCATCAATTGAGGTAATCATGTGATTCTTGTTTTGAAGTCTGTTGATGTGATGAATTGTGTTTATTGATTTATATATGTTGAACCAAGCTTACATCCCTGGGATTAAACCCACTTTATCATGGTACACTATCTTTTTAATGTGTTTTTGTATGCCATTTGTCAATATTTTAATAATTTTTGCATCTAGGTTCATCAGGGATGGTGTTTTCTTTCCTTGATATGTCTGTTTGATTTTAGAGTTAGGGAGATACTAGTCTGGAAGTGTTCCCTGCTTTTCTGTTTTATGGGATAGTTTGAGGAGATTGCTTTTGGTTCTTCTAAGGTTTGTTAGAACTCAGTAGAGATTCCATCCATTTTCTGGCCTTTTCTTTGTTGGTAGCCTTTTGATGGAATCTTCAATTTCACTTTTGAAATTCATCTGTTTAAATGGTGTATGTCCTCCTGATTCAATTTGAATAGGTCATATTACTTTAGAAATCAGTTAATGTTTCAAGAATTTCTATTTTATTGGAGTATAAGTTTTCAAAATAGTTTAGGATTATTGTCTTATTTCAGTAGTATCCTTGATGATATTTTCTCTTTCATCACAAATTTTAGAAATTTGAGTTTTGTCTCTTTTTCTTTTAGTTAGCATGGCTAAGGTTTTATCAATTTTACAGATGTTCTGAAAGAACCAACTTTTTGTTTCATTTTTAATTTTTTAAATGTAATTGATTTTGGCTCTGATTTTAATTATTTCCTGTATTGTTGTTTTTAGTGTTGAATTGTTCTTCTTTATCCAGAGCCTTGAGATGTCATGTTAGTTTATTTATTTGGTGACTTTCCATTCTTTTAATGAATGAGCTTAGTTGCACGAACTTTCCTCTAAGAACTGTTCATAGCATTCCAGAGATTTTTATATGTTGTGTCACTATCTCAATTACTTCTAAGTACTTTTGTATTTCATCTCTGATTTATTCTGACATCCACTGATCATTCAGTATGTACTATTTTGTTCCAGGTGTTAGTTTCTATTTTTTATTATGTTTTTTTTTCTAATTCCATTCCATTGTGATATGATAAAATGCGAGTTATTGTCTCTATTTTTTTGTATTTGCTAAGCATTACTTTGTGGCCTAAGATGTGGTCTATTTTAGAAAATAATCTGAGTGCTGCTGAGAAGAAAGTATATTTAGTCATTGATGGATGAAATATTCTATATATGTCTATTAAGTAAGTTATTCTTTTTTTTTTTTAGTTCTATAACTTCTTTGTTTAGTTTTATTTTTTTTCTTTCTTTTCTTTTTCTTTCTTTTCTTTTTTTTTTTTTTTTTTTGGACAATTGGTCCATTGATGACAGAGGCATATTTAAGTCACCCAGTATTATTGTGTTGTGATCTATTTGATTCTTGAAATTGAGGAGGGTTTGTCTGATGATTTTATCCAACATTTCTTGAGAGTTCTGTTTGTGTTCTGTTAACATCTTTTCTCCACAGTAAATTATATTTCCAGATTGTATATTTTGTCTTCACTGCCTGAAACTCTATCTTCCAAGTGCTCTATCTGCTGGTAATGCTTCCCATTGAATTTTTAATTTGGTTTATTGATTTCTTCCTTTGAGGATTTCTGATTGATCCTTCTTCAGGATTTCTATCTTCTTATTTAACTGTTCTTTCACTTCTTGGGTTTTCTTATTGATTTTACTTCTTACATCATCTTTTACCTCTCAGATCAGTTTAACTATAAGGTCTCTAAATTCCTTTTTTGACATTTTCTCCCCTATGATAACATTTGATTTGTTTGGGATTTCCCCCCTCTTGTTCTTTCATGCTATTTGTATGTCTACCCATTGAACAGTAAGAATATGGGGTGGTAGAACTTTTAACCTATGAATTTATAGTGTTTCTGGAGATTTTTAGTACCTCAAGTTTTAGGGGATCACAAATATTAACAATAACCAATGCCATCAATATTCAGTATTAAACTAAATGCTTAGTCCTTATTTTGGGATTGATAATATTAATTTGCACTCTAAACAGAAATATTATTGTAAGCAATTGCCAACAGTACAGATATTATGTTTGCAAAATGTCTGCTACTTCCAAAAGTTTAAGAGGGAGAAAGAATGCAGAGGAGATGTAGGATGTAATAATTGAGAGGGAGGATGAGAGAGAGATTAGTAGTAAAGAGTTAAAGGAAGGGTGAAAGAGATAATATAATTTGGCTGTTAGCAAAAGACAAGAGAGGAAGAGAATCAAGGGAAATAAATGAAAAACAATATAAAACAAAAAAAAACAAATGAAATAAAGGCAATGTGTACTAATCAAAAAACCTGGCCCTCAAAAGAGGGAGTCCAGAGAATAACTATCTTCAAGAAATGCTTTCAACAGCACAGTGGTGCATGCCTGTAGTCCCAGCAACTTGGGAGGCTGAGAAAGGAAGATTGCGGGTGCAAAGGGGCCTCAGCAAAAGCAAAGCGCTAAGCAACTCAGTGAGACCCTGTCTCTAAATAAAATACAAAATAGGGCTGTAGATGTGGCTTAGTGGTTGAGTACCCCTGAGTTCAATCCCCGGTTCCTCGCACCCTGCAAAAAAGAGAAATTCTTGAAAAAAGAAGAGTGAGATACATATGTATATTATCAAATGTCCAAGGACCATTCAGTACACAAACATTTAAAAAAAAGTTCTTGATGGAAGATTAAGGAATTGTTTTCAATGTGATGTTCAAAATCTTTTCTATAATGTTACGTGTTGTTTGTTCCCAATTGTCTTTGTTTTTTTCTTGAGGTATGTATTGTGCTCAAGAGTAGTAGTTTCGGGCTTTAGAGCTTGTCTTTGTTGCCCCTTCTCAGCTTCATTCTCAACAGGATATGGTGGGGCAGGTTGGAGGGTGTTGTATGCTCCACTCCCTGTAGAGTTCTGAGAGGCAGAGCTCATGGAGGTGGGGTTTGGGTCTAGCTAGATCCCCTTTGCTTTGTGGAATAATGTATGGTGGAGCTTCTAAATCAGCGCCCTCCAGAGCCCTGCTGCTTCCAGTTCACTCTGGGCATCTGTATCACTTGAATCTCCCCTGGGTTCTGCAACAATGGCGGAGGAGCTAGTCCTTGACCCTCTCTGCTTTCCAGGATTTCTGTATTTCAGCCTCCTGTGCTCATTCCTCAAGGGCACGTTCACTTCCACCGACCCAATCAAGCCCCAGTAGTCCCGAGCTTGTCTGCCAACCACTGGATTCACAGAGAGGCACCCAGGATCTCTCAGGGCTGAGTGTCTGGAATTCCCCTGGGTGCAGCTCTTTCCAAGCCTGAATTTCACCTGATTATTCAGTCTCCCTCTCGGTGTCCTGGCAAGGCTTCGCCAGGTCGGGCTTTCTTACTCAGCTGGAATCACCCGCAGGGCTGTGCTGCTGGGTTTGGACCCCCATGCACCGGCCACCTTAGCACAGTGGGAAAAAGATGGCGCTGATCTTGCTCTCGGGTCCCGAGACAGGGAGATGGGCAGCGCCCCCATCACCCGAAAACAAGGCACAGCTCACCCACTGGACCAGCTGGACAGTTTCTCTGTTTCTCTGTTCACTGTCTTCTCCGTTTCAAGACACGCCTCTAATGTTGACCCTCTTCGTCCCGCTCTCCGACCTGCCCACCATGAATCTGCATTGGCAGCCAACGGTGCAGAGGGTAGGTTTTCCTTCTTTTCTTTATTTTTTTTTTTTACTTTATTTTATCCAACCTTCTGTGTCCCGAGACTGTTCTGAGAGTCCAGTATTAAATCCCAGTAGAATTTCCTTTTTAAAAATGAACTCAAAGAGAAACTGTTTGTCTTTTCTTGAACCACCCATGGAGCGTGTTGAAAGTAACCTCTAGTCTGCCATCTTGACCCGCCCAGAAAGCAGCACTTTAAAAAAAATCAAAGAGCAACAAAACATTTTTATTTCAGCATTTTAAAATTTATGCATTTACTTAATGCACACCTTTATGTATTTAATCACCAATAAGAAGTTGAATAAATTTTAAAATGTGGAAATACATGATATTCATATTGATACCACTATTTACCAGTGAGTGCTGCTTCCTTGGATGTTGAACTATAATGTCAGAGAAGCACATCAAGGCAAGCATATTAAGCAGGTTTTATTTAAAGGTAATAATACTGTAAGGACCCAGAAACCACTCCGGGACATGGCAACTCACATATGACTTTATTAAGCAAACAGAGTGTCTCCCTGCAGGGTAAGAGAGAAAATGAGAGGGAAAGAGAGAGAGCACGCAGCGCGTAAGAGAGAGACTGAAAAGCAAGGAGGAGAGCGAAAGAAAGTGAGTAGGAGAGAGAAAGCATGAAAGTGAAGAGAAGAGAGAGAAAGAAAAATGGCGGGGAGCTATTCTTAAATAGTCGAATTCTGCGGGCTAACAGGACCAATAAGGAGAAGTATACTTGCAAGCTGACTGATGAACCAATAGCTAGCTAGGATATTCACAGACTGACAAGCTAGGTTGTAAGTTGGGAGGCAGAGAAATGACTGCAGTGTAGAGGGCAGGAGCAGCTTTGTATTATATTATAAATACAAACTTCTCCCTGAGGGAGAAGGAGGCCATGACTGATGTTCTAGAGTCCCCAGAAGTGAGCACACCCTATATTGTTTATAAATTAAGGTCTCTTTTGTTTTCCAGTTCTCTTCCCCCTTATCTCTCCTTCCTGCAGCAAGACTAGGCCTGGTTTTGCAGGTGAGATGCAAAAAGTGAGAAGGGGATGGGCAGGGGGAGGGCTGAAGTGATTCAGCCAGGTGAGGGTCCAGAGGGCATTAATTAACAGCTCCTTGCCTGTAGTCCCTGACTACTGCAGGTAAATTTGGTAATCAATGGGTTCCAGAGATCCTTGACATTCCATTCTCTAGGGGTCAGTCTCCAACTTCCATAGGCAGATGGCTTTCATGGCCTCCATTTCCTCCATCCCCTATTTATACCCTAACTGCCTATCCCTAATTCTGGCTTCAATATTTGAGAAGAGTGAACATTATGTGAATGTTAATTATCTGTGCAATAATTTATACACTCAAACATATTCAATGAAAACAGAAATTTGGCAAATATGTAAAAAACAACTTTAGAATAAAAAGGAATGAAGAAGAGACAAGAAAATATTGAAAACACTAAACAATGAAATAGATATAAGAATTTTCACTGATATTTTTAATGGAAAAGGCACGAAAAAGTTTAATAAGCCATTAATGGCAAATAAGTAAATAAACATTTTTATACATATGATGACCTTGTATATCCCAGTCAGAATGAACATACCTCTATATTGTCTTGAAAAGTGTAATGTGCAGTGAAAAACTTAGTTATATAATTCCATGTAGACAAAATTCCAAATCATATTTACACAAATATATATTGTTAAATCAAAAATTTAAAATATTATGTAACTGTCTCTGGTGGGAGTAGAATAAAAAGGGAGTGAAATGAAGAGTCAGGATTTTAATACACATTAACACTTTATTAAATACATGTTAATGTGAAATTTATATGAATGTGTGCTAATTATATCTGATGCAATACTCATCAGCATTTTAAACTTGTCAATCTTCTTGAAAAAAGTTAATTTCAAAAGTCAGATAATAACAAAAATTTTAGATTAAGAGTTGAAAAAATATTTATTGGTGATAGTAATATGCAATTTGAAAAGTTCTGACTATAGTTTGTTTATATTTAATAAAAGTTGATCCAGTTTCCTTTTCTTAAAATATTATGTTTTGATGTTCTTGATATTAAAACATTTTTTCATCACTGCTTCATCTAGTCACTAATACAGAAATATCAGGTAGGAGTAATTACAAACAAGAATTTTTAATGACTGTACTGTATTTATTTTGCCCATTTATTATTCCAAAGTCTGTAGTTGTGTGAAGCAGACACCTCATATTCTTTTAATTGTTTGAGCTAGCACATGCAACAAATAAAATCTCTGAAAATTTGTTCAAATTCATATGAATATGTTAGCATATTTATCTATAGAAGTCTAACAGCTACTGGGAAACATAGGTAACTGAGAGCAAGAACTAATATACTATGTTAGTGTGGGTAACTTAAAATGCTTCCAATAAGTAGAACCTACTTTTTCCATTCTGATACTGAGTCCAGATAAAAATGAGGTCAAGTTGTGAACACTGGTATTGGTGCATTCTAATGCTGAGCGGTAGATAAGACACATACACTCACCATATCAGTTAGGATAGCCTAACTGCTGTGACAACAAAGCAAAAAATACAGTATATGATGGTTCCATCACATAAGAGGTTTGTTTTCTGGTCACAGCAGAGTAGAGGGAAGATGGACACATTAGTGAGGCCATATTTTTTCCAAGCATGCATCCACATAAGCAGATTTATAGAAATAACACCACCTTCAGCACTAAGCTTCCAGATTGTCCTGGTCATCACCTCCATGTCAATCATAGGAGAGATAAAAACATAGAAAAGAGCATATAGACGTTTTTTATTATTTTTCTTTACTTTTCTTTTCTTTTTTTTCCCTTTTGGGGGAACATATGGAAAGGGTAAAAGAATGCCATGAATGCATGTCAGATTTATTCACCATCTACTACCAAAACTTCATCCCCTCCATCATCTCTAACTGTAAAATAGCTAGAATCTTAACTAGTTGTGTGAATGAATAGTAAAAGAAGGATATAGATACAGTTGAGTATACCCACCTCTGCACAGTGTGATTGATCTAATACAGTGTTCTATGATTGTTTAAAAGGAATTTTTGTTTTTATGATGACAAATGGTAGTGACCTACGTCCAATTATTCAATTAGTATCCTTCTGATTTCTTCTAAAGGAAAATTTCTGAAAATTTCCTGTACAGCTCATTTTATCATGCTACCATCAAATAAATAATTGTCTTTAATCCTCATACATTCCTAAGTGAACAAAGAAGGTATCATATAATTACTTGGATTTTATTTTTCATAATTTTTTCAGTTGTCTAAAATATTTTGAGAAAAAGTATGTTATTTACCATCTGTATTAACATTAAATTCCTCATACATCTGTGTCCATACACAAATAAAATTACAATTAATGTTTAATAGCCATTAAAATCATGTGGAAAGAGCAAAATAGTAATATATATATACTAAGTGGGTTTTTTTAGCAAGAAAATATCTATATCAAGTGTGGTGTGGTTCTGCATGTATGTAATTCCAGTGACTCAGGAGATTGTGAAGGGGGATCAAAGCCAGCCTGGGCAACTTAGCAGGATCCTGTCTCAAAGTTAAATGAAAGGGTGTGGGGATATAGCTCACAGGTAAATGACTTGCAGAGCATGTATGAAACATTGGGTTTAATCCCTAATACCACATTAAAAAATAAGAAGGAAGATATAAATTTCAAATTTTCCTTTTCCTGTAATTTTTTTTTTTAATCGTTTCCTGGTAACACTATTATTTTAAGCATGGAATTTAATATGAAGAGAAATTTTAGAAGAATTCATGGTACTTCACAGAAGTAGAAAAATTCCCTTAACCACTGTTCAAATTTACAAAATGTATTGAAAGAAGGACTTATGTATTTTATCTGACCTAAGAATGGCAAAAATAGTGACTGTGTCCTAAGAATTAGATGTATTTAATAGACTGTCAGATTGGAGAGGAATACTCTATTTAGAGTAAAGACAGTCTATAGGAAATATAGGAAAACCTGCCAGCAGGAGCTATCTAGAATAGCCATTACTCAGTGGTCATTTCACTCTGCCCGAAGCAAGACAGGTAGATACCAAAGTAAGTAGCTGAAATAGTCCAAGCAACTAGTATTAGTGCCCTAAATAAATGGCTAGGTGTCAGATGTGACTCTTCCACCAAGACTATGTAAGCAGTTAAAGCAAGAAGAAGCAAGGAAAGCCTGCTAAATAACCCCAAATCTCAAGTTCTACTCAGGTCTTACAGACACAAACCCAATGACCAGTAAATTTGTAAAAAGACACTTACAGCAGAGGAAGGCTCCCCTAAATAAAATTGGGAAAATGCATTCCAAGCACAGCTAGCAGCACAGATGATTTGTTAATGATTCTGAATATTCCTTATCCAAGCAGGATCTCGGTAGGTTAATTATTTGTACATATTTGTTTATTATCTCTACATAAACTTCTCTATGCCTATAGATGGGAATCTCCAAAAGTTTGGAATATTTGAAAATGACACATGGTGATATTTTCTGAATGAACAACTGTTCATTGTCCCTTTATTCTTAACCGTGATGGGCAAAAATTGTTTCAATTTAGGATTAATTTTCTTATAATAGAAATTATAATTATTCCTTATAATGGAATAATGTGGCAAAACAAAATGAAGTGGGATTATGTAGGCATAGGTAAAATGTTTATTTTTTCCAAATATGTTATAAGTAATATTTAATAAATAATTCTGTGCTTTATGTTAGCAATTAGATCTCTCTAGAATAATTTGTTTTTTAAAATATTTTATGTTACATTTTGTTCAGAAAGAGAGATATGGTATCAGTGCTCAAAGCTCTAAAAGTGGGTGTTGCAAGAGTACCTTTGAATTTCCTGACCATTTTTCCTACTATGTCTAACATTCTTCTAGGCTTTACTAATTTCCAACTCAGTCAGACCTCCACTGTTAAACTAAAATTGTAAACCTCCCAACATTCTTATTCTATTTTCATTTAATTTCCTCTACTATTTAAGGTACAATATATTTTCTCTACACATTTTATTTATAGTCTAACTTCCAACCTAAAGTGAGAAGCTCTACTTGGTAAGAGATTTTGTTGTTTTAGTCAAATCTCTCTCATCTAGATTGGTGAATGATGTAGGAAATGCTCATGAAATAATAACTGAATGAATAAGTGAACTCTGAAAACATACACAATTGTGACAGTGTTTCCAAAGAGGTGAAGAAGAGCAAAGATGTGGACTCACTTGTCTCCTAATTAAAAACATCACAAAACTAAAATATGTTTTTTGGTTTTCAGTAATTCTTTCAGTCTTGCCTATATATGCTTGAAGAAAATAAAACTATTTTGATGCTGAGGAAATGATTTTCTCCTTACATGCGACAGAGGAATTAAAATTTTAAAATGAATGAAGAGAAGATCTGTCTTTTTATAACCGCAGAAACAGAAATGAAACAAAAATACTATCATATTTAATGCATGAGATTAGCAAAATATAGCAAGCATAAAAATGTCCCATTTTCCAAGGATGTGAAATATGAGAACTAGTGGACTTATGCCAAGTTCGCTACTGTCATGGTGAGGCCTAAAGTAACACTCTAGGACTCAACTGTTTCACCTCCTGTTCATGTGCCTAGGGAGAGCAAACATGGTGGCCCTGTCTATAATAGCAAATGAGAAAGAGAAGGAGAGAGAGGAGTAGTGGGAAAAAAGTATGCATTTCCATGAAGATGACAGCTGTCTTACTTTTATATAATTATGAAAAGTAAAATATAATGGTTAAATGGATAACGAGATAGATTGGTGATAAAGTTGGTGGTGCACTAGTCTATCAACTCTTGGATTCTAATTTATTGTGTTTCCAATTAGCAAGACTAATATTTGTCAGTTTCAGCCTACCACTGAGGTATAGGTAAAAAACTAAATTATGAGTGAAAGGGGCATATTTTCTTAATTGTAATTTGAAAACAATCAAAATAATTCAAGTACAATTTCATAGCATTTGATAATTTCTTGCATAAATATGTGCTATGTTAGGAAGATATACTCAAAACTATTTTTCCTATTTAAAAAAAATTTTGGAGAATGTTAAGTGAAAATAATTTTTTTAAAATAATCAAGACTGTTTCAAACATATTTGTAATATTTTACCTTATCCATGTAAGCAGTTATTTGAAGGAAACAGATATTCTTGAAATCATTAATTCTGGGTACCAGGAATATAGTTTTTCTTTTGTTGTTGTTTATCATCTCAATGGTTATAGAGCTTTAAGACTTCCAAAAACATTATGAGAAGTGAAGTCTAAAACACAAGGATAGGTGTTGTAGCAGCACTGGTGTAAATGAACTCACTAAAATAGTGGAAAGCAGAGATAAATGCAGGTGAGTACTTAGTTGTCACACTCTTGGCTAGATCTGTTCTCTAAAATCAAGAGTTACCAATGAATAAAGATTTAATGCATATTTAGCTAATAAACAGACCCTTAAGTATGGAAAATCTTGATCTAGTATTGTAAAGTAAGTGAAAACAAATGCCAGAAAATGGGAAGTAGGCAATCCAAGTATATTTTTTTGATACAATGGAAATTACAAAGAGAAAATATCTAGTTGGAATTGTATGAAGTTTTTATATTATTCCAATAGTTAAATAAATTTAGGTTCCTGTACTTGGAGAAAATGTGGCAGAATTTCAAGTCCTTTTTAGGAGTAACAGAGTTACTTATGGAGTAGAATAACCATGTAATTTATCAGCAAAAGTAGGGAAGTTTTGAGAATGAAACATGGCACTGTTATTAATTATGCCTGAACAGGAGTTACAGACCTGAATTAATGGTAAATGGGGATGTATCCAACCTATGCATGACAGATATATTTGATATGATATATTAGATAGATGGCAAATAAAGCATAGAGTTGGAGGGCATAATGAATTTGTCCACTGTTTACAATGACAAGTAGTTGGATCAAGATTATCTAAAAAAAGGACTTAGAAGAGAGTACAGTTAAATAGCAGTTACCTTACAGATTTGTTCAATCACTTAGTGGAAGGGACCAGGGATAAATAATTAGAGTGAACAAAAATGTTGTTATTTTGGGTCTTCAGCATACTTACAAAATATGAAAACAAGTAATTTGACAAAGGTAATAGCTTAACCATCTCCTATACCAATACATATTCCACCAACGTTTTAAAAATCTTCACAAAGTACAATATTATTAATATTACAAACTCTTCTTGGGATTTGTTGTTGTTCTGTGGTTTATTTCAAAGAGATACAGCAGTGTTTTCTAAAAGTAGACAGATACTGCTTTCTTTGATACCTCAAATTTTCTGAAGGGATGAAAATTGCTATGACTTTGAGTCAAAAAAATTTTCAACTATCCTTTGTCAAGGTATTTATTGATGAATTGAGTCTACTAAATTGTAAAACCACCCAATTTTCTTGTTCCTTTACTTATTTCCTTCTGAAGCAGTATGAGAAAATCAGCACTGCAGGCAGCAATTTTTCTTTTCTTTGTGCCTCTGTGAGGCAAGGGACATTTCCTTCTATTCTTCAAAGTTATACTTCTTCAGTGGCTTCTGAGAGTTCTTAAGTCACTGAAAACTATTCAACTTATTCACACTTTTTTGTGAAATTATAGTCATGTGAGTCATAATTCTAATTCATTCTAATAACACAAATACCTGTGATTTCTTAAGCATAAGTGACATATCTTTATGAAATTGTATCTTAAATTGCACAAAAGTTAACCTAAATTTTTAATTGTAGACATCTCATGTGAAAATAAGAATCAGAAATTTTATTTTAATCTGTATAATCTGTATAATTTGTAATATGTTTCAGTCTTTAAGACATTTCGAAAATAGAGAAAATTACTGACACTTGTTCATCACACACACACACACACACACACACATACATTCTAAAAATCATGAAGTAAATTGTATTGATGAGAAAGTACAATGATAAAACACATAAGTATAATTTTAAATACAGATAATAAGAATCTTTAAAATAACAAATTGTCACATGAATTCTACCTACCAAACTCAGAATTTGGGACAATTATAATCAAACCAGATTATCTGATACTACATAATATTTACACTTTTATTTTACAACTTATTTCAGCAAAATTTTAAAGGATCTTTACCTAAAAGATTTCTATCTTACTGCATCTTTTCCCCTTTAAACATGAATTGTTACTTGTTTATATTCATAAGGCTCGTAGGAATACTATTTCCATTATTAAAAACACTGAAACCTTTGCAATTTCTTATACGTATTCATGATTAATAACTTTGGAGTCAACTATCTGTATAGTTATTATTCTTCCATTTATCAAATAAGTTAGACATTATTGTTTGAACCTAAATGAAGTAGTCTTGTCTTCATCTGTGTTGGTCCATTTTATGTGTGATTTGCATAAGGGGTGACCAGACCACTGGTGCAACATTATTACTGGATGTGTCTGTGAGGATGTTTCTGGAAGAGATTAGCATTTGAATGACAGGACTGAATAAAGAAGATCACCGTCACTGGTGAGGTGGCATCATCCAGTCTTCCAAGAGTCTGAATAGAATGAGATTAATTTTCTCTTTATGCTCTAATTTCTACTGTCCTAAAATATCCACACTCCTGGTTTTGGGTCCTTTGGACCTTGGGACTTACATCATTGACTTCCTTGGTTCTCAGGCCTCCAACTTGCAGACAGTAGATCTGCATGGAACTTCTTACCTATCATGTTTGCATGAGTCAATCCCTCAAAATACATCTCTTTCAGTGTATCTATTACTGCTCTATAGTTTTGTTCTTATGGAGAATGAACCATTTCCACTATGAATTTGTAGTTTAACATAAACAGAAAAAGAAGTATTTATAATTTTCACTATAATATTGTACCAAATAAAATTTTCAGTATTTCAAAAACATAGTTTGTAAGAGAGTTAAAAAAGTGATGTAATTATTTGCATTAAAAAATCATCTTGAATTATCTATTTTACTCATTTCATTCCACAGGTAAAAAAAAAATATGTAGAATAAAAATAGGGTAAACAAATAACATGCTATAATCCTAACAAACATTTCTGTTAAGTCTTGAACCTTAAACATCCATCAAGAGATCACATTCAGATATATAGCCAGACCTTTTTCTAGTTACACAGGTTTACATTTTTGGATGTATTTTAATTTTTCAAAAGTTATCATGCTACTTTCCCATTACTTACAAATGAAATACTGGGAACCAAAGAACTAATATTTTAAAAAATACTGTTAAATACTCAAGGATTGTATTCCTTCAGAGAGAAATAAATGAGTAATTAATCTATTTAATTTCAGGATATGATTCCCATTTCAGTGTCTTCGTTTATCCATATCTGTCATTTAAATGTTATCTGCAAAACAATGTAGATATTTTGTCTGTACATGGATTTTCCCACATGTATGGTTTTTGCAGATTCCGTAAAACTTCTTAATCCAACACCTCTCAGTTTTCAGTTTTACCTGTTGTAAAGATTTGACTCTGACATACTTTCATTTTAAGCAGAGATATTGTTTTGTTTCTTTCTTATATTCACTAATCATTTTACTTTGCAAATATTATGAATTTAGTGTCCTCAAACTTAAGGAAGATAATATCCTTTCTAACTGCATAGTAACCTTGTGTGTGTGTGTGTGTGTGTGTGTGTGTGGAACAACAACAAAAAAGTGAATCAGTATTTTTCTGATACTTCATGAGTTTTTTTTTCAGTTTTTCATCTGTGTCTCCTCTTCAATTTGACTCTATACTCACATAGTACTCAGTGTTACTATTTTTAGGAGTTTCTTCTTTGGGTAGATCTCACGTGAACCATGATATTTTGTGGGGGCTTGACTTTCTGACCCATTTATTCCTGTGTATCTATCAAAGTCAAGTGCCATTGTATTAAAATCTTACCTCAGCTGCTATTTTATTGGACCCTCGACTTGTGATTGATTATCCTTTAGCTATGTTTTTTTTTTCTATTTTCATACAATGTTCCATTACTCCCTCTTTTTCTCACACCACTACCAGTAAATGTACTGATTTTATGGCTGTTAGTGGTATGTCAACTACTCTTAATATAAATTGTTTTTGTTTGTTTGTTCTTGTGACATAATTGCTTTTCTGTTATAATGTGGGACTCAAGAATAACTGAAACTTTTATTATCATGGATGCTTTTTTCTCCAAATACTCTTTTTAGTTATTTCAATATATAAGTAGCCTGCCAATTCAGATGTCAAATTCTAAAACAGTCACAAAAAGAATTCTTTAAAAGCTGGTTCAAGTTACTCTTTTCTGATTTGATAGGGGATTAATTGGTGCTCAACTGTATTTATGTTAATTCCTAAGTCATTTCATATTGATTAAAAACTCAGCCTCTTCCTATGTTGTACAAAAATTCCTGCCTTTATATATGAAGATTTGAGACTAGGAACAAAATTATAGATGAAAGAATTTGGAATAGCAAGAGCAAAAATTTTTCTTGTAAACAAATGGGATACATGTTGTTTCTCTGTTTGTACATGGAGTAAAGACATACCATTTGTGTAATCATTAATTTACATAGGGTAATGTTGTTTACAATAAAAAAAAGAAGAAATGGTTAGTACAATAATAATTGGAAGCAAAGAAAGTGAGTATAAAATAGTAAAAGTGAGCCCACAATAAAAAGCAATGCTTGGTTTATTAAAAAAAAAAAAAAAAATTTTTTTTCTTTCCATTTTATTCTTTAACTTAGTTCTAATATATGTTCTTAGCTTGTTGGTGTTTCCTATAGCACATACTACACAATTAGATGTCTATTATTATGGGTAAGTAGTTATTTTGGACAGTACAATATTTGTTCCTCAGTACTACATGTGTTTTAGGTACCTATATCCCTTAAATCAAATCCTTCATATCTAGTACAGTTGCTTATGCCCTGTTGTTGTTTATTATAGAGATTTCCTGATAATAATCTTACTTTCTGAGAACAAACTATTCCTACATTTCCCATTGGCATTTTCAAATTATCAGTTGGAATAGTATGATTTCTTCTATAAACATTTTTGGCATTTCATGTTTTTTCCATTACTCTGGGATAAGGGTCTCATATTCAGTCTTTTCTCTGTTGTTTTCAAAATTAATAAAATTTATTTTTTACTGATATATAAAAACTTCTGGCTCATGAATGTTTAAGGGATACTATGTGATGTTTTGACAAATCTATACATTGTGTAATTTTTAAATCAAATTAATTTTTTTTTGTCTCAAACAGGTATCTTTTTTGTGTGTGTGTGTGTGTCGTGCTGGGGATTGAACCCAGGGCCTTGTGCTTGCAAGGCAAGCACTCTACCAACTGAGCTACATCCCCAGCCCGGTATCATTTCTTTATGGAGAAAACATTCAAAATCCTTCCTTCTAGCTATTTGAATGTGTAGTTCATTATCATCATCTGTAGTCATTCTACTCTGAAATAGCATACCATAATTTCCTGCTCCTAACTATAACTTAATAGTCATTGATCAGCCTCTTTTTTTTACACTCAATAATTTCCCCCCTTTTTCTGTGCATTAAATATTTCCAGGTTATATTTATTTAAAATAAAATTTTAATATATATTTCTATAGATTTTTCCTTTTATTACAAATTATAAAACTATGTCTTACATGTTTGCAACCAAAATTTTCTTTATACTGAGCTATAATTACAACCATCACTATTCTACATTGTAACTACAACCATCACTATTTTACAGAAATAATATACCACCTCCAAATCATGTACAATCTTCTTTTTAACTTAATTTTTATTTGTGAATTATAATTATACATAATAGTAGAATTCATCAGGACATATTCATACATGTACTCATGTGCAGTCCTCTGAGTACTATATTCGTTTTTTTTTCTTCTTAATTCTACTTGACATTTTGATAGTATTGGACAATTACCTCATGTTCCTGTAGTCTCTTTCATTTGATTTTACTTTTTAGAACTAAATTTATATTCTCAATACGTAATGCATAGTCACTGTGTTTTTTATGGAGTCAAACAGTGAATTTCCAGTTTTGACCTGTCCCCAGACATCAATTCATATTTTAAATATATGTTTTCTGGTGTATCTCAGTCTCTACATGACTCAATGTCTTCTCACAATCAACATTAATTCATCTAAATTGTAACTAATTTTTCTTTTTCTTATCAATTCCTAAAGTAAATCCTCCACCTTTTTCTTTCATATTTCTCTTAGTTATCTCAAAGGTTTTCAAAATCTTGTAATCATAGTTGCTTCCTCTGCTACATGGCCTAGTGCCATTAAGTATAATCAATCATTCTTTGTCAGACTTTAATTCTTAAATCATTCTTATAATTTTAGACATTTAGTAGTGGTGATATGGTAATAATTATGACAGACATCACATCCGGACCCTCCACCCACATCCATGCCACCTTTTGCTCCACTACATGGCAATAATGCCCTTTAGGCAATTTCTTCTCACTGCCATCTTGGGGGATGGGTCAATCAGAAAGAAAAAGATCATAGTAGGTTTTTAGATTGCTTGGTGATGTTTTCAGCAGAAGTATCCTTATTCAGAAGTGAAAGTGATAAACTCAGTTTAAGTTGTAATTGATAAACTACTATAAGCTCACATAAAATGAACATTTAGGTAAGTGTGTTTATATTGGTTTATACTTGTTTAGTTAGTATTAATATCATAATCCACATATCAAATCTTAATTATTAACTAAAGAGATATTGTCCTTCTATAATCCTTTATTATTTGGAAAGCATAGAAGATTAAATTATATTTAAAATATATAAAATTCATAATTATTCTAGATATATTTTCCAGCCTAATTTAGTTTGAACATGCTACTTTTCCTTTTTTCCATGGATAGAGTATTTTTGTGCTTCCTGGTAGAGTCATATAACATATCATTCTATTTTTTCACAGTTTTGGAAGGAGTCTGTGAGGCCCAAATGAGTGATTTGAGTTAGATCTATATGCAGGTCTCAATGCATATAGGAAAATCTGATATAAACAAAAGATTTAGTTGTTTTAGTCTGTTGCATCTTCCAGATATGTACCACTTCTAAAAAAAGGAAAAACAGAGTCTATCAGGCACATCCAGTTTGGTTTCACTTAGTTGATTTTACTAATAAGATAAACAAATCATCTTCTACATTGAAAAGCAGTAGAAGCTATGCTTTTTCTCCTGTTTAAGCCTGTATTCCCTACTGTGAAGATTGTTGACACTGATGCTAATATTTATTCATGTATTTTAAGAGAAGGAAAAAGTTCCAAGGAGATGAAATAATTGTTTGGTCATATTTTGATTATTGAGTAGGAATTTAAGTGACATCTTTAATTTTAATTATATACTATATTTAGCAAAATGTACCAAATCAAATTTGAAAAACTCTCAACAATCAGAGACAAAGGCTTTTTGTTACTTGTTTACCTGGGAATCTATTAGATGGTATATAAAAAACTAGTGAATTCTCTGAATTCATGGAAAGGATATTGAACATTTACTGTTAGGAACATTTATAAAATCACTTTCTATATAGTGTTATTTTTTATAGATAAGTGGTACTCATATTAAACTATATTCAGTAAGCAGCTCATTTGATTAGAATTTTTATTGATCCTAAGGAAAAGAATGGAGGTAGCTTGGTTTTTAGTAATCACTGGAAACAGGGAATTGACGACAAATAACAGAACCTTTCTCTTCTCTTTTACACTTTTGTTTTGGGTTATTTACTGTATCAATTCACCATGTGAACATGACAGGTGTCATAGTACCAACAGCACTTGAATTCAAATTGTTCATGTTTTTATCACCAGTGAAAGTCTCCTCATTTTATGTAAGTTTAAATTTCTAAAAATAAATAAAATTTAGAAATGTCTACAGCTATCATTTGATTTTTCAAACATACACATGTATGGAAACGTTAATAGAGAAACAAACTCACAAATTATCCTCTTTTATTCAATATGAAATATGTAATCCATACTATTCAGATAATCCAATTAAATAATCCTATATGCAATTCAAAATGATATCCAGAGGAAATAGATAACTGTGATATTTGTATTTCAGTGTCACATCCATTCATGTCACACAGACCTGAAAAGAAATTCTCGTAAGACATGAGCTAAATGAGGTACGTTCACTACTTCCACAAAAATAAAGCATGCTAGTGAAGAAAATGTAAGAAGATAACTGAAATAACAAGTTTAAATAAAATGGAAAGTACAGCTATGAAGAAGTCTTATACCTGGATGAGTGACATGTTTACACTTAAATATTCCATCTTCCTATATCATTGAGGAATATTGTTATGTATTCTGCATCAGGCAGATTTCCTTGCTTCTGCTGGGTTTTCGGCAGTGGGAACATCTAGAAAATAAAAGGAGAGAGCTTGGTTATTATCATAATAAGACACGTAGAAGGGCTGGTTACTAGATTCTGAACCTCCCCCAAATCTGCAGCAATAAATGATTTACCCTAAGTCCTTATGAAAGAAACAATTTGCTGTATATTAAGATGCCACTTAAAATATATAAACAGACAAAACAGATCTAATGGAAAAATTGATTTTAAAAAATTTATTGGTTCTTTTAAGTTATACATGACAGTAGAATCCTTTTAGATATAATTATACAAGCATGGCATATATTTTATTCTAATTAGGACCTGTTTCTTGTGGGTATACACTGTGGTTGAAATCACTGTGATGTTTTCATACACATGCATAGGAAAATTGATTTTTGATTATATAGATAGGTCATGTTTTCATACCCCATTCCCAAATCAAAGCCAGTTTATAGACCAAGGTAGCTTGAAAAGAGTATGGTAGATCCATTTGAAAGACTCTGCATTGTCTCAGCATTGAGTCTCCTTTCCAAGTTTTCCAAAGTAGGGCCTCCATCCTTTTCCTAAAATGACTACATAAAAAAAAAAAGGAAATGTTTTGAATTTTCATAAAATTATAAAATAGCAAACAAAATTGGTGCTTATCCCTGAAAACTATCACCATAAATGAAGTTTCACGATTTGTAAGCATTGGTCAGACCCTGTTTCCTAGTTGGTCTAATTGGACCATTGATCACCCTAAGTATAGTTCTTCAGTTCCTCTCATCTTCGGCCTTACATTAAAAAAAATAATAAAATAAAACAATTCAGTTTCTCTAGAGGAGTTCTATTCTGAGGGACCTACAAATACCCAAATAAAGTACCTGTACAAAAATCAAGGATTGTAGAGAAGCAGAGATGATCACTTATAGCCCATACCTTTATGTCATATTTTGCCTGTGCGAGAGAATGTGTATTATTATAAAATTAATCTGATTTGACAACATTGTGATCTATAGATTCAGATGTGGTTTATTCACTGAAGCAAAGTACAATAGAACCAGTCATCCAGCATGTACTGATGGCCTAGTAAATGGTTATTTCAAAACATGTTAGCTAAAGTAATCAGAAACAGTATATATTAATGTGTAAGGATCATTTTATACATAATTTTTCTTGTAGCCCATTGCCTTTCTTGTATCAATATTGTACATAATAATAACTCTTGTCAATAGTTATTTATTGCAATAATGTGCAACTATAAGGAATTCACAGATATGAATACGATTCTCATCATCAAGGAGTAACTGACAATAAAACAATGGAATGACCTCCCAGGTGAGATACAACACTTTGTGACAAACGGTGATTTTTCTGCAGTAATTGATTTTCTTTTTCTCTCAGTCACTGACTAATACATAGATATAACATTCTCCATAAGCTCCTCTGACCACAGGGTGGTGGTGGAGGCAGCATCCCATTCTGCACTTGTGCCTTATGCTTTTTTTAAGGAATTTTTTTCTTATTCCTGTGAACCTGAGTTCTGTAGTTTTCAGTGAGCTGGTATCCAAGGAAGAGAAGCTTTGCCAGAAATAAAGTCATGACTCAATTGATTTGAAAGCCAAGACTAAATAAGGTCATTTTGAAGTCTTTGTGCAGCTTGCCCAATACTCAGGAAAGGGTTCACTGTACACTGGCTGTTTGATTCAAAATAAGAAAAATAACTTGAATTGCTCCCTGGTGTAGTTAGAAAGATGACATCTGAAGTAATGAGGTTCACATCGGTGCTTACTAATATTCCTTTTCTTAATAATACTGGTCAGTGAAAATCTGCAAAAACCCACTTAAAGACAGGGTTTCTAGGATCTTGAATCCTTGAATTAATGTTTGGGTCAGCTCAATTGAGACCTTTGGTAGAATAAAAATGACTTCTAATTCCTTGCCAATTCTACCAAGTAAAAGCTGGGTGTTGTGGCACATACCTGTACTCTGAGCAACTCAGAAGGCTAAGGCAGGAGGATCACAATTCAAGACCAGCCTCAGCAACGTAACAAGGCCCTAGGCAACTTTGTGAGACCTTGTCTTAAAATAAAAAAAATAATAATAAAAATAAAATGGAATGGGATATTGTAGTTCCGTGATTAAACATCCTGGGGTTCAATGCCTGGCACCAAAAAAACTAAAAACTGAAAAATAAATAAAAATCTTCCTTTTCTTGCATTGACAG
The DNA here is from genome assembly GCF_902686445.1 of Sciurus carolinensis. NCBI lineage: Eukaryota > Metazoa > Chordata > Mammalia > Rodentia > Sciuridae > Sciurus > Sciurus carolinensis. The sequence goes on from NC_062224.1 coordinate 91,927,592, forward strand.
GACCTAGTAACAGTTTTGATCAGTAGAATAGGAAAGAAGTTCAGCTGTCACAATTTCCAGTTTCTAAGCCTAAACCTCAAAAAACTATTAAGTTCCATTTTTTTTTTTTTTTTTTTTTTTTTTGTCTTTGGGAACATTCACTGAGGAGGGAGATATCTGCAATGTAAGAAGTCTGGCTGCCTTTATAGTGCCACTGTGTGAGTATTCCATACCGATTCCATCCTCACTTTTATGGGTTTGTGTCACCAAAACATTAATTTCTGATTCTGACTAATGCAGGGTGTTAAGAATTTTGTTTAAAAATTGAGTCACTGCAGAAGTAATTAGTTTAGCTAAAATGAGATCATACTGCACAGAGGTGCACGTAATTCAGTATGACTGATATTCTTATAAAGGAATGATGTAATGTGAAGACACAGGAGAAGATGACCAGGTGATGATGGAAAAACAACATGGCTTCTAATATTCCTATAAACCCAGGAGCAAAATATGGCTAGCAAACCTCGGAATGTAGAAGAGGTGTGGAAAGATTTAACAGATTTCAAAGGGAACATGTCTCTGCTGACATCAAAATATCACACCCTGAGTCTTCAGAACTGTGAGACAATAAATTTCAGTTGTTTTAAGTCAGAGTTTGTGGCATTTTGTTATAGAAGTCCTAAGAAACTAATACAACTGGCAAGGCACAAGATGTGTGGAAAAACAGTAACAAAAACCACTTGACCTTCCATTCTAGCCCATATATCAACTCACTGACACTGAGTCCATGCCACAAGGAGCAGGTGCTATAGCTCCCTAATTCTGCTAGTGTGGGGTGATGCATCTCCCTTGATGTTATTCAGCTTTTTTTTTTTTAAGAATATAACTTATTCAGGATCCCACTCTTGTTGTACATGATGTGGAGTTATCCTGGTCATGTATACAAATACAAGACTGGAAAGTTGTAACCCATTAATTCTGTTGTCTTTCCTATTCCCCTCACCCCTTCCTTCCCGTTGTTTCATATTGTTTAATCCAATGGATTTATCTTATTCCTCTCCCAAGCTTCTTTGTTTTGTATTAGCATCCACAAATCAGAGAGAACTTTTGTCCTTTGGTTTTTGGGATTGACTTATTTCACTTAGCATGATAGCCTCCAGTTCCATCCATTTACCAGCAAATGCCATCATTTCATTCTTCTTTATGACTAATATTCCATTGTGTATATATATCACATTTTCTTTATCCATCCATCCATTGAAGGACATCTAGGTTGTTTCCATAGCTTGGTTATTGTGAATTGAACAGTGGTAAACATGGATGTGGCTGTGTCACTATAGTATGCTGATTTTAAGTCCTTTGGGTATAGGCCAAGAATGGGATAACTGGATCAAATGGTGGTTTCATTCCAGGTTTTCTAAGGAATTTCCATACTGCTTTCCATAGTGGTTCCACCAATTTGCAGTTCCACAGTGTATGAGTGTACCTTTCTCATTGCAAAAATCACCTCTATTAACCTCTCCTTAACTAACTATTCTGATTGTGCCAACATTTTCTTGCTGTTATTTTGATTCATGCATCATACCTCCTGAGATCTCAACTGAGATTTGTATCAAACAAATAAATGCACAATAATAAGAAAATATGGAGAGGGGAAATTATAGCAAAGTTCTGTAAGGTAGCTAGTTTCAAAGGGATTGTGGTTGACACCTTAACTTCAGGTGGATAATAGAAGGAGTCAAGTAAATAAATTTACAGCCAGGTTTTAACCATATCAGGCAATAGCACTTTTACTATCCAAATTGAAAATCATACAGTTTCATCCACCTACATATATAATTTTAAAATAAACCTAAATCCTTAACTATAAAACAGAAAAGAAAAAAAATATTATGAAATAGTGCCTTCACACATAATATAACACATTAGAAGACAAACATTTTCCCACAAGTTTCTACAGTATCTTCTAATTTATGACACTATCATTTCTATAAACAACTATTCAAAGAAAAATACCAGAAGAAAGTGAGCAATCATCTTGGAAGAGATATTGGCTCATTAGAGAGATTTGTAGCACAGAATAAAGTTTGGAACATTTTGAGACTTGGAGACCATGTAGTCTGAGAATAAGTTCCTGCCTCCTACTTAAATTCAGGCTGCCTTAAGGAATATTCTATCATGAATACATCTATTTTCTAATGGAAGAAATCCCACAGAAGCCATTCAAATTTTCTTTATGGGTAACTAACAAAGTGGGCTTATGATTGAAGATTACCAGTTCCCTAAAAGGGAGGAAAAAAATCCAGCTCACAATAGACAGTCCAAGATGAAAACAAAAAATGACAAATTTAATTCAAATAATGAGAGAGCACCCCCAAACCCCCAATACTTTAACTGATACATTAGAGATATTCAAGAACATACAGTCCTCACAAAACAGAATATGGCCATTAAAAAACTATTAGATCATCAGAAAATATATTTAAAGATTAAAAAACTGTAAAAATATCAATAGAAGTTCCAGAAGAGTGGGCTGGGGATATAGCTCAGTTGGTAGAGTGCCTGCCTCGCAAGCACAAGGCCCTGGGTTCAATCCCCAGTACCCCCCAAGAAAAAAAACAAAAAACAAAAAAAAACGGGAAAAAAAAGAAAAAAAAAAAAAAAAAAAAAAGAAGTAGAAGTTCCAGAAGAGTAAAAAGCACAGAAGCAATCACATATGGTAGAAGAAAATATAAAACAAACATATGACAGAAAAAATAAAAACATAGGCTCAGTCCTGTAGAAAACACATAAAATAAGCAATTCTTAGTATTGAAGTATAAAATGAGTCTTCATTTTGAAATAACATTACCTTCTCATTACAATATTAAGAAACAAATAGAATAAACAAAATATGACTTTCATTTTAAAATCCACAATATTTAGTATTCTAAGAATAAATTAAAAAGATTATAAATATGAGGTGGATAGACAAAAACAAGAAGAGAAGCACACTATATACATTATGTGATAATGAATAGAATGATGCCTTACTAGTACCAGAGTTCTCATAGCCCTCTTCTATAGTTTGGATCTTGCATGTCCCACAAAGACCCATGTGCTGAAGGGCTAATTGCCAACATGATGCTATTGGGAGATGATTAAATCTTTGTGAGATAGGTTCAGGTGGGAGTCTTTAGGTCCTTAGGGGCATGCTCTGAAAGGAAATTGTGAGACCCTGATCTCTTCCTCTTCTCTTTCATTCCCAGCCATAAGGTAAATAGTTTTTCTCCATCAAGTACTCTCACCATGATGTGTTGCCTCGCCACAGATCCAAAAGCAATGAACCAATTGATCATGAACTGAAACCTATAAAACTTTGAGCCAAAATTAACCCTTTTTTCTTTATAAGTTGATTATTTTGGTTATCTCTTGGGGCATGGGGAAGATGAATATTTAAATACCCTGTTTAAATATTATACCCTGTAGCAAGCAGTTAAGTCTTCAAATCACAAACTCATCTGAATTTTCCTTTCATATTCTTGTTTTGAATCAAATATTCTCTTCCTTGAGATTAATTAAAGACCCTGTTTTTGTATCTTAAGGGGATATTAGGATCTTACTTGTATATTATTGATACTTTATCTTTCCTGCCCCACTCTTCACCTTAAAAAAAGTCAATGGTTTTAAAACTAATGACATGAGATACCTACTAATCATTACTTTTGGCAGTCATGTATGGTTAAATTGTTCATGTCATATCTTGAAGAGACAATAAAGTCTTGACTTACTGTTTCTGTTTCCAATAACCTTATAATTCTTAATGACCTTAATATATATGCAGATAAATCATTCAGTATGTGGGTCTCTCAGTTACTTTAATACTTCTCCCCACGATACTATTCTGTGAACACTAACTTGGCCACTCTAGAATATGACCAATGACCATATATTAGATACTATTATTTTCACTATAGATGTTCCTCAACTTCTGATGAGGTTACATCATGAGAAACATATTTAACTTGAAAATATTATAAACTGAAATGTAATCCTTACATTTAACCTACAGAACATTCTAGCTTAGTAACTTAATGCACTATAGTGTATCAAGTATTTACAATTCTGATTCTGTGGATGATGGATCTGCTGCTCTGACTCACTGCTGCTACCCAGCTTCACAAGAGTATTATACTGCATACTGGTTCCTGGAAAAGATGAAAATTCAAAATCTGAACTACAGATTCTACTGAATGTATATCACTTTCACACCATCAAAAGTAAAAAAAAAATAAAAACCACAGGTTAAGCATCATCAGTGAGGTTTTAATCTCTAGTTATGAGTACCAAAGATACAATTTTCGTGGGACCAAAGAAAAACGAAAATGCGCAAGTCATGAGTGACTCCACTACTCTTGTATTCATGAAATCTGTGCTGACTGTAACTATTACATAATTTAAAATCAAAACTCCCTTTTGTTCCACATTTACTCTGTCCCTACACCCATGCTTACTCTGCACAGTTTTCTATTCTGATAATTATTAAGTCTTACAAATGTCTGTCACCTTTTTACCACCGACTTTTCACTCTTTCTCACTTTTATCATATCTTTACTCATCTCTTCAGTGAGATCCCATAATCCATGCACTTATATATTCTAAATCCCCTAGTCTCATTATCCATCAGTTTTAATCATATGGAAAAAAAGCCCTCTGGTTAATCCAGTGTTGACTGCTCTATACCTCTAGATCCAAGCAGTTAAATATGACTGGAGAAGATCACAAAACTATGCCGCCTGATCCATTGTTAAAATCAGTTCCCAACAATGAGCCTTTAATGTTGTTTGGACATTTTGCTACATTTCCCTATCCCTTTGTATTTGGTTATAAAGTAAATCTTATCCAAGCCATTATTGCAACCTTTATAATTTATAATTTCAGTCAATGAACTTATTTACTAATGTACTGAGAAAATAAAACAATATAACAAGAAATCTTTTGTACTCTCAACTTCAAAACTATTTTTGTCCACATATTCTACCTTCTATCTTGTTACTCTAAATGAATTAAATTAAATTAATTAAATGAATTAAACACCAGTGTTTAAAACCAATTTTCTATTATTTCCTACTTAAGTGCATTGCCCCAATAATTATTTCACTCTTGTAGTATCTGTTTCTTTCTGGCAAATCTACTCTCTCAGCATACCAACAGGGAACATAGACCACCTTAAAGCAAACTAAAACCAAAGACATAGTCTATTAAAGTGCCTTCTCCTTCTTGTTTTCTTTCTTTTTTTCTTCACCTTTTAATATTGGACTGCCTCCCCCACTGACTTTCTATAAACACACACACACACACACACACGCACACACACACACACTTTCTACATAAACACACACACAGAAAAATATGTATTTCTCCCATTTTTGGCTTTAAACACTTCTATATTTTGATAATTTCCAAACATATAACTCCACATAGATAAAGAATATTGAACATTTCCCTTTGTATTTCTAATCAGAGTACCAAAATAAAACATTTAAAACTGAACTGCTGACCTCTTTCCAAATTCTGTAATCCTGTTTTTACTACCATTTTCTTTATCTGTTCCCTTGTTTTCCCAGGGCAAGAATCTTTCCATCATTCTTGAATTAGTTCTATCTTCACACACCATCTAATCCAGCACTAGATCTTGTTGAGTCTAAGTACAGCATATATCAAGACTCTGACTACATTTCATTGACTTCCCTGCCGGCCCTTTGGTCCAATACACCAACTCTATCACCTGTAATCTTCCAGCAGTCTTCTAACTAGTTATCCTATTTCTGTTTTTCAGCCACTACAGTAAAATTTCTTCAAGACAAATCTCCCCTCTAAAAATATATTTTAAATCTTATAATTTCTCTGCTCAAAATTCTGCATTGATTTTACAGCTCAGGAAGAGTAAAAGCTTTATGATGGTCTGCAAATTGCTGTGTGTCTGAACAATCTAATGCCTCATCAACCTCATCTTCTGGCTCATAGTGCTCAAACGACACTGTGTATTATTTTTGCTTTCTCTAACACATCTAGCAAGCTCTTACCTTAAGTCCCCAGCTGCCTGCTTTCCCCACATGGACTGTTCTTTCCCAAAATGTACATATGCCTCACTGCTCTACTTCACATTCTTTAGGTCTTTGATCAAATCTAACCTTGCCAGTGTCATATGTATCTACTCATATGAATCAGTAAGGAAAAGGAAGAAAGCAGTGAAGATACTGGGGACAATTGGCAAATATATTCTTGAACCTGTCAGTGGTTGCTGCATTGATACACATGCAAAATGAAATACATCAGTTTTGTAGTTAGATTACAAAGTCAGAACCCACTAGAGTTAAATCATGTCTAATATCTCTGTGGTCCAGGACCAAATGGTTGAGACATACTCTCCAAGCCATCTTAGGCCATTGTCGTATACTTAAAGTATCTCCCTGATATTCGCAGTTGAAATCCTAAACCCAAATATGATGGTATTGGGAGATGATTATATCATGAGGATGGCCCCCTCTGAATTGTGCCCTTATAGTAGAGACCCTGTAGAGCTCTTAGCCCTTCTGCCACATTGAGAAGACAAGTGTCTATGAAATATGAAGTAGATCCCCAACAGACAGTGAATCTGCCCGCACCTTCATCTTGGACTTACCAGTCTCCATAACTGTGAGAAATTACTATTTTTTGTAAGCCTCTCAGTTTATGAACATTAGTTATGAAAGCCCAAGTTCATTAAGGCAAATATACATGAAGAATTGATATAGACAGTTTTGATTTTTAGATCATGGTCCACAAGTGGTACTAACATGGAGGATATAACCTTTTCTCTGTAACACCAGTGTACAGAGATTTCAGCAGGAACTGTGAAATTCAGGTAGTCTGTTAAGGGACTTAGACTAACCATGCATCCTAAGATTCATTTAGTACCTAGAATCCAATTTCTCAGTAATAACCCATATGTGAAGGTTGGAGGAATAAAGAAATCCAAATAACATTCATCCTTTTACAACTACAAATTATATGGTTTCAAGTAATCAAGCTCTTCTGGCTGTGGTAGCATGTGGTATAATGAAATGTGATGTTGAAACTTATTAGTCAAAATCCCTACAACTCATAAGGTCATGCATGATATCAATGCTCTGCATTATTTAAAAAAGTATCTAAAAGTGAGACTTTGTTTATGAGAACTGAGAATTCAGTCTGACCACCCTTTCCCATTATTTCCAATCTAAAGGGCTTATTATTTTTTGTACTAGGATTTCTTTATTTTCCGATGAATAATATGATACTTAAAAGATGCATCTTATTATTTAATTATCATGAAAATTATCTTAAGCTGAAAATATCTAGACTTCAGTGTTTATCTGATACATAAGGACACAAATGTTATTAGGAAAATAGAAAAAAAAGTTGTATCAGTTTGTGAAACACAGCATGTGCAAATGAGAAAATATTGAATGATAGAAATTTTTAAATACCAAACTATTTTTAAAATAATATTTTAGTTTTGCAGTTCTACTTGGGAGAAAGAATTTTTTTTTTCAAAAGGAGTAAATATCTTTTGTCCTTTTAGAATTTCACCATAGGATTTCAGCAGCATCTAATTAGAATTTGAGCAATCAGGACTTTCAGAATTCTGTTTATGGAAAAATGTGGATTGTAATGGGTGTCTTTTAAACAAGGTAATATGTTGTTAGCATATTTTTTTCCTTTTGTATCATCTAAAAGATGTTCTTAGAGATTAGGTGTTGTATACAGAAAGATGAATGGCTAAGTTTCTCTCTATTCATCCTTTTTATTTTGTGGACATTGCCCTCACTGATCAGTTTTATATTTGCAACTTGGTCCTACTGAATTTCATGGTAATCAATCATCTGAACTTGATTTTATTGGCATAAAACTTAACCACAGTTTACTGACTAACTTCTCCCAAGTTAAATCTACATACTGTTAACTCAAGACTTATTCAACAATGTATCTGTTTCTTTCAGTCTAACTTTCTAATTATCGGTTCTTTGGGGAGCAAATTCTGATTTAACTAGAAAAATTGTTGCATACAAGTCAAGAAAAAATTGCCTGCCCAGGTGTCTTTTGTGATGGTTGTTGTGTTATGTTTTCAGTTATTTTCATCTGGAACAAGTATAATCCCACTTCTAATGTTCTATTTATTGGTTCATAGAACTAGTTCCACATTTTAGTTCATAGTAGAGGCAGTGATGTGCTGTACGTGTAGGAAGCAGACCATGTTGTGGTAGAATCAGAGATCTATCACTGCTCAAGTGTCCATGACTGCCCCTCCTCATGGTCAGTCTGCTATGGGTAGAGATATTATCTCATCAAGTTTAATATAATTTTATTCCTCTAGAATATATAATTGGAATTTCTTAATGTGTGTTCAGTTTAGAAGTCTTTATTTAAAATGAGACATGGGTAATCACTGTCATGCTAATGCTTTAATTATTTATATATTATTAGCACACTAACTGCTTTTTAAAAATGTTCCTATAATTCTCAAGGATACATAAAACTGAATTTCATATCATATTTTCTTTGTCAATCATAAACTCTCTATGGAGCAAATGTCATTCGAGTCTTGTGCTCCATTTATCATTCTCACTGAGAAAAGACCAATTAGCCCTTGACTATCTTAGTCAGCTTTTGCTATTTATCGATTTATCTATTTATAACTGTAATATCATCAATTTTTCAAATGAAGATGAAGTTCCAAAATGGCAACTTTGCACCTTTCAATAATTACTTAAGTCCTTTCTGTTGACCTTTGTCTTTCATGTTATTAGTGTTCTGCTGATGTGAGTTCTTCCTCTACTGAACTACAAATGGATTAAATGATGCTTCTCTTCGGACATGGATATTTCTTGTGGGAGTTTATGATTCGGTTCAAATGCACTTGCCTATTTTATTTCTTGTGGCTTATGGCAGTCCAAATTAATATGTTTGTGTATGTTACATTATTTTGACTTCCTAGTATACATGGGAATTTAAGGAAATTTTGATTTAAGAAAACAATCTTTCCCTGATTAGTTTTCTTGCCACTGTCATCTATGTTAACTATTTCCCTAATCAAAACTATTCACTTTTTCCAGTCTGTTAAAAAGATAATTCTCCCATTTGTTTATTCGTTAGCTAGGTTGAAATTAAAGTGCAAAGATATGGTGACTCAATTGATGGACAGTTCTCTCTCTAGGTTATAGATGATCTTGTTGAGTACAGATATTCCTCAGATAGTAGCTACATAATTAAAGTGGAGGCAGTTTTAAATGTGAAACTTCTGTCATGTAAAATGTCCTCTTTTTAAAAGTTTAGCTGTATTGCTACGATGGTTGAACTTTTATCACAAATTTTCCTTATTTTTAAATAAATAAAAACAAAGATGGCATGAAATTAGTTTCCACAGTATGAAATTATTTACAGCAGCAGCAGACTGAATTCTCAGATAAAGGCATTGCAGTGTGTATGTCTGAAAGGCTGGGAATTTATGCAGCTTGACTCTGCTGCATCTGGAGGTCGACAGCTGGTTATTATGTACACCTAATTTACCGGAGCGGTAAATACCGCAAGTGAAGAGATCAATTCACCAAAGGTCCATGGTTCAATAGGTTTAGCACTTCGTGTTGAAAATAAAATGTGGAATAAATTAGGAAAAGTCCTTTCCCACACTGCCTCAATAATAAAAGATCCCCCACAGTGGAAAAGACAATAAATGAGGTGTCTTTAATATAATTATGTTGATGTTCATAAACCCAGTTTTGATCTGCTTTATGAAACTGTTATAATAATATTAATTGTGTTCAGCCATATAACAGTCCCTGGGCAAATGGAAAATCTCTTTTCAACATAAAATTACTCATCTTTAAAAGAAAATAAATTAATAGCATTTCCTACTTACAGGTCATTATAGGAAAATTAAATTAGTGAATTTCAGAGCACGTAGAAAAAAATCTAAAAGAACACACACTCTTAAGAAATTTATGTTAACCCAGGACAGTTAGCTAATATTTTACAATACAAATCAAAAAAAAAAAAAAAAAAAGAACTTGCTACTTTCATTTTTTAAGTCACTAAAAGAAACAAGGATTAAATAGTTTTGTCTATTCACTGATCTTAAAAAGATTATTCAAACTCATATATTAAAAGTATGTATTTCTGTAATTCCATTGGCTCAGAAGCCTGAGCCCAGAGGATGGTAAGTTGAAAGCCACTATCAGCAAATTAGAGAGACCCTAAGCAACTCAGTGAGACACTGTCTCTAAATAAAATACAAAAAAGATTTGGGGATGTAGCTCAGTGGTTGAATGCCCTTGGGTTCAATCCCCAGTACTGAAAAAAAAAAAAAAAAATATATATATATATATATATATATATTACCTGTTTTCTATTACTGATTTTGAAGAAAAGAGTTTAACTGTAAAATGTGTAGTTGTGTGGTCACTCCCAAGGCAAAAGATAGAGAATCTGCCTAACTCCCTCTAAAGCTTCCTTGAGCCCCTCTGCACTGCACCCCTTCTGTCCCAAGCCCATTCCTTGATAATTAACACTCTGTTTATTGAAACCACAGCTTTCTTTTGTCTCATGCTATTTATGCACAGTTAGTGTAGTGGGTAGGCTTTGTGAAATGCTTACTTCCTTAAGCATGATGCTGTTGAAATTAATCAATACTGTGTATGTATAAGAAACTTGATTTTTCATTTTTGAGAGTTATATGATCATGTTTTACAGTGCAGCAGGATGACCATAGGTTCTAATAGTCTCATAATTATTTTTTGAAGAACTGAAGGAGAGGAGTTCAAAGTCTCCAAATAAAAAGAAGCGATAAGTGTATGGGACAGAAATGCTAACTACTGTGATTTGATTATTGCACTTTATGTATATATATTGAATTATCTCACTATATACATATGTGAGTCACATCAATTTAAAAGAAAAATAAAATGGTAAATACATTCACTAATTCCAATATTATTTTAGTTCTTTTTATTGTTCTGCTTATTAAAATAATCTTAATGTGTGTTATTTGGAGTGTGTGTGGAAGTCAAAGTAGATCTGATACTAAAACAGGGGCTGAACTTATTTCATATGAACACTGCTTGGTGAACTGCTTTCAAAACAATTCACAAAACCTTATTCTTACCATTACTTATTTTATTCAGCCTATATATAACTCTTCACTATCATATAATTTTCAAAATGTAATACACATTTTTTCAGACATAGATTGGCATAATATTTTATTTAAATATTAAGGGCTAAATGACTTCTGTTTTTTCAAACTATTTGAGACATTCTCATTGAAAAACCTAACATCAAACTGTTCATGTGACTTCAAGATGGAAATGTCTTTATTATTGAATATTTATCATATGTTCAGATACAAATTTTAAAATTCAAATTTATTACATTCAATTTCAGAATTTTAAGGAACAATCTTGTTTATAAGAATCATTTAAAAAATAAGAGAAGAACTGGTAGAAAAGCACATTCCTAACATAAATACAGTATTGCATGGTCTTTGCTGGATGTCCAGAGCTTCTTTAATTATCAAGGCTGCAGGAGTTAAGATAGCAAATCAAACCAAATACTGATTTTTTTTTTATATCTCAAAGTAACTTTTTGTGCGTGCGTTTCTTTTTTTAATGCTAAACGTTATTTGTGTCTAGTTATAATCACTATTAAATATATAGACTTATATAAATGCTACTTACATTCTGAAATGCAGTGTTGTTCTTGATGTGTAAATTGACTTTGATCTTCCTTAGTCTTCATTCCCTGTAACCTCCCCGATGCTTTGAAAAGTGTTGATGACAACTCACTTCTTTTTCTGTCACCTTTCTTCCTTTCTTCTTTCTCTCTAACTCTCCTTCCTTCATTCTTTTGCTTTCTTTTATTTATTTTTGTTTTGTTTTATTCACCCCATCTTTGCATCTCTGAGATCATACTACCACTCTATTATTGTTATCTTTTTGGTCTAATTTCTCTGTGTCTTTTACTGTGCCCATTTATTTTTAAAATATTTTTATTGGTGCATCACAGTTACATTTAATATCAGGGTTCACTGTGACATAATCAGAAATGCATGAAATATAATGTGCTCCACACCAATCTTTAGTACTTCCTCTTCTCCTCTTCTCCCTTCCTTGTTCCCCTTTACTTCAGTGGACTTCCTTCAATTTATTTATAGTTTTCCTTAAATTGGTGATTTATGCATAACATAAAGGTGAAGTTCATTGTGGCTTACTCATACAGGGACATAGCATAACAGCCCTTTTCATTCCAAAGTTCCTCCATTTTCCCATTCCTCCTCCTTCATCCTCTATCCCTTCCTCTACTCCACTGTTCTCCCTTGTATTTCATTCTCCATGTTTTTCTCTGCCTTCCCTGTATAAAAGAAAACATTTCATTCTTGACTTTCTGAGTCTGACTTATTTCGTTTAGCATAATATTCTCCAGTTCTATCCATTTGCCTGTAAAAGACATAATTTCATCCTTTTCTATGACTGAGTAAAACTCCATTGTGAATACCAACCACATTATTTCTATGCATTTATTCATCTGTTGACTGGCACCTGATCTGGTTCCAAAACTTGGCTATTGTGAATTGTGTTGTTATAAACATTGATGTGCCTGTATCTCTGTAGTATGTGGATTTTAGTTGATTGGGACTAAAGAAGTGGGATACCAAGAAGTGGGATAACTGGGTCATAGGATATTTCCTTTCCCAGTCTTTTGAGGAATCTCCATACAATTTTCCTAAGTGGTTGTACTAATAGGAAGTCCTATCAACAATGGATGGGTGTATCTTTTTCCTCACATCCTCTGCAGCACTCATCATTATTTGTAGTCTTGATAATTGCCATTCTAACTTGAATGAAATGTGAATGTAGTTTTGATTTTCATTTCCCTGGTTGCTGTGGATGATCATTTTCTTCATGTTTGTTGGCCATATATATGTCTTCTTCTGAGAAGTTTCTGTTTATTCTTTTCCCATTTGTTGACTGAGTTATTTGTCTTCTACTATTAAATTTCTGAGTTATTTATATATTCTGGATATTAATCTGTTGGAGAAATAGCTGACAGAGATATTCTCCCATTCTGTAGAAACTTTATTGACACTCTTGTTTCTTTTGTTATGCAGAAACTTTTTAAATTGATGCAGTCCCATGTATTGATTCTTGGTTTTATTTCTTGAGCTTTAAGGGTATTTTAAGGAAGTCAGTGCCTGAACAAATACATCAGAGTATTGAGCCTATATTTTCTTTTAGCATTTGCAGTTTCTGGTAAAATTCCTAGGTGTTTGATCCATGTTGAGTTGATTTTTGTGCAGGGTGGGGGATAAAGGTTCATTTATCTACATGTGGATACTCAGCTTTTCCAGGACCATATGTTAAAAAGGCTATCTTTTCTCCAACTTGTTTTTGGCACATTTGTAGGGTATCAAATGACTACATCTATGTGAGTATCTGTGCCATTTGTTCTATTCCATTGCTCTTCATGTCTATTTTGATGTCAATGACGTGCTGTTTTTATTACTATAACAGTGTAACATAATTTGATATCAGTTATTTTGATGTCTCCAGTATTAGTTTTCTTGCACAGAATTGCTTCAGTTCTTCTGGGTCTTATATTTTTCCAAATGAATTTTAGGACCTTTTTCTAGTTCTGTGATGAATGTCATTGGTATTTTGGTGGAGATTGCATTGAATCTGTATAATGCTTTTGGTAGTATGATCATTTTGAAAATATTAATTCTTCCTATCCAAGATCATGGGAGGTCTTTACATTTTCTACAATTATTTTTTTTTTTTCTCAAGAGTTCAATAGCTTTCATTTTGGGAGTCTTTCACCTCCTTAGTTAGATTAATCCCAAGTTTGTTTGTTTGTTTGTATGCTTTTGTTTGTGAAAGGGATAGTTTTCCTGATTTCTTAAAGAATTATTTTTTTTTATTTTTCTTTATATAAAATTATTTTTTATTTTTTTATTTTTTACTTTTTATAGACTGCATTTTGATTAATTGTACATAAATGGGGTATATCATTTCATTTCTATGGTTGTACATGATGTAGATTCATACAATTTGTGCAATCGTACATGTACATAGGGTAATGATATCTGTCTCATTCCAGCATTTTTCATACACTCTTCCTCTCATTTCCCTCTACATAATCTAAAGTTCCTCCATTCTTCTCTCACCCCTATCCCCCACCCCCATTACATATCATCATCCACTTATCAGGGAAGATATTTGGACTTTGGTTTTTTGGGATTGGCTAATTTCACTTAGTGTGATATTCTCCATTTCCATGCATTTATCTGCAAATGTCATAATATTCTTCTTCTTTATGACTGAATAATATTCCATTGTGTAAATATACCACAGTTTCTTTATCCATTCCTTTGTTGAAGGGCATCTAGGTTGGTTTCACAGTCTAGCTATTGTGAATTGAGCTGCTATAAATATTGATGTGGCTGTGTTTCCGTAATATGCTAATTTTAAGTCCTTTGAGTATAAACCTAGGAGTGGGATAACTGGGTCAAAAGGTGGTTCATTCCCAGTTTTCTGAGGATTCTCCACATTTCTTTCCAGAGTGGCTGCACCAATTAGCAACTCCACCAGCAATGTAAAAGTGTGCCTTTTTCCCCACATCCATGCCAGCATCTATTCTTGTTTGTGTTCTTGATAATAGCCATTCTGTTTGGAGTAAGATGAAATCTTAGAGTTGTTTTCATTTGCATTTTTTTAATTATTAGAGATGTTGAACACTTTTTCATATTTTTATTAATTGTCTGTATGTCTTCTTCTGTAAAGTGTTTGTCCAGTTCCTTGGCCCATTTATTGATCGGGTTTTTTGTACTTTTGGTGTAAAGTTTTGAAAGTTCTTTATAAATTTTGCAGATAAATGCTCCATCTGAAGTGCATGTGGAAAGATTTTCTCCCACTATGTATACTCTCTTTTCACATTATTGATTTATCCTTTGCTGAGAAAAAGTTTTTTAGTTTGATCCATCCCATTTATTGATTCTTGCTTCAATTTCAAGTTATGATTATGTCAAAAACAATTTTTAATCGATTTATTTATATTTGTGCATTATGTTTATACATAATAGTAGGATTAACTGACATATTTGTACATGTACATAACATAATTTGATCAATTTCATTTCCCAAAACTTTTCTATTTTCTCCCCTCCTCCCTCCGTCAAAGGCAATTTTCACTCTTGGTCTATAGAACTAGGTTTTAAAATATGAACAAAGAAGCACAATCAACAAACCAAGGAAGGTAGTGAAGAACAGAAGGGAAAAATAGAAGAATAAGAAGATAGAAGGGAAAAAGTTAAATTATGTAAAGAAATAATATTTTGCATGTGTTCCAAGAGTTTTACTGGTTGAGACCATGGTTTATGGAAGCATCATGGAATTCTTTTGCAACTCACATTTTATGAATCTGTGGTCTTAATCAGTAGCAGTCTGTCAGATTAAATATCACATGTTCAGATTACATATCAGTTTAATCATGAAGTTCTATGGTAGAGACTTTCCATGACAATGTTCCTGTTTATTTTGTGGGTCAAATTTCAAACCTACTGCTGTTGCATTCATAATGGTGAAAGCCTATGTAGTGTTTTACCAGGTTATAAAATTTATTCCCAAATCATTTCCACAAAAAAATTCTCTTATTTCCTTTCCTAATTTAGCACAGAATTTTCTAAATATCAAAAACTTGAATAAATATATAGGAATGTTTAAAATAATTATTATAATATTGAAATTGTTTTATGAACTGTCCTCTGGTGATATTTAAATTAATGTCTATTTCAACAAAATTATCCAATCTATATAAATCATTCTTTGTATTGCCAAGTACTTCCTAAATCAGAATATCTCCAAGTATAATGATTTTCTCTTGTTTTCTATTTATTTATAGATTTGTGAGGTTACTTTGAAGTTCACCCATCTAATAAAGATTTAACCAATAATTCTATTTCAGTGAACTCTTTCTCTTCTGATGTAGAGTAAATCGTCATTAATACAGAGAGCTAAACAACTGCAACTAATTACTGTTGTATATTTTAGAGATGTTTTTTCTGTGTTAAAATATCAAGTTGCAAATTCTTCATAAAAGAAATATTCTCTTGCATTTCTGTATAACTTGGATAGTATTCACTATAATGAGAAGGGAATTGCAGTGAATATGATTGATAGTTTTATGGCTGATGGATTAAACCAAGTTCCAATATGTTATGAATCAATGAATGTTTTGGTGAAAGGTCTTTAATATCTGAGTGTTAGGAAATATTAATCCCATGAAATACACGGTCATGTCCATAGGGTACTGTGGTGATGGCATCTGAATAAAGACATTGAAGAGTTAGCTTTAGGTATATAAACTATGAAAATTGCCACATCTCTCATTCAAAAAGTTAAGAATTGTTTACTGATAAATATTCTATTATTGTGTACATTGTTTAACTCACAACCCTTTTGGCTCTCAAGTTTCTTGGATAATAAAATCATCTACTTGAATAAAGTGCCATAACTTTGTCATCATTTAATTAAAACTTTTAACTCCTATTTAAAGAATAATTCTTAATTATCTCAATTTATATATACTTATTAATGTGTGCTATACTTATTCATTTTTTCACTCACAATAATTTAACATCAGTATTTGTTTTTCGATACTATTGGACATTATTTCATTGTTTAGAAAAGTATGTGGCTTATTTAGGTGTCTGTTAATGCTTTTGATTGATATAACTATTATCCAGGAAAATTAATAAATGAAACCAGTTCCTTTAAAATTTCCTTAAATCAGCTTCTTCAGGAAAGTTGAGGCAAAATTAATTGTTTTTAGTGTTAATGCGAATCAAATCTATTTCAAAATCTGTGAGCTGCAGATCCCATGCCTTATACATTGTTCAAAATAGTATAAATATGCTTCTTCATATAAATTATACATTAAATGAAGTCTGAAAACAGAAAATAATCAGTGTAATGAAGGATAGTTGTAAGTTATTCCACATGATATTATGCAGATAAGGTTTTAAATACTGACAACCACAGGTACCTTGTATTCCAAAGCTCAAGTAAAAAATCATCATGTGTCATTACTCTAGGGAGGGTCCTAATCAGAATTTATAAAAGAACAAACATTTTGAACAGAGGCAAGATAGGTAAAAGCCCATCCCATTAATCCTAAGAAATCACGTTTTCTTAAGTTGAACATGTTAAAACTTTTATTCCTTCTCACGTTTCTATATCATCATAACACTTTTGTGTTACTGCTTTCTTCAGTTAATAACAACTCTCAATGTAGCATTGTCCATGAATTTAATTAGTATATAATTTTACTCTACATATCATTAATTTGGATGCTAAATAGGGAAACAGCTGTGGCAGAACAACTATTGCAGAAATGCTTAAACTTAGCATCCTAATTCATTAAGAATTGATAAGGAGGAGGAAGAGAAAATCTGAAAAAATTCTATATTAGTTTTTATATATCTAAATGCAAGTGAAGTATTATTATAAATGTGGGTGATAACAGCAATAATTCAAAAATAAAAATAATGTGTTTAAAATCACATTTAATTTTCAATAGACTTTTTTACTAAATTAAGGATAATTATCTGAGCCAAAATCAGATTTCAAAACCATCAAAAAAAAAATCAAAAAGGAAAAGCAAGATGTGATCACTGGGTTTCAAAAGTTTTAAACTCTAAGTAGGATAGATGATATCTTATGAGATAATTTTCCTGTTTCAGAAAGAATTTTTAACCTTCCTGGAAAACAGGGATCTGAATGGTAGGAAAACATTAGATCCCAAATTATTTATCTTGGATTTCTTAGGCTTATCAGTGAAGCACATGTCTATATGGTGAAATTTTACTGTTTTTTAATAAAGAAACCTATTCATAATTGGAACTTTCAATAAATAATCTACAAAATTGCAAAACTTGAAACTCAGTATTTATTTTTCAAATAATTCCTTTTTCCCTCATCCACAAGTTAAACTCTGCTCCTACCCATCTCCCAACATTTTTCCTCTCCAGTGTAAGAGCAATTCTTAAGAAAATTGAAGAACAAAAGCCAATAACACAAACAAGAAAACTCCAGAAGTTGCTGCAAGGATTTGTTTTCTGAATGCAAAACAAAGAGTCCTGAGAACTCAGGCATCACTAAGAGTTTAAAATATGTAGCGACAGCAGCTGTCATTGAGGACTTCTGTGATGCCAGCAAGCAACAATTTCAATATCAGAACCCAAACTCCTTCGTTAATTTACCAATCCCCTAAGTAGATGAAACCATCCATGGGTGCCTTCCATCTGTTCCAAGAGGTCCCTATGTTTGTCATTTCTTACATGGGTGCACACCATCCAAGTGTAACCCAAACTCACAAATCAGCTGTCAGGTAGTTGTGAAGGCAAAAACATAGGAAAGTAATCTCAACTTTGAAAATAGTTTTACTCATTAAAGTATCAGAATCAAATGTTTTGTGACTACTGTAACATCATTTACCTTTTTAAATTCCCTTAAAGAGCAAGTTATATATTATGATTATTTCTATCTTCTTTTTAGGGCAATTCTCTGAATATTTTAGCCCAAAACTGTCCCTGTGATATATTAAATTTGCCAGGCTACACAAAGTAGGAAACGCAGAGAATGGAATTCTTTCCTTCATTTCTAATTAGAAAAATCTCAATTTTTAGACCTTATAAATGTTTTCTTATTTAACAAGGACAAATAACGAATTTTATTAAGAAAATCAGGAAATAATAACATGAAAACATGAATTCACAGAGATGAAATTGTTTCTTATTTGAAAAGATTTAAGAAAGGGAATGTCTAAGACAACCAATCCACAATGCTGTTTATTTTCTCTGCAGATTCTTAAATAATGACCTCACTTTTAAGATTCAGGTAAATATATCTGTACTCTTTAACACTGCACTGACTATTTCTAGAAATGTTAATTTCACAATTTCCCACTATAATCAGCCTTACCTCCATAATCATTTCTTTTCTGTTCAAAAGTTCAATTAAATACTATCTTGCATAGTTTCTTTTTTGAGTGGAAGTTTTATATTTCCAATTATCTTGCACATTCTGGGCATAAAAACACTTAGTCATTAAACATGAATGTTTTGAATCAGCCACAGGTTTTAATTCTAACTCATCCTCTTTATATGAACTTTGACTATCCTCTCTCGGTTTTAGTATTCTCAACTTAGCAACAGTAGTTAATAATAAGTCCCTCAGTCTGGTAAAGATCAAATCATGTGAAAAATGTAAAACATTTTATCTAAAACACAGTAGTTAACTATCCAATTAAAAATACTTTCTATTGTGTGGGTGATACCAAGCCACACTTGATCTAAGACTCTTTAGTGTGATTTTTATAATGCATTGAATGACACATTTTTGTAATTCCTACTTGTAAACATTCAAACTAGTACTGTTCAAAAAAAAAAAAAAAAACTACAAATAAATAACCTACAGTTGTGTCACCAAACCTGATTTCAATTATCAGCATATGAATTCTGTAAAATGGCCAGTTGCTTTGGCCAGTTCCCCCACATATGATACTACAGATGACCCAGGGGTGGAGGTGAGCTGCCAGCTTCTCCTGGCCACCCCTATGGGAAATGACTTTTCTATAGGCCTTTCTTTCATGAAATGCTCCATTAAGCATCATTCCTCAGGGCTTTGACAGAGGTCTATCTTTCTGTATTTTCCCAGTTAAAATTTTTTCCTCCTGTTGGAGAGGAAAAGGTAAGTATGAAAGACAATTGGGTGTTCTCATATTCTCACTCATATCTTCTGAAATTGTATCTTAATTAAATTTGCTTCATCCAACTGGAGCATACCTCTGTTTCTTCTCCATCTCAAATGAGTATGCCAGGTCCCTTGCCTTGCCAGGACTCTAACACACACAAAATATCAACCTCTGTTATATTTCAGTGAGGCTATTTCAGTGTCTTTTTTTCATGCCAATTATCTTGTCTCAGGTTGTGCCCAGGTAAAAGTTGTCTCCAGGAAGCCATCAGGGTGATTTATTTAAAGTGTAGTTTCAAATGAATCGCTCTGGCTAGGACTCTCCATATTATATGGAATAAAAGTGGTGGAAGTGGGCTGCTTTGTCTTGTTTCTGATTTTATTGGAAGAAAATTTCCAAATGTTCCCCGTTGACTGTGGTTAGCTATGGATTCCTCATAAAGGACCCGAGTTGTGTTGAAGTGCATTCCTTTTATATTTAATTCGCTGATAATTTATTCATGCAGGAATGTTAAATTTTATCAAGTGCATTTTCTGCATCTATTGGAAACATCTTATACAAGTTTATGATTTTGATTCTTTTAAGCTAATGCATTTACTATGATAGTGTTAATATGTTTATTGGGTTACATGGGTTGAACCACAAATGCTTGAATTCCATTTGCTCATAATGAGTGATGTTCATAATGTGCTATGGAGTTCAGTTTGCTAGCATTTTGCTAAAGATTTTTACATCTATGTTTAACAGGAATATTGTCCTGGAGATTCTTTCTTTTTCCGTGTGTGTATGTGTGCGCGCTTGTGTGTGCGCACTTAACTCTTTTGGTTTTGATATCAGGCTAATTCTGGACTCTTTGAGAGGAATTGGCATTAGTTCTTAATATGTTTAGCAGAATTCAGCAGTGAAGTCATTAGGTCCTGGGCTTTTTTCTGATTTATTGAAGGAATGCTTTTTATTACTGATTCAAATGATTTGCTAATTATTGTTCCATGGAGGTTTTATATTTCTTCACTATTCAATTTTGGTGGGTTTTATATATTCAGAAATTTATCTGTTTCTTCTAATTTTTTCAATTTGTTGGCATATAGTGATATTTATGTTTCTGTGGTATCAAATATAATGTTTTCCTTTACATCTCTGATTTTATTTGAGCTTCTTCTTTTAGTGTAGCTAAAAAAGAATTTGTCAATTTTATCTTTACAAACCACCCACTCTTCATTTTATTTTTTTGGGAGGAGGGGTTAGTCACTGACTTATTTCTGCTTTGATTTTATTACTTTTATCTACTAATTTTGAATTTAGTTCTTGTTTTCTTGAGATGTAGTGACAGGTTGTCTATTTGAGAGTTTTCTGCTTCTTTGACATAGGCATTGATTGCTATCAACTCACTGTTTAGTATGGCTTTTAATGCACCCTGTGGGTTTTCATATGTTGCATTTGTATTCTCATTTTTCTCAAGAAATTTTAAAATTTCTCTGCTGATTTCTTTATTGACCCACTGGGTATTCAAGAACATACTGTTTAATTTCCATGTGTTTATTTTATTTGGAAGTTTATTCTGTTTTTGATTTAGAGATTTAATTACATTTTGGTGAGAAAAGATACTTGATGTGACTCCCCCCTTTTTTATTGCTTAAGGCTTGTTTTGTGACTAATATATGATTCCGCCATGTATTTATTTTTAAAATGTCAAACTTTAACTGCTATGATATTTACTACCTAGAGGAAGTAGTTCAATTATGTCCATTTTCTATTTCCTTCTTCATATTGTATAAATGTGAAGAAGATCTAGACTCAGAGATATCATATCCTTGCTGGGTGGGAAAGAACCAAAAAACTGTACCATTGCTCATTTCATGCATTGTTTCTGATCTGTTTTTGAAAGAGAACTGAATTTTATTTCCCAAATCAGTGGCTTTATACCATGGGTTTACAGGAGTTTTACTAATCTCTAGAAAAAAATACAGCATATGACACAGCAGTTGTGACTGGGGCTCCAGCTAGATTGCAGTTGGCTAGTGGGATAGTGTAGCATCATCCTTCAGAATCATTCTAGTTTCCTCAGGAACCAGACGGTAAATTGTTTGCAACAAATGTTGAGGGTTCCACATCTATCTCCTTTAGGCCATGCAGGATGGATTAATGTCTGACACTGTGGCCCATGATGTGGCATTACTTAATTTACTACAATGAGGGCCAGTTATAGATGCTTCCATTTGGTACCACTTTCTGAGAGTTATTAAACAGCCTGAGAGCCTAATGAGATAAGTGAAACAACTACAAACTATGTAAGTCCCAATCACATATTCATGAAATCATTGTTTGCTATACTCATTATCTGACCTGAAATGCTTCCAGTCTACTAGAAGGGTGTGGTGGTGTTTCAAATCTCCAGTATTAAGATCATGATAGACCTTTGGAAAAACAATCCTCTAAATGTTTGGGTCCTTTCTTATCTCCACTTGAATTATCCAAGGAAATGCCCATAAGTCACTCTTTGGAGCAGGCTGGAGTAATCACTAGTAAGTCTGTTTTGGATGGTAGTACAGGGTTCTTCCTCCTGGAGATCTGGCATTCTTTTCAGCAAAATTATTCTAAACTTGAAATGAGGTCAGGTTTGGAATCTTGGCAAATAATGGTTCCTTTTTAGGACACAGCAACTCAAGGTCATATATCTTTTATTTCTCCTGTTGTATAAGCTGAATAGTACTCTTCTCTGCCTGTGTATTTTGCACAAATGGGCACTGGTTTTTACTTAATGTCTCCATAAGTATCTGTGGGCTAGCTGGGCATCTTGGCTGTTAATCTAATTCTGCTACTCATTACAATAATTGCATCCACCTGGCTTCTGGTGTCTAAGCACACCCTCTATGGTTTGGGGTTCTCTCATTTCTATTTCTATTATTGCTCCTAGTTCTATAACTGCCTCTCCTTCCATCAGCCCTGGCTTACTGATGGAAAGGAAAATAACTCCTAAACATTTTAATGATGTTGGTGCCCCTCTTACTAATGTACAATTTAATGATAATGTTTTGTATGGTATTGGCAAATTGTTGATTTCTCCACATCTTTCTATGGAATATAATTATCTGGCAAGAGTTCCCAATATGTACAATTAATCACTCAAACAGTTCCATTTCCCTGAACTTTCAAAACTGCCTACTGTCTGCAATGGGAATTTGGCCATCTTTCCTTCATTTGTCATATTCATTGCTGTTCCAGTTTCTGGAATCTATCCTAGTGGCCGGTTCATACCATCTTGTAAAGCCCTTCACAGGGTATTAAAATTTGTATCTTAAAAATTTCTCTTAGGTAAATTCTGCCATATTTAAACTTTTCTGTCCCCGTAGGTCAAGAATTATCAAAATTGAATCCTATTTCTTCTCTCCGAGCTATTTCTAATTCATGTAGACTAGCTCTTTTGAGACATAACATCTTTTTTCTCTCATATGATGCTCTACAAATTCTCAGCTGAGTCATGTCATGATTCAATATCACTTATGTCTAGTGCACATCAGGGAAGATGAGACCCATCCTGAGGGGAAAAAATATCCTTTCATAGAACAGAAACCTCTTCATTATCATTGAGGAAGGCACAAAAAGGAGATGAGGCTACTTTTTTAAGATTCCAGGGTTTAGAGTTTCCCAGTATTTCAAAATGTTCTCAGGCATCCACTTAATCATACATATCTCAATTATTGGGGTTCCATTGTTGCCCAAACTGAACTTTGATACTGCAGAACATAGTCCTTGTTTGATCAATAATCATCTCTGGTGTTTGGGCATTTTAGATATTATATGCTAGACCTGACCTACATCATTCTCCATACCCCATGCTAGAAGATGAGAAATAATAAATTATTCTTTGTTGAAACTTCATTTTAGTCTTTGTTAAGAAGGATCTGTTGCAGTACCAGAGACAAACAGGGTAGAAAAAGGGTCTGCAGAGAAGAAGGGAGGTTAAGGGAAGGCACTGGGGAATGTAATTGATCAAATTATATTGTATGCATTGCATATACCAATATTCACAACAAAACTCACAAGTCAGCCAGGTGGAGCACACCTGTAATCCCAGTGGTTGGAGAGGCTGAGGCAGGAGGATCAAAGCCAGCCTCAACAACAGTGAGGCTCGAAGTAACTCAGTGAGATCCTGTCTCTAAATAAAATACAAAATAGGGCTGGGGAATGTAGCTTAGTGGTTGAGTGCCCCTGAGTTTAATCCCTGGTGGCCCCTCCCCCCAAAAACCTTCATAATTCTGTGTAATTAATGTGCACCAATAACAAAAGATGGCTCTGTGTTCATCAGCTTTTCCTTGCTGTGATCAAAAGACCTGACCAGCAGAGCTTAAAAGGAGAAAAAGTTTATTTGCACTCATGCCTTCAGAATTCAAAGGACAACTGACTACATTGCTCTGGGATGAAGGAAGGTGAGGCAGAATATCTGGCAGATGAACATGGCATAGTAAAGCTGCTAGGCTCATGGCAGTGGGAAGCACAGTAGAAGGAATGAGGAGGAGAAGATATTATCCCCAAGGGCATGCCCTCTGTGACCCACCTACTCAACTGTATACATGCCACCCAGTACAATAGTCCTTCTAAATGTATTGGATTTGTATTTGTATTTACTTCTTAGGTTAAAATTTATTTACTGCTCATAATCTAATAATTTTACCTTTGAATATTTCTGCTTTGGAGGGTGGTGGGATACCTCATGTCCAAACCACAACATGATATATTTTAATTTTTCTCTGAATTTTTTAAACAGTATATTTTCTAAGCATTCTTGAAGTATTATATATAGAGACAGTATGAAAATTTCCATATGCTTTAAATTCTGTTCATCTTTATAAGAATTTGGTTGGGGGTGTAGATAGCCATATTTTAGTAATAGTTTTCTGATTTAATTATATAATTATAATTTTGCCAGTAATAGAAAATCAATGCTATCTTTTGGAAGTGGAGTAGTCTACTATATAAATACAGAGAGGACCTTATATTGCATTGCCTACAGAACATCTGAGACCATCAAACTTGTTACAGTTCACCCAAATGTAAGGAAAAGACAAAAGACAAGCTTGATTGTATTTGGGAGTAAGATCCAAGCATAGAGGTGTAATGATGGAGTAAACAGGTCACTTGTAAAGTAGAGTCAGCAAGACTGGCTGAAAATGAGAAGTGCGATGCCTCAACAGAATGAGTGTAATGAAATAGCACTTTTGGGGTCGACTGGGGACTTGATTGGTGTAAAGATAAATGTTTGCAAATGTTAATTAAGGACATATTATGTTTCAAATATTCTTGTGGATTGTTCAAATAGAGTAGAGAATATGCAGGTCTCCTTTGGTAGATTATAATCTAACCTCCTAACCCCTGTAACAAGCAATTATTTCTTTGTGTGTGTGTAATATCTTTTTTCCTATCCTTTTATTTTCAAACTCTGAATCACTATACTTAACAGATCAATGTATGCAGCATATACATATTTTTCAATCAATTCAAAAATTTTTTACCTTTATTTCCATATGTACCTTAAATTAAGTGCTGATAACTTTGGGTTAAATGACCCATGCCAATATTCATTTTCTATTTGTCAAAAATAATTGTTTCCTTTTCACTTGTCTTGACCTATTGTTTTAATCAATTGCATGTTTTTCTCCTCAGTTGTGCTGTTTATTTAGCTGTCACCTCAAAGATAACAAAAAATAGCCTTGTTTTTTTATAGCAGTCTACCTTACAGTGGCACTTTTATCATTTTCTAGGTAATAAAGAATCTTGAAACATTATATTCCATTTATGACTTTATTTTTTGTGTACTTTAATTGATACTTTTGTATCTTATTTCTACATGTAATTTAAATCTCACAATAAATTTATTAGCATTAGTTTAAAATTCAATATTTATATTTCTCCCCTACTTGTACATTTTATGATTGACATTCCACATTCTTATTAAAATCCTGTCTGGAACAGTATTCTTCTTTCTAAAGAATTATCCTTATCTATTTTAGTGCAAGTTTTTCTGGTCATTAACTTTCTTTGGTTTTGTTTATTTTTGAACAGTCCCTTTATTCCATCTTTGTATTTCAAAGGTATATTCATTGCCTACATAAATTCTGTATCAGAATTTAATTTTTGTCAGCACTTTAAAGATATAATAGTAATTTCCCTTGCTTTTAATCATTTTTTGAGAAGTTAGCTTACGATCTGTTATTCCTTTGAAGATAAAAGTGTCTATTTATGGCCTTTTTATTTTGATATTTTACTCTTTTCCTTTGGTTGTGAGAAGTATTATTATAATAGACCTTCATGTTTATACTTCTTTGAGTTGATAATTTCTTTAACTTTAATCTGTGGTTTTATGTCTTTTGTTACTTTGGAAAATAATGTGACAATATTTCATCATAATTCATTGTTTCTTTTTCAGTCTCTCCCTTTTTTGTTATAGAATATCTGTACATTTGGGTAAATTTCTGTCCCATAAATCTCTTAATAATCTATATTGTTCTAATTCTCTGTGTTCTTCAGTTTTATATTTGTTACTCAAATTCTGAGTTCTCTAATTTATTAAGCCCATTTCACAAAGCACATTCTTAATTTCCTTTAATGTATTATTAGTATTTATAATCTTCAAGGACTCTTACAGTTTAAATTGACCTGATATATTTTTCCATGTTCTCTAATTTATTATGATACTCTATTTTAAATTCCAGATTAGATAACAGTAATATCCTGATAACATGGGAGTCATCTGTAGTGTGTCTTTTTATTTCTGACTATTTTTGTGATCATTCTAAAAGTTTTATTGGTATACTTAATAACATATTATTGAATACCAGATACGGTGAGTTTAAAAATTATTCAGATGTAGATAATATCACATTCCTCAATGAGCATTTAATTTTTCTTTGCCATGTAGAATAGAAACTATCAAATAACATTGATCATCTTAAAGCTTATTTTAGACTTTGTTGAATCTGGTCTCTTTGTTGTTGTTGTTATTATTGTTTATTTGTTTTCAAACCCAGGGTATAGTTCTTTCTCTTGAAGTATAGCTGTACCCCCTCAGGCATAACACTATCTAGTCTTAAGGAAAACAGAGGTGTTTTCCAGCGTCTGTCTATTCAGAGGCCTTGCTTCTCTTTACTAGGTGAGACTTTTTCAAGTTTCAGTTTGCTGATGTTTTTGCTCAACTTCTATTTCCTCTGATAAGAATTAGAAAAAGCCACAAGAAAATAACTGCTTCTCTTTTCTCTAGGATCATTCTGTTTAGTCCTCATTGCCTTAGTGTTCTCTGATGATTTCAAAATCAGTTTCAAATATTGTATACTGCTTTTATACTTGATACATACCTCTCTGTGGGATATTTTTTTTTCTCTGAACCAACTACTCTATCATGTTTAAAAACAGAACTGCAACTCTGACAATATGAAGAAAGAAGAGACCACACAGAAGGAAAGCTGAGTACAAGAACGTCTATGAATTTTGAAAGAGGTGTCTGTTATTAAGGTATTAGGCTATGGTAACCAGAATAGAGTTGATAAGTTGTGGTACATGAGTTTGGAAAATAATATTATAGACATATACTAACAAGAAATTAGTTTTCATTTTACATGTATCATCACATCAATTAGGCTATTAATTTAAATAGGGAGTTACATGGGCTAATTTATACTTTTAAAAATATCAGGATCTTTTTTATTATACAAGGTGCAGTAATAGGAACTGAGATTACCTGCTAGACTGAAACAACAAAATAGAGATATATGGTTTTAAAGTCATTGACATTAGGCAATAAAGGACAGTGGTCCTTGAATGCCAGGAAACAGAGATGATGTGTACCATTGCTGCAGCTTACTGTCTGAGAGAATCAAGGGTGAAGCAAGGGAGGAGGAACTGACATAGGTAAGGCTCAGTGTCTTCCTAAGTCAAAAATTTGGAAGTGAAGCTAGGAAGGCCGAGGACAGTAGAGCTCACAGAGGAGAGTTCCAGGTGGTTGGAAGCTACAAAGAAAGAACTCTGAAGATCAGCAGACTAGACCACTCAAGTCATGAGGTGAACACCTCAGATTTGCTGCCTCTGCAATAATTATGATACTAGAAAGGGATTTCTGGGGACTCTAGTTCAGACTAGAAAATTTACATCTGAAGACCATCTCAATGTATGATTCCATTTATATGACATTGTTAAAAATGCAGGCTCATCTGTAGTGACAATAAATCATAGGAACCTGGTATGGGATTCTTGGATATAGGGTTTACTGATTAAGAAATTGGGCCTGTGGGAAATTTGGGGAACGATGAATGTTTACATTAACTTGATTGCTGTCATACCTTCAGAGGTTTATACTTGCATCAAGACTTAAATTGTACACTTTAAATCTAATTTATTTCAGTTACATTTTAACAAAACTGAAAACAACATATTTATAGCTGGTCTTTAGAATGGTATAAAGAACAGAAGACAGATCAATTGTAAGTGTTTTCCAACAGTTCAGATAATGAGGATGGCACTAGTGACAAACGATGAAAATGTTGCAAAAGGTGAACTTGATATATATTTTGGAAACTTGGGATAGTTTTAGAGAGTGTTATAGCTGTGTGCCATTTATTCAACCAACAGTTATTTAGGGTTCATTTGTGTTATACTAATTCAAGGCACAAGTAATATGGAATCCTCCACAAATTCAACAGAACACTTGAAAAAGTTGAAATTTATATATTTTAATCAGAACTACAGAGAAAACAAGCCAGGAAGCTTCAATTTCAACAATTAAGTAAGTGAAATGAAGAGAAAGAGAAGAACTTACTCAAGGGACTTCTGAGAAAATTTTAGAAATGGTACGCTAATACAAGCTATATGGAGGACTGTTTTTTAAGCATGTCTATTTTTCACAATGATCAGAGCAATTTAAATGGACAAGTAGCCTTAGAAATAGTATTATTTTTATGTAGCATGTACTATATTCTATGCAGAGACATGGTAAACTTTCATCAGCAAAGAAAATAGCAAATAATGCAAGATTCTCTTCTCTATATCTTGAATAGATATGATTGAAAACCATGAACAAAACACAAAGAATAATCAATATCATTATTCTATTTCCCATGCCCTTGATTTGACAGCTTCTAGCAATAATCCTGAGCTAACTGGTGAGTTTTCAATATACGTGTTCAATTACCTTTATCTATATTTAACACTAGCCTGTTGATATCATTCACTTTAAAGAGTCTCAGCCTAGAGAATATTTGCCAGTATATCATGAATTTCCATATTTAGTTTTAGACTTTTTACTCGATGCAATAAATTAGGTGTATTGTTTTATTCACACATGACTGCTTTGCAATTCAGACCTTGGCAGCATTTTAGAATTACAATGAAATCATCATAGGGAACAGATACCCATGCCTTATTTCTTCAAACTGTCACTAAGCCATGCCAAGTTGGGAAGAGCACACATAAACACATATATTAAATATAAACTTTTCGGATTTACTAAGTAAGAATGTAGGAAAAAATGGTGAATTATCACAGAAGGCAGTTTAAGGAATGAATAAAAATAATCTTAAGCAAAAATATTTATAATTGAACCTTAGCAATGTTTTACTGTGTAAATAGATATGAATGGTGGGCATTTTGAAAATTTATATTTTGTTTCATGAAATAAATTGGGTGATAAGATACTCTAAGATTACTATTCTTTTGGATCTGTCTCTACCTCTGTCCTGCTACTGAACTAGGAAGTGTGATAATTCTTTTATAATAGGTATTTTTAAATACAATAGGAATATTCATACTTTAGTAATACCAGAAGAAGAGAAAATGTGCTTCAAAATTAACACTGTCGTACAACTTCATTCTTTCACATCA
Organism: Sciurus carolinensis; assembly: GCF_902686445.1. NCBI lineage: Eukaryota > Metazoa > Chordata > Mammalia > Rodentia > Sciuridae > Sciurus > Sciurus carolinensis. Next base: position 91,957,241 of record NC_062224.1, read on the forward strand.
GAAAAATTTTTAAAAAGCTTGGAAAGTTTAGTTATAGCAACTAAAGTTTGGTTTTTTGTGCCTTGACATCCAATTGTTACAAAAAAATCCAAGACCTGCCTGTGAATTTACAATGCCCATATATTGACATCAGACACATTTTTTTCATCTTCATTCTCTCAATAAATTGTTTGAATTTAACTGCTACAATTATCAGCACTGTGTAGTATATACCATTGTCAAACCTGTGTTCATGTTGTTGTCCCAGTTTCAGAGGTCTGAATTTCTGATCTTCTTAAGTTTTAGAAAAATGTCACTATATTCTTTGCATGAAAATATAGAAAATATTAAAACAAATATTGATAGTTAGAAAAAATGGGTTATTTTATTTGTCAATCGAATTAAACCAATGAATATAATAGTCAGTACACCTAAAATATTCTTGGTTTGAAAGATGATAGAGAACTTCATTACTGGATACCATTTAGTGGCTGAAGGAAAAATAGCATGCCTTACAATTAATGTAAAATTTTGAGTATAGTCCAAGTACAACCACTAGACATACCAGGAATCGTTGGGATGAAACACATTTAGACACATCTCAGTTTGTAGATTGCCTTAGTATGGATTTAAAAAAATAAAAGTTTCATTTGTCTCCAGAAAAGAACTAGAGATTCTGGAAGTAGATGTCTCTCTGAGACACATACATTTCCAAATAAAATCTGTGATTAGAAGTTACTTGCTGATTGGGTAAAAATGCTTTCCTTGGTGGCATGGAAAATTTGCCATTGCTGGACTGGATCCCTTTACTTCTAAGTCTTGCAATCCTCTCGAAACAAAGGGACATCATTCCCCTTTATTTATATTGCTGTAGATAATGTCAATCCTAAGTATCTTAAATTGTATTGTACCCATCTGTTTCAAATTGTTGGTGAAAACTGATTAATAAAAAACATGAAATAACTTTGAGTCTTATTCAGATATTTGACTCCTCACCTTTCCCCCCCCCCAGGGCTGAGAACTGAACCCTGGTTCGGCACACGTTCTGCCACTAGGTAAATGCCCAACCCCAGTATCTGATTCCTTTAAAAAAGAATGATATTACCATCAGAAAGCTGAAACTGTGCATAAAATACTTGATAGTAGTTATTCCTAATAATTAATAATATCTTAATTGGGAAACATAGAAATGCAGTGAAAGAAAATCTCCTCACCTAAGACATGTTTCTTGGAATTTTAAACTTTTCTTCACCCACCTTGACCCTCTGTCCCATTGCTGAGGACATTTTACCACTTAGCCTCAAACTATCTTAATTTTTTCTTCTGTACTTCTTTTTACTTTTTTTCTTTCTTTTTCAGTCAGAATCTAAGTTGCCAAGGCTGACTTCAAATTTGCCATTCTTCTGCTTTACCCTCCCCAGTAGCTAGTATTACAGTTGTGCACTACTGTTTACCCAATTTTGGAAGTTTTATTCAATATATTACAAAGTGAAAATATTACCCAGAGTCCTAGACCTATATGCTAATAAACAGTCTATCTAAACATGAACAGTGTAATTATTTGGGATGGAGGTCCCACTGAGGGTGAGGAGGGTGATTCCTCCATAAACACAAACATTGGAGACCAGGCTGGAAAGGCTCAGATCTAATTTTACTTATGATTGTACAAGACATATATAGGCAAATTATCCAATCGAGTTAAGATGCTTGTTATAACAGAACCAATACGTCGTACTAATGTAAACAAATCAAGTATCCCTAAGTGATTCTGTCCCGCAACAAGTCTGAGACAAAGGACTGGGGGAAGGGCAAGCTCCAGCACACAGCATGAGGTGAGGCAGCACAGGTGAACTCACAGCACAGCTTGCTGGGATGCCTGTTGAGCGAGGCTTTCCCTCAGCTCTTAGCTCAGCCTCAGTAACTGCAAAAGCCTACAATCCATGGTGAGTCTTTTCCATTTCCTCAGTTTCTCTGTCCAGACTGTTAGGTTGATTTAAACCATTGTGTCAGCAACTGCTGTTTAAATAAGCTTGAAGAATGTGCCCTACAGAACAGATACAGAAGGACATGATCATTGTTGGTAACTGAATTTGCCTCTTCTCATTCACTGCTTTCTAGTAAGATTGTGTGTCTTATCCCAGTACTTGGGAATCCTTGGAGGTAAAGTTTACGTGCTGCCCAATGATAGTGTCACATAGATACCAATCATACTTAAGTTTAATGTCAGTTTGTCAGTGCTCAGCAGAAGCTTCAGAGTCACATGTTTCTCCCATCCTTAACCTAAAGAATACTATGTCTCAAATAGGTTCCTGCTTATTCTATTGGGTGTCTAAAGGAAACTTAGATTTTGGAGTCACTTGTTACTTGTTAATAAAAAGTAGTTTGAAAATTGACTTGTAGAATGGGGTCTTGTAAAAAACACAAATTCTAAAATAGGTGCCACTGACTTTAGGATCTGATAGTGATTCAAAAGAAAATTATTATCCACAGTTGGGAAAGCAATCATTCATTTATTCATTTGCAAAATAGTTGTTGAAATATGTCTTTGTTACCTTGGAAGGGAGATTCTAGGCCTAATAAATTTGAGATTTAGGCAAAAGTAGGAAAAGTGGGTGTGGGAAGCATGCTTTGGCTGTTATTGACAATATGTGAAAGGATCATATATGGTTCAAAAATCTCTAGATTATAAGCATAAATGAGAATGAGTATAGAGAACCTCAAGGATTTGGAATGTGCAAGTTTTAAAAGTGAAATAACCTTTCACTTTTAATTTATTAAAGATAAAATTAAGAAAAGCTGGTTCTTAATGGATGTATAATGTTACTTAAAGAATTTATTTTTATAAAAGCTGAAAAGATACATGTGTTTTATTGAAACACAAAACTAATGGTGAGGCTATCATGCCCTTTGTTCAAAACTCTAAAAAGTATAATGTAATTCCTAAGAAATATATTCAGATGAACAAAAAATATTCAGGAAAAAAGACTATGAACCACATTAGCATACAATTTATGTAAGTACTAAGGAAAGAAAACAAATCATTTCCAAAAACATGAATTTGTTTTGTTTTCAAATTACTTTTTATTTCAAAACAAATGTAAACTCTCATGCAATTATAAGAAATAATTCAGAGAGACCCTGTTTGCCCTTTACCTGGTTTCCTCCAACATAAAATTTTGCAAGGCTATTGTGCAATATCACAACCAGGATACTGATTGATAGAATCAAGATACAAAATAATTGTTGCTATGAGAATTCTCTTTCCACCTTTCAATAGCCACAAACATTTCCCTCCTCACACTTAAGCCTTGACAACCACTAACTCATCTTTTCTCCATTTTACTCCCCTTCTATTTCAGGAATATTATGCAAATGTAATCATACATTATGCAACGTTGTAGATGAGCTTTATTCACTCAGCAAGAGTCTATGGGGATACATCTAAGTTGCTACATGTATCAATAGATTTTCCCCCATTTGTATTGTTTAGTAGTGTTCCATGGTGTGCATCTATTTTATTTATTTATTTCATTTATTTATTTTATTTAACTGTGCCGCCATTGAAGGACATCTAGGTTACTTCCCATTTTTTTTTTTTTTTTACTGTGAGTAAAGCTAATATGAATATTTCTTTGAAAGATTTTTAAAAATAAGTTTTCATTTCTCTGGATAAAGTCCCCAGGGGTAATTTTAAAGCCAAAAGGTAGTGAGGATGTTTGATTATTTAAGAAACTACTAGATCATTTTCCAGAGTGATTGTTCTATTTAGCATTCCCACCACCAATAGGAGTGATTCAGGTTGTCAGTATCCTCACTTACATTATTGATTGATTGGTTGATTTTGGTCATTCTGATAGATTTGTGATGATACCACAATTTTATTTCAATTATCAATTTCCAAATGGCTAAAAGTACCAAACATCTTTTAATATCCATATTTCCCATCTCTACATTCTTCTTTTTTTACTTTGATCTCATCTTTTTTTTGGTTCTTTTTAGATGTACATGACGGTAGAGTCTATTTTGACATACATACATGGAGTATTACTTATTTTCAGTGAAAAGTCTATTAAAATGTTAAAATGGATTTTTTTCATATTGAATCTTGAGTATTTTAAGAGATATTTACTAAATGTTCATATTTTGGTGGAGATGTGGCTTGTAAATATATTCTCCTGGTATGTAGCATGCTTTCTTATATTTTCAACAGGGTCCTTCAAGGAGAAAAAATGTTTAATTTCTATTATATGAAATTATATCAATTTTTTCTCTAATTATATTAAAAAAATTCCCTTCATGGATCATACTTTTGGAATCATACCTATGAACTTGTTTCCTAGTCATGGATACCTAAGATACTGTCCATGTTTAAGTAGATTTTTATGTAAAAAGTAAAGTTTAGGGAGAAAGTAATGTATTTGTCAACCGATGTCCAATTTTTGCAGCTCCATTTCCTGACAAAACTATGCTTTCGCCACTGAATTGAAGAGAAGTTGGCACTATTTACATAGGTCTATTCCTGGGTTCTCTGATCTGTTCCACTGATCATTGTGTCCATTCCCTGCCAAAATCATATTGTCTAAATATGGAAAATTCTGAGATGAATGTATTGACCAGGGGATGACTTTGAGAATGAATAGAGGTAGATCATTGGTGTTTCTAAGTTTTAATGAAATCTCTAAATATGTGAACACAGTCTACCAATTCTTACATGTTTATAAACTTTTTATTCAACTTCTTTTCATATCTTCTGGTATCCTTATCTCTAGTTTAAGTAACATTTAGCTCTTCTACTCATAAATAGTTTCCTTGGATGCCTCATTCTGCAAAGTTGTCATCATCAGCAAATTAATTTAAGGTCTAACCATTCTAATGTTCCCTTATTAGAAGTCAGTTCCCTCTGGAAACCTGACACATTCAATTCTCAGATTATATACTCACTCTGTGCACTTATAGTACGGTAATGGTCCTTGTGAACAGAACATATCACAGAGTTGTAAGTGTAAATTACCTGTCTTTTTATTTTACCACTGGAAGGCAATTCTCCATTGGCCGTTAAGCATTCTACCCATCTTTGTGACCATATCAGGGCTGCAAGGTCTTGATTACTCTTGTTGAAGTTTGCAAAATGTAATCTTAAAGAATGAGGTAATCTCTCTTCCAGGACCAAAGAGCAGTTTTGCTTACTGCTTACTGTGAAAGTCATGATTCTCCAAGCAGTACTTCTCTCCTGTATCCTACTGTGTGTGTAGGTATTCACCTGGTTCTACAGGACATGGGCTATAAAAGAAATCAATACAAATGTGACATTCAGTGGGTTTACTTTGCCACAAACAATAAAGTTATGTAATTCTCAGCTGATATTTTAATTTTCTGCCCCCATCCATGAAACAATAATGGTTTTACTTAATATCACACATATAGGATAAAATCAAAACCCTCACTCAGCAGAAGGCAGCATTTCAAAGCTTTCATCATTAGAACATAACACATATGCAGTGTACATTAAATAATTACATGTAAAATAATTGATTTTTAATAAATGGAGAAGTGAAGAGATGCAGTGTATACAGGCTCAGTGTTGAATTCGACAGATGGAAAAAGAGAAGAGAGCAAAGTGAATGAGGAGACACATCATGTGAATTTCTGCTTCACAACAAATCAATTCAATTTCATCCTGCTAAATATTAATATTAAATTCATCTTTATTGTTTATTCATATTTTGCTTTACATTTTAATTATTAAAAATTGAAATTTTAACTATGAAACTTTTCTGCCTCAAAGTTTACTTCATTTCATCTTGATAACATGAGCGTGAGATAGTATATTATTTTTCAAAAAAGGACACTTAAGTTCTGTACAGGTGAAGTGACATACTTCAAATGAAATGATTCACAAAACCACTTCCAAACTTATAAAAGAATTCGAATTTCTCCATGTGTGGATATTTTTAGTAGGCTTTGCACAGTGAGTTACTTTGAAAAGAAGTTCTGATATTTCTGTGTAAAATTGAGGAGAATAAATTGCCTTACATCATCCACTCTTATTACTTTGGCATCTAAATGAGGGTGATATCAAAATCTGTGTTGTTAATTATGTATAATCTTTAAAATTACTTAAATATTTTCTTCTTTTGGATTTCCCCAAATTATCCCATACCCAAATTACTCAAAATGTAGTTCAATATCATCTTATTCAGTTACCTTTTGTGTTTTTTATATAGATTAATGACTTCATTAAAAATCAAATTTGTGGGGCTGGGGAGATAGCTCAGTTGGTAAAGTGCTTGCCTTGCAAGCACAAGGCCCTGGGTTCGATCCCCAGCACCACAAAAAAAAAAAAAAAAAAAAAAATCAAGTTTGTTATAAAAATTTGGTGAATTACTACTAAACCCCAGGCAATTTTGTATGTCTCAAACTCTTGATAAAGATAGAAAAGGTTCCTAATCTTTTAATGTTTACTTCCTGGCAAGGTACTTTCAGCAGATTCATCTATCATATCTCTTTGGTAGCAATTCATTTTCAGATATTTGATAACTCTTAGCTCCAGCTAAGGCAGTTTGCATCCTACTTTCTCACTCTAGGGTTTCTTTTGGTTGTTGTTGTAGAACCTGGACTTGAACCCAGGGATACTTTACCACTGAACTACAGTCCCAGAACTTTTTATTTTTTATTTGAGACCCAGGCTGGACTCCAGTTTATAAACTTTCTGCCTCAGTCTCCCAAATCTCTGAGATTATAGGCATGGACCACCAAAACTGGAAGGTTTTTGTTATGTCTTATTATATTAGACTTCTTCTGACTAGAATATTTGCTCATATAATTCATACATATAATTCCATCTGCACACTCTTTGGGTTAATATTTTCAAATATTAAAACTTGTATACATCTACCAACATAGTATAATATCTAAAGTTATATTACAATATGGATCTAACCACTTTTTTGCCCCAAATTATTTACTTTTTAAAAACTTTATAGTTTTGATTAAAATGACATAAATATACCAGCAGATAGACAAAATTTAAAGTCTCCTTAATAAAATGACAATATTAATAAATTATAACAATAGCACCTAACATTTATGCATTGCTTTCTATCTACTTGACATTATTCAAAATATTTTCAATTATCATATTTAAAACAAATTACTCTGAAATCACACATTATTATTATAATCACATTATCACACTTATAGTGAGAGAAATAATAGCAATAGTATTTTCAAGTTCATAAAGAAGAAAATATTGATGCCTATTCATCTGAGTTCATGGTTACATAGTTTAGAAGACACAATGTGAAGTTCTGTTGCATGTTCATATTTCCCTTGCCTTAAATATCTCTGTAACACATACATATTGATGGGAGTGAGAATCCCATTAGGTTTTTATAACTTAACCTGTGTCTGTCTTAAAAGTATTGACTTTGTACTCCTGTGCCTGTTGTGAGAGCCATGTAGGAATCCTTACTTGCTGAGCTAGTGAAACATATGAATCATAACCAGTTTGTTACCAGAATCCTGGTTGAAGATCTGGCTCCAGGGATCTCAATAGACCAGGTCCAGTCATTCACCCCAAAACCAAAGAAGATCCTGGAGTGGGGGTGACATTAAAGGGACCTATGCAGAATGACCATACCAGGAATACAGTGTGTGGTCTAATAACCTAAGAGCTGTCTTTGGAATATCAACGACAACTTTGGGGTTGTATAGGAAAAGGAGAAAGTCAAAATTTGAGGTTTGCACAGCTAGCAATCTTGTTCAGCCTGTGATCTGGTTGATCATTATCCTGTGAATGGCAAAGCAGGGTTTCCTTGGTTTCAAGGAAATTCGCTGCTCAGGGACCAGTTTCATTTTCCATCAAAAGGTGTTTATCTGTCAGTTCTGTGATTCTGGAACTTAAGATATACTGAAGGAAAGAATAATTCAGAAAACAGCAGATCAGAAAGAGACAAAATAGAATTAGGTCAATGATTTTGCCATCCTTCAAAATGGTCTGATTATCCATCTCTAGTACCTCTTGCCCTGGGAATATTTATCTATCCTCCTCCTTCACAGGGCAATTTCCATGTTCATCCCTGGAACTAGCAATTGGTCAAATCATTCTAACACAGCTGAAGACAAAGGCAATAGTCAGAATTATTTCAGGTTATCTCCAAACATCATTTGAATGTGACACTTGCAAACAGGGAGGATTTCAGGTCTCCTTTACCTTCTCCACTCATTTAACTGAAGTCCTGCCATCCTAATTACACTTCCTACTCTACTGGACTTGTTACTTCAGCTTCTTTATGCCCTCCTGAACTTTTCCAGCTAATGCAGAATCTTCATGTTCACTTAAATTTCTTCCTGTGCTCCATTTTAAATTATCTACTCTTATCTTAGGAGAGACCTAATTATCTTAAGCATGTATCACGCCCCATAATTATTTAGGCAATTCCTTCTCTGTCTTTCCATGGAACTTTTTGTTTTTTAATTAATCACATCTTTTAACAGGGTGGAGTGTAATTATTCCTTCAAGTGTCTTTCTCAACAAATAGAATAGAGTCTCTTCAAGGAAAGAATCATTTTTAATTGATCTCAGTATTCTTGTTCTTATTTCAGCTTTTTACTGAAATTATAAATGTTCATAAATATTTGGTTAGTCATTTTATTAATAGAATGTATATTTAAACATTATAATAATCTCCTATAAGTTCAATTATCATTCCATATATTTGGTCAGAAGTTTTTTTGGTGCTTGTTTGTTGTTTTATGAAATACATTTGTTTCTATTTAATTTTCATGACCGTAATGAGGATTAGATCAAAGAAAACTAAATTATTTTTATGGTGTAATAAAAATTCAATGAATTTAAAATGTACCATATATTGAATATTTTAAAATTTCTTATTCTGATTAAATTCAGTTGCATTGTAAGTTGTCTTTTAATTAAAACAATTAGATAACCATAAAATGAGGCCAAGGAAACAATGATAAATGATGTAACTTCAATCAATTTGACTGCAGATGTAATATATTCCATGCTGACTCTATAGTTAAAATTTTGCTGTGTAAAAATCCTTGGGGAATTAAAAACTTGTTTAACAATTTCTATTATGAAGCTGTGGAGATATCAGATAACAAAGTCTACTAGAAATATCTTTTGTTTACTGTAATCAGTTCCTTCTCTTGAATTATTACCCACATCAATCCAAAGGAAATATACCTGACTAGCATCAGCTTATCTATTTGGAGAAATAGGAAAACTTTAAAAAGATTATTTGAAATATCTGGAACTATGTGTAGCTAAATAAGGAGCTGGATGGAACTGATTTTCTTTTAATAATATGTCATTAAAGGGACTTATTTCTAGATTAGTGTACTAGACTGTATTGGGCCACTAGATTATTTTCCTTGAAATTTTATACCTTATCTGACATGGTAGCTTCATAGCATTATAAAGAATCCTTTGAACAAAGTTGAATTCTTTAACATACCAGTTAATTCAGCGGTATTTCCTGCAGATTAAAGCTTAGGCAGGAGTTAGTCTAAAAGTGGAGCAGGGAAGTTTGAGTAAAGGAGTGCCCCTAACCATCCTGAGATAGGGTCATTTGCAATTCTGAATAAGGAAGCACTAAATGTCAGTGTGATCAAACCAAAGCACTTATTGGGGGAATTTACACTGTGCTGTAGTACTTTCTCATCAGACAAGAGGAAAAGAGCTACCCTACCTGGGTATATCTATAAGAGGGATTCAGGGTATGCAGTTGTCACAGTATGGATCTAGAATGTTCCCCAAAGTTCTGTGTGTTGAAGACTTGATCCTCAGCTTGGTGCTCTTGGGAGGTGGTGGAAACTTTAGGAGGTGGGGCCTATTTATAGTTGGATCATTGTGGGTGTCCCTGGAAGGAATACTGGGACCCGGCCCCACTCTAACTCTACTGCTTTCTGGAAGCAAGGATATGAGCAGCTTTGTTGTACCATGTGCTCCCCACCACCATGTGCTGACTCATCACAGACTCAAAAGCAGCAGTGCTAACCAACCAGAGACTGAAACCTCCTAAACTGTGAACTCAAATGAATCTTGTCTCTTTTTTAAATTCATTCACCTTAAGTACTTGTTGCAGCAATGGAAAACAGACTAACACAGAAATTTATATGAGGGTTGAAGGTATTTGGCTCATGGCCAAGGCTAGTTTCGTCAGTGTTTTGGACAGTAACTATACACCTGGATGAATGCCTAGGCACACTCAGAGACCCAGTATGGGTTCAAACCTTCAGGGAAGAATATGCAGCTGTCTAGTTCAGAGAGTAATTAAGGCCTTCTAGGTTTCTTCTTCAGGATGAGAGAAAAAGCAGAAAACTTGTGGAACCCTACAAAAGGTTCAGAAACTGGGCTCAGTCACAATACAAATTACATTCAAATTTCAATCCCCACTACCACACACACACACACACACACACACAAATAGGACATTCAACTATTGAATTCTGTAGAACATTTAGAAAGATACAGTTCTTCTATTTAAAAAAAAATATATATATATATATATATATATATATATATATATATATATATAATTCCCAGTACTGTTTTGAGAATTAGCAATAGTTAACCATAATGGAGGATTTGTATTACCTTAATTCAGTTTTAACAATAATTCTGTGAATTTGACACCATTATTATTTCTGTTTCATTTATGATAATGCTAAGGAACTTAAAGTTTAAAGCAAGGAATCTAGGAAAATACTCCTAATGAAGAGTGACTCTGAGCTGGGCACAGTGACACACACTTGGTATCCCAGGGACTTAGAAGGCTGAGGTTGTAGTATCAGAAGTTCTAGGACTGCTTGTATAACTTAAAAAGACTCTGAGAAACTTAGCAAGACCCTGTCTCAAAATTAAAACATTAAAAGGGCTTGTGATGCAGATCACTGGTAAAGCATTCAGCCCCCAGCGAGCGCGCGCGCACACACACACACACACACACACACACACACAAACATGCAGTGGCTGTGAGAGGAACTTGGGGCATGTGGCCCTAATGCACCTTAAAAATCGATGAAAATCACCTAGTAAGCATTACAAAATGATTTTTGGCATTATTACTACTGAAACTAGCCCATTTAAATGACTACACAAGACAAAATATCAAAAGATCTTTCTACTCTCACCCATGTGCTCTGTTGAATCCTCCTTTCCAGCATTCAGCAGAAACTTGGTATTTAAATGTTTCAGCATTTTATAGATACTGAAAGAACAGTTTATCCATGGCAGCTGGAACTGCCCACAGTGGCTGCACCCAGTCTTGGCAGGTGGCTTTGAACCAGACACTCCCAGATCTGCTACTTACACTGCATCTGCTGCTACTGCTGCTGCTGTTCTCCTCAAAAGCTTGCTTCTGCAGAAGATGCACTGCACTCCAATTCTTCCACATCTGCACCAGCAAGAGCAGCCTTCAAGGCATTGTGGAGATGCATATGCCTATGATGTCACAACTCCAGAAGTTCTTGGCTAGGAGATGTATTTTATTCTGGTGTAGATGCTGTTGATTAAAAATTTCCATTATTCAGAGAAGGTTCTTTAATGGAGTTGACCACAGATGTTAAATGAAAGCAAGTACTGGCAAATAGAAAATGAGGAATAAAGGCAGAGAAGGGAAAAGAAGAAAGGAGACTGGGGAAGAAAGGCAGGGGGTTGTGGAGAAAGGATATTAATCTTACCAAACTGTTCATGATGTCAGTCATCAAGTTTTATTTTACAGCTATCTAGCTTGTACTAGATAAAGAAGTCCGGTGTTATTTACACTCACAATACAAATGATAATGATATAAAACAGCCTGATGGAAGATGATGGTGATGGGAAGGTGGTGTATCCATTATCCTGGTTTATATCAGCAACTCATGTACTACCTGTCTGTGTTCACGCTGTGCAGCCTAAACTTGAAAGCAAGTCCTGACTTACCCACAGGGCTTGTAGTCAGTAGAGAACCCAGTACTTGCCTTTGATGTTGATTCCTAGTTATTTTGACTTCAGGTCACTGGAACAAGTGACACTGGTGTTTCCATGCCCCTGTCCCTGCAATCAGGGAGAAAGTTTGCTAAAGCAGTTTTACTAAACTTTACTTATATTTTCTGGGGTGATCTTTAGAACAGAACTGCTTGGGTTGATGAGATGTATGTATATTATCAAACACACACACACACACAGGGACGCACACACACACTTCAAGGTAAATCATGTGGTTTCTTTAGAACTTGATAAAAAGTAGAATTACTCAAATGTACAAGCTGCTCTATACTAAATTTTTTTTCTAAGCCTTTCTAGTGGATTGACACGATTATATTTTCTTTCTATATCATGTTCTTTATTCTGCATTCACATTTCTTTGATAATAATATACAAGTTTACTTTCTTTTGGTTATTTGCAATCCCTTGTATTTTCCATGCTTTTACCTTTGAGGGTAGTTTCTTTTAATAGTGATCATATTTTATTTTATTATTTTATTTTATTTTTTTAAGCATTTATCAAGGAGTTTTTACCGTTCTAAGATTTTAGAATCTTTGGTTTCACACAGAGAGTATCTAAAGACCTAGAGATACACTTAGCTTTACACTTAGCTTTCTCAAAACAAAAGAACTCCACTTTTATATGAACTTTGGAGGGACCAGTTATTAATGAAGGAAGTAATATAAAATGAAAAATTTTCTTAAAGTTGATAATACAGCTAAGAATATACAAACAAGCATTTAAAGTTGTATAGCAATCATGAAGCTACTTTTGATTTCCTGTATGGTCTCCACACTTCACAGGAGATGTCAAAAGAAAGACTAAAGTGCTATTGCATAAATTTATATTTAGTATTAAATTCAGACTTATATGAAGCCAGTTTGTATGAAGAGTACCAGATTACTCATGTTAAAATAGTCCCATGAGAATCATCAGTTCCAGATATTAAAATGTGTATTTTGAAATAACTTATCAGAAAATTTATCTCAATGTTGCCATAGAATCTAAAATATTCTTAATAACACTAGTAAAAGTCATATTAGAAGAAAGATCCTTGTCAAAATTAAAAATTAACAAAAATTGCTTGTAATCCTATATTTGTGTAGTTACTAATACCATTTTCAATTATATAAATTGAAAATAATTTTACTAAAAATGTGTATTTTCATGGCCTAATAAATGAATTTTCCAAAAAGACAGAAAATCCTACATTCAGTCAAGAGGTCACATTAATAATCTATTATTATTAATTGTATCGTTAAGCTGTGTGGTTTATAAGATTATGTTGTTCTTCATGTATCATCATTACTGCTATTACACTTTATATGTAATGAAATAATTTAAAGGGAAAAAATCTTTACATTTTAATATGCAATACTGGGAATTGAACCCAGGACCTTGCACATTCTAGATACATGTTCTACCATGGATTTACATCCTTGGCTTGTTTTTATTTTATTTTGAGACAGGGTCTTGCTAAGTTGCTGAGGTTGGTCTTAAAATTGTGATCCTCTTTCCTTAACCTCCAGACTAACTGGAATTGTAGGTGTGTGCCACCATGCCTGGCTTGTATTTTAATATCTTTAAAGCACTTTGTTTTCCATCAGGTCCTCCCAATTATGTATCTTGTTCTGGATGAAGGAATAATCTATCTTTTCAGTTTTCTTTTTAAAAATTTGTTATTTTAAAATTCTTACTTCTAAGTTTTTGCAATGCTGGGAATTTAATCTTGAGCCCTGGGTTTGCAAAGCCAGCACTCTGTCACTGAACTACCCCCAAGTCGGATAGTTCCTCAGTCTTCTGCAACTATCTCTTTTTCTCCTACAATCTTTTTTTTAATTGGTATATGCAGACCATTAATATTTAATGTAATTTTTGATCTATTAGGATTTAATTACTCTCTGTTATTTCTTTTTTCCCTAACTTGCTTAGCTACTCATTTAGAGTATCTGCTGGTAACAAATTATCATATATTTCCTTCCTATGAGAATGTACGAATTTTCCCTTTGTTCCTGAGGGATATTTTGAACTAGCTATAGAATTCTGTTGTTTGTTCTTTCATTTCAGCACTTATAAAATATGCCATCTCTGTAGTGGCTAATGAAAAAATCCACCACTCTCCTAATTTTTTATATATACAAAGTATCATTTCCATCATCATTTTCAGTCTGTAGGTTTAAGTTTTGTGTTTGTGACTTTATAAATTTTCAAATAACAGGAAGTTTCTTTTCACATCCTTTGTTTTGGCAATTTCTCAACATTGACCTTTTCTCCTTTCAAATGATATGAATGTTAGATTTTATTTTTAATATCCTCATATGTCAATGATGTGATTCATTTTTTAAACATTTTTTTCTTTGGCATAAATTGAGGTAATTCTTAATTTTTTCAACCTCTGGGTCACTGGTTACTTCTTCCCTCCATTGAGATTTCCTTCCATTGAGATTTTTTAGATATTGGATTTTAAATTCTAAAAATCTGCATTTTCTTCTTGTTTGTCTTCTTTATATTTTCTAAGTCCTCCTATTTTTTGTGAGGGTTTTAATTTTTTATTTGTTTCAAGTTATGTTTTGTGTTGGTTCCTTTAAACTCCTTGTCAGAGAATTTTACACCTCCTTCTTAGGGTTGGTAACCATAATTGACTCATTTCATTCAGTTTGAGATCTCATTTTTTTTATATAAAGATTGGAAGCTTGATATTTTTATTAATATACAAGTCATGATACTCTGGATCTTTTTTGAATCTTCCTTTTGTTTAAGCACTAGCCATTTTCTAACAGCACTAACTAGGGGAGAGATAGTGCTGCCTCACTAGTACCCCAGATGGGTAGAATTCTAGATTCACTTCCGGTTTTCAATTGATAACTAATAGAAGTGAACTCCTTATTGTCATTGGCTAGATATGGGACTTTGGACTCAAGTTCTGCACTGACACTACCCTTGGAGGTACTTTGTTTCCACTGGGCAGTGTAAAAAGCCTTAATTCTCTAAGAGATGTCCTTGCACACCTTCCCAAAGAAGAGGGTGGAAGGAACCACATTATATCCAAGTACTTGTGGGCGTCTTGGCTCTTATTAAGGTCTCCTCTGACTGCACAGATCCTGAAAACCCTAAGTGATGGCAACTATAGATGAAAGTCCTGTTGTTCTGCTGGTAGTAATTTGACAACATCCCAGCAATACTGTTGAGGTAGCCCACTACAGCCTCATAGAGGTGGGCGTCTAAGCTCTCCATTCACTATCTGTTGCCATGGGTGCATGTGAAGGGTAAGAGTGTTTTGTCATTATACTGAACATAGTGGTAATTATATAGTTTTTATCTTAGGCTGTCCCTTTATTTCTCCTTTAGTTAGAAAGAACAGGTTTCCATTGGAGATTTTTTATTTCATCTGTACCATCTGGTGTTAGAAAGTTATTGGCTATACATCTTCAAGTCTATAATATATGAGGGTAAGAAAACCCAGATAACTTAGGTCATGTCATTTGGGGGGACCTGGCACACCTATACTGTGCTCTTCTTTCTACCTTCAGGGTCGTCTTATATTTTTATATATATATAATATCCAGGGGTTTTGTATACTTGGAAAGGATGTGGGAAAAGTGTAATATACTCTTTCCAGAAACAGAAGTCAATTCTTTCATTTTTAATTTATTTGAGTCTCTATACTGGAAGTGGGTTTCTTGTAGAGAGACCTTATACAATTGGGTCTCTCTCTTTTTTTTTTTTTTTGTAATTCACTTTCTTTTAATCGATGTATTTGGGTATTTTGGCTATTCATATTTAAAGTTGTCATTGACATAATTTGATTATTATGAACCGTGTATATACTTGTTTTCTACTGATGTCAGGGACTGGTTTATGTTTTGTTTTCTCTCCCCACTGTTGTTAATAGAACATTTTAACTCCTTTGTAGTGTATAAACTGTTTTGTTATCTGGGAAGTTCTATATGGTGGTGTGCGTCTGTATTCCCAGCTACTTAGAGGGTGAGGCAGGAGGATCAAAAGTTTGAGGTCAGTAAGAACCGGTTTCAAAAATTAAAAAAAATACATAAATTTAAAAAGGAGAGAAAGAAAGAAAAGAAAATGGTCTTAATTTTTTACTAATATAAGACCTCATAATATTACACATTTCATGTGTAGTGTAGATGTTTTACAAAAGAACGTTCCCAATCCCTACTGCCTATTCCTTCTGTCATTGCTGTCATTAACTTTTCAAATTTCATAACAACCAATCACTGTTACTTATAATTTAAATACAAGTTATATTCTGTGGAATGCATACTTATATATACCAGGATTATTTATTTATTATTATTTTTTTATTTTTTTACAGACTGCATTTTGATTCACTGTACACAAATGGGGTACATCATTTCATGTCTATGGTTGTACATGACGTAGATTCATATCATTCGTGTAATCATACACGTACATAGGGTAATGATGTCTGTCTCATTCCACCATTTTTCATACCCCCTTCCCTCTCATTTCCCTCTACATAATCTAAAGTTCCTTCATTCTTCTCTCACCCCCATCCTCCACCCCCATTACATATCATCATCCACTTATCAGGGAAGACATTTGGACTTTGGTTTTTTGGAATCGGCTAATTTCACTTAGCATGATAGTCTCCATTTCCATTCATTTATCTGCAAATGCCATATTTTATTCTTCTTCATGACTGAATAATATTCCATTGTGTAAATATACCACAGTTTCTTTATCCATTCCTTTGTTGAAGGGCATCTAGGTTGGTTTCACAATCTAGCTATTATGAACTGAGCTGCTATAAACATTGATGTGGCTGCGTTTCTGTAATATGCTAATTTTAAGTTCTTTGGGTATAAACCCAAGAGTGGGATAACTGGGTCAAAAGGTGGGTTCATTCCAAGTTTTCTGAGGATTCTCCACACTGCTTTCCAGAGTGGCTGCACCAATTTGCAACTCTGCCAGCAACGTAAAAATGTGCCTTTTTCCCCACATCTATGCCAACATCTGTTATTGTTTGTGTTCTTGATAATAGCATTCTATTTGGAGTAAGATGAAATCTTAGACTTGTTTTAATTTGCATTTATCTAATTACTAGAGATGTTAAACACTTTTTCATATGTTTATTAATCACCTGTATGTCTTCTTCTGTAAAGTGTCTGTCTAGTTCCTTGGTCCATTTATTGATCGTTTGTTTTGTATTTTTGGTATAAAGTTTTGTAAATTCTTTTTAAATTTTGGAGATAAGTGCATTATCTGAAGTGCATGTAGAAAGATTTTCTCCCACTCTGTAGGCTCTCTTTTCACATTATTGATTGTATCCTTTGCTGTGAAAAGCTTTTTAGTTTGAGTCCATCCCAAAGCAAGAATCATCTTGCTTTGATTTCTTGTGCTTTGGGAGTCTTGTTAAGGAAGTCTGATTCTAAGCCAACATGATGAAGATTCAGGCCTTCTTAGTCTTCTATTTGGTACAGGGTGTCTGATAGCCTAAAATTTACAGCAGCTTTGCAAAAGTATTTGAATTTTATTTCATAGATATTTAGTGGTATTATTGACTTGTGAGCAATACTATTATTTTTAACCTTGCAAATAACAAATAATTTGACTGGTTTGAATTAGTATTCTATCTCATCATTTCTTCAAGGAAAACATTCTCTTTAACTTTTAAATTAATTGATTCATGATCATATCCCCAAGAGTTATAAGATTAAGAGTTAATTTACCAATATGATGAGCTCATCATCTCTATTCTAGCATAAAAATTATAATCCATAACCCCTGCCCATAGACTTTAGGCCTGAGGTTCCTCTATTTCTCCTCCAGTGTCTAATGATCAATTTATCACGTTCATTTTGCAAGCTGCGCAGCACAGTAAGAAGTTAAAGAAGATAGGCAGGTTTGCTGCTATTTTCTCTATAGCTATTTAAAAACATGTCTATTAGTAAAGTCTTTGTAAATCAAGATTAAATTTACAAGGTAAGTGTTATATATAATTTGAAAAATTCCAGACACATGTTAATATATTCAGTCACATAATGTGTAAGTGACATTGAAAATAGCCACTTAGTTTTATCTACAAAATATTTATTTTCATGTTTAAAAAGAGCTAATTATTTGAGAGCTGTGATGACAGAAGTTAATTTCATGATTGGAGAAACTATCCTTACATGTACCATTTCCTGTAATTTTGCAACCAAACCAGCCTGCTGATTTTTCATTCCCTTTAGGCAAAGAGGATCTCATTATTGAGACCACCTACAGATGGTATGATTGAAATTTTGAATCTGTGCATAATCACCTCATCATTTTGATCTTTTTATGCAAATCTCTAGACAATCATGGACATTATACTAAGCAAAAGCTTAGGAAGTTCACTTTTAGCCTTAAATTGTTCACATTTTTGTATGCCCTACATAAATCTAAAAAAAATTACTAGTAATCTTATCTTCTCTAAAGTATTAAAAACTATACTTTAAACTTCCTATGATCAGCAAATTGTTTTATTTATGCATAATGTGAAGTTAGTGTTTCAGGTTCTAATGAGTTTGGGAAATTTTGACTTTGTGTACTGTATCATCATTTTTTATTTAAAATCTCAACATTTTGCAGCTCAACTTACCCTTTATTTTATTTTGTCAATGTGTTATTCGTTTGTGAATTCATGGTTCCTTTCCTCCGTACTCTTATAGAATGAGAATATTTTTTAATATATGAATTTATTTTATACATAATAGAGTTAATTATATATTTAAATATTGCTTATGTTGATAAACCAAATTTTTCATTTTAAATAATAAAAATTTGTTTAAAAATTAAAGAATGTCATAAATTAATCTTTCCACTTGTTAAAATTTCATTAAACTATTATAAAAATACTAATGAAGTTTCACAGGTTGAAAACATTTTTAAATAGTACTAAATAATATACCTAATATTATTTGGTTTTGAAATAATTTTAAAAGATGTCACATTGATATAATAAATATTATAATGTACACAGGGATTACTTTACAAATTTAATTATATTTTAATTAAAATCCAGCACTCTTTATCATATAAAGTCCATATGGTAGATCTGACATAGCTAGTGGCACTTTTTTTATAACATTTATCAAATAAGATAAAATTGATAACTGTCAAAATAGAAACTACAAGTCAGGTATGATTGTTTTAACATTAAAATCAAGTAAAATATTAATATCAATCTTAAAATCATCAAGCAACAGAAAAGAGTATTCCATTAGAGCTATAATACAAATATGATTTGAAAAATATATATTATTTAATTGATCACAGTCATGTACCTGTTTAAGAAAGCTTCACAGCCTAATCAAAAAAATGTTTTACATAAGAGTGTGAATGTGTCTAAATAAAGAATTCAATATGGTGCTGCAAACAAATTTATTTCTAGTAGAACAAATTATTGGTTATACTTGACAAATTCCAAGCCAAGTATAATTGAATTGGGAGAAGACAAAAAGAGTGGTGTTAATAGATCTTGAGAGTCACCCCACTGAATTACAGACAAGATGTTTTCTATGCAATAGCCAATTTAATGCTGAAAATCACTTTGTTTAGATAAATGCTATGTATTATTTAAAGAAAACCATGGAAAATTCATCTTTTTCTTTAAGAAGGGAACGATAATAAAGTTATTTATGAGAATGTTTCTAATAGTTACTTTTGAAAAGAAGTATTTAAAAATATTTCTTTAGAGGATATCAAACATGAACACAGGAAGGGCAGTAGCAGAACTGATATCACCACATAAAATTAAATGTATCTTTGTTGACATCCAAGCAGTTTTTAACATGTATTCACATTTTTGTTTTCTAGTCTGTTCTTATTTCTCCTTTCATCTCAAGTGTGATGTATGTGCATCATTTCAATTCCATATAGTTGAGCATGTTTAAGAAAAGACTAAAATTCCCTTTTGTGTTAATGTTTAATGCAGTAGACTATTGCTTGAATGTTTTACAATTATATATCATAGAGTAGCCATATACATGCCCTGTGGTACATTCATATAATTAAATACTCTTCAGCAGTAAAAAGAAATAATCAAGTGATGCACACAGC
Source organism: Sciurus carolinensis (assembly GCF_902686445.1). Taxonomy (NCBI): domain Eukaryota; kingdom Metazoa; phylum Chordata; class Mammalia; order Rodentia; family Sciuridae; genus Sciurus; species Sciurus carolinensis. The sequence continues at coordinate 91,977,281 of NC_062224.1, forward strand.
AAACTAGATGTTCTCCATAGAATTATGTTGAGTAAAAAGAGTATATTGCAAATGGTTACATCACATAGGATTATGTCTACATAATTTATCAGAATGGTGAAATTTTGGTGATTGAGGATAGAGAGGCGATTTCTTAGATTTGAGGGGAAGTGAGTGGCTATTAGGAAAGGAAAGAGAAAGTTTCTTGGCCACAATAGAGTAGTTTCATATCTTTATTATACAGTTACTCGAATTGACACATTTGATAAATTTCATAGAATGATATACCAAAGCAAAAACAATGCAAGTAAAGACTGTTAGAACTGAATAAGATTTGTACCTAAATTAATAGCATTACATAAATATCTACTTCCTTGTTTAAACAATGTAATTTGATCATGTAAGAGATTATCATTGGAGGAAGCTGAGTGAAAGGCCAATATCGAATTCTTTATATTTGCCAAATTCTTATGAGTTCTAATCTATTTCAGAAGACAAAGTTGTAAAACATTATAATAGATTCAGTTGCAGTATGCTAACGTAATTTCTTACTGATAAGACTTAGTCCATGTTAAAATAATAGTTATGATAGAAATAGAATTAAATAGATACAATCAATTTTGCTGTTTTCCTATTATTTTGCAGAGTGTAAATCATCCACATGATTTTTAAAGTGATGAATAATTTGAAAATCAGGTATTTGTAAATAAATTTGTATCTTTCCTGATTATCCAAAGAATATGCATCTCCCTTTAAATAGCTGAGAACTCCTTGGAAACTAAAATAACCTCCATGATGTTAATGATTCAAAGTCATATGTTATGAATGACCTTATTTTATACTGTGCTTAATTTTCATTATTTAGTTTGATAATTTCAATTTAATTTACACAACAGAGTTACAAAGTATAAATGAAAAGAAAACATTTTAAAAAGACCAAATGAAAGGTGTAGAATTTGTATCAGTTTTTCAACATAATCTAAAGTATTAAGGTTTAATAATTTGGTTGTTCCACAGAATACAATTCATTGTCAACATATAAATTGGTAAAAGCAAGCTTAGTCCAATAATTAATTGTTATTGATCACAAATTTGCATTTACTTTGCTTTTTTTTTAAAGTTAAGACTATTGTCTTAAAACATTATCAAAAATGAAATATATTTTTTGCACCAATAGTATAGCCAGTATGAAGCAGTTTTTAGATGGTGCCAGCTCTCTTTCTTTTCTTCTGCATCCATTCCTATATACGCATGCTAATTAAAAACAATTTCTAGACAAAAAAATGTGAATTGTTTAAATACTATTTCATTGTTAAATAACCCCAAAATCCAGAATTTTGCATTATCTGTAATGAAAGCAATTTTATAGTGCTGATCAGCACGAAGTCACCTGTGGTATATTATACAAACTAAAATCACTATTTATGTGTTTGTGTGGTTTATATGTATATATGTGAGGTGTATATGTGCGTATATATTTGTATATATATTTACACACCTATATAACTCAGATTACAGTGTTATTTATTCTCTTCTTTTAAATCGTTGGTGGGTGCTACACAGTACCATTTTTTCCTCAAAAATTTTGCCTATAATGGTTGGCATTTGCTTGGGCAACATTTTCACAGCTAAGGTTATATAATTACAAATATAAATCCTAAACCTAGCTCATACAACCAATTATAAGTTAGGCCACTTTAACAGCTATATTACTATTTTTAGTTCACTAAAAATTATGCAGTACCCTAGGGTAATAATTACTATTCAGAAAACTAAATCAGAAAGTTACTAATGGTGCTATTAGCAATAGCAGAATTGGTTGACCTAAATTAAACTTTCTTTTTTCCCCCTATTTTATCCTGTATTTAGATGATCATGAGCAAAAATGCCCAAATGTGCTAAGAGAGATCAAGGGGAAAAAAATAAGATGTTTGAATAGTTTACAGAACTTAATATAACTAAAAATCGATTTGGTCCCTCCTGCTTGAGATATTAGTAAACCTGGAAGAAACAATTTTTACTTTTACAATTTGGTGAGTTCAGCAACCTCCATTTTATTTCCATGAATTCTCTAACCTATTTGCTGATATGGCAGGCTAACTTCACTCCTTGGTTTTCTGAGATCTGTTGGTTCTGCCCACTGTCAGAGTTGGGCAGGAAGCACCACACCTCTTATTTCCAGAAAACCAATCTGGAAATTTAGCATCTCTGAAGAAGTATTTGATAATTGCACTATGAAAGAAAAGAGAGGAAAGGACTCACAACGTGGAGTTTGGATTACCCACCATTTCACTGCATTCCAGTTTTCTTCACTTGTACAGCCAGCCTAAGACAACTCTGTCCTTGTTTACACCTTGTCTTCTGCTATAAGGAGGGGGAGGTAGTGGGGAGAAAATACATAAGGAGTAGGTATTTTTATAATTCAGTAACTTCAAATTTAGAGATCTCTACACCCTACCAATCTTTCTTTTTCCTGAAGGTTAAATTCTTTTTGCCTAAGAATTAGGGAAAAAAAAAAAAAAAAAAAAAAAGAGAAAGAAAGAAAAGAAAAAGAAAGAAAGAAAAAAAACTTTCTTAAATACTCCTTGGCTCTTGCCTTTTGAACTTGACCTCATGCCTTTGATAAGTTGAGAAGTTTTAATCACTTTTCTGGAGCACTATTTCTGTCATTTGGCCTAATATATTAGTCCAGCAAGCTAAAGCTTTTTCTACATCATAAGAAGCAGTCAGGGATAACTGAATAGTCGTGAAATGTGTAGGGTCAAAAGCACGATGTTGTTGTTTAATGTTGCATGGCATGCAGAATCAATTCTCAGTGTGTGTTTGCTGTCATAATTCTTTCATCCTTCCAGGTAGTGTCTATCACATAGCTCAGACTTCTTTTGAATTGCCAGTGGTATGTTCAGGTAATGCCTGACTTTCACCGTATTCCTCCCAGAGCCTGTGTCTTCTGTACTAAGGACTTCAGATTTGCTCTGCACCTTGTCCCTGCCATGTTTGGACATTACATTCGGTCAGACTAGGTTAATATTTTCTTCACCATAATTCAATCATATGAGGGCAAAGTCAGTTATGTAGGCTTGAATTCCTGACTCACCCACTTGCTATATGACCCTATGAAATTTGTTTGATCTTTCTTAATCTCAATACCATCACCAGTAACATATCAAGTATTTATTACTGCAATAAAAACAAATTCAAATTTCTGGCAGTTCCAATTAGTCCATGAATTCCATTTCATATGTATATGATCTTCATGACGCTGAGCGGTAGTAATAGAGCTCTGGAACAGGTGACCACTGTTCCTATAGGAAAACACACACACACACACACACACACACACACACACACATGCACACACACACACACACACACACACACTCACACTTACTCATGAGAATTCCAAATTTGATCTGGTCGATATTTCTAGCATGAAGGGTGGAGAGTGTTTATTTCCATACTCAGGTGAATTGGTGGTACATATATTAACTTTATCTCATTCTAAAGAGCTTATGACCAGCTTACTCTTCCAGCTCCCTTTATCACCTCAGCCATGTAATGTTATTCACTGAGAGAGCACAGAATAATTTTTCTATTTTGATATTTTTCTTTGTTAAAGGTAATAATTGTGCTAAAGGAGAAATGGCAGCAAGATGGGAGAATTATGATCTTTTATAACTTTTCTAAGAACAGATCTATATCTACTTCTGAAATAACATGACATATAGGCTGGTCAGTTTTGCCATTTTTTGCAAATTTCATGAATGAATTAACTATCTTCATGATGATCTACATATTTAGGTATGGTTTCTTTTCTTATTGACAAAGAATGTTATGATAAATAACCTGGCTTTTATTCATATTATCATATACACATTCAAGTGCTGTCAAGAATTCTACCTATTTTGTTGATTCCATACAGGGCAAAACTTCTAATGCAGGAATAGTCATTAATGACTGGTTCACTCCGTTCTCTTCTTCCAGTAGTGCATGGTCATTTGGCAGTATTTTAAACTCATATGAAAACTGCTACCCAAAATCCTCTTCTTCAGTTCTTACAAATGCCTATGGTTTCTTTTTTCTCAGGAGATTTTTAGTTTTTGCTTGATTTCCAGGCATACATTAGCAGTTTGCTCTTCAGGAAATTCTCTCTTGGCAGAGGAGGTAGGTGAATAAACCCACTCAACTGCACCAAGAATACTCAACCATTATAACTACTCTCTTAAATAAACTCTCTAACCCCTCCCCAACACTTTCTTCATTGCACTTCCTTAACAAATAACAAATCTGGTCAAATCCAGTGTTCTGCCTACCTCACATCTGTGCTCATGAAACTGTGCCTGAAAAAGAAAAAAATTAGAGTACTTCCGGTTCAAGTACTTCGAACACTAATAGGACCACTGACCTCTGAGTTTTCTAGTCCACTATCATACTTGCCTACTGTCTTTTAGAACCTTTAACATTACTCCCCAATTGGTGCTCTCAACTGTTGACCTTGCTCTGTACATGTTGAAAAATTGAAAATTGAAGAAATTGTAAGAACACTTCTGTTAGCTACCTTACCAAACATCACACATACCTTTCACTCATTTTACTCGTTGTGTGCATAACAGTATCAGAGACTGGGTAATTTGAAAACAATAAGAATTTATTATTCATATTTCTAGAGGTTGTGAAGTCCAAACTAATGGGCCAGCATCTGGCAAGGGACTTTTCACTGTGTTGCCCCATGGTGAAAGGAGGAAGGGCAAGAGAACCCACGTGCATGTGCAAGAGAGAGAAAGACAGATAATCAGCAGATGAAGAGTGCAAGAGGCGGGCTTACTTGTTATTTTATAAGAAAACGACTCCCCCCAATAATGGTGTTAATTCATTCAGAAGGGCAAAGCTCTCATTGCCTAAGCATCTTCTGAAGTTTCCACTTACTAATACTTTTAGATGACAATTAAATTTCTACCACTCTTATTGAAACTTTCCTTACTCCTGTATATGACTATCTCCTTTATTGCAGATGAGTCTCACTATTATTCCAGTACAACAATGTTATCCCAGTTTTCCTCCACCTTTTCCTTCATCATTTTTCCTTCTCTACATAATCACATCAATTAGCATATGTCATTTAAATTCTCACTTAATAAAAAATAAAGAACTCTTGTTTCAACTTCCATTTTCCTGGAGCTCTTCATCTCTTTATCTACTCCCCTTTTCAGCAAAATTCTAGAGGGCTCTACACAATCTGGTTGATTCTGCCTCTTTTTCATTTTACCCCAGCCAATGTTGAATCTGATGCACCTTGAACACTCCAACTACTCTGTTGTCACTTAACAGTTGCACTGAATGTGACCTTAGATTGTAAGGTTTTTCTCTATATGATGTGCACATGGCTATTTTTATTACCTGATTCTCTTCATTCTCAAGTGCCATTTTCTCAATTTATCTTACTCTATATAAAACTATAAACTACCTCTTGCATCTTTACCTCTGTTTATTTTTCCAAAACATTTGCCTCAAGTTAATTATTATTTAATTTTCTTACTTAAGAATATTTCTTTTTATTTCCTATATTCTCCCACTAAAATGCAAGCTTAATGTGGACAGGAGTCTTTGCCAATTTTAGTCTTTAACTTTTTCCTAGCATCTAGGAAAGTGACATACTAAATGCTCAAAAATTTAATTTGAATTAACTAGTCAATTAATCATATAGCTATCTGCTTTTTAGTTTAAAATGAACTACACTTTTTTAGAACACTAAATTATAAAGTTATATTTGCAATGCAAATACAAGAGGCACGTATATTTTGTTGTTGTTTTAAAGATTGCACCCTTTTGTAATGATATATAACACAGGGCACAGTGAAGTTTCTATTTGAACATTTGATTTCAAGTTCTTATGCTACTATTAGACTGTGCCAAGTGGAAACCATGGGAGAAATGTATTGCTTATTCTTTAGTAATGACAGTGTTTTTATATGATAAGAACTTTACGTGAAAGTATGTTAGAAAGTAATCCTACCTATGACACATATCATTTAATGCTCCCACATTTTTGGACAAATGCTCCAAAGCACTGACTTTGCAACCCAAATGAGGTATTTACTCTTCCCACAGTTTCAAAACACTGTGTTTCTATTGCTCTATAACTCTTTATGTCCCTTAATGATTCCCACCAAACCGGATATGAAACTCTGTCTTTATTTACAAAGTAATACATAGTATACATATAAGTTTACTAAAAATCTAGAGTATAGTTATTACTGAAGGGGGATGCCAACATGCCATTTCATACCCCACAGAGCCCTTCTGCTCTCTTTTACCTATTTGCCAAAGCTTTTGCCCTGACATGGCATCACCCATCTCAATACCAGGTGTGGCAGAAGTTTAAATCCACTGTTACAGTGTATATTCATATCACATCAATAATTATTTCCTGAATAAGAAAATTTGAAATTGATAAATTCATTTATAGTTTTAAAAACACGTAAATGAATGAATTAAGGTAAAAATATTGGGTTTTGCTTGTTTGTTTTGCAGTGCTAGAAATCAAACCCGGGGCCTTGCCCATGCTAGGCAAGTGCTTTCCCATTGAGCTTCATCCCACCCCCTCTTGAATAACCATTGGAAAGAAACCATTTAGATGCATTTCATTATCTAATACAAATATTGTTTTCTTAGAGGAACTTGTCTTTTATTCTATCAGGGATTTCTCTGCTCCTCCTTTTTTATTTCTTCCATAACTGAATTCCCTATTATAGCACATACATCACATAATTATATCCGATATTTTATCACATTGAAATTCTTTACCAGTGGATACGTGCCCTAATTGAACCATAGTATATGCACTAGGATGTCAATTAATAACTTAAATGTATTTGATAAGTCAAAATTCACTAAAGCAGTATTACATTTCATTAATATAGATAATTTACTCTAGCCCTTGAAACACACAAATTCAAGGATTGGCAAGAATTTTTCCCTTATTTATTTTAAAAGGCAAAAATGTTAAGCCTTTCACAGTACAAGATTGGAGTGACCTCTCAGGTTTCAAAAAAATTATGAAATTCCATTTGGATTGCTGCACAAAGCAAATTCTTGAAGCATAGGACCAGTGTTGGGGGAATATGTCAGTAAAGTTAGCTTCCTAAAGAGTCCCTGAGTGTTTCACCTTTTTTATTAATATATGATCAAAAAACATATTTCAGTAATGCAGCAAATCCTTTGAGGCATTTTAAATTATCAATAACTCAAGGGTTTCATGCAAAACAAATAAGAAACATGTTGATTTGACACTTTAATAAACAATAATGAGGTTTAGGACTAAAATAGAAATCAATCAGATGTACTTTTTATCTACACTGCCATTAACTTAATAACATGTGACATTTTTATTAACCTAGTAGTCTCACTTGCTTATTTTATTGTTCTCCAGGATGACTGCTTTCTGATGATCAGTGATTTGTCCTCTGTATTTACATAATTAAACACACTGTTTCACATCTTTGCCTTGCAAGTGAACGAAAAAAAAAAATATCCTCTTGTGCTTCTTTTCCTTTTCTTATTTTTTAATAGGTAAGACAAGGAATTAAAAATGCATTAGAATAATTCATGGAGGAAAATATCTCTTTTCAAAAGTGGCTAATTCCTAAAGACAGTAATAATTTCATCATTAAAATATGCAATAAAATTTCAAAATTTAATTGAAAATAAGAGAGTCATAGTATAGAAGATTAACTAAATGCCTTATAAAATAACATCTGTTTAACATATTTTATCCTAAAGTAATGGTTGTTGAAATAAAATAATGGATTCATTGATGTCATAATATTACAGAAGACTTCATGGTATGGCTAAAAATTCTATGCAACATCAAAATAATTACATTGATTTTATTGGTATAGTAATTGGGTTAGATAAATAAAAATAGTCCTTAACTTATGTAAAATAAACAAAAAACAAATCAGATTTTCCTAATGGTCCAAGGAGAAATTCTTGGATGGCATACTTGTAACAGTCAAGGTCATTTTCTAAATTGATTTTCTCATAACTTGTCATTCTGTTCATTTGGTAGCCTCAGGTTTGGTAACTCAAGGTGATTTGTAATTTTGTTATGCTCAGCATGCCAACTGAAGCCTCCTTAGGTGTAGTGAAGTCTGTAGTGATACAAGGATGCTGCATTCGTGTTTGGGTACTCTCATCCCTGTTGACAGAGTCAGTGTAGGTTCCGCAAGGTGCATCAGAATTGCTAGATTTTCTAAGCTGTCATTCTAGCTATCTGATTAAGCATTTCATATATATTTCTGATTAAGCATATCATATATCATATATATTTCATATATATATTTCTCATAATCATGCTCAGCTTTCCTTGTTTTGTGACTCCTTAATGTGTCCTTTTCTTTTCTCCCATTTTTTGTTTTTTTTGTTTTGTTTTGTTTTATACCAACTAGGTAATTTACTTTTCATGAGTTTGACTTTCAGTTCTGCAAAATTAAGCTGTTTTTAACTTTAAGGTCTGTGTGACATCTAGAATCTTCCTTTAGCTCTCTTTATCTCACTCTGCTTCTGGCTGGAAGAGGTGATGAATCATCCTTGATACTTCTCCTTCTTAAACCTCTAACTTCTATTCTGTTAAGACTCCGGGTTGCTATCTCCAAGAATGCTTTTAACAACTTCTGCATTTCCACTTTTGTGATTCCAATAGCTGCTTTGGGGAATTTAGATTTCAGTAGCCTCTTCTTGATAATGTTCTCAAAGCTACTGTCAATGAAGTTCTAAAAATTTTGCATTTGACTCCAGATAACACTTCAATATTCTGTATCAATATTCACCATTGTAACCCAACTGTTTCACTGCCCAAGGTATATTCAAGGTAATGTAAAAAATCATAATGTACTTTAAGTTTTTGCAGGTGTCCTTTGAAAATTTAAAATGATCTATATGAGACCTGATGTATGAGATCTATACTGTTAAGAAACACTTTGGAGGCAAATGACTTCTTATAAAACTTCAAATTCCATTCTTTTTGAAACTGAAGAAAAAAAAAAATCATTCAGGAAGAGACTGGAGTACAATGGAAGACCAAATTATCCATCTCATTAAAAGGATGAACTAAGGTGCCCAATATAATTAATTTTATAATCTTTTTTATAGATATCATTATATTGTCATATTGGTGACTTTGTTATTGCTAACCTATCTTTTCTTTTTCATGCTGTTAGGAAGTCAAAGATAACTTATAACAAAGGACTATGCACTTACCTTTTTTTTCTAAAGTAGGAATGCAGATTTTGATAATAAAATCTCTTAAATCAGCACCACATTTCATGTTATACAGGAGTCCCAGTTGTATCCTGTGCAAAAATAAGTCTTAGATTTACAAAAGACTTTCCTCTACAGAACAATAAAGAACACATTTTAATGTTAGCTTTTTTTCTGATAAGTCAAAATTAAACTTTTCTAAGAAATCATATGTGCATGATTTGTGATCTACTGTGATAAAGATTTAGTTTAATATTAAAAATTTTGGTTATGTGTTTCTGCTCCTTTCTTGGAATTTCAATTTTCTTCTTTCACATTCTTTGCATCCATATTCCATTGTTTAAGAGAATTATTAAGAATAATTCTACTGGGAATGGAAGTATGAGCTTATCCTCCCAGCTACTAGGTAGACTGAGGCAGGAGGACCATGAAGTTCAAGGCCAGTCTTGGCAGCATAGCAAGACCTTGTCATAAAAACAAAATAGAATTTCATATAAAGTGTGTATGAGAACAAATGAAATATGTGATTTGATTGTGTATTACTTATAGGAATACACAATTTAATGATCAGAAACTTGAATAAAATATGAATTTTATACCATTTTACATGTTTTATGTATTTTTGTATTTCAGCTAGGAAACAGAAAGTGCCATTTTATTCTTAAAAAGAATGAATCAATTTCAGATTTAAAAGGATCATATGTGATATAATTCTGTGAGATTAGAAATAAACAAAGAAGAACTGGCTTATGGTTTGGGGGAGGAGGATTTGGTAAATCAGACTTCAGAAGGATGTGAGGTCACCTGCAGAAAAGACATGCATATACGTACTCTATTTTTAGTAAATTCTCTGATGATTCTTCTGCGTTCTATTTGCAGTTTATTTACAAAGTCATCAAACATGTTCTCCTTTAAGCCACACTGAAAACTATACTGTTAGTAACTTGGATGTTAGTATGGTATCTTACACACTATATGTTGATTCCCATCCCACTTGGATATACTTTCTCAATATCTTCTCTCATTTCTCTCACTTGTCCTCAGACACTCCATCATTTTGGTAACTATACTTATGCATGATTCTCATGGCCAGTACTCTCTCAAAAATTTTAGTACTGTTCAATCCTATACAAAATGACTTGCAATTTTTGTATTTCAACAAGACCCAATGGAGATTTAATGGACAGAGAAACTTGGCTCCCTTTGCTTATCCATGCACCTTAACTAAAGTCAAGGGTACCTTTTCTAGTTCATTCTGATAGTCAATTTTTTCTTTGCAAAAATGCATAGTTTGGTATTTATATAATGATCCTGTGTGTGCTAGCTCAGAGCTTGTTATCATTTACTAAAATCTAGTGTGCTTCTGTGCTAAAAATCTTTACTTATGTTTTCTTATTCTGTTTTCAAAATAACCTTGACATTTTGGTGCATTTCTTAGAGTAGATCAATAACTATGACAGAAACAACCAAAAATAAAGTTATTCAAATAGAATAGAAATGTGTTTCTTATTCTATTAAATAGACTAACATGATTCAAAGTAGTTGTGGGGTGACTGCAAAAATGAATGTTCACATAGTTATTCAGGAGCAAGAGAACATACACGGGAAGTTGGCCATTTACACTGTATAAGAAGTACATCTCAGAGTTTATCCTGGGCTCTGATATTCAGCTGGGGAAGTAAAAAGAGCATGAAGGATTGCCTGTAGGATGTCTGTATGCTTTTTAATGATTCTGTCTTTTAAATGTTGCACATCACTTTAGTTTACTGTCCATTTGCTAGAACTCAGTTCAGTGCACTATAAAACTGCAAGGATGTTGGAAAAGCAGTGTAATTGTATTTCCAGGAAGAAGAAATGAGGTTGATAGATAGCAGACTGTCTCTGACTCATAGGTAGCATTCTTTTGGTAACTGAGTAAACAGAGGTTTATTAACTTTAAAAACTGCATTATTCCCATACATTTAACAATTTTTTTCCAACTCTCCTCACTTCTAAAGCAAGGGATATTAAGCATTTCTCAATTAATGCTCCAAGGTTTAGCTTAAAAAAATTTCCTCTGAAGATGTTGCTGAATAAATTAACTTAGAAGGAATGCAATGTGCCCAACACTGGAATAAGCTCTCAGAACTCTTGATGGAAATTAAATGGGAATCATTAATTTATTTTTAGAATCATATGCTTCTTAGAAAGCTTAATTCAATAAATTAACTGTAATCAGTCCCAATTATGTCATAATTTTTAATAAATAAGTTATACTCTTTTTTCCTAAGGAGAAATTAATCATCAAATAACACTAAAAATATTTTTATTGACACATTATGATCATACTGTGGACATGTGATAGATATTCAAAGTATGCTTTCAAAATTGTCAGAATAAAATAATTTATGAATCCATGACTCACCTATATAGATCTTCAAATTTTATGAAATCTAAGTTTCATAAAAAATGTAACAGTTTATCGAGTGTCTTCAAATTGGTATTAAGCCTAGTGCTGGTTTATAATTGCACTTCTCTAAGCTCAAAAGATTGAAATAGTCAGTGAAATGATAACTATCTTTGTCTTCTATAAAACTATGATTTCTTCAGTTTCATGACAAATTATGCATTTGAATCTTGACAAATTCTTTAATTTGAAGCTCTCAACAGTGTGATTTATTATAGCAAGCAAAATACTCCTTTTACTCTTTTTTATTCTTTTTGGTAATTATATTCTTGCTGGAGTTTTAATTGATACATAAAAGTCGTACATATTTATGGAGTACTGCATAATGTTTTGATGCACATAAACATTATGTAATACTCAAATTGGAATAAGATTCTCTTATGTCCTCAAACATTATCATTTCTTTATAGTGAAACCACTGAAAATCCTTTCTAGCTCTTAAATAAAACATATTTACTTATAAAGCATTTGGTTATGGTTAGCAATTAAAATATTTTATCATGAAAACAAAGAGAAAAATGTTCCCCTTTACTTGACATAAACAATCATTGGCACTAACTTATATATATGTTGGAAGGAAATGATTTTATGATTTGAGAAAAACACAAAACACACATGCATGTGCATATGATAGTTTTGTGGCCACATCCTCTAAAAATGGGGTACGGTTTTTATTGTCTTTATTTTTACACATACACATATATATCATATATGCACATGAAAACATACACATGCATATAAACATAAAAAATATATGCATGTATGTATGCATATATACATGTGAACATACATACACTAGATCATTTTAAATATAAAGAGTCTTGTTTTACTTTCTCATGAAACTGGAAAAAAATGGAATTTTACTTATCTTTATAAATTTTCCCTTTTACCTCCAGGTGTACTAGTGTAATGGAGTAGAACAGTCTAGATTTTTGGCAAAAATGTCAATGATATTTTCATAAATTCATATAATATATTGGGATTAAATGGAAACTCAAATTATTTGTGCCCTTATAAGAACTCTTTAATAGCTAATTATGTAATATTTAACAGTTTTTCCTTCTGCTGTTCTGGACTCCTTTCGTCACTGTTACAGGTGATATTTACTGCAAAACTAGGACATATCTGAGGTCTGCTTTGGGTCAGATCATTTGAACTCATTTACTGAAACTATTCTGTTGTCATAGAGGACTCTAATATTTTTAAAAATAATCTCATGTATGTTACTCTACTTTAGTCTTCTCTTTTTAGGCAATATGGCTTGCATATGTATTATTGAGAAAGAACTTGTAATGCTTTTTGATAATCATTTTCAGAATATTGTTTTCCATTGCTCTATTTATAGAAAAGAATATTTAATATAGATAATATAGATAATAATAAATTATTTTAATATTAATGGAAGTTTAACAAGTTAAATAGCTTCTCTGAGAATCATCATTCCTAACCTACAGAAGAAAATGATAGTTTAATCTTAAGAATGTAGTGGTACTTAAATTGTTTAGATGGGATTTTTTTTTTTACTAGTCTAAGTAAAAATGTACTTTTATGTAAATATTTTCTATATTACATAAACTTTTTTTTATTCAATAAACTTTACCTATAATAAAGTTCATAATAAGTATATAATGAATTTTAGTTTTATAGAATATTGTGAAGATGGTACAGGATATATCCAAGCATCTCTCATCCAGTTTTACATCAGTAGTAGACATTATTGTTTTAATTAGCTTTTCTCACTTCTGTGATCAAAAGACCTGACGAGAACAAAATAGAAGACAAAAAGTATATTTGGGACTCATGGTTTCTGAGGTCTCAGTCTGTAGGTGGCCAGCTCTAGTGCTCTGGACCCAAGTGAGGCAGAACATCAAGGCAGAAGGGTGTGATGGAAAAAAGCAGCCCAGAACATGACAATCAGGAATCAAAGAGAGTTTCCTCATCAGGAACAAAATATATACCCAAAGGCATGACCTCAGTGACCTGCCTTTTCTAGCCACACCCTACATGCCTACAGTTACCACCCAGTTAATCCCTATTAGTGGATTAATATACTGATTAGGTTAAGGCTCTCATGACCCAATTATTTCTTCTCTGAATGTTCTAGCATTGTTTCACACATGTGCTTTTGGGGAGCACCTCATATCTAAACCACAACAGTTATAGTAATATATTTATTATAATAAATGATTCAACTTTGATAAGAAGCTAATAATCAATACTGTTTTTCTGTTCCAGTAGTATAGCTCCAATACCACATTGCACATACTTTTCTTATCTTCTTAGTTCCCTTTTGCCTCTGAGTGTTTCTGTAACTTGCTTTCATCTTGAAGCTCTTGACTGTTGTAAGGAATACTATCAGATATTCTATAAATGTCAGTAACTTGACAAATATTTTATTTGGGTGAACGGATGTAAGAGTTAATCTGTGTTATGTGTTTTGGGAAGAATAACACATAGGTAAAGTACTATTTTCATTACATAATATTTGAGGGGCGTACTTTCAATCTGACTTAATACTGTTGATATTAAACGTGGTTATGTGGATGAGGTATTGTTTTGCAAGTTTTTACACTGTAAACTTTTTTTTTCCACACTGCACTCTTTGTAATGGCATTGTTCTGTCCAGTCCACATTAAGAAGTTGAGGTAAGCTTTATATTTATTTCAAATCTTTGAGAATTCTCTACACAGAAGGTTTGTTTTCTTCATTCCATTAATTTATCAATATAATGTCTTATTAAAGTAAGACTCACTCATATTTGTTTTATATTTGTTTAAAATCCAGTATTTTATTTGGTTGCTCAAATTATTCAAGTTTTATCATTGAGAACTTTATTCATTGCCTCCTCTACCCTTTTGACAAATCCCCATCACTGTTTTCTTCTTGCTTTTTTAAGTTCAGTAATTCCTTACTTTCTTTAACTACAAGATGAAGGATGATAATTTTGCACATTTATTTCTACAGTCTTAGAATCTGATATTTCTCTAATTCACTGGTCACTTATACTGAAGAATAGTAATAGAAACCAAGATTTAAACTTTAAGTCAAGCTCAATATTAGTGCAGAGTATTGCCTTTAGGGTCTATGTGCTGAGAGAATGAGGAAATGCATGTGTATATAATCAGTGCATATACATATATCCATAAATATTTCTTTGTGTGTATCTATACCTTTACCAACTAAAGATGAGTTCATACTGATGTCTCTGAACTTAATATTATCACATGAATTATTCTAGCTTCCTTCCTTTCCTTTTCTTTAAAATTTTCACTCCAACAATGAAAAATATGACTTCCATACTCCACCATCCATTTATCTATTTATTTAATTCGGTAATTCATGCATAGCACTACCATTCATGCATAGCAATACCATAGTACTATTAACATGTACCCCTTAGAGGAAAAGTTCATTAACTGGACTACAGTGCAAATATGCAAATTTTTTTGCATTTAGATATACAGACTCCAGACTTTACTTATTTTCAAAGATACTTAGTTCAGCACTTTTAATCCACTCCCTTCAATGAGAATGTTGCATACATTTGCCAATTTCTGTATTGAATCTGTGTGTGTATAAAACAATTATACATTAATGTTCATGCTGTAGAGTTTTGTGCATATTGACAAATTCACAGTTTCATGCATTCACAATGATAGTACTATAGGGAATAGTTGTGCTGTTTCAAGTGTTCAACTTTTATCCAAGACTGAACATCTGACAACCACTATTTTATCACTGATGCAACATTGCCCACTGGAATTTATTTTTGGAAACAAATTACTGTTATGATATATCCTTATAAATCACCTGTTTCATTAGGAATATATGCCATGTTTGAGGCCATATACATAGGGGTTCATACTGTAGAAGTAATGAATGCCTACTATAAATGCATGGATTCATAAATGCAAAATCTTCATGTCAAAAACTCTCAGTGGTAAATTGAGAGAGAAAATAAATTCTAGCTTATAAAAAATCTAGGAAAATTTTGTTTTATATATATATGTAGATTTATGCATGTACACGTATATGCAAATATAATTAGATACTGCCCTTGATGTTTATGTCCCAAATAAAATTTAATATATTAAGAAAGTAAGAAATGTAGTAAGTTTTGATTACTTCTACTGTTAAAGGAAGAATATAATTCACTGTGCACTAAGAATAGTTTTTATTTCAAGGAAAACAAGGTGTAAAATGTTTTTAAGTACAAATTCATAACCCCTGACAAGAAAATGCAACATATTTGCATCAGTCATACTGACTTTCATATGTGTTCTAAATTATATGTATGTCATACTAGTGACATCAATAAAATTGTTATGTATTAAAGTATATGGTTCTAATAACTTCAATTACAGTTAACCTTTATTGACAACTTCAATCACTAATGCTGTAAAGTAAATAAATAAGTTAACCAACAAAAACATTTAAATAAGCAAACAAACATGAAGTAGATACAAGTAACTTTTCCTAGGTTGGACTAAACAAACAATAAGTAAATACAAGGAGTTTCTCCTAGGTTTATGAGAAATTTCTAGTATCAGAAATATTAATTTACCTCCTCAAAGTCACACATGTAACACCACCACTTAATTTCAGCATCTTTATTCTGTGACCATCTCAAATATTTTTCCTGTTTACAATTAATTTTCTTTTTCATCTTATATTTAAATAACTTCAAAATTTTCAAAATTTCTAATGTTACTTGGTAAGACATAATTATTAATATCTACAAGTGGTTTCATTAGTATGTTTAAGCATTTTGACACATTACTTTTTTCAATCTTACCTAATTTTTTGCCTATGTAAAAGAACAATAGGGATTTTTGTTGTTGTTTTCATTTATTTTTGTTAACTGAGATTGAAGCCAGGGGAACTTTACCACTGAGCTACATCTTCAGACTTTTAGATTTTATTTAAATTTTGAGACAGGGTCTCACTAAGTTGCTTAGGGCCTCACTGAGTTGCTGATGTTGGCCTGGATTTTGTAATCCTCCTGCCTCAGCTTCCTGAGTTTCTGGGATTACAGGCTTGTGCCACTATGCCCAGGGGAATAGAGATTTTCAAAAATAATTTTTTTGGAAGATCAATATTGATTTTTCCCCTTAGCTAAAATCACTACCTGAAATGAAATGATATCATGTATTACATACATGTTTAAGACAAACATGTTTATTTTATGTTGCTATCATCATTGGCTTTTAAGACTACTATCATGGTTTTGATTAACCCTTTACCTATTATAATATATATAAAATAAATTAATGTGGTAACCAAATAATAGATAAATCTCCTTCTGTCTAGGTTGTAATGAAAGACAACCAAGAAGGTTCCATAATATAAAGGGCATATTAAATGAGGTAGATTACTCTTTTTGCATGACAGATCATTCTCTATAAGACAAGGTACAAATCAATTAAAGTAGCTAGTAAAAGAGAATCTCTATAAAAAAGACAACTCATACTTCTAAGATCTTTTGATAAAAATTTCTGAATAAGAAAGATTGTAATTTTGATGGATTACAATTTTGATGGATTACAATTTTGATGGATTATTTAGTGTAAGGAGACACTAATACTATAAAGATGAAAAAGAAATAAGGCTATTGGTAAATAGGAGAAAGGGTCATTAAGTCATTTAAATTTAATATTATATCCATTAGGCAATAAAATAACATTGGAATTTATAAAGAGATTAAGAGATTACTTCAAATGTTTGTATTAATTTGAGAATATTTAAAATTCCCTTAATTGAATCATGCATAACCATACTAAGAATATGCTTGTGGTTAATCTTGCTATAAACAGTAACATTAAAAACTGTGACACTAATGAGTTCCTGATACCCATCATTTTAAATGGTCCTAAGAAAATCCTGTATCAGAGGAAATAAAGTTGTCACATATTTTAACATGGTCTTATTTTACAGTACATTTATATACAGTTCCTTACTTTTAGGGTGACGTTTGATAAATATTTAATATTTTCATTTTTTAAAGAAATATCAACTATAATTTTAAAACAAATAAGAAAAAACGTGAAATTCTTAATTACTGGCATAGTGTAACCCACCCTGACCCTGACCCAGCTTCCAGCCTCTCTTTTCTACTGCTTCACCCCTGCTTTTTATCCCAAAAGACTTCAGTATGCATCTCCAGCTTTCTCTCTGCTAAGAATTTTTATGGGGTTAAGCCAATGGAAAAATGATAGAGGGCAAAACAACAAGAAGCATAGATAATACTTCTTCCACACTTCTGTGTCCTTTCTACATGCAGATAGCCTGTATCTGAAGTTTCAACACTCACTAGGCTCCAATAAAAAATTTTACTACCTTTATTTCTTTAGCAGAAGGGCTGTGATAGGTCCCTATTGCAATAATTTTCTGGGCATATTCCCATTTCTACTTTTAACTCCTAGTGATGCCCAGATTTTTATGTCTATTCATTGAAGTTTCATCGTTGGAAACTTTCAGGGTGGCTTTTAATTTCTTTCAAAAACTGAACCTCAAATATTGAGAAATAATCACTTTTTGACTATCCTCTACGTATATATACACTGTAGGTCGATGTCTGTAACTGTACGTTGGTGAGTCATCTGTTTTGCCTTTTTAATTCACTTTTATTTTCCCTGAGTGTGGCACAGCACGTAAGAGACCTTGCGTTGGAGCTGGAATGCCTAGATTAAAATCTCATATTCATCATTTATGTCCTACATAACCTTAAGGAAACAATTTTAAACACTTTGGGCATGAGGTTTCTAGTCTGTGATATGGAGATTATAATAATGCCAACCTTATAAAATATTTTGGAATAGCAAATGAGTTAACAAAGATAAAGTATTTAGAAAACGGCCTGGTGCATAAGCCTTCAAAAAATTATAGTTGCTTTTGTTGTAACTTGTTAGTTCTGTTATCGCTAACAAATATTATTAGTATTCCCACCATCTTTCCATGGTAAAATAATGCTTAGATATTCAAAAATGATAAATTTATACAACTATCAAGATTGCAGATTATTCATTCTAAATAGCTCAGAAAATATTAGTATTTTCCAATATTTTGAATTGGTTTATGTAATAAGACAAAATATATTATTCTATTGCATCATGTGGTAACTAGTGAATTTAAATGTAGTTTCCATATATATGACAATTTTTCATTTCTTCTGACTTGATTTTTAAGTTTCAATATTCATTTTGGGTAGTTCTTAATAAAAATGTATGACTTGTAATTTTTTAAATAAAAAGGAAAACTAAATATATTATAATTGTATGGTTGTAAGAGTTTCCCTGTTTCTAATTTTCCATTCAACTTTAGTACATTTTTCATACAATTTTATAACTATATGTTTTGAATAAATCATCTGTGTACTTTGTGGCTTCTGATCTTTATAATATGCCTGGAAAATTTCTGAACACAGAAGTATGCTTTTTTCCCCAGACTACTTATAATGATTTTTACTTTTCTTTTACTATTGATAATGGTTTAAATATTTTCTAAATAATGAAATATATTTTTATGTAAAGAGAACAGGAAGGATTTCATTATTATGTCATCATGTTTAGCTTTTTCAATCCTTCAGTAATTTGAAATGACATCTAAATTGTCTATTTTACTGTCCTGATCTGAATTATTTTGAAAAATACATACAAATCAACTCTGTTTGTTTACATAATGTTTTTTCTTAATAGATGATAGGTTTATTATGTAGCTATTATTTCATTTATAGTATTTTTACTTATTACTTTATAGTTATAGATCACTAATTGTCTACCAGGATCTTATACCAATTTCTAATTACTTCTCCCTCAGGGATTATTGATAAATTTCATCTTTCTTACAACTTAAAATTCTTATTTATTGTAATATTTAAAATGTTTTCTATCTTCTTTTTGCAATTTATCTGTAGTTTGTTTGTTTTTTGGTAAAAGAAATTGAATCCACACGTACTTTTTTGTATTGTATTAGACACAGGGTCTTGCCGATGCTTAGGACCTAGCTCAGTTGCTAAGGGTGGCTTTGAACTTGGGGATCCTCCTGCCTCAGCCTCCTGAGCTGCCAGGATTACAGGCATGCACCACAGTGCCCATCCAATCTATAGCCTTTTGCTTCTTTAGTGACTATTGCAGTCAGTTAATTGTAATCATTATTGTGTACCAAAGAAAAAGATAAATATTTAATAAATATTGGTAAAGCTGTTATAACTATTTTGGCACAAATAAACTTAGGATGTTTAAAAAATTTGTTTCATAAAATTCTTCAAGATTCATATCCATTAGATTAGCAAGATTTCCAGTCCCACTGTATACTTTCAGTACCCTAAATAAAATGTTTTAGATCTTCTGTTAAAAAATATATTCCAAAAGACATAAATACCAATAGAAATTCAAAATAAACTGATACAAAATATTCAGTGTACATTTTGGATACCTTTCCCACAGATTCTATTTTGTATTTGATTTTGTAAAGGATGGTTTCCTTAGCAACAAACAATCTGCCATACATTTCTTTAACAGAGCATTACTTAAAAAATAATGGATAGGCTTTATGTGAGTAAAAATGTTAGATTTTCCCCACTCATTAGAGTTATTATCCATTAATATTAACTCTGATTGTGATACTTATATTTTAACTTTGGTGGGCACTTAAACCTTAGTGTGTTGCATGCTGAAAAACTAATCTGAAATTGTCACATTTATGAAGAATATAGAGAACTTGCTGAAATTATGAATGAAATTTGTCTTTATTTTAAGCTTTCTTAGCAAAATGCATTGTAAAGAAAATCAACCTACTGCTACAAATGGCTTGAATTACGATCATAAATAAGGCTCCTTACAAAAGATGAAGTTTCTCATGGATGTACAGCAATTGTGTACTAAAATATGTATTGTCCTAAAACACATTTTAGTAGAATTGGAGATATAAACATAGATAGAAAATCACACACACACACACGCGCATGCACACACGTATACACACACATAGAAACACACACACACACACACATATCAACGTAAGCTGAAGGATGAGTACACTTCCTCCAAAACAGATCAGCATGCATGATACTGATAGGAATTTATGATATACTCAGTTTGATTATATTACATTGAGCAAAATTCAGGAACCTGGCTATACCCTCTTAGGAGATTTTACAAAAGTACATATCTGTTGAAACAAACTCTTATCAAGATATATAACATAAATAACCCAGAAATTTACTCATGCCACTTCATAGGTAATCCCTTTCCTCTAAGGCAATATATTATAATTTTTCCCTACTGTTTATTACTTTTGTCTCCTGGAATTTAATTAAAATAATAATATTAAGTATATATACTTTTGTGTTGTAGAATCATTAATGCTATTTAGTGAATGTTTTTGTTGTTAATGCATTTTTCAGTTTCTGGCTAAAATTTTATTTTATTGTGTCCTTTCATTTTACTAAATTAAGAACATACCAAAATTTATTTTATGATTCTACCATTTGTTTAGCCACTCACCTGCTAACGGACATTTGGAAGATTTCCAGATTATAAATCAGCAGTTAAAAATCCTTCTTGTGAGGGTATTTATAGGGTTCTGTGTTTTCATTTCTTTTTCATAGACATTTGTTTTCATTTATTTTTGGCAAACACCCAGGATAAGAATAATTTGACTGTAGCTCAGTTTGAAAAAATTAGTAGGCATTTTTTCACAGTACTTGCATAAAATGTATGTAAATTATAGTTTTTTTTTCAATTTCATATATGTTAGTGTAATGACATTTTAGATTTCTTCTCTAATAATTTGTATGTGATAACTTACTGCAGCTTTAAGTTGACAGGGTGCTAGTGATAATTCCATGTGCTTTTAGCTATTTGGATATCATTTTTGTTAATTATAAACCCAAGTCTTAGAGTATTTATTTTTTAATTGAGTTTTTATCTTTGTATTTTTTTATCTTTGTATTATTTTTAAATTTATTTTCAGTTGTAGATGGACACAATACCTTTATTTTATTTATTTATTTTTATGTGGTGCTGAGGATCAAATCCAGTGCCTCACACATGCTAGACAAGTGCTGTACCACTGAGCTACATCCCCAGCCCCTATCTTTGTATTTATTAATGCATAGTTTCTACACAAATTTGGTATACCCCATTATCAAGGCATTTGGTTGATGGTTGTTTTGTTCTGTTTTATGTTATCAATATTTTTATCTTAAGAAATATTTGCCTATCTTCAGGTTATCAAGTTTGTTCTGTGTTTTATGTCTACAATCCTTCCCAAATTAGTCATTTATGTGACAGAGAGATTATGTTGTATTTATTTTTCTCAGCACTTTTAAAAATTTTCAATCATCATTACTGGAAATGTAGTCCGTCCCCATTTATTTCTTTGATATCATTGTTGCAAATCAAGATCATGTATATGCAGAACTATTTCTAATCATTTACTCTGTTCCATTGAACTTCTTTTTAGTTAATGTGTGTGTCATTATTTTTAAAATTTGTTTATTCACTGTACTATTGAGCCTTGTACATGCTAGGCAAATGCTTTATTACTTAGCTTCATGATCAGTCAGTCTACTCTTAAATTTTATTTTGAGACAGCTTCCCACTAAGTTGTCCAGGATGGCCTTGAACTTGTGAGTTTCCTATCTCAGCCTCCCAGGAGCTGGGATTACAGGTGCATCTTGCTGTTGTTATTCTTCATGCCAATCCCACACTATTTGGTTTACTACAGTTTCATACTGATTTTTGAAATCAAAGATTTTACTTGTGCTGCTATGTCCTTTGAATTTCTACATTATTTCAAATTAAACTGCAAATGTCTACAAAATTTAAAATTATAATTGTGCTGAATATGTGTCCTAATTTGATAACTGACATTTTGAAAACATTTAAACTAGTTATATCCTGACGCTCTATCACTTCATCTTTCCTTAATTTCTTTTACCATTTTGTAATTACCAGAGTAGACATCAACAAATAATGTATGATGTTTGTAAATATTTTCATATTTTAATTCTCATACAAATGGTCTTTTTTCTCATTTTCTCACTTTTCAATTACCATTAGTATGTGGTGATACAATTATTTTAAATGTGATGACCATGATCCTATAATATTGACAAATTTTATTAGTTTTGATAACTTTGTTATAGATAATTCTGGATTTTCTACTTGCAGTCATCCTGTTCATGTTCTTTTCTCATACTTTATTCAGTAGCTATGATAGCTAGCAAAATGTCAAGTAGCAGTAGCAAGATCATTCTTTTTATTTATTTATTTTTTGTTACCAGATGTTGAACCCATGGTTGCTTTACACTGAGCTACGTCCCCAGCCCTTTTTATATTTTAGTTTGAGACACAGTCACACTAAGTTGCTTGCGGCCTCACTAAATTGCTGAGGCTCACTTTGAACTTGTGATTATGTTGCCCCTAGAGCCTTGGGGACTACAGGCATGTACTACCCACCCAATGAGATCACCCATCTTGATCTTAGGGAAAAATATTCAAATATTCTCCACTAAGTATGATCTTATTTGTTGATTTTTTTTAAAAAATTGATTACTCCTTAGATTGAGAAAATGTCTTTCTATTTTAGTATATGTACATTTTTATCATAAATACATACTGAGTTCTGTAGGACTTTCCCTTTATCTATTGCTATGGTCATGTATTTCTCCATTTTTCTGTTAATGTGGTAGTTTATCTTGATTATGGATAAGTTTTATATTAAACCAACATTGTTGCAGTGCCATAAAATGCTTGGATTTTTAAAAAAGATATACATAAATCATAGATCACCATCAGTAACCAACTTTAGGAACTAAACAAAGACTTGAATACTTTGAAAACACTAACCCTAGCATTTTTTATGAAGAAGCTAAAGCCACCAGAACCAGGTTTCTAAGTGGTTCTTTCTTGTAACACTAGAATGATGAAAAATTAGAACATTAAGCATGTATGCATGAAATTGTGTTAGATGAGGCCAATTTTTAGTATTTTTTATACCATCTGCTTGAGTAACTTCATTTTCCAGCTGGCCATGATCTATAAATCACTAAATTCTTGGTTTATTTACAATTAAATAGGAAGACATGTAAGTCATTTCTTGCCAAAATGTATTTATTTATAAGAACTTGCAATTAAATCTCAATTAGTAAATTCTGATAGCTTATTTTCAAGGTGATCTGGACTAGTTCTGTTACTGCCTCTGTAGCCTCCAACCAGGCATAAAACATAGCCCAGTTGCTATTGTTTTCTACACTCTTTTATCTTGATCAAAATTTCCTTGTCAGATATTTCTAGATATTTTTATATAATTTGTCTTAAAGCCAATTTCTCCAAAATATTTTCTGCAAGATTTTATACAAATAAACCTACAAATTCTGCAGTGACCCACACGTTTTAAGTCATCCAGTAGAAAATGGGAATTATACATTATGTTAGTTATGACTATAGTTCTTTCTATATTAGTCTTTGCATATATAGTTCTTTGCATATTATTTTATCACCTTTATTATTTACTTTGTCTCTCATCAGGAAGTAGTTGGTCTCATTTGGATATGTTAATAGGTGCATGTGTGATTTTTCTAAAGCCTTCCTCTGGTTCATCTTCTTTTGATTATAATATGGCATTCATATATCAAATATCATATATCAAATTAATTAATTTGATATCATATATCAAATTATATCATATATCATATATCAAATTAATTATTTGATATCAATTAATTATTTGATATCATATATCAAGTTAATTCAGAGCTTCAAATAGCTTCCCCAAACATTTTCTCTTTCTATAAGATACATTCCATGTTTGTATAATTATATCAAAATGAACTTTACTGTCAGGTATAACTAAATAAATTAATACAATAAAAAATTCTTCTTCTAATTGGGATGGAAGTTAATTTTTATTTAATATTAAAGGTAATAGAGCAAGTGAGAGATATAATGAGATTTAATATAATGTTTGATGTGCCATAGCTAAAATTACAAACGTTGACATGCGTAAACATTTTCTATTTCCCTTCCACAAACTTATTCTATGTACACGTGATTTTATGGTCATTTTTCCAAAACCCTATATTCTATTTTAAGTGTAATCATAACTGCATTCCTTATATATTAACACAAGCTCTTATCAGCACAGACTTTCAGGTAACATTATGTGATATTACCCATATTCTCTCTAATTGAGATGACATGGTGTTGATACTTAATTCTCTCATTCCTGACAATTTGAAGCCCAAAGAACAGATTTCCTTTTTTATGCTTCATATCTGGGTACTTAGAGAATAATAATAAATGCCACCTCTCTGATGTCATGCCTTCCTCAACTTAATATACTGTTCTCGTAAATGTAGCTCCCTGGCATAAACCTCTAACACACCCGACCACTGACCTTCAAGATAAGATTTCCATGGTTATTAGGTTATCAAATCTCCTTCCCTGAGCAATGGTGCAGCGTTTCTCCCATCATTATTAATGAATGTGCTATCAGATGAGTATGTACTCTAATCCATCGGTAAACCTTCCATCATCCTCCAGAATGGACTACCATCTTCAGTTTCCTAGAATAATTTTTCTATACTATCTATGTTTGGCTTAACAATTCTTTTCATCAGGATGGTGAGCCTACAGGAATGCCATTACTGCCTGACCTGTGAACAGTGTACTCTTTTTCTTTAAACACATAAAAAATATACATATACACACATATGAATAAATATATATGTGTATGTATACATGCATTTTAAAAATGTGTTTTATATACATATTAAATATATGCATTTTTATAAAATATGTATATATTCATTTAAAATTTTTGTTTGAATTTTCTTTGCCAAGAAATTACTTATAATTTGAATCTTTTTCTGAATATAAAATGTACTTTTTCTCTCTAGTTTTGTAAAATTTTCTATGCACATTCAGAGGATTAACTCTGATTTTCCTAGGTTTTTCTTGGTATCTCTGAGCTGATTTATCTTTGAAATGAGACTGTTGTTCATATACAAATTTGAAATCTTCTATCTTTCATGCCTTCAAATAATTTTTTTCTTCTATTTTCCTCTCTCCATTTATTCTGAACTTCATTTTTGCTGACAATTTGATAGTGCCCTATAAGAGGTGACTGATGTCCTACTTTTTAAAAAATTTCTCTTTGTTCTAGATAGTGGAAAATTTCCAGTGATCTTTAACTTTCTTATTTCTTATTTTTATATTATCTAATCTATTCCTGAGTTTGCCAATGAAACTTTAATTTTAATTAATTATTTTCAATAGTAAAATTGTTTATTTTTCAAAGGTCACAGTTTTCTCTTGAATTTGTATGAAACTGCTCCAGTTAATTTTACATAATTTCATATTGTTTTATAGTCCTCATTGCTAATTTTAATATTTTAGTCATCTCTGTTTGTCTATGTTGATTATGCTTTCTTCTGATTATGTATCACATTTTTTGTTTTCTTTGTGTGTATCAAATATTTTTTCAAAGAATTTTAATATATTGCCAAGCACAGTGGTGCATGACTGTTATTCCAGTCACACATGAGGCTGAGACAGGAGGATCACAAGTCTAAGGCCAGCCTGGAAAACTTAGTGAGACACTGTCTCCAAATAAAAGTAGAAAGAACTGGGTGGGGATGTACCTCAATGGTAGAGCACCCCTGGATAAAATCCTAAGTACCAAAAAAAAAAAAAAAAAAGTCATATACTATGTCCAGTTGAAATTAAAAATGTAATTTTTTATTTCATATTACTGTCAGAGGGTGCAAGCCCTGCCTATCCTAGGCAGTTAGGTTGAGGTAATAGTCACACTGATTTCACTTGAAATTCCACTCAAAATGGAGTTAAGCTGAGGAGATGCAATTGCTTTAAATAAAATTTTTTCATTTCTGGTTACTTTCATTTTCCAGTATGTAATTATTGAAGACCTTATCTCTCTTTATTAATTTTTTTAGTTATAATTAACATTAGGATTCATTTTGTCATAATTATAAAAGCATGGCATGTAATTTGCTCTTAATTCAATACCTAGAACTTCCCCTTTCCCTCTCCTCCTCCCTTCCCATGTTCCCTTCCTTCTGATCTTCGGGCTATTTATTCATAGCTTTTCTTTTTAAGGTAGTGTCTTGTGGATGTACCTGATGGTGAGATTCACTGTGATATATGAACATAGGAAATTTAGATCAGATTCATTCCAATGTTTTTCCCTTGTCTCATTTCTACTCCCAGGCCCTGAATCCCCTTCATCCAGTCCACCAATCTTTCTTCTATTTATAAAGAAAATGGTGTATATATGCACAATGGAGTATATAAAGAAGAATGAAATTATGGAATTTGTTGATAAATGAATGAAACTGGAGACTATCATGCTAAGTGAAATAAGCTAGACCCAAAACACCAAAGATTGAATGTTTTCTGTTATGGGAAAGCTAGTCCAAAATGAGCAGGAGCCCAGAGGAGGGAGAGGTGGAGAGGGAGTGGAGAGGGAGAGAAAGAAAGGAAGAAAAAAAGAAAGGGCGGTAAATAATTCCATCAAAATAGGAAATTATCTCTTTTAATTTGGCAGCTTTGTAGCTGAGGATGTTTGGACCCTATTTTCCCTGTTATTGACATTTTTTTTTTTTCTTTTTAGCTCATCTTTGTACCAGACTCCAGGTCCCATGATTTTTCTCTAGCTCTTCTTCCTACTGTTTCCTAGGTTACTATTGTTATTATTATTATTATTATTTTATTTGAGGCTTGCATTGTTAAAGCAAATGACTTATTTTGTCTTTGGATGCATCTTCTTTCCCTTCTGTGCAGTCTCACCTATGTTCCTATTTTTATAGAAAAAAACAGACCCTGGAATAAAAGTTGACATTACTGCTTATGTATGAGAGGACTTGGGTTTCAGATTATAACCATTTCTTTAGTAATCTCTTAATAAACTATGAATGTATTTTATTTTCCCTTGGGGATAGAGGTCTTTAGGATTACTAAACATGTTCTTTCTAGAACTAGAAATCTTCTATATTACTTTCAGTGTATTAACTATAGCTAAGGAGAATTTCTCCAATAACTTTAATCACAGGAACACATTTCATATGAAGTCAAGAAAATATATACGTATTAGCATGACTACTGACACCATTGCTGTCATTCTTAAAGAACAAAGTCATGAACATTAAATAGGAAGCTCTGTGCAATTGTATTCTTTAAGTGAAATTGTCCATATTAAAATGCAGATATTAAAATAATACTTAGAATATTACAAATAAGACTTGCAATGAAAGACAGCAGTATTTTAGATTAGGTGTTTTGATTGAGTCATTGGTATCTCTTTGGAAGATTTTTTGGTAATGTTTGGATGTTATCAAGGGTTCATAACTGACAGATTGAAATATACAATGAAAAGAACAAATTTAAGGGGTGGGGGGGAGAAAAAAATAACAGAATGAATCAAAAACTATTACCCTAGGTATATGTATGATTACACAAATGGTATGCCTCTACTTCATGTACAAACACAGAAACAAGATGTATCCCATTTGTTTACAATAAAAATAAATTTTAAAAAAAGTAAAAAAAAGAACAAATTTGAAATATACTTTTATATAAAATCACCAAAATTTGTACATTTGTATGTTTGCTCTTCTGTGTGTGTATGTTCAAGATTATCCTCAAAATGTATGTGGAGAAATGTCTAATATGCTATTGAATCATATGCAGATATCTGAAATCATGTTGGATAGATTACATTATGATAATGATGGGGTACATTGCTATTATGCACTAGGAATGACAAAGACCTGTAATGATGGAACAGTCTTTCACAATCATAAGTTCTCTTATCCAAATTGATAAAAATGGCCTCATTGAGAATTACAATTTTATGCATACTCTTTCATACCATAGCCTTTCTGTGAGGTCATGTGAACTACTGGAACCCATAATACTCTCTGGTTAAGAGTATGTTGTCAAACTGCCCCTTCTTGACCATATCATCTTATGCAATTGACAGTTGTTTCATTAATAATCACAACCATACCAGGGTCAGCAATATATTTATGTGATATTCTAAAAAAAATCTATTTTTTAAATTTTTAAAACAAATTCATTTTTACAAGACATGGCAAGGAATTTTAGTTTTAACTGAAAGAAGCTCTCCCTACAGTCTCTGCACTACATTGATCTCACCAGTTTCTGGCTTCCATTGACTGCATTTGCAGTATTTTATTCTACGTTCTTACTATTTAATTGTTTAATGAGTGCAATTGTTGTCTTTTTAATGAGAATAAAATTTCATTAAGAAGTAAAAACATAGCTTATGCAAGCTTTGTATCCTTTCCATTAGTTGTTTGATTGACTGATTAAAAGATAAATAGTAAAAATATTTGAAAGTGGAAGAAAATCAAGTTTTTTTGAAAAATCAGTTGTTATAAAGTGTGTTACTTAAGATATCTATATTCAAGATACCTAACATTACATTTATTTAAGTTGAAATATGTATATTTTGCATGCTAGGTTTTTCCAATTCATTAAAATAACGGTTGTCACTTAGGCATACATCGTTTCATGTTATATTTTCTTATCCTCATACACACACAACACATACACACACACACACACATACACACACACACACACAAAACACACTGTAAAGTGAGACCAGTCACCCTTGTAAGAATAAGGGGATTGAGGCTTGGAAATGTGAGTAATTTTCCTTATAGTCAACAGTTAATAAACAGCTTGGTCAGGCAGCTGATTCTAAAGCACACACTTTGTTAGAAAAGAACTTTGGTTCCAAGGACTCATTAGTAAGAATCTTTAATAAGAATACTGTAATCATGACTACTCTTGAATACATTTATTAAGTCTAACTTAGAAATTGAATTATTTTTTCTTACCACATTCTTTCTTGTATGGACTCACATTTCCAACTCTTGACAGGCAAACATGTTTCATTAGGTACCACGTGTGAGAAGCACATCTGTTGAAAGTTTTGGCAACTCTCTAAAAAGCTAGAGTTAAAAAGACAGTGTTTAAGAGTGGGTGATATCTGGAACTTACTTAGTGTCCTTGAGGAGTTTTTCTAATTATTCAAAACTCACTGCAATATTTTTGGAACTTGGAGTTAAGCACAACTTCATTTATTTTCTTTCAACCAGTGTTTCTGCCTTTTCTCACAAACACACATCATCAGTTGTTTCTTTGGCTAGAATTAAACAAACACAGGTGCTAAAATTATCAGTTTCCTCATATTTTCCTACCTACTTGTGCTATGGAAAGTCATTAAGGTTCTGTAAAAGACACATTTTCCCAATTCATTACACCTAAAGAAACTGCCAGGCAAAGTGTGCTGCCAGTATATGAGCCGTTGCAGATTTCCCCATATGTATTTTGCAAGCAGGTGTTTCATTTGCAATTTGCCAGAAACAAACTGTTTTTCAGGTGCATAGAGAATATCATCTTTATACAGAAAAAGGAACAGTAATAACTACTCCTGGTAGAGCCTTGCTCAATAGGTGAGCAATATAGAGTTGTTGAATAAAGGATTGAATTGAACACACAATGTTTAAACAGCCTAAATGTAACCATCCAGTTGGGATCCATGTTAATTACTCATCCCAGAATGGATAGACATAAAACACCAGCACTAAACCAGAAGATGGGGATTAAAATTGCCAAAGTACCTTTCAGATAAAAACAGTGCTTTACCATGTCCCTATGAATAACACACTATTATATCTGCTTGACAAATGCAAAACTATCCTCAAATTTTATGCAACTTTCTCAAAATCATAGAGTGAATAAGGGTTGCACTAGATCTCATATCCATGTCAGTGTGATTACACAGGCTAATCTCAAGTAATGAATTTCTGTCTTGGTTTCTGCTCCATTATTTTGGAAGCTGTTCTCCCTACAACTGGAATACTTTACGTGAATTTCAAACAGTGAGTAGAACCCTGCCATTCTATGGAGAGGCTGGCAATAAAATGATCATTAACCTTTCTACTTCTCCAGTTCTTTGGATTATGGCCTGAATCCTCATGAAGTAGCACATTCTTTGTTTATTTTACATGTCCTGTTTTGCTGACTATGCACCTTTGGCAAGACTGCATTCATAGCTCCACTGGCATCATGAAACCAAATAGTCACTTAAAAGTAATTAATTCTAAACTTACACATCTTTCCATTAATAGTCAGTATATCTTACATAGAATTTCAAGATACTGGTATCATTCCATCCAAAATGCAAATGTATTAGCCCCTAGGAAGTAGTACTGTGGCACAGGCTGGATGATCTGAATTGCTAATCCATTTCTACCATTTGCCAGCTGTGAACATATGTAAATTGCTTAAGATTTTAGATTTTAGTTTCATTTTCTATTTAGTAAATTTAAAAGTAATTTCTATTTCACTGGATTCTTTTGAACATTAACAAGAAAATGTATCTTGATAACTGAGAAAAGCCACATTAATGTCTTATACATAATAATGCTAATAAATGTCTATAATTTTCATTGCAATTCATTTTCATTGCTATTAGACTCTATATATTTGAATTTTATGTGCATTCTTGAACAATATTAGCATGACTATGAGATAAACTGATAAAATTTGACGTTCATACTTTCTCAATTTATATGTAAAACTTTTCACAAATTTTTTAAAATTTAATATAGGCATTAATTTCTTAAATGAGATAAAAGAAGGTTTCTATACATCAACTTAAAACTGATTAGCTTTGTATGTGTACTTTGTTGGCAGTATTCCTTTGGTAACTAGGCTGTGTTTTCATCCAGAGATAATAATAGTGACCCAAGACCAGGCAACCTCTAGACCCCAAGTCAATTTTATTTTGAATTTTCACTTTCCATGAAATATGAGAAATTTAGCACTACAAAGTCCATTTTTCACCTTTGCTATTTTTTCTTCATATAAAATAAAAGCATAATAATATTTATATGAACCCACAAACTTATTTCTAGTATTGCCTTTGGTTTCTATTTGAGAGGAGCTTTCTCAAGTTTTCCCTTTTGTTCATGCATTTTGGTTATTTTTACCTCTTAAATCCTTATGCATTTTTAAATTAGTTTTCAGTAGTTCTTGTTTTCTTGCTCAATAACTTAAAAATATATTCCTGTTAGAGGGATTACTTCATATTTATTCTTTCAAACTTCATCTGTCTGATGGAAATATTTTTTTCTTATAATGGAATTTATCTTTCTAAAAGCCATGGTTTGGTTCAACAGGCAGAAAACAGTTCCTTCTGAGGAGGATGGCGGAAGAGAGCCAGGCGCGAGTCCCGCTCTCAGCACAACACAGAAAGTCGGCAGTAAGGACAGGCAGAATTGAGAGGTAAGTGACAAAGTACATGCTCTAAGACTCAATATTACTAAGTGTGAGGCCTGCAGAAACCAGAAGTAGGTTAACAGTGGAAAACAAAACCAGAGGCCCATGGCCCTGAACCCGAACCTGGGGATGAGAAGGGGAGTGGCCTCTCTCAGGCTCACCCACTTAAGACCTGCACATTTTACAGCGCCACTGTAATAGAGGGTTCCTTAACGTAGTGCAAAAAGCTTAAAACCAAACTATGAAGAGAAAGCTGAGCCGGAGGTCTGCAGCCATCTTCCAGAGTCCTCAGCTGACCAGTCGCCCCCTTAAATCAGCAGGGCATGTCCCTTGCCCAGACAGCTGCAAATTAAACCAAGAAGATTGTCCCCTGCAGTGGACCTTCTTAAGAATCTGGCCAGAAAGAACTTGTAGAAGAACCATTACTAGTTTGAAATCTCTGAAACTCCCCCTCCCTCCTCCTAATGACAAACAAGGGGGCAGCTGGTTGGTGTAGTGCTCAGTGGGCTGCCCTGCGGGCAGGCTGACCTGGCCAGTTCGCAGCTGCCAGCGCAGCGCTCTGCCCACGTGAACCCGCCGGGTGTCACCTGGCTGTGGCAGGCTGCAGGTGGGCGCTGGGTTTGCCCCGCAGTCTGGCTCTCACCTCCAGCCTTGGGCTGCCTACGACCAGCGCACACTACGACCTCATGGCACTCCTTCCTGGGCAGCCAGGCGCAGGACACACCTGTGGGGAAGGCACGGAGGCATGACAACACCCCAGCAGTCAGTCTGCCATCCTAGCCAGTCATTGGTCTACTTGTCAGCGTGTACTGGGCAGCCATTGGCTTAATCCATAGGCCAAGAATTTTAACTGCTCAGCAATTGGTCCCATCATCCTTAGCCCGGGAAATTCAACTACTTAAGGGAAACTCCCCCGCCATGCTCTCTCTTGCATGCTCTCTCTCTCTCCTCAGGGCAGACACAGTTTCTCCACCTAATAAAATCTCTTGTATGAGCTCCTGTGTCTGGAGTGGTTTGTCTGAGCGCCTTTTCACTTTTCAGTTGGGACCAGGAAAGGGCAAAAAGCTTTGGGCAACCTCCACTGTTCATTTTCTCAACTCAGGGAGAGCAATGAAGCAGTTTTGGCCCTGTAAAAAGGAAAGTAGATTCACCAGGCCTGACCACTGACACTGGGAGAGCCACAATGGGAAGCCTAGGGACAGTCCTTGGGATTGTAGGGCTGTACCAGAAGTTAGCTGCCTGAATATCCAGTGACATAGAGACCCAGTGAGAAATTACCAGTCTACACAACAGTAAGGGGCTGATCACAGCTTTAACAGGTGCACAGCCTAACTCATGATCACAACTGGAAAGTTAAGATCAGACTGGGTAACCTGATCAGACTCTGGTAACTGGAGAACAGATAGGCCAGATGTGGATCAAAAAGAAAAACTTTATTGGGATGGTTCTCTGGGGAGGTTCACAGGTCGACAGGATGGGGGTGGAGAAGTCACACGTGGCCCTATGGGGTAGTATTTTTATAACCCCAAGTGGGGGAGGGGAAGTTTGAGAATCAGTATCCTCCTGAGATTGGCTGGGAGCATCAGGTGATTGCGAGGCACCATTAGGGGTCGTTTATCAGCACCTGATTGCTCCTTCGGGCATGCTCAGGCGATGTTGTTTTTCTGTGCATGCCTAGGCTGCTTGATGCCCTCCCCCCATCCAGCCACCTTGAAAACCCTAACAGAAAGTGACAGGGCACCGCTTGGATACTTGTGAGATCTTGCATCAGACTTAGTAAATGGAATCAATACCTGCCAATCACAACCTGGGACAGTGGAACCTAGAGTCTAAATGAATCTCCTGATACCCTACACTACAGTGTCTCACAGAGCATGAATGGTAAAGGGAAATACTTTGCACCACAGAACACCCACAGGAAACTCAGTACCAGGGATCATACACTCACAGTCAGCCACCACAATCTTCACTACCACAAAAAGAATCCTGTAGAGGGGAGCAGGTACACAGTGACTCACAGCCATCACAGGTCCAGAGCCTGCATCCTGAACTGCACACACTAGAAACACCCACAACACCACATCCTCCAAATAAAGGCAAGTCCCTGAGTTTACAAACCAGAAGCTGCTGGCAGGAGATAAGCAGCAAATAAAAAATTTATTCCTGTGCCCCTGGAACTCAGGAGAGATCCATAGCCAAAGACTGATATACGTCTGCTAAATATCCAAACCCCAATGAAATTGAAACCAAGATTCAACAAGAGTTTTCTTTACCTTGACATGGTTTATAATGAACAACTCTAATGTCAACTTTGATCTTACAAATAACTCTACTTGAACAATTATTGTTAACCCAATAGTGACCACTATTCCTTCAACCTATTTGAATGTATTTCTTCTAATGCTTTAAAACATTAATTGAAACCAATCATTCTACCTCTGTTTTCCTAGCTCTACTTTATACCTGCCTCTTTTATCTCCTTTGTAACCTCTTACATTATCCCTTGTAACCTCAAATACCAACTATGCATCTATTTCTCCTTTGTACCTTGGTGTAAATAATCCTTTATATGTATTTTCTATCCTTCTTTCTCTCTCCCCTTCTCTCTTCTCCCCTCTACTTTTTGCCTAATCTTTCTTCTTCCCCACTTTTAACCCTCACTTAAGGTTACATTAAGTTTACTAAATGTAACAACCAATTTTTTTACCTATTCCAGAACATTTTAATAGGTTTAGACCTGGATTTGAAAAAACAAAGACAGCAATTTCCAGAAGTTTTTGATTCTTAATAAGGTTGAAGAGAACAAAGTTTGACTCTGAAGTGATTATAGTAATAAGAGCTCAGTGGAATGTTTTAAAGTGGTGCTGATACTTGGATCAGTGGAGGTCACACAGTGAATTAGAATATTGTTATCTGAATATTTACCCAACCCAGGGCTTTTAAGAGATATAAGCTCACAAAACAGTTTTTATGATTTGGATGTGAGGTGTTCCCCAAAATCTCACATGTGAGACAATGCAAGAAGGTTCAGAGGAGAAATGATTGAGTTGTGGACATCTTAACCTAATCAATGAATTAATTCCTGATGATATTAACCAAGTGCTGACTGGTGGCAGGTACGGTGTGGCTGGAGGGAGTGGTTCATTGGGGGCATGGCAATGGGGTATATGTTTTGTATCTGGAGAGAGGATTCTCTCTCTCTCATGGCTTTCTGATGATGTAAGATGCTTCCCTCTGCCACACTCTTCTGCCATGATGTTCAACCTCACCTCAAAGCCTGAGAAATGGAGCTGGTCTTCTATGGACTAGTACTTATGAAACCATAAGCCTGCAAATAAACTTTTCCTCCTTTACAGTTGTGCTAGTCAAGTCATTTGGTGACAGCAGCCAAAAAGCTGACTAAAATAGTAGTCCTTTACTGTAAAGAGGTTATAACAATATCAGTAGATGGACAGACATACAAACAAGATGGCAATGCAGTAAACCAAACCTTCCCAAATAACCCACAGTGCTTCAACAGCAGACTTCATGAACACCACACTGGAGGAAATGTCAGAGAAGAAATTTTAAAAGTTCATAGTTAAACTGTCCAATGAGCTATAAGAAGACGTATGGAGTGAAATCAGACAGATATCAGCCAGATAATACAGGAATGAAAGAATACATCAATAAAGATATAGAGATTCTGAAAAAGAACCAGATATCCTCAAAATGAAAGAACAAATAAACCAAATTAAAAATTAAATAGAAAGCATCATCAATAGATTAGTCAACTTTGATGACAGATTTCCAGGTTTCAAAGACAGAGTATATAGTCTTGTAAATAAACTCAGCCTTAGAGAAAAGATGTTAAGAGACCATGAATGGAATATAAAAAAAAAAAACAAAAAAAAAAAAAACTGGGTTAAAAATAAAAGGCCAAGGGGGCTGGGGAGATAGCTCAGTCGGCAGAGTGCTTGCCTTACAAGCACAAGGCCCTGGGTTCAATCCCCAGCACTGCAAAATAAATAAATAAATAAATAAATAAATAAAATAAAAAAATAAAAGGCCAAATTTAAGATTCATTGGAGTAGATGAAGCCTCTGAAATACAAACTAAAAAAATGCACATCTTTCAACAAAATAATATCTGAAATTTTTCCAAACCTTGAAAATAAAATGGATATTCAACTACAGGAGACATATAGGACTCCAAATATACAAAATCAAAATAGATTCACTCAAAGATACATTATTATAAAAATGTCTAATATATAGAATAAGGATAGAATTTCAAAAACTACAAGAGAAAAATGACTGGTTACAGTTAGAAGCAAACCAATTCAGATTTCTACTGATTTTTCAACCCAAACCTTAAAAACTTAGAAGACTTGAAATAATATTTACCAAACTCTGAAAGAAAATGGATGACAATACTACTATACCCAGAAAAATTCAGGTTCAAAATTGAAGATGAAATAAAAACCTTCCATTATAAACAAAAGCTAAAGAATTCATAACTAGGAAGCCTACACTACAAAACGTACTGATTAAACATTTCATGAAGAAGAAATAAAAAAAAAAAAATGAAAACCACCTTACAGAGGAATTCCAGTAGAAGAATAGTCTTTTAAAGGAGAATCAAGTCCAATTTAAACATTAGAAAAAAATCAAAATGGCAGGAAATAAAAATTATCTCTCAATAATAACACTGAATATAAACAGTCTAAACTCTTCAATCCACAGACATAGGTTGGTAGATTGGATTAAAAAACATGACTGAGCAATATGCTGACTACAAGAGATTTATATTTGTAGGCAAAGAAATTCACATGCTGAAGGTGAAAGGATGGGAAAAATTATACCAATGGGTCTTTTACCCAATCAGGGATTGTTATTTTCATATCAGATAAAGTAGGCTTTGAGCCAAAATTAATCAGAAGAGACAGTGAAAGGTATTTCATACTGCTTAGAGGAATCACACATCAATAAGAGATAACAATCATAAATACTTAGGCCCCAAACAATAGAGTATAATATACATCAAACAAATCCTTCTCAATATTAAACATCAAATAGACCACAGTACAATAATACTGGGTGTCTTTAATAGGTTTCTCCCACCACTGCATAGATCATCCAATGAAAAACTAAGTAAAGTTTCCACAGAACTAAAAAAGTACAATTAATAATATGGACATAACAGACACCTATAGAGTACTTCATTCATCAATGACTGAATTCACTTTCTTCTCAGCAGTATATAGCACATTTTCTAATGCAAATCATATTTTAGGTCATGAAATAAATCTTAGCAAATACAAAATCACAGATAATACCTTGCATTCTATCAGTCATAATGGAATGAAATTAAAAGTCAACAATAAGATAAGAGAGAAAACACTTTAACATCTAGAGATTAAATATACATTTTTGAATTATGAATTCTTATGAGTGAATGAGAGTAGTGATGTAATATATCAAAATTTTTGGGAAAGTATGAAGGTAGTTGAAAGTGTAAATTTCATACCATTGAGTTTATAAATTTAAAAAATTGAAAGATACCAAAAAATAATCTAATATTACATTTCAAGGCCCTGAAAAATGAAGAACAAATTAACACAAAAATATGTAGAAGTTAGGAAATAAATTCAGAGCTGAAATCAATGAAATGAAGATTAGAAAAATACAAAAGATCAACTAAACTACAGGATAATTTTTTTATGTAAGGATAAACAATATTGATAAACCTTTAGCCAAATTGACTGAAAGAAAGAAGGCAAATACTCAAATTCTCAAAATCCAAGATTAAAAAGGAAATATCACAGACACTATTAAAATCCAGAAGATCATCAGATACTATTTTGAAAATTTATAGTGCAATATACTAGAAGATCTTATCAATATTGATAAATTCCTTAAGACATATGACCACCACTTACTGAACCAGGAGGATAAACACATCAATTTCAAGTAATGAAATTTAAGTAGCTATCAAAAAATCCTTTAACAAAGAAAAGCCAAGGACCAGATGTATTTGCAGCCAAGTTCTGTCAGAATGTTAAAGAAAAATTAATACAAATCCTTCTCAAATTATTCCATGAAATAGAAAAGGAGGGAACACTGCCAAAACTCATTCTATGAAGCCAGTATCACCTTTACACTAAAACCAAAGACACATTAAGAAGAGAAAGCTTCAGACCAATATCTCTGATATACTTAGATGCAAAAATTCTTTATAGAATATAAACAAACTGAAACACACACACACACACACACACACACACACACATACACACACACACATTAGAAACATAGTGCACTATTATCAGGTAGTTTTCATACCAGTGATGCAAATTTGTTTCACTATATGGAAATCAGTAAATGTAATTCCCCACATAAATAGACTTAAAGAAAAGAATCACATGATTATCACAATAGATGCAGAAAAATTATTTGATAAAGACAGCACACATTCATACTTAAAACAATAGAAAAACTAGGGAAAGAAGGAACTTACCTCGCATTGTAAAGTCTATACATGACCAACCAACATCATCCTGATGATGATGATGATTTAGAGAAAAGCATTTTCTCTAAAAACAGAATCAAGACAATAATGCTCACTTTCACCACTCCTATTCAGCATAGTCCTTGAGATTCTAGCCAAAGAAATTAAGTAAGAGAAGGAACGTAAAGGGATACAGATGGGAAAATAAGAGCTCAAAATATCTGTTTGCTAATGACAAGATTCTCTATATAGAAGATCCGCCCCCCCCCCAAAAAAAACCAAAAACCAAAAAACTCCACTAGAAGATTTCTGTAGCTCATAAGTGAATTCAGCAAAGTATCAGGATACAAGATCAACACCCATAAATCAATGATGAATTTGCTTAAAAAGAAACTAGAAAAAGAAACCAAATGAATAACAAAGAAGAAAACAGAAGAAATAAGAGCAGAGCAGAAATCAATGAAAATAATAAAACCAAAACTTGTCCTTTGAGATCACCAAAATGGATAAATTTTATGGAATTAACTGTGTCCTCTCAAAATTCACATGTTGTGTTCCTAACTCAGTGTGCCCCAGAATGGGACTGTATTTGGAGATAGGGCCTTGAAACAGCTAATTAGGTTAAAATGAGGCTGTTGAGGTGGACCTTAATGCAATATGACTATGTCCTTAGGAAGAGATTGGGACTCAAGAGGGACACATGGGCTACACAGTGTATAGAGAAGGATCATATGAGTATATAGTATTATGCCAGCCATGGACAGTGGCTTTAGAATGAAATCAGCATTGCTACTGCTTTGATTTTGGACTACTAATCTCTAGTATTGCAAGAAATAAATTTGTGTTGTTTTAAAAAAAATTAGGTAAACTATTCCATTCACAATAGCATCAAAAATTAAATATTTCTGAATCATTCTAACAAAAGAGGTGATGAACATCTACAGTGAAAACAATAAAACACTAAAGAAAGAAATTGAAGAGGTCTAGAGAATGGAAAGACCTCCCAAGTTCTTGGATAGGCATCATTAATATTTCAAAATGGCCATACCACTTCAAGCACTATACAGATTCAATACAGTTTCCATCAAATTCCAATGATCTTCTTCACAGAAGTAGAATAAGCAGTTATAAAATCCCTTTGGGAAAATGAGAGACCTAAAAGAGCCAAAGCAATACTCAGTGAGAAAGGGAAAAAAAAAGAGGCATCAAAATACCAAACCTCAAATTATACTACAGAGCTATAATAAAAAGCAAAAAATAGCATGGTATTGGCACCAAAATAAACATGAAAATCAATGGAATAGAATAGAAGACCTGTAAACATATCTACATAAATACAATGATCTGATTCTAGACAAAGGTGCCAAATATATGTTGGAGAAAAGATAGACTCTTTTAATAAATTGCACTGGGAATGCTGGAAATTCATATGTAGGAGAATGAAATGTAATCTTTATTTCTATATCTGTTACTGCAAAAAACTCAATTTAAGTGGATTAAAGACCTAGGAATTAGATTAAAAACCCTACACCTACTATAAAAAATGGAGGCCCAACAATACAGCATGTAGGCCCAGGAACCAATTTCCTCAACAAGAAACCTATAGGGCCACTCTAAGCCTATAGGGGGAAATCTGCAATACCCCAAATCTGCACTGCTAGAGGGGAAGATACATGAACAACATGAAAAAACAAGGGAAGAAAATGATCCAAACAAATCTAGATTCTATATTAATAGAATCCAATGACAGTATGTTAGGAGAAATGTCAGAAAAGGACTTCAGATTATACATGATTAAGATGATTCACAAAGCAAAGGATGAGATAAGAGAGCAAATGCAGGCAATTAATGATAATACCAATAAGATTAAAGAGCACCTGCAGGAAGCAAAAGATCATTGCAACAAAGAGATAGAGATTCTCAAAGAAAAAACAAATGGAAATCCTTGAAATGAAGGAAACAGTAAACAAATAAAAAACTCAATGGAAAGGATCACCAAAAGAACAGACCACTTGGAAGACAGAACCTCAGACAATGAAGACAAAATATTTAATCTTGAAAATAAAGTTGCCCAAACAGAGAAGATGGCAAGAAATCATGAACAGAATCTCCAAGAACTATGGGACATCATGAAAAGAACAAATTTAAGAATTACTGGGAATGAGGAAGGCACAGAGATACAAACCAAAGGAATGAACAACCTATTCAATGAGATAATATCAGAAAATTTCCCAAATCTGAAGAGTGAAATGGAAAATCAAATACAAGAGACTTACAGAACACCAAATGTAGAAAATCCCGACAGATCCATACCAAGGCACATTATAATGAAAATGTCTAACATTCAAAATAAATGTAGGATTTTGAAGGTCAAGAGAGAAAAGCATCAGATTACATATTGGGGGAGACCAAAACGGATAGCAGTCGACTTCTCAACCCAGACTCTGAAAGTTAGAAGGGCCTGGACCAACATATTTCAAGCTCTGAAAGAACATGGTTGCCAACCAAGAATCCTATACCTAGGAAAACTAACCTTCAGATTTGAAGATGAAATAAAATCCTTCCATGATAAACAAAAGTTAAAAGAATTTACAAGTAGAAAGCCTGCACTACAGAATGTTCTCAACAAAATATTCCATGAGAAGGAAATGAAAAACAACAATGTAGGTCAGCAGAGGGAGGAACTACCCTAGAGAAAAACCACTCAAAGGAGAAACCAAGCCAACTTAAAAACCAAAAATAAGCCAAGTGACTGGGAATACAAATCACATCTCAATAATAACCCTGAACGTTTATGGCCTAAACTCATCAATCAAAAGACATAGACTGGCAGAATGGATTAAAAAGAAAGACCCAACAATATGCTGCCTGCAAGAGACTCATCTCATAGAAAATGACATCCACAGACTAAAGGTGAAAGGATGGGGAAAACCTACCATGCACATGGACTCAGTAAAAAAGCGGGGGTTTCCATCCTTATATCAGATAAAGTGGACTGCAAGCCAAAGTTAGTGAGAAGGGATAAAGAAGGACATTTCATACTGCTTAAGGGAACCATAAATCAGGAAGACATAACGAGAGTAAATATTTCTGCCCCAAACAATGGTGCATCCCTGTACATCAAACAAATCCTTCTCAATTTCAGGAATCACATAGACCACAGCACAATAATTATGGATGACTTTACTGCACCGCTGTCACCACGAGATAGATCTTGCAAACAAAACCAACCAAAGAATCCATAGAACTCAATAACACAATTAATAAACTAGACTTAATAGACATATATAGAATATTCCATCCATCAATGAGTGGATTCACTTTCTTCTCAGCAGCACATGGAACCTTCTTGAAAATAGACCATATATTATGCCACAGAGCAGTCCTTAGGAAATGCAAAAAAATAGAGATACTCCCTTGTGGTTCTATCAGATCTTAATGGACTGAGAGTAGAAATCAATGACAAAATAAAAAAAAAGAAATTACTCCAACACCTGGAGACTAAATAATATGCTATTGAATGAAACATGGATAACAGAAAACATCAGGGAGGAGATTAAAAAATTCTTAGAGGTCAATGAGAATGATGATACAACATATCAAAATCTCTGGGACACTATGAAAGCGGTATTAAGAGGAAAATTCATTGCATGGAGCGCATTCCAGAAAAGAATGAAAAGTCAACAAACTAAATGACCTAACATTACAGCTCAAAGTCCTAGAAAAAGAAGAACTGAATAAAAGGAAATGTAGTAGGAGAGAGGAAATAATTAAAATCAGAGCTGAAATCAATGAAATTGAAACAAAAGAAACTATTCAAAAAATGGAAAAAACAAAACGTTGGTTCTTTGAGAAATAAACAAAATAGACAAACCCTTAGCCACACTAACAAAGAGAAGGAGACAGAAAACTCAAATTACTAAAATTCATGGTGAAAAAGGATACATCACGACAGAAACCACTGAGATACAGAACATAATGAGAAGCTACTTTGAAAATCTGTATTCCAACAAAATAGAAATTAAGGAAGACATTGACAAATTACTAGAGACATATGCCCAAACTGAACCAGGAGGACATACACAATGTAAACCGATCAATATCAAGCAATGAAATAGAAGAAGCCAGTAAAAATATGCCATCCATGAAAAACCCAGGACCAGAAAGATTCTCAGCCGAGTTCTATAAGACCTTCAACGAAGAACCCACTGCAATACTTCTCAAAGCATTCCAGGAAATAGAAAAGGAGGGTACACTACCGAACTCATTCTAAGAAGCTAATATCACCCTTCATATCCAAACCATGGAAAGACACATCAAGGAAAGAAAATTTTAGACCAATATCCTTGATGAATATAGATGCAAAGATCCTTAACAAAATATTGGCAAACCATATCCAAAAACATAAGAAAATTGTGCACCACGATCAAGTGGGGTTCATCCCTGGAGTGCAAGCATGGTTTAACATCCGTAAATCAATGAACATAATCCATCATGTCAATAGACGTAAGGATAAGAATCATATGGTTATTTCAATTGATGCAAAAAAAGTGTTTGACAAAATACAACACCCCTTCATGCTCAAAACACTAGAAAAATTAGGGATAGTAGGAACATACCTGAACATTGTAAAGGCTATTTATGCAAAGCCCATGGCCAACAACTTGCTTTTTTTTTTTTAATTTATTTTTATTGTAAACAAACGGGATATATGTTGTTTCTGTTTGTACATGGAGTAACAGCATACCATTTGCATAATCTTACATTTACATAGACTAATGAAGTTTGATTCATTCCCTTATTCTTTTCCTTCCCCCTCACCCTTCCCACCTGACTTTTCCCTCTATACAGTCCCTCCTTCCTCCATTCTTGCCCCCCTTCCAACCCCCATTATGTGTTATCATCTGCTTACCAGTGAGATCATTTACCTTTTGGATTTTTGAGATTGGCTTATCTCACTTAGCATGTTATTCTCCAATTTCATCCATTTGCCTGCAAATGTCATGATTTTATCATTCTTCATGGCGGAGTAATATTCCATTGTATATATGTGCCAAAGTTTCTTTATCCATTCATTAATTGAAGGGCATCTAGTTTGGTTCCACAGTCTGGCTATTGTGAATTGAGCAGCTATTGATGTGGCTGTATCTATGTAGTATGCTG
This sequence comes from Sciurus carolinensis, assembly GCF_902686445.1. NCBI lineage: Eukaryota > Metazoa > Chordata > Mammalia > Rodentia > Sciuridae > Sciurus > Sciurus carolinensis. The sequence goes on from NC_062224.1 coordinate 92,020,955, forward strand.
ATTTTAAGTCATTTGGGTATAGGCCAAGGAGTGGGATAGCTGGGTCAAATGGTAGGTCCATTCCAAGTTTTCTAAGGAATCTCCACACTGCTTTCCAGAGTGACTGCACTAATTTGCAACCCCATCAGCTATGTATGACTGTACCTTTTTCCCCACATCCTCTCTAACACATGTTGTTGTTTGTATTCTTGATAATCATCATTCTAATTGGTTTGAGTGGAATCTTAGTGTAGTTTTGATTTGCATTTCTCTTATTACGAAAGATGGTGAACATTTTTTCATATCTTTGTTGATTGCTTGTAGATCTTCTTCTGTGAAGGGTCTGTTCATATCCTTAGCCCATTTGTTCATTGGGTTATTTGTATTCTTCGTGTAGAGTTTTTTGAGTTCTTTATATATTCTGGAAATTAGTGCTCTATCTGAAGTATGAGTGGCAAAGATATTCTCCCACTCTGTAGGCTCTCTCTTCGCATTGCTGATAGTTTCCTTTGCTGAGAGAAAGCTATTTACTTTGAATCTGTCCCAGTTATTGATTCTTGCTTTTATTTTTGTGCTATGGGAGTCCTGTTAAGGAAGTCTGATCCTAAGCCAACAAGGTGAAGATTTGGACCTACTTTTTCTTCTATAAGATGCAGGGTCTCTGGTGGGATTTCAAGGTCCTTGATCCATTGTGAGTTGATTTTTGTGCAGGGTGAGAGATAGGGGTTTAATTTCATTCTATTGCATATGGATTTCCAGTTTCCCCAGCACCATTTGTTGAACAGGCTGTCTTTTCTCCATTGCATACTTTTGGCACCTTTGTCTAGTATGAGAAAATTGTATTTATTTGGGTTCGTGTCTGTGTCCTCTATTCTGTACCATTGATCTACCTGTCTATTTTGGTGCCAATACCATGCCGTTTTTGTTACTATTGCTTTGTAGTAGAGTTGAAGTTCTGGTATTGCAATACGCCCTGTTTCATTCTTCCTGCTAAGGATTGCTTTAGCTGTTCTGGGTTTCTTATTCTTCCAGATGAATTTCACAATTGCTTGCTCTATTTCTGTAAGGTACGTCATTGGGATTTTAATTGAATTGCATTGAATCTGTATAGCACTTTTGGTAGTATGACCATTTTGACAATATTAATTCTGCCTATCCAAGAATATGGGAGATCTTTCCATCTTCTAAAATCTTCCTTAATTTCTTTCTTCGATGTTTTGTAGTTTTCATTGTAGAGATCTTTTACCTCTTTGGTTAGATTGATTCCCAAGTATTTTATTTTTTAGAAGGCTATTGCAAATGCGGTTGTTTCCCTCATTTCCCTTTCAGCTGTTTCATCGCTTGTGTATAAAAATGCTTTAGATTTATGTGTGCTGATTTTATAGCCTGCTATTTTGCTGAATTCATTGATGAGGTCTAGAAGTTTTCTGGAGGAGGTTTTTGGATCCTCTAAATATAGAATCATGTCATCAGCAAATAATGACAGCTTAAGTTCCTCTTTTTGTATTCATATTCCTTTAATTTTTTGGTCTGCCTAATTGCTCTGGCTAGAGTTTTGAGGACAATATTGAATAGAAGTGGTGAAAGCGGACATCCCCGTCTTGTTCCTGTTTTTAAAGGGAATGATTTCAGTTTTTCTCCATTAAGAATGATGTTGGAAATTAGGAAAACTACCCATTTCACAGTAGCATCAAAAAAAAAAAATAAAATACTTGGGAATCAATCTCACAAAAGAGGTGAAAGGCCTCTACAATGAGAACTACAGAACACTAAAGAAAGAAATTAAAGAAAACCTTAGAAGATGGAAAGATCTCCCATGTTCCTGGATAGGCAGAATCAATATTGTCAAAATGGCCATACTACCTAAAGTGCTATACAGATTCAATGCAATTCCAATTAAAATCCCAATGACGTACCTTACAGAAATAGAGCAAGCAATTGTGAAATTCATCTGGAAGAATAAGAAACCCAGAACAGCTAAAGCAATCCTTAGCAGGAAGAATGAAACAGGGCGTATTGCAATACCAGAACTTCAACTATACTACAAAGCAATAGTAACAAAAACGGCATGGTATTGGCACCAAAATAGACAGGTAGATCAATGGTACAGAATAGAGGACACAGACACAAACCCAAATAAATACAATTTTCTCATACTAGACAAAGGTGCCAAAAGTATGCAATGGAGAAAAGACAGCCTGTTCAACAAATGGTGCTGGGAAAACTGGAAATTCGTATGCAACAGAATGAAACTAAATCCCTATCTCTCACCCTGCACAAAAATCAACTCACAGTGGATCAAGGACCTTGAAATCCCACCAGAGACCCTGCATCTTATAGAAGAAAAAGTAGGTCCAAATCTTCACCTTGTTGGCTTAGGATCAGACTTCCTTAACAGGACTCCCATAGCACAAAAATAAAAGCAAGAATCAATAACTGGGACAGATTCAAAGTAAATAGCTTTCTCTCAGCAAAGGAAACTATCAGCAATGCGAAGAGAGAGCCTACAGAGTGGGAGAATATCTTTGCCACTCATACTTCAGATAGAGCACTAATTTCCAGAATATATAAAGAACTCAAAAAACTCTACACGAAGAATACAAATAACCCAATGAACAAATGGGCTAAGGATATGAACAGACCCTTCACAGAAGAAGATCTACAAGCAATCAACAAAGATATGAAAAAATGTTCACCATCTTTCGTAATAAGAGAAATGCAAATCAAAACTACACTAAGATTCCATCTCAAACCAATTAGAATGATGATTATCAAGAATACAAGCAACAACATGTGTTAGAGAGGATGTGGGGAAAAAGGTACAGTCATACATAGCTGGTGGGGTTGCAAATTAGTGCAGTCACTCTGGAAAGCAGTGTGGAGATTCCTTAGAAAACTTGGAATGGACCTACCATTTGACCCAGTTATCCCACTCCTCGGACTATACCCAAATGACTTAAAATCAGCATAGTACAGAGATACAGCCATGTCAATGTTCATAGCTGCTCAATTTACAATAGCCAAACTGTGGAACCAAACTAGATATCCTTTAATTGATGAATGGATAAAGAAACTCTAGTATATATATACACAATGGAATATTACTCAGCTCTAAAGAATACTAAAATTATGGCATTTGCCAGCAAATGGATGAAATTAGAGAATATCATGCTAAGTGAGATAAGCCAATCTCAAAAATCCAAAAAGATGAATGATCTCATTGATAAGTGTATGATGACACATAATGGGGGGTGGGAGGGGTCAAGAATGGAGGAAGGAGGGACTGTATAGAGGGAAAAGAGGGTGAGATGGGTGGGGGGAAGGAAAAAATAACAGAATGAATCAAACATCATTAACCTATGGAAATGTATGGTTATGCAAATGGTATGCAGTTACTCCATGTACAAACAAACAACATGTATCCCATCTGTTTACAATAAAAAAAAAAATGCAAATACCATCAACAACATCATCTTGTCTCCTAATCCAGGAAATTTCCCATCCCTATATTTTACTTCTTTTAAGATTCTTCTTTGGTTTTGTTAGTGAAATAAACCTAAAATCAAAAAAAAAAAAAAAAAAAAGAAAGAAAGAAAAAAGAAAGATAATTGTTATTGCCAGGATTGTGGAAATAGCACATCTATAAATTTAGTTCATAATCACAAGTGATTAAATTCAACTCTGTTGAAGATTACATATATGCTTGATAATGTTTTTTAAAAAGTAAATATTTAACTGGAAATTAAATTCTTCATGATATCCTCAATGCCTAAGAACATTTATCAGAGATAATAAATATTTAAAATTCCATATAAATGACTTTATTTTTTCCCATATTATGTTGCAATGAAAGGGGAATCTTCTGGAAATTTTTTCAAAACAGCTCTTGGTTATTTATCCTATCACCATGAGAATATTTAGTATAGCCAAGACAATTTATCCCTTCAGTCTCCATTACTAATATTCATGGCATTATTCTATCCTATTATCTGTTTCTCAGGTATACATTTTCACAGCAGTGTGATGAATTAAGCAAATTACCCATAATAAATATGTGTAATCGAACATTAGATGTGTTCCCAGTACACATACACCAGTGATCATTAATGAATTAGCATGTTTATAGTTTCCTTACAAGTTTCCTTATATGTGTCCCTTTTCTTTTCCATTTCTGACTTCATACGCTGCCATCTGTTCTCTTTCCAGCCTGGATCCAGCTTTCTTTTTCATGTTTATGGGGCTTTGGACAGAAGTCTTTTATACAAAAGTAACACGAACACCTTCAACTTTCATTTGAAATTACTCTTCTAAATTAAAAAGCAAAATAAGTTCTTATGAAACATTGTTAAAGTAGGTACAATAATGATGAATGATTTGATATTTTTCTTTTGCAAATTTTTCCAGGTTTCTCCATACTACTACGACAAATGTGATTCAGTAATAGAAGAAGAAGAACAACAACAACAACAAAGCCCTTGAGACACTCATTTGTCTAGGATTCCTTTGTTCTTTTTACTGTTTTTCTGTTTACTACCTTTTTCACTTACAGTCTCCTACTTAAATCACTCTTTAGAAGACCTACTACAATTCAGGTATTATCTAGCAATTATATTTTTTTCCTGAAATTACAATTACCTCAGTCATTGAACATGGAGTTTCCTAACCATGAATATGTCAGATGTTCTACTACTGGAAAAACTCAGCAAGATGAATTACTCTTAGGGGCTGGGATTCTTCTCCTTGAGAGCCTTTGCTGCCTGTTCTCTTCTTCCCAGATGGAAAGGTACACATATACAGAGTGAACTTGAGCTGATTCTTTTTTCCATTTACCCAGTTATTCACTAGTGGACATCATTTAACCAGCACATATTTTTGATGCAACTTCTACTTCTTAGTGATCTGATTTCCAACTGAATTATTTTGTGTTTTTTCAAACATGTGAATTTGAAAAACAAAAATGTCGTATATTCAAAGTGTACCATGTGATGACTTGATATATGTAAATATTGTATACTGATTACATCAAAATGACATTTCCATTACCACCTAGACTTGTCATTGTGTGAAAGGGTGTGGTATTTTAAAATTCACTCTCAGAAAATTTTGAGCAAACAATATAGTATCATTGATCATGTTCATCATGCTGTATATTAGATCCCCAGAACTTATTAATCTTAAAAATGAGAATTTTGACCAATATCTTCCCACTTGTCCCAGCTCTAGGCACTGACAATCACTGTTATACTCTGAGTTTGCCTTTTTTAGATTCCACAAATATATGATCATATAGTAATTGTCATGCTGTGTTACTTTACTTAGCTTCAGTCCTGAAGATTAACCCATATTGGCACAAACAACAAGATTTGCCTCTTATTCATGGCTGAAGAATATTCCCTTGTGTATATATGCTAAATGTTCTTTATCCATTCACTCATTGATGGACAAGTAGGTTGATTCCTTATCAGGGCTAATGTGAATAATTCTTAACTAACCTTTGTAAAGGGGTCATGTCTCTGTGTTCTCCAGTCAATGGAGATATGGTAAGCTGTCACCTGTTGACCACTCATTGAATGTCTTCAGGTAAACCCTTATTGGCTACACACTAAGCATGGTGTCATCAGCAGATGACATGGATAGCCTTAACAGTATTGAGTCTTAGATTTTGGTAAGTTTTTTTTAGTAATATTCAAAAATTGTTAAATAAATTTGAGAGTACTACTTTCAAATTTTCTAAAATGCCCATGTAAATAAAGCCTATAAAGTTAAAAAAATTATTTGAAGCATGTCATATAAAACATTTTATCTAAAAATAAATTACTAAGAAAGTAAAAAAAAAAAGCTGGGATTTTTAAGATGGAGGACTAGAGGGAGACTGAATCTCCTGTTGCTCCAGAACTCAGGATTCAAGAAGGGGAGGTATTGAGAGACTTGGATCAACTCAGAGACGCTGGGTGAGTCGCTCCCACTGGGTGAAGCTCAGCCCTGGCAGCAGACTGGGACAATGGGCAGCTTCTTGGAGCAGGGCAGGGTGGGGAGAGGCTTTCCGGAGCAGCCCAGTTCCATCGGGTGACACGCCCTGTCCACAGCCAGCTACTCGGAGCATACCTGCCCAGTGAGAGGCTTTCTGAGCACACCCAGCACCCAGTCCCACACCCAGCAGCGGGCCAGGGGCAGCTTTCTTTGGAAGCACTACATTATCAAGTTCCTCCAAGACTTCAGGCTACTGAAGGCTAGGAGGTGACATACTGGAAATCTACAGGGAGCATATAAGCCAATAGAGGAAATCTACAATATCTCAGAGTCCCACTGATATCTGACCAATATGAGAAAACAAGTGAAGAAAATGTGCCAAACAAACTAGATGCTATATCAATAAACCCAATGACATCATTGCAGAAGAAATGTCAGAAAGGGAGCTCAGAATGTAGATAATTAAAACAATCAGAGAAGCAAACGAGGAGATGAAAGATCAAATGCAGGCATTGAAGGATGAGATGAAAGAGCAAATGCAGGCATTAAATGATCGCACCAATCACCAGTTAAAAGAGCAAATACAGGAAGCAAAAGATCATTTCAATGATGAGTTGAGATACTGAAAAAACAAACAAACAAACAAACAAACAGAAATCCTTGAAATGAAGGAAACAATGAACCAAATTAAAAACTCCACAGAAAGCATAACCAATAGGATAGAACACCTGGATGACAGAACCTCAGACATTGAAGAAAAAATATTTAATCTTGAAAACAAAGTTGACCAAACAGAGAAGATGGTAAGAAATCATGAACAGAATCTATAAGAATTATGAGATATAACAAAAAGGCCAAATTTAAGAATTATTGGGATTGAGGAAGGCACAGAGAAACAAACCAAAGGAAAGAACAATCAATTTAATGAAATAGTATCAGAAAATTTCCCAAATCTGAAGAATGAAATGGAAAATCAAATACAAGAGGTTTATAGAACTCCAAATACACAAAATTACAAAAGACCCACACCTATACCTAAATACAAAATAAAGAAAGAATTTTAAAACCTGCGAGAGAAAAGAATCAAATTACATTCAGGGGGAAACCAATATGCATATCAACAGATTTTTCAATCCAGACCCTAAAAGCTAGAAGGGCCTGGAACAACTTTTATCAAGCCCTGAAATAAAATGGATGCCAATCAAGAATCTTATGCCCACCAAAACTTACCTTCAGATTTGATGAGGAAATAAAATCCTTCCATGATAAACAAAAACTAAAAGAATTTATGAAAAGAAAGCTGGTATTACAGAACATTCTCAGCAAAATATTCCATGAGGAAGAAATGAAAAACAATGATGCAAATCAGCAAAGGGAGGAACTAGCCTAAAGGAATAGCCAAATAAAGGAGAAATCAAGTCGTGTCAAAAAACAAAAATGAGCCAAATGACCAGTAATACAAATCATATCTCAATAATGACCCTGAATGTTAATGGCCTGAACTCATCAATCAGAAAACATAGACTGGCAAATTGGATTAAAAAGAAAAATCCAACAATATGCTGCCTGCAAGAGACTTATCTCCTAGAAAAAGATACCCGCAGACTAAAGGTGAAAATATGGGGAAAAACATACCATGCACATGGACACAGCAAAAAAGCTGGAGTATCCATCCTCATTTCTGATAATGTGAACTTCAAGCCAAAGTTAGTCAGAAGGGATAAAGAAGGACATTTCATACTGCTTAAGGGAAGCATAAATCAGCAAGACATAACAATCATAAATATCTATGCCCCAAACAATGGCTCATTCATGTACGTCAAACAAATCCTTCTCAATTCCAGAAATCAAATAGACCACAACATAATAATACTAGGAGATTTTAACACACCTCTCTCATCACTGGACAGATCTTCCAAACAAAAATTGAATAAAGGAAACACAGATCTCAATAACACAATCAATAATTTAGACTTAACAGACGTATATAGAATACACCATCCAACAAAGAGCGAATATACCTTCTTCTTGGCAGCACATGGATCCTTCTCTAAAATAGACCATATTTTATGCCATAAAGCTACTGTTAGCAAATACAATAAGATAGAGATACGACCTTGTATTCTATCAGAACATAATGGATTGAAATTGGAAATAAATGACAGAATAAATAACAGAAACTACTCCAACACCTGGGGATTAAATAATACACTATTATATGATGAATGGATACCAGAAGACATCAGGAGGGAACTAAAAAAATTCTTAGAAATAAATGAGAACAAAGACACATCATATCAAAATCTCTGGGACACTACGAAAGCAGTACTTAGAGGAAGATTTATTTCATGGAGCGTATTCAATAAAAGAAGAAAAAAATTAACAAATAATTGACTTAACACTACAGCTTAAAGCCCTAGAAAAAGAACAACAGAGCAAAACCAAAAGTAGTAGAAGACAGGAAATAGTTAAAATCAGAACTGAAATCAATGAAATTGAAACAAAAAAACAATAGAAAAAATTGACAAAATAAATAGTTGGTTCTTTGAAAAAATAAATAAAATTGATAAACCCTTAGCCACACTAACAAAGAGAAGGAGAGAGAAGACTCAAATCACTAAAATTTGGAATGAACAAGGAAATATCACTACAGACACGAGTGAAATACAAAATATAATTAGAAGCTATTATGAAAATCTATACGCCAATAAATCAGAAAATCTTGAACGTCAACAGGTTTCTAGAGACATATAAATTACCTAAACTGAACCAGGAGGACATACCCTGGAGTATCCATCCTCATTTACAAGATTTAAAATTTAAATAGATCAATTTCAAGTAATGAAATAGAAGAAGTCATCAAAAGCCTACCAACAAAGAAAAGTCCGGGTCCAGTTGGGTTCTCAGCCAAGTTCTACAAAACCTTTAAAGAAGAGCTCATTTCAATACTCCTCAAAGTAATCCATGAAATAGAAGAGGAGGGAACCCTCCCAAAATCATTCTATGAAGCCAATATCACCCTGATACCTAAACCAGACAGAGACATATCAAGGAAAGAAAATTTCAGACCAATATCCTTAATGAACATTGATGCAAAAATTGTCAACAAAATTTTAGCAAATTGCATACAAAAGTATATTAAAAAGATAGTGCACCACAATCAAATGGGTTTTATCCCAGGGATGCAAGGTTGGTTCAACATTGAAAATCAATAAACGTAAATCATCATATCAACAGACTTAAAGTCAAGAATCTCATGATTATTTCAATAGATGCAGAAAAAGCATTTGATAAAATACAACATCCCTTCATGCTCAAAACACTAGAAAAATAGGGATATTGGGAAAATTCCTTAACATTATAAAGGCCATCTATGCTAAGCCCATGGACAATATCATTCCAAATGGTGAAAATCTGAAAACATTCTCCCTATAAACTAGAACAAGGCAGGGATGCCATCTTTCAACACTTCTATTCAACATTGTCCTTGAAACTCTAGCCAGACCAATTAGACAGATCAAAGAAATTAAAGGGATATGAATAGGAAAAGAAGAACTCAAACTATCCCTATTTGCTGATGATATGATTATACAGAGGAACTGGGAAACTCCTCCAGAAAACGTTTAGAACTCATAAGTGAATTCAGTAAAGTAGCAGGATATAAGATCAATGCTCATAAATCCAATGCATTTTTATACATAAGTGATGAATCTTCAGAAAGAGAAGTTAGGAAAACTACCCCAATCACAATAGCATCGAAAAAAATAAAATACTTGGGAATCAATCTCACAAAAGAGGTGAAAACCTCTACAATGAGAACTATAGAACACTAAAGAAAGAAATTAAAGAAAACCTTCAAAGATGGAAAGATCTCCCATGTTCTTGGATAGGAAGAATTAATTTTGTCAAAATGGCCATCCTACCAAAAGTGCTATACAGATTCAATGCAATTCCAATTAAAATCCCAATGACCTACCTTACAGAAATAGAGCAAGCAATCGTGAAATTCATCTGGAAGAATAAGAAACCCAGAATAGCTAAAGCAATCCTTAACAGGAAGAGTGAAGCAGGGGGTACCGCAATACCAGAACTTCAACTATACTACAAAGCAATAGTAACAAAAATGGCATGGTACTGACACCAAAATAGACAGGTAGATCAATGGTACAGAATAGAGGACATGGACACAAACCCAAATAAATACGATTTTCTCATACTAGACAAAGGGGCCAAAAATATGCAATGGAGGAAAGATAGCCTGTTCAACAAGTGGTGCTGGGAAAACTGGAAATCCATATGCAGCAGAATAAAACTAAACCCCTATCTCTCACCCTGCACAAAACTCAATTCAAAATGGATCAAGGACCTCGGAATGAGACCAGAGCCCCTGCATCTTATAGAAGAAATAGTAGTTCCAAATCTTCAACATGTCGGCTTAGGATCAGACTTCCTTAACAGGACTCCCGTAGCACAAGAAATAAAAGCAAGAATCAACAACTGAGATAGATTCAAACTAAAAAACTTTCTCTCAGCAAAGGAAACTATCAGCAATGTGAAGAGAGAGCCTATAGAGTGGGAGAAAATCTTTGCCACTCATACTTCAGATAGAGCACTGATCTCCGGAATATATAACGAACTCAAAAAACTCTACACCAAGAATACAGATAATCCAATCAACAAATGGGCTAAGGAAATGAACAGACACTTCACAGAAGATCTACAAGCAATCAACAGATACAAGTTAAGGTCCTACCTCAGCAACTTAATTCCAGAGACTAGGACACAACTACCAGCACCAAAAGCCCAGTAAAATATAGGAAAAGAAACAAACAAACAGAAACAAACAAAAAAGCTACACTACTAACATCACAGCTGCCCACAATTAATAACCAGAAAAAAAGAATGGTCTCTGCTAGATCTCATGGCTAACATGCTGTGTTAGAAAGAAAAATGACATCCCACTAACTTCTCCCTTGTAAATTTTGTGTATGCATCTCATTGATTCAAGCTGAACTATATCCAAAACTATGGAAACCAAATTTCCTTGTCTCTTCCACATGATAAAATGGAGAGAAAATAAAAAGAGTGAAAATAACAACTAAATGCTGAAGATGGTGTCTATGAATCAGCCCAAATACTTAAATGCTTCTGCGATATATTTACTTGAATTTTCCACAGGAATCTCAAACATGGCAATTTAAAAAAGTAAACAAAATCTTTATTTATCATATTTGTGGTTTTCCAAAGATATACTGCCTCTGTATCATCATATCCCTCACTTGTTACCTGCCGATGAGGAACTTCAGTTTAAATTATTGTTATAATTGCCATAAGTAATATTTTAAAAACTCCTATCACGCCATCATCCACAATGACCTATTATTATTTTTCTATAATTTTTATTGCTGATAGTAGTACACAAAAACTTGGTGATGGTGTTTTTATTATGAATGACCCTTGGTAACTTTTCAAGTTTTCTCTGTGATCTCCATTGTATATTTCCTTACCTATCATTCGTATTAAAATGTTTGATACTCTCAAGTAAGACATGTTCTCTATGATTCTAATGCATTATCATGTAGCTTTCTCTCTTTCAGGTAGCCCTTTCTTCTGAAAACACATTGCATGGATTACTCCCAAACATCATTCAGGAATAATTACTTGAATCATACACTCTGGACTATTTTTGTCCAGTCAAGTCTAGATTATATGGCCTTCCACTGATGGCCTTAGCCTACTAAGCACAGCCTCTTCCTTGCTATTTACTGTGATCATTACAAAAACAATGTTTATTTTATATATCCATCCTTATTATAAAGTCCTGTTTGCATTGCTAAAGTTGATAATGTATGTTCTAGGAATATTCAAGTATGTTAATAATTCAATAAAGTAATATTTATTCATGATGATACTAGAAAACTATAATTGTAGAAATATATAAATATTTTAACCATACACACATTATGACATATCTTGCTAATATTAAGATGTATGAACAAATCAAGTGTAGAATGTAGAGAATATTATCATTTGTGTATATAAGGTCTAATGCTACAAAAAAAATTTTATATATGTAAAACTAGGCTATGTAAGTTTACTTTATAGTTACAGTGAATGTATAATGAACTAGGGAGAACAGAGTGTCTGGTCTTTTGTCATACCTACAAAGTGTTTTACCAGTGTGTGGCAAAATGTTTCTATTTTTTTTTTTTTTTTTTTTTTGGGTGCTGGGGATCAAACCCAGGGCCTCGTGCTTACAAGGCAAGCACTCTACCGACTGAGCTATCTCCCCAGCCCCAAAATGTTTCTTTAGACTAGTGTGTTTGTATGGTATTGGTAAATATTAGATGAAGAAGAAATGGACTGGTCATTTGAAATCAAAACAGCTTATGAATTTACTATATCATGACTACAAATAAATTGCAGATTTTAGTGTCAAATATTGATTTCAGCCAAGTGATTGTCTTGAATAAATATATCTTGATTAAATATAGACGGATAATATATTTTTGATTATGTGTAAATCAGATTTTATCAATATGAGTTGCAAAGAAGACTACCTAATATTTAGGACTAAAAATTAAAGTATTTGTCTATTTCCTAACAGCTTAGAGCCCTCAATTTCACCTTTTAAAAATAATAAAAATGATAATATAAATTCCACTTGTGACACAGCTACTTCAATTACTAAATTATGCATAATGAAATTACATCAATGATCAAACTTAAAGAAAGAGGGAAAATGGTTAAAACAAAACTATAAAATAAAAATGAAGGTAATTATTTCATATTATTTGAACACTGCTGATCTGAAGCTAGGTTTTGAAATATGTTAACATCTTTCAAAATCAATCAGAAACAAGTGAATGAATAAAATAACCAAAAATGTAATAGTAAACATTTCTTTTTCTCATTTTTTTTTCTTTAAAAATATATGGAAATGAATTGCAGAATAAAATTTAGTGGTATCAATATTTATCATAAAAAAGTCGCAAAATGTGCTATTTACTTTTATTTTAAGTAAGTTTGTGATCCATGCTAATCACCATAATAGAATTTGTAGCACAGTAGCCTACATCTCCATAAACAGAGTGGAAATGAATCTTTGTGTAAATCTTTGCTCAGAGTATCAAGTTTTGTTATCAACATCTAAAGCTTTAAATATAATAATATGCTTAGATGTTGTAATTATCTACCATAAGTTCTAATAACTTGTCAGCTTAAGTTGCATTTAAGATAGATTTATTCATTGGAAAACATTACTCTCAATAAAATAAACATTTCTGATGCTAACATACTGATTGGATTTTAGTCATCATATATGACCATTTATCTTTTTAATATATGGGAATAGCATTGTGGTTAATTATTTTTTAATAACTAAAAGAAATGGTTGAGTATAGTCACTCTCATCTTGGCCTACTTACTAATATTTACTTGTAGACATTCACACACACACATACACACACCCACACACATGCACACTGACACACAGAGATATTCATGTCACAAAAATACTCATAAAGCTAAGGTCTGTCAGATTGTGTTTCATGCTTTTATTTGCACCAGTAAATAGAAAGGTATGTGAGGTGAGATATTTAGGGATTTAAAGGACTGATTGTCATTACATTCCCAAATAGGAAATTTGTATGTATCATCTTCAGCAAGAAGAAATTTTGTCTGTAGCTAAAAGCATAAGAAAGGTGGTACATGCTTAAAACTTTTGGGGTGACAAATATGTCTGAAAATTAGTTTTGGAAGAAATTCTGCATTTCAGCTATAGAAAACTAAGCTAAGAAGTGATAAACACATACATGTGTGTTAGCCCATATAATATGCCTCATCTATTTTTTTCCATCTTGCTAGCTACAATACAGAGCATCTCATAACTAAACATGAATTTAAACTTCTCATCTCTATATTTTTAAAGTATACATCTAAACATGCAAACTATATGTAAAGCTCAATAAAGTTGGCAAGAATTTCAGGCAGTGGTTTCTTTCTCATAATAATGCACATTGCTTTTTAAAATGCTTAGAGTCATACCCAGATTAAACAATATAAATATAGCATTGGTAAATATAATGATAAATATATTAAATTTTTTGGCACATATAACCATTTTATACAATTTCTATAACTAGAAAATACTACTATTGTGTGTGCTATATGCATATCTGTTATTGACAGAAAAAAAAAACAGTTTAAATAGTTAATTACCCATTATACCCAGTGTGTGGGGATGTTTGACTAAGAGAAAAACACATTGTTTTTTATATCTAGGCAAATACATAGATGATAGATAGAGAGATGATTGGTATATGCATACATACTATGTAACAGAGAAATTCCAATAACAGATTTCAACAGTCTCAATATCAATTCTTCTGTCTTTTTTTTTTTTTTTCTTTTCTTTTGTCTTTATGTGCTGAGTATTGAACCCAAGGCTTTGCATGTGCTAAGCATGTATTTTTTCACTGAGCTATACCCTTATGCCACTCAACATCATGTTTGGAATGACTGTTAGAAAATTTCCACAATACTCTCTGTGATCCTAGTGAAACTGGCCTGTACAGTTTTGGACTGAGAGGAGAGGAGACCTCAAACCCTCTTTGTTGGGCTTCAGAACACTTCCCCATGACAATCACCCTCAAAGTTTACAGGCAAAAAACATGACACATGTCCAAGAAGGTATCCTTTAGGCTCATGTCACCATTGCCCACATTTCTGTAATTATGTTACATAAAGAAGTTAAAAAATCAGACCAGTCCTCTCTAATGTTAGTCCATCCTCATGTAAATATGACATATGGGGACATTAAACAAATCTGTTTGTCTCTCTCCACAACCCTTTTCACTGCTCTTTGGAACTCCTGGGACTCCACCAGCACTGTACTCTGAATCTCCAACAATATTCTTTCAAGTTTTATTGGAAACTTTGCTATAAGTGAAATAAGAAACTCTCCTAGGGTAGTGGACATTTTTTTTTATCCTAGGGTAGTGGACAATTTTCTCTTATGCAGAATTATTTTCCTCCTCGGTCCGTCTTTTGGCACTGTTTCTGACAGCTATCAGTGGACCCCTTATCATCTCACATTTTCTTCTCTCTCTTTCACTATTGTCTTTCTTCCATCATTTCATTTTTTTCTTCTTCAGATGAATTTGTCTATTTTACCTCAAAGTCTCTTATTATTTATTTATTGACATTAGTTAAGGTAACTTTTGCATTCATACTCCCAGACCATCACTTCAATCTTAAAAAAAAATAAAATAACCTGTTCTCTATCTTAATGGGCATTTTACTTTGTGTTTATAAATTATGGCTTTAAGTTTAGGAAGTCTTAAATTCTTTAAGGATTTTCAGGTCCCAGAAAGATACTTATCTTATTCCACATATTTGAATGTGTTCTGGCAATTCAAATTGGTTCTCTTATCTTTTTATCACCTCAGAAGGGCAGTTATTTTTCAATTGTGACTCTTTAGGCTCAAATGTAGTTATTAGAATATGCCTATTAGTAGTTTCCTGCAGGTGCTAAGAAGTACAGTAGTCCCTGTCCTGTGGACATAGGGTCTAAGGTCAACTGTCAGTTCTCTTTATAAAGATATTTATGAAAAAAAAATCTGATCTCAACTTGTTATACTTAACTCCTCCAGTGGACTTGAAGTTCCAGACCCCAATCAGCTCTACCTGACAGTCATGGGTTGGTCACAGAGCTCTGACAATTATAGAGTTGACATTGAAATCATACTGTGAGGTACATATTCTTCAAGTTTCAGATAATATCATGACCTTTTTTCTTTATCCCTTATTTCATGTTCTGAAGACACTCTTCCATTAATTCCCTAAGCCACAGAGGACAATTCATTAATTCAGTTCTACACATATTATCTCAGATGAGCTGAGTATATCATCAAGACATTTTTCTCCAGAGATCTGATGAACTGTCTAGATCAGAAAGTCAGATATTTCAGGGTTTGTAATACAGGAGGAAACAATGTTCCAGTACTATGTAATCAGCCCTCCAAATTTATTAACTCCTCATTTAATTTTATTTTTTACTTATATAACTTACCTTTCAAAGATAATTTTTGAGATTTTTCACTTGGAATATCAATCATATTTAAAAATATATATTTCATTATGTTTTATTGCCTTCAGCAGTGGCAGAAATTTAATAAAGTGATTTCTATCTTATTGATTCTTAGAGAATGTGAAGTAAATAAAGAGATTTCTGCTTCCTCCATTAATTGTTTATCCAGATAAGTTTTTAATCCAAGAGCTTGGGTAAGTAGAAACAATTTCAGCTTTGCTACTTATACAGTTCTTAGTAGATATGTCTTTGATGTGTTTTCACAATGGGTTCCAGATACTGACTGTCAGAATTAGACTGACTGATCCATACTCTCTGGCAGCACTACAAAACCACAGCCTTCAACTAACCATCAGGACCATATTGCTAAGTTTATCACACAGCCTACAGCAGGACCTTGCATAGGAAGAACACAACCTTGCATAGGAAGAACCAAGGGAAGAAAGAGAAAGAGAGGTAGAGAGAGCTGAGCTTTACTTGAACAGCTTCTTCTCTACAAATACATCTTGGCACAGGGTTAGTAAGGATGGGCAGACAGGTCAGGAGTATAACCATAACAGGTTACCAAAATTGTACCCAAAATGTTGGTCAAGACAACAAACAGGTCAGTTTTTAAATCTTTGTCATTACCTTGGCAAACCTCTAGTCAGATAGAATTGTTCAATGACAAAGGACATCCTTCTAAGTCACAGAGCCTGGATTCAATGCCCACTCCTTACTCCCTACACTGAGGAATGAGGGTAGGTCATTGGAACTCACTTTTTTTGGTTTCCCTATTGCAATCACACACACACACACACACACACACAAAATCAATTATGAGCAGTAAAGTCTTAACATATTAGCCACAAAAAACTATGAATGGTGCTCATAGCCTCTGGGGAAATGTTTGCTCTTTTCTTCACGTATGGTCTCTGAACATCAATATTCTGGAGAATGTTGAGAACAATTATTTGTTGCCTGCATAGGGTAGCTTAGTTTTAATAATGAACATTTTATGTATTTTATTTATTATTATAATTTAAATTAATTATCAGAGATGTCTAAATGTTGATCGATTGCTACATTTTTAAAAAATGTTAAATTTTACAATTTGATTATTTATGTAAAGATCACCTGAGTACCTTACTTTGTTTAGCATTCAAAAGTTTATATACTGCTGCTTTCTACTTGTAATGTGTCTCCCATGGTTGACATCATACATCTCTGATGCACATGATTTTAAAGAGTGAACCAAATGAAAATCTGGAGGAATAGGCTGCCAGACATGTGGAAACAAATGGAAAGGTTTGGAAGAAGTGATGCCCTTGATATATTTGAGGAACAGAAAGATTAACATGGGTGGGGTAGAAAGAAAGGTGGGGAATATATTGGTAGCTGATCAGATATGAAAATAAATAGGCTGTTTGAACTCAGGTTGTCTATAGCACAATAATCACTTTGTATTTGTCTAAATGTGATGAAATACATTGGAGTATTTTAAAGAGTAGAATTATATGATCTGATTTCTATGTTAAAATGTCAATCTGGTTGCTATGTGGAGAAATATTTGTGGAATTTCAAGAGTTGGGATGATAATGAATCCTGATTTCTCCTATTGCTTCTATTTTATATGTTAAATCAATATTGTTGAGTGTATTTTATTTTAACTATGCAATTTGTTGCTGGATCAGTTAAGCTAATAGGTCAGAAAATTTCTGATCACTTAGAGGTATTTCATGGTTTATGTAGTAGGATAAAATATGACCAGTACAAATGAATTACAGTCTACTCTGAAAATTTTTAAGAAAATACTATTTTTGACATTTGTATAGCTATATGTGAATTAGATTAATATTCTTAAATATACATCTTAAACTATTTGCCTAAATAAAAAGATAAATGTATTGAGTTTTAACTAAATCCACACACCAAATATTCATGTTTAAATTAGTAATAAACTGCTTACTAATAATTTTCTATTTTAAATACTCCTAAGTATAGTTCTAATTTATTGAAAATATTTTATTGTAGTGGGCAGTGGTTTTAAAATTATAATTGTTTACAATTATTTCAATCAAAAGTTAGATTTTAGAATTTACATTTGAAAAATCTGGTAAGTTTCTGAAGGATTACCTTTCAACTTTACAGGAAAAAAGTTATATTTGTGATCTCAATATCTCTTAAATTCATTGATTTCTTTTCATCTGAATTGTCATAACTTGAACTTCAGCAGATAATATTTTAACTGATCTCCTCACATCCTTCACAGTTAAAGTTACATTTTCTAAATCCAAATAATTTCATTCTCACCAGAAACCACCTCCAACCCTTCTTTGAACCCATCATTCACTCAACTTACTGTACTTAAAATTTTTTATGTGTTCCTGTTGTTGGTAGGAAAACATAAAATGATACCAAGCAGCTGTAGGCTCCTAAATAAATAATCTTAACATTAACGGACTGATATCTTTGCATATTACTTCATCCCTTTGTTCATAAAAACTGGTGCTTATGGTATCATTAATTTAACATTCTTCTTCCCAGTATAAGGCCCATGTGGATGCTAATTCTGTAGCCTGGATCCTTTCCTTCCTCCTTCTTAACTGTTCTTAAACCCTGATATTATAATTTTAATGTACTTTCTCAGAAAAATATTTCTTAACTTTCTATCTTTTTAATAACTTAATATAAATACTCCAATCAATATCTATTGTTCTTCACACAAAGCTTGGTTCAAATATTGATGTTTGCCTGAGTCTATTATTAATATTGGTTTTCTTCCTAAGATTGAAAAACTAAGAATAGAAAAAAATCTCTGTTTATTCATTATTTCATTCCAACTTCCAGAAAAAGTATTTGCTGATAGTATGGTACTACAAAGTAAATGAATAAATATCTATAGTATAGCAGTATTAGGCTCAAATATATCCATTGTAATGATTTTGCTTGTTCAACAAACACTTATTCAAAATTCTACATTGTGAATATAAAACAAAGGTAAATAAGAAAGTTTGCATATTTTGTAGCAGTATTCATTATATCCACAAATCACCTTGAGAAGTGTTATTTGGTGATCATGCTGGGTGCATATTAAAAACATTGGCATTTCAAAAGTAATTTTTAAACAACTCCAAGGACAGATGTTCTTTCCCCATGTGAATTCTTTATAAATGTCATATTATTAGTATAACACTTTAAATTTAAAGAAAATCATAAATTTGGCAGAGTTTAGAATGAGAATATTTAAACTTTAAAAGTACAGCTATGAAAATAAATTATACTAATGACATTTTATAAAATATGTTTTATAAAGGATATTTAAGTCAATGGGTAAAAAGTTAAAAATTTTATAGCCAGATTATACATTCAGAATTAAACTCTGGATTTTTAAAAAATATTGCATTAATATTGCTTATTAATATAATTAATAACCTGTAAGCATTTAGATTTAATGTGCCCTATTTTCACATCATCTTGCAATTTCATATTACTGAATATTATGCTCAAATAAATTAAACATACTAGATATCTTTAGATTTTTCCTATTCTCCACTTTGTCCTATTTCGGAAACTGGTCCAAGGATGGGAAACAACAATACGATCAATTACAGCCTATCCATCTCTTTCAATGTCTGAATGATAAAAGGTTAAGGAAGTTGGAGTTGCTTCATCATAGAGAGAAAGCCTATGCAGACTTACACTATTGTGTAGTTTCTAGATTTCCAGAACTGTCTTGTCCACCTTCCAGAGGACTCTCCTGGCAGTCTTTTGTGGATTCTGTGAATTACTGTAGATGCACTCAATAAATTCCCTTTTCCTTAAGTTTATCATATTTGTTCTATATTGCTGGCAATAGAAGTAACCTTACCAATATGAAAACTTTGAAGGAAATATTTCTGTTAGAATTGCATTGCCAACCATAAATTAATTAAAATGGAATGTATTTTTATATTTTTATTGGAGATTTTACAATTTCTCATTCTAATGGCTTTTCTCTAGATCAGATTAAAATATACATATCCATTTTTTCATACAGATTATTCTAAATATATATACACATATTGAGAGAACATATATATATATATATTACATATATAGAGACAGATGAGAGATAAAAATATAGATTCTTCCTTGCAATGTCATTAAAAAGCCAATAGTTTTTCATAATCATATACCTAATTATCATAGGACAATTAATATATTTATCATGCATGCAGTAAGTAAGTGAAAAGAAATCAGTGATGATATTAATTAAAAAGCATTTTTCTAAGAAAGGTAAAGCATAGAAAAAATACTGTTGCAAAATTTGAAGTTCCATATTTATGGAAATCTCTTTATCATTTTGTTTGAGATAATTATTTTAAAAAAATGTTTGTGAATGTGATGAAGATTGCCTTTTTTCATATATGTACTTGATTTAGAAATAGCTTTTCCCCTCACCAGCTGATTTCAACTATATTTATAGTTGCCCAAAAAAAGTCCTGGAACACAACCCAGTAACCAACACTGAAATATTGCCTCTAAAAACACAATTCTAGTAGGAGGGACAAGTTTGATGAATGAAAGACAGTAACATACTTACACAAGTTGAAGTTAGGTAATTGCAAGCAGGTCTAAAAGAAATACTTAAAAGTTTTTACAAAAGAATGGAGACTCAGAAAGCTATGACAACTGGGCAGCAATTCCAATTAAGAGGACAATTTGTTTTAAGTTATTGAAGAAAAATAATTGCTAAAGTAAATTGAGACAATGTTCTCAGTGCAAACTGAAGGTAATGTCTATATGTAGTAGTAAATTAAAGTTTACATTTGAAGAAAAGGGAAAGGACTGTTAATCTGATTCATATTTTTACTTTTTAAGCAAATATGCAAGGAATGTCAGTTTCGTAAGAAATGTGAGAATGAATAAATTTGAACTCTAATATAAAGTAACTTCAGTTAAAATGAACATATAGATGCATTAAGTCTACTTAATGCGATAGCTATATCCTGTTCACATGCTATGAAATGCCTGTTAAAAATCTCAATTTTCATTCGTGTAAGATGTACAAGGTATAGACATACATGTTTGCCTATACAATGTATCTTTTTTTAGAATCTTAGTAAGTAATTTTGTATTCTTTTTAAATACATACAAGACCAGGATACATCCTGACATAATCATAAAATCATAGAACACAACCAGCTCCAATTCAGTCCCCAGCACTTTCCCCATCCTGGCCTCAGATCACAAAAAGTAAACTGTTATCTTAATACAGTGTTATTTTAATAATCACAAATACCATAGTAAATTTATAAATTAATTGATAGAAAACATTCTATCCCATTAACAACATGACAAAAATAGAATTTAAAGAGGAATTTTACACTAATATTATTATTAAGTCCTTTGGGTATAAACTAAGGAATGGGGTAACTGGGTCAAAATGTGGGTCCATTCCAAGTTTTCTGAGGAATCTCCACACTGCTTTCCAGAGTGGCTGCACCAATTTGCAACTCTACCAGCAATGTGTGCAGTGTGTCTTTTTCCCCACATCTGTACCAGTACCTATTATTGCTTGTGTTCTTGATAATAGCCATTGTAATTGGAGTAAGATGACATGTTAGTGTCGTTTTAATTTGCATTTATCAAGAATGGAGGAACTTTCGATTATGTAGAAGAAAATGAGATGGGGAAGGGGGCAGGGGTATGAAAACTGGTGGAATGAGACAGACATCATTACCCCATGTACATGTATGATTACAAGAATGGTGTGAATCTGCATCATATACAACCACAGAAATGAAAAGTTTTACCCCATTCGTGTATAGTGAATCAAAATGCAGTCTGTAAAAATAAAAAATAAAAACAAAATATAAAAAAGGTTAAAAAAATATATTAAACACAAATGAATTGCGACCATTCCCCAGTTTTATTACAGGCTGCCAGCTGAAGATGAAGTCTTACCACAGAAATTAAGAGAGGAATCCAGAGTTGTTTTTCTACAACAGAAAAGCAGAGAACTCTTAGATAATGAAGAGTTGCAGAATTTATAGTTTTTGTTGGACAAACACCAGACCCCACTTATGATTGGATGGGAAGCAATGAGCAATTATAAAATTTTTTTGAAGGTTGGTGAAGAGGCTGAACCAAAGTTCAAGCAATTTTTCACTGCAAAAGTCTTTGCTAAACTCCTTCATACAGATTGGAAGAATTTGCATACAGATGGAAGAAATTCCATCATGGAGTTCTTTAACTATGTCATGCGAAAAGTCTGGCTTCATCAAACAAGAATAGGGCTCAATTTAAATGATGTTGCAGGGCAAGGGCATCTTTGGGAATCTGATTTAGAAAACCACGTATTGGAACTTATCCCTACTTTGCCACAATTAGATGAACTGGAAAAATCCTTTTACTCCTTTTATGTTTGTACAGCAGTTAGGAAATTTTTCTTCTTTGTGGACCCTATAAGAAGAGGAAAAATTAAAAATCAAGGTATTTTAGCATGCAGCTTCCTGGATGACTTACTAGAGCTAAGGGATGAGAAATTATCCAAAGAGAGTCAAGAAACAAATTGGTTTTCTGCTCCTTCTGCCCTAAGGGTTTATGGCCAGTATTTGAATCTTGATAAAGATCACAGTAAAGAAGCACCCTCCCACTATGGAACAGCAACCATGACCAACATCTTCTTAGATCATGTTTTCCAGGAATATCTCACTTATGATGGAAAAATGAATGAAATCTTTGACATGATAAAACCAAAGGATCCTTTGAAAATCTCTCTTCAGAATTTAATCAACAATAATCAAAGAGACACACTCACTACAATTCTAATCTATCTGAATGACTTCTGGACTTAGGAAAACAGAGAAGCCCTTGTTGCAAATGACAATGAAAACTCTGCAAACCTTGATGATACGTGATCTCTGAAAAGCTATACTGTCTTTATTAAGATGCTTGAATGCTGCATGTGAAACCTTTGAAGCAGAATTCCTTTAGAAATGGTTTAAATAAAAATAATGTCTCTAAAGAACATACACACAAAACATGATTGTAA
Source organism: Sciurus carolinensis (assembly GCF_902686445.1). Classification (NCBI taxonomy): domain Eukaryota; kingdom Metazoa; phylum Chordata; class Mammalia; order Rodentia; family Sciuridae; genus Sciurus; species Sciurus carolinensis. Next base: position 92,044,012 of record NC_062224.1, read on the forward strand.
TGTCAGTAAATTCTCTCTCCTAAGCAATCTACCACTAATATCAATCAGATGAAAGGGAATATGAAAAATTTACCCTGAAGGAAATAGAGCTTACCACAATTTGTGTGAAGTTTCATATTTTTCAATAGGAAAATAGATTTATACATTGAAGTTAGTCATCATTTTTCTACATCATTCATTTATACCATGAAATATTGATTAAAAAATAAAAATTTTGCCTTGGGTTGTCATATAAGAAGAGATTGTAGGATTGCAGCTATAGATGAAGAAAGATGGGATCAAGAAAGGCTCAAGGCTGGGTGTGTTTAATCTGTTTGTTGTTTCCTGCAAGGCTTTGAGAAACATTTTTTCATTTGGTCCTTGCTGACCACCATATTTAATAGTGCAACCTGCACCTCCATGCCATGGTCAAACAAACCCCCATCCTATGATACTGTCTCTTTCATGCATATTGAATAGTTTATTTATTCATAGATATTTTATTATTTTGTTATCTTCACCCTTATTGCTTATATATTGTTTTAAGAATATCACTGGTAATTGGATGTTATCTGTAGTAGGCATGCAATAAATTTTCCATGGTAAATAAAGACTAAATTTCACAATACTGATATTTAAAGTTATTTTTAAATTCTTCTGGATGTTTTGATCATTGCTAACCTTCATTTTATTGCATTTATCATATGTAAGGCAAATCCCTGTTTTGAGTGTCCCCCAATTTTCAATAAGTGAAATTGTACTGAAAGGAAAACAAATAAAAAAATGAAACATTTAAAATAAAGTTTCTATTGGATGATTCTAACAAATACTCTGTTTCTGTTTCAAGAATAGTTAAAAACAAAATAAATCAAATGAACAACTGCTGTTTTTCTGCCAGAATGAAAAAAATGGAGTAATTTATTTTTTTCTGTTACATATTTCATCACCATCCAAATTATTGACATTTTAAGAAATAAAATGTAATTAGGAATTGAATTCCTTAGGACAATAATAGGTCTGAATAAAACTAGTCTTTTCATCTTCTAAGTTAGAAGGTGAGCATCCAGATGCTAGATACATCCCAGGCACGTTTATAACCAGTTATGAAACTAGCAGAGGTTGAACTTTCCAATTATTGACTCAATACTGCAGGAGAGATGGAACCAGGGAGGGAAGAACAGTGGTTATTACTCTGGCATTCAGTGACATATATTGGTACATCTTTTTCTATTTAAAAAACTTATTGTATTTAAATAACTTTATCTGCACTAATTTACTTCCAAAGGTTAAATACATTTTTTTAAAAAATATTTTTAGTTGCAGATGGACACAATACTTTGTTTTATTTATTTTTATTTTTATGTGGTGCTAAGGATTGAACCCAGTGCCTCACATGTACTAGGCAAGTGCTGTACCACTGAGCTATAACCCCAGCCCCAAAGTTAAGTAAAATTCTGGTTGACTAATAAACAGAAATTAATATTTTAACCCAATCTGAAGTATCATAATGACAGACAGTGGGTAACATATTTTCAAGAGTTAAAATGTCTCTCAAATAGTTTCAGTGCTTCTTATTTTATAGAGTTCTCATTTTATGGTGTTTAATATACATTTAGAGCCATATGTCTCTTCAGATTTGGAAGTCAGATGGGATGAGTGGAATAAAAAGGCTTTGGCATTTAGATGGTTATCTGCATATAGATTAATGTGCTAATTACTCTTCCTGAATCACATAAAAGTCATTTGAACAGAGGAGTCAATGTTAATTTGAAACAGTGGACACATTATTGATGAGCATTAGAATCTCTCTGCAGTATGTGTGTGATGATTATTTGTGAATATGCAGATGAAAGTAGTTAAGTTTTCATATCAAAGAACACATAGACTGATGGAAGATAATTAAGAGTTCAGTCACAAATCAAAAAATACTTAAAATATCTGTCATACAAATATTATATTATTGAAATGGAACTATTTAACTATTAATAATATATTTTAATCAATGAGGTTCTCAGGTTTATACATTAGCCTCAGATTCAGCTGCCTTATCTGATTACCAGTACATTATTTTGTTCTTCTATTATACAATTAATATCTTTTATCTTCAGGGTTATGCATACTGTTCTGAATTCAGTTCATATTCTTGTCCACTGAGTAGGTTTACTTTTTAAGGACCCAGTAACAAAAGATTCTTTGAGATTATAGCTGTGTTTTAACTGCAAGTTCTTCAACATTATCCAATCCTATGTTTTAACAAGGACGGAAAGTCTAGTTGTAATTTTTAAGTCATCTACTTGTACATCCTACAATGTTCTTAGAAGCGAGTCCAGTTGAAATCCAGGTGGGAGATTTATTACCCTAAGTGTGTAGGTAAGGAAAGAAACCTTTTCCTGTTGGTGTTTTAGGTTCTTGGCTGGGGCTCTGTAATAAAAACCATAAAATTAAAGTACACAAATGTAAAGAAATTCCCTGGCTCAGAATGGTTCCACTTATTTTTCTGACTTTAACGTGGTGCAAAAGGAAAACACATTCAATGGAACCTCATCTTCTTTGAGTTTGGAATTTTGATCTTTCCTGAATGATCTACAGTACCATACCCTAGTGATGCTGAGCAGCAGCTCTCAGTCAGTCAGAAGATCACAAGGGTAAAAGCCAATACTCTACAGTATATTGTATTGCTAACTATGATACCTGGCAGGTTGGGTGTATTAAGTCACTTATGACTTAATAATATTTTCTGTGAAGTAAGACCATGATAAATCATCTGTGTTTGATTTTAAAAAGTAAGTAAAGAACAGAGAAATGAAGCTAATCTAAATTTCCTATGTACATACATGAATATACCACAGTGATTCTCATCATATATATCCACCAAGATAATAAATGAAAATAAAAAGAGAAAAAAATCTAAAGAAAAGATCAGTAGAAGGAAACAGGGGGAGAGATGGGGAGAGAAATGGGAGACGCTGGGAATGGAATTTGAGCAAACTACATTTCATGCTTTCTTAATAATGTCAAACTGAATGGTATTGCTATGTATAACCATAAATAAACACTAACAAAGTCCATATCTTCAAAGGTATACCTATTCTAATTGTGACTCAAAATGAAACCCAAGAACTATATTATGACTTAAAATCAGTAAGTCTTTTACTGGTCCAAATATAGGTGCAAGTGGAATCCTCAAACAGGTTATAAATGAAGCAGCCCTTGTGATTAAGAGTCTTCAGAGACATAAGAAAGACAGACAAAGCCCCTCGGATGTGGCAAAAATAGGAAAGACATAAGGAACAAAAGAGATGCAACCACTTTTCCATTCTGCCATCTATAAGTTCTCCAGGCCCCAGCATAATGAACAGCTGCCTGAAGATGCAGACCTGACAACCTACTCCTTCTGAAATGGGGAAATTAAACTAAATACAAAGGCAAGCCCTTTGGACATCAAAATAAGACAGATATAAAAACCGAATCTTTCCCTGAGAAGGAAAGGATCACTAAACAGTAGGTACCCAAAACCAAGTCCATGATAGTTATAATTCAAAAAATTAATTATTTCAATTATTTTAATCTTAATTAATTCAAGAAAAACAAGCAAACAAAAAAATGGATATTTAATACTCACACGAAGCTGGATTCTGCTAACAGAAATCCGATAGGCTGACTTAGTATAAGACTCTTTACCTTTGACTGTCTTTGTTAGAAATCTCAGGTTTCAAATGAGTATCCAGACCAACAGGGTATCCCAGCTTGATGGTATCTCATCCTTGTTGCTAGAAAATGAAGGGAAGGGAGAATTCATTTCCTTTCACCCTTTTATGTTCTTGGCTAGGAATCTGTAGCAAAAAGATTAGCAAGAAAAGACACGCACTTTTATTTAAGTTTTATGTGACCCAGGGCGATGCATAAGAAATGGAAGACCTGAAAATTTGTCAAATGTGTCTTTTCATGATAGATTTGAGGAAGAGTGGAAAAAATGTGGAGGAACAAAGGATGTGAGTAGGTAAGATATAATCCTTAAGAAACAAGAGTAGTAAACTGGGAGAGGCTACCAAGGCCTGATAGGTCTCTCTACATTCCTCCATCTTCAGGATCAGGGGTCTCTTTTCTTCTGGATATAGCAAGGACACCATCCATATAAGAGTCTCATGACAAACAGAACAAAATTGGAGAGTCCTCCCTGTACCTGCTATTTTTCAATTCAATACACCAGGGTACCATACTTTGGGGTAGCATGTTCTAAACCCCATCGAGTTCAAGGACTGAATTTTCAATGAGGTATTCTTGGTTTCTTTTCATGTTGAATTATAAATAAAAATAGTTCACTAGATTATAAGTATAATATTTATGATGATACTGTACTGCACTACATAAATATTTTAAAACATACAAGAATGTTTTATCATGATTGAAAAACTTATGAGTTGCCTAACTAGCAACTTAGCCTAAAAGTACTATCCTTTCAAACAGTCAGTGATAGAGGTTGGGCACAGTGGTGCATGCCTATAATCCCAGTAGCTCAGGAGATCTGAGGCAGGAGGATCCCAAGTTCAAAGCCAGTCTCAGAAATTTAGTGAGGCCCTAAGCAACTCAGTGAGACCCTGATTTGTATAATCAAAGCTACACTGACATTTCATCTCATACCACTCAGAATGGTAGTCATCAAGAATATAAATAATAATAAATGCTCTAGAGAGTGTGGAGAAAAAGGAACACTTTTATGCCGTTGGTGGGATATAACTACCATAGAAATTTGAAAATTGATATAAATACCATAGAAAATTGATATAACATAGAAATCATCATGAAGGTTCCTCAAAAGACTAGGCATGGAACCACCGTATGATCCAGCTATACACTCCTCAGTATTTATCTTAAAGAATACTGCAGTGACACATGCAAATCCACGTGTAGAGCAGCAAAATTCATAATAACCAAACCTTAGGATCAGCCTAGATGTCCATCAGTGTATAAATGAGTAGAGAAAATGTGGTATACACAACTGAGTTTTACTCAGTCTTATAAGAAGAATGAAATTATGTCATTTGCAGAAAAATGGATGGAACTGAGAACATTATGTGGAACAAAATAAGCCAAATTCACAAGGTCAAGGATCATATGATTTCTCTCATATGTGGAAGCTACAGAGGAAAAGAAAAGAGTTGGAGGTGGAAGACCTCGTGAAAATCAAAGGGAGATCAGTAGAGGAAAGGGACCAGGGCAGGTGGTAAGAGCAGGGGAGGGAGAGGGGAAGTGCTGAGAGCCAAACTGGCCAAATTATATTGGTATATTGTATGTATATATTAATATTGCAACAAATCCCATCATTATAGACAACTATAATGTGCCAATAAAAAATGTGGAAAAAAATCGCAGTTAGGTCTTTTTATTTTTCTAGTAATATATCAGAAATTCTCCTGGTTTTACCAAGATTCTACTCTTACTGATTGCATATATTGTATGTTAGTATAATCCATTATAGAAAGTCTTGTTTAGTTGTTGTTGTTAGTGTTGAAAAGCTATCCCATCTTATGTTCAAATTATTGACTTCCATTTCTGATCGTAACATAGTTTTTTTTTTTTTTTTTTTAAATATTTGCAGTACTCAGGTCAAACCCAAGTTCTCACACATGCAAGGCCAAAGCTCTGACACTGAACCATATCCCCAGTCCACACTCCAACACATTCTTTCATTCACTAAGGAGGTCAAGTTGGGAATACATTTACTATTTTGTGTAAAGTTAGTAACTATTTTCACAGGGGAATGTTTTCATGTTTGCATATTTAATTTATTTATTACCCTGATGTTTTATTTTCTAAGAAAACACTCATCTTTAAAGGATTTTTAGTGTTTTCATCATGAAGAAATAAATGTTTGAGGGGCTAGATCTGTTTAACCTGATTCATGCAATATACAATGTATACATGTATTAAAACATTTCATGGTACTCCATACTATGTACAGTCTTTATGATTTTATAGATCTAGTAAAAATAAATTTAAAATAGAAGACAATTATTTTTATGACAGGAAAATATATCTTGAATTTAGATTTATATTCTGCAAGCACTACATTCAAATTTCCTTTTAAAATTTGAATGTAAGCTCTCTCTTAAAATACAAATTCATAACTTCTATTTTATTCATGTGTTCTTAAATAGCTGCTTTAGAAGGATTGAATTTTCAATGACTCGTTTTTTTCACTCATTTCCTTTTTTAAGGCCTTATCTCCACCTCATATTTTATAAATCAAGATTAATCTGTTATATCGCCTGATGAACTTCAATAACACTATGTAGTATTTAAAACTTATTAACATATATGTGCCATCTGTTCCCAATTTAAATATCACACATTGAAATTTCTAAACTTGCACACCTTAGGATAATTTTTGGTTTTTAAAATCTTTTTCTAGAATATTCTTCATGTTCTCACAAATGCATAAATATAATTCAAAAATTTTATTTTTCACATTTGAGTCATAATCTCAGTGAAAGTATATACTGAATGTGGGACTATGTGAATGCAGGAAATAAAGCAGAAACTGGAACCAGGCAGAATTAGAAGTGGTGACATTCTTGCACGTCACTAACACGTGACTGTATTTTTACACATGTAGGTAAGTATTGTATTTAACAGTATTCATGTTACAGGTATCATTGATGACCAAGTAATATTCTTAAAGCACCACAATAAGGAAAATAAATACCTATTTGCAATATTGCCTTAGGGTATAATATTAATCAAATATTAATAATAGCATTATTGTTATGGACAATTTAAATATTTTATGTTTTAACAGTTTTCTTATAATAACTCCAAGGTAAAAACAATTATTTCCAGTTCATACATGATGAAACTGAGGCAAAGTGAAGTAGATAACTGACCAATATGACATAGTTAGTAAGTGAGAAAATGAATTCTAAAACCACATAACCTGGACACCAGGGTTCAATTATCTTTTTGTTTCTAGATTAACTCAGAAAATTATTATAGTGTATGACTTCTTAGTGCTTTGCACACTTTTTATTGTTTGGAAGCTAAAATTATTGAAATAACTCATAAAGATTGATAAGTATTAACTTAAATTCAACATCATGAAAATATAAGTTCTGTAATAAGAATTTACTAATTTACCTTCTAAAAATAACTTTAATATAAAACTTGTAATATGGTTTTAATTAGCTTTCCTGCCATTATGTAATTATTCTTATGCTTTGAAACAATGGCAAAGTAAATGTATTTGAACTTAAAATTACGATTTTGAATTACTAAATATTAACTGGAAAGCTATTTTTAAAAGCAAAAATTAAAAAAAAAAATAACAAAAAAATTTTGCAAACATAAACTCAAGGGTCATTTTTAGGAAGGAATTCTTCCAGAAAAGTCCACCACTAATACCCTCAGACTCATTTTGCTTTCATTTCTTCTAAACATTTTAATGGCATTTAAATTTATTGAGAAATTGAAACAACTGGATCTAAGTAACAACAATAAACATAATAAAAATTCATTGTTGTTTTATATATTTGTGTTTTTTTGTATGCTTCTGGCATTAAATATATTTGTCTTAAGATCACATCCATCTTCCATATTTTGTTGATAGGTTTGACTGATATCAACAAATGATAGAAGTAAATATACCTGAAGACCATTGGTTTACATGTGAAGCATTTATGATACATAATAAAATATAAGCTCATATGTTTGATTCCAGAGTAAATGCTAACATTTATGACATGGCCTACACCATTCTTTTTTGTAACTTGAAAATTGTAGACTACAGACTTCAAATTTTATTATTTTAATAATTTTTGATGAATTCAATATCAATGAGTCCATGAATATATGAACTTCTCAGGTGTTTTATGGTTATATATTCTATCCTGTGTTAGCCAGAACTTCCACTGTCATGTTTAAAATCATTATTATCCACAACTAAACCCGCTATCAATTTCTAGTACCTTTCTTTTCAACCTGTGTAATTTATTTTGACATCATCTCTGTATTTCTCTTTAACAATTACTTGATCATAAAGGCTCAACTGTGGTTTTAAAAGTAATCATGCCTATGTCCTTTTCATACAAAGCTGAATATATTTATAGTAATACTAATCATTTTCTTAAAATGTTCAGTTCAAGGAAAATAAAATGAACTGACTGCCAACAAGAAATTACTTGACCACACTAGAACCTTCAGTCCATTGACTCAAACACCTTGCTGTATTTCCCTTTACCCCCACTTCCAATCCTCCCTTTGCTATTATATGCCATGTCTATTTTCTTTTTTTTTTTTTTTTTATGATCCATGACTACTTCCCTGTGCCTATGATTTTGACTCTCTTTCTCTTTTTTGGTATATTTTACTAACTTGAGAAAATCCGCATCTGATAATAAGACAATACTCCTCCTACTCCACGTCTGCATCAATGGTTACAAATTTATCTAGAGAAAAATAGATAGCTTTGTCAACTCAAGACTGACAATGTTAAGTAACTCTCTGGTGCTGCTCTGCAACCTTACTATTAATTATACCATTCACATCTTTCTTTCCCAATTTCCCTATATTATAATCTTCTCTCCTCAACCGTCTCAACCACCTAAATCAGATGGAAGGGAACTTTTTAAAATTACCATGATTATATCTTTATTTATCACCTTCTTACATAAAACTCCACCTTCTTTATACTATTCAAAAAAATATCATTGCACCTATTTTTCCGTTTCCAAAATTATGTTTTGCTTTATTCAATCACTTGTGTTAAAATATAAAGAAGAAAATGAAGATTAAAAATAGGTTTTTTGATCTCACAATCTCCTACTTTCCCTATCCACAGTGGTTACTAAATTCAAAGTGGTTACTAAATTCCTATCACCAATACATTTTACTGCTGGAATTTACCTCAAAATAAATCTTTTACCCACTTATGTTCACTAAAATGTTCTATAAAGGGCTCCTATGATCATTATGTTGTTGAATTTAATGGTCAATTATCAAGACAAATTTTATTGAACCTAACACAATCATGTATCAAAATTGGTCACCCCCTTTAAAAAATATTTTCCTTGTTAATTGCAATTTTGGTTTATTTTCATCTTTCTTTTATTTCCATTGCTTTTATGTATTTTATTGTTTTCTCTAACCTCTCTGAGAATACAACTCACTTTACACTTAGCTATCCTTTTACCACAGGTATTATTATTCCTTGATATAGCTTAAAATTCCACCTCATACACGTTTTCCAAATATTTACCACTAATTCATACTTCTCCTGTGAGCATCATACCAATAAATGCAAATGCCATAACATATCTCCACTCAGATTTTATAAAGACATCTCGTACCTGAAGTATTAAAAAGAAAACTTCTAATTATCTTCTAAGGCATGATCTTCTTATCATCTTTCCAAACTGAGAAATGACTATTCTATTATTTTAATTATTAAGACTAAACACTTAAAGTTATCTTTATTAATTAATTTTTTGGTGAAACAAAACATTTTAAACGTATATTTTAGTTTTCATCATTATTGTCCTATGTGTGTGTTGATATATTGGCAACCTACCACCATTTCTACCATTAACATTCTTGTCCAGTTAACCACCCACTCTCATTAGACTACCACAGCAAATTTATAATGTGTGTTCCTTCTACTCTTCACTAATGCTCGCTAGATTCAACAAAGCTACTGAAACTTTTCTATCAACAAATATCAGTTCATATGAATTAATTCCATATTCAAATCCATTGGATTACATCTCTTTTGAATCAAGGTAAAAGATATTGTTTTAAATTGGCCTTACTTCTGCTTCTTCTGCTTTACTGAATTCATGTTTTGCTACATTCTCCTTCTCTTTGCTTGCTCCAGAAAAACTGGCATCCTTGTTATTTGTAATATGTCAGGCGTGCTGTCATGTTAGGTCATTTGTGCTTGTTCCATCTCTCAGGAATGTTCTTCCTCTAAATATTTGCATTACATGCCCTATTTCCTTCTGATTATCCACTTGATCAGAAAAGTTTTTCTTGATTCTCTTCTTCATGTCAATTATCCATTACTCTAAGATTTAAACCATTGCTAATTGCCTTATCTGTGAACATGGGTCTTGGCTTTTAAAATATTTTTCCTCGTATAGTTAGCATGATTTCAAGATTTGTCAATAGATATAACTGGGGAGACCTGGCAGAAGGAATGAGTTTTGCTTCCTAGTTTTGGTGTGCTCTGCTACCTGCTTCCTGGGGATGGGGTACTTTTTACAACTGTTTTGCTGCGTGCAGAGCATATACTTGCAAAATGTATGCCACGTCTCTACAACTCCACGAGAGCAGCAAGACCCAGCAACCAGTTACTCTCAGAACTCTGCTAAGATAATTCTGTAGTGCAGTGCCTCTGGTGAGACATCTCTGAATGAAAAACTTTTCCCAAAATCTTAAGGACCAATTTCCAGAAAATTCCATAGGTGTGATGCCATAGTGACTTGCTGCCATACCCATGATTTGTCCTATAGGCACTGGATCTCAGTCCTGGATGGAATAAGGGTGGCCTCTTCATGGCTTGTTCCACTTGAACCTTTGACTGCCCCTTACATCTACAATCCCTCTGTCTTTAGTGTTTCATTTACTTCAAAGCAGCCAATTCCTCACTACTCAAACCCCCATTTAGAGTTAATAATTCTTTAAGTTGTATGTCCCCTATTCAAATTACAGTATTATTTCCATCTCCTAAACAGAGACATTCTTGACCATATATTATAAAATATCAATCTTAGTCCATATGATTATTTTTATCCAACTTCCTGTTTTACTTGCCTCTAAGACAATTGTCACCTTTAATTCTCAATTTAAAATGAGACAAACAACAGGATACACCAAACTTGTCTTATTACCAGATTTCTGCTACTAAAATTTTAGCAAGAATGCATGTTCCCAGTGAATTAAAGTATTTCTATAGTGCAGCCAGAAGATGCACACACCAGTGGTTCACAGGGAAATGTCAATCCTTGAGCACTTGCTCTCTTCTTTCCCTGTGTGCGCCCCTGTGCCCCTCTGCTGAACCTAATGAGCAAGTCCTGAAACACACTGCCCAGAGACAAAGCAATTCCATGTCCAAGATGCATCTTTTCTATCAATTATAACAAAAGTTATTTACAAATTGGCTAATTCACTAGCTCTACTTTTTATGATTCACTATTATTTTAGTTGTAACTCTGCCAATATGTTTATCTAGAGGCCTGTTGCCATTTCTGTCTTCAGTGAAAATTTTTGTCCCCAAGAAAGGATAACAGATTGAGTTGGTATAGTTTATTCTTGGTTACCAAAAATACTCATGTAGCTTTGGGATTTTGATGTGTGGAAAAGCATGATCCACCCTACGATCTCAATCACACAAAATGGGATATGGTGTATGTATATGCACAACCAGGAGGGACACATCCAACTAAGCTGCTTGTGACAGGATGAGTTTGTTCTTTGCTTGTGTTTTTATTTTTCCTGTAATACACACATTAACTTCTAAAAAAATAAATGATATTTTAAAAACAAAAAAAGCAAACAAACAAAATGACAATTGCCACCTTCTGACATTCTATATATGTTTATTATCTAACGTTTTACACAAATAACATAAGTAGTAATTGAAAAAGAAAAACAGTAATGCAGTTTTTAAAGCTGCCTGAGGCTTAGATTCCTTGTTATTTTCTTGCAGTATCTTCTCTACCTAGAATGATGCCTGGTATTTAATCTGTCTTCAAGATATATTTGAAGAATGAAACTGTGCAAGAATAACACTTGGAAAAATATGTAAACCAGACTCAGTATAACCCTATTCCTAATGGATGTTAATTATTACAATAAATGCATAAATATTGTATAATAGTTATTAAATCTATTGTTATTACATTACTTATTATAAACTTCTAAGACTTTTAATAGTGTATATGAAGATAATTACTGTGAATTAAGAATAATTGTATACCTTTAGTTAGAAAGTACCTTTTATTAAGAGAAGTTGAAAAAGACTGAAAATAAATGTATCACTTCTTCAGGGAAACAGATTTTTGTGATATCAACATTGACATTTCAAATGAAAAAACAAACAACATAACTTTGTTGAATTTTTACTTTTTCAAGGATTGGTGCTCTGTTATAAGAAATAACTAATTGAGAAACAATGTCTGAATCATCATTGAAATTTTACATTGGGTTGTTATATTAATTTAAAAGAATTTCTTAGAAAGTTAACTTACAGTGAGATTTTTAAGTAAGATGGCAGGTAGATTTCATTAGTGTATTCAAACTTTAATGACCGGTATTGGTCAAAGAGTCCTAATTCTCTAAGTTTTGCCATATCAGTTAGGGGTATGATGGATGGATGATGTCCATATTTATGATCTACATTTATTATACCTCCTTTAACATAATTACATAAAAAAGATCACAAACGGTTTAGTACATAGTCTTCTAAAATATACGCTAAAAGTCAATTTAAACACCCATTTATTTTCAATGCTATCTAAATTTTTTAAAAGAGACATTTTTATTTTGCTATTTTGTTTATATAATGTCAAACAACTGGTTTTTAAAATCCATAGATTACTAAGTTTCAGGATCTTTTCTCCATTTGACACAATGTAGAAATAAATTGAGAAGTCAGTTGTTTTGAGGATTTATAGTATGGGTCTATGCATAGCACTGATGAGCAGAATCCTTCCTCAAGAATATATAAATGCATATTTATTTCTGACACTTCTGGTTCATGGAGTTTAAGTCTGAAGTTTAAAAACAAATTAACTTTCAAAGCTTCAAAGGCAGAATGACATTCATTTTCACTCTACTGAAGCTACATCAGTAGTAATTGAAGAGGAAAATGGTAATGCAGATGTCAAGGCCCCCTGAGCAGTAAGGATTCAGCAGACTACTTAGTGGAAAAGACTATTGGGTCATAGCTTTAATAACTCGCACATATCTGCTTTTAATTAGTCTTTGGCAGATTATATGACCTCTATAAAGAGCTCAAGGAATATTTCCATGTTGTCAGGCTATTCAAGAGTGCCCATGAGTGACACACCACTGTCTCCTTTCCTAGAAAAACACAATTTATTCCAGGATGGACAGTTAAAAGCCCAATTAATCTCTGGCCGTGGCACTTGTAGAACTAGCCAACATGCTCAACTTTAGTTTGCTCTAAGCAAGCAATCTTTAAGCATGCAATCTATGTGTTCATTAATGTAATTTGTATTTCAGTTCCATTGGTTATTTTTCAGACCTGGGGATTGAATTTAGAACCTAGTACATACTAGGGAAGTATGTATATCCCCAGACCTATAGGATCAAATTCTAAATTTCCTTTTTAATACATATCAGTTTGTTTATTCTCTCTTTAGATTTTCTCTCACTACAAAACTAGAACAAAAATATTATTTTTGCTTTTATTATGATATTGCTCTTTGTCATATTAACTTTGCTATTTAATATATTGAATTTATATAAAATATATTTGGGCTTTACTATGTATGGAATGAATTCTCTATAATTTTTTGACATAATTTTGCAAAAATGACATTATTATAAATCCCATCTTTAAAAAAATACATTATAATTACAGCCCTTGTGACCCCTTATTAAATTTAATAATAATTCTCCTAGCCAAGGCAGAGGTATGCCTGTAATCCCAGAGGTTCTGGAGCTAAAGCAGAAGAATTATGAGTTTAAAGCCAGCCTCCATAAATTAGCAAGGCCCCAAGTAACTTAGTGAGACCCTGTTTAAAAATAAAACTTTTTAAAAAAAACTGGAGATGTGCTTTAGTGGTTAAGTACCCCTGGGTTCAATCCTGGTTTAAAAAAACAAAACAAAACTCTCCTAAAAAACAAAGTATAAGTAAATCAGAAAGAAAACCAACAAAGAATAATACAAACAAGAAAGGAAAAACAGAAAAATAGCTTGCAATGAATACGTCTTTTACTAAAACTTCCTTTTATGTACTTTCTTATATTTTCTCCCAGAATCTTCATGGTAAGGAAAATTCTTGAACTTACTATAAATTTCATAGAAAATATAAAACTACACTGTATAAAATTCTTTAAAATAAGTGTGTGCTTCTAGAACAGCTCAATGTTTCCTGAATACATACTTTAATTAGGTGGCTGTCTGACTCTTCAGTTTTATCTCCACATGCAGCTTAGGTCTTCAGAAGGGCTGCCTGCTGATTTTTTTCTTTATTGTACATTCTGCACTCTTTAATTTGTTTCCAAAGACATGAAGTGCAAAAGGAAGAACATTTTTTAAGGAAATTGTTATTTCTGAGAATATCTGAGAAAGAGCAAGGGAGGAAAGAACACAAGACATCTGCAAAACATTAAGGTCAAGTCCTTTATTGCTAATCTGAATGTTCACCTGATATCTAGTACATGATTTCTCTTACTCTATTTGCTGTGTTAATGACCTTAATATCACACATCTCTGCCTGTCTGTTATAATAATGTCTGTGTTCCTGCATTGAAAAATTAACACTGTCACTTTAATCTAAAAATTGCCACACATCAAGTTTCATTTCCAATGCATGACCATATAGGGTAGGAACTTTTCTTCTGACAATATATGCCAAAGGACCAATGGGTAAGATATGCATTGTATACGTATATATGACAGACTATGTTTTACTGAACAGTATTATATATATACACATATTTATAGTGTGTGTGTGTGTATATATATATATATATACATATACATATACATATTATATATGAAAACTTTCTTTTTCTTTTCTTTTTTTCTTTTTTTTTTTTTTTTGCAGTGCTGGAGATTGAACCCAGGGTCTTGTGTTTGTGAGGCAAGCACTCTACCAACCCTGAAAACTTTGTTTACACAATTATTTCAATAAAGTTTGTTGCAGAAGGATTTTGGTTTGGTTTAACTCATTTTTAGCATTATACAAATAAACATGTAAATAATACAAAAAAGAATTCACTGAGTAACTGTGAAATAAGAGTCAGAATCAAACTTACATAACTAATATCTAGAAAATACTATTATATGTATAGTTGATGCATTAAAATCTATGGAATATGAATTCAACTTGATTAGAAGTATCTATCATTAAATATTGAAAACAATGTTTCAGAATGTTTTAAATGCATATTTATAATTTTTTCTTTATCAGCTCATATCAGTTTGATTTGAATTCTATAATAAAATAAAAACACCAATAATACATTCCAGAAGATTATTAGATATTTTTGAAATATACAAACTCTGTATCCTAAGTCTATTTGGGAAATGGTCCTACCTGTTTAAGAACTATAAAAATCAGTAAACATAGAAAATGGTTAATTTCAAAAACATGAATAATTTGTATGACTACTTTAAATATTAGTTCAGTGGTAAGTGGTAAGGGGCATTTTAATTGAACTAAATGCTTAGAGAGATTCTTTAAAGAAAGAAAACTAAGGACTAGAACTTGGAAAAGTTGAAGAATAAAGAAACACACCCAGGGAGAGTTGACCACAAGAAGAATGTGGCACTTCATTCTTTGTGGGAAGAATGCTTGGGTGAAGTGTCCCTGTATCCAGTTAGTTAAGCAGTTCCCCTACCCAGAAGGATTAAGTGTTCACTTAGGAAATGCTCCTGTTAATTTTAGATAAAAGGCTCATTGTTGGGCTGAGGATATAGCTCAGTTGTTAGAGTGCTTGCCTTGTATGCATTAGGCCCTGGGTTGGATCCCTAGCACCACAAAAAAAAAAAAAAAAAAAAAAAAAAAAAAAAGTTCATTTTCATGTCCAAAAAATTCAAAGATTGAAGGAACATGTTTTAGGCTCTTTAAACACCTGATATTTTGCATCCTTTCCTTTTTAGAAAAAGAAAAATCACAGGACAAAGCATAATACTTAGGGAATAAATGAGGTCCTTAAGTCTTCTCAAGGCTTCATACTCAATAATGTTCGGTAACAATGAAAATCATAATGATAATAATGATTGAATAATAAATAGAACAAAAATGACAAAGGATAGAGGAGGAAGAGGAGATTTTAAAGAGGAGGAAACTTGAAGAAAAAAAGAAGAAAAATTGAGCACGATCACTATATAGAGCACATCCTGTGATAGAGCTACGTGAATGATTAATTTTTCCAAAATCCTATGAGAAAGCTTCTACAAGAATTATTATTTTATGAATGAACCAGACAAGCTAGCACTTTAAAGTACTTTGAATGAGTTAAAATCCCTGAAACATATGTCTCATTCTATACCTCTTAAAATTGTGCTCTATATTTTTTTGTGCAATATAATGATATGTTCAAATAGAAAGAAAACCTCAAGTAACTTTCTCTGGTCACCTAAATATAAAACAAATGACAGCCACAGAAATAAAAGAACAAATGCATTAATCCCCTCTTCTGTGCAACAGAAATCTAAAAAATAAAAAATAAAAAAAAGGAGAGGAAGTATTTCCACACATACACACAAAAAGAAATGAAGGTTAAGAATATATGATGAGAACCAGGCAGAAAAGATCAATCTTTGTGATGAATTTGAAGAAAATAGATGAGATTATGAAAATACAATATTTAAAGGTGATAAACACATTTTTTTTCTTGTTTTGTTTTGTTTTGGTACTTGGGATTGAACCCAGGGGCACTTAACCACTGAACTACATTCCCCACTCCTTTTTTGTATTTTATTTAGAGACAGGGTCTCATTGAGTTGCATAGGGCCTCATTAAGTTTCTGAGGCTGGCTTTGAACTCATGATCCTCCTGCTTCAGCCACCAGAGCTGCTGGGATTATAGGCGTGCTCTACCACACCCAGCTCTAAACATTGATTTTGACATAAAAAATATTCAAGAGGTGGCAGTGCCACTAACACTAGGAATTAGATGTAGTAGGAAAGTAAAATTTCTCTGTAGGGAAAGAATAAATACAGGTCAGTTTTCATACTTTGTTTCAGAATATTGAGTTTCTTACAAATCAAAATGGGGAAAATGACACATATGCATACAATAGAAAAATACAAGAACAATGGGATTTAAACTTTATTTTTCATTTTGGGAAAAGTAACATCACAGCTGGGGCATTTAATTCAAATTTCAATGAATAAGTATATGCTTCTGAGATATTCCCATTGACATAGTTTTCTCTCTTGCTACATTATTGTTATAATGCATAAATTAATAATTAATATTTCTCACATTCATAACTTTTGGCTTATTTTATAAGTATAAGAGAAATTGAAAGATTGGTGTTTTAAAATAAATGACATTGACAAATAGTTTTCTTTCATTTCAAATTATAACAAAAATAAAAGTCACAATAAAAACTGCCAATAGGTAAATAATGATGTAATGAATACTTCCTAAAACAAATTTTTGAAACTTTCTTACCCAAAATCATTTACATTTCAGGTAGAGTTGCACTTTTGAATGAGCACTATGGATGCAAATATCATAATATAAAGCTCACTACCCTTTAACATGATTATAAATTGCTGATATTAAAACATTTCAATTTGTAAACTAGGATATTTTGATTCAGTTTACTTAAGTCTATCACAAAATGCTTTTACTCTTTATTTCAGAGCATTATAGTTATGTGTAACAGTTAAGTTCATTTTGACAAAATCAAAATGTGTGGAATTTGATTTACTCCATTTCAGTAATCTGTCCCCCTCCCCCTTTCTCTCCTTTTGTCATGCTTCCTATTTTCCTTCCTCAACTCTACTGATTTCTTTCACTTGTGTACTTACGTATTTTTCATTGTTGTTTTATACATATCCATAAAAGTGGAATTCACCATAGTATATTTATACAGGCACATAGCATGATTTTGTTAAATTCATTCCACATTTCCATCCCCTTTCTCATCCCTTTTTCCTCCCTCTTCTATTCCACTGATTTTCCTATATTTTTATGATATCAAATCCCTCTCACTTTTTTCCTTGTTTTGCTCTACATTTTTGCCTGTGAGAGAAAACATTCAACTCTTGATTTTCTGATTTTGACACTTCATTTATTACAATGTTCCCTACTTACATTCATTTACCTCTAAATACCATAACTTTAATCTTTTTTATGACTGAGTAAAATTTCATTGTGTATATCTACCACATTTTCTTAATCTATTCATCTATTGTTGGATACCTTGATTGATTATATGACTTGACTGTTTTGCGTACATTGCTATAAATATTGAAGATGTGTCACTATCGTATGCTGATTTTAGTTCTCTTGATAAATACTAAGGAATATGATTGCTGGGTCATATGGTGGTTCCATTTCTAGATTTTGAGGAATCTTCATACTGCTTTCCAGAGTGTTTGTACTAATATACAGTTGAATCAACAATGTATAAGTGGTCCCTCCCTGAAATTCTCATGAGCATTTATTATTATTTGTATTCTTGATAATTTCTGTTCTAACTAGAGTGAGATGAAATTTTACCTAGTCCTAATTTGCATTTCCATGATTTCTAGAGGTGTTGAACATCTTTTCATATATTTCTGGGCCATTCGTGTTTCTCATTTTGAAAAGTGTCTGCTTAATTCATCGAACCATTTATTAATGGGATTATTTGTGTTATGGTGTTAAATTTTTGAGTTCTTGATATATTTTCAATATTTATCCTGTCTCAGAGGATCAACTAGCAAGTCTTTCTCTTATTCTGTAGACTCACTCTTAATTATTTCCTTTATCAGGCAGAAGCTTTGTAATTTGTTGCCTTTCTACTTACTGACAATTGATTTTATTTCTTGAGCTTTAGGTGTCTGAAGGAAGTTGGTACTTGCACCAGTATGATGGCGTGCTCACTGTATGTATGCAGCTTGTGCAAAATCTTTGATCTGATTCCTGTCTTTGATCCCTTTGGTTTGATTTTTATGCAGCTTGAGAGAAAAAGATGTATCTTCATTATGCATGGATATCAGGTTTTCCCAGCATCAGTTCTATGTTATCTCTAATATATGTTTTCTTTTTTCCTTTAATGTGTCCTTGTCTGAGTTTGGTACTAGATCTATACTGCCTTCATAGAATGTATTCGAGAGGGTTCTTATCCTTTAAATTCATGGAATAATTTGAGAAAGACTTGTCGTAGTTCTTTTTTAAAGGTATGACACAATCTGTCTGAGAATCCCTCAGGTCCTGAACTTTTCCTAATTAGAAGGTTTTTAATTGCTGTTTCAATTTTATTAATTGATATTATTCTGTTTAGGTTTCTATACCTTCCTTATTCAATTTGATCAGATAATATGTGTATAGAAAATTATCAATTTCTTCTACATTTCTGGTTTATTGGAGTATAATTTTTCAAAATATTTCTGATGATGCTATGGATTTCAAAAGTGTGAACACTATAGAAAATTTTCTCTATATTAGTCATCTTCATCTATTTGGGAGCTTTGAAATTTGATTTTGGGTTCCTCTATTTATTATTTATTTTTATTGGTTCTATTTAGTTATACATGACACCAGAATGCACTTTGATTCATTGTACATGAATGGAACACAACTTAATTTCTCTGGTTGTACATGATGTAAAGTCAAACCATTTGTATGATCATACAAGCACCTGGGGTAATGATGTCAATCACATTCCACCATCTTTCCCACTCCCCTGCCTCCTTGTCTTCCCTCACTCCCCTCTGCCCGATGCAAAGTTCTTCAATTCATCCCTCCTCCACCCATTATGGATCAGCATCCACATACCAGAGAAGCTGTAATTTTATTCTCCTTTAAGGCTGAGTATATATATTCCATTGTGTATATATATATCACAGTTTCTTGATCCATTCATCTATTGAAGGGCATCCAGGTTGGTTTCATAGCTTAGCTATTGTGATTGATCTGCTGTAAACATTGATGTGGTTGCATCATTATACTATGCACACTTTATGTATTTGGGGTATAGATTGAAGCCTAGGATAGCTGGGTCAAATGGTGGTTCCATTCCAAACTTTCTAAGGAATCTCCATACTGTTTTTCACAGTGGTTGCAAACCCACCAGTAATAAATGAGTGTACCCTTTTCCCCATATCCTTGTCAACACTTATTGTAGCTTGTATTCATGATCATTGTTATTCTGACTAGGATGAGGTGATATCCTAGAGTAGTTTTGATTTGCATTTCTCTAATTACTAGAGATTTGAACATTTTTTCACACATTTGTTGATGGATTGTATATCTTCTGTTAAATGTCTGATCAGTTCCTTAGCCCATTTATTGACTTGGTTATTTGGTTTTTTGGTGTTAAGTTTTTTGAGTACTTTATATGTCTTGGAGATTAGTGCTCTATCTGATGTGTCTGTAATAAATATATTATCCCACTCTGAAGACTCTCTCTTCATGTTATTGTTTCCTTTGCTGTGAGGAAGTTTTTTGGTTTGAGTCCATCCCATTTATTGATTCTTGATTTTACTTCTTGTGCTTTAGGAATCTTATTAAAGAAGTCATGTCCTAAGTTGACATGATGAAGATTTGGGTCTGCTTTTTCTTCTATTAGGTACAGGGTCTCTGGTATAATTCCTAGGTCCTTGTTCCATTTTGAGTTGAGTTTTGTGCAGGGTGAGAGATAGGGGTTTAATTTCATTTGCTGCATATGTATTTTCAGTTTTCCCAGCACCATTTGTTGAAAAGGCTATCTTTTCTCCCATGTATGTTTATGGCACCTTTGTCTAGTATAACTGTATGTTCATGGATTTGTCTCTGTGTTTTCTGTTTTGTTCCAGTGGTCTACCTGTCTATCTTTGTGCCAATACCATGTTGTTTCTGTTACTGTAGCTCTGTAGTGTAATTTAATGTCTGGTATTGTGATGCTTCCTGCTTCACTCTTCCTGCTAAGGATTGCTTTGACTATTCTAGGTCTATTATTTTTCCAAATGAATTTCACAATTGCTTTCTCTGTTTCCATGAGGAAAGACATTGGAATTTTAATTGGAATTGCATTGAATCTGTATAATGTTTTAGTAGTATGGCCCTTTTGACAATATCAATTCTGCCTACCCAAGAACATGGGAGATCTTTCCATCTCTAAGGTTTTCATTAATTTCTTTCTTTTGTGTTCTGTAGTTTTCACTAGAGGTATTTCACCTCTTTTGTTAGATTGATTCCCAAGTATTTTCTTTTTTCGAGACTACTGTCAATGGGGTAGTTTTCCTAATTTCTCTTTCAGAGAATTCATCACTGATATATAGAAATTCATTAGATTCATGGGTGTTGATTTTATATCCTGCTACTTTGCTGAATTCATTTATTAGTTCTAGAAGTTTTTTGGTGGAATTTTTTTGATCCTCTAAATATAGAATCATGTCATAGGCAAATAGTAATAGTTTGAGTTCTTCTTTTCCTATTTGTATCCCTTTAATTTCTTTCATCTGTTTAATTGCTCTGGTTAGAGTTTCAAGGACGATGTTGAATAGAAGTGGTGAAAGGGGGCATCCCTGTCTTGTTCCAGTTTTTAGAGGGAATGCTTTTATTTTTCTCCATTTAGAATGATGTTGACCTTGGGGGTAGCATAGATACATTTACAATATTGTGTAGGTTGCTACTATCCCCATTTTTTCTAGTGTTTTAAACATGAAGGGGTGCTGTAGTTTGTAGCCAAATTGTGGAACCAACCTAGATGTCCTTCGATTGATGAATGGATAAAGAAACTGTGGTATATATATATATATATATATATATATATATATATATATATATATATATATATAATGGAATATTACTCAGCTATAAAGAATAATAAAATTATGGCATTTGCAGGCAAATGGATAAAATTGGAGAATATCATGCTAAATGAGATAAGCCAATCTCAAAAAACCAAAAGACGAAAGATCTCGCTGATAAGTGGATGATGACACATAATGGGGGATGGGAGGGAGGCATGAATGGAAGAAGGAAGGACTGTATAGAGGGAAAAGAGGGGTGGGAGGGGTGGGGAGGAAGGAAAAACTAACAGAATGAATCAAACATCATTACCCTATGTAAATGTATGATTACTCAAATGGTATGCTGTTGCTCCATGTACAAACAGAAACAACACGTATCCCATTTGTTTACAATAAAAATAAATTTTAAAAAAAAGGAAAAGAAGAAAAAAATAAAAGAGTAAGAATCAATAACTGGGATAGATTCAAACTAAAAAGCTTTCTCTCTGCAAAGGAAACTATCAGCAATGCAAAGAAAGAGCCTACAGAGTGGGAGAAAATATTTGCCACTCATACTTCAGGTACAGCACTAATTTCCAGAATATATAAAGAACTCAAAAAACTCTACACCAAGAATATAAATTACCCAATCAAAAAATGGGCTAAGAAAATGAACAGACACTTCACAGAAGATCTACAAGCAATCAACAGGGACATGAAAAAATGTTCAACATCTCCAGTAATAAGAGATGCGAATCAAAACTACACTAAGATTCCATCTCACCCTAATTAGAATGGCGATTATCAAGAACACAAGCAACAATAGGTGTTTTTGAGGATGTGGGGAGAAAGGTGCACTCTTACATTGCTGGTGGGGTTGCAAATTAGTGCAGTCACTCTGGAAAGCAGTGTGGAGATTCCTCAGTTTTGTTTTCGTTAAGCTATTATAAAGTTCTTGTGTATTCTCACCAAGATCTTTTAGTTTTCTTTCCCAGTATTGCATACTGAGTATTCAAGTTTACATACTCTGTCTTCAAGTTCTGAAGTTCTAGAATCTCTGCAATCTAATATGTAGATGATGCTTTCAAGTGAATTTTTAATTTGATTCATTGTGTCTTTCATTTTGAGGAGTCCTCTTTGGTTTATTCTCAATATCTCTGATTCTTTATTGCAACATTTCTTCATTACTAATTTGTTTTTTAAATTCATTCCTTTGATCTTTCCTTTAGATAAGACTGAGTATATTAATAATCAGATTATTTGTAGCAGGATTTTAAATTTTGTAGGTAGTTTTGTTTGCCTATTTATATTTTCAGAGGTCTCAGCTTGTGCATCAGTTGAAATGGATACTCCTTTCTTTTTTATGAACGTGTCCTTTTGTGTGTATTCATTGTTGTTATTGCTGTTATTGTTATGGGACTTTCTCTCTCTCTCTTTATTTTTTTTCTCTCTCTATTTTTCTTGCTATCTCTTTTAATGTGTGAGTAGATTTCCTGAAGTGGGATGAAAGAATCCTCCTTGTTGTGACCTGGTTGTTGGTTTGGAGTTCTTTCTCTTTCCTATTTTATGTATTGAAATATTATCAAGATTTCAATGGGGCTAGATTTTGTGCAGGGAAAGATTTGTGGCTACATGGCTGAGTTGTTTGACAGTAAGATCTCTACTCTGTGAACTCAAAGTATTCCACTTACTTTCCAGCCCCTTTAGAAGCAGGGGGCAGCCAGGAATAGTAATAATGCTATCAACAGATTTACAATCCTAGGATAAATGTCCAGTGTCTACTTGGACATATATAATACTAATTATCATCTATATAGGAATACTGAGGTCAGCATTTAGTATCACCCCTCTCTCTCCAAAATATAAACTAGATCACATAGTAAACATGAGGTGTCTGCTGCATCCTTCAGTGTATTAATAGTTGCAAAAACATAAATGGGTTAGGAGTTATAAAAACTATATAATTCTATCAGATTGTGAAATTATAGTTTATTATAGAAAAAATAGGTGGAAGACAAAAATAAGTTTGAAATATTTAAAAAATGAACAGAGGAGAAGTGGGAGGATAGGTAGCAGATGATGGTTTTTAAAAAAGAAAAAGTATAAAATAACTCTAAGTAATAAAATAATAAAAGAGAGAAAGAGTGAACAGGCAAATGTAGTTATTAGTGAGGAAGGGGCAATAAGAACAGAAACCAATGTATGAACAAGCAAAACAATGTAAAATCAAAACAACTCAATCCCACGTATAATTTTACACCACCAGAGTCAGACTGATTCTAAATAATAAATAGATTAGAAGAAAATAATTAAAATGAAAATATAATTTAGAAACCAGGCGCAGTGGTGCACACCTGTAATCCCAGTAACTTGGGAGACTCAGGCAGGAGGAATCCGAGTTCAAAGTCAGCCTCAGCAACTTGGGCACTTAGGAACTCAGCAAGACCCTGTCTCTAAAAGAAACATAAAAAAGGGCTGGGGATGTGGCCCAGTGGTTAAGTGCCCCTGGGTTCAATCCCCAGTACAAAAAAAACAGAAAAAGAAATTTTATGTATCAGTGCAGTGAGAACACATACACATCTAATCATACAGAATGTAAAAAAGTCAAAACTAAAAGTGAAATAAAATTTGACATTAAGAAACAAAATTAAAGTTGAAAAGGTGACAGGGGGAATAAAAATGATAAATATTCTTACTAAGAAATAAAGGATTTTTTTCCATTGAGGTACATCAAAACTGCTTGCAAGGATATATTTTCATTCCTTGTATTTATTTTTGATCTCTGCAACTTTAGTTCAAGGATTGTGTTTGTTAAGTTCAAAATCTCTGTGGTCCCCTTCCAGTTGTAAGTCATTGTGGCTACAAGCCAAATCTGGTTGTAATAGTTCTTAGCTTTCTGTCTACCAGTATAGGATGGGATAGACTGGTGAGTGCTAACAAATCATACATTCCTACAGTGGGTGTGGTGTAGTTTCAGTAGTTGGGATTTCATCTTAGTTTGCAACTCTGTTAGTGGTCATTTGAGATTTGATACACACGCTGTTGCTGGGGAGATGCCAATCTGTGATATATATCAGGGTGTCAGTGAACTCCCATAAATTTCACTTTTAGGATGTGGAATATAAACCATTATAGGTTTCACATTCACCACTATATATGTGAATTACCCAATATCAATTCTGAAGTGCAGTTGCTACTGTGGTCACTATTGACATCTTCCCAAAAGTTCTTATATAATGTCAGCAACAAAGAAAGCTCCCTCTCTTCTTGGTATCTGCAGCTTGGATGCCCTGGACACAATTCTCCATACACCTCTTTCATCACACTGATCTAGGCACACTCTAGGGTCCACAATAGGCAGCCGCTGGGTCAGGCTAGCAATTTTCCTTTGATTTTCCAATCTTCTCCACCTGCACTGGCTGCCCAGTGCTTATAAATGAGATAGTTCTCTCCCCAACAACCCCAGTTTCTGACTGTTCACCAGTAAGCTGAGTGATTTTGTTTGCTTTTCATTCACAACTTCCCCACTGACTCTCAGTCCATTCACTCATCCTCCCTCTCTATTCCCCAAGTTCCCCAAGGCCAATTGTTTGTACCCACCATCCTGTCCTCTCTCTGCCTGCACTCACCCCACCTCCAGCCCAACAGCCTCAGCTGCTACCACCAAGCAAGCTGGCACATCTTTATTATTTCTTATATCGTGCTTGAAATTTCTAACCTTCTGTGTCCCTCTGGTTAATTTTAATATCCAGTAGTGAATTTCGGCGAATTCCCTTAGTTACCCACCTCACTGAGGAGCAGTCCTCCCACCTGTTAAATCTTGATCTAAGGAGCTGCTGGGAAGTTACCTTTCCTTTGATCAGCCATCTTCTCTCTTCTCATATATTTTATTCTTTTAGACTGAGAATACAAACTGTGCAAGTCCTATAATTATTGTAAGTTCCTATTCTATTCCTTGCTGCGGCTAATTTTCTCCTTTATTCCAATTTTTTTGAAATTGACACATATATATTATGCATAGAGATGAAGAAGCAGAAAATTCCTACTGGAAAAAATTCCTTTTACCATGATATTTAAAAACATTCTTCTTCATATTTGACTGTTGTGTTTGCATATTCTGTTGTGATTTTTCTTATTATAGAAAACAACTCAAATATATTAAAAATATTCAGTTTTCCTACTTTATTTTTCCTCAAACACATACCATTTTACTTGATGTTCCATGATTTATTTATTTTATATTGTCTAGCCTTTCTCACCTGGAGTCTGAGAGAAGGGCTTTATTTTTGTCTGCTCCTCTAATGTAAGCTTGTACCTGCAACATTAACTCAGGCCAAATAAGTTTTTAAGAACTTTTTACAAAAATTAAATTTAATATTTAATTGATTTATAATGATAATGGTTTATAAACATTATAAAAAATTATTTCCTAAAAATTTCCAATGAAACCTTGAAAAAGTTTGGTTATTTACTCAGGATTAATTGTAAGAATGTAAATATTATTATGCAAATGTATTTTACAATATAATATGAATGTATACATATATGTATATATATACAGATTATATATGTGTGTGTTTTAAGATCTTCAAATTGATACACCATAAGATATAGACTTTTTTTTTTAGCAACTGAATAATTAAATTTTATGGGATGTCCTTACAAATGACACATGAGAAAATAACCCCAGGATCTTTGCACTCCAAACCATTTCTTCTGATAAGATATTTATAATACATTTCTTCTAATAAGATATTTATAAAAACTAAATATTAATCTACTTCTATTTCTACATTTATTTTAGTACAATATCAAAGAAGATGAGATTAGGAGATGTTTCTATTTTGTTTCTTTCTGTTTTGCACAATATGCTTTTCTAAATGTCTACTTGTAAGATATAAAGCACACAAATACCGAAAATAGCACATTATAGACTGGTACAAACAAAAAACAAGGGAACTTCATAAGAGAGTGGAGAAATAAAAACAGAGAAATCAAATTAGCTTTGAGCCACTGATCTACAAATCGTACAACTAAATGAATCCCAGTAAATCACAGTAGTAATGTTCAGATGCAAACAAATTGTGAAGGTGCAGGTACCAGTTTCACATTCATCACTCATTCATTACTGTGTGAATTTAATACCAGATGCTGGGATTTTCTTTGTTGCATACAACAGCATAAACTATCTATGTATACCAGTATATACTTAGCCCAAGATTAGGGATTAGTATGATATCTGACTAGATCATTTGAAATTATTCTTAATCTCCTCAGATTACAATTTTCTTGCATATTTTTTTGATTATTGATTAAATAATCAAATGATTATTTTAGGCAAAGGAAGAAAACAAAAGCCTTCCTCAAATTCAGAACATAAATATTTTCATAAGTACAAGTGCCCTATCCTAGACAAATGACAGTTATCAGGGATTACATGCATTTGTTGGTGTAGTTTAATCATAACCTGGAGCTATATAGGAATATATTACCTCAAGATAGTAAAAGTGGGCAATAGTTCTACATCAAATATAAGTCACTTTGGCCTAAAGAAACTAAATTCCTTCCTACTCTTTATTATTCCTCAGTTGTAAGACATGCCCTGTACGGAATCCTGGATAAATATCACTTCTTTAACCACCACAACAAAAACACTTTTTTAAAGATTTTCTCTGAGACAGTATTGCCTTCTCACAGGACCTCATGATTTTACTTTTTACACAGGAGTGATTTAAAATTTTGTGATTATGTGTTTGTTTTCTCTCATTTACTATTTTATAAGCCTTTCTTGTTCATTACTATATCCCCAGATCTTTAGATTAGTACTTAGTGTTTATAAAATGTGTTGAATGAATAAGCAAGTGAATAAAAACTGAAAAAGTGATTTCAATGAGATTTTGCAAGTAGTTTGTAACTAAATGTAGTTAGAGTTATCTATTGCTATGATAGTGCTTTTCAACAAGACTACTCAAATGTAGTAGCTCAAATCCAATAAACAAAAAAAAGTTCATTTTTTTATTTTTATGAATTGTGGGTGAGTTGGTTGAGGATAAACATATCTGCTTCAAGCCATGACATCTGAGGTTGACTGGGGTTCTTATGTAGACTTATGAATTCACTGATCAACTGAGGGAGCATTAGTTCAGAATTTGAAGCCCAAACTATCAGGATAAAATCTATTCACATCCCTTATTTTTAGAACATGTCATAAGTGCAAGGGAACAAGATCCATTTGAAAAACCACTTGTGAATGTCTGTGAGTTCTCCATTGCCTAAAACAAGAAACATGGTCAAACCAAGTCCAAAATGAAGAAGAAATATATTGCACTCTTTTTGGTACAGGGTGGAAAATTACATGGTGAAAAATTGGGGATAGTGGTGAATCCAAAAGTATGAGCAAAAAATTAGTTTAACACTGTCCTACTACAATCAGTATTATCTCTCTATTGTTTAGGGTATTGGTGGCTACCATTCTACCTAATTTAAGCAGGCAGAGGCTTATGGACATTATTGGGAATTTCCAAAATTTCTAGAAAAATGAAGGGACTCAAGCATGGATACTAATTCAGATTGGAACAACACAACCTGGAAAAAGACCTACACTATTTGTTATAAAAAGTTCCACTCACTACTGAGTACCTACAATGAAAAAGACTTAGAAAAAAGAAACTATAGAAATAATTTTCCCTAAAGAAGAATATTAATCTACTACGTATCTAATCTTCCCAGTCATGCCTACCACCTCCCATTGCTCATTCTACAATCAAAATTCTGCTTTTCTGCTTGGCACAGCACAGATCATATGAAAGAAGTCTGAGAAATGCTCTAGTTGTCCATATTTGAGTGGCGCGGTGTAATTTTTTTTCATACATGGATACAACATATTATGATTGAATTAGAGTAAGTAACATAAAAATCACCTCAAATATTTTTCTTTTACTTTTTTTTCTGTACTGTGAACATCCAAAATTCTTCTAGGGCTATCGAGGCCCTGGGGTGTATCTTCAGCAGCAAAAAGGAATTCCTTTCCTCCAGCCATATTGAAATAGGCATTAAAATACTGCTAATTGTAGTCACCTCCTGCCTTATAGGTCCTCAAACTCCTTCCCCTTCTCTAACTACATATTTGCATCTGACAATCAGCCTGTCTCTAGCTCCCACTTCTCAGTCTCTGGTAAGTGTTATTCTACACTCTGTGTCTATGAAATCAATTATTTAGTTTCAAATATGAGTTATAACTCATATTTGAATAGTAATAGTATTTTTCTTTCTGTGTCTTGCTCATTTCATTTATTTCACAATGAAGTACATAACCAAAGGAAAGAAAATCAGTATGCAAAAAAGAAATCTGCACTCCTGTGTTTGTTGTAGCACGGTCCACAGCAGCCAAAATGCAGTCACCTGCTGAGTGTATGTATGTATGGATGAATGGGTAAAGAATTGTAGTATATAGTAACAATAGAATTTTATTTAGTCATAAAAATGAATGAAATGCTATCACTTTTGGCAACATGGATGAATGAGCCTGAAGAACTTAATGTTGCATAGATCAAGTTGCCATTTTAATCTATAAAATATATCTTAAAAATAATAAAGGTGTACTACTTCCACTGCTACATTTTTATCCTTAATGATTATTTCATGCCTAAAATATTTTTTCTGAATAGTCTAATGTCTTACACTTTTGACCTTAAGCACCTATTCTCAATTCATCAGCCAGAGTAAATCCTTAAAATATTAAATTATGACATGGAATGCAATTGCAATCATAGTCAAATTTGTCAAAACTCACTGAATTATACATTTTGCATTGATAAGTTTTATTATGTATAAAATCTATCTCAATATAGGTGATTCAGATATAAGAGTCAATATGATTTAATTTTCCCATGCTTCAGTCCGTTGAAGGCTTTCTCATTTAGGTGGATCAATTTTAAAAATTTTGTCCTAGTTTTTGTAGTAATATTGACTATCTACTATGTTGTAATTTATATTTCAGATCCTCATATAGATCATCTCTGCCTGACTCATTGATGCTAACACTTTTCCTCTCCTTCCTCAAAACAGTTGTAGATCTTAATGCATTTATCACTATCTTGTATACTAATTTTGTACTGTTATTTTCTTTTTTCTTCATGAAAGGTGAGCTTCTCCAATGTTCTTTGTTAACTACTGCATCTTTTTTACTTAGAAGAGCTTATGTTATCTAGGTGTTATCTAGATAACAGAGAACTTCTTGAAAAATAAATAAAATAATGACTCTCATCAGGATAGACTAGGAAAAGGAAAAGTTTCCTAATGAAAGAAATCACCTGCTGCATATCTCCCCTGTTTAGAAAATAAAGATTAGCCATTTCAACTTCTTAGAAACACCTCAGACCAGATCTATACTCACCCAAGAGATTTGGGGAATCAAATTTTCTTTAAATGTTGCTTGGAATTTTCTAGAAAGCTTTTGTTTTAATCAGTTTTGTCTTGCTGTGATCAAAAGCCTAACAAGAACAGCTTAAAGGAGGAAAAGTTTGTTTCAACTAATTGTTTCAGAGATTCAGCCCATGGTTGTTCAACTCCATAGCTCTGGGCTGAGGTAAGGCAGAACATCATGGTTGAATGGTAGAGCAGAAGAAAGTAGTACATGACACTGCAACCTGGAAAGCTTATCTCACCAGTGCCAAAATAGCAGAAGAAAGTAGTACATGACACTGCAACCTGGAAAGCTTATCTCACCAGTGCCAAAATATGTACCTCAAAGGCGCACCCCTAGTATTCTACCTCCTCCAGTCAAGCCCTACCTGCCTACTTACAACCCAGTTAATCCATATCAGTAGATTAATCTGATGATTAGCTTTCAAATTTCATGATCTACTCATTTCGCCTTCAAACATTCTTGCTTTTTCTCACATGAGCTTTTGGTGGACACCCATGTCCAAACTATAACATTCTACTCCTGGCTTCTGAAAGCTTATGTCCATCTCACAATTCAGAATATATTTAGTTCATTTCCCAGAGACCCCATGGTCTTAACAGTTTCAGTACTACCAAAAGTCCAAGTCAAAAATATCTTCTGAGTCTAAAGGCAAATTCTTAGTTCTTTTCTCCTGTAAAGATGAAAATAAAGTTACATAAATACAACATATAATGCTATAGATTAAATATGTCCATTCCAAAAGCAAGATACAGCAGCATAGATAGAAGGGATGAGACAAAATCCAACTAGTTAATCAAGTCCTATTGCTCCATGTTCAGCATCAAAATGCACATGGTTGGTTCCTATGCTTTCTGCTCATAATTATCATAGTAAACTTGACTAAAAGCTGCCACAAGTATGAGTGCCACTCTGGATGCTGTGCTGTCTTGTAATTTTCTCTACTAGATTAATTAATTAGTTCATCATCTTTAAATTGAGCTCCATGGAAAGTCTCAGGACACACCAAGATGTCAACAATTTCTTTGCCAGAACATAGCATGAATGACCTCTAGTCTAATTTCCTGTAATCCATTTTTTTCTCAGCGACCTCATGGCCTAATCTTTACTGTCCATAGTCATCAGCATTATGGTTTTCTGCACTCACACCACACTCATCCATTCATCTACACTTAGAATATTCTAAGATGTTTGCAACTTGCATTTCTAAACTTTTCAAAATTTCTCCCCTGACAAACTCCAATAAGCCCCAAATTTTCTGAACCACATGGCCAGGTTAGTCCCAGGAATAATCCCATTTATCAGTATCAATTTATGTTTTAGTCATCTTTTATGTTGAGTGAAAGTTCTAACAATAACAATTAGAGAGGAAAAGTTCATTTTTAATTTAAGTTAATCGTCTTGGAGGTTCAGTACGCAACTGTCTGACTTCAGAGCTCTGAGCCCAAGATAAGATAGAACAGCATAGCAGAAGAGTATGGTGGAGGAAAACAGCTCAGAACATGGAAACAAGGAAGCAGAGGGAGTTCTTCTCAGCAGGAACAAAATATAAAACCCATATTCATGCCCCCATTTACCTACCTTCTCTAGCTATATCCCACCTGCCTAGAGTTACCATTCAGTTAATCCATATCAAGCAATTAGTTCACAATTAGGTTACATCTCTTATAACTAATCATTTCAACTCTGAAATTTCCTGTGTTTTGTGATGTCTTACACATGAACTTTTGGAGGACATCACATAGTCAAACCATAACAGCTTTCATAAGTTTAAAGTACAATTGAGGTGTTTCTATTTGTTAAGTTTCTTTGTTTTTGTTTAAAACTAAAAAACAAGCTGACACTAGGGCAGAATAGGTAGGAATCTATGAGAGAGAGAAATAGAAGGAGAAAGAGAAGAAAGAGTGAAAGGGCAAAAGCTTGAAGTGAGCAGAAGGTCATTATTAATGACTTTAGACCAGAGAAGTACTTTTAGGAAGAAAAACTGCTCTTAGAGTTGTTTTTTGAATGATTTAGAGCTATATTGAATCTGACTCCTCTCTGGCTCTAACCTGTCTTTAAGTGTGAAGAATCACAATATTGGCAATCACAGCCTACACTTGACAAGAATAGTCTTTATAAACCTGGGGATTGTACTTCACCCAGCAACAACTATCCTCAATAATCTATTGTCCAGTAGAGGCAAATCCAACAAGGACCTCCTGGCACTTTCTGTTCCTGTCTCAGAATTCAAACTTTTGTATTTATGGTATGTACTATGTAACCAAAATTGGAGAGGAGTAGACACTGAATTTACAACATAAATTTCCCCAATATAGCTGGATTTTATAGTAGGGTAGTCCTAGGATTCTTGAAAATTCACAAAGCTATTAATACATCTGATGCTTTTCTATTATGTATTTGTTTATGTACATATACATATATATATATATATATATATTTCCTAATCAGATAATACTAAAATAAATTATAATGGTATGTTTGAGGATATAGAAAAATACTGTAATAATTAAGATATAGTCCATGCATGTATAATTTTATCAAAATGGATTTCACTATCATATATAACTAAAAAAAAACAATAAAAAATTAAGGAGGCAAAAGGGGAAGAAAATTAGATATGTTTTTTTCCTAATGAGAGATGTCATCAAGAAAATCAAAGATTAATTTTTATACTTTTCTGAATGGTAATGTTAAATGTTAAATGGTAATGTTAAAATGTTAAATTTACATGTAATAATGTATTTGCAACAATTAAATAAAGAGGAGTTTTTCTAATGTTCAGTTTTTTCTATCTTTTTTACAGCATAATGGGTAAAATGTGTATATATTTAAGATGTAAAACAAGATGTTGTGATATATGCATACTTCTTGAAATGATTACCACAATCAAGCTAAAAACATATCCATCCCTTCATACAGTTATCTTTCTTTAATTCTTCTGTTTATGCCACAGCCCATTCAGATATTTTCCTTCTTTCTTCACAATTCTACTGACTTCTGTAGCCTTAAATATATTCTTTCTGTTTTGTTTTCTCCATTCCCCCAGTGCTTCCTGGACCATTTCCAATTATAATGTCTGCTTATTTATTGTTTTACAGTTTTTTCTTTCTTCTCCAAGATGCTAGTTGTTGTTTTTCTGGTTGGAACATCCTCTGTTTTCCTTACCCTTACCTTGGATAATGTCATCCAAGTAGAAGGTTAACTCTCACTAGCATCTGTATTCTAAGTTTAAACTTATCTATATCAAAATTTATGTTTTCACTCTGGGACATGCTCCGTGGTAGAGCACTTACTTAGCATATGCAAAGTGTGTGTGTGTGTGTGTGTGTGTGTGCGCGCGTGCGCGCGCGCTTTTCCTATTGCTTTACAAATTCTTGGATATATAGATTCATATGACTGTTTCTGAGTATCGTTTGTAGCGTAACCTACCAGCACAATAAATGCAGCTGTCTTACAAATAATTACCATTTTTTAATTGAATAGTCCCACGTTCAATCCATTTACCTTATACAAGAAACTGTGATTGATTGAACATCCCTTTTCTATAATTCCCCTGACCTCATCACCAATCCTTACTACTTCCTCCTTATTTCAGCTTGCTTTGCTTCTATCTAAAACTGTTGAATGGCAAAAACACATTTCTCTCTCAGTCTATGTTACATGTCTCCATATTGTCTCTACTTCCTACCTCAAATCTTGTGGTGTTGCAGTCTACCCTTCATAGTGCTAGAGAAGCTATCTATTTGAAATATAAAGCTGAATATGTTGATTGAGTAGTCCCAGCCACTCAATAGCTCCCTAGGTTTCTTTGGGATGGTTTCTATGTTTATTATCACAGGGTGTAAAACCTTTGGTATACTTATTTCCCCACCAATTCAGTGTAAGCTTTCATTTGTTTCTTTCTTCCTCATCTTTCACACATGTGCTGATGTACCACACACATTCACGAACATTTTATTCCAGCAGTATGGAACTCCTTCCTTTACTCCACACATTTGCAGATGTTTTGTTAACCTGGATGCTCAATGTGAAGCAATCCATCTATGAAAAACTGCCTTCACCCTTTCATAAAGATGTAGACACGTTTCTCAGCCATCACATGTTGCTCTTTGTATATTCATGATATGTCCTTACCATGTACAAACTTTGTTACCTTTCTGTCTTATGAAGACACAATTATGTTTTGAATGCAAGGACAATGTTACCTCTCTCTTTTCTAGAAATTAGCAAATATCTAGAAGATACAAGTTAAGAACTAAATATATCCTAGTATAATAAATTAATGTTTTGCATTTAATTTAATTTATATATATTTTTATAAATATATTAAGTTATTTTGTGATCAATTTTAACTTTTTGTAGGGGAGTGTCATTATTTAGCTAAACTGGAATGCATGTTTTATACTTGGAAATTTATGTATTCTCAGAGTTCTTTAGCAAGGACAGTGTTTTTGTTTCTGTTCAGGTAACTGTTCTCAACCCATTGGAATGGTAGAGCTAGTAGTTTATTTTAATAATTCACTTAGTATAAATTCTAACACATTATAAATTCATGAGACAGGCACAGAAATGTCATAACTTTTTTTTACATGAATTCCATTGTAATCTACTGTATTTATGGTGCCACTGAACTAATAACATGAGATATGCATTGCCGAAGGGTTAGAAATCTCTTTAAGTATGTCCTTGGTTGAAATGTTTTTCAAACTAATGGATAAGAACAGCATAATATTTGAGGATGATGAGAAACTTGTTCACTAGAAAAAAATGTATTTCAAGGTCAAATTTGATATTGAAGTGTTTCCTTTTTTTAAGACGATAACCCTTTAACCATAATTTCTTTAAAAGAATGCATTTATAGTAAGTTAGGATAATTCACATAATTACAGAAAAGCAATTTTAAATTACACATCTTGGAATTAGAGATGATTGAATCTAACTTTCTAACTATATGTCCACAGGATTATAGAGTGTTTTCTGTGAATTCTACTAGGAGTGGCATATTGCTAAACAGGTGGCCCTTTTTTCTCCTTAAGCAGACAAATAATAGAACTTGACCAAATTATCCTATGTATGCATATGAATATAACAGAATGAATTTCACCTTTATGTATATCTCTAAAGAACTAATTTAAAAAAGTTATAAATGAATAGAAGGAAGACCAACAGAAAAGAGGAAAGGCAACAGAGAGAGGGAGGAGTCGAGAGAAGAGGAAGTACTGGGGACTGAAGTGGAGCAAATTATATTCCATGCTTGTATGATTATGTCAAAATTAATCCAATATTATGTATAACTATAATGACTAATAAAAACCCAATTTAAATATTTTCCCCTTATGTGTACGCAATTTCCTGTAAACAAGAAATTTAAGGACAAGGAAAAGTGAGAGCACACTAGTCATTTAACAGTTTTTATAGTGTTATGAGGATATCAAATTTCAAAACTATTGAATAAAATCAAGCACCTAACAAAAGTTTGGTTTAAAAATTAAAATTTCTACAACGTTTAATGTTCTGCAAGAATTTTATTCTGTAAAATATACTTTAGTCTTTAAATTTCTTCTTTTCTTTGAATAAATTTATCTATATATGTTTGACTTTGCATACAAGTTAATGATGCAAATATCAATGCAAGGTCCAAGATTTTACCCTAGTTGCAAATTAACGTGTTAGTCTGCCAGAATTTCATGGATGGTGCCTTAATAGACAAGACTGGGGTCAGAACAAGGAACAGCTTATTATTCATGACCATTCAGTGTATTGGTACTTTTCTGGTTCTATAAGCCAAAATTCTCAGTGTGGTGGTGGAAAGAAAATGAACATAGAGAGTATTACAAAAGAGGACCTCTGAGTTTACAAAACCTGAAAATTTTATAATGGGCATACGTAACATTTGTTGTATTCTTTATTTTATTGTATAATAGGCACATTTTACTCTTTGCTGTAGAGAGAGAGATACAATCTCTGGAATGCTTTTTATACAAACATTTTGGGAACGGTAATCCTGAAAAAGAGTAGTTATTTCTTCAACTCTCAAGACAAGAAAACAGACCAGATTCCCATACACACTTATCTCACCACACTTCGTTGCCTTTTTAGAGATAAAAATGATGACATAAAATCCTTACAATTAATTAAGTTAATATTGTTATAATTTTAATTTGAAGAAATACGGAGTTACATAAACTTCTATAGCAATTAACCTTTAAAAATGTTTTCTTGAACATTATAATAATAACAAAAATTTCATGAGAGCAGGAGGAAGTACCAGGAAGTCCATTACATGCTTTTAAATACATTTATATAAACAATTTAAAAATAGCTTGATGAAGGTGTATTAATATAGAACAAATCAAGCATATTTTTACTGAACAACTTGATGATTTTTTTGTATGTGAACAACTATGAAATGTTACCACAATAAAGTAGCAAACAAATTCATAGCCAGCACATTGTAGTTATATATTTAACTTTTTAAAAGCCTGTGTAAAACAGTTTTTAAAAGCTATTGTACAATTTCATGTTACTACAGTTGTGTAGGAGAGTTCCAGTTTTTTACATTTTGTCACCAAAACTTGCTTTGATCAGTCTTTTTAATTAAAGTCATTCTAGTATCTGCCCTTGAACATCACTGGAGGTTTAATTCAGGATCTAAATGAGTTTGTGTGTGTTAAGTATTGGTAGAAATTTATCATTCCATTGATTTTAGCTAAGAAACAGATGTTAGTTTATATATCATTGATTTCCACTCTCACGTGTATTATTTAATTATTTAATATTTCCTGCTTACTTTTGGTTTAGTGTGCTCTATTTTACCAGTTTCCCTACTTGAAGCCAGAGATATTAATGTGACACTTTCCAACATATATTATACAGATATTCAAAATATATGTAATTTTCTAGTTATTTTTAACTTCTATAATTGAGACATAAAAAATCATACATATTTATGGTGTACCTTGGTTGTTTGAACCTTCAATATATTGTGCAATGTACAAATCAGAGCAAGTGTATCTTCTGAATTTGTCTTTGACCTAAGTGTTAGAGTTTTTTGTTTTCCAATTAGTTGTGGACTTTATGGAGAATTTTGGTTTATCCACTTCTAAGTTAATTATTTTGAAAATGGAGAACTTACGTTGAAAGACACAAATACTTTAAGTATTGTTAAATGTCTTCATATCTCAAAATGTGTTCAATTACTTAAGTTTTCCTCTCTTCTCATTTCAGCATTCTCATGAAAAAAAAATTGTTGCCTTTTTTATTGGGGTAATTCTATAGAGAATGCAACTTCTCTCTCTGCCTAATGTAGTATAATGTTTGAACAATTTGATTATGGTGTTCCTGGTAGTTTTTTATGCTCAAGTTCATTGAGCTTCTTGAATCTTAGCATTTATGGTTTGTGTCACATTTGGAGGTAGGTTTAGGCATCATTTCTTCATCTGTCAAGCCACACATTTAGTAGTCTACTCACAGTTTTCCCCTAGACTGATAATATTCTGTTCATTATTATTTTGTTTTTATTTTTCTTTTCTCACCAAGTTTATTTTGGATAGTTTCTGTTGCTATATTTTCATGTTCACTAATCTCTGTTTTTTTATAATGCTCCATCTTCATTCATCAGTATGTCATTGTGGACATTTTAATTTTCATCTCCAGCACTTTGAAAGTTTGATTTACGTTTCCTCATATCTTCTTTGTTCCTACTTATCTTTATTCACATGTAATACATTTAAAATAGCTTTTTCACTGTCTATTTTTACTACTTCAAACATTTGCTTCATTATTTTTCTTTGGTTCTCTGATATTGTGAATTTTCCATAGTCAAGTGCTTGATATATCTATTTCTATAAATATTCTTGAGCTTCATTTTGGGATTTACTGAAATTCCTTAGAAATGTTTTATTATCCTAGGTTTTTTTTTTTTTTTAGATTTGTTTATGGGAACTTCTGGAGAAGTCTGTATTAGCTTTATTTTTCCCACTACTGAGGCAATTCCTCTCTATGAACAATACCTAATATTTTATAAATCTTGAGATTTTCCAGTCTAGGTAGTAAAAACACATAATATTGCTGGCCCTGGGTGAATATAATGTCCTGCTAAGCCTGATCCTTCACATGTTCTTTTTCTGGCCTGAGTTACCTCATAGCCATGCTCTAGTCAGTATTCACCTGGATACTGGAGTGAAGCTTTTACAGCTCTCTGAATTCTCTCATGTCTCTCCTCTTTAGTACTCTGTTCTATGAGCTCTGGTCTTAGTCTCTGTGGTTCTCAGGTCTAACTTCTCGACTCATGCCTCAGCCCACTGAATTAAAATACTGTCTATAACTAGGAAGAACCACTCTAACAGACTTAGAAATGAATATTATAAATTTTGGTTTAGAAGCTTAATTTACAATAACCATGATTACATGCTTGTGTTATGACTGTAATGCATCTATTATAAGTAGGGAAAAAGGCATAGCACATCGTATGTTTCAAGCATAATTTTTGGTCAATATTCAGGTCATTTCATATGATTTTTAAAGTAGTTCCAAACACATTAAATATTGTCTTCACTATAATATGACTTCTTCCTATATGTGACCTATAAGAATTTTTTATACATAAGTGTATATCAAATATGTATTTATCAGTTATATATTTTATATATTACATAAGTGTAAATATATAATAAATATTTAAAATTGTTGATTTTTGATCATCTTCCCACTTTCAGTAAGATAAAACAATAATTGCAGGGCAATGAGTTTATTCTATAATAGTATTGCCCCCATCTCCTCTCTGAATATGAAAATTAGGTAAATTTTTAGTAAAGTCACCTTATGTAACATAGCCAGAGGATGCTCAATACCTTTGAAACAGACTCCTATTAACTCCCACACATGGTTCTGCACTGAAATATCCTTTCATTTCAATATCAGAAGCAATTAGCACATGGTAAAAATCTTATAAGCATTATGTATCTTATTATTCCAAAGTTTGTGTTAGGGTTCCTTGAAGTGTATTTGTAGGCCTAGAAATCTAGGTACTTGACTCAAGGATGGGAAATTTCTAAAATCTCCAGTGACAGGATTGATGAGATGATAAAACAATTACTGAGAAGCTTTTGTACAGCTTTTTTACATATCAGAATGGTCCTGAAATGGAAGCACAGTTTACCCTGTTTACAGGTGAAGAATTGAAAGTTCAAATATTTTAAGTCGAATTAAGTAGCCTATGTTTCTTTCATCAGCAAGTTAGCAAATAGTACTGCTTAAGTTAGTAATCAAATTGTATTTCAGAGTTTGCAGTTGTGTCTGATTGTTTGAAGGTGTTTTAGGTTCATTGCAATTTTGCCCAAAATAAGTCCTTAGCAGGGAAAAGAATGTTATTGCTGTTTCAGCTGTCTTTCAGCTGCATTTTATGATAATTCAATTATATTTTACAGGGAAATTCAGTAAGAAGCATATCGCTGCTTTTGCTTTCATTCAGTTGTTACATATAACTTAAGATTTTAAATATCTTATTGTTCAAATTGGTGTGCTGAATCTTAATAAATATTCTATTTTTATGGTTTTCTCTATACTTATGTTCTCCATGTATTCATTTAAATTTATAATCGGTATACTTATGATTTGTTCTTATTCCAGCCTTCAGACATAAGCCATGATTCTTAAAGTAATAATAGTCAAAAACTGGCCCCGAGTTACAATAAAATAGAAACTGCAAAACTCTATGCCCTTGATCTTTAGGAAAAGTTAAAAAGCACTGGGAATAAATCTGAATGCAGTTATCCAAGAGATGTCATTTTGGTAAAAAATTTACACCAATGTGCTTAATCTAGTTTTGAGGAGGTTCTGATCTCCTCTTTACATATAATGTTTCTAATTATCAGTAATTGAAACTAATTTTGGTACCCAGCTCTTATTAAATAAGATGAACGCTGCATGAAAAATGACATGACCTTTTCATTATTGCTTTGTCAGGACATTTCTCTAGACCTGTTTATTCAGTTTCAAAGCTTTCTGTGTCTTCAAGGAGCTCAGGTATAGGTTGGTTTCGCAAGACTCCAAATGTGTACATTAAAGAGGAGGATTTATAATTTAATACATAATGGTGTGTTACATAATAAAACACAATTGTATTATAGAACAACAATTTGTACACATTTGAGAAAAATTTATTAAAGACATTAAGAATTGTCCATGTTCAGTGATAATTTGGGATTTTATCTTGCTTAACATTTTGAGAATTATATGACTCAGAACTCATGGAATGGAATGTTCTAGATAGAATGTTCACACTGAAGAGTACTAATAAGTTTTGCAGCATAAGCAACATAAAATTTTTTTTGAAATTAATCAACTGCCTCTCTAATTATAATTGCTTAGCTCCTTGCCTTTGTGGTTAAAACTTCAGAGGCATGGATATAGCTTAGTGTCCACTTGAGTATGTTTAGTTCTTTATTATACCTACCTCTTTTCTTTTAAGTCAGGATAAATAATTTTGTGATGATAATTTAATGAAAGAAAAACAATGCAAACAATCATATGGTTAGTCAAAAATGTTTTGCATTTCTTATAACATTATATGAATAAGTACCCATATTCCAGTTCAGGAGTAGTTATCAATTTATGCGAATCTTTATTTGCAGAAATTATGGAGTAATGATCTTAATGAGAGAGAAGTAGGCTGGGAGGAAAGAAGAGTACATTTTTTATTATCTTTTGCTTAGTGGTAGACACTTTGTCCTTAACATGCTTAACACCACAGAAAATAAAAAAGCATAATAGCAATGATTAGTATAAGAACCCAGTACCTACAGTCTTACAAAAATAAAAGACTTCAAATCAATATATCAAGTATAATGTTTTGATGGTACACATTTGAAGAGAAGGAATGCTTGCCTTCTCTGATTTTGTTCACAAGAATCATTCTACTTCCAGGACCTGGATAAATCTTCTTAATCTCCTGTAGTCATCCCAGCCCAGGTTCCAGGACAGGGTTCTAAGACTGCACCTATCTCTCTGGCTTTGCATACTGATTTTTTTTTTTTTTTTTTTTGGTTAGGTCGAATGTTCATACACTGACTTGGACAAAGAGCAGTAAATTGTAAAACAGCAATAAGATAAATTGGCTTACGTTAGTGCAATTGATTATAGGTTTTAACAGTTTGTTTATATGGATTTATTTTTATTTTATATTTTCATTGTTGATGATGAGAATTTATTTTCCTCCTAGTATACAGAGGACATCATGCACATGGAGTTTTATCTCCCATTTGCAGAAGGACAAAGGGAGTGTTTTGGTATTTGCTGTTTTTTTTCCTGTATTTTTTATTGGTGCATTATAGTTGTATGTAGTAATGGAATTTGTTGTTGCACATTCATACATGTGCACAGTATAACAATATAATCTGACCAATATCATTTTAAATAGCAGAATATCCAAATTTCAATACTATAAAGATAAATGCTATAAATATATATATATATATATATACTCACACACACATATATATACACACACATACACAATTATTGTGTATATAATATATATATAATATATAATGTGTATATAATTAAATATACAATATATAATTAATGGCAATGATATTGAAAAAGGACATAACAATACTATTCATTGCATTATGATATTTATGAAAATAAAAAGTATATGTGTATTAAATATTGATAGATGCACATAGGAAAATGTCTAAGTTATTATATACCACCCAGGGCATACCTCTGAGCACAAAGTGAAATAAATAGAGTGAAGAAAAATTTGAATATTTTGCCCTAAATATTTATTTTCTAAATTTAAAAAGCATATCATTTTAATGAAGGAAATGTATCATGCAAAACTATGTATTCAAAACATAAATGTAATATAAAATATTTAATTATAAATTTTATTTCAACCACAAAATCTTTTGGAAAATAGGTTGTTTCTATTTTATGTCCAGATATGACTTCTATTCCCATTATGCTCTCTTAAACAAAAGTTAAGGAATTACCATAGAGTATTTTGGATTCCTATCTCCAGGATATAAGTGTAGGGAATATTGTTAAATGAACCAAATTTGATGCTAACCAAATTGATTCAGATTTGACAAATTATTTGGTCTTTCACTATATTAAATCAAAACCAATATGAGAAATTTAAAAATCAATCAGAATACTAATATTAAGGATGTGTAATGGAAAACATTAAAAATAAAAATAGAAGCTATTTTATGGAATTCATATTTTTAGACTTTTGGTCAATAAAAAACAGTTCTTATCTTACAGCAGAGAGCATTAATGTTCCCAGAAAAAAATGAAGAGATGCCGTTAGTAGATAATTATTTTTGTTAGAAGAAGACTTCTGACATTTTTTTCTTTATGTTTAGTTAAAAAAATAGATTATTCTAGACTGATTTGCTTCAGTACAATTTTCTGCTATTGAGTGCTACATTATTGGCTGGGTAGCTGGATTTCATTTTATTTTCTGTTGTGCAAAAATGCTTTTTCTAAAACTATCATCTTTTTATATAGAAGACTATGTTATCAAAAGCAGATAATTCTGTTAGAAATTTAACTATAAAATTCTCATCAGAAAGTTAAAATATATTTTCAATATATAGAGATGTATTTGTACATGTATATCTCATAATTTTATGCCCACATGTAAATCTGTGTTTATTTTTTGCATGTCTCAAAAAGAAAATATAACTGAATATAAGCATGGAAGTTTAGTGTTAAGTTATGCAATAACAGCAAGGTATTAAAACCCTTGTATATCTCAAACTATCCACTCTTACTCACTTGTCAACCTAAAATTTTTCCTTTATACCTGTATTAATTTGATTAAAACCTCTCTTTAAATACATATATATATATAATTTACATTTTATATAAATTTTTTATTTTAACATATAAAATGCATACACTGCAGTGCATTTTAAAAATTCATTTATAATGGATTCATACTAGTGGGTCTAACATATGGTAAATAATTTTTACATTTTAAAATTTTTACTTTTTAGCAGACACAAAAAAAAACCCTATACATATTAATGAGGTATCATACAATGTTTTCATATATGTATATTTGTTCAAATGATGTTAAACTTATCTATGTCCTATTCTTCTGTTGGAGAAAACATTTAAAATTCTTATTTCTAACTTTTTGAAGTACAGACTGCATAACTGTTATTTATAGTCACCCCTACCATGCAAAAGTACACAAAAACTTTTAGGGGATGCCTTGGATGGCTTTATCGTCTTCTTTTGTGTGTGTGTGTGTTTATTTTTTTATTTTTTTTATTGTAAACAAATGGGATACATGTTGTTTCTCTATTTGTACATGGAGTCAAGGCATACCATTTGTGTAATCATAAATTTACATAGGGTAATGTTGTTTGATTCATTGTTATTTTTTTCCCTTCACTCCCACCCCTCCCATTCCTCTTTTTCCTCTATACAGTCTTTCCTTCCTCCATTCTTACCACCCTCCTTATCTCTAACCCTAAACCTAACCCTAACCCTAACGCTAACCCCTCCCACCCCCCATTATATGTCCTCATCCGCTTATCAGTGAGATCATTCGTACTTTAGTTTTTTGAGATTGGCTTATCTCACTTAGCATGATATTCTCCAATTTCATCCATTTGCCTGCAAATGCCATAATTTTATCATTCTTCATGGCAGAATAATATTCCATTGTATATATATGCCACAGTTTCTTTATCCATTCATCAACTGAAGGGCATCTAGGTTGGTTCCACAATCTGGCTATGGTGAATTGAGCAGCAATGAACATTGATGTGGCTGTATCTCTGTAGTATGCTGATTTTAAGTCCTTTGGGTATAGGCCAAGGAGTGGGATAGCTGGGACAAATGGTGTTTCCATTCCAAGCTTTCTGAGGAATCTCCATACTGCTTTCCAGAGTGGCTGCACTCATTTGCATCCCCACCAGCAATGTATGAGTGTACCTTTTTCCCCACATCCTCGCCAACACCTATTGTTGCTTGTGTTCTTGATAATCGCCATTCTAATTGGGGTGAGAAGGAATCTTAGTGTAGTTTTGATTTGCATTTCTCTTATTACTAGAGATGTTGAACATTTTTTCATATATCTGTTGATTGCTTGTAGATCTTCTTCTGTGAAGTGTCTGTTCATTTCCTTAGCCCATTTGTTGATTGGATTATTTGTAATCTTCGTGTAGAGTTTTTTGAGTTCTTTATAGATTCTGGAAATTAGCGCTCTATCTGAGGTATGGTTGGCAAAGATATTCTCCCGCTCTGTAGGCTCTCTCTTCACATTTCTGATAGTTTCCTTTGCTGAAGAAAGCTTTTTAGTTTGAATCTATCCCAGTCGTCGTTGATTCTTCTTCTTGACACCTCTCTCTCTCTCTCTCTCTCTCTCTCTCTCTCTCTCTCTCTCTCTTTCTATCTCTATCTTTCTCTCTTTGTGTGCTTTCTGGTTTCCTGACATGAGCTGGTCATGCCCAAATGGAGCCACCTGACTGTGAACTGAAACCCCTGAAACTGTGAGCAAAAATAAAACTTTTCTTCCTTTAAGTTTTTATGTCAGCTATTTGGCCACAGCAACAACAACAACAAAATGACACATTTCCATACTAAGTTTGTGGATTGCTTTTCTAGTTCTGTAAAGAATGTCATTGGTATTTTGATAGGGATTCTAATGAATCTATAGGCCACTTTGGGTAGTCTGAACACCTTCATAGTTTTGAATCTTCTGCTTCTTCCATGTGTATGC
Source organism: Sciurus carolinensis (assembly GCF_902686445.1). Classification (NCBI taxonomy): domain Eukaryota; kingdom Metazoa; phylum Chordata; class Mammalia; order Rodentia; family Sciuridae; genus Sciurus; species Sciurus carolinensis. Next base: position 92,088,784 of record NC_062224.1, read on the forward strand.
ATTTTAAATTCCAAAAATTATAATGTATAATAATTTAGGTTAGAAAGAAAGAAGAGGGAAAATACAAAATCATGTAAAGGAACAATAGAAATTTGCTTTTTAACCAGATTTTTAAAATAATGAATGAAATGTTTAATATTTAAACAACTGTCTGGAGTTACTATATTTTTGATCTCTGAGCTACACATATGTGGAAATTGCACAGTGCCTCTCCCTGATGTGACTTTTTGTTATTACAGTGTATTAGAATTAGCTTATAACATCGTAGATAAAACATTAAGTAACTTCATCCCACGTATTTATGAATCATTACTCTGTTAATGCTGAATTATATGGAATAATATATAAATGTATTCCTGTTCATACTCAGAAAGTAGATAAATTAATAGAGATTCACATGCATAAATCAATGACTGTAAGTGTTAATCTGGTGATAAAAATTGTTGCCTATGTTACAGAGTTAGTTTCACAGAAATAATCTAAACAATTCATTACCTGTCCCCATATAAAAACTTTTTCTATATTATTTACATTTATAAACATCTCTATTTTTTCTTTGAGTCATATGGGCTGGTTTTGAATCCAGTTAATTCTACATTTTAAGCCTTATCTTACTCACTAAACCCTTACCTTCTACCAAAAAATAAAAATGAAAGGAAAGATTCATCATCATTGTTTCATACAATCTTAATTTCTGCTCTTGGAATATGCTGCGGCCCTCAGTCTTAATATGATTTTTATGAAATGGACATTTCTAACAAGCAAAAAGTTTTGAAGATGTCATTTGTATGAATTGTTTCTATTTAAGCGTGTAATGCTGAGCTTCATTATTCAATTAGAGTGCAGTTGAAGAGCTCTTGTTTAGAGTTTGAGAATCTTAGTTCTAAGACTGGCAGGGACAGTAAACAGCTGTCTAAAAGACAAACTTTCCAAGTTTCAGTTTCTTTATCAATAAAAAGAGAGTGTCACCAACTGTTTAGTTTTCAGATGAGAATCAAGCAACAGAATCATGTATAACTATGGTAAAATTGGAATGTCTATATACCTTAATATTTTAAGATTATAAAATATTCATAAACATTAATAAAGTCCCTTCAAGGGAAAGAGAAGACCAGATAAACAACTAACAGATCATTTTGTCTATGTGTAAAATTAAACAGGCAAAATTAATGACTATATCTGAAACGTAATAATATAATACCTGGTTAACTAATCCTCATAAATACCATTGGCAGATGTTTAATTATTGTATCAGTTATATATCTCCTGCTGCAAAATACAAACATTTGTTTGGATAACAATTCCAGAGAATGCCAGTTTAGGCTGGGACTCTGGGATGTCTGAATTTCATGTTGGGCTCATGCATATGAGCAGTAAGCAGTCAGCTGCTAGTCAGTGGCTCTGTTTTTAATTCGGATGATTCTTAATTGCAGTACAGGAGTTAAAGGACCATATGTCTTCCATCTTTCAATAGGTTCCCCAGGAAATTTCATACAGTGGCAGTAGCTGAGGTTCTGAGAGCAACAGGTTTACCCCAGAGTGCAAGTTCTGTTCATGCACTTCAGATAACACATTCGAATTGATCAGAGCAAGTCACAAAGCCAGGCTGGCTTTAAGTCCTGAGAAAAGAATCTGCTTCCTGACATGAGGAGTTGTAACATAATATAGCTATTTTATAGTCCACTATGACTTTTACCCCTTTGTCATTGATGAAAAAACAATGGAGTTAAAAGAGATTACGTAACTCAGAAGGCTGTTTTCTAGATAATGGCAGAGCTAGGATTCCAATCTAGTCTTTGTTGTCCTCAAAGTTTGTGCTTCTGATCATGAAAAAGTACAAATTAGTTATTATTCTTCTGTCATCTACCCTTAACTGTGAGTGAAAACAATTTCTAAGGTATCAATAATTCCCCCAAATGATAAAATGTGTATCATATAATTTAGCTATTGGGGTAGCACTTATAGCAATTAGAATATTTTCCCATATATTTTAAGTTATTTCATATATGAACATAAAATAAGAAAAGTAGTACTGAAAAGAAATAAAAATAAAGTACATATACCACAGTTTCTTTATTCATTCCTGTGTTGAAGGGCATCTAGGTTGGTTCCACGATCTAGCTATTATGGATGAATTGAGCTGCTATAAACATTGATGTGGCTGTGTTACTGTAGTATGCTAATTTTAAGTCCTTTGGGTATAAACTGAGGAGTGGGATAACTAGGTCAAAATGTGGGTCCATTCCAAGTTTTCTGAGGATTCTCCATCTATTATTGTTTGTGTTCTTGATAATAGCCATTCTAATTGGAGTAAGATGAAATCTTAGAACTGTTTTAATTTGCATTTTTCTAATTACTAGAGATGTTGAGCACTTTTTCATATATTTATTAATCGAAATCCAGTCTTTAAAAAATAAATAAATAAAAAAAATAAAGTACAATATAGTTATTATTACTATATATATTTTGCATGTATACACACACACGGATCTTATATTGATTATTAGGGATAGTATTAACAGTGGTGCGCTCAGTTTAAACACATGGAATTTAGGAAGAAAAATGGTCAGGAAGGGACAAAAACCATTAGATGGCAACCCACAAGCATAAGCTGCAGCTTGGAGTCTGAATACAGGAGAGGCCTGATCTCTTTTATTGCCCTTCTAACTAATTGAATTAGGCATGCCAAGGATAATATACCTTTTAATAGACTTAAATTTAACTGATTAGAGATTTTAATTAGAGTTGCAAAATCCCTTTTTACCAGCACCTAGATCAGTGTGATTGAATCACTGATGGGAGTGTGTATGTTTGTTTCGAAGCCTCATCCAATTCTCAGAGAATACCCTTCGCTTGTTGCCCACTGTGTTAGTCAGATTTTCATCATCACTGTGACCAAATGTCTGACAAGAATAACTTAGAGAAGGAAAAGTTTATTTTGACTCTTGGTTTCAGAGATCTAGTCTACGTTGACCCACTCTTGCTCTGGACAGAGCATCATGGCAGAAGGTGGAGGAAAGCAGCTCAGTTCACAGCAGCCAGGAAGCAGAAGGAGTGCAAAGCAAAAGGGACAGAATTGAAACCTCAAAGATAAGTCCCATGTGGCCTACTTCCTCTAGTCATGCCCCGCCTACTTGTTAGTACTTTGTTCCTCCATTTAAATTGTTTATCCAGTAAATGGATTAATACAATGATTCGGTTACAGCTCTCATGATTTAATCATTTCACCTCTAAACATTCCTGCATTAGCACAGGAGCTTTTGGGGACACTTGTATCCAAACCATAACAACCATGGTATATGAAATGCACTAGAAGGAGGATACTAGAAAATGCAATTTAATCTAGCTGGTTTAAGACAAAACCTGTAGATTTAAGGCTTAGGTGATTTGCTACCCATACACATCTCCTTAAACTTTAATTAATAACTTAATAAGGATGATACGAAGTCTTACATCTTGTAAGCGAAATGCAGCTACACCGTGTACATACTAAAACATCCTAACATCTTTCTCACTAAAAGATAGTAACCCTTCTTCACTCAAATGCTTAGAAGCTAAGTTAGTCATTAATAACATGTATCAAATTATAAGGGTATTTGTGAGGGAACATTTTAAAGTATATAAGCAGAAACATGGCAATAGAAACATGCAGAAGTAATATATAAATTTAACTAATTTAGATTTTAACATTTATATTAGAATGATAAGTAAATAATCATGAGTATTACAGTCCTCATCTGCAGTGAATACATAGTCATGAATGTTTTTTATAGATTTCTTCTTTCACTACCCATATCATTTTACCTTGGTCCTCAGCAAGTATCGCAGCTGGTTATGTTTCTTTACCTGGTGAGGTAATCCAAACTTTCTTTTCTAAAGGATTTGGACAATTAGCAGTCCTGCCTGGAAAGTTTCCATTGACATAAATCACAGAAAAGAATAAGGTAGTAAGAAAAGATGACCTAAAAGATAACTAAAAGATAATCTTAATTGTAGACATGCCCTTACTTATCTCTGATGAGTAGTAAAACCCAGTTTCTCATGGGTACTAAGTTTCAACCATCTCAACCAGGACAGTAAACCCATGCTTTGTCTATTAAGAGGAATGAGGGGATAAAAGTGATTAGGTGGTAGTCACAAATTTCAGCTCAATGGAAGAGTTCTGTGGATTAATGACCAAATTGACCATACTCTAATGACCAAACCCTAAATTATTATGTACAGGAAACAAAATTTTGCTAGCAGAATAATAGACCTAATGGTGAAAGGAGTCATTCCCATTCTCCCTTGATGCCTGGACCTGTGAGTTCTTGGGAGAATAGACACCATATCATTTTTTGGATTCGCTCCTACTGAATTCTCTGCATGCCATAAGACACTGTCACAGCTATTTGAGATTTTGCCATCTACCTGTTATCATAACTGAGGTTTAGAAAGGCCATTCTAACAAGCTAAATGTTTTAGAATGGTAGACTAAAGATTCCATAAGCATGACTTTTGTCACCTTTCATTACCACGGTCAGTAGTGGTATTCTGTGGAATATCATGACCTTGAATTCAACAGCCATGAGCAGAAGAATTGTGGGCAGGGAGTGGGCAAATCCAATCTCACAGTAAGTTTGCTTGTGGGACCCGCTTCCACAAGCTTGCTAATCATCTCAGGTAGTGGTACCCCTTCAAGACTTGATGTCAGTTTTTGTTATTGGGATACTGGATATTCAACAGCAGTTGTTTTCAGGTGAGCCATAGCAAGTGGAAGTCAGTGTAACTCAGCCAATGCCAAACTTCCATTCATGTCACCACTGCCATTTTCTTTTTCATGAGTCAATGTGCAACTAGATTTTTGGAAGATACTGACTGGTATCCACAGACTAGGTCATCTCATCCACTTAATTATCAAAACTCTTCTTTGCTTAAATGAACTTTGTATGATAATTCACATAATTGCAAATATTTTTACATCATTTATCCATTGAAAGAGGCCTATCTACATATCTTTCCTAAAATCTATTTTTTTTTAAATCACTGTTCCTATGGTATGCTTTCCAAGTTCTATACCATTCAATCATTTTTGGCCACAAACCATGAATAGAGATAAGCTTAGCCACTTGGCCATCTCTCCTTCCAGGAAAAATTGAACAAAGAGTTACACTCAGATTTTGCCCACTGGGAGGGGTTTTCCTTTACTATGATCCTTCACAGATATTTCAGCAAGGTGCTACAGTGCTGCAGCTGTCTACTTTGGGGTAGTTCTTGCATATTTTACCTTCTGTAAACTGAATTCAAGATTTCTCTTCCTCAGTCAATTTCTTGCAGGTAAATTTACCTGAGTCCATAGGAAAAGGGTGAGAGTGAAAATATAATTTATCACTAGTAGGAGCCATGGACCACTTCTACTTGTAACTTTAATTTCCTTCAATACCTGCACACATTCTATTTCATATACACCACTTTCATTTCATAATGGAAATGCTACAATGCTTGCCCAACTTTATGGACAGGCCAGTTCGCATCATAACTTAAAGGTCAATGTTAAGCATTTTAGTCTCTTCTGAGACCCAGTAGCAAGCCAAAAGTTAATACTCAAAAGAAAAATACTGATCTATGCACATATGTTAATTGGTTTTACTATAAAATTCCAAAAATCTGAGATGTAATACACCTATAGGAATCTGCTAATTACTCTAAGCAATGTCTCTATCTCCCAGTGATGCTTCAAGCACCAATAGATCTGCTGGCTCTCATGGTTTAAGCGGCAGAAAAGCTTCAGGCACTTGGACCCATGGGGTTTCAGTTTGCTCTGGTCTTTCTTTCCTAATTATGGATAATAAGCTTTATCCTAATGATAATTATTCCCTCAGTATTAATATATACCACATTATTTATGTAAGTTTAAGTAGAATATTCTTACATTTTATTAGAAAATACTTCTCTAGTCATTGCTCCTAGAGTGGAGAGGAATGTTCTTGATTACTGATAGTCAAGGAACAGCTCAAATTAATGCCTGGTGTATAATAGCCATTTTCAATAAATTTATTAAATTAATATGAGTTTAATATATATTTATAATAGTAACTGTCCATATACATACACAGATTATTCAAGTACATGTTCACAAACACACATAGCAATTAATGTACACAGAAATAAATATATTCAATTTCTCCAAATGATGCTGTATCAAATGATCTTACTATGGGCCACTTTCCTGACAATAATTTTGAAATTTTGTTACCTAACCCAATTTCATTTAATTATCTGCTAGTTTTATGTCCCTTTAATTAAAAAAATACCTGATATGCTTATCATAAACTATACCTAATAAATCATACATATAGACCATGTCTGAATGGAGCTTAGGTCATCTCAAAACCACAAGGTCATACATTAGCAGTTTCTCATGAACATATTTTAGATGATTAATATAATTAGTCAGAGTAATTATGGGATTGATACATTCACAGATCGGTCTAATTAGCTTTTGAACAGACTGATGCCTCAATTGGAAAGATAATAAATTCTCTGGCTAATCTTCACACACCTATTATACTTGGTTTCATTAATATCCAAGCTTTTGACTAAGTTACTAGTCAAAAGGCTAAAAGCTAGCTTATCAATTTTCAATAATCAATTTGTCCTAAAAAGTATTTAACCTTCATGGATACTTCACATTTTTAATATATCACACTTCCTAGAGCACAACATTCTATAAAAGGTCAAATAAATACTTTGTGATACTTAGGAAAAAGTATAGAATGTTTCATTTATTCACCTACAGATTACAAAAATCAGAAAAGATTGAGACTGTTTCAATATTATTAATGGATAATTCTATTGAACCTAGAAATACTGTACAACATTCAGCAAAGAAAACAATAATTATAGTTCTCTCTCATATAGCCTTTTCTTATGTATTTTGCTAACAAACTCCTTTGTTTTGACATTGTTGACTTCCCTGAATTCTTAATTTTTGTCTAGTTCTACTTAGAGGTAGCATTACAATTAAAAGCTGGTTTCAAAGTTATTTGCTTATCTATAAAAAAATCAAAATACTTTAAATTTAATTCTAATCTGTTTTCTATGTATCTCAGAACAAATTAATTTATATTATATTCTCATTTGTAAGATTAAAGTTTTTAAAGTTTATCCATAACATATATGGAAATCTCCTTGACACTGTTAAAGTCATTTACTATACTAAATCCAGTGATGCACAGTGATATCACAAGCAATAAATGAAAATTACTTAAGTGAGTCCTAATTATAATGCTAAATTGGCATATGATTAGAACTCATTCACTATCATATAATGAAGATTTTTGCTTTTTCTCTATTACTGTAAGTTCTTTAAGCCAAACTAAACTCACACCCATTTTCTTTTTGTTTGTTTCTTTGTTACTGAGAATTGAACTCAGGGGCAATTATCCACTGAGCTACATCTCCAGTCCTATTTTTTATTTTGAAACCAGTTCTCACTAAGTTGCTCAAGGTCTCACTAACTTTCTGAAACTGACCTTGAACTTGTCAACCTCCTGCCTCAGCCTTCTGAATCACTGGGATTAGGAGCATGTGTCACTGCCCTTGGCTAATGAGTTCCCATTCTTAAGATACACTCCCATAAAAATTTATATGAACTCCTTGAATTATGCATTTAATTGTAGGAGATATTTATCAATTATATATTACACTGATTTTAATATCAGAAGGAAAAAATATTAATTGTGCAGTAGGGTATCATTTCAGTTCCACAAATACAGATGTGTGTCAACTTACAGTGAGGTTATTACTCAATAAATGTATTACAAATTAAAAATCTCATCAAAATAATTTTATTACACCTAACCTCTAGACTGTCATAACTCAGTGCCAAACTCAGCAACTTAGTGAGATCCTGTCTCAGAATAAAAGAAAGGACTGGGTGATGCAGCTCAATGGTAAGGTGTGCCTGGTTCAATCTGCAATAGCGAAACAAAAACAAAAACAGAAATGAAAAAAGAATGGATATACATTTAGTTTTGCTTAAAGTAATAAAGAAATAAAAATCTGTATGACATCAGAGTGAATGCGTGCTGACCATATGCTAACTTGGGATAATTAGAAGGATTCACTTTTATAATTTTCATTTATTGCTTGACTATGCACTATGCATTGCTTCATTTAGTACAGTAAATGACCTTAGCTTACTGTCAAGGATATCCCTATATATATTATGACTAAACTTTTCAGACTTTAATTATACAAATGTGAATGCAGTATAAATAGATTTGTTCTGAGGAATTTAAGCAGCAGAAATTGTACAATGTAGTGCTATCATTAACTTGCACTCAAACATGTTTGCATACAGTTGTTCAAAATCATCTCACAGAAAGGTTATTTTGGTAGTAAAGTACTGACTACTTCATTAGTTTATTGAATATTGTACTGAAAATGAAAAAAATAATGTCCATGGAGGTACTGGAGGCACAAATGAACTTTTGTGAACATGGTGGGATGTGAAAACACAAAACACAATATTCAAAAACACTAACACCTTGGTACATTGCCACTGACCAGTACTGCAACACAGTGCTGTGCTGAATATTGGGTAGATAAAAAGATCAAAATTCAAAATTCAAAGTATGATTTCTAATGAATGAAATATCTTGTAGACTGAATATATTTGAATTTTCCCTCTTTTTTTGCATTCATCAATCTCTTTCTTCTAATTGGAGTGCTAAATCTATCTGTACTTGAAGAAATGAATGATAGAGAAGAATTTCTTCATTTTTCTAGTGATTTCTATGTTTTATATGTTTTTACCCATCAATTTATCCACTATTGTCAATTCGTATGTATTATTTTTATTGTTTTGATTCTCTTGTCATTTCATTGAATATGTATTTTTTAGGTATTTTCTTAGTATTTTTTCAGTTATTTCTTATTGGTTAATTGGATATTCTGAGTAACACCTTAAATCTATAACAACCTCTTTTAAATTAATACTAACAACTTCAATACCATATGGAAATTTCCCCCCTACATGGTTCTATTCTACTACCTTTATGTTTTATTGTCACAAATTATATCTTTTATTATGTTGTGTTATCTATTAACAGAGATTACTTCTCATGTTTTACATTATACAGAAAACAGATCAGTTTTTAAATTTTCATATTTTATATTAGCATTTTAAAAAATTATCTGCAGTTACCTTTAGCAGAAGGACTTTCATTACTCTACAACCTGATGGACTCTGTTTAGAATTTCTTGTAGGGAAGGTTTACTAATGACAAACTCCCTGGTATTTGTGTTTCTGGGAATATCCCAACATCTCTTACATGTTTGAAGATATGTATTTTTCAGATATAGATTTTTCTGACAGGATCTTTTTTTCCTTTCAACTCTTTATATTATACCACTGACTTTTGGTGCCAAGTTTCCAGTGAATCAGCTTATATAACATATAACCTTTTTCAGGATCACTTACACATTACAACTCATTCTTTCTTATTGCTTTCCATATTATTTCTTTTTTACTTTGACTTTCAGCAATTTGGTTGTAATGTCTTATTACTGTTCCCTTTGGAATTGTCCAACCTATATGGTGTCATTTGGCTCAAATTAACATATTTATTTATTTATTTCATAAAATTTGAAAGTTTCTACCAAAAAACTTGTCAATTTTGTTGATATTTTAAAATTTGGGTTTCATTTATTCTCTCTAATGTTTCCTATTTTGTCTTCTCTTCTTGTCTTCTCTTTCTGATAGTTCCATTATCCAGGTTTTGATGTTTGGTAGTGTTTCATAGGTCTCTATGTCTCAGTCCATGTTTCTTTATTCTTTTTCTTTCTTCTGCAAAGTTTATCATTTCTGTTATTTCTGTCATTTAATTTATTAATTCTTCATTGTACCTGCTCAATTCTGTTTCTGAAATCCTGTAGTATCTTTTCATTTCATTCACTGTAATTTTCAGACACAAAACTCATTTTTTATTTATGATATTTATTTTTTATTGGTACTCTCTATTAGAGAAGTTTTCACTTAGCTTTTTGCCTACCATTTTTCTTATTTTGTGGAACATATTGAAGAGAGCTAATTTAGTGTCTTTTTCTGCATAGTACAAAGACAGATTAGCTCAGGGAATTTTTTTTTTACATATCGGAATTTTTGTTTGTTTGCTTACTCCATGACTCAGAATTTTTGTTAAAATGAGGCAGTTTGAATATTATGAATTGACAACTCCAGAAATCATATTTATCCCTCTACTCAGGGTTTACTCTCAATGTTTGCATTGCTATGTCATTTTTTTTTTTTTTTTGGTGACTCTTCAAGAGCTATTATTGAACTATTTTAACTCTTACTGAAATTATTTTGGCATGTATGATCACTGAAGTCTCTATTCTACAAGTTCATTGATCATTTAGTGACTTTAAGACATTTCCTTAATTGCCTTAAATAATGATAGATAAATATCTTCCAGCCTTTTCACTGCAGGCTGTGTTGGAACACTTCTTCAGCACTTAGCCAAGAAACTTACAACACTGCTTCCCTACTCTCCATTTTCTTTGCAGTTATGGGTTTATTTGCCTAGATAAAAGTTGCCATCTGGAATCCTTTTCCTCCAAATGATAGAATAATACCCTTTAACATTTTCAATAGTACTAAATTCTGACAGCAAAAACTCTGTTTTTGAAAAAGTTTTATTAAACTTCATTTTGCAGAATATCTAGCTACATTAATAGCCATGAATTAATTCCATTGTCTCCTACATTGAATAACTTAAAATGAGAAAATTTTTGTATTTTTCACTTTTTCCTATGGTATAAAATATATCTTTTATCTGGTTGATTTTTAGATTTTTACCATGAGTCTATCTTCTTTGGGATTCATTAAAATGTTTATATTTGTGGTATCATTGTCATGATATTTTGAGAAATTTGACCCATCTTTTTTCATTCTAACATCCTCTTCTCCCCTTTTTTCTGATATTCCAGTGGCATTTAAGTTACCCTTTATGTTTATAATTCACATATCACAGATGCCCTTTTATGATGTTTCTATATTTTAACTCATTCTTGTTCATATTTTATTGAGATAATTCTTCCTGATATGCCATCCTCTCTAACAAATCTACTTCCTCTTCTGTTGGTTATTTTTCTACTAGTTATGAAACATATTTGGTGATTTGTGGCATGCTTAGCAATTTTCTTAATTGGGTATTGGTCACTGTAACTCTTACATTGTTGAATATCTAAAATTTGTTTTCCCCCTTGAAAGAGTACTTAGTTTTGTTCTGGAAGGTAATTGAACTCCTTGTATATCAGGTTGATTTTTCTCAAGACTTAATTTTAAGTGTTGAAACACCACTTAAAATGTCTCAAGACTTGTTTTTAAGTGTTTGAGTATAAAATAGGATTTACTCTGTAGAAAATTTAGACTTACTAGTAAGTTGTAGTTTCCCAAGATCTCTATAGAATGCTCAGCTTATTGACTAGAATTCTCTATGAATGCTGATTGAAACTTCCACTCCTCTATACCCTGTGCAAGTTCTGACCATTATCCGACGTATACCATACCTTGTCATTTTTTCCTCATCTCATAAACATTGATGATATTCATATACAATTTGTTCTTCTGCAAAATCTTAGTGCAAAACTTAAGGAGAATTCTAGTATTCTTTTCCATTTAGTTTCTTTCTTCCAACTTATAACCACCTCAGATTTCCTGAACTTTAATCACTAGATCCTCATTGTCGTAATATTACTGTTCTGTTTGACATCTCTGTCTCTGCACTGTGGTCCATAATGTGTCTCTAGGAACTCTTATTTTCCACATTACTGATTTTCTTACATTCTGTGATTGCATTTTTCTCCTATTAGTTGTTCATTGTTTAATTTTTGTTTACCTCACTTGCTTTGTTTTGGATCTTTTCCCCCAGCTCTAAGTTTATAGTGAGGGTTAAAACTAGACATTTTATTCCATCATGGACAGAAGAAAAGTCCTCATTTTTTTGTTAATGCAATTTATTGATAGAGTTCAAATCTATGTGTTTCATCTTTACAAATATATTTCTTTAAAAGTTGATTTATGCGTGTGACATATACCTAATAAAATACAAAGCAGGTTATTTTTATGACTTATTAGACATTAATGTCCTTTCAGAATTTGCTGTCTTGTGAGAATTTTTTAACCTTGCCTCCTTTTTATCAGAAGTAAATGCAATCTCAATAATTGGGAAAATAGTTTAACTTCAAAATCTTGTTTTATACCATAGACTTATTATAAGACCCAAAGCACTTATGCCTTTTTAAAAAATTGTATGTGATTTTAGTGGAGAAACTGGGAAAACTTCAGTGTGAAACAGGGGGACTCTGTAATAACACTACCCTACCCTTTATTAGTTCTGTGATCTCAAAAAAGATTAAACTTTCTGCAACTTATTGGCAAATGAAAATAGTAACATTTCCTGTTTCATAGAGCTGTTATGAAAAATAAATTATAAAAACATAAAAACACATAATATACATAGAGCATATTTGGAGTGTTTAAAACAGTGATTACATCTAACAAGTCATTAAAGTGATTATTATTATTCCTTTATACAAGGGAAAATATAATAAGGAAATAATACACAGTGCATAGATAAAATATGTAAAAGTAACTTGTCAAATAAAATTAAATTCTCAATTTTATTGAAAAATTAATAACTGATTACTCAGGTTCTGAACCAATTGAAATAAAAGTGTCACCAAGCAGAAGAACAAAATAGAATATTATTAGTGTATATTTTTATATGTGCGTCCAAATAAGAGGAGGACCTCAGTGCCTAGATGGATCTTCTGAAAGAACACCCAATATTGTAGAGTAAGGTTAATCCTCATTAGTCTAGACAGAGAGGGCAAGACAGAGACTCAATACCCTGAATTCAGTAACATTGAATGGTAAGTTAGAAATGGAGAGATCAGGTAATACATTCCAACTCTGGAAAGGAGCAAGGAATGGGGTAAAGAACAATTAAGTATTTATGAAAATAACTCAATTTCATATTAGCAAATATAAGACATAAATAATACTTTATTAGAAAACACAGTGTGCTATTGTCACCAGGTTTGCTTTCCATATGGAATAATATTTGATTGTTAAATTTGTTACTTGTGTCAGTCTTGCTTTTTTCTGTGATTATGTATTAAATGTTATGTTCATTACATTAGGGTATAAATGTGGTTAAATGACTACATTTAAGTGGAAGTTCTACTTACATTCTCTACTCTGATATGTAAAGAAAATTTCATGCTGAAACTTTAATTGGAACCATTTTTATAATGTATAACATAATCATTTTATAAGATTTCAAAGAAACTTTTCTATTTAAAAACCACATAGCTGAACCAAAATAAAACAGGTTATTATAAACTGCTTGATAAATTAACTGCACATCTCTACTCCATCTAAATTACCTACAAAAGTTAAGAGTTGCTATTCAGGAAGCTTCCTGGATGACATAACTTTTGGTAGTAAGGTAAAAGAACATGTAATTTGTTTTGCATATATCAAGTACTATTGAAAGTAATGAAGAATTATGCTCATAGAACAGTCAGCAAAACTGACATTGTAAAGAAATTTATGTACCTTGAAGCTCTCATTTTGATAAAGTGGGTATTACTACTAGAAACATTAAAATACCATGGGAAAGAGCACACAGAAGGAGTAATTCTATACTTCAGTCTTTATGAAATTCAGATTTTTTAAAAAATTGAGCAATGTCATGGGAAGAATCTAATTACATAATACAGCATAATTGTGAGAAATAACCAGTTTAAAAATTCATGGAAAAATTTCTTAATGTTAAATATAAATTATAAATACTAATGGAGAAATTTTACATTTACTTGAAGTGCTTAATGTCAAATAATTGTATCAATTTACTAATAAAATTTTATTTAGTAAAACTCGATAATGAATTCCAATTTGATGTTAAATCTTATAAACAAATGTCACAAATCTTCTTTTTCTCATTTCTAGGATGAGGCAGTTGGAACATAAATAATGCTAAATAAATATATCAGAATTCATGAGAAATTCAATACAATTTTCAGATGAAAACAAATGACAGCTAAAAGCTTAAATATCCTTCCTAAGAATACATTTTTTGTCTTTCAAAGCATTTAAATCTGTGATGATAACTTTATAAGAAAAGTAAGAAATTCACTACTTACAATGCTCTTGTGGGCATTAGTTATTAGAAAATGTCTTTTTTTGTGACTTGGTATAGCTTTTTTCAGTAATAAGAAAAGTAGTAAAAGCATATAGTATAAATAATTCAAGGTGAAGAATGACAGTGATGATATGTACTGTATAAGACTAGTCATATTACTGAAGAAGTTATCCATAAATATAGAAAACAAGAAACATTCCAATTTAAATAATCAAATCAGCATCAATTAAAATATTATGAATGCTACATGACATCAATGGTTTCTCAAAATCATAAAGAGGGAGTCAATATAATTTGCAATGACCCTTAGTAGGTGGACTTTGGTTACCTACTGATTTTCATAACCCGTCAATTTTCATTATAGTCTTAAAAATATTGAAATTCTTTCCAATAATTAAAAGATACATACTTTTTCTTCCTCTCAAACACTCCTGAATCCCAGTCCAACCATCTGAGTCAATAAAGCACAGTTATATAAAACTTTGTTGTCACTCTTTTTTCTAACCCAAGAACAATTACATACAAGTAGAAAACTAAAGAAAGCAAGGTGGGTTATACAAGACTAGGAAGGAACCACCATTTGACACAGTTATCCTACTCCTTGGCATTTATTCTAAAGATCTAAAAGCAGGAAATGTTAGTAATACAGGCACATCAAGGATTATAGCAGTTCAATTTATAATAACCAAGTATGGAACCAACCCAGGTGTGCATCAACAGATGAATGGATAAAGAAAATGTGGATATATACACAATGGAATTTTACTCTGCCATAATGAATGAATTTATGGCATTTCTGGTAAATGGATGGAAGTGTAGGCCATCTTGACAGGTCAAATAGGCCAGAATCACATGTTTTTTTCTCATATGTGGAAGCCAGATTAAAACAGGGGAAAAAAAAGCCTAGGGGTGGTAATTCCATGAAAATAGAAGGGAGATCAGTGGAGCAGAGGAAGGGGATTAATCAGGGTTAGAAAAAGGACAGAAGAATGAAATGAAATTGACCAAATTATGCTACCTACACATATAAATACACCACAATGAATTTACCTATATGTAAATCTATGAAAAACCTGTAAACAAACAGAAGAAGACCAGTAGATTAGAGGAAGGGAAACAGGGGACTTCTGCATATCAGGTAAAATATTTAACTCTTGACTTTCTGAATCTGGCCCATTTCAGTTAGGATGATGGCCTCCAGTCCCATCCATTTACTGGCAAATGCTGACCTATGCCTTCTTTATGGCTGAGTAACACTTTAATGTATATGTATACCACCTATTTTATTCCCCTTATTAGTCAAAAGTTGTAGTTTATGAAACATACAAAACATTAGGCTCTCAAGGGCTCTTGCATTCAAAAATCAGAAAAAGGGAGTAGGGAAATGAGAAGACATAAAACATTGAAATGTCAGTTTAGAAAACCACGGGGTCAGTCTCAATAAAGGTATAACTTTATTAGGACTATCAAACATATAAAAACATAAGCAAATAATCAAAAGAAAAACTGAAAGTTTGAGCATATTATTTAAATATTAAGCATAGTGAATTGTACAGCTAGGATTATAGCTACAGAAACAGGAAAACATTTCTAGTTTGCAAAATAGCATAGCTGTATTCTACCAGGGACTCAAAAGAAATAGATATGGAGACAAAAATATTAAAAGAACGCCATATAGATTAAAATTTACAGTAGTAGATGTCACAAAATTGGGGTTGTTAGGGCTCTGGAAGATAATCAATGATAAACAAGAATACTTACTTGGAATTAGAGACAGATGAAAAACCTCAGGTTGGAAAAAAAAAAAAAAAAACAACAGAATGCCAAAATACATAATATTTAAGTAGATATAAAATATGTCCTAAATTCTAAAGCTTCAAATGCGAGGAGATCATCTATAAGGCAACAGAATGAGATTCACATAAGGCTTCTCAGCAGAAATATTTGATATAGGAACATAATATTTTAATATATTTTGTGAAAGTAGCATTACATTTGGAATTTTACCAACTAGCTTTGATCATCATAAAACATGAGGGATTAATAATATTGTCAGACACTCCTGTCCTCAGTGGAATTACCACATATATGTCCACATCTAAATATAATGTTTGGAGAAATAATGAAAGAAGCATCTACAAAGAAACACTGATAGTATAATGTACACAAGATGTTAATGTAATAACTTGTTAACATTTTGTTTACTTGAAAAATTAATCAATGAAAAAAATTATAATAGTCTACATAATTAGTGATTTTAGGAAATGGGACTGTTAAAAACAGGAATCTGGAATTGTTTTTCTGATTTAGTTAGACTAAGAGAGTGTAGTGGATTTAATCTTCATAGAATTAGGATACTAAATGTAAATGACATATAATACCAGGAAAAGTTACTTAAATTATCACCTGTAGTCTTCTGACATAAATTATGAGATAAATTAAGGTGATCAATAACTGGTACAATATAGTTTGCTGAAACTGTAGATTATAATTATCGATTCAGATGGTTAGTCCCTCCTAATCTGAAGGTATCATAGTGATCATAATGTAGAAATTTATTTCATTTTGAATTAAAGTACCATAGGACTTCTATGAATGTTCTCATAAAATCTTGTGTTTCTTGAAAATACAGTAAATATGTGCCTGAAATAAGAAGTGAAATTTGGTCATTTAGGTAGTAAGATTCTTATGTGACTTGAAATAATCTTTCATATGAAATTTACATTAAGTGGGAAAGAATATAGCCCTGAGAATCAAGAGTAGTCATACTGGTAGGTTACAGTTAATTTAAGTATATTCCCTGAGCACTTTTCTTGCATCCCATCCCTTTCTACTAATGAGATGAATGACTCTTGCTTGGAGTTTTTGGTGACTACATCTTTGGAAATTCTTATCAAGGGTTTAGGAAACAACAACATTCTTTGCTTTCACATGAGTGGCTTTGAACAAAATTCCAGTGGAACCCATAGTATCAAATAGAAATCTTGATCCAGAAAAAGGAAATTTTACATACTGAAAGAATTTTGATGTTTTATAAATTGATCTTTAGTATTAGATGCACTTTATAGGAATATGTGGAGCCATGTGACCTTACTTCAATGGTAGGACAGCTCTAGGTAACATTCCTAATTCTGAAGGACTGAGAAGGGGAGAAATTAAGTTTGTAAAAGGATGCAGGACTGGAGGCTCATCAAAAAAGGATCGTTCTGTGAAAAGAAGTTTTTCTGACTCTCATGTTCTTTTGGAGCACATTGGAAATGAGTCTGGTATCTCCAGGGCAAAGAGAATCACTTCTTTTATTGTTGAAAGGACGTGTGTGTGCATAGTATTTTAATCTAAAATTGAAAATATTGTACAGAAATAGATAAGCATCTATCTTCCTTGTCTCCCTAGAGATTCCCATATATGAACCACAAGAAAGTGTCTTGTCTTACCTATACTCGGTTACTCATTTATCTTGATCAGTGAATTAGGGAAGATTGTATGATGTATTTTTTTTTTTGTGTGTGTGTGTG
The DNA here is from genome assembly GCF_902686445.1 of Sciurus carolinensis. Classification (NCBI taxonomy): domain Eukaryota; kingdom Metazoa; phylum Chordata; class Mammalia; order Rodentia; family Sciuridae; genus Sciurus; species Sciurus carolinensis. Next base: position 92,106,494 of record NC_062224.1, read on the forward strand.
TGTGTGTATGTGTGTGTGTGTGTGTGTGTGAGAGAGAGAGAGAAAGAGAGAGAGAGAGAGAGAGTTGGAAAATAACTTGTAATTTTAGCACTATCCATATTTCCTATTTATGTCAACTTCTTTAGACTTTAATCCTTCTACTTCTTTCATTAATCCACCCCTGCCTCCCCATAATGCACACAAGAACTCCCACATGGACAAAATGATGACATCATTTGATTTAGAAAGTTTGTTCATGCTCCAAGATAAAGTTTGTTCATGCTTAAAAAAAAAAAAATTAAAAATTCTCATTTTCTACCAGATATTTTCCCTTATTCTTCTAGTTTGGGTTCCATCTTTCTTAGGTCTCAACAGCAGTCTGACATTACCATTGCAATCACTCTTCAAAGTTTGCACATGGAATCCCTTCCATTCCTCTTCTCTGGTCCCATAAAATATGATTACTCTATGGGCTAGGAATATTTTTTCCTGTATATTTTTGGGAACTTAAATACTCAGCACCTATTATATTTACAACACTTTTTTCCAATTTTATAAATATTTAAATTAAAAAAGTATAATTATACAATGTTCAAGTCATCTACAGTTAATCTAAAAAATAAGTTCAATTGAGGATTGAAATTTCTATCCTTCAATTCCTCCTTAATCTTCCAAATCTAGAACAAAAAAAGAATTATTTTAGGATTCTATAATGAAATAAACTCCCCTGAAAATATTTACATGTCCAGACTCTGTCTTTTAGAATTATATCATGTAGAGATAATGAATGTTTTAATGCTAAAAATTTGTTCCATCTGCCATTGGAATGTTGATATAGTGTCATATGTACATCTTATTTACTATTACAAATATATAACTTTTAAATATGTCAGAAACTAAAAGTTTAAAGTGTTTATTTCTTAAAATTCATCTTTTAAAAAAGTAATAGAAAATATATCCATTTATTAGACAGATGTTTTCTATATATGTCCTTAATTGAGTCTTATCTCTTTTCATTATACAGTATTTTTTATCATGGTGATTCAGTAGTATATAAACATTTCTTTCTAGAGTATTAAAACAAGTAAAGATATAGATCACACTAGAAACTTTTTTTAATTAAAAGGAAAGATAAAAAGCACATCTGGTAGGCAGTGGTAGCCAAAAGCAAGAACCCAGAGAATGAAATAATAAACATAAAAATACCACCTGCTTACAATTTCTGCCTCTTTTTCTAGCAGAGGTTCCATAGTTCATTAAGTAATTTGGAACAACAATATATTTTATGTATGCTAACCAACTGCAATGTCCTCGTGTAAATTAAATATATTCATTAAAATTTCTATTTATATAATTTTCTTGGTATATAAAAGTTCAGCCAAATGCCTTAGATGTGCTAACAAGTAAATAACTTAAATCTGTTAAAAAGTTTTGAATTTGTATATCATTACCATACTTTTATAGTCTTCAAACATTTATGGTTAATTTTATCATTGTATAATTGATTTTTTTTATCACAGGTGAATATAAACTAGTCGCTGAAATTAGAGTTCAGATAATGTTTCCTCAGTATCTTAAAAGTTGCTAATGTGAAGCATTAGCCATGTTTCTTACTGGGAATAAATAATTTGTCTCATTTTTATATGGAGTTTATGTCTGTAACAACTATCTCTGGACTCATGAATCATGAAAAGTAAAAACAGGAGAACATATGGTGGCTTTTCATATTTTCTCCAGAGAGCTCATTCCAAAGTTTTTCAAAATTTATCTTAATCTTGACAGAATTTATTCATCCAATTTTCCTAAGGAAGCACTTTTTTTTTTTTTAGAGATTGGAGAAGAAAACTGCAGAGTAAATTCTGGTTTTATTCTGGTTATATTCGTTTATGTCAACATATATTCATAATACTGTATTTTGCAAAGCATAGATCATGCTTTATCTCAATCTTCAACATAAATGTGATCAATTTATTCTCAATATTAGCAAACTCAATTTTGGCACAAAGCTTTGCCTTCAGGTTAGGTTACAATAAAGACTGATCAATGCCTAATAAGCCATCAACATGTCACAATTCTTATCCTTAATGCATTCATAAAATCTCACTTATGCAAGACAAGAAAATCAAAAGTCCTATTGCAGTGAACTAAAGTGATATACAGTAGTCATCATTGTCTTGTGTTGCTGACTACAGCCTAAATCTGTTAAGATTACTACCTCCCTACTCCTCACAAGACATTGATCAGGTAAGTTCTATATCATTCTTGTTATGTAATTATGAATGGGAAAAATAAATTATTTTCTCATTGGTAAGCAAATAAAAATCATCCATTAATTAGTCCAGTTGAACAATCTGACAAGAGCATAGAACCCTAATAATGGTTACTTCGTTTATGTTGAAATTAATTTTTGAAATGGGGAGGACAATGTAGAGGTATATGTCAGTATTATAAAAGTGAAACATGAGGTGATTATAGAAGTGTAACCAAGAATTCCCATAGATTAGGGGAAGAACTATCACCAAACAAAATGAGCAATTCATGCAAGTAAAAGTGTTTAATAAATGTTATATGTTTGAAGTTTGTTTAGTATGTTAGTGCCAGTATCTCATATCTACAATATATATACTACTCTGATGAAAATGAGGATGGAAAGTTAGAGTGAGCCAAGTTATATGAAAGGAAGATGGAAACAAAACAGGCATATTGACAAGTAAAATATAATAGAAACTTCTCACTAATTTGAGAAAGATGAGTCATCTTGGATCTATTAATATGATTTTTATTTTCAACATTTATCTAATAATAAAAATAATAGAGAAAAATCCTTTCATTTAATTTTAGGTACTTTCTTTTTAACTTAGAATAGCATTGAAAATATTTTAATATCCAATAAAATATGCATATATACATATGCTATTTTCAATATATTGAATAGGGCTTCAGTATAAATTTAAAGTATGAGTGAAATATCTATGTCTTCCATTGTCATTTCTTGCAACAAGTAAAGAAACAATCCAGAGCTGATTTTCACTTTGTCTCTCACTCTAGAAATAGGCATTTTCTCAAAGAGAGAATCAAAAGTCATATGAGTGACTTTGGTATCAAGCAGTGTAAGAAAAAATTTTGTCTCTTCTAAGAAAGATCTTAGATGTTGAAGAAAACAGACATTGTTCTTAAGATAGCATCCAGACAAGTCAGGGAATAAAGGGGCAGACATGAGATAATAGGGATCTACCTCTAGATTTGGCCCAGTTACATATTATGACTCAGGGCACTGTTTTTAGTAAAGGATTTCCACTCAAAAAACTTTCTCACCCTAAAACTGATTTCTGTTACTTCTTGGTAGGAGTAGAAAACAGAATCAGATAGGGAAACTGATTTTAGGACAAAAAGAATTACAAATGACATAATCCCCATTTCATGATAAAATATTTACCAGGAAAATAAATGAGTTCTTCCAGTTAATGGTATAAAGTAAAATTACATAAGATTAAAAAATGCATGATGTCACCATCATCTACAACCAGATATCAAGTCTATTGTGCAGGTCTGGTAAATAAGACAGCAAGTTATTAGGGCAAGAAGAGAAAAAGAAATGACCAATGAAATACAAGAGAGGAAAAGTGATAGTTTTAAGAAATGCTGTTGCTTCACTGAAATAACCACATGGAAAAAATATTGTTATATGTCACTCCAAACACAAAATTATGTTCCAGATATTTTGCAGACCTAAGTGTGCAAGAAGAAAATGCTATGTTTTGGACCATAAAACATCCAACAATCCATTCAAAATCTTGGAAATTTTAGTAATTGGGACTGAGCAAGCGATAATCATTCAGAAGAACATAATAAATAGGATTCAGGTAAAACTAAAAATTTCTGATCATCAAAGACATTTTATAAGAATAAATGCAAAGGCTGAAATTTGCATGAAATTACATGAAATACATATTTTTCATAGAAAATGCTCATTTTCTAAGATACATAAATCCCAACATATTAATAGTGGTAAACAACTGGACAAAAATTAGCAAAAAAAAGTGAATAATAAGAAACATAATACAGAGTTTCATAGTTATCAGGTGAAATGTATGTTAAAACCAAGGTGAAAGTCATTATGTACTCAACAAGATTGCTAAATTTTAAAACACAGAAAATATTAAGAAATGATGAATGTGTTCAGTAAATGACATACAAATTCACTATAGCGTGTAATGTAAATTTATAGGACATCTTTGAAAAATATTTGATATTAACCTACAAATTAAACATACTCACACTGATGTTATGTGGTTATGTCTCCACATGGGTTACTTGGAATAGTTAATGACTGGAAAACATCCAAATTCCTTTCAAGAGAGGATAGTGAAATCAGTTACACCTTATTCAAATAATAGAATATACACAGCAATGAGATCATACATACTAAATGCATGTAACCATATGCATGAAACTCAGAAACAGAATATCAAGGGAAAAAAGCCAACCATATACAAATATCTATTATGATTCTGTTTATATAAAACTTAAACAGACAAAACAGGTCTATGTTAGTGGAATTCATGGGAGGTACTGACTTGGAAGGAACACTTAGGATCTTAAGTGGGGCAATATTTGTTTCCTCATATGAGTGTTTTTGAATACATGAATGGGTTCACTTAATTAAATTTGAGCATGCTACCATCTTCTGATTGTGAAAATTTTGATTTAATGAGTCTTAGTAAATATTGATGATAGTTATTTTTTTATAAATTTTATAGAATTTTTATGTTTTTCTATTTATGATGCAGTGTTTTCTAAAAATTGACATATATATCTTTTCCTAATAATCAGAATTTCTTCAAGTTTTCTGTAAAACTATCATGTCAACTCTTTGCTTATGAGTCCTTTAGTATTAATTCAGCTCATCAAGAATTAGAGTACTTATATATTTCCCTGAGGGAGAGTTGCCAAGATTTAATTGGTTAATGTATCTGAAATAAGGCAAAGTTTATGCTTATAGCCAATATATCTTTGATTTCAGTTACTGAAAATACTGTCACAAATGACAACAACAATTTTTGAAGCATATGTGGAAAAAATTTCAAATGATGCTTTTAATCTAATGACACATTTTTCATGAATTGATAACAATTTTACTTACTAAGTATGTATACTTGCTCCTATGAAAAGATAATATATCGCACAAAGTACCCTTCATTGACATAATACTTACAATAAACTCAGTAATAAAGAATATTATTAAAACTACCTAAATATTCCTAGTACTTTTTCTCTGAGCTAGTCAGCCAAATTGAGAGAAACAGTTTTGTGCTCTTTTATACATGTCATTTATATTGACTAAACGATAATAACTGCATGCAGAAATCTGTTAGCAGATAATCCAAGACGATTTTGAGAAAAGGTGCTGTTATGAGTATTTTGGTATATGAAATTTCCCTTAAACAAATTCACATGTGTTTAGCCACATTAGTGAATTAGATTTTTACTTTCCCTTTCCTTTCCTTTCCTAGTTCCTTCCCTTTTCCTTTTTCATTCCCTTCTTTCAAATTTCCTTTTCATAGTTTCTCTTCTTTCTTCGTCTCTTCTTTTAGCATTCTTGATTAACTGCAGGTGATCTTAACAATATTTGTTACTGCACAAAGCAAAAATATATATTCTGCTTCTCTGTAACTTGAAACAACCTAATAAATATAAATGATATCAATAAATTAGCCAAAAATGTATAGAAGGACTGACAATGAAGGAAATTGCATTTTTTGAGAATATTTGACAAACCTAAAGAATTGTTAATGAAACTAAGATATATCTACTTCTTCTGTTTTATTTCTGTTCACTTTGTTGGCGATCTTTCAGAGTTATCTTCCAAAAACTTGAATGGGAGTGAATCTCTATTTATGTTTGAAAATGACCATATTACTTACATTTTTTTCAATGTACTTAGAACTCATGCTGAGCTGATGTTCAATTTCTCCTTTGAAAGAGTCATTAATTATGAAAATACATAATATCTTTGAAAACAAACATATTGGCAAATTAGAAAAGCATATTTGTTCAGTCATCAAGCCTTTGAAAAGACCACAGGCATAATCTCCAAACTCAACAAGAATAAATCATATTTTGAAAGTCAATTTGTAAAACAGGATCTCCCAAGCATAAATATGTTCACATAAACTATAATCACTTTGTATAACTGTTTGCACTTTAGGATAAAGTTAATATCTGTTAAGTTTTTATTTTCCTTTATCTGTAAGGAATATAAAGATCATTCAAATTCTGAAAACTTGTTAAAAATAAATCATACACATATGAAGCTTATGAAAAATGCTAATGTGTTAAAAATAATGCAAAATTACAAAAGTCCTTATTTTGCTAGTTATATTTAGCATTTGATATATTACATAATAATTTTTTTAAATGTTAAAGTATTTTGATATTTAGGCTTTATTAATTTTTATCTATCAATTTACTATCTCCTATTTGCCTGGCAAGATTCGTAATGCAAATAGAAGACATGATTTGTGGTATGTTTTTGCAATATTTTTCAGGCATCCTAAGAAATCAAGAAAAAAAATGTCTCTGTGGTCAAGTGCAGCCTTACCACTATATTTCTTCAGAACAGAAGTCATGACTGAGGCATGAGGACAAGAGCATCAATAACGACAAAGTTTGAAAAAGGGATTAGATCCAAGCAAAGTGATCATAGCACACCATGAGAGAAAAATGAGGCCTTTGTGCAACTCACAAGAGCAATAGGTAAAGCTGACTGTTCAATACCTGAATCCCACTAAGTGAAAAATTGTTTAATAAGATATGAAGCATCATTGCCAAAAACATAAATAAACAAATGCACTATTTTTAACTTTTCAAAGTATGACATTAGATAAAGGTGACTTAACTCACAGACAAAATAATCCCAAAACTTCAAATAATGCATCTGCATACTTAATAACATTCATTCCCAAATACTGCTTCTTCATAACAATGTATGTGTGTGCTGCCCAAAGCACAACCCATGACAAGCTTACGTTATTGAGTCATTTTGCTTAGTATAGAAATCACTGCAAATCCAGATTTAATTATAGTTTTAATCAATAATTAAGAAACTGTTTGAAGTATTAGTAAATAAAATACAAGGATTGTTCAGTTTTTTTCAAAAAGAAATGCTTTTGCATATTTTGTAATTTTTTTCATAAAAAAATGTCTATATCAGTTTGAGTGACAAGGTAAACAAGGTACTATTAGTAGCAAAGGAATTTGGTAATCGCTTTGTTATGCCCGAGACAATAAAAGTTTAGTGTCATTAATCATGGTAGTATTCATATTATTCTTTAAAACAGAAAAAAAAATAAAAAATAGAGTGGCCAGGTGTGGTGGCCCACGCCTGTAATCTCAATGGCTTGGAAGGCTAAGATGGGAAGATGGCAAGTTAAAAGCCAGGCTCAGCAAAAGTGAGGTGCTAAGCAACTCAGTGAGATCTTGTCTCCAAATAAAATACAAAATTAGACCAGGGATGTGCCTCAGGGGTCATGTGCCTCTGAATTGAATTCCAGGTACCAAGAAAAAAAAACAAAAGCAAATAAACAAACAAGAAAAATAGAGTCAGGAACTGAGTACAAATGTACAAATTCATGTGTTTATTGTGTTTGGGATTAGGTCTCAAATTTTTAATGGGAAAAAAGTAGTCTTTCACCAAATACTACATTATATTTTTGTTCTTTGGCTAATACATGCTTTTTTGTGTTTTTACAGAAAAACCAGCTCTCGAACAGTTTCCTGTGCTTGAGCCATATATTTTCTCAATTTTTAAAAAATATTTTCCCCATGTTTTAGTATACCAGTCTTTATTCTTCCAATTGATCCATTAACACAGAGACACGGTCATATAATCAAGTGACTTTTATTATAATTGCTTTACAGTTTTAAAATTGTATTTTTGGGTGCATTATAATCATATAAAACAGTTGAATTCATTATACTATATTCATGCTTGCACATAACATAATTTGATCAATTTCATTCCCCAGTACCTTCCCAGTACATGCTTCAACTTGGCATTCTAAATAGTTCACAATTACAGAAAATAACAACTGTAGTTATTTTTGATATTTAGGTTTTATTAATTATTACCTATCAATCAAAGAATCTTTAAAACCTGAGAATGAAAATAATGGCAAAAGGTATGAGCTGTTACCATTTTTTCTGTTAGATAATTTCTCACTCTTTAATTTCTAGAATCTTTTAAGCATAAGAAGTATTTGTATTGATTATATAATGTTTGTTTTTCCACAGTGTTATGGTTTGGAAATGAGGTGTCTTCTAAAAGCTCTTGTGTAAGATAATGCAAGAAAGTTGAGAGATGAAATGATTCGGTTATAAGAGGTCTAACCTAATCATTGCATTAATTCCTTTATAGGAATTAACAGAGACAGGTAGGGTGTGGCTGGAGGAGGTGAGCCATTGGGGGTTTAATTCACTGATTGGGTCAATTCTCTCTTAACCCAATCTTTTCACCTCTGAATGTTATTGCATTGTCTCACACCTGAACTTTTAGGGGACACCTAATATCTAAAATAACAGTCCCTCTGGCAATACTCACAGCACTTGTGGTATATTTCTCAAGGTCACTGAAAATGTACCTTTGCAATTTTGCTACTTTTTTTTCCCCCCTCAATAGTTTCAGATGATTGTAAATACTTCCCAGGGTTTGACTATTTTCAATAATTCTCCAGACTCTCAGCACCTACTCATACATGAGTCCTTGAGAAAAACATCCCTGGGTTGTAGAGTATTTACATCTCACAGGAGCAGAAAAATAATTGAAATTGTGTGTTTAAGAATTGTATTTTAAGATAAGCTAAGTCAGGAAGATCCCAGTCTGAAGCCCAATCTGGATAAAGAGGCTAGAATGCCTTCCTGGTCAGGCCTTGGTTCTTGTTTATAAATACTTCAGGTAAAGACCAGTTAAATGGAAGGAATCTTATATTGAGCTGATACTGCTCAGAATGCTACCTTGAGTTTTACCTAGCATAAAAATCTACATTAACAAGAAACTAAAAATAATCCCTGTGCATTTCCCATAAAATCTCCATATAATACATGATTTACACTTCTGCATTTTCTGAGGAACTAAAAACAATGCAAAAATAAATCCCATCTCCTGGATGATGGGTGTTTGTTTTGTTTTTATTCTTTTTTTTTTTTTTTTTTTTTTGTAACAGTGACAGCATAAGGTTGGAAATAAGATTTAGGCATGCCAGATATAACTCCAAGGCAGAGAACATCCAGACCCGAGGAATATTATCTAGACACCTACAGAGGTGTGCCTATTCCTTATTTTCAAAAATATCAATCTGGCTAAACTTTAAGAAGGTTTAGTAAAATATAATGGCATAAATTACATTGTATTAAGATTATAACTTTTCTAAGTGCAAAAATGAGTAAAATACCTTATTCTCCACTTATTTACTTGGATAATTACTATTAATTCAATATGTCAATTATGACAATGCAATAAAAAATTCTCGGTCTCAATTTAGAGTTGACAGTGACAAAAGCAGCAATAATAATAGTAGGAATAATACCATAGAATTTCTTATTCTGTATTGTAATATTGTGCTTGAATTGCTGATTGTTGAATTTCCTGTTAAAAATATGTTGACTTCTCATGTAATCTGGCAAGTTCAAGTCTTTAAAATTTTTGTGATATCTCTACTATTCCATTGATAATCTCCACTATGTTTAGGAAAGTGAATGGTATGTGCATTCCCAGGCAGTTTGTGAGTGCAAAATATCTTAATATTCAGCTAGAATAGAATGAATAATCCAGTTCCTAAGAATTTTTCCTTGTTAGTAACCTTATGAAAATGAAGGTTTCTCTCAAGGACTATTACCCAGAGTTGGGGAGGACTAGGTACTTATCCCTCTTGTTAACTGGTGGAGGGGTGAATGATTGAAGTCCTCATGTTTTATGCATACAGTGGAGATAAATGTGATGTAAAACCTTATCTTTTGAAGTGAATCTGTTCACAGAATACATAAAACAAGAAATGAATGTAGTTTGTATAGCAAATTCCATATATACTTTAGAGAAGAATGTTCAAATACACAGGTAATAAATTTTTGCTATATAATTCTCATTTCTACAAGTTCAGTATTCATCTAAAAGGTAGTTAACTTGATGCTCATTTTTCTTTCAGTCTGAGGATTGGATATAAAGTGAATTGGAAAAAAATTTGCTGTATTTTGATTTATATTTTTAAAATATTTTAAATGACTCAGTGTGGTATGTGCTTCAGATACCCTGGGAAATGTTACGAAAACTAGAAAGCATTATATGTCTTCTTGTTCCTTACAATCTAATGATAAACAGACAAGTCAGCAGAAAGTTACATTTGAATATCTAAAGTGTATGGATGGTTATGAAATAGGAGAGCACTATTAGCTATGAAGTTGAAATTTAATTTTTAAAACCCTCAAATTGCTTTAAGAAAAATAAACTTTTTCCTTTTTCTTTTTCTTCATAATGCTCTAGATTCTAAGGACTGACTGGATTCAGGAAAGTCTACCTGGAGGAATGACATGATGGGACTGGGCCTGTCACTCTCTTGCTCTCTCTCTTCATTCTGTTTTATCATTAGCTTCTTCTTATAAATTTTCCTTTCTTATTTGTATAAACACTACACAAGTGATTGCGTACCAATCTAAATAAAACTTTGGCACAATTACTTTAAACAATTTTTTACTTCTATCAGCTATAGGACAACCTGGCAAGTATATCATCTGGATAGATAGATTTTTCTCCCCCACTATTATATTATTTCTATGGGATTACCTGTTCAACTTTCTACTTACATAGATTGGCTTTTTTAGATTCCATAAATGAGTGAGATCATGTCACAAAGTAAGTTCAAGAGAGGAATGCTTTTCTGCATTTGCATTATTTTAATTAGCATAATGTTCTCTGGTTCCATCTATATTGCTGCAAGTGACAGGATTTCATTCTTTTTTTGACTAATGAAAATATGGTATATATACACAATCAAATTCAGTCAGTGATTAATCTTTTAAGTATAATAGGAAATAGAGCTGGATAAGAATAGTTCAGAAAGAGTGAACTCTAGGCACAAAAGTAAAAGACCAAATATTGTGACAATCATAGGTGTACGTTATGAAAAGGCCAAGATTTAAATATATTTCAGCTAAAATGTGATGGTGTATTCGAATCACTGTTCAGGAGAAGCATAGATGGATTTGGAAGAGTTTTCCTGGAGGAAATGTTTTTTGTTTTGTGTTGTTTTCTCTGGGCAAGCCAGATACTAACCACAAATATCATATCGTCCCTGTACCTTGACCCATGCATTTTGATTATTCTTGTATTACTCATATTATATAATTCTCAAAAATGTTATAAATAGAGCTGTAGTGACTTTTTTTATGTAAAATGGCAATGTTCACCAATTATTTTCCTCTCATAATCCTTACAAATAATTCACTTGTGTATTTTATGTTAATTTGCTTATGTTTTTGTATTTTTCTTGTAATTACCATGAAGGCAACATTTGACTGCTCTGTTCACTACTAGATCTAGGCTAGAATAATAACTGATAGAAATTGTTCAGAAGTGCAATATTCAAATAGTATAATCACAAAGAGCATCTCAAAGCGCACGTGTTCAAACACTGAGGCACAATAACTAGTCTTCAGGGGTTACAGGTAACTTGCAGCATCACCATGCCTGTGGCTCAACTTTGCTTTGGGCCTAGGAGAGCTCTTTGTGATTATCAGCAGAGGGTAAAGCTGATGTTGCTCTTCTGGCCACTCGTGATTTGCCTTTGGTTTCTGTCAAGCATCCATCATTCTAATTCAAGGGGAAGCTAAAGACAAAAAAAATACATGAAAGTCAAGCATGGCAATTGTATTTAATCTTTAACACTCTGAATAGAATGAAAATGTGCACCTTCTCAGGGTGCACAGGAGGGCTTTGGGATTAGGTCTTGTACTCACATAGCATCCTTCCTTCCTTTGAGAATAGACAGAAAAAAAAAAAAAGATAATCTTACAAACCCTTTACTACAGCCATAGACTAGCAGTTAATATGTAGTAATGGATTGCATCTTGAAAACTTTCTACTAAAATCTTTTGCCCTCATTGTATTCGTACAACTGCTTTTGAGAAGTTATTTTAGTTAAGCGTTTGTTCAAAAATGATCCCTTGGTTGCTGAGGGACTATGTATCAGCATTATCTTTACTTGTGTTGATTTCCAACCTTAAGATCATTATTATGGGCATTTATTTTAATCCTTGGAGTGTTTCAAAGGCAATTCATGTTTATGGTTAGAGTAGAAATATTATAAGTAAACTAAATTAATATTAATGTGGGAGTTTTAAAAATGTTAGAACCTTCGATTGAGAAAGTATTTTGATATTTTACCATATGTGCTTCAAAGAAATTCTTTTCTCCCTTGCATTAGAAAGTGTTTATAACCAGAACTTGTTTTAATAAGCTCTATGTTTTGACCATCATATTTATGATTCTATTTTCTCAAGTAATAAACATTTTCTTACAGTAAAAAATTCAGCATCATTGTCATGACATTTTAATGCTTTGAATAGTAATTGTCTTTAATGTGGTAGATTTCAAAGATTCTTTTAAATAAGGTTATTTCTGTAATATTCATTTATACAGTACTGTTAAAATTTTTCTATATAATTAGTGGTCTAGGGAATATTTCTTACTCTCAAAGAGTCTTTAAAGAATTTATAGAGATTGTGAACTCCTGTTTTCTAATTGTTTTGTGTTTTTTAAAAATTCTAATTGTATAGTCTAGCTTGTTTTGACTCAAATGATAAATCAGATTTTAAATGTATATTTTCTTGGTTTCAAATTCGATCATTTTTCTTTACAAATCTTCCAACAAAAATTGTAACATTTCCTTTCAAAATATTTCAAATTCAGTTCTCATGGGAGTTTTTGGTAATGGAATAAATATATTTTTGGGGCTAAATTATTTAAGTGTAAAACCTCATGTAGTGATATATGTTAGAGATAAATTTAATTGCTTATATATTGCTTTTTAGATTTTTGACATGACATTCATTCATTTGTTGTAGGTTTTTCTGCAAGAATTTTCCATTGTGCACAATGGGAATGGTTTGATATCACTTTGAAGTCACAATCAGTAGTAATGTTCTTAGAAATTTAATAAGCCTAAATTTTTTTAATAAGGTTAAAATTTACTCTCCACTCTTCTTTTTATATTCGTGCACTAAAACCTTGATACTACTTTAAATGTGATTTTAAAAAATGTCCTCCTTTAGACAGACACATACTTTTTTTTCACACATTTTAGCAATAACCTAAAACATTATAAGTCTTAGTATTAAATTTATACCACAAATAACACAGAAGGTTAACTATTCCTTTTAGATGAACATTGAATTTCTTTAAATAAAGAGGATGTATAACAAGTATCTGTTTATTATCTGTGTATTTGAACATTCTTCTCTAAAGTATATATGGAATTTGCTATACAAACTACATTCATTTCTTGTTTTATGAATTCTATTAATGGATTCAGTTCAAAATGGATTCACACTTATCTCTACTGTATGCATAAAACATGAGGACTTCAATCATTCACCCCTCCACCAGTTAGCAAGAGGGGTAAGTACCTATTCCTCCCCCATTCTGGGTAATAGTCCTTGAGAGAAACCTTCATTTTCATAAGGTTACTAACAAGGACAAATTCCTAGGAACAAGGCTTTTCATCCTATTCTGACTGAATGTTAAGAATTTTTGCATATAATCTACAATAAATTGCTTCATTCAAATTGCTATTAAGAAAGATAACCTTAAATTTACAGCCATTCAATATTTACCAAATGATTGATTACTGTATAGAGGAAATACTTTAATAAAATTTAAACATAATAATATATAAATATATATGGTTAACAATATATAATTATTATATACTGCCACAATATATAATTATAGTCAATCTATATCTGTATCTGTCTGTTTATCTAAACATAACTACAGTAAAATGCAACTTTTTCATTCTAAAGTATTTCTTTGTACTTACCCACTTCTCTCAAGAACTATATAGTGAAACAAACTTTCTTCCATCTCATTAAATTACTGTTTATGAATCTCTATTCACTGACATATATTGAAGAAGATTGCACAAAAGAGACTTTGTGTATGATAAATATATATATGTATTGAGTTGAGGTTGTAGCACTCTTCTTAGAGGAAATTGTAGCATATTCTATTTTTCTCTGATAAAGTTTCAATAGTAGCTGTGCTTTGTTCAAAAAACTAACACTTGCAATTTTGAGTTTCAAAACTAAATGCTGCTGGACACATGCAAAATAAAAAGATAACAATCTGGACTCAGGTCTTACTCCCTTCACAAAAATTAATTCCAAATGAATCAGAGACTTAAATCTAAAAGAGAACTGTAAAACTCCCAAGGAAATATCTAGGTACTCTTGGGTGAGTGTGTTGGTTTTTATGCATAACACTAAAGTAGTGATTCATGCACAAAATAATTTATTAAATTGGACTTGAATGAAATTATAAATTTCTGTTACATAAAAAGACAATATCAAGAGAATGAGAAAACAAGCCAAAGACTGGGAGAAAATATTTGAAAGACAGAATTAATAAAAAGCTTTTATCCAATGTATACAAAGAACCCATAAAACACAATAAGAAATCTAACAGTGCACTTCAAAGTGGGCAAAAGATGTGAACACCTACAAAAGAAGACACATAGATGACAAATCAGCATATGAAAAGATATCCCACAATATAGGTCAGCTGGGAATTGTAAATTAAAACAACAAAGGGATACCACTCTACACTTAGCAGGAGAGTCAAAGTCCAGAACACTGCAACGTCAAATACTGGCAACCATTAAGAACAAGAGAAACTCATTCACTGCTGGTGAGCATGCAAAAGGAGGCAGTCCCTTTCTAAGATGCTTGTTTAGCTTCTTATAAACTAAACCTGCTCTTACCACACAATCCAGCAAAACTGCCTCTTTGTCATTGCACAAAGTAGAAATTTTATGTCCACACCAAAACCTACACATGGATGTTTATGTTTTTTTTTTTTTTTTTCATTGTGAAATTTGCTAAAAACAAAGATGTCCTCCAAGAGGTGAGTGGACAAATTGTGGTGTATCTAGAGAACAGGATATTAATTAACAATTAAAATGTATTCATATTATCTATACCTGCACCATAACCAGTAGAACTCATAGCACCCAGAATGAATCCTTACACAAACTGTGGACTTCGGGTGATGTTGGACTGTTAGTGCTTGTTCACCAACCATAACTATTATGGTGGCAGGTATTGATGGCATGAACTGAGTTAAAAGCTGAAATACTTGAGAACTCTATACTTCCTGATCAGTTTTGCTGTGAACGTAAAATTCCTGTAAAAATAAAGTCAATTTAAAAAAAAATTAGACAACAAATGGTTGTTCATATTAAGCCAATTATACGTTAGCACCAAACATATGGTCTGCATCTAATTACAAACAGAATGGCTGGGCATAAATATTTATGCAATATTATATCCTACTTATTGTTTTCCTTTGCTTGTATTTAAAGATTTTATTTTAAAATATATTTTATACGTTTAAATATATCCATAAGTCACCCTGATTCATTTTTGAACAATTTGTACTATAATTTTTTAAAATAACAATTGGTTAAATTTTATATAAAGTCAGATTTATATAATGTCAAGTCACTGACATTGTTAAAGAGACCTTCCATCTTTTTCACAGTGCTTTTAGACATAATTCTCCTCAAGTCATTATTTTAACTTTGCCCAGTGCGGTGGCATGTGCCTATAATCCTGGTGGCTCTGTAGGCTGAGACAGATGGATCACAGTTTTAAAGCCAGCCTCAGCAACCTAGTGAGGCTCTAAGCAACCTAGTGAGACCCTGCCTCAAAAAAAAAAAAAGAAAAGAAAAGAAAAGAAGGAAGACCTTGTCTCAAAATTAAAAAAAAAAAAAAAAAAAAAAAAAAAAAAAAAAAAAACAAGAGAAAGGAAAGAAGGAAAGGAGAGGAGAGGAGGGAGGAGGGCAGGGGAGGGGAGGGGAGGGGAGGGAAGGGGAGGGGAGGAGAGGAGAGGAAGAAGGAAGGAAGGAAGGGTGGGTTCAGTGGGTAAACCCCTGGTACCAAAAAAAAGGTTTCAAAATTTTATTGCACTTAATTTATGAAACTTCACATAGAGACTTAGAAGTACAACCACCTCTTATTTGTATCTATCTAGTCTATTATTTAAATCTGGATTCTCCTGTGTGTGTTTTGTGTGTATGTGTGTGTGTATAATTTAGCTCTTTTCAACATCGTTTTTGGCATGAAAACATTTTAACTGTAGAGGTTTTGGTCTGTATTTGGAAGGAGTTTTTCATGTGTATTACACAAGATGAAATATATATATATTATGTATATTGTGTATATATTATATATTATATAAATATACACACACACACACATAGATGTGTATATATGTACACGTACTATATATGTACTGAACTATGCACCAGCAATATTTGCCTTCTTCCTGTTCCTCAAACACTGCATGTTCCTGTCTCAAGAGGTTCTGTACTCTGCTGCTTTGGTTGGAATCAATCTACATTTAAGTTCATTCATATCTATCATCAGAATACATTTTTTCAGAATGAGTATCTTTTTCAAAAATCTTTCTTTAAAATAGCTATTATTCCCAATCTCACCAGTCTATCATCATTCTATTTGAAGTTTTTAATACCATTTGTTTCAATAGTTAAATATATTATTAATTCATTTGTGAATTTGAGTTTTATGATCATTTTTCTTTGTATTTATTATTTCAGTAAAACTAATTTCCTGTAATAATTGAAATAATGTTTTTACTCTAGTATTAATGGGAATGTAATTTTTTATATATTTAATATACTATTTGTAATCAGGGGACAGAATTTCAAATCAATCTTTTGAAACACTATGATAGTTTAATATTCCATTATACTGCCTACCTTAGTTAAAATCATTTAAATAGCTAATTCTTCAGTTTTAGAAATAAAATAAAGATATCTATAGAGAAACAAACTCGAAAACAGGAAGTCTAGGATGATAGAATTTATTTGGAACATAAGTTATTAATGCTATTCTTATCCTGTCATTTAAAAGGTATCTAAACATCCTATTCCCTTCCAATTTGTTTGTATTGTGTTGCTAGCAACTACTTAAATGAAACAATGGGCCTTAATGAATAGGACTCTATAAAACTTAAAATCATTCATTTGAAAAATCTTCAGGAATTTTTCAAAATCTCTATATAATTTTGAATTTTGCATGAACTGCTTATGTTCTACTGCAAAGACATGAAACCACATACTCAAAATACTATTTCAGGTCTGGGAATGTAGTTCTGTGTTGAGACCTTGCTTAGTAGGGCCAAAGTCCCTAAGTTCAACCCCCAGTACTACAAAAAATAAACAAAAACAAAACAAAAACAAAAAATCTATTTAATCTATTTTTTTTCTAAAAAATGTTTTCTACTGACTAATAATTTTTCATATTCACAGGATACAATAAAATTTTTCAGTTTATGTATACATTGTGGAATGATCATATGAGGCTAATCTACACACTACCTCATATGCATTTTGGTTTTTATAGTGAAAACAACTCTAAGAGTCTCATTTATTTTTGAGAATAGATTTCAGAATCTAATTAGTCTTTCTTTACGACACAGAAAAAGTAAGTATAAGCATTCCTTTGAACAGAGTAGCAAATGCAAAAAAAAAAAAAAATTAAAGTTTCACTTTTTTCTTCTTTCAGCCTCTTTTACTTTTTCCCTTCCTCCCTGTCCTTTTCCACCTTTCCTCCTATCACTAGTCAACTACCATTCCTACCCCATGTAACTGCATTCAATGCTTTATACTTATTTCCTTAGTAATTCCAGCTTTTCATATTTTTAATAGTCATTATTCATTTGCTCTTTGTACAATTTATTTATTGCTTTTTAAATGTAAACTACGATTCTGATAGTGACACAGAACTCTAAGAACAGTTAAATTGATTTTAAAAAGAAGTGTGAAGTAGGACTGCTTGTCATTTTAGATGATGACATACTGAAAATCCATAATTTTTAAATTGTTTTTGTTGCAATAGGCACAATAGGGTGGTGCTGGCTTGCTAATGTTGACACTTTTAAAATAAATTTGAATGATCAAAGATTTAAAAACTGATTATAGTGGTTTGAACAGTAACTTGGGGATGTGTATAACTCAATAGATAATTTGGGGATCTCAGATAAGAACAAATTGAACCACCTGGCTATTAACACTAGATGTAAACAAATTAATGGATACAGAGGAAAGTTATTGCTGTGTAGAGTTCTAGGTTCAAGCGAGGAGGGAAAACTATGACAACCACTTGTACCATAGTAGTAGTAGAATCTCTCTGTGAGATTTTCCTCTCTTCTACCTCATCAGAGTGTAACTTACTCCTGGGTTTCCTTATGTGGTCTGTTAGGATTACCATTGTAGAAGCCAACAATATCTAGATCCTAGTAGGGTAAATCATAATATTAGAACTTCTTCTTTTCATTAATGCTGCTATGAGCCCAGCCTCTGTACTCATAGATATAGTAAGAATCCCAGAGAAATAGTGTCAGGAAATACAACTATCATGGTGGCTAAGTTTCAAGATTCAGGGAGCAGGTGATGCTGAGCAAAGCTAGGGTGGAGCATACAATGATACAAGGATACAAGCATAAGAGGATATAAGAACATTCTTCTTAAGGAGATTCCAGATGGTAGAATGTGGGCCTTAAGAAGAAAGATACCAGGACATCCTTGGTATCTGAGCACTTTGATGTTTGTTAATCCCTCTGGGAATTTAAAAATTAATGTTAGTTATGAATTCTAAATAAACCTTTACTTTCCTTCTTAGGATTATATGCCTTATTACATGTTCTTTTCATAAAGAGGCCTTCAAAAATCTAAAATCTTCAGGTGCCATGCACAAGAATTGATATTGCATTCCAAATTCAAGGCATTTGCAATTTCTGTTCTTTTTTTTAAATTTATTTTTACTGTAAAAAATGGGATACATGTTGTTTCTCAGTTTGTACATGGATTAACAGCATACCATTTGCATAATCATACATTTACATAGGATAATGATGTTTGATTCATTCCGTTATTTTTTCCTTTCCCCCCACCCCTCTCACCTCCCTTTTCCCTCTACACAGTCCCTCCTTCCTCCATTCTTGCCCCCCTCCCACCCCCATTATGTGTCATCATCCGCTTATCAGTGAGATCATTGGTTTTTCGATTTTTGAGATTGGCTTATCTCACTTAACATGATAGTCTCCAATTTCATCCATTTGCCTGCAAATGCCATAATTTTATTATTCTTTATAGCTGAGTAATATTCCATTGTATATATATACCACAGTTTCTTTATCCATTCATCAATTGAAGGGCATCTAGGTTGATTCCACAGTTTGGCTATTGTGAATTGAGCAGCTTTGACCATTGATGTGGCTGTATCTCTGTAGTATGCTGATTTTAAGTCCTTTGCGTATAGGCCAAGGAGTAGGATAGCTGGGTCAAATGGTAGGACCATTCCAAGTTTTCTAAGGAATCTCCACACACTGCTTTCCAGAGTGGCTGCACTAATTTGCAGCCCCACCAGCAATGTATGAGTGTACCTTCTTCCCCAAATCCGCTCCAACACCTGTTGTTGCTTGTATCCTTGATAATCGCCATTCTAATTGGGGTGAGATGGAATCTTACTGTAGTTTTGATTTGCATTTCTCGTATTACTAAAGATGGTGAACATTTTTTCATATGTTTGTTGATTGCTTGTAGATCTTCTTCTGTGAAGTGTTTGTTCATATCCTTAGCCCATTTGTTGATTGGGTTATTTGTATTCTTGGTGTAGAGTTTTTTGAGTTCTTTATATATTCTGGAAATTAGTGCTCTATCTGAAGTATGAGTGGCAAAGATATTCTCCCAATCTCTAGGCTCTTTCTTTGCATTTCTGATAGTTACCTTTGCTGAGAGAAAGCTATTTAGTTTGAATCTATCCAAGTTATTGATTCTTGCTTTTATTTCTAGTGCTTTGGGAGTCCTGTTAAGGAAGTCTGATTCTAAGTCAACAAGTTGAAGATTCGGACCTACTTTTTCTTCTATAAGATTCAGGGTCTCTGGTCTGATTTTAAGGTCCTTGATCCATTGTGAGTTGATTTTTGTGCAGAGTGAGAGATAGGGGTTTAGTTTCATTCTGTTGCATATGGATTTTCAGTTTTCCCAGCACCATTTGTTGAAGAGGCTATCTTTTCTCCATTGCATATTTTTGGCCCCTTTGTCTAGTATGAGAAAATCGTATTTATTTGGATTTGTGTCCATGTCCTCTATTCTGTACCATTGATCTACCTGTCTATTTTGGTGCCAATACCATGCTGTTTTTGTTACTATTTCTTTGTAGTATAGTTGAAGTTCTGATATTGCGATACACCCTGTTTCATTCTTCCTGCTAAGGATTGCTTTAGCTATTCTGGGTTTCTTATTCTTCCAGATGAATTTCATGATTGCTTGCTCTATTTCTGTAAAGCACATCATTGGGATTTTAATTGGAATTGCATTGAATCTGTATAGCACTTTTGGTAGTATGGCCATTTTGACAATATTAATTCTGCCTATCCAAGAACATGGGAGATCTTTCCATCTTCTAAGGTCTTCCTCAATTTCTTTCTTCAATGTTTTGTAGTTTTCATTGTAGAGATCTTTTACCTCTTTGGTTAGATTGATTCCCAAGTATTTTACTTTTTACGAGGCTATTGCATATGGGATTGTTTTCCTCATTTCCCTTTCAGCTGTTTCGTCGCTTGCGTATAAAAATGCTTTAGATTTATGCGTGTTGATTTTATAGCCTGCTATTTTGTTGAATTCATTCATGAGGTCAAGAAGTTTTCTGGAGGAGGTTTTTGGATCCTCTAAATATAGAATCATGTCATCCGCAAATAGTGACAGCTTCAGTTCCTCTTTTCCTATTCGTATCCCTTTAAGTTCTTTGGTCTGCCTAATTGCTCTGGCTAGAGTTTCTCGAGGACAATGTTGAATAGAAGTGGTGAAAGAGGACATTCCTGTCTTGTTCCCGTTTTTAAAAGGAATGGTTTCAGTTTTTCTCCATTAAGAATGATGTTGGCCATGGGCTTAGCATAAATAGCCTTTACAATGTTCAGGTATGTTCCTACTATCCCTATTTTTTCTAGTGTTTTGAGCATGAAGGGGTGTTGTATTTTGTCGAATGCTTTTTCTGGGTCAATTGAAGTAACCATATGATTCTTATCCTTAAGTCTATTTACACGCTGGATTACGTTTATTGATTTACGGATGGTGAACCATCCTTGCATCCCAGGGATGAATCCCACTTGATCATGGCGCATGATTTTCTTAATATGTTTTTGGATACGGTTTGCCAATATTTTGTTAAGGATCTTTGCATCTATATTCATCAAGGATATGGGTCTAAAATTTTCTTTCCTTGATGTGTCTTTTCCTGGTTTGGGTATGAGGGTGATACTAGCTTCATAGAATGAGTTTCGGTAGAGTACCCTCATTTTCTATTTCCTGGAATACTTTGAGAAGTATTGGAATGAGTTCTTCTTTGAAGGTCTTGTAGAACTCGGCTGAGAATCTGTCTGGTCCTGGGCCTTTCTTGGATGGCAGATTTTTAATGTCTTCTTCTATTTCATTGCTTGATATTGATCTGTTTAAATTGTCTATGTCCTCCTGGTTCAGTTTGGGAGGAGCATATGTCTCCAGAAATTTGTCAATATCTTCGGTAGTTTCTATTTTGTAGGAATACAGATTTTCAAGATTTTCAAAGTAGCCTCTCATTATGTTCTATATCTCAGTGGTGTCTGTCATGATATTTCCTTTTGCATCATGAATTTTAGTATTTGAGTTTTCTCTCTCCTTCTAAGGGTTTATCTGTTTGGTTTATTTTCTCAAAGAACCAACTTTTTGTTTTGTCAATTTTTTGAATAGTTTCTTTCATTTCAATTTCATTGATTTCAGCTCTGATTTTAATTATTTTCTGTCTTCTACTACTTTTGCTGTTATTCTGTTCTTCTTTTTCTAGGATTTTGAGTGTAATGTTAGGTCATTTAGTTGTTGACTTTTCATTCTTTTCTGGAATGCGCTCCATGCAATGAATTTTCCTCTTAGTACTGCTTTCATTCTGTCCCAGAGATTTTGATATGTTGTATCATTGTTCTCATTGATGTCTAAGATTTTTTTAATCTCCTCCCTGATGTTTTTTCTTATCCATGTTTCATTCAATAGCATATTATTTAGTCTCCAGGTGTTGGAGTAATCTCTGTTTTTTATTTTGTCATTGATTTCTACTCTCATTCCATTACGATCTGATAGAACACAAGGCAGTATCTCTATTTTTTTGCATTTCCTAAGGGCTGCTTTGTGGCATAACATATGGTCTATTTTCGAGAAAGTTCCATGTGCTGCTGAGAAGAAAGTGAAACTGCTGGTTGATAGATATAATATTCTATATATGTCTATTAAGTCTAGGTTATTGATTCTGTTATTGAATTCTATGGTTTCTTTGGTTGGTTTTGTTTGGAAGATCTATCTCGTGGTGACAGAGGTATATTAAAGTCACCCAGAGTTATTGTGTTGTGGTATATGTGATTCCTGAAATTGTGAAGGATTTGTTTGATGTGCATGGATGCACAATTGTTTGGGGCATAAATATTTACAATTGTTATGTCTTCCTGATTTATGGTTCCCTTAAGCAGTATGAAATGTCCTTCTTTATCCCTTTTGATTAACTTTGGCTTGAAGTCCACTTTATCTGATATAAGGATGGAAACCCCCGCTTTTTTACTGAGACCATGTGTATGGTAGGTTTTTTCTATCCTTTCACCTTTAGTCTGTTGATGTCTTTTTCTATGAGATAAGTCCCTTGCAGGCAGCATGTGGTTGGGTCTTTCTTTTTAATCCATTCTGCCAGTCTATGTCTTTTGATTAATGAATTTAGACCATTAATGTTCAGGGTTATTATTGAGATATGATTTGTATTCCCAGTCATTTGGCTTAGTTTTGGTTTTTAAGTTGGCTTGGTTTCTCCTTTGAGTGGTTTTTCTCTATTGTAGTTCCTCCCTTTGCTGACCTACATTGTTGTTTTTCATTTCCTCCTCATGGAATATTTTGTTGAGAATATTCTATAGTGCAGGCTTTCTATTTGTAAATTCTTTTAACTTTTGTTTATCATGGAAGGATTTTATTTCATCTTCAAATCTGAAGGTAAGTTTTGCTGGGAATAGGATTCTTGGTTGGCAACCATGTTCTTTCAGAGCTTGAAATATGTTGTTCCAGGCCCTTCTAGCTTTTAGAGTCTGGGTTGAGAAGTCGACTGCTATCTGTATTGGTCTCCTGCTATATGTAATCTGATGCTTTTCTCTTGCAGCCTTCAAAATCCTACCTTTATTTTGAATGTTAGACATTTTCATTATAATGTGCCTTGGTATGGATCTGTTGTGATTTTGTGCATTCGGTGTTCTGTAAGTCTCTTGTATTTGATTTTCCATTTCATTCTTCAGGATTGGGAAATTTTCTGATATTATCTCATTGAATAGGTTGTTCATTCCTTTGGTTTGTATCTCTGTGCCTTCCTCAATCCCAATAATTCTTAAATTTGGTCTTTTCATGATGTCCCATAGTTCTTGGAGATTCTGTTCATGATTTCTTACCATCTTCTCTGCTTGGGCAACTTTATTTTCAAGATTAAATATTTTGTCTTCATTGTCTGAGGTTCTGTCTTCCAAGTGGTCTAGTCTTTTGGTGATGCTTTCCATTGAGTTTTTTATTTGGTTTATCATTTCCTTCATTTCAAGGATTTCCGTTTTGTTTTTTTTTTGAGAATCTCTATCTCTTTGTTGAAATGTTCTTTTGCTTCCTGCAGGTGCTCTTTCAGCTTATTGGTATTATCATTCATTGCCTGCTTTTGCTCTCTTATCTCATCCTTTGCTTCACGAATCATCTTAATCATGTATAATCTGAAGTCCTTTTCTGACATTTCTTCTAACATACTGTCATTGGATTCTACTAGTATAGAATCTGGATTTTTTTGGATCATTTTCTTCCCTTGTTTTTTCATGTTGTTCATGTAACTTCCCTTCCAGCAGTGCAGATCTGGGGTATTGCAGATTTCCCCCTATAGGTTTATAGTGGCCCTATAGGTTTCCAAAACACTTTCTTTAAGGGGAGATCAATATTAGCAGTGCCCAATTCAGACACTATGCAATCCTAGACCAAATAACCCCTATGAGGACAATAACAAAATTGTCAGAGTAAACAGAGTGAGTTCAAATATTATCTTTGGTAAAACAAACAGGTTTGCAATAAGGTCTGCTGTTTCTAATGGAGGACAAAGAGGATGCAGAGGGATGTAGAATGTCGCTGTTAATGGGATAAGAAAGGAATATCAGAAATTCAAGAAAATAGAAAGGGTGAGAGTGTAATAAAGAGAATTTGGATGTTAGCATGCAAAAAAGGGAGAAAGATACTCTGAGGGAACAGGTAAACAAAAGGAAAAGAGAGCAAGAGAAGTAAAGAAATAAAAACTTAAAGTTTTTAAAAAGGAGAAAAAAGAATCTACTGTATAACAGTCATATACTAATGAAACCTCCCAGTGTTCAGTAGCCTGATGCATGAGAGATACCTGACAGTGAGCTTCAAGTCTCCAGCAAGCATCTCAGGAACGGATTTGCCCCACCCAAAGATCGGATCTCAGGCTTCCAGAATTATCCCAGATGGCCGCTCTGGCTTCAAAATATGTTGGCAAATGGGGAGCTGGAGCTCAGGGGAAGATGTGGTCAGCTGGTGGTCCTGGAGGCAGTGTGCGGTTGGTCCGGCAGTGGTCTTGGAGGTCCGGTGTGTTTGGTGTTGTTTTGGGATCCTGGAGGACAGTTGCAATCAGTCGGTCTGGGGTCTGGGTGATAGGGTGCAGTCAGTTGGTCTGGGGTCCTGGCGGCAGGGAGCAGTCAGTAGATGTGAGGGCCCCAGAGGCAGGGAGTGATCCGTAGGACTGAGGGATCCTGGAGATGGTGCTGTCAGTCCGGCCAGGGGTCTTACTGGGCCTGGCTGTTGTCTCAACATGGTGACAGCCACGTGTAATCAAACTGCAGGTACTGTCACAATGAACTTCCCGGCAACAGCAGGCAGCTGGTGCTCCACTGGCAGTCGGTGATCAGTTTGCTGACTGTTGTCGGAGGATCAGGAGGTGAACCTCGTGCATTGGGTGATGGATAGGTATAAGGCCTGCCAGTGAGCAATATGCACTCAAAAAAGGCCTCGATATGCTGGCAGACTGTAGGTCATCACAGCAGACAAATGGGATAAACACCAGGGGATCGATAAGCAGCAAAAACTGCCTCACTGAGAAACATATCCTCTGCTTTGAAACCAGAGTTACAGAGCGACAAGGAATGCAGCCTCCCTCTAGTCCGACATCTTGGATCTCCCCTATTCTTCTTCATAATATATTTGAGTGAGTTAAATCTCTAACTCAGTAACACACTTCACATTTTTTCATGACACAACTACTTTCAGTCTTTTATATCCATCATTTCACTGAAACTACCCTTGTTGTGATCATCACTAACTTCTTTCACTATGAAAGAAAATGCTTTCACTGTCAACTCTTTCCTCCCTCAACCCGTTTCACTTCACTCCAGTCAACATGATTTTCTAATTATTCCACAGAATTCCCAACTCCATTTTGTGTTTCTATCCTCCAAAAATGAATCAGCTCAAAAGTAAATTAGGAAAACAATCAGAGGCAGGCAAATGGCAGTATGGTCAATATTGTCAAAATGACCATACTACCAAAAGTGCTGTATAGATTCAATGCAATTCCCATCAAAATTCCAATGATGTTCTTCATAAAAATAGAAAAAATCAGTCATAAAATTCATCTGGAAAAATTAGAAGTCCAGAATAGCCAAAGCAGGAAAGTGAAGCAGGAGGCATCACAATCCCAGACCTTAAATTATACTGCCTATTGGCACCAAAACAGGCAAGAAGACTAATGGAACAGCATGGAATACACAGAGACAAACCAAATAAATACAGTTACCATTTACTAAACAAAGGCACCCAAAACATACATTGGAGAAAAGATAGCCTCTTCAACAAATAGTTTTGGAAAAACTGGAAATCCACATATAGTAGAATGAAATTTAACCCTATCTCTGACCTTTTTGAAAAAAAGGATCAAAGGCCTAGAAATTAGAATAGAAGCCCTATACATACTGGAAGAAAATGTAGGCTCAACACTACAACTTATAAGCTCAGGAACAGATTTACTTTTCAAGACTCCTAAAACTCAAGAAGTAAAATTGATGATCAATAAATAGGGTATCATCAAACTAAAATCTTCTTCATAACAATGGAAACAATCAAGAACATGGAGAAACTGTGGCATATTTATACAATGGAATATTACTCCGCAATGAAGAATGATAAAATTATGGCATTTGTAGGCAAATGGTCGAAATTGGAGAATATCATGCTAAGTGAGATAAGCCAATCTCAAAAAACTAAAGGACGAATGATCTCGCTGATAAGCGGATGAGGACATATAATGGGGGGTGGGACGGGCTAGCATTAGGTTTAGGGTTAGGTTTAGAGTTAGGCTAAGGAGAGCAGTAAGAATGAAGGAAAGAAGGACTGTGTAGAGGGAAAAGAGGGGTGGGAGGGGTGGGAGGGGTGGGAGGGGTGGGAGGGGTGGGGGGGGAGGGGAAAAATATAATAAACATCATTACCCTATGTAAACGTAAAAAAATAAATAAATAAAAAAAATAAATAAAAATAAAAATAAAAAAAAAAAAAGAACATGGAGAGCCTACAGAATGAGCAAAAAATTTTCCACCTGCACCTCAGATAGAGCTTTCATTTGCAGAATATATAAAGAACACAAAAAATCTTTAGTATCAAATCAAAAACAAAACAAAACTAACAAACAAACAATACCCCAAATAACCCAATGAATAAATGGGCAAAGGAACTGAACAGATACTTCTCAGAAGAAAAAAAAATTCAAATGGTCAATAAATATGTGATAATTTTTTCAAAATCTCTAGCAATTAGAGAAATGCATATCAAAACTACTCAAAGATTTCATCTCACTCCTATCAGAAGGGCAATTATCAATGGCAATTATCAAGAATACAGGTAACAATAAATGCTGGCAAGAATGTGGGGAAAATGGTACACTCATACATTGCTGGTGGGACTGCAAATTGGTACAACCACTATGGAAAGCAGTATGGTGATTCTTCAAAAAACTAGGAGTGTAAGGACTATTTGAACCACCTATTCCACTCCTCAGTATATATCTAAAGAATTTTAAAATAAGCATACTACAGTGATGCAGCCACCTCAATTTTTATAGCAGCTCAATTCACAGCGCTAAGCTATGGAACCAACTTAGGTACCCTTTAATAGTTGAATGGATAAAGAAAATATGTTGTATATATACACACAATGCAGTATTATTCAGCCATGAAGTAGAATGACATTTGACATTTCCAAGTAAATTGATTGAACTATTTGCAAGTAAATGGATTGAACTGGAGACTGTCATGCTAAGTGAAGTCAGTCAGTCTCCAAATATCAAAGATCTAGTGTTTTTGCTGATATGTGGAATCTAACCCACAATAAGGGGAAAGAGAGAAAGAATAGATATTTAATAGATTACACAAAGGGCATTGAATGGAAAGGAGGAGGAATAGGAAAAGGAAAGACAGTAGAATGAATCTGAAATAATTTTCCTATGTACTTATATGAATATACCATAAAGAATCCCACCATCATGTACATCTGTAAGAAAGTGATTATGATAAGATATAATTACATCAAAATGAATTCTACTTTCATGTATAACTGAAAATAATCAAATTTTTAAAAAAAAATTAACTGTCTGTATTTATGCCTAGAAATTTCTCCTGACAGATCTTAACATGTTTTTTCCCTCAGTTAGATTTCTGCTTACTAGTGAACTCCTTGAGTTGCAATTCAAAAACATCAAGAACTATTCTTATCCCTCTAACTGTTTATTTTTTTCTACAGCAGTGATCATTAACCATGTTACCTGATGTTTATTCACTTTTTAGTATCTGCCTTCTTTTAACCCCTCAGAAATTAATCATATCGAATTCTATTTCCATAGTATTTTCAACATGTAGAACAGTCCTAGATTTATAGTAAGTACTAACAATGACTATTAGATAAATGAATGAATTAGAGAATGCACAAATGCCCCCCAAATAAGCTATGCTAAAAATCATTTCAATATTTGCAGAGATCAAAAATTTGAGATATCTTCATTGATTCCAAAGGGAATATGACTGAAAAGAAACACATGGAGACTGCTATCAAATACTACCCAATAGACAAAATATGCTGAATAATATAAAATAGAATAGAATGTTCCCTGTAAAAAGGATGGAAACAAAACTGAATTCCCATTACATCCTTCATATGGCTATATAAAAAGAAAATCTCTTAAGATAGTCTTTAATCAAAAAGAATTAGTTAACATACCAAAGAAAATACAATTGATATAACAGAGTAAATTTGCTTTTGTAAATATTTTATGCTATTTCATTATATATATATTAAAATAATAAAGCACCCTTGTTTTTGTTTAAATATTATGCAACTTCAGCATAACTACAAATAGTGAGTCCACAACTTAAGAGGACCTATCGAATATGTTAAAATTTATATATTTACCTATCAATAATAAGGCAAGCATTTGTCATAGAAACTATGAAGTATTTGCTAAAGAACTACACTGTGTCTTACTCACTTCATTGAGACATAGTTTTCAGTATTTTCATTCCTATTCTCCATATTTTTCAGCTTAAATCCTGGATGTTCTTTTCAATAATTTCCTGCTATTAAGAGCTTTTTCTCATCATTCATTGAAACCAGAATAATATCTCTTCCTTTTCACCATTTATGTCATTTATGTACTATACTAGTCATATATGGTTTGAGATATGATAATTTGTAAACATGTTATTTTCCCAGATTTTTATTATGTTCCTCAAAATTGAGCATTTATCATTAGCTAGTCTGTCAATACTGCAGATCATGGCTTCATTCATAGTTCCTTGAAATTCATTGGTTTTTATCCTGAGAAATTATTTTACTGTTTTACTGTTCATCAACCCCATACACATGGATTCCTTAGTACTACCATTTGAACAGTGCCATTATGCGTGTGTGTTGAATACTTTTAAAGCAAAATGGTGGGTTTCGATTCATGTTATCAGGAATTCCAAGCCTTTTTATCAACCTTAAATCAATTTCAAAATTCTGTGAAAATATACACTTCAGGAAGCATTTAGCAATTCAACTTTCAATATCATTAAGTTTAGCAATTGTCATAAGTTGTTCCAAGGTAGAACATAGTATGGAATGCTTATGTATATTACCAGACTCCTTTCCACTCTTAACTCTAAAATAAACCTGAGCAATTTGACCCTAACAAGGCAGAGCTCTAAAAGATTTTTGATAGCCTTCATATTAGTGAAATCACAACATGACATTTTTCATATAAAAAAGTTGAACCATACCTATTACTAAAGGCAGATTGTAAAATGGCCTTCAAAATTCCTAGTGCCTGATGTGTAAATGCATTTCCTCTTTTGGTTATTCCATCAAATGATACTTTTTAGGTAGGACAGTAAAATACATCAATAGGATAAATAGATGGACT
Organism: Sciurus carolinensis; assembly: GCF_902686445.1. Classification (NCBI taxonomy): domain Eukaryota; kingdom Metazoa; phylum Chordata; class Mammalia; order Rodentia; family Sciuridae; genus Sciurus; species Sciurus carolinensis. Next base: position 92,136,308 of record NC_062224.1, read on the forward strand.
CATTTCTTCTGCTTCTATTCATGGAGGTATGATTAAAAGTAATTCCATATTTATAGAAAGTTATTTTCCATAAAATATGGACTTTTAGGCAATTTGGTCCCATCATCTAAAGTTTAAGCAAAAAAATTAAATAAAAATATAAATTATTTATATATGGTTCAACAATGAAAGAAAATAGTACTGAGGTTAGTTTATTGGAAAATGCATGTTATTTATTGGTGCGAAGTGTTAAGTATAGGCATGTATTCTTGTATTAAGCAAAGGTAATTTAATAAACTCAATTTAATTTTTTTTTACTTAAGAATAATAATTATTTTATATACTGAATGAATAATCTATATCATGAATTATATATAACCTACAATGGTCCCAAGTGTTTTTATTACTATGAATTCAATAAAGAAAGTGGATCTAATCAACTAAACTTATTTTCACAAAACTTGTAAATAAGACAAATATGTTGTCATTTTTTTGTGTGTAGAAATGTACAATATGTTTACAGATAGTGTTATTTCTATAAATGAATTTGTTAATTCATCTAATAAAATGGTACTCCCTTTCTATCTAATTTCTACTAGATGTCAGGGATCTTTCCTAGCTCACAGAGCTTTGTTGGGTTCTGTCTTATGGCTGTATATAGCATTAAACCTGCCCTGTTTGAGAACCTCTTATAGAGTACTGGATTACTGAATTTATCTATTTTTTGTCTGTTTTTGGTGCTCTTGTTCACCAAATTATAACTTCCTTGAGGATAGGCAGCAGGGCTAACCTAATTACACTTAATATTACTTTTGAATGACTATTATTTTAAAGTACAAATATGAAGATTGATAATAACATAGTGCTTCTTTAATTTGTATTCATTTATTTATTCTTAACACAGGAAATGTGGTTAGTGATGGGGAAACAAGGAGTAATTCTGCATTATTCTGCATTTGATGTACTCCTACTGGACGGTCATTAATCTAAAAAACAAATTTGGAATCCAGTTGTAATAATGTGCTCATCTCAGATGACCTGTGGTATCCCCAGCAATGGTCTCACCTCATGTGATCCCCTAATTTTTTTCTGTGGAAACCAGTAAATAATTTCAGATGTTAAAAAACAGGCATGGTATAAGAAATAGATTTAGCAATATAAAGGATATTGCAACAAAGAATTATGTATCCCTCGATTTGTCAGACATTAAACTTGAATGAACATTTTGGTAACATTTCATCCTGTTTGTCACTCGCTTTTCAAGTTTAAGTAGTTCACTGGAACAATTTTAAACCCCTGCTGGGTTTAAAACTTCAATTAAGTAACTACCATTCTATTTCCTCTGAGAATGAGCTTAACTTCTTCAATTTTTCTTCATAATTCACATCTCTTACAGTAGGAACATATTGGCTGGAATAATTTTGTATCCCTGTAGGAGCAATTATGTATTTTCTCATGTGACTAATACTGCATACAAGTCTATTGGTGAGCAGTAACCTGTGCCTTGTAATTCCTTTAATTTCATTTATATTCATCCAGGATAAAAGCCAGATGAATATCTCTTGGCTTCAGCATTCAGTGATGGCTAGAGGGTAGAAAGGCTTCCCACCCCCACCCTAGTTTGTAGGTTTTGCCAGTTTTAACACCTTCTTTCTTTCTTTTTCTTTTTCTTCTTCTTTTTCATTTTTTTATTTTTATTTTTGCAGTATTTACTGCCCCTATTTATTATTCACCAGAAATAAATTTCTTACTTGCTTTTTCCCAGAAAACTTTCCATTCCATTATTGCTTTGGAATACAAATTTATTTGTATCCTTTTTAAATAGCCTATATTTGGAACAACAAATTAAAACTTAAGATAAAAACTTGCAGAGAGGCCATATTTTGGAAACATTGTGTTTACTATGTTTGTCAAAAATTTACATACTCTTGATATGCTCCATTTATCTTGGCATCTGTTACCCCATTTCTTAAGGATAAATGAACACATTGTTAATTTTTCTGAACTGTTATCCCTAACAAACAGTGATGACTGGCATTGTGATCTCTACTTTGTAAAGTGACATGCCATTTTTGTTTTTAGCTCCAGTAGGGCTGGGCTATGATTTGTTTATGTCAAGTTTCAGTCTATGTAATAAGTGAGAGAAATAACCTCAAAAAATGAGGGAAATCAAGGATAAAAGATGGTACAACCACTCAAATCTACAGATACCAAAAATTCAAATTATGATGTTGTTTAAATTGCCTGCTCATGATATTGCAGACAGGATAATGTGAAATGTTACCATACTTTCTACTGTTCTTCCCTTCAGCTTGACTGCATTTTTGCAATGCCAGTTGTTACAGTATAAGTCATTAATAGATTGGTGAATATATAGCCAATATATATAGTTTTTCATCTCTAGGTTGCCTAATTTGTATTTATCTCATTTTTAAACTATTTAAAATCCATGTGCGATGTTTGGCACACCTTTGATGTGTTACATGATTAAGTCTAGTATTTATAATTTTATAATCACAGACACTTCTGAATGTCTTGTTCACATTTCCTCTTTTTGAATAAGCCTTTGAGAAAACTCTGTAGTGAGCTCCTTTGGCTACAGAGATGTTTCTGTCCAAATTAGTCCAATGATGTTCATCCCCCAACCCCCAGAAAAAAAGGATAGAGTTAATAAGTCAGGAGATCCACAAAAGTGCATTTCGTCAGAACATAAATATGCAAAAGTAAATCAACCTTCTGAAAATCACGTTCTTAATAAATGCTTTGCTACTGAACTAATCATATAGCAATATATCAATATATTAAATGTATAAACATAATAACATGTACATTTATACAAACACATATTGATACTTGGTTTTATTTCAAGATTTTAGGAGTCTTGTTTAAGGAAGTCAGCACCTGTGCTAACATGTTGGAGTGTAGACCCGATACCTTAAAACTGCAAAATTTCTGGTCCAATTTCTAGGTCTTTGATACACTTTGAGTTGACTTTTGTGCAGGGTGAGAGATAGGAATCTAGTTTCATTCTTCCATATAAGCATATCCAGTTTTCCCAGCACCATTTATTACAAGAGCTATCTCTACTTCAACATTTTTGATATTTCGGTGTCAGAAGACTGCATCTATGGGCATTGTCTTTGTGTCTTCTGTTGTATTTCACTGGTTTTCACATTTGTTTTGATGCAATACCATGCTGTTTTTGTTATGGTAGCTCTGAAATAAAATTTAAAATCAGGTATTGTGATACCTCCAGCATTGCTCTTCATGCTTAGGCTATTCTGAGTCTTTTATTCTTCCAAATGAATTTTAGGACTGTTATTTTCTAGTTCTATGAAGAATGTTGATGGTATTTTGAAGGCAGATATCAGCCTCTTTGAAGTTCATTTGAGGCCTTTAATTCACTGCATTTTCCTGTTAAGAAATTGTGTAGTTTCTGAATATTTTATTCAATATTTAATTTTTCTCTTAACTTTTATTAAGCAGATACATATTTGTAAATGATATATAAAAAATTTACTGCTTGTATTTATTTGTGACTTATAGCACAGAAAAACATGCTGGGTTTGTTACTATAATTCATCTGATTTTGTTACTATTTAAAGTCCCACAAATTACTCATATTTTATAGTGATCATTTAGTTTATATCCATATTTTTGCTATAGCAAATAATGTTGTTATAAAAAAATCTAAATTATTTTTTTCTTTCTTTTTCCTATTGTTTTTGGAGGTGAGTCAGAGTACTGAGGATTGATCCAGGGCTACTCTACTACTGAACTACACATCCAGTCTTTTTATTTTTTATTTTAAGTTCTTACTAGATTGCTTAAAGTCTCACTAAGTAGCTGAAACTGGTCTCAAACTTGCTGTCCTAGTTCAGCCTTATGAGTTGCTGGGATTGCAGATACTTACCCTTTCTCCCCTCCTCCAAAAAGAAAAGAAAAAAACAAAACAAAACAAAAAAAAACAAAAAAAAAAACTACCTTGTGCACATGTATGAGAATGTGTTCCTCAAAGGAGCAATGAATGTGGAATGTGTTCCTTAAAGGAGCAATGAATGTGTATCTTCAAGTATGCTATATAACATCAAATTCTTTTCCAAAATGGCTGCTAACAAATTACATTACCATTAGCACTATATGAGAGTTGCAGTTCTTCCTTATCATCATTATCACATATAGAACCTTGATTTTGTCAATGTTTATTGTAAAATTTCTGTATATTATGATTTTAATTTCCTTTATCTTAATTGCTAATGATCTAAATTCTTTCTTATTTTCTGGATAGTTGTATTTTCTTATCTGTTTAAATTCTTTTATATGTAATTTGCCTAATTGTTTTCATCTGTTATGCTCTTAATTTTAGAAGTTCTTTATATTATTGTCTATATGTTTTGCAAATCTCTCTTCCAAATCTGCAGATTGTATTTTCATTCCTATTGCCTTGTCTTTTGATGTGCAGAAAAGTATTTTATAACTAGTATTCTATGGGTCTTATATAAGAAAACTTTATTTACAATTAGAGCTTGAAAACATTATCATACTATTTCTTTCATAAGGTTTGAAATTGTCCCTTTCATATTTAATTTTTCACCCATCAATAATTCATTTTTTAGTATTTGGCCAGAAAAAGAGAAGATGATAATCATTGATCTCTCAATCAATTTTTTTGCTGTTTAATTCTGTCTATCATTTCTAGTTATTTTCATTGCTCTTCTCATCATGAAAAAATCTGTATCTAGTCTACATATTCCCTTTGCTTAGATTTACCTTTCTTATTGTAAGTAAACACCCAACAGTCTTAGTTTATATTCCTTTATAAAACATCTTGAGATCAGAATGATTTTCAAAATAGATTATTCTTTTTGTGTTTTGGTTGCTCTGTTTTATCTTCAACATATATTCAGAGTAATCTTTTCATGTTTTCTTCCCACAGAACATACTTTGGAAATTTTTGTTATAATGTTTTGTATAAGGAAATTCATTGGGGAGAATGGACTTTATAATGATAATCTTCATATCCATGAATACACATATGTTGATTTATTGGAATATTCTTTAGTATCTCTAAATTGAAAATTATATTTTACACAGATTTCCAGGACATTTACTCTTAAATTTATACCTGTATAAATAATTTTTTCTTCCAGTTTGAGATTTTATGCATATATATGTGCAATTTAACATATCTGGATAAATTGCTTAATATTTTGTGAAATATAAAATACTGCCTTTTTAATTTTTTTTGTATTTTCAGACTGTTAATGTATTCCTTGAAAATTATGATGACTTTGTATTTTGAGACTGTTAATGTATTCCTTGAAAATTATGATGACTTTATCTTCTCTTAAATCTATGTATTTGCTTCCTTATTGCATTGACTAAAATCCTCAGTAAAATTATGAATAAAACTGCTCATGGTGAATATTTTGATGTTGCAGCTGATGAAAAACAAATTCAACTTTTCATTATCAAACTTGTTGCTTGTTAATTCTTTACTAGATATTCGGGTTTTCAACTTACTTTCTATTGCTACTTTGGCACAATTATGCAACACTTTTTTAAACTTATTAAGAATTTCTTATTCTTTGAAATAATTATATTATTTTCTCCTTTAATGAGTTAATGTATTTAGAATATAATATTAAGTATTTTCCTGGTATCCTACTGTTCTGTATTTCTAGAAATCTTTAAGAATTATTTTTTCAGTATATTTTATTTGAAAAATTACCAATTGATGATTATCAGAGACCCTGATTTTCTTCATATCTTTACCTGCTATTAGTGACAAGTTTATATAGCAATTAGAAAATAATTTGAATGTTTTCTACTTTTTTATTTTTTTCTCTTTATCAAAATTCAAAATTTGTTTATTTTTCTTAGTTCTTCTTAGTTATACATGACTGTAGAATTCATTTTAAAATAGTTATATAGTGTTAAAATATTTATTTATTGAATAATTATGAGACTACTTCAATTTTTTAAAAAAATGATGAATTTTCTTTATGAAGAAAAACTATCTCCATGTTGTTAATTTATTGTCTGGAAAGTTGTTCATTTGACTGAATGCATAATGCTGTTTGTATCTTCCTCATTTTATTTCTATAACATGGGCCACTATGTTATCTTATCCATTCTTAATACTGTCTTATTATTCTCCTTTCTTTTCCAACTGATTATTTGTTTGAATTTTGTAAATGTTATTGGTCTTTATAAGGAAGCAAATTTTGCTTACTGATCCCAATCTTTTGCATTTCAATAGTATTTTTATTACTTTCTTTTTGTGTGGTTCAGTATTTTCTTACTTCTATTTAATCTAATGTTTCTTCTATCTTTTTAATTTGAATATCAAGTTGATTTCTTTCTCCCATTTATTTTTGATTAAGTAAATATATTATGGTACAAAGTCCCACTTTCTCTTCCACACTCATGTGACTGTCATGGGTACACGTTCTATGTTTGCCAGGTGTGGTGTTCTAACTATATTTAGTAGATAAAGATTTGTTCAGTTTAAATCTCATACATCTTTACTAATTTTTTACAGTTTGTTCTTACTCCTGACAAGGATAATGTATTTATCATTTTTAACTGCCATCTAACAATGCAGGATATATATTGATATAGAGATATATAGGTCAATATGTGGATAGAGAACCATTATTAGATGAGGCATACTTAGAATAATTTTATCATCATGATGAATGTTTATTGAACATTTATTCCTTCATACTACTGTTATAAAAGTAGGAGTCAACCTATGTGAATACAAATACTTTATCAGTAGTTTTCACATACGACTGGCTCATATTTTTATCCTTTTAATTTCAAATTCTAAATGTTTCAGATTTGAGACTTAAAACTTAAATTTCTGCAAAATCATATAAATATATTTTAATTGAATTTAACAATGATTATTTTTAACAGGATAGTTCAATCCTTCTATATAATTTTTATCAAATTTGTTAACATTAATTCTTACAGTATTTCATGTTCTGGTTTCAATTTAGCCTGATTTTCACTTTTTGTTGGTCTGCATTTGTATATATTTCTCTACGTACATCTATATGCATGTATATGTTTTATAGTGTCTTGTCATATTTCAGTGAATCAATTTATCCTGATTTTCAGTTTTTGTTGGTTAGCATTTGTGTGTTTCACTATGTATGTCTATGTACTTGTACATATATTTTAGTATGTCTTGTCATATTTTGAATGAATTTCTTTTTATATATTGCCTTAATTCTATTTAGCACTATGTTTATAGCTATTGTACACTAATTTTAGTTGTGTTATGCCTACCTCAAAAATATAAAATGCATTTTAATTTAATTTAGATATAATTATTATCATCTACATTATATAAAAAATCCAGGATTCTTTATTTCTAATATGTCTTTCTGATTTTTCTCACTTTGTTCTACAATGATTAATGATAGCAAGTATTATATATAAATGCTATTGTTTCACATATGCAAAAATATAGTTTATCAACACAATTGCATTTTCAAAATTAATTATTGCATCTGAGATTTTAATTGTATAGGAATTTACAAAGTTCATTCTTTAGAAATTTATTTAGTAGAAGTCTATTATTAATTTCTCAGCCTTTGTTTAAAATGTGCTTAATTTGGCCTCATTTTAGAAATATACTTTTATGTGACAGAGAATTCTAGAGTTACAACTGCAGCTTTAAATATCTTGGCCTTTTTATCATCACCTACTTCTAGAATCAAGCACTATCATGCCTCAACTGTTTTCTTCTGATATAATTATAACTGTTCCCACATATTAGATAGCTGTTACCCATGAGCAAATGGTCAGGAGTTAAAGAAATTAGTATAGAACAAATTATTTAATCAATAGCTCTGCCTCTGTGGCATCTCAAGGTATGACAAGACAGCTATTTCAGGACCTTGCCTGATCTCAGTCCTGTAAAATAGTCCTCTTACAACAGGAGGAAGATTGATAAATTCAGTGGAGGACAACTGTATGTTTGCTCAAAGGGTCCTAATTGCTAAGATATCTTAAGCAAAGCCTTGCACACACAACACAGACCAGAGATTCTCAGACCTGGAAAAATAAAATTATTAAGACTGGAGTCCGCCAAGCATAAATTCTGTAAAATCAGTTCCAATTAGGATCTGTCAACCAGGCAAAGATGACCAGGAGTTGCGGTTAGGTTGTTATCTAATGTAGTCTGTCAATCTGGACTTTTGAACAACCGCTCTCCTATCCCCATAAAAACTGGGACACAAATAATTAAGTTGCTACTCCTGTCTGAGAGAACCTGCTCTCTTCCCTGAGAATGCTCTCCCCTCATCTCCTCTCTCTTCTAAGAAACTTATCTCAGGTATTAGCTCTGTTACCATCACCCATGCATACATTATCTACATCTTTACTAATCTCTTGATGTGTAAGTAAGATAAGTCACTCCCAGGCTTGGAACCCTCCAGAGAGCTCTCCATTTAATGCTGAGTTAAATCACACTCTCTTGCTCTCTCTCCACAGTTTTGCTCCACACAACCTGACCTCTAACTTACTCTCAGTTCTTAAGCCGTGACAGGTACTATTCATCCTTAGATTCATCCTTTTACCCTTTCTTCATAGGACACATTTTTCCAGGCACTCAATGCTTAATTCCTTCATTGCCTTCAAGATGTTACTCAAATGTTAACACAGACTACTGGCCTGATGACATTATTTGAAATTTTAAAGCTAATTCTTAACACTCCTGCTCAACCTAATACTGCTTTAATTTGATAGTTCTTTTTCAACAATTAGAACCTCTCAGGCCGTTTTTCCCAGGATATTAAATCTTGAATCATAATTAAACCTATGTCAATAAAGTCTTCCCCATACTGTTAAATCCCATTCACTTCTCCAGGCTGCCTAGTGCCCCAAGATTCATCCTCAGAGATAAAATCTCAGTTCTTATGGCACATATTATCCAGATGCTACAGTTCCTTTAATGTTAAAATATATCTTCCTAGAGCAAGGATTGTACTCCTTTGTTTGGGTTTCTATTAAAATTTCCATGGTGACTGGGTGCAATGATGTGGCTATTATCCCAGTGGCTCAGGAGACCTGGGAAGGAATAAAGCCAGCCTCAGTAACTTAGTGAGACCCTGTCTCAAATAAAAATTAAAAATAAAAAAGGGCTGGGGATATGGTACAGTGGTTGAGCTCCCCTGTGTTCGATCCCTGGTACAAAAAAGAAAAAAGAGAAGAGTAAACCACACCAACAACAAAATTTCCCTTGTTACCAGCCTATAAAGAGCAGGGTTGATGGGCAAAGGGAAAACTACAAACATCTTATACTGCCTTGGTTTTATATTTCTCCTGATAATAATGACCATTTTCTCCTTTAAAGGCAAATGATTTTTGCTTTTGCCATTTCATGTCTCAATAACCTACCAGTCTCATATTAAAGTTCTAATTTGAGATAGAATGATGATCAAGCATGAAAGTTTATTTCATTTTCAGTCTGTCACCCTCATTATCAGTTTCTAAACCTGACTATTGGCAATGTCAACCCACAGCTGCAGGAGATGAGAGTCTGCTTTAATGCTGTGGTAGAGACTCTCTGGTCTTCATAACACTCATAACTAAGCAACTCACTGTTCCAAGCCCATCTTTCTTTTATTTTGACAAAGTTTTAATATGACCCCAAAACATAATCTCAGAGAAGGAAAGCTGAGAAGGAAGGGAATGTAAGATGAAGAAGAGAGATTAAAACCAGGAAGGTGTTCCACTAAACTTAACAAATGCTGCCAATTGCTCTATTACAGGTGGTTTTTATGGATAAACATACATATAGAGGTATGTTTATGTTTATGTTTATAAACATATGTTTATGTTGTCTAAGAATAGATCCAAAGGACAGGGGAAGAATTTAACTGATGATTCCTTTCCCCAACATGGTCTTTGTGGTAGGCATACCTGAAAGTGGTCATAGTCATTTATTATATAAATCTCTGTTTGCAATGTAGGTAGAAACTGTGATTTGCTTCTAACTAAAGGCAATGAGAAACTATTTCTTAAATCATGCTTCATTACATGGGAGAGGTGATGTGATATCACTAAGGTGGAATTACAAACATAATCTTAAAGATGAGTATGTTTTATATATCTGACTTTTTCATAGATCATAGCTGTATTTTTTTCTTATTGTCTTTATAAAAGCAAATTGTCATATTATAAACTGTTGATGAAAGGGCTTTATAATACGGATATAAGTATGGGTTCTAGAACTGAGTGTGGACTCAGCTGACAGCCAGGAGGAAAGTGAGGACCCTCAGTCATATAGCTGCAAGGGAATGAGTTCTGCCAATAACCTGAACCCCTTGAAGCTGAATCTTCCCCAGCTGAGCCTCCACCAAGAATACAATCCAGACAACTCATTAACTGCAACCTGAGCAGAGGAGTTACATAAACTACACTGTGGTTGGACCCACAAATACTTGTGAGAAACAATTTATATTCCTTCAATCTACTAAGCTTATGGTATTTGGATGCTCAGAATTCAAAGAACAAATATATCATTAAGCTGGAAAAAAATCATCTCATGGACTTTAATTCCCCCCATATGTAAGCTGTGTCATTTGCCTATCCAGGCAGGCATTGGAAATCTCCATCATTGGAAATCTGAAGCACTAGCTCCCACCTGTTGTATCTGGTCTAGTCGGTACAGAGACTCAGTGGTCTCTGCAGTCACCGTTGCCAGGTGCAGGGCTCCACCATCTGTACTGTCCACCATGTACCTGGCAGCTCTGGTTTCCTTCTCTTTTATTCCCTAGCAGTCACTCAATTTCTAAATGTCTAAATTATGATACAAAAGATTTTAACAAAAGCAAATATTTTTCATTTATAAATTAATTTGCACAGCTGGAATTGATTCCGTGCTGTATTCAGTGATGAAATGAAGAGCAAGAGCATAGTACCTGCCTTCCTGAAGGTTGAATGCGTGTGGGTGAGGGGCAGAGAAATCATATTATCTCTTAAAATAACTGCAATTATAACTTTCCTCAGTGCTGCAACAGGAAGATAATTGTACTATAGAATTACAAAGGTATTTGATATATAATAATAATTAATAACTGTGATTTAGTTTTAACTTGTTACCAACAGTATTCAAAGTGTTCTATATGTATTAACTATTTTTATCCTTATAACAAACATATCACTAGAAAAATTGAAATGTTAACATACAGAAATGGTAACATACTACATCTACATAATTACTAGATGGCTGAGCTGGGAACCATCCCAGGCATACGGCACATAGCCTGATTTCTTAACAACTGTCCTATACTGCCTCAAATCTGGGTGATATCATTAGTGACAGCTTCTTTGAAATTAAAAAAAATATATGTTTGAGAGATAAGAAAAGTGTTTAGTAAGAAAATGGCATAATGTATTTTAGGCAGTATATATTATGCATAGAGGGATGGGAAAAAAATAGGTATCTAGAACAGCTGTTGTCAAATATCGATACAGTACCTTTATGCAAAGTGAAGTTGAAGAATTGCAAGATCCATTAGAGAATTTCATAAATAATGCACTATTCTTAAAAGCCTTTCCTTCAACTATTCCCTTTAATCTTGTTTTACTATTATGTGATGTTTATTTATAACTTGTTGCTAATCTCAGCTCCCAAGTAATCAACACCATCATTGATTATTGTATACATATTTGTCCCTCATTTTTCTCAGCATCATTAATTGTTGCTCACTCCTGTGTTTTTTCCATTGAGAAGGGCGATATTTAATATTTTTTCAGATGTTACAACCTGTGTATATTAAAAATTGTTTGCTTTGTTGAAGTGAATTTCTTTTCCCAAATGGTATTTTAACACAAGATGTAATTCTAGATTGAGCCTTGGAGACTTTGCCCTGTGTGGGCAGAGAGGCGGAGAAACGGACCTCAGATCCCAGAACTCCCACAATAGATGCAGAAACACCAGTTTCTGTTACTACTCTGACTTTTAGCTCATTTTTTTCCCCTCCTGAACATTGGAATTTTATTTTGTCTTATGACTCCAGACACACAGACACAGACTTGAGACACCTTCAACAGACATTTTTATTACATTTTATTAACACTACAAGTATTGTATTACGACATGGCCGAGTGTTTCATAGGATAGGAATAGCAAGTCTCAGTAATACACTTTGCTTCAGGCTAAATTGTACCTGCATAGTTAGAACAAGGACACTGAGATTTTACATGAGCATTGATGGATGTTGAAGGTATACTTATTAATACTTTAACAAATCCTATAAAAATTCTGTCTCCAACATATTAAAATTAGGAAATAGTATGACAATTTCAGAATGATTATAATGGTACCCCAAATCCTTCTCAGCAATTCTTTACTCACCCCTAACCTTATAAGAACACTTCACAATGTATTAGCTACAAGAAATAAGGAAAAGATCACAGTTCAAAATAGTTTTAAATTATTGGTTGTATCACATATCTAAAATTTTCTACTTAGTGGGCAAGAGATGGTCATTTCTTGTAGTTTAACTTTCTGTTTATTAGATCATATCTCTTCATGAGGATATTAATGATATAACTTTTCTTCATTTAAATGACTATTCATGAGTTTTTTCAGTTATTTTATTGAGCTACTCATATTTTCATCAATGTATATATTTTTTTCACACATTTTATATAATCAGTTGTATTGTATGTCTTTTATAATATTTTAATATGTGATTTGTTGATCAGATTTGTGATTGGAGATCTGGATATTTTGCATGCCCTTAAATAAGAACATCATTTTATAAATTTCATGTTTATATAAATTTCATATTTATATAAATTTTACTTTGACTCCATTTACTGAACATTCTTCACTTAACTATCTGAAGTGCCGCCTCTGCCCAATGTCATGTTTCAATATACCCTGGGGTCTGCTTCTGGGCACTTCGTTCCATTTAACTCAACCTCAATATCTGTGTTAATTGAATATTCTTTTTTTCATATTTTTATTTTTTTAATTTTTTACTAAATTTTTTTTTATTTTTATAGACAGCATTTTGATTTATTGTACACAAATGGGGTACAACTTTTCATTTCTATGATTGTGTAAAATGTAGATTCACACCATTCATGTAATCATACATATACATAGGGTAATACTGTCTGTTTCATTCTACTATCTTTCTGTCCCTTACCCCCTCCCACCCCATTTTCCTCTACACCATCCAAAGTTAATTCATTCTTTCTTCCCCCAACCCCACCATCCCCCGTCATTATATATCATCATCCACTTATCAGAGAAAACATTCAGGTTTTGGTTTTTTGGGTTTGGCCTATTTCACTTAGCATGATGTTTTCCAACTTCATCCATTTACCAGCAGATGCCATAATTTTATTCTTCTTTATGGCTGAGTAATATTCCATTGTGTATATATACCAGAGTTCCTTTATCCGTTCATCAATTGAAGGGCATCTAGGTTGGTTCCACAATCTGGCTATTGTGAATAGAGCTGCTATGAACATTGATGTGGCTGCATCCCTCTAGTCTGCTGATTTTAAGTCCTTTGGATACAAACCCAGGAGTGGGATAGCTGGTTCAAATGATGGGTCCATTCCAAGTTTTCTGAGAAATCTCTGTACTGCTTTCCAGAGTGGCTGCACCAATTTGCAACTCCACCAGCAATATATGAGTGTTTTCCCCATGTCCAGGCCAACACTTAATATTGCTTGTGTTCTTGATAATAGACATTCTAACTGGAGTTAGATGAAATCTTAGGGTGGTTTTAATTTGCATTTCTCTAATTACTAGGAATGATGAACATTTTTTCATGTATTTGTTGATTACCTGTATATCTTCTTCTGTGATGTGTTTGTCCAGTTCCTTAGCCCATTTATTGATTGGATTATTTGTATTTTGGGTGTAAAGTTTTGTAAGTTCTTTATAAACTTTGGAGTTTAGTGCTCTGTCTCAAGTGTGTGTGTGGAAAAGATTTTCTCCCCCTCTGTAGGCTCTCTTTTCACATCATTGATTGTTTCCTTTGCTGAGAAAAAGCTTTTTAGTTTGAATCTATACCATTTATTGATTCTTGCATTTATTTCTTGTACTATGGGGATCTTGTTAAGGAAGTCTGGTCCTAAGGCAACATGATGGACATTCAGGTCTACATTTTTTTCTATTTGGTGAAGGGTCTTGGGCCTAATTCCTAGATCCTTCATTCATTTTGAGTTGAATTTTGTACAGAGTGAGAGATAGGAGTTTAATTTCAATTTACTGCATATGCATTTCCAGTTTTCCCAGCACCATTTGTTGAAGAGGCTATCTTTTCTCCATTGTAAGTTTTTGGCACCTTTGTGTAGTATGAGATAACTGTACTTATGTGGGTATGTCTCTTTGTCTTCTATCCTGTACCATTGGTCTACCTGTCTATTTTGGTGCCAATACCATGCAGTTTTTGTTACTATTGCTCCATAGTAGAGTTAAAGTTCTGGTATTGTGATACCTCCTGCATCACTCTTCCTGCCCAGGATTACTTTGGTTATTCTGGGTCTTTTGTTCTTCCAGATAAATTTCATGATTGCTTTCTCTATTTCTATGAGAAATGTCATTGGGATTTTAATTGAAATTGCATTAAATCTGTATAGCACCTTTGGAAGTATGACCATTTTGATAATATTAAGTTTGCCTATCCAAATACATGGGAAATCTTTCCATCTTCTAAGGTCTTTTCCAATTTCTTTCTTTAATGTTCTGTAGTTCTCATTATAGAGATCTTTCACCTCTTTGGTTAGATTGATTCCCAACTATTTCATTTTTTTGGAAGCTATTGTGAACGAAGTTGTTTTCCTCATTTCCATTTCAGATGTTTCATCGCTTATGAATAAAAATGCTTTAGATATATGCATATTGATTGTATAGCCTACTATTTTGCTGAATTCATTTATGAGGTCTAGAAGTATTCTGGTGGAATTTTCTGGATCCTCTAAATACAGAATCATGTCATCAGCAAATAGTGACAGCTTGAGTTCCTCTTTTCCTATTCCTATCCCTTTAATGTCCTTAGTCTTTCTAATTGCTCTGGTTAGTATTTCAAGGACAATTTTGAGTAGAAATGGTGAAAGAGGGCATTCCTGTCTCCAGTTTTTAAAGGGAATGCTTTCAGTTTTTCTCCATTAAGAATGATGTTGGCTGTGGGCTTAACATAGATTGCTTTTACAATCCCTTTTTTTTCTAGTGTTTTGAGCATGAATGGGTGTTGTATTTTGGCAAACACTTTCTCTGCATTTGAATCACATGATTCTTAACTTTAAGTCTATTGATGTGATGAATTACATTTATTGATTTCCAAATGTTGAACTAACCTTGCATTCTTGGGATGAAACCCAGTTGATTGTAGTGCATCGTCTTCTTAATATATTTTTGTATGCGATTTGTCAGGATTTTGTTAAGGATTTTTTGCATCTATATTCATCAGAGATACCAGTCTAAAATTTCCTTTCCTTTATGTGTCTTTGGTTTGGGTATAAGGGTTATACTAGCTTAATAGAATGAGTTTGGAAAGGTTCCTTCCTTTCTATTTCCTGGAATACTTTGAGAAGTATTGGAATGAGTTCTTCTTTGAAGGTCTTGTAGAATTCAGCTGAGAATATGTGGTAGGCTTTTGATGTCTTCTTCTATTTCATTGCTTGAAATTGATCTGTTTAAATTGTGTATGTCCTCCTGGTTCAGTTTGGGAGGATCATATGTCTCTAGAAATATGTCAATGTCTTTGATGTTTTCTATTTCATTGGAGTATAGATTTTTAAAGAAGCTTCTCATTATGTTATGTATTTCATTGGTGTTTGTCGTGATTTTCCTTTTTCATCATGAATTTTAGAAATTTGAGTTTTCTCTCTCCTCTTTCTTAGTGTGGCTAAGGATGTGTCTATTTTGTTTACTTTTTCAAAGAACCAACTTTTTGTTTTGTCAATTTTTGAATTGTTTCTTTTGTTTCAGTTTCTTTGATTTCATCTCTGATTTAAATTATTTCCTGTCTTCTACTACTTTTGGTGTTATTCTGTTCTTTTTCTATGACTTTGAGATGTAATGTTAGGTCATTTAGTTGTTGACTTTATTCTTTTCTTTATTCCACTCCATACAATGAATTTTCCTCTTAGGAATGCTTTCATAGTGTCCCAGAGATTTTGGTATGTTATATCATCATTCTCATTTATCTCTAAGAATATTTTTTTATCTCCTCCCTGATATTTTGTGTTATCCATGCTTCATTCAATAGCATATTATTTAGCCTCCAGGTGTTGGAGTAATTTCTGTTTCTTATTTTGTCATTGATTTCTAATTTCATCCTATTATGATGTGATAGAACACAAGGTAGTATCTCTATTTCTTTGCATTTACTAAGGACAGCTTTGTGGCACAACATATGGTCTATTTTAGAGATGATTTCATGTGCTGCTGAGAAGAAAGCACATTCACTCATTGATCAATGGAATATTCTATATATGTCTACTAAGTCTAAGTTATTGATTGTGTTATTGAGTTCTATGGTTTCTTTGGTTGGTTTTTGTTTGGAAGATCTATCCAGTGGTAACATTGATGTGTTAAAGTCACCCAGAATTATTGTGTTGTGGTCTATTTGATTTCTGGAATAGAGAAGGATTTGTTTGATGTACATGGAGCACCATTGTTTGGGGCATAAATATTTATGATTGTTTACTTCCTGATTTATGGTTCCCTTAAACAGTATAAAATACCCTGTTTATCCCTTCTGACTAACTATGACTTGAAGTCCACTTTATCTGAAATAAGGGTGGAAACCCCTGCTTTTTTACTAAATCCATATGTATGGTCGATTTTTTCCCATCCTTTCTCCTTTATTCTGTGGATGTCCTCATCTATGAAATGAGTCTCTTGAAGGCACCATATTGTTGGGTCTTTATTTTTAATCCAATCTGCCGGTCTGTGTCTTTTAATTGATGAGTTTAGGCCATTAATGTTCAGGGTTATTTGTATTCCCAGTCATTTGGGTTTATTTTTGGTTTTTAACTTGACTTGGTTTATCCTTTGTTTGGTTTTTCCCTTTAAGGTAGTTCTTCCCTTTGCTGACCTACATTGTTGTTTTTCATTTCCTCCTCATGGAATATTTTGCTGAGAATATTTTGTAGTGCAGGTTTTCTATTTGTAAATTCTTCTAACTTTTGTTTATTGTTTTTGTTATGCTTACATATCAGAACTCTACTTGGTAGAGCAACCACCCCAACCATAATGATTAATCTAACAGTCTTATCAAAGCTGTGCAAAGGTTAATGAAAATTTGTAGAATTAATGTTTTCCAAAATAGTCTACTGCAATTCTTTCTGTTATTTAATTGAGAAATGATACTTTATATAGTCATAAACCTTCACTTAAATAGATACTATTTAACAACTTATTTTCAAAAGATTTTTCCTTATGCAATTTATATACATTGGTTGCTAGATTTACTGCTAAGTAATTTATAGGTGATATAGTTAGTACATACTTTATTGTGGTATTTTAAATACTATAGTCTTATCCTCTGTCAAAGCATATAAGTCAGGATACTGTACTAGATATTCTGAGTAAATTTTGAACATTAGCCCATATGTCTATATTTTTTAATTTGAAGAGAAACAGGTTTTTATAGTATGTTCAAGTAATACAAGCTTATTTAGTAGAAAATAAAACCACTTTCCCCATGAGAACAATTTCTTCAGATTAACTTTGGTATTTTAAAATTGTTAACTGCTTAAAAATAATTACCTATTAAAAATCACTGTTATTCCATTGTCCCACATACTTACCTTCTCTACACATTTTATTGTAGATCTATATAATAGCATTTATGAAAAATAGTTTCCAAACTACATGTCATATTCAAAGTAAGCATGGATTCCTATTTTGCAGTGAATTGCATACACTTTCTTCTATTTTCTGATCTTCAGTCTCTCAACAAATATAAAACAGACTAATACTGGAATAAAAATTAACATTATTTTTCATGAAAAATAATGAAAATAATATTATATTGAAATAATTCATACATATGATTCAATGAAAACATTAAATATTTTAATTTTAATTTTTTGTCATCAATCCTAAAATGATGTTGCTTTAATTTAATAAATTGATGTATTAATTTGCCAAATACCAAATTCATTTCCTAAAGTTATAAAGTAAAACAAAATAAATTTCATAATAAATTTTCTTAGTATTATTTTGTACAGACTAAAGCATTTTGAATTTCCAAACAAATATACACATGAATATATACAACCTTTTTGTATTTGTGTAGTCTATAAAATTATTTTATAAAGTAATTAATAGGAAATAAAAGAAAAACATGAGTTCTGTGATGTAGATATAACTTTTTCAGAACTAACTAATGAGATTTTGCATGAGATATAGATGAAAAATTGCTATTGTTTGATTAATTTTAGATATTTGAGATATTAATTTTAAGTAAATTTAGATATTAGTATGCAGTGTTTCATCTAAAGAGTGTTACTATACAAGTTAAAATGAATTTTTTTCCATGCTGGGGATGAAATGAATATTTGTGTTTAAACTTAATTCTCTATTGAAGACAGATAAATTCATGTTAATGGAAGTCAAATGGCACCAATGTCATAAAACTTAATTATACCTATTGTTTCCCCTACACCTTTCGTTTCAACAAAATAATAAGTGAGATCTACAGAATTTTTATCTATTTCTGACAAAGAAATTATTCTAGACATTCATCCATATTTAAAGGCAGAATACTCTTACTTATTTACCCTTGTGTATGTAATTAGCAGGTCATAAATATTTAATCTTTTCAAAAAATGTAATCCTATAGTCATTGATAATAAAATATTAGTTATTTATGCAGTAAACTTTTCAATTTAATAAAACTTATCTCCCTATCAACTTTAATATCTTATCAATTAGACATAAAATGATATGCATATTCCAGATACTAGTAGTAGCTTTTATTCATATCTTCAACTTGTTATGTAATTATTGACAATTTTAGGCAGTTACAAAAGAAGAACAGTAACAACAAATAACCCTATGTGTTTTAATTTCTCTAACCACTTCTAACACTACTCATTTTGCATTTAGAATATGGAAGAATTTGGTTTCTTTCATATTCTGAAAGGTTGATGTGTTTTAGGGAATGATGGATGAAGCTAGAAACACATATTAACAGTATTTATCATGAAGTAGCTCTTCATTGGTAGATATCCATATAATAGCATAAAAATTATCATAGTAATGTATCATTAATACTTTGTAAATATGGAAACTCCTATTTGGAAAGATTAAAAAAATTGTAATGGACAGGTAAATCTGAGATTGAAAACCATGTTATTACTGTCTATTTTCTGGGGCATGGTCTTTACCTCTATTAATCTGTATTCATTGTTTCTATTTTTTCTACCACTTCTAGAATTATTGTGATAGGGAATGTCAGTAATTTGGGTAGGTTATTTTATGTGTTATGCCAAACTGATGAAAAATTCAAAGCTATAATGTTTATTTCCTTTGAACAAAGCAATTCCACTAGATAATCATATTAATGGCAGAAGTATAGTGAAGCAATGACTGAATGAGAACCCAACCATTAAGCCATGACAACAGGTGGAGGCTACACTGCAAAATAGAATCATACCAAAAAAAAAAAAAAAAAATCAAATCCTTCCCAATTCCCGGAATCAAATAGACCACAACACAATAATATTAGGAGATTTTAACACACCTCTCTCACCACTGGACAGATCTTCCAAACAACAATTGAACAAAGAAACTATAGATGTCAATAACACAATCAATAATTTAGACTTACTGGACATATATAGAATATACCAATCAATGAAGAGCAAATACACTTTCTTCTCAGAAGCACATGGATCCTTCTATAGAATATATTATGCCACAAAGCTACTGTTAGCAAATACAAGAAGATAGAGATACTACCTTTTATTCTATCAGATTATAATAGATTGAAATATAAATAAATGACAGAATAAAAAACACAATAAAAATAATCTCCAACACCTGGAGATTAAATAACACACTACTGAATGATGAATGGATAACAGAAGACATCGGGGGGAAATAAAAAAAATTCTTAGAGGTAAATGAGAAAAAAGATACATCATATCAAAAATCTCTGGAACACTATGAAAGCAGTACTTGGAGGAAATTTTATTTCATGGAGCGTATTCAATAAAAGAAGTAAAACTCAACAAACAACCTAACACTACAACTCAAAGCCCTAGAGAAAGAACAACAGAGCAAAACCAAAAGTAGTAGAAGACAAGAAATAGTTGAAATCAAAACTGAAATCAATGAAATTGAAAAAAAAGAAACAATAAAAAATTTGACAAAATAAATAGTTTGTTCTTTGAAAAAATAAGCAAAATTCTTAAACCCCTAGCCACATTAAAAAAGAGAAGGAGAGAGAAAACTCAAGTTACTAAAATTTGGAATCAACAAGGAAATATCACAACAGACACCAGTAAAACACAAAACATAATTAGAAGCTATTTTGAAAATCTATACTCCAACAAAATAGAAAATCTTGAAGACATCTACAGGTTTCTAGAGACATATGAATTTTACCTAAACTGAACCAAGAGGACATATACAATTAAAATAGATCAATTTCAAGGAATGAAATAGAAGAAGTCATCAAAAGCCTAACAATGAAGAAAAGTGTGGGACCAGATGGGTTCTCAGCCAAGTTCTACAAAACCTTTAAAGTAGAGAACATTCCAATACTTCTCAAAGTAATCCATGAAATAGAAGAGGAAGGAACCCTCCCAAAATCATTCTATGAAGCCAATATCACCATGATATTGATAAACCAGACAGAGACAAATGGAGGAAAGAAAATTTCAGACCAATATCCTTAATGAACATTGACAAAAAATTTTAGCAAATCACACACGAAAATATATTAAAAAGATAGTGTGCCACAATCAAGTGGGTTTTATCCCAAAGATGCAAGGTTGGTTCAACATCCAGAAATCAATAAATGTAATTTACCATATAAACAGAATTAAAGTAAAGAATCACATGATTATTTCAATAGATGCAGAAAAAGCATTTGACAAAATACAGCACACCTTAATGCATAAAACACTGGAAAAAATAGGGATAGTGGGAACATTCCTTAACACTGTAAAGGCTATCTATGCTAAGTGCATGGCTAATATCATTCTAAATGGTGAAAAACTGAAAGCATTCCCCTATAAACTGGAACAAGACAAGGATGCTCTCTTTCATGACTTCTATTCAACATTGTCCTTGAAACTCTAGCCAGAGTAATTAGACAGACCAAAGAAATTAAAAGAATATGAACAGGAAAAGAAGAACTCAACCTATCCCTATTTACTAATGACATGATTATATATTTAGAGGAACTGGGACATTCCACCAGAAAACTTTTAGAACTCATAAGTGAATTCAGTAAAGTAGCAGGATATAAGATCAATGCTCATAAATTCAATGCGCTTTATATATAAGTGATGAATCTTCAGAAAGAGAAGTTAGGAAAACTACCCCATTCACAATAGCCTCGAAGAAAATAAAATACTTGGGAATCAATCTAACAAAAGAGGTGAAAGACCTCTACAATGAGAACTATGGAACACTAAGAAAGAAATTAAAGAAAACCTTAGAAGATGGAAAGATCTCCCATGTTCTTGGATAGGCAGAATTAATGTTGTCAAAATGGCCATACTACCAAAAGTGCTATACAGATTCAATGCAATTCCAATTAAAATCCCAATGACCTACCTTACAGAAATACAGCAAGCAATCATGGAATTCATCTGGAAGAATAGGAAACCCAGAATAGCTAAAGCAATCCTTAGGAGGAAGAGTGAAGCAGGGGGTATCGCAATACCAGAACTTCAACTATACTACAAAGCAATAGTAACAAAAACAGCATGGTATTGATACCAAAATAGACAGGTAGATCAATGGTACAGAATAGAGGACATGGACACAAACCCAAATAAATACAATTTTCTCATACTAGACAAAGGTGCCAAAAATATGCAATGGAGAAAAGATAGCCTCTTCAACAAATGGTGCTGGGAAAACTGGAAATCCATATGCAGCAGAATAAAACTAAACCCCTATCTCTCACCCTGCACAAAACTCAACTCAAAATGGATCAAGGACCTCGGAATCAGACCAGAGACCCTGCATCTTATAGAAGAAAAAGTAGGTCCAAATCTTTAACATGTTGGCTTAGGATCAGACTTCCTTAGCAGGACTCCCATAGCATAAGAAATAAAAGCAAGAATCAACAGCTGGGATAGATTCAAACTAAAAAGCTTTCTCTCAGCAAAGGAAACTATCAGCAATGTGAAGAGAGAACCTACAGAGTGGGAGAATATCTTTGCCACTCATACTTCAGATAGAGCACTTATCTCCAGAATCTATAAAGAACTCAAAAAACTCTACACCCAAAATACAAATAACCCAATCAACAAAGGGGCTAAGGATATGAACAGACACTTCACAGAGGAAGATCTACAAGCAATCAACAGGGACATGAAAAAAATGTTCAACATCTCTAGTAATAAGAGAAATGCAAATCAAAACTATCCTAGGGGCGATCCAAGATGGCGGCCTAGAGGGAGACTGCACCCCCAGTTGCTCCAGAACCTAGCAGTTAAGAAGGGGAGGCATTGAGAGACTCGGACTGAAAAAGAGCCATAGGTGAGTCTGCCCACTGGGTAAAGCTCGGCCCGGGTGGCAGGCCCAGATAGAGGTGGCTTATCGGAGCCAGGCAGGGCAGCTAGAGTCATCCACAGGCAGCCCTGCCCACTCCGGCTGTGGGCCCCGCCCACACAGCCAGCTTCTCCAGGTTCTCTGAACGGAACTGGCCCGCTAGTGAGAGCCTTTCTGACCAGAACAAGCTCTGAGTCCCGGAACCAGTGCAGCGCAACCTACTCCGGCACACAAGCAGCTTCAGGGACCAGGATAGGGCAGCCAGAGACCTCCCCAAGTAGCCTGGACCCCTGCGGTGGGAGGTGCCTTTCAAGGCTAGCTTCTCAGACCAGACCGCCCAGTGAGAGGTTTTCTACATAGAACCAGCCACAAGTCCCCGAACCAACGGAGAGCTTCGATCCACAAGCAGCCTCTGGGATCAGGGCAGGGCAGCCAGAGAACTCTTCAGGCAGCTCTGCCCACTCTGGTAGCAGGCTCTCTTCACGGGGCAATCCAAGATGGCAGCCTAGAGGGTGACTGCACCCCCAGTCACTCCAGAACCCAGGAGTTAAGAAGGGGAGGCATTGAGAGACTCGGACTGAAAGAGAGCCACAGGTGAGTCTGCCCACTGGGTAAAGCTCAGCCCGGGTGGCAGGCCCAGATAGAGGTGGCTTATCGGAGCCAGGCAGGGCAGCTAGAGTCTTCCCCAGGTAGCCTTCCACACTCCGGCAGTGGGCTCCTCCCACACGGCCAGCTGCACAGTGCAGGCCCACAGTGAGAGCATTTCCGCACAGAACCAGTTCCAAACCGTGGAAACAGTAGGGGGCTAGGGGCAGTTTTCTTCAGATGTGCTGCTTTATCAGATTCCTCCAAGACATCAGGCTACTGAAGGCTGGGAGGTGATACACTGGAAATCTACTGGGACACTATAAGCCAATAACGGAAAACTGCAATATCTCAGGGTCCCACTGACAGCTGACCAATATGAGAAAACAAGGGAAGAAATTGTCCCAAACAAACATAGATACTACATCAATAAAACCCAATGACAGCACAGCAAAGGAAGTTCAGAATGTACGTAATTAAAACTATCAGGGAAGCAAATGAGGAGATGAAAGAGCAAATGCAGGCATTAAATGATCGCACCAATCAACAGTTAAAAGACCAAATACGGGAAGCAAGAGATCATTTCAATAAAGAGTTAGAGATACTGAAAAAAAAGAAAACTGAAATACTTGAAATGAAGGAAACAATAAACCAAGTTAAAAACTCCATAGAAAGCATAACCAATAGGATAGAACACCTGGAAGACAGAACCTCAGACATTGAAGACAAATTATTTAATCTTGAAAGCAAAGTTGGCGAAACAGAAAAGATGGTAAGAAATCATGAACAGAATCTACAAGAATTATGGGATATCATGAAAAGGCCAAATTTAAGAATTATTGGGATTGAGGAAGGCTTAGAGAAACAAACCAAAGGAATGAACAATCTATTCAATGAAATAATAACAGAAAATTTCGCAAATCTGAAGAAAGAAATGGAAAACCAAGTACAAGAGGCTTATAGAACTCCAAACATACAAAATTACAACAGACCAACACCAAGGCACATTATTATGAAAATACCTAACATACAAAATAAAGACAGAATTTTAAAGGCCGCGAGAGAAAAGAATCAAATTACATTCAGAGGGAAACCAATAAGAATATCAGCAGATTTTTCAATCCAGACCCTAAAAGCTAGAAGGGCCTGGAACAACATATACCAAGACCTGAAAGAAAACGGATGCCAACCAAGAATCTTATACCCAGCAAACCTTACCTTCAAATTTGACGATGAAATAAGATCCTTCCATGATAAACAAAAGCTAAAGGAATTTACAAAAAGAAAGTCAGCATTACTGAACATTCTCAGCAAAATATTCCATGAGGAAGAGATGAAAAACAACGATGCATATCAGCAACAGGAGGCGCTAGCCTAAAGGAATAGCTAAATAAAGGAGAAACCAAATCATGTCAAAAACAAATATGAGTCAATTGACTGGGAATACAAATCATATCACAATAATAACCCTGAATGTCAATGGCCTGAATTCATCCATCAAAAGACACAGACTGGCAGATTGGATTAAAAAGAAAAATCCAACAATATGCTGCCTGCAAGAGACTCATCTCATAGAAAGAGACACCCATAGACTAAAGGTGAAAGGATGGGGAAAAACATACCATGCACACGGACACAGCAAAAAAGCTGGAGTATCCATCCTCATTTCAGATAATGTGGACTTCAAACCAAAACTAGTCAGAAGGGATAAAGAAGGACATTACATGCTGCTTAAGAGAAGCATAAATCAGCAAGACATAACAATCATAAATATCTATGCCCCGAACATTGGCTCATCCACGTACGTCAAACAAATCCTTCTCAATTCCAGAAATCAAATAGACCACAACACAATCATACTAGGCGATTTTAACACACCTCTCTCACCACTGGATAGATCGTCCAAACAAAAATTGAATAAAGAAACTATAGATCTCAACAACACAATCAACAATTTAGACTTAATGGACATACATAGAATACACCATCCAACAAAGAACGAATACACTTTCTTCTCAGCAGCACATGGATCCTTCTCTAAAATAGACCATATTTTATGCCACAAAGCTACCGTTAGCAAATACAAGAAGATAGAGATACTACCTTGTACTCTATCAGATCATAATGGATTGAAATTAGAAATAAATGACAGAATAAAAAACAGAAACTTCTCCAATACCTGGAGATTAAATAATACACTATTATATGATGAATGGATAACAGAAGACATCAGGAGGTTAATAAAAAAATTCTTAGAAGTAAACGAGAACAAAGACACATCATATCAAAATCTCTGGGACACTATGAAAGCAGTACTTAGAGGAAGATTTATTTCATGGGGCGCATTCAAAAAAAGAAGTAGAAATCAACAAATAAACAACTTAACACTACAGTTCAAAGCGCTAGAATAAGATGAGCAGACCAATACCAAAAGTAGTAGAAGACAGGAAATAGTTAAAATCAGAGCCGAAATCAACGAAATTGAAACAAAAGAAACAATTGGAAAAATTAACAAAATAAATAGTTGGTTCTTTGAAAAAATAAATAAAATTGATAAACCCTTAGCCACACTAACAAAGAGAAAGAGGGAGAAAACTCAAATTACTAAAATTCAGAATGAACAAGGAAACATCACAACAGACACGAGTGAAATACGAAACATAATTAGAAGCTATTTCAAAAATCTATACTCCAACAAAACAGAAAACCTCGAAGACATCAACAAATTTCTAGAGACATATGAATTACCTAAACTGAACGAGGAGGACATACACAACTTAAATTAACCAATTTCAAGCAATGAAATAGAAGAGGTCATCAAAAGCCTACCAACAAAGAAAAGTCCAGGACCAGATGGGTTCTCAGCCGAGTTCTACAAAACCTTTAAAGAAGAGCTCATTTCAATACTCCTCAAACTATTCCATGAAATAGAAGAGGAGGGAACCCTCCCAAACTCGTTCTATGAAGCCAATATCACCCTGATACCTAAACCAGACAGAGACACATCGAGAAAAGAAAATTTCAGACCAATATCCTTAATGAACATCGACGCAAAAATTCTCAACAAAATTTTAGCAAATCGCATACAAATATATATTAAAAAGATAGTGCACCACGATCAAGTGGGTTTTATCCCAGGGATGCAAGGTTGGTTCAACATTCGGAAATCAATAAATGTCATTCACCATATCAACAGCCTTAAAGTTAAGAATCACATAATTATTTCAATAGATGCAGAAAAAGCATTCGATAAAATACAGCATCCCTTCATGCTCAAAACACTAGAAAAAATTGGGGTAGTGGGAATATTCCTTAACATTATAAAGGCCATCTACGCTAAGCCCATGGCTAATATCATTCTAAATGGTGAAAAACTGAAAGCGTTCCCCCTAAAAACTGGAACAAGGCAGGGATGCCCTCTTTCACCGCTTCTATTCAACATCGTCCTTGAGACTCTAGCCAGGCAATCAGACAAACCAAAGAAATTAAAGGGATACGAATAGGAAAAGAAGAACTCAAACTATCCCTGTTCACTGATGACACGATTATATATTTAGAGGAACCTGGAAATTCCACCAGAAAACTTTTAGAACTCATAAGTGAATTCAGTAAAGTAGCAGGTTACAAGATCAATGCTCATAAATCCAATGCATTTTTATACATAAGTGATGAATCTTCAGAAAGAGAAATTAGGAAAACTAACCCATTCACAATAACCTCAAATAAAATAAAATACTTGGGAATCAATCTCACAAAAGAGGTGAAAGACCTCTACAATGAGAACTACAGAACACTAAAGAAAGAAATTCAAGAAAACCTTAGAAAATGGAAAGATCTCCCATGTTCCTGGATAGGCAGAATTAATATTGTCAAAATGGCTATACTACCTAAAGTGCTATACAGATTCAATGCAATTCCAATTAAAATCCCAATGATGTACCTTGCAGAAATAGAGCAAGCAATTATGAAATTCATCTGGAAGAATAAAAAACCTAGAATAGCTAAAGCAATCCTCAGTAGCAAGAGCGAAGCAGGGGGTATTGCAATACCAGATCTTCAACTCTACTACAAAGCAATAGTAACAAAAACGGCATGGTATTGGTACCAAAATAGACAGGTAGATCAATGGTACAGAATAGAGGACATGGACACAAACCCAAATAAATACAATTTTCTCATACTAGACAAAGGTTCCAAAAATATGCAATGGAGGAAAGATAGCCTCTTCAACAAATGGTGCCGGGAAAACTGGAAAACCATATGCAATAGAATGAAATTAAACCCCTATCTCTCACCCTACACAAAACTCAACTCAAAATGGATCAAGGACCTCGGAATCAGACCAGAGACCCTGCATCTTATAGAAGAAAAAGTAGGTCCAAATCTTCAACTTGTTGGCTTAGGATCAGACTTCCTTAACAGGACTCCCATAGCACAAGAAATAAAAGCAAGAATCAACAACTGGGATAAATTCAAACTAAAAAGCTTTCTCTCAGCAAAGGAAACTATCAGAAATGGGAAGAGAGAGCCTACAGAGCGGGAGAATATCTTTGCCAACCATACCTCAGATAGAGCGCTAATTTCCAGAATCTATAAAGAACTCAAAAAACTCTACAGGAAGAATACAAATAATCCAATCAACAAATGATCTAAGGAAATGAACAGACACTTCACAGAAGAAGATGTACAAGTAATCAACAGATATATGAAGAAATGTTCAACATCCCTAGTAATAAGGGAAATGCAATTCAAAACTACCCTAAGATTTCATCTCACCCCAATTAGAATGGCGATTATCAAGAACACAAGCAACAATAGGTGTTGGCGAGGATGTGGTGAAAAAGGAACACTCATTCATTGCTGGTGGGGTTGCAAATTAGTGCAGCCACTCTGGAAAGCAGTGTGGAGATTCCTCAGAAAGCTTGGAATGGAAACACCATTTGACCCAGCTATCCCACTCCTTGGCCTATACCCAAAGGACTTAAAATCAGCATACTACAGAGATACAGCCACATCAATGTTCATTGCTGCTCAATTCACCATAGCCAGATTGTGGAACCAACCTAGATGCCCTTCAGTTGATGAATGGATAAAGAAACTGTGGCATATATATACAATGGAATATTACTCCGCAATGAAGAATGATAAAATTATGGCATCTGTAGGCAAATGGACGAAATTGGAGAATATCATGCTAAGTGAGATAAGCCAATCTCAAAAAACTAAAGGACGAATGATCTCGCTGATAAGTGGATGAGGACATATAATGGGGGGTGGAGGGGTTAGCATTAGGTTTAGGGTTAGGTTTAGGGTTAGGGATAAGGAGAGCGGTAAGAATGAAGGAAAGAAGGACTGTATAGAGGGAAAAGAGGGGTGGGAGGCGTGGGGGGAAGGGAAAAAAATAAACATCATTGCCCTATGTAAACGTATGATTACACAAATGGTATGCCTTGACTCTATGTACAAATAGAGAAACAACATGTATCCCATTTGTATACAATTAAAAAATAAATAAATAAATAAATAAAAAAACTATCCTAAGTTTCCATCTCACCCCAATTAGAATGGCGATTATCAAGAATACAAGTAACAATAGGTGTTGGAAAAAGGTACACTCATACATTGCTGGTGGGGCTGCAAATTAGTGCAGCCACTCTGGAAAGCAGTGTGGAGATTCCTTAGGAAACTTGGATTGGAACCACCATTTGACCCAGCTATCCCACTCCTTGGCCTATACGCAAAGGACTTAAAATCAGCATACTACAAAGATGCAGCCACATCAATGTTCATAGCTGCTCAATTCACAATAGCCAGATTGTGGAACCAACCTAGATGTCCTTCAATTGATGAATGGATAAAGAAACTGTGGTATATTTATACAATGGAATGTTACTCAGCCATAAAGAATAATAAAATTATGGCATGTAGGCAAATGGATGAAATTGGAGAATATCATGCCAAGTGAGATAAGCCAATCTTAAAAAAAACAAAGGACGAATGATCTCGCTGATAAACGGATGATGATATATAATGGGGTATGGGAGGGAGGTAAGAATGAAGGAAGCAGGGACTGTATAGAGGGAAAAGAGAGGTGGGAGGTGTGGGAGGCAAGGAAAAAATAACAATGAATCAAACACTATTACTCTATGTAAATGTATGGTTACACAAATGGTATGCCTCTACTTCATGTAGAAACAGAGAAACAAGTTGTACCTCATTTGTTTACAATCAAAAATAAATTTAAAAAAAAGAAAACATGTAGAAAAATATTTTTAAAAACCCTCACTGGTGTATTTTCAAGTGTGCTATGGATTTTATGAAAAATTCTTAGCATGTATGCATGCAAGAGACTGGTATGTTTTCCTTCATACTGCTATTTCAGCTTTGATTGCACTTTCTACGATATGAACCACTATCCCAAGAGGAGATGTTAAGTAACACCCCCCCCCCTTTTTTTTAATCTGAACTCCATTCCTGGAGTACATGTCTCTGAGAAGTAGAGCACTCATGGTCTGAGCACTCCACCCACCTATTTAGGTTATTCTGGAGCATTTGTTCCAGAAAGCATTTCAAAAACTATAAGTACCTGTATTTCCAGAGTTTATATGTTTTGGAGATGTAAATGTACTATAAGTTTATAGAAATCCAAGTGTCCATTGCCTGAGGATATTCTCATGGTGGCAACTTTTGGAATATTTTCAAAGAAAGAAAAGTCACAACATTAGTTATTTTTATTCTAAACTCATCTGAAACACCCTGACTGAAAAGTATTGGAATTTTCAGATATTTGGCTATAAGTGCTAACCATAATATAATCATCCAATGGGCAGAACAGAGGAATAACCTTATTGATGGTTAATTCATGTTCAGAATGTTGAAACATTGCAACTCAATTACTTTACAGAGTATAACCTTTGAACTTTAATAGGGACAGTTCAGTTTTATAGCTTAATTATGGCATAAAACAGATGTTTCTGCATTCATGAGTGAGAAGACAATTTAAGAACTGTAATTATTCCAAATCTATTAAATAACTGTACAAAGCTATTTCAGTCAAAAGAAAAAAAATCTTGAAATTTATTCTTTAACAAATCTGCACTTATAAAAATTTTCTGATCATAATAACCAAAATAACCAAATCTTAGAGATCAAATTTTGAATTTGGGAATGACTTCTTCAAATTCTATTACTTTATTAAATATGACATTCAGAGGAAGAAGATTAGCACCATTTAAAAAAGACCCATTTTATTAAGGATATTGTCATTTGTTAATTTTTTTATGGGTTTACACTTAAATTTTGAATTTGGAAAGTCGAGCATGGCACAGAGTTCACACTACTACTTCAGTTCAAACTTAAAATGACACCATGAAGTAAATATTGCTGTAAGTGAGGAAATTGACACTTAGAGAGGTCAAGTAAAATTCTAAAGTCACAAAGCTGACACATGAATAATCTGGTTATTATACACTGGCAGAATGATGTCAAAGGGCCACTTTCTTGGACTTTTGAAAATAGTGTATTATTGAGATAACAACATAAAATTATATGTGTGTTAAGAGTAATAGGCATGATGTTGTAGAAAATAATAGACCTAGGAAGACAACACTAAGTAAGAATTCTTGCTCACATATTTACTTGGTGTGAAGAAAAAAAAACAAAAACCAGAGAAAGTCACATCACTTTCCTAATGTATTTTTCAACATTTAAAAACAAGTTCAGTGTAGTTTAAATTTGCATTTCTCTAATTGCTAGAGATGTTGGACATTTTTTAATACTTTTTTGACTATTCATATTCCTCTTTGTGAAGTGCTGGTTCAGTTCCTTTGCCCATTTATTGATTTGGTTACTTATTTATTTATTTTTGGTGTTAAGTTTTTTGAGTTCTTTGTATAACTTAGAGATTAACGCTCTATCTGAGGTGCAGGTGGTAAAGTTTTTCTCCCAATCTGTAGGCTCTCTGTTCACATTCCTGATTGTTTCCTTTGCTGTGAAGATGCTTGCAGTTTGATACCATCCAATTTATTGGTTCTTGATTTTACTTCCTGTGCTTTAGGAGTATAAGGAGGAAGTCAGTTCCTAAGCCAACATGATGAAGAGTTGGGCCTACATATTCTTCTAGGAGGCACAGGGCATCTGGTGTGATGCCTAGATTCTTGATCCACTTTGAGTTGAGTTTTGTGCAGCTTGAGAGATAAGGGTTCGATTTCATTCTACTACATATGGATTTTGAGTTTTCCCAGAACCAGTTGTTAGAAAGTCTATCTTTTCTCCAATTTATGTTTATGCTGCCTTAGTCTGGTATGGGATAAAACTGTATTTATGTGGGTTTGCTTCTGTGTCTTGTATTCTGTACCATTGGTCTTCATGTCTGTTTTGGTGATGATACCATGCTGTTTTTGTTAATATAGCTCTGTGGTATAATTTAAAGTCTGGTATTGTGATGTCTCCTGCTTCACTTTTCTTACTAAGTAATGCTCTGGCTATTCTGGCCTCTTATTTTTCCAAATGAATTTCATGACTGCTTTTTCTGTTCAATGAAGAATGTCATTAGAATTTTAATAGGAATTACATTAAATCTGTATAGTGATTTTGGTATATGGTCCTTTTGACAATATTAATTCTGCCTATCCAAGAGCATGGGACATCTATTCATTTTCTGATGTCTTCTTCAATTTCTTTCTTTGGTGTCCTTAATTTTTCAATGTGGAAAAATTAAAATTAAAAAAAAATTAAATTAAAAATTAAAAAATTAATTTTTTAAAAATTAATTAATTAAAAATTTAAAAAATTTTTCAATTTTTCCTCTTCCGTTATATTAATTCCCAAGTATTTTATTTTTCTTGAGGCTATTAGGAAGGAATTGTTTTCCTGAATTCACTTTCAGCTGATATGTCATTGGTGTATTGGAATGCAATTGACTTATTGGTGTTGATTTTATACCCTGCTAGTTTGCTGAATTCAGTTATGAGTTCTACAAGTTTTCTGATAAAATTTTTTTGGATCTTCTAAATATAGAATCATGTTTCTGACAAATAGGAATATTTTGAGTTCCTCTTTTCCTATTCCTATCCCTTTAATTTCTTTCTTTTCTCTAATTCCTCTGGCTATAGCCAGAATGGCAATTATAAAGACTACAAGTAACAAAAAATGTTGTCGGGAGTGTTGGGAGAAAGGTACTCTCATATATTGGTGGTGGGACTGCTAATTGGTGCAACCACTATGGAAAGCGGTATGGAGATTCCTTAGAAAACTTGGAATGGAACCATTTGTTCCAATTATCCCATGCCTCAGCCTATACCCAAAGGACTTAAAATCAGTCTACTACAGTGATTCAACCACCTCAATATTATAGCAGCTCAATTCACAATAGCCAAGCCATGGTGTCCTTCAACAGATGAATGGATAAAGAAAATGTGGTATATATAGACAATGAAATATTACTCAGCCATAAAGAAGAATGTAATTATGGTATTTGCCAGTTAATGAATGGAACTATAGAATATCATGCTAAGTGAAATAAGTCAGTCCCCAAAAACAAAAGACTGAATATTTCTCTGATATGTGGATGCTAACCCACAACAAGGGAAGATGGAAAGGTGAAGAATAAAAGTCCATTGGATTAGACAAAGGGGAACAAAGAGAAGGGAGGGGAGAGGAATAGGAAGGACAGAAGTAGTCAGGCATAACTTTCTTAGCTGTGTATGTGAATACATGACCAAGTTACTTTGTATCATGTACAATCACAAGAATAGGATCCTAATGAGAATAATTTATACTCTGTGTATGTACAATATGCCAAAATATATTCCACTGTTATGTATGTATATCTAAAATGAACAAATAAAATAAAAAATAAAAAAGAAGTGAGTACTAATTTGTTCTGTGTTCCAGATACATCATAGGACTGTGTGAACATAGAAATAACATAATGCAGTATCCTGCTATATAAATATTACTAAATATAATCAATAATGCTGGATATTTTTCAATTAACCAAGGTTATATATTTTTTGACTGTGTTGACAAGAAAAGAATGTCATACCAAACCTACATTTTCTTTCTTCTGCCCATCTGTATGAGTTTTATTCATATATCTTCCCTTAATATTGATAGAAAATAACAAAATCAAAAATCTATTGGGGTAGCCCATGTCTTCACCTTTTTTCATCTTTTCAGAAGTCTTTTCTATCACTGTACACTCTTTCTTTCTCCAACCTTTATTTATTTGGCTTCCTCATTTATCACCAACTTTCCTCACTATTTTTTGTCTCATAGGCTGGGAATCTTTTGTCTTACTTCTAATGTTGGTTGAAATGCATCATTTCCCTACTCCTACATTTCCCCAAGATAATTGGCATAAGCAAAGTATTTATGTTTAATATTGAAATGTATAATGACTTTGACTCTGATTTGACCTTTGACCTCTAAATTTATTTGCCCAACTACCTACTTTTCATATCTACTTGATATCTATATGACTATGTAAGAGTTTATTTTTCTGAAACAGGCCATATTTTTTATATACTTCAAATTGCTATAATTGTAGAATTCCAAACTTCAACTTGGCGTACATAATAATTTTATAGTTACAAAACACATCAATTTCAGATGTATCTAGTTCCCACTCATGCCTTCACTCCCTCTCTTTGCCAATGTGAGCTACTCCCAATCCATGCTACTATATACATTCCTCTGAATAATTTTTGAAACTCCCATGATTAATCTGTTTATTTCAGTGTTGTAAACCAAGTCAATTTCCTATAGAGTGATATTTTAAAACCGAATTGTTTTAAACCACTCTTCTATAAAAGTTAATTAGAAGCAAAACTAATGATAGTATTTTTAAAATAGAGCGGCAACATATTTAATAACTTCTCTAAAATAAAAGACAAATATTTACCACAACCTAAAAAACCAAACAGCCTGAGGTTCTTACCTATCTCGTCAGCCACTTCACCCATCAAAACAGAACAAACACTTCTTGCTTGAACCACGTATTCACCATGTTTTCCAGTTATTCAAATATGCTATTCTTATTCTCATCTCATTTGTACTAAGGTTTCTGAAAATCAGTCATTTGAAGTATTTTAATACTTGATTCTTACTTATTAGTGGAATCCTAACTCAGGTGTTCCTATAATTAGGAACGTGTTCCTAAAATTTCTCAACTCTTCCCACTCATCCTCCTTCCTCTCTCCCCTAGATCCCCATCATCCAGTAATTCACACAACAGAACTGTATCAACAAGATAGCTCCTTTTACATTTTTTTGACAATTAAATACTATCGTAGTGACATATTTGAAGAGAAATATCGATAAGAAGTTTGCTCAATACTGCAACAGATTTTTACAGGATTTTGATAGGTATGGTGCTGTTGACTCATTCTTTTGCTTCCACCTAATGCACTCTAACTGTCCAATTAGAATCCATAAGTATACTCTCCAACCACAGAGTTTCTGTTACTAAGCTAACTAAAGAATTTAGTAATCTGTAGGTTTTCTTTTTCTTCTGGAATCAAAAGCAGAACAGATTAATTAGGTCTATGTAAATGTTTGGATATTGAATGTCCCTAAAGGACCACATGCCAAACCTTTGTCCTCCAAGGTTGTACTATTGTCAAGTAGTGGAGACTTTGGGAGCTGTGACCTTGTGCAAGGGCCTTAAGTCCCTGAAGGGAATGGTAGGACTTCAGCACCTTCCTCTTTTTCTTCTGATTCCTGATCATGAGGCAGGTGGTTTTGTTCTTTCACCCACTCTCACCATGATGAGCTGCCTCACCATCAGCCCAAAACAAGGAGGCCAACCAATCTTGAACTAGTACCACCCAACTGAACCAAAACCAAACTTGTTTTTTTATAAGTTAATTGCCTCAGGTATTTCTTTATAGTGACAGAAGGGTGACTGACATAGTCTATAACTTTCAAAATTGATGCATATCATTTATTATGATCAACGTTTTTCTTTTTCCAGAATATGCCTTTATCCCTAAATACATCAAGATTACAATGTATGTATTATACTGTGGCAAAGCAAAATGTGAGGTGTAAAAATATATGATAGATTAATAATAGTAAGACTAATATTACATGTGCCATTTGGTAATATGTTAATCAAACTTCCCAGAATCTCATCACTAAAATAGAAACAATATAGATTTCAAAATGCTGAGTCAGGTTTTTATATGATCATGTATGCTATATATTTAGCTTTAGAAATATGTTAAAATTTGCTACATGATAATACTCAATCTTAGACAAAATTACACATTATGTTTAGCTCTTTTAGACTGAGGCATAGCTAGGATTACAGACCTTTTCCACTGCACCAGCTCTCTCTTTTCAAATTTCAAATTTGGTCATGGTCCAACCCAATGAGGTGAGTAAATGGAATAAAAGATAATAGAACCCACACTGACTTTTAAAGCAGAGGGGTAAAAAAATATATATAACCTTAAAAATAAAATGCAATTAATTCAAATGACATAACTATTTATGAGGAGAGTTAAGTATAGAACTGAAGTTTAAGAAGTGACCTTCTCTCTACTTTGGAAAGAATCCGACTACCATTACTCAGATAAGTGTAGCAGAGAGGAAGATGAGGTCCAATTAGCACAAAGCTATAAAAAAGAGGATATAAGCAGGAACAGGTTTATGTATTTGAGAGATGTCTCTGAGGGTTAACAGTGGAATACCTGCTCTTGTACCCAGGAAAGATGAGTTACTGAGCTGATAAACCTGAAATGCTCCAGTAGGTTTCAGAAGAGAATAGTGTTTTCAGATTGCAGGCAATAAATATGCAGAATTTGAATCTCAGATGAACATTTGTTTTCTTTCTTTTAGTATAAATACACCCTGTGAATATTTTTGATACATGTTTCTACTAAAAACATTAGAGATAAATATCACATGATCTGTCAATATGTGGAATCGAAAAAATCATTCTTATTGAATTTTAGAGTGGAAGAGCAGTTACTTGAGGTTGGGGGCAGTGAGAAGGTAGATAGGATGGTGAGAGTTTGTTCCAAGGGTAAAAAGCTACTGTTAGGAGGAAGAATTTCTGGTGTTCCTTGCATATGAGAATGATTAGAATCAATGATAATGTATTGTTTAATCCAAAAGAGGTAGAAAGAGATATTTGAAGGTTCTCATCACAAAAATAGAGATATTTAAAGTGACGAGTATGTTAATTATCTTTAAGTATTATACAATGTATACGTGTATCAAATTGCTACATTGTGACCCATAAAGTTGTACCCTTAAATACATTAACCGTAAATAAAATTAAAAAAAAAATAAATTAAAATTTAACTAAACCACCTATATTTTATGAAACTTACAGGTGATCCACAATACTATTTCTTAAAGAATATGACATTCATATGAATCTTAAGTCAAAATTTATTCTCAAGATATGAAATAATCATTAATTTATGCTTGATTTTTGCATTTTTAATCTTTTAGTTCGTGATACAATGCATTTTATATCTATTTCTTTTTCCTTAAGACACTCATTTTGTGCCAATGTAAACTGTCTTTATTTTCAAAATTTTATATTGTCACAGAATTTCAGAGTGTGCTCTTTGTTCCAACCTGTTCATTCTTTAGCCACAGAGAACAACAAAATAAAGAAAAAAAAGTAACTGTGAACATGTAGTTATGAATTTTCTGAATAAGTTAGAGAGGCTAAGGAAAACTAAATGAAAGCAACATGTTCATATTGAACACTCTTTAATCATTATTTAGTTTCAAATTTTTGGATTAAATTCTTTCAGCTCCACCTAATTCAGAGAAATATCAGAAAGAACTGTGGAACTTAATCACAAATTAATTTCATTCCAAAACATATTGTAATAAATTCTATTACATAGTCATGTGTCAGAATTTTCACATTTGTTTTCCTTATATTTATTGCTTATAATTTTTTTGAGATTTATGTTAGATAGCTTTAGTTTTACACAACAGATCTCATTTGACCTTTCAGATTTTTGAAGTTTTTTCATGATTGAACTTGAACACTTGGCATGACAATTATCCTTAAAGAATGTTATTTACCAATCTGAAAAATAAAGAAAATACATAAATATTTTCTAACACATCATAAAGCAAGAATGTTTTTTTCTGTATTTCTAAATCCAAAGTGAATCTCTCTTTTATGCAAATAAGAGATTTGCAAACATTTTACTTCTGGCAAAAAAATAAAGTCAGCAGCCATATAACAACATTTAACTAATGAAGGACTTCATATATAGCAATGATCCTAAAATATTATAGTGGAGCTGAAAAAAGCCTATTGAGTGAGTGATACCATAGTCATCCTTACCCCATAGTGTTACGCAAACGCACATGTTTGTGGTTATGCTTGTGTGTATGGACCTATTACACTGTCAGTCATAACAAAGTATGACCCCCTACAACTATGTACAGAGAATAACATTTTATAATGATGAAGATTACCATATTATTGACTTATGTATGTACTATGCTATAATTTTAATCATGTGCTCCTCCTACCCATTAAATGAAAGTGTATTATGAAAAATTGTGCTGTACTATGACAGCAACACATCTCTGTTCTCATCATCTTCTCTTGTGCTTGGCTTAATCCTATGTTGATTTGTTCATCATGGCTTCTCAATATACAAAGTACACTGACACTCTTGCCAGGAGGAGACCCCATCCAGCGACTGACAAGGAAGCTAATTTTAAAGTGAGTAAGAACTACAAGTTGGAAAATAAGTGACTCGTACAGCTTGCCAGATAGACATCTCCCATTCCACCATCTATATGATCTTGAAGAGCCAGAACAAGATGACTAAAGCTGTTAAGAATCTGCTTCAGGAAGTATCTTGAAGACACATCTGCACTCTCATGCTCATTGCAGATTTATTCCCAACAGTCAAGAAATGGAAACAACGTAAGAGACCATCAACTGATGAAAGGATAAAAAAATATATGGTGTGTGCACACATGGAATACTTTTCAGCCATAAGAAATCCTGTCATCTGTCCCAACATAGATGGAAAGGGAGGTCATTATTTTTTAAATGAAATAAGCCAGCACAGAAGGACAAGTGCTGTCTGACTTCACTCACATGTGGAATATAAAAATGTTGATCCCATAGTTGCTGAGAGTAGAATAGTGGAGACTAGAAGGATGGGGTGGGTATGGGAGAGGGTAGGGCTAAGATGACCAATGAGCAGCTTAGTGTTATGTAGATAAGAATGAAGTTCTGGAGTCCTATTGCACAGTGGAGTGACTATACAAAACAATAATATTCCATATATTTCAATACCTAGAAGAAAGGGTTTTCAAAATTTTCGCCACAAAGAAATACAAATACTTGAGGAGACAAATGTTTAACTTGTATCAAAACATTACATGATGTCTAATAAAACATTTTAATACTTTTAGGTATCAATTAAAAAATAAAGCCAAAAACTCTGCTTTCCTGAAGAAAAGGACCTAACAAATATTTGAGGAGGACATATATCAGATGTGAAGAAACTTCTAATTACTTGGATTAAATAGCAGAAACAGAAACATATCCCTCTGAGCACCATGATGATCATGGCCAAAATACAGACTTGTTTGCAATATCTAAAGGCTTACACTGACTATAATGCTGAACATATTGCCAGATCTTAGTGGCTGAAATGAATTGAGAAACATTACTTACTGGGTATGGTGGTACTAAGGAGTCTGAGGCAGGAGGATCAGAAGTTTGAGGTTAGTCTGGGCAACTTAGCAAGAACCTCTCTCAAAATAAAATGAAAAAAAGCACTGACTGGGGATGCAGCTCAGTGCTAGAGCACTTGTCTAGCATGCATGAAGCCCTGGGTTCAATCCCCAATATAATAAAAATAACAAAAAGCAATTATTGCAGACTGTGAAAATGAGTGGTAAAAAATCTGTGAGCACTAATGTGAAGACAGCTGAAGAATTTCTGGAAACTCTAGATGTACTTGATTGTGAAGAAAAATGAATTCCCATGTAAATTCTGAATATGGATAAAACTTTCTTATTCTGGAAACAGATGCACAAACGGCCTTTTATCCATTAAAAGGCTAAATTACTTCCACCTTTCAATGCTTTCTAGGAAGAGATAATAGCCTTTCTTGGGAGCAATGTCACAAGCTACAAATTGAAACCATTTGTTCTCTGGAACAGTAAGAACCCCAGGGCCTTTTGCAATTCAGGAAGCATGCAGAACTGTGACTGAGATTGGGGTTCTCTGGTGACCTCATGGTTGTGGCATGCCTGGTGCCTGGGAATGTTTCTGTGCAAGGGCACAGGATGCTTAGCTGCTGCAGCAAAGCCCTGCATGAGGAGGCTCTGTGCAAGAGTCCTACCAGCTCTGACCTTAATCTCAGGCACATAGCTCCTGGGACTAGAGGAATTCTTATGCTAGACCACCCCAGTGTTTCACTAACTCTGCATCTCCTGTTCCTTTCTGCTTTATAGTAACTTTTTACATTGGGTATTCTTGAGAGCTACACAAATCTCCTCACATTGCACTTTGCAACTGTGGATTCCAACTGGGGAAAAGCTACATAGATGTCCTAGTTTCTGTAACTTTCCTGAATACAAAGAATAATGCTTCCGTAATCTTCTATAATCTTTAAACTGATAACCTGATAGTCTTGCGATGATGTCACCAAAGCTTATATTAATGGCATCTAGAAGGAAAAAATCTTAAACTTCATGATTCAAAGGGTTTGCCAACAATATGGAGATTATAGAAATCAACAATGCTGTGGTTGAGATGGCCAATAACTTTAACTCGAGTGCGGAGGATACATTAAGAAGCTCCTATTGGCAGTTCCTAAGGAATTAACTAATAAAGAGTTGGAACTGGGATAGGATCATGCAGCTCAAGAAGAGACAAGAGGAAAGGAAACTGTAGAAGAAAAAAGAAGAAATCCCAAGAAAATTCATACTGAGGGGTACAACAGAAGCTTTTGCAGAACTCAAGTTCCTTAAAAAGTTAAAAAACATGAACTCCAGTTCCACCAGGGTTTCGTTAATACAGAGGAATGTTCACAATGCATTATCTAGCTGCAAGCAAAGAGATGATTAAAAAAGAGGGACACAGAGAGAAACAAACCAAGCAAACTGCTGCAGACTTATTTCTGAAGAGTGATACCTCCTGAATAAGAGCCTCAGGCAGGTCCTTTATAAGGTATTTTAGCAGAAAGCATTGCTGTGAAAGGAGATGACAGCTCTCCGTGTGTTATTAACACTGAAGACATTCCTGTGGACAAAACCTAGCTGTGGAAGACAGTGACAGTCATGATCGTGACCCTGTATAGGCCTAAGTTAATGACTGTGCTTGAGTCTCCGTTTTTAGTTTAAAAAGTTTAAAAAGTAAGCAAAGAAATAATTTCAAAAGTAAAAGCTTATAGATTAAGGATACATTGAAATGCATTTGTGTTTTAAGCCCAGAATTATTACAAAAGAGTAATGCTTAAAAGTGACCTCTACAGGTGAACCAGGTTTTTCATCTTTTTATGATATTTTAGTTGTACAGTTTTACATTTAGATGCTTACATACACAACACAGTACTTACAAATGGGTGTTGTTGTCTACCATGTTTAGCACAGTGACACGTTGTACAGGTTTGTAGCCAAGGAGCAGCAGGTTATACCACTTGCTTGGGCATGTACTAAGGTATATCACCTGTGTTTGTGTAAGTACAATCTATGATCATTACAGGACAGCAAAATCACTTAACAATGCCTGTCCTTAGAATATACCCTGCTCATGAAGTGACACAGACTGTGTCTTGCTTTTTGTGGGCCAGATGGTCACTGTAGAAACTACTCAGCTTTGTGAAGGCAAACAAAGATAATAAGAAAAAGAATACTTTTTTGAAGATCTGTAGTTTGTAAACACAAAGAAATCAGAGGCTTAAAGTGATTATTTTTATCTGATTCCAGTCAGAACTATAAAGGTTAACTTCAACAAGAAACTTCCTGATTTGACTGTTCAGAAATTAACGTAAGTCACTCATTGAGGATGAACCATAAATTATTATTGAGATTAACAAAAAAAAGTAAAGTCATTTGGGTTCTTTAATATTTGACTCTCATAAAATTAAAGATATTCTAGCCAATTTTTAACACCTATATATGAAATGAAACCTGTATACTATTGTTCATTTAAATAAGCTTATTTATCAGTAAATATCATACATATAACCAAAGATTCTAATTTTAGAGTCTGATGGAATAACAATAGGGGCTAATAATATTGGACATATTTCTTTTCTAAATAAGGATTTAAAATTAGCTTAGAAATCTCAATAAAACATATAAGTTTAGACTACAAACTTCTACAACTCTGGAGTTTCAAGGGAAATTTTCATATATCTTAAGTGAGTCACATAGAATACAATGATTCTGATTATGTGGTATTTTAGGAACTCAGAATTTTATTACATATTTTAGAATGGCACATTAAATTTAATGCAGCAAACATTTTATGCACATCATGAATATTTATTTATGTAAGCTCAGCTGTTAAGGCCATGACTGAATTTCTGATTTTGTGCTCATTAATGCTGTAAAACATAGTGTAATGATTAAAATACAGCAAGAAAAAGATATATGAGTGAGAAGAAAATTTAATAAAATTAGATTGAAACAATAAGTTGAGGGATATTACTTTCAACTGGTAAACTGGCATGTGTTAAGTAAAATAAGTTAAGAACAAAGAAGAGTAAAATTAGAATTTATATGCATTCTAAAATTAACTCACAAAGAATGAGGTAAGTAAATCAAACATGCAGAAAAAATAGCGTACACTTACTGCTAAATGTGATGTTTTAAATGAAAGCTCTGAAGAGAGATTACAAAGAAATTTTAATTTACCTAAAAACAGTATAAAATGCAAAGTGAAAGTCAATGGTTAAAACAAAATAAGAATGTACTCTATAAAGATTTTTAAATGAGAAATTGAAATCATTACTGAAACTAATAGTTGAGTATCAGAATATAGATTTTTAAAATAAATAGATAAAATAATTATGAACAATCTTAAAGAAGCATAATTGAAAAGTTTGCTTAAAACAAAAAGCTGACCTAATTTAAACTATAAAGATATGCAAAATATTTAAAGTAAATGTCAAATATTTTAATATTAACAAAAAATTTATTGGGTAGTAATAAATTATCATATCATATAAATATATCATATATCATATCTAACGAACAAAGCCCCTTAATGTTTCCCTCAGCTTACCAAAATTGTAACCAACTTTCTTCCTGAGTCTAGGTGCTAACCTCCATTTTAGGGGAAAATTTTTTTGTACAAAGACAAATATTTGGTTTTTTTGTTTTTTTACTTTTTTAGTTGTAGGTGGACACCATAACTTTCTTTTATTAATTTATTTTTACGTAGTACTGAGGATGGAACCCAGTATCTCACACTTGCTAGGCAAGTGCTCTAAAACTGAGGCACAACCCCAGCCCAGAAAATTTACTCCAGGAGACTCTAAGTGTAACATTAGTCTCTGCCTCCCTGAGATGTGAATTTTTTTTTTTTTTATAGACTTGTTAGTTTTAAGGCCTGCAAGTCATTTCTTTAAAATATAAGTATCCACGAAAACACAAGGCCCTGGGTTCAATCCCCAGCACTGCAAAAAGAAAAAAAAGAAAAAAAAAAAAAAAAAGAGAGAGAGAGAGATTTTCGAAAAAGTTCATAAAATATAAGTACCAGAAAGCTAGTGCTCCATCTCCTGACCTCCCTGTGTGGAGAGGAGACTGAATCAGGTAGATGCTTGCTCAGGACTGTGAAGCCAGCTCCTCTCATGAAGATTTGACAAAGTTTGTTTTGAATTATGCTACATAGAAATAAAGGGCCTATTGCCACTCCTCTGCAAAACTCCCACCTTTCTTTGATTTCAAGGGAGTTGCAATAGACTTACAGTTTTCTCATCATTTTTACTTTTTGTTATTGTTGTTGTTTTTTCCTCTCTGGTTTGGGTAGTAAAATATCTAAAAAATTATTTTAGGATGAAGGATATTATCAGGCTAATTAGAATTTAAAAACTGCTTTCCTTAATTCTCTAGTAGACAATGCAAAATTGCTAGGAAGAGTTATTCCAATAATTATTTTACTCATCAATTTTATTTTCCATATAAATTTCAAATAGTTAAGAGCTCTTTCATAAAGTAAAATGCAGACCATTGCTATAACAAGGGTTGGTTTAAAAAGTATTATTTATTTAGTTATTTATATACCAATTATCTTTATTCTTTATAAATGTAAATTTTGGCTCGGAGCCAATTTTTCCAAAGTGCAACTATTTAAAGTAAGAATAAACTGGCCAATTAATGTGAAATACATATTGTTTATATCCCTATTAACTTTATTATTGATTTCTTACAAGTTATTAGAGCAACTTATCCT
The DNA here is from genome assembly GCF_902686445.1 of Sciurus carolinensis. NCBI lineage: Eukaryota > Metazoa > Chordata > Mammalia > Rodentia > Sciuridae > Sciurus > Sciurus carolinensis. The sequence goes on from NC_062224.1 coordinate 92,180,020, forward strand.
ACACCTTATATGTTTGTTAGATAGACTAGTATATTTAGACTAGTGTTTTTAGAATTCATTTATTCCCAGATAACAGCAAATAACTTCTTTATATATGATACCATGTGAGATTTTAATTGGTTAAAATAAAAAATATATGGAAGTAGAAAACCATATGGCTTACCTATCAGGTGTTAGGTTGGTCAGTCAGGAGCAGGTGGGAAGGGGAATGATAATGAAGGCCAGTAAGGAATGGGGAACACATCCGACACATGCATTAAGAAAAACTCAGGAGTCACAAAACAGATAACACAGTGAGTTTTGTTGGATAGGCAAGCGACTGGAAAATGGGAGCAAAAATGCCCAGCCTGCTAAATAAACTTCTTAAGGGAACTATTTCTTGAAATCATGGGGAACCTTATAGAAGCAGACAAGCTTCAGGAAAATGAGATTGTTACGTTAGAATGTCCTGCAGCCATGGTTAAATATAAGACCTTAAGGTAACTGCTAGCTCCAGACTATGTCACCAATGATTGTGGCTAGGCTGCGAGAACCCTCCATTCCTTAATACCAAACCAAGTCTCAACTGCCCCTTGTGACTAGGTCATCACAATTCTCATACAGGAAACTTGTCAAAGAAACTCTAACCTCTTCAAAGACCCTGATTTCCTGAGGTCTGCACCACTTTTTTCATGAAAGTCCAGGCCAGTCAGCACCGGTACTGTCTGCTTCCCTCTCTTCTTCTCACTTTCCCACATAAACTCCTGCCTAGCTACTATAGCAACTCACCTGAAGTCCTGGTAAGAACCAGTGCCTAGAAATTCCTGTGGTGGCTTTGGCTCTGTGGGTCTCCTGTTCTATATCATCTGCAATAGGCAATGTCACAGAATATGCCATCAGGCAATGAGAAACAGAAATGATTGATTAGAAAACCCTAAGGAAGACAGAAATGACATTTTTGAAGACAAGAGAAGAGAATAAATGAGAAGAAAAAGTAAAAGAGTAAAGAACAAGAAAACTTTAGAAAAAAATGGAAATTTTATTCACTTGTATTTAGTTTGGGTTAAAAAAAAGGAAATGTGAACTGGAACTTGAAGATAACATAGCTGAAATCAGTCGTTTCATCTCCTATTTCTATTTTTTCATATATATACATAGACACATATATGTATGTGTAAATATATATATATATATATATATTTACCTTGCAATAGAAAACTAACCTGCCTATGTTAGAGTTGTGTATCTTCTGTTATGAATGCATGATATTATTTGAAACGATTTTCAATGTGGGCCACAAGTATGTTGCTATCAACCCTTGTTAACAGGAGTGGATGTGTAGATGTCAGATTTAGAATGTGGAAAGAATATAATACTCAAAAGAACCACATAAATAATGAATGATATAAAATGGAGCAAATGTATTTTTAATAGTTCCAATGAAATAAATATTTATCTAAAAATTTAACTGCTCTATCTTTCAGGTCTGTGATTACCTGTTGTACTAAATATCATACACAAAATATATGTTAAGCTTTCCTGTGAGCATTAGCATAATATGTGTAGCACACATTACTGTGATTCTACTGTTTTATATTTCTGAGATGCCAGATTTAAAATTGTTAGAAAAGTACTACACTAATAATAGAAATGTGCTGATTCTGTTAAATATTGCAAATACTAATTAATAAGTTCCTATCCCATAGTAATATCTCCCACAATAGATAGCAAATTCAGATCTTTGAAAATTCACATTGTCAGTTCCAATAAATTTTATGTTTTTGCAAAATTTAAATCTATTAATTAATGTTCACAGTATCTCTTGATTTATGCTGCCACATTATCCAGGGATAAAATTTAGCACTTTCAACCGCGTTTTCAATAAGTACTCAGAATTTTCACAAGTGTGCTTCTTTCTCTTAATTTTTGATGCATAAGAAAGAATTCTGGTTATTAAAGTAAAGATACCATTATAAAAATTGTAATAACTTTCTTCATCTTTATGTGTTCACCCTGACTTTGGAGGGATGAAGTTCAATGTATTTATTCAAATAACACTCTATAGAAGAGATACTTTGTTTTGAATTTACCTAACAAAAATTCTTTATTTTAGCAATTGAAATAAGTTGTGCAACCCCCTCTTTCAACTCCTTAATTTTATTACCACTGGTTCATTGGAAAAAGTAAAACATGATTAACAGTAGCATAGACCTTCCTTTGTGAAGGAAGATGGTGTTATCTGGTTTTATGATCTTGGCACATATAGAACTGGGTTTCATTTGAATCCAGGTTATCAGTTCGTGTTGGTGGAATCTTGTCTTATGAACTATGATATGAGTCATTCAACAAAGTGTGTTCATTGGTTAAGAATAAGAAATGTAGTAAAAGTCAAACAACCACCAAACTAGGTCATATTTATTTGCATCGTCATATCATGTTTCTTTTTCATACACACACACACACACACACACGTATGTATATATATATATATATATATATATATATATATACCCACAGAATATATATATTCTTGTGAGGATAACTGAAAATATAGACATATATCATATGTCTAGATAGTATATTCATATGTTTAACATAGATTGTTTCTTGTATATATTTGTATAATGTTGACTTTTGCCACATGAAGTCAAAAGTATATATATGTATATTCCTTGAGGACATGGGGACTATTTTCATGAATTCAGCATTGCCAGTGAACTTTTACTAAAGGTGTTCAATAAAGACATACTGAAATTATAAGTACAAATTACTCTGAAAAACATTAGCAAAACTGTTTTCATTTAAGATATAAATGTCTTTTCTATAAAGTAAGTGGTTATTCAGTTTCACTTTCTTGATGATTTATGTGTTTTTCCAAATGTGATAAAATTAAAGAGAAAAGCACACACACGCACAAACACACACATACACACTCTTTACTGAAAATTGGTTAAAAAATAAAAGGTAATCTTCAAATTGCCTCACAGCTGATGGAAAATGAGGTTTTCTAATACATCCTGTAAGTTATGGAGAATTATTCCAACCAAGTACTGCCTAGAATACTTGTACATTTAATTTATAGGAAAGGTTAATTGCATTGCTCCGTTAGCATGGCCTGCCTGAATGCTGAATCCAGGAAGCATAAATGATTTTTAAGTACACAGCAAGAGTGGCTTCCCCCTAGGGTTATTCCTGAGGCTTTTGTGCTCAGTGAAGCAACCAGAGATGTTACATATCTCTATGGTGATTGTTCTCAGCATCCCTGAAGTTTAAGCCCTAAAGATCAAGAGACAAAAACTCAATAATGAATAGATTTCTGATGCTAGCTTCTAAACAAAACAGTAACAGAAGTGGCTTTCTTAAAATAATATAAAGCCTCTGCAAACTGAACCCACTGTGATAATGTCTTTCATCACTAACTGACATATTACACTTTCTCATAAAATTAAGAAGACTGTATTCTATTTAAGACTTTTTAAAATTATAATCATTTTTTAGAGGAGAATAACTTGTTGACAAAAATCTAGAATATTGGAATGAATGCAATGTATTATATACTGCTATGATTTAAACATATCATTGCTGACACCAATGTAAATGACACAACATCATTTAAATGTTTGCATTGAAATTTGTTGGAGATGACTTTTTCTTGCCTGTTTCACCAATTCAGTTTTGACAAGTGATGTACTATCCAAAATCTTTGACTCTGAAGCTTTGGAAGTGTATGAATCTGATGAGTAGACTTAAATGCAGGAATCAAAATAATATTAATTTACTGCTTTTCTGAACTATGAAACTTTTCTATGGCAATGACTCATTAGGTGGTCTACAAAGAAATCAAGAGTGTAAATGAATTATTGATAATGCTGTTTATATATTATAGTAGATTTAAAAAGTTGCATCAAGTTGTGAATGAAAATTAATATTGAAGTTTTGTTTTGTTTTTGGCAAAGACTTCATCCACGAACACTTTTGTGGAAAGGAAAATAAAACAAGAAAAAGAAGAGGTACGCAAACCACTTATTGTTTGGTATAAGGTACTTTAGCCTAGCTATTATTCAAACATTGGTCTTAGTTTCCTCTTTCATGAACACCAAGACTGAGAAAAATATCTATTGATTCTGTAATAATTATATTTCTTTGTTGGTACTTTCTAAGAGACTTAAGTATAGATATAGTATTCAAATAGATGGTTAATCTTCTTAATTTTAGCTACTTTAGTGAATATTTTGAGATTGTAACTATATCATTAATGGCAATGAGTGGTTTTCTATGTGCTTGCCTTTTAAATCATCATGTAGTGTTTCATTATGTGCATGTGAAATTATTTAACTAATCACTTGAAAACCAATAGTTGCTAGAATATTTTATGCATTAATTATTCACACACATGCATGCATTATATTCATTAATATTCAATTTTATGATTGCTAGAACAAATACATTAGCACATATTTTTAATTTGAAAATAGTTTGTTAAATTTCCCTCCACAGACTTATAGTCATTTACTATGCAAGCAGCTTGTATGATAATTGTATGATTTTTTGCCTTATTTAGTGATTTTTTAAATAGTTCATTATAAAGCTTTCGAATTCTCAAATTATGAACAATGGAACATAATATTAAACTCAGGTATCTTCTCTTTTAACTGAGTTTAACCATATTTTCATACATTTATAATTTTATCACACCAATGGCATACTTAATCTTTTTAAGCCTCCAAATTGCCAAGATATATATATAATAGTTACCTCAGTGTTTTAAAAATATTATAGATGTGCTTATAAACATGTGTTATTTATAAGAGCAATTGCTTTAAAGATGGCTTAAAAACATCAATGGCTTTGATTTATTTGGAATATATAACTGTAGCATATCAAAGAAATGTTATTTGTAAACTCTGTGGACTGTGCAGGAAATGAAGGGCAACATGTTATTGGCTTAATGGTGGCATCAAGAATGTAACACAGGCTGTCCTTTGGAAAGACATAAAAAGAATAAAAATATATTTATGTTAATTTGGAAGCTTTAAATACTTAAGTCAGCTCTCTACCATAGTTAGGAATAATTATTATTTTAACATTTGAGAATTATATTCACATAGCAGTAACTACTGAAATCATCCAAATAATTGTAATTATTTCTTTATAAAATGATTGCTCAATATTAATGCAAGTCATGCAAAGAAAACAATCTATACTAATTTCTCTTTCTTGTGCAAATTCCATATTCCATCACCTTTCTGGTATTCAAAAATTGTCATTATATTGCTTCTCAAAAATTACTTTCAGAAATCACATGATGTGTCCATTATAAATTATAATTTTCTCACCAAAATATGTATCTTAGCACAATAAAACATATATTTATTATAATATTTTAATTTATTATTAATTTGTTGGTAATTACTAATAAAGATTACTATAGTCTACAGGAATAAAATACTTATTTAGTCATCATACAGGTTATTATATAATCAAAAAATTTTTAAAGAGATATAAGTAATCTTGTAGGCTAATGATCAAGATGGGCTGGATTTATGAGGAAAAGTAAGGAAGAATGAATTCTGAGAAGCCGTGAAGTGTGTTCTCAGAAATGAGTGTCAATGAACTGAATGATGAGGAGTCTTTCAAGCAGAGAAAATGAAAATTCAATCCAGATCAATCTAAAGAAGTTCCATCAGATTCATATGAATAAAAGAAAAAAGAAAAAGAAATCCAAGAAAATAGTAGTATCTGTGTTGATTTGGAAAGACTTGAATGATTTCAGAGCCATTAAAGAACAGTGCCTTTAAGTAAGGTGTAGCATTGGGAAAACATCAGGCTAGAAAAAATAGTAATCTAGATTAGAAATTCACCATTTGGCAAGCTATTGAGAACAACATAAAAGTTAAAAGATGGGGATATTTTTATTTATCTTAGGATATTGAACGATATTCCTAACATTATGGAGGAAGGGATTGAAAAAAGAGAAAATTATAACAATATTATTATAACATGTCAGAGCAACAGAGCAGGGGAAAAGACATGGGATAAAATATTGATGTAAAATTCAGAACTGTTGATGATTGTGAACAAATACTGACATGAGAGTTAAAGTATTCATGCTTGATTTGATGGTGGGTTGTTTCTATAAAGATAAGGGAACAGAATAAGGAAGACTGGCACACAAGTCCTTGGAAATGATAAATTTCAGGTAGCAAAACCTATCTAGTTGAAAGTCACTTTCTTTCCCACCATATTTGTATGTACAGTGCAAAACTCATGCATATGGATTTTTCTATTTGTTGCAATAAAAATAATAAAGATAACCTCTATAAAAATTGCTATAACATATTTTTGTTGAAATGTTATATGTTAACAAAAGTCAGGTTTTTAAAAAATATATCTAAAATAGTGATAAGCTCAGGTCTACATTTGAAGGAGACCACTATTGAAGACAAGAAATAGTTTTGTAGTTTTTTTCATCTATTATTGGGTATGATTTCAAATTATACTTAGTCAGAAGTATGATTCTATTAAATATTGTAAAGCTGTGCCCTTTACAGATTATTTCAATGTATTATTTAATTTTTTCAATATTATGTGTTAATCATTATTCTTCATATTTTTTTACATTGTCACAGGGCCTATAAAATCAGATTGTTAAGAAATGTTTTAATTAACATGAGCCAAACCACAATGAATTAATTCAATTTGCCATTTATCCAAATAAATTTCATTAGACAATATTCACCACTTTTTAAAAACAGACCAGTGCTCTTCTAATTTCCAAAGCATGCAAAAATATATATATTTTATTTCCACCAACTACATTGTGACAGTGCAACATAATTCAACATTTCATATTCATTGTGACATTTTCACATGTGTGTACCATTGATGGAGGAGAGTTATGGTTTGGATGTGAGGTATCCCCCATTGTGTGAGACAATGCAAGAAGGTTCCAGAGGAGAAATGGGCTATAACTTTCACCTAATTAGTGAATGAAACCCTGATGCGATTAACTTAGTGATAACTGGAAGCAGGTGGGGTGTGGCTGGAGGAAGTGGTTAATTGGGGCGTGGCTTTGGGGAATGTATTTGTATCTGGCAAATGGAGTCTCTCTCTGCTCTCTGATCATAATGTGAGCTGGTTTCCTCTGCCACACTCTGCCATGACATCGGAGCAATGGAGACCTCTGAAACCATGAGCCCTAAGTAAACCTTTCCTCTACAATTCTGGTCAGCTCCTTCTAGTTGCTTCTAGTGCAGCAGCGAAAAGGCTGAGTAAAACAAGAAGTTATGTTCTTATTTTATCAAGTAATGCTTTGATTTAGTTTGATACAGACAAATTATTCTAATCAGCTCTTCTGGATTCCATGTTATGTTAGACTTAGGCAAAAATGGACGAAGTGAGGATGGTAGATATCACTTATATTTACAAATTTAAAATAAAATGAAAGAAAAACAATATTCCAGGTCATTGATTGTCAGTAATCAAATGATTCTCTGGATTATTTGATTTTCCATTTGCATATGCATACACGTGGCATTAGGGATTTGAGGAAAGCTAGTCTGTGCTTTCCAGGCAACTCATTTAGGTCAGTATAATGACTCTTAATGATCAGTGTGTATCACTTCAAGCTTAATGCGACTTTGGGTTTCTATACCAAAAACAGATGCTGGCTTGAAATGAGATTAATACGTATTTTAAGGCAGAATAAAAACTGTTTTTCAAGACATGCTCCATGACTAAAGTTTTACCTTAGGATTGTCAAAAGGAATGAAAAAATGTCAAAAGGATTTTGTTGTAAAGTCTGATCAAACACTATATCTAAATTTTTCTTGAGAAATATAACATGGATCCTCAAATAGTGTACTGGTGGCAGAAATGTCGTTTGAAATGTTAAATGCCTTAAATTTTCTAAAATAGAACTATTATATTTTCAAGTGGGTATACTCTTGTCTTAAAAAGTAACTGCCATTAACAAATTCACATAGTCGTGGATAACTCTCCAAGCAGCTTTTTAAGAACAATGAATTCTCATGTAGGGAGAATATTTTTACCTGCAAAATATTATAAATACTATAAAAAACTGTCAACATATTTCCTGACATGTGTGACAAGAATTTTTAGTAATTGCATTTTGATTATGATAAAAGAGTTGACAATAGAACATATTTGTGAAAAGAATGGGTGTTCACTTATCAGCCAACATTCTGTTTTTAGATATACACACTCAATACTGAAGAGATTGCCTTATCCAAAATTATTCCATGAAAGAGGGGCTGAATTATGCTGGAAACTCTTCCTTTCTATTCCCAACAATTTTATATGTACATTTCATAGTATTTTAGTTTATTTCATAGATTTTACTTAAATCATAACCCAAGAAAAATTCTGTCATATTTGCTGAGGTTCTCCAAATAAGATATGAATAAATGTCATAGAAAAATATTTTATTTAAAATGGTGGTAAGAGAAAGCTAATAGTTTTCTCAAATATTGACTATTGCACCCACAATTTTCAGTTGCTCAGCACTTTACATTTTAGCATTGTTATCAATGGAATCTTAAAGAAAATTCTAGTGATATATCTTTACTGTAAAAATAGGCAATAGGAATCAGTTTTTATTGTTCATAAAAGATTTGAATATTTTCTAAATATTTCAAATGTGATATTTTATTGATTTTTATTCTAAACTTTAAGTAGACTTCAAAATATCACATATTCATGAATTAAAGAATAAAAATTTTATATAAAATGTTATGAATAAAAAGTAAACTAAACTTTGAATTTAGGTATAAATGTAATATAAATTATTTCAAACAATAGTTATAAATCAAGAATATAATTTAAATTTGCATACATATTTATTTAGTATATAGTATTTAAGTAGGCATTGCAAAATAAGCACAGAAAAACAAATACAGATAAATACTGAATTTCACATAGTTAAGGATGCCATCAGTTGTTAAGATGGGACATTATTTCATATATGACTTAGAAAAACAGTACAACTAAAACATGATACAATGCTTTAGAGAGAACTTTTAAACTTACAAAATGCTATCTACCTCCTTTATTGCCATTTTCCCCATTTATTCTGTTGACTTTCTAATTCTTCTTGCTTCATTTTATATTGCTTAGCATGTATTAGGAAAACCCTATGCGTGTATCTCAGGAACAAAACATAATGCAGCTTTATCTGCCTTTGAGACTATTTCTTTCTTAGTAATCATAAAACCTATTGGAAACTTTTCAAGAAAATTTGGAATTCTATCTATTCTTTTGAAGATAAATGTTTGCTGCCAGTATCAAATTATGCTGTTCTGCTCAGTTTTCTTGCCCTTTTATTCAATCACTTTCTGTGATAAATCTTACTTAGCTCAAATTTTTGAATATGTAAAGGCTCTCCAGTTTGATGTGTTGATTGACAGATGGTCATGCATTCACTTGAATTTAGAACTCTCTGAAAAATCTTGACCAAACTTACATGAGTGACATGATTTTCAAATATAAACTAACATAACAAAATATCTTTTCCTGCTTTCTTTCACAAATAACAATATTTTCTACACACCTGAGGTAATCATAAGTAGCCAACACCTAAAATAATTGCCAAAAAAATGATCATTGAAATAACATCCCATTCAACATAAGCATCAATTTTATTATAAAATGGAATGCTTTGTCAAATACCAAGGATACTAGTTACATGACTGAAGTGGATATGATCTATTTCAGATACTTTTCCCTAAACAGGCTTCAAAGTGTATTTTTCAACCTAAGAATTTTTAGACAGAAGTGAACCCTGGGTATGACATAGCAGCATACAAGCACTACCATGAGAACAACTGTAAAAGCCAGAAGAAATACAAAAATGAGCACAACTGAAGGCAGGAGGAAGATCGAGGACAGCTGAGATTTAAGGATCAATGCAGCACAAAGAAGGAAAAAGCAGTGCGGTGAGCAAGATATTCTCTGCTGCTCTCTTCTTTAGACATTTGTTGCTTCCTAATTGGTATTCAGCTTAGAGGTCAAGGAAAAGGATGATGAAAACAACAGCAGCCTCATGTAGCTGGGTAAATAGGAATATGAAGGTGAACTAGACTACAGGGGTCAAGATGCCAAAGAAACTGGAGTCTCTAGGTGAGACTGCCATCCTGTCTTAACTTTTTCCTTAAGATTTTGGCCATTTTATCATCTTAATTTGTCAAGAGTCCGAAGAAACCAACTGTACTAGCTAAGTACCTAACAAGATAACAATAATACTTCTGCTTCTGGTTAGGATGGGGCAGATTGCAGTAGATCAACATTACAGAGAAAAGAATAAATATTTCTGGAAGGACAATGCAAGGTGCTCAGAAACAGACATTTAACAGGTGATAGATAGATGACAGATAAAAGCTGAAGTATGTGGAAATAATTCTAAGGCATTCAGTAAAAAAAAAAATAGATATTCAAGGAAAGATTACATTTTAATGTAAGTGGCACTTGAGACACAACTTGCTCCCACCATCTGTCCCCAAACCAAGCACAGAATTTTGCACAGGATGCAACTAACACAGGGCTTTCTGTTCCTTAAGTTCCCCAACCAGTGTGGGGCAGGCTACTGGCATTTCTCAGGACAGCCCCAAGTCTATGAGGCAGAAACTATTCCAGACAGGCAGAATAGAAAGGTTTGGGCCTCTTTGCCCACCTGGACTCTATTCAAAGGCTGCGAAGTCACCCTGTCTCTAACTTAGAACCAGCAGTCAGGACAGAGTGACCCCAAATATCAGGAACAAAACAAAGATATTCATTCTCACCACTTTTATTCAAGATCGTATATTGTTTTCTAGCATGGAAGTCAGGCAAGAAGAAAAAATATACAATACTTCCTTTGGAAAGAGAAAAATAAAACTCTCTCTACTTATACAGAGAAAATTATGAGAAGTTTTGATACACAAAATATTAGAACTAACATTATAATTCAAAAAGTTGGCATAATACAAGATCTATAAAATTCAATTGTAGTGCTGGAGGTGTAGCTTGGTGGTACAACTCTTGCCTAGCAATGTGCAAGGTTCTGGGTTTAATCTACAGTACGAGAAAACAAAACAAAAACATTCAAGTGTGTATCTATAAAATAAAAATTAACACTGATAAGTAAATTTATAGTTGCATAAAAAAAGAATAAAATATACTTAGGACTAAATTAAACTATCACTCTGAAAATTTCAGGACATTGTAAATCCAATTTAAATTATATTTGAATCAATGGACAGAGCTCTCATGCTTATAATTAGATGACTTGATATTAAATTTGCAGTACCCCCTAAACTGATCTGCAAATCCAATGCAAACCCTATGAAATTGCCAGGTGTTCTTTTTTTTTTTTTTTTTTTAACAAATTGAGGTGATCTAAGAAAATTATATATAATTTCAAGGACCCAAGATCTTAGCCAAAGAGCTTAAGAAAACAAAGACAAAGAAGTAAGTATCACATACCCTGATTTTAACATAAAATAAAGGTACAGTAATCAAGACTACATGGTATTTATATTAGGATAGACATGGAAATTAATATGATATATTTGAGAGTCCACAAATTAAAACTTTACCTTTATGATCAATTGATTTTCAACAAAGACTTTTGACTGTAGAATGAAATATTCCTTTCCATCAAGGTAAGCTGGAAAAATTGGCCATCCACATGCAAAGCAATGAAATTGGACACTTTCATTACCTCATCCAAAAAAAGTAAAATTAAATCTCAAATGAATAATAGACTGGTATTAGTCAGCTTTTCATTGCTGTGACAAAAATAATTGAAACTATCAACTTATGAGGAAGAAAAAATTTATTTTGGCTCCTGGTCTCATAGGTTTGTGTCTGTGGTCACTTAGCCTGATTACTTTGACCCTTGGTGACAATGCATCAATGGCAAGGACATATGGCAGAGGAGGACTATTTACTTCATGGCAAGTAGCAACAGAGAGAAATAGGAGCTGGAGTCCCCTCAAGGGCACACCCCCCAATGACCTCACTTTCTTCCAGTGGAGTCCTGCCCTCTTTGAACTTGCAATCTGCCTGCCTCAGCCTCCAGAGTTGCTGGGATTACAGGTATGTGTCATGGTACTGTTTCTTTTGGGTGTGACAAAAATGCTCTAAAATTATGGTAATGGATGTGCAACTCATACATGACTCTACATGAACCATTGAATTAGACTTTTACCACTGGTGAATTGTATGGTATGTTTATGATGTCTTAATAAATCTGTTAAAAATACCACAAAGGAATTTTGACGACATACAAAAACAGTCTCAAAAGCATTTGTTAGAAGGTTTTCTAGAATTCCTGCAGCAAACAAAATAGGAGTGGATCAACCTTCAGAGGGATGAACTCACATTTATACATATTTTTATAGCTGAAGCACATGCAATTAAGGTGCTGGCAAAAGGGTAAAATGGATGACTAAGACGAGGTCACTGATGTGGGTGGGAAAAACCAGTAGAGCTTTAAACTGAAGGTATATTGCTGATTTTTCCTGCAAAAAATATTAAACTATGTGTATTTTCAGAGTAGCAGGTAAAATAAATGACCTACGTTAAAGGATGTCAGAGTGCAGAACTGAAATTTGGGGAAGTGTCACCAAAGCTTAGTTTAGGATAAAATAAAAACTCCGATTAGATAATCTAGCTGTCTGATGAATAATATCAAGCAGTCATAATTTCTAGTCTCAAAATAAAGCAGAATTGCACTGGGTTTTCTAGGGCTGAAAGCTTTGCTAAACACATTTTGTTGTTGTTTTGTATAAAAGTGATGTCACACGGTGTTGACTTGTTGGAAGGAAGACAGAATACAAACAGTGATATGGAAGCAAACTCTAGGGTTATCTTGACAGGGACTTTTAATAACTACTTCAAATAAGTCATTGGAATAAATGTCTTTGTGGCTATCCACATGGGTTTTGTAGTCTTTAACAACTACGACTTCTACAAATCAGTGGATACACTTCATATTCCTCCCTTTAAGAAAAGCTGAGAACTCTGGAAATTACATATAAATTTTCTACAAAACTAAAGTCAGAAGATTCTAAATTTGGAGAGAAGGAGTCACAGCATAAACTCTTGGTCAGTGTTGTCTGTTTTAAAGAAATACACTGGGTGGCTTATCAACAGTAGAAATTTATTTCAGGGACAGTGCAGGTGGGTTCTACTGAGAACGCTCTTCCTGCTTGTAGATTTTCAACTTCTCACTGTATCTTCACATGGCAAAATTAGGACTAGTTAGTTCTCTGGTCTCTTAGTAAGAGCCCCAGCCTGGTTAATGTTATGTGACAACCTAACTGGGTTAGGATACTGGCAGATAATTGACAAAACATTGTTTCTGAGTGTGTCTGTGAGGATATTTTCAGAAGAGATGTACCGATAGAAATGTCAAAATCCTCACCAATGTGGCTGGCAACATCCAATCCACTGAGGGCTAAAATGGAACAGAAAGATGGAAGCAGGGCACACACTCCCTCCCTATTGAACTGAGCATCCTCTTCTGTTCTCAGACATTGGACCTCCAGGGTCTGAGCACTGGCATCAACATCCCCATTCCCTAAAACTACGCAGACACTGACCCCATTCACGAGGGCTTCTTCATGATCCACTCCTTCCCATCTGAAGGCCTGAAGTGCAAATTACCTATGTTTTAGCAACTTGCGTTTGCTTCTGTGCATCTTTGCCTTTTGTTTTTGATAAAAATTCAGTCACCATTTTTTCTTTTCTTTCTGTATGTAATTCAGCATTCTTATTAGGTTACCTTTGAAATTTTTCTTTTTTACTTGTTTAACAGTTATTCTTAGGGATGTGTATGTGTATGTGTGATGGTGTGCATTATAATTATTCTTTTTTGTTTGCCAGGCCAATACCAATAGGTTTATGCTTCTAACTTGTGAAAGATTATGGAAATTTTCTCTTCAAATATTTTCTTTTTTCTTTTCCTTTTTCTCTCTTGTCTCCACAGGCACTGAGTTTCACAATTTCACTTTCACTACCTTAGAGGATTTTGCATTATCTCAAGATCTTGGACACTTACTTATATTTGATTTTCTACTCTGCCGCTCTCTCTCTCTCTCTCTTTCTCTATTTTTCTTTTCTTGCTTTCTTGGGATAATTTTCATTGATTCACTTTCTATTTAATTGATTTTTCCATCAATTTATTTCAGTCCACTGTTAAGTTTGTTGATATAGTCTTCATCTCCAAAATATATATTTTTTTCATTTTCAGTCTTTAAATTTGGTTTACTTTATCATTTATATCACTGCTCAATTTATCAGCATTAATTTATGGTTGGTTTTTGCACTAAGTCATGACATACATTCATATTATTGTACATATATAAACATTTCAACTTGGTAGTTCCAAACTATTCTCCATCTCTGGGTCATGCTCTATTTTTTTTATTGTAAACAAATGGAATACATGTTGTTTCTCTGTTTGTACATGGAGTAAAGGCATACCATTTGTGTAATCATACATTTACATAGGGTAATGTTGTTTGATTCATTCTGTTATTTTTTTTCCTCCCCCCCCACCCTTCTTTTCCCTCTATATAGTCCTTCCTTCCTCCATTCTTGTCACCATCCCTAACCCTAACCCTAAACCTAACACTAATCCCTACCACCCCCCGTATATGTCATCATCCGCTTATCAGCGAGATCATTCGTCCTTTGGTTTTTTGAGATTGGCTTATCTCATTTAGCATGATATTCTCCAATTTCATCCATTTGCCTGCAAATGCCATAATTTTATCATTCTTTATGGCAGAGTAATATTCCATTGTGTATATATATATATATATATATATATATATATATATATATATGCCACAATTCCTTATCCATTTATCAATTGAAGGACATCTAGGTTGGTTCCACAATCTGGCTATGGTGAATTGAGCAGCAATGAACATTGATGTGACTGTATCTCTGTAGTATGCTGATTTTAAATCCTTTGGGTATAGGCCAAGGAGTGGGATAGCTGGGTCAAATGGTGGTTCCATTCCAAGCTTTCTGAGGAATCTCCATACTGCTTTCCAGAGTGGTTCCACTAATTTGCAACCCCACCAGCAATGTATGAGTGTACCTTTCTCCCTACATCCTCGCCAACACCTGTTGTTGCTTGTGTTCTTCATAATTGCCATTCTAATTGGGGTGAGATGGAATTTTAGGGAAGTTTTGATTTGCATTTCTCTTATTACTAGAGATGTTGAACACTTTTTCATATATCTGTTGATTGCTTGTAGATCTTCTGTGAAGTGTCTGTTCATTTCCTTAGTCCATTGGTTAATTAGATTATTTATATTCTTGGTGTAGAGTTTTTTGAGTTCTTTATAGATTCTGGAAATTAGCGCTCTATCTGAAGTATGATTGGCAAAGATTTTCTCCCACTCTGTAGGCTCTCTCTTCACATCGCTGATAGTTTCCTTTGCTGAGAGAAAGCTTTTTAGTTTGAATCTATCCCAGCTGTTGATTCTTGCTTTTATTTCTTATGCTATTGGAGTCCTGTTAAGGAAGTCTGATCCTAAGCCGACAAGTTGAAGATTTGGACCTACTTTTTCTTCTATAAGATGCAGGGTCTCTGGTCTGATACTGAGGTCCTTGATCCATTTTGAGTTGAGTTTTGTGCAGGGTGAGAGATAGGGGTTTAATTTCATTCTGTTGCATATGGTTTTCCATTTTTCTCAGCACCATTTGTTGAAGAGGCTATCTTTTCTCCATTGCATATTTTTGGTCCTTTTGTCTAGTATGAGAAAATTGTATTTATTTGGGTTTGTGTCCATGTCCTCTATTCTGTACCATTGATCTACCTGTCTATTTTGGTACCAATACCATACTGTTTTTGTTACTATTGCTTTGTAGTAGAGTTGAAGATCTGGTATTGCGATACCCCCTGCTTCACTCTTTCTGCTAAGGATTGCTTTAGCTATTCTGGGTTTCTCATTCTTCCAGATGAATTTCATAATTGCTTGCTCTATTTCTGTAAGGTACATCATTGGGATTTTAATTGGAATTACATTGAATCTGTATAGCACTTTTGGTAGTATGGCCATTTTGACAATATTAATTCTGCCTGTCCAAGAACATGGGAGATCTTTCCATCTTCTAAGGTTTTCTTTAATTTCTTTCTTTAGTGTTCTATAGTTCTCATTGTAGAGGTCTTTCACCTCTTTTGTGAGAATGATTCCCAAGTATTTTATTTTTTTTGAGGCTATTGTGAATGGGGTAGTTTTCCTAACTTCTCTTTCTGAAGATTCATCACTTATGTATAAAAAAGCATTGTATTTATGAGCATTGATCTTGTAACCTGCTACTTTACTGAATTCACTTATGAGTTCTAAAAGTTTTCTGGTGGAATTTCCAGGTTCCTCTAAATATATAATGATGTCATCAACGAACAGAGATAGTTTGAGTTCTTCTTTTCCTATTCGTATCCCTTTAGTTTATTTGGTTTGTCTAATTGCTCTGGCTAGAGTTTCAAGGATGATGTTGAATAGAAATAGTGAAAAAGGGCATCCCTGCCTTGTTCCAGTTTTTAGGGGGAATGCTTTTTTTTTTCACCATTTAGAATGATATTGGCCATGGGCTTAGCATAGATGGCCTTTAGAATGTTAAGGAATGTTCCCACTACCCCAATTTTTTCTAGTGTTTTGAGCATGAAGGGATGCTGTATTTTATTGAATGCTTTTTCTGCATCTATTGAAATAATCTTGTGATTCTTAACTTTAAGTCTGTTGACATGGTGAATGATATTTATTGATTTCCAGGTGTTGAACCAACCTTGCATCCCTGGGATGGATCATGCTCTATTGTTTCTTTACTTTTTTGATATTAAATCATATTTGAACTTTTTTTCATACATTTTATAACATTTAGTTTGGATGAAAGTTTTTGTAGTATACATGTATCAAAATATTACTCTCTACCTCATAAATATGTGAAATTTTAATGTATCAATTAAATTTTTTAAAAATAAAGATTAGTCCCAAAATAATAGAGATTGAAGTTAGCAATATTGATGAACTATATATAATACTTATATTTATGTCTAGGAAAGGTTATGCCTCTCCTTCAAACCATTAGTATGGGTTGGCTTAGGATTGGGTTGGTAGATCTTGTATTTGAATTGCAGATCTCCTGCCTGACCTTCAGACTTGAGCAGGCTCCTGCACCTGTACTTCAACAACACCTCTTTTATCCTGCAGATCCACCCAGTAAACACTGCAGCTTCTTGCTATTCAACATTAGGCTTAAAACACGTGTATGTTTCCTCCTTTTGTTCCATTCTGCATTTAGGCTTTAGCAGACCCTGTGAGCTTAATCCTCAATGGGTAAATATTTTTCAGCTTCTCTGGTCATATTTCATTAGTTTGTGACTTAGAATATGTATGCATTTCTCTCCCTGTCTTACATCAGATTTCGGCAAGCTTCTTGAGCATTCAACTGGTGTCTCCTGAGCTTTTCTGCCCTCTCCATTCTCCCACTGGGAGACAGCTATAGCAGTCCTCTCAGGTTAGAGTTCGAATGCCTGGGGAGTTGCTAGTTTCTCCTGGTCCACCCTCCGACTTTGGCACTTTTCCTGGGAGGTCTCTTTTGGTCTTCTGCTATGCTGTCAATTATTCTCATGAGCTCTGAGAAGTCTTTGTAAAATTTTCAAAATCACAGGAAGATTTCTGACATATTTGGACCTCCCAGGGATTCAAAACTATCAGACCAAACCACCTGCATGGTTTTCAAATTTGATAAATGGCATCAGTATTCCTACTTGCATCCATGGCACTTTTCATTGCCACCTGTTGCCCCACCAAGAATGAGTGCCACTGTGGGTCCCTCCTCCCCAAAGACAGACTGTCATTTTTCTTGAATTTTAATTAGATTCTTCTCCACATAAGCTCTCAGATGTCTTGCTCATGTTGTCAGAATACAAGAGAATTCTCTTCTGCCTATAAAAATCTTAAGTAAAATCAGTTTTGCTTTAAAGTGTCAATTACAGCATTTCCAAAACTACTATTTTAAAACGGTTGTAAGGATGAAAAGTCTTATATGTTGATTTTACAATGGTATATATTTTGTTCCAAATTTTTCAAATACATTTTATTTCAAATGTCTTCTATGAGGAATCTGGTTAGCAGTACTTCTACATCATTAATCTAAGACATTTTTTAATAACTGCTATGCCTAGTGGTACAGATAGCAATTGATAGCTAAACTTGGAAGTCCTAGGAGGAAAAACAATGCAAGAGAAACAGTGATAAGAATTTTAATGTGCTTTCATTTCATTACTGCACATTACTATAAACATGAATGACTTTCTTTTGAATGAACTAGCATTGCAAATATCAGGATTGGTTAAAAATGCTAACTGTGAACAATGTTCACATACAAAATATAAAATGAAATTTTGAATTATGCACTTAATAAAGCATTTCCATCTTTTCAATCACCAAATGCCACAATTATGAACCTTATCTGCCTTATTTATATTACATGTGAAACACCTTCAGGAATTATTTTAAATAACACGAAAATCATCTTACTTTAACACGCCAATGTTCTCACTTAGTTATTTCAATTAAAATACTGGGAGCCTAGCCCAAAAAGTAATCCTAAGTATAACATCTAAATATTTCTCCATATTGTGTATATTAAAAAAAATTGGAAGTTTTTCATAAGTCCTCAAAAATAAATTCTTCATTATGAAATATATAAAATGACCATTCTAAATTATGCCATCATCATTTTTAACTTGTATTGTATTTTATGGGTTAATAAAAGAATTTTACTAAACATTAAGGGAATATAAAAGGTATGTCAAATTGTAAAAAAATAAACAGAACTTCACTTAAAATGCAGGGAAAATTATGATTTAAACTGTAATATATTTGCTTTTTCTCATGTAATATTTTATAAATTTGAGTTTATGGAAAGCACTTTATTTTACTTATTTGTTTATTTTTTTATTAGTGTTTAACATTGGGGTTCTTTTTGACACAGACATATAAACATGGAATATAATTCTGTTCACTTTAGCTCCCTGTATTTCCCCATTTTCTCTACTCCTTCCTACCCCTATTCCCCTTTCTATACTCTACTGATCCTCTTTCTATTTATATAAATAAATAGAAATATCTTTTAAAGATATTGGTTCTTTTTTATTTTTTATTTTCATTTTTACAGACTGCATTTTGATTCATTGTACACAAATGGGGTCCATCTTTTCATTTCTATGGTTGTGCACAATGTAGATTCATACCATTCGTGTAATCATACATGTACATAGGGTAATGATGTATGTCTCATTCTACCATTTTTCATACCCCATCCCTCTCATTTCCCTCTATATAATCTAAAGTTCCTCCATTCATCCCTCACCCGCAGTCCCCTACCCCCATTATATATCATTATCCACTCATCAGGGGAAATATTTGGCCTTTATTTTTTGGGATTGGCTTAGTTCACTTAGCATGATATTCTCCAATTCCAACCATTTATCTGCAAATGTCATAATATTATTATTCTTTATGGCTCAATAATATTCCATTCTGTATATATACCACATTTCTTTATCCATGCATCTGTTGAAGGGCATCAAGTTTGGTTCCACAATCTAGCTATTGTGAATTGAGCTGCTATAAACATTGATGTGGCTGCATTACTGTAGTATGCTAATTTTAAGTCCTTTGGGTATAAACTGAGGAGTGGGATATCAGGGTCAAAAGGTGGGTTCACTCCAAATTTTCTGAGGATTCTCCACCCTGCTTTCCAGAGTAGCTGCACCAATTTGCAACTCCACCAGCAATGTAAAAGTGTGCCTTTTCCCCCACATCCATGCCAACATCTATTATTGTTTGTGTTCTTGATAATAGTCACTCTAGTTAGAATAAGATGAAGTTTTAGAGTTGTTTTAGTTTGCATTTCTCTAATTACTAGTTTTCTTCACTGTTAACTTTTTGGGTGCTTTATATATTCTAGATATTAGTTATCTGGGGGGTTCCTGGCAAGATCTTTTCCACTTTGTTGTATCACTCTTCATGCTCCTATGTCAGGGGCGGGCTCTGAGGGTCCCAGAGCCGCACTGTGGCCTGATCTCTAAGATGGCACCTGGCAGCTTGCCAGACATAGCTGCATTCATATACAAGTTTTAGGAAGTAACTCTGGTTGGCTGTTGTACATGAGGCAATCCTGGTATCTGCCTGGAGACTGTTCCTTGATAAGTTGACTTTCCTGGTAGTCTACTCTCTGATAGGCTGACGTTCTCAATATAAGTCTGAGACTTGTGGAATAAAGCCTTTTTGGTTCCTGTGATCAAGAAGAGCGTACGCGTTGTGATCGTCCCCGCGGGCGGTGGGCGATCATAAGTGGTGCCGAAACCCGGGAACTCGAGTTACAAAGAAGGAACTGATCAGGTAAATACAGGGAAAGTAAAGTACAGTTTGGCCAGGTTAAAGTTCGCGGGATAAGCGACGAGTTAAAGTTCGCGGGGTAAGCGACGGAGATTGAGTGTTTGTAAGTGCTTTCGCTTTTGTTTTGCTAGTTAAAGTGCTTTGCATTCTGTTAGTTTAATAGAGAAATATGGGCACTGAAATGTCACGAATGCGCATGGAAGGTCCGTTAAAGGATTTGCTCCGGGCCAATGGAATTCCTCTTAAAACTAAAACAGCCCGAACCAAATGCAGAGAGGCCATTAAACAAGGGGAAGAGGTTTTGGAGGAAATAAAAGAGGAAAGGTCTAAAGCATCAGAAAGGGCGTCAATAAGATCAGAGACAGACAAGGAAAATGAAAAGGGGTGTGAGGATAGTTCAGATGAAGAGGAGGATTTACTATGTAGAACAAAAAAATCTTGCTATTACAGGATCTACTAAAGAAAAGATGGGGCAAACACACACCACACATGGTGACCCTGCGCTCTCAGCTCTTAGACTCATGCTGAAGAGTAGCAGCCTTGAGTGGTCTGATACACAGGCAGAAAAAGCCTGGGACACCTTTAAGAGGGAAATCAGTTTAGGGGAGGGTCCCCCATTAGGAGTCTGCCCTACATTATCCGCCCTTAAGGCCTGCTTCTCTCCAGGACCTCCGAAAAGGGGGCTCCAAGTTTCTCCCCAAAGAGCCGCTGCCTAAAGAACCGCCTGCTCCTCCCGTTGCATCTCCTTCCAGAAACTTGCCACATAGTAAACAACGTTGGGAGACCTTTAATGAGGAGCCCAATCCATCTCCATTCACTCCTCCCAAGGTTGAGGAACCACGAGGGCAGCCAGCCTCTACACATAGGGAGGGCCCACTACTGCCCCAGGAAGGCTTATTGCTGCCATCTTGTATTCTGGGGCCACATCAGACTCCAATGAAAGCCCTCACCCTCCTCCTTCTGGATGGCGGGAAATCTTCCCGGTGACCATTTTATGATACTGGGCAAGAACTCACAGACTCTAACCTCCCCCCTCCCTTTATGGCCCTCCCAATAAATTTTAAAATGTTAGTTTGGGAAGGAATGACTACCGATCACAAATTGACCTGTGCAGGGATGAAAGATGGCTCCATGGGAAGGTGAATTGTGGCTACCAAAGATATTGGCACACAGCTTCCGCAAGCGAGCAGGCAGATGGAAAGGGATTCCTTATCTCTTCTTTCTTGCGCTTCTCTGCTCTTCCTGCAAACTTGAATGCCTCCTTCTTCTCCCCTCTTAATCCCTCCTCCTACTCCAACTTTGACTCAGCTGTTTCTGCTTCCATTCCCAGGTCCAGCCCACCTAGTCCTCCTGCCATGAGGTCCCACGTACGCAGGTGGGGAGGGAGTAACCAGCCTAACCGTCAGTGGCATGTCCTAGTAAGGAGTATGATATAGTAGCCCCAGTCCCCACAAGTATTGGGAGAGAATTGTTTCACAATTTTCTGCGTCCAAAACTGAATTGATTACTAACCAGGATTAAGGGTTAAAATGCCCTAGGCATCAAGTTTCTGCTGGAACATTTTATCCCCTTTCAGATCCAAATCTCAGTCAAGGCTTACATTGAAATGTAAATAGAGAAAGCCTGAAGGCTCAGTAGGAGACTGATCTCAAACCCAAGGAAAAAAAAACAAAACAAAAAAAAGAGCAAAAAGTCTTACCTGAACTCCAGCAAAAGTAAATTTTATGGTGCTTTACTAAAGTAATTAATGGCCGTATCACTTTTCCTGTATCATTTTTCCAGGACTCTTGTTTTTTTTGAATTCTACATATTTTTTTGAGCTCATGACTTTTTTGATCAGTTCTATTTTTTTTTTATTCAACTAGAGTTTTTCAACATCTGTTACATTGCAATGGAGATTCACCTATAAAGTTTCAAGGCCTTTGATTTTGTGTTATGTGTATGTCGTGCTGTCTGATGTCATATTTTGTCTGTATCAAAACTGAGTGCTCCTAAAATTAAAATTTAAAAATGGATCCAAATGCTTTTAATTCACGTGATTTAAAAAGGTTCAATTTAAACTGGGTAAACTAATAGAAGTAAAATGTCTTGAAAATAACTTGTAAGTCTCTAGGTGGTCAAACTAATAAAATGTTGATGTTAATAAAATGTCTAACATCAATTTTTCTAGGACTTTCCTTCAACAAGAAAAAGATGGCAAATACTGTTCAGGACACTTGTCTGATATCTTGGTTTTTACAAAATAAGTGAATTAGAGTTGACATGCATGGGATTACTCAAATGTGTTTGTAGAAAAAATTGTTTTGTGTCATCACTAAACTAAAAACAAGGTTACTAAGAGTTATGTCCTAATAGGTATAATTCTATATACAAAGGGTTCTAAAAGTTTCAACTGTGTTTCAATTAGAGTACTATAAGCAAAAAATATTTAATCTTATTAAAATAGAGTTTTTTTTAAAATTCAGAAATTTCATAAGAGTTGTTTCAGAATGTGAACAAAAAGGGGTAAACAGGAAAGAGAAAATAAAGGTTCTGGGTATGGAAATATATTTAGTAAAAGGGAAAAGGAAAAGTTTCTGGGTAAGAAAGTGCTTGTGTGATGAAATAAATGAGGGTCTAAGTAAGTGCTAAGAAAGTCTATGTAAATAAAGGGCAAGTTTCAACAAGTTTGCATGTAACTAAGTTGGTTGTATGTATGTGAAACATTTAAAACTATTTAAGGTTTTTCCTAAGGTGAAATACTAATGTTCTAATATAAACCAAAGTTTAATCTATATGGTAAAATGACATGGTAAAATAACAAGGATTTCTTAGAAACACTAATTTACTCTTAACTTTGTGTCTATTAAGTTTTATTCTTTAGAACAATTAGTCTTAAAAATAGGGGTTTATACAATTATGGTTAAGCAACTGTTAGAGTATTGTACTACATTATAGAGTCTAAATTTTTCTTTAAAAACTAAATTTGGTGAGAACCAATTTCTCACTAAATTTGAAATAACTCTAACCACAGGTATACCTTATAACCCACAAGGACAAGGTATTGTTGAACGTGCACATCTCACCCTCAAAACTACTCTTTATAAACTAAAAGGGGAAATAGGGGAGACCTTCAGGTCCCCTAAAGATAAACTTTCTCTTTGCCTCTTTATTTTAAAATTTTTAATTCTGGATAATGAGAGTTGCTCTGCTGCTGAGAGACATGGCAATCATAAACAACATGATAGAGCGACGGTAAAATGGAGGGATGTTCTTACAGGACAATGGAACGGCCCGGACCCGGTGCTTTATTGGAGCCGCGGCTCGGTTTGTGTGTTTCCACAGGATAAAACATCGCCTATCTGTGTTCCTGAGTGACTAACTTGACCAGTGCCAACGCTACCAACAAGTAACTCAGACCAACAAAATGACCATGATGCTCATAGCCTTTCCCCCCTTGAACTAACTTACAACCTCTTTTTAGTCTCTTAGGAGGAACAGTTCAATTATGTACCTTTCCACCTACCCCAGTTTGTGTGTTTCCCCCTTAACAAAACAACTGCTTCTCTCAATTGTACTTCAGATTTATGCTATCTCTCTCAATGTTGGAATGCTTCTAGGTTCCCGCTGGCAGTCTTAATGTGTGTTCCTACCTTTCTACCAGTCCCAGTCTCTGTTACAGATGCGGAATTGCCAGTGTTACTATCAAGAAACAGGAGATATTTTGGCATCACAGCGGCCGTGGTCACCATGGTAGCAGTCTCTGCAGCGGCAGCCTCAACTGCAGCAGCAGCATTGACACAACCATACAGACAGCAACAAAATCACTTGACTGAAAATACAGCTGCAGCCTTACAGACTAAAGAGAACAGCAGGCATACTCCTTGTAAATCAAAGAGTGGACTTACCACAAGAACAAGTGGATATCTTGCAAGAACTTTTGGGTCTGGGATGTGTTTATCCTTTAAGAGCAGTGTGTGTCACCCCTATTGCTTATAATAACCTTAGCTCTGTGGTTATGTTATCTAAAAATCTCTCTGTCTACCTTACTGGCAATTGGTCATCTACATTTGATAATTTAACCAGTCAGCTATGAGCTGAAATACTGAGTCAATGCCACCAGGGTTCAAGTTGCATCGGTATCCGAGATGTTCTCTTTGTTATCTAAAGCCCTGGGATTAACAAAACAGTGGGCCGGAACAGTAGCTGTTCTGATTATTATCTGCTTAGGGATAGCCTATGTTATACGCAGCCAAATCAGACCTCGCCAAGATGCCCGATGTCATCAACGGGCTATAGTACAGACTTTGACAGCCATTGAGACAGGCACATCCCCCCAAGTATGGCTAAGCATGCTGGACCAGTAGTCAAAGACGGGTAAGATCCGTGGAAATGCGTACCAACCTAAGACAGGGTTCTGACGCCTGGAGGTCAGAATTCCAATGACGGGTAAGGATGTAATTTGCCATGGACAACCTAAGACAGGCATGGTCCCAAGTCATCCTTTCTTTATTTAAAGAATAAGGGGGAGATGTCAGGGGTGGGCTCTGAGGGCCCCAGAGCCGCACCGTGGCCTGATCTCTAAGATGGTGCCTGGCAGCTTGCCAGACATAGCTGCACTCATATTCAAGTTTTAGGAAGTAACTCTGGTTGGCTGTTGTACATGAGGCAATCCTGGTATCTACCTGGAGACTGTTCCTTGATAGGCTGACTTTCCTGGTAGTCTACTCTCTGATAGGCTGATGTTCTCAATATAAGTCTGAGACTTGTGGAATAAAGCCTTTTTGTTTCCTGTGATCAAGAGCGTACGCGTTGTGATTGTTCCCACGGGTGGTGGGCGATCATACTCCTAATCATTTCCTTTTTTGTGCATAAGCTTTTGAATCTGATGCCTTCCCAATTATGGAATCTTGGTTTCATTTCTTGAACTTTATTAGTCTGGTAAAGGAAATCACTCCTGTACCAATATGCACCATTATGTTGGAGTGCTGAGCCCATGTTTTAATTCAGCAGTTGCAACGTTTCTGGCCTAATTCCCAGAAACTTTGACTTTCATGCAGAGTGAATGATAGGGATCATTTTCACTCTTCTACATATGGACATCCAGTTTTCCCAGCATTATTTGTTAAGAAGGCTATCTTTTGACAATTTGTATTCCTTATTCTGTGAAATGTCTGTTCAATTCCTTTGCCCACTTATTGATTGGGTTATTTGTGTGTAAGTTTTTTGAGTTCTTTGTATATACTGGAGATTAACGCTCTGACTTAGGTGCTGGTGGTAAAAATTTTGTCCCATTCTGTAAGGCTCTCTCTGTTCATATTCTTGATTGTTTCCTTTGCTGTGAAGAAGCTTTTTTTAGTTTGATGCCATCCAATTTATTAATTCTTGATTTTACTTTTCTGTGCTATAGGAATTTTATTGAGGAAGTTGGTTCCTAAGCCCACATGATGGAGAGTTGGCCCTGCTTTTTCTTCTAGTAGGCATAGAGTCTCTGGTCTAATTCCTAGGTCCTTAATCCACCTTGAGTTGAATTTTATGCAGGGCAAGAGATAATTTCATTCAATTTCATTCTAATACATATGTATTTTCAGTTTTCCCAGATGCATCTGTTGAAGAGGCTGTCTTCTCTCCAATGTTTGTTTATGGTGCCTTTGTCTAGCATGAGATAATTTTATTTATGTGGGTTTGACTCTGTCTTCTAACTGGTTCCATTGGTCTTCATGTCTATTTTGGTACCAATACCATGCTGTTTTGTTACTCTAGCTCTGTAATATAATTTAAGATCAGGTATTGTGATGCCTCCTGCATCAGTTTGCTTGCTAACTATTCCTTTGGCTTTTCTGACCTCTTATTTTTCCAAATTAATTTTGTGAATGAATGTTCAACATCTTTAACAATTAGAGAAATGCAAATAAAAACCACACTGTGATTCCATTTCACCCCAGTCAGAATGGCAATTGTCAAAAATACAGGCAACTGTTAATGTTGGCAAGGGTATGGGAAAAAAGGTTCACTAATACATTGCTGGTGGGACTGCAAATTGGTGCAAATTCTATGGCAAACAATATGGGGATTCCTTAGAAAGCTTGGAATGAAAACACCATTTTACCATGTTATCTCACTCCTTGATTTATATCCCAAGGACTTAAAATAAGCATACTATAGTGATGCAGCCACATCAATGTTTACAGTAGCTTAATTCACAATAGTCAAGCTATGGAACCAACCTAGGTGCCCTTCAACTGATGAATGGATAGAAAATGTGGTATATATAGACAATGGAATATTACTCAGTCATAAAGAAGAATGAAACAATGGTGTTTTCTGGTAAATGGGTGAAACTGGAGAATATCCGGCTCAGTGAAATAAATTTGTCCCAAAAAACCAAAGGCAGAATGTTTTCTCTAATATGTGAATGCTAGCTCAGAACAAAGTAAGGAAGATTAGATGTTCACTGAACTACACAAAGGGGAATGAAGGGAAGGGAGGGGGACAGTAATAGGAAAAATAGTAGAATGAATCAAGACTTACCTTTCCTATCTCATATATAAATACATGACCAATGTAACTCCATGTCATGTACAACCACAATAAAGACATACTAATTGGAGGAAGTTATACTTACTCTATGTATGTATAATATTTCAAAATATACTTTCATGTAAAAATAATAATAATAACACTGTATTTTCTCCAACATGCTTTTAGCAATTTTGTTGAATATCAGGTAACTATCTATGTGGTTTTGTCTCTGTGTCTTCTGTTCTATTCCGTCAGTTTTCATATCTGTTCTGGTGCCATGTTGTTTTTGTTACTATAATTCTGTAGTATAATTTGAAGTTCAGTATTGTGATACCTCCAACTTTGCTATTCTGAGTCTCTTACACATGAAGGACTGTTTCTTCTAGTTCAAAGATTGTGTTTTTTATTTTAATGGAAACTTCATGAATCTGTATGTTGCTTTTGGTAGTATGGCTATTTTGACAATATTAATTCTGTCTATCCAAGAACATGAGAGAAATTTCCATATGCTAAGGTCTTCTTCAATTTACTTTTCCAAAATTTTTATAGTTTTTATTGTAGAGGACTTTCAACCTCTTGAATAGATATATTCCTATTAGTTTATTTTTTTAGACTATTATGAATGGAATATTACAAGTTGAAATGTAGAAAAGTGATTGATTTATACATATTGGTTGATATCTAAAAGTCAAGAGAAAAATATAGAAAACAATATAGAAAATTTTTACTTCTTATGATGAAGATAGATTATACTGTACTTAGAAGAATAAACAATATTCAGATATCAATTCAGTATTTCATCAACAATTCTAGAGGTCAATAGGTTCTATAAGCTTATTAATTGAATGAGTTTTACATACTCAAAAATGCCAGAATGAGATTTGGGAAAAAAATGAGCAAAACCTGTTAACTTGGTTCCTGAAGAATAGAAATAATCTATATCTCCCTTTCTAGCTACTATTCCACTCTGCCTTCTGTTATCCTTTTTTGGGTTCATCTTATATTCTATCTACAATGTGCTTCTGGATGGTAATGTGCATTGACTCTGGTTTTGCACTTTCCACATGGTGTGGTGAGGTTTTAATGTTAAATTTGGTCTTCTGTAATAGTATTTGATTAAATGTGTTCATTGTACTTTTTCAGAAATGTTATGAATAAGATGTAAGTTTTTTGAAAGCATATATCATGTGTTTTATCTTCTTGCATTCCCTTTGGACCATAATGGGTTAATTTTTATGTGACATAAAATCCAGCAGAAACTCAGATTTATTGATTACAATAAATAGTGGCTAGGAACATGCAACTTTCATGATCATATTACCAAAGGAACTGAATACTAATTTTACCACTTAATTTGTTCTTTAACATGTGGAAAATAATCCTCTTCTCTTCATGACTCAGTATTCTTTCATATAAAATGGAGAATTGCCATCTTCAGGTAAGTAGGACCCAAAGTTTAGCAAGCTCTAAATGTTTAATTATATTTTTTTTCTGTAGTTAAAATGATAAAGAGGTCAACTCATTTATGTGATATAGCCACACACAATGTAAATTATGAACAAACTTTTCTCTAAAATAATTAAACCCTAAAATTTGCATTTTAGAAAGATCATATTGAAGCACTAACAGAATCTGCACACATGTATAATACAATGTGTGACCAAAAGTTAAAGCTAAATTTATAGTTTTACAACACATAACCTGCTATTTCTGTTTTTCCCTCAGTCATACTTAGTAGTAACACAATTGAAATTCTGACAAAAATATATTAAAAAAATATATATTTATATATATATATATATATGTATATATATATATATATATATATCAGTAGACTTTTAAGTAGAATCTGAATATAGTAGGGAACATATCATTTGAGGTATCATATAGGAAATTCAAAGATAGAAATAGGAAAGAGAAGCTAAGAGACATAATACTCCAAGATGTCCAATAGAAGTTCCAGGGGAAGAAATAATCAAGAAAATTAGCAGTAGACAACACCGAAGGGCACAATATCAAATAGATATTTAAGGAAGTCATCAGGTAACATTGGGATAGCATTAGAACATAAATCTGAATTAAAGTATCTTCCTGAATCACCAATCTCATGTGGACTTCATGGCTTATTTTGAAGGATTAACATGTCTATTTTAACTATTGACATCTAAGTGAAAGTTTAGTAAGTATTATCTTTTAGTTTTCTATTAGCTTAAGTGGTACATTCCTTGCTCTTTTCTCAACATCGATCTGTTGTTTTGTTTTATTTTGTTTTTCGTATTAGGGGTACGTTTTCAGGAATTCAGACCAAAGGACACCAAAGATCCTTGTAGAACTTGCTGACTCTAGAGGAGAACGAAATTCTAGATGAGCTATCTTTCCATCACTATAATAAAATACTGGAGATAAACCACTTAAAAAGATAAAAAGCTTATTTTTGCCCAGAATTTGAAGAGTCCAGTCCATGATAAGTAGGTTTGGGCCTGTAACCAAGCAGCATATCTTGGTGGGAATGTGTGGAGAGCAAAACCACTCACATCATAAGGCAGGGAGCAAGGGAAAGAAGAGGGTCCAAGGTCCCACAATCCTCTCCTGAGAGATACCACCAATGACCTAAGTACCTCCATTAGGACCCTTCTCACAGCTTCTGCTATCTCTCAGTAGTACTATCACAAACCTGTCACAAGTCTTTTCACAGGGTGCACTGGGAAACTTTCAACATCCAAATCATAGCAAGTGCTACAAAATTTAAAAATGCTTAAGAAGGAAGGAAGGAAGGTGTGACCAAAGACTTGGAACCAAGCTGAAAGTATTGATTAATGGCCAAAGTTAGAAGTGAGTGATCAACAAAATGCAACACAATATTATATCCTTACAATCAAAAGAAGAAAATAAACAGGGAGTAGGCAGTATTTAGGTTTCCATGACTTTGCTGCTTGGGTTATGTAACATGACAAGAAAGTCCTTCTCAGGTATAATTAAAGTTATGAAACTTAAAATAAGGAGATCATCCTCCAGTATCCAGATGGACCCAATCTGATCACTGGAGTCCTAGCTGGTTTTCTCTCCACCTAGGTTCAGTCAGAGATCTCTGAGCTTTCTCTGGGCTCAGCAACAGAGGGAATAGTCAAAGCATGGTACCCCACCACCACCACCACTGGTTTTGATGGGGGCTATAATAAGTCAGGGAATTCTGGTGTCCTGTAGAAGTAGAAAATGATCCCTTGTCAACATCCAGCAAGTAAATGCCAGCCTTGCAACAACAGGCAACTACATATGGCCAACAACCTGAGTGACTTTGAATGTGAATACGTAGGGGCATTCAGCTTGACTCCTCTGCATCTTCTCTTCTGCCTTGTGAATCTTGGAACAGAGGAGCCAGCTAATTTATAATATGCCAGTACCATTGACACAAAGAAACTGTGAGAGAATAAATGTGTGTTCTTTTAATCTGTTGTAATTGTGTAATGGTTCATGGCATCAATAGAAAATTAGCATGATAACCATACATCCACTTGTTTTATACGTAAACAGATGTAAAGGGCAATTCTTCTGATAGCAAATTTCTAAATAACAAATGTGAAAGAAATGTTGGAAATGGAAAATCATTATTCGAGTATCATAATAAAAATTGCAGCAGGCAAGAAGAATGATTAATGATAAAAATAATTTAAGGAGAAACAATATATATGCATTGCCTCAAAATATCTTGAAACATGAGATTAACATGTGCACACATATTTTTTAATATCCTACATATTATTTAGATATACCAGAGGATATATAGCTAATATCTCATCCTATTGGATGATACTATATTTCTGTTTTTATATATTTAAGGTAATATGTAGACTTTAACTGAAAGAAAAATAGATCTGCTGGAACTGGAGGGAACTCGGAGGATCTCAGTGGGATAAAATCTTCCAATGACTTGGCAGAGCTTGGATTCATAATTAGTTCTGGAATTTCGAATAACTGAATCTCTGAGTAAATTGATAAAAAAGGATATCAAAGTCATTTGAAATTTGGTAAACCTGCAGCTCTTGGTAAAAGAAAATGGCAAATTATTGCACAGTTTGAATCATGCTAAATTAATATCAAAGAGGTTCAGATACAAGTAGATATCAGGTAGGCATCAAGAGAAACTGAACATAAAAATAAGCTAAAGACAGAGGAAAAATAAATGTATAAAAATGACAGGTCTATGTAGCAGATATTTGTTTATAAAAAACAAGGAAGTATGTGAAACTGATTTCTAGTATGTAATAAAAATATCATAGTCTACAAACAACAGAATTGAAAATACTCAATTAGATGAATCATATGTCCAGAATTTTTTTTTCTCTTACATTCTGAAAATCTACCTTCACCTCAATTCACATTCTAGAACTTGCAGTGGAATTAATCTCTCAGATGATGTTTTAGAGATCCTTAACAGTGAACCTTGAATAAAAATGAAGATGGGAAACAATGAATGATATTACATGATGGTATATGAAATCAACTGTTAAGAGAATGATAAAGAATGGGAGAGAGAAACATTATGAAGAAGTGAGTTTCAGTTCTTTAAATTGATTAGTTTAACCATCAGAAGAAATTTAAGGTAAATAGAAGTACTTATCCAACCTTCCATAAAATGCTGCAAAATTGAAATAAAATCATATAAGGCATGCCTTTAGAAATGCCTTTTTTTACAAAAATTGGAAACTATTATTTGTACATTGTCTGAAATAAACCTCAAATGGAAGACATTATTATTAATGTTTTATTAATAATTTATTGAACTGAGAGCTTACTATATTATCCAGAAACTCAAAGCCCAGTTCAATGGAGAAACAAGTTCTCAAGAGTGTATTAGGGAATTTTATCGGCCACTTGACAATCTCTGAAAGATTGTTGGAGGCAGAGGCCACTTACTAATTGCTGAGGAAGTACCTTAGAAATAGCAGTAAACAAAATATTTACTCAAGTCCCTGAATCATACATTGTACAATAGTGCACTCACGGTCTTGGCGAAGATAATCGGGCCAAGAAAGTAGTGTAGTGAAGCCTCAAGAACATCTTAAATATTCAAATTGCCTCCTCTACAAATTGAGCTGTGGTTATGGTGTGCTAAATTGGAAAGCTGCTGTGTATTTTGAGGAAAGAATTGACATATGATTTTTCTTAATTTATTCACTTACAAAGGTTAACAACTAGAAGCTCGAGAAAAGATGGAAATTATAGCACAAAGGCAAAGGCATATTTACCATATAAATAAATATACTGGTTCTACATTTTAGAGCAAGTCAAGATTTCCTATATTAATATTATCACTCAATGCAGAAAGTCATGATGAATTATTCATTCTATTAATAAATATTCCAATAGCCAAAACTCTACCTTTTTATTGGTAATCATTCTATTTTGTATTAAGTGATTTCAAATGTATAAGTAGTTGATGAAGTATTATGCTACAATTCCTGTATTTGAGAATCATGAAGAGGAAATAAGCACAAATATACCCTCTGTATTTGACTATTTTAGAATGATTTCCTCCTTTTATTTGAGATGTGTTAGATGTTTATTAGTAGAAAAACTGATCAAAAAGGTCATATTCTTTTCACTTTTAAAATGCCTGAATATTTATGAATCAAAATTCTTAATTTATCTCCTTTGCCAAATAAATCAACTGAAGTTAAAAGGTCATAATAAAACAAATTATATTAATCAGAAATACATAATAATTATATTAACAAGCTTTTAGAATTTTTGGCTGAATCCAGTTATAGCATTTATAATTTACATCTTTTGAGTTATATGCATGATTTGTTTAGTTAATTGATTTTGTACATTCTTCCAGATTTATGTTTATTTATCTATTCATGTAATGCAAATGATGACCAGCTTATGAAAAGAACATTTAGACTTTGCATAGTTGCACTGAATAAAAATAAGTTCAGGATAGGAGATTAAACCTTTGAGACATAAAATATATTTCTTGTCACGAAACTTAATCCCTTAGCATGATTTAGAGGTTAAATGTTAGTCTTAATAATGCACATGTGGATTGAAAAATTCAGATTTTCATTGACTCAAATTATATACTTTGACTGAAACTCTCAACCTGACTGATAGATCTATAATATAGTCCTTAAAATAAAAAACTAAAATAGAAATATTAAAAATATAGTGATATATGAATAACCAAATCAGTTTTAACATATGTCCAGGAAATGGCATCAATGTAAACTGAACCAACACAACCAAATATCA
Organism: Sciurus carolinensis; assembly: GCF_902686445.1. Classification (NCBI taxonomy): domain Eukaryota; kingdom Metazoa; phylum Chordata; class Mammalia; order Rodentia; family Sciuridae; genus Sciurus; species Sciurus carolinensis. The sequence continues at coordinate 92,213,178 of NC_062224.1, forward strand.
AAGATAAATTTATGTTTTGAAAAGTAATATAAATAGAAATTTATATTTCAAAATGTAATTGGGAGTAAATAGGAAACTTTTTAAATCCTGTACTTAAGGACAAACCAAAACGTGATATATTTTACATAAAAAAAAATTAGCTTCAAATTTTCTGGCAAAAATAAGTTTATCAGGAGATGTAATTAATCTTACTCATGTTAAAAATAGAAAAAAATGTTTAAAATATGCATAGATTTCTAGAGAGTTATAATTGCATCATGAAAATAGTAAATGCTATTGGAGTAATATAGGTTACATTTCAACTTTGGTTAGTTTGATAGTCAGCTTTATACCACTGCAACAAAAATACCTGAGAAGAACAATTTGGAGGAGGAAGGATTTATTTTGACTCATAGGTTCTGAGGATTCATCCATGATTGGTTGGCTCCAAAACAGAAATGTCATGGAAGAAAGAGGTAGCAGAAGAAAGCTGCTCAGCTCATGGGAGCTAGGAGGTAGATTGAGAAAAGGGCTGGGATAGATACAGCCCAGAGGTCAATGACCTGCAATGACCTATTTTCTCCACCCATGCCCCACCTGACTATGGTTGCCCTCAAAGAGAGTCCATTCAAATGATTAATGTGGTTAATGGATTAATCCACTGACCAGGTCAAAGTTCTCATGATCTACTCTTTTCACTTCTGAATATTGTTGCATTGCTTAAACATTGAATTTTGGGCGGGACTTTCCAGATCCAAACTATAACTGTTAATAATACCAATAATAACTAATAGATAATATAAATAATATACTGTAAACATTAAAATATATATTTTGTACATCCCTCTACTTATATATTTTTGGATTTACAATTTTCTTGCTGTTTGTAAGAAAATTTATTACATATGAATATTATTTTCATGTAATTCAGTAATATGGAATTTACATTAAATGATATGAGAGAGACATTTTTCTGAAATAGCATTTATTGATTTCCTACATTTCACTGCACATCTTGAATTTTACCGTCATCATGTTTCTAAAAACTTCTTCACAATTCAATGTGGTATGTGTCCTATTTTTTATTTTATTTTACATTTTTGAAAATTTGAAGAAATAAAAGTCTAGCATAGTAAAATTGAAAATAATTGTAGTTTTCCTTGTTGAGAGCTTATCCAATAAAATGAGCCAAGTAGGTATATCATTGTGAACCTGAAATTTTTATGAGAAATTATTTTTCTCAATTAGTTTATCTGTAATTTATTTTTAGTGGTATAATCCTCTGTATATTTATTTGCATTATTAATTTTAGATACAATTTTCATTTGTTTAACATGTTTTTATTTTATTATGAATCAATATATATTTCTCCACACAAATATATTGACATTTTCAAATGACACCTTTCTAATGTTATCATTGCTAATATGAAAACTGGAATTGTCAAACTCATTAAAATAGATCTAGAAGTAATAATAGTGGAATATTTAAGAAAATCTGAGATAACATTAGTGTGCAAGGGTGTATAGATTTCATTACTCTTTGTTCTCCCACTTATTACTTTACTTCCCACAATAACATGTTCTTAATGAGAAAAGATGATAATATCAGCAAATATAGAAAATTCTGTTTTGAAAACACCCTTTCATTTTTTAAATATTATTACTTAAGTCTTTCACTATTTGTATAATTATTATGAAAGTCTTTAAATCAATTGATTTCATTATTTCCATTTTGCAATACATTAACCCATCCTCCAAACTAATTTCAAGGGACCATTGTAGGAATAAAATCTGTGAGAAATAATCATAACATGTGCAAAATGTGTACATAGAAAATTACAAATTGTTTCTTAAATTTCATTGAATGAGGCTTATTAAGTGAGGATAAAAACTATTGTAGATAAGGCGTCCATGGCACGAGAGGATGTTAATTCTGTTATAGTTAGATCATGAATTCGATGAAACACTCACCAGAATCACAGCAAGTTTTTGGTGAAATAATTTTGAAGGGAGAAGCAGCTTCTGTGTATTTTTCTTTGGGGGTTATGGGTTGTGAAAAGACAATTTTAAGCAGGGTTATGAATAAACATTTTCTTTTTAAGTTAAGAAAAATAAGCATCCTATAATATGTCTATGCGTGAAAAGGTAAAACAAATATTATTTGCATATTTAGCTGGTATAAGTAAATTGAAATAAAATAGAACCTAATAATCATAATTCTTGTGGCAAAAAGCTCATTAACCAATTGAAAAACCTTATTTGTTCTGTTTCATTTAGCCCAGGAATTGCAATGCTTGTACAGATAAATCTGAGACAGCAGTTCAAGGTTCTCCAAGGTAGCACATATTATTTCTGAACAAATTAGCTACTGTACGTCTAGAAAACTCAAGTCTACCAACTGTGAATTGGGATGGCAGGTAAACATGAACAATCATGTCGAGGAAATCAACTTGAATACCATATGTTGACAGCCCTATTTGCTGATTCTGCCAGTTGTTTCCAATTCTAGCACATGTGCTTAAAGATTTTTGTTCTCAAAGAAAAAGTAGAGAATGGCAAAGTGGAAAGGTACATTTCTTGAACTCTTTTAATTATACATAACAACTCATCATACAGGGCCCATTTTCTGAGACTTTAGACTGCATCAAGTACAGTAGGTACATCAAGATGTAATCAGAGATTTGACTTCATTGCCTTTCTTCATATTCTTTATTTTTCCTTAAGATTACAAGAACTGTGAATTACTTATTACACAAAAGAGCCCAAAATGTTCTTAAAGCATGAAAATAGAAGACTTTGGTCATCACTAAATCTGAACTTTATCAAAATAATACAATGAAATTCAGGTTAAAATATTTTAAGAATGTGAGAAATCATCTAAAATAGTGTGAACTTAAGATTAACTTTTTTACTTAATTGGTAATGTTATTCAGACTGATTGTTGATGATATAATTAAAAGAATTGTGAATTTAAATCTCTTTGCTTGTTGTATACTGCATGAGCAATTCTCTTTTTCTTTAGGCTTCATATTCAAAATTGGTATGGTAATCCATATTTTCACAGAAAAAGAAGGAAATGAGTCAAAAAATATATCAAAACTTGAAATTTTGAGGGGGGAATCATATTTTTCCAAAGTAATCTGCAATTTTTATAACACACATCCCTTTTAATACTTATAACATGCATTTTTAAAAATCAAATTAAAAGGTGTTAGGGATAGTTATTATTTACATTTTCCTTTATCAGGCAGTTTATAATATATTCCTAGATAAAAAGATGGAAGCTTCTAAATACTGAATAAAAGTCGCAGAGTTTATCTTTAACTGTAGCTGCCTGGCTCCTGGTGGGTCCCAAATTATTGTCCTCTCCCACTGAGTAGCCCAGTCTCCAGCTTCAAAAGCAAGTTATCCTGGAATCATGCTAATTTGAGAGTGCTGTTTCCTAATTAATACAATGGGGTTATACATTTTATTGAATGTTTTGGGTACATAGGTATGATTTCCTCATTTTTTTGTTTTATAATATTCCATCATGTGGCTTTATTATATACTCTCTGGTTAAAAGGGTTTTTTTTTCCTAATTTTTGTTTATGTAAATAACTCTACTATGGGTTTTCTTATTGATTTTGGTATACATGAATAGTTTCTTCTCTTGAATATAAAATTTGCATTGGAAGTCAGACATGGTGGTGCACACCTATAATCCCAGTGGCTTGGTAGATGGATGCAGGAGAATATCAAGTTCAAAACTAGCCTCAGCAATTGAGTAAGCCCTCAACAATTTAACAAGACCCTGTCTCAAAATAAATAAATAAATAAAATATAGAAAGGGTTGGGGATGTTGCTCAGTGATTATGTACCCCTGGGTTCAATCCCCAGTACCAAAAAAAAAAAAAAAAGAAGAGAAAAAGAAATTTGCATTGGAATTATTTGGTCATATAATCAGAGTATGAAAGTAAAAATTATTATAACCATTTGGGAGTGGAGAGGTTCTTTAATAGTAATAGGCAGTTCCAATCAGAAATTGAAACATTTTACATCTAATGTGATCATAATTACCTACGTCTAAGTTAGAAGCATCTTAAATATTTGAAATAGTGATATAATTTAATAAGCAGTAGAGTATCATTCCACTAGCTCCACATAGTTTTTAAGCATATACCATGTTGTAGGTATTCTTCAATGCAAAATATGTGTATATAAAAGTTGGTAATAGATGTTACATGTCACAGAAATGCTTACAAAACTTATTACAGTTACAAAGCATTAAAAATGTATTCAGTTTTTTGCCCTTTGATGTTTGATGGTGTATGCTTAAACTTTTATTTGAATTTGTGTATTTTCAAATATTCAACAGTTAGGTTTCATAATTCTCAAGTCAGATCTTTTCTTTTCCTTATTCTACCTACAGGATCAGTAGATGGCTATAAATTATGTTGAGGTAGGCAAAATCAAGCTCATTTTCATCTAATAAGTCAGAATTCCATGAGTCAAAGGTCAGTTCTTTACTCTTTTTGATATTTTGCCAATCTTCTGTCTCTGGTTTGAATATTTCATATTTTCAATAATTATTTTCCAGCCTTTGCACCCAGCTCTTCTGGATTTTGCTCCAAATTATTTTAGAAAGTCTTGAAAGATACTATTAAATCTTGAAAGATTTTCAATCCCTGTCTAGGAGTAGCTGAAATAAGATGATAGAACACAGTATAACAAGTCAGTTTAATATTAGCACTAAAGCAAATTAGTTTTGAAGTAAAATAATATCTCAAGAATAATTTAATTTTCAACCATTTAAATATTAGCAAGTTGGCCTGTGTCACTCCTTAAAAACAAAACAAAACAAAAAACAAAAATCCTGAAGATGGTAGTACTTTCCCTCTAGTATCAAGTGAACTGAAGATAGTAAATGAAGGGGAAAGGAAAAAAAAAAAAAAAGAAGAAACTCTGTACTTTCTCTCAGAAATCAATGAATGGTTCTCTCCATTATGTGAACTCTGTCATCAAATATAAGAAACTCAAAATAGAATGTCTTCTGCTTTGCTGAGCAGACTTAGATTGATATGTATCCTAGGAATGAAAGTATTTCCAGGAAAAAAAAAAAGGTTTGGTTCAGGAAGCAAAGTACTTTTACCTGCAAACATATTTGGCACTGGTTAATTGATCTTAACCTACTAAAAACAGATGGAATGCCTAAGAAAATCCTACTTGAGGCGTACAGTAAAAATTAGAAGGACTAATGATCAGTGACTGATTTGAATAAGAACAATGAGGAGTTATTTCCTGACTTGAACATATTGAATAAATGGGAAACTATTTCTCACTGAGAAAGGACCCTGTAAACTACCATAGCAAGTTATTTCCACTTGTCTTCTCAAAGGGGATAAGAAGTCCTCTCTTTCTCTCTCTCTCTCTCTCTCTCTCTCTCTCTCTTTCTCTCTCTCTCACACACACACACACACACACACACACACACACACACACATGCATCTCCTTGGGGATTAAACCTCCATTTTGTTGTATATCAACAAAGAAGTTCTAATTAAGAGCAGTTATAAGCACTGTTCTGATCTAGAATTTTCTGTTAAGTAGGTCATATATAGACATAGATATAAAACATAAATACACATATATATAAAATAAACTATATGTATACTATTTTAACAGTAAAATTCACTATTATTTCTCCAGCACTTGAACGTATATTAGAAATTGACATCAAAGGCCAACAGACTGAACCTTCACATTGGCTCCTGACAGAGAAGGGCTGTTTAAACTGCCCCATGGTTTCATTCCTATGATTGATAATTGTCAGAAATTGGTGAACAGCTATTTCCTACTGGTAAAATATTAACTTTTAATATGTTAGAGTGTGGCATACAATAATAAAACCCAGGAACTAAAAAAAAAAAAACATACACTTGAGGAATCTAACATATATTACATGACTATATAATTTTCTCTTTTGCAGAAAGTATGGTGTTTTAGTTAGCTTTTTCAGTGCTGTGACTGAAAAGACCTGACAACAACAATTTTAGAGGAGGAAAAGTATTTATTTTGGGATCATTGTTTCAGGGAGTTCTGTCCATAGGCCTGTAGTCCATTCCTTGGGGCCTGAGGTTAGGTAGAACATCAGGAGGGGAAAGAATGTGGCAATGGGGATCAGCTCAAAGGATGATCAGGAAGCAGAGACTCCACTCACCAAAGGCGCTCCCCCAGTGACCCACCTCCTCCAGCCATGCCCGGCCAACCTTTGGTTACCACTCACTTCATCCCTCTTAGGGGATTAATTCACAGATTGGGTTAAGGCTCTCAGAATCCAGTAACTTCATTTCTAAGTCTTCTTATATTGTCTCACACATGAGCTTTTGGGGGACACCTCACCAAAGCATAACATATGGTTATAAATTAGTTTCATTTTTTTCAATTACAGGGATAATAGCCACAAGTCACCAAAAAGTATTTTTAAAAATAACAAGTTCTATAGCTACTGAATATTCTTAAGACAACATGTGTTAGAGTTGACACTGAATGAAATATATGGACATAGTGTAGTAGTAGTTTTACTAAAAAATAACAATAGACCAGATTCTCTCCAAGTTCCAAAGGTATGCACTTACAATAAAATAGTATTTGAAATAAATTATTTAAGGAACAAGTTTTAAGGCAATTCCTACTTTCTTAATCTGCTGCATTCAAAATTATCATTTTCATAAATATAAATATACATTTATCAAAAACAGATATTTTGAAATTGGTATAATTAAACGTGTTTGTTTTATGTAGACATGCATATATACACACAATATAATTTCATAATTTCAAAAAACAGAAATATAGTAAAAAATCCTGCAGCAATTAATGAGTTTTCATATTTAATCTATGTAGTTACAAAACTTCTGGAATGGATCTTTTCATCTTTTTCAACAATTGTATTGTCAGTGGTAATAGAAATTAATTGTATTTGTCATGAACTCTTTGGTATTGTGGGAGAATCTTTGTGTTATATGAAATCGACAGTCATAAACAGAGAGGAAGACTTTCGTTTTCAGCAAAGGATTACACTTCCAATGGATTTATGACAAAATACTGGGCCCTGATATTTACAGAGTGAGATGATTTTAGTATGGTAATATGTCCATAGGTACCATAAAGATGATTTCTCTGATTTCTAGTCAGACAGTAGACACATCTTCCACACACTGTAAAAAGTTACGCATGGACATTTATAGTAAAACTTTCTCAACACAGGATTTGGAATGTAACATGTAAGTCTCAGGTCTCCTAGGTGTGTTCTTCTGTAATGGAGCCAGAACTTCCAATGTAGAGATGAGACATTCAGTAGTTCATGAATCTGAAACTACACTTTACTGACAGAAACTGCTAAGCGTTGTAACTCAACTAATATTTTAAATGAACCACTATATTTTTTTCTTTCAATTATCTACAGCTTCTTAACAAATGAAATACCAAAGACTAATGATTTCACAATAAAACAATTGCATTAAGTTTATATCTGTCTGTAATAAACATAATCAGTGGAAAAGCATCTCCTGGAAATAGTCCCAGTTAAATATGATAAGCTATTTAGTGTAGGCATTGCAACAGTATCAATGATGTGTTGACAAGAATGTGGAGAAATTTGAACTTTTGTGCATTGTTGATAAGACGGTAAAATATTACAGCCACCATGGTAAACAATATAGAAGTCCTTCAAAAATTTAAAAATGAATTTACATATGATCCAATAGACTTATTTAGGTCTATTTATCAAAAAACAATTACAATAAGGAATTTTTTTTACTTTCATGATCATTTTAGAATTATTCACAACAGCCAGGATGTGGAAAAAATCTAGCTATTAACAAATGAGTAAATAAGTAAAATATGATATACACATACAAAGAAATATTATTCAGTCTTAAGAATTCTTGAAATATGTAACATCATGAATGAATCTCTCTTTTTTTTTTTTTTTGCTGTGCTGGGGATCAAACCCAGGGCCTTGTGCTTGCAAGACAAGCACTCTACCGACTGAGCTATCTCCCCAGCCCATGAATGAACCTTTAAGGACATTATGCTAAGTGAAATAATCAAGTTACAGAAGGACAAATACTGTATGATTTCATTTGTTTGAGATATCAAAAGTAGTAAAATTCATAGCAACAGAGAGTAGAAAAGCAGTTGTCAAGGATGTAGGGAAGAGTGAAATACAAATTTTTTTTCCATGATTATAAAGTTTCGGTTATGCAAGATGAATAAGTTCTAGATACCTGCCTTACAAAAGTGTCCCTATGGTTAACAATATTGTATTGTCTCTTGAAGTTTATTGAAGGTAAGTTGCATATTAAGTTTTCTTACTATATTTGTGAAAAGAGAAATTCTCCATTTATCTCTCTCTTCTGACAATTTCAGATTGGACGGAGAAGTAATAGAGGTGATATGTCAGTCAGCTTTCCATTACTATAACAAATATCTGAGATTATCAATTTACAGTGAGGAAAGCTTTATTTTGACTCACACTTTAAGTTTCTAGTCCATGATCAATTGACCCATTGCCTTCCAAAACTTGGTGAAACTGCACATCATGGTGAGGAGCATATTGTAAGATTAGTGCTCTCTTTTCCGCTAAAGTTAAACCTGTAGTCTGAGCTTCCTCATATGTAACAAAAATGTGTTTTCTGTAATCAAAACCATGTGGTTGAAGTATAGCCTTTTTGAGCCTTCCATCATATCTCCTTCCTGAGTCTTCTAGTCATAATGCCTGTAGTGTACTAGGTGATACAATCATAACTATAGAGCTTCCCTTGGCACTCCCCAATTTTAAATTGGTGAATCATGTAGATGGTAACCCTAAACTCCTCCTATTAAACCAAGGGGCAGTGCTGCCTTAGGGATAAAAACCTGGGGGCAGTCTTCCTGACCAAGAGGCTTGCTGCCAATTTTTTTGATAGCACACTCTTTTGCAGAAGTAAAATTTGCCTTGCCAAGTAACTTCTGAGTATGTGTCTGATTTCTTGTGACACTCCAGTATTTCTAACAACATGGTGGAACAGGACCTCTCACATCAGGGCTAGAACACGGAGGGCAAGAGGAAGGGCCTGAGAGTTCTACCATTTCCTTTGAGAGCACAGCCTCAATGAACTGAAGACCTGCCAAAAGGCCCCCCTCACAGAGTTTCCACCACTTCCCAACAGTGCCGTGGGCTGGAGTTATGATTTGACTGTGAGGTGTACCCCAAAAGCTCATGTGTGAGACAATGTAAGAACATTCAGAGTTGAAATGATTGGGTTATGAAATAGTTATCCTAATCAGTGAATTAATCACCTGATAGGGATTACCGAGTGGTAACTCCAGGTGGGTAGGGTGTAACTGGAGAAGGTGGATTATTAGGGGTAGTGCCTTTGGGGTACATTTTTTATATCTGGCAAGTAATCATCATGTGAGTCACTTCCCTTCACCACACTCTTCCACTGTGATGTTCTGCCCCACCTCAAGTCCTGAGTAATGGAGCTGCCTGTCTATGAACTGAGACCTCTGAAACTGTTAGCCCGCAAATAAACTTTTCCACCTTCAAATTGTTCTTGTGAGGTCTTTTAGTCACAACAGCAAAAAAAGCTGACTAAAGCAGCAGGTAACCAAGCTTTAGCATGAGTTTTTGGGGGACACGTTTCTAAACCACAACAATATATTTTTAAGAAGTGAATAGTAATGATAAGATTTATATAGTGATTTTTCTGAAGTAAATAAACAGACAACAATTTCTTTTTAATGACAAGCAATTTTAATACTGTATTGGGCAAAACAAAAAATTACTTTAAAAAATAGAAAAAAATCATTGGAATATTATACTGTATGATTTTCATCAATAAAAATAAAATGAATACATTATTTATTTATATCTAAATTTCAAATTTTGAAAATCTTATCCATGGTCAATTGTGGAAATTATAAGACACTCATCCTTCAGATATTTGTGTCATGCTTATTTATTTATTAATTGGTGCCATAGATTACACCCAGGGACTTCTGCATGCTAAGCATGTCCTTTACCATTGCACCCCAGTTCCTATCTCATGTTTATTTTTCTTTTGATTTCTTATTATGCTGGGAGTTGAACCCAGGATGTTGTATCTCTGAGCTTCACTTCCAGCTGCTTATTTTATTTCATTTTATTTACTTTGAAATAAGGTCTTGCTAAATTGCCACACTGGCCTTGAACTCACAATCCCACTGCCTCTGCTCCCAGCTAACTGGGACAAACTAAAGTTGTTAACTTTAAGTATGAATCTCAATGCATTTTAATATCTGTATACATCTATGAAGCAACCATTTAGATTAAGATATGAAATGCTATAATTTCCAAAGGATGCCCTTCATGCCCCTAACCAGGAAATAACAATAACATAAATAAAACTTTTTGGCTATAATCATGGGTTAATTTTGCTTGTTCCTGATTTGCAAATGAACAAAATTATACATTATATGTTATTCTATCCTGGTTTTCTTCAAAACCTGTGTCTTTGAGATATACCTATGTTGCTACATGTTACAGTATGTTTAAATTTTTTATAGCAACATAGTACTTAGTTCTAAGAAAGTACTGCAATTTATTTATCCTCTCCACTGTTGATAAACTTTTGACTTGTTCACAATTACTGATTTTATGGTAGAAATATTTTTGTATATTTATTGCATATTTGCAGTTGGTGAACTTAGGTCAAGGTATTAATTTGCCATGTCATAGGATGGCAATATATTTAAGTTTGTTGTTTACTGGTGAACATGATGGTTTCAAAGTGGTTGTACCAATTTATAAACTCCCCAAACATGTATGCAATATTAGTTGCCCTACATTTTGATCAAATGTATTTTAAGTCTTATTGGTTTTAGCCAGTTTAGCATATCTACAATATTTTTTTAGTTTTAATTATTATTTTCCTAAGAACTATTTATATTGAACACGTCTTTTACTTACTGATCATTTGAACATTCTAGAAGTTCTTTAAACATTTATAGTGGGCCTTCTATGTCTTTCTTACTACTTTTTTGTAGTTCTTTATCCTGGATGTAAGTCATGTTGGAAATGACCTCTTCCAATCCATGGCTTATGTGGTCTCATCTAATTTCTAACTTCTAAGGAATAAGTATTGCGTTTAAAGGAAACACATATACCACATTTTTGGTTGGTACTTTTGTGTAACACATAAGGCTGTAAAATATTCTTGTATGTTAATTTTCCCCATTATTATGGTACAGTTAGCACAAAAGCCGTATTTTTTTCCACTCAATTAGATCACAGATCAGGCGACTGCACATTTATGTGAATATTTGGAACTCTCCTTTCTGATTAGTTCATCTGTATTTACCTGCATCATTACCATATGTTTGATAAAGCAAATACACCAAATATGTTCTTCTTCAATATTACCTTAGCTATTCTTATGTACTCGTGTGTGTGTGTGTGTGTGTGTGTGTGTGTGTGTGTATACTAGGCTCAGTTTGTCAACTTCCTCCAAAATCCTCAAAAAATCTCCTGGAATTTAGAAGGAAAATCCACTGAACCAACAGCCCAATAATAAATATTAACATGTCAACAACACTGCATCTTCCATTATTAGAGTTGTGGCTCTCTAATAATAAATAGTCACCATATTTATCTTAATTGATCTCAGTGATAATTGACTTTTCAGGGTATATGCATTATTCACCTTTTATTAGATGTATTCCTTTATATCTGGTAATATTTAATGGGATAAGACATTTTGAGTGAAAAATTGAGTTTCCACATGATGGTATCTTTCATCATGTATAGTTTCTATTGTTTGTTTATTGATTTTTGCTCTATTTCATTTTGTTGGCAGGTGGCTTGTTGTTTAATGCTTTGGAAATTTGGTTTTGAGCATTGCTAAGCCAGATTTGTTTTAATTAGCCACTGAAGACTATTACCAAACTTTCTGAATCTCATCTGATTGCCCAGCATGTTTACCAAGAGCACAGGTTCCCAAACATGATGGGTGTCTCAATTTAAATCTTTTTCTCCCATACTCAGTCAGTGAAGGCTCTGTTTTGTTTCAATCTCCTGGGAGATGTTGGTTCTGAGCGTCTTGGATTCTTAGCTTACACCTCTGCAACTTCAGGGGTATGCAATAAAGTGAGGTGTTTGTAAGTGGATTTGGGGGCTTAACTTTCAGAGAAATTTTCCTCCCTAGGACTTCTCTCTTTAAGTTTCAAACACTTCGAAATTCTCAAACTCTAAACTTGTTTCACAGTATAGGAAGACTAACTTTCCTTTGTGTTTTTAGAAGTATGACTAGTATCATAAAAATTACCCTCAAATAACCACATACAGTCACACAGATCTGATATATTCATTGCCCTTTTTTGAGAGACACTAAAACTGTTACCAAACCCTTTTTTAAGCACAAATTTGTGATGAGTTTCATTATTTTGTTAGGTATGCTTTCTTCCACTTTATCAGATTTTATATTAAGTATGTATATTGTGCTTTTAATACTTATGTGATTATATTGTTATTATTTATTAGTATTTGCTTTTTCTTTTTAAGGGCTTTGTATGTTACTGATGTAGCACTGTAGATTTCTATGGCTTCATCTCTAAAATTGATTGGGGAAAAGGTATTTAATTTCTGTTTTCAGTAATTCTCCTTCTGTCCTCTCTCATTCAATAAAGAAATCCAACAATATACACAAAAGATTCCCCTAATTTAACAAATCATGTATCAAAATCTTCTATAGCAAATATACCTGATGATAAAATACTGAGGAAGAAATTACCTGAGATCAAGACTGCAAAAGTAGATAAGCCTTGGAGCATCATGTAATCAGCCCTGCTGAATGGGGAGCTCAGCTGACTTGTTTTTGTGGCAAAAATCTCATGGACCCCTTGCCCTGAGGACACTTACTGACTTTGGGGTACTGAGGTGGTTTGGGGAGCTAGGGAAAAACATTCTTATTATGGTTTAGATATAAGGTGTCTCCCAAAGCTCCTGTGTGAGACAGCGCAAAAAAGCTTAGAGGTGAAATGATTGGGTTATGAGAGCCTTGAGCTAATAACTGCATTATTCCCCTGATAGGGATTAATTGGTCATGCCCTGGTATATATCTTGTCCTTAATGCACAGAGTTCTCTCTCTGCTTCCTGGTGCCAAGACCTGAGCTGTTTTCCACCACCACACCCTTCTGCCATCATATTCTGCCTCATCTCAGTCCCATAGCAATGGAGCTGGCCTTCACTCAATGAGACCTCTGAAACCATGAGCATCAAATAAACTTTTCCTCCTCTGAAATTGTTCTAAAATTGTCAGGTCTTTTTGTCACAGAAACAAAAAAAATGACTAAAACAATTCCTTTTCATGATGATTTAGAAACTCATTTACCTATATTTGTTATAGAGTATATAGAAATGAAATGTAAGATAGGAAATATATATTTATAAATGTATGCTAAAATTAAATGATCTACATTGTCTTATATGAACCATTTCCACCATGTTCACTATTCTCCAAAGTGTTTCTAATAACTCCTGGAAAAAAGCAAGCTCTTGCTTAAGACAGACTGGTTACAATGTCTCCCTATTTTTCATGTGGTAGGGGTTTTTTTGTTTGTTTGTTTTATTTTGTTTGTTTGTTTTTGGTACTGTGAATTGAACCCTGGGCACTTTATCACTGAAACACATGCCCTATCTTTTATTTTTTATTTTGAGTCAGGGTCTTTCACTAAGTTGTGTAGGGCCTTGCTAAATTGCTGAGGCTGGCTTTGAACTTTCAATCCCCCTGCCTGAGCCTCCAGAGCTGCTGGGATTACAGACAAGCAACATGGTAGGTTTATTTTCTTCCTTTAGGTATTAGCTTTTGGGCCATGTAATCGTGTCAGTAGAGGGCCTTTCCTTGTTTTTTTTTTTTAATTTTTTTTATTTTTGGGGGGCTGGTATTCTAAATTCACGAGAGTTTGCAATCATTTTATACTTGCTTGTAAATTTATATGAATGTTTCCCATGCTGGGTAAAATACATTTGCAATATTTGTAATTTCAGACTTTTTAAAAAAGTATCTCATCTTCAAAATATGAATGTCCCATGTCACATTCATATTTCCATTGTATATTATTCATTGAATTTCTTTCCCATGAATTGCAGTGTAAGGTTCTTTGCTGCTTTAATGTTAGGTTTTGGAGTTATTTTATTGACTTCTAAAGATAGTTTATTTTTAATGTAGAGATGTTAAAAATTTGTCTCTATTGGTATCATAGATATAAAATGCTTTGGTCTTTTTAAAGTATGGTCATTTGAAATATAATAGCTTTAATAATTTATTTAAACAAATCTCTCAATTTTAATAGCTATTAGATTACGAGATACTCTAACAAACTTTATTTCCAAGGTAACAAATAGAGTTATTCATTTTCATAAAAGTGTTTAATAATTATTTGTATATACAAAGTTTATTTCTAATTCAAGAGTATATTTCTAAGTAAAAATATTGATTAAATTAAAAACAATCTGACTGCATATAGTCTACATAAAGGAAAGCGTCAAATACATTTATTTTTAAATCAACACGCAGATAATAAACTATAAAAATTTCATTGTTTACGTACATATTTCATTATTTAGAATGCAATTTACTATGCATTATTTTATAATAATGAGGAAAAATATGGGGGAGAAATATAATTTAATTACATGTTCTTAAATATTTAAATTTGGCTGATACCATGTGAAATGCACTCTTAAATTACAGTGGGATATATTTTCATTAAATGGTTAGTATAACTTTGGAATTTTATGATCAATACTAGTATATATTGACAATAAAAAGAAAATAAAAAATATTAAGAATATTACTAACAATGTTAGGGCTAGGATTTAAGCATTCCACACTGTTAGAAATTCATTTGAGATTTTGAACATCTGAATTAATTAACCGAGATTTAAGACTTGAAGCAATTCTCCACATAGAATCATAGTGAGTTCGTCTCTTCCATTTGAAATGGCATTTTAATTTAAACATTAGATCAAATGACTTGAATAATTATTTCTTCATAAATATGTATTATATTATAATGTAATGTGAAACTTAGAAAAAATACAGTAAAATATTTTACTAAATGGTATTCAAAAATAACACCATCAGTGTTTTGGTCTTAGTGTGTATAAATATGTGTGTGCATAATAATTTATATATAACTCTATTATAATATGAAAATTGTTTTATAACTTGCATTTTCCTGTTAGCAATATAATGCAAATTTATTTCACTATGATAATGATGGTCTTTACACTATAAAATTATTCAGAACTTCTTACAACAAAGTTATAATTGCAAATGACATCTCTTCATATTCCCGAAAACATAAATCCTAAGGCTATTTCTAGACCAGTAAAACTATTTGAGATACAAAGGACAAAAAGAATCTTTTAAAATAGCTAAAAAGTATAATATTAGTTGGTCTAATCTTGGAAGCATTATATTAGACATATCAAAATAATATCAGCAGATTGTTAAGAATGAATCTTCATAATTTGTATATATTAGCTTAATTATAAAATTTAAGATGCTCCATTCTTTTCAATATGTCATTTAAATACATATTTCCAAATCATGAATGGTTAAATAGCTCATCATATAATTTCAAATGAAGCACAAACATTTGATTATGTCCTGAATCAAAGTTGCTTAATACTTAAATATTCATTTAATTTTCTCTATAATTTCATTTCTTAAGATGTTTATATCCTGCTTAGATTGTACCCTTAACCAGAAGTATACCACCTGGATAAGAGGATAATTTCAGTGTGCCAAAGTACCACATCTTGAATACCTGTAACTGCAATGTAGAACACAGTGCTAAAAATTCTCCAGATCTTCAGATCTTCCATCCCATTCACACAATTAAGGGTATTGAAAGACCAACATTATGTTAGTTACAGGGAGTGAAGGAAGAAGCAAGGTCAGATCTCCACCAAGAGCAGATTAACTTCATCATTCAGTAATACCTGAGGTTTTCTGCAAACCACTACCATAAATCCCTTTAAATGTTAAGTGAAAAGCAAAAATAAACAGTATGTATAGGTAAAACTGGAAGCATTTTCTTTCAGCTAATTTTTCTATTTTTTGCTCCTTAATATTTTAAAATACTAATAATTTTAATAAATATTATCATAAATTTCAAGTTCACACACATACAAACAAGACACATGCTGTAGTCATTAAAAAGTTAAAGTATTACCATATAAAAGTTACATTTGTCACTGAAGATTTGAACTGCATTTGATAAGAAAAATCACATATCTCCATACTTCATTTTTCCTGCCTTCTTTGAGTAGCAAAGTGTTATCTCCTCTGAAGCAGGACCTAAAGCACAATAGTTTCCCACTGTGTATTTCTGGAAACGCGACTCTTCTAGAAGCAAACACTTTCAAAGTTATCAGTTATTCGAGATTTATTTTCCAGGGTCTTAGCCATTGATGCCAATCTATAGGAGAGCCCAAAGTTTAAATGAAAATTTTAGTTTTAAATGAACGATAAGCAGCATCAAAAAAATACTATGATGTGGGTGACCTTATATAGACCTGTTTTCCTCTCCCATAATCTTATTTAAACAGAAATTAAGCCTCACAGACTCTAAATGTTTTTTAAGAAAAAAATACATAGTTGATGGCAAAGTCAAGTCTCCTTGCAATGATTCTTAAATACATCTTCAATTTTCAGAAAGGGTGTCATGTATCATGTGCATACATATGTCATATATACAAATATGATTACTTATGATCGCCCACCGCCCGCAGGCGGTGGGCAATCACAACACGTACGCTTTTCTTGATCACAGGAACCAAAAAGCGCTTTATTCCACAAGTCTCCGACTTATATCGAGAACATCAGCCTATCAGAGAGTAGACTACCAGGAAAGTCAGCCTATCAAGGAACAGTCTCCAGGCAGATACCAGGATCGCCTCATGTACAACAGCCAACCAGAGTTACTTCTTAAAACTTGTTTATGAGTGCAGCTATGTCTGGCAAGCTGCCAGGCGCCATCTTAGAGATCAGGCCACAGTGCGGCTCTGGGGCCCTCAGAGCCCGCCCCTGACAATGATTGTGTGAATAAATACACATATATGAATTTAAATATGCATACACATATATGAAATTGCCTTATTGAGAACCTCCTCTTTCTGTTCTTGGTATGACTTGTGAAGATGACAAAGAGTATACTTAATTTCTGTAATGATACAGAACATTGGCTATTATAGTCATATGCATTTGTATATTCCCCAAAAGTGTTGTGAATCGCAATTCCTAAGTGCTTCATTAAATTGATAAACTGAACTAATCACATAGAAAGACACTGCATATTTCATGTTTATTTCTACAAAATGTCAGTTTCTCTACTCCCTTTATTACGGATTCTGCTTTGGCATATGATAAAAATATACTTCACACAAAGTAAGTGTATGTGGCTCACAAGTTTTCTCTTTATTGCAAAGGCTTAAATGCATACTCTAGATTGAGTTCTGGACTGTATACTTTTGTTTTTAACTGATTAAGTCATATAATTATCTGATTAATCATATAATTATGAAGTAAAGACATGGAAGAAGCTAATTTCAAACAGGACATACATAGTTTTTCCCGATGTATTATCTCCTGTGCTTGAAATCTTCCAAAAATATTGATGGAAACTCCTCAGGACTGCTTTCCTTCATATAGGTCAGGTGAAAGGAAGAAAAAGAAGCTCCAGTATGTGTTCCATTCTTAGTGAAAAACAACCAAATATTCGACTACAAAGCTACTTCTGTGTGGTAGGTGTGTTACATGCTGCCATGTGTGTATTAAATGAGTCTATATTTTAGGAGTGTCTGTGATGTTCTAAGATGAAAGTTCATACTTCGTGTGTAGCTGCTTTCTGTGCTTTAATTTTGATTTTATTCGATTGGTTTTTGAGGCTTTCTTTACAAAGGTAATCAGTGAATTTCTTCCAGTTATGAAAGTATTAGCTTGTGAAATAATAATATAGGCTGTAAAATGGGATCTCTGTTGAAATCAGTAGTATAGGTGAATTTAGAAATCCTCCTTACCTTGGAATGAAGAGGCCTTAAGCATTATGTAATCCCTGTAGCATGGAACCTTAAGGATGAAATTCAGGGCCTGATGATCATCTGCTTTTGTGCCCAATGACTGAATCTAAGCATTCTGGTGGCTTGGTATAAGAATAAGAAGATTCTGTCACTAAAATATTTTGCTCTTCTTAGAGTGGATCATTTAAGTTTTTTCTTTTTTTAATTTTGACTAAAGAATTCTTTATTTTTAGGCTTTTGCCTTCAACATGGCTTCTTTGAAAAGCAAATACAATCTCATCAGGCAGGAGGACACAGGGGTTTTCCCTTGGGTGTATAATAGTTGTTCTTTCAAGTGTAAGACTGATACTGGGTGGAGCTTTATTTGAGATTGACTACACGGGCTATGGCATCTTGGCATGATGCCAATAGGCCCATTGTCTCTTAGCTCTTTCACTTTAAAGAATTTTAAATTTGGGTCTTGCCTTACAGGTAAAGATGAAGGTGAATGTATCAAAAGAGGAGGCTAAAATTATGCTTCTTATTAATGGTTTTCAGCTTATTCTCTGTCTTCTAAATTGCCTGACATAGGGTACGTGGGACTCCTTTTGTAATATGGCCTCAGTCTCCCAAGAGCTAAGAGAGACTGGGCCTATTGGTTTCATTTAGGTAAGTTTTGATCAGAACATAAAAATAAACACAGTTGGTTTGAACTGATCCGGTAGTCTGGTTTTGGTTTTTGATGAAGTCTCCTGGAGAGAATGTCTGTATTATTTTATGCCCCCTTGCTTAAAAAATGTGTTAAATAAATATCAGCATGGTGAAAAGATTTGATCTTCATCCTTCTTCCATTAGTATCTGGAAGACTTATGAAGAATTGGATCTCATAGCAGAGGATACTTATACTATCTACCAGTGATATATCACAAAATTGCTGCAGGTCTGTTTATAACAGAATAAGTGTGGAATCATGTAAAGCAAATTAACTTGTCCCAAACTTCTTGAGATATATCTCAAATCATGCATTTTAGAAAGATGTAGGGAATACCAGTGCTATGGTCTATTTTCTCTTGAATCTGAGGTTTTCTTAATGTAAATTAAATTAAATTCCACTGAATAAGGCCAGTGAGACCTTTAGATATCTGCTTCCTACCTATCGTGGGAATAACGAAGCAAATAAAATTTTCCAAGTAATCACTGGAGTCTACTTTTTTAAGGGAAAAAATGTGAGAAATGGAGTAAGCAGGCAGCTGACCAGTTATGTTAATGTTTAACTTAGGCTGCACTTCTAAATTGCTAATCCCAACGCAGAAATCAGATATATTAAAATCAATGTCATTGATTTACTGCACCTAGTTAGCATGTTCCTGTCAACATAATTCTACCTAAGTCTTTATTAATTGTGTGTGTACACCAAAAGGTGGAGATAAAACCTCTTTAGTCCCAGTTGCATTGCCAATGTGTAGAGGTGAATTGACTGCCTTTTTATAACTAAAACAATGCTTCAGTAAAGTAGTCACATCTTCCTAATGGGCAATTTTGAACTTTTTATTTTTATATAATAAACTAGGGTATATTAATATCCTTGTGATTATTTTGTTTTTAATTAGAATCTTTAACACAATTCCCTTTTTTGTCATACATTCATAATTACTTCTAAATTAAATATGGAATATTGAGAATATTTTAGGAAATAAAATTGAAATTGTTTTATAGATAACTAGGAAATGTTACTCCTGCATTCATTCTGATATCACTAAATTAAATGTACATATTTAAATAATGCACATCCTTAAATAATACAGATAAATCATTATTTTTACATAATTATGTGTATTTTCCTGAAACAATGGTTTGTTTCAAAAATGTTTATACTAAATAGAGCTACTTATTATTTAAGTCTTACATCAGCAGATTCTTAAATTCCTTCCTTATGAAAATTTTTTCCAACAATTTACAAAATATTCCTTTTGGCAACAAAATTACACAATTTTAATAAATATGAGTAGAAACATTCAAAATTGTAGAACAAAAAAATTGAATGTTTACTAGGATTTTTATATTAAAAATGTGTTTTTTTAAGATAAGAATAATATTCCTTACAAATTAATTTAACTCAGATTGAGTCTATTAAAATTTTTGAATTATAAAAGCCTAAAGATTTTTTTTTAAATTCAACTAATACACAAACACATAAACGTTGTGCAAATTTAGGGGGTAGTATGTAATATTCAATATATATATATATGCTCATACTGTTTCAATTAGGTTAAACATGTTTATCTCCTAAAACATTTATCATATCTATGTGGAGAAAACTTTCAAAATACTTTCTTCTAGTGTTATTTAAAATGCGTAATACATAATTGTTATCTATAATCAACAGATGATGCAATGGTATCACAGATTAAGAACTTCTTACTCCTGAAAACCCAAAGACTTGCATTTACTTATATGTATTTAAAGAAATCTAAACCAAGAGATATTTAAGTGTACTATGAAAGAAAAATACTCATTTCCCCTGTCCAAATATTCTGTTCTCAGAGTTTCATCATATCTTATACAAGACTTTGATTTTTATTAAAATAAATACCTTGTGATGAGTAGTAATTTTAACAAGAATATTAAACTCAAATTTCATGTTTATCCAAATAGAGGTAATGTGCTATGTGAGAGCATAGGAAAAAGAATTGTATTAATATTTGCTTTTAGAATAGGAAAAGCAAGAACAAAAAGAAAACAACAAATTTATCTTCATATCTTTAGTTCAGTTATTCACATGCGGCAGGCAAGATATAAATATTTATTGAATTTTAAAACAGTTGCAAAACTATGAACATCACTAATGCATAATAAATCCTTGAAAAGATGGAATAATGCAAAGTTTTTGTAACTTTCTGAGAAGGTTCTGATTGGAAGAACAATCATTTTATTAGAATATAAAAGGAAGTTAAGTTTGATGAGACCAATGGAAAACCCTTCTTGAATATTGCTTTCATATTTAAAAGCTTTACAGTAGGCTCTTCTATGCACATAACATAATTTGATCAATCTCATTCCCCAGGACCTTCCTTTTCCCTCTTTACTCCACCAACATCTGCTTGTTTTATTCTGTTCATTTCCCTTCTACTGTTATTATTTTAATTAACATGATTCATTGCAGTATATTTCTGCATGGACATAGCATAATTTGATAATTTCATTACCCAGTACTTCTTACTTCCTTTCCTTCCTCCCTTTCTCTGGATCTTCTTTCTCTACTTCTATTGGTTTTCTTGTATTTCCATGAAATACACTATTCGGTATTCCTTTTCTCTCTCTCTCTTCTCTTTCTTACTCTAGCTTTCGAATATGTGAGAAAATATTGATTTCCTGATTCTGATGTATTTCACTGAGCTTAATATTTTCTAGTTCCATTCATTTACCAGCAAATAACATAACTTCGTTCTTCATCATGACTGAGTAAAACTCCATTTTGTATATATACCACATTATTTTTATCCAATCATGTATTGAAGATCCCCTGGTTTGGGTCCATAACTTGGCTATTGTGAATTGCACTGCTCTAAACATTGGTATGCTGACTAGTCATGGTGGTACATGACTATAATCTAAGCCCAGGAGGATAAAGCAGGAGGATTGACAGTTCGAGGCCAGTCTTTTTCAATCAATTAATAAAAAAAAAAAAAAAAAAAAAAAAAAGGAAAGAGTGGTGACAGTTGGTTCACAACATAGCACTTACTCATCTTTTCCAGAAGCAGTTACCATGATAGAATGATGGACAGCCTACTGAAGTTTCAGGAAGACATCACTACAGTACACAAGGCAGCATATGCAGGGAATTACTGACAGTCAATATATGATTCTATCTGCCCAATAGTATGGAGAAGAGGATAACAAATAAGAGACCCTTGTTATTCATACTCTCCTCGATACTGTTGGGCAGATAGCAACATATATGGGCTGTCGGCAATTCACAGCATTCCTAATTCAGCACAACCATTTGTAATTCTCATCCCCACAACTTTAGGGTGTGCTGAATTAGGAATGTTGTCTCCTTGAGATAACATGTCTCCTTGAGATACCTGGGAGTTGCTGCTGCTGTTTGTCCACTTGGGTTAAATTTTCAATGGGCCATTACCAAGGTTCATTTTGTTCCCTAGTTGAAAAGAATTGCATTATTGGCTTGGATATTCATCCTGAATTTCCATATAGATCTAGAATTTTAAATATAAAGTGAGACAATGGTGACATGTCTGCAGAACATAGGTTTCTATGGAGTCATTGCCCAGTACGCATGCTCGGTAATGACTGTCAATGGTAAAGGCTCTAACTGCAATCTCATGGCATGCCCACCTAGGGTGGAAGGTCTAGATCACCGCACCAGAAGCAACCCAAACCAGACAAATTACTGGACATACACAATGGAATATTGGAATATATGATTGAGAAAGGAGATGGCGACTACTAAGTTCAGTCTCAGAACCAGCCTGCTCAATGGTTAACTAAAAAAATCCATCAATTTATATTTGTGTCTGTTTTCTCTGCTTCATATTTTTCCCTTTTCTCTGGGACTATATTTCACAGGAAATAAAGCATCAATACTGTTTTGCCTCAAACTCTTCTTTCTAGAGAACACAGATAAAGACATTCCTTAAAAACAAAGCAACATTAATAGATCGTGGGTGTTTCAATGAATACAGAAAATGAATCCTATTTAGTAAAACTCAATAGGTAGCAATCTCAAAAATGATTTACATTTAACTAATCAACTATCTGTTTAAAAATAACGTAGCTACAGTGTTTATTCATTAACATTCTTTACACATCAATTTCTCTTTGAACCAGTGTTATTTCAGTTACAATATATTTGAAACTCAAATTAAAAAAAAATTCAATTTTTAAGCATAGAAAATCTACGAAATAAATAGCACATCTTCTATGTAGCAAGAAATCAAAGGGTAATTAATATAGAACAGACAATGGAACCCCTTTACAAAAGAAGTCACTTGGGATCGTATGTGTCCTTTTACTGTTGTTCATTTTATAATAGACTTCATTATGCAATCTCCAAAGATTTTTTCTAAGGTCAAAAGAAGTGACTTGCATGTGTGTGTATGTGTGCAGGGCTTTTATTCCTCAGCTTTTTAAAAACCCATTTAAACTCTTTGTCCTCATGATCTCTAGAGATGATATTCCGATTTAAGGGCTGGCAAGAACTTTCAAGTCAAATTGCCTATTGTAACACTCTACATTCATTTTTGCATACGAAATGTATAAGGTTTGAGGCAATTCTTAAATATTTAATGTTAATAAATTCTCATGAATTAGGGAAAGAAGTCAGGAAGTGGAAGAGAATATATGATGAAAGGTGCAGTAGATAATTTTATAGATAAATTTAAAAAGAGTGTTTCGAATAAAGTCCAATTTATATAATATGGATAAATTTGCCTATTCTCTGTAACTCTACAACATATAATGTTCCACTAGCTTAGCAATTATTTCCTGTAAATGCACTAAATATCTTAGGTAGTATTTTGCTTTTATTGTTATCGAGATATAAATGTTACTGTGTTATTCCACTTTACTCTTTCAATCATTAGATGTAATTTGAACACCTAGTTTCTTAATACATTTACTCCTAAATTCTGGGTATCTGTGTTTTTGCCTTATGTAGTTTACAACCTGATAAGAAGATAAGCATCCCTTGCTGCCTCCTCTAGACAAGGCTAACTCTAACACATTAGTTTAAAAATACAATGGAGGCATAAACGATATTAAAACTAAAGAGACATATTTGCCAAGGGGATGAAAATGCCTTCACAGAGGAAATATAGAATATAGAATTAAATGTTTAGTTGTATTTGCTATCATAAATTAATTATTTGAAAAGGAAAATAAAAACATGATCATCAATAGATGATTACCACAGTAGGTTATAAATCTGTTCAGTTCATGTCAATTTTGACATTTATTGACATATTCTGATACAATGACAAGTAAGATTCCATGTCTTGTATATGTTGAGAAATAAAGTCAATTTGTGTGCATGTGTGTGTGTGTGTGTTCAATGCTATTCCATATAAAGTCATGAAAAAAAAAGTGTCAATGAAATATGATTAATAAAATCATTTTATTGACAAATGAAATCATTTATTTTGTAAGAAAATTCTCTACATCTGGGCATGCTCCACAAGAATATTACTTATACATGAGTTATTGTCATTGTTTACATAAGCCTGAGAAAAACTTTCATTTTTATCATGTACATCTTTTTTTGATGTTTCTGAACAATGCAACACACTAATATGGTAGTAATTACTAAACTATAAAATCTCCTTTTAACCTTCACTCAGAGAATTAGGTGTTCACTTGTCTTCAAGATCTGAACATTATGATTAGTCCCACAACTCCTTATTTTCTATCCATATTGGTAAAGTACATTTTTAATATTTCATTTAGATGTTACATTTTTGGTTCTTTGTTTTTCCAAGTCATCTAACACTTCGACCTTAACTTGGCCATCTTAAAACATAGGGATGTATGCAATAATTTTGTATCTAAAGATTTTCTACCTGTAAATTAAATGATTCATTTTAATATAACTTTTAGATCATTAGAGAATTTTCTGGTATCATACTCAAGGTTTAATTTTAACAATTCATGTGTGACAGACTGAATTAAATTGCCACCTTCAAGAGCATACTGGAATAGGATTGCTTAAAGATTGACTATCTTTTTGAAATTAGGGCAAGTGAACAGAGAATATTATATATGTCATAGCTCTTTTGAAGTTGTAACAAATTGCTGGATGTTTATAAATATCTAAGCATTAAATATTTATCAAAATTTCAAGAGTCATATAAGAAAAAGCTTGAAAGCAATGTAATACACACACTAATAAATTATTTTAGTACAAAAATCTAAAATAAACTTAGTTAACTTTACACTTTGGTAGCACATATTTATAAATGTATTGTTTTACTTATACTGTAAGTACACTACTTACCTTTATGGTAGCATTACACCTTTTATCCAGAAAAAAAAGAACAAAAATATACTTAGTCCTCTGAAATTTGAATATTCCAAAAAGAACATTAGAAAGGCTTATCAGAATTCTTATCCTCCTTTACTAATTCAAACAAAACTTTCACTAAATATGTGGAAGACTGTCAAATCAGTAAACATGTTTTAAGAACTTTTCGTGTGTTTGACGCTCATTTAGTTGTATACATTTAAAAATTGGAACATAACTTTTCTAAAAAGAGGAGATTACACAGAAAATGTGTGTTACCGTTTATATGTTAAGTGTCACCCAAAAGCTCACATGCTAGACAATACAAGAAGGTTTAGAGATGAAATGATTGACTTATGAGGGCCTTGAACTAATCAGTGCATTAATGCCCTAATAGGGTTAATTGGGTGATAGCTGTAAGCAGGTAGTGTGTGACTGGAAGAGGTAGGCCATTGGGGTGTGACTTTGAAGGTATATATTTTGTTCTTGAGAGAGGGTTTCTCTCTCTGTTTCCTGGTGCCAACTCCTGAGCTTCTTTTCTCCTTCATACTCTTCTTTCTCAACGTTTTGCCTCTTCTCAGGGACAGAGCAATGGAGTCTGCCATCTATGGACTGAGACCTCTGAAAACATGAGCACCAAATAAACTTTTTCTCCTCTAAAATAGTTCCTGTCAGATATTTTGGTCACAGCAGAGAAAAAGCTGACTAACACCAATAATACATAAATGTTGTGTTGGAGGCAGAACAAGATGGCAGCTAAAATTCTCCAGTAATCATCTTCTTGGAGACATAGTAAACCACCATCTCTACAGCCAAGGAAGCCAGGTGAAAGGGCATAATTCCTAATTACAAGAAAAGACACAGAAGAAGGCAGGAAGAAAACAGTTCATACATCAGTCTAAGCAACATGGAGAGAAAGGCCACCTTCTTAGAGGAAAGAGAAGGAACTGAATATAGACTTAGACTTGAAACTCAGTATCAGGCATATGAATGTGAAAAAACACAACCTCTGTCCCTAGGCCAGTAGCCACAGACTGAACCACTGGAATTGCCTTTGCCGGACAGTTAAGGGCCTGACTCTACCAGCCCTCTCACTCTGGTGCATCAGAAGGGGTGGAAAAACTACACCTCCTGAAAAGAGTACAATAACCAACACACAACTTTGCCTTGAAGTCCAATATTAAGCATCCCATAGTGAGACCCATCACTGGATAGAAGTCAATGGCTCTATTACCAGGCCAATACTCACAAATGTAGCCCCTCTAGACCTAACTCCTCTTTAGGTGGAGACCTAAAACTTGTGGCACAGATCCAAGTTTGACCTGCATATTGTTGGGACATATCCACACTTCCAGAGACTGTATTGTTTCTTGTGAGTTGAGAGTCAGGCAGTCCAGCTTGGGGTCAGGCTTGGTGGCCAAATGACAGTCTCTACCACCCACCTTCCAACCTCAGGCAACATAGCCATACCTAGGCTTATGTTCATAGACAGAGTATCCAGACCTTCCTTAGCACAAGCAGAGGTCTGCACCCTGGTGGGAAGATTTAAGTTTTGACCTGCAACATGGCTAGATGTTGATTTCACCATGTAATTGTGCAGGTCCTCGAAGGCATGAAACTCAAGCATAACTCTGTCGACCACTGCCCAGGTGACCAACTATCTCCAACAATACTTCCAAAAACTAGGGCAGCATAGAGTGGAAGATAATTCTGTTTTCTGGGGATAGGACAGAGTAGCAAGTTCATGACTTTGCTCTGAAAATTAGTAAGAATAGCAAAACTTAACATTGTATAGATCCTAGTGTCCTCTGCCCCCAGGGCTGCCTGTGAGTGCGACCTCTGAAACACTTCCAGTGCCAGGAGAAGACAAGAAACCCTAGACTATTTGTCTTCTATTCCAGTTCATATCAATGGCACTGGTTATAGTAGCCTTAGGCAATGAGTCTTTATCAGCAACAAGTAGTCCATTTTGGTGTGTCCCTGTGTACTACTCTAATGCTGTGATTGTCTTGTTGGAATGTGGGCTCAGTATGTGACATAGCTTTGTGGTATTGTTGGCCAAAGACATGGAATGGAAACTTGGTTGTCTCCCGTTACTGTAATTATGGAAAGAACATGGCAGAATACTGCAGTGCTTGATCACAGACGGGTAACTCTGGATGAAGTGCTTGGGAATGCTGAGCCCAGGGAGAGGCTTGTGGGCATGGACTAACCTTGATATATACTTTTCCAATTTATGATGAACAATGTGTCAACTGTAGAGTGTGGGTCAACCTGGTCTTGGATCACATTCTCATGCTGAAACATGGACAGCAAAACTAACACACTTTCATAGCAAACCTAGAGTTAGTTTACCATCTAGTGATAAAATGGTGGAAGTGATTACTGGGTCAGGGAAAATAATCAAACTGCATTTATTTCGGGTGAAGGACAGAAACAAAGCCAGAGAACAAATTTGGGAACAAATAACTAATCTTTCAATTCCAGATGATGTGGCACTGAGATAAGATAGAAGAAATAAGATATAAGTAGAAAGGAGACATAAAGGAAGGATAAGGAAATAAGATTTTAATTCAGAAGTTACTCATGCTTTTCCAGACCTGTTACTCCCAAATCCCTGAGAAATTTATAAATATACTTATAAGTAGAAAGATCTGATATATTCTATAATTCAGAAGACTTTCTAGTGCTAGTTATTGAACTAAATAATGAAGACTGCACCATCCGGATGATCCAAAAGTTAATCAGACAATCACAAATCATCTTCAAGTCACCAGACTAATATCATTACTACATAGCTTTCCATACCCACACCTCATCAAGTTTCCTATACGATAAGAGCCAGGAACCCCCACCACACATCAATCATTCTCAAGATGGCCCACATTCTCCCTTGAATGTATATTCCTTGTTTTACTGGAAAGGCATCTCTCTATTGAGATTGCCTACATTGTTGCTTAAATATGTATCTTTTTTCTTTAAAAATAAAAAGAAAATCTGTCTATGCCTCTGACTGTCATATGCTGAAATTCTTTTCTATCACATAAGCCAAGGGCTCTGCAGGCCCAGAGTTGAGTTTCCCCTTCTCTGTGGGTGTTCCTAAGGCCCTCCTTCAAAGACACCTCTTCTCCCATGACAGCACAAGAAGCATCAATAATTTTCAAACAAACTATGACTTTGTTTAATAGTCAAAATTAATTACTAGAACCTGATTGTGTCGTTTAGTAACCAGTACAGACAAGCATTTAGGTGGATAAGTTAAAACAGCTATTTTCAGAAAACTCAATACTCTTTAGGAAAACACAGAAACTGTGAGTGTGTTATGCTGCTAACAGACTGGACACATTTGTGTCTTTCCACAATGTAATTCATTGGATAACAATAAAATCATAAGTTACATAAATTTCATTAGCTTTAATTCACCCACCTTTAGTGGTTCACTTGGTAGCCATGAGCAGGGCAATCACAAGTTCTTTTATTCCATTTCAGTCTTAATTACTGATAACTTTAAAACTTAAGTCACACATAACACTCGACACAATGATATATAGGTTACAGAAGCACTAAGAAAGCATCAGAGTGTTCACGGGGCTAAAAAAGGCAGAATTGACGGCAAAGGCAGAAACCTGAAACTGACACAAGTATCACTGCAGGTGGGCAGATGAGATGCACTAACCAACTCCCAGATTTTGTTTAAGGCAATGCATGGAGCTATTCTAGTCCCAGACCTTGTTCAAGGCAAGTGTCTGTATTACAGGCAGTATTGAGTGGGGTGCATCAAGCAGGGAGATCAGGATGAACTGAAGCCCCAGGGACAGAATTGGGAGTTTTTCACCTGCCCATTTAAGGACATATTCACCAGATGGTCAGTTGGTATGTGCCACCATGCCACTGTGTTAAGTGTCCCTCATTTTTATTTGTTTAGGTAAAGAAGTTGCATCATTATTGGTCTTTTCATAGCTCATGGGCCTGGTTTCCCTGACATGGATTTAATATGCCCATGCACATATGTGCCACTAATTTAGCTTGATATGTTTGCAAGCAGTGACTTTTGCTAGCATGTTTAATTTGCAGCTTATGATGGTGCTGTAAAGATGGGGGTTATTCTTTTTGATAAGTTCTCTATGTTCAACATCTGGTGGTTATGTATTTGTCCAGACAAGTCACTGAGTCATTCTGCCTTAGCACTTGCATTCAAGATTCAAGCTCAGGGCAAACTGCTCTATATAAAACAGAGCAGAACCAGTCTGAAGTCAGCTCTTCAACAACTTGGAGCAATTTAGAGTAGGACACAGCCTGCTTTTCACAGAAATAATGGAATATTTTAACAGAGAAACTGAATATCTTAATAATGAATTAATGGGATTGAATCAGTAATATCTCCCATCAATGAAAAGATAGTTGGTTGCACTGCTGTGTTCTACCAAATATTTAAAGAAAGACTAATGACAATTCTTCTTAATTTTTTTTTTCAAAAATTGAACAGGTTGGAATTTTTCCAAACTCATTTTAAAAGGCTAGCATTATCCTGACACCAAAACTAGGGAACACAAGAAAAGGCAGCTAAAGGGAAATACCTTTGAAGAAAACCTTTTTTTAGAAAGTCCAAAAGCATATTAAAAAGTTAGATTATTCACATAACCAAGTAAGATTTACCCAAGGTATGCAAATATGGTTTGCTATATGCAAAACAATGAATTTTGTCCTACACATCAACAAAGTATAGGGCAAAACCATTTCAATAGATTTAGAAAAGGCATCTGATAAAATTCAACATCACTTCATGGTAAAAAACTCTAAACAAGTTAGGTATAAAAGGAATTCAATATAATAAAGGTCAAATATAATAAGCAAATAGCTAACGTCATACTGAATATGGAAAAGCTGATTTTTGTCTAAGATCTGAATCAACACTTGTATTAAACATAGCACTGCAAGTACTAGCAAGAGCAATGAGATGAGAGAAAGAAATAAAGGTCATATAAGTTGGAAAAGAGGAAGTCAAACTGTCACCTTTTGCAGACAACATATTTTACATATAAAACCCCCAAAAATGCCACCCAAAATTATTAGAACTTTTAAATGAATTCGAATAAGTTGCAATTTACAAAATCAAGATTCAGAAAGTGGTAGTGTTCCTAAACAACTACAGATAACTAATTATCTGAAACAGAAATCAAGAAAGCATTGCTCATTAAAAAAAAAAGAGAGAGAGAATAAAATGCCTAAGAAGATTTTTAAGCAAAGAGGGGGAAAGACATCTACACCAACAACTATTAAATATTGATGAAAGAAATTTTACAGGTTCCCCCCACCCAGCCAATGGAAAAATGTCCAATATTCATGGATTGAATGAATCAATATTGTTAAGTTGTCCATACTATCTAAAATAATCTACAGAGTCAATTCAATCCATACCAAAAATATAGATGTCACACTACTAGAAAAAATTTCCTCCAGTTTGCATTAACACATAAACAAAATATCCATATCAATCTTGAGCAAAGAGACTAAAATAGGAGTATTATATTACCTAATTACAAAATAAAGTACAAAGTTAAATTGACCAAAATATCATAGTATCAGCATCAAAAACAGAATTCAGGCCAATGGAAAAGAATAGAGAACATAAAGTAAATCTGTGCATGTGTAGTCAACTGATTTTTTGACCAAGATGCTGGACATATTTATGAAAGAGTCAGTATTCAATAAATCATGCTACAAAAATTGGTATTCACATGCAAAATAAAGAAAAATAGATCCTTTTTTCTCAGTGGTTACAAAAATCAAGTCAAAATATATGAAAGACATAAATGTAAGTCTGGAACCTATGAACCCAACTAGAAGAAAATATGGGGAAATGCTTTGGAAACAATCATTAGAATTCAAAGATAACCTACAGAATGGGAGAGGATATTTGAAATCTGCACATCTGACAAAGGAAGGAGAATATATAATTAACACCTAAAACTAAAAAGCAATACTACAACTACTACTACTACTATTATGACTAATATCCCAATTAAAAATGGATAATAGACCTACTTAAATAGAATATCTCCAAAGAAGACATACAAATGGCCAACAAGCATATGAAAAAACTGTTCAACATCACTTCTTATGTGAGAAATGCAGATTAAAAGCACAATGAGATATCATTTCACCTCAGTAGGAATGGCTATCAAGGAGACTAACAGAAATGAGTGCTTTGTGAGGATGTAAGAAAATGGGACATTTGCACACTGTTGGTGGGAATGTGGTTGGTACAATCATTATGGAAATATAGAAGTTCAATAAAAATAATAGGATACATTTGATTCAGTAATCTCACTACTGGGTATATATCTAAAGGAAATGAAATCAGTAACTCAAGGAGACACCTGCAATCTCATATTCCCTTCAGTTCTCTTCACAAGAGCCAAATGACAGAAACAACCTAAATGTCCACCAACTGATGAATAGATGGAGAAATTGTGGTACAGGTATGCATGAAATGCTTTTCGGCCATGAAAAAAAAAAAATGAAATCCTGTCATTTGCAACAACATAGAGATCATTATGTTTAGTGAAATAATCCAGGCATAGAAAGATAAATGCCACATGAACTCACTCATATATGGAATATAAAATCTTGAAGTAGGAGCCAGGCACAGTGGCACACACCTGTAATCCCAGTGGCTCTGGAAGCTGAGGCAGGAATGATCCTGAGTTCAAAGCCGGCCTTAGGAAAAGCAAGGCGTGAAGCAAATCAGTGAGACTCCTTCTCTAAATAAAATACAAAATAGGGCTGGGGATGTGGCCCAGTGACTGAGTACCCCTGAGCTCAATCCCTGGTAATCCCCCGCCCCAAAAAATACAAATAACAAAACACCCTTGAACTTGGAGTTGAGATCAGAATGGTAGTTACCAGAGGCTGGGGAGAGTAGAAGGGAGGGAGTAATGAGATGGGTAGATCAGTGTGTGCAAAGTTACAGTTAGGTATGAGTCACAAGTTCTAATTTGACATTGCAGAGTGGAGGGAATATAATGATACTGTAATGTATATTTCAAAAACCTGGAAGAAACGTTTTTAATGCTTTCGCCATCAAGAAATGACAAATATTCATTGTATGGTTATATGTAACCTGGTTTTAGCATTATTCATTGTACACAGAACCCTATAATTATGTACAATGCAGAACCCTATAATTATGTACAATTTTTGTGAGTTTGTGTATTAGTTAAAATTAATTTAACTAAAAAAAATAAATAGGTACATCTAGTTTGTGAGTTTAGGATGGGGAGAGTCACAATATGTCTATTACTTCTCATTATAACATTTAAATCATTGGTTTTTTTTTAATCTTCTTCAAGTATTATTCTAACAAAAAATTAAAACATAAAGACACCAAAACTTATCTGTAAACCAAATGGTTTTTAAGTTTTAAGCATCAATTGTTATCAGTAATATGTTTTTCCTGATTACCATCCACTGAACCTGAAATACTTCAACAAACAAGTAATATAGACCCAGCATCGCAAAAAAAAAAGAAAAGCAAGTAATGTAGAGTAATAATAAATTAACTATACAAAACTTAAATTGGTCTATCAAATATATTTATTCTCAGCAACAAGTACTTGATTACAATGAAAAATAGATAAAAATATATGTACATATGTGTGTATATATGATTTTATAATCTGAATATATGACTGTGCCATTCCAGAATGTGAACCATCTTTTTCAAGTCTGAAACCCAAATCTATTGTTCTATCCTTTGTTTCCTATAAATAGTTGTCCTATCCTTTGTTTCATTACTTCAGAGAGATCTAAAGACTAATATCAGGCACAGTATCAATAATCCTAATCTGTATTTTAAAACTCTATTGCTTTATACTGATGATTAAGAACTGTGGTCTTATTTTTTGAAATATAAACCAAAGTACAATAGACTTTAATTCTATGTTTTTTCTTGTAGGGGGGTGTTTCCACTGACACAGCCCATAATGAATAGCACTGGAAACTTTTTGCATTATTATGACTAATTGGAGATATTACTTAAGTTTGGTATTACATATATATAATCATGAGACTTCTGTTATTTAAAGTTGACATATTTGCTGAAAATAATCTAATGAATAATTGACTATATAACTTCAATTACATATTATTAATAGTTATTATTCTATTTATTATTATAAGGAAGTCAGACTACATAACCATTCAATTCTTTTTATTGTAAACAAATGGGATACATCTTGTTTCTCTGTTTGTACATAGAGTAAAGGAATACCATTTGTGTAATCATAAATTTACATAGGGTAATGTTATTTGATTCATTCTGTTATTTTTTTCCCTTCCCCCCCACCCCTCCCACTCCTTTTTTAGATACAGTACTTCCTTCCTCCATTCTTGTCCCCCTCCCACCCCTCCATTATGTGTCATCATCTGCTTATCAGTGAGATCATTGGTCCTTTGGTTTTTTGAGATTGGCTTACCTCACTTAGCATGATATCCTCCAATTTCATCCATTTGCCTGCAAATGCCATAATTTTATCATTTTTTATGTCTGAGTAATATTCCATTATATATATATATACCACAGTTTCTTCATAATTGGTTAGATATTAAGCATTCAAGTAAATGAAGTAACCCCATAAGCACTTCACCTGGTGCAATATGTGCAAAGAAAGATGACATTCTTTAGTTCCATTTGTGTTAATTCTCTTTGGTAAAGTGAGCCTCTTGTTTTCCTCATGTAATGAATATATGTTTTGCAGCTGAGATGTTTTAAATAATAATTGCTACAATTTTTATACTTCCTATCACTATAAAATGTAAAGTGTGTTTAGAATGGGTATTGAATTTAAGTCAGCTTAAAAAATTTCAGCAGGTTACCAGATAAAATGTAAAGGTATTGATATATAAAAATGGGCAAAATCTAAGAATTTCATGTTAAAACATATTTTATCTTTGGTAGTATTCCATCTACATATTCTATACATCAATACTTTTTTTTAACTATTCTTTAAAATGTGTTTTTCTCATATGAAAATAATAAGATAATGAAGAGAGCAAAACAGTGTGAACAAGAGCAAAACTTAACCAAAGAATGAGGACCTGAAAAAGACATTTTATCTTACTCTAGCAGCAATAGAATATCTTCCTCCATTAATTTAATAAACTAAATCAATTATTATTCTATGCCATATACTCCTCCTAAGAATACCTTTATGAAATCTCAAACTTCTTCATTTCAAAAAGCTAATGGAAAAGCAGACACATATAATGCATTATAATCATAAAAGTACCATAATCACACACACATACACACATATACACACACACACAAACACAGGCTGTGTAGATATCACAAGTTTTATTTTCATAAATCACAGAAGATGATTTCTGAACTGAAGTTTTATAGCAGGAGACAGCTCCATGAAATTGAGAGTGGAAGTTAACCAAGAAGAAGTTCATTCTAGGCTGAGTGAGGACCCAGAGATGTCCAGACTATTGCACATTTGCTCATATTCTATTCATTTCATATAGTTAAGACATATATTTTGAGGATATAACATTGATATAGGACATTAAAGAGTTTGAAAATCATTAGTCTATAAATGGTGTCACACACTGTGTTTGGGAAGTTGTATAAAGGAAATAAGAATTTTATGAAGAAATAGGAGAGGAGTTACATGACAAATTTTAAAACTTATAAAGAACATTTGAGCAGCAGTATGACAAATAGCTCCTAATGCACTGAGATAAAAAAGAGAAATTCAATCCCTGAAAAAAGGACGGCTCTACTTTGTAAGAGACCAAAGGAATTTTAAAATCATTAAGGCAATAGAATTGACATGCCTGGATTAATTTGAAATGTACGGGAGATAAGAAGTCATGGAGGAAACCATGGTTTGGGTTTGATTAGCAGAGGATATAAAATAGAAGAATATTTAGTCAGAACGAAAATATGACAAATTCATTTTGGCTATTTTAAGCAGGTTGTACCTACAACCACACAGGTTAATATGCCAAAGAAGAAGCGATTTTCACAGGTTTGAACCTCAAGAATGAAGTTTAGATTGGGGAAAGACAATGTAAAATCATCACTATGTTTAGAAGTGAGCATGCAGCAATAATGATGACTGAAATTCTTGAGAATATAGCATGCAGTAGACAGAAGCAGGTGAAGTCCACAAAGAAGATGGAGAAGGAAATTAGGAGTTAAAAAGTTGTCACAATTTATATCAAGCCTGCATTTTTTAAAAAAAAGATTATAATACATGGTGGTAAAATCTGAAGAGAGACTATGTAATATTCTAAGAATCGTTCAATGAAATCAGGAAAGGGAAAATGACTGATAAGCCCAAGTAACTTTGTAACGGAGTAATAATTATGGACTAGCTATGGTAGGTCAAGTATTGGAAGGCAAGCAGAGAAATGCAGCTGATTTCTTTCTAGGCACATAGTATCTTTATGTTATCAAATTACATTAAGAAAAATAAAATATAAGTTATTACGAATGACCAATAAATCTTTTCAATATATAATTTTAGAAAGTGAAAAACATGAGATTCCTTGTTTTTCAAAAACATATTGATTTTGTTGTTAAATTAGTATATTCAATTCCTAATTAATAAACTTTAATCATGAACTTTCATTTATCTCCATTCTCTACCACCTAGATTTGTTGTCACCATGAACCACAGAATATTATTTTAGATCATGGAACATACTTTCCTCTAGTAGCTCTATGATGGTTGCTAATCTGGACCTGTGAGTTCCTTGGTGATAACTACACCATACATCCATTGTCCCTTTAATCCTACTTTAAATTCCATGGGAATTTTGTCTGACCTCGGGGCAGGGAAAAGCAACTTGGATAAATTTTAAAATATTTTCTGCTTTACACTTGGATCACATCTTTGAAATATGAAAAATAAAACAGTATGTTCTTTGTCCTATTGTTCCCTTTGATAATCTTGCCTAAAGTAGTGTAAACACTGTTTACTATCACTTTCTCAGGGGAAGAGATTTCAAAAGTCAATTAACAACAACCAAATAGTGAAGTACCTAGAAGAATATATAACTTAATATTCCAAATAGGTTTTATCATATGTTTATTACAGCTGAAAGAAAAAAAAAAGTTAGCCAATTAGGATTGCTGTGAATGATATCATGCAAATAATTCTGAATCATGTCATTTTGACTAATCAGAGCAAGCAATATGGAAGCCTCCATCTTGAGAAGATGACTTCTTTTAGCAAAATTTAATTTTTTCCCCTATACCTGTAAAGTCACTATGGTGTTAGCATATCCAATGAGTATCTGGGTAGATGTCCTGTCTGTTTCATGACTGGATGCACAAGTCCCTAAATAGATCTGGGACTGCACTGGTATTTGGGTGCTTCAAAAACAATATACCTTTCACAAGGATGATTAAACTGTGAATGTGTGAAACACAGATTTCAAACTGATTTGTCATAATAGAGATAATTTTTACCAAAGAATTCCAACAGACAAGCAGAGTCAAGAGAAAAAGAATGAGGCAAACCTTAATGATTTACATTTTTTTCTTGAATTTGGTATTCTTCTAAGATTTCCCTAATTCTAAGCATTCTAGTTTTGATCCAGTGCAGAACCTTTATGAACCAAAGTTAAAGTTGGATTTTTCACATTCAGGTAAACATAGGTAAATGAGGTCAGAATGTGGCAGATTACAGATTTGTATTACCTGATTTGTAATTTAGGGTTGACAGAGGATTGAGATTTAGAACACTATAAGGAAATATGTGAAATATTGTAGTTGTTCTACCATTTCTTGCAATAAGAAACATTCTGTAATAAAATGGGCTTTAAGCAGATAAGAAGCAAGACACAATAGTATCACTTCTTTCTGGTTTATGGCAGGAATCTAGAATGAATATAGGCAATTTTAAAATTGCAAAAGTACTGATCTTTCTTCTCCAAGATAAAGTTTATGAGAGCAAAATTGAGTGCGACTCTTAAATAAGAACAAGGAATACAAATAAGATCCAGAGAAATGGAAGAGGTTTGATCTCTCTGCATTAACATTATACTGATGTGGAAACGTGAATTAAATGTATAGAACACATTAAAACTGAAAACTTTGTGCAAATAAACATGACGATATGTCAGAAATAATTTTTGAATTCATTGCATTTGAAGTGATATTTTACATATAATTAAGAAAAATATATCACATATTAATTTAACCATTGATTTTTATATTTTTGTGTGACTACTGGAATAGTTAAAACTGCACATATTGCTCACAATTGTGGCTTCCATTAAATTTCTATTTTACAGCATTTTTTTATGTTTTCCCAAATATTAAAGCAAACAATATGAAATTTCCTGTCTTCTAGTGAAAAATCTCTAACATAGATATGCATTGTTGCCACTATAAGTTACTATCAATTGTGTTATAACATAGTTACTAGAGACACACCCTGTATGCCCATTCAACTTAGTTCTAGACTCAAACACAAGCTGGTCAACCAGAAAGTGAAAGGACAGAAAAAAGCATGATCAGTTATCTCCTGCTAGTTAAAAAAAAAAAAAAAAAACAAATGAAACAAAATAAACCAAACAAACAAACAAAACATAAATGTCAGAAATTGAAAGATATGCAGTTAACCAGGATTCGGGAGGGCTCACATTACTATAAAGGAATAAAACCTGTCAAACATCTGTTTCTCTCTCCTCCCAATGCAAAGTAAATACCCAGTCAAATTCACTGACCCAAGCACGTACTAATCTCATTAGTCTCATACTAGTCTATCAAGTATGAAGGTGTTTTGTTCTGTTGTTTTCCCTTTTCCATCTGTTTTCTTTTCTTTCTTTCTTTTTTTTTTGGTACCAAGGATTGAATCCAGGGGCACTTACCACTGAGCTACACCCCCAGCCCTTTTTCAGATTTTAGAGTCTTGCTAAGTGGCTTAGGGACTTTAAATTACTGAGGCTTGCTTTGAACTCCTGATCCTCCTGCCTCAGTCTCTCAAGGTGTAGCGATTACAGTTATGTACCAACACTCTGGGCTTCCCCCCATCTTTTGATATAAATATGCTATAAACTGATTTGCTATCCTCTCTTTGTTCTTTTACCAAAGATGATTTGCAATTGTAGGTACTTTTTTTTCTCATTCCCTATTGTCTTTGGAATGAACATGTCCTTTAACCTCACAATGACAAGCCATCTAAAGCCACAGGTTGCATCAAAACAGAAAAAAAAAAAAAAAAAAAAAAAGCTGTGTTAAACAATTTTACTGTTCTTTGGGAAAGATTTGTATATATGACATATCCATCGTAGTTAGAATGACAGAATCAGAATGTTACATTAGAGATAAATATTGTAGTTTAATATGACATGTGAAATGGAATAAATATACTCTGGGACCTAAGAAGGCAAAGTAAGTTATAAATCAGTACATATATTTGGTTAATTGTTTTTTGTTTAATAATTTCTTTTTACTTTTATCTCTTCTAGTAATATACATATTCCATTTTCCTTTGGAAATTTTTTATAATAATCTATGTGGTTATGGGATCTATGTATTATGATGCTTCCTTTCCAAGTACAAGGTTGAAACCAAGGATGTTTCTTCTTATACCACCTTGCATAATACAATTATATTTAATAGCGTATGTGTATATGAATACATGTATCTCCACATTTGGAAGTTGTCTTGCCTTATCATAAAGACACTCAATAAATTATTACATAAAAAGGTAGAGAATATAGGGAAAGGCAGATAGGAAGAAAGTTCAGAATATTAAATGAAGATAGCTCTATGCCGAAGCATTTCTGATTTGGTTTTTGTTGTTGCGTAATTACCTCTCCATTGCATGCAGTCTAGGGTTCACAAAGGAACCAGTGCTGATGACAACACTTCAAGAGATCTGCCTCTTGTTTTCTTATTGGGTAAAAGGCAATTCCCTGCTATTTTTCCAAATCTTCCTCAGGTTTATTTAGCTGTTTGGGTTTGGGTTTTAATATACAGAACATCTAATTATAGTATGAAACACTGTTTTAGTTAATTTAAAGTTACTTAAAGTGTTCTTCTTAGGCATACCCAAAACACTTTCTAGTAAGTGTTTCTGTTTTCCTTAGTATATTGACCACATTCTTTTGTCATTATTTGAAATGAATACCTTGATTTATAATAATACCCTTCTAGTGTGTGTAAATTATTTCACATTAAGTATCTGATCATATTAGTTATAAGTCTAAAGTCTTGAGTTGATTTAAATTTGATGACTAAATTTTCTAAGTCAAATAGCAGCTGTGTTTCAAAGTACTAACATGTATTTCTTTGCTGCAGAATGACAGTTATTTTCAAGCGCCTTGTACAACCATATTGTCTGTGGGATTTGATCATCAATAAGTGGATATATTTCTTTTGCAAAGCTGGATTGGAAATGGAATGTCAAGCAAATTTATGCACACCCCAAAATTGATTGAATGAGGAATATATGAGAAACAATCATAATAAGGTTTTTTAGATACCAAGAAACTATGAAAGATTAGGTTATCTAGAGATGTACTGCAATTGCTGCTTCTG
The DNA here is from genome assembly GCF_902686445.1 of Sciurus carolinensis. Lineage (NCBI taxonomy): Eukaryota > Metazoa > Chordata > Mammalia > Rodentia > Sciuridae > Sciurus > Sciurus carolinensis. The sequence continues at coordinate 92,252,811 of NC_062224.1, forward strand.
TAATGAAGAATATTGCTTCCCAGTTCTCAATTTTCTTCATAGTTCTATTTTTATGTCATATGAAATTAATGTGAATAACAATATATATGTATCATTCAAACATGAATTTTATATGAACTTCCAAATGTACACAAAATCACCACAGTTATAAAATAATTAGTCACAAAAGCACACAGATATTTTATAACTAGTAAACACATTTTAATAAAAAAACCTGTAGATTGACTATAAGACATGTATTTTAATTCAGTATTTATCAAGTTTGTTGATCATCAGTTTTTTTGACACTTAATGCATTCATGTTTATTAATTTGGATATATTCCTTCCTGTTTTATTTCTGAAAATTTAACACTGTGGAAAATATAAGAATGTGTGTGTGTGTGTGTGTTTGTGTGTGTGTGTGTGTGTGTGTTTTACAGCAAAAAGGGCAAAATGAAAATAATATTTGGTGATATACTACTTTTTAAAGGTCTTTTGGGATCAATGTTACTATGACACTTTTGGAGACTGCCCTTGCATATGGAATTCAAATGTAAGAGGCTGCAATTCTCTTTCAATGTGTTGAAGATTCAGAAGTCTGATAGTTTTATTTTGAAATATTTTACATCATTTATGTACTTCAAAACCAATCTGTATTTGTATTTAATCCTTTAGAGATTAAATAAATATCAACTAAAGTGTTTAAAACAATGCTCAGCACATAATTACCACTAAAAATATCTTAATCATTAAGAATCATAAATTAAATTCACCTACTTCAGTCAATGCTTGAATATCAATCCAAAATTTTGTATCAGTGATTAATTATTAAGATTTTCTGAAAGGGAATATGACGGATTATATTACATCATATCTCAAGTAGATTTAGCTTCGAGGTGTTTGAAGAACTTACCCACTTGCTGGTTGAGCAAAGGAGACTGAATTAGGACTAAGCAGTATGCAAAGAAAACATGGACACAAAGGGTGTCCAACAGAACACCAAATATCAGTGTCCAAAAAATATACATATAAGATAGAATATGAACTCATGAAAAGGGAAATACAATGGAAGAAACTTAACTCATGGATAGATGATTAGTTAAGATAATGCTAATGGCGGTAACAGACTAAACTGTGATATAATAGTTTAACGTTATAGAAGTTAAGATATTTCTCACCTAAAGTCCAATCATATACAGACCACCATGTGTACTGACAGTTTGTAGGTATTCTAAAGGAGAATGGATCACTACATAAAGATTTTATATATGCCCAACCTGCATAATGTTGGTATGACATATGCCCACTCCATTGATGACTCTATTGCATGGCCAATAGGTTGAGACATGTCTACTAAATATGGGTTTATAAGGAAAATAAATGAACTTGTAGAGTTTGCAAGTCTGGTCAGAAGGACTTTAGGAAGTACTTAGATTCAGAATTCATCCAGAAGCATTAAAATTATTATAATGGTCCTGATAATGTTGAACACATCCACAAAGCAAAGAGCTTTGAATGTACACTGGAGATAGAATGTTTGTAAACAGACAAAAGATGGTTTAGTGCAGTTCCCTGCATAAATAATACAATTTCAAAATGATCAAGTAATAAAGATAGGGATCTGCTGCTTCTGATTTGAAAAACAATGCAGACTTTGGTAGAAGAAATTTCTTAAACGTAAGATATTCTTAGAATTCGTCTCAAATGTATCAAAAATGAGCCTCAGTCAATAATCACAATTTTGTAGTTAACTAGAGGGTGAAAAATCAGGACAAAATGAGTGACTGGGCAGGAATGACTTAGAATATGGAAAAATCTTATTGCCTGTAATTGAGCAAGGTCAATGCTATTTTACAGAATTAGGTATTAACATTCCACTGATTTAAAAATGCATTGTTAGGTCAGTGCACCAGCAATGTAGATGGTATTTTATCCTAAATATCCTGCAGTTGTCTATAATAATAGATTATATTTAAATTTTGATTCAAGACATATTATTTTAGTACATTCGTAACTGGTGGGGTGGTGCATAACTATAATCCTGGTGAATTGGTAGACTGAAGCAGGAGTATTGCAAGTTGGAGGCCAGCTTCAGCAATTTAGGAGTCCTTGCCTCAAAATTAAAAATAAAAGGAACTAGGGAGGTAGTAGTTCAGTGCTAAAGCACTCCTAGTTTCAATCCCCAATACCAAAATAATAATTATAATAATTACATTTGTTTATCTAGTTTTTATGGAATCTGCATCTATATTAGGTTGAAAAAGAACAAAAGAAAAAGAAGAAGGATGGGAGGAGGAGATCAGTGAAAAGGAGGATAAGAGGAAAGAGAAAGGAGCAGGAGGAGTATAAAGGTGACTAGAAAAGTAACTGCTAGCAAATTAAGTGCTAAGTATATTTTCTTTTACTCCTGATATCAGTTGCACAAGTCAGTTCAAACCTGAGTGAGAGAGAACTGTTACATTAATATTCTCTCTGAGAGAACAGGCTTTTTATTGTATTGAACAATGGAATGCTCCCAACATCCTAAATATAGAAAATCATTTCATGCTTTATGCATTTTATAATATGCTTTTGTGTCTAAATGCATTTAAATATAAAAGAAAATCCCAATGTCTAAGAATCAGGCATACATAATAAATGTATATAAAACAATCACTTGAAATACTATGCATCTTTTACAAAGACTTTGTAAAAGATAAAAACTAAACTTTAATCTTTAGATGAAATAAAATTATTCATTTCTCTGTGCTAAAACGTTGTTATTAAATATTTCTGGTGTGTTTTTCATCCCTTCAGCAAAATAATCCTTCAACTTGCTCAGAGACAGTTACATTGTCTCAGAAAATAAAGGATATTTTCAACCTGAAATTTTACTTAAAACATCATGGTTTGTGGAGTTCTTGCTGGACTATTTCTGAAAAGCATTTGTAAATAAGGAATTTCAACTTTATTTCTTTGATTTTGATTTTTTCCATTGAACAGATATCATAATTTAATCACATATTCACTAAAGATATTTATTTATGCATTAATTTATCAAACATATTTGTAAAGAAGGCATCAAATGCAGGTGAAAAGAATTTCGATCACATGAACAATAAAGATCTAAAAAGAGCATGAGTTTCTTTTTAAAAATGCTACAACCTTTGCAGACATGTTTGATACCTCAAACCACTCAAGGATTCCAAATGTTCTTAAAAAACATGCCAGAGATAGAGATAGAGAGAGAAATATGATATATTTTTCTTAAATTTCTTGTAGTGTGAATTATACCATATTACTATTAACATTATTTTAATAATAAGGAATTTCTTAATTTGTTAAATGTTATCTCTGGGCTAATTTTCTTGTTATTAACAAATAAGGGGAGATCCAAGATGGCGAACTAGAGGGAGGCTGTGTTCCTTGTTGCTCTGTAACTCCAGTTTCAAGCAGAGGATATCTGTTTCTTGATTGCTCACTGTCAGGCACCTATCATCCGCCATTTACCTGCCTCTCGCCGGTCCATCGCCTGCCTTACACCTATCCATCACACAACGCAGGAGGTTCACCTCCCCATTTGTCCAACAACAGTCAGCAAACTGATCGCCAACCGCCAGTGGAGCACCAGCTGCCTGCTGTTGCCTAGAAGTTCACTGTTACAGTACCTGCAGGTTTGTTTACACGTGACTGCCGTCATTTTGAGACAACAGCCAGGCCCCATAGGATCCCTGGCCAGACAGACTGAGCCCCATCTCCAGGATCCCTCAGCCTGACCGATCACTCCATGCCTCTGGGGACCTCACATCCACTGACTGCTCCCTGCCGCCAGGACCCCCAGACCAACTGACTGCACCCTATCACCAGGACCCCAGACCAACTGATTGCAACTGACCTCCAGGATCCCACAACCACACCAAAGACACCTGACTTCCAGGACCCCTGCCTGACCAACCACATCCTGCCTCCAGGACCTCCTGCTGACCATGGCCACACCCTGAGCTGCAGCTTCCATTTGCCAACACATTTTGAAGCCAGAGTGGCCATCTTGGATAATCCTGGAAGCCCTAGCTCCAATCTTTTGGTGGGGCAAAACCCATCCTGAGAAGCCTCCTGGGGGCTTGAAGCTCATTGTCAGGTACCTCTCATGCATCAGGCCACTGAACTCTGGGAGGTTTCATTACTATATGACTGTTATACTGTAGATTTTCTTTTTTCTCCTTATTGAAAAACTTTAAGTTTTTATTTCTTTACTTTTCTTGCTGTTTTTTCCTTTTGTTTACCTGTTCCCTCAGAGTATCTTTCTCCCTTTTTTGCATGCTAACATCCAATTTCTTTTGATTACACTCTCACACTTTCTATTATCTAGAACTTCTGTATATTCTTTTCTTATCCCATTAACAGTCACATTCTATATCCCTCTGCATCCTCCTTGTCCTCCATTAGAAACTGCAGACCTTAATGCAAATCTGTTTGTTTTACCAAAGATAATATTTGAACTCATTCTGTTTATTATGACAATTTTGTTATTGTCCTCATAGGGGTTATTTGGTCTGGGATTTCATAGTGTCTGAATTGGGTACTGCTAATATTGATCTCCCTGTAAAGAAAGTGTTTTGGAAACCTATAGGGCCACTATAAGCCTATAGGGGGAAATCTGCAATACCCCAGATCTGCACTGCTAGAGGGGAAGATACATGAACAACATGAAGAAACAAGGGAAGAAAATGATCCAAACAAATCTAGATTCTATATTAATAGAATACAATGACAGTATGTTAGAAGAAATTTCAGAAAAGGACTTTAGATTATACGCGATTAAGATGATTGATGAAGCAAAGGATGAGATAAGAGAGCAAAAGCAGGCAATGAATGATAATACCAATAAGCTGAAAGAGCACCTGCAGGAAGCAAAAGAACATTTCAACAAAGAGATAGAGATTCTCAAAAAAAAAAAAACCAGAAATCCTTGAAATGAAGGAAATGATAAACCAAATAAAAATCTCAATGGAAAGCATCACCAAAAGACTAGACCACTTGGAAGACAGAACCTCAGACAATGAAGACAAAATATTTAATTTTGAAAATAAAGTTGCCCAGACAGAGAAGATGGTAAGAAATCATGAACAGAATCTCCAAGAACTATGGGACATCATGAAAAGATCAAATTTAAGAATTATTGGGATTGAGGAAGGCACAGAGATACAAACCAAAGGAATGCACAACCTATTCAATGAAATAATAGCAGAAAACTTCCCAAACCTGAAGAATGAAATGGAAAATCAAATATAATAGGTTTACAGAACACCAAATGCACAAAATCACAACAGGTCCACACCAAGGCACATTATAATGAGAATGACTAACTTTCAAAATAAATATAGGATTTTGAAGGCCACAAGAGAAAAGTATCAGATTACATATAGATGGAGACCAATACAGATAGTACCTGACTTCTCAGCCCAGACTCTAAAAGCTAGAAGGGCCTGGAACAACATATTTCAAGCTCTGAAAGAACATTGCTGCCAACCAAGAATCCTATATCCAGTAAAACTTACCTTCAGATTTGAAGATGAAATAAAATGCTTCCATGATAAACAAAAGTTAAAAGAATTTACAAATAGAAAGCCTGCACTACAGAATGTTCTCAACAAAATATTCCATGAGGAGGAAATGAAAAACAATAATGGAGATCAGCAAAGGGAGGAACTACCTTAGAGAAAAACCACTCAAAGGAGAAACCAAACCAACTTAAAAACCAAAAATAAGTCAAATGACTGGGAATACAAATCATATCTCAATAATAACCCTGGACATTAATGGCCTAAACTCATCAATCAAAAGACATAGACTGGCAGAATGGATTAAAAAGAAGATTAAAAAGTCTCTTGCTGCCTGCAAGAGACTCATCTCATAGAAAAAGACATCAACAGAATGAAGGTGAAAGGATGGGGAAAAAACTACCATGCACATGGACTCAGTAAAAAAGTGGGGGTTTCCATCCTCATATCAGATAAAGTGGACTGCAAGCCAAAGTTAGTGAGAAGGGATAAAGAAGGACATTTCATACTGCTTAAGGGAACCATAAATCAGGAAGACATAACGATAGTAAATATTTATGCCCCAAACAATGGTGCATCCCTGTTCATCAAACAAATCCTTCTCAATTTTAGGAATCAAATAGACCACAACACAACAATTCTGGGTGACTTTAATGCCCTGCTGTCACCACTAGATAGATCTTCCAAACAAAATCCAACCAAAGAAACCATAGAACTCAATAACACAATCAATAAACTAGACTTAATAGACATATATAGAATATTATATCCATCAATGAATGGATTCACTTTCTTCTCAGCAGCACATGGAACCTTCTTGAAAATAGACCATATGTTATGCCACAAAGCAACCCTTAGGAAATGCAAAAAAATAGAGATTCTGCCTTGTGTTCTATCAGATCATAATGGACTGAGAATAGAAATCAATGACAAAATAAAAAACAGAAATTATTCCAACACCTGGAGACTAAATCATATGTTATTGAATGAAACATGGATAACAGAAAACATCAGGGAGGAGAAAAAATTCTTAGAGGTCAATGAGAACGACGATACAACATATCAAAATCTCTGGGACACTATGAAAGCAGTACTAAGAGGAAAATTCATTGCATGGAGCGCATTCCAGAAAAGAATGAAAAGTCAACAACTAAATGACCTAACATTACAGCTCAAAGCCCTAGAAAAAGAAGAACAGAATAACAGCAAAAGTAGTAGAAGACAGGATAAATAAAATCAGAGCTGAAATCAATGAAATTGAAACAAAACAAACAATTTAAAAAATTGACAAAACAAAAAGTTGGTTCTTTGAGAAAGTCAACAAAACAGAGAAACCCTTAGCCACACTAAGAAATAGGAGAGAGAAAACTGAAATTACTAAAATTCATGATGAAAAAGGAAATATCACGACAGTCAACACTGAGACACAGAATATAATGAGAAGCTACTTCGAAAATCTGTATTCCAACAAAATAGAAACTACCAAAGACATTGACAAATTTCTAGAGACATATGCTCCTCCCAAACTGAACCAGGAGGACATGCACAATTTAAACAGATCAATATCAAGCAATGAAATAGAAGAAGTCATTAAAAATCTACCGTCCAAGAAAAGCCCAGGACCAGACGGATTCTCAGCTGAGTTCTACAAAATCTTCAAAGAAGAACTCATTCCAATACTTCTCAAAGTATTCCAGGAAATAGAAAAGAAGGGTACGCTCCCGAACTCATATGAAGCTAATATCACCCTCATACCCAAACCAGGAAAAGACACTTCAAGGAAAGAAAATTTTAGACCAATATGTTTGATGAATATAGATGCAAAGATCCTTAACAAATTATTGGCAAAACTTATCCAAAAACATATTAAGAAAATTGTGCACCACAATCAAGTGGGGTTCATCCCTGGAAAGCAAGGAAGGTTTAACATCTGTAAATCAATAAACATAATCCATCATGTCAATAGACTTAAGGATAAGAATCATATGGCTATTTCAATTGACCCAGAAAAAGCATTCGACAAAATACAACACCCCTTCATGCTCAAAACACTAGAAAAAATAGGGACAGTAGGAACATACCTGAATATTGTCAAGGCTATTTATGCAAAGCCCATGGCCAACAGCATTCTTAATGGAGAAAAACTGAAACTATTCCCTTTAAAAATGGGAACAAGACAGGGATGTACTCTTTTACCACTTCTATTCAATATTGTCCTCGAAACTCTAGTCAGAGCAATTAGGCAGACTAAAGAAATTAAAGGGATACGAAAAGGAAAAGAGGAACTTAAGCTGTCACTATTTGCTGATGACATGATTCTATATTTAGAGGATCCAAAAACCTCCTCCAGAAAACTTCTAGACCTCATCAATGAATTCAGCAAGATAGCAGGCTATAAAATCAACACGCACAAATCTAAAGCTTTTTTATATGCAAGCGACAAAACAGCTGAAAGGGAAATGAGGAAAACAACTCCATTTGCAATAGCCTCAAAAAAAATAAAATACTTGGGAATCAATCTAACCAAAGAGGTAAAAGATCTCTACAATGAAAATTATAAAACATTGAAGAAAGAAATTGAGGAAGACCTTAAAAGATGGAAAGATCTCCCATGTTCTTGGATAGGCAGAATTAATATTGTCAAAATGGCCATACTACCAAATGTGCTATACAGATTCGATGCAATTCCAATTAAAATCCCAATGATGTGCCTTACAGAAATAGAGAAAGGAACCATGAAATTCATTTGGAAGAATAAGAAACCCAGAATAGCTAAAGCAATCCTTAGCAGGAAGAATGAAACAGGGGGTATCGCAATACCAGGACTTCAACTATATGACAAAACAATAGTAACCAAAATGGAATGGTATTGGCACCAAAATAGACAGGTAGATCAATGGTACAGAATAGAGGACATGGACACAAACCCAAATAAATACAATTTTCTCATACTAGACAAAGGTGCCAAAAATATGCAATGGAGAAAAGATAGCCTCTTCAACAAACGGTGCTGGGAAAACTGGAAATCCATATGCAACAGAATGAAACTAAACCCCTATCTCTCACTCTGCACAAAAATCAACTCACAATGGATTAAGGACCTTGAAATCGGACCCTGAATCTTAGAGAGGAAAAAGTAGGTCCAAATCTTCAACTTGTTGGCTTAGGATCAGATTTCCTTAACAGGACTCCCATAGCACAAGAAATAAGAGCAAGAATCAATAACTGGGATAGATTCAAACTAAATAGCTTTCTCTCAGCAAAGGAAACTATCAGCAATGGGAGGACAGAGCCTACAGAGTGAGAGAATATCTTTGCCACTCATACTTCAGGTAGAGCACTTATTTCCAGAATATATAAGGAACTCAAAAAACTCTACATGAAAAATACAAATAACCCAATCAACAAATGGGCTAAGGATATAAACAGACACTTCACAGAAGAAGGTCTATAAGCAATCAACAAATATATGAAAAAATGTTCACCATTGTTAGTAATAAGAGAAATGCAAATCAAAACTACACTAAGATTCCATCTCACCCCAATTAGAATGGGGATTATCAAGAATAAAAGCAACAATAGGTGTTGGAGAGGATGTGGGGAAAAAGGAACACTCATACATTGCTGGTGGGGCTGCAAATTAGTGCAGCCACTCTGGAAAGCAGTGTGGAGATTCCTTAGAAAACTTGGAATGGACCCACCATTTGACCCAGCTATCCCACTCCTTGGCCTATACCTAAAGGACTAAAATCAGCATACTACAGAGATAAAGCCACATCAATGTTCATAGCTGCTTAATTCACAATAGCCAGACTGTGGAACCAACCTAGATGTCCTTCAATTGATGAGTGGATAAAGAAACTGTGGTATATATATATATACAATGGAATATTACTCAGCTATAAAGAATAATAAAATTATGGCATTTGCAGGTAAATGGATCAAATTGGAGAACATCATGCTAAGTGAGATAAGCCAATCTCAAAAATCCAAAAACGAATGATCTCACTGATAAGCGGATGATGACACATAATGGGGGGTGGGAGGGCTGCAAGAATGGAGGAAGGAAGGACTGTATAGTGGGAAAAGAGGGGTGGGATGGGTGGGGGGGAAGGAAAAACTAACACAATGAATCAAACATCATTACCCTATGTAAATGTATGATTATGCAAATGGTATGCTGTTACTCCATGTACAAACAGAAACAACATGTATCCCATTTGTTTACAATAAAAATAAATTAAAAAAAAAAATAAGACCTAAATGCTGGACTCATTCTGATATGTACTGTACTCTTCCCCAAGAGGTTGACTAATATTATCCCAACTGTATTGTGTGCCATATCATTATTTAACAAAATAATTATTATTAGAAAACAAGAAAGGATTTAAACCTCTATACATCTATTTAACTCTCATCTGTTTATATCCATATGGACTATTATAAAGCAATTGGAATATTTTGCATAAAAATATTAATATATTATCCTCAGAATATCACAGCCTAATATTCTCAAAAATATAATTGTGCTAAATTATGTAATTACTCAAGTAAGTTAGAAAGCAAATATTAGGAAATGCCAACAGATAAACCAAACCCCTAAAAGGATTGCTGACATAATTGCAAATATTTTTAAACATATTGTATATTATGCTTTGACATCTTATAATTTTTTTTTTTTTTTCCTGATAGGGTGAGACTGAACTGCTCTGGACTAGCCAATTCTTAAAAAGTTAACCAAGTGCCCATTTGGGAGCTTGTTTTTGATAGTAAACTCATCAATTGAGAGCTACACTCCATGGCCTACACACTCCCAGGAGGCAATATTCCTTTGCTTCATCATTTCAGGGCCCTTGCAAATGAAAACCAGTTTCATAGCACAAAACCTGGCAAAAATTTTCAAACTAGCCAGTCCTAGAATGTTCACCCTACCCTACCTTGAATTTCTGCAGAACTCCCAACGATGCAGTGGCCTAAACTTCCCTTCATTCCTGTCTCCTGCCTCACGACCATGTTGGTGTCTTTCCCATGTGTTGCTATAATGGCACACAGGGTCCCTTGCTCATGGACCTGTGAGGATGACATACCTGTTTTCCCTGAGCCTTTCCTGCGTCTCTTCTTGGGGATGCACCTGACCTACCATTTTATTAAAGAATATAAAACACTGACTAATTTACTCACAAGTCCAAGGATGTAGGTCTACCATGCCCTTTTAATTTGATTCTTATTTTTTTTTTTTTTCCCGTGTCTTCAGCAACCCTTTTGACTCTTGGTGTCAGCCTAGCTTCCAGATCCATTGGCATAACAGGGAAAGTAATGCTCAAGTAATTCCTTAAGAAGCTCTCACCTTAGGAAGAAAATGAGATGTCAATACTTGCTAAAAAGAAAGCTTTTAAAATCTTTCATCAAAATGAGAATTTAGTTTTGAATTAATAACAAGAGACAATAAATGAAGAAGATGAAGAAGGCCATAAATGAGAATTGAAATACACATTTTATACTAGAAATCTGATGTTTCACATTCTCTGATATGAAATTCTGGAATCAAATGTACTAATTTATGCTTCATGATTATTCCTTCTATAAAATACCTTTTGTGTTTGAAGATAATTCAGGCAACACCTCAAGAAATAAGTCATTATTGAAGAATTTCTACATGAAAGGTACAGGGCAAAACTACATCATTGATCATTAAGATGTATCTGTGATATAGGTGTTATTTCCTTTTTAAAGATGACATTTATTCATTGAGCGTAAAGATTGGCCTCTATGTTTAAATCCAAGTTCACAAAATTCTAAATTTTAACTTTAAAAATTAAAGGTGACAAATGTTTTCTCTCTCATTACTTTGATTTTTAGAAATATAAACACTTAACTGAGTAAATGTGTGGTTTGAAAGCTAGAGTTTTTCTAATTATCTAATTATCTCATTTGATCCTTTTAAATTCAACAGTGACACACTATTATAGAAAAGTGGAGAATACAGATGGAGGAATCATCCCCTAAGACATGTCTCTGTATCATCTAACTGCTATTAGCTTTCTTTTGTAGGAGCACTGTATTCTTAATTTATATTAAGCTAATTCATTTGCTCATAATGTATTTATTGAGTACTTATTATGTCAGGCACTCCACTAATGAAAAGTCAGCTATTACTCCTTTCGTTTTGGAAAGGAAATTCATTGTCAAAACAAGGTTACCCATCTTATATTCCATAGTGTTTCATAACTGAGACCTTGAATGGATGTAGGCAATCACAATTTAATCTGTTCATTTGAGAGTGAAGTATATATTATCTGTAACTCTTCAATGCATTCTCAAATTATTACGGTTTCTGAAAACCCAGACTTTCTGATTCCAAATTTCCTTTCTTCTTTGATATCATATATTATTTCCTGTTTGGTAAGGGGTTGCTGTCTTGTTTTTCTTTCTTAGAGTATTTCACATGAACTTGGAAAACCTTTACATTTTATTGTTTTGCTTTTTCAAAATTTTCAGAATAATATTGAAATCATAGGCTGATATGAAGACCTGATTTGTAACTCCTAAAATTAATGAAGATTTATAAAAGACTAAGAGAACAGCAGGGGCACTAAACTATTCCATTAGTGTGACTTGCCTGTGGGGATAGAAAATGAATACAATATAATTATCCTTCTGAAATGTGAGCATTAATATATTTCCTTCAACTATAATATTAAAAGTAACAGATTTTTAAAATTTTGGTAGCTTAGTTTGATGGTGGAGTTAAAATCTATTCAATGTAAGAATATCTACTGGACATCTATCTTATTTAGGAGACTAAATTCTGTACTGTAGGGTAAAGCATTCTTGTGTTTGGTCTTGTTAGGCTTTAGTAGTAGAATCCATTCATGCAGAGATACAGGTACCAATCACATAAACCAGCAATACATGATGACCTTGTGAGTTACACAAATAAAATATTTTAAAAGAAGAAAAAATTGGAATTATCATTTCCATGTTGAAAGCAGGTGAAGAATCATCATAGATGTTTCACCTGAGATATACTTTAAAGGATGGGTACTGATAGTGCCTTATGAAATGTTGATTTAAAAATTAATTTTGAATTCTAATTTATGGAAGAGCAATCAAGCAATAGGTCTGTGTGTTTACAAAACCTAGAAAAGTTTATAAGAGCAGGAGACTACTGATGTAGTTACATGATTGGAACTTCAAAACACTTTTACATTCCATTTGTAAACAGTAAGGATACATTTGGAAATTCATGATCATGCCATGATGCACTGATCTTAAAGTTAACAAACGTCTTTGATAACACCGACTTCACGTACAGTTATGGACTTCTGCTTCACCCTGGATTCTCTTCTCCATGCTCCTTAATGTACTAAGGTTCACATAAACTTACTGGACATCTGTAACTTAATGATCTTATAACAGTAATACCAGATATTTTCTGCTGACTTTAGGAAACTCTGTTTAGGTACTTCTATAAAAATCTTACAGGTACCCTGCAGTCATTTTCAATAATATAAAAGCATAAACAAAAATGTTTTTTATACAACAAATGTTTTGATCCACTCTCTTGATTTGTTTCCATTGAGGATATTAATTTTATTTTGACTTTGAAATTAGAGGAATGCAAGATATTTCATTTTTTTTCTCAAAAGGATTGATTAACTTATAAAAGTTAATAAATGATGGTGTATTTACTCCAAAATAAAGAAGTAGGGCTTTTTTTTGTTCGTTTTTTGTTTGTTTGTTTGTTGTTTTTGCTAACAAGTACCAAGATTTTTTGATTTATTGGGAAAAGAATTCATTTGGATAAAGGATAAAAAATGGAAACATTCCTCATTAGATAGGTTTGTATCTCTCTACATTTTGTTCCTTTGGAAATAAAAAATAGGAATTTGTTTATACAACGTTTCTGCTAAAAAAAAATACATTTTTAAAAATGCACTGCCCAGAGGTAATATAGTAAACTAACATATAACTGAAAGTGAAACCAGGAAATAGATGAAACAATAACACAGTTTGCTGAAAAATATGCTATACCTAGCAAAAGGATCTGCCTGTCCATTCATAATAATAATAATAAGAGTAATAATAAGATCATTGTATTTTGAAGAGTTCTGAAAGCAAGTGTTGATTCGACAAACCTGTCACTGATTGTAGTTATAATGCTGATCAAAATGAGTCAATCCAATATTGATCACACTTTCTATCATGGAAGAAAACAAACCCATATTTGAAGCAAACGGTTTCTCTTCATAAGCATATGATTAGGTCATGTACAACCAAAATAAATGACTAAATTTTGAAACTAGAACTGTGTATATGTAAATAGAAGTGAGATTATCTGAAAAAAAAGTAATAAGATATAGACTTGAAGTTTGCAAACCTATAAACAGCTATCTATGAATTTACTACCTGCTAAGCAAGCACTAAATAACTGATTTATATTCATGAATCCATTGAATTGTTCAGCAGACCCAAAATAAGTGTTATTATACTTCCAGTGTGTTGGTCAAATTGATTCTATAAACAGCTAAGAGAACATTCTTATTCATATTTCTTTCAAAATAGTTTTAAGGCGGATGCCCTTAAAACTGTAAATAGAAAATAAGTGAAATAACTTTTATTTGCAGAAAGGAAGTTGACAAGATGATTGCTGTTGTTTCTAATTTTGAAAGTCAATAAAAAAGCAAAAAAATTTTGTCAAACTATTTACAATGTATAGCAAATAAACTGAAAAATACTGTGTACTGAAATCAACATATTTAAATGTTTCCATGAACTTAAATGTTTATTTTTAGCTGAAAACAAATGCACATTTTATAACATGCAAATAATTTCTGGGCACACAATATTTAACAGTTTTGACTTTCAGCTTGGTAAAAATATGATGGAGAATGCTATATTCTATGGAAATATATCAGTCTTGATGCCCCTGAAAATATGAAAACTCTAAACGATACAAACTTAAGGCTAAAACTAGAATGGCTAATGAAATTCCTTTTGTTTGTTTAGTCTTAATGTTCTATGTTTTTTACTTTCAAACTTTCCAGAAAGTTGGAATTGTAGTCAGAAAAACTAACTGATTTATATATTTTGAATAAACAACTCATACTACCACAGCTAAATGTAAATGCAATAATAATAATAATGGATAAGTCTATTGAGTGTATTGCATATACCAGCTCATAAACCTTATAAAATTCCATTTAGTTAGATACTGCTATTAACCCTATTTCTCTGGGGAGAAATTGGGGTTCAGAGAAGCCATATAAGTTAGTCATAATGATTCAGTAGGTAAGACTTGGAACTGTAATTTGTAGCTCAGCTTCAAGGCTCCTATTTTTACCTATTATGGTGTACTGAGTACTTTCTTGTCATGTATATTGGCACATTTCTCCATTTACAAGTACTTTATTATTTTATTTGGATAGTTTATTCTTAAAAGTCAACAGATATACTTCAAATGTCAAAAATGATCTCCAAATTTTTCAGAGACTGTTAGAGATAATAATCTCTATAGCATATGAGATTGTTATCGTTGACAGTGGAGGGATTATTATGCCCAAAAATATACTTTTTGTTTAACAAAGGTATACTTGCACCATTTGAATTCCCCTGAGAATTGAAATTGCATATAGGGAATTTTATTTAAATATGCATTAAAATATTCCAAGGAATAAATGCATGAAAAATATTATAATCATGACAACAGGTATTTTTAAGTTTATTTCATACATATACAAATTTTCTAAATTATCATCCTGATCTTTGAGTTACTTTTAAAATCAGGAAGTCTGATAGTCTTCCTTTGAAGTTCAACTATTTCAATGCTAACAAATTTGAATAAACAGATATATTTGATCATTAGTATAAGATAACCCCCTGTTTTGTTTAGAGATGTAACTACCATGTAGAATGGTAGCTGACTGAGTGATTTAATGGAAAGCAAAAGATATTTCCAGAGAACAGATGATAATCCAATTGGCAGTTCTCCAATTTGCCTGGCTCTCAATGTATTTGCAAAACGCAAGGTAGATAAGAACTTCATGAATAAAATGTCTTGATGTTGAAAACAAAAGTACATGTTGAAAAGTTTAGTGACTTTTGCTATTTAATTTTTAAAAACAAAAAGGTTTTTCAAAATAGCAAGAATTTTCTTAAGGGGGATACTGTTGTTATTCATATGGTACCTGTTGTCTCTTGCTTAAAATATCAATATGTGGGATTTAGTTCCCACACTATTGACATAATTGTTAAAATATTCATGACTATAATAACAATATTTATTTTGATGCTTTATTTTAGATATGGGAATTTTCTTAGGATTGTGTCAATTAAATTTCAAAGTAATTTATAAGATAAATAATATGTTCACATAAATTTAAAAAAACAACTCATTGCTATACTTTCTATTATACTGAATACTTTTCTGTAAATGTTGTCCATGCAAACATCTATATTTCCAAAAGGATTTTTCCCTTTTTTCATATCTCTTTCATGTAAAACAACCATATCAGATTTGTTTTATGCATGGAACAGACCTCCAAATAGGGAGAAAGTATTTATATTTAAAAGGAAATCTCAGGGATATCAGAAAAGAAAAAGAAAAAAAAAAGTAGGATTATGTGAGTGGAAACTATCTCAGAGAGGTGGTGAGGAGACAAAAATAATTTCAGCTCCTGGTTTAATTTGAGGCTCAGGGAGAATCAGATCTTACCATGGTGCATTAGTAAGAATACCTTTGTCCCAGACTTAGCCAAAAAAGAGCAACTTATATATAAGCAGATGTTGGGAACATTCCCACTTGCATAATGCAGTAAGCAATTACATTTTGGGTTATTTGTGGAAAGACCAAGAGAGAGAGAACGATTGAATATTGTCACTTGTCACACAAATATACATACTGAACTACAAAGAATAGAAGTTGTTACAAATGGTAGTGAGGAGCCCATATAATTTAGGAATAGTAAAGTTAATAGCCACAGTGCTCTCTATTACAGTATACGAATGTTCCAGGTCAGTCTTCTTTGTGTCTTAATGCCGAAGAATTTTTTCCCACTAGTGCCTAGTCAGGGAGTTGGATTAGTTTCATGCTGAGGGTGTCATTTGGCTACTGAACAATGACAGAATCACCGATTACTGTTGATCATATATTCATGACTGTATTTAATAATTTTATTATGCCTTAAAACAATAGTTTTAGATTACTTTTTATATAAAAACATAGATTAATGATCTAAAACAATGACCCTTTTATTCACCCCTCCACGTTTATTCTTGGACCAATTTTATGTAGCTTATGGATTAAAAATGGAGATGAACAATAGACAAAGTCTACTTTCATATTCATTGTTACAAAGGCCATAGATTATTGTGGGATGACCATTTTCAGACTTTCTTGAAAACATGTTTCGGTAAAATTTTTGTGTCACCTACAATAACTTTCCTTTAACTATTTTAAATAAAATATCTAGTATAGGCCCTGATACACAGGAAGTGCTAAATAAATGATAGCACTAAGTATTATTAGATAACAAATAAACAAAGCAAACAACAAAATTAAATATATAATACATACAAAAGTAGCTCTTTTATATCTTCCAGAGTTATTTTGTTTTGAAAAAGTTTTCTCTCTTTTGGGAAGGATATATCAGGAAATTGTTTCCAAAATAAGCTTTGCCAGGAAAAAAAAATCAGTTAATGGTTTGTAGTTTATCTCAAAAGAATTTGACATGTGGTTAAGCCTAAATGCAGTGAAGTATGACAATGTTGCTTCATTTCACCAGTGTCAAATGGGGCAGTGGAACATTTTTTTTCAAATCATTAACCAGGCAGTCTTGCAAATGCAAAGTTACAAAAAAGTAGATTTTGACACATTGTTTGGTAGCTTAACCTCTTTTCCTTGCAAAAGACTGTATCTGTCATTTTAAAAAGCACATATATACATCAATGGATTTTAAATAGAGAGGCAAGAGTTTTTTTATTATAAAAATGGCAAACAAAATCTTTCAAGAAAAGCATGATTTTAGGAAATGATTATCATTTTAAAAGAAAAAATATTCATAAAACATGTTAAAGATAATCAGCAGCCTCTACTAAAGGAGGTGGGGTGTGGATACGGTTATAGAGACCATGACAGTTGGATCTTGCATACGGGGAGAGAGATGGGATTCAACTCTGACTTCAACAAGTGCAAGTGGGGATTTATACTAAAGAAGCACTTATCCTTGCTATAGTGTGTGTGGGGGGGGGGGCGGGGGGGGGGGAGGGTTGATGGGAAATTACTAAGAAGAAATGTCAGGTAAAAGAAATTCTTGATTAACCAATGCAATAAAATTATTTCTGAGAAACATTCAACAGTGCTTTATTGTACTTTCTCTAAGAAAGTGAGAATTTCCAATATGATTTTTAGTATATTTTTAAGGTTTTCTAGCATTTTCTCTTTGGTGAATATATTTTGAGTTACCTTCCAAACTGTAACAATTTCTTCCTCTTTGAGATCTGCTTTCTCTGTACTATTCTGATTTTCATATCCATCATTGACCCAGGGGGCAAAACATTACCCCCAAAAAGGATTACTTCCAGGCCTAAGAGAAGAACAGAATTTTCCCTGCTGAAATTCTAAATGTCTTTTGGTTAGTGATTTCTTTCTTCCTTCCAATGTCTAATTTTGTGGATGGGAATGACTCTAATTTTATCCTGAACCTGCACCACCATTGTATTTTGGGAGCAGAAAACTCTCTTTGTAGTTTTGCAGGTTCACAGAGGGAGAATCTTATCCCCATAGAGATTAAAAATCCAGAGATACCTGTATCTAATTAAGATGATTAGGACTGTGATATTTGGGATGCTTGAGATGATATTTAGATAAGTTTTTAGTCTTTAATTCTCCAAGGTTCTCTAATGGAATGGAACTTGTAGGTACTTTGGAATGGATTGAATGTATTTTACTTATGGTCTAGAGTTCATCTTTAGGCTTCAGAGAACAGGCTGTAGTTGTCAAATGAATGCTTCACATCAAATGATTTTCTTGCTTTCATCCCTGGAACCTATCACATTACTTTATGTGATAAAGAATAATTTATTGATGTAATTAAATTAAAAGTCTTCAGATAATTTTATACTAGATTATCTATGTGGCCCTTAAAAGCAATCACATGTGTGTGTCCCTTTTAACCCTTTCAAAGGAGACAGAGGGATCTTTGATGTGCACAGAAGAAGGCAAAGTGACTATAGAGAAAGAGATCGGAGGGGTCCAAGTCAAGAAATGTTAGTACCCACCAGAAACTGGAAGAGGAAAAGTACATATTCTTCCCTAGAGTTTCTAGAAGGATTAGGCTCATGGCAACAACACCATGATTTTAGAACAGTGAACCCAATATCACAACTCTGCTCTCCAGAAGTATGAGACAATATGTTATTTTAGCCTCAAGTTTGTGATGAATTGTTCCAGCATAACAGGAAACTAATACAGAGGGGGGAACTTTTTGGGAGTCTGAGTCAGTTAAATGTGACAGAAATGTTTACTGATCAAATCTGCCTTAGTGGGACACACTGTTCTTCAAAACTTGGCTTAATAATGGTAACTACCTTAAAATTTTTTCATTAAATTAGACATCTAGCATGTAAATGTTGTCACAGAGGCAAATGTGTCACAACTTGGTCTTTGAAGATTTTTATGCCTTTTTTCTCCATTAGATATATTCTCAAATGGCAAACCTCTGTGAGATAGAGAGTCCACCATTTGGTCCCCTCCATGAGAAACTCAGTTACACCTATACACAGGTGATGCTCAACTAGTAGGAGATATATATGAATATTTTTAAACATGAAACTAAGAACTGTTGTAACAATAATGGTGATACCCATCACCAGAAGCAAAATAGCAGAGGTATGTAGCACCATGTAGTGTCTGATCCTGGTGGTGAAATGGTAGCTGAGAGTGCAAGATATTCAGTGAAATAGCTCGCTGATACCTTTACCATGTATCGGTCAAAGCAAGCAAACAAACAAAAGAATTAAAAACACCAAAAAAGTTGTTCCTCTTTGTTAATGGATTAAACCACTGATATGAATTAACTGGGTAGTAATTGTATACAAGTAGAGTGCCACTGGAGGAAATAAGTCACTAGAGGTATACTTTGGGGTTTATGTTTTGTTCTTGGTGAGATAAGTTCTGTATGCTTCTTGTTTGCCATGTCCTGAGTTGCTTCTCTTCACCACGCCCTTACACCTTGATGTTCTGCCTTACTTCTGGGCCACAGCTATGGAGTAGATTAGTCACGCACTGAAGTCTGAAACCATGGGTCAAAATAAATTTCTCCTCCTCTATGTTATTCTTGTCAGGTCTTTTGTTCACATTTATGAAAAAGCTTACTAAAAAAATCATACAACACTTTCCAAACGCCATGGAAAAAAATTTTTGTTCATACCCATGATTTAGCCATTTTAGAAGGAAAACATAAAGGCAAGAGTCTTTAAAAGATCCATCTTATGGTTCTAGTTCATTTTTTAGGTTAAACCATAGTTTTATATCTAGTTGTGTATAAAGATTTTTGTTCTCTTTTATTTTTAAGGTAATTTTTGTTGTTTCCCATTATTGGTATTTGAAGTATGCTAACCAAAATGCATTTTAAACTTTAATTAGAAATATAATTATCATATATAATTTTATTATAAAACTTCATGAGATTGAGATGGCAGAAATATAAAACATTAACATTGAAATGTCTATATAAGGAGCTGAAGAAATAGCTCGTGTTGGAGAGCACTCGCCTAGCATGCGCAAGGACCCAGATTCAATTCCCCCACCCCTCAGAGGGAAGAAAAAAATGTCTATATAAAATGAGCAGTTTCTTGCAATTGTATAGTGGTACAATTTTATGGGAGTTTTTTTAATATTTTAGTTTCTAAAATCAAAATCATCAACTTTTACATCTGTTCCATTGAAAATGTTTAAGACTATATTTCTCAAATTTTTAATTTTTTTGTAATTTTTAAATTTTTGTTTTATCTCATATGACATCATGTATTATTAATAATGTGATGAGTCATTATAATAATATTGTGGTGGGAATTATTTGATTCAGACACATCCGTCTATTTTTATAAAATAGAATGCTATGAAAACATATCTGCAGTTTCCTCAAAAGATTTATTTAGCAATTGAACATCATACATACACTAAAGAATTTTACTCTGGAGGAATAAGTTTAGATAAAACTAGATTAAAAAGCAATATTAACATGCTATTGTTTTGCAATTCTAAGTATTCAAAATATTAGATTCAATAGTTTTATAGAAATTGAGTTTAGTAAAACATGAAAATGACTAACAGTTTATTAGAAATATTTCATTGATAATGTAACTACTTAATAATAATACAAAAAACTTATACTATAAAAACTCAAACACAGAATACACTATTTTCATTTCTGGTTTTACTGATGATGGTGGTGGTGTTAGTGGTGTGTGTGTAACAAAAATATAAGGGAAATAAAAATTCTTTACAAGTGCAAATTTTTTCCTATTGTACAAATCACTCAAATTTCTGACAATATAAAATAGAAGATAAAAAAAAAGACATGTTTGACTTGGATCAGCATAGAGAAGTCACTAAAAATGCATTTAACTGACAATGTCATGCTCCTGCCAACTAACTCTAGACATATATATTGAAGGGCTGGCCAACTACTCTACCGTTGATGGGCAGGAGAAATGCTAATACTGTTGATCCTTAATATTTATCCTGACTTCAAATTCTGTTGTCTTGCAAATATCGAAGAAATAGGTTTTATTTTTTAATACACACCTTATTTTACTTTAAGGCAACATTTCGTAAAGCAACTAAAAGTGCAAAATATTTAATCTCTTTGTTTGCCACATTCTGAAGACCTAGAAATAATCACTTATTTAATCAAAATATATTGTTTCAACTGAGATATATGGTTCAATTGTTGCCACAGGAGGGCAAATGAGTTAATGATTTTATGACTTTTTAAGATCGATGGATGAATATACTGTACTCTTAAAAATGTCACTTTATCAGAACATTACAACAAACAGAAAATAAAATATAAAAGCATAAATATGAAGACAGCTAATTAAATTGTGTTCCCCAAAACAGTAACAAAAGTTCATTACTTTTGTAGACGTTATAACTTAATCAACACAGATCAAATGTTTCCAATTCATTTTTCAAATTTATTTTTGGACAAGTAAAAGTTTTATATATTTATGGTACACAACAATGATTTAGTGTATGTATATATTATGAAATAGCAAAATCAGTCTATTTAACATATGCATTATAACTCACAGATGATATGAAAAATGACAAATAAAGCACAAAAGATAACTATTTCTTAGAATTTGTGAACATTGTACCACACAAAAATAAAACGAAATTTTAGTATGATAGAAGAAAATTTTAAGCATACCTTTAGAAATGATAACACAGAAAATTAGAGAAATGAGAAATTGTTTGAAATTCAGGAGTTTAAACAAGTGAAATAAATGGGAAGAATTACAAAGCAGGGGAGGAAGAAAGTGAGAATAATATAATGGAGGTAAGAAAAAAATTTAGAAAATTAAGCAAGAATATGTTCCACAATAGTAAAGCAAAAGCTCCCAGATTTAAGGTAATATCACATATCAAAAATGTAATCTATCACACATATGTACCCCACTCATCACTCAATTGCAGAACTCGAAGCAAAATTTCAATTACCTGAGGGCAAGGTACATAGTATATAAGAACTTTATAAGGCTATCTCTACATAATTTCTCTCTTGGTCTATGTCTCAGTATTTATATGATACAATATATTTCACATTATCTAATTTATGTCTCTACTTAATACACGTCAGACAGTATATTAAAATATTTTCAACTATTTTAACACTAGAAACATGCATCTTTTTTAGTAATTCTTTTTTCTCTTATGCTAAAAGAATAGAGAATTTTCTCTTTCAAGAATATTTTAAAATGTTTTAAGTTATATATTTAAAAGTGAAGGAAGTGCATAAAAGCTTGACAGGACAAAAAGTCCTATATTAAAATTCTAACAGTTTCTAATTAAACATGAACTTTGGACAATATTCTTTGTCTCTGTGATTAATTTCCTCAAATATAAAAATAAAGACTATACATAGCTTATAGGTTATGAGAAGTGATTGAAGTACTCTATTTAGAATACTTAGCATAACAGTTTTAACAAAATAGGCATTAATTACACTAAAGTCTATATAATGATTATGGTTATTTTAAATTTTGGTCTTGCACAGGAATCTACAAAATTCTAAATAGTTGATATAACCAAGTTAATTTTTACAGAAAACATTCTAGATACAGAACTATACTTCACTTTTAAAAATTCTGGAACACCAATTGCAATTTATTATCTCTGGTGCATATGATATTTGACTATAAGATTTGAGCTAGGTCATTATCTACTTAACTTGGAACCTGGAATACCTGATACTGATTTTCACATGAAAGTTGTGGACACAGTCAGAGTTTCTGTGTTTTAAAGAAAAGATTCAAACAGAAAAAAATGATATAAAAAATAAAGCATAGAGGAAGAGAAACTAAGATCCTCGATTAGAATCAACTGAGGGGGAAAGAGATAGCTGGGATGTAAGAAATAATTGTTTGTTTCTCCCCTTAGACTTAGCATCTGACCCAGTTGTTTTCTGAATGTTGGGAGAGGCTACCTCTTCATGTGAGCCATATGAGTAACTTAGGAATTTTCTTCTTTCTTCTATTTTCGGTGTTCTTGTTATATAACCTTATATCCTTAGGTAATGTGTGATTTTTCCAATATTCTTTAACCTTAAACTCCCAAATTAAAAAAAAAAAAAATTAAAAGAAGAAATACAAAAGGCCAACAAATATATACAAAAAATGTTCACCATTCCTAGAAATGAGAGAAATGCAAATCAAAACATTGAGAACGACTTTGAGATTTCATCTCACTCCAGTTAGAATAGCAATAATGAATACATATCATAAAAAATGCTGAAAAGAATGTGGGGTAAACATACCCCACATTGTAATTTACATTGTAAATTAGTACTATTTTAGAAAGCAGTATGTAGAGTCCTCAAGACTAGGAATGGAATTACCTGTTCCACTCCTTGGTATTTATCCAAAAGGACTAAAATCAACATAATCCCAACTACAATACAGGCAAATCAATGTTTATAGCTAAGTAATGGAACCATCCCAGGTGTCTGTCAACAGATGAAGGGCTAAGAAAAAGTGCGGTATATATACACAATGGAGTTTTACTCAACCTAAAAACAAATGAAATTATGGCATTTTCTTGTAAATGGATGGATCTGGAGAACATACTAAGTGAAATAAGCCAGGGTCAGAAAGTCAAAGGGTCAAATATTTTCTCTTGTATTTGGAAACAGAAAAAAATTAGGAAAAACTAGAAGGGAGAAGGTGGTACAGTGGAATGGGATTGAGGAGGAAAAAAGAAGGACAGGTAAAACAAAGAACTGTGGAATGAAATTGACCAAATTATATTTCATATACATATATATATGTACACACACACACACTCACACACACACACGTAACATGAAGATTCTCATGGAAGGCCAAAATTTAAAATAACCATAATCTAGACTTTAGTGTAATAATTGCCTATTTTGTTAAAACTATTATGTTAAGTATTCTAAATAGAGTACTTCAATCACTTTTCACAACCGATAAGCTATGTTTAGTTTTTGTATTTGAGGAAATCAATCACAGAGACCAAGAATATTGTTCAAATATATATATATGAATATGGTACCCTGAATTCTGCCTTTTTATGTATATCTATAAAGCACCAATTTAAAAACAATAAATAAATAGAAGGAAAACCAGTAGAGTAGAGGAAGTGGTACAGGGGAAGGGGCACAGGGAGAAGGGGATGCCATGTAGAAATACTGGGGACTGAAATGGAGCAAGCTATATTCCACATATGTGTGAAAATGTCACAATGAACCCCACTATTATGTACAATTCTAATGGGCTAATAAAAACTTCTAAAATAATTTAGTATAAAACAAATGACTAAAAAAAAGAGAAATTTCTCTCAAAATTTGCTTTAGTTAGCTTCTTTGCTGCTACTGTGAACAAGAGACCTGACAAGAACAATTTGAGGAGGAAAAGTTTATTTTGGGGTTTGTGGTTTCAAAGGTCTCAGTCCATAGAAGGCTGACTTCATTTCTCAGGGCCTGAGATGAGGCAGAACATAATGGCATAAGGGTGTGGCACAGAGACTAAGAACATGGCAGCAGGAAGCAGAGAGAGAGTTCTACTCAACATGGACAAAACACATACTCCAAAGGTAAGTCCCCAGGGACCTACCTCCTCCAGCCATACCCTATCTGCCTACAGTTATCATCAAGCTAATCCCTATCAGAATGCACAGATTAGATTAAACCTCCTCTAACCCAATCATTTAATCTCTAAACATTCTTGAAGTGTCTTGTCTCACATATGAGCTTTTAGGAGACACCTAATATTTAACCATAACAACATTATGTGAAAGTAATCAGATGCATTTCTAACCATCTCTATGTTTAAGTTTTAAAAGATTTTGCTAAGTATGTAAACAATATGATAATTTCAAAGTGCAATTTGTGATCCCTACGGAATGCCTCCTAGGAATGGACATTCTCCAAATTAGGGAAATAATAGGACATATTTCCAACAAGTTACAAGGATATATTTGGGATTGTATGTTACATATCCATTTTATAGTTGGAGGGAGCATCTCAAAAACAGAATGTTCCTTTACGGATTTCAAGAATGCCAAAATATTTTAACAAAATATTTTATGAATATTTGTATTACAATGATTTAAATGTAGATCATGACAAACTAAATGGCTAACAAAATTTCTAATGGGTGCCTGTGGACACCTAAGAAATAGATAACCATGCTTTTAACAACTTAAAATTAGCACTACAGGTGTTCAAAGTGTGTTTTACTCTCAAATGAGAAATCAGTTCTCTATTTATTTGGGTAAACTATCCCACACAAAAAAAAATAGTGATTTAAAACATGTTAGATATTAAATGATATTTATAAAAATTATTGGACCTGCAAGTTTTGACTTGCAATAAAAATAAAGGAAATTAAATACAACGTTTCATAATAAAATTGTTGAATACATCAAAATATTATTGATTGTCATGAATATGACTTACTTGATTTTAATGCTTTCAATGTCAAAAGAACATATTATTTGTGTGTATTAAGAGTTGGCCTTCCCACCATGAGCCAAAACTAAAAATTAAATAATATATTTGATGGTATCAATCATCATCTCTTTTTTTCTCTTTTTACTACTGAAAACTTAATAGGAGAGGATTAGGAACATGTACACTTGCTTATGCTGACTTAAAATTTACTAGAAAAATAAACATAGTATAAAATAAATCTAGTAATTCGTATGAAAAGGTATTGAAGTGGAGTATTAATGCATAGAAGAGAGACAAAGTCTACAATAGAGAGAATGAATAGAAAGTGTTCAAATTAGGAAATATTTTGTCAAGTCTTAGGTTAGTTTACAGCCTAAAGTTCACTCAGCGGAAACACATTATTTTTTTTTTTTTCCAATCACTAGTTGTTGATCTGAGCAACTAATTTCTTCACAAGCTTTAGCTGAATAAATGGGGTCAAGAACTTAAATAAAATAACTTCACTATAGCTACCATTTACTCAAAATATTGAGACTATAGCTGTTTCTTTAAATAAATTGAAGTGGGTAAGTTCATCAGTCTTTCAATTGAACCAAAAGATGCAAATAATTGTAAAATAAATAGCTTTATAAGTATATTCTATTAAATATCTCTTTTAAAAAATATGCTCATTTTTCACAAATTTTTTTTATTATTATTATTGTATACAAATGGGATACATGTTGTTTCTCTATTTGTACATAGAGTCAAGGCATACCATTTGTGTAATCATACGTTTACATAGGGCAATGATGTTTGATTCATTATTTTTTTCCCTTCCCCCCCACCCCTCCCACCCCTCTTTCCCCTCTATATACAGTCCTTCCTTCCTTCATTCTTACCGCTCTCCTTATCCCTAAACCTAAACCTAACCCTAAACCTAATGCTAACCCCTCCCACCCCCCAATATATTTCCTCATCCGCTTATCAGCGAGATCATTCGTCCTTTAGTTTTTTGAGATTGGCTTATCTCACTTAGCATGATATTCTCCAATTTCATCCATTTGCCTGCAAATGCCATAATTTTATCATTCTTCATTGCGGAGTAATGTTCCATTATATATATATATATGCCACAGTTTCTTTATCCATTCATCAACTGAAGGGCATCTAGGTTGGTTCCACAATCTGGCTATGGTGAATTGAGCAGCAATGAACATTGATGTGGCTGTATCTCTGTAGTATGCTGATTTTAAGTCCTTTGGGTATAGGCCAAGGAGTGGGATAGCTGGGTCAAATGGTGTTTCCATTCCAAGCTTTCTGAGGAATCTCCACACTGCTTTCCAGAGTGGCTGCACTAATTTGCAACCCCACCAGCAATGTATGAGTGTTCCTTTTTCACCACATCCTCGCCAACACCTATTGTTGCTTGTGTTCTTGATAATCGACATTTTAATTGGGGTGAGATGAAATCTTAGGGTAGTTTTGATTTGCATTTCCCTTATTACCAGGGATGTTGAACATTTTTTCATATATCTGTTGATTGTTTGTACATCTTCTTCTGTGAAGTGTCTGTTCATTTCCTTAGTCCATTTGTTGATTGGATTATTTCTAATCTTCATGTAGAGTTTTTTGAGTTCTTTATAGATTCTGGAAATTAGTGCTCTATCTGAAGTATGGTTGGCAAAGATATTCTCTCACTCTGTGGGCTCTCTCTTCACATTGCTGATAGTTTCCTTTGCTGAGAGAAAGCTTTTTAGTTTGAATCTATCCCAGTTGTTGATTCCTGCTTTTATTTCTTGTGCTATGGGAGTCCTGTTAAGGAAGTCTGATCCTAAGCCAACAAGTTGAAGATTTGGACCTACTTTTTCTTCTATGAGATGCAGGGTCTCTGGTCTGATTCTGAGGTCCTTGATTCATTTTGAGTTGAGTTTTGTGTAGGGTGAAAGACAGGGGTTTAATTTCATTCTGTTGCATATGGTTTTCCAGTTTTCCCAGCACCATTTGTTGAAGAGGCTATCTTTTCTCCATTGCATATTTTTGGACCCTATGTCTAGTATGAGAAAATTGTATTTATTTGGCTTTGTGTCCATGTCCTCTATTCTGTACCATTGATCTACCTGTCTATTTTGGTGCCAATACCATGCCATTTTTGTTACTATTGCTTTGTAGTAGAGTTGAAGATCTGGTATTGCAATACCCCCTGCTTCGCTCTTGCTACTGAGGATTGCTTTAGCTATTCTAGGTTTTTTATTCTTCCAGATGAATTTCATAATTGCTTGCTCTATTTCTGCAAGGTACATCATTGGGATTTTAATTGGAATTGCATTGAATCTGTATAGCACTTTAGGTAGTATGGCCATTTTGACAATATTAATTCTGCCTATCCAGGAACATGGGAGATCTTTCCATCTTCTAAGGTGCTCTTTAATTTCTTTCTTTAGTGTTCTGTAGTTCTCATTGTAGAGGTCTTTCACCTCTTTTGTGAGATTGATTCCCAAGTATTTTATTTTTTTTGAGGCTATTGTGAATGGGTTAGTTTTCCTAATTTCTCTTTCTGAAGTTTCATCACTTATGTATAAAAATGCATTGGATTTATGAGCATTGATCTTGTAACCCGTTACTTTACTGAATTCACTTATGAGTTCTAAAAGTTTTCTGGTGGAATTTCCAGGTTCCTCTAAATATATAATTATGTCATCAGCGAACAGGGATAGTTTGAGTTCTTCTTTTCCTATTTGTATCCCTTTAATTTCTTTGGTTTCTCTAATTGCTCTGGCTAGAGTCTCAAGGACGATGTTGAATAGAAGTGGTGAAAGAGGGCATCCCTGCCTTGTTCCAGTTTTTAGGGGGAACGCTTTCAGTTTTTCACCATTTAGAATGAGATTGGCCATGGGCTTAGCTTAGATGGCCTTTATAATGTTAAGGAATGTTCCCACTACCCCAATTTTTTCTAGTGTTTTCAGCATGAAGGGATGCTGTATTTTATCGAATGCTTTTTCTGCATCTATTAAAATAATCATGTGATTCTTAACTTTAAGTCTGTTGATATGGTGAATGACATTTATTGTTCTCCGAATGTTGAACCAACCTTGCATCCCTGGGATAAAACCCACTTGATCGTGGTGCACTGTCTTTTTTATATATATTTGTATGCAATTTGCTAAAATTTTGTTGAGAATTTTTGCGTTGATGTTCATTAAGGATATTGGTCTGAAATTTTCTTTCCTCGATGTGTCTCTGTCTGGTTTAGGTATCAGGGTGATATTGGCTTCATAGAACGAGTTTGGGAGGGTTCCCTCCTCTTCTATTTCATGGAATAGTTTGAGGAGTATTGGAATGAGCTCTTCTTTAAAGGTTTTGTAGAACTCGGCTGGGAACCCATCTGGTCCCGGACTTTTCTTTGTTGGTAGGCTTTTGATGACCTCTTCTATTTCATTCCTTGAAATTGGTTTATTTAAGTTGTGTATGTCCTCCTCGTTCAGTTTAGGTAATTCATATGTCTCTAGGAATTTGTTGATGTCTTCGAGGTTTTCTGTTTTGTTGGAGTATAGATTTTCAAAATAGCTTCTAATTATGTTTTGTATTTCACTCGTGTCTGTTGTGATGTTTCCTTGTTCATTCTGAATGTTAGTAATTTGTGTTTTCTCCCTCTTTCTCTTTGTTAGTGTGGCTAAGGGTTTATCAATTGTGTTTATTTTTTCAAGAACCTACTATTTATTTTTTTTAATTTTTCCAATTGTTTCTTTTGTTTCAATTTCGTTGATTTCTGCTCTGATTTTAACTATTTCCTGTCTTCTACTACTTTTGGTATTGGTCTGCTCTTCTTTTTCTAGGGCTTTGAGCTGTAGTGTTAAGTTGTTTATTTGTTGATTTCTACTTCTTTTTTTGAATGTGCCCCATGAAATAAATCTTCCTCTAAGTACTGCTTTCATAGTGTCCCAGAGATTTTGATATGATGTTTCTTTGTTCTCCTTTACTTCTAATAATTTTTTATATCCCTCCTGATGTCTTCTGTTATCCATTCATCATATAATAGTGTATTATTTAATCTCCAGGTATTGGAGAAATTTCTGTTTTTTATTCTGTCATTTATTTCTAATTCCAATCTATTATGATCTGATAGAGTACAAGGTAGTATCTCTATCTTCTTGTATTTGTTAACAGTAGCTTTGTGGCATAAAATATGGTCTACTTTAGAGAAGGATCCATGTGCTGCTGAGAAGAAAGAGTATTCGTTCTTTGTTGGATGGTATATTCTATATATGTCTGTTAAGTCTAAATTGTTGATTTTGTTATTGAGATCTATGGTTTCTTTATTCAATTTTTGTTTGAAAGATCTATCCAGTGGTGAGAGAGGTGTGTTAAAATCGCCTAGTATTATTGTGTTGTGGTCTATTTGATTTCTGGAATTGAGAAGGATTTGTTTGACGTACGTGGATGAGCCAATGTTCGGGGCATAGATATTTATGATTGTTATATCTTGCTGATTTATGCTTCCCTTAAGCAGCATGTAATGTCCTTCTTTATCCCTTCTGACTAGTTTTGGTTTGAAGTCCACATTATCTGAAATGAGGATGGATACTCCTGCTTTTTTGCTGTGTCTGTGTTCATGGTATGTTTTTCCCCATCATTTCACATTTAGTCTATGGGTATAACTTTCTATGCGATGAGTCACTTGCAGGCAACATATTGTTGGATTTTTCTTTTTAATCCAATCTGCCAGTCTGTGTCTTTTGATTGATGAGTTCAGGCCATTAACATTCAGGGTTATTATTGTGATATGATTTGTATTCCCAGTCATTTGACTCATTTGTTTTTTGACATGATTTTGTTTCTCCTTTATTTGGCTATTCCTTTAGGCTAGTTCCTCCTGTTGCTGATTTGCATCGTTGTTTTTCATCTTTTCCTCATGGAATATTTTGCTGAGAATGTTCAGTAATGCTGACTTTCTTTTTGTAAATTCCTTTAGCTTTTGTTCATCATGGAAGGATCTTATTTCATCGTCAAATTTGAAGGTAAGGTTTGCTGGGTATAAGATTCTTGGTTATCATCCATTTTCTTTCAGGGCTTGGTAAATGTTGTTCTAGGCCCTTCTAGCTTTTAGGGTCTGGATTGAAAAATCTGCTGATATTCTTATTGGTTTCCCTCTGAAAGTAATTTGATTCTTTTCTCTCGCGGCCTTTAAAATTCTGTCTTTATTTTGTATGTTGGGTATTTTCATAATAATGTGCCTTGGTGTGGGTCTGTTGTAATTTTGTATATTTGGAGTTCTATAAGCCTCTTGTACTTGGTTTTCCATTTCATTCTTCAGATTTGGGAAATTTTCTGATATTATTTCATTGAATAGATTGTTCATTCCTTTGGTTTGTTTTCTCTAAGCCTTCCTCAATCCCAATAATTCTTAAATTTGGCCTTTTCATGATATCCCATAATTCTTGTAGATTCTGTTCATGATTTCTTACCATCTTCTCTGTTTGGCCACCTTTGCTTTCAAGATTAATTAATTTGTCTTCAATGTCTGAGGTTCTGTCTTCCAGGTGTTCTATCCTATTGGTTATGCTTTCTATGGAGTTTTTAACTTGGTTTATTGTTTCTTCATTTCAAGTATTTCAGTTTGTTTTTTTTTTTCAGTATCTCTAACTCTTTATTGAAATGATCTCTTGCTTCCTGTATTTGGTCTTTTAACTGTTGATTGGTGTGATCATTTAATGCCTGCATTTGCTCTTTCATCTCCTCCTTCAATGCCTGCATTTGCTCTTTCATTTCCTCATTTGCTTCCCTGATCGTTTTAATTACGTACATTCTGAACTCCCTTTCTGACATTTCTTCTGCTGTGCTGTCATTGGGTATCTAGGTTTGTTTGGGACATTTTCTTCCCTTGTTTTCTCATATTGGTCAGCTGTAAGTGGGACCCTGAGATATTGCAGATTTCCGCTATTGGCTTATAGTGTCCCGGTAGATTTCCAGTGTATCACTTCCCACCCTTCAGTAGCCTGAAGTCTTGGAGGAACTTGATAATGCTGTGCTTCCGAAGAAAGCTGCCCCTAGCCCCCTACTGGTTCCAGGGCTCGGAGCTGGCTCTGTACGGAAAGGCTCTCACTGGGGGCCTGCACCATGCAGCTGGCCGTGTGGGAGAAGCCCACAGCCAGAGTGTGGAAGGCTACCTGGGGAAGACTCTAGCTGCCCTGCCCTGCTCTGATAAGCCACCCCTATCTGTGCCTACTGCCCAGGCCAAGTTTCGCCCAGTGGGGGAGACTCACCTCGTGACTCTATTTTTGTCCAAGTCTCTCAATGCCTCCCCTTCTTGAGTCCTGGGTTCTGGAGCGACTGGAGATGCAGTCACCCTCTAGGCTGCCATCTTGGATCGCCCCGTTGAAAGAGCCTCGGGCCGGAGTGGGGAGAGCCGCCTGGAGAAGTCTCTGGCTGCCCTGCCCTGATCCCAGAGGTTGCTTGCGAATCGAAGCTCTCTGTTGGCTCAGGGACTTGTGGCTGGCTCTATGTAGAAAGGCTCTCACTGGGCAGTCTGTTCTGAGAAGCTAGCCTTGAAAGGCTCCTCCCACTGCAGGGGGCCGGGCTGCTTGGGTAAGTCTTTGGCTGCCCTTTCCTGGTCCCTGAAGCCACTTGTGGGCCGGAGCATGCCTCGCTGGCTCCGGGACTTGGAGCTTGTTCTGATCAGAAAGGCTCTCACTAGGGGGCCTGCTCCGAGAACCTGAAGAAGCTGGCTGTGTGGGAGGGGCCCACTGCCGGAGTGCGCAGGGCTGCCTGTGGAAGGCTCTAGCTGCCCTGCCCTGCTCCAATAAGCCACCTCTATCTGGGCCTGCCACCCAGGCCGAACTTTACCCAGTGGGCAGACTCACCCGTGGCTCTATTTTAGTCCGAGTCTCTCAATGCCTCCCCTTCTTAACTCCTGGGTTCTGGAGTGACTGGGGATGCAGTCACCCTCTAGTCTGCCATCTTGGATCGCCCACAAATGTTTGAACTGTACTAAATTATATAAATTTAATAATGATAAAGTGTAATATTTATAAAAGTGAGAAATAAAATTCCGTTTGCAGCTTTAAAAAAATCCAATGAAATGGATTACTCACCAAATATAAGATTAAAGTTGATATTTAAGGTATAATTTTAGTTTGCAAGACATAAATTATTACTTTTAATTTAAAACCTATTGTCCTTGCTTTGTTCCCAAAATACATTCAACCACACAAGAAAGTAAACATATGCAGGTCCTCTGAAAGGAGTGAAGCTTACAATGTTATGAGAGAAGTTGTATCGATGAAATGCATAATAATATATGTAACTATTTAAAATAAAATGTAGGTAGTATATAATGATTTGTGCTTTTAGTATACATAATGCTAAAAATGATCCAGTATGTTCAATGTATACCATCAGAGAAGTCCCTAAACTCTGAGGTCAAATAGATTAAACATTAGCAATCAGTTGGTAATTTGGATTTCAGATTGTGATAGTAGAGAGGACAAATAACTTTAATGTTGTATGATATTTTATATATAAAGGTCTGCAAAAATTGTTTGTTATGTTTGCAAAAAGACATCTTTAACACTTCAGAGAAGTTATTTGGAAAAAGAACCTGGTCTTTAAACAATCACTACAAGAGAGTTAGTCATTCAGAAAAAACAAAAAGGAAGAAGAAGGCAGAAGTTAGTAGTGGGTTAATGAAAGAATAAACACCCCAGGGAAATGCAAAGATAAAGAACAAGTAAAGCACTGTAATGTGACTCATGGAAAGTATGAGGCCTGGACACAAAAGGTCTTTGCATGTGATTCTAGACTTGAAAGCTTTCTGTGATACTGCAGAGTCATTGAGTATTTCCAGTTCAGGAAGTTGATGTGGATTGCACGAATGCTCACAAATCCTTCCTTCCCTCAAACTAAGTATCTACCTTGCACTCTTTATTATCTGGGTTGGTCATGTGACCTATTTTGGTCAGAGTGGTCTGACCACTTCGGTTTCTGGACCTTAGCTATTTAAGAAGGCAAGACTGTGCAACATCTTCTAGTCTACTATTGCCAAAGTGGTATTAGTGAACCTGACCCAAGCAGAGACTTGAACACTACATGATGCAGAAGGTCTCCTCTGTTTGTTTTTATATCATGTGACTCACACCATGGGATGAAGTCCAAGATGCTCTTCCCAATGCCAGACATGTGAGGATTTATTAATTCTTACAGATACCAGCTAATGTCTAACCTGAGAACAGATGAAGAAGAGAATCTAAAATTCTTAGCTAAGCAAATTGAGAACAGAAAAATGGCTTAAATAGTTCACTAAATATTAACTAATTAAATGCAAGCTTTTTAAGCCACTGTTCAGAGGTCATTTGATACAAAACACATGCTAATTGATGGAGATTCCACTTTTAAATGTTCTTTTAAATATATGGAATATACACTGAAGGAGTAAAAAAAACAAAAACTACATAACACATTAGACGCTATTACAATTTTCTTTTGAAAAGATAGAAAAAATAGATAAAAAGATAGATAAATTTCACTTTCAATCATACTAGAGTGAAGAGGATTGTGACAAGTATGTTTTAGAGATGAAAGTCAAAGGACTTGAGATCCACTAGATAGCATTAAGGAAAAGAAAAGTCTGCTTTTGATATTTCAATATGGAAGGGGCTGGAGGCAAAGCTCAGAGGTAAATCACTTCCCTAGCCTTTCAAGAGGTTCTGAATTCAATCCCCAATACAGAAAAGAAAAATTCATTAGGGGATAAATTGCAACTCTTATGTGGTACATAGGTAAAGGAAAACAGAAAAAGAGTTTTGGCTGAGCTTCAAGATATTCTTCACTTTAGAATACCATCCTGTCACAGATGTAAATTGCCCGATACAAAACTGAATACCAATGATTTGGATGAAAGCATAATTTCATGATAGTCTATTGAGCAGAAATTAATTTCTATATAAAGGTGTGTTGCTGTTTCTGTCACTTAGCTCTCTAAGAAGGTGAGATTGTACAATATCCTATAATCTACAATTGCCATAAGTATCAACATTTGATGAAAACTTTGATATTGGTTGAAATTTAAGTAAAACAGGACTTCATTTTAGATATAAGTTGATTTTTAAAATAAAGAGAAAAAGGACACTGGCATATTATACACATACATATAAATGAATATATATATATATATACAAACATATATTCATATTTTATTCCAACTTTACTTTCACTATAGAAGTAAGAAAGAGGGCCTGGGGATATAGCTCAGTTGGTAGAGTATTTGCCTCACATGCACAAGGCCCTGGGTTCAATCCCCAGCACCAAAAAAAAAAAAAAAAAAAAAAAACAAGTAAGAAAGAATGTGTCTGTCCCTATTTGTGACACAAGATGAGACTCCCCAAGATGTTCTTTAAGAGGAGATTAATTTACCACATTGAAACTAGCCATAGGTATACTCAGAAAGTTTAAAAATTGCACATATTTTATCCCAAATTTGTTATTTATTTACACTGCTTAACAAGAACTAATTCAGTCTGGAGAAAATAACCAATGACAAATTGACACAGATGCTTAGTAACTGGTGTAGTTTCTTAACATTCATCTGTAACTGGTGATATATTACCCTCCAAGGGTCAAATCTAAACATGAAATGACAAAATTCATCCATTATAACTACTATGAAACTACATAAGACAGTTGTTAAGTGAAGTATATGAAAGTCAGATGAAATATCTCATTGGCTATGCTCTGAAACATAGAAATATCAGTCTAATTTGATTGAAACATGATTGAACATTAAGATTCAATGTTTACCTATGAAATCAAAGTACTTGTTAAAAATATTGTTTATCATAAATACAAGCAATAACAAGTGTTGGCAAGGATGTGGGCAAAAAGTTACACTCAAATGTTGTGGGCCTGCAGATCCGTGCTACCACTTTGGAAAGCAGTATGAAGATTCCTAAGAAAACTTGGAATGGAACCACCATTTGACCTCACTATCCCAGTCCTCAGTTTATACACAAAGAATTTCAAGTCATTTAAATGTATGACTAGTAGACTTTCTTATGAAACTCTTCAAGATTTCATGTAAAACAGATCAACAGCCAGTTAGATACACTTTTTGAACTCTTTTTCTTGGCTCAGTCAATGGAACAGCAGTTGAATAAATATCATGATGAATTTACTTTCCATTCTCCAATAGATATGACAGTGCTGTTTTATTCTATTATTTCTACCATTATATATTAAGTATTTCACTGAAATTGACATTAATGAGGTGACTTAATATTTAAATATCTGGACAGAAGAACATGAAATAATGCATAAATAGTAGAGAGTTTATCATACTTTAATAAGTTTTATACAATGCAAAAATATTTTTCAGAGTACATAAAATGAATACATTCAAATTATTTGAAAGGTATTTGTTTTCCTATGCTACATTTCAAACATCCAGGGAATGATTATTTATTGGAAAAAGAAACAATGTCTTTAAAAATAAAGCCCTATTATTTTTCACACTAAGTAAAAAAAAAAATCTAAATTTTCCTTTCTTTAATATATTCACTTTTTTAATGTTTCTAGACCTTTATTATATTCATATATTTATATGTGGTGCTGTACCTATTTATGTATATGTGGTACTTTGTACCCAAAAGTACTCCCAGTGTACTTTTTCGATATTATTTCTGTGAATAAGTGTTTAAATTTTTATGCTTTCCTGTGCTATCATTATTTTGAAAGTTCAAGATCTTCTTATTTTCCCAAGTGAAAAGAAAACATATTTTCCAGAAACCCTCTTTAAGTAATCTTTGGTTTGAGGGATTCATTCTATTACATAGGAGATTATCTCTAGACACCCAATATCACTAGTTGAAGCTGTGTAGAGCGATCATTAAAAATATTCCATAATTATATATGTTTTTTATTGGTATTATGAAATATCTTGCTTTTATTAGCCATTTAAGGAAACACAATATTTTGGCCAATTTTCCTCTAATTCATCTCAAATAAAGCAGAATATTATTGATTTATGTGTTTGAGAACTTGGTCACACTCTTTAAATCCTTTCTAAATGATAGAACAATACCTTTGCCTTTGATGGAAATTCTGAATGCATTTCCAGGCAGACCATATGGTTGGAAAATGTTTTCCATGTAAAATTAAGAATAAAAGGAAATTCTTTATTTTGAATATGATTTTCAGTGAGTTTCAGTAAGCCTCTATTCTCTTTTCAATTCATTTAAAATACAAATGATTAAAAAGTTACATATTCCAAAATGGAAAACTTCACATTGAAAAGAAAGATTAATACTTCCTTGATGTAAAAAAAAAAAAAATTACATTAAAAAAATTACATTAAAATATACGGATCTCGGAACGGAACTGGCCCGCTAGTGAGAGCCTTTCTGACCAGAACAAGCTCCGAGTCCCGGAGCCACTGCAGCGCAACGTACTCCGGCACACAAGCAGCTTCAGGGACTAGGATAGGGCAGCCAGAGACCTCCCCAAGTAGCCTGGACCCCTGCGGTGGGAGGTGCCTTTCAAGGCTAGCTTCTCAGACCAGACCGCCCAGTGAGAGGTTTTCTACATAGAACCAGCCACAAGTCCCAGAACCAACAGAGAGCTTCGATCTGCAAGCAGCCTCTGGGATCAGGGCAGGGCAGCCAGAGACCTCTTCAGGCGGCTCTGCCCACTCCAGCTGCAGGCTCTCTTCACAGGGCGATCCAAGATGGCGGCCTAGAGGGAGACTGCACCCCCAGTTGCTCCAGAACCCAGGAGTTAAGAAGGGAAGGCATTGAGAGACTCGGACTGAAATAGAGACACAGGTGAGTCTGCCCACTGGGTAAAGCTCAGCCCGGATGGCAGGCCCAGATAGAGGTGGCTTATCGGAGCCAGGCAGGGCAGCTAAAGTCTTCCCAAGGTAGCCTTCCACACTCTGGCAGTGGGCTCCTCCCACACGGTCAGCTGCACGGTGTAGGTCCACAGTGAGAGCATTTCCGCACAGAACCAGTTCCAAACCGTGGAACCAGTAGGGGGCTAGGGGCAGTTTTCTTCGGATGCGCTGCTTTATCAGATTCCTCCAAGACATCAGGCTACTGAAGGCTGGGAGGTGATACACTGGAAATCTACCGGGACACTATAAGACAATAGTGGAAAACTGCAATATCTCAGGGTCCCACTTACAGCTGACCAATATGAGAAAACAAGGGAAGAAAATGTCCCAAACAAACCTAGATACTACATCAATAAAACCCAATGACAGCACAGCAGAAGAAATGTCAGAAAGGGAGTTCAGAATGTACGTAATTAAAATGATCAGGGAAGCTAATGAGGAGATGAAAGAGCAAATGCAGGCATTGAAGGAGGAGATGAAAGAGCAAATGCAGGCATTAAATGATCACACCAATCAACAGTTAAAAGACCAAATACGGGATGCAAGAGATCATTTCAATAAAGAGTTAGAGATACTGAAAAAAAAAAAACAAACTGAAATACTTGAAATGAAGGAAACAATAAACCAAGTTAAAAACTCCATAGAAAGCATAACCAATAGGATAGAACACCTGGAAGACAGAACCGCAGACATGGAAGACAAAATATTTAACCTTGAAAACAAAGTTGAACAAACAGAGAAGATGGTAAGAAATCATGAACAGAATCTCCAAGAACTATGGGATATCATGAAAAGGCCAAATTTAAGAATTATTGGGATTGAGGAAGGCTTAGAGAAACAAACCAAAGGAATGAACAATCTATTCAATGAAATAATAACAGAAAATTTCCCAAATCTGAAGAATGAAATGGAAAACCAAGTACAAGAGGCTTATAGAACTCCAAACATACAAAATTACAACAGACCCACACCAAGGCACATTATTATGAAAATACCTAACATACAAAATAAAGACAGAATTTTAAAGGCCGCGAGAGAAAAGAATCAAATTACTTTCAGAGGGAAACCAATAAGAATATCAGCAGATTTTTCAATCCAGACCCTAAAAGCTAGAAGGGCCAGGAACAACATATACCAAGCCCTGAAAGAAAACGGATGCCAACCAAGAATCTTATACCCAGCAAACCTTACCTTCAAATTTGACGATGAAATAAGATCCTTCCATGATAAACAAAAGCTAAAGGAATTTCAAAAAGAAAGCCAGCATTATAGAATATTCTCAGCAAAATATTCCATGAGGAAGAGATGAAAAACAACGATGCAAATCAGCAACAGGAGGAACTAGCCTAAAGGAATAGCCAAATAAAGGAGAAACAAAATCATGTCAAAAAACAAATAAGTCAAATGACTGGGAATACAAATCATATCACAATAATAATAACCCTGAATGTCAATGGCCTGAATTCATCAATCAAAAGACACAGACTGGCAGATTGGATTAAAAAGAAAAATCCAACAATATGCTGCCTGCAAGAGACTCATCTCATAGAAAGAGACACCCATAGACTAAAGGTGAAAGGGTGGGGAAAAACATACCATGCACATGGACACAGCAAAAAATCTGGAGTATCCATCCTCATTTCAGATAATGTGGACTTCAAACCAAAACTAGTCAGAAGGGATAAAGAAGGACATTACATGCTGCTTAAGGGAAGCATAAATCAGCAAGACTTAACAATCATAAATATCTATGCCCTGAACATTGGCTCATCCATGTACGTCAAACAAATCCTTCTCAATTCCAGAAATCAAATAGACCACAACACAATAATACTAGGCGATTTTAACACACCTCTCTCACTACTGGATAGATCGTCCAAACAAAAATTGAATAAAGAAACTATAGATCTCAACAACACAATCATCAATTTAGACTTAACGGACATATATAGAATATACCATCCAACAAAGAACGAATACTCTTTCTTCTCAGCAGCACATGGATCCTTCTCTAAAATAGACCGTATTTTATGCCACAAAGCTACTGTTAGCAAATACAAGAAGATAGAGATACTACCTTGTACTCTATCAGATCATAATGGATTGAAATTAGAAATAAATGACAGAATAAAAAACAGAAACTTCTCCAATACCTGGAGACTAAATAATACACTATTATATGATGAATGGATAACAGAAGACATCAGGAGGGAAATACAAAAATTCTTAGAAGTAAACGAGAACAAAGACACATCATATCAAAATCTCTGGGACACTAAGAAAGCAGTACTTAGAGGAAGATTTATTTCATGGGGCACATTCAAAAAAAGAAGTAGAAATCAACAAATAAACGACTTAACACTACAGCTCAAAGCACTAGAAAAAGAAGAGCAGACCAATACCAAAAGTAGTAGAAGACAGGAAATAGTTAAAATCAGAGCAGAAATCAACGAAATTGAAACAAAAGAAACAATTGGAAAAATTAAAAAAAATAAATAGTAGGTTCTTGAAAAAATAAACACAATTGATAAACCCTTAGCCACACTAACAAAGAGAAAGAGGGAGAAAACTCAAATTACTAAAATTCAGAATGAACAAGGAAACATCACAACAGACATGAGTGAAATACAAAACATAATTAGAAGCTATTTTGAAAATCTATACTCCAACAAAACAGAAAACCTCGAAGACATCAACAAATTTCTAGAGACATATGAATTACCTAAACTGAACGAGGAGGACATACACAACTTAAATAAACCAATTTCAAGCAATGAAATATCAAAAGCCTACCAACAAAGAAAAGTCCAGGACCAGATGGGTTCCCAGCCGAGTTCTACAAAACCTTTAAAGAAGAGCTCATTCCAATACTCCTCAAAGTATTCCATGAAATAGAAGAGGAGGGAACCCTCCCAAACTCGTTGTATGAAGCCAATATCACCCTGATACCTAAACCAGACAGAGACACATCGAGAAAAGAAAATTTCAGACCAATATCCTTAATGAACATCAACGCAAAAATTCTCAACAAAATTTTAGCAAATCACATACAAATATATATTAAAAAGACAGTGCACCACGATCAAGTGGGTTTTATCCCAGGGATGCAAGGTTGGTTCAACATTCGGAAATCAATAAATGTCATTCACCATATCAACAGACTTAAAGTTAAGAATCACATGATTATTTCAATAGATGCAGAAAAAGCATTCGATAAAATACAGCATCCCTTAATGCTGAAAACACTAGAAAAAATTGGGGTAGTGGGAACATTCCTTAACATTATACAGGCCATCTACGCTACGCCCATGACTAATATCATTCTAAATGGTGAAAAACTGAAAGCGTTCCCCCTAAAAACTGGAACAAGGCAGGGATGCCCTCTTTCACCACTTCTATTCAACATCGTCCTTGAGACTCTAGCCAGAGCAATTAGACAAACCAAAGAAATTAAAGGGATACGAATAGGAAAAGAAGAACTCAAACTATCCCTGTTCGCTGATGACATAATTATATATTTAGAGGAACCTGGAAATTCCACCAGAAAACTTTTAGAACTCATAAGTGAATTCAGTAAAGTAGCAGGTTACAAGATCAATGCTCATAAATCCAATGCATTTTTATACATAAGTGATGAAACTTCAGAAAGAGAAATTAGGAAAACTAACCCATTCACAATAGCCTCAAAAAAAATAAAATACTTGGGAATCAATCTCACAAAAGAGGTGAAAGACCTCTACAATGAGAACTACAGAACACTAAAGAAAGAAATTAAAGAACGCCTTTGAAGATGGAAAGATCTCCCATGTTCCTGGATAGGCAGAATTAATATTGTCAAAATGGCTATACTACCTAAAGTGCTATACAGATTCAATGCAATTCCAATTAAAATCCCAATGATGTACCTTGCAGAAATAGAGCAAGCAATTATGAAATTCATCTGGAAGAATAAAAAACCTAGAATAGCTAAAGCAATCCTCAGTAGCAAGAGCAAAGCAGGGGGTATTGCAATACCAGATCTTCAACTCTACTACAAAGCAATAGTAACAAAAACAGCATGGTATTGGTACCAAAATAGACAGGTAGATCAATGGTACAGAATAGAGAACATGGACACAAACCCAAATAAATACAATTTTCTCATACTAGACAAAGGTTCCAAAAATATGCAATGGAGGAAAGATAGCCTCTTCAACAAATGGTGCTGGGAACACTGGAAAACCATATGCAATAGAATGAAATTAAACCCCTATCTCTCACCCTACACAAAACTCAACTCAAAATGAATCAAGGACCTCAGAATCAGACCAGAGACCCTGCATCTTATAGAAGAAAAAGTAGGTCCAAATCTTCAACTTGTTGGCTTAGGATCAGACTTCCTTAACAGGACTCCCATAGCAGAAGAAATAAAAGCAAGAATCAACAACTGGGATAGATTCAAACTAAAATGCTTTCTCTCAGCAATGGAAACTATCAGAAATGGGAAGAGAGAGCCTATGGAGTGGGAGAATATCTTTGCCAACCATACCTCAGATAGAGCGCTAATTTCCAGAATCTATAAGGAACTCAAAAAACTCTACACGAAGAATACAAATAATCCAATCAACAAATGGTCTAAGGAAATGAACACACACTTCACAGAAGAAGATGTACAAGTAATCAACAGATATATGAAGAAATGTTCAACATCCCTAGTAATAAGGGAAATGCAAATCAAAACTACCCTAAGATTTCAGCTCACCCCAATTAGAATGGCGATTATCAAGAATACAAGCAACAATAGGTGTTGGTGAGGATGTGGTGAAAAAGGAACACTCATACATTGCTGGTGGGGTTGCAAATTAGTGCAGCCACTCTGGAAAGCAGTGTGGAGATTCCTCAGAAAGCTTGGAATGGAAACACCATTTGACCCAGCTATCCCACTCCTTAGCCTATACCCAAAGGACTTAAAATCAGCATACTACAGAGATACAGCCACATCAATGTTCATTGCTGCTCAATTCACCATAGCCAGATTGTGGAACCAACCTAGATGCCCTTCAGTTGATGAATGGATAAAGAAACTGTGGCATATTTATACAATGGAATATTACTCCGCAATGAAGAATGATAAAATTATGGCATTTGTAGGCAAATGGACGAAATTGGAGAATA
This sequence comes from Sciurus carolinensis, assembly GCF_902686445.1. Classification (NCBI taxonomy): domain Eukaryota; kingdom Metazoa; phylum Chordata; class Mammalia; order Rodentia; family Sciuridae; genus Sciurus; species Sciurus carolinensis. Next base: position 92,295,543 of record NC_062224.1, read on the forward strand.
TCATGCTAAGTGAGATAAGCCAATCTCAAAAAACTAAAGGACGAATGATCTCGCTGATAAGCGGATGAGGACATATAATGGGGGGTGGGAGGGGTTAGCATTAGGTTTAGGGTTAGGTTTAGGGTTAGGGATAAGGAGAGCGGTAAGAATGAAGGAAAGAAGGACTGTATAGAGGGAAAAGAGGGGTGGGAGGGGTGGGGGGGAAGGGAAAAAAAATAAACATCATTGCCCTATGTAAACGTATGATTACACAAATGGTATGCCTTGACTCTATGTACAAATAGAGAAACAACATGTATCACATTTGTATACAATTAAAAAAAATAAATAAATATTAAAAAAAATTTAAAAAAATAAAAAAATAAAAAAGCAAATTAGAAACAAAAAAAAAAATAAAATAAAATATACATGTACTGATTTCTACTTTCTTTACCCATTACTTTTATTACTACTCTATGAATTTTTAAAAGGCATTAAACACAAAATGCAGTCTGTAAAAATAAAAATAAATAAAATTTTTTAAAAAGGAAAAAAGGCATTCAACAGGAGCAACTATAAAAAGCATCATTAAATAGTTCACTAATGTTTCATTCTTTACGGTACACATCAATACCTCAATATTGGATGTTTTTGGTAGGTGAATTTTATCTTGATTGCTCAAATAACATTGCTATTGATGCTGTAATATAAATGAGCAATATTAAATAAAAGGGAACAAACTATTGAACTATGTATAATTTTAGTTATGGTCAAAATCATATTGTATTTAAATAATCACAATTCTAACAAATTGAGAATAAAACATGAAACCCTGAGATAGTATAATTTAAATAATGGATTCTGTGTTATTCCTATTTTTCTTTTAGCATAATTTGATGAAAAATCTTGGTAGAAATAAAGAATTATTTTTATTATAAATTGTTCAAATATACATCACAAGCAAATATATTTTACTTTTTGAACTAATATTTTGAGTTAAAAATATTTTCTCTTATCTTTGTAAATACCCAAGTCAATTAACTATTCCAACCTAAGAATACATAAAAATGTGACATCTTGTCATTTACTATATAAGTTTTGTACTTTGAATAAAAAAATACATAGTCTTATTGACAAAACATTCTCATTTTTATGTATTAGAAAGTCCATAATAACCAAAATTAACACAACAGGTTTTATACCCAATTATTTGTTAAGAATTAGGACTCTTTTTTTACTGATTGGTTTATGAATATTTACTTGTGTAACATATGAGTACTATTTTCTGGCCCATTGGCTAGCAATTTATCCTTAAAGCCTCTGATTATGAGTGTTTTACATAATTTAAAATATAATCTAGTCTAATCCTCTCATTTTACACATGATAAAATCGGTGTATATAGAATTTAGGTGCTATTAGTAGAGTCCACAGAGCCAGCCCCTGGCAATGGCAGAAATAGGTCCAAAGTCTAATGTTTCCTTAGTATTTGGACTTTTTAATTCTGTATAGACTACTTTCCAAAGGGAAGAAGCAAATGTTAAACAAAACAAAAATCAATTGACATAATTCATAGAAAAGGGAAGAGGGTGAATAATAAATACATTTGAAATATTTATGAATATTTGGTTGAGTAAATCTGATTTTACATTATAGAGTTATATTCTAGACTAGCCTTATAGGATGATTAATCGTAATATCTAACATGATAAAGAGATCTGTTTAAATACTCCATTGCCTTTTTTAAAATTTCACTGCTGTGACCAAAAAACACAGACAAGAACAGTTTTAGAGGAGGAAAAGTCTATTTGGCCCTCATGGTTTCAGAGTTCTCAATTCTGGCCAACTCAAGTGCTCTGGGCCTCAGACAGAATATGGAAGTGGCAGAGAAAGACATGGCAACTAGGTAGCAGAGACACAGTTCCTCCCACCAGGGACAAAATATATACCACTAAGGCACCCTTACTCCCCAGCAACCCACTCCCTACCTGCCTGTACCTGTTCTATTCAAGTGGATTAATGTACTGATTAGGTACATTACTGTACTGATTAGGGGTCCCAATCATGCCCCTCTCCATTATTTCTGTGTGGTCAGTCATCATAACCCAACTATGTCCCCTCTGAACTTTCTTGCATTGTCTCACACATGAGCTCTGGGGGGACACCTCATATCTAAACCATAAAACCTCCACTTGCCACAGATTCCTCATCCCCAAGATCTCCTGAGGTCATGTGTCTTTCTCTATGGTTGGGTTTTCTCTATCAGGACTTCCAGGAAATTCTAAGTTGCTCTCAAAGGTATAAAACCCAGGTGGAGATGATGGAAAGATTACAGTATTCTTTGGAAGATGTCTTCCTAAACAAACATTTTGGGTGAACTGGGATTGCCAACTTGAAATAAAAGTAGCTATTATTGCTACCTTTTCCTCAGGCAGATGGTTTGATTACCACCTCTTGGCTCACAGAAGGCTTATGAACATCCTTCTCCCAACCAAGGTTCCAGTTCAGCCCTCAACCCAATCATGTCCCTCTCCATTAGGTCTGTGTGGTCAGTTGCCTTACGAGTCTTGAGGGCAGGGTGAGGGAAGACTTTCTTATGAAACATTGAAAAATAAACCGTCATTTATTGCAGTGTTTTGGTAAGTTGGGTCTTCAACACACTGGACCCTGCCATCTCTTCTCTTAACTAGGTGTAAGGAGGTATTTGAGATATGTCTTTGAGATAGCTCTCTATTTTTGTGACTATACCATTATCAAAACAATTCCCAAAGGCTTTTACAGGATTTTGATAAAAATATATCAGACTGCTTTCATGGCCCAATGGCTAAAGCAAAAGATCTTATTGACTCATGGTTTATTTTGGTCTTACCTCTTTTTGGAAACCCATCTTGGAAATTCTATCTGTGTCTTAGAAATAAGTCTCAGTGCTGTGTTACTCCCCAAAATGCAACTCAACTTGTCCTCTGACTCAGTACAATTTCAAACACTGACCTAGAACAGGCAAGTTCCTATAAACAGCTTGCAGAATTAGGTTGTGACCCCACAGCCGTTTTGTCATGAAAACTTTTGTTAAATTTGTCATCCAGAAAGTTTATAATAGAGAGCATTTAGGACAAACCTCGGAAATTGTGGATACTCCATGTCCCAAATTTATCTTTCATGCTTTCCTTAAGTTTTATTTTTTGGATCATACCTTTTTTATATGTAGTAATTCAGTTTTACAACTCTTCAAAGGTACCAGTCTGGACATTGAAAGCAGGAAACTTAACTATTAACTTTTCCCTATTCTCTGCTTATACAGAAATAACTTCAACCTAAGTTTGGGTCTTAGTTTTGTCATATCTCTCAAAATGAAAAAGTGTTTTTTAACATAATTACCAAACTAGGTAGGATATTATCTGAGTCAAAGTAAAAAAGAAGAAAACAGATTTGGTTCATTCTTTGGTGTTGTACATTACAAGGATCACCAATTTCATAGCCTGCACAGGAAGTATTTATTTCTAGTTCATCATTTTGCATTTTAGCTTTCCTTAACTCTTTGACTTAATTTCAACTATTAATCACTCAATGTTTTAAGTATTTTTTAGAAATAAGTGACAAAATTTCACTCCACTTGTTTATAGCAATTAGGTTGATTTAAGCAGTATTTATTTGACATTAAAGCCTCTAAGGTTATACATATTTTCCAGGAGGTTTTTCTGTCTGAGAATTAAAATAATGTCGCAAATGATGGCGTCTTTCATTCACTGTCTGAACTCTGGTCCTTTGCTCTTCATCAGTATGCAAACAGGGTATGTGCTTTGGGTGCCACTGTATAAAATAGTATGATGTTACCAGGAGAAGAAAAAATGGATCTGAACAAGGAAAATTCCACAGCTATCACTATAGATGCCAAACCCCCTTATATGCCATTGACCTTTACACTTCTATCTGACCCGAAAACATAACAACAGGTATTATACATTTTATGTAACAAATAATATTTTCCTTAAAATCAATATTTTTATTAATTTAAATTTTGGGTTTTTACTATTTTTTTAGAATTTCTAATTCATGTTTTTTGTTTGTATTTTTAAATAAAATTTGTGATTGTGTTTTTAATCACTTATATGTTCTGTTTAATATATGATAAGTTGTGAAGTTATCTTTAAATATAGTACATTTAATAATTTTATAAAAAACCTATTACACCTACTGTGGTTCTTAATTACTTTTTTTAATTATTCACTTATTTATTTATTTAGTTTATTGGTTCTTTTTAGATATACCTAATATTATGACTCATTTTGACATAATTGTAAAAGCATGACATATAATTTGTTCTAATTCAGTTCCCAGGAGTTCCCCTTTTTCCTTTCTTCCCTTACCCTATTTCTTTTCCTCTACTGATATTTCTGCTATTTGCTTAAACCGTTTATTTTTTTTAGCTAGTGGCTCATAGATGCCCCTGGGAAAGTTAGGTGATATTCATTCCATTCTTCTTGTGTCTCTCTTCTACCCCCATCAATCTGATGTCATCTCTGTCACATTTTTCTTTCTCTTTCTTTCCTCTCCCACCTTTTTTTTTTTTTTTTTTTTTTTTATTTTGGACTAGCTTCCACATATCAGAGAAAGCATTTGATCTTTGGCTTTTGGGTTCTGGCCTATTCCACTTAGCATTACAGTCTGTAGTTTCAGTCATTTATTCCACTTACTGGTAAATATCATAATTTCATTTTTCATCACGACTGAATAAAACTCCATTGTATATACTTTATCACATTGTTAATTTTTAAATGAGGGAAATAAAATATAGAGAAGTTGTTGCCCAAAGTAAAAACTGTGTTGCTAGAATTTGACCAAGAACACTTTGGCAGAAACAAATGTATTTCCCTTACAATTACCAATTTTTCCTTATATATAACAGTTTTATTCCTGATTCACACATGATGTGGGTCAGAAATATTCTTCCTGGGTTTCTGTCTACTGTTCATTTATTTATATAGGAAGTTTTTTTTTAAATCAAATGCATTACATTCATTTATATCAATATTATTTCAGTGTTTCCATCTTTATAAAACTCTATAATCATTATTACAAGAGTATTCACCTTGACACATTTCTAAATTTCTTGTGGTAAAGAATTTATGTAAATTTCTTTTTTCCTTGTAATATTTCATATATTAAAGGTTATTTTGCTTTATGAAATGATATGTGAATGTGTTATTTACCCAAAGTTTAGTATTTATATTATAACCATTAGAAACATTCTACTTATTTCTATTGCTTTTACTTGTCATTTTATAATGAAGTTAATGATTACATGTAATTATATTTCATTCCTAAAACTTGCATTCTGTCATGGTTCCAGTAACACATGGCTTTCATTATGCCTGATTTAAAATGTCTCAAAATACCCAGAATGAAATGTTCCAATGAGTTTTTATGCTTTTTCAAAAATTCCGTTTAGCATTTTCACTGGAATTTCATTAAATTTATCTTAATTAAAAGTAAATGGCATCTTTAAAATAGTTGCATTTTAAATCCACAAATGTGATTTTTCAAATCAAGACCCTCTGCACATGTCTCTTGTTGCTTTATATAGATGGTACGCATGTGTTAAAAACAATTTGCAGTCCTTTGATAAATTTTTTTTAACTATAAACTATTTACCTTTAAGAATATGTCTTTCCAATCACAAAATTTTTTTATCATAATCACCTTTTAAAATTTAGGGATGGGAGGACGTTTATAGAAAATTTTTTGACAGAAAGAATGCTATTTTAATATATACATTTATTTTCCCCTTTAAGAAAATTTACAGAAAATTGTGTCTCTAAACTGAGAGTTTGTAATATACAAATACCTATCCTATTCATTCATTTTCTCCCTTAAGTCAGATGTTAAACTATAATGAGTGCTATACAAATGATATAATATTCCACAATTAGATTTCCTCTCCTAAAATTAAAAATAAAATAGATAAAAATCAATCAATTTTGCTGACTGTATAATAAACAAATCAGTTTAAATTTGTGTCATGAAAGAATAAAAGTAAATGAAGATTTAAAATCAGATAATCCGTGATCAAGTAGCTTCCTTCCTGCATGCTTGCCAGAATTCCGATCATCCAGGCATGCTCATAGGAGCCTTCAAGGTCAGTTATTCTTTAGCCTACACTGATTATGCCAACCTCTTACAGAGAAAGTTCAGCAGATCAACATTGGTTGCTGAAATAAGAAGATATTCTGTAATAAATGATATTTCTTCAATAACTACTGCTTTGATTATTTGTCTACCTGTAAACAGTGCTTTCTATTATCACTATTCACTAAATGTTCCTGATGCCTAAGAGAATCCTATAAACTGGTTGCCCCTTTTACATGCCTGGCATTGTATCAAGTGCCTGAACATATTAGAATCCTCAACAAATTATTATTGAATTGCATTAAATATAGTCAATAACCACATAAAAATTGGACTAAGACTTTCTTCTATTTTTAAGTTTGGTGTCACCATGCCAAGAAGACTTCACTGGTAAATGTTATCAAAGATTTAAAAGATTTACTCTAGCAAAACTCTTTCAGAAAATAGAGGAGGAATGAATATTTTGAAGTCATTTGATGAGGACTATAAAACACGATGTCAAGAAATCAAAAGAAAAGAGAACATTAGAACTTTATCTTCCGAAGGAGACAGAGTGCTGCTATAGGAGAAGATTCAGACTGGGAGACCCAATGGCAAGAATCTAACAGTCATCTCAGTGGCAGTTTGTAGCTGATGGTCAGCAAGAAAATGCAAATATCAGTTGCAGAACTCTAAGGAACTGTATTTTGACAACAACCTGAATAGGCATGGAAGAAGACCTCTTTCTCCAGGGAATCTCCAGGTGAGCCTATGGCCAGCTCCTGCCTTGATTTTAGTCTCATGAGACCTGAGCAGAAGATCATTCTGAAACCTGCTGGATTTCTGGATCACAGAAATGGACATAACAAATACGTGTTATTTCATGCCACTACATTTATAGTAATTTTTATACAGCATTTGAAAACTTATACAACTATCAACAAAATAAATCTGAATCTACAACAAATACCATTCAAAATAATAGACAAGCACAAGAAAATGTTATTTTCAAGTTAGGAATAGAGAAGGAACATTTTCCCTACACTTTGCTGGTGATCCTCTAGTGCAGTGAGTTAAGAATACTCAATAGAATGATGTAGGGCTTAAAAAGGAGAAAAATTGTCATTACATTCGATGTTTGTTTACCTGAAAACCCAAGAAAATCTTTAAATATGCTGAATTCAGAGGATTACTTGATTTATACAAGCAAGAGACTATTGGAAACATGGAGTGTTAAAACATATCTAAAATAGCAGTAAAACTTATAATTTTCTGAGGAATGCGTTTATGGAAAAATATAATCATTAAGAAACATTAATGATACACTAACCATTAAGAAACACTAAAATTAAAAATATACATAACATGTATGGGTAAGATGGCACAGTATCACAAAAATATTCAATCTTTCCAATCAGTAGAAAACTTCATTGCCAATTTTAGACAAATTCCTAAGAGGCTCTTTTGTGGAACTTGTCAAAATGAGTCTATATGAAAAAGCAGGGTGACAAATATACCCAGGAGAATTTTGAAGAAGTAGTGAGCAGCCTGCTTTAAGATTTCAACCCTTATTATAAACACTATGAAAAATAAGTCAATCTAGTGTTGGAACTGATGTAATAAATGGACAAGCAGAATAAACAGGAACTCAGAAACTTATTCATGTTTTTACAGAAACTTGATATATTATGGACATGTCACTGCAGATAAGTGAGCTTTGGATAGACAATTCAGTAAATGAGACAAGTGATCACACACAGAAAAAAAAAATCACCTTCCCTCCACATAATGTAAATTGATTCTATATACATTAATGATGTTAATACTGAAACGTTCTTCAAATATTTACAATATATGGTAGGAAATCTTTATGGCTTTGGCAAAAGAAGAAATTTTTTTAGATTGGCCTACAAATATCATTGAGAAAAATCAGAATGACAAACAAAACTTCTGTGAGTCAAAAGAAACAATGATAGTCACAGAGTGAAATATAAAAGTTGGAACATATGTAATTTACAAATGATTAATGGCCAAAATAAAGGAATGAGACAAATGTAGTATTCCCAACCTCCCACAAAATTATTGAAAGATATATGAGAAAATTAATGTAAAAGATATCTAAATTCAACTAATATATGTAATTATAATGTACCAATAAAAAATTTTAAATATGGAACCAAATTCTATTCTGTGTTTCCGTTGTGTGTGTATATAAGTTTAAGATGTCTTAACTTTAGAGAGGTAAATTCTAGTACATAAATTCTAGTACTTCTTGGCACTTCCATGTTCAATAATAACACCATGGTAACTTGAAAATGGCCATGGGTGAGAGAGTATAAATTAGTAAGTGCTTTTTCAGTGTACCAGACTTCCTCATGAACAAAGAATACCCTCCATGGAACTAGTATACCACTATCATGAAGAACTACAAAGGAATTTGCATAATCAAATCTGATGTAAATATTTCAGTGCTACAGCAATGACTACGCAGAGAATGTTAACTTGTAACAAGCTGGTAATGGTAGAGTCACAGGGAAAGAGCAATTTCTACCTTTCACCTCTTGAGTCATTTGCTAGGGAGTCATTGTATTCTATAACCAAAGGATAGCTACCCAATGGAGTGTAGAAAGTGCATGTATGTCTTTGCATCTCCGTGACCGGTAAACTGGCATTTTAGTTCTTATCTGTGTAACTATGTTTTCAAAAAAATTCAGAAAGTAAGGAATTCTGTGTAGAAAAGGTACGACATGCCAGGAATCATAAACATTTTGCAAATGTCTATCATACAGAGAAATGTAAATTAAAACCATCATGATTTATAATTCCACATCCACTAATTCAGCAAATATTAAAAACTCCATATAGTAAATAGCCATAGATGTCTAGTCTGGTAATTTCATACACAATTATTGATAGGATTAATGTTGTTTAATCATCTTAGGTAGTAAATTGGAAAAAATTAGTAATATTAATTGTATTCAAAATGTATTCCAAATATACAAAGATATATGTATAATCGATGTGGTAAGAGGTTTGTAAAGGCAAAAATAAGATATGTCTAATAGCCTACCATTTTGTAAATGGGCAATTGAATTTTAGAATGCCATATTAGGTGGGCATTCTAAAGCAGAGCTATGCCCCAGGTTTGAAATTGAATTATTACATGCGCCAATAGATATGAATTTCATAAACAGAAGAATGTATACATATACATTATCTATGTATATAGGTTATAGGTTTTAATGCTTTCATAAACTAATAAGAGGCAAAACAATATTACATGTTATTTCATGTTATTTATGTAAACACATTTGACATAGAATACATTTTAAAATGCTTGATAATGATAAATCTAGACTGTTGGCTACTTGGTGTCTTGAAGAAGAAATAAAATAAGCATGAGCTTATTTACATTTATCTATTTATCTTTGATGAAAGAATGATTTATAATTCTTATTCTGCATCTTCCTATTACCTCCCAGCTGGCCGCTTTATCCCTGTTAGACACTAGTTATTTTCTATATCTGTAAATTTGTAATTTTTATTTCACATGTAAGGGAGATCATATACTACTTTTCTGTATCTGGATTATTTCACTTAGTTTAATGCTTTTCAGTTTCGTTCACATCAAATATCAGATTCTCTCTTAGTTTATTTTTAAGTCTGAAAAATATTCCAAGCTATGTATGTATATAATAATTTCTTTATCCATTCTTCCATCAATCAACAATTAGATTTAGTTTGTTTCCATATATCTTGACTGTTGTGAATAATATTGAAATGAACAGTGCAGTGCAGATACCTTCACAAAGTTATGATTTCATTTCCTTTGGTTATATATCCAAAAGAGGTATTGCTGGTTACATGATAATTCTATTTTACTTTTCTTTAAGAAGCTCTACACTGATTTCCATAATGGGTGCTACAATCTTTATTCCAATCAAGGGTATCCAAAGATTTCCTTTGCAATTCATCCTAACTCTTATAATTCTTGTCATTTTCATAATAGCTATTCTAATAGATGTGATGTGATATATCATAATGACTTTAACTTGCATTTCCCTAATAAGTAGTGATGTCGAGCATCTTTTTAAGTGCCTTTGGTCATTTTTATGTATTTCTTGAAGAAATATTTATTCAGCTCCTATTTTAGTCAACTTTCATTGCTATGATCAAATTACTGGAAAGGAACATTTAAGGGAAAGAAGACTTTATTTTGGACTAATGATTTCAGAAGTCTTAGACTTTGGTCAACTGATTCCATTGATTTGCATCTGAGGTAGGGGAAAATGGCATAGCAGAAGGCCATGGTGAAGAAAAACTGCTCAGTCTATGGGAAGGAGAAAGGAGAGAGAGGGAGAGGAAGGAACCCTGAACCGATATGCTCCAAGGTCATGCCCCCAATGACCTATTTCCTGTAATCGTTCCTCCCATGTCTATGGTTATCACCCAGTAGTCCATTCAAATTATTAATACGTAAAATGGATTAATTCACTGATCAGACTACAGGTACCACCATCTAAACATTGCCTAAAAGCCACACCTCTCAACCTTGCTGCATAGGGGACTGAGCTTTCAAAACATGAAGTTTTCAGAAGACATTCCAGATCTAAGCCATCGCAGGTCTTTTGCTTATTTTTTAATTGGATCATATGATTTCTTTTTTTTTTTTTTGCGGTGCTAGGGATTGAACCCAGGGCCTTGTGCTTGCAAGGCAAGACTCCACCAACTGAGCTATCTCCCCAACACTTCATAAGATTTCTTGATATTGTTTGAGTTCTTATTAACACTTTATTGAATACACCACTCAGTTTATAAACAAAAATAAATAAATGGAATTATATTAAACTACAAAGCTCATGCACAGCAAACAAGACTTATTTGTGTATATTGTTGGATCCTGAAATTTTACTGAATTTTTTAGTTCTAACAAGTTTTTGTCTCAGTCTTTAACAATCATGTTATTGTCATTGTTGGCACAGATCAAATAATCTCCATAATAAATAGAGTTGAAACATATAAAACCAAATGGCCCAGTTAGCTTTAACACTTTTGCTTAATAAAGGAGTTCAATATTTTCCAAGGAAAATTTTCCTCTGCAAACTTTTGAAATTACTGAATAGAGTAATTGAAATTAATCTTAAAAATTGTCTGACTTTCTCAACTAAAGAAATACACTTGAAAGATAATCACAAAGTTGCTATTTTTCTGTGTGTGTGTAAGAACTTGCAATTTTCTGAGTTGATTCATTCTGTTTCATATTCTCCAATTATCACAAAACTTATAAGGAACTCAAATATGTCTCATTTTGACAACCCCTTACTAATCTTAGGATTTTTTTCCCTTATTTATTGCAAATAGCAAGAAAAACTTACTACTATCACATATTCTATTACTTATGTTTGTACTTCTCCAGGGAAAAGCATATGCGATGGTGATGAGCCAGGATCTATAATCAACAGAATCTTAAAGGTCATCACACAATCAGATCAACTGAAAAATAACATGAAAAGTCCAACTAATAAATAAAAACTTTCATAAAAAAAGAAAGGTCAAAGCTCTTTGAAAGTGAGCACCAATAAGGTATTTTTTAAATTTTTTGTCCATATGAACAGGGTCTGTTTCAGTGGGGATGTTGAATAAAATGTATGATAATGAGAATGAGTGAAATGTCAAATAATCTCATGTAAAATGAACATCATCTTTAAGAAAACATTAACATTTTAAGGTGATTTGAAAACCTAATATTTATCAGATTCTTAGTCTAGTATATATCTGAATATAATAATCTTTAAATTGGATGATATTTTCTATAATATTTATTTTTGTTTTTTGTAAACACTAAACATACACTTTTAAAAATGTTTTATAAGGATACATATAAAAAGAAAATAAAAGTCATACTAGATAACCAATGATAATATTTTCATAATATCAGTGAATGTCTTTTTAAAAGATATTTTTAAGTAATCTCCAGGGTCTACACTCTTCTTCCAATAACTTTTTTAAAAAAGCAATATTTTTATTTTATAATTGACTCTAAAGCAGTTAAAGACAGCTATATTAAGTAAATGCTAAAGACCACACATACATACAAACACATCCTCATATACAAACATGAGTACATGTGTGCACACACACACAAAGTGAACCTATATTGGGAAAATAATTGCCTCTGTTGTAAGTTATTTCTACCTTGAGAAGATCTGGTATTATATATCATAGGCACTATCTTGACCCAGTTTTAGATCATTGCTAAAAAACATTCAAATTTACTTCCCTGGCAATATGCAAAGCCCAATCCCATTTCAGTTACCAGGTTTTAACTCCCTTCCACTAAAACATACAAACCCAAGTGCCAGAAACCTTGAATGTTAAATGTTTAGGGACAAGTACTTCTTTCTCAGGCCTGAGAAATTATTCAAACTACCCAATCAACAGAAATCTGCTTGCAATCATGATCCACAGTTTGAACTTGCTATTCCTTTACTTATTAGTGACCTCTGAGGTCTTCCTTCTTTTCCTCAAATGTGTAAGTAATTATATCTGAAACCACTGAGTTGCACTGTCATTCTGTTATTATTAGAATATATAACATAACAAGTGTTGAGACAGAGATCTACATCCTACTCCTGTCTTTTAAAGCATGTATATATATATGCTCTAAAACCCCAGCCCCATTAGTGTGTGTATACATGCACACACACACACACATACACACAATTTTTTAATAATGTCTATATTATATATATGAGAAGGGAAGACCATTGTATGTCCTGTGTAATATGTGTGTGTGTGTGTGTGGGTGTAAAATCCTTAAAAGTGACTATCTTCTGTAAGATCCTCAAACATCAAAAAAAAAAAAAAAGTCTACCTCCAAAATTCCAAATGCCTTCATATTATAGACAGGGTCAGAGCACACCCAACCCAAGTTCATTTAGTTTATTTTTTTCTGATTGGAAGAGTGAGAATGTGATGGGATCAAAGTGTTTTTTTTTTTTTTTTTTTTTTTTTTTTTTTTTATCTTTTATCTGAAACAGTCTTTCCAGCTAGATCTCCTCAATGCCCTAGTGGAAGTACTTGTTTTTTTATTTCATGAGAGAGAGGATTTATCATTCTAAAGATGTCTATGCTACTTGGATAACAGCACTGTCAAACTTATCCTTCTCCATGGTATGTGAGCACCAGACTCTGCTTAGTACAGACAGCATTAGTAACCCAACTCCCCTCCTGGACCCAGCCCAGTTTTCCCCAGTTTGTCTCAGTGTACTTAAAGCAACAGTAAAAGGATTAGTTCTGGTTTTTTTGAAATATCTTTTAGATGTTGATATACATTTATTTTATTCTTTATTTATATGTGGTGCTGAGAATCGAACCCAGTGCCTCACACATGCTAGGCAAGCACTCTACCACTGAGCCACAACCTTACCCCCATTAGTTCAGATTTTATAAAACTTGTCGATCTGCAATTCTGTGTAAAGATTCATTCATCTCAGAAACAAACTACACATTATTTTAGACTCTTTTTTTGAACTAGAAAATTGATATTTAGCCAGGTATATGTCATTTATTTCATTCATTCTATTATATATTTTTATGTATAGCAACACAATTGAGATTCTGCTTTATGTTCAATGTAGTATATCCATTTAATAAAATATTATGTGGATTTTTTCCATGTAAGTGAACACTCTTCAAAATCACAGTTGCCATGTCTATGCAACATTGCACCAACAAGTCATTTAATAAATCCTCCATGAGTAATTGATTATGTGTTGGTTTCATAAATTCTTATTTATTTAGGATTATATTTCGGTGCCAGTAAATATAATATATAAAACTTTTGAAACATTGTTCTCCAGATAGACCAATATATACTCCCACAGCACACTATAGACTACCATGAAGATCCATTTCCCAGGCTAAATTTCTTTTATTCTTAAGTGATGCTTTAGTATCTTTTCACATAATACAATTAGAGATATTTGATATTAAAAATAAGAAGTTTATAAGTATTAAGGTCATGTTATCATATATTTGTGGGTGAAAAAATACGACTCAATAGTTTGTAGCTATGACAAAGCCTTTATAATCAGACATATGTGCAAAAACTTTCCATGCCTATTACTCAGAGCTGTGTAACTGTGAAGGATTTGAATACTTTCTAAACCTCAAAATCCCATTTTCAAAAGTGATTATTCTAATCAAGTCATTATGTTATTGTCAGTATTAAGTGGCACACATTAAGCCCTAAATACATGGTAGCTCACCCACATGTTGCCACTGTGAATTATTTAAAAGCAATACAGAAAGCAATCTGTGAAATTTATCAATTTCTTTTGTGCAGAAAAAAAATCAGCTACGATTGATTTTTAAATGTTTCACCAGGTTGTTGTAGAATGATGAAAATATATATTTCTAACCTGGTGAATCCTTTTTTCTTTTCCTTTTAGATACAGCATGGAAAGAAGGGGCTAAGCTGTAAGTGCTTTGAACATCGTGACATCTTGCTCTCTTTTCCCTCACAATTCTAAGTAACTGTTCAAAATCATTTCTGAAGTCAATGCATTTGGAACAGTTGAGCAAACTTTGATTCAATGAACATTCAGTCTGAATAATTATCCTGTGAAGGAGAATTGCATGTAGCTTAGGCATCATTTAAAAATCAATGTTGTGTATAGATTTCAGGGATCCTAATTTTTATCTCACTTGTCCTACTATCTGTGCAATTGTCTCTCATAAGTGTAACTTTATTGCACTAAAACATTATCAAAATTTCTACTGGAAGTGAAAGTAACAAGGATAACAATATTTATTATCTGCTAAACATGAGCCATAATTTGTTTATTTGGGAGGTCATGAGATTTGTTTTTCATACTCTCAACAAGAATCACTATTTTATTTAACGAGAATTTATTGCTGTTCTACTTTATGGCTATACTAGGAGTAGAGCTATGGAGAATAATAATACAAATTACCTCTCGTAAATTTGTCTAAATTCTCCTGAGAAATACAAACAATATAAATGAGAATACAAAAGTCAAATTGTGATTTCAAATTGTAAAAAATGCTGTGTTTGAAAAAATAGTATAATATGATAGAAAATAACTCCTAGTTTGGTCGAGTGTGGCAATAATATTTTGGGTAAGATGTGAGACTAGAGAAACAACTCATTGAAGGCATTATGGTTTTGATATAGATGTTGCTCAAAAGCTTGCATATGAGAAAACGCAAGGTTTAGAGGTGAAATGACTGGGTTATGAGAGACTTGACCTAATCAGTGCATGAATTCCCTGGTAGGGATCAAATGGGTGATAACTGTAGGCAGGTAGGGTGTAACTGGAAGAGAAGAGTCATTAGGGGGCATGACTTTGTAATATATACATTTCATACTTGGCCAGTGGAGACTCTCTCTCTGCTTCTGTCCTCCACACTCTTCCGCCATGATGTTCTGCCTTACCTCAAGCCCCAAGGCATGGAACCAACTGCCTATGGATTGGGACCTCTGAAACCATGAGCTCCCCAAATAAACTTTTCTTCCTCTGAAGTTGTTGTTCTTGGGTATTTTGGTCACAATGGTGAAAAGCTGACTTAAACAGAAGGGCAGGGGAAATGCACAAGATCATGAAGTAGGAATAAAACCGGCTTGATCTAGAAGAAAAATAAGATAATGTAATTAAATAATTAGATTAACCTGATTGAGGGGACAATAGTTGAATGTGAACTTTTAAAACTAGTTTTAAATCACATAGAAATTTGTTAACAAAGTGAAACTTTGCAGTTTGTTTTCATTTTAAAGGAAAATCATATAAAGTTTTCAATCAGGAGAAAGATATGTTGTGATTTCCATCTTTAATAGACTACCCTTGCTCCTCTGTAGTAGATGTCTATAAGATGGGCAGCATTGGAAATAGTGAGAGGATAATGCAGCTGACTAGGATGGTGTACGTGATGGAGAGACGTGAAGATTCAAATGTACAGAAAGGATCTCTGATAGATGAAATTCAGCAATTATTCACCCAGTACCTTTCATCAGAGTTTTATTGTTTTTAAAAATGATAAAATTCACAAGTCTAGCTGGTAAACCACCACTCTCTTTACCTTCCCCTTGATCCATATGGAACTCTCCCTTAGAGCGCTTCACGTGTCTCAGATCTTCAGCAAGACAACATTAATATCTTAATCATCAGAAAGACCAGCATCCTTTCTCATTATTGAGTGTCCCTACCATTCTTCATAAATATCTTTATAACAGGGGAGAAAGCCAAAGGAGAACTCAAGCATAATTCTCAAAGTTCCATTTGACTATTGGGTGCATGTTAAGGCAATGTTCAGTAGGAAAGGAAAGTTGGAAAGAGTGCTCCTTTAAGAAACTCAATTTTTAAACAGGTACATTCTGAGAAACCTTTTAGTCAACAATATGAAGATGTCAAGTAGAAAGTTATATGTCAGTGACTGGAAGTCGTGGAATAGGTCAGGGCTGCATAAATGACAGAGACAGGAAAAGGTGTCACTCTCCTATCTCTGTTTCTTTCTTTTTTCTTTTATTTTGAACACCAAAGGGAAATGTAAAAATTTGTCAGCATAGAACATTTTAGTGTATGTAAAAAGGTAAGATTCATCTATATGTAGGTGCTCCCATTAGTGAGTACCTAGTGAATATTAGGGTTCTTTATATGGACAACATAAATTCTCAGCATAATCAAATTATATAGGATATGGTTATCTGTGAATTAATATCATTTAAGATTCCTATACATCTGAGTAATTTGTAGTAATGAGTTACTTATAGAAATCTCAATACTATTTTTCTGTCTCAGTGCTTCCCAATTGTACTTTATTAACAACTAACCAAAATTTTCAGTCATAATGGTCTTCCATTTTCTCAAGATGCATTCTTCTCTCTACTCCCCTTCATTGACATTGAGATTAGATACAAAATATCCCACATATGCATACATGTTTTAATTGTTGACTCTGGAAAGACAACAAAACAATATATTCTTAAATCTCTTAAAGCATTTGTGGAACTTATCTTCTAAACAGATGTTATTGTTTTCTGAATTCAGAGTTCAGATGTTCATGAGATACCTCAGTTCACATTTGCAAGTAAATGATGGACATGCATATAAATGAAATGAGTTCACTAAAAAGGCTCACTGTCATAAGCAAATGCAAAGTGCGTGCACATAACACAAAATTGATATTACTTAAACATTATTATAGTCAATTTTGAAATAGTGTCTTTAATTTCCCAGGAATATTGAAACAATATGTTTATGTTATTATCATAATATTTTTAAGTGATACAAAGGTCCTTAAATTTTTATTTGTTATAATTACTTTATTATTCTCAAGGTGTGCATATAGGAAGAAAATTCATTTTGTAAAAATCTTTTTCTTCATGTATATACACACATACACACACACACACACACACACACGCATGGCATATTAAGTCCTTCTAAAGGGATTCAACTCAAAACCCACAAGTGCTCTCTCTGTGCTTATATCATATGATGTCACTCATATGATAATTCTCTGTGGTTTCAAAACTCTTAGCCAAAGCATGAAAAATAAAGAAAATAATGTGGGTTTTTAAATTTTTCTATATTCAGCCTAAATATCTTTTCTCATAGAAATATTATTTATTTATTTATTTATTTATTTATTTATTTATTTATTTATTTGTTTTTGCAGTGCTGGGGGTTGAACCCAGGGCCTTGTGCTTGCAAGGCATGCACTCTACCAACTGAGCTATATCCCCAGCCCCCATAGAAATATTTTAAATTGAATACATTCAAGTGGACCTCTGCTGATTTTGCTTTGATTTGCTTTCATAACGACTGTGATTTCAGAGTTCCATACAGAGTATTTTGTTGTTCAGTGAGGAAAGTTTAAAAGCTTCTGATTTGTACTGATCTGAACAAGCAGTCTGATGATTGTGGTATAGTATACACACATAGTCAAAGATAAAGAAAAACAAAAAGCAAAAAGAAGATGAAAAGAAAAATAAAATACATTGGTCTCTACTTGGATTACACATTTAGATTTGTAATTTCAACATTAAGGAAAGTCTTTTGGATTTCTTTCTGACAACTTTGCTTTATTATTTGGAATTTTATTAAGTTCTTTCCTTCTGCATATCCCTATATTCCTCAAACTTCTATCTTGGAATCCTCTCTCTCTCTCTCTCTCTTGCTTTCATTCTTTTTCTTTTCTTTTTTTGCTATTCATATTTGTTTTCTATATATATTCTAAAGTTACAGAAATAAAATTATCTCCTCCATTTACCAGTACAGATTCATCCTTTACCTGATGTCTCACTTTTCTGTGCCTCCAGAAGGCTGAACTCAGTGATCAGTATCAATATAAACATAGCTCCCTTGTAATTGGAAGCTTAGGCAGGAGACTGAAAAAAAGGGAGAAAAGTTCTATCAGAATTTTTCATTTTGGGTTCTTGCTCACCCTGTTAATTTTGGAAGGATTGCATGTTTTTAGGAATTTTCCTCTAGACCTGCTCTTTCCGACTGACTTAAATTAGGATCTCCTTCTAATCTCTTTAGGTCAGCACATCTCAAACATGACATCACTGACATTTTAGAACAGATAATTATTTGCTCTGGTGGGGGATGATTCCGTGCATTGTAGAATGTTTAGCAGGATGCTTTGCCCTTAAAAGTTACAGTCTAATGGCTTTAGAGACAAAAGGGAATTTTGAAGTCTGGTCTCTCACAAAGCACATCCTTAAAGAAATATCAGAAAACCTCTTTGATATTTTGAAAGAGTTCTTCTACTTGCCAGAAGAAAATAAGTAACTCATGACCAAGCCTCATACTTGCAGAATTAATAGTTGCAGAATCATAGCTCAAATTTTCATGTATCAAACCAATGGTGATGGAAAGGAAGAGAGTCCTCAGATGAGAGGGCTATAATTTGGAAGTTTCTATCAACAAATTTTACTGAACCCCCTGGTTAGAAGAGGAAGTCCTCGTCTGTATATTATTTTAGTTTCATTTGCCTGCAACATTAATGTACAACAACCAAATAATTACTTAAATAAATAAAAATCTCTTACTCGTTAAACCTAGAACACATACCTTAACAAGTTGATGCCAAATTTCTTTAAAATCCAGCCTCACCATTTCCATTATCCTTAGTCCCATAATGAGGTTTACATATAGCAGAACTCAGTCAGGGGAATCTTTGACCTAATCCAAGGGAAGATAGTCTGTATGTCAAATGGTGTCATATGTTTGAATAGCTTCACCTGTTTATTTTTATACAGATAATGTATACAAGTTTTCCAAAAATATTAGTAGGAAAGCCTAGAAAACATACACTTGGGAATATATTATAAGGGTATCAAGTCATAGAAAATAAAATATAACGTTTTATTGAGCTGAATTTACTGATAGAGAAGTACTTCTTCAGAGTGAGGGATTTAATATTTTGGTTTGAGCACCTAAGTGTCATTAGTAGCCTTTCAGGTTGACTAATAAAACCTGCGCTCATGGTGGACTATAGTCACTGAATTACAATGGTGGAATGACCTGGATATGGCAGACTGACTTTCCAGGAGGCCCCGAGAACCCTAGCTCCAGGTGTTCACACTTTTCTGTGATCCCCAATCCTTATAAAGGATCCATCAAAGCTAGCAGAACATACCTATATGTATGCCTGTGACTTGATCATTTTACATGAAAATGTAATGGCATCTTACTGGAGTCTCTCTCTCTGTGTCTCCCTCTATCTTATGCTCATGCAAATTAGTGCTCTCCTCTTTCTCCCTTGCTGTCTTTTCATAAGAATGCATCCATGCTGCAACGAAATGGGGACAAGTACTCAGAGTTGAGGGCAGCTTTGACTAACAACAAGCTAGGAGCTAAAGTTCTCCATTCTACAACTGTCAGCAAACTCAGTGACCTTGCAAATGGACCATTTCCCAGCTAAGCCTTCATTTAGGCTTCAGGCCTATTTGATTCCTTGCTTGCAGGCTTGTGAAAACCTAGTTAGAGGAACCACTTAGTTCATGCCAGGGTTCCTAACTCACAGAAACTGTGAGACAATTCATGTATGTTCTTTGAAGCCACTGTTTGTGGCAATTTTGTTGAACATCAACAAAACTCCAATATTCTTATAATCCTGCAGAGGAAGAAGAATGCTCAGAGACAAAAAATGCTAGAATAAGCATTTTAAATAAATTGTTTAACTACACTCATACCACAGTGGAAAGATCTAAAGGATGTTCCTTTGACCAATAGATTAAGACTTAATTAGTAAGAGGAACATTGACATCTTTCACGAACTCTGTAGGGACTACTAGTTGTGTAGGAGAGAAGACAATGGGGAAGTTACACTATCAGCATCAGAAATGATTCCCTGTTATCAATGGGAAGAAAGGGACTTTGAGTGATAATGGCAATGTAGTTATCAGAGATGAGATGGGCATCTCTAGTGCCTGTGTTATCTATCTCACACGTTATCATCCATCCAATCATATGAACAAAAATCTTTTGAATCACATTGCATGATTTCTTTTCTTACCACCACTCTTAGATTTTTACATTTTTTCGGAAGTATGCCTATGTGGCAACCTTCCACTTGTCAACTAACTAAACTGAACCATGTTTCCCAGAATAATTTTCTCTGAATGTTTCCAAGGCAGGTTTGCCCATAAGAGAAATTTCTATGAGATTTGGAAGACAGAAATAGAAAAGCAGCCATTTTTGTGCTCTGAAATCAATATTAAGCCAAGTGCTTTTGACTTCACACATTATCACTGATTTGCTACCTCTCATTCTTGGTGTAGGGCAGCAACTAATGCAAATTCTCCAGAACTGCCAGATCTCCATCAGCATCTCTGAATCCTGAGCCAGACGTATGTACAGCTCATAATGATGGGCACCATCTTATGTCTCCCTGTGGACAGGAGTTTGGGAGTTTGTCTGACTGCTCATTCTGCGTAGAAGTAGAGATGGCTAAAGATATGGATCTGATGGTTTGGCAAGATGCTTGGTCACAAGGAGGTCTGGCAAAGTGTTGTGAGCATAAGCCATTCAGAATGGAAACAGAATATCAAGATATTTGGGTTCTATATAAATACTTAAGGAATAATGATTTCAGCAGAGAAAGGTAACAAACAAGATAACCCATCCTGTGGATAACATTGAGGTTTTCTCCAGTCAGCTTTTTTAAATTACCTAATGGGCACAAATATAAAATGGCCATTGTAACAGCAGTAAATTTTGTACATGGACTTCTAAGTTACTAAAACTTTCTCAGCTACAACCAACTGTTCTGTGCTCAACCTGTCAATATAAAAATATGATGCTGAGTCACCATATCAAACGGGGACTTAAAACACCATGCCTCTGAATGTTTCCTTTCAGTTTCCAACAAATTAAGCCAAATGAAGGGAACAATAAGAGCAAGCCTGACTAGAAAGTCCAGATATATATGATCTTAGACACTGACTTTTTTTTTTTTTAATGCACACTGTCAACTACAGCATATTAGAGTTTTCTGTAGAGAGCTAGCTGTTTCTTGTATGACAGGACAGTTGCTACTTGAGATGCTGATTGGACAAGCAAACTAAGCAAGCTACTGCTGATTATACCATTGGTTTCTGCAACCTAAAATATAAATCTCTTCTATAAGTGGGGCTGGCGTGGAACTGAAGGCACTATTAGAAAGGATGTTTGTAACTCATCCAGTCAGCTGCCACTGGACAAAATGCCATTAGGGACACAGGTGCTACTGTGTGAAGCACTTTGAGGGATGGAGGTGCTTTCAGTCTATGGTCACTGAGCTCTTCTTCAGTAGTCTGGTCTCTTGTAAGCTCTCTCCTGTAAGTCTTATGTCTCACATGCTGTCTCCAGATGCTTTCTTTGACTTTCCTGTAAAATACCCCATTTCCCTGGCATAGTTGAACTGGATAAGGTAGTCCACATAACTCACTTTTTCCTCCTGGGATCAGTTAACTTCCAAGTGGTAGTTTGACATTGGTAGACTAAGTCTATCACAGAGGGATAGCATATTATACTCCCATAATGGGCAATTGCTCTCTATAGACTTGCCTTCTCTGGCTTACAACATCTGTAAACCCCCAAATTTGTGGCCTTATAAAATACCTAATTCAGTGTTTTAATATTACACAGTTAAACTATGGAATACTATGTGTAGAATGATTATTTAAAATATTTTATGGTGGAATGACTATTTAAATAGTTTATATCTAGTATTTAATTATAAGGTATTAAAGAGTAGTGTGTAACCCAGCAGCAAAAGAATGAATGTTTTGACATTAACTAAAGAGAAAAAATACAAATTTGTGTTATTCTCAGAAAGAGGGCTATCATGTTTTGGTTACACATGTGAAAGTAGCATCATGATAAGCTTAATTAAGTATGATTTTCACTTCCCACAGGTTTCTGTTTTTGAATTATCAAAAAGACATTTCTATAACATGTAGAAAGTGTAAGTGAAGTAACAGCAATTTTGCATTTGAAAGGTGGATGAAGTCAGGTACCATGGCAGTTCCTAAGTTTTGTCATGCATCTGCTAAGTGCTTTGTTAGCAGCCACATTCAGGTAGGATCTATGATCCTACCAGGTCTCCTCCAACTTCACCAAATCATGAACCAAGCACATATGTGATTCTGTGGTGAAGAGTACCATAAATTTATGGGTCACCTGTCCAGTGAAGTTTTAGGTAGTGAGAAAATCCATTCTGTTAGATTGTCATTATGAGTTCTAATGAATTCTTAATTTCCACTTTTTATTTCCATCTTCTCCTCCCAACTGCTGAAACTGCTTAGTCAGGCCTGACAACAGATCAAAACAAAACAAACAAAAAAAAAAACCCCAGAATACTTATTAAACTATTCAACCAGTTCCTACAGTTACATATGGTGTAGTACCTCCAACATATTCCAAGTCCTTGTCTAAGTGGTTCTGATTTTCTGATCACATCTTCTCAAGCTTCTACCTTCAAGCTGCAGACAGACAATAGTTTTCTGTAGTATTTCAGCTTTGAATTCTACAGTCATTTGTCTCTTCAGTGCTTAAGGAAGTGAAGGAAATTTATATTTCGTCTGCTTTAGCCTTTATGGAAAAAAACATTTCTTAGCAATCAGTGTCATTTTGTAGTCAATGATATTAGAGACTACTTTCAAAACTATATTGTACATCTTTTTTATCTCTAGCATCCCAGGGGTTTACTGTTAAAATGCTTATATTTTATTTAAGCAATAATTAGAATATTCTTCTCAAATATGATTTAGTACACCAGTTAGTTTGCTTCAAACAAGAGAAAAGCATAATAAAATTAGGGAAAATGTTGTTATTTCATTAGTTTAATACTATAGAATATTTTTAAGTGAAAATATTTTGAATAACAGTGAAATCAGAAAAAAAGTTAACCTTAGTACATTTTCCATTAAAATATATTTGATCAGCACACAGCTTCAACTTATTTAAAATATAGACTTGTACCAAATGCTTATCATGCATATTATCTTATACTAAATTTCCTTAGAACTAGAGTTCTCCAACTTAGTTTAAATAAAATCATCTGGGGACCTTAAGAAATATAAATTATTGATGTTTTCTCCTAAGAAATTGATTCAGTAGATCTAGAAGAGGACCAAGGATTCTGTGCTATAATACACATCCAGGTGATCCAGTTTATTCTATTGAGGCTACTAAGTAAAATAGATCAGTGAATAAAATGGAATAATAGCAAAGTTTCTTTTCAGTTTTGTCTACTGCAGCATGCAAAACTTCCATAAACACTACATCTGAACTGGAATTAAAAAGCCCATTGATTGTACTTGTTTCTATGAAAGTTATTTTCAATCCCATGAATATTTGCAGCGATGAATATAAATCAAAGGTGATGAGAATACAATTAAGGTAATAACTTTGCAGGATGAAAAGAAACAACAAAGACTGAAAATAATAACAGTGACTTATATTTTCACAATGTTTTATGGTTTTAAAAGCACTTTCAAATATAATTTCATTTAATTCTCACAACTGATTAAAGTTGAGAATACAAATCACTTTTCATGTCCCATATGTGAAAAAGTAAAGTAAAACCACAAATGTACTTTATGTCACCTTTTAGTTTGGGACTAAGCTGATCAAATGCCACATAAGATCTGTAGGGACATATGTACAGAAATTGAAATTTGTTTTTGATATGTAGAAACTTTTGAAAGTCAGAGACAATCTGTTAAAATGTTATCTTCTGTAGAGAAAGTTACAGAAAATAGTAAAATAATCA
Source organism: Sciurus carolinensis (assembly GCF_902686445.1). NCBI lineage: Eukaryota > Metazoa > Chordata > Mammalia > Rodentia > Sciuridae > Sciurus > Sciurus carolinensis. The sequence goes on from NC_062224.1 coordinate 92,319,913, forward strand.
CCAATTTATGGAGATCTAAGTGGGAGTGTTATGTTTTAGTTGTTAAGTAAGACATTAACTGGAAAAATTCTTTTTGATTTGTTTTCATAATTAATCATTGTAGTACTAATAACAATTAAAGACTCATAATAAATATATTTTTGCATAAGTTGGAGAAAAAGAGTTCTAATTATGACATCACATTCTGAGACTACTTAGTGATTTCTTGCCTTTACTTATTTGTTTTATAGTCAGTACTTAAAATTTCTTGTAAAATCTAGTGGGAAAAAAAGCCTGCACAAATAATGAGTGATGAGGATAAAATATGAAATATAGAAATGATGATATTGAGACAAAACATTTAAATCCTTTATATTTTCAAACATGAAAGGCATAATGTTTAATACAACCATTTATTCTATAACAAAATATAGAGTACATAGACTTAGATCTAAATGTAAAAATGTTTCAGTACAAAATTACTCCTTATTCTGACATTTCTAGGACATAAATTTGAATTATATAATTAACAGAAGTATAATTAGATTCCAAATATTTCATAGCATATGACCACATGTCATATTAAAATAAATTTATTTGAATGAATATTTAATCTTTTGTAAATATAATAGAAATTTGAAATATTAATACAATATTATGGCATTGACATAAAAACAAAAATGTACTTTTCCAGTATTAATTAATATAACAAAAATTCCTAAAGCCCTCCTAAAATTAAATGTCCAAACCTACACAATTTGAACTGTTATGAAACTAACTCTATAGATTTTCTGATAATTTAAAAGTAGAATGCATCTGTATAAAACCTCTGGAATGATAAATCTCACATAAGATGCAATTAAAGATAGCACATGTTTCTGGATAATATTTGCAATGATCCCAGAGATGCCATGAACTGATTAAATATACCAGCTTGTGTAAAGTATGGCTTTGTTAACGACGTAGTTCTAAGATTCCAATTACTGATTTAATAAACTAGAATCTCTTGGACTCTTCACTTCTTTCTTGTTCTCTCTTGGCTCAGTTTACTAAGTTCCTTTCACTAACAAATAAATAAGGCAGGAGTTCCTTTCACTAATAGATAAATAAGGCAGGATTTGAAGTTTGAATTGGTAAATTCAGTTCAACATTCTTCCCAGTACACTCCCCATAGTTGCAGATAGCTGGCTATTTGGTATGTAGGATGATCTTTAAGTTTCAGAAACAACGCTCAGTCTGAATTCTACAACACTATCCTTCTGATCTTGTTGCTATTTTAACTTGCATTTTTGTATTATAAGCTGATTATCAAATGATACCCAAAATGGTTTATGAGTCATTTCTCCTGCTAAATTAGTTCCTTGCAGTACAATATATTTTCTTTTCTTGGTATCTTCAGATTATGTTGCCACTTTTGGAATGCAATAAAAAAGCGTATGGAATGAATTCATGTGTTAATAGAAATACAGAAATGATACAGTACATTTTCTCAGGAGATTTCCCTTATCTAATGCAGTGTAATATATGTGATCCTTTAGGATTGTGTACACGCCACCACTGCCTGTGTAACATCATGGAAGGATTTATCAGACTATAAGACACATGAGTGTAGTGACTGTGTAGTCATCGATTATTTTGATGAACACATAAATATGTAACATATTACCCAAGTTTATAGTTATTAAACAAATTATCTATAAATATAAGGTCCATGTGAAAAGAATAAAGTAGTCCTTGATAGTGAAAATAAAAGGAGAAAACAATATTAATGAAAATGAAGATATTATGTTCTTAACTATAACATTTTTTTTCCTCTTACAAAGATCTCTGAGAAGGGGAATTAATTCCTTAAAGGATCCTACAATTCTTCTGATAATAAATCCTGAGGTAAATATCTCAGTTGCAGTAGCCTATACAAAATACTGAGGAACAGCATGATCAATGTCTTTGCCAGAAATGAACGTTATATAACATATATTATGTGGCCAAATCTGATTAATTCAGAGCATAATACCACATATATTTCAGAAACACAGAATTGGATGAGTTGAATATTATGTAAAATTGACTTTCAAATCACCTCTTCCAGTTACTACTGACCTGGATACTGTCAGGCCCTATGACAAGTCACCGTCCTCATTTCAGGGGGTTTTGCAGCCGTAGACACCACTTTATGCCCTTGACTTACAGATTCCATCCTCTTTTGGTTTTACTCCACTCTACTGGCAATTCCTTTTATGATTCCTCTCCCTTTCATTAAACTTCAAGCTTATACTACTGGGTATATATCCTTATATTTCTTTTCTTTTAATTATTCATTAAATGAGTGAAATTTGTCACCTGACTTTAAATACCATAAATGCCTACAACTCCTGAAAACTGATTTCAAACAATGAAGTCAATTTATGTTGAAACCTCAAACACATATATACAATTGCATACTTGACATTTCCCCTTGTATAGATAATAATCTTTGACTTCATAAGCCCCCAAACGAATTTCTCATCTACTTTCTCATCTGATGCCTTTTCCATTACAAGAAATGGCAATTATAACCTCTTGATGGGTCAGGAAAGGATATTATAAGAAAGAAAAGCTTATAGATATATCTCTGTCTCACAAACTTAGATGCAAATATCTAAAAAAATAACAGTTAACAAATTGAATTAAATATTATGTAGTTTGGTCACCAGTTATGAATAAAGAATTAAATAAAATATAAAATAAAATGTAGTATATTCATACAATGTAACATTATTTGATAACAAAAATGTTGAAATACTGATACATGCTATGGTTATGCCATGAAAATGAAAGATAACAGTCAAAATATATCACAATATTATATAATTCTATTTATACAAAATGTTCAGAATAGGCAAATCTTTGGTGGCTGCTAATGAGGTATGTAGTTGCCTTTGGTGACATGATAATAAATCATGTTGCTGTGTGTACAACTCTTTGAAAATGCTAAGAATAATTGAATTTTATCTTTAATAACTGAATCAAATGCTATCTTAATTCTATTTCAAAAGAGTCCTTAAAAATGTACAAGAAGAAAGATTGTTAATAAAATACAAAAGTATATTTGAAAAACATCTCAGGGTATATTTGAATGGTTTTTTCAATGTAGACTAGTAGTTTCTTATAGTTGAGGGGAAAGTTTGGGTGAGAAAGGAGGGAACTAGGTCTAAAGACTTAATTTGGGATGACAAAATTTTTAGATATTGGCTGTGTAGAGGACCGCACCATTCTTTGAATATGTCTTAAACTACTGAATAATTTGATAATTGTGTAAAATAAATCTCAAGTGGTTTAAAACAACAATACCACACAAACACGATCTTTTGTTTATATATTAGTCATGTATTGGGACATAGCCAAAACAAAACAAAATGCTGTAACTTAAAAAATAAAATCAACAATTATCTTGTTTAAGACTCGTATTCAGTGTTTGAGTGATAGGGGTCAGTCTTCGTGTTGACTCATCTACTCCCTATGATTCTCTTTGTTCTTGAAGAAGTGTTCCACCATAGTTAATTTTCATGGTAAGAACAAAAGTACAAGCAGAAGCCCAACCAACAAAAGCGTTGGAGTAATATTGTTAAAATCCCAGTGCATAAAGCAAGTCAAGTAAATGGATTTAAAATCAAGAAGTAAGTCTAGTCTCTAGTGGAAGGAAATCCAAGGTCACATCTCATAATTTTAGCAAAGGAGGGAAGAATTAGGGCAGTAGCACTACCAATACTGTCTACTAAGTCTCCCTTCTTCTCCCTCTCTCTCTCTTTCTCTCCCTCTGCCTCTCTCCATCTTTCTATCCTGTGTACACACACAAATATACACAAACATGCATACACAGACACACCTGTTCTGTTTGAAAAAATAAGTAGTAAGCTTCAAAGAAGGAATAACATTTAAATAATTGAAAGAGTTTGGAACTTTTTTGTGGCCTCTGTAGTATTGGTGGTAAACACTAAAGTTTACACAGCTGTCAGTAAATATGAATGAAATGACTTTCAATTGCCACACATACCCACACCTCTGGATTGTTTTCATTTATTTATCAGAAAGAAAATTATCTCATCCCTCTTTTGCAAGGCTATGAGAGTTGCTAATATCAGCTGTGTTTGCTTTTCTTTTTTCTAATTAACAAACTTCTTTATGGTTGCTCTCAAAATTTAATTTTAAGAAATAATATTTTCAAGAGTAGGTTTGATACTCAGGATAGCAAATATATATAGTACGCCCTTAGAATTCTGTTAAAACATCAAGTCATTTATTAACGCTAATTCTCTCTCCCTCTCCCCCTCTGAATATATATATATATTTAGTAAATTTTGAAATAACTTCAATATTAAAATGTTGTTCATTATGTTTACCTATCTAGAATTTAAATAACCCTTTTAAATATTACACGCACATTGTGCATCAAATTTCATTGCATATTGATCAGTTCATACTTAATACCCTAGAATCTAGCAGTTTATTACACCAGTTGCATAAGGGAAAAAATGAATTCCCTACACTTTACTAACCATTTCTGGGTAATTTTATTTTATTACTACAAGTTAAACCATATTTTACTGTGAAATTGGGATTAAAAAATACAATTTCACTTTCTAGCCAAAATCACTGTCACAGAAATAGTTTACAATTATACCATTTTCCTCTCTTGTCAAAAGAGGTTCTCTGATCATTCCAAGACTATATTTTAAATGCCTTCTCTAATGGAAAAATCATACTTGTACCATATGCCCCTACAGTTGTTATTTTCTACAACTGTCTGGTCATTTTGATGTCTCTTGCTTTAAAAAAAAAAGCATTGCTATTGGAAGATGTTAAAAAAATTCTCCAATGAAAATTACATTATGGGTAACATGAACTGGAAAGAATAGGCTCATCATTTTCACAGATAATTTATAGTACCTAGGATTGGTATATAAACACAGAAACACATTTACAGTAGTGACATGTACTGTATGAATCCCCATTTTGCATATGCACATCAGTGTTGCTATGCTATAGAACTTTAGCTGCTTCAATAAAATCACTATATTTCACAGCCAGATTAAAATATATTTGAAGTAAGGGAGATTTTTATTTGTGTTTGAATGTATTTATAATATTAATCATCCATAATTTACCTAAATTATGAAAATGCAATAAATTGTTAGTGGCATTATCTTGAACGCATCTGAAACAGTCATTTTAGCCCTGAACATATTAAAAAGTCTAGTCATTCCTATTTTAGGCCACATATGATTTTGCTCATCTTTAAAAAAGTAACTCAAATGCTTATCTTCTAGGTCAATATTTGTTTAATTTGGATGAATATCTTCTTATTCTCCTAATGATGTTCTTATTTCTGTGTTTGAATCTCTCAAATTATATCACTTTATCTTAGTGAGCGTGAATGTCAATTTATATATTCATGTTTTTCTAGGACATAGTACAGTGCCTTGAAGAAAATACTAGTAGATAAATAATTGCATCGATTTGCACTATCTAAACACTTGTTAAACAGGAATGATGAGTTAAAATATCTTCATGACAACAAATTTTACATGAGTGAAAACAAACAAAAGCAACATGTTTCTTTAAACACTATTTACCATCTTTTCCATGGCATTGGATCATCCTTCCATCAATTTGTTTACAATGTACCATCATTTATATTATGCTAATTATATAATACATTAATATGATGTCCATCCAGGAGTCTTCAATATTACAATTTAACAAGTTAGTAAAATGGTTTTAAAATTACATGGATTGACTAGGAACACAAATTGTCAAGTGATAAAGCTGAGGTTTGGTAGCAGATCCATCAGAATCTAAGGGTATGTACTGTTATTTAATATCAAATCAGATTTTTAGAATGATTTGTTCAGGAAAAAATAAGATATTCATATCCATATATATATATATATATATGTATATAGTAAACAAAACATAACAGTAGTAACTTTCTATTGTAAGATAAAATTATTTTTCATCTTTATTATCAAAATTACATGCTGTTTCACCATTAAGCTTCCCCACCATTTGTACAGTATAAGTGAAGGGATTAAGATAGTCAAACCACAGGAGAAAAAATATATAATCCTTTTCAAAATTTGTGAACAAGTAGAAGCTACACAATGACATTGAACTCAATGACATTGAAAAGAAAATAAAACCATTTCTAATTTACTTTCCACCTATGATTAATCACTAACATTTTTAAGGTTTTGAAAAAATATCTGAAGTATTCTTATGAAAAAAAAGGTGAAATACATATTTTAAATGTAAACTTTTCAGGAAAATGGGTTTATTATCCTAAAAACTCAATCAATTTAAACTGATTTTTTTCTTTGAAGCAGAATCCCATGACAGAAACACACAGGTTTGAATTTAGGTAATCTGTAATTATATTCTTCAGTTCTCTGATCATTTTGCTATCATTTGGTTTGCAAACACTTCTTTTAGAAGATGCCTTAAATAACAATAAAGTTCCATGAAAGATACACTTTGTATCTACCACTTATTCCAAATAGGTAATCAGTGTCCATTCAATCTTCATTAATTGATCACTGAGGCTTGCTCCTTTGAAAAAAATTCTTGACTGAAATATGTCCTCATTAATAATTTCCTTCTTCTGATTTATTGGTTAGAACTACCATTCATTCTAATCCTGATCTCAACTGGCAAATGATCTCATTGCATTGACTTCTTTTAAGCTGTCAATAAGCAAGAAATGAATCTACACATAAAAAGTTATTTTTTAAAATTCATTGTAAGAAAATATTAAGAATAAAATTTTACGTTTCAACTTTCTACTGATTTTTCTAGTATTCTCCCTAATTACATACTCAAGCAAGATGAAGAAAATTCTTAGGCTGTGGGTAGTAATAACATGATTACTACTTAGATTCTCTTACACAGTCCTGGAGAGAAGCCAAAGGTTATCTGTGAAAGTTGGTAAGGATAAATTGATTAAAAACTTGGATAATATGGAGAAGATTTTTAAAGAGTGCATAAATTCGGGTTCAAAACAAGTCAACTTAAGTTTAAAACTTTCTCTGGTTTGAGAAAAATACTGAATAATATAGAAATTTACCATTCAGAATATGTCACATTTTATTGTCATTATGATATAATATAAGCATTGTAAGGTCACTAGAGCATATTTTAGTTCTTGATCTGCATATACATTCTTTTAAATAACATGTTTATTATCAGCATAATAATAAACATATTCATAAGCTATTAATCCTCATAATTAAATGAGTATTCTTTGTGCTGGTGATTTTTTTATATATAGATACTAGAATGAGACACTAACAATAGCATATGAAAAAATCCAATATGTTAGAAAAAGCAGTCATCTAAGTTATTGAATTAAAATCCTGAAGACAATATTAAATTTAGATATGTTTGCATGTGAGTTTCATATTAAAAAGCTATCACTTCAGTTCATTATCAAATGCATCTTAAAAATAAGTCTTTATATGGAAACTAATGAATACATTGAGGCTTAAGGCAAATCTAGGTAGGAAAATGAAATCTAGAAGCATTGTCAAAAAGAATTCAATGATCATATGAAAGGACATTGATAGAGGGAAGAAACTACTAAGACTACTCAAATTGCAGGAGTATCAATCAAATAATATTAGTAATAATGTTCTGAGCTTATTTTCTAACCAGGATAGCATCATAATTTAGTGACACGTGTGATGAAACTAAGAGTCAAAAATGAAGTTAGATTTCTTAGCTGAAAAACTCATGTCACTACAAAATGGTGTTATATAGTTTGGTTAGCAATTAAAGGGAAAAAAAAACACACTAAAAAATCACCTCATTTAAAATACCTAAAGAAGTTACATGTAGACAAAAACAATGGTAATAAAACAAAGAAAACCTAGAGCTGTGAACAGCCTGATTTCCTAACCAGGCTCTGAAGATGAAGGTTCTATTTTGAGAAATGGTAGAGACACATTGTAAAAATGACTGATGGCAAGATTTTCTAAAAATTGAAATGCTCTCTAGATAAAAATTGCCCTCTTCCCTTGAGAGAAAAGTTTACTGGATATAGTAGGATTTGTGTTCTTTAAATTCCAAATGCTATTAATTTAAAAAACATGAAAATGGAAAATAATGTTTACCTGATGATAGATGGGGGTTAATTCATTTTAAAAGGAGAATTATCAATAAAACATATGGAGAAATGTTCAAGGTCTATTAGAAAAAACACATTATACAATAGGCAAAATTTAATATTTCCTATTATTAAAAGTATTGTATTAAGTTCTGTTGATATTGTGAAATGAACTTTACACTTTGCAAGTGAAATTAATTGTAAATTGGACAATTGTTTTGAAGACAGATTTGGTAAATCATTCCAATGACTTTCAATTTTTTCAGGTGTTTTATCTTTTAAGAAACTCTCATTGTTATAACAGGGAAGATGATTTAATCCTATTGTGATTTACAGTCATAAAAACATGAAAATTATCCAAAAATCTGAAAATGTGAAACATTATAAATAAATTGTGTTAGATTACAATTCAAGCAATGAATTTATAATTTTGAGGTCTTAAAGCAATATGAAAAACCCACTCTCATGTCTTGTCTGGATACAAATTTCTGTATTTGCAACATTGAAAATATAATATTGTTGGTAAGGTAACATTGTTGGTCCTATTTAAAATGTCATCCAACCAACATCCCTGCTACCACACACAAACTTGGCTTTTTAATTTTGTGCATTGTGGACCTCATTCTCTTAACACGAATAATAACCCAAAATATCAGAAAAATCAGTCTAAGTTACATTTGAGTTGTTGAGTTGGAGGAAAAATATCACAAAGAAAGAAACTTTGTATTTTAATTTAATTTACCCCTCATTCCCAAATAGAAAATATGTTGAGGTTATTATGGTTTTATCCTGAGGATTTATGTGTTGTCTTCCTGTGTAACTGATGTTTGCAATGTCCAGTAAGTGTCCCTCTTTTTTACCATTGATATTTAAGTTACTGCTTAATAACGCTAGTAACTTTATAATTTAACTCTATCACTATTTCTTTAAAAATATTTATCTTTTGAACTATAAAAGATAAAGAGAAATATTGTAAAATTATTAAAATTATTTGATTTTTAAACTTAACATGTCATTTTTTATTAAAACATGGAATACCCATAGTATTATTTCACTTTTTAATAACAATAATTTAAGAACATAAAATTTATGTTCTTTCTCTTAAGTATCTTTACATTCTACAATTTTTGCTTACTTACTTAGAAATAATTCTCTATTCAAAGGAAATGTTATGCATTAGACAATACTATAGAAAATGTATTTTCTATTTTGTTGTTGTTGTTGTTGTTGTTGTTGTTGTTATTCTACAAAACTCTTTAGGGCTTTTAGTTCTTAAATTATGCTGCCCCAGTTCCATGGAAATGTGACTATTTCTTCATTCCCTTACCATACCATTCTGGTGACTTTAGCAAGAACTAAGTGTTCACAGTTTCTAGTTTATAAAATTCCCCAGTGTAAAGAAGATTCAAAATATTAAGACACACTACTTAAGAGAAGATAGGAGAGTATCACCTATGTTTACATCAGAGATATGTGTGTGGAAATGTTTAGGTAGGAATTTAACCATGTGTCTAAAAGGCTTTGCCAACTCATAGACAATCCTGAGAAGATTAAAAACCAACATCAACAACAAACAAAAATAAAACATGTAAAAACATGACAAATACTGAAACTTCCTTAAGAAACATTATTTCTTCCTTCACAAAATAATCACAATAAATAAAGCCTTCAGTGATGCCTCTGACTGTTAGGTATGGCAGTTAGCACTTATTCTGACCCACATAAACATTAATGTATTTTTTTTTTAATAACAAGGAGGACATATTTAAGTCTGTTAATACACAAGATATCTATTTCCATATTGACATAGGACTGCCCAAGTGATATTAAATGGACAAAAACAAATGTAAAAAAAAAAAATTATTGAGAGCCAATAAATATAGGTAGATTGGTAGATAGATAAATAATTCATGTGTGACTATATACATATAAAATTTGTTACAATTTGCATCTACCTAGCTGGAGTTGTAAGAATAAATCTATTTTGTTTTATTTCTAAATATTTTTTCTAGTGTCCCATGCACTGTATTTTACTTAAAAGCAATTGGATTGATTTCTATAAAATATAAATGAAAAACAACGTCAGTAATGTGAGTTTGTCAAATAAAATGTAAGATTTCTATTTTTTTCTGATGTTAAAATATTCATGAGTATGCAATGTTAAGAAAAAAAACTAAACCAAAGGAAATAAATCATGAAATTTAAATTGAATGTGTTTTAACCTTTTACTTTTTGTTCATTAGATCCCTTTTACTTATTTCTTTTGGTACACCCACTCACAGATTCATCAACAAATGTTCTGATTAAAACCATGTTAAATAAGAATGATTTAATGAAAGCTACAATACACCATGTACAAACTCAAGCTTATATAAGATAGAAATTATTAATCACATTAAAAGTTGACCTTTAAGATATGGCTGTTTTCCGTGCAGCATTTTTATGTCTGTTTCCTAAGTTTGATATTTTATATGGCCCCTCATCAGTGCTGGGAAATGCCTAAGTTTTGATGCATAATCGATGAAAGAACAAATAGTAAAAGAAAACTAGAAAATAAATCCTAGCACATGACATCAGTCACTTCATCAATGCAGATATTATTCCAATGTTATCAAGAAAAGACCTCTCTATCATCATATAGATTTGTACTTTTTATTTGTTTCTTTGTTTTCTCTTGGCCACCAGTATTTCCTTGGCTTGTATTTCTACCTGAAATACTCACCACTGCTTGACTTAGGAGAGCTCTAGTTCCTGTGTATATCTTAGTTTTACATTCATAATGTATACAGAATCTGAACAACTGCTATTGCCTCTGAAATCCCTACCCTATAATCTCTGATTTGGATTGCTGTGATGAGTGGTTTCCTGCTTTAACACTGAATGCTTTCCCCTCAGACCCAAGATAGTGATTTTTTTTAACATTAATAACATGATGCCATTCCATTACCTTTTAATAAGGGCCAAAAATCTAAAGAATAAACCCCTACGTGAGCTGGATTCCCACCTTCTCTCTGAATGTTTCTTTTTTTCATTTTTTTCTTAGATAGTGGATCAGACTGACAGACAGTATGTGTGTTTTGTTTTGTTTTGTTTTGTTTTTTCAAATCATTCATTTGAAACCATTGGTTACTTCAAGAACTGTTCTGTGGGACTAAATGTCCTAGGTGCTGAAGGTAAATTGATGAGCAGAACTGACAGTCTGGCAGTCAATTTAGGGAGCATATTAAGGAGAAGGTAGATGTTAAGCAAATATTAACACAAAGATATTTCTCAATATCTAATGCTATATAAATACTTGCAGAGATTTGAATAGAGAACAATGTGGAGATTAAACTTTACCAACTTCAAAATTATCCATCCTAAAATTCTGAAAATAAAGCAGTAAACTTCAAGATCAAGGATAATTAGATTTGGGATTATGAATAGGCTTCAAATGATCTAAGTCTGAAATTGGATGTATTAACTTGTGAGTGTGTTAATAAGCAATTTTCCCCAGTCAATTAGGCTGTTAGCTGTCAGGTATTTCCAAACAGTCCCCTGACCCCAAAAGTTTATGAAAAATACTCTAGATGAATGCTAAAATGCTATTTTGAACATCCTGCCTTTTCTAAATGGCCAGATGTTTGGAAGCATGAGAACACATATACAGATGATTGACTAAATTCTGGTTTCATATGGATGTTTTGACAGGAAGTACTTTGTGTAAAAATGCAAATTAGCTCATTAGTTTGGAGATAAAGCAATTAATGTTGGAATATGACCAGACTTTAAGATTAAAAGGATGGGAAGAAGGATTAATATTTTTCTTAATTGAACATGGGTAGATATTGCTTATGACTTTTTAAGGAATATAAACCAAGAGAATAAAAATGTTAGTGGAATTTATTTAAATACCCACTTTCTTCAAACATTGTTTCCTCTTAAAATAGGAGCAGAGAAAGAGTTATTAATACATTGATCAATGTACTTTATTTTAAGCTCTAAAAATACATAAAATGATTTGGTTTAGAATTTTTATTAAGTAATAGAACAGAAAAAAATCTTTCAGGCTCTAAGTCTGTGTTGTTTGCACCCCATCCCTTTGTTACTTGTGTGGACATAGGGTCTCTGTAATTCATTTGTTCATAAATAGTTTATTACCTGTCTGCTATATACATGTCACCTTTCTAGAAAAGACAGCAGTAACCTATGGTTTCAGATTCCCTTCTACTCTTACAAGCTGGAGATTACATCTTGATTATTTCTGAATGCTGTGATCTGCACAGGACTTTTGCTTTTAGGAAAGGTGGCAGTGGTGCCTATCTTCAGTATACCTTCTTAATTGAGCATCTCAGAGACCGTTTATAATTTCAAAATTGTCTGTACTTTCCTCCATGTTAGAGATGTATTTCTTCTAAATAAAATGTCATAATAGCACAGCTTTTACCCAAACTTAGCCATTAATTTTTATTCGAATGAGATTTTCTGTATGACCACATTGCCATTTTGTTGTTTGAACATTTCAGTTTGGTATTTTTCAGAATGAGTCACAACTAATGGACTGCCTCAAAAGCTGGCAGAACAGAATAAATTGAGCTGGATGTTGGAATCTTTTCAGGAACTTGGACTGTTCATCTTTCTCAAAAATCATTTTTCTGTCCTGTAGGAAAATAGAGTTTCATTCAATGGTTATACATTTAGAAAAACATTTCTAATAGTTTATTTTCTTTAATTAATGTAAAACCACAGAAAATGTATGTTTTATTTGTTTTAGTTTTACGCTGAGTGAATGTTGGCTTGAGTTGATTATGGGGGGATGTGACATGGTGATCTCTCCCTTCAGTCATGACTGGGGTATTACTCACTTGTTTTCAGGTTTACTTTCCACAAATATTTCCCACATAGCAATCAGTTCATCTTAAAAATGAACTTCACTGGTTGTAGGATTTGGAAGAAACTAAGTGAATATATTTTCTATTTTCAACTGAGAAGGACACTTGAAATCACCTTACAAGTAATTTGCAGGGACAACAGGTTATTAAAGAGCAAGAAAATATTTAGCATACATTTTCTAGTACTGTAATACATGTACTGTGTTTTGGTATCTTGAACTATTCTTTCAGTCCATGCAGGCTTATATTTTGTTTTGTTATATTTTTTTATAAAAGAGGCCAAGATGACACATAGTACCAACTTATATCTGGATTAATTTTTATTTAATTATCTTAAATTGATAGACATTTGAAGAAAAAAATTTTCATAAAGAAACACAAATCTAATGAAATTTAAGTTGTATGCCTCAGATATGATACAAGATTGTTTTATCAATGCATCAATAAAAATTTGGCTAGAGCTATGCTTAATATTTTAAAATTAACTAAAAGTCTTCAGCCCCTACTTTTGTAACATTAAGAGTTATGTAAATATTTTTTTTTTCTTCTCCCCATACCGGGGCCCTGGGGATTCAAACGCTGGCCCTTACATGTGCTAGGCAAGCACCCAACAAGATGAGCAATATCCTCAGCACAAATGGTGCTGGGAAAACTGGAAATCCATGTGCAACAGAATGAAACTAAATTCCTATCTCTCACCCTGAACAAAACTCAACTCAAAATGGATCAAGGACCTCGGAATCAGATCAGAGACTCTGCATCTTATAGAAGAAAAAGTAGCTCCAAATCTTCAACATGTTGGCTTAGGATCAGACTTCCTTAACATGACTCCCATAGCACAAGAAATAAAAGCAAGAATCAGCAACTGGGATAGATTCAAACTAAAAAGCTTTCTCTCAGCAAAGGAAACTCTCAGTAATGTGAAGAGAGAACCTACAGAGTGGGAGAAAATCTTTGCCACTCATACTTCAGATAGAGCACTAATTTCCAGAATCTATAAAGAACTCAAAAAACTCTACACCAAGAATACAAATAACCCAATCAATAAATGGGCTAAGGAAATGAACAGACACTTCACAGAAGATCTACAAGCAATCAACAGACATATGAAAAAATGTTCAACATCTCTAGTAAAAAGAGAAATGCAAATCAAAACTACCCTAAGATTCCATCTCACCCCAATTAGAATGGCGATTATCAAGAATACAAGCAACAACAGGTGTTGATGAGGATGTGGGGAAAAAGGTACACTCATACACTGCTGGTGGGTTTGCAAATGAGTGCAGCCACTCTGGAAAGCAGTGTGGAGATTCCTTAGAAAACTTGGAATGGACCCACCATTTGACCCAGCCATCCCATTCCTTGGCCTATACCCAAAGGACTTAAAATCAGCATACTACAGAGATACAGCCACATCAATGTTCACAATAGCCAGATTGTGGAACCAACCTAGATATCCTTCAATTGATGAATGGATAAAGAAAATGTGATATATATATATATATATATATATATATATATATACACACACATATATATATATATCACATATATATATAATGGATATATATAATGGATATATATATATATATATTGTGATATATATATATATAATGGAATATTACTCAGCCATAAAAAATAATAAGATTATGGCATTTGTAGGCAAATGGATGAAATTGGAGAATATCATGCTAAGTGAGATAAGCCAATGTCAAAAAACCAAAGGACGAATGATCTCGCTGATAAGCAGATGATGATACATAATGGGGAGTGGGAGGGAGGCAAGAATGGAGGAAGGAGGGAACTGTATAGAGGGAAAAGAGGGGTGGGAGGGGTGGGATGGATGGGAAAAGAAAAAAATAACAGAATAAAACAAACACTGTTACCCTATATAAATGTATGATTACATAAATGGTATGCCTCTACTTCATGTACAAACAGAGAAATAAGTTGTACCCCATTTGTTTACAATAAAGAAAGAAAGAAAGAGAGTTATGTAGTTCAGACATAATCTTATAAGGGAAAGAGATGAATGTATATGGGGGGAGAAGCACATTTTCTAAAAGATTCATAGTGAACAGCCTGCCTCCGGTCTACTATGTTTTTTTATATTATAAATCCTTAAATGTTGGGTTTGTATGTCAACTCAGTGTTTGGTGATGATACAACTTGATTGGGGCTTTAAGTATGAATGATATTAAAAAAAATTTAAATACAAGGATAATTCATCACATATTTGTAGGAGATGATTGAGAGAAACAGAAACTTCATTATTCGTGTATTCTATTTTGTAAAAACAAATCCTTGTGACTCAATAGCAAATTACTTGGAGCAAAATGTCAAACATGCAAAACAGAACATCGTGCAGATGACTTATAGAGAAAAACTTGTAAGAAAAACCAGTACTGAGGACTCCTAGACCTCTACATACAGTTCTAAGCATACGAATTATTTTCATATGGTAAATATTTTAATTGCTTCTCAAGTTTTGTTTAGCCACTGTCATTTGGAAAGAAAAATTCTAATACATTTTTCATTAATAAAATTAAAACCTAGAAATAATAACTGAAAATAAATTACCCATAAATTACATCTTTGGTGATGACTATAAAAGTCTATAATTAATCAAAGCACTTTTAGTGTGCAATTTTAATGATTGCAGAAAAAAAGCCCAAGTAATATATCTGTAGTGTCAATATGTTATTGTGGATACCTTCCTATTTAATTTCTAAGGGTTAATGATATACGAAAAACAAATTTAGTGTCACAGAAGATATCATAAATAGGATAAATTTACTTTTAACTTTAGGGATAAAAATCTATAATAATTTCATTCCAAGCTGAAAATGGTAAAATTTTGTAGTTACTTTGTTTTATTTTATTTTTATTATTAAAATATGCTAATAGTACAAATTCATGTGTTTCACTGTGACATCTACAGACCTGCATATATCATGCCTTGATCATGTCTAACTTTCCTTCTGTCCTCTATGGACCTTCCCTTTTTACCCCCAACTCTGCCCCTCTCCCTGTTTCCTTCCCTTATAGTCCTTTTTTTATTTGTTTTTGTTTGATTTTGTTTTCACATAGAAAGTAAACAATTGTTACTTGTTTTCTGGGTGTGATTTATTTTGTAACATGATGGCATCCAGTTCTATGTTTTCCCTCAAATGAAAAATTGCATTCTTTTTTACAGCTAAATAATGCTCCATTATATATATATCTATATTCTGTAAAATATTATATATCTATATAGATATATATATATAAATAAAATAAAATAAATATATGGTATATATATATACCATATTTCCTTACTCATTAATCTATCATTGGGCACCTAGGTTGATTGCATATCTTAGCTATTGTGAAAAGTGCCACAATAATCATGGTCATGTTAATATCAGTTTTATATGATGATATTGTTTCCTTCAAGTATACACCCAAAAGTAGGATAGCTGAACCATATGATGGTTATATTGTCATTTTTTGAGGAATCTGCATAATATTTTCCATAGCAGATATAATAATTTATAGTCCACAAAACAGTGATATGGCTTCCTTTTCCCCCACATCCTTGCCATCTTTATATTTTTATTCATTGATATATCTGTATATATACATATATACTACACACATACACACATACACACACACATGCACATACATATGCTCTAGGTATCTGACTGGGGTAGCTGGAATCTCAATGTAGTTTTGATTTGAAATTCCCTACTAACTAAAAATGTTGAGTACTTTTTCATGTACTAATTATTTATCAGTATTTATTTGAGATTTGCATGCTCAAATCATTTGCCCCCTTTTTATTGGATTACTTGCTCTTTTGTTGTTTTTTGAGTTTTTATATTATGGGTATTAATCTATCAATGAATACCTGGCAAAGATTTTATCCCATTCTGTAGGTTGTCTCTTATTTCTGGTGATTGTTTCCTTTTCCACACAGAAGTTTTTTAATTTGAGGTAATCCCATTTAGATGTCAGTTTTTGCTTTTTCTTCCTGAGGTATTTATTGGAGGCTTATTTAGGAAATTGTTGCTTGTGTCAATACCTTCAAGTGTTTTTCCTGTATTGTCTTCTAGTAGTCTCAAAGTTTAAATTTTACATTAAGGTCTGATCCATTTGAGTTGATTTTTTTTACAGGGTGAGAGGTAGGAGTCCAGTTTCAGTCTTCTACACATGAATATCCAATTTTCCCAGCAAGATTTGTTGACGAGGCTTTTTTTCCAATTTTCTGTAAAATATTAATTGACTATAGACTTGTGAGTTTATTTCTGATTCCTCTATTTTACTCCATTGATCTACAGCTCTGTTTTTATGCTAACACCATGATGCTTTTATTCTTATGATTTTGTAGTATATTCTAGAATAAGGCATTGTAATGTTTCCAGCATTACTCTAATTTATACTTAGGATTGCTTTAGCCATAAAGGGTCTTTCTGCTTCCTTATTATGCAGGATTTTTCATGGTTCTGTAAAGAATATGATTGGTATTTTGATGAGAATTGCATTAAATATGTGAGTCACTTTGCATGGTATGGCCATTTTAATAATATTGATTCTCCAAATCTAAGAACATGAGTAGTCTTTCCATCTTCTAGAGTTTTCTTTATTTCTTCAGTGGTGAGATTTGATTGTTTATTCCCAGATATTTTATTTTTAAAGACTGCTAATAATAGATTGCTATCTTGATTTCTTTTCTTTTTTTTTTTTAAGGAAGATAAAGAGTGATCAACATCTTTATTGACAAGGTAAATAAAACTTTAAAACTACAATGGGTTTTCCACACCCACTATAATGTCTACAGTTCTAGAAACTGAAGAAAAGTTTTGAGTAGAAATAATATGTGAAACAAATGGAGTTTTCATAAAATTGTGAAAAGAAAATCACACAATGTCCTGAAAAAGCTCTTGAGCAATAAAGTTAAATATGCACGAAGTATGTGACCAACAATTCATTCCAAGGTATTTACCAAAGAGAAATCATAAAATATATGAAAAATATTTAACACAGGTGTATCCATCCACTCAGAGTTCACGTGTATCTTCACCCCAGTAGTTAATATCTTCTACTTTGTTATCATAGATGAATTTTGAGTTCATATGAGAATTTATGTGCATGTACCAATTTGCTTATGAATTTTTAATCAGCAGGTTTGATAATATTTTTAGAATGATTTTTGCTCTGTAGAAATCAGAAATTTATTATTTTATTGTTAGTATTCCACAGTATGAACATAGTATAATTTGCCTATCATTTGTCCTACAGATAGACATTTTGGTTATTTCTGGGTTTCAGTAATTGTTAATATCCTGATTTTAATGAGCTCATTGACTTTGTTTAGAAAAGCTACTGAATTTTTTTTTTTTTTTTTTTTTTGTGTACTGAGAATTGAATTCAGGGACACTCGACCACAGAACCATATTCCCAGCCCTTTTTTTGTATTTTATTTAGAGACAGGGTCTCACTGAGTTGCTTAGGGCCTTGCTAAGTTGCTGAAACTGACTTTGAACTCATGATCCTCCTGTCTCAGCCTCCTGAGCTGCTAGGATTACAGGCATGCTCTACCTTGCTTGGCAAGATACTGGTATTTGTATGTCAATTTTGTATCATGTACTTTGCTGAATTTATTTATCAATTCTGAGAATCTTTTGAAGAATTCCTTAGGGTTTTGGAAGTATAGAATTTTATCAGTAGTAGCAGGAATAATTTGATTTTTTTTTACTTTCTTATTTGAATATTTAATTTTGTCCTCTTACCTAATTGCTCAGATTAAAATTTCAAGCACTATATTGAATAAGACTGGTGGGAGTAGACCCCTTTGTCTTATTCCTGACCTTAGAGGAATGGTTTCAGTTTTTCTTCACTTAGTGTGATGTTGGCCATGTGTTTATCATATACATATTAAGGTATGATCCTCATATACCTTAATTATTGAGAAATTTTATCATGAAAGGATGTTGGGTTTCATCAGTCTTTTTTTTGCATCTCCTCAGATGATTGTGTGATTTTATCCTTCATTTTACATATGTGTTGTATTATGTTTATTGATTTGTACATGTAAATACATCCTTGCATTCCTGGAATGAAACTGACCTGATCATGGTGGATGATCATTTATTGTACTGTTGTATCAATTTGAATCAATTTATTGAAGAATTTTCCAACTGGTGTTGACCAGGAAAATTGGGCAGTGTTTCCCTTTTTCTTGTATTCTCACGTTAAGTATGATAATATTGTCTTTGTAGAATGAATTTGGAAGGGTACCTTTCCTTTACATTTTATGAAATAGTTTGAGAATCAATGGTGTCTGTTATTCTTTAAAAGTCACTTATAACCCAGTACTGAATTCATTCAAACCTGGGCTTTTCTTTTCTGGAATACATTTTATTACTGCTTCAATTCCATTACCCGCTATTGATCTATTGAGGTTTTTTTAATATACTCTTTGTTCAATTTTGGTAGGTCACAAGAGTATAGAAATTTTCCCTTTTATTCTAAGTTTTTCCACATTATTGGCATATATATTTTCAAAATTTCCCTAAGGATTCTTCGAAGTTCAGTGGTATCTGCTATAATGTCTTTTCATTTCTATTTTTATTCCTATGGATCATCTTTCTCCTTCCTTTGGTTATTTTAGCTATAGACTTATCTCTCCTTCTCCTTCTCCTTTTCTTTCTCCTTCTCCTGCTTCTTTGTAATACTGGGCATTAAAATTAGAACCTTGCCCATGTTAGGCAAGTGCTCTACCACTGAGCTGTAGCTGCAGCCCTTGATCATGTTTATCTTTTTAAAGTACTAACGCAATGCAAAACAAAAACAAAAACAAAAACAAAAAACTAAATTTTCTTTCATTGATCTTTTGTATTATTCTTTTTTCTCTGTTTCAAGTGTTTTTCTCTGATCTCCTGATCTTTCTTATTTCTTTTCTTCTAATGATATTTAGTTTGGTTTATTTTTGATTTCTAACATCTTGAAATGCATAAATAGGTTAGTTGAAATCATTTTCTTTCTTTCTAAGTAGATATTCATTGCTATAAACTTCCTCTTACTACTTCTTTTACTATATTTTCACAATTCTCATGTTGGGGTTTTCCATTTTTTTTGGTTATAGGAATTATTAAATTTCCCCCCTAATTTCTTCAAAGACCAACTGTTTTATCAATAGTGTGTTTTTTATTCCACATGTGTTTTTTACAATTTTTGTAGTTTCTTTTGCTGTTAATTTCTACTTGTATTTCCTGGTTGTCCAATAAGATGAAAAAAAGTATATGACTTTATTAATTTTTTTAAAACTTGATTTATGTCTTAGTATATGATCTAGTGTGGAAAATGTCCCATGTGCTGATAAATTGATTGTGTATTCTGAAGTTGTCCATTGAAATACTCTCAATATATCTGTTAAGAATATACATATGTTTGTTAAGAATATTCCATATATATATATATATATAAAGAAAATTAATATACAGTGTAATTAAACTCTGATGTTTCTTTGTTGATTTTTGTCTGAATCATCCATCTATTGGTGATGGCAGAATATAGAATCAATCACTATTACTCTCATGTCCAGTAGCATTTGTTTAATAAAATTGAGTGCTCCAATGTTTGCTGCATATATTGATCAATATGTACCGACCTTTAATTTCCTCTAACATATTTTGGTTTAAAATTTGTTTTGCCAAATATGAGAATAGATGCTTCTGCTTGCTTTCAGATTCTATTTGCATGGAATACAATTTTTCATTCTTTCACTTTCAGTCCGTGCATGTCTTTGTCAGTGAGGAGAGTTTCTTTTAAGGAGAATATTGTTGGATTTTGTTTTTAAATCCAAACTGCCTATGTCTTTTAATTAAAGACATAAGATCATTTACATTCATGGTTAAAACTGCAGGATATGAACATGTTCAGCATAGCACTGATAGGAAAATAAACACGTAGGATAATGCAAAAATACAGACAATGCAGAAATAAATGCATGCATTTTTAGCTGATTTTCAACAAAGTTGCCAAGAACATAAATTTGGAGAATGGTTTATTCAATAATTGGCGCTCAGAAAACTGAACAATCCATATGCAGTAAAATTCAACTTGAGCTTACCTCTCATTGGTTACATTTTTTCAGATTAATTATAATCTTTATGAGATCATATTGTATATGTAATCAATTATTGAATAAGATCTCATTAGGGAACACATCATTGAATGTACCATGTTTTATTTATCCATTTATCCATTTACGTATACTCAGGTTGATTCCTTACCTTGGCTATTTTGAATAAAGTTCCAATACACATGGAAGTACAGATATATCCTTGACATACTGATTTCCATTCCTTTGCATACTTAGCCAGAAGTGGAATTGCTGGATTGTATGGTAGCTCTATTTTTGTTTTGTTGAGAGATCTCAATAATGATTTCCAGAATGCCTATATTAGTTTACATTCCCACAGTGTACCAATTCTAATTTTTTTGTATCTTTTCCAATGCTTTTTATTTTTCATCTTTTTGATAAGAGCCATTATAACAGGTGAGAGGTGATATTTTACTCTGGTTATAATGTAGGTTGCACTACCCTGATAATTAGTGATCATAAGCATTTTTTCTTATGTCTGTTGGATAGCTGTGTGTCTTCTTTAGCAAAATATCTCTTCAAAGTATTTTACTCATTTTTTAATTGTATTATTTATTTCCTTGTCATTGACTTGTTGATTTTCCTTATGTATTTTGGATATTATCCTCTTTACAGATGTATTGATTGCAAACATCTCTTCCCAATCCATGAATTGTTTCATTATTTTATTACTTCTTTCTTTTGCTACACAGAATTTTGTCTTTGCTTTTTAAAGCTTGATTTTATTCCATTTGTTTATTTTTAATTTTGTTGCCTGTACTTTCATATACAAGAACTCTTTCTGCAGATCAACACTATAGAAAAATTTCCCCATTTTTTTCTTATAGCAACTTTAGTTTCAGGTGTGACGTTTAAGCCTTTAGTCTATATTTAGTTGGTTTTAGATATAACTTCAGATAATAGATAGTTTTAGAATTTGACACAAAATTAAAATGAAGATGATCTGCCTGTCATCCATATACTGTTTCTGGTGAGTCTTTTTGGGAGTTTTCAGTTTAGTGTTGTTATGGCTTTGATGTTAGGTATCCCCCAAAAGCACTTATGAGACAGTGCAAGAAACTTTAGAGGTGAAATGACTGGGTTATGGAAACCTTAACCTAATCATTGTGTTAATCTCCTGATATGTGCTAACTGTAGGCAGGTTGAGTGTAGCTGGAGGATCTACATCATTGTGGCCTGGTTTTGGGGTAGGTATTTATGTGTTGAAATTAGTCTGTCTTCTGCTTCCTGATGCCATGTCTGAGCAACTTTCCTCCTCCACATTCTTCCACCATGATGTTCTGCCTCACCTCAGGCCCCAAAGAATGCAGTTGTCTGTATGTGGATGTGACCTCTGAATTCATGAGCTACCAAATATACTTTTCTTCCTCTAATTGTTATTGTCACGTCTTTTCTCACAGAAGCAAAAATGCTGACTAAAACAAATGTTTAACTATTATTTTAAATATAAGAGGCTTAAGATCAAAAGCAAATGTCAAAAAAATGTTGATTGTATAATCCCTGTTGTGATAGTAGCAATTAGCAAAATAATGTATAAGAGGAAATTAATTTTCCAATAATTTGTGTATTTATGTATTAGTTAATATCAAAGAAAGTCAACAGGGAAATTTTAATCTTATTATAAAAATTATACTTATAGGATGCAATGATAGCTGTTTCCTTTTAAGTACTTGACAATAAGTTTAGGTAAGTTTCAATGGTCCTGTAAGGCAATACCAATTTTTTTTTTAATTCAAATATTGTTATTTCTTCTTAGTTCACTTAAAATGACTTAAAAATTTCCAAAATGCAAAGCTCTAGCCTGAGCTTAATCCTAATATTAAGGCAGTCCTCAAGTGATAAATCTAGGTCATGTTCCTCTACACCCACAACTAGAGGGGTACATGATTATAATATACATATACACACACACTTGCAAATATATGTGTGCACAGATGATCATGGATTCCAACAAAGAGAGCAAACCATTACAGGGTTGATTTAAGCTGATGTGCAATATCTATTAGTTACTTATTAATGTGGGAAGAATATTAAAGGAAAAGTACATTCACGAAGAGAAATCAGTATGTCATGAGAAACAATGATAATATTTGCATGCACATAAAATGAGCTTGATAATATCTTTGTTGAATATTCATATTCCTGACAAAATTCATATAAGAACATTATAAAATTAGCATACTATGGTAACACAGCCACATCAATGTTTATAGCAGTTCAATTCACAATAGCTAGATTGTGGAACCAACCTAGATGCCCTTCAATAGCTGAATGGATAAAGGAACTGTGGTATATATATACATAATACAATATTATTCAGCCATAAAGAAGAATAAAATTATGGCATTTGCAGGTAAATGGATGGAGTTGGAGAGTTTCATGCTAAGTGAAATAAGTCAATCCCCAAAAAACCAAAGGCCGAATGTTTTCCCTGATAAGTGGATGGTGATAAATAATGGGGCTGGGGATGGGGGTGAGAGAAGAATGGAGTAACATTAGATTACATAGAGGGTAATGAGAGGGAGGAGACGGGGTATGAAAAATGGTGGAATGAGACAGACATCATTACCCTATGTACATGCATGATTACAGGAATGGTATGAATCTACGTCATTCACAACCATAGAAACAAAATGATGTACCCCAATGTGTACAATGAATCAAAATGCAGTTTGTACAATTAAAAACATAATAATAATAAAGAAGATAAAATCCAATAAAATGTGTGATCCCCCCCAAAAATCATTGTGTTCTAAGTAGATTAGCAGTATTAATTTTATTCAAATGATCAGCTTATGTATAACTTAGTAAGCTATATTAACTCTACTTTAGCAATATTTTTATTTTGCTTTTATTCTGATTTTTAAAATTAAGATAAAGTGATGCACATATTCCTCTTTCAATTTTTGTGGTCAATTATTTTTTTTTAAATGTGAAGCAAACTGATTCCAATTCAGAGGTCCTGCCAGAAATAGAGTCGTATTTGTAGTTTATGATCCACAGCTTACCGGTTTTATTTTCTAAATTGTAAAAGCATTTTTTTGATCACTAATTGCCAACTGTTAATTAAATGTAGAATACCATGATAAAAATTCCTCTCATGTTTTTTCACTTGATTAATCAAAAGACAGGGATATATTGTCTTCTTATTATTAAATATGTTAGAAATCTATTATGATTTCAGCCTAATAAGAAAAATAATGTAATACAAAGTGTTTATTAAAACTAGAATTAGAATTCAAGATTAAGGATTTAATTCTAAAAACATTAGATGGGGTTTACTCCTATATCCGAACATTTTGTCAAATATGTGGGAAGCATTTTATTGATGAAAATGCAAATACTTGTTCACTATTGTACATGAAAGGTCAGAGCAATTTTATATCTGCTTCCACAAAATACTTTACTTCAAACAGAACCCTTGATTAATATTTTATTGGAATAGAGTTATTTCCTAAATTTTACTTTTTAGAACTTTGCCCTTTCTTGTTTAACTGGTTCTAAGAAATCAACATTCTATGTCTTCTTATGAAGCAAAATATTAGGGGTGGGAAATAGTTGTCAACACAATCATAAAACCTGTAGGGTTCTGGAATACTTTAGAGGTGTGTCCAAGCTTATACGTACTTATGAGTTTTGAATTAAACATTGGATGTTTCAATGAGTCTTATAGCACAAACCCATTATATCTCAATTTCCTTGATTTAAGTGTCTATGATGCATTAGATGTCCACTTAAATTTTAAAGGAGAAAATAGCTTGATTTTCAGTTAGTATCCTTGCTACATCAAATATTTAATGAAAAAGTAAATTTTAATACACATTTGTGATGGTTTACTACTTTAAAAAAATTATAAATGCCATGTTCTTGTTTCTTTGAGAGGTGCTATATGTTCAAAAATGAAGTATCAATTGTTGATATAATGATAACATGACCACAAAATGATATAATTTGATACAAATGATATACAACAGGGATTATATAATTAATTATATAAAAGAGCAACATAACTAAAAGAAAAAGTAAAAAATGATGATCAGTGGCAAATATAAAATTCTCATTATGGAAATTTTAGTATTCTTATTTTACCAATAAGTGTATTCAGACCTAAGCAAAACAAGTATTCCCCAAAGATAAAGATAAGTTGTGTTGAAGTTCATATGTGATAACAATGATGATCATGATGTTCATAATCACTGTTATCATGAAAATGCTGATAATGCATCCTACTGTTTACCAAGACATTACCTCTGAGGATAAGCAAGTTATGAGGGAGTTGGGCCCATTTTTAAAATAGTCCTTCCAAAGTTTTTTAAAAACTTGTGAAGGATATATAATCATAACATACTGTTTTAGTCGGTTTTGTCACTGGTGTGACAAAAACTTCTAGCCAGAACAATTTTAAAAGAGGAAACGTTTATTTGAAAGCTGATGGTTTCAGAGGTCTTACTCCATCAAAAGGCCTTGGAGCTCAAGGTGAGGCTGAACACCAAGGTGGGAGAGTATGGCAGAGGGAAACAACTCACATCATGATCAGGAAGCAGATAGGGAAACACCACTAGCCAGATACAAATATACCCCATAGCCACTCCCCGAATGAATCACTTCCTCCAAACACACTCCACCCGCCTCCAGTTACCACTCAGTTAATCCCATCAGAGATCAATCCACCCATTAGTTAAGTATATTTTCAATCATTTCTCCTCCAAATCTGGTTGTATTGTCTTACCCAAGAACTTTTGAGGGACACCACCGCTAAACCCTAACATGTCATATTTTATAACATACATGCATAGTCACTTTGATATTTTGTTTTGAGCAGACTCAAAATTCTGTAATCTTATTCCTTACAGTAAGTTTCTGGTTATTGTAGTGCTGAAGGTGATTCATAAAAGAGATATTTCTGAAAAGTAACTTGAATTTTTAAGAATATAAATTATTTTGAGATTAACAAGTAAATGAGAACACTGAAAATTTTATGTTCTTTTTTTTAGAAAACATTCAAGCAGCATGATTTCAGTTGCATACACAAAAAATGAGGATTATAGTTGATGATGTACCATATTCATGAATTCTGCTTAATGAGATTATATCTACTCTTGCCACTGGAATCAAAGTGTAGCTATGTGAGATGATGGATGTGTTAAGTAGTTTCACTATAATAACCATTGTACTACACATATTATCTCATAACCTTATATTATATACTTTAAATATACACAATAACATTTATTTCAAGAAAAATAATTGGGGAGTCAGTGGGTTTTAAGCTTATCTTTGCATCAGAAACAGCTATGAAGATTGGATCAAAAGCAAAAGAATTGGAAACAAATGAACAATATAAAACATTGAACATCAACAAAACAAGCCTAATACAGTATGTCAAGATCTCAGAAAAAAAGGCAAGCACAATGAAATGAGTGCTATACTCAGAACCATGTTTTCTATTGAGGGACAAGCTATTTTGTAGCATGGGCTGAGGACTGATAGTTATAATTTAGAGCATGTATCTCTGCTAGCAAAATATTAAAGTTTCTCTGAAAGAATATTTATAGCATGTATCAGCTATCAGACACAATGCCATTTCATGAAAAATTACATATAATGCTATGAAGAACATGAGCAAATAGGAAAAAAACCAACCAACCAACAAATGAAAAATAAATAAACTGACTTCTAAAATATCCCTGATATTAACTGTCATTATTATTCTAAGAATAGGCAGTCAAAAATGGAATATTTCACCAGGAGCTATTTAAAAGGACATCCTACAACTGTAAATAAAATAAAGTTTCAATATTGAAGAGATGAGGTCAAAGAGGAGAAACAGCAGAAAAGAGAATTAGTGAAGCAGAAGTTAGTAATCTCAGTCCAAAAATACCCAGATTAAAGTATAAACATTAAGAAATAATTGTAAGGGTAGAATACGAGAACATTATGGAACATGGTGGAAAAATAAAAATATGCATAGTTTACAACGAAACGGACCTGGGGAGATTTTTCTAAATTATCAAAAACAATTAATCTGCTAATTCAAAAGATTCTATGAAGCTCAGTCATGGTAAATACAAATTAAAGCCACAATTAGCATGTAGTAGCAACTCTTAAAAACAAAGGCACTTAATGTAGATATAAATAGCCTTTCTCATTTGAGATGCTGTTTACATCAGGATGCCCATCTGCTGATGATTCTACACCTTTGAAAGCAGAGGTTTACATCAGTGATGTCTTCAGAAAGGCTGTGCAGAATAAAAAATATCTTATTAAAATCTTAAATGCTAAACAAACAACTTGTTTTAATTTTCTTTTGGTTCAATGAACCAAGAACCAAGTAGCCATCAACACATAGAGACACAAAAGAAAATAATAACTACAACAACAAAATATATATGTATAAGAATTGTCAGTGAGTGAGAATATTATTTTACATATTTAACTGATGGGTTTACTTAGTGGAAATGGGAAAGCAATGCATGTGTAATTTCTACATTTCAGTCTGGTGTGTTACTTTACTACACAAATATTCACCCTAGCAATCCTTACCTCTTTTACTGTAGTGTCCTGTTGCTGGTGGTAGCAGATTTGAAATCAAGTTTAAATAGCTATGTTTCCACTGTTACTACATTTAAGTCTGTAATAAATTCTTTTGACAACTGTCAGAAAAACTTGAATAATTATAATTGAACATACATAATTTATATATAATTGCAATACTTTCTTTTCCATATTTTAATGAAGCACAGAAATCTAGTGCATGATGAGTAAGTGACTACATTTCCTTATCTCCCTTCACCAAATCCAACTGAAATGACTTGAAGGAATATAGAAGAAGAATATCTCGATATTATGATATAAACTTGGAAATGTATCATTAAGCTATAAAGGAGGAATTTGATTAGTATAAAAGTATAAAAATGTCAAACATCTTTTGAAGAAATGTAGGTAAAAATCAGATAACAGAAAATACAGATTCCACAGGAGAATTCTTAAGTTGTATAATTCTTTAGGGTCTAAAAAAAAATCTATAAAATAAAATGGACTATGAGTCCACATACAGTTACTAAAAATTGATTTATAGCAACTGCTGTAGTTTCTGGTTCTCAGGATGGTTGACTCTAGTGTTCACTCTAATACTGGCTGCCTGAGGAGACCTGAAAGGAAGATCTGTCAGAATAAACTAGGTCGAGAAATGAAGCAGTATCCACAGGTAGTTATGACATCTTCAACAGATGAACCCTTCAACCCAGAAATATAGATTACCATACATTCAAACTCTATGGATGCATGAATAAAATCATCATGTTGTACATAACAAATATGTAAAATTATTATATCAATAAAAATAAATTGAATATAGAAATTTATAATAGGTGATACTTCCCAGCTCCATATCCGACCTCTAACTGTATGTGCATATATACTGATTGGCTATCCAGAATCCTGTCAGCATATGTGTGTGCATTCTATATGGAAATCCAATTGCTATTCCATAAAGTGTATATGTTTTTTAAAACCTGATGATATTTTTAAAAGAAAAATGTGTGATAATGTTAAAAATTACATGAAATCAAAGATAAACATAAGAACAACAAAAGCAAATACACATAATTATGTATATAATGTTTTTTTTACACAAGATGCCAAAATTGAAACTATAGATTCGAATAATTTATATAAAAATCAAAGGGGCTACTGATTTCAAGTTGCTTTTTATGCAAAATACTAGTATAATTTTATACTTTAGAGATCATATACAATTGTTATGTGATGGTACTTAAGGAAAACAAACTGAAGGAGTCTTCCTATTGAATCGCTGTTAGGTGATGCTGGACTATGTAAGCTTGGAAAAGAAAGATGAGAGAAAGCAGAGACCGGGGAAGTGTCAAAGAAATCACAGATTTAGGATTCATTGAGTAAACTGCTTAAGTTCAAAAATTCTGTTACCCCACAATTCTCGGTTAATTTCAAAGGTAACAATATGCAGTTAGATGACATGCTTCTCTGTGACACATAGCTTGAATAACCATATACAGAGGAACAATCTAAATCAAATGGGTGATGGAATCAAAGCAACTTTAGAAGAAAAATTGATAACTGTGAGTAAATATGTTATCAAATAAAAAAAAATGAAATAAACTTTCACTTTTAGAACCTAAAAGCAGACCAAAACAAATTCAAAGAAAGTAAATAGAAAAAAAAATAATATATAATAATCAAATGAAAAACAATAATCTAGAGATGATTAAAAAGAAAATGTGTAAGTAATAAAATGCACGTATGTTTGTGAAACGTGGTAAAATACAATTAAATCTGAATACAAAACATTAAAAATAACAAGTCTATTGACAAATTCAAATGTCATTAAACATGCAAGCTTTGTGCAGTAACAAAATTTTATCAGCAGATTTGGAAAATAGTGAGTGGAGTATATGAGTTTCAAAGAAAAGTTTGTCACTGTTGAATTACAAATATTATTTACCTTAAAAAAGATTTCATTTTAAAAATTTAGAAAATATAAATGAAAAAAGTTCTAGCTCCAAGTATTCTTAAACGGAAGTATGCTTTGTAATTCTATATAGTAATCTAATACAAAATTCACAACTGTCAAACAGTATTATTTTTGCAAATTAAATAATGCAAACTTCCCATTTAGTAAATGTGGTGTATAGATACTTAATAAGTGTCAAGTACAGTGATAGAATAGAAAATACTATGCTATAATCACCGCTATTACATTAAAGGAAAGCAAAGGTTTTTCAACCTTAGGAAAAGTCAACATCATTCAATTCTACAACTACCAAAGAAAGGAAACCCATTTGAATATTTCCATAGATACCAAATACATTTAACAATGTTTAATAAATAACCTAATTTAAATACTTAAAAAGCAGAAAAAAATGTGGTAGTGCTTATCATTCATTTGTCCTTTTTAATTAGTATTAACAATGAAGCATAGAAAAACAATTTTCTTTAAATTATAAATGAAAGATACAAAAGTTCTTGCAAGAACTTCAGAAAAATAATAAAGGTTAAATAAAGTACAGATTAAGAAACAAATTGAATTAGAAACAATTACATATTCAAGTTTTTCCAATGAAAAACTATTTTGAAGCAAGAAAATTTATGCTGTTTATTTTTAAGTTAATACATTCCAATTAAGTGTAACAATGTAATATTTCTAGAATTTGCACAATTATATTGTTAATACAATATCAACATTGATTTTATGAAATAAGAATAGAAATATACAAAATAGAAGTGTTCTCTCTTAGGGGGATACTATGTTAGCAGGATTGTATTCATTTTCTTCTCTTAACATCATAGTACTTAATAAAACAGATGAAGAATTCAAACCCACCAAGGCAGGTAATTGGCCCAACACCATACTTTTATGACATTATTGAGTTGGCACTAAACTTGTTTGTATCTCTCTGAAGTCTATGCTTCTTAGCATTTAACTTTTCATAACAGGTAAATGAGCAGAGAAGAGAGACACAGAAAGGTGCAAAGGAAAGAGGGAGGAATCTTAGATACAATTATTTAGCTATATTAATTGTGTAATAACTATATATTTTATGGTTTACATGTATTTTTTTCACATTTCAAGAAACTTAAAATATATGGTGATAAGTCATACATTTAAAGTGGTATACAAGGTATCACACATCTTTTGTATTTTTGTGCATAACCTATTGATAACCTCTAGGTCAGGCTTGTGATTATGGTACGTGCAGTTCTGTTTCATTACTATCACTGGACATTTGGATCATTTTCAATTGTGATGATGATAAACAAGGCGGCAGTAATCTGCAGTGTTCTTTATTGCATATAGTGTGAAGGTTTCTCAGATACACAATTAAGGTGGAATAAGTAGTGAGGGTATTATGGTAATAGGCATCTTTATTTTTGTAAGATATTGCTAATTGAAATTAAAGGTTTTTGTTTTGGATGCGCACTCTGGCCAGCCCGCAGGGATTTCCCTTCTCTGCATCCTCAGTATCACAGGCATTATCAGACTCTGACTTTTTCCAGTATGAGGCTACATAGATCTTTTGACATGTATTGATTTCTGCCAGTTGCCATTCCTGCAGGACTCCTCGGACTCACCTAAAAGAAATCATTCAATTTGGAGTTCTCCCTGACCTAAGAAGCAAAGGTTAACCATTTTAAACATATGAATGAATTGAATGGAAGGTTAAAAATGACTAACATACGAACACATAACTTTGGGAGAGGCAATTATCTACAGGAAACCTATTTTATTAAGTTAAAAAGAATATAAAGAAAAATTCTGCTCTCTAGACATTATTACCTAGTGTCTGGCAAACAGTGCCAACATGGTATCTGTTACCATTTGTAATTGAAATATCCCTCCAAGGTGCATGTGTTAAAGGCTTGGTCCCAGTGCAGCGAATTTCAGAGGCAGCAGTTTTAGGAAATTTTTTTTATCATGAGAGTTCTACCCTCTTCAGTGGATTACTCAATTGATGGATTCATAATTTGAATGAACTATTGAGAGATGGCAAAAAATGTAGGAGGTGCAACCTAATTAAGGAGAGTAAGTCCTCAGGAGTTTATCCTTGGGGACTGTATTTGTCCCAAGTCCCTTGTTTGCTGTCTCTCTCTATCCCAGCCGCTGTGAGGTGAGCAGATTTCCTCTACCACACTTTTCTGCCTTGATTCTTAGCCTCACCATGGGCCCAAAGCAATGAAGCTGGCCACCTATGGACTGAGACCTCTGAAACCATGAGCCACAAATAAACTTAGCTCCTCTAAAATTGTTCTTGTTAAGTTTTTGGTGACAGCAGAGAAAAAGTTGAATAAAAGAAGATATCCAAAATTTTAAATATTGAGTCTCCTAAGGAGCACTATTAGAGTCCCAACTGAAAGTTAAGTATATTTAAGACGATTTACAATTGTGAAATCTTCTATGTGTATTAAGAATGTACAAATTTAAGAGTAACTATATTATGGAACAAAAGAAACTATTTAAGTGTAAAGAGTCTTTCTCACTCTTTATCACATTCAAGTAAACCCAAGTCACTGTCAAAATTAAGCAAAATAGCACAAATATCGATCCTGGGGTTAATGACTTATTGACAGTTTTAAAATAACTAAATTCAATGCTCAAAAGCTACTAATGTTCACTGAAATCTTCACTTTTATTATTTTAAAGTCAACCATTGTATCAATAACTGTTGATAGCATTTTTTCTGAGGGAATTTCATAAGCTGCTTTTGTACACGAAATGTCAGGGTCATTGAATATTGCTGACATTTTCTAGTTAAAAGCTAAATTTTCCTTTGTAAAAATAATAAATAAAAGGAGACATAGGGACTTTTTCATGAGAAAGCAAAATGCTATGGTCAGTCAAATCAACACTGCACTATCCCTTGAATCAAGCTAGTAGAGTTTTTTGATGTAGAATATTTAATTAAGGTAGCCATGCTGCCCAGTGGTCTATACATAAGCAAAGTACTTGTCTATTTTTGAAATATTAACAAATTAAAGGATTTTGTTGTCTCTCACTATTTTTTCATTTCTAATGTTGCCCTCAAAATGCATTTTCAATATTTTTAACAAAGCTTGTGTGAGAACCTCAATTTCCTTAAAAATAATTTTCTTTCTTAAAATATATACACAGTAAGGAATTATTTACTTAGAGATAGAAATTTTTTTTAAAAAAGCAAGAGGAAATTAAAGGGTAAAAATGAATTCAATTTGTAGAATTTAACAATTAAAATGTCAGATTATATTGCAGTGATTATTATCAAAATAAAAGCATCATACTAACCTGTATACATCCTTCATTCACTGAGGCCCCAACACACACACACATACAAAGTTCCTTTATACTTTAACAAAACACAAAAAAGCATTTTGATAAGGAATAATATTAAATATACTAAATACTATTTAAATTTGTGACCCAGTGTAAAAATTACTTACAAAAAGCAAAAACAAAAAAATTGCAGTTCCAAACAGGTTTATTTATTTATTTAAATAGATTCCTATCTTTTTTTTAAACATTCATTACAAAATAATTTTAGATGTGCAGGAAGTTACAAAATAGCACATTAATTCACACATAAAATTAATGAAATAGTAATAACATTTGTTTTCAAAGGATTCTAGGAAGAATTCTTTGTGTCAGATTATGACAGAGTAAAATATAGAGAATAATTTGGATATTATAGCATTAAATTACAAATGGAAACAATTAAAATACTATTGCTTTTTTGGAGTACAAATTGTAAAAATCAAGGCATCAGTAATAAGAATGGGAATGTTGCTGTCACCCTGAATGAATGCATTTTTATTAAATTCATTAACACAGATAACAAAATACAAGAATCTAATCATAGATGATCAAACATGACAACACATACCAAAAACAGAGCATGCACTGTGCAAACTGCCAGAGCTCACTCTGTATCCACTTGGAAGTCAGGATACTTCAGTCCAAGGTCCACACCGAAGAGTTCAGTTGCCCTAAATATACCCTAGACTTTACATATTCATTAGTTCTTCCTCCCTTACCTTTAAACACTGATCTTTTACTGTCTCTATAATTTTACCTTTCCCTAATATCATTGAGTTGGAACCATATAGAATCTAGCATTTTCAAACTAGCTTTTTCTACTTAGCAACAATTAATATTACTCCATATCTTTTGTGGCTTAATAGGGTCATACATTTTATTATTATTTAACATCACACTTAATGAATTGCCACAGTTTACTTATCCATTTCAAATTTCAGTTGTTCATATCTGGTATTCAAGAAAACAATTTAATTTTGAATACTAACCATATATACTGCAATTTTATTTTATCCTTTAATTAGTTTCAGAAATATTTGCGTTCATTCTTTGGGATTTTCTACTTGGACTAATGTCATCTGTAAACAATGATAGTTTCATTTTTTTTTCCTTCCTAATCTGCATGGCTTTCATTTCCTTTTATATTTTTATTGCATGACCTAGGACTTCCAATAGGAAATTGAATGGAATTGAAATTCCATTTCTCATCATTTTAATGTAATGTCAACTATATGTATTTTTTAGCTATTCTTTGTCCAGTTGAAGGAATTCTCTTGTATTCCTAGATGCTGAGTTTTTTTTTTTCATGATAGATATTGGTATTTTGCTTTTTTTTGCATCAATTGATGTTTGCATTATTTTTCTACAAAAATGTATAAATGTGACAGAAAACTTTGTTTTTCAAGTATTGAATTTGAAGAAGTTCTAGTCTTGCATGCCTGAAATAAATATATTCCACTTGGCTATAGCATATAAAATATATCGTTATATATATTATTGTATAATATATATTGTTATATTTGATCTACTATTACTTTGTTGAGAATATTTGCATGTTCATGACATACTCTGTTATATCATTTTTTCTTTTTTTTAATTCCTTTATCTGTTTTAATTGTTAGATTAATACTGGTTTCACAGAACAAGTTAGAAAATTTTCCCTCTATTTTGATTACCTGGGAAAGATTATAGAAAATTGACAGTCCTGTTGATTTCAAATATTTAGTGATAGTCTGCCTGCTGAATATGAAAATTACTAATAGGAAGATGTTTAACATTTTTGTAAAAATGTTTAATTATTTTAAAAATTTAATTAATTAAATTTATTAATTAATGTGTTTATTAAAATAAACCAACTTTAAAAATATTGTAAATGAATGAAGCATTTCAGTTGTTGGAAATGTTCACAACATAGTTACAATTATTCTAAATGTATGTTCAATGACTGCTGCATTTGGGTAGAGCAGATACCATAAGACAGTGTTTCCAATTCTTTCCTCCCACTTCTTACAAATTTGATACTCATTTTACTTATCCATACTCTATAATAAAAAAAAATATTGTTGATATCGCAAATCAGGGAAAAATAACTCATTAGATAAATTAAGAACAGGACAGTGAAATATTTTATTTTACCTTGATTTATAAGTTCTCTAAAGATATTCACTTTCTTTATGTAGATCTGGGGCTCCGATTTTTATCATTTCTTCCTCTCTAAAAATTTTATTTTTAACCTTTCTTACAAGACTGGCCAAATGGTCACCAATTCAATTAGTTTTTGTTTGAGGATTTTTTTGGGGGGTGGGTACTGGGATCGAAACCAGGGGCACTTAACCACTGGGACACATCCCAGCCCTTTTTTATATTTTATTTAGTAACAGGTTCTCACTGAGTTGCTAAGTGCCTTGCTAAGTTGCTGAGATTGGCTTGAACTGGAGATCCCCCTGCCTCAGCCTCCAGAGTTGCTGGGATCACAGGTGTGCAACACAGCGCCCTGCTCGAGGATGTCTTTATTTCTTTTAGCTTTGAGAGAATTTTACTAGTATGTAATTCACAATTTTAGTTTTCTTTAGTTTTGTTTTTCTCTAGTACTTTGAATGTTTCACCATTTTTTTCTTGCCTGTGGGATTTCTCAAGAGCCTGATTCATATCCTTTTCCTCTGTAGGTATCATGTTCCTCTCCTCTGTTTAGTTTGTCTTTGGTTCTCTGCAGTTAGAATGTGAAAACTCTATTTGGAAAATTTTAAATATTGATCTTGCTTTGTGTCCATTAAGCTTCTAGGATCTTATAGTTTGGATTCTGTCATTATTACTATTATTATTACTATTATTTTATTATTTTTATTTGGCTTTTAATTTTTTACAGACTGCATTTTGATTCATTGTACACAAATGGAGTACATAATTTTGTTTCCGTGGTTGTACACAATGCAGATTCATACCATTCGTGTAATCATACATGTACATAGGGCAGTGATGTTTGTCTCATTCCACCATTTTTCATACCCCCTCCCTCTCATTTTCTTCTACATATTCTAAAGTTCCCCAATTATTCTCTCATTCCCCACCCCCAGCCCCATTATATATCATCCTTCACTTATCAGGGAAAACATTCAGCCTTTGGTTTTTTGGGCTTGGCTTATTTCACTTAGCATGATATTCTCCAATTTGATCCATTTATTTGCAAATGCCATAATATTATTCTTCTTTATGGCTGAATAGTATTCCATTGTGTATCTATACCAGAGTTTCTTTATCCATTCATCTGTTGAAGGGCATCTAGGTTGGTTCCACAATCTAGCTATTGTGAACTGAACTGCTATAAACATTGATGTGGCTGTGTTACTGTAGTTTGCTGATTTTAGGTCCTTAGGGTATAAACCGAGGAGTGGGATAACTGGGTGAAAAGGTGGGTGCATTCCAAGTTTTCTTAGGATTCTCCATACTGCTTTCCAGAGTGGCTGCACCAATTTGCACCTCCACCACCAATGTAAAAGTGTGCCCTTTTCCCCACATCCACGCCAACATGTATTATTGTTTGTGTTCTTGATAAAAGCCCTATTACTGTTCTTAGCAATTATTACTTTCAATGTGCTGTGGTCCCCTTCTCTCTTCCTGCTGTTTTCTGGTGTCACATCTTTTGTAATTTTTCTTATATTTCTTGAAAATTCTGTTCTGTCTTGTACATTCTTATTTCTTTTCATTCTGGAAATTTTCTACTGACATATCTCAGTGCTCCCTGATCTTTATTCAGTACTGTCAAATCTATGATGAGCTCATCAGAGGAATTCTATATCATTTTTTATTGATTATAAACTTTATTTTTTTTATATTTTTACA
This sequence comes from Sciurus carolinensis, assembly GCF_902686445.1. NCBI lineage: Eukaryota > Metazoa > Chordata > Mammalia > Rodentia > Sciuridae > Sciurus > Sciurus carolinensis. Next base: position 92,356,710 of record NC_062224.1, read on the forward strand.
GACTGCATTTTGAATCATTGTACACAAATGAGGTACATCATTTTGTTTCTATGGTTGTACATGATGTAGATTCATACCATTCCTGTAATCATACATGTACAAAGGGTAATGATGTCTGTCTCATTCCACCATTTTTCATACCCCACCTCTGTCTCATTTCCCTGTACATAATCTAAAGTTCCTCCATTCTTCTCTCACCCCTCAGCCCCCACCCCCATTATATATTATCATCCACTTATCAGGGAAAACATTCAGTCTTTGGTTTTGGGGGATTGGCTTATCTCAGCATTATATTCTCCAATTCCATCCATTTATCTGCAAATGCCATAATATTATTCTTCTTTATGACTGAATAATATTACATTGTGTATACATATACAACAGTTTCTTTCCATTCATCTGTTGAAGGGTATCTAGGTTGGTTCCACAATCTAGCTATTGTGAAATGAGCTACTATAAACATTGATGTGGCTGAGTTACAAAATGGATCAAGGACTTAGGAATTAGACCATAGACCCTGCACCAAACAGGAGAAAAAGTAGGCCCCAATCTTCATCTTGTTGCCTTAGGATCAGACTTCCTTAACAAGACTCCCAAAGCATAAGAAATCAAATCAAGAATCAATAAATGGGATGGATTCAAACTAAAAAGTTTTTCCTCAGCAAAGTATACAATCAATAATGTGAAAAGAGAGCTTACAGAGAGGGAGAAAATCTTTTCCACAAGCACTTCAGATACAGCACTTATCTCCAAAATTTATAAAGAATTTACAAAACTTTGCACCAAAAATACAAAGAACCCAATCAACAAATGGGCCAAGGAACTGGACAGACACTTTACAGAAGAACATGGATACGTCATTAATAAATATATGAAAAAGTGTTCAACATCTCTAGTAATTAGAGAAATGCAAATGAAAACAACTCTAAGATTTCATCTTACTCCAATTAGAATGGCGATTATCAAAAACACTAACAATAATAGATGTTGGCATGGATGTGGGGAAAAGGCACACTTTTACATTGCTGGTGGAGTTGCAAACTGGTGCATCCACTCTGGAAAGCAGTATGGAGAATCCTCAGAAAACTTGAAACAGACACACCTTTTGACCCACTTATCCCAGAGGTTTATACCCAAAGGACTTAAAATTAGCATATTACTGTAATGCTGCCACATCAATGTTTATAGCAGCTCAATTCACAATAGCTAGATTGTGGAATTCTATATTCTTAATAACTGCTCCTGATTTATATTATTCCCCTTTGGTTCTTTCTGAAAGTTTCTATTCTCTGCTCACATTGCCAATCTGAAGTTTCATGTTTCTACTGTTCTCCATTGCTTTAGCAAATTAATCAGAATTATTTTAAATGTCTCCTCTGGCTATTCCAAAATCTCCCATATAGCTGGCCCCACTTTGGATGTTTGCATTGTCTCTGCAGATAGATTTTATCTATAGAGAATTTTCCTCTCATTATGCCCTGAAATGCTTTGTTGAAAGCTAGATATGATTTTTCATGAAAAATGAGCTAAGGCAGCTAGATTTTAGAGTGAAATTTTATGTTCTTCTGACTAGGAACTAGGTTGCACTTATGGTGTGCTATACCTAAAGCTGGTAGAGGATAAGATTTCCTCTAATGTCCTTACTTGTATCAACTGTTGTTTTCAGGTTTTCCTAGTAACTCCTTTTCATATAAAGTCCAATTTGTTTCAATTCTTTATTAGAATCATCTGAAGATACAGCAGGCAGTCTCAGTACTGTGGATGGCACTTAGCTTGCCGCAGGCCAGGGCTCCTGGGCTCTGATCTTCACAGGGCTTTTAAGAGTTTTTCCCCTCTACTTGCATGGATTTGTCTTGGTTATTTAGCTTCCATTATGTTGGTAAGGCTCTATTAAAACAGTTGTATTTCAGAGGAACAATTTGTTAAAGCAAATAGAAAATTTGAAGCATATCACAAAAGTGGAAGCTTCCCCCATTACCTTGTGAGATGCATGAATGTTTCTCCCGGTTATTTATCCTGAAAACTTGGGCAAGTGTCCCTAGAGGTCAAGCTCATGGACATAAAGATTCTCACAAAGTTTGGTTCTTCAGGAATTTTTGTATCTCCAGCTTGGTCACACTCAGTCTCCAGCAACTACTCAACCACCCTTTAAATTGTCCTACAAGTTATTAGTTTTTTCATTTACCTGGGTTTTTTGTTTGTTTTGTTTTTTCGTGAATTTCTATATTTGCCTGCCTCTCCAGATTTCAGGGCAGTAGCTGTCCTATTCTCTGATAGAACTCAGAGGAGTTACTGATTCTCAGTGGCTTAAATTTTTGTTGTTCTTGTGAGGAGTAATGACTTCCAAGTTCTTTGTTGGTTGGATCAAACATGAGAAGAAACGTGTTATTATTCTTGTAAATTTCAGCATACAACCAAATGATAAAACTCCCTAACACTTTATCTTTGCTTTCTTTACATAATACACATGAATACATTCAACATTTATTTTTATATTGACTCACTCTCTTTTTCCCTTAATTTTCTCAAATTTTTGAATAAGCCAAATCCTAAAATTCAAACATGTAGGGTAGTGAAGTATATTTTTTGTTTTCACATAAGCTTGGTTGTATGCTTGATATAAATAATTCACTTTAGTCATTTTTTTCTTGTTCCTCTTCTTTATTTATATCAGTGTAAATTCCAATTTTCCTTCTAAAATTCCATCATTGTCATTATATCTGTTGGTTCATATTCAAAGTGGAAAAACACACAAATATAAACAAACTGTTGTATAATGTGCTTTTCTAAAGCTCCTCAACCATGTTATCATAGCAAACATATGCATTGCTAAAAATTAAGATTTAATTATTTCAAGGCATTGAATGATTTAATTCCTGACTTTTGCTTCAATCAATAGCAGTCTTTCATGTACTATATAGAAACATCTTCATTTATTAATTCATTTTTGAATAGTGTAGAATTATTTTAATGAATATGCAAAGAAGGGTATATGAACTACCTGACTGGACAAGATTATTTACTGAGTTTCTTAGCCAGTTTCTTATCCAAATCCAGTGCATAAAGAACTTTTCCTGATTTGTTTGCTAAATATTGCTAACCTCTTGCTCTCTTGCATTTAGTAGTATTGTGTGTTTCTTGCAGAGTTTTTTAAAAACTGCCATGCATCTTACCCCCTTAGTACAGTGTCATCTTCCTGAATACAGTAATTTATCATTCTGTAATGACTGTGGCAGAACTACAATTTTGAGCAGAGTACATTTCAGTTCTGTTGATTCGTCTCTCTGTGCACACCAAGTCTCTACTCTAGTGAGTCACATTCTATTTTTTCTCTGGATGTGGCTTTCACAGGGAGTGAATGGTCAGCACACACGTGGGAAGTCTCTCTAATGCTCTTTCCTCTGTCACTCATCTTGTCAGTACTTGAATCATTTGTACTTCTCTATTTTTTCCACTCTTACTAACATATGGAAGTCCTATCTTTAGCTGCTTTCTCAGCATGTGAAGACTAGATAATGGTGACCCACACTAGTTCAATCTAGTCATTGGAAAGCACACATCTCTTTCTCTTCAAGGACTCATTTCCCCAAATGGACACTGATGAGTTTATGTTAGGTCACCCTTGAAATGAACAACAGTGGTAAAACGTAAGGTAAATTATAGATTAGTGCATAGGAATTTGCCTACTAGCTAGCTTTGAGCTATTTATTCTTAATTGAACTGGGAATGCTAATCTTATGGGAGTTCCATACCACTAACAAAAATTTGTACTTACTTCTAGGTAAATATCTCAGTTCATATGATTCTTCCTCCTGTATGTTTATATATAGCCTGAGAGTATTCTCTGAAAGAGAGCCTGCCCTAGATTGTCACCCATGGCCTGAATGGGAATGGAATACATAACCCCTGGAGGTGTGGGCTGGCTGGAAATAAGACGTCTGAAAAAGTAATATCAAGCAATAAAGCAAAATATATTTTTGAAGTGGGGGTGTGACAAAGTGGAAGAGACCTGATAGGTCTGATTCTAAAAAAGGGAAAAAACCTGGGAATGCTTTATTTACAGTGAAGCACACCAATCGAATTTACTGTGAGGAGGAGTTCTTCAAAGTAAAGAAGTGAGAAGCTGTGGAGACGTCGCCTGGTTGGAGACTTACCTCTTGCCCAGTGATCCTTCCTCCTCCAGGCAGCTGGCACCTCAAGGCCAGTTAGGTGTTCTGGTATCTCTTTCACTCCAGGGTAGCAGGCATCTGAATTCAAAGCTTCTGAACCCATACATTCCACACCAGGCATGGAATCTGCCCCATTAAGAGTGGCTGCCTGCAAATGGGCCTGTTTTTCTACACTTTCTCATGGAAGGATTCCCAGATGCAGCAGTCAAGCTGCCCAAGGATACGGAGTTCAAAGCAATAACTTATTTGTTGCTCCCGACACTAGATCCAATCCCATTTTGACATGTATCAATGCACACTTTACCAACATTTCAGTTACTGTTATTCATAGCAGACAGCTTTGCTTTAGTACAATGGACAAATAACTTATTGCTAGTAGTACTGAAAGGACAGTAAACAGGAGCAATCTAGATATTCTTGGATTTCTTCCTTGAAAATTTTTTATGCAAAAACTAATATTACCAGAAGAGGATTCAGTAGAGTCTAGGAATTCTTTGATGAGACCATAAATTACAAAGGTAGAAAGTTGTCTCTGGATTAAAAATACTGGAGACATTTTCTTTGTTTCTTTGGTGTTAAGAAGAGTGGTATTATATCATTTGATCATATTTTATTCCTTTTTTTCTCTAAAGAAATGCTCCCTAAATCCAAGAAGAAAGTAGTATAAATAACTTTGTTGGAATATGTGCTTGTACCTATACACATATTACAAATTATATCTAAATATAGGGTTTCAAGTTGACTCTGGTATGTTAACCTTGATCATGGGTACAATTTATAGAACAGAATTGTGATTAGTTATAAGTAATCAATGGGTGTATTGCAGTCATATTTCATTTGACTTGCAAAATTGATACTCAAAGCTTCCTTACTTTCACTGCAATTAATATATTACGGATGGAGTAGTTCTATAAATGTTTAGAGAGGGCAAAATTATATCATCTATCATTTGAAAAGGAGGGAGTAGGTCAATTGGAAAAAAAATTAACTATTTCTTTTTTGAGTTTACATATACCAAGTGAAGCAGTGATCATACAATAAAAAGAAAACCAAACCTTTAGAACTTTAATATAGTCTCATAGCAAACACATGCACACATATGCACACTTTTGCATATGTATAATACATCAAAGCATCTCACCTGTAACTCCACCCTGTGCCCCTCAATAGATTTCCACGTCCTAATGTCTGGAACAGGTGCATATGCTGTTACAGAGCAAAGGAGAATTAATATTTTAAGTAGAACTAAGTTTATTATTCCTATCACCTTGAGATGGTGAAATTATCCGGGATTAAATAAGTGGATTTGATATAAAGTCAGAGACTCTTTTAAGTGGAAAAAAGGAGGCAGAAGGGAGAGAACAAGATATATGAAAATAGGAGAAAGACAAAGACCAACAATTCTTGTGAATACAGAGGGCAAATGGGGCCATGAGCCAAGGAAGGGCAATGATCACTAGATGCTGAAATAGGAGAGGAAATGGGTCTTTCCCTAGAAGCTCCAGGAGAAACTCAATGCTACCAACACTTTGATTTTAGCCCGGTGAGAACTGTTTTATACTTACGACTCCAGAAGTATAAGGTAATAAAATTGGATTGTCTTAAGCCACTAAGTTTTAAGTCATTATTTTTACAGCAGCAATAAAAAACAAATACAGTTGAATGCAGAATATTTCTTATTTTGATTTTGTATTTATCCAGGCAAATGTCTACTCCTCATGGTTCTTCTTTTCTATTTATAACTTGTCAAAAACTCAGTATTACTCTGATCGACAATGACCGTTTATCATTCTTTCTCTCACAAAAACTGGCTCCCACCTGACAGTCACGACCCAGAATTCTCTTTAAAGGTGAGAATACCAAAAGTAGTTGACCATTCCTAGCCACGCTATGGTCATCACAGAAAGTATCTTTTGAGACCATTCTTCACACTGCAATGTGACAAGGACTGGACCAGCGATATTATGGTAAGAGTTCCTCGAGTAAGAGCATTCTGTGAGGTGGACTCAAACCAAACATTGCTCTACAAATGTTTAGATGTGTTTATTTAATATAAGAAGTCAGTAAGAAGAAGGAGTGTTCTTGAAAAGGGAAAAATAAGTAGAAAAACTGCAGTAGCTAAATGTAAAATAAAATGCATAGAAAATGGGGGGGTATTATTGGATATAAATTTGAAAAGACAAATCAGAGAAAAATAAAAGAAGTAACTTTTCAATTCCCTCCTATTTTTGTTTTTTGAAAATCGGATCCATAAATTGGTTTTTAATGTACAACATGTTTTCAAAAGCAAATTTTTGGTTTGTTTGTTTGCTAAAACCTGAACATTTGGTCCATTTTGTTTTGCCAAGAAGAGAAAAAAAAATCCTTCAAATTGTTGCTTCCACTAATTGTACTTCTGGTGACTGCTGTGGACTGAATTTTGTCCCCTTCAAATTCATATGTCGATGTTTTAATCTCCCCTGTATTTGGAGACAGGGCCCAAAAGGAGGAATTAAGATTAAATAAAATCATGGGAGGGGCTCTAGTCTGAAGATAAGGCCATGTGAGGACATGCTGAGAAGGTGGACAATGCCATCCCAGAGCATCCTCACCAGATACTAAACCTAGCTTGACTTTGATCTGGCACTTTACATTTCTAGGACAGTGAGAAATATATTTCTGTTTTCAAGACACCCAAATGGTGGCATTGGGCTATGGCATCCCTAGAACACCACAGCAGTGTCAATTCCTCCATAAATACATAAAAACTCATCATGCAACTAAAATAATGAAGGCAGATTAAAAATACGCTTAATGGAATATATCAGTTTTCTCTGAGTATCATGTATTAATGTTTTATTCTCTGAAATAGTTTTTTTCTAGACAAAGAAACTATGATATTATTCCTGAAAATTTGTGCTCCATACTCTAGCATTGATTATTATTTTCACACCATTTCTGTAATAGTAAATGATGTGGCTTTTGACTTCAGAAGAATGAGTTATAGAAAAGAAGAATCATGGGATTACAAACTAGGAGCTCTAGTTTCAAGCCCCAGATATGTCATTATCAATTGTGAAAGCTTTGAAAACTTTTAAAATTCTACTTTTAAGAATATATGTGCTTGTTTAAAATCAATAGGTTGGCTTTGATATATCAGATCTTTTCCAAATCTAAAATTATATAATTATGCATGCCTCCTTGAACACTTCTAATTAGGAAATCTTCTTCATATTTTTTTCCAATCTAACATTCTGTTCTATTTTTTCAGCTTCCACAGTCAAGTTTCAGTTATATTTTAACTACATATAGATATTCCACAGCATATGGCAATCCAACAACTGAATTTCACTATTAAGTAATGTTTAAATCAGAGAATGGATTTAATATATGCTTTCTATAAAATAGAATGAAACATTATTCTGTGTGTCCCTGCCTCTGATCCTGTTCTAATTCTAATTTAACCTAAGTGCTTTAAGGTTTTATGTAAATATTTGTTTATTTATTTTTTATTTTGTGGCTTAAATTCAGTTTTTCTAACTCTTGGCAGCTCAGTACTCTCTTCTCTCCTTTTGTTTATCTCTTTCTCTCCCTTCCTCCCTCCAGTTCAGTTGAGTTCTCAATAACCTGGCAAGATGGGATGTCTCTATGGTGTATTCCACCTGCATTTCCTAGTTTAGGGTAATATGCATAGGAAAGCTTTAATTATGTTTTGATTGATCTCTCATATTTTGTTTGGTCTTATTTTCTCAGATTCGACATAGTTTTTATTCCTTACTCTAATATGAGAGTACTACTGATGGAGTAAGTAAGGGATTGAAGCAAGATCAAAGCCTCTTCTCTCATGTGCACCAATGACATGAAGCACTTATACTTTCGAGAGGAAGAGGGGTAATAGCAACATGCAATAAATCTGTAATGATTGAAAACCAGTGAAGAAAACAAATGTTTCAAGTAGTGATGTGATCTCACATATTTTCTTAGGATATTAATTACCAAAATATGAACTCAGGTAATAAACTACAAAGCACATGCCACAAATCTTCCTCTTCCATTCTGAACAGATGGTCATTTTCTCTGCTGGAACATTTCCAATGAATTCACTGCCTCAAAAGATTGTCAGTGTTAAACACTCTCCTTGTATTCAAATAATATTTACCTTTGTATAACACCAACATTTGAAATTTATGCTTCTGATATATGAAAAGTAAATCTGTATTCTATCATTAAGGAGAAGTTTCACAAATATTTTACATGAATTTATGTGTTCTACAGATTAAAAGTTTCTAGGATGGGCAATACTTTAAGGATATGAACTGATACCATATCATATAGCTAACATTATGGGCCCATATTGATACAACAATCTGAAACACTGAAACTGGGATTCTACAGTTAAGTGTAGAATTGTAGAACAACAATCTGAAACAGTATGATGACTGTTGTAGAAATAATACATTAAAAGAAACACATTTAGTATTATTTTTAATCTTTGGTAATATGTTTTATGTTAGATTGCAGTTTTTCTGATGAAGTACATAAATAAACATTAACTAATTTCCTTTATCTATACCTTGGCCATAGTAGAATTAGTTTTTTTTTATGTTTCAATAAGAAATAGTTTTCTTTAAAAATTATAGAATGTTTGAATTACACAAAGAATATATGTAGGTTTTGCAAAAGATACAAAGAAATATGAATGACTAATTTTCATGAAAACTGTTCCACCATTGTTCATAGGAAAATACGAATTGAATTCACAATGATACATTGGTACTAATCAAAAATAAATAAATTAAAATCTTTCTAAGGAAACAGACAAGGATTCATCTGTTTGGAAAATCACATTATGAAGTCTAAAATAATTAAACTATGTTTTGGGAAAGAATCAGCTTTAACCATTGAAAGATGAGGAAGCATGGCCTCTCAAAATGGATAAAGAAATTGTGCTATATATACACAATGGAATATTACTCAGTCATAAAGAAGAATAAAATTATGACATTTGCTGGTAAATAGATGAAATTGGAAAATATCATGCTAAGTGAAATAGGCCAAGCCCAAAAAAATCAAAGGTCGAATGTTTTCTCTAAGTGCATGACAGTATATAATGGAGGGCAGTGGCACGGGGAAGAGAAGAATGAAGGAACTTTGGATGCTGTAGAGGAAAAAGGGGTAGGAGGGGATGGGGGACAGAAAGATAATAGAATAAAACAGGCAGTATTACCCTATGTATATATATGATTGCAAGAATGGTGTGAATCTACATCGTGTACTATCATAGAAATGAAAAGTTGTACCCCATTTGTGTACAATGAATCAAAATGCAATCTGTAAAAATAAAAAAAAAATTTAAAAATTTAAAAAATAAAGATTAAGCATTTACACTTGTAAGTTTAAACCCTAGAGGAAGGGCTTGGCCAATCCTACCAATAAACCTGAAGATAATTCCCAAATCTAACCAAATAACACAAAAATAAATTAGGCATAACTCACACAATAGAATAACATGAAACACTGACACTGAATACAATTTGACTTCACTTGTCAGCATGATATATCTTCTATGATATACTTGAATGACACAAAGAAATTTTCAGGAGATTTGCTATAGTATTATAAAGCCATTTTATATAGCATAAAAACTAGTAAGCCATCAGATTGTGTCATTTAAGTAAATGATAAAAGTCTAAAAAGATATAGGGTATACATTTTGATCATTTCAAGATTCTATTATGTGGGGCAGGAGAGAGAAGTTGCTACTTAAAGGGACTACAGAGTTGATATACAGAGGTGCATAACTTTGTATTTCCTGTATTGGGACAGAGACTGAGTGTTTATATCACAGATGAAATCTCTAGTTTAGCAAAGATTACATCTTTCTTTAAAAGAGAAATTTCATAAAAATAGATATTAGCCTCTTTACATGCTTGTTTAAAATTCAGCAAGAAGTTTTGTCAAATCTTTGCTGACCCATGGTAGCTGCTTTTTTCAATTCTTATCCTCACCACCTTGAGTTTTTTCCTTGCTGCTTTTATATTTTATAAAATTTTTATTATTCTTTCTAGTACCACTCATACATGTGCATTTAATATTTTTTAACTACTCTCACATTTCTCAGATTATGTACAGCAAATGTCTAGAATCATGATGACGCTGTCCAATGTGGTAGCTGCTAGTATTATGTGGCTATTGAAATATATTGGAAAATAAAATTATATGAAGAATATAAAAAATTTAGGCACTATGTCACATTACATAGGTTTTAAATGTTTAATAACCACATAGGGTTCTTAGCTATCATATTAAACAGTGTGGATTCTAGAATATTTCCTTAATTCAGAACCAGGAAGAACTCATAGAAAGTAAACTAGCAAACCCAGAATTCTACCATTTAGGAGAATATTTGAATATAATTTATGTCATGTGTTTCTCTGTCTCACACATAACTTACTTGATTGACTTTTAATTGCTCTTAAAATAAAACTCTGTTACCTCAGTTATTTGTATTTTATACTTTACATTAATCATGCAATGAACTATTTCCCACTAATAAAATAATTTTTGTTCTTCATCAAAGAAGTATATGAATTTGGAATACAAAAACTACATAGCAATTTTTCACATATAATTCACTTTTAAAAGCACATAGAAACTCTTCAAAAAATACTTAAACCTTACACACACACAAATACACATACACATACACACAACATACACACATATTTCACATTGTTAAAATAGTCAGTTTTTCATGAAACATGTTCAGATAGTTTTAGATTTACTGAAAATTGATAAGGATGATCCAGAAAGTTCCATACACCCTGGCCCTAATGTTGTTAACAATGTTCATTAGTATACTACATTTGTCACAAATAACAAGTCAGTTTGATACATTGCTAACTACTAAACTCCATACTTTAGAGTTCAGTATTTTTTCCCTAATGTTCACTTGCTGTCCCAGAAGTCTATTAAGAATATCTAGATTATCACATTACATTATGTATTACATATTCTATTTCCTCAGGTTTCTCTAAGTTCTATCATTCATTAGATGCTCTGATTTTTTTTAACTGATCTTAAGTGTGGAGAGCTACTGACTGGTCTGAGTTTGTGGAATGTCCCTCAGTGAGTATTAGTCTGATGTTTTCATAAGGTTTAGGCTGGGTATTTGATTTTTGGGGGAAAGTCCAACAATGAAATGACATTTTTAATATAAAGTATCAGGAATATATACTACTGTTGATAATGTGAAACCTGATCCTTTGGTTGAAGTAGTATTTGTCAGTTTTCTCCACCGTAGAGTTTTTCATATATTCCCCTCCCAATGCCTCACTCTAAAAGGAGAACAATGTGCACAACCCACGCTTATTCAGTTAGTCAGGATACATGCCCTTCCTTCAAGACTATCTACAAAAATTTGAAATTTGTGTGGGATATTTGTCTATTTTAAACATCTATTTATAGTCATTTCTTTACTTTTATTTTTTTTTGGAATTATGAACATTCATTTTATATTTTGAATTATAATCCAGTAGTAATTTATTTTGTTACTCAGTTTTTTCCAGTTTTGGGAATTGGGGACTCTTCTAGTTGGCTTCTGTGTCCTTGTTTGCTGTGACCAGCATGACCAAACTCTTGGGTCTGGCGAGGGGTGAAGGGGGATTGGAAAATAAAGATTCACAAACGCAGACTTAGAAGATTAAGCAGGATCAGGTGGAGCTCTGCGCTCTGATGGCGATACAAATCTAAAGAGTTATGTCAGCAATCTTTATTTATACATATTTCATTATCAGGTTAAAGACTATGCAACCATCATTCTTTGTATTCAGGAAAGTTACAGAAACTAGGACATCAATGTAGCTTTTCCAGAGTGCAAACCACAGTTGCAAAGCACAATGCAAAACTTTGTGTAAGCTCTCAAGAAAGTCCATTGTTTTTATTTCATTATCCACTTATCAGGGAAATCATTCAGCCTTTGGGTTATTGGGATTGGCTTATTTCTCTTAGCACGATATTCTCCAATTCCATCCATTTATTTGCAAATGCCATAATATTATTCTTCTTAATGGTTGAATAATATTCCATTGTGTATATGTACCACAGTTTTTTTATTCATGCATCTGTTGAAGGGTATCTAGGTTGTGAATTAAGCTGCTCTAAACATTGATGTGGAAGTGATACTGTCGTATGCTAATTTTAAGTCCTTTGGGTATAAACAGAGGAGTGGCATAAATGGGTCAAAAAGTGGGTCCATTCCACATTTTCTAAGGAATCTCCACACTGCCTTTCAGAGTGACTGCACCAATTTGCAACTGCACCAGCAATGTAAAAGTGTGCTTTTTCTCCCACATTTTCGCCAACAGTTATTATCGTTTGTGTTCTTGATAATAGTCATTCTAATTGCAGGTAGATGAAATCTTAGGGTGGTTTTAATTTGCATTTCTCTAATTACTAGAGATGTTGAACACTTTTTCATATATTTATTAATCATCTGTATATCTTCCTCTGTAAAGTGTCTGGCCAGTTCCTTGGCCCATTATTGATTGGGTTCTTTGTATTTTTGGTGTAAAGTTTTGTAAGTTCTTTATAAATTTTTGGCGATAAGTACTCTATCTGAAGTGCGTGTGGAACAGATTTTCTCCCACTCTGTAGGTTCTCTTTTCACATTATTGACTGTATCCTTTGAGGAACTTTAGATTATTTAGAGCGAAATGAGAGGGAGGGGGTTATGAAAAATGGTGGAATGAGACAGAGGCCATTACCCAATGTACATGTATGATTACACGAAAGGTATGAATCTACATTGTGCACAACCATAGAAACGAAATGATGTACCCCATTTGTGTACAACAAATCAAAATGCAGTCTGTAAAAAATAAAATAAAAAAAAAAAACAATAAAAAAAAAAGTCCATTGTTTAAAGTTACTTTGAACCTAAGATGCAGAGCTGGTGAAACATTGTGGTTGTCTAGCATAAGAATTCCTTCCTTCCCGGGAGCTGTGCCTGAGATCAAGGTCAGCGCTAACAGGACGCTTGCACAGAGTCTCCTCATGCAGGGCGTTGCCACAGCAGCTAATCATCCTGTGCCCTTGCACACAAACATTCCCAGGCACTGGGCATGCCACAGTCATGAGGTCACCAGAGACCCCCAATCTCGGTCTCTGCTCTCCCACCCTGTCACCCCTTTCCACACTTGTGGCATACTTTCTTCACTGGAAATTTTTATTTGTGTTTTAGGAGTTCCTTACCTTCTGGAATAAGAAGATGCTCCAGAGTTATCTTATATATTTCTTGACCCACTCTGGGATCGATCAATTTCTTAAATAATGTGATTTCCTTTTGTTAGAGACTGATACGTATCTGATGCTAGTTGCACTCACTGCCACTGGGGTATTCTTGCTTCTAGGTACTCTCAGCTGACACAGGACATATATACGTGTATATACTAACTCATGATATAAATACATCTACTAAGATTTCTATATTTAGCCATCTACATCCATATTAGGGTAGACATGATGTATCCCATCTAAGCAACTGCACCATAAATCATTCCTGCCTTCTCCCTCTGACCCTGACTATCCACGATTACTTCATTATTAACTTTCATTGCACAAGTTCTTCCGTTTTTACCAAGATGATCATGGTAGTTATTACTAAAGTGATGTGTAGTAAAATCTGAAATGAGTTAGTGAAACAGATCATTGTTTTCATCAGAAACCTGGAACTTAATTTATATTCTTTGAATTTCAAGTTCCATTCCATTAGTATATCTTAATATATCAAGAGTTCTGAAAACGTTGCTCCATATGACTGGCCTGTTTGTTCTAAGAATGGATTCTATCTGCTCTACAGCTCATTAAATACACAATGTAACCAAATTCTAACATGGATTGTGAGTTGCAGAGTTTTTTAATTGATTTTTTATTCACTTACTTATGTTTACTGATACCCTGCCCCCTTAAATTTTATATTATGCTTATTTTTTAAAATCTCAACAAATACCTCAGGATATATAGGAAATATATAGAAAGTAAAGAAATATCAATTCATTACTTTTTATCTTTCTTCCTTTACAATCTTCCTTCTCCTTTGGGGTCATTATGTTTTCTTACTACTTGTCTTATGTGGTGAATTGAGGTTTAAAAAAAGGAGCTATTCAAACTTTAAATGACAGTTTTATAATGTATCACATAGCCACTGAAAACAAGCTGTCTAATTTTCCCATTCTAAGCCAGTCTTTCATAAATTGGGGTGCAATGACCCAACACCTGTGTCTGAACAACCTAGGTCACTTGTTAACAAATGTGAGCTTACCTTCGTTACTTCAAGGTAGGAGCTAAGGATAAGATTTAACAAGCCCCCTGGATGATTCTGAGGCCCAATTACTAAGCCATTGCTTTATGTGTTCTACCTAGAATTGGGCAAAGATTGGATATCCAATTAATAGAGGTTTTGTCTTTCATAAATGGCTATCTTTCATCATGGGACACTGTGAGAAATAAAGGTTTCTCATTTGCTCTCATTATTTTTGCTGAAGATATTAATTAATACCTAGTAAATTACTGAGTGTTCAATATATGAAACATTATTTTAGGTAAAATTAAAATCTAAAAAAAGATGCTGGTTGGTGTGAAATCCTAAAGAATTTGACCATTGATACTTTCTGGCACAGTTAAGGAGAGAAAAGAAAAGGAAAACATATTAGAAAGTTAGACAATTTATTTAAGAGGGGTTAGTGAGATGTCTGTCAGAAGGAAGCTTTTAACTAACTTATGAAATTGAAGGAAGCAACATCATGAGAAATTACTTTGCAAAAAAGCGCCAAACCAAAGAAAGAATCCACATTAAATCTCCATTTTCTAAGTTTAAAAATAAACTCTGAAAAGTAACCCATACCAAAAAAAAATCCTTCTTCTTTTTACTTCAACCATTAATTAGAAAATAATTCTATTAATAAATTGTTAATCCTATCTTTTCTAAGTAATTAATATCTGACACTTGGCATTTTAAATGTGTTCTTATATTTCCTGTTCTTTCTAGCTAGCATTGCCCAATCTAATGGCTACAAAATCTTCAAGGTGCAGCTTGTCATAATCTTTAAGGACCAAAACCACTTCATAAAATTCCTTTAGGAAAATAAATGTCACATCTCTCTGGAGTTTTATCCATGTAATAATGCCAAAAGGCAGGAGAAATGAGGCAGCATAGATAAATAATCCCTTCATATACTGGTATAGTTCACTGCCACTCCAGCTGGTATAAACAAGTGTGGATGCTGCTTTCAAGCTTGGAAGCTCAAGACAGCTCCTTGAATCCATTAATCAAACACTTGTCTCTATTATCTCTCTTACTGTCATTTACACAAACTCCTTGCGAATGTATGTAATTTCCTCCTCTCTCTTCATGATATCAAGACCACCCAATCTTTCCTCTTATATATTTTTCTCTCCATGTGTTTTACTAAGATAAGTTTCATGGCTGACTGACAACTTTCCATAGTTCTAATGATCCTTTCATTCTCATTCAAGGAAACAAATTAACAACAAAAGACAGCTATTTTCAGATATATATGATCATATATCATACTTTTCTTTATACAAAGCATTTTATCCAACAGACTTTTTCATACATGTTCCTAAACCAAACCCTTTTTCTGCTGATCAAAAATAGCCCATATCCTTGAATTATTATTACATTATTAGTATTATTAACTATATCTACTGAGTATTAGATTGACAATCTTCAATATTTAATGGTGCCATTGCTCATACACATACACTCACACACACAGCACACTCTTTTTTCTTTACTTTATAAATACTGTTGAGAACAATTACGTTTGATGAAAAAACAATTAAAAAGTGTTTAATGTCTTCATTTTATACAATAACAGCATACCAGATTGTAAATGAAAATATTATAACATTTCCCAAATTGTGTTTTATGCAAAACTACTGTTCAGAAAATCTTAGTAGATTTACAAAGATATAAAAACAAAATGTTATAAAACTGTTTATGAATCAAGTTTTTAAAAATAAAATTTTGAATGCAGAATTTTCTACATCTTTCACGTTTATAAAAATTGTGAACTTCAAGAAAGATGTAGAATATGTTGCACCCAAAACTGATTATGAAATAAGAATATGCTCTCAAATCACAATTCTGCTCTAAAAAAAATCCTTCATCATATTTTAGTTTTACATGAAATAATTTTGAGAATGCTGTTCTATTACCATGGTTATATTATATATTTTCTATCTATTTTCTGATACCTGTCTTATTTCCCAGAATCAAAGAAATTGTTTTATTCATAAAGCAATGATATGTATTCTCAATATTCATAAGTGGTATGCTTTATTTATACACATATTTATTTTCTTTTAATAACAAACCATATTAGTATCTTAATTTTGATTTTATGTCATTTAGAATGGTTATTTACCTCTATTATAAATTCATTAAATAAAAATGCAGTAATTATTACATTTCATGGCAAGGTACATAGTTCTTTACATGCATAAGGATATTCTCCATGACTGTAATTAATTTAGATATTTCACTAGAATCCAAGACTTTCGTTGAAACAGAGAGAATACATTATAGCTTTGTACAAAAAGAAATAGATTAAAATGCCAATTAATGTTTGACATCTATATTATTTACAATTCAAAGTTTATTACATTTTAAAACTAAATAGAATCCTTTTCTTCATAAATATCAAAGTGTGATTAAATTAATTTCAATTGGTGATTGAAAAATAACCTAAAATTTTATTTGGGAATAAAAGTACAATATATCATATAGGGAATAAGAAATGGAAATAAATAATATGTTAAATATTTGTCCTTGTATTCAGGATATAAACATATCTGAAAATGTGATTTCATTGATACCCTACTAATATATTTTATCACTATATAAATTGTATATCTACATATATATATATGTATATCTACATATACATATATGGAGAAAAAAATACATATGGAGAAAAATGTTTGCAAATTATTCACCAAAAAGGACAAATGTAGAAAATATACAAGAAATTCAAACTATTTAATAATAAGGAAATAAGTTAACCTATTAAACATGGACAAGGTATTTGAAAGTAATTTTCTCAAAAGAGGGCATACAAATGGCCAACAAATACATAAAAAGTGCTCAACATCTCCAATCTTATAGAAATGCAAATTTGAACCACAATAAGATGTCACCTCTTACCTTGTACTTTGTTATAATCAAAACAATGAAAGGCAACTAGTGCTTGTGAGAATGTGTTGAAAAGGAAAGCTTTATGTACTGCCGGTGGTGTGGTAAATTACTACATTCGTTTTGGAAAGTAGTATGAAAACTGCCCAACAAACTAAAGATAGAATTTCTATAATAAGATCCTACAGTGCAGTTTGTGAAAAGAACAGCTGCATTCTCATATTAATTGAAATGTTATTCACAATAACCAAGTCATGGAAATGAGATGATTTTAAATGTTTTTACACAAAGTCATGATAAATATTTGAGGTGATGAAAATGCTAACTAAACCAATTTGATCATTTCATGAAATCTATGGGCAATAAAACATCACATTATATTCCCCAAATATGCAAACTTATTATTTGACAATTAAAAATAAAATTTAAAGAAGTGCAACTGTGGTCTATGATGGCAGAGATTATTGTCTTCTTCATTTCTGCATTCCAAGTATCCATAATACTATTTTCAACAAAATGGAAATTCAATAAATAATTGTTGAGAACAGGAAAAACCAAGTAAATGCAATCATGTTGATCATTGTATTACATGGATTTGAGCTAATACTGCAATTAATGGTCAGAGATTGTCAAAATTGTATAAAAAAGCAAAGACTGAGTACATGCTTATTAGCATGAGATGTACTTATAAAGGCAAAGCAGATTGAAAGCAAAGGGATGAAAATAGGTCATCAAACAGTAAATATATGAAATAAAAAACATGTCAACAAATTTTCTCATTTATTACAAATATATGAGTATTTATAAACAGATTTGTGTATGAAAATGTGTATATGCACATGCTTATTCTACAGCACATTCTTATTCTGCCCCTCTTTCTGATGTTAGGAGTTTGAATAATTTTGTCCTTGCATTATGGTTAAATGGAGTACTGTTATATTTTTTCCTTGGTATGCAATCTTTTGAAGTCTTATGGGTATGTTCTGTTGTGTGTGTGTGCGTGTGTTTTATTTTGTGAAAAAAAAATGATGATTCTTTTAAGTTCATGAAAATTTTAATCACATTATCTTGTGTTCTCAGATAAGCCACATGTTCCATTTCTCCAAGCAGCAAGAACTGAATAGTGAATTAACCTCCTTCAAATTAATTTAGCACTCCTTGTCTTTTAATGACAATGATCCTGATTAAGGTCATATATTGCACTTATTAGGATTTTTTTGTTTGACTTTATATAAGATGCTAAAATATATTCATCAGGGTTCACTATAAAAATGGACCTAAATAGCAGATAGATGATGGATGGATGGATGGGTAGATAGATAGACAGATAAAGAGATTTACTAAAAATAATCAGCTTTATGTTTAAGGTAGATGACAATTCAAGATCTACAATCATCAAACCTGGAGACTTGTGGGGGCCAAAACTGTAGTTCCATTCTGAAGGCTGGTAGGCCCAAGATCTAGGACGAATTGTTTCAGTTTGCGTCCAAATACAGGCAGTGACCAATGTGCTTTTTTGAAGACATGTAGGCTGAGACAATTCATTTTCAACCATCTGTTTATTGTATTCACGTCTTCCAAGGATTGAATGAGATCCACCCATACTGGGGACAATAATCCCTTTTATGCAGTCTTTGATTCAAATGTTCATCACACTCAGAAACTCCCTGACAATCACTCTAATGATGAATATTAAACAAATATTTCTTCATCTCTAAGCACTATCAAGTGGACACATAAAATCAACCATAACATGTGGTGACAGATATATACTATTATAGCTTCTGTAATTTTTAATTTTTAGTTGACAAATGTGGTAAAACTGTAGATGCTTCATTCTTTTTACCCTAATAGTTCAATGAATAAATTTGTCGGTGATTTGTTCTTCCTTTACTTGGCTGGTGTCCTTGAGTGTGTCCACTCCAGGTGAACTCTGTTAGATGAACAGAGTAACTTTAGAACATGCTTCAGTATAAACAACACGATAACTCCTGGGGGTGACCCTGTGACCTGGGGACCCTGCTCTTTACTGGTTCCTCTATATTCAACTGCATCATTATTTCAAGGTCTACTTTAATGTATCTTCTGCCTCCTAATCTTTCCTTAGAGCCTCCTTGTGCTTAGATAATCTTTTCTTCCTCTACATCAAACTAGATCTCTTTGCTAGTCTTTGCATAATGCACACGGATGCCAGGCATCCTCCTTTAAATGCAGCTTAAGTCACAGCTTTCACTCGGGCAAGGGGAGGTGAAAAGAGCATGAACTTTAGAAGTAGACAGGTCTAGGTGCCATCGCCTGCTTTCTAATTACCGTGGTGTGTGTGATCTTTAGAAAAGAAGTTAACTCTTCCAAACTTCAGTTATCTCATTTGTAAGACGAGGAACAAAAACAAAGCAAAACGAAAACCCTCGTAACTTTATAATTGATATTAAAGAAATAATTGTACATCCTTGGAGGTGGACAATTTTATAATGGTATATTTTATGAACAATCACTGAGTATAATTTACTCAGATATTTATAATCATTAATTGTTTTTTCAAGGGAATTCAATTGATTAAACTCGTGTTTTCTAAACTAATTCAGCATATGGTTAAAAAAAATAAATAAACAGCCTGGAAGCAGACCCAAACCAGACCACTTGTTGAAACCTAGTTCTGCTAGTGGTCAACATTTATGAACCTTGAGAACCTTATCAATTGCCTTGATAAGGCAATTGAGTTACTTTTCTGCCTGTATTTTCTAATGCTAATTTTAGAGTTAATGTTAGTATACATTTTATGAAGTTGTGAGGTTTAAATAGCTAACTGTGTTACAGCTTTCTTGATACATTTTTCTATATATTCAAGTGGTTTGGCAATTTTCTGTATATTCAATAGTTTGAAAACAAGCACACATTAAAGATGTGTTGGTGATTGCCACAGAATTCACACACTTCTCAATTGCTTGGTATACACGAATTCACTGAGTTGTTACTTTGATTTGAAATCTACATTTTTACTTTTAGGAAATAATTTTGCTGCATTTATTGATAATATTTTAAATAATTCCAAACTATTTTTAGTGTTTTTATAAATATAAATTGAACTATTTCTAAATTTGGGGTAAGATATTTGAATACATTTCTAGGTATGGTTCAATATTAATAACTATCAAATTTTCTAAAAACATGTGAAAATTCAGCATACTGTCAGGTGCAATTATGTATAGTATCTAAACCACTGTAACTTAATTCATGTCTCTCCTGAATGTGACTCTGTGCATGAAAGGAAATTAATCAGATGAATAAATTTAATTGTGCAAAATACTATTTTATGCCTTCCATCTCAGTAGGTTTAAAACTACAATTGTTTAGTTAGTTGGCAAGTCTTAGGCTGACTTTCAAACACACCTCACTTTTCCAACTAAATACAGTCATTATTGTTTTATTCCAATCACCCAAGATCCCCAAGCTATTTAATTTCTTTCTATCTGAGTTAGGTACATTTCTATGATAATTCTTGAGAATTCTGGTAGTGACAAACTATAATTTTGTTGCCTTAAGACAGGGCTGGAACCTTTAGAATATGGTAAAGTAGATATGTTATTTCCATGATTAAGTTACAAATGTTTGTGGTTTCTATCTTGCAAGGAGACTTTGTATTGCCTTCTTAGTTTACAGCTTTGAAGTATACTGTTAACTTCAAGAGATCATGATATAAGAAACCGAGTGAGGATCATAGGCCTTTGGTTCCTGCACCCCACAAAGAACTGAATAATGTCAATAAGTAGTTTAAGTGCAAAAGAGAACTTTCCTCAGTTGAGCCCATGGATGAGACCGCAGACCCTGGGCTAACCTCAGAATGTGACCTAGTGAGAGGACATGCCACAGAGGTAAGCCAGATTCAGAATCCTAACCCATAGAAGCTATGAGGTAATACGTGTGTTTTATTTTAAGCCATTAAATCTTGGATAATTAGTAACACAATGCTAATTAAAAATACACAATGAAAAGTAAGAATAATAGCATTTCTCAGTGCTATAAGTCAAACACTTTTTTCACTACAGAATGACAAATTGTAATTTCATCTCTATAATTTCAATTCCAATAAAAACATCATTATTGATTATAAAATATATGTGAAAGAAAATAAAGAACTTTCTATATATTGTAAGTTATGTATAACTTAAATAAAAAGAACATATCATATTTACATTTAGGGGAATTTTTTTTTCAAAAAGTGGTCTGATTAGATTTCTTAAAATAGTCAAAGGAAATTTTTGTCTAAGACACATGGTAATTATCCTGTTGTTTTACATTTAGGAAACACAGACCATTAACTTCTTGCAAGAATTTTCCCAGTCACAACTCTCAAATATAATTATATAATTGAAACAATGTACAAATTCTACTAAACGTAATAATAATTAAATCATGACCTACTGACTGGAGTTGAGGACTGGAACAAGAGCATTACTCTGAAGTTTTCTGAATGCTCCTTTTGGTTGTATCTTTCTCTTTCTTCTAAGGAGGTATCTACTACTCTAAGTTATATGATTATCACTTTTTTATTCTGAAAAGTTTGCCGCTTATGTCTATATTTTTAAAATATCCATTTTTCTTTAAAATTAGGCATAAAATAACAAAATGCCCATTTACATAACTGGCCTAGATAAATTGACTACAAGGAAAATTAAGAAAATATACTGTTTTACATTATTAGTAAAATAAACACCTAATTATATAATGATCATCAAAATTTCATCATACACAATTATCCAAGTTTTAAAGGGAAAAAAACAACTGTTTCCTCCATTTTATTATACTAAATTTCCAACACAAGCCATTCAAGCACTGTGATTACAGTATTGCAAGTGTAGGACAACTAGAGAAT
This sequence comes from Sciurus carolinensis, assembly GCF_902686445.1. Lineage (NCBI taxonomy): Eukaryota > Metazoa > Chordata > Mammalia > Rodentia > Sciuridae > Sciurus > Sciurus carolinensis. The sequence continues at coordinate 92,378,947 of NC_062224.1, forward strand.
TCATTGGAAATATTTATTAAACTTTTTATGTGTGACATAAGTGCAAAAGAAAACAAGGTTTGCATTATTAAGAATACATCATATCATACTTTTGGACTATTGCATTAGGAAGTATAGTGCAGATATTAGTGTAACAGGAATAAACTGAGCCAACCTGTAACAGGTCATATAAGGATAAAATTGGGCAGATTTAGTTTGAGTAAAACTTGAAAATAATTGGTTTAGTTACATCTGGATCATGCAATATTTAATACGTTGCCAACATAAAGTAGCATCAACTGTTTACTTAAGAATAGATTGGCAGCTCAAGAGGAACAAGCTTCTCCTAGAAACTTTACCCCACTCAAATCTTGCTTGGCTATAAGAAAGGATACATAGTAGGAACTAAATAACATATATAGCCACAGCCTAGAAGAAACCTTATGATTTCCAAGGCATAGGAACTAAATAACATATATAGCCACAGCCTAGAAGAAACCTTATGATTTCCAAGGCATAGTTTTTTGGTGCTATAAACACAGAAAGTCCTTAAAGATAGTACTGAGTGCATGTTGATACCCTGATGGAAGATATTAATACTGGTTTATTCTACTTTCCTGTGTTAGAAATATCTTAGCCCCTAAAGGCACCAGTCTGGGCCCATTCCCTGAATCAACAACCTTTCATAAATAATAAATACTCACCATGTTCACAATAGTAAACAAGTATTTAGTTCTATAAGCAGTCTTTGCTCAAATTCTAACTTAGATTAAATCTGAATTCCTTTCATTCCTAACAATTCCTTTCATTAATATTGTCAGGTAGATCAACCAAGGTCCATGTCCTAAGTTGTCCTTGAAGTTTGAATAGTGGCTAATGGGTCAACTGTTCATCTTTTTGTTTTGCATACATTCTGTAATTATTTATGCCACTGTTCAAGACTAGGATTTGATCATTTTGTTTATATCATGATTCTGAAATTTAGTGACACTACTGGTTTCTAGCTTCAGATCCTAATCATTACAATATATCCTTGGGAAGTTATTTTATTTTATCTAAGACATAGGAAAGAGGATGTGATGAGAAGAAATCAAATGAAGTTGTTAAGGAGTGTGAATTGTTCACATACCTCAAAGAAGAACTGTTCCCTAGCAGCATAGGATGAGGATTGGGATTGATGGTTTTGGAGAGGTTGAAAACAGTAAAACATGCAAGACCTTATACCTAAAGAGTATGTAAATAATTTTCTACTTTGAAAAGTCACTGTATAGTCAGTAAAGGTGTATCTAGACTGTAATAAATTACTATGGAAAGTGGCAATGTGAAGGAACTCTAAGGATAAAGTGATCTACCAGGGAGATAATTCACTGGATATCCCAATTGTTTGTCTCGTGTAATATACAATCAATTTCTGTATAATTAAAATAAAATAACATACTTATTGCAATGATAAGGATACTTATTAAACGGTCCATTTTGATAAAATAACATTTATAATAAATGATACATAAAACGATAAAGATATCATTTAACTTTGGTGAATTGGAGGAAAATGGCAAAGTAAGTAGAAAAAAGGAACTGGTAAATATTGACACAAGTAATGAGAGAAAGTGTGATAATTTTAGTTCTACTTGACAGTTCTATGTCAATATAGTATTTAGTTTCATTAATTAAAAAATAGAATACTGGCAGCAAAGCCAAAGGATCTATTTTTATTGTACTCTTATTGCTGATTGATTGATTAAATCATCAGGTGCAATGACTAACTCACTATCTTTTCAAAACACAATTGAACTTTTACAAGTTAATTTAGTCAAGACACAGGAAAAATTGAACCTCTTAGAATGCCAAATGCACTCTTATTCTTAAGAATTACTTTGGAATTAAAATATATGCTGTGTAATAGTTTTGTTTTTATATGAAATCATATAATCTGTAACTTCATGGGAACTTTCATATTTATGGTGATTATCAATATATCGTGATGTATTTCAGGCTTATTTTGCACAAACGCTCCCATTTTAGGCTTATTTACATTTATATTTATTTACATTTTTACTATTGAATATGTCTCCTTTATATGTTTTAAAAGTTACAACTCTACTTAATTGTTATCCTTAGAATTTTACCATATCTTATTAACAGAAGTTTGAAAAATTATAAAACAAATCACTAATTTTCATCCCCACAGAAAACAGGGCTTCAAAATACTCTAATTTCTCCCTGTTCTCAGTTTATTTGCCAGTAAAATAGCTTGATCTTTCTCCAAATTTTTATTACACAAAGTATATTATTTGATGTTTTTCGAGACAGTTTGTGTTTTATGAAGTTTAATTTTACAAATGTTCTACCATTATTTGATTAGATAGAATTCTATTTTTCTTCAGCCAGCAAAAACATTAAATTAGCAAAATATTTCCTTAACATGAGTTATTTTAATTCATCAATTAATGGTGAATAAATTGAATTCAAAATTTGAGTCAACATAAATAAAAGATTAATCATAATATCACAAATATACTTGGTAATGATTCTCAAAATAACCACTAAATCTTAAAATATTCATTCGAAACAGTGTTTTTGAGAAAAATAAACATTTAATTCTACTCTTTCACAACTTCCACTTCTTTTTTATTTAATGATTCATAACAGTTGCTGAGAAACAGGATTATGTGGGACAATAGGCTTCTATTCTAATTGTTGACAACGGCAGAAGCATCCTTCAATGTATTTTTTGATGTCCTTTGCCAGAGAAAATCAGTGCACAGAGAGGGAAAATCTCCAGGTTTTTCTGCTCCTACACTTCACTTTTATTCTTGGAATTCTTGTGACTTCCAGAGAAAGTCAAAATCTTCCAAGTGCAAGTCTAACCAAGAGGCTTGAATTGGCTCTTCACTATATACCTGAAGAAGAAAAACTGTTCAGCAAAAGAAAACGCAGTTTAAATATACCAATCACTTGAAGTGTATCTTTAACTTGTAATTCCCAAGGTTGGGGTTGGAAGTTTTATATCCCTAAGATCTTTCTACAGGAAAGTCTTTAAGAATTTTAGGGAGTGCTTGAGGAATCAGGCAGTATATACAGTGTCTATAAACTGAGTAATAAATGTTTTGACAAGGGTGCCATTGCTTCCGTCCTATATTTCAGGAAATTGGACACTAGGGGAATATGTATCTTCTGTGGTGTTAGAAAAGAAAATGCTAACAGAGTTAAGGCTTTGACTTTTAAATTTTATTTCCAATTCTGAAATCTAGCCTAACAATTGTATTTTATTATATATTTTATAACTCTGTTGTAGTAGCCATGATTACAGAAAAGGATTAGGAATTTACAAGTATTTTCAGTGCCCTAGAATAATATTTGGTCTCTGTATGAAATAAAGAGAAACTATACCCACTGCCACTGTGACTTCAACTTTCTCTTTTCAAATTAAATTTCTATAGAAAATAGAAAATACCAGTTGTCGTTTTGAACTCACAAAGGCCCATTTTTAGATTGAGGTGATAGATTAGATAAATAAATAGACAGAGATAATTTATTTAACCACCATAAAATTTCACAATTGTCCACAACCAAGATACTTCATTGCCACCCTGCCAAGAAGCAGTTTTATAAATGTAGTCTCTATAGGCAATGGATTTATAACCACTTCCAATTTCACTGGGGAATTACTGAAGAAAGAAGTTAAACTGAATTAGTGATGAAAGAAGTTCACAATAAGTGAACAAACCTTGGTATTCACTTTTGGTAAAATAACATTTATAATAAATGATATGTAAAATAATAAAGATAACAGATATTAAATTAAAAAAACAGATGATGGAATTCCTAAAAGTGGGGCATAATCAATCAAGAAGGGAAGGATTGATATTAAGAAAAAGGAGAGATTTTATCACTGTTATTTAACATTATTGACTGACATATAAATAGTACAACAAGACGAGAAAAATAAATTGAAAATTTATGTTACATGAACTAACTTAAATTTTCAGGAGTGCCTAGAATGTACTAAGTGCTCCCTAAAGATTTCAAGTTTTATTATTTATAGATGGTAAGATTTACTATCTGGAAAATCCAAGAAAAAAAAATAGAATGCATTTTTTTCATCATAAGGAGTTTAGTACAGTGTCTGATTACTAAAATCAATAAATTCTTATGCAATTATATTAACAAATTTGAGTATTTATTTTTAAAATACCCTTTCAGTGTAATCACAATCTATTTTTCATGTATAAAGATTTCTGAAACAAATTGGGAATATTTATTTGAAGATAAAAATTAATATACAGACATGTTGGAGTTTCAGCCCTTTCAATTTAATGTATTTGCAAGTTAATATAAATAGTTAAATGCATTTGTAGCATGATAAAATAAATCCAAATATAACAAAGTTTATTAAGCAAAAGCAACACAGCTGATTGTGTTAAAGAAAAACAGTGATGGAAAGCATTTATAATATATGTCCTGTTTATGATTATTTTAAATCAAATAATTAGAATACACTAATTAGCAAAATAAATTGTGAGGTGAATAAAATTTAAATAGGGTACCAAGAGTTTATTTAATAACAAAATTACAATTTCTAGGAGATAAGAGAAATATCCTTAAAGCCAGATGCAGTGACACACACCTGTAATACCAGTTGATTAGGAGGTTGAGGCAGGAGGATCGCAATTTCAAAGCATCCTTAGTAACTTAGGGAAGAACTAAGCAATTCAGGAAGACCCAGTCTCTAACTTAAATGTAAAAAATGACTGAGGATGTGGTTCAGTGGTTGAGTGCCCTTGGGTTCAATCATAGCTACCAAAAATAGTAAATCAATAAAAAAATACTCAAAATAAATGTTGATTTTACTATCAGTTCTCCTTTGAAAGGAAATATACATATAACACTAATATATGAGTATATAAATAATATATAATACATAAACTTATATTAAATATATAACTAAATGAAAAATGAATTTTGAAAAGTTTTTGCATTAATTATATATTATAATCTTCATTTTATAGTCTTTTTATAGGATGAGTTATAAAATGAATTTATACTTGAACATTTTAATTCCTCAAGGTGAGAAATGCATTCAGTTAAAAGAAAAATTGCATAATAATGTACATGTTGACTGGTTTCTTAAAAATAAATGACAATTTCCTGATTATGGAAGTATGTGAGATAAAATTCTATTTAACCTCTTTCCTTCCCCTATGATTTCTTTCAATAGGGTTCAGGGAAATTTCTAAAATTTGTAAATAAATTATATTAGGGAATAGACTATGTCAAAAATATTGTAAAACAAATCGCCAGCCAGAAAAGAAGACACTAGGCATAAAATTCCTATTATGAACTTATAGAGAGGAATACCAGGAGGTGAGCCTACTACTTGGCACAATATGTGAATTAATTTTCCAGGAGAAAGACCCTCCTGACCCTGTAACCCTTATATTATTTTAGAAAAGATAGAAATTGAGAAATTAACTTTTTCAGAAGGTTATAAACACAGTACAGGGTATCAAGGAGCTTGGATTAGATGGTGGGTGCTTATAAGAATATGTCTAGTGAAAAAGTCATCCTTATATTGGAAATTTCATGGTTTAGAAAATGTTAGGCCTTTTGCCTGGGTAAGAGATGGGATAGGGAGAAAGTTGAAGGAAAGGAAAATATCAGGTCCTGTTAGCCCTCATGTAGGCAACTGTGGCATTGCTAGGCTAAGTTTTGGACAAGTTCTTTGTAGGTGACATATATTTCTATGTAAATAAAATTGTATACATGACTTTTAAGGTTAACTAACTATAGAAAAGGGGTGTGTGGGGGAACATCGCTATTCACAATAGCCAAGAAATGGAAACGACCTAAGTGCCCTTCAACTGATGCATGAATTAAAAAAAAAAAAAAAAAAGAAGAAGAAGAACTTGGTATATATACAGAATGGAATACTATTCAGCCATAAGAATGTAGTATTGTGACAGCATGAATGGAAAAACAGGTCATTATGTAATATGAGATAAGGTGGGATAGAAGATGATTGTCACATGATCTAATATGTGACATCTAAAAAAGTTAGTCCCCTAGAAGCTGAGATTAGAATGGGTGTTACCAGAGGCTAGGGAGAGTGGGAAGGGAAGGAGATGGAGAAAAGTTGATGATCAATGGGTACGGAGTTATAGCTACATAGGAGGAAGATACTCTGCTTTGCTATTGTACAACAGGTGACTATAGCTAATGACAAATACTATACGTTTCAGAAGTTTGGAGAGATTATTTGAATTCCTTCACCATAAAGAAATTATAGCTACTTTAGGAGATTGATGTGTTTAACATGATTTAAATATTACATAATGCGTTCATGCATCAAAACATCATGTTCACTGATTAGTATGTTTTACAGTTTTATGTAACCATTGAAAATAAGTATAATTTAATTTTTTTGAAAAGGAGGAAAAATAAGATAATCCATGAGCTTGACCATAAAGTAATAATCATGTTAGAATATTGAGGTTTTACAGAATTTATTTTGTGATTAGAAGAACATTAAATCTAAATTCTATAAAAGCATAATAAAATTTTTAAGAGTATTATAGTACTTAATACTCAGCTTAAGAAAGAATGACATTATATTCATGTGAATTCTATCTCTCTGAAACTTTTATTAATTCTCTCTGAAAAACATTATCTAGAAAGCGAATATTCCAGTAAATACTGTACTTAGTTAAGTTGAATATGTTTTGCATTGCTAATAAGATATATCTATTCAATATTGGTATAATGTCTACTTTATTAATTCAATTTAAGTAAATACTATTTTGCTAGAATCTATAGTTTATTGTTTCATAGTAAGAATGATACTTTAAGTCTAGAAGAAATCTTTAAAAGGATGTAAATATCTGTCTGAATGTCATATTGATAAGTCTAGTGCAAATAGTTAATGGAATTTTAAAGTTTAATGAGCTTTTAAGGGTTCATTAAACTTTTAATCTCTAACATTTACTGGAGTCAAATGAACATTTTTGAGGGGCAAATGTCACATTATATTATTAAGACAAAATAAACATGAGCATTTCTTTAATTTTTTAAACGGCAAACATTTTTTGGTTATTTTGTTCATTTTCTTCAGTATTGTTCATTTTCTTCAGTATTTGTTCATTTGTTCAGTATTCAGTATATCATTATATAAAAAATGTTCATCCCCCAAATATGATGATTACTTATGTGCATTACTTGACATGGATTAATTTTTAATTAAATTTATTTTAACTGACACATAGAATATAAATATTATGCATATTTATGGTGTACTATTTGATGTTTCAAAGAATGTATGGACTGTGTAATGTTTCAATCAAGTTAAAATATATCTGTCTCCTCAAACATTCATCATTTCTTTGTGGTAAAAACATTAAAAATCTGCCATGGTGGAAAACAATAAAGAGGTTCCTCAAAACATTAAAAAGTAGAAGTACAGTTCATCTACCCATCCCACTACTGAGTATATATATCCCAAGAAATGAAATCAGTATGTGGAAGAAGCATCTGCTCTTCCATGTTTATTTCAGCACTATTCATAGTAGCCAAGACATGCAAATCTAAGTGTCCCTCACTTTCAATAAAGAAAATGAGGTACATGACCACATGGATTCTAGTCCCTTCCTTGTCAGGACTCTATTGTGATGGCCCAGAATAAATCATTTTCATTCTGCACTATTCTTTTAACTAAAAGATATGGGAAATGTTTTCCACCACATGCTCTTAGAAATAAGAAAATGATAAATGAATATTACAATTTTCCCGCATCCCTAGGAATTTCATTTTCTTAGTTTTACCTGTGACAATACATTAACACTCTGATGAAGCAAATCACATAAGTCAGAATTCTAAGTCCAGATCTGTATTACCAACTCTGTTCAAGATATTTTTTCCCTTTACCTCTTCATTATTACTCCATAAAGCCTTCACTTGGAGCACCTTCATAACCAGGCATCTAGACATACTGGCTCATCTACATTTATTGTCCCCAATTTCTAACTTCCATTTATTTCTTATTGTTTGCAGTGAATTCGTTTTTACTGCATCACTTCTTTGAAGTTCCTTCCCCTCATGAAACTGAAAATTTTAGAGTTTAATTAACTCATTGGTAGTCTTCACTTTCAATATTATTGGAAAATAATTTAACACCCATGATCATTTTTTGGATTTATCAAGACTCCACTTTTGGTTTCATTGCCTGTTCTCCATCACCACCATAGTCTTTTCTTTCACCTACAGTCCTGTGTTTTGTATATTGCTTTACCCAGATCTCGATATATTTAAAATTCTTCATCCACTTACATATATCTTTTTTCAGTAAATAATTTTCACTGATTTCAAATTTCATTTATACATCTGTGACTTCTATTGCATTTTTTAAAAAAATTATTTGTGGATTTTTTAGATATACATGATGGTAGGGTGTATTTTGACATATTATACATACATATGGTGCAAGGCATTACACTTTTGATCCCATTCTTATGGTTGAACATGATGTAGAGTTACACTAGTCATGTTTTCAGATATGAGCCTAGGAACGTTAGGTCCAATTCATTCATTGCAGTATTTTTTGTTGCATAAAATTACCCACAAACTTAGTAACTTAAAGCAACATAAACACTTGGTTTTTTTGAGTTTCTATGCATTTAGAACAGAGCATCTCATTCTATTGTAGTCACATTGTCACTTGGAATTGCAGGCATATGAAACCCTGAGTGGACCTGACATATCTATTTCCAAGAGGGTCACTCACATGACTGTCATTTTGGGGAAACCTCAGTTGTCAGGTGCAGGCTCTGAGGGCCCCAGAGCCGCACCATGGCCTGATCTCTAAGATGGCGCCTGGCAGCTTGCCAGACATAGCTGCACTCATATTCAAGTTTTAGGAAGTAACTCTGGTTGGCTGTTGTACATGAGGCAATCCTGGTATCTGCCTGGAGACTGTTCCTTGATAAGTTGACTTTCCTGGTAGTCTACTCTCTGATAGGCTGATGTTCTCAATATAAGTCTGAGACTTGTGGAATAAAGCCCCTTTTGGTTCCTGTGATGAAGAAGAGCTTACGTGTTGTGATTGTCCCCAAGGGTGGTGGGCGATCATAAGTGGTGCCGAAACCCGGGAACTCAAGTTACAAAGAAGGAACTGATCAGGTAAATACAGGGAAAGTAAAGTATAGTTTGGCCAGGTTAAAGTTCGCGGGAAAAGCGACGAGTTAAAGTTTGCGGGATAAGCGACTGAGATTGTTTGTATGTGCTTTCGCTTTTGTTTTGCTAGTTAAAGTGCTTTGCATTCTGTTAGTTTAATAGAGAAATATTGGCACTGAAATGTCACGAATGCACATGGATGGTCCCTTAAAGGATTTGCTCCGGGCCAATGGAATTCCTCTTGAAACTAAAACAGCCCGAACCAAATGCAGAGAGGCCATAAAACAAGGGGAAGAGGTTTTGGAGGAAATAAAAGAGGAAAGGTCTAAAGCATCAGAAAGGGCGTCAATAAGATCAGAGACAGACAAGGAAAATGAAACTGGGTGTGAGGATAGTTCAGATGAAGAGGAGGATTTACTATGTAGAACAAAAAATCTTGCTATTACAGGATCTACTAAAGAAAAGATGGGGCAAACACACACCACACATGGTGACCCTGCGCTCTCAGCTCTTAGAACCAGCCCAACCATCAGTGGCATGTCCTAGTAAGGAGTATGATATAGTAGCCCCAGTCCCCACAAATATTGGGAGATAATTGTTTCACAATTTTCTGCGTCCAAACCCGAATTGATTACTAACCAGGATTAAGGGTTAAAATGCCCTAGGCATCAAGTGTCTGCTGGAACATTTTAGTCCCTTTCAGATCCAAATCTCAGTCAAGGCTTACATTGAAATGTAAATAGAGAAAGCCTGAAGGCTCAGTAGGAGACTGGTCTCAAACCCAAGGAAAAAAAAAAAAAAAGAGCAAAAAGTCTTACCTGAACTCCAGCAAAAGTAAATTTTATGGTGCTTTACTAAAGTACTTAACGGCCGCTTCATTTTTCCAGGACTCTAGTTTTTTTTGAATTCTACATATTTTTTTGAGATCATGACTTTTTTGATCAGTTCTGTTTTTTTTTTTTTTATTCAACAAGAGTTTTTGAACATCTGTTACATTGCAATGGAGATTCACCTATAAAGTTTCAAGGTCTTTGATTTTGTGTTATGTGTATGTCGTGCTTTCTGATGTCATGTTTTGTCTGTATCAAAATTGAGCGCTCCTAAAATTAAAATTTAATAATGTATCCAACTATTTTTAATTCACGTGATTTAAAAAGGTTTGATTTAAATTGGGTAAACTAATAGAAGTAAAATGTCTTGAAAATAACTTGCAAGTCTCTAGGTGATCAAACTAATATAATGTTGATGTTTATAAAATGTCTAACATCAATTTTTCTAGGACTTTCCTCCAACAAGAAAAAGCTGGCAAATACTGTTCAGGACACTTGTCTAATATCTTGGTTTTTTTTTTTTAAGAAAATAAGTGAATTAGAATTGACATGCATGGGATTACTCAAATGTGTTTGTACAGAAAATTGTTTTGTGTCATCACTAAACTAAAAACAAGGTTGCTAAGAGTTATGTCCTAATAGGTATAATTCTATATACAAAGGGTTCTAAAAGTTTCAACTGTGTTTCAATTAGAGTACTATAAATAACAAAATATTTAATCTTGTTAAAATAGAGTAATTTATCTAAATTCAGAAATTTCATAAGTGTTGTTTCAGAATGTGAACAAAGTGGTCAACAGATAGGAAAAAAATAAATAAAAGGTTCTAGATATGGAAATAAATCTAGTGAAAAACAAAATGTTTCTGGGTAAGAAAGTGCTTATGTGATAAAATACATGAGGGTCTAAATAAGTGCTAAGAAAGTCTGTAAATAAACAAAAAGGGGGAATAAGGGAGACCTTCAGGTCCCCTAAAGATAAACTTTCTCTTTGCCTCTTTATTTTAAAAATTTTTAACTCTGGATAATAAGGGTCGCTGTGCCGCTGAGAGACATGGCAATCATAAACAACATGATAGAGCGACGGTAAAATGGAAGGATGTTCTTACAGGACAATGGAATGGCCCGGACCCAGTGCTTTACTGGAGCTGCGGCTCGGTTTGTGTGTTTCCACAGGATAAATCATCGCCTATCTGGGTTCCTGAGCGACTAACTCAACCAGTGCCAACGCTACCAACAAGTAACTCAGACCAACATACTTCTGATGACCATGATGCTCGTAGCCCCCCTTGAACTAACTTACAACCTCTTTTTAGTCTCTTAGGATACTATCTCTCTTAATGTTGGAATGCTTCTAGGTTCCCGCTGGCAGTCTTAATGTGTGTTCCTACCTTCCTACCAGTCCCAGTCTCTGTTACAGATGCGGAATTGCCAGTGTTGGCATCACAGCGGCCGTGGTCACCACGATAGCAGTCTCTGCAGCAGCAGCATTGACGCAACCATACAGACAGCAACAACAATCACTTGGCCTAAAATACGGCTGCAGCCTTACAGACTAAAGAGACCCTAAACCAACATCTAACAGCAGGCATACACCTTGTAAATCAAAGAGTGGACTTACTACAAGAACAAGTGGATATCTTGCAAGAACTTTTGGGACTGGGATGTGTTTATCCTTTAAGAGCAGTGTGTGTCACCCCTATTGCTTATAATAACCTTAGCTCTGTGGTTATGTTATCTAAAAATCTCTCTGTCTACCTAACTGGTAATTGGTCATCTACGTTTGATAATTTAACCAGTCAGCTATGAGTTGAAATACTCAGAGTCAATGCCACCAGGGTTCAAGTTGCATCGGTATCCAAGATGTTCTCTTTGTTATCTAAAGCCCTGGGATTGACAAAACAGTGGGCTGGAACAGTAGCTGTTCTGATTATTATCTGCTTAGGGATAGCCTATGTTATACACAGCCAAATCAGAGCTCGCCAAGATGCCCGACATCATCAATGGGCTATAGTACAGACTTTGACAGCCATTGAGACAGGCACATCCCCCCAAGTATGGCTAAGCATGCTGGACCAGTAGTCAAAGATGTGTAAGCTCCGTGGAAATGCGTACCAACCTAAGACAGGGTTCTGATGCCTGGAGGTCAGAATTCCAATGACGGGTAAGGATGTAATTTGCCATGGACAACCTAAGACAGGCATGGTCCCAAGTCATCTTTTCTTTATTTAAAGAATAAGGGGGAGATGTCAGGGGCAAGCTCTGAGGGCCCCAGAGCCACACCGTGACCTGATCTCTAAGATGGCGCCTGGCAGCTTGCCAGACATAGCTGCACTCATATTCAAGTTTTAGGAAGTAACTCTGGTTGACTGTTGTACATGAGGCAATCCTGGTATCTGCCTGGAGACTGTTCCTTGATAGGCTGACTTTCCTGGTAGTCTACTCTCTGATAGGCTGATGTTCTCAATATAAGTCTGAGACTTGTGGAATAAAGCCCCTTTTGGTTCCTGTGATGAAGAAGAGCTTACGTGTTGTGATTGTCCCCGCGGGCGATCATACTCAGTTCCTCTCATATGATAACTCTCTACAGGAATTTTGAGTGTCCTTACAGCATAGCGACTCCTTTCTCTTCTGCCAAGTGGTTCACTGGAAGAAAGCAAGAGCAAAGGGAAGCTATCATTTTTATGACAAAGACTCATAACGAGTTGCCTTTGCAACATTATATTTGCTTGAAGTGTCATTAGGTTCTACCTGCATCTAAGGGAAAGGCATTACTTTTCATTTTTTAAAGGGAAGAGTAATTTGTAGGTGTAGTTTAATACTAACAGCTTTATTAGTTATCTATGTTCAGTCTGGATTTCTCTCTGAAAATGATTGATAAATGCACTTACAACATAACATATTATTTAGATACTTCTTTTGTTTTTCATACCCCAAAATTTTGAAGAGAATTAACTTTTTCTTATTGCTATTTCCCTCCTTTATTTCTTTAATTTTTCCAACACCGTGAATTAACTCTCCAAAATTCCCTCTAGACAACAGAGAAGCACTCAAGTCTGCATTCTTATATAGTGTTCAACCTAAAAGTGACTCCTCTTCATGTCATTAGAGTGGATTTCCATGTTTCCCATCTGCAATATTCTAACTTTATCTCATATGTATATTGCTGCCTAAGTTATTCTTTCAAAAAAGGGAGATAGAATGAACAAATGCTTCACATAAACATTGAAATTCTTTTCCCAAATTAAAATTATGTCCGCCTACTAACTTGCTCCTCCTTCCGAATCATCTTTTGTTACTAGATACCAAGAATCTTGCCTACCAGAACTTGGAGAGTGCTTTTAGTCTCCCTCTCCTTGCCATAATAATTTTATTACAAACAATTGTCTCATTAACACCCTACATATCAACTTTCCTACATGCTCACTTATTTAGTCTCTCACCTAACCGAAGCAGCCTGATAAAGAGCATCTGTGAGTCCTAATCTTCTTTAGGTTTTTCATTGTGTTGTCACCAACCGGAACTTTCTACTATGCAAATTGCCTTTAATATATCTTCACTGAAACTCTTTAATAGACAGCCTATACTCATGCAGTTTTCTGTCTGGTCCAGTATACACGTCTTTTATCTGTATCTCCAAGTTCATCTTCTCAAAGTTCCCAGTTACCTCTTAAATTTCATCTTTTTATTTCCAGAAAAATAGATATTTGATTCTCTTTTCTTATCATTCCCTCCTTTTCACTTTCTCATTCTCTTTCCACTAATGTTGTGCCAGTTTGGAAATACTTACTGTATTTTTCAAGTATTGACTCACATAATGGCCCATTTTGAAACATTTTTAAATGCCCCAAATCCAAGTTGTCCATTTTATATTCTAGTTACTCATCATTTATTTAAAGTCCTGTATATATATGTCCATGGAGTTATACTTGTGTCTTGGTAAAGAAGTGACCGCTCAATGTTCTTTTGATTTCCAGTGGTTAGCACAATCTCTGGATATAATAGTGCTCATTACACGTTCAACCTTAGGGGGAGACATGTCCTACCTAATGAACTAAGGGCTTTGCTCAGTATTGAAAATATAGAATTAAAAAAAAATTTTGAGATCTTAGTATAATGGCCCAATTTTGAGAAGTGAAAAATTAAACATTGATAATCTAAGATAGGGTATATTATGTTTATTATATTGAGTAGCACATTGAGCTGTACTTTTTATAAATATGTGTTTTGTTTGTATACCTTATATTTCATTGAGATAGATCTAATGAAACATACATGTTTTATTATAATTGTTTATACGTTTTATAATATTATATGCAAAAAGGCTTACCATCATTATTTTTAAGAAATTAAATTAAATTGATGAAATTTAATTTATGAAGTTAAGCAACTTCCAGTTTTATTCCCTTTAGGCATCATGACTTCTGCTGTCATGTGACATTTTTTGACATGATGCAAGATTCATACAAATCTGATTTTGTAATACTTTCAAATGATTTTGTCTTCCTAGTTACTTATTCACATCATGGACATTGGTGCCATTTTGGACAGCTTTGTACTTTGCAATTAATGCTGCTGCTTTTTTTTTTTTTTTTCAGACTTAAACCACCAACAATGCACCTTACCCATATAATTTTATGATGTCACTTATTTCAGTTATTTAATATTGCTTGCAGTTTAGAATTTTTATACTGTATCTAATGAACACCATTTTTTCTCCTTGGAAATTTGCACATAATCTCCAAGGCATATGTTAAAGAATACTTTGCTATTGTAATGCCTTTAAACTCAAATTCTCTTCATCTCCTTAACAGTAAACTTTAGTCATTGTTGGGTACCTTCACTTTGTCTCTCCTGAAAGGAATAATTTCTGTCTCCATGTGACAGATTATTTGGTCATTATTGGACTGTTTTAAGAAAATTCTCATCTTGGTAGTTAACAGTATCTTGTAGTCTGGTGTTCTCTATTGACTACCAAGTGAGACAATTTTGACCCCCAAGAGACATTTGAAAATATTTAGTGACAATTTTAATATTGGTGACAGGGCTGTTACTGGGATTTAGTGTGTAAAGACAAGAGGTACTGCTATCTTCCAGGACATAGAACGGTCTCTGAAAATAAGGAATTATTTGACCCAAAATGTCAGCAATGAGGTTGAGAAATGCTTATGTACACATATATTCTTCTATGAAGTAATTTGATAATCAGAAAAATAAAACATTCCTACTTATCCCTACTGACCTGAGCAATATGTGAGTCTTACTGTGTGGGTAAGTCCAGCGAATTTCCTGTCACTTAAAGAGTTCATTAAAAATCATATGAATAAACAAATATTATGTATTCTTTTCCAAGAAAGAGATTTCCTTACCACTTAATGAATGCTAATAGTTGTTTTCAAGCAAATGCTGAAAGATAATTACCTTCTGTTCTATCAAAATTTTCTATTATTAGACACATCACTCTTCCTTTGCATAAAAATATCAACAAACAGTTCATAACAGGATGTGCAAAACTAAACTTTAACTGTGGTTAATTAGGTTTCATAGGGTAACTGTTTGCACAGGTCACTGTCATTTAAATTGTACCTTCGAAAGTTAGCCTACTGGGTTAGATCTCAGGAAGAGAGACATTCACAGGGAAAATAGACGTGATATGATGGATTCTTACTTGGATGTCAAGGTGGTAAGTCAATCAGATTGTGTTTAATGGCATTCAACATAAAATTATATTTTATGACACATGGAATGATTTTGACTTGCAACTATTACAATTATTGTACTGCTAGGATGTTTTCTATTCCATTCTATTTGTATTTAATTGTTTTATGAGAACTCTGAAAATAATAAGATAAATTATGTAACTGTGCTTAGTTTCTTAATGAACAGTATACAATACGGTCAATGTTAAGCCTTAAAATCATTTTTTTATTTTTACATAATTGTTTCACATTTCATTTTGAAACAATAATGAAATTTTCGTGATTTTAGTAAAACATTTCTTGACCCACTAATTACTATAAATTAGGAATTTAACAAACTTGTGAGTTATGAAAAAGATTAAAACCTGGAAGAAAATTAATCACTGTTTAATTGATCCTATTTAAATATAATAGGAGCTCCACAAGAAGTCTAGATATTTTTCTTTCTTCAGTGAAAAATGTCATTAGACTCTTATAGGGATTTTATTGAATTTGTCCATTCCTTTCAGGTGGCATGAACATTTTAACAATAATTATTCTTCCAATCAATGGACATGTGAGTTCCTTCCATTTTTTTGTATCAACACAGCTTCACTAATGTTTTATAGTTTTCACTGTATAGCTCTTTTGCCTTCTTCATTTAATTTATTCCTCAGTACTTTATTTCTATTGGTATTATAAAAAAGGGGTCACTTTTATGATTTCTTTTTTAGACACACCATTATTGGTTTAAAAAATTCAATTGAATTTTTTGTTGATTTTGTATCCTAGTGTTTTATTAAATATGATACAAGTTAATTTATTTTTTAACAGTTTTTTCCCCCCATGGAATCTGCTTTAGTCAGCTTTTTGCTGCTGAGAACAAAAGACCTGACAACAATCAGAGGAGGTAAATTTTATTTAGGGGCTCACAGTTCCAGAGGTCTTAGTCCATAGATGGCCAAAGTCATTCCACAAGGCCTAAAGTGAGGCAGACAAATGTGGTGGAGGACAATAGCAGGGGACATGGCACCAGAAGTCAGAGAATGCATGAGCACTTTCCTCACCACAGCAAAATATAAACCCTCAAAACATAACCCCAGGAACCCACCTCCTCCAGCTGCATCCTTTTGCTTTCTTTTGCTTTCAGTTACCACTCAGTTAATCCCTAGTAAGGGATTAATTCACTGATTGGGTTAAGGGTCTCATAACCCAACAATTTACCTCTAAACCTTCTGATATTGTCTCATACATGAGCTTTTTGGGGACATCAAATCTCTAAACCATAACAGAGTCTTTAGGATTTTCTATATACTTATCATGTGCTCTGCAAAAGAGAAAATATAATGCTGTATACCAGATATATGTGGTATACAGTATTCAGCATAAAATATATATTTTCTGCATGTGTGTATATGTATACTAATAAAAAATTTTAAAGTTAATAAATAATAGCAAACATTTTAAAATTATATTCTCAGTAGAAAAGATATAAAAGTACAATTTTATTAAATTCATGAATTTTATTGAGATGGTAACTGTAAAAAAATGTAATGGAAAATGCAATTATGTGTAATTATATGTATAAAAATGTTCAGTGGTTTTCTTCAAAAAATGTCTGGGTATATAATATTTGATCAAACATACATTTTATTGAAAATAGTAGAAAAAAAAACTTTTTTTCCCTTTTTTTTTATTATTGTATACAAATGGGAAACATGTTGTTTCTCTATTTGTACATGGAGTCAAGGCATACCATTTGTGTAATCATAAATTTACATAGGGCAATGATGTTTGATTCATTATTTTTTTTCCTTCCCCCCCACCCCTCCCACCCCTCTTTTCCCTCGATACAGTCCTTCCTTCCTCCATTCTTACCACCCTCCTTATCCCTAACCCTAAACCTAACCCTAACCCTAATGCTAACCCCTCCCACCCCCCATTACATGTCCTCATCTGCTTATCAGCGAGATCATTCGTCCTTTAGTTTTTTGAGATTGGCTTATCTCACTTAGCATGATATTCTCCAATTTCATCCATTTGCCTGCAAATGCCATAATTTTATCATTCTTCATTGCAGAGTAATAAAAAAAAAAAACTTTAATCTTTGTATTGCTGTGTACTGAAGCATATCACTCTAGACCAGTTACATATAACCAAACATTCCCAGATGATGCAGGTATTTCATTGCACTGCACAATAGCCCTTAGTCACATGTAGACCTTTAGCACTTGAACTTTGACAAGTGTCATAGAGGAACACATTTAAAAAAAAAAAAATCACTAAAGAAATTGAAATAGCAACATGATCTAGACCATAAGGACTACACAACTCCAGAACATTAGCCTAATTTTGTTATTAATATATCTTGCTCATAAGTTAGTAAAAATCATAAAGCACTTTAATTTTAGGAATTTTCATGGAAAATAATTGATTTCCATGTGTGTTGTTTTTAAGAGTTTTTAGTTAAATCTATTTCCTTTTAAATAGATAACTCATGTGGGAATTTTCCCTTCATAAAAACTTTAGAACACATGCCTTAAAGTCAACAGCTTCACTGAATATTTTGTGAACAATTCTCACATGAAAAGCCTCAAAAATAACAATGTTATTGGTTGTTTATTCTATGGGTAGTCTTTACTTAGTGGTGTGTGGTATTTTTATATGAAACTTTAATCACCCTTCCTAAAACTTATCAGCATAAATCTTTCCTGCCTTCTTCAGAAATGAAATACATTATGTGCTTGCAAATATTCAGTGGAAATTTTGCTGACCATAACACATTTGAAGTCAAGTTTGATGCATTATTCAGAGATAAAGAGCCATTGTGTTCAGCCATCCCTAACATGTAAAAGGGCACATACTTCTCACATTTTCCTGACTTAACATACAGAATCCACAAGGGATCTCAATAGTTTTTGTCAAAAACCCTGAAATTTTTGAATATATCCTAAAACTCATGTTGTATTTGGTAAATATGCAAAGATATCCCTTAAGACATAGAAAAAAGAAGAACATCTTAGAATGATTTTATCAGAAAGAAACTCATTTGGAATTCTATAGGAGGATCATGAATCTATTTATGACTATGGTACATTTTAAAGAATAACTAAAATTTCTTGTAATCTAGTTATAGATTAACTTTCTTTTAACCAATTTAAGAGTTAATAGATTTTTCTTCTTCTGTCTTTAAAAAAATGGGTAAACATTTTATTTGAAATGAAGATCTCATTTGGACAAATATGACCTTAATGATAATAAAATAAATAACCCTTTATATATATATATATATATCATATGTATATATGATATATATATATGTATATATCTACACACTGCCAACAATTTAATGTAGCTAGTAGTCTTGGAAAATTAAAGCTTCACTTATTTGGTTAAATATTTGCTTTGACAGCATCCTATGAGTGTGTTTATCTGGGTGTGTTTTGTGTGTTTGTGTGTATACTTGTATTACGTATTACTGTATTAACTCAGTGTGGCTCATTTTCATCTCTTTAGCCTGTACACTTTTAAACCTTATAAACAGTGACTCTTGATAGACTTTCTAGATATAGTAATTGTACAATCTAAAAAATATATTTCATACAAAATTTAGGGATAACATATTTAAAATAAACAGGAAATATAGTAATTGTACAACCTAAAATGATATTTCATACAAAATTTAGGGATAACTAATATTTAAAGCAAATGTAGGAAATAAAATGATTTTGGATATAATGTTTTTGTCAAAATATCTCCATATTTTAGATTGTTTTAATTCAAAGGAAAATTATGGTCGTAGTAATTCAAGGTATAGATTGTTACACTTTATAATTTAAATGACCAAATGTGAACTTCTATAGAGTTTTTTTCTATATAACATGAAGCAGAAAGGTAACTTGGTTTTAGTTAGAAACATAGCATAGCATCATAGTAATTTGATTTTGAACCTAGAGGACTTGATGAATGATAGTTTTCTTTAGCTCTAAGGATCTGTATTTACAATAGTAATCAATCTTTACTTATATGATCACATGAATATTATGTTAAATTTGGGGATGATACAAACTTTGAAAAACCTACATGTGTTTACTATATATATTTATATATATACTAAATGTTATAATGTTAATATACATAGATTTGTACACTAAATATTATCCATCTATCTAAACATTTTATATCAGGCATGTCCTCTCTATGAGTCACTTGAGGGCAAGCATTGTCTATACTATGCCCTAAGAGTTTGCCTTTGGCTTTGGATATTTGGCTACACTGCATAAAATTGTATAAAATGATTGAGTTTCATGAAGCAGTGGATGAATATTTTCTATTTTCTTAAAATATGTGCTAATTATTTTTTTCTCAAATATTTGTCCTCTCTCTTTTCTTTTTACCTTCATAAAAGAGCATCATCTTTCTTTTGATAGATGACTAAAATGGAGTGGTGAGCCAATATGATGTGTATTTGAATTTAGACTTTTTAATCAATTTCAATTTGATTTTATTTGCATCGTGCCCTCAATAGTTTGGGGACGAACCAAAAATTACTCTTGAGAAGAGTTTGAAAATGGAGTTCTGATATAAGCCCAGAGAGCTCTGCACTTCGTGTAGAAGCATTTAGTTAAGTCTACCTTACAGGCCTGCTTGCAGCTTTATTGGGTCACTGAGGAGTTTTCCTTACAATTTATTCCCTTCTTGGATTTTCTCAGTCATTGAGGATCTTTATCCTTTCTCTCACTTGCTCACAGCCTTGGATACACACAAGCTTTACATTTCTTGAAAGCCTGGAATGCATCAAAACCACATGTAGTCCACCCTTCCCTCCTCCCTTCCTCCCCCCTCCCTCCCCTCCTTCCTTTCTCTTAACAGACACTTAAAACTTATACATACACATGGGTGCCTTGTGATGTTCCATTTGTGTATACAGTGTACGAATCAGAGATATTTTTAGTTCACCGCAAACTAAAATAGTTGAAATTATAGAGTGTCACAAATAAATGTTTCACAGCTTTCCTTCCCTCTTTATTAGCAAAATTAGTTGAAAACCCAATGTATCTTGAGTTACTCGCAGCTCTGTTTCTCCCTCCATTACTCTCACGTACTTAATTTAGAAAACTGAAACTCAGCCAAGCTGGAAGAGAAATATGTAAACACTGAAATTCTAATAGTCGCCCCAAATTTTAGAGAATCTGGAAATTATATAGGAAATGAATTAATTTCAATTTCATCTTTATTCCTACTCATTGCAATGCTTTTCCTCTACCCAAGAACAGAGGAAAACCTACCCTTTTGCTTAAATGATATGCAAAGGAAAATAAATAAATAAATAAATAAATAAATAAATAAAAATAAAAACGACGACAAACCAAAACTGTTTTTCTGTAAAAACAGAGGTCAACACTAAACATGTACAGGGATAATATCTTATATACCTCATATCTCTGGATTAGTGGTTCTCATTGTGTGGTCTTGTAGAATCATCCAGGAATTTGTTATTAATTAATGTCTTCAAGTTCCATTCCAAGATAATGAATAAGCAACTCTGGGATTATTGCCTGGCAATCTGTTTTAACAACTTATTCAGGTCACTTTGATGTACAACAAAATTTAAAAGTACTGTTCTATATTATTGTGACCAAACATAAATTGGTGTCAATAGATGCTTTATCTTAAACACACGAAGGATTCAAAGATGTGTGTCAAGTTTTGGCAAATGTTTTAGTTTTTTAACTAACAAATGTGCATTTTAAAAACTAACACTTCCTCTTCCTCTCCCCCTTTTTATTTCAAATTTGACCTGCAGTATTTCATTTAGAAGTCCTAGTGCCTCAATTTGTTGATCTTCAGTTTCCTCATCTATAATAATCAGAACTGGGCTTTTGGGTTTTGTGTATTAAGTGAGGAAATACATGTAAAAAACTCGGTACTGAGTATGAACCTATTGGTATTGTAATTATAGTCATTTCTGTTTCCTATGAGTGTTGTATCCAGTGAAATTACTTTATTGGGATTAATTATCTGTTTGCACAACACAGATGAAAACGTGTTCCTCAATAAGCTGTAATGTCAAGAATGATACATTTCTGCATTATACATTTTTGAAAATTTCTCTTGTCACCTCATGATTTCTGAGTATTCAAAATATACTAATTGAGGAAATTGAAGCTCTGTTGCTAGAAAAAATAACAGAGTTATAATGATGGAACAAAAGGTATGGTATTTTTTGAGGATGAGGTACACATTTTGAAATTTTGAGACACCTGGCAAACAAAATAAGATATTATATCATATAAAACTTGCAAATAAATGTATTTACTATTCATCCACCAACATATATTTATTTGGTGTCCTTTCTGGTGTCCCAGGCATGTTAATAGACCCTTGAAAACACTTCTAAAAAATTAATATAAATATCTTGTACCTCATGAAGTTATAATCTAAAAGAAATATCATGTCACAAATAATTTACCCAATAAGTATGCAATTTTAATTGTAATAAAAAAGTGTAAGTTTTCGCCTCAGTGTATAAGTGAATGAGTTATTTCCAGAATGTCAGATTGATTTGTAATGGTACAAATAGTCTCCATTCCCTTTTTCCTCTACTAATCTCTTCTCTCTTTTCCTTTGTTCATTAGAAAACATCATCAGGTGTCTACTTTTTAATATGTATATTTGTCTAATGGTTAATGCTGTTGAAAATGAGAGACCAGGCAATTCTTGATTATAATGTTAGTTTGTAACACATCTGACAGTGACTATATAAAGCCTTAATATGTGTGTTAAAATTTACTTATGTATCCTAAAGTGCTAGTGTTATTTTAATTCATATCTAAAGGAGAAAGAGTAGGAAATTCAAAATGCTATGGAATGTGTCACCTCATTATTGTAAGGAAGGTAATTATTGACTGTAATCAAATGACTGGTTATAAGATTGAAATAATTGCAATAAAAATAACATTTAATAATAGAAGGTTAGACAAAATAATACTTTAATGAAATAAAATAAATCTACTAAAATCATTATTCAGATAAATATTTACTTAGCATGACATTTTTAATACACAGAAATAAAGGAGTAGTTCAAAGTTTTGTGAAACTGATCTCTTTTTCATGAATGTATTTGAAGAAAGTGAAGGAGAATCCTGTCAAATCACACAGTGAACTACACATTCTTTCCCTTGGCCTGGATCTATGCGCTTGGGTCCCCCCATCCTACAGGGACTCTGAGCTTAGTCACATGTTTTACTTTGATTAATGGGAAGAAAGCACACTTGCTGTAGGCAGAACGCTGAAAACGCTTGTCCAAGAGTACGTGCCCTCTTCTCGCAGGACCTGTGAACTGCCTGTACATAAGCCCAAGCTGACGTGCTGAAGAATTCTCATTCTCTTCATGTGACTCGCATCCAAGGATTCTTGCCATTAGGCTGACAGCAATCAGGCAGAAGAATGAAGCAATTCTATAGGACCTAATTGCCAGAAGACCCACCACTTGACCATGGACATATGGAAGCATATGAAGAGCAGTTCCTAAATAGTCTCAAGTTGGTCAAAGCAAGGGAAGTAACTAGCCCACAGAGTTGTGAGGTTGATCTTTAAGTGCAATGAAAGTTAACTTAGAATCATCTAGAAGACTGATTATGTTTGAATATTTGGACTAAAAGCAAGCTTTTTTGTTTTCTACATTATCTTTTTAACTGAAAGGGAAAATTTTTTTAAATATAAAATAGGCCTTTACAACTACATATTTTCTAAAATTTTTCATATTTTAAAAAGAGAAAGTTATATTTCAAAGTAAAAAGTATATCCATCATGTTCAGAAAACATCAGTGCACTTTAAATAGAGTTACTTGACAGGCTTCAGATCAAATATACCCATTTCAAACACGTAAGTTGAGGTGAAACCAGTACCTTCAGATGGACATTTATGTTTTGGAGAAATCACTCTTATTTTACATCAAGATTTATTTTGGGAATTTTCATTCCCCTATTTCTGTATTCTTATAAATCACACAGCCTTCTTGTGACAGACTCTTTTCACCACCTTTAATACATAAAGTCTTGAAACAACATTATGCTATTCATTATTTGTTCCCAGGATATTTTTGTCTTAGCCTATGGTTTTCTGCTATTCTCTACATTTTATCTTTCAAACAAGGTAAGAATTCTGCAACATGAGAGTTGCACCTTCAGCTCCTTTTCTATATATTGTTTTATCTTGCAAAATTCACAGATACACAGCTATTCCTGCTCTACACATACTTTGAACATTTGATGAATAATTGTATCAGTGCTAGATATTCTAGACTTTCCCCCTGACTTTATAAATATTATTCCACAATAATAGGATATTAATTACTTTGTTCAATTACATATACATAAATGGCATAGAAACAAATTTATGCATAGACAATATAGTAACTCTTCTTATTTTTGTTAAGAATTCACTGATACAAAATGTAAAATAATAAAAGGAAAAAAATCAATCATATTAAGTGCTCTGAATTCAATATTAAACTATTTATATTATAACCACTGACAACATTATAGCTTTGTCATTTTTATTGAGAGGAAAATTTTAGATATCCTTCAGAAGTCATACAAGTCATGTATCACAAGCAAATAACTTTAATAAAATGCTTGGTTATCTTAAGGATAAAATATTTTGTCTTTTATTTGATGCAAACTATTACACTAAAGTGAAATTATCTATGTACACTCTAACTCTAGTTTGAGAGCTAAAAAGAAGTGAATTATAAAACTGGTTTTACTATATGGCTCTTTATCTAGCTTGAAATGGTATCCTCTGCAAATATAATGTTTCTGATTGAAGATACATACATTTCAAAAGTACTTCTCTCAAATTTTATAGTAGTGTTTGATATTAGATTTTTTTAGAAATAAAATAAAGAACTATAATATTACAAATAAAATGGTATTTGTTGTTATTTTTTAAAATTGTACAACTGCTTCAAATATTTAATAAACAGTCCTGAAAATAGCCTTATGTGATCTGGAAGACAATCACATAATACTGGATCAAATTAAATAAAAACACTCATTTCATATAAGTGCTATAGTCTGATATAAAAGTGGAATGTTTCAAAATAGCCATATTTCAAAAACTATAATTCATGTTTCATTGCAATATTGAAATCCAAATTTTGTTTATTTCATGGTTTTTGTGAAAGCTCATGGGTCAGATGCTTGCCCATTTCTTAAGAATATTTACTTTCAACAGGTGGCATACTTTTTTCAGAAATTTTGAAGAATTTTTTTCTAATCTAAATTAATGCTTTCAAACATGAGTTGTTAGTCTTCATTTCTATCTGTTGGTAACCCAGGTTTTATAAAGCTGAAATTCATTTTAATCTGTAGAAACTACAACTTTTCAAAGCATTTTTATTTTAAAGTACAAAATTTAATGACAGACATAATACTATTGCATCCATATGTTCATTTTATTCTGGAAAGGGTGTTTTTGAAATTGGCAAACTATACAGCATAAAGATCACTTAAAAATACCATAGTTTGAAAACAGCTGGTGACAAGAGATAACATATTGTTCTATCTCTACAAAAATTTAAATTCTAAAAATTTTAAATTCTAAAAGCAACTCTGTCACTTATACTTTTACCATAAAAGTTGAAATTGGAATTAATTTATATTCATCTTTTATGAATACACAGAAAGTACCACATAAATTAATCTAATACTAAAAAAAGTTTTAATCTTTGCATTTCTTTGTACATGTCAGGAAATAATTCATGCCTGCAATAGAATATGTATTACATGTTACATCATTAACAATGACTATACATTCTTTATTAAGAAACAGAACATTTTGGAAACTATTGAAGGATCTTATATATTTTTCATATTTTTCTTTTTAAATAGATTTTAATTTTTTTAGACCAGATTTTGGTTCACAGAAAAATTAAGTAAAATGTAAACACACTCTGTCTGTATGTGTGTGCATGCACACACACACACACACACACACACACACACACACACACATACACAACCTCCCTGGTTATCAACTTCCCTTAATAGAATAGCACATTTTTATAATCCCTGAACATCATTCTCACCAATAGTATCAAAAAGAAAAGTTCATGCCCCTAAAAATTCCCTCCTTCACTTGTCCCCTGGCAATCACTAAATATTTTTTACCATTTAGTTTTGCCATTTCCACAGTGTAACATACTTGGAATCATAAAACATGCAGTCTTTTTAGATT
The DNA here is from genome assembly GCF_902686445.1 of Sciurus carolinensis. Classification (NCBI taxonomy): domain Eukaryota; kingdom Metazoa; phylum Chordata; class Mammalia; order Rodentia; family Sciuridae; genus Sciurus; species Sciurus carolinensis. Next base: position 92,404,840 of record NC_062224.1, read on the forward strand.
GGCTTCTGTCACTTAGAAATATTTAATTTCCCTCCCCTAGTCTTACCTTTTTCAAGACTTGATGCCTCATAGTTTATTTTTTTAAAGTTCTGAATAGCATTAACTTGTATTACTATACCACAATTAATTTATCCATTTACATATAGAAGGACATCTTGGTAATAGTGAATAAAACTGCTACAAATATTTATGTGCAGATTTTTTAAGGAAATGTTTTCAACCAATTTGGGAAAATACAAGGGGGTGGTATTGTTGGGTTGTAAGGTGAGAGTATGTTCAGTTTTTAAGAAGCAGACAAAATGTCTTCCAAAGTGGCAGTACTATTTTGCATTCCTACCTAACAAAGCAAATGAGAATCCCTGTTGATTCACAGGCACTTTTCAGGCCAGAATTTTAATGTCAATGGTCTGGATTTTGACTGTCCTAGTAGGTGTTCAGTATTGTTTCATTGTTTTAATTTGCATTTCCTGATTAGATATGATGTAAACACCTTTTCACATGCTTATTTGCCATGCATGTATATCTTCTTTCATCCTTCACAATTTTAAAATCCTAAGTCTAAAATTGTCAGGAATAGAAATGTGTCCCTTTGGGATATAAAAATCAAGAGATTTACCAGTTAGAACATATGAAGATTGTAAAGAAATAAACAATTGTCTTTACAAATATATTGCTGTAGTCTGTAAGGGAAAAATGAGTTCTTGAAATTAGAAAGGCAAAAAAATCACAGTTTCTTTGTGAGGCTTGCCCAACAGAATTCTAGTATCATATGGCCATTTGTCAGGAAGAGAAAGCTTCTTTTGAACTGTAGAGGAACAGTCAATTTGATGTCCATTTTTTTTTTTAAGCACTGAAGAAAAATTGGCATATAAGTTCAAACCTCTAAATATAATCCAACATTGAATGCACAAAATTTTGTAAAATGAAAATCATACAATCAGTTGTGACTCTTAGTGGAAAAATATACATCTTTGATAGAATAAGGAATTTAAAATAAATTCATATAGGTTCCTCATTTTATTTAATACTTTAGTACTCATCTTTTCAGTATAAACTGATGCTCACCACACATCTAAAACAGTAAAATGAACATCTACCCACATTTATCCTGTTACTCTACCATATATCTTCAGAGAAATTCTATACACTTGCACACACTAACTCTTTCACATGCACACACAGTCACACTAATCGAGCAAAAAATTCTTAAAATGCAAATTATTTGAAATCCCCTCAACTTTTCTTGGTTTAGAATTTTATGTTTTTAATGTTGGGGTGCAAAATTCCAAATGCCATAGAATTCCAAATGCTCAGTCAACTGTCAGACTGAGCCCCCTCTCTTTAGCAAGTACTGATAAATTCCTGAATTTATAAATTTCATAAACATCAGAGCCTAGCCATATACATAACTATATGTAAACTGTCATCTAAAAAAAGTAATTTATCGTTAAATAATTCACATATCAGCCAGTAAAACACAACTCATGAATGTCTCAGAAAATTTAATGAAGCCAGATACTTATTCGTATATTTGAAATCATCGTGAAAGTAAAAGTTACAAAAAGGAATTGAGTCCTGTCACATTGACAAGTCACATACCATAAGAGCATTTGAAGCAACTGATATTTATTCTTGAATCAATATCTTATTTTCTATTTTTAACATCATCTTGTTTCATGGTCTTTAATGCATTTTAATTGATGTAAAGTGTACTCATTTATAGGATACAATGTAATAATTTGACACAAGTATACATGATGCTGTATTGGTGTTGACTTTTTTTTTTCCTATTTGTTATTGAGTAGTATTCCACAAAATGGGTAAATCTCAGTCCTTCTCCCTCCCTTCCTCTGTCTCTCTCTTTTTAACCCAGGTACCAGTTAGTAGACAGTAGGATTGTCTTGTTTTTTTGTAGTCAGTAATCACACTACTTTAAACATTTATGTATGAGTCTTTTTGGTGAATTCCACTGAGCAGATATATCACAGTAAATTGCTTGGTGATATGGTAAATTGAAGTTTAACTTTTTAAGAACTTGCTAAAATATTTCCAAAGTGACTTTTTAAATACTCCCACCAAGGGTGAGTGAAGTTTACTGTTTCTTCACCTCCTCACCAGTTACTTCATCTTTGACTCATTTTGATTATAGAGATGTGGGTTTCATTTGTATTTCCTTGACTCCTGAAATGTAGAACTTTTTCACATTTTCATTAGTTGTTATAAAATATTTGATGGATTGTCTATTCCTATTTATTGCTTATTTTAAAATTGATTTTGTTCTATCTTCATTATTTAGTTATAATTACTCTTATTTTAGAATTTTCTACTACAACATATTGTTATTGAAAATGGAAAGTAGTTTTAATTTTACTTCTTCCTATTCACCTTCCTATTCTATAAATATTATACTACTTCATAGAACTTCTAATAAAAATGAGATAGATGAATTGAAAACTGAAATGCTTACCTTGTCCTTCATCATAAAGGAGAAAAAATACATGGTTTTCATCAAAGGATACTGGCTTTTCTTAAATACCTCTTATGGGTTTAAAATTATTCACAGTTTTTAAAAAGGTTATTAATATTAATGGGTATTTGAATTGCCAAATGCTGTTCTGCTTCAATTGATACATTTTTTTGCACTTTATTATTGATAATAATTAAACTTACATTAATAAAGTGCTAATTATTTGTTTTCTTGGAACAAATTTCACTTGGTCATCTCCTGTATCTCTCCTATAAGTTTCCAAAATTTCTTTTTCTATTTTTTAAAAGTAATTTTTCATCCCTGTTTTAAGGGATATGTCTGTTTTTTTTTTTGTTTTTTTTTGTTTTTTTTTTTGCATTTGTTTTTGTTTGATTGTTTTACTTGTAATGTTTATGTGTATTTTGGTGTCAGGGTTATATTGATTTCATTGGATGAATTCAGAAATGGACTTTTGTCCTCTGATTCTGCAAATGTTTACTTTGTTTTCTAATAATAGGTGTTTGAAGGTGTATGTATTCTCTAGGGTTTTCTATTAGTCATTTGAAGGTATCATTCCACATTATCATCAGACTGCAAGTATCTCTTTGCCAGTTAATGAATAGCTGCACCCTGGCCAGTTTTTGAAGTAGGAAAGACTTCTTGTACATTGTAAAGTAACAGTAAACTGTGGAATAGAAAACGTTTATTATCAATTAATTCACCAGTTCTTGGTACATTGGGCACTCAATATGTTACTTTTTACTTTTTATTATGGAAATTTTTTCACAACACAGTAAGAAAATATGATGGATTCAGACTTTTATGAAGTAACTGTCACCCAGATTCTACAGTGATTATTTTCTGACTGATGATTTTTTGTTTCTGTCTAAACCCTTCTTAAAAGCACAGTAGCTTAAAAATAAATCATAAAATATAATAATTAAAATTGTATTATAAAAGTTCATTTCTCCAAACTTTTGTATGTATAAAAAATAATCCATATAAGATTTTTTCTTTTTTTTGCAGTGCTGGGGATTGAACCCAGGGCCTTGTGCTTGCAAGGCAAGCACTCTACCGATTGAGCTATCTCCCCAGCCCCATATAAGATTTTTATACTTGAAAATAGCAATGATAATTACTTATTATCATCCTATTATTATAATCTTAGACTGATAGTGAAGGTATGTCATAATGATGACTAGATACATACTACTTAAAATTATATAAATACAATAATACAATTATGGTTTTTTTCCTACTTTTCTCTTAGAATTAATCTTTACTTTTCTGTTTACCCTATACCTTTTAACAAATTTAATATGTTTTAAATTTCGTCAATTATTCCAGGTTAGTTTTACATTATGTTTATTTAAATTATGGTCCAAACAAGTCCAACACATCTCAGTGGGTAGTTAAAACCTCCTTGGATTTGTTTTATTTCATCCCTATGGTGAATTTAACCTCTATGTTTTCATTCTTTATGGTGTTTTTTTCTTCTGTATATCTTGTAAAAGGCTGTAATACCTAAACACTTGTTTAAGATTTGGTTATTATATTTCATCAGAAGTGTTATATAATTTTATTCCTCTACTTTTAGAGACAAATTAAATTTCATTTTCTATCTCATGTAATGATAAATGGAATTAGGTTGGGAAAATAGAAGCTTCTATGATATTAAAGATTGCAATGGATTAAATCACTCAATCAGATATATTCAAATCCATCAATTTAATGATACTCAGGAAAATAAACAAGAAAGCAAGCAAACCTTGTTAGTCATCATTAGAAGTTGCTAAGCGTCAATTTGTTACTTTAAAAATGATTAATCTTTTAAAATAAAAAAGAATTCTGTGCCCAATTCTGCCTCCCACATTCTCCTTTTCTTCATTTAATTCTGATTTCATCAAAATTATACATGTACACAGTTCACAAATTCAAAGTTAAAGAACTATAATTGTAAACCATCAGTCTCATAGCTTTCCTTTCCCCAAAACTACTGATTTCTGTTCCCCAGAGAAAACTACCTCAAGTATTTTAGCCATAACTTGTGTTTTTACCTTGATATATATGAATATTATTATTGTGTTTTTTAAAAAAGTTTTCAATTTTACATAATATATTTAGACTTCCTAATACAGAAATGAATATTTGGAATCATGAGTTTAACCCTTAGCCCTCATAAGTATTTCTCTTTGTCAGTGATTACAGAAATGTCACTGTTATTATTTTAATATGTGCCTATGTATATGTCAAATTAAAAAATGAGACATTATTCACATAAGAAAATATCTTTATTTTAAAACTGTCCCATCTCCCTAGGGATATTAATTTCTCATATATGCCATTTTAATTTTTGCTTATACTTCTCTAATCAAAGTGTTAATCTTATTCAAGAGTATCAAACACATAAATGGTCAATTTCTTTCTTTCTTTTTTTTCCTTTGTGCTGGCAATTGAACCAGGGCTTCATGCATGCTAGGCAAGCACTCTATCACTGAGCTTCATCCCCAGCCATGCATTCTTTGTTTCCTTCGGGAGACCCACCTCTGTAATCATTCATTCTCCTGATTCTGGGCCTGGTACATTACTGTCTTTATGGTGTTTCTATTTACATTCATTTGGGAGAGCTCCCTTCATCTTTCTCTCATTTTGTTTCCTGAAGACCATATGTTCTTCTTTTTAGATTTCCCCCCATTTTGACAGTGCAGTAGTTCATTACATCCCAGTAATTACTACTGGGGAGGTATTGTTCTTAGTCTGTTTGTCTGAAAAGATTTTTATTTTATCTTTACTTTTGAAATATAATTTGCCTGATTACATAAGTTCAATTTCTAAGTCATTTTTCCTCAGGAATTTAAATGTTATTTCCTAATATCTTCTTGCTGTCCAGTGGAAGTACAATGGCTTCTGAATATTAATCTTTCTTACTTGGTGAATTTATTCACATGAATCCTCAGGTTCATAAATTGTTCAGTTGGTATCTAGATTTCTGAAATTCTCAAAAATAGCATTCATGCAGTTATTTTAGCATAGTTTTTTCTGGGCATTCAGAAGGACTTTTTAATCTGGAAAATAGTCTGGAAATTTTATTAATTCATTGATTTGACAATTTCATTAATTCCATTATCTATGTGCCCTATTCTGATACTCCAGGGTTTATATTATAATTGTCTTAGAATTTTTAAATTATTTTCCTTCTTTTTATCTCTTTTCTAGGAGTTTTCTTTATTCTTATAATTTAACAATTCTATCCCATTTAAATTTTTTTTATCAATTTATGCTTGTTTCTATAATTTATTTGATTTTATTGTGAATTGTTAAAAATTAGAAACATACTATATATGTATGTATACATACATCTCGTATTAGTTGAGGTTCTCTGGAGGAACAGACTCAACAGGAGGTATGATTATATAAAGGGGATTTATTATATTGGCTTACATGATCAGAAGCTGGATAGTCCACAGTGGCCATCTACAGGCTGGACAGCTGGAAGAATCAGCAGCTGTGCAGCCCAAGATGCAGAAGCTCCAGAACAAGAAAGATCAACAGAGCTACCCTAGTCAGAAACCAAGGCTTCTGGAAACTACCTGGAGAATCACTGGCAGAGTCCACTTTGGAAGGAGGGTGAAGAAGCGAGAATTCAATATTCTCAGATGATCAAAGCAGCAATCAAGAACCCATTTAAAAAAAAGTGGAACTTGCTTCTGCATCTGCTTCCTTATTCTTTCAGCTTTTATTCGTGCTATTGGGCAGTACTGCCTATACTTAGGGAGGGGCTCAACTTCAATTCACTATCCCACATTCCAATCTTTCCTAGACTACTCCCTCATTGACACACCAGAAGTCTCTTAATCATAGGCATCTCTTAATCCAATCAAGTTGATGATTCAAATTAACCACTACACATTTTTCCACATTTAACCAAAATTGTTTGATAGTATTATTAATTTTTGAAAAATAATATGAACTAGTAGTTAAGAGACACACACAACTTTAAGTCAGAGATACAAGTTCAAATTCCAAATGCAATTTTGCTATTCTGGCAACTGAGTATGTTCAGGTTATTTAATTTTCTATCATAATCACATACCCAATACAAGAAGGGCAATAATAATCTCTCAGGTTTATTGGTTAGGCAAAATAGAGTAAACAATATAAGTGTACTATAAGAGTTAGTAGATAATTAGAATTAGTATTATTAGTGGTACATAAATCACTGAATACAATAATGGTAGATTATAATGTATAATGCTTGCTAGGATATGATTTAAAATTTAGAAAATGTTCCTTTAAATTTGTTCCTAAAAAATTACCAGAACCTTATTTATGCAAGTAGAGATAGAAAGCTTCCTTAGACTAGAACTTAACAATTTTAAAAATACCTAATAGGTCAATCTTACTTATATTAATGCAAGGAAATATAAACACTAATAATCCTGGAGGAAGTATGTAATAACAATTAGTATTTATTTTTGATGATATTCTTTGAACATGACTTATTTGAGAATCTGGGAGGAAAGAGGAAAAAAAATCCAGATTTTATTGTCTTGTTCTTCTAGATATTGGAGACTTTTTATGTCCTGATATTTTGAAAGGCACCTCCCTGTGGTGCTCAGCATGAAAAACTAAACTGTTCTCAAAAATTGTATTATTGTAAGGGTAATAGCAATAGGAGTGACTTCAACATCAGAGTCTAGATCATAATGAAAATAGCCAATTGTCTGTCTGTCTGTCTTTGTCTCTGTCTCTGTCTCTCTTCTCTCTCTCTCTCTCTCTCTCTCTCTCTCTCTCACACACACACACACACACACACATATACATACCACTTTTCCATGTGTTCTAGCAATTTGAATACGGTGAGACAGTGCCTAAGACTTGTGTGATTGTAACCTGAGCTAGGTATAGAGTATGAATGGATTCAGCCTTCCTCAAGGAAACATGATGAATTGTCCAAGAATCTAATCAAGTTCTAAAAATGAGAAATGCAGGACTATGATAGCCTAAGTTAAACGACCACCACACCTCCTATAACCCTTGCTAAAACTTCACTTGGATAATTAAATTTCTTTTTATTTTCCTCTGTAACATTAGGATTAATAACCAGACCATAGCTCAAATCATTGTTAATAATAACAACAAAGATGTGGTAACATATAATTTAAATATATGAATGAGAAAAAAATACATGTGATAAAGCTTATCTGTTCGACTATCCAATATAAGTGGATTATTGGAGGTCCTTATGTCAGTTACAAAACAGAGAAAAATTATGTTTTTAGAACACAATGAAGTAATCATCTGAAAATGATTTGGATTAGTTATTTAAAGTTGAAAATTTAGAAGTTAACAAAGTTGTAGGGCTGTGCCTAAAAGTAAATCAATGCAAAATATATCAAACTGGGAAATGATGTGCATGGAGAAAACAGTTGAAGTCAGAGATTGATTCAGACAACTGAAAGAGAATTATCAGGGGAAATACAAAAGACTAAACTACTAAAAATTTTCGTCCATTAGCCAGCCAGGATGGAACATGCCTATAATCCGAGCTTCCTGGGAGTCAAGGCAGAATAATCCCAAATTCAAGGTCAACTTTGGCTACTTGGCAAAACTTTGGTAATGGGGCTGTATGTAGCTCAGTGGTACAGGATCCCCACATTTAATCCCCAATACTGGAAAAAACAAAATCAATGTCACCTTTCTCCAAATTAGTATACACTGAATCAATTTTAAAAAATTTACTGCTTTAGAAGACTCAAATTGGGGAATCACTTGAACTCAGCAATTCAAGACCAGTCTGGGCAACATGGTAAGACCCTATATGAAGAAATGAAAGAATGAATTTGTATTCTCTATCCTCTGTATATAAAATAAGTTACTTTTAGAAAAAAAATCTATAAAACAGAAACAATCTCCATAAATTAATACAAATTTAAACCAAAAAAAACCAGAAACTCTCATACTCTCATACATTTATGAAGCCAGTTTTACCCAGATAACAAAATTTTAAAAAGAAGGAAAATTTTAAAAAAGGACATATCAAAAAATAAAACTATAAAACTATGTACCATTTCCCTTATGAATGTAGACTCAAAAATCTTTAAAAAATACCAAGAAACTGAATTCAGTAACATACATCATAATCAAGTGAGACTTATTCCAGGAAAGTAAGATTTGTTTGATAGTAGCCAATCAAATAATTTAATACATAATATCTCTAGGATGAATGATAAAAAAATCCAATAATCCAAATGGACAAAAGGCATATAAAAAAAATACAACCCTCCTTTTTGATTAAAAAACAAATTACTCAGTAAACTACCAAGAAAAGGGAATTTTTCCAGTTTCATAAAGGATATGTAATCAACATTGTATTAGGGATGCTAGTCTGTGCAACTAGTCAAGAAAAAGAAAAATAAGGTGGTGTGCAGATTTTAAAGGAAGAAGTACAATTAGCTCTGTTTACAAATGACCTTGAACACTCTTCATGGTAAGAAAAAGTGTTGGGAGTGATGATTTGAATTAAGGTCTTTGCACTGTCCTGCGATAGGAGTGCACCCGAGCTGGGAACTCCTGGTGAAAAGGCACAATTGAGACTGTCCAGTTACTATGGTGACACCCTGTTCAAAGGAGGTTCTGTGCTTACTTCAGGACTATCAGTCTTGACCCTGAGTTCAGACACCAGCTACCAGGGTTAAAGAAAAACAAACAAATAAAAAAAAAAAAATTATGAGCACAAAGTTGAAAATTACAATTGGGTCATTTAAGGTATACAAAATTTAAAATGTACTAGAACTAGTTATGGAATCAAATTCTAATGTGATCATAATATGTATAATTATTCTTTCTTTGTATATGTTCTAAAGCAAAAAATAAAAAAATACAAAAATGCATGATTTCCCTAGCCCTTTTCAATTGAATACACCGTCTACACCACTGAATACAGTTTGTTACAGTTATAGTACTGTTGAGAGCAGGGTGGTATCTGTGCTGCTAACTGTCTCAAGGACAAACAGGACTGCTGGGCCCCTGTGCTTACCAAGGTTGTTAAGAGATATTTGTCCAAGGAATGTGCAGCTGCCTGGAGACCTTATCCGTCAAGGACGAGAGCAGGGCCTAGCCCCAATTCAGCTCCTGAATAGTTCACCCCTTCCCTCCCCCCAACTCAGCTCCTGAATAGTTCACCCCTTCCCTCCCCCCTTCTTCCTCTAGGACCGTCCAGTTCTGGCCGGACCCAATGAAAATCAAATAGATTGACCGGACCCAACCAGGGGAGGTTTAGCTGTTCGAATGTTAGCCAATTAGAAGAACACTGTAAAACTGCTTGCTTTTCCTTATAAAAACCCTGCTGACGAGGGCTCGGGGCCTCTCTCCTAGCGTCGTTGATTAAGGACGCAGAGGACCGAGTTCGAACTCGCTAATAAATGACTCTTTGCTGCTTGCATTGATCGTGGTCTCTGGTGGTCCTTGTGGGGTCTCAAGCCTTTGGGCACAACAGTACAAAGAGAAGGAAATATTAATACATGGAGAAATAATAAAAGCACTTATGGAGACGTTCAAATTTTAACTGAATCATAAATACTATAAAATGCCTCAGTAGGACTGAGCACAGGACACTGAGAAAGAATCCTAAAAGGAAAGTCTTACACAATAAATGATATAGAAGTAGGAAGAAACTAACTTTAGCCAACTGAATATGGCCCATTTTGACTAGCTCAGAGAGAACCGATCAAAACCACAGACTATATTTTATATATTCTACCATAGTGATAATCTAATAACTTATGCAGGTTTTTATTCATCTAAAGGATAGATGACATTACAGGCATTGCAGGTTTTTTTCCTGTTTCACCAGGAAAAAAGATTAAAGAAAAAAGAAAAAAAAAATACAGGAAAAAAGCTTCCCTCTTTTCTGGGGCTTTATCATTTAGCAATTTCTCTCTTTGTGCTATTATTTAATGAACTTGGGCATTCTATCTCAGTGAGTAGAGGCTAATGTAGCGTGTGATTCATTTCCTTTCAGTTTCCGTCCATGCAATGTTACCATCTTGATAATTTTCGTGACTTCAAGAAATCATATGGTGGCAAATATTTTGACCTTGTTGAATCCATTTCTCATTTCTACTCTCATTTCTCAACGTCAACAACCTAGAGTTCAATATTACTGAAATTTTTCTACATCTCACAACTCACAAATAGTTCACTTATTTGCAACTCAAATGCCATCACTCCCTTGACATCCCTTGATTTGATGGAGGTATTCATGTCCTTCATTTCCTTCAGTTGGGAACTTCTCTGGCACCCTCCCTTCACTCTGCACCTTGAATTTCCAATTTTTGACTTGTTATTTCTTCATATTAATCCAACTGACCCAAATACTGCCTGCTTTGAAGAAGAATCACACAGGAAACTGTTACTACCCTGAAGATAATCAAAATATTAAAAAAAAAATAGATGATGCTTCTTCCTATACTTTTACTTGTCTAGCAACTGGCCAGTGTATAGTTGCTGTTTCTCATTCCATCAATTATTAAATTCTTAATATCTGTCACTCAACTTCTTCAGCATATCCTCTCAGCTTTTTCTTTAATGTTTTGCTGCTTTTATTAATATATGCCAATACACATTAAGAAGTAAATTGTTCCACTTGATCAGGAACTGAATCTGCTTTGTTCACTGCTTCCTGTCTTGTGTCTTGAACACTGCTTGCAACAAAACAATAAAGTGGTAAATTGGTAAACTGGTAATAGATTGGACCCTCCATAAATGTTGGAACATTTTTCATTGACCAATCTGCTATTGCAATCTTCACATTCTGGTCAGGTTATCTCTCATCATTTTGATTCCTTGCTTCAATTTATAGAGCTTGTCTTCTTTCTTTCAAAAACTATAGAGGTAATTACATGTGAACTCCTTCAGCTTGTACATTGTTTATCAATCCAGAGAATATGCTACTTTTTTATTCTACTGTCTCACATGCTTAAAATAGTAATCCCAATGAAATTACCTAATTGTAATTTCAATAGTTCTTTCCAAAATTAGAAATCATTCTGCAGGAAACCCAGTATTTGTAACAAATGGTATGTCTTATGAGATTGGAAATCACATGACCAATATTTTATTACTTTTTTCTTCAAAGCTAATTCTTGATTCAGAAAGAATCATGAAAACTTATGTTATTTAATAAGTTTATGAATTGTAATGCTAGAAGTATGAGGGAAGGGAAAAAGGCATGTCAAAATGCTGAATGAATTTCTAATTCAGCAAAGCAAATTGTCGGCCTCCTCACAATGAAATGAGTCCAAGTTTTGTCTATTTGCTTTCAGTAACTGTTTAAATTCCATATTGAAGAATCAGTTTTGGTTGCTTCTAGAAATCTTGAAATTTGAAAAAGGTATATGTATATTTTGAGCTTACACCTAGCAGTTATCCTGGCCTGTTATTAATCGGATTCTTGGTGAGCTATACATGACACTGAAATGTACCTTTCTCTGAGTACATTTTCTTAACATTGTCTCAAACCACTTTGAGAAATCATAGATAACAAGATATATAAGTAATGTTTTCTGTTGAAAGCATATGTTCTATCCAAGGTCATAGGCATATCATGTGCAATGATCTGTTGGCATGGAAGTCCTACTGAGATCCCTGCAAGCAAGTCTTGAAGAGTCAATTGAAAGAGAGATTAGATGTTATATTAAGTCCAATGGACACGGAAAATTCTTTTTAGTTTTCTATGTGTTGGAAAATGGTAAGATGAATATGGATGCAGTAGGGTAATGAAATTTTGAGCCACTTATAAGTTCTAGTTATGCATGCAATGTGCTCTTCTCTAATTGGTTAAAGCATACTTAGAATCAATTTCTAAACTGATTTTGTAGAGTTTTGCTACATAATTTCAAAAAGTCCTAAAATTCTTTATCTTGAAATTTTCCCTTCATAGTTTGAATTTTGATGGCATCCCTTCCCTTCTCCAAGGTCTCCATGAGGGAACCCATTCCATTTAAAAGACTTTAACACTGAGAAGTGAAAGTCATAGGAAATGAGGACAGTTTGCACACTCCCTTGCCTCCCCCACCCCACTGACATTGACAAGCATCATCACCAACCCCATCTGAAAGGGGAGGAGGGAAGGAAGACTTCAAGAGATACAGCAGAAGCTTCCAACTGATGATTCATGCTACTTAAACCAATTCAATTCTGAAGATTCCAATCTTATCCTATAGATGTCCTACTTTTCACATAGTATAAGTAGCAGGACTTCAAGTGTAACTGACATTGTAATTTGCAACCCAGCAGGATCAACAGATCAATGTTTGATTTTGGTTGTCAGGTATCTCAATTTTGCAGCTTCGTGAGATAAGAAATTCTTTATCACTGTTATAGAAAGTTTCTTGGTTTCTGCTACTGCCTTGAGCAGCTATTTGAACTTTCATTTAGTTTAAAGTTTCCTGAGACTGTACCTAACTTCGCAGTTCTTGATTTTTTCCTTTGTTCATACCGTTGAATGATAGTGGTGATGCAGTATCTGAAACTTTAGCTCTCATTGAGGTTATTCCAGATGATCAGTAGGCTAAGTAAAATTTCTCTGACTTCTTTAGATAAAGGCTTCTGATATTTCAATGAGGAATATTAATAGGAATATGACCATCCATTTAACCACATAATGAATTCAAGACTATGCACATTTTCTTAAGACTTTTTTCCCTAGAATGCAGTCCAGTAATTTGTTTGGCTGAAGTAGTTGTCAGGGAGCTAGGAGAACGGATTTTAAAAGTAATTTCTTTTTTTATAAGTAATGTTGGGATCCCAAGTCTTAGGAATTAGAAATTCCTCCAAAATCAAAAGGTGAATTGGATGTTGGGAAAACAAAATGTACACGTAACTATTTCCTGTTGCCTGACAAGGTTTTTATTACCCAACACCTGCTTGTATTTCCTAATATTTTCTATCCCTCATTATTATGTATATTTAATTGTAAATTGCCTGGTATATTCCCAGTACTCACCAAGAGTTGAGAAGTAAATCTACAGTTAATAAATTGTTTATTTTAATAACAGTTTAAAATGAAAGGATGAGGTTGGACTAAATTATCTGTTTATTACTAGTTCACAAAGGTTAAAAACATAATTCCTTTGCATCAAGACCATTATTATTTTCATAAGACAAAGCTAAACCATTTGTGTAGATAAACAGAATGATAAAACTAATTGGAGACAAAAACAAAACAAAACAGCAATACTATGTTTGCACCTAAAAAACAAAAAGAAAAGAAGATATTCAGACTTTCATGTATCTAAGTGCATTTACTAAAGATGTTGAAAAGACTATTTTGATACCAAATAAGTGATTTTATATTGCTAAGAAAATATAATGAAAATATTGTCACCTGTTATTAGACATGTTTGTTAAGTTTACAATAGTTATCTAAAGTTTCCTACATAGAAACTGTAATTTACTGAATTGTAATCCTGGGACTCATCAATAGAGAGCATTGGTAATTGCTGATCATGTCATCATTCATCATGAAGGAAACAAAAATATGTCTTTGTTTGCTTGAGAGTATATATAGTATTTTTGTATGAGTGAAAACATAAAAAAAGGAAAAGTTTCAAAATATATAACATACTTCTATAAAACTGAAAATAAAAAAAATTAATCAAAACAAATAATTACTATGTTGACCTCCAAACTATCCTTTATATACCTTGTTCATATCCCCAGTATCTTATATATAACCACTTGTGCTAAAAATAATAGTTAAAACAAATGTGTATATACATTGTATATATATATATATATATATATATATATATATGTTCATTCATTTATAGATACTTTAATAAAGAGTTCATCAAGCTTTAAAAGGCACAGTTTTTTAATATAATTTTAATATCCTCATGGCACATTTTTAAGTAACTTTTTAATTTAATTTTTCATCAGAGAAATGAATTTTATTAGACTTATTGAGATGTAATTGTCATAAAATGACTGTACATATTGAATGCATGTTATTCCATGGATTTGGCATTTGCATATATTCTTGAAACCATGCCACAGTCAATGTAATAAATATATCCCTCACCTCCAAAATTTCCTCTTACCCCTGTCCTCACTTTTGTATAAGGAACATTTAACTTGAGATATACCCTCTTAGCAAATTTTACGGTGTACAGGACAGTGTTGCTAACTACAGGCACTATGTTGTGTAACAGATTACTAGAACCTACTCATCTTGTGATTCTGAAGCATGATGCCCTTTTACCAACTCCCCATTCTGTCATGCCCCAGTCCCTGGTCTTTACCATATACTCTCTGCTTCCAAGAGTTCAAGAATTTTTTTTTTTTTTTTTTTTTTTAACTTTGAGAGGTTTATTGAAGCTGAACAGCTTTCCCATGATTCAAATGACTTCTGGTGTACAGGTTGCATGATGTTTCTCCAGCCACAAGGCCCCTTCTAGGATCATGCAGAATTTATGTATTCATGACCAGATCAGTTCACTTAGCAAAATGTCCTCTAGGTTGATACACACTATTGCAAAAGGTTGTTCTATTTAAAACTGAATAATATTCCAATGCATGTATGCACCACATTTTCCTCATTCAATTGACTGTTGGAGCACATTCCTGTTTACCTGTAACATTTACAATTGACCAGCCTTTCCCTATTTTTCAGGCTTCTTCCTCTCCCCAGCCTCTAGTAACTACTATTTTATTCTCATTTTCGATGAGATGAACTTTGTATTTTTTCAAACAATTCTTTGTTGTTTTATATTTTACTCTTTGCAATGAAGGGGTTTGAACTCAGGGCCTCAAACTCAGGGCCTCCAAGCAGGTTAGGCAAGTACTCTTAACACTGAGCTACAATACTAGCCCTGTTGGCTATTCTTTTTTTTATTTTTACAGACTGCATTTTGATTATGTACACAAATGGGGAACAACTTTTTGTTTCTATGGTTGTACATGATGTAGATTCGCACCATTCGTGTAATCATATGTGTACATGGGGTAATGATGTCTGTCTCTTTCCACTATCTCTCCTTCCCCCCACTTATTTCTGTCTACACAATCCAAAGTTCCTCCATTCTTTTCTTACCCTCCATTCACCTCCATTATATATAATCATTCACTTATCAGAGAAAACATTTAGCCTTTGGTTTTTTGGGACTGGCTTATTTCACTTAGCATGATATTCTCCAACGCCATTCATTTACCTGCAAATGCTATAATTTTATTCTTCTTTATGGCTGAATAATATGCCATTGTGTATGTATACCACAGTTTCTTTATCCATTCATCTATTGAAGAGTATCTAGGTTGGTGCCACAATTTTGCTACTGTGAATTGAGCTACTATAGTAATTAGACATGAGATGAACTTTTTTTAGATTGCATATGTGAGATAATGTGGTATTTGCAATCTGTGACACAGTGCCTCCAGATTCATAGTGCTGCCACAAATAATGGGATCTGACACCTTTTTTTAAATGTCTGAATACTATTCCATAGTACATAGGTATCACATTTTCTTCATTCATTCAATTAATGAACATTTTTCCATTTCTTGGCTACTGTGAATAGTTCCTCAATGAATATGGAAATGCAAATGTCCCTCCAACATGCTTATTTCATTTCCCTTGGATATGTATCCAGTAATACTCATTTCTGAATTACAAGGAAGTATTAGTTCTAATTGTTTTAGGAAACTTTATAGTATTTTCACAATGGTTGTATTAAGTTACAGTCCCCCAATAATATTTAAGGGCTCCATTTCCTTCACATTCTCACCAGCACTTGTTATCTTTTGTTATTTCATTGATGCTGGTGGGAAATCATTACTGGTTTTACTATTTTAACATCATAATACAAATGAAGTTAAAAACAACATCAAAATAATAAAAAACAAAAACAAATTACCTCATAGGAATTCCAAGTAATGAAATAAATCTTAAAAGTAAACATGAATTAAGCTACACTTACTGATTATATCCTGCACATAATAATTTAAGAATTTTCAGTCAACAAATGACATAGCACATACAAGATTTCTTATAGTGTTGGAAGATTATTCAGGCAAGTTGTTTTGAAGTGACTTTGAATATATTAAATAAAATCCATCAAGCAGTTTCTAATGTAGTACTAGGAAACTTTCTCTCTATAAGACTACAGATTTCTATTTTAGAAAGTCACATGATAATGTAAATTTGAAACTGTGAATTTGAGTGTATTAAATTTTCTCAGAAGACCTAATTAGAATATTATACTCCATGTGTCAATAATATGTCAAAATACACTGCACTATTATATATCTCTAAAAAAGAACAATGTTTTTCTAAAGAAGGATTTAAAATTTATTTTCTGATATATGCTTACATATGTTTAAGAAGAAAATGAGACAAAATAGATAAAATGAACATTATGATCATTAAAAATGATTACTTTTTAAAGTTTTACAACACTCAGAGATATGCATTTAGAAGAATTGATCAGTCTTGAACCACTAAAATCATCTTAATGAAACGTACACATATTCATTTCATATACAATTGATTACAATAAAAATAAGTGCAAACAGTATATAAAGGAAATTTTCAGTTAAAAGATGAACACTTTTTCAAATGCAAATTTTAAATGCAAATATATTTTTTTGGACATAGGTTATTCAGAAAAATTGCTTTTAGATCATTCAATATTTTTTTTTAATTGTTGTTTTTTGAGGTACTGGTGATTGAACAGAGGACATGTACTTTACCATTGAAGTATACCTCAGCCCTTTAATATATTTGAATAATATTTTCATAAATAAAAATATCTGTATTAGAAATAAATGTAAGTCAACGATTATGATAATGAGGTACAAACAAAATGTATTTTAACTAAATAATTATAACTAAGTAAAAACAATTAGTTAAAAGTACATTAAACAAAACTCTTTGAGCATATTTAAGAAAATAGATGAAAAGATATAAAGACAAATAATGAACATATCAGAAATAATAATATTAATGCAATAAAAACAACCAGAAAACACTAAAAGATTAAGAAATGGAACTGGAGTTTTAAACACAGTGTCATTTTTTGGTAGAATATAAGTTAGCAGAATGTCTCCAAAAGAAGAATCTTAATTTTAATGATAAACATAAAAAAATAGACTAATATATACCAAATAATTCAAGAAAATATGCATTTTATAAGAGTTATATTCAAAAAGAACATCATTTCTTACACTATATTAATTCTTTCATTTAATTTATTTATTTATATGCAGTGCTGAGGATGGAAAACAGGGTCTCACACATGCTAGGCAAGTGCTCTACCACTGAGCCACAATTCCAAACCCTATTAATTCTTTCGGATTAAAAAAAATCGTGAAATTTTTAAAAGATTTTTGACAAAAACATAACATTGAATTCCATTTTTTTGTTAAGTACATAATGATTATTTTTGAACTTCTAGCAAACAAAAACAAATGGTCTATTAAAAATACTAAAATGTATGCATACTTGAGATTTTAAAATACACTTTTCAAACTTTTAAAAATAAGTAGTTTACTAAATTGATTACACAATTAAATTGTTTATTTCCATAAATGTTTGATTTAAATACAATATAAATCAATCATGCATGTTTTAGTGTTAAGAACTACAAAGAAAATGAGTAATCTAGTTGCCACTTAAAAAGTTTACAATTGATTTCCAGCATACTCTTTTATAAAGTTTGTAAATATTCTAAGTGTTTGAGCAAGATGCTTAAAATAACCACATATACATGTACCAATTATATATACTTTATATATATAAAAATTCAAAACAATCAATGATGAATACTTAATAATATTTGAACATGCAGTGGGAAATCTTATGTTCACAATTTTGAAAATACATTTCAAAGAAGCTAGTTTATCACATAATAATCTATGATACTTTTTAAATCACAATTGTCAAAATAAAGGAAAATTTTAATTTTTTAGAACTAATCATACATTGATCAAAAACAATATATCTGAATTAATTGGGGAAATTTGGATAATGCAATTATTAATTAAGGGAGCTTGTTCTGACATGTGAACTATTTTCTAGTTTTATAGTAATAAATGTAGTGTGGCACTAATACAAGCTAAAGAAGAAGTATAACATGAAAATTCTAGATACAAACAAGAATTTACAAAATATAAATACTATATATATTTAAGATTAAATTTTGAATTAAGTGAAAAGTAATGCAGAATTCAAGGAAAAGTAGCAAACTTTATTTCCATTTGGGGAAAAAAAAGACATTCAAATGTCTACTTATTTAAACAATGCTACTGGAAAAAACACACTTGTTACACTGTCAGATAAAGAACACAATAATGTATAATGTTCTTTCATAACTCATGATTTTATTATATATCAATTAAATTGATTTTCTATTAATGTGCCCCAAAGATAATATTGGTTCTGGTCAGTGAGCCAAAAAATTAACAAGTTGCATAAAATCCAATTAATTTCAACATTTTTCTTAATCGAGAATTATTCTGAGTTTTTTATTTACTCTTTAGAAAAATGTACAATTTGTTTTATTTAGGACCCCAAGCCCCATTGCCTCTAACTACAAAAGTACTTATCAGTTTTCTTTAGATAACCCTAATTTGGACCAATCGTACCAGAACCAAAGAGGAACCTCAGAAAATCATATCTAATATTAACTTGCATGTCACAAAAATTAGAGTTGAGTATCACATCATAGACTATTTTTTCCTGAAGAGCTAAAATATTCATTTCTTTGAAATAATTTTAAACATTCAAGTATTTATTTAAATTGATGAATTACAATTTAATTTGATTAATGTAGAGAGAGAACAATCCTCCCCCTTTATTCTAGTTTTCTCTATTTAAGTGCATCTTAATCTTCTAAGTAAATAGATTTTAAAGTAAAAAAGGAGAAGAAAATAAAAGCAAGCACATAAAAATTACACTGACTGATCAAAAACTTTATGTTAAAAATCGATAATTTTAGTGCTTTGAAAAAACAAATATCTTGTATCCAATAACAATATTACATTTATTGAACACAATGATAGTAACTTTATAGTCATTACCTCACTTGATCAAAATTACCCTATTTTATAAAGTGTTTTATTAAAAAAAACTGAACTTGAATTCTTTTGGTTCAAATTTAAAAATACAATGCAAATCTTCAAGTGAATCTATGTAATAATACTCTTCTATTTGCTTTCCTGTACCTTCTCTTATCTTTTCCCACATAACAGCCTGAGTCACCTTACAGTTCAAATACGCATTTGAAGAATGTCAGAAATTCTTATATCAATGGTATGAATTCAGTTCAATAAACCTTATTGTTCACATCACATTAAAAGGTGTTTTCCTTCTTAAAATTTCAACATGTGTTGTGGAGCCCTTGCTTATTTGATTATCAGTCACATTTATTCTTCTTTTATAATACTTTGGAATTAAATATTGAAAAACTGTACCAGAGAACAGCTGCAGATTAAAGTGAAAGTTTTGGTTCTGGAAATAAATATATTTGACTAACGGAAATAATTATCTGTCTAAGGACATTTATGTAAGCTTTTCAGATCAGCTCTTTGGGGCAATGAATATGAAGAAAAGCCTTGTAGATGAGATAAATTAGAGGCTGAATTCTTTTCTTCATTTTCATGATCTTGTTAATCATGCCTAGCAATCCACCACCAAACACTATCATTGCAATGCAGGGAGAGGAAAAAGCAGCAACATCTCACACGAAAATGTGTCAGGCAATTTCTCTGTTGATTCTATTTAATCTTTCTTTTGGTAATCTGTTACTGAAAGTTGAATTGTTATATGCCTAAGTTTATGACATATTAGCATCATTAGTCTGTCAACATTCTTATTTTAATTTCATTCATAATTTTGTCCTTTAATTGCATTGCTACTTCCATTCTTCAGAGACACAAATTTCACCTGTCTTTTTATATATGTATGCATATATATGTATGTTTCCTTTCAAAATGCATAATATTATTAGTATGAGTTGTCTTTTTAATATTTTTATAATGACTTTGGTCTTTGCTTTACTTAAAAATATATCTATCAAACTATTACAGTATTTTGTAACTTGCTTTTCCCTTTCAATAATATTTCATTTTTTAATATTAAGTATTCTTACACTACATAATTTTAATGATTCCATAGTAAACCACTATGTAAAAGTATTATAATAATATTTGCCAGTCACCTACTGGTCTATTTGGGTTTCCAATTTATTATTATATAAATATGTTGTACTAAATATTCTGGTAGCTGACTCATGTGCAACTATAATTACTTCTTTTTTTTTTCTTTTGAAGATTCAAGATATTTTATTAACAGCTACTACAAATGGTAAGATAACTCAATTAGATTACCAAGTACAAAATCAACATACAAAAATCAGTAGTTTACATATATTCAAACAATTTTTGGAAGATTTAATGGAAGAAAAGATTTCACATATAACAGTAACAAAAATATATTAATGTTTGTCAATAAAAATGTGAGACCTATTAAAAATAAAAATTAAAATACCACTGAAGGAAAAAAAAATAGCCTTTCTACAAACAGAACTGTATTATAGTATGATCCTATGTATGTAAAAGAGAAAAACTGTATGTGTGCATTTGTATGCATTTCTGTGTATAACTTGTAAATTGAATAAAGATGACACATTTTGATAAAAAAACACACAAAAGGGTTAATTAAGTGATAAAAAGTATAGATTAACAGTAAATTTTAAAAGGTTTATGTGTATATATAAGTAACACAACAGTTAAGACTATTCAAGGTTTTTCCCTAAGGTCAAATATTGATATAAACCAAAGCTCTGATATAAACCAAAGTACTGATATAAACCAAAGTTCAGTCTATATGCTAAAATGACAAATAATTCTTAAAACATTAATTTACTCTTTTTTTTATTGTAAACAAATGGGATACATGTTGTTTCTCTGTTTGTACATGGCGTAAGGCATACCATTTGTGTAATCATAAATTTACATAGGGTAATGTTGTTTGATTCATTCTGTTATTTTTTCCCTTCCCTCCCACCCCTCCCACCCCTCCCACCCCTCATTTCCCTCTATACAGTCCTTCCTTCCTCCATTCTTGCCCCCCTCCCTAACTCTAACTCTAACCCTAACAATAACCTCTCCCACCCCCCATTATGTGTCATCATCCACATATTAGCGATATCATTTGTCCTTTGGTTTTATGAGATTGGCTTATCTCACTTAGCATGATATTCTCCAATTTCATCCATTTGCCTGCAAATGCCATAATTTTATCATTCTTTATGGCTGAGTAATATTCCATTGTATATATATACCACAGTTTCTTTATCCATTCATCAATTGAAGCATATCTAGGTTGGTTCCACAATCCAGCTATTGTGAACTGAGCAGCTATGAACATTGATGTGGCTGTATCTCTGTAATAGGCTGACTTTAAGTCCTTTAGGTATAGGCCAAGGAGTGGGATAGCTGGGTCAAATGGTAGTTCCATTCCAAGTTTTCTAAGGAGTCTCCACACTGCTTTCCAAGAGTGGCTGCACTAGTTTGCAGCCCCACCAGCAATGTATGAGTGTACCTTTCTCCCCACATCCTCACCAACACCTGTTGTTGCTTGTAATCTTGATAATCGCCATTCTAATTAGGGTGAGATGGAATCTTAGGGTGGTTTTGATTTGCATTTTTCTTATTACTAGAGATGTTGAACATTTTTCCATGTTTGTTGATTGCTTATAGATCTTGTTCTGTGAAGTGTCTGTTCATTTCCTTAGCCCATTTGTCGATTGGATTATTTGCATTCTTGGTGTAGAGTTTTTTGAGTTCTTTATAGATTCTGGAGATTAGTGCTCTATCTGAAGTATGATTGGCAAAGATTTTCTCCCACTCTGTAGGCTCTCTCTTCACATTGCTGATAGTTTCCTTTGCTGAGAGAAAGCTTTTTAGTTTGAATCTATCCCAGTTGTTGATTCTTGCTTTTATTTCTTGTGCTATGGGAGTCCTGTTGAGGAAGTCTGGTCCTAAGCCGACATGTTGAAGATCTGGACCTACTTTTTCTTCTATAAGATGAAGGGTCTCTGGTCTGATTCCGAGGTCCTTAATCCATTTTGAGTTTAGTTTCGTGCATGGTGAGAGATATGGGTTTAGTTTCATTCTGTTGCATATGGATTTCCAATTCTCCCAGCACCACTTGTTGAAGAGGCTATCTTTTCTCCATTGCATATTTTTGACCCCTTTGTCTAGTATGAGAAAATTATATTTATTTGGGTTTGTGTCCATGTCCTCTATTCTGTACCATTGATCCACCTTTCTTTTGGTACCAATACCATGCCGTTTTTGTTACTATTGCTTTGTAGTAGAGTTGAAGATCTGGTATTGCGATACCCCCTGCTTCACTCTTTCACTGCTTTACCTATTCTGGGTTTTTTATTCTTCCAGATGAATTTCATAATTGCTTGCTCTATTCTGTAAGGTACATCATTGGGATTTTAATTGGAATTGCATTGAATCTGTATAGCACTTTTGGTAGTATGGCCATTTTGACAATATTAATTCTGCCTATCCAAGAACATGGGAGATCTTTCCATTTTCTAAGATTTTCTTTAATTTCTTTCTTTAGTGTTTTGTAGTTCTCATTGTAGAGGTCTTTCACCTCTTTTGTGAGATTGATTCCCAAGTATTTTATTTTTTTCAATGCTATTGTGAATGGGGTAGTTTTCCTAATTTCTCTTTCTGAAGATTCATCACTTATGTATCAAAATGCCTTAGATTTATGTGCATTGATCTTATATCCTGCTACTTTACTGAATTCACTAATGAGATCTAAAAGTTTTCTGGTGGAATTTCCTGGTTCCTCTAAGTATATAATCATATCATCAGAAAATAGGGATAGTTTGAGTTCTTCTTTTCCTATTTGTATCCCTTTAATTTCTTTGGTCTGTCTAATTGACTGGCTAGAGTTTCAAGGACAATATTGAAAAGAAGTGGTGGAAGAGGGCATCCCTGCCTTGTTCCAGATTTTAGGGGGAATGCTTTCAGTTTTTCACCATTTAGAATGCTATTGGCCATGGGCTTAGCATAGATGGCCTTTACAATGTTAAGGAATGTTCCCACTATCCCTATTTTTTCTAGTGTTTTGAGCATGAAGGGGTGCTGTATTTTATCAAATGCTTTTTCTGCATCTCTCGAAATAATCATGTGATTCTTGACATTAAGTCTATTCATATGGTGAATTACATTTATTGATTTCCTGATGTTGAACCAACCTTGCATCCCTGGGATGAAACCCACTTGATCATGGTGCACTATCTTTTTAATATGTTTTTGTGTGCGATTTGCTAAAATTTTGTTGAGAATTTTTGCGTTGATGTTCATTAAGGATATTGGTCTGAAATTTTCTTTCCTTGATGTCTCTGTCTGGTTTAGGTATCAGGGTAATATTGGCTTCATAGAATGAGTTTGGGAGGGTTCCCTCCTCTTCTATTTTATGGAATACTTTGAGAAGCATTGGAATGAGCTCTTCTTTAAAGGTTTTGTAGAACTCGGCTGAGAACCCATCTGGTCTTGGACTTTTCTTTGTTGGTAAGCTTTTGATGACTTCTATTTTTTTACTTGAACTTGGTCTATTTAAATTGTGTATGTCCTCCTCATTCAGTTTAGGCAATTTATATGTCTCTAGAAACCTGTTGATGTCTTCGAAATTTTCTATTTTGTTGGAGTATAGATTTTAAAATAGCTTCTAATTATGTTTTGTATTTCGGACATGTCTGTTGTGATATTTCCTTGTTCATTCCGAATTTTGGTGATTTTGGTTTTCTCTCATCTTCTCTTTGTTAGTGTGGCTAAAGGTTTATCAATTTTGTTTATTTTTTCAAAAAACCAACTATTTATTTTGTCAATTTTTTGTATTGTTTCTTTTGTTTCAATTTCGTTGATTTCAGCTCTGAGTTTAAATATTTCCTGTCTTCTACTACTTTTGGTGTTGGTCTGTTCTTCTTTTTCTAGGGCTTTGAGCTTTAGTGTTAGGTCGTTTATTTGTTGAGTTTTACTTCTTTTATTAAATGCGCTCCATGAAATAAAATTTCCTCTATGTACTGCTTTCATAGTTTCCCAGAGATTTTGATATGATGTTTCTTTGTTCTCTTTTACCTCTAAGAATTTTTTAATTTCCTTCCTAATATCTTCTGTTATCCATTCATCATATATTAGCATATTGTTTAATCTCCAGATGTTGGAGTAGTTTCTTTTTTTTACTCTTTCATTTATTTCTAACTTCAGTCCATTATGATCTGATAGAATACAAGGTAGTGTCTCTATCTTCTTGTATTGCTAACATTAGCTTTGTGGCATAATATATGGTCTATTTTAGAGAAGGATCCATGTGCTGCTTAGAAGAAAGTATATTCGCTCTTGGTTGGATGGTATATTCTATAAATGTCTGTTAAGTCTAAATTATTGATTGTGTTATTGAGATCTATGGTTTCTTTGTTCAATTTTTTTTGGAAGATCTGTCCAGTGGTGAGAGTAGTGTGTTAAAATCACCCAGTATTATTGTGTTATGGTCTATTTGGTTTCTAAAATTGAGAGGGATTTGTTTGACATACATGGATGAGCCACTGATGGGGCATAGATGTTTATGATTGTTATATCTTGCTGATTTATGCTTCCCTTAAGCAGTTTGAAATGTCCTTTTTTATCCCTTCTGACTAACTTTGGATTGAAGTCCACATTATCTGAAATGAGGATGGATACTCCAGCTTTTTTGCTGAGTCCATGTGCATGGTATGTTTTTCCCCATCCTTTCACCTTTAGTCTATGGGTATCTCTTTCTATGAGGTGAGTCTCTTGCAGGCAACATATTGTTGGATCTTTCTTTTTAATCCATTCTTCTAGTCTATGGCTTTTGATTGATGAATGTTAACATTCAGAGTTATTATTGAGATATGATTTGTATTCCTGGTCATTTGGTTCATTTTTTAAATTTTATTTATTTATTTATTTATTTTTTTGACACACTTTTGTTCCTCCTTCCTTTGAGAGTTCCTTTAGGATAATTCCTCCCTTTGCTGATTTGCTTCTTTATTTTTTATCTCTTCCTCATGGAATATTTTGCTGAGAATGTTCTGTAATGCTGGCTTTCTTTTTGTAAATTCTTTTAGCTTTTTTTTATCATGGAATGATTTTATTTCATCGTCAAATTTGAAGGTAAGTTTTGCTGGGTATAAGATTCTTGGTTGGTATCCATTTTATTTCAGAGCTTGAAAAATGTTGTTCCAGGCCCTTCTAGCTTTTAGGGTCTGGATTGAAAAATCTGCTGATATTCGTATTGGTTTCCCCCTGAATGTAATTTGGTTCTTTTCTCTCACAGCCTTTAAAATTCTGTCTTTATTTTGTGTGTTAGGTATTTTCATTATAATGTGCCTTGGTGTGGGTCTGTTGTATTTTTGTGTATTTGGAGTCCTATAAGACTCTTGAACTTGATTTTCCATTTCATTCTTCAGATTTGGGAAATTTTCTGATATTATTTCATTGAAGAGATTGTTCATTCCTTTGGTTTGTTTCCCTAAGTCTTCCTCAATCCCAATAATTCTCAAATTTGGCCTTTTCATGATATCCCATAGTTCTTGGAGATTCTGTTCATGATTTCTTACCATCTTCTCTGTTTGTTCAACTTTGTTTTCAAGGTTAAATATTTTGTCTTCAATATCTGAGATTCTGTCTTCCAGGTGTTCTATCCTATTGGTTATGCTTTCTATGGAGTTCTTAATTTGGTTCATTGTTTCCTTCATTTCAAGGACTTCTGTTTTTTTTTTTTTTTCAATATCTCTAACTCTTTATTGAAATGATCTTTTACTTCCTGTATTTGCTCTTTTAACTGTCGATTGGTGCTATCATTCAATGCCTGCATTTGCTCTTTCATCTCATCATTCAATGCCTGCATTTGCTCTTTCATCTCATCGTTTGCTTCCCTGATTATTTTAATTATGTACATTCTGAACTCCCTTTCTGTCATTTCTTCTGCCATGCTGTCATTGGATTTTTTTGATGTAACATCTAGATTTGTTTGGGGCATTTTCTGCCCTTGTTTTCTCATATTTTTCAGGAATCAGTGGGTCATTAAGATATTGTAGATTTCCTCTATTGACTTATAATGTCCCTGAAGATTGCTAGTATATCCCCTCTTATCCTTCAGTAGCCTGCAGTCTTGGAGGAAGTTGATAATGCGGTGCTCCACAAGGAAGCTGCCTCTCTAGGGTTGGTGACCCTCAGGTGGAGTATATTCCCTGCTAGTGGGCAGAGGTGCCTCCACTTGTTGACCAATGGTCATCCAAAGGGGAACTAGGCTGCGGGCTGAGGCAAGGCCTGTTTGAGCCTGTGTCTGTGGTTTTACCGTCCTTGTGGGAAAACCTCACCCGGAGGGAAGACTCACTCGGTGGGGATGTCTCGCTGGTCAGTTCCCCTCCTAGAGGTTCCCCTCAATCTACAACTACTGCCTGGGCAGGGCTGTCTTCCTCTGCAACGTTCCCAGGGGCCCAGACCTACCTCCTGGGCCTGGGAGCCTCACCCTTCGCAGACGAGTCTCCTTAGGCTGCCTCTCTTCAGAGAATCTGCCCGCAGTCCTGGAAACTTCGCTCCACCCCTAAGCGTGTCTCTGTGCAGCTCTTCCACCAAGAAGCCAGCCCTGGGACCCTGCTCTGCACCTAATCACCTGGCTATGCGGCCCCTCCTCTGAGCCGCCACCTGGAGCCCCGTACAATAGCTCAGAGACCCAGAGACCCACCATACACCTCTTCTTCTGGACAGCCACCCAGTGTTCCGACGCAGTCACTAGGAGTCCAAGCAACTCACTTTGCGTCTCCTCCTCCCGCCAACTGCCCGTAGCCCTAGGCAGTCACTCCAAGTCCAAGTGACCTGCCCTGTTCCTCCTCCTCCTCGGGGTAGCCCCCTGGGTGTTCAGGAGCGGTCGCTCGGAGACCAAGCGACCCACCGTGCTCCTCCTCCAGGCAGGCCACTGGTGTTCAGGAGCGGTCGTTCTGAGTCCAAACTGCTCGCCACGCAGCTCCTTCTCAGGCAGCTGCCAGAAGCCCCAGTGGTTGCTCCGAGTCCAAGCGCTGTGCTGAGCCGCCTCCTCTACGATGATCCCAGTTGTCCGTTTACCACTCCTGTGGGGGAGGGGCGTCTTGCTGAGCAACTCTACTTCACAAAGTTCCCTGCGTTCCGGGGCTACCGCCCCATCCGGGACGCCTCCCCAACGGGAGAGACTCACCCGGCAGCTTTGAGTTGGTCACAAGTCTCTCACTATCTCCTCTTTTGAATCCTGCATCCTGGAGCAACATGAAATGCAGCCGCCCTCTAGTCCGCCATCTTGAAAAACAACCCATTAATTTACTCTTAACATTGTATCTGTTAAGTTTTATTCTCTAGAGCAACTAGTCATAAAAGTTGGGGTTTTTACAACTCTGGTTAAAGAGCAACTCTTAGAGTATTGTACGACATTACAAAGTCTAAATTTTCTTTAAGAGCTAACCTTGGTTAATATGAAAAATATCAATGTAAAAAAAAACTATTGATCATTTTATTAAACTGCAAAAGGTATTTTGTTTTGTATCCACAACATTTTTAATCCACTTGTGTTATTTTGGTGAGGAGGAGGAGGTGGGAAAGGAGGATTAGGATTTGGTACTGGGGCTTTGATCCAGGGCTTTGATCCTGCTAGGCAACACTCCACCATGAGTTACATTCCTATCCCTTTTGATTTTTTTTATTCTGAGGCAGGGTCTCAGTAAATGGCCAAGGCTGACAATCTGGTGGCCCTCGTGCCTCAGCTTCTGGAGTCCATAGGATTACAGGTGTGCATCACCATGACTGGTCCACTTCTCTAATCGTGAACACTCCATGTTTTTCAAATGTTGCCTAACCACAAACTGTGTCCAAAATTTATTTTGTCCATAGCCATTTAAGATGCATATGCCCTTTATCCAGAGCATATAATCAGAATTCCTGGGGCCTGGGCTTACATGTACATTCCATTTTATAAGCACTGCATGCAGTTTCCCCACTTTCTCAAAACAGAGCCAAACATTTGCCATTATTACCTGCTCTACTGTTTTCTATCTGATGGCATCTGCAGTGGGGAATGCTGGAAGTTGCAATTTTAAGAGGCTCAAAATTGCTATCTATACCTCACAATCAAAAGTCAGCCAGCACACAAAGCTATTTATGGAGAACACATGGATCATTGGAGGAAAAGGAGCTTAGGAGAAAATCTGTTAAATGATGGTATGCTTCTTTTAGTGTGACTGATCCAATTGTAACATATATTCTATAGAAAATATGAGAATTTACTTAAATTGAACAAATTACATTGTATATCATGTGAGATTTTTTTTAATTGAGTAATTGAATTTCTTCCACAGCATGAAAAAACAAACAAACAAACAAACAATGCTTCTTGTAATTTACGTATGAAAGAAAAGGGAGATTCATTTAAGGACAGTATCGGTTGATTTTGTGTGTTAATGTTGATTTATATTTGAAAACAAAACCTACTAGTTTGGACTTTTAAAATGTTAATGCAAATTAAATGCACATTTAAAAATTGCACATTTATTGGGGTACATCGTGATGTTTCACTACATGTGTGCAATGTATAATCATCTTAAACATATCTATTTTTCAGACATTTATCACTATTTTTGAGGAAAACACACAAATTCCTGTTTTCTATCTGTTTGAGATGTTTAGTACCTATAATTACCCTTCTGTGAAATAGCACATCAGAACTTCTTCGATCCAACTATAATTTAGTAATACACAGAGGTCACTCTTTCCCTTTCCTGACTTCTGGTAATAATTGTAGTTTCCATTTCTATGAAATCAACATTTCTAAATTCCACATATAAGTGAGATCATGCAGTACTTTTCTTTATGCTCCTGACTTATTTTACTTAACATTATGATCTCCAGATAACATCCATGTGATCTCAAAGGAGAGGATCTCATTTATTCTTTTTTCAAGATTGAATCATATTCCATTATGTATTTGCATTGTATTTTCTTTGTCCATTCATCAGTTAATGGATAATCAATTTGTTTCCATTTCTTAGCCATTGTGAATAGTGTCTCAATATACAAGGGAATAAAAGTGTTTCATTGACATACTGATTTCATTTCTTTTGGATATTTACCCAGGGGTGAGATTACTGAATTAGATGGTAATTCTGCTTTTAATTTTTTGAGAAACCTCCATAGTATTTTCTGTAGCATCTGTAATAAATTACATTTCTAACAACAGATGTGGGAATATCTCATTTTTACTTTGATTTTCATTTCTATGATGATTAGTGATGCTGAACATTTTAGCTATCCCACAATTGGTCATTTGTATGTCTTCTGAAAAATGTTTATTAATTCTATTGACCCTTTTTTGTCAGACTTTTTTTCATTGAGTTTTTGGAATTCCTTATATAACCTGGATATCAACCACTTGTCAGATAGTTTGCAAATATCTTCAACGATTCCGTTGACCATCATTCTGATGATTATGTCCTTTGTTTTGCAGAAGATTTTTGGTTTAATGTATTCAAATTTGTCTATGTTTGGTTTTATTTTCTCTATTTGGGGATCTTGTCCAATAAAACCCTTATTTACCCTGTTTTCTTTTAGACATTTTATTTCATTAGGTCTTATATTTTATCCTTAAATTCATTTGATTTTTCTTTTGAAATGAATAAAAGATAGAAGTCTAGTTTCATTCTCCTACTTGTGGATACTCAATTTACCCAGCACCATTTATTGAAAAGAAGTTTTTCTATAATGCATATTCTTGACATCTTTCCCAAAAATCAGTTGAATATGTGGGTTTATTTTAGGCTGTCAGTTTTGTTCTATTTATCAATCAGTCTGTTTATGCTGGTATTATGCTGTTTTGTTCATTATAGCTTATAGTGTATTTTTAAGTCAGGTAGTATAATGTTTCTTTCTTTGGTCTTTTTGTTGTTGTCGTTGTTGTTTATTTGTTTGATTTTGGGTACCAGGGATTGAACTCTGGGGCACTCAACCACTTAGCCATATCCCCAGCCCTATTTTGTATTTTATTTAGAGACAGGGTCTCACTGAGTTGCTGAGCACCTCACCTTGGCTGAAGCCAGCTTTGAAATTTTAGTTCAAACTTTTTTAGTTTCTCCAGCAACTGAGATTACAGGCCTGTACCACGCGGTCCCCTGCACTGTCTTTGTTCTTTTTGCCCATGATGGCTTTGGCTATTCAAGGCATTTGTAGTTCCATAACAATTTTAGGAGTGTTTTTTAGTAGTTTTGTGAAGAGTGACATTATATTTTGATAGGAATTACATTGAATCTGAAGAGTGCTTTGGATAGTATTGATATTTAAGAACATTAATTTTTCCACTCTATGATCATGGAATGCCAACCCACCTTGTGTCCACTTCAGTATCTTTCATCCTATTTCATGAATTTCATGGTAGGAACATTTCACTGCTTGCATTAAATTTATTCCTTGATATCTGTGGCCATTGTAAGTAGGATTTCTGTCCTCATTTCTATTTGGCATATAGCACTATTACAGATTTTTATGTTGATTTAGTGTTCTCCAACTTTGTTTAATGTATTAAAATTGCTTTTTGTGTAATTTGGGGGATCATCTATACGTAAGATTTTGTCTTCTAGAAAACATGAAAATTTGACTTCCTCTTCCAGTTTGGATACACTTTATTCCTTTATCTTTCCTGCTTACTCAGGCTAGGACTTCTGGGTCTACATAAAATAAAAATGGTAAAACTGGGCATCTCTGTCCTCTTCCAGATCTTTGAGTGAAAACTTTCAACTTTCCCCCATCCAGCATTGTTGTTTATAATACATGACCTTTATTATGCACATGTGTATTTCTTCTATATCTAATTTGCTCAGGTTTTTCTTAATCATAAAAATATATTTATTTTATTACATGTTTTTTCTCAATATATTGAAATGATCAAATAGTTCTTGTCTTTGATTTATTTGATGTGTTGTATCACATTTAATTTACATACATCAAATGGTCTTATAACCTTGGTACAAATCTTTATCATGATGAATAATCTGTTTAATGTGCTTTTGGATTTTTTAGTTCATTTTGAGGATTTTTACATCTGTTTTCATCAGGGTTATTGATTTGGGTCTTTGTATAGGGGGATTTGGTATCAGATAATAGTATAATTTTGGCCTCATAGGAAGTGTTTGAAATAATTTTCTCCTGTTAATTTTTTTTTTTTAATAATTTGAAAAGAATTGGCATGTTCTTCTTTAAATGTTTGGTAAAACTCTGTAGTAATACTCCCTGGTCTAGAGGGGATTTTTTGGTGCGTAGTGACTCATTATTGATTCAATAATATAACTTTAAGAATTCTCGCTCATGTCTGCATGGGAGAGAAAAAGGGTTCCTGTTGGAAGGATGGGTTGGTTGCAAAATAATAGCTGAGAAATTTATTTATCAGAAATAAGGTTGGGAGACAGAATTATCTTTAGAATAGGGGCAGGATGGGTTGAGCCATTTAGAAGCATCTAGCTCTAACAAAGGAAGGAGCCCACAATTGGTTTATTTATAGTGGTACAGATCAAAAGAGCTAGGGTTAGAGTTTCTTCAGTGAAAAACAAGATAAGGGGTGGAGTTAAGTCAGCCATTTGGCTCTAGCGGGTCATTCCCACAGTCAGGACCTGCATTTGAACTTCCGAGTGAACCAACATTGCAGGGCAACTAGGTGACTCAGGCGGTGTCCGAGCCCAGATTTCCCTGTCCATAGCTCAATCAAGCTTGGTTCATATACAGGCCATGGGTGGCTTCCCAAAAATAATCTGTTCTGGTCTTCCATTTTTATTGTTTCAATCTTGGTAAATTGTACATGTCAAGAAATCTGCCCATTTCTTCCATATTTGTGGTGCAGTTATTCATAATAATCTCTAGAGATTCTTTATTTTTTTCTGGTGTTTGGTGTCCATGGTACAACCTTCTTTTTCACCTCTACTCTTGTTATGAGTCTCTCTCTCTCTCTCTCTCTCTCTCTCTCTCTCTCTCTCTCTTTGTCTCTCAATTAATCTTGCTAAGATTGTGTTATTCTTTTAATCTTTTTGAAGAACCAGCTCTTCATTTCAGTCATATTTTGTAGTCTTTCTTTTCTGCTCTGAACTTAATTATATCTTTGGGTTTGATTTGTTCTTGTGTTTCTTATTCCTTGAGATATACCAACAGGTTTTTATATGGTATCTTACTCCTTTTTGACTAGGCATTGATTGCTGTGGATTTCCCACTCCAGAGTGCTTGGCTATATTCTACAAGTTTTGGTATTCTGTGTCTCTAATTTGTTTAGCACAACATTTAAATCTCTCCCTTGATTTTTTTTAACTAATGTATTCGTGGTTCAACAGTAAAAAATTAAAGTTCCCAATATTTGTGTAGTTTTGAACGTTTTTCTGGTAATCTATTTATAGTTTTACTGCATTGTTGTAGGAAGTAGTCCAATATGATTTCAATTTTTTGAGTTTTGTTCTGTGTCCTATCTCTTGACCCACTGTAGAGTGTTCCATGTTCTGATTAGAAGATCATGTATTCTGCAGTTGTTGGATGGATTATTCTGTAGATGTACTTTAGGTCCTCTTAGTATAGAGTGAAATTTGTTCTTGACTTTCTATCTGGATAATCTATTACTCAAAGTAGGTTGTGGTTAAGGGGTGGTTATAGTCCTCTACTAAAATTGAATTGTAGTCTGTCACTCCTTTTAGGAGTACTAATATTTGCTTTACATATTTGGGTGCGCTGATACTGGTTAAATATATAAATATATATATATATATATATATAATTGTTAATTCTGATAGGTGAGTTTATGCTCTTATTTGATAAAAATGAATTTTGTACTTTTTAAAATTTAAAGTACATTTTATCTGATAAAAGTATGATCTTCTTTCTTTTGGATTCCATTTGCATGGGATATCTTATGACATCCGGGCTGCCACCAATGAGTAAGGAATAAAATGTCAAAACCCGCTCTCAAGTGGATGGAGTTTTGCTACTCCCTCTGCTGCCCCAGGTGTGGGAGGGGTAGTGGATGCAGTCTTTTTGCTGCCAAAGACATTCCCAGAGGCACAGTTCACAGGGGTCCTCCTGGAGCAGGTCTCTGGAGCTCTGCCCAGCACAAAGTTTCTCCATGGTACGTCTGGTACTGAGTTTCACATATAAGTCTTGGAATTAATTCCTTCATACTTTTCCAAGCTAGAGATTTCTCTTTCCATGCTGATTACAGCAGGGTGACACTGGTAAGTCTTTTTTTTCCTGCCTTTTCCAATGTGTCTTTCCTTTATATTACTCTAAAATCAGCTACTATGGTCTCTGGCCTGGTTTCCTTGGTGGTTGTGAAGGCACATTAGTGTGTGAATAAATGTTCAAACTAGTGTGTGTGTGGAGAGACAAATGCCTAGAGGATTTTAGTCAGCCAACACTGTTTTGGGTCCCACCAGTTTGGAATGTGTCTTTCCAACAGATAGAAACTATAAAAGATCTTTTAATAAGTCCATAATACAATGGCAACCCTACTCATTTGAATATGTTTGAGAATAGTAGTGTTTATTTCTGGAGAATGATGATAACAGGTAAACATGTTATAGCATCTTCCAAAATTTCAAAAAAAATCATACAAGAATGAAGCTGGTTTTGCCCTTATTTTTCTGGAAAAATAAATAAATAAATAAATAAATAAATAAACAAATATTCTGCTGAGTCAGCATTTTTATCCCAGGGGGTGGGGAGGAATGTCAGAGGGAAGATTTTTGAACGTGCTTTGGCTTAACTGGAGTTTGGAGAACTTGGCGAGATGTCAAGATGACTTCAAGGAAGAAGTACCACTGGGTGCAATGGTCAGGTGGCAGTCACTTTCAAATGTTTAGAGAATAAGAAGTCCTGAGGCTTTTCATGCTAATTGTTTAATATACTGTTTTGTTCTTTTCTTTTTGTAACTAGAAGAATAGTATGTGGATTATTTTACTTCTCAAAAATTCATATCTGACTTTTAAAAACTAGTATATTTATGTTACTGTTTAACAAATAAAACATATATATTTTAATATGTAAAATATATACACAGGTTGAAAATAATACCTATAAATTATCATATTTACAAGATTTCCACACACAACATGCCATATTCATGAGAAAAATTAAAGAATGTATCATATTTACACTGTGCTCTATGTGCTCCACGTAATGTTAAATAATTTGAATGTTAAACTAAATAATTTAACTGTGAGAACATTTTCTTCAGTAAGTTAAAATGTGAATAAGTAAATGATTGTTGGCCATTCAATGATGTAAACATTAAAATGTCATTTTTTTTTTTTATATTCTGAATGTAATAGTGAGGAACATAAACATCTATTTGAACTGAAGTTTAAAATTAATGTGTAACAGTTTACTATCCCGGTCCTTCTCTGGATTCTGTTATTCTTTCTTCATACTTCTGTGATTTATTCACTTATTCATATTAGAACTCATAAAATTTTACCTTATTTGCTTAGAAAAGGTACTCCTTATTTAAATTGTCAGATATTAAATTAGTATATGGTCTTAATTTTCTCCATATACTTATATCTCAAGAAAGTTCACAATTTTGATTACAAATATAAAGCATTGCTTACTTTTCATTTTTATAAATAATCTAATTTGATCCTTATAAGGTCCCTAATGTTTGTTTGGAGGTAAGAAAAAATATTTAAATTAAATAATTTGTCCCAAAGAATGCATGTTGGTAGAGTTACAAATCATAGGAGACTGATTTTCTTTCCATCATGTAGCACTGACTTGCATGCTGTCTGACCAACCATGCCTGCAGACCCACATCACACGTCCCATATACTTCACATTTGTAAAGTTGAAACCCTTTCTTGCTTTTACACATAAAAGATTTCATGAAAAAATTCTACCATGACTACATTTATAGATTTTATTTTAAATGGCATATCTGGTCAACTGGATGTACAATGGTTCACTAGCTCTGTTTCCTGTTTAGAAGGAAGCGCATCCTGATCACACCTCTCCAGTCTAAACCTGGCAGGAAGCACCAGAGAGCCAGTACTTAAAAACCTTAGGCCTTTGTTCTTCTAATATCTAGTCTGGTGCATTCATGTTAAGTTCCCCACCCCTACAGGTATTCTCACTCATGATCAATATTATATAATAATACTCTACATATTTACTGTAAGAAAGAAAAAAGGAAGAAAAAAGGAAATGTGTAAAAATGAGAGAAAAGAAGGGAAAGGTGGGCGGGAAGGAATGAAAAAGAAGGAAGAAAGGATATAAGTATTCTTTGAATCTCACTAAAAGCATTTTTAAAAATCTCAAAAATGTTTAGTGAAAAAATATTCATGTTGTACATATACTAGAATGCATTTTTTTATCATTTATCAGTACTTATTAATAATCTGTATTGTTCACCTTTTTCTATTTCCATAAATGTAGGGTTTTCCATAAATGTGTAGATTCTGTCATCCTGAATATAACAGTACACTAGAATAAAGATAGACTGAGTACCACATATTTGAAATTTGAAAATAAAATTCCAAGAGCAAAATCTTGATGAAATAAGCATTTATATATGGTTAATTCTTAGCATATGTGTTATTTTAATATTCTTTGCCTAATTTTTCTTGCTTTCTACATTATTGAAATGATCATGAAAATTCAGTAAAAGGGGACATTTTTTGAAGGAAAACTTGGTAACTAATCGCAAAACACTAGAAAATGGTTACTCTGAAGGAAAGAAGAAAAGAAAGTTAGCTATGCAATAAGCAGAAAAATCACAAAGTTGATTTGAGTTACAGAATTTAGATAACAAGAACCTAAACCACTGGAAAATCTGAAAGTATTTATTGTCATAAACAATATCCCAGACATTTGATACGTTATTTCTGAACATAGAATTCTAAAAGGAAAATGGAAGATAACTTGAAATATTTATGTACTATAGACTCATACTACAAGTAAGTAAAATAATTGGTAATGCCTTTTACATGTTGTAAACAACACTAAATAAAAATAAAATATAATCGGCAGTAAAAAACTCATTTAGAAGCAAAATCTTTCAAAAGGCTCTGGCAACACTTAAAGGAAGCAAACCAATTTAAATCAAACAACTTAAGGAGTATTATCAAAGGGAAAATAATCATCTCATATTTATGCATGCAGCATAATGAACCAAAAAACACAATAAGGCAAATACATTAGATTAGCATAATTTTATTTTACTATTCAGATTTATAAGTGAGAAATTGATTTTGCTTCAATTACTGCATTCTCCCTGCAGTTCACACATTTTATTTCAATCTATGCCTCTGTTTGAATCTAGTACCATTCATTCTTTTCTATAGATTTTTATCATGTTACAGGTTGGTTTTAAATTTGCAATTATTCATGACTAATTTTGGCGAAAGTAGGCAATTAATAGATTTAATAGATTCACTAAACTTACTTAAGAATAAAATTTGGATTTCATTGTACCCCAAAGATGTTGTTTGGCAAAACTTTTCATTTTTTGGTAGAATCATTGATCTACATGACTTCAGTAATTATAGTCATCATTATGAAGCATTCATTAACTCAAATTCTACCAGAAGAAATATATAATATTCAATTTCTGAAATTAGATTTCCCTCCAGTCTCAGACTGAGGACATAAAGCCTTTTAAATTAAGAAGAAAAATTTTATTTTTTCTTTCAAACATTTGGATTTTCAGACATAATTAGGCTGTTTATTCTGAGAGAAAAAAAATTCTCCCATAATGATAGTCATACAAATAACATTTTTAATATGTTTTAATGAGGTTTTTACTAAACTATAGAAAAGCAGACAAAGGACCTGAAATCTGTGTGCCTATTTTGTTCTTAGGGTTTGCTAGTGATCAAATCGTCAATTAAAACAGACATATTTTCAACTACTAAATTATAATGATAAAGATATATTTCTATGTGTCCACTTATCGTGCCTTACAACTAATAAATATCAATTAAATAAAATTGAAAGTATATTGTAAGATATTATTTAGTAGTTTTAGTTTATGGTAATACTTTCTTTAGTGGCATTTTAAATAATGTCTTACAAATATCCTAATATTAAATAATAATTATCAACAATTTTAAAGTCTACTATTCACTGTATTGCAGCACCTCAGTGAGCCAAAGATGATATGAAAGTCTAATATGCTAATTGTTGGCCATATCCATTCTGACTTAATGTGTTATATATGATAAAATTTAACATAGACAGTTAACATTAATTTTTAGGATTATTGGTTTCTTTAAGTTCCTATTTGTGTGCTTCTTAATTAGATCGTTAGATTTGCTGATAAGAGGAGGTATGGCGGATGTTTAGTGATAATTAGTTCTAACAAATATGTGTGTCCAGAAAAATAATTAAATTCTGTAATTATAAGAAACTAGGTCTCATTATGTTAATGACTATAGGTCAAAAAAATAAAATATTTTATCAATTTAATGAAAGAAACTCCTCTGTAAATGCTAATAATTGTTAACATTAGTTAAATCCTTAATGTTTTGGCCCACATGTTATTCAACTTATAGGAATGGTTCACTCAATCATTACAAAGTCCTTAAGGTAGTTCATATAATTATCTTCTCTTTGGAAACCAGGACACTGAGTCACAGAGAGCTTGGTTTATTTTCCTAAGGCTTACTCTTGCATGTGGTTGAGTCTTGATTTGAAATCAGGCAGTCTGATGCTAAAATTCTCCACATTAGTCCAGTTCTGTATTATGTAAAAGAAAAGGAGGATAAATAAGGAAATATCTACCAGAAAATTTTTAAAAAATGAACTTTTGAGAGTTGCATTAATAGTAGTGTAAATGTCACACAAACACACACAAGAAGGCATGTACAGATATGTTCACTACATAAAAATACTGTTGATAAGAAACTTCAAAAGTTATTGAATTTCATTCCTCTCATTTTTAATTTTCAATGAAAGATTAAACAATAAAAAAGGGTTTATTTTATATTCCATAGAGAATCATTTACTTTTTCAATTAAAATAATTTCTCTACATTTGAGTACTAAACAGTAATTTTATTTCTGATAATAAAATTTTAATATTGATTTGCAAGAGTCACATTGCTCTTAAAAATTTATCAAATGTCTAGCTACAGTCACTACCTATGGCATCTCATTCAGCTTTATTGCATTAGGTTCCATTGATAACAAATGACTCATGACTTTTTATCTCTAAACTTGAGACTTAACTGTCTTCGATTCTGTGATCAACAGGCAAACTTGGGTGTTACCTCTCCTCTGACTCAGATGCTCTCCAAAAGCCTTTCCCTCTCAATTAATGAAATTGCTCAAACAGTTCAACAAAAAGTCTAGTCCTATCCTTAACCATCCTCCTTCTCCCACAGTTCCAAATGTACTCCACAAGCTATGCTGTGTTAATTCTTCAAATTCACTGAAAGACCATCGACTTCTCAACAATTACTCCTTGACTCACTGGAACCATTTCCTGACTTAATAAATTGTTTCTAATTTTGCATATACAGACTATTTTCTACACAGAAGCCAAATTAAGTTTCTAGTGACATCTAATATAGATGTCATTCTATCATGTTATCATCATCTTAGAGTAAAAGGCAAAACCACAGGGTTTATAAGTCTTATAGGTTCCATATGGTATGGTACAATTTCCTCTCTAAGCATAGAGATTCCCTCTTTCCACCCCCACTCTGCTCTAATCACACCACAAGGACCAATGACTAGCACCTGTGAACTTCTGTAAACATCTATAGAACATTCAATTCAGAATGTTCTGCTTCACATATTCATTCCAGTCAGCCTGGTTCTTTCCCCAGATAACATTGCCTTCCCTTATGTGACACTTTCTCACAGCAAAGTGCAGGATATAAAATTAACACCCATAAATCAATTGCATTTCTATACACCAATGATGAATCAGCTGAAAGAGAAATTAGAAAAATTATCCCATTCACGATAGCCTCAAGAAAAGAAATATATATATATATATATATATATATATATATATATATACCTGAGAATAAATTATATATATATACCTGAGAATAAATCTTAACAAAAGAGGGAAAAGAACTGTACAATGAAAACTACAAAATACTAAAGAAAGAAACTCAAGAAGACCATAGAAGATGGAAAGATCTCCCATGTTCTTCAATAGACAGAATATTGTCAAAACAGCCATACTAACAAAAGTGCGATACAGATTTCATGCAATTTATATTAACATTCAATGACGTTCTTTATAGAAATAGAAAAAGCAATCGTGAAATTCATTTGTAAAAATAAAGAGGCCAAGATTAGACAGAGCAATCTTTAGTGAGAAAAGTGAAGCAGAAGGCATCACAATACCAGACTTAAACTATACTACAGAGCTGTAATAACAAATATGTCATAGTTGGCACCAAAACAGACATGAAAACCAATGGAATAGAATAGAAGACACAGAGACAAACCCATGTAAATACAAGTATTTCATACTAGACAAAGATACCAGAAATATACATTGCTAAAAAGATTGCCTTGTCAACAAATGGTGCTGGGAAAACTGAAAATCCATATGTGGAAAAATGAAATTGAACCTCTCTCTCTCCCCCTGCAAAAAAACTCAATTTGATGTGGGTGAGAGACCTAGGTATTAGACCAGAAATCCTGTGCCTACTAGAAGAA
The DNA here is from genome assembly GCF_902686445.1 of Sciurus carolinensis. NCBI lineage: Eukaryota > Metazoa > Chordata > Mammalia > Rodentia > Sciuridae > Sciurus > Sciurus carolinensis. The sequence continues at coordinate 92,445,076 of NC_062224.1, forward strand.
AATGTCAGCTCAACACTCCATCATGTTTGCTGACTTCCTCAACTAGACTTTTAAAGCACAAGAAGTAAAATCAAGAATCAATAAATGGGATGGTTTCAAAATAAAAGCTTCTTCACAGTAAAGGAAACAATCAAGAATGTGAGGAGAGAGCCTACAGAATGGGAGAAAATCTTTGCCACTTGCATCTCAGATAGAGCATTAATCTCCAGGATATATAAAGAACTCGAAAAACTGAACACCAAAACACCAATAACCCAATCAGTACATGGGCGAAGGAACTGAACAGACAATTCATACAAGAAGAAATATGATTGGTCAACAGATATATGAAAAAATGTCCAACATCATTAGCAATTGGAGAAATACAAGCTAAAACTACATTGATATTTTATCTCACTCCAGTCCAAATGGCAATTATCAACAATACAAGTAACAATAAATGTGTGTGAGGATGTGGGAAAAAATGTTCACTCATACTTTGCTGATAGGACTGAAAATTGCTACAACCACTATGGAAAGCAATATAGAGATTCCTTAGAAAACTTGGAATGGAACCACCATTTGACCCAGTTATCCTACTCCTTGGTATATACCCAACACTTAAAATCATCATACTATAGTGACATGGTCACATCAATATTTATAGCAGCTCAATTCACAATAGCTAAACTATGGAAGCAGCCTAGGTGCCCTACAACAGATGACTGGATAAAGAAAATGTGGTATATATACACATGGAATATTACTCATCCATATACCAAAAAATCAAAGGTCAAATATTTCTGATATGTGGATGCTAACAAACAACAATGGGGGTAAGGAAGAATTGAAGTTGGTGGATTATGAAAGGGGAATGAAAGGAAGAGAGGGGGAACAGGAATAGGAGAGACAGTGAAATGAATCTGACATAACTTTCCGATGTTCGTATATGAATACACCACAGTGAATCTCCACATCATGTACAACCACAAGATTGGGATCTCAATTAGAATAAGATGTACTCCATGTTTGTATACATGTGTCAAAATATACTTTACTGCCTTGTATAACCAAAAAGAAAAAAACAAAGGAAAAAATCAGCCTTTTTTTCAAACTTGTGTTGGCCAAAATGGACTTGATTTCCCTAATTTCCTACTTACTCTAGAACGTCTCTTTTGTTGGTCCTTTCAAAACTGACTCTCATGAGTGGGGTCTTCATAGAGACACAGTTCCTCTGACCACAATGGCTAATAATGCCTCTCCTGATAATTCTTTAATATTTTTACGTTTTACCTCATAATATTTAAATCATAAAACTAATACTATTTGTGTGTTTAGCTACTCACTTCTTTCTGGTCTTTCCCCACAAAATCTAAGCTTGATGAAGGAACATTCTCTTATGTATGGCTGCCCAAACCTTATATTCCTGAGAATGATGTGTGACATCATCATCTCTGTAGCTCTCTCTGGGTCAGTCCCTTGACTGCTGCTGTTTTCTTATCTTTAATTCCAGTAATTGTACCCACCTGCCTGTTTGATACATCATTATTGTGTTTGATTCCCATTACCTCAGGTTATAAAATACCTGAGAGAGTCAACTTACAAGGAGGAGAGTTTCATTTTGGTTCCTGGTTTCAGAAGTTTTAAGTTCATGGTCACTCAGACCTGTTGTCCTTGGACCTGAGGCACAGTAGCACATCATGGTGCAGCATGTTCACCTCCTGGGTGAAAAGAGGGTGTCCCCCACTGTGCTCCACCTCAAAGCTTATACCACTTTCCAGGATTGAGAAGCTGAGAAAAAAACATCCAGAACTTCAGGTCAGAGGGATATTCAAATTCCAGAACTTTAATATTCAAATAATTAACTTTGATATTTAATAAAATTCAGTGACGTTTAAGTGAATTTGTTGAAATTAGAATAAATGAAATTTAATAAGTTAAACATTGCTATGAAAACTAAAAATTCTCAGATGTAGTTCAGAAAAAGTAAAACTTCTTAAATATTTATTTTAAAATTTTTTCTATAAATTCACTATTTCATTCTTTGTGTCATAAGAAAAAATGCAACAGTATGATTTTAAAAGCTATAGTTTGCATAGCATATATCATTTATGAACCTAAAAAGGGTTCTGCATGATCCAAGATACAGTAATAAGTAGAGGTAGTTAAATGGAATAAATGCATGTAAAATCTTTCATAGTTCTGTTGCATCTTAGTTATAAATATGTTTATGAATAAAATATTCATTCTCCTGATCTAATTGTTTATTTGTAACACAGTGATATAAAATAGCTAAGCAAATAAGGATTAATAAAACCATTAAACCAATAACCATAAAGGCAAATAAAATTGCAGTTTCTTTCATCATAAACTCTCATAATTTCACAGATTATGTTCCTAAATTCTGGCTTAGATATACTAAATTGTATGACCAGTTTTCCAAGTTGGTCAAAAAGCAAGAAATAAACATTTTCATTTATTCAAATGTTTCACTTAATAGTCTAGTGAGAAGACCATCCAAATCATTAAACCAGATGTGATTATCTTGTAAGGGCAGGTAAATTTTATTTCAGTTAATTTTGTACAATGAAGTGGATATTTGTCAAATTCCATGTGGTCCTGCTTTTCTATTTAGATCTTGCTCCTCACAGCCATGGACATGCCAACAAAATTGTATAGTAACCCTGCCCCCACCTATGTAAATCTCAGCAAATGTAAGGTGGTATCTTACTATTAACATTTAAATCACGGATTAATCAGACTCTATCTTTTGATAGTCTGGACTAGATGAGATAAAATCTACAACTAGACATACCTGAATCGAGAAAAGATCTTTTAAAGTTAGGCCTAAAGTTTTATTAATTGACTATATGAGAGCAAAGCAAACACTTTGTTGGAATTGGTGACTGTGGGAAATAAGATGGCAGGCTAATTACTGAAAGAAAAGTCTCCTGTTCACCATGTTTCAAGGTTTAATAATCATTTTTATCCTGATTTGATTATGTCCCTCTGCTTACTTGGATTTTATGTATGTAAGTACCTATTTACATAAATATCCTCTTTTACTCAAAATAATTTGAGTGTTCCTATGACTGAGATGTCAAATGAATGTCAGTGAAATAGGGCAGCGAGCTGTAGGAGCCATGCCCAAACAGTTGGGAAGCAATAGACTGGTTCATAAATTGGGGAATTTAAGGTTCTTATATTAGGAAATAAAAATAGATATCTCTATAACATACAATATTTGGAAATTATAACACCAAAGAGTTAAATGTCCTAGGAAAAAAATTGCAACTAAAAGTAATCAGAATTAGGATAGACATAGATTTAGATTTAGAGTATTTTTCTTTCAAAACACAAAATGTAGAATTCATAAAAGAAATATGAATATAATCAAGTAAAAGAAAATACTCGATACTCCATGTTGACTTAGACTGCATATCCATGCACCTCAAGTGTCAAATAAATCCAGAGTAAATTGCCTGAAGTGAGTGAGATGACAGAGAGGGCATTTTAAGGTTTAGTTGCTTTTTACAGACAATTGAGACAAATTTGCCAAAACATATGCATAATGCTCCACAGGGACTATATATACATCTGACTGTCATTTAGATTTTATTTTTCTCAAAACCAATAAAAGAGTACACAAAATAGTAAAGCTTTCACAAACACCTGCCTAGATTTATATTGCTATCTAATTACATTTCCTTTGGTTCTCAAGATACAAGGATAAAGAAAGTGATTGTCATTACATCTTGTAGTATCTTATTTGACAACTGAAAATACCTACATTTGACTATGATTTATCATTTCAGTTTAAAATAATGAAGGAAATGTCTATTACCTTCCAATTTTTCTGTTCCTATTAATTGCTGAAACATAAACAATTACAAACTAATGTTTGCTCAATATATTGAAAGCATCTCAACTTTTCCAAAGAAACAAATTTTTCTCTATATTTAAGAGTGTTTTTACACCTGTTTTATTCATAGCACTTGATACTGGTTCTCCAAATGTCAAATATCAATGTACTTCCCAAAACACATGACATCTTAATAGATACTCTTAACTATGAAGGTATCAGAATAATTAATATTTATTTTTTCAATTTTAAAAAAAGAGCATGTAAATTATTTGTTATATATGAGCCATTTCTTTGTTCACCTTACATATATAAAATAAAATAATAGGACATGTAAATGTCCATAATTGCCAGAAAAAAATTGAATTTTAAAGTAAATGATAATATACCTATGAATACTTGAATAATACATACATTTTATCCCAGAGCAAAGCATTTTTGAATAACAACTTTCTCTGTTTTCTGTTAGTTCTTTTGCTTTGAATAGTTACTAATGTTTTATCAAATTATTTAAAATGTTGTCATTTAAGAATTCATGTGTACACATACATACAATAGTTACATAGATCCTTCCTGTCACTGGGATACAAATTGTTGTTTACTCATGAGCCTGGCAGGGAAGTGAGCGAGACAAGGGTTTCTGGGAGTCACAGGGCTTTAAACACTTGGATGTTGTTCTAAGGCTCTGAGAAGAATAGAGCAGAGAGAAAGGGGTACATTATGGTTTGGGTTTAAACCCATCTCTCAGAACTCCAAATGCATACACACCACAAACATCCTCACCACACATGCACTCACTCCCTAAAATCTTAAAGTAGTCTTACTTCCTATAATCATTGGAATATGTACTTTTATATATATTGATATCAGAGAAATTTACTCTTCTGCACGTACGTCATTTTTGACAGAAAGTAAAAACTTAACTGAATAAAATTAGTGCGAGAACAAAATTGTTTCCCAGCCCTCACTGAGACCCTGTTAAAGTGAACATAGTCAGAGACACAGAATGAAGCACATCTCTATGACCTGGTTCCAGGACAGCTGGGTCCCGGGAGAGTTCAAAGACTGGTGCACCCTAGGAAGGCTAGGCAAAGTTCCCTGGCCCTGGCGCACGGACTCGCCCTCAGGCCCTGAGGTCAGGTAAGCACCAACATGTCCCAACTCTGTTCCAGGACTTGTGCCTTTTATTTATTCTCTAAAACCTATAAGAGTGTCCTTTACACACAGTTAGCATATATTACCTAAACTTTTCCGTCATAATTTACTTTATCAATTGATATGTTAACTTTCTATCCACATATCTTATAACACGGCATCAAATTTCTTGGGCAATATGGTTGTGTATAAGGATGGACCCAAATAAATTTGTTTGACATACTGTTTCCTTGTTTGTTAGATGATTTCTTCTTTCCTTTCTTCCTTACTCCCTTTTCTGTTTCTCTCGTTCTTTCTTTCCCCTCCCTTCCTCCCTTCCTCCCTTCCTCCCTTCCTTTCTTCCTTCCTTCTTTCCTTCCTTCCTTCCTTCCTTCCTTCCTTCCTCCCTCCCTCCTTCCTTTCTTCCCAGTCATATTAATATTTAGGTTTCAAGCCCTGTCTACAGCTTACTAAAAAGACTCTTAACAAGTGGAGAGTAACAGAAATTCTCAAGTACAAGTAAATGAACTGGAATTAGTCTTTGTTTTCCAATTATTTCTCATTGCTGTTCATATTTTCTCTGATCAATTTCACTCATAACATAGCATTTAATCACAATTATTTTCTTCTGTTTGAGATCTGCAAATCATTTCTTTTTTTTTAAAATTAAGTCCATAACAACTTAAGTTGTTTTTTTTGTTTTTTTTTTCCTGTAAGACAGGTATGTTATATCATTACTTACAAGGTTTGTACAATTCATTATATTCATTTGGGCCTCAGTAATTTGGAATATTCAAAATGGTAAATATATGTGATAATGCAGATAGATACATAAATATATAATATTACTAAAATACATGAAGCATTAATATTACTTTTGATTCTTTAAAGTCAACTTTAATTTTGCTTCATTTTGTGTATTTCTAAAAATAAGAAATTTTACTTAACATTTTATAGACTTCATCTTTTACAATATTTGCAGGAAAATTAAACTGAAATTAGATATTTCCCATGTATAGCCCCTGCCTCCACATATGCACAGTCTCCACTATTATCAATATCCTCTATAGATATGGGGCATATCTTATAATTGGTGCACCTTCACTGAGATATTGTGATCACCCAATATCCTTAGTATCCTTAGTTTACATTAGAGTCTGTTCTCAGTACTATGGGTTATGATAAATATGGAATGTCATGTATGCACTATTGTAATATCCTTCAGAGTAATTTTATTGATCCCAAAATCTTTTGTGTTCTACCTATTCTTTGCTCTCCTCCTCCTAAGTGCTAGCAACCACTAATCTTTTACCATATCTATAATTTTTGTTTCCTGGAATGTCACATATTTTGATTCACACAGTTTGCAGTTTTTTCTCAGATTTTTTTCATTTAGTAATATGCATTTAAGTTTATCATGTGTCTTTTCATGTCTTGATAATTCAGATATTTTTAGTCCTGAATAATAATTCATTATCTCGATGTACCAGTTTTTCTGCTCATTCACCTAAAGCATATATTGGTTGATTCCAAATTTGGGCATCATGAACAAACTGCTATGAAGACATGTGTACAGATTTTTATGTGGAAATGTTTCCATCTTCTTTGGGTAAATATTAGGTAGTGTGATTTATAAAATATGTGGTAAGAGTACGTTTATTTCCTCTAAAAACTGGAACAAGGCAAGGATACCTTCTTTCACCACTTCTATTCAACATCATGCTTGAAACTCTAACCAGAACAATTAAACAGAAGAAAGAAATTAAAGAGATACAAACTAGTCCACCAGAAAACTTCCAGAACTCATAAATGAATTCAACAAAGTAGCAGGATATAAAATTAACACCCATAAATCAACTGCATTCCTATACAGAAGTGATGAATCAACTGAAAGAGAAATTAGGAAGACCACCCCATTCACAATAACCTCAAAAACAATAAAACTTTTGGAACTCAATCTATGAAAAGAGATGAAAGACCTCTTCAATGAAACCTACAGAACACTTAATAAAGAAATTGAAGAAGACCTACCTCAGAAGATGGAAGGATCTTCCATGTTCTTGGATAGGCAGAATTAATATTGTCAAAATGGCCATAAGACGAAAAGCTCTATACAGATTGAATGCAATTCCTATTAAAATTCCAATGGTGTTCTTCATAGAAATAGAAAAAGTAATCATGAAATTCATTTGGAAAAATAAAAGGCCCAGAATAGCCAAAGCAATCTTTAGCAAGAAAAGTAAAGCAGAAGATATCACAATACCAGGCCTTAAATTATACTACAGAGCTATAGAAACCAAAATGGCATGGTATTGGCACCAAAACAGAAAAGTAAACCAATGGTACAGAATAGAAGACAAAGAGGCAAACCTACCTAAATACAGTTATTTCATACTAAAGTTATCAAAAATATATATTGGAGAAAAGATAGCTTCTTCAACAAATGGTATTGGGAAAACTGAAAATCTGTATGTAGTAAAATGAAATTAAACTCCTATATTTCAAAACTCAAACTCAACTCACAAAACTGAACTCAAAGTGGATTAAGGACCTAGGCATTATACCAGAGACCCTGGACCTAAGAGAAGAAAACGTAGTCCCAAATATCTATCATGTCAGCTTGGGAACTGACTTCCTTAACAAGACTCCTAAAGTGCAAGAAGTAAAATCAAAAATCAGTAAATGGAATGGTCTCAAACTAAAAAGCTTCTTCACAGTAAAGGAAACTATAAAGAATGTGAAGACAGCACATATTGAATGGGAGAAAATCTTTGCCACTTGCACCTCAGAGAGAGAGTTAATCTCCAGGATATATAAAGAACTAAAAAAAATTGAACACCATAAAACAAATAACCCAATCAATAAATGGGCAAAGGAAATGAACAGGCAATTCACAGAAAAAGAAATATGATCTGTCAACAAATATATGAAAAAATGTTCAATAGCTCTAGTAGTTAGAGAAATGCAAATTAAAACTACACTGAGATTTCATCTTACTACTGTCAAAATGGCAATTATTAATATTATAAGTAACAATAAATGTTTGTGAGGTTGTGGGGAAAAAGGTTCACTCCTACATTGATAATGGGACTGCAAATTGTTGCAACCACTATGGAAAGCAGTATAGAGATTCCTCATAAAACTTGGAATGGAATCACCATTTGACCCAGTTATCATACTCCTCTGTATATATCCAAAGGACTTAAAATCATCATACTATAATGATGAGGCCACATCAATGTTTATAGTAACAATAGCTAAAATGTGGAACGAACCTAGGTGCCCTTCAACAAATGAATGGATACAGAAAATGTGGAACTTATACACACTGGAATATTACTGAGCCATAAAGAGAAATGAAATTACAGCCTTTGCCAGTAAACAGATGGAACAGGAGAATATGCTAAGTGAAATAAGCCAATTCCCCACCCAGAACAAAGGCCAAATGTTCTCCCTGATATGTGAATGCTAGCTCACAATAAGGAGGGTAATGGAAGAATAGAAGTACTTTGCATTAGACAAAGGAGAATGAAAGGAAGCCAGGGGGAATGGGAATAGGAAAGATAGTAGAATGAATCAGACATTACTTTCCTATTTTCATACATGAACAGAATACCAATGTAATTCCACATCACGTACAACCAGAAGAATGGGAAGTTGTACAACCAGAAGAATGGGAAGTTGTACTCTATGTATGTACAATATGTCAAAATACATTCTACTGTCATGTATAACTAAAAAGAACAAATAAAAATAATAATAAAAATCAAACAAACAAAGAAGCAGCCACCAAATTGTCTTCCAGATGCACTAATTTTAGATTCCCACAAGCAATCAATGAGAATTCTTGTTCCATATCCCTTCCAGCATTTGGTGTTATCCATGTTCTGGATTTTGGTCATTGTAATAGGTGTGTAGGGGTAAATAAGCATAATTTTAATTTGCATTTCCCTGAAGACATATGATGTGGGTTATCTTCCTATGATTGTTTTCTGTCTGATGGTTAAATTTAGGTATTAACTTTATTGAATTAAGGAATATATTGATGGCTAGTAAGATATTTTTTTCTGGGTATGACTGTGAAGGTGTTTGTGGAAGAGATTGGCATTTTGATCATTGGATTAAGAAAGATCCCCTCTCCTGAATGTGGGTGTGCATTATCCAATCATATGAGGGCTTGTGCTGAAAAAGAAAAAAAAAAAAAAGGCAAAAGAAAGATTAATTCTTTCTCTCTGTTGGACCTGGTGCTTCCATCCTCTCCCATTTTTGGACATCAGAACTATAGATTCTTGGGCCATCACATGCCAATAACTATAACAGTGGGCCCTGAGTTTGGATTAAGAGTTATATCATGAGTCCCCTGGTTCTCAGATCTTTGTACTCAGAACAAGTTATACCACAGACTTCCCTGGTTATACAGTGGTAGGCTGGGACTACTCAGTCTTCATAATTTTTGTCAAATAATTTCCATTTTAAACCCTTTCTGATTATCTATCTCTTGATTTCTATCATCTATCTACATCTGTGTATCCCAGTGATTGTTACTCTGGAGAATCCTCACTAATATACCATCTACATATTTTATTTGGTTATGTGTCTGTTAAGGTTTGTTCTTTTCCTTTATCAAGTTGTTTATTTTCTTATTAAGATTTAAATGCTTGTTTTTTAAAATATATATTTTGGGTAACAATTTTTGACCATATCCATATTTTATGTATTATTTTTAAATCAGATGTGCTTTTTATACTCAGGAGACCATGTGCATGTTCACATTCTATTCTTCATAGCAGAAGATTTTAACATTTAAACATCCATCCTATCAATTCTTTCCTTCATTAACTGTGCTGCCGTGTCCTCCGTGGTCATTTATTTATTCAGGTTACTGAATGGAGTGGCAAGGGGAATGAGAAAAGACCTACAGACACAAAAGTAGAGAAAAAGTTTGGGCCAGGTGGATCAGCCAACCTCTGATGGAGGAAGACTGAACACAAACAAGCTTGACACATTTATTATATAGGTTTTAACATCATAGGGATTTATTTTGAGAAAGTTACTTTAAAACAAACAGAACCAAGGTCAAAGGTGTGAATACCTCAATTACAGTTATCAACTTGCGCCCATGATTTTCTACCCCCAGGCAGATAGTGATTGAACCTTAGGTCATGAACTGATAAATTCTGTGACTGAGCACAGAACTCCCCTTTGAACAGTGCATCGCCATAGCAACTGGGCAATATTCAATCTGTGCCTTTGCACCAAGAAACTCCCAAGAGTGGTATCGCCTCTGTCCCTGGGCAGTTCAAGATCCATAATTCATTTCCCACTCCCAATATTGTGCCTTTGATATTGTAGGTAAAAAGTCATCACTGTATCCACAGTAATTATCTTCTAGGAGTTTTGTAGCTTTGCATTTTACATTTAAGCACGTGATCCATTTTGACTTGATATTTGTTAAAGATTTCTGCAAAGTACTTTAAAAGAAACAGAAAGATTAGTGTTTGATCCAATAATTGGAGAATTATAGCCTAGCAAAATTGACACACCAAATAATCATTGTCTTCTAACAATTATATACATTTGCGCGCGCACACACATGCACACGCACATATACGTACATAAATATTTTTTTCCCAAGTGTGAAGGTTAGAAGGTTTGAGGTTCGGGATGTCAGGCAGTAGAAATTCCCTCTTATTTAAGGGTTGGTAACTTTTTTTATTCTATTCAGACTTTCAACTAATTAGATGATCCCAATTCATATTAAGAGTGGAGACCCAAGCTACCTTCCTTAGTTTATTCATTTAAAATTAGAACTTTTACATAAATGATCTTACAGAAGCACCCAGAATAATATTTGATCAACTATCTAGGTATCCCTGTACTCAACCAAATTGACATACAACATTAACTATCATAATTTCTAACAGCATTCTCAAAATATTTCTATAGGTATAAACAAGATTATATTTTCTTATGGAAAGGCTGAGGAGCCAGAAAAGCTAAAATAATTTTGCCTTTTTGTTCATTGTTATTTCACTATCTTAGTATACAAGAGCTATCTTTATCAAATGAATAAATGACACTTAGGAAAGAAAGGATTCATTCCTCACTCTCCTTTTTTTTTTTTTCCTGACAGAAAAGAATATCTACCTCTTGAGAATTACATAGAAAGAAAATGTGCCTTCTCTCTTCCTTCCATTGGCTCCTCTTTCTGAAGATGACAAGGGAAGAGTCACAGTGAATATGAGCAGAAGGATGTCAGTCTCTCCCACCTCTGTGGAAACTTCCCTCAGATGAACTCAGCACTCCTAAGTCTAGTTTTACCATTGTAACATTAATATTTTCACATCTAACTTCTTTGAGATCATCTATTGACTCAGAACTCAAATGAAGGAAAGTTGAAATTCACTTTTAATACTGAACCATCTTAAAGCATAGCAGAAGATTAAAATCTCCACACTTACTTTGTAAAATATTTTCTTACTATAATATTCAAACATCATGTAATGAAATACTCTTTTTTTCCTAAGCAAGGATGTGGAATTCCTGAGAAAACACCTAACCAAAAAAATTCATATATTTGTGTATGCGATTTGCTAAAATTTTGTTCAGAATTTCGGTGTCCATGTTCATTAAGGATATTGGTCTGAAATTTTCTTTCCTCGATGTGTCTCTGTCTGGTTTAGGTATCAGGGTGATATTGGCTTCATAGAATGAGTTTGGGAGGGTTCCCTCCTCTTCTATTTCATGGAATACTTTGAGGAGTATTGGAATGAGTTCTTTAAAGGTTTTGTAGAACTTGTCTGAGAACCCATCTGGTCCTGGACTTTTCTTTGTTGGTAGGCTTTTGATGACCTCTTCTATTTCATTGCTTGAAATTGATTTATTTAAGTTGTGTATGTCCTCCTGGTTCAGTTTAGGATATTCATATGTCTCTAGAAACTTGTTGATGTCTTCGAGGTTTTCTGTTTTGTTGGAGTATAGATTTTCAAAATAGCTTCTAATTATGTTTTGTATTTCACTTGTGTCTGTTGTGATATTTCCTTGTTCATTCCGAATTTTAGTAATTTGAGTTTTGTCTCTCTTCCTCTTTGTTAGTGTGGCTAAGGGTTTATCAATTTTGTTTATTTTTTCAAAGAACCAACTCTTTATTTTGTTAATTTTTTGATTGTTTCTTTTGTTTCAATTTCATTGATTTCAGCTCTGATTTTAACTATTTCCTGTCTTTTACTACTTTTGGTGTTGGTCTGCTCTTCTTTTTCTAGGGCTTTGAGCTGTCATGTTTAGTCGTTTATTTGTTGATTTTTTTCTTCTTTTGTTGAATGTGCTCCATGAAATAAATCTTCCTCTAAGTACTGCTTTCATAGTGTCCCAGAGATTTTGATATGATGTGTCTTTGTTCTCGTTTACTTCTAAGAATTTTTGTATTTCCCTCCTGATGTCTTCTGTTATCCATTCATCATATAATAGTGTATTATTTAATCTCTGGGTATTGGAGAAGTTTCTGTTTTTTATTCTGTCATTTATTTCTAATTTCAATCCATTATGATCTGATAGAATAGAAGGTAGTATCTCTATCTTCTTGTATTTGCTAACAATAGCTTTGTGGCATAAAATATGATCTATTATAGAGAAGGATCCATGTGCTGCTGAGAAGAAAGTGTATTCATTCTTTGTTGGATGGTATATTCTATATATGTCTGTTAAGTCTAAATTGTTGATTGTGTTATTGAGATCTATGGTTTCTTTATTCAATTTTTGTTTGGAAGATCAAGTGGGCTTCATCCCAGGGATGCAAGGTTGGTTCAACAACTGGAAATCAATAAATGTCTTTCACCATATCAACAGACATAAAGTTAAGAATCACATGATTATTTCAATAGATGCAGAAAAAGCATTCGATAAAATACAGCACCCCTTCATGATGAAAACATTAGAAAAAATAGGGATAGTGGGAACATTCTTTAACATTGTAAAGGCCATCTATGCTAAGCCCATGGCCAATATCATTTTAAATGGTGAAAAACTGAAAGCATTCCCCCTAAAAACTGGAACAAGGCAGGGATGCCCTCTTTCACCGCTTCTATTCAACATCATCCTTGAGACTCTAGCCAGAGCAATCAGACAAACCAAAGAAATTAAAGGGATACGAATAGAAAAAGAAGAACTCAAACTATCCCTGTTCGCTGACGGCATGATTATATATTTAGAGGAACCAGGAAATTCCACCAGAAAAGTTTTAGAACTCATAAGTGAATTCAATGAAGTAGCAGGTTAGAAAATCAATGCTCATAAATACAATGCACTTTTATACATAAGTGATGAATCTTCAGAAAGAGAAGTTAGGAAAACTACCCCATTCACAATAGACTTGAAAAAAAAAATAATTGAGGTGAAAGACCTCTACAATGAGAACTACAGAACACTAAAGAAAGAAATTAAAGGAAACCTTAGAAGATGGAAAGATCTCCCATGTTCTTGAATAGGCAGAATTAATATTGTCAAAATGGCCATACTACCAAAAGTGCAATACAGATTCAATGCAATTCCAATTAAAATCCCAATGACTTACCTTACAGAAATAGAGCAAGCAATCATGAAATTCATCTGGAAGAATAAGAAACCCAGAATAACTAAAGAAATGCTTAGCAGAAAGAGCGAAGCAGGGGGCATCACAATACCAGATCTTCAACTCTACTACAAAGCAATAGTAACAAAAACAGCATGGTATTGGTACTAAAATAGACAGACAGATCAACAGTACAGAATAGAGGACATGGACACAATCCAAAATAAATACAATTTTTTCATACTAGACAAAGGGGCCAAAAATATGCAATGGAGAAAAGATAGACTCTTCAACAAACGGTGCTGGGAAAACTGGAAATCCATATGCAACAGAATGAACCTAAATCCCTATCTCTCACCCTGCACCAAAATCAACTCACAATGGATCAAGGACCTTGCAATCAGACCAGAGACCCTTCATCTTATAGAAGAAAAAGTAGGTCCAAATCTTCAACATGTTGGCTTAGGATCAGACTTCCTTAACAGGACTCCCATAGCACAAGAAATAAAAGTAAGAATCAACAACCAGGATAGATTCAAACTAAAAAGCTTTCTCTCATCAAAGGAAACTATCAGTAATGTGAAGAGAGAGCTACAGAGTGGGAGAAAATCTTTGCCACTCATACTTCACATAAAGCACTCACTTCCAGAATATATAAAGAACTGAAAAAACTCTACACCAATAATACAAATAAACCAATCAACAAATCGGCTAAGGAAATGAACAGACACTTCACAGAACAAGATCTACAAGCAAGGGACATGAAAAAATGTCTAACATCGCTAGTAATAAGAGCAATGCAAATCAAAACTACCCTAAGATTCCATCTCACCCCAATTAGAATGGCGATTATCAAGAATACAAGTAACAATAGGTGTTGGCAAGGATGTGGGTAAAAAGGCAAACTCATACATTGCTGGTGGGGTTGCAAATGAGTGCAGCCACTCCTGAAAGCAGTGTGGGGATTCCTTAGAAAATTTGGAACGGAGCCACCATTTGACCCAGCTATCCCACTCCTTGGCCTATACCCAAAGGACTTAAAATCAGCATACTGCAGTGATACAGCCACATCAATGTTCATAGCTGCTCAATTCACAATAGCCAGATTGTGGAACCAACCTAGATGTCCTTCAATTGATGAATGGATAAAGAAACTGTGGTATATATATACAATGGAATATTACTCAGCCATAAAGAATGATAAAATTATGGCATTTGCAGGCAAATGGATGAAATTGGAGAATATCTTGCTAAGTGAGATAAGCCAATCTCAAAAAACCAAAGACGAATGATCTTGCTGATAAGCAGATGATGACACATAATGGGGGGTGGGAGGGGTTAGTGTTAGGGCTAGGATTAGGGTTAGGGTTAGAGTTAGGGTTAGGGAGGGGGGCAAGAATGGAGGAAGGAAGGACTGTATAGAGGGAAAAGGGGGTGGGAGAAGTGGGGGGAAGGGAAAAAGTAACAGAATGAATCAAACTATATTACCCTATTTAAATTTAGGATTACACAAATGGTCTGCCTTTACTCCATGTAGAAACAGAGAAACAACATGTATTCCATTTGTTTACAATAAAAAAATATATTCAGAATTATTTCTAAAGTGATCAGGTGTCTTAGTCAAGAAGGTTGAATCAAAAACTTGAGGGATATTCCTACATTAGGTTAGGCATTAACATAGTTGAATAAGTTAATAAATGAAATAAATATGACCATAGAATTTTATCAGCACAATGTTGAACAAAATTAGATAGCATTAAAATTTTTACAAACATTTTTACCCAATTAGAAATATTCTGTGTAACAACATACACATTATAAATCAGACAAGGTTAGTAATATAAAATGGTGAAAAACTAAATGCATTGTTAATTAAATGAAGAATAATTTATACCTACTGTAAATGACAATATTTTAAAACTTTAAAATAACCCTCATAGCTAGTGTAATGTCCCCTTCAAATAGCACCAGACTTTATTTTAAAATCTTGATAAGAAGCCAAAAAGTTGTAATTCTTTACAAAGTTAGAAAAGTCAAGATTCTCAGAAATAATATTTTAAAATTTGTAGCTTTCTAGGATCAAACTATTGAGATACAAATATGTATTAATAAAATCTGCAATCACAAGAAATATAATATTCATGAATAACATACAAACTGTCTTAGTGTGACAGGGAGGTGTGTGCGAGTGTGTGTGTGTGTGTGTGTGTGCATGTACAGGTAGCAAGATTATTAGAGACTTGAGAATCTAGAAACTTCCAGACCTGACTGAAACAGTATGTTTGTGTTCACCCTCAAAATTCAACTTTGGAAACCCTAAATCCCAATATAATGATATTTGGAGATGAGATTTTTGGAGGTAGAATAAAGGTAGAATACTCATGATATGAAGAAAAAGATCTGTCTTTGCCGTGGGAAGGTATATCAGTAGAGCATCCATCTTCCAGTTAAGAACCCACTCCCAAAATGAACTGATCAGCACCTTAATTTTGAACTTACTAGCTTCCAGTACAGTGAAAAATATTTTTTTATTGTTTATGACAATTGGCATTTTTGTTTACCAGCCCAAACTGACTAAGATACCTATTAAATAATTGTATGAATTCAAGGCAATTTCAAGGAACATTTTATTGGGAGTTTAACAAATTATACTTCCTCTACAAAACTACATTTGTATTATATTTATTTTTGAAAATAAATTAAAAATTATTACAAAGAAGTAATAGTTTCATGTTGATATTGTAGAATTAAAGCAAAATAACTTTTACTATAGAAATAGGAGAATATATAATGTGACCAAAAAATTAAAAACTAAACAAGTCAATGTGGAGGATCAATTTATTATGAAGTTCATTTTTCAAACCAGTTTAAAATAAATGTATAGTTCAGAAGACTGTCTTCAAACCATATAATAAAATATTGAAATGAATAAAAGAATAAATATAAAATCACTATTAAATTTCTAGAAGAAAATATGTAACATTTATATGTCTATTTTTCAGCATAGGGAAGATCTCCTCAAACAAGATGCACATTCAGAAATCATAAAGAAAAACTGAGACACCTGATTTTATGGAAAACATCATATAGAACATTAGAATACAAATAAAAACCTCACTCAAACAATTGAATGTCAATCAATCATAGAATGTTTAAATAAATTGTCATGCATATAATTGAATATTACATACAAATAAAATAGAACTTACTATAATTTAATAAACAATATGGATAATTTTTATAAGACTCATTTTAATGGAATTTTGCTAGAACAGAGAAGAATATACTCTGTGCACTGATTCATCTGAAGTTCAAAGCACTGGTGAAATTAAGAATAGTGTTTAGGGATGCAAACTGCAAAGGAAAATCAGTAAACAATTGCCATAAAATTTAGGACAAGAGCCAGCATTGCAATTGAGTGCTGATGGTCTTCATCAGAAGAGTTAGCATGATTCTTTTTTTATATCAAAAAGTACATTTTATTACCTTTAGGTAATTCTCAAATAAGAAAATAATATTTTAAGTATTTTATTAGTTCATCATAATTTGTATGTAATCATGAGGTTCATTCTGACATAATCATACATTTCTTTCTTTCCCATCCCTCCTCTCCCCTTGTTCTCCATTTATGTTGCCCCTTTATGTTGCCCCTTTATGTTCCTGAGACCTCTCTGCTCATTTTCCCCCTTTATTTTGCTCTCACTTATGAGGGAAAACATTCAACACTCGACTTTGAAGTCTGGCTTGTTTTAGTTACCATAATGTTCTCCATTTCACAGAAAATACCATAATATCATTCCTCTTTATGATTGAGTAAAATTCCATTCTGTATACATAATACATTTGCTTTACCCCTCATCTGTTGACTGCCAACAGCTCTAGTTCCATAACTTGGCTATTGGGAATTGACATGCTATAAATGTTGACGTGCCTGCATCACTATAGTATGCTGAATTTAGTACTTTTGAAAAGTATGAAGGAATGGGATAGCTGGGTCATATGGTGAAAAATCTTATGCAAAACAAGTCAAATAACATAAGCAGAAAAGTTGCAATGAAATACATTGGAACAAAATCTTAAAAATGTGACTACTTTCATGAGCACTCACAGACTAACAGAGAACACAAAATACTTGTCACTTTGTGTTATTTAAACATTTGATAATATTCTATTTCATAAAATTTTGTGGGGAAAGAAGCTTTGTTAAATATTGGGGGTTGTGATCAACAATTTTAAAGTATTTTTCAGCATCTAAAATGTTCATTTCCTTATACTTCAAATTTCAACTTCTTGAAGCTTCTTTACTTCTCAGTCTTTAGAAAAATACTTGAATATTGAGTAAAATACATAAATGTTGAGTAAAATTGTGTGTTTGTGTTATTGAATAATAGCAATACCAGCTAAAATCTACACAAACACATAAGGTAACAAGTAAAATTAAGTGATGAAATATATATAAATCTATATCTATTTCTCATTTTTATAACAATATGATTATATAAATGCCTTGAAAGTTATTAGGTTATGTTGTTAAATGATAAAATAGACTCTAAAATATACTGATGACTTGATTTTATTTATATCAGTTAAACAAATATCCCTGTATTAATTTTTAAATTTTGATATATAAGTATTTAAAATGTTGTCATAAGAATTTTACTGAAATCTAGCTATTTTTTAGAATAATTTGTAGTACTTTAGGCCATTTTAAACTTGCAATTGAATAGCTAGATTTTTTTTGTGTTAAGCTTTGTAAGCTTAATTTTGCAGCAATATAAAGCTAGTGCCTCTAAACAGAATCTATTCACTGAAATAGTACATTTTTTTGCTTTATACAATATGTGGATGCATT
Source organism: Sciurus carolinensis (assembly GCF_902686445.1). Lineage (NCBI taxonomy): Eukaryota > Metazoa > Chordata > Mammalia > Rodentia > Sciuridae > Sciurus > Sciurus carolinensis. Next base: position 92,463,469 of record NC_062224.1, read on the forward strand.
ATGAATAATCACTTGCATAGTAAATGCTTGAACAGCAGTAGCAGTCAGCTCGATTATAATAAATAAAAGTTATCTTCAATTTTGTTTAAATAATATAACAACTGACGTTATTACTCCTAGGAGGTGTGCTAAGTGTGCAAACATAGATTAAATTTTAAAAATGTTCTTTATTCAGCAGCTACTATGGCAAGTTACTAGAATAGTCTTTAACTAGTTATATAAAGTTTTGCTAGATAATTGCCCTTAATATTTCACATTTAGTAAACTTGGTCTAAAAACCTTTGCTAATTCAACATTCTGACTGGGTCCTAATAAATGCAATGCATTTTTTCATGTAGTGGATGCCCTAGTTTAATACAATTGTGCATAGCAAAAGCATTCATTTTCAGAATCTGTTTTAAATATATCCATTCTTGGAATTATAGCTCCTATTCTTGAAAGACAGAGGAAACATGGATTCTATATTTAGTTATAGACCACCTGGAATTTAGTAAGTCTTCCCTCTCTTTTCAGTTGTCTTAGTTCTTTTCCAAACCTATAACATTCTTGCTATCCAGAATCCCTATCTCTCTGTTATTTTCCTTTCTTTCTTCCTTCCATAATCCTTTATTACACTCATCAAAAACAAGACAGCATTCACAAATGAAACTAAACACACAACAATAACAAATGAACAATTTGATTTTGTACCCAATGTTAGAAGGCATAAACCACAAATTTGAAGAAAAGTACCAGTAATATCAACCCACTGATCAACTTTATTTCTGTTTCATAATCCCTTTCTTCCAGTTTTTAAAATCAATGGTTCTCAAGTTGTTAACTATCTTCCATATTCTTCAAAAGCAACTTATCTTTGGGAACCTCCACCACACCCAATTCCCTGTAGCCAGGGTTCAGTCACTGAGGATTTGCACCATAAATGCAACCAAGATTGCAATGGCAAAAGAAATTCACCTGGATGGAGAGTGTTATTAGAAACAAAACTTTGTATGCAATATTTTGGATCAGATATAATTACAGTTGTATTTTATTTTTTTAAAATTTATCTTTATTATAAACAAATGGGATACATCCTGTTTCTCTGTTGGTACATGAAGTAGAAGCATACCATTTGTGTAATCATACATTTACATAGGGTAATAGTTTTTGACACATTCTGCTCTTTTTCCCTTCCCCCCCACCCCTCCTACCCCTCTTTTTCTCTATACAGTCCCTTCTTCCTCCATTCTTGCCCCCCTCCCACCATTAGGTGTCGTCAACCGCTTATCAGTGAGATCATCCATTCTTTGGGTTCTTGAAATTGGCTTATCTCACTTAGCATGGTATTCTCCAATTTCATCCATTTGCCTGCAAATGCCATAATTTTATTATTCTTTATGGCTGATTAATATTCCATTGTACATATACACCACAGTTTCTTTATCCATTCATCAATTGAAGGACATCTAGGTTGGTTCCACAATCTGGCTATGGTGAATTGAGCAGTTATGAACATTGATGTGGCTGTATCTCTGTAGTATGCTGATTTTAAGTCCTTTGGTTATAGGCCAAGGAGTGGGATAGCTGGGTCAAATGGTGGTTCCATTCCAAGCTTTCTAAGGAACCTCTGCACTGCTTTCCAGAGTGGCTGCATTAATTTGCAACCCCACCAGCAATGTATGAGTGTACCTTTCTCCCCACATCCTCTCCAACACCTATTGTTGCTTAGATTCCTGATAATCACCATTCTAATTGGGGTGAGATGGAATCTTAGGGTAGTTTTGATTTGCATTGCTCTTATTACTAGAGATGTTGAACATTTTTTCATGTCCCTGTTGATTGCTTGTAGATCTTGTTCTGTGAAGTGTCTGTTCATATCCTTAGCCCATTTGTTGATTGACTTATTTGTATTCTTGGTGTAGAGGTTTTTCAGTTCTTTATATATTCTGGAAATTAGTGCTCTATCTGAAGTATGAGTGGCAAAGATATTCTCCCACTCTGTAGGCTCTCTCTTCACATTGCTGATAGTTTCCTTTGCTGAGAGAAAGCTTTTTAGTTTGAATCAAGTTGTTGATTCTTGCTTTTATTTCTTGTGCTATGGGAGTCCTTTAAGGAAGTCTGATCCTAAGCCGACATGTTGAAGATTTGGAGCTACTTTTTCTTCTATAAGATGAAGGGTCTCTAGTCTGATTGCAAGGTCCTTGATCCATTGTGAGTTGAGTTTTGTGTAGGGTGAGAGATAGGAGTTTAGTTTCATTCTGCTGCATATGGATTTCCAATTTTCCCAGCACCGTTTTTGAAGAGTCTATCTTTTCTCCATTGCATATTTTTGGAATCTTTGTCTAGTAAGAAAAAAATTGTATTTATTTGGAATTGTGTTCGTGTCATCTATTCTGTATTATTGATCTACCTGTCTATTCTGGTGCTAATACCATGCTGTTTTTGTTACTATTGCTTTGTAGTAGAGTTGAAGATCTGGTATTGCGATACCCACTGCTTCAATCTTCCTGCTAAGGATTGCTTTAGCTATTCTGGGTTTCTTATTCTTCCAGATGAATTTCATGATTGCTTGCTCTATTTCTGTAAGGTACGTGATTGGGATTTTAATTGGGATTGCATTGACTCTGTATAGCACTTTTGGTAGTATGGCCATTTTGACAATATTAATTCTGCCTATCCAAGATCATGGGAGATCTTTCCATCTTCTAAGGTTTTCTTTAATTTTTTCTTTACTGTTCTGTAGTTCTCATTATATAGGTCTTTCACCTCTTTTGTTAGATTGATTCCCAAGTATTTTATTTTTTTCGAGGCTATTGTGATTGGGGTAGTTTTCCTAACTTCTCTTTCTGAAGATTCATCACTTATGAATAAAAATGCATTAAATTTATCACTCTGATACCTAAACCAGACAGAGACACATCAAGGAAAGAAAATTTCAGACCAATATCCTTAATGAACATTGATGCAAAAATTCTCAACAAAATTTTAGCAAATCGCATAAAAAAATATATTTAAAAAATAGTGCACCACAATCAAGTGGGTTTTATCCCAGGGATGCAAGGTTGGTTCGACATCTGGAAATCAATAAATGTAATTCACCATATCAACAGACTTAAAGTCAAGAATCACATGATTATTTCGATAGGTGCAGAAAAAGCATTTGATAAAATAGAGCATCCCTTCATGCTCAAAATACTAGAAAAAATAGGGATAAGTGGGAACATTCTTTAACATTGCAAAGGCCATCTATGCTAAGCCCATGGCCAATAGCATTCTAAATGGTGAAAATCTGAAAGTTTTCCCCCTAAAAACTGAAACAAGGCAGGGATGCCCTCTTCCACCACTTCTATTCAGCATTGTCCTTGAAACTCTAGTCAGAGCAATTAGACAGATCAAAGAAATTAAAGGGATATGAATAGGAAAAGAAGAACTCAAAGTATCCCTATTTGCTGATGACATGATTATATATTTAGAGGAACCTGGAAATTCCACCAGAAAACTTTTAGAACTCATAAGTGAATTCAGTAATGTAGTATTTAATTTTAAATTAAAGCAATTATTAATATGTTTTTACTGTTATGAAATATCTCTGACTTCTAAATGTATTTTTATATGATGTTAAATTTCTTGTCATTATAAATCATTATTCCTTGAACTAAATGATAACTAGTTTTCTATTTCCTATTCTAAGTAATTGTCATCACATAATAAAATAGAATTAGATATACATTAATTTTGAATATTAAAATCCATAATGATTTTAACACATTTTTCAGTTTTGTTACTTGAATTCAAATTTTATACCACTGAAAATAAAATACTGTTGAAATAATGTGCCATAAATAATATATCATTGAAAATAATCTGTTGCAAGCAAAATTAAAATATTTTAAGAAATATTTTGGATCTTAAGGTGGAGAATACACAACATTGTGAACAAACTAAAGGCAATGGCATTATTCACATAAACCTGATTGCTTTTTTGTTCTGTGAATTTTAACTTGATACATTATTTTGTGTGTGTATTTTATTTTATTTAGTCATTACAAAATAATTCTAGACATTTTATGGAATGCAGTGTGGCAAACACAGAAGACTCTCAATCACACATGGAATCTGAAGATACTGAACTCCTCGTAGTAGAGAGTTTGCTACCAAAGTTTGGGGAGGGCTGGGGGGTCAAAGGATAGAAGAGTTTGGTCAACAGGTAAAAGTTGTAGTTAGAGGGGGGAATAATTTTTCATGTTTTATTGCAGTTTGTGATAATGTTCAACAATAACATATTGTATGTTTCAAAATAACCTGGATAGCTTTTTTTTTAAATTGGTGGTTTATAATTATACAAAATAGTGTGATTCATTGGTGATATATTTGTATATGAAGATAATATACTCAAGTCAGTTTCACTGCCCATCACCTACCTATTTTCCTCTACCTCCTTCCATCTCTATCTTCTACTCTACAGGTCTCTCTTCTAATTTTATGAAAATCCCTTCCCCACCCATTTTTCTCCCTATTCCACATATGAGAGAAAAACACGTAATTTCCTAGTCTGGTCGATTTCACTTAACCTAATACTCTCCAGTTACATTCATTTTCTTGAAGATGAGATAATTCTTAGTCATAAATAATATAAATTCATGGTTCTGAGTCATTTCTCCCACCTTTTTAAAAATGTTTTATGAAACAGGGTGTTGCTAAGCTGCTTAGGATCTCCCTAAGTTACTGAGGCTGGCTTTGAACTTGTAATCCCCCTGCTTCAGCCTCCTGAGTCTCTTGGATTATAGATCTGAGCCACCACACCCACCATGAATACCTGTACGAACTCAAGAGAGATGTTTTTTTCTTTCTAAAAACTAACAATGTATTCAACTGTGTGTTAGATTCCCCAATGTTAATTAGTTGTGATGTTTTTTTCTTTCTAAAAACTAACAATGTATTCAACTGTGTGTTAGATCCCCAATGTTAATTAGTTGTAAGAGACCTCCAACATATTCATCCAGTATCTCTGGGTATATGGAAGTTGTGGGAAAATGCATAGAAGGATATATTTTGTAGTTTGAACAGGACTAATAAGTGCAATATTATAAAAACTACCACTTTATGTTTTTCTCCCACAGTATCTTTAATATTTATATGCCAAGCAACTACATTTCTTAAAAGCGAAAAGTCTGGCAGAGCCGAGACTTTTCAGGTAACTTGTATCTAACAGAATTTGGTGATTATTTAATCATTCCTGTGTTTCAGTAATTTTGACGATCCCTCCAAAAAACTAATCAAAACTTCACTCTTCTTTCAGAAGTACCACTTTCCTCTTTATTCCTCCAGCTAGAATTTATAAGAGATGCAAATGATACATTCATGAAAGATTGTGTTTTTGGCTTATTTTTTTCTCACTCAGTTTTCCTACTACCTCCTGCCATTGTTCTGGCTAGCTGCAGTTACAGCTATAGGTTTGGAGCTGAATTTCTAACTTGAATAGGAATATTATAAGATATCTTCTCTCTGGATCTATCTGATACATAAACTCAGCCTTTACTTTTTTTCCACTCATCAAATGCTTCCTTGAGAATTCTTGATAGTGGGGTAGAGGCAATTGTGAGGCACAAATAATTCTTCGGTTGCTTTTCCTGCTTGCCATTCAAAATGTTTGCCTGTCTGCTTGTACATTTGCCCACCCTCCACTAATTTCTTCTGTTATTTCCCATCATCTCATGATAAAAACCCCCTTCTCCAGAAGGTACACATACAGCAAATACCCCTTCTCTATGTTCAACCTGGTTCACTCCCTTGGTTCACACAAATTGATTAGAGAGGATTATAATTGTTTTTCTGTATCAGCAAATATATTTTTATCTTCTCACATGAAGCCTATTGCCCCACTTTCTGGTCATCAGACTTCACTTTCAACTCTTCCTCAAACTCCAGGTACCTATACAGGCTCTTCAAGTGCTTCACTTTCACCAGTGAAAGGGAAGAAGGAACCTACAGAAAAACCGTCACTGAATAAAAAAGATAGCTTTTAAACAACTTCTGTATGCTCTACCTTCTCAACTCTTGTGAATTGTGAGGTGTCTAAATGCTTCTGGATCATCTCTTTTACTTTCTGCTTGGGGTTCTGGCATGCCCTTAGAATTATAAATCTATGCAAATACCTCAAATGAAATGTTAAATGTATTGTCAAATCCTGCAAATGAAGAGAAGTCCAGTTTTTGCCCATCAAGTGATCACAAAGTCAAAATATGGGTATTTATTGATGCTTATGGTGGGGACTCTGTAATTCTCCAGAATGCTCACACCACAAGTCCATCAGGATCATGGCCACCCTCCAAATTTACCATTTCACCTTCCTCTTGCAAAATTTCATGCTCTATTTAGGTTCAAGATATTTGGATACATGAAATTTATCCCGCTTTATGAGAAATCAGAAAGGGGTGTCTTGGTTGAGTCATTGTCTCTTTATTTAAAGCATTAGTTTTAGATCATGGACTCATGACTCATTCCATCTTCTGCCTTTTTATTTTCAACCTGTGCACCCTGAGGAAGGATTCAGGTAGACAACTGTGCTTTACTGAACTGACTATTTCTACAAACATTTACAAAGTAGAAATTCGTAACTCTAATTTACATTTACATTATACACACACACACACACACACACACACACACAAACACATATTTTTTACAAACGAATCTCCACCATTCATTATTGCTTATATGTTAGCATGTATCATAAAATTCAAATCTTCAAACATTTTAATCAATTATTTTTAATGTTTAAGTATTTTAAAATATTTAATCATACTGTTTGTGTTGCTCTTTATTCTTTAATGTAGATAAAGACTGCATGTGCTGTCAGTCTGAATACTTTAACATTTCCTTTGGATGAGGTTTGCTGGAGAATACTAGGACTCCTGATCAAATTTTGTTAATCAGAAAATATCCTTATTTCACCTCTTTTGATGAAAATTTGCATTAAATGTCCATATTTCTGATGACCTTTTGTTTTTTACCGCAATTTAGGGATGTCATTTCAACATTTTCTAAATTTTTTGTTTCTTGTAAGTCTTCAGATATTTATAGAGTTGATAACCTACACGTGTCTTTTTTCTAGGTAACTTTAATACCATTTACCACTGATTTTTTGATAATTTTACTATGATGAGCATGTATTTAGTTTTCATTTACTCCATTCTGCTTATGGTTCCCTTTTATCTATATGCCAAAAATTTTACCAATTTTCCAATAACTCCTCTCATTATTTATTCAGTATTTTTCTATTCTACTCTTTCCTCTCCTTTTACAACTCTAATTACCTGGCATTGGCTGTTTGGTAAGCCCAGTAATGTTTACTGGGCATTAGGACCCAAAGTAGAAGCCATCATTTCAATCTAAAAAGTTTTAAATGAAAAATTCTAAAAGATAAGATTTGTAACTTAAATGGTTACAATGTAATCTATACTGTAACCTACTATACCTATGTTTTACTGGAATGTAAAGGTGTTTGACTAATATAATTAACTTCATATGGAAAGAAAAAAGTTATCTAAATCCTGATAATCATCTGTACTGAGCACTTCAAAATTATACTAAAGACAATAAGAGAAAATCTGAAATAAAGTGCATATCATATCAATGGATGATGAAAGTCAATTATATAAGATATTGTTTCTCTCTGAACTATTTTAATGTAAATCAAGGCCAGTATTATTTTTGCAGAAATGTATATTGATTTTAAGATTCTTTAACTTTGTCTCCCTTCCCCATATATCTGTATGATGTTAAAAAAAAAGAGACAAGAAAGCCGGGTGAGATGGCGCATGCCTGTAATCCCAGTGACTCAGGAGGCTGAGGCAGGAGGATCTTGAGTTCAAAGCCAGCGTCAACAAAAGCAAGGCTCTAAGTAACTCAGTGAGACTCTGTCTCTAAATAAAATATAAAAAGTAGGACTTCGGATGTGGCTCAGTGGTCACATAAACTATATACTGTTACAACCACTTGGGAGAGCAACTGGCCATAAGAAATACATCTTTTGTCAGTTCCCTCATACTATATTGTGTAAAACTGCCGCATGTGCACAAAGAGACATTTGTAAGCATTGATGTGCTGATAAATGTTTAGTAACCTGCTCAAGTGAGATTTCAGCATGAGTTTTGTTTCATAATCACATATATATAGATAGATAGATATAAAAAATATATATGCATTTTAAAAAGTGAGAAAAAGAAGTGAGACAAGGAAGATGTATGGTAAGATTTCCTTCATTCATAGATAATGTGAACAAGTCTTTTGCTAACTCTGATAAAAGCTGTTAACATTGGAATAAAATTTCTTCAGATTTTGTGCTAGTCACAGTTCAAAGACTACATACAAACAAGTTTAGTTTCATTTGTTGAGTAACACTTTTTTCTCTAGTGTCTAGTCTTAAGTATGAAATCAAACCATGTCTGCATTTCAATTTCTGTGCTATCAATATACTCACAATCCTCTAATAAATTCAAACTATCAATGTGACATCATTGAACATGGAGTTGTGAGATATTTTCAGTAACAAACCAATTCTTAGAAAATTTACAGATCACAGGGAATAGTAAGATAGAGAAAACTAACAGGGAATGATTGGGTAGATTTTAATAGAAAACATTTATTGGAATTCTGTGTTTTATAATTATTCACAAAATTTCTGTGAAGTTTGACAGCAGATGTTTTAGAATTGGGGATTGGATCTGTCATGCCACTGTGTCTAAATATCACTGAAAAAATTTCAGTTAATAGTGAGATTAAAGAAAAATTTAAAAACAATGTGGAGATTAGATAACTCAACTGATTAGAAAAAATACTGAGTAGTATAGCTTCTCCATGTTGAATAAACTTGGATATCAAGTTGTTAGTACTGATGTGACTATTGCAGTCCCAAGGACTTGCTCACTGAAGTTGACTATTATTTAATTATTTTCTTTAGGAATGAAATAAAGGCATGAAAAAAAATTGACATCACAATTACTTAAAAAGTAAATTTCAAAGTGGGCCACAAAATACGGAAAAAATACTTAACAAAAATTTGGGGCAGTTAGTAGAATCTAGGTCAATTTTGCTACTTCAAAATTTTTTTTGTAGTGCTGGGGATTGAATCCATGACTTGGTGTATGCAAGGTAAGCACTCTACCAACTGAGCTATATCACCAACCCACTACTTTAAATATTAATAACTCATATAATTAGCCTTTATGGAGACAAACAGAAATCCTAAAGTGATAGTCCTCAATTTTAAATCCCTCTTCAGTTTATAAGTACAGAATTCAAATATCCAGAATTACACTACATAGCTACAAAATAGATTGTTACATTCCCGATAATCTTATAATGCAAAGTAAAGTTTTCTATTTAGGGGAGAATACAACAAAAGACAAAAAAAAATGAAAAGGAAGAATAACCAATAAAATCTGCAATCAAACCTATGAATTAAGGTACACAAAATGGGTAAATTGGTGATTGAAAAGTAGAGCAATCAATATTTCCATTATTAACTTTACAATTAACATTATTACTTGATTTTAATGGTATCTTCAATCAATCTACTTTGTGCAGGATTTTCAAATTTCCAAATTTGAGGATTCCTTCTCTAAGTGTTATGTTTCTAAATTCTAAATACAGGTTGTTAACTCTTCACTTGTAGAATCTTCTGTTCCAAAGAAGCAACAATTGTTATGTTTCACTTTAAGTCTTTTTCAGGATCCTAAGTAGAAGATGGAATATTGACACAATGGATAGAATTTGAAGAAGTATCTTCACTTGCATATATGAGATTTGGAATGTGGCCCTGGTAAAGATGACTGAGTGTTCAGACTCATGATCACATCAAACAATCTACCCTGTCTCATCTCTGGTATTTCATTTAGGATGAAGAAGAGTGAAAAATGGATAAAATCATAAGTAAATCAATGAAGACCCTTCTGAACCTTTGTATATGTATTTATAAAGTACCTAGGATGCTTGAGACCCTATTCTAGGCAAAAGAATGTGAAATATAGTGTAAGTAGCACTAGCAATGATTACAATATGTGTAAATTTTAGGTCTCTAAATCCCCAAATGTATTCATAAAATAAAAAGAATCAATAATATTTTAGTTTCATTCAGTGAGATTCTGGTTGTGAATATGCTATATAAAGAGCATGAAACTACATAAAACAAAAGAGCTATGTCAGCCTAAGATCAATTTAAATGATTGTTTTATTAAAGGTTTGTCTCTTCATGTGTAATAGAAGTTACAATAAGAAGCACACAGTTCTTCTCTCCATAAAATCACTATGGAAACTACCACAAGAAATTATAAACTCCATGATAAAATTTTCATTTCGTGTGTAGAGTATTTTTCCTTCTTGCAGCATTATCAGGAAAGAATTCATATATCCTTAGAAATATATGAAGGAGAATAACTAATTTCAATTGATACAAAAAAAGAAAGCTTTTGAACCCTGTGACTCATTAAATTATGCCACATTTTCTTTCCATCTTGCATTGTAAGGTCATGGATCATTTTTTTAAAAATTCTTTATTTTTCAGAATAACCAATAAAACGTTCCCTTGACTCAAAATATCATAATGCATAACTGACTGAATGAAGGAATGCACCCACAGGGCAGCAAAACTCCACCAGAGGAAAATCTATTCAGATCATAATTTTGAAATTGAAGACTGCTAATTAGCAACGTGCATTGGTAAGCAAACTTTAAAAATCTTATTTTCCATTAATAATTAACAAACCTAACAAATGGTGTTTAAGTAGAGAACAGTTGATTGAATCTCTTTAAGTAGAAATCTGGTAAGTTCAGAAGCAATATTTTTCTTCCATGCATGCTTTGTATTCTAAATTGTGTATAATAAAACATTTATTAAAATGTCAGTTGATTTTGAACCTATTCTTATCACAACAGACACGAGTGAAATACAAAACATAATTAGAAGCTATTTTGAAAATTTATACTCCAACAAAACAGAAAACCTCAAAGACATCAACAAGTTTCTAGAGACATATGAATTACCTAAACTGAATGAGGAGGATATACAGAACTTAAATAAATCAATTCCAAGCAATGAAATAGAAGAGGTCATCAAAAGTCTACCAACAAAGAAAAGTCCCGGGACCAGATGGGTTCTCAGCCAAGTTCTACAAAACCTTTAAAGAAGAGCTCATTCCAATACTCCTCAAAGTATTCCATGAAATAGAAGAGGAGGGAACCCTCCCAAACTCATTCTATGAAGCCAATATCACCCTGATACCTAAACCAGACAGAGACACTTAGAGGAAAGAAAATTTCAGACCAATATTCCAGATCACTTTTAACTTTATCTCAGTGAGAGTGAGTATGTGTGTGAGTGTGTGTTTAAATGGCATTTTTCGGAGTGATCCATTATAGCCATGGATTAACATTGTTATGGTTTATGTTATATCATTTTAAACTCTAAATGAGACACTTTTTTAAGATTGCATATTATTAACTTTTCAAAGGTAAACCTCTAAATTGCTAATTTAATGTCAGTAACCTGTGACATGTTAAGTGTCTCTGTAAACCAGAATGGATATTGAAAAATTCATATCTGACAGATTTTAAAACTGATTCTTTTAATCATGGGCACTCATTATCATATTTCAGACAGACATTGTTTTCTCCACTGACTTATAATAATTATCTCGTGTTTCCCCTAAGATATTTTTCCAGTGAACAATTAATGTTTGGGTTGAAGACAAATACATCAGTCAGTTGACAGGTCCTTTGCCAGTAGATGTTGGTGTCTTTACTTCGGGAAATGGATACTAGTCAATATCATGTTTTGCAGATTTCAACATTTTCTAATAACTTGGGAAATTCATGAGTTAATTTTCAGTTTATTCTCAGAGTTATATTAGCATTTCAGCTACAACTGAACCTGGCATGTGTAGGTCATTTTGTGAAAAGAAGGCTACATGCTATATTTCAATCTTCCCTAAGCAAGTTGAAATTACTTTTGTAAAATCTAAAACTTCCTAAAGAAGGATACCATTTAGGATTATTGTTATTTGGAGCATTTATTTATTTATTTATTTAGGTACTGGGTATTTAACCCAGCAGTGCTTTACCACTGAGCTACATTCCCAGATCTTTTTTTAATTTTTATTTTGATGTAGGGTCTTGTTAAGGTGCTGAGGTTGGTCTCAAACATGAAATTCTCTTGTCTCTGCCTCTTGAGTAGCTTGGATTAAAGACAAGTGCCACCACTCCCAGCAGTGTAATAAAAAAAAAAAAGAAAAAGGTATTTTACAGAAAAATGTACTAATTGTCATTCGTGTCAAAATAGAAACAGAATTTAAAACTCAGATATTTGGAGCAATAATTAAAAGGGCAAATAATCTAAATTCTTATCCCTAAGATGGGGTTTTAGTTGGCAGTGATTTTACATTTCTTTTAGCACATATTTCAAATATAGCTAATTGTTATGATTTGGATCTGTAATGTCACCATAAAGCTCATGGGTTAGGCAATGCAGGAATGTTTAGAGCTGAGATGATTAGGTTGTGAAAGCTACAACCTCATCTTAATCCACTTGATAAATTAATAATTGGACTACTGGGTGTGAAGTGCAGGCAGTGATGCAAGGTTAAAGGAATTAGGTCACTGGGGGCTTGCCCTTGGACTATATCTTTTCCCTAGCTCCTCTCTGTCTCTCTTATTCTTAGCTGCCATGAGCTGAGTAGATTTCCTCTACCATATCCTTCTGTTATGATGCTCTATACACTGGATAATGGAGATGGCCAACCACAGACTAAACCTCTAAACACCTGGAACCAAAATAAAATTTTCCTCCTCTAAGTTGTACAGGTCATGTGTTTTGGTCATATTGACACATATTAACATATTTGGTCATATTAAGCTAGTTAACACATTAATCTATTAAATGCTATTTTGATTTTCTTAATTAGAAAAATTAATTTCTTATTCTATGTGTTTTTGAATTAAGTATTAAGATTTAATATGCAGTAGCAATTCATTTGAGGTTTAGTTGATAAACAGAAAAAGATTTAATTATAGATTGCTATTTTATTCTGATGTTGAGTAAACAGATGTTTTGTTTTAAAAATGGTTTTATCAGGCTAAAATATAACACAATATAGTTTTGCTTCTTTGAAAATCCAAATATAAATTTTGATAACAAAAATAAACTTATAATAAAAGTGATCACTCATAAAGAATTCCATGTAATATCAAACAGTTTTAAATTAACAGTGACTCTAGCTAATAAGAAGCTAACTGGAAGGATAGTATCTCTGCTTGATATTCTGGCATCATCTCTCATGACTCAAATTTTCAGCAAAAACTCTGTTATGTACCTCTATTAATCTTTGGTCATATTCTATTCATGGTTTATTTTTACTGCCTTACTCATTGTGTGGCATATACTAAATGATCAACAAATGTTTTTTGCCTGAATAAATAATTTGTACCCAGATTCTGTTATAAATAAACTCCTATCAAGTTTTTTCACAGGATACAAACAATAACCATAAAAGAAAAAGTTGCAACATTATCAACTCTTCAAGGATTCTGTCATATAGTTTACTTATATTCAATTTACGTCAATTAGGACTTTAAAAATATTTTAGTGGTGCATTCTAATTATACATAATAGTAGGACTCATTGTGAAGTATTTGTACAGGCACATCCCATAAATTCATCAGTTTGAGATCACTGTATTTGCTTTCTATACATGTATTCATGCTTAGACCTTGTCCTGTAAAAACCTGGCATGACAATTCTGGGGTTCCAGAGATCCCAGATTCTGTCTGGAGCCAATCAAGGATGGAAACCTTAGATAAAGCAGGTCAACTGGATTTCCTGAAATAGTGTCTTGAATATAGGCTATACAAACCTAGTTGCTCAACTGTGATACGCTGGGACAGCAAGTACCTTGGAGTTAAGGCCACCATCTAGGGAGAGAACTATACCTTCTTCTATGAAAGCAGATGGGTGAGGAGAGCTGCAGTTTCCAGAGTATAAATGAGACCATGCAAAGAAGCAGAACATCTACTCCACTTAACCCCCAGGGTCAAAAGAGAGACAGAGATAATTTTCTAGTACCTTTGAGGTCCCAAGGTACTTATGCTCTTAAATTTTTAGAGATTCGTTATATATTTTAGAATTTTGAGAAATCCCCATATATTTATCCTTTCACCTATAAATGTGCCTTGTTTTTGTTTTCTTTTAAACAGAGCAAACAAGTTAGGAATGTACCCTTAGAAAAATGAAAAAGCGAACAGAATTTTTAAAAACTGCGCTGGTTAAAATGTCTAATTCGAGGCAAAGCCTATGCTGACAAAATAGAACTGTACTGTATTCTGCTGCATCAGGCTCTTTGGATGCAGTGTTGAAAACCGTGCACTTTTAAATTCTCGGCACATTTGGAATTATTCAGAGCGTAGCCACCTTTACTTGGCAAGAAAACAAGGTAGAGGCTTCCTGGGGGAACTTACCCTTGGAATGTGCTGCATCTGGTGTTCTATTACTCTGATATCTGTGAATAAAATGTTGTAGAACTAGCGTCATCCTGATTTCACCTATCCTCAGTAAACAGCCTAAACAACTGCAAAATTAGGTCCTCACATAACCTTCTCCTGTTATTACCTTCTAATACTGAAAACAGAAAAACACATAGAAATAAAATAATATTTTAATTTTTATTCACACCAACAAACACTTAAAATATACAGTAAGAAGCTAGAGTCATAGTGTTACATAAAGTATGAAGCACTATATATTTAAGTAAAATGTACTCTTTTCTATTTTTCCCATCTTAGTTTTCATTGTCTTGACTATCCTTCAGGTCTCCCTTCTGGAGAGCCATCCTCATCTTTGGTCTCTGAGCCCCCGGTTGATTCCCAATATGATAAGCACAATTCAGTTAGCTGCACAGGAGCTTTCAGATCATGCAAGCACACAACGTCGAATTCAGGAATGTATTGCTTTCATTGTGACCATGAGTCTGAGGAAATTGGTTTAAGGCTATGTTTCCTGATTTGATTACCCCAAATTTTACACTGCTGTGCACAAAGTGTCTGGAGAACAATTGCCTGCATTTGTCACCTCTATTTTAAAAGTATTAGGTGTCTTTGAAACATTTGAACCCTCTTACTGAAAAATGTCATGCTGCATATGGCCCAGGGCAATGATGTGTAGATATATAATTATGCTGCTGAAATACATGCTGGAAAACAGTATGCAGCTTTGAAAACTTAGATTTATTCCCTTCTTTTTATTTTCACAACCTCTGCTTTAGTGTATGACTTCATCAGTTAAAATGTGAAATTGTATAACACTGTTCTAAGCACTTTGGCAGTTGCGAATAGGAGGAAAGCAACTTCTGAGGTCCAAGGTTAATTTTTTACTTAAGATGGAGCATGAATTTTTAAGTAAGGAGTTGCTAGAGAGGTCCCTGCAAGAAATGCTACAAATGTGACCAATAGGAGTCACTTAGGAATTTTAAGAAAGAAAGCACACAAACATACATACTTTTTTTAGGAAGATTCTTCTCTGTGGTCTGGGAATTGGATTGTTAATTTTATATTGTGTTAAATATTGCATGAATCAGTTTATATTAATACCTTAACACAAATTTGGAAGAATTTGCTTTCAATCAGGTTCAGATTTTCTTTTTATACTTGCATTAAATCTAATAATATTTATGCTATATTTTGAGTCCAGGTTTTACTTGCTCTTGCTTCCTTCCAATTATTTGGAAGGAGGACATAGTTCTTCAAATAAAAGATATAATAGCAACACTTTACAGACAGGAAAGAGGAGATTGGTCTTGGGGTCTGGGTAGTCAATACAAATTCATATCACTAAATTTTGAAGCTGCAGAGTCTCTAAGAATCAGGACAAAGGACCATAGATAGAGTTTAGCCTTGACTCTTTTTTGGGGGGACTCCAGATACACACACACACACACACACACACATGCACAAACACATTTTATGGTTCAGATATGAGGTGTTTCCCAGAAGCTCCTGTGTTATTGTAGGAATATTAGGAGGAAAAATAATTAGACCATAAGACATGTAATCTAATGAGTCCATCCTAGTTTGAATGCAGTACTGGGTGATAACTGTAGGCAAGAAACAAGTGACTTGATAGGGTGATGACTCGGGGTGTGCCTTAGAAGTGTGCATCTTCCATGCAGTTGGACCCTTCCCTTTCTCTGCTTCCTGGACATAATGAGCTGAGGGACTCCTCGACCATATACATCCACGTTGATGCTCTGCCTTCTCTTGGATTTAGAGTAATGGAGTTATCCCACCATGGACTGATTCTCTGAAACTGGGAGCCAAAATAAACTTTTCTTCTTCTAAATTGTCCTTCTCTAGGATTTTAGTCCAGCGATGAAATGCTAACTAACACATACACTCATTTCACCCAAGATCAAACAGGTCATGATTTTGCTATACCCCAAAAAAGAAGGGTAAGCAGGTGTAAGCAACAGACTCTTTCCCTTTCAGCTTCATGGATCTAATAACTACATTCAATAAACCTCTATCATTAATATGTGATATGAATGAACAAGGACGTCTCTTCTGAAATGAATGTATATATGTATTTGTATGTGTTGAGTAGTTATAACCCAAATATATGTATATGTATCAGAGTGATAATTTTTTTCTTTATAAAAATTCTTTATATAGAGAAAAATGAAGTAAGGTAAAGAAATAAATTGTGATTGGTGGTTTTTAGACAAGGTTGTTAATAAATGCTCTGATAAGGAGTCATAATTAGGGATAGTCTGTGTAGGAAAAAAAAAAGCTAAGATAAAAAAGAATCACTCGAAAAATGCCCTATAAAATTAGTTTCTCTGAATTGCTAAGAAATACAAATTTTGCCAGATTTAGATAAGAGTCTAATTTTGGAATGATCCAATCCTTTATGGCAATGAAAATGACATGGGAATAATTAATTTTCCTTCAATATGAAAAAAAAATGACCATTTTTATTGTTTTCTGTGTTTTTATGAGCAATAAAAGAGAAATTCAGAAATGGACATTTATATGCAGCCTAATGTTTACTTTATTAAAACTTTACTGGAAAAAGTTTTAAAAATGTATACTTTGTCTTTGGATGTAAACAATGAAAATGTTCTTCATTTACATGTGCAGAGGGAAGTCATTTTTTTAAACTTATTTTATTGACATTCCATATAGAGATTTTGTTAAGTTTGTCATAACAAATTGCCAGAGTGAGTGACTTAAACATCAAAAATTTATTTCTTCGTATTCTGAAGGCTAGCAGTCCCAGATAAAGGTTTAGGCAGGACTGATCTCCTCTGAGACCCTCTCTTTTTGGCTTCTACAGGACTGTTTTTCCAACTCTCTTCACATGACTTTCCCTCTTTGAGTGACTGAGTGTGAATCTACTTTATCTTTAAGGACAGCAGTCATATTAGATTAGTGCCCACTCCAATAACTTCATTTAACCTTCTGTAAAGTTCCTAGCTTCAAATACAGTCATATACTAAGGAACAGAATTTTAATATGTAAATTTCATGGAGACACAATTCAGTCTAAAATCCACAAATTCAGAATTATTTGGCTTTTGAAAAGAGTTTTATGCAAAAACATCAATTCAATATAAAATATGCATGCTATACTTAAGTACATTTATTTTTTTATGTGCAATTTTTCCTTGTCATCAAAATCTACAATATTAACAAGATTTTTTTTTTTGTCTTCCACATGACTCATATCAGGATGGCTGCCTACTGCGTATTGGTGTATACTACATGCATATATGTGTATACATACATATGCATACACAGCATGCATTATTGTATGCTATAATAGAAAATAAAAGGGATCAATAAAATGATATATTTCATGAAACGATAACTACATTTATCATATTTCCATTGTTTTATTTCTCAAATTTTCTCTCCTAGTACTGTAGATAATATATGAAATTGATTTTTGTAGTATTGAAAACGTCTTCCATCATTCCAAAAAGACATGATTATTTTAATAATCCATTATTTTTAAGTTGATTTCCTCTACCCAGAAAAGCCTACTCTCTGGTTAAAACTCTAAAATAAATCAAAAAGGAAGTCACTATTGCAGGCAACAGAAATGGGAATTAGATTGTTCAAGTCAGGGGTCAACCTTAGTCACCTATCTTAATGATTAATCCTTTTAGTCACAGAGTCCCTAAACAAAATTATCTCCCCCTTTCTCCCTTTGGGCATCATTTCACTAGTTCCTTTTGCTTACACTGAGTTTTGTAAAGGTCATTTTATATACCTTAGTTTTCTGTTATTAGTAAAAACAAAACAAAACAAAAAAACCCCACATTATTTCCTTAAGTTTGAAATATTTCACTTCCCTGATTTGTTATTTTCCTAAAAATACTTATAAAACTGGTGTAGAAATATCTATATGAAACATCTTTAAAACTGAAAGAGGAAAAACAATTATTATAAGAAACTTGAAGAAAGATGAGGAAAAGATGGTTTGTTACAGGACACAACATGGAGACAAAATCTCCAAAATGAAGATAAAATATCAGCTATTTTAACTCCTGGCTTGCCCCAGGCACTTATCTGACAAGGAAAGGAAGGAAAAGGTTATGGCAATCGGGTGAGAAAGTCCCCAATTCTCCTTTCTCTTTCTAGTTCATATTTCTTAAACATTAAACCATGGAGATATTTGAACCCTAGAGTGAATGAATTTCAGACACTTAAAATGCTTATGAAGTCTCTTCTTTTCCAAGGATAAATGCAGGGTCAGCAAGTTCATGCTGCAAATTTTCAGGGGAAAGAAATCCAAATATTGTCTGCTATTAAAAACCTATCACTCTTTAACCTTTAACTTTTGGTGTGAAACCACATGTAATTCAATTTAATTGCAGTAGACTTAGAGATTGGATTTTTCTTATCACTGTATTATTATTTTTTTCTTGTTTGGGGCAGATGGAACAGAAGCCAAGCCAGGGAGTGGGCATCCAGGGAAGCAGTAAGCATGGAGTTTACCAGATTCATGGTCCTGAACCGTCTTTGTATTGAAGCTCTGCTAGGGCATCCTCTTCCATTTCCCTCCTTTTGTCAGCGTCAGCTGAGAAGTGTGTTATATTCAGTGATCAGAGATTATGGGGCTATCTAACAATGTCTTAATTCACAACACTAGTCCTCAAATTGGCTTTAGAATAACACCATCAAAATAAAATATCCACAAACAAATGTGGCATGTAATAATGTCAAAACAGTTCAGCGACCGAGGACCGGTGAATAGATATTAATGGCTTTTTGGTGTCCCATCAAATCTGGAGTTGTTTTTAAGGGACTTTGTAGCAGCTATTTCCAAGGCTAGTCATCCCCCACTGTGAGAAGAGACTATGGCTGAATGATTAATTGGTTTGTTTGGTTGTTGCAGACCTTCTCTAAGTCAGAAAAATGGATGTAATGACCTCTGGAATTGCCTTCAGGTCTTATAGTCCTAGGAAAACAAATATATTGGAAGCTGCCAAATCTATAGCAAAAAAAATTAGCATTGTAAATAGACTCACTTTCTCCACATGTTTTCATGCTGCTTTCTATGAGGAAATGTTAGATTATTAACTAATCTAATTTTCACTCTGCATAAAATTCTTTATTTTGCTGCCATGAACATTTTGCCTTCATGGATACTACCGTCTGGAATTACCAGGGATATATATATGTTTTCAATATTAAAAATCCATTTGCTGTCTTCTCTGCAACATCATACCACCCTCCACTCTCCTCCCAGAGAACAATAAACAGCTACACACCTACCTGATGCTGATCATACTGTTTACACACAGCAGATGCTGACATGGTTGTAAACTGGCACGTAGAAATTAAAATGCATCACCACATGTTAGAAAGGTTGCTGAAGCTGTGCTGCTAAAATAAAATCTAATATTTAACACACCATATGCTACATTTGAGTAAAATAAATGGGTGCTTAAAGCAAGAGAAGCATTTATTTTCTTATTTAGTTTCCTTGTTGAAGGTGTAATATGGTTACTTTTAATAGCATTAATGTGCTCATTGAGAGAAAGTAAATGGATCTAGAAAAACTGGTAATGCCTATCTCCTATGCCTTCCCATCTTGTCCAGTCTAGCTCCTTTTACTGAGTCCTTTTCATATCACTTACATCAAAAGGTAATGGTTTCATTTTCCTACAAAGATAAAAAAGAATCTAGTGAATAATTTTTCCTGTAAACTAATAATATCTTTAACCTGACAACAATAGGGAAGTAGAAAATATGGACGATCTCTATCTCATTCTGTCTGTACCTCTATTTTATTAAATAAATTCAACTATTAAGGTGATATTTCACAATCTCCAAAATATGACCATCTTCTTATAATTCCTATAATGCTCACTTTCAAAATATATGAAATGGAAGTATGTTTACCAAAACAAAAAACACTTAGTAAAAGGAATTCAAGAATTAATGAAAACAATGATATAAAATAAAATCGACAGCATGAAGTCTGACTTGAACCCTGAGGTCTGTGGCAGGTGAATACATGTATCCTGGTGCAATGATTGTAGGAGATGGTTAGAGATCAGTTTCAGAAAACCTTCTTAAGATTTTCACTTGCATTATGATTATTAGTAGTAATAGTACTAGTAGTAGTAGTGGTAATAGGGATTGAACCCAGGGGGCTTAAAAACTGATACATATTCTCTCCCCTTTTTTTGAATTTTATTTAGAGACAGGGTCTCACTAAGTTGCTAAGGGTCTTGCTAAGTTGCTGAGGCTGTCCTTGAACTCATTATCCTCCTGCCTCAGCCTTCCAAGTTACTGGGAGTAGAGGTATATACCACCATGCCTGGCACTATCTTACTTTGGTGGGTCTGTCCTTTAAGAAGAGATTTTAGAAAAAGACTGAACTGCATGAGCTACTGTGAAGACTCTTGCAGGCAGTAGACTACTTTCTACCTAGAGTTCCTCCAAATTTCCATGTCTTTGGCATTATCTCTTAGAAAAAGTACCTCCTCTCAAATTTACCTGTACTTAAGATATTAAGATGGAGCCCTGTACAGAGGATTCCATTCTATTGGCATTTATATTCTTTGATGCCTTCAAATAGACTACTCTTTTTTGTAATGTGTATGGAATTTCCAAATCTCCTTGGTATAAATGTTATCCTGGATAGAGATTTTCCACCATACTTGAAGCCAAATCCAGTTAGAAAATATTTAGATGCTTGATGTAGAATGAAAAATGTAGGATATCAAGAATTGAAGTTAAGGTCTCAAAATATATAGATATAAGAGTCCCAGAAAAGGGAAGAAGTATTTACAAACACAAAGTGGGAAAACAGTGATGTTAAAACATTCTAAAATGCATGAACCAATTATATACTGTCTGTACCTTTCTTACTGATTTTCACTTGGCAAATCTACCAAAACATTCTCTCCCCCTACTCACGTAGACCCCTAAAGACAGCACATTACTTTTCTAATGATTCTGTAACAAATCATCACAGCCTTGGTAGCTTAAAGATTTACAAATGCATTCTCCAAGAGTTCTGGAGGACAGGGTCCCAAAGTCAATTCTTCTGGTCTAAAGCCAGGGTTTTAGCAAGGATGGATCCTTCCAGAAGCTCTAGGCAGCAATCCACTCTTTTCCTCTCCTAGCTTCTGGTGGCAATACCCCTTGCAGTTGTATCACACCAATAATTGCTTTTGTGACCACATTGTCTTCTTATAAGGACCACTGCAATTGTGTCAGACCCCACCTAGATAATCCTTGCCACCTCCACAAAACAAGATCCTCAAATGTATCACATATACAAAGTACTTTTTGTTACACAACATTTTCATGGTTTCTGGGATTAAGTCATTTTCTTTTTGACCAGTTCATTAAAGCTTTATGACATCAGAGTTCATCTTGACATAATATACAAGCATGGAATATAATTTGCTCCAATTTAGTCCCTACTACTTTCCCTTTCCCTCTTCTTCTCCTTTCTCCTCTTTTCTTTCTTCTGCTCTAATGATTTTTATGGATGTATTTTGTTATGAGATAGCATTATTCAGCCTAAGAGATAAGGGAAAAAAAAGCCTACATCTTTTTGTCTTTTTTTTTTTTTTTACTAATTACATATATTTAAAGTGTACAGCATAACATTATGATCCATAGGGAAGTGATCGTTACTAGTTAAGGAAATTAGCATATCCCTATCCTGCTCTAGTTACCCGTGTAGTATTGTTTGTGTGGTAAAACAAAACATCTGAAAATCTATTCTCATAGCACATTTCCACAATAAAATAATGTGTTAAAAACTATAATCACCATGCTGCAAATTTCACTAAGTCATTCCGCATAGAATTTGTACCCTTTGACTGATATCTCCCTATTTTCCCCACCTCCTTATCCCTGGTAACCATGATTCTACTCTTTACCATAAATAAAGAGAATAAATAACAAAATAAGAATGCAATCTACAGATTGGAGAAAATGTATGCAAACTATTTATCTGATGAGCAGTTAATATTGAAAATATATAGGGAACTCAAATAATTCAGTAGCAAATAAATAAATAGCTTGACTAAACAATGGGCAAATATCTGAGTAGATGTTTTCCACAAATCTAGATCTTTCATTAAAAGACACAATGCAGATTCTTAATGCCACACCAGTCACATCAAAGTAAGCACAGGATTACCTTCCGTGGAATGGATATCAATTGAAGAGACCAAAGGTTATCAGTGAACATATTCAAAAAGGATGGCTCCCCATCCTTGGAGAACACCTGAGCAAGCAAGTCTGAGAATGATCAGGGAGAAATCCTCTGATGTGCCTTTAGATTATTACTGCAGTTCAGTAGAAACACGAAAAGATCAAATAATATATAGCAGTTCAAATTCTTGAAGAAGAAAAAGATGTAGAAAATCAATGTTCTCAGAAAGTCAGAAGATTACCCTGAAGAAAAGTTAATGAATACAAATTTATTTGAAAGTGACTAGTTTAAGGGTAAGGGAAAGAGGACAACCAGATGGGAGGGATGAGTGGATCAACCCAATACCAGGAAATTCTTAACAGCAAAGCAGAATGTCTCCCTTAAATTAAGAGACACAGAAATGGCTCACAGAGAAGAGCAACCACAGAGCATTCCACTATGACAAAAATACACCTACACCCCCCCATGCCACAAAAAGACCGTGTCTTTTTAAGAATGGAAACAAGTGGGAATCACACTAAAATATGACACATAGTTAGTATGAGAAACAAAAAGGTAAAAATAAAATGAATAGGTTGCTAAAAGACAATAAGAATTGCCAAAAATATTTGCAAAATGTAATCTAATGCTTTCATGCTTTAAAATTGACACCTTTATTTAGCATAAAAGAATAGTAAAAATGATTTCACACACATGACTAGAAATTAGTAGAATAGGAAATAAAATCTAACAATTCCAAAATTAATATTTTTTTAGTTTCATTTATTTTTATTTGATAAATAATGCTTACATAAATGTATGGGTACATTGTGATGTTTTCATACCAGTTTATATTACAAAATGGTCAAATTTACATATTCATGAATTTACATAGTCATCACTTCAAATATTTCTTGTTTGTAGTTTAAAAAATATCAAATCTACTCTAAGCAGTTTTGAAATATAAATATGTTAATATTAACTATAGTCACCCTTGTAGTATATAGACAAGTAATGCCTTAAATATATGAGACATTTAATTGGCTTTCCAAATTTATCTGAAGAGGGAAGAAATGGTAGTGTAAAAGAGTAGACATTTTACTGACAAGTATAAAATAATATACCAGTCTCACTTCAACTACAACCTAAAGAAAACTATTTGGAAGAAATTTTTGAAAGATTGTGTACTGAGACTTTTATTGGTTTAATGACTTATATTGGACTTTAAAGATAAAGGGAAAAATACTTAGACAATGAAACAAAAAATTCCTCAGCACCATTAAGGAAAAAATTCAGAATAATACCAGTTTTCTTCACAGCAATATTTATACAATATTCAACACTTTAAGATAATCAAGGAGAAATGAGTAAACATTCATTTTAGTCATGCTAACTTTAAGTTTGAAGTACATAGAAAAATTGTCATAGTAATGAACAGAATAGAATATTTTTTGTTAATATATTTCAAGAATATGTTCTAGGAAGTAAGCTTCAACTTTGTAGAAAATGAATCAGATACATTTGGCAGAAAAATACAAATATTTACATAGATAACTAATATATTAAAATGTGACTAAAACTAAAAAATAGCATATATGTGTGTGAGTGTATGTATCCCAAACAACAAAGAAATGATATAGTTGCCAAAAATATTGAATCAGAAAAAAAATATTACACAGTTATGCTTGAAATCAGAAATCCCACAAGAGGATAGTACTAGAGAAGTGGTTACCTGAGTGTGAAGGAGAGGGGAGGAAAGAACAATAATTTCAGAATTGTTACTGACAGAGAATCAAGAATCAGAATCTAAAGGAGGGAATGTGGTATTTGTTGTGATGTTAATGTAATGGGAAGCACCAGGAAAACAATTTTTTTCTGTTTTTGAGGGGCAGGTGGGATACAGGGAATTGAATTCACAATTGAGCCACATTCTCAGCTTTTTAAAATATTTTATTTAGAGAAAGGATTTCACAGAGTTGCTTAGTGCCTCATTTTTGCTGAGGCTGGTTTTGAATTCTCAATCCTCCTGTCTCAGCCTCCAGAGTCACTGGGATTACAGGTGAGCACCACTGCAACCAGTAGAAAAATAATATTTTATAAATCCCCAAATATCTACACAGATAATGATACAAAACTACAATAAAATGAAATGGAAAGCCAATTACATAATGGAAAAATTGCATATTGTAAATAAAACATTAAATGTATATTCATGATGAAGTGCTAACACTTGTACTGTTGAAATCTATGTTGTCTCACTTAGTCTTGATAGAAATCTGTGGAAACATTGTTAATACAACATTAAAAATTACGGCAAGTAGGCCAGATATCTTTTTTACATCAATAATTGTTCATCAATGTTAGCTACATATTTACTTTTAAAAATTTTTGCTTCACAAAAAATAAATCAAACTCCATCTTCCATTAAAAATAAGCAAAGAGCCTCAAGATGATACGTATTTAGAATGGAAATGAAGGGATGGCTTAACTTAAACCAGGCAGATACACATACACATGTGCACGCACACAGAGAGATTTATACATTATTGATGTACAATATTATTTAATGGAAAGCAGATTATATAATGAAACAATTGCACATTGCAAATAAAATATAAAATACTACATATGATAGAGAACAAATTCATAATGTTAAATTTTGCTCACAATAATGTTTATAAAATATGAATACAAAATACAAAAGTTTCAATATATGTGTACCAAATAGCAAAATGACTGCTTTTTTAATGCTGAGAATAAAGAATGCACAGAAGCAGAAAGACATATACAGCTTATGGGAAACAGAGAACTTTAGAAAATCTCTCTCATATTTGGGTCAGAACAATATAACCAAAAATAATTGAAAGATTTATTACGGAACAAAGAAATATGATAGCTGTTATAGATGTGTGTTAAATTTTGTATTTATAAAATAAAGACTGCACATTTTTTTCTAGAAAAATGTTAAAGTTATGAAAAGTGACCATACCATGAACTAGAAAGAAAATTTTACAAAAATTTTAGAATACAAACAACATCTGTATTCCCCGAGAATAAGGGAGGGGCAAGAAAGCACCATTTAAATGAACACAAAGCAAAAGAACAATAAGATCTCCTCTCCAGGAAATAAAAAAGTAATAAGAAAATTGTTAAGAAATATGTATCTCTTGGACAAGTGGAGAAATGCAAAAAAGAAATATATAGAACTTCTAAATTATAATGCAAACTCCAGAATATGTCAGATATAGCTAAAGGGACATTTTTGAGAAAATTTATTGTGTAAACTGTTTGTATGAAAGCAATAAACGAACTAAATGTTCAATTTAAAAATGGAGACAAAAGAGCAAATCAAACATTGTCATCATCATCATCATCATCCTCATTGTCTCAATGACCTTCCACCCGTAAGTGTTAGAGTTTACCTAAGACCCAAAAGGATAAACTCTGAGATAAAAACATTTTTAAAGTTGAGTGTCCTGTAAATGCTGGAAATGTTGTGTTTGCATAACTTGAAGCTTCCTTTTCCTCAACTTTCTTTCACTTATTCTACTCATTGTGTTCCCTTGCTCAACTCAATGTGTGACAGCTTCCTGTATACAGGAATGTAAGCCAACATGTGCTCTGTCCGGCACTTCTGTGCTGTTATCAGCATCACTTTGTTAGCAGTTCAGCAAGTGCCAATATTTGCATTGCTGAAAACTTTGTATTGTCCTCTATCCTTGAATTTGAATCAATAAAAATGATAAAATTACCAGAAAGCCAATTCTTTATCCATATGTAAGTTTGCATATCTCATCATAAGTATGGTAATTTAGTAGCATCAGAATCAAATACATTTTTGATCTGTTACTGCACAATTCCAGGCTTGAATAAAAAAGGAACTCGCTAGCAGGAACATAAAAATTCATCTAAGCTTTTCTATTCTGTTTTCCCTTTTTGTAACCCTGTATAGAATGAGTAAATAAAGGAGTGCTTACTATAAAGTTTAAATACATAATATATTCGGAACTTGCAGTTACCTTGACCTCATCCCACAGTTGCTGCAGACAGTTGTACCTTTTCTACTCCTGGAGACAATTCCCCCAGGTTCACCACAGGCACACTCATTAGCACTGTTCCCCAGTCATATTCCATGGGGATATTGGCAATCATCACATTCCTGGTTCATACTTCCTAAAGGTACTTAAAAACTAACCAATTACTCACAAAATGGAATGGAAGAACAGCACATCTTAAATGAATATTGAGAATACTGACCTGAGTTGTCCACCAGTGGCTATTTAAAATTTGAGTAAAAGTCAATGACATTAAAATTCAGTTCCTCCATCACACTAGTCACCTATCAAGTATGCAGTAGCCACTTGTGATGGGTAGTTACACTTTTGGGTTTTGGACAGAACAGATATGAAACCTTTCAAATCATTACAGAAATGTCCAATGGACGTTCCCCCTAGGGTCATAGTAGTCTCTTTTGAAATAGAGTCATATGAACAAATGCAGTTGGAAAATGCTGTGCATTTCACTATCCTTTTGGAGACATGTTGGATACACTGTTTTAAAGTTGTAATCATTTTTGATACACTGATTCTTAGATTAATTGAATTATGTACTCATTTTTATTCTGCCTGAATTCAGGTAAAATCAATAATTCTATGGAACTCATTTTGAAGATTTTTTTGTAGATTGAAGAAATAATTTATTTCATTCAGCACTAGCAAAAGAAACTGGCTTGAATCTCATGTTTGATAATCTTACTGCAAAGAAAGTTAGCTTTAAATATAAATCTAATAACTGTTTAAAACCACATTTCCATGTATTCTCCATAACATATAAGAAGATCAAATCTACTTGGAAAATGAAAGGATTTTTGTTTGTTTGTTTGTTTCCAAGGGGAATTGTAAAAATTTTCACAGTCTTTAAGGCATATATAAATGTGAAGGCTTGTCAGCTAGTAGAGTTTCTAAAGTTAGTTGGTTTGCATTAATATTAATTCATGACTGAAAATTCTGACTCAGTACTGCAGTCCATGAGCAGAGAAATTATAGCTTCTAATGTGCATGTGTAAAACAAATGTGTTGATTCCATATTTAGGAGGATAGCAATGCATTACTAACATGTTATAATTATTGCCTTTAGCTGTTTGTAGTTTTGCTTTGTATTCTTGAATATTCACATTTAACTAATACATTGGTAGCATTACTTTTACTTCTTAAATTGGTTGATTAGGGTTGATTAATTGATTTAAAAATTGTTGATTAATTTACAATTCTGCTCGTTAATATATTCTGCCTTAATTCTTTAATACAATCAGATTCTCAGGTCATCTTAAGATGGCAATCATTACAAAAAGTTTTCAGATTCTTGCCAAAAGTTATAGCAGAAATGAATGATCAAATTAGGATTCAGACACAGTTATTCTGAGATAAGTCTATGCTTAGCCCTGCAATATATCTGTCTTGATATTAGACTTTAAGTGTAAGAATGATATCATGGTAAATAGATTTTTCATAGTAGAAAGAAAAGTCACAAACATTTGTAAAAACAAGGGCAAGTGCAAGACCAAGGGGAGCTGTCGTCATCCTGAGGGAGAGACCAGCGTAAACCCTTCTTGATGTGGTTAACATTTCTGGGAAGCAGTAACAGTCTGTGTGTGCATGCTGAATATGTAAAAAACCAGTCCTTTTGTGTATAAACAAAGCCTGTCAGAAATCAGAAGACAGTAAATCACAGCTGAAGTTTGCCCTTTCTGGCTGACATAAGAGTCACTGTGAATAGCTAACAACTTGAATATATAACAAGAAATAAGAAATATACAGAATATTTTAACCTTTGGGGCACGATAAAAAGTTATCTGTGATGAGAACCTTGCCTTCACTGCTATCTTCGCTACTATCTATAGGGGTGAACACGGATTGAAATTAAACTAAGTCGAGCGTCTGTGGTGTCATGCCAGAAAGTACAAGAATAGGTAAAAGACACATGCATTAGAAAGGAAAACCTTCAGTGACCACATATATCATAAAAGACATTTTTTTTCAATTTATAGCATGGGAGGAATATATTATTTCACAACTCTTTCAAGAACATGAAGATTATTTATCTTATAACTTATTTTTATCACATTGAAAAATAATACTGTTTATGTAAAAGTGATGCATTGGCATTACTAAAATTAGGAAAAATAGAAACAAGTAAAGAAAAATTATTCATGTACTGTTTCCAATTGACCCCAAATCATAGCTCTTCCACACTTTTTGGGTTTCTTTTCTTTTCTTTTCTTTTTTCTTTTTTTTTTTTTTTTTGTTAATTCACTAACTTCATTAATCTCATAGTTAATCATGTATTTGCTATGTGCTTCTGTATATATGTGTGCAATTGTATATTAATGAATTACCATTTTTTACAGAACATCTTTGGCTGTAACTAGTTATTCAAACAATTAAGTTCTATTATTTTTGTTGAATTGTAAGTAATCCTGTTGATATCTGTTTTTGAAAAAAGTGATAAAATAAATAATGTTAACCACCTACCTTATGCTATTATTTTTCTTTTATTCTGGTCTACTTCAAGACTAAGTCCTACCTCACATTCATAGACATTTAACTATATGAATTTACATTTACTTTGATGTTGCCTTGACAGTTTGTGCTTTATTTCCCAAATACATACATCTTTTCTCCTTAACTAATTGTAAATTATGATATCTGTGGCTGCGTGGTCCACCAATGTTAAATTCCTCAAACAGAGGTAAACACTAAGCTGTCTTTTTTTCTCTTAACAGTGAATGTTTATTGAGTGTGTATCATATAAAGGGTACAATAAAGGATGTAAAGAGCAGATGACTCAATCTTAAATTAGCTATCAGTTGATAGTTGCTTTTGTACTCTGGGATACAATGTAGTCTATATCATTAGATTTTCTCCACAATTCAGATAGTAGAACCAATAGGCTGTGTTTTTAGTGAAGGTTTCCTGAGAGTAGCCAGAGTGTCATTTGGAGGTGTCTCTTTTGAGGCTTAAATTATAATTTTTGACTATTTCATATGCTTTTAATTTACTGAATTTGTTTTGGCTTGGATACTTTTTGGTCTTTTATATTATGTAGAAAGCAGTACATTGGATAATTATGATAAATCTAATGTTCCTCCCTTTCTTCTCTCTCAATTATAGATTTAAGTAAGGTAATTGCAGAATTAATTTCAAATACAGTTTCCTGTGATCCCTACTTCCTGGCACTGGTGTCCTGATGTTCTTTCTCTCTTTCCATCTAATGAGGTCAACACAGCAAAAACAGTCTGGACTCTGTCCAACATCCAGAAAGAAATAGAAGCCCTGAGTTCAACTATCCAGGAGGAATTGAATTTTGTCAACAACCACCTGAATAAATTAGGAAGCAAATTTCTCCGACTGAGCCCTCAGTGGCTGTCATTCCAGTCAATATAGTAACTACAGTCTTATTGAGACGCCCTGAGCTAGAGGTTCCCACTAAGCAGCTCCAGGTTTCCTGACCCACAGATATTATCAGATAATAATATTTGCTGTTTCAAATAATTACATGTGATGATAACTCATAGATGACTAATGTAATTGTAGTCATAGAGAATGCAAAGAAATAATCCCACAGTCATAAATACAATCACAATATATTTATATTTATTATATTTATCTTTTATTTAGTTATGTATGTACATTTATTATAATTATGTTTATACCAACGAATGATTGAAGTGCTTGCCTACTGCAACAGGCAGAGAAGAAAAAAAAATTGTCTCAATCTCTATGCCAATGTCATTATTACCAATTCTAGAAAATCTGGTAAAACTATTTTGAAGACTAAAGAAATCTCTTATAGACTACCCTGATGTTCCAAATGAGATATTACTTTGGTAAACACACAAGTTACATGTTTTTCTTTTTCATCTTTGGCATCAATTCCTCTAAACAAGTTTTAATATTATTTAAATATGTATGATCTCTTTTGTGATAATTAAATTGCTTTTAAGTAGCTATTTGTTGGAAAATGTAGTGCTTTGTAAAGATTTGGCTGGGACTACTGAAGATAAATTTCAAATTCTTGATTACAGGTTTTTCTCCCCAGTGTTCAAGTACCTTCCCCTTGTGTACCTTTGAAGACCAACAAGTGCTTATAAATTATGGACTACATCAAATACAAAATGCTCTTCTTGAACTCTGATCTTAGAACATTACAGACTGACATCATTTGACATTGGAAGAATAATGTCCAAGATATACAATGGGCTGTCTCATGCCTTGAGATTCTGAAAGATTTTGCTCTTAAACACATTCAATCTTCTTTTCAATGATTACTTGAAGAGTAGATATACCATACACTGCAGTTTTATTTCCACCAGAAAGTTCAGTAAGTTCTAACACAGCAAATCTTTATCAACCATGTAATATTGGCTTTGGATAGGGTTTGTCACTTCAAAGTGCATAAATATTTCTTAAATCTCAGACATTAAAAGTTACTTAAGTTTCAAAATTTAGCACAAATATAAAAAATAAGCAATTTAAATATACAGATTAAGAATTATTTACCACTTATTTCAGAGATGTGTCAAATATAGCTTATTGAAAATGTTTGACTTCCAATGAGTGTAATTCCAAATTCACTTTTAAAAATAAGCTCTAAAAGTTAAAATGAAGTTATTTCTTTTTAAAAATATTCCTATTTTCAATGTACACAACAAATTTGCAGGTGTTTTGCTCTTCAAGTATTTCCGTTCAATCTATAATCACTCCCTTCTGAGAATGCAAACATAAGAACTGGATAAAAGTAATGGACAGAAAACATTTTATTTAATATGTAGCAACTAATATCAAGACAAAAAGTTATTTAGTATAATTGCAATATTCATTGATATGTACCTTGTTTTGAATATAATAGCTCTATAGTAAATAAATGTATTAAAATGAAAAATCGATAAAATAATTACTTGTAGCTATGGATTTATATTTGTTACTCTTAGATACTATGACCTATCAATAAAGTAAATATATGTAGAATTGTTATTATGAGTGTGCTAAAAACAAAAGCACACCATGGTCAAATGAAAATGTTGTAAAAACTATATTTATAAACACATGTCTACAGTGTGCCATTTACTATCAGTTTTTGGAAAAGGATTGAAACAGGTACACCTAGTTAAAAAACTTTTTTTTCCCCAAAAGGAAATAAAACACAATGTTTAAAAAAAAAAAGATGTAGAAGTGTTACATAGGGAGGATTCTGAGAAATAATTAAAGATTGATATTATAAGTTTTAAAGGGAAAAGAAGGAATGCAGAAAACAATTGATACTTGAAATTACAGAGTTAGAAAGGAAAAGTCATAGACTCATTGGGGTAAAAAAAAAGGGGGAGCATTTGTCAGAGCTGGAAAGGAGCCCCTTTGCTCTTCTCCAAGCCTATACTGCAGATGCAAGTTTCTCTTCTCTCTTATCTTAGCCCCCAAAATCTTGTTTGTGCAAAGTACTGAACAAGTACAGAAGAACCTCTAAGCAGGTGTGAAATCTCCTCGGGTCTGAAGCCACCAGGATCTTTATTCTAGTCCACACTCAATCTTCAACACGTTGTCTTCTATTTTAGCAGATTCTTATTTTCCTCTGGTGGATGTAAAAAGAATTATATACCAAATCAACTTGGGTGTGCCTGTGGTCCTTACATTTCAGACTATTTTCCCTACAACTTAGCTTTATTACAGGCTTAACAAAAGCTATCATTTTGTAGATTGTCTTGTTATTTCTTATGATCAGGGCAATAATGCCTCTGTCTAGCTCTCAACAGTATACACTACATAATGTACATAATGATATTCTAATAATTCTACATAATAGTTGCAAACAGTAAGTTTATTCTTTTTTCTTGTTTAATTTGGAGTAAAGATTATCACTAGAACATTAAAACTGCGCTAAACAAATATAATCCCCTAATTTGAAACAAATGAAAATGTGATATTAGAAATGCAAATATATTTGAAGAGAAACGAGATTTACATAGTTGAAAATGTGGAGTAAAATAAACATAAGTATTTATTTAACTGTAAAACTGAAAGACACAAAATAATTTTTGCTCAAAGAGAAGAATAGCATCATTCTTACTGATAGAAAAGATTGAGGCAATTCGCAAGCAAGATAAAATTAAAATTAAAATCTCTATAAAATGCAGTATTTATTCTGTGTTGCATTGTACTATCCATAAATATACTGAAATTATTACATTCAAAGGGATGCTGGGATTTGTATTATCCTAAACATGTACTCTATGGTAGATTAAGACATTGCTGTACAAATTTTTATCATAATTTTTGTAGTCCTTTGTTTGGAGGGCCATTCTGTACCAAGGGAGCACTTCTGTCTGAAGTATATTTAAGAATAAGAATTCAGAGGTAGAAAGCAAGGTTTTGAAAGAAGCGCCTCAAAAAAAAAAAAAAAAAATCTACAGAAACTCACCATGAAAGTACAGAATGATAACCCTGCAGGTAGAATAACATTAGTTGACATGGAAGCTTTGAGATGTGGTGGTCCCTCACATTTTCTCTGTCTCTCTACCATTTTTCCTCGACTTTTACAAATCTTACCCTATTTTCTTCTGCATACATCCTTGCCTATGTCCTAACCTTTCTTTCCTCAAAATTCCTGCATATCTCTCATCTGAATGTATTCTTAAGTCAATGTTTCACTTTGCCCAGAAAATTCCTAATTGTTCAAAATATATTCCTATATTTTCATACATTTTTGTTCCTTCTACAACTGATTAAGTTATCTTACCATGCATGCTGAGTTTCAGTCTCCAAATGTAAAAGTGTAAGATCAATTAATGATTAACATTCTTATCAGACAATGCTACAAGCAAGAGAAATAAATCACGAACTCCTGTCAAACAGTTTATTACAGACCAAGGGAAGAGGAAAGAACTGATGAAAGATTGGAAGCCTGAAAAGGATAGACTCCTCTTCAGAATAACAGAAGATATGGTCTCCATGAAGCAGAAACTGAAACCAAAAATGTGATGGTATATCTCCCACCAGAAAGGATAAAAAATGATGTGCATTACAGAACAAAGCTCTGCCAAGAACCGAAAATCTCAGGAAGAGAAAATCTCAGGCAGGCCCCATTAGGGTAATGACTTCCACTCACCCCATTATTTCTTCATAGTGCATTAAGTCCTGGCTGCTACAGATATTCCCCCAGGAAGAGTTACCTTCTCCCAGGATCCCTGGCCATAAATTGCAAGCCAGCCTGTGAGCTAAATGTTCTTCTCTCAGCCACTAACCCTGATTTTCCTCACCACAGCCATATAAAGTAGGCTAATGAGTTTTAAAAAAAATCACACCTACTTGTCTCTTCAGCAGGAGCTTCGTGTGGATTTACTCATCTAAAAATGGGTTGAGGAAAGGTGTTCTATTAGCATTTGTAATAACATCTTGAAGTCTTACTTAATTAGAAGGTTTTTAAAATTTTTATTTTTTGGAAATGCCTGTGAGTACTAATCTTTTCTCAGATTTGAGAGGAAAATATGGGACTGAAAGGGTAAAAACATTTGCTTTCAATCATATTCTCCTCAGCAGAAACATTAAAAGTAAGCATCTTCTCACTGTGACATTAATGATACAGCCTTAGCTTCTCCGACTTTTCCTTATAAGCTTAATAAAATATTTTATACACTTGGTTTGACAAAACATTTGTTACCATCATTGCTGTGAATGTTAAATACAGCAGAAATAAACCTGCTCATTAGATTTCAGCATAGATGAAGGTTTCTTGAAGACCTATCTGGCTCAAATTATAATGATACAGTTTTCACAAGTTCTTATTTTCAATACCCTGACAGTTAACAAAAATGAAAAGACAAATTCTCTTTAGAGTTCTAAGGAAGGTTTGTGTTAATCTATCAATATTGCTTAGCTTTCTTTCTTACTGTTTTCTTCATTTCCTTTTCTGTTCCTGCCTTGTGGGGTATCCTTCCCGGTGGTCTATGGCTGTGGTTCATCAGTTTTTATTGCTGTATATATTCTACTGGAATTATATAGCAATTTATTCATTTATTCTAGTGTTGATGAACATTTGGTTGTGTCCAATTCCTGGCAATTCTAAATAATGATGCTATAACTATCCCTTGGATTGCATATGAACTGCTTTTTACCTAAGGTCTATAAATAGAATTAGAATTGCTAGGTTGTAATATATGCATGTGGCCAATTTTAGTTCAGACTGCCAACTTGTCCTCCACAATTTTTCTCTGATTTGTACAGTATTCAGCTATGTATGAGAATCTACTTAAATCTGTACCCTGATCAGCACTGGTAAAAATCAGACTTCACTGTTAACCTGGTTGCTAAAATGGATGAAAACGAACATTTTATAAAGTTTATTCACTTGTCTTTTTATTTAAAAAAAAGTCACAGATTTGTGAGTTCTTTTTTATATTTTACATATTCATCATTATTCAGCTTACTTTTACACAGGAGTCCCTAGATTTAATGTACATACAATACATAATTGTTTTCCTTGATTAGTGCTTTCATGTTTTGTCTGGGAAATAATTTCCTTCCTCAAGGTCATGAAGATAATCATTTGTATGATTTTTTAAGGCTTTAATATATTTGACCTTCTCACTTAGGTCCTCAATCCATCTGCTATAACTTCCTTCAAACTCTATGACTTAGAAGTCCAATTATAATTTATTTTTAACACAAATAGTCAGGTTTCCTACCAAAGTCTAGAAAATTTCCTAGAAAATTTTGTTTTTGTCCCTCTGGGAGGCCATATCCGTACATTTTCTATAAACACCTTGGTCTATTCCTTGCCTTGTTCTTGTGCTCAATTTGTTGTGTTATAAACTCCTGCCATGATAACACCCTTCTTTAAGATAAGTCCTAATATATAACAATATATGTTCTTTCCCATATTTAGTCTTTTTACAGTAACTTTTTGAGTATGAATAAACCATTGTATTCCCAGAAAATCTTTTAGAATCAGTTAAAAATAGAATATCTACTTATTTTTATTTTGAAATAATGCATATTAAATTATCCAGTGTGTACATAATGTCTTGCTAATTCTGAAAATTTATATTTAGGTGTTTTGGACATAACTGTGCATTCACTCATCGAAGTAATGATTGTTAATTGTTTTGGAGTTTTTGTTCAGTTCTAATTCTGAACTTTATTTCTTTTCAGTGAATTTTGGGATTATCTATTACAAACACTGTTTTTCTTAGCTAGTAAAATACATAATGCTTATAGATTTATTTAGATTTGGGAGCAATGAAATATTTAGCTGAATTTAGCTTTGACTCATGAATTAAGTGACCCATTCAGAGAAGGCTTAGTTGTCATCTCAACTCTTGTTCACCCTGTTATTCCAGCAGATACGAATAAAACGTAATGCTTCTGTGTTGGATCAGTATGCCAACTGGAGCCCATGGAAATCTTCAGTCAGAGAAGCACATCACAGACCCCAGTTTTTACAACAGGCTATGCTAAGGACCATCCTTCCTGTGAAAAATACTCCCATTTTTCCCAAGACTGTGCAGCCATATTCCTTCAACAAATGGAATTGGTATCAATGAGGAAGGATTGATTGTATCTTCTAAAGCCATTAATACATTTATTGGCCATTTAGATTTTACTATAAATGTGGACTCTTGGAAACCTAAATGTGCACTCTAAGAGAGATTATACGTAGAAACCAACTCAGGAAATTAAATTCAAGCCTGATTTATAATTCCCTTTTGCTCATTGATTGGTTCTGGTTTAGAAGTGGAATGCTAGTCCACTTAACCTACAAATTCACAAATGGAACTCAAAACTAGTAGAGATGATGAATTCCTAAAGAGCATAGGAGTTTGAAGAGCATAGAAGGACATATTTTTCATAAAGAAATCATTACCAGAAATCTAAATTTGCAGTGGAATATGGGCAATGGTTAACCACATGGAAAAAGCTAAAAGCAATTAAAAAGGTTAGTGGGTTCCTTATGAAAAGCCTGGGGAGAATAATATTATATTTCATATATATATATATATATATATATTATATGGACATTTCAGAATATTGACTGAGAGCATATTTTCTCCTATATGAGCACACACATTAGTGTGTTTAGTGCAGAGGACACACACAACAATATGAGGAATATCTCACCCATCTTGGTCAGCTTCTATCACTAATTATCACCAAACCTGATCAATAGCTCACAAGGTGGCTGGGTTGGAGAAAATCCTGTTTTAAACAGAATGGACTTCACCACACTGAGGCTGATCAGATCTTGCCATTGTTGTGATATAGACCCACAACTGCAGAGATTGCTGTGTTACCTGGAATAACACTGCTTCCCCAGAGGACTGAAAAAAGCACCCATGCAAGTCTGTGTTTGATGCCCCTTCTTTTCTAAGTAGGCATCTCTTTATTCTTGAATAAAAGTTATGCTAGATATGGATGTATCTTCCCTGGCACAGTGCTTCTCTAAGCACTACAAATTATGGATTTACTGAACGTGTTGTTTGCTTTTCTGGTATTACACCTATTATTTTGAATAAATGTTTCATTTTATAATAATAACATTAATATTAATAATGGAATGACTCATGTCCAGGGAGTTTGTTTTGCCATAGTTTTATCAGTTGGAATAAACCGTTTTCACATAAAGTTGAACAGAACTTTTGCAGATTTAGCAATGCAGTACTACAAGTTCTAAGTATTGTCCTACGGTATGTGGGATATG
Organism: Sciurus carolinensis; assembly: GCF_902686445.1. Classification (NCBI taxonomy): domain Eukaryota; kingdom Metazoa; phylum Chordata; class Mammalia; order Rodentia; family Sciuridae; genus Sciurus; species Sciurus carolinensis. Next base: position 92,500,903 of record NC_062224.1, read on the forward strand.
CAAACATCTATTTGTATGCTCTGAATGAGCAGTTTTGTTGGGTTAGAAGATGTTTTACCAAGGTAATATAAGGGATTATTTCCCCCACGGTCACAAATATTGTTCTTGTGTTCAAGAATTGTAAGTGGTATTTCCTAATGATCTTTTGAAATAGTTTTGTTTTTAATTACTTAAAATGGTGCTCTTTTGGTAGAGCAGTAAAATTTAGTCAGGGAACAAAACATTGCTTCCATACAGTCACCATAATAGTGGCCATGGATCCCTATTCCTTCAAACTACCCATAGAACATGATGTTCACTATTCTGTGTAATATTCTTAATCCTGCTTATCAAGAAGTTTTGTGTTAGCAAGGGTTCCCCATAGAAACAGAAGGAATGTGACATGTAAATTCAGGCTTATTATAAGCTCATACTGTTACAGAATCCAAGACATCCCACAAGATACCGTCTTCAAGCTGAAGAAACAGAAAATTGGGGCATTATTCCCCATCTAGTGAGTTCAAAGCCCTCAGAACTAGAAATGTCAATGTCAAAGGATAAGGGAAGATGGATGTCTTAGCTCAAGAAGAGAAAGCAAATTCACTTTTCCTCTGCTGTTTTTTGTCGCATGTATGCCCTCAATGGATCAATTATGACCATTCACATAGGTAAAGGCAGACCTTCTTTACTGAAACTACTAATTCAAATATCAGTCTCTTCCTACAAAATCCTCACAGACATACTCAGAAATAGTGCTTTTCAAGGTCTCTGTTCATCCTTTAGCTCAATCAAGTCAACACATAAAATCCACAATCCCATTTAGGTAAAAGGAGTAAGTTTGTAACACATGAGATCCTCAGGTGAATTCCTCAATTAAATCATAACCCACAGTAACAGAAAAAGCAGAAACACTAATGACATGAAGGAATGAAACTTCAGGTGCGGAAAAGTTGTCTGAGGGGAAAGGCAACCAATGTGTGCAACAAGAATATCATAAATATCAGCTATAGCTCTGTGAATTGAAATGACTTAAGGTATTCAATATATTCACCTTTTTTCAAATGCATCTGTATTTATTTTTATAGTTATAGTCCCCTATGATTTTCCCTAATGTAGTGCCTATGAATATTTTTTCTTTGCCATATTTGCTCTTTCCCTTATACTTTATCTAGGATACATTTCTGATAGTTTACTATTAATGGTTTCTATTATAGAAAATCAGGGTAGATTTTGATCACATAAGTAGAAAATGGATATAACTTTAGATAAATACCATGACCAATGATGCACCAGCATTCTCTTTAACTTCATCTTATAGCACAGACAGACATTTATTATGTATGGAAAGCTATGACTAGAATTTGAGACGCCAAAGTGATGTGGCAAGATGTGAATTGACACTTGCAACCTTTCTTTTACCTTGTATTTTCAATGTTGTAAAGTCAAGCATTGCATTTCTCAGATACACTTAGAGTAATGAATGTAAATTAGGTATTCTATTTATAACAAGGCAAATCCATACTTCTGAAGTGCTATATTATGGATAGATAGAATGCTTCTGACATAAATATGTACTGGCAGAAAATGGACTCCACATCTTAATGTCTGATTATCAGCCTCATGATCTAAGGAAATAATGGACTTGGAAATACAGTTAAAGAGGCAGAAAGTAACCTCTGTGTGACCGAAGTAGGGCCCTGGTTTCTTGTCAGCTAAAGGGGCATGGGATTAAACTAAAAAGTAGCTACAGGAGTTTATGCTCACTACCTCATTCATGAATTGTGTAAACTTACACTTGGTCCTTTGTTATAACACACACACACACACACACACACACACACACATGTTCAGAATTTCCTCAGAAATTACATATAACTTTTTTATATGTCTTGCACATAATCTGTGAGCTTACTGATAATACTGTACCTTTTTTTTTGTAGAATTTAAGAAAACCTAGTTTCTATTGTAATCAAAAACAACTATAACTTTTCCTCTACCCAAGATTCAATAGCAGGGGCAAGATTTAAGATTTACTTTCTTGTCTAAAACTAATAAAACATGCTGCTAAATATATGAAACAATGGCTCTTAAGACATTGATATCAGGCAATAAGGGACAGTGATTTCTGAGAAGTGGGAAAAATGAATACTATTAATTCCCCAGTTTAGTACTTGAAGATCTTCCCAGGCTTTGCCTCAGTACTCAGGAAGTAGAAACTCAAGTGGAGCCAGAAAACTTTCCTTAGTTAACAAGACAGAGATGAATCTGGACAGAATAAAATGGTCAAGATTAGCAGGGAAAATATCAGATAGAAGAATGCTGCAGCGATGAAGAACTCCAGACGTGTTCAGAGAACTCAAGAATTCTGTTGAATATTGAGTAGTACATGCCTGGGGTGGGGCATTACTCAAGGTCATGGAAATAACTAGTGAGAGGATTAGAAATCCTCTGAAGCTCCCAAAGTGTCAGAAATATTGCCTGTCATCACTAAAATAGGAAGTCTAACAATTCATGAGGCATCAGGTATAGCACTCAGAAGGTCTTATGTCAGTAATAGGAAAAATTAACCCTAGACTAAATGTCCTCCTGCTTCTGCCTAGCAAATTATTAAAACCAGATTGGGAAGAAATAAATCATTTTCAAGATGCAATGTCATCCCAGAACAAAGCTCAAGAATATCTGAAGGAGTAAAAAGTCATTTGCCACACAAGAATATAAAATTCTCAGTGTCTGATAGCTAATCATCACATATGGTTAGATCCCAGAAGATAAAATTCAGTGTCTGGCTCTGGCATTTAATCCCTCCCTCCCTCTCTTTCTGTCTCTCTGTTCCTCACACATGCATACACACACACACACACACACACACACACACACACACACACATCACAGGAACCTATTGGGGTGAATATTTTTATTTATCTTAATTGTGGTAATGATTTCATGAGAGTATGCATATAATAAAATCTCATACACTTTTACTACAGTTTATTGTGTTAATTGTATATCAATAAAGCTGTCCTGTTTAAAACATCATAGTTTCACTTCCTTAAGACACAAACAATATTTCTTGAATAGGCTATATACAAACATTCCTCAAATTATGATAGGTTTATGCCATGAAAAATCCATTGTAAAACTGAAAATATATCATAGGTTGAAAAATTCACTTAGTATACTTTGCTTTCTAAAGCATCACAACTTAGCAGAACAGTAGGGCACCAGTTGCTTCTCCTTATGATCACATGGCTGATTTGGATCTGTGGCCATTGACAATACTGTGTCATAAGAGAGTATCATACCACATATCCCTGGCCTAAGAAAGAACAAAATTCAAAATTTGAAGTATGGTTTCTACTGCATGTTTAATGCTTTTACACAATAATAAAGTAAAAAAATTCACAGTTAAACCATTTAAGTTGGGAATCAATTTTTTATCTTCTACTTCTCCACAAGGAAAGCACTGTCATATAACTACATATGTCAGTACACCTGCAAATGTTTACCATAACTTTGCTGAAATCAGAAGTGGGCCGGCAGCATGATCATGGAACCTGACTGAGATTTCACTATATATGCTGTTTATTATTGCCATAGTATTGATAAACTCTGTGTCAAATGAGACATTTTTCTCATTGGCTGAAATCAGTCATATGCCAGAGTCAGTTTCAATATAAAGATAAAATGAGTGGTTGTGAAGATCCCTAGTAGTCATTATAGGTTATTAAACAATCACTTTGTTGCCAAACAAAATGTGCTCAAGTTCTTTGCAGGAGAAATAAACCAAGAAATTAACAGAATCACATCATTAAGATCAAAGTATAGTCTCTGTTGTTTACCATCATGATCTCATGGAAAAGCCAGTATTTTTTGATGATGCATTGTTACCTCCTTATCACATCACAACACGAAGTATTTTTATATGGTATCTGGGTATGACTTCTCTTTATTGGGAGATTCCAGGACTAAAAATAAAAGTTACCTACCCACCTACACATCTCATATATGGAGTAACTGGCACAGGATGATTCCAGGCATCTCAGTCCTTGATCTGCAAATATAACATAATTCTGATGGGCACAGAGTATTCCTTGGTTAGTGCAGTATAAGGTCTGAAATTGAGATTTAATATTAGGTACTCTCATACAACAGAAGCACAAAGAACCACAAACTGCCTAATTTGCAACCCCTCTCCCTCACTTTACTCCTGTGAATAAAATTCATGCCAAAATCTCCTTTAGTTATAGTACTTGCTAAATTTCTGTGGAGTAAGCTTCAGTTCCCTATCAGCCCCAAATTATTCAAACAAGCCAATACCCTTTCCTGGGAACCAAGGGTAACCTCACCCTCTCATCTCTATGAAACCTCTTCCCACAGGCTGTGCTAATTCTCTCTGGTCATGAGTGCACCCCCCCATGTGCACTGCATGGCATGAGTTCATGATAATTCATAAAAGATGTAGAGTCTAAATATTGTGCAATTAGATATGTTTGAGAAATCAGGTATTATACATTGATACACATGGTTTCTTTCAAAGGTCTTATGTATTCTGGAAGCTAGGAATCATGAAAGCATTTCTGTTATTTTATGATTAAAAAAAAAAAGCCAGTGGGTGTTTCCTCACTCACAGACTGAGTATATATGACAAACTACTATAGATCTCATCTGCCCAATGACAGGTCTCACAGAATTGGTCAGCTCTATAATCCTGGATTTGAAACCAAAGAATAGAGAAGAGACAGTAAAAACCATTAGTCCCCAGTGCTGCTGATTTGGAGTTACGCCCTTGTTGGTTTTTCCATGTAATTTCCAGCTGCCTGATTTCCACATGCCCTTCGAAAAGCATGATGCCTTTCCAAAATTTCTGGCCCATTTCTGAGGTTCACTCCAGTAAAATATCCTCTCTCAAATCCTGAGCATTATTTCAACCCACTCCCTTCCATTACAATAGTTGTCTCAAAGTATATTTATTTTTCAGAAAATTACAATCTGTTTTAGTCTACATTCATACATATTTTGGTAATATAACTAATTCTATATGTTGACAGCACTCTTTCTAAAATATAATTTTTATCTGCTTGCTTATCATCTCTAGATTCTAATAAGCATGATCATGCTCATTAGAACATAAGCCTTCCTCTTGCTATATTTATTTTCTATAAAATTGGATCCAACTTGTTATTTCTAATCATTCATTTATTTTCTTTTTTTGTACACCATTCTCTCTTTATCTTCATTTACAAACAAATCAATTTTCAAAAGAGGAAACACACTAACTTTCTCTTTTTTGAGGCATTTAGCCTAGTTAAAATGTGTATTTTTTTATTCACTTCAAGTTTTGGGGTATTCTGAGAAATCATAATTAGAGGTTTTATCTATAATAATAATGGATATATTATATGTTTCCCTTATGTGGTACTGGGGATTGAACCTAGTAGCACTCTACCATTAAGCTATGTCCCAGCTCTTTTTAATTATTTATTTTGAGAAAGGGTTTCACTAAGTAGTTAAGGCTGGCCTCAAATTGCTTGTGATCCTTTTGCTTCAGCTTCAAAGTCATTGGTGTGATCCATGACTGTGCTTGACCATGGAAATACCCTGAATAAGAATATTTTCATGAGCATCTGTTAATTTATACTGTTCATGGTTAAGAAGGAAGAATCTCTTTTACACTGTAAGTCACTGAATTTGTGAACTCTATTAATCTGTCATCAATTATTTCAAACTACCTAATAACTGTCTAAATTCATGTATTTATTGACAAATTCATCAAAAAGTTATCATAAACATTTTCTTTTTTAACCTTTTCTTAGATAGCTAATCTACTTTCCAAGTTATTGTAACACTTCTATCAATATTTTATTGATTTTATTATATTATGCTCAATACTTCTCTAATGCCCCTTTTTCCCTAGCTGTCATCATTTCCATGTAGGGTTTTATTCAGTAGAATATAACTTGTATCACGAGTTATCCCAATGTTATTTGCCTTCTTGCTATTTTCTTGAAGCAATAACTACATAAATAGATGTTGATTGTGGTTCAGGAGTAGGTGTCTTAGTCAGTTTGGTATGCTATAACAAAGCACCCTAAGTTGGGTAGTTTATAAAACAGAAACTTATTTTCTCCAGTTCCGGAGGCTGGACGTCCAAGATAAGGCAACCAACATGGTGAGTTTCTGTTGAGGACCTTCTTCCAAGTTAGATATAACACTATATAATTAAAACAGCAGAAAGAAAAGGTAAAATGGCTCTCTGGAGTCACTTATATAAGGGTATGAACCCATTAATGAGTTCCACCCTCATGAACTAATTATTTCCCAAATATCACACCTCTTAATGCCATCACATTGAGGTTAAGATTTCAGAATATGAATTTGGGAGTTAACATTTAGTCTGAAAAAGGGTGAACAATGTATGCATTGAATCTATTCATTCGCTAGTGGAATATTTTCTAGTTGAATGATCTCTGTGCCAAATATCTCTAGAGTTCCTAGTTTTTAAAATATTAATTTCAAATGGATATTTTTGTTTGTTTCTTATTTTACTAAGTATGGATGAATTCCTAGTCATTTCTTTTCCCCTACCTCTTATTTCTACAATTTATTTCACTGATTCAGACACATGTTTTGTGTGAGACCTCTGTATAGTTTTGTGTTTTCTTTCTTTGGGACTCAATAGAACTCTTGGAAATATAACTACATAGACAATGAGACTGAAACCATTAAGAATGAGAAGTTCCCACAGACAACAAGCACTGTGTCTAAAACTTCAATACTCTGATATGGTTTACTACTGTACTTGTAAGCACCTTTTCTGACTCACCTATACAGAATGATAGAATCACTTCTTACTATGTGGGATGTAATCATGAGAAGTACTAAAAAAGATGCAGATACAGAATTATAATAACAGTTGCATTTACATATGCCTTTGTGAATGTTCATTAGATTGAAAGGAAACAAATACTATTTTTAGGATTTTATAGATGGCTTATGGGCTAGGTGATGTAGCTCAGTGGTAGAGTGCTTGCCTAGCATGTGCAAGGCCTTGGGTTTGATCCCCAGTACCAGAAAAAAAAAATCTAGATGGTTTATGCTCATACTTAAATTAAGTGTGGCATAAATCATAAATTAGAATCTACAAAATCAGACTCATTGTTTCATGGAAGCAAAACTCTACATAGACTGTTTCCAGATCAAAGTGATGTAACTTTAAAGTCTATTGTTAGTCTTTCTTCATAAGATCAAAGAACAGATGATTTCAAATTCTGAAAAAGAAACTTTTTTCACCCCCTTAGGATATCAAATGTCAGATTTTAGGTTAGAAGAAGTAAATTAACCACACTACAGGATGCCAAAATCCAGTACCAAAGAAAAAGATAAAATTTTGAGTTCATGTTACAAGTTAAAAAAAAAAAAAACTCCAAGTGAACTGATAGATTACAACTTATAATGAGAAAATAGCATGATCAGTTATAATAATGTCTGCATTAAATGTTTATTTTTTATTTTTTCCTATTTTGCTATATTGTGACAGTATTTTCAAACAAAATGTTAAAATAAAATTTTGAATAAAATAAAAAATGCCACTTCTTTCAAAGGTTTTATGTATCCTTGGAAGCTAAGAATCATGAAGAAATTATTTTGTTTATTCTATAATAAAATACAAACTCCTATGCTTTTCCAAATCACTTACTCTACATTTGATCAATTTAAGAAGACTTATGTAATATTGACTAATGGATATCTAACTTAAATGTCATAGATTTTGACTGCTAAGGAATATAAATTAGCAGAAATTTAAGAGCAAGTGAAGTTCAAGCATTTCTATAACTTTAACATTTTGCATTTAGTTATCAAAGGAGTCGATATTTCATTCATTTCTAAAATTATTTGTAAGGAACTAAGTAATGATGGTATAATTATTAGTTATGAAGATTTATCTCATATCATTTTGCAATTGCCATTTCAAAATATCAGGCTCTGAATTCAGAAATTCTACTTCATATGTTGGTTTTGACCTCTTAGAACATTCCTGATCCCTAAAAGAAGCTATACTGCATGTTTAAGAAGCCGTTCTTACAGAAATACAGCAATCATGCAAAAAATATGAACGAAACATACAAATACAGGTTGGTGAATTTTTACAAAATCATCATGTTTATTTATTCACCTCATAGATAAACTGAGACCTGACAAGCATTTGGGAGGCAAATGCCTTCCCATTTCTTCCCTCACCCTACAGAGTAATACACTACACTAAAATCTCTGTGAAAGATTAGTTTTGCTTTGTTTGAAGTTTATATAAATGAAGTAATAATTTTCAGTTGATTTTATGTTTTAGTCCATTACTTTTTAGATTCAACCAGATGAATCTAATCTTCAGTATCTATGTAGTTAATGTGTGTTATATTTAAAACAATCAATTTTGTCTGCATTTGAAGTTTTTATACATGGGACAATAAATTTGAATTTTTGTGTTTATTCCTTTTGATTCATTCACATTGCTATTTGTAGTTATAGCTTGTTCATCTTTAATTGTATCTGATTATAGTGGTATATGTGTGTGATTCACTTATCCTGTCTATTGCTGATGAAGATTTGTGTTTTTTCAGTTTTATGCTATTATGAATAGTGTTGTGCGCATTCTTGATTGTGTCGTTGGGCAACTGTAGACACACTTTTCAACTAGAAATTTATCCAAATCCTTAAACATTTACAGATCTTTATCAGAAATGTATCTACTAGAGTAATTGCTGAGTCATTAATTGGTGAGTTTTAGTTAATAGCATTAAAAATTATTCTAACAGTGCAAAATTAATTTGCATGCACGAAAGCAGTAGCCAAAAGACCATCACTAAGTATTTAAAATCTTTACAAAAACTTATTTGGGAAAGAAAAAGCCCTTTTTTTATTGGGCATGTTCGGGCTCATACTGGCCTTCCAGGTCCTCTAAGTTTACACAATGATTTAACAGACAGGGCCACCAGAGACCCACACGTCTTTGATGCATTTGAAAATGCAAAAAATTTTCATTCCAAATTTCATGTAAAGGCTTCTACTCTAATGTTTATGCTATCAGATTATTAAGGCAACAGCTCGGGACATAGTCAAGTCTTGTGCTAAATGTGCTACACTTATTCCTAACCCCTCGTTAGGAGTAAATCCAAAAGGGCTTCAGCCCAATCATATTTGGCAAATGGATGTAACTCATTATTCAGAATTTGGAAAACTACAATTCATTCATGTGTCAATAGATACCTTTTCAGGATTTATTATGGCCTCTGCTCATGCTGGAGAAAAAACCAAAGATGTAATAACACACTGTTTACATTCTTTCTCCATCCTGGGCATTCCCAAACAAATTAAAACAGATAATGGTCCTGGATATACGTCCCAGGCCTTTAAACAATTTTGTTCCACCTTTGGTATTCAACATGTCACAGGAATGCCCTATAATCCTACTGGACAAAAGCATTGTTGAGTATGCTCACTTAACACTTAAAAACATGCTTTATAAACAAAAAGGGAGAATAGGGACATCATACAGATCCCCCAAAGACAAATTATCTGTTGCCTTGTTCATTTTAAATTTTTTAAATCTCGATTCTGAGAACCGATCAGCTGCTGACCGTCTTTCAGAGCCTAATAAAAAACATCTACCTCAAGTGCTCTGGAAGGACATTCTATCGGGACAATGAAAAGGCCCGGATCCGGTATTAATCTGGACCCAAAGATCCGTTTGTGTTTTCCCGCAGGACACACAATCGCCAGTTTGGGTGCCTGAAAGATTGGTCAAGGCTTCCTCAGTAGTAAACCAAAAACAACAAGAAGATGTGGAAGTTCCTCCAACTGCTGTTGTTGATGATCCCTCACCATGTTAATGGAGGAGCCGTGCGTTACCTATGGGGGATAGTAAAGGCGTGGCCTTGCCCTTTGCCCCTTACTAACTCTTCCAATCTATATCCTCCTTTTCTTACCACTAATTCCACATTAGGGTTACCTACTGTACCCTTTTCTCCTGACTTAGCACCCTTCCCAAATGGCTCCTACGACTTAGCAGGTTATATGGGAACCTCCCCCCATGTTTGGCTATGCAGGACCAGTAGTCAGAGACAGGTAAGATTCGTGAAGAGCTCATACCAACCTAAGACAGGGAATGAAGACATAAGCTTCATTTTCTGATGACGGGTAAGGATGTTGCTCTGTCATGGACAACCTAAGACAGGCACGGTCTTTTTATAAACAAACGGGGAGATGTGGTCTGGCAGGGAGACACAGGGCATGCTTGGTATGCCTGGAGAAAAACAGGAAGCTGTTACACTTGACTACATGTATGCTTGAGCTCGTGATTGCTTGACCTTCAATAGGATTGGGTGGACATACCTGATCGAAATTGCTTATGCATGAGATTGCTTATATATTAAGGATGAGACTGCTTTTTGGGGGTTGTTGTTGTTGTTGGGATACGAATAAAAGAAAGCTCCTTCATGACAATCTGAGGTGTACGTGTCTTTATGTCCCACTGGACCGCGACAATGGTACAAAAATCAATAACTTTTCTGTACACTAGTGATGAACTAGCAAAGAAATCATGGATGAAAACTCACTGACAATAGACACACACACACACACACACACACACACACACACACACACCTCACTCCCATAGCTATGCCCAACTGTTTCTGGAACACATATATAGTTGCCTACCAAGGGGTCAAAGGGATTGGGGATGGAGAAGCCAGCAGGTGGGAGGTAGCTGCTACTATGTTTAAAAGTTAAAATTTGCCAAAATTAACTGCAGTTTTCTACTCACAGTTTCCCATGGAATTTACACCCTTCAATAGACTCCAGAGTGTCAAAAATAGTTATATCACACAGAAACTTCAGTGAAATTATTGTTTAGTTGTGGATTACTTGTACTTCGTATTCCACCATCTTCCCCTATGTGGTCTTATATGTAGAAAGTCCTACATACGAACACACACACACACACACACACACACACACCACACAAACCTTCATTAGTAAATAAGCAACTTTATCAAAATAGCAGGTTATACATCAGCATGTAGAATCCAGTTGCTTTTCTATATCCAAGGAATGGGCATTCTGAGTAGGAAATGAAGAAAAAGAATTCAATTTACAATAGCATCAAAACAATAAAACATTTGGGAACTTACTTATGCAGATGAGTGATTTGTGAAATAAAAACTACTAATCAGAAGAACTTGGCAGGGCACGCCTGTTATCCCAGCATCTCTGGAGGCAGAGGCAGAAGGATCTTGAGTTCAAAGCCAACCTCAGCAAACAACTAGGCACTGAGCAATTCAGTGAGACCCTGTCTCTAAATAAAATACAAAATAGGGCTGGGGATGTGGTTCAGTGGTTGAGTGCCCCTGAGTTCAATCCACCCCTCAAAATAAAAGTACTAATCACTTCTCCAAAACTATAAAAAGATATGAATAAATGGAAACATCCCATGGTCATGGATTGAAACACAATATTGTTATGATAATGATCTACAGATGTAATGCAATCCCTATCAAAACCCCAATAACAAATTTTTGCAAAAATGAAAATCTTATCCAATAATTCATCTAGAATCTCAAAGAACAGTACATAGCCTAAACAATCCTGAAAAGGAAACACAAAACTACAAGAATCACACTTATTGATTTCAAAACTTCCTATAGAGAGAGAAGCCATAGTTACAAGATGGGGTGCATAGAGATAGAGGTGCAGATGAAGAGAAGAGAGTGAGGAAATAAACCTCAGCACATATGGTCAAGTGATTTTCAGCAAGGGAATCAAATGACACACAAATATTTTGCATATCATGAAGCACACTGTGATATTTTGTTACACACACATATTTATAGTGTAATGATTATTTCAGGGCATTTGGTCTATCCATCATCTCAAACTTTTTTTTTTTAATTTCTTCATAATAAGGATATTTAAAATCCTCTCTTCCAGCTACTTTGGAATATAAAATACACAAATTGTATCCACCCTATTGTGAAGAGAACCCTAGAACATACTCTTCCTGTCTATATCTGTAACTTAGAACCCATTAACCCACTTCTCCACATCTCTCCCTCCTTCTTACTCTCCCCAGCCTCCAAGTCTCTGGTAGCACTATACTACTTTCCATTATGACTAGCACGATCCTGGGGGCATTTGTATTCTGTCTTATTTCACTCAACATGGTGTCCTCCAGGTTCAGACATGTTACAAATGACAGGATTTATTTCAGTCTATTTCATCTTTCTTTTACACTGACTCTTATCCTACTGTATTCATATACCATCCCCCCATCCACATATCTGTGTATGGGCACTTAGTTGATTCCATATGTTGTCTATCGTGAATAGTGCTGCAGCACACATGGAAGTGAAGATATGTCTTTGACATACGAATTTCCTTTCCCTTGGGTATTTATGCAGTAGTGGAACTGTTGGATCATACTACAATTTTCTTTTTAATTTTTGAGAAAAATCCATATTGCTGTGCATAGTGACTGCACTAATTTACATTATCACCAAAAATATATAACAGTTCCTTTTTCTCCACACAGTACCACCATTTGCTATTTTTCCCCTGTTTTGATAATAGTCATTTTAACAGGATAAGGTGATATCACATTGTGGTTTTGATTTGCATTTCTCTCATGATAGTGATTTTGAACATTTTCTCTTGAGTGCAATAAGTTGTGTGTGCGTGTGTACATATGTAAGAGAGAGACAGAGAGTGAGAGAGAATGAATGTGTACACAGGAAATATATATATGTATGTAGATATACATATGCATATGTACATAGGTATATATACTTGTGTGTGTTTGCATGTGAATAAAGTGAAATAAGGGCAGTTGCAGGAAATATCTCAATCTGACAGTAGTTAACAGGTTCAGATAATATCCTGGGACTTTTCCATGTTAAAAAAAAATTGCATTAGGATTAAATTATTTCTAAAATTTAATTAAGCTTTGAACCTAAAATTGGTGGAAAGTGGGGACACAGAATTTGGAACTAAAATGTCACTATGATGATAAACATAAGTTACTGGGTTTAAAAAATTACAAGGAAGGAAGAGAGGGAGGGAAGGAGGGAGGGAAAAAAAGGAAACAAGGAAAGAAGGAAGATTTTAAGAAACAAGAAAAGGAAGAAAGGAGTTGATTTATTTATCCATATATTATAGGGGCAAAAATGAAAAGGAAATACATAAAAGTGAACTGTGATGGATTATTCAAAGATCGTCTGCTTTTATGTTATTAAAAATATCTCCAGAAAGCTAACTCTCTAGACTCAGCTGCTTATGCTAAGCCCTGGAATCAGCTCAGTGCTGCAAATAATATACTGATCGAATCTGTCACATGGAAAAATAACCTCATCTAACCTACATTGCCTGATAGCATAACATGCAATGATCATATTGATCAAAAGAAAATGATCACTATTACATTTCGCAGTAAATTTTATGCAGGAGGCAATCCCTCAGCATTCCTTTAACGTGGGGCTTACTTCCCCTTCACATGCTTCTCTAGCACATGTCTTGAGGTATATTGTTGGGATGTTCCTTTAAAGAAACTCTGACTGTTGAACAGATTATCATAATAACTATAAACAGAAAAAATGTGTTTTGAAAATAGTATGTATACTGTTTATTTGCTCTCATCATTATGAAAATATTCACTAATTGGAATAAACAAACAAAACTAGATAATAAACTGATATTATTCTGCATATTAATATATGTGTATGTGTGTACATATGTACGTGTGTATGTAAGAAATATTATAGCCATTAGAGTAATTAAAAAGAAAGACTACAAGAGATTCAAAAATTCCCTCTGTTTTCAGAACTCCAGATGCATATTGGGTAATTTTCAACAGTAAAAATAAATGAACTGAAGATAAAACTATGAATGGACAAAAAATGTAAACTTGCATGTTGAGTATTGTGCAAGATATACAAACAAAACAAAAAACAAAAATATCAGTGCATTCTAAATAAGGAAGTTTTAAAACTGCTAGTAAAAAAAGGTTAAAATATGATGAGATAATTAACATTTGATATGAAATCTGTGTCTTAGAGTCGGCCATACTTAATGTACCTGCAACAAAATAATCAAAAGACTATTTTAGCAAAAACCACAATGACAATTGCTTAACACAACCAGGATGACCAAAGTGTCAGAATCCAATAGGAAAGAGACCAGTGAATCTCTCACAGAGCATGGGCAAGGGTACATGCATGTGCACACACATACACACACACACACACACACACACGCTCATTTCAATCACACTTCTTTTCATTACCTCTTCATGAGTCCTTACAGCAAACAACTTTCCATTAAAAAGTCTTTCTCAGGACAAACTGGAATAGTCACACACACTAATTATGAAAGTAGTATCCTTCACAGAAAAAAAGACACATAGAACATAACATACTAGAAAGGTGTATGAATAAAATTAGGAAGTTGAAGATCAGACTCCTGTGTTCTTGGTGATTATAACTCTACCTCGATCAAACTCTTAACTTAACTTGCCATATTCATAGAGTCATAAGACATGATAAAGTAGCATGCAGGATCAGGTGTGCATTGCATGTTATTATTGAAGTTATTTTTAGTTTTATTACCAGTAATTTCTCTTCCAAGAAGAAATCATTTTGGTAATAGATCAGGTTCAAAGTAAAATGATATGGACATGAACAAATGCAAAAATGTCATGCCAAAACACAATTTGGAACAAATGTATTGAAATATCAATATTCACATCTTGTTTTAAATCACAAAGATAATTTTCTGCTTTTCCCTTTGTGGGATTTTGTTATGTAGATTATAGCAATACGCAAAGAAAGGACTAGAAAGAGGTAAAGAGAAGGTATACATAGAGATGCTGAGGCCAAGAAGTGGTGAAAATTAATTTTCTAAAAATGTAAATTGGAAGGGAGGAGAACAAGGAAAATTTTATAATGGAATGAATACAATGAATGAAGCTTTGAGGTGGTGGTGAAGAAGTTTAATAATATATACTTGTATGAATCAAGCAATGTAAATCCCTTCAAAAGTCTATGAAAAATGTTAAGCAATTCTTAATATTTGTTATAGATCTTGAACATGATTTAGCTTTCTTTAACTCAACTGCACTCTGCTGAAACTAAACAAACTGAAAACTTGCCTTAGTTGAAATATGTTTATCAAATGTTGTGGATAGAGTACTAATGCAGAGTAAAATTATGCTTGAACCTTTATTCCATTGCACTGAAAAATTCCACAAAGGGAGGCAGGGAGTGTTTTTAATAAAAATAAATGTAGAAAATAAAGAACTTGATATATAAACAGATGAAAATTGGTAAGTGATGTTATTAAGAAGAAAGAGTACTGGGATATAGAGGGAAAAATTATGTGTGATAAAGTCATTTATAAACAGAATCAATAACAAAGAAAATAAATTAATCATCAGAAATCTATTGATGATATTTAAAAATTAGAAATTAATTATTATAAGCAAATCATATAGATGTCAAAAATCATGAAATTAAAACTTGAGGGAAAAATGAAAATATTTAAACATACATAACCAAAAATCACCAATGCCTTCTCCATTTTATAAGTAAATAAATCAATAACATTCTTATGTGTGTATTTCAAAAAACATACAAAATGAGTTTCACAACATAATTGGTACTATCCAAATTTTTGAAATGTTACCTATTTTTGTAATTAAAATGTCATTCTTAATGACAAATAAATATAATATTTTCAAATTAATATACTCAACTTTTTAATAGCTAAGCAGTCAGAAGTATCTGACAAAGACAATTATAACCCTACTCTAGTTTCTCTGAAACATTAGAGTACATATTTTCCCTATAATATAGCAGATGCTTGATATCTGAGATTTAACCAAATTTTTAAAATATATGTATCCTAGTTGAAGTGTTGTTTCTCACATAAATATAATAAATTGTTGGGAAATAATCCTTTACAGATACCTGAGTTCTGTAGTGTCAAGACATAACATATGTTTTCCCTTAATTTTAGTGATTAAGAAAATATTTGCAAAACATTTACTATTTATTAATGTAGTCACACATAGTGCAGATATTTCCAAACAAAATGTAAAAAAAAAAAAAAAAAGAATTTATTAATGATGACTGTGAAGGGCAAATTGAGAACTTGGTTTTTGTGGAAAGAGGTATAATATGAAAAGATGTCCTTCCTCCCTTTTCCCCCCTCTGTATTGGTGTCTTCAAGTAAATTAACACCCAAGACTAGTCACTGGAGAATGATTTTGAAAATTATGTCAGAGAGAACAAATGTCTTTTAAATGGCACCCAAAGGGCTACAAACAGTTAATGAACCTGATATTCTCCATGATCCAGATTCATTTTAAAGACACCCCTTCACAGATGAGGTGTGTGGCTAATTATGTTTGCACATTTAGCTAGCTGCTTAGCCATGCAAAATGAGTGATATTATGAGCAGTGAGTCACCAACCATACCACCATATGGACATAATTTTCCAGAATATTGTATGTCTTTTTGTTTATGACAATGGGGTGTCCTTATGAAATTTTTAAAAATGCTTTTTGTAAAGTCGTTTCTTTCCACTAAAGATGCTTACACTCTCTTTTTAGATTTTTTAAGTGGTGTTAATTATTTTAAGATATCCTTTTTTAATGAGTTAAATTAAAATTTTAATGGAGTTTAAGAACATAAATGGTCTACTTTATACATGCAATCCTCAGCAGAAGCTTCACAAGAGAGATCAGTGGAACTATGGGGCATCATTACAAAGGAGAAATCAAAAAAGACAAGAATATTTTAATCACCAAAGTATAAAGCAGGTAAAAGGTATATTTTATAACCATTTGATGTCAAGTTCTACTTGATAGGTTAAAAACTATCAGAATAGGACTAACAAGATCTTTTCTCTATGGATTCACGTTATGTCGAGATAGACAGGCAAAGAACTTTTTATGTCTGTTTTTGAGTTTATAAGGCATTTTATTTTTATTTTATTTCCTTTTTTTTTTTCTTTTAGTGCTGGAGATCAAACCTAGGGCCACATTATCTTTTCTACTCAATGTATCACACCTCCAAAACTACATGGTAAAATTCAGTATTCACTTTATTCATGCATTATAATCTTTGTTAACTGATAGAATGTTAACATTCAACCATCAAATAAAAAAAATTGTGGACTAATATATTAACACAAATAATTAGGATATGAATAAAGTCCACAGGTTAAAATCACTCTAAATGAGTAATGTCTTTGGGCTAGTATAAGGGAAAAGTACAACTAACATTTATTATTATAATAAAAATAATATGCAATGATATGAATTATTTTAAAATACCAAAATTTACTTTTCATTTACATATGTTGGTATTTCTATTAGAACTTCAAGATACTCGTGCAAAAGATGAGAAAATTTCTTCTTTATTTCAAATCAGAGGTTCACTTACTAGCTCATATGCTATTATTGAAAATTTAACACAATTTTATTTTTGAAAAATAAAAATTGGGTGATTTTAGAAAATATTTTGTCATATTTTGACACTTGTGTGAGCACTTGTATGTGCACATGTGTGTTAATAAGTGCACAAATATATGCTAGTTAGTACTCTCCAAAGAGTATAAAGCATACATAGTTAAGTGGAAAAACATCAGGAAGGTCTCCATGAGGTATGGTTTGATCCAGGTTCACACATATGTGGGCTTCTAGCTTTCTGTCCCCAGGACTGTTTTTCTTTAGCTTTCAATCTTGGGCTTTCAGCAGACCTTCCAGTCTCACATCATTTTTATTTTGATGATCCCCAGAAGAAAACAGACACTAAGAGTGATGAAATTTTAAGTTGGGAATGAAGTTAATCATCACTAGTACATACATAGAAAGTGAGAATGGACAGTCTTTCACAGCAAAATTGACATCATATTTCCCCTAACACAGCAAATGCACATTGAAAAAATATTATTTCCACTAATTGTTATAAGACAATACAAAATGTACAGATTGCAATGTAAAAGGGCCCCACCATCAAGGTACTTGATGGATCCATTTGACAGATCGTGTACTTTGATGTCTATTCTTTATATGACGTTTGCTTTGGAATCCTGGTTCTCTGCTGTCTAGCTGTCCTTTCTTATTATGTTATGCTGATTGATATTGAGTGCTATTTAATATTTTATCATTTATTCAATTATTCATAATTGGTCTACGATTACTCATTAATTATAGGAAATATTCTGTCTACAGTTGAACAAACAGAAGAATAATTATGAAATTATAAAATCTGAAGTGTCTTGTTTTTAACACTGTTTTTCATTCTGATTGTGATCACATTTTCCTATTTTGTACATCTAAAACTGGCTTAGTATTTTTTTTCTTTTTTTCAGTGACTTTGTCTTATGTAAAGGAAAAAAAATCATATTGACTGAGTGGTTCCTCAGAAATAAATCATTACACTAAAGAAGGAAAGATGGAAGGGCTAATATTAAAAAGAATCAAACAAAAATATACTTTGTTTGCTCCTCACCTTTGGGCTTTTTTTTGCCTTTTAAGTCCCTAAGAATGACAAAAAAATAACATTTCATATATGAAGAATTTATTGGCTAGGAACAGACTTGATTTGTTCTATAGAACAACATTTTCTTATTTGATTTTAAAAAATCTTTAAAATATAGATTTACTCTAATATAAAAATGAATTAATCTGCTTATATTTTAAATAAAGTCATCAATAATAAAAAAGCCCAAGGGTACAAGTTAAGGGGGGGGGTTATCACTTCTCTATTTTAGAACTAGAAATTTCAGTATTTACAAAATAGTTACATTTTATTTTTCAATTATGAATATATATTTTATATATATTGCATATATATACATAATGAAACACTATCTATTGCATTGGTGTTAAATTCTACTCTAATATGAAACAAAATGTGTGTTCTCTACTCCAGAACTTTAGAAAAATACTTGTATGCTGACACATTGAGAAATGAAGCCTTTAAATAATTTCAAAATGTTCAGACAGAACTTTTACTCATAATGATCTACCAAATGCCTCTAAATCCTTTAATGTTAACAACCTACAAAATTCTATGATGTTTTTTGTATATATGAGTTCATTTAACCCTTCCAGAGAAGTTTTTTTTTTTTTTTTAAGTAATGAAACTAAGTTTAGATAGATTAAGAAAAATGGCCATTTTAGAGATATGAGAGGTGGATAAAAATAAAGTGGATACTTAAAAATTTCTATTAACCATCATAAATACAAAGTTTTGTTGTTATTATTGTTGTTTTGTGCTGGGAATCAAACCTAGCGTCTCTTGAATAATAGGGAAACACTGCCACTGAGTTATATCCCTGGACCAATAAATTAGAAGTTTATTGATAACATCTTAGTGATAATTTTTATACTGTTTATATCATAGCAAAATTCTTATTAAATCAGTTGGTAGTAGTGAAAATTATTTCCAGTAATGTGATTAATTTCATTCTTATTTAATCATTAATTCTTTAATAAGAATCATTCTAAGTGAATGTTATTAAAATATTGAAAATGCATAAATTTAAGATAAAATTCCATATAAAAATATATTTCAAAGTTATGACCACACCATCGCACAAGTTATGTATAGAAATATGCCTTTAGAGTTTACAGGAAGACCGTGATAACAAAGTAAATAACAATGTTAAAGGGCAAACCATGAATCTGGTTCTCTCACATTTGATAATTCCACTATGTTGTTCGAAGGTTTATTTGGAAAGTTTGGAACTATTCAAGTGGATAATTGAGTTTGGGGGAACGGAAATGATACAATTGTTATTAATTAAAGTCCTTGCCTGCGCCTCTATGGTGCTCTCAAACAAGATAGCATTCCCCCCACAAAAAAGCAGTCATTTCCAATTTTTTTTTTCAAATATCTTCTTCTACAATATAGAAAGTAAACCACTATTTATTGTCTTTATAAAAGTGATTCACAACTTACAGGTATCATATACATCAAGATTTGCTTCATCTCTACGTTCTTAAGGACAACCTAACCTAACCATTTTTCCCTGCAAAATAAATGAGTGTGGATCATTTGAAAACAAGGGAGCAGTTATGACTTTGTTAAACTTGAAAGAAGCATTGGATTTTTATCTAATTTTGGAAACTTTTAACAATTAGGCGTAACACCAGGTTGTATTTAAACATTTTAGATACTTAAGTAGATTTGTGTGCAAACACAATATATCCCGCTCTATTCCGAAGATCAAAGAGACTTTTGGAACACCCGCCCTTGGATGTCACTTGTCCCCCGAGGATTTTATGTGTTGAAATTTGGTCCACAGTGTGAAGTTAGGAGGTGGTGGGGCCTTGAAGAGGCGGGGGCCCTGTGGAGGGTTATTAGGGGTTCTGTCCACCTGAGGAGTTTAGACAGTTTTCCGGGGATCCCCATTTAATTCTAGTAAGAGGGCTGTTAGGAAAGAAGCAGGCTTGGACACTACCTTTCTCTTACTTTCTGTTTTGCCAAGTGATCAGTCCTACTGTAAGTATCCCTGCCATTATGATGTCATCTGCCTTGGGGTGACACAAGCGACAGTCACTTCACCAATGCTGGCACCAAGCCCGTGGGACTTTTGGCCTCCAAAACCATGAGCCAGCGGCCAGCGGAGCAGCGCAGCCCTTAACGCCTGACTTTCCCTACCCGCCGACAACATGTTCCAGTTCCTGCTTGGATTTACCTTTGGCAACGTGTTTGGAATGTATCTGGCTCAGAATTATGAGATGCCAAATGTGGCTAAAAAACTTGAAGAGATTAAAAAGAACTGGGAAATCAAGAAGTAACCGCCTACGTCCTGAGGCTGGCTCCAGCTCTGCATTCTGGATACATCAATTCTACCACTCTTGTGGGCCTTCCAGACCACCTGATCTCAAAACTTTTGGATCCATCTCCAGCCTCTGCAGTTTTCTTCTTTGCTGGACTCTGTGCTGTCTCAGAGTAAAAATGGGACCACAAGTTAAGAACTACCCTTTGCATTTCCAATAGTCTCACCTCTTTCCATTCTCTTCCTTCCAGCTGCTTGGGAGGTTCTAAGACTGGAATTATGGTGCTAGATTAGTAAAACATTGACCTTCATTAGTAGTTTCTCCCCTGTTCTTTGGAATTTTTGCTACCTTATGTCAAAAGCAAAATTGGTGACTTTTGTAGAAAGGATCAGATATAAATAATGCTGATTTCACAGTTTAGCAATTAAAATAGGTGCTTGATAAGCATTTGATACATTTTTTTTTGTTTCAAAGAAATTAAAATTAAATCTAGAAGCCAGTTTCTGGTGAATTATCCATTTATTTTATACTGTTGTCAGGCAGCTCCATATTTGATAATTTAACCAATAAATCATTTGCTATTCATTAACTGAGAAATTATACTCTAAGGATCTTTTAAGGAACTGGGGAATTTAATAATGTGTAAAATAATGGTTTTTGTCCTAGTAGAGTTCACCATCTATTTAGTATGAATGTTTTTCTTAAGTGGTGTATTTGATCTCTTTTCCTTCAAAAGAATCTTCTTGGAATTTCATATGAATTTGACAGTTTCTGATGGGTAGTGAGAAGTTGTTGATAAAGGAAATATTACTTTTTATTCTAGTGTATTTTTATTATAACTATGTAGTAATTCTCCTAAGAGTATAATCCAAATTCATAATCATTCAGTATGTCAAGAGGAGTTCTTCTCTCCACAATTGATGGTTTTCTCCCCCCTGCAATCAGAAATCACTGTTGTAGTTTGTTAAATATATAATCTGCATCCTGCCCTCTTTTATGTTTGAAGATGGAATCTCACTATGTTGCCCAGGCTACCAAGGTGGAACTCCTAGGCTCAAGTGATCCTCCTGCCTCATCCTGTTGAATGCTGAGGCTACAGGTGCATGCCACTGTTCCTGGCTACTCTCTCTCTTTTTTTTTTTTTTTAATTAAAAATCTTTTAATAGGTAACTTTTCCCAACGGTGAAGATACAAAAGTGATTTCTAGCAAAAAGCCTGTCCTCCTGCTCAGCCTGTTTTCCTCAAGCAGCCTGTCTTCCTCACTGTTACTGGTTCCCTGTGTGCTTTTCAGAAAGAGCCTGTGCCTGAACATACGTGTATGTGGGATTTTTTTGTTGTTGTTACACAAATGGTAACAAACTGCACATAGAAGTATGCCTCTTGTCCTTGGTTCTTGTTATTCCTAAAAGAGATCAGTCTATATAAGTGTGTAAATAACAAGGAACCTCATTGTTTTTCTGGTTTCAAGAGATTGTGCTGAATGGATGCATTATAGTTCATTTAATCTGTTACTGATAAACAACGGCTGTTTTTTTGCTATTACACTACTAACATTGAACTTAATGATAGTATATGTGTCAATGTAGGCTATAGCTATAAGATGAAGTCCTCAAAGTGTAGTTTGCACAAATGTAGGTAAATACCATTGCATTAGGTGTTTTTTTTCAGAGGGTTTCTTGGAAAACTTCACCAAATCTCACTTAAGCCACAAACTGGAAAAATTACTTAGATGCACTTTTTTTTTTTTTCAGACAGAAAAGACACTGGAACCTATATGTGATTATAAAATAAAGTTACTCTGCATTTCTATGAAATATGAACCTTTTATATATTTTATTCCTATCGAGGTAATTCTTGTTTGTGAGAGAAATCAGGATCCGATTTTGGTTTGGCTTCTCCCTAGCAAAGGGAAGTGACTTACTTTCTGAAATTCTTACATTATCTGCAGGCTATGGGTGTAACACCTACCTACCTCATAGAATTTTCATGAAATATAAATGAGATAATGTTACATGCTGTGTTACATAATGCTTTGGAAATTGTCCAATGAAAGTAGATATTAGTTTTAAAAATGAATTAAATAAACCTCTTTTCTTTAAAAGTAGGTAGTTTGTTGTAGTAACATGAAATATTCTAAGACACAAGAATACATACTTGTGATTCATTAATGGAAATTTTAAATTTTATAATATTTGATATGACAAACTTGAAATTATTAAACATAGCCTAGTGAAATGTTTATAGCTTAGTCTTTCTTGAATTGCACCTAGGTTCTTGGATCTTCTCTCTCCAGGTCATTTAAGATTTTTTTGTTAAATGAAGTACTCCATATTCTTCAGAGAATTTATTTTCCATTTATATTATCCAGTAGTTTTCAATTTTGCTATCAAAATAATTCTATATATATATATATAATCCTATATATATATAATTCTAATATATTTCCTCCTTTATTAATTTGCAAATTTTAAGGCTATGTCTTTTTTGAAGGTTCACTTTTATCCTGCTCAGTCTGATTATTCCTTTTGGTTCAACTATACCATGTATTCACATTTTCTATTGGAAAAATTGCTTGGTGCTCAAATTTTTGAGTACATCTTATTTTTTGAAATCAAAAGCATGGTTTTATTTCCATATTAGGAAAATATAAGTGAAACAATATTGCTTCAAATATCACTATAACATGGGGAGCTAACCAAAAATCCACAACAAAGTGTAGTAATGAAAAAGAAGTAAAACAAAGAAAAATTAATAAATATGAGGCAAGAATTGCAACAATTAAAAGTCATAATCCCGTCTTAGCCATAATATTATGGTGAACCAATAAAAAAATTAAAAATTACCATTTCCAAAAGGCACCCACAATTGGAACATCTTTTGCATGGCATAGTAGGAGATTTTGCAATTTAGACAGGCATTGCCTGGCCTGTGCTCTGTAGTAATTTTTGGAATACTAATTAGGCATTTCTAAGGTATTCTAACATTCCAAGGTATATTAGCATTATTTTATGAATATCAACTTTTGGTTTAATGGGTTACTAGGATGTTTTACTACTCATCCACAAACATGAAGATCAGTGTGTGTACTTTTTATTCCAATGGGAATAGAAAAGAAATATCTTGAGAACTTTTTCATTGAGAAAATTTCACGGGGAGGCTGTTGACAAAATTTGAAATTGTATGTCTTAGTTACCCATTTAACTAAGTTTACTCATTTTCTAATCAAAACATGTTATCTAACTGGTCCTTTTTGTGCCTAGTAGATCTGTTTAATGTAACTGGAAGATTTTCAAGTCATTTTGAGCCTCTGTTTTTCAAACCAAGTTATTCACAGAATGTAATAATAATAATAATAATAATAATAATAATAATAAAAATAATAAAACAAAGCAAAAAGTGGTTTATACAAACCATTAGTGTCTTCAGTGAAAGATGTCATTACCTTAAACCTAACAGTATACTAACTTACAGCATATTGTATGTGAAGGAAAACTCTACATACGATATCAGTTGAATCCATCGAAATCCTATGTGGCATCACAGATTTTTTTTTCCCCCAGTGTTTCATGAGTATTGAGGTTCAAACAAAGAATAGCTCAGGGTCACACCACTAATATACAGTGAAGCAGAAATATTAGTAAGGGTTTTCTAAAAGCTCTGTGTCCTTACACATTTCATGTTATCTGAGATAGGTAACCTTCACTGAAAGTTACCACAGGGTTGCAAAAGAACAAAGAAGTGACGAGTAGCATGAGTAATAACAGCAGAATCAATAAGTTAAAACAGAAAATGACACACTGATGAGGGACATTGAAACCTATCTTTATGTAGTTTATAATTTTGCCAAGGTCAAACTTGCCTCAATGCCTTTGTATATATGCTTTTCAAGTTTGGTTTTAATCAGCTTGGAGGATCAAAGGTGATTCACAGAGATCATATGATTAACCAGTCCAGGCTTTGGGGGAAGGAAGTATTAAGAAAGCATTTTAATAGTGGGCTCGATAAAAGGAAGGTCATCAAAGTACATTTATATTTGAACATTAAAAAGCACTTCTTTGAAGTGCTTCCTGATGAGATTCCACTTAGTTAAATATTCCTCCAAAATGCTCTCATCATTATATCCAGATGGGGAGAGAGAGGGTGGACTGGTATAAAGTTCCTGAAAAAACAGTTCTCTAGTCTTCTCAGATTGAGAGTCATTTATATTTTTTAGCTTTTATTAAACAGTTTATATGTCTGCTCTCTGAATGTAAACGATAGTTTTTTTCTATCCCTTGATCTTTATGGAATTTCATGCTCCTTTAAATTAAGCTAATGCATCAGAAATGCATATATTCACCAGTGCCCAAGTTATATTTTCATTGATTTAAATGGTATATTTGAATTTATTGACTGGGTCATAAAACAACCATTCAGCTAATCGAGATAAAACTTACCTTCTAAGGAATATTTCCTCTTAGAGGAGGTGTTTCACACAATAATGATTAGTGGGCTTCCTGTTGAAAAGAACCAGATTGATTTCATTTTAACATAGTTCTTCATAAAATGTTTTTGCAATTATTTATTCAACTTCCCCTTTTACAACACTTCACATTGTGATATGGATTAATCAAAATCTTTTGTGTAGTTAGTCCTGACATAGGCTTTACTGGTAATCTTGCCGCTTAAAATGATGACTATCTGAAAAGTTTTACCCCATTTGTATACAATGAATCAAAATGTAGTCTGTAAAAATAAAATTTAATAAATAAATAAATAAAAAGATAAAGGCAAAATTTCATACACATTTTTCACCCTTGTAGGTTTTGTGGCAATAAATAATTTACTCGTTTTTTATTTTTATTCAGTGAATGTTATGTAACAGGATGACAATTTATTCACTACAGTTTCATTGGGTTACTTTTCATGACGTTTAAACAATAAATGTCATTTTTAAATAAACATGTCAAAATAAAAACAAAAAGTATGACTATCAGGAATCTTAAATCACTCTTTCACTCATCCAGTATTTCAATATCATCCCACTTAATGACCAGAAAATTATCATAAAGTCTATAATGAGAAAAAATTTTCTAATGACTACATGGAAATCACAACACATCCAAAAAGCTTTCATTTTTTTCAGTCACTCATGAAAAATTTTCAAAATCTGCCCATAAGAGTGTTATTTACTTTACTTTCTTTTCTGTATTTGTATGTTATTATTATTTATTTAATGTTAATGTTTGCCTGGATCCATAAGACTACTTCTGACCTTAGTGAAGTGACTTCTTTAATCATCTTAGTAGGATAAACACTCTAATAAAGAATGTTTTTAAGATATATGAAATTCCCTCCTCTTAGTTTCTGGCATAGGAAGTCTGAACAGCTCATTAAATGCTGGTGTCAATGCCATCAGCATGTCCCAGCAATAAGTTGGGATCCCTGGATGTTCTTCTGTGACAGAGCCAATGTAGGTATAATTGGCAGGCTGGCAGACTCAGTGACCTCACTATTGCTATTATCTTCACCAAAGACAGGAATAGGAAAACAATGCAATACTAAATAAACAGTGCTTTAAAAATGAGTGTGCCTAATATCATACGCATACATTATTTCCAGAAAACATGCATTTTTTTACTAAAATTATTACTTTAATTTTATGATGTTCATATTGAAAATATAATCTCAATTAGCAATACTGAAAAACATGACAGTGTTTTTCAATCATAAAAAGTAAAACTTTAAAAATTATATGAATACAGGAAATAATAGTTACACATTTAGTTTGGGGAAGGATACCTATCAGAAAAATGTCACACAGTACTTAAGAACATGGTTTATACTATGTTACAACTAGAACTGCAGTTATATTTAAAATATAACCCTACATTTTGCAATTCCACTCACAAGGAAATATTCTAGGAAAGAGTATGCATATGTCAGAAGAAGATTAAAAATGTTTTTTTATCAATGAGATTACTACAGTACTACTTGAAATAGTCTACATGGAATTTTCTCTCAAAGTTTTCATCTATACATAATTATGTATAGATACATGTAGGTTAATGTGAATGTATATACATGTGTATCTGCACATATATACATAAGTATCTGAACATAAAATTTACATAAATATGAATATAAGTAAATATACTGATAAAATGTAGGAAGTGAAATCTATGAAAAAACACTATGTGCATCAAGACTGATAAAACTCAAAAATCTCTGTTGAATAAAAAAAACTACAGGAGTCAATATTTAATGTTTTATCATAAAAGAACCATTTTCCACCTTTTGTATTATTTAAGAATCATTGAATTCATTGTAGGCCTAACCTCTGGAGAAGAGAGGAGGAGAATAAATTCAGGAGAAGCATATGAACACATTTTTATGTAACTTATTTTTGGCTAAAATAATGACAGAGTATTTGGAGCAAACCTGACTAGATTAAAAGTGATGGAGTGGTGCTTTGAGTTCATGATCTTACATTATTTTGTCACTTTTGTGCATACTGATGATAAGTAAAATTAAAGGAAAAATTAAAACTTTTTCTTGAGTTTGCAAGTATTCCACCATTTAATTTTAGGCAGAAATATGAAGTTTTAGCATCATAAACTTCCTGACCAGAAATAATTTGCAGGTTCCAGATAGGATGAGAACACATGACTCACTGGTTATTGAAAGTCACCCTAGTGGATGCTATCTAGTGGGGCATTGCACATATAAACCTCTGAGAGAAAGAATATAAACCAAAAGGTTTTTCTTCATCCAAATCTTTCATCCAAACGTGTTAAAACATATGAGGCACATTTACACATAGAAAATTTCAGAACATAAAACATCTTTTACCCCATGTATATGTTCAGCTTCATTAGTAAAGAGGACAACTAAAGTCCACAATTTCCAACTCAAAAAGGGTTGTAACAAAGGCAAGTGAGATGAAGTGGTGAAGATATGGATCGAATTAAACACCTGCTATTATGGGATGGAAAATTGATTCAACCACATTACAAAAAAACCCCTACAAATTTGTTCAGACTTTTAATCTATATTACCTCAGTTGTTAAAACTTTTAATCATCTTTGGTTACAGTGTCTAATTATTATTATATTTCTAGGGCTATAACTACTCAGTGAAATGATAGCTATTCCCAAGTAATCTGTATTGGAAGAAAAATCTGTAGTGAAAATTTATTTAAAAATCATATATTGCAGTAATTACAAAGGATGGTGATATGTTATTAATGAATGTAAGAACTGTTATTGAACATTTTACCCTTTGAATGATGTTTTCCACAAACTCTCAATATATACAATTATGCTACTTTTTGATAAATAAATATTAAAATTTTTAAAATACAGTGTTAGTTAATTTCTGTATAGCTTATAAAGATGGAAAAATGAAATAAATATAGCAAAATAATTGATTTAAATAAATGCAACAGTAATTAAATACTAGAAAATAATCAAAGAACAAGAGCTTCAAAAAATGTTAAAACTATCACATGAATCAAGAGAAGAAATAAACAGCATTCACTTTAAAAAGTGAGAACATAGGTGGGCACCATAGCACATGTCTATAATCCCAGCAACTCTGGAGACTGTGATAAGGTTTCAAGTTCAAGGTCAACCTCAGCAATTTAGTGAAATCCTCACAACTTATCTACACCCTGACTCAAAATAAAAAAATAAACAAGACTGTCAATAAAGCCCAGTGGAAGATCACTCCTGGGTTGAATTCACAGTACAAAATAAATAAGAATCACCTCATTTATATTGCAAATAAAAAAAATCAGATAAATTCAGTGGGCACTCTTTTGTGAATAGACTATGTAAGCCACATTAGTATTGTGTACAGTTAGAATTGCTTGATAACATAGGTGACTATTTGAACAAAAGATCATACAAAAATGAAAATAGATACAAGACAGATAAATCATCCTTGATACATCATATTTTTTCATTTGCCTAGCTCAATTAGGCTCAAATTCATCTAATTAAAAGTAGAAGAATGTCCTAACCAATATAAACTTTCAAAAGATACAATAACATATTTATCTACACAATAAAGTGTTGACATGGTTCTAGATTCAGAGAACATGGTATGAAAAACTAAAAAATGTATGCTATGTGACTTTTTAAATTATACACACAAAGTGATTTTTCCACATAAAATATTAATAGAAATTTTAAAAGAATGAATGCAAATTAAATGGAATGTCATTCCTTACTTCCAATTCAATGACTTCCCTCACTGTTCTAATTTTGACTGTAAGTAAGAAATCAGCATTATTTCCCTTGGTAGTTTTGCACAATGTTTGAAATCTAAGTTCTAAAATCTAACAAGTTGTCAATCAAAATTGTAACTTGATGATTTATTATTAGATAAAAAGATAACTCTTCTACAATATTTGCCTGAACCAAGACTCCAATAATCTGTAACCCTAAGATAATTCAATGTTAAAACTTAATGATTTACATATAACACTTTTATCTGAAATTATTTTGTTTTTATGATCTTTTCTCAGCATTTTCTTAATGAAGAACTAAAATTGGATCTGTTAAAGGATTAATGTATAAAATATCCACATGAAAAAATTTTATTTACATTTAATTATATGGGTGCTAAAATCAGTCACCTCTTCCTGATAATTATCAATGAAAGTGGAAATAAAATCCATAAAATATAAGTGAATTCTGCTCAACTCCAAAATTTTCAGAAGCATGACATGTTTAATTACTGCTTTTTGTTTGAAGATCTTTCAGTATGTTTCTGTGGAATCAGTGAGTAACCCACTGCACTGAGAGGATTGGAAGCATTTGATTTAGAAGTACCCTCCCTTTCCACCCAGTGAGGCTGCTTCATTCAACTTCTGTATCAGTACCCCACACTTACAGCTATTGTTCTTGTAGGTAAGGGGTCATTTATCAACTAATTGTATTTGTGTGTTACCTTTGAGTTTCCAGCTGCCTGCTGTAGTCACGTAGTTAGTAACATTATTTGAAATTGTTTATATTATATATAATCTACTTTTTTTTTGTTTGCACAGATGAAGTGCAAAGATTTAAATTGACCTTTGGAAGGGAAACACAAAGCAAGACAAATAATCTAAAGCTAAATGCTTAAATGTGTGATTATCTTGCAGAACATCCTTCTTTTATAAAAACATTGTGTGATTCTGGAATAGTCTATTTATCTTTTTATCTTATCCAAATGGACTCTAGACTCTGAGTACTTTCAGAAAATGGGGCCCCAATGAGTAAGAACTCTAAAAATGTTTCTATATACAAATATTATTGATATACTTTCTTACAGAATATGAAAATATGTTGCATCTTTTATTACTTGCCACTTTTTGGTTATTTATTGTTAATTTTGTGACCAGGTTTTTGCATAACATTAGAACTCAGAATATTAGATATCACATTTCTGAGAAATATTAAGTAAATTTCAATCAACTTTCTATACCTATAATATACATGCTATCACATTACTTTTCTCCTCCTTCATAAAGGCAAATTAACAAAGTTAACAAGATAAAACTTAAGGATAAATAACTTCATCTTGATTTCCTAAAATTATTTTTATTACTTTTTTAAATTAATGCCTGATATTAATACAGAATAGTGGATTTCACTTGGGCACATTGGTGTATGAATATAACATACTTTGTTCAGTTTCATTCCCCAGTACCACCTCCCCTTGCTCTCTCGTCTTCCCTCCTCTACCCCGTTGGTCTCCATTCTATTTTCATGAGAAAGTGTTTTTTCTTTTTTCTCTCTAGCTTCCACATATGAGAGAAAACATGTGAACCTTGACTTTCTAAGTTTGACTTATCTTGCTTAAAATGATACTCTTCAGTTCCATCCAATGTCCTGTAAATGCCATAATTTTTATCTTTTTGGCTAACTAAGGATCCATTGTGTGTGTGTGTGTGTGTGTGTGTGTGTGTGTGTACACCAAATTTTCTTTATTCATTTATCTGTTGATGGACACATAGGCTGGTTCCATAACTTGACTATTATTAATTGCATTGTTATAAAGATGTGTACACTTGTATTACTATAGTATGTTGACTTTAGTTCTGTTCTAATAGTTTCTAAAAAGTAAATGACATCAAAATATTTTGTCAAATTCTGATTATCTACTGTCATATTTTTGTTTCTCCTACTTCAGCTTAAAAATCCTTTCCAGATTGATATTTAATATATCCTGTAAAGAAAACATTGCTCTGTCTTCCATGAAAGAATAGGTCCATTGATTGATTGGTTCCTTGGGAGATTACACATTGCTCTCTATTGCTGACTGAATCAATAGTCATAATTATCAACTTCTAATTAACTCTCATGAAATTAAGTTTTTGAGAATACAAAAAACTTCCACCATTACCACTATCACAAAGCCACTGAAGAAACCATGGATTGATCTGGGGAAGAGGCATAATGACTTCATAGTGTAAATTATATTTCCACCTAATTAAGAAAGGTCACTGCAGAAGACTTTTAGATGAAATTAGCATGTAAGAAAAAAATACCTTCACACTCAATATTCCAAAAGTTATATCAAGTTGCTTTCTCCATCTGCTTTTTGAAAAGAATCATCCAATATTAAATTTCTGTTCATCCATTTGTTCAAACAATCCCATTAACTGCTGTTTGTATATTGCACTGTTCTCTGCTTTCTAGAAAAAGAAATCTGTCTTTTCAGGGAAAGTGGACACCAATGTGTACAATTAAAGTATTGCTCACAAATTCTGTATACTCCTATTCTCCTTCATGTCAAGCTCTGAGTTGATTTATACTACTAAAATCATTCAATTCATGTCTATAGAGACATATTATGCACATGTAAATTAGAAAGTCAGTCCTAATTGGAATTCAGTGCCAAACCATGAGCTAATTCCAAAAAGGAGAATATTTTCCTCTCACCCAGAATAGAGATTTGCTCCAAAATCTAAGGAACCTCTAGGGCAATTAAGGAAGTACATAGGTTCTGATGCATCCCAAGCAGAAACTTTTGCTACAAGCACTACTTGACCAAATATGTCATAATCTCAAAATAACATCTGTTTTCAGCATGAGCCAGTGAAAATACTGACAGTCTTCTGAGTTATTCATTAAGAAGATCAAAGTATTACAATCAAATTTGATGTATGTTCCTTCCAAAATTCAAAAAGGCTCAAAGGTAAAATGACTCTTACTTGACTTTAGAAAAAAAAATTACGACATAACTAAAATCAAGAAAAATACAGAGGAACAGGCTCCTCAATGTACGCAGTAGAGTCTTTCTCCTCATCAATTAAAATTCTGGAAATTTTAAAGGTTTTCATAGTGATATTACCCCTTTTCTTTTTCTTCAGTATTTATATTTGGTCTTTAATTCACACAGAGTAAAGAAACTTGTTTTACAGCACGGTTTATGTTATATCCATAAATATGCTAGTAGAGCATTCTACATTTGAGAAGTGTATCTACACCAATTCTGAAGCTGGAGAAATTATCAAAGAATGAGGTGACAGACCACCCCGGTCAACTGTAAGACAGAATCCAGTCTAAGTGATGTATCTCTAAATTCTAAACAGCCTCCATTTTCACTAGTGGGCAAATGGTCTTTCATGTTCCAGAGATTAGCCTTAGATGACACCTAGTGTCTAATTTTCCCTGAAATTATCCCTTTTCAGAATACATTATCCTAAAAAAATGGCTATATATCTCTTTGGAAATGTTTAGGAGGAGATTTACAGTGATATTTTGAAATGATTGGTATATCTTTGCTCAAGAGTACATGATGTTCCTCATCCTACATTCTGAAGTACCTAAGTGTCTAAATTGACTGGTTCTGATAATTAGGTCAGAGGCATTTGCTATCATGATGATTCAAGTTGATTTATCTTTGAACCATGTCACACTAGAATCCCAACATGCTTCATTCAAATCTACAGACTCATTTCAGCTACAACATTTCATACCTTTATTCCCAACTACTACAGGAGATTGAAAAGAAATGAATATGTTATTTATGTGTTCACAATATCTTACATCATATCTTGAGTTTTGGTAGCTGATGTGTATGTAGGTCATATAGGATATACTCTAATGCTCATGATTTCACAAGACTAAGAAGTTCTTATTATTAATTTTATCATGGAATTTTCTGGAATTCTAGTTTACTTTACCAGAGGCTTTTGAGTCTTGTTATTCGTGAAGAAAATAAGTTATTTATTTAAAACTACTCTCAGATACTCAGTGTGGTTTATTAAGATACAACTTTCTGGTAGGTAACTCCAAATCAATAAATACAGCTTTTCAAAACTGATATTTTTCCTTCTTTGTATAATTCCTTCACAATCAATTTCAAATATATTTACAAAATTTTTATGTATTTATTTATTAATTTTTATTTTTACAGACTGCATTTTGATTCATTGTACACAAATGGGGTATATCATTTCTATGGTTGTGTACAATTTAGATTCATATGATTTGTGTAATCATACATGCAAATAGGGTAATGATGTCTGTCTCATTCCACCATTTTTCATACCCCCCCTTCCTTTCATTTACCTCTACATAAAGTTCCTCCATTCTTCTCTCACCTCTCATTGCTAAGGGATACCAAGTTTAAATTGAAATATAGAACAACCATAACTAACAGCTCACTGAGAAACAAGAAACTAGGTCATGCATCAGCAAAATGTTAATGAACAATAAAACCAACAATACTTTCACTTTTGATATGGGTTTCTGCTGCGACCTACATGGCCATTAGTTCAGGCACCAGACAATGGGCGATGAAGGAGTGAAGAAAAGACAAACAGACACACAAATAGAAAGCTGGGACTTGGTGGTTCACTAAAATCCCTGGTAGAGAGATTGTGACCCAGAACAAGCTCAGCATATTTTACAGGTTTTAATCATTAAAAGGGTTATTGTGAGAAAGTTTCTCCAGAACAAACGGAACCAAGGTCATAGGTATGAACAACCCAATTTTGTTTATCAGCTTGTACCCATATCTTTCTATCCCCAGGCAGCTGGTGTCAGAACCTACAGGTTAAGAACTGATAGCTCTGCGTCTGGCACAGAACCTCTTGCTGAACAGGGTGTCACCATAGCAACTGGGCAATCTTTAATCAGCATCTTCACACTGACAGCTCCCCAGAGAGGCATCACCACTGTCACAGGACAGCTCAAGGACCCTACTTCAGTCACTGCTTCCAATAGGAATCAAAGCCCTATTACTCAAATTAATTTCTGTTTCTGAAAGTATTTACTTCTCTTTCCACTTTTGGTGTATAGTTTCAGTGGATACAGAATCTTAGATTGGCAATTATTTTCCATCAATGCTTTAAATATTTTATTTTATTCTAATCTTGCTGAAATAATTTATGGACAAAAATCCAGTACAATTCTCATCATTGTACCTTTGAAGGTAAAGTGTTTTTTTTTTTCTCTTTTTATAATATTTTCTCTTTTTAACTGATTTTTCTATAATTTTAATATTAAATGGTGTGTCCGTGAGCTTTTTTGCCACTGTAATTGAAAGGTCTAACAATGTGACGTCTGCAGGTGACATAGTGGACTAAGAATTGGTTCCTCCTCCACATGAGTGGAACCCAGAGAAGATCCTTGGGGTACAGTCTTTCATCATGGACCAGCAAAGAACCTGACATTTCTTCCACTGTGATGGTAATGAATTCTGTTATTGAAGTACCTTGGTTTGCTTGGAGTGATTTGTTCCCTTACTTTTTCATGTTGTTTGTGTGTCTACCCATCTAACTGTATGACTCTGAGGCAGTAGAGTTTCTACCCTATGGACTTATAGTGTCCCTGAAGGTTTCCAGTACCTCATGGGGGAGACAATAACAACAATCAATGCAAATGATACAGAGTATAAAACTAAATAGTTCTTGCCTATGACATCTACAATGTTGTCACAATATACATAAATTATATGATCAGTTATTGCCTATAATAAAAATAATAAGTTTTCAAAAAGTTTTTCAATTTCAAATGGTGGAGAGGGAGAAAACATAAGTCAGGTAGGATGTGATATTTATGAGAGAGGAGGAGAGAAGACAGAAGTAAAAGATTAAAGGAAGAGTAAAAGAGAAATAGAGATTGTTAGCAGAAGAAAGAAAATCAAGGGAAACATAAGAAAAAAATACATAAAGTAAAAATTTTTAAAAATTAAACATAAAAAGAATAGGAAACAAAACTGAAATATACTAATCAAACATTCTAGTCCTCAAAAAACTGATCCATGAAAATAACTGGTTTCAAAATGCTAGAAATGAGGAAAAAAAAATAGGAATATATATAAATGTCCATGAACCATTACGGTCACAGTTAAACAGAAAAAAAAAAGGGGGGGGGGAATCTCCATGAAAAGTTAAAGAATTGTTTCTGTTGGAATTCAAATGATTCTCAGCTTCCCTTCTCAGCCGTGTTAGGTATGTTGTCCGGAGTGTGATGCTGGCTCCACCCTCAGGATGGATTTGCTAAAGTGAGAGAGGAAATCCTGGAGACAGAACTCCTAGAGGTGGGGTTTTGACTTAGGCTCCAGGCTCTTTGCTGCCTATTTGCTTTCTTGGTTTCATGCCATGGAGCAGCCAGGAAAGTGACCTTCTCTATTCTGCCATTTTGAAAATCCTCACACTTCAGGATTTTTGACTCTCAAGTTACTCCACAGTTGACTTCCAGAATTTTTCTTAGTAGTTTAAAGTGTTGCCAACAATATTGGCTCTAAGCAGCAGTGTCTAATACTGGGTTTCTGCTCCTGATAAACAGATTTTCTTTATCTTCTTGTATGGCTTTCCAGTTTTCAGTGAAGCAGTTTTCCCTGTGACCTTGACTTTCTAATGAATCTAAGAAAAACTTGATTTTCTTTCAACTTATTATTATTTTTTCTTGTTGAGAGCACAGAGTGGTGATTTCCAAGTTCTTTATATGTTGCAATGGTGGTTTTGCACAAAAGTGCCAAAGCAGTTCTATGCTGTGGAGAGCTGTGATTTGAATCATGGTCTTTCCGACTGCCTCATGGCTGCCTTTATGCTGGGAACTTCCGGTGCTACAATACAGGTCAAAATGACCCAGTCACTTGGTGACACTGGTCAGAGGAGGTGACATGCAATAGCATGCAGCTGTTATCAGTCAAGACCTTGAGTTCAGGCACCAGCTCCCAGGGATAGAGAATTCTGAGCAAATCAAGATGACCCTAATGTCTTGCCAGTCCTTCATCCTTCAGACTGCCTGCTTTGCTGAAACTTTCCCACAAATAACCTTTAGATGAGACCTATATAAAAAAAAGTGCTGAGCTAGCTCTGGGTCAGTCAAACTCCATCAGAGGCTGGCTACCTACCTTGCCCCAGTATTTTCTCTCTAGGTGTGTCTGTCTTTTTTTCATAGCCCCATTAACCCTCCTCAGGTTTTTTTTTTTTTTTTTTTTTCTCTGAATTAAGGGTGGTAGCTAAGAGATTGAAGGGGCTGTGGCACTATGTGGAAAGAAAATTATCCTCAACTAATGACACCAGAACCCCATAAAACCCACATGGGGCAAAATAGAAAAAGAAACTTGACCCCAACCTCATACCATAGAGAATAAAATCAAATTGAAATGAACAAAAGACCTAAATTAAATGCTACAATTTTATTAGATGAAAACTTACAAAAATGTTTGCAAGGCAAGAATATCTAAAAACATAGAAAACAGAGATGTGGAAAGTAAAATGAATTAACTGGATTTTATTGAAACTGAAATCTGCTCTTGAAAGACTGTTTTGTCATAAAATGAGTACATTTTTTTCTAAAATACGACCATATGTAAGTCAAGATTTACAGTTACAAAGGAAAAATCTGTAAGCAGAAAAGGATGAATTTAAGTGTATTAGTTTACAGAGTCCTGTGGGAATCAGAAAAAATAAGAATATTATTTCTAGAAAGCAATATCCCAAAGGTTTTTCATGGGAAACATTAGTGCTTCTCTGACATGCTTCTAACAGTTATTATGTTAATGACTGTATTTTAGAATAATAGTAAAGATACTCTGAAAAACAAAAATACTTCTGTCAACTGTATTGAAGATAATTTCTGTTTTAGTCGGCCTTTTCACTGCTATGACTAAAAGGACCTGACCAGAATAACTGTAGAGGAGAAAAAGTTTATTCAGAGGCTCACAGTTTCACAGCCAGCTCCATTCCTTGGGGCTGTAGGTGAGGCTGAACATCACAGTGGAGTGTGGCAGATGGAAGCAGCTCACATGATAATCAGGAAACGGAGAAAGAGAGATAGATAGAGAGAGAGAGAGAGAGAGAGAGAGAGAGAGAGAGAGAGAGACACCCCCAATGAACCACTTCCTCCAGCCACACCTCACTTGTCTCCAGTTACCTCTCAGTTAATCCCATCAGGGATTAATTTACAGATTAGAGTAAGGCTATTGCCCAATCATTTCTCTTCCAAACCTTCTTTCATTGTTTCACATGTGAGCTTTTGCAGGACACCTCACATCCATACTATAACACTTTCTATAATTTGTAGGTCTTCTTTTTTTATATGTGATTCAGCATTTCTTAGGCTAATGTTGGTAGTCCAGTTAGAAAAGAATATGAGTAATTTGACTTTTAGATTTTCAGAGGTATAACAATGAGGTCATGCCAAAGGTGCTTAGGAAGTTTGTAGATTATGTTTTCTGCTTCCTCTGTGCTGGGGATGGAACCCAGGGTCTCCTGCATACTCTGCAAGTAGCTTTACCAAAGAGTTGCATCCAGTATTTATAAACTAGGTTTTGATATCTGCCATGTACAATCCCTTGGCCTATTTAACATCCTTTTTTTCTTTATTTTCTGTACTCTAAACAACAACAACAAAAAAATCACTAACGGAGACCTATTTTTGCTTACGATGCAATGAAACTTTGTAATAACACACTCCTACCTATTGTTTTCAAAAGAATATCTAAACACTTGCATAGTAATCATATTAAAAATACTTTGTGAGATGTGTGATATATAACTGAGTTAGAAAACCTAATCCCTCTCAGCCAGTTCAACTGATGGATAATATAGCAGAAAAGCACCTATTTTTCATGAAAATATTAATTTTTCTTCTGGGAATATACAAAGGTACAATTTCTATTCTATCTCCTCCCTTTAAGGGACCATGCAACTAAGTTCTTGCCAAAGTACTATGGGGAGAAGTGGTTTTAATCATAATCTTTGTCTCTCTCTTTCTTGGTCTCCTGGCCTTCACGATTAGAAGTTAAACATGTTATGTTAATAGAGATACAAAACAGAGGAAGCATGAGTTCTTAAGTTCATTGCTTGGAGAGGAGCCACAAAAGCAAGCACCTGAAAAAGAACTTTCCTAGACTTCACGTAAATGGGAATATAAATTTGTTTTATAGTTACTTTGAGTTTTGGGTTTCTTGTCATAGCAAATGATAGTGTGAGTGTGTGTGTGTTTATGAATATATATGCATGATGCATATATACATAGATGCATATATACATACATATATATGTATGTGTATATATATTCATGTACATATATATATATATATATATATATATATATATATATATAGAGAGAGAGAGAGAGAGAGAGAGAGAGAGGGAAAGAGATATCTGAATCTATGTTTCAGAACTGATTGCAGAAGAGAAAGGGCTCCTGAACTATATTGGACAAAAATTGTGGGTTGGTTTAATCTTTTTTATCTACTAGAAAATTGGAAATGTGACAATTTTATCTGAATTGCTTATCAGGAGAGGAAAAAAGAAAATGTGTGTGTAATGTACCTGCAGATTGTTATAAGAGGGTCCAAGTACTCCTATACTTAAGGTTCCTAAAACTAGAGTCCATTGTATTGTGTTTATAATACTTATTTAAAAATATTAACTTGCTTTATTTTGAATTAATTGTTATTCCTAACAACTAATTTATCTTAGGAAGGAAAGTCAGGATTCTGTCATTGGATCTCTTGCCATCTGTCTGCATAATCCTTGTGACAGTCCAAATTCTTAGTCACAAGAAAGCTGAATCTGGCAGCTTTCAGCAGACAATGAGTTCATTAAAAGGATAGTGGGCTGTTCAGAGAAGGCTGGCAAGGAAGGCCTGAGGCAAAGCAAACAGAAGTAATGCCCTAACCACCATGTGGAGCTGGTCTAGTAATAAACCACAGTCATTCTCACCAAGCACTAAAAACTGCATTTTGTACCACTGTCAATCTGGGCTGGAAACAAGTTCAACAAATGGCCACAATGAAACACAGCCACCACTTGAAGACATGCTATACTCCATGTTTCTGTGTTACTGAAAGTCTGCAGCTTTTACATCTGGAGACTGATCACAACATTTATTTTAAGTTTCTGTAATAATACTACTGCAGGATCCATTTGGCACATGACTACCTACCTAGGAACAACCGTATCATAGAAACTGGTAAAAATATGTGGCTATGTTCTAATCAATATGATGTGAGAAGAACTGATATCTGACACTATATTTTAATGCTTCTTGTAAGAAATCCATATTTTCCCTTTTTCCCCTACTCTTCCTACTGGTTAGAACATATAAAGTGGAAAATTCTTCGACTTACCAGAGAAATAACCAAAAAAGCAGGAAGAAAACTCTCACGTTCTCTTTAGCTCTAAATGCCAGAATTGAAGAGAATGCATAGTTTGTAGAGACTGTCTTATACTTAAATTCTAGATATAATATTTCAGAGAAATGAAATTTGTTAGAGTTCCAACTTTACCCAAAAAAAGATGCATTTAGAATAAAGGTGTAAAAAGAAGGGTAATCCAATCAACTGTTTCTACTTACCCAGACTCTTTCATAAGTCTATGGCCTAGGATTTTGTGTTTAAACCTTGAGAAAACATTAATATAAAATAGTTGGGAATCTATCAAACATATAAAAAATTCAGATACTAGAAAAGAAAATTGAAAGCAAATTTCTTGAAATTTCCTTACTAAATGAACTTTCCTATACATCTGAACCTTTAATAACTGACATTAAATTTAATAAGATTCTTAAATTAAGATTCGTATGTTTCTTCATTCTTCAACAACATATCTGACTAGCAATAATTTTTCTGACATTCTCAGTTTTACGTTACTATTCTGCTAAAATTATGTCATTGTTTCTTATTATTCATGTTACATGTATTTTTCTTCAATACTTTGCTTAGGACTTAGTCTTTCTATTGTAGACAATATTATAAGTCTGACAAGATATTGGCGAAACTTCATTTTAATAACATTTTTACAAAGATATTGAGCAGTTTTGGAGGAAAGTCAGTTGTTTTATTTAATCATTCAGGTCCAGTAAATTCTCTTTCACAAGAAGATGATTAAAAATTTTAGTAAATCATATTTTCAATTTTTACAAATTATAAACATGTATGCACTGAAGAATTTTTTTTCACTTTTCCTGGGAATGCTTTTACTACAAGAACACTTATCCAAATTGAATTCTTATCTTTAAGTTACTTAAGTCATTTTAACTGCTTTTTAAATTTTTTTACCTTTTTTTTATCAAACATGT
The DNA here is from genome assembly GCF_902686445.1 of Sciurus carolinensis. NCBI lineage: Eukaryota > Metazoa > Chordata > Mammalia > Rodentia > Sciuridae > Sciurus > Sciurus carolinensis. Next base: position 92,541,242 of record NC_062224.1, read on the forward strand.
GATGTGATAGGAATTTATCGACATTATAAACCCATTAATTGCTGGGCACCATGGTGCATCTGTAATCCCAGCAGCTTGGGAGGCTGAGGCAGGAGGATCTCAAGTTCCAAAGCCAACCTCAGCAACTCAGTGAGACCCTGTCTCTAAATAATACACAAAAATAGGGCCCGGGATGTGACTCAGTGGTAGAGTGCCCCTGAGTTCAATTCCCAGTACTGCACTCTGAAAAAAAAAGCCAAAAACCTATTAATTAAATTGTATTTATCAATATTTGTCTAATCTCACAAATAGTAGAAATATGTAAATGAACTAGGGGTTGGGATTTTCATTTGAAACTCAAATCAATATAGGATTGTCTTAAAATACGTAATTGTATATTTTGTGGAAGTGTTTTGTCCAAGACCAAGATTCATGCATATTTCTAGAGGAAAGAATGAAGACATTTTCATGATAACTCTGGCACCCACTTCTTTCTTACCCACAGATCTCATTACATATTTAAATACACACATACAGATATAATGTACGTATCCCCATTATAATCTATACCCATATATCTATTTACAGATATACACTACGCTAAGTGCTAAAAATATTGATAGGTATTTGTGAAAATCAGGGAGACTGCAGAATAGCTAAAATAGTATCTAACTAAAAATTAGTTTGCATTTAAATATTCCTATTAGTGTTGCCTTATTCTTAAAAGTTTTTTTGTCCACCCACCAGTTGAAGATTTATAACTGTTGAGATTCAACAGTGTGTCATGTTTGTTTCCCTTTTCTCTCCTTTTTAAAATCTCTTTTTTGCTTTTAAGCCTTTCCTTCCCAACTGAACTGGGAAACTCTAAGAAATAGAGAAATTCCATCATATTCATGAAGGATTAGGTCCAGGACTCAGCAAAATACCAAAATCTGTCAGTTTAATACACAGTTATGAGACCCACAGATGTGGTGGACTGACTGTATATAATAATACAAATAATATATAGATATCATTCACATACCCACATATATCCCAGCCCTATGTATTACAGGTAGTACATGTATTAACTTTCATAAAAATGTTATGATATAGGTCTTACCATTATCTTTATTTTGCAGTCTGATATATTATGTTTTGGGAAAGTTAACTTTAAAAATTTTTGCATCTGAATTGTGGTCTAAAATTTCTGTAATGTCTTTGTCCAGATAGAGTGTTCAATTAAAGACTTAAACAGCTTATAAAATTCTAGACTATGTTATTAACATGTACCTGGATTCCTTCATAAGTTTGAAGTACTTTCTTAGACTCTATCCCGAAAATTAAAAATTATTTATTTACTTTATTGTAGGCTTTAATAAACTCCCTAGATAGTAAACATAAAAGGGCAGAACTTTACCTTGTTCATCATTTTAAAATAAATGACTTTCAATAGTGTCAATGCCAATCATTATGCATAACAATAAATATTTATTGAATTAATTGATACATGGATATATAATTAAGATATTTCAAAGGGAATGTGATATTGAAAATATTACATAGTAATCCACTTTCTGGGTCCAGAAATTCGGTTCAAATGTCAAAAATCACTTGGATTTAGTTTGTTGAAAATATCAGAACTAAAGACAGGTTAGTAAGTAATCTGCCACTATGAAATTTACACATAAACAATAATGGGTCTACACTGATAACTTTGTGACTAAGAGTTGAAATGATTTTATATTACATTTATGTCTGTTCAAGTTTCAATTTCTTCTTTCAAAATAAGATGTTAATATCAATCACATTTCCATCTCAAAAGAAAAATAAGAATGAACATCAATATTCTGTATTAACAAATGATTTCAAGGAATTTGGATGGAAATAAAATTATCAGTCTTCAAATAATTTTAAAACAAGATTTTCTAAATTATATTATGTTACAGTGAACAGTTCTAGAATGACAATAGTTTGAAAATGTTCCATACCATATTCTTTGTCAGCTTACGTTTTTTTGGTATTCTTTAAACATTATGCATTGAATTTCCTTTTAGGAAATCAAATTATCTAGCTTGAAATTCATTCAAGCATTTTTTTATTTTTTATTTTTAACAGAAACAGATGGCAATAAGTTATTAAGTCATCATTCAAAAGGAATGGATCAAAGATCAGAAAAGACTTGTTTCCAAATAGAAATGTCATTATTTTCTGCTTATTTGATAAGAATATTGAAATGACTTTTTACACATAGAAACTTGATATCCCAAGTGAGTAATCTCAGACTGCCACCCAAGACTGTTTCTTTTCTGGATCTTTTTCATGAAATTCTCTGCTCTGGTCACTCATTATAATACTGACAATATATAAATCCATATTTGCACTTAGTCTAGAACCTACTTAAAACGACACAACACTACTTAAACAATTGGGCACACGTAAAACCTTAATTATTTACAACCTCATTTAAGAGTTTCCCCCTCCCACTCCCATGCTCTTCTGTTAGGTTGTCATCAACGTCCACCTAACCATTCAGGTCATAAATCTGAAGATCATTAAGCTCTTTAAAATAAAATCAATGGTTTTTAACCGACAGCATCTCTCTAAGGAGCATTTAAAGTATGTGAGGGAAAACTTCATTGTAACAAAGACAGAAATATAAATGGTTTTTGGTAGACTGAAACCAGAAACCCTAAAATCCTGCAATGCACAAGATAATAATAAACAAAAAATTATTCCTCCACAAATGTCAGTATGACCTATTTTTAAAGCAATGTGCTATCGACAGTGAGTCAATCTAAAATCCTTTTCTTTTACTGCTGCAATATTTCTCATATTTGCTTCTTATGTTTGATCCTTAATACCAGCTGCTATTTCAGAGTCCCACAGGCTCTTGCTGGTCCTACTGCAATATTTCCCAAAATGTGTGGTTTGTATCACTCAGCTATTTACTTAACAATTTTTGAAAGCATTGCATGTTCTATGCATTGCTCTTGGCACTGAGAATAGAGTGAAAGTACCTCCTTTTGAGTAATCCCATTCATGCGAAAGAAGATAAAATGAAGGAAAAGTAAACAAATCCATAAACAATACAGAAAGTTCAAAGACATCAGACAAAAAATGAAACAATGATGTGGTTACTGGCAGCTGGGAAATAGGAAGGACATTAAATAGGATGGTTGGTAAAGGGAATAGCAATAACACCTTTGGAATTGAACACGTTAGGTAGCAGTTCAGGGACACCAAGGTGATGGAGGCAGGGATGAGAAAATGCCACCCAGAGGACAAGACAGGGAGAAGAGTCATCACATCCCTGTTTACAAAAGTCCCATTACCATGACAACTCACCATTGAGGACTTATCACTCGTATCTCCCACCACAGGTTTGGTAATCTAAAATGACCAATAGGGGTAAAGTGGACTGTATTCTGCTTAAGTTTTTCTAAAGCAACTGATGGGGGAAAATTGAACTAATCAGGTATCATAAGATAACCAGTGGAATCAAATGGGGAAGGTCTTCAATCTGGTCTGTATAGGGAAGAGAATGCCTCACAGCTCAGCATAGGAGACACTAATTTCCAGACACTGGGCCCTTGAGCCTGTCTTTTGCTCTGGCCACCCCCCTCTACCTTAGGGAGTGTTACTTTCATCTCCATCTTCAATAAATCTACACTTTACCTATTACTTCTGTGTCTTGTTCAGTTCTCTGCTTAGGACACCAAAGATCTTGACCCCAACTGGACACCCCTGCAATGACAAACATATACAAATAATTGTATTAAACAAACAGGAAACTATTACAGTTGAAGTAATTAAGTTGGGAGGTAAAATTCAATAAGGTCGACTAGCTGAGCAGAAAGGAGATGTGATGGGCCCTTATGGACAGGATAACCATGCATTCCAACTATTAGGTCCAACACTTAACATCTGTGTAACCATTTTAAATGCCATTTTATAAAATAAGTTTCACTTTCCTGCCCTGGAGATAAGTTTTGCTTTCCTACCCTAGAGAGGTGCTTACAGAAAAAATAGTTAAAAAATAACTCCCAGTTACCCCTGCCTTTTTCGCCACCTGTTAACCAACCTAACTAAGATATCTCCTCACTTGTCCCGTCAACCCATGGCAAGACTCTACACAGGCAGCTCATACTAGGACAGCCCACCACAAGGCTTCACACAGCTCATGTGAGTTTATGCAAGCAGTTCAAACCAGCTCTATAAAATACCCCAGAGTTAAATGTTCCCTGCCCTCTCCCACCTTTTCTGAGCGATGGCCTTTGTCAGGTCTTAACTGACAAAGTTTTTGCATGTAGATCTCTTCTTCTGGTTTCTGTGCTGCTGGACTGTGTCTCAGTCCCTTTCACCATCACACTCCAAGAAGGTCACCACTAATGTTTTCATTAATTATTAGCAATGCCTTCTTTTACCCTCAGTAAGTTTCACAAAATGAATTAGATGTCCATTCTAGTTACAAAAAATACAAAAGGTGATGTTTCAGTCAACTTTTCCACTGTTGTGACTAAATGACCTGTCAAGAACAATTGTAGAGGAGGCTCATGGTTTGGGCGGTTCATGATATCAGAGGTCTCGGTCCATAGATGGGCAGCTCCATTCCCCAGGGTTTGAGACGAGGCAGAACATCATGGTGGAAGACTGTGACAGAGGGAAGACACTCACATGATAATCATGAAGCAGAGAGAGACACTCCACTCACTAAATACAAAACATATGCCTCAACGCATGCCCCCAGGGACCCACCTCCTCTAGGCACACACTACCCACCTTCTGTTACACTCGGTTAATCATACCAAGGAATTAGTTCACTGATTGGGTTAAGGCTCTCATATTCAAATCATTTCTTTTCTAAACCTTTTTGCATTGTGTCACACATAACCTTCCGAGGGACATCTCACATCCTAACCATAACAGATGGCATAAACTATATATAGTATAGATGTTTTGATAACTTTAAGGTTTTTAGTAATGGACTGGCATGATTTAAATGAAATAAATAAAATACTGATTACTATAGGGACTTTTGTTAGTGAGAGATTGGAAAAGTAAAAGTAGAGGAAGATTAGAGGATGAAACTGACTAGAAGCACCTTTCGAAAGTTCCAGTGAGAGCAAATAATGGAATGGACAAATGTTTTCACAACAAATGAGCTCGGTGAAGGGAGGTACAATCTGTAGGTGGCAAGGACTGTCTGCAGTTGTCTACATTCTTCCACCACTTGAGCCCTGTGGCCAGAATAATGGCATTAGCCTTTCTTGAAATACAAATACATCCATTCCTTTGCTCTTCTTCTATTTTATTGGGGTCCTTACATTGTCAGTAACATCATATCTACAAGTTTCAGCTCAGTAGAAAAAGCAACCAGTCCATGGATCCCTTTGTGCCCTTTGAACTGCTTCCCTCTACATCCTAATTTTCATTTTCTCATTACTAAGGTGGACCTACTTTTCCCTCTCGGCATAAATCTCAATGTTACAGACCCACTTTCCTTTGTCAATTCTTCTTACCTGGAGATGCTTAAATTCTACCCTTCCTTCATCCGCTTGTTCTTCGGATTTGCTTTTGCTGGTGACATTACTGTTCACCAATTCACAAGCTCCTCCAGGTCGCTAAACAGCAACTTGGTAAGGAGTCCAATTGCTATCTTCCACCATTACTGGAATTCTGGGGTGGTAATTAAAATGCAATTCCCAGTCTTGTAGAATAAACCATCTCCACCCTTCTGCTCCAGTGAAGTAATACAAGACTCTCTTTTTCTTAGTGACTCATTTTGTTGGTTATTAGAAAGATATGGCATAATTTCAATTATTTTGTATTCTGAATGAATTTTTATTTGAATGTCAGCTTATGCTTAAGTTAGGCCAATTGTGGTTATAAGGTTACATTGTTATGATTTGAAATCTGATTCAAATCCTTTATCATTCCATGCCTGCTCCCATCCATAAAAATGTCCTTTTTCTCCAAAGGACCCTTTTTTATGGTTAACTTTCCTTTTCTTTTTTCAAATAGTTTATTTATTTTTTTATTTTTAAGTACTGCATTTTGATTCATTGTACACAAATGGGGTACAGTTGTATACAATATGGATTCATATCATTCATGTAATCATATATGTATACCCTATGTATACATATACATATACATATACAGAATGTGTCTGTAACATTTCACATTTTTCATACCTCCTCCTCCCTCTCATTACTCTCTATGTAATCTAAAGTTCCTCTATTCTTCTCTCACTCCCTACCTCCGACCCCCATTATATATATCATTCTCCACTTATGGGGAAAACATTCGATCTTTGGTTTTATGGCATTGACTTATTTCACTTAGCATGATATTTCCAATTCCATTCATTTATCTGCAAATGCCATAATATTATTCATCTTTATGACTAAATAATATTCTATTGTGTATATATACCACAGGTTCTTTATCCATTCATCTGTTGAAGGGCAACTAGGTTGATTCCACAATCAAGCTATTGTGAACTGAGTTGCTATAAACATTGATGTGGTTGCATTAATGTAGTTTGTTAATTTTAAGTCCTTTGGGTAAAAAGGGAGTCTGATCCTAAGCCTACATGATGATTCAGGCTTGCTTTGTCTTCTATTTGGTGCAGGGTCTCTGGTCTAATTCCAAGTCCTTGCATTTTGAGTTGAGTTTAAACTTGAAAGTCTGTTGCCAATCTGGCATTTGGATATCAACTAGACAAATTTAATGAATATTTATTGTTCTTAAAATGTTCTAAAGTGCTGCTTTTGTGGAATTCCTAAATATAAAATTTCATAATTTTTCTTTACTGCTATTTCTTCATCAATAAATACATAAATTTCTATTGATGCAAAGAAGTAATTTTCAGAGCAGTATTAAGATGTTAAAATTTTAAATCACAACCATTTTATTATGCTTCCTCTGAAATTAAACTAATCTATCAAATAATACCTGATTCATGTAAGGTATATAATAGCAAACCTTTATTAGACACAAATTTTACATGGTTGCTTTATTTCTATGAAATTATACTACTAGTTCCTCTTATGACCTTAATATTTATCCTAATATTTTGTTAGGTCTATCCTAGAAGTATTTAATTGATCACTGTGTCATATATCTTACCAAAAAATATTGTGCACCAAAACTCCAATTATTTAATTCTTTCATTACCACTTTTATTAGTATAATCAAGTCAACATGAATGCTTTACTAGTCTGCTCAGCAATATAAAAATCAAAAAGCCAAATTCTTTGGGAAATATGTTCTTACTGAGATGAATGGAGCTATTTAATTTTGTTTGCTTTCAAGTACTTCTTATATCCCTGAGGATTATTACTTTTGTTATGACTAGTGCTTTGCTTTTTATAGGCATAACCTCTGAGAAGCTTTGGTAACAAAATATTCAGTGGAAATAGAAGGAGTTTTAAAGTACAATATACCCAACATATTCAAACTCATTTCAATGACAAAGTCACATTTAAATAATTACCTACCATCACAAAATATGATCAATTATCTAACAAATCATAACTAGATTAAGTACCTTTTCAATTAGTTGAAATAAAAGCAGCATAAACCATTTGACACATAATATGATCTATTTTTATCATTAGGTAAATCTACTTGTTCAATTTTTTGAAATTTTTCTAAAACTATTAATCAGTCTTATCATTTAAGTAATCTTATCTATTATATTTTCATATAGGGAATGATTATTTTATCATATTTACAAAATAAAAATAAAATGAAAACTATATTACTATATTTGCTAATAGAATTTTTCAATTTAATGCTCTTTAATCTCTCAAAAATTTTAAATGTCAAAATCATATAATTGCATCTTTATATATAATTTCTATTTTATTGAAGCTTTTCCTGATATAACAATGTAGCAAAATCTGTACTCCTATTCTAGTCAGTTGGCCAAATCACATTTTATATTTTAAAAAATGTTTGTCATTTTTCAAGATGAATAATACATTAATAAATATTTTTAAAACAGCGCAAATATAAAAAATTATACAATTTTAAGATAAACTACTAAACTTAGTAATGGAATGGTCAACATCATTTAGACATAATACTAATTTGTGCATGTTTACAATAAATCATAAAATATGATGAAGTAATACATTCTCATCTAAATTGAAATAAACAAACCTAATATGCAGTTAAAAATTGTAAGTTTTACTAGTATTCACACTACCCCATGTTCAACTTCCAGCACCACAAAAAAATGTTATTTATGAAGTGCAATGTATAAAGAATAGAATGTATAATGTTCAAGTTACATGATGCAATGTATGCAGAAGTCTGATGTTAAGATCTACGTATTAAATGAGAATATTAAATAAAAACCCACTCATTTTATTTTCATTGTTTTCTTTTTATTAATGAAATATAAAATTATATACTGATAAAGTCACAAGAAATAACATCTATTATTCTAAATACAAAATATGTACTATAATGAGAAAAACTAAAATGAGAAAGGTCTATAATTGAAAGAAATATTTTATGAAACATTTTTTGTAAATAATATATTGTCAGTTTTGTTAAAATTTCAATCATTTATGGGAAAGGTATCACATTTTTTTTGTCTTTTTTTTTATTATTGTAAACAAATGAGATACATGTTGTTTCTCAAGGTATCACATTTTTAATTTAGTTTATCTAGAAATTTTGATTGTCCTGGAAATTGTATCAATGACATTTAAAAAATTCAGCATCATAGACAAATTTAGCTTTTTCTTTTTGGCCACTCTCACATCATAATAATGAGTCATGAGGAAACTTTAAACACTTCTTATCATTAAATAATTGTGAAAGTTATTCTTATAATTTTTGACATTGTCAGAAGTTATTCTTCTAATATTCTTCCTCAAAAGCCGTGTGTGTGTTTGACAATAATCATTGAATGATGGAAGAGGAAAAACCACTTTGATCAAATTTTCTACAATAAATTTGAACTTAAAATAATCTCCACAAGGGCCAAATGCTCTGTTTCTAAAGCTTCATTAACTCAAAAAATATATATATGAAACCAGGCAGGAATATTTTATGATATAATAAATCATAAAGGATGCTTCCACGAGAAATAATAATTCTAATAGACACTTCCTTTTTTGTATTCCAGGTGCAGTACACCTTGGAGCAATACATCAGAATAAAATTCAGGACAGCAAGGGGATACTCTTCTTTTGTAAAATAGGAGATATTAGATATTTGAATGTGGGTACAGAGAACCTATAGACATTCTCTGGAAATTCTCAGGTAGATTAATTTTAGTAAAGAGCATAAGACGATTACAACTATAGAAATTAATTTATAACTCTCTGCATTTTCCTGCCATTAACCTTGGAACACTTCTGGTATCACATTCTAAGGACTGTGCTATCAAATGTTTCAGTTATCAAAATAATTACATTGGTCAAAACTCCAATAGGAATTAGTTGGTATATTTAGGAACCATATTACTATTGAGATCAAAAGGAAGTGAGAAACATATTCAAAAACTTAAATCTTTAGCAGATTTCTATTTCCCACTATAGGTAGGATTTCTGTAATTCCCTTATAGAAAGTTTAATAAGTTTAATTGAAAAGAAATATGTAAATAGGGAGATCCAAGATGGCTGCATCTCCTGATGCTCCAGAACTCAGGATTCAAGAAGGGGAGGCAATGAGAGACTTGGACTAACATAGAGCTGCAGAGTGAGTGTCTCCCACCAGGTGAAGCTCGGCCTGGGCAGCAGGCCCAGACAGGGGCAGCTTCTCGGAGCAGGCAGGGCAGCTAGAGTCTTCCCCAAGCAGCCCTGCTCCCTCTGGCAGCAGGCTCCTTCCACAGCCAGCTTCTCGAAGCAAGCCACCCAGTGAGAACCTTTCCACACAGAGCCAGTTCCAAGTCCAGGACACAGCGGTGGGCCCCCGCCTGCAGGCGGCTTCTGGGACCAGGGGAGGGCAGCCAGAGACTTCCCCAAGCAGCCCTGCTCCCTCAGGTTCCTTCCACAGTCAGCTTCTCGGAGCAGGCCACCCAGTGAGAGCCTTTCTGCACAGAGCCAGCCCCCAGCCATGGAACCAGTAATGGGCTAGGCGTAGCTTTCTTCGGAAGCACTGCATTATCAAGTTCCTCCAAGACTTCAGGCTACTGAAGGCTAGGAGGTGATATACTGGAAATCTACAGGGACACTATAAGCCAACAGAGGAAATCTGCAATATCTCAGAGTCCCACAGACATCTGACCAATATGAGAAAACAAGGGAAGAAAATGTCCCAAACAAACCTAGATACTATATCAATAAAACCCAATGACGGCACAGCAGAAGAAATGTCAGAAAGGGAGTTCAGAATGTACATAATTAAAACAATCAGGGAAGCAAACGAGGAGATGAAAGAGCAAATGCAGGCATTAAATGATCGCACTAATCAACAGTTAAAAGAGCAAATCCGGGAAGCAAGAGATCATTTCAATAAAGAGTTAGAGATACTGAAAAAAAAAAACAAAAAAAACAACAAAAAAAACAGAAATCCTTGAAATGAAGAAACAATAAACCAAGTTAAAAACTCCATAGAAAGCATAACCAATAGGATAGAACACCTGGAAGACAGAACCTCACACATTGAAGAAAACAAATTTGACCACACAGAGAAGATGGTAAGAAATCATGAACAGAATCTACAAGAATTATGGGATATCATGAAAAGGCCAAATTTGAGAATTATTGGGATTGAGGAAGGCTTAGAGAAACAAACCAAAGGAATGAACAATCTATTCAATGAAATAATATCAGAAAATTTCCCAAATCTGAAGAATGAAATGGAAAACCAGATACAAGATGCTTATAGAACTCCAAACATACAAAATTACAACAGACCCACACCAAGGCACATTATTATGAAAATACCTAACATACAAAATAAAGACAGAATTTTAAAGGCTACGAGAGAAAAGAATCAAATTACATTCAGGGGGAAACCAATACAGATATCAGCAGATTTTTCAATCCAGATCCTAAAAGCTAGAAGGGCCTGGAACAACATTTACCAAGCCCTGAAAGAAAACAGATGCCAACCAAGAATCTTATACCCAGCAAAACTTACTTTCAGATTTGAAGACGAAATAAAATCCTTCCATGATAAACAAAAGCAAAAAGAATTTACAAAAAGAAAGCAGGCCTTACAGAACATTCTCAGCAAAATATTCCATGAGGAAGAGATGAAAAAAAAACGATGCAAATTAGCAACAGGAGGCGCTAGCCTAAAGGAATAACCAAATAAAGGAGAAACCAAATCATGTGAAAAAACAAAAATGAGTCAAATGACTGGTTATACAAATCATATCACAATAATAACCCTGAATGTTAATGGCCTGAACTCATCAATCAAAAGACATAGACTGGCAGATTGGATTAAAAAGAAAAATCCAACAATATGCTGCCTGCAAGAGACTCATCTCATAGAAAAAGATACCCACAGACTAAAGGTGAAAGGATGGGGAAAAACATACCATGCACATGGACACAGCAAAAAAGCTGGAGTATCTATCCTCATTTCAGATAATGTGGACTTCAAGCCAAAACTAGTCAGAAGGGATAAAGAAGGACATTACATACTGCTTAAGGGAAGAATAAATCAGCAAGTCAAACAATCATAAATATCTATGCCCCAAACATTGGCTCATCCACGTACATCAAACAAATTCTTCTCAATTCCAGAAATCAAATAGACCACAACACAATCATACTAGGCGATTTTAACACACCTCTCTCACCACTGGATAGATCTTCCAAACAAAAATTGAATAAAGAAACCATAAATCTCAATAACACAATCAATAATTTGGACTTAACAGACATATATAGAATAAATCATCCAACAAAGAACAAATACACTTTCTTCTCAGCAGCACATGGATCCTTCTCTAAAATAGACCATATTTTATGCCACAAAGCTACTGTTAGCAAATACAAGAAGATAGAGGTACTACCTTGTATTCTATCAGATCATAATGGATTGAAATTAGAAATAAATGACAGAATAAAAAACAGAAACTTCTCCAATACCTGGAGATTAAATAATACGCTATTATATGATGAATGGATAACAGAAGACATCAGGAGGGAAATAAAAGAATTCTTAGAAGTAAATGACAACAAAGAAACATCATATCAAAATCTATGGGACACTATGAAAGCAATACTTAGAGGAAAATTTATTTCATGGAGCACATTCAACAAAAGAAGGAAAAATCAACAAATAAACGACTTAACACTACAGCTTAAAGCCCTAGAAAAAGAACAGACCAACACCAAAAGTAGTAGAAGACAGGAAATAGTTAAAATCAGAACAGAAATCAACGAAATTGAAACAAAAGAAACAAATTGAAAAAATTAACAAAATAAATAGTTGGTTCTTTGAAAAAATAAACAAAATTGATAAACCCTTAGCCACACTGACAAAGAGAAAGAGGGAGAAAACTCAAATTACTAAAATTCGGAATGAACAAGGAAATATTATAACAGACACAAGTGAAATACAAAACATAATTAGAAGTTATTTTGAATATCTATACTCCAACAAAAGAGAAAACTTCAAAAAATTCAACAAGTTTCTAGAGACATATGAATTACCTAAACTGAATGAGGAGGACATACACAACGTAAATAAATCAATTTCAAACAATGAAATAGAAGAGGTCATCAAAAGTCTACCAACAAAGAAAAGTCCGGGACCAGATGGGTTCACAGCCGAGTTCTACAAAACCTTTAAAGAAGAGCTCATTCCAATACTCCTCAAAGTATTCCATGAAATAGAAGAGGAGGGAACCCCCCCAAACTCATTCTATGAAGCCTATATCACCCTGATACCTAAACCAGACAGAGACACATCGAGAAAAGAAAATTTCAGACCAATATCCTTAATGAACATCCATGCAAAATGTCAACAAAGTTTTAGCAAATTGCATCCAAAAATATATTAAAAAGATAGTGCACCATGATCAAGTGGGTTTTATCCCAGGGATGCAAGGTTGGTTCAGCATCCGGAAATCAATAAATGTCATTCACCATATCAACAGACTTAAAGTTAAGAATCACATGACTATTTCGATAGATGCAGAAAAAGCATTCGATAAAATACAGCATCCCTTCATGCTCAAAACACTAGAAAAAATTGGGATAGTGGGAACATTCCTTAACATTGTAAAGGTCATTTACATTAAGCCCATGGCCAATATCATTCTAAATGGTGAAAAACTGAAGCATTCCCCCTAAAAACTGGAACAAGGCAAGGATGCCCTCTTTAACCACTTCTATTCAACATCGTCCTTGGGACTCTAGTCAGAGCAATTAGACAGACCAAAGAAATTAAAGGGATACGAATAGGAAAAAAAGAACTCAAACTATCCCAATTTGCTAATGAAATGATTATATATTTAGAGGAACCAGGAAATTCCACCAGAAAACTTTTAGAACTCATAAGTGAATTCAGTAAAGTAACAGGTTATAAGATCAATGCTCATAAATCCAATGCATTTTTATACATAAGTGATGAATCTTCAGAAAGAGAAGTTAGGAAAACTACCCCATTCACAGTAGGCTCAAAAAAAATAAAATACTTCGGAATCAAGCTCACAAAAGAGGTGAAAGACCTCTACAATGAGAACTACAGAACACTAAAGAAAGAAATTAAAGAAAACCTTAGAAGATGGAAAGATCTCCCATGTTCTTGGATAGGCAGAATTAATATTGTCAAAATGGCCATACTACCAAAAGTGCTATACAGATTCAATGCAATTCCAATTAAAATCCCAATGACATACCTTACAGAAATAGAGCAAGCAATTATGAAATTCATCTGGAAGAATAAAAAACCCAGATTAGCTAAAGCAATCCTCAGCAGGAAGAGTGAAGCAGGGAGTATTGCAATACCAGATCTTCAACTCTACTACAAAGCAATAGTAACAAAAATGGCATGGTATTAGTACCATAATAGACAGGTAGATCAATGGTACAGAATAGAGGACACGGACATAAACCCAAATAAATACGATTTTATCATACTAGACAAAGGGGCCAAAAATATGCAATGGAGAAAAGACAGTCTTCAACAAATGGTGCTGGGAAAACTGGAAATCCATATGCAACAGAGTGAAACTAAACCCCTATCTCTCACCCTGCACAAAACTCAACTCAAAATGGATCAAGGACCTCAGAATCAGTCCAGAGACCCTGCATCTTATGGAAGAAAAAGTAGGTTCAAATCTTCAACATGTCGGCTTAGGATCAGACTTCCTTAACAGGACTCCCATAGCACAAGAAATAAAAGCAAGAATCAATAACTGGGATAGATTCAAACTAAAAATCTTTCTCTCAGCAAAGGAAACTATCTGCAATGTGAAGAGAGAGCCAACAGAGTGGGAGAAAATCATTGCCACTCATACTACAGATAGAGTGCTAATTTCCAGAATACATAAAGAACACAAAAAACTCTACACCAAGAATACAAATAATCCAATAAACAAATGGGCTAAGGAAATGGACATTTCACAGAAGAAGATGTACAAGCAATCAACAGATATATGAAAAAATGTTCAACATCTCTAGTAATAAGAGAAATGCAAATCAAAAGTACCCTAAGATTCCTTCTCACACCAATTAGAATGGCTATTATCAAGAACACAAGCAACAATAGGTGTTGGCGAGGATGTGAGGAAAAAGGTACACTCATACATTGCTGGTGGGGTTGCAAATTAGTACAACCACTCTGAAAAGCAGTATGGAGATTCCTCAGAAAGCTTGGAATGGAACCACCATTTGACCCAGCTATCCTACTCCTTGGCCTATACCCAAAGGACTTAAAATCAGCATACTACAGAGATACAGCCACATCAATGTTCATTGCTGCTCAATTCACCATAGCCATATTGTGGAACCAACCTTGATGTCCTTTAATTGATGAATGGATAAAGAAACTGTGGCATATATATATATATATACAATGGAATATTACTCAACCAAAAAGAATGATAAAATTATGACATTTGCAGGCAAATGGATAAAATTGGAGAATATCATGCTAAGTGAGATAAGCCAATGTCAAAAAACCAAAGGATGAATGATCTCGCTGATAAGGGGATGATGACATATAATGGGGGAGTGGGAGTGGTTAGTGTTAAGTTTAGGGTTAGGTTTATGATTAGGGTTAGGGAGGGAGGGGGGCAAGAATGGAGGAAGGAAGGATTGTATAGAGGGAAAAGAGGGTTGGGGGGATGGGGGGAAGAGTGAAAAATGGCAGAATGAATCAAACAACATTGCTCTGTGTAAATTTATGATTACTCCATGTACAGAGAATCAAAATGTATCCTATTTGTTTACAATTAAAAAATGTAAATAAATATTTATTACAGAGCAATTAAATTTAGTTTTTTTATTTAGTAAATGATTTTGATTATTTATTATATATTTGTCTTAATGTTGACCCCTAAAGATAAAATGTCAGTCTCCAGTTCCTTTCTCTGGTAGTCCTTAATATACTAGCAGAAGTTTGCTAAGTGGATACTGTTAATGCAAGGTGATGATCATTTAAGTATGGCTAGCAGAAAGATCATTGAAATGATACAAATGCCAATTTTGAACTTTTAAAAGCTTTATGGAGGAAAAAGATACAATTGTCTCTGAATCATAAGAATTTGTAGATAAGCAGTTGGAATATATAAGCATACCGATTATGAAATAAACATTGCCTAAGATCACACTGGTATGTTTTATACAGATGTCCAGTGTCACTCTGATTCATTTCAACCCACTTCTTTCACTAGTACCTCTTATCCAAAATTATGACCATCACTGCAAGCTTCAAAATTCAGTACGTTTTTTCCTAGTTTCATATTAAATATTGCTTATTTCACTTGATAATTTTTTCTAGGTTATAATATTTTCTTTCTATTGG
Source organism: Sciurus carolinensis (assembly GCF_902686445.1). Taxonomy (NCBI): domain Eukaryota; kingdom Metazoa; phylum Chordata; class Mammalia; order Rodentia; family Sciuridae; genus Sciurus; species Sciurus carolinensis. Next base: position 92,557,157 of record NC_062224.1, read on the forward strand.
ATATCTCTTATCTATTAGAAATGCCACTTTTCAGAAAATACATATATATAATGTGATTTATGAAACAAGACATTTGTCCATAAATGATTTTTTAATATATAATATTTTCTTAGATCCACTGTTGAGTGCTTGAAAAGATGAAAAAGAGCACAGTTCAGAGTAATGCTTTAATAAAGAATAACATAGTGGTTAACATGAATTTAGGGACAAGTATATGATAAGAAAAGACAGTGAATTTTAATTTGTTGTATTTTATGTCTTCTTAACAGCATCCCTATGAGGAAGGTGTTATTAATCACATGTTTGATACATGAGAAAACTCAGCCTTTGAGAGTTTAAGTTATTTACTCAGGGTCTTGCAGATAGAAAACGGTGGAATTGGAATTCAGAAATTTATTCCCCTTTGTGCTTAAGTGGATCAAATCCATTTTATTATCTTGAAATGGATAATGCAGGGGAGAAAAATAATTTTCCCTCTGCCCTTCTGAGTTATTAGCAGGGATATCTGTAATGAGAGACAGAAAAACAATAAAAATATGAAAAGAAGTTTACCAAAATATACCTTACATACAGAGGAGATGGCCAAGGCATGAGTAACTCTCAAAGGGGTGGCTTAGAACTCTGACTTGTATAGCATCTTCAACAAGCACAACTTTTAGACAAGAGACAAGAAAAAGAAGCCTATGTCTCTAGGGGTGGTAAACTATGGAAAAGTAAAAATGGGAAGCTAATGGCATACTGAGGCTGAAAGAGTCCTCCTCTGCAGAGTCTATAGTCATCTCAGGTGTCCTGGTTGGTGGAGAGAGGAAGAGGAGGATCGCCTTTGAAAATTCACTTCCTGCTTTTGGGCAAATTGGAACTTCTCTTGAATTTGTACCTTCTCAATTGCTTTTAGCTCAAAATAATCTTTTTGCCCAAATGGCATATTTTGAAGTGGCATATTTTGAAGTAGCATATTTCACTACTCTTTGATATTAAGTTTTTGTGTAAATTGCTATGACTTAAATTTCAATGTACTTTATTTCTACATATTTCATGATTTTTATATTATATGTATGTGTGTGTATATGGAATTTGAGAAGATGTTTAGTATCTAATCTAATTTATATGTAATTGTACTTCATAATTGAAATATTTGAAGTTACTTGGTTAAGGATAAGAGGAAAGTTTTTTTTGTAATGATTTTTATCATAGACTCAGAAGCAGGCAAATAGAGAAGCATATGAGAGGAAACATTTTTTTTTAATTTATTTTAAATAGATGGCTTGTATATTGCTTTTTTACTCTTTGATAATTTGGAATACATTAAAGTATATTTAGATAATTCTGAAGCTATCCAAGTCTGAAACAAAGAAATTTTATGGCTTGATATAAATAATTTAAAAGTTAGTGAGAATCCATATTTACTAGTTATGTGACCTAGAGAAAGATTACCTCCACACAACTTTGTTTTCTTCAAAGGTCAAGTAAAAAGTGTAGAAGTTGCTGCCTGCCTAGCTCACAGGATTGACACACCTTAACATGACATCATATCTGCAAACTATAATATGCTGTGAAACTCTTATTCTTCATCATCACTGTTATGATTAAATATGGAATTTTTAAGTGGACCAAGAAATGGTGAGTGAGGATGGGCTCAAGACAAGGTCTCAAGCTTGCCTTCAAATGGCATATGTTCAAAGAAGTAAGCATGAGGAAGAGAAAGGGATGCAAGTGATATTTCCATTTTACTCCATTGTCAGTTAATATGAGAATTAGTCTTAAAGAGATTACTGTATTAATTTGGACTGAATAGATTTTGTAGATGAGATAATTAATGGACAAACTCAATTGTATAAAGATGGCAGTCCCTCTGCCTTCCAGGAAATGTGGGTCCTATTTCCTATAAGTATTTTGTTTTCATAGATAGTGGAATCAGGTTAGGTTTATAATTTTGAAGTTACATAAGAATGCAATACTTTGCATAAAAAGGTGAGAAATATGGAGTTCTGTATATTATGAAATGGGGGAGGGAAGGGTTAGGGAAAGTGTGAGAAAAGAGAATCCACAATCTTGGTAGGATCCAAAAGTAACTTTTGATTATTGAAATACTTGATAAAGTTTGTGGTAAGCAAAAAAAAAAAAAAAAAATCTCCTTCACCAAAGATGTTCATGCCTTTATCCCCAAAACTTCTAAATATATTTGTTATGTTACGTTTGCAAAAGGATTCAAGATTGCAAATGGAACTAAGATTATAGATCAACTGACCTGAAAAAAAGGGAGCTAATCTTGGATTACTTGGTTGACCCTAATGGAATCACAAGGGCCCTACTTGGTGAGACTTGAGAGATGTAAAAGCATCAAACAGAAAGGGATGCCTGGGTAGGATGTGACCTTAACATTAGCTTTGCAAATAGAGAAAGGAGGCCATGAGAATAAGGATACAGGGATCTTCTTGAAGTTTGAAACTGCCCTCAGATCACAGCCAGCATGAAAGCAGGAACTGAATTATGTCAACCACTAGAATGAGCAAGAAAATGCTAACTTAGAGCAATCAGAAAGGAATGCAAATTGCCCCCAAATCTTTTATTTAAACACAATGAATGGCTATTGCAGATTTCTGACCTACAGAAATACCAAATAACATATTTGTGTTGTTTTAAGTCATTAAGTTTGTTGTAACTTGTTATGGAAGCCCCAGAAAACTAATACTTGGTCCTTTTAGTAGAATGAAGAGCATTCTGTAATGTGAGTCTTTCAGGCACTTCTCAAAGGCTATTCAAAAATAAAAATATAAAAGAATAAAAAACTATCACAAATATATGTCTCAATATTAAATGTACCCTATTTATTTTTTACCCTAGTTTTATATTATTATATAAACAAAAAACATCTGACTTTATTCTGCATCCAATTTCATATGATTCACATTAATTTTCAATTGAATATTTTTTTCACTGCAGAATAAAATATATAGCCATTCAATGAAATACAACATTAGATAATGTTAGACATGATTAGTGTTTAAAATGCAGTCACAATTAGATCTAATGAAAGTATACATATAAATAAATCCTTTGAAATAGTGTAAGAGACTATTTAAGAAATGACCGATCATATTACTGAAAAATTAAGATATTTATTTTTAGTATGTTAATAAAAAATTAGCAATTATTGCAGGACAAAATTTAAAATAATACAAGAAAATCTATTGTCTTAACTAGCCTTAACATACCTGAAATGGACCTCTTGAGCTTAAAAGGATCACTTACTTTTTATTATAAGGCACCAACTTTGTATAATCCACTAAGAAAGTGATTTTGCAATTAAAATAACAGCTCAATCCTTCTTGCCACCTTGGTTTTGGCCAACTTTGTGTTCAAATTCATTTTAGAGGAGTTATAAAAGGTCATTTGCCCACAGACTTCACAGCACCTTACTTCTAACACAATCCATTGAAGTGAACATCTTCAAAATCTGATCTTTTATTTGAGGTCTCATCAAAAGAAAATGACATCAAATCTTGTCTTATACTTCTTATTAGGACCTTTATTCTCCTGAACATGGGAAAGGGATTGATTCACAATTACATCTAACTTCCATCTGTGACAATTCTGGCTTAGTAGATTACCACCAACAATTTTGTCTTTATAAAGAAAAATGACACTCAGTGAAATGGTGTGAAAAGCTAACTACTCTGTCTTCTGATCAGTTGCATGCTTTACCTGACTTAAATAGAAGGCTAGGTTTTAAAAAGCTAAATTATCCTTTATTTTTTAGTCTTTTTCAATTTTCTTTTTTAGTATTTTGCTTTCACTTGAGTTTAAAAAACATACTTGTATCATTTCAATCGTAGAAGCAATCAATGAATCCATGAACTTTTGTTCTTATGAATATTTAAAATACATAGAAAGGGAAAAGACAGGAAGGCAGAAACTATAAATCAGCATAATCAAGAGTTATTTCTTGTGCTGGTTATGGCAGTGGGAATGCAAACTTTTTTTTTAAGAAAAATATGTGAATTCTACTTGGAGATATTACTTCCCAAATGGAATAATGATCTAAAGGTATGTGAATGTGTGTGTGTGTGTGTGTGTGTGTGTGTGTGTGTGTACGTTATTTCTAAACTATGTATTATTAGGTTAGTCAGAAAAATAAAAGAACTAAAATAAAACGTGTTAATACTTCCTCGTTTATATTGAAAATGCAAAGATAGTTCACCTTGATTTCCTAGAGCAAAGCGATTTCTTGGACTGTCTTAACTATTGCTCAGGTTTAAACGTTTCATGGATATTTCCAAAATTCAGGGTTAGACATTTCAATAAAGAAATAAAGGGTAATGTGGCAAATGTGCATATTGTTTATATTTTCTCTTTTGTTTCATGTAGAGAATGTCATTTCAAAGAAAACATGAGAAATTGAAGTTTTTTCAGTGAAAATCCTTTGGGGAGAAGCAACTTCAGAACATATTAAATTTTTTACTAAGTTTATGTATTCTTTGTCAAACTGTAAAAACCAACAATAAAAATGACTTAAAGTAATAATAAAATTCTAATGATATTATTATAAGTACACATAGCATTTCAATCATAAAATTTCAATCATAAAATAAATGCTACATAAATCCACTTGGGTGAATTTCCAGCATTAATTTTCTTGCAAAATGCTTAAAAAGGAAACTGTAATGAATCATACAGTGTTTTTCTTCTTTACATTTCAAGCAGAAATGCCATTTGTTAGGCATTCCAACTAAAGAATTGAAATTTCAATCATTTAAATTGTTCAAGACTCTCAAACATTTTTAAAAAATCAAGCAGAGAAGTATTAGAATCTGAAATGCTTACTCATTTTCTCTTGCAGAACTCATTGCCAACATGTTTCCATGGGAACTAAATGCAACTCCTTAAATATAGAATATGTCTTATTCAATTCTCCTATGGTTCCATCTAAGATCAGGTATTATCAGAAAGCCAACAACAAAAAGTTCTTTCCTCATAAACTAATATATTTTGATGACTTTTGAGTTTCGTTGTTGAATTCTAAATGCACTACTCAGCATTTTTCTTTCTGTTTAGATTCATCTTGAATCAAACAACAAATATTCCACTGCCTTGATACTTAAGATGGGATAAAGTTCACCCAGAAAAAAGCATTAAATTGACAGGATAGTGTTTGTGGAAGTCTTTCTTCCCCAACCACCCTTGGGTGTACACCTATGAAAATACATGAATATGTAAAATATAAATGCATAAGTATACTTGATAAAATTACACAATTTATCATTATAATGTTCAAACATCATTGAGTTTTGTACCAAGGTCCTTAACTGTGCCTAAAAGACATGCCACGTGTTACAACTGTTGGAAGAAAGTTTTGAGCTACAGGCACATGCATTGTTCTCTTGGAGTGTTCTTAAGCCATAGATCAACATTATATTACTTTACAAATAGTTATTGCACACATGATCTTATTGTTGAAAGAGCATTAGATCAGAGAAAAAGCAAAGTCTTAGCTCTCTACATATATGATAGAGCAGAACAAACAGGTACACAAAAATGACGTGCCACTTAGTAAAGAGGCTACCGAAGGCAAGCACTGCAGTTGAAGGATTTAGAAATCAGGGAAGGCCTCCCTCACGGAGAACATATTTAAAGACTATCTGGAATGAATCAAGACATCAAAGTGTCCGGCCATGAAGAGTGCAAGAATATAGAACCTGAGGTGGGGTTATATCTGGTGTAGTCAAGGTGAATTAAAATTGTGGCTTTAGTGAAGGGAGAAAGTCAGGAGAGGAGGAGAGAGAACATGCTGAGAGAAAGACAAGGAATGAGACTATACAGAATTCTATGAACCATGGTACACTCCTTGAATTCTTATTCTACATGGAAGTTCAGGGCTTAGAGAGTTTCCCAGAATAACGACAAAATTTATGCTTCAGTGAATTAAAAAAATTATTATTCATTTACATTAGAGAATAGACATAGCAAGCATGGAGGTCAAGTGTGGAAACAGGGAGTTGATTCAGTAATACATTACTGACTGAGAAAAGTTATTGTTTTCCCCACATTCCACCTTTGAAACATGAGTGGTTGAGTCATGTTCTCAAATCCATCAAGCTAGTAAATGTTAGAGCTGTGAGTTGAATACAGGCTGCCAGAGCCCAAACTTTTAACCACTACATCACCCATTTACTCTAGCAAGAGTGAAGATGGGGGTGGAGAAACCACCACATTTGCGGTATGTATTCAGAGATAGGGTTTGCCTGGGTGTGTGGGGTACACACATAAGTACATACATGCATGTGGGTAAATACTGAAATATAGCAGAATTTTTGTTTTTGTTCTTTGTTTTGTCTGAGTATCCAGACAAAAGACAATTCTGGTTACTAAGTTGGAACAAGCTGGAGATGTACCAGACTGAAAAATTTGTACATGTGTGTGAAATGTGAACTATATTTTTAACCTGTGAAGTTTATGATGTCTTTAATGTAGGCTCATGGAGAAATTGAAAATTTGTTATGTCTGATGATTGAAGCATAAGCAGATAATTTAAGAAGCACAAACACATAACTTGTTATTAAATAGATTGAAAATAGAATGGGTAAAATAAAAAGAAGAGGTCCACGTTTCAAACTTTAAGGCATTCCAGTCTTTAAGACTTAAGTTAAGAGAAAAACCAGAAAGGAGGTTAAGAAAGACTCGTCAATATGATCAGTAAGACAACTTACATTGTACATTAAGAAACTGCATCAAGAAAGAGGAATCAACTATGTCAAAAGCAGCTGAGAGACTGAGAAAGGTGAACACTGAGAATTGATGACTGGATTTTCACCAGGTAGAAAACTGTTAATAAGAACAGTTGCGAGTAGAATTTTAATTCAAATGGGAATGGATTTGATAAATAATTATCAAAGAAGAATCAGAAATAGTGCATAGACAATGAGAGTTGTATAGAATGGTGTAATGTAAGTGGGATTTCCGGTCAAAGAACCTTTTAGATATACAAAGGATCTAGTAGAAATGAATAAATGAATAACAGTAAATAATAAGCTCCAAATTGCAACAGCATTGCCTTTGGGAATGGATTGGAGATTAAAATGACTATATCCTATATAACTGTGATATTTTGGCCAGGACTGATTTTTCTGGAGTTACATACTTAACTCACATATAGCTTTATCTGATCTGACTTAAAGTATACCAGATATGTAAGTTTGAGAATCTGTTCAGAGAGGATGTCTGAGAATGTTTTGTTATAAGCCTGATTTGTACACATATAAACCAAAGTGTGTGTTTGTGTTTGTAGGTGTGTGAAAAGGGAAAGCTAATAAATCAGAAGGGAGAAAGGAAGATAAATAAAACAGCAATGAAGAAGCTGAGTTATAAGCCCGTCAAACTCTTAACAGTGCTCCTGAGTGTTGGAGATTTTTAGAGCTTTTGTGGTATCCAGCAAATCAATAAAAGATGATTGGCTTTTTGTGTATGTGATGTCTAAACTTTTGTTGTCTGTTTATCCTACCAGGGAGTGAGTGATCCTGTGAGGGAATCAGAAGATCGTCTTCCTTCCACATGTTTAAGAGTCTCACTAACACAGAGACCAAAACAAATAAACAACCCCCCCAAAAAACCTATTAATTTTGTGAAAATTACACGTGGGGGCTATGATCCAAATCAAAATGTAAAAATAAGTTGAATGAATCCTTTGCTTGCTGTTTACTTTTTTCTTTCTTTTTTTTCTCCACCAATCATTGATTCATTCAACAAATGCTTATTTTAAAAACTACTGTGGGGGGCGATCCAAGATGGCGGCCTAGAGGGAGACTGCACCCCCGGTCGCTCCAGAACCCAGGAGTTAAGAGGGGGAGGCATTGAGAGACCCGGACTGAAATAGAGCCACGGGTGAGTCTGCCCACTGGGTAAAGCTCAGCCCGGGTGGCAGGCCCAGATAGAGGTGGCTTATCGGAGCCGGGCAGGGCAGCTAGAGTCATCCACAGGCAGCCCTGCGCACTCCGGCGGTGGGCCCTGCCCACACAGCCAGCTTCTCCAGGTTCTCGGATCGGAACTGGCCCGCTAGTGAGAGCCTTTCTGACCAGAACAAGCTCCGAGTCCCGGAGCCGTTGCAGCGCAGTGTACTCCGGCAATGAACCAGCGGAGAGCCTCGATCTGCAGGCAGCCTCAGGGATCAGGGCAGGGCAGCCGGAGACCTCTTCAGGCGGCTCTGCTCACTCCGGCTGCAGGCTCTCTTCACGGGGCAATCCAAGATGGCGGCCTAGAGGGAGACTGCACCCCCAGTCGCTCCAGAACCCAGTAGTTAAGAGAGGGAGGCATTGAGAGACTCGGACTGAAATAGAGCCACGGGTGAGTCTGCCCACTGGGTAAAGCTCAGCCCGGGTGGCAGGCCCAGATAGAGGTGGCTTATCGGAGCCGGGCAGGGCAGCTAGAGTCTTCCCAAGGTAGCCTTCCACACTCCGTCAGTGGGCTCTTCCCACACGGCCAGCTGCACGGTGCAGGCCCACAGTGAGAGATTTCCGCACAGAGCCAGTTCCAAACCATGGAACCAGTAGGGGGCTAGGGGCAGTTTTCTTCGGATGAGCTGCTTTACCAGATTCCTCCAAGACATCAGGCTACTGAAGGCTGGGAGGTGATACACTGGAAATCTACTGGGACACTATAAGCCAATAGTGGAAAACTGCAATATCTCAGGGTCCCACTGACAACTGACCAATATGAGAAAACAAGGGAAGAAAATGTCCCAAACAAACCTAGATACTACATCAATAAAACCCAATGACAGCACAGCAGAAGAAATGTCAGAAAGGGAGTTCAGAATGTACATAATTAAAACGATCAGGGAAGCTAATGAGGAGATGAAAAAGCAAATGCAGGCATTGAAGGAGGAGATGAAAGAGCAAATGCAGGCATTAAATGATCGCACCAATCAACAGTTAAAAGAGCAAATCCGGGAAGCAAGAGATCATTTCAATAAAGAGTTAGAGATACTGAAAAAAAACCAAACTGAAATCCTTGAAATGAAGGAAACAATAAACCAAGTTAAAAACTCCATAGAAAGCATAACCAATAGGATAGAACACCTGGAAGACAGAACCTCAGACATTGAAGACAAATTATTTAATCTTGAAAGCAAAGGTGGCCAAACAGAAAAGATGGTAAGAAATCATGAACAGAATCTACAAGAATTATGGGATATCATGAAAAGGCCAAATTTAAGAATTATTGGGATTGAGGAAGGCTTAGAGAAACAAACCAAAGGAATGAACAATCTATTCAATGAAATAATATCAGAAAATTTCCCAAATCTGAAGAATGAAATGGAAAACCAGATACAAGAGGCTTATAGAACTCCAAACATACAAAATTACAACAGACCCACACCAAGGCACATTATTATGAAAATACCTAACATACAAAATAAAGACAGAATTTTAAAGGCCGCGAGAGAAAAGAACCAAATTACATTCAGGGGGAAACCAATAAGAATATCAGCAGATTTTTCAATCCAGACCCTAAAAGCTAGAAGGGCCTGGAACAACATATACCAAGCCCTGAAAGAAAACGGATGCCAACCAAGAATCTTAGACCCAGCAAAACTTACCTTCAAATTTGACGATGAAATAAGATCCTTCCATGATAAACAAAAGCTAAAGGAATTTACAAAAAGAAAGCCAGCATTACAGAACATTCTCAGCAATATATTCCATGAGGAAGAGATGAAAAACAACGATGCAAATCAGCAACAGGAGGCGCTAGCCTAAAGGAATAGCCAAATAAAGGAGAAACCAAATCATGTCAAAAACAAATGAGTCAATTGACTGGGAATACAAATCATATCACAATAATAACCCTGAATGTTAATGGCCTGAACTCATCAATCAAAAGACACAGACTGGCAGATTGGATTAAAAAGAAAAATCCAACAATATGCTGCCTGCAAGAGACTCATCTCATAGAAAGAGACACCCATAGACTAAAGGTGAAAGGATGGGGAAAAACATACCATGCACACGGACACAGCAAAAAAGCTGGAGTATCCATCCTCATCTCAGATAATGTGGACTTCAAACCAAAACTAGTCAGAAGGGATAAAGAAGGACATTACATGCTGCTTAAGGGAAGCATAAATCAGCAAGACATAACAATCATAAATATCTATGCCCTGAACATTGGCTCATCCACGTATGTCAAACAAATCCTTCTCAATTCCAGAAATCAAATAGACCACAACACAATCATACTAGGCGATTTTAACACACCTCTCTCACCACTGGATAGATCGTCCAAACAAAAATTGAATAAAGAAACTATAGATCTCAACAACACAATCAGCAATTTAGACTTAACCAACATATATAGAATATACCATCCAACAAAGAACGAATACACTTTCTTCTCAGCAGCACATGGATCCTTCTCTAAAATAGACCATATTTTATGCCACAAAGCTACTGTTAGCAAATACAAGAAGATAGAGATACTACCTTGTACTCTGTCAGATCATAATGGATTGAAATTAGAAATAAATGACAGAATAAAAAACAGAAACTTCTCCAATACCTGGAGACTAAATAATACACTATTATATGATGAATGGATAACAGAAGACATCAGGAGGGAAATAAAAAAATTCTTAGAAGTAAAGGAGAACAAAGACACATCATATCAAAATCTCTGGGACACTATGAAAGCAGTACTTAGAGGAAGATTTATTTCATGGAGCGCATTCAAAAAAAGAAGTAGAAATCAACAAATAAACGAGTTAACACTACAGCTCAAAGCACTAGAAAAAGAAGAGCAGACCAATACCAAAAGTAGTAGAAGACAGGAAATAGTTAAAATCAGAGCCGAAATCAACGAAATCGAAACAAAAGAAACAATCGGAAAAATTAACAAAATAAATAGTTGGTTCTTTGAAAAAATAAATAAAATTGATAAACCCTTAGCCACACTAACAAAGAGAAAGAGGGAGAAAACTCAAATTACTAAAATTTGGAATGAACAAGGAAACATCACAACAGACACGAGTGAAATACAAAACATAATTAGAAGCTATTTTGAAAATCTATACTCCAACAAAACAGAAAACCTCGAAGACATCAACAAATTTCTAGAGACATATGAACTACCTAAACTGAACGAGGAGGACATACACAACTTAAATAAACCAATTTCAAGCAATGAAATAGAAGAGGTCATCAAAAGCCTACCAACAAAGAAAAGTCCAGGACCAGATGGGTTCTCAGCCGAGTTCTACAAAACCTTTAAAGAAGAGCTCATTCCAATACTCCTCAAACTATTCCATGAAATAGAAGAGGAGGGAACCCTCCCAAACTCATTCTATGAAGCCAATATCACCCTGATACCTAAACCAGACAGAGACACATCGAGAAAAGAAAATTTCAGACCAATATCCTTAATGAACATCGATGCAAAAATTCTCAACAAAATTTTAGCAAATCGCATACAAATATATATTAAAAAGATAGTGCATCACAACCAACTGGGTTTTATCCCAGGGATGCAAGGTTGGTTCAACATTCGGAAATCAATAAATGTCATTCACCATATCAACAGACTTAAAGTTAAGAATCACATGATTATTTCAATAGATGCAGAAAAAGCATTTGATAAAATACAGCATCCCTTCATGCTCAAAACACTAGAAAAAATTGGGGTAGTGGGAATATTCCTTAACATTATAAAGGCAATCTACGCTAAGCCCATGGCTAATATCATTCTAAATGGTGAAAAACTGAAAGCGTTCCCCCTAAAAACTGGAACAAGGCAGGGATGCCCTCTTTCACCGCTTCTATTCAACATCGTCCTTGAGACTCTAGCCAGAGCAATCAGACAAACCAAAGAAATTAAAGGGATACGAATAGGAAAAGAAGAACTCAAACTATCCCTGTTCGCTGATGACATGATTATATATTTAGAGGAACCTGGAAATTCCACCAGAAAACTTTTAGAACTCATAAGTGAATTCAGTAAAGTAGCAGGTTACAAGATCAATGCTCATAAATCCAATGCATTTTTATACATAAGTGATGAATCTTCAGAAAGAGAAATTAGGAAAACTACCCCATTCACAATAGCATCGAAAAAAATAAAATACTTGGGAATCAATCTCACAAAAGAGGTGAAAGACCTCTACAATGAGAACTACAGAACGCTAAAGAAAGAAATTCAAGAAAACCTTAGAAGATGGAAAGATCTCCCATGTTCCTGGATAGGCAGAATTAATATCGTCAAAATGGCTATACTACCTAAAGTGCTATACAGATTCAATGCAATTCCAATTAAAATCCCAATGATGTACCTTGCAGAAATAGAGCAAGCAATTATGAAATTCATCTGGAAGAATAAAAAACCTAGAATAGCTAAAGCAATCCTCAGCAGGAAGAGCGAAGCAGGGGGTATTGCAATACCAGATCTTCAACTCTACTACAAAGCAATAGTAACAAAAACGGCATGGTATTGGTACCAAAACAGACAGGTAGATCAATGGTACAGAATAGAGGACATGGACACAAACCCAAATAAATACAATTTTCTCATACTAGACAAAGGTTCCAACAATATGCAATGGAGAAAAGATAGCCTCTTCAACAAATGGTGCTGGGAAAACTGGAAAACTATATGCAATAGAATGAAATTAAACCCCTATCTCTCACCCTACACAAAACTCAACTCAAAGTGGATCAAGGACCTCGGAATCAGACCAGAGACCCTGCATCTTATAGAAGAAAAAGTAGGTCCAAATCTTCAACTTGTTGGCTTAGGATCAGACTTCCTTAACAGGACTCCGATAGCACAAGAAATAAAAGCAAGAATCAACAACTGGGATAGATTCAAACTAAAAAGCTTTCTCTCAGCAAAGGAAACTATCAGAAATGTGAAGAGAGAGCCTACAGAGTGGGAGAATATCTTTGCCAACCATACCTCAGATAGAGTGCTAATTTCCAGAATCTATAAAGAACTCAAAAAACTCTACACGAAGAATACAAATAATCCAATAAACAAATGGGCTAAGGAAATGAACAGACACTTCACAGAAGAAGATGTACAAGTAATCACCAGATATATGAAAAAATGTTCAACATCCCTAGTAATAAGGGAAATGCAAATCAAAACTACCCTAAGATTTCATCTCACCCCAATTAGAATGGCGATTATCAAGAATACAAGCAACAATAGGTGTTGGCGAGGATGTGGTGAAAAAGGAACACTCATACATTTCTGGTGGGGTTGCAAATTAGTGCAGCCACTCTGGAAAGCAGTGTGGAGATTCCTCAGAAAGCTTGGAATGGAAACACCATTTGACCCAGCTATCCCACTCCTTGGCCTATACCCAAAGGACTTAAAATCAGCATACTACAGAGATACAGCCACATCAATGTTCATTGCTGCTCAGTTCACCATAGCCAGATTGTGGAACCAACCTAGATGCCCTTCAGTTGATGAATGGATAAAGAAACTGTGGCATATTTATACAATGGAATATTACTCTGCAATGAAGAATGATAAAATTATGGCATTTGTAGGCAAATGGTCGAAATTGGAGAATATCATGCTAAGTGAGATAAGCCAATCTCAAAAAACTAAAGGACGAATGATCTCGCTGATAAGCGGATGAGGACATATAATGGGGGGTGGGAGGGGCTAGCATTAGGTTTAGGGTTAGGTTTAGAGTTAGGCTAAGGAGAGTGGTAAGAATGAAGGAAAGAAGGACTGTGTAGAGGGAAAAGAGGGGTGGGAGGGGTGGGGGGGGAAAATAAAATAAACATCATTACCCTATGTAAACGTAAAAAAAAATTAAAAAATTAAAAAAAAAAGCTAAACTTTATAAACTAAAAAGTTTCTAAAAAGAAAAAAAAAAAAAAAAAAAACTACTGTGTTCCAGGGACCATGAAGGAATCTGAAAAATCCAGCGTTGAACAAGAAACACAATGGTTGGAATTTTTAACTTTCTGTCTTGAAGGGCTCCGAGAGTCAGTTGAAAGGATGATGGCAATTAAAAACCAGAAGCATTACGTTACAATTGAGCATAAAACAGTGCAGACTGACCCCTGTTTGAAGGAAAGATAATAGTGACCTTGAATATAAGACTGATAATAACCATTAAATACATGTTGAAGCTGAGAAAGAAAGTTTTGGGGATTGGATTTGAATGTGTGAAGATCTTCACACATCAGAGTTTGAATAACTTAATAACATCATTAAAACATTTGACTGGAGAACAGAGAGCACATTGATCAACAGAGGAATTAAGTCCAGGAGAAAAGTGAGACAGGTTTATTCCAAGACTTGTAGGACCTGTTAAGCGTTATTGATATTGCCATTATTGTTGTTACTACTGTTATTGTTTTACTTCAACCTAAGACCAATGAGGATATGTTGAGGAATTTCAATCAAAATACTAAACATGATATATTTCTGCTTTAAAAGAATATCAGTTTGGCTCAGAGTGGAAAATGAATTGAAGAAGAAACTTTGTTTGGCTAAGAGGTTGCCAGTAGACATGGAAAGAAATCAATGATTTAGAGAAATATTTATGCATTGGAAACAAGAGGATTTATTGGTTAAGTTGTTTTGTACTTGAGGAACTGAGGGAACTTGTTTGGTTTTGTTGTTTTCCCTGATTTGGATGTTTTGTGGGATTCTTATAGAATATCCAAGTGAAGCAAGTGAAATAGATAAAGATTTTAGGAATCAGTAGATGGTTCTGAGGTAGGAAAATAAGTGTCATTATTATTGATTATGAAGCATAACATTTTAAAAAGATTTTTATAAATTAAAATGGAATAGTATCATTAAGGTGGTTTTAATAATTTGGAAATTCAGAGCTATGTCTAGTGTATTTAAAATGTACCCAGAAAATAATTTAATGTTAAATTCATAGGAATATCAATAGCAGGTCACAATATACAATAGTTCATCAACTAGAATACATCAAAGATATTTTTCTCTCCTTTTTTTGGTACTAGGTATTTCAAAGGTGTTTTTCTGAAATATGAATAAAATGCAAACAATAAAAATAAAACCTTTATATATAAAATTATCAGGGTGGCTTACTCTTCTGTTTACTTGCAGGTTTTCTTTCATAAACCTTTATTCATACAGATGGTCTTCCACTTACAATGGCTCATCTTTGATTTTCTGACTTTGCAGTGGTGTGAAAGTCAAGCACAGTCAATAAAAAGCACACTTTGAATTCTGCATGCTAATATTTTCCTGGAATACTCATAATGCTGTATAAGACTCTCCCCGATGTGAGCAGTGGTCAACTACTGCTCCCAGTAAGCTACCTGATGAAGAAGGTATAAATCTGTATTCTACAGTGTTCTGTGTTGGTAAGCTACTGTGCAAAGTAAGCTAGGTATAATAAATACATTTTCAGCTTATAATTATTTTCAATATTTTTCTTTATATACACACATTCATAAACATCTGAATCAAAAATATTGTTATCCAGGAAACTTTATTTGCAAACCTTTTGTGTGAATACCCCTGAGATTTGTGTAATGAAATTTGATATTATTTGCATTAACACAGTCTTTTTGGTTTTATTATTTATGTTCCCAGAAAAATTTTAGTGTATCTTTTTTCTCGAAATAGACTACATGATTTTCATTACTATAAGGTAATTATATTTATTTTATTTCCCTTTTGTAGACTAATAAATAGTATAGAATAGCAAGAGAGATGAAATAATGATAAGAAAATATAAAACTAATAAAACAAAATAAATCATAATATCTACTGAAGAAAAAGAGAATATGCACATCTTCTTATTTAAATTGTTTTATTTTACACATTTTGAAATTGTTAAATATCTACTTCAATTTTCCCAGCTAGGTGTACTCTTAACACTAAGAGTCATGAGATTATACAAAAAAAACCAAACCAAACCCCTGTATTTTAGTACTTTATAATTTTTATTTTTTTTTAATTTAAGCATTGTTTTAAAACCATTTCATATAATTTAAAACATTATTTAGTTATTCATAGTTTGTTGGAATTGATTACACTTATTTTACAACACTTACTATTGTTTTTGAATTTCTAATCTCTGTCTACTCTTTTTGCTTAGAGAAATGAACTAAATGACTTTATTACCTTTCTAATGCCGTGGCATCTTTTTACTATACTTTTTAGATTTCTCTTAGAATATATATTTTCATAGTATTTAACAAAATAAGGGGATATTTAAAAATCGTATCAGAATAAAAGTTTAAAAAGCAAAACTAGCATCAAAAATCACATCAGCACTGTATAATACAATAAGATCACTCTTTGGGTGGTCATTTGACAATCTGAGTGTCCTCTGTTTAATTTTTTCCTTAGAATACAGCATGTTCATGACTCTAACTGAAACTTCATATATTCATTGACTTCATGAACAGGATTCTTGTCATTTGAAAGTTCACTTCTTGTTGAAATAAACCTCTACAATTTTATAGCTATTAAGACAATTGCAAACGAGGTCATTTATGTACAGTACTGATTTTGAACACATCAAAATAATACCTGGTGGCTCTTAGATTAACAGCACTCCAGCAAAGATTAGCTGGGTGACAGCAACAGATGGAGGAAAGAAGAATTGCTGAATCTGCCACCAGATTGGGAGTGTCTCCTCTCAGAAACAGTGCAAGCATGGTTTATTGGCATTCTGAAAGAGGTTGCAAGTCATCGGCAGATCTGATTGGAAAACTTGGTCTCAAGGTGGATTGAGAACCACAAGTTACCTAATACTCTGCATGAAATTTATCTCAAATGTAAACATAAAATCACTCAGTGACATTAAATATCATCAACAATTTGTGAAGGTCCATACAACGTTCAACTATACCCTGTCATCGTTAAATCAAACTAGGTTTGTATAACTGTACTAGTAACTCTCTAAGGACCACTCCCGTTGGGTTTATATATGAATGAATTCTTTTTTTAAAATTTCCTTGACCTTAGGTTAAGTTGTGCTATATTTTATGGATTTTAAATTCTATATACTAACAACACATCTTGAATATTTTGTATTGAATAAATCTGAGCTTACTGAGTTTTATTACTTTTTTGTTATTTATAATAACACTTTATATTTTAAATAGTTACAATTTTTTTCCTAACTATATAGCATATTTTAGAAATGAACTCTTGACATAATTCTATACTGTTAGATATGTCTTAACAGATGTGTATATGTTGGAGGGATAGCATGTGTGATTATTTTACATATTTTTATTATCTTTTTTTAACAAACGATTCATAAGCTTGTTTGTGCCTGTTTAAATTTTTATATTTTTTCTTATTTAGACAGGTACTCTATCTGGAATTAACTTTTGTTTATGATAGGAAGCATAAGTACAAAGGTTTTGCTAGTTCACTCAACCATGTGTGTCTTCACTTGTAAGGAATACATTATTTAAGTATTTAATAGCAGTTTTTGTCTTTGCATAGACCGGAGTTGAAGGAATTATCTATGTAGTTTCAAAGGAATTTTTTTAAATGAACTTTTGCGTCTGTTTTGAATGCAACAGATTTGGGCAGATCTCCTGATCTGCCAATCTCTAGTCAATGGAAATCTTCCAATCCATTATTCACATTAAAGTGATATTGAAAATGCATAGTTAATCATAACAGCTTCCTAACTTTTTATACTTGATTAATTTGATCTATATGAAGACAAATAACTGCAAAGTGGTTTTAATGCCTTTCATAAGGATGACCCTTGAGAGCCTTTGTAGCCTCATGTTTCAGTACATAAAGCCCTCATCACTGTATTTCCTACAGATTTGATTTATTATTTTCTGTACTACTTTTGTACCATACTCTCTCCTTCTGCTGAACCATGTGGCTCTGTCGTGCAGGACCTTCCAAGGTGGCATTTTTATATTTACTTTGCAATCATATCCATTATTCCTCCATCTTTCCCCACCCTTCTATACTCCATAAAGAGGATGTTAATTTTATATTTTAGTACCAAAGATGATATTTGTTGCACTGGAGCTATTTGATGAAATTGTTAAATGAATAATGAATAAAAGTCTGTCATGCGGTTTGGTCACAGGTTAGTTTCTTTCAAAACTGGTGTTTTAGGTAGCTAAGAAGCTTAGTTCTTAAAGAAAAAAACATATATGTATGTGTGTGTGTATCAGCTCTGCATTACTTTAAATGTTCTAGACTCAAAATCTACCATTGAAGTACTACCAGACTTATATGATTTGTATAAAATTGTGAATATTTTAGACAAAATACAATTCTGTATCATTAGTACTTATTTACTAGGTTAGTTCTTCCCTCATAAAGAGAGGCCTGGTATATAAGTTCAATAGAGTGTGAAAAAACAAATAAAATACTACTAATTCATAAGCTGCTTAAGAAGACATTAAGTCTACTTGGGCATAAATTTGCTATCTTTGTTTTCAGACTTTTCTTTTTAAATGAAATTGACAGGAATAAAGTCTACTGCTCACCACACAGTAGGATTTTCTTGGTTTGGGAAAGACAAGAACATATTTCAAATAACACAATATAACAAAATAATTTAAATGTTTCAAAAATATAATTTTTAAAATGAAAACTTTTAAAAAGTATAAAATGTTTTATGTAAAAAATTAAAAACGATATGAGGAAAAATATCTCAATCTGTTACTCAGTGCAATAAAAATATATTTAAATATTCAATGAAGCCATCTATGACATTTTTATACAAATAAATAATTTTGCATAAACCTTTCCTAATGGAACTAAGTTTTATAACTCTTCATACATGTAAAAGTACACTTATATGTGTCTGTATAGTTGTAAAAGTCTTTAAAAATATTTATCTTCGTTTAAATCTCAGATCAATTCATCGAATCTGTGTGTAAATTGCCAGCCTCCTTGGCTGTAACTACCCACTGTATAAAATGAGGATAATCCCCTTGCTTTCTAAAACACTGAAAGTTATGACTGTGGAAGGTGATGTACTTGCACTAGCACTGTAATACAGATTATTGCCTAGATTGGTAGAAAACTGTGAGTTGGTTGTTCATATTTGTACACTGTTGGTGGGAGTGTAAATAAATATACCATTATGGAAATAATATGGGGGTTCCTCATAAAATTTAAAATAGAACTACCATGTGAACCAACAGTTCTACCAGTGGGTATATATCCAAAGGAAATAAAACCAGTATGTCAAAGAAACATTTGCACTTTCATGTTCATTGGAACACTATTCACAATAGCCAAAAAATGTAAACAGTCCAAGTACCCATCAACTGTTGAATAGAGGAAAAGCAAAGTGGAAAATATATACACAACAGATATTATTCAGTCAAAAAAAAAAGTGAAATTCTGTAATTTACAACAACTTGGATGGAACTGCAATTCATTACGTTAAGTGAAATAAGCTAGGCAATGAAAGAGAAGCACAACATGATCTCACTTGTAAAAAAATGTCAATTTCATTGAGATTGAGAGCAGAATGCTGGTTTCCAGAGGCCAGAGACTGAAATGGTGGTGGGGAAAGATTGAGCAAGGTGTGCTAAATTACAATTAGAAAGGACCAAGCAGCTCTGGGTTACCATTTAACAGTATAGTAAGTATAGTTAACACTTATGTAGTGTATACTTCAAAGAGTTAAGAAGAAAGGATTTTGAAAGTTTCCTCCACACACACAAAATCAAATTTATTTGAAGAGATAAGTATGTTTAACCTGGTTTAAACATTATGCAAATATATACGTATTGAACATTATATAGTACCCCATTTGCACGTTTCATGTATCAGTTAAAAATAAAAATTCAAAAAAGGGAAAAAATAGAGTTATCAAATTTTGACCTAATTAATAAATGGAAACATCAAATTTCCAATGAATTGAGATAGTTAAAAATATCTCTATACATCTTTTATATTTAAATTAGCATTGTATGATCTTATTTAGATTTTCTTTATGTTGACCTAAAATTTAAAAAAAAAATATGCAACCTTATGTGCATTTATTAATCTATCGCTAATAATGTATTTTTTATCATTCTTCAGTTTTGATTTTTCTATGAAGAATCCATTTGTGACTTTTTTCCCCAATTGTGATTTTAAAATTTATTTGTATTTTTAGCTTTTTCCACTCTCTTCCCCAGACACTGAACAAAGTCATAAACTCCTGAGACTGTCATTTCTCTTTGACTGCATCATGTGTCTTCATTTTCACACAACCTAAACCATTTCATGTCAAAACTCCTCATCCATTCTTCCTCTCTTGATTCCTACCCTGCCAAACCTCAGTTTTTATCTGATTTACTCATTTTTTCCCCAAGTTGAAAAATATTTCTCATTAAACCTCAATAACTGTTCATGAATAGGAACATCAGAGACAGGAGCTTAATGTGATCAAAGCCCTTCTCTCAAGAGGCTCAAAGTTAAATACAGAGATCTTTAAATTGGGAGTAAGCACATTTCCTGAAAGTACATGTAAAATATTGAATATGTGAACACTTACTTTTATCAGGACAAAAGTTACATATGTTTTGTTAAATTTTCTAGTGAGAGATATTGACGAGGATATAATCAAACTTTAGTGTGGTGCTATTATTTCTTTTTTAGCTTTTTCACCTTTTAATTACTTTAGTTTATATAAAGAACAAATCATTTTGAGCAAATTACACTGGAATATTTAGATAAGGATAATGATGTATATAACTGACTCATGAAAAAGTGTATGTTTATGTAGATCTATATACATATACGTATATATGTAGACATAACACTTGTGTATATGATTTACACATACAAATGTACATTCATCTTTATATATGAACACATACACATATTCATGCATATGTATTATGGTAGAGAGTGAACAAAAACCAGTGAAAGTGAATATGGTAAATATTAACAGGTGAATCTAAGTAAAAGGAGTTTGAGTAGTCTTTGGACTTTTTTTTGGTACTTATCTATAAGCTTGAAATTATTTCCAAATAAAATGTTTAAAATTTTTGTTTTTTTTTTTAACCTTTTCTTCCTTTTTATGTTGGCTTCTTGTATGAAACTTATTATTGATGGGGATAAGAATAAGAAGCTAATGAACAATGCCTTGGTAGGATTAGAGAAGGCAAATTCTCAGAAATTTGCTGATTCAGCTGCAAGTTAAAGCCTCTGGATAAACTTTTAATTTCCTGCTGACCCTTAGCCACCTTGCTTCTAGGTTTCTGCTATCAAATCATTGTTTATTCTCACTTCTTACTTTATTCAGTTTCTTGAAATTTACTGCCAAGTCAAATATTTTGTTGAAAAATTGAAAGACTTGTATTTCAGTCTGACATGTTCTTAAAATAGTAAAAGTTTGAGACAAAAATGGAAGTAACATTGTCTTCAAAGTACATTAGGTGAGACTGTATAATTCTAGAGGAGAAAATGTGCCTAAATAAACAAGAAAACTTCTGGGATAAAAGGAAACACTATCAAGAGAAAAAAAAAGTTGTGTTTAGTTTGTGCATTTCAATCTCTACTTTATTGAATTTCTATTTTATAATCTCTAGGGAATCTACAACCTGTTGAAAGTAGTGGTTGGTGAGTTGTGAAGGTGAAGTAGAGGAATCTGGGAGCTAACCCACATCACCTTATTTACTCTTCACACTTAAAACAGTGCCCTCATTATGAACCTGTACAAAGTCTTATGGCTAGCAAATTGCACACTAAGTTTGAAACCCAGAACTGCTGAATGATGTTGTCTATGTTCTTCTATGTCAAGCTGTCTTTTAAGACAACAGAGAAGTCACTTTATGCCCAAATCAGAGCCCTATTTCAATTAGCAAGTTCTGAATCAACCATTATCCCAGTGCTATTTGTGGAGTTATCTCTTATTTGAAATGCTATATTTATTATATAAAATATTTCATAAAATAGTTTCTACACTATGTACTGATCTAAAATTTAGTGAGTTTATAGTTAATTATTGTAGTTTTACAATATTTAAAAACCAAACCAATTTAATGTTTGATATTAATGTTTGTTTAACTTATTTTAAAGTTATAGTTTTATCAAAACTACAAATATTCTAAATTTTCTCTCCTGAATAACTAGTTAGAGATTTGGCTAAATCAAAATGCTAGGTATGCCAAAGGCTGATTTGTCTAGGTGAAAGGTTTTGTATGTAAAATATAACCTAATTCTTTATTCTTTCTTGTGACCAAAAGACATCATTATCTAGAATACTCTAATTGAGCAATAGACTTTCAACCTTGACTAATATTCAGATTTTTATCCCTTCAGAATGCATAACACTATTAATTTTTTCTATAATATGAGAAGAAAACATTATCATGTAGTTTAAACTACCACAAAATACAAACATTTTACTGTAGCTAACATAATCAAGGTCTAGAAATTATATTCAATTCACAGTAACTCCATATGTTGGTCTATATATTTATATGCCTAAGTGTATACTTTGTTTATATTTTGATAGTTTATCATTTATACTACTTTGCTTGCTTTTTGAAATAAGTTCTCTGTCTTGATTTTGTATTAATCTCCCTAAATATTGAAGTGACATTGAGTGAATGTCATTTTCATCCTAGTTCTTTTGTTACTTTTACAAAGCATAATTTGAATATAAAATCTGAAAATTCCATATATATAATTCAGTGACTTGACTCAATACTATATATCTTCCCACTTTATCTCATATTTCATATGTATTATTTTATGCTAAATATTACCACTGTAATGTTATTAAATTTGTTTCTCTATAAATAGATTTTTAAAAGTTTTGCGTACTGACAATTAAGGATGATACTTTCTTAAACACCATATTAACCGGTGAGTTGTAGGGGAAGAGGGAGACTAACCCCTGTGATTTTTTTGGAAATGTGAAGGTATGAGGCAGATAGGAAATTCATTGAATGTACTGTACAGAGATAGAACAGAACTTTTAATGTAATATACCCACCATTTGATGGGACAAGAATGCACTAAGTAACTTGTGACTCCTCTGCTAGGTTAAAGTTCGAGATGTTTTTCTCTAGTGATTAGAGTCTCTTTCAACTATAACGAGATCTTAAATGCCCAAATTCAGCATTTACTTCCAACAAATCTTTCAGCAATTTTTCACATACTGTTCATTTTCCTGACCATATTCACTCAATAAAATAGATTAAAGAGGGATGATCTAGCAAATTTGTACTCTTTGCTGTCTGTTCATCTCCTTAGCTGTGCTCTCATCATTTGACATTTAACTACTCATTGGATGCAGGACTTCTGCTTCTTTCCTCAGATCTTTACCCTGACATTATCTCAGAACTCTCCTTCCCAGAGAGATGGGCTCAGTCTATTAATATATCTATGGATTTAACCAATTGTTGGGGGCTATATTCCTCTCATTCATATCCATCTACATGATCAGGGTTTGAAGATAGTACACACACGTTATTGGCAAAATTTTCTTAGGGGATCAATATCTTACTGCAAATATTCATTAAAAAGTACAAGTGAGAGATTTGCTGGGTCCTCAGATTGATAAATATACTTATTTTTAGGATGTGATTTAAAAATTTTCTCTATGGTTCATCTGTATTTCTTGAGAACTTGATTTGGAAAACAGTCTGAAAATCTGACAGGAATAAACTTTCACAAATTTTTTTCACTCTCTAACTGGCAAGATCAGAAATGCCATGGAAAGTAGACTGTCGCACAGGATATTTTCTACTTCAGCTGGTTTCTGAACACATGCAGACACATAGTCATACACATGAATACATAAAGTCATAAAATCTCACTCTCAAGAGCTAGCAAGAAAAAAATAGAGGCAGGGCTACTTTCAATTATTCTCAAGGCTTGTCAATATGTTCAAAAAATAAATGATCTAAAAGACAACACCTGGTAACATGTTTTTTTATTTGTAAAGGAGTTAAAGGAAGTAATTTGGATGTATTCTATAGTTGCTGTTTAGGTTGTTTATTGTGAGAATATCCTAACAAACTTAACTTTTCGATAAATGCAAATTTAGTTTTTAAATATGTCGGTGCCTATTAAGAAATTTAATTCACATGCTAATTCCATTTTCAAAGAATTAAGATATATACATAGAGGGATATTAATGTATATACCCACATATTACTTAACTACCCACCTCATTTCCTTTTATTTTTCTCTAGGCACAATTAAGTCTAGATAGCACAGTTCCTATGTTTTATGGAGCATTGAACTGGTAGCAGATGAGAGAATCATGACCGTTACTGCTGCTGTTTCTGACAGACTGGGGAGATAATAGGCCAATCTTCTCTCTAGATGACTCCTGCCTGACCAGAGAAGAGGAGGTAGGAGAGGAATTGAATCATTTTAAAAGAGGCATTTGTGCAGAATGGAGAGTGAACTATCAATTGAGTTGTGCTTGACAGAAAATGGCACTTTTGTCTTTGGGCATCTTTTTAAGAATAAGAACAAAGTTATATTTAAAACTTTCTTGATTTTATGCAATGAGCATTGTGTTTTCCCTTGTGTATATCAGAATAAATGGCATGTTGGTGTGAGTGTTATTATCATAGATAACTTCATAGAAAATAGGCATATGACTGCATTTAAGCTAATTTATTGAGGTTGAGTGTTCTTACATGATGATAATATAAATGATAAAACAGAAGGATTTCTATAATACTGAATTAAAAAGACAGAAATTTTTTGAACTTCCCAAATACTGCTTATGACAGTTACTATCTGATTGCAGAAGTTGGTGATATAAACTCAGACTCCTTCTCTTTCAAAACTCACAGAATATCATTCATGCTATGTATGTGCTATTTTTTTCTTATCCATTAAGTATGAAAAATAAAAACTCTTTCCAAATCTTCTGATTAACCATAAAATAAGGTGAATTACCTATACTGATTTTTAATTTTTCTACTCCTTTAAATTTAATTGACTTTATTTAATTCCAGTGCCTCAGCTTTCTGTTTTGTGTATGTGTGTTTAATGTATCAGATATATAGTATTTCAGTAGTTTTTAAAATTTTAATTGCTTCATGTTAGGAATTATGATGATGTATGTCAGGAATTATAGTAAGAGGTACTCAATAGATAGCAATTATTTTGTGGTTATTTGGAATGAATTTCACCTTATGTCTAGTTAATTGTGTTACTCATAGACTAAACTATGCATAATAAGTGTTATCTCTGGAGTAATGGAAAATATCCTTTGTTATAAGACCAAAATATACCAGCATAAAACTTTAAGTCACAAATAATGTGGGAGTTAATTTAAATAGATATTCATTGATCACTAAACTATTCCTATATTTATGTGCAGGTGTGATGTTGGGGACCTCTGTATGTTGTGATGCTATATATTTATAAGTAAAGTAGAAATGTTTTTAATTAAATAATTAATCCTTGTGGTTAACTTAGCTAGTAACTAGAGTCCTGTGATATGCCTTTCTCTTGCTCAGATATACCCAATAAGTACTTGCAATTTTCAATTTAAGTAATCATAGAAATGGAAGAGATAGAGGCAGTTCTCAAAAGAATAAGAGTTGCAATCTGAAAGTGTATTCTTAGAATCCAGGAAGATTAAATACTACCTGGACTTTATAAAAGCTGGAAATTTGTGGCCCTCCGGTGTGATAAGTCTTCAAGAGTGTTACAAACTTTTGGAGGTTGAACATCAAGAGCTGGAACCTTGAAAAGAGCTGTAAAGGGCAACTGTCATCAAGAACAAGATAACTGTGACCAGGTATCCTGGTGTCCTGTCTAGAGCAGAAGAGTCTAAAAGAAAAAAAGAACCCATAATGGACCAATGTGCAGTGCAGGAGGTAGCTGTGACTGCATCTTCCCACGCCCCTGTTTCCTGGCATGGTATATGCTGCAGAGAGGAAAGACATGTGAACGAGAGCTGTTATAAATTTAGCTAATCCTCACTAGCGTGGGGTAGCCTTGAGCTCAATTTTATATCCTGAGAGAAATGAGTATGGGACAATCCTCACCCTTCCTTTCTTCCCTTCCACCAGTTTCAGGAGGAAAATTAATGCTTCTCCATTTAAGATTAATCTATGATCTTTCTATCCTATTTTGATTATGATCATTTTCTTCTCTCTTCTCTGTTTCTTTCAATATTAGAAATTTAAATTCAAGCTACAAACATCCTGAAGTACTGAAAATATGAAGCACTTCATATTTTCACGTGGACCCTCCTTCAGTTCATCTCAGAAACTGGATTGTGAGGTTCTTCATTTCCTGGCTTTATTTACTGAGTCCTGGTGCTCCGTCATAGAGATTAAAGCTCACACTCGTTCATGCTATCTTCTTACTACTGCCTATCATTCAGGATATTTATTTCATATTATTTTCACACTCTAGTATTATTAGTAATACTAAATACTAACTGAAGCCATTGATAATGTGATTTTATGTTTTCACAAAAAATTTGCAATTGGTCAGGGAGAATTAACTGAATAACATCTTCACGCAGAGGATTCCTTTATTTTTTAGTTACAACCATAATGTCATAATTTAATTGATAAATAACTATATGAATTCTATTAAACCTAGACCTAATTCCCTTATCCTTCAAGTTGAAAATTCAAAGGCTATTACTTCTTACATATTAACAGTCAAAAAAATAAAATTTTACTTTGGCCACAATGATTTTTGCCAAAATATACAGAAGTTTGTCTTTCTTTTTGGTAATGAACAATTTATTGACAAAATTATGCCACTAGGGAGTTCTCAAAACTTTAAAGAACATTTAAAGTCACAAGGGAAAAGTATAGAATTTTGTCTTTTAAAAGGCTATATAAAAATTCATATTTCACTCATCAATTAATTTAAATGCCTATATATTTATTCCAGATTTTACCTCTAAATGAATTAGTTTAAGCAGTTGTCCTACTTCATTGTTTTGAATTATTGTATTTATTCTCTCTTCTGTGTTGGTAGAATTATCAGTCATTAACTGTAAATACTCTACTTTTTATAGTAATTAAGGAAAGCAATTCAATAGTATTATTTCAGAACTAAAAAATGATTTAGTAAATGAGACATATGTCACTCAACTGTGACATCTGACTATGATTGATGTTTATGAGATTTTTCTTATACTGTGTACTGAGATATAGAACAAATCATTGCAACTCTTTTAGATCTTGTTTATCTACACCCTGTAGATATCTGTGAAATGCCAACTAATTATTGTGACAATAACTTCACACTTGCATAGAATTAAAATTTTGTATTCATTTTATTAAAAATTCAGATCTGATGACTTATTCTGGGGGATGTTGAGAAGACATATAAGTGATATTAGATATTATTTCTGATTGACAGGTATTAGAAAATATGCACAATTAGAAAGGGAGTAAAGTTAAATATCTTTCTCCTCGGCATTCATCTTGTCTTTAAGGTAATATATTCAAAATTCTGTCTTTTAGATTTTGAAATATACAGTATATTATCATTCTTATGGTCACCCTAATATGCAATAGCAAACCAGAACTTGGTACTTTCACCTTCCTGTAACTTAGTACCTGTGGGAAAGCTTTATGTAAATTGGCAAAAGGGAATATAGAGTCTTTACTTTTTCAGTATGGTTACATGTAAGTTTGTTGGAAATATAATACTATATTTAATTTATAGTTCTCCCTAAACCTGAAAATGTGTATACTTATTAATTATAAGTGCTGCAAGATATTTTCCCTGAAACATTTTGATAAGCAATTATAGACCTGAAAAACAGAAGTTTATGTACTTCTTATCCATTTTGTGATGGTTGATTTATTTAAAAGCAAATATCTACCTATATAATACATAAAAGCATTGCATATAATACAGGTATATTTCCATGTACCCCAAAACCTGGCATTGAATGAAAAGTTTCTACCACTTCTTATGATGTCTGTACCAATCATTTTTCCAAATTGGTACTGGTTTGTGCTGATGGCTTTGTATATTGAGCCTCATTTTTTTCTAAAACATATCCTAATTTTGGTCACAAATTAAGTGTAGTCCTCTCCTTTCACCCCTTATCCTTCCCTGCTCTGCTGACTCCCCACCTTCTAATTTTCTTTCAATTCTCCCAATATCCCATGAGCAGTTTAGAATAAACAGGTCATATGCCTGACATAGTTGGATTTCTAATGTCAATCCATATATTAAAAAAAGTCAAAGCCATTTGGTGTTTAAAATTTTTAATGAAGTCGAATGAGAATTTTAATATATTTCGGCCTTGCAATGGATCATTCTGAGCACTCCATGGAATCCTCTCTCATTGAGGACACGGGCAGGCTTTGGAAAGGGCCACGCAGAAGCAAAACGAGGAAGGAGAAGCAGTGACAACATTCTGTGTCTGAAATGGAACTAACTTCTGGCTTTGTCATGAATAAGGCTGGTCCCCATGTGATCTGTTGTTCTTTTTTATGCAGCTTTATTACAACAGGTTTGACGGTTATATGTAGGTAAAAGGAATTTCCCTTGTAGTTCAATAGCCACTTTGTTTTCAAGGCAAGCTCCAAGATATCTTGTGACCTTATGCTTCACTCTTTGTATGTAACTTATGTAGACAAGTTTAAGGATTTAGTTCTGGGAAGTTAGGTATTCAGTGCATGGCAATTTTCCAATAAATTTCATTTCCTCATTGATATAGTTTATTATAATGGGAAAATAAAAGACTTTCCTTAGGCAAAATGTTATTTTAATAAGATCATTATGATGATGCAAACATTTTAACTGTATTGCTGTTATTTTTTTTAACATCAAGTTAAACATCACTGTTAATAATAGAGCAATTTTAATTATTTCACTCTTTTCAATGTTTTGTTTCCTTTTGTTATTAGGAGAGAATTTGATCCTACATAGAGACCACATTTCACTAAACAAATAAAATTATAGCCTGTTTTCAGATAGACAGTTATTGTTTAGAACTTCATAAACTGGCCACAACCTTCCCAAAATAAATTAAAATCAATCTGTCTTTGGCAAATATCTGCTGTTTACTTCTGCTCTATTTCAACCTGATCAAGTGTAACAGATGTATTGCTAATATGGTTTTGGAGATGTGCCTTAACAGATTTGAGTGAACAGATGAGCAGTCAGAAAAAGTTTAGAAATTATATAATCGACAATATCTCCATGACCTTTAGAAACATCACTTATGGATTAAATCATCACTTATGAATTTAATACAAAACAACTGTATGCATATATGAAGTTACCTTAAATTAGCTAGAACAAACAGAAAAGAGGTTTTAAACTGAATTATTTCTTTGATTTTTGATGAAGAAAATTTTATTTACCTGACTTCAACCAGGGATCTTCTATTTTGGTTTAATTATGAATTTCTAGAACCTAAATATCATAGCCTCCTTATCATTCATCCATTTTGTGATAAATGAAGAATTCGTTAGAGGAAAATATGTTTTAATATGTAAAAACACTTTAAAATCTCTTACTAAATTATAATATTTTATTGATTTTTAGAAAACAGGGCACCAAAAATGTTTCTTGTCAAATGGCTTCTATTTTGTTGTACAGATTTTTCTATTTGTGTTACATTCCCATATCAGAGATAAGTCAACTGTACGTAAATAATTTGAAGAGTGAATTCAAATGCTTGTTCAGTTTGAAAGCTGTATGCATTTAGATAAGAGAGAAGTGGCAGGAGAAAGAATAACCTTGAAAATCGTCGTCTGTTTGTTAATTCAATATGATTCGCCAAATCAAATAACTACAAGTTTTCAATTTCTGTTTAACATAAAAATACTAAGAGAAGTTTATATAATTGACAGTTTTCAGATATTGATCTGCCTTATGTTACCTTTATCTTTGTGTTTTGAAATATGCTCTAATAATAAAGTAGAAGAAAAAAAAAGGACTTAACTCTAAAACTTTATGAATAAATGGAAAATCATATAAACATATTTTTAAACTAAAAAATGTTCTTATAAAAGAGTAGTTACGTAGTTTAACACATAAATGCTTAGAATTTGAATCAGGCTATCTGCTCTTTTCTCAGTAGTTAGTACACTGAATGTGACATTTTGTCTTCTCACTTCACATTTTCATTATGCAAATAAACATAGGAAAGGGTAAATGCATAATATATTTTAAAACACATTTGAAGCATTTTGACATATAGTGTTGTGCCATTAATTCTAAGAATAATTTAGTAAAGGGTCTAATTTGACTCTAATTCAGACTAAATAATTCTGTATGTTTTAATAGTAACTACAGCTTATTTAGAAAAAAATGTAGTCTTTGCTAAATACTTATTTTTTGATTGTAATATGTTTTAATTTTAGGAACACATTTATTAACAGAAAACTAGAGCACAAATACAACACCAACAGTACTCCTAAGTGGTGAGAGAATTTTGATCAATAAATTATCAATAAACATTGATGAAAGGGAGTCTTGAAACTCATCAGATTTACTTTTTAGTGTTTTATTTTGAGACAGGGTCTTCCTACGTTGCTTGAACCTTAATATTAGTTTAAAAATTACATCAATAAATACAAAAGCAGGACCATGATTTAAACCTCATTAAGAACAGCAATCAAATTGGCATTCTCTGTATAATAATTTAACTGCTCATCTAAAATCTATATTTGGTCAGATGGAAATGGTAAAATTTGCCTATTACAGTTCAAATTTTTTACCCTATTTTTATGCTTCCCAATGTAAAGAACATTGTTTTCTCTTTAAAATATTTGCAAAATTTGCCATATTTTCATATACAAAGTTGTTAATGAAGTCACACAAATACATAAGGCAAATATTCATTACCAATATGAAATTAAGTTATTCCATCAGTGAGCTTCTTATCTATCGAGATTTTGAATAAAGTGTTCCTTTATTTCCTTAAACTTAATAGCAGTAGAAAATCTGACTTATCATTCATTTTAAAAATACTGCGAAAGGGTTTGTGTTAATTATTCAATGGCCCTTAAATATTTTACATATGAATATAAAGAGACACTATTGATACTGACACCTGAATCAGAGTTATGTTAATAAGTATTTTATTATAATTCTTGATGTGCTTTGTGGTTTCAGATGTATGAATCATTTTCTGTCATCCACACCAATGTGTAATTCAAGGAACAATTCAAGCAATGATCATTAACATAAACTGAGAGCTTCTAATAATCATTGCAACATCGTTCCACTTAGAAAAATTGTTTTCTTTTTCTTTCTTTCTTTTTCCTTTTTTTTTTTTTTCTTTGTACTGAGGATTTAACCCAGGACAATTTACTACCTTGCAACATCCACAACCCTTTTCTAATTAAAAAAAAAAAAACAACAGGGTCTCACTGATTTGCTTAGGGCCTTGCTAAATTGCTGAGACTAGCCTCAAATTTGCAATCCTCCTGTCTCAGTCTCCCTAGCCAGTGGAATCACAGGTTTGTTTGCCTACCACACACAGCACAAAAGTTGTTTTCAAATGCAGCATTAAAAAGATACTGAACATGTCTGATATTGATATTAAAAAATTAATAATATATCAAATGGTTAATGGCTCATATACAAATTAAGAACACATTCTTTGGGACAAATCAATAATTTTCACATGTTAATTTAACAATACACAATACATGTTTGTATAGAGACACAGGATGCAGATGATAGGTGTCATTAAATGTTTGATCCTCAAAATCTGGCATTATGCCTCATCTTTATATTTGATCCCCTTGTTAGCTATCACTAATACTTTAAATTCCAAGGTTTAAAAACATCTCAAGTCACTCGTTTGAAAATTCTACTCATTGAGAATTCTATTTTAACACATTCTTAACTGATTATATGTCTACAACTTTGAATATAGTTGGTAATGGTGAATTCAGCATTTTCAAGGCAGGTTACCTTTATATATATGATATAATAAACATTCAGCAAGTATACAGAAATGTATAAGATAATTAACTATGAATAAGTAGATATTCTATGAGGATCTTAATCTATGAGGAAGAGGACACTGACTAAATAACTTAAACATTTAAAAGAGATGAGAAAGAATCTGATATTCTCTCTTGATCTATTGATCTTACACAATTTATTGAATAGAAACCTAGGTCCATGGAATTTAGTAGACTTGAAAATGAGTTAATAGAGATTTCAAGCACTTCCCTATCTTGTCTTTAAGTAGGTGATGTCATGGAATGATTAAATATTGTATAGATCTTTCCCTGAAAAATCAACAGTTTGTAGTTACCAAATCAATTAGACTAATAACATCATTAATGTTCTAATTAATTAGTACTCAAAATAGTCTTATAGGAATTATACTTTTTCATGGAAATGTTGGAAAACCAAGAAGGTGGATTGCAGTTGTGAAACCTATGGGATGAAAAACTCTCAGGCTGAAATAGGGCAAGGGAAAAGAGGTTTTTAATTAAGCAGTGGTTTAGCATCAGTAACCCCAATGTAACAATAAGTACTTTTATTACTCTCTTAATACTCTTCTATTATTTAGTGCATGGTTGAAACTGTAAGAGTCTGGAGACCATTATCAACCAGGGAGTGTCTCACACAAAATCTGGAAAGTGAAGATCTTTTCTATAAGTATTTATGTATAAGACTGATCATTGCAGTATTGTTTGTAATAATGAGAAACATGAAGCAAACTAATTTCCCAAAGGCAAGTAATTGGCAGTACAAAAATAGACATCTATATACATTGAATGATGTAGAATGAAGACCCACAAATCTATTAAATAAAAATACAAAATAAGAATGAGTTTACAGCAAAATTCCATTAGGATACAAATGTGTATATGTAAACATGGGAAATTTAGAGGAGGTTACATAAGGAGAGCTTGAAAGTGGGTCTTACTGGGTGGGCAATCAACTCATTTTTATGTGGAAATGTGTTAAGATTAAATTAATACTTTTAATTGTATATCTTTCTGTGTTGGTTAAATTAATTTTATTATTTAAAGTTTTATTTAAAAATAAAAAATGATATGTTAAAAATTATGTATATCCATAGGAAGGCATATATAGACAGGGAATATATGCCAAAAGAGAGGCAATACCATGACTCAATTTTATAAAGTAAGTAATAATTGCATATAATGATTTTATATACAATTATAATTATTTTATTATTACTGATAATATTATAGCAATGCTTTGACTTATAGAACTTCATAAAATTATTTATTCAAATCAAACAATTCTTAGAGATACAACTTATCAAAAATACATCAAGATTGTATACCCCGATCATGTGGATTTCATACCATGGATTCAAGTTTGGTTCAACATATGCAAATCAATAAATGCAATTCATCTCATAAGTTGAATCAAATAAAAGAGTCACATAATCATCTAAGTAGATGCAGAAGAGAACTACAACTAAATTCAGCACCATTCATGTTAAAAATGATGAGAAACTGGGGATAGAAGGAAGTTGTCTCATTATAAAAGCTATTTATGACCAACCCAATGCCAGCATCATACTGAATGGAAAAAAAAAAAAAAAAATTGAAAGCATTTTCTCTAAAATGAGAAAAAAGGGAAGGATGTACTCTCTCTCATCTCTCCTTTTTAATATAGTTTGTAAAACTCTAGCCACAGCAATCAGGAAAGAGAAGGAAATTAAAGGAATACAAATAGGAAAAAAAGAAGTCAAAGTACCTCTGTTTGCTGATCACATGATCCTATATTTCAAAGACTCAAAAAACTTCTCTGGAAGACTTCTGGAGCTTATAAACAAATTAGGCAAAGTAGCAGGACACACAAACACCTTACAATATAAACAGCTCTCCTATACTTCAATAATATTTTTTCTTAGAAAGGAATCACAGTAACAAAACAAACAAAAATTCTGGGCATATCTAACCAATGAGATGAAAGTAACCACTCTGGAAATCAGTGTGGGGTTTCTCAAAGCACTAGGGATGAAACCACCATATGACCCGGGTATTGCACTCCTTGGTATATAGACAAAAGATCTAAAATCAACAGACTGAAGGGATGCAGTCACATCTATGTTTATAAAAGCATAATTCACAATAGCCAAACTAAGGAACTTACCTGGGTGCCTGTCAACAGATGAATGGATAAAGAAATGTGGCATATATACACAATGGCATATATACACAATGGTGTATTAATCATTCATAAAGGAAAATGCAATCATGGCATTTGCTGGTAAATGGATGGAACTGGAGATTGTCATGCTAAGGCTCAGAGAGTAAGAGGTTGAATATGGTCTCTGATATGTGGAAGTTAGTTTAAAATAAGAAAAAAAGAAAAAAATATTTTAAAAAAGGAAGGGAATTCATCTAAATAGAAGAAAGATCAGTGGGGTAGAGGAAAGAGATTGAGAAAAGGGAGGAGGGACAAGAAAAGGAAAGAACAGTGCAATGAATCCAACCTAAATTTTCTATGTACATATATGAATATACTACAATGAATATCACCATTATGTATAATCATGAGGCACAAATTTAAAAAAAAATAGCAGGAAGATTAGTACAGTAGAGAGAAGGGAATAGGGGAAGGGAGGAGGGGAGGAAAAGGAGAAGCAGTGGGGACTGAATTAGAGAAAATTATATTCCATGCTTTTATAATTATGTCAAAATGAATCCTAATGTTATGTATAATTAAAAAGAACTAATGAAAATTATTAAAAATTTAAAAAAAGAAAATAGAAAACACTAAAGAAATAAATCAAAAAAGACCTAAGATGATGGAAAAACTGTACATATTTCTGAATAGGCAACAAATTGTCAAAATGGTCAAATTACCAAAAGTGATATAAAAATTCATTGCAATGCCATCAAATTACCAATGACATTCTCCTCAGAATTAGAACAATCAGTCCTACAATTCAAATTGAATGGTAAAAGACCCAGAATGCCCAAAGTCATCCTGAGCAAGAAGAGCAATGCTGGAGGTATCACAATATATCATCTCAGGTTACACTGCAGAGCTACTGTAACAAAATCAGCATGGTGCTGCATCACAAAAGACATGAAGATCCACTGACGAGATGACAGAGACAAACACGCACACACCACACACACACACACACACACAGGCACACATAATCCTCTGGTAATCTACAAAAGTACCAACAACATATATTGGGGGAAAGACATTATTTTGAACTAATAGTGCTGGAGAACTGGATATCCATATGTAGAAGTATGAAACTAAATCCCAACATCCCTCTTGTAGAATAGTAAAATAAATTGGTTCAGAGACCTAGGAAGTAAACCAGAAACTTTACAACTGCTAGAAGAAAATCTAGGTGCGACATTTCAAAATATTTTGTGCTCAGGCCCCAACTTTATAAACAAGACCCCTAAAGCTCCAAAAATAAACCCAAGAGCAAATCAGTGGAATGGCATTAAATTTAAAAACTATTGTACCACAAATGACACATGTAAGAGTATAAAGAGAGAGCAGAGAATGGGAGAATATTTTTCCCGGCTACTCCTCTGACATAGGATTAATATCCAGAATATATAAAGAATTCAAAAAGCTTAACAATGACAGGAACTACAACAAAAATCAAATAACCCAATCACTATACAGGCAAAATAGACATTTCACTTATGAAGAAACACAAATGGCCAACAAATATATAAAAAGTGTTCAATATCTCTAGCAACCAGGGAAATGAAAATAAAATCTACACTGAGAGTTTATCTGATTCGAGTCAGAATAGCAATTTTTGAGAATACAAATGATTATGAGTGCTAGTGGGGTGGGGATGTGTGATTGAGGGACCTTCAAATGAATAAAACCACTCTAAAATGCAGTGTGTAGATTCCTCAAGAGATGAGAAATAGAGTCATCCTGACTCAGCTATCCCACTACTTGGCATTTATCCAACAAAACTAAACTCTCCATACTCTAGTAATACAGCCATATCAATGTTTATAGCATCACAATTAAGAGCAACCAATTAATGAACCAGTTCAGATGCCCATCAATAGATGAATAGTTTAAGAAAATGGAGTTTTATTAAATTATGAGGAATGAAATTAAGTCATTTTCTGGTAAATGAATGGAACTGGAGAACATCATGTTAAGTGAAACAAGCCAGACTCAGAAAGCCAAGAATTGAATCTTCTCTCCCACCTGAGGAAGCTAGAGCAAAATAAGGGAATAAAGGGCAGCATCCCCTGAAAAGAAGGAAGATCGGTGAAGAAGAAGAAGGGGATAAGTGGGGAGAGAAGAGATACGAGAAAAGGGATGAACTGTGGAATGACATTGACCAAATCATTCTCTCTATATATATGAATATAAAAGTATATTCCACCTTTATGTATATCTACAAAGCACCAATTAAAAAATAACAAATAAATTGAAGGATGACCCATAGAGTAGAGAAAGTGGAACAGGGAGATGTAGGAGGGGAGGGAAAGTAGAAGAATTGGATATTTAAATGTAGGAAATTATATACCATGCATGTGGTGAATTTGTCAAAAGTAACACCACTATTATGTATAAGTATAATGAACTAATAAAACATTAAAAAACGTTATTCAAAATAAGCTTCCATGAATCATGGCATTAATGGTTTAAAGGTACAGGTATATCTGTAGCTCCAGATAATTATTTCCCATTTATATACAATTATAAAAATAATTAGTCATAAACATTTTACCGTATCAGACTCTTTAAGTAATTTTATTGTACCATTCTTTGAGTGAAATTCTGTTCAAATTTGTCTTTGACTTATATATGAACTTTGCCAATAAAATTCGATCCAAATAAAACTCTTATCTATTTGTAGAATGTTAACAGTTACACATAAGAGGAATTTGAAGTTATCACAACTTAGAACTAAACAGTGAGTTTTCATGTGAAGTCATCTTTGGAAGAGAAAGTATCCTGATTTGATGTGTTTTAGAGTCCTCTGAGAATGGAATCATGGTGCTAAAAATGACAGAGATCAGTGTTAATCCTGTTTTAATAAAGTGAGAAGAGTTTACAGCTTCTGGAGCTAAAAGAAGAAAAAAGACAAATCGAGGAGGTCAGTGAGGCAATTCTATGAAATGAGTTTATTTGCAAACCTTAAAATTAAGTCAGTATAACCTTCTACGACATATCCCCATTGACTTTGCTAATATTGCCCTTTTAAATGAAAAATGCATGCCATTATGTGAGAAACTAAATTATTCCCTATTGGTCTTTGACCCATGATATCATATACCTTTGATCTCTATTAGATAAGAGATCAGAATACAAAGCATATGATAATCTGAAATTATTAAAAACAACGTATTTTAAGGAAATCAAATGCCTACAGAAATCAGATAGCCAAATTAAAGTAGAAATATGACTGAACATAAGATAATATAAAATATTAGATTGCTGGACAAACAGAAAATTGTATACTAGATTAGATGAATGCTCATTTCTAATGTTAAAGCAAAACGCTGGCCCCAAAATGAGTATCTACTGACCATGCTTGTCAGAACCATATTTTTAACTATTTGGCTCTTGAATTAAAAACTTCTATAATAAAATATTATTTTTATGTCAATGCCAAATTTTGTCTTTTGAGCTTTATGAATAGCAGTTGTAGTATAATAGAACCATAAATCTAAAGATATTCTAAATATGTTATCAAGTTATGAATATTACCATTACTCATTTATGTACAAACTTCACAAACACATCCAACAAAATATATTTTCACTAGAGAATTAAATAAATAGTAGTTGGATTCATTTTGTCAAGATCTTAAGTGAATGAAATTTGATTTACTCCATTTCAATCTCATGGCTCTCTGCTTTCCCTTCCTTCCTTCCCCACTCCCATTCTCCATGCTCTTCTCTACTGATTTTCCTTTCGCCTGTTTATATATTTATTTTCCATTGGTACTGTATACATGTGCATAAAGGTGAAATTCACTGTGGTATCTTTATATATGAATAAAACATGATTTTGTTAAATTCATTCTACATTTCCTCTCCTCTCACCTCCCTCCTCCCTTCGTATCTCCTCCTTCTATTCCACTGATCTTCCCTATGTCTCTATGATATCTGATCCCTCTACGTGCTTTCTCTTATTTTTCTCTAGCTTCCACACATGACAAAAAACAATTCTACCACTGACTTTATCAGTTTGGCTTAGCTCATTTAGCATGATGTTAAACTTACCATGACCACAACTTCCTCGTGTATATATATACCACATTTTCTTTATGCATTTATGTATTGGTAGGCATTTGGACTGCTTCCATGATTCGAGTATTATGAATTGTGTTGCTATAAACATTGATGTGCTTGTATCACTAAGTTTGCTGATTTTAGTTCTTTTGGAATAGAATACCAAGGAGTGGAATAACTGGGTCAAAGGGCAATTCCATTCCTATGTTTTTGAGGAAACTTCATACTCCCTTCCAGAGTGGTTGTACTAATTTACAGTCCCACCAACAATGTATGAGTGTATCTTTGGCATACATCCTCACCAGCATTTTGTTATTTGTTATTTGTGGTCCTGATAATGGTCATTCCTATTGGAGTGAGATGAAATATCAATGTAATTTTTTTTCATGTCTTTGATTGCAGAGATGTTGAACATTTTCTCATGTATTTGTTGATCACTTGTGTTTCTTCTTTTGAGAAATGTCAGTTTAGTTATTTTTGCCCAGTTATGAATTGGATTATTATCATTATTTGAGGGGTGTTAAGGCTTTTTTATTTGTTTCTTTTTTTAGTTTTTATATATTCTGGGTATTAATCCACTGTCAAAGAAATAACTGGCAAAGATTTTTCCACCATTCTGAAGGCTCTCTTTTCACACTCTTAATTATTTTCTTTGCTGTGAAAAAACTTAATTTGATACTATCCCATTTTTTGATTCTTGGCTTTACTTTTTGAGCTTTAGGTGTCTTATTAAGGAAGTTGGTACCTGCAACACTATGAAGGAGTGTTGACCATACTTTTTCTTTCAGAAGTTGCAAAGTTTCTGGTCTAATTCCTCACTCTTTTATCTACCCTTTTTTTACTTTTGTGCAAGATGAGAGATCAGCATCTAGTTTTACTCTTCTACACATTGACATCCAGTTTTCCCAATACTATTTGTTCAAAATGTTATCTTTTCTTCAACATATTTTTGGTACCATTGTCAAATGTCAGATGATTATCTCTATGGATTTTTCTCTCTGTCTTCTATTCCATTTCATTGGTTTTCATGTCTGTTTTGATGCCAATACCATGTTTTTTTTGGAATTACAGCTCTAGCTCTGCAGTAAAATTTAAGATAAGGTATTGTGATGTCATAACATTGCTCTTTTGCACAGAACAATTTTGTTATTCTGGATCTCTTATTCTTCCAAATGGCTTTAGGGACTGTTTTCTCTGGTTCCATGAATAATGTCATTGCTATATTGATGGGGACTGTATTGAATCCCCATCAATATAAACAGATATTGCCTTTGGTGGTGTGATCATTTTGACCATATTAATTCTCCCTATCCAAGATCATGCGTTGTTTTCCATCTTCTAAGGTTTATTTAATTTCTTTTTTCAGTGTTCTATAATTTTTATCGTAGAACTCTTTCACCCATTTGGTTAGATTAACTCCCAAGTTTTTCTTTTTTCTTTTGAGTTTATCATGAATGGAATAGTTTTATGATTTCTTTCTCTGCAGAATTGCTCTTGGAATATAGGAAAGTTCTTGATTTATGAACTTTGATCTTTTTTTCTTGATACTTTGCTGAATTTATTTATCATTACATGAAATCTTCTGGTGGAGTTTTTTGGGCACCCTAATTACAGGATCACAGTATCAGCAAACAGATAATTTTTTTTTTTTTTCCTATTTGTAGTCTTTAATTCCCCTCTCTTGTCTCATTGCTCTGGCTAGAATTTCAAGAACTATATTGACTACAAGTGGTAATGGTGGGCATCCTTGTCTTGTTCCTGATTTTAGAGGAAGTACTTTCTGCTTTCCTCTATTCAGTATGATATTGACTTTGGATTTGTCATTAAACGTCTTGATAATATCATGGTAAGTTTCTTCTATCCTTAATTTTCAGCAATTTTAACATGATTGAGTGATGGATTTTTTTGAAGTCTTCCTATTGCATCTGTTGAGATGATCAGATGATTCTTGTCTTCAATATATTAATGAAATATATTTACTGATTTGATTATGTTGAACCAATCGTGCATCCCTGGGATGAAACCAACTTGATAACTGCAAATTAACTCTTTATGTGCTTTTGAGTGTGATTTTCTAATATTTTATAAAAAGAATGTTTGCATCTATGTTTATCAGAGTTATTGTTTTATAGTTTTATTTCCTTGATGTGTCTTTGTCTTGTTTTGGTATCAGTGATGTGCTGGCTTCATATTGTATATTGGGGAGGGTTCCCTACCTTTCATGTAGTAATCTGAGAAAGGCTGGTGTTAAATCTTTAAAGGTCTGGTAGAATTCATCTGAGAATTTATCCAATCCTGTACCTTTTGGTTGGAAGGTATTTAATTGATGGTCCAATCTTAGTGCTTGATATTATTCTGTTTCAGTTTTCTACATCTTCCTGGTTCAATTTGGAAGATTACGTGAGTATAAAATTTGAAAGTAGTTTCAAATGTTCCTCTGGATTTCAAAACTATCTGTGGTGGTATCTCCTTTTTCATCTTTATTTATTTTTTTTATTTGGGTCTCTTTATTTTGGGTAGTTTGGCTGAGAGTTTA
The DNA here is from genome assembly GCF_902686445.1 of Sciurus carolinensis. Taxonomy (NCBI): domain Eukaryota; kingdom Metazoa; phylum Chordata; class Mammalia; order Rodentia; family Sciuridae; genus Sciurus; species Sciurus carolinensis. The sequence goes on from NC_062224.1 coordinate 92,597,786, forward strand.
TCAAACTTATTTATCTTTTCAAAAAACCAAGTCTTTTTATCATTGATCCTGAATATTGATTTCTGTTGTCAATGTCATTAATTTTAGCTCTGATCTTAATTATTTCCTAGCTTCCACAGTTTTGGGAATTAGTTTGCTCTTCCTTTACTGCAGTCTTGAGGTGGAGCATAAGTTTATGTATTTGGGATCCATTTTCTAGGGTAGGTGCTCAATGCTATAGAAATTCCTCGTAGAACTGTCTTTATTCAGTCCCAGATATTTTGAAATGTTGTATCTCTGTTCTCATTTGTTATTAAAAAATTAATGATTTCCCACCTCATTTCTTCTATGATACATTCTTCTTTTAAAAAAGTATTCTCCTGTTTCTATGGGTTTATGTGGTTTCTACTAAAAATCAATTGCAAGGATAATAATGGAATAATAAGCCCATAGAAATAGAACAATTTAAAGTGATCCAATACAGAGAATTATACATATTTTTTGTATTTACTAAGATATATTGTGACCTGAAATATGGTCTATTTTTGGAAAAGGTTCTATAGGATTCTAAGAAAAAAATAAATTCAGCTGTTTGGAATAAAATATTCTGTAGATATCTATTAGGTACATTTGTTTCATAGCATTATTTAGTTGAAAATATCTTTATTGATTTTATGTTTGAATAACCTGTCCATTGGTGATAATGTTGTGTTAAATCATCCAGTATTATTGTAGTGGTCTATCTAAAACCTAATGTCAATAAGTATTTTACTTTTTAATGTAATTGGGTGCACTGACATTTGGAACATATATATTTAGTATTGTTATATCTTTTTCTTGGATTGTCTTACCAATATATGGTGCCCTTCTTTGTCTCTTGCTTAACATTTGCTTGAAATCTGTTTTGTCAGATATGAGCATAGATCTCCCTCCTTCTTTCTGGACTCCATATGCATGGAATATTTGCTTTCCATCCTTTTACTTCAAGCCTGTGGGTGTATTTGTCTTTTGGATGAGTCTCATACAAAGAGTATATAGTTGAATCTTAGTTTTTAATTCATTCTATTAACATATGTCTTTTAATTAGAAAGTTGAGATATTTACATTCAGTGCTATTATGAATAGGTATTTATTGTTTTCTGCCACTTTGGTTTGAATTAAAAATATAAATTCTGTCTTGATTTTCATTTAGTCAGTTGCTTTTCTAGTAATTTTCATGTATTTGAGAGCTTTTGGTTTGGGGCTCCTCTGTGTGCAGTAGTACAATTTTGAGTATTCTTTTTAGTGCTAAGTAGTCATGAATGCTTTTAGTTGATCCTTGTCATGGAAAGTTTTTATTTCTGCTTCAATTTTGAAAAGTAACTTTGCTGTCTACAACAATCTTAGCTTATAATTGCTTTCCTTTAGAGCTTGAAATATCTTATTCCTGGCCCTTCTTGATTTTAGGGTCTGAGTTGAAATCAGAAATGAGCCTTATTAGCTCACCTCTAAATTATGACCTACTGCTATTCTTTTGCAGTTTTTCATTTTCTTTCCTTATTTTCTATGTTAGGCATTTTGATTATCATGCATCTTAGAGAGGTTCTGTTTTGATCTTGTCTCTTTGGGGTCCTGTATTATTCCTGTGTGTGGATGTCTGTTTGGTTTCTAATAGAAAAGGCATTTTCTGCTGCTACATCACTGACGAAGTTCTTCTTTTAGCCTGTATCTTCATGTTCTTTTGTATACCAAACACTCTCAGCTTTGTCCCCTTGATGATTTCTCAAAGTTCTTTTTCCTAATGATCATGATATTTTTAAATGTTATTGCCTACTGAGTAGTCAAGCTTAGATACTCTTTCTTTCAGGATATCCAAAGTTCTATTTTCTGTGCAATCTAATCTGTTTGTGATGGTTTTAAGAGCATCTTTAATTTGATTCAATGTGTCTTCCATTTCCAGTTGTTCTGATTGGTTCCTTTTCATTATCTCTATTTCTTTATTAAAGTGATCTTTCATCTCCTGTATGCACTCTCTTAATTCATTCCTTAGCTCTTCTTTTAATTCATTGAACATTTTGATGATCAGATTTTTTAGTAGTTTTTCTCCACAATTTCATCCACTTTTATATCTGTGGGATCCTTTGTTAAGGAATTGTGAATGTTGGGGGAGATTTGTTTGTTGTTCCTCATGTCATCTCTTTCATGTCATTCTCCTAATGGGGACCTAGTTTTCATTTTCTTTCTTTTTAAATCCTTTCTCATTTATTCTATGTGTTGATGTGTTATTAGAACTTGGGACTTGGGCAGGATTATTTCACACATGGGATAAGATTCACTGTTATTTGACTGGCTTATGAGTATTACTTGACAGCAGGATCTTTATTCTGTGAACTTAAAATGTACCAATAACTCCCCTGCACATTTTAGAGAAAGAGAGAAGCCAAGAATAACAGCAGTGTCTAAAACATTGTCCGCTGTTAACTAATAATCACAAATCATGAATGAATAGGGTAGGAATTATAGAAACTAATTATATAAACTGTACAATTCTATTAGATAGTGGGATTACTGGCTCTTGAATAAAGAAAAATGGGTAGAATTGTGACACAAAGTTTGAAATAGTTGAAAAGTGAACAAAAGAGATACAGGAGATAAGTAGCATATGACAGCTATAAAGGAGGAATAAGAAAATAACTAAAAGTAAAAAAAAATAATGAAGAAGAGGAATAGGCAACAAAAATTTATTAGTGGAGTAAGACAGTGAAGAAGAGGCAATAAGAGGGACAAAATCTGAGATACAAACAAACAAATGTAAGGTCAAAAAAACTCAATCCCTGCTGGGCACAGAGGGGCATAGCTGTAATCAGCTAGGGAGGGTAAGGCAGGAGGATCACAGAGTTCAAAGTCAGCCTCAGGAATGACAAGGTGCTAAGCAACGCAGTGAGATCCTGTCTGTAAATAATGCAAAATAGGGCTGGGGATGTGACTCAGTGGTCAAGTGCCCCTGAGTTCAATCCTTGGTACAAAAAGAAACAAAAACAACAACAAAAAATAAAACTCAACCCCAATTATAATATTGCCCTGACTTGAAGTCAAACTGAGGCTAAATAATAAATGAGTGAAGAAGAAAGTAAATGAAATGAAATTATAGGTATATGATATATATGAATATATATGTATATATATATATATACTTTTTTTCTAACATATCCAACACTCACACACAAAAATGAAAAAAAGTTCAAAAATTTTTTCAAATAAAATTAAATTTTAAAAAATTAAAATGAAAAAGCAAAAAATGAAAAAAATTAAAAGTGGCCAGAATATGGAGGAAAGATAAAAATTCTTAATGAGAAATGAAGGGCTTGTTTCCCCTGAGGTTGTCAAACTGTTGGCAAGGATGGATTTTCATTCTTTGTATTTATTTTTTGGCCTTGATAATCCTTGGTTCAAGGGTCAGTGGTTGAAGGTCCAACATCTCTGAGTTCCTCACCTAGTTGTTAGCAGTCATGTCTAGGAGCCAAAACTTTTTGTAGTAGCTCTCAGCTCCCCATCTTCCAGTATAGGAAGGAATAGACTGGGGAGTACTTCAATATTTTGTACTCCTGTAGTGGGGGTAGCTCAGAGTTTTAAACTGAAGTTCCCGTTGTTGGGCTTTAGTCTTGGCTGACTTTTGGAACTGTGTCCGTAGGTATTTGAGATTCGGTTCACACCCCCTGTTGCAAGGGCAATAAAAATCTCTTCTGGGTTGCTGGATCTCAGGGGCCTCCCATAAATTCCCCTTTTAGGATGTAGTGTCTAAATCTCCACAGGTTTCACTTTCATGGCTAAGGATGTGAATCACCGAGTACCAGCCCTGGAGAGCAGATGCTTCTTTCAGGCAGTTATTGGCATCTTCTCAATAGCAGTTATGGAGCAACAGCAACAAAAGGAGTTCTGTTTCCTCAGTATCCAGAACGTGGATGGCCCAGGCACAATTCTCTTTGTGCGCATTTCAGTCACACCGGTCCAGGCACACCTGTGACCACAGTCACCGACTGCTTGGTCAGGTGGAAATTTCACTAAGGAGTTCCCGATCTCCTGTCCCTGCTCACAACTGTGCAGCATTTATAAGTGGTTCCCTTGCCAGTACTCCTGATGAACTCTCTGCACATGGGATGAAAAATTTTGGTTGCTTTTCACTCAAGGACTTCCCCTACCCTCTCTGGGACCATTAATACCACTCTCCTTCTTGGCTCCATGGACTCCCCCAAGCCAGTTGGGTTTTTCCTCATCACTGTCTTCTCTCTGTCTAGGCTCCCCTCCCTCAGTAGCGACAGCTGCTGCTACTGCTGCCTCCAGGCAAGCCGGCAGGTCTCTAACACAATATTTCTTATGTTCAAAAGTTTCTGACTTTCCGTTCTCTATAGATTCTTTTACTGTCATTACTGAATTTCAGTGAGTTCCTTTAGTTATCCACCTTTCTGAGGAACAGTCTTCCTGCTTTTTATGTCTGGAGCTAGGGAGCTGCTTGCAAGTGCACCCTTCCTCTAATTGTCAATCTTCTCCTCTTTGAACAAAATACATTTTAAATTCTGAATATACAAAGACTGGTATTGGTGGTAATTAATAGTTTCCTACTATTTGTAGCTAAATTTGTGCTTATAGATTAATATAAATTATTTTGGTAAAAGTATGTTGACTTCTATAATAATCAGAAAGGCTCTCATTGCCAAAATGCTAATTTTACAATATACTCAAAAGATATTAAATATGCTAATTGAATGTCAGTTAATAGATACTCATTTATGACCAACTGTCGGCTTAGGTTTTAGAACCATATGCCACTGTCAGCATTACATTTACTATTGATCGATTGTGAAATTTATTTTCTAAGCTTGTGAACAGGAATTGCCTTCTTCTTTAGGGTGTTTAATTTCAATTATCTGAGTGGTTGATCTACCAGAAAATATCTCCAGTCAACTCTGACACTCAAAATATGGTTGAAATATTCTGGAAGGAATGTTACATTACTGAATGGTCAAATTATTATTTGTGAACCAAATCCGTCGCATCTAAAATACACTGTTGAAAAACCAGAAAGGGAGATTTTATTTTAGTCCTTACGTTCTAATAGCCAGCATACAAATCTCTATGATTTGCCATCAAATATGTTTGCAATTATTCAAATAAATTACTTTCCAGGCACTAATACTGCTTCTGCTTAGTAAAGTATAGAAAACAAAGCAAATCAATGTAGAGTTACTAATTTCATTCAAAAATTTTAGCATAAAACTCTTGGGAGTTTCAAGGATCTGAGGAACTTAAGATGTATCTGTGGTATGCTGATATTTCCCTAATCAGGTTCATCAGCCAAATTGATTGGATGTGAAAAAAATAATTCACAAGGAATTTTTTTTTTATCTAAAGGATATTATGTTTTTATTCTTAAATGTGCATTGACTATTTCTTAAGAAAATAAAGATATTTGTGTTATATATGGCTTAAACATATTTTCTCCAGCAAGTATTTATTGTTTCACTGTCGACTCCACTATGTTTGCAAGATGCAACACTGTTTCCCAAATGACTTTGGGTATTTGTGAAAATGTTTATACTCTGAATTATATTAAACACTTATATTGGAACCCTCTGCAAGATGTTTAGGAATAGAGTGTTCAGATGTTTAGGAATGCCTCAAAGAAAATCCAAACAATAAAACCCTAATTTAATTACCAGTGTATGTTTGTTGTTATATGCATTTATGCATTTTAAAAGACCTACAAATGCCTTCTTTAATTCTTCCCTGCAATGTTCACAAGAGCCTTGTTTTATGTGATTATTGCTTAACATTAAAAAAAATTAATTTCATTGAACTCATATTTATTGCCTAGATTACTTTCATTGAACTCATATATTTATTATTGCTTCAATTTCAAAAAGAGAAACACTGATTTTTCTTTAGGATAAAAATACAATACACCATTTTAAATTGGCAATTACTTGACCATTGAAAAGAAAAATGGCCACTACTCCTGGATATTCTCTGTAGCTTTTGTAGTTTTTCTCATATTTTCCTTTGCTACTAATATTGCTATAAGAAAGTGTTAGTGGCACTTTTGTATGTATGACTTTACTATTATTATTATTCATAGATTTGGATATTGTGTTGAACTTTCAAAATCTGGAATCTATCATCTTGAGGGTAATACTAACATCTTTGAACCAATCATGTTTAATTTGGTAATAAAAATCCATACATAAACCAAGTCAGAATAAATTAACTATGTATCATATCACATTTGAAACATATCTTAGGATTCTGTATGCTTTCTGTATTTCACATAAAATACCACACAGAGTTTAATTTATCAAAAACCTAGACTTCATTTATACAATTGGTCAAACATTAAACTTGGAAATAATGAAGTCAAATTTTATTCTGGTATTTATTTAATTTTTAAATAGCTTATTTTACCTTCCAAGCTATGATCTTGAGTAGTTTCCTTTAATGGTTTTATTTTAATAAATCACCTCAAAACCATTTTGGATGTAGGTTGCATACAAACCCTCAAGGGTGAGCAGATTCCTGCCTCCTCAAAGGTCAGACTTTAATCATTCATGTTACTACAGGGAACCACTAAAATAATTTTAAATTACTAAATTCTCTTTAATCTTTTTCAGGGAAGATTGCATTCTTTTTATTGATAGGCAATTTTTAAAATTTTAAAGTAAGAAGGAAGTATTTTATAGACCACAGAAGATCTGATGGTCTGTGAAGAAAACCTACCAAAAATCAACTGGAAAATAATTATAAAAATACAAATTTTTACATTTAATCCAGAAACTTCCCTGCTTATTAGAAACAAAAATTCAGACTATGTTATATGGAACTGTCCCAGAGAAATATATCACTAAATAATAGTTTAATAACTGTACTAGAATTACATGTTCGAAACCAAAATAATAATTTTAAATAAGAGTTTTAAAATTTTGGTTTAACAGAGAAGATTGGAAAGAAAATACACTATTCCTGAAAGAAAATATATGCTACTGAATAACATCAATGTTATTCTCTCCAAATACATATATAGATTTGAGACAGTTCCCAGTTCAAATCATCTGATGTTTTTCAGATTTAATTATGCTCTTAACACCTCTTTTTGTTTTTGTTAAATTTACTAATTTTATTCATAGAATGGTTAGAATTTTCATAATTATAATGCTTAATAATAAAATGGTAAACCTATGTTTTTAAATAGTATGACATTGTGGTGTTTTCTTTGTTTTCTTGACATAATTTCCATCTAGTATTTTTTGATTAACAGAGAGAACAAAGCTCACATAAATGTAGTAAAGTGATCTTTGACAAAGGAGAAAGCCCAATTCAATGGAAACTGCAACAAATGTTGCTGGAACAACTTGACATTCATATGTAAGAAAACTAATCTAGACACAGAATTTATACCCTTCAAAATAATTAACTCCAAAGGATCACAGCTTACTATGTAAAATGCAAAAGTATAGAATGTTCACAACATGTAGATAACCTAGATGATCTTGGATTTGCTGAAGTTTTTATATGTAATAACAAAAGCATGCTCCATGACAAGCGTGTGTTTGTGTGTGTGTGTGTGTGTGTTTCTGGGCAAGTACTCTATAGCTTTTAGCTATATCCTCAGCTCAGGAAATATGATTAATTGAATGTATTCTTTGTATAATATGATAAAGATAAGCCATAAACTAGAAGGAAATATATGCCTAACACATATCTGATGAAGGACTGATGCACAGAGCACATAAAAAATGTTTAACACTAACGATAAGTAAACAACTAACCTATTAAGAAATGGACAAATGACCTAAAGAGGCACCTTAACAAGAAAAACATAGAGATGCTAAATCAGCATATGAAAAGATGGTTATTATACTTTACTGGGAAATTACAAATTAAAATAAACTACAACCTGCCTGTTAGAATGGCTAAAATTAAATACAAATCAAAACAAACAAACAAAACTCCATGTATAATATCAAGTGTTAAGAAGCATGTAGAGTCATTGAAGCTCTCACTCATTCTTGGTGAGAATGTAGACTAATACTGTGACTTTGGGAAGAACTGGTAATTTCTCATAAAGCTAAACCTAGTCTTATCACAGAATTCAGCAATTTAAATTAATTTATTCTTTTTCATAGTACTGGAGGTACCATTAAACTATATTCCCAGTCTTTTTTGAATTTTTAATTTTGAAATAGGGTCTCATTAATTTCCCTAGGTTGGTCTTGAACTTGGTGATTTTCCTACACACGTCTTCTTGCCTTAGCTGGAATTACAGGTGTGTGTCATCCTGCCCAGTCAGCAAATGCAGTTCTAAGTATGTATCCAATAAGTTAAAAAACTAATATGCATACAAACCCATACAAAAAGTTTTTAGCAACTTTTCTTATAGTTGCCAAAACTTGGAATTTAAAAAATACCCTTCAATATATGAAATCAAACTGTGTCAATCCATTAAATGTAATATTATTCAGGGATAAACAGAAATGAGCTATCAAACTATGAAGAATATGAAGAAAACTTAAATACATATTGCTAAGTGAAGGGACCTAGCCTAAAAATAATATAAAGTGTATAATTAAAGGTGTATGATAGTCTAGAAAAAGCAAAACTGTGGAAACAGTAGAAAAATCAGTCATGGCCAGGGTTTTGGGAAGATGGAAAGAGGAATAAAGGGAATTTTGGGAATAGTAAAACCATTTTTTTAAAACAGTATATTGGTGGAAACATTATATTTTGTCAAAGCACATAGAATATACAATACATGGAGGATATCCTAGAGTAAACTATGGACTTTGGTTAATAAGAATGTGTCAACATTAGATAAATTCAGTTATCAGTAACAAATGCAACATATGTGCTACTGTAGCAGAAAATATTAATAATAGTGAAAATTATGAAGTGGGAAAATCTTGGTATTTAAAAACTCCATTTTCTATTACTATTATTATAAACCTATAGCTGTAAGAGTAAACATTAAATTTGTAAAAAAAACTTTTCTAAGAATCGAAGGTAAAGGAAATTCTCTGCTTTTTCCTAATTACATTCTTCACATATTTAAAGTCCATTTTTTTTTCATGTCACCTGTCAGATCTGAAACTACTATACCTAAATTTCATATTCACATTGCTGATTTTAGGTTTTCAATTAGCACTTAAGAGTTAAACTGTTTTTTATATTAATTTGAAATTTTCACTTAATAGTGTCCCAGGATTTTTCATATCAAAACAAAATGAAAAAAATAATAATAAAAATAACTAATTGTGATTATCCAATTCATTCAAAATACCCACTTCGAAGGCATTAACTTCAGTGAATATGTACTCTAATTCTCAGTATGCTTACACGGTTTAGTATAGTCAGCCATAACTGTAGTCCTTGTCTATGACACTTAGACTTTCAGGTAAGTATAATCAGGCCATAACATCACCAACTTGAAATCCTCTCTGATATATGAGGTCAGTTTTTCAAATTTCTCTGGGAATCATAGCAATTACTACTTAGAAAATATATATAGGCTTCAACTTTCATAATTTTAATCAAAGGTTGTATTAGTTGTCTATTGCTGCCAAACAGATGACCACAAATGTGGTAGATTCAAATAAAACACACATTATCTTATAGCTTCCGTAATGACTCTGAGCACAGCATAACTGATGCTCTGCCCAAGATCTTAGAAGGCTGCCATCAAGAGATCTGCTACTTTGTGGTTTATTAGTCTTGAAAGGGGACAGATCCTCTGCTAAGTCCCCATAGGTTGTGTGGCAGAGTTCATCTCCTCATGCTTAATGGAATCGGATCCCCATTTTCTTTTTTCTAATTATTATTTTTTGGTTAATTTTAGATATGCATATAGTAGAGTGTGTATGACATTTACAAATATGGAGTAAAACTTCCGATTCCTGTGGTTGTACATGATAAGGAGTTTCATTGGTTGTATATTCATACACGGACATAGGAAAGTTATGTCCCATTCATTCATTCTACTGTCTTTCTTATTCCTATCCCTACTCTCTTCCCTTCATTCCCCTTTGTCTAATCCAATGAACTTCTATTCTTCTCCCACACACACACACTTACTGTGTGCTACTATCCATACAGCAGAGAGAATATTTGGCCTTTGGTTATTCAGATTCCCTATTTTCTTGGTGGATATTGACTGTCATTCTCAGATGCTAGGAGCTGATAGCAGTTACTGCCACATAGCCCTCTCCATAGACATTCACAACTTGGCTATTTACTTCTTCAAGGTCAGCAGAGAATCTCCTGTGATACTCTAAGACAAAATTTTCTATTATAAAACATAATCAAATTAGCAATAGTATTGCCTTTGCCCTTCAAGTTAGAAATCAGGTTACCCTTCATTGTATCTGTCACAGGTGATTTGAATATACTCTTCAACTTAGGATGGGGTTAAATCCTGATACATCCACTTCAAATTGAAAACACCATGAACCCAAATGCATTTCATGTGCCCAATTTACTGAATATCATAACTTAGCAACACAGTACACTGTAGAGGACCAGCTGTTTACCTTTACGATAACAGGACTCACTGAGAGCTGCAGCTCACTAATACTGCAAGAGATTATTCTGCATATCACTAGCCTTGGAAAAGATCTAAATTTAAAGTTCCATGTATGATTTCTCCTGAATATGTATCATTTTAATATTGTTGTAAAGTTCAAAAATCTTAAGTTGGACCATGTTAAGTCAGAGCTGTCTGTATTTTATACATTTCATATTGTTATTGCTCTGTAATTGTATCTAAAAACTGCTGTCCAAATCAATGCCTTTCTAATAACCACTGAAATTTATAAATGAATAAATATTAGTGAATAAATATAATTTTAGTGTTTCAAATAACTTGAAAGTTATTAACATTTAAATATCACCTTCTTCAGTACTTTTTGCCTGAGGGTGATATAAATATTGACTTTAATGATGCTGCATATTGAATGTCAAAATCAGGCTTGAATAAATAAAATATAATTTAATGATAGTATAAATTTACTTCATAATTTTATTGTAGTTTAATTATGCCCTAGATGTATTTTAATGATTGTAATTGCATACAAGAAAGGGGAAAATAGATTTCAAACATTAAAATCCAACAGAATACACGTTTCTAGATAAAATGAATTTACTATCTTTTATTGTTTCTATTTTCTTCAGGTGACATACAATTGTAAAAGTCTTACTGATTTTTTTTGCGGGTGTTAGTAAGGATTGATCTCAGGGACACTAGACTACTGAGTCACATCCCTAGCCCTATTTTGTATTTTATTTAGAGACAGAGTCTCACTGAGTTGCTTAGCACCTTACTTTTGCTGAGGCTGACTTTGAACTCTGTGATCCTCCTGCCTCAGCCTCCAGAGCCCCTGGGATTACAGTGTGCCACTGTACCAGGTTCTTACTGATTTTTATATGTGGTTTTTATATATCTATATATGCATTAATACTCTTTTGTTATAATGATTTTCACTTTCAGTGAGTACTCTTCTGATACTATATCAATACCTGGTCTTTATTTTGGTTCATACTTGTCTACTATGTGTTCTTTCCTTTTTCAGTTTCCTTGCCTTATTGCCTCATTTATAGACAACCAACGATTGTTTCAGATTTTTGAAACAAAATCTGGCCACCTCCTGCCTTCCGGGATTGCATCTGCTCTAGGTGCACCACCTTCTTCTCACCACACCCTCCCTCCCTGCTCATGCCACCACCTGGTTGTATTTTCCATGTTGCATATTTGGTCAATAGAAAAAAATCAGATTTTTATCTAGATGATTTTCTAACTACTTTTAAACTCTCAACTCTCAACCCAGCACAGCTCTTGTACAAGATTGTGAAAATCCTCATTTTATTGAAATTTCTCATGTGCAAAAGCTTTGAAATTCTAATATTAGGGTTACATAACTCAATGGACTTCATGTCATTTTTCACTTTTATATTTTTTTACACTTAAAATCTTTCTATTTTCTCCCGATTACCTTAAAATACCTTTTCAATCATACTGCTGTTTTCATAAAAGATATGCTGGAAATTGCTGAAGAGAAATCTGAGTAGATAAGCAATCGCATGTTTGCATTTAACACAATCTCTTCATAGCTATTTAAGGCTGAATAGTTTTAAATATCACCCACGATTCTTCATATTGTCATTCTTTTATTTCCTAAATCTACAGAACTTGAACATTCACCCATGAAAATGTAATTTTTGTTGTGACCATTTTTCATATATGAGTCATATTTGCCACATTCCATCATAAGAGAAAATAAAGTTTTCTAATCAAAAGTTCATGCTTATCTTCAACTCTTGCTCTGGAGATTTCAGTTAGAAAAAGTGGCAAGCAGGAAGCTTGAACTGTGCTCACAAACTGTTACCAAGGAAGACAAGATGAGGCTCAGAGTACACCCTTTTTTGATAGTTGACCTGGAGGAAACATGGTTCCGTGTGGGCCAAACCCTGCTGGACACTTCTTTACCACTTTGTTTCATGTAGGGTCTGTTTTTTGTTTGTTTGGGTCTTTCCTTCATACTGCATTATTAATTGGCCAAAAAGTTAATTGACTTAGAAATAATGATGAAAATAATACATAATTTTGTACTATCCACTCTGATTCAGTAAAACACAGATAATTATCTGCAGTTTCTTGCAAAATAATTCTTTTTTTTTTGGTTTCTTATTGATTGACATATGCTATAGTTACCCAGTTAAATAGATTTTAAGGCATTAAGTATTTAAAACTGTGAATTCACAATTTAAAAAAAATGTTTTCCACTATAGCTGATGTTTAGAGACTAAGATTTAGATGATTGAAACTGGAGGAGATTTAATGGTCAACCAAATAGCAATAATATAAAAGGAGGATAAACCATAAAGTAGCACTTTTTAATACAACTTCCTCTGAGAGCCTGTTGCCACAAAACAGTAAAACTATAACAAAATATTTTAACAGTGAGGATCTGGGTGTTCAAGCTACACAAGTGTATCATTCAATTAAACCAGTTCATTAGGTTTTCTGTATAGATGGTATTGACATTAAATGATCTACATAAAACAATTTTCCAAATAAGTTCTAGCAAACACACAAGAACAACTGACATATAAACTATTTCATTATGATTTGTCAAAGAGTACATTTGTAATTAAAGTGATATGGGATACTTTTGTGATTTTTCACTTTTACTAAAATCTAAGTACTTGGCTCATGTTTTGAGATTTTTTTTTTCTATTGAGAAAATTGCTTCTTCACCACTTCTTGAATTTAACTTTGACTTGTAGTACATTTTTAATGCCAGAAAATGACACTACTACAGAGCTGTCACATGAATATCAGTTCTGGAAATAATGCCCAACTTGTAGTGGCAGAAACTCCTATTCACCCTTTCATTTTCATTTTCTCTTTGTCCTTTGATAACACCACAGTAGTAGCTGACTAAATGGCTGCCAAAGCATCGACCACATTTTCCAGTCTTGCTTCCAGCTAAATATTGTTGGGATCAATTTGAGGAGCAATCAAAATGCATGCAACATCTACAACATAGTCTTAGAGTGATGGAGATTCTCACGGCTCGCTTCCTTTTTAACCTCCTATCTACAGAATTGGGAACATGCCAAGGTATTCGGCTTAATAAACTCTCACACGTAGAACATACCCATGTAAACAACACACAGATCAAGCAGTGGAATAGATAAGCATTTCAAAACCCTCTCGCACATTCCGTATCCTTTTCTGTATTTTTTATTCCTCCAGAAACTTGGTGCCCTTTGACCAACCTCTTTACTGTGCCCTACCCCCTCCTCCAGCCCCTGCCAATCCCTACTGTTCTCTGTGCTTCTGTGAGTTTAGTCTTTTTCAAATTCACATACAAATGACACCATGCAGTATTTGCCTTTAGGTACTAAAATTATTTCATCTTAACATAATGTTCTTTAGGTACACCCTTATTGTGACAATGAGTAGATTTCTTCTTTAAGCCTGCATAATATTCCAGCATGACCTCTCTCTCTCTCTCTCTCTCTCTCTCTCTCTCTCTCTCTTTCTCCTATTTTTTTTTCTCATTTTCTGTCCCCATTCATCTATGGATGGACACTTAGATTGATTCACTATCTTGGTCACTGAGAATAATGCTGAAATGAACATAGAAGTGCTCATGTCTCTGACATAGCATATATTCTGTAAATATATACCACAAAGTGGGATTGCTAGATTGTATGGTAGTTGTGTTTTTAGGATTTAACATTCCTATTTAGATTTTAATATGCCTTTACTATACCGTATGGTCTTGCAATTCTTCACCATTCTGCATTCTCAACTTCCTATGATTTATATCCCAAAGAATAGTATTTTAATATTTTCCCTAAAGTATATATCTCCTTTGTTTGCCATTGAATGAGATAATATCTTATACTTTCTTCACACTTCCTTTTCTTGGTGCTATCATGCCCTTAGATTTTAAGCTCACATTCAAATCCAATATATTTTATTTAGTGCTATGATGCTCTGAGATTTTAAGCTTCTGTTCACATCCAGTTTATTTTTCAGCAAATATTGACAATGACAGACTCTCTTTTAGGCGCTGGGACATTATGGAGATCTGACTAGTATTTCTTTGTCCTTGACGTAATTGATTTTCAATTATGTAGAGAGAGCTCAAGTTCTTACTGTAGTTCTCACCATGGTAAATTCAGACCTCACAGCAGAGGACAGAAATTGAGTGGCTCATTGAATAGTCAATAGAGGGTATAGCAACGACCACACAGGCTGAGAGATAAAGGAGATGAAGGTGATCAATTCATCTTAGCAGCAGTGTGTAGGCTGGGGGTCTAAAGTGCCAGTGAACCCAAGTAGATTGAGGAAATCATACCAGAAACAAAAGCAAGCTAATTAAGTCACTCCCAAAGGCCAACATAATTCTAGGAATATTTTTTTTTCCCTAGTGACACAACGAAACATAAGTCTCACAATCTCCTTTCACACACCCAGAAACCCTTTTACAGGGAAGAGTAGATAGGGGATCATTTGAAAAACTGCCACTTTTAAAAAGCTCAAACTAAAAAACACGTTTTCAGTAATGGATATAATAAAGTTCATAGAAATACATAATTAGAAGTCAACTTGAAAGTTAATCATACTATTAGCATTTCCTGGAGTTTTTTTTCTTTTAATTTTCAACATATGTTTTACTCTAATGTATGAGCAATACTTTAATTTTAACAAATTGGTATATTATTTTTCCAATTTATATTAGAACAATTTATAAAAAGTAAAAAGTATTAAGGAAGTTCAAATCCAAGTTCAGTCCTTTAAAATGACTGAGTAAGTCTTTTTGAGCAAATGATTTTTATTTATTCAATCCTTTTATGTAAAATAAAGGATAAAATTTAATCTCAAAATGAGAACTATTAAATGGAATGCGACTGTGTTTAAGAAATAATATTTATTTTTGCTTATCTTTGCTCTTGTACAACATATATATTGTGAGAACAAAGTAAAATATAAGAGCTGAAACATTACCTTTAATTAAGGCAGCATTTTCTAGAATGCAAAACTAAAGATTGAGGTATATGGTGCCTATAATATGACTAAGAATGGAATTCTAATTTTGTTGATTCATTAAGTCTTCAAAATTTATTGAATATCTAGCAATGCTGGGTAATGTGCTAGGCACTGATTTGAACTTGATATTTATTTTCAGTCACTTATATTTTATTTGACCAACAAAATTTATAAGATACAAAAATGCCAGTACATGATGTTAATGAAATAAAATCTCAGGGGAGTAATGAACTGATAATGGGGGGAAAAGCAGTTCTATATAATACAGGAACTATATTCAGCTTGATAAGAATGTTTACTACAAATTTATGCCTTTTCTTAACATCTGTAAATTCAGCAATTACCACATGAAATCCCCTAATTTAAAAAGCAGTCTAGTCATGATAATAAGGCAAAATGAAAATTGTTTATTTTTAGGTAATAGAGTATATTTTTAATAACTAACATGTCATTTGAAGTCATGTAATTATTTTATCCAGTGAATCATGATGTTTTACTAAGATGCCTTTTTATTCTCAATGTAGAAAAACAATTTTCAGAGAAATATGTTTTGCTTCTCAATAAACCTTGCTTCTGTTCCTGGCATAAATCAGAAAATACACAAATAATGTATTTTCTGAAGTCTATTGTGTCATTCATAATATAGAATGATTCTGTTATTACAAAGCAATTGGAGGAACATGATTCTAGAAGTTCTTTTAAAAATACATCATATAGCAAAAATTGCAAAGTTAGTTTCAAAATAATATTTAACCATTTACAACTAATAACCTAATTTAAAAATTGACACAGTGCTGTAACAAACATTTCTCCAAAGATACAAAAGGCCACTGAGTATATGAAAAAGGATCCAACATTCCTACCATCAGGGAAACGTAAAACCAGCCCTGAGAAGTTGAGATATTAACTCACACTCTATTACCTAAAAGTAATAAATAAACAAGAGTCAGTGAGGATAAGAAGAAATTGGAAAACTTAGGTACTTTTGGTGGGAACAGAGAATTGTGAAGCCACTATGGAAAATAAGATGGATGTTCTTAAAAATTAAAAACATACAATTCCATTTGAACCAGGTACTCCACTTCTGGATGTGTATTCAAAAAGAATTGGTCATGATCTCAAAAAGATATCTGTTCTCCTGTGCTTATTGTAGCATTGTTAACATAAGACAAATAGACAATATATGGAAATGATACTAATGTCCATTAATAGAGGAATATATAAGCAAAATGTATACATACATGCACACACACTAGAATAGTATTCAGCCTTAAAAAAAGCAATCTTGGTGTTTCCAACAATATGGATAAACCTAGAAGACATTACACTAAGTAAAATAAGCCTGCAGCAAGACAAACACTATATGATTTCATTTATAGAAGGTATTTAGTAGAGAGTTAAAGAAGCAGAGAATAGAATGGTGATTTCCAGAGGCCAGGGAAGAATGAATGAAGACTAATTTGTAATTGTATAATATCCATGTTATGCAAGATGAATACTTTATCAAAATCTATTATTCAGATAGTGACTACAGTAAGCAATATAGCATTGCTGATTTAAAATATATTAAGAGCATACTTCTCATCATGTTAAAGTGTTCTGGCCCAAAACACCCCACACAGGAAAACAAGGAAATTTTTCAAGGTGTTGAATATGTTTAGAACTTTGTTATAGTGATCACATTACTGTTATATGCATATAACCAAACACATTAAGATATATAAGCTGTATGCAAAATCTGTTTTACATCAACTATATCTCAGTAAAGTTTAGAAATTAGCTTCAAGATGGAATAGGTTTGAAAGGCAATTGATAGTACAGAAGAGCTTAACAGTTTTAACCAAAAGAATATTTAAAGTTTTTTGAGGACTTCCTTAAAATCTTTCTGTACAATAATTACAGAAGACATATAACTATTCTCATAAAGCTGTTTATAGTCTACAATGTGTTGAATTTATACCTAATTACCCTATAAAGATGACTATCCCCAACTTCTTGATTCAGTCACCAAGATCATGTGTGTCTTAAAACTCCATGTTTACAAACTTGAAAAATTACTGCTGTTTCCATAATATAAATAACTACCTTCCAGACAATGGGTTTGTAGCTTAGTGGTAGAGAATGTGCTTTGCATTTGCAAAACCCTGGATTCAATTCCCCAAACCCTTCCTTCCAAAAGGTCTCCCACCCCTTCTCCCCATGGCCTCTTTCTCTTCTCTCTTGCTCTTTCTTCTTAACCTTATGCTTACCTTTCATGATTGGTCCTCTTCCTCTTTTATTATGAATTACAACATTGTAATAGAATTTCCACTGAAAAGATTAGATCACAAGACAGTTTTTGTTATGCATTACAAAAATTAATGGACGAAGATTTTGCAGAAAATTTCATTTTAAGACTGTGTAAGCGTTTTTATTTTTAAAAATCTATTTTAGTATTTGTGCAATATTAAATACCACTAAATGTAGATTGGGGGTTATCAGAGACTGGAGGTGGGAAAAGGGAAGACACTGTCAACCAGTATGCAGTCCAGTTAGGAAGAATATGTTCTGATGATCTATTGCACAATATTGTTACTTTTCGTGAAAATAGCTGATCACCATATATGGTATGTTTTAAAACAGCTTAAAGAGAATTTTAAAATATTTTCATTACAAAGAAATAATACATATTTGAGGTTATGGGTATGTTAATTAGCCTGATTTGATCACTCCACAATGTATGTATGTATCAAATATCACATTATACTTCATGGATATATGCTATTATTACTATTGTTAATTAAAGATAAAATAAAAATGTTAAAACATATGTACTAATTCTCTAAAATTGTGTGCAGAAATTGGAAGCAGGAAGAACATTCCTAACCAGTTCTATAAGGTCAGTCTTAACTTAATACTCAAACCAGATAGACAAGACATGAAAAACTACTAACAGGTGTCCTATTAACATAGATGCCAAAATTTGCAACAAAATATCAGCAAATTTAATCCAGCAATATATACCTTGATGAAGTACACACATCAGCCAAGTGGGATTTAGGCCAGATATACAAGGAGGTTTTAGCATTTTAAAAACAAGAAATGTAACCCATAACACCAATAGATTAGGAAGAAAATTCACGTGGTCTTATCAATTGATGCATAAAATTAATCTGTCAAAATCCAACACTCATTTATGATTAAAAAAACTCTGAGCAATCTAGTATTAAGCCAATCTTCTTAACTTCATAAAACATAGATATAAAATTTGTAGTTAACATCACCATTTTCAATAGTGAGTCATGAGATTTTTCTTCTAAAATCATAAAAAAACAAGACTGTCTCCTCTAAGCATTTCTGTTCAAGCTAGAAAGGGAATCTTGGCTGGTTCAATAATTAAGGGAAAACAGATAGATTGGATAGAAAGAAATAAACCTTCTCTGCTTGTATGTGGCATCATTTTATATAATGAAATTCTTAAAGAATCAACAAAAAGCAATCCAGAATATTGTAAATACAAGGTTAATATATGAAATGAGGGATTCAAATGTGAAAAAAAGAAAAAAGCAACAGCACAAAAAGAAAGAAAAATTTAGGTGTAAATCTAGTTAGGAAGGAACTAGACCATGACTAATACCTTAGCCAAGATTATTTTGGGTTACATTCTTTCACTAATAATGAGGAGAAACAAGTTGAGGTTGCAGTTAAATTTCAGATCATAATAGTAATCTTATGTTTTAAAAATTCAATCCTCTTCATTCATGTTTTTTTCAATCCAGAAAAAAATTATATCTATCAAATATAAACTTTACTTAATTTTAATTTTAAATATACTAAGAATTATTTGAGGGCTAGCAGTTTTGCATTGTTATGACATGTTACATAAGTCTAATAGAATCAGGATATGTAGCTGACAGTGACAGAAACCAAATATAGTAAGTTTAGGCAATGAAGAACACATTGCCTGTATAAATAAACCATGGCAAGGACACATGCAGCAAAGATTTAGGTATGATTAGAATCTGAATCTCAATTATTATTCGAACTTTATCCTTTTAATCATCATCTTTGCATCTTTGTTCTTGTGTCAATCCATTTTTAGACCATAATTTTCCCTATTATTGGAAACATAACTGCCACTGTTCAATAACCTGGCATCTCAGACTATCCTCTTCATAAGACTGGACAGCCCTTCTTTACTTAGATGAGAAAAAACTTTGTAAAGAATTTTGAAAGATTGATGCAACATCTCCAAAACTCAAATGTGTTCAGAGTGTATCAAAGTTTCTCACTATTTAATCATTCAACATGTTAAGTGAGCCCCTCTCACATCCAGTGCACCCTTCTACTCATTAGGGATAAAACAGGAATAAAGCACACCAATCCTGTTCTCATTTACAAATCCAGTAGAGAAAAAAGACAGTTACCAATTAAAATTAAAGTCAGGTTGTGATGTGTCATCGTGAAAATAAAACTGAAAGGGTATAAAATGATGGAGAGACGTGATGTGTAGTCTGGGGTGGTCAAGGAAGGCTTCCCTGATAAAGTGACATTTAAGAAAAGATTTGAAGAAAATTATAACCATATGGCTTCCCATATGGTGGGAGTGGGAAGAAACAGGGACAATCTTTCAAAGAACAAGTACTATTCCAACTTGTGCTGGGCAGATTCTAAAATAATAGATTGACTATGCCAATTTATATTGCTTCTATTTTTCCTTCCTTTACAATTGCCATGTTTAGAATATCATGATTATTATTATTTTTTTTAACATTTAAAGTTATACTTTCCACATACAATATAAATATTGTTTTTCCTTTGGAAGTTTGAAAAAATTACCACTTTTGACATGGCAATTAAAATCAAATATACAGAAAGTAATGCCTAATTTGTTTTTCACAATTAAAAAAAGAAATGTAGGGCTGGGGATATAGTTCAGCTGGTAGAGTGCTTGCTTGCCTTGCAAGCACAAGACCCTGGGTTCACCGCAAAAAAAAAAAAAAAAAAAAAAAAAAAAGTGAAATGTATGCAATTAGAAAAGTATAAGGATAGAGAATAGGAACATAAACATATAATGTCACTACAACTTCCATTGTATCCTAGCAGTATTTATTTTAATAAAGAATACATATACTTATTTAGTAATTGCTTTTTCATCTAATTATATGTCTGTTGCGTTAGAAAGAATTTTCTCATCTCAACAGCACATAAATATTCACTTATGTTTATTTTGGTTCTGTTGAGTGAAAGTTTTGTTTAGTTTTATTTTTAAGTATTTAATGCACTTGACATAATTTGAATAAGGATAGTCCTGAGCATTCATCTCACTTCTTTTCAATTTAATACAGAAATGGCTTAGCTTGTGCACATTAACTCAGTCCTGCTTCTGGGCTCCATTCTCTCTCTTTAGAAGACTATTTCTCTGTTCCAATTTTCATGTTATTTCTCCTGTGCTCTGACCTCTTTCACCCTACAAATTCTATACCAGATATTGGCCAATACCATGGAAACTACCTAATAATCTAAGTTCTAAAAAAATGAAATAATTTTGGAGACTATTTTTATTCCATTATTATTTGCCTACACAATATTCATGAAAATAAACTATATCAAATATTAACGTATGATATTAGTGGTCTTTCCAAAATTTTCAGTGGCAAGTTATTAATTGAAATATTTATGTTATTATGATTTTATCATTATACAATATGTACATGTATTGAAACATCACATGGTGCACAATAAATGTATAAATATTATTCATCAATTAAAATATTATAAAGCCAATTCAATAAAAAAAAATCAATTATTTATTAACATAATTTTTCTCAATTTCTATATAAAATTCTTATAAATGTTTTATTTGGATATTTGAATTTTGCTCCATTAGGAGATTTGGATTTTCAATCCATAAAATCCAGGACTAACTGATTAAACAGGAAAGCTATACCTTTGAGTTTGACAGGAGAGGGGAAATGGGACTCACAACACTCATACAGTGTTGCTTAAGTACAGAATCAACATGGTGTTTGCCAATTAGAAGAGTTCTGGGAAGGGCTGGGGATGTAGCTCAGTTGGTAGAGTGCTTGCCTTGCACCGCAAAAAGAAAAAAAAAAAAAAAAGAGTTCTGGGAAAATTGATCATCAGTGATTTTTTTCTAGGTTATATCATCTATATATGCTTTTTACATATCTACTAACTGTAAGGTTTTGTAGTTTCTTAAAATTACTATGCCTACTTAAGTTAAATCCATTGCCATGTATTAAATATTTCATTAATTCTCATTCATCTTTAAATAAATCACATTTTAACTTTTTAATTGAAAGTTCTTAGGTATTAAACATCTCCTATTTAATACTTTCTCTGCTAATTCACATGTATTTTCAGTAATGTTAATTTTGAATGTAGTGGACACATTGGTATTTTTATGGGAGTTATACTGAATCTATCACTTTGGATAGTACAGCCATTATAAGAATATTAGTTCTTCTGATCCAGGAACCCAGGGTATTTGCTCAGTTAGTACCTCTATATTTTTATTGATGTTTTCAAATTTTTACTATAGAGATATTTCATTTTCCTTGGTTAAATTTATTCCTAATTTTTCTATTTTTTTTTTTTTTTTTGCAGTGCTGGGGATCGAACCCAGGGCACTGTGCTTGCAAGGCAAGCACTCTACCAACTGAGCTATCTCCCCAGCCCTTTTCTAACTATTGTGAATATGTTTGCTCTTGATTTTTCTTCAGCAAGTTTATTTTAGTTACCCAAAAGTGCTTCAGTTTTTCGTATGTTGATTATATGACCTGCACCTTTACTGAATTCATTTATCAGTCCCATTGCTTTTTGATGAAGTATTAATGTGTCTCTATATATAAAATCATGTCATCTGACAACATGGATAATTAAACTTTCCTTTTTCCAGTTTGATGACCCTTAATCCTTTCTGTTGCCTAATTACTCCTGTTAAAACTTCCAATATTATTTTGAGTAGTGAAAGTTGACATGCTTGTCTTGTTTCAGATATTAGAGGAAATACTTTCAGTCTTTCTCCATTCAGTATGATATTGTCTGTGTGCTTTTCATATGTAGCCTTTAGTGTTTTAAGTCATGCTCCTGCTCCTTCAAATCCTAATTTGCTGAAAGTTTTCATCATGAAGAATTATTGAATGTTTTTCCTGCATCAATTAAGATTATTATTTTTCATTCTGCAGTCTTTTGGGTCACATGTATCAATTTGTGAATGTTAAACCATCCTTGTAATCCAAGGACGAATCTTGTTGGATCATGATGGATGATTTTTTAATGTGTTATTGAATTCAGTTTGCTAGTAGTTTGTTAATATCCATAATACATAAACTTAACACCAAAACCCCCAAGTGTTCAAATTTTAAATGTAAGCTAAGTATCTGAATACACATTGCACCAGAGAAGATATATAAATGGACAAGTAGATGATAAAAGACTCCATGACATCAGGGAGATGCAAATCAAAGTCTTAAGATATAGTCTTACCCTAACTACAGAGGCTACTATCAAAATGTAATAACGCGTGTTGGCAAGGATATGGAGAAAAGAGAATCTTTACACACTGTTGATGGGAATTTAAATTAGTACAGTCATTATGGCAAACTATGCATTTTCCTCAAAAAATAAAAATAGGACTATTATAGGACTCAGCTTTCTCATAACTGGGTATGTATTCAAAATAAATCATTATATAGTATGATTTGTTGATAAATTGATGATACTGGAGATTATGCTGAGAGAAAGAAGCTATACTGAGATAATCAAGGGCCAAATGTTTTCTTTCGCATATACAAGCTAGATCAAAATAAGGGGGACAAAATGGAGGAATTCCTCAAAAATAGAAGGGAGATCAGTGGAGTAGAGAAAGGGTAGTAAGAGCAAGGGAGAAGGGACAGGAAAAGGAAGTAACTATAGAACAAAATTGAGAAAATTACGCTGTGTAGGTATGTGAGCAAACCACAGAGAAGTCCACCTTAATGTCTACCTATAAAGTGCCAATTAAAAGTAAGCAACAATAAACAAACAAAAAGAAGTAGAAGAATGGGAACAAGAAGAGAGAGGAGGGGAGGGAAATAGGAAGTACTATGAATGAAATACAGCAAATTATATTACATACTTATATGATTATGTCAAAATGAACCTCACTATTATGTATAACTATAATGTACTAATAAAAATTTAAAACAAAATAGATCATTATATCAAGAAGACAGTTGTCACATTAATTCATAGTATCCAAGATATGAAATCAATCAAAATGTCCATCTATGGATATATACATATATATATGGAAAATTGTATATGAGTATATATATTTCAGAATATTGTTATTCTGAATGTTATTCAATCACAAAAAATTGAAGTTCTGTCATTTGCAGAAAATACATGTAATTAGAGGATTTGCTAAATGAAATAATCCAGACACACACACACACACACACACACACACACACACATATATATATATATCACATGTTCTCATTCATTCGTGAAAATTAAAAATTAATCTGAGAGAAGAATAAAGTTCAATAGTGGTCACTAAACAGTGGGAAGGGAGGTGGAAAGGGAACAGAAAGAAGGTAGAAAAGGGCACCAAAACACAGTTCTACAGGAATAGTATGTCTGTTTTCCTATAACACAGTAGGGTAACTATTGATTAACTATTGATTAACTATTATATATTTCAAAATAATGATAAAAGAATAATATGAAAGTTTGCAACATGTAGACATTGTTATTAGAAGAGATGAAAGCCCTATTACTCTAATTTGATCATTACACATTGTCTACAGGTACTGAATTATCATATCATACTCCATAAAAATGTAAAGAATATTCCCTCAATTAAAATTTTTCTGTGAAAATAAGAGGTTTACAACATAGTGTCCTCACTGAATGATAGTAAAATATAATGATTTGTGGAATTCAATATAGTTCTTCTAACATATCCCCTTTCTAGAGATCACAGATAAAGAAGACTTGTACTATATGTAAAATTTACATTAACACTGATCTTTCCAACATTCAGAATATTTTGTTTGTGAATTTTTTGCTTTTACTTGTTATTTTTGTATTTTCGATTAGTATAAACTACTTGCAAAGTGACTAAAAGTTCACTCTAATTTGTATATCCTACAAGTTCAGAAGATAATTCTGCAGAGAATACCAGTATTTAAATAATACGTTTGTCATACATTATGTGGATTGTTCATTTGAAAATAACTTTAATTTCTTGAGGTTTCATTGTTTGAACTCTGTAACCAGAACACAATCTTTCTAAGTGGTCTTCTATGAACTATGCAATATCTAAAATGAAAATTAAAATGAGCTTGTTCACCTTTTGTTAACAATATCCAATTAATATGACCAAATAGTCTTTAAATGCAAGGCTTTTACTTACATGCAGTTGTTATTTTCTCAGATTTAATCTTACATTTTAAGGTGTAGTTAATTAACATTTACAACAGTTTGCCCTTTACCCAAGCTATCAAATCAAATGACTTAATAATTTTCATGCAGTAACACTATTTAGGGATATTAACTTGAGGGATTTTTAATATTAGTAGAAATTTAGCAAGACCCTATATTTTGACATAATCCAAAGGGTTTTTTTTTTCTTTTTTCTTCCCAGTTCTGGAATAAATTTTAAAAAAAGAGCAAAACAGTAGGAGAGAAGCAAAAATAAAATCCTATAAAATTATGTAATATTTTAAATACTAAATTTCTTGACAGCACTATATGATCTCATCTCCTAGTAACAAAACACTTGGGAAATTAGATTTAAATCTAAAAAAATGCATCGAAACTAGCAAGAATGTTTTTGAGTTTTCATTATGTATGGTGCTTTTGCAGAAGTTGTACATTTTTGGAACTCTTAAGTAGTTGAAAATGATTCTTAAAAAGTTGAAGGTCAAAATATAGTGATGTGTATATGAGTTTCTAACATTTTAGCTTTTAATCATAATTTTCACAACTATATTAAATATTTAAAAGTATCTTAATTAATAAACAAAAAAATTTAAAAAAAAAGTATCTTAATTTTCTTAATTGGTATTCAACTTGCAAGAAGTATTTAACTTTGTCCAAAGATTCTAATAGTGACTCCATATTCATAAGCAGACACAAAATAAAGCATTCCGTATGATTCAACATATATATAAATTTTAATAGTGTCTATACATATAGGCAATTATAAAATAATATGTTCTCGAATTTTTATTTACTCTTTCATGTTATATATGCAAAAGACTTTCCAGACTCTATCTCTTAATTTCTTTAGCAGGACACAAGGGTTTCCATTTATTTATATTTCACCAATACTTGATACCCCACCCAAGATAAATTTTGCCTATTCAATAACTATGAGAATATATTTATTCACTTATTTATTCACATAAAAATAACTTTCATTGTTTAAAATCTATATGAGGAAAACAATCTCTGTAACTGGCCTTCCACAAACTTTTCAGTATCTAAAACAGTTACTATTTCATCTTCTAGTTTCATGTGTACAAAATAATAAAAATGTTTTACAAAATTACATTAGTCATGGAATTCAAGGACCTCCAAATTCAGTTTTGTATTTTATTTTATTAAGAAAATAAGTGGGGGTTTTCAAGATGGCGGACCAGAGGGCGGCTGCATTTCATGTTGCTCCAGGACTCAAGATTTGAAAGAGGAGATAGTGAGTGACTTGGGACCAACTCAAAGCCGCAGAGTGAGTCTCTCCCATTGGGGAGGCGTCCCGGATGGGGCGGTAGCCCCGGAACGCAGAGAACTTTGTGAAGTAGAGTGACTCAGCGAGACGCCCCTCCCCCCACTGGAGCGGTAAACACAGACAGCGAAGCGGAGCGAAAAAACGGAGCGAAAAAATGGTGGAGCGAAGTTTCCAGGACTGCGCGCAGCTTCTCTAAGGAGGGGCAACCTAAGGAGACTCATCTGTGAAGGGTGAGGCTCCCAGGCCCAGGAGGTAGGTCCGGGCCCCTGGGAACGTTGCCTGGGAAGGCTACCTTGCCCAGGCGGCAAGACACCCCTCCCCCCACTGGAGCAGTGAACTCGGAAAGCTGGGAACTTTGCAGAGGAGGCCGCTCAGCACACGGCTTGGTTTTGGAGCGATCTGCCAGGGCTCCTAAGGCTGCCAGAGAAAGAGTTGGGTGGCGAGCTATTTGGACTCAGCAACCGCCTGAACAACGGGGAGGGGGCTGTCCAGAGGAGGTGGAGGTGCGCAGTGAGTGGCTTGGTCTCTAAGCGCCCACACAGAACACCGGGTGGCTGCCTGGAGGAAGAGATGAGCGGCAGGTCACTGGGGCTTGGAGCATATATATGTACGAGGCTCCAAGTGACTGCTCAGGGGACGGGTTGCATAGCCAGGCGATTAGGTGCATAGCACGGTCCGGTCCAGGGACCTAGGCACCTTTTCTTGAAAGAACTACACAGAGAAAAGCTGAGGGGCAGAGCGAAGGTTCCAGGACTGCGGGCAGCTTCTCTAAGGAGGGACTACCTAAGGAGACTCGTCTGTGAAGGGTGAGGCTCCCAGGCCCAGGAGATAGGTCCGGGCCCCTGGGAACGTTGCCTGGGAAGGCTGCCCTGCCCAGGCGGTAGTTGTGAACTGAGGGGAACCTCTAGGAGGGGAACTGACCAGCGAGACCTCCCCACCGGGTGAGTCTTCCCCCCGGGTGAGGTTTTCCCACAAGGACGGTAAAACCAGAGACACAGGCCCAAACAGGCCTTGCCTCAGCCTGCAGCCTAGTTCCCCTTTGGATGACCCTTGGTCAACAAGTAGAGGCACCTCTGCCCAATAGCAGGGAATATACCCCACCTGAAGACCACCACCCCAAGAGAGGCAGCTTCCTAGGAGGACACCGAAGAATCAACTTCCTCTAAGACTTCAGGCTACTGAAGGATAAGAGGGGATACAATAGCAATCTTAAGGGACATTATAAGTCAATAGAGGAAATCTGCAACATCTCTGCAGTCCACTGACACCTGAACGACATGAGAAAACAAGGGAAGAAAATGTCTCAAACAAATCTGGATGTTACATCAATAAAATCCAATGACAGCATGGCAGAAGAAATGTCAGAAAGGGAGTTCAGAATGTACATAATCAACATGATAAGGGAAGCAAACGATGAAATGAAAGAGAAAATGCAGGCATTGAATGATCGCACCAATCGACAGTTAAAAGAGCAAATGCAGGAAGCAAAAGACCATTTCAATAAAGAGTTAGAGATATTGAAAAAAAACCAAACAGAAATCCTTGAAATGAAGTAAACAATAAACCAAATTAAGAACTCCATAGAAAGCACAACCAATAGGATAGAACACCTGGAAAACAGAACCTCAGATATTGAAGACAAAATATTTAACCTCGAAAACAAAGTCGAACACACAGAGAAGATGGTAAGAAATCATGAACAGAATCTCCAATAACTATAGGATATCATGAAAAGGCCAAATTTGAGAATTATTGGGATTGAGGAAGGCTTAGAGAAACAAACCAAAGGAATGAACAACCTATTCAATGAGATAATTTCAGAAAATTTCCCAAATCTGAAGAATGAAATGGAAAATCAAGTTCAAGAGGCTTATAGGACTCCAAATACACAAAATTACAACAGACCCACACCAAGGCACATTATAATGAAAATACCTAAAATACAAAATAAAGACAGAATCTTAAAGGCTGTGAGAGAAAAGAACCAAATGACATTCAGGGGGAAACCAATACAGATATCAGCAGATTTTTCAATCCAGACCTTAAAAGCTAGAAGGGCCTGGAATAACATTTTTCAAGCCCTAAAAGAAAATGGAAGCCAACCAAGAATCTTATACACAGCAAAACTTACCTTCAGATTTGACGACGAAATAAAATCCTTCCATGATAAACAAAATCTAAAAGAATATACAAAAAGAAAGCCAGCATTACAGAACATTCTCAGCAAAATATTCCATGAGGAAGAGATAAAAAACAAAGAAGCAAATCAGCAAGGGGAGGAGCTATCCTAAAGGAACTCTCAAATAAAGAGGAACCAAGTCGTGTCAAAAGTAAACAAATAAATGAATAAAATGAGTCAAATGACCAGGAATACAAATCATATCTCAATAATAACCTTGAATGTTAATGGCCTGAATTCATCAATCAAAAGACATAGACTGGCAGATTTGATAAAAAAGAAAGATCCAACAATATGTTGCCTGCAAGAGACTCATCTCTTAGAAAGAGATACCCAAAGACTAAAGGTGAAAGGATGGGAAAAAACTTACCACGCACATGGACCCAGCAAAAAAACTGGGGTATCCATCCTCATTTCAGATAATGTGGACTTCAAGCCAAAGTTAGTCAGAAGGGATAAAGAAGGACATTTCATACTGCTTAAGGGAACCATAAATCAGCAAGACATAACAATCATAAATATCTATGCCCCAAACAGTGGCTCACGCATGTATGTCAAACAAATCCTTCTCAATCTCAGAAACCAAATAGACAACAATACTATGATACTAGGTGATTTTAACACGCCTCTCTCACCACTGGACAGATCTTCCAAACAAAAATTGAACAAAGAAACCATAGATCTCAATAACACAATCAATAATTTAGACTTAACAGACATTTATAGAATATACCATCCAACGAACAGTGAATACATTTTCTTCTCAGCAGCACATGGATCCTTCTCTAAAATAGACCATATATTATGCCACAAAGCTAATGTTAGCAAATACAAGAAGATAGAGACACTTCCTTGTATTTTATCAGATCATAATGGATTGAAATTAGAAATAAATGAAAGAGTAAAAAGCAGAAATTACTCCAACAACTGGAGATTAAACAATATGCTATTATATGATGAATGGATAATAGAAGATATTAGGAAGGAAATTAAAAAATTCTTAGAGGTAAATGACAACAAATAAATATCATATCAAAATC
This sequence comes from Sciurus carolinensis, assembly GCF_902686445.1. Taxonomy (NCBI): domain Eukaryota; kingdom Metazoa; phylum Chordata; class Mammalia; order Rodentia; family Sciuridae; genus Sciurus; species Sciurus carolinensis. The sequence goes on from NC_062224.1 coordinate 92,627,287, forward strand.
TCTGGGACACTATGAAAGCAGTACTTAGAGGAAAATTTATTTCATGGAGCGCATTCAATAAAAGAAGCAAAACTCAACAAATAAACAACCTAAAACTACAGCTCAAAGCCCTAGAAAAAGAAGAACAGACCAACACCAAAAGTAGTAGAAGACAGGAAATAGTTAAACTCAGAGCTGAAATCAACGAAATTGAAACAAAAGAAACAATTGAAAAAATTGACAAAATAAATAGTTGGTTCTTCGAAAAAAATAAACAAAATTGATAAACCTTTAGCCACACTAACAAAGAGAAGACGAGAGAAAACCCAAATCACTAAAATTCGGAATGAACAAGGAAATATCACAACAGACACGATTGAAATACAAAACATAATTAGAAGCTATTTTGAAAATCTATACTCCAACAAATAGAAAATTTCGAAGATATCAACAAGTTTCTAGAGACCTATGAATTGCCTAAACTAAACGAGGAGGACATACACAATGTAAATAGACCAATTTCAAGTAATGAAATAGAAGAAGTTATCAAAAGCCTACCAACAAAGAAAAGTCCAGGACCTGATGGTTTCTCAGCCGAGTTCTACAAAACCTTTAAAGAAGAGCTCATTGCAATACTCTTCAAAGTAGTCCATGAAATAGAAGAGGAGGGAACCCTCCCAAACTCATTCTACAAAGCCAATATCACCCTGATAACTAAACCAGACAGAGACACATTGAGGAAAGAAAATTTCAGACCAATATACTTAATGAACATCGATGCAAAAATTCTCAACAAAATTTTAGCAAATCGCATACAAAAACATATTAAAAAGATAGTGCACCATGATCAAGTGGGTTTCATCCCAGGGATGCAAGGTTGATTCAACATCAGGAAATCAATAAATGTAATTCACCATATCAACAGACTTAAAGTCAAGAATCACATGATTATTTCAATAGATGCAGAAAAAGCATTTGATAAAATACAGGACCCCTTCATGCTCAAAACACTAGAAAAAATAGGGATAGTGGGAACATTCCTTAACATTGTAAAGGCCATCTATGCTAAGCCCATGGCTAATATCATTCTCAATGGTGAAAACCTGAAAGTATTCCCCCTAAAATCTGGAACAAGGCAGGAATGCCCTCTTTCACCACTTCTATTCAATATCGTCCTTGAAACTCTACCCAGAGCAATCAGACAGACCAAAGAAATTAAAGGGATACAAATAGGAAAAGAAGAACTCAAACTATCCCTATTTGCTGATGATATGATTATATACTTAGAGGAACCAGGAAATTCCACCAGAAAACTCTTAGAACTCATAAGTGAATTCAGTAAAGTAGCAGGATACAAGATCAATGCTCATAAATCCAATGCATTTTTATACATAAGTGATGAATCTTCAGAAAGAGAAATTAGGAAAACTACCCCATTCACAATAGCCTCAAAAAAATAAAATACTTGGGAATCAATCTCACAAAAGAGGTGAAAGACCTCTACAATGAGAACTACAGAACACTAAAGAAAGAAATTAAAGAACACCTTAGAAGATGGAAAGATCTCCCATGTTCCTGGATAGGCAGAATTAATATTGTCAAAATGGCCATACTACCAAAAGTGCTATACAGATTCAATGCAATTCCAATTAAAATCCCAACGATGTACCTTACAGAAGTAGAACAAGCAATCATGAAATTCATCTGGAAGAATAAGAAACCCAGAATTGCTAAAGCAATCCTTTGCAGGAAAAATGAAGCAGGGGGTATTGTAATACCTGAACATCAACTGTACTAAAAGCAATAGTAACAAAAACGGCATGGTATTGGTACCAAAATAGACAGGTAGATCAATGGTACAGAATAGAGGACACGGACACAAATCCAAATAAATATAATTTCCTCGTACTAGACAAAGGGGCCAAAAATATGCAATGGAGAAAAGATAGCCTCTTCAACAAATGGTGCTTGGAATATTGGAAATCCATATGCAACAAAATGAAACTAAACCCATATCTCTCACCGTGCACAAAACTAAACTCAAAATGGATTAAGGACCTCGGAATCAGATCAGAGACCCTGCATCTTATAGAAGTAAAAGTAGGTCCAGATCTTCAACATGTCGGCTTAGGACCAGACTTTCTCAACAGGACTCCCATAGCACAAGAAATAAAAGCAAGAATCAACAACTGGGATAGATTCAAACTAAAAAGCTTTCTCTCAGCAAAGGAAACTATCAGCAATGCGAAGAAAGACCCTACAGAGTGGGAGAAAATCTTTGCCAATCATACTTCAGATAGAGCACTAATCTCCAGAATCTATAAAGAACTCAAAAAACTCAACACCAAGAATACAAATAACCCAATCGACAAATGGTCTAAGGAAATGAACAGACACTTCACAGAAGAAGATCTACAAACAATCAACAAACATATGGAAAAATGCTCAACATCTCTAGTAATAAGAGAAATGCAAATCAAAACCACCCTAAGATTCCATCTCACTGCAATCAGAATGGCGATTATCAAGAATACAAGCAACAACAGGTGTTGGCGAGGATGTGGGGAAAAAGGTACACTCATACATTGCTGGTGGGGTTGCAAATTAGTGCAGCCACTCTGGAAGGCAGTATGGAGATTCCTTAGAAAACTTGGAATATAACTACCATTTGACCCAGCTATCCCACTCCTTGGCCTATACCCAAAGGACTTACAATCAGCATACTACAGAGATACAGCCACATCAATGTTCATTGCTGCTCAATTCACCATAGCCAGACTGTGGAACCAACCTAGATGCCCTTCAGTTGATGAATGGATAAAGAAACTGTGGCATATATATACAATGAAATATTACTCAGCCATAAAGAATGATAAAATTATGGCATTTGCAGGCAAATGGATAAAATTGGAGAATATCATGCTAAGTGAGATAAGCCAATCTCAAAAAACCAAAGGAAGAATGATCTCACTGATAAGTGGATGATGATACATAATGGGGCATGGGAGGGGTTAGTTTTAGGGTTAGAGTGAGGGTTAGGGAGGGGGGCAAGAATGGGGGAAGGAAGGACTGTATAGAGGGAAATGAGGGATGGGAGGCGTGGGGGGAAGGGGAAAAATAACTGAATGAATCAACCAACATCACCCTATGTAAATTTATTATTACACAAATGGTATGCCTTTACTCTAGGTACAAACAGAGAAACAAGATGTATCACATTTGTTTACAATAAAAAAAAAAAAAACAAAACCAAAAAAAAAAAAAAAAGAAAAGAAGTTATCCTACTTTAGTTGAAATTCTGTTCCTAATGTTATCTCCTATGGAGTATCAACTATTAAACTTAATCATATATCTAAAATAAATAAATGAAATGATAAAAATGTCAACAGAAAGAAACTTAAAGTTTGAAACCATTTTAAAAGTTCTTCAGGAATGAAATTCGAAGTAATGTATATAGAAGTGTAAATAAAAGGTAAGAATTGTGCAAGGGTGTTTTGTTTTTACAAATGTAGGTCATTTAACCCTCAGCTCAAATCGCCTTCCCAGTTCCACCACGCCACCCCCCGCAAAATCTTATATCATAGCCACTGGGTCAATGTTGCTTGCAGTAAAATGCAACATTTAATTGTGTGAGTTGAGAACTGCAATTAAGTTGAATTCACAGCCTTGTTAGTCTGTTACAGGAAAGTTAGGGCATCAGATTGGAAGAATCCAGAACCCTGAGTCTTTAGGAACCTCCTTTACCAATGGAAGAACCAAGAGACGTTCCTACCTCAGGGCACTAGCACTCTTTTGTGGGTTGGAGTCGGGGGAGGGTACGGAGGATTAAACCCAGGGCCATTTTACCACTGAGTAATGTCTCCAGCCCCTACTTTTTATTTTGAGACAGTATCTCACTAAGTTGCCAAGGCTGGCTTCAGATTTGTGATCCTTCTACCTCAGCCTCCAGAGTTGATGGGATTACAGGTGTGCACGCTGTGTCTGGTTTAGCACTCCTTTGCTTCAGAGTCTTTAATAACTTTACTTGGGAGCAAAGGCTATTATCTTCAAGACAAATTCTATTCTTTTTGATAGGATGTTAAAGTCAGATATCAGCATACCAAGGTTTGTGGAAGGGTGAGCAGGAAATGACATACATACCGTAAGAATTGTAGGCAATTATAATTATAAATTGTAAGATTTTGTTAATTTTTATTTTCAGAATCTTAAGAAATTTGTGGAATGGGTTCCAAAAAACCAAAGGTATTAAAATAGAATACCATAGCTAGTTGAATTCTAAAAATCCAAAGGTGAACTCTAAAAATCCAGAGGTGATGAAATATAATACCACATTTAACTGATGATTCTGGATTTAAATAATTCGCTCATAAACTACACATGGCCATATTAGTTGACTTGGTTGGTTGCCTGAAACTTGGACTTAATGGCTGCTATGTTAAATGGTGTGTTGATGCTAGGAAATTACTGACACCAAATTCATGGGAAGACAGGAATGTTGGTGTGTATTTATCATGTGATACAGACACCACCCCCCGACACACAAACAGACTTACAGACCTACAGACTTACTTCCATCTAGAAAACTCACAGAATACTTCTTTCACTAGGACATTTAGAAATGCATTAGTAAAATGACCATGAGCATCATAAAGAAGCTAGTTGCTGCAGTTGCAACAGTATTAGAGTCAAATAGGTAGTTTGTCAGATCTTTTTTCAGATTATCTAGGTGACACATCAATTTGAATGGACATCACATGTTCACATATCAAGTAATGCTGCCAGGTTTGAGAAGATTATAGAGGAAGAAAAGGTTCTGAAGAAAACTCAGGATTGGTTCCCGTGACCAACAAATCCAATGATACTTTAAGTGTCTTTGAAAAATAAGGATGCTATGTGGAGCTCTGACAATAAAAGTAACACAGAGAAGACCCTGAGGGTTTTTGAAAAATTATATGTACAGTTTTGTTCTGCAGATGACTATATTACTTTTGAGAAAAAAGATCTATACTTGTTATTGGTCCTTAGTAAAAGATTGAAAGCCTACACATGGGAGGTTTTGTGACTTTTGATAACTGAGTGATAGCTGACCAAAAGACTGAGAATGTGCAATTACAATTTTTTTTTGCCTGTTTGCATATTTATTTTTATTACTATTTTTTATTCATCTTTTAATTTTTTACAGACTGCATTTTGATTCATTGTACACAAATGGGGTACATCATTTCGTTTCTATGGTTGTACACAATGTAGATTCATATCATTTGTGCAATCATACATGTACATAGGGTAATGATGTCTGTCTCACTCCACCATTTTTCATACCCCACTCCCTCTCATCTCCCTCAAGCAACTGAACTTGAATGGGTCTAAGACCATAGCAGGTGGCTAAACTAACTTCAGATACCTTACAATTCTTTACTCAGGTAGATACATACTAACTCATGGGGATATCATTGTGACCAATAGAAGAGGAAATAATTCTGGCATGTTTTATAGATCATTCCACACTGAACACTATCACCAACAAAAAGTGGGCAGTTGGCAGTATTACATAAAGAAAGTTGAAAGAAATGCTTGCAATTTAGATCTCAGAAGTACATATTGTTTCTAATTTTTCTTGCCAAAGAAATATCCTGAAGCAAGGGAAGAGTTGCTTGCTTGTTATATTTTGAGTGTGAGTTGTCCCCCAAAAGCTCACGTGTGAGGCAATGCAAGAAGGTTCAGAGGAGAAATGATTGGGTTTTGTGTCTTAACCCATTCAGTGAATTAATTCTCTGATAGAGATTAACTGAGTGGTAACTGAAGTGGTAGGACGTAGCTGGAGGAGGTGGGAATTGGGGCATGGCTTTGGGGTATATATATATGAATCTGGCAAGTGGAGTCTCTGCTTCCTGATCATCAAGTGAGCTGCCTCCCTCTGCCACAGTCTTCCTCCATGATGTTCAGTCTCTACTCGAGCCCTGAGGAATGAAGTCTACTATCCATGAACTGAGACCTCTGAAACCGTGAGCCCTCATATAAACTTTTCCTCCTACAATTGTTCTGGTCAGATCTTTTAGTCACAGCAGCAAAAAAGCTGACTAAATCATTGTTTGATTGCTTTTAATGAAAGGGTATTTATGTATGGTGGGCAACCAGAAGGATGGATAGTTGCATTCAATAAAAGGTTGCCTTTTAGCTCCTAAACAAAGCTTCCATCGTTTATTTTATGGCTTTGGAACTGGGACGGCTTGAACTATAATTCTGGTTTGCCCTTTGTCTCCATGTTGTCTAAGTCAATAGGGAACTTAATCCTTCCAGTGTGTTCCCTATTGCCTTACTTTCTATTCCATGTTTCTGTTTGTTTGTGACTACTTATATATTCTTTTTTCTGGGATCAGCATTTTTTTTCCATTTCATCAGATACAAGTTATTGTTTTTCTAAAATTTTCAAAATCAGGCTTTACTTCCCCAGGAATTTCAAAATTGGCTTCTTCAAAGACCTGCTCCTGGCCCAAAAGGACTTTTCCACAATCTCAGCCAATACTGAATTTCTTAGGACCCCTCTTCTAGAATCTAGTCATTAATAATTTTAACATATTTCTTCTGTTCCCCCAGGTTTAAGAGTCCTAGCTACTTTGAATAGTTACTTCTGGGTAGAAAGTGCTTCCTGCTTTAAATATTCCTCAACAATGTATGTTCAAATTTGAGATTCAAGTAATCTTTTGTTTAATCTACTCTTTCAGTTTGGAGAATATATTCTTGAAATTTTGATTTGGGATATTATTTTCCACATCAACTAATTTTTCTTATATTGTTACATTCTTAATTTATTTCTTTCCCTTTTTTCTGAGACTTTCAATTTTCTTTGGCATAATTTTTCTGCAGCCTAGTAGAGCATAAATTATTATGACCACATCATTGTATTTACTACAATTGTGTAATTATGCATTTTATATTTTTTCAATCCTTACATAAATCAGTCTGACATTTGTTTTATCTGAGACTATGCTTCCCATCAAAGTAAAGTAATAAAATATTGATGGACATCAGTATCAGTTAACTCTAAAATTTGTTTCTCCCTTTTGATAAATGGTGTTCAGAGTAATTATAAAATGTTTATCATATATTTATTTTAAACTTTAGAATAAGAATGTACATATAACCAATTTTCCTGAAATAGTCAACAATTTTTAAACCTTTTCTTATTCAATTATTATATGTAATCTACTAAATGTTGAGAGGAAATTGCTGTCTATCTATATCAACAACAATGGGATTTTTAAAGGAAGAATTCACAATGGGAACACAAGGCATTAAAAGCGCCACTGTGTTATTAACAGAGGAATCTGTACACGAGAGTTTCTACTAGCCTGATTTCATAGTTGAGTGAATCACTAATGGTGGGAGTGAATCTCAGGTCCTGTATACTACATTATGCAAATCTGTTTACTCATGTTGTTTTTACCGAAAGTGAAATTCAAGTGCCCTTCAGGAAACTGGGGCCATAATGCTTTGCTCAAAAGTGGTTCAAGAAGAAGATATGACCAAAGGCACACAGTAACTTCAAACTCAATCTCACACCAAGGATTCACTGAGAGCAAAGTTTCAGCAACAGAAATTATAGTGTATAGTGTATAGTGTACGGTGAAGTTTCTTTTGCTTATTACTATATGCTACTTATTGAACGGTTTCTATTAGTGAGCTCTCATTCATTACTATTCTTTGCATACATGGAAAATCTAGTAGCAGACACACAAAAAAACTACAGAATTTATGGATTCTCAATTCTTATATCAAATTGCATAGTATTTTCATATAACCCACGCAATCCTTCAGAATAAAATTACCTTGACATTACTTATAACACCTAATACAATGTAAAATGGCATGCAAATAATTATACTGAATTGTTTGGAAGTAATAAAAATAAATTGTTTACCGATTATCAATAGAGACATGTAATTTTTTTCAAATACTCTCATCTGCAGTTGGTTGAATTCCTGAATGTGGAAACCACATATACAGAAAGTAACCTCTATACTATAACTATAATTTGTACTCTCCATATTAATTAAAATCTAAACATTCATTATCAGTTAAATATGTAGGAAACAACTTCTCTGAGTTCAAAAATAGTATTTTTACATCACATAGGACATTAATTTATAACTAGAAGTCTATGAAATGAATGTAATAAAATTCATTAACCATCATCTTGGTTATTTTAATTTCATATGAAAGAAAACTTTTCTGGTAATTTATAAAATTGAATGCATAGAAAGATAGATATGTTTACATATCTGTAATTTGAATTTGTATTAAGCATTTAATTCTAAAATAATTTTAAATATGTAGGATAAATCATTGTAAATATGTTCATCTGTCTCAAACCATTTTTTAATGATCATTTAGTATCTGCAATAACTTCTTGTATTTGTGAAGTCACTGTTTTATATAGAAGATTGTTAAAATGTCCCAGAGCTTTCTATTCTTTATTAATATGCTAACAAAACAATATTGTGATAGATATAGTTCCCTGTACTTACACCTTCCATTTTTTTTTTTTTTTTTTTTTTGCGGTGCTGAGGTTTGAACCCAGGGTCTTGTGCTTGCGAGGCAAGCACTCTACCAACTGAGCTATCTCCCCAGCCCTACACCTTCCATTTTTGTTTCGATGTACTAGGGAGACTTGATGGGAAATAGCATGTAGAAAATTGAATAATTATAAATTATGATTCAAAGTAAATGACTGTACTGTTTGATCATCATGAATGCAATTAGTAGAGTTGTGATCAAAAGCTTTTCCTTGTTTAATAGTATTTGTATATATATGTATGCATGTATAAACATATGTAAATACATATGTATATATAACGTGTATACATATACATACATGGGTATATATACATGCATTTTATATGTGTATTATATATATATATATGCATTTAAGTGCATTTATATATAAATCTTTAATATTATTTCATTTAAACAAAGTTCCAATGACTGAGAGGGTGAGTTTTTGAATCAAAGTGCTACTGTTTGAGATAAATTCATATGGAGAAAGTTAACTTTCAAAAATTGTCATTTATTATTTATATTGGAAGATCAGTTAATCTATTCACATACAAGTACCTAATATAACATCTTTAGACATTCATTTGTACTCAACTCATTTTCAATTTTCAATAATTATTCTAGAAAATCTGTATTCTAATGTAACATACTAAGTAGCTACACTGTAAACTAAAAGAGTGATTTTTAGAATACTATCTAAAATACATAAGTGGAGACTTAAGGGTTGCAATAATATTTCCAGTCATAGTAGAATACAAAAGCTCACAGCACAAACACAGGTAATATGGAAATGAAATATTCTGGAAATGTGTGTTCATGACTGAAAAAATGTTTTCAGTGATGATAAAGGTGACCTTAGTACAGTCTGGACACTGGGGTTTCTAGATGGTCCAGGAGAGCTAATGCCAAGGTCTGCTGCTTTAAGGAATGAACCCAATCACTTTCCCCTACTCAATGGCTCTATATGATAGAGCAAGCACAAGTTTCTTTTCCTCATATTCCCGTAGCACCCATTACTCACCAATAGCATCCCCCACAATGGCTATCTTGAAGTCCCAATGCCAGCTACTGGGGGTGAGCAGAGGACCTGCACCTGATCCATCCACACAACACCTCCATGCGGCAGACTTGATAGGGCAAAGCAGCCTCTTCCAGAGCAGCTTGACAGGAGAAAGTCAGGAGCTATTTAAGAGCAATACTTTAAGATCATAATTGGCTTTTTAATTTTTTAACCAAATTCCTTTTCTACATATAATTATACTAATAATTATGTTAATAATTTGTCATTTTTCTTTATTACGTTCATGTAACAAATTATATTGACGGAGGTTTAAATATTAAGCAAGTCATTTATTCCCCCAAATAACCAAATTTTATCAATACATGCTATTTTTTGTATATTTTGTTGGATTTCATTTGCTTTTGCTCTACATGGCATATTGATATATCTGCTAATAAATGCTAATGACCACAATTTAATGACTACGTTCTTCTGGTTAATTTTCAATCAAGCCTATGTAAGTAAAATAATATCAGTATCTATCATTTTAAAGAATTTATATATATTTAAGATAAAATGTACTTAGCATATTTGATAAAACCTTTTATGAAATTGTGATATTTTATTTTTATCTAGCTTTATAATTGCTGTTTGTTTTGCATATTCATCTTATTGTGAATAGGTACAAGTGCATAATTTCATAAGTAGTACTTATTTAGTCATGTTTTAGATTCCTTTAGATCATTTCTAATTACCAGTTTTCTATGAAATCAGCAATTTGTCAAATTAGCAGTATACCAAATTGATTTAGTTCAAAGATGTTCATATTTTGCTTGATTTTCATAAATGATTTACTTTTTTCTTCCAAATTTTTCTCATTCAACCTTGACAGGATTTTCTATTCATCTTTGCAAACAATTTTTAGTTATGTTGAGTCTCTACTTTATGTTCCATCTATTAATTTTGTCTTTAAACTTAGTGTTTCCCTGATCCTACTCTCTTTGGATTTCTTCTTTATCTTTTTCTTATTTCCCACATCTGAGTTAACTCATTAACTTTCACTGTTTTTGTTTGAACAAATGCATTTGCTACACACTCCACTCTAATTTCTCTTTTAACTCCATCCCATACATTTGTTTAGTATAATCATATTTGATTTCAGCATTGTGTAATCTCTATTATATTCTATAATATACTTAAAATGCAAGGTTGTTTTGTTATAGAAATGGACAAAAGAGGTTTCTATTTCAACTCATATAGTCTTGTTTCTAGTTCACTCTTTGGTTTTAGCCTCTAGGAATTTTTCTGATGTTCCTGTTCCTGCAAACTCAGTTATTTTAAATGGTGCATTTAAAATTGTGTATGTTGTATCGTGTTCAATATTATTTGATGTATTATAGAAGGAGAATTTTAAAGCTCACAGAGTTGCTGGAAATAATAGCATCTGGTATTCAGTTTTACTCCATTCCTTTTTGTTCTCTACCTCTCTACCCCACAATTCTGATGTAAAAGATCCATAATTGCCTTCATGCCCAAAGGATGGATACATCCTACTCAATCATACAATTTGTTTTTACTATTGACTCTTCTGCCCATCTTAAAATTTTTTTCTTTTCTTTTTTTTCAGAAAAACACATTATCCTGATTTTATTCAGAGAAACATATCATCTTGATTTTACTCTCTCCCCTTTGTTTGGTCCTAACATTTTCTTTGTAGGCATCCTCCCCCTCTTAGGAAATCTCAGTCTTGTAATTTCAGAAAGTTTATTTCTGAACACTGTGTTTTTGATCTGTAAAGTTCTTTTCTTATTAAAACTTTTCTTAGATCTAGATCTCCAATGCTCTATTCTTAGCATTTACCAGTTGTCCTGGATTTAATTATCAGTGTAAGTCTATAACATACAAATAACTAAATGATAAGCTTTTCTAAGAGCCATTTGGAAATTTTCATTAATGTATTCCATTGGTATCTCAAATTTATCTTGTTCAAGACAGAATTCGTTTTAAATACCAACCTATTACATTTCACTACTTTCCCATCTCAGTAAAGGTCATCACCTGTGTGAGGAGTATTTCTAGTTTCAGCAATTCCTCAATAACCTTTATGTAGATATACTTTCACTGTGAACATTTAGAAAAAATAGATAGAATTGAAAATTACAGCCTATGCGAAGGCATCAGAGTACTGGCACAGAAGCAACAATCTGAATGCCTCCAATCTGAAGAAGGGAGAGGAGAAGCAGAATTTAGATCTGCTGCTTTCATTAAGGCACTGGGGATTTCTAAATGAAAGGCTGAAAGTATAAAAAGGAAATATGAGAGGGCGAAGACTTGAACACAGTTTTAGCTGGTTGCAAGGAGATGGGTAGATAAAACTGCAGCTGAGAGATCAGAGAAAAAGAAGGTCACTGATTTAGAGATTCGATTTTTCAGTTAAAACTCATGAAGTCTATAACATAGGCATAGAAGAAACTAAAAGACACAGTCCTTACCAAACTTCAAATGTACCTTCAGGTAGGTCTGATTCTGGTGATTAGTAAATTTAACACATCAGTGATAGAGTAGAGAATATAATAAGGATGGGAACATGCACGATGTTCTCCAGCGGAAAGTTAAGAATCCAAAATCACAACAACTGCAAGAACTCCATTGATGGATTTAACATCAGTTGAGGCACAGATGAAGAATGAGTGAGCAATCAGAACATAGTGCAATAGAAAACATCCAGATTTAAATAAACAGAAAACATTAATTGGAAGAAAAAATAATCTATATGTAGATGAAGATACAGATGAAGAATTTACTCAAAAAGTAAGAGAAGAGAGACAGAGAGGTAAGTGAAGCAGACATTATTACCTCAGGTACATGTATGACTGCATGATTGATGTGATCCTGCAATGTGTATAATCAGAAAAATGAGAGATACACTCAATTTATGTATGATCTTTCAAAATATGTAAATGCAGTCTACTGTCATGTGCAAATAAATTAGATCAAATAAAATTAAAAATTTTAAAAATATCTCCACGATAGAAAAAAAACCACAATTTTAAAAAATTCTATGAACCAAAATCATGATAAATACAGATCAAGCCATATCAGGGTTAATGATAAACTACCAAAAATGAAAGATAAGGGAGAAATCTTAAAAAGCCAGATTCCTTTGTTAAATGGAACTGTAACTTTTTATTTTTTTGAGACAGGCTCTAAATAAATTGCTGAGACTGGTCTCAAACTTGCAATCCTCCTGCCTCAGCTTCCCAAGCTTCTGGGATTACAGGAGTGTGCCACCATGCTCAGCTGGAATTGTATCTTTGAATTGCCTGTTTTAGTCAACTTTTTGCTGCAGTGACCAGAAACCTGACAAGGAGGAAAAGTTAATCTGGGACTTAATGTTGGGAGCAATGAATGAATTATTGCTCTTACTGGACAGGGATGATGCTCCCCTGGGAACTCTTGATGCAAAAGCATAGATTTGAGACTGCCCAGCTACCATGGTGATGCCATGTTCAAAGGGAAATTCCATGCCAGCCTCGGAATTATCAGTTCATGACCTAGAGCTCAAACGCCAGCTGCCAGGGAGTAGAGAATTATGGGTACAAGCTGATAGTTCTGACTGGGCTATTTCTACCCTGAACTCTGGCTCTTTTTTTCTTGAAGAAACTTTATCACAATAAATCCTTCTAATGTTTAAACCTATTATATAATAAATGTGCTGAGCTTGCTCACTATCTCCCTACCAAGGAGTAGTGAACCACAGGGACACAGCTTTTTCTCTATTTGTGTGTCTGTCTGTCTTTTCTTCATCCCCTCACCACCAGGTTCAGTTACCTAAATTAACGGCCATGCAGGTCATAGCACTTACAGTTTCAGAGGTTCAGTCCATCCATGATCATCCACCTCTATCCACAGGTTCAGAGGGACCTGTGTGAGACAGAACAATGTGTGGCAGAGGACAGCTTCTAAGCTCCTGGTGGCCTGGAAGCAGAAAGAGCAAGAGAAGCCAGAGAGACAAAGATATAACCCCCAGAGGCACAGTTCCAGTTACCTGCTTCCTCTACCAACCCTACCTGCATATAGTCACCATCCAGTATTCCATTCAAATTCTTAATCCATCAATTGGATTAATCTACCCATTAGGGTATAGCTCTTGTGATTTAATCAGTTCACCCCTGTATGTTCCTGCATTTTTTATTACACAAGTTTATTGAGCCACCTCCCACCCAAACCATAACAGTATCAAAATAAGATGACTGTTTACAAGTCTCTGTGGAAAAAGTGTTTCCCTTCTAAAAATGAAGGTAAAACTTACATAAGTTTTCTAACAAAATCTGAAAGACTATTACCAAGAAGCAGTGCTAAAGAATGTTAATGAAGGACTGACCATTTTGAGTTAGAAAGAAGCACAATTACTCAAGAAAGGACTAAGAGCAATGAAAGAATAAGTATATAAATAACCTATATAAGAACTGATTTTTTAAAGCAGTAATAGTCTTATGAATTTAAAACATATAGACAATAAAATTTTTCAAAACAGTTGCATAGAATTCTGTAACTGTCAACACAATTATTATTTTTATGTTCTATAGTTTTCATGTGTCTTAACTCTTTTACATATTTAATAAAATTTAATCTATTTTTTTTTACCATTTATTGATAGAACAATGATCAGTGTCTCATAAATTTGTCATTTTTTCCTACTGTTATTCGGTCAGTTCAATAAATATATTTCCAGGTTATTTATGTGGGTTTAATGAAATACAGTATTTTTTCTGTTACTTGACACTAATTTTTGTGAGATAGTCCTTTATGCTAATGAGTTTTATCTGTAAGTTTATTTATTTGCTATTAGTTTGAACAATAATTTGTGCAGATAGTACTTCTATAATATACCACTTTTCTTCTACTATTTGCAAGTTTTACTATACATACATTTAGATTTTATTTAAAAAATATTTTTTGGGTACCAGAGATGGAACCCAGTGTTGCTTAACCACTGAGCCCATCTCCAGTCCTTTATTTCAATTTTGAGACAGGGTCTTGCTAAGTTTCTCAGGACCTCACTAAGTTGCTGATGCTGGTTTTGAACTTGCAATCCTCCTTAACAATTAAGGAGTTTTATTAAATTGTTTACTAAATCCTAGTAAATTACTGTCAACTGGCTAAATCTGGCTTAGGGCTTATTTTATTAATTCAATTTTATTGAAACACAACCCTGCTCTTTCAGTTAAGTATTTACTTTGGCCTCTTTCATTATTTGACAGTCCAACAGAACAGTTGTGATAGAAGTCATGTAACCAACCAAGTCTAAAAGAGTTACTATCCTGCTCTTTATAGAAAATGTTTGTTCATCACTAATTGAAATCTGTAAACTTCTTAATGGATGTACTCGAACATATATATTTAATATAATTATTAAGTTTTGGCTAAACGGACCCTTTTACTACATTTTTAGCAATTTTCCCATATATTCTGTTTCTCTCTTTACAGTTTTGAACTAATGATTATATTATTCCATTTTCCTTTATATTGGCTTGTTATTATTTCCTTATTATTTTTGTTAATATTCTGACAATACCTGATTTTAATAAGATTTGTAATTATCTGAGTTACAAAAATCACAGGTATGTGAAAAATTCATTTTTTGTGTGAAAGTTAATAATTTTATGGCTTCCTAAAAATCTAAGGCATTTAGATCACATTGACTCCCTTTATATCCTGCCCATATTTTATCTAATTGTCATGTAACTTAATTTTGAAAATATTTTAAACATATAAGGTATTATTATAGTATAATATAAAGAGTGTCAGTTGACACAGGTTAGTTAGCTTTTAGGAGGAATGAAAATCTTTTTATTTTTTATATTATTTTTTAATTTGTTCTAGTTAGTTATATGTGACAGTACAATGCATTTTGACACATTGTATACAAATGGAGGCCAATTTCTCCTTCCTCTGGCTGAACATAGTGCAGAGTCACACCAGTAGTGTAATCAGATGTGTATATAGGGTAGTAATATCTGTCTAATTTCACCATCCTTCCCATCCCCACACCCTCTCCCCTCTCCTTACTCCCTTCTGCACAATCCAAACTTCCTTCATTCTCCTTCCCTGCATTATGAATTAGCATTGGATTATCAGAGAAAACATTTAGTCTTTGGTTTTTTGGGATTGGTTTATTTCACTTAGCATGATATTCTCCATCTCAATCCATTTACCTGCAAATGCCATAATTTCATTCTTCTTTAAGGCTGAGTAATAAGGAATGCAAATCTTTTAGTAGACCACCTGAGGAGCTTCAGAGGGAGATACTGTCTGTTCTTACTGGACAGTAACAAGCCTGCCCTTTCTCTAGGAAGGAGACAGCCTTTCTGTTCTCCAAGGCTGCTTGCTATACAAATAACTTGAAAAGGTTGTTTGGAATGAAGGACAGTTGGAGCCTCACTCACTAGACAGGCAGAAATGCAAGGACTCCCTGCAGAATGTTCTCCCGACATCTCAATGTTATCTTGATATTCAAACTGGCATAAATTTAAAAGAAAGAAAAGTTCCTTTGCCCTACTTTACCATTAATAAAGAAGTAAAACCTTAAAAGTATTAACAAAACCTGCCATGTACAAAAATGTGAAGCCATTATAACCAAATTTGAACTCCAGGGAACAAAAGATTAGTTTTCCAAGTATAAATCAAGTAATTGATAGAATAAGTCTTTAAAAATTCACTAGTTGTAATAATAGTACTCGTTAAATTCAGCACCCATTTATATAAGAAGGATTTACTAACTAGAAATGGAGGGGAATTTCATAATCTGACAACTTTTCTATATAAATCTACTGTATAATTATGATTTTCAAGTTTAAATATTCTATGAATTTATATGTATTTTGAGCAAATAATATAATTGATAGCTTTCAAGATGTGAATTGCTAATATGTGACTTAAACTAAATTGTGATTTTTGTTTTCCCACCTTTTTTACCACAGTTGCTTGAAAGCAAATTCTATCATACTGCAAATGATCAAAAGATTCTGTATTAGTAAATACTTTCTCTCTTAGCAAATATGTCCATGTGGTGAAAAAGTTTGCTGTTTTCTTAGTTTAATATTCAACATATTTAAAATAGAAATATTATTTGGATCTGTTCAAGTTCCTATATTATAAGAACATATCACAGAATATCTAGAAATTTCTTAGATATTATGAGGCAATAGAAAATACGTAAATATCCTAGAATTTATAAGGTGTCAGAAAATCATAATAAAATACTTTAATTTAGTAAAGTCTTAGTAAATTAAAGTCTAAGGCTGTCAAACCTTCTATAACTGAATTTGTTTTTCTCCATAGTCTTACTTCGTTCATTTATTTAATTTATGTGTTTTAATTATGTATGGCATCCTAGGCCTAAGAGATTGATTTTAAGAGACATAAAATTTCTGTTGTCATAGACAATTTATATCACTAAGGGAGAGAGATATTCACCAAATAATTATTTAAATTACACATGCACTTGCCTGTAAAGTGTAAAATTGTATTGAAGCACAGTGATTTTATGGACACACTAAAAATAAAATTTCTCTAAAGGTATTCCAGAATTAACCTACGACAGAGTTCAAATTTCTTTATCTTGTGCACACACATAAGTGTTTCATTCTGATCAATGACAAAGACAACAAAATTTCTTTCACCTTCTTATCATCAAAACATCTATATTTTCAATGTATCTTATTCATGGCAAAAAATAAAATAGCAAATATCTAAGGAATAAATGTTAAATTAGTGAAAGATTATTTAGTTAACTATTTTCACAGATACTTTAATTAGGATTTTATCATTAGACGTTTACATAAAGAAAAATTTACCCTAAAAGATCAAAATTTCAGATAATCTTGCTGATTTAGCCTATATTTATAATAAGAATTTCATGATGAACTATCATGGACATATAAATAGGACAAGCCTTATTAATTATATAACATCTCATTTTCTTCTTCTCTATTGTTGGAATAAGAAGTTCCATTGAAAGACTGGAGGAATAAAGAATTAGACTAGAGAGGCAGGCACAGTGCCCCATGCCTGCAATCCCTGTGACACGGTAAGCTGAGGCCAGAGGATCTCAGGTCCAGGCCAGCCTCAGCAACTTAGGGCCACCCTGTTTAAAAGTAAAATGTCAAAAGGACTGAAGAGGTAGCTCGGTGGTAAAGTGCCCCCTGCTCAAACCTCAGTATCAAAATAAATAAATATAAATAAATAAATCAGGCTAGGGCATTTCATATGATACATATTAAGTGACTCTTCACCTTAGGACATTATGAAGAAGACAAAAGGTTTTGTTGAAAATAACTGAATCTACAAGGTACACATATCGAATGACCTCTAAAAGCAATCAGAGCTAGTATTGCAGTCTTGATTCCTACCAAGAAGAAATAGGTAATAATTCCTGTGTTAAATTTTCATTGCCATGACCAAAGTACATGACATAAACAACTTAAATGAGGAAAAGTTCATTTTGGCTCATGGATTTAGGGATTTTGTTCCATGGTAGTCAGACTCCATTGCTCTCAGCCTGAGGTAAGGCAGAAGAACATCATGGCAGAAGTGTACTGAGGTGAGCTATTCCATTCATGGTGGAAGCAGAAACAGAGGGGTGGGTCAGGGACAAGATACAGTCCCTAAAGGGACACCCCAGAGGCCTACTTCCTCCAACCACGTCCCACCTTCCTTAGTTTTAACCATCTTCCAGTGGTCTGTTCAGATATTGTTGTGACCAAATCACGAATCCCCAAAGACCACCAGGGAGCCATCTCCGATGCAAAAGCAAAACGGTCTTTACTGCAAGCTCCAGCTTGGACTCACAGCATTCACTGACACAGCAGGTACTGACTGAGATTCAGTGGGATTTTTATGAGTTCCACAGTAGAGCGGGAAATTTGAACAAAGCAAAGTACACAGTTGGCTGAGTGTGGTTTGGCATGTTTCCATTGGCTTAGGGTACCCAAGTCTTAACATTTTGACATATATGGTTTGGAATGCTAGGCATTGACTTGTTAGCTCCCGATTGGTTGTTTGCCAAAGGCCAGTCCTAATCTAGTAGCCTTCCTGGAATCGGCTAATTAGGCCTGAAATCTTTTATGCCCTAAAAGCAGCCTGTCATGGCGGCGGTTTAGCTCCCTTTTCAATATCAATTAATCACTCCACCAATGAGGTCAGAGCCAATCACTTTAAAATCCCTACCTCTGGATACGGCTGCATTGGGGACCAAGCCTTCCATGCGTGTGTTTTTGGAGAATATTCCATATTCAAATCATTGCAATTCTAAATCTTCATACTGATCATAATAATTGTGTACTGCTGTGGATCTTTTTCCTTTCTTCCTTTCTCTCTCTCCCTCTGTCCTTCCTTCCTTCCTTTACTTTAGGTGCTTGAAATCTTGTGTGTATCTGATTTTGAGGTCCTGAGAGTCAAATACAAGGTTTGAATTTAAGTGTTGAGTCTTCAGTTCAATAGGAGTTTTTTTTTTTTTTTTTTTTTTTCCCCTTCGGTAGTTTGCAATATATATTGCTAGCAATAAGAGCTAGGACAATTAGTATTTATTGAGTATTATTTTTTTGAAATGCTAGTTCCTGGATTTACTTCATTAGAAACATTCACTCCTTTGCCCTTCCTAAGAGATACTGGTCCTGCATTTTTGTTATAATATTAGAGTATACCTTCATTGGAATATGCACCATGAAAATGAATTCTATAAAAAAAGAGATATTTTAAGTACTTCTCCATGGGAATAGATAGGCCTCCTTTGAGGCATAACACGAAAATTAATTCCTTATAACAGAATACCATAATTTCTTCTATTTAATTTATTAACCAGAACCTCCTGTTCAAATAGCAGTATTAGGGATGAAGGAAGCATGATATGATGCATGATTAACTGCAACAACCTTCCCTGGGGTTATTTGAAAATAGAGCAGGCTTAATTGGTTTCTATAAATTTATAACTGGATGTAAAAATTAATAAAATAAGTATAAATTTTAAAATTTATTCTTAATATCCTGAAATATTTAAATCTAATAGTCTTCCCTTATCAGGAGTATATAGAAATAATAGAAAAAAGTATAGTTCTGTATATGTATAATCATAGTAAAATGTGTATTGTAATGTTATTCAAACTGATAGAGAAAGAGAAATTTTTACTTCCAAAATCCATTTCTTTGTTGTTGTTGTAAAACACTGAGGGCTTTATTTCACTGGGAAATTCAGCCTTGTATTCTTTAAAGACTAAGAAATTCTGCAATAATGAAATTTGTTTAGCTTTAACACCAAACAAATTCCAAATACATATGAGAAGTTTTCCCTGCAGAATCTCAGAGCAGAGAAATAGCATTGCTCATTGTGGATGGATCCTACAGGGAGGACAAGTCCCCGATAACAGCTGAGTCACTTTCACTAGGTTCAGACCGCCTACCACGGGACTTCTGGTGACAGAAAGATATGCTTTGTGAGCTCAATTTGGCACCTGAAACACCCTGATACAGCAGGCCTCCTGGAAACTGGGAAAAACAGTAAGCTTATTAATCTAGGGAATTTTCTCAAAGGGTTTTTAAGTTTAGTACACTTTTCCTCAATGCAGGCTGCATATTAGAATCACCTTCATAGTTTTAGAAGATATTCTGTATCTAGGTGCCATCCTAGACCAAGGATTACCTCTCAGAAAGTAGCCTGGTACTGGCACTTATAAAAGCTCTCTAGGTGGTCCTAATGGCACAGTCCAGTTGGGGGTTAAGAACCACTGCTCAAGTGTTTCAGTCTTCACTGAACCAAATGACTGTAATTCTGCTTTTCTCTCTTCTGTCATTACCACTCTGATTTCAATCTTAACATTTCATTGTATTCTCTGCTGAAATTCCAAGGACAAGAAATCAGATTGACATGAACAATTACACCTGTCCTTATTTATAGATGTCTTTAGTACTTGCTTTTCCAAAACAATGCTATTGTTTATTTGTGTGTTTTCACAACAGGTGACCTCCTAATATGGAGGAGGAAGAGCAAAGAAAAAAGATGGAAAAAGAAGAAGAGGAGGCATAGGAGGAGGACAAGGAGGAAAGTAGCCTCGGCTTCTAAGTCATGTTTAAACAATAGGGAAAATCAAATGGGTAGAAATTATCTATTCTATATGCTGCAAGTAAGCAGTTATTCTCAGTGTTTTCTGCATCATGCATCTGATTGTTGGGAAATATACATTACAATCTTCATTCAAAATATATGTGAAGATGACATCAGGCCATTGATTTCATCTCTACTCAGAATATAATTCATTATCATTTTGGAATAATTTGTCCTTGATTTATTAAAAAGGCCAAATTTAATCATCTTTATTAACCTCAAATTCATCAACTTCAGTTTTCCATTTCTGTTCTAGTTTTATTTCCAACCAAACCAAGATGTTATTCGTTAGCATTCTTCTATATGGAGAATAAATATTATATTTAATCAATACTAACAGAGTTCATGAACAATCATTGGGTACAGACAATACTAGCAATGTCCTTTCTCAGTTGGTAAAGTTCAAAATATTAAGAAAAAAAAAACTTATCCACTGATATTTCTTAACTGCACCTTAAAGACATAGGCTAACTGTAAGCATGCATGTTTGTGCTTGCCAATCAGTGCTGTAATCACTTAATGTGGAGATCATGGTGATCCTGGCTAGCAGTCTTTCGATACTGTGTACTATAATAAGACTTGCGTTTGTACTATAAGACTTTCGTTAGCTCCTTTGGTTTTTACGTGTGATTCTATAGGTCAAAAAAGATACAATTGTTATCAAAATGTATTCTAAGAGCGGTTAAAACTTTACCACAGAATATTTTCTCCTTCTTTCCTATGGTGAAGCAGTTTAACTATGGCAGGTTTTTTTTTCTTCCCCCTCACTAAATACACATATTGGTATGAATAAACTGTAGGGTTTTAATCAGTTGCTTTGTTGGTGTAGGCTAAAAGTTATTTACCTTCTTTGCCGGGTATCAAAATTTTAATTTTTCACTTACGGTAATGTCATATCCAAGTCCTAATTCTCTGCATTTGGATAAAAGTTATTTTTTTCTCTAGCTACCACACTAAAGGCACAGACTTTATTTTCAATATTTGCTATTTCTAAATATATTAATTTATAACTACTCCAAGAATGGGGGTGGGTTATGGGCAAGTATAATATAAGTAAACATATGATAATCAAATATGAGAGAAGATCACCCAGCCTTCTGTGGACACCAGGACTAAACTCAGTGCCATTCAAGGAAGCAGTAAGCACAGTTGTATGACCACTCCTTTAGTGCACCAATAACAGGATTGACTTCTCTCGTCACTTCATTCTACACATTTTTTTTCTCTTCTATCAACTAAAGAAATCTCTCTATATTTTCAGTTTTCTCAAAGATGTTTCCATTTTGTCCAGCTTATTTCTAACACCACATACTTTATTATTTTCATCAATACTCTTGCTTTTTATGTCAATGAAATTGCTCAATATTTGAGTAATTTTTGGTGCTCTCTTGCTGAGTGTAGTTAAAAACAGTGCACTTTTTTTTTTAAAGAAAAGAAATTATAAGACAAATGATTTGTATGTTCTTTAGGCTACATTAAGTAAAGTGTCCTACAAACCAATAGCTGTGTTAATCTAAGCATGTCATTTTATTGAAATGAACTTTTTTGTTCACAAGATTATATAAAAATGTCAAGTCCTTCTACTTCTTTTTATGGTTATGGTAAATAGTCTAATGTTTTTATTATTGTGTATAGTTATGCATAATAGTGAGTTCATTGGGACATATTCACAAATTCATATAATAAAATTTTCACCTTTTAATTTCCCAGTACCTTTTCTTTCCATCTACTCCTCCTGCCACTCATCCCTTTCCTCTACTCTACCTGTCTTCCTTCTATTTATTTATTTATTCTTCATTGGTGCATTATAATTATACATGAAAGTGGAATTCATTGTGACAGATTCATTCACATAGCATTAATTTGATTGATTTCATTCTATCATTCCTTCACTTTCTCAATCTCTCAACTTTCTGCCTGGATCCCATTCCTCTACTTTTTTGTTTTCCTTTTATTTTCATGAAATTCACCGTTTTAAATTCCTTATTTCTCTCTAGTTTCTGCATAGGAGAGAGAACACTGCTCCCTTGTCTGCAGTGTTGATTTCACTTAGCATGGTGTTCTCCAATTCCACGCTTACGTTAAATATTTTGACTTAGTCACACTGAACATAAATGGACCATCAAAATCCTTCATTTAAGGAAGCTTGAACACTAATCTCTTAGATGCATAATTTGAGTTTATATTTTTTTAACTATCCTTGATCTAATAGATTAATTGCTCCAATAGATAAAATAAAATGGTCAAATTATCTGATAAATATAGAGAAATCATGGATATAGACTTTGTTTTTTCAGTAACGAAAATTAAGATAATTTTTTAAATGTTGATATTAGAATTTCTCATAAGCTTCAAATATAATAAAGATCACAACTATTAATTTAAATTTTGAAATTGTCATTTGATTAGAAACCTATACATGCCTTTTCTAATTTTTAGAGAAAATTATTCAGTAATCAATATATATTGGGAAGCAATTTTTGCAGGTACCTGAGATTCTATGCATCTTGTTATCTTCTGTTCTGTACTACTGTGTCAAAGATGTCTGTATATCAAACAACCTTAAAAGATAAAGTTGGTGATTCACTCTATATCAGAGGACAGATTTCTTACTGTCCAGAAAAATAGTTAGTGTTTCCCTCTGAGGCATAATTTGGGTGGGTTTGCTAGGAGCCCCTGTAAATGATTGAGGATTTCTAAAGCTTGGAGTTCCTCAGCTATGTTGTAAACCATGTGCTCAGTATCCTGAGCCCACCTCAACATCTCTCTTCTGTTATAGAAGAGAAACCAAAGGCATAAGTAAATTCAGTCTGCCTCCTGTGCTGTGAATCATAAAGTTCTCTTTGACACAGGAGAGTCTAATCTTGTACCAGCATCCATGAAACTATTGCAGAATACCTTTTGTTAGCTTATAAGATCTCAGTCCTGTTAGGAGGTAAAATAACAATACTAACATGCAATATTCACTGATTTATTATTTCTTAAAAATGATGTTATTTAGAAACGTTACTGTACTCATTCCAAAGAATGTTATTTCTTACTCATCTTGTATCTAGGAGTGATCATATTACTCCTTTCTAGTCAATAGACACAAGCAAACATCTTGTATGGGTGATCAAAGATGCTGAAGGGATGTTGCTGGCAGGGATTTTCTTTCCATGATAATATCATGAAAAAATGCCAACAGATTCTAGAAGCTACTATTGATCATGATTTCAACTGGAACACTAAAGCCACGAAGATCAGAATAGAAAGGTTGATCATTTCTGACTGCTTTCATGAGTTTACATTTGGACTTTGGGTATGTATGAGATCAACCCAAGGATATTGCCTGAAAACTGTATTCAGGTAGTAACTCTAACAGTCTAATTCAGTAATCATATGAATACAAGCCTTAAACTACACCAAGAAGATATTTTCCTGTCTGTGTGATGTACAGAATGGGGATTAATATTTTCCGAGGAATAAGCAAGAAGAATTAAAGCTGCAAAGAAAGAGAACGTCTCTCTTTTTAAATTTTTTTGCATCTACTTTTGATTACATCAACAAGGAAAGGTATTCAACACAATCTCCCAAAATGGAAAGCCACTGCAGAATCAGAACTTTCTGCACTGAAACATTATGTTCATGATTAAATAGCATTAAAATGGTTTATTTCCCACTAATTATTGTGGAATAATATTTTAAATTGTTTGATATTAATATAGAATGATGTGTTCCATGGAAGAAATTAGGTAGTTTAAGAGTATAAATGGTAAATACAAAGAACATAAACTGATGAAGTTTGAGAATCTTAGTCTTTTGAAAAATTGCACTGGCTTTTCATGAAAAAATGCACACAGTAGTATAGGATGTTATCATTTAACTTCAGTTATAATCAAATTATAATGTTATCATTTTAACAAAGAGAATAACTGCAGAAGCATTTTTTTAAAACTTGGATGACAAGATGGTTGGTATAAAATCATGGAAACTATGGATGGAAGAAGCTTCCAGTGAGTGGCTAATAAGATTAAATGATTACATTTTTTTTTTTACAAGCCTTTGAGACCATTTTGTGGAAACCTACAATTTTTTTTTTCCCTCTGATCTGTAAGTTTAAAAAAAATATATATATTACAGGTTTTGGGTTTATTTTCCACATCAAAACATGAAGAAAGAGCAAAGACAAATTGGACGTCTTTCCTACTGCTCCAGTAGGGTAGCAAGCTTTCTTTTCACTGATTTCACCTGATCAGCCCTGGTGTGGGATGAGACAGAAGTCTCCTGGGTGATGTGTGCAGCCTGCTCCTGATTTCATGCCCAAATGAAGCAATCAAAGGAACCCAGTCAGCACAAAGGGGGAAGCTTGCCAGATGTGAGGCTAATTCAAGAATGGCAGGGAGCAGGCTCTGAGGCTGGAATAAGCTTGTTAAGCAGGGCTCAAGTCTGTGGATAACAACCTTCCAGAAGTTCTAAGGCAAAAACTATCTTTGTAAGCTTTAGCTCTCATCAGGAGAAAGTATGTGATCAAACTGCTCATACATCTTGTATATAGAGGGGTTCATTTTAGTAGACTGAATTATTAATGATAAAATAGAAATGAGGGTTTTGAAATGTTCTAACAATCCACTTGAATTTTACCTTACATTTCAGCTGGATAGCATATGCCCCTTTATCTTCTTCTCTTAAGTTTTGCTTTCTTTATCATCATTACCTTAAACCTAGTGAAAAAGTAGAAACTCAACTAGAAATGGCTAAAATAACAGGGAGACTACTACATTTACAAGACTACTACATTTACAATTTATTATATTTTAAAATGCAAAAGTATGTTACTTTAACTTAGTTTAATAATTATTTATTGATACGATATACCTTTTTCTACTTAGATTCTGAATTAAAATGTAAGTTTTACTAGTCATAGCTATAGCATTTGTGGTTTTTTCACAAGATATGCTTGAGAGAAAGCTTAATTTATCAAATGCTTTTAATTTCATCTTTTATTATTTTTTTATGTGTAGAGAAAAATAAGCCAGTAGGCAAATATTTAATTGACTTCTTTTATGTGGCAGGTTTTATGATTACTTATAAATGTCAGTGTTGACCAAAGTTGATACTAACAGTGTGGTAGAATTCTCATAATTTGGGCATCTACTCCCTTCAAAGTGAAACAGGAACATAGTTTATTTGCCTGGTTTTCCTATTTTTACTTAATTAAACTCACTTTAATTCAATATTTATTTATTCTCAAGCCTAATGCTAGTAAATATACTGTGGTGAGTAGAATACACATCTTTCTCATTCTCCAAAAGCTTATAAAATAATAAATGCACAGTAAATATGTAAAAAAGTACTTATATTACACAGTCTATTAAGAAATGATGTCTGTCCCATTTCACAATGTATGATTACATGAACGGTATGAATCTACATTGTGTACAACTACAGAAAAGAAATGATGTACCCCATTTGTGTACAAAGAATCAAAATGCAGTCTGTAAAATTTTTTTTTAAATAATTGAAAAAAAGAAATGTGAAGGCTTTAGTTTAAATATTACTTTTAATTCATCATTCTAAAGGATATGGGGAAAATTCTCAATAACCTAAAAACCAGAATGTACAGGCAAATGACTATTGTATAACCTTCTAGGAAAAGTGTAATAATCATAGCGATTTCATGAGTTGAAGGGATTATGCATACTTTTACTAGGGTTAGGTGTACTTTGGTCTTTTTTGTGATTCAAAATTCAGTGAAGAACATTTTTATATCTTGTAGAAGTTTTGACCTAGATTCAGGAACTTCGACACACAAGCTTTGATTATTGTCTTTAGGAATTATTCAACAATTAATTGAGTTATGTATATAAAACAAAGTGATTGTTATTTCACTTGGTAAATTATTTAAAATCATCAGTTAAAGTCTATCAATGCAGTACACACACACACACACCCACACACACCACACACATACATTCATTCTGTGAATGATCATGTAAAATATTTGTATTTCTTCCTTACATCTCAGATCTCATACTTTTTGTACATTTTTCTCATTCTCTTTTTTGAGGCAAACTTTGATAGATGCGTTCTTGCCTATCTTAGGGGATGTGGCTAGAAGAGTGAAACAATTCTGTGCATGTATATTTCATATACTTGTTCTATGGAATAATTTATAGTAATATTATTTTATTTATACTTACACTTCATATTTGTATCTAGAGATTTATCTACATTTAAAGAAGGGCAGCATAGGGTGAAGGTTTAGAGGATGCTTATGAAGCCAGATAACCAGTGTTCAAATAATCTTCCTCTAATTAGCTGTTTTCCTTTGGGCAGATAAAACAATTTCTCTGTACCTCAGTTTTCTCATCTTTAGAGATAATAAAAGTACCTATTCCATAAAATTGTAATGAATATTAACTGTATATATATATATATATATATATATATATACATGTATATATAGCATATATACATGAATAAAATATACACATATATTTAAACGTACATTTAATATCTATAATGCTTAGAAAAGTCCTTGCAAAAGTAATCACTTATGGAAAAGCACTAGCTATCCCTACATTCTTTTTGTTCCCTGAGTTGCTTTTCTAAATAATTAATAAACTTCCAAGATGCACCATCCAGAACTTTCTTTGTCAAATATGTAAAATTACTACTCAGTAGATAATTTATGAATCCAAAAAGGTCTTAATACATTTTAAATATAATATTACAACTTAAGATCATACACTAAAACAAAATCAAGTAATAGTTAAATATACTATCTGTGAAATCATTGTGACATGATTAATGATCTGGGTTACTGATTTAAATTCTCTGGATAGATAAGAATTAAAAAACTGAAATCAATTTCCCTTGCAAACTTTACATCATCTAAATATTGCACATTAAATACTTATAAAACTTTATATAAATATTTTTAATTTATGTATTAAATATAGTTATGGTATTTGTTCACAATATATATTTTAAATATTAACTCAAAATATTTATGTAAACATTGCAAAAATTATAATGGAAAAACAATGTTTCAGAAATAATTATATACATTTTAGAGATGAAAATGACATTTTCAAGATCGGAAGAAAAAAACATTTATTCTTTCAAATTATTTTTCCCACTTGTGAGGTCAGTGGTCTATGCCATTCTTTTCTTCTTTTACCCATAATGCTACATTGAAGCTGGGGTACACACAGACAATTTTTGAAGACTTATTGTAAATCTTGATGTAATTAAGAGAATTCCTCTGGCACATTACTTTTTTTTACTGTAGCATATCAATCAGTTTGGAGAAATCCACCTCCAAGCGTCAATCTAAAACTGAAGGGAAACAGATGTGCAAAGAAATCCAACTATTTTGTCCCTGTATACTTGAACTTATCTCTTCCCGTATAGGTTCCCATTTATGAGTTTTCTCTCTTGAGCTCTTTCTTGGCATGTTACTTCAGTTCAATTCTTTTCTTTTTCTTTTGGTGGACCTAATTTCAGAAAATAGTAGAACTGTATGTTCATCATGTGTTACTTTTTATAATACCATGTTACTGAATTGGGCTATAGCTCAGTGGTAGAGCACTTGCCTAGTATGGTTGAGGCCCTGCATTCAATTCCTAGAACTGAAAGAAATACTAATAAAACAAAATACCTTATTACTAGGAAGAGTATTATTTGTTCATTCTAACTCCATCCATCTTCTACCAAATTCATTTTTGTTATAGACAATAAAATAGTTTTCAAAAAATAAAAATGAAATGTATTTCTAAGAATAATAAATAAATAAACTTTTACTTAATTTTTATGTTCTAATGAACCCTATTTTATTCCCTAGTATGTTACTTAGAGAAATTGTTTTGTTTCCAAACAAGTATCCTATAAATGTGACTTTTAAGATATTAACACGTATAAAATAAATTGCATTAGAACTTTAGTAAAAATGTCTTATCTTTCATTTTTATGTATTATATTATATGTTATGTTAATATATAATTAATATGATTAATGTAATTATATATTAAAATTATTTATCCAGTATAGTTCTTGTTGTTTCCATCACAGAATAACAGAACGTTAAAAAATCATGTAGCTGACAACTGTAAGATTGCTTTAGCCATGAAAGTTCCTTCATATTTTCACAAAATGTTTTAACACACCACTCACACACATACAGAGAAGTAAATCTATCAAGGCTTTCCCTTTTTAGTCTCCATTTTTGCTGCTGTGTAAGTCACCTCAAGTAGAAATGATCATTTTCTATAATTGATGATAGAGTATAATTATTATGACCACTTGACTCTTGAATGCCAATGTAATCTGGGGCCCAAATATCTTAAATTTTTAATAGGAGTGATGCATTAAAAGTAGAAAACTAATCTAACCTTTGTCTGTTATAATAAATTTCTCATTTTATATATAGTTCACAAATATTGACCAGTATTAGATACTGAATAGTTTCATGCAAAAAACAAAATTAAATTTTTTTCCAAATGTGCTCTGATATTCCATCTGCTGTACATGCCTGAAATTACTTCTTTTTTATAGTTTTTTGAAGTGAAAAATTTGTGTGTTCTATACTAAATTTAAGGGAGAGTAGAACAATGTTTAGGTTGAATGGACAACAAAATATTTTCTACAATATGCAGAATTACTAGCACTATGTAGTATTGCAAAATATTGCTACCTTCAGGCATCGTAGACTTGGGTGTTTAATGATTTGAGGTTTATTTAAATATGTTCTACCTTTGTATGAAATACTTGGATTAAGATTACTACGTATTTGTGAATACATTGGCATTAGGAAAAAGAATTTGCCTCAAACCATCATCAGAGACACACATGACAGTGAAGATAAATGTACATTTTTCATATGTTTAAACACATCTTTGTCTTTTTATCATTTTCAAAATAATATGATAGTTTCACTTCTCGTTACATCTAATATGAGATATCCTAAAGAACAAAGAAACTTGTAATATATAACACATAGGAATGTTGCTGAAATATAACAAGCATATAAAAATTGAAATAGAAACCCAAACTTGCACAACTGTACTGACTTCAGAAATAGCTCAACCGAATCAAACAGGTAAGTGCAAGAAAAATGCTAACACTTAAATTAGTGCAAGCAGTTCATTCAGCCCCATATTTGTACCATAACACAGGCAAACTGATTAACACCAATTCCTGACAATTTCATATATTTCATCAACTACCCAAGGAACTAACTGTCTTGGTTTGCAGTCTGACCCTCTCGACCAGGACTATTCATCGACCAACTCTAGTCCACACGTTCTTTATGTACTTTTCTCTCTCCACCCTTCTTGAGGCACTCCTCAGTCCTCCTGGTGTACATTCTCTTTGACTTAGCTAATAAAAACTGACGTCTGAACAGAAGTCAACCAGAGGCAGTTGCTTGGTGGGTTTTCAAAGAACTGAAGGTCTGAATTGGTTGAGATGCTTGTTGCTGCAGAATCAGTAAAAGGGTTTATTCCTGAGAGTTCAACCTTCCCAAGATCCTTCACAAGTTTTGTGCTGAATTAAGACTGTATATTTCCTTGAGCTCTCCAGGACTGAGACTATTTACTTTGCTTTCAGAATAAAGCCCCCAGGGCTTTCTGTCGTATGAACAAAATCCTGCCTACTCTTTTTACTAAATGTCTGCAGGAACACTTCATTTGCCCCTAAATATTCTATCTGCATGCCTATTGGCTACAATGTTGTTTGTCTAATAGAATAAATCCCTAAACCATGAGAGAGCTAAAGCTCCAATGTATCAGTATTCCGAACTCATCTCAAGCAATACCAAGAAGTTCCCATCAGATGGCTATGATTTGCATAAAATGCCTGAGGAATCTTTTCAAAACCTATAAATATGTTTCTGCATTTTCACTGTAGATGAGAAATTGCCTTTGAAAGAGATTTCCTCTGCACATAATTCAACTTGCCAGCAGTATGCTGATTTCTGAACCTAGACATTCTCAAGTAATGCTTCACTTTTGGCTATCAGTCAATTCCTTATGGGACTCATCAGCTGATAGACTTGCACTTCCTTCTGACAGAATTATGTACTCTCATTCTTGGGTTTATCTTTCAAATGGCACAACTTCAAGAGCAATTATAAATTTCAGGGAGTTAAAAGAGAAAACCATATCTGACTCAACTACAGCAAAGTTTCATCTATTGAGAGTCAGTGTACTAGACTTCTCCAATCTCCATAAAAATCTAAAAAGATGGGACAGACATTTGTTTTCAGACACTGGAGAAGGGGTATCCTTGGATTGTGATCTCTAAGAGAGGAAAATAAAGCAAGGACTGATGTGATGAGAGCTTTCCGCAAGAATACACTTTACACTTTACAGAACACAGCGACTTCTGCAGGGATACCGCTGAATTAACAATGACAGCTCGGACCTTTGGTTCTTTGAAAACCCACCAAGAGAAGTGAGAAGTGACTCAAGGGCAGAGAGGGAAAAGTTTAGAGAGGTATGTATGGGAGGTTGAAATTTTGTGGCACAGAGGAAAGAAAGGTCCATGGAGAAACTCAGGAACTATGCAGAGGGTTCAATTTTGTCTTAAGAAGAACACTGGACTGTAGTTTTATGTGGTGAGATGCAGACCCCAGCCAAAGAAAAGCTACCAGAGAAAATGTCACTGCAGGGGAACATAAGCAGAAGACCCAATGCTCACATAAGGTCACCTGGAGTAGAGGGACACTTTAAATATATGAGGCATTTTTAGAAATCTCAGAAGAACCGCACCTTAACGAAATGCTCACCTAACCAGTTAGACCAGTTAATGCTAGTACATCTTCAAAGAACTTGGAAAGGATCAAGCCAACTTTCAAGTTAATTAACAATCTAGTTTAAAAAAAAAAAAAAAACTAAGTCGATCACCATTACAAACTTAAAAATTACACTTTTTGCATCTGACAAATAATCCTGAACCAGTGAAGAGGCAAGACTATATGATCCACAATTACAAGAAACTTTGGTTAATAAGAAACAATGATAAAAAGAAAAAAAAATTGAAAATACACGGTGAAAGAATTTTAGGGGTATATTATGAATACATCTATGAATAAGAATAAAAAAGAAAAACATTAAAGACTGATAATAGAAAAAACTAACCAAATTGTGAATTGAACATATAGAGTTGAAACTCTGAAATAAAATGTTCACTGGGTAAGCAAAAGGAAAAATTGAACACTAGAGAGGGAAAAAGTCAGTGAAACAGAAAATAGAGCAATGAAAGTTTTCCAAACATAAAGCACAAAACAAATATGCTTAAGAAAATAAATGGAGTTTCAATAATCTGTGGAAAATACAAAGCAGCTTAATGGATTTATAATTAGAATATAAAAGGAATAAAAGAGGGAGGAAGGGAGAAAATGTTGGAAGAAACAAGTGATACATATTTTTCTATGTGATGGAAATTATAGATTTATAGATCCATGAACTCATAAAATATAAACACAAAGAAAAATATACCAAGTTTAAATATAATCAGAAAAATATTAAGAGCTGAAAAAAAAAAAAACTAAATTTTTTAAAGGTTGCAAAAAATTTATGCTGCTTAAATTAGAAAAAAAAAAAATATTCCCTACCAGAAGGCAGTGATATAACATTTTGAATATTCTGGGAGGGAAATTACATCAACCTACTATAATACAGCAGTGATAGTGTTTTAAAATGAGGTAAAAATAATGATGTTTTATAGAATGCAAAATCTGAGAGAACTTGTAATTAAAAGAATTGTTACACAGGAATGTAAAGGAAATGTAACTGAAGAAAAATTTAGTATCCAAACAGTAAATACTGGATGTTGTTTTTTTAATTAAACTCTGTCCTCGTTTTAAATTTATTTAGAAGATAGTCAATTAGCTAAGCAAATAAAATTAAAAATATTTGATTGAATTTTTGCATGAGGAGATAAAAATGTTTGAAAATTGACAAATGATAGCAGAAAACCAATGTAAGTTTAGCATCATAATCTTTTACTTTATATGTGAAGATGAATCATATCATTTGATTAAAGTAGATTTGATAAATAAAAATAAATATATATATATTATATATATACATATATTTTATTCTAGGGGAACTGCTAAGAAATAAAATGAGGAGGTTACTTATAAATAATAATTCAATAAAGATGAATCAACAAATTAATCTAAGAAAAGCAAAATATGACAAATAGGATTACATCAAATTAGAAAGTTCTGCAAAACAAATGACAAAGTGAAGACAACCTACACAGTGGGAGAAAACACTTTCAAAATATAAATATGACAAGGAGCTGATTTGCAGAATATATAAGGAACCCCCAAAACTCAATAGCACATAAAGTATATGATGAAAAATTTTATATTAAGAGATTTAAAAATGGTGAATAGAGCCTAAAAGTCATTTCTCAAAAGAAGATATACCAATGGCTAACACGTCTATGAAAAAAAAAAAATGACCAACATCATTAATCATCAGAGAAATGCAAATGATATTACCCCAAACCCTTGGAATGATTGTCAGAAGGGAAGAGAAGAGGGATGGGATACGGAAAGACAGTGGACTGACTCTGGCATGCATTACTGTGTACATATATGAGTATTCCAGACAATCTCATCATCACATACATCCACAAGAAACTAACTAAAAAAATAAGTAAGGGTAAATGTCACAAAGATCAGTAGAGTAGAGAGAAGGGAGCAGGGCATGGGAGAAGGGGTAGGGAAGGGGAAGTACTAGAGATAGAATTAGAACAAGTTATAGTCCATGCTTTTATAACTATGTCAAAATAGATTCTACTGCCATAATTGGTTCCTAAAAAGAACCAATTAAAAAGACAAAAGATAACAAGTCCTGATGCACCTATGGAGAAAGGGAAACCCTTGCATGCCATGTCTACTGTACTACTTTACAGATATGTACTACTTTACATATCTGTACTACTTTACAGATATGATGGGAAACAGTATGGAGGTTTGTCAAAAAAAAAACTAAAAATAAAATTATTATCATATTGAGCAACCCCCACTACTGGGTACATATCCAAGAGAAATAAAATCAGTATGTCAAAAAAACATTTGCACTCCATGTTCACTGAAGCACTATTTTTAGAGTCCATCCACTGACAAATGGATAAAGAAAATGTAGTACAAATACACAATGGAATATTATTTAGTCATAAAAAGAACAAAATTCTATCATTCATGACAACATGGATGCTGCATGAAATAAATCAAACACAGAAAGAGAAGCATGGCATGATCTCACTCATATATGGAATCTAAAAACATTGATTGGCCTCATAGAAGTGGAGAGTAAAATGTCAGTTAACACATACTAGGGCAAGTAGAGTGCAAGGCTAATCAATGCGGACCACGTAACAGTTAGACAGGAGATAGAAGTTCTGGTATGTAATTGCACAGTAGGGTGACTATAGATAGCAGTGCTATACTGTACATTTTAAATAACTAGAAAAAAGAAATTTTAAAGTTTTCTTCAGAAGGAAGTGATGGGAGTTTGAAGAGATAGATATGTCTAACCTGATTTAAGCATTACACAATGCATATATGCATCAAAACACTAAACGGTACACCATCAATGTGTACAAATACCATTGTATGTGTTTGTACCACACACAGACACACAGACACACACACACTCACACACACACACACTCACACATGCACACATTCATATATTCTTATGTTATAATTGTCATAAAAATTGAGAATACAAAAATTAAAAATCGGGAATGTGTCTGTAGCTCAGTGGTAGGGCAGCTGCTTAGCATGTGAATGGATGGATTTGACCTCCAGTGTTGTAATAATAATAATAATAATAATAATAATAAAATAGAAAAAGATTTGTATATATGCTTTAGACAAACACTAACAAAGAGAAACCTGATATAACTATACTCACATAAAGTAGAAATAAATATCAAAATAAAGAAAAGTAATAATGTAATTATGACTGATTATCATTGAACTAGGAAAACATAAGATTCAATTTAACCACAATTACATGTAAATATATTCAGACATATGTAAAATATATGCATTAATAAAATATGCACAACAGTATAATTACAGTATCCTTAGTAACTGGAAATAAAAAAATTAAAATATAATAAAAATTTTAAAAAATTAAACAATGTAGCTAGTAAGTTTGATCTAAAAGATATACAAAATGCTACAATCTGGTTTCAGTGTGCAAAGGCAAAATTACCGAATAAAAATTTAGAAAAACAGCAACAGATTCAACTCAGTGAAAGAAGTAAATAAAAATAATAATAATAAATATTAAATAGAAATAAAAAATAGAAACAATTGAGACCAAAGTCAATAAATTAGAAAATTAATTTAGAATTTAATGAAAGTTTTAAACAAATGTAGATAATGATAAAGACAATATAGTAAATGCAATTTTTAAAAGACTACATAGAATTGTAAAATGGAACATATATTAGACAATAGAAAAATTCCTTTCAGAAATAATGTACACAAATAACTTTATCTAAAAGTATTAATAAAATTAGAAAAAAATAGAAAAATCCTTAATTCCTAGGTTGATGGGAACATTCTAAAACTAGTCATGTACCAAAAAAGGAAACAAAATGAAAATAGCAAAAAAAGGAATTATATTTGTAAGTGATATTTTCTAGTTTTTTATAAAAATAATTTTATGGCAACTTCAAAAATATTTCATTAATTCTTTTTCAGAAGGTTCTTCTTGGTTGTACATATTGATAATCAGATTACCCGAAATAAAAATTTTCTACTCTGTTTTTCTAATTTTTGAATTTTGATTTTTTCTCTTCTTACTTTTCTCTGTCATCGATTCACTTAGAATGGTGCATACAAATATTTAAAGAATCATCATGTTAAAAATGATTCATATTACAGCCTTCTTCTTGCTTTTCAGCTTGGATCAACAGTGCTTCTCTTCCCTGACACTATCAGGGATGGATTGCTGGTGGGCTGTTTTGCGCATTTTAGAATCATTGTCTGAGTCTGGAGTCTCTAAACAATAAATGCCAGTAGCAACATGTCCAGTTTTGTTTTATTTTGTTTTGGTTTGGTTTTGGTACCAGGGTTGAACTCAGAGGCACTCAACCACTGAGCCACATCCCAGCTCTATTTTGCATTTTTATTTTTTAGAGACAGAGTCTCACTGAGTTGCTTAGTGCCTTGCCATTGTTGAGGTTGGCTTTGAACTTGAGATTTTCCAGTCTCAGCTTCCCAAGCCACTGGGATTACAGGCGTGCCCCACTGCACCTAGTAACACTTCTGGTTTTGACAATCAAAATTGTCCCTAGATGTTGCTAAATGTTTGGGAAGAGAGGGCTTGGAAATCAGGTATGGTGTCTATGTGTACAGAATCCTGTTTTCTCTGGTAGCCCATCTCCTAAAGAACTCCAAGTAAATCCTTTACCTGGCTATTCATATCTTTATTTAGTTCATGTTTTCATTATACCCCAGTTAGTGTTTGTGATCAGTAGTTATTTGGCAGAAGAAATAATATGTCACTGTAGAGATGAGGTAATAAAAAGACAACGACTTCCCATTTGGGTTCTCTTTCTCGTTTGTGGATCTCTTGCTCAGAGGGAAGCAAGCTATGGTCTGTATGCAGGCTTATGGAGAGTTCACAGGGTGACAATCAGAAGCCTCTGTCAAAATTCCATGGGAGTGAACCAGGAAGCAGATTCTTGACCCCTCAGAAACTTGAGATGACCACAGAGGGACAGTGTAACTCCTACCTCTTGACAGACCCTGAGTCAGAACCCCACATCAACTATCCCTGGATTTCTGATCCTCAAAAATTGTCATTAATAACTAAGCAGTAGGATAATTAATTACACAGCAATAATAACTAATTAAATTTGAAATGTCCTGAGAGGCAAAGTGTTTTCAGACATCAGTTTACTGCTTTAATGTCTTATGCTTCATTCTTGCCTCTAGTTGTTCAAGTCATTCTTTATGAGCAAGGTACAATGTTTATTTTTTCCATGAAGACCCCAAGGGAAAGGCTGTTTAAGCTTCTATTACATAGCTTATCACAGTTATCTTATATATATTTGGTTATTTTTATTAGTATTGATCTTCACACAGATCTAATTGGTGGGTGTACACAAATATAAGAATTATTGTACTGTGGTTAATTACACAAAAAGAAGATGTGATAATTCCAAATCCTGTAAACAAAGCAATGGTCCTGCCAGACAACATAAATCACTATATAATCACAGTTATTCCATTTTAAATATAAGCACAAGTTTGAGTCAGTATCAAGATCAGAATAGGAGATCACGATTTACAAACCAGTATAAAAAAATCATTTAGCTCAAAGAATAACAATTATGATTTTTTTTACCTAAGATAGATCTTTACTAGGTTTTCTATTGATGGTAATATATAATAAAGGACTATGTGTATCATTTTGCAACCACAATAAATGGAACTTTATACTCACTGTATGCTTCAAGATTAGAATGACATTTTGTGACATTCAAAGGTCAGGCACATTTGGTCACTGATGTTATTTTAAACCATCTACAATGATGCTTTCTTTAAAGTGTGTTCACTTTTGCCCTAATCAAAATGTCCAATATTTTTTAAGAGCAACTTCATATAACAGTATCAGGAGTGCTTAACATTCACATTGTTAAGCACTGTGTGGTGTTAACACAACTTATTAAGCTCAAACAACAATCAGTTTTTGTCAGAAAAATATTATTATTAATCTAGTATATCATCTGATTACAATGTGATTCAAAAGAGTGAAACTACCTTCCCCTTAAAATAACATATTGCACTATAAAACTTTTACATTCTCAAACACAATCCAGATGCTACTTCCTCAATCAAATCTTTACTGTTTTCCCTGTTCAGTAAAGAACCAAGTTACTTTTGTATGCCCAGGATATTAATGCCAAAATATCAATATTTTCTGTCAATCAGATTTCTGCTACTATGACCAAAAACCCAAGGAAATTAATTTATAAGGAGGAAAGCTTCATTTTGGTTCACAGTTTGAGTGACTTTCTCTGGTTGCATGGCCCTTTGCTTTGGGCCTGTGACAGTACAGTATATCATGATAAGATCACATAGTGGAAGAGGCCTGTTCCTTCTCACAGTGGCAGAGAAGCAAAGAGAGGGAGAGGAAGGGACCAAGGTCCCAACACCCACCTAAAGGGCAAGACCCAAGGACATAACTCCCTTCCACTAAGTTCCACCTCCTGAAGGTTCCGCCACCTTCCCACAACCATATCGTCTGGCAATCAAACCTGTAGCAC
Source organism: Sciurus carolinensis (assembly GCF_902686445.1). Lineage (NCBI taxonomy): Eukaryota > Metazoa > Chordata > Mammalia > Rodentia > Sciuridae > Sciurus > Sciurus carolinensis. The sequence goes on from NC_062224.1 coordinate 92,665,275, forward strand.
ATGGGCCTTTGGGGAATATTTCGGAACCAAACCTAAGCAGTTTTGTGCATTTACTTTATGCAGAAGATTTTTCTGTTTATGTATCAACCCTCCCTTGTACTACAACTAACACACCATTGTGTATTTATATGTGTGAATATTTTTATGTAAAAGGATGCTTTAATTATACAGAAATTAATTATTTTAGAATGACAGGGTTTTGAAGACTAACTTTCCTTTTTATTATTAACAGTGTAAGACATCAATACATTCAAAATCGCTTGCACTATATTATATATTACATTAAATCTAGAAGATACTTTGGAATAGTAGCTGAAATATGAAAATGTCTACATATTCTTTACATTCATAAAGTGTCTATTTACTTAAAAATAGAAATGAACAAATATAAATTTCATATATACATTCAATGGATACATAAAGCAAATTTTGGGAATATAGTCTGTCCTCAGAGAAAATAAAGTAGCCCTTATAAATCTTTACAAATACAAATCCCTTGAGTAAATTGTATTCAAAAATATATTTAACTCATACTTCTCCTGAAAAAATTGTTACAATACATCCTAAAAATTTGTACTTTCTGGGAGTTTATTTTATAAACCAAAATAATCTAGAACTTCATCCAACAATATAAAATGATTCCCTACCATTTTGTTTCTTATTTAGCTGTGCATTTGACTTATTCCTATGTGGATTTTTTACCTCTCCTTTAGAAGAGAAAAGGTTATCTTTTCATTCTAACACATCTGCATTTAGTTATATTAAGATGAAAGATCTGGAAAGTCATAAAGCTAAAAGTATTTCAGTGAAACTGAGAGAGGAATTTAAAAACCATCAAAAACTATTATCTGGCAAAAGAAGGAGGCAAAGAAAGAGAAAGAATTTGGATGTTCCTGCTAAAAAAGGAGGAGAAGCAAGGCTGAGTTGAGCACACCTGTCATCCCAAAGACTAGAAACTGAGGCAGGAGGATCCCAAGTTAGAAGCCAGCCTCAACCACTTAGTGAGGCTCTGAGCAACTAAGTGAGCACTGTCTATGACTTGTAGTGTCCTTGGAAAGTATGTCACTTTCCTCAGATTTGCGGTACAACACATTTCCCTTTGCATCCTATAATTTTAAAAGGGAAGTAAAGTTCTCTCATCTGACATTTAAAACATTTTTCTCTACGTATTACAAATACTCTTTTCCATGACCCTGCCCATAAAGTTTTATTAAATATATAAAACTGAACTGAATCCTGAAATGTGAAAATCAGAATGCACAGGAAAGACTCTTTAAACATAAATATTACTTAGCCTGTTTAGAAGGTTATGGCCCACACACTTTGCTATGTGTCTGGTTTGTGAAAAAATATTGCTGATATAAATGGAATGAAGTAATATAGTAATGTGATACTATTATTAGCTCATTAGTACATTTCTCACTGACTCTAAAATATCTTATTCTTCTATGGCTACATATCTTTGCCACTTTTTTTACCTACTAGAAAATTATACCCATAAATTGTAAGAACATTTTAATATTCTCTATTCTATAGGCTCTGTAAAGTATAGCTTTAAAACAATTCCTAGACATTAATAAAAGTGGTGGTCACCTGAAGATATATACCCCAAAGAAGCAGTCACTGCTAATTGGCTGAGGGATAATGTTTGTTTGTTTTTAATTTGAAATGCTACATTGGCAAAAAGAAGAAAATGATGGTTTCTTCCTAGCCAGATATCCAATTAGACGTAACAGTCAATCTCCTATTTTAAAGAAAACAAAGGACTTAACCCAAGGATTTGACAAAGGCATATTAAATATACCTGTAATACAAATATTATTCAGGATTTTGTATAGAAAGTTACTTTAAGCTATGTCATAAGAATAAAAATAAACCCTCTGAGTGACTTTTACTAGGAAATCAGAAAAATCCTAATTTTCACAGAAATATAAAATAAAAAGTTAATTTAAAATAAGGCATGGAACAGATGAAGATATTATACATATTAATTTTTCTTTATATTTCACATTTTCTAATTTTTTTCAAAAGATTATGTTACTTATTTGAAAAGGCAACATATTTTCTTAGATGTTTAAATTGACCAAAGTCATTCTTTAAAATATTAAAAAGGCTTGAATTTAGGAACAATTCAAGATAACATTTCAGCAAGAATTTAAGTAAATTATTATCAGTACATTATAAGTGACGGAAATTTTCCACTAAAAGAGTTATAATTTTATGGCAATAAATCATTTTAGACTTATGCTAACTCCTGACTTAGTTTATGTTTATCAAGGAATTCTGTGAAAATGCAGTGACGTACTTAAAAGAAACAGAACAGATAATCAGCATAGAATTTTGATTGCCTCAACATCAGAATCTGAAATGTTTCAAATGAACAATTTGTCATGTTTATCCAAAATTAAGTAAAATTTCAAAAGTATAACTATATATTTTATAGTAATGTGGATAATTTTATGGTTATATTTAAAAAATTGTTTGCAACTATGAGTGATCATAGATTTTTAAAGCACCATGTTACATATTAATTAAACTTACAGAAAATTAATGAAATTAACTACATCTTATGGATATTTATAGCCATTAATATATCATATAATAATTATCTGAAATTTTATACATCAAAATGACTTATCATAACTTCTTGTCATGGTTGTTAAAATATTCTTAAAGATATATACTCAATAATTACTATTATTATTTTTAAGAATGAAATTTGATTCACTAATGTAATTAGAACACTTAAAATGCTTCTCATAAAAACCCTGCCAGTCATGTTTACATATGGTGCATAACTGTGATCTATATGGAGTAGAGTGGGATTCTTTGGTATTTTAAAACTATTTTTTTTCTCTCATGGACTTAATGAACTCATATTAATATATATCCAACTCATATTAATTATTATAGTCTTTCCACCATCATGCTTAATCAATATTATACACTAAATTTTCCTCATTCCTTTCCAGATTCAAATTTATTTTCGTGGGGAAGTAGATAACGTAGATTTGTCACTCATTTCATTTGTACCATTCTGTCAAACATAACTAAAGGAATAGATGTCATCCATTCCTGCTGGTAGGTTGGTCATTCAGGAAAATGACTTTCTATATTAGCTTTGTCTTTTGGGAAGCACTGACTAGTGTCCTAGGGAGATTATCAATTACTTGAACTTCATGTGGAGATGGTTAGAGAGTCCAGAGCAGGAGTAAGTGACTATCAGAATATAAAGATTCCTGTGACACCATATCTTCTTTGCATATTATTGAAGTCCCAGCACCTAAAACAGTAACTGACATCTGATAGTAGCTTAATAAATTTCTGTTAAATGAATTATTTATGAACCAATAAATAATTGTGAGAAAGTCAAAGGAAGCTTCAATTATAATTTGTTTTCCTGTCATGTGGAATTGGTAATAGATGGTAGTTCAAACTCTCAGTGTTACTTTCTTCCTATTTTCAATAAGGTATTTCATAGTAGACTCAACAAAGCAAGGCATGCATTAATTTAACATAGGTACAAGACAAGGTCAGAGACACTAAAGCTGAGAAGAGACAAGACAATTCATCGAAACTTCATCACCATTAGGGATTATCATCATGAATAGCTCTGTGGCAATTTCTTGAGACTTGAAGCAAAACCAGCATGCCCATTCACATCATCATAGTGAAATGGCTATTTTACTTCTGTACACAAGAATGCCTATCCTATAAACCTGGGAACAATGTTATTTTCAGTTTAAACTTATAATTTACATGTATAACAGTAAAAGAAACACAAACACAAAGGTGTAGCAATGAAATAATGCTGCCTAACAATTCACAGTTGACTAACCCAATAGATGAGTTGACTAACCCAATAGATGAATCAGGTCAACTGATTTCTATTTCAAAACTGTTTCTGCCTTGAAAAATTGTCTTTTACATTAGCATCATATATTTTTCTTATATCTCTCCCAGGGGCAAACATGTTAACCTTAATCCGACATCAACAAAAATCAGATCACTCACTTTCCTAAGATATAACCCCTAGTCTCCTCTCATGTAGCATTTCATAAAATTTTCTCTTGCAAAGCATCCCCTGTTGGAATAATTCAGAAACTGTGTTAGCCAGGATAATTCTGGGCAAATGACAATGTATTTCTGGAGAGAATCCAATGTTATACAAAATGAGTGGTTTATATTCATTCCTATGCAAAAGATGGATTCTTAGCCAGAAGGCAAATGCAAATAAGTCAACTAGACAGGTGACATGAATTCACATATATATATACACATGCATACATGTAGAAACAATAGTCACATAACTTTAATCCAAATTCTATTTGAATTTTCCTTCAGAAGAAGCAAAGTTGTGATTTAAATTGTACGTCTTGTAGAAGAAGAAAAATGAGTTCTGAATGACAACTTTTAAGGTGATCATAGTGTCACCAATATTAGGGCCATCTGTGCCCTTCTCTGCTACTTCAGGAACTGTGTGTTTTTTTTACTTACGTCACCTATTTCTTGAAGAGAGTTGCTTAGTTGCCTGATTCTTCCCTGTTTTGAAATATATTCTTTTATGAGATATATTTATGAACATTTATATATTTAAATTACATATGTAGACATGTAAAAATAAGGAAGATTCAGGGCATTCAATTAAGAATATAAACAATAATTTTACACTATGCTTTGCAAAGCAGTCAAGACCAAGAGTATGATACATCTTAATCTAGTATAACATCTCAGGCTTATTTTTAGTGAGACGGGGTGAAACTAACATGAATTACTTGTTCAATCTATAGTAATCATTTTACATTTTTTTATATTTTTATCTCTTGTATAGTTTTAAAATTAATATGTATTTTGGAGAACTTATAAAAGAAATAGCATAAGTAGAAAAAATGCACAAATAGCTTTTCATCTCAAAGTTCATTTCATTTTTGATATGGAAATTATAAATTAAAATCTTTAAGAGTAAATTATTTTATAAAGTTTGTTATGGACCTAAAACTAGGAAACTGCTAAAAGAAAACGGAAAAAATGTTTCAGGACATTGAAATGGGCAAATACTTTTTTTAAAGAAGAAGACTACAAAGTACAAGAAACAAAAGTAAAAATAGACAAATGAGATTAAATCAAACTAAATAGATTTTGCAAGCAAAAGAAATAATCATCAGAGTGAAGAGACACCTATAGAATGGGAGACAATATTTTCAAAATATATATTTAAAAGACGGTTGATATAGAGAATATATGAAGAAATCTAAAATATCAAGAGCAAAACAAGACCCCCACCAAAAATAATGAATAAATGGGCAATAGATCATAATAGATATCTTTCAAAAGAAGACATACAAATAACCAACAGGTTTACAAAAAATGTGCAACACTATTAATCATTAGTAAAAAGTCAATCAAATCTACAATGGGATTTTACCTCATCCAGTAAAAATGTCACTTATCCATAGAACTAGAGATAACAATGCTGGCAAAGATGTGGAGAAAAAAAAAACCCTCTACATTATTTGTAGGAATGTTGATTAGTATAGCCATGGTGGAAAGCATTATGATTACTCCAGAAATTAAAAAAAAAAATTACTATATGATCCAGTCATATCACTCTTGAAATACAGCCAAAAGATAGTAAATAAGCTTGTCAAAGAGAAATATGCACTTCTGTTTCATTACAAAACTGTTCACAATAACAAGGACACTACTGAAATCCAGAGTATCGTTAGGAACTATTTTAAAAATTTATACTCCAATTGGGTAGAAAATCATGAAGACAAATTCCTAAAAGCTTATGATCTACCCAAAGTGAACCATGAGGATATAGAAAACTTAAACAGACTAAGATCAAACAATGGAATTGAAGCAGCTATTAAAAGGTTTCCAACAAAGAAAATTACAGGACCAAATGGATTCTCAGCTGACTTCTACCAGATGCCAATAATAATATCAATCATCCTCAAATTATTCAATAAAACAGAAAAGGAGGGAACACTGCCAAATTAATTCTATGAAATTATTATCACTCTGATAACAAAATCAGACAAAGACGCTTGAAGGAAAAAAAAAACTTCAAAAACTTCATACCAATATCCTTGATGAAGACAAATGCAAAAATTCACAATGAAATATTGGCAAATTGTGTTCAAAAACACATTAAGAAGACAATTCACTATGATCAAGTAGATTTCACCCCAGGGATGCAAGTTGGGAGTTTGGTTTAACACATGCAAATCAACAAATGTAATGCACCTCATAAATAGAATTAAGGACAATATTCACATAATTATCTGAATAGGTACAGAAAGATGCATTTGACAAAGTCCAGTACCCTTTCATGTTTAAAGCACTAAAGAAAATAGGGATAGAAAAAACTTATAACAACATTATAAAGGATACATGTGACAAACCCAAGACAAACATCATAGTGAATGGAGAAAAACTGAAAGTATTTGTTCTACAAATAGGATCAAGGCAATAATCCTCCCCTGCCCCCAACTCTCATCATTTTTATTCAACATAGTCCTTGAAACACTAACTGGAGCAATCAGGATAAAGAAGGAAATTAAATGGATATGAAAAGAAAAAGAAGTCAAATCACCTTTATTTACCAATGACATGATCTTGTATTTTGAAGACCTAAAACACTCCACCAGAAGAATTCAGAAATGACAAACAAATTTAGTAAAATAGCAGGATACAAGATGAATACACAAAAATCAATAGCTTTCCTATACTCCAATAAAGAATCTGGTGACAAAAAATTAGGAAAAGTATCCCATTCACATTAGTTTCAAAATTAAAAAATAATAATAATAATTGGGAATTAATCTACTGAAGGAAGTGAAAAATCTCAACAATGGAAATTGTAGAACACTAAAGAAAGGAATTGAAGAAGACATTAGAAGATAAAAAGACCTCCCATGTTCTTGAACAGGTAGAATTAATATTGTCAAAATGGTCATAATACCAAAAGCATTACATAAATTTGATGTGATGCCCATTCAAATCACCAACAAGATTCTTCATAGGATTAGAAAAAACATTTCTAAAATTCGTTTGGACAAATGAGAGGCACAAAATAGCCAAAGCAATTGTGAGCAAGAAGAACAATGCTGGAGGTATGACATTAACTGATCTCAATTATACTGCAGAGCTTTAGTAGTAACTACAGTACAATACTGGCACCAAAACAGACATGAAGAACAGTGAAGCAGAAAAGAAAACACAGAGACAATCCCACATAGATAGATTCCTCTTCAAATCCACAAAGATGCCAAAATACCCATATATATATATATATATATATATATATATATATATATATATGAAAAGATAGCCTTTTAAATAAATGATGGTGGGAAAACTAATATATGGAGAAGAATAAAACTTGATTCTTATCTCTCATTCCTCACAAAAGTCATCTCAAAGTAGATCAAAATTCTAGGAAGTAGACTAGAATGTCTTCAACTGCTGTAAGAAAATGTAGACTCAATATTCCAACACATTGACGCAGGCATCAACTTCCTTAGCCAGACTCCTACAGTGCTAGAAAATAAACCAAGAATCAATAAGTGAGACAACATCAAATCCAAAAGCTTCTGAATGGCAAAGGAAACAATTTAGAGCTTGAAGAAAAAGCCAGGAAATTGAGAGAAGACCTTTGCCACCTGCTCCTAACATAGAGAATTAATAACCAATATATAAAGAACTCAAAAAACTTAACACCAAAAACAAACAAATAACTAAAATTAATAAATGTACAAAAGAACTAAACAGATATTTCCCAAAAAAAGAAATATAAATGACCAATAAATGTGCAAAAAAATATCTGTCATATCTAGCAATCAGGGAAATGAAAGTCAAAACTACCTTTAGATTCTATCTCACTGTATTCAGAATGGCAGTTATTAAGAAAACAAATACTAGTAAATTTTGGCTAGAATTTTGGAGAAAAGTTTCACTAAATAGTTCCAGTAGGATTGCAAATTAGTAATCACTAATTAGTAATCACTCTGAAGAACAGTATGGAGATTCTTCAAAAAACTAGGAATGGAATTACCATATGACCCAGTTATACCACCCCTCAGTATATATCTAAAAGATCTAAAATCAAAATACTATAGGGATGCAGTCACATCAATGTTTATAGCAGCACAATTCAAATAGCCAAGCTATGGAACCAACCTAGATCCGTGCCAACAGACAAATGGATAAAGAAAATACAGTATATATACATAATGGAGTTTTACTCATCCACAATTATGTCATTTACTGGTAAATGGAACTGGTATAGAACTGGAGAACATAATGATGAGTGAAATAAGGCAGACCTAGAAAGTCAAAGGTCGAGTATTTTCTCTGATATGTAGAAGTCAGGCCAAAATAAGGGGGATAAAAAAGAAAAAGGGAGTGGTTAATCCATTAAAATAAAAGAGAATAAGTGAAGCAGAGGAAGGGGATTGAGGAGGAGAGGGAGGGATAGGAAAAGGGAGGAATGGTGGAATGAATCTGACCAAGCTTTCCAATGTAGCACAGTGAGTTTCACCTTCATCTGTATTCATCATGTGCTAATTTAAAAATACTATAAATAAACAGAAGAAAGATGAATAGAGTAGAGGGAAGGAAACAGTGAAGAGAGGAAAAAAGGGAAACAGGAAGCACTGGGGACTGAATTTGAGCAATTTATATTCCATGCTTGTACAATGATGTCAGATGAACCCTAACATTACACGTAACTAAAATGAACTAAAACAAGAAAATCTAGGAAGAAAACATAACTGGCACAGATAATGGGGGAAAGGGAAAACTTGCACCCTATTGGTAGAAATGTAAATTAGTTCTGCCCTTGTGGAAAGCGGTATGGAGGCTAACTCTAAAAATTACAAGAATAACCACCCTATGATCCAACAATCCAATCTTTATAAGATACATCCAAAAGAAAGGAAATTAGTGTGTCAAAGAGACCTCTGAACTCCCATTTCATTGTCGCACTACTCACAACAACCAGGAAATGGAAACAATGGATTTTTCAATCAATTAATGGGTGGATCAAGAAAGTGGAGTACATATACACAGTGCAGTACCATTTCATCACAACAAAGAAATACTGTCCTTCATGACAGCTTGGATGCTATTGAGATCATTATGTTAGATGAAATAAGCTGACACACAAAGACAAGTGCTGCATGATCTCAGTCCTATGTGGAATCTTATAAAAAATATTTCAAAGAAATTGAGAGTAAAATAGTGATTACCAGAGGCTAGGGAAAATAGGACAGAGGGTGGGAAAGAGAGGTTGATCAATGGATACTAAGTTGGAGTTAGATGGGAGCAAGAAATTCTGGTGTGCTATTGTATTGGGACTAATGACACGTTAACTAACTCAGGCTGACTCCTTACTCCCTGGAGAGTGAGCAAGATCAAGTCCTCAAAGGCAGTTTCAAAAGTTAATGACGATAAATGGGACCACCATCAGGGATTGGTTAACAACAGTTCCGTGAACATGATCAGCTCATGCTTGCCATATAGTCCTATGGGACTCTCGCCTGCGGTTCCCGCCTAGCCTCCACCCTACATAAAAGCTGTGTGACTTCCTCAATAAATGAGTTCCTGCTGTGACTTGTCTCCCTGACACATCAGTCGGCCCTACCTTTCCTGGTCTGGCCTTGTTGGGGAGTGCACCCTTCTCTTGTCGCTGGTCGAGAAGAGCAAGGGGGCTTAAGACCCCGACACCATTGTTCATGAGAGTGACTACAGATAACAATAATTAATGTACTGTACTTTTAGAAAGTTAGAAGAGGCACTGGGGTGTAGCTTTGTAGTAGAGAACTTGTGTAGCCCCTGGAGTTAATCCTCAGTATCATAACAAACTTATTAAAAATTCTAGAAGAGAGAATTTTGAAAGTTATTACAATTAAAAAATTATAGAAGACATAAATATTTGAGGAAATCAGTTTGTTCAACATGATTTAAAGATTACACAGCATATACATGCTTTGAAACCTAGCATTATCCCATTAATATGTACAGCTTTTATGTTTTTATATATCCACTAAAATGTAACTAAAAGTAATAGTAACAGCAAAAAAAAAAAAAAAGTTATGGAAGGAAAGCATTTCACTTTGTCATATTTTGTTTACCCAAACATAACTACTTGGCACACTAATAATGCTACACTTTCATTTTTTTCCTTTTGTATATTATTTATTTAGTTGTCAAAATGTATGATAATGACTTCATTATCTTTTGATCATGCTGCCTTGTTCCTCTTCCATACACACAAAAACTTAGTAATATTTGATGATATATATTCTGTAGTATATTATTCCTTTATTTTTTATTCCTGGAAATTTGAATAATTCTAAAAAGTTTCTCTTCCTCTCTCATATAAATTACTCAGGTTTTTATTTGAATTCTCTTAATTATGTAAGAATATTGGGACAAATTTTATCTTCACATTCAGAAATATACTTGTTACATATAATGTTTTCTTCAAGTAGTTAGAATATATCAGTACTCTTCATATTGTCCGTGAAATGTCACAATACTCCTCTGTCAAAGAACACATAACAACAATTTAAAAATCTTAATTGCACAGCCACATCAATGTTCATTGCTGCTCAATTCACCATAGTCAGATTGTGGAACCAACCTAGATGCCCTTCAGTTGATGAATGGATAAAGAAACTGTGGCATATATATACAGTGGAATATTACTCAGCCATAAAGAATGATAAAATTATGGCACTTGCAAGCAAATGGACGAAATTGGAGAATATCATGCTAAGTGAGATAAGCCAATCTCAAAAAACCAAAGGAAGAATGATCTCGCTGATAAGTGGATGATGATACATAATGGGGCGTGGGAGGGGTTAGTTTTAGGGTTAGAGTGAGGGTTAGGGAGGGGGGCAAGAATGGGGGAAGGAAGGACTGTATAGAGGGAAAAGAGGGATGGGAGGGGTGGGGGGAAGGGGAAAAAAATAACAGAATGAATCAACCAACATCACCCTATGTAAACATATGATTACACAAATGGTATGCCTTTACTCTATGTACAAACAGAGAAAGAACATGTATCCCATTTGTTCACAATAAAAAAAAAATCTTAATTGGCATTATTTTCCATTAAAAAACAAGGCAATACTTAATTCAATAAAATAGATTGAGTTTTAATGAGCAAAGCAGAGCAAGTTGGATTTGTAGACACAGGAAATTTTTTTTCAATGAAACAGAATCAATGTAAAGTTGACCAGTTATTTCAAACTTACTTTCTTTGTAAGATGGAGATAGAGAAAGGGAAGAATAGAAAAATAACTGTTTCATATCAGGTTACTTCAATTTTCTTTTCCTTTGGATAAAAATTAAGACAGAGGGAAATCCATTATGGCATCAATTGAAACAGTCTGCATCAGGAGATTTGGCTGTTATCTACCATTTTTCCTTGTTTCCTGTAAGATCAGATGAACAACTTATTTTCAGTTAGGTGATGTGAAATTTTAACATGGGTGACTCCATTTTCATTTTTAATTAGGTCTCTTGGGGCCCAGAGTAGGGGCCTGGTCTAAAACAATGGCCTTCTAGAATGTTTATTTAATGCTTCATAGAGATTTTCAAAAACACATCAATACGTGGAAAAATTTTTTTTATCTTTTGTTTTTTGGATGCATTTGTATCATATATTATTATCATTACTTTGTTACTGTATATGTTGTTATATTTTAATAATATGATAGACAATTTATGAAACACTAGGTTTGTTATCTTGCTTCTTTGATGAGTAAACTAACGCAGAATATGGGAGGCTCTTTTAAATCTTCCATAAATTAAGAACGTGATCTAGAATGAACACTAAAACATCATTCAAACTGTCAGCCAAACAGCTGCTGTACTAATGAGGAAAGTAGAATTTGATGTACAGTACATCTGTATTCCTTTTCTTGATCATAACTCATTAGAGATTTCATCTGTTGACACCAAAAGCTAGTTCTACAAACTATGATGGATGTAGCTAAAATAAAATACTAACCATATAGTTGTCTGTAAATGAAACAAAAGGGTTCCACAGGGTTTTATTAATACATGGCAAGATGCCATGACTTTGCTTTATTGATGGGTTTAACAAAATGCAGTTCAGTCCATTTGGAGCTATGTAATTATATAATAATTATTTTAATTTTAGAAGTAATTATTTAGATGTTATTCATATTTGGCTAATTGAATTTCCATTTGCTAATGCAGCATTATTATGCTCCTTCCATCAGAATTGGCAACATAGTTCATCTATCTTGTAATTTTTCAAACAATGTCAGAAATTATACTCATATTTGAACACATTGCTAGAGCTCAATGGACAAGATATCTTGAAACAATGACCATGGTTTCAACAATCTCAGATTAGTATTTTTGAACAAAACATTTATTTTGCTGGGTCCTAGTGTTACTATTACCAATAAAAGACTCCAAAGTCTCCCAGGGTTCCTTGATTCAGCTGTGCTTCTTCTCTTCTACAGAACACACTTAACAAATAACAGTTATGTGTGGTGAACATCAAGGAGAAATATTAATGTGCCTTTGTCAGTTTGGGCAACCATAATAAAATGCTTTATTGCTTTATACTGAGCAGACCTTTTTTTTTTTTTGCAGCCAAAGGGCTCAGATCAGGGTCCATATGATCAGGTTCTGGTGAGTGTCCTCTTTCTGGTTTGCAGACTACAGTGTTACTGCAGTATCCTCACCTGGTAGGGAAAAGAAGCCATGAACCTACCCTTTTCTTATTAAGGATACTACTTCCATCATGGGGTCCCACATCAAAACTTCATCTACACCTGATTACCTCACAAAGGCCCCATCTTCTAACACATTCATACGACAGGTTAGTGAATTTTGAAGAGAAATAAACATTAGGTAGATGACTTCACCTATGCATTTTCTCTACGTCTATCACATTCTGCTTTCTCTCTGGTATACCAAAGTTTGCATTTTGCATCCCCTATCCTCTAGTTAAATCAAAATACAGAAAAATTATGCAATGTAATGAAGTCTATATGTAATAGAAGTTCAGTGAAATAAAGCTTCATTTTATTCACCAAAGTATAATGCTGAAAGATTTCCATAAAATTTTTCAGTTTAAGTATATACTTTCATTTTGAAGTTTATGATTTTTTTCATTGTTTTTCCTCTTCTTGAAATTAAGTAATATGGAATTATGTGAAGCTAAGTGGAATTAATGTGGAATACATACATTAGGAAGCAAGAAGCAGAGTGACTAGACTTAAATAAAAAGAAAAGATGTTCTGTTTGCAAAATAAAAGACTAAAAAGGACATGACTTAGCTTCTTAAGTGTCCTACTGTGTGGCTATCTCACAGAGAAGTCATTAGTAATCTAAAACTCTCACTTGTGGCTGATGTAGAGTCACGATAACTCCTCCATTCATTAATTGGCATTAAAAGCAATTAGAGCACCATTATATCTTGAACTGTGCACCCCCAAAATTCCTGAATTGGAGTTCTAAGTCAAAGTACCTCTTAATGTTTCCTTATTTGGAAATATGGTAATTGCAGATAAAATTATTTTAAGATAGGTCATGATGGAGTAGATTTGATCTCTAGCTTAATATAACTGATGCTTTTATGAAAATGAGATATTTGGACATAGACACATACATAGAAAGATGCAATGTGAAAGTGAAAGAAGAGAGAGAATTGGCACAGCAAAGACCAAGGAAAACAAAAGATAGCTAGCAAACATCACGAGTTAAGAGAGGCATTAAAAAAAATTCTCCCTTATATTAGGAGGAACTAGCCCTATTAATATCTGAATCTCTCATATCTAGCCTCAATAACTGTGAGATGACAAATTTTTGTTGTTTAAAGCACCTTCTTTGTGGCACTTTGTTTAGGCATCTTTCATAAACTAATACAAATTTGGTCACTTTAGGTTAGCCACAATAGTTAGATCAATGCTGACTAAGCTTTTTTAGTATTCAGTGAAGAGAAGCAGTCTTGAGAATATTCACATGTGTTATATTTCAGTGTTGCACACAAAATCATTCAAAATTTTATAACAGTGATATATATAGTCACAATACTATGATTTTTTTTTTTTACCAAGATTTAAAGACTACAATTTGGCCAAAACTTTTCTTAAAGAGTTTTCAAAGAATATAATAGATTTCTAAAGCTTTGAAACTACACATTGTGTTGGTTGGTTTTCTATTACTGTTATAAATACCTGAGATTAATTATTAATAATTATTAAGGGGAAAGGTTTATTTTACCTCACAGTTTTTGAGGTTTTAGAAATACATGGCTAATTAGTCTACTTCTTTGGAACCACAGCAGCACATTGTAGCAAGGCAATACATTTACCTCGTGGCCAAGAGGAAAAGACAGAGAGAGAGAGAGAGAGAGAGAGAGAGAGAGAGAGAGAGAGAGAGAGAGAGAGAAGAGGAAGAGACCAGGGATCCATGAAGACCTTCAAGGATGCACCTCTCCTGATCTAAAATCTCCCATTGGCTTCCACCATCCTAAGGCTCCACCAATTCCCAATAACAAGGTGGGTTGGGGACCAAGTCTTTGGAGTACATTCCAGACCCAAACTATAGCACACATAAATTAACACCTGCTTTCCTTATAAAATTCTACGGTTGGAAATATGATTTGTATTACAAGATTAAACTTTGAGGGTGAATGGAATTGAAAATTAATAAATCATATTAATATTTTAAGTCTATTTAAATAAAAAAGCTGCAAGGATTATTTTCACTCAGTCTTAGAACATGTATCACATATTATGTCTGGCAGCTTTTAGAATCCTGACCTCTTGACTTCATGAGCTTCCTATCTGACATCTTGTCTTAAAATTTTATGACATTTTGAAAGCTGTTATCATGATAACCTTCTGAATTTCTTTAAAGCAACAATGTAAACACTCAAAAATGCCTGTCAAGGGCAATTTAGGATAGAAGAATATTTATGAAAATAAATATGGAAACACAGAGTCACCCTAAATCACAGTTTGCATTTTTTGTTTGTTTTCACTTTGGCACCATGCATTATTTTTTTCCGAATGACTTCAAAATGTCAGAAAAGAGATTGATTTAGCTACTATCTGTATAATCAACCTGCAAAAGGACACATAAAATATGCACAAGTTGTCTTTTCACTTACATTAAATACACTGTACCTTGAAATATATTATCATACCAGCATCTATTGTTTTTAAAAGATAGCAATAAATAGAAATTAAGAATAATCCAATTGCCCAAAATTTCATTCTTGTTTCATGTGAATAATACTTAGCTCCTAGTGAATTTCCATATAATGGATTAACAGCAAAGCAATGACAACAAAAATCACGTGCCTCATGGCAATGGAGAATAAGAGAAAATAAAAAAGAAACATTCTCAATCCACTATATTGCTCAGAGCTGAAGTTGGAATGGGTGTGATATACCTATCATCTATTGACATGATTAATCTGGACAATTACTTTGACTAAAAAAAAAATTGTCTTTATTCTTGTGGAACTCATTTCTGTCATTTTATATTGTTCTTGAGAAAACAAAATTTCCATCTGCAAGATCTTTAGTAATGCTTAATTACTAAAATATTTAATCATATATTCTGATAGGTTTCCCCAACTTCAATGTGTGGCACTATTTCTATTATGTAACTAGAGAAAAGAAAATGCTAAGTAGGTATTTTATTTTTATCTAGTGTTGTAGAACAAATTACTCTAAAATTCTTCAGGTTAAAACAGTTAACATTTTTCAGTTTACAGTTTCTTTAGGATAGAAAACCATGTCTGTGGCTCCAATTTTCTCATGAAGTTGCCCAAAAGCTGTTAACCAAGGTTCTTCTTTTCTGAACACTTGACTGATGGTTTGAATCTGCACCCCAGATCACTCATGTGGTTATTGGGAGACCCTGGTTTCCCAACATGTGGGATATCTACAGGGCTTGCTTTGTGAGAGGGCAGTAACTTCTCTATGGCACAAAATACAAGACAAACAGGAGAGAACACCTAGGACAGAATCTGCCATCTCTTCATAACCTAATTTCAGAGTGGTAACCCATGCTTTCTGCCATATTTGATTTGGTAGAAATGAATTGATGAGTCTTGCCTACAGAAAGGGCCTGGGGAACAGAAGGAGTGCAATAGACAGAGATAATTGAGGTTCAAATCTGGAGTCTTTCCACCACAAATGTCAGAATTCACATGTATTTCTAAGTACTTAAACAACATACAGGAGGAACATGTTTTAAAAATAAAATTGTGCACATACAGCATTGTTTATTTTAAAATATCTTTTATAACATTTTATACATGAGGTACATATTTTTAAAGTGAGATTATATATTGAATCTGTGAGATAATATTTTGATTCTAGACAAGTAAGTGAAGTAAGGACTATGGTGTAAAAAATAAAACTGTTTCTTTAGGAATTTCAAGACAAAAGCAGTGCCGTTTTGTTTGTTTGATTGTTTGTTTTTTATAAGTCCCAAAGCCTTCATGTAATTTAAGAAATACTGAATTATTACTAGCCTCTACAAGTAACAATAGGTGTTGGCAAGGAGGAGGTGGGGAAAAAGGTACACTCATACATTACTGGTGGGGTTGTAAATTAGTGCAACCACTCTGGAAAGCGGTATGGAGATTCCTTAGAAAATTTGGAATGGAACCACCATTTGACCCAGCTATCCCACTCCATGACCTATACCCAAAGGACTTAAAATCAGCCCGCTACAGTGATGCAGCCACATTAATTTTCATAGATGTTCAATTCACAATAGCAAGATTGTGGAACCAACCTAGAAGCCCTTTGATTGATGAATGGATAAAGAAACTGTGGTACATATATATGCAATGGAATATTACTCAGCCATAAAGATGAATAAAATTATGGCATTTTCAGGTAAATGGATGCAGTTGGAGAATATCATGCTAAGTGAGATAAACAAATCCCCCAAAACCAAAGGCTGAATGATTTATCTGATAAGCAGATGATGATACATAACAGGGGGTGGGAGGGAGGCAGGAATGGAGGAAGGGTGGATTGTATAGAGGAAAAAGAGCGGTGGGAGGGGTGGGGGGAAGGAAAAATAACAGAATGAGACAAACATCATTACCCTATGCATATGTATGATTACACAAATGGTGGGACTCTATTTCATGTACAGAGAAACAACAATTGTACCTCATTTGTTTACAATGAATCAAAATAAATAAATTTTATATATGAAAAGTATTAGTAGCAATAAGAAAAATAGACATTGGAGCTAGAAGAAGGTAGGCATCAACCTTCATGAGGAAAACAGTTAAAAGTAATAATTCACCATGAAGGAGATAGAGATTCTCTGGGATGTCATAATTATTTGTTAAAAGATGACTTTATACTAAGCATTAAATTCTGTTTCTTGAGTTTGTCTCCTAGGTCTATCATTATTTCAGATATATTTACAGAAGATGCTGAAAAAATAAAGGTTACATCTGACACTCAGGAGTATAGTTATCAAATTAATTGCTGTAATTTTCACGTTTACACCTGACAAAAATAATTCTTTTATTGGAAATTAAAAGTATTGAAATTAAAATAGAACAAAATTATTCAAGGATCCTTCAATAGAAAAAGGAAGAATTTTAAAAATGGAAATTTCCATATCTCATCTACAAATATTAAACACCAGAAAATAACTGTGATTGAAAAAGAATAGGTGTGATCCACAGCTTTAAAATTAGCCATATTCTATTCTCATGTGAATAAAAATAAAAATATATGATCATAAACGGAAAAATTAAGGAAATATAGCACAAATGTGTATATCATGAGGATAAAATAATTTAAAATGATCCATTCAATTATAAGAATAAATAATTCTACAAAGAAAAATTACAGCAAAAAAGAACAAGTAAGAAGTTTTTAAAGCTGAGTGCAGTGACGCAGGCCTATAATCCGAGTGGTTTTGGAGGGTGAAGCAGGAGGATTGCAAGTTCAAAGCCAGCATCAATAACTTAGTGAGGCACATAGTGACTCAGTGAGACCCTGTCTCTAAATAAAATATAAGAAAGTGCTGGGGATGTGGCTTAGTGGATAAGCACCCCTGGGTTCAATCCCTGGTACAAAAAAACAGAGATGCATTTAAAGGAAGTAAACATTATATTTAAACATATGCTATTAGTATGAAATGAAAAAAGGAAAGGCATAAATATTTTTTGGATAACAATGTATGAAGTAAAAATATTTTAGTATTAAAAATTAGGTTATGAAACTTCACTTATTACCAGTAAATATGGAGTTTTGAAAGGGCATAGAAATAGTCTGTTCTTTGCCATTATAAAATCATGTAAATATAGGTACATCAATTTTGATCAGGATTCTATTATTTGAAATATAGAATATATGACTCCCAAATTACTGAAGAAAATCAGTATTTTTTTTAAGGTTTCATTCTTTCACTTTGTTACTCTATTCACCATTTCCTCCTTGGTACTGATAATCATTTTCAAGTGTGCTTTTTTAAAAATATTACTATCATTAAATGTAAGTTAAATAAACTATAACCATGTTGAATATGCTACAAATTGTTAGATTAAAGTGATAAGTCAATCATTGAACATATGATTAAAACCAAGAAAAATAAAAATTAAGAAAGTACAGAAATATACACACACACACACACACATACAGTTCAAGTAATATTTGTTTGCCAACAAACTCAAATGGGTTTAATGTCTTATTTCAAAAAAAATAATATGAATACCTTTAAAGTAATACTCTGATTGCAATAATAAACAGATTTGCCATATGATGATTTAGAATTATAAAGGCAATAGTAAAACCCAATGTACACATATGATTACATGACCACCGTGTTTCTATATCATGTACAACCAGAAGAATGAGAAGTTATACTCCATTTATGTGTGATGTGTTAAAATGCATTCTACTGTTATGTATAACTAATTAGAAAAAAGAAAAAAGAAAAAGAAAAAGAAAATGATAGCTCATAAATGCTTAAAAATTTAATGAGTAAAAGTTAAATTAATATTCTGATTTCAATATTAAATAGATTTGCAATATAATGATTTAGAATGTAAAAGGCAATAGTAATAAGAAGACTTTCAATTCTGCCTATAATGGACAACACTACATCTGACCAGCCTACTTACCACTAAAACTAGAAAAACTGGAAAAAAAGAAAAAAATAACATGCTCGTTAGAAGGCATTCATGAACTACAAGCAGAACAATTATTTCAGAAGCCAAGATTCTGAAGAAAAAGGAAAGATATTGAAAAGAGTACAATATTTGTTTTCATTTTATCCACAATGTATTTGCTAATTCTAGAATGATTGTGGAGAGTCTAGGAAGGTGAGCCAAGTTTCTGATAGTTTTCTACAGTGTCATGGGTGACAAAACTGGAGTTCAGGATCCACTAAGGAACAAGAGTCACAGAAAATCCCACAAGTTATTGACTACACTTAAAGAGTAAAGCAGAATATACCAACTCATCCTGAAACTAAACTTTTAAGTAATTTCATTGAAATTCAACTAAGTATGATGTGCCTCTTTACAAATTGTTCTAGGATATCAAAAGATAATCTGATCTGGAGGAAAAGAATCTCATCCAGTACTTAAAATTATCTATATGGATTCGATACATTGTATCAGTCAGGTTTTACTCTGTATATCTAATCAAAATAAACATTTTAAAAAGTCATGAGCTGACAAAAATTTTTAAAATGGACACTATATAACCACATGAAATTTAAGTTATACTCAATGCTCAAAACAATTCTGATGAAATTGTTTAAGAAAATGGAAATAATTATGAAAACGTGAGAAATGATTTAGAAACTATATGGAAGTATCAACAGAACAACTGAAAATTTAAACAGCAGATTCAGTGATTGGTATAGCCAGCTTTTTAGTTTATAAATGGCACTTTCTCATTGTGTTCTATCACTGTAGAAGGAGCCAAGATTCTCAATTGGGTATTCTTTATAAGGAAATTAATCCCAATCATGAAGACTTCCTAATAACCTAAATTTAAAAAGTTCCCACTTCCAATATAATCACCCCAGAGGTTAGGATTTCAATGTATGAACTTCGGCAAAACAGATATTCAGACCAGAGCACTAAGTAAATTTGGTGATATATGAAAACAATAATATATTACAACCATATTTGATGTATTCCTGGAATGTGTGGTGGGTGTACTAGTAAAATTAAACCAAATTAATTCATAAAATTAGCGAGTAAAAAGTAATGAAACTATATAGCAATTCTAAAATACAAAGAAAAAAGATTTGACAAAATATAATAGTTATTCATGCTAAAAGTAACATAAACAAAAAGTTCAAAGAAACTAGGAAAAGCAGAGAATATATTTAATTCAATTAAGAATTTTTATTTAAAAAAAAAAAAAAAAACTTATGGAGGGCAGAGATGTGGTTCAGTGATTGAGTGCTTACCTAGCACATGTGAGGCACTGGTTTCGATCCTCAGAATCACATAAAAAAATAACTAAATAAAGTTACTATAAGAAAAAAGATTCAGCTTTAAAAAAAATAACCTATGGAAAAGATTATTCTTAGTGGCCATAATTTTAAAGATTGTCCATAGCTAAGGATGTTAAAGTAAGTATATGAATGTATTGGTCTTATTTAATCTTGTGTTGGAGATTACAGCCTATAATATAATGTAAAACAATAACAGTAGTAGGGATTGTTATGCTATAATTATAATAAATATTATCATAGAACTCATAAGGATGAGAAAGAATATCCTAGGGGGCCATATTGTGGAACGTCATTCTGAACTTCCTGTATATAATGGTACATACAGTGCCACATGATGAGGTTTTGGCCAATGACATTGCATATACAGTGGTTCTCTCCTAAAATATGGAGCCAAAAGAAATCCTCTCACCTAGTGACATCATTGCTCTGGTATTATAATAGCACAACTCATTATTCATGTGTTTGTGGTAATGCCAGTGTAAGCAAACCTATTGTGTAGTGTGATATATAAAAGGAGGAGCAATATGTAATAGTTTACTGTGATAACTGTTGCCAGGGTCCAGCCCTAGCAGGAGTCCATGGGTTCCACACAGGTAAACGGGGCGCGGGGAGACAGCATCGGGGATGGATGGAGAATGAAAGACACAGACTCTAGTTCTGGTGCAATCAATCCCACTTTATTCTGGGGAAGGTTCGGTTTATATACATTTTTCTTCAGGCTATTATGGCAGTCTTGTGATTAATATTAAAGAAGTTTCCAAAGCCTAGGCAGAAATTGTTTTTAACAAGGAACAGAAAATTATGAGAAAACAGTAACCTTACAGATTATCCTTACCTAATCACAATTATTTTAAGAATATCTAACTACGTTGATGAGCTAATACAATGTTTATTTCCTTAATATCTAAACTCTATGTGACCTAAGACTATTCTTATTATTTTCGTGGTTAAAGCGATAGACAAGTAATCTCATGTGAGACCATCTCTACTAGGTCCATCTGGTTAATATCTAAATTGCTGAGTTAAGGGCTACAGGAGGGCAGCGGTCTCAGTGGTTCTCGTGGCCAAGTTTTTTTACTGAATAGATTACCTTGTCTTACGTAGCTCTTTTTTCCAGAACAGGGCATTGTGCACCAATGTTTATTATAGGGGTGACCTATTCTTTGTAGGAAGGAAGGAATGTTGTGAAACCTTATTCTTTTACCCCACCACCATCGTTAGAATTTAACCAGCCTGTTGGAGACAAAGGCAGATCTATAACTATTTTCTCCAGAGGCTTTCCGGGACTCATTACACGGTTGTAAAGTTATTTTTAATTTTGTTAGTGGTAAAGGCCCATTGTTTTTCAGATTGTAGGTCATATTTTCTGGAATTTTTGTTGTATTCCCCTCATCCCCTTAAGCAATCTGTTCAGACTGAAATGAGTAATATATTATCAGAAAAACACAGAAGAAAAAACACCATGCTCCGGAGCAAAACATCCGGCAATTCCTTTTAGGATGAGTCTTTGCAATCATCCTCCAGAGGATCTTCGTCAAGCACTGGATGGAATTCCAGATGCCCCCGCAAACTATGCTACTCATCTTTGTATTTATTATAGTATATTTGTTTTTTTCATTATGATTTTAGAGTGTTCACTTTCTACTTATAAAAACAAAAGCTTAGTGTGAAGTAGTATGACATGTTAGGCAAGCCACCAGTTTCATAAATCTCATGTTTACTTCCTATATTGATTATAGCAAGAGGCCAAGTCTAACAGCTGACCTATACAATCTAAGTGTGGGTGGGTACATTCTGTGCTGATCATTCAATGACAAAATTATGTAAGGACATATTTCTCAAAACGTATCCATCATTAGTTAATTCATGACTGTGAATAGGCCAGATTAATTGGACTACAACATGTTTATCATTTTGCAGGTAACATGTCTCTATCCACAGAAATCCTAAAGAATTACATAGATAAATTCTCAGAATAAACAGTGATTTTAAGAAGTTTTCTGACTGTAAGTTAAATATACAGGAATTATATTTCAGTACAAACAACATTTTTATGAAACGTAATTGAAAAAATATCTAACATCAAACATTTAAATTTATTAGGAAGATATGTCATAAAAGATTATTTTACAATAAAAGCTATATACTTTTGTAAAATATTAAAAGAACTCTAAATATATTTTTTGAAAAAATATAAAAAACCTTAATAAATTGTCTTTTATAATAAATTGTCTTTTATAAATTGTTGGATAACTTAATATGGTAAAGATACAAATTTTGTACAAATAAGTTGTTTAGTACAATCACAACAAAATTCCATTAGTTATTGTATGGGAAGTATCAATGAGAATACAAAACATTTATGGAAACCAGAAGTTACAAAGATAACTAAAAATTTAGAGAAAGAAAAGTATCTGGAAGAACAAGACTACCATATATTAAAGTCTGTAATTAATCTATACCAATTAAAACTATACAGTTTTTGTTGTTGCTGTTGCTGCACTGGCAATTTTTGGCAAATAGAACAATGACACAGAATCCAGAAATAAATCTACATACATGTAAATAACTCAATTTATGACAGAGGCACAGCAGAACTTTGGGGGAAATGGCTCACATGGACAATAAACTCACAGAAATGTATTAATAATCATTAATTCTGAATAATATGTGAATATAAGCCAAAATAAACTAAAGTGACATACTCTTAAGAAAGGTTAAAATGATGAATCAATAAAGAGGAAACTAAAGTAGGAAGCTCTGGAAAAATGTAAAACAACATGGCTTCAGCTAAATCATTAGTTTATTTATACATCAGTAGAAATAGTTTGTGTACATGTGTGTGTGTCCCTTCTTGTGATATCAGTACTGGCCATAATGAGGTTTATGATTTTGTACTCTGTGAATTTTAATTTAATGCAAGTCCTTTATTTTTTATTTCATATTTTTTTTTGCTGTTGTTATTTTTCTCTTAAAGGATTCCTTCTCCTCTTCTAAGGCCATTAAGATATTTTCTTAGATCACGCTCTAAATTATTTTATACTTTATCTTTAACACACTAAACAGCAAACTTACAGTTATCCAAATTTGTATTTTGTGGAATCCTGTATAGTAATTTAAATAAGTGAAATACATAATTACAAGGTTGAATCTAGAAAATATGTTATTTTTTACAAATTTCAAAAGTAAGCTTTAGACATCATAATATCAGTTATCTTTGTTGAGAATGTAGGACACTAATTAGAAGCACATATTGGAGTTTGTTTGGTCGTTGATAAAATACTGTATTTCTTGTTCTAGGTTACAGTCACATGTGTATTTTCACTTTGTGAAAATTCATTGTTTTATTTCTATAGTACAATACATATTAATCCTGTACAAAAGTTTAAGTAAAAATAAAATGAAGGTGACCATTTTACAAAATTACAAGTTGTGGACATGTGTTTCTAACTTCTTTATTCCCAGAGTGAGTTAAAATAATATGAATGAACAAAAGACATCTGTTCTCTTCAAAACAGAGGTCCTTAGTTCATGAGATTATAATATATCTGATTGTCTTGGTTAGCATTCAACATACATTTTCAGTGATTTAAACAAGGCACAAAATTATGTCTCACTGGCTTTTAGATGATAACTGCTGTTGCATACTGCTGAGATAATATTAGGAGACTCACAGGTACTTCTTGGGTCTCTCAAGCTTAAGGTCCAGACAAATATTCATATCTCAAGCATTTGCTAAGCATGAAGCAAGGTACTTGAATAAAACATTGCTCGTCATTTCTCCCCCATATATAAAATGATAATGAATGTACTCACAGGTATTATGTGGTTCAAAAGAAAAAAATAAATATGAGCACACAATTGTTAAATAATTTTTTAAAAATAAATAAATAATAAAATAGTGTTATGGTTTAGAAATGAGATGTCCCTCAAAAGTTCATGTGTGAGATAATGCAAAAATATTTACAGATGAAAAAACTATTATGAGAGACAACCTAATCAATACATTGATCTACTTGAATGGATTAACTGGGTTTTGATTGTAGACAGTGTATGGAGGTAAGGTCCCAGGTGGGGCAAGGCAGATTTGGGTTATATTTTGTCCATGGTGAGCAAAGCTCATTCTCTTTCTGCTTCAGGTCTGGTTGTGAAATGAAATTACAAAATCATTATGGTAAGAAACCAATGTCTGGGTCAGGGGTCAGTTACACTCCCCTCTCTCATCCTTTCTCCAGGAAGCCTAATTAACCATGGGCCCCTGCGTTTTAGATTGTAAATAATTGCCCTAAGAGTCTGACTACTTCCTCTTGAAATGTAACAGATTCCTGTGAAAAGAGCTGCTGCTTCTTATCTGTTTCTGTGAACATGCTTTATGTTTGAGAACCTGCACAAGGCCTTCAGCCACAAAGATTAGGAATTTAAAAAAAAAAAAAAAGAGGAAAAAACCCAAAGGTAGGATGTTTCTAAGACGACATCAAATAACCTATAAATATTGTAAGAAACTGTGAATCAGGACTCAGGATTTAGAATTTTTGTTTTCCTCTGGACCTGTCAGCTTAAAATAAAGTTTGGAGTTCTCTCTGAGTGCAGCTTGCTGCTTCTTAACTAGTCTATTTCCCGCAACACTGCCTCAACTTGGACTCAGAGCAATTGACTTGGCTATCTATAGACTGAGACCTCTGAAACTGTGATTCCCAAATAAACTTTTCTTTCTCTACATTTTATTTGTCAGCTCTTTTGGTCACAGCAGCAAAAAAGTTAACTATTACAGGTAGAAGAAGTGTTTTTTTCCTACATGTCTCATGTAATAGTTCTACTTAAAATTTGATTGGCCAGGATTTGGTCACATAACCTTAACTAGCTACAAAGGAAAGTGGAATATGCTATCTTCTAGCTGGGCAGCAATTAAAAGAGGAGGATAAATGCTTGATAAGCCACTAGAAGTCTCCCTACCACACTTGGAAATACAGACACAGACTGAGGAGTAGAGTTTGTAGCATGAAGAAAAATTCAGCCAAGACTATTTCTAAAGCAAAAAGGAAGAAACTGATTCAACTGTAGACCCCAGAAGAGGCTTAGGTCATGGATATGTGTGATATAGTGAGTGGTAATAATGAGACCTAGGAATTAAATGGAGGATTCCATTGAAAGTCCATATATGAAAGAGTCAATCCCTTCATCACCTTATATCCTATTTCACAAATCTCTTGGATATTCATCTCCAAGAAAAAAAATCAAGATCCTTAAAAAAATTTCAGATAGTTGTTTTCTAAAATACAATTGAATTAACTGGATCAAAGCAAATTAGAGGGCACCCTGGTGCCCCAAGAGAGTCCTGTATACTATTATGGTAGGATGAATTAGAGTAATTTGCTCTTTTCCCAGAACAGTATGTCAGTTAAGAAGTAGAAGCACAAAGCACTCTCTTGGTCTTCCAAATCACCATTATTATTCAGACATGACTGCACGTGTCTGTAATCTCAGCTACTTGGGAGGTTTGGGCTCAGGGATTGCAAGCTAAGGCCAGTCTGGGCTAATCAGTGAAACTACATCTTAAAATGAAATAAAAAGGGATGGGGATGTAGCTCAGTGGTACAGCAGCCCTGGGTTCAATCCCCAGTGCCACACACGAACACACACACACATATGCACACATACAAATCACCATTCCTATATATTTTACTAATTAATTTCTTCTTCAAAACTTCTGCTATTCTCCACATCAAATGCTAACATTTATGGTCATTGATGCCATTTTCCTGTTTAGCTTATGATTTCCATTCTTGCTTTTCCCACTTCCCATACTACCATTACTCTGATGAAAACTTTTGAATATACACTCTTGATCACATCACTGCTTAAAAAAAATCTTTATAAGTGTTTGCAGTATCATTTAATACACCATCTTAATAGTTTACATGGCTCATAAAGCCTTGCATTATCTGGGCACTAAACATCACTTGTCACTTCAAAGTAGTTTTTGTTCCTCCCTACCTCTCCTGAAATCCACTGTTTTCTTCCATACTGGTTTTCTCTGAGGTTTCTGAATTAAGACATTTGCAACATGACTGAAATCTTCACCCACCTCTTCCTTCCTTGCCTGGCTTACTCAAGTTAAAGAAAGCCATTCCATTATTGAATTTTATATATTTAATTTGTACAGCATAACGTTTTGATATCTATGTATGTTGTGAAGTTAACATTTTCATCTCACATAGTTACTTTTTCTGTTCATGTGGCAAGAGAACCCAAAATCTATTCTCTTGGCCAATTTCCAGTATACGCTATGATATTAACTAGTCGTCATGCTGTCCGTTTGACTTCTCAGAGAAAACATTTTTGAACAATTAGTTCATCTGCAGCCATCCATTCCACACTCTATGGAACACCTGCTTCATTCTAGCACTTAGCAATTTGTCATTACTTCACCAAATCATAGGCTCCAGGTGGGTGGGGTTAAGTCAGTCTGTTCAGTTATCCTCACATAACTTGTAAAGTTCAAGTTATCCTTGCATAACTTGTAACAACTAATAAATATTCAATAAATATTTGTTAACCAATGCAGTCTGACATGAGTTTCATTACAATGAAAGAGATATACTCCTGTAAGGCCAAAATAGTAATGCTTCCTAGCCCTATCTGTCTCTGAAATCTTATTCATTAATTTCATGGAACTAAATAGATGAATCCATTTTGGTGTTTGAATGCTTAGCTTCTCAATAGTATTTGACAGTATTGGCAAGTCCCCTAATCAATTTTAATCAAGGGACAAAGGAATTAAAATGTTAGTATTTTGTTTAAATCAGACAAATAATATGCCAACTCGAAATGCAGAAATAGCATCAGAATAATTCTAAGGTCCCACTCAGTAAAGCACTTACTCCCTTAGGACTCTCAGACCTTGATTGCCTTCTGTAGTCAAAGGAATAAGTTTAGTTCACAGCCAGGATTGAAATGACCCAAATATTTTATACATTTGTTGTTTTTTCCCTTAGGTTAAAGCTGCCTGGGTAAATTATCAATGTACTATGAGTCAAAAGGAAAGGAATTGGTTATAGGCTTCTAATATTCTTTGTTTGTTTGTTTGAAAACAGAGTTCAGCATGTTTTCAATCTATGTTTGAAGTTTTATTTAAGATTTTGGGTCTATTAATTCTAGATAACTATTACTCTGTGAGCTTTCTTTTGAGCTCCTCCCTAGAGATTTTCTGTTTCATATAAATGTTAGAAGTTTCAGAAACTCAAATTATATACATCAATGTTTAAATCTCATTTGTGTACTTATTCACTTATTCAGCAAATATATACTGGTAATCTCTGTCTTCTGTGTCCACAGTGCTACATACTGGGGATAGAATTTTTTTTTCCCCAAGTCCTTGAACTGACAGGGTTACATGGTAACCTCTTTTTACAGTTATAACCCTGCATGAAATAAATCACTCTCCTTGCATTGTACCATCCAATATTGAACTGGATCATCTCCATATGCACACATTTCTGAGAAATTATTAAGTAATAGTGTCCAATTTAACTTTTAAAAAAATAATAGCCATGACCAGGCTATTAAAATGTATAATATTTGGAATATATCATTATTCACTGAAAACGAGGCAAAAAGATTTAATATGATTATCTGAAGATATAAGAAATAAATATAGTTATAGAAAAACGTATTTATAAAATGAAGAATGCATTCTTTAATTTTAAAAAAGTCAAGAATTTAAAAAAATAAGTAATGTTTTTTAATCTGAACAACTTATCTCTGGTTACATACAGAAAGAACTAGTAATAGTAGCTGAGAAAAAAGGGAGCAGTGTGGTAGGTGGCAGGGGAATAGTGATGATTGACATTCACTGTATATCCTCTAGAACTTGCGAATTTGGATATAAGTCTATGTTTTATCTATTGAGAAACAAATAAGTTAACATAGAGAAGGAAAATTTAAAAATCATTTATTTTAAACTTTTTCTACTGGTCAGACAATACGTATTTATAATATAATTCCCTATATTTTAGCACTTTATAAGATATTGGGAGACAATTAGGAACAGTTTTGTACCCTGAAAAAAGCATCAAGGCATAGGAACAGGTGGAATCCCTGGTAAATAATTTGAGTCTTAGATATCAGCAATATTTACTAAATTCATTTAACTCCTAAGCCTATTTGTTTGTATTTTAACTCTGTCAAATGGAGATTGTCTTGCTTTTAGAATTATCAATAAATTCACTGATAGAAATTTATATAAAGCATATGCTGCAGGGCTAAATATATGTGAGTTGATAACTGTGGCTAAATAAAATATCTTTCCTTTTTCTAACTATACTAACAATGCATTATCATGGCAGTTTGATCAAGTATGTCTAACTAATCAAAATAATTAGGAAAAAATTACTATAAAATATTGATAATGGTTGAGGGCTTGCCTAGCATGTGTGAGGCATTGGGTTCCATCTTCTGCACCACATAAAAATAAATAAATAAATAAGATAAAGGTATTGTGTCCATCTACAACTAAAAAAAACAAAACTATCTAGAATGATACTCTGTACCCAAGTGTTTATTATTTACCTTGTAAGCATAAAACCAAATTATATTTTTTGGATTTAATTCTGTATTTATTTTTATCTGAAACTAACCTTGCAAAATAAACACACTGAACACATTTCTATCACTTATTTTTCATATGCAACTATATGTGTTTGTGTATATATATATATATATATGTATACATATATACATATATATGTATGTAATATTTTCTCTTGTATTGAAGGACAATTGGGGCCTTTGCCTCTTTTGCAAGGAAACTATTATGTAGCTAAAATTATGCTGCAAATACATATCATAGACATATGCAACAATGAATTTATTCAAAATTATTATTTTTTTTTACTCTCAATGAAAATCCAATTTCCATCTTAATGATGTTTTCTGAAATTACCATGCACATATATATTTTAGTACTAAAGCCTATGTCAGTACGACTATGTTGATAATATAGGTATTTTTATTCATGCTACATCAATTCTACCTTTATTTTATAATTTTTCTTTTTATGCAAAGATAACACTATTAATCAGCCATCAGTTGGTCTAGGAGACTTAGTTGTGAAAGTTTTGCCCTGGGCAATTTTAATACAGACATCCAATTCTTGTGTTACAAATAGCATGCTTTTGTAGGATATAAATGTTTTCAAGTCTATGAATAGAGAAAATGATCATGTTGCTTGTGATTTAGACAGGTATTAATATCAGTACAGAGAATGCTTTAAGAAGATAATGAGATACTTTATAATAGCTCCATTATGTAGAACTTTATTTTAGAATAAAGCTAAGGTTTCTTTATCAAAATCAATATTTTAAGCTATGCATGAAAGAAAATAAGTAAATGAATGAATACAAACTAATAACTCCTGATTGTTGAAAACTAATTGCTTATTATTTTGGAATATTTTTTTAAATTGCTTCAAAAATATATATGAGATGTATAGATCAGTGTTGGTAACTCTTTTAGTTTTTGTTATTTTATGAGAATCTGCAATCTTGGAATAAACAATAAAGAAAACCTTTAATTTGTTATCGTTTTCTTTCTCTGTGTAGAAAATAAAATTTATTTAGCTAGTCACCTAGGAAAAAATTGAAACTTACTAGAGAAAATAAGTATGAATTAGACAAAATATTACAATTATCATTGACTGAGAATATAGAAGTATTTGCATATCTCTCTAGCTATTAAATTACATAAAACTATCCATAGATGAATCTTATTTATGTAGAAAGTTATTAAACACACTATCAAGATAAGGAATAATAGTCAAGGAATTGCCATTGATTGAAACAAGGAAGCAGGTAAGGATGAAATTTCAAAGTAGAATTATATCTTGAGAGAGCAATTTTAGACCTCTCAGAGTCCGATTATAAATACAGATTTTCATGAAATAATTCAAGAGTGCACACAATCACATATAAGAAATTTTATCATTATTTGAAAACAAAACAAAATATTTGAAATAAATATGTACCTTTGTTTGGAAAATAGTAAACATGTGTGTCCAATAATTGCAAAATTAAAATTCTTAAAAGGGTTTAATAAATAGGCAAATTGAGTAAATGAATATAATTCCTAAAATCAAGAACCAGAAAATTAAATTTTAATTAATTTGAAAATTTTATTCAGAATTCTATTATATTTTCAGCACTAGTCTTGAAAGTGAGGTTGAGCAGGTGTAAAAATCTGCTGCTTAGTGCCTTTCTCCTGTTATGACCCAGTATTAATGGAAATAAATAATATCATACTAGGAAGTAACCAATTCATATAGAGCAAAGGAAGGAAAAAAAACCATGTATACATTTTTCTTAGATGTTTTGAAAATCAATCACTCCTTACTGTAATCAATCCACCTACAGGGAGACTTTGAAAAATTAGTGTACTTTTATTGGCAATATCATTTGACCACAAATATTAATAAAATATTCTTAAATAAAATATATATTTTATATCTAGTCAATTAGTATCTATTAGTATCTCCTAGTATTTAAACATTAAATTATGGGACTATTTCCTGACTTATTGATGTATAAGACTACCAAATAGAGAAAATTGTGTGTGTATGTGTGTGTGTGTGTATATATATACACACACACATATATATATATATTTTTTTAATTTCAGAAAAAAATACAATGGTAACATATACCTAATATAACATTATTGGGTTTTAAACATAGAGTTCCATGGCAATATGTATGTTCAAGGATTTTACAACCATTGTCGCTATCTCCAGAACTTTCTTTTCTCAACTGGAACCTCTGAACCCATTAAATGATAATTCCCCATTTCCTCTTTTTTCCATTCATTTACTTTCTGTCTCTATGATTCAACTATCATAGTATCTCATATAAGTATTGTCATATAATATTAATGCTTTTGTTACCATGTTTTCTCACTTACTTTGATGCCTTCAGGATCCATCTATGCCTTTGCATGTATCAGAATGCTCTTACTTTTAAGTCTGGATAGTATTTCATTATACATCGAGATTTTTATCTACATGCCAATACTGATCTATATATCTATACCTAGAGGCAGACATCATGTTTTGTTTGCATTTATCTGTCAGTGGAAACTTGAGTTGTTTTCACCTTTTGGCTATTATGAGTAATATTGCTATGGTGGACCTGTTTTCAGTTCCTTTTGTTATATAATCAAAGTGGAACAGATGGATCACATGGAAATTATGTTTAGTTTTTTGAGGAACTGACACAACTTTTTCCATAGTGACTGTATCATTTAACATTCCTGCCAGAAACTCACAAAGGTCCAATTATCCACATGTTTACCAATGTTTTTTTTTTTTTTACATGTGTGTGTCTTGCTTTATTTTTTTTTTTAACAATATCCATTCTAAAGCACATGAAGTGCTATTCTATTGTGGTTTTGATTTGCATTCCTGCAGTGATTTCTGACATCCGGTATTTTCCATGTATTTAATAGTCATTTGTATAGCTTCTTTGACTAATTCTATTCAAGTTCTTTGCTAATTTTCCTCAGTTTTATAAGGTATAGTTGACAAAAATTGTATTTAGGGCATACAATAAAATGTTGTGACATACATATACATTTGAGATTATTATAAATGAAACTATTATCATATCATACTTCAACCTCACATGCTTATTTTTTATTGTGAGAATGTCTAAGGTATATTTAGTAGCAATCTTCAAGTATGACATACAATCATGTGCTACTTAACAAGTCTACATTCTGAGAAGTGCATTGCTAGGTGATTATGTACTTACACAAATTATTTTGGCTATGGAATCACTGGAAAAGAAAAGTTTGGGGGACCTCCATCTTATATGTGATCTGTCCTATGAGTTGCCCCCAGTGTTGTGTGACATGAGACTGTACATTATTTTTAGTTTAGTGCAAGGTAGTGCAGTATGTATATGGAGAGTGCACTATGTATATCTTTTGCCATACACTATAAATGTTTGCATTCAAACAGTACTTAAAACAGTGCCAAAGCACAAAGTATGGTGTTACTCATGTAATCTTGATGATTTTTTTTCTAAAGTCTCATTTTTCTCAACATCTGATGAAAGACTAGGCACAATTTGCACTAACTCTGTTACTGGCATGTGCATGCATGTGCTTAATTCATAGCAATAGATAATGGGGTGGGAAAGTTCATGTGCAACATAAGCCATAAAGTTTTTCCAAGTACTGGATGTACTTGTCTCTAGTTTAAGTTTCTAAATCTAGAGACAATATTATTGAAAACACAAATTAAACAAGTCCAGCCCTATTAGGTTTGAAAATATTCAGAAGCTGGGCATAATGGCGCATGCCTGTAATCAAAATGACTAGGAAGACTGAAGCAGTAGGATGACAAGTTTGAGGCGAGTGTCAGCAACTTAGGGGTGTTCTAAGCAACTTAGCAAGACCCTGACTCAAAACAATAATATAAAAACGGTTGGAGATATGGCTTAGTGGTTAAGCGCCCCTGGGTTCAATCCTTGATATATATATATGTGTCAGTAGAAGTTCTACTGACTTCTATATGCTTGTATGTACATACATACATATATACATATCATATTTATTATTTATACCTAATTGTTTTGAAAAGGTACATTAGTGACAAAATTATTTTGTGAGGAGATAAGTGATTTTTAAAAGATTCAAATCCAACTGTCAGAATGTATATTCACTAGTAACACATATTTGAATAAGTGTCCATATTGATTTTTAAGTCCATTAATTTTCTTTACTAATAACTACATGCATTTCAAGATGTCCTTTAAAGTGGTTGTTCTAAAACTGATGAAAAAATATCAAATGTTAATCACAAGTCTAATTAGTATTTTACAGATTATCTCAAAATTAATTAATTGAATCCTTTCTGAATATTAGAAGCAATTGTTTTTCTGCCTTACTCTGTGTCAATTTTAACTGATTTTGCCCACTAGACTTTTTAATGGATTATAAAAGCATTCATGATAACTGATGAGGTCTTTACCTCTTTCATTTTGATTATTTTTTCAATTACATCTGAAGTTCTGAGTTCCCAAGAGCACTAACTCTTGTGCAACACAAGACAACCCTTTTTAAAATTGTTGTAAAGAGAAGTACAAAGTTTTTCCTTTAGAGGAAATCTTCTAATACTGTTTAGAAACAATTGAACCTACTTAAATTGTCTTCAGTTATATCTGATTAGATAGTCATTAATTTGGGTCTTGGCATTTATCAAAACATTAAAAACTTCATATCCACTGTCAGACTTTACCAGAAAAGCATTATATTTATATTGTTCCTTTCCACCTACTGTGGCTAGAGAAAACTAATTTTCAGAAATAAGTATTATATTGTTCTGGATAGCAAC
Organism: Sciurus carolinensis; assembly: GCF_902686445.1. Classification (NCBI taxonomy): domain Eukaryota; kingdom Metazoa; phylum Chordata; class Mammalia; order Rodentia; family Sciuridae; genus Sciurus; species Sciurus carolinensis. Next base: position 92,699,182 of record NC_062224.1, read on the forward strand.
ATATTATGGATATAAATTACTTAGAGCCACATAAATTACTACTGTTAATTTTTTCTTCACAATTGATCACCCATGAGTTCTACTGACTTCTATATGCTTGAGAAATAGATTTTTGGAACTCTAAAATGCAATTGTCTTTTTCTTAGACATTAACAATTTTTATTTTAATTACATCAGAATAAGAATCTTAACCCAGTAAATTTTTATTTGCAGAGGTCTCATCTTTCTGTCAAATTGATTTTATGGGAAAAATTAATCTTTGTTAGATTTCTTTTATAATAATTCATAATATGACATTTTAAAACATAATTCTAATCGTTGATTTAGTATTTTGCATAGTCAACCACTAACGTCTAAATATACTAAAACAAATGATTTTGTGTTGATTTATATCACATTCATATGGTAGATGATAAGTTTTGAAATGTCAAGAAATGTGAGAAATGGCTCAATGTAATATATTTTCTGATAACTGTATTTGAAATATCACATTGAATAGTGTACTTTTTCTATTACTTAAGTTGATTCTGCTATACAGATTGCATGTATTTCAAAATACAAATTTCATGCTGTATTTCTTATTTAACAATTTTACTAGTATTAATTTATCTTCAAATTTGAGTGTTTTCCATACACTTCAACTTGTGAAACATATGAATGGTGACTATTTTTTCTTTTTTCATTATATTTTATTTATCAATCATTATATTTTATTATCATATGAATACATTATTTTGTGTATAGTTTCTTTTTCTTTATATTATGGAGTTATAAGCACAGTAAAATTTATTCATTTTAAGAATAAAGTTTGATTATTTTGATCAATGTAAATATAAGTTTAGAAATTATAATTTGTTAGGTACTTAGAGGTCTGGATATGGAATTGTGATAGCAGAAACTATTGGTCTATGCTTTTATTCTTGATTGTTCTATACTTCAGTTCTCAGGCCAGCAAAATTGGCATCTGTATATCTAAAGGAAGGCTGGCCATCAAAGAAACTTAAGTCAGTGTCTCACAGTCTATGAGACTGGCTTGACATGAAGTTAAAGCTCACTACAAATACCGTCAACATACCTGAATATTCTCCACAGCTGTTCTCTGCATTGCTTTGCTACTCATGACCTTAATTTGATGATGTCACATTGGACCATTGGGCGCTTAACAACCCATGAATGATCCTACACCAATTTCTCATAGAAACAACCCAATCCTCAGTCTGTTTTTTATTCTCCAGTGAATACTGAGGGACCAGTATCACTAAATAGTAAAATCGTTGAAGGAGTTATTGTTGGCTTATCTCAGAATGTGCAGCAACAGATAATTCTAAATAAATTGACACCCTTAGATAATTTATATATCCAACTAACTTTATCATCAGTTGTTCAGATTGACAAAAAATAACTAGAATATTCTAGGAAATAGTTTTTTTTTTTCAAATTGAAATATAGTTTTCAGTAGTTTAGGTTCAAAACAATGACAAAACCCTGATGGAGACTCTGGAAAACACTTGTTCTGACATTGGGCAGATTTTCATTAGACCTGTTTCTATTTTCTATGGGAATTCTCTAGTTCGTTGTTCTATGAATCTTCCTTCTGGGAGAATTTTACACTCCTAACCACATCTGATATGAGTGACATAAAGGAGAATCTACTTGGGTACAGGTTTTATACCCTTATAATACTGGTACACATTCTGGATTCCAACTTTTGGATTGGCAAGTCTGTCTCCTCAAGAGTTCCTGAGAGAAATGCTCAATTTGGTTCCTGGAATAAAATAGGGCTCAATCATCTTTTTCAAATGAGAACTATTATTCCTCAGAAGTTGAAAGTGAAATAATTGATTCTTTTCAGCATCTTTTGTAGTATCTACCAAAATTCTGTAATCAAATTTCTGGTTTTAGGCTAGGAAAAAACTGACTCACATGTACATAAGTTGAACTCCAATTAAATGTATGAATGCCATGAAAGATCAGTTACATGAACTGTAAAAAAAGCAGTGAATGTTGAAAACAGGACCATTCTAGAAAATTCTAACTACAGATGTGGTGGAAATTTTGTCACTCTTTTATAAGAAATAGTAAAATAGTTTTCTGAAAGTCTAACTGAAAAAAAAATAGAGGTTTGCATTTTTGGAGAAATCTGGACTCATAAGTGGCTAAAACTACCTAGTTACTATTCAATGAATAGACAACATACAATGAAAAGAATACACACACACACACACACACACACACACACACACAACTAAGCTGTATAATGATATTTTCATTTGAAAATTGTGATGTTCTGATATATTTCAGAGCTGGATGTGTAAACCCAAGAAAACACTGGTATGATGTTTATAAAATAAGATGTGTATAAGATACTCTAGAATTCTAATATATTTGCTATTTGTAATTGTATATCTGTTCCTCTGTGGCTTTTCATTATGGGTTTATTACCATTCAAGCAGCTAACTAACCTCTTATTATTAGGTGCTTTCTCCACAAAAAATATCCTCTGCTTTATGTTTAATTACCTTTTACAAATCCCAAAGTCACAAAGCTTATAAGATGATAAGGGGAAATTACTACCTGTGGGCAGGGATGCATATATCTGACATGGGGCAAACACATATATTTCATTAAGACATTATTATCTTAATTACTAAAAATAAATGAAAAGGAGGTAAATTAAAAGGTCACATTTAATCATTGGATATCTTTCTTATATAAAAAATGCTAGAGAAAAGAGCTACTTGGTATATATCTAAAATAGCCAAAGATTCATCATAAATTCTAAGAATATATTCAGCATAAAATGTTTGATGTAATACAAAATGATAAAGCTTATTTTATTTTTAACCACTTATTCATAATACTATAGTCAATTTTATTCATTTTGAGAATCTAGTCACTTAAAATACAAATAAACATACACAATTGTGATGGGTCATTTTGATAATAATTCTGATTCAATAGAATAAATAATAGGTCAGTAATTTAGTTGCCTATAACAGCTTTCTATTAAAAGGAATGTTTTGACACAGGAAATTGTTCACATAACTTTGAGACAGGCATCACTATTTTTCCATAAAAAGGACTCCATATCTTTTCACAATATGAAAGTTTACATGACGTGATTATGATACTAATGCTATTTGAAATTCATTTATCTTGGTAAGACAGTTTTATGAAGGATAGTTACGTGATTAGGAGTTTTATGCTCTCTTAAAGAACAGCCCTGATGACAGTGTGAAGAATTGTTTGTTAAGTCATGAATGAAAAAATGAGAGCAGAAGGAAGCTCTTAACTTCCTTAGGCAGTTGTTAGAGGGTGGACTAGAAGTGTTAGCACTAGAGAGATGGAAACAAAAAGCAAATGCCTTAGGTACAAAATATTTAGGAAAAAAAAAAACAGTTTGGTGGTTTTTTTTTTTCCTAAATATTTTGTACCTCCTCCAGGTAGGGGAGGTGAAATAGGGTGCTTCTCTGGTGGGCTTGCACACCTGTATAGAAGATGGTACCTTTTGTTGGAAGGCTACTGAATGAAGACCATCTCAAGGGAAAGCAAAAGTTCCCTTGGTAGGTGGAATGTGAAGAGACTATGTAGGTGTCTCTCAGGCCTGGCAAGCATGATTTTCCTTTGGGAAGCTTTTCAAAATTACTCATACATCTTTGGATTTAGTTTCTGCCTACAGTAGATTCCAAGTGTCAATAATATTAAAAAGTCCACAGGTGAGTCTGTTGTTAGCCAATTTTGAGAATTGGTGCCTAATAACACTCCTGTGTAGATAATTATATGTTGTATCAATATAAATTTCCATACAGGTTGTTTGTGTTTGAAAATCTATAAAAAGTACCTATTAGAATCTTAAAACATGGAAAAAGTCAAGTATGAAAGACCTGTAATGATGACTCTAAAAAGAACTATAAATTTTTATATGAATTATTAATATTTTTTTCATTAGGGTATTTTGTATTAGTTTTTCAAAATATTTATCTCCATTGGTAGTGTTGAATATTGTGAATTATTTTCTAAGAGTATCTGAGCAAAAAGATGTCTTTTTTTTTCCTTGCATTAACGTTTTAGCATTTGACTCCAAAATCTTGATTTCTTATATTTTTCCTCCTCTTATTCTCCTTTCTTCATTCCTGTTTGAATTATTTTAATACATATCTTATAGCAATATCTTTTTTATATTGTTATTAGTAAATTAAGTTTTTTTAATAAAAGAATTTTGTATAAGGTGTTTTTGGAAATAACTAATTGTGCTCAGACTGACTTTTGTCATACATTCTGTATTAAAAGAATGCCAGCCAGGTGCAGTGGCCCATAACTGTAATTCCCATGGTTCGAGAGGCTGGGTCAGGAGGATCATGAGTTCAAAGTCAGCCTCAGTAACCTAGCAAGGCCTTAAGCAACTTGGTGAGACCCTGTGGCTCAGTGGTTAAGTGTCACTGGGTTCAATCTTTAGTACCAAAAACTAACAAGAACAAGAACAAAATGATGTCATAGTATTTTTTTTTTACTAATCATAATTTAAAAATGATTTCTAATACAATGAAATGAATGGTTTTAATGGTTTTCTAACTTAGGATATAATAAGGAGGCTTTCTCTTTTTATTTGTAGTACTAGGAATTGAACCCAGGGGCACTCTACCACTGAGCTACATCTCCTGACCTTTCTTTTTTTAATTTTGACATATGGTCTCACTAAGTTGCCAATGATGATCACAAGTTTGGAATCCTCTTGCCTGATTTTCCCAAGTAATTGGGATTATAGGTGTCTTTCACCTTCATAACTGCAATGTTGTCTTTTGCCAGCACAGTTAAATAAAATACTTCACTTGGTTTTATCAAAACATGCTAATTATTTGATTAATTACTGAGTTACTATTAGATTAGTGAAAACCATAACACATCTAATAGATTTTAAGAACAGTTATGTCAAGGAATGAATACCTATGAGATCTTACTTTTTATGATGCAAATTAGTGTAAATATGTGATCATGGGTATAGAACTGCAGACATCTGTAATTGTGTTAAATATGTAATGTGTATATTATATATATTTCCTTAGAAGATAATAAATACATTGTAATTAGAAAAAAATGTTGAGAATTCTGTTTATTGGACATACAATAAATGGATCTCTTTTATATGATAGCTAATGAAAAATTATGAGGGTAGACATTAGAGGTCAAGACACTATCATTTTGCAATCATACTAAGTAGAGTTTTCTGACAAAGTAGAGGTAATGTAAATATAGCTTTATACTAGCATAACATGGTATTATTAATACCAACTTCAAAAATAATCATACTTACATTTCCCATTTTAAAATGATCCAAATTTGGCAAAAATCATATATTTGATTCTTTTCTGCAGTATACATGCATTATAATTTATCTTTTTCTTTTTTAGGGGAGGTACCAGAAATTGAACTCAGGGGCACTCAACCACTGAGTCACATCCCCAGCCCTATTTTGTATTTTATTTGGAAACAGGGTCTCACGGAGCTGCTTAGTGCCTTGGTGTTGCTCAGGCTGGATTTAAACTTCCAATCCTCCTGTCTCAGCTTCCAGAGCCACTGGGATTATAGGGATGTACCACAGCACCTAGTTAATTTATCTTTTCTTATGAACTACAAATAATACAATACTGATATTATCAATACTTCATGCCAACAATTCATCAGAAGCTAACTTACATAATTTCTGAAAACTCTGGGTAATTTTTTTCATGATTCTCATTAGTACACATGAGGCAGATTCATTGGCAATGCACATTCTTCATCATCAAATGAAAGATAAAATCAAATAAAAATTCAGTGTTAACTTTAAAACCCATCCTTTAAAAATAAACATTCCACTGTCCTTCATGAGGCACCAAACAAAACAGTCTCAGGAGCATCACCATAAATGTGACTTTGCAGAAGTTAAAGCCATAAATCACATTTATGGGGCTAAAGAAATAGAAGCCAGGATTTGAGAAGGTTGGAAGCTGTTGTGTGACAAGAATTTTTCTGATGTTCCCTCAGTCTATAATGAAGCATATTGAAAAAGGAAGTAAGAAATCTATTGTTCAATTTTCCCCCAAATAGAAACAAAAAATCTGTCATAGGAAAATGTACTTATTGTGCTGTGTTCAAATTGTTTAATTGAACCCAATTCTTTGATAGGAAGGGTACAGAGCTTTCTTAACATCACACACAGATAAAGATGCATTATCTCAAACTCTCATTTCTTATCTCTAGTCATTTGATTTTGCATAATGCCTATGTCTAACTATGAGTTGTCCTGATTCCCCACAAAGATGAATAGATTCATGAATGTCTAGGAGAGTACCTAACATCAGACTTAGGAATCTTCTAAAGGTAATTCTGAAGTGCTTAGAACCTTGCTTACACATGATCATTAGTTATATGATTTTACAGTAAAATTTAATGTATTTGGATGGCTCTCATTAAATTGATATTTAATCATTACTTGGTTATTGAAAATTTGTTTATAAAAAACCCAGAATTTCTATGACCCAATAAAGATAAAAAATCTTCTTTGAATAAATGTCTATTTAAGATCTTAGCCTGTTTTTAACCAGGATATTAAGTCTTTACTAATGAATAATAGGAGTTTCTTTCATATTTTGAAATTAACCTCTTGATATATAGTTGCAAATATTTTTCTACATTTTCTGGTTGCCTTTTTACTCTCTCGATTGTTCTTTTTCTCTGCAGAATATTTTAGTTTGACATAGTTCTGCTTGTCTATTTACAATTTCGTTGTATATGCTTCTAGTGTCGTATCAATATATTCATTGACAAGAGCAATGTCCTGAAGATTTTCCCCTTATTTTCTTGTAAGAGTTTTATATTTTCAGGTCTTACATTTAAGTCTTTAATCCACTTTGAATTGATTTTTGAGCTTAGTGTAAAATACAGGACCAATTTTATTCTTTTGTATGTGAATTTCCAGTTTTTCCAACTACAAAGAAGATAAACAGATCTCCAACAGATGTATGAAATGATGCCCTATGTCACTAATCATCAGGGAAATGCAAATCAAAAACACAATTGGATTATCATTCCACACCTCAGGAAGGCTCATGTCCAACAGTTAAAGAACAGCAAGTGCTAGAGAGGAAGTGAATCAATTAGAATTCTGTCTGCTGTTTATGGGAAAGCAAAATGGCTGGTATGGAAAATAGTACGAAGTTTCCCAAAATAGTAAAAATAGAACTACCATATGATCCAGCAATCCCACATCTGAGTATTTATACAGAATAATTGAAATCGGTATCTTTAAGAAATAGAAACACTCCCATGTTCATTGTATCACTATTCAAAACAGTCATAGTGTTGAAACAACCTAAATAATGATTAACAGATAACTGAATAGGAAAGATGGTACGTCCATACAATGAAATATTTTTAGCCTTTTTTATTGGTACATTATAATGATATATGATAGTTTTATTCATTATGCCAGATTTGTACATGCACATAATATTTTTTACCTTAAAAATAAAGCAATCCTAAGAGATGTGAAAAATATTGAGAACATTATAAGTAAAAAAATACATCAGTGATGATTCCACTTACATGAGGTATTTATAATAGTCAAACTCATAGAAGTAAGAAGCTGAAATCTGGCTTCCCAGAGCAGTGGAAAGTTGCTAATTAACAGACACAAAGTTAAATAAATCAAGATGAAAAAATCCTATAGTTCTGCTGTACATCATGCCAATAGTAATTGAGATTGTATTGTGTACTTGAAAGTCTGTTAAAAAAAAATAGATCTCATTCTAAGTTCCAACCCCAAGAAAATAATATATATTTTAAAAAGACATAAAGCATTTTATCAGTTTATTATTATTTTTTAATTTGTTCTGATTGGTTATACATGACAGTAGAATGCATTTTGACACATTGTACACAAATGGAGCCTAACTTCTCATTCCTCTGACTGTACATGGTGCTGAGTTACACCAGTAGTGAAATCATTCATGTGTATAGGGTAATAATGTCTGTCTCATTCCACCGTCCTTCCCATCCCCACTGCCCTACCCCTCTCCTCACTCTCCTCTGCACAAAGTTCCTTCATTCTTCCCTATCCTGTCCCCAGACTCCACCCCATAACACACACATTATGGGTCAGCATCTACTTATCAGAGAAAATATTTGGCCTTTGGTTTTTGGGGATTGACCTTATTTCACTTAGCATGATATTCTCTAGTTCCATACATTTACCTGCAAATGCCATAATGTTATTCTTTTAGGCTGAGTAATATTTTATTGTGTGTATGTACCACATTTTCTTAATCCATTCATCTGTTAAAGGACATATATGTTGGTTCCATAGTTTATCTATTGTGAATTGAGCCACTATAAACATTGATGTGGCTGTGTCACTGTAGTATGCTGATTTTAAGTACTCAGAGAATAAATAAATAAATGGAATAGCTGGGTTAAATGGTGGTTCCATTCCAAGTTTTCTGAGGAGCCTCCATACTGCTTTCCATAGTGACTGTACCAATTTGCAGACCCACCAGCAATGTATGAGTGTACCTTTTCCCCACATCCTTGACAACACTTATTATTGCTTGTATTCTTGATAATTGCCATTCTGACAGAAGTGAGATGAAATCTTAGTGTAGTTTTAATTTGCATTTCTCTAATTGTTAGAGATGATGATCATTTTTTCATATGTTTGTTGATTGATTGTATTTCTTCTTCTGTGAAGTGTCTGTTAAGTTACTTAGCCCATTTACTGATTGGATTATTTGTTGTTTGGGTGTTAAGTTTTTTTTATGTAAGAGCATTGTTTGAACTTTATTAGGGAAAGTCTGTTAACATTATTCTACTTTTGTGCTGGTATGTACCTGGTGTTACATAGAATTCTCTCTCTCCCCATCCCCCTTTCTCCCACATGTTAGATACATGTAGCAATATTCTTTAGAAAAAAAATGTGTACCCAGAATAATACTTTTCTCCCTGTCACTCAAACAAGGCTAATCACAAAATTATTCAATCAAGACCAATGTAAGCTATAATACTGTATAAATACATTCATGAAAACACATGTACATGTACAAAGATATGGATACATTTAGCTTTATCTCCTTTGTGTGATGTTTTTGTCGGAAATTACTATCACATTAAAGACCATTTCATAAAATTAGAAAGCCTCTGTTGGTATCTTTAATTTCAACAAGTTTCATTAATACGAGAATTATCTGTTCTTAAAGGTTATCAAGGACTCTTCCATCTTACCATACAGTTGGAAACAGAAGGATTAGGGGTAGTTCTACAATCCGTTCTTTCCCCTTATCAGAGACAACCAGGGAAAGTAAGAAAGATGATCAAGTCAAATCCCCTTATAGATGCTAATGGTACATCTTCTGGAAAACATATTTACGTGCATTTCTGGAATACACATTTTATTTACTAGTAGAGAGTTCTTATCTGATCTTTCTAGTTTAGATTATGTTAAACCAACTCAGAATTTCTGCACTTATGAGTCATGAACCCCTGAAATTTTCAAGTGAGCAATATCATTTTTGGAAAGAAACAGGTGGTATTTCAAAACTGAGTTAGCACCTGCCTGTGTGAGAACTGCATGCCACATTCAGGGACTTCTTTTGTTAAATCTAGGACAGAGACTATTAAATATTGTAAGAAGAGATGGTGGAGAATGCACTGATGTGCTGAACTCTCTGCTTTTCCCATGCATGGCAAGTATTTAAATGTGTATACAATATTACCAGAATGCTTGAAATCATTAAGATTTATGATTCTGGTCTGATTTTATGATCTGGCACTTTGTGTTACTTTACTAGTATGGATGTAAATTTTTAATTTTGATATAGTTCAAGATTTCAGACAAGTGCAAGAATAATCCAAGGAACTAAGGAACTCCTATGAATTCTCTAGCCAGAATTGTATGTTTTTTCTTATTCTCTCTACATATATGTGTATGTGTAAATCTTTGAGTGTGTGTTAGAGATAGCATGCTCCTAAATAATTTACCGTGTACTTTCTGTATTCAAGAAAAATGTTTTCTATACTATAATCTTATTATGAAAATCAAAAGTTTTAGGATTAGCACAATATTAATATTTAATTCAGTAGTCCTCAGATGTGGTCCTAGATACAGAAAATCCTGTATACCTTTTGGGGGCTGAGAAAGTCAAATCCATATTAACAATATAACAATAATACTACATTGGCATTTTCTATTGGGTGATGTTTAAATTAAACAAAAACTATGATGGGTAAAACTGTTGGTACCTTATCGTTGAATCGAGAAGCTCCAAACTAATAATAATCACTATGTTCTCCATTCTTAAAAATTTGAAAGAAAAAAAAAGCTAAGCCATTTTTACTTAGGATATGTTCAATAAAGCAATCAAATGTCCAAATAAATCTCCATCCTTGTATACATTCTTCGTTTTAATATCCTGTGTGATAAAATGGAGAACATGTACAAACTATTATGTTGAATATAGAAATACAATTACTATATTGAGAAAAAGCACTTCTGCATTTTTAAAAATATATGAGTGGAAATAACTGTCTTTTAGAGGGATTTCATTTTTACTTTGAAGAATCCATGATGACCAAAATGCAGTGAATATGACCTCATTTTTGGTAGATATTTTCTTAAATATTACTGAAGTAAGACTGTCACATCAAGGAAACAATATGTTGATGTGTGTTTTCAATGATAAAATTAAATTTTGGAGATGAAGTTAGAATTTTTGGAAACATGTATCCACCATGTTACTTTTAATACATTTACAAAGACTTTTCAGAAGAGAAAGGTGCTGATGTTAATACCGAATAATGACATGCATCTGTACTGGAATACCCAGAAAGCTTGGTTAACCATTCAAATGTCAAGTAACTATTGCTGTTTCTACAGGTCAGTCTAACATTTTGCTCTTTTCTTTCTATTTATCCAAGCTTTTTTTTTTTTTTTTTTTTTTTTTTTTTTTTTTTTTTTTTTTAAATCTGTATCTTCTCTTTGACTCCTTTGTTTTAATTGAATGTTTTCATTACTCTACTTTCTCTGTTGGCTACTTTGTATCTCCTTTTTCCTAGTAGGTTTTAGGGTATGTGACTTAATTTATGGTATTCTACTTGATTTTCTTCAATCATAAGTACCTTGCAAAAGCACATTTCTTTTTATGCTCTGATACTTTGTACTGTACTATTTCTGACATATATGTTGTGTCTCTCTATACATATATTATATATAAAATATATATTACTATACTAAGTTTTTGGAGTGTGTAATGCTGATTTAAATATTAAATAGCTAGGGAAAAAAAGTCAAATTATAAAATAAAAGAACCAAGATACCCAAAAGAAAAAATGTTTAGGTGCTCTTGACAGTATGAATGCTGATAATTCCTTAGTTCATGTTTATAATTTACCTGTACACAGAGCATAAAATAATTGTAGTTCCACAGAATAATGAAAATTTCAATGACTTATACATTATAAATATAGTGATGATATAGTGATATTTATTTATTCAATGGAACAAAAATATAAACATAAACAAAGTAAGGGATGAACTATAAAGTTTTTGGTTTTTCGGAGCATAATATAAAGGGAGCTGAAGACAAGTGTAAATCTTTTAATCCTTACTTTTAGTGAGGAATTAATATCACACTTAGGAAATTTAGGTAATAGAATCATAAAGCTTTAAAAATGAATACTAGAAAAACTAAAAGAATAACTTCAAAAAGAGTTACATCTGGGAGTAGAACTGGAAGGAGGGAAGACTTGGGAGGGATATTGTTGTTCTTTGTGGCTTTTTAGTGATCTTGAGTCTTGCCATGTATTTGCATTCATTTTCTACTGGTACTGTAACAAAGTCCTTACAAACAGGGGATTAAAACAATAGAAATGTATCATCATCATAATTTAGGAAGGTAGAAGTTCAGTATAAGTCTCACTTGACTAAAATAAAGTTGACAGTGCCACATTCCTGGGGGGGAAATTTGCTCCCTTACTTTCTCTAGAAGCTGTCTGCTTCCTTGGCTCATGGCACCCTTTCTCCCTCTCTGATTCCAACAATACTGGATCTCTCTGACCAGGCTTACAGTCCTATGTCCCCTGACTCTTTTAAGTTTAAAGATCTTTTGACACATTGCAGCTACCTGGGCAATCTAGCATAATCTCCCTATTTTAAAATTAGCTTTAAAACCATCTTAGTTTTCTTTCACCATGTAAAGTAGCAAATTTGCTGGGGTTAAGGATATGAGCATCTAAGAAGACTATTCTGTCTACCACAATAACAATCAATGTGATGTTTTTGAAACCACAATATTGAGACAATTGGTTTAGTTTATAATAAATTCCCATATATTTATTCTCAGACTATCCTGGCATATCCATGAATTTAGTGTGTTTCATGCAAAACAACAGCATTAAGTTGACCTGTGGTCCTGAATCCAAACAGCTAATTTTGAGAATTTCAAGCATAAGAACTAGGACTCTGTATTTTAAAATCTACCCCAATAACTAACAGACCCCATGTGGCAGGCGAGACCTGGGGCCCAGGGTTACGCCACATGCATCTAAGATGGCGACTGGCAGAGAGCCAAAGGGCGTGCTGAATGCGCCTTGAGAAAAACAGGAAGCTTTTACCATTGGCTGTATGATAATTAGTTCAGCCGCCTAGCCCGTGGACAGATATATCTTACATGTATGCTTGAGCTCGTGATCGCTTGACCTTTAATAGGATTGGATGGACATATCTGATTACAATTGCATATGCATGAGACTGCTTATATATTGAGGGTGTTATCCGAATAAAGCGGAAGCTGCTTCATGAACTTGTGAAGTGTACGTGTCGTTTGTCCCGCTGGTCATCGGCAAGCGGCACCTCAAATTTAGAAATCTACTGGTTTTGGGCACTGAAAAGGAGTTAAGAAAATTGCACTGAATGAAGGATTTAAGAGGTGGTAGAACGTGAACTAACTTGAAATAATATCCTTAGAGTATAAGTGTTTATAATTTACCCAATACCAAAATAATATTTCCTGGAAGAATATAAACAGCAAATAAGAAGAATCTTCAGATCTTCAAGAAAGAGACCAGATAAAATTTTATACACATGAAGTATTTTTTAAATGTTGAATGAATGAATGTTGGACTATGAATTAATCACTGAAAAAGAGCAGAAATAAAAATAGCAAATAAGTATGTGTATATATGTGGACATGTGTATATATATGTATATATATACATACATATATATGTATATATATACATATATATATATATATATAGCTTGTGAAGGCTGAAGATTAGAAAATGAAGAATTTGAATATGTAGAGAAGAAATTGATCCCAGTATAAATAAGTAAAATGTTGATTAGAAAATGATAAATTTCACTATACAGAGAAGAATTTGATCCCCCTATAAATAAGTAACAAATTACATAATTTGTTCTGAGAATTATTGCTACATTTAGAGTACACATTTTACATAGTATTTATAGGTATTTGACATAATATACATTTTACACAGCATATGCTGAAATTTAAATAATTTGTGTGAAATAGAAAATATATTTTTTTAAATTTATGAATAGAACGGGGAAAATTTTAAACAGTGATATTTCTTTTCCCCTTTGTTGTTTATGCATGAAAAGTCTGGCCACAGTAACTATACTTAATGAACAATCATTAATCACCTACTGGCAGACGCTAGCAATGAAAGCAGAGCACATGGGAGGAATTCCAAAGTAACTGGAAGAATTGCCCTGAAACTTCAAGTTCTTTGAAGTGATGAAAAACAGTTCATAAAGGCAGGAAATGCAGGAAAGTAAAAATTCAACTTTACAATGACTCCAGATCTTAGAGGTAGTGTATTTCCTCATTTGTACTTTTGGATCCCCAAATCTCCAGCTCCAAAGGACTGTCTGGTATAGAATTTATATCGGTTTTGACTTAGGAGTCTCTGTTACCAATTCTAATTTTTCCTCTTGGACTATTATCTGCTTAAGGGCAGAGATTATATCATCTATTTTTTTTATGACTCTAGTGCCCAGCAGAGTACCCGACATTTAGCTGATGTTAAATAAAGGTTGGTAGGATGTGTGCGAGGGAACAAAAAGGCAGAATATTTCTCCCTTAAAAGCTCATTTCTAAAATGGCTTGTTTATTGGTTTTTTAAAATAGATTCATTCACAAGGCAGCTGTGTGGTTGTGTTCACTGGTATTTTTCAGCATGACTATGCCCACCATGAATCACTGCAAATTAATTTAAGTCATATCTTAACACTTATATAAATTCAAAAGGACTATTTTCCTTATGAAATTGTGGTTTAGAAAAGTGTCGAAAAATTTAATTTGACAAACTCATTGAAGTCAACAGAATATTTTAATGGTATAGACTCATATTAAGGAAACCAATATATTGCTAATTAAGATTAACAGAAAGGAGCTTAATCTTCTAATTTCAAACAGGCAAAATTCATAAGTGAGGATTAACAATAATCTGTGGAAGTAATTTTCATAAGATCAATGCATTGCAATGCTTTGTGAATATTTACTTTCATTCTAATATTTTTAAATTCATAAAATACTTTGAAAGATAAGAGAGATTTGTTTTATATTATGATATAGCCAATAAAATAATTTTTAACTATATAGAATACATGTGAAATAGGGAATTTAATATTCATCCATTGCTTTACTCATTTATCATGTATTAAAAGTCACTCTAAGCACATTTTAAAAAATCTAGCCACTTAAAATGGGTTCCAGTATCCTAGTTGAAGCAAATGGAAACCCTAGAGACCAAACATTTAAGTATGAGTGCTGAGAAAACTATGTAATACTGATTACATATATTAAACAGAATTGTTTAACCAGAGATAGGGATGAGCTCAGGGAGTAGGAAGATTGGTTGAGGCAAAGGCAGAGCTTACTGAGAATCCATCCCTTTATATTGCTTCCTTCTTTTAAGTGCTTTGGGATATCATAACTGGTTCTGTCCAGTGAACTCTGCTATTTTAAGACTTTTGCCCTTGATTTATCTCTTTTCCTGACACAGTAACTTTGTCAACCGTGTATTCAGATGCCAACACAGTTTTGGGAAGGAGCTCAGATTTCCAAATCACCAGGACATCATGGCCTCACTAGCCCCTAGTAGATACTGCCAGAGTTAGAAATAAACTAGAAATAAAAATCTCTGTGAACACACTAGAGAATTTCAACAAATATTACCACATAATAACCCAGAGGGGCTAATTCTAGTGAAGCATTGTTTGTTTGACACATGGAAATCACTTCATGGAATTCTCCAGCTTAACAGGAATAAAAGGAATAAAACCCCCACATTCATCTTGATAGATAAATAAAATAAATTTGACTAAGTGCAATATGCGAAATATGATTTTAAAAAGTGGTCTCTAACCATACTAGAAATGAAAGGTAGCTTCCCTTATCTAATTAAGATTGTATAAAAACCATTGCAAGCCAGACGTGGTGACACACCCTATAATCCCAGCATCTCCAGAGGCTGAAGCAAGAGGATCTTGAGTTCAAAATCAGTAATTTAGCTAGTCCCTAAATAACTCAGGGAGACCCTGTCTTTAAATTAAATATAAAAGGGCCAGGGATGTGGCTCAATGGTTAAGTGCCCTTGGGTTCACTCTTCAGTACCAAACGAACAAATAAACAAAAAACCTATTGCAATTCTTACACTTAATGCATGATATTAAATTATTGAAAATGTCCACGAAAAAAGTAAGAATGCTCCCTGCTTTCCCTTTTATGCACTATGTGTTATGGAGGACCTATTCAGTAGCATGGTTAAAACAAGAAATTAATGGAAGAAAGGAAGGAAAAAAATAAATATTCCTAGACAACACAGATACATAATAAATAATAAGCAAGAAGTTATAGACCAACTAAACAGATTTGTGTCAATATAAATAAACATATTAATAAATATATTACTTAACTTATATTAGATAGAAATCCAATAGAAAAAATTTATTTTATAATCAATAAGTAAAATACCTAAAGTGTCACTATTTAAAATAAGATTAAATATATCAGAATTCAAGAAATAATTTTCACAGATAATATATAAAACCTCTATGTCAAAAATCATCAAATCGGGCTGGGGTTGTAGCTCAGTGGTAGAGTATTTGCCTTGCTCATGTAAGGCACTGGATTCAATCCTCAGCACTGTGTGAAAAGTAAATAAAGATATTCTGTCCATCTACAACTAAAATTTATTTTAAAAAATCATAACATGGTAGGTGGGACTATGCAGACTCTAAGATTGGAAATGTTTGAGCTTAGTTTTTCCAAATTTATTTTCATTTTCAGATTCAAAATAACCTCAATGTAATTTTTTTAAAATAAAAAATAAGATTCAGTTGAAATTCATTAAATATTAAAAGAGGCTAATCCTGAAGGAAACAAAAAGGACTTATAATAACAAAACCAAGATTTATTATAAACAAACACTAAAAAGGCACCCAGATAAGTAAATTGGCCCACTGACCAATGGATCAGAATAAGGGTGAAATAGAGATCCAGAGGCACTGGAAAATGTTACTGCTCTCCCTTAGGCGCAACTCCTCTTGGTCTAAGTAAAGTTCCTCCCACAGAGCAGTCCTGGGCCAGGGACTGACTGATACTCAACTCAACGTCTCTTACATTCTTGCCGAAATTTAATACAACGTTGAAAGTCTCTCCTACACTCACATTTTCCTGTAGTGTAAAGGTCATGACTTTAGTTGGAAATGCAGGAAGTTCAGATTCTCCCTCTTTCTAATCTTGACTTTCTTCTACTTGACTACACTTTAATATGGATAACCTATTGGATTTTTGAATATATAGGTTAAAATATACTACTTTGATCTCAATGATGTTTCATTTTCACTATTTTTGCACAATTATGATTGTATTTTATATAAACACATAAAAGCTTTTAATTTGATCTATTCCCCACATAGCTGAAAGGGTTATTACTAACATGATATTTTATGCATTTGTGTCTTGAAAATAATTAAAATCATATTATGGATGCTACGCACATGCTTCTAAACCTTTATTTTGTTTGTGTTTACAAAATATTCTGTGCTGAGTATTTTGGGACATTATGATCTTTGCAAAAAGCTATTTGTGATAGTGATACTAATAATTATTTCCAACATTTATTGAATGACCAACATATATTAATAAAATTAATATACCTAAGAAACCTATGAGTGAGAAACTACTTTGATCTGCACCTACGACTACAGAGACACAGTAATTTCCCAGGGCTCATGAAGAAGCCAGGGTTTGAACCTAGTTGAGAGCCTGAGCTATATTATTTGTTCAATTTATAAGTGTGTAATAATGATAAATGTTTATTTGGGGAAAAGAAAAAGAAGATTTATCATATGAGGTTGCTATATGAATTGTTTTATTATTAAATTAAAACTTCTCACTTTATTAATATAGTTTAATTGCAAGTGTTTCTGAAATGGTCATGCATTGCATTATCCCTCCCTAATAAACTGTAACTGTCTTCTTCATAAATGGTCATTTCTAAGTTATCAAAGTCAATTCTTAAAATTTCCCTTTTCCTCTGCTGTAAATAGAGCAGTGGGCATAGGACAAATTCCCTGAGGCAGGATGTGGTTGCAACTACATTTATCAATGTGCACAAAAAGTACATGCAACAGAGGCTGGGGTTGTAGCTCAGTGATAGAGCGCTAACCTAGCATGTGGAGGCACTGGGTTCAATTTTCAGCACCACATATAAATAAATAAAATAAAGGTCCATTGACAACTTAGGAAGAAAAAAAAAAAAAAAGTACATGCAACACCTGGTCTGATGAATCCTGTTCCAGACCACTTGCCAACCACAAAGGGAAAGGTTAACATTCTCCCCTGCCTTTTGGTGTTGATCAAGACACAGGACCAAGTTGCATTATAGGGCACTGCTGGTCGGGCTCTTTCGCAGAGTCAGAGAGGCTACTCCTGGTTCTTCTGTTACACTGATACCCTGGGTCTAGGCATGTGTCACCAGAACACTCATGCATTGTTTTTAAAGCACAGCTGTTAGTACACAGCTCACTCTAATTTTATTTCTCTGGCTCAATATATAAAGGAAGACTTTTCTCATAATTACCATCTTTTCTACTTTTCTATGACAGCTTTGACTGATCTCATGAGTCCTGCTCCAAAATAATTTGCTGTCTTCCTGAAGAAGCAAAATCCTTATTTTCTAACCAATTCAACTGCAAGTTGGTGAGACAAAAGGTTACAGATGCAGGAAATTCTATGCAGTCTAGACGTGACCCCTGAAGGTGACAATAGCTTCAATGGAAGGAACAGTTTTCTCACACTTCTGTTGGTTCATGAGACAATTTACTCTTCACATATGCTCATGTTTTCTCAGTTTTTCCCATTTGCTTTGAGTTAAACCAACCACTGCAGAAAATTTTACTGTGGTAATCTTGCTGGAGATTCATTACTACTACCCTTAAGTGGATCATTTGAGTTGTTCATGGTTGCTTTCCTTCTCTGAGGGACCAGGTATCGAGTAAGATTTTTCATCTTGTTTCTTGGGTTAAGAGACTGCTGTCTGCTTCAGACTTGCTGGTTTCTTCATTTCTATGCAAGTTATTTTCCTAAAGGGAAATAAACAGGACTCCTTGCGGAAATTCTGTTTCTAATGCATCAAGCAGAACTGTTGGTTTTCAGGTCCCCACTGACTCAACAAATCTACTTCATTGATTTTGGAGGAAGATGCTGGAGACTGAGGAAACTAGTATGTAAATGAAAATGTAATTTAAATTATCAGTGCACCTTTTTATCTGTCTCTATAAAATCATTATCTTCAGTTTTTATTTATTTAATTTTGAGTGAGGAAAGTATGCATCTACTTCATTATCTGATTTATGTAAGATGGCAGGAGAGACAAAATTGTTGCCTCTTTGTTTTGGCTTGGTGAAATTAACTCTGCCTTGTCTGAAATTTGCTATACCATTGGTTAAATGATAGTCACATCCACATTAAAATTTAGGGAGCAAAATTCAGGATTTTAGATTTTCAGATTCTAGTCCTTGAGGGCTCATAGCATCATAAAAGGCACTTTTCTACAGTTGTAATAAAAGATTAGTCATTTAATGTGAAGCAACTTTTCGACAATGACTATATATGTACATTATTTATTTAAGTCAGAGCATTAGTTACGCTAATGTGCTATGCAAGTCAGAAAATGACAGAAATTATAAACAGACTAAACTTGCTCTGATTTATTACTGACAAGATGTTTCAAATACTCCCATAATAGGACTTTTCAATCTGAAAAGTACAACGTGTCAGACAGGAAAGTTGAGTACTGAATGAAAATTTGTAATTCTAAGGAGAAGAAAGTAGGGGAATTGAAAGTCATTCATCATTGTAATACTTCCCTACAGACTAAGGAGAGAGAAAGGATTCAGTTCACGCAAGAATTTCCAGTTTTTGAAAAGCCGCATTACCCCTTTCCAATACAATATTAGATTGGAACACATGAAGTGTTTGCAGATATGAATGATAGAGTTTAGTCATTTATGAAAAATAGTTTTCCTGATCATTATGACTGAATTCTGTGTTCTGAAAATGTATAGTGACAAAGGAATGTTTTCTTAAAACATCAACAAACATTTAACCAATATCTCTGTCAGACACATCAGTTGCAGATTTAAGTATTTGACATGGGTCAGAATCATTAAATAACTGTGATTAGTAAATTTAAGAAATACACAGCATTTATGTAGTAAGTCATGGCTTTCTTATACCATGACTATTAGTTTTTTAAATAAATTTTTAGTTCAAGTTTCTGTTTTCCATGGGATAAGCTTTTCTGTATTATTTGAGACTCAGAAAAAAAGAACTCAACTTTAATATTCTTTTCCTGTTCAGAATACATATTTCTTATGCAACCAAACTCACATTTGCTGTTTGTGCTTTAGCTTAAACTGATCACAATTTATGAGCTTTTAATTTTTGATTAATTTATCTACATAAATGGACTATATGGATCATAGATGTCCTGAATAACTATTAAAATTCTGCCAATGTAAAATTCTTCTGAAGGAATTAAATTAGAGAAGTCTTTAAAATAACTCTCTCTCTCTCTCTCTCTCTCTCACACACACACACACACACACACACACACCAAGTTATATTTCAACCAGTTCACAAAAAAATAAAGGGGGCATCCAAGAAATACCACTTAGCTGGATTCTGAAATTTTACTTCCTGAGCTTAAAATATATATCCCAATGCTTACAGGAAAAGTCGACTGAAGTTTCATAATCACTTTGCATCTTATATAGTCAATAATATATTAATCAGATTTTGTCAACAAACAAAAATATTAGTTACAGTTTTATGCCTAAAATCGGTTATGTTTAAAGGATTGAGATCTTAGGCTGAGTCTCATTTTTAAATTTAACTCCATATTAAGGAATTTTGTTTTAAATCTAAATAATGAAAAGAATTTGAGATATTAATAATATTTCAAAATCTAAGAATAAAATAAGACACAATTAACATAAAAGAAATAATTCATTTTCTCCTCCTATTCATGCAGAAATATTTACCAGTTTAAAGTTCTAGGGTAGCTGATTTGAATGTACGACCATACAGAATTTTTCAGAGGTCTTTCTCAATTAGGCCACCCTTATTATGAGATGGAAAGTGACTTGTATTTTTTAAGATTCAATTTGTTGTGTCCATAACAAGTGTTGTAAGGCTCCAACTTAGAGTCATTTCTAGCCTGGAAGTTTGAGTCTGGTGGACTCAGATTAGGAGGTAGAAGAGAATAGGAGGTTGGAATCATATGCCCAGATCCTAGTGAATCTCAGATTTCCCCTTTGTTTCTCCTTTTCATTTCTTTTTTTTCTTGAAACTTCTCTGATTTTGGATAAAAATGAAACTTGCAGTATTCATATAACTTACTGATATAAATGAACATATCAATACAATGGCGTGCAAGGCACCGTATTGCAACACAATATGGTGGAAGTGACAGGAAAAAATCAGAATATCCATTATGATTTTTTTCACAGAAACTGAAGAACAGATACAAATATGGGTAAAGACAGAGAATATAAATGATCTGTATGCTTACTATCTCTCTAGCCCTCTCTAACCTAGCATATAATAGGCAAACAAATCCACAGAAAAACACAGAAGCAATATAAATAAATCCATGAAAATTGTTCCTATGTCTATTACCTTTTACTTTGGATATAAACAATCAGAATATTGGTATAAGGATACCTCTTCATTTGACACTTAAAAAGTCCAGCAGGACATGAATAAAATCTGGAGTGAGTATCTTGCTTAAAGGGGAGTTCATCAAGAGCAGAAGGAAAATGTAGGAAAACCAAATCAGCACTTATCAAGTGTACTTCAAGAAAAGCACTTAGCACGGTTTATGGTACACTCATAAAAACAGGTTAGTTATGATGAAGATAATATGATTTTGCTTATTATAGAGCATAGTAGTATATATTTTCTTACAAAGTTCATTTGAAAAGGACACAGAAGAGTAGAAGTAAAAGGCTCAGATACCAAAACAAATACCATTCTCTGGGTTTGAACCCCATAGTAAATGTTTTAAAACAAATCAACAGATAAACTTTTATCCTGCTCAAAGAATTAACTACCTATTAACTGGGCTAATGGATATACATAAATACTATAGGACAATACAAAAGTCTAAATTATTCAGATACAGTCATTTACTCTATCAAAAATTTTACTTTAAATTGGTACACATTAAATTACATACAAGGTATCTTCTAGAAGTGGAAAAATAAAAAAAATCAAAATTCTTAATATAAAATAGGGTCATTCTGAAGAAAATTGAAGGAATGAGCACATTAAGGGAAAGCATGCATAAAACACATCTGAAAATAATGAGCATCTCACTGTGCATGCAGCAGGACTTTTATCAAGGTGAGTGATGAAGCATATTAAGACAGTAAGGTAAGCGCTGAAAGACTTCAGAGGAAGTCCATCATGTCCTACTGTGACCTCCAGGCCAGGAGAAGATAAGAGAACTGAAGATTTGAGCAGTGGTCAGAGTCATGCTTCAGGGAATTTAAGTCAATTCATACAACTTAAACGATATGGGAAAGAAAAGAACAGGTTTTGGATTGCCTCATTTTCTAGGAAGCTCTCTCTAACTTTGTCCACACACAGAAGGGTTTGCATGCATTTCTCCAAACTTTCATAAAATCTGATGCATATTTTATTATATAACTTTCTTCTTACAATTATTTTGTCTATTGTCTCCGGTAATT
Organism: Sciurus carolinensis; assembly: GCF_902686445.1. Taxonomy (NCBI): domain Eukaryota; kingdom Metazoa; phylum Chordata; class Mammalia; order Rodentia; family Sciuridae; genus Sciurus; species Sciurus carolinensis. Next base: position 92,721,497 of record NC_062224.1, read on the forward strand.
CTGTGTTATCACTGAAAAATTACATTATTTAAATCTCTATACCTTACATAAATATTGGCACATCTTTAGGGAAATTTCAATAATATTGAAGGAGAAGATTTGTACATACATCAAGAGGAATAAATTAAGCGTTTGTCTCTAGTACAACTGTTCAAAATCATCCCTTTAATTCTGCTTCTTCAACATTAGAAGGGCTGCTTATTCTATATGTAATGTGACTGATTTCAGTTCAATATTTAAATGATGTTTTCAAGTCTAGAATACAAGAGTTTGTATATTTAACCATTTTAGTGACTTCTGCTTAACACATCAGCATTAATAACATAATTACCTAGTTGTAAAACCACATGAGGAAATGTAATTTCATTTTATACCTTCACCAAGTTGTTTTCCTCATGACTCTGTAGGTTCAAACACAGCCAAACTGATACAAATTCAAGTAGAAGGGATGCACGCTCAGGTATGATACTCAAATTACTAACTACCACTGATGATAAATTATAACCAAAGAGAGGAAATATACTGTTGGATAGCTGATATATATAATATATGCAGCATACAGAATCATAGTGTTATAATTTTGTATTCAGGTTTTTTAATGCTTAGATTTCCATGACAATATATATATATTATATATATATTATATTATATATATATTATATATATTATATATATTATATATATTTATATTTATATTTATATATATATTTATATATATATTTATATATATTTGTATTTAGACTCCTTATTTGCTCAATTAATATTTGTTCATCTTATGGAACTATATCTAGAGGTAAAAAAAAAATGAAAAGATATAGAAAAATTTGGACCTGAGGAAGCTCATGTACTAGCAGGAGATATAAAAAGATAAATACATTGCAATTACCATAAGATCTAATGACAGTCGTAAAAAAGACAACAGAGATTGCTCTGGAATTACACACCAGGAAGACAGGAGATCTGGGAACTAAAACTATTGTGGTTCAATATTAAAAATATGTAGATTAGAAACAAAGATGTTTACCTTTTTACTTTATTCCAAAATCTTCAGCATTGATCACATAGAACTGAGGTAGGATTAATGATTTAAATTGGAAATGTTTAGCATATCTGAAAACCTTACCCTGAGTGTCCAAAGAAATTTAAAAAAGTGATGTAAGACATGTTGGTTTTAATCTGGTCCCCACATTCCTTCAATGTTTATGATCTTTTTCAGGCCTGGATATGAAGAAAATCTAAGGTACTCAGCACCAGCTTGCTTATAAGGACTAGTAACTGACAGTTCTCCAGTTAACAAGCATTTGTCTTCCTTCCATGAAATTAGTGAAGACCAAACCTTAAAGAGTGTTATAACTCTATCCTGAATGTATGTCCTTCTACAAGTATTGGATGATAAATTGGAAACGAAGGTTCATTGATGAATTTTAAGCAGAACTGATAAATGTTTTAGGAAAACAGTAACAACAGAGGGTAAAGTACCAAAGAAGGAGGTATCGTAGATCAAAATCAAGCATGGAAAATAGAAACAAAGTAGAAAGTATAAAATTGCAAGGTATTTACAAGAGAGTATTTGACATAATATTTCTGATTTGATGTGGTAGTTAAATTGTTATGTAGAAAAAAAGATACTGTAAAATACTTTGATAATTTTATGTAATCCACATGGAAAGGTGCTTATTGCCAATTATAAAAGAGTAGATTTAATAATCTTTTAAAGACATTGAGGAGCTTCCCATATTCAGAAGAACATGGCAATTTAACTTAATGCTTGATCTAATGTGATCTACTTATAAATCACCTTACTGTAATGTTATCAGGACAACACAGTATAAATGTCATGGTGTTTCAGCTTATAATTAGCAATACAAAAAAGAATATACTTTGTGATTCTAGAGAGTCTTTTGAGAAGTAAAAAATAAACAAAAAAACAAGTTTTCAAATATACCAGTGTGTGACAACATATTAATTATATGAAAATTAATTCTTTATACTATAACATAAATATCCTTGATGGTCCTTAAATCTTACTTATGAAAAAAAAAAGTGTTGAGAAGATTTTCTGCTTCACTTCCCTTTATGAAGAAAATACATTATTTGAATTTCAATGTAATGTGCTTTAAAAAAAACTTTTATTGCATTGGAATAAATCTTTAGGATAAAATTTATATTAATTGTTCTCTTGTCATTCATCAGCTACTTATACTGAAGTCATATAGTTTATGATGTCAGCAGAGATTAAATTACAGCCTCATGTTCAGTTGGAAATCATTTATTAAAAATAATCTGACATTACCAAGTAAAAGTCTTTCTTTTCTAATATGGCATAATTGTGGTTCATTAGAAAATGGAACTGCTGACAGTCCCATTTGAGGGGGGAAAAAAAAAAACAGAATGTGAGGTTTAGATTAATAAAAGATTATGTTTTAAAAAGGAAATTTTCATGACATTAGAAAATCTCTAGCAAAAAAATCACAGTAATGAAGACAAAGGAGTTTACAAATACATAGAGTTTGAAATGTTATTCTATTCATAATACCTAAATTCATTACACAATATCAAAATATTATATTTTCTTTGAAAAATGTGTAAGAAACATTTATTTATTTTGTTTTTAGACAAAGTATTATTTCACAGCTTTATTGATGTATCTAAAATTAAGGAAATTAGACCAAAACACCTGCTCTTTCATTCTAAATTCAGCAGTTGTGAATGTCATTCACTGTTCCTGAAGGAATAATCAACTAATTGCTATTAAACTCTAATAGTTTTTCAGACTGTTCTTTAAAATAACTCAAAATGAATTCAGTAAAGTAGCAGGTTACAAGATCAATGCTCATAAATCCAATGCATTTTTATACATAAGTGATGAATCTTCAGAAAGAGAAATTAGGAAAACTACCCCATTCACAATAGCATTGAAAAAAATAAAATACTTGGGAATCAATCTCACAAAAGAGGTGAAAGATCTCTACAATGAGAACTACAGAACACTAAAGAAAGAAATTAAAGAAAACCTTAGAAGATGGAAAGATCTCCCATGTTCCTGGATACGCGGAATTAATATTGTCAAAATGGCCATACTACCAAAAGTGCTATACAGATTCAATGCAATTCCAATTAAAATCCCAATGATGTACCTTACAGAAATAGAGCAAGCAATCATGAAATTCATCTGGAAGAATAAAAAACCCAGAATAGCTAAAGCAATCCTAAGTAGCAAGAACGAAGCAGGGGGTATTGCAATACCAGATCTTCAACTCTACTACAAAGCAATAGTAACAAAAACAGCATGGTATTGGTACCAAAATAGACAGGTAGATCAATGGTACAGAATAGAGGACATGGACACAAACCCAAATAAATACAATTTTCTCATACTGGACAAAGGGGCAAAAAATATACAATGGAGAAAAGATAGCCTCTTCAATAAATGGTGCTGGGAAAACTGGAAAACCATATGCAACAGAATGAAATTAAACCCCTATCTCTCACCCTACACAAAACTCAACTCAAAATGGATCAAAGACCTCGGAATCAGACCAGAGACCCTGCATCTTATAGAAGAAAAAGTAGGTCCAAATCTTCAACTTGTTGGCTTAGGATCAGACTTCCTTAACAGGACTCCCATAGCACAAGAAATAAAAGCAAGAATCAACAACTGGGATAGATTCAAACTAAAAAGCTTTCTCTCAGCAAAGGAAACTATCAGCAATGTGAAGAGAGAGCCTACTGAATGGGAGAATATCTTTGCCAACCATACTTCAGATAGAGCGCTAATTTCCAGAATCTATAAAGAACTCAAAAAACTCTACACCAGGAATACAAATAATCCAATCAACAAATGGGCTAAGGAAATGAACAGACACTTCACAGAAGAAGATGTACAAGCAATCAACAGATATATGAAAAAATGTTCAACATCCCTAGTAATAAGGAAAGTGCAAATCAAAACTACCCTAAGATTCCATCTCACCCCAATTAGAATGGCGATTATCAAGAACACAAGCAACAATAGGTGTTGGTGAGGATGTGGTGAAAAAGGAACACTCATACATTGCTGGTGGGGTTGCAAATTAGTGCAGCCACTCTGGAAAGCAGTGTGGAGATTCCTCAGAAAGCTTGGAATGGAAACACCATTTGACCCAGCTATCCCACTCCTTGGCCTATACCCAAAGGACTTAAAATCAGCATACTACAGAGATACAGCCACATCAATGTTCATTGCTGCTCAATTCACCATAGCCAGATTGTGGAACCAACCTAGATGCCCTTCAGTTGATGAATGGATAAAGAAACTGTGGCATATATATACAATGGAATATTACTCCACCATGAAGAATGATAAAATTATGGCATTTGCAGGCAAATGGATGAAATTGGAGAATATCATGCTAAGTGGGATAAGCCAATCTCAAAAAACTAAAGGACGAATGATCTCGCTGATAAGCAGATGAGGACATATAATGGGGGGTGGGAGGGGTTAGCATTAGGTTTAGGGTTAGGTTTAGGATTAGGGATAAGGAGTGTGGTAAGAATGAAGGAAAGAAGGACTGTATAGAGGGAAAAGAGGGGTGGGAAGGGTGGGGGAAGGGAAAAATAGTGAATCAAACATCATAGCCCTATGTAAACGTATGATTACACAAATGGTATGCCTTGACTCCATGTACAAATAGAGAAACAACATGTATCCCATTTGTATACAATAATAATAAAAATAAATAAAATAAATAAAATAAAATAACTCAAAAAAATCATGGTCATATTATACTGCATAAGGTTAGTCTAAATCTATCTTCACACTCGAGTGATAAAATTTGACCCACAGCAACCTCTATGCATTGTGAACTGTGACTTAATAAATCCAAGTATACCCCTGTAGCTAAGTTACTGAATTTTGTCCAATCACAGCAGCTCAGCTTCAGCCAATCAAAGGCTGCCACTTAAGTCGATTGTTCAAATAAAGCTAGCACCTCTTACTCCATACCTACACAATGCAGAACCTGATTGCTGTAACACATCGAGTGGTGTCTATATGTCACTTCCTCTCTGCTTCCTGTAAATAAAACCTGTGTATAAGGTGAGGTGGGGAATTCTGAACGATCTTAATGGAGAATGCTGCCCAGTTCTAGACACTTCATCTTTCTTAAGTAAATGCTATTAAACTGCTCTCAGTTTTCTTTTCTTTTTGTTGTTTGTTGGTTTGTTTTTAATAGAAAGTCACATATCCTTTGGTCAGCCTGGATAGGATTAACACTAAAGTGCCAATTGCATGGACGATCCCCTATGGACACCATGCAAAGTATGATGAGTAGAATATAATAAATATGTATGTATTTTATCAATAAGAACACTGTAGGCCAAAACTCTGGAGGCATCATACTATCCAAAATTGTGTTTCTTTTGTAAAACAAAACACAGATTTTATTATACATTGATGCCTTTTATTTACATCCTATTGAATGTTTACTTCCCTGAACTGAAATCTACTTCATTGAGTTGTAGATATTCCAGCCCAAATTATGTCACCTTATTTCAAATAACCATGACATATACTGTATTAAATGGATTGCAAGATCACCAAAGAGTGATATCTAGAAACTTGTATTATGTTGAATGTCTATTCATTTAGTTATTATGCTAGAAATTTAAATATTTAACTTAAATCACTATTACCCAATTTTTGATTTTTAGAACATGAATAAAATTTGAAGTTCAATTTTCTAATTGACATTATTTTTTATGGAGTTGAAATTTTATGTCCACAAAATGTTATTATTTTTATGTTGTTTAAATGCATAAATAATGTTACCAGCATTAAATTTAGCTTCATGAAGTTATCTTGGTGTTAGTCTGACTGTCTGGAGTTTAGTAGCACACTACTATTGTCCATTGTCTATAATAACAAAATTCTGGAAACAAATCTTCCAGATACAGGGAGATATATATATTCTTGGAACACAATACTGCTTTTAAAGGAGTAAAATGTAGCAAATTACTGCTGCAGGAATCTTAATATTGAGTGAAAAACAAACATTTTTCAGTATGATTTTCTTTGAGTGTAAGGTGAGTAATAAGAAATAACAAAACATATTTTAGCAAGACAGGTCTTTATGAAATTGTGTGTCAATAAGACATATATATGTATATAAAGTAAAGGCATGATAAATATTTCAAGTCAAATAAGAAATAATCATATTTTCAGTGAAGGAAGTTAAGAAGATGGAAGAGAAAACACATAGGTAACTACAGTTTTATTTTTCATATTGCATATATAGTTGCTTATGTCAATAGTCCAATAATTTAAAGACAACTGTGCTTGGACAAATTATACTTTGAAGTCAAAAGCATTAGAAATATTTTCATACTCTACAACTTAAATAAGTGAAACCCTCCACCCCATCAAACTCCAGGAAATAGGGAAGAATCTGGTGTCTCTTGACTCTAAAACATTAATTAAGACAATATACTGTACAGTCAAGGACAATCCTATTGACAGGAAAACCTAGATATCAACCATATTCTAAGGAAGATTTATTCTTTCAGTATTGGAGAAAATTTTAAAACTATATAAGCACACTGAGATAGTGTTTCACAAACAACAGCTTTGAAATTCTTAAAAGACTCACAAAATGAATTTACCCTAGGAGGACAAGTTATATTCATGAATTGCTACTCTGTGAATATCACTGTGGAAAAGATTTTGACATAACCAGCAAGAATATATTATTTTACCTGTCCTTTCTTTGATCCAGAGATTTCATTTTTTAATATATATAGCTAGATTAGGAGTCTTAACTTGCAGTTCCTATTTCTGAGATTATTGGAATACCCTTCAAAGTGTACCCAGGCATAAATAGAAAATATATACATATAAATAGACATATAAATATGGCTATATTACATATACATACATATATTTCCAGAAATTCAACTTTTCTATATACTAAATTCTAAACTCTTTCAGGCTAATGAAGGATTAACATTTTCCTCTCTGTGATCTCTCGCTTTCCCTCTTTTCCATGAACATTTTCCCCTTCAACATTAGCCAGATTCCCCTTTAGAAAACACAGGTACATTCCTCATCCTGTGGGACTCTCCCATAGTGCATTGCCAAGCATCAAACAAAGTGGAAATGTCAAGGTTGATTTTGAGAAATTTCCTTTAATGTTAACTCAGAGAACAAGACACCTTCCTTATATGTCCTTTTGAAAAAAAAAAAAAAGAATCTAAAGTAACAACTTTAATAAAGTTATTTTTTGCTTGGATGAAATGTGCAGATACCAATTTTGCCTAATGTCTTTCTAATCAGTGTGCATTAATATCATTAAATATTTATCACAATTAATCATTCACCCACGATGTTTGCTCAATGTTATGCTATTGTATCAAGCAACCACCAAATCTTATTTACTTTCAATAAGCATAGTTCTCTCTGTTTTCCTCCCTCTCTCTCTGTGTTTTTCTCTCTATCTCTGTCTGCCTGTTGATTAACAGCAGGTTCAGCTACATAACCCATGTCTTGTTCAGTTAGATTCACAATGAACAGATCTCCTTATTTAGGACATGTCATTCAAATGTCAGAGGTGGGGAGGAAATATGGAACTTTTCAGGGACTTTTAAAAGCTTCTGTTTAGCACTGGCCTACCTTATACTGCTGATATATCCTCAGGTCAACCAAAATTCATGAACTGAATTTCAAAGGCAATTTCAAAGGCATACAAAAGCATAGAAAGCCACATATGAGCAGGAAGGAGTATCCAGTCCTTTACAGGGGCAGCAGTGAATAATTAGTAAAATAATATTCTCTACAACAGTCTAGTTTTCTTTTTTAATTTTAAGTTGTTGAGTACTTACTGTTGACAATAAAATTATGTGCTAGCTATAGGAAAAATTGATCATTAGCATTATATGCTTTATCTTTCATGAAATATGTATGAAAAGGCTGAATATGAATATGAGATTCTGTTTTTATTGAGACTGATTTTTCCCAAAAGCTGAAAAAGAAACATGTTAATCACACTTACAGGTTTACTTAAGGAAAATCATGGCTTATAAACTTTACTTGATTAAACAACTTTCATTTTTCTCTGTATTTATATTGCCTTACTGCATTAAAATGAGAAAATGCTGGTTCATATTTTTATTTTATAATAGTATGAAAGTGGAAATTATATTCTTACACTGTTAATTTTGACATTTTTATTCTGTCCTCTGAAATACTCATTTTATTTATGTGACTTCCCTAGTAATACCTCAAACCATTGGCAATACCTACATCCTCACCCACCCAAACTCAGTCACATGGTGTCTATCTCACTTAGTTATACTGTAATACTCCATGCTCACAACTCAGTATTCTACAAAAAAATTATCCAAAATTTTTTTTTATTCTAATCTCATGGGCATGGATACATAATTTTTCTCATTACCTATTCTCTCTTCTCAGAGGACACTTCTCAGTATTTCCTAGGAAGAGTTACACCAGTCTTCTCTTTTCTCGCCTCAATGCACTGTCCTGGTTTGGGTTTCCCAGGAGAGCACTCTGAGATAAGGATTCTTGTTTGTAGGCAAGAATGACCAGTAAGAGAATGTGAACGTGATTTAGGAAAGAGAAACAGCCAATAAATGGTATATAAATTTAGACAGCCTCCATAGTAGGTGACTGCAGTTCAATCCTGATAAAATCTAATCAGCCCAAACCCACTGCAACAGCCTATAACTTGACAGAGTGACATTTATTGAGTCCATGCAGGGCAGAAGGAAACTTGAAAAGAGTCAAGGAAATCTCAAGATGAGGGACAAGGAAGTATAATTTGTCGGATGAATTCTTCTGAGAGGTTCTGAGTAAGATCCAAGAGAAGAAGTGATCAGTTCAGGACTGGTTACTGGTTTTGAAGCAGGATTAGAAGTGAGGATTTAGTAATGATGGTAGATAAGAGCAAAGCAAAGCAAGTGTGGGTGTGTCACTGGTAAGAAGCAAGTAGTCACTAGAAAAGTAGCCTCAAAGGGATGTTTTTCCTCTTGATATTCAGTGCAGAAACACTGTGCAACACACTTCTCAAAATTATCTCTCCTCAAGGGCCAGTGAACTGCAGTTAGAGACCAACTCCTATGAGCTATTAGGTAAAGGGGTATAGAATATAATTAGTATGTGTGTATAATTAGTATGTGTGTTGGGGGGGTAATAATATCTTTCTAACCCCCAAAACCACCTCTGTCCACATTATAGACTTCAGGCAGAGAAATGCAGATATGGTGATTTGAAGTCTGCAAGAGTGTGCTGAAATGTCAGAGAAGTACTGACAGCATATGCAGGGTGTTTATATAGACCAGAGTGTGTTGGGAGCATAAATTGGTACAGTGCTTTGAAAAATTGTCAGATTCAAAGCTGAATATATGTATACTTAATGACCCATCAATTCTAACCCTAGATGTATGGACAACGAAATGCATACAGATGTGAGCAAAAATGCAAGCATGAGCTTAATTGCATAATTTTCAACAGCAAAAGTTTGAAACAAATTAATTTTTTAAATATCATGCAATAGTCATACATCAGCATATTACATTGCAATGCAGATAAATGTCTGTTACACATAACTGATGTGTGTGAATCTTACAAAGAAAGCACTGAGAGAAAATAACAAGACAGAAAGTTCATACTGAATTATTCCATTTCTAAAATGGTTAAAAACAAGCAAAAATTATCAACAGGAATAGAAGTCAGGATGGGAGCGGGGAGTAGTAAACAGGAAAGGTATGAGGTGGGGAAATTTCTATTTTCAGATCCAATTGTGCCTACTTTGTGATAATTCATCATGTTTTGCACTTTATGCATTTTTTCTGTATGAATGCTGTACTAGGTAATTTTGCCAATAAATACATTATATCAATTTGCCTTCCTTCTTTATTTGGATGGATCTTGTTTATTATACATCTATAAAACCATATATGTAATGTATTTTTTCCAACTCCAACCTTTCCACTAGTAGATGACAATCAAGGGAAATTGTATCTGTCCTGTGAAATGAAACTGTTCTCTTGAAAACTGTACCAAGGTCCTCAAGCTGCAAGAAGCGAAGGACAATTAATTTCAAAATTTAACCCTTCTCTAACCTATCGTTCAATAGTATCACAGTTTCTTTTAATTCTGACTCTTTAGCTCCTCTCACTAAATTTTCATTGTTTCTGAGCTTGAGTGAGGAGGATTTTTCTCTTGGACCTTTTCAAATCTCAGTGTTGCACACTAGTGATTTCAGTCCACTTTGGGGGCATGGGGTTTCTGTCAACTCCTTCCTTTGGTATTGGTTTCCTGTATGCAGAAATGGCTAGTTGTTTTTCCATATTCATCATCCCCACCTTCATTCATGTAAGCACTCTGAATATCCCACTAAACACATCACAGCTTCAGAGGAAATTATACGTTCTGTGATAAGCAGAGGCATGAGGTCAAATCCAAGTAAATACATTACGCTGTGTTTGTGTGACTTCTCAGGAATGGACTTTTTAAGAGGGTAGGTTCAAGCCCTCCCTCTCCTCTTTCTCCTTCCTTGTGCCTGGAGTATATAGAAAGAAGCGGCTGCAACACTCACTGTTGTCAGGGGCGGGCTCTGAGGGCCCCAGAGCCGCACCCTGGCCTGATTTCTAAGATGGCGCCTGGCAGTTTGCCAGACACGTCTGCACTCTTAAACAAGTTTCAGGAAGTAACTGTGATTGACTGCTGTGTGTGAGGCGATCTTTGTAACTACCTAGTGACTGATCCTTGATAGGCTAATATCTCAGACCGACTCTGATTGGCTTATGCTTGCTAACTGCCTAGTGACTGACCCTTGATAGGCTAATATCTCAGACTGACTCTGATTGGCTTATGCTTGCTATATAACCCAGACACTTCCTCTAATAAAGTCCTTTGGTCTTTTTGTTCCTGTGAAAAAGAAGCGTATGCGTTGTCATTGTCCCCGCAGGCAGTGGGCAATGATACACTGTGGTCAAGGAAGGAGCAGGAGTCTGATTATTGCAGTGTCCCATGCCAGACATGGATTACATTTTCTTTCCCAAAAGAAAAGACCATTTCAGATTTTAAAATTTCAGTTTAAATCTTACCGGTAAATACTGGTGAATGACTTATGATATGACACCTTCCTTATTTCTAGTAATTACCTCAGTGGAATACAGATAACGAAATGCAGACAGTTTGGGTACAAAGCTAAAATAGAAAATATGCTTTGTGAAAGGCAAGGTAAATTCTTTAATATATTATCTAACAAGTTCTTTCCTTACACATTGTTAGTTTAATTCTCAATATTCCTTTTAGGTTTAATCAAGTATTACCTGAGCTATCATCTTTTTTTGTCTATATAGAATATGCCAATTTCTGTATTTTTTGGGAATACCTGGAGAAATTTTTTCCATAAAATTATAAATAAGAGTTTATTTTCACCAATGAACTAAAGTGTACTTACCAGTCAACATATTTTAACCAAGATGCCTTGTAAACTTTGAGGGCGATTAACCAAACTTGTGACAAATCATGCCTCCTGCCCAGAGCAATTTTTATACACTGCGATTGCATGCTAAATATGTACCTCTTATATTCTCAGTTTTAAACTACCTAAACATGAATATCTCTATAGTCCTATTTATAAAGTGTTCCCCTTGAAAATTATAAAAAGACAACATGTTTACTTAAATTTTATTGCTTAGACATGATAAATCTGATTTTAACAACAAAGAAATCTGTACGGTCAGGCTATTTCTATGGCAAAATGCTCTTCCAGGAAGTTTTAAAGTTGAGACTTAGGGAAAGACAGAAGCATAAACACTCATTCTCACACCTAAGAATTTAAGAATAACTGAGACTCTCTAATAATTGTATGTGTATTTTATTAAGTGTACTTCTGTGCAGCAGTGTATAGAATCTTCAGTGGGTGTGGCACTGACTCTCATTCCCCACAGGAATCTGTCAAGATGTTTTAACCAGTGCAGTAATGAAAGTGCATTGAATCAACTTCTGCCCTGCACCGCTGTCCACCCATTTTCCAGTTCTGAAATGCTTAGCTGTAAACTTTGAATCTGTACTTTTTGATTTCTGCAAAATGGAGTTTTGGGAATGAGTCTTTATCCGTTGTTTATTCAGAAGCTCAGCTTCCCATGTATAATGCCCAATAGTCTTCATGGCTGTGGAGGTCCACTGTTCTCAGTCTTACTAGACTGAATCCTGAAAGTCTGTATTCACTTTGATCCTTAACTAAGGTAACTTTATTATTTTATGTGGGATTACTTCCTTCTTTATGACTCCTTTTAGTATGAAGTTTTAAATCCTTTCTTTGCAGAATGAAAAATGTACAACAATAAAAAATTCTCATTCTAAAGACTTCACAAGCCATAGTATTACATGACTCTTTAGAAAGAGCAATACAGAAATAGTTCAGAGTATTGTTTCTAAATACTGCATGCTTAAAAATGCATATATTTCATGTTGCATGCATTATTTCAATTAAAGTCTACTAATTCTAATGTAGATGGTAAGGATGGTAAGTCATAGGCAGTTAAGATGACTTCTAAAATTATATCAAAGACATTTTATGTGGTATAAAAAATGAATCCAGTTAGCTCATTGATGTCCATGCTTTTTATCTACTTTAATAACAAATCTAACATACGTTTAATTTACATTCTACAATGTTGACTTACTCAATTTCAATGGAAGTAATGGATGTGGAAAATTTCCAATAACTGTTAAAATCTGACAAAGCATTCTCATTATAATAAAACTCATTGGTAGCACAATAAAGACCCCATAACTCTACAGCTAAATGTTATACTAAATACTTTTTGACTATCATAAAAAAAGAATTATTATATTTTATGCCTTTGGTTATATTTTGATATTTATTCACAAAACCCAAAAATGTTAAGCAGTGTTCTGCATAGCTGTATGAATGTAAAAATAATAGCCTTCAATAAAACAGACTATAATTTAGGCACGCTACTCATATGCTATGAAACATTATCATATAAGAATCTAGGTATTGGAAATCCAGTTAGCTTCAATCAACAAACAATATGTAGAATGTACTTTAGCTTTTCCAACAAAGCATTCAATTAAAGACAGACATCATTTGCTTAAATAAAACCTTTTCATTTACAAAACAAATGCAATACCAGTGACCAGGAAATAACTGAAAAAAGAAGAATGATATTTAGGTTCCAATTTATGAATGTCAATAGCCTCACAAAAGTACAGTTTTAAAAGCTGTCTTGAATCTTTTTACAGCATCGGTATCAATAAATAAAATTGCTGTCATTACATTACATAATTGAAATCAAACCACACAGTAATGAAGTAATGAATGGACTTCCATTAGAAGCCCTCTTGAGAATTTACACGTTTCTACTTAAGAAGCTGTGATCCACCTTCTTTCAGGATTGCCACTTCTCCTTGATTTCAAGGACAAGTGAAAGTTTTCAAGTGTGTAGAAATCTCTGAGGGGATTAGTGGTTTCTAGCACATGTTAGGATAATCACTGAATTGTCTTCTTTATCATGTCCACAAACCATACCTAGACACTGTGCCTCAAGTGGGATATAATTTTATTTCTCTTATGTAGCCACTCAGTATGGATAGACAGTTTCTGTTACACAGGACCAGGATCTGAGCTAGCTGAGCAGCTCTGCCTTACCCGTGTTAACAACTAAGATTGTTTCATTTCGAGTTAGATGCACCCAGATAAAGAAAAAAGGAAGAATGTGACCCATTGTAAATATTTTAAAACAGCATGGAATTACTGAAGTAATTTTCATTCATGTCCACACAGTAATAAAATAGTGACATGGCCATACCTAAGTGGAATAAAAGCTGGGTAATGTAGTCTTTAGCCTGACAGTTATGTGTGCAAGGTGGAGGAAAATGATTTGAAATAGAGTTGAGGAGATAGCTATCAAGTGTGCCATAGACAGCAAATATTCTTTCCCCAAATTAATGAAAAACTAAAGGTGTAGGGACATATCGCTTCCCATGTAATTTGTTGTATTTAGTTAAACAGGAATATCCAAAAACTGATGATAGTGATAATGAAGACAATATAAAAAACTATATTTGGTAATAATAGTTTTTCAGTTGTTACTCTAGAAATATTAATTGGCGTGGTGAACAACATTACCTGGTAGGTAAGAGCTTGAACCTAAGAGCCAGATTTCCTGGGGCCAAAACTAACCCAATAACCAGCAATCTGACCCTGGGATAAATGTTTTACTTTCTCTGTGTTAGTCAGTTTTCTGTCACTTTTATGCCTGAGATTATCAAGACACTAAGAAAAAGGGTTTATTTTGATTCACCTTGTGGAGGTACAGGCCATGACAGGTGGACTTATTGCTGTTAGGGTTCTGGTGATGAATCCAGCTGGCAATGGCATGGAGCACAATGTGAAGGGAAGCCACGCATCTCAGGAAGCAAAATAGAGAAAGAGACCAGAATCCTACAGTCCCCTTGGGGACACACCTACAATGACCTTAAGACCCCCTGGTAGGCCCTACTTCTTACTGTTTGTATTACCTCCCAACTCTTCCAAGCTGGGACCAAACCTTTACCAAATGCACATTTGGAAGATACTTAAAGTTCAAACCGTAGCAGTATCTCAAATGTCTTCGCCTGTAAAAGACCGATATGAATAATATATAACTACTGGAATTTTAAGATTTTTGGGATGATACTTGCCACTTAGAAACATATCTGACCCATAAAAGGCACTGAATAAGTTTGAGTTACAATCCTTATCTTTCCTACTATTCTGTTTTTATTTTTTAATTTGATTTTTCATTGTCAAAGAAAATTGTACACATTTATGGGCCAAAATGTGATGCTTCTACAAATGTACATATTGTCCAATGAGAAAATAAAAGTAATTAGTGTGTTATTTCAAAAAGGTATGGTTTTGCCAAACAAGGTGATGCACAATCCCAGAGACCTGGGAAGCTGAGGTAGGATGATATCAAGTTGAAAATCAGCCTCAGCAACTTAGTGAGGCCCTAAGCAACATAGCAAGACTCCCTCTCAAAATAAACAATAAAAAGGGGCTGGGGATGTGGTTCAGTGGTTAAGTGTTCCTGGGTTCAATCCCTGGTACTAAAAGCAAACAAACCAAAATGTACAGTTTTATCATGGTGAAGCATCCAAAATCCTCTCTTCTAGTTATTTTGAAATACATAATTCATTATCATCGACTGTAGTAACCCTACTATTCAATCGGAGGACAGAATTTAGCCTGACCTGTTAAGTTTATAGAACATCCTGTAGGTTCATTCATGTTGCTGCAAATGTCACAATTTCGTAGTTTCATGACTGATTAGAACTCCACTGTGTGCATACCCAACATTGTCTTTCTCCATTCATCCACTGATAGATGCTCAGGTTGATTTCCCATCTTGGCGATTGTGGTTAGAGCTACCACAAAGATGAGCATGCAGATGCCTCTTCAGCACATTAGTTTCACTCCCTGTGCGAGTACCCAGTTGTGGGATTGTTGAGTTGTATGGAAGTTCCATTTTAAGCTTTCAAGGAACTCCAATACTGTTTTCCCTCATAGCCCTGCTAACTCACGTTCCTCCAGGTTAGCTGTGAGAATCTGCTTACTCTCTGCCTCCTTACCAACACTTCATTTCCATCTTTTTGCTGGCAGTCATTTGATTGGGGTAAAATGACATCATCCTGGATTTGATTTGCATTTCCCTGATGATTACTGATGTTGAGCATCTTTTCATATACACTTTGGCGATTTGTATGTCTTCTTTTAGGACCTTTCGGATTGTCTTTTGTTGTTGTTATTGAGTTGTTTGAATTCCTTGTGTACTTTAGAGTTTTGTCACTTGTCACATGTATTATTTGCAAGTATTTCTTCTCATTCTTTAGGTCATTTCTTCACTTGTTGATAGTTTCCTTTGCCATGCAGAAACGTTTAAGTTTAGTGTAATTCCATTTATCTATTTGCTTTTATTGACTGTGCTCTTCGAGTATTATTAAAAAAAAAAAAAATTGCCCATACACTGCACAAACACAGCACAAACACACATATACAAGTTTGCACAGTATACATCATTAGAAAATAGAAACACAATAACAACAATAGAAGCTCCCATTTAATATAGTTATAGGCAAGGAGTAAAAACAGCATTCTACAGCACTATAGGATGACTATAGTTTACAGAAGAATTTAATAATCCTAAAATTTGTATGCAAACAAAAAAGACCCAAAATAGTTAAAGAATTTTTGAGAACAAAGAGCAAAACTGGTGGCATGAAACAGTTTGAATCAAATTCTATCAATCAAAACAGTGTGTGCATAAAAAGAAATAGGAGGACCAGTGAGACAGAACAGGGGGCTCTGAAATAAACCCGCAAATATAGTCAACAGACCTTCAAAGAAAGTTTCAAGAACTACAATTTGGAAAGGATGTTCCCTTTAATAAATGATGTTGGGAATACTGTATATTCTCATGTAAAGGAATTAAGTCAAACCTCTACCTTAAACCATATGCAAAATTGAATTCGAAGTGTATTAGATTTAAACACAAAACCTGACACTGCAAAAAATACAAAAGACATAGGAGAAAAGCTCCTTGACATTGGATTGGGAAACAAAATTTTGGATAGGACTCTACAAGCACTGGCACAAAGACCAAGACTAAACAAGTGGAGCTATTGCAAACTGAGAAGTTTCTACACAGCAAAGGAAGCAATCAAGAAAACAAAAAGACAACCTATGAAATGGGAGAAAGTGTTTGTAAACTATACATGTGACAGCGAGATTCTATCCAAAATATAAGTCAATATGACTCAATAGCAATTATAAGAATTAATGTATAACCAAATATCCCGATTAAAATATGAGCAAAGGACCTGAAGATACCGTTCAGCATGAAGACATACCAGTGGTCAACAGATATCAGAAGGTGCTCAACATCAAGGAAATGCAAATCAAAACCACAGAGAACTATCACCCCACATCTGAGAGGTTGGCTTATAACCAAAGGACAACAGGAGTGTCGGTGAGATTGTGGAAAAGGGGAATTCTTATACACTGTGAGTGGAAATACAAATTGGTACAGCCATTATAGAAAATGTTATGGAAGGGAAGCTGCTAAAAAATTAAAAATAGAGCTACTCCATAGCCCAGCAATCCTACTACTGATTATATGTACAAAGAAAAGAAAATGAGTATCTTCAGGCGGTAGCAGTTGAATTCCCACATCCTTTGTAATACTGTTCACAACAGCTATGGTATAGAAGGAAACTTGTATTTGTTGAAGCTTGAGCGCATAAAGAAAATATGATACACACACACACACACACACACACACACACAACACACACACAACACACACAATTTTTTTTTTGCCTTAAGGAAGAAGAAAATCCTTCCAATTCTGATAGCATGGGTAAACCTGGAAGACATTATTCTAAGTGAAATAAGCCAGACATGGAAAGATAAACACTGCATGATCTCACATATGCAGAATCTAAAAACATTTAACTAATAGAAGCAAGGTATAAAGTGGTGGTGGCCAGAGGCCGGGGTGTATGGTTGAGGGAAATGGGGTATTCAGTCAAGAAACACAAACTTTCTGTTATAAAATGAATAAGTTCTGGGGATATAATTTACAGCATAGTGATCATAGCTGATTATAATATATTCCATACTTAAAATTTGCAAACAGTAGATTTTAAGGATATTCACACACACTAAAATGTGACTATGTGAGGTGAGGAGAGGCTAATTTATTTAATTGGGAGAATCATTTTAAAATAGGTATGTAGATCAAAACCTCATGTTATACACCTTAAATATATACAGTGTTTATTTCTAAATAATAACTCAGAATGGTGGAAAAATGAAGGGTGAAGTGGGGATAAGATACTCACAGCAAATTCCACTGGAGAGACTGAGAAGGCATCTTACCCTGGGAACAGAAAATTTCTTAAACAGACTCTAATTCCTGTCCCCAAAATCCAGGAGCAGAAACATGGTGATCTTGGCTCTCTCATTCTCTCTCTCTCTCATATTATATATATATATATATATATATATATATATATAATTATAATAATATAACATTATCTCATACATATTATATATATGACATAATATGTATATATACAAAATACATAATATATATATATATATATATATATATTTTTTTTTTTTTTGCCATGAATTCTCTTTTCTTTTACCATTTTGTCGTATAGGAATTGGGCCCAGGAAAATTTATCCTTCTTAGTGGGTGAGCAATTTTGTGAGTTTCCTGTCAGTAGAAAATTGGATACTCCAGGGCCACTTCAAATCTCAGAAGTTTCACAGTCTCTTATAATCGTATAATCGATAAATTATCCAAAAATAAACAGTTATAAAGCATGGAAGGGAAGGGCAAGGGATAGGAGGAGAGGGAAATGCAAAAAAATATTGGGAAACTTAAAAGCTTCTGTGATGGTTAATCTTCATTATCAACTTGATTGAGAGAAGCACAGGAAATTAATAAAGCTCATTTGTGGGTTAAAATAATTAAAAATAAGTAATTCTGCAGTTTTGGGAATCAGGATGTTTATTTCCTCTGCATAGCAGATAGGTTACTTATTTTAATTATTTTTATCTTTACACGAACAGAACAATAAAGTATTATCTAATAAATGAAAGTGTTGGACAATGTAAATATCAATTAAATATATAATATAATGTTAAAATTAATTAAATATATAATTCATCAGTGACAAATGTAGGACTAGGTGTTTCTATGATAGAATGATTTTTACAGGTTTATCAATTTCTTTTAAAGATATGCCTATTCAAGTCCTATTTCTTCAGGCATTCTTTTATAATTCATGCTTTTTAAAGTTTTTTTTCACTTCTTTTAAATTATCAAACTTATTAGCAAGGAGCACTTTATGTTTTTTATCTTTTTGGTGTCCTTTTAATATCCTTTTTTCCTTACTGCTATTGGTGATTCCCATACCTTTAGTCTTTCTTTTTTCTCTTTCATTTGTTTTTAGTTTTACTATAGATTTATCAAGTTTATTAGTAATTCAATGAACCGACATCAGATTTTGAAGTTTATTGATATTTGTTTTCTGGCCCAGTATGTGATTTTTTTTGCATATCATGTATCTGTAAAAGAATAAGAATTTAGCAACTGGTGGGCACAGTGTTCCACATGTATCAAGTAAGTTAATCTAATTAATAATTTTCATTATATTTTCCACATACTTATTGAAATTGTGAGTTTGTGTATTTTCATAATAACTGTTATCCACCTGTACCTGCTAATTTATGTGTTTTTCTATTTATTGTTAATTTTGTATTGTTGGTGATTCTATCATTAGGTATATACCTTTGATATAATGTGAGGTATCCTCCATCTAATAAAAATCTTCCACTGCAAAAAAAATAATTATGGTATTTATTAAATAGATTCACTATAAATAAGACAACACATGGTGGTAGCATAGAAAGAAAAGGTTTTATGATATAGAGAAAAACAGAAAGAAATGTGCAATATGGAATTCTTTTCCAAAGCTCTGAATTTAAAGAGGCAAGGATTGCTAAAGGTATGGTCCACAGGTACAGCATCCTCCTAGGAGTCTGTTCATCCTTTGTTACCGTGGCCTCTAAATGTATAATCGAAGATCCAACCCATCAATTGTGATCCCTTTGCCATCAAGCAAAAAAAAAATTCTAAAAATAGCTGCCTTTCATTGGTAAATCAAAATATATTCTGACATATTTTAATTTAATATGCCATCTTACCATTTCATTTGCTTCTATGTGTTTCAAGTATTTCTCTATGTAGGATTTTTAAATTATTTGCCTAATATTTAATTTTCTCCTTAATAGGTTAATGTTATACCTCTTTTTACTATTTTTTGGTATTTCACTTAAAAATAATAATATGCATCCTTTACATATCAAGGTCTCATATGATTTTTAAATATTACATTTTTAAAGAGGGTACATATCCTGAATAACATTTGCTTTCATTTTTCTTCCTTCCTGTATATGTTATTATTGTAATATATTTTAAGTCTACTGATATTTTAAAATTGAGTTTTCTGCTTGAATGAAAGTAATCTGATAATACTATATATATTTATATAAGGCCAAAATCTAATAAAAATAATTTTATACATAAACCCTGTTTATCATCAAAAATGTTTGATTTTAATGGAAGAATATTAAGGAGTTCCAGAAATAGGATTGAGAGTAAAAATAGACAGTAAACAGAAATCCACAGACTACCCACATATTGGTGTTATAAAAGGTGACATCAAGTTGTGGTTAATATATTTTAAAAATAAAGAAAAACATGCAGGTGTTTAGCATAAAATTAAACTCCTTAAATAAAAAATTAATAGATGAAACTTCTACTACTGGTAAGTGAAATTTCTGAGATAAAGAATTTAATAGATGGCTTTAACAGAAGATTTGTCATGGCAGAGAAGATAACAGAGGTAACTAAGAACAAATAGCAATTCTGAAACACAGGAGCAAAAATGACAGAAAATTTTAGTTTAAAAAGTTGAAATTCATCAGATAAATAGTTTAAGTCTTAAGCATAAATATGTTGCCACATGTTAGCCATAAACGAATGTTATATTTACAATATTTAAATAATTTTTGAGATAGTATCAGGCATTCAAATAAAAAACAAAGTGTAGATTCATGAAATCCTATGAAGTTAGGACAGAAAAAATTCAAGCACACAAATGTGCACATTCACACTGTTAGTACTTTTTTGTACAATTTCTTAAACCAAATATTGTAACTAAGAAAACATAAGTATTCCATTAAAAAAAAAACTTTAAGCTTTTTCTTTGATGGCACTGGAATATTTGTGACTTTGATTTTTTTAAAAACAATTTCCTATGAAAAATATGGACTTTTATTCTTCACCTACTACTTTACATTTTTAAATGCCAATAAATTAATATTATAGTAATAATTATTCAAAATAATTTAGAATTGAAAATGAAATGATAGTTATTCTTTCAGGGAGTTCTTCCATTGTTAAAAGCATGCATTTCTATGAATGTTTAGTCTATAAGTTATAGTGTTTTTTTTTTTTACAATTTTACTTATGCTTTGATCTGTACTTCTAATATAGTCATGCATTTTGCTTAATAGTGAAGATATACTCCAAGAAATATGTTGCTAATCACAGGTGCTTACCCAAACTTAGATGGTATAGACCAATTACTTGATGTGCTCTCCTCATGCAAAGAAGCCACATTTAATAAATACATAGAACTGAAACTTAGTTATTTGTTACCATTTCCATATATTATATATTCTATGTAGTTATAAGTTTGATAGTTTTATATGACTGGCACCCCAGTAGGTTTGTTTACAACATGAACACATAAGTAATGCATTTTTCTACAACAGCTATAACATCACTAGGTAATAGGAATTTTTTAGCTCTATTATAATATTGTGGGACCAGTACCCTCTATGTGGTCTGTTGCTGACTGAAATGTCATTATGGTATGGTTATACCTAGCTTATTGTCTACTGGGAAATGAGAAAATAAAACCTCAAACACCCTTTCCACTGACTTTTAGTAGCAGCAATTTATTTTGCTTAATCTTCCCTGAAAGGGAAATGAAAACTCTGTAAAAAATAAATGTCAGTGATGGAGAATATTTGAATTTGCATTTTGGGGTCAACATCAATTGTTTATAAAGAAGAAAGTCCAGGAAAGATGCTATGAATTATGTAACATGCAGAATTCTATATAATTTTTTTGTATGCAATTTGTTTTTGATTCTTTAGAGTGCATGTAACATAAAGATGAACATTTAAACATTTGTCCCAACTGTTTTTTTGATATACATATCTCATGTTAAAATTTAATACACTTTCCTTTAATTTAAAGACAAC
The DNA here is from genome assembly GCF_902686445.1 of Sciurus carolinensis. Classification (NCBI taxonomy): domain Eukaryota; kingdom Metazoa; phylum Chordata; class Mammalia; order Rodentia; family Sciuridae; genus Sciurus; species Sciurus carolinensis. The sequence goes on from NC_062224.1 coordinate 92,743,420, forward strand.
GTGGAATTAACTTTTTAATACAATGGAACATTGGTTTAAATTTGCACACTTGTAAATTAGGAAATACTATCTAATGGTAAAAAATGTCTTACAGAACTTCAGTTATTCTTATGAATGGCATAATACGAGTCAAAAATATTGTGTTTCAATCATTCTGCATATTTCTCATTTTCTAAAATTGTCTACCATCAAATATGCAGTGCTTCAAATTAAGCTATCTAAAATATTCTATATTGATCCTTTAGGTAATGTTTATCATATGGCTGTTAATATTTTTTCACTAACTGATTAAATGAACATGCCTTTACTTTTCATCATATAATTGAGAAACTAATTATCATCTTTCATAGAAATATTATTAAATTCCATGTATATTCTGAAAATGTTTGAATTTTACATTCAAAAATAATTCTAAAAACCTATAAAAGAGACTTTGCAAATTGGCAAAGAGCAATGAAAAAAGAACTTGCAGAATGGCATTTTCTAACTGTCATTGTGTGTGAAAGAGTTTGTATGCTTTCCAAAATTGGTGTGAGCTGCCAGGTCTGTCAGACATGTTTGTTGGAGTTTGGAAAAGAAACCCTACCATATTCTCCACTCTTGGCATGAGCAACAAGAAAGTTTTAAATAATATAATTTGACCTATAGCTATATATTTCAAGTTTTGGCAAAGTAATATAAAAGAAAAACTGAATTTGGGTTAATGACTAAAATTTTATGTTTGAATTTCAGTATAAGTTCCTAAGTCATTGTTCTAAGTCATTGTTTTTCAAAGACATATTTGAAAGGTACTACTGTCTATTAATTTGATTTTCTTATCCTGGGTGTTAGTCCATTTTCTGTTGCTATAACAAAATATTTGAGGGTGAATACTTTATGGATAAAATAAGTTTATGTGAATTATAGTTCTGGAGCTCCAAGAGCAAGGTATCATCATTTTCTTGGCTTCTGGTTGAGGGTCTCATGATGCAGCATGACCGGAAGCCTAGGTGATGAGATTCATGGGGAAGGAGCATGTGTACCAAACAGAAAAAAAAAAAAGCACTTAATATCAATCTGCTTTTAATAATTAATCCTCTCCCTAAAAAGCAAGAATTCACTCCAATAAGAAAAGCAATAATCTCTCAAAGAGCTAATCGACTTTTAAAGATCCCTTAGTCTCACAGCATCATCCCTTTAAGGAATGAAGCCTCAACACCAATTTTGGTGGGAAGGACCATATCCAAACCAAAGCATTTTCCAATCATATATGTAATACCATTTGTTTAAACTTTACACTTGTCAAATGCAGGCTGCATGGTAGATATAGCATATAGAAAAACGTCTATATACTGAAATTAGTAAAGGACAATTATCAAAATGCATGTTATTATAATTTCAATAATAACACTGCCTTTTAATTCTCAATATGTCCTATTGATTCTGAATAAACCCAGAAAATTCAAAAATCTGCTAATAAAATATATTCAATAATGTTAATCATAAAATATTTGATTAGAAATAATAATTATATCGCTTAGAAATACAGAAGTAATTAATCAATCATTTTATATGTTTAGGCTAAGTCACAAACTGAAATTTGTAGAAGGCAAAAATTCATTCTTTTTGAGTGTTAAAAATTGTCCAACATTTTTCTTTCATTAAAGATAAAATAAATTGCATAAGGGAACTCTGAAGAAGGTCAAAATCTTACATTTTGAGGAACTAAAACTAATTTTAGCTTTGAGTGATATTATCACTAGCTGAATATTCAAGTTTATACTTCACATATACATTTACATTTTTATTTCTATTTGAACTTTGATATTAGTTTATTACCTTTAGTAAGGATGGTCACATCCATTAACTTAGTCAACTCACATAGAACCATTCACATAAAAACTACCTAGAGAAGTTTGCTATACCAGAAAAAAATTTAGTTAACTAAATGAATAATATAGCCCTCTGGAGAATAATCTAAGCCTTCTGTTTTATCAATAAAAATAATTTTTTAAATTTATATTTTATTGATTCAAACGGACAGACAACTAAATGCAAGATTCATTTCCTAAGCATCCATCCATTTAATCAACTGTTCACCTACCCTGTATGATTATCCTTATATTCCTGTTTTAATGAGACTACTGCCAATGCACAGACATTAGCTCTCACCATTCTTTAGAACTTTCTTCTATTGGACAAAGAATCTTCATCAAAGGGTCTGCCCATTTCTCAAGGTGATGTGCAGCCAATAAGTGAGCTATATTGAGTCAAATTTTCTTGGTTCATCTCTGCATCAGAGTCCCATGTAGGACTGAATAAAGATGCATTAGAAATCCCATCTTGGTGTTCCAGGAGAAATCAACTGAGAAAGGGTCAAAAGTTTTTATAAGTTCAATCCTTGAGTATAATAATCCTAATGTCTAAATTCTTAGTGACAATCTGCAAGTCAATTAAAAATCAGATCTATGCACCTGAGGACAGATTCACTGGTTCATGACTTTTGTCTGTGTTTTGTTTTACATGTTAGATACACATTCAAATTTTCAGCTAACACTTTAATGACCAGATTGTTAGGTAATCCTGTATTGACCAGTGTTATTCTTCCCAAATAGCAGTGGAACAATTGCCACAAGTTGGAAGATACTTTCATGGTTTGACTAATTTTCTTTTAACGTGAAAGCATAGAATTTTTTTTAGCACATGCCATCCTCCTTTTAAAAAGCATGCAAACAATGGTATAGTGATATTCACAGGAAAAGGTAAATTCTATTTTAGTAACTTTATTATTATAACTTTTCTTTGAGTACTCAAAATACTAATTGGTTAAATCATTAAATTGGTGTCATTTTATTATTATGAAAAGAAGCTCTTCATTCGGGTTATGTAAAGAATTTGCAAACTAAAATACATTTTCTTTGACAAACTCTAGAATATTCTAATGAGTATTTAAGATTGTCACTGACTGGATAATTTCAAGTTTTATCCTATGAGTGCTGCAGATATTACTTACCAATGTAAGCCAAATTTATTTTAAACTGGTTAAATATATATTATGCATAAATAATAGATATGTACTCATGTTATGGGAAATATATGGATGGTCTTAATGTTTTCCATTCCTTGCCAGACATTAGGAATATAAGCATGAATATTATGTGGTACTTGTTTTTAAGAATCTCATCAATCCAGTGGATAAAATTTAATTACAAAGCACACTGAAATTGTGTGGGACTTTTCTGCTTCCTACTACATCTCCTCCAAAGTCAAGCATGAAACAGATCAGGTTAAGATATAGACACACTTTTAGAATAAACATCCTAATAAAGATGTCCCCCAAAATGTGAAATATGGCAGCATATAATGATCCATTTTCTTTCCTTCCTTCTCTATTCCATATTATTGGAAGAAAGTCAACTGTTTAAAAGGAGAGGCAACCAATAGAAGAAAGAAAATTGCTTCTGACTGGGGAACATATGTAAATAGGTGGATTAAGGTTGAGGAAAAACCCATGTGAGGTGAAGTCTAAAGAGGAAACTAGGTGGTGTGCTTCTTCCCAGCACATTAGAAGTGTCCGTAAAGTATGGTTTAGGGGCTGGGGTTGTGGCTCAGTGGTAGAGCACTTGCCTAGCATGGGTGAGGCACTGGGTTCCATCCTCAGTACCACATATAAATGAATGAGTAAAATAAAGGTTCATCAACAACCAAAAAAAAAAAAAAAAAAAAAAAGATATGATTTGGGACTGACATCTTAAGCAAGGAGAAAAATTCCTGGAAATCATGTTGATGAAAATAAATCAGATAAATCAGTGTAGTTTACTTGTGTTCTCATTGCCTCGAATAAAACCCAAACTAGTGTGTGTTTGTGTTCTTCCAGATTCTGTGGATGTTGATTTTACCTAAAGAAATCTAGTTTAGAATATTGTATTTAGTACCCTCCCATCCATGAAAATGGTTCAATTGTGATATTATCAGACCATTCTGAGGCTGGGAGTGTGTTTTAGTGGTAGAGCATTCATCTAGCATGTGAAGGCCCTGGGTTTGTCCATAGCAAAGGGAAAAAGAAAAGAAAAGAATCTAAAATGTTGTATAGTTTGGATCTGGAATGTCCCCAAATGCTCAATTGTGACAGCTTGCTCCTTAATGCAATGGTGTTGAAATGTGGGGCTGTTGGGAGGGTGATTAGATGGTGATGACTCCAACATCATTAGTGGATTAATCCATTGATGGATTTGAAATTCGATGGCATTCTTGGGAGGTAATGGAAATCTTATGTAGTGGCACCTAGTTGGAGGAAACAGGTGGGTCACTCAGGGAGTTCCCTGAGAAGGCACGTCTTTCCCCCATACCCTCTTTTCTCTTTCTCTGCTTTATGGCTGCTATGAGCTGAGTAGCTTTCCTCTGCTCTGCTCTTTTTCAATGATGTTCTGCCTCACCTCAGGACCAAAGCAATGGAGCCAACCTTCCATGGTCTGAGATCTCTGAATCTATGAGACAAAATAAATCTTTCCTTTTGCATGCTGTTTTTCTCAGTTAGTTTGTCACAGTGATAGAAAACTGCCAAATTCAGAGTTTATCTATTAGGTTAATATAAAGGAATAAAAGAAACCTGTAACAAATTCACTCAACTTGAAGGTTTTCAGCAGAATGCTGGTAAGAAGGAAATTTAAAGCTAGGTCTTCAAGAAGGACTAACATTTTTCTAATTAAACCAGGTGATAAACATATATTTCAGGCAGGCACTCAAACATAAATAAGAAAGATTAGAAAATACTCTTTAGAAATGCCCCTGTTAGGACTGTAAGAAAAACTTAATATTTATTCCATGTTGGAATATCTGGGAATGAAACTGAAATGACAATTTGCTGGCATCATGTCCAATGACAGGCTTACCATGGCAGGTTTACCAGAAACCTTACATGGCCCCCACCCCTGCATTCTCAACTGAGGAGTCCCTACTGGGAGGCTAGTTTGCAGATAGGGTTGCTGACAAATCACCTGAGTAAGGGCAGATAATGCTATAAAGAGGAGGATTAATTCATTTTTTGAAGCAATAATACAGAGCAAGGTCAAGCTGCAGAAGGATCCCCTTATTTCCCCATTATTTCCGGGTTGCTATGAGAGGCATTTGTGTTCCAAGTACCAAAGGTACACTGTACAATTGCCAATATGCTATTCATGGGGGAGCTGGGAAGGAAGGGACAGTCTTTGGCACGTCAGCTCTAGGAACAGCCCTGATTTTCTGCCTTCACATACTCCATCAATCCCCTTGCATTTAACTGTATTTATTCTCCCTCATGATTCTTCTAAATTGACAGTGTTTTTTTTTTTTTTTCCCAAGATTGTTTCCTCATTTCTCTTTTTAAAATCGCCTTTGTAAAGAAAACTAACACTTCAGCTGAATTTTAATTTATGTGAAACTAGTGATCACAAATTTCATCTCCTCTCTGGCAACGATTTTCTGGAAATGTTTTCTCTTTCCTTCTTTCCTCTCCTCCTCTTCCTCCTGTACCTTCTACTTCTTTTTTTACAGTATTTTCACATTGATGTTCCATCAGTTCCTTCTTTATTTACCAGTATACAAACTTCAATTACTCCATAGAAGATTTTTCGGGTGCTTTTGTAATCCTGATTAATATTCCCAAACTGTAATTTGTTGCTTAAATGCATCCAGCATTTAAAAAAGGATTTTCATAGAAATTTAGAAATTTCTTAATAGAATACCTTTTGTAACCCTAAGTGACAACCAGGGAAAATAAGTGTTTGGAAATATTAGTTGTAATCCTTCATTATCTTTCTATTTTTAGTTGGCTATGAAAGCAATTTAAAAAATAATTCTTACCAAAATGGATCACTTAGGTGCGTAAAAGCCAGAACATACAGTAGTTTTCTATTGCTGCCACAACAAATTATTAAGAAATAATAAAAAGAAGAGTTTGTGAAAACCATATGTAGTTCATTTAGAAGTCACAGTGTTAATTCATTTTATGTAAACCATATGCAAGATAGCTGTTTTACAAACTCCGTTTTCCTGGGAAACTGTTTAAAAATAGACTTTTGGTAATACACTTTGTGGAAGAAGGAGATGCAACAATGACAAATTTAGAAAAATGCCATACAGCTAAATGTACATCAGGAAGTGAAATTCAGTATCATATCTTTTCACTGGAATTTAAATACCTGGAGTTAAACCAGAGTAGGAGTTCACTGTTTTCTCTCTTTTCACCTATAAAATATGAACCCCCCTACATCAAGGCACAAAGTTACCTGCAATTAAATGACTAGTATGACTAGGGTGAAGTAAATGAAATGATTAGGACTTCAGAATAACAAGGAAGGAGGGAAGGAAGAGGAGAGAGAAGTTTCAAAAGGGCAGAGGTATTTGCACACTAGAAATTAACTGAAGTGAGGTCCTATAGTGTAGACCACGGTGTAGATTAAAGTTCATTTGACTACTAAATTGTTTAACATGAGTTGATATATATGTGCTCTGATCTGAAGTGACCTGCTTATAGTCTGAACATTTTTTTTGTTTTGTATTGGAATTTGACATATACCTTTCCAAAATTAAAGGAACAGAATTTACACATATAAACCAGTGCTTATTTTCTTATTACAAGGCAATCACCACTAATTCAGGTAGAAGTTTGCTCCGAATGTCTAAATAATAGAATAGCTCTCTCTGTAAGAAGATTGACTTCTGGAGTGGATTAAAAGATTTCACAGAAATCCTCTACTCATTTATATTAGAGTGGGAGAATTTGAATTTCCTTCCAACAGAAATTGCTGTTTTATCCGGTTTGTGTTTCTAAAGGACATCCTAAAAATATAGTTGACTCTATGCCTTTCAAATGTTACAAAACATTTATCCAGCTTAATTTTATGTTTTACTTCCTGATGTTCTCAAATAAATTTTTTCCATTATAATGCAAGTTATTTTAGTAAAAATTTATTAGAGTGTGATAATCTATAAACTATGACATACAAACTATGAATTTACTGGTTTTCTTTTTCTTTTAAATATTTTAAAAGTTCTATTTCTTTTTAAATATTTCTAACTCTTACTATTTAGAAGTTGATTTTCATAAATTTGCAAGTCCCTTCATGTTTCTTAGTCTTCAGAATTCATATTGTGCCATCATTGAAAATTCTTAGCTATGCTAAAATTGAATAATTTCAATATTTTTCTCATTATCATAATCAGATGTTTCTATTACAGACTCTCAAACTTTAGGAAGAAATCAAAGTTCAGGCTAGGACCAGAAAACAGGTTTCTATCAAATAGTGTAGCATGAAGATAATCCCTAAGTAAAGTGAGCTGATATCAAATAATTTCAAAATGGAAATGAGGATAAAGTAAGTTACATTTTCTGTCTTCTATCTTTAAAATGTGATATGACATTTTGTAATAATTACTAAGTTTATTTTTCTTTCTTTCTTTTTTCAGTTTTGGTGGGATGAGGGGGTTGTAAATTCAATAATACATAAGAAGCTGAGCATGGTAGCACATGCTACCAGTGACTCTGGAGGCTGAGATAGGAGGATGGTGAGTTCAAAGCCAACCTCAGCAAGAGTAAGGTGCTAAGCAACTCAATGAGACCCTGTCTCTAAATAAAATACAAAATAGGACTGGGGGTGTGGCTCAGTTGGTCGAGTGCCCCTGAGTGTAATCCTTGGCACCCAAACAAATAAATGAACATAGGAAAAGACAGATGACCTGCCGAAGGCCCTATTAGAAAAAGCCTTGTGCTTCAAATCCCAAAGTGAAACTCAGGAGGAAGAGGCCAGTTCACCATTATCCCTGTTAGAAAGACTTGCTGAGCTTGGGGGAAGTCACAGAGTAAGTTGGTAGCCCAAGTTTAAAAATGAAGCTTAATTTTATCCTTTGTTCCTTCATATTTTTTTCCAGTTTTGCTGAATTATTCCTATATTTCCGGTGTCAACACACAGTAGAGTCTCAGTAAGTGTCTGTTAACTAGAAGAATAATGTCTTCATTTTAGACACCATGAAAGAGGTTGGGTCTTGATAATTTACATTAAAACTTACAAAAGCTATTTTCCCAGATGTACTGTCCTGACTTGAGTGTAGTATAGAGCCCCTGACAACCATACTCTGCAACTCCTGATATGCACATTGCATTAGAACTTGACTACCATGAGCAGAGAACACAGTAAGGACCGTGATCATGTTGCTTCAGATTTATACAAATGGTCCAACTCCAGCTATTTCCTGGTCCAAAGGATCAATGACTATCTCACCATCGAATAGGACATCTCATTGGCCTACTACCTTAATGGAATTATCCTGGGGGACCTCCAGAGAAGGCAATGACTCAGATTCACTGGGTATCGGAGTAAGATACATTTGACAGAGATAGAGAATAACTCTTGGCTTGCTGTTAGATGCTAGTGGAGACTATATATATGGTCATGAGATGACATACAACAGACCCCAAGTTTCCCATAAAGAATTAGGAATAATCTAATTCACAAACCCATAAAGTAAGGTATTTCTAACCAAATTTTCTCATCCAGTAGATTTGGGTTGTACACATTTCAGTTAAGAATATGCCAAAATAACAATAGTTGCAGAAACAGTGTACTCATATTACCAAAATGCCTATATCTGCCATACTGTCATACTTTCCACAACTCATAGTCCTTAGAAGAGTAATGTCATGGTTTAAACATGAGATGTCCTGCAAATTTCCTGTGTTAATGTAGGCCTATTCAAAGATAAAATGATTGGATAATGAGAGCTGTAACCTAATTCGTCCATCCTAGTTTGAATGGACTAACTGGGTGGTAACTGAAGGCAGGTGGGTTGTGACTGGAGGAGGTGGGTCACTGGGGGTGTACCCTGAAAGAGGTCATCTTCCTTGTGTTGCCTTCCTTCTCTCTCTGCTTCTGGGCCACCATGAGCTGAAGTTTTTGTCTGCCATGCCCTCCTATCATGTTCTGCCTCACCTTATACCAGAGCAATGGAGCCAGCTCACCATGGACTAAACCTTTGAAACCATGAGCCAAAATAAACTTGCTTCCTCTAAGTTGTTCTCCTTGGATATTTTGGTCTCAGTGATCAAAAGCTGACTGATATAGGTATGTTCACTATGATGGTTTAAGATGCAAAGTCAACATTTTTTTTCTATCTTTGATCCTTTATATATCTAGTGGAATTCAAAGTCCTATTTTCTATTAGGTTTATGGTAAACCTGGAAGGAAAAAGTCATAAAAGAAATCATCAGATTTTAAAAATAAAGTCACATCATTTCAACAAGTAACATGTAGAAAATGGTCTTGCTTAACATGAATTTCCCCTCTGATGCTGACCTGTAATTCCACAAATGATTACCCAAAGTGCTGGAAACAACAACTACACATGATGATACGTGTCTTTGCTAAAGATAGAAAACATTCATCTCCTCAGGGCACTGGTTTAGATGCACTATTAACATGAATGAATCCTAAGACTATAATTCCTACTTCTAGAAGTATGAGGTATATAATTTTTTACGATGCACACAAAATAATAATCCCCCTAGGCATGAGTATAGGCTAATAAAAATACATATTAAACCCAGAAGAATGGTTACTTGTATGCGGATGAATGATTGAAGCAAAGTTGAATGATTGAAAAAAAGTTGGATGACTGGAAAGAAAAAGAAAGAAAGAAATAATGATTAAAAATTAAACACAGATTTAGGAGGGTGTTTGTCTCAATCTGTGCTTCTGACACCTAAGGAAAATAAAATCAATAAGATACAATTTGTGTTAATGAAGAAAAAGAACCTGTGTAGGAAAGAAATAATAAATAAGAGAGGGGAGAGGTAGATATGGTCACGGGGTGGTAGGCAGTGTTCCCATTTAGATACCCATTTAGGTAGGCTATGGTAACACATTTGAATTTTATTTTCTAAATGCAATTTCACCATGATGTACTAGAGTGTTTTAGGAATAGGAAAAATGTTATCAGACTTAGCCTAGAATGCAACACTCTGGCAACTGTATAAAAACTGCATTGCAGGGTGACAAAAACAAAATTGAGATGAGAGTTACGAAGCTTTTGATTTTCCTGATGAGGCTGTCATGGTTGGCAGAAGAATTGCAGGGAGGCATGCACGAAAGCGACCGTATCACACGACAAGCTACAGTATGTCAATCACATCAAATAATTTCCCCATTGAAGTCCGAAAACCTTGTAAGGACATACTTGGCACAGCAGGGTTTCGACTACACTCACCACAATTCTTCACCCTTTTCAAATGTTGTCTTTTCTGAAAGGGATGTTGCTTAATCTCTTTTCTTCATGCTTTTACATGCTGCTTCTTCAGACGGGTACAACCCCGCCGCCTCTTTTCTCCACCATGATTTTTCTGATTGATTAATCTAGTATTTACTTTCTCTGAATAGTCTTTCTAAATAATTTTCACTTCTGGAACATCTTAGATTCCAGTCTTTGTACTCCATAGTTAGTATACAATTTAGCAGCACTTTTCTTTTAATACAATTTTATTGCATACAAATTTAAATATATGATTTAATAACTGCTATATTATATGATGACTATATATAGTCACCATATAACTAAACACCTTAAATATGCAGCATTTAGTAAATGTTTGATTTTGACTATTCAAAGAAACAATAATGACCCTATTATCTCTTCTTTTTCTTATTTATGTATGTATTCATTTATTTTTGGTTTTGTATTAAACATGTTTTCTCTGGAGTTCTTCTGTAACATATGTTCAGATAGTCACATGATTCTTCTCATAAAATATGAAATCTATTAACAGGTTGACCAAATAATACAATCATCTGCCTATTCATTTCACTTATTCATTAAGGACAATATATGTTTACCAGTGAGTATATCCACGATACTGCTCGACATCTCAGGTGATAAACAGGAAATTTCTATTGTAATGGGATAGCACTTCTGTAGTTCAGAAGACACACAACTTTAAACAAAAGCACAGTGAACATCAGAATGATAAAACTATGATGAAATGCCCATAGAAAAAAGTGGAAATTGAGAAGATAAACCATGTTTATCCTTTTCTCCCTTGACATGTCGACTGCCATGTACTTTATTGTTAGACTCAACAACAAAAAATAAAATGTTAATTAGAATTAGGGTAGCTTGAGTTGTTAGGCTCCATATGTGTGGAGGTCAATAGTTTAATTCAGGAGATTGGTACTCCTTGTTCACATGAATTCTAGTGAGTGTGAGAGCTGGAGTCAGGGTGGAGTCAGGCAACTCTAATGCAGACTGGGCCTAGAAGGGGGTGTTTTGAGATGCCAAAACACTAGATGAAGGACAAGAGCAAATGGAGGATCAAATGGGAGGGTTTTACGAGTTAGGCTTGGAAATTTTGCACATTAGACATGATTCAAATCAGGTTAACAGGTTTGCTGTATTTTCTAGTTATTGCCACAAATATTCTTTAAGAAATTCTGAAATAAAAGTAACATTAACAAAATATGGATAAAAGAAGGATTTAGTAAATAGAACATTTAAGACCAATTTAGACTTATAAGAAAAAAGACAAAAAAATTCTCCATGACAAATATAAACCATAAAGCAAATCCTGTTCAAATACATATGAAAATAAGCACAAAAGATAGACTCTTTGTTGAAAAAAAACCTGAAATATGACTTTATATCCATATTCCAGGTATTAGAAAGATGTTGTTTGATGTATTGTGTTTACCATTTTATTGTGAAAAATTTGGTGCACTCAATATAAAACTTAAAGAAATATGAAGTTGTTGGTATATTTCAAATGCTAATTCCATTACATCTACAGATTTACTTCATCAATCTGATAATAGGACTTTACTATGTGAAAACATAAAAAAGGATAAAATGATAAATACTATAGTAAATTATGAGATGTTATTTCAATAGGAATTCTTCAATGTCAAAATACTTGATATGCAAATCTTGAATGTGTTTTTCCAACATTTTTTTCTATCTGTGTTCCATTTTGAATAATGTTTAGTAACTTGTTTTCTAATTTACTCATTCTTTCCTATTCTGTGTATAGTCTGCTGGGTGTGCAAAAAGTGCTTCATTCTATTACTATATTTCTAGCATTTTTATTTGCTTTAAAAATAATTTAAGTTCTATTTAAATGATCTATTTATTCATGAATGCTATCTAGATTTTCTATTGCCCCCTTAACAATTCTAAGTTATTTTAAAGTCCTTGTCATTTAATTCCAAATTCTTAGTTGTCTCCAAGTATTTTATATTGACTATTTATACTCTTGACCATGGATATACACCGGTCTCTGTGTTTTACTCAGCTTTTTCCCTGCTGTGACTAAATGATCTGACCAGCACAATTATACAGGAGGAAAGGTTTATGTGAGGGCTCAAGGTTTCAGAGGTCTTAGTCCATAGAAGGCAGACTCCATTCCTCAGGGCTCAAGGTGAGGTTGAACACCATGGCAGGAGAGGGAAGCAGCTAACATCCTGGTAATCAGGAAGCAGAAAGAGAGAGTCTACAATCTCCAGATACAAAATATATACCCCAAAGCCACACCCAATTCCAGTTTCCTCCAGTCAATTCTACCGTTTCAATTAATCCTATCTGGGATTAATTCACTGATTGGGTTAAGACTCTTACCACCCAATCATTTCTCTTCTGAACCTTCCTGCATTGTCTCATGTGTGAGCTCCTGGGGGACACCTCACATCCAAACCAAAAAACTCTGTGTGTCTCACTTTATTCTCATTGTATAACAACCAATGTGTGTAAAAAATCAGAGAGAGAAGCAAATGATACTTATGTCCACAATGATACACAATGAGTAATTATAGCTGGGCTAGTCTAGTCTGTAGTTAACAAGGGTCTTGGTTTTGTTGTAGTTTTAGATAGATTCAATTCATCACCTACTTCAAATGTTTGAAGGGTAAGACTTCCTTAAGTGGGGATTCAGATCTGAGTGCCTGTGAGTTTCTGGAGATCTCTTTATGATTTGCAATCCAACCACCAGCTTTCTAACCCTTAGGACTCTTGTAGTTAGGTATTCAGAGCTTGGTGACTGGGTATTCTCTACTTCTGTAATTTTGCCCCTGGTACTCACCCCTCACCCAGTTGCCCTGACTCCAACTTTCAGAGAACTACTACAAGTACTTTCAGTGAATATCAGCATGTCATGGAGGGATTTATTTCTCTAAACACTTCAGTTCTGCCCTAGTTATAGGACAGTCCCTGAAGTACATGTGTGGAAGTCCTGAGGTGCTTTAAAGATTCGTCTTAGTTTTCAAAATCAATCTGTTGATTTACAGCTGGGAAGGCTCTATACAAACCAGGAGGATCTAGCTCAGCTCTCATGCCCATGGTTTAAGCCCACAGAAAAGTCGGTGGGTCAAAGTAGATCCATTCTGGGGCTGAGGCTACGCATGATACCATTAAAATTCAATTAAAATAAGCTTATTATTCCTTATTTCTCTATGCAATGATTTTTTTTCTTCCAATCATTTTATTAGAGATGAAAACAATCTCAGTTTCTTTCTAGAAAGGGATTGTAATTATCTTGAGTTTAGTACATCAGATCTTTGGATTCTGAGCACTTTCATAACTACAAAACACTATGAATCAGTTAGCTTATCCTACCTATTGTAAGTTCTGTATGGAAGCAGTAGTTAATGTAGTCATATTTTGAAGTTCACTCATTCTTTATTTCTATTTTAAACAAACTGAAGAATATCTGTGGACATAAAAATTCCAAATAGTAATCTTGCTTAAGTGATCTGAAGAAATGAAGTTAGCTAAATGGGTCATAAGAACAAAAATCAGTCATTCTGTAAGAACAGGTAAAGCAAATCAATTTATAGATTTAAAACTTTTACTCATGTTCTCATAAACTACTACTCAACTTCTATCTATGCCTTCACAGTCTCTTTAAAAGTGGCTATTATATTCTCTTATTTTGTGAAATATCTGGAAATATCATTGTTGACTACACTTTGACTGGATTTCAAATCTCTATCTCCATTCCAATTATAATTGTATCATAATTGAATATTTAAAGTGGATACTACCAAATTCTTTAGACATAAGTAACCAATATTTAATGTTGGGATAAGTATGAAACTTTCTAAAATTAACATTAAAATTTAATTTTATTCATATTTGTGTGCCAAGAATCACATCTACTGTTTCATCTTTTCTCACTCCCTATTGTATGGATGAGAACACACACTATAATTTAAAGGAAATGGTGATAATTATCTAGAGTCCTTAGGGTCCAATAGTATTTAATAGCACCCTTTTAAGCTTTTCATGGCTATGTCAGCCTTAGGTTTATAAAAAGAAAATATAGTAATCTACATTATCACTCCCCTGAATAGATATAAAGAGGAGACCCTTCACTTTAGGGACCAGTTAAATAAAGCTTAAATCAAACCAATTGGCATCAGTATCCCCCAGAACATTTTGTCTATTCATATGCAGAATCAGTTAGGTACAGTCTAAATGTCAGTGGACTTTATAAGGTTATCTCAACTATTTTTTTTAATTTAGTTGGGGATCAGATCAAGGACATGAAGCTAACCTTGTGCCACATTACCAACTAAAGAGGAAAAGAAAAACTAAATAGGAAAATCTTATATTTTTCATAATTCCTTTAACAATTATATGGCATGATGAATAATGCCTACAGAAATTATGAATAGTTATTTCAGAAATGGGAGAAATAACAAAAGAAAACAATCGGGAGAGAACTCAAACTTCTTTGTCTTCACTACTAAGATAGTATTATTATTACATTTTATTTTCTTTCAGTTTGTTTCTGTACAAATTTTAAATTAATGTAATCTCACTCTCCCTCCTCATATGTGTGTATTTGTATGTGTGTGTGTGTTTGTGTGTGTGTGTGTGTGTGTGTGTGTGTTTTATATATAAAACAACATAAAAATAGAAGGAAAAGATAGGGTGTTTTTAAAATTATTGTTGTGGTTGTTGTTTTTAACCAGAGCTTTAACTTGGAGGTACTTAACCACTGAGCAACATTCCTAGTCATTTTTTAAATATATTTTATTTTGAGACCAAGTCTTACTAAATTGCTGAGACTGGTTTTGAACCCACCATCCTCCTGACTCAGCCTCCCAAGTCACTGAGATTACAGGTGTGTAGCACAATGCCCAGCAACTGAGATTACAGGCGTGTAGCACAATGCCCAGCAAAAAAGTAGCTATTTTACCTTTTTAAATTTATATAACTCTAGAGCAATGCATTTGAAGAACTAGGAAGATGAGTTTACAGACATTTTTTCTTTTTCATGTTAAATTATTTTTACTAATCCCTTTTAATTTAATAGGTTTATTTTTCAGGAAACAACTGTGCCCTATATACATGTTTCTGAAAGCATCAGATTCAGGTCAAAATATTTTACTCTGATAGTAACCAGGAACAATAAAACAAAAACCCCAGTATTAATAAATGAATCACTATGGTCCCTAATAAAAGGGAACCAAAGCAGCTGATGAGGAAATAATCCAGATTCCTAACAATAAAATCGATTAAATTACAAAATGTTTGACAATGGTGGCCTACGCCTGTAATTCCAGCAGCTTGGGAGGCAAAGGCTGAGGTAGGAGGATCGTGAATTCAAAGCCAGTCTCGGAAAAAGTGAGTTGTTAAGCAACTCAGTGAGACCCTGTCTGTAAATAAAATACAAAATGGGGATGGGAATGTGGCTCAATGGTCATGTATCCTTCTACAATATAAAATAGTTGTCCATGTTGTTATTTTTAGTTCTTATTTATTGTACTTACTATTTTGTGTCCTCTTCATGATAGAAATGTATACATTGGACTACTAAATGTTTTGAATTTTTCCTAACCATCTGCCTCTGATCCTTTTATTGTGAATGGAAACTAGAGATTATCTGAACATCAGCTCAGAAGCACAGTTGGTGAATATTAATTTTAGATGCTTTAATTTTTTTTGTATTCAGACAAATCATTTTAGAAGTTCTCATGTTCCTTCACCTCATGCTCCCCACTTCTGGAACAGTGGTAACATCTTTCTCCAGAAGTTATTTTCTAAGATTTATGTTACCCTTTTGCATACAAAGAAAGAGGTACATTATTTCTTCCCTACTTCCTGGTGGTGTTGGTCTCATGAGATAAGCGTGAGGAATACCAAGTTGTGAAAAGTCTAATGATAATGAGACTAGATCTTTTTTTTTTTATTGTAAACAAATGGGATACATGTTGTTTCTCTGTACATGGCGTAAAGGCATATCATTTGTGTAATCATAAATTTACATAGGGTAATGTTGTTTGATTCATTCTGTTATTTTTTTCCCTTCCCCCCCACCCCTCCCATCCCTCTTTTCCCTCTATACAGTCCTTCCTTCCTCCATTCTTGCCCCCCTCCCTAACCCTAACTCTAACCCTAACACTAACCCCTCCCACCCCCCATTATGTGTCATCATCCACTTATTAGCGATATCATTCGTCCATTGGTTTTTTGAGATTGGCTTATCTCACTTAGCATGATATTCTCCAGTTTCATCCATTTGCCTGCAAATGCCATAATTTTATCATTCTTCATGGTGGAGTAATATTCCATTGTATATATATACCACAGTTTCTTTATCCATTCATCAATTGAAGGACATCTAGGTTGGTTCCACAATCTGGCTATTGTGAACTGAGCAGCTATGAACATTGATGTGGCTGTATCTCTGTAGTATGATGATTTTAAGTCCTTTGGGTATAGGCCAAGGAGTGGGATAGCTGGGTCAAATGGTGGTTCCATTCCAAGTTTTCTAAGGAGTCTCCACACTGCTTTCCAGAGTGGCTGCACTAATTTTCAGCCCCACCAGCAATGTATGAGTGTACCTTTCTCCCCACATCCTCACCAACACCTGTTGTTGCTTGTATTCTTGATAATCGCCATTCTAATTGGGGTGAGATGGAATCTTAGGGTGGTTTTGATTTGCATTTCTCTTATTACTAGAGATGTTGAACATTTTTCCATATGTTTGTTGATTGCTTGTAGATCTTCTTCTGTGAAGTGTCTATTCATTTCCTTAGCCCATTTGTCAATTGGATTATTTGCATTCTTGGTGTAGAGTTTTTTGAGTTCTTTATAGATTCTGGAGATTAGCGCTCTATCTGAAGTATGATTGGCAAAGATTTTCTCCCACTCTGTAGGCTCTTTCTTCGCATTGCTGATAGTTTCCTTTTCTGAGAGAAAGCTTTTTAGTTTGAATCTATCCCAGTTATTAATTCTTGTTTTTATTTTTTGTGCTATGGGAGTCCTATTGAGGAAGTCTGGTCCTAAGCCAACAAGTTGAAGATTTGGACCTACTTTTTCTTCTATAAGATGCAAGGTCTCTGGTCTGATTCCGAGATCCTTAAAGACTAGATCTTTTTACATCATCCTGCAGGTGATCAGGCATTTAAAATTTTTCATACGACAAATCCTAAGCATCAAGTAGACTTTGCTATACATTTGACACCAGTAAAATAGTCAAGCTTGTCTCCTGCTCACTCATGCTCTCCCTCCCTGTCACTGTCTTTCATTTTTCTTATACTTCATCATCTATAAAAATAGGTGCTAAAATATTGGGGAAAACCAATTCATATGCAGGAAAACTGCCATTCATCTAAAATTATCTAGTTACATTTATTGATTAAGAAATGATTGTTGGATTCCACTTTCACAATAGTCATACATTTATCATTTTTTGTGTAATGACATAAAATAATTTTAGTCATTGTTAAATAAAATGCTCTTTCTGATCATACAATAGTGACAAAACTAATTAATGTTGATGTTCAGTTGACTGAAATAAAGCCTAATGTTTAAATCATGAGAATGTGAAAGCACTTTAGAACTGATGGTAGGCACATTGTTTTAAATAAATGATCACTAAAATTAGGAAAATAATGCTTCATTCATTTTATTTACTAGTTATCTCAGTGCACTATGGAATGTCTTCTGATGTCCACTATAATTAACTAGTTTGTTTTATGTTATTGAATGAATTTGGTTAGTATTAAGAATACTATAAATTTGATCATCCTTTATAGTTCCTTAATGTACTAAATTTCTAGAATTTACATATAAAATGCAAAGGATGAAGATACATGGACAACACCAGAATTAAACTGGCAAGTACGCAGTATCTTAGAAGAATCAGAGAGGGTCCTACTGAAGAACCCTGCACTCAAATCTCATGCAGGACAGTCCTGCTACAGAAGTTAAAGTGCCCACAAGGGAACCCCACTTTGACATGTGAGACTCTGAGACTCTGGAACACTGGTAACATCTGTCTCCAGAGAGGAGACCCCTGCCCCACAGTTAGGGTATGGAGCAGAATACTTGAGGCTACCAGTTCTGACTCACAGGTCTACCTACAGTTCTTCCAAGACATTTGTAGTCCCTCCTCAATTCTTAGCAAAAATAGACTAAATTGCAACTAGTGGAAGTGCTTGGCTAATTTTCTTTTTCTTTTCTAAGTAGGATATATAAATATATCAGGAAGAAACTTCACAGATAACTCTGAAAAAAACATAAACTAAAGTTGACTAAATACCTTTGTAAAAAATAATAAAAATATAAAAGGATATGCACATGAGTAAGAAATAGTAAAATATGAAGATAAAATTGAGTATTCTGAGGATAATAGAATTTTATCATATCATTAAAGCATGAATAGACAACAGTAAAAAAGTCAATTAGAGATCATTATATCAATGTGATAATATACTATATAATATATAATACCATAATTAATTTCAGTGTATATATTTATACACATTTGCCATATATATGTACATATATATATAAATATGTTTGTTAATGATTATAATGAACAATGCTGCAGAGCAAATTATTAAGCTTAAAATAAGAATGAAGAAGCAATGAGATGGAAAGATAAGAAAATCTATAGAACTATATAGCAAGATTTATGTGACCAGTATTTCAGAGTAACGAAAAAAGAGAATGTCCATATAGACATTTAAAATGAATTAAGAGCATTTCCAGATTGAAGATGAATAGAAACAGACATCAAGTGACTACAAAGTGAGCTAAACAGATTATTTTTTTAAGTAATAAAAGCATAAGAGTAAAATCCTTTTCAAAACCAAGTAAGTTAAAATTAAATTGTTATGCCCTAAAATGCTGATGCTGATTTAAAAAAAAAAAAAAAAAACCACACCCAAACTCTGGAGAGAGACTGATATAAATAATAACAGGAATAAAATGATAGATATCAGAGGCCTCATTTGGACACAGGATGCAAAATAAATCACCATAGTCAAACTTTGGTTAAAAATTAAACAAAAGACACAGTGAAGATGGCCTCTTTATAGGGGCTGGTGTGGAGCTGGGTTCAGCAGGTCTCTGGGCTGCTGAGGAGGTGCTTTTACCTGACTGTGCCCACGGTGCTGTGGATGACAATTCACGATGCTATGAATCAAGGTATGAATGGGGAACTGGAAAGAGATGAGAAGGTATTTCTGCTTGGGAAAGAAGTTGTCCAGTATGAGGGGGCATGCAAGGTTAACCGAGGTCTGTGGAAGAAACAGGGAGACAAGAGGATTATAGATACTCCCATATCTGAGATGGGCTTTGCTGGAATTGCTGTTGGTGCAGCTATGGCTGGGTTTGGATCCATTTGTGACTATATGATGTTCGGTTTCTCCATGCAAGCCACTGACCAGTTTATTCAGCTGCCAAGATCTACTACATGTTCAGGGGCCTCCAGCCTGTGCCCATAGTCTTCAGGGGGCCAGTCATGCCTCAGCAGGTGTAGCTGCCCAGTGCTCACAGTGCTTTGCCATGCGTGACTGGCACTGCCCAGGCTTAAAGGAGGTCAGCCCCTGGAAATCAGAAAATGTAAAAGAACAGGTCAAATCAGGAGTTGGAGATAACAATCCAGTGGTGGTCCTAGAGAATGAATTATGTGTGGAGTTCCTTTTGAATTTCCTGCAGAAGCCCACTCAAAAGATTTTCTGGTTCCTGTTGGAAAAGTCAAAGTTGAAAGGCAAGGGACACATATAATGGTGGTTTCCCACTCAAAACCTGTGGGCCACTGCTTAGAAACTGCAACGCTCTAAAGAGGGAATTGAATGCTAAGTAATAAATATGCATGCCATCAGACCAATGGACATTGACACCACAGAAGCCAGGGTCATGAAGACAAATCATCTCATAATGGTGGAGGGAGGCTGGCCACAATTTGGAGTAGGAAATGAAATTTGCGCCAGGATCGTGGAAGGCCCTGCATTCAATTTCCTGGATGCTCTTGCTGTCACTGGTACTGAAGTCCCTCCGTATGCCTTATGCAAAGATTCTAGAAGACAACTCTGTACCTCAGGTCGAGGATATCATATTTGCAATGAAGAAAATATTCAATATCTAGTTTAGACTTGAATATCAGGTCATTGGAATTTACTTAAAATACATGCTGGGACTTCACCTGGAAGTACTGCAAGACCTTACTATTCATAAAATTATCTCTAAGGCAACACAGGTGTTTTTGTACTGGTGGGATGTTTAAATGTGACTGAGTGGGAAAGTCTCCAGTCTCCTGCCCTAGACTCTATGCTTTCATTTTCTGTTACAGCTGCTCTGTTCTTTGAATAAATTAATGTAAAATTTTACCTCTTTTGCTGGAAGGACAAGGTATGAATGTGGCATAGTACTGAAGAAAGTTATAGCCGAGAAAGATAACTTATATGTATAAAGTGCATAATCTACAATAAAAAGCAAACAAAAATCATTAATTTGGGGGCTGGGGAGATAGCTCAGTTGGTAGAGTGCTCGCCTCACAAGCACAAGACCCTGGGTTCAATCCCCAGCACCGCAAAAAAAAAAAAAATCATTAATTTATAATCCTTTCTCCAACCAATGGGGGGAGAAGGTTGAAAATAATAAAGTCAGACTTTAAAAAAGTTGGATTTTACTTAAATCATACATTTCAGCCAATTAAAAGATGTCTCAAAGTAAAGTTAATAATGAAGAAGCAAAATTATATCTATGTTTAGTAAAACAATAATATTAAGTTTAAATTTATATTCTGTTTAGCAAAATAAGAAGAAGACTAACAATGGTGATGGTATGAACTTGGAAGTTTACTAAAGCAGACACAAGAGGAAGGACTTGAAACCATCTGAAAAGTTTACATCAGTTGTAATATATTCATATATTCATTAGTTTTAATCCCCTTTAGGAAATTTAAACTTCTAGAATGATTACAAAATGGTGTAATTTTCAAATATTAGAAGAAAAAATAAGATCAAGAAAACATGATCAATCTCACCCATGTTAGGAAAGGGAAAGTAGACAGCATTAAAATATTATGGAGAAAATTTTCAAATAAAGTATTACATCCAGTATCCTGCCTTTGGTGCATTTTGGTGTTCCACTTCTCCCATTTTTGCTTTTTGTTTTATAGTGTTGTTTTTAGGCAGATGAGGAATACCTTTTTCCAGAAAGATCTGTGGGATTGTGTATCTTTTGACCGATCATCTTGGGACTCACTTAGGTCTTGCCTAGTTGTAAACAAATCAGACCAAATGGCAATTAAATTGTACCTTTCTGCACGCCTCTCAGAGGGCACAAGCCAGCAGAGTGCCCCATGAATAGGAGTCTGGACCCTGAATCAAAATACCACCTAAGACAGAGGTTTAATAATATACACCTTTCAATTTAACTGAGAACACCAACCAGGTTACAGCAAGTCTTCCAGCAAAATAAGCACTCATTCTTGTTTTGGGCTACCTGATCATGTAAGAGTCTGGATGGGAAGAAAAAGAAAGTAAAGAATATCTAGGTGTGGTCCCACACTTCAACTGTACCTATCCAGGTACCTCACTGCCCCTGGCGATGGACAGAGCTGGGAAAAATAAACTTTTGTGAGGGGCAGTAGTTTTTAGGACATGTTCAGCATTGTACAAGTGATCCAGCCAAACAGTAGATAGGGACTGTGTGACAGGCTGGCACAATTTACTTTCAAGTCATTCACTCCTGAATTCTGTTTGCTCTGTGCTTCCTGTAAAATAAGGTCCATTGAATAGCAATTAGATTCTATGCCAGGTTCTGTGGTTTGAGCCACAAACAACATTCATGTCTGATGATGGCATGTGTATATCCTAATAGTACACAGAGTTATCCCTCCAATATTTGGATTGTGTGTTGATGGTGTCTGCAAATAGATAGGTAGTAAGGAATTCATCTCTCTCTTCAATATAGTAGAATAGAGATTCCTTATGGACTAATTTTCATTCTCAATTTGTGGCTGATCAATGTCATTCCCTGACATTAATCCATCTGCTATCTTCCACACTGTCATTAATACAGTGTTTCCCTCCCCTTATCTACGTGTTTAGAGCTTCTTGTGTCCTGTTTTCCATTAAATGTAAATACTATCAATACTTCTATGTTTCACCCCTGAATTAAAAAGTCATGATAGTTACCCATTATTCCAAATGGAAATCTTGATAGAGAGGCCGTCCTAGCAATTCTACTGATTCATTTTTACTACTTCAGGTGACTCGTCCACACAATAAAATAATCAGTGGTTTTGTATAGTTATGCCACACTTCGCACTGTTTCAATTTTAAAGGGCCATTTTGTAAAAAGTAATGTGGGCTCACATATCTCTCCTTGCAGGAAATGTAACAAAGAAGTAGACTTACTTGACTCTGTTAGGGTAAATCATCCAATTCTTTGCATAAAGTATCTAACACTGAGGGCTATTTCTCCCAGTCATGTGCCTCCTTATAATTTCAACAGGAGTACTAGGATAATTTTCTAGCCAGGGGAATCCTTTTCTGCTTGAATATTCCTTTCTACATCCATGAATAACATCAGGGATCTCCATTCTAGCAATATGTTCACTTCCGAATCCTTTTCATAATGTCCCCTATTTGAGTTCCTTAAAATTTCAAAGATTCAGTTTCTGCAAATTGTTTTAGAGTCATCTGAGGCCTCAACTGTGACTTAGTAGCATGGAATTATGAGGACTGTTTTTGTTTCCCGGAATGACTATTTGTTCTTCTACTGGCTTTGGTTTGCTTTATAACACCATGGTAGTTGTCAGGTCAGACCTGTTTTGTAAAACAATTATTAAGAAAACGAGAAACACCAACCAAAAGTACAAAATGGTGCTTCTTAGCAAAATACTTTATATAAAACTCATACAGAAATAAGCAGTTGTAGTTGTCTAGGTTTTACAAATTCTCATCAAATGTTATGGTAATGCTGATGAGTTATTAAACCCTGAGAACCACATACGGGTGGTGGATCATTAAGACACACATGTCTGAGAAATAACCAGCTGCTCCCTTTAGAGTCCAAGCTTTGCATTTACAGAGACAGGAAATGAGTGAAACTAATTCCCCACCCATATTCTGCCACCTCTACACTCTTCTCTTGTAATGACACTAATTATTCTCCTGGCATGACCCAACACTGAGACCTAAGTCTTGAAGTAGTAGATATACCACAATCCAGTGTCTCCCATCTCTGAACTTCACCCTTAGTATTTTAACAATTATTTTCCTTAAGCTGTAACTGACTTTCACAAAATCCCAAGAGAGGCTAAACTTCCTTTCTGGAGGACAGTGTGGAGGCGATCAGTCTTGGGCAATTAAAGCTTACCTGTCACATGGCCATGACAACCTTCTATCACAAAATTGTCAAAACAATCTTACCAATTAAATCACCACAACTATTTTCTTCTTGGAAACCTTTCTCTGAATTCACTGCTTTTCTCTTCCTTTTCTCTTTTGTTTTCTTCTCCCCCTCCCACTCCCTCTGCTTCTCCTCTAATTGCTTTTGTGGTGCCAGGGATCAAATCCCGGACCTCAAGAATGCTACACAAGCACTTTACCAGGAGCGCTGATTTTCTTTAGCATAACACAACTTTTTTATGATTAAGTAAGAAAAATCTCATCTGTTACATCATCACATGGTTAGTCAGAGAAACACTGCATTGTAAAGAATGTCAGTGTTGGCTCAACCAAAGTCCTCATTTCTATAACATTCAGTTACAAATAATCAATCTTCTAAAGAGCCCAACACAACATTCTTAGATTTCTGCATTGAATTCCTCCACAAAAATAATCTTCTAATGGGATTTTTCACTAACTAGATTATAGTTCTTTATTTTTACAACTCACCACAAACAAAAGCACTGCTTTTCTAAAGTATCTGACCTCATCTCTCTTTTTCAACTCAATGTGGCTTTTATACATACTCTAGCATTTCTTTCTCTTTTAAAATTGTGCTGAAATTTCTATGAGTCTGAAAGGGTAAAGTCAGCCTTAAATTTTTATTACATGTTATTTGACCTTGAAATAAAATTGGTATGCTAAAGCACATGTGTAAACACACACAATACAATTCTTAAATTGAAAGTACTTAGATGAAAATTAAACGAAACATCAGTGGTTTGTGCTAAATATATGTACTGCCTTATAGTAGTTATTAATAAATAAATGGCACTTATTATTCAAAAGATAACATAAATTAAAATCTATCTGCATGTATAGTTTTTCATCTACTCATCTGAAAAATGGGTTCAAAATCATCATGAATTTCAATATTGTGAGAAATAAAAGCATCAAACATAAAAATCCCTGTCATTGTTATTGGTACTTCATCATATTTAAACCATCTTCAACAAATTTTCTCTCCATCTATTTCTCTAAACTTATGTCATACTATTTTCTTCCTAGAGTGACATAGTATAATATTAATTCTTTCTCTTCCAACAGGTTATTTCTTGATGAGTGTGTTGACTATGATATTTTATCTACCAGAAATATTCTTTGTCCTTTGACTTGATGCTCCTAAAATTCCAGGTATCAACAATCTCTCATAGAAGCCATTGCTTACTCTTTTTTATGAAATAGTTCACCTTTAGTACCACAGCACCTCGTTCTGTTTCTTCATAATGATCAACAAAGTTAAGGGTTACCAAAAAGTGAGACCAGACTATATATTTCTCTATGACTTAGCAATAAAGAAAGCACTAATACAGAAAATTAATTCAAAGGAAAATAAATGTGTATGAAGATTTTGTTTTGTAATAAAGGAAAACACCAACCAAATGATAAAACTAGAGAATGAACTGTGGACATGGAATGAGCAAAACCCAAGAGTTAAAATAGGCAGGTTACTAAGTGCTTACCTCATGTTCAGCACTAAAAGTTCTGGATAGAATATACCCTATCTGTACCTACTCCTTTATTCTAGTAACTGTCTGAGATAGTTACTACCCAATTCCAGGCAGAAGAACAAAGACACAGATGGATAAATAATCTGTGCCCATGGTCACAAAGCTAAGAAGGAACAGAGTTAGAAATTGAATATAAGTATCCCATCATAACCAAACTAATTTCCGTGTTGTTTTCTCTGAAAATATTAGGGTATACCAAGATTAACCAAGAACCTACCTAAGATTGGAGATGATGAGATAAAAGGAGAGAATTTTTTTTTTAAAATGCCTTGTAAAATACTCTTATTTCTGAAGGCAGGAGAAAAAAAGAGATATATAAAAAAACATTTAATTCTAATCACATATGAGTTAAAACTTGAATATCTACTAATAAGAAAAATAGAAACTACCACAGCAAAAAAAGAAAAAAAAAAAACATTAACTCAGGAAAGAAGGAAAACAGAATAGCTAAAAAATACAGAGAAATATTCATAGGGGTCAGATTTTAAGTATTACTGGCCATACCACAGCTCATGTCAAGTGTATGAGTGAAAGAAAGACAAGGACAGTGTGTTTGGAGGAGTATAAGGTGAGCTCTGGGAGAGGCAGAACTGACCAAATTAGTTTGCAGCATTGCTAGCCAGGGTTATCTTGCAATCTGTACCTAAGGAAAAACAGAGGAGGACTGATTACCTGAAAAACAAAGGTTAAATTAAAAACATGTCCTCATTAACAGTGTCTGTGAAACAGATAAGTTAACAAACCACAAACAAAAGCCCACTATTATCACAAAATAAGGTGGTTTTTTTTCCCCCAGTTTAAATATGTTAAAAGAAACAAAAAAGTCTTGGTTTCAATGAAAATTCCTTAAATGAGAGTGAAAACATGCATTAAAAAAAAAATCAATTAAATAGATAAATGACTGCATCAAATGTTACCTCTGTGTGTATCACAGGAGTTAGAATTTTAGTTCTGATTTGCAGTGTTAAAGATCTTCAGAATCATTAAGGATGCTGTAAATATTTAAGTGAAGGAATTGAACATTAAAGACATTCTTAACAGTTTTATTGTAAATTTAGAGGATGAAGACAATTCTGGTTTAACCTGCTAGTCGCCTGCCCTCCAAGTTATTAGAAGAGCAGTATGTCTATCAAACATTGATTTCCTGGTAATGGAAATAGTTGTCTTCAGGGACACTATAAACTGCTGCACAAATTTCAAGTTTCGT
Source organism: Sciurus carolinensis (assembly GCF_902686445.1). Lineage (NCBI taxonomy): Eukaryota > Metazoa > Chordata > Mammalia > Rodentia > Sciuridae > Sciurus > Sciurus carolinensis. The sequence goes on from NC_062224.1 coordinate 92,769,828, forward strand.
TCTCATCTCTTAAAAATCCTGGTACTATTCCAGATTTCCCAGTTTCAAAGCCAAGGACTTGATGAGTATTTTATTTTCAGCCACTATGTTATCCTTAGGGGTAGACACTGGTTGAATTAATACTAAAAATATTAGGAATACATTTATACATACTTACTTCATTTCCTCAAGACAGCATGGTTATGTCAGTTTCAGCATTCATGTTTACATTTTTAAAAGATGAATTATGCAAAATGCAAGTGGGCATGTTATCCCTTTTATATGTTGGAGTTTTCAGTTTCTTACTGAACCAAAATGAGTAATTTGTCCTGAACAGATTAGGCAGGGGCAGAAGAATCAAGGGAAAGTGTTCTAGCTAATTACCGTGTCCCATATGCATCCATAAGGACAACGGACTGAGTCCCAAACAACACTATTTCTCTTCTGCCTTCATTGCGATCACAAATCCCTATCTTCCCCTCCTTCCTTCCTTCAGGCTGATTGCTTTTGCTTTTGTTATCTTTACTTTCACTTCTTGTGTAAGTGGCTCAAAAGTTTTAGGTTAATAAGTCCTGAAAAAAAAAAAAAATTTTTTTTTTTTCTTTTCCAAATCACCAGTGTGGCCTGCCAGAGGTGGCAGAGGTCTCGAAGCACTTCACCAGGACATGTCAGGTCATGCCTCTAGATTGATTTCTACAAGGCGCTCAGCGAGGATTTTAATAATTTTCTTTATGTGTGAGCATCCTGAACTGTGTGTGAGTTTTATGATGGAAGAGCTTTATTTTGGTTTCCTCCATATCTTGGGATTTGACAAATGCAAAATATTAATGAAAGTGAAATCATTAATACAACTTAACTTTTTAAATGGTGACAAAATAAGTAAATGAGCCAATGACTTTCTTCAATGGCACATTTTATCTTTTATTGGTGGGAACAGCTATGCTATTTATAAAAGAATTCTCAATGGGAAACTACCCTCTGATCCAGTGTTCCCATTTCATAGGGAAGTAGACTAAGACCCAGAGTTAAATCTGGGTTAGTTTCCTGCAGCTGAAATCACAAATCACCATCAACTTGATCATTGGAAACAATAGATATTTTTAATCATGTAGCTCTGGAGACTGGAAAGTTGAAATCAGTAGCACAGGACTGAAATCAAACTGTTGGCAGAGCTGTGCTGGCTCCAGAGGCTCAGAATGAATATGAATATACATTTCTTTTGTCTCACAGCTCTTACGGCTGCCAACTATTTTTTGGATTAAGACCATATCACTCCAATATATGCCTACATGGCCACATTGTCTTCTTCTCTAGTTTCCAATTCCTGCTGAGTCCTCACCAAAAGCAGCTTTCCTGTGCATATATACAACAGTGTCTTTAAGAGATTTAGACTCTTTCAATTATATCTCTCCAAATTCTTCCAACTTGTATCTAATGCCCAATTCCATGGCTAATACTAAATATTTGTACAGAGGAATTCCACTTTCCAATATCATATTTCTTTACAAAATATAGTTAACAAAGAATGATAGACCATCTCAGTGAAATGTCTATGCAGCAAAACTATAGCTTTTCTGGAAATAATTAAACTAATTTTTTTTTTCCTTTTTGTACTCAGTAAGCTTAGAGTAAATTTTAAATATAGTTACCTGTAAACTTTCATTAAACAAAAACACCATTGAGTTCTTCTTTTCCAATTTGTATCCCTTTAATTTCTTTGGTTTGTCTAATTGCTCTGGCTAGAGTTTCAAGGACTATGTTGAATAGAAGTGGTGAAAGAGATGGCCTTTACAATGTTAAGGAATGTTCCCACTATCCCAATTTTTTCTAGTGTTTTGAGCATGAAGGGATGCTGTATTTTATCGAATGTTTTTCTGCATCTATTGAAATAATCATGTGATTCTTAACTTTAAGTCTGTTGATATGGTGAATGACATTGATTTCCGGATGTTGAACCAACCTTGCATCCCTGGGATAAAACCCACCTGATTGTGGTGTACTATCTTTTTAATATATTTTTGTATGTGATTTGCTAAAATTTTGTTGAGAATTTTTGCGTCGATGTTCATTAAGGATATTGGTCTGAATTTTCTTTCCTCGATGTGTCTCTGTCTGGTTTAAGTATCAGGGTGATATTGGCTTCATAGAATGAGTTTGGGAGGGTTCCCTCCTCTTCTATTTCATGGAATACTTTGAGGAGTATTGGAATGAGCTTTTCTTTAAAGGTTTTGTAGAACTCGGCTGAGAACCCATCTGGTCCTGGACTTTTCTTTGTTGGTAGGCTTTTGATGACCTCTTCTATTTCATTGCTTGAAATTGATTTATTTAAGTTGTATATATCCTCCTCATTCAGTTTAGGTAATTCATATGTCTCTAGAAACTTGTTGATGTCTTTGAGGTTTTCTGTTTTGTTGGAGTATAGATTTTCAAAATAGCTTCTAATTATGTTTTGTATTTCACACATGTCTGTTGTGATGTTTCCTTGTTCATTCCGAATTTTAGTAATTTGAGTTTTCTCCCTCTTTCTCTTTGTTAGTGTGGCTAAGGGTTTATCAATTTTGTTTATTTTTTCAAAGAATCAACTATTTATTCTGTTAATTGTTCCGATTGTTTCTTTTGCTTCAATTTCGTTGATTTCTGCTCTGATTTTAACTATTTCCTGTCTTCTACTACTTTTGGTGTTGGTCTGCTCTTCTTTTTCTAGTGCTTTGAGCTATAGTGTTAAGTTGTTTATTTGTTGATTTCTACTTCTTTTGTTGAATGCACACTATGAAATGAATCTTCCTCTAAGTACTGCTTTCATACTGCCCCAGAGATTTTGATATGATGTATCTTTGTTCTCCTTTACTTCTAAGAATTTTTTAATTTCCCTCCTGATGTCTTCTGTTATCCATTCATCATATAATAGCATAACTATCCCTGTTCGCTGATGACATGATTATATATTTAGAGGAACCTGGAAATTCCACCAGAAAACTTTTAGAACTCATAAGTGAATTCAGTAAAGTAGCAGGTTACAAGATCAATGCTCATAAATCCAATGCATTTTTATACATAAGTGATGAATCTTCAGAAAGAGAAATTAGGAAAACTACCCCATTCACAATAGCATCGAAAAAAATAAAATACTTGGGAATCAATCTCACAAAAAGGGTGAAAGACCTCTACAATGAGAACTACAGAACACTAAAGAAAGAAATTAAAGAAAACCTTAGAAGATGGAAAGATCTTCCATGTTCTTGGATAGGCAGAATTAATATCATCAAAATGGCCATACTACCTAAAGTGCTATACAGATTCAATGCAATTCCAATTAAAATCCCAATGATGTACCTTACAGAAATAGAGCAAGCAATCATGAAATTCATCTGGAAGAATAAAACACCCAGAATAGCTAAAGCAATCCTCAGTAGAAAGAGCGAAGCAGGGGGTATTGCAATACCAGATCTTCAACTCTATTACAAAGCAATAGTAACAAAAACGGCATAGTATTGGTACCAAAATAGAAAGGTGGATCAATGGTACAGAATAGAGGACACGGACAAAACCCAAATAAATACAATTTTTTCATACTAGACAAAGGGGCCAAAAATATGCAATGGAGAAAAGATAGCCTCTTCAACAAATGGTGCTGGGAGAACTGGAAATCCATATGCAACGGAATGAAATTAAACCCCTATCTCTTACCATGCACAAAACTCAACTCAAAGTGGATCAAGGACCTCGGAATTAGACCAGAGACCCTGCATCTTTTAGAAGAAAAAGTAGTTTCAAATCTTCAACTTGTTGACTTAGGATCAGACTTCCTTAACAGGACTCCCATAGCACAAGAAATAAAAGCAAGAATCAACAACTGGGATAGATTCAAACTAAAAAGTTTTCTCTCAGCAAAGGAAATTATCAATAATGCGAAGAGAGAGCCTACAGAATGGGAGAATATCTTTGCCACTAATACTTCAGATAGAGCACTAATTTCCAGAATATATAAAGAACTCAAAAAACTCTACACGAAGAATACAAATAATCCAATCAACAAATGGGCTAAGGAAATGAACAGACACTTCACAGAAGAAGATGTACAAGCAATCAACAGATATATGAAAAAATGTTCAACATCTCTAGTAATAAGAGAAATGCAAATCAAAACTACCGTAAGATTCCATCTCACCCCAATTAGAATGGCAATTATCAAGAACACAAGCAACAACAGGTGTTGGCGAGGATGTGGGGAAAAAGGTACATCATACATTGCTGGTGGGGTTGCAAATTAGTGCAGCCACTCTGGAAAACAATATGGAGATTCCTCAGAAAGCTTGGAATGGAACCACCATTTGACCCAGCTATCCCACTCCTTGGCCTATACCCAAAGGACTTAAAATCAGCATACTGCAGAGATACAACCACATCAATGTTCATTGCTGCTCAATTCAACATAGCCAGATTGTGGAACCAACCTAGATGCCCTTCAGTTGATGAATGGATAAAGAAACTGTGGCATATATATACAATGGAATATTACTCCGCCATAAAGAATGATAAAATTATGGCATTTGCAGGCAAACGGATGAAATTTGAGAATATCATGCTAAGTGAGATAAGCCAATCTCAAAAAACTAAAGGACGAATGCTTTCTCTGACAAGCAGATGAGGACATATAATGAAGGGCGGGTGGGGTTATCATTAGGGTTAGGGTTAGGTTTAGGGTTAGTGTTAAGGAGGGTGGTAAGAATGGAGGAAGGAAGGACTGTATAGAGGGAAAAGAGGGGTGGGAGGGGTGGGGGGAAGGGAAAAAATAACAGAATGAATCAACCAACATTACCCTATGTAAATTTATGATTACACAAATGGTATGCCTTTACACCATGTACAAACAGAGAAACAACATGTATCCCATTTGTTTACAATTAAAAAAAAAACACCATTGGGTATATAACTACAAAAATCTGAATTTTTATAAACTACATATGAATATGTAGGTGAGAACTTTTTTAATTTCACCCGGATATATTTTCTTATGAAGTAAACAAAAGAATTATCATCTCTATTCATAAATGTCTATCTCTTTCAGTTAAAAATAGATATGAGCTATAGAAAAAATTAACACACTGTATGATTAATAAAAGTGAATTTCAGGCAAAAGAATTAGGTTTTATCAACCATTCAACAGGTCAATTTTTCTCATTCCAACTATAATTTAAAATCACAAATGATGAAAGATGTACTGTGGCCATGAAGAAAATTCATGGGTTCATCAAGATCATATAAAGGAGGGTTGAAAATTGGATTGATGTGTGTTAGCAAGTTGTTTTTAAGAAAAGGCATTAAAATTGGCTGATAGAATTAAAATATTTATAACTGCAACCCCCAGTGAACCCTTACTTTAACAATAAATATTCTCTTACTTAATTTTTCTTCTTATTCAAGTAGAAGCTAAGTTTGAGTTTGTGGCAATTTTAAGGTGAGAGCAAGGATTTTTGTGTGGGAAACTTCAAGAACAAATCTGTAAAGAGAACACTTCCAGAGTGGAGGTGTAACAGACCTTTCCCCAGCTAAACAATCCTACATTGTCAAAACTGTTCAAAGTGATCATTCAGAAGTATGTGGAATTGTTCTGAGGGCATCATACAGCACAGGTAGAAATGTTTACTCAGGAAAGCTACTAAATTTCTGTGAAAACAGTGAGTGTCAGTGACATTGGAGCCAAATCAGTTCCATTCCAAACAGCAGCCCTGTGTGTCAGAAGCTCTGTTCCAGGGGGCACAACCAGGAGGAACGGGGATCCCTCATCAGACTTCTTCCAGAGGACAAGACCACCAGCCTTTTCCTTTACCCCAACTCCATGTGGCAGAACTGCTATTTCAAGCAAGGACAGGAAGAGCTCTAGGACATCCTTTTTCCCTACCTGCCTCACTGGCAGAGTGGAAGATCTAACCCAGGCACTGCAGGACTAGAAAACTTTGACCCAACCAACCCCACTCAGTTCCTTGTAGCTTAGAAGTTCCACACTGGGAAAGAAAACCAAAATGACTAATAACTACCATCGACCCAGATTTTTGCTTTCAAAGCAGCATGTCACTCTGAGAAAAGTACTTCACTTCCTCATACACATTTCTTGTGCAGTTGCACCAGTAGTATTCCACAGAGGAGGCAGTTCTTAAGAACAGAGACCTCTACAATTCTATACCAATGAACTGAAAATGAGCAGAACCTGATGGGGATACCAACATAGGAAAGAACCATTAACAGTGAGACAGAGAGATCAAGGATATATTTGATGCAAACACTGCCCCAAAACAGTTATCAATATACAAATTCCATCGTATTTCCATAAAAAAGCAACAAATGAACCAAAAAATAAAGAAAATAATTTAAATTTCAAAACATAAAACATAATAAAATATTTAAGAATGTAATTAAGAAAAGAGATGCAAGACTAGTACTCCAAAAACTACAAATTATTCTTGAAAGGAATTTAAACAACACAGATAGGCAAAAATATTGCCCCATGTTCACAGATTGGAAGACTTAATATTGCTAAATTGTCACTGTAGCCAAAACTTACCTGCAGATTCAATGCAATATGTGTTAAAATCCCAGGTACTTTTCTTATTTGGAAGTGGTAAACTAATCCTAAAATTCATATGGATATGGAAAGAGACACAGAAGCATCAACCATTTTGACAGAAAAAACTTAACAATTTAAGAACTACTATAAGACTCTAGCAATCAATACAGAATGATACTTTTAAGAGGACAAAAAAAATAGATCAGTGCAAAAGAATTAAGAGTACCCAAATAAATCCTTGTATTTATGGTCTATGGATTTTTTACAAGAATGCTAAGCTAATTCAATGAGGAAGAAATAGTCTTTACAACAACTGGTGCTAAAACCAAAGTGAAGCTTCTTTGAAAAATATCTGGGCAGTTCTTCAAAAGGTCAAATAAAATTTTTATATGATCTAGCAAGTTCTATTCCTAAATGTATATACCTAAGAGAAATGAAAACAATATAAAAATACATACCCAAAACTTTTTACACAAATATAGTACACAAATTATTCATACCAGTATTATTCATAAATTCCCAAATTTCAAAACAATTTGAATATCTGCTAACTGATGAATAAAGAAATGAAGAGTGTCACAGTGAAATGTTATTCAGTAATAAAAAAAGGAAGTACTGAGACCTAGGCGAACCTTGCAACTATTAACATAAGTGAAAGAAAGGGCCACAGGTTGCATTATTACGATGGGAAGTCTAGAATAGGAAAACCAATAGATTTAAGTAGATGCCTTCAGTTGGTAACTGAAATGTTGAAAAGCAATGTGGAATCTGTAAACGGGCATGAGCTTTGTTTTGGGGTTGCTGGTTGTATGGTTCTGTGATACCCTAGAAACTATCCTATTGTACACTTAAATTCTGGTATGTAATTTTTTTTAAAATATCAGAAAAATCCCAAAGAGAATTGCCAGAAATATGCATTTCATTTCTTTCATTTCACCATCATAATACAATAAAATCAATTAAAAACATACCATCAAAATCTTTTCTATCATATTTTAAATGGCTGGACTTCAAGGATTTACATATAACATAAATTACAAATGTAGGGTTACATAAATTATTTCTTTATACATGAATAATAATCTTTCAAATATTCAAAATTTTCTTTATGCACATCAAAAATCTATGGATGTTGTTAAAATAAAAATTTTGTTGGTAAATAGAAAATTTTGAGGTATAAAATTATCCAATTTTTATCAGTCCCCACAGAGCCTCAGAGAAAGAAGAGAAGCAAAAGATAAAATTGCTTTTCCACCCATTGGCTTTCCCTGTGTAATGAAGTGACTAATCTTTCTTATGCCAAAACGAATATTCCACTAAGCTTGGACTTAGTAGAAAGGAGACTGAGCTGATGTATCCCTCTGGGTACCACATGAGTGATTAGGCTGTCCTTTAACCCTTCCCTTCTGCTGCTGATATGTATGAAATATCACTAATATATTTACAGGTATGATTTTCCTCTTAATTTCTTTAGGAAAACAAATATTTTCCTATTTACTAGTGCATAAACACCTCAAAGTACATCAATAATAAAATATAATTTTTTGCACTATAAATCTGTAAATGACATAGCTATTCTTATATTTAACTTTCAGAACACAGTCAGTCCTTGGCTCACTTCCCATTTTTATCATGTGAGTCACACATGCCTTTCCCACATGAAGGGACCCAGGGATGATTGTGCCCACTCTAGCATCACAATTCTCTTTTATTCAGGTTTCCTTGGCCTTTGTAGGTTTGCTTAAGGCTTTTTACAGTGAAGGGATAAGTTTTTCAGAGAGGACCCGATACAGCCTTTTGCACCTTGTCAATGACAGCAGCAGGCTTTTGATTTCTAAAGCACCACATTTTGCTCGTGTAGCAGTAACATTAAACTACTACAATAAAAAGGAAGTGATAAGCCACTAGTAAATGTGGATAAAAATGTGATATATTTATAAACAAAAACTATCTTCTAAAGCATTGTAGATTAATGATAAAGAGATAATTACACACATCCCAATGCCAAATGGAACTGGAGTGTTAATATAAATTGTATTTTAATGTCTTGTTTCCTGCCCTAACCACTTAAAGAATCTTAGAAAATAGAACAGCTTCCTCCACTTCTAAATATCACTACATTTTCTATATGAGTTAACAGTTTAACACAGACACTTGAAAATCAATGTCTTATAACTGAATGAAATTACCAAATTAGTAAAACTCTTCTCAGCGAATATATATATATATATGTATACACTTGACAACTAGAAATGCTTAAGGGAAAAAGTAAATGCAGATGTTGAAAGTACCACTCTAAATCTATAATGAACTATGAACTTAATATATTTAATTTTTTAACATGTTCTTGCCAGATATAAAATTGTTATTGAGACATTTCTCTTAAGGAAAATATAGTGAGTTCTCTTATTTAAGACTATTTGTTTACTGATAAAGTGAAATCCATATGTAATACAGTTATCCAAGTTAATAAGACAAAAAACAGGAATTGTGCATAGGACAGGTCATTAATTCTGTTTTGTCTCTGTCTCCATATTGGTAGATAAAACATATACATTGGAGAAAAGAGAGCCTTGTTTTTTTTTTTTTTTTTTTTTTTGTGGTGCTGGGGATCTAACCCAGGGCCTTGTGCTTGCAATGCAAACACTCTACGACTGAGCTATCTCCCCAGCCCAAGAGAGCCTTTTTAACAAACAGTGCTGGGAAAATTGATCATCCATATATACAGAAATAAAACTAGACCCAATTTCTCACCCTGCTCCAAAACCTACTCAAAATGGGTCAAAGAGCTCAGAATTAGACCAGAAACTAGGCAACTCCTAGAATAAAACATAAGGTTAACACTCCAGCTTTAAGGCACAGGAAATGACTTTCTCAATAGGACCCCTAAATAATGCCAGGGATTAATAAATGGGACAACATCAAATTAAAAAGCTTCTTCGAAGCAAAGGAAACAATTAGGAATGTGAAGAGAGAACCTACAGAAATGGAGAAAAAATTTGCTAACTACTCTTTTGATAGAGGATTGATACCTATAATATAAAGAGTTCAAAACTCTTTACCCTCCAAAATTGAATAACCCAATTAATAATTGGGCAAATGAACTAAACAGACACTTCGCAAAGAAAGAAATACCGATGACCAACATATTGATGAAAAAATGTTCAACATCATTAGCAATTAGGGAATTTCAAGTCAAAACTATACTGAGATTTCATCTCACATCAGTTAGAACAGCAGTCATTAGGAATACAATTAATAATAAATGCTGGAGAGGGTGTGGAGAAAAAGTAATACTTCTACACTGTTGGTGAGAATGTAAATTAGCACAGCCACTATGGAAATCAATGTATGCTTCTCAAAAGACTAGGCATGGAACCACCATATGACCCAGCAATACCACTCCTCAGTATTTACACTGAAGAATTAAAGTCATCATCCTACAGTGACACATGCATGTCCACGTTTATAGCAACACAATTCACAATAACCAAACTATGGTGTCCATCAATGAATGAGAGGATAAAGAAAATGTGGTGTGTATATATATACAGTGGAATTTTATTCAGACATAAAGAAAAATAAAATTGCAACACTTGCAGGAAAATTGATGGAACTAGAGACCATCATGTTAAGCAAAATAAGTCAAACTCAGAAGGTTAAGGGTTGTACGTTTTCTTTAAGCTAGAGAGGAAAAAAAGCAAAACAAAGTGGGGTGAATCTGCAAAAAGTCACAGGGAGATCAGTGGAGGACAGGAACCCAGGGTGTGAGGTATCTAGGGAAGAGGAAACTTCTTGGGGGTGATATTGGCTGAATTATGTTGTTATGTTGAGTGCATGTATGAATACAGAAACACAAATCCCATCAATATGTACAACTATAAGACACCAATAAAAACATACAATATTCATATATATATATTATGTACATTTCACATAATATATTAAAAAGTAGATTACTTTATAACATTGCTGTTATTAGAGTGTATCTTCTCCAATTGTTTTCACCTGGTTAGATCACATATTCACAGATGGGCATCAAAGTAGGCATTAGACTCCAGAAAATATACAAAGAAGTCCTTGTATGTACTCATGTGTATTCTTTTCTAAGTGAGTTGTATAAATTTCATTCAATTCTTAAAGATTATGTTGCACAACAGACATTGAGTCAGTCAACATAGTATATAAAACTTGCTGAAAATATTGTTGGATATTTGTTTAAAAGCATATATGCAACCAAATAGTTACAAAAGGAATTACAGTTCCCTAGATGCCAGTCTATGCAGGTTGTAAAAAAAAAAATATGACTGTCAGACATTTGTAATGGCTATTTGGCTCTAGTATGATCTTAAGATTTGTTTCACTATGAATTTATTTACTTCCAGCCAAAACTCAATACTAGTGAATATATCTTGCATTGGTCTAGAAATAATTTCAAGACCCCTTTCTGGGAAATGTACTTATGAACTTATTATGTAAGGTGAAAACCTTTAAGTTGTGTAGGATGAAGGGAGGGAAATAGCATGAGTAAGTAAAAGACTGTCTCCAAACTATCAAAATGACTGAAGTCCATATATTAAAACTTGGATGACAATGATTATTATACTATATGGCCTCCTTAAAGAATGCATTTGAAAATACAGAATATTATTCAGTAATTAATTATCAATTATTTTTATAAATGTTATATGTATATAGATTTAACTGTAGCCATATCTATACCATATTTATTCCTCATAACAATTTTATGAACAAGGTACTATTATTATTTTTATTTACAGATGAACATAATAGAGTTTAGCAAAGTTAGATGATTTACTCAAAGATATAGTGTAAGTGGACTTTCATCCCAACCTGTGTGGGTCAAGCATCTCTAGTTTTAACATTTATTCCATTACTTCTTCCCAATGTTGAATTATCTTAAATCAAAATACTGAATCAGAGTAACCATGTGTACTTAGTTTCAGTAAACTCTATAATTATGATAAATAATTGTTTCAGCTGTCTGCATTAAAATTATTAGACTTCAAATCTAGAAGAGTTAGAGGCAGAAGAATAATTAGTCCAGATTTTTTTTTACTTCCTATAATAAATATGAACAATACTTTTGAATTCCACCAACATGCACCATTCTTTTCTAAATAGAAGGAAATAGATCACTTCTTGACTTAATCTCCTCTAGGATATTAACACAAGCAATTCAAAATACATTTTTTAAGTTAGTGTTTTTATTGTTCTTTTTTTTTTAACCTTAAAATTTGAGAACTCTGTAAATGAAATGTGAACAAAGAGCATCATCTTGCTTTTACTCTGGGGAAGTTAAAGTCAATGAATGACTATGAGCTCAATGGCAAGTCATTAGCAAAACTATTTGGATTAATGGGTAAAGAAAACGTGGCACATGTACCTGATGAAACACAATTCAGCAATAAAAAGAATGGAATTCTCTCATTTGCAACAACATGCGTGGAAACAGAATTCATTACATTAAGTGAATTAAGCCAAGCACAGAAAGACAAGTACCACAAGACCTCATTCACATGTAGAATCTAGAAAAACTTAAACTCACAGAGTTTGAGAGTAGAACCACGGTTACCAGAGTTTGGGTTGAGCAGGGAGCAGGAGGGATGGGGAAGGAAGGGTAGTGGGTATTAAATTATAGTTAGCAGCAAGAAGTTCTGATGGGCTCCTCTGCATAGTAGGATGACTAGGAAACAATAATGAACTACACCTTCCAAATAGCTAGAAGACAGGATTTTGAATGCTTTCACCACAAACAAATGGCAAGTGCCAAAAGAGATATGATTAACTGGATTTAAACATTTATTGCACAGTATAAACATGTATGAAAACACCATGATACCCATTAACATATACAATTGTTATGACTTTTTGTATTACTTAAGATGAATTTATAATTTTTTAAAAATCCTGTTTGCAGCCAGTGCTACAGATGTTGTTTTTAACTAGGTGGTATTGGCACCTTATTTTGCCTTCAATATTGTTTCCTGGTGTGTCTCACCAGAGATGACACAATGCAAAATAATCTGAAGATCATGGTTTAAATTTCAACTCCATACTCTCACATCAGAGCATGGTTTCCTTAAGTAGATTGTTCAAGTTATTCAATATTTTGGATCTTTAAATTATTAAATATTTTATTAAAACCTTCAACTATAGTCATTCAGTCATTTTATATATTTTTACTGATTCTACATATAATGCAACATCAGTATATAGCTGCATAAAATGTAAATGTGTTGCTCTTTGAAGAGAATATTTTAATCAACTTGTTTGAACTTCTGTATCCTTAGGCAAGAAGCATTCTAAAATGTATAATAAATGCTCAAAGAAAAATTCCAATGGTAACTCCAGAATCAATAAGTACTGTAAAATTTGTGGATATTAGAAATCACACACATAAGCAAAAATTTATTTATGTCCATTTTAATTATCAACATCCAAAATCCTATATTCACTTTTGACCTTTCTTCTGCATCTACCATATACAGGTGAGTTTAAGCAAATTTTCTTTTTATATATCTGGAATTATTCCTGATTTCTATAATCCCTTATTTCTATAATACCATCACTTTGATGCTATTCCAAAATTATTCTGTGCCTTTATTTCCATATCAGAATCCATTCCAGCAGCTTCCTTCCTTCTATTTATGAGTTCCCTTTAAGCAGGATACAGTCAGTCTTTCAATTCATTTAAACCATGGCATTTTGTAGCCTAAGAAAATGTAACATTGTAGAATCGGAGTCAAGTTTTGACTTTCCACCTTGTTGTTTTATATAATTTGGGAGTTCCCTCACCCATTTTAACAATCATATGTCCCCTATTTTACAACAGACTATTCATTCCAGTAACTCAGATTAACAGTCTCAGTGTTATCAACCTTTGCCACGCTCATTCATTCCAACTTCACTATTTTTTCTTGCTTTACTCTTGTCTAACTTCTCTGTATTCCTCTGATTATTTAAATCTTTATATTTCCAACTTCTTTGGTTTCATGACCTCTGAAAGCTTTTGTTTTTGCAGGTCTTAGGTAATCATAATTACAATTTTAGGAGTTAAAACTGAAAAAAATATTAATACATCTAAATAGAACAATTTATGTGATTCATCAATAACACAATCTTATAAAAAGTTCAAAAAATACTGAAAGTAATGTCATTGATTTAAATTTGCAAATCTCAATATCTGGCTTCATAGTAGACATTAGATTCCCATGTCTTCTGCATTCAATCTGTTACAGTCTGTTGTTTTGCTTGTGTATATGAAGAAAATTCAGTCTCACCCAGATCTGCAGTAGGAAAAGGGAGAACCTTGCAGATATTTCAATATAGTTTTGGCACTCCTGGTGCTCTTCAGATTATTTACTTAAAGTTCCTAGCTGAGGCCCATACCTTCTATGCTTTTGATATATTTTTTCTGACTTGTTGAAAACATTAATACATTAATACATGAGTTGCATGTAATGTAACTAAATAAATGTTTAGTATTTTAATTTTCTTATAATGTTTGCCTGATTTTTAAAATTATACATATAAGTGTATGTATGTGTGTGTGTATACATATGTGTTTGTGTGTGTGTGTGTATATATATATATATAATATATATATATATATATATATACATATATATAAGTTTGCATACATTTCACATTGAAGCTTATAATATGCTGCTTCAAAACCTGGTTTCTGTAGTTGTTTTAAAAAACATACATTGCAACATTTGGAAAAATTAACAATAATGTATAAAAATGTGCATTCTTCATCTGTCCTGTGTAAATCATTTATTAGGTACAGTGTTCAAACTCATGTGGGATTTCTAACACAGATATTTATAAGGAGAATGAAGAATAGTTCCATGTGACTGGGAACAATCAGATTTCCCTTGCTCTGAAAACATATGCCCAAGTTTTTCACTTGCTTTGTGCATGGCCTACTTATGAATCTCTTAAATTCCCTGCTTTGCTGCTTTCTGAAATGTACCCCAGATATTATCTGGGAATGTCAGAGATCTCTTCCTTAAGTTTCCAGGTCTGTCCACTTCTCTCACCATTTCCTCCATCCACTAAGCTTTTCCTGACATCTTCTTATTACCTTTATCTGCTCACACTGTCAGTTATAGATAGAAAACTGAAGATAACTATGTATAATATTGAAGCTTACTCAGTTTCTGCATACATTTGAAAAATTATATTCTCAATCACAAACTTACGAAGTCTGAAGTCCTTCAACAACCTACTTTGATTTCTTTCTTTCCCTTTTAAAAAAATGTTTCACACCTAGCATGAAAATGCTTTAAAAATAATATGTGAGCCACCAAGCCCACTGGCACTTTTATCAATTGTCACTCTGAAGTTGTACAGCACCAAGAAAATATTCTACTCTTGCGACGTCTGAAAAGTTGAAATAGCAAATTTCTTTCTAGCCTCAGATCCCTCAGCACCAATCTCGAAATTCCAAAGAACTATCATGCTACTTACTTCAGAACCATATATTTTCATTCAAATAAACACAACTCCAACCTGTTCCTCACATACATTTATGCAGACAAATCAAACAGATAGCTATGCTATTATCTGTTAAAGAGTAGTTACTGAAAGTCCAAAAGAGGCATTTCAACTTTCTTTCTTTTTTCAAAGTGTTCCACTTTTGTTCCAAGTGTTCTGGATTTAATTCCATAGGTTTAAATCCATCCTACCAAAAAATAAAATAATAATAAGATAAAGGAAAAAGAAAAAAGTCAAAATCAAAGGCAGGTATTTGTGGGTCAAGCCAAATTGGAGGCACTGACACACCAAATATAAGAATGTATGAGTCACCAGGAGTCTGCAGGGTTAATTAAGAAAATAATTGAGAGATGCACATTAATGTGGATTCAAAAGCAGATTCTAAAGAAATGACAGAACAGGAAGGGCAGAAAGACCTTAGGATAGACCTAGGCCATCAAGCGGAGGGCACCAAGAGGAACTGAAGGGATTCAAAGAGTGGCAGCTCTTGATCTACTCAGTAACCTGTCAGGCAAGACCATCCACCGTGTGTAAAGGAGCTGAAAGAAGATGAAGGGTTTGAGGGGAGTTTAAAAAAATAATTGGCCCTGTAGAAAATGTGAAAAGAAGCCAATTAGCGATAAATAGGATTGCTGAGTAGGATCGAATACCCAGTCAAGGTTAAAAATCATAAATTTTGATGAGGCAATTAACACTGTTAGGTGATTTCCATTAGTCCTTGATTGCCCAGGGGTGGGGACATTAACCTGGTGAAGGGGCATTCAGTGGTAATGAGAGAAGGCAAAAGGGGACCTGCCAGAGGTTGAGGTAAAGTAGCTATTTTTAGTGTGTTGAAAGTTGTTCTTCAGGCGAATTAGAGGGTCAGTAGACTCGTATTAATAACTATGAATTATCTGGAAAAAGTCAGCAGCGTAAGTTATGCTTGTGTTCTACATTTCACATTATTGTTTTTTTCTCTCCAGGGAATCTATGGAGTGGGTGACCACACCTTACAGAAATAGTCACCCTGACCCTTGAAAAGTTGATCAACATTCCAATGTGACAGTCACTAAGTGGCATGTACTGAATTCTTCAGCCAGGATCCAACAATTACGTGCTCTTGCTCTTCTGGGGGCTTTCCTAAATTGACAATCTCAAGACTCAATTTTAATATTAAGGTTTTACAAAGGACTGAATGGGTGCATTTACATATGTCTATCTGGTTTGTGAAAATGCAACTAGCTATAACTTTCTGATATGTGAACTTGTCTGAATACATTTTAAACTTCAATATAAAGCTTTAAAAAATAAATAAGAAGCATGCATGGTGGCACATGCCTGTAATCCCAGCAGATTGGGAAACTGAGGCAAGTTAGAGGCCAGCCTCAGCAACTTCATGGGGTCCTAAGCAACTTAGTGAGACCCTGTCTCAAAATAAAACATAAAAAAGACTGGGGATTTAGCTCAGTTTTCAAATATCTCTGGGTTGAATCCCTAGTACTAAACATAAATAAATTTAAAAAATGAGACATTTGATGTTGATAAACTCTGCCTAAGAGGTTCTGAAAGATAGCAGAAAGTTACTTTTAGTGACATATGCTTTTCATTATCAAAGTCTTCTCCAAGATTCATGGATCATCTCATCTGTAAGATAAGGACTTCAGAATTGTTGAGTGCTAAGGAGTCTGAGCTGCATACTTCTATACATGCTTTTAGTTTTATCCCCCATCCCCTAATTTTGATACTGGGTTTGGAAAAAATGAATGAGCTAGTACTTGAATTCTCATGAAATGTGCAAGCATGATTAAAGTTTTATTGCAGGTATCTGTCTTGGAACTGTATAATCATTATATCACATATATTAGCAAATAGTGTCCCAAGACTTCAAAAATAGAAGTTATATTTTAAGAGATTTTTGAATCAAGATATACTTTTATTGATTTAAGTTAAACTGAAGTGATGAGAGTAGTTTCAGATAAAAATGGAATCTAGAACTAAGAAGGAGAGATTTTATTTTAAGATGTTACTTCAATTTAGAAAAGGAACTATTCCAATAAGGGGATGGGGACTATGACAATAGAATTCTCTGAGCCTCAAATTAAGTATCTCAAGAATTAAGAATTTCTTCTTACAGATAGGAGTAAGGAGGTCATAAAAGTTGCTTGTGGGGAGATGGGATGAGAGGCTAGCCATATTGGGGTAGTAGGTCAGAGAAAGGTCTTACCCTGAAGTCTGCCTATTTTCCAGAGGGGCTGTTTTGGGAGTGTATGTGGCGTTGGGATGCGGGTAGGTAGAAGAGCAGGGCTTAGGAAGAAGGAGCACACCTGAGCCCAAGTTTGGTGAATAAACATGTTCCAATGACCATGGGGGCCAAGTAGTTTAGCCAATCATCTGTGAGGCAAAGAACAGAAATCTGATGGTCTTTGGCCTTGTCATAGGTAAACCTAGGAGATATCCATGAGTTGTATCAAAGTCACATGAAAAAACAGCTTGTTTGCAATAAGCCATTTTCCAGAAAGATGGGAGGAAAGATTACTTAATCCTCACTGTGTTCCAGGACCATGGAGTTCAGTTAATTTCAACATTGTCAGGGTTCTGTTATATGTATTATGTAGGCAAAATCTAAATGATACAATATAATGGCAATATATAGGGATACCTTAAAATGCATTTTAATATTTAATCTATGTTGCACTGACTCTGAACAGGAAACAGATTTAGCAACAGAACAACTAAAATAATATGAAAGACCAATGTTTTAGTGTATCCACATAGAAATTGATATACATGTAATAGGATCTCTTATTAAACATGAGTAACCCACTATTATTGTTTGGATGCAAGGTGTCCCTCAAAAGTTCACATGTGAGACGATGCAGGAAGGTTCAGGGGAGAAATGATTGAGTCTTAACCCAATTAGTGACTTAATCCCTACTGGGATTAATTGAAGTGGTAGGGTGTGGCTGGAAGAGTTGGGAATTGGCATGTGTCTATGGGATATATATTTTGTATCTGGAGAATGGAGTCTCTCTTTGCTTCCTGATGATGTGAGTTGCTTCCCTCTGCCACATTCTTCCGCCATGATGTTCAGCCTCGCCTCAAGCCTGAGCCAGCCTTCTATGGACTAGGACCTCTGAAACCATGAGCCCTCAAACTTCTCTTCCCCTACAATTGTTCTGGTTGGGTCCTTTAGTCACAGCAGCCAAAAAAGCTGACTAATGCACTAAGCAGATTGTGAAATGGAATACAGTAACAACCCATTTAAGAATAACATATTTATTTAAAAAATAATGAGATAAATTTAGCGTCATGCCACTTGAAATAAAATTTCTACCTCTATTTAAAATTGCAAAATGAGTATAGTTCAGAAGAGTTTTGTTCACATATTCTTTTTTTTTAAATATTCAATTTGTTGTTATTTTGATGATTATGTTGTCCAACGTTTACTTTATAGTATCTATTTTTACCTTTTTCCCAAAGTAGGCAGATCAAAGATTTTTATCCAGCATTCTTTTCTATTCTTCTCTGAATGAATCAAGACAAAAATGCAAACTGATAACAGAAATCAAATCTGTACTCATATTGTATAGTTTTCATGCCACACACTTGATTTTCATTCTTTGGGTTTTCTTTTCTGTTTTTCTAATTCATATTTATGGTTCTACTTATTCTGTTATGTATGGCCAGTACTTTAATGATCTATTTAGCAATATTTGGCAATATTATATTCACAAATTATACTCTTGAAATCTGACCCTGTGATTTTTATGGGTCAATCTCAAGATCCTCAAAATATTATGGAAAAATAGAGGATTAAGAAAAAGTTTCTCCTGTGTGAGTATATTTGTCCCATATATTTCCTAGAGTCTCTGAGTCCATGTCATTGGCTTTCATGGTAAAAGCAAAATATATTTGATCAGGAAAACTCAGTAAAGAGGAATATCAAAAGAAAAATAAAGATTTAACATTTAAATCACCCGTAAGTTTCTACAGGATGTTGTTAACTATAACAGAAGGAATTTTGCAATTTTCAATCTTTTGCACAATAAACACTGTAATATATTTTATCTTAGTTATTCTCACATTTTAATCCTACAAAATGGGACTTATCAATCCTATTTAAAATGGGAATATCTTGAATGGGAGAGATAATGACAACGAACACTCTGAAAGAGCAGGAACTCAGATCTGGAGCTCTTCCTTACAATGGTCTGCACTCCTTCACTATAATTTTTCTTCTATATATCATAGCCTCAAACAGACATTTGTGTTGTATTTGCCAATAAAGTTTATAATAATTAAAATAATTATTTTGAGCATTTACTATGGGCAGCACTATCGTAAGGGCAAAGCAACTATTATTCAATGTTCACAGCCATCTTAGGTTTTTGGTACTTTCCCATTTTGCAAAAAGTTTTGCCTGGTGGTTAAATTTATACAGCTAATGAGCACTGTAAGTGAAATTTAAATCTAAGAAGTTTGACTTGATAGCCCATACTCAATCACTGTTTAATAAAACACTACATATAATGAAAAATAATGATAGACTGTACAAAAAAAATGAATATTTTTTGCACTTGGTAAACAATGTGGTAATAAAAGCTGGTAGAACATTGATGGAGGGAGCCATGTTGGTTTAGGCTGAACTGAGAATATATTCTATCTCATCCAATCTTTTATAAATCTTCATGGACATATTTTTGGCGGACATATATATCTGCTTAGTATGTACCTAAGAGTGGAATTGTTGAGGCATAGGTATTCATGTCTCTGGCTTTAGTCTATCTGTCACAACATTGTAACTCATTTGACAGACTAAAGATTGCTAAGGTTTTTTGATCTGCACATTTTCAATTAGCAATTTAACATTTCCCTATACTGACTTAACTATATGAGAATACTAATACTCATAAACTCAAAAAGCAGCCGAATCATTCTCTGGAATGATCATATTTGTTGAAGTTCCTGCCTGGGAGGATGGAAATAAACTTTTTTTTCACTTAAGTTTTTGACATTTTTAATGAATGAATATTCTTTATTCCTTAGCATTCTTCCTCTTGAAAAACCAAAACAAGAACACAACCAATACCTCTCTGTGTTAGTTTTCCTAATATTATTCCTCTGATTTAATATTGGGATGATGCCTGCAGATACAAAGTACCAGAATTATCCTGGTGGATTTGGAAAAGAAGTATATGAGAAATTTTATATTTTCTTTAAAAAAAATAGTACTTTCAAATTAAAATGATTCAATATTCCCCAAAAAAACACAGAAGATATATAGTGCCAGATAATTAAGAGCTGGTTATATTTTCTTAGGCACCTCATCTTGGTTTAGAATATCTATATTTTATTTAACTATTACATAACTATTTTGTTTCATGAATTAGAGACCCAGAGAGAACATGGAATAATCTCAAAAATATTTTCATTGAATAGACTCTCTGTACATATAGTGTATTAGTCAGTCTGTTATAGTTTGGAGATTTTTTTTTGGTGGGGGGATAAGAATTCAAAGCACAGAAACAAAGCAAAAACAAGCAAATGGGATTATATCAAACTAAAATGCTTCTCTACAGCAGAGGAAATAATGAACAGAGTAAAGAGACAAACTGCAGAAAAGGAGAAAATATTTGCAAACTATTCACCTGACAATGGATTAATATTTAATATATATTACACATATTATAATTAATATATATTAATATATATAATATTTATAATATTAGGAATTTGAACAACTCTCTCCTTAAAAAAATAAAAATAACAAATAAATATCCCCACTAAAATCAGGCAAATGATCTGAATAGACACTTCCTAAAGAAAGGCATAGAAATTTTATTTGGTATATGTGTTCAACATCACCAAGAATTAGGGAAATGCAAATCAAAACCACAGTAGATATCACCTCACTCTAGGAAGAATGGCTATTGTAAAATAGACAAATGATGACAAGAGAGAAGGGAACACTTATCCACTGTTGGTGGGAACGTAAATTAGTATAGTCATTATGGAAAGCCTTAAAGATGATCATTAAAGAAGTAAAAATAGAACAATCATATGACCCAACAATCTTACTACTATTTATAACTAGTCATGCAAAAGAAAGGAGATTGGTAAGCTGAAAAAAATATCTGCATCTTCATGTTTTATGTAACATGATTCACAGTAGCCAAGCTATGGCATCAAAGTAGGTGTCTATCAGTAAAGGGTAAAGAAAGTGTGGTATATAAACACAATGAAATATTATTTTAAAAATATTATTTACCCATAAAAATAATGAAATTCTGACATTTGTGGACAAGTGGATGAACTTGAAGGAAATGATGCTAAGTGAAACAAGTCAGGCACAGAAAGACAAATGCCAGGTAATGTCAATCATATGTTGAAGCTAATTAAGTTGATCTCACTGATGTAAAGATAAGAAAAATAGCTTCAATATTGTCCTGTAAAACTTAAAAGAGCAAATAAAAAATTTAATAAAAAGAAAAATAGTTTCAAGAGGCCAGGGAGGGTTGGGAGAAGGTGATGTTAGAGAAAAGCTACTTATTGGATAAAAAACACAGGCAGGAAAGAGGAATAGGTTCTAGTGTTCTGTAGCACAAGAAACTGACTCTGGTTATCAGGAGTCTATTATATGTCAAATATTTAGAAGAAAGGATTTGGAATGTTCCCAAGAAATGATTAATGTTTCAGGTGATGAATATGTTAATTAACCTGATTTAATCATTTTATATTTTATATACATATTAAAATATTACACTATATTCTATAAATATGCAGAATTCTGCATCAATTGAACAAAGCAAAATGACTTTTGTTTGTTATTTTATTATCCGTGTACTTCTAGTTCCATGATAGCAGCATCCATGATTTCATGCTAAACACTGTTTCTTCTTTGCCAAGTATTATAGCTCTTACCTGGTGGATGTCCAAGAAATATTCATATATAACAAAATAAAGTCATATATGTGTGTGTGTGTATATATATATATATATATATATAGAGAGAGAGAGAGAGAGAGAGAGAGAGAAAGAGAGAGAAAGCTATTCATATAGATATATAGATAATACATATGGATGTAGATAGATATAATAAATATATATATTGTACTGGAGATTGAACCCAGGGTGTTTTAACACTGAGCTACATCCCCAGCCATTTTCATTTTTTATTTTGACATAGGATCTCACTAAGTTGCTTAGAGCCTTCCTTGTTAAGTTTCTAAGGTTGGCCTCAAACTTGTGATCCTTCTGTCTCAGTCTCCTGTCACTGGGGTTACAGACATGCACCACCACACCTGGCTACACTTTTATTAATGTAAATCCTTGGTATACAAGAAAGCTTCAGCAACCACAAAAATTTCGTTGACAGCTTAAGAGCTTGCTCATTTCTCCAGTTAACTGGGGTAGTTAACCAAATAACTTGTGAATTAAATAGCTAGACTACTGAATAGCACGGTCAAATGGAAAGATAAATATTTTCCAAAGCAAATTCTAAAAACTCAAGTATAATTGATAGTTGATTGATTGAACAAAGCTATCTCATCTTATTTACAAATGACAGTTTGGAGAAGGGTTTTCAGATCTTGGGTTCTTGCTAAACATCTTTAACTTTATAACAATGGTAACTTGGCAACCTCTCTGAAATGTCTCAATTCATCCACCCTATTCCAGCTTAACTGTAATGTTAATACATGTGGATATGCCACGCTAGCTGCACAATGCTGTACTTGCATCTCAATGCCATCATTTTCAACTCAATTTTAAATAAGGAACATAAAATGGAATCAGAGACTCCACATGATTTATCATATCAAGACAAAACAAAAACAAATGTTATAAAATTAAATTACTATTCTATAGAATTGTATAATTCTAAATGCATGTGAGTGTGTGTGTGTGTTTATGGAAGTGTAGGTACTATCAGAATTTTTACTGATCAACATTTTTATATTTTTTAACCAAGTGTTGGATGTGTATTTTAAACAAGTTATTATTTTAACATAGATTTCTAAGACCAGTACAGTGACGAAATAAGAAACCACTCCTTTTCCCAGGAGAGGTATAGTTTAAATTTATCCTTTTTTGGGCCAAATCTAATAAAGGGAGAAAATAAGTCCCTGTATTTCCAACATGCTGTTTATTACGCCACCACAGCTTAATAATTTATTTGGTTTAGGCTTTGTAAGCTGACCGTTTCTAGTTGCAACATTCCTGATTTTTATATTCAGTTTGAAAAAGGATGGCCCCCCACCCTCAGAGAAGCTAGCTGTTAACAGAAAGAAGAGAAAAACGAGATTTCTCTTATCCAGCTCCATCCAAAACAAGGTGCTATGCTTTCTGTGACTTCGATTTGACAAGTAAAGCCCTGGGCAAGCATGTAGCATCACTGCTTGTCACTGTAAGGCAACAGAGTGGAAAAGACAGGCGATAGTGTGGAAATAAGCAAGTGTAGCAGGTAACTAATTAAGATTAGGAGTGAGCAGTGAAAGATTTTCTAAATCCAAGACACCCAATCCTTCCATATCTACCATAATACAAAACACACATGACTGCCATGCAACTAAGCTCACCTTAGAAAATACTTTTTTCCTATAAATTTTAAAGTAAATATGGTAGATGAAATGAAAACTTCAAATGAGTCAGAAAGCAGAATGACTCTACCTCTGTTGTACAAATTGTCTCATACAGAAATCAGTATTAATATATTGCAAATTAAGAGATCAAATATTTGTTTCCAATATTAAAATCATTCTTCCTATTTCTCTTTCCTTGCCAGTTACAACCCATGTATGTCTATATGTGTGTATATGCATGTGTGTGTGAATATATTTAATATTATGAAAGTCAAAATGTTACAAGGAATTGCATGTATTATAGATTCTTTGTTTTAAAAAAATTTTTTTTTAGTGGTAGGTAGACTCAGTACCTTTATTTTATTTTTATGTGGTGCTGAGGATGGAACTCCGAGTCTCATGCACGCTAGGTGAGCGCTTTCATAGAGCCACAACCCCAGCCCCAGTACAGCTTCTTTATGACTAATTTGTTAGTTCCCACATTTTCTTTTCCATAGAAATTTCCTTTATTTTTCGCTCTTGTTTTCATCACTTTTCTTTCCTTTTAACTTTTTATTTCTTCCTTTTGTTCATTATTCTAAATTTGGGGGGGGGGAGTTTAATTTTTTTTTATTTTATTTTATTGTATTTATTTATTTATTTATTTATTTGGTACTGGGAATGGAAGCCAGGGGTGATTAACCACTGAGCCATATCCCCAGCTCCTTTTAATTTTTTTTTTTTTTTTTTTTTTTTTTTTTTAATTTTGAAACAGGTTCTCACTAAATTACCTAGGGCTTTGCTAAACATTGCTGAGCTGGACTTGAATTTGTAATCCTTAGCCTCCTCAGCTGCTGGGATTATAGACTTGAGCCACTGAGCCCAGCTTTGTAGGAGACTCTTTTGTGTATCAGGTTCTTTTTATACAGGAGATAATATGCGGAAAGTTTACATTCTAGAGTAATTACTATATAAGGTGATTTTTGAAATCAACTATTAAAATTGTGTTAAGAAATATAAATTACAAAGTACCCACTAGAGTTTGCTTTTTCTCATCTCTCCTTACATTTCTTCTCATGTGAATTTATTCTTAAGTACAGTCATTTCCTGATCTGTAGCCCTTATTTTCATTGTAAAATTTGACAAAAGTTGAAGCAGTAAATCTTCTTACATTGTGCAATGTGTTTTTTAATAGACTCATTACTGCAAGCCAGTTTAAACTGTGCACAGAAAAAAAAGACAATGTCAGGAAACAAAATAATCCCTGTTCTCTAGGACATTGTAACAGAGTAGGAAGAATTCACAACTGCGTTAGGACAAATTTTCTTTCTCATGTGTTGCTCATCAGTATTCCCAGGAACTTCATGACCAGGTTGTTGAGGATCCAAGGAAAAGCTATACTTATATTATTTGCAACAATTGAAGCTCATTGCTAGTACAACCTGAAGTTGAATAGGAATCATCTGAGCAGCACAGCTATGTATAAGAATTCTTTATACTGAGCATACACAAGTGACCTCTGAACAAACAATTTTGAACTTAATGATCGCACATTTTCTTTTTTCTAAAATTATACATTCAAATGGAGAACACTGACTGATTTCCCTGGCCCTTCCATTCATCAGAACTTCATTGTACTTCCATATAAAGTTGCCTTGAGTTTATGGAATTATCCCTCTTTTGCAACTCAAAAGTCATATTCATCTATTGAATAAGGAAGTTGCAGGCATTTTAGAGTCATCTGAAGAAAGTTTTTACTATCAATGCCAATTCCTTTCCATTTTCATAGTGATCCCACTAAACTGAATGTACTGTGCCAGTTTGCAACCTGTAAACCAGTTGCTGACCATTTGGTTCAGGACTTTCCCATTCTAATTTTCTTGCCAATTTTGTTTGATGAACCAAACGGTAGAAAAATTAGCTAAATGAATACTGCTTAGAAAAAGGAAAAACCTGGCAGTTGATTTTTCTTATGATTTCCAAATATACTTACTGGTACTTACTGGTAAAAGGAGTAAAACTAACATAAAATATAATCTAACAACCCTATTTTTCGCCATGCCAGGGATCTTACTACCTGCTCCCTCCATAATTACTACCTTCCAGCTTCTCAATTTTTTTTCTAGATTTTCAGCTATTTCAATTCCCCTGGCCAGTGGAGAAAACTTAGTCTCTTCCCTCATAGATTCTGAACAGTACATTTTGTATATAATGGAAATATTTTTCCTTTTACTGATAGTAATGGCAGTGCAAAGAGGAAATAGAGGCTGTTAGTTGTCCACATAAATCCTATGAACTCAAAATATACCAGAGTTCTCTTTCCTTTCTGTTCTTCTACTGATACAAGGACCCTGAAATATCCAGCTGATGGCATCCCTACCAGCATTTGCAAAGCCTCCAAGGCATCAGAATGAGCTCAGGATTTTGAAGATAAAGTAACCTATTTCAAAAGTGGGTCATCCTATGTGGCAGAGTGTCACTAACTCAAACCTTTCAGGCACAGATGGGCAGTTGGACAACAGAATAAATATGAGTGTAACTGACCATTCAGAGCAGAAACTCTCCTTCAACAGAATGCCTGCGATTAAAATCTAAATAAATAAGAAGAAATTTGACCTTTCATCATCAACTTCTGAACAAGAACAGTGGTTTGCAGAGTATACCACTTCACAATAAAATCTTCCCCCGAGCCTAACTTTTCTCCCTGAGACTTTCTGGCACATTCACCAAGGCCATTAGTAATTTAGTTCCAGCCTGAGCTTTCCCATCCTATAAAACCAAATAAAAGATAAATTAGATTTTATCTGTATTCATTAACTAAGAGAATAAAAGCATACTCAGATACATATTAGTTTAAGGGCATCCTTAGCAATTTAGCAAGGCCCTCAGCCACTTAGCAAAGTCCTGTCTTAAAACAAAAAAGTAAGAAGTACTGGGGATGTTGCTTAGTGGTAAAGCACACCTAAGTTCAATCCTCAGTATGTGGAAACAGAAAAATATATATATATGAATTCATCGGGAACTTGAGAAATTTGATTATGGACCTTACTTGTACTTTCTGAGATTTGTACAGATTATTTGCTTACTTATTGTCTATGTTCAATGATGGATTTTTACCAGGGAGTAGGAGATTTGCATGCCCATATCTGGGAGCATGATCTTCCACCGAAATGAATGAACACAAAAACTAGACTATGTGTTGTAATTCTTCTGTTAGTATCTGCTGAATTCCACACCTCCTTAAACTAAGTGGTCTATTATGCACATTTGATAACATTTATTTCTGAGGCAAGAGAGACTGAGTCACTGGTAGATCTCATTTTGCTAAAAAGATATTCCTGACTCTGAATTCCTTTGAAAATGTACACTTTTGTTATGTACATGGTAAATGAATCAAATAAATACACTACTTCCATATGGGAAAGAGAAAAAAGTCTCTTTCATAATGATATATGATAACATCAGCTCAGTTATAGGACACCTTCCAAAAGCCAGGTGTCTCCATATGCAAAAATAGGACTTCCCAGTCCTGCCATGCATGTGTCCTCATGGGGCCTAAAGGAATGTCTAAATTCTATTAGTGGGAAAAGATCAGATTCTTATTGTTCTTTATTTATTTTTCTAATACATTGAAGAATAAATTTTATACGTAACAAAATTGAATTATTCTAATGTCACATACATTCAAAATATGAACCCCAAATTCTACTGAGTTGTCAATAAAACTAGTCATTCTACAATTGCAATTAGAGTTCATTAGATGAACAGCAATTTGAAATAATGAATGCCTATACACACCCTTCAAACAGAAATACCATTACTAACTCTGATTGCATCAGTCTTTGTGATTAAAGCCATTCTAATGAGTGAGTGTGTGCTGGTCTCTCACAATGGTTTTAAGTTTTAACTTATATCTTGTCATTTGTTTAGTGTAGCATATGTTCTAGTTAATAGTAGATATGTATAGAAATAATCAAAATAGAGCCAGATAAACTTTCTAACAAAAATAAATTATTTTTCTATTCCATCACACTTTAACATAACTTTAATAAATAGCATTAACTGTTCCATTTGCAGGAGTGGGGTTATTAAAATGAATCCCTGAATCTTTCCCATATATAATTTCTGCTTGAAATCTAAAAATTATAGTAAGTACATTACAGGCACAGTTTATTATATTTTAATTTCTGTAGATAATCTAATAAAGATATTTGCTCCAATTTTAGCCTAAGTATCTTCAGTATATTCTAGGCATTCTGAAAAATAGAATACAATTAAAACATCCCTTGCTGTTCTCTATGAGCTGCATATTAATAGAAAATTCATAAACATATAATTTACTAAAGTTTAAGACATACTGTGATAATGCTATAATGAAAGAATGAAATTCTGTAGGAGGTTAGGGAAAGATGTCTTTCTAGCAGATGAAATCATCTTTCCACAGTGCAGAGTTGAATAACCAACAGGCAGGTTATTCATTTTTAGATGTTGTTTCAGGGAGGAAATCGAGAAAAAAAATCAAAGTTCTATGCTCTTATTCTGATGCTTTTCCAGCCTAGGTGTCTTACTCAGCTATTTCACTGCTGTGACTAAATGATCTGAGCAGCACAACTGCAAAGGAGAAAGGTTCCTTTGAGGGCTCACGGTATCAATGGTCTTAGTCCATAGAAGGCTGGCTCCATTCCTCCTTGGGGCTCAAGGTGAGGTTGAACATCATGGCAGGAGAGGGTGGTAGAGGGCATCAGCTTACATCACCATAATCAGGAAGCAGAGAGACTCCACTTGCCTGATACAAATACATACCCCAAATTCACGCCCCAGTTCTCACCTCTTCCAGCCACACCCTGGCTGCCTCCAGTTACCACTTAGTTAATCCCATCAGGGATGAATTCACTGATTAGGTTAAGACTCTCAAAACCTAATCATTTATCCTCTTAACCTTCTTACAGTGTCTCATATGTGAGCTTTGGGGGGACACCTCACATCCAAACCATAAGACTAGGATTCCCTGTAATCATGGAACAGGGATTGAAACTGTTCAACTAATAGTGGATAGACTGGCAAGACTTTGGAAATAAGATTCCAGGTGCAATTTAGAAAGATTTTAGTGGTACTGTCTTGGGGGGGGGGGTACTATCAAAGAAAGAGAGAGAGAGAGAGAGGCAATGTAGAATCATACATATGTGTTTTTTTGTTGTTGTTTTGAGGCAATTGTGGTTGTTTGTTCTTAATCAGGGAAATAACATGACTTAATCTGCCTTTTGTGGAAAGATGTAAGTGGTTTTCAACTATTAGGTAGGTAGATTTTGACAGACACTAAAGCAAAGACTACTTATAGGGCTACTTTGAGAACCTACTGGGGGAAGCCAGAATTAAAGACAGGTGGTTACTGTACATAGGTGATCTGATCAAATGGAGTAAATGGAAGCTGATTGGGTCCAGGAAGTTGGAGACCACTCCTGGGAGATTGAAATGTTAACATCCCCAGAGCCCTTTGATTACCAAGATTACCCACCTATACTATTCCTCCCAAAAGTTTGAAGACAAGGGAATTGTTAATGAATGTCCCCTGGGTGACTTCCTGCCTGGATCACTCCATGTGGTCCTTCCCCCTGCCCATCGGCTTCTCACCTTTTGACCATCCCACAGGCATCTCCTGGTCCTAGTCACTTACACAGGAAGGAGAGAGATAAGGGGGAAGAGGGCAGAAGAAAAAAGAAAGCTGATATATATAAAAGGAACAGGCTGCTCCCACAACTTGGGCTACCAGGATACCAACTATGTCTCCCTTGTACTTCCCGGGACAAGTCTGTGTTACTACTTTTTAAATAAAACCTGCTTTCTACGCTTGCCTTGGCACTTCTCTAATGTTCAAACGTCAACATTCGAGGAAGCAGAACTCATCACCAATAACCAGTGGTATCACGACTAATGTAATAAATATGGTGAACAAAGGCATGACTACAAAAGATTACAAAACAGCAGCAATGTACTATGTGAGTGGGGAAAGGTGGGCTATGTGAGGAGTTCCACCACTTAGCTAGAATGCAAAGAAATAACAAGGGAGTGAGGAAACGACCAATCAGAATCAAAGTATAGGGAACATTTAGTACCTATGCAGAGTCAGGGGGAGTAATTGTTATGGTTTAGATGCGAGGTGTCCCCCAAAAGTGAGACAAGGTAAGAAAGTTTAGAGGTGAAATGACTGGATTATGGAAGTCTTAATTAGCCTAATCAGTGCATTGATAGGGATTTACTGCATGGTAATTGTAGGCAGGTAGGTGTGGCTGGAGGAGAGGGGACTCTGGGAGCATGCTTTAGGGTATATATTTTGTCCTTGAAGGGTGTCTCTCTGCTTCTTGGAGTGTGTTCCCTCCACCACACTCTTCCACTATGATGTTCTGCCTCAGCTCAAGCCCCCAGGAATGGAGCCAGATATCTATGGATTGAGACCTCTGAAACTGTGAACCCCAAAATAAACTTTTCCTCTTCTAATGGTTCTTGTCAGGTCTTTTGGTCACAGCAGCAAAATAGCTAACTAAAACAGTAATCAAAAAAGGAAAAATCTTGAAGACAAAACAAACAAGGTTATAAGAACAAAATGAGGTCCCAAATAAGATTCCTTCTTTTCTCTGTTTTGAAAAATAAATTCTTGCATTAATTGATAATATTTAGTTTCAACAAAGTATATTTGAGTCCAAAATTTCAATGTTAAAATTATCCCTTGCTCATAACAGAAACTCAATAGTTGTTTTACAAGTAAGTAAATGAATCATCTAATTTAAAAGGGAGTTAATCAGAATGTTTTCAGAACTTGGGAATATTTTTCAAAGTTTAAGAAAAAAAAGAAGTCTTAAAAGTATCTTAATCATATTTTTAATATATCCTAATCATAGTTTCTAGAAACAAAATATTTAGCTAGATAGAGATCTCTAAGACTGCAGAAGAGTATATGTCCTGAAATTTCATAGTGCCTGGAGCAAAGAAGGAACCATGTGTATAATCCCTGAAATCATTAAATCAACATTTTATTATATTTTGTCCCTTATTTTGCTAATTTTAAAGTTACCATCTGAAGAGTAACAACATTCTTTTTACATGAAGAAAAATTAATTCTTTATGTAAGAGCAGCAACTAGCATTTAGAAATTTCCATGTAAAGTATTATAGGACTATAGGAAATTATATGTTTTAGATAGGTATATTTTCTTTATATATAGAAATACATGCATAGGAGTTTCAAGAGGGTGGAATAGAGTAGATCACTCTCCTGGCTGCTCTGTGGCGTGAAACCAAGAAAGCAGTCAGCTTCTCAGCAAGGTGAGTGAACAAAAAAAAAAAATGGGGGGGGGGACTTCACTGGAATTTATACTGGACATTCAAAGCAGATCAGGAACTCAGGAGGTTAAATATTAAAAAAAAAAAAAAAAAAAAGGAAGAAATCCCCAGCTCCTGATACAGCTGGAGGCAGCAGCCAAAGCAAAGTAGAGGAACAAGGTTCCCTGTGTGAGCAAAGTGGAGAAACAAGGGAATTAAGGGAACCTGCATTAAGGAGACCTGAGTCATGTCTGGGTAAGGCGAGTTTTGAGATCAAAGACATTGCCTGACTAAACTGAAAGGCATGCAGCACATGAGGGAAAGAAGCCACCATCTCTCCAGGCTGTGTGCAGAGGGCAGAGGAACCGACCATTTTGCAGCCACAGCATATAGGCTGGCAGTTAGGGGAGCCATTTCCCGGGAAACCCAAGTTTGGCCCAAAATACAAGCCTGGCAAGCCCATGCTGCAAGACATAGAGTGTACCTAAATGACCAGGAAATAATTAAATGTAGTGAAAGATTTATATAGGGGACTACTGGTCAGTCCTCCCCTCTGGTTCAACCCAGGAGCTTATAGGACAAGCTGTGAGAGACACTCATGTCCAGGAATTTGAAAGGGAGCAGGGCAGGAAAAATTGAATTTGGAGAATGAACCCAAGACCAGGAAACATGTGCGGTCCACAGGTTACATAGCTGTCTAATAACTGGCTCTTCCACCACACAAGTGGAACCTAGGAGTGATTCCTGGAGTGCAGTATTCTGGTGTGGACTGGCAATTGCTGGGCCCTGGAGGTGCACTGATTTAAAGTCTCCAGACCACTTGGCATTCAGTGAAGAACTCTAAGACCACCTAAGCCTAAACCCTGCATTCAGGTGTTCTGCCTATGGGATTATCTTTCTCTTTCCAGAAACCCCAAACAGAGCTAAGAAAGGAAGCTGAGAATCTTTTGAACTCTAGTGGACACAAATCTTGAACTACCATTTTTTTCTTTTCTTTTCTCTGTATAATGGTGATCTTAATGATTCATGGACTTTTTTCTCTCATTTCTAGCAGTTTTGAAGTCAGTTATTTTTTAATGGATGAATATTTTGAGGACTAGGATATTTGGTGAGTATATTTCCATTTTGTTTTGTATTCTTTTATTTTTATTTTATAATTTTTACTTTATGTATACATATTTTTCTAACTTATCTGTTTCCCTTCATTCTCTTTCTCTTTTCCTTGACTAACAGCTAACCTCTATTGTTTTTTCACTCTTCCTTTTCTTCTACCTTCTCTCCTTCTGCCTCATAATCATCACATTCTACATCATTTCTCTTCTCTCCCAGTCTACCATTCAAACTGTGAACCCTTTTGGAAACTTACTGTTTTTAATGTGTGCAATAAATTATCATATTATTTCTGTTTGTTGGTACAATTATTGTAGATGTGATAGCTGTATATATTTGAATTAATGCTATGTACTGTTTGCTTTGGTTTTTCTTATTATTTGTCTGCCCTTAAATGGTGTGGTACTGTAAATCTTCAGAGACACAACAAGCCCACATGTTAGAAACTCTACTGCCTCAGATCTATACTGATAGATGGGTAGACACACAAACAACATGAGAAAGCAAAGGAACAAATCACCTCAAATAAAAGAAGATATTTCAATAACAGAATCCAATGACACCAGAGTGGAAGAAATATCAGAGAAAGAATTTAGAATATATATAGTCAAATTGATCTGCAAGGTAAAGGATGATATAAAATGTGAAATCACAAAGAAACTACAGGAAGTGAAAAATCAATACAATAAGAGATAGAGATTCTGAAAAAAGATTAAGTTGAAATCCTTTAAATGAAGGAATCAATAAACCAAATTAAAAATTCAATGAAATGCATGACCAACAGACTAGAACACTTAGAAGGCAGCTTCAGGCAATGAAGAAAAAGTATATAATCATGAAAATAAAGTTGACCCTTGAGGAAAACATGTTAAGGGACCATAAAGAGAACTTCCAAGAAATGTGGGGATAAATTGAAAAGAAATTAAAGATTTATTGGGATAGATGAATGATCATAGATACAAATTAAAGGAATGCACAATATTTTCAATGAAATAATATCAGAAAATTCCCCAAACCAAAAGACTAAAGTGGAAAATCAAATACAGGAAGCTCACAGGACCCCAAATATACAAAATTACAACAGACCCACACCAAGACACATTATTATGAAAATGACTAAAATACGGAATAAAGATAGAATTTTAAAGATTGCCAGAGAAAAACAACTGTTCATATTTACAGGGAAACCAATCTGAATCTCAGATGATTTCTTGACTTGGACCCTTAAAATTAGGAGGTCTCCGAATAAGATAGACCAAGGTCTGAAAGAAAATAAATGCCAGATAAGAATAGTAGACCCAGAAAAATTAATCTTCATAAATTGACAATGAAACAAAAACCTTCCATAATAAACAAAAGTTAAAAGAATTCACTACTAGAAAGCCTGCACTACAATACATACTCAATAAAATATTTCATAATGCAATGAAAAATTAAAGTGAGAGCCAGTAAAGGAGAAGCTACACTAGAATAATCAGTCAAAGGAGAAACTAACACAAATTAAAAACCATAAATATATAAAAATGACAGGGAATAAAAATCTCTTCTCAATAATAACATTGAGTGTAAATGGCATAAACTCATCTATCAAAAGATGCAGAATGGCAGATTGGATTAGAAAATAAGACCCAACAATCTGCTGTCTCCAAGAGACTAACTTCATAGGCCAAGACATCCACAGACTGAAGGTAATAGGATGGGAAAAAATATATCACTTGGAGCTTGTAAAAAAGCAGGGGTTTCTATCCTCACATCAGATAAAATGGACTTTGAGCCAAAGTTAATGAGAAGGGACAAAGAAGAACATTTCATACTGCTTACGGGAATTATACATCAACAAGACATAAAATCATAAGTATGAATACCCTAAACAATGGAGCATCTATGTACATCAAACAAACCCTTCTCGATTTCAAGAATTAAATATACCAAAATACATTAATACTGGGTGACTTTAAGATGCCTCTTTCACCACTGGATAGATCCTCCAAAAGAAGCTATCAAACTAAAAAGTACAAATGATAATTTAGACTTAACAGACATATAAAAAATATTTCATCCATCAATGATAGGCCATGGATCCTTCTCTAAAATAGACCATATCTTAGCCACAAAACAACTCTAAGCAATTACAAAAATAGAGATAATACCTTAAATTATATCAGATCATAATGGAATAAAATTAGAAATCAATGATAAAAGAGAAGCTATTCTAACACCTAGAGACTAAATAATAGACTATTGAATGACCAATGGATAGCAGAAGAAATCAGAGATGAAATTAAAAAATAGAGGAAAATGAGAATCGTGATACAACATATCAAAATCTCTGAGAAGCTATGATGGCAGTTTTAAGAGGAAAGTTCATTACACTGAGACCATTCATTAAGAGAACAGAATGTCACCAAATAAATAACCTATCTCTACATCTCAAAGCCTAAGAAAAAAAAGTACAAATTAACACCAAAAGCAGTAAAAGCCAGGAAGTAATTCAAATCAAAGCCAAAATCAATGAAATTGAAACAAAAAAATCTATAAAACAAAAAGTTGCTTTTTTGAAAAAGATACATAAAATTGGTAAACCTTAGCCAAACTCATGAGGAGAAAGAGAAAAAATTCAAATTACTAAAATTATTGTTGAAAAGGATAATATCATGATGGACAGTACTGAAATACAGAAAATAATGAAACTATTTTGAAAATGTATGCTCTAATAAAATAGAAAATCTTGAAGATACAAATTTTATAGAGACAGATGACATACACAAATTGAATCAGGAGGACACAGAAAATTTCAACAGATCAATTACAAGCAATGAAATTGAAGACACCATCAAAAACGTACAAACAAAGAAAATCCCAGTATCAGATGGAGTATCAACTAAGTTCTACCAGACCTGTAAGAAAGAATTAAAACCAATCTTACTCAAATTATTCTATAAAGTAGAGAATGAAGGAACCCTTCCAAACTCATTCTATGAAGCCACTACCATTCTGATACCCAAACCAGAGAAAGACTCATCATGGAAAGAAAATTTCAGACCAATATCTCTGATGAATATAGATACAAAAATTCTTAATACTGGAAAATCACATAGAAAAACATTAAAAAGATAGTGCACCATGATCAAGTGTGGTTCACTTGATCATGCAAGGGATGCAAGGTTGGTTCAACATACAGAAATCAATAAGCATAATTCATCACATCAATATACTTGAAGATAAGAATCACATGACTATGTCAATAGATGCAGAAAAGGTATTTGACAAAATACAGCATTCCTTCATCTTCAAAACACTAGAAAATTTAGGGATAGTAGGAACATACCTCAACATTGTAAAAGCTGTATATTTTAAGCCCAAGGCCAACACCATTCTAAATGGAGAAAAAGAAAGCATTCCCTAAAACCTGGAACAAGACAAGGACACATTTTTTACCACTTCAATTCAGCATAGTCCTTGAAACCCACAGACAAGCAATTGGACATAAGAAAGCAATTAAATGGATATGAATTGGAAAAGAAGAACTCAAACTATCCCTATTTACTGATGACATGATTCTATATTTAGAAGACCCCCCAAAAAAACTCCACCATAAAACTTGTAGAACTCATAAATGAATTCAGCAAAGTAACAGGATATAAAATTAACACCCATAAATCAATTGTATCCTATACACCAGTGATGAATCAACTCAACGATAAATGAGGAAAACTATCCCATTCACAATAGCCTCAAAGAAAAAACATAAAATATTTGGAATCAATTTAACAAAAGAGGTGAAAGACCTCCACAATAAAAACTACAGAACACTAAAAAAAAAAAGAAATTGAAGAAGACCTTAGAAGATGCGAAGATCTCCCATGTTGTTGGATAGGGAGAATCAATATTATAAAAATGGTCATACTACCGAAAGTACTATACAGATTTAATGCAATTTCTTTTAAGGTTCTGATGACATTCTTCTTAGAAATAGAACAAGCAATCATGAAATTCATTTGGAAAAATAAGAGACCCAGAATAGTCAAAGCAATCCTTAACAAGAAAAGTGAAGCAGGAGACATCACAATACCAGACTTTAAATTATACTACAGAGCTATATTAACAAAAACAGTATGGTAACATCACCAAAACAGACATGAAGATCAGTGGAATAGAATAGAAGACACAGAGACAAACACACATTAATACTGTTTTCTCACACCAGGCAAAGGCACCTTAAACATACATTGGAGAAAAGATAGCCTCTTCAACAAATGGTAATGGGAAAAATGGAAATCCATATGTAACAGAAAGAAATTTAACCCCTATCTCTCACCCTGCACAAAACTCAAAGTAGATCAATGACCTAGGCATTAGGTCAGAGACCCGGCACCTGCTAGGAAAACAGGCCAAACACTCCATTATGTTGACTTAGGGACTGATTTCTTCAATTAGACTCCCAAAGCACATGAAGTAAAATCAAGAGTCAATAAATGGGATATTATCAAATTAAAAATCTCCTTCACAGCATATGAACCATTCAAAAATGTGAGGTGAGAGCCTAGAGAATGGGAGAAAATCTTTGCCACCTACACCTCAGATAGAACATTCATCTCCAAGACATATAAAGAACTCAAGGGCTGGGGATATAGCTCAGCAGGTAGAGTGACTGCCTGGCAAGCACAAGGCCCTGGGTTCAATCCTCAGCACTGCAAAAAAAAAAAAAAAAAAAAAAGGAACTCAAAACATTTAACACCAAAAACCAAATAACCCAATCAATATATGGACAAAGGAACTGAATAGACACTTCACAGAAGAAGAAATACCATCAGTCAATAAATGTATGGAAAAACTGTTCAATATCTCTAGCAATTAGTGAAATGAAAATTAAAACTACACTGAGATTTCATCTTACTGCAGTCAGAATGACTTGATAGAACACAAGTAACAATAAATGTTGGTAAGGATATGGGGGAAAAGGTAAACTCATACATTGCTGGTGGGGCTACAAATTGGTGCAACCATTATGGAAAACAGTGTGGAGATTCCTCAGAAAACTTTGAATGAAACTACAATTTGACCCAATTATTCCACTCCTTGGCATGTACCCAAAGGACTTAAAATCAGAATACTATAGAGATATGCCACATCAATGTTTATGGCAGCTCAATTCACATTAGCTAAGCTATGGAACCAACTTAGATTTCCTTCAAAGAAGAATGGCTAAAGAAATTGTTATATATTTACACAATGGAATATTACTCAGCCATAAAGAAGGATGAAATTATGGCATTTGCCAGTTAATGGATGAAAATGGAGACTATCATGCTAAGTGAAATAAATCAATACCAAAAAATCAAAGGACAAATATTCTCTCTGGTATGTGCATACTAATATACAACAAGCAGGGAGGGGAGGGAAGATTAGAATTTGTTTGGATTAGACAAAGGAGAAGGAAGGGATGGAGTGGGGATTGGAATAGGAAAGACAGTAGAATGAGTCAGACATGACTTTCCTGTGTTCATATATGAATACACACCAGTGAAACTCCACATCAAGTAAAACCACAAAAATAGGAAGTTATACAGCATGTATGATAATATGTCAAAATGTATTCTACTGTCAGGTATAACTAGAAAGAAATAAAAAAGTTTAAAAAAGAAACACATGCACCTGCGCGCGCACACACGCACACACGTGCACACACACACACACACACACACACACACATACACACATACTCACACGTTTTTTGTTGATGTTGTTCTGGGGTTAGAACTCAAGGCCTCTTAAACACAAGGTAAGCCCTCTACAACTGAGCTACACATGCAGCCTTGTCTGCCTATTTCCTAAGTCTTCCTATTTGTTCTCTTTTGAACTTTTGTGAAAAATATGCTTGCACTTAAAGAATTGAATAAAACGTTGGAAAAATACATTTCCTCCAGACTAATCAGTAAAACAAATTTTCTATGTAACATTCATTCCACACTTTTGAAAAGGTTTAGAAATAAAAAAGAAAATTATTTTTTGCCACTGAAAAATGCATATTTGTATTCACAAAAAATGCTAGTAAAAATAATGTAGGATGCCATACATATGAAGCATGAGATAAAATTTATGACTGAATTCAAGAGAAGTCTGCATCTTAGAAGTACTAAATAATTTTTAAAACAGTGTTTTAAACTGGGAAAGTTATAAATAACAAGAAGACATTTAGAAATCTGTCTTAAATATATTAAATTTGAATTTTAAATATTGTTACAAAGAAAACATGGAATTAATTTAAATTGTATTTAATGCTTAACATTCTTCTATAGCATTCTAGAAGTTTATGTCAATGCTTCTGTTACAATTTTAAACATATACAGGAAATTCACTGAAATTTTTTTTTATTTTTAAATGTTTTTGTGAGCATGTAATTGTACATATTATCTGGGGTTCAATATCCTAAGTTATCTGTTATAAGAACCTTTTTATAGAAAGCTATAAGGACTAATATGGATTGTTCTTGTATTATATCATAAAGCTGATAAAACATAGAGTTTTCTATGATCAATTTCCTATTTAGTTGGTAAAGCAATTGTCATTTGTACCTTGGACAAAATTCCCAAGAATAATGTAAAAAAAAAAATTACAATTATATGTAATTAAGTCAGTTCCTTTTTTAAGAATAAATATATCGCAATATTTGTACACTTATTTATGGACAAGTTACTGTTTAGATTCAAAGTTTTCTTATATTGACCTTTTTAAAAGAAAATGAAAACATCAGGTTTAATCTCAATTCACAGAAGTAAATCTATTAGCAATCTTTCAGCAAGAGCAAGTCTTTTCCATCATTTGCAGTTTTAAGAATATCTTTTGGGGAAGACACTGAAATAATCATAAGAGAATTATATTCAAAAGCACTAGAAAACTTCTCAGTAATGTTTTTTTTCTTTCTTTCTTTGTTTTTAAATTCTGTGTAAAAGGCTTTGATAACCAGGCAGTAATTTCCAGGAGAGTCCTGTGAACCTGGGTTCAGGTCATCTGTTGCTGCAACACTAAACACATGAAGACATTACACTTCCCACTTAAAAATAATAAAAATGTAGTTAATGGTAGAGAGTTGCTTAAATAAGGCAATTATCTTTTTCAGGAATAATTTATAGGTGGTGCTCTGTATTCCCACTGCACTCATTAATAATGCATGAATTGTAAGGGGTTCAAATTAATAATGTTAAGATTAATCAGCAAGTTCAGGGGTCTTCGATATGACTTAATGGTTATATACTCCCATTTTACCAGAGTGCTGAACCCCTTATGATGATTGACCAGATCTATAATTTCTTTAGAGTTTTCTTTTTCTCTATATTTATTACAAAGAATGTTTCCTGATCTTTCATTTGTTTACAAGAAATAGAGGATCTATGCTGATATTTTTTACTTTTTATTAGTTTTTAGAGAAAGAAATTGACCTCCTAGAATGCCATGTAGATTTTATATATTCGATATGTTTCGATAACTGCCAGTCATTATTCATTTGGATACTTAAATTGATCCATTCTCAATTAGCAAGAGTACCCTCAAATTTGTTCCTCTGGTGTTTTTCATGTAATCTCAGTAGCTTCTTGCTTTGTAATACAAGATTCCTGGACTTGGTGTGTACTTTTTAACTTGATATCAAACCTCTCCCATCCTCCCTCCTCAAACTTGTTTCAGGAATAAATGGAATTTAAAAACCAGAGAGTGACTGTTTCTGTGGCAAATTATTATTAGAACTCCATTACTAAAACAGGTATTTTCAATGAATACCTTAGAAATATACACATTTCTGAAAGAAAAAAAATTTGAATTTTAATATTACAGTGATTTACTTAAACCATGAATAATTTTTACTCTGGCTTATTTTCCTATGCTGAGAATTTTGTTTTTTAAGACATTAACATATTTCCTTATTTTGATTTATATTATATATACATACAATAGTTTCCAGTGGCAATAATAATATCAATGCTAAAACAAGACTCAAATGAAGTTTAATAATTCTTTATATATTTAGTTTTACTCTATGCTAATTTTTAATCATTTATAATCATTTATAATCATTATGCATGTATTTGGATGGTTATTTATTATAACTGGTTTTGTTGACACCTAATCTGCTTTAATTTTCTGGTATTTCTTTCTAAAATATGTAAAATAGTTATATTCTTTTACCATCAAAACAATTAAAGAATTTGCATGTGGGATATTCTTGCTTTCCTCTTTACATTCTCCATTCTATCTCATTTACTCTATGATCAGTAGGTAACTATTTCATTTTATTTTTTCTTTTCATTGTTGCTTTCTGAAATTGAGTACATATACATAATTTTGTTTCAAGCTTACCTGGGCAGAGATATTAGAAATGGAATTTCTGTGTCAAAGAAATGTATGGTTTTATTTTTGGAGTTTTCCATTTTACTATTATCTTGAATTTAGATCTATTTGTATAAGCAGAACTTGTTGGAACAGGGTTTATCCATGCAACGTGAAGATTTCATTATTTAAATACCATGAAGCAACTTTGATTAGCTTCTTAAATTAACTTCTTTATTGAGATTTTTAGTTTAATTATCTTGTTATGTTTATGTAATTTCAATATGGCACTTATATCAAATGTGCCTTCTATCTATTTTTCTCTTTTAGCAACTTATTGTTTTTCTGATTGAGTCTATTATGTCCCTTATCTCTTAACATTTGAAACACAAGTTTCAATGGGTCTCTAATTTGGGGATGGAAGTAATGTCCTGTGTGTGCAAATAATGCTCCCACAAGGGGGGTGATCAGATTGGAGTCTTGTCATTTACATTATTTGTGAACTTTACTATAAGACCACGTGCACAGCTTGTCATGAGCACTCTAAGTGCCTTGACCTTTGTATGATATAAGAATAAAGTAACAATGAATTTCTCTACACAAAGTCTAGGAGTCACATGATAATACTTCCATGTGACGATTAGAAACTGTCTAGTCCCAGAGAATGCAGGGACATGCCATAGACTTCTGTAGCTTATTTGCTTGGGAGGGACATACATCTCCTTGACAATGACTGGGAGAAGACTTGCACTTTTGCTTTTGACAGTTTCTTCCCAAGACTCCTTTCTGAGTCTTCCTCCCATCAGTTCCTAACAATCGCTTTACTTTCCACAGCCCCAATGTTCTGATGAAAGGCTTATGTAATTTAAATGTCCAACAGGCTTCCAAAACAACTGTTCTAACCCACTTCAAAAATTACGTGAATTCATGATACCTTAAAATACATTAAGGCAGCAGATAGTTTGAGAGAAGTAAGTGGATTTTCAGCAAGAATATTCATTGATGGAGATACACTAGTCTACTTCATAGACTTGCCTTTATGAATTTATTTTAGAAGCTATTTTATACATTCACTTAATGAAAATATTATCAAAGAAATACTTAAGCTCCAAAAATGTCTATTCATTTCATTTTTAGTGCTATTAGTTTATCATGTAAAGTTTCTGACTTGCTTTTCCTATTTTATTCTAGATAAGGTTATTCATACCCCTCTTCATTTGCAAAAGAGACCATGATTTATAACGATAAAGTTGTAGTTATTGTATTTTCATCCACCATATGGATCATATGGTGCATAATTATTCAAGTGCACTGTCACTACTGAAAGATGTTCACATATTTGGTAAAACTAAATCCATTTTCAATTCTTTTATATGATGTACATTCTGTAAGTGTCCACTCTTAGGAATGACTTCTGCACAGAATGCAATCTTTTATGCTATACATTTATCAGGCTCTGTTTAAAAGGTTGGCTTGTCAAGTACAGTGATTAAGAAATGATTGTGAACTTCAAGAAAAGCTTAGGAAACATTTCCTTTTAAGCATTCAATTAAAAACCTTAACTTCATCTCCTCAACAGGAGATATTTTACTTTCTGAAAGGCAATAATAAAATGCTGATAATATAAGGCAATAGCTATAATGTTAAGAAGTCTTTCCTAATCACTGGGTATCTGAAAGTGGGATGAGGTAAGATTAATTCTAGTTCTGTAACTCATAGGAACAATCCAAGGAAAGACATTATAATATTATAACTGATGGGTCCCTGACTAGAAAATAATTACCTTTCATTACAGATGCCATAAGTCATTGTCCCT
The DNA here is from genome assembly GCF_902686445.1 of Sciurus carolinensis. Taxonomy (NCBI): domain Eukaryota; kingdom Metazoa; phylum Chordata; class Mammalia; order Rodentia; family Sciuridae; genus Sciurus; species Sciurus carolinensis. The sequence goes on from NC_062224.1 coordinate 92,811,999, forward strand.
ACAGCTCAAAGTGAACCGTATATAATCATTATTATGGTTAATTTTTCCTCTGGGAATAAGTTTGATATTGAATGTAAGTACGTAACTTGGAACTTACCATTTGAATCAGGATGTATGCTTCTAAAAAACAACTTGAATAGAACCATATGAATATACTGCCCCAAAAGAAGAAGCTGGTTATTCAAAATCATTATTATTATAAGATTAATAACAACAACAATAATCCCCAACATGTTTTATTCATAGATAATATATTTACCAGATCCTGGGGATAATCTGAAAACAGTTATTCCAAGGTAGATAAGTAAAACATGTTCCTAAACAACTCCATTCTTGTAAAAAATTCTACTGAAAAAAAAATACAATACAGAATATAAACTAGAATGTCAACAAGTTGGTGAATTAGGAGGTTCTAGCTGTTTTCTACCTATAAAACTGATATGAAAATAGGAAGCTGGGACAACTTGGTAGAGAACAAAACCAAGGAAAACTGCATAGCAAAGAGAGGGTAACCCTTTGCCCACCCTGTCCTGGCTTCAAACTGGCATAGCTCATCCCCCCAGAAGGGTCTCCATCATCAAAGTTTTAAAGCAGGTTCAGTATGCACTGATGCCCACTAGTCTGAGTCCTATGAGGCAGAACAGACACACACAACAAAGTGCACAAAGTGAGTTATTACCTGCAGATAGACAGTGAGGACCCACTGAGGGCTGGTCCCCCAAGGCTCAGGAAAGCTGCCCTGGGCAGATGGAATTTGCTTGTGCAGTAACGACTTATATTACAGATGAGGGACCTCAGAAAGCTGGGTTTTATGCCCTGGAGTGACATAAACTAAAGTGCTAAAAGGCATCCTGTTTTTAGGGAAAAATAGAACCAAATCCCCGACCGTTCCATCCAGGATCTTTCTATTTCAGGTTGGTGCACTCCTAGCATATTCGACAGTTATTCTGGAGAACTAGAAATGAGAAAGGGGAGAGAACTGATTGATGCAAGGTCACCTGGAGAAGCTTCCTGAAGTCTGCCCCAGCCTCGACGTTCCCCTTGGCAATGCTAGTTTGTTCCATATACCCATTACCTCCACAGATCTAGAAGTATACCTCATCCTTTTGACTGACATATTCTTAGGAGAGTGTCACAGTTATAACCAGGACTTCACTAGGCCCAGGAACGCTACTACAAAATCAGTCTTGCCCAAGATCTCAGTGATCCAGAAATTAAATTGCTAAAGGGGCCAATTAAGGACCATTTAGGTAGCCCCAGCGTGCAGCTAGTGGGCCTACTTCTGGATCTCCCTACTTTAATTTCTATAATACCTAAGGTGCTCATCCAGATTCAGCAGGTGGTATTGGAAGAAATGTCCGCTCCCCTCCCAGCTGGGCTAAAAGAAAGTCTAGAGAAATCTCATCGCCTCAAATGACCTTCTTTAGGGAGTAGAGAGGTGTCTTCTTCTATGGAGAAAGCAACACATGCCATGCTCAGGGTCGGGTTTCTTCTTATTTTTTCATGAGCACTTACCTTTATGTATAGTACCAAGATCACCTAAAGGACCAGCCTAGTCATTACACCTCCTGGCAGGTCCATATTAACCCTTGTGTACAACTGAAAGTTACTGGTCCCCTGGTGTCTGTGCTGCCATATCCTTGAGTAAATATTCAATTGACAGATTAGTGCCCTAGCTCCACCTGTCCTGGGATCCTAGATGTTCCCTACCTATCACTTAGGAGCTGGTTTGAATCATTATATGTTCTCAAACAACTTGGTCCTAGTATATGAGAACCAGCCCAACGGGCCATGAGGCCAAAATGGCAGGCCTCATGGATTGCACAGAGTACAAATTATTGGGGACCAACTGAAAGGAGTGTAGTCCTAAATGGCAGTAAAAATTAAGTACATTCGTAGCATTTGGCTCAAAAGTAGGGGCGTGTATTTAATTAGGACAAATGTTACTTCATCCAAGCTGGAATGCATCTAGTTTGTTTGAAGCTAATGTCAGAGTCAGGCACATTCCTGGTGCTAGGATCTGTTTGGAAAGCTCCACATACCTCTAATGATTTTGTCTATTTATAGTGTGCTAGGAAACTAAGCAGGGAAAACTGACTAGGGTTACTCAGGGGCAGGAATGCTGGTTATGACTCAAGATGGCTGCAAAAACGTCAAGATGAATCCATGCAGTGACCCAGTCTGTCTAAAGTTATTACCTCTGCAGTTGCCCATTGGCCTTTTAGCTTGATCCAAACCTTTTAGCTTCCATTCAGTACAGAAAGGGAGGTCACATCTTGTACAAACTCAACATTTCTGATAACATCTGACTGGAGGGATCATATGTCCCCAGCACTACTGAAACCTTGGTACGTACCCCCCTGATCCTGTCCTCCACCCTGTAGGATTCCATAGAAGATAACACATTGCCTTTAGATAACCTCGTCAGTGGTCCTGCCTTGAGCACTAAGGCTTGCTGAACTGCCACCTAATTTTATAGTCCAAATCATCTAATGTGGCCAGAAAACTAAAAATCAACAGACACTTACAGAATGTGTTTAGCCTGAAAAATAGTTTTCCCCTATGTTAATATAGTTAATCAAAGAAACACCAACATTTTGAAATAACAAAAATTTCATATATTATTCATAGCATAATAATATTTTATCCACAAATAGAGGATTTGATAAAATTTTTGATAAAAATCAAGAGGTGGACTGGGGTTGTGACTCAGTGGTGGAGTGTTTGCCTAGCACGTGTGAGGTACTTGGTTTGATCCTCAGCACCATATAAAAATAAGTGAATAAACTAGGCTTTGTGTCCATCTACAACTAAAAATATTTTTTTAAAACATTAAGAGATTTTCAAAATGTAAGAACAAACATAATTAAAACTCAATATTTAAACCTCTTCGCAGAAAAGTGAAAATATAGTTTCAACTACTGGGCAGCAAGCTTGAATTAAACCTATACTAACAGTAAAATATCAGAGATGTGGAACTAGAATTCCCAATTTGGGTTTTCAGAAGTTTCAAAAGAAGAGAGAGGTAGACTTTATGAAATAAATAACACATTAAAAATAAGAAAATATTTTTTCTGTAAAAATAATGATATATGTCATATTTATATTGAAATATATGTAAAATGATAAAATATAAGTATTGCAATAACAAAGAAAAAGTGTTAAAATTTCTCAAAAGAACAAATAATAAAAATATTAAGCAGATAACTTTTTAAAAATAGTTTACTTCCTAAAGGGCTTTGAGGTAGTGTTCTCAAATAACAACCTGTCTCCACCCAGTGCCTTGAGACCTGGGGTACACTCTCGCTGTCACCTTGCACCCCAGCATCTGAATGGTCACAGAGGTCTGAGCCCCCATTCTCACCAGGGAGCTACAACCCATGACACCTGTTATGTCAGATAAATTCTTCAATGAGTATTTTTCATATTGACCTTCAATTTTTTTTTCTGTACAAAACTTAAATAATGGAATAGACTTTGTTCTCTAAAGAAAAATAATGATTTTGAGCATAGAAATATATATACAAAGTAAAGAAATAAAAAATAGTCAAGTTCAAGGACACAATAAGGAGACCTTCATAAATGTAGTAAGTGTAACACAGAAAGTAATCATATGAAAGAGCCTTGAGAAACCAATATAAAAAATACTGTTTATTTTAGAAAAAATTTACAATTAGTGCATGTGATGGTTAATTATATCCATCCACCTGACCAGGCCATCATTTGTCTAGGTATCTAGGGAAACATTATTAATTATGGGTCTGTGAGGTGAGGGTGTTTCTAAAAAAGTTTAATATTTGAATTGGTGAACTTAATAAAGCAGTTGTCCTCTTAAATGTGGCTGACACCATTTAACCTCCAGCGCCTGCCTAGAACAAAAAGATGAAAGAAGGTTGGGTCCTCCCTCTTTCTGTCTGCTTGAGGCGAAGCATGGCTTTTTGTCCTTGGACTGGAATTTACACTCTCAAACCTCTGGTTCCCATGATTCAGGACTGGTACTGGGATTCTCAATGGTTCTCAAGACTTCAGGCTTATGCTAAAACTCTGCCTCTAGCTTTCCCAGTTCTCCAGTTTGCAGACAGCAGAATATGGAACTTCTCTCACCTTCAGTAACACCTCATAACGTGCACAACCAGGCACATGCACCTTGTATCTTTTCTTGTTTCTGTTTCTCTGGATATCTCTAACTCCGTGCTGAAGAGAATCAAAACATTTGTGCATTATTAAGAAAATAAGTACACTTTAACAGAAAATGAATTCTCAACAATTTGAAAGGATTGAAGAAATAAAATTAAATATTAAAAATCTCTTCTAGCACAGATATAAAAGCTACAAATAATTAAAACATGAGCAAAAAGTAAAAAAAAAAGCATTGGGGATTCAGGAGATCCAAATCATGTATGCAAGGAAGTATGTATTCTATTTACTTATTATTTCTTTTTCATACTGAGGATTGAACTCAGGGGCACTTAACCACTGAGCCACACCCCCAGCCTGTTTTATTGTTTTATTTAAAGACAGGGTCTCACTAAGTTGCTGAGGTTGACTTTGAACTTGTGATCCTCCTGCCTCAGCCTCTTGGGATAATGTGTGCACCACTGTGCCCAGCAGAAGTGTGTATTCTTATATTCAAAGTTCATGGGGTGGAGTAAATACTCAATAACATAATGGAGGACGTTTCAGAGAAGAAGAAGAAAGAATAAATAGGGATTACAGAGTTCTCATGATGAGACTTATACTTTAAGAGATGTAAGGAAAATAATTTGGATTACCTTTGTAATGAGGTATAGATATTATATTTATATTGTATTATTAATTTGTTACTTATTTTAAAATTTTTTTCCTCTGGGAGAAAAAATTACTTGTTAAAGAATTCTTAAGAGAATTAGGAAACAAACTAAAACACACTGTAACTTTGAGCCACTGATAAAATTAAAGAAAATGTATTTGAACTTGAATTTTATAACATTCTCTGTTGAATATTGGTTTGCAATGAAGTAAAATCAAGTTTTATTTCTATAGGTAAATATAATTTTTGCTTTGTAAGAAATGCTTTTTTCATATGTAGATTGACAGAAAAAAATAAGATTGTTAATTATAACTAAGAAGAGTTTGTAAATACAATAGACATGAAGTAAAACTAACATTAAATGGAAGTACATAGATTGAAGAGAGACTATAGAAGGAAATTTAAATGAGATATTAATTTTCTAATTGAGATTTATATGAAATAGAATTTATACCATGAGGTGTTCCTACCAGTAAGTACAGAGAATTTCATTTCAATCAAAATTTTAAAATGATGCCACTATAACTACACTAAGTTTTGTTTGAAAGACCTGCCTAATAAAACAAAACAAAACAAAGGGTGTATAATGGGAAAAAGAAAATAAAAAATTATATGTAGTAAATGTAAACTAAGCCACACAAGAAAATACCTGTTAGAATTAACACTGATTAATTCTAGGGTATGCTAAGTTTTTATTTGAGACATAAACAGTAATTTCACGTCTACAGAGACTAGTCCTATATTGTCTTGTCAAAAATATATACTATAATTTTTCAGACTTTATATGTTCTCCTTTCTACTATAAGATCATCAGAGACATTCATGTATTATTTTCAGATAAATTATTTCCAGTCTTAGAATTCATATTTCAATGAAACTCTATGCTCTAATGGAATCTTCTTTTTCCACATGATCCAACCTACTATACCCTATCCATAGATGGATAGTTACTACTTGAAATTTGATCATTTAAGAAAAAAAAATTACAACAACCCAAGCAAGATTATTTAACTTTAAAATCCATGTAGAAAATGTTACAGAAGTTTTCAAAGAAGGTAAATGGAAGAGCACAGGCATATTTTCAAAAGTAAAACTAGAAAATAAAAATCTCTAATAGTCTTTAATATTCACTTAGAATTTTGAAAGGTCATTTTCTGGCTTTATATCCTATTGGTAAACACCATATTTTTCTTAAGACATGTCCTATTAAGGCATAAGATTAAGGAACAGAGTCAGTCCTCTCTTTAGCTAAAACAATACTATGATGCCTGAAAAATAAAATAAAATTATAGCTAGGGGATATCTTTTCCCAAAATGAAAATCCACATGGGAACAAATGTTCATCAGTTGAACAGATGCAGACTCATTCATGGGATATCAGAAATGACCTAACATCTCAAGGGTAAATTTACTTGCCTTTGAAAGTCAAAATTGACCAGGAACATGAGTAGTGATAACTGAATAAATAATACATGGTGGTATCTGAGTAAAATTTTGTAAATTTGGAAATATCAAGAAAATTTGAGATCAGAAGCAGTACAAAGTTTTCAAATATTGCTTATTTATTTTCTTTAAAATGTTTTTTCTCATTTATAAGCACAATGAGATATATTATGGTTATACAGTAGAAACAAGAGAACAGTACCAAAATTTGGCATGGAAATTTATAAATATCTTGAGGGATGGTTGTTACTGAATATTTTAATAATTATCATCATCAACTGTGAAATTGGTGAGACTCCCATTATTGTAACAAGAACATCTAAATGATGAAGGTACTACCTACTTTGCAAATTAAATAAAAAATTTGATCACGCTATTTTTATCAATAAAGTAATCACAATCTTACTATATGTTGACTGGATTTTTAATGAAATGTTATGCATAAATGTCTGAAGAAAGTTTGTAAACTTGTGTAATTCAGTTGTAAAATTCAAGACCAGAAGATTCCTTCCATAAAAGTACATTGCAACCTGAGTGCTATGAGTGCACTTCATTTATAATATTTTTCATCATCTTAAAGAACAGAATAGCACATACACAGAGCTCATGTTAATGCAAGATTAATCATAGATAAAATGATCATATTATGAGAGATGTAACCTAATCGATCCATCCTGGTTTGAATGACTGGGTTGTAAAGCAGGTGGGTTGTGGTCAGAGGAGGTGGGTCACTGGGGCTTGCTTTGGAAGAGTTGTTTTCCTATGTCCACTTTCTCTCTCTCATTCATTGTCTGCTTCCTGATTCTTCCATGAGCTGAACATCTTTCCTCTGTTGGGCCCTTTCCTCTGCTGTGTTGCCTCATCTTGAACCCAGAGCAATGAAGTAAGCCATCTATGGATTGAGATCTTTGAAACCCTGAGACCCCAATAAACTTTTTCTCTTCTAAGTTGTTCTTATTGGGTACTTTGGTCACAGCATGCAAAAGCTAACTTAAACACCACATAATAGCATTTCAATCAACAAGGGACAGCATAAGATTATGTCACCTTGAGACTCTACAATGATTATTTGCTCAGGTACTCAGTGATGTCAGCACAAGGAAGAAATCACCTGACAGTGATTCTCAGAATCTATGGCTGTTGTTAAGTGTTGCACGACTGTACATGTAAATGTAAATGTAAGTTCTCATGTGTATGTATATATTATAATCTGTGAACAGAGGAGGTACCACATGAGGTAGTGAACCAAGATAAAAATCAACATTAGAAAATATGAGAATATTAAGTATTATTATTAAATGTTATTAGTTCTGAAAGACAAAAATAAAAGTGAATTGGCAAGAGAAATCAATGTGGTGATGTGTTATGGTTCAGAGTAGAACACCATAATAGGGTAAAATGATTATTCCTATCTCACTTTCATGAAGCTGACAAATGCCAGAATGATAGTATAGAAACAATTTCAAGGTAAATAATCATGACATTACATGGAAAATATCACTTAGGCCAACTTGGTAATTCTCAAATCTTATCTTCCAAAATAAGCCTAGGGCCTGTGACACTTTCCATCAACAGTTTTCCTAACATCTATTTTCAAATTTCAAATTTTCCTAACATCTAGATAAGTCATTCATGTCCACCTGTGTCTTTCTTAATATTTTTATCTACTGGCACATTCTTCGCTATCTAATTCGTACCAAATTTATGGATGTAGTATTCATCCACCCCACCCATGAATGATTCCTCACAATTATTTTGCTAAACCTACAATGCACTTACTTGCATTTTATATTTATCATTTTTCCCAATATTTTATTATTTTCTTACCCCTGCAATCAAACCATAGTTCATCAGTATTATCAGAAGAATGCAATTATAGTTATAATTTTACTACTAGTAAACTCTATATTTTTAGCATGTAAAAAATTCACTTCTTATAAAATAAAGGTTTGTGTCTGAATATTTATTGCTCAAAGACAAACTCTAAAATTCTTATTATCACATTTTTTTATATACCCAAAACATTTACAAGTTGAAGAAATGGAAACCCAGATATGGAAGGGACTTTATAATTCACCTACTTCAACCCATTTTTAGCTAGAAAATGCAAAACTAAAAGCTGCTCTCATATAACCAACTTATTAATTTAGCTATCAAATACCCATGAAAAATTTCTATGCCAGAATTTGCTCTAAGTGCCAGGAGAATCAAGATGAATAAGCAGTTTTTTAGTAATGTACAGTAATAGGGAGGAAATTGGAGTGTAAGTGGATAATTGTTATACCCTATATATTGAAGACACTGATAGAACTATGAACAGAACTTTTGAAATACAGAAGGTAGCCTGAGAAGTCAGAAAAATCTTTATGGAATGGTGATATATGAGCTATTCTCTATAGAACAATCCCAAGGTGAAGCTGAACCATAAAAAGTTTGTAGGCAGTTGTTTAAAGAAGTATTAGAAACCCTGAAAAACTCAGTGAAGGGACATGGAAGCAAGATACAAAGTAATGGGTAGATGATAACAATATGTAGACTATGATTCAGGACTGCGGAGGACAGCATGATCAGGAGGTAGTCCAGGTATGCTCTGCAATCATGTTGCTATCCTAGAACTTGATGTTACCCAGGTGTCCTCTTTTGAGTTCCTACATCAGAATCATGGGGGTTGCTAGCTGAACAAATGGTTCGTCACCCTCACCTTGGGACAGTTCTAAGGAGAGGTAATACTGGATGAGCACTGGATTAAAAGTTAGGACATGCGCTTTCTTGAGCCCCATTCTGAGTCTCATTGGATGAGCCTCTCCAGGGGCTTGAGTCTGCAAGCATAGACATGTAAGGACATGGGTATGCGGTTGTATGTAGGCTAGTGTGTGTACAATTGAACTTAAGATGGAACTGAAGTTGTTAGAGGAGAGACAAAGACTGGAATCCTGGAATTCAATTACTAGCCCAATTATGAAATCATGATAGTGAGGTAGTAGAAGAACTGCCCAAGAATTGACACTTAAGGATATAATATGTGGACTATATATGGAAATAGTCAAGGAAAATTTAGTTTTACAACCAATGCTGTTCCATGCTTGTAGACTCACATGAGGAAAAAAGGTCCATAGCAATCATGAATTCAATTAAAATTAAGACCCCTCCCAAGAGATTTAGTAATCATATTCATAGATAACATTTTTGGATAGAACCCTGGAAAGATAAGCATCAGGGGAAAATTTCCAAAGATAATGATAAATTCTGAAAATAGTCTGAGTAAATTCTTTTAGAAACATGTCATGCTGTTCTCTGAGCTGAAACAGATTAAGGAAGAGCAGAAGAGTAATGCATCTTACAGAGAAGGACTCTGAAACAGAAGCATTTTAAACAGTCAATAAATCAAATGCTGGGCAAGTGTAACGCATGGAGAAGAAAGCCAGTGCTTTAGAACAGGGAGGCAAGCAGAGGTGATCTGATCAACATCAGTGTGGTCTTGCAAATATTAAGAAGAACAAGTAGCTAAGGTCCACTAGTTAGGCTTGAAAAATTCAGTGTTGGAAAACCGGTCAAAGCACCAAAGAGAAATGTGCAAAAAAAAGAAGTAGCTATTTCTTCTTAGATTCTCTTCTCTTTGATAAATGTGTGTGATTAAAAATCATAAAGGTTTGTAGCTATGAAGGTCAGTGCTCTTCAATGTCAATGGAAAGATCAGAAACTGGGTCTTTCAATTCGTTTAGATGTGGATTATATGAAAATAACAAATTTATGCAACTAGGATTATGGATTCAAGAACTATTAGTGACCTTTTAACTCCAAAAATAAATTTTGTACTGAATGCAAATGCTATGGATTCATTCATTACTACTTCCTCAGCTTCCTCCACTGACTAAACATATTTGGTGAAAAATAAAGACTAAGAACTCTTTTCCAGCCAAGAAAAAATAAACAACAAGCAGCTTGTGATTCCATCTGTCCCTCCTACCTTCTACAATGAGATTTCTCCAATAAAATCAAAGAAAGGTAGGGTGTTTAATAGTGACTCATATTCAGAGGAAAGGAGAGAGTCACCATGATCCTACTGAGTTAATTGAAAGCAAATGATTTTTACATGTGAATGCAACAGAACCATCCTCAGTGGAACACATGAGACTGTTATATAGAGTAGGATCTAAAGTAGTATCTAAAGTCAGATAAACACTGGATTAAAAATTAGGACATCTGCCTTCTAGCTCTAACTCTGCCAGTTAGTGTTAGGACTCAATTTTCTTATCTGAAAAATAGATTGACTCATGTAAATGATTTCTCATGCTCCATTCAGTTTTGTTCTTATATGGAACATAACTTTTGTTTAAGAACTGTAGAATAAAATTTCTTCCTTTACTCTTTGTACCCCACAAAAACAGCAACAAACGTGTAGAAAAGCAAGCACTTGCCTCAACCTCCAACCATAACTTCCTCTACACTGCTGGGGGCTATGCCATACAGGCTACGCCAAGATGGCGCCTGGCAGCCAGCCAGAAGTTGTTTTGGTCACATCAGCAGTGAGGAGGTTGATTAACATAAGCACACCCAGATGATTTGTCATTGACTGTATTCAATTAAGTCCACGCACACAATTCGTGCACATGTGTTCCCCAGTGCTCCTAATCGTGCCTGCTCGGACATCTAGCTCCTCGCCTAATCTTCTCATAATTGGCATCAGCCCTACCCTTCGCCTCCTTGAGGGGATATAAACCAGCTCTTCTCTAGCGCCAGGGTTCCCAGGTTTCCTGAATCTACAATAAACCGTTAGGAATTCAAGAGCCTCGCTATTTGTTTGTCTCCCCCGCCAAACTGACTCCGCTGGACTGCGTCACTACACATTTTCCTGTGTACTGAGAGCTGAACAAGGCTGTGAGCACCCAGTGCTACTTCTGACTGTTAGTGGCTTCACAGGATACAGCTTCTCCAATGTAAGTTTCTCACATATAAAAGCATATTAAATATAGGTTTGATTATACTAGTTGGTTCTGGACAAAGACTGACCTATTTTTTTTTTTTCAAAATTGAGAAACAATCACACACACACACACACACACACACACACACACACACACACCAACAGCAGAAATACATCTTAAAAATTCTTTGGAGAGAAAGAAAGAAAAGAAAATAGAGACAGGATGAAATTAAGAGGCAGGTGATACCACACACACACACACACACACACACAAACCTTCAAATAAATTCAGGAAGAGGGAAAGAGAATCAAAATCTCAAAGAGAATGCAATTAGCATAAACTCTTCTTAAAAAAAAAACATATTAAACAATTTAAAGGGGAATTTAAGCAACAAAAGTATCAGACCTCCTAAGAGAGAAATATGAGAGAAATAAGATTGAACAACATTGATCATTAACTAATAAGTATCAAAACAAAAATAAAAATAACTAAGCTAGGTGTGGTGGTACACAACTGTAATACCAGTCATTCAGGAGACTGAGGCAGGAAGATTGGAAGTTCAAGGCCAGTCTCAACAATAAAATGAGATTCTACCAAAAGAAAAAATAATAAGGACCGGGGATGTTGTTCAGTGCTAAAGAGGCACTGGGATCAATACCCAATACTACAAAAAATAAATGAGTAAATAATCGAGAAAAAGATAGGAAAACAGGTTTGAGGAAATCATACTAAATGGAATGAAGGATATAATTATAAAATAATACTTATTAATTCTTTAATTAAATAAGTCGCCAAACTCATGAGATTTACTATGGCATTTCTATAGAGTTAAAAAAAGGAAGAGAAAAATATTCAATTGTATAGGGAAGGAATTTTTTTCTGATATAAATATGGAAAAAATTAGTTTTGTGACTGTATCAGTGTGTATGAGAAAAGTCAAAAGAATGAACTAGGTGAAGGCTGGTACCAACTGTGGGTCTAGGCAGAAATTAGTAGTAATAGACCAGCTAACCATGGAAAATCAGTTAAACCTCAGAGTGTCTGTAGCTATACTCAGATGGCAGTGGAGCAAAAGGAATATGAGAAAAATGTTACAAATATGCAAATGGACTAATAGGTATGAGGGTAAAAGACATATTATCAAGAACCCAGGAAACAGAGAACATGTAAGCATTCAGTAAATTTTATTTGAAGATCACCATGGGACAGGATATGATTCAACATAAAAAATGGAGAAAGTGTAATAAAAAGATTTCTGGTAAGTAATAAACATATGCAAAACTAGAACAAAGACCAAACATTTTTGGAACAGTATATCTATACAATAAAGCTCAGATTTGTTAGTTTTAGTGTTAATCCGAAAATATAAACATACATATTTATATATAAATATGGGAATATTTATATATAAATGTACAAATCTGTGGGTTTATAATATGCTTTTATATATCTGTATCAATATAAAGTAATATCTTTATTTTCAAATTAAAACTAAGTGGTGGTAGGTGATATTCTAATTTTCCTATTATAGTAATAGTTTAATTCATAGAAAATTCAAAATAAAATAATTAGATGCAACAATAATTTCTTAATGTGTGAACTTTTTACTTCTAGATTTGTGAAGAATATTTGTCAGCCTGTTTTATGATATAAATTTATTTATTATAAATCACCTAAGATTCATTCCAGTTTGTTTCCTTTGGTCAAAATCAATTTAGGTATAGTTGTTTTAATATTGCATATGATATCCAAATGTATATTTAATTCTTTTTCTTTTTAATTTATCTTATTTCTAGAGTGATTTCTAAAATCATACTCAGCAGACGTTAGCAATATTTTTTTCTAAGCAATGGTATTGGTGATTATTCAGTTTTAAAAAATTCATTCTTAAAATAAAATCTTATCTCATTATAAAAAACTAACTTTAATTAACTCCAAGATGGTATTTTATCTTCAACTTGAGCCTTAGAAGAATGCTATATCTTAACTTTTCTCTCTAGTTCTTTCTGTACATTAATATGCTTAAAACTGTTTTCACCTACTACAATCTACATACACACACACACACACACACACACACACACACAGACCTCCTCTCCTCAAACACACAGGTTAGTATAATATAAATGGGGAAAAAGGAAATAAACAACTGGCTATAATACATAGGAAACGTGTGTAGATAAAATATTTTGATCAATTGTGAATTAGATACAAAAAAGTTCCAAATTTAGTTGCTTTGGGATAGAGGAGAAGAGTCTCTTCCAAAACTTTGGGCATTCTTTCCTTAGTCATATTGGCTATGGATTCTGAGCCCTTTTCTGTAGAGATTAACATGACTCTGGAGCTGCAGTGCACAAAATTGACTAAGTCCAACACAGGCTACCTTGGCAGTCGATGATCAAACCACGTGGTTGGTACAGGAGGATCGGTCTTCCAATAGTTGTTGAGTACTGTATCCCAATAAAGTGGGAAAGTGATGCTGGCCAGAAATCTTCTGAAAGACTTCCAACCTTACCTTGAGGGTAAGGTTGCTTTTCTTTTAAAGGTCTGTAATTCAAACAATTAAAACCCAGACCTTCATCACGTATTGTCCTCAGTGAATCCGAATGAAAAATTGTTAGTTCTTTCTTTCTTTGTTTTAATTCCCCTGGTATCTGCAGAATGGTTAGCCAGAATGATTCTATAAAAACTAAGTAATGGAGAAATCACTAACCATTGTATCCTCTCCTAGGACAAAGAAAATGTTAACTAAGAAGTTTTGAACTCACTCATATAAAAATCCTAATATGATGTCAATTATACCCTCAAAACATCTTAAGTCTATGATATGTGCATCATTCCATTCCCTTCTCTATCACTGTCTCAGTAACTTTTGAAATAGTATATCTTATTGCATTTGTTACTTACCCAAATCCCTCCAGTGTTTTTTAAACCCGTTAGTCTTAGACAAGCCAAATCTCCTTAGCAAGGTGTTAGGCATTTTGACAGATCATCAATTAAAACCTGGAACATCATATTTTCAAACAGTCACTTATGGCCAACTTAGATTCACAAAGAAATATTCAGTGGGAGTTTCTTATAAAACCAACATTCTAAAACTTTTACATTTTTTTTTTTTTTTTTTTTTTTTTTACTTTTAGGCATTTAAAAAATTTTTTGCTGAAACTTTCATCTAAAGCACTAATCCATAGGCCAGCTGGTTTAAACCACTTGAGCCAAGGACTCTCAAGTTCTAAGAAGCAGACAAAATCAAATAATAGAAACTAATACAGTAAGCAAGTGATATGACTACTTTGTCTTAGTCAAATCACCCCATTGTAAGATTCCATTGCTTAAGAATGGTAAAAATAAAAAGAATTCATCAAGGTAAAGACAGGAGTATTGCCCCAATGTGAAGAGCAGACATAATTTATCATTTCAGTTCTTACCAGAGTTAACATTTATAGTTTCTATGTGTATACATGGTAGAATATGAGTACATACACACCCAAGTACACGTGTGCATGCATGTACAGACATACATGAGACACGCTTTCTTATTATGATAAATTCAGCAAGCACCCTAATCACCCCTCCCCATTTCCTCAAATCTCTAAATTTATATATTAACACATTCAAGTATTATGAGCTTTCATCTTGCTGAACTCCTAAATCAAAAAGCATTATATATTCATTAGTTGATAATTCTATAAGTACCAAATTTAATTGCAACTTCAACAAAAAAACAAATTTTAACCCAACTCTTTATAAAACATTTGAAAAATTTTACAAATTTTCAATCTTATCTGACTGAAGTTTTTTTCTTTCTTCATAAGTTTACAAAAAATGGTCCCCAATACTAACATTTAGCATTAGATAAGTATTTAGCTAACATTTAACTTCATGCTAAACTACAGACATCTGTTCCCATTTATCTTACTTAGCCCTTGGCATATTGAGATCCTCAACCTCTATAAATTGCCCTCAATTCAAACCCATTTTGACATGAGATTTTTGTGTAAAAATGAAGAGAGCCAGGGGACTGTATTTCACCACTAACAGGTAGGAAGGACACTTTCTCTACATTTTCTGACAGTCCACAATTTCATTTATTCTCTCGGTACCTCTATACTCTACATTTAGTCAATATGAATTTGCAGTTACCCAAAACTTGGACCCTCTATTCATTCTCCCTTGCCTTTTTTTTTTTTTTTTCAATGTGCCTTGAAATTCCTCTACCTTCACTTCATTTGAATGAAGTGATCGAACTCTAAATTCCTGGAACACTCTGGGATTAACTGTGTTGTACTTAAGTGTATCTCTTTCATTAGGCCGTGTGGGCTCTGAAGCAAGTTATGAGGCACTGCATATGACTTGAGAAGGGTTCAATAAAATTTTGATATCTTCTGAAGTTAATGCATTTTAATTGCTGACTATCAAATACTTTTAAAGTATTTAATACAGATGTATTTATTCAATGCAATGGGTATACAGGAAAATTCTAATTTTACCCACAGTAGTTAGTCAGAGCTAGCACCAAATGAAGCATGATAGTTCGACTTATTCTACCCAAAGTCGAGTTGGAGAATATAAAGAAAGCCATAATATTGAGATTATATTGTCTAAGGAGGTACCCAAATCTTTTGAGATTTAAAAACTGGAGTTGACAGGTAAGCAAATATTTACAACAAATGAAAAAGTTTAATTTAATGGGTTCCAGCAATAAAATAAAATACATTTACCTCTCATTATCATGACTAAGGTTGAAAACTGAGTAATGGAACAAGATGACATTTCCAAAAAAATTTGGGCATTTACAAATATTTTAGTAAATTAGGGCAAAAGGATGGGAAATTTTAGAATTAAAAAAAGCATGTGAAGGTATTTAAAAGTACACACATTTCCTGATTTCTTACTGTAATTGACATTATATTTCAACTCATATATTTATTGGTAGTAAACAAGGACAAATTACCATAATTAGCTTAGAGAAAGAAAACGGAGGATTTTTCTTTCATTATCTGTACTTTAAATACTTCTTTGAAAATAAATTACAAACTTAAAAAGTAACATGAAAAATCAAGAGGAAGAATTTTATTTAAAAAACAATAACTTTAAAATCAAAAGGTAATGTATTTAAATTGTATCTCTCCCATTACTACCTTTGTAATACTAGATAATTTATTTGGAAAGTAAAAGTTCAATATTTACCTCAAAGCACTTTATAGATAAATAGCAATGATGCTTTCAAAAAGTTGAACAAGAAAATCCAGATATAGTTAATACTCTATTCATTTGTTATTATTTACTATGGCTTCTTATTAAGGACTCATTTTTCATTAAACAAATTTTATTGGATATCTTATGGTTTCCTAGTAGTTTTTAATATATAATTCAGAAATGTATTCCCAAGAACAAACAATGGTGAGGTAACAAATAAGTTGCTTGCTTCTTATTATTTATCATAGCTTTAAGAAAGTTATTGGATAGTCACTATTCTCTAGTACTCAATAGCATTAAATATGCCCAATACCGGCCTTGCTGTAATTTCAGAAAGTTCCATGAGTTAATTATACTATGCAAGTTTTGCTCCTTAAGAAAAGTGAATGTGTTTTTATATTAAGATGTCCTGGAGGTCAGACATTTAAAAAAATAAAATAAAATGTTTCCACTCTTATCAGATGTTCTTCCCCAGTGGTTAATATATGAAAATTATGTAGCAGCTTTCCTTACTGCTACATATAATCTTACAAAGACAGTGCTGGGAAACGAAAACAGTGAAATAATCTTCACCTTGAGTTTTGTAGTTCGTATGCCTGAAAGAATATGCATAATAAGAACAAAAAGGTGAATCTCTACATATAAACAATAGAAATACTACTTCTAGCAATTGACAATTAGCTTGTATCAGGCAAATCCTCTAACCAAGAGCTAAAAATCCTGATAGTATGGTTTAATGGTTACCTCAAGGATTCCAACACCTGGAGGAACAAGATCCTTTATAACAGAGAAGCCAAGTGGTAAGCCTGGATTGTCTAGGAATGTTTCCCTCTAGAAATTTGAGAATCCACATGAGCAGTATAGAAATTAAGAAACTGAACACATATTTTTGCAGTCTCTCAGAGGTGAGATAATGAAAACTAATATGAGATTTGCCAAGGGGAAGGATCATGTAAATACTTCAGCTTTTCATTTGAGGAAGAAATAAACTATAAAGTAATGATACCCTAAGAATAGACTAGTTCTTGCAAAAATAGAAATCACACCAAAGATCAGCTCACTCACTGACTGAATTATGGTAATTTCCCCATAACCTACACTGAGCCCCAGGGGCTGGAAACTGAAGACAGCTATCAGCAATTTTCTTAGGCTCTGGAAGCACAGACTGAAGTGTCGGGCTTGCAGAGATGGAGCACTTTTTTTATTTTTTATGAATATACCAGGCTTTCAGTTGCAAAGGGAGAAAATTAATATTGCACCAATATTAGTATCCAGCCTTAAAAAGATGAATTAAGATTAATTTCATATTGAATTAAAGTGGCACCGCCCTAATTTAACTAATTACTGGGGAGAAACAAAGACTACAAAGATTGCATACATGAACGTAATTCAATGTATTAAATTATTTCTTTCTCTCTCTCTCTCTTTTTTTTTTTTTTTTTTTTGCCTTTGGCACTGGGGATTGAATCCAGGGGCACTCTAGGACTGTGCTACATCCCCAACCTTTTTGATTTTCAATTTTTGAAACACTAAATTGCTGATGCTGGCCTCAAATTTATGATCCTCCTGCCTCAGCCTCCTGAGTTGCTGGGATTACAGACGTGTGCCATCACACCCAGCTCAATGTGTTAACTTCTAAAATTTTTCCTACTAAATGTTCAGAATTCAATTAATAAAATTACATGGCATAGCAAGAGATAAAAATAAATGGTAATGTTCATGATGATTCTCATGATGGTAACAATAAAAATAAAAAAGAAATGGAAAAGACAACTTCAGAAGAGTACAGATTTGGGGGGTTTCAAACATGCATTTTAAGATAAGTGGAATTAATATGTTCAATAAAATAAAGATAAATTAGAAAATTGCATCAGAGAATTGGATTCTACAAAGTGAATTATGAAAACAAGTAAAAGAATAGAAAAGATCCTACAGGTGAACTTACTAAAGAGCTAGATCAAACAACAGACGAGACACAGAAAAACACAGGGCTAGAGATCTGAAAAATAAAACAAATAACAATATTTACAAAGAAGGGCATAGAAAGAAAAAAAAAAAAGATACCACAAACAGATCTAATATATTTGGAATAGGAATCACAATAGAAGTAGGGGAGAAAATTGAGAAAATTATTTCAAAGAATAAAAGCTAAAGATTTCCAAAAATGACCTATGATATCAGGTCAAAGATTTAAGGAACTTTTCATACCTCAAATGGAAAACATATAGCACATTACAACAAAGGAACTAAATTGTCGAATAGAAGAAATATTAAAATCACTGTCTTTGTCTAGTCAAGAGTGCCATAGTGAAATAACACAGACTAAGTGGTCCAAACAATGGAAATAAATTTTCTCAGCTCTTGTGGTGGAGACCCCAAGGTCAAGGTTCTGGCTGATTTATTCCTGGTAAGGGCTCTTCCTGCTTTGCGAATCGTAGACACCTTACTGTGTCTTCATGTGTAGGGACGGGAAAGGGAGGGAGGGAGAGACAGAGAGAGCATGTACAGGACAGAGAGAGAGAGAGAGAGACAGAGGTAGAAAGAGAGAAAGAGCTCTTTCTTACTCTTCTTATAAGACTACATATAAGACTACAGTCCTACGGAGTTAGGATCAAACCCTTATGACCCCATTTCACCTTACTTACCTTGAAAAATTCATCTCTATATATACTTGCATTGGAGGCTAGAGTTCTAACATTTCAAGTTTTTTTTTTTTGTTTTTTTTGAGGGGAAGGCACAATTCAGGTCCACAGTCATCAGCTAGATTATTTTGAAAAATAGACGAATAAATGGCCTGTCAACATAAATGATGGAAAAAACCTATGGAATTATATTTTTCAAGTACTGTAAAAATAACAATAAAAAATACCAATGAAAAATAGTCTATGTATAGTAAAACCTGTTCTTCAAAAATGATGGCAAACAAGGAAGATCAGTAGAGTAAAGGAAGGAGATCAGGGGAGGGAAACATTAGTACTGAAGACTGAAATGGAGAAAAAACTATGTTATATGCATTTATGAATATGTCAAAATGAACCATACTATTATATATTACTATAATGTATTAAAACTAAAATTTCAAAAATGAAGACAAAATAAACAATTTTAGGTAAATGAAAACAAAGACTATATCAGCAGCAGGTTTTCAATAAAGCAAGTATAAAGGGGATATTTTCAAGCACATGTATAACAACCAATACAGACATGAAAAGATACATGAAAAGGAAGGCATAAGGAAGAGAAGAAAGAACATGCATATAAGTATAAATTAATTGTGACTGTATAAATAAGAATAATGATGTCTTCTGAGTTTAAAATAAATGCTACCTGACAAGAGTAATGTAAATGGAGTTAGAATGTTCTAAAAACTTTGCATAATCTAGAAAATTTTAAACAAATAACTTATGTTAAACTGTAAGTCAAGAATGCATGTAATTATCTAATGTGGAAAATAATATGGTAACCATTGAAAAAATGATTAAATCATGTATAAATAGAAAGCTATAAAAAGGTAAACAAGGAAAAATTACAAAATTATTATGGTCAAAGGAAACAAGTAAGGAAAGAGGAGGAACCCAGGTTAATTGTGACAAAAAGAAAGCTTAGTACCTTTTGTCCAGCAGAGACTGAAGCTGTGGGGGAAAGAACTGTAATTCCTGTACCTGCACATCACTGGATACAATGGTAAAAGGACTAATTTTCTTCTCACTTCCTGGATCCTGGATCTATGAAACTATCCTCCTGGATGCGGGAATAGCAAATAACAGTCATGGGCAAATAAATATAAATACACACACACACACACACACACACACACACACACATATACACATATATAGCACACATATATGTATACGTATATATATTTACACATGTGAATATGTGTATGTATATGTTTATTTACATAGACATATTTGCCAATGGCAGATCATTTACCTGCTCCCATGTTCTTGATGATATTATTCTATGTAAGCCAATTAATGTTATTTTTTGGCTTTCTAATTATGTCAACACTAGGACTATCACAAGTAATGAACACCACGAACTTCCATGGTAGTCTGTGGTGGTTGCTGGATGTAACTTCACCAATTTGGCCCATTATGATAATGGCATCTACATGACCTCTAGTGTGTAAGTGACCTTCATGACTTCTACTTTTGAATCCTATCCTCTCCACTGCCCTAGGCCAGGGCTGATCAAACAATACCTTACAGGTCAAATTCAGCCTATTTCTTGTGCCATCTTGAAGAGCCATTTTCCTCAGGAATTCTCTCACTCAGTTCCAAGAATATAATATTTCTCCTGTTTCTCCTCCCTTATGCCTTATACTTTTCTGACTATGCTATCTATGTAACTGCCTTCATAACTGTTAGAGTATAAGTCACATAAAGGAGTCTGTCTAATCTATCTCATTATGGCTGTCCCAATGATCAGGAAGCACAGAGAATGTGGTAAACAAAAAAACAGATGAAGAGTGATATAAAGCAAAGATTTTATGTAAGAAGTATTGTGAGGAGAGATCTGAGAGGGCTTACTCACTGAGGCAAGTAACATATAAGGTATCAAGTCATGTGACTATAGGCACTATTAACAGCAACCTAAAGATGATGGAAGGTTAGATGTTGAAATTGAGATCTTATAAGGATACCCTGGAAGAGTAAGCCTAGAAGATTTGAAAGTGTGAAAGGTGATTACTGCAAACAGTGGAGTAAAGTATGAGCATTTGCGAATTATATAATTAAGGGTAGTAGCTAAGAGAGTGGAAGAGACTTCCATGAAGACTGTGCAGAGAAAAATGAAAAGATAGACAGTAAATAATTCATTTTAAGAACTGTAGAATTGTTTCTATTAACAGTACAGTTAATGCGCTCTAAACCACACTGTAAAAAAATAATGATAAAATGGTAATTGAAGGAGGACTTACAAACCTTATGAGGGTAAGTAGTTTACCCAAATTAATATTGGCCATGTAGTCAATAATTGCCACATGGCTAATAAATGGGAGAGTTGGGTTATAGACTGGAAGTTTGGCTCTCCATATCCACATTCTTAATCAAATTTCTCTATTGACTTGTTGGAATTTGAAAAGTTAGAAGAGGGACAGACCTGAACAAATGTTCACATTTAGAGAATAAATTCATAGAGAAAATACATTGAAGGAGACTGAGAAATTCTAAGTAGGCAAGCTGAGATAGTACAATATCAAAGAAATGATATAGTTTTCAATGAAAGATCTTTGCAACACCACAGAAAAATAGGAGAATTAGAAAAACTATATAGTGTTCCTAAGTTTTCACTTTTAAAACCTGCACTTTAATGAAAAATATGCTACCAAATTAAATTTGGAAAAAGTGTCTAGTAAGATATTAATATTCTTCCTATGCATTCTTCAGCTGAAATACTTATTATGCACTAGCCTTTTTGTTATTTGACATTTTGACTTTTAGATCTCAAAAGCATCACCATTTTGGATTTTTCTTTCGAGTAGCTGACGTAAGAATAACTGTCAGCTATTTAGAGTTGATTTAATGATATAACTCTCTTTGATGCCAATCAATCTTAATAAATAAGAAATGAAGTTCTATTCTTTTCCAAACTACCAGTTTAATTTGATTCTAAAATTTGGCATATGTAAAAGAAATTAACTGGATTATATATGCCCAAATCATTCTATGATTTTTTTTTTACCATCCTAAGTGCAGTTTAGTGTATTCAGAAGATATAAAATGTCAAATTCTATATTTATCTCAGTTTCTGAGAGACAATTTGCAATTATCAAGCAGTGTACATCCAACTTTTATTTTTGGAAAATATTCTGCTTCAGTTGGCCCAATTTATAGGCTCAAGATTTCACAGACACAAGACACATGGAGATAAAATTTGATGGTGAAAACAAATGGAGCTGGATTGGTCTCATCTCTTGGTTCTCACTTAAGAAATGAGTGGTCAGGTGAAAGTGGGAAGGGAAGGTGTAGAATAAAGAGCTCTGTGGAGCTGGGTCAATTTTTTTTTAATGCCTGAAAGATTGACCTTCACTCGCAAGTGACTGATCAAAAAATATATGGCATAAAATAATATGAAACCCTATTAGGTAATGGAGAAAAAGATTGTGCAAAATTAGAGACCCAAGATCATTTATACTACTCAATTCTCCTAGAAGAAAAGAGGAAATCATAAAATATTCATTCCACTTAGCCTGTAATTTCCGACATTTTCCTGTTTACATTCATACCCAAATACCTTAAGTCTGTTGTCCAACCCCACAATATTTTCTCAAGACAGTATCTTCTCAAAGTGTTTGATGTCCACCTTCATAGATAATCTCCACAACCCATTCTAACTGTTCATTCTCTTCAATATCTTTGATTCATTTGATGGCATCCCGCATATTTATTTTCTTTTCTTTCATGTCATAGCTCTTGAAATTCTTTTCAGGTTATTCTTCCACAATAATGCCTTTCTCCTAATATTCAATTATTCTTCTTAAACATGCTTTACTGGCTCTTATTTCTCCTCAGATTAAAAATAATTTTTAGGAAAAGGAAAGAAAAGCAGTCTCCTGGGCATTATTTTCAGCCCTTTTCTAGTTTTATACGGTCACTTCAGACTAACTAAATCACACAACAGCTTCAAAGACCAACTCTCTGACATGACTCTTAAATCTTCAGCCCTCAACACATAAACCACTCACACTAAATCTTTCTTCACTACTCTTTTCAGAGGAACTTATGGTTTTCTCTTTCTAGAGTTCTCACTCCAATTGCTGCTCCATTTTCTATAATGCATTCCACTCCACTCTTTAAAACACAACACAGAATTCACCTCTTCTGTGCATGTTCTATTAACTTCCACAGGGGGGAATGCTATTTTCAATTTCTCACTTAGTAGAGTATATAACTGTGCCTAATGCACCCATTGACCACTGCTACAATTAAAAGAAAGAAAGAAAAAAAAAGCCTACGACATTATATTGTGAACTTCCTAGAAGAAAGGCCAAAGTCTTGTTGATTTTTATCTTTTTCATAGGAATTAGCACAGGGCACTCTAAGCATACAGGAAACTTCAGACATGCTAGCTGTTTCTTTCTTTGATAATGAAATCTTGAATCTGTCTAATATTTTATGACTATCTATAGTAATTTATAGATATAGTGTCTCTAAACAGGGGAGCACAAGGATAAATTAGCTTGCTTTCTTTTCTTTTTAGGAAGTAAAGTATATCTATTTTTAGGCTTTCCTTGTGATGTTTATATTCAGTGTTTTCTCTGAAACTGTTTCAGATGCTCTTCCTGTTGCTCAGCACATTTATTCCTAATGGTATAAGACTGATTTTTACAATTTTGCAAATTGAATATAATTTTAAAAATATTAGAACAATTTTTTGTTTGTCTTGAATCATGGTATATATAAATAATTTTGTTTCATACTGTTCGAAGACTCTATCATCATGTCTTCCAAAAAGTAGAATCTTCCTATTTTTATATACTTGTTTTCCTCTCTTTTATACCCTTAACTCTTTGCACAAATTTGGAACAATAATTAGATGGAAAAATGCCTGTAAAATATTTTTATTTGCTGAATGGGATCCCATCAACCTGGTCCACATTCACATAATTCATGTAAATATAAGTGTCATCTCTATACAGTATCATCTACCAATATTTAAAATATCCCCACTCAATAAATTGATTATAGAAGAATCAGTTACAGATCTGTGAAGTTAATTCCATGTCAGCCATTTTTAATAAAATAAGAAAGACAAGGAATAATTTGCTATTTCATGGGACTAAATTAATTTAATTTAATTTAATTTATATTGGTATATATATTCCAAGGGCCTAAAAATGAGCTGGGTACTTAATAAATCCTTGGAAAACATTTGTGGAATGATTAAATTATGTCAATTTTTTTTAAGGGTTAAGTTTCCTTTCTTTTATGAAATTATATCAAATGACAATTTCTGTTTTCATAGGTATCCTTGTTAAGTGTTGCTAAATTCATATAAACCTGGCAAAGTGTGCTTTATTGGTCTGTGAAGTCCAAAGTCTAGATATTATTAACAGAGATCATGATTTTCTGAGTATGATTATATTAGTTCCTGGAATATTTTAGCTCTCTTGCCTCACTCAACTTTTACCCTTCCAATACCTTTTATTTTATTTTTTTATGGTTTAAAACACCAAATTTATTGGTATTTTTCCTCCCAGTAATGATTTCCTTTTCTTTTTCTAAATATTTTTTTAAAAAAAAAAATATTTTCTAAATATTTTTTTAAAAATATTTCAGTAGTGCTTTAATAGTTAAACATAATAGTAGTATTTTGACATAATCATATATGCATGGAATATAATTTGCTCCATTTCAGAAGTCATCAACCCCTCCACAATCTTGAGGGAAATATTGCAGTCACGGAACATGTTTTCATTTGTGCTAAGGTCAGTGTAAAAAAAGTACTAGCTCAGGAAAACAAGATGTATGAGCCAAGCCAAATTCATTTCACAAAATAAGACTCAAAAAAGAAGACCAAATAGTATGCAAATCCAAAATTCAAATATCAGCCCATAGTTAAGAATTCAGGTTGATATTATAAGGTCAGGTGGAGTCAGTGACTAAATTAATGGAGATAGAAAGCAAGCCAGGGATCAGCTGGAAGATGGAAGGTTATGGCAACTTTCATGAACATTAGAAGTGTTAATGGTTTGGAAAATCTGAGTGGAATGGTTTAACAAGTTTAAAGGATCAGTCTCAGGCAGGAGAAAGTACTTCTGAAAACGCTTCTATTCTCCAGATTTGATGTGACTGTGACAGAATAAAAAGTTCTCCTAAATGAGTAGTTCTAAATTTTTGTGATGAACTGAGGACATTGTTGAAAATGTCTTCATCTCCCAAGTGTCTAATAGGAGAGGTCAGGAATGGAGGGCAAGGGAAGCTAACATATCTGCAGTATGGCATGTCCCAGAGGGCAGTGTTTCTTTGGCTATATTTTGAGAAGTACGTTTTGGGTGATATTTTTTAAAAATCTTTTGTCTGCTTGTAAAATAAAACAAGTAGCTCTTAATCATTTGTATGATTTTTCTCTTCATATTTTAGAGGAATGCTGTTATGGATGGTTTTTCATCAGGCATATGACTCACTGAGCAGATCAGGATACAATTTAATAGGCCCGTAGAGGTATTCATAAGAAAGATGAATTCCCTTGGTCTTTAGCAAGTAAATCTCCAAAACTGCACTTAGGCACACTATAATTAAGAGTATTATTCAGAAAAGGTGAAAATCATCAAAGAAATGATACAGGGAGAGAATATCTAGCTTTGTTTCATGAAATTTAGAAAGAATGTTTTTAACAATTATGTTGGAAATATGTTTTTGGATGTAGCAAAGAAACTTAAAGAGTCTTAAACATTTTGTAAGGAAATTCTTAACCTTCACATATTTTTTTAAAAATTTAAATATGTTATATTCTCATATGATTATTTTATGAACATTCCCCTCAGTGTTTGACAAGGATTCCGCTGAGTAATAAAGGTGTTTGCAAAGTCTCATCGTGTTGGGAATTGGGTGGCAGACTTTCCTTCCTTGCTTGCTTAATATGTGTAGGTTTACTATTAATATTTTATGTGTTTTCCCTGAAAACGGGGGTCTTAACAGAACCAGGATTAAAACATGAAAACCAGACTTCTAATGGAAGAGTGATTTCAGATTTAGTCATTTGTAATGGAACTTTGATTAACCAAGAATGCTATGAGAAAATACAAAAATAGATTCTAGCTGCTGATCCCCTGTTGACTACTCTCAGATGACCTGAAGTATGTAGGCAAATAACTCCAACCCCATCAGGAGTGATTAACAGGAACAGAAGAAATAAAGAAAATAGAGTTCCTACAGTTCAAACACCTTATGACAATGCTTATTTAATTAATGGAAAGCTATGACATCTTTACAGAGGGATGCCTCATAAGCTCCTGGATTTAGACCCTCCTTTATCTCCCACGGGATATTTAGATGTAAAATCAGGACATGTTATAATTTGGCTTTGAAAGTATACATACAAGAGTACAAGATATTCCATTTCTTAAAGATTAGGATTTACTAAATGCTGTAAATATTATTGGCCACCTATTCCCCGGAGAAAAAGTTCCTCAATGTTAAGTTCACACAGTAGAAGATGATGTCATATTATTGTTCGCTTAAACCGTCTTATTAACCACAGCAGTAGCCACACAACTGACATTTACTCAATCCTGCTGAACTTGCTTTAACCTTTATGATTAGTTAAGCAATACTAATATGTCTTATTGTTTAGTTATAGGTTATCAGGAGTAAGCAATTACTAAAAATAATTAAAATACTTCATTGCCTGCTCTAGTAATGATTATACAAGATATTTTTGTTATTTTTCCTTGTGATCTTTTTCTGTTCTGGAAAAACATGTGTAACTGTCAACCTTTTAATGTATAAAAAGCTGGCTGGGAGAAATGAAATTTAGAACTTAGCATCCATTCCTTGAGTTGGTGTTGCTTTGTTCTCCACCTCACCGACGCCTACTCCATCACCTGTGACTACTACCACCCCGGCTAGGGCTGGATCCCAGCAATAACAGATTCTCAATTAACATGTATTAGATAAAAACTAACATTTTCACCAACTAGGTTTCTGTTGTTCTGCTTTGCCGTTTTTTAATTTAAGAATTTAACTTTTATGAAACTTG
This sequence comes from Sciurus carolinensis, assembly GCF_902686445.1. Taxonomy (NCBI): domain Eukaryota; kingdom Metazoa; phylum Chordata; class Mammalia; order Rodentia; family Sciuridae; genus Sciurus; species Sciurus carolinensis. The sequence continues at coordinate 92,839,062 of NC_062224.1, forward strand.
CTTTTATTTTTAGAAAAAAAAAACAAATATGACATTTTCTCCATGAAGCATGTTCAGTCTTTAACCTGCTGCTTTCAAAAGTTTAGTTAATTGAGAGCATTATGTGTTCCCAGCACGGTGTATAGAATGATAATTTAATAAATTCTGGTCCTGACATTGAAGGGCCTTGCAGTCTAATGAAATTATTGTATTCATAGTCAACATTAAAATATCAATTTGGTATTCCAATAACTAAGGTTCTATTATTCCCTAAATAATTATTTTTCTTCAAATGAATTTAAATCTCCATTAGTGATTTTATCCTTATTTGGTTCATTCTTTAAATTTCTAAATAAAGTCAGATAATTGGTTGAAGCTCTGAGTTAATCATCCTGGATTATTTTTATTTTTCTCATACATCAAATCTATTACAAATTATTTTGACTTTGCCTTCAAAATATATGTTGAATCTAAACACTTTGGTTCACTTCCACTGCTATAGTTCTTAACAAACCAACATCATCTCACCCTTCAATGCAGGTGGAAACTTCTAAAGATCTCTGCATCTCTTTTTCAACCTCACAAACCAATCCTAGTTCCACAGTTAGACTAAGCCCTTTCTGATGCAAGGGAGAGGGATCAAACCTCTGTTTGGAACCTTATAATAGTTCCCATTTAATTTAGACTACAATCTTCATAGCGGCTACAAGGTCCTATGTTACTTACAACACCCAATGGCCTCTGCTTGCTATTTGATATCCTACTATCATTTCTTCCTTCACTCCTCTTCATCTACATTGACCCTTTGCTGATGCTAAGACACATGAACACACTGAGGCTCTGACTCACCTGTTGTTTCTATTGCATAATACCAATTCCCAGTTAGACTCCCAATCTATCCCCTCTTGTGCTACTTATTTTTCATAGCCTTCATGTTTTTCATATGCATCTTATTGGCACTTACCTTCTTTCACTGGTATTTTGCATTAAAAAGGAAGATCTACAGAAATCTTTACACATTTATATTGTACATTCTTCCAAATTTTTATGTAGTCAGACCCTAAAGGACTAGACTACAGCGGGGCCAATATTAGGTTTTCATTATGTTACATTAGTATGAATGAAGGAATGAATGACTCTGAAAAGCGAAGTCCCAAAGCAATATTTAAATGTATGTAAATTTAAATTTTGTAGACCTTTCAATTTTTAATCAGAAATCACATTAATCCTTACAGTTTTACAGATGTCTTTAATTTCTGCATATTGTTGAGTTCACACATCACTTTTTTGAATTAAAAAAAAGTGGTATAAATTCCCTGCATTTTCTTGATAATTGCAAAACTTTTGCTTATAAAATATTTAAAACAGAAGAGTCCAGGAAGGAAGTTATTCAGAGGTCCAGAAAAGGGCAAAGTAGCTTGAGTACATTGGACTAGGGTTCAAGATCAGAATTTGAAAGCCTGGAATAAAAGATATAGATTGAAGGAAAATTAGAAAAGTTGGAATTTAAGAAAGAGACAAAAACAGAAAGACAATCATTTTAATCTAGAGGAACAGGCTGGGGACTTGGGTTTGCAAATCTTACCTTCAGACTGAGCATTGTGTGATGGGAAAAGCTCACAGCAGGAGTGCACTGGGGCTGCTACTCAGCCTGAGCTCCTACAATTCCAACAGCAACTTTAGTCATACAATGTCTAGTTTGAACCATATAGTTTTTATAACCTATACCCTAACAGTAATTTACTAGTTCCAAATAGTTCAAGGTATTTCATGATTTGTCTAAGATCCATTTCTTTAATGAAGCCATTGTTTGGGGGTATTTGTTGCCTTTCAATAAAAATTAATGCAGCTGATCTATATATCAAGTAAATCCTTATAAGAAGAACTGATAATTATGTCTACTTATATTCAGAGCAATAAAAATAGCATGTTAGGCATCTCCCTAAAATTACAACTTTCCCTACACTCCAGAACACATATGACAGTTAATTTAATATCTAACATAATGTAAAACTCCAGCAAATCTAACAACTCTCTAATGGCCTCATGCCACAGCTGCTTGATGGAGGAAGAGGGAGCATCAAATTTTTATTCCTATATAAGCTCTAGAGAAATGGGCTTGTTTATTTATAGCAAAACAATGCTTTAACGGTACCACTTAAAATATATTGCCTGCCATTTTTAATATTTATTATGTCACAAGTGACTGATAAAAGCAGAAAAAAATAAAATTTTAAAGACAGAAAGAGATATAGCTATCTTCTGAGACTTCTTAGCTGTCAGCAATAGCTACTTTCAAGGAAGAAACATTATTTACTCAAATTTTAAATGAGGCAAAATAATAAAACAGATAAAAGAAAACTACTATTTATTTGCTTTTAGTCTGTAAATTCAAACTCTTATGTGGATGACATAATCAACCCGTTTGCTACAGAGTATATGTGAAGAGTCAGATTGAAAGCCAAGTAATCAGAAAGATGCAAAGATCAGCCTGCTTGTGATAGAACATACAAAAATGTCAAGAGGTAATTCTGGGAAAAGAGATTATGTGAGTACCGTGTGTATTTCCTCTCTCCTTCCTTGAAGGACATCATCAGACATGAATACCACCCCTTCTTTCCACTATCTCCTCCTACATTTCTGAGTGTACTTTGCCCTTTGAAGTTACTTCTAATCTTCTTCAGTGGTAGTTATTACCTCTAAGAAAATAATAATTGGGCATAATGAAAAACCTAAGCAAACATTTATAATTTGAATCAATTTTCAGTCTACATTTGGAAAGAAGAGAAAGAGCATTAAGTAAAGATGTACTTGATTATTAGTTTTTTAATTCCATGAAATAAGCCAATCTCCCCAAATCAAAAGCCGAATATTTTCTCTGATACGCGGATGGTGATTCATAAAGGGGTGGTGGGGGAACTTTAGGTTGGGCAGAGGAGAGTGAGAGGGGAGGGGCTATGGGGATAGGAAAGATGGTGGAATTAGATGGACATTATTACCCTACCTACATGTAAAATTACACAAATGGTGTGGCTCTGCATCATGTATAACCAGGGGAATGAAAAGTTATGCTCCATTCCTATACAATGAATCAAAACGCAGTCTCCTGTCATGTATAGCTAATTAGACTTAATACAAAAAAATTTTAAAGAATCTTGAGGGAAAGGGTCAAATAACACTGGTTTTAAAAGCTGGATCTATGAGTAAGTAATAGAAATAGGGCTGAGATATCAGTAAGCATAGTTTTCTGATGGGTCAGTTCATAATTAATGAAATGATTCCATATTTTGGTTTATTTTTTAAAGTTTATATAACCCAAGAAAAATTTTGCTTGTCTCCTGAAAATCTCAGACATATAAGTTAAGAATTTCATGAGGCTGACTGTGGCTAAAATGCAGAAGCAATATACAAATGCTCATAAAAATGCACTTCAAATAAAAACATGGATGTCCCTTAAAGAGATGCAAGGCCATCTGTGATCTGCCCCCATCCAGCTGTCTCTGCCCTTCCTCACCTTTACTGGGGTAAGTGGTAGAGAAAAATATGCCTTTTTATATCTCTGTGACTTAGTGTTCAGAAAGGAAATGACTTTACCCACCGATTTCATTGTGGAATCTGGATCTCTGAGGAGGGCTGAGTTCCCCTACTATGCCAGGCAAAAGTAACATAACATCACTGCTTAGCACACTATGTGGAAATTATCTCTCTTCTGTGAATTTTTTGTTTTACTACACAATAAGTTCCTTAATTAGATGAACCTGGTTTTGTTTACTTGTGTCCTTGCCTACAGTGTACTCAAAAATGTTTACAGAAAATGATAAGGTCAACCTCAAAACTAGGCAACTGGTAATAAGGTGAAAATTTCTTAGCATCTGTGAAGTTAGCACTTAACTTACTGTTTCCTACACGCCATGAGATGCATGCAGACCATTATCAACATAACAAGAAGGCACTCTAAAAGTTATATCCCCCTGCAAATGAACAAATGTAGTAGATGTAACTAACTGTTTTGCCTGTTTTCTCTAAAAGAATAGTAATTCAGCATGATGTTTTAGTGCCATGTGGTACACTTTATACAATATTAGAAACAGGTTGAGTTGAGATGTGTGTGTTTGGGGAGGAATCAACCCCTTGAGAAACTTGATTAGTGAATGGGTTAATTATGTGCCTCTTGGCTTAGTGTACAGAAGTTCCACAGTATTTATTCTGTCCAGGATTATTCATATCATTAAGAAAACAACACTGAAAGACTAGAGAGATGCAGAGAGAGAAGCAGGGAGGGAGGGAGGCAGGGAAGAAGGAAGGAAAGGTTGTATCTTTGAAATTAAAAAAGTATACGAAGTGTACAATTGGGGTGTTCCCTCTGGGACAGCAACACTGACAGGTGTCTTCTTCCTTCACAATAGCACAGATAGTTTAACCCTTCCTTCCCAATGGCATGGACAATTATCAGCACCAGTATAATTAACTGCAGGAAAGGATCGAGGTCATATTATTTCTTTAAAACTACAATGATGTAACTTCCTTGAAAATCAAAAGAAATCTTTAATCCTCTCCCAAAGAACCAAAAAGACCCAGAAATACCGAAGGATTGGGTATGCTTACGAACAATTCACAGATAAGCAAATCTAAGCACTAGACCTAATCTCTTGCCCAACTCCCTGTTAACTTCACAGGACACTGTCTTTCACAATAATCAGTTGAAATATGTTTTCTTTCATTATCATGAGTTTTTTGATCAGAAGGATGGCCTCAGGCAGCTACACCATCTCACCCATCCAATGTGTAATATGTCAGGAACTGCACATGGGCAAACTAATCAGTGATAAGATAGCATGAGGAGATAATGAATTTTGGTTTTAAGGTTTGCAGAACTGGAAAATGTCTTCTCACTACTCAATTACCGGATGATTAAAATAAGATGTTCTTCATTTGGCCACAAACCTCCACATGTCTGTGATCACCCATCTCCTACATAAACTGCCCATAAATCAGCTTCTGGGTAAGAGGATTGTTGCAATGATGGAGAAACAGCGGCCTCTGCAGTCAGGAATAGGATCTCTTGAAGTTACACCATGAAGTCCCTTTCCTTTCTATCTGGGGTCCTTCCATTTGGCAAGGCAGGGCAGTCTGAGACAGGTCCTCTGTGCAAGGGAGGGCCACCCGGTTCACAGAGTGCTCAGTAGGAGGAGGAATAGTTATAGGACTTCCACCCAAAATCTTGGAGCAGGTTAAAATGTAAAGACTTTTGACTTTTTGCCTATATTCATGTGAAAAGAGAGAAAAGGTAAAAAAAAAAAAAAAAAATGTTTTAACACTGTTTGCAGTTTAGTAATATACATTTATATCTGAGTTTTTGGTGGGTCAGGATTATACTTATCTCTGTTAAAATGAGTGAAAAATACACTAGATAGAATAAATGAGATAAATATTTATAAGTGTACTCTATGTGTATTATACAGGTAAAATATCTGACTGATTTCTGAGTAAGTTAGAATACTGAAATACCAATTGCTCAATGAAAATTCAAGTACAATGTATTTGGGTCATAAATTGTTGGTCTATGGAAAAAACAGTTTACGTGGGTCCAAAGAGTTGGAAGTGTAAATTTAAGGAAGGAAACAAGGCAGAAATAAACCAGTAAGTGGGAGAGATTAGAACATTTTAAGTATGGGGATATATTTTTGGTGAAGAAAGTTAAGAGAGGGCTGAAACAGCAGGACAGGTTCACCCTCCCCTTCCAGACAGTGAATTCCCATGAGGGTGGAGAAAGGATCAGGTTTAAAATGTGTGTCGGTGCAGACCTTAGAGCAGAGACCCCCAGATGAAAAGCCCATGGATTTATAGGACAGAGTGTCCTAGTTATTAGGGAAAAGTTGCAGGCATGACTCCCTCTCAGCTGAAGATAGGGCTTTTTAGGTTTAGAACAGTAGGGAACCAGGGACAAAGCAAAAGGATGCCCTGTTCTGAGGTGGGCAGACCAAGCCTTTAATCAGGATGTTCTGCTTCTTACCTCTAAATATGCTCCTGCTGTTTGACAAGAAATAAAAGAAACATTACTCAATCTTTTATAACCTATGTTTTACTGCAGTCTATATTTTACATTTGATATAAACATTTTACGGCAGGTCTTGCACACTGTAATTTTTATTCATTTTTCCCTTGAAAGGAAATAAAAATGATGGACTGAAACTTTCAACCCAGGTATCTAATATTCTAAAAACATTAATTCTTTCATTGAAAGTTATAGATACATATTAACACCAGGATATAGATAGTGAAAGTATTCTCTATATTTTATTCTCTATATTTTAGCATGGAGAGCCGGCATACAACTTTGCCAGGAAACATGAAAGCCAAGAAATTGTCACTGACTAAAAACCTGACCTAAGTCTAATCTATAATTATTTAATTGAATGGGATTAGTAAAAAGCAAATGTGTAGTTTACAAAAACTTTTTAAAATAAACATTTAATTAAAGTCATATATAAATACCGGTTTTAATAATTATCCCTGAATTTAAAAAATGTAAATTACAAGCATAATATTCAGACACCAATGTCAGCCTTAATCATGACACTATGCAAGCTATTTTCTGCCTGTAACATTTTATTTTTTTTTTTACTTTCTCAAACAAAACTTACTACTACCACAAAATTCTGGACTATCACTGTGTTTTACATCATGTAGGAAATTTTCTTAATTATGCTTCACTCTTAAAGATGTGTATTTCCTGGCAAATTCTGAAGTAAATTATAACATTAAATGGTATTTCCTTTATCTCTAGAATTATAAACATGGCACTGAAAACAATTAATGAAACTTGATTGTTTCTCATAGAAATATCTTCTATGAGACTTGAATATACCCTAGTAATCATACCAACCATTAACTATAAGAACATAATTAGAGTTATTTTAATGGGTACTATTTAATTTAACATGTAAGATAAGTGTTCTATTTAACCTATAAAAGTAACATGCTCAAATAACAAATATGGTCAAATGTAAGTTGTACAAAACATTTAAGGACACAATGTGAAAATATATGCAAATACAAACTTTGAAATATTTGATAATGGTTTTCTACCCAGGATTTTTTTATGTTTTGTTAATGATTACTTGCATTTATATTCTTTTCATATATAAATAATCTTTGATCACAAACAATTTCAGAGAACTGAAAAAGATAGAAAATATATGTAAATTATATGATGCTCGCTATGACCAAAAGAACATTCAGGGGAGACTGAAATAAACAGATATTTCAGAGGAAAAATATATTGAATCGAAATCCTGAAATATTTCAAACACTGTTTAAAGTATAGTAGACATAAATATGAACAAAACTCAATGTTCCTATTTAAGAACATGTTTTTCAAAATGCATTCTGTATCAGAATCGCCTACGGGTATATTACAATACAGACTACTGGTCTGCATTGCTCTTCTGTTTCTGATTCAGTAGGACTGGCAGAGGGACCACGAATTTCCATTTGTAATGAGCTACCAGGCGCTACTAGGATAGAGATGACACTCCAGGGTTTTCAACCCTGGCGGTACATTAAGTTTATCTCCACATTTTTACCACCTGAGTTCTCCATATAAGTCAAGGTTGGGAACAAGGTATTGTTAGCTTTTGAAGCTCTCCAGATATTTCCAGGAAGTCTGGAGGAAAAAGTACAGTCTTCAGGTAAAATTTGAACTGAGTATTAACATATAGAATATCTGAAGTTTTAAAAATACTGAAGGATACATTTACATAGCATTTCCAACTTATACTGTATTTATCCATGTTTGTCTTGTTTAATTTTGATCTTTACCACAATTCAAAAAATAAGGGAAGTATTATAATTTCCTTTTTTTTTTCTCAGAAAAATCTTCTGAAGATTAGAAATCTTTAATTGTTCCAGGGTATACCTTTTTTATGACTTCATAAGTGAAATCCAAGCATTCTGGTTGTTATTCAAGTGATTATGGCAATGTATAATGCTTCCTATATCCACAATTCAGTGAAGAGACCAACCTGGCTAGAGAAAGTACCTATTAGATCGTACTAAAAAATCATTTAGGATATTTAAGTGAACACAGATATTAATAGGGTAGGTCAAAATGGGTGTTTCTTGGAATAAAGTTACAGAATTTGAAGCTTGTAGTAATCACTAAAAATAGTGTAAGACACTATTATCATTGAAAGACATACACAAATTATACCTAACATCTTACTTTCTGGAATCTACCTGTAGCAAGTTCAGAAATTAGCCCACCATGTAGCTATAAAAAGAAAATGGAACATATCCTTTCTTAATTGCTACAATCAGTCTCATTACAAATTCTTACCTGCAGAGTAAGAGACTTGTAGGGTATAGAGGAAAAATAAGGGAGACGACTAATTCAATGCAAAATTTAATTCCAAGATTGTTATTCTGTCCATTTCTGTATTTGGTGCTGAGGTAAAAATGCGGTCCCCTCAACTATGGGGGGCAGTATGCCTGGTTGCTGTGCTGTCTAGCCACTGGCCATTTGAGTCCACTTGAGTCACTGGCCTTATCTCTACAGAGGATATGGTGATAGCATTCTCTGCTGCATGCCCTGGACAGTGTAACCCTTGAGTTCTTCAGGTAAGTAGTGCTCTTGAATTTTCTGGTCTTGTCATTTTTCTGAGAAATCCCTTGGTTCATTTCTCACAGACTGTGTGGACCCTGGTAATAACTTTGACTTCCTGGCCCACATAATCTATTTTATCCTTTAATAAAAGATCCCTTTTCTCCATAATATTAATATTCTCTGACCAACATCTAAGTCAGGCAAGATTACAATTTTCTCATCATCTATCATGATAGGTGCTAGATCATGTCCACTAAGAAGTGAGACCCCAAACAATTAGATGTTCAAGAGATTTATTGAGGAAACCACCTGTTGAGGCTAGAGAGAGAAGAGGTAGCAAAAGTGGGGTAAGCTTTCAGACCATGATGTGTAGTTCTGATCCTTGTGATGGAGAGGGGAGAGAAGAGTCTGGATGATTGTAGTGCAGTTATAGGGAAAGTTCTTCCAGGTAGAAAAGTTCTTAACACAGAGTCACTCACTGGCAAAGTTGTGCATTTCTCAGAAAAGAGTCTCTGGTAGTGCCATCACCATGCCTGGGTCACCAGCTAGAAGCAGCCCAGGAAGTGTAATCTCTTTGTGAAAACGATGTTGGATCCCTGGAAGGCAGTAGCTGTGACTGTCAAGTCAATTTTACCACCCACAGCTGGAGAACTGAGTGGTGTATTGTTTTGGTCACACAGTAGATGATTTTTGCCATATAAGTCTACTTTGTTATGCAGATTTGGGAAGCAAATACTGTGTGTCCCAACTATCCCAGAATATCCATATCAAGTATGTCGAACTGCAAAGCACTGAGAAGTCTTTTTATCTAGTCATGTAACCAACCAACTAGGTCACGTATAGCATTGATAAGGTATAACTGCCCACTCCCTGGGAAGAGAGCTGTCTTGTTTGCTGTTGGCTACAAGAGATGCTAGACTCTTGACCCTGGTTATTTAGTGACAGTGTAATATGCTTCTCAAGTAGCGAAATATGGGTTTATTTTGTCATCTTGTTGACTTGGGGACAAGGAGAACTGAACCATGTTTATGCTCCTGCTGTAACAAACAGTCTCAATGTGATTCATTCATTTAATTGTCTACTTTTGGTATGTTTGGACTTATGGCAGCTTTAGTGCTGCTTTCTTAGAAACTAGGACTATTCCTTTGCAAATATAGCATGGGGAAATATTTTTGGGATAGACAATTACTTTTTTTTCCAGAAGAAAGAATATAAGAGCCCTATGGGAAACTCTCTAGAATATATTGGTGATTGTTTTTAACCAAGTGTTGAATAAGGATGGGGTGAGTTTGGATAAGCAGATCCTGAGTGTTGTACCTGCTCATTAACAATAAATAAGTCAATAGATAGAATATAAGCAGTGAGAAATTGGATTGAAATGAGAAGCCCAAATGGTGCCTGATTTTTGCTTGTTCTACAGGATAGTGGATTGGTAAGTTACCCTGGGTCACCATCAGAAAAAAAAAAAATACTATGGCAAAAACTGGGGTGCATTTGCTTGATGTTTCTGGGTATTTACTCAGCCTCCATATTATTATTCGTACTATGTGTCTGGTTATTTAAATTGAATGGTCATGGAAATTTATTATCTCCTACTAGAGGCACTGAGAAATTGAATGGTTGCCTTACAACCAGTTAACCTTTCACCACTTCTAACTGATCTTGAAGCACTACATTCTGATTTACCAGCCTTTAGGGAGAATATGTAACAAAAGTACAGTCAAGGTCCCTCTATCCACAGGGGATGAAAGAACTTAGTTCCAGTGAGAGCCCAATGGGGCAAGAGAGGGTAGAAGATACAATCTTGTATGGTTCTTGAATAAGTCTTCAAGTAGTTATCAGGTTCTCTTGAGGGGAGAGGTAAATGTATTCAATTTTCTATATTTAGAAAGAGTTAAATGAGAATGCAAGGATCTGTATTTGTATCCATCTCTTTTGCCACCTGTCATGGTATTCAAGGTCAACTGACTTGCCAAATGATGACTTCTTGTCTGCTAGTTCCTAAATGTAAGGAATCCAATTTCCTTGAAGGAATCTATGACTTGTTTTTAATGGAATCTTTACTGTGGTTCCTGGCAACAGTATGAACCAGGACCTCCAACCCTATAGGACAAAGAAGTATGAAAGATAATGAGGTCAAAATTTGCTGTGGGGGTACTTCTTCTTTTTGCTTTTCACAGCTATGTCTTTTTTCCCTTCCATATTAAGAATAGAACATATACATTCTCACAATATATTGCTTAAAAAAAATGGTGTGTGACTATTTGCACTGATAATTACTATGCCCACATGAAAAGTTCTCCTTACTGTTTTTCAGGATTCTCTTAGACATTGACCTGATGCCAAAAGAGTCCATTTTCAACTGACATTAACATACCAAGCCAGTTCAACAAAATTGAAATTCAGACGTTTTATTCTTCCTGCATCTGGTAATAAGGTACTTCCCCATATGGTCTTAGGGCCAAGCTTGGGGAAAGGTACTGAGCCAATTGTGGTGGGTGACAAGGAAGTCTATATGTGCCCTGGTGTTCTGTTCAAGCTTCCTATTAGACTATCTTATGCTAGACTACATCTGGGTCTATCCGATCTGTGTCTTGATGGATCTGCCAGAACTCAACTCATAGTATTTCCTGATGCATGATGACTTGCTGCTTCTGACTATTCTATCTCTGCCAGTACCTAATAACATGTCTCAGGGTCCTTATAAAAGGTGTGTTATTGTGAGCCATGTTTCAGCATCTCAAGGGAGTGCAATTCTATTTTGAAAAATTTAAATTTTTTTTTTAATTTTTAAAAATTTTTTAAAATTTATTTTATTATTTTTTAATTTTACAGACTGCATTTTGATTCATTGTACACTAATGGAGTACATCTTTTCATTTCTATGGTTGTGCACGATGTAGATTCATACCATTCATGTAATTGTACATGTACATAGGGTGATGATGTCTGTCTCATTCCACCATCTTTCATGACCCCCCCATTTCCCTTTAAAGGGAATCTAAAGTTCCTCCATTCTTCTCTCACTCCCCACCCCCAACTCCCCCTCCTCCATCATATATCATCATCTACTTATCAGGGAAAGCATTGTTTTTTTGGGATTGACTTATTTCACTTAGCATGATATTCTACAATTCCATCCATTTATCTGCAAATGCCATAATATTATCATTCTTTACGATTGAATAATATTCCATTGTGTATATATACCACAGTTTCTTTATCCATTCATCTGTTGAAGGGCATCTAGGTTGGTTCCACAAACTAGTTATTGTGAATTGAGCTGCTATAAACATTGATGTGGCTGCTTTACTGTAGTATGCTAATTTTAAGTCCTTTGAGTATAAACTGAGGAGTGGGATAACTGGGTCAAAAGTTGGGTCCATTCCAAGTTTTCTGAGGATTCTTCACACTGCTTTTAAAATCTACTGATATTTGTCATGAGCTCCATGTTGAATTTTTTCCAACTGTTAATGCTTCTGATAGCATTGGTCCATTGGGTTTTATGGCTCAAATGTCAGAACTCTTTATAGAACCTTTTCAAACTCTTGGGCCAACTTAAATGTGGTAATATTTAGTCATCTAGTTTGAGCTGCAGCAGTATTCCTTAGTATGGAACACGTTGCCTTCAGAACTCAAGACAGTCTGCCAGAAACTGTGCTCCCTTCTTTTTGACAAGAGATTCAAGATGCAGCAATTTGTCTTTTACTTTGAAGGAAAGGGATCCAGAAGTTGCAGGATGAGACTTCATATTATCAGGCCGTGTCTGACTGTGAGAAGGAGTGGAAGAAAGAAGGATTGGATGGAGGGGTCTAATATTATAATGCAGTTCTAATAGTGATATGGGCATGCAGAAGTGAAGTTCTTGAGCCACAAAGAACTCTAATACAAATCTGTGTATTACAGGAGTCTGACACCTCATGAGAATGGGTCCACTTAGTGGCCTCCAAAGACATAAACCAAGTTTCGATTCTGCATTTTGCCACTTATTTTGCCGTCTACTATACATGTATATAGGTACCACCTCTGTAGCTATTACAGTTGATAGGCTGTCAGCTCCCCTGTTCAAACACAGCCATGCTGAGTTGCAGGTTCTTCCCAAATTTTCATACAGAAAGCAGGCTAAAAACACTCTCTCCTCAGTTTCCCTTTCAGCTTCTGAGCTCACCGCAGGTCCCCAACCTCCAGAGATCAGCACACATGTATTTCACCAGTTTGACTCTTTCTCCTTTCCCAAAGTTCTGAAACTAAAAACAATGGACTTTTAATTTCTTCCTATTATAATTAAAGATTTTAATATCACAGGACTTATATACTTATTACTGCAGCACGGATTTATTAAATTTCTGTGACCAAATCAACACAATTTTTTTTACATATCAATGAAAAGTGAAAATATTATGACTATCTCCTGAACATGCTTAGTTTTCAAGACTATTGTACTGAAGTAGCACCAGTTATCAAAGGTGAACATATTTTCTTCTTCTTTGTCTTTGTATTCCTTTTACAAATCCTATCTATTTATTCCTGAAGCAAAAGGATGCCTAAAGCAGACTAAAGACTATTTCTAAACACAGGGAATATGAAATGGAAAAGTAAACAAAAAATATGATCTTCATTATGCAATCCTGTCAAATAACTGCCAAAACAAAGTAAAGGACAAATGCCGAATGAGAAAGTGACTTAGCTAGGAAAAGCAATCACAGAAAGAAAAACATTCCTACAAATATACACTACATATGACTGCAGATTGCAAATTTAACCTCTGTAATAGTTAATCTGAATCTTCAACCTGATTGGATTAAGAGATGCCAATCATTAAGAGGCTTCTGGGTGTGTCAATGAGGGTGTGTCTATGAATGATTGGAATGTGGGATAGTGAACTGAAGTGAAGACAGACCCTCTCTAAGCATGGCATCACTGCCCAATAGGATGATGGCTTGGATGGAATAAAACTTTGAAGAACAAGGAAGCAGCAGCAGATGTGAGCTTGACTCTTGAACGGGTTTTTGATTGCTGCTTCGATCATCTATGGATATTGGACTCTTGCTTCTTCACTCTTTCAAAGCGGACTCTGCCAGTGATTCTCAGGGAGTTTCCAGAAGCCATGGTCTCAGACTAGGGTAGCACTGTTGATCCTTCTTGTTTTGGGACTTCTGTGTCTTGGACTGCACAGCTGCTGGTTCTTCCAGCTCTCCAACCTGCAGACAGCCATTGTGAACCAGCCAGCTTCTGGTTGTGTAAACCAATCTGATAAATCCCCTTTTATAATCATACTTCCTATTGCTTCTGTTCCTCTAGAGAACCCTGACTTATACAGCCTCCTTCTTGCAGTTATTAAAAGGGTCCCATTAGCCTGCAGTGATAGGGTAAGTCAAGAGAGTTGGTGGATTTTGGGAGAATTGTATTAGTCAAACATCCATAATGCACAAGTCTGGCTGGCACATCCCTGCACCTGAACCTTGAGAATGGGTCTTCTTTGGTCCCGTGTTTTGTAGGTAGAATTATTTTTTTGTCCTATGGTGTATGCCCTTTAACAGTCTTTATTCTTCTGTATATATCTATCTTTCTGTATACTCATATATCCTACCACTTTCAATAGCTCTAATTGCCTCCTATGGTTTATAGTGTAGAGATTTCTCCCCAGTCAACTGTCTAGGCTTTTAAATATTTAAAAACTCAAGGTATGGATATTTTTTACCTAGTTGCACTGCTAGCTAAGGGTGAAGTGGAATGTCAGATCCTAATCACAGAGAAACTAGAACAACCCCCTTCTCACCTGATTCTATTTCCAAGTGAAAACACACTTCCCTTGTTATTTCCACATCTAAAAACAAAAAATTTTGTATCTATTAAAATTACAGTTATAATTTCTGCTCTCAGTTTTTGGTGGAGGAAGGGGAGTGAAATTGGGATAAGGATATCTTGTTTTGTGATTTCATTGCAGATTGACAAATGATGACTGTATATGTGCATGGAATAAAAAGTGATGCTATGATATTGTGCACAAGGAAAAGTTATTTAATCAAACTCATTAACATATCCACCACCTCATATTTATTTATGATTCCTGGCCAGCTTAATAAAAATATACACATAAAACAGTACTAATCATTCTTAAGAAAGAAACTCAGTCATGTGCAACAGCATGGATGAACCTAGAAGACATCATGCCAAATGAAATAAAATAGGCACAAAAAGACAAATTCTGCAAGTTCTCATTCATATGTGAAATCCCAAAAGAACTTTCAGAAGCAGAGAGTAGAGTAGCAGTTACCAGAGACTGGCAAGTAAGCTGAATGGGGGTATGTTGGTCAACGCAGGATATCTTACACTTCCAAAATATAAATCCTCCTTTTGCATCAGAAGAAAGTAAGATTACACTTACACAAAAATTAGTTTTTGTAAGTTCCAATACATTTCTCTGAGTTTAATTTGCTCTCCATAAGGCTTGACCATCAGGATGCTGTCTCTATCACAATGGTACATCATGGCCATAGCAAAGGAATATGTAAATCATTTCACCCATTCTCTCTTGCTATTATATTTTGTTAATGAATGGGAAGCTCTCCTTTATGCCATATATTTCCTAGATTTTGTTCATTACTGTATTCCCTATGTCCCTATGCCAGTTTCCTCCTAGAATTGAATTCCTATCCACTTTTCTTAGTTTCCATCCAAGTTTCTAGAACTCAGTCTTTTACTAAGTGTAGAGAATTTTTACAAATATACTTGATAGTCATTGCTGCCTAGGCTTTGCCTTATCTTCATATCCATTTTTTATTTTTCTACTTTTTTTCTGATTTGCTTCTGTTTATTTGGAATGTTGAACTAGATGGCTGTCTTCATTAGCTATGGTATCTATGTTCCACCCAAACATATAAAGTTGGTACCAGCAAATAGGAGACTTCTCCAACTAGCAGTTGAACCTCAATGACTGGAGCTATAACTGCTTCCAGTTACAAGACTATTCATTTGAACTACCTCTATCATGAGCAACACCATAGAAATTACAGTTTATGAATCTGCGGTAGCTGAATTCTTTCCTATGGCTCAGGAAAATTACTCTCTGGAACTTGGTAGAACTTGAGAAGAAAAATTGGATGAACGTATGGGTTTGCCCTGGGCATGGCAGCACACTTCATTCATTGGAACACAAGCTTGCTCCTGACACTGTGGTTGAGCAGAGCCTAAGAGGTAACATGGAGATTGAACTTGCTGCCCTGGCCTCATTATCCAGTCTCAGCACCCAGTACACAAGCTTAGAAAGTATCTCTCATTAAATTTTCTTTCCAATTTTTCTTACTGACAAATATACTTGCATCTACATACTATATAAAATGTTTTTCAAGGTCCTATGTGGGATTCAAGAAAAGGAAAAAAAATTCAAAATTTTTTCCTATGCAAAGAGATTCCTATCTCATTCAACATTTTTTCTGCCCCAAGAAATAAACAAGACATAATGAAAGCACCTTAAATCATTTTTACACTATATAGAACTGTCCTTGGAGATCTTGTGATTTGTTTGAGAAATCATACTGCCCATAAAAACATAGACTAAATATAACACTGAACATTTAAGTAAAATATTTCAGCAATGATAAGTAAATGACGCTTAAGGGAAAGAACGGTAATATTAGAAAGAAAAGAAATGGACTTATGGTTAAATAAACATATCCTGTGCAGCTTTTATCAAACACATAAAAGTACCCACAAAAGAACCTCCCTCTTTAGAGATCTGTGGGTTCTGTTGCAGGTGATATTCGTTCTTCTATTTTACAGAGCCAAATTTCATGAAATATATTCTGATTCTTCCTCTTAAGTGTTCTGTGGTTGTGAAAAAAAGTACTTGTTCTAGTCTCAGATTTCTTCTCTATCATAAGGACATAATAATTGTATCTACTTAAGGGGTCAGCAAGAAAATTAAACAAATTTATTTAAGAAAACACACAGGCCAGTGACTGGCAAATATTAAATACTTAATAACTATTAGCTTTTATTCTCATAACTCCCTCTATATTACTCAATCAGGAAATATTCATTTAAAAATAAAGTCATACTAGGAGGTTATGCAATAGGTTAATGACTGAATTGCTTTCCTATGTATAAGGGAGTTCTCAAGAAAATGAGCTGTCTGAGTGGGCAAAAAGGGTGGGGAAGATGCTAAAGTAGGGGAAGAAGGCAGTCTAATCATCTCTTAAGTGTGGCTAGCATTTTGCACACATACTCTGATTTTGTCCTTACACTTAGTAACTTGCATAGGTTTGCATAACTAATAGTAGCAGAGTCAAAATTAGAATAAGTTTTTCTCTTACTGAATATGGTATTTCTGAAGAAGAGCAAGAAGGGAAAGAATATATGCAGGTAGTTTAAGCAGAAGCTTATATAGTAAACACCAATTTGACTAAGGTTATTAGTTAATTACCTAAAGTTTTACCTTACCCATCCACATAGGAACTCCCTGCCTCTTTTAGCTCACCTGTATCAGTGAAACCATAACTAGTACAAAAAAAAAAAAAAAAACACCTGTGGTTGGATAATATTCATGTGCAAATGTTTTATGTGGTATGTTAATAAATTCTTTGGTTATTTGTCAACATACAAATAGTTTTTGATTATAGAGTATGATCTGTTAATATAGAATTTAAAGGTACATTTAGTAAGCTGGTCTTTGGAAAACGGAATGAAGCTGCTTTGAGGTGTCTTTGCAGTTTTGTTAACCACACCAATATATAACATAAAATGTTAATGAAAATCTTGCCCTTTAATTTCAGGTGGTAACCTTTACCATAAGTGAAATTATCTCAAGTATATTTTTTAAAGTTAAAGGAAACACATTAAAATGTTCTTGTAATCATGAAACACTAATAAACCTCAAATATCTTTTCACATGGAATATTGTTCTTCATTTACTATCTCCTTGCATGTAACATACCCAGAAGGGGTGTTATTGACTTAGTATTGTGTTTCTTGATAAGAAGCTCAACTTTCTCCTCTCCCATTAATAAGATAATATGAGCACATGGGTAAGCCATTGGCAAGGGCTAAGGGACAGTCATTTTAAATCAGAAAATGTACATAATTGTATTTTTATCACACTCTTCCTAGTTCTAAAGTGAAGGGAGCTTAGATTTCGTCTAATATATGTGATGCAAGAAGCTCAATCCCCTGCTTATTTCTCAAATTCATTTGCCTCTACTAATATGATGAAAAATGGGCATTTGTTGAACGTTTTATACTTTTGTATGCTATTTCCTTGATTTCTATGATTTTTCTTCCTCCCTTACCCTGCTGACTATAAATGCCTATTCATTCTTTAATATCACTTACTCATTCATCAGTATTTATTGAGCACTATGTGATAGGCACTGTTTTTAAGTTCTGGTAATATAGCAGCAAATAAGATCTTCAAAAATGTTTTGCAGAGCTTTTATTTCATGAGATATAGAAGAAAAACATAAGCAAATATATAGAATATCCGATGTTAGTGAACATAAGAAAAATAAAGAAGCAAAAGAAGAACAAATACTATGAGTCTCCTGAATGAGGGGATTGAAACTTTATAATATAGTGGTGTGGGAAGGTCTTGATGAGAAAGTGATGTTTGAACAAAGACCTAATGAAGATGGCTCAACAGAGAGAGTCGTTTAATAATTTGGAAGAAGAGCACCCTGGCAGTGAGAATGGCAGGTAAAAGACCTTGGCAAGGAAGTACCCTCATGCTCAAGAAATAGTAAAGGTATCAGGAAGAATGTGAAGAGCAAATAATGAGGCTGCAGGAAATGAGGTTAAGCTATACAAGAGAAAGATGAGAATCACCAGCTCCCTGTAGGTTACTGTAGGGGCTTTTCCTTCTGCTCTGAAAAAGGTATGAATCTTTTGATGGTTTGGTGGAAAGAAGTTTCATGAACTGACTTCTTTTAATAGTATTTTCCAGGTCACTGAATGGACAATAGACTGTACGGGGACAAATGTTCAAGGAGTATCAGTAACCCCAGTGAAAGAAGGTGGTGGCTCAGAATAGAACATGGTGGAAATGAGACAGTGGTAAGAAGCGGTCAGAATCTGAAGGGAGAAACAGCAAGATTTACTAGAAGACTGGATGTGAACTAGGACAGCAAGAGAAAATGAAGGTTGACTCTAGGGGTTTGGAAGACACTTGTGCACATCTTTTGGAATTCAGTTTTCTCTGCAAATTGCCTCTGTGACAAGTCGCCCTTCTCAATACAAGCTGCAGGCAGCCTTGTGTTCATCTCTAACAGTAACTACTAGTGAGCATCCTCTTATTGACCATGCTAATGTTTCCTTGGCATTATGTACTTGTTATTAGACTGATCCTTTGAAGGAAATACAATATTATGACAATATGGAAATAATACAGTGTATTATATGTGAGTTATAGTTATCACTCCACAGATTCATAAATTGTTCATGCATTTGTCACTTCCAAACTGATATGACACATATGGAGATAAGGTCAATAGCACATTAGTTTCTTTTTGCCTAGCACCTGAAAAAATATTCCACATTCAAAGAGTTACCTATTATTGTTTTGATGGAAAGAATGAAATTAATTCTCATTGAAGTATTCTAAATGGAATGATTTTATTATTAAGAGAAAAATTTCTTCTTATATCATCAAATATGTATTCTTATGTGATATGCAGATCTATTTGATGTCTTTTTAAAAATTTTAATTTGTTCTTTTTAGTTATGCATGAGAGTATATTCTATTTTGATATATTTATACAAAAATGGGATGTATCTTATTCTAATTAGGATCCTAGTCTTATCTATTTGATGTTCTTGTCCTTAACCTTTTAAAAGTAATAACTCCTTCACTATTTTAAGAGGATATATATATATATATGTGAGTTATAGTTATGATATATATATATAAATACACATATGCATGTATGTGTATATATATATAGTATCTTTTGAAAACTTGTTTAGAGACTAAGTGTAATTTATGAATTTACTAGTTGCATTCTTGCTATGATGTCATACAAACAAAATCTATTTAAAACACAACTAAAGTAATAATTCATTTGAACAGCGTTTCAATTTGCAGATATCTTCTATTAAATTCATAATTTAAATAAAGAATGGTCATGTAACTGCATAAAATCATTAACAGTTTTTGTAGTCCTCTAAGAACTGCTTCCAGTACTTGGGGAAAAAAGAAAAAACAAACCTAAGGAACAAGGGAAATGAATTTCTAGTTGAGTCAATGAAATACAAAAGTTAGTGGTTATTTTCATATTAATAAAACCATTATTGGCTTCTTATACTTAGTACTGTCCTAGAAGTTAATATATTATTAGATTTGATGCTGACTCAGTGCTTATAATTGTTTGAAATCTGGGAACCTGAGGCTTTATCTTTCTTCTCCTGACATTAGTATTAATTGCTATAATCATCATGGCCACTGCAACCTCTCTTTATCAAATGCCACCTTCAAATATATTTCCACTAAAGCACACATAGAGAATTTTTGAATATCTACTTAGGTCTTATGACACAAGTGATGTTCATTTTACCATATTTCATTCCATAATTATCCTGAGTTTATGCTATTTTTTTTAACAAAAAAGATAGGGTGTAACAAATAGATAATTTTTTTTTTAAAAAACACGTGCTGGTATTTCTTAAAAATAATTTATTACTAAACTGTCTTTGGTGCAATATTAGGATGCACAGACTACTTGTGAATACACATCAATGTACTGCCAAGGATTAAGAAGTGAAATATGATACTTCATTCTACCTAAGAATTATTATGCTTTACTTCTTTTTTTTTTTCATTTTTCATTAAAATTTTATTTCATAGGTTTTAAATGTCATGTGGGTATTTTACCCTATTAGGATAAAAATCAGTCACAGAAAATGTTTTAAGGCAAAACAGAGAGATGTAAAACCACCTTTCATCTCCCAGTGGAAGATTCTACTTAACATCTTGGGGGCAGATGCTCGTAGACTTGAGTGTGAAGGGGCCCCTGGTTCTGTGCTCTGTAGCAATGCTGAGTTCTCTCTAGTTGCTTTCTGTGTATGTGTTTGTATGCAGGACTTCATAGCCACACTCACACAAGATGAATTATTTGAATCTACATTTGAAAACCTTATTGATTAATAAGCAACTTTATATGATATTTCAAACTCATGTAAACACTTTTTACTAACCAAATATTCTGTAAAGAAAGAAAAAAAGAAATAACCACTCCTGATTGGTATCTCTCTCTTTTTCCTGCTGGGATTGAACCCAGGGCCTGATGCATGCTAGTTCATGCTCTGCCACTGAGTTACATCTCCAGACTCCTTTTGTATCTTATTCTTTCATTGCAAAAAATGTCTAATTAACAATCTTACATCTAATGATCTTTCTATATTTTCATTTTGTTTTAAAATCATAGATTTCTTGAATAGACATGGGGTAAAATTGTTTCTCACAGTTATACACCAACACACGTTCATTCAACCATCTATCTAGATATCATTCAGTCCAGATTTCTTGAGTCCCTATTATATTCTAGGATTATTCTAGATTCTGGGAAACAGGTGGTGACAACTAGACAAAGTCCCTATCTAAGGAACATATACTTCAGAGATACAGACTGACAACCAAAAAAAAAAATGTTTTTCAATGCAGTGATAATCGCTGTTGAGAAATATGTGCCTGGTTCACAAGATGGCTGGTGGCAAAAATGACAGGGACAATATTTCAGACAGGTTGATATTAGAAGCTATATGTGAGAACTTGATATCTGCACATACTGCAGGCCCTGGATGGTGTAGGGAGGGAAACTGAATGCTTTGTAAAGGGGACACTTTTTACTCTGCTGGTATGATGAATATTTCTGTCCCATTCCAAAGGGAAAGATACACAAGCACACACATCAACTCCTGCAGCAGAACCAAGGTGGTAGCTTTCCTAGTGGCCAAGAGAAGGACTATGACACTTCACTTACACAGAGCAGTAGGTGAGGGGAGGGCTGCACTGGAGGATAGGAAACTCAGGTGTCCTTCAGGGCTTCTCTCAGTGTTTTTTAAATTTTATTTATTTATTTTATTTTGATTCATTGTACACAAATGGGGTACAACTATCATTTCGCTGGTTGTACACGAAGTAGAGTCATACCATTTGTGTAATCATACATGTACATAGGGTAATGATGTTCATCTTATTCTATTATCTTACCTTCCCCCACCCATACTCCACCCCTCATTTCCCTCTACACAATCCATCCTTTCTCCCTTCTTCCCTTACCTCCTCCCCACATCATGTATCATCATTCACTTATCATGGAAATCTTTCAGTCTTTGGTGTTTTGGGATTGGCTTATTTCACTTAGCATGATATTCTCCAATTCCATCCATCTACCTGCAAATGTCATAATTTTATTCTTCTGTAAGATTGAGAAATATACCATAATTTCTTTATCCACTCATCTATTGAAGGGCATCTAGACTGATTCCACAATTTAGCTATCATGTGTTGAGCTACTATAAATGTTGATGTGGCTGCATCACTGTAGTATGTTGATTTTAAATCTTTGGGCATAGACCAAGGAGTGGGATAGACGGGTCAAATGGTCGTCCCATTCCAATTTTTCTAAGGAATGGGCTTTCCAGAGTAGCTCCACCAATTTGCAATCCCACCAGAAATGTATGAGTGTACCTTCTCCCCACATCCTCGCCTACACCTACTGTTGCTTGTATTCTCAATAATAGACATTCTGACTGGGGTAAGATGAAATCTTAGGGTAGTTTTGATTGGCAGTTCTCTTATTACTAGAGAGGTTGAACATTTTTTCATATAACTGTTGAATGCTTGTAGATCTTCTTCTATGCAGTGTCTGCTCATTTCCTTAGCCCATTTATTGATTGGATTATGTGTATTCTTGGTATAAAGTTTTTTGAGTTCTTTATAGATTCTGGAGATTAGTGCTATATTTGAAGTGTGTGTGGAAAAGGTTTTCTCCTACTCTGTAGGCTCTCTCTTCACATTGTTGATTGGTTCCTTTGCTGAGAAAATGCTTTTTAGTTTGAATCTATCCCAATTATTGATCCCTGATTTTATTTTTTGGGAGTCATGTTAAGGAAGTCTGTGCCCTAAGCCCAAGTGATGAAGATTTGGACCTACTTTTTCTTGTATTAGGTGCAGGGTCTCTGGTCTAATTCCTAGGTTCTTGATTCAATTTTAGTTGAGTTTTTTTTGCAAGGTGATAGGGGTTTAATTTCATTTTGCTGATATGGATTTCCAGTTTTCCCAGCACCATTTGTTGAAGAGGCTATCTTTTCTCCATTGTATGATTTTGGCACCTTTGTCTAGTATGATATAACTGTATTCATGTAGGTTTTTCTCTGTGTCCTCTTTTCTGTACTGATCTGTCTATTTTGGTGCCAATACCATGCCGTTTTTGATACTATTGCTCTGTAGTATAGTTGAACATCTGGTATTGTGATACCACCTGCTTCACTCTTCCTGCTAAAGAATTTTTTAGCTATTCTTGATCTCTTATTCTTCCAAATGGATTTCATGATTGGTTTCTCTATATCTATGAGGTACATTATTGGAATTCTAATCAGAATTACATTGAATTTGTAAAGCACTTTTGGTAGTATGGCCATTTGGCAATATTAATTTTGCCTATCCAAGAACATGGGAGATCTTTCCATCTTCTAAGATTTCTTTAATTTATTTTTTCAGTGTTCTGTAGTTCTCATTGCAGAAGTATTTCACCTCTTTTGTTAGATTGATTCCAAGTATTTTTTTTTTTTTGAGGTTATTGTGAATGGGGTAATTTTCCTAATTTCTCTTTCAGAGGGTTTATCACTTATGAATAAAAATGCATAAGATTTGTGAGTATTGATTTTATATTCTGCTACTTTACTGAATTCATTTATGAGTTCTAGAAGTTTTCTGGTAGAATTTTTTGGTTCATCTAAATATAGAATCATGTCATTAGCAAAAGGTGATAGTTTGAATTCTTTTTTCCTATTTGTATCCCTTGAATTTCTTTGGTCTGTCTAATTGCTCTGGCTAGAGTTTCAAGGAAGATGTTGAATAGAAGTGGTGAATGAGGACATCCCTGCCTTGTTTCAGTTTTTAGGGGGAATGCTTTCAGTTTTTCTCCATTTAGAATGGTGTTGGTGGTGGGCTTAGCATAGATAGCCTTTACAATGTTGAGGTATATTCCTATTTTTTCTAGTGTTTGGGCATGAAGAGGTGCTGTATTTTCTCAACTACTTTTTCTGCATCTATTAAAATAATCAAGTGATTCTTAACTTTAAGCCTGTCGATGTAGTGAATTACATTTATTGATTTCTTGATGTTGAACCAACCTTGCATTCCTTGGATGAAACCCACTTGATCATAGTGCACTATCTTTTTAATGTTTTTGTATGCAATTTGCTAAAATAATGTTAAGAATTTTTGCATCTATGTTCATTAGTGATATTAGTCTAAAGTTTTCTTTCCTTGATGTGTCTTTGTCTGGTTTTGGTATCAGGGTGATATTAGCTTCACAGAATGAGTTTGGAAGGGTTCCTTCCTCTTCTATTTCATGGAATACTTTGAGGAATATTGGAATGAGTTCTTCTTTGAAGGTCTTGTAGAACTTGGCTGAGAATCCATCTGGTCCCAGACTTTTCTTTGTTGGTAGGCTTTTGATGACTTCCTCTATTTTATTGCTTGAAATTGATCTATTTAAATTGTGTATGTTCTCCAGATCCAGCCTGGGTGGATCATATGTCTCTAGAAACCTGTTGATGTCTTCAAGATTTTCTATTTTGTTGGACTATAGGTTTTCAAAAATAGTTTCTAATTGTGTTTTGTATTTCAATAGTGTCTGTCATGATATTTCTTTTATCATTATGAATTTTAGTAATTTGAGTTTTCTCTCCTTCTCTTCATTAGTGTGGCTAAGAGTTTATCAATTTTGTTTATTTTTTCAAAGAACCAACTTTTTGTTTAGTCAATTTTTAAAATTGTTTCTTTTGTTTCAATTTCATTGATTTAATCTCTGATTTTAGTTATTTCCCTTTTCTACTACTTTTGGTGTTGATCTGTCC
Organism: Sciurus carolinensis; assembly: GCF_902686445.1. Lineage (NCBI taxonomy): Eukaryota > Metazoa > Chordata > Mammalia > Rodentia > Sciuridae > Sciurus > Sciurus carolinensis. The sequence goes on from NC_062224.1 coordinate 92,863,720, forward strand.
TTCCTTTCTTGGGCTTTGAGGTGTAATGTTAGGTCATTTATTTGTTGACTTTTCCTTCTTTTATTGAATGTGCTCTATGCAATGAATTTTCCTCTTAGTATTGCTTCCATAGCTTCCCAGAGATTTGGATATGTTGTATCACTGTTCTCATTTATCTCTAAGAATTTTTTTACCCCTGATGGCTTCTGTTATCTATGCATCATTCAATAGCATTTTATTTAATCTCCAGGTTTTGGAGTATTTTCTGTTTTTTATTTTATCATTGATTTCTAATTTCATTCCATTGTGATCTGATAGAATGCAAGGTAGTATCTCTATTTTTTTGTATTTGCTAAGAGTCGCTTTGTGGTATAATATATGGTCTATTTTAGAGAAGCATCCATGTGTTGCTGAGAAGAAAGCATATTTGCTCCTTGATGGATGGAACAGAATATATATGCCTGTTAAATCTAAATTATTGATTGTGTTATTGAGTTCTATGCTTTCTTTATTCAATTTTGTTTCAGAGATGTGTCCCATGGTGAGACAAGTATGTTAAAGTCACCTAGTATTACTGTGTTGTTGTCTATTTGGTTCCTGGTATTGAGAAGGATTTGTTTTACATACTTAGATGCACTATTGTTTGGGGCATAAATATTTATGATTGTTATGTCTTGTTGACTTATGGTTCCTTTAAGCAGTATGTAATGTCCTTCTTTATTCCTTCTGATACTTTGGCTTGAAGTCCGCTTTATCTGATATGAGGATGAAAACCCCCACTTTTATTTTAATGAGTTCCTGTGCATGGTCTGTTTTTTCCCATCCTTTCACCTTTAGTCTGTGGGTATCTTTTTCTATGAGATGAGTTTCTTGAAGGCAGCATAGTGTTGGGGCTTTCTTTTTAATCCAATCTGCCAGTCAATGTCTTTGATTGATGAGTTTAGGCCATTAACATTCAGGGTTATTATTGAGATATGACTTGTATACCCAGTCATTTTGGCTTATTTTTGGCTTTTAACTTAACTTGGTTTCTCCTTTCATTGGCTATTCCTTTAGGGTAGTTCCTCCCATTGCTGACTTCCATTATTGTTTTTCATTTCTTCCTTATGGACTATTTTGCTGCGAATGTTCTGGAGTGCAGGCTTTCTATTTGTAAATGCTTTTAACTTTTGTTCATAATGGAAGGATTTTATTTTGTCATTTTGCTGGGTATAAGATTCTTGGTTGGCATCCATTTTCTTTGAAAACTTGAAATATGTTATTCCAGGCCCTTCTTGCTTTTAGTGTCTGGGCTAAGAAATCTGGTGATATCCATATCGGTTTCCCCCTACATGTAATCTGATGCTTTTCTCCACAGCCCTTGAAATTCCATCTTTATTTTGTATGTTAGGTATTTTCATTATAATGTGCTTTGCTATGGATCTGTTGTAATTTTGTACATTTTATAAGCCTCTTGTATTTGATTTTCCATTTCATTCTTCAGATTTGGAAAATTTTCTGATGTTATTTCATTGAATAGATTATTCATTTCCTTTTTTTGTATCTATGTGCCTTCCTCAATCCCAATAATTCTTAAATTTGGTCTTTTCATGATATCCCATAATTCTTGGAGGTTCCATTCATGATTTCTTACCATCTTCTCTGCTTGGTTAACTTTGGTTCCAAGATTAAATATTTTTTCTTCATTGTCTGTGAATCTTTCTTCCAAGTGAACAAGTCTATTGGTGATGCTTTCTATTGAGTTTTTAATTTGGTTTATTGTTTCCTTCATTTCAAGGATTTATGTGGTTTTTTTTTTTTTCAGACTCTCTCTTTATTGAAATGCTCTTTTGTTTTCTGCATTTGCTCTTTTAACTGTTTATTGGTGTGATCATTCATTGCCTGCATTTGCTCTCTCATCTCATCATTAACTTTTTGGATCATTTTAATTATGATCATTCTGAACTCCCTTTCTGACATTTCTTTCGCCATGCTGTCATTGAATTCTATTAATATATCATCTTGGTTTGTTCAGGACACTTTCTTCCATTGTTTTCTAATGTTGTTTGTGTATCTTTCCCTCCAGCAATGCGAATCTGAGGTATTGCAGTTTCCCCCAAATAGACTTATAATGTCCCTGCATCTTTCCAGTACCTCATCTGAGGTGAGAGATCAATATTAGCAGCACACCATACAAATAATATGCATCCTTAACCCAAATAGTCCCTATTAAGATATTAGCCATATTGTCTTAATAAATAGAGATGATAAGTTCAATTATTATCTACTGCATAATCAATAGGTTTGCAATAAGGAGCATGATTTCTAATGGTGGACAAAGAGGATGGAGGGGTGTGGGATATAACATTAACGAGATAAGAAGTGAGTATATAGAGGTGCTATGTCATAAGAATAGTGAAAGCAGAATTAAAAGAAAAAGGTTGTTAGCATGAGAAAAGGGAGAAAGAGTCTAGAAGGAAACAGATAAGAGGAAAATAGAGAAAAATATTAATAGAAGAAAAAAGTAGGAATAATAGGTATAGTAGGAATAATTGTAACACTACTAATAAAAAATCTTCTATAATAAAACTACTGTAGTGTTCAAACCTACTAGTCTTCAGTAGCCTGATGCCTGAGAGGAACTTAATGATGCAGTATCCCAAGAAGGGTGCTGTCTTACTATGAATGGTGGCCTCCAGGTTGGGAATAATCAATGCTGGTGGGCAGAGGCAACCCTACATGTTGATAGATGGTCAGCTCAGTGCGGGTGACCAACTGGGGCCCGGTTGCTAGACCACAGGATGGGGTCCAGGCACTGGAGACAGTGGGTGCTGGAGACGGCAAGTGCAGGCTAGGGCATGGGTCTCAATGGGGGAGATTCCTGAGGACGGTCTACACTTTACTTCTTTCAGTCAAGTTTTTCTTGGAAAACTTAGTTTCTACTAAGTATTTCTTTAAAACAAAAACTCTATTTTTGTATAAAATTAAGGTGATAGGACTGAGGATATAACTCTGTGTTAGAGTGCCTGCTTAGCATGCATGAAGACCTGAAATCCATTCCAGCACCATAAAAAAAAAAAAAGAAAAAAGAGAAAAAGTAGAGAACAAAAACACAATAAACTGAAGCTTATTATTTTTTTAGATCCATAATCCCAGATTGAATTGTACAAATACATCAGCTCTGTCAGGAGATGTGGTCATATATTGGTGCCATACAGATTCGGATTCTCTTGGGTGTAGCCTAATTGGGTGTAGACCGAGAATAAGGTCTTTAGAAAGTTGGAGAACATTCTGTTTCTAGTGTACCAGAAGACAAGTGGGCAATAGTAAATTAAGAATGAGAAATCACTTGAGGGCTTAATATACCTTAGCATTCATGTTCTGTCTATGGCTGTAATCATCAAAAGTGTGCATTGGGACACCTTTCTAATTTGGAAAAAAAAAAAAAACAAAATAACAACTCTGGGTAAAACGTATTTAAGTGTGACATAAGTTTCAAAAGGCCTTGACAAACTATATTCTCACTGGGATTGCTACCAGGGACTATAATCCAGAAAACTTGTTTTAGGAATACATTATATTCCTTTTAAGGCCTTCCAAAAATTATTCTCCAAAGTTTATAAAGTGAATGAAAATTGGGGACAGATTTATAAGAAAACATAATTCACAATGTTGTTGTTCTGACAATCTTTTAATATTACTTATAAAATTAACTGTATGTATGGCTGCATCAATTTGAGCTTCAAACTGACTTGAATTTCAATATAGATTAAAATTATTTCACACATTTTCCATCTTTGTAACTATAAACTGTTACTATAGTTCGTACAGTGTACATACACTATTTTCTTTAACTCTTATTTACATAGCCACTTTGAGTACAGAGAATATAGATACTGACATATAACTTTATGGGTAATATATATCTATAAATAGGATTATTATTAAAGTTGCACTTTCAATAATTTAATGGAAATTTGCATCATGTTATCATTTAATTTTATTACTTTATCATGTATATTACCAAATTTTCAAAATGAAATAAAAAATAAATAAAATCTCCAAATTATCAAAATATAAAATTCTTGGTTCTGTATCTCTTTCTCTATTTTGAATCAACTTCCAGACCCTTTAGATTCCCAATATTTTATTTACCCAACTTTCCTTAGCAATTATTTTCCCTCTCAGTATCTATTCAAGATTTGGATCCCACAGATGAACAATGTATTATTTTTGGAGATCTTTAAAACTATTGATTTCCTCAGTAGAATGCACGCATATCAAAGAGTTAAAAATATCCAGAATTCACGAGCAAAGCCATTGTGAGCTCCCTTGAGCCCTCTGCAAGCTTAAAATTGATGCACCCCTTCCTTTACACTTCTAACTGATTTGCTGCCTGGCAGTAACATTGTATTTTTAAAACCATATTGTCATGAATTATTTTTCCCACTTGTGGGAGAAATAGGACTCTATCTTTGTATCCCAATGCTAGCATTGCTTCTAGCATAGCAAACATACTTAGTTAATGTTGAATATGTGTGAAAAAAGGCTATACAAAAATATAAACATTCAACTTTATTTTTTATATTGTTTCAAGATGATATTTTTCTCACAATTGTCTCTTCTACGGCAAATGCCTACACTGAAACCATAAGTTTCTATTTTGCCATTTCAAATCAATTCAGCAAACATGTACTGAAGACCTCTTATTTTGCAAAATACAATGTTGAAAAAATGACCATACATAGTTGGAAATCTAAGAGCTGAAATAAATGCAGATAGTATTGAAATGCAAGCAGAATATGAAAATGTCATATAGTGTTTAATGTAAAGTATTCTATCAACACAAAAGATAGGGACTATATGTTCTAAAAGCCTCCTTGAAGGAATTTGAATGGGTGTGATCCACATACTTTATGTCAGAGAATAGGAAAGCGATACTTCAGATATGTAAACAATAAGAAGAGCTAATGATCAAAAATGTCAAACATACAGTCAGATGGAATATAGAAATACAAAGAGCTTGAATTGGAGGGGAAAAAGTGTGCATGCACATTCCTGTGTGTTTAGTGGTGTCTGTAGGTGTTGGAATCAGTAAAAGCCAAGGGCCCATGCCTTTGTTTACATTTCAGTTACTCAAAAAGGAACCTGGACTAGTGGTAGTAGGAGTATAAATTAACCTAAATATGTTAAAAATGTTTTGGAAATGAAACTTAAAGTCACGATAGCTACACAGAGCTGGATGCTTCAAGAGTAAAGAGGCAATCAAGGAAGAAAAGCAGATTACAATTCTAAGGATAGAACTCTGTGGAAAAGATGTATTTTAGGGACAAACTACTATTGATATTTTGGAAATTGATTTTAATAACTATTGGTTCAACATTTCAAGATTTAAAACTTATTAAATAATATTATGGATCGAAACAGTTAATTTCTTAAGCTTTTGTCAATTTCCTCTTTATTCTGTATTTTTTATTAGTGGGATTGTGAGTACTAGGCTTTTTAGTAGCTGATGGTTGTTAATTACTGTATTAAATGCCTTTGCATTTTGTGGTTAATTCTCTCGCATCTGCCAATAAGGCTTCTATAATTGACTCATCCTACATTTATTCATTTCGTATCCTATGCAGAAATCCCCTGCTACTGATAAACTTTTTAACTGGTAGAATCAATGGCTTTCATGAAAACCATGGGAAATATATAACCCCTAGTAACTGTGCTTTGTGAGCCTACTGTGCCTAATATCAGGATACTCATAAAGCTGCATAATCTTCTTCTTTCACTTTATTGCCATTTTGTGCTTCAGCCATTTAAAAAGCAACTTAAAGTATTTCGGGAGAGTTAAGGTATGATGCTATGACTTAGATTTTTTTTTTTTTTTATAACTTTTTGCCAATGTGTCACAAAAGTTCCATTGCCGTAGCCTCAAAATAACATTCAGGAGGGGTTGTGCCAACACCTTTGCGTTTTAAACTTGTGATTTACACATAAAATACAGACTGAACTGTTTGACTTGTAAGAAAATTGAGCAAGTTAGCCCAAAAGTACATTAAATTTCTTTATGTACACATCAATCACCAAACTAAAAGGACTTTGTTGGCAGATAATTTAGGTTTATGTCTCTGCCTATAAGAAGATTTCTACCTAAACTTACTTATATGTTAAAGAATCAAGAACCTACGGGTTATTTACTTCCCTAGGAACATTTTTATAGCTATGGTGTGTTTTTAGTCAAAGTCTTTCATTGTATTTCACTAGATTCCAACAATTTCAATGAATTTTTCAGTCACTAGTAAGAAAAAGAACTGATACTTCCCCATCTTCTACACTGAAATCGTCTTATGTGACTCATATCCTTACTATTACAGTAGTAAGAATCCATAAAAAATTTCTTCCCCACTTAAATATATATTAACTTATTCTTTTATTTTCAAATTTTTTTTCAATGTGTCATCCAAAAAAAAGTGACTTCATAAGGCCAAATTCTTTAAACTAATGACTTTACTGGAAGATTCCTTAATATTTTTGATTTTTTATTTGATCTAATGTACAGTGTGGAAATCACTTCAATATCATAAACAGGTATTAATCACTTTATAATATAGTGATATGCACATAAAGTTTTTAATATTCCTTTTGTATTTTAGTATAAAATATGCATTTTATTTCTAGTTGTATCTCTGATCTCCCCACCTTATAGGAAATTTTTGTATTCTATTAAATATAAAAAATTATATTTTATGTTACTGTTTCAAACATTAAAATATATATGATGCAGTGTACCATAGTCTGAAATATGAATTTTTTCAATTGGGTGAAAAATTATATTATCAAGATTTTAATAACACATATAATTAAACACTTATTTGATTTTCTGTCTTTTTGAAAACCAAACTGAAATAATTATTTATGAATGCAGTTCTTTGATAGGTCACTCTATTTTCTGGCCATCTCTAATTCTTTATCTGTCAGCTGCCAAGGAAAGAAGATGATGTGGAACTTGTCACTTTCCCATCATCTCTGTAATAAGCTCATTTGCACTTAAATTCTATAAAATCGCTTAGGAAGATATAATGAGAAACACAGGATATAACATACTGCTGAAAAAGACAATTGATTTATTCTTGCAGAAAAGAATTGCACTTTCAAAAAAACAATTTGACCAATTAACTTTAATTAAAATAATGTGCTATTTTGTGAGTTTGTAAAGCATCTTATTTGAATATTAGGGCATTAAATAAACTAAAAAAATATTCAGAACCATCAGAAGTTCACCTGGTTGTCATAAAATCATTACAGCAAAAATCGAGAGCTATTAGAAAAAGCACATTTGATATTTTAAGCAGACTATTTTGAGAGAAAATGTGAATATTCAACTTCATTAAAGATATATCTAAATGTACATATTTTTGTAGACAGAGCTTAAATTAGGAAAACCCAATGTAAAAATTGACCTTTGCATTTATTGATCATTGAAAAAGCAATAAAAATATTAAACCTATTGGGAAATGAGTGAAAAATGCTTAGTAATGGAAATTCCTGAACACTGAGCCTGAAACATTACATATTTACTAAGCACATATTATATCTAATAAGTGGAGAACCTTCTTTATTTAGGACTGTGTATTTCACTATGGAAAAATGTAATACGTACCATGTATGTGTAAAATCGAGAGAAAGACCAGATGTGAATGATTTATATAATTTAAAATATGAAAGTGTTAGGTATATTCTTTATGATTCAATGAATTCATCTATTTTTAAATTGACTCTTCATTTAATATGGATGACACAATTTCAGATGCAAGGGACATATTCAATGACGAAATCCTTCTATTGAGTATTAAGAGCATGACAAACACTGTACCAAGTCTATGATTGAAAAACTGCTCATGAGAAACTACAGAATCCTATGAGTTTACAGTAAAACATCTTTTGCTGCTCCAATAGCATCAATGAAATAGTCTATTTCAGTTTAAGAGTTAGCAAGAATTCCTAACTTTCTGCCATTATTTATTGGAGAAAGGGGCATGTAAATCATTTTGGAGAACATTGATTATTTATGGATCTACACAAAAAAAATTCTTAAGGAAAAAGTTGAGATGGGGTGAGACATTGTGTGTTTTGAAAGAATAATTAGTCTTAATTTTGCTCTCTTCAACTTAATACAATTTACAATCTTGTAATGCCTTCTTATTGTTCAGTCTCCATCCCTAGCATTAGATATTGAACTTGGCTATGTGACTTCTTTTGTCCAATGGTGTGGTAATGGAGGTGAGTGTAGTGGAAACTGAAAAAGATAAATTTGGGGTTCACCTTTTGTGCATTGATGACTGGCTATAAGATTGTTCAACAGCTGGGAATGTAACTCAGGGATAGATCACTTGCTTAACATGCATAGGCCTGGGTTGGATCTCCAGAACTGTGGGTAGAAGGAACATAAAGAAAAACAAAAAAAGAGCACCCAGGTACTCAGTGACTGAGTATGAGTCACATGAAGCATATCATATGTCCAAGGTAAGGTCTGTTTCAAAGATAAAAGGAAAAATAAAGAACTTATTCTAACTAACTTGAAGATTGACATTTAGAGTCCAGTCTAACCAAATTGTAAATGCCACATAGAATGTTAAATGGGAGATCAAATTATTATTCTTCAAAAATCACTATTTTGGTGTTATCATGGTAATAGTAGCTAACTAATGCAATTGTTAATGATGTTTGTTAATTACTATACTATAGGAACTCATATAGTTGAAATGTAGGTAAAATAGGACTTTCCTGTGGCCACTTATTTTTTGGATGCTCAATGGAGTAACATATTTTTCAATATCTCAAAAAAGTATAATACTGGCTCTTGCCTGGAAGTTCACCATTACAGTGCCTGCAGATTTGATTACACCTGGCTGCCGCCATTTTGAGACAATAGCCAGGCCCCATAGGACACCTGACCAGAATGACTGAGTCCCGTATCCAGGATCCCTCAGCCCGACCAATCACTCCCTGCCTCTGGGGCCCTCACATCAACTGACTTTCCCTGCCACCAGGACCCCCAGACCAACTGACTGTGCTCTACCACCAGGACCCCCAGACTGACTGATTGCACCCGGCCTCCAGGATCACGCAACCACACCAAACACACCGAACCTCCAGGATCCCTGACTGACAAACCACACCCCATCTCCAGGATCTCCAGCTGACCACATCCACACCCTGAACTGCAGCTCCCTATTTGCCAACACATTTTGAAGCCAGAGCGGCCATCTTGGATAATCCTGAAAGCCGTAGATCAGATACTGAGGTGGGGCAAATCCCATCCTGAGACGCCTGCTGGAGACTTGAAGCTCATTGTCAGGTACCTCTCATTCATCAGGCTACTGAACACTGGGAGGTTTCATTACTATATGACTGTTAAACCATAGATTTTCTTTTTTCTCTTTATTAAAAAACATTAAGTTTTTACTTCTTATCTTGCTGTCTTTTCCTTTTGTTTACCTATTCCCTCAGAGTCTCTTTCTCCCTTTTTTGCATAATAACAATCCAATTTCTTTTTATTACACTCTCACACTTTCTATTATCTAGAACTTCTGTATATTCTTTTCTTATCCCATTAACAGCTACATTCTACATCCCTCTGCATCCTCTTTGTCCTCCATTAGAAACTGCAGACCTTATTGCAAATCCGTTTGTTTTACTGAAGATAATATTTGAACTCATTCTGTTTATTATGACAATTTTGTTATTGTCCTCATAGGGGGTATTTGGTCTAGGATTGCATAGTGTCTGAATTGGGCACTGCTAATATTGATCTCCCCCTTAAAGAAAGGGTTTTGGAAACCTATAGGGCCACTATAAGCCTATGAGGGGAATCTGCAATACCCCAGATCTGCACTGCTAGAGGGGAAGATGTATGAACAACATGAAAAAACAAGGGAATAAAATGATCCAAACAAATCTAGATTCCATATTAATAGAACCAGTGACAGTATGTTAGAAGAAATGTCAGAAAAGAACTTCAGATTATACATGATTAAGATGGTTCGCAAAGCAAATGATGAGATAAGAGAGCAAATGCAGGCAATAAATGATACCAATAAGCTGAAAGAGCACCTGCAGGAAGCAAAAGATCATTTCAACAAAGAGATAGAGGTTCTCAAAAAAACCAAATGGAAATCCTTGCAATGAGGGAAACAATAAACCAAACAAAAAACTCAATGGAAAGCATCACCAAAAGACTAGACCACTTGGAAGACAGAATCTCAGACAATGAAGACAAAATATTTAATCTTGAAAATAAAGGTGCCCAAACAGAGAAGATGGTAAGAAATCATGAACAGAATCTCCAAGAACTATGGCACATCATGAAAAGACCAAATTTAAGAATTATTGGGATTGAGGAAGGCACAGAGATACAAACCGAATGAACAACCTATTCAATGAAATAATATCAGAAAATTTACCAAACTTGAAGAATGAAATGGAAAATCAAATACAAGAGGCTTACAGAACATCAAATGCACAAAATCACAACAGATGCACACCAAGTCACATTGTAATGAAAATGCCTAATGTTCAAAATAAAGATAGGATTTTGAAGGCTGCAAGAGAAAAGCATTAGGTTATATATAGGGGGAAACCAATATGGATTGCAGCAGACTTCTCAACCCAGACTCTAAAAGCTAGAAGGGCCTGGAACAACATATTTCAAGCTCTGAAAGAACATGGTTGCCAACCAAGAATCCTATACCCAGCAAAAATAACCTTCAGATTTGAAGATGAAATAAAATCCTTCCATGATAAACAAAAGTTAAAAGAATTTATAAATAGAAAGCCTGCACTACAGAATGTTCTCAACAAAATATTCTATGAGGAGGAATTGAAAAATAACAATGTAGGTCAGCAAGGGGAGGAACTACCTTAGAGAAAAAAGGAGAAACCAAGCCTAGTTAAAAACCAAAAATAAGCCCAAATGACTGGGAATACAAATCATATCTCAATAATAGCCCTGAACGTTAATGGCCTAAACTCATCAATCAAAAGACATAGACTGGCAGAATGGATTAAAAAGAAAGACCGAAAAATGTGCTGCCTGCATGAGACTCATCTCATAGAAAAAGACATCCACAGACTAAAGGTGAAAGGATGGGAAAAAACCTACCACACACATGGAATCAGTAAAAAAGCTAGGGTTTCCATCTTATATCAGATAAAGTGGACTTCAAGCCAAAGTTAGTCAGAAGGGATAAAGAAGGACATTTCATACTGCTTAAGGGAACCATAAATCAGGAAGACATAACGATAGTAAATATTTATGCCCCAAACAATGGTGCATCCCTGTACATCAAACAAATCCTTTTCAATTTCAGGAATCAAATAGACCACAACAAGTTAAAGTCTGGGAGACTTTAACGCACTGCTGTCACCACTAGATAGATCTTCCAAACAAAAACCAACCAAAGAAACCATATAACTCAATAACATAATCAATAACCTAGACTTAATAGACATATATAGAATATTCCATCCATCAACAGCAGATTCACTTTCTTCTCTACAGCACATGGAACCTTCTCAAAAATAGACCATATGTTATTCCACAAAGCAGCCCTTACGAAATGAAAAAAAATAGAGATACTGCCTTGTGTTCTATCAGATCATAATGGACTGAGAGTAGAAATCAATGACAAAATAAAAAATAGAAATTACTTCAACACCTGGAGACTGAATAATATGCTATTGAATGAAACATGGATAACAGAAAACATCAGGGAGGAGATAAAAAAAATTCTTAGAGGTCAATGAGAATGATGATACAACATATCAAAATCTCTGGGACACTATGAAAGCGGTACTAAGAGGAAAATTCATTGCATGGAGCACATTCCAGAAAAGAATGAAAAATCAACAACTAAATGACCTAACATTACAGCTCAAAGCCCTAGAGAAAGAACAGAATAACAGCAAAAGTAGTAGAAGACAGGAAATAATTAAAATCAGAGCTGAAATCAATGAAATTGAATAAAAAAAAATTCAAAAAATTGACAAAACAAAAAGTTGGTTCTTTGAGAAAGTAAACAAAATAGACAAACCCTTAGCCACACTAACAAACAGAAGGAAAGAAAAACTCAAATTACTAAAATATATAATGCAAAAGGAAATAACACGACAGACACCACTGAGATACAGAACATAATGAGAAGCTACTTTGAAAATCTGAATTCCAACAAAATAGAAACTACTGAAGACATTGACAAATTTCTAGAGACATATGCTCCTCCCAAACTGAACCAGAAGGACATACACGGTTTATACAGATCAATATCAAGCAATGAAATAGAAGAAGCCATTAAAAATCTACCATCCAAGAAAAACCCAGGACCAGATGGATTCTCAGCCGAGTTCTACAACACCTTCAAAGAAGAACTCATTCCAATACTTCTCAAAGTATTCCAGGAAATAGAAAAGGAGAGTACCCTACCAAACTCATTCTATGAAGCTAATATCACCCTCATACCCAAACCAGGCAAAGACACATCAAGGAAAGAAAATTATAGACCAATACCATTGATGAATATAGATGCAAAGATCCTTAACAAAATATTGGCAAACCGTATCCAAAAACATATTAAGAAAATCGTGCATCATAATCAAGTGGGGTTCATTCCTGGAATGCAAGGAGGGTTTAACATCCATAAATCAATAAACGTAATCCATCATGTCAATAGACTTAAGGATAAGAATCATATGGTTATATCAATTGATGCAGAAAAAGTGTTTGACAAAATACAACACCCCTTCATGCTCAAAACACTAGAAAAAATAGGAATAGTAGGAACATACCTGAACATTGTAAAGGCTATTTATGCTAAGCCTATGGCCAACATCATTATAAATGGAGAAAAACTGAAACCATTCCCTTTAAAAATGGGAACAAGTCATGGATGTCCTCTTTCACAACTTCTATTCAACATTGTCCTCAAAACTCTAGCCAGAGCAATTACACAGACTAAAGAAATTAAAGGGATACGAATAGGAAAAGAGGAACTTAAGCTGTCACTATTTGCTGATGACATGATTCTATATTTAGAGGATCCAAAAAAACTCCTCCAGAAAACTACTAGACCTCATCAATGAATTCAGCAAAATAGCAGGCTATAAAATCAACACACATAAATCTAAAGCATTTTTATATGCAAGCAATGAAACAGCTGAAAGGGAAATGAGGAAAATAACTCCATTTGCAATAGCCTCAAAAAAAATAAAATACTTTGGAATCAATCTAACCAAAGAGGTAAAAGATCTCTACAATGAAAACTACAAAACATTGAAGAAAGAAATTGAGGAAGACCTTAGAAGAGGGAAAGATCTCCCATGTTCCTGGATAGGCAGAGTTAATATTGTCAAAATGCCCATGCTACCAAAAGTGCTATACAGGTTCAATGCAATTCCAATTAAAATCCCAATGATGTACCTTACAGAAATAGAGCAAGCAATCATGAAATTAATCTGGAAGAATAAGAAACCCAGAATAGCTAAAGCAATCCTTAGCAGGAAGAATGAAACAGGGGGTATTACAATACCAGAAATTCAACTATACTACAAAGCAATAGTAACAAAAACGGCATGGTATTGGCACCAAAATAGACAGGTAGATCAATGGTACAGAACAGAAGACACAACTCAAATAAATACAATTTTCTCATAGTAGACAATGGTGCCAAAAATATGCAATGGAGAAAAGATAGCCTCTTCAACAAATGGTGCTGGGAAAACTGGAAATCCACATGCAACAGAATGAAACTGAACCCCTATCTCTCACCCTGCTCAAAACTCAACTCACAATGGATCAAGGACCTTGAAATTAAACCAGAGACCCTGCATCTTATAGAAGAAAAAGTAGATCCAAATCTTCAACATGTCGGCTTAGGATCAGACTTCTTAACTGGACTCCCATAGCACAAGAAATAAAAGTAAGAATCAATAACTGGGATAGATTCAAACTAAGTAGCTTTCTCTCAGTCAAGGAAACTATCAGAAATGCGAAGAGAGAGCCTATAGAGTGGGAGAAAATCTTTGCCACTCATACTTCAGATAGAGCACTAATTTCCAGAATATATAAAGAACTCAAAAAACTCTACACCAAGAATACAAATAACCCAATCAACAAATGGACTAAGGATATGAACAGACACTTCACAGAAGAAGATCTACAAGCAATCAAGAAACATATGAAAAAATGTTCAACATCTTTAGTAATTAGAGACATGCAAATCAAAACTACACTTAGATTCCATCTCACCCCAATTAGAATGGCGATTATCAAGAATACAAGCAACAAAAGGTGTTGGGGAAAAAGGTACACTCATACATTGCTGGTGGGACTGCAAATGAGTGCAGCCCCTCTGGAAAACAGTGTGGAGATTCCTTACAAAACTTGGAATGGACCCACCATTTGACCCAGCTATTCCATTCCTCGGCCTATACTCAAAAGACTTAAAATCAGCATACTACAGAGTATACAGCCACATCAATGTTCATAGTTACTCAATTCACAATAGCCAGACTGTGGAACAAATCTTGATGTCCTTCAAATGATGAATGGATAAAGAAACTGTGGTATATATATACAATGGAATATTACTCAGCTATAAAGAATAATAAAATTATGGCATTTGCAGGCAAATGGATGAAACTGGAGAATATCATGCTAAGTGAGATAAGCCAATTCTCAAAAATCCAAAACGCGAATGATCTCACTGATAAGCGGATGTGACACATAATTGAGGGTGGGAGGGGGGCAAGAATGGAGGAAGGAGGGACTGTATAGAGAGAAAAGAGGGGTGGGAGGGGTGGGGGGGAAGGAAAAAATAACAGAATGAATCAAACATCATTACCCTATGTAAATGTATGATTACGCAAATGGTATGCTGTTACTCCACGTAGAAACAGAAATAACATGTATCCCATTTGTTTACAATAAAAATAAATTTTAAAAAAAGTATAATACCAAAAGAACTAGCTTCTACAAGGATTAAGATATGAGCATCAGTGGATACTCTATACATAGGGAATCACTGTTTAAAATGTTCTAGGAATATGCTACTATTAGTTAAAGGGGACTTAGTCCCATCCCCCATGATGATTTATTATAGAATCTCGGTAGTCTCACATAACTTCTATTTTGCTACAACTCAGATGGTCTTATATGCAAAATCATCAGAAAAACCAAAATCATGCAAAGACAGGAAATATATATATAAAGATACTAAGTCTGTTTTACACATTTTGCCTCATTCTTCACATCTTTTTTTGGGGGCGGGATTGGAAACTGGAAGTTCTCAGGCTCATGTTTTTAATTGTTCTTCTTTCCTACAAATCAATACTATCAAAAGAAAAAGTAGTGGGTTATCTTTCTACTTCTTTTGCTAACTCTTTACCTTAGAGTGCTCACTTCATTTTGTAAATTTAACAATAACTTTATCAGGTGAAGCTCAATGTCTCCACTTTTCCTTGTCTAGGGATTATTCTTTTATTTTTATCTGCTCTACATGAGCTCCTCCATTCCTGAAATTATTCTTCTCAAGTTTTCTATCTCTTCCAGTGGAACGGAATTTTTCAGATCATAAAAGGATTTAAGCTAAGTATTAATCTTTGATATGTGTGAAGAAAAATATGTAGCCCTGTCAAATTCATGAGTAGAAATGCCATCATCTCTAGTTCACCTTATCTTTCCTGCTGCCACCGGACTCCCTTGAGCCCTGCTTACTTCCCACTTGAATTATTGCTTTAGTTTTCCAGCATGCAGTCTCCAGTGGCAATCCTACATTCCCCTGCTCCATAAGTCATACTAAAATTGTGTACCCTTCTAAAAAGAGAGATATTTTCAATATCTACTGATACTCTGTGAAAGCAAGTACAAAGACCATATGTAGGCATTCAGGACAATCCTTAATGAACCTGAACATGAATGATCTTGTCTTAATCTGTATCTTCATTATTAGAATATGCTTTGTGTTACTCTGTTTTAGTAACTTGTTGATGCTATTTCTTCAATGTATACTGATCCTCTACTCTTTCCAGTTCTTAAATTCTTACCAATTTTTCAAAGATTTTTCACAGATTATACATTTTCTATTTAGTTTCTCCTGTTTCTTCCAATAGTGCATTTTAACAGAGTGTCATTTAGTATGCTGGTTCATGACTTGAAACCACAATAGCATTCTTGGGATCCACTCAAAAATTTTGCTTTCTCCTATATTTGTAAAGGGCACGGATGCTGTCTTGTTGGTTTTAAAAATATAGTAAGATTTCTACATTGGTCAACTTGATGTCTAATATCACTGTAGTTTATTTCATTACTTAATTGAAATAAATTATAAATATTATAGTCACTAGAATTCTAGGTAATAGACTGTGGCTAGAAACTACAAATAATAATGGCCTAAGTCTGAGGACTTTCTAGGTGCCTAACCTTGTTATAAATTGGAAAAATCTTCAGAGTTTGGTAGATCGTTTTACAAATGAAAAATTGGAGGCATAATAAAGTAAGTTTTCTTGTTCACAGTTGTACTGATAATAGATGGTCAAGCAGGGATATAAATAAAAGTTATGTGGCTCTTCAGCCCATGATCATCCTGTGTCTCAGAACATAAACAATGTGCAGTTACCCAGAGAAAAATATAAGCTCCTAGGGAAGAGGGTTTTGTGGACCAATGGTTGCTTACAACGTTTAAAGATTTTAGGCATTGAGCATAAATCTAATGAGGCCAAGTAAATATGCATATACTTGGAAAAATTCCAGTTACCTTTGCCCAGAATAGAGATTTAACAAAAGTTTTAAAGCTACCGGGCAGGGTGGTGCATGCCTGTGATCCCACAAGTGGGTATTGCAAGTTCAAGGCCAGCCTCAGCAACTTAGTGAAACCCTGTCTCAAAATGAAAAATGAAAAGAACTGGGGCTATAACTCAATGGCAAAGTGATCCTTGGTTCAACCCCTATTACCCAAAAAACAAAACTACATATATACATATGTAAAGTAAACAAATCATTTATATTTTATGCAACTATTAAGAATTTATTTTACTATGTGTAGCTTAGCAAAATTACCCTGCATTTTAGAGCAGGGATCAACAAACTCAGGGGTTCATGGGCTCAATCAAGTGTCTTTTCAATAGCTGGAAAAATTAATACAGAAGAATACACACAAAAAAAAACACATATGCTAAAAAGTCTAAAGCAATTACTATTTAGCTTTTTTACAGAAAACCATTTGTAAATCCTTGATTAAATTAGTTCTGGGTAAAAACATTGACTTGCCTATTCACTTCAATTTGATGAACTCTGTTACCTGATCTTTGAGATAAGAATAACACTATGGAAAATTCATTGAGGATTAAAAATTTATTTAAAAGGAAGGACAACACAATAAGATCAGAGAATAAGAGTTGTATAAAGAAAAGTTGAGTAGTATGTTTTAGGAAGATAGATTGTGCACATTCTAATCAAGACATGTCATTTGTTTCTAAAAATCCATAAAAAGAAAACAATATGCAAAGTGCTTTTGATCGTTGGAGGATTAAAGTGTTCTTCATATACATTCCAAATGCCAGTGATATTTTCCTTTATTGACATCCTTGTTATTCTCATCACCACTCAGAATTTAGGCCACTTAGGACATGGTCAAACTAATTATGAAGCGATTTATGTAGGAGATACTTCATTTATAGACATGTACATATAAAAACATTTATTTTGCATTTTGGAGAAAATTAACATCATTACAAAATATAGTCCAAATCGTCAAGGAAGTTACAATGTCAGTTTTGAGAACATACACACACACAGACACACACACACACACACACACACACACACAAATCACACAATCAGAGATCAATATTGAAGATATTGACCTTACATATAAATTTTTTAATTAAGTTCTAAGTGTTATAATTAGAATAATCATGCATATGGTGTGTTTGGGATAGTAGTGATTTACAATTTATAGAAAGAGACCATTGTGGGATATAATGGAAAGCTAGTCTTTGAATCAGTTGTTTAGGGAAATAGAAAAATCAGTACTTCTATCACAAGTCAGAACCAACACCCAAATGTCTTGCTGCACGCAAAGTCCTTCTGGTGACAGAGGCTACCATGTTGCGAACAGGAAGTGACTTTCAATCTGAGTGAGAGAGGATGGCAGCTGGGATTGTTACATCCCTTCTTTCAAGATGATCCTGCTGATGACCTACACTGACAATCCTACTTCTCCGGAGCTAGTCTTTTTACGCACCACCCCACAAGCTCTTTAATTCCCAACAATGACAGAAATGCAGGCAGCTTCAAATGCAACCTGGCTAAGAAATCTTGGAGACAAATCAAGTCCAATATTGATCATAAAACACAAACATATAGGATTGATCATCAGCAGAACTTCTAAAAGATCATTATTCAGCTTGAAGCTGAAGAGGTATGACTACCAACTGAAGTGTTCCCGGGAAAGACTGACTTGCTAAGGTGTTTGCCTTTGGGCACATTGTTCACTTGCAATAGGATTTTGTTTTATGCATCCCCTGTGACTGACATCTCAAAAATGATTTTAAAATACCTTTTCCATTTGCACATACCCCATATTTTTTCACACAAATTTAGGTAATACATTTATGTTCACAGAATTATACAAGACTGTGATACACCAATTGTTTCATGTATTTAAAATGTATTAACATATCTGTTATTTTGTATTTATCAATTATCAAGCTCTTCCTCATTTTAACAAAAACTTTGTATTTGACAGTTTTGACAGTGAAGTCAACCACCAAAATAGTTCTATTTTAATGTTATCATCTGCACTCAGTATTGCAATGTTTAGAAAACATATTGCAATGTTTGGCCTCTATTTCCTAGTAATTAAATTAAATAAATGGATTTCAGTAAGGTAGCATTAATATGGCACTTAATTACCACCCATATACCATAATAACTATGTGTGCAAAGCAAGAGGTAATTTTTCTAGTTAAATGCTATTCCTTGTTTTAAAATAATGTATGAACTTTTATGTTTTGTCCTTTCTAATAATTATAAAAAACACTTTAGAATGAAAAAGCAATATCTTCATATCTTGTTCTTCTGACAAGAAAAAAGCATCACCTAATGCAAAAATATGCCAATTTTTCACCTTCTGAATTTAATTTTGTGAACTCTTAGTATCATATTGCTCTCAATGTGACTTTAGGAGCTGGTGAAGAGTCAATAAAAATGTCTTATATTGTACGTCACTGAGCCTGAGACTCTAATCTGATTATACTGTCTACAGATCTTTAAAAGTTAGTATGAAAGACATTCAAATCTAATAAAATCTAATCTCAACAAGGAATTATTGAGTTTTCTGAATCCATTAAGAAACCTAATGGTCATGTGTTGTGAACTAAGGCGCATTTAGTAATCTAATTTTGCTTTTAAAATGAGCTAGATTAGTACTGTCTTCACAAACATCTCTTTAGATATTAGCTAGGAAAGATACAATAATAAGCATAATTACATTGAAAGAGTACTGCAAAAGATTACTACATCTAAGATCTTTAGTTTGAAAGGAGACAAATGTAAACATAAGGAAGCTGCCCTCAATGACACAGTGAAGACCAAGAGCAGGGTGAAGTTGACAAGAAAACAGTGTGCATTTGGAAGGAACCCACAGAAGAGTGTAGAAGAATGGAAAGTGTCATAAATATCCATAAAGCATATTATTAAGTAAATTTGCTTTGAACATCATTTTAAATGGGACAGCTGCTGAAGTCTCATTTTACATCTCTGTAAGAAGTGGTGAAAAAACAAGTTACAGAATCAGTATTCAATGATTAAAGATAAAAGGTGAAAGGAAAGACAAGATGTTAAGCCCAGGTACCCAAATTATTCTAAGAGGTTGGTGGTGCAACTCAGTAGGATGGAGAAGATCCTGACAGATAAGGAGTTGGTGCTCACTTCTTAGTTAATGATATGGTTGTGAGAGAAATACCTGAAAGAGTGAAAATAGTCTGAAAAGTGTATGTGTGTGTTCATGTGTAAGATGTGCAAAAACCAAAAAAATGTTTCATAATATTATATCAAGAATTCCCTTTAATACTGAAGTGTGTTCACTTTCAAAACAATCTTACTATGTAGTGATGTTTTTAGAACTGATAAAATACTCTTTGGCTACACATAAAATTCAGTGCAAGATAGGATATGAATGTCAGGTATAAAAACTGATCCTACTATATGATGGGCAAACACTTATCTTGTGTCTATTATATATACACTGACTATGAGGAGGATGCCTCCAATTTTAAAGCAATGAAACACATACATCAGAATTTGTATTTATACTTAATCTCAGAATATGATACTAAACATTCCACCCATAGAAAGACCACTTTAGGTTCTCTTTCTCCAGAGCTATATGAAAATATTTTCAAAGCTGTAAAAATAAAATTATAGCACACTTTCTCTGAATTACATAAGAATTTGAATTTATTTTCAATGTATTTTTATTATTTCCTATGGTAAAATATTAATACAAAACAGTGGTCTTGGTATCTTTTATCTTTTTGATAATGGTCATTCTTACTGGAATGAGGTGATATCTAAATGTGGTTTTGATTTTTTTTTCCCTGATAATGAGTGATGTACATTTTTTTCATATACCTTGTTATGGTTTGGATGTGAGATGTCCCCAGAAAGCTCATATGTGAAACAATGCAAGAATGTTCAGAGATAAAATGATTAGATTGTGAAAGTTGTAACATCATCATCATATTAATCCATTTGATGGTTTAATAATTTGGATTGCTAGGTGGTAATATAGGCAGGTGGAGTGTCACTGGAGGAAGTATATGACTAGGGTGTGTCCTTGTGATTATAGTATCCTCATTTCTTGCACTCAGTCTCTCTGCTTCTTGACTATTACATCCTGAGCTATTTTCCTCTGACACACCTTTGCTCCATAATGTTGTCTCACTTTCAGCTCAAAATAATGAAGTTAGCCATCCATGAACAGGACCTCTGAAATCATGAGCCAAAATAAACTTTCACTCTTCTAAGTTGTTCTTGTCAGGTATATTGTTTACAGTGACACCAAACTGACAAACACATACCTGTTGGCCATTTGTCTTTCTTCTTTTGATAAATATCTATTTTGTTGTATTACCTATTTTAATTGGGTTGTTTTATTACTGTAATGATCTTTTGCAACTTTGATTAAATTTTTTCTTAGGTATTTTTGGAGTTATTACTGAGATATCATCGTCTTTAAAATGGCTATCATCAAAAAGACAACAAGTGATTGAGAAGATGGAGAGAAAAGGAAATCCTTGTACACTGTTAGGAACGTAGATTAGTATAACCATTATGGAAAGCAGTAGGGAAGGTCCTCAAAAATTAAAAATAGATCTAATCTATGATACCAAATTTAACTATCATGTATACGTTAAATTGAAATTAAATCATTATGTCAAAAAAATCTGCACTCTTGGGTTCATTGCAACACTATTCTTGATACCCCCAAATGGAAACAATTTAAGTGTCCATCAATTGACATCAAGTGAAATGCTTAATACGAAGCATTGTTTTTTCCATATTTTTATTGGTGCATTATAGTTGTACTTGTTGACATGATTTGCTCTTACATATTAATACATGCATACAATATAACAATATAATTGGCCAATGTCATTCCCAACACTTCCTCCCTCCCTACTTACCTACTGATCCCTCTTTGAGTTTTAGGAGGTCCACCTCCAACTTTGTTTTCCTTTCTTCTCTGTAGCTTCTGCATATGAGAGAAAACTTATGACCCTTAACTTTCTGAGTTTGATGTATTTTGCTTAACATGATGGTCTCTAGCTCTATTTGTTTCCCTGAAAATGACATAATTATGGCTGAATAAAACTCCATTGTGTACATTTATGACATTTTCTTTATACATTCATCCATTGATGGACACCTAGGAGGGTTACGTCATGTGGCTATTATGAACTGTGCTAGTATAAACATGGGTTTGCATGTGTCACTGTAGGGAGATGACTTTAATTCTTCAGGTGAAATAACAAAAAAGTGGTATAGCTGGGTCATATGGTAGTTCCATGGATAGTCTTTAGAAGAACCTCCAATGCTGATTTTCAGAGTGGTTGTACTAATTTATAGTTCCACCAACAGTGTATTTTTCTCTACATCCTCTCCAACATTTATTATTTGTATTCTTGATAACTGCCATTCTGACTGGTGTGAGATGAAATCTCAGTGTAGTTTTGATTTGCATTTTCCTAATTGTTAATGATTTTGAACACTTTTTCATGAATTTTTGACTATATGCATTTCTTCTTTGGAGAAGTGTCTATTTAGTGCATTTGTTCATTTATTAATTGCATTAGTTAATTTGTTGGTGTAAGGTTTTGAGCTCTTTATATATTCTAGATATTAATCCTCTGGCAAAAGAGTAAAGACTTTCCCCCATGCTCTAAGTTCTCTCTTCACAATCCTAATTGTTTCCTTTGCTGTGTAGATTTTTAATTTGATACTGATCCATTTATTAACTCCTGGCATTATTTCCTGAGCTTTAGGGGTCCTAGTGAGAAAGACATTTCCTGTGCCTTAAAAAATGGAGAGTTGACTATGTTTTCTTCCAGGAGTTGCGTAGTTTCTGGTCTAATTCTGAGATCTTTGACCCATTTAGAGTTGATTTTTGGCAGAATGAGAGATAAGGGTCTACTTCATTCTTCTACATATGGATAATCAGTTTTCCAAGCACCATTTGTTAAAAAGGCTCTTTTCTCCCATGTATGTTTTCAAATCTTTGTCAAGGATTAGGTGACTACGTGTTTGTCTCTGGCTCTTCTATTCTGTATCACTGGTCTATGTGTCTGTTTTTATGCCAATACCATGCAGTTTTTGTTACAGCAGCTCTGTAATATAGTTTGAAGTCAGATATTGTGATGGCTGTAGCATTGCTTTTTTGGCACACATTTGGTACACAATTGGAGTACAACTCTTCATTTCTCTGGTTGTACACAATGTAGAGTCACACCATTCATGCAATCTTACATGTACATAGAGTAATGATGTCAGTATCATTCCACTATCTTTCCCACCCCCTACTTACTCCCCCCCTTCCCTCATTTCCCTCTGTACAATCCAAAGTTCCTCCATTCTTCTCTTACCCCCTCCACATCCCCCTATTATGTATCAGCATCCACTTCTCAGAGAAAACACTTTTTTGGGGATTGATTTATTTCACTTAGCATGATATTCTCCAACTCCATCCATCTACCTGCAAATGCCATAATTTTGTTCTTCTGTAAGGCTGAGTAATATAGCATGATTTCTTCATCCATTCATCTATTGGTTCCACAATCTAGCTATCATGCATTGAGCTACTATAAACATTGATGTGGCCGCATCACTGTAGTATGCTGATTTTAAGTCTTTGTGTATAGACCAAGGAATGGAATAGCCTGGTCAAATAGTGGTTCCATGCCAATTTTTCTAAGGAATCTCCATACTGCTTTCCAGAGTGGCTGCATCAATTTGCAATCCCACCAGAAATGTATGAATGTACCTTTTCCCCCACATCCTCGCCAACACCTATTGTTGCTTGCATTCTCGATAATATCCATTCTAATTAGAGTGAGATGAAATCTTAGAATAGTTTTGAATTGCACTTCCCTAATTACTAGAGATGTTGAATATTTTTTCACATATTTGTTGATCGATTGTATATCTTCTGTGAAGTGTCTGCTCAGTTCCTTAGCCCATTCATTGATTGTTTTTTGTATTTTTGTGTTTTTGAGTTCTTTATAAATTCAGGAGATTTGTGCTCTATTTGAAGTGTGTGGTAAAGATCTTCTCCCACTCTGTAGGCTCTCTCTTCATGTTATTGATTGTTTCCTTTGCTGAGTAAAAGCTTTTTAGTTTGAATCTATCCCATTTATTGATTCATGATTTTGTTTCTTGCACTTTGGGAATCTTGTTAAGGAAGTCTGATTCTAAACTGACATGATGAAGATTTGAGACTACTTTTTCTTCTATTTGGTGCAGGGTCTCTGGTCTAATTCCTAGGTCTTTGATCCATTTTGAGTTGAGTTTTGTGCAGGGTGAGAGGGGCTCAGTTTCATTTTACTGCATATGGATTTCCAGTTTTCCCAGCACCATTTGTTGAAGAGTCTTTGGTATTTTGATGGGAATTGCTTTGAATTTGTATATTGCTTTTGATAATATGACTGTAATAGTTCTGGCAGGTCTTTTCATTTTCGGAGTTCTTCTTTAATTTCTTTCTTCAATGTTCTCTAGTTTTCATGGCAGATGTCTTTAAACTCCTTGGTTGGATTTAATCCTAGTTTATTTATTTATTTATTTATTTATGTTCTGATTTCTTTCTCAGCACATTTATTTTGGTATATAAGAAAGCTAATGATTTTTATATGCTGATTTTGTAAGTTACTACATTGCCAAATTTGTTTTTTTTAGCTTTAGCAATCTTCTGGTAGAGTTTTTGGGATCTCCTATACATAAGATAATATCAACTACAAACAGTGATGATTGACTTCTTTCCTCTCCTATTTTTATTTCCTTCTCTTGCTCTGGTTAGAAATTCTAGCACTATATTAAATAGGAGTGGTAAGTGCAGACAGCCATATCTTGTCTCAGATTTTAAAGGAAATGCTTTCAGTTTTTCCCATTTAGTATAAGGTTGACTTTGGGTTAGGAGATGATTGTATTTAATTAAACATACTATTAAGAATAAAAATATTTGAAAAAATTGAATCATATAACTAATAATATGAGACAAAAATCAAGAGATAATATAGTTTGTTATATTATTTCTCATTGTATATGTGTATACATATACTCACACATACAGGTGTGGGTATACATATATGTGCGCATATGTATGTGTGTGAAACACGTGTGAGAAATATACTTATGGACACGTGTGAGAAATATACTTATGGAAAGTATCTTTCCAAATGAGTCTAATCCTTGTTCAGTTGAATACGCAGCTTCCATTCCTTAGTCATTAATGAGACTTATAAAATATGAATAGCTATGTAGTATTCCATATTATATGTTTCTTCTATATTCTTAGATATTCCTGTGCTATTGATTATAATTAATATTTTTCCAATATTCCATAGTGTAGAGTGTAGTGAATCCTTTGAATATGAATCTCATCTGCAATATTTTCACAAAATAAATTCCTAGGGATATAAAACCTTAACCTTTTAAGAAAATACTAAATGTTTCTCACTAGAAATACATTTCAATTTTACATATGATCACAATTTTATTTATCTTTTTCAAAATATACTTACCCAAACTGAAAGATTTTCTCTTTTCCCTTTTAATTTTGTGATTGTCAATATCACAGTGGTAAAAAAGAAGCTACTTTTTAAAGGAAAAAATCCTGCAATGTCTGCAGGTTCTGATATTCACAGATGAGACATAAGTAAGGACGTTCAGGTAGGTCAATTAGAGACATTAGCAAGAAAGTTACCATTGGCAGTAGCAGAAAGTATGTTAATAACTTTAATGAGAAAGAGCCTAGGTACTATCTTAAGAGTCAGAGATTAACCTAAGGCATTGCAGTCTAAGAAAATGCTTACAGTAAGTGCAAAGATTTACTTTTTCCTTAGTTGCTGTAGAGAAAATGTGAACTTAATGATTGATAATAGTATATACTTTATAGAAACATTTTTGTTTCCTTAAATAGTTAAAAAGACAGCTTTTTATGTGTAACTTTGCAAACATTAATATATGATGGGAAAATACAGATTATTCAGACATAGAAAATCCTTCCACAGATTCTTCAGTATTAACTGTCAAGGTTACATGTATATAAATGACATTATTCTAACAGAGGAATACATCGATGTTGCTTCTCTCACTGTGTATTGCATATTTACAGGCTTAAACTGACACATTAATTCTTATGAATTTTTAAAGAATCATATATGTTTTAAAAACTAAGATTTCAATAAAGTAGAAGAAGAGCTACTTAGCTATTTAGGTTTCTCTTACAAATAAAAAAAATAATTTCAGCAAAACAAATTTGATTCATTAATAACAGCTGATGTCATGAACTTTCAAAATGGTTAATTCAGAATCACATGAGATTTTACTTTCCCAAAATGAACTTAACACTATGAGTAGCAAGCATTGCTTCACGGTAGAAGTTGAGTCGGTGTTCTATGCAGTGTGTAAATAAAACCTCCACTTGGATGGGAGGAACCCAATCATTATACATGAGAATGTTTTTAAACCCTTGCAAAGAGGGGACTCTGACAATGTTGTATTGATAGTATTGGTACTAAAACGGACATGAATACCAATGGAATAGAATACACAGAGGTAAATCCATTTAAATACAGTCATCCGCCACTCAACAAAAGTGTAACCAAAACATGTACTGGAGAAAAGATAACCTTTTTAACAAGATGCTGAGGAAACTGGATAGCCATATGCAGAATAGGACTGGATTCCTATCTATCATCCTGCACAAAAAATCAACTCAAAGTAAATCAAAGAACTAGGAATTAGACCAGAAATTTATACAACTTTTAGAAGAAAGTTTGGACTCAATACTCTAACATGTTGGCACAGGTACTGACTTCCACAACAAGACTCCTAAAATGCAAGAAACAAAACCAAGAATCAGTAAATGGGACAGCATTAAATTCTAAAAACTGTATAGCAAAGAAAATAGCCTAAAGAGAAAGCCTACAGAATGGGACAAAATCTTTGCCACCTGCTCTTCAGACAGTGGATTAATATCCAGAATATATAAAGAACTCAAAATACTTAACATTAAAAAAAAACCTGATTAATAAATGGGAAAAAGAACGAGACAGATCCTTCTCAAAAGAAGAAATACGAATGACCAATAAATATGAAACTATGTTCAACATTCCTAGTCAAATTCCTAGGGAATTGAAAATCAAAATTGTATTGAGATTTTATCTCCACTCAGAATAGCAATTGTCAAAAATACAAATAATAAAAATGACTGACAAGGATGTGAGAGAAAGGTGCACTCAAACATTATTGGTGGGACTGCAAATCACTACAACCACTCTAGAAAATAGTACGGAGATTCCTCAAAAAAGTAAGAATGGAACCCCATATGACCCAGTTATCCTGCTCCTCAGTATTTATTCAAAGAACTAAAATCAGCATACTATAGGGATACAGCTTCATCAGTGTTTACTGCAGTGCAATTCATAATACCCAGATTACAGAACCAGTCCAGATGCCCATTGAATATATGAATAGATAAAGAAAATGTGGTACCTATGCACAATGGAGTTACTCAGTTGTATAGAAGAGGGAAATCGTCTTTTGCCGGTAAATTAATGGAACTGGAGAACATAATGCTAAGTGATATAAGCTGGACTTGGAGAGTCACAGGTCGAATATTTCCTCTCCTTTGTGGAAACTAGACCAAATTAATGAGAAAAAAATGGGGTGGGGAATGCCATGAAAAGAGAAAAGAGATCAGTGGGATAGAGAAAGGGGAGAGTGAGAATGGGGAGGGAAAGGAAAAGGGAGGAACCATGACATGAAGTTGACCAAACTCTCCCACGTACATAGGTGAACATACCACAGAGAATTTCACTTTTATGTCTATCTATAAATCACTGATCAAATAGATAATTAGAAGGATGTCCAGTAAGGAAAAGGAACAGGGGGAAGGAGATGGGAGGGGATGGAGAAGAACTGGGAACAAAATTGCAGCCAATTATACTCCATGAGATGGTGAGAGGATGGAGAAGAACTGGGAACAAAATTGCAGCCAATTATATTCCATGCTTTTATGATGATGTCGCAATGAACCCCAATATTATGTATAACTATAGTGCATTAAGAAAAGATTTTAAAATGTAATGAAAAGAAAAGAAAAGATTTATTATCCTGGCTACTATTTTGCCTCTTTTTATTTTAAATAGAGATTGATCATAGTGTAACTAAAATATGCATAATAGTTTAAAATGTGTACTCATAATCATTGATTTTCATGCAAGGTATAATAATTATATATTTTACATGCAAGAAACTTATGGGAAGATGTGAAGAATAGAACTTGATCATTAAGAGCAATTTATCACTCATCAAGTTATTTAAGCGTCTCTTTGCATTTAAACTAAGAACATTCTAATGGTTATATGATAAAGAAGAAAAGGATAAACATTTTACATAGCACAGTCCCTGCTACTGAAAGCATTGGGTAATTACAAAACTCTGAAGTGATTAATATCTAGAAAGTAAATCATTGACTTCAGAGATACTTTTGATAATTTATGATCCAAAGAAAATACCTTTGTGCAAATAGTGATTTTTTTTTTTTACTGCATCTTAAACAGAAGCATTACACAGGAATATTGGAGCTTGAGTCAATACAACACTTAAATTGAAAAAATAAAACCAAAGAGAATTAGTTTCAAAAAATATATGACGAATTAAATTTTCTCTAAAAGACTAAAAATTTTAATTATATCAAATTCTTACTAAGACTCCTTTACTTCAGTCTGTTCAGTTGTGGCTGCTTTTCAATGATGAAAGTATAATCTGATTTTTAATCTTTTAAGTTCTGATGAGGTTGGGCTCCTTTATTGTAAATTTTCAAGTACTTATAATTTAAATTCAGAATATCATTATTGCTAATATTTTTCATTTTAACATATATAGTTAACATTTTTATACCCTATTATTCATCTTTCAACTTTAAAGCCCATTTTTTTCTAGGTTAAGAATGAAAAGTATATTAGGCATATACTAACATAAGATGTAGTTTTTAAATTGTAGGCTCATATCTGCTTCCAGTGGTTTACATGCTCATTTTCAAATTTTTGAAATAATATGATTTTTCAGTACTTTTAACATGTATGTTTAGATATGTAAATACTTGCTTAAATATTTAGCTATCCAAATCTCTGCTTAGTGTTTGCTTAATCTTCAAATATTTGCTTAAAATTACTTTTCCTCTTATTATTCTTTTTAATGAAGTATACAAATATAACTATTAAATTAATACTACCAGGGATTTCCCTTCAGAAGTACTTTTTTTTAACCTAAATATGCTTACATAATAATTATTCATATATGTCTTTAATATACTATTTCCAAATACTTCATCTGGCATTAAAATGCCAATATTAAGGCTTATTATTAGTTGTGTGAAGTTTGGGTCATTAGTTAACTCCTCTGGATTCAGATTTATTAATTTCAAGCAAGAATAATGTAAATTACAAAACGTGACTTTTAAGCATTCTAGTATATTAATACATGTTTAGTCCTTAGAAGGGTGACTTTCAATCTATAATTCCCTTCAAAATATGTATTTAAATTACCTGGCATTATTGCGACAATGCCAATCCTGTCTTTGTCTCTTTGGTCAGTTTCAAGGCAGGAAGGGACAGTGGTACACAAATTGGTACATTTTCAAAACCAATTTTCCAGGGGTACTCCAAACACATATTCAAGTTTGAGAACCCTACCTTAGAAGAATTTTTAGTACTACCATAGTATTATTCTCACTGTATTATCTACCTGATACTTGTCATTTTGGGGCATAAATCAATACATAAGATACAAACTTGACCTCAGTTTCTGTGACTGCATACATGATAAATTTTCAATAAAAAATTACGAGATCTGCCAAAAAACAGTTAAAAACAGTCTATAGAAATAGCAGAACCAAGTAAGACATGGCCTAGATGTTGGAATTATCAGACAAGTATATGAACTATGACTATAACTATGTTGACTTTTAATGGAAATGTAAATAAAATGCAAGGGCAGATGGACAAATAGAGAGATGGAAAACTAAGGAAGAATGACTCTTATGAGCTTACTAGTTGACTGTAAAGGGCCAAGGAAAGAATTAATGAAGTAGGTCCCTAGAAACTTCCCAAATAAATGCAAAGGTTAAATAGAATTTTTAAAAATTTCAGCTTCAATGAGACATTTTCTAAAAGTATATTATATGCATCACGAGTATACCATAAATGGGTAAAAGAAATACCAAAGCAGAAAAAATTACTTAAAATAATAATGGCCAGGGAGTTTCAAGATGGCGGCCTAGAGGGCGGCTGCATTTCACGTTGCTCCAGGACGCAGGATTCAAAAGAGGAGATAGTGAGAGACTTGGGACCAACTCAAAGCCGCCGGGTGAGTCTCTCTCGTTGGGGAGGCGTCTCGGATGGGGCGGTAGCCCCGGAACGCAGGGAATTTGTGAAGTGGAGTTGCTTGGCGAGACGCCCCTCCCCCCGCTGGAGCGGTAAACACGGACAACTGGGATCATCGTAGAGGAGGTGGCTCAGCACAGTGCTTGGACTCGGAGCAACCACTGGGGCTCCGGGCGGCTGCCTGCGGAGGAACTGCGTGGCAAGCTGTTTAGACCCAGAACGACCGCTTCTGAACACCGGGGGGCTGCCTGGAGGAAGAGGAGAAGCCCGGCGGGTCACTTGGTCTAGGAGTGACTGCATCAGAGCCACAGGCGGTTGCCAGAGGAGGAGCTGCATCGCGAGCTGTTTGGACTCAGAACAACCGCTTCTGAACACCCGGGGGGTTGCCTGGAGGAAGAGGAGAAGTACGGTGGGTCGCTTGGTCTAGGAGTGACTGCATCAGAGCCACAGGCGGTTGCCAGAGGAGGAGGCGAGTGGTGAGTTGATTGCACTCAAAGCGACCGCTCCTGAACACCAGTGACCTGCCTGGAGGAGGAGCGCGGTAGGTCACTTGGTCTCGGAGCCACCGCCCCTGAACACCCGGGGGGCTACCCCGAGGAGGAGGAGGAGGAACAGGGCGGGTCACTTGGACTTGGAGTGACTGCCTAGGGATACGGGAGGTTGGCGGGAGGAGGAGACGCGAAGTGAGTTGCTTGGGCTCCTAGGGACTGCGTCGGAAACCCAGTCGCTGTCCGGAGGAGGAGGTGTGTGGCGGGTCTCTGGGTATCGGAGCTATTGTACGGGGCTCCAGGTGGTGGCTCAGAGGAGGGGCCGCATAGCCAGGCGATTAGGTGCAGAGTAGGGTCCCAGGAGCTAGGTGGCTTCTTGCTGGAAGAGCCGCACAGAGACATGCCTACAGGGCGGAGCGAAGTTTCCAGGACTGCAGGCAGATTATCTGGGAGAGGCAGCCTAAGGAGACTCGCCTGCAGAGGGTGAGGCTCCCAGGCCCAGGAGGTAGGTCCGGGCCCTTGGGAACGTTGCAGAGGAAGACAGCCCAGCCCAGGCGGTAGTTGTAGATTGAGGGGAACCTCTAGGAGGGGAACTGACCAGTGAGACGTTCCCACCGAGTGAGTCTTCCCTACCGGGAGAGGTTTTCCCACAGGGACGGTTAAACCAGAGACACAGGCACAAACAGGACTTGCCTCAACCCGCAGTCTAGTTCCCCGTTGGATGACCATTGGTCAACAAGTGGAGACACCTCGGACCACTAGCAGGGAATATACGCCACCTGAGGGTCACCACCCTAGAGAGGCAGCTTCTTAGTGGAGCTCCGCATTATCAACTACCTCCAAGACTTCAGGCTATTGAAGGATAAGAGGAGATATACTAGCAATCTTCAGGGACATTATAAGTCGATAGAGGAAATTTGCAATATCTTAATGACCCACTGATTCCTGAAAAATATGAGAAAACAAGGGAAGAAAATGCCCCAAACAAATCTAGATGTTACATCAATAGAATCCAAAGACAGCATGGCAGAAGAAATGACAGAAAGGGAGTTGAGAATATACATAATTAAAATGATTAGGGAAGCAAATGATGAGATGAAAGAGCAAATGCAGGCATTGAATGATTGCACCAATCGACAGTTAACAGAGCAAATTCAGGAAGAAAAAGATCATTTCAATAAAGAGTTAGAGATATTGAAAAAAAAAACAAACAGAAATCCTTGAAATGAAGGAAACAATAAACCAAATTAAGAACTCCATAGAAAGCACAACCAATAGGATAGAACACCTGGAAGACAGAACTTCAGATATTGAAGACAAAATATTTAACCTCGAAAACAAAGTTGAACAAACAGAGAAGATGGTAAGAAATCATGAACAGAATATGAAAGAACTATGGGATATCATGAAAAGGCCAAATTTGAGAATTATTGGGATTGAGGAAGGCTTAGAGAAACAAACCAAAGGAATGAACAATCTATTCAATGAAATAATATCAGAAAATTTCCCAAATCTGAAGAATGAAATGGAAAATCAAGTTCAAGAGGCTTATAGGACTCCAAATACACAAAATTACAACAGACCCACACCAAGGCACATTATAATGAAAATACCTAACATACAAAATAAAGATAGAATTTTAAAGGCTGTGAGAGAAAAGAACCAAATTACATTCAGGGGGAAACCAATACGGATATCAGCAGATTTTTCAATCCAGACCCTAAAAGCTAGAAGGACCTGGAACAACATTTTTCAAGCTCTGAAAGAAAATGGATACCAACCAAGAATCTTATACCCAGCAAAGCTTACCTTCAAATTTGACGATGAAATAAAATCTTTCCATGATAAACAAAAGCTAAAAGAATTTACAAAAGAAAGCCAGCATTACAGAACATTCTCGGCAAAATATTTCACGAGGAAGAGATAAAAAACAAAGAAGCAAATCAGCAAAGGGAGGAATTATCCTAAAGGAACTGTCAAATAAAGGAGGAACCAAGATGTGTCAAAAAATAAATAAATAAATAAAATTTTAAATATGAACCAAATGACCGGGAATACAAATCATATCTCAATAATAACCCTGAATGTTAATGGCCTGAATTCATCAATCAAAAGACATAGACTGGCAGATTGGATCAAAAAGAAAGATCCAACAATATGTTGCCTGCAAGAGACTCACCTCCTAGAAAGAGATACCCATAGACTAAAGGTGGAAGGATGGGAAAAACATACCATGCACATGGACTCAGCAAAA
Organism: Sciurus carolinensis; assembly: GCF_902686445.1. Taxonomy (NCBI): domain Eukaryota; kingdom Metazoa; phylum Chordata; class Mammalia; order Rodentia; family Sciuridae; genus Sciurus; species Sciurus carolinensis. Next base: position 92,896,630 of record NC_062224.1, read on the forward strand.
AAGCTGGAGTATCCATCCTCATTTCAGATAATGTGGACTTCAAGCCAATGTTAGTCAGAAGGGATAAGGAAGGACATTTCATACTGCTTAAGGGAAGCATAAATCAGCAAGATATACCAATCATAAACATCTATGCCACAAACAGTGGCTCATCCATGTATGTTAAACGAATCCTTCTCAATTTTAGAAACCAAATAGACCATAACACAATAATACTAGGTGATTTTAACACGCCTCTCTCACCACTGGACAGATCTTCCAAACAAAAATTGAACAAAGAAACCATAGATCTCAATAACACAATCAATAATTTAGACTTAACAGACATTTATAGAATATACCATCCAACCAAGAGCGAATACACTTTCTTCTCAGCAGCACATGGATCCTTCTTTAAAATAGACCATATATTATGCCACAAAGCTAATGTCAGCAAATACAAGAAGATAGAGACACTACCTTGTATTCTATCAGATCATAATGGATTGAAGTTAGAAATAAATGAAAGAGTAAAAAACAGAAACTACTCCAACACCTGGAGATTAAACAATATGCTATTATATGATGAATGGATAACAGAAGATATTAGGAAGGAAATTAAAAATTCTTAGAGATAAACGAGAACAAAGAAACATCATATCAAAATCTCTGGGACACTATGAAAGCAGTACTTAGAGGAAGATTTATTTCATTGAGCGCATTTAATAAAAGAAGTAAAACTCAAAAAATAAACGACCTAACACTACAGCTCAAAGCCCTAGAAAAAGAAGAACAGACCAACACCAAAAGTAGTAGAAGACAGGAAATAGTTAAACTCAGAGCTGAAATCAACGAAATTGAAACAAAAGAAACAATACAAAAAATTGACAAAATAAATAGTTGGTTCTTTGAAAAAATAAACAAAATTGATAAACCTTTAGCCACACTAACAAAGAGAAGACGAGAGAAAACCCAAATCACTAAAATTCGGAATGAACCACGAAATATCACAACAGACACGACTGAAATACAAAACATAATTAGAAGCTATTTTGAAAATCTATACTCCAACAAAATAGAAAATTTCGAAGACATCAACAGGTTTCTAGAGACATATGAATTGCCTACACTGAACGAGGAGGACATACACAATTTAAATAGACCAATTTCAAGTAATGAAATAGAAGAAGTCATCAAAAGCCTACCAACAAAGAAAAGTCCAGGACCAGATGGGTTCTCAGCTGAGTTCTACAAAACCTTTAAAGAAGAGCTCATTCCAATACTTTTCAAAATATTCCATAAAATAGAAGAGGAGGGAACCCTCTCAAACTCATTCTATGAAGCCAATATTACCCTGATACCTAAACCAGACAGAGACACATCAAGGAAAGAAAATTTCAGACCAATATCCTTAATGAATATTGATGCAAAAATTCTCAACAAAATTTTAGCAAATCGCATACAAAAACATATTAAAAAGACAGTGCACCATGATCAAGTGGGTTTCATCCCAGGGATGCAAGGTTGGTTCAACATCAGGAAATCAATAAATGTAATTCACCATATCAATAGACTTAAAGTCAAGAATCACATGATTATTTCGATAGATGCAGAAAAAGCATTTGATAAAATACAGGACCCCTTCATGCTCAAAACACTAGAAAAAATAGGGATAGTGGGAACATTCCTTAACATTGTAAAGGCCATCTACGCTAAGCCCATGGCTAATATTATTCTAAATGGTGAAAAACTGAAAGCATTCCCTCTAAAAACTGGAACAAGGCAGGGATGCCCTCTTTCACCACTTCTATTCAATATCGTCCTTGAAACTCTAGCCAGAGCAATTAGACCAAAGAAATTAAAGGGATACGAATAGGAAAAGAAGAACTCAAACTATCCCTATTTGCTGATGATATGATTGTATACTTAGAGGAACCAGGAAATTCCACCAGAAAACTGTTAGATCTCATAAGTGAATTCAGTAAAGTAGCGGGATATAAGATCAATGCACATAAATCTAAGGCATTTCAATACATGAGCAATGAATCTTCAGAAAGAGAAATTAGGAAAACTACCCCATTCACAATAGCATCGAAAAAAATAAAATACTTGGGAATCAATCTCACAAAAGAGGTGAAAGACCTCTACAATGAGAACTACAGAACACTAAAGAAAGAAATTAAAGAAAACCTCAGTAGATGGAAAGATCTCCCATGTTCTTGGATAGGCAGAATTAATATTGTCAAAATGGCCATACTACCAAAAGTGCTATACAGATTTAATGCTATTCCAATTAAAATCCCAATGATGTACCTTACAGAAATAGAGCAAGAAATTATGAAATTCATCTGGAAGAATAAAAAAACCCAGAATAGCTAAAGCAATCCTTGGCAGAAAGAGTGAAGCAGGGGGTATCGCAATACCAGATCTTCAACTCTACTGCAAAGCAATAGTAACAAAAATGGCATGGTATTGGTACCAAAATAGAAAGGTGGATCAATAGTACAGAATAGAGGACACGGACACAAACCCAAATAAATACAATTTTCTCATACTAGACAAAGGGGCCAAAAATATGCAATGGAGAAAAGATAGCCTCTTCAACAAATGGTGCTGGGAGAATTGGAAATCCATATGCAACAGAATGAAACTAAACCCATATCTCTCACCATGCACGAAACTATACTCAAAATGGATTAAGGATCTCAGAATCAGACCAGAGACCTTGCATCTTAAAGAAGAAAAAGTAGGTCCAGAGCTTCAACATGTCGGCTTAGGACCAGACTTCCTCAACAGGACTCCAATAGCACAAGAAATAAAAGCAAGAATTAATAACTGGGATAGATTCAAACTAAAAAGCTTTTTCTCAGCAAAGGAAACTATCAGCAATGTGAAGAAAGACCTACAGAGTGGGAGAAAATCTTTGCCAATCATACTTCAGATAGAGCACTAATCTCCAGAATCTATAAAGAACTCAAAAAACTCTACACCAAGAATGCAAGTAATCCAATCGACAAATGGGCTAAGGAAATGAATAGACACTTCACAGAAGAAGATTTACAAGCAATCAACAAACATATGGAAAAATGTTCAACATCTCTAGTAATAAGAGAAATGCAAATCAAAACCACCCTAAGATTCCATCTCACCCCAATTAGAATGGCGATTATCAAGAATACAAACAACAACAGGTGTTGGCGAGGATGTGGGGAGAAAGGTGCACTCATACATTGCTGGTGGGGCTGCAAATTAGTGCAGCCACTCTGGAAAGCAGTATGGAGACTTCTTAGAAAACTTGTAATGGAACCACCATTTGACCCAGCTATCCCACTCCTTGGCCTATACCCAAAGGATTTAAAATCAGCATATTACAGAGATATAGCCACATCAATGTTCATAGCTGCTCAGTTCACAATAGCCAGATTGTGGAACCAACCTAGATGTCCTTCAATTGATGAATGGATAAAGAAACTGTGGTATATATATACAATGGAATATTACTCAGCCATAAAGAATGATAAAATTATGGCATTTGCAGGCAAATGGATGAAACTGGAGAATATCATGCTAAGTGAGATAAGCCAATCTCAAAAAATCAAAGGAAGAATGATATCGCTAATAAGTGGATGAGGACACATAATGGGGGGTGGGAAGAGTTAGTGGTAGGGTTAGAGTTAGGTTTAGGTAGGGGGGCAAGAATGGAGGAAGGAAGGACTGTATAGAGGGAAAAGAGGGGTGGGAGGGGCGGGGGGAAGGGAAAAAAATAACAGAATGAATCAAACATTACCCTATGTAAATTTATGATTACACAAATGGTATGCCTTTACGCCATGTACAAATAGAGAAACGACATGTATCCCATTTGTGTACAATAATAAAAAAAAAAGAAAAAAAAGATATATATATTGTACCCCCCCCCAAAAAAAAATAATAATAATGGTCAACAGCTTTCCAAAATTAGTAAAAACAAAAGACCACAGATTTAAGAAATTCAGAAAACACCAAACAAAATAAATACAAAGAAAAACCATAAAACTACACCTTAAAATATTTCAAACAGCAGAATAAAAAGAAAATATTTAATAATATCAAAAAGAATTAAACACACAACACATGTTAAATATAGAGGAGCAAGGATAACAATAATAGCAGAAGCCCCATCAGAAACCTGAAGAGAGTAGAGTGGAATATTTAAAACGTAGTAAAACATACACACACTATCCTATGATATTATATTCATCAAACTCTATCTCTAAATGTAAAGGAAAAATCAAGAATCTAGACCAATCCAGAAGTTCATTGCTTACATATTTACTCTGCAAGAAATATTAACCTAAGTTTAGGGAAAAGGGAGTAAAATTACATAAGCCAGACTCAGATCTACAAAAAGAAAATAAGAGCATTGGAGAGGGAAAAATTCAAGGAAAGGAAAAGTTCTTTCTTTCCTATTCTCAATTGATCTAAGAAATAGCTGCAAAAGTAATGTATTGGGAGATTCACTTGCATAATCTATAGCTAGATGAAATGAATGACAATATTATAGGTGGGTGAGGGATGATTTGTTATAAAGTACCTGCACTACTACATGGGAAGGTCTAAAATGTTACTTGAAAGTGTATTTACATTTGTTAAAAATGTACAGTGGCTTACAATTTTTGGAAATAAAGTTTATGTACTAACAGATAAAATAGAATTATATAAAAATCTCAACAAAAACAGTAAAGAGTAGAATAATGGGAAGAACAGAAATGACAAATATAAACCAGTTAGAGATATTGTGGATAGTAGACAATAATCTAAATATATGTATAATAACCTTAAACATGAATTTCTAGATTTAATTTCCAATTAAATAGAGAAATTTATTAATTTTAATAGGTTTTTGGTAGAGCTTTCTGGGTTTTCTGTATATCAGATCATGACAGTGACAATTTTTTTTTCTTTTCCAATTTAGTATTCCTTTTTCTTGTCTGATTGCTTTGGCTAGGACTTCCAGCATTGTTGAATAAAAATGGCAAAAGGGAGTATGCTTGTCTTGTTTGAGATTTTAGAAAGTTAACTTTTCACCATTCAATACATAATTAGCAGTTAGTTTATTATGGAATTTATTTTGTTGTGGTATAATTCTTTGTTGATCCTATTTGTTTAGCATATTTTATCATGAAGACTGAATTTTATTGAATATATTCTGTTCATCAGTTTAAGTGTTCACTTTTTTTAAAGACATGTTATTACTGATTCAATCCCATTGCTTTTTCTGTTTAGGTTTTCTCTCTTTATAATGCAATCTTGATAAGGTGTATGTGTTTAGAAATTCATCTATTTCTTCCAGATTATCAACTTTGTCAGAATATAGTTATTCAAAATAATCTCTAACAGTCTTTTGTTTTATCAGCTATAATATTTCCCTTTAATTCTTGATTTTGAATCTTCTCTCTCCTTTTTCTTAGTCTACTTCATTCCCTTCATTGATCCTTTGTAAATTTTAATTAGCGTTCATTTCATTGATTTTGGCTCTGATATTCATTTTTCCTTCTACTAATTTTTGCTTTAGTTTGTTCTTTTTGTTATAGTTTCTTGAGTTTCAGAGATAGCTTGTTTCTCTGAGGAGTTTTCTCCTTTTTTGATGTAGGAATTGATTACTATCAACTCCCCCATTTAGTATTTATTTTGATTTATTGCATAGATTTTGTTGTCTCCATTTTCATTTATTTCAAGAAATATTTAAGATTTTCTTCTTGATTTCTTTTTTCATCCATTGAGTCTACCTCTCCCTTTAGGTCTAGTTATAGTTTTTGTATTTGTGTGTTCTGATATTGGATGCATATATATTTAGAATTATTTCCTTTATCATATGATTTTCTTTTATTTTTTTTCTTTTACTGTTTTTTTTAAATTTAAAGTCCATTTTATGTGCTATTTATATTCATGGGTTTGTTTTTGTTGCTATTTTTTTTCCTAGTTTTTTGTTTGTTTTGTTTTGTTGTGTTGTATTGTGTTTTGACTTTCATTGATATAAGATTATCTTATTCCATACCTTAAACTTTCAGTGTGTGTGTCCTTGGAGGTGAACTGAATTTATTATAAGTAGGACATAGTTGAGTCTTTTTAAAAATCCATTCAATCGCAGTCTTGTAATTGGACAATGTAGTCCATTTTCATTCAAGATAATTATTCATAAGTAAGGTTTTACTACAACCATATGTAACTTGCTTCCTAGTTTGTTATAGACTCATTCCTTTCTCCTTGTCCAATACCATTATTTTGTGACTAAGTACTAGTAAGGTGTTTTGATTTTTTTTTTTTTTTGGTTTATCTATTACATATTGTTGTTTTGTGGTTAACATGTGCATATAAAATATGTTTTAATTATAACTAGCTACTTTTTGAATTGATAGCAACTTAACATGATCATAAGAATAAGAACAGAAATGAGAAAAAATATAATAAAACTATTTCATTTGTTCCTCCCTACATTTTGAATTTTTGATACATTTTACATCTTTTTTAATACTTAACATATTAATGCAAATGCTACTATTTTTTGTCTTGTTTTACTGTTCATATTAAAATTATGAATGGTTTATACACCATATCTACATATTAGAGTCATCTTAATTTGCTTCTATAATCACTCTTACCATTATCTAACAGGTATTAAAAAATATTATTTTTCTTATTCATTATTGCCTCTTTCAGTTTGAAGAACTTCCTTTAGTCTTTCTTGTTGAACAGGTCTGGTAGACATGTATTTTCTCAGCTGTTGTTTGGGAAATTTATTTTCCCTTCTTCATTTCTAAAGGATAGCTTCACTGGGAAGTTTTCTCGATTAACATTTATTTTTAATATAGTGAAAATCTCATGCCGCTCTCTTCTGTCCTATAAGGTTTCTGCTGAGATGTTACCTGTCAGGCGAATTTGGGCACCCCATGTACTGTTTGCCTTTCCTCTTGCAGACTCATGAACCTTCTTATCTTTCACCTGTGAGAGTTTCATTATGAGATGTCTTGGAATATAATTGGTTGAATAAAATCTGGTGATACTTGACTTTCTGTACCTAGATATTTGTATTTTTCTCTAGGTTTAGAAAGTTTCTGTTACTATTTATTTGAATAAGTTTTACTCCTTTATCATTCTCAAGTCATTCTTGAACCCCAATAACTGGAATATTTGCTGTTTTAAAGCTTTCCCAATACTCCCATATGCTTTCTTCATTCCTCTTCATTCTTCTTTCTCCCTCAGCTTTGTATCTTATAATAGTCTATCTTTGAGCTGTTTATTCTGTTTGATTTATCCTGTTAGTGATGCCTTCTATTATGTTTTTAATTTTTCTGAATGTATTTTTCAGCTCAAAGGTTTTGCTTTGATTTTTATAAGTTGTTTCCATCTTTGTTAAGTTCCTGTTACAGAATTGAAGTGTTTCTGTTTTCTTCAAGCTTACTGAGTTCCCTTAAAACAGCTGTTTTGAGTTCTCTGAGAGTTCTTTCATGTTGATTATTGTACAGTTCCTGTCACCTTATTTTGAACTATAGATGAGGTCATACTTTCCCACGAACTCTTGTTCCTTGTTAGCATGAGATCATGTGGGAATTGAAGGATCAATATTCAAGTGACTTAATCTGAATTTGTGCCTGTCTTTCCAGAGAGTATAAGAACGTTGCTCATTTTGTCTAAGGTTATAATCATTTCCATTATTATCACAGCAGATTGTGCTCAGGTTCAGATTTGCCAAGAGTTTGCTATTGGTGTGTAGTCACTATTTCAGTACTAGATGGCAATCAAAGCCCTGATTTGTTCCAAATACTCTGTTGGTATATTATTCAGAAAGAAACAGAAGAGTAGTTAGAGAGGGAAGTCTGTCCTGGAAACAGAATACTCCTGCATGCCTCATCCATAGTTGCTGATCTATGGTGAGATACTTGAGGATTTTGCCCTGTTTGGGGCAGACTCACAATGGATAGACCAGACCCAGGCTCCTATACCACACCTTTGGCCACCAACACCACCAAGTATGTCATACTCTGAGCCCGCAGTCCACCAAGACCAGCAGAACACTTGGCTAGCACCAAGGTCAACACTTCTATGGGAGGCCTACTGCTGAGGTAGATTCATGACCTAAGGTCACTCTCTCAAGTCGTATGTGGGGCTAGCTGGAATAGAAGTCTCAGAGACAGGAGCCATGTGTCTCCCCTGGCACTGGAGCTGATCCAGAGGTTCTGTTCACAGGCAGATCTGAGGACGGGGGCCATTAGGAAATGCACAGGGTTTGTTTTAACCAGTCTAGCATTAAATTCCAGGGCAATTTTTTGACTTACTATCCATCCCACATCCAGAGAATGGGGTCTTGCGCTTAACAATGTTGCCCAAGATTAATGTTGACAAAAGCAGATCCTTAGCCACCTGGCTGAATCTCACAGCCACAACAACCTGCAGTCTTCGTTACACTGAGGTCCATGCAGCAGAAGGCAGTAATACAGACCAAATCCAATTCTGTCTCACTAGGGAGTAGGCTCATGCCTGATGCCAAAGCAGTTATCGATCTCCATCTGTGAGCACTAGCCTGTTGTGCCAACCAAGGTTGTGGATAGATGGTGGAGGACATCTCTTTGCTAACTGGTCTAATGCAATTCCAGTGGCTAAGTTTGAAGGTTGAGGTTATGGAACTCATCAAGAATTGGGTTTCACTGTTATCAGGGGGCTTCAGTTCTGGACATAATTTCTCCTCTCCAAAAGCATGATGTACCTCTTCTAGTGCTGGGTGACTTGGATTTTGGAGAGGAGCAATACAGTCAACTCTTTTCTTCTTGGCTTCTTCAATACTTTGTTTCATTCTGGGGAACTATGTTCTGAGGCACAATGGTCTCTCACTTGACTTTCTTAGCTCTTTTGCTAGTAGTTTGGTGCATGAATAGAGGATCAACTTAATATGTTTGTGGGGAGAGATGGCAGAGTATCTTCATCACTGGATTGCTCTGCCCCAAGGAACTATTATTTCTAAAACATCCTTTATGAGTCAATAAGTAAAATAAAACTTTACTGCAAGAAATAATGGAAGTTCCCTACTCACAATCTTTTACTGTTAACCTTATCGGTGCAGACCACACAAAAAACTCATAGGACCTTGCCTTTCAGGACACAATGGGGACACATCATTCGGTTTACCTTTCTAGTGCCTATGAAAAAGCAATTTGGACTTTTCATCACTTTTCTCCTAAAACCTACTTAAATAATTAAGATACGCATTGAGATAAAGGTACTTGGCTTTTGCTCAAAATGTTGTCATGAACTCTGAAATAATTTGGGGAAATTCACAGGATGATTATAGTTATTTGGTGCATTTGCTAAAAGGTGTTTAAATCTGCTGAGGTCAAGGATGTGTATTGTCATTATAATAAATCTCACTTTTAATATAGCTTATTTATTCCATGCCACTTCATATCATGGCTTAAACTAAGACATATACTGGGAAGTAAAAGTAATGAATATTTAGAAATATTTTCAACTTAGATTATATGATCTAATGTTTGGGGGAGGCATTGTTTGAATTTAAAGAAGTTGTAATGACCTGACTAAACAGAACATCATTATCTTCACATGATGATACTTCCATAATTCCCCATGTAGATGGATACAGCTACCTACTATAATCAAATAACCATTGATGAGAATGATATGCTGAATCAATGGTGCCTTAATGATTAAAGTGCTATTTCTGCTTGTAAATCATGACAGAGAAAATTGAGTCATACTTTCCAGGCACATGTGAAAAAGAGGCCATAGTTTGTTAGAACCTATGTGAAATGTAATTTTACTGAAATAGATTTTACAGCCATTAAAGCTAGTAAGCATATCAAATCATTCTGGACACACACGCTGCTCTACTTACATTATTTTGAAATGTTTTCAGAGTATAACAAACAAAAAGCTACCACTCCATCATCTCCTGGTTATCATAATTATATTATAAAACAAAGATCTCATTTGTAATCCTCATTAGTTTTAGGAGACTATAGAGTTGTGTCACTTGATGAAAATCTATGCCAAATTGTTCTGTGAAATTCAGTGTTATTCTCAATTTGCAAGCACATAAAATGCTATCATTATCTAACAGTATGATGTTTCTCATATTCTGAAGTGCCAGGGAAAAAATTGTTTTATTATAAGAGAAGAGATACACTAACTTTAAAAAATCTTTATATTACTGAACTATTCTTTCAAATGTTTAACTTGGATAGAAGACCTAACAACCTCTGTGTTCAAGGTCATCAGAGTCAAGAATCCAGAGCTGCTGAAAATTGAATCAAAGCACACACCTTGAAAGAAGCAAGGTGAATGTTGTCTTGAGGAATTGATTTCAACAGAAAAAAGCTATTTGCAGTTTTCTTTTATGAGTTGAGCACATGGTAAAGAATTTGGGACCACACCGTGGGTAAAAGGCATAAGAACACTGACTTCTCTTAGGCTCACTTCCCTGCCCCTGGAGATTCCCAGACTTTTCTGGTAGAAAGTCATATATTCTGCAATTATGGTTTAAAGGTGAATCATGTTCCACAAATGTTTTTCTTTTCTTATCATTTACTTAAAGCAGAATGAGTCCTGCTCTGATGTATTTGCAGGTCTTTGTCTACATGTCTTCTGGTTTGCCATATCATAGGGATGGGAACAGCTTGATGATGGTAAGGTGGATCTGCATAGAGAGTGGCAATTAAGAGAATGTACATTTGACTCATGTTTATGAAAGCCCTGATAGGCAAAGTGACTAAGCCTTATGTTACGGACTGAGAGGTTAGCAAAACTCAGAACTTTTCAGTCTGTTACAATGCAAATCAAAAATGAAAAGTTACAAACTGGACACAAGTAAAAAAGAGTGGGCCAATGTAGCTTCTGGAGTGAGCAGTGTCCTTGCAGAGGTGGGTTGATAGCTGAAGGTCAAGCTTCTTTCACAGGTGGAAGAATTATTTATGTTGGAAGACTCAGAGTAATAAGCTACAGCCTTCTCATATGGTGAAGCCAATGAAGAAGTAATGTTCTATGCCCTATAATTCTTACTAACTCATTTGATTAACCATAGACCTGGTTGTTGTGTGGTGAAAATAGGCAGGTGAACGAGATTCAATCCACACTTCTCTTGTCACCTACTTGTATACACATATTCCTTCCCCTCAATAAAAGAAATAGATAAACCATGGCTATTAGTTTATCCTATAAAACCCCCAAATATCAATCATGCATAACATGGTAGTAGATCATGTTATAGAGAAACAAAAAACATACCTGACATTTAATAGTATATGGAGAAATATAATGATATTATATTCTCATAATTAACACTGGAAGTTACTTGGAGGTGAAAAGTTGCCTGCAAATGGCAGTATAAAAACATTATTCCAGGGTCAGTACTAGTCACTGGTCATCTAAGTGACAATTACATAGATGGGTGCAGATATGATTAGATTTAGAGAAATGATTTAGTTACAGGTGAAAAACATTAGTTCCAATCTGGCTCAATTACAAAATGTATTTGTTGACTGCAGAAAAAATTTAAATCTCATTGAGGACTCCTTTAATCCCACATCTGAATGTTTTGCTTTTGTTGTTTTAGTTATTTCATTAGGCTTCCTGGAGTGTCTTTTCTTTCTACTTACAATGTACAATATATTTCTTTGAAATTGGACAAATATTAATGTTCTCACTCATCATATACTGGCATGCTATCTTGTAATGAAAGACAGAGGGTGTCTTTTGAGAAAGTAAATGGAGGTCCTGCATTCCACTCCATTTTACTGCACAAAATTGTTTTGACAAGGAGATTATTAGCTTAATCTATATAGCTGAGAAGGGCAAATTTAATACTATCAGATTTTATGACTGAGAATAGGGACATATCAAAGGGGAAGCAAAGACTAGAAAGAAAGAAATGGACCATATCTAAAGAGCATGGGAGCTTATCTGAAAGCACTCCCAATGACCAAATCTGGAATAATTTTAATAGTATTAGAATGAATGATGAATAGTATATTATAGCCCGAAGAATAAAATAAATGCCCATGGAAGCATAAGGATATAAATAAATAATTGAATGATATAAATAAATGGGAAGATTGGACAATTTTTTTTCTCCAAAAGAATTCAAGTTGAAAAACATATAAAGAATAAAGGAAATTAAAAAATCATTTTGGAACTCCACTAATATTTCCTGCAGACAAGATACATATCCATGTGTATTACTGAAAAAAGGTTAAAGGAAAAATGACCTATACACAGATTCTCAAAATATCTCTTCCATAAAAGTTACTAATTATAAAGGAACAATAACTATACATTAGAGAAATCTTATTTGTGATATCTTAACTGCATGATAAAATTTAGCATTACCAAAAATAAGACTTAACATTGTAATCCCTGACACTGAGAAAGATATTTAGCATTTGTAATATTCTACCCAGTAAGTATAACTTCAATATTTCTATAAAGATATCATCAAACTCAAATTGAGAGGAATTCTAAAAATAACAGAACAGTATTCTTCAGAAGTTTCAATGTCATGATAAGTAAGGAAAGACTGGGAACTGGTCACTTATTCAGGGAGATGAGGGAGACATGGCAACTGAATGCTTGGTGGAAGCCTGACTGGTCCCTGACATTAACTGAAATGATTAATGGCACCAGCTCAGCCATGGTTCTGTTTAGCCTCAACTCAGGAGCCATGGTAGTTCAAAGACAGAATCACCTTAGGCTTCCTCTTTGTGGGATAATGCACAATCTATAAATCTATACTACATCCTGCAGTACCTAGGTAAATGCCTCAAGCCAATGTAAAGGTCAGTATCAACCCTTCTGGAGAAATCCACCTGGCTTTCTAAGGTAGACCTTGAAGGTTTTAATCAAAATCTGACATTTGTGTTTAGAACCCTGTGAGGCATGGCTAAGGTCAATACTTCAGGTCGACTTCCTGTTGTTGCTTGAAGTCCTCTTGATAGTAACATTAATTAACTACTGTATAAAAGAACAAATGGATTTTTTTCTAGAATCCATTGGTCATATGAATTTGTGGGCCCAATGGAAGGGCATATTATATATGGGAAAATTCACCACAAACCAAGACAGTATTGATAAAAGAACATATTGTTCAAGAAACACTTTCCATATCTGTTGTGTTCTGAACAATTTTAGAACAGAACATTTGATGTCTTTGCTCAAGATTGTCATGTTAAGGGTGACTCTAACAACCTTAGCATGTAGAGATGGTGTCTCCCTTCAAAGCAAAGGACAGTTTTGTTTACTAAATATCATAAAGATAGTAGCTCCCCAAGAGTTGTCAGGTAAGTTTACCACACATTATAAAAGTTCTGAGTCTCTTGTAGTTCTTCAGTAATGTATCTTACTGAATCTCAGGGAACAGGCAAAATGCTTATATTCTAGCCACTGTTTTGTTGTGGTTATAATAATCATTTTTCTCTAAAGAGAATGACATGTATTCTCCCATATAGTTGTGGCAGGCTAACTTGATAATGTACAGTATGGTAAAATCTCAAACCCTTCACAGTTGGCAACACATATTATAACCTATTATTTCTTATTGTAATATGATATATTGATCGTCAAGAGTGAATTGAGGGTTCTGTATGTTATACATGTGATTATGTAGAGTGGACACTATATTTTAATGAAAGGTATATAAATTTTTCTAGGAACAAACTTTAACCTTTCTTCCCTTTCAGATCTTTACTTAAACAGCTCTCACTTATGCCAATATTGAGCTCTAATTATTAAAAAAATTCTATCCACTGCACAGTTTGATCACTTCTTTCTACTTTAAAATTTCCCTTGGTGTCTGCAACATTTCATCTTCTTATTCTATTCATATATTCATAGCTATTTATCCCTTTACAAAAAGGTATCTCAGAAATCTTATAAAAGCATTATTTTCCCCAAGAGTTGCCCAATATCAAACTTTATTCTTCCTAAATTGAACTTATCAAGTGTGTGTTTTTTACTCATAAATTGATACACCTCTAGCTTATTCTCTTCTCCTAAGGTTCATATGCCTACTGGATAACTCTTCCAGAAAACCTGAACATAATATGTTCAATACTGAACTTAAAAATCTCTGTATTTAAAATATATTTTTATTTTTTTTATTTTTGTTTCATTAGGTGGCTACATGGTTCATTCATGCCCTGAAAAGTTTCATTCCCTGCCATATCTTTTCATCTGCCTACTCCTCCTGAGCATTTTCAAGTTGTCCCTGTCTTCCCCATCCTTACTGATCTTGAATTGCTCTCATCTGTTGCTTTCTGGCTTGTTTCAGTGCTCAAAATTAGCTTCTCTGTTGCTGCCAGAAATTGATCTCCCTGCAGATGCCCATAGAATAAAATGAAAATTACCCCTGAATTCAAGAACCTCTGTGAACTGGTCCCTGCCTCCCTTATAATTTGTTGTCTGACACTTCCTCTGCATTAAATTCTGTGACCAAGCAATAGTAAACTATGAGTTTCTATTTCAACTCCTGCAAGTGTATACAAGCAGAACACTCAGTACTCTGTCCCCTGCAGTGCTCATGTGCTTAGATTATTTCCATCTTTTCTACATTTCCAGGAAAAATAAAAGTTTTCCTTTAAGAATCAGGGCTAAGCTTATATTCAGAAACCTTCATCAGTTCTCATAACTCACTGAGTCTATTATTTGGTATTAAATCACTTATTTGTAATATTCTCATGGTGTGTTGTGAATTCCTCTTATTAAAACTACACATTGCCAGGCAGGGGGTGCACACCTGTAATCCCAGCAGCTCAGAAGGCTGAAGCAGAAGGATCTCGTGTTCAAAAGCCAGTCTCAGCAAAAGCAAGGCGCTAAACCACTCAGTGAGACCCTGTCTCTAACTAAAATACAAAATAGGGCTGGGGTTGTGGCTCAGTGGTTCAGTGCCCCTGAGTTCAATCCCAGGTACCCAAAAGAAAACAAACAAAGAACTACACAGCGATTTTTGATCACGTATTTATCTTTCTGCCCTCCTAAGTTGGTGGATTCCTTAGTCAGGTGAAGTAGGAAACAGGACATATTCATCTTTTCTGGTTTTGTTTAGTTTTTTTCTTGTTTTTGTATAATTCAGTGACTGGAACAGGCTTAGCAATTCAAAATCAATTGAATAGAGCATATGAATGCAAGTGATACCATATCTATATCTGTGTCTATCCATATGCACACACATACATGTGTAAAATCTGTTCATCTATAACTTAAAATTGACTAGATCATTTTGACGTTCTGCAGCAGTACTTATGGCCTCGCTGTCTGGATTGTCCTTTAGCAGAGGTAGCAGAATTCAGTGACTATATTTAGCTAGCTGACTTGAGAGTCTGTATGAAGCTACTTCAAACTCATTTCCAACTCATTTATTTTAACAGCCAGAGTGTTTCTTTAAGCCAATCCTGCCCTAATGCTTTACTCTTAAGCAAATGTAGGCCTTGCATTAGGAAAAATGCTACATAATTCTTATCTCCTGAGCACCAGCTATTTAGCAAATAATTTATGTGTACTTTTTTACTCTTTTGACTGAATATTGCCATAATAATTGGATGCACACTTACTACTGGACATGAACATTAAATATATGTGCATAATGGTAAAACAGATTATATACCTTTCAGACAGCAGCACATGTATTTCCATGTAACAGATATTTACATGTAGCAGATAAATAAGTAAAACATTCATCATTTTATCAAAGCCAACATAAAGAATTCTCCAGAAATAACTAATTCATCATACTTTCTGGCATACCAAAACTATCTATAAGTTTATACATGTATAATTTATGTGTTTCTACATGAAAACAACTCTTAAGTCTGAAAATTCCAAATACACTTTAAGCCACACTTTTAAAGCTATTTGAAGGTAGCTAAATTACAGTAACAAATTAAAACCTTACTTATCTTCTAAAAACAAGTATTACACAAATTTCGTTTTCTCAAAATAATTTAAATCATGAATAATAAACACCAACATTCACTCACTTTCATAGTATTGTACAGACTTGCACTGGCCCTATAGAGAATCACCCTGAGACCAAATTGATATAATGGAATAAGTAAGGAAAATATTTTGACCTGAGAAGGATTTTTTTTTCAAAATAATCACAGATTTCATATTAAGGAGTGAGTTTACATTTATACTGAAACTAGACTTCTCTTTAAATATCTTTAAATTCCTATGTATTTATAAATATAATCATTAAATAAACATATTTAAAAACTTGAATCATTACTTTTAGGCTTATAAAGGCCTAATATGATTTCTAGTTCTAACATGATATCATTTTTTAACATGTTTAATTCTTTTTTGAGAACTTTTCTCTCTAGCCTATCACTAGTTTTTTTTTTTATTTTTAAACTTTATAAATTATTTATTTTAAAAGATGAGAATTTCTTGTCATTTGCAATTATTTACACACTGAGCTTTCTGCCTCATAGATTATGTATAGTTTTATAAGAGTATTGGAAAAATTACTAAAACCATGTTTTAGTATCCTTGTTCTTTACCATTTTAAGTAGAACTAAATTTAATTATACTTGCTATGGAGTCATACACAGACTGAAAGTACTGATTTTCATTTTTCCCTTATAAACTGTCAACTTCAGTTAGCCTATGTTGATTAATTCTTAAATATCTATATTTCATTCAAAAAATTTGGCAGTCAGAATCTGAGTTCTTTTTCTTATGAGGAAAGTTTGTCACATAAGGCATATAACTTCCAAAGTGACAGACCTTCCTTTTATCTCCTGATAGAAAGCAAATGTAGCATTATGTTAATGTAGTTACATGAAGAATATTTTAAATTTTTTCTAAATGTGCTTCTCATATTGGAAGATATGTATGATTCAAAACTTTGAAAGTGTCTGGTTTGTGGAGCAATATTTAAGTGGAAAAATGGAAAATAAAACTCAAACCTATCATAGTGCAATGTATATGTGAATGATGAGGATGAACCCATGTGTTAATCAGGGGAAAACTTCTAGAGGAAAATAGGGAGTCACCAAATTTGAGTTCTGTACAGACATAAAATCAGATACAAGGCTGAGATCAATATTAGCAGGAACTGACATATCAAGGAAATTAAAATAACTCAGAAGAAATGGAAAAATACCAAATGGTCTATAGATTTGTTGCAATTCTCTTTCTATCCCTGGTAAGATTCATTTTAAATTCTACAGTTTCTTGACCAATTTTTATCTCAACAGAGTCAAACTCAGAGTTCATATTCCTACAGTATTATATTCTGTTCTATTCACCTGATATTTACCTTCAATGCTGGTAGTCATTATAATAACTCAATAGTTAAAATATCAACTTCTTGGCTTTCTTTTAATCTTCAAGTGGTATAGTTCTTATTTAATAAAGATAATCTCTATTCAATGCTCCATACATTTTAACTTTAGTAATAAAAGCGGATTTAAAATCTTGAAGCAGAATAATAACATGAATGTATTCACACCTTCTAGTAATATCCAGAATAAATTTCTTTTCCTATATTATTTTCAGGAACTTAAAATATGTTACATCATAAGCGATGATGGTTTGCACATTCTTGGAAGAGAATGACTATGATTTTGGAATAAGATATATTTACACAGACAAAATGAGGCAGCAATCAACAATCTCCTAGAAGAAAATCTCTTCTCTTCTTTTGTTGAATTATGTTGGGAATTCTTCTGATATTGTCATAATTTCCAATTTCTTTGAAATTACCCATGCAGAGCTGTGGAATCAGAGAATGAAATTAGGAAGTTGTAGGTATAGGGGATACATTGTCACACCAAATGAGACAAATCAGAGTTACCTTAAACATTTAATCCAAATAACTCACAATTCATTTCCTTTCTTTTTATTTTTCTATTTTGGGAAAGAACAAAGATGAATTTGGATCACAGAATGAATATTTTGGATTTTCAATCTTGATACTTCTGCTTCCTATTAGTGTAAACATAGGCAAATTTTCAAACACCTCTCTAACGTTAAGATTATAATATGTTGTGAGACCACTATGAAATGAAAAGATGAATCTAAATTTACTTTGAATAAATATACATCAAGATAATATATATAGCAATATCTTCAGGACCTAGCAATCAACTCTGACATTATAAGTGAATTAATGGAAAGAAGTTTTAATTCTCATTTCACCAATTAGCAAACTGGTACAAAATACTGGCACTTCTCTTAATAGTTTTCTGTCTTATTTCCTTATTTATCTATGAGGATAACATCTAACCTTACTCAGACAAATGATGTCAGGGTTAATTTGTGATTTTTAATATAAAGAATAAAAGAATTTTTCAAGATAGCAGGTCATCAAATATAGTTTATCTCAATACTGTAATGTGTGTTGGGACTTCTGACGTGTGGTTTTTATGGTAGAATGTTAGTGATACCTCATTCATTAATGCTCAGGAAAGTACTATTAATGCTCAATGCTTGGAAAAAATATATACTGGTTTATTCCTACATTTATGTTTTCCTTAGTAATTATTTTCCTTCTCCTTGAACAACTCTCTCTGGTATTTTTCTAGTGTAGGTTCTGCTAGTTAAAACAAAAAAGTATCAAGTATTTTTCTGAAAACATGTTTATTTCCCAGTATTCAAGGTTATTTTAACTTGATTCAGAATTCTTGAAAAAGCATTTTTATTTATTCTTCTACTTACATTTGAGCATTTTATAAATATATTTCAACTGCCTTCTGACCTTTGTCATTTCTGTTGAAAAGTCAACTGGCAGTAGTATTTTTGCTTATTGAAGATAAAATATATTTTTTAAACTAGCTTGTTTATGATTTTATATCTTTTGACTTTTATAATCTGATTAAAATGCACCATGGTGTAATTTTTAAAAGTGTTGTTTTTTCCTTGGTATCATACTTAATATTGCATGAGATTCTCTAAGTTTCTTGAAAATTTGATGTCTTCCAAGAATTTTGGAATTGCTTTTCATTCTCTTCAGATATTGTCTATCCCACTTTTTCTTTCTTCTAATGCTAATATTCAAATTAAACATATGTTTAGAGTCATGAAATCTTAAGGTTTCACATAGTGTTAGTAGAAAATTTCCCTCTTTATTCCAAGGATGCTTAAAGTATCTTATCTCTGGACATTTCTGTTACATGAGCAAATGTTTCCTAGGCTTCCAGATATATAAATCTACTTGGATTGTACCATTCTGTCATCTGCATCTAACGTGCTGCAATTAAGACTTGGGTAGAGTGAAAAAAGAAAATTGGAGAAGCAGTTATATAGCACGAAATATCTAATTACTAAGTCTTAATTATTGGCCCATTTCTAGACTTATTGCCTATGGGATTATCATATGTAGCCTCCACTATGTTGGGATATGATCCTTCTGCACCTGATTTATTCAGGGATTTTTACCATGAAGGGATATCAAGAGCTATCAAAGGTTTCCTTCTACATCTATTCAGATGCTCATGTGATTTTTATCCTTGAGACAATTTATGTGCTGAATTATGTTTATTGATTTAGTTATATTCAATCATACTGGTACGCCTAGAATAAAACCAAATTGGTCATGGTATATGATCTTTTTAATGTGATATTGAATCTGATTTGAAAGTGTTTCATTGAGGATGTTTTGCATCTATGTTCATCAGAGATACTCATCTATTTTATGTTTTCATTCGTTTTGTCCTTATTATTTAATAGTAGGGCAGTACTATCTTCATAGATTGAATTTGAAAGGGCCCTTTCCCTTTCTGTTTTGTGAAATAGTTTGAGGAGCATCAATGTTGGTTCTTCTTTGAAATTCTGATAAAATTTAGTATTAAATTCACTAGGTCCCAGGCTTTTGTTGGGAGGTTTTTCATTACTACTATAATTTCATTAATTGTTACTGTACTACATTTTTTTTTCCATATCCTTTGGATTTAATGTCAGTATGTCATGTATATTCAGTAACTTGCTCATTTCTCCTTGATTTTCCACTTTATTGGCATGTGGTTTTTCAAATTATTTCCTAATAAGCCTTTAAATTTCAGTGTTATCCTTTCCTCCCCCTTCTTTAATTTTATTCATTTTGGTCTTTTTTCCTCTTTCTTTTGCTTTGTTTAGCTACATGTTTGCCCATTTTGTTAATATTTTCAGAGAATCAAACCTTAGTTTCACTAATCTTTTGAAATCATCTTTTAGTTACCATTTCATTTATTTCTGCTCTGACCTTTATAATTAATTTTCTCCTATTGATTTGGGATATGAATTGTTATGGTGTTCATTAGACATTGCAATCCATCATTAGGTTTTTTCTTTGAGAGATCTATTAATTTTTTGAAGTTGTCATTTATTGCCTTAAACTCTCTTCTTATCCCACAGCATTGGTTGTTGTCTTTACGTATTCATTTAGTGCAAGAGCTATTTAATGCCCTGTTGACCTATTCAATGACATTTATTCAGTAATGTGTTGTTCAACATCCAGATATTTGTAAAATTTCTGAAGTTCCACCTGCTGTTGATTTCATTTCAGTCCTTTGCAATCAGATAAGATGCAAGAAATTATTTCAGGAATTTGAAAATTTTTAAAAAGTTGCTGTGAGTTGTTTTGGTTTAACATACAGTCTAATTTGGAAGAAATATTTCATGTGATTTTGAAAAAAAGTTGTTTTGGTTTAACATACAGTCTAATTTGGAAGAAATATTTCATGTGATTTTGAAAAAAAAATGTTCTTTGTTTATTGGGTAGAATATTCTGGGAATGTCTATTAAGTCCATTGAATGTATGACACAAATTAAGTGGGTTTTGCTGATTATTTATTTATTGGTCCAGACAATCTATCCATTGGGTGAATCAGGTATCAAAGTCCCCCACCATTTTTGAACTGGGTCCTATCTCTTACCATTCAGTTCCTCTCTTTACTGAACTGTTCATTCATGTCTTGCATTCTCTTCTCTAATACATTCAACTATTTAATTGTATTTTCTTGAACTTCATTGAAATTTTTAAAAACCATTCTTTTCAAATTCTTTGTTTAGTTTAGTATTTCACCTACTCCACTATTTAAAAAATTGGTTACTATGGAATTATGATTTTATTTGTTTTCTTCATATTTTTCGTATTGTTTTCTTCATATTTCTTGTGTCTGTTGATATTTGTGCATGTGTTGGGATGGATATCACTTCTCTTTTTTTGATTCATTGTACAAAAATGGGGTACAACTTTTCGTTTTTCTGGTTGTACAGGAAGTAGAGTCACACCATTTGTGTAACCATAAATGTACATAGGGTAATGATGTTAGTCGCATTCCATTATCTTTCCTCCCCACACAACCCCATCCCTCATTTCCCTCTATACAATCTATCCTTCCTCCATTTTTCCCTTACCTGCTCTGCCCACTCACCTCGTTATGTATCATCATCTACTTATTAGAGAAATCATTCAGCCTTTGGTTTTTTGGGATTGGCTTATTTTAATTAGCATGATATTCTCCAACTCTATCCATTTACCTGCAAATGCATTAATCTTATTCTTCTTTATGGCCGAATAATATTCTATTGCATATATATGCCACGGTTTCTTTATTCACTCACCTACTGAAGGGCATCTAGGTTGGTTCCACAATCTAGCTATTGTGCATTGACCTGCTATAAACATTGATGTGACTGTGTCACTGTAGTATGCTGATTCATTTATTAGTTCTAGGAGTTTTCTGGTGGAATTTTTTTTGGATCCTCTGAATATAGAATCATGTCATTGGCAAATAGGGATAGTTTGAATTCTTCTTTTCCTATTTGTATCCCTTTATTTTCTTTGGTCTGTCTAATTGCTCCGGCTAGAGTTTCAAGGAAGATGTTGAATAGTAGTCATGAAAGAGTGTATCCCTGTCTTGTTCCAGTTTTTAAGAGGGAATGCTTTCAGTTTATCTCCATTTAGAATGATGCTGACCATAGGTTTAGCAGAGATAGCCTTTACAATGTTGAGGTAGATTCCTACTGCCCCTATTTTTCTAGTGTTTTGAGCATGAACAGGTACTGTATTTTCTCAAATGCTTTTTCAGCATCTATTGAAATAATTATATGATTCTTAAGTCTATTGATGTGGTAAGTTACAATTATCAATTTCCAGAAGTTGAACCAATCTTGCATCTCTGGGATAAAAACATGTGATTGTGGTACACTATCTTTTAAAAATGTTTTTGTGTGTGATTGGCCAGAATTTTGTTAAGAATTTTCGCATCTATGTTCATCAGGGATATTGGTCTGAAGTTTTATTTACTTGATGTGTCTTAGTCTGGTTTTGGTATCAGGATGGTGTTAGCTTCATAGAATGAATTTGGAAGGGTTCCCTCCTTTTCTGTTTTCTGGAATACTTTGAGGAGTTTGGAATCAGTCCTTTGAAGGTCTTGTAGAACTTGTCTGAGAATGGATCTGGTCCTGGGCTTTTCTTGGTAGGTAGGCTTTTGATGGCTTCTTCCATTTCATTGCTTGAAATTGATCTGTTTAAGTTGTGTATGTCTCCTGAATCAATCTGGGTGGATCATAGAAACCTGTTGTCTCTAGAAACCTGTTGATGTCTTCAAGATTTTCTATTTTGTTCGAGTATAGATTTTCAAAATGGCTTCTAATTATGTTCTGTATTTTAATAGTGTCTGTCATGATAGTTCCTTTATCATCATGAATTTTAGTAATTTGAGTTTTCTTTCTCCTTTTCTTTTTTACTGTGGCAAGGGATTTATCAATTTTGTTTATTTTTTCAAAGAACCAATTTTTAATTTTGTCAATTTTTTGAATTGCTTTTTGTTTCAATTTCATTGATTTCAGCTCTGATTTTAAGTATTTCCTGTCTTCTACTACTTTTGGTTTTGATTTGTTCTTCTTTTTCTAGGACTTTGAGTTATAATGTTAGCTCACTTATTTGTTGACTTTTTCTTATTTTATTGAACACACTCCATGCAATGAATTTTCCTCTTAGTACTGCTTGCCTAATGTCCCAGAGATTTCGGTGTGTTGTATCATTGTTCTTTTACCTTTAAGAATTTTTTTTTTTATCTCCTCCCTGTGGTCTTTTGCTATCCATGCATCACTCAATAGCATATTTTATTTAGTCTCCAGGTTTGAGTAGTTTCTGTTTCTTATTTTATCATTGATTTCTAATTTCATTCCACATGATCTGATAGAATACAAGGTAGTTACTCTATTTTTTTTTTGTATTTGCTAAGAGTAGGTTTGTGGCATAACATATGCTCTATTTTACAGAAGAATACATGTGCTGCTGAGAAGAAAGTTTATTCACTTATTGTTGGATGGAATAGTATATATATATGTCTGTTAAGTCTAAATTATTGATAGTGTTATTGAGTTCTATGGTTTCTTTGTTCAATTTTTGTTTGGAACATCTATTCAGTGGGGAGAGAGGTGTGTTAAAGTCACCCAGTATTATTGTGTTGTAGTCCATTTGGTTCCTGGAATTGAGAAGGATTTGTTTGATATACATTGATGCACCATTTTGGGGGGCATAAATATTTACAATCATTATGTCTTGCTGATTTATGGTTCCCTTAAGCAGTATGAAATGTCCTTCTTTATCCCTTCTGACTAACTTTGCTTGAAGTCCACTTTATCTGATATGAGGATGGAAACCCCTGCTTTTTTACTGAGTCCATGTGCATGGTTTATTTTTTCTCATCCTTTCACCTTTAGTTTGTCAGTGTTTTTTTTCTATGAGATGAGTCTCTTGAAGGCAGCATATTGTTTTGTTTTGTTTTTTAATCCAATCTGCCAGACAATGTCTTATAATTGATGAGTTTAGGCCATTAACGTTCAGAGGTATTATTGAGATATGATTTGTATTCCTGGTCATTTTGGCTTATTTTTGGTTTTTAACTTGACTTGGTTTCCCTTTTTACTTTAGGGTAGTTCCTCCCTTTGCTGACTTACATTGTTATTTTTCATTTCTTCCTCATGGAATACTTTGTTGAGAATGTTCTGTAGTGCAGTTTTTCTGTTGGTAAATTATTTTAATTTTTGTTTATCATGGAAGCATTTTATTTTGTCTTCAAATCTGAATGTAAGTTTTGCTATGTATAAGATTCTTGGTTGGCATCCATGTACTTTCAGAGCTTGAAATATGTTGTTCCAGGCCCTCCTCGCTTTTAGGGTCTGGGCTGAGAAATAGGCTGATATTCATATTGGTTCCCCTTATATGTAATCTGGTGCTTTTCTCTTTCAGCATTTAAAATTCTATCTTTATTCTGCATGTTGGGCATTTTAATTATAATGTGCCTTGTGTGGATCTGTTGTCATTTTGTACATTTGGTGTCCTATAAGCCTCTTGTATTTGAATTTCTATCTCCTTCTTCAGGTTTCAGAAATTTTCTGTTATTATTTCATTGAATAGATTATTCATTCCTTTGGTTTGTATCTCTGTGCCTTCCTCAATCCCAATAATTCTTAAATTTGGAGGTTTCATTCATGACTTCTTACCATCTTCTCTGTGTGGTCACCTTTATTTTCTACATTAAATACTTTGTCTTAATTGCCTGAGGTTCTGTCTCCCAAGTGACCTAGTGTATTGGTGATGGTTTCTATTGAGTTTTTAATTTGTTTTTTTGTTTTCTTCATTTCAAGGATTTCTGTTTGTTTGTTTTCAGAATCTCTATCTCTATTGAAATGATCTTTTGCTTCCTGCATTTGCTCTTTTAACTGTTTGTTGGAGTGATCATTCATTGCTTGCATTTGCTCTCTTATCTTTTGTTTCTCAGATCATTTTAATCATGTAAATTCTGAACTCTTTTTCTGACATTTCTTCTACCATGCTGTCATTGGATTCTATAATCATAGCATCTTGGTTTGTTTGGGACACTTTCTTCCTTTGTTTTTTTCATGTTGTTCAAGTATCTTCCCCTCTAACAGTGTGGATCCAAGATATTGCAGTTTTCTTCTATAGGCTTTTGGTGTCCCTGCAGGTTTCTAATACCTCACCTTAAAGGGGGAGATCAGTATTAGCACCACACAATACAAGTAATATGCAGTCTTAACCCAAATAGCCCCATGAAGATATTAACAGTATTGTCATAATACACAGAGATGATGATGTTTACAGCATAAGCAATAGGTTTGCAATAAGGACCACAATTCTAATGGTGGACAGAGGCTGGGGAGTGATGTAGGATGTAACGTTAATGAGATAAGGGAGAATATAGAGGTACTAGATCATAGAAAGAGTGAAAGCAGAATCAAAATAAATTTGTTGTTAACACGAGAAGAGGGAGAAAGAGACTCCAAGGAAACAGATGAATGAAAGGAAAATAGAGTGAGAAAAATAATTAAAAATAGAAAGGAATAATAATAACAATAATAATTATAATCTACAATAAAACTGTTATATACTAATCAAATCTCCCAGTCTTTAGAAACCTGCTGCATGAAAGGTACTTGATAATGTGGTGTCCCAGGATGGGAGCTGCCCCAACTAAAGATGGAGGCATCTGGGTAGGGGATAATCTATGATGGCGGGCAGATGGGAGCTGCAGTGCAACACTGAGTCCAAGCAGGGCGTAGAGCTGCTGGAGTTCTGTGCAGGTATGGGTTGGACCTGGGCATGGGCCTGGGTGGCATGGGCCTGGTTGGCATGGGCACTCTCTTCTCCTTTTATGTGGTGACCTTCATGATATGCGGTTTTCTTTTCTTAATTTGAGGTGCTCTGTCAGTTTGTTGTATAATGACTTTATTTATAACATCTAGACTCCATACTGAAATTTCCCTGGAGCTTTTTTGGTTGTGACTTGGTATTTGGGTACAGAGCACGCTGAATTGGAGTTGGAAGGTTCCACTGTTTCTGCAAGACTTGCAAAAGTGGGGACACTCTAGTCCTTCAGACAGAGGTGGTGTAGGCAGCAGTGTTTGTAGGATGTTCCCTCTGTAGTTACCCATTTTGGAAATAGTATTCTCTATCAGGAGTTGGGGATTTCCACAGTCACTGTTGATAGTAGCTTGTTACTTGAATGTGATTCTGGTGTGGGTTGCTCTGGTCGTTTTGAAGGGCCTGACGCTCTTGTTCTCTAATTGGAAACTACTTTAGACTTAGGTGCTTCATGGAGAGGGACATGGGCTCAAATCTCAGCTCCCACTCTGTTGGACTCACTTTCTGTCTTAGTCCTACACAATCAGACTAAGTGAAGCTGTGAAAGTGTTAGAGGACCAGTCTCTATGTGGTGTCAGCAACCATGGTGATCTTTGTTGGCAACTATGGTGGAATGAATCAGTTCAGGTGCCAGACCTCAACCTTTCTGTAGCTATGCCTGTCTAGGGACATTTTAATCTTTGCAAGCTAGTGTTCCTCCCTTTCCTTTGTTTTTTTTTTTTTTTTTTTTAATTGTAAACAAATGGGATACATGTTGTTTCTCTGTTTGTACATGGAGTAAGGCATACATTTTGTGTAATCATAAATTTACATAGGGTGATGTTGGTTGATTCATTCTGTTATTTTTGCCCTTCCCCCCACCCCTCCCACCCCTCTTTTCCTTCTATACAGTCCTTCCTTCCCCCAGTCTTGCCCCCCCTCCCTAACCTTAACTCTAACCCTAAAACTAACCCCTCCCACGCCCCATTACGTATCATCATCCACTTATCAGCGAGATCATTTTTCCTTTGGTTTTTTGAGATTGGCTTATCTCACTTAGCATGATATTCTCCAATTTCATGCATTTGCCTGCAAATGCCATAATTTTATCATTCTTTATGGCTGAGTAATATTCCATTGTATATATATGCCACAGTTTCTTTATCTATTCATCAACTGAAGGGCATCTACGTTGGTTCCACAATCTGGCTATGGTGAATTGAGCAGCAATGAACATTGATGTGGCTGTATCTCTGTAGTATGCTGATTGTAAGTCCTTTGGGTATAGGCCAAGGAGTGGGACAGCTGGGTCAAATGGTAGTTCCATTGAAGTTTTCTAAGGAATCTCCATACTGCTTTCCAGAGTGGCTGCACTAATTTGCAACCCCACCAGCAATGTATGAGTGTACCTTTTTCCCCACATCCTCGCCAACACCTGTTGTTGCTTGTATTCTTGATAATTGCCTTTCTAATTGGGGTGAGATGGAATCTTAGGGTGGTTTTGATTTGCATTTCTCTTATTACTAGAGATGTTGAACATTTTTCCATATATTTGTTGATTGCTTATAGGTCTTCTTTTGTGAAGTGTCTGTTCATTTCCTTAGACCATTTGTCGATTGGGTTATTTATAGTCTTGGTGATGAGTTTTTTGAGTTCTTTATAGATTCTGGAGATTAGTGCTCTATCTGAAGTATGATTGGCAAAGATTTTCTCCCACTCTGTAGGCTCTTTCTTTGCATTGCTGATAGTTTCCTTTGCTGAGAGAAAGCTTTTTAGTTTGAATCTATCCCAGTTGTTGATTCTTGCTTTTATTTCTTGTGCTATGGGAGTCCTGTTGAGGAAGTCTGGTCCTAAGCCGACATGTTGAAGATCTGGACCTACTTTTTCTTCTATAAGATGCAGGGTCTCTGGTCTGATTCCGAGGTCCTTAATCCATTTTGAGTTTAGTTTCGTGCACGGTGAGAGATATGGGTTTAGTTTCATTCTGTTGCATATGGATTTCAAATTTTCCCAGCTCCATTTGTTGAAGAGGCTATCTTTTCTCCATTGCATATTTTTGGCCCCTTTGTCTAGTATGAGAAAATTATACTTATTTGGGTTTGTGTCCGTGTCCTCTATTCTGTACCATTGATCTACCTGTCTATTTTGGTACCAATACCATGCCGTTTTTGTTACTATTGCTTTGTAGTATAGTTGAAGTTCTGGTATTGCTATACCCCCTGCTTTATTTTTCCTGCGAAGGATAACTTTAGCTATTCTGGGTTTCTTATTCTTCCAGATGAATTTCATGATTGCTTGTTCTATTTCTGTAGGGTACGTCTTTGGGATTTTAATTGGAATTACATTGAATCTGTATAGCACTTTTGGTAGTATGGCCATTTTGACAATATTAATTCTGCCTATCCAGGAACATGGGAGATCTTTCCATCTTCTGAGGTGTTCTTTAATTTCTTTCTTTAGTGTTCTGTAGTTCTCATTGTAGAGGTCTTTCACCTCTTTTATGAGATTGATTCCCAAGTATTTTATTTTTTTCGAGGCTATTGTGAATGGGGTAGTTTTCCTAACTTCTCTTTCTGAAGATTCATCACTTATGTATAAAAATGCATTAGATTTATGAGCATTGATCTTATATCCTGCTACTTTACTAAATTCACTTATGAGTTCTAAGAGTTTTCTGGTGGAATTTCCTGGTTCCTCTAAGCATACAATCATATCATCAGCAAATAGGGATAGTTTGAGTTCTTCTTTTCCTATTCGTATCCCTTTAATTTCTTTGGTCTGTCTAATTGCTCTGGCTAGAGTTTCAAGGACAATATTAAATAGGAGTGGTGAGAGAGGGCATCCCTGCCTTGTTCCAGATTTTAGGGGGAATGCTTTCAGTTTTTCACCATTTAGAATGATATTAGCCATAGGCTTAGCATAGATGGCCTTTACAATGTTAAGGAATGTTCCCACTATCCCTATTTTCTCTAGTGTTTTCAGCATGAAGGGGTGCTGTATTTTATCAAATGCTTTTTCTGCATCTATTGAAATAATCATGTGATTCTTGACTTTAAGTCTGTTGATATGGTGAATTACATTTATTGATTTCCTGATGTTGAACCAACCTTGCATCCCTGGGATGAAACCCACTTGATCATGGTGCACTATCTTTTTAATATGTTTTTGTATGCGATTTGCTAAAATTTTGTTCAGAATTTTTGCGTTGATGTTCATTAAGGATATTGGTCTAAAATTTTCTTTACTCGATGTGTCTCTGTCTAGTTTAGGTATCAGGGTGATATTGGCTTCATAGAATGAGTTTGGGAGGGTTCCCTCCTCTTCTATTTCATGGAATACTTTGGAAAGTATTGGAATGAGCTCTTCTTTAAAGGTTTTGTAGAACTCGGCTGAGAACCCATCAGGTCCTGGACTTTTCTTTGTTGGTAGGCTTTTGATGACTTCTTCTATTTCATTACTTGAAATTGGTCTATTTAAATTGTGTATGTCCTCCTCGTTTAGTTTAGGCAATTCATATGTCTCTAGAAACTTGTTGATATCTTTGAAATTTTCTATTTTGTTGGAGTATAGATTTTCAAAATAGCTTCTAATTATGTTTTGTATTTCAATCTTGTCTGTTGTGATATTTCCTTGTTCATTCCGAATTTTGGTGATTTAGGTTTTCTCTCGTCTTCTCTTTGTTAGTGTGGCTAAAGGTTTATCAATTTTGTTTATTTTTTCAAAGAACCAACTATTTATTTTGTCAATTTTTTGTATTGTTTCTTGTGTTTCAATTTCATTGATTTCAGCTCTGAGTTTAACTATTTCCTGTCTTCTACTACTTTTGGTGTTGGTCTGTTCTTCTTTTTCTAGGGCTTTGAGCTGTAGTGTTAGGTTGTTTATTTGTTGAGTTTTGCTTCTTTTATTGAATGCGCTCCATGAAATAAATCTTCCTCTAAGTACTGCTTTCATAGTGTCCCAGAGATTTTGATATGATATTTCTTTGTTCTCATTTACCTCTAAGAATTTTTTAATTTCCTTCCTAATATCTTCTGTTATCCATTCATCATATAATAGAATATTGTTTAATCTCCAGGTGTTGGAGTAATTTCTTTTTTTTACTCTTTCATTTATTTCTAATTTCAATGCATTATGATCTGATAGAATACAAGGAAGTGTCTCTATCTTCTTGTATTTGCTAACATTAGCTTTGTGGCATAATATATTGTCTATTTTAGAGAAGGATCCATGTGCTGCTGAGAAGAAAGTGTATTCACTCTTGGTTGGATGATATATTCTATAAATGTCTGTTAAGTCTAAATTATTGATTGTGTTATTGAGATCTATGGTTTCTTTGTTCAATTTTTGTTTGGAAGATCTGTCCAGTGGTGAGTGAGGCGTGTTAAAATCACCTACTATTATTGTATTATGGTCTATTTGGTTTCTGAGATTGAGAAGGATTTGTTTGACATACATGGGTGAGCCACTGTTTCGGGCATAGATATTTATGATTGTTATGTCTTGCTGATTTATGCTTCCCTTAAGCAGTATGAAATGTCTTTCTTTATCCCTTCTGACTAACTTTGGCTTGAAGTCCACATTATCTGAAATGAGGATGGATACCCCAGCTTTTTTGCTGTGTCCGTGTGCATGGTATGTTTTTCCCCATCCTTTCACCTTTAGTCTATGGGTATCTCTTTCTATGCGATGAGTCTCTTGCAGGCAACATATTGTTGGATCTTTCTTTTTTATCCAATCTGCCAGTCTATGTCTTTTGATTGATGAATTCAGGCCATTAATATTCAGGGTTATTATTGAGATATGATTTGTATTCCTGGTCATTTGACTCATTTTATTCATTTATTTGTTTATTTTTGACACGACTTGGTTCCTCTTTATTTGAGAGTTCCTTTAGGATAGCTCCTCCCTTTGCTGATTTACTTCTTTGTTTTTTATCTCTTCCTCATGAAATATTTTGCTGAGAATGTTCTGTAATGCTGGCTTTCTTTTTGTATATTCTTTTAGCTTTTGTTTATCATGGAAAGACTTTATTTCATCGTCAAATCTGAAGGTAAGTTTTGCTGGGTATAAGATTCTTGGTTGGCATCCATTTTCTTTTAGGGCTTGAAAAATGTTATTCCAGGCCCTTCTAGCTTTTAAGGTCTGGATTGAAAAATCTGCTGATATCCGTATTGGTTTCCCCCTGAATGTAATTTGGTTCTTTTCTCTCACAGCCTTTAAAATTCTGTCTTAATTTTGTATGTTAGGTATTTTCATTATAATGTGCCTTGGTGTGGATCTGTTGTAATTTTGTGTATTTGGATTACTATAAGCCTCTTTAACTTGATTTTCCATTTCATTCTTCAGATTTGGGAAATTTTCTGAAATTATTTCATTGAATAGATTGTTCATTCCTTTGGTTTGTTTCTCTAAGCCTTCCTCAATCCCAATAATTCTCAAATTTGGCCTTTTCGTGATATCCCATAGTTCTTGCAGATTCTGTTCATGATTTCTTACCATCTTCTCTATTTGTTCAACTTTGTTTTCAAGGTTAAATATTTTGTCTTCAATATCTGAGATTCTGTCTTCCAGGTGTTCTATCCTATTGGTTGTGCTTTCTATGGAGTTCTTAATTTGTTTTATTGTTTCCTTCATTTCAAGGATTTCTGTTTGGGTTTTTTTCAATATCTCTACCTCTTTATTGAAATGGTCTTTTGCTTCCTGCATTTGCTCTTTTAACTGTCGATTGGTGCGTTCATTCAATGCCTGCATTTACTCTTTCATTTCATCGTTTGCTTCCCTTACCATGTTAATTATGTACATTCTGAACTCCCTTTCTGACATTTCTTCTGCCATGCTGTCATTGGATTTTATTGATGTAGCATCCAGATATGTTTGAGTCATTTTCTTCCCTTGTTTTCTCATGTCGTTCAGGTATCAGTGGACTGCTGAGATGTTGCAGATTTCCTCTATTGACTTATAATGTCCCTGAAGATTGCTAGTGTATTCCCTCTTATCCTTCAGTAGTCTGAAGTCTTAGAGGAAGTTGATAATGCGGTGCTCCCCAAGGAAGCTGCCTCTGTAGGGGTGGTGATCTTCAAGTGGGGTATATTCCCTGCTAGTGGTCACAGTTGCCTCCACTTGTTGACTAATGGTCATCCAAGGGGGAACTAGGCTGCAGGCTGAGGCAAGGCCTGTTTGGGCCTGTGTCTCTGGTTTTACCGTCCTTGTGGGAAAACCTCACCCAGCGGGGAAGACTCACCCGGTGGGGAGGTCTCGCTGGTCAGTTCCTCTCCTAGAGGTTCCCCTCAGTCCACAATTACCACCTGGGCAGGGCAGCCTTCCCAGGCAACGTTCCCAGGGGCCTGGACCTACCTCCTGGGCCTGGGAGCCTCACCCTTCGCAGACGAGTCTCTTTAGGTTGCCCCTCCTCAGAGAAGCTGCCCGCAGTCCTGGAACCTTCGCTCCGCCCCTCAGCTTGTCTCTGTGTAGCTCTTTCACCAAAAGGCGCCTAGGTCCCGGACCATGCTCTGCACCTAATTGCCTGGCTATGTGACCCCTCCTCTGAGCAGCCACCTGGAGCCTCTTACATATGCTCCGAGCCCCAGTGACCTGCCGCTTGCCTCTTCCTCCAGGCAGCCACCCGGTGTTCTGTGTGGGCGCTTGGAGACCAAGCAACTCACTGCGCACCTCCACCTCCTCAGGATGCCCCCCCCACCATTGTTCAGGATGTTGCTCTGGGTCCAAACAGCTCGCTGCCCAGCTCTTCCTCTGGCAGCCGCCCAAGCCCCGGCGGGTTGCTCCGAAACCAAGCGTTGTGCTGCGCGGCCTCCTCTGCAAAGTTCCCAGTGGTCCCTGTTTACCGCTCCAGCGGGGGGAGGGGTGTCTCGCTGGGCAACTCTACTTCACAAAGTTCCCTGTGTTCCGGGGCTACCGCCCATCCGGGATGCCTCCCCAACCGGAGAGACTCACCCAACGGCTTTGAGTTGGTCCCAAGTCACTCACTATCTCCTCTTTTGAATCCTGAGTCCTGGAGCAACATGAAATGCAGCCGCCCACTAGTCCGCCATCTTGAACTCTCCCTTTCCTTTAAGTAGATGTGTACACCAGAGTTAAAGCAGGAATGGGTTGTGGCGGAAGTTGGGCTTAATTATTCTGAGCTGGGCTGGAAGTACAGCTTAGAGACTGAGGACCTACCCAGCATGCATGAGGACCTGGGCTCCACTTCAGCAATAGAGAAAAGAAAAGATTTTAAAAAGATAAAAATAAAGAGAAGAAAGAGGGGGAAAAAATCTACTCAAACTTAAAAGTAAAAACAAAAAAGGGAAAATAGTGAAAACAAAGAAAATTTTTAAAAAGAAAAACTTTAAAAGGGAAAAGAAATGATAATAATAATATAAAATAATGATTTAAATTTATCTTAGCTCAGGTGCTTAAAAACATGCGGGAGGGTGGTTAATTATAGGCTAAGCCAATCTGATGTTCTCTCCAGGTCTTGTATGGTTGGAGACCACCAATGTGATGGGAATGGTGAGTCTAGGTTGCAGTTTATCAAAATTCCTCGCAGTTCACAAACTACACAGGCATTTCTTGCCCAATGAGTTAAGGTGGAATATTAGCCTGAACAGTTATATTCCCTCCTGAGGTTTCAGTTTGTACACTAGGGGGCATGGAAAATGCCCCACCATGATAGGCAAGAGCTTTTCTCATTGAGTTTGGTCAACACGAGACCCATTTCAGGCCTATATCCTTTCCAGAATATTTTAACCTGCAAATAATATGCCAAAGCCTCAAAAGTGAGGGGGGGCAATTGAATCCCCACTGAGTTCTGTGCTGGAGTGGGTTCTGGAACTGAGCAAATGTCTACCCTTAATTCTGGTGCCTTCAGACCTGACCTGAGTGAAACTCCCTGTGACTGGTGTTGCTCTGTTTCACAGGAAAAAAGTTGTGCTGAAACTGCCGATTCCAGAGGGAAGTGCCTGCCCCTTCCCTCCCTTTCGCAACCTGTGCTCCCCTTGGTATTAAACTCCCAGTGGATTCTGTCAGGACACACCCAAATCAAGACACTGACTGCCCAGACAATGCAATACAGTATCAGGTTTAAGCCTCTTTAATGTAATTATTTTGGATTTTCTGACCCCCAGGACAGTATCATCTCATGCACGAGGGCCCTTCTCAAGTTGGCTCCTTGCTATAGCACTTTGAAAATTTTCTGAGACTTTTCCTGAATTTTCCTTCTAAAGCTACCTTGTGTAGAACGCAGGTCACTTACTTATTAAGCTGCTTGTGTGCAGGATACAGCTTCTGTACCATGACATGGTGATTCTTTTTCACATTTGCCGCTCTGAGAAGGGAATGTTCCCTTCCCACAGTTAAGGTAGCAAGTATTAGGTGCTGGGGTATTCTGCTTCTCTTATTTTGTTTTTCTCCCTAGTCTCTATATTACACCAAGTTTTATGTTCTTTACTGTCAACTTCCAGTGGTCACCCATGTCCCCTCACCTCCTCAAGCAGTTAAACATCTGTTGCTTGGTCTCTGTCTCATGGAAGATCAGATTGGTGCTGCTTTGCTATCTTCCCCAACATAAGTACTTCTCACAATGACTTGTTTCCTTCATAATCACAATATTGAGTAAAAGCTAGGTCATAGTGTGGTTTCTTCAACAGGAACTCTAGTTACTTTGTTCAGCTCACCCATGAATTTTGTTACTGACTTATGGTTATGGTCTAAATCCACTCAGGAGTCTGAAAGGAATAGAGAAAAATCCCAAATTTGAGCTTATGAATCAGAGATATCTTTCAGTTCCTTAGTCTCATACAGAATTTACTAGAGTCCTTGAATAAATAAAATTATTTCACAGAAATATTGACAAACATTACATTTCATGAACTAAAGAATTTGCACATACATTAGGATATTTTATTCTCATAAAAATCCAACAAGATTGTATATGAGGAAATATGGACTTTAAAAATCATTACATAGAATTCATTTAGTAGCTAAGTATTTTAATGAAACATTATTGAATACATATTGAAATCTACTAACAGAATGAGGAATTTAAGAATCAGTTTTTCTTTGGCTGTATGTTACTTAGAAAAGGTGACTTTCTAAAAAAGTTCAGGTGATTTTAAATTCTGTTTCCTATGTCAACTAAGAGATTTAAACACTGTTTTTCAGAGAGTCACCATTTACTGGGTATCAATCTCATCGGGAGTATTCCAGCTGTGAGCAATTCTAAAATTCGACACAGGAAACAAATGCTTCTTGTATAGTAATTTCTTACCAATAAAAATCCCTAGACCAACCTTTGTGAGATATCAAAATCCAGAAATGAAAGGATTCAAGAGTCAAACCTAGAAGCTGTAACTGATGTTTTTCCCTGTCACCACCTACCCAGTGACTGGGTATGTATCGTCAAGTGGTCCTTTGATTTCATACCTTTTAAAAATTTTACCCACGTGATCATGTGATTCTGTATAATTAAAGTAGATTCATAGAGATGGAGAGAGTGAAAGAAAGAAAATTTATATAGAGATATATAGTTCTTATTCTAAATCTGAAGATCCTATTAATTCAATAAATGCTACATAGAGGAGAATTGTCAGGCTTCATAAAACTTCACGTTCTATCAGTATCCTTCACTTTAGGTAAAATAACTGTAGATTTAATTGTCCATTAGCTGAACATCTGTTACTTAGTTTGTTGAGGTTTAATTACTTATGTGATGTTTGATTGCAAGCAGTTATGATAAAGGTGCTTTCCATTTTTTTTTAAAAAATCTTTTGGGCTGGGGATATAGCTCAGTTTATAGAGTGCTTGCCTATCAAGCACAAGGCCCTGGGTTCAAACCCCAGCACCACACACACAAAAAAATAATAAATAAATAAAAAATAAAAATATCTTTCAATATTTTTCCTTCAAGCAACTATTGGTATGGACATTACTACATTCCTCATATCATAATGATAAAACATTAATCATTAAGATTTATTATTATAGTCATTCAGCTTCTAAAACAAGAACTCCGACTTCAACTATGCAGGATCTTCCTCAAAACCTTTGCTCACTTTAGCACTTTTCATGTTACTCCCTTGTTTTGAATTTAACAGTTATGGCAATTTAAAAACTAATTTTAAAATATGAGATCCTATAAGACTTGAATGAGGAGTGAAACAGAATTTTTTTTTCTTTTTCTACTAATTATGTTAGTCAGCTTTCTGTCACTGTGACAAAATACCTGAGGTAAACATCTGAAAAGGAGAAACAATTTATGTCAGCTTGGAGTTTCAGAATTTTCTACCAATGGTTGCTTTTTCCTGTTACTTTGGGTCTATGGCAAAGCAAAACATTGTGGGGGAGTGTGTGGTAGGACAGAGCTGGTCCTCTTGTCTCATCATGGTCATGAGGCAAAAAAAAAAAAAAGAAGGGCAAGGGTTCCAATATCCTTTTCCTTGGCATGTCATTCCAGTGACCACCTCCCCACAGTGCAATCAGCTAGGGACCAAAACTTCAATACATGAATCTTTGGGAGAACATTTAAGATACAAATAAAAACAACAATAAGTAATGTGAATAATGTACATAACCCACACTCCAGTTAAATAATTGAGTATTTATGAAACATACCTGCCATAACTATGTGGAAATTTTTATCACAGATTGTATTATGCATATTAACTTAAATTCACTGTCAATTTACCTTTTAATTTTAATAATTTTTTCTAATAAAAGATACTTTTATCTCATTTTTTTTCTTCTCCACAAACTACAAGAGGGTGTTTGTTCTGAATTTTTACATAAGTCACCCCACTCTTTGAAACCAATGATTTGAAATGTCACCATTAACACTTCCTTTTGCAAGTGTTAAAATTATAATGGGCCCACACCAATAAGTAGGAGGTGCTAATGGACAGTTTTTATTTTGTCCTGAATGCAGAGTATCTATTAGGAAAGAGATGCTGCATCACTTCTGAAAATCTTAGTGATTTCTTAACAGAATTTTCCATGAGTCTTCAAAAAAGTAACTGCCATAAACTTTTATGCTCTGTTACAGAGAGAGAGCATCTGAATGCTATAAAATTTTTAAGAAAAGTATACTCTTATTTTTATTGCATATAGATAAGAATTACTTTTTTTCTAGATCTGTTGTGAAACAACCTACCTCTGACACAGTTAAATAAGTGTTTGTGGACCAGAGACTCATCACACATTCATGATATATCCAAGAAAAATCTATGTACCTATTAACTTTCACCGAGAATAACATAAAGATATAACATGAACAATAATAGTTTCAAATGGTTTTGTGATGAACTATACCATATGTTTCTATCTGGACTTCTCAGAATTCCAATCATTGAAAAGCTTGAACAGCTGCTACCATTTTGCAGATAATTGCTATAAGATGCATTTTGTCCTTCCTCATGTTGATTTCTCCTTCTGTCTCTGTGAGTCCAATTGGATGCTTATCACGATGTGTCTCCTAAATGTCTGTTTTCTTCCCAAGTTCACTTTGCAAACTAAATATTTTTATATCCAAGAAAAAAATCCTCCAGGTGTGTATCTTTCTAAGACATATGAAAATTGATCATAAAGATTTATCCTTCTGCTGACTCTGTGTTCTCTGTAAACATTTAGTTTAGGTCTAACCTTTAAAAAATGTAGGATGCTGTCCTTTTTCTCTGAATAATAGATTGTGGTTTTTTTTTTCTCCAGATCTGTTATGTGATAAAGAACACTGAGAATCCAAAAGCCAAAGCAGAGATTCTTTCTCTCTTTCTCCATTCCTTTCTTCCTTTTAATTAAAAGAATTTAAAGAACATTGCTCAATCTGAAATATTTTTGCTCAACTATTAATTTAAGCACACAAATTTTGATTGCAATAGAATAATTCCAGTATTGCATCATGAAAAGAGATTTTTGTTCTTAAATATTACTCAACTTAAAATAACAAAATTGTACATTTGTGTTTTATATAAATGAATATAATCCTCTAATCCTTTGTTTATTGAGAAAAGTCTGGGTGAATTTTTTAACTTTTAAATTTTGTAGTTTTAAAAAGACAGTGATTAGAGTATGTAATAGTGTGAAATATAGCTATTTATCCAAACCTATAGTATTATTAAATATATTGAGCACAGAATATTTATGAAAAGAATATTTATTTCCCTTTAAGCAAAGTCAGCCTTAAGGCAAGAGTTTCCTGTGTGGTTTCATAAGTTCTTAACCATACTGACTTATGAAATTAAACTTTTAAAAGCTATGATATTTCCAAGGATGAACAATATTTTCCTTTCTCTTGAAACACTTTATTAACATGAAAGGCAAGGTGTTGTCTTCAATCACTTTTTATAATACATGCTTCCACAGCTGTTGGAAAAGGTTACATCCTTGTTATTATTTCCATTAAAACCTGGTGATCAACTTTGTGATGCCCATCCTCTCCAGCGAATTTACTTGAATGAAATGGATGAGAGCCCAGGAGAGACAGAGCGTGATCTACACTCACAGTACCTTAAATAATATAGTCTTGTTTAACAAGGTCTAATTTGTCTCAGTGCAGTTTATTATCTTTCATCAAACAATGGCAGGGCAAAATTTGTCTTTGATTGACATGTTCATAATTTCTATACTTTTCTGAACTTAAAAAAATGATTTACAGCCACAGTATAGAAGATTTTTCTAATAAGGGCAGAAAATTGTAGGAAATTGCCAGTTACCTTGTCGTGTCTATTAGTTGGTGAGTTTCATTCCACTCAAATAATATTTAGCTTCTAAAAGAACAGTAATGGGCAAAGAAGAGAGATGGCTCCAGAGATGAAATATCAGAGCTAAATAAAACAAACATTTTTAAATTTAGAAATTTGTTATTTGCATGTAGGAGGGACATTACAACTATAGACTATTAGTAAAATTTTATGCATTTAGTTGATTAAGGAATACTCTTTTCTACTTTATGGAATTACTTTTAATAATTCTGACTCATTCAAATATCTAAGACAGAATCATTTCCATTTGGCCTATAAAGATTTCTTTCTACTTTACTATAATGAAATTGTTTATAGTTTTCATCTCTATTGCTAGGTATGTACTAGAATTTTCTCTAAATTATCTAACAGTCAAGCAAGTAAACAAAAGTTTTGGCTAAATATTTAGAAAATATATATCTAACATGTTTATAAA
Source organism: Sciurus carolinensis (assembly GCF_902686445.1). Taxonomy (NCBI): domain Eukaryota; kingdom Metazoa; phylum Chordata; class Mammalia; order Rodentia; family Sciuridae; genus Sciurus; species Sciurus carolinensis. The sequence goes on from NC_062224.1 coordinate 92,935,391, forward strand.
TTACTTATTAAAATCACTAGGCTATACCTAAAATGAGTGAAACAATTTATATACATGTATTAAAATCTTATACTTTTGTGGATTTCAAATGGATAAATTAGATTAAGTCAATTATAATTCAGTTTATGATTCAGTTATTAATCCTTGTGACTATCCTATTTTATTGAATTTATTCATATCTTATTAGTAGCTATTTATTATATTACATTTATTATATTTCTTGATCATGACATACTTAAACTAAACTTTAGTCAAGGTTCCTGATTATAGGCCATTTTTCTTAGAGAAAGAAAACATTTTGTTGTGAATACTTGCCCTGCTCCTTTGAGATGTAAATCTTCTGCCAACCTTCTACCAGTTTTGCAACCCAGAATGTCTTTCTCAAGGACCTTAGAAATGTCTCTTCCAATGTGATCATCAAGAAAGTTAGGGCTCCATCTTCCAGCTTCTATGGGACAGTAGGTTCCTATCTTAGATAAATACCAGTTAGCAAACATAGAAGGTCAAATCATACCAACCAACTTCTTTCCTAAACCTCCCACTACTTTTCTGCTATCTCCTCCTATTGTTTTAAAACTCTCCTACATCTTGGTAAAACAGAAAAATATGACTTCATAGCACCTAGACAAGATTTAGAGAAATGGGAAGGATATAAGGCCAGTGTCAAGAAGATCTGATGAATTATTAAGGTAGCTCAGAAGCTCATTTTTCCAGGTATGGTTGCTGTTTTTCACAGGACATTGGGATTTTAAGCTGACACTGCAGAGATAAGAGTCATCACTCATGACTCAAGGAGGAGAATATTAGTAAAATGTATAAACTTGAACATTGTCATGATAAGGAGTTATTTCTTGCTTTAAAGGTTGAGCCCACTTTCCCTTAGCTGTTAACTAGAAAAAAGAGACCAGAGATAATTCCGAAAATTGGATACATATGGAAATTCACAAAGGAAATTCATGAACAAAAGAGTGATGAATCACTTCTTCAATATCAAGGTAAAAAGGGCAGACATAGAGCAAAATAAAGTGAAATAGTTTCTCAGAGATACCAAAAAACTGTGATTTTAGTTGCCATATTTACATATTTGAAATATGTTCTTAGGTGTCCTTACACTCTCATATGTTCATCTCTTAGTCTTCCTCCTTAATTGAGCAATTCTAAAAAATATTTTATATTTTTCAGTTTGAGTATTTCAATTTTTAGTCTTTTAAAACACACTCCTGTGCCGCATCTATTTCCTACCACTCCGACACTTGACATGGTTCTGTTGGAGCAGAGGATTCAACACTTGACACCGTTCTGTTGAAAGATCATCCTCCCTCTTGGGGTCCATAGGAATGACATGTCTCCATGTGCAGTTGCTTTTAATGCTAATAATCAATATATCCTTATATTCAGATTATAGAGAATACTGGGGAGATTTCATGGTATTGGGACACAAAATAACATACAATAAAGTTTAATATTAATACTTAGATGAAATCATAAATAAGCAATTATGATTTGCTCAAATTTGTAAGGAACCTGTGATTTCTTGTAGTTTGCAAATTCTCTAAAAGTTATATATGAGAGTGTATGCCTCTGAGCTTTGATGTGGTGTTGGTCTTCTTTGCTTTCTTAGTGTTTATGATTAAGTTTAAGAATATTTTTCCCACTTAATAAATAAATAGGTTAATCATAGGTACAATTTGTATTCTTCCTATGTCTAGTTAGAGTTTTAGTCTGTCACTGAGTACATGAAAAAGAATAAATATTAATTAGATTCCTCTAGTCTCTGTTAGTAATGACAAAAAACATCCCACTGTTAATAACTAACATTAGAGTTCTTGGAAGGGGTAATTTTTACAGAAACTTAATGATGTATTCTTTCAGGAAAATTAAAACTAAACGGAGCATGGTGCCCTCTACCTTGCTGGGAACTGTTTTTCTTTTTATTTAAGCTATCATACAGTAAAAACATGTTTCTTGAATAAGATCATTAATTATACTCTTGAAGATTTTTTACTTAACATTTCCTTGTATTAACCATAAAATGATGTAATCGATACCAAAGGAAAAACATATAAAAAGACTCTGTGAACAATAAAGATTCAGACTCAACCTCAGAACACTTGGTGTCTCTGTGTGCTGTTTCTCCACTGCAGCAATGCCTCTCATCCACCTCGGACCCCCAACTGCTGCTAGGGTTGAACCCCGGCACTCCTGTCTATTGGTAATTTACATCTTTGGGATTTAATATCTATATTCCCAATAGTAGTATATTTAGTCAATTAGGAAGAATTTCATAGAAGTAAATACTATAGGTAATTAATACTTGACTCCATAAACATGAAAATATTTTAAAACTGTATATGTACACGTATATCCCATATTTTGCACTTAATGTTATTCTTAAACAGTGTGATCAGAATTAGTACCATGGCATATTTAGTGCAGGGGACACGATTATTCACCTTCTTCATGAAAGTTTGCAGTGAGCTGACTGGGAATACTTGAAATATTTTCACCTCTAATCTCTTTGGTGTGTTGTCACCCTCATATCTCTTATCACCAAGCATTCCTGCTTTTAAGAGTTGTGTGTACACCCAGTATTTCCTCTCTCTCTCTCTCTCTCTCTCTTACAAAGTAAAAGCTCTTTATTATCCACTGGGAATTATACTGTGTAGTTAGTTCTTTAAATTTCTTTTATGGAAGAATGAAATTGTTTACGGAAAAATCAGGTGACCAGAAAGTTGATCTTTGAGTAATGAAACAATATTCTCTCTCTTTTTCTTAATTAGCAGATTTGTTGCATCAGGAAATATTAAAAACGAATTATAACTTAAATTCTGTCTTTCAAAATTTGCAAAAATAGATATTATATTAGAAGTTCAATTTGGAAACATAAAAATTAGGAAAAGGACATGAATAGCTTTATTCTACATTTTGAATTAGTGTGAAATGTCTCAGGAAGCTGATTATGATCTGCTTTAGCAGACAGAAGATAATCAAACTTTGTCAGATCAATGTACTTGAAATCATTTTGCAATATAGTGAACGTCTTCTAATTCTAAGGCTGAATCTCTTGTAGTGGTTTAAAATGCAAACTTCCTCAATACCATGATAATATGACAATAATTTGACTTTAAAATGTTCTGATATTTAAGCTTTATCACAAACAAAATAACTGATATGCTTCATATTTCCTTTCCAAGTTCATACTGTCTGTATACCTTGTAAAAATTAATTGAAATACATATTTCCCCAAGCAGGTATGTGTGTCTGCATGAATGCACCATCAGTTTTAATAGCAAAAATGGTAAAATTATATCTTGTTCCTGCTCAAGACCCACAGTTGTCCCTATTGGAGATAACCACTTACCCTTTTTCCACATTTATCCTCCCCAAAATAGGCAATACTTATGTGGAAATGAGAGCATTCTGCACCAGTGTTTGAAAACACTTTCTCACTTTTGTCTTAAATATTCTTTGATTTATAAATATGTAGATCTAATTCATTCTTTTTATTTGACACATACTGGCATACTTCATTTATATAATTATGTAATATTATTGATGGATGTTAGACTACTCACAATCCATATTGCAAAAATATAATGCATCATGCATCTTTGTGCATATACATTTTCAAAAAATAATTGATGTTGATTTCCGGGTTAGAGGTATGCCAAATAATATTGGTGAATTATACTCCAGTGATCAAACTTCACATAAAATTGCAATCCCACTTAGGATACGTAATTTTTTCTGTTTTCTAACCTTTCTAGCCACTGATGATCATGAAAGTCTTAAACAAAAATTTCATTTGATCAACAGTCATTTCACCTTTTCATAGATATCACTAAGTCACATGTGCCTTTTGCTTTCTAATGAATTATTAGTCATCTGTGATCAATTCATAAGAATTCTTAATGGTAGTAGGATTTTACTTTGTACTAAACAGATGTATTTAAAATTTATCCTTAATGCTTCAAAACAAATCTAAAACAATGAATTTATAATAATTTTGCTTTTTGGTACTCTGAATTGAACTTAGGGGCACTCAATCAATGAACCACATCCCCAGCCCTACTTTGTATTTTATTTAGAGACAGGGTCTCACAGAGTTGCTTAGCTCCAAACTTATGTTGAGACTGGTTTTGAACTTGTGAAACTCCTGCCTCGGCCTCCCAAGCCCCTGGGGTTACAGGTACACAACACTGTACCCAGCAACAATTTAAATCTTACTGTGATTAAGTTGATTCAATGACCCTGGAAAGGAAAAATGTAATTGAGATAGTGTCAAAAGAGACATTCTAAATGTCACATGCACATATATGCACACACACACTTAAATTTATATGGAACTTAAATACTCCATAAAATTAAATATATAAAACTAAAAAAAATTGCCCCTTCTATGAGGAGAACATCTATTTCCTTATACTTTTTGCTTCTTAATATAATACATATTCATGACAGACATTCATGAGAAATAGTTTATGAACTGAAGGTGGCGCTGATTTTTTCACAAAAATGTTGATCCTACATTGTTATAATTTTGAGATATCTTCCTTCATTCTTTCTTCATTCCCTACCCTCCCTTCCATCTCGCCACACATACCTAGCTCACCATTGGAATTTCACTATCTCTCAATAACTTGAGTTACATAATTCTTGAACAACAACTGTATTTGGGTTTTGTTCACTAATTCATTATGAACACAATTTTTGATCAGGGAGATTATTCCATTTATTCATTGATAGTAAAATGTGTACATTTTATTTAATGCCAAGTGTTTTCAAAACTCTTGTTATTATAGCCCTAGCCATGTATTTTTGTATGTGTGTTTGTGTTGGTAGGAGTTCTCCACTTCATATTATAGAATAATTATAAACTGTGCTTAATTTTTGTACTATTTACCTTTATAACTCTGTAATATATACATTTTTTAGGGCTCTACTAGTAATGTGGGCTATTTAGAAACTTTACCACTTTTTAACATCTGATTTGTTGCTAGAAAAGAAGAAAAAAGGGATTTTTATTTCATGTCCTCTCCACTCCTCTATGTAAAGTCCTAATTTGGGAAATATTATGATACTAAAATGTTTTCATTGACTGTACAATTTGAAATTATATAATTATATTATTGGGTTTATAAGTTAAAAAATAGCTATCTTCTATCTAACAAAAGAGAGACAAGTCACACACATATAGGACTTTCTATGGTCTTCTACCATCTATCTTGAGATTTCTAGTAACTCACATAAATATTATCATGGTTTACAATTTGTAATATGAACCACTTGTGTGTGCATAAATATTACAGTTTATCATTTGTGTACATTTAAGTGAATTAGTATCAGGTCTTTCCAGTGACTTTTCCATTATTCTTATATTAGTTTGAAATTTATATCCTAGAAATTGGTAAGAAGGGGTCATAGGAAAGTATTCCTTCAGATTTTACAATACTTGAAATGTATATAATTTTGCCTATTTTTGGAAGGCAGTTTTCTATGTTCCACTTAATTTGCTTTGAGGAATTTGGAGATGGTACACCTGTGAAATGTTAAGAGAAACCAGAAGAGATGCTGATTTCCCTTAAAGGTTACTTTCTGCCTCGATACTAGTAGGCATTTTTTTGAAACTTTATTGTAAATTATCATGATAATACATTTTAAATCAATCTGCAACATGTTTTTTAAAAAAACAATTTGCTTATAATTACTAAATTTTAATACTGAGATTTTTCTCAAATTTGATTTGATTTTTCAAGTGTTATTGTTTCCCTTGTAAGGAACATCATTTTTGTATACATTGTATCTGCTTTGTCTTCCATGTATATGATTTGGTTTTTGACTGTTTTTTTCTAAATATTATTTAACTCAATATTCTTAAACTTGTAGGATCAGCTTTTGCATCACCTCAAAAGTCCCTGTTCCATTTTCACATGATGGAGTCAATAATTTGAGTGACATGAAGGAAGAGCTTTATTGGCAACAAGCCAGCAGGCTGGGTACTTTTGTTCTATTTAAGACCCTTTGCTTGCTTTGGTCTTTATACTAATCTTCACTTATATACCAGCATCATTAAATATGAAGGTTTATTGCTCAGTCTTTCTTTGGTGAAGAAAATTATTAATTTAAACTTTACTATATCATCTTTTACCTAAAATCCTTATTATCTCCTGTATATTACTGTCAAAATAGCATCAGAAATGTTCTTTAACAATATTGCCCTTAATGAACAAGATTTTTATTTTATTTTATAATCACACTCAATCTAGAATTTTATTTTTAAATCAATATTTCCACAGATTGAAAGAAAAGTATATCTTGTTAAATGAGGGGAAGCTGGAGCTATACAATTTAAAAGACAGTATTCATATGAACTATGTACTAGACTTAAACCTCATTTTGTTAAGAGTGGAAATGGTTTTAGGAGATACCAATAACTACAATTGAACCAATGATATCAGTGATATAAAAATGTGTACCATATGGTCATTCTAAAACAAAACACATATAAAATGCCTGTAGATACGAAAGTCAATCAATAATCATTTTGTGAGAACTAGAAATGTTATTACAAAATATTCCATTCTCATCGTAGCTTAAATAGAGCTGTATGTCTAAAAACCTGAATTATCATTGTGAAGGTAGTTTGAAAGTGTTCATACTTGTTTAAAAATATTAATTATATATTTCCTTTATCAAGAATGCTGAGTTGATCACTATACTATGTTTTTTTTTTCCATACATATGTATTTAGCCTACAGGCAATTTACTAGTTCAATAAAAACTATTTGAAAATAGACTTTAAAGTTTTCAGTGGTGTATTGTAGCAGAAACAAAATACTAGCCAGAATATATAGGATATCTATTTTTTTTCCTAATACATTGCTAAATCTTTTAAGAAATGCAAATGATGAGATTTCTCTTATTGTATCAATTCTAAAGCACCTAGGTTTCAATAAAATTAATAAAGATAATTTGAAAACTTAACTACATAAATGAGAATTAGCACTAACACTATTTGTATACATTCATATACATATAAACATGTACGTATGCCTATACATACATACACATATATGTATACATGCATGTTTATGTATATATAAGCATTATAAAGTCTTACTCAATATATTTCCATTTTCTTGCTCATGATAAACTTATAAAATATAATACTGAGAAAATGTGATTAAATATCTTTTGAATATATTTAAAATTTGTTAGCAGAAATCATAACTGCATACCATTTCTCAAGGCATGAGTGAAGGTGTTAATTTTGCCACAACCTCACCCTAATTATTATGTTATTTTTAAAAGTATCTTTTCAGTATGTGTGTGTCATAGTATATTTGAAAACCTTTTCTCATGTTTACTATATACCTAATACTTTTGAGATTTGCCTTTCAATAAACTCTCTTCCTTGGTTTTTGCTATATATTTTTTCCTGAGTAAATATTTGATTACTTTCATTGCCTTGATGTATATACTTAAAATATTAATGTTTCATCACTTTCAAGAGAAAGACGAAAGAAAATGCATGGAGGTATATGATAGGGGAAATATGTCTCTATCCTTCCAGCATATAATCAGGGAGCTCTGCTCTTCATATTCCTCATGATTATAAATAATGGAAATAATGAAAGTTGCCACCAAAAGACTATAACCATCTATAATCAGGTTAGCACAAATTATTTAGGCTTCTACCTCAGGTGCTTTGTGACTGCAACTTAATTGAAAGAAAATAACACCGTCAATTAAAAATAGAATGAGAAGTGGGTCATGAGCGAAATGTAGTTTCTTTGGAATCAAAGAAATAAGGTATAATTAATGGAGATCTAATTAGAAAATGTGAAGACATGGATAATTTGTTCTCTTGTTCATCTATAATTGGATATACAGCATTTAAGTCATGAAATAAATAAAATAAATGGATGAAATTATATTCTGATGGGCATAATTAGCAAAATTATACTTTTAAGTAATCTTAACTATTTTTCTTCGAGATCAATACTAAGGTTTCTAGTTTAAAATAGAATCTCATCTAGTGATAGCCATGGGATGAAAAATAAAAGGTTTAGCACATTTCTTTTTGTGTGAGGAAAAAGGATTTCCTGGGATTGTTAAACCAAGCAGCTACCTGGCTATTTGGGGCTGGCAGTAAAGAAAAATGCAACTTGCGTTCAGTAGGATAATCCATCAGTGGCAGAAAACCAGTGAGAAGCACAAATTCCCCTCTGAAATACTGTTCTTGTGATTATAATTCTGGAGGGGAATTTACAGTCAATATATATCCTAATTCTAACTTTTTCTCACATACCTTGTCAATTGAGGAACTATAGAATTAAAAAGTAACATTAAAAATCAATCTACCTGAGAACACTGAGAACCTAACATATGATTCGTTTCTATATGTAGGAGTTGATTTTCCAATCATTTTTAAGAATATACATCGAAGCAATAGCTCCAAGAATTAGTTTGACAAGTCTGCAAATGTATTGAGAGTAATCCCACAAAGAGAAAGGATTGAGTTTTTTAGTTAGGTGATACACAAGGGAATGCCTAAAATGTACTCTATTTGACATTCTTTCTTGCTCTCACATATAAAAGTGTTTATATTTATTTACAAAGGTTAAGAGATGTATGGTTATCGTACATCAGCAATACCTTCTTTGGAAGGATTTTCTTTGTCAAAGAATTATTCACATTCCCATAAAATATGAAAAAGAAAGTAATATATCCTCTGTTCTACTGTGAGAAATCAAGATGTATTTATGACTCATACTAAAGAACACAAAGCACTTCATTTTACTTTCCAGTAAAATGATTGCTAAACTTGCTTCCAATTTAAAATAATTATAAAGTTATGTAATGAATAAAATCCATTCTTTTTAATTAATATTCATCAACTTAAAAATTGGCCAAAATCCAAAACACTGACAACAAATTCTGCAAGGATATGGAGCAATAGGAATGCTCCTACATTGCTGCTGGAAATGCAAAATGGTGCAGCCACTTTGAGACAATGCATCAGTTTCTTACAAAACTAAGTTTATTCTTACTATCTGATTCAGTGATCATGCTGTTATATGCCCAAATTAACTGAAAACTTAAAACCTGCGCTTATGTTTATAGCAGCTTTATTCATAATTGTAGAAAATTGGAAGCATCCAAGATATTATTTAATAGGTCAATGGGTAAACTTGTAGCATCAAAAATTTAATAATGACATATTATTGATTGATAAAGAGAAATGAGCTATCAAGCCATCAAAAAATGCACAGAGAAACATAAAATACAAATATTAAGTGAAAGAAGTCAATATCAAAATTCTATATATTGTACACATCAGGCAAAATTATGGAGATAATTAAAGGATCCATGGTTCCAGAGATATTAGGGAAAATGAGATAAAGTTGAGTACAGATTTTTTTTTTTTTAGGAGCAGGGAGACAACTGGTGAACTATAACGGTGAATGCATATCATTACACATTTGTCCAAATCCCGAAGGAAAAGTGAATCCCAGTGTAATCTGTGGACTTTAGGTGACAAATTTAACAAATGTCCTATCCTGACGCTGATGTTGATAGGGTTAGAGTTTGTGTGCATATGTTGGCAGGGTGGAATATAGGAAAACCTGTACTTTTTGATTCATTTTGCTAAGAACCTAAAACTTCTCTAAAAAAATGAAGTTGATTAATAAAAAAAAATAAGTTTTGTGGCTTGCTATATAGTCACTATGCTAACCCTTCCTCCCAGTTTAGCCATTCTCTGCACTACACATCCCAACATCCTCACCTTCAAAGAAGATAGCATTTTTTCTGCTCTGAATCTGTTGGGAGGTCAAGGCCTTCTATTTTAACAATGATGATAATAAGTAAAGAACATACAGACAAACAATAGAGGGGTGGAGCAAGATGGAAACTGAGGTAGATTCTTTGGCAGTCTCTTTCCACTGAACACCAAGTAGAACAGCTATTCATGTACCATACTAACAGTACAAAACTAGGAAAAGGAAACCAGGTGAGAGTCTATAGTTTCTGCATTTAGAATAACGAAATGAAAAGATGCATTGAAAAATGTAGGAAGGGAAGTGCTGCCCATGTCAACCCTCAAATCCAAGCAGCCCAGAGCTGAGAGGTTACTCCTTCTTGGCAGAAGAAGACAAAATTTAGTCTAGGTTTTTATCTTGAAACCCAGTATAAGGGCTGCCATGGTGAAAACCAAGTTCTGGGCCAAGCCCCATGATGCCTTCACCAGACCAATACCTAAGGACAGAGCATTAGGCCAGGAGGTAACAAGACTGCCTCCACTAACCCTCCTCTAACCTTGGATGTCAGAGGAAGGAGCAGGATGCCACCTGCTGTGGAGCAGAGGGTATGAAAGCAAACACAGAACTGTCTCAGAACTTTAGTGCTATGCCTGCCACCGTGAGCTAGGCACTCAGTAGAAACTTAAATATCCATTTGCATACCAAGCTCATAAACAGAGCCTCTAGTCCAGCTTCTTGTATCAAAGGTAGATCTGTGCACCTGCAGAACAGACTCAAATTTTGGCCACATCAGTTTGTTTTGGAGTGGAACAATGGCCCTCCACCTGAATCTATGCAGATCCCTGTGGCTGTGACACACAGGCATGATCACCAACTTTAATGGCTAAGAAACTTACTCTACCACCCAACTTCAAACTGTGGGTAGCAGGGTTATTGTCAAGCTAGTGCTTCCAGATGGGGCTCTGGAACTTCCCCTGTCCAGAAAAGAAAAGTCTAGAATCAAACAGCGTCACTGCTGAATTCTATGCGACATGTATGGAAGAACTAATAAAATTTGTCCTAAGTTACTCCAAAATATAGAAGAAGAAATAATTCTTCCAAACACATTTTACAAGGTAAGCATTACCCTCATACCAAGAACAAACAAGAACACAACAATATTAGAAGCAAAAACTATGGGTCATTGTTCTTGATAAACATAGATGCAGAAATCCTCAGCAAAATACTAGCAAACCAAATCCAACAGCACATTAAAGAGATTATTCAGTATAATCAAGTGTGATTCATCCTAGAGATGCAAGGATTAAACCTGCACAAATCAATATGTGGGATCATCATATCAACAGAAAGAAGGACAAAGATGATATGGTCATTCCATTGATGCAGAAAAGTCACTCGATAAAATTCAACATCTTTTCATGATAGACCCTGAAAAAATTAGCCATAAAGGAACATACCTCAATGAAGTCCATTTATAATGCAACAGCTAACATTATACTGAGTGGGGAAAAGCTGAAAGCTTTTTAACAACAGGAACAGAACAACGATGTCTACTTCCACCAGTCTGATGTAACATAATTTCGAAAGTTCAAGTCAGAGTAATTATGTAAGTGAACAATAAAAAGGGGATTCATTGGAAAAGAAGTCCAATAATAACTGTCTGTACATGATATTTTATAAATAGAAAAACTCTACTAGAAATTGATTAAAACTAGTAAGTTTATCAAAGTTGCAGGATACAAAATCAACATACAAAAATCAATATAAAAGTGAAAAAAAAATTAGAAATCAAAAAGAGAGATAAAATATCTCTACAATGAAAATTACTCAACCTTTATGAAAGAAATTGAAGAGGACAAAAAAAAATGGAAGCCATCCTATGATAGAATCATATGCTGTCAAACGACCCAAAGCAATTTACAAATTTCAATGCAATCGCTATCAAAATGCCAATGTCATTCTTCAGAGAAAAAGGGAAAGCAATTATAAAACTTATATGGAATCAGTCATAAACCTTGAATAACCACAACCATTTGAGCAAAATGAAAAAAGGAGGGTATTGTACAACTTTAAAACATAATCAAAATTGTAATCATAAGAGCACAGCACTGGAAAAAAAGTAGACACAGAGACCAGTGGAATCACAGGAGAGAACCTAGAAGTAAACTCAAGCATCTACATTCATTTTTTCTTCAACCAAGTAGCTACAGATATACTAGAAAGAGGGCAGCCTCTTAGTGAATGATGTTTGAAAAGATGGCTATCCACGTGCAAAGAATAGAGGTAGACCCCTATCTTTCTCCAGTTACAAATGTCAAAGTCAAAATGGTTTGAATTTTTAAATGTAAGACCTAAAATGTTGAAACTTCTAGAAGAAAACTAGGAAAAAGGACATTGTGTGGGACATGGATTTCTTGGACTAGACCCCCAAAGCACAGGAAATATAAATAAGAAATAGATAAATGTGGTTACATAAAACTAAAGTGCTTGGGCACAGCAAAGGAAACAACATAATACAAAGACAACCTACAGTGTGAGAGAAAACAATTGCGATGTAACATATAGGATCAATGTACAAAGTATATTAGGCATTCCATAAATTTAATAGCAATAAAAATGACCCAATTTAAAATGGGCAAGGGACCCGACTACACATTTCTCAATAAAAGACATACAAATGAAAAAAATGTTAAACTTCACGAATCATTAGGAAAATGTCATCACCTTACCCCAGTAAGAAAGGCTGATATCAAAAAGTGCTGGTGTCTATATGGAAAAAAGGGAACCCTAGCACACTGTTGATGGTAATGTAAATTCACATGGCCATTATGGGAAAACAATATTTAAGTTCTGCACAAAATTAAGATCACAACTACATGATCCATCAATTCCACTACTGTGTATATATCCAAACACAATGAAAGCAAAGGTCAAAAAATATCTGCACTCCTATGTATGTTGAAAAACTATTAACAATAGCCAATAAATGGAAGCTAAGTGTCCATCTGCTGATGAATTGGTAAAGAATATATATATCCACACGATGGAACACTGCTCAGTCACAGAAAAGAAATACTGTCAGTTACCACTATGTGGATGGAACTGTAGACCATTATGGTTAGTGAAATAAGTCAGTCACAGAAAGACAGATACTACATGTTCTCACTCTTGGAAAGAGTCAGTCTCATAGAAGTTAAGACTATGATGATGATTACCAGAGACTGGGGAAGGTAATAAGGGGAGGGATGGGGAAAGGTTGATAATTGCTACTAAGTTACAGTTAGCAGCAAAAGGCTCTACTATTCACAGCATGGTGATTATAGATAACAATTATGTAACACATTACAAATGGTAGAAGACAGGATTTTAAAACTTTTCATCACAAACAGATGATAAAAGTCTGAGAAGATAATATTTTAAACTGATTTAAACATAATTCTATGTATGCATGTTTGAAACATTACATGGCACTCCCATTAATATGAACACTTTTTGTGTATTAAAGATAAAAATAGTATTTTTGAATCACATTTTTCTGTATCCATATTATCACTCTTACATATGGAATCTATGCTAATTCATGTCGCTTACTTTGAGCAATAGAACATCAGAAAAAAATCATGAAAACTAAGTTTGAAAATGAATTGCATACTGGAACTTCTTATTTTGGAGAGCTTCTATGAAGTTCAAGCTGTCCAGTTAGAAACACTTGATTGAGAAAACAACCTCTTGACAAATTTCTTTTTTTGTGTGTGTGTGGTGCTGGGGATTTGAACCCAGGGCCTTGTGCTTGCGAGGCAAGCACTCTACCAACTGAGCTATACCCCCAGCCCAAGGAAACAACCTCTTGAACTGTCACACATAGGAGTGAAGCATCTTACATCAAACATTCCCAGTAGAGTTGCAAAATGACATCAGTCATGTAAATAACTCCTGAAAATTTATCCAACTCCCCACAGTCAAAATTGTCCATTGAGGCATGAGTAAATGAAGCAATTGTTATTTAAGCCATTAAGTTTTCATCTAGTAGTAATATATCCACATACAATGGAAGATATAATGACTTGTACCTTTTTTAAATTGGGGTAATCTCTAAAGTCTCTTTAAATAAGGTATTCTGAGTAAATAAAATTGAGTCAATGAATAAGCAAAATAATAATGTCATAACTTATGCTTCAGTTGATATATCCCAATATATCAATTTCATAGAGTAGTATCTTCATACCAACATGTACTCCTCAACTAATAACCTCTAAAATTATAAGGTATATCATCAGAAGTCTGAATGAAACATGGTTTCCATTTCTTTATAGAGAGAATGAGACAGAAATGTAGAAGATATTCAAGTGAGTTCCATATTGTTCACAATATGAAACAGCTCATCCTCCAAAACAGTGAATGCTATTAACTGCTTTTCCATTAAATTCTTTTTTCAAGAAATGCAATGACTGAGCATGATCCTTTACCATAACCCTTTAATTTCCAAATATAAGCTGGAGAAAAGAGATCTACAGCAAATTAAAGTATCTCCTGCTGCTTCCCCAATGATAGTCTTAATTTTCTCATTCTCTTGAGACAGAAAAGCTCTAGTTTTACCACTGCCAGGTGTTTGGGTTTTATTGAAAGCATCATTTGAACTAATTGTTTTCTCTTATTGAAATTTCTGGATGTGCCAGATTCACACTTATCCAAACCCACAAACCAGGTGTTGAGATTTTGTGGCAGCAATATAACTTTATTGGGCTCATTGTAATAGGACCTTAACTCTAATAACTATTTGCATTTATGGTCCCTCAAGAATAGAACCTGTTGTTCTCTCTTGTTTGGGAACTGATTAGTGTACTCCAGCAAACTCCAGTGGGAGTTGGCCATCTTCATTCAGATGAGTAGGAGTAAGGCTCATTTCAGCTGCAAAACTCATTCTAAAAAAATCCCTACTTGGTTTTACTCTATGACAATTCATTAGCAAATGTAGAGGTAAAGGTCTTAGAAAAATCGAAGGACATGTATATTTACATATGTTACATTCTAAAAATTTTGGGTGCACAAACTAAAAACCTCTATAGCAAACATACACTCCAGGCTGTACACATTCCATTTTAACCTGTCCAATGCGAAAAAGGAGGTAGCATGCATTACCTCCCTAACTCCTTTGGTGAAAGTCAAAAGTAATTACAGCAAGTTCTACTAGCAACCCACTCCTTGCAAGCTTGGCAGATTCTAACCTTACAAGACAAAGAGATATGCTTCCACCCTTGTCATCTAGGAAGAATTTCTACTCATTTTTAGTTTTCTCCATCTTTTATATTTCTTAGTTTTCTTTTTATAGTTTTTAATTTTATCCTTTCTTTTTTATTTTTCCATTTCAAAATATTTCCATCTTTATTATTCTTTTAACTCGTGTATTTTTGTTGTTTTTCATTTAACTTCTCTCTCCTTTCCTCCTTTTTCCCCCAATTTCTCATGGTGCCAGCGATGAAGCCCAGTGTTTCATGCATATTGGACAGGTGCTTGACCTGTAAGTTACATGAACAGCTTCTACCACAAACCAGTCCTGCTCAAAATGAAACAGACATGTATACTTAAAGAAGGGACATATGTTCCCACATGCTGATTCATGCCAAGGCAAGGACACATAGCAGAAGGCTTAGGTCTGACTCCTGAGCAGACATTCACACAGTAGGTGCAGAGAAGAGAAGATGTTTATTCAGGTCCTGGGTGGGTGATCCCCATCCAGGGGAGCTGTTTCTTAAGCACCCACCATGCCCAATAAGGAACCTAGATCTGTACAGGTCTCCAATTAGAGAATAAGAACTTCAAGTCCTTCAGTACATTGGAGCAACCGGCATCAGAATCACTTTCAAGTAACAGAGCTATGATCAACAGTGCCTGTGGAAATCCCCAAATTCTGATAGAGAATACTATTTCCATAATAGGTAACCACAGAGGGACCATCCTACATACACTGCTGCCTATACCACATCTGTCTGAAGTACCAGAGTTTTAAAAGTCCTGAAAAGACTGTGTGGATCTCTCTAACCCTCATACATTATGCATTGTTCCAAACCCAAAAATCACAACCAAAAATGCTAGTGGGAGATTATACTAGGGAGTCCAGTTGTCAACATTACACAACTACCTAATACACCAACTCATATGAACAAAAGAAAGCTGCCACATATAAGCAAAAGAGATGTCCATTCCAACACATACACAAATCTCAACATAAACACAAAAAGTGAACAAAGTAATAAACAGTTTTCTTATGTTCGAAACTTCATAGTAACGGATTACAAAGATATCAAAGTAAATGAAATCAACAAACATCATTCATATTTTATAGTACAGACCAAATGTAATTAATAGACATCTAAGGACTACTGCATTATTTTCATAAGGACATGAACTTCTTACAAAACAAACCCTATACCAACACTCAATCATATTGGTGAAGCTCTGACTTCCTTAACAAGGCCCCTAATACTCAAGAAAATATACTAAAGAATCGGTAATTGGTATGGCATCAAATTAAAAGGTTTCATCAGAGAGAAGAAATGTTAAAGAACTTGAAGATACAGCCTACAGGATGGGAGAAAAATCTGTGCCGGTTTTTCCTCTAACAGGGGATTAATATAAAGAACTCAAAAAACACCAAAAACAAATAAATAAATGGGCAAAAAAATCTAAATAGACATTTCTCAAAAGAAGAAATGCAAGTGGCCAGCAAATATATGAAAAATGTTCAAAATATCTAGAAATCAAGAAAATGCAAATCAAAGCTAAGAATTTCATCTCTAGTCAGAATAGCAATTATCAAGAATACAAATAATAAATGCTGGAAAGGATGTGGAGGAAATGGTACACTCATACATTGTTGATAGGATTGAAAATTAGTACAACTACTCTGGAAAGCAGTTTGGAGATTTCTCAAAGAAACTAGGAAGGGATCCACCATATGACCCAGTTATCTCACTCCTCACTATTTATCCAAAAGAACTAAAATTAGCATACTGTAGTGATCGTCACATCAGTGTTTGTAGCAGCACAATTCTCAATAACCAAATTATGGAACCAGCCCAGATGCACACCAGTCTTATTCAGAGATAAAGAAGAATGAAATGATGTCATTTACTGGTAAATGGATGGAACTGGAGAATATCTTGCTATGTGAAATTAGCCAGATTCAGAAAATCAAGAGTCAAATGTTTTTTCTCTCATATGTATAAAGTAGAGCAAAATAAGGGAAAAAAGTAGGTGGAAATTGGATATTATAAAGACATATAGGGAAGATCAATGGAGTAGAAAAGGATTGAGAAGGAAGGAGAAGGATGGGAGAAAAGAGGAAATAAGGAATGAATCTAACAAAATCGCACTATGTAAATGTATAAATAAACCACAGTGAATTCCACCTTTATGTATACATATTAAGCACCAATCAAAAATAAATGTGAGGTTGGAATATTAGCAGAATAGAGGAAAGAGTATAGTATTTGAAGAGAAGGGGAGGTATAGGTACTAAAATTGAGTTAATCAAATTCCATGCATGAATTTTTTTGTCTGAACGAACTGAAGTATTATGTATAACTATAAAGTGCTAATAAAAATCAGACCTACATTAAGTAATAAAGCAAATATTAGCAAATTTGAAAAGGTCTAAAATAATGTCTTGAATCCATCAGTTCACAATAGAATAAAACTAGAAATCAAAGCAAGTGAAACTGCAGAAATAATACAAGTATACAGAGATCAAACAACCCACTATTGAACCAAAACAAACTAAACCATAAATCAGTAGAAGGAAAGATATAATAAAGGTCAGAAAAGAAATAAATAAGAGAAAGTTGAAAGAATAATTCAAGGGATCAATGAAACAAAGATATGTGTCTTTAAAAGACAAATTTGAGAGAACTTTGGGAAAGAGGCAAATAAAGTCAGAGATGAAAAATGTGGTATTATAATGGATAACACTGAAATTCTAGCATTCATTAAAATATATAGAAACATTCTTAGCACAATAATTCAAATTCTAAAAGAAATGGACAAATTTCTGGAAAGGCATTATCCCACCAACACTGAACCAAGAAGATCTAAATAACATAAGTAGACTATTTTAGTCAGCTTTCTTGCCACTGTGAACAAAAGACCTGTCAAGAACAATTTTAAAGGAGAAAAATTTATTTGGGGTTCATAGTTTCAGAGGTCTCAGTCCACAGATAGCTGGCTCCATTACTCTGGGCCTAAGAAAAGCAGTTCAGAACATGGTAACCAGGAAGCACAGAGAATGCTCCATTCACCAAGAACAAAATATATATACCCCAAAGGTATGCCCCCCCCAATGATCCACCTCCTTCAGCCATACCCTACCACCAGTTTAATATCTTTCAATGAATTAATGCATTGATTAAGTCACAGATTTTATAACACAAACATTTCACCTCTGAATTTTCTTGCATTGATTCACGCATGAGCTTTTGGGAGACACCTCATATCTAAATCATAACATAGACTATAACAAGTAATGACATTAAATCAGTGATACGAAGTCTCCCAAGAAAAGTCCAGGAACAGATGAACTCACTAGTGAATTTTACCAGACTTTAATAATAGAAATGTTTCTCAAGGTATTCTTTAAAAAAGAAAGTAAGGGACTGGGTAGAACTATAACAGACCAGGAATCAAAAGCTAGTATTGACAAATGGGATTACATGAAACTAAAAAGCTGCTACTCAGCAAAGGAGACAATCAGCAGAGTAAAGAGACAACCTATAAAATCAGAGAAAATCTTTGGCAGCTATTATATAACCAAGGATTAATGTTCAGAATTAAAAAAAAATTAACAAAAATGAAGAAACCCAATCAATAAATGGACAAATGAGCAGAATAGACACTTCATAAAACAGGAAGCACAAATGGCCAATATATCTATGAAAAATATTCAAAATCTTAAATCATCTGGGAAATCAAAATCAAAATTACACTGAGATTCCATCTCACTCCATTTAAAATGACTATTGTTAAAATGAAAAAAAAAGCAGTAACAAATGCTGATGAGGCTTTGGAGGAAAAAAGGAACCATCATACGTGTTTGCATGGCTGGAAGTAATAAAAATTAGTATAGCCACCATGGAAAGCAGAATAAAAGTTCCTCAAAAACTAAAATAGACCTACAATGTGATATCAGGGTATTTGCCTGAAGAAATGAGGTCAGCATAATAAGAAAATACCTATATACCCATAATTGTTTGAGCACTATTCATGAGAGCCAAATTAGAGAATCAGTCTAAATTCCTATCAAAAGATGAAATGATAAAAGAGAAAAAAAATCTATATATCCACTCATTGAATAGGGTATATTCAGTTACAAAGAAAAACGAAATCTTGCCATTTTAATGGACATGGATGGAACCTAAATTTAGGTTAGACAAATTAAGACACAGAAAGACAAAAATCATCTTTAAGTAAAAGAGTGTCTATTAGGGGCCTTAAATTCTGGAAAGAGGATCAGGGTGATGGATGAGAAAGTAGATGGGATAGAAGGTGAAGAGAGGGGTCACATAATCAAATCTCTATATGCACATGTATAGAAACATCATAGTGAAAATGTTTATTTGTATAATTTACATATGATAATAGGTATAGTAATAAAATGGATAAAAAATCTATTGAAAAAATGAAATGGTAATACAAATGTCAATTTATACAAGCATCCTACAAATCATTTGAGAATTGTTCATCAGAGCAATTCACTCCTGACATATTTTCATGAGGTTTGCAATGTGCAGAATAATTTCATGATGTGGATATTACTTCCTCGTTTCATTTTTATCAGCTCAGAAGTGAAGTTTTTGAGAGGTTACATGGTATGTGATAGTCCCACAAACTGAATACAGTATATTGAAAATTCACATATTCTCAGCAAATATGAGGAAAAATATCAGAGATTTGAAAAAAAGTAAAGCGATGTATTAAATGTCAGATGTAGTATGAATACATGCATATCAACAACAAAATATCAATATCAAATTCAGTATATATATTTCACAGAAAAATTTTGGTTATTAAATAATTTTTAAGAATGCAAAATGTTCTGAGAGGAAAAACTTGTTAGCAGTCAAGCTATCGAGACTGAACCTTCTACATAAGAGCTATAAATGCACAAGTGCACAAAGACATTTTTTGTACTATGGAATATATGGATATATGCAACTGCCATTAAGAGCTGAATGAATAAATGATGGAATATCACAAAGTGAGTACCATGAAGATTTTAGATACAGACAAGAACATAAATGAGTCAGACAAAAGAGGTTGACAAAAAACTCAGATTTAAAATATTGCATGATTGCCTCTATACATGTACATATGTGTATACACATTCATATGTTTGTGTGTGTATGTGTGTGTATAATACAAAATCATTCCATATTAAATTATTATGCTTAGGGATTCATAATTAAATGGAAAATAAAAGCTACAAGGAAAAGAGGATTGTTAAACAAAGAAATGAAATATGGAATTGTACTTTGTAGAATTAGAAGGCAAGTAATTGGAAAGAGGCCCATGTAGGGTTAACGAATCTATCTAATATTTGATTTATTGATTTCAGTGACTCATGCAGATATTTTGTTTGTAATAAATCATCAAAATATACATTTCAGTCAAGTTAAATATTATTGGGGAGTTTATCTTAATATAAAATGTTTTTCTCCACAGTCTCATCAGCACTTATTATCATTAGACTGTGAAAATAGCCATTGTTATTGGGTGAGGTGATAACTATGTGGTTTTCATTTGCATTTCCTTGATGATTAGTGATGCTGAGCATTTATTCACATACTCATTGGCCATTTGAATGTCTTCTTTTGAAAAATATCTCCTTCAGTCTCTAACTCATTTTTTTTTTTAGATTTTTTCCTACCGAGTAACTTTAGTGGGAATGTAAATTAGTACATCCACTTGGAAAACAGCATGCAGGTTCCTCAAAACATAAAAACAGAACTACTATTTGATCTAGCAATTCTACTACTGGGCATATATCCAAAGGAAGTCAAATCAGAATGTGATAGGAATTTCTGTACTCTCTTGTTTATTGCAGCACTATTTACAATAGTCCAAATATGGAAACCACAAAATCTCCAATAACTGAAGAATGGATAGAGAAAAGGTGATATATATGCACAATGAAATACCATTGAACCATAAAAATGAAGGAAATCTGGTTATTTGGAGCAACAAAGATAGAACTGGAGATCATTATGAAATGAACTAAGCCATATACAGAAAGATAATACTGTGTGATCTCACTTGAAGGTGAAATCTAAAAATGTTAATTGAACAGAAGTTCAGTACAGTGTTAGATACTGGAGAATGGGGAGAGGAAGAGAGGGATGGAAAAAGTCTGATCCACAGGTACTAAGTTACAGTTAGATAGGAGCAAGAAGTTCTGGTGTAGTATTGCAAAGCAGGGTGATGATTGAGAGCAATGTACATTGTACATTTCAAAAAGTTAATATGTATTATATACTTTGAAACATAAGGAGAAAGAATTTTGAATGTTTTCAGATAAACAAGTGAAAAATTGGGACAGTGTACATATGTTTAACCTGATTTAAATATTATGTAAATTAGACATATTGAACCATTATTGAGTACCCAATTGACAAATACAATTTTTATGATTTTATCAGTTAAAATAAATTTAAATAAAGAAAATGGTAATCTTGAAAATAAAACAATAAATAAAAATAAACAAAAGTGTACATCATATTACCACAATTTTTTTTTGGTTATCTTAATTATTTAGCAATCTATTATAATTTTGAAATATATGGTTTAACTTGTCACAGTATCACAAAGTAAAAAGGGCTTAAAAAGAGTGAGAATAGAAGGAAGAAGTGGCAGATGCTAGCTAGCAGTGTTTTTTTTTTTTTTTTTTTTTCCAAGATAACTGAGTTTTTAGGAAAAAATCTTCTACTCTCAGGACTTTACAAAAAAAAAGATTAATTGTGCCCTTTTAACAAACAAACACTGTTTGCCAAGAACACATAAGTTTCTCTCAGGAAGAAAAACCCTTCAGTCCAACAAATAAATCAGAATATGGGTTCTTCATCTGCTACAAATCACAACATTGATAAATGAAATGAGTTAACATTTAGATCATGGGGTAGTACTTACATACAAATCCAAGATGCCCAAAATATTGTACCTCAGTCCTTCTAAAATGCAAAATAATACATTTCATTCTTACTAGGTATTAAGAAGAAACACCTTTCTTCTTAAGAAAGTCATTTTGGTCAAAATCCTTTTGTTCCCTTGAGTGATGCCTTTAAATGTTCAACATCTCTAGCAATTAGAGAAATGCAAATTAAAACTACACTGAAATTTTATCTCATTCCAATCAGAATGGCAATTATCAAGAATATAAGTAACAAAAAATAATGGCGAGATTGTGGGGAAAAGTGTACACTAATACATTATTTGTGGGATTGCAAATTGATGTAATCACTCTGGAGAGCAGGATGGAGATTCCTCAAAGAACTATGAATAAAACTATCATATGACCCAGTTATCTCACCCCTCAGTATATACCCAAAGGAGTTAAAATCAGTATACTACAGTGACACAGTCACATCAATGTTTGTAATAGCACATTTCACAAAACCAAGCTATGGAGTCAACCAAGGTGTGCTTAAATAGATTAATGGATAAAGAAAATGTTGTGTATATATACACAATGGAGTATTACTTAGCCATAAAAAAGAATGACTCCGTGGCATTTGCCAGTAAATGGATAGAACCACAGACTAATGTGCTAAGTGAAAAAAGCTAGTCTCAAAAGTCAAAGGTTGAATGTTTTCTCTGATATGAGGGTGCTAATTCAAAATAAGGAGGGGGGATTTTAAAAAGTATAGAAGAAAGATCAGGGGAGTAGACAAATGGGAATGAAGGGAAGGGATGAGGGAAGGAATAGGGAAAGACAGTGGAATGAATCTGACCTAATTTTCCTGTGTACATATATGAATATACCACAGTGAATCTCACCATGAGATTCATGATGTATATCCACAAGACATTAATTTTTTTTAAAAAAAGTTACAAGTAAATAACTGAAAGGCCATTATAACACAGGGAAAGGAACAGGAGGAGGGAGGAGGGGAGGAGAAGTGGAAGTACTGGGGACAGAATTAGAAAAAAATTATATTTCATTGTTTTATAATTATATCAAAATGAATCCTTTTTCTTGTATAACTAAAAATATAATAAAGAAAAAGACTTTAGGGTCATAAATACATATTTCTACAGAGTTTCAATATTTTCTTGTACATTATTCAGTTTTAGTTTTTTAGACAAGTTGGTAAGTGAGTCAATAGCACCAGAGTAAACTATACTGTGAGGAAAGCATTAACATTTATGATACCAAGGTAACATTTTGGTTTTGAAAGAGAATACATTCAACATTACATTATAGTAACAACAAAGAAAATGTATCCAGTATCATGTTTAACTTTTCTGATTTTACACTTAACGATTTATGTACTCATGGGATACAAAATAATAATCCAATATAAGTGTACAATATTTAATAATGAAAACAGTGTGGTTAGCATTTCTACCTCCTTAGACATTTAACTTTTATTCTTGTTGGAAATCTCTGAATCCCTATCTTCTAATTCTTATAAAATGTATTACAAATTGTTATGAACAACAGCAAACTGTGCTGTAGAACATTAGAACTCATTGCTTTTATGTAACTGATTTTGTTATTCCATATTCAATGACCTCAATTAACAGAAAAAAAAAGAAACAGTGACATTTACATATCAACAAGGAACTTTGCTGAGAAATAAATTAAGGAAGTAATCTCATTCACAATAGCTACAAAATTAAAATGATATATCTAAGCCAGGCACGATGTCTGTAATCCTAGTGACTTGGGAGGTTGAGGTAGGAGAATTTCAAGTTCAAAGCCAGCAGGGTGCTAAGCAACTCACCGAGACCCTGTCTCTAAAATAAAATACAAAATAGGACTGGGGATATGGCTCAGTGGTTGAGTGCCCCTGAGTTCAATCCCCAGTATCTAAATAAATAAATAAATAGGATAAAATACCTATAAGTAAATTTAACCAAGGAAGTGAATGATTTCTATAACAAAAATAACAAAACACTGATTAAAAAAACTCGACAGTCCCAAAAACAGATATCCCATGTTCAAGGATAGGAAGAATTAATACTGTTAAAATCTTAATACCGCTCAAAGCAATTTGCAGGTTCAATGCAACCCTCATTTAAATATCAATGACATTCTTCACCAAAAAAGAGAAGAAAATCCTAAAATACCTATCAAACTATAAAAGATTTCTAATAGCCCAAGTAATCTTGAACAACAACAACAAATATCTGGAGGCATTTCATACTTGACCCTAGAATATACTACATATAGTCACCTAAAGAGCAAGGCACTGGTATGAAACCTGAAACATCAACCAGGAATAACTTAATTTACCCAAAATAAGCATGGGATTGTATCATATGCACTCTGAAATCCTAAACAATAATAAAAATTAATTTAATATAGATTTAATTACAGTAACCATCTCAAGAAATTAAGAAAGATGACTCGGGAGGAAGAGAGAGGAGGATTGCAGGGTTGAAATTGATCTCAATAACTTAGTAAGATATTCAGTCATTTATTGAGAGCCTTTCTCAAAATAAAAAATAAAATGTGCTGGGGACATAAGTCAGTTGGAAGGTGCCTCTGGGTTAGTTCCTTAGTATTGACAAATAATAATAAGGAAGAATGTGAAATTATTCTAAAGCATTAATAAAACAATTCTGGTGCTCTTCTGATAAGAATATATACTTTCCCACAACTATTCTTTTTACTTCTAAAAAACTGTTTTGAGCTGGACTTGGTGGTGCACACCTATAATCCCAGTGACTTGGGAAATTGAGGCAGGAGGATTGCAAGTCAAAGTCAACCTCAACAAATTAATGAGAGACTGTCTAAAAATTAATAGGGCTGTATATGTAGCTCAGTGGTAGAGCACATCTGTGTTTAATCCCCTGTACAATAAACAAAACAAAACAAAAAAATCGAAAAACAAAAAACCAACCAACAAACAAAAAACCCTACTTTGATTACCAGTTTAAGACATCATCCTTAGCAAATTCCTTCTAAGTCCTATCTCCAAAAGTCTCTACCAGCAAGTCTTCCTACAATCCTTCAAGATGATAAGCATCAAGACAATTTATTGCTCTAGAATTTTAAAAACAATAAAAGAATCAGGAAATATGTAAAAATAGAGCTCTAAACAAAATAAGCTAAAATACTGGTCTTAAGTCACACAGCTAAGTAGCAGAGTTTAAATCGGACAAATGATAGATAAAATTGACTTTTACCTCTTGGCTATGCTGAACCAAGTAAGGTAGTAAAGTTTATTCAAGCCTCACTTTATTTGAAAATATCTGGGTAACTGTAGTTTCAGCATCATCATGAATGCTGAATTTCGTTAGAGTGAAAATAAAAACTATTGACATCTAGAAAAGAGCATATAGTCCATTATTAACAAAACAACTTCATCAGTATTTATTAAAAAGACATTATTTCTTTAAATCCAATATATCCAAAAACTCCACATAGCCAATGAGCATTCCACATCTTAATTCAATTAGAGAAAAGCAGCTATAGATTTATGACAGGAATTATGCTATAAATTAACTAAAAGTGTTGAAAAGGGTGGAAAAATTTGTTGATTTTAGGAGCTTGCATTTTAATTAATTAAGAGGGTATTTTTGCAGGGAACATGACCAAAGGCAATGATATGTGTAAACTTCGTAAACAGAGAGTGAATGACTGGGCAGCGTGCTCAAACCTTTCAAACCACTTTAGAGCACACTGACATGAAAGCTGGTAGGGAACGCTGCATAGAGTAATACTTTTTATCTGTTTATGCACTTAAGCAGCTTCATTTCATTAGAATTATCAGGTGTGGTTAGTTTGAAGAAATGTTTTTCTTTTCTCCCTCTCTTTTTTAAAATTAATTTTGATAGTATTAAACACCTCTGCTTCTGGTGTCTTCAAAGCTTTGTCAATTCTAAATGCCCTGATTATCTATGTCTTACTAAGCTGTGTCCCATTAATCAGAGAAGATAAAAAGATTTAAGAGAAAGTGGAAGAAGTACTACATTATTGATTAGTTTAAAAACCATTCTTAGCAGAAAGTGGTCAATGTGATTTAGAGACTATTTGATGGAATATTTCAGAGTTTGTCAGATAATGAATTCAATTAACTAGCGAAGTTAATTTCTTTGAATGATGTTCTAAAAACAAATGCCTCTTTTTATTATGGTGCACAATAAAACAGTAACTGAGCTTAATCACCATAAAATATTGTTTATACCAAAGCTCATTTTGTTAGAATATAATTATTTTTGAAAAGATAATCCTTTCACTGGCCTGAATTTAACAATTCCATTCTTGAATTTGAATTATGTGTTTCAAATCACTGATCTAATTCTCAAATAATTAGAAATAGAAATATTAGGTATAATTTTTCAGAAGAAATTCTATAAAATAAATGTTTAACTGTGTAGAGGAATATGAATTCTTCTTTATAAAATTTAAATAAGACAAAAATTATTGACAAATGATTTTAACTATAAGGCAAAACTTTTGCATATACTTAATCAGGGATAAGAATGAATTAGAAATTAGTATTGCTCTGTTCGTTCTTAGGCATAGAATATTAATATATGGGCAGATTATTCAATATAAAACATGAATGCTCATATGAAATGCAAACACAACAGAGGAAGGATGTACACATACACATAATAGAATCTCTCACACACACGCGCACGCACACACACACACACACACACACACACATATACTTATTGCCCAATTGGCAAATACCAACAAATTTAGCAGTATGAAAAATAATGACTAGCTCAGGCAATGAGTATTAAAATACTTACTAGAGCATTGAAATACTCTAATATTTCAAATTTGACAATTATTTTAAAAGGATCAGTTTGGTCTCCCTGAACATGTTGTCAAATGCCTTAGTAGAGATCTTCATACCCATATTGCTTCTAGGCCCAGCTGATAGGACTACATACGAAGACTTTTTTCAAATTGAATGCTGTGGAACACTGATTTTGTTGGATGTTACTTGTAATGCTCCCATAGGATGCTAAGTTAAATAACTTGTTTAATGAATAACTATTTTAAATTGTTAAGGTGCATAATTTTGTGTTCTAAAAATAAAATCATACATTTACAAAAAAGAATTTAATTTCTCTATAGAGCTTCATTCTACATGATATCAAAATAATTCAAGTCAGTTTAGTTTTTTTTTTCTTTTTTCTAATTTTTGTCATTCTCTGCTTCTTATTTTTCTTATTCTTCCTCTTCGAACAACAGTAAAATAACCAAAGAAAGGACACTAAATGAAAATAAATTTTTTAGACTGAGTTGCTAAAATACTCTTCCAGTTTGGCCGGGGCAGAGCAATGCTACCCCTAGAATAAACTAAGTATAAAATATAACATTTGGACAGAGGAACTAATAAAAAATATGTCCACTCTACAGTTTTACCTGCCAAATTTCCAAACATACATTTGTTTCATACAGACATATGTTTCACCAGAGTGAATACAGACTGGAAGTTATCAATGTTCAGGGAAATGTATTAGTTATCTATTGTTATAAAAATCATCTTAACACTTAGTCACTAACAACAGTATCAATGCTATCCTGAGATTTTATGTGTCAGCATGGGAGTGGATTATCTAGGTGTTTCTGGCTCAGAATCTCTTGGAGACTGTTATCAAGGTGTCAGGCAGAGCTGTAGTCATCTCACAACTTAATTGAGAGAAGATCTGCTTTCAAGTAAATTCACATCCAGACCTCAAGATCTTTCTGGTTTCTGTTTGGAGACATTACTTCCTTGCCACATTGACCTATTAGGCTGCTTACAAAATGGCAGTTGCTTATCCCTGAGCAAGTAATCTGAGATAAAGAGACATAAAACCTCCTTATGTAGAATCAACTTATTTTATCATCTGATTTATAAGATGTGCTATCTCTTTTGTATAAACTGTTCATTATGAGCCAGGAAGACCAGCCTGAGCACTAGAAGACTTTTATCATTATGAATGGTCTTAAACATTGCCTGCTACAAAAAACAAAAAGAAATGTATATATATATATATATATATTTATATATATATATTTATATATATATAAACACACAGGTACATATATATATATATGTATTTCACATATAGCTATGATTTATTGGATGTTCTCTATTGTATTATTCATGGTTCCCCAGAGAAATAGCACCTATAAAATAGATAGATGAGAGAAAAAGACAGAAAAATATGTAAGAAAAGCTTTATTATAGATAATAAAGCTACAAACTGAGATTTTATTATTTACAAACTGTAAATAATAATTTAATAATAATTTACAAACTGTAAATTATTTATTTACAAACTGTAGTTTTATTATCTATAATAAAGCTTATTGAATGAGCAAAAATCAATAATATTCCATCTCATTCCAGTCAGAATGACAATTTTCAAGAATACAAATAAAATAAATGTTGGCAAGGACGTAGGGAAAAGGGAAAACTCATACATTACTGGTGGGACTGCAAACTAGTGCAACCATTCTGCAAAGCGGTATGGAGACCTCAAAACAGTAGAATGAAACTACCATTTGACCCAGTTATCTTGCTTCTCAGCATATATTCAAAAGATTTATAATCAGCATACTATAGAACACAGCACATTAATGTCCATAGTAGCACAATTCACAACAGCTAAGCTATGGAACCAACCTAGATGCACATCAACAGATAAATGGATAAAGAAATTGTGGTATACATATACAATGGAATATTACTCAGCTATAAAGAAGAATGATTTTATGACATGTGCCAGTAAATGGATGTATTTGGGGAATACCTAGCTAACTAAAATAACCCAATCCCAAAATATCAAAAGTTGAATTTTTTCTCTGATAAGTGGAAGCTAAATCACAATAAAGTGGAGGGAGGGAAAGAAGAGAAGTTCAGAGGATTAGACAAAGGGGAATGAAAGGAAGGGAGCAGGACAGGAATAGGAAAGACATTAGAATAAAGATAACATATAGCACACATAACACATGGTCATAGTTTTAAGTTCTCATTTTAGAATTGTTTGTTAAGCAGCATTGCTAACAAATTTAAATGTAATCAGAGGAAATTGACTAGAGACACATAATATTCACATAAAATCAATAACGAATATAGGATTAGCCCATCCTTCCCTATTCCTCTTGGTGATAACTAAACTAGTGAAGATAACAAAGTATGAAGAAAGACTACTAGAGACTTAAGAATGGATCAGTAACACAGTGAGGAGTACCCTGGGTTTTATTTTTGCTTCATATATTTTCCATTCAGGGAACTAGGCAACAAATTGGAATTATCATTTGGTACATACAAAAGAACCCTAAGGAACCCTGTTCCTCCCATTACAGGGTGCGGGGGAGAAGTAGCCTATCAGAACATAAAATATATTTTACACTAGCTGTCCTAATTTGATCAATAAAGAATAAAAATATTGTCTTTTCGCTTGGCTGAGAGGTAAACTGAAATTTCACTCCGATGTGGACCTGTTCAACATACCTAAGAAGAAACTACCATAAAAATTAAGATTTAATAGGAGTCTAAGTTTTGTAATACAACACAGCTGAAAACCTTTTATGTGAAGGAGGAAAATCACTTGAATGACAAAATACAACACTGAACACTGAGATGACTCAAATGTAGGAATTGCTTGACCAAAGTTTTTAAGCATTAATTATAAAAATTGATCAATAAGCAATTATATTTGAAACAAATGAAAAATAGAATATCTCAGCAAAGAAATAGAATATACATTTTCAAGGGAGCCAACAGAAGTTACACAGAAAAAATATAATAACCAAAACTAAATCTTCATTGCATGCACTCAATAGTAGATTAGAAATGAGAAAAAAAATCCACAAAATAGAGGACAAGTTAATGGAAATAACCTAATCAAACAACAAAGAGAAAATACTGAAAAAATTGAATTTAATTAAGTATGTAAAATAAATCAAGAAATGACTGCATATTTTCAGAGAAAACTAGAATAATTTAAATGAAGTTCCAAGTGCTTTTGGTTCAGTAATTTACGTTATAGCTTACTTTGATACAAATGAATATTTATGGTTGTCACTTAATTTTGTGGCAGCAGAACTTTTGTAATAAAGTTTTTTGTGTGATTTTTGGAATGCACTCTTTTTGTAAACCGTTTCCAGTGGTCACGTGTATATGTTCTTTTATAGCCGGTTATGTATAAAAAAAAAATTTTAAAGAAGGATTCTCAGTTTGTAGTTTTATCATATTCTACTTTAAAAGCATTCAAATGGTACTTAAATTTGTTTGAAAAACAATGATATCTGGCTACCAGTGACACACATACCCATGTTTATAGCATCACAATTCACAATAGTCAAACTATGGAATCAGCCTAGATGTCCATCAACAGAGGAATGGATAAAGAAAATGTGGTATATACCCACAATGGAGTTATATTCAGCCATAAATAAAAATAAAATTATGTCATTTGCAGGAAAATGGAAAAAACTAGAGACCATTCTGTTAAGCAAAATAAATCAAACTCAGAAGGTTGTTTTGTCTCATATGCAGAAGTTAGAGAGGAAAAAAGGAAAAGAAAGGAGGGGGCAGATCTCATGGAAATCAGAGGGAGATCAGTGGAGAAAAGGGACCAAGGGGTGAGTGACTGGGAGGGAAGGAAGAGATGTTAGGGAGTGATATTGGCCAAATTATGCTGTTATATTGTGTGTATGTACAAATATGTAACGACAAACCCATCACTATGGACAACTATAATGCACGAATAAAAAAAATGTGGAAAGAGGGGAAAAAAGTTCTACTCTCTGCAAATGTAAAAGAAAAAAGAAAAACAATGACAATGAAAGCAATGCTTTAAGGAAGAGCAATGAAGCCAAGAAATGGAAGAAAATACCTCAGGGTGTGTGTGCACACATACTCAGCCTCTGGACTGAGACTGCTATTCTTGTACTGAGTTCGTCTTTTTCAAGATTCAAGGGAGCTTGTGGAGGGCAATTGTAAACTATACTCAGTAGGAAAAGGGGTCAAAGAAAATGAAGAGGAAGTGATAAAAATATACACATGATAATTTGAAGTTATTACTTAAAAATTTCACGCTTGGGAATTTCAATCAGACCTGCTATTCTACTATGATTCTAGTTTTGGCGATAACTTCAGGAAAAATGTACAGTGATAAATTTAACCTCTTTTTGAAGGACCATGTTATATATCCAAAACACTGGGTTTTATGCAGGTCAGTCTGGACAATAATAATTTGATGTTCTTGATCCTCATTTTTATAATCTTTGAAGAACCAGCTACTGGTGGACCTTAGTGCTCCAGGTTTCCACAGGGGAGTGTAAGAGAAGCAATCTGTGTGGTAGGGACCAAGGAGGAGCTCAGCTGTCCACTATGAAGCTGCATTTGTATTGTACAAACACTTTACATAAATATTCTACCTATTTTGATTACTTTTAGGATGCTGATGAAGATATGACTCTGAATAATCCTCTCCCAAGCTCAAATCAAATAGGATGGTTATTTCTACTTTCACTGATTTGGGGAAGAGATAACATCAAGGCCTTAGTTCCAATATCAAAGTAAGTGAGGTTTTCACTGGATATAATCTAAGTAAGTGGTTGACATAATGGGACAAAAATAGACACCATCTTTGAATCCCATACAATAAACTTATTTTTAAATGGACCCAATAGAATTTACTTTCTTAAACATAATTATTTCATTGGATTGCCATAGAAGAATTTGCTCTTTTTTTTGGGGGGGGGTGGGGATCAAACCCAGGGCCTTGTGCTTACAAGGCAAGCACTCTACTGACTGAGCTATCTCCCCAGCCCCAGAATTTGCTGAGTGAAGGATTTTATGGCATTACTTAACACCCCCTCCTCAACTATGTTCCAAGATCCTGGGACAGTTTTTGGTCTTGATAGTGTGTTCAAATATAATTTCCAGCATCTCTGGATAGCACTGCAATTTTACGTAGCTAGAAATTATTCTCTTTACATTTTGATGGTAAAGAAAACCTTGATTTGCTCTATACAGTCAGGTAAGAAACAGGAATGAGATGAACTCATATGGCTGTGAAATATCCACATCGGGTAGCAGGTTTAAGTTACTCCCTGTGTTATGTAATTATTTCCAATCTGTTCTTCCTAAGGGTTCCATTAAATCCTATAAACTTTTACAGCTTAATCTCAGGAGTACTATGTGTAATTAAGAGTCTGCTACACACTTTAGAAAGCAAGAAGGCATCGATAGTAGGGACCCATTCTCCACCTGTGGCAAAGAGAAAAACAGTCATCACTGGCTGAGAGCCAATCAATATTTAGAGATACAGGCTGCAAAGACATGACAGGGGAGTTACAGACTTTCCATGGATCAAAATTATTGATAAGTCTTAAAGCAATATTAGGAAACCCTTCTTAGTTTTCACAAAAGATTAGGATTTAATTTTCTATTTACGGTTCATGAAATCTAATACAAATTTTATATCAAAGAGATGACTAGGGGCAGGATACTTGCAAAATTTAAAAGATTTGTCAGAATAAGTACATTTTTACAGGTCTGGGAATGTAACTCAGTGGGAGAGCACTTGCTTAGCATGCACAAAGCCCAGGGTTCAATCCAGAAGAAGAAAGGAGAAAGGAGAAAGAAGTGGTGGTGGAGGAGGGGGATGTGGCAGCATTTCCAAAGGGTGAAATGTTATAGAAATAAATAGAATGCCAAGTTTAAGTCCTATTGAAAATGTTCATCTAAATCTGCCAAACTATAAATTTATAACATTGCTTAGAGTACTTGCATTAGTATAGTTAAGAAAATGACAAAATACTATCAAGAAAAGATGAAAGTAGAGTGACATTGAGTGCCAGAAGTAATCACTTTTAACCCATCTGTTCCATCTAATCATGTACAAATTCTTATCACAAGTGTTCTGAAACTAAACCTCCATATCATACCATAAATATCTCATCATGGCTCAGTAACTATAAAGTACATAATGCTTCACATGTCTCTAGTACATCATTACCTATTAATTAAAATAATTACTCAACAGCATCAAATTAAAATATCACAGCTATATTGCTCCAATGTTTCAAACTATACTTTCAGTTAGTACATTTAAGTAAGATTCTAAAGAGAGTAACTTTTTTATTTTTATTTGACTTGTCTTCTTTTTCCTACAATAATCTTCTCTTTCTGCCTGTCATGTCTCAAATCATTGATATATTGAAGAAAGCAGAACATCTGTCCTCACTAATGCTCCTATTACAGTTTTGTTTGGTTCCTCTTGGAGTCCTTTTTCAGTTTTTCTATATCTACTTTTTTGAAAGTTGGTAGTAAAATCTAGATCCTTGAATATAACTAAATTTGGGTTTGGGGTAAGAATATCTTACAGGTGGTATTGTGTTATTCCTGTTACATCACAGCAGCAGACAATGTCAGGATACCTCACAACTGCTGATGTGACAACTAATTAATAAGTCCAGATGGTTTCGGACTCATTTCTTCATTTTAATTTTTCCATTAACCATACATCTAATGATGGTAGCAATACTGAATAGATTTACAGTTCCCCAAAGATATGTCAAATCTGTAATTTTTCTAAAAAAATACCTGTTATTTCTCCTGCAATTACTAGCTAACGTTATTCTATAAATGTCTTAGTTCATTCTCCACTGCTATAACAGAATGCCAAGAATACCACTTAGAAGTTTATTTCTCACATTTCTGGGAGACTGGGAAGTCCATCATACAAGGGCTGCATCTGGCCAGGGCTTTCTTTTCTACCACAACATGGCGGAGGGTACGCCATGTCCAGAGTGAGGGAGTGTGACAGCTATTTCTGAGACCTCACTTTCCCTTCTCATAAAGTCATTAACTGCACCATGGAGACCCACCCACATGACCTTATCTAATCCTAATGACTTCTCAAGGGTCCCATCTTCAAATGCCATCAATCTATGGATTTAGGGGATTAAGTTTCAACACAGGAACTTCAGGGGACATATTCAAATAAAACCAACGTAGAATTTTTCCACTTTTCCCCCTGAACCATTTGGTTATTCCACTCAACATAGGTTCTGTATAATGAGTTTTTCCTGTTCTCACATATACTTCACACAAACCCCTAACAATGCACATGGATCTTAACTACTTTCCTTGTTTTTGACATATTTCATTTTTACTCTTTATAAATTTCAAAATGGTAGATAGTGAAGATTTAAAAAAAAATCATTATGAACTCCTGGGATATTTATAGAGCTGATGCCTCTGACGAAAATGCTGGGATTGTTCTCAACATGCACAAATTATATCCTATTGTATGATAGGTCAGGGTAAGCTCCCAGGACTTTTCAATATAACCTTCTCTGTAGCTCATGTTGTACATGTTCTTCTTCAAACCTACAATCAGAAATTAATCTTAAAATTCCTGGAAATTTTCTTGGGAAATAATATTTAGAGAGTACATGCTAGGTGCTAGGTGTGCCAAATAATTTTTTTTTTTTAATTTTATGACTTTTATTGTGTGTAGACCTTTTCTAACTTAGGTTTAAATTTGAAATTTCAACGTTTTTAAAAAGGAAAACAATGACAGCAAAACAAGAAACCACCCTAATATAACAGTGTTAAATGTAAAATTTAAAGTTTTATGTACCTTTCCCCCAATTTTTTATGTTTTTAATTCTACTGACTTAGTCTTCAGTAAATCATAAGGATCCATCGGATCAATTTTTGTTTTGCATTATTTTATAAGAGGTACTAATGAAAATACTGATGTTATGACTTTTATCCTTTTATACTAGTCTCTCAAAGAACAAAAACATACTTTTATGTTTTAAGGAATAGGAACTTTTTCTATCTTGTAATTATTGTATGGGAACATTTTAGAAATCTAAGATATTTAGGGATCTTAGCATCCTTATTTTTCCTGTAACCTTAATAAATTTGCTATTAGTAGTCTAGAAATCATTCCACCATCATTCATGAATTATTCCTGGTCATAAAAATAACTAAATTGATTATAAAATGGAGAATGCTTATCATTTTGCATCATCTTTGGTTTTATTTTATTGCCTAAGCAGCAATTGTTGTTGGTACATACATGTTTTCAAATGACTGAAAAATGTCATGATTATTGATTCAGAAGTTACAAATAAGTTTTAGTGATAAGGCAAAATCACTTTTCAAAACAGGATAAAATAGACAGTTTATCTTTCTAATTTTCCTTTTCTTTGTTTAACTTTCTTGAACAAATTGGAGAACTTCCTTTGCAAAAAGAAGAATCAAAAGACAAATGCAAAGGAACATATCATAGTGCTTTACCTCTAATGATGGTAGTTAACCTTTCCAGCAAAATCATGTGCTGCATCTTCAGATGATGATAACCTAAATTCAAGTAATGAAACTCAAGAATGAAAGAACAATATATTTGTAAAGACAAAAATAAATGTCATTACATCCAGTTAATTATTCAATAGGAAGGACTTCATTACAGAATATTTTGTGAGAAGAAACAAGATAATTTTGCTATAAAAATGTGGGACAATATTATCTCATTTTTCATTATGCTTATAAATCAAGTTTTGATAGTTTTTATAAATTAAAAATAAAATATTTGCACAAATAAATATTAGAAGAAAACATACAGGTAAGAAATATAGGACTGTTACAATTGGTATTAATGAGTGTTACAGTTTGGATGTGAGGTGTCCTCTGAAAGCTCTTGTGTGAGACAATGCAGAAAGGTTTAGAGGAGAAATGATTGGGTTATGAGAGTATTAACCCAATCAGTGAATTAATCCTCTGAGTGGTGACTGAAGGTAGGTAGGGTTTGACTGGAGGAGGTGGTCATTGGAGGTGTGCCTTTGGGGTACATATTTTGTATCTGGCTAGTAGAGTCTCTTTCTGATCATAATGTGAGCTACTTACCTCCACCACACTCTGCTGCCATGTTGTTCTGCCTCATCTCAGTCCCAGAGGAATGGAGCCTGCTGTCTATGGACTGAGACCTCTGAAACCTTAAACCCTCCAAATAATTTTTTTCTCCTCTAAAATTGTTCTAGTGGGGTCTTTTAATTGTAGCAGTGAAAAGCTGACTAAACCAATGGGTCTAAAAGCAATTTCAAATTATCAGCAAAGAAGATGAATATTCTTTCATTAAGAACACTGTATATTTTTAAAGTTTTGAAAAGAATTACAATTTAACAATGAGGTAAAAGATCTATGGATAATGATAAAACTATAAATGCACTTAAAGTCAGTATTTATAAAATGAATATGCACCAACAACTTATGAAGAGTTGCATTAAAGTTACACTGCCAATAGTGAGTATATATAATTGCAAATCTGGGAAAGACTGAAGAAAAATTTGAGATTGTTTGCTTCAAGTCTTATAAATATTTGTAGTGACTTTTTCCACTACCTGTTATTCTGTACATTATTCATAAGGTGACACAGTATAAAAATAATTAATTGCATCTAGATGGTGAATAGTGATAACTGTCCCTTCCCAAGATAAAGAAGATTATGGTGAAAAAATTCTTTCTTAATAACACTGTGTTATTTACAGTAACTCACAATTGTCATGTTCTATGAAGCTGCTACAAATGCATAATTAACAAACACTGGTTGCTCCTAAGGAAGATAAAAGGTTATGTTCTTGAGAGTCACTGGTTATAACATTTCACTGACCAATCAAAACATAAATTTATTTTAATGTAAGTTTCTGTTGGAAGATACATTATTTAATAGACATTGTTGGATCATTAGCATTCAATTGTTCAACAATAGTATTATAACTTGCACCTGAACAAAGCTCATTGTTTTTCTCCATGAGGCACATCATAGCTTCCTTGCCTTCAGGAGTACTAGATAACACTTCAGTACTACACACTGGACCATTTTAAATGGTGAGACTACCAAAAGGAAGCAAAGAAGTGTAAAAAATCTAGCAGTAATATACCATGAAAAGGACACTAGCTTATAGTAGGAAAGGTGCAGTAAGAAGTCAGAGTTCTGCACTGTTCCACCTCAGCAGGACCTCTGTGCCTAGTGACTCAAGTTTGTGACTGTTCTATGCATATTGAGACCGTAAAAACACTGTGAATATGGATTTTGAGGTTACATTTCACAGAATATGTAAATTCACAAAGAATCTATGAATTATAAGAATCAAATGCGTTTGCTTCATACTACACAAATATAATGTGTTTATGAAGCACTTAGAGGGTCTCCAAATATTAATGCAAATTTTACTGATATTAAGATTTCTGGGGCCTTATGAAATTTTTTTGAGGTTGTTTTGTTCTGAGAATATAAATTTTTAGATACATACATGCAAAATGTTCATTTTAAGTCATGTGATGTTCAGCTTTGCTTGATACTGATTTTATACACAGTAAAGTTCTTTGCATTGTAGTTTTGAGAGACTGCCTTGCTTGCCCTCTTTTTAAGAAAATTTACTGTTTAATCATGCAAAATAGTGACATGGTTTCAAAATCAAAACTGTATTGTAAGGTACCTTTTAATTTTCCCCTTGCCATACTTTATTTCCTTCTTTAGGTAACTATTTTCAATTAATTCAGCATTTATATTCCCATAGTCTCTTTAAAAAAATAGAATATATATATATATATATATATATATATATATATATATATAGAGAGAGAGAGAGAGAGAGAGAGAGAGAGAGAGATACAACTGGAGAACTACAAGCTAAGTGAAATAAGTAAGACTTGGAATGTTAAGGGTCAGAATGTTTTCTTTCATATGCAGAAACTAGACCAAAATAAGGGGGGCGATGGGGGGAGGAGAATCCCATGAAAATATAAAGAAAATCAGTGAAAAGGAGAAGGTGATTGAAAAGGAGGGAAAAGGGATAGGAAAATTGAAAAACTACAGAAATTGACCAAACTATGTTAGGTACATATATGAATAT
Source organism: Sciurus carolinensis (assembly GCF_902686445.1). NCBI lineage: Eukaryota > Metazoa > Chordata > Mammalia > Rodentia > Sciuridae > Sciurus > Sciurus carolinensis. Next base: position 92,973,263 of record NC_062224.1, read on the forward strand.
ACCACAGTGAATTTCACCTTTATGTGTATCTATGCTGCATAACAATCATAAAACAGAAGCTATAAATAAATAGAAGATCAGTAGAGTAGAGGAAGGCCAACAGCGGGAGGAGAGGGAAATAGGAAGAACTGGTGAGTGAAGTGGAGCAAATCAAACCCATGCATGTATAATTATGTCAAAATGAACCCCGGTATCATGTGTAACTATAATGAAGCAATAAAAACATAGAAATGTTTTATAAACGTATATGTATATGTGTGTGTAAATAATAGTGTATATACATATAGTATGCACTTGTGTTCATATTATTAACCCTGTAATGCTTCACTAGTGATACCCTTCTTTTGTACTTTTTAAAAAATAGTACTTAAAATATATATTTGGGAAACTACTATTTATCAATATGTATAAATTTAAAACTCTTCTTTATTTATCTTACACCTGAAAGGAGCTCTATACAGCATGTACATATCAGAGTGCATTCGTTACTTTTAAAAAAAAAATCACAATGCCATGTACCTTGCTAATTCCTGAGTTTTGTTACGCTGCATAACAGTTATATTGTAGAGCACACACAGGTAAATTGCAGAGAAACTTTAAGAGTATTTAAGGATTGCTGAATCAAAATATAATTACCATATAAAATAAGATACAAGTTCTTGGCAATGTATTAAAGGTTACATTTTTGAAGAGTCAAATTAAAATTTCAAAAATTTTAACAATATACTTAACATTAATGTAGTACATACTTTTATAGATAAAATTTCATTCTTGATAAAAATTAAAATGATGCTGTCTGGAATTCTTGGCGGTCAGTATCATAAGAAGCTTTATTCACACAGAAAGGGAATGCATTGTAAGGCAGATCTTACAACTTTATCTCCTAATCATTTAACAAACTAATTTTAACAATTAAACAAAATTGAAAATTTTAAATCTTGTTATTCTACTTCAATGGTGAAATTATTGTTTTTATCAGCTTGTTCTGTTTCTTGGATAAATACTGAATATTCTTGAAATATTGTTAATAGATCTTAAGTTATATAGAACTTTTTCATATCACTTGTTTCTGAAAAACTGTCAAGATTCTCCTAAAGCATATACTAATATGATTTTGCAAGTTCAAAAAAATTTACCTTTACAATTCAAATGGTAGAAAATAAAAAACATTACCAATTCATTTTAACTTGATTTCCCCAAACTGGAATTTTTGTTTAAATCAGGCATTAGCAAACTTTCACTAAATATCCAGATATAAAATATTTTAGGCTTTATGGATCAAGAGGTGAATTAATATGTTGCTATTATATGAAAAGAAGAAAAAAATCCACAGCTTTTAACTCCAAATGCAAAACACATTACTAATAGAATTCTTTTTTAGAGGAAGTGTTAACTTTTTACTTAATTGTGTTCAAAGTTAGTGGTTCCTGTTACCAAAATCAAGTGCAAATTACTATATTCTAATGCTGGTTTGCAAATAAATGTTACATATTTTACCTTCTGAAATTTTCATGCAAATAAGTATTGCCTATTTATATGATATTGCAAAGTCACATACACACGTGTATACACAAGTATCAAACATTAAGAAATAATCAAATATCGCCCTTTTATTTATTATCATGCAAAATTATTTTCTTTATCAATATATTCCAAAACATTGTTTTAACTTGCTACTTAACATTTCATGAGGTTTATGAAACAATGCATATGAACAATTTATTAAACATTTATGTTTTAAAATATTTTGCAATTACAAACAATGGAGTAAAGAATATACATATACATTTCTCCTATTTGGTTCATCATGATCTTATAAGTACAGACATAAATTTTTCAAAATCTACCAAATTTTAATCTTGAGAGACTTCACCTATTTACATACTTGCAAATAAGAAAATTGGCATATTTTGTTTTAGTTTAAGTCCTGTGCATGTCTTTTACATGTGTTTTCTTTTGTTAAATATCATAATTTAAGTATAATAAAGGTTTTCTCACATCTGTTTTCTTATTATTAGAAAGATGTTTTATCTGATGTAACAATTGGTAGAATATTGTTTTATTTGTTTAGCTTTTCCAAATAGGCCATATTTCTAATATTGTTTATTGAATATGAGGGACATATTTTTAGGAATAATATTATTTATCTTATCTACATGTGTAGGTATGCTAGAGTCTACAAAGCAATTACTCTGACTCATTGTTCTTATGCTTTAGTATTTGATATCACAGTTTCACTTGATGAAAATCCATTATATATTTGATACCATGTAGAGCAAATATTTTATCAACTAAATAGAAATGAAATAATAATGCACAGTTGGGTATGATTTTCATGTACTCTTTCTAATGAGCACAAAAGCATCAAGTAGTTTATGGTATTATATTCACTGCTGTTTAGGGAATAATTCCCAATAGAGAAAAGAAATAATAACTATATTTGAAATTATCTTCTCTTTCCATCCCATTGCAAGGTTCTTTGTATGTATTAAATAATAATCAGATAACATTATTGTTTTATTATTTTTCATTAATAAAAAATAAAACTAGTCCTCAGTATTAAAGAGACTTTACAAAATAACAAAAAGCTAATTGTCAAGATGGGACCAAGAACTATGCTTTTAAAACCTTTGAGCACATACTCATTCAAGGTCAGTCAGATAAGTTGCCTATAATATTCCCCCAGCATCAGGCATGTGTGGGACTCTGCAGATTGCTGGAAGGACTATAGCTGTCTGAGACCTCTAGATCTCAATAGAATTCAGGAGCAATGAAACCTACTTCTCCCTTGGTCATTTCACTTCCCTTCAGAATTGTTAGTTGAATGCTTGTTTCACCTTTGCTGACTTTGCTTTCCCTTTTCTTTCTTTTCTTTTCTTTTCTTTTTTTTTTTTTTTTTTTTTTTTTTTTTGATACTGGGGATTGAATTTGGAGGTACTTTTACACCAAGTCACATTCCCAGTCCTTTTATTTATTTACTTCATTTTGAGGCAGGGTCTCACTAAGTTGCATAGAGCCTCGCTAAGTTATTGAAACTGGCCTTGAACTTGTGATTCTCCTGCCTCCACCTCCCAAGTCTCTAGGATTACAGGTGTGCTCCACCATTCCTGGTCTGATCCCTCTTTCTAATCTTGCTTATGGGACATTGTGAGAATGCAATACAGAAGTAGGGTAGAAGTGAGGCTACATTATGGTAGACTTTCTCTCTGAAGAGTTTATCGCAGCTTCTTACGTTGGCTAAAAGACTACATTCGTCAGTGGTAAACCAAACCTTGACAAAATCAGCAAGAAAAACTTCAAAACTTCACCTGCCTCATCCACACTGTCAGACATTGTTGACCTCAACCACATTTTGGGGTAGAATCTCAAGGCTGTGTCTCATGACCCCTGGGTGTGGACCTAATTGTGATATGCACTAGATTCCATCTATGCTTGTTTTTGTGAAAACCAACACAGCAAGTTGTAACTATGGGTCTTTGTACTTACATGAACATTCATTTTGCTTAAGATTCTCCATAACCCCTCCTCCCAACCTCTACCCACCCATAGTGAATCCCACATTACCTTCCCTGTTGGTATCTGCCATCTACTGTAATGTCAGCTGTTTTATGCCCCTGTGGCTGTTTTACCCTAATGACCTGGATCTGCCAAGGGAACTGGATGAGGTCTTTGGCACTTGATATCTCTTGTCACCTTATACACTTAACCCTGTGTATCATTTTCAAAGGATTCAAATTCTATCAAACGTTTTCAGTTACAAGTTACAGAAAATCCAAACCAGTATCCTTAAACCACAAATACGATAAACAGGACTTGAACGATTCTGAAGAGCCAAGCACTGATGCTGCATAATGACAGCTCGGCAATGAGAATATACCTCCTGAGCTCAGGCTGCAGTCATGGTTCAGTTGCCTTTCACCCCCTTCCTCCTTGGTCTATCTCTAAGTTAGATAAAGTACCTTGGTGAAGCAAACTTTTGAAATTCAGTCTGATTGTACTGATTTTGGTTACTCCTCAAGCATTATGACCAGGAGGAAGGAATATGCAGGGTCCGATATTCCACATCTTAAACCCAGGCCCAATGTCTGCTTCCTAAACAGCATATGGATTCCCTACATAAAAACAAAATACTCAGGGAAGGAGACAGTAAATTTATATTCTAAACACAAGAAACAAATGCATAGCCTAAGATGTCCACAATGCTTAAGGGACATGGCTTCAACATGACCATTCTAAGTATATTCAATGATAAGTAAATATTATTATGGTTTGATTACATACCCCAAAGTTCATGTGTTGAAACTTAATCCCTAAAGCAACAACCACTGGGTGTGGATCTAATTGTGATATGCTTTTGAGAGGGCCTTTAAGGGGTGATTAGGTCTTTAGGATAGAGTCCTCATGTCATTATCAAGGGAGTCAATTTGTCACTGTGAGAACAGGTCCTTATAAAGGATCAGTTTGGGTCCCCTCTACTGCTTTTTTCTTGCCCCTGTGATGATTTCTGCTGTTATAAGGTCAGAAGACCTTCATCAGATGGTTCTTGATCTTGGATTTCTCAGCCTCTAGAACCAGAAGCCAAATAAATTTCTTTTCATTATATAGCATCCTGTGATATTGGTATAACAGCACAAAATAGACTAAGAAATATGACATTTCTTATTTTATAAATGTGGATATCGACAGGTAACAGATTATAGAAGTTTATAAGAATTATGCTGTCTACATAACTTTATTTAAAACATTTCAAAAATCAACATGTAATTTTATCATAACATGTCACTTTAAATATGTATCACCATTTGGAACTCAGCAAAATGCATTAAAATATTCCTATTTATGTGCTTCAAACTGACACATTTTTGACAGATTTTGCTTACAGCTTCTCAAATTCATTTTCTCTCTCAATAATTTGATTATTGAGATAATTCACTAACATAAGAGCAAATATTAAATATATTTAAAACAAATATTTGAATAAGTAAAACATTAGCTTATTAATGATTACCGACATATTTTGAACTGTACTGTTATGTTGGTAGAGTTTTGTAATCTTTTGTTAAATTTAAGATAGATAACTTATTTGTTAAATTGGGAAATAGAAATTTGAGATATTTATCAAGTACAACGTGTTGTTTTAAAATATATACATACTGCAGAACAGTTAAATTAAGATAATATATGCATTATCTCATATAATTATTATCTTTTTGTGATGAGAATTAAATCTATTCTCTTCACAATTTTCAAGAATAAAATGCATAGTAAAAATGTAGTTACCATATTGTACAAAGACCTTTCGAACTTATTCCACCTCTCTAATTGGATGCTATATCCTTCAAGCAAACATCTCTCAAGCACAATCCCCTTACAATAAAAGTCCCTGGGAACTATTATTCCAGTTTCTACTTCTTTGAGTACTAATTGTAAAATTCCAAATATAAGTCAGATCACACAGTCTTTGTCTTTCTGTGCCTGGCTTGTTTCACTTATAAGATCCTCCAGATGCATGTATTTTGTTGCAAACAACAGTATTTCCTTTTCGCCTAAGGCTGAATATTATTTTATAGTGTGTATATAACTTGAGTTTTTGATGCTTTGATTTTTTTTTATAATTGATCATTTGTCATTCAACATAAACTTAAGGATAATTTTCTTTCATTTCAAAAGATATCCAGTTATGAAAACATTATCTCCGTGATGATTTACAATGTTTAGTTGGCCTAGCCATTAACATAATATTCTTTTCCATTTGTGCAAATCTGAGTAAATTTTATGGTAATGTTTATGTAAGCTCTGAACAGTCCTTGTTAAATTTCTTCTGATGTGTTTCAAGAATCATGTTGCTTTGTGAATGGTCTCATTTTTTCATTATGTATTCTAACCAGAATTGTCTGTACATAAAAAATTGCTACTAAATCTTATGTGCTTTTATCTGGCTACTCTATTGATATTATAATTTAAATAATATTTTATTTGGTAATTATAACCAGATGCTAATAAGAGGACTGGGAAACAACAGTGAATTAAACAAAATTAAAGTTGCTTTCTTTCTCATACAAAAAAGTATAAAGATTAGAATTCAAAGTTTGCATAGTCTCTGATGGTTTTAGTAAGGATCAGGCTGCTCTTTTCTCTTCTACAATCCTTATTTTGTGAATTTCCATCTCATGTTTTTGTCCTACTGGCTCAAAATAAATTGCTAAAGCTCCATGTATTTTATTTCTATTCTAGATACCAATATGAAGGTAAACATGATCAACCTAGCAGCCAGAGGGGTCCCTCTCCCTTTTATGGAATCATCCATGAAGTTCCAAAGATTAAATGTATGTGTATCATGTGTCAGATAATAGTCATACCAAACTTACTTGCAATGAGGGCTAGAAAACATCTTTTACCTAAATATACTATATCCAACAGCAGAAGTCCTAGTTAGAATAAAGGGAAACATGCTTGAGTAGTCAATGGGCTATCTCTTAAATAAGTTTTTAAATAAGGATTTAGAACATGTCTTATTACTTAATCTTAGCATACTTAACATACTAACTTTGTTATTATTCTTAATATTCTTATATATCTCTATAATACTAAAATATTATAAACTGGTGATTACAATCAAAATAATTACAACAATAATCATGCTGTTTTTAAGTAGACATTCTGCCAGACAGAGATTAAGTAATATCCACATGTTTTAACCGGAACCACTTTAAAGTAGACCACTGGAGATACTAATAGCTTCCACATTCCAATCACAACATGCAATTTGAAGATTAAATATTTCTGACTAATTTTTAAATTTTAGTTGTTCATTTTATAATTTAAAACATTCATTTTTCTACTTCTGCCTTCTAATTTGTCTATAATTTGTTATTCTAGTTTCCATCTGAAATTTTTATCATAATTCTATTTGAACTTTTCTAATTAGTATTATATTGTGCTTTTTTTTAACCTATTGTCTCTCACTACCTAATTTTTTATAAGTAGAAAATAGCTTGTTTATTCAGTAAAAATTTATGGAGGGCTTAGGATATGCCAAGCAGTATTCCTGATAGCTTCCTTTAAAATAACTTGTAATTCAATCTGACATTATCTTCTAAGTGATGAATGGAAAAAGTTTGTATTTATTTTTTGAACTGTTATTTTGTTTGGTTCTGTTCTCCTTTTATGTCTTGAGCTTTAATTTTCCATTCTACATATTCTTTGTTTTCCTGCTGATTTGAAAGTTAGGGCTCCCATTTGTAATTGTACTAGCAATTTTTATAACCCAAATAAAAGAAAATTTAAACCTATATTTCCTAAATAACAAAATCAAGAATGAAAGAATATAATTTTTCTAACATAATAATTCTTTCTGCATTTCTAATGTGAAAACCAAGGAATGAGGTAACTACAAAAGATTTTATGATGTTATTTAAGTCAAAGGCACAATGGTTACATATAAAAGGAGAATCTCTCACCTAGAGAATATTCTTTCTGGGGAAAGTGAAATAGAAGGCATATACTAAGACTGGTATGTGCTAGATAGAGACTGTTTAGAGATGGAAAGTTCCAACTAGAAGACTCACGTTTCATTAACCACAAAGAGTCCCTAGGAACTGAAGGGTCTATCATCCCTCTAGTCTTCAAGCTGGCTAATGAACATTTTTCATTTTAGCTAATATCCAAACTCCAAAATTAAGGGAATCCAGAGAACTAGAAGAAGCAGGACGCCAGTTCCATTAAACAAAGCAAGTTGTCTACCAGACCACAACCATCAGTCAGATGGGTAACAGCATAACTAGAAGCTGTACTACCTTCTGACTGTCCAACCCCAGAAAACCAGAATGCATAATTCTGCCTCATTTCCTAAAATATAAAATAAGAATGAAATGAACATCATAACACTCTCCAGCTCCTTAGGTTATTATGAAGCTTAAGTGAGTTAATATATATACATAAAGAAATTAGGACAACCACAAAGAGATGGTGAGCATTGTTTTTGGTAAACAGATACAAATATCCCTGGTGCAGAACACTGGATCTTGATGCCGTGGTTGTTACAGAATCCTGTAGGCAGTTTGAAATGATACCCTGAGAGTCAAGGCAGTGTAGGCATCTGAGAAGACAGTTCCTAGGCAGAAGGTTGGCTGGGTCCTGCCTCCAGTGATCTTTATTGCAACCTGGTTCTCTCTCCAGCATTGGCTAGATTCTCATTGTGACTAGATTCCTTCCAAAGATATTCCTTTTCTACTTATATGAAATGTTTATATATTTGCAAATCAGCACCATAATTTATATTAGCACTCTTATTATATGCTTCATAATACATTATGCACACAATCTCAAAGTACATTTGAAAGTTTTCAGATTATAAACTCCATGTAGGAAGGAGCTGTTCTCAGTTCTGTTTCCTGTGGTGTTACCAATATTTAATATAGTTACCAAGACAAACTCTGAATAATTGATTGGCAAATATAAGTGGAGTCAAGGGAGTAGAATGGGTGAACATAGGTTTTGATAGCCAAAGGGAAAACCAGTTTAGAGTCAAGTTATTCCAATGGAAAATGTGCTAAAATATATATTTTACCCCCTACAGTAAGGATAAAAGGGTGGAGATGGTGAGAGTCTTGAGCAAGTGGTTCTATTTTTAAGAGATCCTAGAAGTATGTCAAAATGCTCACCGGCATACAAAAAAGCCTTAAAGTGCCAATGCAAATTAGATGTCACTTAACCTTGCAATAGGAATCTGAATGTCCTTTGTGAATTGTAATAACTTCTCAAAAATCTGCTATTCTAAGAGGACAAATTGCACCCTTTCTGCAGCTATCATGAGGGAATACTTGCTACAGCACGAACACACAGTTGCCTCTGGTACACTGAAAGATCAGTTATTGTCACAAACACACAATAAGTAAATGTAACAATACATGGCCCATGGGATTTTTGTCAATTTCAATTTAACTTCTCAAAAATTCAGAAACTCAATATAATACCAGAAAGAGGAGTTTGGTTGATGAGTTTGTTCTCAGTGCTTTTCAAGAGTTCTGCAATTCTAAAGAAACTGCTTTGAATAGACCAATGTGATTGAATTATTTGCATTGACTCTGGGGTAAAGGGAATGACTTTCATTTTCCTCCCAATCATTTAACCTTCAAAGGAACAACAACAAAAAGGAATAAAGTAGAAAATTATTGAGATTTTTTTTTTTTACAAAGGCAAGAGTCTTACTATATTTCTAAAATAATTTATTAATTATAACTTCATCTGCAACCTAGAGGCAAATAGAATGCACACCTGGCCTTCAAGGGACACCCCTGCTCTTGTAAGGAGCCTCTCAGCTTTGTACCATTTTACCAGGACCTACTCAAGTCTCTTTACTCACTCATTGTGCTTTCAATCATGCCTCAGTGCAGGGAAAGTTCTATTAGGAACTAATTACAATCCCCCACCTTTCCACATTCCTCATCTCTTTCATTTCAAAAAGTCCCTCTTATTTATACCACCTCACGTTTATCCCCTGCCTTTTTATCTTTACCTTCACACATCTCTGATGTATTTAACACTTTTGTCATTTTTGTGATTATGTTATTATCCATTTAAAAATATCACCTTCATGAATTCCTAAAATAGTCTTAGTCACTAGGCACAGTGGTGTATACTTCTAATCCCAGTGGCTTGGGAGGCTGAGGCAGGAGAACTGGATGTTCAAGACCAGCTCCATCAACTTAGCAAGGCACCTAAGTAACTTAGCAAGACTCTGTCTCCAAATTAAAAAAAAAAAAAAAAAAAAGCCTGTGGATATAATTCAAGGGTTAAGTGTTCCTGAGTTCAATCTCCAGTACCTAAATAGATAGTTCAATAAATTTCTATAATATCTATTTATGTTCAATCAATCCATATTATTATGAAAATTATGCCCCTGAAGTCATTATGTCTGTCTTCAGGGGATTACCAAATGCTAAATCCAGAGAATATCTTTCATGGTTTCTCTATAGTATTTACATTTTGATCATCTCCTGGAATACTAAGAGTGTGTACTATTATGAATCAGCTATTATTAAACACTGTCTCTTTCTCATTATTATATTCCTCCTTGTGGAGAATAAAGAGTGATTCCAAATAAGAGCCAAGTTTATCAGAACCACATGGGAAAACATTCTCATATATATTTCACTTAGAAATTCTGAGCTGACTAGATGACTACTTAGGTATCTAGGATAAACACATTGGGGGGAAAATCCATTTCTGGAAGCCAATCAATATTGCAGATAGGAGTATGCAATATTCTTGAGGGTGGATTACACAATTTTTTTAAAAGGTTGAGAACTATTGCCAAGTTAAAGAAAAACTAGACAAGCATACTGAACACTTCAGTTTTATGAGGGTATAAACATACAGTACTTCCATTTTTCTCCAGGTTTTTCTTCCAATTGTACTACAAAGAATTTAAATCTTTTTTCCTCCCTAGATGAAGATATTTATTACATCTTTGGAAGATTCCATAAGTCCCTGGTTCTTTTTGTTTATTAATTGCTCATCTATCTTTAGACCACAATCTTATATCTGATTTCAAGTATCTTCTGCAGCCACTGCAAGGATATTAGAGACCTGAAGATTCTAAAGTATAGATTGGGGTAATGATTTTTTCTTTTATTTATCTTCTCTCTCATCTCTGATACACTGAAAGGGTTAGACTAAAGATATGTCACACATTTTCAGTGTCCTTTTTTAAGGTCCAAATTGATTATCACTTTTCTCTGGCTCAAACTGAATGATAGAAGCATGTTTGTGTAAATGGTATGTTCACAGGTATGAGACTTCCCCAGTGCCCTGAAGGGGTAATACTTCAATGCACAGTCTCTGAATTTAGATTATGCCAGAATAATCTTGAACTAGAAAAGCTAAGCAAAGTCCTTGGAAGATACAAACAAACAGGGATACTTCAGGATAAATTTAATCTGAATTGTCTTTATGTCCATTAAAGGATTCTCTTTCAGTGATACTGTTGGTATCACAACACCTGATGGCAAAGTGTACTAAACAGCTATAGATACAAAAAAAAAAAAAAAAAAAAAAAAAGATGGTATTGGTATCAAAACAGACATGAAGACAAATGAAACAGAATGGAATAGAAGACACACAAACAAGTCCACATAGATACAATCATCTGATTTTTCACAAAGTTGCCAAGATAGTATTATGGTTTGGATGTGAGACATCCCCAAAAAGTTCACATGACAACACAGGAAGTTTCAGAGGAGAAATGATTGGGTGGTAAGAGTCTTAATACAATCAGTGAATTAATCCCTGATGGGTGTGGCTGGAGGAGGTGGGAATTGGGGTGTGGCTTTGGGATATATATTTATATCTGGAGAATGGAGTCTCTCTCTGTTTCTTGATCATCAGGTGAGCTGCTTCCCATTGCCACGTTCTCCCGCCATGATGTTCTGCCTCACCTTGAACCCCAAAGAATGGAGCCCACCTTCTATGGACTAAGACTTCTGAAACCGTGAGCCCTCAAATAAACCTTTCTTCTCTATAATTGTGCTGATGAGATCATTTAGTCACCGCAGTGAAATAGCTGACTAAAACAGCTTTTTTAATAAACAGTAAGGGGAATACTGGATATCTTTATGTAGAAAAATGAAATTAGATCCCTATTTCTCACCTTGTACAAAAATCAACTCAAAGTGGATAAAAGTTCTAGGGATTAGACCAGAAACATAGCAACTGCTAGAAAAAAATATGGGGTTAACACTCCAAAAATATCAGTGCAGGCACCAACTTCCTTAATGTGGTTCCTAAAGATCAAGAAATAAAACCAAGAATCAATAAATGGGATGACTTCAATTAAAATGCTTCTGTGCATCAAACATACAACTGAGAACTTGAAGAGAGAGCCTAGAGAGTGGAAGAAAAATGTTGCAAGTTACTCCTCCAATAGGGGATTAATAGCCAGAATATGCATAGAACTAAAAAATCACCCAAAAAATAAGTACATAAAAATAATCCAAAGAATACATAGGCGAATGAGGTGAATAGACTTTTCTCAAAAGAAGAGATGCGAATAACCAACAAATATATGAAAAAAAATGTTCAACATCCTTAGCAATCAGGGAAATGCAAATGAAACTACACTGAGATTTCATCTCAATCATCAAAGTACAAGCCATAGTAAATGCTGGTAAGGATGTAAAAGAAAAGGTACACTTGCACGTTGTTGGTGGAACTGCAAATTTGTTATGGAAAGGAGTATGGAGAGTCCTAAAAAGACTAGGAAGGGAACCACCATACCACCCAGCTATGAACCTCCTTAGTATTTATGCAAAAGTTATAAAATCAGGATATGTGATAAGTGCATACCAATGTTTATAGCAGTACAATTCACAATAGCCAAGTTATGGAACCAACCTCGGTGTTTTTTTTCATACCTAAAGAAAATGTGGTATAAATACACAATGGAGATTTTACTCAGCCATAAAGAAGAATGAAATTATGTCATTTGATGATAAGTAGATAGAACTGGAAAACATCATGCTAAGTTAAATAAACCAGAACAGAAAGTCAAGGTCAAATGTTTTCTTTCTTAGGTAGAAATTAGACAGAAATTAAGAATTTTAAAAGGTGGGGGAGGGGGGAAATCTCATGAAAATACAAGGGAGAACATGAAGTACAGGAAGGGAAATGAGAGGTGGGGAGAAGGGATGGGAAAGGAAGGAACACCAGAATGAAATTAGCCAAAGTATGTCATGAGCATGCATGAACACATAACAACGAATTCCATGCTTATGTACAATCATAATGTACCAATTTAAAAATAATTAAAACCAAGAAAAAGAAATATCTTTCATAATTAAATTTCTTACAACATAGAAAACACCAGCCTCTGCCAGGCTTATTGGTAATTTCTTTCAGACATTTAAGAAAGAAATAATTCCAATTATACACAACTCTCCCAGAAAATAGAAAAGAAGGAAACACTCCCAATTTATGCTATGATGCCAATGTAGCTCTGACATCAAAACTAAAATGTTGCTGGGCACAGTGGTACAAGCCTGTAATCCCAGACTCACAGGCTGAGGCAGGAGGATAGTGAGTTCAAAGTCAGCCTCAGCACAGGCCAGGTGCTAAGCAACTCAGTGAGACCCTGTCTCTAAATAAAATACAAAATAGGGCTGAGGATGTGGTTGAGTTTTATCCTTGGTAGCACCCCCCCAAAAAAAAAATTCTAAAGTGTCCTTGGAACTAAAATCTTCAAATCTATTTATATGGTTCTGTTTTGTTTCATTGATCATATATATATATATATATATATATATATGTATATATATGGCATTTGTATGATAAGATATATAGACATATTATTTAGGTGTGCATACATATCTACATTTATATGAGTATGCACACACTCATATATATATATATATATATATATATATATATATATATACAAATATCCCTAATATGTAGAAAAAAAGAAAAGTGAATGTAATAAATGAATGCATATTTTTGATGTAAGTTCTTGGGTACTACTGTAGTGGAAGATCTAATGAAGACATGCAGAATCTAAACTAGTATCTAGGAGTGATACAGCAGTTTTCTAAATAATAAATTTGCATTGCCATTATTACAATCTTTTGAGAGGCTTCGGATGTTTTGTTGTTCACCTCTACCATACCAGTTCAAGAAGTTACACTGTTCCATGCCAAGACAAAGAAAGACAAAAAAAAAGAAAAAAGAAAAAAAATTCCCCAACTACCAAATTGCTGCTTTGGGAAAATGCTGACCATGTGTGATCCCCTTTAAACAATCATATGTGGAGCATTTTTTTTAAGAGGAAATAGTTTTACTAATTTTAAGGTACACTTCTAGCCAGTAAATTTTAAAAATAAATGCTTCCAATCTCAATGCAAGCAACTCCTTTTTAAATGTAATTACCTAATGATCAAATTTGTAGGCTTGAAAAAGTTCTTCCATTCAAAACATGCATTACCATGAATATGTTCATTAATTTTTTATGAAAAGCAAGGAATTATTCCTGCAAATTATTTGGTTGATATACTTTAGTAAGGTGTTTTATTTAAGCATAAACCTTTTATAGGTTTGTATGTTTCTTGAAGTAAAATTTACAGACTCTGAGAATTAATAAAATATTATTCATTGAAAAGGAACTATAATGTATATCAGAAGCTCAATCTCCAAAATCTTTTTCCCAAATGCAAGGAAATATTCTCTAAACAAATGCAGTACTTACAAAGGTTTATATGGTGCTATCAGGGAGAATGTATTTACCTTGAGAATGTATTTACCTTGTATTTTAATTATTACTTGCTGACAAACTAAAATACAACAAAACACAAAATGGTCAACCCTCCTGGATATTTTCAAACCATTATTTTATGAATTAGTTTCATCAAACTCTTAAGGAAGAAATTTAAAAATACATATTCTAATATGTAAGTGGCAGGAACTATAGATCCCTTAAATAGTTCCCTGGAAAATTATTTAAATATTATAAATAATACATATTTTTACATATCTATACACATATACATGCACACACAAACACATACACACGTAAGATTTAAGAACTTAAATTCTGGAACCAATGCTTTAAATTTGAATCTGTAGGCAAGAAGCTTGGTGGATCTTAGAACACCCTAATATTAAAGTACTGGCATACAAATAGCTATAGAAAAATTGATAAAAGAGGGTTCAAATTATTACTATTTTTCTTATCATTCTGTGACTAAAATATATTGAGACACACCTTGTTGTTAATAAGATTTGAAAGGAAACTTAAGGAGAATATGTGTCTAATATATTAATGTCTCCTTTGTAATTAAATTGCATTCTGGGAAAAATTGTCTACTAGAAGTTGGTATAATGGCGTAGGCTAATCATGAACTAGTTCATTACACATACAGCATCAACATCATTATGTAATCTCAATGGAAAATGCTTCTTTCTCATGCTTTTTTTCACTAATTTTAAATAACAAGTAACAAAAACGGCATGGTATTGGTACCAAAATAGACAGGTAGATCAATGGTACAGAATAGAGGACATGGACACAAACCCAAATAAATACAATTTTCTCATACTAGACAAAGGTTCCAACAATATGCAATGGAGAAAAGATAGCCTCTTCAACAAATGGTGCTGGGAAAACTGGAAAACTATATGCAATAGAATGAAATTAAACCCCTATCTCTCACCCTACACAAAAACTCAACTCAAAATGGATCAAGGACCTCGGAATCAGACCAGAGACCCTGCAACTTATAGAAGAAAAAGTAGGTCCAAATCTTCAACTTGTTGGCTTAGGATCAGACTTCCTTAACAGGACTCCCATAGCACAAGAAAATAAAAGCAAGAATCAACAACTGGGATAGATTCAAACTAAAAAGCTTTCTCTCAGCAAAGGAAAACTATCAGAAATGTGAAGAGAAGAGCCTACAGAGTGGGAGAATATCTTGCCAACCATACCTCAGATAGAGCACTAATTTCCAGAATATATAAAGAACTCAAAAAACTCTACACGAAGAATACAAATATCCAATCCACAAATGGGCTAAGGAAATGAACAGACACTTCACAGAAGAAGATGTACAAGTAATCACCAGATATATGAAAAAATGTTCAACATCCCTAGTAATAAGGGAAATACAAATCAAAACTACCCTAAGATTTCATCTCACCCCAATTAGAATGGCGATTATCAAGAATACAAGCAACAATAGGTGTTGGCGAGGATGTGGTGAAAAAGGAACACTCATACATTGCTGGTGGGGTTGCAAATTAGTGCAGCCACTCTGGAAAGCAGTATGGAGATTCCTCAGAAAGCTTGGAATGGAAACACCATTTGACCCAGCTATCCCACTCCTTGGCCTATACCCAAAGGACTTAAAATCAGCATACTACAGAGATACAACCACATCAATGTTCATTGCTGCTCAATTCACCATAGCCAGATTGTGGAACCAACCTAGATGCCCTTCAGTGATGAATGTATAAAGAAACCTGTGGCATATTTATACAATGGAATATTACTCCGCAATGAAGAATGATAAAATTATGGCATTTGTAGGCAAATGGTCGAAATTGGAGAATATCATGCTAAGTGAGATAAGCCAATCTCAAAAACTAAAGGACGAATGATCTCGCTGATAAGCGGATGAGGACATATAATGGGGGGTGGGAGGGGCTAGCATTAGGTTTAGGGTTAGGTTTAGAGTTAGGCTAAGGAGAGCGGTAAGAATGAAGGAAAGAAGGACTGTGTAGAGGGAAAAGAGGGGTGGGAGGGGTGGGAGGGGTGGGGGAGGGGAAAAATAAAATAAACATCATTACCCTATGTAATGTAAAAAAAAAAAAAAAAAAAAAAAAAGTGGCTCATGCCTGTAATCCCAGTGACTCAGGAGGCTGAGGCAGGCGGATCTCAAGTTCGAGGCTAGCCTCAGAACTTAGTGAAGCCCTAAATAACTTAGTACGATCTTGGCTCAAATAAAAATTAAAAGAACTGGGGATGTACTCAAAGTTAAAGCACCTCTGAGTTCAAGACCCAGTACCAAAATAATAATTTTTAACCTCCCCAAAAAAAAAAAAAAAAAAAAAAAAACAAAAAACAAGGATCAAAGTCATGCATTTAATTCATTATTTCTCCATCATCTGTTTTGTAAATAAGTACTTATTCTTTCTTTAATTGTTCTAATTTGTTGTACATGACAATAGAATGCATTTATACATTTTGATAGATCACACACAAATGGAGTGTGATCTCATTTTTCTGTTTATACATATTGTAGGATCACATTAATGATGCAGTCATATATGTACATGAGATAATAATGTCTGTCACTACTCTCATTCCTACCCCATGCCCCTTCTCCTCCCTTCACTCCCCTACCCTAATATAAAGTAACTATTCTTCCCTATCCACCTCCCTCATTGTGAATTCGTATTCACATGTCAGAGGAAAACATTTGACCTTTGGATTTGGGTAGTTTGGCTTATTTCTCTTAGCCTTAATATTCTCTAACTCTATGCATCTAGCAGCAAATGCCAGAATTCATTCTTCTTAAAGCTGAGTAATCTCCATTGTATGTATGTATGTATATGTATGTATGAAATATATATATTACCACATTTTCTTTATCCATTCATCTGTGAAGGGCATCTAGGTTGGTTCCATAGTTTATTATGAATTGATCTATTTCATCTATTCTTATATACATGTTAGTGCCACAATAATGCTATGTAACAAAGCATCAGAAAATCCACTGTGTGTTGTTAGTGTTGAGAACAATGTGACATCTGTGCAGCCATGTTGTATGAACAAGCCATTTCGGAACTGACCCATACCACCCCGCCTCCCCACCCCAGGAAAGGGTGCGCAAACACTAAGGAATGAGGAACTATCTTAAGCACCAGGATACAGGCAGGTGCTACCCTCAAGAGCCAATACAGGACAAAACAGGACATACTGGGCCCCCAGGGTTTATCAAGGCTGGCAAGAGATATCTGTCCGAGAAATGGGCAGCTGCCCAGAAACCTTATCTATCAAGGGCGGGGTAGTGGGCCCTAGCCCCAACTCATCTCCTGCATAGTCACCCCCTCCCTCCACCTTCTTCCTTCAGAACTGTTCGTTTCGTGGGACCCAATGAGATTCAAATAAATTGGTGGGACCCAACCAAAAGAGAACAAATGTTGAACTGTTCGAATGTTAACCAATAACGTGCAGGTCTTTGTATGTGAATGATTGTAAATTTCTTAAATAGAGTGCTTTCTCATCCCTTGGGGCTGCTCCCTACTCAGTCATTGCAATGGTCTGAGAGGCTGGTCATGGTACCAGGCTCTAGCTTGCTTTGAATAAAACCTCATGTGTGACTTGCATTATCGTGTGTGCTTTGACTTTCTGGGGATCAGTCAATATGGACTCCAATATTAGACAATGAAATGATTTTGAGTCAGACTGGGTTTAGCCTAGCTCCATGCTGGTTGGATCTGGATCTGCTCCATCTAGCTCCTTTGACTAATAGGTCAGGAGGGCAACTTCTCATGTCAGAAGTGCAAAAGAGTCATCCCAAACACAAGTGTACAGATTGTTCACTGTCAGGCACCTATCATCCGCCATTTGCCTGCCTGTTGCCTGTCCATCGCCTGCCTTACATCTATCCATCACCCACCACACGAGGTTCACCTCCTGATCGTCTGACAACAGTCAGCAAACTGATCGTCGACCACCAGTGGAGCGCCAGTTGCCTGCTGTTGCCTGGAAGTTCACTGTCACAGTACCTGTAGGTTTGATTACATGTGTCATTTTGAGACAACAGCCAGGCCCCGTAGGACCCCTGGCTGGACTGACTGAGCCCCGTCTCCAGGATCCCTCAGCCCGACCGATCACTCCTGAAAGAATGAGGCGACACCAACTGCCAGTCCACCGGATAAGTTCCACTTTATTCAGAGAATGTGCACACTTTTATAGAGTGGAGAGAGATCTCATAGGCTAAGCTGTGGGACGGGGCGGTAGGTGATTAGGCAAGCCCTCTTGCTGGGGGATCGAAGCAGGTGTTGAGGCAGGGTGATAGAGAGCGATTGGATGCAGGGCCATGCCAGCAGGAAACATATCCCGAAAGAGAAGCAGGATATGCACCTATTGCCGAGGTGTGGTTCTGGGGGAGGGTCTTTGCAGCTGCTTGTGGGGGGTTATGGCCTTATAACTCCCTGCCACCAGGACCCCCAGACAACTGACTCCACCCTATCACGGGACCTCAGACTGACTGATTGCACCCGGCCTCCAGGATCCCACAACCACTGACCCTCCAGGACCTCTGCCTTACCAACAGCACCCACCTCCAGGACCTCCAGCCAAACCATGTCCACAACCTGAGCTGACTCCCCATTTGCCAACATTTTTCAAAGCCAGAGTGGCCATCTTGGATAATCCTGGAAGCCATATCTCCCATCTTTGGGTGGGGCAAATCCATCCTGAGATGCCTGCTGGAGACCTGAAGCTCATTGTCAGGTACCTCTCATGCATCAGGTTACTGAACACTGAGAGGTTTCATTACTATATGACTGTTATACTGTAGATTTTCTTTTTTTCTCCTTATTGAGCACATTTTAAGTTTTTATTTCTTACTTTTCTTGCTCTCTTTTCCTTTTGTTTACCTGTTCCCTCAGAGTCTCTTTTCCCTTTTTGCATGCTAACATCCATTTCTTTGGATTACACTCTCACTCTTTCTATTATCTAGAATTTCTGTATATTCTTTTCTTATCCCATTAACAACTACATCCTACATCCCTCTGCATCCTCTTTGCCTCCATAGAAACTGCAGACCTTATTGCAAATCTGTTTGTTATACTGAAGATAATATTTGAACTCATTTTTTTTATTATGACAATTTTGTTAATGTCCTCATAGGGGCTATGTGGTCTAGGATTGCATAATGTCTGAATTGGGCACTGCTAATATTGATCTCCCCTTAAAGAAAAGGTTTGGAAACCTATAGGGCCACTATAAGCCTATGGGGGAATCTGCAATAACCCAGATTGCACTGCTAGAGGGGAAGATGCATGAACAACATGAAAAAACAAGGGAAGAAATGATTCCAAACAAATGTAGATTCTATATTAATAGAACCCATTGACAGTATGTTAGAAGAATGTCAGAAAAGGACTTCAGACTATACATGGTTAAGATGATTCGAGAAGCAAAGAATGAGATAAGAAAGCAAATGCAGGCAATGAATGATAATACCAATAAGCAGTTGAAAGAGCACCTGCAGGAAGCAAAAGATCATTTCAACAAAGAGGATAGAGATTCTCAAAAAAAAAAAAAAAACAAAAAAACAATGGAAATCCTTGAAATAAAGGAAACAATAAACCAAATAAAAAACTCAATGGAAAGCATCACCAAAAGACTAGACCACTTGGAGACAGAACATCAGACAAAGAAGACAAAATATTTAATCTTGAAATAAAGTTGCCCCAACAGAGAAGATGGTAAGAAATCATGAACAGAATCTCCAAGAACTATGGGACATCATGAAAAGATGACAATTTAAGAATTATTGGGATTGAGGAAGGCACAGAGATACAAATACAAGCATATTCAAGTCTTTGCTGACAGTTACACACTTGAATTAGGTCAAAGCAAGTCACATCATAGGTATTGTTGGGGAAGTGTGTCCCAACCATCATGTAGTTCTGGCAAAAGAGTAGAAGTACATTATAGAAACACTGAGTAAAGGACTGTGACAACAATTTACTATATATGTAAACTATCAGCATCCCTGGGTGTAGAGTCATAAGATCCAAATAGGTTTCTTAATAGGTTATGGAGGACAAAATTTATTATGTGCAAGATAAAAATAATTTTTATTTCAAAAGTAATCCATGTGTGATGACATAAGTGTGTTTAATATGCTTTATAAACTAAAGAATACACAAATATGGATAGATACCTAGAAATTCTCACAATTTGATACAGATGACATTGACTATTAAAACAAGGTAGATCATAGCAGGAAACAGCAAAAAAATTTAAAGATGTGCATATTCCTATATTATATATATATATATATATGTGTGTGTGTGTGTGTGTGTGTGTGTGTGTGTGTAATTTTCCAAATGGGTTTCTTTTCAAGGTCAGAAAAATACAGCAAATACAGAGTATTTCAGAAGTAGGATTCCCCTCATTATCCATTTCACATAACACAGCATTTAAGGAAGGGAAGGCTCCTGAAGAATTTTTTTTTCTCTTCTTGGCCACAGATGGAGATTAGGATCTAAAAGCAGAACCTCAAATTATAACAGGGCTAAAGAAAATATGTTAATACTTGTGACCTGTGTTTTTTTTTTCTAAAGCTCATATATAAGAAATGATAAAGACCACAAATAAAAGTCCTCATTACAGTGTGACAAAGAAATCAACAAAATCCTTCTTGCATATATTGCAGATCATGTGTTTAATGTAATTTACTAAAATGATACAATACATTTTCATTTTGGCCTAAAGATAATAAAAACTTTTTATAGTAGACATTGGAAAAATAGTAATTTATAGAAGTCCTAGTAGAAATCTTAGTATACATGGAGTCCAATCCTAGTATGAATTCAATACTAGGGCATACTGAGTTTTTGCTAATAATATCTAACATTATTAAGTGCTTAATTTTGCCAGGTATTACTCTATGTACTTATACCTAGTACTGTCAGTAGTAATTGGTAATAACTACAAATCATACAAAGAAAACACCTTGCTTCTGGTTCAACAATTATAAATTGCCAACAGTTATAATTATGACAAAATTCAGTGACATAAGAAACATGGAAAGATGAAAATTTAAAAGAAAATGTAATAACTTTTCCAGGATCTCAAATGAAGTAACTGGAAGGAGTGGACTTCAAACTCCCTAAGTCTGTTGTTAACTAAACCCATGTGATTCACTACCATACTGTGTTTCTGTGTGGTACAATTTTAATACCCTTAGTGAAATATGCTACCTCTATATAACCCACGCTTTCTAGATGCTCTTGAAAAAATCCTAAAACATTCCAAAATCAATTTGTTGTTTTTAAATTAATGTCCCTCTTTCATATATGTATGAGGTGAATTTAACATAGACCAGAATTTTTATAAAACCTATATCATTTGTTTTTGAAGATAATATGCTGTTTATAAATTTCCAGAAATGTCCATCACAGGCAGTGAATTTTAATGTGATTAAAGTTATTTCATGGCATGAGCCACCCAAGGCTAAGTAGCTATTGTTGTTTTCACAGAAATACTGCTCAAGATCACTAAATTTTAGAGAAGTCACGTAATTGTACATTTAACAATCAAATAGTGAGTACTACTAAAATGATAACAATAGCTTTAATAAAATTTTCCCCAATTCCTAAATACTGATACTAAAATATGAAAATACATATGATGGGAGAAGTCATCAACAAGCTGAAAGAGCAAGAAGATAATGTCCCTACATCACCATATTATGTTCAAACCAGTATTAATCCAATTCAATAAAGACAAACTGGCTGCATTGTGATTCATCCTGTTTCTTCTTGTAATGAAACACTTACTTCAAAATAATGATGTATTTAAAGAAGCTAATCATTGACTTTAGATAATATACAAAATTATTCTATAATTTATTGAAATGGCCATAAGACAAGTACTTACTTAACATTCGGATATACCTAGACCTCAGAGAGAGATTTTTTTAAGTGGTACTATCAGTCATCCTAAGCATTTCTCTCATCTTCACATGTCACATATTATAACCATTAAAAGGCAAAACAGTGCTATGGAAAAGAAATAATTTTCACTCAACGACCTGGCACTGTGTCACTGCTGTGTGACTCTGGCAACATACTATTAATACGGTGTCTTTATTTTTCCTTCATGGAAGTAGGAAAATATGATTCAATTCATCTTTCAGCATGATTTAAGCATAAACACTGTTATGCAATTCTAAAGTTTTTTATGAACTCTAAAATATGCAATATTAAAATTAATTTAATTTTAAACATGGCTTTAGAAGCTTAGTTATTTGCAGAGTCCTCAAACACAAAAAGTTAGAATATTAGATGAGGTAATTGGCTGGTGATATTTAAATGTAATAATACAATCCAATGGAATCAATTACACAATATGCCAAAATAAAATTAAATGTGTAAAAATTATTAAACACGGATATAATTATCAATCTCTGTATATGTAACAAATTGCCCCCAACACTTAGCAACTTAAGGCAAATGGATGCTATGGTCAGGATACTGGAAGGGGTTCTGTTTATTTGTTTTTCTTTGTTGTATGTTTGGTGCTGGGGATTGAACCCAGGGCCTTGAGGGTGCAAGGCAAGCACTCTACCAACTGAGCCCTATTCCCAGTCTGAGACAGGTTCTTCGGGAGATTAGCTGGTGGTACTGCCTGAAGGGATTCTAATGAGTTTTGGTTGAGGAAAATGCTAACTGTTTGAAGGCTTGACTGGCACTTGAGGATTTGCTTCTAGTATGGGTCACATTTTCAGGCTGTTAGCAAATGGCCTCCTTCCCACAGTAGCCGTTTTTTGTTGTTGTGTTGTGTGTTGTTGTGTTGTTTTGTGGTACTGGGAATTGAACTCAGGAGCACTTAATTGCTGAGCCACATCCCAGCCACAACACCCCCTCCCACTTTTTTTGTATTTATTACAGATAGAGTCTCACTGAGTTGCTCAGTGCCTCACTAAGTTTCTGAGGCAGTCTTTGAACTCAAGATCTGCCTGCTTCAGCCTCCCAAGCCACTGGGATTACAGGCATGTGTCACCACCCACAACCCCACAGTGACCTTTTTTTATCAGGCTTCTTAAAAGTATTCACAACAGATTACTGTCTTTCTCAGTGCCAGTAGTCCAAAAACTTTTTTTAACAAACGAATAAATACAAAGGACAAGAAGAAGACTAAGCCTTTTATGACCTACACTTCTATGGTATATACTGTCACTTTTACCATATTTCTATTTGTTAGAAGCAAGTTACTAAATCTAGAGCACACCTATATGAAGGAGAATAAGTTCTATTTACTGAAGAGCGAGTATAGAAAACTTCGTATGCCTATCTTACAAAATTTCAAGTTCAATCCCAATGTTACATTAAGTAACAAGCTAGATTTCTCTGGTTCTACAGAATTTACTTTTATTTAGTCTATACTAATTGGTACTGTATAATCATCATTTATTTCATGTATTGTCAATAGGAAAAAACATTACCTAAAATGATGTGGAAAATTATGTTGGAAGAGTGAAAATAATTATTCTTTTTACCAACAAAGTACAGCTTGTATTAGCTTTTAAATATACAGTATATTTCTGGTATTAAAATTTCATCAGGCAGTGATTAGAAAATTAATATATAAAGGTCATTGGGGGAAATATTAAGAAAATTTTGAGACATTGAGAAGAACTAATTTATTTCTATTTTAATAGGATAATAAGATTAAAGAGGTTAAATTTTTTCTATGATATCTACTATATAGAGAACATAGGTGCTCAATAGTTGTAAATCTATAAATGGATAAATACCTTAAAAGGAAATTATTTGATTAATTCAACTAATAACACTTGCATGTTCAGATAAAATCTTCCATCAGTTCAGACACAAACAACACACCACAATTAAAATGATACCTACAGAATCATTTTGCCAAGTGCTTCTAAAAAATATTATCACAAAAGATTATCAGAAGAGTTTGGAAAATAAAAAGATACATAGTAAAATATGCTATGGGGCTAGATATTATTACTACTACTGCTACTCTTATACTCAATCAACATTATCAGTTTTTATAATAAACTTACTTGATACTTGAACAAATCTTGGGCCAACTCATATATAATTCTGAGTTACTACAGTAGTATGGACCCCTTTGTTAGCAGATTTTCCTGCCAAAGAAAGTAAGAGGCACAGAAGAAAACACAAATTAAATTTACTCATTATATTTAATTTTCAATTAGTTATAGAACAATACTAAATAATTGTATATTGTGTGTAATTTGTTTCACCATTAACTTTTGCCCATTAAAATTTGTTTTCTTCTAATTATCAGGGACTCTTCCTCTAGAAACAAAATTGAAGAAGGATAATTAGCTATTTCATGAGTATTTTAAATATTCTCTTCTGAATTCTATTGTTCTCTTCTCTCCAGTTTCTCTCCAGGTTAAACACTACTGAAAAGGAATTAGAAGTTGAATTGTGGAGTTAGGCAAGGGGAATCTTTGACTGTCTCCATTTTTCTCCACCTATATGATTCCAAGCACTATTTTAGGAGAATAAATTCAGCTGTAACACGATAGCATACCTACTGTCATGGAGTGGTGTGTGTGTGGATACAAGTTTCCTAACAGTTCTTTTGTTCTCAATTGGTCATCTATAAATGCAGCAAGTATGAAGCTAAATAGTGTTGCTGGTTAAATGATTAAGTGGTTATGATAAATGTAATGATAGTTCCTGTACTCAGTCAAGTCTGTCCTTCAGTTCATAGAGTTATTAAATAAAATTTAATATTTTCTGAGATATAGGAGTTACTCTTGTAATTCCCATTGATGGGGACAGGATTTTCCAGAATTGTCTCTCTTTCTTAAAATCTTACTATATTTTTCTTTAGTTTTGTTCTTCTGAAATTGGATATAATTTTACTCTTCTGATCTATAGATTATTAATGATAATGCTTATCAGGAGGAAAAAAATATCTTTTACATCCTATCACCAATTTTTTCCCTTGGGATACAACATTTTAAACAACTAAAAGTTCATAAACCAATTAATTAAATATAAGATGCTAGATAAATTTCAAATGGTTATGAACCTTAGTAATTTGGTTTTATCTAATTCTCTTTAGCAATGAAATATTCTTTCAGACACTCCATTTTGGGGTTCTTCTTCAAGCACAGACCTGAGCGCTGTCTGGAAGGTAGTTATAGTCCCAAATGACATCTCTGTCACTTAGAAGTCATATGATCTTGGAAACTTCCTTACACAATTTAATATTATTTTTCTCATTCTTATAATGGAGATAATAATATACTTCACAGAGTTGTGAAGGTCTAATAAAAGATTCAAAGTAGATTATAAAGAATAAAGACAATATAAGTAGTAGATGATGAATATGAAAATACATAGGCTGAACAACTGGCTTCATTATGTGGGTACAAGAGTCTGTTTGACACCATTTAACAAAAACCTAGTGACTCAACTAAGGTGTAATTGTTCTTGTATTCTGTATATGGGTTCAGAGGTAGGTAGTAGAGCACAACTGTCAATAAGAAGCTGGCTTCTAAGTAAATAAGAAGCTGGTTTGTCATTGTCCCTGGCCATCATCAGCTCAAGTCTCCTGTGTTTCAAAGTTTCACATGGACTAATATGGCCACCGAGACCCTAGATCATTATCTTTAAATGTATGTAAGAAGAAAAAAATATCAAAGGTGTGACTGTACTGTTAAATCAAAAACTTTTTTTTAAAGGCTTCTCAGAAGACCTCACAGCTAGATCCTCTCAAAGTCATTAGTAATTCTATCCCCCTAGAGAAACTAGAATGTTGCCACTGTGAATACAACCAAGTTTCATATTTTTAAAGAGAAAACAGATATTGGACAAATAGCAGATCTATAACTGGTTTTCTCAAAAAAAGAGGCTCCAAAACTTAATTAGCTTAAATGGACAACTTATTGAAATTAAAATGAACTCTTGCAATATCGTACACCCCATTTTATGGTTAAAAATTTAGATTGCAGATGCAGCACATACATAGCCCAATTCTCAAATACACAAAATACTGCAGCATCAATTGTCCCCTTTGCTGCAAGCATTTCCAATAATTTATATAATAGTCATTATGTAGCTTGATCAAGATCTCTAACTCACACAGGCAGTCAGTTTTCATGCCACAGAGATATATAGTAGAATGACTATAATAAAATTAAAATCAGGTTGTCATTTAATATTTACATTATAGCAATATGAAACCAAGAGAAATAAGAAATACCACAAACCAAAGAGCAACAAAGGTTAACATACCTATTTAAATTTTGAAATTGTCATTACATTATGTCACCTCAATAAAGGGAAGATCAGGGAGATGGGGTACCTATGTTCCCCATCATATCTATCTTAAAATGACATGGCTTCCTTTTTTTTGAAGCAAATATCAAGACACAGCTATGGTTACTATGGCAACTACATAAAAATAAAAGAAAATGTGGAATGTTTTCAAGTGATAAGTACATTTAAAAAGCAAGCATCCGCTCACTAAAGAATTGAATATAATTTGAAGCTTAAACTTAATATTGCAAGAAGTGTGTCAAAACTCATCAGTTGTAAACTCAATTTTCTCTTCTTTCTTAAAAAAATTTCATTGAATGATAAATATTGAAAGGTGTTGCAATAATAGTAAAAAAAGTTATAAACTCTAAAAATATGTTAGTGGTTGAATATTTTACTGAAAATTAACGGGGAACAAAATTTCCAGGATATGAAAGTAATTATCACAAATTGCAAGTTGTATCAATGGACTATAAAGATACACAGAGGCTCACATGAGCATGCTTAAACTGTAGGACTTCTTTTCCATGTTAATTCTTTTCCATAAGATAATTTTAAATGTGTTCTAGACAAGTCTGGTCTAATGGTTTCAACAACAAACACTGCTATTTTCCAACCTGTTTTCCTGCATCATTTCATGATACCATCATCTCCACTGTATACAAAGAGCCTAACCGCTGAACATGGGCAAGTAATTTCTCAACAAGCCTCTTCCACCAAAATATCCTGATTTCCACCAGTCTCTCTCTTTTTTCTACCCTAATGCAGGTTAGCTCTGGATCATCTCTGGACTAAGGGACTAGCTTTCTAAATTACCTTCCAGTTCTTTTCTTTCCCTCTTCCTGTCTGTGATCCAAAAAATAGCTTGAGCAATCTGTATACCTTCAAAGGACATCACTTCACTTCAGGTCTTAAAGTCTCCCATGGCTCTTTCTTGCACTTACAATACACCCCAAATTTCTTACTTTGCTCTGCAAAGCCTTGTTTAATCTAGATTACAACTCTCTTTGGTCTTTATCCCCTTACTTTCACCACTATGATCTGGCAAGATTAGCTTCCTCCTGTCTTCGAGCACCCAATTTTGTCTTGCATATATACCTTTGCCCTGTGCTCCCTGCTTACCAGAAAGTTTTCCTCCCCTTTAATTGACTTTTTCACATTAGTTACGTTTAATATGTCTCAATCAAAATTTCTCAGAAAGGCCCAAATGTCCCATCCATAGAAGAATAAATTACTGTCATTTGTCCACATTTTGCCTTTCCTGTTTCATAATAATGCTTATTACTATCTGTAATGACCTTACTTGCTTAATTTTAAATTAATTTATTTTGCCTATGCTTATTTAAATGTCATCTTTAAAAATAGAGAATGTGTCTGCCACTTTTACTACTATTGCTTCAATGTTGATCAGTGACTGACATTAAGAATTCAACATTAAATCTTGTAAAAATAAGCATAAGGAATGATAGAATCCATGTGCAAATGGAAAGATTTATGATAATTATAATGCCATCCAAAAATTCATATGCATTTCAGAAATTAAAAAAAGAGCTAGGAGCACTGTGTACCAGGAGAAAAAAAGTACTTAAAGAGTAATTGATGTCAAAGAGGAAATAACTATGAGTAAAGAAAAATACCCTTTATCATTACCTGAATCTGTCTTTAGCTTTAGATAAGTGATATGACTTTGATTTCTCACAATGAAACTTTGAAGACAAAACCTAAACATAACATAAAGTGACATTCCAAAATCAAAGTTAAAAACCAAAATAACAACAAAAATAACATCTAAAAATGCATCAGAATAAGTATAGGATTAGACAGTACGGATATTTCACTCAATTCCAAAAATAGGGCTTATTAATAAGATGTTATGATTTGCCTTTCTCTCCTAAAGATCTGAACTTATTCTTTTTTTTTAATCTATTTTTCACTTTTTGCCATACTTCCAATTTTTCACTGGTATCCAAAACTATTTCCCAAGACAAATTCTGGGTCTACAACCAAACTCTGTCATATTCTAGTTAAATGACACTGGACAAATTACTTACATGAGAATTAATTCTGTTTTGACTAGAAAGAAAATAATAACTTAGTCCCATATGGTTTTTGTTATATGTCTAAGTATTTCTAAAACTTGTAGTCTTATAATTCTTTATAACTTCAAAGCTTCTTGGGAAAAACCATTGTGTTTATGTGGAATGTATCTGTTACTACATACCATATTTGAAATTTTAACCAAAAATTTTGAAGAATACATATGTTAGTTTAATTAAAACTATAATAATAAACCTTCTATATGTTAATAGAAAATATTAATGTGAATAAATTAACATAAAATAACTATATTTTAAAACAGAAGTGAGAAGATTGGCATTGAATTATATTTTTACAAAATTTCTTTAATATCAAGATCAATAGAAGACAGCTGAATTCTTGTTTTTCTTTCTGCCTTTAGTATGTGGCTTCATTTGAAATGTATGAGTAAATTTTTATAGCATTTTAGTAGAGTATTTTAATAGTCATTTCAGATCATTTGACATTATTATTTGATACAGTATCAACACATATCACATGATAGTTTCTTAAAGAAGAGAAATGATAAAATGGACTTCATGAAGTTTAAGAAATTCTTTTATTTAAAACACATCTTTAGCAAGATAATAGACTCATCTCATACTTAAAGAAAGCAACTATGAATCACACCTCTGTTAAGACTTTTATTTAGAATATACTGAGCTCTCGAAAAAAAAAAAAAAGTCTTCAAATAATAAAAACAGAGAGATTATTTGGCCAAACACTTCACCCAAGAAGATAAACAAGCCAGCAAATACAACGATAGCATCATTATTCATTATTCATTATTCATATAAAATTTAATTTAAAGTACTATATGAATTACCCCTAAAACTCTCTTTGAACGTCTAAATTTGGCCTTAGGATAAACATTGGTGAGGACGTGAAGCAACAGGAACTCGTACTGCTGGGTGGAATGTAAAAATTTTATACCTTTGCCAAACAGTTTGACAGTTTCCTAAAATATTAAGCATACGCCTACCATATGACCCAAACATTCTTCTTATAGTTATCTACCCAAGGGAAAAATGAAGGCATATGTTCAACCCAATCTTGTATATGAATTCTTATAACAGTTTTATTTATAGAGCAAACAGTTGAAGGTGATCCAATGTTCAATACAGGTGCATGGACAAAAACATGGAAGAATATTTTTAGAGTACTTAAAAAAAAAAAAGCCATAAGAAAACATATACTATATCATTCACCTAACATAAAACTGTCGAAAATACAAACTAAATTGTAGTGAAGTGAATCCCTGGTTGTCAGGGAACAGGAAATAGGGCAAGTGGCCTACAAAGCAGGAGGGAGTATTGGAAGGGAATTCAGGAAACTCTGGGGGTTGATAGATGTATTTATTACTCTGATTGTGATGATGGTTTCACAAGCATCCCTATGTGTAATTCATGTTATAAAAATCATGGTATGTCAATTAAATCTCAGTAGACATTTTAAAAATAGAGTTGACCAAATTTAATACAATTAAATAATGTTCACTTTCATTAGGGATATTTTCAAGTGAAAAATCATTTTGTTGTTGTTATTTGTTTTATAACAAATATGTGATAGCAAAGAATGCAATGACTGCAATCCAGCTTGATGTTACTGCTGTGATAAAGTAGCAGCAGTTTACCCTCTGTCACTTTAGCAACATCGGGGGTTGGTAACGGAATTGTTCTAGGATAAAGCAGGCAGTTAAAAATACATTCAACATTTGATTCTTTCAGCACTTGATTTTGTATTATTGCTGAGAACTCACAAACTCACACACACACACCACACACACTCATAAGCATACACACACATTCTTCTTCATTCTTCAGTGATACTGGTTGGAAGCAAGCAAAAGATCAAGTCCAGCCACATTTGTAAATCTATCTATATATTGGATATTAACTTATTGTTTGCAGCTCAATTTTTAATTTGACAGGTTACAGTATTACTGGAAAGTGGCAGTGCCATGATTTGCTTTACTGATTTTTCATTCCGCAGTTATTCAGTTGTGTCAACTATGTAATACATTATTAGTCTCTTAGCTATTGTGTTGCTTCTCCAGCTAGTGACAACTTACACTGTGAGATGCTTCTGACTAGCTCATTTCTAGTTGAAACAATGTTACAAAAATCATTGGCTACTTAAGAATATACCATATTTACATGCATTATTTTTCTTTCTTATTTTTAAATACTAAATAATTGGGCTTGACATGATATTGAAACCTAACAGGTACTATACACTATTCAAAATGCTCTGTTGCATAGGAAAAATGTGGTAAATATTAATATTTTTGCCATTTTTAAAATAAAATATTTATTGCTTATATAGTTTGATACAGAACAGCTTTCTTTTCATTCTGAATTTGGAAGTTCTATACAACTGAGTACAAAGAGGAACAAAAAGTACCAAAATCAAACTTGTGATTCTCTGTTCATGTGACATAGACCAGTTTTGTATATAATATGTAGCAGCATTTTTAAAGTTCTCTTTAGAAAAATATGAAATCTACACATTTATTATTGTTTCCTGTTTAATGCATGGGCTGAAATCACTAGGATCAACTTCCTTCTTGAAGAAAGAGAGGAGAGGAAAGAGACACACATATGATGAATCTGTCTGAAACTGTCATCTGGCTGCCATGTAGCTTCCCCAGAGTTGTGTGGAAAACAGACCTCTGGGTATTATATTTGTTTGATTCACACAGCCAGGGTTTCATGTAGTGATTGAATCTCAGCACTGTGTCCACTAATTAAGGAGAAAGAAAAACTTGCACCTCAAAAACTTTTTAAAAGATTCATATATATATGAATATATGTGTGTGTATGTGTGTATTATATATATATATATATGTATGTATATACATATATAAGCCCTGAGAGAAGGAGAAAGAGAATCAAATAAAATGTATAGAAACAAATTAGCTGGACATGCAAAGATGATAGAAAGCTATACTTTTCATAATTTTATTTGTATTTTGTATAATTTCTTCCTTCTGGCATCAGAAAATTCTTTAGTATATCAGTTAATCTTTTACTCAGCATTCTTATATGTAATTAGAGCAACCACATATTGAAGAAATGATTCTCTAATATTCTACTAAATCAACAATACATCTTTAAATCTAAGTATTTTAATTGAATTTAGTTTTGAATAAATCATTACTAGATTCTAAAGTAATGAGAACTTAGATAATTTTTTGAAATTTTTGACAAATAATATTAAAATAATTTTATGGAACAAGGCAATAAGGAAATTTTTAGAATGTCAAAGTAATTCATTAGTCTCTGATGTTACAGGGCCTAAGACAATTTTAATAGAATGGATAATCTGTCTATGATTGACAGATAGCAGTGAAATACTGGGAAAAACTGAGTCAATCTCTAAAAAACACACACCTTGCACCTAACTTGAAAATATCCCATAAAACACAAGAGTGTACAAACATACATTCCATTTGCCATCAGAAAGATAATGTCATCACATGTCAAGTACCTTTTGAAAAACCCCACTGTACATGTGAGAAACCTGAGTGAAAGAAATAGCTTAATATGGTTATGAAAATAATTTTGATCTTGCTACACCACTAAAGGGATATTGCAGACTGCACGGTCCCTGACACAATATTCTGGGACCCACCTAAGAGGGGGAAGAAAAAATTCTAATGATGACTTGCTTTTAAAGGGTTTATGGTGGAATGCTCTTGGATTATATGATTTTCAGTATTTGAGAAGACTGAAGTGGGCAGAGAGAAAATTTGACCTGTATGAAGTTTGCAAATGAAGTGCTACCTGATCTTATTAGAAACAAGAAAGATGGGACAGCAGTTCAGAGTTATCTTGAATTCAAAGATTCAAAGAAGGGAAGGAGATTTTGTATCTCTCCATCAGCTAGTTACTGACCATGCACTGTCCACTTCTAGGTGACATACACTCAGTTAGGGCAGTTCTCTGTATCTGA
Source organism: Sciurus carolinensis (assembly GCF_902686445.1). NCBI lineage: Eukaryota > Metazoa > Chordata > Mammalia > Rodentia > Sciuridae > Sciurus > Sciurus carolinensis. The sequence continues at coordinate 93,005,855 of NC_062224.1, forward strand.
GGTTTATGAGTCATTTTCAGTTAACATTCCCATCACTGGATATTAGTATGTTGGCCTTCAAGAGGATACCTAAGCCAAGATCAACAGAAACTGTATGTGTGTATGTATGTGTTTAAGTGGGTAGGCTCAGAGTGGACGAGAAGAGCTAGGTCTTGAAGGAAGAGCAGGTTTTAGATAAGGAACTTGAAGAAGCTGTGACAAAGTACAGGGGAAAGAAAAGGAATACTACTGTGGCCAAGCAAACAGGTCATTAGGCCATTTAGACGAAAGACTGTCTCCTTAACTGTGAAAAACCTTTAGAGGTAAGTAGATCAATTCAGAGAACTGAACATTCTGAGGGGAAGGTAGAATAGAATCTGGAATCATGTTCAGAGAAAAAGTAATTTTCAGTTTTCCTATATTCTTTTTGTTATTTTAAATGTAACATAAAGTTACTTCTAATAACTTATATGGGAATTTGTTTTATTTTATGTAGTTTGTTCTTTTGATATGAGTTTATAGCATTATTTTTGTAGATTATTGGCTGACCTAACCTTGAATAAAGTTCACTTATCTTCGAGAGATGCCACAGGTAAGCCCACCCTACAGAAGGCTCTTAGACAACATCCATCTTGTCATCACAAAGTTTGCAACAATGTGTCAAGTGTTGCATTTCCTTAGCATGTCACAGAGACAACAATAAATGCAGCCTTATTTGAAAGTATATAACATCAGGTATCACAAAGGAAATTTTGAAGTTAAAGTGAAAATGATGAAATCTGTAGAAGGAAATAAACTAAAAACCAAACTCTTAAAGGTCAGTATTTATGAAGAGATACCTGCTTCAAAAAAAAAAAAAAAAAAAAAATTCCACAGGGAAATTTTATGCCTGTCAAGAATTAAATAGAGGGATAAAATAGAGGGATAAAAATAGAGAACAATGCTAAAATCCTACAATATCTAAACCATGGAAATAAATAAGACAGATTGTAGAAAATGTGGAATGTTAATGGTCTCCTGGATAAAACAAAATTTTTTAAAAACTTAGTATAGTCACAAATTTGGAATTAATCTACTTTCTCAAAAGGAATAATTTGATCATGATACAAAATATAGGCCATATGATAATGGTCTTGACATAGGTAACTAAATAATCATAGGTAGTGCTTCCATTTATAAATTACCTTTTTGCTTTATATATTCACAAACAATTTGTACAGTTAAGAGTATCAGTTATAGAGGATCTTACTTTATTTTAAAGATGTGTATTATTTTTATTTCAAAGCTCATCAGATGGGATGTGTGAAGGGCAGGTACAGCAGGCACTGTTGACTAGGAAGTCTACCCATGGTCTCATGCAGTCTGCAGTCTCCGAGAGGCAGCATTCCTAGGACGAATGTTCTGGCAAGCACTGCTGCCTAGTGAAGCTGTTATAGACTATTTTGCTTACATTTTGAAACATTCACACCAATAGTCTTAACCAAACCTGTTCTAAGTCACCCAGGAGTAACCAGGCATGTAAATTTAAGAAGGCACCTTGGAATTGGGTCTTTAGACTCCTTCTATTTCTCAGCTATTCACAACACTCTGATCACTCAAGTCTTTCATCTGAGGCCCTTTCTGAATCTCAGACTCAAGAAATCCATACAAATTACAAAAATCATTCAGGCTTTGGGTTTGGGGTGATGTATTACACAATGTTAGATACTGGGAGCATTAGAAAATACCTAGACAGCATGACAGCAACCAAAGTAATGTGGCATTATTTATCATACAAAAATACATACCACTTAGAATTACAAGTAGTCAGTGTTTGCAATGAAATAAAAATACTTGCATGATATTGTGAAGGAGTATTTTAAAAACATTATCTCTGTAAAATAAAATAAAATTACCATATGCCTTTCACTAAATCTAATAGTGTTGATTTAAAAATATTAAGATAACTCTTCAACCAACCACTTTGAAAAATGTTCAGTCCATACAGAGAATGTTGTTCTATTTTTCAGTTTTTATATTCTCACTGGTACAACAGTTTTCTAATTGACCCCAGAGGAAAAACTAAAGAAAACTTCAATATTTATTCTTTAGAAAATCTCTTTTCTTTCTACATAGTAGGAATTTAAGATTTTGATAAAAGAAATTTTCATTTTTGTTACTAAATATACTTAAAGTACTTCACTAAATTACAAAATTAAATGTATAAAATCTGCTTTGATAACTCAATCAGGTAATATGTAATTTTTGTGAGTTCAATTGAAATACTGGACATTTCTTTGTTAAGTAAATTAATTTTCTAATCAAGAATTAAAAACAACAGAATTGAATCTGTGTGATAATTGTTCTGACACTTTACAAATAGTATGACACTATCATTTTGTCCAACTTTATTTCAGAAAACATAAAAAGGAAATACGGAAAACATCACAACTCCCTCTCTACAAGGTTAAATTTTAGGGTCATTGCTCATAAGAAAGCAAAATAATTTTTAAAATCTGTTCTTACAGATCTAAATCTGTGAAATATTTTCAGTATTAGTTACTGCCAGTGTGTGAAGTGGAAAATTCAGATTCATCTGTCTTGTCATTCTTTTAAATATTGAGTCTTTAGGTCTATCGGCTTAAACCAGTGGCTAGCTGCTGCAAAGGCAGGTCTGAGCTTGCCAATACGAAGCAGCCACTATTAAAAAATATTTCCACACATATAACTTATGTGGAGTTCTAATGAGTCCCACAAATAGCATTTTGAAAATTTGTTCAATTAGTTATACATGACAGTAGAATGCACTTTGACACAGTTTACATTATAGTTTCTCATTCTTCTGCTTGTACATGATGTGGAATCACACTGGTCATGTAGTCATATATGCACATGGGGTAAAAACAGCTTTCTTGAACTATATTCTGAGAAATGCAAACAGGTTCTGAAAACATGCCTAAGAAATAGTACAAAAATTATAAAGCACTTAATTGAAATAATGTTAAAGATGTCAATGATGCTTTAAAGTCTAATTTTTAGGACTTTAAAAATCTTACTAAGAGTTAAAGTTGGAATATGTACCTAAAATCATTTGGAGAATAAATATGTAAGTATTGGGTATTTATTTTCATTGAAATTTTCATTGAAGAATCATGCACAGTGAATAAAGGAACATGCCCCCCTACAGATGTGTGGACATTAATATAAATCATATAAATCACTTTCTAGTGTGAGTTTCTATATCCACAACAGAGTTTGGGAGTATAGTAACGTGTAACTGTGAAGGTCAGAACCAGGGTCATTTTAACAGATGGTGATGAAATTGCTCTAGTTTTAACCTGAAGTTGCTTTCTTTTGTTGAGAGTTAATGTTTCCTTTACTAAAAGAAAGATCAAAAATACAAGAAAAGAGTCATGCATTAAACAGATCAAAAAATGCAGAAAGCCTAAGGTGAAGTTTAAAGACAGTGAGATTCATGTGTATGTGTGTCTTATGGGGTGTATTTTTTGGTTCTTATTTCCTCCAAATCTCAATGCATTACTGAATTGATCCATCTTTTCATGTACTATTTTCCAAAACCATTCCATCATTTTATCTTTTTTTGCACATTTTTCCTTATAAGTATACTTTTAATAGGTAGTCATATTTTCATTAACTGAAAAAAATTTATTGTGACAATCAACAATCCCATAGTCCATAAGAAGAATATTTGATCAAATTTTATCTGAAGCTAGGATATGGTGAAGGCCTCACAAGAAGAAACCCAAAGAGAGGAAAATGGAGAAATAAAAAAATGTATTTGTAAGGCAAACTGGAAGTTAAGTAGAATGTGTATAAAGTGAAAATAAGATGAAATTGGTCTAAAACTGTGCAATCAAGTAAACACATGTTTTGTTATCATTTACTCCTATTATTGTACCTCATCGTGAGGAATTTTTATTGAGGCATGATTTATACACAATAAAATGGTTCGGTTTTATTTGTGGAGTTTTATGAGTTTTGACAAATGTATGTACCTGTGGTAACCAATCAAAGAGAGAAGATTTCCATTACCCCAGGAATTTTTCTCATCAACTTTCATAGTATTGCATTTTAATTGACTATTTGTCTCTTTACCTAAAGTAGACAAACAATTCTTTCAGCAAAGGAAATAGATCTTGTGTATGATTGTTCTGTAGCAAATTGCGCAATGCCTAGATCAAGGTGACAAATGCCTATGAGGAGAATTAATGACTAGCATGAGTTAGGCCATATAAAAGAAAGAACTGGACAGAGTGGTGAATTGTGGGGAAAGGCTATTAACTGAGACTGAACATAGTGTATGAAAACATAAACCTTTAATACCCAAAAGAAAATAACTTCACTCATTTGAGTTTATATGTGGTTATAACTGATGTTCCTTGAAATAGTCTCTCCAGAAGAATTCTTAATTAGAGTTTTATATTAATCAAGAATAGAGTTTGTTGTAGATGACAGGTAAGACATATATACTAAACATTTACAAATACAGAATATTAGTAGTAAATATGTCTAGGTAAAAAAAAGCAGTAACCACCAGAACTAAGCAGAAAAGAATAACTCACAAGAGTTTAGGACCTTAGTCCTCTAAATATCTCCCCTTCATTCTTTACCTCTTCAAACTCTTATTTTTCACTGTTTGGAGGAAACATAGCTAGTGGAATTTTTGTTATCAACTCTAATATCTAATCACTAAAGATAAAAGTAACTCTTTATTCTATCTCTATTTAAAATATATTGAAGAAACTGTAGGCCCAATACTGCACCATATTGATGCAGAAGAACTGATTTCCTTGACAAAACTACTAAAGCAAAGAAGTAAAATCAGAGAGTCAATAAATGGGATGCATCAAATTAAAAAAAAAAACACTCTATAGCAAAGCAAACAATTAAGAACTGAAGAAAGCCAACAGAATGGGAGAAATATTTTGTCATCTGCTTCACAGGTAGGACGTTTAATATCCAGAATATACAAAGATCTCAAAAAACAACAAGACCCCACAAATAACCTAATCAACAAATTAGCAAAGGAACTCAATGAACACTCCTCAAAGAAGAAACATAAACCGGTCAACAAATATATGAGAAAATTTTCAACATCTCTAGAATTAGACAAAATGCAAATTAAAACTCAACTCAGAGTGGATCAAGACATAGGCAGTAGACAAGAGACATATGCCTACTGGAAGAAAAAGTAGGACCAAATCTACATAATGTTTGGTTTAGGAACCAAATTTCTCAACAAGACTCCTCAAGTGAAAGAAGTAAAATCAAGAATCAATAAATGGTGTGGTATCAAGCTAAAAGCTTCTTTGCAGTAAAGGAAACAATCAAGAACATTAAGAGAGAGCCTAAAGAATGGGAAAAAAATCTTTGCCACCTACACCTCAGAGCATTAGTCTCCAGGACATATAAAGAACTCAAAAAACTTAACACCAAAAAAATAAACTCAATTAATAAATGGGTAAAGGAACTGAACAGACACTTCACAGAAGAAGACAATATGATAGGTCAACAATATATGAAAAAAATCAATATTTCTAGCAATTAGCAAATGCAAATTAAAATACACTGAGATTTCATCTCACTCCAGTCAGAATGGTCATTATCAAGACTAAAAGTAACAATAAATGTTGGAGAAGATGTAGGGGGAAAGGTACTCTCACACATTGCTAGTGGGACTACAAATTGGTGCAACCAATCTGGAAAGCAGCATGGAGACTCCTCAGAAAACTTAGAATTATACCATCATTTGACCCCAGTTATCCCACTCCTCGGCATAAACTCAAAGACTTAAATCAGCACACTATAGTGACAGAGTCACGTCACTGTTTATAGCAGCTAATTTAACAATAGCTAAGTTATGGAGTCAACCTAGGTACCCTTTAACAGATGAATAGATAAATAAAATGTGGTACATATACACAATGGAATATTACTCAGTCGTAAAGAAGAATGACTTTATGACATTTGCCAGTAAGTGAATGGCCTAAGTGAAATAAACCAATCCCCAAAATACAAGACACATTTTCTCTGATGTGTGGAAGCTAACCCACAATAAGGAGGCAGATGAAGATAAAAAAAAAAAACTTAGAAGTCAGCGGAGTAGACAAAGGGGAATGAAGGGAAGGGAGAGGGAATGGGAAAGGGAAAGACAGTGGAATGAATCTGACATAATTTCCCTGTATATGTAGAAATACTTCACAGTAAGTCTTGCCATCATGTACACCCACAAGAAATGAATTTAAAAGAATAACCATGGGTAAAATTAGTAGAATGTAGAAGGGAGGAATGGTGAGGGGAGGAAGGAGAAGGAGAGGTACTGGTGACTGAATTAGAATAAGATATATTCCATGCTTTTTTAACTATCAAAATGGATTCTACTGTTATATATATTTAAAAAGAACCAAAAAATAGATTGAAGAATGAAGTGAATGAACTGTTTTAACTTGAAAATCATTCATATAAATAGGACAATAGTTCACTATACTTTATTAGGAAAATCACAGCAGGAAAAAAAGAAAGGATTCTTTTTCCAGCCTACTTCTTCAAAACTTTAAGTCAAAGTAGGGTTAATAATATTAAGTGATTCATAAATGTTACAGTTATAATTAGAATTTGGGGTAAGAAATGATTCACAGTTATAATTGTAACTCCAAAGGGTACATTATCTCTTTAGTGGAGCAAACATTCTAAGTGGAAAGAAATTTCATAAAGGAGCAGAAATAGAATGTTACATGAAGGAAAGAGAACTCCTTTAGAAAGTCACATGAAGTCAAAAGAGATAATTGCAAGATTCCAGTAATCTAGACCACCAGGAAGTTGGGAAAAATTTCAGACCATACTGGTGGCATCTGGAAAAAACATCATAACACTTATGAGTGTAACCAAATAGTCAGTTGGTACTGAAAAACACACATAGAAAATTCTGTCGTAGTACCAACATTTTAAATCATGGTGGCATTGGGAGCCACAAAAATTTCAACTCATACTCTTAGCAGTTCATGATATTCCTACTTATTAACAGATTGTGGAAGTTGTCAGATAATGACCCCGCAATGAATCCTCCTGCATATAATATGTGTAAGCCCCGCATAGTGACCTTCATAATGATTCTGAGTTTGGCCACGTCACTTGCTCATAACCCATGAACATAATACAAGCAGAGACATAAAACAAAAACGAAAAAACTCCTTTGTACTGGGGCTCACCTGATAATACTCCCAACATGTGGAGAAGAGTGGGACAGTAAATTTTAAAAGACTTTGATTAGAAAACCATGAGCATTAAGGAGCTACATGCAGGTGAGACCATCCTTGGCCATTTAACCTCATTTGATCTTATGTAGCCTCTGGAAGAAAGCAGTAGTAGAAACATCCCTGAGTTCACCTCAAATCGCTGAGCCATAGAATCAAGAGGAAATAACATTCAAGGTGTTTTAAACCACACATTTTTGGGGTGTATTATGTATGTGTTTTTGATGTACATGTATGTGTGTGTGTGATGACAAATGTACATCTGAATCAGAAATAGCACCTCAGAGTACGGCTATGACAAAAAATCTGAAACCCACGACCTTATCTTTGAGCTCAGTCAGCAGGCGGAATTGGAAGAAAAATCAAGAGGACTGATACTAGAGGAAAACACAGTGAGAAGGCGAGGTGACAGCGTTGGAGGAATCACAAAATCACTTATTGTGTCTTTAGAAACTGTGAGCAAACTGCTCCTGGATCCAGGTTGCCTGCAGTCATACCTTAGAAGATCATAGCTGTACCTAACGGACTGGTGGGTGTGGCTAGGGTTATGTCCCAGCAGAATTTGCCAAGTGTCATATGGCTTCTTCAGCTACATATGATAAATATAAGAACAAAGAGATGGGATAAAGGAAGCGTTCATTTTTCAAAGATGATAAAGGGGACAAGTGGAGTTGTCCTGACTTACTGACTTGAAAAATAAAGTTTTTCATCTCTGTCCCTCAATCTGGGAAAGCATTTTTTAAACAGCTTTATTGTGTTATATTTGACATACAGATAAATGCATACATTTGTATACATACATAATATATACAAATTAATGAGTTTAGCATATGCATACATTCATGATACCATGAATACAACAAAGGTCATAAATTTTACTGTTATCTCAAATAGGTTCCTTTTGCCTTCTCTTTTTAAGTTCATAGTACTGTATGTTAACCATAAGCACAATATTATAAAGCACAGCACTAGAACTTATAAGTGGCCTCAAGGCAAATATCAAAGCAAGAGTGAGAATGTAACACCTTTCCTTAAGACTCAGAAAGATTCAAGACTGCTGAATACATCTCAGTTGGGCAAAATGTCTTCTGAAAATCATTTGAATATTGTAACACAGTAGCCTGACACCCTTAAAGGGGAGAGAAATCAGTCCTGAGTTGCATTATGAATGTGCCTTTGGAGCATGGAGTGAACTCTCCACCCAAACTCATATAAGTTATATAAATAAATATGTAATAAAAAGACCTGCTATGCTTGGGCAATAAGGGACTGAGGGAATTAAAAATAAAATGAAACCTTTTGTTTAAACTTTTGAAATGTAGATCAAGAAAGCTGCTTTACTGCAAGTATGAACCATGTCTTTTTAAAAAGGAAGGAGAATCCAAAAGGCAGAATCAGGAACCACAGAGCAAGTTGGGCTAAGACACCACCCCCAGGGAGCAAAGTTAGAACTAACTGGACTCTTCAGAGTCCTTAGAACAGATGGGCCAGAAACATTTCCCAGTATTTTAGAATGTCTTTGAACCAGACTACTCTGTCTCTTCTGATTTTCTACTTCTACATTACAGATTGCCACAAACGTATTGCCTTAATGCAAATCAGACCTATTATCTCACACTGTTTATTCATAAGGAGTCTGAGTACCAGTTAACTGAATCCTCAGCTTAGATTTTCATCAAGTTCCCTACAAATTGGCAGTTGGCTTCCATCTAGGCCAGTAGGAACACATTTCTCTTCTCTGAAAAGCCTCGCCTGTTTAGGTTACATCAATTCAGAGAAATCTCCCTTTTAATGAACTAGAAGTCAATTGATTAGCACCATAATCAAGGAGATACAGCTCATCCTTGGTCATGGGTCCTATCACAATTGAATACATTGTTTAGGGGATGTGTACCAAGGTGGGGATCATGGGAGTCACGTTAAAAATCCCGCTTACCAGAATAAAATCATCACATGAGTATAAGTGAATCAGATGACTAGTTTTTTTGTTTGTTTGTTTGTTTTGTTTGTTTTTTTGCTTCTTTGAATGGAAAAGTAGCTCCCTTAGAAGAACCTCACTTTTATCCAGATTTGAATCAATGTACTCAAACACTCATGTATTTTGAGCATGGTGCCCCATGGCTTGAGAGACCTAGGAGGGAGTAAACAGATATTGTATGGGAAGGAGTGCAATCTTTGGGTCCAGTGGTGCACAGTGCTGAATTGTGGCAGAAACATCTCCTCCCCACAATGCCTCATACTTCTCTCCATCTGTGCACTTGGGAAGTATCCCTGCCATGAATTTGTCTTGCTTTGGCCAACAGGTATCTCTAAATGTCACAGAGACTTGAAAAGTACTATGCATTAGGCTAAAGATCAAAAAAATAGAAACATATGTAATGCTTGGCAGAAGGTTCAATTCTTATAGTAGTATGACTGTGAATCTGAATCATGCACTTAATGTCTATCCTATTCATCTAGTGATTATTATAGACAATGGGAGACATGTTTCTCATTGTCCGATAAAGGAATGGAAATAAGAAAAAGGAGAATTTCTAGAGTATACCTTTTGCTATTGAATGGGAATTGAATAACTCTAACATATATCTATGTCTGTTAATATAAATAAATATAAAAATACATAAAACTATACATCTGCTGAGAAGAACGAAAGACAAAGACATCCAAGTAGCACTGAAAATACTAATACCTAGATCTTGGTTCCTAACCAGCTTTCTCTACTTATAGCAAACAGGGCTTTTTGGAGAAAATTGCTGATTCAAGATGGTACAAATGAAAGTACAAAAATCAGTCTTGAATTCCTTACTGCAACAAAAATAAGAAAGCATTAATATGCTCAAAGATTGACAGAAGCAGGTCAAAAGGTTGTAAGAAACTGCTTAAATTTCTTGCACAAAGTGGCAAAACAGTTATGATAAATAGAAGACATCACTCCCTCTTAATAGTCAGAGAAAATTTCATATAAAAAATTAATTAGGAAAAAATTAAGTGTCAAAAATATAATTGAAACTTCCTGCTTTAAAAGGCAAACATTATGGCGGTGTGAACTATTATACATGTTTGTTTACAACACTTTTTTTCAAAATAGACTTTTAGTCATAACAACAATCAATTGAAGAAAGTTTGTTATTTCTTCCAAACAAAATATAAACATATATTCCCTGTTCTACTTACAGATTATTTCAACATTTGATCTCAATTACAATAATTAAAACCTACATAATTTTTTTCAAAACCTCATGACCCACACAATAATTTCAATCTATCAATTGATGCTATTATTTCTTCAATTGTAAAGATGAGAAAACTGAGATGGTAACATTTCAAAATCATGCAGTTAGTTAATGGTGAGTTGACATTTGAGTCATAGATATCTCTGATTTTAGGTTTTTACCTAGTACACCATTCAACTTTTAATAATTATGATGATGTAATAACATTTTTTAAAAGTACCCACTGTCTAAAAACAGAATAAGAAATTATCTGAATCTTTCAAGATATCAATGCACTAGACTCCTCATTTATTTATCATGACCTAAGTTGCATTTGTAACTAATATGCATTTTGGAAATTCATTAAAGCTATTCTCTAGCAACTAAAAAATTTAAAGATCTACTAATAAGCAAAGTTTACTTATATTTTTTATTCACTGTATACATTATTAACTGAACTTTTTGAATCTTAAACATAATACAGTCAAGAGACATTTTTGGTGAAGTGAATAGTCACTTTTAAAACTAAACAATATTTATAAATTAATAGTTAATATAATTCAAATCATATTATTTATTTATACATTCTTTATTCAAATGCTGAAAACTTCCACATACATTTTGATGTTGAATTCAAAAAGTTTGATTTTCCTTCAAATGGAAAACTTTAAAATAAATAGTATAATTTTTCTGCCACTACCTTTTCTATATATTCTGAATAATCTGAAAACTTATTACTTAATGTTGATCCTTGCATATAAAAACTGAAGAGCCAAAATGTATATACACAATAAGTATATATATACACTCATGCATATACTATGTGTGTATAATTATATATATAAACATATATGATATATTTATAATATATATTTATACACATAAAATATCTTTATATATAAAATACACATGTGTGCATGTTGCAGGAGGGAGAGAAAATACAACTGTCAATCTGAGCTAAAACCAATGGAAATCAACCAACAAAATCATCTTTATTTTGGAAGCTCTTCAGAACAGGTACTTTTAATGATTGAGAACACAGGAGCAAGCATTCTTACATGCTTTCAAATTTATTTCTGTACCAAATAATTATCTTCTGAAAATGTTATTATAGGGTTCAAATTCATGCATTATTAAAAAAGTCATCTTGTAAGGAACTCAACTGTTCATAGCCAAAAATCTGTTAGCTAAAAATGCCAAGGACATAGAGCCCTTTTTCTGCCAAGAAAACCAGAGATAACCAGCATGGTCTTTGAGGAACATGCTAACTCTTGTAAGTAATGCAGCCTATTCAGAAACAAACAAATAAGAATTTATAATAAAGCTTCCATCACAAGAGGCTAAATAATATTTAAAGCTGTTTCCAGTGAATTAAAACAAAATATTTTGCCATCACCAAATACATCTTTGCCCTCACATTATAAAGTAACAGTTTTTAAAAGTTCAATATACTCATCTAATTTTCATAGTTTTCACACACGTCTCATAATAAAAGATACTCATGCACTATTAATGCCTAATTCTTCTGAGGATAGTTTTCCATTTCTATTGTTTGAAATTTTAACAATTCTACCTTTAGATTTAAAATGAACAATGCTCATCTCAATAATTTTATGTATGTTCAGAGTATCTGTGTGTGTCTACATGTCCTCAATCAGCATCTGTAGAACTTACTCAAATTTCTGATGTTTTCCAGCACATAATACAGTGAATTTAAGCCACTTTTGGGTGAATGAGTCTTCCACAAAGTACAACCAGGAAATCCACATAAGTAGAAAATAAACAATAAGAACAACAAAAACTATTACGACACACTGTTGATGTTTGGGACATGAAAGAAGAACAATCAAACCACAACAAAAGGAAATTCTCAGAAAAGAGATTAACATTTTACAGCAATGTCTTCCTGAAACAAATCAGGATGCTTGCTAATTCCAGGGAAACATCTGAGATTCTAGGTTTGTGGACTTGGAGGGCTAGACCACAGAGCAGAGATGAAACAGAGCTAGCCAGACATCATCTAAAACTGCAAATCAGACGCAAGTCAGCTGTGTTGTTACTTCATCCATTTAGCAAAGTAAGAGATTCTTTCTCTCTGTAGAGGAATTTCCATCATCCAGAGCCTTCATAATTTTAGGTTATAATGTATGGTTTTTAATTTAAAATTTTGTCAAACAATTTTAAGCAAAACGAATTTAACAAAAAACTGGCAAATATTGTAGACTACAGGTGACCTATGCTTTGAGGTTATGAAATAAGAACTTGAAGATGCTATAAGATTAATACTTTCAAGGAAATAAAAAACTGACAAATCATGTAAAAATATATAACATTTCTCTAAAAATTGGAATGCTTAATAAGTCAAATGCCGTAGCTAGAATTGTGACATATAGTAACAAAAACATGAGAATGCACTTCTTCACAATGAGCAGAGACTACCTTTCAGCACTCCACATTAATTCCCCTCTGCAGAGAAATTGTGTATTCATTACTAAACATTTATTATTGTTGTAGTTGTACAACATACATACTTTGCAAAATTTTATGTTTCTGAACTATGAAATTTATAAAAATTCCATTTCTCCTGTAATTTGACATTATCTAACTGAAGGATAATGATTATCAGCCTTGGCCCTGCATTAGCCCCATATCAGTAAAAGTGTGTGCAGCTAGTCAGTAGCTACCTAATCTGTTATATCTGGAATTTTTTTTCAACTTGCAAGAGTAGGGATTAGAGATTAATCCCTACATGCCCGTTATACTTTAGTCATAATTTCTATATAATACTGCTATTGCCTTTCTTCATTCCTTGTACTTTGTGAAGTAGACATTTGATTCATCACAACATTCTGCAAAAACAAAGAAGCTAAGAAAGAAAGAAAGGGAGGAGCCATACTCTTAGCCAGTAAAGGAAAAAGAGGAGAGGGGTGGACATAAAAAGATAGAGAGAGCTTCAGTTTGTTCCTGGTGGTCCAATAGTTATAAATTGACTGGGTTCTAATTTTATCTATTTTCTATCTCTTCATTTGTGGAACAAAATTACTGGAACTAGTAACTCGGTACCTGACAATTTGTTTGGGTCCCATCAGTAACACTGAAGTCTTTCTTCTTCCTCCAATTCATACTAGATCTGAATAATCTTCCTCCCCCTCTGCCCTTCCTAAATTTTACACCTACAAGATCTGAAGAGGAAACAAATTTATTTGCTATAACCATATTCGTCTTGGACTCTGATGACCTGATTCCTCTTTCAGGAAGCTAAACTCAAACTCCAGCTCCTGGAGTCCCTACTTGTGTGCGGATAGAACCCTGATTCCTATCTCCTGTCCCACTTTAGATTGTATCTCTTTAATTGCAGGCTGACCACCGTCTGGTCCATTTTGTTACAAATTCGCCTTGACAAAAAGTGGAGCTTGAAGACACAAAAGAATTCTCAAAGTCAGTAGGTCTGCTATGCTAATGTAAGGATCCTGATTTTGAAGGAATTTGGATCCTGAAGCAGGAGAATCTTAAGTTAGTCTAGATGTACTTTAAAAATGTGAAATCACAGACTTTTGGCACTTGCAGGGTCTTCACAAATGGCCCATTCCTCTGCCTTTCAAGAAAAGATACCTTCCTCAGAATGTGTATTTCTACCTCCCCTTCGGGTCATAAGATCAATAATGATGACCAAAGTCCTCAGTTGGCTTTGGGAGGGCTAGCACTACATCTTCAAAGACCTACACAACCTAGTCCATATGTGCTGAATCTGGTAGTAGATAGAACAAGAGAGCATAACAAGTCTTTATCAACGTGAGAAAAATCTCCCTTGATATGAGAATAAACACCATGGTAAGGATGTCAGAAGACAGTATCATCACACTGTTAAGAAAGCCCTGGAAACCTTAGAGAAAGTCATTGTCCACACTAAGTATAAATTTAAAAAAAATATTGTGGCATATTGAAGAAGTATTCATAGGACTTACAAAACTGAACATGCCATCATGGAAATACCATGTAATTTCAAAACCCACTAGGACTATGATTTTTCCAAGAGGGCACTGAAAATACTTGGGTGAGAGAGTTACTGATATTACTGAGAAGCAAACTGTCTGATGTCGTCTTTGGATCACAGCTGATAGTAGAAGATTATAGAATTGACCCTCTAGATAGCAAAGGAAAATGTGCAAAGGAGACCGTAAAGAGAGTGTTTAACCATCAGAGATTTTCTGCAAGTATTGCAAAGAATCGTGAAGTTTGAGTTGCAGGCAGACACTGAATCTTTAGAGACGGCTGGGGATGGTTCATTAAATATGACTTTCCAAGAGACCAGATAAATAAGCAACTAACAAAAAAGTTGCTTAATTCATATAAAGGGAAAGATTCTAGAAAATTGGCAGCCTCTCAAATTTAAAGTCAAAACTTTATGTCAATTCAGATGTAAATCAGCTTTCTCACCTTGAGTTGATTGACTAGAAAGTTGGCCTGGTCTGCAGAGAAAAGAATCCTACAAAGCTATGGCAAATATATATCATAATGATTCCCTCAATCCCTCCTCCAGCAGGATTTATGACTGGGTATTTACTATAATGACTGAAATGGGGATAACCACACATTTCAAGAATTTTTTGCTTTGTCAAATAGATCCTGTATCCCTAAGGGGCAATGCTTCCATGAACTGACACAACAAATTTGCAATTAAACATAAACATCCATGACTATTTCCCACTTTCGTTTCCACATGCAAGAAATCACCAGTCTAGTCCTCAGGGATTAATACTTTGCTTATAGAACATGGAAAGGTTGCCAAGAAATGTGACATGTTCCAGATTTTTATCCTGCTTACAAAATAAATAGCTACCTTGACACAGTTTCATAATGCTGTCAAGGAACATGAGACTCCTGGGTCAGGGGAAAAAGGCCTGTATGACTCAGGGCACAATATTAAAAACCTCCAATCTTTTAAGGCAAGGTGTTTGCAAACCTGCTTAATCTTTTCCTCGATGGATACATTAAGTATAATAAATACTTCTCAGGAAACCCATGTCTCCTCAGCCCTGGAGTGAGACACTATATCTTCTAATGCTGCTTACTATACAAACATCCCTGAAAAGATAGTCCAAGCAACACAATATAAGACCAGTCATAAAGAGACTCAAGGAGAATTATCTCCCAATAAAACTCAACCCTCATTACTATACCTCTTAACTACTGATGTGGTGTCTCGAGTGTATACTTTCTGTCAGCGACTCTGACAATGATCAATCCGACTGACAAGGGCTGGGACCAAGTCAGCTCAATTTGTCTTATGCAGCATTTAACTGAAGCTACTATCAACAGGACTTGTAACAGCAAAATGAGGACAACTTGAGCTATTGATTTCAGCCTTGTGGCCCACATCTTCTCAGCTGAATAAACCCTATAGAACCATCAGTGTCTACCTTAGAAAGACAGAGAGCATTCTCTTTAAGTTGTTGGATTGACTTTTCTACCTGGCCCAAGGCATTAATTCATGTACAGAAGGATATATTAAAGATTGCGCAGATTACTTCAGACTACAAGAAGGAAAATTCAACAACACTGCCTGGTCTGGAGACTCCCATAACCCATGTATAGAATTACAACCCATGTATAGAATTACCTTAAACCCTTGATGGGGTTTTAAGACTAACCCTAAGGTTCAAGTCACTATTTGAAGGGGAAGGGTGATAAGTCAATGCCTGGTGTCTCATTTACAGTGTACGATCCCCACAATGCAAAAGGTACTTCTGCAGGAGGTGGGGTGCTATTTACAGTTGTTAGGGGGTATTCTGGGGATGGAGAATTTTCCTGTTCTCAGTCATTTCATGGGGCTGACACAGGTCAACAGCATGGCATGAACAAAGAGAATAGAGAACTTCCCTCGAGAAGTTCCTTCGAAAACAAAAAACAGATTCATCAGTTTGAAAAGACCTAGTGACCCTGGAGTCTACAAATCAGAGGTGGGAGGGATGTGTTTTAGTCAGTTTTTTTCCTCACTGTAATCAAAAGACCTGAGGAAAACAATTTTAGAGGAGGAGAAATTTCTTTGGGAACCCACAGTTTTGGAGGTGTTGGTCCATAGGCAGGAGACTCATTTCTTTGGAACCCAAGTGAGGAGAACATCATGATGGAAGAGTGTGGAAGAGGAAAGTAGCTGGAGATGGTGAAACAGGAAGCAGGGGCAGGGGTGAATTGTGCATGTATGCAAGAGCAAGTGCTGCTCTCACAGACAGAATATAAACACCCAGGTCTGGCCCCCATGCACCCACCTCCTCCAGCCAACCCTACCCGAGTTACCAGTCAGCTAACCCCTATTAGGTTAAGGCTCTTAACTCAATCATCTCACCTCTAAACTTTCTTGCATTGTTTCACACATAAGCTTTTGGGGGACACCTAATATCTAAACCATAGCAGAGTGTTATTGGAAAACTTATCCAACCTGTGCCCACAGATCAAACTTGGGTGATCTCAACAAAAGTTTGTTTTTTTTTTTAATTTCTTAATTTTTTAAAATTATTTTTTTATTGTCTAGTTGCAGATGGACACAATACCTTTATTTATTTATTTATTTATTATTTTTTTAATGTGATGCTGAGGATCAAACCCAGTGCTTCATTCATTCTAGGCAAGTACTCTACCCCTGAATCACAATCCCAGTTCAAGTTTTTTGTTTTTTTTTTTTTATTGTGATTGTTATACTTTTCCAATTCCCAAAGGAGAATAATATATTTTCATTTCCAACACAATTAAAAGTGTTTTATTTTAAAAAATTGAGTGTAACTAAAGTGTTAAAAGTAATTTTTACATCTGTTACATACAGCAGAATTTTCAAGACTATCAAAAATTTACATATGAATTAGTCTGTTGAAAGTGATATTTTAAAAATTAACATAAATTTCTTATTTTCCTACCTATATTAAGGAGTAATTAAAATGAAAACTTGGGCAATATTAGAATTCTGGTTTAATTTAGGGATGTTTAGCTGATTACAAACAGTGTATTCATTTTTTAAAAATGAAATTCTAATTAGCATTGGCTTCCTGTCAAAATCAGTAATTAAGAAAGTTGTCAAAGTCAATCTTATTATTCATCTTGATAATGAAATTATTTAAACATCAAACATGAATGCTCTATTAACATGAAGAGTAAAATTGTCGCTAACATTGCTCACAGGACTTAATAAATGTATCACATCAGCCACATTATCCACCTAAATACCTATACACAGATGCTTGTGATTAAGAATTTGTGAAGTTTTTAAAATTAAGTATGAGACTGAGATTATTTTGGGAATAATATTTAACTTTCTTGAGTTAGTACAAGTGATATATGGGCAAATGTGACTCTGCTTTTCTGAACGTGATCTAAAATGCTGTTACAAATAACAAAAATAAACACCACTTATTTAAAGTGTTCAAATTTTTGACTTTTGACATATGTATCCATGAAACCATGACCCATTACCAAACATAGTCATTACCCCTGAAAATTTCTTCTTGCCTACTTAATTCGTTTTTCTAATCCTTCCCCTTCAATTCCCTCATCCCAGGCAGCTGGGGATGCTGTAACAGGAAGTTTGTTTTTCCTTAGTATATCTTGTTTGTATTTTCTAGAATCCTATATGAATGTAAACATGGGGTATGTTTTGTCTGGTTTCTTTCACTTATCCTAATTATTTTAGGACTCATCCACCATCATGTGATGTATCAGTAGTTAATTCTTTGCTAATGCTAATTATCCATTGTATTGTTATACTTTGATTTGTTGATCCATTCATACTTTGTTTAAGATCTGGTTTGATTCCAGGATTTTTCATTTGACTACAAGGAAAGATCCCATGGACACACACATTTATGTACCATGTTTTTAGGGACTTGTGGTTTATTATGAATAAATACCTAAGAAAAATCTGGATCTTATACCTGGTGGATGTAGTTTACATATAACAAAAGAACCTTGCATCAGTATTATTTCCATGTTTCCTCCTGTCCCCAGTTATGCTGTTATTGTCATATAGTTTACATTCAATATTTTATTTTTATTTTTTAGTTGTGGGTGGATACATTTATTTTATTTTTATGTGGAGCTGAGGATCAAACCCAGGGCAACAGCATGCTAGGTGAGTGCCCTACCACTGAACCACAACCCTAGCCCAAGTTTACTTCCAATTTTTAAAAGTCCCAGATTGCATTGCTTTTATTTTTAACATAATTAAACAAATATTATATATCATATGTAAATATATATATTGATATATATAATATGTATATATATATACACTATATATGAAATTCTTTTAGACCTGAAAAAAATAAATTCCCTAAAGTGTTCAAATTTATAGCATTTTGTATATGTATCCATGAAAGCATTATTTTTTATCCATGAAACCGCTATTGGTTGCCAAACATCCATCATATTGATCATAGCATTTTTATATAATATATATATCATATATAAAATGTTACATTGCATTTATGTTCACTTTGTTCCATATATATCAACATTTTCCATCTATCAAAATTCTCCTTTAGCTTGAAGGACTTAAGCTTTTCTTGTACTGTATGTCTCTTGGTGATAAATTATTTCAGCCTTTGTATATTTGGAATAATATCTTTGTGTTTAATTTCAAAAGATATTCTTGATGTACATCAAATTCTAAGTTGAGTTCTTCATGTTGGTTAGGTTTGTTTTTTCTTTCAGTCCTCTAAAGGTGTTGCTCCAGTGCATACTTTCTCAAACAGTCTCTGAAAAGTGAAATGTCCTTCTGATTTTTGTTCTTCTGCATGCAACATATCTTATTTTCTTTGGGTATTTTCATGCTCTGCATTGTGGTATAAGCTCAGTTTTGTCCTAGAAAACTCATATGTTGGAGTCCTCACTCTAAGTACCTAAAAATGTGACTGCATTTAAAAAGAGGAATTTTTAAAGAAGTACTTAAGTTTAAATGAAGTCATTATAACTAATGTCCCAATAAGAAAAGGAAATTTGGACATGGATAACCACAGAGAGAAGACCAGAGGGAGAGAGGATGATGTCCCTTTGCAACAGCCAAAGATAGTCTTTAGAATGAAATCAACACTGCTTACATGTTGTTCTCAAATTTCTAGCCTCCAGAACTTTGAAGAAGTAAGGGTCTATTTTTTTTTTTTTTTTTTTATTGTAGCTATGTAGTAAGTGGTAATTTGTTATGGCAGTCCCAACAAAAGAATATACCCTGTTTTCATGTTTTAAAACTCTCTCTTTGATGAATTTATTTTCATAGGATTTCATGTAATTTTCTTAATGGTTTCTACCTTGGGTTCACTGAGTTTAATATCACTTTGGGTTCGAGTTTTTATCTAATTTGGAAAAATTTTGATAATTCCTTCAGGAACTCCAAGTATAATAGGATTCTTTACATTTCTATCCAGTCAGGGATGACCTCTTATTTTTCTTAGTCCTTAGTTCTCTGTCTTGTTTTTAAGGTTTCTTAGGCTGCTTTTAAACAGTACTGAGTCTAAGGTTAAGTATACTCCACCTACTACTACATAATACATAGGATTTTCCAGTTAATGGCTAAAACAGTCCTTGTTTGGCCCTGTGTGATTTTCCATGTCTGGAATTTTCTCAAGGCAGGAAGTACCACCATTTTTCAGCTTTTCCTTGTTTTTTTTTATGTTTTAAGGATCATTTGTCTATATGTCCTGATGTTTAGTCCTAGAAAAATATGCCATACAGTTTCCATTATTTTTAAATTATTTTATCCATGAAGATAAATCTGGTCACTTCTTCTCCACCTTTGCTAGAAGTACAATTCTCTAAAATACTTATCATTATTAATGAGGTTCATAATGATCTAAGCATTTTTTAAGTAGTAAGAAGAAAAGGAAAACTTTTCATATTTCTTTATTTAAATACTAATGGTTCTCCAGGAGTTTCAGTCCTTCAAATAGTCTCTATTAGTACATGATGATGAACTTGTAGTCTTTAATAGTTAGTATATAGAGGGATCTCTGTGCTATTTTAACAAACACCAGATGATAGGAATTCTTCAGTGTACATATTCCAGAAACTGGTTTAAATTTCAACAATAAGCATGGCACTAGAAAAGTCAGAGACACAAAAATACAGTCATGAAAAGATATATATAGGTCTAAGGGCAGTTTAGATAATTGAATGCATTAGAAAATATGTATGTGAGTTCCTCTCGTAATTAGCTTAGTAGAAAGTCGCATACCACTGGCATAAGCAGACATCATTAGTATGAAAAATATTACTCTGGCCAAGCTTATGTCAAGCTTGACATGCAAAACCTTATGTCATGCTCAGTGTTACTCAGCCACAGCAGTGCCATCTGAGTTTTTATATAAAAGACATCCAAAAGTTTAACTACTTTAATGTGTATTAAAAAAGATAAGTCCTACAGTCAGCAAACTGATTGCCAACCACCAGTGGAGCACCAGCTGCCTGCTGCTGCCTGGAAGTTCACTGTTACAGTACCTACAGGTTTGATTACACGTGGCTACTGCCATTTGAGAAAACAACCAGGCCCCGTAGGACCCCTGGCCAGACTGACTGAGCCCCGTCTCCAGGAGCCCTCAACCCGACCGATCACTCTGGGGCCCTCACATCAACTGACTGCTCCCTGCCACCAGGACCCCCAGACCAACTGACTGCACCCTATCACTGGGACCCCAGAACGACTGATTGCACCCAGCCTCCAGAATCCCATAACCACACCAAACACACCGGACCTCCAGGACCCCGGCCGGACCAACTGCATCCTGTCTCCAGGACCTCCAGCTGACCACATCCACCCGTGAGCTGCAGCTCCCCATTTGCCAACACATTTCGAAGTCAGAGCGGCCATCTTGGATAATCCTGGAAGCCATAGCTCCCATCTTTGAGTGGGGCAAATCCCATCCTGGGACGACACCTCCTGGAGGCTTCAAGCTCATTGTAAGGTACCTCTCATCTGTCAGGCAACTGAACACTGGGAGGTTTCATTAGTATATGACTGTTATACAGTAGATTTTCTTTTTTCTCCTTTTTAAAAAAATTTAAGTTTTTATTTCATTACTTTTCGTGCTTACTTTTCCTTTTGTTTACCTATTCCCTCAGAGTCTCTTCCTCCCTTTTTTGCATGCTAACATCCGATTTCTTTTGATTATACTCTCACACTTTCTATTTTCTAGAACTTCTGTATATTCTTTTCTTATCCCATTAACAGCTACATTCTACATCCCTCTGCATCCTCTTTGTCCTCCATTAAAAACTGCAGACCTTATTGCAAACCTGTTTGTTTTCCCGAAGATAATATTTGAACTCATTTTGTTTATTATGACAATTTTGTTATTGTCCCCATAGGGACTATTTGGTCTAGGATTGCATAGTGTCTGAATTGGGCACTTCTAATATTGATCTCCCCTTAAAGAAAGGGTTTTGGAAAACTATAGGGCCACTATAAGCCTGTAGGGGGAAATCTGAAATACCCAGATCTGCACTGCTAGAAGGGAAGATAATTGAAACAACATGAAAAAACAAGGGAAGAAAATGATCCAAACAAATCTAGATTCTATAGTAATAGAATCCAAAAACAGTATGTTAGAAGAAATGTCAGAAAAGGACTTCAGATTATACATGATTAAGATGATTCACGAAGCAAAGGATGAGATAAGAGAGCAAATGCAGGCAATGAATGATAATACCAATAAGCTGAAAGAGCACCTGCAGGAAGCAAAAGGTCATTTCAACAAGGATATAGAGATTCTCAAAAAAAAAAAAAAAAAAAAAAAAAAACCAAATGGAAACCCTTGAAATAAAGGAGACAATAAACCTAATAAAAAACTCAATGGAAAGCATCACCAACAGACTAGACCACTTGGAAGACAGAACCTCAGACAATGAAGAAAAATATTTTATCTTGAAAATAAAGTTGCCCAAACAGAGAAGATGGTAAGAAATCATGAACAGAATCTCCAAGAATTATGGGACATCATGAAAAGACCAAATTTAAGAATTATTGGGATTGAGGAAGGCACAGAGATACAAACCAAAAGAATGAACAACCTATTCAATGAAATAATATCAGAAAATTTCCCAAACCTGAAGAATGAAATGGAAAATCAAATACAAGAGGCTTACAGAACCCCAAATGCACAGATCCACACCAAGGCACATTTATAATGAAAATGCCTAACATTCAAAATAAAGATAGGATTTTGAAGGCTGCAAGAGAAAAGCATCAGATTACATATATGGGGAGACCAATACGGATAGCATCCAACTTCTCAACCCAGACTCTAAAAGCTAGAAGGGCCTGGACCAACATATTTCAAGCTCTGAAAGAACATGGTTGCCAACCAAGAATCCTATACCCAGCAAAACTAACCTTCAGATTTGAAGATGAAATAAAATCCTTCCATGATAAACAAAAGTTAAAAGAATTTACAAATAGAAAGCCTGCACTAGAGAATGTTCTCAACAAAATATTCCATGAGGAGGAAATGAAAAACAACAATGTAGGTCAGCAAAGGGAGGAACTACCTTAAAGAAAAACCACTCAAAGGAGAACCAAGTCAACTTAAAAGCAAAAATAAGCCAAATGACTGGGAATACAAATCATATCTCAATAATAACCCTGAACGTTAATGGCCTAAACTCATCAATCAAAAGACACAGACTGGCAGAATGGATTAAAAAGAAAGACCCAACAATATGCTGCCTGCAAGAGACTCATCTCATAGAAAAAGACATCCACAGACTAAAGGTGAAAGGATGGGAAAAAATGTACCACGCACATGGATTCAGTAAAAAAGTGGGGGTTACCATCCTTATATCAGATAAAGTGGACTTCAGGCCAAAGTTAGTCAGAAGGGATAAAGAAGGACATTTCATACTGCTTAAGGGAACCATAAATCAGAAAGACATAACGATAGTAAATATTTATGACCCTAATGATGGTGCATCCCTGTACATCAAACAAATCCTTCTCAATTTCAAGAATCACATAGACCACAACACAATAATTCTGGGTGACTTTAACACACCTCTGTCACCACTAGATAGATCTTCCAAACAAAATCCAACCAAAGAAACCGTAGAACTCAATAACACAATCAATAACCTAGACTTAACAGACATACACAGAATATTCCATCCATTAAGGAGTGGATACACGTTCTTCTCAGAAGCACAAGGAACCTTCTCAAAAATAGACCATGTGTTATGCCACAAAGCAGCCCTTAGGAAATGCCAAAAAATAGAGATACTGCCTTGTGTTCTATCAGATCATAATGGACTGAGAGTAGAAACCAATGACAAAATAAAAAAGGGAAATTACTCCAACACTTGGAGACTAAATAATATGCTATTGAATGAAACATGGATAAGAAAAAACATCAGGGAGGAGATTAAAAAATTCTTAGAGGTCAATGAGAATGATGATACAACATATCAAAATCTCTGGGACACTATGAAAGCGGTAGTAAGAGGAAAATTCATTGCATGGAGCGCATTCCAGAAAAGAATGAAAAGTCAACAACTAAATGACCTAACATTACAGCTCAAAGTCCTAGAAAAAGAAGAACAGAATAACAGCAAAAGTAGTAGAAGACAGGAAATAATTAAAATCAGAGCTGAAATCAATGAAATTGAAACAAAAGAAAGTATTCAAAAAATTGACAAAACAAAAAGTTGGTTCTTTGAGAAAGTAAAGAAAATAGACAAACCCTTAGCCACACTAACAAAGAGAAGGAGAGAAAAACTCAAATTACTAAAATATATAATGCAAAAGGAAATATCATGACAGACACCACTGAGATACAGAACATAATGAGAATCTACTTTGAAAATCTGAATTCCAACAAAATAGAAACTACCGAAGACATTGACAAATTTCTAGAGGCATATGCTCTCCCAAACTGAACCAGGAGGACATACACGATTTATACAGATCAATATCAAGCAATGAAATAGAAGAAGCCATTAAAAATCTACCATCCAAGAAAAGCCCAGGACCAGACAGATTCTCAGCCGAGTTCTACAAGACCTTCAAAGAAGAACTCATTCCAATACTTTTCAAAATATTCCAGGAAATAGAAAAGGAAGATACCCTACCGAACTCATTCAATGAAGCTAATATCACCCTCATACCCAAACCAGGAATAGACACATCAAGGAAAGAAAATTTTAGACCAATATCCTTGATGAATATAGATGCAAAGATCCTTAACAAAATATTGGCAAACCATATCCAAAAATATATTAAGAAAATTGTGCACCATGATCAAGTGGAGTTCATTCCTGGAATGCAAGGATGGTTCAACATTCGTAAATCAATAAACGTAATCCATCATGTCAATAGACTTAAGGATCAGAATCATATAGTTATTTCAATTGACACAGAAAAAGCGTTCGACAAAATACAACACCCCTTCATGCTCAAAACACTAGAAACAATAGGGATAGTAGGAACATACCTGAACATTGTAAAAGCTATTTATGCTAAGCCCATGGCCAACATCATTCTTAATGGAGAAAAACTGAAACCATTCCCTTTAAAAATGGGAACAAGACGGGGATGTCCTCTTTCACCACTTCTATTCAACATTGTCCTTGAAACTCTAGCCAGAGCAATTAGGCAGACTAAAGAAATTAAAGGGATAAGAATAGGAAAAGAGGAACTTAAGCTGTCACTATTTGCAGATGACATGATTCTATACTTAGAGGATCCAAAAACTCCTCCAGAAAACTTCTAGACCTCATTAATGAATTCAGCAAAATAGCAGGCTATAAAATCAACACGCATAAATCTAAAGCATTTTTATACACAAGGGATGAAACAGCTGAAAGGGAAATGAGGAAAACAACTCCATTTGCAATAGCCTCAAAAAAAAATAAAATACTTGGGCATCAATCTAACCAAAGAGGTAAAAGATCTCTACAATGAAAACTACAAAACCTGAAGAAAGAAATTAAGGAAGACCTTAGAAGATGGAAAGATCTCCCATGTTCCTGGATAGGCAGAATTAATATTGTCAAAATGGCCATACTACCAAAAGTGCTATACAGATTCAATGCAATTCCAATTAAAATCCCAATGATGTAACTTACAGAAATAGAGCAAGCAATCATGAAATTAATCTGGAAGAATAAGAAAGCCAGAATAGCTAAAGCAATCCTTCACAGGAAGAATGAAACAGGGGGTATCGCAATACCAGAACTTCAACTATACTACAAAGCAATAGTAACAAAAACAGCATGGTATTGGCACCAAAGTAGACAGGCAAATCAATGGTACAGAATAGAGGACATGGACACAAACCCAAATAAATACAATTTTCTCATACTAGACAAAGGGGCCAAAAATATGCAATGGAGAAAAGATAGCCTCTTCAACAAATGGTGCTGGGAAAACTGGAAATCCATATGCAACAGGATGAAACTAAACCCCTATCTCTCATCCTGCACAAAACTCAACTCACAATGTATCAAGGACCTTGAAATCAGACCCGAGACCCTGCATCTTATAGAAGAGAAAGAAGGTCCAAATCTTCACCTTGTTGGCTTAGGATCAGACTTCCTTAACAGGACTCCCATAGCACAAGAAATAAAAGCAAGAATCAATACCTGGGATAGATTCAAACTAAAAAGCTTTCTCTCAGCAAAGGAAACTATCAGCAATGCGAAGAGAGAGCCTACAGAGTGGGAGAAAATCTTTGCCACTCATACTTCAGATAGAGCACTAATTTCCAGAATATATAAAGAACTCAAAAAACTCTACACGAAGAATACAAATAACCCAATCAACAAATGGGCTAAGGATATGAACAGACACTTCACAGTAGAAGATCTACAAGCAATCAACAAACATGAAAAAATGTTCACAATCTTTAGTAATAAGAGAAATGCAAATCAAAACTACCCTAAGATTCCATCTCACCCCAATTAGAAAGGCGATTATCAAGAATACAAGCAACAATTGGTGTTGGCGAGGATGTGGGGGAAAAGGTACACTCATACATTGCTGATGGAACTTCAAATTAGTGCAGCCACTCTGGAAAGCAGTATGGAGATTCCTTAGAAAACTTGGAATGGATCTACCATTTGACCCAGCTATCCCACTCCTCGGCCTATACTCAAAGGACTTAAAATCAGTATACTACAGAGATACAGCCACATCAATGTTCATAGCTGCTCAGTTCACAATAGCCAGACTGCGGAACCAACCTAGATGCCCTTCAATTGATGAATGGATAAAGAAATGTGGTATATATATACAATGGAATATTACTCAGCCATAAAGAATAAAAAAATTATGGCATTTGCAGGCAAATGGATGAAATTGGAGAGTATCATGTTAAGTGAGATAAGCCAATCTCAAAAATCCAAAAGACAAATGATCTCACTGATAAGCGGATGATGACACATAATGGGATGTGGGAGGGGGGCAAGAATGGAGGAAGGAGGGACTGTGTAGAGGGAAAAGAGAGGTGGGAGGGATGGGGGGGAAGGAAAAAAATAACGAATGAATCAAACATCATTACTCTATGTAAATGCATGAATATGCAAATGGTATGCTGTTACTCCATGTACAAACAGAAACAACATTTATCCCATTTGTTTACAATAAAAATAAATTTAAAAAAGATAAGTCCAATTATGTGTGCCTTTTTCACAAAAGAGGTTATGTAATGCCAAGGGAAGGCAATAGTATCAGAAGTGTATCCAATTAGACCCTGAATCATTGTTATTGTGTTTAGTAACTAAGGTAAACCAAATAAGTTACTTTTTGAGCCTAAATTTTGCTCAATTTTAAGAGGAGGATATAAAAACTTTAAAAGATAAATGAGATAAGATAAATTTGACACTAAACACAATTCATATACATAGATGTTGAGCAAATGTTTTCTTTAATCATGAACATATCTCATTTGAAATCCCACAAGAATGAACTAGAAACCATAAATAGGTTTTGTTTTCTTTTCTCAATAGTGCATTAGAGTTATACATGGGGTTCATTTTCACATAATCACACATTCATTACAACACAGTGTTCCCCACATAAATAGGTCTTTCATGATAAATATCACATCAAAGACTTCTGGAAAGAATCCTGTAAACCTTCCCTCCTTCCCTGCTCTATTTGGCAGATCACAACTATAACCATGGAAATGATACAAGATAAAACCAAAGGAAAATTCTTCAAGGTGACTAGAAGAAGCCAAGCTGGTTGGGAACCTTGGGACTTGAGAAACACCACAGTGGCAGGACTTCTTGTTATTCCCCTGACCTCCCTTATCTCAACTCCAAGCTAGAACTAGAAGGTAGCCAGTAAAGTTTTATTATTACTATTTTTTATCAGACTGAATGGCAATTCTTCTGAAAACCTTAGAAGAACCCAATACCAAGCTAAGGGAGCTCAAAAATGAGTAGTCAGGAAAAGTATTGTCCTTTGAGGATAAACTCTTCTTTGTTGCTAGACTGGAAACTTCTATTTACTTCCAAGAGATTCAAAAGTGGGTGGACAGCACTGTCAAGGGAGAGCCAGCTACAGCCAGCAGCAAGGTTAATAAGCTTGTCCTTACAGGCCAAGCGCTCATCATCCCATCACTCATTACTAGGAAGTGCTTGCAGAACAAGACAAAGGGATTTGGTGCCAGCAAGTGACCCTGTCCAGCAGGCTTCTTTGTCCTGTATGCTTAAGAATCACTTTTGCTACCAAGAAATAACTAACAGATTAGCAGAGCAGAGGACCCAACCACAATATCCTTGCAGTACTGAAAGTCTCCACACATGCCCAGAGACAAGGACAGCCAGAAGGCACTGCTGAACTTGGAGATTTTGATAACTGGTACATATACAGGGATCTCTGTGATATTTTTAACAAATACCAGATGATAGGAATTCTTCACTGCATATATTGAAGAACCTCTCCACAACCTTTTCCCACCTAAAGCTCAGACTTCCCCCACCTAAATACCTTCTGCCCCTACAGGGAGCAGCAGCAGGGACCAACAGAAGCAAAAACAGCACTACATACAGCAAAATGAGTCAATTAACATTACAAAGACTCAAAAAATACACCCTTGGAAATACATCACAGCAGAGTAGGTCAATACTAACCATTAATAGTGGGACTGTCTGATAAAATAAATAATTAAATAGAACCCAGAGTTTTGTAACATACTATGAAAAAAGTCTAGAATTTTGGTATTCATCAATGAAGAACATCAGAACTTGAATGAGAAAATGAAACCAACTATAATGACATTCTTCAAAATTCAATTGCACATTCCATTTAAATAAAGAGAAAAAAATAAAATGTAAGCAAAAAAAAAGACAGTTAAAAATTAAACAAGTCTTTTGCCTATTTCATGAAGTTTATTCTTAAATATTTTGTTCTTTTTTGGTGCAATTTATGTGAGATTTTCTTAATTTCCTTTTCTGATAGAAACACTACTGAATTTTCTATGTTGATATTGTATTCTGAATGTTTATTAAATTTGCTTGTTCTAAGTTTCCTTGGAAGAGTTTTAGGGTTTTCTGTATATAAGACTTGACATCTGAAAACAGAAGTAATTTTACTTATTGCTTTTCCTATTTGGATACCTCATTTCTTTTTCTGGCCAAATTGCTCTGGCTAGGACTTCCAGTTCTCTATAGAGTAAAAGTGATGAGTGGGTATCCTTCTTTGTTCTTTATTTTAGAGAGAAAAAAAACTGAGTTTTTCTCTGTTGAACATGATGTTAGTTGTGGGTTGTCATTGATCTTTATTATGACGAGGCACATTCTTTCTCTACCTTGTTTTGTGGGGCATTTTTAATCTTTAAAATTGTTGACTAAAAGAAACTAGTGTACACACAAATAAATAAAAAATTGGTGTTCATCATTAATATTACTGAAATATCCGCATTTACCTAAGGGAACTATATATTCAATGTTACCCCAATCAAAAACCCATGACATTTCTGCAAAAATAGGAAAAAATTATAATATTCATAAGGAACCACGAAGTACTAGGAAAACTGAATGGATATTAAAAAAAAAAAAGAACAAAGTTTGAGGGATCACTTTACAAAGATACAGTAATTAAAACAGTATGGTAATAGTGTCTGTTTCACTTTACTATCGTATATGACTGCATGACCAATGTGATCCTACAATATGTACAAACAGAAAAATAAAAAATTATACTCCATTATGTATGATTAATCAAAATGTATAGATGCATTTTACTGTCAGGCACAACTAATTACAACAAATAAGAAAAATTTTAAAAACAGTATTGTACTCATATTAATACACACTTATAAACCAATGGAACAAAATAGAGATCCTAAAAAATAAATCCACACCTACACAGTCAACAATTGACAAATGTGTCAAACATACATAGTGGGACAAGGGCAATTTCTTCAAGAAATAGTGTTGGGACAACTGGATATGTACATGTAAAATAAGGATATTGGACCTATGTAAACCATTCTTATAAAACAACTCAAGATGGGTTAAAGACTTACATGTGAGACCAGAAACAATTCAACTTCTGAAAGAAAACAGGAGAGAATCTTTTTTGACATTGGTCTGAGCAATGATTTCTTGAAATAACCCCTGAAGTACTGGGGGAAAAAAGTAGAATGAACAAGTGGAATTATGTCAAATTAGAAAGCTTTGGCATGGCAAAAGGGACAATACAAAGAATGAAAAGGAAATTCATGAAATGAAGGAAAGTATTTCCAACTCATATATATGGTAAGGGATTATTTTACAAACATTTTAAGGAACTCAACATAATGGAAGAAAACAAACAGCCCTATTAATAAATGTCCAAAGGACCTGAATAAATATTTGTACAAAGAAGATATACTACATCAATCAGGTATGCTTAATATTACTATTCATAAGAGAAATGCAAATCAAAACTACAGTGAGATATCACTTCACATCTGTTAGGATGACTGATATCAAAATAAAAAAAAATAACTTGTGTTGGGCAAGGTTGTAAAGAAAGTATAATCCTTGCACTCTGTATTTGGAATATAGTAGAATGTAGTTGGAATGTAGTAGAATGGTACAGCCACTATGGAAAACAGTATGGAGATTCTTCAAAAAATTAAAAATAGAGTTACCATATGATCCATTAAGCCCACTTCTAAATATTTAGTCAAAATTATTGAAATCAGAATCCAAAAGATATTTTTGCTTCTGTTGTTATTGCAGAATTACATACAATAATCAAGATATGGAAAGAATTCAAATGTTCATTAGAGGATGAATGGATAAAGTAAAGGGGGTACATATATACATATATATTCAAACCTAAGAATAATGGAAATCCTTTCATGTGATTTCATGGACAAAACTGGAACACATCATGCTAAGCAAAACAAGCCAATCTTAGAAAAACAAATACTGTATGATTTCATTTATGTGATGTTTTCAAAAAACTCAAACTCATACAAGTATAAAATAGAACAGCAATTGCTGTGGTTGGGTGGAAGTTGGTGTTAAAATGAGCTGTTGTTTTTTATTGGCTATACCATTTCAGTTATACAAGATGAGTAAGTTCTAGCAACCTTCTAAACAACACAGCTCATGTGGCATTTTGAATTTCAATATTTGAGAAAAGCCCAGATCTCATGTCAAGTATTCTTAAGTCAATCAGGGGTGGTGGGACAAGGAAACCTTTGTAGATGACAAATACGCTTATTGTATTGATTGTGTTGATGGTATCATGAATAAATACATAGGTGAAAATCTCATCAAATTACATACATGTTAATATTCAGCTTATGTGCATGAGTTTATTATGCCACAATACAGTTGTTTAAAAAGACCTAAGAAAAACAAAACCTTGATAAAATAAGTTTGAGAATAATTTAAACATTTTATTATAATAATTGTAATTGTAGATGTAAAAATAATTTTTTTATTCCATGGAATTTTTAGCAGAGTGGAGTTAACTGAGGATAAAAATCAATGAAACAAGGACAGAGAAATAGAGTTCGTCTAATCTGAAAAACAAAATAAAATTGGATAAAAAGCAGAGGATCAGGGGATAGAGATTATCAAAAATTGTAATGTTTGTATCACTGAATTTCAGGCAGAAGAAAAGGAGATGGGCTGAATTGTATCTGATGTGACAGCAGAAGACATGAAATTTGGCTGAAGACACAAACCTGTAGTTCCAAGATAAGAAAACTGTAAATGTGACAACATGGCAAAACCAAGAAATTCACACCAAGATAAATTATCACCATACTTTTAAAACTTAAAGACAAAGACATAAATCTTTAAAGCAGTCAGAGACCATATTAGAAAAATACCCATAGAGAAATTCCAACTGAATAATAGCAAAATTCTCATCGGTTACCTTGGAAGTCAAGAGAAAGTGGTACAATGTTTTCCAAGAGAAGGAGGAGGGGAAGGAAGAAAGAGAAAAGCTGCCCCTCTTAATTTTTGCTACAATTAGTGAAACTAACATTCAATAATGAAAGAGCAAAAACATTCTCTGGTAGAGGAAACTAAATTTTCTTATCACTAGGATACCTGATTTTAATGATTGGCTGAAGGATACTCTTCAAACAGAATGGATATGCTTAAGAAGTTACTGTAGAACATCAAGAAAAGATAAAGAAAAATGCAAGAAAAAAAAACCAGGAGTATCAGTACACATAACAGAGTGTTCTTTCCTCATGAGTTTTATGATCCTATCTGATGATGGAAACAGATTTTTAACATCATCTCTTACTCAAGATAATGGCATTCAAATTGAAGGAAAGTTTGTTAAGTAGAAATAAAGTTTCTCCATAAGTAGAAATAAAGTTTCTCCATTTCACGGGACTTGGTAAAGGCTGTTACAAATACATGGTTATGAGTCATGCATGCATATTGCAGTACCAAAGCAATCATGCTGAAAATACTATACAAAGGAATGCATTCAGCAATGCTATAAATAAATCAAGACTGCACCCTCCCCCCAAGTGTTCAAATAATCCATAGCAATGTGACACAGAGACAGCCAGAAAGAGGGATGCAATACAACAACTTATCTTTCCACTTAGAAACCTTAGAAAGTGTATCTCCACAAGCACCACCAGATCCCTGGACAGTTTACTGGTATAGAAGTCTCCAGAATTTTGTTGGATTTATTTTCCACCCTCTTTTACACAGATGTCTTATTTAGAATAAATGCTCTATATTCACTTGGTCCAATCAGCACCGCATCATCAGTTTATGCTGTAAAAGAGAGAGGTTATGCAACAGGAATGAAGTCTGCATACGAATCCCATATTTCTTCCTGGAATGTTTCTCTTGCATTAAGGGTGAACTTCTACTTGTTTATGACACAATTCAAAATTTCTACAGGAAAAATTAACAGGAATTCCCTTAGCACAGTTAACCACTCATTATAATCCTGTCTCCTCCAAGTAATTACATACTCATATGACAAGAGCAATGTTTGTTCTTTTTGTATATTTTTAAAATCTTAAGAATTGAAAGTTAAACTAATGTTATTTCAGAATTCAATGAAAGCCATAAAATGATATGCAGTTTATTTTATTATTTCTGAATGTTTTTCCTTTAACTCTATAACGTATATCCCCAAAGAAAGTAACCCTAATAATTTGAATATATTACTATATGTTTATAGGTATTCTTTGGGGGATATGTTAAGTTTTAAATGTATATATGTCATTCTATTATATAATAAATGTATGTTATAAACAAAATTATTAAACTTTATTTAATATACATTGCAGTATCCAGTGTAAAATAAGTACATGTATCTTAGTTCTTAAATATATTTCTATACTTCATGTTATATAAGCACATTGAATCTGTTTCTTGTAACCACTGCATAATAATCCATTTTTCACACATTTTGTGTTAGAACTGATACATTCTCCTAAGATGCAGACAAATCAATTACAACTTTCCAGAGCTGGAAAATATTAACAAATGATGCCATAATAAATATCCTTCAATGTGCCCTTTAATGAACCAGTGTTAGAATTATTTTTTAAAAGTACATTGAGTGATGGGATAAAATGATGCATATTCTTAGCTTGACTTACTGCTGCCAGATGACTTCTCAGGATGGCTTCTCTAATGTGTATTCTCATCAGTAGTGCATGAAGGTTCCAGAATTTATTCTTGACATTTGTAATCTTTACCAATCTGATAAGCATAAAGTAATACCTACTGTCGTTCTATTTCTTTTGCATTTGTTCATGTGATTTTTTTTAGCTTTCTTTAATTCCTCTTCCTCCAACTATCTATTTATATTCTCTATATATCTATTGTGGATCCAGTATTTTTCTAGTTGATACTCAAGATGACTGATTGTCTTGTATATTATAATTCTTTCTCAGTTTTAGACAATACAAATATTTTTTCAAAAAGTATTATTTTATGAATTCTCTCCAGCATATGCTTTGCTTTCTTTAATAGAATTTCCTAGTTTTAATATATTCATCTTTTTTAGTTAGTTTGTGTCTTGTGCTTTTGGGGTACATAGAAATATGTTCCTGTTTGGGGCACAATTTATGAACAGACTGATCACCACCAAGAAGTCCAAATTTGAGAGTCTTTATTTGCCGACTGGTTGACTGTCTCATACAAGCAATGGCTATTGTAAGGACAGTCCTGAGAGTAGGGTTGCAGGGGTTTTTATACTATAAGTAAAGCATGTTGGTATATTAATCATAAGTGGCTGTTGCTATGATTCAAAACTACAAACTAACATCTTGACATCTAAAATCATAAGCAGAAGGGGAAGTGGGTTAAAATGACCTTAGTTGGGTATAAGTTAAAGAATGATTACTAATATCTAGACAATCATTCTCTGACAGGACACAATGTCCAAGAAAAATAGGAACCAAAAAGAACAATTTTACATTATGTAAGAATTGCCATTTTGTGTTGCCAAACATGCTATGCTAAGCAACTGCTGGTGGGTACAGAGGTGGGGTGTTCCCATGGGAAAAGCATTTCCTACATGACAGGGAGTCTCAGGGTAAAATGGAGTCTGTTTGGCCATTCCCCTATAACCTGGCTCATAACATTCCTATCCTAGGATACAATCATATTCCCACACTTTCCAGACTATTGGCAAATTTACAGATCATAACTAGATTAAAATTTCATCTGGAGTGCACCTTTAAATTAGGCACTTATTAGAAATTCAGTCTTATTTTTTTCTCCTAGTTTTTCCAGTGCCATTCAGTCAAGATGCTTCTATATACTTTGCTTGCTGCTCTATACCCATTCTATCATATTTGGTACACTATCTGCAGCTTTGCCAGGCCAGAAGGAAAAAGAGCCCTATAGCCCAAGTCTCCTGGTCATTATGACTGGTAAGTCAGGACATAACCTGCACAGCAATTCCCGAGAGACTCTGAAAAGTCAACAGATAGTGGACTGAGGAGGACAGTGAGGTATAAAGTCGAATTTCACAATTCCACTCATAGTTCCACTCATAGTTCACAATTCCTCATAGTTTATGAGGATAGGGCCAAGCCCACTAATTATTTCATGGGTGGACACAGTAAAAACTAAAAGGAATTCTCCTCTTTGTAGTCAAGTACTGAACAAAACTGACATAAGCCAGAGAATATGGACGGAACCACGCCTCTTCCTTCCTTCCTTTTCTTCCCCATTCCTTCTTCTACTTCCTTTAGGTTCTGTCTTCTGAGGCTTCTCCACTAAAAGACTCATGGAAGTGCCCAGAGCTCTGTCTCACAGTTCTTTTTGTATTTTCCCTTTCATGAGCTGCCTATTTCTTTTATTCAGTCATATTCGGTAATCCTTCAGTGTCCACATTTTGGATCACTGGTTGGGCCATGACCATCAAATTCTGAGTTCTGTCTCCAGATAAACTTGTTCTATTTAGAACTTTCTTTAATAGACAACAACCAATTAAAAAGTGACCAAAGTAGAGAAATGATCAAATCATTTTGCCACTAATTGTTGTTATAGCTCTATGTGTCTCAGTACAGAAATTAGGAGCAGAACAAATATAGTCATAAGAAGGAATTAGATGGAAAATGTGAGGAAAACACAATAGGTAGTGGTTTTATAGAATGTGATTATTTGGAACTCTACTAGTCAGAGTCCTGCTGCCAAACAGAGGAAATATAAAGAAGTTTTAAAGGATGCTCGATCTTATTTTGTGCCAGACTATTTACAACTAGTTTCCATGAGTTAAAGGTACTTTTCGGTTCTCATGAAAAGAGGTTCAGACTAAACAACAGTTGCTCTACTGATTTTTGGCATCTCTTTCAACACCAGCTGTAATAACTATATAATTTTAAAGCAGTCTGAGATTTACCAGTCATCTTCTAAGTTCTCCTGTAAAGATATCTGTAAGAGTAGTTTTCACTTTTAACACTGCAACACTTCAAGAGCTAAATGAGATTTTCAATATGTCAAGGAGAACCTATGACAGTAGGTGGGAGGAAGTGGTTGTAAGAAGGGTAAGTAAAGTGGCAGAGAAAGATCGAATGTGTAAAGGAGGGAATGTGCAGCATTTTTGTAACTCTGACAGGCTCTGTTACAAGACTTCTTGATTCCATTCATACCTCAGGGTCACAACCAAGACCATTTTCCTTCTGGACTGAATCGTTTCCAAGGTTGATTGCTGACATTCTCCTATCCCTTACTTACTGGAAAACTAATCTGGACCTGTTACATAAGTAAAATCTATTTCAAAACTGGGTATGTCAAACTAAAGCAGAAAGAGTGACAATGAGAGAAATAAAAGTTCTAAAGGAAAATGATAGAAAATGAAAATAGAGGAACCTGGGTTAGTCTGGTGTCCCTTCATTCAGAAAATATTCACGGAATGTAGAGGATTAGTTTTTTTTAAAAAAAAAAAGGATGCAAAAAAGAAATCCAAAAACAAACCAGTCATGGGAAAGAATTGCAAAATCTTGGGTTCTTCACTCAGGTATGCTACTTTTTTCAGGTTACACAAATTATAGACTATTCCTGGAATATGTCCATGACCATATTACCGGAATTAGGATGGATTTGGATGGATAGGTTTGGCAGATCCATCTTGATTGTGCAACTGAAAATGTTCCAAAATTAGCCAGACACAATGGCATGCACCTATATTCCCAGGAGACAAAGGCAGGAGATTACACACAGATAAGGCAGGAGGATTATAGCACACTCTGAGCAACTTAGTGGGATCATGTCACAAAATAAAGGTAAGAATAAAAAGAGCTGGAGAACTAGCTCAGTGGTAGAGTGCTGGAATAACATGTGCAAAGTCCTGAGTTTTGTCCCTAGCACATTCAAAATATATTAATAAAATAAACTAAAATATTTCAAAGTTCACAAACCTACAGGCTCAGATTAGCTTAAGATCAAGAAGAAGAACTATCAAACCGTGTATGGGGGTACACACCTATAATCCCTGTAGCTCAGGAGGTTGAGGAGGAGGATAGCAAGCTCAAAGCCACCTCAATAACTTAGTGAGGTCCTAAGCAATTTAGCAAAACCTTGTCTCAAAACAAACAGTCTTGGGATATAGCTCAGTGGTTAAGCTTCCCTGCATTCAATCCCGGTACCCTACTCAAAAGAGAACTATCAATAAATAGGAAAATATTGATGATACTAATAAAAAACATACATATAGGGATTAAAAAATAGAGAAAACTTGGTTGAGATAATCTCTGTGGTGGAGTGAGGACTTCCAGGTGGAATAATAGAAGAGAGTGGAACTCAAACACTAACTTCCATATTCACATAGGAGGGAGCTATTCTTTAGGGAATAATAAAGAAGACCATTGCTTGTTGCTGGAATTATAGTCTATCTAGGAAGATGATCAACATACCAGCATATGCCATTGTAACTTGCCAAAAACATTAGTTATGTAAGATGTTAATAAATGCTATATATAATTTCCTAATTATTGCTGATATGAAAAAAAAGAGTACTACAAAAAAAAAAGAGTACTACAACCTGTTGCTTCCCCATAATTCTGACTTCTGCTTCCTCTTCTCAGCAAACTACCATTCTGTACTCAGATTCCATTACTCCACTTTGCGATTTGTCAAAGGCAGAGAATATGGTAACCAGGGAACTCTACCATGTGAGTTTCTCTTCTCTGAGTATTGTTCTGCACATAAAAACTGCCTGATATAGATTTTAATTTAATTCTACTTTTATGTCACTTTCTACTAGATCTAAGACTATAAAAAACTGGTCTTGTATACTATGTCCAGAGAACCACTGTTAACACGTCTAAAAATTATCATAATGAAACAACTTCAAAGATACCAAAAGGAACCATTATACACTGCTTGTAGGCAAAAAATTGTTTCAATAAATATCAAAAATGAAAAACAAGATTCAATAAATCAAGGGTTACCTTTAAGTTGTTTTACACCATAAGTCATGAGAACATAACTTTATTTTGATATCATTTTATTTGTAATATATTAGCTATAATCCTCAAATTAATTAACTTGTCATAATAAGCTGGTGAATCATGTTCCTGTTAGTTAACAGTCTTAATAAATAAACTTTGACCATATGTAAAGTACTTACATGCCTATGAAACACCTTGTGTTAAAAGTACTTTAGGTTACATGACTGAATTGGTAGACTTTTTGGATTTTTTCCCTAGTTTTGCAATTCAGCTCTTTTAGTTTATTTGATATAGATATTCACCATACATGAAATTGTTCAATGACTCTAATCACAATCCTGAGAATTATGAAGAATTTCCTTCAGAAACTCACTTTTCTCATAGAAAAATGGTATTATATCATATCAGGAAGTACTTATTCTTGTAGGAGCTATGGAAATATTACATTTACACAGAAAATACACTCGGCTAATCTTGTTCAACACTGTGTTAGAATCAGATCTGATTGGGTTTACCATTTGTCCACTTTGTTATTGCCTCAGGAACTGCAGGGAATGTAGTATGGGGAAGACCAGAAATATGTGAGTATATACTAGCTGTTAGAAACATAAAGTCTAGCAGTTTCTCTAAGAGGATATATGAAAAACATATTTTAAGTTTTTGATATAGGACATATTTAATGGTATTACTTTTTTTCAGTTTGTCATCCATAAATCTTCTCAAATCAATTTTAAATCCTCTATCTCATTGCATTTTTGTGGGGGCTATAGGGCAGTAATTTCTTCCCTAACTGGCATTCAGTTCTCATATAGCAAGGGAAGTAAATTACACCTTCAAGTTACAAAATAAGTAAGTACCATTTTACATTTTGAACTTTGAATTATTTTTTTAAACGGAAACTTTTTCAATATACCCTTATGTCAAACCAAATGAGAAGAAGAAAAATACATAAGTCTTCACACTTAAGACTGAGACTACGCAGTCGCACTGGATTAGAATATTTTACAAAGATGCTGTATCTATATCAAAAACAGACATGCAGGTCTTGAAATTAATTTCAGCAATTGCAGCTAATATTAAAGAGTCTCCTATAACAGAAGTTGCATAAACACACACACACATACCTATGTGTTATATAAATATATATACATACACACATGTATTTTCCTCTTGATAATAATTCCACTTTATTAACTGAAGGCATTTTAAATAAAAATATCAAATTCAAATATTCTCTTCCAAAATGATCCTTCTGTCTTCGAAGATGAGTAAGAGTTACAGCAGTTGTTTTGATTACTGAGTGTCCAAGGACTGAATCCCTAAGTATTTTTTATTCCAGTATTTCAAATAATAATCCAAAGCTCTGCCATGACAGCAGTGTAGGCCTGTGGGAAAATGAAGGTGATCCAATTTGTACAGGTGTCAGCACCACAAGAGTAGCACCATCTGTGCTTTGGTGGCTTCCGACATATGCAGCTGTGAAAAACAGAACCAAACATTCTTTTTTCTCTTCTTCTCCACCCCAGGTATATAGCTTGTTATCATCAACTTCTTTCATCTTAAGACTCACTTGTGATGTTCAGAAAAAATACAAATGCTGGAGCCACTCCAGTCAAGTGAAAGCGACTCTGCACCAGAGAAGCCATGGGTTAGTGTACAAAATGAGAGCTGCAGATAATTCTTGTGCTGATGTAAATGTAAAGGGAGTGATTTAGATCAGTAACTTTAGAAGTACTGAGTTTGGACCAAGAGTATTGCATCTGTTGCATCACCTGGGGATAGGTTAGTACGGTCAAATTCAAAGGTCTCATCCTGAATCTATTGAATCAAGAACTCTAGCCGTAGGGCCCAGTTTTTATTAGCCCTCTTATGATTTGGATATGAGGTGTCCCAGAAACCTCATGTGGGAGATGAGGTTGGAATGGTCAAAGATGAAATGATTAGGCTAGGAGAGCTGTAACCTCTTCTGTGGATTAATCCATTTGAGGGAGTAATTATTTTGAAGGATTACTATACTGGGTGGTAACTGTGGGCAGGTAGGCTGCAGCTGGAAGAATTACATGATCACTGTGGGCATGCCTTTGGGATCTATATGTTGTCCCTGGCAGCCTGATCTCTGCATCCTGGCTGCCATGAGCTGTAGCTTTCCTCCACCATGCCCATCCACAGTGTTGTTCTGCCTCACCTCAGGCCCAGAGTTATGGAATGACTGACCCAAGGGCTGAACATCTGAAACCATGAACCAAAATAAGCTTTTCCTTCTCTAAGTTGACCTCATCGGGTATTTTGACCACAGAGATGAAAAGCTAATACATCTTCCAACTGAACCTGAAGCATACTAAAATTTGAGAACCACAGATATAGATCAGATTTTAAAATGTGAAAAACAATGATGAATTCATTGGCAAGGGCTCTCACTGGGACGTCTTTTATTAAGATACTAATCTCATTCATGAGGATTCCACTCCCCTGACATAATTGCCTCTCAAAGACCCCACCTCCTAAGACCATCAGCTTGGGAGTAAAGATTACAACATGAATTTTGGCAGGATATGAACATCTAGACCATAGCAGGATTGTCACTGTCAGTCTCAGGGTTATGTGTCAAGGGTAAGAAATTCTTGCTTTTAGATGAATCCCTTTTCTGGTTTCAGTTCCTCAAAGCAATAGATTTTTATTTAGCATGAAAAAATTATTAACAATGGGAACAATGACTTGTTCCCTAATTTTAGGAATAAGCAATATCTAAGTAGAGAAAGTCTAAGGGGTGCTAAGGCTGCAGCTGCTTTTACATCACTATGTGAAGATGCCAGAATTTTCATTACAGAAATAACCACAGTCTACCTTTGCATCAGTTCCAGTGGCCAGAAGCACCTAAGTAATGAAATCACCTCATGGTGTTTTACTGGTATTACAGCTGCCACTAAAAAACATCAGAAAAAGGGATTCATATACTCTGTTATATTCACTTCAAGTAACGGCAGTACTAATGTTGATGCCTGTTGTTTTCAAGGTCCACTCCAGTAGCTTATAAAACAGTAGGATGATCATTAAGGTTTCATAGAACTTGATATTTTTATATTATGCTGCACCTAGTCTCTGTTGTTTTTTTCTTTCACCTTTTTATATTTTTCTTTACTTCATAGTAGACAAACATTAAGCTTAACATGAATAATATAAAATTATATAATGAAAGAGATTTAGATGTTTAAGTTTCTTCAGCTAACAATTACAGCATTTTTATTCAACTAACAAACATTGTTTTAGATATTTACTGTACAGGGAAAAAAAAGCAAAACTATAATTTCCTGTGCTCAGAAGAAAAGTAAAGTTTCATCCTAGATAATGTAAATAAAACTCTGTGTAATTATTCCTTTCTATTTCCTGTAGGTTTAACCTTACCTGTAACACAGAAAACAGAGCAGGCAGAAGTCAGGCTTGTGATATTTTTTTCTCACTGCATAAGATTGAGGACACAGAGTGACCCAAATCAGGTGAATTAGTGATATTTGGTCAAATATCTATTGCTCCATAGCTACTATAAGTTAGACTGGAACTATTTTTTTAGAGAAGAATAAAATTAGACATTTGATGTAAGGGGGAAAAATGACAGCCTAGTAAGTTCTTAGAGCAAATCTCAGTGGGCAAATTGGGCAGAAATTATAACCTAACAGTTGCATCCTTATAAAAACAATTATTTGAAAAGGGTATTTCATTATAGAAACTATTTTAAAGATGCCCTTTTACATTTTCAATAAAATTATATAAATGAATTTAAATTTTATATCTAAGTAAAAGTAAACCTCTTAGCATTATGCATTGACTGCAATTATTTATATAAACATACAATTAAGTATCTATTTTTGCAAGATTCTACTCATCCTTGTTTTTCATGTCAAATAGCCAGGTTTCTTTCTATTTATTCTCAGTTACCTTTCTGGATAAAGACTATAAATGTTTTCCTTAGTTCTCTCTCATTGTGATTAATCCCCTCTTCTAGAAGATTTGAATTTCTCCTTTTTTAGCTTTTGATAAAACAATTCCACTCTGGTTTCTTGATGTGGTATTTGTTCATTTTGATGGAATATTTTATTGTTTTGAAAAAGCTTATGATCTATATCTATATAGTAGATATTTGTGTTTTTTTTTCTTTTGGACAAAATTGTTTTTAAAGACTAATTTATTACCAAAATCTTCAAAATGTATGTATAGTCTTTCTTCCCTCTCATTTCAAGTACTTAGATGCTGTTAAGGTGTTATAGTATCTGTCAACTCAAATCAGATAACAGTTCTATGTCCATTGTTAAGAAAGTGGGCTCTTTTGAGTGACTTGGCTGTCTTGTTTTGATTAATAGCACTATTAAGTCTCTGGCCTTTGAACATACAGCATGTGAAGACCATTCATTAAATAATTAACAAGGGGAAGGAAGTAGTATTTATGAAGCATCTGGCCCAACCAAGCATTGTGCAACAAGGATATATAAAGTTGTCCTTAAAAGAAATCATAAGATATAGAGAAATATATAAATAACTTCAGTGTACTAAGAAGCAACAGAAAATCAATTAAGTAGGAGATTTTGAGCACAGAAAACTAATCACAAGTCCCAATTGTATCCCTTACTAAAAATGAGACTGGGACAAGTTAGAGAGTTTCTGAAATCCTCATTTTACTTTTTTACCATATGAAAATAAATAACTGCTTCACTTGTCATAATTCAGACTATTAATATAAAGTACCACAAATGGAAAAATGTCACAGAAGTTTTGTGAACATATCTATAAGCTTAAGTGTACAGAAACAAAGCGTGAGGGAGAACTGATGTACTATATTTTCAACTTTTACATCAAATTTGTAAAGTTTAAAAAAATCAGTACATTAATAGAAGGTTTGAACTTTATTGTAAGTGACTAGAAGTATTGCTATTCAAAAAAGCATGCAAAGCAATACCATACATTATTTAGTAACAATTTATATGGGAAACATACATATATACATACAATAATGAATGATAAATACCAAGTATCTTAATGGTTATTTCTCTAAAGGAAAGAGAAGGTTATTAAATGCACTACATCTCCAGGTGAGTTGAAGATAAAAGTATATTTTTCCTACTATTTGTATTCCTTTGCACATTACATAAAATGTTTAATATTTAAAATATTATATTTTTAAAATAAGCAGCTTGGTGAAGGTGGACAAGGAACTTCACAAAGGTAACCAAGGATCTTAACCAAGTACCAAGTAAGTATAGTATAGAGACATATATGCTGGCAAGTCAAATGCATTGTATACTAATGAATCT
This sequence comes from Sciurus carolinensis, assembly GCF_902686445.1. Lineage (NCBI taxonomy): Eukaryota > Metazoa > Chordata > Mammalia > Rodentia > Sciuridae > Sciurus > Sciurus carolinensis. The sequence goes on from NC_062224.1 coordinate 93,048,967, forward strand.
TTTGTTGTTGCTGTTCTGGATATTAAGCTACATTCCCAGTTCTTTTTATTTTTTATTTTGAAATAGGGTCTCATTAAATTGCTTAGGGTCTTACTAAGTTGCTGAGGCTGGACTCAAACTTGTGATCCTCCTGCCTCAACCTCCTGAGTCACTGGAATTACAAGTATGTGCCACTGTGCCCAGCTATACTACTGAGTTCTAATCAACTGAATATCTTATTTATTAAAGTGTGTCTCTCTGTATCCCAGGAAACTGATGCTTCTGTAGTGTGGATGAAGAGTTCCAATAGTGCCCCTTGCTTTTAATGAGATGTATCTTATGCAAATGTAAACATCTAGTCATGCAGGACAATATAGTTCCATGGATACAAAGAAGTCCAGTGAAACTCTCCTAAACAAGTGGTGAATGCTATACATTTTTTCTTGCTGCTTTTTGGGGCGCTGTGAATGAATAATTCCATATACCTATCTCTAAGCTACATATTGCTTACTCCATTACATATATGAATCCAATCCTTGATATGTGATTTATCTCTTGTTATGTGTATGAACAATTATACATGAATAAGAGTAAAAAGACTTATAAAAAGTGCCAAAATATAAAACAAAAGGGTATGGAATTTGAATTCAATGAAATGAGATTTAATTTTTAGAAATCATTATAGAAAACTTTTTAAATACACTGGAGAAGTGAACTTTCTGAACATGTTAATTTTAGCTGTATCTAACAGGTGAGATTGCATTCTTATTAATTTTAACATTATTGCATGAAATTTCCCAAAGTTTTAATGTAACCTACAAATTCAAAAATGAAACAAGCTATCCTTCTTTTATTAAAAAAATGTGACCTGTTGGACCTGAAATGAATGCAGAATTGATTTATATTGTACAAATATTGCACTTATTTTTGTAAAATCAATGCCAAGAAATTGTTGATTAGAAAAATTCAAAACAGAGTGAAGTGGTCAATTTTTAAAACCCTATTCTTGAACAACCAGGGAACTTCAAATACAGAATATAACCCCAAAAAATAATATCTATAGGGTTTTATGTGAAAGGAAAAGAAAATAAGTAAACAAAGTATACCAGTATTTTTATATCTCATGAAACTTACTGGTGTGCCAGAGAGTTGCATGTAATCATGAATGAAACTTCAAATTGTAACTACTGCCCTTCAAAAGAGACCAAGTAAATGTTTTCTGCATTTACTGTTTTGATGAGGATGACAATGTTTGATGGCTATGGTTATGATCCTTCAGTCAACAGGAGAAAAAAAAGCTGGTGAAAATTTTCAGAAAAAAAAAGAAATACAGTTCAAAACAAATATAATAAAAGGATACACTATTGATGAAATGGAAATAATAATAGAAAGCATAACAAACAACTATGGTTAATTAATGGGGAAATTTCAATATAAGTCATGCAATTAGAAAATGCACATCTCCTGTGTGAACATTTAAATCATTAGGCCAATCATCTGAAGCTGATTATTATCTTCCTTTTATGGATGAGGAATGGGAAGCACAGAGAACTTAAAAAATTCTTAGTAAATGGTGAAACCAGAGTTCAAAGGCAACAGTCTAGCAGCAGAGTCCACTGTGCCAGGTCATTACTGATATCTTACACACAGCAACAGGCTTTGGAGTGACATTTTCAAACCAGAGCAGCAGAGAAGGGTCGCAGATGGCTCCCATGGAGCCTTGTATCTGACGTCAGACTGAGGGACTCAGGCAAGTGTGCTTGTCAGGGTTAGATCTCTATCCTCTGTAGAATAGCACAGGAGACAGTGTTAGGAGTGAAAGGAAACTGCTGACTGAAATGGGGTGGTAAGCATTTACAGCAATTGTCTGAAAAAGTCATCTGCCCAGTACATTAAAACCAGGATCCCATGACAAGTAGAAGTTCCACTTTGGGAGAGGAGAAGATAATCACTGCTCCTATGGGACTCAAAACTTGGCATAGACCCTTCCACACAAAGAATGGAGGACTGTTAACCCCAACAAATTCATTATCCTGCAACAGAAGGTGAATGAAAGGGTTGTCTTTATACTCCCACCTTGAATCACAGACCACTATGCTCTAAAGCCTTTAATCACTACGACTCTTTGCTACTGTACAGTGTAATTTTATCTCACAAACATTTGTCCGGCTGCTGTTTCATTTAATTTTTGTTACATTAGATGGTGCATTACACAGACTGAAGTCACCGAGTCTGGCGTGAAATTTAACCTGATGAGTGACTCACTTGTGCTGGGCTGATGCATTTAAGTGGCCTTCCTCCAAGACTACTTCCTGCTGTGTAAGAATTTCCTGTTCTGCAGAACCAAATATAGTTGATGATATTAAAATACATTTCCCTATGCATAAAATCTCTCTATTTGTGTATCTATTAGATTTACTTATGTATGTTATTAATACTATAATTTTGTTTCAAAATGTTAAAATTAATCTATAGATATTACAGACAGTAGGCTATAATACAAAGGATTTTCTTTAATTTAAACCTTATAAAATTAAAAGCAAGAAAATTTAAACCTAAGAGAATAAAGAGATTGGAGGAAAAAGAAAGAAATTATAAAGATGCACTGTTTTCTTCATCTACAGTGAAGTCAAAATACTTTAAAAATTAACTCATCAAGAAATGCAGCTTTGGGTAAAGTATTTAAAGTCTTAATGGCAATGAATAATAGGATTTGTATGAATTGTTTAGTATTGAGAGGAAAGAAGGTTGATATGTGAGCAAGAAAATTGTTCATTTTTCATAGATGGGACTCAGGAGACTCTGTCTAAAGATTACAATAAAAGAGAGAGAGAGATAAGCTTAATATTTCCTATCTTGCAGTACCAGGTGTATGGAAATCAAAGATGGAAAAAAACTTGTCATCATTTGAGTTGAATTTCAGATGTAGGATAAGGCACTAAGGTTTTTTTTTTACTTAATTGCAACACCTCTGTACAGTTTTTTTTTTATAACTTGTGCTTTATTAAATTTTTAAAAGGCAATCATTTTGCAAATAAAATGTCATTCCAAGAAAGCAAATTAATACACAATGTATTTTTTAAAATTAAAAGTCCCTTTAGCTACTGTGCTATAAAGTAGAATCTTGCATCATATTCGTTTCAATAGTTTGGTGTTTTGATCCCCTTCTTAGGAAATTTTCTGTTATCACTAAATAAAAATATTCAGGAAAGAAAGGAATATTTATATGCATATATTTTTTGTATTTGAAAGTCAACACTGCACATTTCATTAAATATAATGTAAATCTGTCAGTTGGCTGTTACTTTGAATAAAAATTTATTATGCATCCACAAAATGTGGGATGCTAGAAAAATAATCATATTTTATTCAAAAAATAGTGACATCAACATAAAGACATAGAAGTTGGCTTAAACAAAATATGTCCTCATTATGTAAAAGTAAGTTGTATATCTTAATGTAGAAAAAAATAAGCATACAAAATTAACCTACCATATTTATGAATAATAACAATTTTCCTTTTCATATTAGAGTAGATGCTTATATTATTCCAGAAGAGATTATTTTCTTATGATTTTCTCCAGTTTCTTTGTTACTGTTCTCCTTTGACATCAGTTCAGTGAAATACAAAACATTTATAATTTGTGAAGCTCCCACAATCAAGATGAAATATAGTCATTTTCCCTTTCATTAGGAATTTCCATAAAATGTCTTTTGATACAATGAATTAATAAGCTTTTTCAATGTGATAATGTCAATTTTGGATCAGAATTAGTTATTTTTAATGTGTTTAATGGTGTTTGTGAACTATATTGTATATTGTCTCAATTGGCCATTTCCATTAAAAGGGTAAGGACTGTCCTACATAAAATTCAAGTTTACATTTGAAGAACATGGACCATATAAAGAGAAGATAGCAATTAATGATTTTAAAAGTATGCTAATTCCACATCCTGCTAGGATCCTCCCTTTCACAAAATCTCTCTAGATTGACCATTTGTAAAAGAAAGGTGTATCAAGGACCAGTAACTCATAGCCACAAAAATATCACCTTTTTTCCCCACACTCTCCACTGTTCATTTCACAAAAAAACGTTTTCTTTGCAATTTTTGACTCATTGCTTCTGCATATTCAAGGGCACATAAAAATAGATAATCACACATTTTCTCAGTTCCTTGAGAAAATTTTAATTATTTTTAGCAAATCTTCCTGTTTTATAAGCCTGTTAGGGAAGAAACTAGATTGCTTGAAATAAAAATAAAACTTTGGTATGGATCACACACATAATCAACTGACAGCTCTCCATAAAATTCCTTAACAAAATCTATTCTGATACAAGTAAACAATACTCATCTTTGAGATATTGGGGATTTTCTTTTTATACCCAACTTCTGCACAATCTTTCTAAGTCTTTCTAGCTCTGTACTTTCTGCTCGTATGTCAGTCCTGGCTTTGCCTCTTTTTGCAGGTTGTTCATTGTTCCATGTTGCATCACCTACCTACAATTCTACACTACAGTCCTACACAGACTAGCAAAGTGTGAATACTTCCTCAATGCAACAATTGTTCTCTGTGCAATTAACAGTTGCTACAGAATGTCAACTGATTCCAGTGAAAACTTGACTCTTAACTTCAACTGTGCTTGGCCCTATTATTGCTTCAACCTAGCTTCCATCATCTCACGACTTACCAAGTCTTCTTGGGATAATAAAGTTCATTCAATGCCTATAACTCTGATCCCAACAAATAACATGGTTTCTTTGAATTTTACTCAGAAAATTGAAAGCTTCCAGTATGTTTTTTATCAATATTTTGTCCACTCACTTTACAAATATATCCATTTCTTCAACCATCTTTATGCCCTTTCCTATAAAATCCCAGAATAAATTTTATTTACACCATTATCCTTTATTCTAACTTTTCTCTTCAGATTCTTATCCTATTAATTTTACCCTCTTTCCTGTGGATTCTTAAACCTATTAAGTCTTTGTTGCCTCCTTTCCAAGTGCCTATAAATAAGATAGAATCTTTCTCATATTCAAAGTAAGTAGCAAAAATTCAATGGAAAACCCAATAAAAGTATTCTGACCTTGTTTCCCATGTCCCCTACCACATCTTCTTCCAACTACTCATTGTTCATATTTACTAATATATCTTGATTCCATCACTCCATTACGAATCTGGTGAACAATCTAAATCTATTCAAGTATTTCACATTGTGTGTGTCAATGTTGTCATATTGTAAAGAAACCTGCAATGTTCTGGAACCAAGGCACTCCAACAATGAAGAAACACAGTATGGATGCTAAACCGCCCCCTAACTTTCTTGTTTTCTATTGCAGACACCCTAGGTTATCACATTGACTTTAGGTGGAATCTATAAATATAAAAAATCATTCCCATGATAAATTACAAAAGGAAGATTAGTCTTACTGGGCCTGACCTAGTCAGTTGAACCTTATGTAAGTGGAATGTTTCTTCTAGTTGCTTGCAGTGAAGGAAGACAGTGACATACTCTTGATGTCCTAGAAGAAGGCACTAGCCACATTGTGACTAGTACCCAGGGGGACTGCATGAAGCAGTCTGTAGGAGAACCAAGCTTGGGTGGACTAGTAGACAGAGAAATTTGGCTTCAGAAACTCACAATTATGGAAAATTGTTCAAGGTTGCCTGAATCATATGGTGACCCTGTGTTGGTTCACTGCTGAAGTTTAAATGCAGGCTCTAGATGTGGGAATGAAATGCTAGAATCAAATGGCTTGCTTACCTCCACCCTCCATCCTGTTTTTCAGGGAAGAAGTTCCTCCAGGTTCCCTTTTGATCTGTATTGCCACAAAGAAAATGTGGGTTCCTTCATTTGTTGGAGCCGGACTCTTCTGGATGGCTCGAATGATCATACCCCTATTCTAAAGATGATTCTGTCTCTTGTTGTTATTTCCCATAAATAAATTTCTTAGCTATTATTTTGCAGCCAGCCCATCCCTCTGACAGGAACCCTTTCCCCTGCCCACACGTGACATGAGTGAGATGGGATCAAAGATGAGGAGCAACTAGTGGACTCTAGGAGCTGGGAGCAATTTCAGCTGACAGGTGGAATGGAAATGGGAACCTCAGCCACATCACTGGAAGGACTGAATGGCCTTGGAACAGGACCCCAAATCTTAGGTGGAATATAAATTGATCAATACCTTAATTACAGTTTGTGGGATCCTGAGGAGAGGATGCAGCTAAACCATGCCCAGACTCCTTACCCACATAAACCAAGGTAAAAAATGCATGTTGTTTTCAGCTCCCGTACCTTGGTTAATTTATCACACAACAACAGAAATTACTACATGTACAAACCTGCCCTGAATATCTTATTCTATCAACCCAGCCTGTGTCTCCTTCCCTAGAATAGTCTATCCAGTAGAATTCTTTCTGATTATGGAAATGTTCTTCCTGTGATTCATTCAATTCAGTAGCCACTAGCCACACATAGCTATTAAGCATCAGAAATATAACTGATAGGACTTAAAAGGTAATTTTTAAATTTATACTGATTGCTAATTATTTTCATTGTAATAGTCACTTACTGCTAGTGAATCCTAAATTGCACAGAGCACTGAAGAGTGTAGTATTTCACATTATCCCTTTTTCTCCCCATTCAGTGAAAATACACATTTTTTCCATCCTTACGAATATCAAAGAAGGAGCTCCATTTTCGGAGATTTTGTGTGTGAAGACATGCACAAAGATATCAAAAACGAGAGCAAGAAGGGAAAGGAGCATTTCATATTTCACTTCTTATATTGCAACTTACGGATCTACCTAACCAAGAGGAGTAAACAGAAGAAACATGGTATAAATGAACAGGATGGACACTAGTAGTGCTTCCCTATGCCTACATTTTGGTCCTGTAAAGACTTTTCCAGAAGGTTACTAATCAAAGCAGCTTACTGAAACCCCACAGGACCGTGGGGCTTGCCCACAAAAGCACACCAAGAGCACAAGGCTGTAGGATGTGCCACCAGCAAGTGCTGCCCCTGTCAGGAACAGTGTGGCTCTGTTCTTAATTGGGTAATGCCATGCAGTAGGGAATGTCCTGTGATTGGGTACCTTAATGATGTCTTTTAAGTAGGAGGCAGAGAACACAGCAAGGCAGAAATTGTGATCAATAACAGAGAAACAGGCACTTGTGCTAGCCTGGAGAGGGGGGTGTTTGGTCATTTTTGCAGTATGGACAGTGTTATATTTATCTGTGCTCAGCCATGATTATGGAAGGGACTTGTTTCTCTCTCACTCCATCAATGTCACAGAATGCCCTTGTCTGATATTGGTATTCTGTGAAATGGTTTTGTTCAGCAGGAGAACACCATGGACTGACTGTTAGTGCAAGGTCAGCTCTCAGCTGACAGCTGAGGGGCTACTTCTTTTCCTTTCTCAAAAGCAATAATTGGATAAAAATAAAACCATTCTGGATTTGTACATCACTGATTTTCAGATGGGTCAATAAACTAGTAATGTGCTGATGGTACACATTTTTCATGCTGCCCAGGCCTCTCACCCAAACTTCTGACTCATGCACCCAGCTGTGTCCTTCAAATTTTCAGTTAAATGTCCCCATGCACTTCAAAATCAGCATGTTCAAAAATGTGCCTCCAACCTGTTGCTCTTCCTGAATTTTCTATCTCTGCTAAAATACCAATATATATTGAGCAAGAGCCACATCTCACATCCTTCCAGAAAAATACATTTCAACCTACACAGCAAATCATTCACCAAGTTCAGCCAATTTCAAACTCGGTAGACTTTTTCTCTTTAAACCTATTCCTGAGATGAATGCATGAATATAACACTTGAATGTATAAATACTTGCAACTGTAAGGAGACAACACTGCTTCTTAGTTATTTAAACTGTAGCAAACATTAACATTTTTCTTTCTCATCTAGTAAGTGGGGTTGTGGTGGCAATGAGCTGGGCTAGTGTCATGACTGTCAACCCACGCAGCTACATATGACCCTGCACTCAGAAAGACTCACACAGTGTTTGAGATTCTGCTGCTGCCATATTGAAATTCTGAATTTCTTTTTTTCTGAGGGGTGGGGACACATGTTGCCATTTTATACTAATCTCTGAATATGATGTCACTGGTCCTGGCTCTGAGAATGATTCTTACAGACCTCCGACTATGAGTAGTCTAACTGAACAAAGGCTCTAGTTACTATGCTCTGAAATTCACTGACATGTTCTCTCTGAGGCCTTGCCTCCTAAAGTCTGCTCCCGGGCAACATCAGAGCAGGGCAGAGACACTAAACAAGGTCTGTTCCTCCAATAGAGGGGACACTTATAACTGCTGACTTTGGCTCACACTCTCGCTCACACCCTTGACAACATTATGTTAGACTCCACACCACTGCAGGTCACTTCCGTCTGATCTTCTTTCCCTTTCACCCTAAATCTGGATTAGTGTTACATCACATTCTAAGGACTTTCTCATTCTTCCATTTTAAAACCCTTACACAGGCATGTCACCTCCCCCAGGGTGGGCAAGTGTCAAGAACTATCTTTGCATATTTTTTACCCTCCCCATGTCTACTTTGCCATAGGTCTGTATTAACAGTGTGAATATTAGTATCATCTTCATAGGTTTGTCTTTGGTATTTTAATGAGATATTGTACAAACCAATTAACAGAGTGCCCAGCATATATTGGACATACATAAAAACAGCTATTAAGATTCTAATTACATTAAGAGTCACGGTGATACTTTCTTGGCTGAGATCTATATTTCTTGGATATTCCAATTAACTCTGGTCCTTTGGCCTCTGTCCTGTTTTCCTCAGATCTACCCTTCACAACAACTTCCAAAGTGATATATCAGGAGAGGCAACTGAACCATTTTACTCATTGTTTTGAAATCCTCCTATATTTTCATAATTTTTACATTGCATGAAATCTTATCAGGGAATGTGAAATTTACCTGAGGTTTTACTTGAGGAACATAAAGCAGATTCTATTTGCCCACAGTCTATGGTTATGATTCCTTGAGTGTCAATAAGGCAACACAAACATGGACAAACTGACCATGTTTCAGTCGGCTATCACTTCCCACTGTTCCCAGGTCCCACTTGACCAAAATCAAACTGCTTGTTCTTAACATATATTTTTCTAGACTCCATAGTTGGCTGAAATGTGCCTTCTTTTCTAGTAAGCTCTACTCAGCTTCTCAAGGTAAGCTTGTACTAGTAAGATTTTCTTTATGGTCATAGCTCAGATAAATGGGCATCCTCTGGGGAAAAAAGATAACAAACAACATAATAATATACTCAGCATGTTCTAGTACTTTTAATTTGCCTATATACCCAAATATTTAAAAAGAATAACATCCTTATGGTTAGATATTTATATTATTCATTCAGGTGTCTTTAAATCTTCCTTACAAAATGGTTTTGAGTTTTATCAAAAAAATTTTCCTGCATTTATTGAGACCACACTATTTTTATTTTCCATTCTGTTAATGTGGTGTACATATTTCTTGATTTACACATGTTGAATTTGTAAGGATATGAGTATATGTATGATGATAAAGTATCTTCAAAAAAAAAAAAACTTCAGGAATAAACATAACCAAGAAGGTCAGATACCAATACATTGAAAACTATAAAACAACAGTGAAAAAAATTAAAGACAAAATAAATAGAAAACGTCCATGTTCATGGATTGAATACTTACTATTAATGAGACACTTTCTAAAATACATTACACAAATCAATCTACAGATCCGATGCTACCCCACCAAATTTCCAGTGGCATTTTTACAGAAGTAGAAAAATGCAATACTAAAATTTCCAGGAAACTAAAAAAGACCCAAAGCTATCTTGGGAAACAAGACTGAAACTGGTGGTATCACATTATCTGATGATGAAGTATATCATGAAACAATCACAGGCCAGTCACCTTGATGAACACAAATGTGAAAATCCTCAATAAATACTAGTAAACTAAATCAAATAGAACATTAAAAACTAAAACATAAAAAATTCACCATGATCAAAGGGGATTCATCACAGGGATGCAAGAGCAATCCAATAAAAACAAATTAATAAATGCAATACACCATATCAATGGAATAAAGGACATAAACCATCTGAACTGATTCAGAATGACATAGGATAAAATTCAACACTCCGTTATGATAAAAATGCTGAACAAACTAGGCATACAAGGAGCAAAATAAAGTCCATATGTAATCAGGTAATAGCTTTCATTATATTGAATGAGGAAAAGTTGAAAGATTTCTAAGATCTAGCACAAGACAAGGATACCTGCTTTCATCACTTTCATTCAATATAGCGCTGGGCTTCCTAGTCAGAGCAATTAGGCAAGGGAAAGAAATAAAGGGTACAAAACAAAAAAGAAGTCAAATTTTCACTGTTTGCATATGACTTGGTAATTTACATGGACGATCAAAAAAACTAAACCAAAACAAACTCTTGGGAAAAAATAAAAGAATTCAACAAAGTGGTAGGACAAAAAAATCAACATACCAAAATATCATTGCTATTCACCAATAGTATATAATCTAATATGGAATCCAAGAAAGCAATCCCTTTTGCAGTAGCTACAAATAAATACACACACACACATACACACAAAGTAAATCAAAGTAGATATTTCTTAAAAGAAGACACACAAATTGCCAAGAAATAAATGGAAAAAAATCACTTTAATCATCAGGGAAATGAAAATCAAAACCACAGTGAGATATCACCTCCCCTATGCAAGTTGGCTAGTATTGAAAAGATTAACTATAACAAGTGGTGGTGAGTATATGGAGAAAAGGGAACCCTTGGAATTAGTGGGAATGTAAATCAATATGGTCACTATGGAAAAGAGCAAATTTCCTAAAACATTAAAGAAGAACTATTATTTAATCTGGACATCTCACTATTGGGTATATATACAATGAAAATAAAATCAGTGTGAAAAAACACTCTGGTGTCCATTACCACACTATTCTCAATAGCGAAGAAATGAAAACAACTTCTGACCATCCACTGATGAAAAATCTGGTACATATACACAATGGAATACTATTCAACAATATAAAGAGTGAAATTCTGTCATTTGCAACTACATGGATGGAACTGGAAATCATTATGTTAAGTGAAATGATTCAGGTACAGAAAGGTAAATGGGTATTTACCACAAGCCAGAGATGTTGGAGGTGGTAGGTTTGATTAATGTGTCCTAAGATACATTTAAATAGGTGCTCTGGGGTGTTACTGTACCATATTGTCACTACAGAAAACAATTTGTATGGTACATTTAAAAAAGTTAGAAGAAAAAGTAGTTGAGATAAATATGTTTAACCTGATTTAAATATTATAAAATGTATGTTTATCAAACATTATATTGTACTTCATTAATATGTATAGGGTTTTAATGTTTTGTGAATCAGTTAAAATAATATACATATCAATAATATATAATACATTACATAATATGTAATATATAATTATATATATAAAACCTATTATATAATGTATAATACATAATATATAATTATATAATATATATACATATAGGTATGCATTATATACATATAGAATAAAAATGTTTTTAATTATTAAATATATTTCAAATATGATAAGATTATAATACATGATACTACAGTAAATATATTGTGTATATTATATAATATATATATATAATATCAGCTGTAGAAATTAAAACAACATGTACTCACACAAAAACAGACATAAAGACCAAAGAAGAGGATAGAGATTCCAGAAATAAATCCAGGTATATAGAGCCAGCTAAATCAACTTTTTTTGGCAAAGGTGTCTAGGGTGCCAAGAACGCACAATGCTGAAAGGACACTGTCTTCCAAAATGTGAGAGAAAATTAGATGTTTGCATGAAAACTAATATAGTTGGACTTTTAATTCACACCACAAACACACCAAAAAAATAAATATGGACTATAGAATTAAATGTAAGACTTGAAACCATAAAACTCTCAGAAGAACATAAAGGGAATAAACTCAGCGAGATTAATTTTAGCAATGTCTTCCTGGATATAAACCTAAAAGTACAAGCAGTGAAAGTAAACATAGACAAATGAAATTGCATCAATCTACAAAACCTCTGCACAGGGCACAAAACAATGGATACAGTATAAAAAACACCTATGGATTGGGAGAAATTCTTTGTAAAGTATGACTTTAAGTAAAAATAATATTATTAAAATTGAATTTTAAAAGTGTAAGATAAATAAGGGAAAGAAGATCCAAAATAAAGATGAACTGACTGATAACAATGGTCAAAGAATTGAAATCTTCCACTGAATAAAACTTTAAAATAATGTTATGGCCTGGTATCTGGGGAATTTCAAAATTCTTATTTCATTCTTGATTACTTTCATCTTGGTCTATATGTATTTCAATTCTCAAGTTTAAATTTCTTTACATGAACATGAACATCTAACAGAGGTTCACTAGAATGAACCTTGGTTTTATTTTTTTCTAATGGCATTTCTCTTTTTGAACTGGGCTAATATTTGTAACATTGCTGCCAAAATTCACAAGATAACATGAATCAACTAAAACACACTTCCTCAGAAGGAAGATAAATTGGTTCTATTTAAATTTTCTTGATACTGTCAGAAGTTACTGATACTCAAATATAACAATTTTAATTTGCATGAAAATTTATTTCATAGCCATCATTTTGATAGAATTCTTCCTTGGAAGAATTGTCAAATGAGTGACTCAAGTAAACATGAACTCTAATAAAAGAATATATTTAAAAGCTATAACCTCTGGTTATTTTCCAATTAAAACAAACCTGGTCCCTACTTAATAATCTTTATTGAAACAACATTTAAATAGAAGAAATTCTGTTTCACCATGAAGTTCAGAACATAAATAACAATGACTACAAATTGATTTTATGTGAATATGCTTTACTTTCTATTTATATAACTTTGCAAAGTTCAGAGATCAGGGCACATCCAGAGTGGGATGCTCATACACAGTCAAGCAAAGGCCCATGTTTGTTCAATTCTTTTTTTTTTTTTTTTTCATGATTGACATGCTTCTGCCAGTGAATTGGTGTATATATGGTATCCAGTCACTTTCTGATAAAAATCACTTAAGTTAGAAGTTCATTGGAGGGAGAAACTGTCAGTCCATTCCATATATTGAAGGACCATAATTTATTCCCAATGATTAAAATTTTATCTTGTGTATATTATCTCAATAGCAACTGGGTAGATTTCCTATAATAAAACCAAAATTATTGCTATTAGCCTCTTTTCAGGAAAAAATATGAATTTATTCAAATACAACATAAATAATCTGAAATGTAATCACAAGTCACTACTTATATTTGCTTATATGAGATGAATGAAAATCTATTTCATGAATGGATCTATGAATATCTTATTTATTAAAGCAATCCAAAATAACTTTGAATAATTGTCTTAGAATTTGCCTGTTCTGGATCAAATGGCCAAGTTTTCTAAGGAAACTCCACATTGCTTTCCAGAGTGGCTGCACTAATTTGCAACCCCACCAGCAATGTATGAGTGTACCTTTTTCCCCCACATCCTCGCCAACATCTATTGTTGCTTGTATTCTTGATAATCGCCATTCTAATTGGAGTGAGATGGAATCTTATGGTAGTTTTGATTTGCATTTCTCTTATTACTAGAGATGTTGAACATTTTTTCATATATCTGTTGATTGCTTGTAGATCTTCTTCTGTGAAGTGTCTGTTCATTTCCTTAGACCATTTGTTGATTGGGTTATTTGTATTCTTGGTGTAGTTTTTTGAGTTCTCTATAGATTCTGGAAATTAGTGCTCTATATGAAGTATGAGTGGCAAAAATTTTCTCCCACTCTGTAGGCTCTCTCTTCACATTGCTGATAGTATCTTTTGCTGAGAGAAAGCTTTTTAGTATGAATCTATCCCAGTTGTTGATTCTTGCTTTTATTTCTTGTGCTATGGGAGTCCTGTTAAGGAAGTCTGATCCTAAGCCGACATGTTGAAGATTTGAACCTATTTTTCTTCCACAAGTTGCAGGGTCTCTGGTCTGATTCCAAGGTCCTTGATACATTTTGAATTGAGTTTTGTGCAGGGTGAGAAATAGGGGTTTAGTTTCATTCTGCTGCATATGGATTTCCAGTTTTCCCAGCACCATTTGTTGAAGAGGCTATCTTTCTCCATTGCATGTTATTGGCACCTTTGTTTAGTATGAGAAAACTATTTATTTGGGTTTGTGTCTGTGTCCTTTATTCTGTACCATTGATCTACCTGTCTATTTTGGTACCAATACTATGCGGTTTTTGTTACTATCGCTTTGTAGTATAGTTGAAGTTCTGGTATTGTGATACCCCCTGCTTCACTCTTCCTGCGAAGGATTGCTTTAGCTATTCTGGGTTTCTTATTCTTCCAGATGAATTTCATGATTGCTTACTCTATTTCTGTGAGGTATGTCATTGGGATTTTAATTGGAATTGCATTGAATCTGTATAGCACTTTTGGTAGTATGGCCATTTTGACAATATTAATTCTGCCTATCCAAGAACATGGGAGATCTTTCCATCTTCTAAGGTTTTCTTTAATTTCTTTCTTCAGTGTTCATTGTAGAGGTCTTTTCACCTCTTTTGTTAGATCAATTCCCAAGTATTTTATTTTTTTCAAGGCTATTGTGAATGGGTAGTTTTCCAAACTTCTCTTTCTGAGGATTCATCTCCTTGACCTATACTCAAGAATTAAAATCAACATACTACAGTGATGCAGCCACATCAATGTACATAGCTGCCCAATTCACAATAGCCAGATTGTGGAACCAACCTAGATGTCCCTTAATTGATGAATGGATAAAGAAACTGTGATATATATATATATATATATATATATATATATATATATATAATATATATTTATATATACACACACACACCCACACACACACACAGTGGAATATTACTCAGCCATAAAGAATAATAAAATTATGGCATTTGCAGGCAAATGGATGAAATTGGAGAATATTATGCTAAATGAGATAACCTAATCTCAAAAAAACCAAAGGACGAATGATCTCACTGATAAGCAGATACATAATGGGGGTGGGAGGAGGGCAAGAATGGAGGAAGGAGGGACTGTATAGAGGGAAAAGAGTGGTGGGAGGGTGGGGGGAAGGAAAAAATAACAAAATGAATCAAACACCATTACCCTATGTAAATGTATGATTACACAAATGGTATTATGCCTCTACTTCATGTACAGAGAAACAAGTTGTACCCCATTTGTTTATAATAAAAAAAATAAAATGTCATTAAAGATGTTTAAAGAATTAAAAAGAAATAATTTACCTGTTCAGAAGTTCCTGATGGTATGCCATCACTCCTATAACTTAAAAAGCCAGAGTATTCATGTCATTTTTGAAATACATTATATTTTTGAAAAAGAATTTTCTGCTCATGTTTATTTTTCAATTTTGTGTGTGATTAAGAAGATCCTAATTTATGAGAATCATTTCTTGCACATTGTAGTATGAAAAGAAAGTGCACTGTAAGCTACTATGGGGCAATAATAATACTTCTATTTTTGAAAAACATCCCCAGCCTGAATAAAGTAATATCTAGTTGAACAAAACAACAAAGTCTCCAATCTGCTCTCATGGAACAATAAAATAATACAGGAAAATCACTTCCAAAGTGATTACACTATTCCAGGTGTTCAACATAAACATACCAATTTACATTTAAATTTTTTAAAAATGCTACAAAAGTATGAAATGTTTTTCAAAAAATACATATAATATGCATAGTATTATGTTTTAAGTCACAAAATAACCATTTATAAATTTATACATTAAAAGTGAATTATTGATTATAAATTTGGGGTGATTCTTTTCTGCATCTCAGAGAGTTCTAATATTAATTTTGAAATACACACGTGCTCACGGAATACTTCCTGGAAACACATATACACAGTATAGCTTATATATGAAAAAATATTTATGAACATATATAAATTTTATGCTAGATTGAATAGCAAAAGATTTTTCTCAGTGTGGTTTGGCCTATCAAAAACCTTAGCATATGTCAACTTAAATTTCTATAAAAAATGTTCTGATAGCTTATGGTCATAAAGCCATAATTTAAAATTATAAAATCATACAAAAATTTCCCCTCATCCATTCAACATTGTTTCTTTCAACAAATTAAACTCCCCCAAACTGTTGAACATGGAATTTCTTTTGATACTGATTTAAATGTTGATGAAGTTATCAGATCTGATTTTTTGAGCATCTTAAGTATTTGCTCTCATATACACAATAGTTTTTACTTTCAAAACTTGTTATAGAAAACACTTCTGTTATAGAGAGCCATTAATCATATTTGAGATTGAAAAAATGGAGTAAAATTATTTTCTATTAGAAATAAACATTCAGGTCATGCCCAGTGGTACATTCCTGTAATCCCAGCAGCTGGGGAGGCTGAGGGAAGAGGATTGCAAGGCCAGTCTCGCAATTTAGTAAGGCCATAAACAACTTAGCAAGCCCCTGTCTCAAAATAAAAAATAAAATAAGGGCTGGAGATGTGGCTGAGTGGTTAAGCACCCCTGGATTCAGTCTCCAGTACCATAAAAAAAGGAAACAAATATTCAAAACAACCCATGTATATTATGAAATTCTTGTTTTTTTCCTAACCTTTGCTGTTCCCCAAATTTAATTATCAATGCAAAATGTCTAAATTTGGAAATAAATTATGGAAAAAATTCAATAATGAATAAATAAAAGTTAAATCAAAATGCACTCTAAGCAGCAAATAAATTTTACATAAAATAATCATTAACCTGAAGATTTCTGATTCAATGGGTTGCATTTGTTGTCAATTCATTCCAACTATACCAAGATTCCAATGTATGCAGAGTAGTAATTTCAATTTTGAACCCTAAGAACAATTATAAAGTACAAAATTGCTTACAAAATAAGTTTAATCATGTATTTAGGGAAAAGTCTGCAAACTTACTGCTCAGCACTTTCCTGGATGGTAGGTTATACCAAACATCTGACATTATAAATGTTATGACTCTCACAGAGTTGCTTCTTCGGAAGTGTGTGCATTTCAAAATAAGAGAAGAACAAAATGGCATTAATCTGTGTTCACAGCCTGTGAACCCTCAGGCCTCTGCCATATGTACCATGGCCACAAGGCATCAAGCATGGGAAGGAGAAACTACTATAACTGAATTTCCCTCTCCTTTCAAATATACGTCAAGTTAAAGAGCAGAAGAGTACACAGCAGAATATTCTAATAAACAAAAGTAACACATTTTCTTTTGAAATATATTATATATCACAATATTTATATTTTTCATCGCCATAAATTATATTTTGAAACTTATTTCTTATGACTTTAACCTAGTTTTATATTAATATGGAATTTTCAGAAATGGAAGTATGGCATATATTCCATGAACTGAGTTTAAATCCATTAATATTTAATGTCCTCTCTGTATATGAATAATCTGACCTGGTATTTCCTCCTATTGTCTCTTAAATAAGTAGTTATAATTTTTAAATTACATTGTGTTTGCCTTTTCTGACCTAATCTGTGGGGGTCTCTCAGTCACATCTGGCGTGGATGAGAAAAGGTTTAACTGCTGGAGGACAATGTTGGCTATAAATTAATCAATTACCCATAAACTTGTCAAATCAATAAACACAAAAGAGTCAATACTCTTTTTAAATGGGGGGGGGGAACATGACAGGATGGGGCCATACCAGATCTGACCCCTAACCACATGGAGTAGCCCAACTCTCTTCTTATTTATAATCACAGAGGTAAAGGGGGCCAAGACCAGGAGGAGCTTTTTCTGTGATGGACAGGATGAGGTGGAGATAGGGGAGCCATTTTCTCACGGAAACTATTACAGAACCAGACAGGGAACCAGTCCCACACAGCACCACATACTTTCCAGCAATCTGGGACAGTCCTCTGTGGTAGCCATTTCCTAGAAGTCAGACCTCTGTGTCCCATGGCTCAACCTAGTCTGATTCTGCTAGATAAGGATGGCTTCCCACACCAATCCTTATCATGTGATTATCTGGTTTACTAAAAGAATTGCTTCTGGAAACTTAGGGTATAAAAATAATGCTTAGACTTATCTTGGAAAATAAAATACAATATTTGTTTTGCATTCATTGATATGTTCAGTGTCAAAAGATTAAGGATGGAAGGTCATTATTAAGGTTGACTGAAAGTTATTTTCACACATTTGAATGTAGAAACAAAATCAATTTTTCACAAAGTATAAGACTCTTCAAATTTGGTTGTCATTTTTCTGCAGTGTGGCATGTGGGCTAAGTTTTCATTTAGTTTATTGTACATCAGATGCAATAGATAATGTATGACTATCACTTGTCCCAGTCTATCAAAGTAAACATTGCAGCTGCATAGAATTTGCACACTAAGAATTTTTTATTACAGGGACTAATTGAAATCTGTTTTAATAGAATCAGAAGTGACACCTGGGATGTGTTGGTGGCAATCAATTAAACTCCTTTACAGAAATATGTTTTAGTATTTGGGAGAAAAAATTAAATGATATGCAAGAAAAATATTTCACAAATTTCCTAATTATTTAAATTGCAGTCTTTGAAGCTAGATTTCAAACAGCATAATCATCGGATGTTTTATGCATGGCTATTGAACATTATGAGGCATACTCAAATAGCTAGCTAATGATAAAAGTTAAAGATATTTTATAGCCAAGTCAGTACACATTAAGACATATAAAATCACAAACTATTATATGGTATGTGTGTTGGGAAAATCGTTCAATAAATTATCACAATAGTTAGGGAGAAAAACCAAAAGTCTCTTGCACAGACTGTTACTGACAGAGTAATCTGAATTTGTTGAACACATCACAAATGATTAAAAAAAAGAAGTACAAAAAGACACAAAAATAAACTGAGGTACAAAAAACAATAAAACTGAACTTCTTGCTGATACTTCCCCCACTGCTATCTGACAAAATCAAATCTCTCAAGATAAAAAAGAAAAAAATAAGATATCCAAGAAAACAAAGTCTAGGTTATGGCTATAACTTTTTAGAAAAATTATAAGATATGAAATCACATTCATAAAGATATATTTACTTCAGGAAAATCTGAAAGATAAATGTGAATTACCCAGAAAATGATTATTTCTAAATTGCAAATTATTCCATAATTTGCTTAAGAGAAACAGAATCTTATACTTAAATTATGTCAAACAATTGAGTATAAATATTTGATAAAATATACTTTTTAATATTTGAAAAATCAACAGTCTTAAGTTGCTATGCATTCTCTAAATCTTAATTGTGAGTTATATTTAAACTAAGTTGGTTACATATTGAATTTTGGGTATGTGAATAAATTTAAAAAGACAATGACTGTTTTTAGCTTTATATCTCCATTAATACCTTTAAAAGTGAGTAGTACTTTTTGAAACAACCTTTTTATCCAAGTGATTCTCAATAAAAATTCTCACTTTTGAAGAACCTAACTTTCGAGCCATATCCCAATTTATAATATGACAGAATAGGCATAGAACTAACTGATTTACCATTCCAAATTCTCTGAGGAGCAGAGGCTAAGCAATGTCAGAACTGTAAGTTCTAGGATAAAAAGGAACCTAACACGTACAATGGTCCTGGCTAGAACAAAGAGATTTGCACTTCAACATGAATATATTTATAGCATCCTGGTTTTTGAATGTGTATTGGAAGTGACAACAACCTAGAAATGCAATTCAGCAAATATCCCTGGATTTTTAAAATGACTATAAATTTTCTGTCAATCAATACTGATGATCCATGAATAATTGAGAGTGTATAAAGATTTAATCATGTTCATAAACTAGTATGAACTGAATATCAAATCAATACTCGACATTGTATCCTTGATTAAACACTCCCTGCACAAGAGCCAGGCTGATTTCTAAGCACTTGGTTAGCTAACTCATAGTCATGAACAACACGGATTTTTAATGTGCTAGAAATTGCAGGACAAAGTGGAAGACAAAAAGAAATACTAGAAAATATATATCAATAAATGCTATGAAAATAAAATGCCCATAACAAAAACATGGTAACCAACAAGAAAGTCTGTATATACCAAATTCTTAGCATCGTTTTTTTGCATAAAGAAATATATAATTAGAATTAATGTGAGGAGAGAGAAAATAATTGTATGTTAAAATGCTTTCACATCCAATCTCAGTATAATTATGTTATTTGGAAGTGAGTTCAATAATGTTGAAAGATTATATGACACATTGCTTTAAAGATAAATAGAATTTGGAGGACAGAGTTAGAATAAAGAAGGGAATTTGGGGCCAATTAAAACAAAATGTTACAGTTCAAAGTATATTCAAGAAATAGTAGATATGATCTCTGTATATATATGTACACACAGTGGGAACTAAGAGTAGAATGATGTGCTAGATTAATAGATTATTTAATTGAATTTGGAAGCAAAAGAATATAGAGTAACTAAAATTCAATAGGTATCAACATAAAACCTCATTTATTGAAAACTTATCTGACCCACCTAATTATTGAGTGGACAAATATTTACTCGTGTCAGAATCTAGGTATGCAATACAAATGAGATAGGCATTCTCTCAAATTTATGGTACACACATAACTTGAAGATAGAGATCCTTATTTTACAAGGAAATATGATTTGTAATGTATACATGGGACTTAGCAGAAAACATCTTAGGAATGTAAACAGGTAAGCATGGAATTGGATACCAGCATGAGGAAGCCACAGTCCCTGCCTAGACCCATTCTGCATACTGTCTCCCAGTGTGGCTTCCTTATCAAAAACTGATAACATCACTGTGTGTTTAGGTGGTGAAATGTGTATTTCATCTCATTTCTTCATTTAAATTATCTGTCTCCCCTGGGATCGGTTCTATCATTTCTTGAACCCCTCTGACTTGTGCATCATTTGCATTTTTCCTGTCTGTGAAAGAATCCCCCTGGCAGCAGTGGATCACAAAGTCTCTTTCTCTGCTTTGCCCATTATCCATTTATTATGATAAAAAAGCGTATTAATCTTACTTCACTAATAAGGAAGAGGTCATCCTCCCGGATGCTTCTCCCTCTTGAATACTTCATTATTCTTAACTTGTGTTACACTCTTCAATCTGTGCATTAGCAGATTTGTTAGCCATTTTCTCTCACAAAGGTATTGTTCACCTTCCGATATGCATTCCTTTGTCAATTGTGTCTTATGGTCTAATGCTTCAAGGTGTTCTACTGGCTGCTGAAATTATAACTAAAAATATTCAGCTTGTGACATCCTGCATCTGCCTTCTGTGTTTATATGTTGGTTACATAGGCCTGGATTTGGTATGTGGAAAGTTATTTTTATTCAGATCAATTTTCCAGAATATTTTCATTTTGTACTCATCATCTGTAGCTAATTCAAGCAAAACTAATATAAAACACCATCACTGATTTTGGCATCATAAGAAAGTATTTGTCACTGAGTAAAAAAATCAAATCATTTACAACAGCAGCACGACCTTACATTCCCTCTTTTAAATAGTAATATAGTGGCAGCTTTCAAAATTCAACAAAGTATACAGAAAATAGAGGGATCACAGAAGTCATAATTATGTCGTAAGCATATTATACTTCACCAGGTTAAACTGAAAAACACATATTTAGAACTGAAAAACACATATTTTATTTTTATTTCCCACAAAGTCATCTCATAGACCTAGAACACAAATATCTTTTTCTTCAAGGAATTATAAAACTGTTTGATATTTTCAAAATGTTAAGTTGAGGAGGTTTATGTTTTGAATAAGATTATCTTTATAGAAGATTAATTTTACTTTAACTCCATTCCAGTATGTGATAAAGTGCAAGTACATGTGTGAATTGAAATCTCACCTAAGGAAAATATTGCTTGTAGAAATGAGCACTCTACAAATGCAAAACAAAGTTTCACAGGAAGGAAAGGCTTCTTTGAAAGCCGCTCTCAATTGCTTTATTGGATTAAAGAATTTCCAGATGAAGGGAAAGAGCACAGCCTGAAAACACCAATGATGTCAATCTCCATAACAGCAAATAATTTGCCTTTTCAAGTCATAAAAATACAATTAATCATGTTAGACATCAAAAAAGCAATTTTTTTGATTCTATATCCTTGGGGGGAAAAAAGGTAATAGTTTGTGCATTACCCAGGCGATTAATTCAGACCTTAATTTATGCTTGTGCATGCACAATTTATTTGGGAATTTACAAAATTCAGATCAAGGCTACTAAATACAAGAATTTTGTCTTTGTTCAAAAACCAGTGAAGAGATTCACAAAACATGTTGCAAATTATCCTAAAACCCTAAAATAAATCCATTCACTTCATTAAATTTTATATTAGATGAACTTACAATGCTTTAACATGGTCTGTATGGTATGGAACAACAGTCTGTCTAATTATAGATTTATCATTCAGAGTCTCTTAAGTTTCCTGAGACCTGGACTTGAGTTGTGAAGTATTAAAACACCACAAATAATACAAGGAACCTAAAGTTTAAGTAGTACACCAAACAAAATAAGTTAGCTAAGTAAGGAGATAGGAGTAAACCTTCAAGATTCAGAAGTTGTCTCTATAATTGAAATCTCTGTAAGCATAGTTCTATATCCTTAATTAGTCTAATTTCTTCCATTAAGACTTCCTGCAAAACTGGATTCCTGCTATCATAACATTTTAACATACAGCAATGTCACTATTGGTTGAATGTCTGCTTTGTCCATTAGACTACCAAAAAGTTGAATGCTGTACCATGTTTGTCTTTGGAGTGGCCAAGGCTTCAACTTGTTGTTATGGTGGTTGTTGTTGTTGTATTTATTCTTGTTCTAGGGATTGAACCCAGGGATGCTTTTCCACTGAGCTACATCACCCACACTATTTATTTATTTATTTTATTTTGAGATAGGGTCTCATTAAAGCTACTTAGGACCTCACTAAGTTGCTGAGACTGTCCTCAAACTTGTGACTCTCCTGCCTCAGTCTCCCTGGTCACTGGGATTATAGGCGTGCACCACTCACTGGCTTCAAGGCCTCTGTTTAGACTGTCCTTCTTGAGGGACATTTTTCCTGATCTGCTTGATTAGGATAATAAGTCTGTAAATCACCCTAAGATTGGATTGTACATTTTTGTTTGTTTAAGTATATATACTAATTGCCATTAAATATTTTTATTTTTAATTAACACAAAGGTGTACATATTTATGGATTGTATGTGATAATGTTATATATGTTATATATGTAGATGTTGTCTATATTTTGTCTGTTTAGTGTCTGTCATCCCTTGCTCCAAGAGATCACAGATCAAATTTATATTCTCTCCTGATTTATTCTCAGGACCCAGCACGGTGCCTGGTATAGACAGCATTCAACAAATTCTTCTGTCATCAGTCATTACACACTCAATAAATGCTAATTAAATATATCAATGATTTTCAAACTTTTTTGGATGAAGCCTTTTATTTATATGAAATCGTGTAGCACTATAGATTATATATAATTTCAACATATAATTGATAATCTATATAAATTATACACAATTTAAGTTATATAACCTAATTTACATAAAATGTAATATGTATGTACATATACATATATAAATAAAACAAATCACAATAAGAAAAAAAGGAATTTAAAAATTGACTAAATATCCAAATAGTCATTTCACTAAAGATATTTAAATAGCCAATATAAAGATATGAAAAGGTATGCTCGGAAGTAAAATATATATATGTAAATATATATTAAAACTGTATTGAAAGAATAACTAGCTAAAGTGAAATAGAATCAGTAAAAATAAAATGACACATTAAATATTTATCCAAATATGGAGAAACTAGAATTTTTATACAATGTTGATGAGTGTAAAATTATACAAGATTCTAGACAACTCTTTAGAAGTGTTTAATCATGTCTATTTTATGACCAATTGATTCTCCTTTTCTCCCTATGATCAAGATAAATGAGTGCACACCAATAAAAGGACCTGTAGGAGAAAATTTATAGTGTAGCATTATTCAAAATAGTCAAAAACCAGAAACAAACTAATACAACCTATTAAGAGGCAATTTGATTAACAAAATGCAGTATAGTCACTCAGCAATGTAAAGAAATCTAATTCTTGCTACGCACAAAAATGGATGAATCTCAAAAATACTATATTGTGTGAAAGAATATAAACAAACAAAACTAAATATCTACAATTCTATCTTATGTAATAGCTCAAAACCAGACAAAACAAATCCATGTTTTAGAAATTCAAACAATGGATACTTCTATGTTGAAAAGGACTTTTATAAACTTGGAATGTATAATGAGAGATATATGCAGGGCATAAGTGTCCCACATCTTGTTCTTCATGTTGGTTACCGTGATTATAAACATAGAAAAAAAAAAACTCATACAGTTGTAATTGCTGAAATAAAGTTCACTTGAATACATTTATGGTTTCCCTCCCAAAGAAAAAAATAACAATAAGGAAAACAAGATAAATTATAAGATGAGGGGATTTCCCTTGTCAGGTAAGACTGATGTTATAGCTCAATTAATGTTACAAGCAAAGAAAAATCAATGAAACAGGAGAGTCTAGAGGAAAAAGGGAGACCCATTCATGAATGAGTAGTTTACTTTTGAAAGAGATAACACTTCAGATAATTTTCATTGAGTGAAAGCTGGAATGTACCACTAATGGTGCCAGTAGGACCATTTCTTCAAATCAGAAAGAGAGGGAGGGAGACGGGGAGAACAAGACAACAAGCAACTTTATGAGGAAGATACTCCCGTTATCCTCATTTATAAGTGAAGGATTCAGGCATAAAAGATGTTATTTATTTTTCATTGCTGAATAAGCATAAATTTACAAGCTTAAAACAACATTGACTAATTATCTCAGTTTCTACACGTTAAAAAACAAAACAACAACAACAGCAAAAAAAAAAAAAAAAACACAATTTGGCTGAATTTTCTGCTCCGGAATTTATAGGACTAAAATCTATGTCTAAAATCTGTATCCTTACCTGAAGGTTTTCATAAGATAGAAATCTTTTCAGTTTCTTTAGGTTGTTGGGAGAATATTTGGGGGGGGTTGTGACTGACTGAGGTCCCCATTGTCTTACCAACAGCTGGTTGGGGACCACTTCCACATGTTTGTCCCAGGACTCCCTCCCTCTGTGAAAGCTCTCTCACACTTTGAATTTTTTGGATTTAAGGAGCCATCCAGAAGCATAAGCCACCCACCCTTCCATTCTCTACCTGCAGGAGGATAAAGTCCCCTTAAGAACTCACCTGAGTTCTTTTTGCCCAATTCAGTTATCCTCACTTGTGAAGAACTAATAGTTAAATGATTGGTACCATCCCAGGTGTGATATCCTAGCACATTCTGCAAATACCTAAGAGGGAGGGGATCATACAGAGTGCACACTAGTGCACACACTGCTTAGGGGCCCATCTTAGAATTCTACTTATCACAAAGGATTAGCATAACTTGCTGAGAATAGACTTCATATTTATTTCGTATGCCATAAATTTTACTAATTTAATCCAGTCATTTAGTGAATCTAAATGTGTTCTAATGTTTATAACATCCTCATAGCTATTTAGTACTAATGTGTTTTTCCTGCACTGATCATTCTGCTGAAACACTATTAAGATTTTTGCATTTTTGTCAACAAGAGAGATTGGCCTCGTTTTTTGCTTGTTTCAGTTTGATCTTTGTGTTTGTAGCTGAGTTATCTTTGCAAACTGAATTAGAACGTTCTCATTTTGAATAAGATTGAAAGTAAGTGCTTTTTAAAATTTATGTTTTGTTTTTAACCAGGTCCATGAACAGTGTTTTGAACTAATCCTTTACTAGGGGCCAAGGGACAGATGTGGAGGTGTTTAACATTTAATTTTGATGTTTCTATAACTATTCATTTATTCAGGTGCTCTGTTTCTTGCTATATGTGAATCAACCTGTGCATTTTTTCCTATGTATATATTTTTCTTTCTAAAATATTTTCCTCATCTTCCTGTTTACATTTATTTCAAAGTGTTTGGACATAGGAGTTGCTTATAATTTTGTACATCTATTCTATATCAATTATTAGATAGCTCTTTTAATATGTTCCTTTGTGGTTTTTTAACTGATTCTCTATAATTTTCTTGATTTTAATAATAAAATTTTATATATATTTTTGGTTCTTTAAAAGAACTGTCTTTTGCTTTATTAGCTATATTCTGTTTTATAATATAACATTTCCTCATTTTTCCTTCAATGTATTACTTCCTATTTTTTAAATTTCAATGTATCAGTCTATATTTTCTGTATGAAATCATTTAATTTAAAATTGAAATATTTTGTTTATAATTCTTTTTTTTTTTTTTTTGGGGGTGCTGGGGATCGAACCCAGGGCCTTAGTGCTTACAAGGCAAGCACTCTACCGCCTGAGCTATCTCCCCAGCCCCTATAATTCTTTTATAAAGTCTCTGTACATAATAAAATTGAGGCCTAGAATGATTAAGAATATCTATTTTTCAATTTTATTTTATGCCAGGTATATGTTCAACATACAAAAGATGTACTATTAATTTTAGCATCCAAATTTGATAATTGTGCGATTGTTACTGATAACATTTTCTACTTCTGGATAGCTATCGATGAGGAGAGTTCAGTTTTCTTTGCTTGGCACTTTAGTAAATTCTTTAAAGTTTTCACACGCTTTCCTGAATTATGTGAAATCTTCCTGTGCCATTTGTAATAATTGTTCTTACTCTTACTCTCCTTCTATATTTCTTTCTAAAATCCTAGTATAAAAAATCAAATACACAAACTGATTTTCTTGGTTCTGTAACTTTTCGTTCACATTTACCATCTATTCAATTTATGCTGCTTCATGAGTAAATCACTCACGTGACTTTCCGACTCATTTACTGTGTACTTCCCATGTACCTTTTGTCAGTATGTGTACTCGAGTGTGTGTATCCTCCTTTTTAAAATCAATTCACCTATTGATAAGACACATATAAGACAATAAGATATTGTCTTGGTTACTGTGGGTGATAATTCAGTGAACATGGAAGCACAGATAGCTCTTTGACAATCCAATTACAATTCTTTTGGACATATCTCCAGTACTGGGATTACTGAAACATATGGTTCTTATACTAATTTCTTGAGGAAAATTCATAGTGTTTTCCTTAATACCTGTAACTAATTTGCATTCCCATCTACAATGTATAAGACTTCCCCTTTTTCCTTCACATCATCAGCATTTATTTTTTTCTTTTTGATGTAGCCAACTTGGGGTGATATATATCTGTGTGGTTTTGATTTGTATTTCCCTGAGGACAGGTGGTGGTGAACATTTTGCATTTATCTGTTAGCCAGCTGTATTTCTTTTATTGGAGGAAAGGGTCAATGTCCATACGAGTCGTCTTTTTTTTTTTAAATAGGGTTGTTTGTTTTATAGTCATTGACTAGTTTGAATTCTCTGTATATTTTGGATATTGACTTCTTATGACTTGCAAATATTTTCTAGCATTCTCTAGGTGTTCTCTTCACTCTGTTGTTTCCTTTGCTCTACAGAAACTTTTTTTCAGTTTGACAAAATTACATTTATCTATGTTTGCTTTCGCGGACTCTGCTTTTGAAGCCATATCTAAAAAATCACTACCCAGACCAATATCACAGAGATATTTTCCTATATTTTCTTCTAGTAGTTTTATGCTTCAGGTCTTATGTTTAAATTTTTAATCCATTTTTTATTTGATTATTGTCTTACCAGGGATGAGACAAGGGTCCACTTTCAAACCTGTGCATGTGGATATACAGTTTTCCCAATGCCCTCTATTGAAGTGACTTTACTTTTCTCATTGTGTTCTTGGTACCTTTGGAAAAAGATACCAAGATGAATTGATCATAGCTATGTGGGTTTACTTCTGAGTTTTCCCAACATCACTTATTGAAGTGTCTAACCATTCTCTAATATTTGGTGCCTTTGTTGAAAATCGATTGGCTGTAGATGTACAAATTTATTTCTGGGATCTGTGGTTTGTTCCATTTTTTGATATATCTATTTCTGTAGCAGTTCCACACTTTTTTTTTTTTTCTTCTTTTTTTTTTTATTTTATTTTTTTTTTTTTACGTTTACATAGGGTAATGATGTTTATTATATTTTTCCCCTCCCCCCCACCCCTCCCACCCCTCTTTTCCCTCTACACAGTCCTTCTTTCCTTCATTCTTACTGCTCTCCTTAGCCTAACTCTAAACCTAACCCTAAACCTAATGCTAGCCCATCCCACCCCCCATTATATGTCCTCATCCGCTTATCAGCGAGATCATTCGTCCTTTAGTTTTTTGAGATTGGCTTATCTCACTTAGCATGATATTCTCCAATTTCGACCATTTGCCTACAAATGCCATAATTTTATCATTCTTCATTGCGGAGTAATATTCCATTGTATAAATATGCCACAGTTTCTTTATCCATTCATCAACTGAAGGGCATCTAGGTTGGTTCCACAATCTGGCTATGGTGAATTGAGCAGCAATGAACATTGATGTGGCTGTATCTCTGTAGTATGCTGATTTTAAGTCCTTTGGGTATAGGCCAAGGAGTGGGATAGCTGGGTCAAATGGTGTTTCCATTCCAAGCTTTCTGAGGAATCTCCACACTGCTTTCCAGAGTGGTTGCACTAATTTGCAACCCCACCAGCAATGTATGAGTGTTCCTTTTTCACCACATCCTCGCCAACACCTATTGTTGCTTGTATTCTTGATAATCGCCATTCTAATTGGGGTGAGATGAAATCTTAGGGTAGTTTTGATTTGCATTTCCCTTATTACTAGGGATGTTGAACATTTTTTCATATATCTGGTGATTACTTGTACATCTTCTTCTGTGAAGTGTCTCTTCATTTCCTTAGCCCATTTGTTGATTGGATTATTTGTATTCTTCGTGTAGAGTTTTTTGAGTTCTTTATAGATTCTGGAAATTAGCGCTCTATCTGAGGTATGGTTGGCAAAGATATTCTCCCACTCTGTAGGCTCTCTCTTCACATTTCTGATAGTTTCCTTTGCTGAGAGAAAGCTTTTTAGTTTGAATCTATCCCAGTTGTTGATTCTTGCTTTTATTTCTTGTGCTATGGGAGTCCTGTTAAGGAAACCTGATCCTGAGCCAACAAGTTGAAGATTTGGACCTACTTTTTCTTCTATAAGATGCAGGGTCTCTGGTCTGATTCCGAGGTCCTTGATCCATTTTGAGTTGAGTTTTGTGTAGGGTGAGAGATAGGGGTTTAGTTTCATTCTATTGCATATAGTTTTCCAGTTTTCCCAGCACCATTTGTTGAAGAGGCTATCTTTTCTCCATTGCATATTGTTGGAACCTTTGTCTAGTATGAGAAAATTGTATTTATTTGGGTTTGTGTCCATGTCCTCTATTCTGTACCATTGATCTACCTGTCTATTTTGGTACCAATACCATGCCGTTTTTGTTACTATTGCTTTGTAGTAGAGTTGAAGATCTGGTATTGCAATACCCCCTGCTTCGCTCTTGCTACTGAGGATTGCTTTAGCTATTCTAGGTTTTTTATTCTTCCAGATGAATTTCATAATTGCTTGCTCTATTTCTGCGAGGTACATCATTGGGATTTTAATTGGAATTGCATTGAATCTGTATAGAACTTTAGGTAGTATAGCCATTTTGACGATATTAATTCTGCAGTATGTTTTGATATCTCCTAACAACATGCCTCTAGCTTTATTTTATTTTATTTTTTTAGTCGATTGATTTGACTCTTCAGGTTCTTTTATAGTTCCACATGAAATTTAGGACTACTTTTTGCCATTTCTATGAAGAAATACATTAAAATTCTGATAGGGAATACACTGAATCTGTTGATAACTTGAGTAGTATGGTTATTATTACAATATAAATTCTTCTGCATGCTCATGAACCTTCTTTCCCCTCCCCCACCAACTTCTTGGGTGCCATGAAAGGAGCAATTTTCCTTTTCTGTCCATCCCCCATGATGTGCTACATCACCCTGGGCCCAGAGCAATGGAGTCATTCTTCTATGAAATGAGACCTCTGAAACTGTCAGCCAGCAACCCTAAACTCAGTTCTTCTAATCCATCATAGTTTTCCATTTATTTGTTTCTTTTTCAATTTCATTCATCAATGTTTAGTTTTAAGTGTACAGATCTTTTATTTCCTAGGTTAAATTTACTCATATTTTATTAATTTTTATTCTATTATAAATGGAATTATTTTATTTTTCATATAGTTGTTAGTGTATATAAATGCTATTGATAATTATAAATTAATTTTTGTATTCTTCAACTTTATATACTATATGTATATAAAAATCAATTTACAAATATTATATATTGTATTATATATTATTATATATAATTGTTATATATTATATATATATATAATATATAATATAACCTCAGCATTTTGGGCTAAAATCAAGAATAGAATTTTCTATATATTAGAGCATATCATCAGCAAACAGATGATTTTACTTCTTTCCTGTTTGATGCATTTTATTTGTTTTTCTTAACTAGGAGCTCTGACTAGGACTTTTAAAACTATATTAAATAGTTTTGTGTTATTATTGATCCTAGAGAAAAGAGTTTATTTTTTTAACCTTGAATATGATATTAGCTGTTGACTTACATGGTCTTCACTGTACTGACAAAAGTTCTTTCTATACTTTATTAGTTGAGAGTTTTTTTTTAACAAAGAAAGGAGATTAAATATTGTCAAATGCTGTTTTATACTCTGCTGAGATGATCACATGGTTTTGCACTTTATTGTGCTAATATATTGAGTCATATTCATTGATTTGTGTATATTGAACCATCTTTGCATCCTAGGAATAGATTTCCCTTGTTCACGATTAATGATCCTTTTAATACCAAGGTTAAATATTAGATTTTTCTGATTTGTTTTATTTTTTTATCCTGAAAAAATACTTATTTATTCTAAGAAACAAATTACATTAACTGATTAATGGATATTATTTTAAAAATTATATTCAGCTTGAGATTATCTTATTTCATTAAAAAAATGTACCTGAAGTCTACTATTACAACAAAAAATAAATGTATGCCAGTGATAAGATTTCTAAATAATAACCAAACTTCACCTCTACTAGCACAATTGCTTCTATAAGAAATAAGCTCTTTAGTGACTGAGAATTAATCAAACAATGCATAGACTCAATTGCAGATATTATTTTAATAAGTGAAGATTTATTTGTAAAATAAAACTTGTATTATAGCCAACATTCTTCATGAATTTAGTCTTTTATCAAGAAGATATGAGGTTGCACATCACCAAATTGAAATGATTGAACATTTTCTTACCTCTGATACCTAGATCCTATATTACCTTTTTTGAATAGCTATTCATGCATCATCATATATCTATAATAAAGATTTTTATACTGTCCTTTTAATCTTTATTTTCCATGATTGTTCCTTGTAAGGAATCACCATTAAACATATGTAAACTATCTCAGTGATAATTTCAACTCTCCTGTGATCCCAATATCCAAAATACAGTTTCATGCACAGATTAAATATATATGTACTATTGGTCAAACAAAGACATTTGTGATACCTTAACTATTTTGCAATGACTTAAATATATATAGCTAAACAGTCATATAGTTTTTTTTTTCAATTTCAAACTTAGAATGCTTCCAAATTTAAATATCAGATATTATAAACAAAGAAAAATATATAATCTAATGCTGCCAGTTGATGTTACACTTTTAGGAAAGGTGACAATATCTATCAGAAATGAAAATGTCCCCCCAAAATTTAAAATATTCATTGAGCTGGCAAAACTCAGTCAATTGTTTAACATTTAACCAAATTCAGTAAAGCTTATTAAATTCAAAATACATAAAAAATACATCATTTAATAGGAATCCTTTTGTCTTATCTGTTACTTCACTGTATATTTAACTATAGAAGATAAAACAGGAAATAAGATAAATGCAAGAATTTAAAAAATATTTAAATACTAATTTCCTAATTATTAAAAAAAAACTACATTGAAATTTGTTATGTGTTTGATGATAAGGGTAAGTTCCATTGAAAAATATAAGGAAATAGCGATCCAAGATGGCGGCCTAGAGGGAGACTGCACCCCCAGTCGCTCCAGAACCCAGGAGTTAAGAAGGGGAGGCATTGAGAGACTCGGACTGAAATAGAGCCACGGGTGAGTCTGCCCACTGGGTAAAGCTCGGCCCGGGTGGCAGGCCCAGATAGAGGTGACTTATCAGAGCCGGGCAGGGCAGCTAGAGTCATCCACAGGCAGCCCTGCGCACTCCGGCGGAGGGCCCCGCCCACACAGTCAGCTTCTCCAGGTTCTCGGAACGGAACTGGCCCGCTAGTGAGAGCCTTTCTGACCAGAACAAGCTCCGAGTCCCGGAGCCACTGCAGCGCAGAGTACTCCAGCAACGAACCAGCAGAGAGCCTCGATCCGCAAGCAGCCTCTGGGATCAGGGCAGGGCAGCCAGAGACCTCTTCAGGCGGCTCTGCCCACTCCCGCTGCAGGCTCTCTTCACGGGGCGATCCAAGATGGCGGCCTAGAGGGAGACTGCACCCCCAGTCACTCCAGAACCCAGGAGTTAAGAAGGGGAGGCATTGAGAGACTCGAACTGAAATAGAGCCACAGGTGAGTCTGCCCACTGGGTAAAGCTCAGCCCGGGAGGCAGGCCCAGATAGAGGTGGCTTATTGGAGCCGGGCAGGGAAGCTAGAGTCTTCCCAAGGTAGCCTTCCACACTCCGGGAGTGGGCTCCTCCCACACGGCCAGCTGCACGGTGCAGGCCCAAAGTGAGAGCATTTCCGCACAGAGCCAGTTCCAAACCGTGGAACCAGTAGGGGGTTAGGGGCAGTTTTCTTCGGATGAGCTGCTTTATCAGATTCCTCCAAGACATCAGGCTACTGAAGGCTGGGAGGTGATACACTGGAAATCTACCGGGACACTATAAGACAATAGCGGAAAACTGCAATATCTCAGGGTCCCACTGACAACTGACCAATATGAGAAAACAAGGGAAGAAAATATCCCAAACAAACCTAGATACTACATCAATAAAACCCAATGACAGCACAGCAGAAGAAATGTCAGAAAGGGAGTTCAGAATGTACGTAATTAAAATGATCAGGGAAGCTAATGAGGAGATGAAAGAGCAAATGCAGGCATTGAAGGAGGAGATGAAAGAGCAAATGCAGGCATTAAATGATCGCACCAATCAACAGTTAAAAGACCAAATACGGGAAGCAAGAGATCATTTCAATAAAGAGTTAGAGATACTGAAAAAAAAACCAAACTGAAATCCTTGAAATGAAGGAAACAATAAACCAAGTTAAAAACTCCATAGAAAGCATAACCAATAGGATAGAACACCTGGAAGACAGAACCTCAGACATTGAAGACAAATTATTTAATCTTGAAAGCAAAGTTGGCCAAACAGAAAAGATGGTAACAAATCATGAACAGAATCTACAAGAATTATGGGATATCATGAAAAGGCCAAATTTAAGAATTATTGGGATTGAGGAAGGCTTAAAGAAACAAACCAAAGGAATGAACAATCTATTCAATGAAATAATAACAGAAAATTTCCCAAATCTGAAGAATGAAATGGAAAACCAAGTACAAGAGGCTTATAGAACTCCAAACATACAAAATTACAACAGACCCACACCAAGGCACATTATTATGAAAATACCTAACATACAAAATAAAGACAGAATTTTAAAGGCCGCGAGAGAAAAGAATCAAATTACATTCAGAGGGAAACCAATAAGAATATCAGCAGATTTTTCAATCCAGACCCTAAAAGCTAGAAGGGCCTGGAACAACATATACCAAGCCCTGAAAGAAAACGGATGCCAACCAAGAATCTTATACCCAGCAAAACTTACCTTCAAATTTGACGATGAAATAAGATCCTTCCATGATAAACAAAAGCTAAAGGAATTTACAAAAAGAAAGCCAGCATTACAGAACATTCTCAGCAAAATATTCCATGAGGAAGAGATGAAAAACAACGATGCAAATCAGCAACAGGAGGCGCTAGCCTAAAGGAATAGCCAAATAAAGGAGAAACCAAATCATGTCAAAAACAAATATGAGTCAATTGACTGGGAATACAAATCATATCACAATAATAACCCTGAATGTTAATGGCCTGAATTCATCAATCAA
This sequence comes from Sciurus carolinensis, assembly GCF_902686445.1. Taxonomy (NCBI): domain Eukaryota; kingdom Metazoa; phylum Chordata; class Mammalia; order Rodentia; family Sciuridae; genus Sciurus; species Sciurus carolinensis. The sequence goes on from NC_062224.1 coordinate 93,083,258, forward strand.
AAGACACAGACTGGCAGATTGGATTAAAAAGAAAAATCCAACAATATGCTGCCTGCAAGAGACTCATCTCATAGAAAGAGACACCCATAGACTAAAGGTGAAAGGATGGGGAAAAACATACCATGCACACGGACACAGCAAAAAAGCTGGAGTATCCATCCTCATCTCAGATAATGTGGACTTCAAACCAAAACTAGTCAGAAGGGATAAAGATGGACATTACATGCTGCTTAAGGGAAGCATAAATCAGCAAGACATAACAATCATAAATATCTATGCCCCAAACAGTGGCTCATCCACATACGTCAAACAAATCCTTCTCAATTACAGAAATCAAATAGACCACAACACAATAATACTAGGCGATTTTAACACACCTCTCTCACCACTGGATTGATCGTCCAAACAAAAATTGAATAAAGAAACTATAGACCTCAACAACACAATCAGCAATTTAGACTTAATAGACATATATAGAATATACCATCCAACAAAGAACGAATACACTTTCTTCTCAGCAGCACATGGATCCTTCTCTAAAATAGACCATATTTTATGCCACAAAGCTACTGTTAGCAAATAAAAGAAGATAGAGATACTACCTTGTACTCTATCAGATCATAATGGATTGAAATTAGAAATAAATGACAGAATAAAAAACAGAAACTTCTCCAATACCTGGAGACTAAATAAAACACTATTATATGATGAATGGATAACAGAAGACATCAGGAGGGAAATAAAAAAATTCTTAGAAGTAAACGAGAACAAAGACACATCATATCAAAATCTCTGGGACACTATGAAAGCAGTACTTAGAGGAAGATTTATTTCATGGGGTGCATTCAAAAAAAGAAGTAGAAATCAACAAATAAACGACTTAACACTACAGCTCAAAGCACTAGAAAAAGAAGAGCAGACCAATACCAAAAGTAGTAGAAGACAGGAAATAGTTAAAATCAGAGCCGAAATCAACGAAATCGAAACAAAAGAAACAATTGGAAAAATTAACAAAATAAATAGTTGGTTCTTTGAAAAAATAAATAAAATTGATAAACCCTTAGCCACACTAACAAAGAGAAAGAGGGAGAAAACTCAAATTACTAAAATTCGGAATGAACAAGGAAACATCACAACAGACATGAGTGAAATACAAAACATAATTATAAGCTACTTCGAAAATCTATACTCCAACAAAACAGAAAACCTCGAAGACATCAACAAATTTCTAGAGACATATGAACTACCTAAACTGAACGAGGAGGACATACACAACTTAAATAAACCAATTTCAAGCAATGAAATAGAAGAGGTCATCAAAAGCCTACCAACAAAGAAAAGTCCAGGACCAGATGGGTTCTCAGCCGAGTTCTACAAAACCTTTAAAGAAGAGCTCATTCCAATACTCCTCAAACTATTCCATGAAATAGAAGAGGAGGGAACCCTATCAAACTCGTTCTATGAAGCCAATATCACCCTGATACCTAAACCAGACAGAGACACATCGAGGAAAGAAAATTTCAGACCAATATCCTTAATGAACATCGATGCAAAAATTCTCAACAAAATTTTAGCAAATCGCATACAAATATATATTAAAAAGATAGTGCATCACAACCAAGTGGGTTTTATCCCAGGGATGCAAGGTTGGTTCAACATTCGGAAATCAATAAATGTCATTCACCATATCAACAGACTTAAAGTTAAGAATCACATGATTATTTCAATAGATGCAGAAAAAGCATCTGATAAAATACAGCATCCCTTCATGCTCAAAACACTAGAAAAAATTGGGGTAGTGGGAACATTCCTAAACATTATAAAGGCAATCTACGCTAAGCCCATGGCTAATATCATTCTAAATGGTGAAAAACTGAAAGTGCTCCCCCTAAAAACTGTAACAAGGCAGGGATGCCCTCTTTCACCGCTTCTATTCAACATCGTCCTTGAGACTCTAGCCAGAGCAATCAGACAAACCAAAGAAATTAAAGGGATACGAATAGGAAAAGAAGAACTCAAACTATCCCTGTTCGCTGATGACATGATTATATATTTAGAGGAACCTGGAAATTCCACCAGAAAACTTTTAGAACTCATAAGTGAATTCAGTAAAGTAGCAGGTTACAAGATCAATGCTCATAAATCCAATGCATTTTTATACATAAGTAATGAATCTTCAGAAAGAGAAATTAGGAAAACTACCCCATTCACAATAGCATCGAAAAAAATAAAATACTTGGGAATCAATCTCACAAAAGAGGTGAAAGACCTCTACAATGAGAACTACAGAACACTAAAGAAAGAAATTAAAGAACACCTTAGAAGATGGAAAGATCTCCCATGTTCCTGGATAGGCAGAATTAATATTGTCAAAATGGCCATACTACCTAAAGTGCTATACAAATTCAATGCAATTCCAATTAAAATCCCAATGATGTACATTGCAGAAATAGAGCAAGCAAGCAATTATGAAATTCATCTGGAAGAATAAAAAACCTAGAATAGCTAAAGCAATCCTCAGTAGCAAGAGCGAAGCAGGGGGTATTGCAATACCAGATCTTCAACTCTATTACAAAGCAATAGTAACAAAAATGGCAATGGTATTGGTACCAAAATAGACAGGTAGATCAATGGTACAGAATAGAGGACATGGACACAAACCCAAATAAATACAATTTTCTCATACTAGACAAAGGTTCCAAAAATATGCAATGGAGAAAAGATAGCCTCTTCAACAAATGGTGCTGGGAAAACTGGAAAACCATATGCAATAGAATGAAATTAAACCCCTATCTCTCACCCTACACAAAACTCAACTCAAAATGGATCAAGGACCTCGGAATCAGACCAGAGACCCTGCATCTTATAGAAGAAAAAGTAGGTCCAAATCTTCAACTTGTTGGCTTAGGATCAGACTTCCTTAACAGGACTCCCATAGCACAAGAAATAAAAGCAAGAATCAACAACTGGGATAGATTCAAACTAAAAAGCTTTCTCTCAGCAAAGGAAACTATCAGAAATGTGAAGAGAGAGCCTACAGAGTGGGAGAATATCTTTGCCAACCATACCTCAGATAGAGCGCTAATTTCCAGAATCTATAAAGAACTCAAAAAACTCTACAGGAAGAATACAAATAATCCAATCAACAAATGGGCTAAGCAAATGAACAGACACTTCACAGAAGAAGATGTACAAGTAATCAACAGATATATGAAAAAATGTTCAACATCCCTAGTAATAAGGGAAATGCAAATCAAAACCACCCTAAGATTTCATCTCACCCCAATTAGAATGGCGATTATCAAGAATACAAGCAACAATAGATGTTGGCAAGGATGTGGTGAAAAATGAACACTCATACATTGCTGGTGGGGTTGCAAATTATTGCAGCCACTCTGGAAAGCAGTGTGGAGATTCCTCAGAAAGCTTGGAATGGAAACACCATTTGACCCAGCTATCCCACTCCTTGGCCTATACCCAAAGGACTTAAAATCAGCATACTACAGAGATACAGCCACATCAATGTTCATTGCTGCTCAATTCACCATAGCCAGATTGTGGAACCAACCTAGATGCCCTTCAGTTGATGAATGGATAAAGAAACTGTGGCATATTTATACAATGGAATATTACTCCGCAATGAAGAATGATAAAATTATGGCATTTGTAGGCAAATGGTCGAAATTGGAGAATATCATGCTAAGTGAGATAAGCCAATCTCAAAAAACTAAAGGACGAATGATCTCGCTGATAAGCGGATGAGGACATATAATGGGGGGTGGGAGGGGCTAGCATTAGGTTTAGGGTTAGGTTTAGAGTTAGGCTAAGGAGAGTGGTAAGAATGAAGGAAAGAAGGACTGTGTAGAGGGAAAAGAGGAGTGGGAGGGGTGGGGGGGAGGGGAAAAATAAAATAAACATCATTACCCTATGTAAACGTAAAAAACAACAACAACAACAAAAAAAAAGAACGTATTACGAAAAAAAAATATATAAGGAAATAAACTATCAATATAGAAAGAAAAGTACCATAAATAAATGCAAAGTCACCTCACAGAACTCATAGGTGATATCTGTTCAGAGTAATAAAATGAAATATAAAGAAGAAAACAAGTGACAGTCAAGTGAAATAAACAGAAGTTTTATTCCTGAATAGCAAAGGCAATAAATGGAAAGATATTCTCCTAGCAGTCATAAATGCAAACTCTTAAAAAGGAGTGAGTTTTAAAAAATAGCATAAACTTGTGGCAGAATTATCCATCAGGTTTAAGAGCACACAGGAGAGGAGTTGAAGAAATTGAGTAATAGAACACATGAAAACTATAACATATAGAACATAAGAACAGAAAAAGAATATTTTTTCATTGAAAAGTAAAGAGTAAATCAAAAGGACTAGGATATTACTATGGTTACAAAAATGACAACTGATGGCTGGGGTTTAGCTCATTGGTAGAGAGGTTCCTACTGTGCACAAGGACCTGAGTTTCATCCCTGATACTACCACCAAAAAAAAAAAAAAAAAAAAAAAAAGAGATGATAACTGAGTAAAAAGGAAATGCACTTCTTTTTCGAACTTTAAATGATGTTCCTTCCTCTGTTACAAAAAAAAACTAGCACCTTTGTGTCAATTTAAAGTACTGTCAAATTTTCATTTAAATTTGTTTAAAATATACATAAAATTTTAGGTATATGGTCATGCATATACTTGTCTGTCTTTAGTAATATTCAGTAATTAATATCAGTACAATTTCTAGGTATAATCAATTAGAAATTTCATAAAGCATGTTATGGTTTTGTATGTATTTGTTACATGACAATTTTCTTGGGGAAAATAATTTACTATAAATAGGGCAAATATTTCTACCCTCAAACTAGAATTATACCTTAATCTATCAGGAACATTATAGATGTTAATGAATGTGATTTTGGGGGCCAGATTCCCTGAACATAATTCTAGCCCTGTTCTTTACTGGTTGCCTAATGTGGCATAATTTCTATATTCTCTAATGTCTTCATTTGTGAAACAGAGTATTAACAATTTGCTTCTTGATTTTCAAAAGAGATATGAATTCAAAGTTGACTATTTCCCTTTAGTACTTTTATGATGTATATAAAAGATGTAATAAAGATAAAAGAACAAAAAACATGTACGTTATATTTTTGGTAGAACTGGGTAACTTCCATCATCTTTTTTACTCATAACACAAACTGCAAAGTACAAGCTGGGTAACTGACATAACTTGTACTTTGCATTTTGTATTATGAGTAAACAAGATGATGGAAGCAATCTGGAAAAAAAAAACAGAGATAAAAGGGAACTAAATATAAGATGATCTCAATGAAAATAGCATCAAAAATATACATATTAAAGTTGTAGGAAAGACCCTTGTTTGCAAAATATTTATTTATCGCTTGCAATAAAAGATGTAGAAACTGGTCTGTGCAGAGGACAGCAACTGTACTGGGGCCCCCTTGGCTACCCAGGCTGGCTTCCATATTGGGACACTGCAGCCACTGCCATGACCCCCACTCACATGGTAGCCTCTACCTTAGGACAATAGACAGTGCCTGAAGGCAACTGCTCACCACAACCATGCCTGCACAGTGCTTCTCATCCCTGAACACGTTGCTGAATGCTACCACAGAGCCCACTCTCGAGGCTCTACTTCTGAAAGTGGTTGCCTCCATCCTAGGTCACCTCTGCTGCCATCTTGGTTTACCCCTGCTGCTGCCACCACAGTCTTTTGTTGGGGCAGTTTTCACTGTGGGACACTAGCCAAGGCCTGGAAGACCAACACCAAGTTACCTACAGGTTTGATACTACTGCCTCCTCCAACTCCCGCTTCCACCTAGGGACAACAGCCAGGACCTGGAAGACCATTTCCAAGAAAGCTACAGACTTGGTTACACGTGAGAGTCCCTTTCTCTCTTCTCTCCTATTCTCTTCTATTAATTCCTCTTTCATTCTTCCTATGATTAATACCTCTATATTCTCACCTCCTGCCTCATAAACAATACACCCTACATGCCCTCCATTCTCTCATTGTCCACCATTAGAAAATATACACACTATTGCAAACCTACAGTTTATATTGTGGATAGTAATTGAATTCATTTCTGTTTATTGTGACAAAACTGTAAACGTCTTTATAGGGGGAAAATTGATTTAAAGTTGCACATTGTTTCCATTGGGTACTGTTCATATTGATCTCCTCCTTAAAGGTGAGATATTGGAAACCTGTGGGGACACTATAAATCTATAGGGTAGAAACTAATACCTTGAATTCACATGGCTAGAGGGGAAAAAAAGTGAACAACATGAAAAATAAGGGAAGAAATTGCCCAAAACAAACCAAGACACTACATAAAAGAATTCACTTATAGCACAATAGAAGAAACATCACAGAAGGAGTTCAGAAGGTACATAATTAAAGAAATCTGCAAAGTTAAGGGTGATATAAGAGTAAAAGTAGGCAATAAAAAAGCTACGAGAGCAAATGCAAAAAGCAAAAGATCACTTCAATAAAGAGAGATTTTGAAAAAAAAATTAAACAGAAATCTTTGAAATGAAGGAAACAATAAACCAAATTAAAAACTCCATAGAAAGCATCACCAACAGACTAGATCACTTGGAAGATAGAAACTCAGACAATGAAGACAAAATATATAATTTTGAAAATAAAGTTGAACACATGGTGAAGATGGTAAGGAACCAAGAACAGATGTCCAAGAAATATGGGATAACAGAAAAAGACCAAATTTAGGAATTATTGGGATAGAAGAAGACACAGAGACATAAACCAAAGGAAAGCACAATCTTTTCAACGAAATAATATCAGAAAATTTCCCAAACCTGAAGAATGAAATGAAAAATCAAATACAAGAGGCTTACAGGACCAAATGTACACAATTACAAAAGATCCACACTAAGGTACATTATGATGAAAATGAATAGCATACAAAATAAGTATAGAATTTAAAGGCCACAAGAAAAAAATATCAGATTACATATGGGGGAAACGAATTTGGATCTCAGAAGATTTCTCAACCCAGACCCTCAAAGCAAGGGGATTCTACAATTTCTTCTCTTATTTTTCATGTTGTTCTCTTTTATAGCAAGCTATGAAAGATAATGAATACCAATGAAGAATCTTAAATTCAGCAAAATTAAGCTTCTGATTTCATGACAAAATAAAATACCTCCGTGATAAACAGAAGTTAAAAGAATTTGCAAATAGAAAGCCTACACTACAGAATATTCTCAGCAAAATATTCCATGAGGAGGAAATGAAAAACAACAATTCGAGTCAGCAAAGGGAGGAACTACACTAAAGGACAAATCAAAACCAAATCAAAACCAAATCAAAACCAAAAAAATCAAAGGAGAAACCAAGTCAAGTTAAAAACCAAAAATAAACCAAAATTACTGGGAATACAAATAATATCTCAATAATAACCCTGAATGTTAATGATCTAAACACATTAATTAAAACACCACAGATTAGCAGATTGGATTAAAAAATAAAGACCCCACAATGTGCTGCCTTCAAGAGACCCATCTCATGGGAAAAGACATCCAAAGACTGAAAGTGAAAGGGTAGGTAAAAAAACATATCACGTTCATGATCTGCATAAAAAAGCAGGGGTTTCCATCTTTATATCAGATAAAGTGGACTTCAAGCCAAAGTTAGTCAGCAGGGATAAAAAAGGACATTTCATACTGCTTAAGGGAGTCATACATCAACAAGACATAACGATCATAAATTTTTATGCCCCAAACAATAGAACATCTATTTACATCAAACAAACCCCTCTCAATTTCAGGAATCAAATATACCATGACACAATAATACTGGGTGACTTTAACACACCTCTCTCACCATTGGATACATTTTCCAAACAAAAACTAAACAAAGAAAGTGTAGAACTCAATAATTCAAACAATAATATAGACTTAAAAGACATATATAAAATATTCCATTCATCAACAAGTGAATACACTTTTTTCTCAGCAGCACATGGATCCTTCTCTAAAACAGACCATATGTTATGCCACAAAGCAATTTTTAGCAAACACACACACAGAAAAAAACAGAGCTACTACCCTGCATTCTGTCAGACCATAATTGAATGAAATTAGAAATCAATGATAAAATTTAAAAAAAGAAGCTACTTCAACACTTGAAGACTAAATAAAATGCTAATGGATAACAGGCATGTACAACAGAAGACATCAGGAAGGGGTACTAAAAAATTCTTGGAGGTATATGAGAATGTCAATACAATATATCAAAATCTCTGGGACACTATGAAGACCATGCTAAGAGAAAAGATCATTGCAGTCGGCTCATTCATTAAAAGAATGAAAAGTCAATAAACATATAATCTAACATGCATCTCAAAGCCCTATAAAAAGTAGAACAAATCAAAACTAAAAGTAGTAGAATACAGGAAATAATTAAAATCAGAGCTGAAATCAATGAAATTGAAGCAAAAGAAACAATTGAAAATATTGTCAAAACAAAAGTTTGGTTCTTTGAAAAAATAAATAAAATTGATAAACCCCTAGCCACACTAATGAATAAAAGAAAAGAGAAAGCTCAAATTATACAATTTCAGATGAAAAAGGAAATAGACACTAGTAAAATATAAAAAAATTAGAAACTATTTTGAAAATTTGTACTCTAACAAAATAGAAAATCTCAAAGACATTGACAAATTTCTAGATACATATCAGCTACCGAAGCTGAATCAGTAGGACATACACAATTTAAGCAGACCAATGTAAAGCAATGAAATGGAAGATGCGATCAAAACCCTACCAACCAAGAACAGCCCAGGTCCAGATGAATTCTCAACTGAGTTCTACAAGACCTATGACGAACAACTAATATCAATACTCCTCAAAGTATTCAATAAAATAGAAAAGTAGGAAAACCTTTCAAACTCATTCTATGAAGCTAGTATCACCTGATACCAAAACCAGGCAAAGATACATGAAGGAAAGAAGACTTCAGACTAATATCCCTGATGAAGATTGATGCAAAAATTCTTAATAAAATTCTGGCAAATCATATACAAAAACATATTAAAAAGATAGTACACCATGATCAAGTGAGGTTCAACCAGAGATGAAAGTTGGTGCAACATACGGAAATCAATAAATGTAATTCATCACATCAATAGAATTAAAGATAAGAATCACAGGACCATCTCAACAGATGCGGAAAAGACATTTGACAAAATAGAGCACCCTTTAATATTTCAAATACTAGAAAATCTGGGGATAGTAGGAACATACCTCATTATTGTAAAAGCAATCTATGTTAAGCCCAAGGCCAACATCATTCTAAATGGAGAAAAATTGAAAGCATTGCCTTTAAAAACTGGAACAAGACAGAGGTACAGTCTTTCACCACTTCTATTCAACATACTCCTTGAAAATCTAGCCAGAGCAATTAGACAGATGAAAGAAATTAAAGGGATTTGAATAGGAAAAGAAGAACTCAAACTATCACTATTTGCCAATATGATTCTATATTTAGAGGATCCCAAACATTCCACCAGAAAACTCCTTTGCTGAAAAGTGAATTCAGCAAAGTAGCAGGATATAAAATCAACACTCACAAATCTAATGCATTTCCATTCATAAGTGATGAATCCTCTGAAAGAGAAATTAGGAAAACTATCCCATTCACAATAACCTCAGAAAAGATACTTGGGAATCAATCTAACACAAGAGGTGAAAGACCTCTACAATGAAAAATACAGAGCACTAAAGAAAGAAATTGAAGAAGAACTTAGAAGATGGAAAGATCTCCCATGCTCTTGGATAGGCAGAATTAATATTGTCAAAATGGCCATACCACCAAAAGCATTATACAGATTCAATGCAATTCTAATTAAAATCCTAATGTCTTTCCTCGTGGAAATAGAGAAAGCAATGGTGAAATTCATTTGGAAAAATAAGAGATCTAGAATAGCCAAAGCATCCTTAGCAAGAAGAATGAGCAGGAGGCATCACAATACCAGACCTTAAACTATACTACAGAGCTATAGTAACAAAAACAGCATGGTATTGGCACCAAAATAGACATTTAGACCAATGGTACAGAATAGAAGACACAAAGACAAAACCCAGGTAAAAACAGTTATCACATACTAGACAAAGGTACCCAAAACATACATTGGGTAAAAGGTAACCTCTTCAACAAATGGTGCTGGAAAACTGGAAATCCATATGCATCGAAATGAAATTAAATCCCTATCTCCCACTGTGCACAAAAATTAACTCAAAATGGATCAAGGACCTAGGAATCAGACCAGAGATCTTATGCCTAATAGAAGAAAAAGGGGGCCCAAATTTTCTTCATGTTAGCTTAGGATCTGACTTCCTTAACAAGACTAGTAAGGTGCAAGAAATAAAATCAAGAACCAATAAATGAGATGGATTCAAACTAAAAAGCTTCTTCTCAGCAAAGGAAACAATCAATAATGTGAAGAAAGAGTCTCCAGAGTGGGAGAAAATCTCTACCACAGGCACATCAGACAGAGCAATGATTTCCAGGATACATAAAAAACTCAAAAAACTTAACACCAAAAAAACCCAAATAACCCAATCAATAGATAGGCGAAGGAACTGAGCAGACACTTCACAGAAGAAGACATACAATCCATCAATAAATATATGAAAAAATGTTCAACATCTCTAGTAATTAGAGAAATGCAAATCAGAACTACTCTAAGATATCATCTCTCTCCAGTCAGAATGGGAAGGATCAAGAATACAAGGGACAATAAGTATTGGCGAGGATGTGGGGGAAAAGGTACACTCATGCATTGCTGGTGGGGCTGCAAATTTGTGTGACCACTCTGGAAAGTAGTTTTCCTCAGAAAACTTGGAATGGAACCACCATTTGACCCAGCTATCCACTCCTCAGTCTAGACCCAAAGACTTAAAATCAGCATACTATAGTGATGCAGCCACATCAACAAACCAAGAAGAACAGAAGTATTAATTTAAATATTACCAGAAACTTAACACAAGGTGACCCCAATGATTGTGGCTATACTACTTGACCAAAGAGAAACATTCTGAACCCTGTTATAGAATCACTGTAATGGGACTTGATTTTCAAAAAGGTTTATCTGAGAACCTACACATTTCTTCTCACAAAAAATTGTATATATAGTGAATGGAATTCTTCAGAGTGGTGAAAGTCAGGAGCCTGTCTTGGACAAGTTTAGGTCTCATTCTTCTCTATGGAGGGATTTTCTTGGACCCCTGTTCAGTGACAAATAACCTCAAAAAAACAAAACAAAATAAAAAATAACAACAAAACACTCTCTAAAGGAAATGGCTCATCCAGAAAAATTTATTCAGCCAAGTGTGGGTAATAAAAAAGGAAGTGATAGAAGAACCTAATGTGAAAAATAAAGGAATCAGAAAATCATACATATTTGAAAACCACCAACTCCAGAGAATATTACCAAAAAAGAAAATACAATTAAAGATTTTGTTATAACATTATAATTTAACCAGGTAATTGTATCTACAGGTCTTGCAAGACAGAATTATCAGAACTTGAGGGTATGAAGACACAAGCAGATAAAATACAAGCTGCCACAACAAAGTGAAAGTAGGCAGTAAAAATAGTCACAGAGATAGCTAGTCAAAGAGAGGAAAGAGCGGGGCTGGGGAGATAGCTCAGTTGGTAGAGTGCTCGCCTCGCAAGCACAAGGCCCTGGGTTCGATCCCCCAGCACCACAAAAAAAATAAAATAAAAGAGAGAGAGAGGAAAGAGCAACTGTCATTGTCGAAATCACAGCAAGGGATGCAAAAAATAGAAATGATAGGGAGACAGGGAGGGAGGAGAGAGAGAGAGGGAGGGAGGAGAGGGAGGGAGGAGAGAGAGGGAGGGGAGGAGAGAGAGGGAGAATTAAAAGAAAAATGAGAAATAGAATTCAAAATACTTCAAAAATGCCAGAGAGGAAAATTATAAAAAATATATAAAAAGAGAGTCAAAATAGGCTCCCTGGTGAAGAAAATCAAGTAATAATTCTGCACATTTACCTAAAATAAAAGATGGCTCAACTCTCATATTGAAATGCACTATGTAAGAGGAATGTGATCATTTTAAATGAGATAATCAGAAAGACAAGTGTTTCATGCTCTCTCTCATATGTGGAATGTAGAAAATAAACTGAAAGATGACATGGAAGTAGAAGGGAGACTACTAGAGAAGAGAAAGGGGTTCTGAAGAGGGTGGAGGGTAATGGGGGTGGAAAAGACTGAAATATGAGGTATACATGTCCACATATGTCACAATGAAACCATTATTCTGTACAATATGCACTAATAAAAAGAAGGAATATTTAGATTTAATAGTTAACTAAAATATTCTATTAAAACTTTTATATTTTGCAGGGCATAGTGGTGGCCTGTCATCCCAGCAACTCAGAAGGCTGAGGCAGGAGGAACTCAAGTTCAAAGGCAGCCTCACAATTTAGCAAGGTTCTGAGGATGTAGCTCAGTGGCAAACTGACCCTGGTACCAAAACAAAAGAAGAAAAAATAAAACAAAGACCCCTTTTGTGTTTTAAATATAAAGCATGAGTTTGTTGAGCATCCAAACAGGAAAAACAAGTCAATTAAAAGACAAATCATTCTGATTGCAGATTTATTTCTCCATTTAACAAAATATAGGTGAAGAATGTTTATATAACCATTAGGAAAATAACCTGTAACTCAATAAAACATCTTTCAGGAACAAAGCCAAAAGCCAAACACTAAAATATGTATAAATTCAGAAAATTTTTTTGTATTTTTTTTTAGAAATTACTTGAAACATAAAGATTTCATATTACACAAGATAAAGAAATTATTTTAAAAGAACTAATAGTGAGTATTTAAAAATACTTAGATATAAGACTAAATCAAGCATGAAATTTGAGATTATAAAAACAGAATACAACTGTTATTTGTCTTGACCTTTTAGAATAACACAACTAATAAAAAGAGAGGAAGAAGGAAAAACATGAAGTTTATATTCATTGATTCATCAGTAACAGCTTAGATTAAAATAATTTCATTTGAGTGTAATATGTCAGGTAATATTAATAGCTCAAACTAAAAATCTTAGAAGATAAATTTAAAAGTAGAAATAAAATATTATTGAAGATATACACTAATTTCACAGCTGTTCATGTAGGGAACAAATAGGTAAGTGGTCAAAGAAGTCGAGGACAAAGTAATCAATCATGACTTTTCACAAAGCTTAAACTCCTTTGGATTACAAAACAATGTAAAAACATAGGACAAATAACATCTGCCACATGGGCAAATGTAAAGGACTCGACTCTCACACAAGCAAGAGTGAGAGTCTGCTTTTATCATGGAGCTAAGCCAACTGTCTGCTCTAAACTCATCTAAAACAGAACAATGGAAATGAGCAAAATTGACAAAAATAATAATAATAGGCAAAGGAATATTAGGCAAAGGAAAATAGGTGTAGTTTAATGTAAAATCAGCTACAATCCTGACTGTTTTTTAAAGACACACCCTCTATGAAACCCTGAAGCTCCACCTGCTACCAGCAGAATCTTGCCCTATATTTGAGCTGCTCTTCAGGCATGTTTGGAACAATAGGATATGGCATAAGTGATGTATTACCAGCTCTAATCTGTACAGAACATTTTTCATAGAGATGTATGAAAACTTTGAATACTTCTGCACACTGGCAAACAAGGGAGCTGACCTGCTCATTGAGAGAACCCAGAGAGCGGACACAAGAAACCAGATTTCCAAATGAGGACCTCCTACATGAGCCATTCTCAAACTGATCTGGTACCTGAGGGCAAAAACTGGAGGGGAAGCCACCTGAGACCAGTAAGAATTCCTTGCCTAACTGAGAGTAGCTCAAATTGTCTGCACACAGAATCCTGAAATAAATAAAGGTTTGCGTGGCTTCTTATGTAGGAATGGAAAACTAATTGCAAAGAAATTATATTAGAATGGGTATAATTTCGGGAAAATAATGACATTATACAATGACAAATTTACTCAAACTGAAGATGTTAACAAAGTTTTTTTTTCTCATTATAGGAAGAAGACAGAAACCAATTACTATGAGAGATATTAAAGACTTTTTTTTAGCTCTTGAGAAATGAATGCCACAAAAATAAGATATGGAAGTAGTAATTAATATAATTAATTGGATATTTCTGATTAACATCAAAATTTAGAATGTGAAAATAATGTACATCATTTCAGGTTTCCATTAAACATTTATAAAAATTTACTTTATGTTAGAGCACAAAGCATATATCTTACTATTTAAAAAATTGGAAATATTACAAATATTTTCTGATCACTATTAAATTAAATTAGAAATTGATAATATTGTAAAGAAAAAGTCCTTTCTCCCTGAAAATTTGAAAAGCAAAAAGAATTTCCATTCTGGAGTAACTGAAAATAAAAATAAACTATCAGATAAGTACTATCTATAAAGATGTATTTTATAAAACTTATATACAGAGATAGATAAAGCTTAAGAGACATACTTCCAAAGAATGGCAGAAAATGTGTTTATAGTGTCATTCCCTCAAAAAGTCACAGGCTTACTGGTAACCAAGATGTAAAGGAGGACTGGAAATTGGTAAATGTGAGAGAAAACTGGGAGACATTTCTCTGTATATTTTCATTACTTCAAATATTTTCCACCATTACAATGTATCAACCATTACATACATGCATACATAGACAATCATGAAATAAAATAAATTAATAGGAAAATCAATTACCTACTTTACTGTGTTGTGGTGAGACCAAATTAGACACTACAAACAACATACTTAAAACTGCTCCTAGTGTATAAAAAGTTAATGAATATGAGCTGTATTGTACAAATATAAGTATGTGTACATGTATGCATTTAAAGTCTGGGGTTTTGTTGAAGTAGCCTCACCCAGTCTACCTAATACCCCAAATTAATTATGCATTACTTGTCAATTTGACATTAATTCCAATTCAATAATTTATACTTATTCAATTAGAAATCAGAGTCAATGTTCTCCTAAAGCTATGTACCATTGGGGAAAAAAAAAAGGAAAGAACCCTACAAAACTAGGGCACTTGATTACCAGGTTGCAAGTGATGATTAAAAAATGATACATTTGTGTACTCTTTTAGTTGTAGGTGGACCCAATACCTTTATTTTATTTTTATGTGGTGCTGAGGATCGAACCCAGGGTCTCATGCATGCTAGGTGAGCGCTCTACCATTAAGCCACAACCCCAGCACATTTGTGTACTCTTTTAAAATAAGAAATGTTGCATGAAGACAGGATGGATGCTAAAAGGCATTGCTAAATAAGTTATATATAAACTAATAATGCCTTATTCCTCTTGGAATATGTTTAAATACTAGGTATGTTCCAAAAGCTCATGTATGAGACAATGCAAAAAAATTTAGAGGTCAAATGATGGAATTACCTAATCAGTGCATTAATTCACTTGAAAATATTAACTCCAGGTGCCTGTAAGCAGGTAGGGTGTGATTGTAATTTTCCTATTAATTTATTTTTATTTCATGATTATCTGTGTATGCATGTATGTAATGGTTGATACATTGTAATGGTGGAAAATATTTGAAGCAATGAACTCCAGGTGCCTGTAAGCAGGTAGGGTGTGATTGGGGGCATGACTTTGGGGCTTATATTTTTGTCCCTAATGAGGGACAGCTCCCTGTCTCTCTGCATCCTGCTCATGTTCCAGTTTTCCTCTTCCACATGATATTCTGCCCCCTATTGAAACCATGAGCTCTAAGTAAACCTTTTGTTTTCTAAAATTTTTCTGATCAGGTATTCTGGTCATAGTAATGAAAAAACGGATTAAAACAGAATCCAAAGAACTAAACTTATTTGAAAATATGCATGGATGATACAGTGAAATAGTAAAGCAGCAAATGATTTATTTTGAGAATTAGCCAAGGCAATTTAAATCATAAGTAGAATTATGGAAAAATTGAGAAAAATATTTGGATACTATCATAATTAATTAATATTTACCTATGAAGAATTTGTTAAACTGTTTTATTTATTTTCTTTCTTAAAACTAGATTTTAAAAATATTTTAAATTTTATTGGTTAGGAAATTTTTAAACGAATTTTGATGTTATCTTCAACTGAAAATATGAAGTTTGTTTCAACTTCACCTTTGCAAATGTAAACTACTATTTATGTGAAAGCAATCTTAACTACAGTTTAACCACAGAGAATTGCATGTATCCTTATAGAAAACTGCAAGTGAACAGATATCTTTGATATCTTGATCTTTGATCTCTAGCAATGGCAAAGTTGCCCCTGAATTCAGAAGAATATTTGTAATGAGCAGTCACTCTTGGATGATAATGACTGTCCACAGAGGAAGATGGATTTTCTCGAGGGATTCTCTGTACATAGCCATACTTTGAAAGAGGTCCAATAAAGCAGTAATACTTAATATAGTAAAAAACTGTACTGATTCTGCAGATTCTTTTTATTTAAAAATATCATTAGTCTAGGGCTCCACCTAGACTCCACCTAGGGTTCAGTTTTATTATCCACTTTCAAGAATATTTCAGGCAATGAAATACATTAAGAAAAATAATGAGCAAATACTCCAAGTTATTAGATTTTAAAATTAGTCTGTTATTTTCTTCCATTCACATTCATAGTATATTAAGCAGATAAATAAACATCTGAAAGGGTATTTTTTATTTCCTTAGGAGTTCTAACAGTTTTGCATTTTGTTGATTGTTAAAGATGTTGGACATTTTTTTTCATATATTTAGTGGATATTTGTATTTCTTCTTTTCAGAAGTGTCTATGTATGTGCTGGAATCATGACTCAGAGGTAGAGTACTTGCCTAGCATGTACAAAGTCCCTAGTACCACAAAAAATTAAAAATAAAACAGAAGTGTCTGTTTAATTCTTTTACCCATTTATTGAGATGTTGTATGTATGTATGTGTGTGTGTGTGTGGTTTCTGAGTTCTTTATTCTGGATATTAATCCTTTATTGGAGGAGCAGGAAGCAATGATCTTCTATTCTGAAGGCACTCTCTTCATGTTCTTATTTATTTTGCTATACAGAAGTGTTTTAACGTGATGGATCCCATTTATTGATTCTTGGTTTCATTTCCTGTGCTTTTAGAGACTTATGGAAATAGATGCTGTGACAATATGTGGGAGTGTTGAGCCCACATTTTCTTCTAGTAGTTGCAGAGGTTTTGTTTAATTTCTAGGAGGTCTTTGATCCATTTTCAGTTGAGTTTTGTGCAGGGTGAGGCAGGGATCGAGTGTAATTCTTCTACCCATGAATGTACAGTTTTCCCAGCATCATTTGTTAATAAGGTTGTCTTTTCTTCATGCGTGTTTTTGGCAACTTTGTTGAGAATCAGATGACTGTCTGTGTGGATTTGTCTTTTTTGTCTTCTGTGATATTCCATTGGTCATCTTCTGAGTTTTGATTCCACTATTATGCTGATTTTGTTTCTATAGCTCTGTAGCATAATTTTAGGTCTGGTGTGATTCCCTTCAGCATTGATTGTCTTATTTAGGATTTTTTTTTTTTTTTTTTTTTGGCTATTCTGAGACTCTTATTCTTTCAAATGTATTTTAGAGTCTATTATTCTTTCAAACAATGTTTAGAGTCTCTTATTCTTTCAAATGAATTTTAGAACAGGGTTTTTTTTTCTATTTCTGTGAAGAATGTCAGTGGTATTTTGATGGGGATTGCATTGAATCTGTATACTACTTTTGGTAATATGATCATTTTAAAAATACTAATTCTACCTATCCTAGAGCATGGGAGGTCTTTCTATGTTTTAAGGTCTTCAATTTCTCTCATCAGTGTTCTACAGTTTTCATTATAGAGGTCTTTCACCTTCTTCATTAGATTAATTCCCAAGAATTTGTTTGAGGTCACTGTGCATGGGATAGTTTTCCTGATTTCTTTTTCAACATATTCATTATTGGTAATAGAGGAAAGCAGTTGTTCTGTGTAGGTTGATTATGTAGTCTTGTATGGTACTAAAAGTGTTTATCAGCTATAGCAGACTGGTAATGGAGGGAGTTTTGGGGTCTTCAAAATACGAGATCATGTATGTTATCAGCAAACTGAGATAGTTTGACTTCTTTTTCTCCCATTTTGCCTATTTATTTCCTTCTTTTGCCTGATTGCTCTGGCTAGATTTTTCAAGGACTACATCAAATAGGAGTTTTGAGAGTGGACATTCTTGTCTTGTTTCTATTTTTAAAGGAAATGCTTTCAGTTTTTCTCTGTTCAGTATGATGTCAACCTTGAGTTTGTTATATAAATTCTTTACACTGCTGAATTCATCTCATTCCTGTAAGAATACCAATTATCAAGAATGCAAATCATAAAATGTGTTGATGAAGATGAGGGGAAAAAAGGTACATTTATACATTGTTGGTGGAACTGCAACCACTCTGGGAAACAGTATGGAAATTCCTCAAAACACTAGGAATGGGTCCACCAAATGACCCAGCTGTCCCACTCCTTTGTAAATATACAAAATATCATACTGTAAATCAGCATACTATAGGGATGCAGCTATATAAATGTTTACAGCAGCACAATTCACAATAGCCAAGCTATGCAATCAAACTAGGTGCCTGTTAACACATGAATGGATAAAGAAAATGTGATATATATACATGAGGGAGTATTACTCAACCATTAAGAAGACTGAAACTATGAAATTTGCTTGTAAGTGGATATAACTGGAGACCATCAAGCTAACTGAGATAAGACAAATGCAAAAAGTCAAAGTCAAATATTTTCTGTGATATGCAGAAAGCAGTCCAAAATTTTTAAAAAATAAAATAAAATAAAAGGAAGAGGAGGGTCTCATGAAATTAGAAAAGAGATCAGTGGACTAGAGGAAGAGGATTGAACCCTAGAATAAACTTGATCAATTTTTCCTATGTACATATAAATATACCACAGTGACTCTCACCTTTATGTATACCCACAGGCACTAATTTAAAAAAAATATGCAAATAGAAGAAAGATGTGCAAAGTAGAGGAAGGAGAACAGGGGGAGGGAGGAGAGGAGAGAAGGGAAAGGTGAAACACTGAATTAGAGCAGATTATATCCTATGCTTGTATAATTATGTCAAAATGAACCCTGATTTTGCCTATAACTAAAACAAAGAGTTCTAACAGTTTTCTAAGAAGGAATTGATAAAATTGAGTCTCAGATTTTCTAGTAAAGTGTGGTACAGCCATATTCTTTTGAATTTTTGTCTACAAACTGTTTTTTCCACATACCATAACAGTGAGTTTTCAAACAAAACTCTAAAATGTATTTTGCTACCTTACTTTACTTTTTTTATTACCTCCTTCTCCCCTGCTTATCATAATGGGAATGTGAAATTTTAAAAATGAAGAAAGTGGTAAATTCTAGAAAGAGGAAAGGTAACATTTTGGTAAATTGAATTCAAACATAATGGCTCATTTCAAGGTCTACCTAAGTGCACTTCCTAGACCTAAGCATATAAATTGATTTGGGAGCATGGAGTGGTTTTGCTATGGTGATTAAGCTTAGGTCCCATAAAAGTTCCTAGATCAGCCTTTGGTTATAATCTGAGTTTTCACTTTGTAAAATGCACTATATCCTCAGGAATGAAAGAAATCGCCTTTAATCAAAGGAATCACTACAAGGAGTTATAGTGGAAATATTTGTTAGGTAACATGAACTGAAGATAATTTATTCATACAAATTCAAAAGTCAGCATAACAAAATTTTGTTACCATCATTAACTGATATTATTCTGCTGAACACCAATAAGAAGGTCATGTATGTGTGGATTACATATGATTTGTAAGTCACCATGAGTAAGATGGATAGTCAGTTGGCACTTCTTAAAGACCTCCAATGATCTCCTGTTACAAATAACAGAAAGGATTAGAGATGCTGCGTTAATATTATTTGAAAGGGTCACATTAAATAAGAGAACTTCTTCCAAAAGTAATGTTATTTATGCTAGTGAACAACCTGGTTTCTCATTAAAAGTCATCTGGGAGCACTTTAACAGTACTGATGCGCAGGACCCAGATTTAATGGGTCTGGGGTAGAGCCAAGACACATATTTTTTTAAAAACTCCCTCAGCGATTCTCTGGTGTAGTCACACTCAGATGAGAATTGCTCTTCTTTTCATTTCTCAGGCTAATGCAGCATTTCCACTTAGGTTTCCCTTCTTAGCTTTGATTTCCTGCCTCATTATCTAGAACCCACCTACCTCAATATCAAAATCATCTCATTATTTATTAAGTACTAACCCTTGCTGGCTGGAACTCAGAGAATAAAATTCTTCTCTGTTATGGGTACTAGAGATAAGCATTTTTAATAGGCTCCTCAGTTGCTTCCAATGAAGATAATAAGTGAACATAATAAAAACAAAAACAAATAGCCAGTAAAATCTTTAGGGTTATAGCCTTTGAAGACAGTGTGAGGATTTCGGCAATCATGAGCATGGGTAAATTGATCCAAATCTCTCAACTACTAATGGCACTGCTTCCAGAACTTGTTGGGGGGATTAAATTTATGTAACAGAGAGTATTAAGCACCATGACTACATAGATAAAATTATACAATAAGTATCACCTTGCAACATCATTTACTTGATGTTTCCTGCTCTATCTATCTAGATACCTCACATAGTTCAGTAGGAATATCAGAATCTGAGTTTTCTATGAGTTCTTTTAGGTTTAGATGTATTTAATTATTCTAAGGATTTCTGATTCTGACTTCAGTTACAAAAATTGTAAACCCATACTTTTTTAACATAAACATGCATGACTTTTAAATGCAATCTGGACTCTTAGGAAAATACTTTGAATTTGGCAAGAAACAATTCTACACAAGAGAAAGCTACTGTTAGATGGACAACTAACCCCAACCATAACTAGTATAGAAATATAATAGTACCTTCAGCAATCCTGGTATACAGAATAAAATAACATAAAAGCAGTGTAGAAAGTCACTTTCTCATTTGCTAGACTGCCAGGTTTTGACATGTTCACAGATATATTGTTTCCATTCTAGAAAGCTAAAATATAAACTTAATATACATTAAGGCAAGCTTAAATGGAGGCTCTCCCTTTTCTCAGCTATAATTCATTGCTGCACCATTCAGTATAGACTAATATATTTGGAAATTGTTTGGGTTGGATAGTCTTTTCCTTTTGGGAAACCAATATAAAATTATCTAGGCAGCTGCATGAATAATTAATCTGATCATATGTGACTAGATGAAATTTTACCATACTCAAAAAGTGATTACAAAATGATATAAACTGAACTTTGTTCTTTCGGGTCACTTGAGTTCTTAGGGTGCCCACTCTTCAGTTACATTTAACATACTATCATTGGGTGCCATAAATAATGAGGAGTTACAATTTGTTTTATAGTGAAAACCCCAAAAGCATAGGATGATGTTTAAATATTGATTGTTATTCAATAAATTCTTGCTTCTGAACTGAGAAGACTTGACTGCACTCAGCTCTCTCTGAAGACTGGTCTCTGAACATGTGCATTAAAAAAAAGCATTCTACCCTTTTCCTTTTGGTTCTTCCACAATTTGCCAATATTAACATTTTTATTTAGTATTTGCCTTTTGCTTGAAGAAAAGAGTAAATAAATAATCCATCAAATTTACTTCTGGGTGGTTTTCACTAGACTTCTCTAGAGGGAAAAGAGATAGGGATTCTAAACAGTTTTTATTTCTAGGAATTAAAATGAGAATGTTGAGTGCAGCTTAACTTTACATGGATCTCAGTGGACATAACACAGCATTGCAGAAGTTTAATCCTTACCATAATGTTGATATTATTCTTAAATAGGTATTAACATTTTTTAAAAAGTAAAATGATATGAACACACATTGATCATGTTTTGTACTAACAAAACTATTAAAGTGATCAGTTCAGATTTGTAAAATAATATGAAAATTCACAAATATCATTAATAACCCTGTAGAGGGGAAAATTACAAAGAACCCTCCAAAGAATAGGACAAATGTTGATTTTATTTGAAAATGATATTTTAAAAGGATATGAAGAGGAAAACAGTAGTTTCTATAATCAATAATAGGCAAAATAAATGCTAGAAAAATGTTTTGGATATATCACTTCTAAAAATATCCAACTCTTGAGGTCAAAACTATTTTCATAAAGATACTACACTCATTCTCCCTGTTGTGATAACCTTGTTTTTTTTATTTATGATATTATTGATTTGTGTTCTCTCTCTTTATTGCCTGGTTGGTTTTTTGAGGGTTGTGTAAATTTTGTTGATCTTTTCAAAGAACCCATTCTTGGCTTTGTGAAATTTCTCTATTGTCCATCTGCTTTTTAGTTTCATTGATTTCTGCTCTGATCTTTATTATTTCCTTCCTCCCACTTATTTGGGTTCACTTTGCTTTTCTTTTACTTGTTTCTTAACATAGATCCTTAAGTTACTGGCTTTAGAAGCATTCGAGGTAGCATTTACACTTCCCCTCTTTGAATCACTTTGCCTGTATCCAGTGAATTGTGATATGTGGTATTTTTTGCCATTCACTTTGATGCCCTTTCTAATATCACTTTTGATTTTATCTTTGACTCCTGAATTGTTATGTTTCCAGATATATGGGTTCTTTAAAATATTGCATTATTGTTGATTTCCAATTTAATGTTTTGTAGTAGAAAAATATAACCTGTAAGTTTTTGGTCTTTTAAAAAAATGTAGAGACCTATTTCATGGTCAAGCATACTGTTATCAGGGTGAACATAAAGCAGGAATTTGAAAAGAATGTACATTCCCAGTAGGTGAATACATTCTAAAACTGTAAAATATGAATTAAGCTGCAATCTATAAAAATAATTTTTTTAAAAAAGTATATTAAACCAAATGCTTGCCAATCTTTTTTTCAGATTTTCTGGGCTTTACTGCCTTTTTGTATAATTATTTAATTTATTGAATGTTATCATAGACTACTACCTGTTTTCAGACTCTGTTATTAGACTCATACACATGTATTGTTATGTATAAATTGGGCTCTAGGCTATAAATTGAGGCTCTAGGCTAATTCTCAGAGAACCCAGGCATCTGTCTGACCTCTGCTATTCTGGCACAAAAAGTCATGTGCTCGAGGCCCGCACTATACCAGGTGAGCCCCTATAGACCCAGTCTGATTGCCAAAGACAGAAGCTCCAGGCCTATACACATTCAGCAGTTCAAACCCAATATACAAGGCACCAGCCTGCTCCATGAATCCAGGCTCCGGGCTTCCCCAAAATGAGTCAAACCCTTTGAACCCAGTCTGACCTCTGTGGACCCAGATACCATTTCTACCTATTTGCTCATCCAGAAACCAGGTTAGCCCATATGAGTACTCCAACAAGCTGTCAGATGGCCCTCCCCTCATCTCTGGACTAACCAAACTGTGAAGGGTATTTCCTGCTGAAGACAAGTTGTAAAGACTAGAAGGAGTGTCTACTTCCACAAATGAGCAAACACAAATACGTAGCCAGGAAGAGCATGAATAATCAAGGAAATATAAAAGAATAAAATAAAGCAATGGCAACAGACCATAATAAAATGACTATTTTCAAAGTGCCTGACAAAAAATTCAATGAAATAATGTTAAAGAATCTCAACTGAACTACACAAAAATACAGATGGATGACAAAAAATGAGAAAAAAATTTACAAGAAATGAGTTCAACAAAGAGAATCTATAAAAACTGGAATTCTACAATTGAAGAACACAATAAATACACTAAATAATTACAAAAATAATTACAAAGGGAGTTTCTACAGTAGACTTGATCAAATAGAAGAAAGAATACTGAACTCAGAGATAGGTCTTTTCAATTACATGGTCAGAAAAGCAAAAGAAAAAAAAGAATATAAAAGAATGATGAAAGTCAATGGAAAATACAGAACATTACCAAGTGGATCAATACACAAATTAATGTCAGCCTTGAAAGGAACAGAGAAAAATAAAGGTGGTAAAGACTTATTTAAAGGAAATAAGGACAACATACTAAATATGGAGAGGGAGATGAATATTGATTTGTGAAGCCAATAATAACCTAATACACAAAATATTAAGATATGTTCACTAAGATATATATATAATCAAAAGTCTCAAAAGTCACAGAAAAGAGATCATTTGAAAGAGAAAGAAAAAAAAAAAAAAGAAGGCATGTATCACATAAAAGGGAACTCCAATAAGATCATGAGCAGATTTCTCAACAGAAACATTGTAGGACAAGAGAGTGGGATGCCATATTTAAGAAGAAAAAAAATCAAACTATCAAGCAAGAATAGTAGAATCACTAAAAGATAAGAATTTTTCTCAGAAAAAACATGGTATAGGAGTTCATTACCACCAGGCCTTCCAAAAAATGATAAAGGACCAGGCACAGTGGCTCACACTTGTAATCCCAATGGCTTGGGAGGCTGAGGCAGGAGGATCTCGAGTTCAAAGTCAGCCTCAGCAAAAGCAAGGTGCTAAGCAACTCAGTGAGGCCCTGTCTCTAAATAAAATACAAAATCGGGCTGGGGATGTGTCTCAGTGATTGAGTGCCCCTGACTTCAATTGCTGGTTCCACCGACACACACACACACATACACACACACACACAGGCACGCACACAAGAGAAATGATACAGGGAGTTCTTCAAGTTGAAAAGGTCACTTAACAATATGAAAACATATGAAAATATAAAACTCACTATAAACATAAGAATATAGTCAAATGCAGAATACTATAGTGGTGTTGTGTAATTCACTCTAATTACTAGCATCAAAATTCGCGACAAAAGTCTGAAAAATAACCAGCTATAATAATTTGGTAATAGATAGGTGGTATAGGTGAGGTAAATTGTGACATCCATAAAATAAAATGTGAAGGGAGGAGAACTTAATGAATAAAAATTTTGTATGTGGTTAATCTTAAAATAGTGCATATCAGATGTTTTATATAAGTATCATGGCAAGGACAAAGTGAAAACCTGTACTCAATATGGAAAAGAGAAAGAGAAAGGATTCAAAACCTGCCATTTCAGAAGATAATAAAACCAAAAGGAAGAATAGAGAGAAAAAGAAAAGAGAAAAAAGAAGCTGCAAATCAGAAAACTTTATATGACGGCAGTAGTAAGTCCTTACCTAGAAAAAAATAGTTAAAATGTAATTGGATTTAATTATATAACCAAAAAAAGTATAGTTGCAAGTTCATTAGATTTTTCAATTATTTGATGGTCATAAGAGACTCACTTCAGCTTAACAAAAGCAAGCAGAGGTGGTTACCCTGGAAATTTTCCCCAAGATCCCATATAAAGTATAATGCCCACTTTCATTACTTCTATGCCAATATAGTAATAGAAGTCCTATTAAGAGCAATTGGACAAGAACAAATAAAATAAAATACATAGAAATTAGAAATGAAGAAGTAAAATTATCAGTGTTTTCAGATGACAATACTGTAGATGTAAAATCTCCTGGATTTCATTTTTAAAAAGTTAACAAATACATGAATTCTCTAAAGTTGCAGCAACAACATACCATAATTAGTATGTTTTTAACACCTGAAAAAAAATCCAAGAAAATGATATCATATACAATAGCATCCAAAATAATAAAACAGGGATACATTTTACCAAAGAGATAAAAGATCTGTGCACTGAAAAGTGTAAAGTTTGATGAAAGGGATTGATTAAAATGTAAATAAGATATCTCAACTTCAGGTGTTAGAAGAATTAATATTGCTAAAAGTTCATATGATACAAAAAGATTTATAGATTTAGTGTAATCCCTATCAAAATTGCAATAGAATCTTAAATAGAATAGAAATAGAATTCTTAGATTTGTATGGAACTACTCAAGACTCCAAATAGACAAAGCAAACATTTGTGAACAAAGAAGTTGAAAGAATCACACTCCTGGTTTCAAACTATGTAACAAAGCTACAGTATTCAAAACAGGACAGTAATGGCAGGACATACCAACAAATGTAACAGCATAGAGATCCCCAAAATACAGCTACCCATATATACTCAACTAATTTTTGACAAGGGTACCAAACATTACAAAAAGACAAATGATAATCTCTTCTATAAATGGCATTGGGATAACTGCATATTTCTATATAGAAGAATGAAATTGTTTGCTTATCTGTTACCATATTAAATAATCAACCGAAAGTAGATTAAAGATGTCAACTTACGGTGTGAATGATAAAATTTGTGGGGAAAAAACATACAGGAAGAACATTCCAAGAGAAAAGCTCCTTGATTTTGATCTTAGAAATTATTTTTTGCATATAACATTATTTTTTTTTTGCATAGGAAACAAAAGCAAAAGTAAACAAGTCACACTGCACTGAACTATGAATCTTCTGCACAGCAAAGGAAAGCTTCATCAAAATGAAAAGGCAACCTACCGACTGGGGAAAAATATTTGCAAGCATACATCTGGTAAGTGACTAATATCTAAAATAGTGTGGTAAATTCATGTAAGATAACAAAAACCAAATAACTGGATGAAAAAAAAAAAATCAACAGATGCTTCTTTCTTTCCAAAGAAGATTTAAAAGTGATCAAGAGGTATAATAAAATGTGCTGACCTTCACTAATCAATAGAGAAATGCAAATAAAAACCACAATGACACATCATCTGATACCAGCAAGGATGGGTACTGCGGGGTGGGGACAGGGAGAAAGAATGAACGAATGAACCACTGTTGGAAAGAATGTAGAGAAAGGGGAAAACTTGCACACTCTTAATGAGAATGTAAACTGCAAAACCATATGGAAAACAGCATGGACGTTCCCCAGAAATTTAAATTTAACTCCCATATGATCCAACAATCCCACCCTGGTACAAATCCAAAGGAAATGAAATCAATATTTACAAGGACTATCTGATTTTTATGATTATTGTAGAATCATTCACAATAGGCATGATATGGAAACAAGACATATGTTCATAGGTACGTGAAAAGAGTAAGAAATTGTGGTGCACCTATGTGTATATGTATGTGTGTGTCTACATATACATGTATTTATATATACACCAATGAATATTACTCATCCTTAAATTAAAGCATATCTTGCCATTTGTGACAACACGGTTGAACCTGGAGGAAACACTGTGTCAAATGAAAGAAACCAGAGAAAAATTCTTAGTGAATTCCACATTCACTAAAATGTGGAATATTTTGAAAGTTTAATTTCAAAAAGCAAATTGTGATCAGTGGTTTCTGGGGGTGGCGGTTTGGAAAAGGGAAATAGGGAGATGTTGGTGAAAGGTTATAAAATTCCAGTTCTGAAGGATGCATAAGTTCCAGGGTTCTTATACACAACACAGGGGCTGCAGTTAATAATACTGTGTAGTATACTTGAAGTTTGCTAAGAAAACAAGATTTTAAGTCTTCTCACTATACATGTAAAGATGGAGACTATGTGAAAATATGGGAATGTTAAGTAGACAGGCTGTGGTAATTCATTAACTATATATAGATATAGATACATAGATATAGATATATCTCAAAATATCACATTGTACATCTAAAATATATAAAATGTTTCTTCGAAATATAAAATTAAGTTCGAAATTGTCTGATAGTTCCAGCTCTAGGATTCAGTGTTGTTTCTTCACCTGAGAATATGCCACATAATCCTAGTTCTTTGCATGTCAAATAATTTTACATTATATCATGGATAGTGTGACTTTTATGCTGTGCAGATCCCTATTTTTAGTTCAGCAGGATACATTCAAACTTAGATTCAGATTGTAAATTCTGCTTTTCCTTCTGCGTACTGGCTTAAAGCTCAGTGCAGTTTTCTGCGTGTTTGCTCTGCTGGTTTAAGTCTGTCCTGTTCATGTATATTACCGAAAACCTCAGTTACCACAGGCACCTGTCCAGTGTGTCTGTCAGTAGTTAGCCTGGGCCTCAGTGACCAGTCATGGAATCAGGAATTCTCTTTTCTAGCTCTCTCCTCAGCAATACATTCTGGTTTCATAGGTGTTGATTTTCCTGGTGTAACTGGCCAAAAAAAAAAAACAAGAATTTTGTATCCTTCAATAGGTTTACAGCTTCCAAATAATGACTGAATAAAGCCAGAAAGACAGTGAAGATGAGGAGGAGATACACACACACACACACACACACACACACACACAGCATGTACACATAGGTACACATGTATATAAATATGACTTATTCCTGAAATCTGCCTGATGTGACTACTATCACCTTTAGAGATGACCTCATGTGCATTCAGTGTATTTTTTCTAGAGTTTTAGTTGCCATCAGAGATGACCATGTGGGTTCGGACTGTCATCACAGAACCAAAACTAACATTTATAATTGATGTTGCATTTTCTTATCAGTTTAAGAAAACCTCAAGATTTTATAGTTTTCCTTAATAAAGAAATTAATCAATATATTGAGAGGAAGTGAAATGTACAGAAGCTTTGAAAAGAATAATTTTTAAGCAAATGAGTGTATTCCTGGAAAGGCTGCAGGCATTAACTGCACCAGGAAGAATCCAAGTTGGCTTGGACATGCCTCCTAAAGGTCATCTTCATATCCCAGCAGTAATATTTTGCGCTTTATTTTGTTTTCCAAATGTAGTTTCCTGACATGAAAAAATGTCTCCCTATCAATATTAAAAAAATGGACATTTTGATGAGACTATTTTCATGAGCTTGAACTTTTTACACATAAAACTCTTGGACAGAGAATTAGCAGTGAACTCAAGATCTTGATGCCTTTCCTTCCTCTACTACTCTACAAGATGAATAATGATGGATGTTGTCTCAGATCACAATAAGAAATTTTCAGGCTCTCTGGCCCGGTGGTTTAGGATTTTTAAAGCAACCATAAACGAGACTATTTTATTGGAGACATTCAATCATTACAAATTTCAAGCTTCGGTCTTTCATTTGCGTAGACAATAACTTCCTACTTGGCAAAAGAGAAATCCAGAAACCCAACACACCAAAGAGCTGAGATCTTTGAATTCTTCTTAATTAAATCAAAGCTGTTTTCCCAGAGTACTCAGAACTGTTTGTATTTGCATGAAAGAAAAAATAAACAAATAATTTATTTTTATATTGAAATAAGCCCCTAGAACTAAATATTTTGCTTTATTAAATTTTCAGAAGTGTATTTCTGTCCTGAAAAGAAGTAGGAATTGAATAGAGAGAGAGGGGACAAATGGATTTACATTTCTGGAAATTAAATAAACATACAAGAGCAAGGGATTAATGAGTAAATGTCTAGCTCACACAGTCTTTGATTTGGAGTGCTAATATTAAATCCAAGCATTGTTCTGAGTGGAGTTCCATTTCCAAAAGAAAAGGGACATATTAGAGTCCTAATCCCCAATATCTCAGAATTGACTTTAGACATAGTGTCTTTACAGAAGTACAGATGTTAAAATGAGGTTACTTAGTGTGTGTCCTGAGCTAGGATGATTGGGGTCTTTTTGAAAGAGAATGTGTGCAGGCAGAACTCCAGGCAGAGATCTGGGTGCTGCGCCTGCTCCGACGAGGGCCAACCATTGCTAAGCGAGAGTCCAGCCAGCTCTTTCCCTACAGCCTTCAAAGTGAACCTACCCTGCTCACAACCTCCTCTCAGACTTCCAGGCTCCAAAATACTAGAAATATGACAACAAATTTCTGTTAGGGCACTCAGGGTGTGGTACCTTATGGATGTAGCCCTGGCAAACATGTTGTTTTTCTAATAATTATAAAATTTTATACATAATATATTCAATTTAAAATCATGTACCTCAAGAAAAAGATAAAATTTTCTGCACAGAATTCAATGTGTGGTGTTATACTATAAAACTAAAATCAATAATAAACCCACTTACCCAACAGAAGAGATGTAACATATAAATAAAAGGACAATTAATGAGAGAATTGCTACAAACTTGTAGGATGATTTTCAAGAATTAGTGAAATAGAATCATATCCTGTGTTTATTGATATCATGATTCTCTCCCCATCTTCAGCCTGAGAATGAACGTGAATAATTCAATCAATACAAAGCATTACTGCTGTGTGTTTTAAAATATTTTGATGGTTCAGAATGTTTAACAATGGGATCCACAGATAGGATGCCAGACCTACTGCCATCAGGAAGCAGATCAAAAACAGTTTTTTGGAATCTCATCATTAATTTGTGTTTGACTCTAGCAGTTACCACCTAAAGATCAGACAGCCAACTAATAGCTAACTCTATTACCTTCTGCCTCCCTTAGTGATAAATTACTAAGTATAATGGTAATTTGAGTGAAATTATCTTCTAGTCAAAGAAGTAAGTTGGATGAGAGTATATATAGAGCTGTAGCAGCAGCCGAATTTAATCTGTTTATAAATGTGTACTTTAACAGAAACCTTTTTGTTGTTTAAATCCAGCCGCTTGCTTAGACAGATGTGTTTGTCCAATTTTCAGAAGAGATAGCAGCTGCTCGAATTCAAAATAATAAATATGGGTGATTTTGAACAGCAAACATTAAAGTTGATTTTCCCACCTGACTTTCTGCCAAGCACCTGGGCAGCCATGAGGCACACTAACCCAATCAGTGCCCACTAATTGCCATGTGCATTCAGGTTAGTGCTGAGCCCAGCGCTGGTTCAGAAGCCCATACCACAACTAACAATCAGACACACCCTAAGGTGTGGGGAACCTCTCTGCCATGTCCTGCATGGATGAAAAAATGGTTAACTGTTGGAGGAAATTGGCTGTTTTTCAATCTATTACCCAAAAACTTATCTATAAACAATAAACACACAAGAACCAATACTCTTTTTATTTTTTTAATTATTTATTTACTTTTTAAATTTTTTGCAGATTGCATTTAGATTCATTGTACACAAATGGGGTACATCATTTCGTTTCTATCGTTGTACATGATGTAGATTCATACCATTCATGTAATCATACATGTACATAGGGTAATGATGTCTGTCTCATTCCACCATTTTTCATACCTCCCTCCCTCTCATTTCCTCCTACATAATCTAAAGTTCCTCCATTCTTCTCTCACCCCCCACCTCCCCACCCCCATTATATATCATCCTCCACTTATGAGGGAAAACATTTGGCCAATACTCTTTTGAAATGAGAGGGGGCATGATAGGTCTGGTCATGCCAGCTCCATCCTCTAACAACAACAACCTTGAGTACCCCAACTCTCTTTTATTTATAATACACAGGTGAAGGGGGCCAGGATTGGGAGGAACTTCTTCTGTGATGGACAGGGTAGGGTGGAGTTAGGGGAGCCATTCTCTTATGGGGAATATTCCAGAAGGAGACAGGGAACCACTCCCACATAGCCCACATGCTTCTTGGTAATCTGGGACAGACCTCCATGGCTATTAGTTCCTGGAAGTCAGGCTTCTGTGTCCCATGGCTCAACCTAGTCTGATTCTGCTAATAAGGATGACTTCCCACACTAAATTGTGCTGCATACATTTCCCTTCTAAACATGGTGACGTCTCTTTCAATACCTCACTGTTGAAAGGAAATGCATAATTTCAAAACTGTGCACGGTGCCTGGAGAATTGATTCTTCCTGGAATAATATAAGCCCCTATGACTCATCCCTCTTACAACTTTAAAATATGCATAATTTACAAAAGAAAAGAAAACAAACAAAAAATCGCTTGAGGACCCTAAAAAGTAAACCAAAGCAGATGGGCATTGAGATGACCACCTTCAAAACACAGAGAAGCAACATAATCAGAGCTGTTTCCCATGTTAGGTTTCTCCATTCTTCCCTCATGGCGTTATACCTTGGGTAAATACAAGTTACACAGTGGCACAACATTTTCAGCTAAAACTTTGACAAACAACCCAGGTCTTTCTTCCCAAGGGAATGGAAGGACAAAAAGAATCAAACAAAGAAGATAGGCCAGAATATGAGAAGAAATCTCAAAGGAGAAGTATGAAAGAGAAGCCAGTATTTCAAACTGTAATTGCCCCAGACTAATGTGTGAATCATACATACTTTACTCAAACCCAAAGTAGTAGAGAAAAGGCTTTGATAATTCAACTGACATTTAAACCATCTTCAAAATCACAGCCTATGGTCTATTTGGTTTCTGAGATTGAGAAGGATTTGTTTGACATACATGGATGCGCCACTGTTTGGGGCATAGATACTTATGATCGTTATGTCTTGCTGATTTATGCTTCCCTTAAGCAGTATGAAATGTCCTTCTTTATCCCTTGTGACTAACTTTAGCTTGAAGTCCACATTATCTGAAATGAGGATTGATACCCCAGCTTTTTTGCTGGGTCCATGTGCATGATATGTTTTTTCCCATTCTTTCACCTTTAGTCTATGGGTATCTCTTTCTATGAGATGAGGCTCTTGCAGGAAACATATTGTTGGATCTTTCTTTTTTATCCAATCTGCCAGTCTATGTCTTTTGATTGATGAATTCAGGCCATAAATATTCAGGGTTATTATTGAGATATGATTTGTATTCCCGGTCATTTGATTCATTTTATTCATTTATTTGTTTATTTTTGACATGACTTGGTTCCCCTTTATTTGAGAGTTCCTTTAGGATAGCTCCTCCCTTTGCTGATTTGCTTCTTTGTTTTTCATCTCTTCCTCATGGAATATTTTGCTGAGAATGTTCTGTAATGCTGGCTTTCTTTTTGTAAATTCTTTTAGCTTTTGTTTATCACAG
Organism: Sciurus carolinensis; assembly: GCF_902686445.1. Taxonomy (NCBI): domain Eukaryota; kingdom Metazoa; phylum Chordata; class Mammalia; order Rodentia; family Sciuridae; genus Sciurus; species Sciurus carolinensis. The sequence goes on from NC_062224.1 coordinate 93,116,023, forward strand.
AAGGATTTTATTACATCGTCAAATATGAAGGTAAATTTTGCTGGGTATAAGATTCTTGGTTGGCATCCATTTTCTTTCAGGGCTTGAAAAATGTTATTCCAGGCCCTTCTAGCTTTTAGGGTCTGGATTGAAAAACCTGCTGATATCCGTATTGGTTTCTCCCTGAATGTAATTTGGTTCTTTTGTCACAGCCTTTAAAATTCTGTCTTTATTTCGTATGTTAGGTATTTTCATAATAATGTGCCTTGGTGTGGGTCTGTTGTAATTTTGTGTATTTGGAGTCCTATAAGCCTCTTGAACTTGATTTTCCATTTCATTCATCAGATTTGGGAAATTTTCTGAAGCTTAATACAATAATACTAGGTGATTTTAACACGCCTCTCTCACCACTGGACAGATCTTCCAAACAAAAATTGAACAAAGAAAGTATAGAACTCAATAACACAATCAATAATTTAGACTTAATGAACATTTATAGAATATACCATCCAACGAAGAGTGAATACACTTTCTTCTCAGCAGCACATGGATCCTTCTCTAAAATAGATCATATATTATGCCACAAAGCTAATGTTAGCAAATACAAGAAGATAGAGACACTACCTTGTATTTTATCAGATCATAATGGATTGGAATTAAAAAAATAAATGAAAGAGTAAAAAACAGAAATTACTCCAACACCTGGAGAACAAACAATATGCTGTTATATGATGAATGGATAACAGAAGATATTAGGAAGGAAATTTAAAAATTCTTAGAGTTTAATGAGAACAAAGAAACATCATATCAAAATCTCTGGGACACTATGAAAGCAGTACTTAGAGGAAAATTTATTTCATGGAGCGCATTCAATAAAAGAAGTAAAACTCAACAAATAAACGACCTAACACTACAGCTCAAAGCCCTAGAAAAAGAAGAACAGACCAACACCAAAAGTAGTAGAAGACAGGAAATAGTTAAACTCAGAGCTGAAATCAACAAAATTGAAACAAAAGAAACAATACAAAAAATTGACAAAATAAATAGTTGACTCTTCGAAAAAATAAACAAAATTGATAAACCTTTAGCCACACTAACAAAGAGAAGACGAGAGAGAACCCAAATCACTAAAATTCGGAATGAACAAGGAAATATCACAACAGACACGATTGAAATACAAAACATAATTAGAAGCTATTTTGAAAATCTATACTCCAAAAAAATAGAAAATTTAGAAGACATCAACAAGTTTCTAGAGACATATGAATTGCCTAAACTGAACGAGGAGGACATACACAATTTAAATAGACCAATTTCAAGTAATGAAATAGAAGAAGTCATCAAAAGCCTACCAACAAAGAAAAGTCCAGGACCAGATGGGTTCTCAGTCGAGTTCTACAAAACCTTTAAAGAAGAGCTCATTCCAATACTTCTCAAAGTATTCCACGAAATAGAAGAGGAGGGAACCTTCCCAAACTCATTCTATGATACCAATATCACCCTGATACCAAAACCAGACAGAGACACATCGAAGAGAGAAAATTTTAGACCAATATCCTTAATGAACATCGACGCAAAAATTCTCAACAAAATTTTAGCAAATCGCATACAAAAACATATTGAAAAGATAGTGCAACACATCAAGTGGGTTTTATCCCAGGGATGCAAGGTTGGTTCAACATCCAGAAATCAATAAATGTAATTCACCATATCAACAGACTTAAAGTTAAGAATCACATGATTATTTCAATAGATGCAGAAACAGCATTCGAAAAAATACAGCATCCCTTCATGCTCAAGCACTAGAAAAAATTGGGGTAGTGGGAACATTCCTTAACTTGTAAAGGCCATCTACGTTAAGCCCATGGCCAATATCATTCTAAATGGTGGAAAACTGAAAAGCATTCCCCCTAAAAACTGGACAAGGCAGGGATGCCCTCTTTCACCACTTCTATTCAATATCGTCCTTGAGACTCTAGCCAGAGCAATTAGACAAACCAAAGAAATTAAAGGGATACGAATTGGAAAAGAAGAACTCAAACTATCCCTGTTCGCTGATGACATGATTATATATTTAGAGGAACCTGGAAATTCCACCAGAAAACTTTTAGAACTCATAAGTGAATTCAGAAAAGTAGCAGGTTACAAGATCAATGCTCATAAATCCCATGCATTTTTATACATAAGTGATGAATCTTCAGAAAGAGAAATTAGGAAAACTACCCCATTCACAATAGCATCGAAAAAAATAAAATACTTGGGAATCAATCTCACAAAAGAGGTGAAAGACCTCTACAATGAGAACTACAGAACACTAAAGAAAGAAATTAAAGAAAACATTAGAAGATGAAAAGACCTCCCATGTTCTTGGATAGGCAGAATTAATATTGTCAAAATGGCCATACTACCAAAAGTGCTATACAGATTCAATGCAATTCCTATTAAAATCCCAATGATGTACCTTGCAGAAATAGAGCAAGCAATTATGAAATTCATCTGGAAGAATAAAAAACCCAGAATAGCTAAAGCAATGCTCAGTAGAATGAGCGAAGCAGGGGGTATCGCAATACCAGATCTTCAACTCTATTACAAAGCAATTTTAACAAAAATGGCATGGTATTGGTACCTAAATAGACAGGTAGATCAATGGTACAGAATAGAGGACATGGACACAAATCCAAATAAATACAATTTTCTCATACTAGACAAAGGGGCCAAAAATATGGAATGGAGAAAAGATAGCCTCTTCAACAAATGGTGCTGGGAGAATTGGAAATCCATATGCAACAGAATGATATTAAACTCCTATCTCTCACCCTGCACAAAAATCAACTCAAAATGGATCAAGGATCTCGGAATCAGACCAGAGACCCTGCATCTTATAGAAGAAAAAGTAGGTCCAAATCTTCAACTTGTTGGCTTAGGATCAGACTTCCTTAACAGGACTCCCATGGCACAAGAAATAAAAGCAAGAATCAACAACTGGGATAGATTCAAACTAAAAAGCTTTCTCTCAGCAAAGGAAACTCTCATTAATGTGAAGAGAGAGCCTACAGAGTGGGAGAATATCTTTGCCACTCATACTTCAGATAGAGTGCTAATTTCCAGAATCTATAAAGAACTCAAAAAACTCTACACCAAGAATACAATCAAATGGGCTAAGGAAATGAACAGACACTTCACAGAAGAAGATTTACAAGCAATCAACAGATATATGAAAAAATATTCAACATCTCTAGTAATAAGAGAAATGCAAATCAAAACTACCCTAAGATTTCATCTCACCCCAATTAGAATGGCAATTATCAAGAACACAAGCAACAATAGGTGTTGGCGAGGATGTGGGGAAAAAGGTACACTCATACATTGCTGGTGGGGTTGCAAATTAGCGCAGCCAGTCTAGAAAGCAGTATGGAGATTCCTCAGAAAGCTTGGAATGGAACCACCATTTGACCCAGCTATCCCACTTCTTGGCCTATACCCAAAGGACTTAAAATCAGCATACTACAGAGATACATCCACATCAATGTTCATTGCTGCTCAATTCACCATAGCCAGACTGTCGAACCAACTTAGATGCTCTTCAGTTGATGAATGGTTAAAGAAACTGTGGCACATATATACAATGGAATATTACTCTGCCATGAAGAATGATAAAATTATGGCATTTGTAGGCAAATGGATGAAATTGGAGAATATCATACTAAGTGAGATAAGCCAATCTCAAAAAACTAAAGGATGAATGATCTCACTGATAAGCTTATGAGGACATATAATGGGGGGTGGGAGGGGTCAGCGTTAGGGTTAGGGTTAGGGTTAGGGTTAGCGATAAGGAGGGTGGTAAGAATGGAGGAAGGAAGGACTGTGTAGAGGGACAAGAAGGGTGGGAAAGTGGGGGGGAAGGGAAAAAAATAATAACAGTATGAATCAAACAACATTACCGCATGTAAATTTATGATTACACAAATGGTATGCCTTGACTCCATGTACAAATAGAGAAACAACATGTATCCCATTTGTTTACAATAAAAAAAAAATCACAACCTAACTCCTGAACCATACACACAGACATACACACATACACACACAGAGAGACAGGCTCATATTAGCATGGCCAGGGCTTCAGGGACTGAACAGAGATTTAAACCAAGACACCAAGGATGTTCTTATTTTCAAATCAGAGAATGTGTGAAGTAGAGAATTCTCTGTTAGTTGCTTCTGTCACTGTGACAAAATACCCTACATAAAGAACTCAAAAGGAAAAAAGAAATATTTTGGTTCATGGTTTTAAGAGATTTCAGTCTATGGTTGGTTGGCTCCTTTGCTATAGACCTACAAGACAGATTATCATGGGGGAAAGGTACAGCAGTGTGAAGTTGCTTGCTTCTTGGAAACCAGGAAGTAGAGAAAGGGCAAGGAAGGAAGGTGCCGCCAGGGTAAAGACACAGCCTTCCAGGACTTGCCGCCAGTGACCTACTTCCTCCATGAAGGATCTACCTCCTACAGTTTCTACCAATTCCCAATAATGATATGGAATTATTAAGCTGTTGATGGATTAATCCACAGATGAGGTCAAAGTCTTATGATCCAATCTCTTTCCAAGACTACCACCTCTGAACGATGCTGTGTTGAGGACCAAGCCTTTGGGGTACTTTCCAGATCCAGAATATATACTTAATTAATCATCCCCTTGCTTTTATATACTTAGAAAATTTCAAAGAATATAACAACTCACCATGTTTTTTCCCTCAGTATACAATTGCCATTTGTTTTGGGGAAAAGAAATATAATGCTGAGAATTTAATAAGAAAACAATTGTTATCAGAAATAGGGCATTATCTGTAACAAGAAATTTGGGCTATTGATCACTGTGTAAAATGTGATTAATTTTTATTCTTGTTTACTTTTTTTGGAAAAATGATTAGATTCTGTAATTGTAAAATTTAGATATAGAATATAATATTCATGCATCATATAATGAATTGCTCCATTAACTTGTTAAGTTTTCAAGTTCACCTTTTTCTTGGTTCTTTTATTATAATTTTGAGGGTGTTCTGAGTAGGTTGTTTTCCCTCACATGAGCCACTTAGGTTATATTGACTACATATCAGTAAGAACACTCTAACGGTAGTGGAAAAACATCAGAAAAATGAGTAGAAAACGAAGATATCCAACTAGTCAACATCTCTTATTTCAAAAAGCACATGTACTATAGACAAAAAGATTTTGCTAATCAGTGAGTAATTCTTAATATCCTTAAATTGTGCTGAAAGGAAAAAAATGAGCAAAATTTTGAAAAGAATACAAAACATAGTCAACCTAGATGTTCCAGCTCATTTAAGAGAGAGAATTTTGTCTTCAGACTATGGTATCATTAGCACTCACATTCATGGCTTAGAACAAACAGGCACAGGATCTTATGAATCAATTTTAAAATGCTGATAAAATTTTAAAAATTACATAAACTCTTTCAAATAAACCACAAAGGCAAAAAAGTTATATGAAGTCGCAAAAACTCTCTAATGGAAAAAGTTCAGTTCTTTATAAGAAAACTATAACACGTTATAATCTTTATTTTTTTGAAATACTGACTATGTCTTAAAAGGACAAAATACAAACTAATGCAATGAATGTCTTAAAATCTAAAAAAAATGTTAAAGTAGTTTAATGCAATGATTATTAATGCAGTTAATAGTCCTATTTGAAGAATTCACATAAGGATATGCAATAAATATTTCTCACTATAAAATTCCTCCATTAGTCCAAAAGAGAGAACATAGAATAATGAGGAATGTGGAAAAAATGAGGAGGATATGGAAATTAGTATGTTTTCCTAAAGCAAAAGACACTAAAATAGTGGGTGATCATTTTCTTTAAATTCTTACTCTGCTTTGTTGAAATGGGAGTAAATTTAACCACCTAGGAATCCTAGCATTCTGTAGATCCTAAGTATGTGTACAAAATAAAACAAAAAGAAGCAGTGTGGACTCAATATGAATAAATTTCAGTAATGGTAAATCTTTAGTAGACACAGTGCTTAGAGAATAAACTACATTTATGTACCTTCCTAACCACACTGTGATCTTATAATAAGGTTATTAGTACAATTGTAGAAATGTAAAATACTTGACTACATTAGCAGAAAGTGTGACACAAGCAGGACTTTAATTTAGTACTTTCCCCTTAATAGAAGTTTTCTTAAGTTTATGTGCCATGATGGGTAAGAGTTACATAGTTTTTATTACTGCATTACAGTTGAATATGAGGTGATTCTTAGTGGAGAATCACATACAACTCTGACCTGACACACACGCGCACACACACACACACACACAAACAAAAACCATGTAAAAAGTGAAGGAGTGACAACTTCCTTAATAGTGAAGAACATACAGTCTTAAATATTCTATTTATAGATAGCAAAATACAGAATGCTGGTGGATCACTGCTCTGGAAAAAGTGAAAAATCTTTCATGAAGTATAAATGGTAATGTAAGGAGGCAGAGGTAGTATCTTGAAATGGAAATAGGTTATTATTCCCTATAATCATCATCTATTATCATCATCAAATAATCACACAATTATTTACATACTATGATAGTTTTTCACATGAGTGGCAAATTGGAGATTTTGTTCTGACTAGAACTTAAACTTAACTAGATATTCAGCAAGAAGGATGAACCTTTTGAAACAGAAAGACAAATAGTGAAGTTACTTGTTATTGAAGGAATTGGTATGAAGAATCCAGTTCTCTCGGAAGACAGCTTCTACATGTTAGTAAATCTCTGAACACTCTAGAGTAGTTTCCGGCATTAAATATAAAGAGCATAGAAATACAGAATAATTTTTTAACTTCTCATTCAAGTATTCCATATGCACATAAAAGTGAATATGTTATATATCTACAGGTTGGGGGAACTTTCGCAAACTGTACCTATAGAGCCAGCACCCACACACAAATAAAATTTTACCAGTTGACAAAACTCCACTGTGGTCCCTTACTACAACTACAGCCCTAAATATATCCCAAATTCTGATTAAGGAAAGAAATTCATTTTCTTCAAAACTAGGTCATATAATATGTAGTCTCTTTGGTGATTGATATTTTCTCAATTAAGTACTGATGAGACATTCATAGTAATACATGGAGCTATAGATCATTTGTGCTAATGGTTATATGATATTCTATTATGAAACATGCTATAAATGTTTCACTTAAATGTTGATGAACATGTATTAATTGTACATTAATGTATAGTACAATTTTTCTATTTTATTTTTCACAGGCATTTTAGTAGTCTTCAGTTTGAGGGTATGTGCTGGAATTTTCACCCTGTTAAATATTCTAGTGGATTTGGAGCAGTATGTATTGTAGGTTTAATTACTATTTACTTCAGTGACATTAAAGCACTTCTTTGTAAGCATATTGGCTATACAATTTTGCCATTATCTTTGTATTCTTCTAAATCGTTTGTCTATTGTCTTCATTGGCTCATATGAACATTAAACATTTATATATTCTAGATACAAAACCTATTTGATGTGCTTTGTAGATATGTTCACCTAGTAGGTGGCTTATCATTTTTTCTAATGATACACTTTAAAAGTATTTCTCATGCTAAGTAACTCAGTGAGATCTGTCTCTAAATAAAATACAAAATAGGGCTGGGGATGTGGCTCAGTGGTCAAATGCCCCTTAGTTCAATCCCTGGGAACCCACACCCAAAAAAAGTATTTTGTAAAGATACCTAATACATCAATTTGTTCCACTATAGTTAATGCTTTTGCTATTTTATCTAAGAAAACAATGCTTAGTATCTGAGACAGCATTGCCTACTCCAACTTTGTGAAAGAGGTTTTCAATAACATCTTCTAGATTACAGGTTTAGGTCTATAACTAACATTGAATTAATTGTTGTGCATATTATGAAATACTTGGAAACTTAACGATTTTTTAAAATATATATATATATTTAGTTTTTCTAACTTCATTAGTCAAAACTCTATCTTAACTATTTAATTTTTTGGAGACTTTTCAAAATAATTATACTGTATATATCTGGACTTATCTTTTGATTCTATTATGTTCTAATTATCTATTTGTGTAGACTTTTACCCATATTCCACTATCTTGATTATTGAAGCTTTAAAATAATCCTTAAAATTAGGTAGGTCAGTGTTTCAGAATAATTCTTTTACAAAATGGTCATGGCTAATCTACGTTGCTTGTCCTCCCATATAAAATTTACACTATTTTGTCAATTTCTACAAAAACATCCAGTAAAATTTTGAGATTGCATTGAGTTTAGAAATCAATTTGAAGAAGTTTTGTTTAAACAATAATGAATTTTCTAGTTCATGAGTGTGGTATATATTTACATTTATTTAGGTCTTTCTAATTTTTTTCAAGTAAGGCATTATTATCATTATATGAAATAATATTTTGAGTATTAATATTTCAAGATATTTCAAATCTTGAATTAAAGTTAATTCTAAGTAGTTTCTGTTTCTGTATGTTATTTCAAATATTTTGATAAATTTATATTTTAATTATTCATTTCTTGAAAATAAAATTAATTTTTGTATAGTAACTCATTTTTCTAAAGGTAACTGAATTCATTGATTCTGGTTTACATTAAGATGCTCTATATGTACATAATCATGAATCAATAATGTCCACTTTCTTTTTCTCAGTATTTATGATTTTTTTTCATTTCAATTTTAATTCTTGTATTTAACTGGCTATTCAATCTTGGTCTGTAATTTTCTTTCATCATCATGTCACTGTTTTATATTTCACAATTTTACTGGCCTCATTGAATAAATGGGGGAAATGTGTGCTTTCCTTTATTTTCTCAGTATGCATGAAATTGCTTTCTGCTTTTGATTTTAATATTTCATGTGATTCACCAATTAAATATCTGAGCCAAGTGTTTTATTTCTGGAACAAAGTTATACTACTAATTCAATTTCCTATCAGGTATAAAGTTATGAGGATTTTCAACTCTTTCCTATGTTTATGAGTAATAAATTGCATTTTCCAGGAATGTGCCTACTTCATCTAAGTTGAATTATTGAACAAAACCTTCAGTGATATCAATTTATTCATGTTTACTTATTTCTATTGTCTTTCCCTTACTTTCTTGATTTTGGCAAATGGTATTTTCTTTTCTCTTAATCAGCCCAGCTTGAGGCTTATTACTTTTTCTGCTTTTATTAGAAAAATCTATCCTGGATTTGTTAACGTTTTCTACTGTTATATTCTTTTTCTTTCAGTGATTGTCTCTTCACTTTTTGTTTAATTGACATTGATATCCCTCTGCTTTTCTCATATGAGGTTCTCACTGTGCAGTAGCCACTGACTTGTGGACCAGAGAGGCAAAGAGCAAACTTCTACCAGCTCCTGTCTTGTTCCCAAGGTTCTACCTGAGTATTCACAAATGCCTCTGGGGAACAGTGACTGACTGGGTGCAGTTCTCTGTGGCCATTTCCCTTAGGGTACTACATCATCATGCCAGCTTTCACTAAGCTACAAAAAATAAATAATCTTCCAAAATTCCTATTTAATTTTATGCTCATCAACAGAAGTTTTTTCCTCCTCCTTCTGGTCTACCAGGGTTGAAAACAGATTTGGGTCTCTTCTTTCCTATGAAGACTTCTCATTTACTGGATTTCATTCATGTGTGTCTCTTTATGGATTCAGCTCTCTGAAGGATTTTATCATAATTTTTTGGCAGGATAGGGTGACACATGACTGTAATTCCAGCAACTCAGGAGACTGAGGCAGGAGGACAGGAAGTTCCAGGTCAGTCTCAACAATTTAGACTCCGACTCAAAATGAAACACTAAAAGGATTGGGGATGTAGTTCAGTGGTAAAATGCCCCCAGTTTCAATCACTAGTAGAAATAAAGAAAAAGAAGGAAGAAAGAAACGAGAAACAAACTGATTTTCTAAGTTATCTTACTTGCCTGATCAGTACAAAGGGAGTGGTTGTCTCTTTTACTTTCTTCTTCTTCAGCAGAGTGGAGAATTATCCTTCAAAGTGGAGGATGATTTTTAATGTGAAGTTAATTACTTTATTTTAACCAAGAGCAGGTCTACTGAAGGTAAGGAAATAACTCCAGTACCCACCTGAATTAAGTATAGATGCTGCTACATAAAACTTAAGTATGAATTTGTTGGTTTTTAATCATCAGAAAGACCCATGATAATTAAATTCACATGCCTGAGTAAGGCTGCATGACTGACAGTTTCCAGATTCTTCCATTACAGTGGAATTCTTTGTGTAAAGCCAGGGCTAAAAATGCTTTCATAATGCCCTTTAATTAACACTGTATGCATTGGACAGTTCACAATATTTTTGAGGAATTCTAACAGAATATGAAATGAATATTTCCAGAAGTTTACATTATCTAAAGTTTGCTGTGTATTCTTTCTTCTGACCTCTGGTTGAAGAAAATAAAAGTGAAACCTCACCCAGTACTTTTTTTTTTCTTTTTTTTTATTGTAAACAAATGGGATACATGTTGTTACTCTGTTTGTACATAGAGTAAAGGCATACCATTTGTGTAATCATAAATTTACATAGGGTGATGTTGGTTGATTCATTCTGTTATTTTTCCCCTTCCCCCCACCACTCCCATCCCTCTTTTTCCTTTATACAGTCCTTCCTTCCCCCATTCTTGCCCCCCTCCCTAACCCTCACTCTAACCCTAAAACTAACCCCTCCCATGCCCCATTATGTATCATCATCCACTTATCAGCGAGATCATACTTCCTTTGGTTTTTTGAGATTGGCTTATCTCACTTAGCATGATATTCTCCAATTTCATCCATTTGCCTGCAAATGCCATAATTTTATCATTCTTTATGGCTGAGTAATATTCCATTGTAAATATATGCAACAGTTTCTTTATCCATTCATCAACTGAAGGGCATCTAGGTTGGTTCCACAATCTGGCTATGGTGAATTGAGCAGCAATGAACATTGATGTGGCTGTATCTCTGTAGTATGCTGATTTTAAGTCCTTTGGGTATAGGCCAAGGAGTGGGATAGCTGGGTCAAATGGTAGTTCCATTCCAAGTTTTCTAAGGAATCTCCATACTGCCTTCCAGGTGGCTGCACTAATTTGCAACCCCACCAGCAATGTATGAGTGTACGTTGTGCCCCACATCCTCGCCAACACCTGTTGTTGCTTGTATTCTTGATAATCACCATTCTGATTGCGGTGAGATGGAATCTTAGGGTGGTTTTGATTTGCATTTCTCTTATTACTAAAGATGTTGAACATTTTTCCATATGTTTGTTGATTGTTTGCAGGTCTTCTTCTGTGAAGTGTCTGTTCATTTCCTTAGACCATTTGTCGATTGGGTTATTTGTAGTCTTGGTGTTGAGTTTTTTGAGTTCTTTATAGATTCTGGAGATTAGTGCTCTATCTGAAGTATGATTGGCAAAGATTTTCTCCCACTCTGTAGGCTCTTTCTTCACATTGCTGATAGTTTCCTTTGCTGAGAGAAAGCTTTTTAGTTTGAATCTATCCCAGTTGATGACTCTTGCTTTTATTTCTTGTGCTATGGGAGTCCTGTTGAGGAACTCTGGTCCTAAGCCGACATGTTGAAACTCTGGACCTACTTTTTCTTCTATAAGATGCAGGGTCTCTGGTCTGATTCCGAGGTCCTTAATCCATTTTGAATTTAGTTTCGTGCACGGTGAGAGATATGGGTTTAGTTTCATTTTGTTGCATATGGATTTCCAATTCTCCCAGCACCATTTGTTGAAGAGGCTATCTTTTCTCCATTGCATATTTTTGGCCGCTTTGACTAGTATGAGAAAATTGTATTTATTTGGGTTTGTGTCCGTGTCCTCTATTCTGTACCATTGATCTACCTGTCTATTTTGGTACCAATACCATGCCGTTTTTGTTACTATTGCTTTGTAGTAGAGTTGAAGTTCTGGTATTGAAATACCCCTTGCTTCATTTTTCCTGCGAAGGATTGCTTTAGCAATTCTGGGTTTCTTATTCTTCCAGATGAATTTCATGATTGCTTGTTCTACTTCTGTAAGGTACATCATTGGGATTTTAATTGGAATTGCATTGAATCTGTATAGCACTTTTGGTAGTATGGCCATTTTGACAATATTAATTCTGCTTATCCAGGAACATGGGAGATCTTTCCATCTTCTGAGATGTTTTTTAATTTCTTTCTTTAGTGTTCTGTAGTTCTCATTGTAGAGGTCTTTCAGCACTTTTGTTAGATTGATTCCCAAGTATTTTATTTTTTTCGAGGCTATTGTGAATGGGGTAGTTTTCCTAACTTCTCTTTCTGAAGATTCATCACTTATGTATAAAAATGCATTAGATTTATGATCATTGATCTTATATCCCACTACTTTACTAAATTCATTTATGAGTTCTAAGAGTTTTCTGGTGGAATTTTCTGGTTCCTCTAAGTATATAATCATATCATCTGCAAATATGGATAGTTTGAGTTCTTCTTTTCCAATTCGTATCCCTTTAATTTCTTTGGTCTGTCTAATTGCTCTGGCTAGAGTTTCAAGGACAATATTGAATAGGAGTGGTGAGAGAGGGCATCCCTGCCTTGTTCCTGATTTTAGGGTGAACACTTTCAGTTTTTCACCATTAAGAATGATATTAGCCATGGGCTTAGCATAGATGGCCTTCACAATGTTAAGGAACGTTCCCACTATCCCTATTTTTTCTAGTGTTTTGAGCATGAAGGGGTCCTGTATTTTATCAAATGCTTTTTCTGGATCTATTGAAATAATCATGTGATTCTTGACTTTAAGTCTGTTGATATGGTGAATTACATTTATAGATTTCCTGATGTTGAACCAACCTTGCATCCCTGGGATGAAACCCACTTGATCATGGTGCACTATCTTTTTAATATGTTTTTGTATGCGATTTGCTAAAATTTTGTTGAGAATTTTTGTGTCGATGTTCATTAAGGATATTGGTCTGAAATTTTCTTTCCTCGATGTGTCTCTGTCTGGTTTAGGTATCAGGGTGATATTGGCTTCGTAGAATGAGTTTGGGAGGTTCCCTCCTCTTCTATTTCATGGAATACTTTGAAAAGTATTGGAATGAGCTCTTCTTTAAAGGTTTTGTAGAACTCGGCTGAGAACCCATCAGGTCCTGGACTTTTCTTTGTTGGTAGGCTTTTGATGACTTCTTCTATTTCATTACTTGAAATTTGTCTATTTAAATTGTGTATGTCCTCCTTGTTTAGTTTAGGCAATTCATAGGTCTCTAGAAACTTGTTGATATCTTCGAAATTTTCTATTTTGTTGGAGTATAGATTTTCAAAATAGCTTCTAATTATGTTTTGTATTTCAATCGTGTCTGTTGTGATATTTCCTTGTTCATTCCGAATTTTGGTGATTTGGGTTCTCTCTCGTCTTCTCTTTGTTAGTGTGGCTAAAGGTTTATCAATTTTGTTTATTTTTTTGAAGAACCAACTATTTATTTTGTCAATTTTTTGTATTGTTTCTTTTGTTTCAATTTCGTTGATTTCAGCTCTGAGTTTAACTATTTCCTGTCTTCTACTACTATTGGTGTTGGTCTGTTCTTCTTTTTCTAGGGCTTTGAGCTGTAGTGTTAGGTTGTTTATTTGTTGAGTTTTGCTTCTTTTATTGAATGCGCTCCATGAAATGAATTTTCCTCTAAGTACTGCTTTCATAGTGTCCCAGAGATTTTGATATGATGTTTCTTTGTTCTCATTAAACTCTAAGAATTTTTAAATTTCCTTCCTAATATCTTCTGTTATCCATTCATCATATAACAGCATATTGTTTGTTCTCCAGGTGTTGGAGTAATTTCTGTTTTTTACTCTTTCATTTATTTCTAGTTTCAATCCATTATGATCTGATAAAATACAAGGAAGTGTCTCTATCTTCTTGTATTTGATAACATTAGCTTTGTGGCATAATATATGGTCTATTTTAGAGAAGGATCCATGTGCTGCTGAGAAGAAAGTGTATTCACTCTTCGTTGGATGGTATATTCTATAAATGTCTGTTAAATCTAAATTATTGATTGTGTTATTGAGATCTATGGTTTCTTTGTTCAATTTTTGTTTGGAAGATCTGTCCAGTGGTGAGAGAGGCGTGTTTAAATCACCTAGTATTATTGTATTGTGGTCTATTTGGTTTCTGAGATTGAGAAGGATTTGTTTGACATACATGGGTGAGCCACTGTTTGGGGCATAGATATTTATGATTGTATTGTCTTGCTGATTTATGGTTCCCTTAAGCAGTATGAAGTGTCCTTCTTTATTCCTTCTGATTAACTTTGGCTTGAAGTCCACTTTATCTGAAATGAGGATGGATACCCCAGCTTTTTTGCTGGGTCCATGTGCATGCTAAGTTTTCCCATCCTTTCACCTTTAGTCTATGGGTATCTCTTTCTAAGAGATGAGTCTCTTGCAGGCAACATATTGTTGGAACTTTCTTTTTTATCCAATCTGACAGTCTATGTCGTTTGATTGATGAATTCAGGTCATTAATATTCAGGGTTATTATTGAGATATGATTTGTATTCCCAGTCATTTGACTCATTTTATTCATTTATTTGTTTATTTTTGACACGACTTGGTTCCTCTTTATTTGAGAGTTCCTTTAGGATATCTCCTCCCTTTGCTGATTTGCTTCTTTGTTTTTCATCTCTTCTTCATGGAATATTTTGCTGAGAATGTTCTGTAATGCTGGCTTTCTTTTTGTATATTCTTTTAGCTTTTGTTTATCATGGAAGGATTTTATTTCGTCGTCAAATCTGAAGGTAAGTTTTGCTGGATATAAGATTCTTGGTTGGCATCCATTTTCTCTTAGGGCTTGAAAAATGTTATTCCAGGTCCTTCTAGCTTTTAAGGTCTGGATTGAAAAATCTGCTGATATCCGTATTTGTTTCCCCCTGAATGTAATTTGGTTCTTTTCTCTCACAGCCTTTAAGATTCTGTCTTTATTTTGTATGTTAGGTATTTTCATTATAATGTGCCTTGGTGTGGGTCTGTTGTAATTTTGTGTATTTGGAGTCCTATAAGCCTCTTGAACTTGATTTTCCATTTCATTCTTCAGATTTGGGAAATTTTCTGTTATTATTTCATTGAATAGATTGTTCATTCCTTTGGTTTGTTTCTCTAAGCCTTCCTCAATCCCAATAATTCTTCAAATTTGGCCTTTTCATGATATCCCATAGTTCTTGGAGATTCTGTTCATGATTTCTTACCATCTTCTCTGTTTGTTTGACTTTGTTTTTGAGGTTAAATATTTTGTCTTCAATATCTGAGGTTCTGTCTTCCAGGTGTTCTATCCTATTGGTTGTGCTTTCCATGGAGTTCTTAATTTGGTTTATTGTTTCCTTCATTTCAAGGATTTCTGTTTGGTTTTTTTTTTCAATATCTCTAACTCTTTGTTGAAATGGTCTTTTGCTTCCTGCATTTGCTCTTTTAACTGTCGATTGGTGTGTTCATTCAATGCCTGCATTTGCTCTTTCATTTCATCGTTTGCTTCCCTTATCACGTTGATTATGTACATTCTGAACTCCCTTTCTGACATTTCTTATGCCATGCTGTCATTGGATTTTATTGATGTAACATCCAGATTTGTTTGAGACATTTTCTTCCCTTGTTTTCTCATGTCGTTCAGGTATCAGTGGACTGCTGAGATGTTGCAGATTTCCTCTATTGACTTATAATGTCCCTGAAGATTGCTAGTGTATCCCCTCTTATCCTTCAGTAGCCTGAAGTCTTAGAGGAAGTTGATTCTTCGGTGTTCCCCTAGGTAGCTGCCTCTCTAGGGGTGGTGGTCTTCAGGTGGGGTATATTCCCTGCTAGTGGGCAGAGGTGCCTCCACTTGTTGACCAACGGTCATCCAAAGGGGAACTAGACTGCGGGCTGAAGCAAGGCCTGTTTGGGCCTGTGTCTCTGGTTTTACCATCCTTGTGGGAAAACCTCACCTGGCGGGGAAGACTCACCCGGTGGGGAGGTCTCGCTGGTCAGTTCCCCTCCTAGAGGTTCCCCTCAGTCCACAACTACCGCCTGGGCAGGGCAGCCTTCCCAGGCAATGTTCCCAGTGTCCCAGACCTACCTCCTGGGCCTGGGAGCCTCACCCTTCACAGACGAGTCTCCTTAGGTTGTCCCTCCTTAGAGAAGCTGCCCATAGTCCTGGAACCTTCGCTCCGCCCCTCAGCTTGTCTCTGTGTAGATCTTTCAAGAAAAGGTGCCTAGGTCCCCGGACCGGACCGTGCTATGCACCTAATCACCTGGCTATGGGACCTGTCCTCTGAGCAGTCACTTTGAGCCTCATGCATATGCTCCAAGCCCCAGTGACCCGCCGCTCGTCTCTTCCTCCAGGCAGCCACCCGGTGTTCTGTGTGGGGGCTTGGAGACCAAGCCACTCACTGCGCATCTCCACCTCCTCCGGACAGCCCCCTCCCCGTTGCTCAGGCGGTTGCTGAGTCCAAATAGCTCGCCACCCAACTCTTTCTCTGGCAGCCACCGGAGCCCTGGCAGATTGCTCCAAAACCAAGCGGTGTGCTGCCCGGCCTCCTCTGCAAAGTTACCCACTTTCCAAGTTCACTGCTCCAGCGGGGGGAGGGGTGTCTTGCCGCCTGGGCAAGGTAGCCTTCCTAGGCAACGTTCCCAGGGGACCGGACCTACCTCCTGGGCCTGGGAGCCTCACCCTTCATAGATGAGTCTCCTTAGGTTGTCCTTCCTTAGAGAAGCTGCCCGCAGTCCTGGAACATTCGCTCCGCCGTTTTTTCGCTCCGTTTTTTCGCTGTCCGTGTTTACCACTCCAGCAGGGGGAGGGGCGTCTCACCGAGTCACTCTACTTCACAAAGTTCTCTGCGTTCAGTGGCTACCGCCCCATCCGGGACGCCTCCCCAATGGGAGAAACTCACCCGGCAGCTTTGAGTTGGTCCCAAGTCACTCACTATCTCCTCTTTTGAATCTTGAGTCCTGGAACAACATGAAATGCAGCCGCCCTCTAGTCCGCCATCTTGAAAACCCCCTCACCCAGTACTTTTAATGTGCTAGTCCTAACTCTATTTTACTTAGCCTAGAATAATTTAGTACACAAAACAACCCAGTGAGTAGTGTTGTTTTTTTACATGTGGAGAAAGAGAAAGATAATGACCAAATTCACACGACTAGAAGGCAGAGTCAGTTCAGCTTGAGTCTATCATCCCATTATGTTTCAAAAAGAGAGTGAAATTATAGAGCAAAACTATATATCTAAATTATGGATTAAAGCAGAGTAGTTTTACAAGATTTTGATTTATATGCTTGAAATGGTGTTTCACTGCTAAAATTCAGCTATTTTCAGAATCATAAGCATTGATTTTCTTTAAAATGAATTGTCCTATATTTGATATCTACATATTGAAGCATTATTCAGTCCTACAATTATGATTTGTATCATAAAGAATTTTTTTCTACTTTTGTTCAATTTTATATTTACTAAATTTATTTGAAATAAAATAATTTAATTTGCTTATCTGTATTTAGGGTCCACTTAAACAAATAGAAACTGGCAAGGTAAAGTCAAATATTTATTCACAATAATATATTTTTATCATCAGTTTTGTTGTGGAATTGGAAATTTTATAATAAGCCTATTCAGAAACACAAAGAAATGGTCATTCATTTATTTTTCTAAGTGACCAAATCATCCCACTGTGTATATTTACCATTAAATGATGTTTTAGCTTTAATGCATATTCTCATTTAAAAATACAAACAAAGTAGTAGGATGGGGTCAGATTCAGCCCTTGTTCCACTCCTCCCTACATTTCAAACCTCCTCCCCTACTGGCCCTCATTTTGGCCTCTGCTGCGGCACTGACATTTTTATTCTCAGAGTCAATGCTATTTGATATTCACTGAGCTGTGATCAGCATAGTCCCATCCCTGGGAATCCTTTTTGTTTCTGTTCCTGAAATTTGTATCTGGGGAACTCCATCTGTTTTTATTAATCTGTTTCCATCACAGAATTTCTAAGATGCTCTTTGAGGTTTGGTCCTGATTATCTAGTCCAGACAGCCTGCCCTGAATAATCAACTACAAGGCCATGACATACCTTTTTTGGCAACACATTGGGAAAATTCCATAGCAAGATTTTCAGTAATATCCAATATAAGTTCTCCTTTTCTACTTTACAATAACTAGTCCAGACTTCTCAGCCTCTTTGAATACTGTGTGTTCAATTGCCTTGTGTGGGCATTTCTTCTTTGGGTTTGAAAGAAGTGTAATAAGACTTTTGCATCAGTTTTCCCTTCAACATATTTAACGGACCAGGCCACTGAGGGATGCTAGTTCAGAAAGGCAAGGTGAAGAATGAAGTGGGTCACCTCTTCCTTCCCCTATTTCCAACTTCTTTATTCTTCTCATAATCTACAAGTATTGAAGCATTATTTAGGTATTCTCCTTTTCTGGAAGAAAGTCTCCTCTACCATATCCTAATCCATCATAATCTTTTTCTGAATTAAAATGAAATAATATCCCCAAGAGTATAGCTTCATACTTTCTAGAAAAAGAAACAGAAAACAATTTACCAAAGTAAGACTTGCAATAATTTATGTAAACAGATCCTAACATCCTGAACACTGATTCCATACTCTCAAACTGTCAAATAAACAATGTAGTGAGTGAATCCTTAGAGGTGCATGGAATCCCCCCCAAAGGAAAGATGGCATGGGTCCTCTTTGCAAAAAGAAAAAACAACAATAAAAATCAACAACTTCCCGAAATATTATTTATTTAAAATTTTTAAAAACATGTTAGATTTTTGTTGAAAATATAGTTGCTTGTACTAACGTTTTTCTCAGACAATACTTAAAAGCAAAAATATATGAGCAACTCCAATAACAATTTCTTTAGAGAACTTAAATGATGAACAAGGCTATAGCCGCCGTCACCCTTAAAGCTCAACAGAAATGGTATCCTTTTTCAATATATGTTATGGCAGAATAAGATTTTTTAACCAAAAATAAATTAATATTAAAGTTTCATAATAAAATATTCTTATTCCATTTAGTAAGAAGGTTAAAATCAATATCCCATGATATTGTTCTTGCCAGAAGTCTCTGTTAGTTTTACATTGGCTTTAAATAGGTCAATATAAACATTTGATTGTAAGAATCATTCATCACTCTCTTCTCCATGTCTACCAGTTTACTAATTCATCCATTGTACAATAGAAAGCAGCTACTGGTTTAGGCACTGTATTACATGGGAAACTCTAGGTGTTTAAATAGCTGGCTAAAGGATCTTACAAAAAGTGATTGATCTGAAAAAAAATCGTGATATAAAAGAAAATGTATTGGTTCATTCAAGACTTTATCGGATATTTAGGAGGAATCAATAATGTGTCAAGCACTTTTTAACATGCTGAAAATATAACTGTGAACAAACAGACTTGGGCCTTGAAGAAATCTCTGGTGATGAAAGATACACACTGAACTCACTTCACCTTGCTCTACAGATTCACCCAACTGCATTGACTGACTTAAAGATGTGACTTTTTAAGTGGGTTTCCCTCCCCTGCTCATCTGGAGGAGGCTTGTTCTCTTAACAGGTGGTCTCAAATGGTGTGAGGTTTCCTTTTAGGGAGAGAAATAGTTTTGTTGAGAAAATGCTTTGGTTAGGCTGTGTCTCTTACCTGAATATTTGTAGGATATGTGAGTTTCAGATTCCAGGGTTTTAGAGGAAAATTATTTTAAAATAGTGTAATGGATAAAACAAATGGTTTAGGGACAGGTAAAAAGGAAGAACTAGAAAGATGCAAATGATCTTTACAAGGTGTCATCTCTTACAACATATTGATTATCTAACTTACTAAACACAAATAATGTATTGTGTGAGTACACTGTAAAAATAATATAAAAGTCTAGAATGTCTCATGCTTTTTTCTTAAACTCCACTTCCCTAATCAGAATTACTCATCATCAAAAAATATTCTTCCAAATACTTATATACATGCCATCACACATAGAGCTTTGGACTTCTGTTGATTGCTTTTTAAAATAAAAAGGTCATACTTGTACATAGGGTAATGATGTCTGTCTCATTCCACCGTTTTCCAAACACCCCTCCCTCTCATTTCCTTCCACATAATCTAAAGTTCCCCCATTCTTCTCTCACTCCTCTCACCCCCATGGAAACTAAGTGATGTGCCCCATTTGTGTACAATGAATCAAAATGCAGTCTGTAAAAAATTAAAAAATAAATAAATAATAAAAAGGTCATACTTTCTATTGTCCTGCAAAATTTTATTAATATAGTATATATTCTATACACATATTAATACATGGAACTTTAATTAACTATTCTTAATACTATTTAATAAACCATATCATTAAATTATTGAACTATTCCCATATGGGGAAGTATTTAGTTTTAAATAAAGTAGGGATCATTTATAGATTACAAAAATCTATCCAACACCATTTAATAAGAAAGAGATTAAATCCATGGAATCCTTATTATTTCTCTGGAAGTATACTAGTTAAATATACTTTGTATTAACTGATGAAAAGTTGACTTCATGACCACACTAAATCTAAGCTGACAAATGGAGTAAGTCGTGAACTCCAAACTGATGCCACAGAGCTTGCTTCTCAATGTCCACAAAGCCAGCAGTCCACCAAGTGGAGCAATATTTGCACCAAGAGTAAACAAACATATTCACCACTACATCTGGAACAGACTTGCCTCTCTTGTGCACTCTAAATCATGGACATATATGTCTTCTAGATGGTACCTGTCATGGGAGTAAAACTAAGTCTATGGGAATCTGAGAAATGCACTCTTTAACTTACTAGTCTTTAGCAAGTACTAGGGGATACTATAAGGAGACAGAATTAAACTGAGTAAGCCTATATACGTTTGCTGCAAAGATGTTTCTATACAATTAAATGAAAGCTGAATGGCATGTGGAATGTTTAGGTGGAAGCTTTAAACATGAGAGAATGAGTAACCTTCTGCCTCTTTTCCTTGGAGTTGCAATGTTCTGTTCCATCTCCCCGAAATTCATAATGAGGATGACAAGGATCAGGGTGCCAGTGACAATCTGCATATTAATAGGCTTTGTGGTTTTTAAGAAACAGAAAATTTAAATTTGTCTAGTAAAGACTAATATGTTTGTTATACATTTTTTCTAAGTTTCATTTTCTGAATTTGATGGTTTCAGTTTTAGTTCAATTAATTCTTCACTGATACATAAAAATGTATATTAATGGGGTACCATGTGATGTTTTCATCCATTATATACACTGCATAATCTTTAAATCAATCAGTTTACACATACATAGATTTTCTTACACACTTATTTCTTTATGGTAAAATCACACAAAATCCTTTCTTCTAGCTTTGTGAAATATACCATACAGAATTGTTCTATATTCACTCCACTGTGCAATAGAACACAAGAACTTCTTATAGTCAGAAGAGTGAAGAGAACTTCTACAGAATAGTAGGAAATATTTGCAAACCACACACCTCACAAGGACCTAATATACAGAATATATGAGGAACTCAAACAATTCAACAGCAAAATAAAAATAACCTGACTTAAAAAGTAAGCTATATACCTAAACAAACATTTCTCAAAGGAAGACAGACAAATAAGTATGCAAAAAATGTTCAACAACACTAATCATCAGACAAATGAGAATCAAAACTACAATGAAACATCAACTTATTCCAGTAAAATACTATTGTCAAAAAGACTAAAGATATTAAGTGCTGGTGAGGATATGGAGAAAAGGGAACACTCAAGCAATGTTGGTGGGAATGTGAGTTAGTAGGACCATCATAGAAATCAGTATGAACATTCCTTCAAAAACTAAAAATAGAACTGTCATATGATCTAGCCATTGCACTACTGGGTATATATGCAAAGGAAATGAAATTAGTATGCTAAAAAGATTCTGCATGCCCTTTTCATTTCAGCATTATTCACAGTAGCCAAGAAATATAAACAGGCTTAGAGTACATCAAATGATTAAGGGATAAAGAAAGAGGTACATGTACAAGGTGGGATACTATCTATCCCTGAAAAAGAATAAAATCCTTTCATTTGCAATAACGTGAAGAAAACTGGAGATCCGGAAGAGAAATAAGCCAGACACAGAAAGAAAAACGCCACATGATCTCACTCCTTGGTAGAATATAGGAATGTTGATCTCATAGTCGTTGAGACAGAATGGTGGTACCAGAAGCTGGGGAGAGCTGGAGGGAGGGCAGAAGGGGACAATGTTGGTCGTTGGGTACCAAGTTACAGTTATAGAGGTGTAAAAGTTCTGGTGATGTCACTTTTATGGTATTGATTTTTTTTTCATCCAATGTAACTGTTCCTTTGCTGTCTTTTCATATTTTGTTGAACATCTATCTTTGATGAATAGAAATTCTCCCAGAGGGATTGTAATGAAGGAGTAGCACTGTAGTCTCATAAGAGTATGAGTTCATCTGACTTAGGAATCTAGTCACTCTGCACTAGGATTGTAAATCAAAAGGTGCACTGCCACAGTGCTGTACCACGTCACTGGAAATTCACATTCCACTTAAGAGAGGCTACCTGTGTTAGTTGTGTGGCCAAGAGCAGAATCAGAGGCCCCACCCTACTTGACGCCTCTGTCTTTGTTGTAATCTGCATTACTTTGGCTCCTTTCAGCTTCCTTCTTGAGCTCCAATGTTTACATCCATTTCTCTTCTTAGACAGTAGCTTACATTTGGAAAGCATTTTTCAAAATCTAACCTCAGAGTAAACACAAAACCTGCGTTTTGTCTCATTATAAGATGAGTGCAGTCCCCCCATCCTGAATGCAATCCTAATTGATTATCCAGACCACTAGTCTTGGATTTTGTTTCTTTGTGTCTGCTGTGTCTGAAGGTGGACACACCTGAGGTGGTTTTGCTTCCGTAGCTGCATCATGCTCAATGTGCTTTGAGCTGTGGTTGTCTCTCACTTCCTTTCCCCCCAATGGTTTAATTCCACTTGCATTCTATTTTTCAAGATTTCTTCCACAATTTAATTTGCTAATGGTTTACTTTTCCATGTTTCCAGAGATACTATATATTCATGCTTTTATTTTGTGGCATCTCATTCATTTTAAAATCTTCTTAGTGCAAAAAAAGGAAAAAAAATGTGATGTTAACTTCACTAGAATTTCCAACTTGTATTATTATCTATAACGTGTTCGTGTTTTAATTCATGTTTTATGTGATATATTGAAACAAAGTAACAAAGTTAACAGGGTAAATTATTATTCTTTATGGGTAGGGAGTCATAACTAGGTGAAACGTATATATCTACTGAACCCCTAATAAATAAGAGTGGCACTTTTTAAAAAAAATCTTCTGATTAATTCTCATTATCATTCCATGTCATTAAAATTTTGGCAGAGAAATCTAATCTAACCTCATTTCTTTTCACAAGTAAATAAACCATAAATTAGGCTGTGAAATTACTTTAATGATGATATCTATTGAGGTTTCCTAGGGTTAGAACGAGAATCTTGTTTTCATAGATTGAGTCCAAAGTTTGCTTTTGTTTTCAAATCTATATTTCACTACTGCTTTGATTATTATATGAATAAGCAGCTATGTGTACAGAATATAAAAATTAAGTTTCAAACAAAATAAATTTTAAAAATAGGCAAATGTGTCTGATATCATATATACTCAAGTGTATATTATGTAAGGAAAGAGTGATATTTTCATACTTAAATTCAGTGCTTCTCCCACTGATCAATCTAAACATACAATTACCAGAAACTTCTATTCATTTCTCGTTTTAGAACCTGAAGTTCAATTAATGACTATTACTTAATTATTCATAATAAATGGGCTCAAGAGTAAAGAAATTGAATTGAAATAACATGTGCTTAAAGAATAAAGGAAAATAAGTCATATCCCAACATTTTCTTTCAGACCTAAATATCTTATTGTGGGCCAACATTTTTATTGATGAAAAATAAAGTTTACACAAATTTGTAAGCAAATTTCTGTATCAATTAGCTGTTTCTGTCCTACTTCTGTGGTAGTTTTGAAAGAGTACTTTAAATATATCATACTTCTTTCTAATCTCTATGGTTGAAATATGTTCTTCATGAATTTTTATTTCTTCTGTAGTAACATCATTCCTTCAAAATTAGATAATTCAGATATAGATTACTTGGATGATATTTCAAAATAAAGCAGAATAAGATTAACACTACAGCAGGCAGACAAGTAACTCAGCACGTATGCATTTTTATAAAAGTCTGAGCTTAGTTATCAGATAATAATAAATTATTCAAGGAAATATCTTTAATGTCATGCACATAGCAACACATTATATAGCCTTTTTTTCTCACAGAGTTTTTTGATGTTGTTAGACCAGTCAAGAAAATACATCCTTCACTGAAGGAATAGTTTACACTTTTCTACTAATCTCTAGTATCTATTATATCTTTAGGGTCTTAACCAAATTTTAATATATTATTTCAGACAATCTTGGATTCTACAAGTCATTTAAATATGTGGTTGTGCATTGTGTATCCATTTCTTCCTTAAAATGTATCTTTTCATCATTGATATTTTAACCAAAGTCCACAAGGAATGTGGGCTAATGTTGTGGAGGAGATCTATGCCTCCCTCTTCTCCCCCAATTTTAGAACAGGAGCATTTTTGACATGCGAGGAAGAAGCACATAAGTCATTGGGGATCAACAAGTTTCATGAAAGGTGAACAGTTTTATAAGGTTAAGCTGATGTGTACAGAAGAAAAAGAAGCTACTTCAGAACAGAAATAAATGTAAATTTTCTCATCACTTTTCTAATTTGTAAGTGAACTACACAGAGGACCTATAAATGTTGAGAAAATCAAAACAGAGGTACTGAGCTAGATACATGCAATAGAATGTGAATATAAAAAATAATGTTAGGAACAATAGTAGATCTTAGAATGCCCCTCAAATACAATCTCTATTGAATTCATAGTACATATAATGTTTGGATATGTGAAAATATAATGATACGTGTACCTATTTAAGCAATGTATAAAATGGCCTTACATTGGTCACTTAGAGGTCTCTAAATAGTTTGAAGATTATTTTTCTAATTAGTGTGAAAATAAGATGCTACTTTGTATACTAATCCATTTGTCTGGGGATAAATTTCTTGTAATTTTAACAGCAACAACAACAAAGAAAAACCCTCTCATTTTTGTGAAAGTTTCAAAACATGAGAGTCATTTTGAAAGGATGTTATTCTTACATGCCTCCATTAAAGGTAAACCAGGAAAACTATAATTAATACAAGTTAAATCATCACTTGAGCTATCTTAAATTCTCACTAATAATACAAAACTGTTCTTAATGCCTATCTGGGAGAATACAGTGTGTCAAATACTCAATTCTATTATTTCAAGGAAATGTAATTAAATTGGGTATCAACTCTTCTTGCTACCATTGACTCATTTCTAATTAACACACTTGTATCCAAAGAAAGAAATCAAAGAAACACTGTGGCTGAGTTCATCTTCTCATTAAGAAGATTATTTGCTTCAAACTGAGTCAAGGGTTATATTATTTAATCTCCAAAGGGGGGAAAAATACCATCAAAATGATTTAATATGAAGGATTCAAAATACAATTTAAAAATGAATGCCTGGGACTATTGGTGAACCAAATAGAACAGTATTATAATGAACTATTAGGACAGGAAGATTGATGAGAATTGTTATTTTCCTTTTCTATTAAAAAACTGGCAGCAAATAGTGTCATTGTATATATCCTTCTGAGGATATGGATTAAAACCAAAGCATAGCTTTAAATTACCTGCAATAAGCTTTGGAAAAAAATATCACTTACAGTCAGTATATTATAAATAAAATATTATGAAATGTGAATAAATCCAACTGAAATTAAAAGATTAAAAGAATGACAAACAACATTTTAAAGTTATCATCAACCACATATAAACAAACTTGTGAAATTTACTCTCCAATTTCAGTATGCTATGGAAAAGAATTTTATTTACCACAATAATGAAGGAAACTAAGTGGTAAGACACAGATAGAGACCCAATATTAAAATGTGTTTGTGCACATATGTACAATTCACATACCCCAACTCATCAATGGCAAGTATGGTAAATGGTACATCAGAATGCGTTTGAATTCACTGTTTGGTAAAATTTATCATCAGACTAGTTAAATCTAAATGGTGTTTCTATTAAAATAAGTATTTAAGAAACCTCACCGATTAGGTAGTAAAGACTGATTTAATTAAAGTCAGATTTGGAGAGTAGAAATATCTAGAATTAGAAATTAAATTCTTATCACTTAGCAGTTGTATATATTTATTTATATTACTTAATATATCTATCTGGTCAAAGAGTCTCTTCATGTATAATGAACATGTCTTATACTTAATATTTTTCATTATAAAAATAACTTTAAAATTATTGAGTACCAGCTACACATATACTTGTACACAGTCAACATTCTCTAAATTATTATTAAAATGCAAGACATTATTAGCAAAGGATCTATAGCAAACAAAGACAGTTTGGCTATATTTATAAAAGTCTCAAGCCATCTTAAGTTAAGAAGTACCTATATTTGATTGTCCATCATGGGTTCTTCCAATTAGCCTCACTGTTCTTTGTGGTCAACTATACAAAAGCATTTCAAAACATTTGAAAATTCAGTTGACTACAGATGTATTGGCATAAAATAAAGTTTCATGGGAAATTATTTCAAGAAATAGATATTTTCAAAGACAATTAACCATGTTAAAACTAGATTAAAATAGTTTCAACTACCTGAATTGTGCTATTTTTCAAATCATTTTCTAATAACAAATTGGTGACTCAGAGAAAGGCGTGGTAAGAGAGAGACTCATTGAGGCCAGTACAACTGAGAAATTAGAAGTAGTGCACTAAGCCAAAGTTCAGTTACATAAGGTAAGTGTGTAGGTGTGTGTGTGTGTGTGTGTGTGTGTGTGTGTGTGTGTGTACCTTGAAATTTATAAGACTAGGGATTATCTTTTATTGTCCTACTTCAAGTACTGATACAATATACATATTTGTTAAATGAATTAATTTATTCAAGAAACACCTATTTTGAAAAGAGGTGAAAGACCTCAACAATGAGAACTACAGAACACTAAAGAAAGAAATTAAAGAAAAACTTACAAGATGGAAAGATCTCCCATGTTAGGAAGAATTAATATTGTCAAAATGGCCATACTACCAAAAGTTCTATACAGATTCAATGCAATTCCAATTAAAATCCCAATGATGTACCTTACAGAAATAGAGCAAGAAATTATGAAATTCATCTGGAAGAATAAAAAACCCAGAATAGCTAAAGCAATCCTCAGTAGAAAGAGTGAAGCAGGGGGTATCGCAATACCAGATCTTCAACTCTACTACAAAGCGATAGTAACAAAAACGGCATGGTATTGGTACCAAAATAGAAAGGTGGATCAATGGTACAGAATAGAGGACATGGATACAAACCCAAATAAATACAATTTTCTCATACTAGACAAAGGGGCCAAAAATATGCAATGGAGAAAAGATAGCCTCTTCAACAAATGGTGCTGGGAGAATTGGAAATCCATATGCAACAGAATGAAACTAAACCCATATCTCTCACCATGCATGAAACTAAACTCAAAATGGATCAAGGACCTCGGAATCAGACCAGAGACCTTGCATCTTATAGAAGAAAAAGTAGGTCCAGAGCTTCAACATGTCGGCTTAGGACCAGACTTCCTCAACAGGACTCCCATAGCACAAGAAAAAAAAGCAAGAATTAATAACTGGGATAGATTCAAACTAAAAAGCTTTCTCTCAGCAAAGGAAACTATCAGCAATGCGAAGAAAGAGCCTACAGAGTGGGAGAAAATCTTTGCCAATCATACTTCAGATAGAGCGCTAATCTCCAGAATCTATAAAGAACTCAAAAAACTCTACACCAAGAATGCAAATAATCCAATCGACAAATGGGCTAAGGAAATGAATAGACACTTCACAGAAGAAGATCTACAAGCAATCAACAAACATATGGAAAAATGTTCAACATCTCTAGTAATAAGAGAAATGCAAATCAAAACCACCCTAAGATTCCATCTCACCCCAATTAGAATGGCGATTATCAAGAATACAAGCAACAACAGGTGTTGGCGAGGATGTGGGGAGAAAGGTACACTCATACATTGCTGGTGGGGTTGAAAATTAGTGCAACCACTCTGGAAAGCAGTGTGGAGATTCCTTAGAAAACTTGTAATGGAACCACCATTTGACCCAGCTATCCCACTCCTTGGCCTATACCCAAAGGACTTAAAATCATCATACTACAGAGATACAGCCACATCAATGTTCATAGCTGCTCAGTTCACAATAACCAGATTGTGGAACCAACCTAGATGTCCTTCAATTGATGAATGGATAAAGAAAATGTGGTATATATATATACAATGGAATATTACTCAGTCACAAAGAATGATAAAATTATGGCATTTGCAGGCAAATGGATGAAACTGGAGAATATCATACTAAGTGAGATAAGCCAATCTCAAAAAACCAAAGGTGAATGATATCGCTAATAAGTGGATGATGACACATAATGGTGGGGGAGGGGTTAGTGTTAGGGTTAGAGTTAGGGTTAGGGAGGGGGGCAAGAATGGAGGAAGAAAGGACTGTACAGAGGGAAAAGAGGGGTGGGAGGGGTGCGGGGGAAGGGAAAAAAATAACAGAATGAATCAAACAACATTACCCTATGTAAATTTATGATTACACAAATGGTATGCCTTTATGCCATGTACAGAGAAACAACATGTATCCCATTTGTTTACAATAAAATAAATAAATAAGTAAATAAATAAAAAATCTGCATGAGGCAAATTTCATATTTTACTTTTTAATTGTATTATTAAACATTCTAAATGATAAAAAAAAAGAAACACCTATTTTGTACCTAGTATAGGAAATAATTATAGATGTGAAAACATGAGGAGTAATCCAGAAATAAGACTGGAATATCTGGAGAGAGTGCTGTTACGTATTGCTGAGGGAAATACCATAGATCAAGAAACTGAGTAAAGCTGGTCTTCCTAAACCTTACCATTACCTTTAGTTCCAGAGTTTAAATTTTGTACTCTTGGGAGAAAAAAAATTAAAATGGAAAGCAGGAATTAAGACGTAGGTTAAGTTACCACTATGAAAGAAAAATTCATACTTCACACGCTTTGAAACATCCACTCATCTCCTTTAGGTATAAAGATTTTGAGACATGTCTTTCCTGTGCTGCATACACAGGGGCTCCAAACCAAAGAGCAGGAAACAGAGTTTTCTGTTATCTGACAGTGAATTTGGGTGAGGAATTTGAGGGATACAAATATAATGGAGACATCCAGGAGATGGCAGGAATAACTAACCTAACATTAATGAATGAGATAAAAGAAGGATATTAGGACGTAACAAACGGTCACACAGGGAAGAACATACAGACTATATAGGGCAAGGGAGAAAGCCCAGTAAGGCAATGAGCATAGAAAAGTTGCACATGATCATTTGTCATCATAGTAATGGAAATCAAAACAAAAAGATACCACTAAACTTTCAACTAAAAGACTAAGATAAAAAAATAACATTTTAAAGAAAATATAGAATAACATAATCTCATACTATTTTTGTGACAATATAAAATGATATAAAATTTTAAGAAAACTGTCAAAATTTTAAACATTTAAATATAAAACTACTTTATAGCCTAATTCTTTTTTATATATTTGCCCCCCCTAGTATATACAAGTATATATATAAAATGATTAGCAACAAAATGTCTATAGGAATTTTAATCATCATGATATAAAATTCAAAAGACCCCAGTTAAGTAAATTTTGGTAGATTTATGCAATGGTATACTTCCAGAGAAAGGAAAAATAATGATTAAAGAGAGACATACCATTCATGTATCACTCCAAAAATACTCAGATTTGAATATGAACATACTTTAGGATTTTATTTAAACAAAGTTCAAGAATAATCAGAAGAAATCTATGAAAACAGAAATCATAGCAGTTATTAGCTCTAGTGCCACTGTGACTGGCTGAAAGTAGCCAAAAGAAAACTGCTGAGAAAATTGAAATACTCTGTCTCTTTGAAATTTACTCAAAGATGATTAAAACTCATGCAATCTATATGCCAAGTGAAGTTCCAAAAAGAACATTTAAGGCAAAAATTAAATAGAAAAAAAAAAAAAAACTAAAAAAGAGACACTTTGATTTTGAAGTAAACTTGCCAGAGTACTATATCTAGATTTGTCTAGACAGAAGTCAGAAAACCCTAATTTAAGGAGTGAACAACAATTTACATTCTTGAATTCATTAATTCATTCTGAACTTTTTGGAATACCTGTATTTGCTGAACACAGTTAAAGTACTGATTTATTTAAAATAAGATTTTGTACTCAGGAACTTGCATTGTATTAGAAATGGATACAGAATGAATAACAATGGAAAAACGAATGAAATAACATACTGGGGTTAGTGCTATCTGAGGTGTTTTCCAGAGAAACATAACTGATAGGAGATGTGGGTGAAGACAGGGAGAAATTTATTATGACTGACTCTAATGATTGTGAAGGCTGACAATTCCTGTATCTGCCATATGCAATATGAAGACTCAGGGAAACCAGTAATGTAATTCAAAATGGATGGCCCAGCTCAAGGACAAGGAAAAAATTTACCCTCATTTTACCCTCTTTTTCTATTCTGGCCGCCAAACTACTGAATGATGCATACCCACACTGTTGAGGGCAGGTATCCTTAACTTAATCTAATGATTCAAATGCTTACTTCTGGAAACCCTTTCACAGACATACCCAGAAATAATGTATTATGAGTGAGCTATCTGGGTATCACTTAGTTCAAAATATACACAACAAATTAAACATCACATGTTACAAAAGAAATAATGACAGAAGGAAAACAATAGCAAAAAAAATATGACAAATTTCTAGAGACATATGATCTACCCAAACTGAATCAGGAGGACATACACAATTTAAACATATCAATTTCAAGTAATGAAATAGAAAACACAATCAAAAACCTACCAACAAAAAATGCTCCCAGGACCACATGGATTCTCTGCTGAGTTTTATAAGACCTTCAAAGAAGAATTAGCACCAATATTCCTCAAAGTATTCCATAAAATGGAAAAGGTAGGAACCCTTCCAAACTCATTCTATAAGGCTAGTAGTATCACCCTGATACCAAAACCAGGCAAAGACACATCAAGGAAAGAAAATTTCAAACCAATATTCATTCCTGATGAATAGTGATGCAAAAAGTCTCAATAAAATTCTTGCAAATTGCATACAAAAACATATTAAAAGCATAGAGCACCACAATCAAGTGAAGTTCATCCCAGGGATGCAAGGTTGGTTCAACATATGGAAATCAATAAACATAATACATCACCTCAATAGACTTAAAGACAAAGAATCATGATTATCTCAATATAAAAAGGAATTGATAAAATACAGCACCTCTTCATGTTCAAAACACCAGAAAACCAGGGATAATAGGAACATTGTAAAAGTTCTATTTGCTTAGCCCATGGCCAACATCATTCTAAATGGAGAAAAATTGAAAGCATTCCTTCTAAAAACTGGAGCAAGACAGGGATACCTTCTTTCACCACTTCTATTCAACATAGTCCTTGAAAATCTAGTTAGAACAGTAAAATGAAAGAAATTAAAGGGATATGAATAGGAAAAGAAGAACTCAAATTATCATTCTTTGCTGACAACATGATTTTATATTTAGAAGATCCAAAAAACCCCACCAGAAAACTTCTAGAATAAATGAATTCAACAAAGTAACAAGATATAAAATCAACACTCATAAATCTAACACATTTCTATATAAGCGATGAATCTACTGTAGGAGAAATCAGGAAAACTACCCCATTCACAATAGCCTCAAAAAATAAAATAAAATACTTGGTAATCTATCTAACAAAAGAGGTAAAAGACCTCTACAATGAAAACTACAGAACACTAAAGAAAGAAATTGAAGAAGACCTTAGAAGATGGAAAGATCTCCCATGTTCTAAGATAGTCAGAATTAATATTGTCAAAATGGCCATACTACCAAAAGTATTACACAGATTCAATACAATTCCTATTAAAATCCCAGTGACATACTCCATAGAACTATAAAAAGCAATCATGGAATTCATTTGGAAAAATAAGAGACCCAGAATAGATAAAGCAATTCTTAGCCAGAAGAATAAAGCAGGAGGCATCACAATACCAGACGTTAAACTATACTACAGAGCTATAGTAACAAAAACAGCTTAGTATTGACACTGAAATAGACATGCAGACCAATGACACAAAATAGAAGACACAGAGAAAAACCCACTTAAATATAGTTATCTCATACTAGACAAAGGTGTCAAAAACATACACTGGAGTAAAGAGAGCCTCTTCAACAAATGGTGCTGGGAAAACTGGAATTCCATATGTAAGAAAATGAAATTAAACTTCTATCTCTCACCCTGCACAAAAATCAACTCAAAGCAAGTCAAAGACTTAGGCACTAGAACAGAGACCCTGTGCCTAATAGAAGAAAAAGTAGGACCAATTCTTCATCATGTTGGCTTAGGACCTGACTTCCTTAACAAGACTCCTAAGGTGCAAGAAGTAAAATTAAGAATCAATAAATAGGATGGATTCAAACTAAAAAGATTTTTCTCAGCAAAGGAAACAATCAATAACCTGAAGAGAGAACGTATGGAAAGTGAGAGAATATCATGCATACCTCACATAGAGAACTAATCTCCAGGATATATAAAGAACTCAAAAAACAACACCAAGAAAACCCAAATAACCCAATTAATAAATGGGCAAAGGAACTTAACAGACACTTCACAGAAGAAATAGATCAACAAACATGAAAAAATGTTCATCATCTCTAGCAATTAGAGAAATGCAAATCAAAACTAAGATTTCATCTCACTCTGGTCAGAATGGCAATTATTAAGAATACAAATAACAAGATGATGTGTCAAAGATGTGGGGAAAAAGGTGAACTCATACATTGTTGGTGGAACTGCAAATTGATGCAGCCACTCTGGAAAGCAATATGGAGAGTCCTCAGAAAACTTGGAATGGAACCACCATTTGACCCAGCTATCCCACTCCTTGGTCTATACCCAAAGGACTTAAAATCAGCATACTACAGTGATGCAGTCACATCAGTGTTTATAGCAGCTCAGTTCACAATAGCTAAACTATGGAAACAACTCAGATGCCCTTCAATAGATGAATGGATAAAGAAAATCTGGTATATATACACAATGGAATGTTAACCTTAAAGAAGAATGAAATTATGGCATTTGCAGGTAAATGGATGAAACTAGATAATATCATGTTAAGTGAAATAAGCCTATCCCAGAAAACCAAAGGCTGAATGTTTTCTCTGATAAGTGGATACTGATCCATAGTGGGTTGGGGTGTAAGAGAAGAATCAAGGAACTTTGGATTATGTAGAAGGGAGTGAAGGAAGGGGTCACGGGGGGAAGGTGGGGACAGGAAGGACGGTAGGAAACAGACATTCTTACCCTATACACATGTATGATTTCACTACTGGTGTGATCCAGCACCAAGTACTGCCAGAGGAATGAGAAAGTATGCTCCATTTGTGTACAATGTGTCAAAATGCATTCTTTCATGTATAACTAAATAGAGCAAATAAAAAAATACAAACTGGAAACTAACTTTTCAAATAGCTATTTGCTCCTCTGTAAACCAGTTAATATCAATAAGCATGTTTTTTCCATTTTCACAATGAAAATACAAACCTAGAATATCTAGACTCTACTTCCACTCTAAAATCTGAGTTTTATTCCATTACACATACTTTCCAACAAAGGTTTTTGTCTTTTTAAAATTTGTTCTACATCATATTTGAAGTTGCTAAAATAATTTCTATTAATATTTTAAATCACTTAAAGTCAATTCTAAATCATATTAGCTTTAAAAGATTATTACCTGTACATGTAGCAATATAATCTTCTTTTGTTTTCTGCTTGGAAAAAAAAAATTGATGTCTGTGGTGTGTGTGTGTGTGTGTGTGTTCAAGTTCATTCTTGAACTTGGAGCACTATCAATAAAGTTCCATGAATTATTTGGGAAGATCCTCCCCCACCATGTGTGCCACATAAATTCAGATATCTAGAGTTACTAACCACATTCTCTGTCCATTTGAGGGAAATGATGAGTCCACATACTGACCAAATTCTCACAATTAATGTTTTTGTACCAAAAAACCATGGGTAATAAGTTGGGCATTCTAGTCAAAGATGCACAAATGGAAAATACTTGTCATTTGAGTAAAGTAACACAAATAAATGTCTTTTGTGAGAATTTTTAAAAAATCACAATTTTACTATAATTTTCTTTGAAAATTGTTTGGCGTTTTGAAAATAATAACACTTTTGTTCAAGTGGCATGATAGAGACCATTGCTCATGTGGCACTGTCATATTAAAATGGAATAAAATGCAAATTGTTGCAAATTAGTTCATTAGTATAACAATATAGAAGGAAATGGCAATAAGAGCAATAATTTATTTTTTTAATCTTTATTTTTATTTTATTTTAATACCGTATTCCCTTTATTACCTTAGCATAGCTTTAGGAGCCCATATGAGTTCAGAAATCAGTGGAATCAACAAAACCATTTCAAGTATCTTAACGAAAGAAAATATTTTACTACAAATAGGCATACTGTGCATCAGCATGCTCAATTACAGTCAGACGATTACAATTGAACTGGACAGCCTCTTCAGCTTCCTAATTAGTACTTTAAACCACAGTTTTATTATCTTCATCCTCTGACTGTCTGCAAAGAAATGTTATTTATACAGTAGCATGCCAATATTTTACAAAGAAGTATCCAATCTGAAAAAAAGCACTGATGCACTACATGCACTTATATGAACTTATCCAAAAAGTTTTTGAAATAATGAAATTTGATTAAAATAAAGAATATTTGTAATTAAAGGATAGTAAATAAGGTTGAATTTACTAAATGATTTGTTCATGATTAAAATAATCACTTTAGAAAAAATACACCATCAATTTACATTTAACATACTAGTACCAGTTCTTGAGACTATCCTTGTGTTTCCCCCTTCTCTTGTTAACTAAAAGTTGAGGCCCACAAGCAGATGAAAGTATAATTTTTATGCTTTTTATCTCCCCACAGAACCAGACAATGAAGAACAAGAGATGTTTAATGACCAAAGGCAATTTTCAACTACAGAAATGAGGCAAAACAAGGCCAGGCTTGGTGGCACATGCCTGGAATCCTTGTAGCTCAGGAGGCTGAGGCAGGAGGATTAGGATTTCAAAGCCAGCCTCAGCAATGGTGAGGCACTGAGCAAATCAGGGAGATCCTCTCTCTAAATAAAAGACAAAACAGGGCTGGTGATGTGACTCAGTGGTTGAGTGTCCCTGAGTTCAATCCCCGTACCAAAAAAAGAAATGAGACAAAATATTGTAAAGCTAACAGTAAAAATCAGAAATAAACAGGCTGAATCTGGTTTAATCCTAATAGTAGCCTTTCTTTTTTTGTTTGACAGAAACCTTTGATAGTCTCATTTAAAACAATAATTTCCCCCATCCCACTTCATCTTCATTTCCTTCTTTTTCTTTCTTACCCTCAGCAGAGAAGCATATTGAAATAAATGAATTTGTTGCAATAGAATTACATATTTTTACATGGGCTAAAATTTTAAAAGATTGGTTATCTTAGCTATACTAAAAAAAAATAAAATAAATTAAATAAAAAACCCTACATTCCACAAATGTGAAGTATTTTCCAAATATGCTGGTAAATTAGAGTAAAGTTCAATTCTGATCAAATAGCATTTCAATGAAAAGACTTCTCATGATTAGAATAGGAAAGGGAAATTTTGAATTTGTCTTTGACCTGGTAATGAACACGTTATCTTTTGACGCTCAGTCAGTTCTGAAATCATTTTATGGTTGAAATATAACAAAAATACGTTGTTACAAGGTACATATTAATAAGGGGAATCCATGCCCCATCACAACTCTTTCTTTAGCATAGGCTTTGTTAAGACACTACTAAGGTTTTTCACTATTTCTTCAGTTAAATTCAAGTCATACTAGTCTATACTAAACAGAGTCCTTTAGGGAATATGTCATCATATGCAACATGTAGGTCTCTGAAGCAAAGATAGGGAAAGGAATGCATTTCTAAATATTAGGAGTTTCCAAGAAAGCCACATTTAGTAGAATTTGCAGTTTTCCTTCCTTCCTTCTACTATTAAAGTTGCTAAGACTTTACCTATGCCCTACAGAACACTTAAAACACACACACACACACACACACACACGCACGCACGCACAGCAGCACTCACTCAGCAAATGTTTAATAAGTGTTTACTAGGTCTGCTCTGATTGTGACAAGTGCCAGGGAGACAGCAATGATGAAGACATATGAATCCTGCCCCACGTTGCTTCAGCAAGAATATGCAACATGAGATACAATAAAAGCAAGAAAGCAGGCTGTGAGAAATGCTATAAAGGAAACAATTGTGGTAATAAAACAGATATCAGAGATGTAAAACCTTTGTAAGGAGGGGAAAGTCAATCAGTGCAGAAAATATCTTAGCTGCGACCTCAGGATGGAGATATATATATATATATATATATCTTTCCCCCCCCAAAAAAGGCAGAACATGTAAAGTCCTACATTGGAAAACCAGGGAAAATCAAGAGCTTCCTTTTGAATAAGATAAATTTTCAAAGGTTATGAAATATCTAAGTGAGAATGTTGTAATGTTAAGGCCCTATTCCCAAATTTCCAAATAATTCTCCAGATCCTTTGAAGGTGAAGACAAAAGCTTTATTTTCCAGCCGGGGCCGAAAGCACAGAGAACCAAGCAGTTCTTTACAACCCTTGATCATGATTGGGGGTTGGAGTCAGCTTATAAAGATTAAAACCACTAAGCAGGTGGGGGAGGGTGCTGGAGAGGTAATTATAATCACAAGTTACATTTCATAAAGTAGAAAAGTATCAGGTTATACATTCTCAGAAATCACATATTCAGAAGGGCAGAACTTAACATTTTCAGAAAACCAGTCTTGCATTAGTTTTATAGATGAAGGATATTGTGGTCAGGGTGCAAGGAGGTGGGAGTGCC
This sequence comes from Sciurus carolinensis, assembly GCF_902686445.1. Lineage (NCBI taxonomy): Eukaryota > Metazoa > Chordata > Mammalia > Rodentia > Sciuridae > Sciurus > Sciurus carolinensis. The sequence goes on from NC_062224.1 coordinate 93,153,260, forward strand.
GGTGTTAGCTCTATGTGAGTGGGCTCATGTGGAAGGGGGCCCAATTTCACACAGGGTGAAATGTCTGAACAAAAGCAGGTAAATCCGGGCTGATTTTCAAAACTCATAACAGTAAATGGTTAGAAAAAGATATGGAGTTTTAGCAAAGGAATTTGTGCTTAATATTGAAGCTTGACAGTCAATACACACTATTTAAAATCTTGTGAGTAAAATGACCCAACATATGAGTGATAACTTCTAAAATTTAGTGCTCTGATTATAGAAAAGGAAGTGGCAAAAAAGTGACTGTCAAGGACAAGTTAGTGAAAAAAGGGAAAAGATAAAGGAAAAGGGATAGGAGTGTTTTAAGAAGCAAGGAGTAAGAAGTTACTCTTAAGGAGAGTTTAAGATACAGAAGAAAAGCATTATAATGGATTGGGTAACAATGACTGGTAAATTGGAGGCCATGTTAAAATGAGTTGAAGAATGAATTTAAACTTCCATTTCTAAGAGAGGAAGGACCAGATTTCCTGCCTAACCTACCTAATGAAAATATCTTTAGAAAGTTGAAATAGAGGGGGCTGAGGTTGTGGCTCAGTGGTAGAGTACCTGCCTAGCATATGTGAGGCACTGGGTTTGATTCTCAGCACCACATATAAACAAATGAATAAAATAAAAGTCTATCAACATCTAAAAAAATCAATAAAAAAAGAAAGTTGAGAGAGAGAGGATTTAAAAAGTCTGACATACAACACATGAACACACACACAAACAATGCTTCTAGAATCAAGAGCTAAGAAGATGTAACAGGTGCCTGGGTATGGGGTACACACAAATTGGATACTATCTCCAAAATTTAACATTAAAAATATTCTAAAATTTAAAAGTCAAGTACAAAAAGTAACACTATTTGGAATAACCATAAACTAGAAACTATGTAAAGGTCCATAAGTAATAGAAAGAATTCTGCATACAAAATAAAATATTCTTCAGCTACAGGAATGAATGAACCCCAATGGTAGCAAAGAAGACAGAAGAATCTTACAAAGTACTGAGAAGGTGAAACAAAGGAGACATTTCAGTATTCAAAGTAAGCAAATATACCTTATCGTGTAATTCCCAGAAAAGAGGTTCCCTTAAAGAAAAACTGGAGAGTTCCCAGAAGAGGGCACAAGAGTTTATCTATGATAGAAACGACAACCCCTTTCTTGATCTTGGTGCTCAGCACAAGTTCAAATTCAGTTTTGGAAAATTCCATCTTCTCCATATTTATGTTTGTACTTTTCTGTACTTGCATAATAATTCAATTTTAAAATTTCCAAAAAAAGATATAAAAAGTCAGCAGAATCAGATAGGCAAACAGCTCAGATAATGGCTTGTTCAGACATTAACAGATCTTCCAATATGCTTATTTAAACTTAAAGTTGAAAATATGAATTAGGCACAAGAAACTATAACAAATAACCAAACTGATTTAAAAAGTACCAAGTAAAATTTCTAGGGGGAAAAACAACCCTCAAAATATATTATGGAGGAACTATAAAAGAAAATATAAAAAGCAAAGGGAATTTTATAAAAGCAGCCAGAAATATAAAAGTTAACTGGACACTTTACTTGTTACTAGACACAGGACGCTTGGCAAAAAGGAAAGTCAGATATAGTGGAACCATAACTTCAATACTGCTAGCATTTATGGCCAGCAAAAATAAATTTCAGCAAGTGCTTTTCATAAATATTTTATTAAAAGTAATGTAAAAGGATAAACTTCAGATAGAATAAGTGTAACTTCAGAAGGAAGGCTGATATTTAAGAGGGAATGATGAACTAAAACAAAACAATGATTAAAGTTAAAAAAAAAAAAACTCAAAATTGAGAATTTAACAAGAAAAATATATGCCATTAGCCACAATGGCCCTATACAAACAAACAAAAAATCAGGGATAAATAAAATAATTACAAAAAGGAGAGCATTCACATGCACTTCGCCAAGTGCATTCAAAAGAAAGCAAATTAAAGTCCTGGGGATGTGGCTCAGTTTTAGAGGGCTTGCCCAGCATGCATGAGGCCTTAGGTTCAATCCCCAGCACTGCAAAAAAAAAAAAAAAAAAAAAAAAATTCCAACACAAAAAAAAGCAATTTGAAATAATAATATAATGAAAAAGGGACTGAAGTACATAGGTTGAAGGGATTAAAAACCAAAGAGGAATGTAGAAAACTATGGAACTAAATTGGAATAATTTCATGAGAGAAGACAACTGCCAAATATAACTCAGCAAATGGAATACACAAAAATGACATTCTGGGTATTCCTGTCATTTTAAAGAAATTAAATTATTGTCAAAAATATCACAATTAAAATCTCAAGCCAAAATTTTTCTCTGGTGATTTTAGATGAAACCTTGAAGGAAGAAATAATCCAACTTACAAAACGCTTTCAGAAAAAAAGAATGGAGCTTCAAAACTTATGTCACGGGACTAATGTAACTTTGAGACTAAAGACGATAAAACATCAGTTAAGAAATTAAAATAATTATTTATTCATTCACAGTATAAATGGTAAAATGCAAAATAAGATAGATATTGATTCAATTTCTAAGTATTTAAAAAGGCCAACTAATCAAGAACAAGTTGAATTTATCATTGAACAAGCAATCTACTCATATTAGCAGATTAACAGATGAAAGCAAATAAATAAATAAGTAAAATACAGAATGCCCACTATCTGATCATAATTAAAATAAAAAAAACTAGAAATAAAGGAAACTCAGTAACTCTATGTATATTTGCAATATGAATACATTATAGCTACATGCACAAAATTTAATGATGAACGCTTAAGATGTTCTTTAGAAATAAGAAATGGTATTAAACTTGTTTCTAAAAATTCTTAGTCAAGAATAAGAGGAAGCCAGGCTCAGTGGCACATGCCTATAATCTCAGTGGCTCAGAAGGTTGTTGAGAAAGGTGGATTGAGAGTTCAAAGTCAGACTCAGAAACTTGGTGAGGCACTAAGCAACTCATTGAGACCCTGTCTCTAAAGTCTCTAAATAAAATACAAAATAGGGCTGGGGATGTGGCTCAGTGGTTGAGTGCTTGAGTTCAATCCCCAGTACCCCACCCCTAAAAAAAAGAATAAAGGGAAAATATCTAAAAGGAGTAGAGAGGACACAAACTGCCATCATCATGACATAAATACGTATGCTTACATAAGAATGAGGAGTAATGTACAAATAAATATTAGAATGAAATTTAGTTTGTTTCTGAGTTAATTAGCATACACAGATTTATTTGCACTTCTCAACACCAGCATCCTGCAGTAAGGAAACACATACAAAAACAATCTTGTTAATAGCAGTCAATATTTTAATCATACCAGCTTTTCTCAGATACAGACAGAGCCATGGCAATTAACGTACAAAAGCTTTGTGTTGGTTTATTTGGTAGTGCTAAATATATCCATATGGAGGGAATTTGCCTTACAAAAAATCAAGACTTATACTAAAGCTGGGGTTTAAAGGTAAAGCAGTGTTGACAAAAGTTTATGAAAACATAAATTTCTAGAAGAAAATTAAAAAGACCATAATCAAATCTACACATTGATGGAAACTTGATTTATGATCAATTTTGTGTTATTATATTTTGTGAGTTTTTGAATTTTTCAGCAAATGGTGCTGAAAATATTGGTTATTCATATGGAAAAAAATGAAATTAGACTTCTATCTCACATTTTTACAGAAATCAATCACAAATAAATTAAGCCTTTAAATGTGAAAGAAAAACCTGTACTTTCAGAATAAATATAGGAGAATCTATTTGTGGAATCAGGTTAAAACAGATTTTCTAAAACAAGTGCACAGAAAATATCTTTTTAATGTACAAAAATGAAGAAAAAGGTTGATAATTTTTTTATGTTAGAATTAAGAACTTACATTGATTAAGGATTCCCCCAAAGAAAAAACAGAAACTACAAAATTAGAATAAGATACCTGCAATACTTGTAATTAATATTGGATTGCCATTTTGAATATATAAAGAATTACAAATCAATAAGAAAAAGCTCAAAAAATCAAATGTAATGGCAGAGAAATAACACAAATGAGAAAGTCACTGATTACCTAATATTCTAGGATATTTTATAACAACCATTGGAAAAAATAAAAGATAAAAACAACTATCAGGACTTAGAGTAACACGGTTTTTTTTTAGGAGTAATGGTGCTAGGGAAGCCTCCCACTCAAAACAAAGGGACAGAGAGACACAGATACAATTATGAAGAGATATAAACAGAGATAAGGATACATGAACACAGGGATTAGATGTAAAGTAAAAGTTTCTAGGCAATGAAAACTGCCTATTTTATCACAAAGTACACGACATTTCCCTTTTGTTATTTATTTAGCAAAGGATATTGCTATAGTTTGAAAACAGCAACAGTCTTTTAAGATTCTAATAGAAGTTTTTTTAATTGACATCATTAATGTGCACCTAATTGTTAAAAATTACATGATAGGAGATGTTACTATTTCCACATAACTGGATTTTGAAAGCAAGTAACATAGCTGATATTTGATTACTTCTAATTTGTTTTGACTTGTGTTTCCATGGTATTTTATTTTTGCCCTATGAGTTCACTGGTAACTGTCCATGGAAGATTCATGGTAGTTTCTGTAACCTATCATGCCTTAAGTGAAAGTTAATTGACAGAGAGATTTTATTGTTGTTTCCTTTCTTAGATATTTTACAAACTGAGCTTGGCCCAATATGATCAAAAGTTAATACTAATAATTATATTCTCATTTAATTTCTATCAATGCAAATATTTCTAGATATATTATAAAGATGGTCATTTAAAATAGCATGCTGAGCCAACATTAAAAAAACAATCATTTAATAATATTTATATCAGAAATAAAATACACTCTTTTTATTCTTAATTTAGTTCACAAATTCCAGAAAGGTTATCTACTGATTCCTTTGGATACCACTTTTATGCCTAACTATAATGCACCAATTAAAAAAGACCCTCAGGGTAATAATTCAAAGTATATACTGTCATATTTGTATCAAATTAAAGGGTCATATGATGATATATAATTAAAACAATATAAGTTATCTTTTAAAGGCTAAAATTTGTTTTAAGATGATTTTCATGAATTGAATAATTCTATCATAATAATAATAGTTTATATTTATTGAATACTTGTTGTTTTCCATATATTGTTCTAAGTTTTGTATGCATTAACTCATTTAATCATTACAGCAATATATCATCATCATTTAAGAAAAGAAGCCAAGGCATAGAAAAATAATTTAGTCAAGTTATCACAACCTGCAAGTAACACAGTTGGGATATGAGAGAAGCCTTGCCCCAGAATACTGACTTTTAAGTAGTATGTACATTCATCTGAAAATACGAATTTCCATAGATCAAAAGAAAATAAATTAATTTGACAATTACATCTGCAATTTAAAAGCTTGTATTACACTTCAAGGAATTATATTTAGTAATATTAAATACTGACATTTGGTATTGTGCAAAACATGGAAGACTTTTGTTTGCCAGACTAGGTTGGAAAGGGAAACAGTCATTTGTATATTTGTGTGTGTATGTGTGTGTGTGTGTGTGTGTGTGTGTGTGTGTGTGTTTTCTACATGTGTGAAGGCACAGGGTAGATTGACTGAAGTTAAACTCACCCTTGATAATGAAGAGCAGAAATCAGCTCAGTCAGGCAAAAATCCTACATCTGGCAGACAGTACAAGTAGTCAGAATCAAAGCGATCAATTCAGAATAACAGGTCTGTTCAGACAAAGAGTTTGAACCAGGCAGCAGAAAATCTGGCTGCCAAAATTATGCAGTGATTCAAGGTGGCAGACAGAAGCAGGACCCCTGAAATGGATCCAGAATTCTGTGCAAAGATGGCTGTCACTGAGCAACAGGAAGAGAAAAATTGTAAAGACAAAAGACACAGCTATGCAGAAAAAGTAAACAATGACAGAAATAAGGTATAAGGTGAGGAAACCACCTTGAACCTGATAACTAAGACAGAGGTAAAAAGAAATGTGATTTAATACTCAATTATCTGTGTATTCTATGAGATTTTTCTAATTATATTTTCCTAAGTTCATATTTTTCCTAAGCCTGAAGGTTATAAAGAATTCAATATGCAAATAAATAATAATCAAAATGATTGAAATAAATGCCATGTAGCTATTTCCTTTACATATTTCCAGAACAATATAAGCTCATTACTTGCAAGTCCTCACTGAATTCTCAAAATAATGCTTTCTGTAGATTATTACACTTCTACCAAAATTAGTACAGTAAATAAGAAATATAATTCATCTTGAAAGGAACAAAGATGATGTCTAGATAACATCACTTTCTTGCCAGAGAATAAACTTTCAGACCAATCATTCACCCTTTGAAGCAGGAATAGCATAAGTGTTTTCTGTATCACATCTATTCTAACAAGAGTCCAATGGCAAAAGTACAGGTATATTTTTTACTAGATAACTCAGTTAACGTTGGTTTTTCAAAGAATCAATGTACTATTGACACGTTATCAACAACACAAAAGTACCACTATCTAGTAGTGCTACCAAAATGGAAATGAGACGAAAAGAAAAAATCTAGATCTTTACTATGGATTTATCAGAATATTGGACATTGAATTTGATTCCCTTTGTTTTCTTTGAACAATTTGATTAATTCATTGAAACAAACTTTGGGCTTGTGCCTGTTAATTCTCCTATAAGGGGTAACTGGTAGTTACCTCATATAAGTAAGTACACTTTCATAAGTAATATGAACTAGAACATAGGTTATAAATAAAACAGTAAGCATTAAAACTAATTTCCTAAAACAATGTACAGTTTTTATTACATATCAGGAATCCCCTTGTCCTCACAATCATATGTTAGAGTACATACTTATTTTTGAATTTTATTTATAAATTGCTTACCTTGGAATAAAAAGGTACCTAGAAATATGGGGAGAAGAGAGACATCTGGACTTCCATGTGGCAGAGTGAAATGAGCATCAAAGGGTAAGTTTAGAGGGAAGCAGATAAATGTTGAGCCTACCTTTTCACCATTAGGCTTTACTTGGATTGTCTCAAACTTCAAGGACACCTTCTGCAGTCTTCAAGATTCCAAGATCCCTATTGATTTGGCTGCACTGTGCAACTTCACAATATCAGGCCTGTGTTAAAGTAAATGATATATGGTCACGTGTTACATACCAACATGCACTCAAGGGAAGAATGCACATACTACAGTGATCCCATAAGCTTATAATGAAGCTATAAAGTTCTTTATCATCTAGTAATTCTGCCATGACATCATAGCACAATGCACTATTGGTTTGTTTGTTGGTAGTGATGCCAGTATAAATAAACCTACTGTACCACCAGCTGTATGAACATCTGTCACAGGAAACAATTTTACTAGGTAATAAACAACTGTTACTGATTTATGTATTTATTATACTATAGTATTATTATTATTTTAGGACACCCCCCCACACACACACACACATAGTAGGTCATGTTAGGATAGCAGCAGCCTCAAACATTTCATGTTTAGCATCTATCTCTCGATCACATCATTTTCTGTTATGTTTAATTTAATTCAAGTGTTTTGTTCATCATGCCCTAAGAGAAATAAGAGGCATAGATATATACACAGGTGTGTGTGTACATTCATGAACATATGGTAGGCTATGCAATCTAAGTTGGTGTAAGTTCCGTAGATGATGTTCACACAAGGAAGGAATTATTTAATGATGTGTTTCCCAGAATGTATTCCTGCATTTAAGCAATGCATGACTGTACACTACAGTGATCTGATTTGTGATTGCATTTATGCAAGACTCAAGAATATGATCAGATTTAGAACTTCTTAGCCTAACATTTTCTACTGCTTTTTTTACTGCAAAATAAAATGTACTGCTCACATACTACCAAAGAGTATAGCATTTTAATGCAGAATTGAGACCACCTAGTCAATTCAGTATTTATATTATAAACTGTATTTGTATTTGAATGATCATGTTTAACAGGTGTCAATAACTAATTTTTCAATTACTCTGAATTCAATTCAGTATAATTTTATAATCTTTAATTCTTTAATCTTAACTAAACAACACATAATTAAAATACTCTGATATTTAAGAAAAACTCTCTAGGGTTTCACTTGGAAGAAGCAGCCTAAACTTTTTACAGGGAATATAGCCTCAAATGTCAACAAATTTTCATCTCATCATCCAAAAGTCCAATGACATTTTCAAAGTAGTACCACTGTAAAACTGAGTAGGACATATAAACAACAGTCATTTTTCTTGACGAGCCTAAATTTAAGCTTATTATTATATGAATAAACTTTTATTGGATAAATTATATATTAAAGTATAACTATTATATAGTTATTAAGTGCTATATGTAAGTAATATATAGGTTATATGAAATAAATTAACATGTTTGTTAGCTTTTGTATTTTGTATATAACAAACTTAAGCCTTATATTTGTATTTCACATTTTTTCTACCACCATTTGAACATCTGATACATTTAAAAAATTGGAAGATGATACAAAGAGAATCAATCCCAGAACCCAGTGTCATCCTTATTAAAAGTTCCCAGAACAAGGAGAGGAAAGGCAATTTCAGTGCAGTGGGATAAGGGCTCTAGTTAAGTCATTCACAGGACATTAACACAACTACAAGCTATGAGAAACAAAGCACCTGGAAAATTCTAGAAAATTTCATGGAAAGACAGTATTTGTGTAAGGTTTCTTTGAGAATAAAGGAAATAAAAAGATATTGTTGGCAGAGGGACTATCACATACATATTCAGAGCTGTGTTGAAAAGAGCTGTAGGGTTTGACACTTTTGGTCATTGATAAATTAAACTAATCAGAAAGGCAGATGAAAGATAACAAGAAGGAAGTGGGATTCATAATGAGATCCACCAAGAAGTGAAGTAAAGAACAGGGAAGATGCAAATGGTTTAAGGTAAAAACAGAATCCAGCAAAGACTTCCTTTAGGCTTGAGAAGGAGTGTATTTGCAGGAAGAACTAACAAAATTAAGGAGAATTTACTTGAACATTTAATTTGAAATGATATGTGAGGAAAAGACCAAGATACAGAAAGCACTCTGGCACAGCTGTGAGACAGAACAGAGAAGGCTCTGCCATGTCACAGCTCATGGGTTTGGACAAGTGTTTAGTTTTCCTCAGTTTCTTCATTGAAAAATTGAAATGCCAATACCAACCTTCTCCTCATGCTGTGCAAGTTAGATGATATAATGTATATGAAGTACTTACAAAGAACTCAGCATGCTTGGGCATTCCTACACAATGCTTGGACCTAAGGAAACAAAACCAAGAATGACTCTGCCCTCAAGGAGTGCATAGCGCAACAGGAGTTAGATTCATTGATACAGAAGTTTAATTCCATAGGGTACGTGCAAAGTTAGAAATATATATTGGGCATTATGTGAACACAAAAGCAGGGCATCAGACTCAGCATGTTTTACTGAGAAAAGAGGCCCAGGAGGAAACAACCCTTGAGTTGAGTCTTAAAATATAAGAAGTAGTCAATGAAGCAAAAAGAAAGGGCATTCCATAGAGAAAAGCCTGCGTACACAAAGAAATAGAGTTGAAAAATATGCCTAGATAACAGTTCCCTATTGCTGGTGTATTATGTTCACGGTCCAGAGTTTACCAGAAAAAAAAAAAAAAACTTGAAGAGAGACATGGATTTCAGAAGTTTCTGACTGCAAAGCTGAGGAGCCAGGGCTTTGTTAGCTAACCCATGGGAAGCTATGGGATGCTGCTAAAATCTGACATGACCAGACTTCTGTTCAGAAAGATTGCACTGGAAGAAGAGTGGAGAATCCAAATGGTGTAGGAAAGGGAGGCAGAAAGATAAGTCTCATGTATTTGTTGACGATTAAAGTATATTCATATTTCCACTAACCTGGTGTTCAGGTACTATTTTATATATTTATAATTGAGTCATATTAAAACATTTCAAGATGCATTTTAAACAAGTTTGAGGAATTCAAGATTTCAGATAAGAAAACTGTAGCTTAAAAAGCACTTCCATTAATTGAAGAAGTTAGTTAAGAGTAATATCAGTAGCATCCATTAAGCATGAAGCATCTACTCCCTGTCAGAGACTGAATTATGAATTGGAAACAGTCCATACAGAGGCTATGCATGCCTTCAAATCCAAGTCATATCGTTATGCAAACCTCTGGCTTTCCAGTTAATTGTGATAAGGACCAACACTGCTCACTAGAAAAATCATTATAGCTACTTTAGATAAGAGCAGACTAAGACACACATGTAAGCCACCTGCAATAAATTCCTAAACCAAGTTAGTGACAAGCCAAATCAAAACTGCTTTCTTGATGGAGTTCAGAACTGACAATTCCCAAATACATTCACACTAGCACTGACCTTCAAGAGCTTGTTCCTCTTACTGCCATCAAGGAAGTAAAAAGTAGAACTTGCAAATGTTCTCTGGATGGGGGATGCTGATATTTCATGTGATTCTTTGCTTTAGAAAGTATTTCTCTAAAATCACTTGGAATAATGCACAGAGGCTATCAGTTATAGTCCTACTTGAGACTTAGCTGAGATTGAGTTTGACCCAAGAGATTATGATATTAAGGGCATTCTTATTTCTGTACTAAACTGTAATAAAAATTGGGAAACAGCCCTGGAGGTGGGGAAGCCATTTTTCATAGAAGACACGGGCAGCAGTGACAGTGATAAATTCCATCCTCCCTCCACTGAATTTTGAACAGTACATAATTACAAGGAGGCCAAGAGAAGGGCACAGGGGGAATACTCCTGAACTCATGTAACATACCCATATATGACCCTGCAGAGCAACTGTGGAACTATTTTGGAGAGGATGAAGATTCTGCAATTGTTCCTGTGCTGGCTAAATTTGTGTATTTTGTAAACACAACTTCATCTGAATGCTCATCATTTCACTACTCCATCATGGAATAAAGAGTTTGTGTGGACTTGCACTGGACTAGCTGAGAATTAGTCTGAATTCTCAATATCCTTCCACAAACTCATGGAACCATTTTTAAAAAATGATCACAGAAGGAATGAAAAGAAAGTGAACATACAACATACAAAATGGGAGAAAACTTTTGCAAACCATATACCTGAAAAGGGGCTGGTTGGCATCTAGAACATATAAAATAAAAAGCTCATACAACTTAAAGGTAGAAACAAAAGATACCAATTTCAAAATGGACAGAATCTGAAACAGCATTTCTCAAAAAAGAGAGGCACATAGTCAATAAGTATGTGGAAAGATACTCCCATTAGCCACCAGGGAAATGCAAAACCACAATGATGCCATTTCACACTCACTAAGACGGCTATAATAATAAGGACAGACAAGAAGTGTTGGTGAAGATATGGAACAATTGGAATCCTCACACTTGCTGTTGGAAATTAAATTGATGCTGCTACCTTGGAAAACAGCTGAGCAGTGGCTCAGGTAGTTAAGCAGAGTCACCAATTGATTTAGTAATTCCACTCCGAGATATATATTCAAGTAAATGAAAACATATACCACACATGAAATAATTTTATTTATATATTCACAGTAGCATTATTTATAATAGCCCCAAAGGAGGAAAAAATACAAATGTCCATATGCATTTGGATGAACAAAATGTGACACATCCATACAACCAGAATATCATCCAGCAATTTTTTAAAAAATAAAGTACTGATACATGGTATCATGTGGATGATCTTACAAAATATTGTAGTAAGTGAAAAAAGACCAACCACAAAGCAGCATATAATGCATGATTTCTTTTATATTAAATCTAGAAAAAACAAATTGTGCATCATTATATAGCTCAATAAAGCTGCTTTTTAAAAAATAGTCCCAGCTACTTTAGGTCCTTACTTTTCATAACCTAGGATGAGTAAGACCAATCTGCTGCACTAGTGAGGGCAATTGGATCAAGGATATGATATGTGTACGGATCAAAGGTAAGCCACTATGGAGTGATCACAGCTGCAAGGTGAGATGGTCCTGGTTGGTAACAGCAGTGAAGTCATCAATAAGATTGCATCACACACGAGTGGCATTACTTTACGAGGGGTTCAGTAATCACAATAGCTACCATTCAGTGAGTAGTTATCATGTACCAGGTATTTTTCCAAGAACATTATTACCATCAATTAAATGATCCTATTTCCCCCATTTCTCAATCTATAAAAGTGAAACTCATATACAACAGGTAACTTCCTAAAATCACATAATTCATGTGGCAACCAAGGATTAATGCACAGATACATTTGATATCCACACTTACATTCTTTTTTTTTATATACTATGTTTTCCCTTAACTGAAACACTTGATTCACTATGCTTTAAGATATAAACTCAAGCATTAATTTTATAGATATACACATGCAGGTATATTTATAGGTGACACACCAAGCATCTTTTAATTTTGATAAACCTAAAAATTTAAGGTCCCACACTAAATTCTATCTGTCTTATCTCTGTCTGGTTACTTTTTCTTCACAGTATCAAGGAGTTGTTTACACTCTCCTTTCTCTCCCTCTGTATTACCCTAACCAGTTTAACCTTTTTATATATCCCAACGCTTCACTGAAATTATCTTTGCTAGTGTCTCTAGCTGTGGAGACACATAGAAGCCTCTACACACTTCTAAATCCATCTATTCTTTTCTGTCTCTGTTATTACATAATGAAATGGCATTCAAACCAGTTGAAAAATACAGTTCCCTGAAATTTTATGACCTCAAATTCTCTGATTTTAGCTCAGTGGTCATTCCCTTTTTGTCCTCTTTGCTGGCTCTGCCTCATATACCTGATCTTCAAACTCGGGCATTTCTTAGGCATCTGGCTTAATTTTGTCCCCTTTTCACTGTGCAATGGGTCTGCAAGGGTTATCCAGTGGTTTCAGTTATATTCCAAATGTTAACATACTCCCAAATGATATTGCTAGGCCAAAGTTCTTTCCTAAAGTCCAAACCTATAAAACCAAGTATTTCTTGTAAATCAGTTTTTTTAATATTATACTTGGACTCAAATAAAATTAATTGTTTTCTTCCCCCAATGGACCTTTTGTAGAGTTTCACATTTTATCTTATAAATAGCACCAGGATCTACCTACCCTGTCAAGCCAGAATCCTGGAAGTCATCTAATCCCTTTGCCTCACTACCCAATGGCCCATCCATCAATAGTCCATATTATACCAATCACTCCCAACCAATCTCTCCAATATCGCCCCATATGACTCCCAACATCTCTGCCTGAGCTATTGAAAACCTCTTAACTCTTTTTACTCTTTCTATACATGTTCCCCTATTCCCAACACAGCACTCAGAGTGACCCTGTAAAAACATATCATATCACACTCCTGCACAATACTCTCTAATAGCTTCCTATATCATAGAATAAAAATCATAAAAACAAGGCTTTTGTCTGTTTCTATTCACTGCTATATTCCAAGCACCTAGAATAATGTCTGGGACACAATTATCTCTCTAAAAATATGTGTATATGAAAGGGATTTACTCAATCCTTTTATAACTGTCTCTACTGCTACCGCACTATCTCAAAGAACCACTCCTCTTCTTCTGGATTTCTGAAATGAATTGTAATCCTGATTGTAACACCAGTCATCAACTTTTTTTCTCTATAATTCATTCTTGACAGATTAAGTTTTTAAATACAAATATAAACATTCACCCATTTCTACTACTCTTAACATTCAAATTGTGAGCATGGCTTCTAAACACAATGGATGTTTATTTTTTGATATGAATAGTGCCCAGTTGTTTCTGTGTGTTTACTTCATGCCACCCTCCATTGATACATAGACCCTAGGTATACCAGATGGCTTTAAATTACCAAAATAAGTGTGTCTTTCTCCTTTCTCTGAAGAAAATAGTTCTTTCCCTCCTTTGTGCAAGGGTAGCTTGAATACATCCTTTGCAATGTAAAATTTTCAACTTCACCAGAGAAGTCTTCTGTGACCTGTAAATAAAGTCAAATGCCCTTGCCTTTGTTCTCTCACGGCATCCTCAGACTATCAAATCAGGTAATATTTAGTACATCAGTTATCAACATATTGCTATTCTCTCTAGGTTATTTCCAAGAAAATGAAAATGTGCCTGGATAGTAGGTAGTACATTATCCTGAGTAACATGCACAGGTCCTAGAAGTACAGGAAGCACTCAATCATCAGCCAGTGAACACTGTATGGAAGCATCCAGTCATTAGAACTGAATAAACCTCTTTTAATCCCCCTATGCCATTTATGATCTGTGTAAGCAATTGACTTGACTTGATAAAACTTCAATTTTCACATCTATAAAAAATGAGTAACAATACTCATCTTAAGTGGCAGTGATGATACTATTTTAGATTGTCTGCCACAGAGTAAATAACTATTATAAAGACAAACAAGATTTCTGATTTTGGGGTAAGTAAAAAACAGTCTAAAATTTAGGTCCACCTCCTGCTATAAAATTTAAATATAGAACTTTTAGCAATTTTCTAAACTGCTCCAAAATCTCCATTAATATATTTACTAATGAGCATAGAATTATACATTCATACAATTGTTGTAAGGAATCATTTTGTTTAGTTTAAGTGTAAATGAACAAATCAGGTTCTCAATAAATGATATTATTGAGAAGAAATAGGAGAAGCAAATGTATAATTAGTATAAAGGAATATGCAGTTCTCTGTGCATTCCTCACTAGTCTAGAAGAATGACTAATTTCCCTTAATCTTGAAAGACATACATGTGTATTATACATAAATGCACACATATCTTTAAGAAATTTTAGTATATTTTAAGTAAAATTAACATCTAGCTACTTTAACTGAATCAAATTCAGTACATATGATCTAACTGAACTGCCTCAACAATGTATTCATAATCTCACCTTCCCAACTTGGAATTAAGACCACAATTCTAATCACTTGCATTCTCTTCAAATAGATAATCTAAAATTGTACCCATAAATATATTTATAATTTGGATAGGCTGTAGCTCTGCAGACCTCACAAATGCCTGGTATTCCCTTTAGAGATGCACATAGTCTAACAAAATCTTAAGTCTAGAAGAGGTCTGTCATATCCAATTGTTTACATTTAAACCCTATACATGGAGTGAAAAGGAGATAAATGTATTTACAAGTTGAAATATACATCTTTAAATAATATGATTAAGATTCCATTTATAAAGGTATAAAGTATGAATTGAAACTTTGCAGTGGGATGCTATTTTTTCCATGGTTTTTACTATACTGGGACTTTGTATTGCTTTTGTAAAATGTTTCTAGAATGGTCCATGATTGATTACAGCACAAACCCCTACTTAAATAGAACACATGGTCAGTGAGTTCTGAATATAAATCAAAGTCCTATTCATGTATTAGAAATTCATATGAAGAATGCCTGCAGACTACCAATAGGATTTATTGACACATATGAAGGAAACCACCATAGATACAAAGAAAATTCTAAATTTAAGGAGTTCAAAAGGCAGGACAAGTCAGTGTGAGATGAAGAACATCATTTCCAGATGGAGGAAGTCTTTTTTAAGTGCATGTGTGTGTGTGTGTGTGTGTGTGTGTGGGTGTGTGTGTGTTCTATCCTGCACAGTTAACAATAGTGGCTGCAGCAATTTGATTAAAACTCAGATTTCTTTTTACAGGGCACTCTCTTTCTCAGCAGTTGGTCTCTAAGGTGCTGAGTAAAACTACACTTGAAATAATATAATCCCAGCAGAACCATATAGAAGAATTTCTCTGGTTTCTATAGAGTTCTGCAAAAGAATAAAAATCATGCTTCTGTTCCATTTGATCATCAGAGAGATTCTAAACATTTAAGAGGATTCAATCTTTAGAACAATGACAGAGAGATGGACAGCTGATAGGTTGTTTAAACTACAGGCATTGTACGATTTTAATACCCATTAATTTTTGTAGCATATCTTCTCATTCACTTCAAAATATGTGAGGAACTTTTAAATACATTTTTATAATCACAGTTTAGTACTTGATAAAAAAAATCTCCAGTGTCTATGCGTACTACATCACAGCTTTCTGCTCAGTTTCCATTATACCATTCTTTACACCAAAGATCCATGACTTTGAACTGTGTGCCAAGCTTTGTGCTGAGCCTTGACAATGCTGAGGGTTCCTTCCAACAGAAGCAAGGTAAGTTTTATAATGGAAATATAATGGATACAACATGAGTTAAGAACACATAGGAAAATGATAAAAATCAAAGGAATTCCTTGTAGAGGAAATGGTGACATGTTAGGTTTTAAAGGGAGAAGTTACCTGAAAACAGGAAAGAGAAAAAGAGCAAGGGACAGCACCATAGTCCATTGCTCCTTTCCCTTTGTTCTCCCATCTACACAGCTATTATGCTCCCTTCTGCATCTGTTTCTTTTCATTTTTTACCCCTCTTGGAATGGTGTTCCCTCTTCATACTTAGTTCAGTCTTCAATATTTAACACATTTCATTTTTATAGGAAAAGTAGACCATATTTCACGAACTACTTCAAGCACTCCTGTAATAGGTGCTCTAAAGTTCTTCTTTACTTTATGTCACTTGTTCCATTTGTAATCATTTGACTTGTTTATATACATACATATATATAAATATACACTCACATATATATACATATATATACATATAGACATTTCCTTACTAAATAGTATGACTATTTAGTCATACAATTATGAAGAAAGTATGACTATTTTGTTCTCAACTGTATCCTCAGCTCCCAAGTGAATCCCCTGGGTCATAATAGGTTCCCATTCAATGATTTCCAAATTAAAAAAAAATTTTTTGACTACTAAATCAATCAATCAGTCATGGTTAGGAAGGAAGGATGTGTGAAGACAGTAACATCCAAGGGCCTTCAAGGAAGGTGGCCATCACACCATCAAGATCTGAGGAGTATCTTGAAAGCAAAATGTATTCATGTATCAAATGTGTGATCATTCTTATCTTTTAGAACAATCCCTTTGAAAAAAGGGTAGAGAATGAAAGTAAAGGAAACTGGACAGTAGGGGGTGCCAGTTCATTCACATGGATCTGAAAGAAGAAGTGCCATTGAGGATGGAAAGTAGAGGGTGAGTGATTTTAACTCTAAGGGGAAGAAGAAAAAGGAGGTGGAATCAGTTTGGAGCTCATGCATGGAGGTGAATTATTGGTGATGATCACAAAATGAACATATATGTGACAAAAAGTGTATTGAGCAAGAAAGATGGTAAATTCTGTTTTATAAAATCTGTACAAAAAGTCATGGAACAATTTGACAAAAATGTTTATGCTAAAGTTAGAGCTTAGAAAGTATGTGTATGTGGGGCTATTTTAATCCAGGAATTCGGATGTCATAATTGAAGGAAAGGTAAAGAGAGAAAAGAGGACTGTTGTGATTTGGATATAAAGTGTCTCCCAAAGATGCAAGTGTTGACAGCTTAGTCTCCAATGCAGCAATATTCAGAGGTGAGACTTCTGGCAAGTGATTGTATCATGAAGCCTCTGAAATCATCAGTGGATTAATAATTTGATGACATCATGGGAAAGTGGTATAATTCAGGAGCTGGGGCTTGGAAGAAGTAAGAATATGCCCTGGAAGAGTACTGCTTTTCCTCGACCCCTGGTCTCTCTCTACTTCCTGGCTATCTTGAGTTGAGCAGCTTCATACTGACACATGATGCTCTGACTCACTCCAGGTCTAAAGCAAAGGAACCATACAATGGCAGATAGAAACTTCTGAAACTGAACCAAAACAAATCTTTCCTCCTCTAAGTTGTTTTTCTCAGGTATCCATTGCTGTGACGAGATGACTATCACAAGTGCCAATGGCAGAGTCCTTGGGTACATAATATTTTAAGAATTGGGCTCTACAATTATAATTCATTAAAGTAACAGGATAATCATAGAGAAAGGATACTAAGAACATTATGTAAAAAGAGACAGAGGAAGTAATTTTAATAATAAAGTCAAAAGTGGGACATTCAATTCAATTATAAATTTGAGCACTAAAAAATTATTTTTTACAGTTTCCACAGTGTAGTGATTTTCCCTCAGACCTAGTCTTAGGAAAAATAAAAAGCTCTATCAGAATCAAAGTAAAACTAAACCATTTTATAAGCAGGATTTAGGCCTCGGTCTCCACCTCTGTTTCTCTATTCCTCTCTCTCTCTCTCTCTCTCTCTCTCTCTCTCTCTCTCTCTGTGTGTGTGTGTGTGTGTGTGTGTGTGTGTGTGTATGTGTGTGTGTGTGTAGAATATGATTAAAAAGAAAAAAGCAGTTCTGTTGCTGAACATCATGACCGTCAGTTTAACATTACAGGATTAGGTCTGGCTTTTTTTGACAAACTGGTCTAATCCTGCCATAAGTACTCCCCTGATGTACATATGACCCATCTCTATTCATCCATAGGACTGTGATCAGTTCTCATTACTAGATAGTATATGCTGGTGACTCACTGTAAATATTTCACTTTGACCCAAAGAAACCACGTTTTTGTGTGTGATCGTTCAAATAGGAGAAGTAAACTACAGTTGAACTTCTCCAGAAAAACAAAAAAGGTGAGAATAGGCGGCTAATTTTGTTCTGTGGGTCACACTTTGGTCCATGTTACCCATGGGACAAGAAAACAAGAAAAACAGGTCTTTATCTACGATGTCATATTATTCATTTATAATACCAGAACCACTAAAAGGAAAATGCATATTTCTGTCTTCATATTGTGTAATCTTGGCCAAGAGTTCATGAAATATGAAATTGCATAAATTAGAAATCAAGGAAAACAGCAGAAGATGGCAAATGCAAATCCTCAGCTGGATCCCTGTGAGGCGAGTTGGCATTCTGTTGGGTGCACTTTGCTGAACTGAGTTCACGGAAGCTCTGACTTCACCTTCCCAGCCATGACTGACACTGATGTATTTTCAGGGCAGGAGGAGGGTCAGATCACTGAAAGCCTCTGCTCTTCAGGTAGCTTTAGGCCACAGGGCCCGTCTGTGCTGGGCATTTACATTGACAGCTCTGCCTGGACTAACTACCGAAGCTCCTTAGATACATTTTCATGAAGGTCTGGCTGTAGCATCCCGGAAATCAAATGGGACTTTTAAAAAGATGTTAGTTTGATTTTAAGTATTTTGTGACTGGGTCTTAAATTGTTTAAAAGTTTTGTTTGTAACTGATATAATATTTATACATATTTGTGGGCTAAAATACAATTTGATACATGTGTACAATGTGTAATGATCAGATCGTGGTAATTAAACTTCCATCTCTTCACACATCTATTATTTTTGTGTTAGGAACTTTGAACACTTCTAGTTATTTGGAAAAGATTATAAATTATTATGAACTAAGGCTAATGCTACTGTGCTACAGAACACTAAGGATTCCTGCTAGCTAACTGCAATTTGCTCTTGTTATCCGACCTCTTTCCACCCTCCTCTCCTTACCCTTCTTGTCCCTAATCACCACTATTCTATTCTCTTCTTCTGAGATCAATATTTTTAACTTCCACAAATGAGAACATGCACCATATTTTAATATATAGAGTTCATATTTTAATAGAAAGCCTACAACCGAAGTTAGCAGAACTAGAGCCTTCCTCCTACCAGTTTTGTTAGAGTAAACCAAGAACACATGGATTTCATTTAGTCAAGAAGAGTTCATATGTCTGCATCAAGTCAATGAACTCAAAGTGATGCTGTATAATCCATTAATATCAGTATTATGTCCCTTCTAGGAATTTATCCCATAAAATACTTTGCAAAGTGTACCAAAAATGATAAACAAAAATGGACAGGACAATGTTTATTTCAAAATAAATTCCCACATATACATAACAATGTATCATGAGTGACAATATATCTATGATATGTAGTTAAATAAAAAACAAAATGGCATTTAATGTATGATATCCTTTTTAAATTTAAATTTTCTCTCTCAAATATACACACACAGAAGTCTGGAAGGTCATACATGAAATTGTTAAGTGTGAATGCTGCAAAGAGATGGCACCTGCTTTAATTTGTAATACATATTACTTATTGTGATAGAAATGCAATGTTTACCTACATTTTTCTAGTTGTTATAGTGAGTGTTCATATGAATACATAATATTTATTTTGTTGCACAAATTAATTCTGTATATTAACTACAAATATACAAATCAAATTTAATCTGGGACTCAGAATAGTGTTGTACTGGGCAAATAAACTATTTTATTAAGTCAATTTTAGGACTACCACTAGCTATTTGAATCAAAAAACATAGAAGTCTCAGATTTTTCAAATAATTGTGCTATCCTAGAAGCCCTTAAAGCTTAGTTTCTTTTCATTCTGGAGCAGCAATTCCAGCTGTTCAACCTAAAAATATTTACAAAGTAGGAAATATCTTTTAATGTGGGCAATATGTAGAAACAGTGAAAACATCTACATTAATCTTGCTCCTTAAACTGGCAACACACAAAAAAATTTTAAACAAGCATACTATATTCTTTGATATACTCTTCCAAGGAAGTGCATGTTATGGTCACTTTACTACATTGTCACTATACTGAAAACTGATAACATAGGCACTGTAATCCAGAAAATCCTCAGAGTCATATTTACACATAAGTGCCCCTGAGGGCCTTTATTTTCTTGCTCCTTTTCTTCATTTTCTTTTTACTAACTAAAGAAAATAAATGCATAAGCTGTGGGATGAAAAATTTTGAGGGATTTGTCTATTGTAAGCTCATTTCCTCCTCAGCAAGTCAAACATATATTTTGATAACACATTGCTAAAAGAGTCCTTTTTAAAAAGAAAAGTAAGCTAATTTCCATTCCTGATGCCTGACTTGACAAGACTATTAAACAATTCTGTTCATTGCATATATTTGCTTGCCTTATAAGGCTGAAAGGATGTTGAGCTTCTTTTCTTTGTTTAAATGCATATTGCTACATAATGAACTGCACCATGCAAGGCACTCCACAGATATGATGGCATGGAACCCATTTTGCCAAGTGTCTCTGACACAGCAAAAGACTAATGCAAAATGCCAGAGAATAAAGTCCATGCCATGTCGCATATTAATACTCATACCATGCACATTTATTTCACAGTGCAACTTTATCTTGGTAACATACAATCTGCCAAAATATCCATTATCCACAGTCCAGATCCTGAATTAAACTCTTTTTAAGAGAAGCACTGAAGGAAGTCCTGAAGACTGGGCCAAGACAAAAATGTTCAGACATATCAAATGGTCATTTCCAAGACAGAGAGATGTCTATCCAACAGACAGCAAAGGTAGTCTATAATATTGACTTCTATGTCTGGGATTCTCTCTTCATTTCGGAGGTCATGGAATCATCTGGTAAAAACCATACACTTCTTTTACAAGTATTGTAATTTTAAATTCCTCAATATTATTATGAAAATAGGAGTGTGTTTTTATTTTCCTCCTCTAGCTTTTATTCCCTGGCATTAGAAACTATACACACCAAAGCATAAAATGAAAAGACTATGTTCTATTTTCTTGATTCCACAAGTAAACCAAATGAACATGGGCCAGTTTCAAGTAAAGGAATATAAGAAACAATTACAGAATGTAATCTACTATTATTAGAGAAAGGTTTCAAATAAAAGAAAAAGTGAAACACACCAGAAATAACACAATTCATTTACGTTTAGTCCTCTGGGACAAAAATGGGTCCATTTGCAACCATGCAAAGCAGTAGTGTATATGCTGCTGGGAAAAGGCACACAGATGCCAAATGGGTGCATTAACCCCCCTTGGCATAGTTAATGTAGACATGCCCTTAGGGATCCTTATAAGACCCATCTGTTCATTCAAGCATTTGCTTAATTGTATCAAAAGCCTGGCAAATGCAGTGTCGGTTAATAGATAATAGATATGTAAATGTTGTTTGAGCTCTTGTACATATGCCCAGGGGCTTTACAATAAACACATCACATTTTTAAAAAATAATTTTCTATTGGGGATAAAATGATAGTCTTGCTGGCAGCTTCAGTTCTACTCATAATTGCAACTATTATAGTATTTAGGATTTTATAACATAATACCATCTTTTAGGGATTTGACTACCACTCCATTATCTGATAATCTGGGATTAATGTTCTTGTTATATACTCTATGAAGAAGAACACTATATTTGTGAGTATTCTCATGCCCCCCTTATTACACACATCTCCAAATATGTACTAAGCAGCATGATTCAATGTAAAAACCACCACCTCTATAATTAGTTTGATCTGAGTACCCATCCCAGGAAACACTAACAGGTCTGGGACCTTTGAAAATTTATTTGATCTTTTGAGGTCTTAGTCCTCTATTAGGAAACAAAAGAGTAATGAATTTTGTTTCATAGGGTTGTGGAGAATTTGAAACATGAAAATACAAAGTACATAATAAACCTTCAGTAAATCCCTATTCCCTTTCCCCTTCACAGACTCCTTGGCTTTGCAAAATCTTGGGTTACATGTTCAGAGGAATTAAAGGAGCTCTTGCATTAAACTATTGGTGACACCCTAACTGACAAGTGTTGAGAATTAAGTTCTTAATATCCCCTTTCCCCTCTATGATGCAAACCTATTATCAATGACACATTTGACAAGTCTGAAGGAAATGGCTGCCAAAATGTTTTAAGAGGAAGTGAGATTGACAGTTCAGAAACAGAGTAGTCCTCTCTAGGTTTTATGACAGGAAATCCTTACAGCTTCTTTTCAATCTTTAAAATATCCTTTAAGAATCTCTTTCACCTGTACTTTGGACATTGATAGAAAATCTTAATCCTATATAAAGCATAAGACATTAAAGCAGGCTTGACGCTCTATCTAGGTCTTGTAAAATAATGATTCAATTTTGGTACTGACAGCCCATCTGCTAGAAATAATTTTATGTCACTTTTTATTTCACTCACACTGACCACATCACTTGTATTTTTCTTAGATATGGAGTAAAGGCATTCTTTAGAAAGAACAAATCTTCATATAGACCAATGTGCTACCTGTAGAGAAAAGAAAAGATCTCCATTTCTTCTCCTTTAAAGTTCAATACTGTTTAATTATATAGGTTGTATTGAAATGGCACAGCATATGTTCAGCAGTAGAGTACATACCATACATAAGCAGTGACTTACCACATGGCAGGAAGAATCTAGACTTGCCCTGTACCACATAGACAGGGGCTGGTTGCAGAGACAGACTTCTACTGAAGTTAGACAGCTCTCCAATTTTAAGCTACCTATCACTCTAGATCTGATTCATAAACAATGATTGTGTTTGTGAAGGTAAGCCAGTAATTGTGATAGATTGTAAATCTATGGCTTAGTGGAAGACCATAACTAAAAACCTAACAGTTTAATGCTAGAAGGAATACACACACACACACACACACACACACACACACACACACTTCTGCAGCATGAGAGACCACTGCTAAATCAGGAATGTCATCATCACAGCTGTTGTTCAAGATGACATGAAACAGGATGACTGTCTGTGTCCAACAGAAGCCATCAGTTTTAATGCAATGGCAATGATAACATCGTGCTTGGCATCACTGTGCAAGGAGTATTTCCAAGATGGCAGCCTGACAGTCAAGTATGACTCCAAGTTTGCACATGGTCAGCATTTGCAGTAGCTCCTCACGGAGCAAGGTGACCTTGACTTCAATAAGAGAACTTGCCTAAATCAGAAACTTAGTAACAAGGCAGGAGGCCAGCTTCTGGGTATCCTCACATCAGTGATGAGGATAGTGTTGGTAATGAAGGGGGGAAATATGAGTACACACTTTGGGTTAAAAAAAATGCCTCTCCCAGCTTTGGACATATAATCAGTAGCATTATCACTTATACCAGGTACAGGTCTTCTGGTAGTGACTAGGAATCTCCTACTCTTAAGATGGGTTCAGGCTTCAATGCTGAAGCATTGAAACTGTGAGTCATTAGGGAAACAGGTCATTCCAGGAAGACTCACCCTAAGAATAAAAGAAAGATGTTCTTCTAGTTCTAAAACGAAGTTTTGGGGTTCGATTAATCTTATTGTTCTGAAAGGTTATAGAATCTGGTTTGAATCATTCTTTCATTTACAAATAATAATGAAGATTAGCTTGCATTAATTGTCTAATACTACACAGCAAACCACAAAAAAAAAAGTGTGCTGGATATTTAGGTAGCTAGTCTACTAGTCACCTGGACTTTTATCAAACAGCTGGACTGGGACTGTCTGAATGATCTTGCTATATTTGGGGGGCACATGAGGAGATGGTTTTGATAACACTGCTCTTCTGTATGACATTGTTTATTTGACACCACTTCACATCTTTCAGAAGCCTTTAAAAACAGACTTAAGAGACACACCTTGGTCTCATTTCATTTTGATTAGCTCATACCAGTTCAGGAGAATGAAGAAAAGAAATTATTACATTTTCTAATTATCCCCCCCAAATATTGGTGCCAATTATTCTACCAAAAATGTTTGAAAACTGTATTCTATCTTTATATCATTTATTTCTCTCCATATTCTCAGATGATACTTAAAAAGCCAATAGGCTTTTTCAGTCCTCTCCCTGAAAGTCTACTTCAACAGATCCAACAGTTCCTACTAGCTTCTATCTTCCAAATGATGACAAGCAACATTTTGGCCCATTTTCCTGCCACTACATAACACAGACGGTCTCTTCTACAGTTTCAGATGCTTTTCTCAGGGCCTTTCTGGTCTCCAGCAGCAGAATCCTGGCCACCTTTCTGGATTCTTCCCATCACCAAGTCCTAAATTCAGTGCTACATGTATTAGGTTTTTTTTTTTTTTTTTTAAGTTACTGTTATTACCTATGTGTACCCATTTCTACTTGTTGCATTCAAAAAACCTAAAATAGTAATTTGAAACAGTAATTGTGCATTATTTCAAAATATTAAATTATTTGCTCTTTTGGTTTTGTCTGGAACTACTCGTGCCTCTACAGTCATGAAAGTCTTGAGGTAGGCTTGTGGGCTAGAGGGTAAACAGTGGCCTCAATGACCCATCCTGTCCCCTGCTGGGAAGACTGTGCTAGCTGGACCTAGCTCTCCTCATGGCCTTTCATCCAGGTACCATCACAAAGAAAATCAAAACTTTCGCCTGTGTGTTGACCAGTTTGTGAATTTTCAGTGAACTATCTAGTAGTAGAGCTGGGGCCACTCTTCATTGGGAGTCAGCTTTCAGAAATAAAGAAAAAAAAAAAAAATAGCGAATCCTGATAGAAGAGAGGACAACCTGTGACCTGCCAGGCTATTCCTCACTATTCCTCCTTGAATTTCAGAGAGTAACAGGCACTTCTTCGTTGCTGCTTCCCAAGTAACATTCAGGTATCTACTTGGCCACATCTATCAAGAAACCCTTCTGTGAAATGTACACTCCAAATTAACCAGGTTGAAACAATTCAAGCCACCATTTTTCTCTCCTTTAATTTACACTTATTTTTTTCTAAGTCTCACTTCCTTCTACTAAAAACTAAAACAAGACAACAAAAACAAACCTGAAGGCTAATGGTGTAATAGTCTGTGATGTAGTAGGAGACAGATGAAATCCTAAACAGCAGATGATTTAATGAAGGCACTAATTATTAAAGTTGAGCAGAATTTAGGAAATTATCAAAAGCTATGAAGGATCCATAAAATTACAAGGGAGACGCTGTTTTCCCTCTTGGGTTTAAAGAAGCAAAAAGAGATGATGTTATAAAGAATAAAAACAAATGGCTCAGGGCTAAAGAAGAAGGGCCACCCAACAGGAGTTTTAAACATAAAATGCAGCAGCATTCCCTGAGTTGCAGAGGGGCAAAGAATAAGCAGAGAAGACATCATACTACCCAATCTGCTGCTCCATTGTCTGAACCCAAGCGGAAGCCAATGCTCAGGAGCTCAGATGACATAGTCCATATAGGTTAGATACTTGCTTGGGAAAAATCAAAGATAAAAAAGGGTAGGGAGATGGAGGTACCCAAGAAATTAGAAAAAAATGGGTACAATGCATCCAGTATTATACTAAATAGTATAAATAGTCTAAGTAGTATTTTGCCATTTAGTAAATCTGAGTCAGACTTAGGTACTTGTTCTTACTGTCTACCTGGGGGTTGGAGGTAAAAGAATGAAAGCCTTCCTCTGAAATATTGAGACCAGTGTGTAAAACCTAGGCGATCTGAAGATTCTCTCAGATAATAATGGAAAACTAAAGAACAATAATATTTATCTTCTAGGAAGGGAATGCATAGGAATACCCTCTTTTTTATTAGCCTGGGCTAGAAGTAGAGGGAAAATAATAAGGAGATGTTTTCCTGAGAATTTCTAAAGAGAAACCTTCATTCTAGGAGTAGTGACTAGAATCACTTATATGTCTTATAAAATCCCCCAAAATGATGGTCTAAGAATCATGAATTCATAATCTCACATTAATTATAAGTAGTAGCAAATAATCTCTCCTGATCAAGATTCCACATGGAGGAGAGTAGTATTATCAGATATGGGTTTAGAAATAATTATACCTATTGGATTTGAAAGTAACAATATAAACTGAACTGATTAAACTTAAAAAAAAAAACTTCTATTTAATCAGGCTGATTCCAAAAAAATAATTACATAAATAAAACTTATAATTAAAAGTACAAATTAAAATAACTGTTGAATCAGAAAACTTGGATATAACTTAGGATAGTATTGGCAAGCTGGAAGACAGATTCGGCCAAGAAATAAGGGTTACTGTACGGGATGACAATGAGGTTCAAGTCTATGGAGAGGAAACCATGCAAACTAATTGGAATTTGGATGAGAGAGCAAAGGGTATGGGGAAGAGGCAATAATAGAAGATAACAAAGACCTGAAGTTTTCCAGACAAGATTAATAATGATATTCTTATATTCAGGAGCCTCAATAAACCCCAAAAGTCTACATCTCAACACAATAGTGAAATGCCAAAAACCAAAGGAAGAACTCAATTTGGCCATACACAAGAGATTAATCCAAGAACAAATAAAGGAATGACAAATATACTGTCAAGTGACTTTTGGAAATATAAAAAGAGGGAAATAGTATCTTCAATGAGCAAAGAGAATGCATTACCATCTAAAATTCTACATTGCTAAGAACTGTCCTTTAAAAATAAAATTAAGATATATTCTGAAGAGTAAAATCTGAGAGACCTTACTATCAACAGACCCACACCAATTAAAAGACATCTAAAGGGTGTATTTCATAGAGAAGGAAACTGATACCAGATGAAATGCCTTTATTGAAAAAAAAGGATTAATCAAGATAGAAAATGTTAAACATGAAGGTTTATAACACTGAACGAATAACAGTGACGTTAATGTCTAACTGGGGGAATAAAGTCAAGTTAGAGCAAAATTCTGAAAAATAGCATCACAGCATGAAAAAGAGTTGGTGAATAAAATCATTCATGAAGGGATTAAAAATGCTGACTAAATCCATATAGTATTAAGTAAAGTACCTATATTTAAATCACTTAAGTAATATTTTAACATACTAGAAACCATAAGTGTATTCTTACACGACAAGTTGGAGAGAAAAAAATAATAAAAAAGAGAAAACCAATTAATCCAAAACAAGGAAGAAGAAAAAAAAAAAAAGAAAGAAAGAAAAGAGAAAATGACCAGAGAAGGGAAGGGGTAACGAGTACCAAATGGTCTAATGGAAGTAGGTTCAAATTCTTCAATTACCACAAACAATGCAAACAGATTCAATATTTTAGTTAAAACAATGAGTAACAATCCCCAGATATATTCATTTATAAAAGCAACCTCTAAAGTGTGTTAGTTACAGTGATAGATCAAGCAGAAAAAAGAATCAGTAATTATATAGTAAATTTAAACATAAAAATTCTGCAAACAAGTTTGGAACACGCATTAGCCTTGTAATTAGAACAGTATTAATTTTTTAAAAGTGAAAGTTAAACTATTTAAATCCTGAAATGACTACACAGACCATTGGAGCTACGGCAGACTTACTTTTATTCAAATTTGTCTTTATTTGCCAAATTTTTGTACAGACGTGTTTATAACTTGAAAGCACTAAATAAAATAAAGCCATTTCATTTTGGGACTAAAACCAAAAGAGATGTTCAAGAAATACTAGTTTCCTTTCTTCTACTTTGGGGAATTTAATTACCAATTGGGATATAATATTCTGGGTACTCAAAATAACCAATTTCTTAATATTTGAAAAGAATATAATAAAAAAGTAAAGGGTGCTAAACCACTCAGGAATATACTATTTTTATCAGAAATATAAGCAGTTCTCAGTAACAGAGTAAGTGGTTGGCCAGGTAAAGGGATACCTTACACCTGCCACACAAGTCACTGTAACTATAAGATGGCATCTTCCTCTTACAGTGAAAGAAATATCATAAGATAAAAAGTGATTATTATGTGGTCATCAGCAATGTAGCATGACTGTGACTTACATCACAATCAAATATACCTTGAAAGCTTTGCTAAACTCTAGATTTTTCTTTATAGTATAGAGATGCCTCTCCCCTTCCCATCCCAAGGTGACTTCTATTTCTAACCATAACTCTTTTCCTTCTTTCCTTTCTCATTGATAAACCAACAGCTACTAACAAAAGCCTAAGAGGTTTGGGGGACTATTTAGTAGAAACAGGAGAAGTTATGTTTTGACAAAGCTTATTAAAATATCTCTACCACACACAAGTCCACAAATCCTAATTAGTGAAGCTCAAACTAAAATTACAAGGTGCAATTACTCTAACTCCAAAGTTATACTTCTATATCTAGACCCATGCTTTCCCCTCCAGGGAAATCATGAAATCATGATTTAAATTCCACTTCAATTTTCTCATTTGTTTACTGAGAGTAATAGCACCTGAATAATATTTCCCAAAAAGCATGTGACAACCTGATAATGCATACCCAAAAGGAAAAAAAGAAAAGGCTTTACATTAATAAGCTTAAGCTTTTGAGAGTGATGGAAATATGAATAATTTAATCTACAAAACTTTCGGTGTACTCTCAAAGAATGTGAATGCAAAGTTTGAAAGTTCTCTTAGTTATCTTTCTTCCACTTGTTATCCCTTCCTCTGTGGCCATAGGAGATATTTTTTGCTGATTAAACAAGGGCACACAAGACATGATTCTCATAAAATGTTTGGTTCAATATTTCTTAGGAAAAAAAAAAAAAAACACCAGCAGCAACACCAGCTTTGTGGTCCTCCATTAAATTAAGTTCTGGAGCAGCACAAAGGAATTTAGCAGGGCTTGTCAGATACCTGGCTCCATTAGAGTTAAGGTTCTTGACAACAGAGATGCTAAAGTTTTATGATTGGGGAAATATCAACCTCAGTCACCATGAGAAGCTTGGAATCTGGCAGCAGTATAACTTGACCAATCATGGACCTTCAGCCTTTTTCCTCTGTATTATCATTTATTTGCCATGAAAGCATAAGCCCCTCTGCCTCAGATCAGTTTCTCTAGAAGAAGATACTTAAATAAGGATTCTTGAGGAAATTAATTTTGGAAGGCTTCTCTCAGCAGAATCTAGTAGAGAAGTGGGGAATAGGCTTCAACTGAGGGAGAAGTCAGGCAAAGAAGGGGGTACAGGTAAAGTCTAAGCTTAGCCTGACCTAACGTGGCACTTGACTATGAACAATACCACAGAGTTGGGACAGCATGGGATAACAGGGCTGACCTTTGTAGCAAGTTCCTATTAGACACTATTAGCTGCTCCCCAGGGAGGCCTCTACCTCCCAGAAATTCTGTGTGAGTTTTTCTCTCTAAAGATGATTCTCAGGCAGAGAAGACCATAAAAGGGTCATAGCTAATATTCAAGCAGCAGAAGCCTAGAGGCCCTGAACTAGTGAAAGAGATCTGTGTGGGGCAAAATAAAGTGGGGGAGGGCGGTTCTGGTATACCCTGTCAGTGTCTGACAATGGGGTCACAAAAGATAGTGTGTTGAGGTTACCCCATTGTTTCAACTGCTTTAGCATCCTATTACAACATGGATGGGACATACTTTTGTGATCTACTTATCTCCACCTTCACATTGGTCATATCCCCCACTCCTCACCAATATATATATTTTTTACCTTATACCCTAATCAATCTGATTTAATTAGGATTGCAGACAATATTTTCATCAGGTTTCCTAAAATAACACCACTTCTACAAAGCAATCCCAGGTGGAGGTTCTACTTATTAATCTGTTTTTTTATTGGCATTACTTACTTAATTACAGATTGGCTTATGGGGTT
Organism: Sciurus carolinensis; assembly: GCF_902686445.1. NCBI lineage: Eukaryota > Metazoa > Chordata > Mammalia > Rodentia > Sciuridae > Sciurus > Sciurus carolinensis. The sequence goes on from NC_062224.1 coordinate 93,183,578, forward strand.
TATAGTACCCCTTTTTCATGGTTCCCTTGTAACTGAACTGTTAAATGGGAGCCACCCTTTCACACCATAGAAACATAATACAACATACCACCACAGGTGTCCCTTTCCCATTCCTCAGTTGTATTTGGATTCCTAGTCACTAGGTTTATTTCTCGCATTCCATGTTGCTTTCCAGGCAAATGCCCTACATATTTCAATAACACACTGGCAATGTCCAGACAGAACACATTTTGTTTACTGAGCAGTCTTTACTGGAGAAAATCAATGCAAACTGGAAAAGCAACAGGTGTTTTTGTCCACAGCCTACCACTCAGCTCAATATGGCCCACTGCATTTGTATCAGGATGACTGGATATATCAGGAGAGAAACACAGCTGTTGAGTAGTAGAGATTGAGTCCTGTGTTTGGAGAACTGGCTGTTCCTCTAGCTTGATTCGCAGGTTGATATTCAAGACTGCGGACTGTAGCTATCCAACATAGCAGAAACATGTTATCTGACCCAATTCTACCACATCAGCATTCATAGTTGGAAGCAAACTAGCTGGAGGACAGTCTATAGGTTATAGCTCTTATGATACAGTGGAAAGGTGATCTGACCCATCACTTATTTTTACTACTATTTACTGTATTTTGCTCCAGCTAATTCCCATTGAATATTAGAGGAGGTCTAGAGTTACAGACAATCTAACCTGAACAAGTTAAGATTTACTTTCATTTTCATATAGTAAAATTAAGATTATTTTTAAATGATCTCTTCTACCTAAGAAGAAGGAACTCAGAATTATAAAATATAGCTGGAAGGACATTAGCAATCATTTATTCCAATAATCAGTTAACATTAAGATAGAATTTTCAGTAGAGATGAAGATATGAATTTCAACATATTCTAAAGGACTGTGTGTCAGTTTAGGTCTTCTGAGAATCTGATGCCAAATGGGATTGGAGGTAGAAGAACTTTTACAGAAAAATGTGTGTCAAGGACAGGGAGAAGAAGCAGGAGCCATCAAGGCAGATGTTGAAACCATTGTGCAATTCTCATGCTTGTGACAGGGAAGAGGTAAAGAAATATTAGGAAGAACTTCACACTATAATTCACCTCCACACAGTAGCAAGGATGATGGGACTGTTCTTATAGATAGAATTAGCAACTAAAAATGTAGAATGTCCAGTTAAATCTGAATTTCAAATCAACAGATAATGTTTAATATTAATTTCTCCAAATATTATATGCATATTCCCACAAAGATTTACTAATTGCTAATCTGAAATGCAAATGTAATTGGGTACCCTGCATTTTATCTGGCAACCCTAAATATAGGAATTTCCCGTCAGGTAAGAATAGACCAGCGCTTGTACACACCTCTTTCTGGGAATGAGTAAATGGAGCCTTGATGTAAACATTGTAATAGAAAAGGCAGCAGATGGGGCTGTCAGTCAGCCATGCTCCTAACAGTAGGTGATCTTGAGGATGTGAGCAGCTTCACTGCATGACTGCCACCAACTTGCTAGACAGCACATGCAAAAATCTGCAGTACATAATAAGCATATCCTAAAGTTTGGAGACACCTAGTGGTGGAGTGCTTCACTCTTGCCAGAAAAACAAAGGGCCAGGTATGAGAGAGCAGGTAATGGATGGATCAAAAAGGAAGGAGGAGACTACTTTGAAACAACTGCCTATTCAGTGTTTACTCTGGCAAAGAATGGGTAGGCATTTTCTGTGAGCCCAGTATAAACCAGAAAACAACATTTGTCATTGTAGGGAGATATTTCCATCATCTTTGAATCTGCCCATCAAAGATGACTGCCTGATGCAATGACTACACCTGGAGTAGACTAGTGATATTGTCATATAAAGAGGAGCTGAGACTCGTATCAAAACTAAACCAGAGATGCATGAAGAGGTATCTCCAAAAGCAAAATCTCTCTATGAGTTACATTTGATGTGGCAACAAAGGGCCCCCAAATCTCAAAGGTTTATAATAAGAAAATATATTTCCCATTCTTATTTCATGATTACTGTACTTTACATACAGCTTACACTGACTCTAAGACTGCAAAAGGTTTTCTTTTTCTTTTTTTAATTTTTGCACCAGGTACTGAACCCAGGGACATTCAACTACTGAGTCACATCTACCAGGGTCCAGCCCCAGCAACAGTCGGAGGTCCGAGGTGGATGGGAGGCATCGGCACGGTGGAGAAACAGCACACAGAGACACCAAGTGTTCAGAGGCTGAGTCTGAATCTTTATTGTTCACGGAGTCTTTTTGTATGTTTTTTCTTTGGTATTGATTACATCATTTCATGGTTAATACAAGGAAATGTTAAGTAAAAAGTCTTCAAGAGTATAATTAATGATCTTATTCAACAAACATGTTTTTACTGTATGATAGTTTAAAAAGAGAAACAGTTCCCAGCAAGGTAGAGGGCACCATGCTCCGTTTAGTTTTAATTTCCCTAAAAGAATACATTAAGTTTCTGTAGAAGTTACCCCTTCCAAGAACTCTAATGTTAGTTATTCATAGTGGAATGTTTTTTGTTATTACTAACAGAGAATAGAGAAATCAGCTTATAGTTAATATTTATTCTGTTTCATGTACTCAATGATGGACTAAAACTCTAACTAGACAAAGGAAGAACACAAATTGTACCTATGATTAACCTATTTATTTATTAAGTGGGAAAAATATCCTTAAACTTAATCATAAACACTAAGAAAGCAATGAAGACCAACACCACATCAAAGCTCAGAGGAATACACTCTCATATATAACTTTTAGAGAATTTTGTATACTAAAAGAAATCACAGGCTCCTTACAAATTTGAGCAAATCATAATTGCTTATTAATGATTTCATCTAAGTATTAATATTAAACTTTATCATATGTTATTTTGTGTCCCAGCACCATAAAATCTCCCCAGTATTCTCTATAATCTGAATCTAAGGATATATTGATTATTAGTATTAAAAGCAACTGCACATGGAGACATGCCATGTCTATGGCCCCCAAGAGGGAGGATGATCTTTCAACAGAATGGTGTCAAGTGTCAGAGTGGTAGGAAATAGATGTGGCACACATCACCAACTCATTTATTTATTTATTTATTTTTATTTTGAGACAGGGTCTTGCTAAGTTGCTGAAGCTGAATTTGAACTTAGGACTTGGGATCCTCCTGCCTCCGGCTCCTAAGCCACTAGAATGACAGGTTTGTGCCACCACACCTGGGTGCAAAATGCTTTTCATCTTGTGTGCCTTATCATTCCAGAAAACATATTGGAAAAGAAGAAATACTAAGAGTACACTGTTCTCTTAGCAGAAACTGCTTTCTTGGCGGGTGAACAGAAACACACACGTTTTATACAGACTAAGCTTGGGACTGTCACATCTGCTCCAAAGGATGTTCAAAGGAACCTGTATGCCCAAAACCAAAGTAATGGGATGTATTTTCTTTTGAGAGCCACGAAGAAGTCACAAAGTAAAGGTCACTAATGAATAGCTTTATACCAATACAGAAACATCTATTTTGGATTTTAAGGGGTTGAATTATGCCCCCACTTCCAAAATAACTGATGGACTCCTAATCCTATTCCCAGTACCTCAGAATGTGGTCTTATTTAGAAACACTGTCTCTACAGATGCAAGCAAACTAAAATGAATTCATAAGTGGTCTAATCCAATATGACAGGTATCCTTAGGAAAAGAGAAATTTGACACACCAACACATACCAGGTGAAAGCCAGATGAAGATGAAGATATTCACAGGCAGAGATCAAGGTGATATGTCCACAAGCCAAGAAATACCAACGCCAGTGACTGACATAAGTTACCAGAACCTTGGAAAAAAGCCTGACCGGATCCTTCTCAGGCCTGAGAAGGAACCAACCCTGTTGACACGTTGGTCTCGGACTTCCAGCCTCTTAAGTCGGGAGAGAATGCGTTTCTGGTGAGGTCCACCCAGTTTGCAATACTGTGTGACAACAGTCGAGCAAACGAGAACAAGAATAATAATCTACTATATCACTAATGCCCAGAGAAAATATTCACTTCAAAACTCCGCCAAGTCCAGAAAGTATCCAAGGAGTGATCATGCCCGCCCCCTTTACTCTCATTCTTCTTAACACTCTGGCCCTTGACAGATCAATAACAGTTTAACACCCCTGATTGAAACTCAGCCTGGAAGAAGCTTCACATATACGTCAGATTCAGAGTTCTGGTTACTGAATTAAGACTGTTCTGTAGCTTATAGTGACCAGAAGACTTTGTAATGTGACTACATTATAAATCCTAATAGTCTGCAATGTCCTGGGTAATACTGAAGTATTTTATTCAGGGGAAAGGAAAAAATTAGACCTTAGAGCAGTCTTAAGGAAACAATGAGAAATCAGAAGTAAAGTAGCTATAATTAGATTCAAGAGTTGTGCTTGTTTGAAGAAACACACACTTATTTTACAAATTAAGAAACTTTGACTCAGAAGAATGTAAATGAGTTGCTTAAGGTCAAACAGCTAATTAGTGGCAGAGCTGGGACTAGATCCAGATTCTTCCCATTCCCTGTTTAATTTCCACTAAACTCTGCTGACTTATCTTGTACACTGCAGAAGTATTTTTAGAATATCAGAAGTGCCTTCCTTTTATGTAGCCACATTGGAAGAGAGTTTTGCTGTTTCTTAAAATATAGAATAACCACATCACCTAGCAATTCCACTCCAACAGAAATGGAAATATGTCTTCACAAAAACTTGAATACAACTCTTCATGGAAGCATTATTTTATAATAGTCAAAAGTCTGTAACAATCCAATGTCCACCAACTGATGAACACAAAACGTAGTCAACACATAATGGAATATTATTTAGTAACAAAAAGGAATGAAGTGTATCACATGCCATAATATGGATGCTTCTTAAGAAGCTTAGGCTAAATGAAAAACCAGGTCACTACAGACCACACATTATATAGTTCCATTTATATGAAATATCCAGAATAAGCAAATCTAGAGGTACAGACAGAGGATTAGAGATTTCCCATGGGAAAATAATGTGAGTAGTAAGGGTGACTTTTAATAAAACTAAGATTTCTTTTTCATAATGGTTAAAATGTTCTAAACTTACTGATGATGTTTGTACAACTCTGCATATACTGAAAACCATTGAAATGTACAATTTAAATGAATGGATTTTATAGTATAATGAAACATCTCAATAAATATGTAAAAGTATGCATTTTTACAAAAAGCAAAATCATTCCATAGTTTAACATATCTTTTTCTTGACAGAAACAAATATCGAAATCCTTGACAGATTTTTATTTTCCCACAGTTCATTCTCTTTGGGTCTTCGACTTGAACAAAACTTAAAAGAATCTCAGCAGAAGTTAGAGTATTTGGTTCAAGTAAAGACTTGTCTCAGTACATACACAGAAAGGGCAGCTTAATGGTTTATGTAGAAGAAATTACACTGAGCTTTTCACACTAAAACTAGTATTTTTACCACTCTAACAAATGTTAGTGAACCTGAATTTATATCTTGCCCTCTTCACCAGCTCAGCAACTCATATATTCATGTCTCATAACTTAGCCCTTAACAGCTTACTCTCAGCAGAGAGCGTTGATGAGTTAAGGCTTAAGATGTGGTATTTTAACATTGGAAGAAATAATGACCTTTAGATACCCAAAAGAATGTGAAATGGTAATTCTTTCTCCATCCTTTCTTCAAAACACTGTTGCAATCATGGGAGGATTGCACATAATCTTAAGAAGTATACTTTCAAAATACATCTGTTTATTCATCAAGTTATGAAGATTAACACTTTCTATAATTTAATGTATCTGTAGATAGTAAAATATTAGGAACATAAATCATGGCAGAAATGTTTTGAAAATTAATACCATGAAATTTAATCCTCTGTTATATCTTAAATTCACAATGAGATCCTCACAACATTTTCTCTTCAAAGAGAAGGTCATCCAGGAGAAGCTTTTAAAGGATTTTGTAGGAAATCTCAGTGACAAAGGTATATAAAATATACAGAAGGTAGTTGGCAAAGTGGACTAGGGAGGTATTCTAAAATCAATACAGGTAATGTAAATAATTTTACTGACTCAAAATACCTCACATGGTTATTATGAAGATATTTTTACCTTCTGTCTGTTTGACCTTCATGTGTCTTTAGCAACATTGATTACCCTTACCAGAGAAAAATTCTTCTTCCTCTTGGTTCTATAGCCTTACACAACATCTTTTTCTAGGACTATATTTTTTTCTGCATTTCCTTTGACTTGTTCTTCCGTTTTCTATCTTTGTTTCCTAATGGTGTTCTAACAAATTACCATAAAAAACAGTCCTTAAAATAGCATAAATATACTTTCTTACAGTTCTGGTGACCAAAAGCTCATAATCAGTATTGACAAGACTGGGGGTCCTTCTGGAGGCTCTGGGGAAGAATCCGTTGGTCTGTGTGAGCTTCTAGAGGCCTCCCACATCCTTGGCTCCTAGCCTGCTTCCTCCATCCTCAGGCCACTGATGCAGCATTTTCAAATCTGTCAGTGTCCAGCTTCTGTTTTCACATCACTTTGTCTCTGATTCCTCCCATGTCCCTCTAATAAGGATGCTTGTGATCACAATAAACCCACCTAGTCATTCAGGAGACTCTCCCCACCTCAAGATCCTTAACCATAATCTGCAAGGTCCTTTTCCCATGCTAAACACATATTCACATATTTCCATGATTAGGACTGGATAAAAATGGGGTAATGATTCAGCTTACTGCACTTTCATTTCCTAGGTATCCTATCATCTAATTTGCAACTAGAGAAACTTGTTTACATTTTCCTTTAAACTATAAGTTTAGTTTCCTAGTCTGGTCTGATTACACTGGACAAATCTAAACTATAAATTATTAAATAAGTATGGTAACAGCAGTCATCCCGTAATCCTGATATTAAAAACCTGCATCTAATATACTTCCATTAATTTGGATGGACACTGGATTGGGACAGAGAAATAAAGATGAAAGCCACACTGAGCAAGAATACATGATAGTATGTTTCATTTAGTGCTCTCTGCGAAAAGATGTTGAATCATTATATAGGTACCATCAGGATCTACAAAATGACCATATTACTTATACCAGTGGATTTATTATATGGTAGATACAGTGGGTTTTCTTTTAAAAAATATTTTAATCCTGGCAATCAATTCCACTTTCAGTATACTGTTTGTTTTCTTTTTTGTGGTGTTGAGGATCCAACCCAGGGTCTCATGCATGCTAAGTAAGCACTCAACCACTAAGCTGCATCCCTTGCCAGCATATTGCTTTTTGGTTTGGTGGGGGGTGGGGGTGTGTGTTTTGAAATTTAAGTGTCAATATTTTAGTATTTTGGCATAACACACATTGAAATTGATCACCGCTTTCCACCGTGTGTGTATGTGTGGGTCAGTAGAAGACTTTGGAGGATTTCTTTCCCTTTCTATATCCTAGAACAACAGAAGAGCATTAGCATTTTATATTTTAAAGATAGGGCAGAATTTCCTTGTGAAACTTAACCATCGCTTTTTGGTACAGGGGATTCAATCGAGAGACTCTTTACTACTGACAACCCCAACCCCTTCATTTTGAGACAGAGTCTTGCTAAGTTGTTGAGACTGGCCTGAAACTTTAGATCCTCCTCCCTCAGCTTTCTGAGTTGCTGGGATTGCAAGAGTGTGCCACTCTGCCTGGCTCAACCATCCCTTGTTAGGCATAGCTCTTTAATAAAGTTTATTTATTCTGTGTAAATTAGTCTACTTAGTCATCTTTACTATGGTCCAATTAATTATGTTTTCATATACAACCTCTGTGAAAGTGTTCATTTCATTTAGGTTATTTTATTATACTGGCATGGATTGGTCCAAAATAGACTGATAGTTTTTATTAAATAAATTACCAAACTTGAACTTACTAATAATCAAAAAGAATGGTGCTATGTGCCTTTGATTCTTGCCAAAAGCATTTAGTCAAAGTTATCAATGAGAAAACAATGTCTTTTAATATAGGATATTCTACATAAAATTGTTCTGAAGCCTCAAAAAGGTCAATAGCAACGGAAGACACTCCTCTCCACCAAATCATGTATAGAGACAACCATTATGCTTGTATAAAAGAAAATAAATGGATATGACTGTCAATCAATCAAAGGCATTGTGTGAATATTGATTTTAACAAAATTTTATAATGATCCCTTAAGTACAACTATGAAAACTGAATATGGACTTACATCAAATAAATATTGAATCAAAGTGAGATTTCTGATATTTGAACATAGTAATGTAGTAAGAGTTGTCTTCTTAGGAGACATATGCTGGAAGTGGTTAAGAGTTATGATGACTGATAATTACATTTAAATATTTATATGTGTGATTCAGACATGAGAGAGAAACCAAACATGCATATTATTAGTCACTCATAAACTCAGATGCAAAGTGTTTAAGTTTTCACTTAATATTTTTTTTAATCTTTTCTATGGCTTTAAAATTTTCCGGGACCAGATGGGTTCTCAGCCAAGTTCTACAAAACCTTTAAAGAAGAGCTCATTCCAATACGTCTCAAAGTATTTCATGAAATAAAAGAGGAGGGAAACCTCCCAAATTCATTCTATGAAACCAATATCACCCTGATACCTAAACCAGACAGAGACACATCAAGGAAAGAAAACTTCAGACCAATATCCTTAATGAACATTGATGAAAAATTCTCAACAAAATCTTGGCAAATCACATATGAAAATATATTTAAAAGATAGTGCACCACGATCAAGTGGGTTTTATCCCAGGGATGCAAGTTTGGTTCAACATTCAGAAATCAATAAATGTCATTCACCATATCAACAGACTTAAAGTCAAGAATCACATGATTATTTTAATAGATGCAGAAAAAGCATTTGATAAAATACAGTTTCCCTTCATGCTCAAAACACTAGAAAAAATAGGGATAGTGGGAACATTCCTTAACATTATAAAGGCCATCTGTGCTAAGCCCATGACCAATATCATTCTAAATGGTGAAAAACTGAAAGCATTCCCCCTAAAAACTGGAACAAGGCAGGGATGCCCTCTTTCACCACTTCTATTCAACATTGTCCTCAAAACTCTAGCCAGAGCAATTAGACAGACCAAGGAAATTAAAGGGATATGAATAGGAAAAGAAGAACTCAAACTATACCTATTTGCTGATGACATGATTATATATTTAGAGGAACCAGGAAAGTTCAGCAAAAAACTTTTAGAACCCATAAGTGAATTCAGTAAAGTAGCAGGATATAAGATCAATGCTCATAAATCTAATTCATTTTTATATGTAAGTGATGAATCTTCAGAAAAAAAGTTAGAAAAACTACCCCATTCACAATAGCCTGGAAAAAAATAAAATACTTGGGAATCCTCATTTTGTTTACTATGACAATTTTGTTATTGTCCCCATAGGGACTATTTGGTCTAGGATTGCATAGTGTCTGATTTGGGCACTGCTAATATTGATCTCCCCTTAAAGAAAGGGTTTTGGAAACCTATAGAACCACTATAAGTCTATAGGGGGAAATCTGCAATACCCCAGATCTGCACTGCTAGAGGGGAAGATACATGAACAACATGAAAAAACAAGGGAAGAAAATGATCCAAACAAATCTAGATTCTATATTAATAGAATCTAATGACAGTATGTTAGAAGAAATGTCAGAAAAGGACTTCAGATTATACATGATTAAGATGATTCATGAAGCAAAGGATGAGATAAGAGAGCAAATGCAGGCAATGAATGATAATACCAATAAGCTGAAAGAGCACCTGCTGGAAGCAAAAGGTCATTTCAACAAAGAGATAGAGATTCTCAAAAAAAAAAAAAAAAAAAAAAAAACGGAAATCCTTGAAATGAAGGAAACAATAAACTAAATAAAAAACTCAATGGAAAGCATCACCAAAAGACTAGACCACTTGGAAGACAGAACCTCAGACAATGAAGACAAAATATTCAATCTTGAAAATAAAGTTGCCCAAACAGAGAAGATGATAAGAAATCACGAACAGAATCTCCAAGAACTATGGGACATCATGAAAAGACCAAATTTAAGAATTATTGGGATTGAGGAAGGCACAGAGATACAAACCAAAGGAATGAACAACCTATTCAATGAAATAATATCAGAAAATTTCCCAAACCTGAAGAATGAAATGAAAATCAAATACATGAGGCTTACAGAACACCAAATGCACAGAATCACAACAGATCCACACCAAGGCACATTATAATGAAAATGCCTAACATTTAAAATAAACATAGGATTTTGAAGGCTGCGAGAGAAAAGTATCAGATTACATATAGGGGGAGACCAATACAGATAGCAGCCAGCTTCTCAACCCAGACCCTAAAAGCTAGAAGGGACTGGACCAACATATATCAAGCTCTGAAAAAACATGGTTGCCAACCAAGAATCCTATACCCAGCAAAACTAACCTTCAGATTTGAAGATGAAATAAAATCCTTCATAATAAACAAAAGTTAAAAGAATTTACAAATAGAAAGCCTGCACTACAGAATGTTCTCAACAAAATATTCCATGAGGAGGAAATGAAAAAACAACAATGTAGGTCAGCAAAGGGAGGAAATACCTTAGAGAAAAACCACTCAAAGGAGAAACCAAGCCAACTTAAAAAGCAAAAATAAGCCAAATGACTGGGAATACAAATCATATCTCAATAAAATATTGGGGAATCAATCTAACAAAAGAGGTGAAAGACCTCTACAATGAGAACTACAGAACACTAAAGAAAGAAATTAAAGAAAACCTTAGAAGATGGAAAGATCTCCCATGTTCTTGGATAGGCAGAATTAATATTGTCAAAATGGCCATACTACCAAAAGTGCTATACAGATTCAGTGCAATTCCAATTAAAATCCCTAGGACATACCTCACAGAAATAGAGTAAGCAATCATGAAATTCATCTGGAAGAATAAGAAACCCAGAATAACTAAAGCAATCCTTAACAGGAAGAGTGAAGCAGGGTTATTGCAATACCAGAACTTCAACCATACTACAAAGCAATAGTAACAAAAACAGCATGGTTTTGGCACCAAAATAGGTAGATCAATGGTACAGAATAGAGGACATGGACACAAACCCAAATAAATACAATTTTCTCATATTAGACGAAGGTGCCAAAAACATGCAATGGAGAAGAGATAGCCTCTTTAACAAATGGTGCTGGGAAAACTGGAAAACCATATGCAACAAAATGAAATTAAACCCCTATCTCTCACCCTGCACAAAAATCAACCTAAAATGGATCAATGACCTCTAAATCAGACCAGAGACCCTGCATCTTATAGAAGAAAAAGTAGGTCCAAATCTTCAACATGTCAGCTTAGGATCAGACTTCCTTAACAGGACTCCCATAGCACAAGAAATAAAAGCAAGAATCAGTAACTGGGATTGATTCAAACTAAAAAGCTTTCTCTCAGCAAAGGAAACTATCAGCAATGTGAAGAGAGAGCCTACAGAGTGGGAGAATATCTTTGCCACTCATACTTCAGATAGAGCACTAATTTCCAGAATATATAAAGAACTCAAAGAACTCTACACCAAGAATACAAATAATCCAATCAACAAATGGGCTAAGGAAATGAACAGACACTTCACAGAAGAAGATGTACAAGCAATCAACAGGGACATGAAAAAATGTTTGACATCTCTAGTAATAAGAGAAATGCAAATCAAAACTACCCTAAGAGTCCATCTCACCCCAATTAGAATAGCGATTATCAAGAACACAAGCAACAATAGGTGTTGGCGAGGATGTGCAGAAAAAGGTACACTCATACATTGCTGGTGGGGCTACAAATTAGTGCAGCCACTCTGGAAAGCAGTGTAGAGATTCCTCAGAAAGCTTGGAATGGAACCAACATTTGACCCAGCTATTCCACTCCTTGGTCTACTCTTAAAGGACTTAAAATCAGCATACTGCAGAGATACAGCCACAACAATGTTCATAGCTGCTCAATTCACAATAGCCAGATTGTGGAACCAACCTAGATGCCCTTCAGTTGATGAATAGATAAAGAAACTGTGATATATATATACATAATGGAATATTACTCAGCCATAAAAAATAATAGAATTATGACATTTGCAGGCAAATGAATGAAATTGGAGAATATCATGCTAAGTGAGATAAGCCAATCTCAACAAACCAAAGGAGGAATGATCTCACTGATAAGCGGATGATGACACATAATGGGGGGGAGGGGGCAAGAATGGAAGAAGGAGGGACTGTGTAGAGGGAAAAGAGGGGTGGGAGGGGTGGGGGGAAGGAAAAAAATTAACAGAATGAATCAAAAACTATTACCCTATGTAAATGTATAATTACACAAATGGTATGCCTCTACTTCATGTACAGAGAAACGATATGTATCCCATTTGTTTATAATACAAATAATCTTTTTTTAAATTTCAAATAAATATTTGGGGAAAAATATTCCCTGATGGTAAAATTCAAAATAAATATTCTCATGGGGTAATGATTTGACTTTTGCCATTTCTTCATTTGCATAATTTCTCACTATTTCTTTCAACTTAATTAGGCCAAGTAGGGGTTCATCTCTGCTTTTGAATTATCAGTTTTTAAAAATTGTTTTTAGGTGAAAGGAAATAAAACTTCCTTTCCTTTCTCATTATTAATGAGAATAATAATAATTATATTATTAATTCCTTCCTATCTATTTCATCTGGCATTGTATATCTATTAATTGCAGTGGAAAAATCAAATACAGAAATTGTTTTAAGAAATAAGAATTCTGACATATTTCAAAGAATACTTTATCTGTTAAATGACATTCAAAAAATAGAAGAAAAAAGAAATGGTGGATTATATACTTCAAAAGCTTTTCTAAGTCACAAGATTTGAAATTTAAACTTTTCTTTTCATTGTGAATATGCTCAGATATTTTGAGCCTTCTCATAAATTTACAAGCAATCTTAGATTGCAATATACTGTCCCAGAACATTCAAACATACATATATTTTTTGTGATGGTTGTTGTTCAACACCTCCCTGTATAATTTTATTAGCCTCTCTCTTCTTCAGGTTCAACAACATATTATTAGATGAATTTTTTAAAAAATAAACAACAAGAAAGGGAGACTATTTTTACCAGAGTGACTTTAGAAAATGGAGTTTTATCTTCTTTCTTTTTTTTTATAAATCACTTTCAAAAATTAACCTTTTAGAACTTCATATCATATTATTTACAGAGTAATAGAACTATTTTTGTTTGATCAAAAGATCTATCCTCCTGACAGAACTGTCCATATTGCTTAGATGCATTTCAACTTTTTTGGTTTGGGGGTTTGTTTTTTGTTTGTTGTCAATTTTGTCTCCAACTAACCTGACAATTCAACTTCAGAATGTATACCTCCACTCCAAAACAAAGATAATTTATGTCAATAATTTCTAAATGGAATTGTCATTCATTTACCACTTACACCTTTTGTCCCCCCCAAAATCAGTGTTATATATTTAATGTTTGAGTATCACAATATCTTGGTTGCTATTTAAGGCTCTGCTCTTAGTTGTTCATATCTGGAATATAATCTAGTTTTTTTTTTTTTTTTTTCTTGTGTAATTTGCTTGCTTGCTTTTGAACTCAGAAATAATTATTGTATTTTTGGATTCAGGAAAATGAGTAACATGGAGAGAACTTGGAGAGGGATTTTTATCATCAATGGTTCTAGGAAGACTATAATAATCATAATCAAATAACCTTCTATTGTTGATTAACTCAAATGCTCTTACACTCTTGCTTGTTACCTACAACATTATTTAATAATTGGTATGCTGAGAATGATATCTACTGTGAGTCAGACACTTCAGAATTTTTTTCTAAAAGCTAATTTTTGGTGGAAACATAGAGAATGTAAAAGGTCTAGATACTTATAAAGGAGAGAGAAAAGTAAAACACAATAATCAGAAAATGTACCAAAATCATTTAATATTTCAGTCAAGTTACCAACAAGAAGAAAACAAAATGAAAAGGAATAAATGAAGAAAGTAGAAAGAAGGGACTATTTACAAATTTGTGTGTAGGACTAAGTAAACTAATGACAGAAAGCAGTTATCATTCCCTGGTCTGGAGGGGCTAGCAGAAGGGAAATCCTCAGTTTGCTGAGCCTACCAGTTCGAGTCACCACAGAACAATAGAAATTTTTCTCACAGTTCTCCGTGGTATAAGTTTGAGATCACAGGGTGGGTCCTTCTGAGGGTCATGAGGAAAGAATGTGTTCCAGACCTTTCTTCTAGGCTGGTGGATGATCGTCTTCTCCATGTCTTATATTATCTCCCCTTTCTACATTTACTAGACTCCCAGAGAGCTGAAGCTATAGGAAAATTATTACCTAAGAGATCCTTAAGTATGGGAATAATTCTATGCATTGGGTGACTCTATCCCTTTAAGAAAGGATCCAGGGACAGTGATACCCTATATTTTGCCAGTTCTTCTCCTCTGATCTCTCAGCATCTACAAAGCCCAGCTGGAAACACACAGTAGAGAGCCTATTTGATTTCATGCTTTGAAGTTTTTTTTTTCAGAAAACAGAACAAGTAGAAGTAGGGTGAATGTGGGGTGGCCAAAGGAGAATATCTAGCACAATCTGCCACAGGGAAGTAACTCTTGTACCAGAGTTCAGGAAAGAGAGATGAACGGTTGTATAAGGGGATCAGTGTGTGTGTGTATTTAATTTATAAATATCCTCTCAAAACCAGGTTCTGAAATGCCTTCCAATAAAATTAAGGAACTAGAGGGTGAGAATCAGAGCAAGAGTGAAGTACGATTACTCACGAGAGTCTCTTATTTACAGGGTACATAAAAAGTGATTCATGAATTTTCAGTAGAATTTGTTTTCAATGAAACTATATTTAAGCCCAAAAGTTATCTTACACAACCAAAGAAAACATCTATGAATTGCTACCTGATCCGCTTCACAGCAATTCCTAAACTCCTAATATTGGAAAATTATGCTGTATTAGAAAATTGTATCTATTCTAATGCCTATGTTAGGAATTGGGTAATAAAAGAAAGACTTTAGACCAATTAAATTTAACAGCAGAATTTATCTGGGCAAAGAATGATTCATGAGTTCCCAAGCTCGGAGAATTCTCCCCCGCAGTGTAAGCAGTAAGTTTATACAGGTCAAGCACAGAAGTAAAGTGGAGAAAGCACCCTACTGTCTATACCTAGGTATTTGCTTTACTAGAGCCTGGTCTGATCAGTTAGCTGCCTGAGACTGGCAGAAAGTTGACTGCTTGTGATTGGCTACTTATTAAAAAATTAATTAAATAAATACTGCATTAGATTTTAGTTTAAGAGCGAAATCAGATTTCAATATGCTAAAAAGGAACTTGGAAAAAAAAGAGACAATCTTAGAATAATGATCTCCTCCTCATTTGCTTTAATAAGGGCAAGTAAAGCTCAGAGAGATGAAATGTAACATCTTACATTAATTGTTGAGTAAGAGGAGCACTCAAGATTTCTTGCTCCTTGTCCTTGTGTTTTGTTCGCTTTTTTATTTTTTGACCACAACTAATTTTCTACCCAAAGACCAAGGCCACTACAAATTTCTTTGAGTCCTGCAATGAAGTTTTCGTTACTTTCAGAGCTAAATTACTGCCTGAAGTGAGAACTGTAGCTTCCTTATTAATTACAATAACTTACCAAAACAATGTCCTGCATACCTCATAAAGGAACAGATAATTCTTTTTTTTCACATCATTTATGCTTTTATTTCATTTTTATTTTTTACAGACTGCGTTTTGATTCATTGTACACAAATGGAGTACATCATTTTCTTCCTATGGTTGTACATGATGTAGATTCACAACATTCATGTAATCATACATGTGCATAGGGTAATGATGTCTGTCTTATTCCACCATTTTTTATTACCCCCCTCTCATTTCTTGACTATCAATATTACTTAAAACCTAAGTCATTCCCAATAATGTAATTTCAAGTAATAATATCAATAAAAATGAAAGAAATGAAATGAGATCTTTTAAAAATTTCTTATAACTAAATCCAGAATAGAAAAATCATATAAAAATAATACATGTTTTATAAAATAATTGTCATAATCCATGTCTCCCTGAATTATCATACTTTGACAGTACTTTTGTGTATGTGTGAACGTATCCCTTTCCCCCAATGATAGTTATTAAATTGTAACATTATCATTTCCTTAACTATATTTGGAAATGTGGCCACAGGATAATGCATTATAGTCTATCTAAACGCTTACACTTTACAGAACACTCTTTAATAAAGCCTTTTGCAACTTCTTAAGTGAATCAATTTAAACAAATGCATAATTTTCAATAGGTCAATTTACTTGGATACGTTAAATCTTCAAGAGAGGTCTAGGTTAGGGTCCTGCTTTCAGCTTATCACCTAAAATAAGTGTAATTTCCATAAAAACAAATTGCAACATGTTTCAGCTTGTATGAGTGATCCAATTTTCCATAATGTTTTTATTGTCACAGTTGGAAACTGTACAGCCTACTTCATTTCAATTATTAGAATCATTCTGACTATTATTCTACCCACAAGGACCAGGGCAAATGCTTTCTGTGTACACACTAAGTTTGATTTCAGCTAGCAGCTGTTCATTATAAAGGAAATGATTCCCTGAATTCCACAGCACTTAAAACTATTTGGCAACCAAAGGGCTGTTTTCCTTAGTCTTCAGTGTAAGTTTTTTCTTATTTTCAATTGTTTCTCAGCTATTTTATCTATCTATTTAATTGTCTCAATATGTTTCTTTAGTTGAAAATGGCAGATTTCAGTTACCTATGCAAAAACTGTCTTACCTGACCCAAGCTCTGGGCAATAACAATAAAATAGAAACTCCTAAAAGAGAGTAAATTACCTGAAGCTATCCCTTCTTAAGGGCACTTGGCCTGTAAGTTTTCCAGCCCCTCTCTGAAGGAAGATTGGGGTTGCTGCTGTCGCAAGAAGAATTTGTATTTGCAAAAAAAAAAAAAAGTTCTTATTTGAAATCTTTAAACTTTTACTCCACAAGCTATAACATTTTTATAATTATGATTTTTGATGGAAAGCTTCTTGGTACCCACAGGAACATTTCAAAAATAACTACAGGCCTAAAAGTAAGAGTGTCAGGAGGAAACCTTTTATCCCCAGCTGCCTCTCCCTGATCCATACATGCTTAATCTCTGCTTTCACTAATACTTGTGCTGGAAGCTGGTTTGTTCCCCGCATAAAATTATGGAGTGGGATAGAGATGGATTTCCGAACCTGAGGTTCAGGTAAAAAGATATGTCTCCAGACACTGCAATTGCAATATGGAAAATATTTTCCATATAAATTATTGTTAATGATATAAACTATTGTTAAGGACTATAGTTCTGAACTTGGCTAAGTACTGAATTGGCCTAAGCACATTATCAGTTGTTGTGGACAATCCAGAAATCTTTTTGGTGAGAAATAACATTTTTCCACTGGAAAAATTGTTCCAAGTTTCCAAGAACTCCCACAGGTCAAATTATTCTTGTTTGAAGACAAAATGATTCTATGTGCATATATACATATATATGCATATATATATAGAGAGAGATAGATATAGACATATTCCACCAAAAGACTATTAGAACTGATAAATTCCACAAAGTTGCAGGATACAAAATCAACACAAAAACCAGTAACATTCTAATATGCCAATAACAATATTATGGAGAAAGAAACAGAAATAATTCCCTGGAAAATAACTGCTAAAAGAATTTAAAATACCTAAGAATATATTTAACAAAAGAACTGAAAGACTTCTACCATGAAAATACAAAAGTCTGAAGAAAAAACTGAATGTGCACGTACACGCAAACACACACACACACACACACACACACACACATGAGTAAGAGTAGTTCCCATGTTCATGGATTAGGATAGTTAATGTCATTACAATGTTCATACTACCCCAAAGTGATCTATAGATCTGATGCAATTTCCATCAAAACACCAAAAAACTAGGAAAAATAATTCAAAAATATATTTGTAAGCACAAAAAGACCTCAAAGAGTCAAAGCAATCCTGAGAGGAAAACAAAAACAAAAACAAAAAAAAACAAAACAAAACAGGAGGCAGCACATACCTGAATTCAAAATATACTGCAAATCTGTAGCAATCAAAATAGCTTGGTATTGGCATAAAAACAGACACAGACCAGCAGAACAGAATAGAGTGATAAGAAATAGCTCCATGAATTCATCACCAACTAATTCTCAACAAAGGCACAAAAATCCTCCACTGGAGAAAGAATAGACTACAATAAATGGTGAGCTGGGAAACTGTATATCCATATGCAAAAGACCGAAGCTTAACACCTGATTTTCCATGTATAAAAAGCAACTCAAAATGGATCAGAGACTAAATATAAATCCTGAAACTATGAAACCACTAGAAGAAAACATAGGGGAAATACTTCAAGATGTTAACAGAAAATTTTTTGGATAAGATTCCCAAAACACAAACAGAATAGACAAATAGGATTTGCACAGCAAAAGAAACAATCAGTAAAGGGATAACCTACAGGATGTGGGGAAAAGTTACTGATTATTCATCTGACAAATAATTAAATACATAGTATACAAAAGAATTTTAAAAATCAATAGCAAAACCCCAAAGAATTCAATTTAAAGACTGGCAAAATAATGAATAGATAGTTCTCAAAAATAAAAAAAAAAATTAACTGGCCAACAAATTCATGAAAAAAAGCTCATCACTAATCATCAGGAAAATGCAAATCAAATTGCACCAAGATATCATCATCTCATCTTAGTTAAAATGGCTATTATCGAAAGACAAGAAATAACAAATGGTGGCAATGATGTTATACTAATTTGTGATGTTAGTATAGTCACTGTGGAGAACAGCGTGGTGTTTCCTGAAAATCTGAAAACTTATCTATCTTAGGATTCAGCTATCCCACTTCTAGGTATATATTCAAAGGAAATGATATCAGCATATCAAAGAGATAGCTATTCTCATGTTTATTACAGCACTATTCACAATAGCTAAATATGGAATCAACTTAAATTCTCAACAGATGAATGATCACAGAAAATCAGGTATAATATAACACAATAAAATGTTATTCAGCTACAAAAAGAATGATCTTCTATTTGCAGCAAAACGGATAGAATTCGAGGATATTATATTAACTGATATAAGCTATTCACGAAAAATACCACTTATGTTTAACTGTACAAATTTATAGGGTATCACATGATAATTCATTACATGTATACTATATGGAATGATCAAATCAGTGTAGTGCTTAACATGAGCACAGTATGTAAGTGTTCAGAGTGAACAACATGTTGTATTTGGGTCTTAAAATTATTTCCCTTGGTAAGCTACATATACAATAATTGGTAGACTTTGGATGATCTTACATTTTCTTACTCTTTAAATTCTATATCCCTATAATCAAATTCATCAAAAATTATAACAGCAAAAAATGAAAGAAAATGAAAATCATTTTTTCCACATACACATGGGGTAGGGGAGAGAAGGAAGGGGAGAGACAGAAAGAGTCATACATATGATTATATATGCATTTGTGTCATGGATATGATATGCATACATCCCCTATAAGGAGCCATTTCCAATTTTTGCTAAATCAAACATTACTTCATTGAATAATCTCATGCAGGCCACTTCATAGACATGCAAGTACAGCATTAGTATATGTTGTTATTTGGTCTAAAATAGAATTACTACATCCAAGAATATATTTCTTTCTTTCTTTTTTTTTTTTTTTTAGGAAAAACAGTTTTAATAACTCTTCAAATATTCATGTCAGCTTGTAAGAAGAAAATGAAAACCTACTATGTCTTAAAGTAAAATTAAGGCTTTTAAAGAAAGTATTCAACTTCCCTCCATACAGGTTTGCAATTTACATTCTGATATCACTCTAGGAAGGTGCCTCTTTCCCAAAAACCCAACAGCAGTCTTATGAAATTCTTGGTATGGGACAATCTTGTTAGATGGGGTATGATTGTTGATTACGGTATTCTTTGTGCCAATAATGCTGATGATAAATAGCAGAATAATGACATTCATACTGAGAAAGCTGAAAACAGTGACTTCACATTTGTCAGTATGGGTTTCTCATATATATTCATGAGAAAGGCTTCTAATAGCTTTAAAGAAAAAAAAGACAGATGATAACATTTTCTGAGTAAAGGATATCAGACACTGAGCTAATTGTTTTGCAGATCTTATCTAATTTGATTCTTTAAAAAATCTATATAGTAGTTATTGTTATTTACATTTTACAGATAAGAAAAGGGAGGATCCTGAGAAGTCAACTCACTTCAGATCACACTGAACTTCAATAATTCGGTCAGATTTGTACCTGAATTGATGTGACTGCAAAGGACATTCATTATGTCAGAATGTGATGCTAAGCAGTGGTGGAAAGGCACTGTTTCTGCACTATAGGATATATTTTGTTATATTACTAGCATTTGTGAATGCATATTTTATTTGACAGTATTTATAAATCATGTGTTTCCTTCTCAGAATAGCTGGTAGTGCAGAAATGCTTCCATATGCTAGAAGTTTGTTGTGTGCTTTTGATAAGGGGGAGAGAATGTCAGTCTGTGGTTTTCCTACTTATAATCACTCAACTACAGCATGTATAAATTTAGAAATGGTATTCCCACAAAATTAACTTCAACCAGCTTTCCATTCCTGTTGCCCTCAAATGACTGATAAAGTTATATGTGCAATTCAGTACTGTCACAAAATAATGTTTTTTTAGGGCTCAATTTATTAGTTATAGAGGTAAAAGAAATTTGCTAATTAAATAATATTTAAATTTCCAAATTCAGAAACATTTAGATTCTGACCTTTCGGTATTAAATAACAAATAATTTTTAGTTCTCACAATTCTAAATTCAACTTTCTCACTCAATAACTACTAACATTTTAAAAATTGTAACTAAAATTTCTTGAAATCACTTTTTTTACACCACATATAAAATGGCTTATAACAAGTCAAGGATTATTTTGACAATTCAGCAAAATATTCTATGTGAACTACTTAACACCTCTTTTTTCAATGAGTGATAATTATATAAGAGAAAGTTGCCTGAGTTAGTAGTCAGGAACTGAGGTTTATATCAACCATGGTATTGCCTGCCCCTTACCAATATTGAATTTGGACAAACCACTTTAATCAGAGCTTAAATTACTTATGTGTTATAAGGTCAGTTAAAGGTAGTTTGGCGAGTCCTTTTAAATCCATGGAATTTAGGGATGTATTATTTGCTTTTCTGCTCTCATTCTTATTTCCAGAAAAAGTAGTATGTCCCATTTATCTCCTTCTTTCAGTTTTAAGTTGCTTTCTGCTTTTAATATCCATTCATTCTCAAAATCACCATCAGAAGTGTAGGTATACAGCATAAAATCTCTAGATAAAAAGACAAGAAAATGCCCATGAATGAGAAAGACCATGATTTTCTAATCCTTCTCATGTGAAAATATATAAATGCCTCTGGACAATATATATATTGTTCAAAGTATAATAAGTATGATGGTTTCATACAATGAACTATTTTACATAAATAACTACCCTGACAGTTCATAAATGGGTTAGAAAAATTATAGATTTGAGAATCTTTTTTAAACATGTTGTACAGTACTCAAAATCCATAATCTACTCATATTTTCAAATTCATTTTTATAAAAGAAAAACAGCTCTTAAATTTTTTTCTACCTTTTTCATGGTTCTGTTTTGTTGAACTGTGTAAAACCACAGAGTCACAGAATATTAATTTACCAATATATTTTGACAGAAATATATTGCTGTGATTATGCTAATGTCTCTTGTCCAAATGGCATAAAATAACCTCTTACTACAATGCTCTCCATCATAAACACATACTGCATACCTATTACATACAAGGTACTAAGATAAATTCTGTAATAACACATTAAAGGCTGTTGTTCATAGTTTATGTATTTTTATATAAATAAACAAATATATATTTATATTTATATAGTCACAGTATATAAATATTTAGAAATAACTAAAACATAAGTATGTGACAATTGCTAATATAGACATAAAACTTAAAATCAATGGAGCTATGAGAAATGGAGGTTAAATTTGTGACTATCAGGTCTATTTGGCAAAAGTAAAAATTGACTATATAGAAGCATATGTTGTATTTTTTTAAGGAGAATATAGCAGGTAGTACATCATATGAACTGTGATAACTTCATTTTCTCAAACTTAGTTGTTCCACTTATTCAATTTTTATGTTTCCTTTGTCCTCTGCATTCTATCCACTTCAATAGTAACAGTTATATTTTTGTGTTGTTTAACATATGTTCATTAAAGTCATGAGTTGAATAAGAATGCTAATTTCCTTTTACTTTTTTGTATTTCCTAATGTAGTAAAGGAATTCTTAGAAATAAAACAAGAAAATTGCAACTATTTGTATCTAATAGGCGTGTCTCCTGTGAAAATTGAGAGATAGGAAAAACAGATCATTCAATCAATAAAACTCAGTGAATTAGAAAAAATGTATAGAAAAGTTTCCTTATACAAAAAGTACTTAATTTTTAAACTGTAATGGAAAATCCCATTCATAAAACAAGATTTTTAAAGTGCATAAGTATAACCTAAAGTAATGCACACATATGCCCATGACTACACTCAAGTCTATTGCAGTATAATAGATCCTAGTGATTATACTAAAAATAGCAAAATTCAATTAAGTAAAGTGGTAAGTTGAGGGAAATGTTTGGGGCAGCCTGGGGGAACCAGATGTCACTAGAGGTTGTGGTATCCTTCTGTAAAGACCACAAAATTGCCTTGGCAAATAAGGGAGGAATCAGTCCACGAATCTAATTCTACTTCTCTATTGATCCCAGGTGTTTACTATGTTGAATCGGAAAATAAAACGTGTCTTAAAAATTTCCTATTGCTATGCCAAGATATCTGAGATTGAGTAATGTATAAAGAATGAAGGTTTATTTAGCACATGGTTCTGGAGAATAAGAAGTCTAAGAGCATGACACTAGCATCTGCTTGACATTTTGAAGGGACCTTCTTGGTATATCATATGTGGCAGAACATATCACATGAAGAGTCAGAGTAAGCATGCCGGCTCAAGTCTCTGCTCTTCTTACAAAGATACAAATATATTCAGGGGGCACCACTGCCACAATATCATCTAATTCTAAAGACTTCCTAAAACCCACCTCGAAATATCAAGATGTGAATTTGGGGAATTAGGTTAGACATTAGTCCATTTTCTGTTGTCATAACAAAATCCCTGAGGTAGGGAAATGTGTAAAGAAAAGAGACTAATTTAGCTAACAATTTTGGAAATGGTAAGTCCATGATCAGGCAGCACCTTTAGGGTTGATCTCTGGTGAGGGCCCTTCTGGCTGGGTGGTAACATGGAAGATGGCAATGTGACAGGGACATATGAGAGATGGAGATTTCACAAGGTAAAACAGAAAGCAAGAGAGTGGAGAAGGGCCAACTGCTTTTTTTCCTGAAACTCTGAGAACTAATCAGGGTCTCACAATAACTGTGTTAATTCTTCCAGAGGGAACACCCCCCACCAATGACCTCACATCTCCTAGTAGACTCTGTCTCTTGAAAGTTCCATCACCTCCCAACATTGCTGCATGGAGGACCAAGTTACAACACATGGGCACTGAGAGGACACCATCAGACACCAAAGCACAGCAGGTTTCCAGTGAGTGGACTTTTAGGGGCTGCACTCAACCCAGAGTAAGGCACAATCCTAAATGACCAGAGTTAAAATGCCCAGATTACTTTTGTGAATTCTAGCCTCGGAGGGTTTGGAGGTTTTCAGGAAGTTTTGAAACAAGGAACTAGTAGAGCAGAAATCTGAATGGAAAAGGAAATGAAGCCTGAAATTGTGGAATGAGGACGGCACAGACAGCAGTACATGCCGCACAAGCCTGCCTTCCACCCAGCCTCACTGGAAGTCGAGGACCTTTCCTGGAATACTAACAGCTGCCAAGGTTGTGTTTGTGCCGAGGGGAGTGAAAAGCTTATACGGGCACTTACCTGCCTTTCCCGTAAAGAAAGGGTGAGCATGTTTGGTGTGAGCAGAGAAGAACAAGCAGATCTGCTGAAAAGAAAAATCATCACTGACATCTTTAAATTGCATGTAATCCTAATTAGTTCTGTTTTTCATGACTGCAGGATCCAGACACTATTTGTTTTTCTTCTAATAGAACTTTGTTAGAATGAGGTTCAGGTGTGTGCATCAGCAAAAATAAGTGACTTTAGAAAGATATTTACTTTATTTTCATTTAGTCCAACAAATGTGAGAATAAGCAATTCAGATCTGGTAGGCCAGTGGTATGGACTTCAAGATCCCGTCTCCTTTTACTTTTCTGCTAAATCATTTCCAGTGTAAGGTGCCACATTACCTCATGCTATATATAGTATTTTAAAACTAATGCCTCTAGCCCTAACTATGTAATGTTCTCTTATTGTATCTTGTTCTCCAGTCTTATAGCTCAAATTGTATTTGAAGTTTCTTCAAGGCTTTGTCAGATATAACTTAGAAAATATTTATGGTGTAGTAGATAGAATCCTGCAGTAGAAACACACACACACACATCATGGACTTCTCTGTCACTTACAAATGCACCCAGTAAAAATAATGTGATACTGTTTCCATTTTGTCATACTAAAATGGCAGTATAGTAGCAAATATGCCTATCTCAGAGAAATAGAGTGAAAAATCACATAAAATGCATGTATGGAGGAGAAAAATAATTTACCAAGAATGTTGTTAATAATTGATTGAAAGTGTAAAAAATAATGTGAAAAGGATGGAGAGAGAATAGGAGGATACGAAAGAAAAGGAGGTGAAGGAAAGAAAGGAAGGAGAAAAGAGGATAAAGAGGAGGAGGCAAGAACAGAGACAAAGACAAGGAAGAAGAAAGCAAAAAATATTTTCTCATGAGATTATCATATTATTTTAAAAATACTATACTTTCAGTATAATTCAACAGACTTATTATCATTTAGTCATTCAAGCTGCCAAATCATCAGAATGCAAGTCATGAGATAAGTTTGCCTTTGATTTCTTAAATTTAGGAGACTGTGCAATATATTTTCTCATTGTGTTAAAGAGTTAACAGACTCGTGGATTTTAGGTGAGCAGTACAAACTGCAGTAGGCAGACCTCTAAAGATATCTTATCAAAACTCCCCACCTCAGGTTTTTGAAAGATATACTAATCTGTGAAGGGGTTCTGCAGATGGAATTAAGGTCATAAACTTTATGATGAGGAGAGTACCTTGAATTATCTAGGTTAACTAAATCTAATCAAAATAAGCCCTGAAAGCTGAGAACTTTCACCAGTAAGAGTCAGAAAAGACACAACAGAAGATGGGGCTAAAGGAGAAGTCAGAATTGTTAGAGCTTTGAAGGAAACTGGAGACAGAGTTATTTGCTCTGAGATGTAGGGTCCTTGCACAAACCCTAGAAGGAGGGCTATAGAAACTCCTGGAAAGCACGGGAAGGAATATGAGTAGTCTCTTGGAGCCTCTCACCAATATCCAACAGGAAAATGAGAACTCAGCCTCAGAAACACTAGGAATTGAATTCTGTCAACACCCTAAGTGAGTTCAGAAGCAAATTCTTTTTTGTTTGTTTGTTTTTTAATGGTACACATTAGCTTCTTTATTGAAGATGCAGCTCAGACCCATTTATATGAAAAGTGTGTAATGACAAAATATATAATGACCCTTTAACCTTTTTGGAAGGTTTTAGTAAAGCCTCCAATAAGAAAAGTAGCCCTGCCTCAGCAACGTAGTGAGATGCTCCACAATTCAGAAAGGCCCTGTCTTAAAATAAAAATAAAAGCCAAAATAAATTAAAACTTTAAAAAAGAAAAGAAATCCTATAGACTTCTTGGTTTTAACTTTATGAGACCCATAATAAGAAATAAGAAGTCTGTGTTGACCTAAATCATTAAATGTGTGATAATTTGTTAAAGCAACAACAGAAACTAATGTATTCATGAAACTAGGTTTCTGGATGTTAAGTGGAATAAAACCAATTCTACCAGAATGTCCAACATACAACATATGCTTTCTGAAATTTCCAAAACACGTTCTAAATTTTATGATTTTAATCAAAATTATTTGTTGATTCAAAAAAGATAGCAATTTTAATATAAAACAACAGCTACATTATCTTAATGCTACTCATTTATGTGGGTATAACTTTGTTTTCTTCCTTAGAGAAAGAATTGCTTGATATTATAATAAATGCACCAAATCAACAAGCATTCCTATTTTATAAGCACCTTCTATCTTATAAAATGTAAACAGAAAATGTGAGGAAGCTCATTACACTTGCATCTCAGAAACCTGCACAATCCAACGGCTAGACATTTTTAAAATAGCTTTCTTGTTGGGTCAAAAAGTTATGTGGCTCTTCTTGCATAACATAGAAAGACCATTATAGAGAGAGAAATAAAATCTTTAGATGTGAGAAACCTGCCACTTGCCATGTGGCTGCTGGATTCATGAGCCAACTGTACAATCTATTGTGTGTGACCATGTGGATGTATCTTTCTAGTTAACTATGTAAGACCTAGATATTTCTTTGAAGTATTCCATTTCCCTGAGGTCTCTAAAGACACACTTTTACACAATTATCTTTGACTTTTGAAGCCCTGGGGGAAAAAAAAATAAGAAAATGCCTGGTGACCATGACCTCTGGTGCTGTCTTTCTAAGTGCAAAAGCAAATCAAAGCATTTATGCACCCGTTTAGTAGAGTAAAATAGATTGCTATTTATACATATTTGATATTTTTAAAACTTTATTAAAAACACAACATAATACAGTCACAAGGAGTTATTTTTACATTTTTAAGATTTATTTTCTAACAGAAATATTATATTAACAAGGGTATTTTAGTCATCTAAAGATTTGTAGATACCAATACTTAATATATTATAGACAATTTGTTTCCAGTCCCCACTCCCAAGACAATCCAAACATTAAACTTTGAGGAAAAAAAAAGTCAATTACTATAAAAATAATTCACCATGTAATTCCTGTGAGCAAAACTTTGTTGCATGAGAATATTTATGTTTTATTTACTTATTATTTTAACAAATACTGATTTCCTTGATAGCAGGTACTATTTTTGGTGTAATGGACACAGTAAAGAATAAATCAGATAAAGTTCATGAAGAGTGACAATTAAAATAAAAGTGAGTGAGCCATGTATAGTGACCAGTGTTCCTATTTTAGCTCAGGTTATCAGGGAAGAAGGTTACAGGTCAGAGAATTTAGTGGGGCAATGAGTCATGGAGATATTTGGGAGTAAATTTTCAGCCACCAGAGGATTTAAAAGAGAATGTGATTGACCTTTTAGAGATTCAACAGAGGACACCAAGCTTACACTAAAAGAATAGCCTGGGACAGATGACACAATGCCTTCTAAGCATCACAACTAAGTAGAACTCTATTATTTCCAAATATGACAAAAATCATGGCAAGTGTTAAAATGTTTATGTTTTAAAAGTATCAACCACTGCCTAATGGTAAATAAACTGGTGTGAAAATACAAGCAGTGAGTTTGACAAAATGGTTTTTGTAATAGTCCCAACAATTAATGAGGATTACATGGGAAAGTATAACTATAGAGGTATGGGAAAGTATAACTATAGAAAACTCTGACTTAATAAAAGTTTAGAAAAATGAGTTGGTAGGAGTTACAGGAATTAAATACAAGGGATGATGAAAGGGGGGATTCAAGACTGCCTCTAAAGTGCTTTTCCCTGAGCAACTGACTAAATAGCAGTGTACTTTATTGAGATGGGAAGAGGAGAGGGACAGAGTATCAATAAACTAGTACTGGACCTGTTGCAATCAGCCACTTACTAAGCAACCAGACCAAGACATCAATATTGCAATGGGATATGTGAATCTGGAGCTCATGAAAAAAGCTCTAACCTGAAATATAAACTTTGGAGTTATTATCTTTTAAATGATATTTAAAATTCTGGAACTAGATGACATGACATAGAGATTTGGACAGAAACAAGATGAAGCATGTGTTTTCAGCCACGAGATATTGTCATGTTTTGAGCACAGGAAGAAATGAAAACATCATTAAAATATAGAAAGAAACTATGAGTGAAAGCAGAGAAAAAATAGGCGAGTGGTGTCCTAGAGCAAAGTGAAGAGAGAATATCAAGAAAGAGAGTAGGCAATTCTATCAAATATATTTGAATATGGAGAAAAAATTGTGTACTGAAGGTTCAATTTTAGATTTGGCAATGACTAGAGTCCCAGTTTAAATGGATACAAGAAAAGATGTAGAAAAGCAATGCAGACAGAGTGAAAGGACGAAGGAGAGATTAAGTGAAAGTGGTGAATAGACACAGACTATGGTTGTGTGTGCATCTGAGAGCAGGAACTTCCTAGGAAGTGTGTGTAACAACAGGCTGGGATGCAATGATAAGCATGGGGAGTCTCTACAAACCTCAGTAATTCATAGAAAGTGATAGGATTGTTCAAAGAAGAAATTAAAGATATAAGGAAATTGGAGTTTCTAGAGAGCACACTGGAAGGTTAGTGGCTAGGGAACAGTGTGGCATCAGATCACCTTATGAGATGAGTAGAGCCATAGAGGGATAAAGAGGATGGGCATTTGGCACCTCTCCAGGAGTATAGCTAGTTCTATTAAAGGTCTTGTTGAAGGCCTTTGATATGATGTTTTGGAGAGCAAATATAAATAAGGTGTGTGTATGCTTCTCTTTATTCAACAAAAAACTTAGTATACTCTGTGTGCTGGATTCTGTATTAGGTGCTGGAGATATAATTTGAGTAAAATTCAGGATTTTATTTTATCTTAACAGTTATTTAATTTAACTTAAATGTGACCTAGATTGATTTCAAGACCTACCTCTGTGTTAAAATAACTAAGTTTTTTTTCTTGAAAATGCTAGTTTCAAGTTTACTCTCATCCTAAATACAATTCCAAAATAACATCTGACAATTTTCAATTAGTGAATATTAAATAAATTAATCAAGATATTAAAAGTGTCCAAAAGTCATTGAGATTGCCAAATTGTATACATTTAACATAATTCCAAATGCATCTGTGAGATGTTAACTTTTATTCTTATGATTCCTTATTTTCTACAAAATTCTGTTATATTAGAAAAGAATTGACCTTGTTTAAATATTGTGAATTACAAATAAAAAGACACTTATTTGACTTTCCTATAACTCCTATGAGAAAGATAAGTCAACAATTTAAATATTCCCTACAGGTTTCTAATCCTTAATAAATTGATTTAAAAGATTTACTATTTGACATAATACCCTTACAAAGATATAAGATTGCTTAATTTAGGCAGCTTAATTGCCTTTATAAACACAATTTCATAAAAGAATTGCAAAATATTAATTCTATTCTTTGGCTCTTGAGAAAACAATAACAAAGTCCTCCTGATTATAAACCTTGAGATTTTCTTAATCAATTTTGCAAGGATATTTGGAATTGAATGAGGATTGATAACCACTTTCCTTCATTAAAAAAGTTAATTCATGTCCACAACAACAAATAAAAAGGAATATAATTATTTTTAAATAACTGAAAGTTATTTTTCTCTACAGATTCTTAGCATTTTCTATTTCTTTATTATTTGGTCTAATATTTCTTTATCATTGAAAAGTAAAATGTGTAAGAATGACCAAAGAATAAACCAGGTCATTCATACTTCTGCATTTGCCACCAAAATTTGCAAATCAAAAAATAATTAAACTTTAATTTCATCACTTGAGTTTTTTTTTTTTTTTCTTTAAATGGCAAAGAAATAGTGTATTCAACATGTCAGACTTACATGGAAAGAATTCAGGAGACATTTGTAGTAAATTGGATATGATCCAGACCACAATGACCTCAATTGAAATTGAAAAATTCACAGGAGACTGATTACAGAAGTGGAAAGTTAAAGATATGGAAATTACACTTGATAGACATGACACAATTTTAGCTAAGAATAAGGACAGCACTCAAAGCCACAAAAGGGAAAGTGACAGCCTGGAAAACAAGGCAGAAACATGAAGCAACCAGGGCTTCTTGCTGAAAGGTTGGACTTTTTCTATTGTATGAAAAATATGTTAGTATTTGCTCAATTTAATTACTCAGTAAAGGTCAAGGTAGTATACTATTGCAAAATACAATGCTTTCATAAGAGCTGAAAATAACTTTACTCACTAAAATTCAAGAGAATAAAATATAAGAATTTTATACATTAGTATTACATCACTGAGTACTAATGAGGGAGGACCAAGTTAGCAGTATTTGCAAATAGTCAATACTGTATATTCTCAATATACAATATACATGTTTATACATGTTTCAGAAGTGAGTTCCATCTTAGACTTAACTCCTTGAAAGAAACAGAACAATTGTATTTAATTTTTTAAATTCCTCCTTTCTGAATACCACTGGATATTCTTTTTTAGTCTATGACAATGACTTTTCTATTTTCTCTGCTTGACCTTTAAATGTATAAATTCTTGAGAGCATTCACCCAGAATTTCTCTGGATTTCTGCTCTATTCCAAGATTATCTTCTGTCTCATGGATTTTAATGCTCTCTCCAAACTGGAGACTTTAAATTTATGTTTTCTTCCAGCACTAACCTCTCTGTTGATATCAAGTCTCATGCACAACAATGTACAACCTACTCAATGTCTTCATGAGGAAATAGATATCTCACAGTTGATATTGATAAAAAAGAATCTATGCTTCCTTCACCTCAAATCTGATTGCACCCAAGATCTTCCCTTTATGGTAAGGGGTAGTGACGACTATCAAGAGCCCTGCATGTCATTGTTGAGACTCTTCTCACAAACCCTGGGTCTATGCATTAGTATGCTGAATCAGCTCTACCTCCAAAACGTGGGCATAAAATTTAAATTCTCATCATTTCTTCCAATTCTTTATTATGGGATCTTTAAGTGAAATGCAATAAGTTGATTAATCACTAGTGATCAAATCATCTCCCTGAAGACTTAAAGCTGAACCTTAGTCATGACCAACTTATCTCAAGAAGCTTTTAGTCAACATCTAAGGGCTAGAGACTGTGGAAACAAAATAAACACAAAATAGTCATTTTAATATTATATTTAGCAAACACATAACATTTATAATATTGTAAGCACCGTCTGAATCATTTTTTAAATATTAACTCTTTTAATCCTAATATAATGACTCATTAAACAATATACGACCATGCTCCAGATGAAATTTCATACAAGGGAGAACTGAGGCCCAGAGAGATTAAAGGAACTGACCAAGAACACATGGCTGGTAAGTAGAGAGCCAAGACTGAGCAGTCTAGCTTCATGCAAGTCAATGTGTACCAAGCATAAGCACAGAAACCAGTGGAGGAACTATAAGAACAAATGACTTAAATATATAGTGTAAGGTGTAAGAATAAAGTTGTGACCATGATGCTATAAAACAGTGAATTTCTTTTTTTTTTAAAGATTGGGCAAGATTTCCTAATTCAGGACATGCTAAAAAATACATTCAATGAAGAAGAAATAGTACTGAAGAAAGCTGAGATGAGAAATAGCAATTTTACTAGCACAAGATTTGCCTTGGCAAAGGGCATAAAATTCATTTACTCGTTTAAAATATATTTGGTGAGTCCCTGCTGTAGAAAAAGCCCTGTTGAAAGCACAAGGCATACAAGACATGCTAGGTCCTGTACCGGTAGAGTTCACAGTCTAGGAGGAGATAAAAACTAATTAATTAGATAAACACATTAAGTGACTGAGGAGTGCTATGAGAAAAATGAAATAAGGTGATATTGCAGAAAGTAACTTCAGGACAGGAGGTCTCTGTAAAGCAGGCACTTTGTTGGATGACAGGAGCAATTGGAAGAAACCAGCCACATGCAAATTTCAGAGGAGAGCACTACAGAGAGCTACTTTGTAAGGCAGAAGCAGAGTTGAATTGTCGCAGGATTTTAATGAATGTTGTACTTCAGCAGAGTGGGTCAAGGAAAGAAGAGCACAAGATGATGTCCGACAGTGAGCAAGGTCCCTACCAGCACTGCTCACAATAAACATCTTGGTGAAAAATTATTTTCTATAGCTACATGAAATTCAAGTAAAAATTAGTGGACCAAAAAATCAACCAACTGGGCTGGGGTTTTGGCTCAGTGGTAGAGCTTGCCTGGCACACGTGATGCACTGGGTTCCATCCTCAGCGCCACAAGTTGTGTCCCATCTACAACTTAAGCTAAAACTATTTTTTTAAAAAATCAACCAACTACCTAGTTGCTCCATCTAAGAAACCACCTAATCTAAGAAAAGAATAAAACACTTCTTTTGTAATCCATTAAGAGTCATTTTAGTTATCTGGAGAGATCCCATAACCCTCTCCAAACAGAACTCACATGAACCAATATAGAATATGTCATAATTAATTTCTTCACTCTCTTTAAATTAGTCCTATCTCCCAGGACCTCAAACTTCTACTGAAAATATTATTTTACTGGGAAGCATCTAAGTTTCACAAGATTATAACAAACTATAGGGAATAGTATCCATGATTTTAGCAATTTTGTAATGGAAATATTACTGTTCTTAGACTGCCCCTGAGTAACTCACCTGTTCTCTAGTAAATTAATTTTGTGTAATAAATGGAGACAGGGGATACTTCTAAAATTGACACATTTGAATAAAAATTTATAATACCAGTGTGAATGCATTAGATAGATTCATAATCAGTATGTGGGAGTAACAGTTAAACACTTTTGAGCAAGTAACATTGAGGATATAGAATACCAATGATAAAAATCAATACAATTGATTTTTTTGACTAGTTGAAAATATGATAAATGAGATAAACCCATGATTGTTCTGGATTCCAGCAATACTTATAATTTTAATGTAAGAATAGGATGTATAAAAAATTATGTTACAAGCAAAATAATAAGCAATAGGTAAATTTATTATTGTGTACCCATATCAGGAGATGCACAGTGATATAATCAAATTCAATGTAAAAACTTTTTAACTGGTTTTCCATTAATGGACATGTAAAAAGGGGTTCATTTAAGCAGAAATCAATGTGCCAAATTGGTCTATTTTACCAGCTTGCTATAATTACAAAACTTGAGTACTTCCCTCAATAACAATACTTCTGTTTACATTAGGTGAAGAAAACTTTGTACAGGGAAAATAGAATGAATTGAGGGAATGGGGAAGCCTGTGTTGTGGAATAAGGTAATCAGTAAGCATTAGTGAATACAGTGTAAGTACATGGTACATTGGTATATACAGAGACACTGAGAGAGATACGTGATTAGTACACAAAAATTGTTCCAGTGCGTATGAACAATTTCATGATAATTTCTTTTTAAAAAGGCAATGGCATCATGATTAGAGTACGTTCAGATCACTGGTTACCAAGGCACTTTTAAAATTTTTTCTCAGTGTTCTTTCATTCCTTATAATTAATATCTCCAAAAGGCAGACACGACAGACATTTAAATCTGTCCATTTCACCACTTATTAACATTTTTGTGCTAGATGAGTAGGAGGAGATGCGTAAGCTCGTGATTAAAGGGAGTTTCTCCATTATTTCCACTGAGTCATTATCGGTATTTGTTATGCCTCCCTTTCATTAATATGAAAGTGAACAATTATTAAAA
The DNA here is from genome assembly GCF_902686445.1 of Sciurus carolinensis. NCBI lineage: Eukaryota > Metazoa > Chordata > Mammalia > Rodentia > Sciuridae > Sciurus > Sciurus carolinensis. The sequence goes on from NC_062224.1 coordinate 93,217,384, forward strand.
GCTTTGCACAATGTATTTCTTCACAGAAGGTATAAATAACCCTTAACAAACCAGTAATTCACGCTTGTTCCTGTTTCTAAGGAAACCTTATCCCTGATCTCGTTTTTCTCTTAAGGTTCAGTGATTCCATCCAATACTAACCACGTTTCAGTGGCATCTGAACAGGCAGCCACTGCCAGGATCTGCCAGTCTGATTCATTAGAACTGAGTTAAAACAGAGCTGCCATGACCCAAATAGAAGCTTGTACCACCAGTTCAAGTTGGTCTTCATTTACCACTGGAAATTTCAGGTTAAGAACCCTGATCCACATCTGATTCACGTCTCTTCTGTAGATCCTGCTTTTATTTTCTACAGTAAACAGCATAAACTCACAAGATGGAAGTATGACTATTCCTTAATATATGCTGCAGATCCCATCCCTTCTTGTTTTCTCCATGACTTCAATCAATTAAAATTCCATCTAGGCCTTGAAGCTTTTCCATATCACAGGCTCATTCTTCTTTGCTCATAATTGAACAGTGCCCTCCCTAATTTAAGAATACCCCTTTATCCTCATTTCTTACTTTCACAATAAACTCCTCAAATTGTAGACTTCTACTTGATGAAAAATAATACATATATATTTGTATATTTCTTTTCAATGTACACTGCTTAATGTTCAACTTCACCTATAGAAATCATCTTTTACAATAGTTCTTTGGTAAATGAGGACATCATGAACACCTAGCATATGGGGACTTCAAGTCTTGAGATGGTAATAAACTTCCTACATGCACATTGACAAGTAACTGCATGACAAAGTCAAGCTGAACCATAGCTCTGGAAAATTATATATATATATATATATATAAATATACATATATATATGTATATTTATATATATAAATACATAAAATTATATATATATATATAAATGAATATATACACATCATTTATTTGGAGGTCTCAGTTTAGTGGTTACTCTAAGTTTTTATATTTTCTCTGAAACATAAATCATAAAAATATTATAAATGTAAGCAATAAAAGGAAAATATTAAAGGCATCTTGTTTCAGTTTCTTCTTTCACTGACAAACGTAAAAACTGAGTAATTCATAACAGCTACCCTCATTTCTCACAGACACCATTTCTTAATGCTCTGTAATTCAACTCTCAATAATCTACTCTAACAGCTGCCATGAAGGCTCCATTGATCTCCTACTTTCCAAAACTAAAAGCTTTTCTTCCCTCATTCATCTTGGCCTCTGTGCAACATTTAATACATTTAGCCCTTTAGAAAATTTCTCTTCCTTGAGCCTCCTTGAAAATGGACAGCTATACCATATCAACATTCCTCCTAGGCCATCAGTTACTTCCTTTCTTACTCCATTTTTCCTATATGCTCCTTAAGTATGAATGTACTTTAAGGTTATTTTCAGCTATGTCTCAGTCTACATCTCTTCTCCAGAGACCACAAGAAATTTACAGCTTCACTTTTATCTTCATTCATGTAGTATATCAATGCATGCAAGCATATTCCTGTCCATGCACTTATGTATATAAATACATGCCTGCATGCTTCTATATGCATGCACATGTATTCTCAGATATGTTTATAAATATGCCACTTACAGCATCCATGTAATGTGAACATGTGCATATTTACAGAAATTAATAGAATTAGAGCTATATGAGGAGACAGATAAAAATCTGAGCCCAAATATCTAAGAGCCTATTACGCTCTATCACTCTGAACACTACATGTTTAAAATAAAACCCATTATAATTTTCCCTCAGTATAACTGCCTTTATCTCTGTCATCTTTCATTACTATTTAATTCATTTTCTTCACCAAAAGTCAATAACTTCTTGACGGTACTTCCTTTTTACCACATTCTACTTTAGGTTTTTATAAATCTATACTAGTTATATTTATAACTTCTAACAAGATGGGTTTTCTATACTCTTATTAGTGAGCATTTTAATTTTTTGCCACTCCTAGCTAAAATAAGATATTGAGAGTACTCTTAATGTAATTATGAACAAATGAAATAATTACTAAGTAGGCAAATTTAATCTAAAGTGGTCGATTTTCTTGGCTACTCAAACTTCAAACTTTAGTAAATCCTTCACATCTTTCATAGAAGCTAAAGTCCTAAGGCACTTTTCATTTATGTTTTTCCAGGAGCTGTCACATGCTCTATAAGACAGTATTGTTATTCCTTAACTCCCCTTCTGCCTAAGTTGTGGATATAAAATGCAGGCATTTAAAATCTATGCAATTTTCTGCAATATTAAAATATGTATAAATCATTGTAGGTTTGGATCATTGAATATATTTAAATCATCTGCTCAAGCACTAAATGCTTAATGGCAGAAAAAAACAAAAACAAGACATTTACATGGTATGCATCTCAAACTCTTCTTTATTTTTTTGTTTCTCATCTTCCTGACTTACCAAGAGTTACTGCCTCCTGCCTGAAAGATGTTTTGATTAATATGTGAGCTATAATCACATTCACATTAATAAGCTAAATATATTAGTTCCAATAACTTGGGAATGATCCAACTATAAACACATCACAGATTACTTTCCTCATTCTAATGGATATTCAAAAATCATGTGAAAGTGAAAACAAAAAAAAATTGTTTAGCTAAAAGCCCTCATTTCTTATGTTAGAGAAGATAAAATTTTTACAAGATGACTTAAATTACTCATACCCTACAGACTTCGCAACACAAAAGTAAATAATAACGACTAGAGGAATACATTGAATGTGATCAACTACTGTCTCACATTTAGAATTCCACACAATTAAGACATAAAATAAGATATAATGATCATATTTTTGAAAAGCAGCAAATTGGAAATGTACATTTTAAGAATGGTTTTAAGTTTTAAGTAGATATACATAGAAACAGTATTAGATGGCGAAATTTCAACAGTATAAACTGAGCTGCTTAAGCACCTTGGTGGAAACTTTCGCGCCAGTTTCTCTTTTTAGTTTTACTAATTTTGTTACTCCTATACTGAGTCAATTTAAAGTTACTACAGAGGATACCCAACCCAACGTTAATAATTATGATTAATTTGGATGACCTTCCAAGATATCCTAAATCTCTTTAATCTTGTATGTTTTCCAGTTTTACTTTCATATATGTATTTATGTATATATGAACGGGAAGACTATGTAAGTATATAGTAAAAATGTCTACCAGAGGCAATGTGGGGAAGATACTGGAAGAAATGCTAAAATATTTCATGCCTTACTTTATACATGTGCAAAAAATTCCCAGCCAACCTTATTTTTAAAGATGAATTATGTATTCTTGGAATTATCTTTATGCCTCAACTCCATGAATAAAAGAAACTATTTTAGCAATTATTAAGGAAAATATCAAGAATTTTAAATCAAATATTATTTGTATAATAACAAAAAATGTTGATTGGATTTGGCAAATCATATGTGGACTATCTAAATAGTCACCTGCTTAAAGAACTGTTTATCGCAAGGAATATAAATTTAAGTGTTTTAAAAAGACTTCCTCATCAGATTAAAACTTAATTAACTTAGATGACTATATAGCTTATTTTTATATGTACAATAAAAATTTCAAATCTCCCAGCAACTCTGCATGTGACTTTATAATACATGCAGAAATATTACAATACGGGTAAGCATTAAATGAGAAAAAGTAATTATAATTGAATGCAGACTGCAAGAAACGAAGAGTAAAATTCAAATGATGTTCAGTATATAAACAGATACTAACATGAGATGTTTACTTAATTTTATCTAGGCAATACTGCTTGAAATTAAAACTTTAATGAATGTAATTACTAGTGCACAAGGAAAAGAATATTAAATCCAGATATAATTTTTCATTAAAGATTTTAAATGAGCTCCTTTTTTAAATTTTGTTATATATCAAGAAAAATATCAGCTCATACCTTATTATTAAAATAATCATGTTTTTATGTAGTTAAAAATTAAGCAATATGCAGAAAATATTACAGAATAATTAATGGTACAAGTTATAAATGTTTAAATGTACTAAATATTGGATATACTGAAGAAATTTAATTATCAATTTTGCCTGCTTACTATTCTATTATGAATGGAGAAAGAAGTTGCTTATAAAACATTAAGATTCCATTATCATCTACTACAAAGCCATGAATTTCCATATTTAAAATAAAGTGTTTATAAAATCATGTGTCAGCAGTTATTCAGCATCAAAAGTAACGATATCTTGTTATTTGAAACTTTGTCATTCTCAACCCATTTTAGAAAGAATGCATAGGCAAAAAAAAGTAAAAAGATTTCCTTTGAATGAAAGGATATAAACCCAACATGTGAAAATGAATATTTTTGTATTATATACCAGAATAGTTCAGTAAAACATAAATTGAATATAAATTAGTATTAAAACATGTATATGCTGAATATATCATAAATGCTATAATTAAAACTATATATAGAATGGGAACTTTTACACTGGATATTTAAATATGACTTTATAATTTCTTTCTACTGCACAATTAATTTCTAGGTCCATACAAATAAATGTCCATAAGAAGCAACTTTATTGCCTTAAAACTTTCTAAAATGTATCATCCATCACTTCTCATGTTACTTTTTATTGAAAAAAATGTATTTTGTGTTCTAATCCAGTGATATTCAATCTTTAGAAATTTTTAACACTGTAATTTCTGACCTTTATCTGTAGAAAGTCAGAATACCTGACTGGAAAACAGAATGATAAACTGCCCAGTGCCCATTCAGAAATCTGAAAGGCCTGAAACACACCGTACTATAAAGCAAACTGAACCCAGGTAAAGCAGTTCGTTGAAAAGTTGGGTCAGTTTTTCAGATGTCTATTGGATATGACCTCTATTACCTTGCTTTAACTTTCCATTAAGCTAATCACAAATACACTATTTTATAATATTGAAAACAATTTTATAAATATTTTCCTAAATATAATTATTTATTGACTTCCTATTAATAAGAAATCCAGATATATTTGCTTTCCAAACATTCTTAAATAGCATCTTTTAAAGATTAGAAGATACAAGAAGTGCTTTATGATATTAAATTTGCATTCTGTATTAATAATAGTAGCAGTTTTCTACCACTTACTAGTTCAACATTGTTCTAAATGTTCTACAAATAGTAACTCTTTATCCCCTATAAACAAGTTATTATTTTTAAATAGACAGATCAAAATAAGTATTTTGCCCAACATCACAAAACTAGCATGTGACAGAACAAAATTCAAACTCAAGTAGTCTGAGTCCAGAGTAAGTATTCTTGGGTTATTATGCTATCGTACTTTATGTATAATTTTTTAAATGCTATAGAGGTATTTAATGATTAAATGAGTTACTGCATATGAAAACGTATGCTACCTAGCAATCATTAAGCCCATTTTCAACTCTCTGTGGCTTTACATTCACCTTCATGCTAGGATACAAGTATCCATTTTTATCTGTAGGAATCTCTTCCATTATGAGACATATATGAGCAGGTTTTCCATAGGTGGCTTCAATCTAAGGCTTACTTCTGAATAGGTACCAGAGTAAAGAACATTCAACTGGTGTTGATAACTTGGCTGCAAGTCAATTTCCAAAGAAGAATCACAGGTGAGATTTATAACAAATCATTTTCATCCCTAAATAATCAAACCTAGCTATCATTTCTCCCTATGCCTTATGAAAAGTGAATTTAAATTTATTTTTATTATGGGAAAATCAAATATGTTTTCCATTTTGTAAAAAATAAGAATATTAACAGCACAATACGTAAGTAAAAAATTTGATGACAACCCGAGAATTAAAAGTGCATATCTTATCTTGAAAAGAATGACTCCTGTTTCTGTGTGATACATTAAAATTTACAAGGTAAATGTAGAGAATGCAGGACAAAATTGCATAGGAGATATAGGAATATTGGTCAAGTAGACAACAAGTCTACTCATTCTGTACTTTGGCTAGGTGTGTGGCATTCCCTGGAGAATCTCCTCCAGTATTTAATAAGCAAATCTTCAATAATGTTGACAGTTTTTACTTTTAATAACTGCAGATATTTTTCTATAATTTTCCTCATTTGCATATTTTACCACATAATCATCACCACTACATTAATTTATATTTGAGTATTAATGAATTCTAATCTTACATGAAACACAATTTTGTAAAAAATAATTTGTAATACCACAGATTTTTAAAAAAGCTTTACATAATAGTCACATTCTAATTTTTGACAAAAAATACATAAAATCTGCAATAATTATGCAATGAAATACAGTAAATACAATAAAATATGGGAGATAGAGATTCACAAAGCATCTTCAATAGTTAAATGCTAAGAATCTTCATTCACTGCAACAACCACTCGCTTTTCAGGGGGAATCAATTACCATTTCCATATTTCTTCAATCGACTCTGATCTCCTATGCTTGGAAATCTCCTCCAACAGCAAAGTCTATCTGGATCCTTCAGCATTTTAGTCCCTAGATAACTACAAGTTTTTATTTTTAAATCTTCCTTTCAGCAATTCCACAGCACTGAAGTTAATGGTTTGCTAAACCCTTGAATACCATTAAAAGCAGGAGTCTGCACATTTGTCTTTTAACTTTGTGTCTGTTCTACTTTCCATTCTTCTTTAAACAGTTGTTGTTCTATAAAGGCTCAGTCGGGAGCTGTTCCCCACAGGCTCAATCAAGTGTTCACATCCCCTGGTCTCTCCAGCAGCAGATTCAATACATTTATTCAGACAAAATTAAGCCCTTTGGAACACGTGGTGGGGTTCTCAATTTCTCTAATGGCAAAACAAAACAAAACAAAAACAAAACGAAAAGACTAAAGAGACCCTTTATTTTTAATGTTATAACATCTATCAGATTATTTCTTAAATTATTTTTAAGGAATCAAAAATTTCCAACTCCATAAACAAGGAAGAAAGTCCAAACTATACGCTTCATGTAAAAATTAAAAATAAAAAATGTTTCTGTAGTCTTTGTCCCTTTGCTATTCTTTTGAAGTTTAAATTATTTGCATTCTGTTTTAAAATATTTTAAAGTAATAAGCTTACCTAAATTGCTGATGAAATTGTGTATGAAGAGTTATTCAAAGTTAAAAAGGGGTAGGTATTTCCACACCAGGTAAATTTCCTACTGGTATAAGTCAACATGTTTTTCATAAAATATCAACACTGCTGATAACCAGTGAATAATGGTTTAGAATTATGAGGAAATTTTTCAGATTTTCAAACCTTTTACTTCAAGAGTATGTGCAAACCATTCCATATTAAAAACATACACAAAAGTGTTGAAATTTCTCTTATGGTTAAAAAAAATTAGAACACATACACTCTCATACGTATATATATAATATATATATATATATTAGAATCAAACCAGAAATTAGTATACTACCACAAAATAAATTTTAATTAAAATCAGTCAAGTAGAGAAGGTAGAACTAGCAACAGTACAAGGTACTAGTGCACTGCATTTTATGCATTATTAAGAAAATCTGGTTAACATCAATGAATTTTACGCCAATATGGTTTCAACTTTAACCCGATTGAGTTAATGAGAGCGCTTTAAACAAATATATTCTTGTCCTATATATCTTCTCTTCTCTTGAATTTTGTATGTATTCTTAATGAAATCATTCAAGTATTAGATGTGCAGTACCAAAAATAAATTGTAGGGCTAGGGATATAGCTCAGTTGGTAGAGTGCTTGCTTCACATGCACAGGCTCTGGGTTTAATCCCCAGCACCACAAAAAATAAAAAATAAATTTGAGGAAATTATTCGTTTCATCAGTCTGTCTATAAAATCACCTACAGCAGAAAAAGGCCAAATCAAGGTTGTTCCATTTACTCTATGAACGAGTTAATCATGTTAAAATGGCAAGAGAGGAGTGGGTTTAGATCAAGAGGAAGAAAGAACACATAATACATCTTAAATGTCATTCATCAAAGGATTTTATTCTAGAGTCCTTTATTTATTAAAGTTTGCCTAACTTCTCCATGCTTCTAAAGAGAAAAATATGAAATAATAGCAAACCCCAAGATTCTATCATAACAACCAGTACTGAAAATATCATCATAAAGACCAGAACATTGGTTTGATTTTATTTGTTACTTCAGATTGAATTCTTTGCTAAAAATGTATCTTAACAGCATGCTATTGTTATGGTTTAGATATGAGATGTCCCCCGAAGATGCATTAGTGAGACAGTGCAAAAAAATTTAGAGGTGAAATGATTGGGTTGTGAGTGTTTTAATCTAATCAATGCATTATCCCCTAATAGGGATTGACTGGATGGTAACTATGAGCAGGTAGGATGTGGCTGGAGGAGGTGGATCATCAGGGGGAATGCCTTTGAAGTATATATTTTGTTCTTGGTGAGCAGAGCTCTCTCTACTTCCTGGTGATCACGTTCTGAAAAGATTTCTTCTAGTACACCCATAAGTCATGATATTCTGCCTCACCTTGGTTACTGAGCAATTGAGCTGACAACCTATGGACTGAGACCTCTGAAACTGTGAGCACCAAATAAACTTATACTTCTCTAAAATTGTTCTTGTCAGGTCTTTTGGTCACAACAATAAAAAAGTTGAGTAGAACAGCTATTTTGCCAATGTGTTGCACAATCTAATAATCAAAATATACTTCCTGATGATGGTAAACATGAATTAACTCATTATAGAGTAAGAATGAAAATTAAAACTCTGTTTATACTGAACAGGGTAGTTTTTTAAGGACATTAGCCATCATTCTATGCATTAAAGAAAATGGATCTATGATGCAGGTCTAAGTAATAAAATTTTTAACTGCCAATCAGTTTGACCTAGAAAGGTACTCCTGTTGTTATAACTAAGAATCTATAATAGTGAAGATAGAACTTGACTCTGTAATGATATACAAATTCTTTGTTAGTACCCACCAAATACAGATATTTCTAAATAGCCAAACAATAAGTATGGGTAAACAAGTTCCATGTGTTTTAACATACATCATAACCATTTATCTATGGCACCATACTTATACCAAAAATATGACCCCTAAGTTGCCATTAATATCAATCAATAAAAGGTGGCAAGTCAAATCAAATAAGTCTATCCAAAAAATATATATTTAATACTGCAATTAGTTACAGGGAAGACTATGCTTTAAAACAAACCAAAATACAATATTTTCTTGATTACTAGGAGCAAATGATACCTTTTGCAGAGTTCATAAATGTCTGCCCAAAACCAGCAAAGGGGTCACTTTGTTTCCTTTTCCTACAGTTTATAGCACATTATTTTGAATAAAACTTTATTTAGGGGAAAAATGTTTCTATTTCTTAAATAAAATTTCAAATATTTTGCATTGTATCCCAACTGCTATCATTTCCTTGGCAAGGACTTGAGAGAAGATAGGTAAATAAAAGACTAAACAAGGAGTAAGAATAGGACGTAGAAAGGACTGAGAATGAATAAAACGTACAATAGTACTCAATATAGAATTTCCTAGTAAATGGGAAATTTAGTGATCATTCTTTATTGTACACTCTCACTCTTAATTCTCCCATAATTCATGGACTTACCAAGGATATGAGATAGAAACATTTGGTTATCCATGGTTAATTAAGAGGTTGCTTGCTTATCCAGTGAAAGAAAACTGGTACTTTGTTTAAAATACATCCTTAGTAGCATCTCTTAAGATGGTTCCAAGATAACTCACTTGTAACATCATATCAAAATTGTGATCTGTTAACACTTTTTACATATCATTTTAGGAGACTTCAGCCTACTCTAGACTACCTAATTATGCAAAATTAAAAGCATTTTTTCCGATTTGGCAGGATTTCCGCTTCTAAAATAACTGTGTCTAATTTCTACCATGAGCTATGAAGAAAGTACCACTGTATTGTTCTACTGAATCACAATGTTTATACTCTCAAGTGCCATCAACATTATTTTAATTATTTCCACTGAAAAGTATTTGAAAACATTCATAGGTTTAAGAAACACTGGTTTATATCCTAAAATATCCTACTAGCCTATGGTAAATATGATTCAAAACATGACCTTACATTTTCACCTGAAGGATTGTTTTAAAACTGTAAAGTAATACCACATGCCTTCATTATTTACTTTGGATTTCTGTAGCTAATGCTTTATGGGAATGAAAAACATATTCACCCTGAATGGTTTCTAACTTCATATTATCACACAACACAACTGAGTAAGCAAATTTTAAAGAGGGAAACCAATTTGCTTGCTTCAGATCAGAAATGCCTTGGGATTATAGATGACAGTGCTGCCAGCTGGTAACTCTCCAACCCGGGAATGGCATTCAGTCTACCTAATTTCCCCACGGGGTTTCATCTAACTATGGTAGAATTCCTTTGCTGTCCTGAACTGCTGCACTGTGATTTTACACACCAGATACAGTTGGTGTGTTCACTGATGGGAAAAGTCATGTATGAGTAAACAACTTAGCATATCAAATATTATGGAATCCTTTCAAAGAAAATAAAGAGCTCTTAACATATAATATTGACATAATATTTGACAAAATTTCAATTATATCTCAAAGGATATTTTACATATGATTGTTCTTAGATGCCAAAGTTGCAAAATGTATATGGAACAATATTTCAGCATTTGATTATTTCTTCTCTCAAATATTGTATAGGTTCTCAAGATTAAGAATAGAAACCTTCTGGCCAGGTGCACTGCTGCACATCTGTAATCTCAGATTTAGTAGCATATTAGTTCAGACTTGAAAACTATAGCAATTCCATCATTACGTAGAATTCTAGGGATTTTAGAAAATGTTTGATAATGCTGAAATAATATTTTTAAAACTTCTGAATGAATTTTTATGAATATAAATAAATAACCTACCCTAGTGAGAGTACCAATGCATTAAAAGAATAAAAGCTGTGGCTAATTCTTCCTGTCAGTGAACAGAGAGGAAATACTTTTTTTATGTCTCTATGTCTTTCATGTCCTTCTTTTTGTTTTAATCCCAGTCTTTCTTGTTAAAAGTTCTTCTCAGGTGTGTGAGGACCTGGGCATGTCTCTGCTTACTTAAAACAGCAGTGAAAGACTGAAGGAAAATTCTATGGTGCATAGCTGGGATGTATAAGTCACTGTTTTTTTCATAGAGTGATCCTGCTGGTCACTCCAATGAGGGGGGACATTGAATAATAGTATATTTACATTTTTTCCCTTTGGGGACTGGCTAGATTCCCCAAAGGAAAAACAAAATCTGTTTAATTTCCTTCCACTAGTCACAAGCACTCTGGACATGGAAGGGTGTGATTCACTCTACAACACACAGAATTTATTTAACTTACTTTCATTATATAGTACCACTCTGGTGCTTATCAGTCCATAATCACTTTATATCAGCTTCTCTAGAAAATAAATCTCTAGCCTGCTGCAAATGTGCTGGGGTATATGGTTGTGTCCATACATGTGTGTCTATGAGAGGGACCATCTCATCTCTAGCAATTTAATAAACAAAGCTTCAACTGATACCACTGATGATAAACCCATGCCTGTTCCTCATTATGACAGGGATCTGGTGGCATCCTTCTGAGTGATGGGTTTTATTGAGCAAATATGTTGGGTTTCTTACAGTTTGTTTTAGTTCAACTTTCTCAGTTGAAAGTCAATGGAAGAACTTTAGATTATGTAGAAAGAAATGAGAGGGAGGGCAGGTATGAAACATGGTGGAATGAGACAGACATCATTACCCTATGTACATGTATGATCACACGAACAGTATGAATCTACATTGCGTACAAACATAGAAACAAAAAGATATACCCCATTTGTGTACAATGAATCAAAATGCACCCTGTAAAAAATTAAAAAATAAATAAATAATTTTTTAGAAAAAGAAAGTCAATTATGATTTCTACTTTTGAATTTCTTAGTCTAAGATTTTGGTGCCTATTTCTTCTTTCTAGTTTTCTTCGTTTTTATTTGATTTTCTCTTCCCTATATTTTTTCTTTATTATTTTAGTGGCATTTTCAAAGAGTACAGAGGCTAGACCTTTTTGAAATCATATCTTTAGCTTATGATTTGCTTTGAATACTGCAAATTCATACATGCAAATGTCTTGAGAGTATGACATTTGAAAGTATCAGACAAATTTTGTGCATTCAGAACATTTTTAAGACTAATAGAAATTGCATATAAATTAGTATCTAGCATGGACTCATGCTATTGGAAAAAATAACAATACTCACTGAGAATTCAAGTTGAAGATGCACAAAGAATCCATTCCTCAACTGAAAGGATAACTGAACTGGCAATCAATTAAAATAATTTTTTGGAACACCAGAATCTAACAACAGACATAAAAAACAAATATATAGGAGAGTGCTTAATGAAGAAAGAGATGCCAAATTTTGAGAGAGACTATTGTGAAATTTTGCTTACTTACCTTTCATCCCCATTATTTTATGTTGTTCATATAGATGGCAGCCCCCACCTTACTCATGTTTCTGATGCCTGAAAATAGACGTCTACCTCTCAGATGATTGTTACTGTATGTTTAGACCTGTCTGGTGACACTCCTGCCTATGGTAGGTATTTAAGGATGATATACACATGTCCAAGGCTAGATGTATGTTAACACCTAAGAGGACTCCATGCATTCACTTGTGGCTAGGTTTTAGGCTGTGGTTAAGCAAAAAGTCAGGGCTAAAGGAGAATTTTAAGCATTCTGGCTAAGAACTGAAGAAGAGAAAATAAATATTTAATAAATAATATATACAATCTTCTCAAATCTAATGAAAACATGAATCTAAACATTCAGGAAAATCAACAAACTCAAAAATATTCACATAAAGACAAATTATATTCAAACTATTAAAATAGAGAAAATTTTGAAATCAGCAAAAGAATGACTTGCCCTGTGTAAGAGATCCTCAATAGGATCAACAATTTTCCTTCAGAAACTAAGAAAGTCAGAAGACAGTGGGATAAGTTATTAAAAATGTTAAAAGAAAGAAAAAAATTACTATCTCAGAAAGGCATATCTAGTTTCACCAGCCTTCAAAAATCAGGACTTAATAAAGAAATTTGCAGATAAACAAAAGCAGAGCAAAGTTTTCCTGTTAAAAAAAGTGCTTTCAAGTGAATGAATGCTAGACTACTACTCTAGGTCACATGAAAAAATAAAGAACAAAATACATGTAAAACAGAACATTATTGTCTTCTTGGGTTTTAATGTATTTTTTCATATGTTATTTAAAATGCAAAGTATAATTCTAAATCTATGTTAATATCCACAAGGGTGGCAAGATTTAATTGGTGGCAATAATAACATAAAGAGAAAGAGGGAAAGATGTGTAGCAATAGAGATTATATATACTATCAAATTAATTGGGTATAAATTCAAAAAAGTTTCTTGTAAATTTTAGATGTCTATTGCATGCCCATGTAACCAGTAAGAAAAATAATAATCTTTTATGTACAGAAAAAGAAATGAGAAAGGAGTAAAAATGTTTTCTACTAAAGTCAATTCAAAATTTATTTTTAAAAATTCGTAGTGGAAAAAGCAAAATGACTAAAAAATGTCCCACTATTTTAAATGAAAAGAAATATATGTAAGTTGGACTATGAACCATTTGTGGTCAGTTAAATGAGACTTCTGGGAAATTATTCAATGTTCCTCAAAAATAGATAAACAGCCTTAGCTTCACCTTCCTAGGTTGCTCCTAGGAACGTGGAATTGGCATTATCATCTTGAAACTCTCCTTGGGATGAAGTCAACGAATGGAGGATGGAACTACTTAGAAGGTTTGACACTACTTTGGATGTGGAAGAATACATTTCCTCACCATTTAAATCAGTTTAGATTATTTGCTGCTGAACATATGCCAAAAATACAACTAACTGCATATTTGAAAAACATTAAAAAGAAAAATAATCAATAGACCTGAAATGTGTTAAGATATAGTTAGTCAAGAAGCTCTGGACTTGGTAAAATTAAAAGACAGAAAACATTGAGATAAGTCTTCAAACGTGACCACTCAATATATAGAACTAGGGTCTATATATAGTTATGCAGCATAACAAAAATATTCTGTGCTGGCTGTATACTTTTATATTTCCTAATATCTCATATTCCTTTGTTAAAAATAAAGTTACATTCTATATATCATAAGGTACCAAAAAACCTACAAAAATAAATTTTCTGGCTAAAACATAAGAAGGAAAATAAATAAGAATTTCCAGGTCAGGGTTGCTCTTTGCATCCCTCATAAAACTCATGAGATGACTTTCAAGCAAAATGTGCTTGAGATGGGGAAGAAACTGAAGTGGGATGGGTCTTAAAATATAAGAAAATAGATGTACAATTAGGAATTATATAGTCTTGTTTTTAAAATTCACGCCTGGAATTTGGATTAAGAAACTGCATGGTCTATCCTCAATATACTTATCAATGATATATCTATATAAAGAGAATCTATATTTACATTTTTTTAAGAAACCATTAGTCAGATGGTTTTAGGTTCCATAGGATGAACACAAACAACTGAGATTATGCTTCTATTGTGAGACTATAGGAGGGTATTCCTTAAAGTAGTTACACAAATCACACTAACAGAAAAAAAAAGTGTGTTTCAAAAACAATTAGGGCATTGCTGCTTCAATCACTCGTAATAATGAATCTTTACAAACATGTCTGTTTTGAGGGAAACGCAACAGCCGTGGTGAATTCTCTGCTAGACATGGTAGATTATACAGAAATAAATATCAGTCCCATTTTTAAATGAAAATTGATTGAGCAACTTGAAAAATGATACCACATGTTTTGCTGGACTTATAATATAATTATTCAAAAATATTAAGAAAAAAATTTCATAAACATCAAAATAATAGTATCAAATAACTAGAAAGTCCTGTATATCATTATTTTCTCTAATTTTATAGTAAAGATAATTATTTAAAATTTTAATCCTAAAAGAAAAGACACATCTCGACATGACACAAGTGCATGTTTTAAGTTGGAGTGTTTGCCAACTTTTAAAATGACTTGCAAGTTTAACTGCTTTGTTATTAAAATAACTGGAATAAAATTAACTTTTAGCTGTGAGCTGAATTCCATTGTCTTTACTCAAGTATAGATTCCCATGACTCCATTATCAAACTCAGTATGTTAAATGAGTATTAAAAGAATAGCTTTAAAACAAACAAAAATGTTGAATTTCATAGCAGAAGCTAATACAACCTGGAGACAAAAAAGCACACATCATAAATGTAGAAAATCCTATCACTGCTCTGCTTCAGTGAAGCCTAAAATGTCAAGAACTAAGAGCTGAATTATTTAAATATAAAGTTCCATTGGTATTCTGAACTGCTATAGTTTGTTAATGAAATAATAATTTTAAGAAAGTATGCTAATAAAAAAGTTGTGAAAACTTTTATAGGTATTCCACTTTGTTGAGTTCTACAGAATTAATGAGAGTTTATACTGAAAAAGTTTTAAAATATACTTCTTTGTGGTAGAATTTTCATCATTAGCTAATTTGGACAAGCTATCTCTCTTATTTCTTATGTAAAACTAAGTTTATGGTATTTTTGCCAAGTCTTGTCCAGTCACAAAAGTCTGTGATTCTGTGATATTTAATAATTTAAATGTTTGGCATTTCACACTGTGTTCATGAATTAATTTTGCCATACTATTGAAAATCACTAATATTTCCATTAAAAGAAAAGAGTGTTCTATCCAAAGAAATGAACTATTTTTTGAATTAAAATTCATCAGGTATTTCATTTACTCCAAATTATGAACAATAGGAAGCATCAAAAGATAGATATGATTTCATGGTAGCTACAATCTGTTTATAATTTGGGATATCCTACAAAGTTAATCTGTTTAAAATATCCCTGATTGTTTCACTTATTCAATCTCTTTGACTTTATATTTAGTGCTATAAAAACAAAAACAAAAAACAAAAAACAAAAAAAACACTTCACTTCATTTTATATCCTTTGGATACATGAAAAAGTATAATGTATAATGATAGTATAGTAATGTTTGCTAAATTCTTTCAAAATATGAAGCCAAACAAGGACATATAGTCATTTGTATATAGGCAGCAAGTAGGGGTAAACAGAAAAACCAAATGTAGAATTTGACAGAAATTCCTTGAATGAAATGTACTAAATGTATATGCAACAGGGTGATTTCAGATAATATTGGGGCAATCCATCATAGATGATGCAAATTGACAAGGAATGACATAATAAATATGGCATAATTCTTAGTAATGCTTTTCTGAGGATGTATGAACAAACCAACCCAAAATCTAGTTCCTTCATTAGGAAAGAAATTCAAATTTCACACCTTAATATGAAGGTCAGAAGTAGCATTTCTGTAATAATAATTGTAGCTAAAATTTAATATCTATCAGCCTCTGGGTTGAACATTATACATGTACTGCCTCATTTAAGGCTCATAGCAGTCTTCCAACGCTATTCTGTTGCCTTCTTTATTTTGCATAAGAACAGGAGACTGAGAGAAATTAAATAATTGCTCAAGGTCATATAGCTATGAGAATACAGAATAGAAATATGAAATTGAAATGGAATGTCATTAAAAAATAATATGTCAAAAATATGGTGCTATTAAATTTCAATAAAGCATAAAGAGATCAGTTGAATCCAATCATACCTTGCAACTTTAAATGGCAACCAGAAAATACTGTAAATCCTATCTCAGGTGATGGAATTAGATTGGGAGTCACCTGTTTACGCAAAAGTTATCAAGAAAATAAAAGATTATTGTGTGCTTTTCTGACTAGATAGGATCATCCTGAGAGCATGAATTCTCCACATCTGTCATAAAACCAGTGTCCATTTAAAAATCATATACTAATAAAGATCTGTAACTTCATCCTTCATTAACTAAAATGATAAAACTAGTATTAATAATTAAATTAGCAAAACCCAACCTTGGAAGATATACACTTAAATATAAAGATGAAAAAGTATTCAAATGTATTATACAAATATTTCCATTTAAGATTCTGAATCTTAAAACAAATCTAGCATATTTGTGCATCTGAGAGATTAGATTTGAGTCATATGTGAAATACAGAAATGACTGTACATTTTTTATGTGATGTGAAAAGTGGTAAAATACAGCATTCATAATTTTATAAATAATACTAGAATTATTAGACTTTAATATCCTAAGTTCAATTTATGTTACCTAAAAGCCTTGCATAGAGTCAGAAGAGGTGGAGATGACCTATGATCCTAGTTACTCTGGAGGCTGAGGCAGGAGCATCAGAAGTTCAAGACCAGCCTCAGCAGTTTAGAGACACCCTTAGCAACTTTATAAGACCCTGTCTCAAATTTTTAAAACAAATAAATAAGTAAATAAATAAAAAGGACTGGAGATGTAGCTCAGTGGTAAAGTGCCCCTACTTTCAATCCTCAATACACCTACACAAGATAGAGAAGGAAAGAGGGAGAGGGAAGAAAAGGGAGGGGGAGACTGAGGGAGAGAGAGAGACTGTTTCAGGGCAGAGTGCTGCAGAAGAGAGAGCTACACAGAAAAACAGTTCTGACAACCTGCATCGAGTCTCCAAGTCTTCAGCTGAGTCCCAAGTCCTGATTAGCACATGTTTATGAGAAAACTCTTCAAGTCTAGGAAAGGGAACCAAAAGAAGAATGTATAACATTCACTAAATCTCATTCAGAACTAGGAATAGTTCCTGATCCCACTAACCACAGTGAAGAAACTTTGTAATACCTACAGCACTGGGTAAAATACTAATATGGGCCTTGACTCAGCAGGCAGGAATAAAATATTCAAGTAGTTTAATTACAAACCAGAACAAAGCTCAAAACAAACATGCTCTTGCATTCACCTAGATAAAACTCACAAATGTCTGACATCCAATCAAAAGCTAACAGAAATTTAAAGAAGCTAAAATCCCATATCCCAAGGATGGAAAAAAATCTACAAACATGCTACATTGAACATCATAATTCTTGGTGGAAGGATAAATGTTTTGCCCCTTAATGTCTATACTCTGCCTCTAGGGATACCAGAAAGACTGGTACTGGCCTCTGGCAGTACCAGATGGAAAAGACTAGCTAGTGATTTATAATACACTATATAAAGTTTGAAGTACCCTAGAGGCATTCAGGGCTGTTCATCTACTTTTTATTTTAGAGAATAAGAACTGATGGCATGTACCTGGTGTACCTGGTTATAGTCTGGCATAACAACTGGAAATAATTTAAAAATATAGAGGTATTAAAAAAAACACCTCTATATTAAAAAATATAGATGTTTCAAGTTTTTCTGTTTTTTCTGAAAATAAAATTTCTCAAGCATATTTTATGACTTATGATACAAAGGTATAGCTATCTTAGGTAACTGAAAAAGGTCCTTGAGGATGTGTGCCTGAATGTGTTAGTAATTACATTAAATATAAATGGCCTAAATATCTCAATTAAGAGGTGGAGATTGTCACATTGATTAAAAGTGCAAGAACAACTTACATGTTTCACATTAAATGTGAAAACATAAATGTTAATACTGAAAAGTTATACCATACTAAAATTAGAGTTACTGTATTAATATCAGATAGCATAGATTACTAAACAAATTAGTAACAGGGATAAAAGTAAAGCATTTTGAGATGATAAATGGAACAATTCATCCAGAAAATATATAATCCAAATCTTTCGGAATGCCTAAAGCAAAAACATTTCAGAATGCCTAAAGCAAAGAGTGACAGAACATCAAGGAAAAAATAGACAAATCCAGGACTATGGTTAGAGATTTTAATAATAGGTAGGACAACAGAACAAAAGCAAGGATGTGCAAGACATGAACCACATTACCAAATGACTAGATCCAAAGTACAACATAAGACCAACAATGGCAGAAAACATAGGTTTCTTTCCAAGTATCAGCAGAAATTTTATAAATTTGTCCATTTAGGACCTAAAACAAATCATGAAATTTGCACAAAATTAAGTCATGAAAAGTTGTTCCTTCATTTAAGTGGAATTAAATTAGAAAGTAACAACTGTTGCTAGCAAAAAGATACACAACCATTTCGAAACTAAATACCACACTTGTAAACATTGCTTTGAATAAAAAAATCACATTGGAAATTATAAACTATTTTGAACTGAATTAAAATGAAAAAACACAACATACCAAATTTGTTAGTTGCCTATAACATAGTATTTAGAAAAAAAATTTATAGAATTGAATTGCTATATTAATAAACATCACAGATTTGATATCAATACTCTTAGTTTTTACCTTAAGAAACTAGTAAAAACAAAACTTACTTCCAAAATGAGAAAATTAAATGAGAAATGTGAGAAAAAAAATCAAGAATCTAGGAAACAGAAAAACAGGAAAATCAATTAACCTAAAACCAGAACTTTTATTGCTTTTAAAAGCAATATAATTAGCAATCCTCTGGCCATACTGATCAGGAAAAAAATAAAAGAAATGAATTATTAATATCAGAAATAATACAGGTAACATTATGACTGATGGCAGTTCTACAGATATTAAAAGGAATATAAGGGAAAATTATAAATAGAGTTTGTCAATATATTTAACCACTTACATGAAAAAGGCAACTTCCTAAAAAAACACAAACTACCAAAAATCATGCCAGAAGAAATTTTAGGCCTAAATATACTAAAAAAATAATTAATCTTTAGTTAAAATTATACACACACTCACATACCCCCACCCTCAAGACCCATATGGGTTTCCTGATGAACTAAACCAAACTTTTGAAAAATAAATAAAAATGCTACACAGATACATGTGGAAGAGTGAAGTAAATTATCTGCAAATCATCAGTGCAATCATAACCCTGATAAAACACAAAATGCTATAAGAAAACAATAATCGCAAAGTGACATCCAGTGCTAGATGGAACATAGCACATAAAAGTGAAAGATATACAAAAAGGGTAACATCATGACCAAGTAGCATTTATTCCAGAATGTAAGTTTAACATGCAAATACCAACTGATATTAAATATCATATTCAGAATAAGTATTTGACAAATCAGAAAAATCCATTCCTGATTAAATATCTCAGCAAACTGAAACTAGAAGTGATATCCTTAGTTCAGATGAAGGATGAGCAATAAACCTCCAGTTCCTAGCACACATTTTTTAAAGTATTTAAATATTTTTTTTTAATTTTTTGATGATGAAATACCGAATGCTTTGATACTAAGATCAGGACTGCCCTTTACCAGTTGTGCTCATCACCATCCAGGAGGTGACAGCCAGTGCTGAATTGCAAATAAGACAAATAAAAGGCACCTACACAGGAAAGAAGCAAAGCTCTCTTCACGTACAAATCACAGAATCCTATGTGCTAAAGTACAATGATATCTACAAGAAACTAATAAAACCAATATGTTTGTTTAGCCAGGTCACAGTATACAAGATTAACATACAAAAATTATTTCTGTAGACTAGCACCTATTAAAATTGATAGAATATCATGTATATAGTCTAAAATATGAAATTCAAAGAATGAATATGGAAATAGAAGTATGAGACCAGCCCATTGACAACTACAAAACATTGCTAGGCAAAATTAAAGAAGGCTTCACTAAAAAGAGAGATAGACCTTATTCATGAGTTGGAAGACTCAACAAGGATGTCAGTTTTTCTGTTATTGATCTTTTCACTCCAAGCAATTCTAATCTAAAACTCAGACTATTTCTTTTCTGTGTAAACTAACAAACTCTTTCTAAAATTCATAAGGGAATGGAAAAGGACTTAGAACAGAATAGCGGAAAATAACCAAAAATTAAAAAATTAAAAAATTTTCAATAAAGAGTAAAAATAGTCACGTACTTGCATACAGATAGATAATAAATAGATCAAGAGACTCACACTATTGAAAACTGATTTTTGACAATTTCAATGATAATTTAGACAATAAAAATAGTATTTTAAACAAATGGTGCTAAAACAACTGTATTTCTATATATAAAAGAAAAAATAAGAAATTTTGATCTATACTATGCATCATATACAAATATTAGTTTAAAATGAGCTTTATATGTAAACATAACACTAATGCTGCAAAATTTAAAAAAGAGCACATGATAGAAACATTTCCTTAGAGTAGGCAAGTTTTCTTGGATATAACACCAAAAGTACAATCAATAGAGAAACAAACTTATAATTTCAACTTCACCAAAATTGTAAGCAAAATGAGTCTATAAAAATAAAAAAAATGTTTAATTGTTTCTGGTCTTCAAAACACAAAGTTATGAAAATGAAAATACAAGCAGAGACTGGGATAAAATGCTTCCAAGTCCCACGTTTTATATAGTGTCAGAATATACAAAGAACTCTCAAAATTAAGGAATAAGAAAACAACCAGCAAGAGAAAAAGTGGAAAAAGATCTGAACAGATCATTTCCAAAGAACATATGTAGAAGGCAAATGAGAAATAACAAAAGATGCTTAAGATCATTAGACATCAAAGAAATGCAAATTAAAACCATAGGTTACCACTATACACATATTATAATCTTAAATTAAAAACACTAACTGTAGTGATTCAGAAGGCTGAGGCAGGAGGGTTGCAAGTTTGAAGCCAGCCTTAGCAATTTAGTGAGACCCTGTGAAAGAAAGAGAGAGAGAGAGAAAGGAAGGAAGGAAGGAAGGAAGGAAGGAAGGAAGGAAGGAAGGGAGGGAGGGAGGGAGGGAGAGAGGGAGGGAGGGAGGGGAAGGGAAGAGAAGAGAAAGAGAAAAAAGAAAAGAAAAGAAAAGAAAAGAAAAGATTGAAGGAATGAACTGGGGATACAGCTCAGAAATGAAACACTGCTTAGTTCAATCCCCAGCACCAAAAAACAAACAAAAACAAAACAAAACAAAACAAAAAATAATACACAAAAAAATGCAGTGTAGGATTCCATTTATTTACAAGTCTAGAAAATGCAGATTAAGCTATTATGATGAAAAAACAGTAGACCCTGAAAGGTATTCAGAAGATGTGATGGAAGGGAGGGAATTAAAACTAAGGAAACTTTGGGTGTGATAAATATAATTAACATGTTGAGTGTATTTTTTTATTTCATGAGTATATTTATATATTAAAACCTATCAAATTATAAACTCAAATATGTGTAATATATTTTTCGTATTTTGGGAGGAAGAGCAAATTCAGGGCGGAAATAAGGTTCTTTACTATGGCAAAAGGAATTTCATTCAAATTTCTTATTATTTAAAAAAAAGATGTAATCTACAATTTGAATATATAGTAGGAAATGATTTAAGCTGAATAAATAATATATTATTATTATTACTAGGTTAGTGCTCTTGGTGCTTTCTGTTAATTTCTTTTTCCTTTGTTTGGTTGATCACCTAGCCATGAACAGGTAGGTAGGGTAAAGGAAATGAAGCAGGGCAACTTACAGGGAGGGCATCAGACATATGCCTCAGAGTCCACTTGTCACAGGACTGGGAATCTCAGAGAAGCTTATCAAGACAGACCAGCACCTGGAAAAAGAGAACTGGTATGCCGAACCTCGCCAAGTCACTGTTAACTACAACCCTTAAGGAAACTATTGTTTCAAATCATGTCACTCCCACCCCTCATGACCAGGCCATCAAGACCCTTAGGAGAAACATTGCAGAGGGATAAACAAAGTAGAGAGCAGAAGGGCCTAAACTCCATAAAACCTGCCTCTGTAAGAGCCCCTCACCCTCCCAGGAGGAGGTCCATGCAGTGGCTGTCCTGAACATCTGTTCTCTCACTCTAATCATCTCCTACTGGTTACTCTGTGCCACTTGATTGAAATCTTCATGCAGCACCATAAAAGCAGGGGCTGTGGACCCCTGTGGCCAAAATGGTTCCCTGGGCTGGTCTCCTCTGGGATATTTTCCTTTTATAGGATATCTTTTAAGATCATAAATATTAATTTTCACAGCATGTGTGTTCCTTATGTTTTCCTGACATTTGTTTTCTTTCAACTAAATATTTCATTATTTAAATTGTACTGCAACATTCACAGGTAAGAAATAAAAATTTTCAAATATGAAAATGTGGAATAATATATTTTTACCCCATAATCTTGGAATAAAGAAACCTTATATAGTCCTATACAACCTCTCAAAGTTATTTTGGGAGATTTTCTTTCTTTTTTTGGCAGTTCTGGGGATTGACACAGGGTCTCACATACTAGGCAAGCAAGTTCTTGAACAGTGAGCTACACCCTATCCCCATTCAAAATATTTAAAAGAAAAATTTGACTAGATAGTAAATGAAAGCTCAGAGTAGAAAACATAGAAATGTGTTATAATGTCTAAGATATAGGAATCTAAAATCCTTCTCCTTAATTCTAATTATCATATCATAAATTCTCATACATACTTGGTACTACTTCTAAACTCTTCATTCTGCTTAATCAGTTTTGTTTAAATTTGCAACTTTATCAAAATGCTTTAGTTAATATATAAAAATTTTATTTTAATTAAAATTAGATCCCCAACATTCTTCTTCAAAATATTCCTTGGCAACTTATCCACCAACTGAATTTTATCAAATAATTTTCAAGTTTAAAGAAAAAAAAACACTGCTTTGAATTGTATTAACTTTACATTAATTAGTTAACTGGCACATTTTGCATGCTTTGTTTTCCTAGCCTGGAGCATCTACTATTGAGGATTTTCTTTCTGCATTCAATAAAATACAGTAAAGTTAGATCTCACATACAACTATAGATAGTATGGATAAGTGTGATTGTGTATCATACTTAGTCAACTTGGGAAGAATAGCTTTCAGGAACTTACGAAAAATTAAATCCATGGGCGTTGTCCACCCTCCCACTCCCAACAAAATAAAGATGACTTATCTTCAGAGAAAAGTTACATGTTTTCCAAGCAAAAACAAACCCAAAGAGAAATTCGACAGTGTTATTTTAAAAATAAAGTAGTTTTGCAATTATCTGTACTAAATTCTCCATAGCAACTGTTTTGTAGACAGAACCTCTTCATATAGATATGTAGATTTAGACACAGTGGCAGAAAAGAAATGAGTCCCTTTACACTACTGCTGCACTTTATATTTTTTATATTTTCCCTACTGCCTAGCATAGTAATAGTGGCACTGTAAATACCACTATTTCTCTAAACACAAAGCACACAGAAATTTCTGGGACTTTATTTTTTTTCAAAACACATAGCCCTGCACCATGTAGACGGATGAGGTAAGCACAATTTCTTCTCTGAAAACTACCTCCTGGGAAAACAGATTAACAACCAGCCATAGCTGCAACAGTTGCATAAACAAAATGTATAACTCTGAAAGGATATTATGGCAAAAAATCCTCTAAATGCCGAGAAAAGCAGCTGCTGAGTAAGTGGTCAGGCGACGTTTCCCTGCTCAGAACTGTGTGAGAAAGGAACTCCAAGATCTCATACGCCTTCAAGTTTCAATTCCAGTCCTTATTTCCCCAGTGTTCCAAAATGTGTTATCTTCTTTAGTAGAAAAGAGGCTTTTTCTGCCTGACTGCAATGCCCCTGGTCATCCTGTATAGTTTATTTCACTGTCGTTTGACACACAGAAGCAGCTGTCCCCGTACTCCCATTCCCCACCTTTCATTGTTCCCACTATAAATTTTTCAGTGATTCTTTAAATGGACCCAAGGCAATTTTGCTCTCGGTCCTTCTTTCTACGCACACTCAGGGACTACCATAAGACTCAGGGACTACATAAGGGGAGGGGAACTAAACCGTCGTATTCTTAAATGTGAAGTCAACACTAAGTTGAGAAAGAGAGCAGAGCATGTGGGGAGGTTGTTTTGGGGGAGACTGAGTCAGGAGAATTGCAAGTTTGATGCCAGCCTGAGCAACTTACCAAGGCCCTGTTTAAAAAATAAAGTTTAAAAGGTGGGGTGGGGTGTGCTGGGGATGTAGTGCCATGGTAGAGATGCAGAGCTGGCCTAGAATGCCTGAGGCCCTGGGTGCCAAAAAGACAGAGAGAGAGAGAGAGAGAGAGAGAAAGGGGGGGGGGGGGGATTTACTCCAGTGCTTCCAGGAAAAAGAGAAGGAAAATGGCAGCAGCTGATACATAGTACTGAGGAAGACTTTCTTACAGAAAAGAAAAAAAAAAACAAAAACAAAAAACAAGCAAGCATTTTGAACAACCATGCTTAAAAGAAAATCTTCTGGCCAACAGTTCCTTACCTTCCCCCTTCTCTCAGAGTGGAACATGGTGAGATAGTGGCTGTACTTGACAGATAAACATCCTTCCAGGTTAAAGAAGGCTGAAAAGTTTACATTGATACCTGACAACAAGCTTAAAGTCTGATAAAAATACAAACAGAAAAACTCTACAAAACAGAAAGACATAAAACCAGTGGTGTCTTGTACTCCATAGCCAGAGTGGGTCTGGTGTGTCTTCATTTAAGGTTTACTGAAGAGGAAAGAAAAGTAATTAGGGATAAAAATTCGGCAAAGCTATGTATAAAAGAGAAAATATTTTTTAAAATTTACTATTGAAAATCAAGGAAAAATTTTAGACTCACTTCCACATAAGAATAATATAAAATGAGAAGTTGAACTGTAAGAAACAAAATACAATATGAAATAAAAAGTAATACACTGAGATGAAGAGGAAGGCGATTGAAATATGCTGAAGACACGAAGAAATATAAACACTGAATCAGATTTGAATTTACTTATAAGAAGTTTAAAAGAATTATATTCTCACCAAAGAAAACAGAATCCGATAAGTAGAGTGCTTTAATTGGAATTTTTGTCAGTGTGACCAAAACACCCTACAGAACAACTTAGAGGAGGGAAAGTTTATTTGGCACTCAAGGTGTCAGAAGTCTCAGTCCTCAGATGGCCAGTACATTGCTCTGGGCCCAACATGAGGCAGCATAACATGGGGGAATTATTCAGCAGAGGAAAGCTGCTCAGCTCAGGGCAGGATCAGAATGAAGAGAGAGCTAGAAAGAGAAGAAAAAGAGCCACAGGGAAAATGCACCCTTCCAGGACACAGCCCCACTGACCCACCTCCTCTAGTCATGTTCCACCTGCCTACAGCTGCCTCCCAGTCATTCAAAGTGGGATGGACTGATTATGTTATAGATCTCACGATCCAATCTTCACCTCTGAACATTCCTGCACTAAGACAGGAATATTCAGAGAAAACCTCACATCCAAATTATAATATTCCACCCCAGTCCACAAAAGCTCATGTCCATCTCACAATGCAAAATACAGTTAGTCCATCTCTAAGACTAACAGTTTTAACAGTTTCAGTATTACCCAAAAGTCCAAATCCAAAGTCTCTTCTGAGACTCAAGGCAAACTCTTAGCTGCGAGTCCCTGTAAAATTCAAAAGCAAGTTGAATGTATATCTAATATACATGGCACAGAGTAGACATCCCCATTCTAAAATAGAGGCATAGAGAATGTGTAGACAGAAGGGATGAGAACAAAGCAAGACTAAAATCAGAGGAGCAAACAGGTTCTACAACTCCACCCATAATCCTACTTACAGCATCTAGGACATATGGCTACAAGATGTTATTTTCAATAGACTTAGGTAGTCCTGAACTTATATGTCTTGCTGGTTCCAGTGCACATGGACTCTCTGTTAGTCTACATCTCTCTGCATCCAACAGCTTTTCTCAACAAAAAGTTCATATAACTGGCATCTCTTAGTTCCTACTCTCCATTTCAGCTTTGGCCTCACCTTTATAGCCTCCTGTATTGTTCTCTCAGGGGCAGCCTTCATGAACTCTGACCCTGGTATACTTGCTCAGTCTCCAAGAACTTCCTCTGAAATCTCATAGGAAACATCCATGTTCCTTTAACTCAAGTATCCCTGCATTCTTGAAAAACTAGCACATGCGAATGAGGCCAAGGTTTGTTGGACCTTGTGCAATACCTAGGCCACTGGGGACCAAGACTGCAGTAGCCTACAAACTTGCATATGTGCTCACCATGGTGAAACAAATTCCTACACCCTCTGAGCAAGTAGGGGATCCCCAAATCTCCTCTCAAAGAGATTTTCCCTTCTACACCCTTGTGCCTGTGATAGATGTGGTCTTTCAAATTCTTAAGATGTAGTCAAGACATCTTTCCTACTGTTTCTGTGTAAAGTACTTAACATCTCTTTATGTTCTATAATCTCTTCAACAGGCACACCTTCCTTAACCTCAGCTTTACATGAACTTTTCTGGGCAACCTGAAAATTTTTAATCATTTGACACTGGTTTTGCCCAAAATTCTCACAGTAAACCTGACTAAAGGCTACCAACAATATTGGTGCCACCAAATGAATGTTATGCTACCTCCATCAGATTGATTAGTTCATCACTTTTAAATTCAACCTCACACAAAGTCTCAAGATATGGACAAAAATAGCCAAGTTTTGCCAGAATACAACATGAGTGACTTCCCCTCCAATTCCCAATAGTTTTCATTTTCCTCTGAAACTTCACGAGCATAGTATGCATTCTGATATTCTAAGCTTCCACCAGAATCACCCATTAAGCTCTGCTTACAGCATTCTAAATCTTTTCCATCCTGCATTTTTAAACTTTTCAAAATTCATTCTGTAGATAAACCCCAAAGGCTTCTAAGCCACATGGTTAGGAACCCACTCCCATACCAATTTCTGTTTTAGTTAGCTTTTTCATCACTGTGACCAAACACTCAATTACAGTAACTTAGAGGAGGAGACGTTTATTTTAGTGCTCAATGTTTCAGTGGTTTTAATCCATAAATGGCCAATTACTTTACTCTGAGCCCAAAGTGAGGCAGCACATCATGTGGGAAGGGCCCATAAGAGGAAAGCTGCTCTGCTCATTGCAGGGTTCAGAACCAAAGAGAGAAAGGAAGCATAGAGAAGAAGTACCCTTCACTCCCCTCTGTAACCAACCTCCTTCAGTCATGTTTCACCTGCCTGGCTACCACCCAGTCATTCAAGTTAGGATGGACCAATTAGGTTTTATCTCTCACAATTCAATTAGTTTACCTCTGAACATTTCTGCATTAACACAGGAGATTTTGGGGGACTTCTCCAAATGACAACAGAGATTAAAATGGACAATATCAAAATAATAAGATAAAATAAGAGTTTTATAAGAAAGAGAAAACTGAAAAAAATCATAAATATGAAGTAAAAACATCATTGAGCTAAAGGAAAAACATAATGGAGAAGACTGTATTTTATATTTCATGTTTAAAAAAATGTGTTTCTAGTGTCCAAGGTGAGCCAAAATATGAGCTATTTACAAAGGAAAGAAAGTCAGACTTTAAGAATCTAAAATTCATTTTACAAATTGAATGATAATAAAAAGAAAATATGACAAACACACACATAGTTCAGCTAACATTTGTTATGAAAACATAGTAATTACATTCACTAATATGTAAAGACTCAGAAAAGGTGAGATCCATGGATCCATGGAAATTACTTGAAGACCTACTGCTGTCATTATGGAAGTGAATGAAATGATTTTGAAAACAGAATGAAGTCTACTCATTTATATCTTTTAAGTATTTTTTCTTAGGGAAAAAAAGAATAAAAGATACAAGGATGTAACTTACAGAGCAAAACATTAAAGGTAACTGAAAGACAGAAGGAAGCAGGGATCCTTTGAGAAAATGTTGAGATGCAGACATCATGAAGAAGTCATAACAAACTAGCATTGAGTATCAAAGACACGTTGTTGTCCATGGTATTTCTTCACAGAAGCAAGCCGTGATAATAGTACAGGAATAAGGAAGGAATCATCTATAAACACTGGTAAGTTCTTGGAATGTTATATGAACATAAACTGGATCCAGGCAGAAGACTTTGAGCACTGCTGAGGCAGACTCTTAGCAGTTGCGTAATCCCAGGTGACACATCACAGCTAAGTGATGGACAGCAACCTAACTTTTACAAACGACCTATTTTTCTACATTATTTCAAGAATTGCCAGGAGCTTACAACAAGTTAAAGATGATATTCTGTTTAATACTATTAATCTTTCTGTAAACAGATATTGTGAAAGATTTTTTTAAAAATGTAAAAGAAACAAATTTCTAAGAGAACACGATTTTAAATGATATTTAATAAATAATATAACCTAACAATATTACAAAATGGAAGGTTATAAAAAAGTATCCAATTTTGCAAAGAAGACTCAAAAATTAATTCCTTTTTTGCACATTATGTAATTGGTTTAAGTCCAGTATTAGATGAAGAATGTTAGATTGATCTGAAAGTCTTAACAACTTCCATTATTGTGTTTAAAAATCAACTAGCCCCTCTTGAAGCACTCTCTTCCCCTTGGATTCTCTAACTCCACACTCATTCAGTTTCCCTTCCTTGTTCTTCTTTACTGGCTCTAATGTTTCTTTCATATCCTCTTGAATAGGGGTGGACAAATGACAGACCCTGAGCCAAATCTGTCCTGCCTTTGCAAATAAAAGCTCATTTGCTAAAATTAACAGCACAACTTGTGTTTTCATATGTAGTCTATGGTTGTTTCACAATACAATGGCAGAACTGAATAACTGCAACAAAGACCACAAGGCTGGCCTGCAAAGCTTTTAAACATGTACTGACTGACCCTATACAGCAGAAGCTTCCTGGCTCTGTGCTTCAGCCTTTTCATTCTTTAGTAGTTTGTCACTGGCCTTCTTTGTAATAATTTAATCTACTCTGGTAATTTTATTATAGTCACAACTCTTGGTTCCATGACTTCTGGCTAGACCTGTATACTCGGCTGCAGACCCTGATGTCCAAGGATCTTCTGATTATATTCATCTTCTTGGTACATCCAAAACTAAACCCATTATCCTTGTTCTACCAAATCTTGATATTCTTTTTTGTCAGTTACTGCAACTACCATAAACCTGATTTTTAAAATAAGTTAAAGGAGACACTCCTTCCTCTCCTCCAGTCACTCCTTTTACTGCCCATGTTATCTCAAATTCTTCTAAGTTTCTTTCCTGTGCCAATGTAGCCCAAGATACCATCATCTTCTGTTTGGAATACTGCACATACTTAATTGATATATCTACATAGGATCTTCTTTCCAATCTCATCTTCACAGCAAAATAACATGTTTCTTGAGACATACAGATAAAATCAATACCTTTATCCTCCTATGGTTCCCTGATACATAGTAGCTTCTCAGCGGCAATCACACAATATTAATAAAGACACGAAACACTTAGATATGAGTCTATGTATTCACTATTGAGAGGAAGGACGAGAGGTATAAATTCAAAACCCATTTTAGATAAGAAAAACATTATTTAGAATAATATAGCAGACACTCCAAGCAGATTATCAAACCTCATTTTTTTTTTTTTTTGGACATACAACTAGACTTTCCCCATTTTTGTTTCTGCAGTTAAATGTAGACACATAAAATATTTCTAGTCACTAGATTGAGAGAGGGAGTGAAAACGGTCATTTCTAGGCCTGATTCTTGAACATATTTCATTTGTGACTGCTTATGCTAATTCCTCTTCTTCTCTGATGAAGGAAATTATGTCAAACTTGGAATCCCATACCTGTGTTTTAGAGGGCAGTGGGAAAAAAATTAGCTTCTGAATCACCCCTTAAAGGAAAACCACTCTCATAATAAACACTGTGGTAGGATGAATGATGCCCCCTGAAAACAGCCACCTCCTAACTCCACGCACCTGTGGATTCCACTCTTGTAGCAAAAATGAGTTCCCAGATATGATTCAACTGCAGATCGTAAGACAGGGAGATCAGCTTGGATTTTCTAGGTGGGCACAAGGTAGCCACAACAGTCCTCCCCAAAGAAACCCAAGAGGAAACAAAGACAGAAAATGAGGTGATATGATGACGAGAACACAGGGAGGAAAAGGAAGGTATTGTGGGACCCTGACCAAGAACAAGGACAACCCCTGAAAGATGGAAAGGCAAAGGTCGGGACCTCTTCTGGAGCCTGCAGAAGGAACAAACACCATCAACACTTTGATTTTATTCTTCTTACCCTCATTTTGAATTTATAACCTCTAGAACTATAAGAAAATTACCTATTCTCATTTCAGCTACTAAGTTCAGGATAATTTCTTGACTTTGGCACAACAGGGTGCTTGTAATCCTGAGCAGTGCAGGGTCTGAAAGGGGTTGGAGCAGAGGCTGATGTAGACAGGTACTAAAGAATACAAGGATGTGCAGACAGCAAATAGAAACAACTCTTTCATGAAAATTGGAATACATGAAGGAAAGATACAGGATTTAAATTGGCAGATATTGAGCAAATATGGACTCTGAGGAATATCATTCATTAAGAAGGAAAAAGAACTGATGCAAGAAATGTAAATAATTACAGGAGATGTTTAAAAAGAGAAAGGGGATTTGATTAGACTCAAGTGAAGAAATACTGACCAGTAATAAGAAGAGGGACATGTTCTCTTAAGACCACAGGAGAAGATGGATAGAGATACTTGTAGACATATAGATTTGGTGGTGGCAAGGTGAAAGTCTTCACAAAATGGTTCTGTATTCCCATTTGGTTAGATGAAATTAGAAACATATAGAGCAAGAAGTTCAATGAGTTATGAAAGAGAATTGTTTGGTGGGAATATAAGTTTATAGAGAAATTTCCTCATGTCTCAAGTTAATGATTATGCATCTAAATGGCATCAACATCCCCCAACAATATTCACCAACTCTGGTGTAAGCACAGAATAGGTAGATTCAAGTTGATGTAGTTTTGCTGATTGCAGAAAAAAGACATTTCAGGATATTTGCAAAGAAATAAGAAATAGTAGGAGATAATTATAATCATCATAAATCATGGAATCTAAGCCAGAAATGAATAGCAGGTGATGGGAGGTGGTAGGTACAGTAAAATGGTATCATCAATGAATTTAAGTGAGTGCTCAAACAAATGACCAACACTGGCATCTTCAAAGAGGGTCTGCACTGAAGTTGAAGATGAAAAGGGGAAAAAAATGGAATAAGACAGTTGACCGAATTGTGAAATGTCTAAATAAAGTGGGGTATAATGCTTTACTGGAGAATTTTGTACTTCTGTTCCCAGAAGCTACTGAGAGCAAATAATAGCAAATAACTATAATGTCATTGCATTTTAAACTTCCCTAAAAATTCAAAATGAACATGAAACCACATGGCCATGTTTGATGGTTATGAATGTAATAAATAGCCAGTTGAACTCTTACACTAACACAAGTAACCTTGGTCAAGTCATCATTTTAAGGTGTTAGTTGCCAAACTTTAAAACAAGAAACCTTACTTATGGACATGCACAGAGAGGTTCTATTAATTAAATTCATACAACATAAATATAAAATCACAATGAAAATAGAAATTTGAAATTATCACAGAAGTCACAGGACACTTATGACCGAAGTATTCCCTCCTTAAAAGAGCACTGACTGGCTAGCAATGTCAAAAAGTGGTTTTATATTCATACAATTAGAACAAACATAAACAAGTATAAGAAATAATATATCTATAAATGCCATAATATTATTCTTCATTATGACTGAATAACATTCCATTGTGTATATATACCACAGTTTCTTTAATCATTCCTCTGTTGAAGGGCATCTAGGTTGGTTCCACAATGCAGCTATTTTGAATTGAGTTGCTATAAACTTTGATGTGACTGTGTTACTGTAGTATGCTAATTTTAAGTCCTTTGGGTATAAACTGAGGAGTGGGATAACTGGATCAAAAAGTGGGTTCATTCCAAGTTTTCTGAGGAACTTTAAACTCATTGCATCCACCTAAAAATAGGAATGTTTTGGCTAGAAAGAACTAACATACTGAGTCGTTCAATGACTTAACTCCCCCATTCTGGTAACTATCTGATCTTCAGGTAACAACCCAGTTATTCCCTGATTTATCACTGTGTAGTATTCAAAAGGGTATTCATTGCTGAGTTATTTTGTGCATATATTTAGGAACCAAATACCAATAATAATCTCTGCCCATCTTACTTGTGGAAAAGTATATGCCCATCATGGAACCCTGTAATAACCAGTAGTTCTTTCTATGACTCCTAAGGAAATATTGATCAAGATATGGTTATAGAAGGGAGAGTGAATCAGAGGGGGAGAGGATAAATGAGGGGCTCTTATTTAAATGCAATCACTAATGTATTCTACTTCGGAAAGCATACGTGAAAATTAAAAAAAAACATAATTCTGGGCTATTCAGAAAGATAGAAATATGCTAACTTCTTATGTTTCCTTGAAATAAAGGGAGTTTTGTTTATCATTATTCTCTTATGTTAGTTCTACATTTATCCTTACATCAATTCTTAGCTTTTTCTTTTAACACCAAAAAATAATCAAAAGTGGTTTACTAACTTAAACACCATTTATCTTATACCTGAAAAGTGAAATTAAGAAAAGCTGAGAAGGAAATATACAAACGCATAAATAAATGATTGATGAGAAAGGGCGAAGGTGGTTCCCACATCACAGTAAAGACAAGTGAGTACAAACTACCTCAAAAAGAGTTATAACGCATAAGTTCATTCTTGCATTACCAATTTATGTCTGAGTATTCCTGCAGGCTTCTCTTTAACTGATAATAATTAGGGAAGTAGTAAAGTTGTCTGAATATCTCTGTAAGTCTAAATCCAACGGACTTTGTGAGGCCATGCTGCTCTGTTGTGAAGTTCCTCATCAGGGTGAAGATACAGAAATTAGTGACATACCCCCTACTTAACAGGTGCCCTCTTTGAAGAGTTTAGTTACCTCTACACTACTGACTATCTTGGGCTTTTGTTGCATGGTTCATCCCATCTCGCTCTCTCTCTCTCTCTTTCTCTCTTTCTCCTTCTCTCCCTCAATCCCTCCCTCCCTCTCATTCATTCACTAAAAATAACTTGAAATAACTAGAAATCATGCTACATGACGAACTAAAGGCAGTTCCCCAGGACAGCCATTGGTATGGCAGACTCAAGTTTTAGGTCAGCCTCAGGTAATTCCCTGAGGCCAGGATTTAAAAATCCACCTGACTTTAGTTAAACATATGGACTCTTGAAAACTCATATTTAAGGAGAAAGATAGATAGATAATGTGGATTATTTGATAGGATTCCTGAAGAATTTTTTTAAATGGGACAAGACTGACC
Organism: Sciurus carolinensis; assembly: GCF_902686445.1. Lineage (NCBI taxonomy): Eukaryota > Metazoa > Chordata > Mammalia > Rodentia > Sciuridae > Sciurus > Sciurus carolinensis. The sequence goes on from NC_062224.1 coordinate 93,251,526, forward strand.
AGGGTATTTTAATTTTAACCAAGCATGGAAAACAAAAGGGGGAAGTGGAATACAGGAAAAAGAAACTTTGGAGTATAACATGTGAATATACTATTATTATTATTATCATTATTATTATTTAAAGAAATTATACTTTAAAATGAATCATAAGAGAAAAATAGGTATCATGTAAAATAGTAGACTCAAGAAAAAAAATATAGGAAAAGTAAGTCAAAGACTTCAACTTATTCAACATTGATTAAAGTGTGGAATTAATAAAATAGTTGCAGTGTGCTAAAATGAAAGTCTACTACAAAGAGAAGTTCAATACTATAATTTGGAAAAGAGCCTAAGGTTATATTTAAAGCTGTGATCAGAAACCAGAGTTCTGATAGATCAAAGTAACATTTATGTATCTCTGTAGAACAATTAAGGATTTCGTGATTAACCAACTGCTAGGTTGTAGCTTTTACTTTAAGTGAAACTAAGAGGAATAGAACATATTTGGGTCATTATATGAGAGTTTGTTTACATTAGAATGACAGCATTGTATAGAGTCGTAGTAAAGGTGGCTTTCAAATGAACAGATAAATTATATTGTATGATCCAACAAGGTAAATGGGTCAACCAGAAAACCTCTCATTAGATAAGGTTATCAGAGTTGTGAGGTTATGATAGTGATGAACAAGATGAGTGTCAATTAAAATTGTCCAAAAGGCTAAAAGTAAGAGCTTCTTTTTCACAGTAGTACATTACAAAGTGCTTTCTTTCTCCTTAGTTTTCAAAAAAACAGGGAAACATAAGGGTTAAGCACTTAAGCTTTAAAAACTAGGTTCATTCTGTCTTAAATGGGAAATGCATTACTTACCAGCAGAAAACTGTTCATATATTTTTGGAATGGAAGCTCTTCTTTTCAGAGAGGACCAATATGGAATTTTCTGTGAAAACTGCTTCTGACTTTAATCAAAATATTTTTAACTAATAATACACTGTATGCCTCAGGGGACAAGAGAAAGAAGAAACTAATGGAAAAAGAAATCCATCATTTGCATTTTCTTAATAGACTGTTCATAGAAACATTTAAATATACAGAAAAGGAAAAAAATCCTTCAAATAAAAAGATATACCCATATTCGATCAAATAACCAAAATATATTTCAGTCTTACATTCTCTTACCCTCTGCTGTGAAATCAGAAGCAGTTATATGTTGAGTTTTGCTTTATTACATGGACTTTTAAAGTTTCTAAAGAACTGAATGGGGAATTCTATAAAGAAGTAAAGCATCTTCAACTTCAAAATTATTTCTTTATTCCAATTATGAAGGTAAATGCTTGGAATAAAATTTAATTCTCAAGTATTAGTTGAATTAGTAGATGCCAGTTGAGGAAGAATACCAAAGTATTTCATCTATGCTTAAATGCAATTTTTTTTAAGGCACAATGTCTTTGTATGTTCACTCTCTATTCAGAAAATCTGGAATGATACAGTGAAAGACCTGGGAGGCATCTCAGAGACCATGGAGTCTGAAGTCTTGGAGGCTGAGTATCCTGCAGCACAGGAGTATAGGAGTACAGTCCAGGAAGAACTCTGACTCTGGCCTCAAAACCAAACAAGCAAGCAACACTGAGACATTGAGAGACCCACCAACCCTGCAAATCTTCTTGCACAATTAAGATTCATGAGAGTAAAGCATTTAAACTCCTATGTACTTTGTGGGTGTCCACCTTCTATCTGAGGAGTAAAAACGGTGTCCCACAGTGCCTGTTGAAATGCACCTGCTTCCATTGTCACTGTTAATTTCACCCCTGCCTTTCTTCTGTTCTCCTAAATTGAGAACTCCTTTTCTACAATTTCTCCAAAGAATTAAGATCCTCTTTCCTCCTGGGAAGGTTGGGGGAGGAGGATTGTTGCATAGCTGCATGGAGAAGGAATGGTCCCAGGGATCAAGGTCTCTGTTCCAACACTCTCCAGCAGCCACCTCTTCTAAGTGCCTCTCATGCCTTGTGCTTTCTGTAGTACCTGGTACACTTAAGCATTTGGGGAACTATGCAGAATATTTTCCCCACCTGCAGGGTCCACATGACCCACAATACTACACTAAAAACATGTAACACTTGTATTTTGTTAAATACCACTCCTCCATCCTCTTTGAAAATATCACGATACTTTAAATCCCTTTTCTATCTTTCTTGTCATTTTCATTCCTATAGGTGAATACTATTTTTAAAATATTTTCATTTTAATGAAGTTTTATAAGGTAAAAATATACACACATATGATTACCTGCCAAATTTTTTCTCTTAAATATATGTGTATTTTTAAAGCTATGGGCATATACTTATATGTGGAATAGAATAAAAGCTCCATCAAGTTTTTTACTTTTCTGGTCTCCTCCATTCTTCATTATTTAGAACAGGACTTGATCAATCATCACTCTTGCATAAATAAATACACATACTTACAAAATAAGAGTCACAATTTCTAAGTGAAATATTGTCATACTGTAGTTCTGTGCCAATTCTTATTGATATCTAATCTTTTCTTAAATTTCCATCGTAACAGCTTCACAGTATTCAGTCACATAGGAATTCTGTAAACATAGTCCACATTATTGCTAAAAGTAAATCTACATTCTCTTTAAGGATTTGGAAATAACTGAAAAAGTGTGGAAATATGTGTGTGTTAATATATATCACGATAGCCTCTGACTTGAATGGAAAACAGCTCCTTGTTTTATCTTTGCAATTGAACTCAATTATCTCTGAGGATATATAAAATCAGACCCAGAGATAGAAAATTTGAATAATACTCATGGTTTGGCATAAAAAGCAGACCTTATCTTCAGTTGCACAGTGCACTCTCCCTCTATGGCAGGCAATCACTGGGTATCATTCAGAAAGGACCCCCATGCTCTGAGTGCACAGATTCAGTCTATTAAGTAAAATATATACACCATGAAGTTCAACAGGGAAAACCTGAAAAATACACATTTTTCCCTTCTTTGAATAACTTAACATATTTAAACATACTTGTTTAGAATGTTCAAAATACTCAAATCATAGTATTTCCTGGCATATTAAATTTTTAATTTACTGGAGATATATTGTACAGTCCAAAAAGATCAAGTGTCTATCTAGTATCCATTTAATTTGATGCATAACTTTCCCTCCCTTTTATTATTTGCCTTGCGGTTTCCTGTCATCTAGCTTTCAAAATATTTTTTTTACTCAATTTTTTCCTTCTGTCTTCTGTCACCTTTGTTATTAAGGATAAAAGTATTTTGGAACAAGATTAAATAGACAAGTTTGAGATTCAGCCTTCAAAAATTGTATTTTTTTCCCTTCTGCATATATTTAATTTCCTAAAGAATTATTTCTCTTAGTATTTTTAACTAATTTTAATAAAAAACATGCAATGTTTAATTTACTAAAGGTTTATTTCTCTCGTTTTTTGAAAAGTTACTATTCAAATAAGATTATGGTAAACTGAGATTATCATGAAACAATAAGAAAAGGGGAAAAGGAGAGGTGAAGGGGAAAATAATTTAGAAAGGAGAAACTGTTGGGGAAACTAAAATGGAATATACTCATATTGGACCCTGTGATCATGCATTATGAGGAAGAATGAATTAAATGGAAAACTGCGTCTCTTTCATTGTCCATATATGTGTAGGCATATACACAAGTGCATGTGTGTTTGCATGTGTGTACATGTAATTAAATGTACACAAATGGATTGTGTAAGTTTGTATGACTTGCATATGTATGAGTACATATATGTTCTCACATAGGTGCGTGCATTTCTATGTGTGTATATGTATGCACATATATGTATTGCACACATGCATGTAGGTATACTTGTGCATGTTTGTGCATGTGCATATGTGCACATGTGCATGTGTATATTTGAATGGCTGCACATAACTATGTACATGCATATAGGTGGATATGTATATGTTCATGTGTGCATGTGTATGAATGCATGCATGCCTGCACATATTTGTATAGTGAACATAGACATTTGTGTCCATGTATACCTGTGTGTCCATATGTTCCCATGTGCCATACAGATATGCATGTGTGTGCATGTGCATATGAACACATATGTATGGATGGATATATACATGCATTTTCACTGCATATTTTTATATGCATGTGTATGGATGTGGGTATGTATGCATGTATCTGTGCACATGTATGTGTTTGCACATGTGTAAGTCTATGCATAGACATATAATTATACATGTTCATGTGTGCATGTGCATATGAGTCTACATGTGTATACATGGGTGTATGCATGGTGTTTGTATGTATGTGTTTATGTATGGTATATATTTACGCTGTGTTTATGTATGTGTGCTTGCATTTGTGTAGAAAAATGTGAAGGTGTACTTGTATGTATTTGTGCTTATGTATTTGCTTAGGTATAGGTGTGTGTTAGCACATATGCACATATGTATTTCTGTGTATGTGCACATGTGGCCATACATGTGTACGCACAAGTGCCTGTGTGTGCTTACATGTGCACATGCACATATAAGCAAAGGGAAGCAGCTTGCATCATCAGGAAGCACTGAGAGAGACAGAAAGAGAGAGACTCCACTCTCCAGATACAAAATATATACCCCAAAGCCACACCCCAATTCAGTGTACTTGAGTCACACCCTACCACTTCAATTAATCCCATCAGGGATTAAATCACTGATTGGGTTAAGACTCTTACAACCTGATTGTTTCCTCTGAAACTTCCTGCATTGTCTCACATGTGAACTTTTGGGGGACACCTCACATTCAAACCATAACAGTGCATTTGTGTATATTGTATGTGCATGCATTCAGAGTACATACATATGTATAAGTGTGAGGTTCTGCATTTGTTCACATGCATACACTTATGTGCACTTGTATTTGTGCACATTGGCAAGTATATTTATGTGTGTGTTTATGTATGCTGGTTTGTGTGCATATTTGTATGTGTATATTCATGTTCATTTGTTTTGTACATGTGAATTTGTATTTGTATACATTTGTGCATATACATATGTAAGCACATATATGTGCATATTGATGTGTATGTGTGGATGTGTGGGTGTATAGATGTCTATACATACTGTAAATCAGTATGTGTATGTGTGTGTCTGTTATGTGTGTGCTGTGTATATTTGTATATATGTGTGTATGTGTGGATCATTCATGTGTGAGTATGTGTATATATACTTGTTTGTAATTTTGTGTGCAAGTGTGTGTGCATGCTTCTATATGCATGTGTATTTCGGTTTGTGTGTATTGGTATGAATGCATATATATTTGTGTGTATGTGTGTGCATGTGTATATACAAGTATATGTGTATGTATGCATATTTGTGTTTTTATATTTATAATGTATATTTGTGTTTGTGTATGCATGTGTATACCTGTATGTTTGTGTATACACTCTTTGTTGTTGCTCCCTGTCGGGCAACAAGGTCCAATGTACCTCCTCAGGGCCCACCTGAGGAGAATACGGGACTGAGCAGGATGATGAGTGTCATTGGCAAAGGAAACACACCAGAGCCAGGAGGTCTGTCAGTGCACGAGGCACAGCAGGAATCTCGTTTATTGAGGAAATCACACAGCTTTTATGTAGGGTGGGGGCTAGGCAGAAACCAATCAGCTTAAAGGTCAGCAAGGCACGGGGGATTCATGCAGGTGAGAGTCCCATAGGACTATATGGCAAGCATGAGCTGATCACGTTCGCAGAACTGTTGTTAACCAATCCCTGCCGGTGGTCCAATTTATCATCATTAACTATTGAAACCACCTTTGAGGCCTTGATCTTGCTCACTCGCCAGGGAGTAAGGAGTCAGCCTGAGTTAGTTAACGTATCATTAGTCCCAACACTTTGTGTTTGGGGGGTAGGTGTATATATATGTATTCTTTCTGTGTTTGCATGTGTATGTCTGTGTGTTTGCATTTTCCTGTTTATATATGTGTACATATGCATGTGTTTGTGTACATGTGTGTGTTGATGCCAATAGTTCATAATATGACTTTCCAGTTGAGATCACACTGACAGGCTGAAGAATATTATACTATTTAACTAAGTTGACAAAACACATAGAAGGCAATAAAGAATCTAATGTGTGTATTTGTATATGTGTGTGTGTGTGTGCTTGCATGCCTATGCACAGATATGCATGTATGTATCTGTGTACTTCTCTGTGTTATGTGTGATTATGAATTCATGTATGTGTGTGCATGTGCATGTGTCTGGGTGTATTGTATCTATGTGTGTGTGCATGTGTGATTATGCACATATGTATCTATCTGAACATGTATTTGTGTGTCTATAGTATAAGGGTGAATATCATCAACATATCCACAAGGGTTTTACACAAGTGAAACTTGAGCAATTTACTCTGAATTCTGGAATGCTGCCATAGTACTTCAATATCATTATATATTTAGTTGATTTATGCAGGACTCATCAGTCACTAAGCTGTGGCAGAAACTTATAGTCATTCACCAAAATCCGTGTTCTCTCCTCTCTCAGATGAGAACAAGGCCACAATCACAGGGTTCCCTTGAAAACAGAAGAGTCTTGTCTACCACACTCCTGCAAATGGATTTTGAATGAAAGTGATGTATACCATTGCTGGCTTTGACCATTAAACACTAGCATGCCTCACTCTGTGTGTCTGCTCTTTCCCCTTCAGCTGGTGATGTAGCTTGGCTTGACAAGTCTATGTTAAATATAGCATAGATTCCATCAGTGTGCATCCTGAATGACTTTCTAGAAAACACCCTTCTTATCCTGTCTGAGACAGTCGACATTTCCCTCCCCTAGACTAAACTTCAGAGTTTTCTTCCTGACTCTAATCTCTGACCTCCTTCTTAGAGCATTTACTTTAGAAAACTTTCAATTATTAATTCTCTGCCTTTTGAAATATATGTAAATCTTCTCCCAGTCCTTTGCCAGTTTTGTGGCCTAGAAAATGTCTTTCCTAAGGACTTGGAAACCTTCTCTTTGAAACAGAGAGATGGAAAGCGATAATGCTGCCATCTCCCAGTCTCTCTGGGAGGTGGAAGCCTGTAGAAGACTAATGTCAATGAGCAGCCAATTAGCAAACACAGACAGATACCTACTCACAGAGAACATTTGAAAACACAGGAAAAATCTCAACATGCTAATGACATCTTACTAACCACTCTTCCCCTCTAATCAACACCAGCACTTTCCTGCTAGCTTATAGCAGCAGAATCAGAAACCTGAATTGGGGTGCTACAATAACAAAATCCTGAAATCAGACATAGTATTGAGATAATTGGGAAATGGCAAGTCAACGTCTGTAAGAAAATAGATATAGCAAGCTACAAGGCGGGAGAGCACTGATGTGCCATGACAAAACATTGACTCTGAATGTAAACCAATGCTTACTAGGTAGAATGAACCAGAAAAACCTTGTGTGGCTGGATTACTCCTTGTTTCTCCTGTCTACGTACCACAATAAAGAGATGGGTTCAAAAGAGACTCCTGGCATGACAGCAGAGTGCGAATGAACAGATCCAGAACCAAATGACTTTTGAAAATTAATTTTGTGCTGGTGCATTATAATTATGATAGTGGGATTCACTGGGACATCTCTGCACATGCACATGACAAAATTTGGTTCATTTCATTTCCTAGCATCTCCCTTTTCCCACCCCTTGGTCCCCTTTCTCTACTCTACTGATATCACTTGAATTGGGAGATTTTAAAGAATTGAACAGTAAAGTGCTCTTGTGACCCAAGAATGTGCAATAAGGTAGAAACGAGAGTATTTGGATGAGAAAAATCCCACTGATTTCACAGTTAACAAAGGAGTGAACCCCGGCTATTACTAAAATGGTCTCCATGACCACTTAGTTGAAGAGGGAAAACATTAAAGAGGAAAGAAAGAGAAGGTAGGAACTTCTATAGTTTCTAAGCCACTGCATATTCTTGGAGCCTACTTACTAGATACTGTGTATCAATACTGGGAAAATCATGTGGGCTTGTAGAAAGAGCCATAAAGAAATTTGTCACATTCACAAAAGCAGCTGGTACTAAAACAGAGTCCTGGGCTTCTGATCTAAAATTTTGTCCTGTCTCTGTTTGTGTACTTTGCTAATTGACTTAATTGTCTTTGCCTCAATTTACACATTGATAATGAATGCTAGAATTGATCAGTTAAGCTTGTTTTACATGAGTTTGGTTATATCTAAATATAGACTGGTAATGACAAAAAGAAATATGACTAAAAACAGGATTCATATTCCATGGCCAACTCTTTTGAACATTAAAGGACCTCTGCTCCCTGGCAGGACACTTCAGCCAGTTGAGAAAACATTCCAAGTCACTCAGCATGTTGAGCTCCTCAGCAAGCTAGGAAATAAGTATACAGACATGCAGGCATCTAAATTGAAGGGCATATTCTACATGATTAAAAAAAACTTTAGTATGCTTTTTTATAAGCAGAATGGCATAGCAAAATATTTTTCCTTTGTAGAAGCAGTAAGAACAAAGAGTGGTATTTCTTTGTTCATTAGAGCATCATGTTTGTGTGTAGATCTTTGCAATTGATTGGGGTAGGGCTAAATTTCAAAGAACAGGAATCTAGTTCTCACAGCATTGAGTGGCCTAGATATTAATAAGGATATACATACTAATGATGATGAACCAGCTGTCCATGGAAAAGCTGATTTACAGCGTATTCAGTTTTATCATTTTGACAGCTCGCATGGGAAAACATACCATATTCACTCCCTTTCCTTGTGCTAGAGTCAAATTAGAATTTCATTTAAAGATAAGGAGCCAATATCATAGCATTTTACATTCTCATCTTTATGACCTACTTATTTTTAATACTTTCTGTTAAGAGATGGGCATTCTTCAATGTCAGATAGGAGTGATTTTATTTCTCTCTATATTTTCTATTTTGGTCATTCTTTTGAAATAAGGATTTCTTCCTTCTCTCAAACACACTTTCTTTAATGCATCTTAGATCATCTTGATAATTTTTGTGTATTTGGATTTTTTAAAACATTTTTTCAAGGGGGGGACCTTCTTTGGTATTTTTCAATTTCTTATTTTAGAATGACTTCATTTCATTTAAATTTTCATTTAATAGCATCTCATTCATTTCTAATTAGAGGTAGATAATTAATTTCTAATTAGAAGTAGATAACACTAAAATGTGCTTTTGTGTGTAATATTTTAAATGACCATAAGAACATTTTCATCACAACTCATTCCTAATTCAACTATTTAATGCCCTCTTTGACAGGCTGTCAAACCAAAGGGGACAGAAAATAGCAGACTGCTTTGGGACACCCAGATTACAGAAAAAGAGAAACAGAATTAAGAATTCATACCTTGATTTTCTTTGGAAAATGCTATTGTATCAACATGCCATTGCTGTTATACAGGGCAAGGTAAAAGTAAACTCTATGCTGTGTTAATAACTCCCATTTTCTGAAGGCTTTCCATAGCCCATGCTTGCTTTCTATGGTACATGATATGCTCAAGTTACCTGGAGCTCTTTGTTCCTTAATGAGGTGTATCCCTACCCCAATCTGTTCTAAAGTTCATCTATGGAGACACACTACATGTGGCGCACACTAATGGGGTTTGCTAGGGCAAACTTACAAGTAGGGAATGAGTGGAACACATGTTGTCCCCTAAACTCTCATTACCCTATAGCCTAGAATGGGCACAGTTGGCCTGCAAACACCACAATGAACCATCCTGTGAAGGTCCCAGACCTGAAGCATTCTATATATTTACAGAAACAGGTATGCATTTTGGGGAGGAAGATGCTGTAATATTTACATGCAAAGCAGCAATAGAAAGTGAACTCATTTGAAAGGCAGAAGCAGCCCTGGAATCCTGAAATTAACCTAGATTATGTTGAGTTAATTCATCTTGCTGAGTCAGTTTCTGACAAACCTAATAAAGTGGGGAAAATAACAGCCTCCAAAGCCATCCAGACTGGTTTTCTTCATTCTCATGAAAAATGTTCTGTCCTTGTTCTCTTTTTCTGAGGGTCCTAATTTCTGCTAGATACTCATAAGTCAAAGATAGCTTCTGTAATAAAACATGGTGAAATAGTTACCTCACATATATAATAGTCACATAACCATGAAAACATCTTCATAATAAGAATAAAATGATTAGCATATGTTCAGTCCCTTTATGTTACCAAGCACTGTGCTAAACACTTTGTGGCATTAAATCATTCAATTTAATTATTGCAAGAATCCATGAGATAGATACTATTATCAGTCACAAATATCTTTATATATATATTAAAAGGGTACATTAGTAAATTATGTCTTTACCAAAATAAGTAAATGTCAGTTAGGAAATTTAATGCTTTGGCATTCTAGATGGGGAAGAATGAGTGGACTATACACCTTTTTGGTTTTACCCAAATCCTAACAATTCTAATTGCTCTTCACTTTTACAAAGAGTCACAGATCACCCAGCTTTCCAGAAATATGCAAAAATATCTGGAAATAAAGGTGCAAAGAACAGATTTCTGTACCCTGAAGATTAAACACAGAGATGGCAGCCCTCATAAATTAACCACAACCAATTTAAGTAGATATTCACTGTAGGGAAAGCACAAAACAATATGAAATAAGTATTCACTTCTTCAAATTTTAGCAGCTCTGTCTTCTGCACATACATAATTCATGCATCTATCAGGTCACTTTCTTGTCAGCAACTCAAAGGGAAGCAGGGAGGAAGGACCATTTTCATACTAATCAGTCAAAGAATATTTACATTACAGCCAACTGCTGTTCCTTAAACGTGCACGCTTGCTGAAAAAGCCAAAATGTCTTATGAGTTATTAAAGCATCAAGACTGAATTGGAGCATTGGCATTTTTAAGAGTAGACTATAAAAAATTACCATTCAATTTCCTCTACCCTTTTCTCTTTACCATTTGTTCTCCATTTAACAACCTGAGGTCTCTCTAATAGGCCTTTGATGCCTATGTTCTTTTGCCACTTTAAAAGTAACCACTTTGGAATCCTGACGCCAGCAGTCACCCTCATTTGCCCTTCTCTTATCCAGCAACAGATCACTACTTAATCCCCATCTATTTTTAAAAGGAGTTCACCAGGATGTTTCAGAAGGAAGAAAAGAATACTAAACACCCTAATTGCCCTAAAAGCACTATTTCCATTGTCAGTGTTCACCTAAGAAGTACAGAAAAGACCTCAAAGCCGTAGTCTAGGATGGATATGGTGTTGTGATCTACAGTTCCACAAAGGCTTTGGTTTTCCTAAGTACACAAAACAGTAGGATCATGCACAGCAAATAACAACATGAGTTAACAGTTGAGATCCTGGTTCTTTATTCTGTTCTCTAAGACCTTGATTCAAAGAAACAGAAAAATCAGTGAAAGAAATCTATTCAGAATTCTACAGCCTCTTTTTTATTTCTTAAGTGGCACTATGAGGTGTTCTTTTTGTAGTCTAGATTCATTTATTCTGTGTGCTTCAGGGATAAGGACTCCTCCCAGGTGCTTTGAAAAATGATGCCATAGTTTAATACATGTCACTTGCACAGAGGAACTTTCACGATGTTGTGACTAAATTTTTCTTTTCTTAATTGCATACCATTATTCCTAATTATATTTACTGGTATGGTGCTAAATAATTATACTCCCTTCTCCCTGTTAACACCCTTCAGATATTAGTAGCAGTTATGTCCCTCATTAATTTTAACTGAGAAGGTTATGTATATTTAATTTTGTATTATTTTTCAGATTTATGTCAAATTTTCCTCCTCTTCCAAGATGATTTGCCCCCTTACTTACAAAGTAGTTTTAGATTTTACACCTTCTGATCACTTTGGTGCCCATTTTTAATAAACATTTGTGTCTCATTTTAAAAAGTTTGTACCCAGTATCCAGAAAAATCCTCTATTTTCCCTCTTTCCATAATTAATCCTTTCCTTTCTGCTTCTGGAACTGGATAGCCTTAAAATTCTTTTTGGAGATATTATCCTAAATGTTTAATCCTCTCTAAGTATGTGATGTGAATATCTAGGTCCTCTTGGTTCCCTTGTCTTTATTTCCAGTCTAAGGTGCAGGTGAGATAGACTCTTTTGGCCTGACTTCTGACTACCTTTATGCAGGCACAATCTAAGAGTACCTACCACATGCCAAGCCTCTCACCTCTGGCTTCCAGCCCTGAGTTGTTGGTGCCCAACCTCAGAAGCCATGAGATTCCCATGTATACATTCCTGCTATGCAAGCTGAGGTGCTCCTGAGTCATTGCTTCAAGGGATAAATCCCAGAGCAGAAACTAACAAGCAAACCCTCCTCCCTTGCTCACCCCCTCAAATCCTTAACTTTCTGGACCAGAGAGCAGCAGCATCCAGTTCAGTAATCTAGAAAGTATTTTTTTTTTTTTATTTTTGCGGTGCTGGGGATAGAACCCAGGGACTTGTGCTTGCAACATAAGCACTCACTGAGCTATCTCCCCAGTCCAGCATCCAGTTCAGTAGCACACCTACAACTGGTTCCCCTGCCATTCGACCATTTCCCCAATCATATGCCTTAAGAACAGAAACTTGTGCTGGAGGAGTGACTTTCTAAGGAGCCCAGATCAAGACAACTTGCCATCCTTCAAAATATTACTGCAGAAAAAGAATCATTCACTCAAGTTCACAATCTTCTACTTGTGTTTTAATCTCTCTTTAGTCACTTTAGTCATTCAAAAATATTGAAATCTATAGGAAGTAAGAGAGAGATTAAAATGAAAATGACAAAAAGGGCACTCTAAAGAGAAAGGAGAAAAGAAAGATGAAATTAGTTGCACAACTGTATGCTAAGTATAATTCATTTGTTACCTTGATTAACTTTACCAGAATCCTATAGAAGAGGTATGTGTATGCATTCATGTGCTGCATACCAACACTTCAATCAACAATGGACAACATATACAAAATGGTATTAGAAGATTATTATGGAGTGGGAAAATTACAATCACCTAGTGATGTCACAGCTGACCATAGTCCAGCATGTTACTCATATGTTGTGTTAATGCTGGTGTGAACAAATCTACTGCACAGTCAGTTGTACAAAAGTATACCATAAAACTAGGTACAGTATATACTGCTTCATAATAATTTTAAAATGTTTCATTAGTTTTGTATTTACTATACCATGCTTTTCATTATTATTATAGAATACACTCCTGTTTGTAAAAAGTTTACTGCAAAACTGTATGCAGTGCTGTATCAACAGTAGCCTCGCAATCTCACTCATCTTGTGCTTAATGCGTCTTTCAAATGCATCAAGAGGCCATTTTAACTCTGCACCTGGCAGCACAGGACTGTAATCGCAGCTATAGTCAAGAACTTCAAAATTCCTACATAACCTTTTCTAACAAAATATAGGTTGAAAAATTGGGGTTTGATTCAGTTTAGGAATTCATCATTCTTTTGTACTTTTTTTTTTAAGAAATGAGAGAGAGAAAGAGACAGAGAAAGAGAAAATGAGAATGAACGTGTGTATGTATATGTTTTGTGGTGCTAGGGATTGGATCGAACCCATGGCCTCACACATGATAAGCAAATGTTATATAACACTGAGCCATATCCCTAGTCCTTTTTATTTTATTTTTGAGACAGGGCCTTGATAATTTACCCAGGACAGCCATGAACTTCCATTCTTCTGCCTTAGGGTCCCAAGTAGCTGAGATTACAGTAGTGTACTACCACAACCAGCCTAAGAATGAAATTCTTGCTGGGAGTATAACTTAGTGGCATATGCCTGCTTAGCATGTTCAAGGTACTGAGTTTGATGCCAAGAACCAAACACATACAAAAAAAAAAGAATTAAGTTACTAATTCTCAATTCTTAGTATATTCTCAAGAGATATGTATTGTAGATTACTTACAAAAATTAGCCCAAAGTTTCCACCCCTTACATAACAACACTCTTTGCAATCTGACTTTGCTGCCCTACCAATCAAGAGTGGCCCCTTGGATAAGGACTAGCCTTTTTACACGCTGTAGACAATACAATGCAAAGGCAGTGGCAGCATACTTGAGCTCAACTGTGAAGAGCATTCTACCCTTCTGTCTTTATTGTAACTCCAACCCTTCCATGAGAATTAACCCAAGTCAGACTGCCAAAAAATGGAAGGTTACCTGGAACAGAATTAAATCTGTTCAGTTGCCCAAGTGAGACATCTTACATTCATCCAGCTCATACAGTATCAATAAAGCTGCCTAGTTAATCGCTCACTGATCAAGGCCACACAGTGAATCTCTCAGCCCAACCCAAGTTGCTAAGACAGCCTGGCCAACTGGTCAACACATAAGAAATATTAAGTAGTAGTTATTTCAAGGTATTCATTGTGGGAGGATTTATTTTGCAGTAATATTTAAATGATAAAAAGGTAGTTTTTCTATATATTTCATATACATATGTATATGTACATAAATATACATGTATATTTTTTTCTTAAATATATGTGTGTGTGTCTATGTGTGTGTGTGTGTGTGTGTGTGTGTGTGTGAATACAAAGGAAAATCTGAAGTCATTATAATGAAAATAAAAGTGAGATAACAAGTCCCTGAGCAATAGTTAGTAGCAGTTAGCAGGACATCAACATTTATGAGACCAGGATTCAAAAATATTTGAAATTATGGTGCCACCAGATGATTGGTGAACCAGAGCTTGACAATTTAACAAAATTTTTCACAAGACATAATTCAGAGACATTATCTTACTTTTCTAGTCTCTCTCTGTATTGCAATAGATCATTATAAATACTAAAAACACTTGTATTTCAGTAAAAAAAAAAATAGGATTGATTTTAAATAAAAAGCCCAAATTACATGCATTTCTCACTATTCTGTAGAGAAACACAACACGGAGAAAGAACACTCTCACTAAGTAGGTAACTGGCTTTCCCTAATGCATTAAAACATGTAATTAAGAGTTGACATCTCCCAACATGCTTTTGAAAAATCAAAATGGTTTTAGAATTATGGAAGTGAATGGAAGGATCATTTAACACTCAAAAAATGGATTACCCGGAATATGTTTCCCAATCCATGTAAGAACTAACAGTAGCCAGCTCATCTGATTTTGTCTCTCAGTGTTAGCTCTTCCTTATATTTAGCCCAAATCCATCTCCTCAGAACTTCTGTTCATTGATTCCTGCTCTGCCCTGCAGGGCTGCCCCACAATGAATGTAATCCTTCTTCTCTGTGGCAATTTTTCAATATCTGAAGTCAGCTAGTGTGAGTCTCCAAATTATTATCTTTTTGAACCTATAACCTATAACCCAACTTCCTTCCTTATCTCCCATTTAGCCAGTTTTAAGTTCCTTCAATATTCTAGTGAATTTCCCATAAATAAATTCAAATTTAAACAAAAAATGTTTAATGCAACACCTATATCTCAAGGCAATACTCCAATTTATATATAACTTCTAAAAAGAAAAAAAATAAAATTAAAAAGAATTTTAGTCAACTCTAGCTACGTATCTGTTTTATATGTAGCTCCACTCTCCCTCCCTTCTCAGGCCTATCTTTCTGCAATTCATGCTGGGGAAATAAATGCAGGGTTTTATATCTACATCCTTATTTTATTTTTGCTTCTATACAATTAGGCACCAAGTGCTATCAGTTTAACCTCTATCTTCAATCTCTCCTTGCTTCTGGGTAATGGTAAACATTCCATCAGAGACTAAGTCACTGAATAAATGTTGACCTGTGCAAATAGTATGAAGGAAACTTGTATAAAGTTTGCAGAATCCTCCATCAGGGCTGGCATTGATTCATTAATAAGTATTTTGGTACAGTTTATCACCTAGTACAAAATCACCTAACAGTGCTGACAATCTCCCCATTTATATTGACCCAGTCCTCAAGAGGGTTTTGCTAGATTTGACATACACCATGTCTACAATCCTCCCATGACTGACCATCCCTTGCCCGATATGAAAACAATGTGTGAATGTCAAGTACCCATTTTGTTCTTCATGCATATTATAGAAGCTGAAACTATTAACTGTTACAGCAACTGTACAACTTTAAACATTATAACTTTATTTTTAAAATCATGAATACTTCTAAATTTCTGTTGGAACTTTTCTTGCAATTAGATTTCTTTCAAGTGGATCTTTTAAATTATCAGTCATATGACTGGCCACTATCTTTTTACCTCTCTTTACCTTGTTCCAATATTTAGTTATGAAGAGAAACTTCACTATCATTCATGTTTGGACCCTGTTTTCACATCCTCCATTCAACTGCTCAGAAATGTGGCACTTGTACATGGAGTGGATTCCAAAAAGAAACAGTCCTTTGAGGATGAAATGAATCGCCCACATCTTTATGTAAAATAAAAAGCAAATATGCAAAACAATGGGAATCACTTTGCACCTGTTTTAATAAGATAAAAGTCAACTTGAATCAATAGGCATTTACTCAATTACATTCCAATCCTGCAAACTAGAAACTGTAGAGAATATAAAATACAAGGGTGTTTTGTGAGGAAAGAGAATGCATAATCACGTGAAGAAAGAAAAATGCTTAAATAAGAGCACCAGACAATTATAAAAGAGATGTCACAAAGCAAAACATGATTCAGTGCTGGATGAATTATTCAGACAATAAATCTTACATGAGCTGAGAGGAGGGAGTGCTCACTTCAGGATGGGGTGGTCAGGTCCATGAAGACAGAAGTCAGCTGGGACTGACGCTGGATAAATGGATAAACTTTAGACAAGAAGAGGGCAGAAGAGAGGACACATTGGGAATTTGGCACAGCATCAATAAAAGTGTCTGCTGAAATGACTGGGGTATTAGGCAAACTTTTTTGGAATGGTTTTTACAAACTGTCAGAAAGAAAAGAAAGCAGAAAGTTCTTGGAGAAGCTAGTGACATATTTTTGGAAAGAAGATTGAGGAAGCTATTTGGAGAAAAATGATGATTTGCGAAATGGCTTGGAATGGGAGCAGGCAGAGAACAGGAGCAGGAGTAAGTAGGTAGTCTTGTCAGCAGTATACTTTAGCAGAAGATCAGAGAATGAAAAATTAAACATGAGCAGGGGACACACCGGCTAGCCTTAAAATGGCAAAATATTATTCTTTTCTTCCCCCCTTGTGGTTCCAGTGGCTATATGCCATTGAGTTACATCCCCACTAGGTTGCTCAGAGTAGCCTCAAACTTGTGATCCTCCTGCCTCAGTCTCCTCAGTAGCTGGGATTACAGGCATGTACCACCATATCCAGATGTATGCTTTCTCTTTTGTCTTTTGAAATAAACACAAAAATAAAGGTGGAATAAGGGTTGTACCATTTTCTGACTCATCTGTTTATTTATAGTTATAGACACATAGGAGGAAATAGACTATAATTTATATGTCTGATAGATAAATTCCCCTCCCATGCAGACACTGGTGAGATACCAATGAGCCAGGGAACAGAAAGCTTTCCTTGTACCCAGACCATGCAGGAAAAAGAAGACATAAGTAAGTAGAAAAGGAGTCAAAATCAGTTAAGAGTAGCAAGAACTAGGAAAGGATGCCAGATCTAGGGCACAGAGCAAAACTAAGGACATAAGGGCTATGAAACCACTGGAAAACAACCCCTATCCGTGCACCAGAGAAAAGTCTGACATAGGTGCTGTGGTCCACGGCTGGTTTTTCTGTTGCCAGGAGGGAGGGTTTAAAGAACCGTGAATGTGAGGAGTGTTGCAGTCTCTGACATTAGAATTCATATCCCACTACCAGCATCCAGTGCATCCATAGCTCACCCCGACAACTAGGCCAACCTCTCTAGCTGCACGACTTCACTCCTATTTCTGGAAGTTGTCTCTGGCATTTGTATCCTATTGCTGACTCTGAGGTCATTATGTTGCTTCTTCCTTTCTCATGCTTAAATTCTTCCAGGTTTAATCCAGCCTCCACTTAACTGTTCTACCTTACAGGGACTGTGTGTTGCTGGGGATAGAACCCAGGGCCTTGCACATCTCACACATGCAAGGTAAGCTTTCTAACACTGAGCTACACACCAAGCCCCCCTCTCTCTCTTTCTCTTCTTTTTTTTTTTTTTTTTAATTTTGATATAGCAGCTCACTCAATGGACTTGGATGGTCTCAAACTCAGCATCCCAAGTAGCTGGGGGTACAGGCAAGCACCACCAGACCCAGAAAACTCTGTCTTTTTAAGGTTCCTAATACAACTTGTGTCCATGTAACTAATTTGGTACTTACCTACCCTAGGCTAACTTATACTGTTATTAACCATTTGGTTATACATATGTAACGTTATTTGAATTATAAACTTCTTAGAGGCATTGTGTTTTTATCTCTTACCTATTTGTATATTACCTAAATATCTTTCCTCGTAAATATATGTGTGTGTGTGTGCACAAACAAATATAAATCTATTATGTAATTATGTATTGTATATGTGTACATACAGGCATGCACACAAATGATCTCTTTTAATGTTTAGCAATTACAAATATCTCTATAAAATATCTTTTGTAGAGGAATATGTATTCAAGATAATGTATATATTCAAGAATTTCCTAACCCTCACTTCAGCAGGTCAATCATAAAACATTATTTATATAGTGAATCAGGTAGCCTACAATTAAGTGTTCAGAAATCACTTCCTTTACCAACTGTTTTCTAAAATGGCATCCCTGTTGGTCTTTCCTTAAGATGCTACACAAACACATCTTACTTACTAGATTCCTGCTAAGAAAATAGGCAGGCTTTCAATCAAGATTCTTAGAAGAATGTCTCCCACTGGTGAGTAAATTATCAGAGAAGATAATAACAATTAAATTTCCCACAATGTTTGGAAGTTACTAGTCAAACAATGATTTCAAATTACTGCTGAAAGATTTTGGATGAAAAGATCCAGTCTTAGTACATCTGGGTTGCTATAACAAATTACCATAGACAGGGAGGCTTAAGCAACAGAAACTTACTTCTTACAGTTCTGGAAGCTAGGAAATTCAAGATCAAAGTGTCGGACAGATTCATTCAATGTCTGCTAAAGGTATTCTTCCTGTGTCCTCACATGGTAGAAGTGGCAGCGAATCTCTCTGAGGTTACCTGTATTAAAATCACTAATTCTATTCAATGGGGACTTAAACCTCATCACCTCTCAGAGGTCCTACCTCCTAACACTATCACCTTGGGTAATAAAATTTCAATATATGAATTTGAGGGAGACAAAGATTCACTCCCTTGCAGCTTTATTTGCAGACCTAAGTCACAGATGATGTCAACTGTGTATTTCTAATAATGAAGTCCATATTATATATTTTTCATAATGTAATAAATAAGAGACCCACTGGGAAATAACATTTCCCCAGTAGGCCTGTAATCCTAAACCTGTAGAAAACAAGCACAAATGAAACAAATGAAAGCCCTTTGTAAAACGGATATGAATAAAGAAGGCATAGTAATGTTCTGGTATGTATCAGGCTTGGGATTCTCGTACTAATCTGTAGTATAGAGTAGATGGAAGAGATTTGACCAGAACACCAATGATCCTGTAGTTTATCTTTTAAATTAATATGTTTCTGCATATATAGAACACTAAAAGAAAAAACTGATTATTTAAATGGAGAACTGATATAAATGTTATGTAAATGTTATATGTAATTATCTATATTTTTCAAAACCAAGTAAGTAAAATTAGACTCTTCTAAAATTAGTATTTGTGAAAAATTGAAGCAATTTAGTACCAGGAGATATCCTAATGCGATGATAATAAAAAATAAATGACTATTATTGAAGCATTTTATTATAATGAAACTTATTTTAAGATAAAGGATAATATTTTCAAAATACTTAATAACCTAATGTATTTTCAGTTTGTAAAAGATAATCTTTAGTCAGAAATGGGGCTGTCTTTCACTATAAGAGCATGTAAACAAAAAAGAAATTACTATAGTTGTTCAAAAAATGTAACTCTTTAGAAAGATACCAGAGATAAGGGATTTAAATTAATCATATTCTGACAAAAGAGTGACTACCCATCAGTAGATCTTGATTTTCCTATTTGCAAATGATAAAAATATTTACTTTTCTTCCTGTCAGAATTTTTGTAAGAATCAAGAAAAGAAAATTCGACACATTTCTGTACATTGAATATATTTATTTTATTGTTAATAATATTACTATATTTATAAGTTTATTGATGTTTGAAAGAGAAAATGTCTTCCCACCCAATATTCTCACTCACTGTGTTCTGCCTGTAAATAATATTTTTTTCTCTCAAAGATTATTATCTTGGGTTCTGGGGATAAGACTATGATTAATACACAGATCCTTTATGATGGTTAAGTTTCTCTGGCATCTTGACAGACATTAGGGACACATCTTAGCTGTAAAATATGTGTCTGTGAGAGTATTTTCAGAAGAGATTAGTATTTGAATGAGTAAGCTGAATATAGGGACGAATAGAACAAAAAGGAAAAGGAAGAATGGAATTTGCTGTCTTCTGACCTGCGACATCAGAGCTCTTGGTTCTTTGGCCCTGGGACCCACAGGAGTCCCCCCTGCTCCAACTGCATTTCTCAGTCCTTAGACTTACCACACCACCAGCTTCCCTGGTTCTCCATCTTGCAGATAGCACATAGTAGGGTTTTTTTGACCCTCATAAACACGTGAATCAATTCCCATTAAAAAAAATCCCCTTCAATAGATAACTAAATGTATATATATATATATATATATATGGAGAGAGAGAGACAGACAGACAGACAGACAGATATGTGTAGATAACTATCGATACAGAGAGATATACATCCTACTTATTCTGCTTCTCTAGAGTACCTTAGTAAACACTTCTTCAAAGATTTCTCTAGGGGATAAAAGAAAAGAGGCAGTAACCTGTTCCAAAATTTATGCTCTCCTTATAGCAAAACACTGTCCCTGAGAGAGTTGCCTAGTTGGGAGATATTTCTACACCCATCTTGCATTTACATGTGGCTTGTGCACCTTACTAGGGTAGGCAAGTGTGGGTCTTTAGAAGACAAAAACAGCAACAACAACAGAACAAAACAAACAAACAAACAAAAAACCTTTTTTGGTTTGGTTTGGTTTTGGTATTAGATTAAACCCAGCGGTGTTTTACCTCTGAGCTATATCTCCAGGCCTTTTACTTTTGAGACAGGGTCTTGCTACGTTGATTAGGGCCTTGCTACATTGCTGAGGCTGACCTCAAACCTGTGATTCTCCTGTTTCAGCCTCCCAAGTGGCTAGAATTACAGGCATATGCCATTGCACCTGACTTAGATACAAACTTTAGGAAGGCTCTTATTCTCAGGGTATTGAAAATGTTGACCTGTTGACCCCACACTCACACAATCCTGACAGTGAGTGACTCTTCTTCTTTTGTCTTAGAAGGCCCATTCATATCACATGTTCTCAACCACCCAACGTGAGCGGTAGTGAGCTGTTTGCTTCTTGAGTGGAATATTTGGAGTGGGCGTGCTTCTTCTTTTCCACAGTGGTTGCACCATTTTACATCACCACCAGCAGTTTAAGTTTATCCATTTCTGCGCGATGTTATCAGAGGAGGTCCCAGAGAGGAGGACTCCAGCTCACTACAAGTGGGAACCCTGACATACCCAAGGGAATAAAATTTCAGCACCGGTCAGTAGAAGCACAGAGATTTATTTATGAAAACAGGTACACATTCAAGGGAGAATGTAGGCAGTAACCCCCGGGTCTGGGATATTGATATTTATAGAGGGCAGTAGCTAGGGTCTGAACAAGGGGTGATGTCAGAGCGGAGCTACGTGTTTTCCTGCCAGTTCTTCTAGAGCGTGCACATTGCCCTCAGCATGTTTATCTTCACAGGCAGAGTCAAGGGCCAACAGCATCAGCTCTGTTGCACAGTTGCATGTTTTTCATTCCAAACTTAATAAGCATTTCCTTCATTCCAATGGTTTATGGGTACTTTTCTTTTGACACTCAGTATATCTTTCTCTCTATCCCCGAGTTCCTATCTAAGTACAAACTTTCTTTTTCTTCTTGTCATTGCTTTTGCCATACTGGGGATAGAACCCAGGACACCACGCAATTTGAGGCAAGCCTTCTACCACTCAGCTATATCCCCATCCCTGTACATTCTACTTAATCAGTCATTCTGAAAAGTGTAAGGTTGCATTTTTGTGGATTTAATTCTGTTCTGTGTTTTCCTAATGACTAATAATACTGAACAACTTTTGCTTATTTGCCTTCTGTATAACTTTTTGTGTGTGTGTGTCAAAACTCTTTACCTGTTGTTTTTAAACTGTGCTATTTGTTCTCTTTTTATCGAACTTTGACAGTTCTTTATATATCCCAGACACAAGATCTTTAAGAGATATGTGATTTGCAAATATTCTTTGACTTTTCATTCTCTGAACAGAGTTCTTTGAAGACCAGAAGTTTTTAATTTTAATAAAGCCTCATTTATCAAGTCATGATTTCATAGATCATGCATTTGGATCTCATATCTAAGAAATTTTCATCTAATCCAAGTTTATATTTTCTCCAATGTGTTATTTTAGAGTTTTTGTCATGTTAGGTTTTATATTCAGATGTATGATCTATTTTGAGTTAATATTTTGTACATGGTACATGTGAAGTTTGAAAAATACTTTTTATTTTTGTTTTTAAAAATATAGAGAGATTCCAAATTGTTCCAGTACCATATCTCTAAAAGAAGCTCTTTTCTCTACCTGTTTTCTACATTTGATGAAAATCAGTTGCCCTTGTCTGTGGGAGTCATCTTCTGGAAGTTCTGTTCTTTTCCATTGATCTGTCTGCCTATGCTTATTCCAATATCATATTACAGTGTCTTAATTCCTGTAGGTGTTCAGTAATTCTCAATTTCAAGTACAGCTAATTGTCCAGGTTTGTTCTTCTTTTTCAAAGTTGTTTGGCCATTCTAATATTTTTTTTAACTTTCCATATAAATTTTGAATTTGTTTCCCAATTTCATCTAAAACATTATACAATTTTGATTAAGATTTCCCTTGTCCTATAGCTCAATCTGGGGACAACTGACCTCTCAAAAATACTGTTTTCTAAGTAATGAACACAGCACCTTTTCTTCATTTATCTAGGTAATTTTATTTATTTTTAACTGTTTTACTTGTAGATGGACACAATACCTTTATGTATTTATTTTTATGTGGTGCTGAGAATTGAACCCAGTGCCTCACATACATCAGGCAAGCACCCTACCACTGAGCCACAACCACAGTCCAGGTAATTCTATTTTTTAAATGAGATTTTAAAGGACATTTCTGGAATGTGGCTTTCCCCTTAATACTCTTAAGAATTAGGTCAATAGAATAACTTAGGTCTCTTTTTATTTCGATCGCATCTTCTCCTGATATTTGCTTTATTCATAGCTTCCTCCCCAGGTTCTTTTTCCTCTTCTGAAACTCCTAGCTTTTATATCAGAGGTGTCTCGGGTCTGTCCTCCGCATGTGTTTCTCTCTCTTAGGATATCCATACTTTGTGCATTTTATGTTAAGTTTTGAGATACACCATTCATATGGTTTTCTAGGTCACTAATTTAGGCCTCAATAGTGTGTGTTTTTATTGCTGTTATTAATATGAAAATTATGTGTGCTACTACTAATAAATCTTTTTTGTGTTTCAATTGTTTTGCATTTTTAGGTTTAATTCCTATTTCCCTTCCAGTAGAAATGCTCTGTTAGGAGCTTTTTCTATCCACTCCTTCCATTGTGATGGGTTTTATTTTGCCTGATCTTCAGGTTTTGCATCCAGCAGCCGCAGATCTCTAAGCAGTAGCATTATGGTGAGGAGGGCACGCTGTGGTCTCAGTCCTGACAGCTGCAGGTACAGAAGTCATTTCTGCTCCTGAGTCTCTCTGGACTTTCCTAAACTATGTGGCAGCGAAACAGTTCATTGACTTCGTGCCTGCTCACCTCCTTAGAGGCAAAGGAGAACTCAGGCACTGTCCTATTTATCATCCCCTCCAGCATCAGTGTGCTGGGATTGAACCCATGCACTCCACCACCGAGCCACATCCTCAGCTTTTTCTTTTATATTATCTTTTGCTTGAAGACAGGGTCTAAGTTACCCAGGCTTCCCTCAGACTTGCAATCCTCCTGCCTCAGCCTTTCAAATAGCTATGACAACAGGCATGTACTACTGATCCAGGTGCATTATTTCTTTAGTACCTAATTGTGTACTTTTTGCCTGCTTTCTTTTTCTCTAGGTCATGATTTCAAGGATTTCCCATTTCATCAGTTAAAAAATTACCAGTTCTTTGTGTCGCTTAGAAAATTGGATATTTTGTTTTGCCTTTTTTTTTTTTTTTTGATTCAATTGTAATTTGACAGGAGTACTTGAGCATTTGTCCCCAAATGCATATTCAGTAGAAATTCTCAATCTGTACATTTCCAAAGCTTTCTACATTTGCTTTTTTCATAATAGGGTTTTAAGCTCATAATCTTTTACCCTTATACTTGTGTCAAGTTTGACAAACACCTCCTGGTTTCCAGTGTTGCAGAAGAAAAGCCCACAGCTGATACAATTTATTTTCAACGCTAGTATATCCCATTATTCTTAAAGTGTTCTTAGAATTCAGAAAGTCTACAGGAACACATCTGTGTCTGTTTCTGCATTAATCCTTGTTACCAACTGAAAAGTACTTTTATTCTGATAGCCTATCTCAGAAACACTTTCTCTTGAAATTCTTTGAGTAATGAACTCTATATAGTCTTCCCATTTTTTTTTCACATTACTTAGGTTAATTTTACAAACTATGTCCTCCAGAGTCTATTTTTTTTTACTGGATAATAAATTTATTTGTGTGTATAAATACACACACACACACACACACACACACACATACACATATGAAAGAGAATTCTTAAAGTTGATCATCTAAGTCTCTATTTTGCTATCATTTTTTAACCAAACTTACAGGTTCTCTTAATTAGACCCTACTTCTCTCATTGAATTTTTATTTTTTGTCATAATTCCCTCTTTCATTTAACTCCATATACAACTAGTCTAAAATCTTCACTGTGTATCTTTTTTCACTCAATTATTTTCTTTTTAACAGCTAAATACAGCTTAGTGAACATACATTTACCTGGAATAATCTCAATCATTGTTACTTCATGGATACTCACTGAAGTTAGCTGATGGAATGGTGAAAAATATGACAAAGTACAAAGAGAACAAAAAACTTAGTAACTATTTTGAGAAGTATGCCTTCAAACAAAATAGCAAGGTTTTTAAAAAATAATCTGTGTCCTTGTAAAACATAGTATTATTTTGCATGAATTATTTTGTGGATACTTAACTTGATAAATGTTATTTTTG
The DNA here is from genome assembly GCF_902686445.1 of Sciurus carolinensis. Classification (NCBI taxonomy): domain Eukaryota; kingdom Metazoa; phylum Chordata; class Mammalia; order Rodentia; family Sciuridae; genus Sciurus; species Sciurus carolinensis. Next base: position 93,276,864 of record NC_062224.1, read on the forward strand.
CCACAATTTACTATCTTTATCTATGTTTCCTAAAGCCCTATGTTTTAAAGATATTTCCACGCTGTATATACCTACTCATTGCTTTCAAAGAGGGCATTCACAGCACTATCCTTATCAACAGCACCAGAGATGAACCCCTGTGTTATCTTTAATTTCCTGCTTCTATACCAAGAACTTGGATTTTCACCTAGACCTGTAAATGTAAAGCAGAATAAAAAAATAAAACTTGGCTTTTCTGCCTCCATTTTGCATCGGTGTCCTTTGTTCTTAGTCACCCAAGATCTTTCCAGGAACAACAGCAATAACAGCTGAGTAACAGCAATCTTACTGTAGCAAAGTCCCCACCTGACAATTCCTGAGATAATGATCAACCAAACCATGGTTTGGCCAAGATGACTTGACTGTACATATTTCCATTCCCCCTTCCGTATGTAATCTGGCAGCTCATGTTAGAATCCTGGTCTTCTCCATCTTCCTGGTCGAGCTATTCTGATTTATGTTCCTTCCCTGATTTTCATCATTACTTTTGGATTTATTTTTTTAGATAAGTGGCTGGACTTGATCTGTTGAAATCCCCAAAATCTAGTCTTTGGCCCAGCACTCTAGGAATAATTCCAAGGGCAATGCTTTGACAAGTTTCCTACATGGATTGGTATGAGAATTTACCCTAACAGTATACCTACAAATATGATAACTGGTCATGGAATATAACTTGCTAGAATGATTTTTCTTATTTACAGCCCAAGTACGTAAGGATACATAAGGATTCCTAGATCCTAACACTTGATTTTGGTCTGCTTTTTAACTTTTGCCAGTATGATGGGTGTACATACTATATCACTGTTGTTTTATTTTGCAATTCTTTAAATGAATATGAATTTTTATCATTCCTTAATCAGTGCTAGAAATGTAGGTTTTCACTATAAATCACTTCTTTGTAGCCTGTGTTCATTTTTCAGTTCTGTTTCCATGTTTTTGATGGCTGTAAATGTCAAAAGAAAAAAAAAATAGTTCTGTTTCCTGATTGCCATGTCCTGAGCTGCTTTTGTCCTCCCTGTCCTCTGCCATGATGTTCTGCCTCATCTCAGGTCCACACAACAGAGTCAGCTGTCCATGGACTGAGACTTCTCAAATGATCACTTTTGCGAGGAATTGGGCTCATGGAGATTTCAAATGGAAGTTGGAAACCAGTTAAAAGGACACTTGCTTTATGCAGGCTGTCTTTTGTCAGTGTAATTTGCAAGCCCCTGCTTGAGAACCTAGGAGGCAAAGGGGAAAATGTCTTTTCCTCTTCTAGATTACTCACTCAAGAACACAGAGCAAGGGGCAGGCATTGCAGATCAGTGTAGTGATCAGGGCTGGGCAAACCATTGCCTTGGTGGAAACCCAGAAGGATTCTAACCTTTCTGGATTTTCTCTGGTGTAATGGGACTGTGCAGGTTGATGGAACCCAGGGTCTCATTCATATACCACCAGCCAGCCAAGGAAGGCCAAGTATGGGGAGAAAGCCTTAAGTATGAAAGAGAAGGGAAGAAGCAAGAAGGAAGGCTAAACCTAGAGAAAACAGAAATACTGTTGGAAACAGATGAAAACTTCAAACAAGTTTTAAGTGCTTGCTAAATTCTTCCCTGTGGGGGCAACCAGAGAAACAGCTTCTTGTGCTGGAAAGAAAGAAATCCTCAATGAAAAAGGAAGTCAAGAAAAAACACAAGTGACAGCTTGAAGGGGTGTCCCTGGCCAAATTGAGGACAACGTGAACATAAAAATAAATTGTGAGAGTACCAGATTGTTACAAAAAAAAAAAAAAAAAAAAAAGGCCGTCGGTAATTAAACATGAAACTACCTGTATGAAGAAAAATACACACCTAAAATGTCTATCTATATAAGGTCGAGGGTTCAAGAGAGCAATTGTACAATATCCCCTGACAAAGATCAAAAAAAAAAAAGAGAGACATAATAATTTGGAAAGAGATGTTTGATTTTAAAAGTGATACTGCTAGTCAGAAAGAAATACTTATTCTAACTCTAATATTTAGGTATGTGAATGTTAGTGCCAAATTCTGCTATCTGGATGAATAACTTCAAATCATTATGAAATTCTTTGCCTCAGGGTAAAAACAAATTACAAAGGTTATGTGTCTATGATACCTAAGGTGGTGGCATGCAATAGCCTACTGCCTATTTGTACATTTTCAGTATAAATTTGCTTCTAACCAAAATTCTAAGATTATGGTTTTGAATACTCAACAACTGAAGTCTATTTGGTGTGTTCAAATATTAATCCTACTTCCCTCCAGAAACAAAAATTGAGAAATTCACCTGAATTTTTCTGAACTTAAAAAAAAAAAGCCTACCCTTTCATAGTCCTTTCATGTTTACAAATTTCATTTCCTTTCAGTTGTATTCTGTGACTCTTTAGGAAAATTTAGATTTTTTTTAAGAAAGCATAACAATGATCCCCACCTTTGTGAAGAAACTTCCTTCTGAACAATCAAAAAGGAAGTTCATCAGTTCTTTTCCACTTTAGTCACAATACACTTTCTAAATCATAGCTAATATCTCCTTCTGACTAAAATCCTTGTAAGATTTCTCACAGCTTTTAGGGTTAGAAGGAAACTTTTTAACCAGACCTATAATTTCCAAAAGCTTCATATACCAGAAGTTATCATTTTGAAGATTATACTCCGGCACACTGACATAGTCTCTTCTCAATCTCTCTCAAATTATCCATTCTTCTCTGTATCTCATCTTTATAATTTATTGTACCTTTTGCTTTATAACTGCATTAATGCAACCAGGAGTCCTTCTGCTAATGATGACAAATTTTGAATCCTTTCAGTAATTATACTGAGTATGGTGTACACTCTTTTAATCTTAAAACTGAGATGACTTCAGAACAGATTCCTTTTACCATCTCACTACTGTTTGTTTTGTTTTTTGATAATTTTTACTTATAGTCTTGTATTATTCTTTTAACCTCCTGTTTTATTAAATGAAGATGTCTTTATTTGATCATTTGTCTCTCATATACTAGAAATGATGTATTATTTTCTATTTTGATAGTTTTTGATATAATTTTATTTTTCCATTACAGTGTGATATATAGAAAACAAATCTTAAATTACTTGGCATCCTTTGGTGGATGTAATGTCATTATGGAGCAATGAATACACTCCCTATACCCCATAGGTATAACTTCCATATGGATGAAAGCAAACTAGAGATTATGCCTTAAAATATATGCCACAAGGATTAAGTCAAATGTTGACACAGGTACCAAGGCAGACATGAGCAAAGGAAGTGGAGGAAGGAAATTCAGAGTCATCCACTGGGTGGTGCCTAAGTGGCTTTTACTCTACCTAGGGACCAACTTCCTGCTGTCAGACAGTTCCCTGTCGATCTACAGAAAATACACACTGTATGTCTACACTGCAAAAATATCTAACATGGAGAAATTAGTGCAGATGCAGAAACCATGGCAGGAACTAGCAGTAACCACCTCAAATACATAATTCATGGAGTGGGAGGCTCCCAAGGAGCCCTTAAAAGCCCACAACTCAGAAGACAAGATGCACACCATGTACCTGGGAGCATACTTACATGTCACAAGATAAACCCAGATGCTTTTCTAAAGGAGTCTCTCTGAAAACTTCCTTTTGGGAAGACAAGAAAGGAAGAAACCTCTGCCCTATGAAAAGGTAACAAAAAGAATTTCAAAACCAAATTACTAATACAACAAAGACTCCTTTGAAATTATCTTTCACACCCTTTCCTTTTCACTTTGTTTTGTTCTATTGTGTTATTGTTTGTTGTCCTGGAGATTCAACCCAGGACTTCGTGCATGCTAGGCAATTACTGTACCACTGAGCTATATTCCCAACCCCTTCCTAAACCTTTGGTTAAAGAGCAGCCCACCTAGATGGTTAGGTCTTTAGATTTCCATAACCCAGAACATCTGATGGCCTTCGTAACACCCTTCCTGTGTCTCTCATTAATAGGGCAGTTGGAGTCCACTTTGGTGTTCTCATCCTCTGACAGACCCTGGATGACCAAATACCCCCTCTTCAGGTAGCCTCCCTGCCTAGCTCCTCCTTTGCCTCTCTACAGGAACTCTCTGTGCCCCCTGAGCCTCCCAAGATGGAGCTGTATGGAGCTACCCCTCCACCTCTGTCAGGGCTGACTTTGAGTAAACCTTATTGCATTGTCTGAATGTGTGCCTTTGAATATCAAGCAGCCTCGTCATTTGATTCTGGTAACACTAATATCTTAGAACGTACTGTATTACTATTCTGTGACTCACAGAACTAGTGATTATGGCAAGTGTATCTTTACAGCTTTCATTTATTATAATAGATAATATTTTATCCAAATGATGGATAAAATAGCTACTTAAAATTTTTTATTAGTTTCTTTAAATTTTTTGTAATGTTAAAAACTTTTATATATTTTTCTCATATATAAATCATCCATCTGTAGAGTCATGCATTTCCATACAGACTGCTTAAAACTACTGTATTTCAAAATATAATTTCTAAGAGCTGAACGTGAAGCTCAGTGTTAGAGCACTTGTATGGCATGTGCAAGACCCTGGGTTCAATGCTCAGTAAAATACACACTCATCACACACCCAAAGACACATCATTTATGAACCTTAGGACTATTGGTTTGGCCATCATCCAAATATGATTCTTGTTCCAAAGTGATAAAATAAATGCTTTTCCCTGCTTTTCATTTACTTTAAATGTTCTATTAGGTTTCAGTGTCTTTTCATGCTGCCTTGTATTAAATGATTACAAGTCAAAGGAAACATTTGCATTTCTCACAACCCTCTTTCCAAATGTTTTTGGGAAAGTGTGAAGCAGCTCACAGAATATGACCAGGATTCATCCAGGCACACAGGCACAGCAGGTAAGAACTGTTAATAACCTGGGCTTTAGAAGCAATGGACCAGGATCTGAAATTCCTTGTGTATAGTGACACAGCCATATCAAAGTTTACAATAGCTAAACTATGAAATCAACCTAGGTGTCCTTCAACATATGAATGGATAAAGAAAATGTGAGATATATATATATCTCATATATATATATAAATAAATATATAAATATAATTATAATATAATATATATTATAATATAATATAATTATATATATATATAACGGAATTACTCAGCTTTAAAGAATGAAATTATGGCATTTGCTGGTAAATGGACGGAGTTGAAGAATATGGTAAGTGAAATAAACTAAACCCAAAAAACAAAAGGTGGAATGTTTGAATGTTTTCTCTGATATGCAGATGCTACTTCACAATAAGGGGGAGGGTGCCAAGGAAGAATAGAGTTACTTTAGATTAGGTAGAGGGGAGTGAAGGGAAAGGAAGGGGTATGGGGATAGGAAGGATAGAGTAAAACAGACATTATTACTTCACATATATATATAAGTGCATGAAGGAGGTGATCCTACAATATATACAATCAGAAAAATGATAAATTGTACTCCATTTATGTATGATTTATCAAAATGCATAAATTCATTCTACTGTCATATATAACTAATTAGAATGAATTAGAAAATTAAAAAAATATATACCTAATTTTAGCTGGAAAAATTCTTTACTTAACATTGAAATAAATTTCAAAAATAAAGAGATAGATATTGGGGGGAAAAAAAGAAAACTATTCAACCTGGGTGAGCCTCAGTTTTCTCGACCTATTAAATGGGCAGAATTCTACCATATCAAATATTGTTAATAATTTTAAGAAACAGGCCTTGTTAAGATATTGCTTAACATGAATTTGAATGAATAGGTAAAATTATGATTAACGGCTTTTATTTTCCTTCTCTCTATATCTCCTTTCTATAGTGACTTGAATCCTGTGGTGCTTCACTATCAGGCTATATTCCCAACCTTTTCATTAACTTTTTAAAATTTTGCAACAGGGTCTCACTAAATTATGCAACCTGGCCTTGAAATTGAGATCTTCCTGCCTCAGTCTACTAAGTAACGTATAAGCATGCATATCACTGAACCCAGTTTATCAGCTATTTTCATTATCACTTGAAAAAAATGACTTTGTCAGATCAAATGTATATGTGTCACAAAGTAATATTCTCTTTAAAGCATGGGAGTCTATTTTTAAATTACTTATAATCATATCCAATTTTCCCTATAAAATGATTCTATGTGTATTGTCAATGAAAATTATACCAGATGGAGTTAAATGAAAAGGAAGAATTTATTCAAGACTACTGCAATTGAGGCCAAGATTATTGCAAAATTAAAGCAATATTGAACTCAACTCCATTGAATAAAAAGTAGGAGAGTTTATAAGCAGCAGAATGAACTAGTGGAAAAATACTAGAGTACTGAAGAGGAGATTGGTCAATGTAATGATGTCACCTATTTATGCTAAATTACACCTTATCAAAGTTAGGCCCCTGCCATCCCACAAAAACTTGGAGATAGAGGCACAATCTTTCTGGACAATTGCATTGTAAAGGGATGATTTAAAGTCCTGGAGAACAGCATTCCTAAATTGTAAGACTGATAAAAATTTGGGAAAAGATCTACATCTCAAAGGATCAGGGAAAGTGTACTCCAGAGTTTTCTAAAGAAAATGCTCAAATAAGGCAAAATAGACAAGGTTGCCTTCCTGGCTGCTCCATGGCATGAAACCAAGAAAGCAAAAAGGCAGCTTCTCAGAAAGGGGATGGAGTAAACTAAGAACTGGCTCCTCCACCAAAGGAGAGGAACCCAGGGGAGATCCCTGGGGCATAGATTTCCAGCATGGACCAGCTGGGCTCTGGAGGTGTGCTAATTTTAAATCTCCAGGCCAACTGGCATCCAGCAAAGACCCTTGAGTATTTCTAAGCCTAAAAATGCCTCCAGGAATTCTGCCTACAAGATTACCTTTCTCTTTAGTAACCCTACCCTGAGGGTGGAACAAGCATCATACTCTAGACAACCCCACATAACTGCTGAGAAGGGAAGCTAAGAATCTTTTGAATTCCAACAGAAATAATTCTTCAACATTTCATCAAGAGCTTTTCTTCTTTTTTCTTTCTTTTTTTTTCTTTTCCATTCTTAATTGTGAACTTAATGGTTCATAGACATTTATTCATGTGCTTATTTTTTCTTTTCTCCTTTGTAGTATTTTTGAAAACAGTTATTTTTCATGGATCAGTTGAGAACTAGGAAGTTTGGTTAGTGTATTTCAGTTTTGTTTTGTATTCTTTTCTTTTTTCTTTATAATTTTTAACATTTTTATTTTATATATTTTTTTTCTCTCACCTGTTTCCCTTGAATCTCTTTCTCTCTTTTCTTCTGCTAATGGTCTATCTCTAATGTTCTCTCTTTCACTCTTCCTTTAACTTTTTACTCCTATCATCTCTCCTCCTCCCTCATAATCATCACATCTTATATCACTTCTGTTCTCTCCCTATCTGCCATTCAAAATTATAAACCCTTTTGCAAATTTACCATTTTGTTGTGGCAATAACTGATCAGATCATTTATGTTTATTGTGACAACATTGTAGATGTCACAGCAGGAATTATTTGGCTTGATACTGCATACTATTTGCATTAGTTGTTATTATTTGTCTCCCACTGGAAACCTTCAGGGGCACTGTAAGTCTACAGGATAGAAACTTTACTGTCTCAGATTCATACTGCTAAATGGGTATACACACAAACAATGAAAAAGGGGACAAATTGCCCCAAACAAGTCAAGATATCCCAATAACAGAATCCATTGACACCACAGTGGAAGAAATGTCTGAGAAGGAATTTAGAATGTACACAGTTAAACTGATCTGCAAGGTAAAGGACAATGTAGGGAGTAATTTCAGAGAGAAACAATAGGAAGTGAAAGATCACTTCACTATAAAGTAATAGAGATTCTGAAAACAAACAAGCGAAACTCTTGAAATAAAGTAATAAATGAAATTAAAAATTCAATGGAAAACATTACCAACAGACTAGACCACTTGGAAGGCAGAGTTTCAGGCAATGAAAATAGAATATATAATATTTATATATTTGTTGAAAATAAAGTTGACCATGGAAAAAAATGTTGAGTCCATGAAGAGATTTTCCAAGAAATATGGGATAACTTGAAAAGACCAAATTTAAGATTTACTGGAATAGATGATGGCTCAGAGATAAATCAAAGGAATTCACAATTTTTCAATTAAATAATATCAGAAAATTTATAAAACCTAAAGAAAGAAATAGAAAATGAGATACAGGAAGTTTACAGGACCCCAAATGTACAAAATTACAGCAGACCAACACCAAGGCACACTAGTTAGAAAATTCCTAACCTACAGTATAAAGATAGAGTTCTAAAGGCTGCAAGAGAAAAACAAAAAGTCACATGTATAGGGAAACCAATCAAGATCTTGCAGTTGATTTCTCAACCCACATCCTCAAAGCGAGGAGGTCTTGGAATAAATATACCAAGCTCTGAAAGAAAATGATGTCAGCCAAGAATATATACTCAGCAAAATTAAACTTCACAATTGATGATGATGAAATAAAAACCTTCCATGTTAAACAAAAGCTAAGCGAATTCGCAACAAGAAAGCCTGCTTTATATAGCATACTCAATAAAGCATTTCATGAGAAGAATGAAAAATAAAAGTGAAAACAAGCAAAGGGAAGAACTACACTAAAACAATCAAAGGAGAAACTGATTTAAATTAAAAATCAAAATTAAATCAAAGTGATAGAGAATAAAAATCATATCAATAATAACACTGAATGTAAATGGTCTAACCTCTTCTATCAAAAGACATAGACTAACTGATTGGATTAAAAAACAAGACCCAATAATGTGCTGTCTTCAAGAGACTCACTTCATAGGAAAACAGATCCACAGACTGAAGGTAAAAGGATGGGGAAAAAAAACATCATTCACATGGATCTTATAAACAAGCAGTGGTTTCTTCCTCAGATATAGGGGACTTCAAGCCAAAGTTAATCAGAAGGGACAAAAAAGGACATTTCATACTGCTTAAGGAAATTATATATCAACAATCATAAATATTTATGCACCAAAAAATTGAGTATCTATGTACATCAAACAAAACCTCCTCAACTTTGAGAATCAAATAAACTGTAACACAATAATACTGGGTGACTTTAACACACCTCTCACTACTGCATAGATCCTCCAAACAAAAACTTTATAATGAAGTTATGGAACTAAAACATAAAATAAATAATTTAGATTTAGCAGACATATAGAGAATATTTAATCCATCAATGACTAAATATATGTTCTTCTCAGCAGCACATGGATCCTTCTCTAAAACAGGACATATCTTAGGCCACAAGCCACTCTTAGCAAATACAAAAAAATAGAAGAAATGCCTTGCATTCTATCAGATCGCACTGGAATGAAAAAGGAAATGGATGATAAAATACGAAATAGAAGCCACGGTAACACCTGGAGACTGAATAACATGCTATTGAATGATAAATGGAGAGAAGAAGAAATCATATATATAATTTAAAAAAATTACCTAGAGGTAAATGAAAATAGCAATAAAACATACCAAAATCTCAGGGACACCATGAAGGCAGTACTAAGAGGAAAGTTCATTGCATTGAGTTCATTCATTAAAATAATAGGAAGTCAACAAATAACCTAACATTACATCTCAAAGCCTTAGAAAAAGATGAACAAATGAATAACAAAAGCAGAAGACAGAAAATAATTAAAATCAGAGCTGAAAGCAATGAAATTGAAGAAACAAAAAATCCAAAAAATCAATAAAAGTTGGTTCTTTGAAAAATAAAAATAAAAATGATCAACCCAAAGTCAAACTAATGAAGAGAGAAAACTCAAACTACTAAAATACATGATGAAAAAGGAAATATCAAAACAGACACTACTGAAATACAGATGATGATCAGAAATTATTTTGAAAATGTAAACTCTAATAAAATAGAAAATCTTGAAGACATTGACAAATTTCTAGAGATGTATGGCCCACACACATAAAATCAGGAGGAAATAGAAAATTTAAACAGGTCAATTTCAAGCAATAAAAATGTCAAGAAATGAAAAGATGCCATAAAAAGCCTACCAAGAAATAAAAGTTCAGGACCAGATGGTTTCTTAACTGAGATCTACAAGATCTTCAAAGAACTTACCCCAATACTCTTCAAATTTTTTCATGAAATAGAAAAGGAGGGAACTCTTCCAAACTCATTGTAGTGTCACTCTAATACCAAAAATAAAGACACATCAAGGAAAGAAAACTTCAGACCAATATCCCTGATGAACATAGATGCAAAAGTTCTTAATACTGGCAAATCACATACAAAAACACCAAGAAGATAGTGCACCATGATGGAGTGATACAGGGATTCTAAGTCGATTCAACATGTGGAAATCAATAAACATAACTCATCACATGAATTGACTTAAAGACAAGAACGACATGATTATCTCAATAGATGCAGAAAAAGCATTTGACAAATTCAGCATCCATTCATGTTCAAAACAGTATAAAAAACTAGGGATAGTAGGAACATACCTCAACATCGTAAAAGCTATCTGCCAAATCCAAGGTCAATATCATTTCAAATGAATAAAAATTGGAAGCATTTCCTCAAAAAAACTTGAACTTCTTTCACCACTTTTATTCAACATAGTCCTGGAAGCCCTAGCCAGAGCAATTAGACAGAAGAAAGAAATTAAAATGGAGATGAATAGGAAAAGAAGAACCCAAACTATCCCTATTTGAGGAAGACATGATTCTACATTTAGAAGACCCAAACAAGGTAACTAGAAAATCTCAAGAACTCATAAATGAACTCAGTAAATTAGTAGGATATAAAATTAATTCCCATAAATCAATTCCATTCCTGTGCATCAGTGGTAAATCAACTGAAAGAGAAATTAGGAAAACCATCCCATTCACAATAGCCTCAAATAAAATATTTGGGAGTCAATCTAACAAAAGAGGTTCAAGACTTTTACAAACTAAACTACAGAACTCTAAAGAAAGAAACTGAAGATGACCTTAGGAGATGGAAAGGTTTCCCATGCTCTTGGACAGGCAGAATTAATATTGTCAAAATGGCCACACTACCACAGTGCTATACAGATATAATGCAACTCCTATTATGGTTCCAATGACATTCTTCATGGAAGTAGAAAAAGAAGTCATAAAATTCATTTGGAAAAATAAGAGACCCAGAATAGTCAAAGCAGTCCTTAGCAAGAAAAATGAAGCAGGAGCCATCACAATACCAGAAATTAAATTACAATACATAGCTACAGTAACAAAAACATCATGGTATTGGCACCAATACAGACATGTAGACCAATGGTACAAAATAGAAAGCACAGAAAGAGAGAAAAACCCACATAAATAGAGTTATCTCATACTAGACAAATGTGCCATAAACTCAACATATATTGGAGAAAAGATATCCTCTTCCACAAATGGTGCTGGGAAAAGTGAGAATCCATATGTAATAAAATGAAATTAGACCTCTATTTCTCACCTTGCACAAAACTCAACTCAAAGTGGATCAAGGACCTAGGCATTAGTCCAGCGACCTTTTGCCTACTAGAAGAAACAATAGTCCCAAATTTCCATCATGCTGGCTTAGGAACTAAATTCTAGCAACACTCCTAAAGCACAAGAAGTAAAATCAAGAATCAATAAATGGGATGGATTCAAACTAAAAAGCTTATTCTCAGCAAAGGAAATAATAATATGAAGAGAGAGCCTACAGAATGAGAGAAAATCTTTAGCACATGCACCTCAGATACAGCATTATTCTCCAGGATATATTAAAAAAAAACTCAAAAAAACATAACACCAAAACAGTCAATAACCCAATAAATAAATGGGCAAAGGAACTGAACAGGCACTTCACAGAAGAAATACAAATGATCAACAAATATATGAAAAAATGTTAAATATCTAGTAATTAGAGAAATGCAAGTCAAAACTACATTGAGATTGCATCTCACTCCAGTCAGAATGACAATTATCCAGAACACAAGCAACAATAAATGTTGGCAAGGATGTGGAGAAAAAGATACACTCATACATTGCTGGTATGAATGCAAATTGGTGCAACCACAGTGTAAAGCAGTATGTAGATTCCTCAGAAAAGTTGGACTGGAACTACCATTTGACTCAGTCATCCCACTCCTTGGTTTATACCCAAAGGACTTAAAATCAGCATACTACAGTGATGTAGCCACATCAATGTTTATAGTAGTTCAATTCACAATAACTAACCTATAGAACCAGCATAGATGCCCTTCAACAGAAAAATGAATAAAGAAAATGTGAGATACACACACACACACACACACACACACACACACACATATACATACAGTGGAATATTACTCAGCCATGAAGAAGCATGAAATCATGGCATTTGCCTATAAATAGATGTTGATGGAGAATATGATGCTATATGAAATAAGTCAATCCCCAAAATACCAAATACTGAATTTTCTCTTTGATATGAGGATGCTGACTCACAATAGGTGGGGAAGATGGAGGAGGGGAGGTTCAATGGATTGGACAGGGGAAAATGGGGGTAAGGGAGCAAGGATGGGAATGGAAAAGACAACAGAATGAATTGGACATAATTTTCTATGTTCATATTTTAATACACAACCAGTGTTAACTCCACATCATATACAACCACAAAGATGGGAAGTCATACTCCTTGTATATATGGCATGTCAAAATATATTCTACTGTCATATATAACTAAAAAGAACAAACATTTTAAACAAGAATAAAAGGAATATGCTCTAAGCAAATGGATGTGGTGCAACTACAGTCAGAAGGAAACCTATCAAGATTTTAGTAAAGATCAGGGAATTGTTAAGGATGGCTTAGTCATGATTAAAACCAAAGATCTAGCCCAAATAGTGCATTATTCAAAAAAATTATACTTTTGCTTATCATAGTTAGATTTACACCCCTGGGAATGGGAAATGTATTAATTATTTATTGCTTTGTAATAAACCTCCATCCAACTCAGTGCCTTAAAATTAATTAATTAATTGATTGATTAATTATTTCTCCAGTTCAGCTCTGATTTCCACTGGGAATTGGGTCCAGCTGAAGAGGCAGCAGCTGCTCAAGGAATGACCTCTCACCTGGCATTGGTGGTGGCAAGAAGCTGAGCCCACTGTGCCTACACCATTCAGATCTCTATTGTGACTCCTGAACTCCCTCTGAACAAAGAAAATCAGTCCTCTGGCTGAACTCAAATTCAAAGACACCAGAAGACTTCTCCAACCACAGTGGGCGGGAGAGTAAAATAAATATATTCTATATAGTGACCCACAAAATTATAGGAAATTTTTCTAAATAGAAACTCCAAGATTCTTTCTAGGTTCCTCCCTTTTGTTTGGCCAAATCCATTCAGAATCTATAGCTGTATTTCCACATTAATCATACGATTAATTTATTCATTTCATTTCTTCAATATACACAAATGCCTTTAACACGTGACAGATACTGCTTAAATTGTTGACCATACAATTGTGAATGCAAATAGACGTATGCGATTTAGAGAATAAAATAAACTGGCACACCAGAAACTAACAGAATCATGTAAAAATACATGAAATGTTTACTATGAATGGAGCTCTGGCAGCCTGGTTCCATGACAACTTAGAGAACCCTAACCTGGTCAGAAATATGAAGAAAATCTTACCTAAGTATATAAGAGTATGATAAGTTAATAGTGATCTCAAGAAATTAAAGAAGCACATGAGGTGAAGATAAGATTTCCACATGGCCTTAGAGCAAAAACTTAAGTACCTGTGAAGACCAAGCGTAGTATTTTACAGGAACTCAAAGAAGTGTAGTAACCAGAGAACAAAAGCATGAGGTGGTATAATTTTGTTTAGATTAGTGCTATCTTTTAAAAACACCACGTTAGAGATTTATATAATTTTGTATTTTCTGATATCCTTGGTAAAAACAAAACAGGTGAAATAATAATTATTATTATATATTTATAATATTAATATAAAATAATAATGTGTTGTAGTTATGTATATCATAAATATTATAATGATAATATTATGTTATAATACTAATTTTTATTATTATTATTTTTAGTGGTACTGGATTGAACCCACACATACTCTATCACTAAACAAAATATCTAGCCTTTTTCATTTTTATTTATTTTTTTTAACATAGGGTCTCACTAAGTTGTCCAGGCTGGCCTTGAACTTACAACTCTCCTGCCTTTGGCCTCCCAAGTACTAGGACTACAGGCATGTATCATCGTACCTGGCAAGGTAAAATTAATTTTATTAACATTTAAGGGAATATGTCTAAAATATTTTCATTTTGACATGTAATCAATATGATACTATTAATTGTATCTTTTACATACTTTTCATTCAAATGTCTAAAAGTTAATGTGTATTTTATACTTGTTAGGTAGGTTAGCTTGCTATGAGAAGGTGGGTAGGGGAAGGATGGTGAAGGGTGATAACTCGAGGAAATGAGACAAATGCATCAAAGAGAGGTCATAGGTCACTGGACTGCAGATAACAGAAAACTCTATCAAAGCAGGTGAGCATTGGAGAATGGGAACTGGGATGTCCGGTCCTCCCAAAGCCTAGAAAATTATAACACCTTAAGGTAATAATTACTTGAAATCACTGGGAACATTATTGAAGCAGACAGGCTTCAAGAAAATGTAACATTAAATGTCAGACCTGCCCCAACCATAGTTAATTATCATCCCTTAATGGAATTACTTGTCCCGGACCAAATCAACACTACCTCTTGTGACCAGGTTGCCATGACTCTCCCTTGTCACTAAGACTATGTTGCAACCACCCATCTCTCCCTTGTGACAAGGACATCATGACCCTCACAAAGAAAGTTTGAGGAATATGAGAAATTGAGGCAAGTTCCAGGGGTTCAAAACCCTCAAAACCACCCGAATCTGCCAGTGCCACGTTGATCCCCCTGAGGTCAGTCTGTCATGAACTTTTATATTCTCAGTTGTTCTAATAAAGATGCTACTATGTGCAACATGCCTGAAATTCTTCCGGCAAGATCACAGGTACTAGTGACTAAAGATTCCCAAGGTCACTCTGACTCCACGGGTCTCCTCTACATCACTTGGAGCATATCTCAATTGTTGTCAACCACATGTCAATAACCATGTAGGCCAGTGGTCATCATATAAGACATGCATAGATTATAAAAATGAGTCATTCTTAGGCCATTTTAAAGATGGTGACCATTGTTCTAGAAACAATGGCATGATGCTGAATTTCTTAAGTTTGACCTGTATAAGGCAAAGATACAGTGGACAGATGATAGATTTGCATTATGAATAGATCACTGGCTACAATGGGGATAGAAAGAACTACACAGATTTCAGAGATATATAGGTGACCAAATTGAGCTAAGATGGATTAAACATGGGTGTTTAACATAAAAACAGATCCCCAAAATTTCCAAACTGTTTAATGAGAACAGTAGTAGATTACCAGTTATGAGAAGAGGGATGACTATGAGTTTAATTCAGATATAATGAATATAGATTACATTTAAATATGTTAAAGTAGGAATAAAATCAGCGACTAGCTCTACCAGTTCAAGTTCAGAGGAGAAGAGTAGACTACAGATACAATTTCCTGTCATTTCCCAGTGACTGGGGGAGAGAAAAACATTCATAAAATAGCCCATGGAAAAATGTGTAGAGTAAGAAATGAAGAAAGTTGGCTTTAAAAAGATTTAGAAGTGTCTTGCCTTCTTTTCTTAGTCTTCAACTTTTTAATTGGAAGCATTCCCTTGAATTAGCATTCTCATTAAATCTCTTAGGATGGAAGCATGGAATGCCAAAGTGGAGGAAGGACTAGAAATCTGGGATGCCGTTCTGTTTGCTTAAGGGGGAAACACTGAACAGTTAGCATATGGCTGCCTCCACCCTCCACTTCTTTTAAGAGTAATTGCTTGCAACTAGTCTCAAAGTATTCTCAAACAAAATACAGAATAAATCTCTCAGCTAAGTGCCTTCTGTACATCAAGGTTAGGAAGAATACCAAACAGGATGAAAAGTAATGGGATGGGATGAGGAAGGAAAATCATAGTTTTCTATGAAAAGTAAACAATAAAATTAAAATATTACTAGTACTAAAGTGTGAAAGGGGATGTTTTTTCTTTTTTGTTAGCCAAGCAGGTGAGGTACTCAGGTTTCTTCATTTCTGTAATTTTCTCAATTATGAATCATTTATTCTTTTTAAAATTATAAATTTCATTATGTTCCATACAGTTGTGGAAATCTAGAAAAAATGATAAGGGATAGGACTTAATGTCCAGACTCCAATATGCCTTTCCTAACCTGTAAGATTCCTTCTTCCCATAGGATACTTTGAGGGAACATCAACCATAAGTATATTTATGCCAAACTTAATTTTGACATCTTATTCCAACCCCACTGCAGACCCTTTTCTCTAGCCATAGGACTTGTTTTCTATTGTCAGTTAGATATGCTTCCGAAAAAAAGAAGATGCTTAACATGCACCAGTTTATCAATAAGGAATGTATATTACTTCACATAATTGAAAAATCCAGCAGCAGAATTGACTTCACACAAAGGCTCATCAGAGGCCAAGAAATGTTATCAGTACATTTGAGTCTCATTATTATAAGGAAATTCTTTTTTCAGATCCATTTTCTCTAATGAGGTAAGAGACTCTAGCCAAGAGTTCACAGTTCAGTCCTATTTACACAGGAAGGAAATAAGCCTTTTCTAAGACTACCCAAGAAACCACTCCTCAGTATGGAAGGCCACTGGCATTTTGAAATTCACAGAGCATCTGTTAAGACCCTTTTAACATCATTCTCCAAGTCATAATATCTTGTTCCCACAAACTTAACAATGTTTTCAGTAGGATGCATAAGATGACATCAATTTGTAACTTGTTTTGTGGACATGTTAAATTACCTTCATTTGTTTTTAAATATGTTTTAAAATAAGGTATCAAGTAGAAAAATTAACATTGTTGTTACATAATTCTAGCTACACACACGCACTCACATATATATATATATATATAGTCACAATTTAATCACAATATTGCTCCAATTAACAAAGAAAATGCAGCATGCACATTTTTATATAACTGATGTGATTGGTTGAGATCTGATCATCCTTTCCTCACAATTTTCTCTCCAAAGAAGGAAAGAAATTTAAACTTGCCAATATCATCTCAGACTGTTCATACTGAAATAGTCTATGTTGTGAGTCAATATATTCAGATTCAACTCTTTCTCAGTGCTACGTTAAGGAATTTGTGGGTTTTTTTTTTTTTTTTTTTTGAGTCTTTTTGCCAAATATTCAGTTTTCTGATGTGCTTCTCTTCTTTATCACCTTCTCGAATGTGATATCTGAAAGCACAGAAGAGCCACTCACATGACCTCCAGTGGTAGGAAAGGGTGAGTCTTGACTTATATTTTTGAGTATCTTCTGAAATCTCATAAACTGCTGCTAAATTGTTGTCTCTGTCCAGTCCCAGGAATAGCGACAGTAAGTGTATCATATCCTACTACATATTCTTTTAGGTGAGTCACCACAACTCCAGTAGAAGCCACTTGTCTTTAGTCACAGAGCCAAGCAGGCAAGGTAACCTCGTGGTGCTGACTCCAGTAGCTCCGTAGCTGTTCAGTGGTGCTTGGGGAAGTTCTGCACCTCCTGTCTGACATATGCAGGTCATAGGAAGGCTGCAAAACCGTGGCAGCTTCATCTACCTAAATCCAATGCCGTTGCACCAAACTCCAGTAGGGGCACATTTCCAGCTGCTTCCCAGTGTGTTATATGGGGAGAAATCATAATCACTTGTTATTTTTTCCAATTTATTCTCAAGCGACTTAATATCATCACCTCCCATGCCTCATACAAAATATTTTGACTTGGAGTTGTGCTGTGAGCTTCTCTTTGTCTACATCCTGCTTTCTTTCAACATGGCCTCTTTACCCCTTGTCTGATTCCATCTAGCAAGGCGTTCTGTCCAATCACATTGTCCTTATTCCTAGGTCTTATTCAACCTTAAAGGTGGTAGGGCCAAACTTTTGATGCCGAAAGAAATTTTATGATCACGCTATGGAACTATTTTCTTAACATAATCAAAAGAAGAGGAAATCCCCTTTTTTTCTTTTCTCAAGTATGGATTTTAAGATTATTTTCACAAAAATGACTATCAAAACCACTTTGTTCTTCAGGTTAACAATCAAGTTGTGTGTATGTCACATGCATACAAATATATTTTTTCATTTGATATTCTTTATCTCCTATAGAATTACACTTCAATTTTCCTCTCTAAGAAAGAGTTTAAGAAACGTGCCCATGTTCACCTCAGCTGACATAAAGTTGAAATTCTGAAATTCAATTCAAAGCTGTTAATCTCAAAGTTGACCTTCTATCCACTTGAAAGTGCAAATTTTTCAAAAAAAAATGCTCAATTTATCCAGCAACTTTGCCTCCAAATACCTCTTGAAAGAATAATTTGAAGACACCCTGGCTAGCAATGAGATTTGAGTCAATGTACAGAAAAAAATTGGTTATGTTGCAACTTTTGCTGTCTCATGTCAACCTCAGTGAGACAGTGACTCTGAAATGGGACATATGATTTACAAAGAACCAAGTGCAAATCTAATAATGGCCAGACTCACATGTGTAGAATTCTGCTCAGACTACCCCACATTTAGAGCTTTCTTCCCATAAAACCAGTGTTTTACCAAATGCTGCAATTCTTAATCAACTTCTATGATTTTTACCAGAACCTGACCTACTTTTATTAGTATTTAATTAATTTTATGTTTGAAAAACTTTAGGTTTTTAAATTATTTCTTTTTGTGCTGTGCTAAGGATCAAACCCAGGACCTCACACATGCAAAGCATGTGCTGTACTACTGAGTGACATAGCGATCCATTAAATTTATTTTTAAGACAAACTGAATATCACTACTACACAGGAAAAATTGATAGCATTTACAATAGGTGCTAACTATGAATATACCAAAAATATATTAATATTATATTTCAAAAGTTAAATAACATTCAAGCAATAAACAATTCCTTAAAAATAAGTCTTTCAATAACAGGAATGGAGCTGATTATAATCAGAAATGAATTTAAATTTGGTTATTCTTAGTTTTATTAAAGATATGAAGATAATTGAATATTACTAGGATTTTTTTTTTAATTTTTATCTGAACCAGAAGTCAAACGTAGAGGAATTACTGGATTTCAGATAAATCTAATCTTCTCTCAGTCTTTGTTGTGTACTCCTATTGCCCCCACCTGCCAAAGTCTTTACAACCCTACATCAGAGCCAGCTGGGCATCTGTGTCCATGGCTGAAGTGGTGCTTTGTGTTCTCCTAATGGATATGTCTCTCACTGGCCAGGTCACACGAACACACCACAGGATGCCACCTGAGTAGGTCCTCTGCTTGGCTTCCCAACTCTCCTCCATTAGTATGGTGAAGTTCAGAGGAGAGATCTTCAGTTCATCGAGAAACACAGCTCAAGATTTAGGCTGGCATGTGGAAGTAAAAGACTCCCACTGCTGTATGTGCTTAAGAGATGGTATACGGTAGTTAAACTGAGCATCTGGGTCTTGGGGTCATGTCTAGTACTTGACTCTCATCAGTTCAGGGCATTGGAACATGACTTAGAGTAATCATTTGGAGTTCTGATGCAGTCAAACATATTCATCTGTAAGAAAACCTACTGCTTTGACTCTTATCCCAGGGCGAGCCCTGTAATCTCCATATTTGGACAAAATCATGAATCAGAAGTCCTTTGCCATACGTAGAAACTCCATGCGAGTCGAAACCCAGAGGCATTTCCTGCCTTGACTTCAGAGTAGAGATGAGAGTATGTGTTGGGGGAGAGAATCAGCTCTAGAGAGCCTCTTCAATATGCCATTTCCCACAGAATATAGTAGGTGGGAGTCCAGAGTGATAGAAGAATGTGACTGACCTGGACTCTTGTGGCAGATGGAGTGGTAAGCCAAGATATGTCTTCTCTTTAACGTCTACACAAAACCTAGAGTCACAGTCTTTGATGAAGCCTCTCATTCTACAGTCCATAAATACAACCTTTTCTCCACTAAATTAATGATGTCCTCCTAGTATAAGACAGTAGTACCACTACTCATTCTAAAAGGTGGTGACACCCCATTCCAAATCAGCCCTTACATACTATGAGGGTGTTTGTTTGTTTTTCTTGTGGTGCTGGGGATTGAACCCAGGACCTGTGCCTGCGAGGCAAGCACTCTACCAACTGAGCTATATCCCAGCCCTTACTATGAGTTTTTTATGAACTCTCAATCACTCATCATTCTCCAGTAATGATCCCTTTGTATATTCTTCTGAGAAACACTCTTGTAATATTATTTTCCAAGGTACTAAAATAGATATCTAGCTATTAAAATAAAATTAAAATGTTTGTCCTACTACACAAAATTATTTTACTTACTAGCAGTGCTATGCATATACTAACTAAAGTTCACTGACAAAGGCCGTGTACTTATGGACAATTAGTGTTTTTCTGTTGGAGATGTGTATATTTGTGCAAATGAAATAAGGGCACCGGTGTGTTAGAGTTGTATGTTTGTATAACTTAATTGGTTCCACCTGAATCAGAAAGAATATTTGAACTCTACCTCATAGTCATGGATCATAGATGTTAAAGGTAACCAGGCCTAGCATAATAAAGCCCACTCTGAATGTTCTTTAGGTCACAGAGTACTACAGCTCACTGTGGATGGCTAAGTCTTTTTCATACACCTTCCTCTTCTTTCCTTATCCTACTCCTCCATTTCCCACCCGATCCTAGAATAAGATTAACAGCCATTCTGTTCTTGGAAAATATAATACCAGTTGCTTGAGAGGAGAAATTTAAAAAAAAAAATCATGCCAAATGCTAAGGCAGGATTTTTCTCTTGGACCAAGTGGAGTAAAAACCTTAAGAGTATTGAGCCTAATCCAGAACATGCCTATAAAATGTTTGATGTGCTTTACCTATGAACTACTCTTACAAGTAATGGACAGTTCATTACAAATGTTTCTCTTCGATGTTGTCATTTTTTTTTCACTTATCCCCCAAACTTTTGTTAAAGCTGAGTGCTGCCAGCCCATTGGAGAGAATTGAAATGTACCAAAGGGAAAGTGGCCCAGCTCATTTTTAGTCCTCTACTGATGCCCACATCAATAAAACCATACCCAACAAGGGCATTATAGTCCAGGAGGCCAACACAGGTCAAGGTGGGAAAAGCTGAAGTGGGTGAAGAGTGACATGTGACAAGAAAGTGTGCTTCCCAGCACCCATACTTTCTACCCATGAAGGACAGAGGAGGTCCTGGAAGAGCAAAAAGAAGATAAGAGGTTTATTGAAAAGATAAGAGGTTTTCCATACAAGACCTGATAAACTCACCTGTGAGATTAGGATTCTACATGGTTGCTTGGCTATTATCTTTTTATTTTCAAAGACAAGTTATGATCTGTGTTCTCTTCTAGGTCAAATGTGTCATGTTTAATTAAACTTTATTCCTTGTGTTGAAGTTGATATATCCTATCTGGTCAATGCATCTTTGGAAGCAAAGGAACAGGTCTCTGGGGATTGCCGTCAATGTACTTGAGGTAACTTCTGCTATGAAGCTGATAATTTAGAAGAGAAATCCCTCAGAAGCATTCAAGAGTGCCAGAGATCTTAATGATTGAATTCTTAGACGTCAGAGAAACTAAAGATTGTGCATCACAAGAAAAGAGTAGCAAGTGAAGTGTTGATGAATTTTTTAATAAACTTGTGATATAATATTTAAAATGCATTTATTTCTACTAGAATTCTGTGAGAAATTAACCCAATATATCATTTAAATGAATTTATGACTATAATTGTATATATATGTGCTGTTTACTAATTATAAATTTAATATATATGATGCAATATAAATATAATATGGAAATTCAATTTCAGTTCAAGTGTAATTCAAATTCAGTGTAAGTTTATTTGGTTAGTGCAATAACTACTAAATTCTTGAGATATCAACAGAATAAAATGTTCCACAAGGCATTTTATTTTTTTTAGCTTTTCAGTTTTAGAGTTTAAATGAGTAACAAGTGAACTGTAAATACACTTTTTTTTTAATAAAATTTTGATTTAGCATTTAAATGCTAAATTTATCTGGGTAAAGAACAGAAGTTCAGCAAATACAAAGACTTTTATAAAAAGTTTCACTACTTTATTAGCAGCATATAAAGACATATGTCAAGATATCTATTTCTATAAAAATAGCCCATGTTTCCCCTTGTGATTAGTCCCTAACTATCTTCACCAGAAGATTTTTGCAGCAACATAAGCTGCTCAGATAAATGCTCTTCCACCAATAACAGGGCTTTGTGCTACGAGGCCACAGAAAAGTCTAGGCTATGAGTCCAAGAATGTAAAATCAAAGCAAGTTGGCAAGTGAATTTTAAAAAGGCAGCAAAAAAATCTTAAAGTGAGATAGGATCCTAATCTGAGTAAAGGTAGAATATTTGAAATGGTTCATCTTTAGCATGTTCTGGGAGGAAGAAACCATTTTCATGAAATTAGAGAAGAAAAAATCATTAATTTTTAACAAATTCAGTAATGTCATGTGTAGACTAGACTGAGGATATAGAAGTCTCCGAGCTCAGATGTAAAAGTTGTGGACACCATTCCCCAACTCTTTCCTATGGCTTCAGCTGAGGCTCAAGAGAGAGTTGGGAAGTATCACAGAAGTCCTGAGAGTGCCTTTCTCCCTCTATGATACACACACACACACACACACACACACACACACTCCAACATTTCATGGATACATCTTGCATCCAAATCTAAAGCCACAAGCCACAGAGGACAGGCAGGAAAGTCAATGTTCTGCAGCACCAGAGAATAATCTGTTGCTCCTTGTGAAGAACAGAACCCCAAATCCTCTCATGCTGGGGCAGGGCTGTGAATTGAGGCCTAAGACCAGTGCTTCTGGGAAAGGGTAAAAACAAAAATCATCTGCCTCCGACAGGGAGAAAGTGATCGTGAAACAAGTATCTAATCAAAAGGACCTTTCCAAGAATATAACTCTTATAATCTATTTCAATGATAGAATACCATCAACATACTTGGTCAAAAATATTTCAACACATGTTTTATCAAAAAAGATGTGTGAATGGCATGAGCACATGAAAAGGTACTTATCATTATTACTTGCTTCTTTTTTTACTTCAATGGTATCACTACACACCTACCAGAATAATTTTTTTTAAAAAAAAATCATAATATAAGACAAGTATTTGAACAATTCGAAAGTTCACACATTCTGGTAGGAGTTTAAAACTACCCAGCCATTCTGAAAGGTTTGGTAGTTTGTTACAAACACAGGACAGGCACACATACCCATACCACAGAATGTATAATCCCATACCTATATGTTTATGAGAAAAATAAAAAACTTGTGTCTGCCAACAATATTTACAGCAAGTTAATTTATAATTTCCCCACAGTGGAAATAGTCCATGTCTCTATCAACTGATCAATGGATAATTGTATTGTGATGTATCCATGAAATTGAATGCTTATTCATCAATTAAAATGATCCAACTACTGCATATTCAAACATATGGATAAATCTCAAAATGCAATATACTAAAGTAAGTACAACTTATCTTATAATTCTCTTTATAAGATCATGGAAGGTCCAGACTACGGTGACACAAATCGGATCAGTAGCAGCTGGGAATAGGAGACAGATTCATCGAAAAATGACACAAAGGGGAGTGATGCTGACCAAAGGGACCTGTCATGCCTCCTTCCACAAAAATGGAACAAAACTCGGGGAAAACAACAGCTATTTCACTGTAGTGTTAGATGCAGAGTGTTGAAGTACACTAGAAATGTGGCAGACACATTACAGAGCATGGAGCCAGATGATGGTTTTATAAATAAGGGAACTAAGCATATAGAATCTGCCATTATGTCTCTTGAAATCAATTCTAAACCAAGATGGACTTTTTTTGGCAAAAAAAAAAAAAAAAAAGATAAGCAAGAGACCCTAGCCAGTCCCCATTATAATGCTACAGATACCTGAGGCATTTACTGCTAGAAAATTTTGCCTCTCTTGCAGATTTTGAGCCCAGTTTAGAAAGTTGCTGGGTTATTTCACTGTTCTACTGTCCCAGAGAAAGAGCTCAGTGCAAGTTGTGCTCTCCCCACTAAGACTCTTGCTGCATGGAGCTATCTCGAGACTCCATTCAAGATCCTGTGAACAGCACGGCAGCTGTCCTTAGCATCTCCACTAATCCAGCCCTGAGAATCAGTACCTAGGCAGCCCACCCTGAGCAACTTGACTTGAAAAGACCTCCAGAAAACAGATGACGCTGTTCACCACCTCTAAGTCCCAGGTTATAGTCAGGTCACCCCCACTGCTGACCCCCTTTAGGCTCTAGAATGTAGCCAGGAAACCATCACTGAGTAGTTTTGTCCACAAAGACCAAGGGAAGCAGACACTTGGGACTATATACCCACTTCAGCCTTGGGAAGCAGCTGGGCAAATCTCCTTGAGCATGGTGATAACAGAGGTCTTAAAAAGCCACCCATGCAGTCTTCAGACTCTGACAAGTGCCCTATCTGACAAGTATCCTGTCTGGACCCACTGGTGTAGTTTGGCCCCTCTGAAGCCCTCATGCACTAGCATGCACCTCAGCCTAACACTGAGCAAGCTGTACCATATCCTCCAGGGCCCACTGGGATGGCCCTGCTCACAAACAATCTCAGAATCTAATGGGCACTGCACATTCATAACCAGGAACATTGTACTCAGAGCTGCCAGCAAACCCATCCTGCCTCAAGGAGATGCATCCCATTGGCAGTGGATTCTCGCAGCACCTGTAGTTTAGGGCACTGAGGCATCTGCAGAAACTGCTTACACTGACTGCAAATGAGGAAGCTACACAGATACTATACCAACGTACCCACCTGGAACCAAAGCTAACACAGCACATGTAAGTACCACCTGAGGACACATCACCAGCACAAAGTCTTTTACAATGAAAAGTGACCTATAAAATTTGTAGAGGCAGCTGACCCACTGGGCACACAAATACCAATGTAAGCACACAGCACACAAAAAGCACGGAAATGCAAGCTATCATGATGCCTCCAAAAGAAGACAATTACACTGTAGCAGCAGAGCTCAAAGAAAATGAAATTGATGAGTTTTCTGACAAAGAATTCAAAAGAATGAGTTTAAGGAAATTTAATGAGATGCCAGAGAATACAGACAGATAATTTGGAAGACAATTCATGACATGAATGAGAAATTCAGCAAAGAGAGAGATCATAAAAAGAACCAATTAGAAATCTTGGCACTAAGTAACTCAATCAATTAAATACCAAATATAGTTGAAAGACTGAATAGCGGCAATGATCAAGCAGAAAAAAAAAATTCTAAACTTAAGATAGGTTTTTTGAAATAAGCCAGTCATATTTTAAAAATGAGTTTAATTAAAAAAAAAATAGAAAGTCTCCAAGACATGGGACTCCATTAACCAAGCACACATTTGCATTATTGGTATACCAGAAAGAGAAGGGAAAAGGAATTAAAAAAATCCATTTAATGAAATAATTGCTGAAAGCCTTTCAAATCTCAAGAAATAGGCATATAACTTCGTCCAGGAAACTAATAGATTTGATCAAAGAAGATCCTCTATGAGGTGTATCACAGTTAAACTATCAAAAGTAAAAGAGAAACCTAAAAACAACAAGAGAAAAGCATCAAGTCACTGATAAGGGACTTCCCACGAGAGCAGCATGAACAGACTTTTTAGAAGAAACCTCATAGCCCAAGAGGGAAGCAGATGATACAGTCAAAGTCCTGAAAGAAAAAGTAAATATGCTGATCAAGAATAGTATACCTGGAAAAATTATTCTTCAAAAACAAAGAAGAAAAAAAGTCTTTCCAAAACAAGCAAAAACTAGGGAAATTCATCACCATCGGACCAGCTATACAAGAAATGCCAGTGAGAGTTCCACACTAGAAACACAAGAATGGTAAGAACCTTCATAAAAACATGTGAAAGGAGAGAAATGCGAGAGAGAAAGAGAAGAAAATTAAACTCTAAAATACAGAGAACTACCAAATCACAAACACAAGACAGAAAGAAAAAATTAACACAAAAACAACCAGAAAAAATTAACAGAATGACAGGAATATGTCTTTACTTATCCATAATAACTTGGAATGTAAACTTATGAAATAACCCAATTAAAACTTACAAATGGATTAAGTGGATAAAATTCTAGACCCAATATATGGTCCCTACAAGAAACTCACTTCATTGACACACACAGACTGAAAGTGAAGAAAAGGAAGAAGATAAAGCACATGAATGAAAACCACAAACATGCAGGGATGGCTAACATAATAGAAAAATAGACAGTTAAAAACTGTCAAAAGAGATAAAGAAGGCTGCTACATAATGGTTAAGGAATGGTTTCAACAAGTGAAAAAATAATTATAGATAGGCTTGCATCCAACACTGGAAGACCCTGCTATACAACGCGAACATCATTAGATCTAAAAGTAGAGATAGACATTGGGACGACAATTGTAACAGACACGCTCATATCAACAAGTTTATCAATGGACAGATCATCTAGACACAAAACTGACAATGCAACATGTGTGTTTAACTGTACTATAAACCAAATGGACTTGAACACAATTACAGAACATTTTGTTCAATAGCTGTGGAATACACATTTTTCTCATCAGAACTTGGAGCTTTCTCCAGGATAAAGTCTATATTAGTCCACAAGACAAATCCCAACAATTTTTTTAATTGAAATGTCAGCATATATTTTATCTGACCACTATAGAATAAAACCAGACATCGATAACAAGGGAAATTTTACAAACATCATGGATGTCAAACACATTCTCAGGAATCACTCAATAGAAAAATCAAAAAGCACATTAAAAATGTTCTGAAATATTTTAAATGAAAACATACTAAAAATCTAAGAGGATATAGTAAAAGCTTACTAAGAAGGAAGTTTCTAGCAATAAGTGCCTGAATTTAAAAAACTAGATTTCAAATAAAACTGCAATGATATGACTCAAGGAATTAGAAAAGCAAAAACAAAGCAAACTCAAACTTGGTAGAAGTAAAGAGATAACAAAGATCAAAACAGAAATAAACAAAACAGAGACTATAACATACTAAAGGTCAATGAAATTAATAGCTTATCTTTCAAGAAGAGAAACAATTGAAAAACCTTTAGACTCGGTGGGGGAAAAAAAGTCCAAAATAAATAAAATCATTATGAAAAAGGATATACTACAACTGATGCCACAAAAAAAATGATCTTTAGGGCCAGTTATTGAAAAAATTATACTTTCTTCTAGGAAAACATAGAAGAAAGGGCACATATGATCTATGAAACTTGAACTATGAGAACACAGAAAACCTACCCAGACCAATAATAAGTTAAGATATGGAATTAATATTGAAAAGTCTCTCAAAGAAGCTCAGGATTAAAAAACCACTGATAAATTTTACCTTTTTAAAAAGAACTGTTGTTAATTCTCAAATCATTCTTTAGTACTTAAATGGAAAGAACCCTTCCAGGCTCATTCTACTTGGTCAATATTACTCTGATACCAAAACCACACAGACAAGGACACAATAAATAAAAGAAACCAATACACTAATAACCCTGATGAACACAGAAGCAAAATTTCTCAACAAAATAATGGCAAATTGAATCCAAAACTACACAAAAGTGATTATATAAAATGATCAAGTGGGATTTATGCCAGGGATGCCAGGACATTTCAACATAATGATTTATTTCAAATTGGTAAATGTAATACATCACATCGACAGAATAAAATTCATAGATCATCTCAAAAGATAGGAAAAAAAGCTTCTTATCAAACCTCAAAAAATCAGGTACTGAAGGAACGTTCCTCAACACAATAAGCTCTATAACTGATAAACCCACAGCATCTATACTGAATGAGGAAAAAACAAAATCATTTCCTTTAAGATCAGGAGCAAGACATTGATGCTCACTTGTGCCATTCTTATTCAATACAGTATTAGAAGTCTTAGCTAGAGGAATAAGACATGAGAAAAAAAAATGAAGGGCATTAAATAGGAAAGTAGAAGGTCACATTATCCCTATCAGCATATGATACGATTTTATATGTAGAAAACCCTCAAGAATACACACTCTAACAAGAAACCATCAGAACTGATAACTCAGGAGACATATTAAAATCAAAAAATCAAAATTAAAAGCCAGCATATTAAAATCAGTAGTTTTTTACACAGCAACAAAATTGCTGAGAAGAAGCCAAGAAAACAATTCCATTCACAATAAAAACATAAAATTGTTAAGTAAAACAATAAAAACATACAACAGTTAAATAAAGTTAATGAAGTAAATGATCTCTACAATGAAAATTACACGACACTGCAGAAAGAAACTGAAGAGGACATAGGACACACACACACACACACACACACACACACACACGGAAAGACATACCATGTCCACAGAATAGAGAATTATATTGTTAAATTGTCCATATAACTCAAAGTGATTTACAGATTCAATGCAAAACCTTTTGGGTTTTTGTTTTGTTTTGTTTTTTTTTTTGCTTTTTAAATAGCTTTTATGTTTTAAAAGTTACTGTGTGCATTTCAGGAAAAATAAAAGGTATTGCAAAAAACCAAGTCATCCAGCCACTACCACCTTACATACGTGATATCCATTCTGTGTGATTGAGATTATAGTGCGTATCATTCAATGCAAAATCTTTTAAAATATCGATGAGTTTTCTTCTTAAAAAAATAACACTTCAAAAATATGTATGAAACCACAAAATACCTCGAATAGCCAAAGCAATCTTGAGGAAAAGCAAAGTTGGAGGCATTTTAATATCTAACTACAAAATATATTACAGAGGGGTTAGTGTTAGGGTTAGGGTTAGGTTTAGGGTTAGGGTTAGGGAGGGTAGCAAGAATGGAGGAAGGAAGGACTGTATAGAGGGAAAAGAGGGGTGGGAGGGGTGGGGGGGAAGGGAAAAAATTTATAAAAAGAAAAATAGCATATGAATAAAACATATTCTATAAATCAAATATATATATATATATATATATATTACAAAAGGATATGTCCTTAAGCTATTCACTTGAGTTACTTGATTATTTGGGATATTAATCCCTTTTTAGATGAATAGTTTACACATATTCTCTCTCATTCTTAAGATTCTCTTTACTCTGTTGATTGTTTCTTTGCTGTACAGAGCTTTTTATTTTGATATAATCCCATTTGTCAATTTTTTCTTTTGTTGCCTGTACTTTTGAAGTTATATCCAATAACTCTTTGTCCAGACTAATTTCCCAAAGCATTTCCTCCATTTTTCCCTCTAGTAGTTTCATAGTTTCAGGTCACAAATTTCAATCTTTAATCCATTTTGAGTTGATTTTTGTATGTGGTGAGAGATAAGGGCATAGTTTCTTTTTCTGCATGTGGCTGTCCAATTTTCCCGGCACCAAAGAAGAGACTTTGCTTTCTCCAATATGTATTCTTGCTACCCTTGTAGAAAATCAACTGGATTGATGGACAATGGATAAAGAAAATAAATATATTTCTGAGTTTCCTGTTCTGTTCCATTGGTCCATGTTGTCTGTTCTTATGCCAGCAAAATGTGTTGATTGGTTTGTTTGTTTCATCCTTTTGTAATATAAGTGAATGACCTGAACAGACGTTTCTCAAAAACAGATAGTTAGGCATAGAAGTGCACACCTGTAATCCTAGCTACTTTAGAGGTTAAGAAAAGGGATCATGATACTGAGGGCAGCCTGTGTAAATTGTGATTTATAGAGACTATGCTTTAAAATAAAATAAAAAATACAAAAGGGCTGGGTAGCTTAATAATAGAGCACTCACCTAGCATAGGGGCCCGTGAGTTCAATCCCCAGTACTGGATGGGGGAGACAAATGACCAGAAAGTTTATGAAAATTTGTTCAACATCAATAATCACCAGGGACATGTAACTCAAAACCATAATGAGACACCATCTCATCCCCATTAAAAAGATTATTATTGAAAAGATAAAAAATACCAAATGTTGGCAGAAAACAGTATGAAGTTTCCCCAGATAACTAAAAATAGAACTACTATACTGGCTAGTAATACTACAACTGGGCATACATCAAAAAGAATTTTTAAAAAATTCAGAGATATCTCACTCCCATGTTTATTACAGTACTCATCACAATAGCTAAGATATAGAATTGATCTAACTATTCATTGATGGATAAATGGATAAAGAAAATATGGTATGTCAACACAATGGAATATCATTTAACTATAAAAAATGAAATTCCATCATTTCCAACAACATGGATGAAACTGGAGGACATTATGTTAAGTGAAATAAGTCAGGTACAGAAAGACAAATACTCTGTATTCTCTTTTATATATAAAAGCTAAAATGTTGATCTCAAAGAACTAAAAGTAGAGGAGTGGTGACCAGATTCTCAGAAAGGTGTGAGGAACAGATGGATTGAGAAAAGATGGACAATGGGCACAGGGATACAATTGAACAGGAGGAATAACTTCTAATGTTCTAGACACAGTGACAACTATGGCTGACAACAACTAATTGAATATTTCAAAATAACCAGTAGATTTTAAAAGCTCCTAACACATAGAACTTATGTATGTCTGAAGTGGCAGATGTGCCAATTATCCTGGTCTGATCATTACACATTGGGTCACACTGCACCCCATCAATATGTACAACTGTCAATTAAAAATAAAAACTATTTTGAAGATTTAATAGAACTATATACCTCAAATGGGTGAATGTTAGTGCATATAAATTTTATCTCAAAATATATTACATTGAAGAAGATCATTCATGATTTACTAATTGCTGAGTTCCATGGCAACTGGTCATAGGTGATTCAATAGTTATTTAATTTTTTTTTTTTTTTTTTTTTTTTTTTGCGGTACTGGGGATTGAACTCAGGGCTTTGTGCTTGCAAGGCAAGCACTCTACCAGCTGAGCTATCTCCCCAGCCCTCAATAGTTATTGTTTTATTAAAAACAAATTATATGCCAGTATCACTTTTACTATTTATAGTACCCTATAACTACTTCCCCAGCAATGTATACTTTCTTAATAAATAGGTAAGAATATGTATAGTTCTTCAAAATATACAAATGAGCTTTTTGGAAGGTGAGACATTTTATAATTTGACTGTGGTAGTTAGAATTCTATATACACTTGCCAGAACTCCGTGAACTATACAGTTTAAGAGGATTAAAATAATATGTAAATTATGCATCAATAAAACTGAAATTTACAATAAAATGAATTATACAAGACTGTAGGAGAAAAAAGCTTCAGACATTAGGAACGGCACATACAAACATCCAACAGTTGGAGAGTATGGCATATTATTATGGTTCACTTAATACAATGCAGCTGGGAAATGAAGTCTGAAGGTAGCAATGGTAAGAGAAAACTTCACAACGAGAGTTGTGCAGAAATGAAGGACTTCATACCTCACATTAAAGAATTTTATTTATGGCAATGTAGTTATAAGCAAAGAAGAAATATGAATTAATCTGAAATGTAGATCAGTTATTCAGACTGCAGCCTGGAGAATAGATTTGGAAAATCAGTACTGGAGTCAGGAGGATTAGTGTCAAAGTGTTAGACTCCATTTTTAATGTCCGACTGCTGACAATATTCAAGTTCCTCTTGTGATCTACCCAGGTGCCTTCACATCAAGACAAGCTGGTATGAAAGCCCAAGAAGTTCAACCACACAAGTAAACCCAGACTCTTAGATGGGAAGCCTTGTGCAACCCGTCCACTAAGGACACTACAACCCAGTCCTTCTCCTTTTCTGCTTTTGCACCTGCCTGAGGACCTGCCCTGCTCTCCTTGGAAAGCCTCATTACATGAGTTACAGTCCTTTGCTTTCTCTCTCAGTGCATGTGTGATATCATCAGTCTATATCCAAACCAAATTTCGGATGGGAATTTGATTCTACCTTCTATGAGGTGACCACAAGAACTAGTTAGAAGACTCTAAGAAAACTTCCCAGATGACTGAGTACAATGAAAGAGAACCAGGTGAGAAAAGGGCAGAACTCAGAGATGTTAAGCAGGTAGAAGAGAGAGAACCTCATGGGACATGACAGAACCTCCAAGAATAATTTGGGTTGAGACATCCAAGTAGATAATGATTTAGTTTTCAGACATAAAGAACAATGGAGAAGCCAGGTGTGGTGGGGCACACCTGTAATCCCAGCGGCTCAGGAGACTGAGTCGGGATTGTGAGTTCAAAGCCAGCCTCAGCATTGGTGAGGTACTAAGCATCTCGGTGAGACCCTGCCTCTAAATAAAATACAAAATAGGACTGGGGATGTGACTCAGTGGTCGAGTGCCCCTGATTTCAGTCCCTGATACCA
The DNA here is from genome assembly GCF_902686445.1 of Sciurus carolinensis. NCBI lineage: Eukaryota > Metazoa > Chordata > Mammalia > Rodentia > Sciuridae > Sciurus > Sciurus carolinensis. Next base: position 93,309,422 of record NC_062224.1, read on the forward strand.
CCCCCCCCCCCAAAAAAAGAACAATGGAGAAGAAGCACAGTGATATTTAGTTTGGTGTTGAACATTTTGGGCTTTAGGAACCTACAGGCTATCCCAACCTACAGGAATGATTTCAATAAGGAAACAACACCTGGGGTCTATCTCTGAAGCCTGCAGTCGCTGGCCTCTGCCCACCTTCCCAACCCCCATCTCTGCCCTTTGTCCCTGCCCATCCTCATTCAGCCTTTGCTTCAGTTGCTCAAGTCCATCTTGCACCCTCTGGAACTCTTGTCCCTGATGATTTCCTATCACATTTCACATGTCAACTTTACCATCTCCCAAACAATCCTCTCACAGCTTCTATTTTCTTCTTTCTTTTCATCTTTCATTGTTTCCTCTGTACTGTTTATCATAATTTTTAATTGCTTTGTTTTATTTCAGCACCTTACATTCAAAAACTACCTAGATTTGTTAGTGCTGTAGTCCCAGTGTGGACACAATGGCTAGCCTAACTTGTAGGCTTTTCATAAATATTTTGATAAGATTAATAGTAAGATTTGATGAAGTACCTAGCTTATATTGGCAACTAAATAAGCATTTCTTAAATCTGATTTTTACCAACATAAAAATGAATATTAATTTCTTTTAGTGTAAGGTCTTTCTGATATTCAAAAGGATTTATGAATCACAGTTATATACAGAAAACCATCAATACAATTATCTTTTTATAGTGATTCTTGGTGTTACTGTATTCATACGAGTCTCTTAAATAAATCAATGTCAAATCTCTTTAAATTTCAAGTCCAAATCCTTGGGCTATAGCTCTCAGCAAAGGGCTATATATAAACTTCTTTAAATCATCCACTTGCAACATTCTGAGACAAAACTGACATGGAAAGAATAATTCACACTTCTAACCTAGCAACATGATGAATCTGCTTTACTAAAAGCAATCAGTTTTGCCATAAAAGGGTCATTTTTTGGGTGCCTTTACTTCTTCATGTCAATAGATCATCGTCTAATATTTCAAAATATGTTACTTTTCAAATAACAAAAGTGCACTAATTATTTTCCAATGCCTTATAACATTTTCTGCTCATTTTTTCTCCAGACACAAATCGAATTAGTACATATTCCTGAGAGGTCTAAAGTAAGAAACTTTATTAAATATTTTCAAAGCTCTTCCCGAGTTAGTACAATAGTAATCCAAGTGAATTTCAAGAGACATTACAAATAGTCACAGCAAAAGTCTTGAAAAAAGGAGATGACATAGTCATCTTTAAATATGTATGTTTTTACCATAAGCTAATCATATTTGCAAAAATTGTTGAATTGCTTATTTGGTATCATTACTTACTTGAACTACTTACTATATTCCTGAGGGTAATTAGTTCTTAGTAATTACAACTTAAACATATTATTTCATTTTAAGGAAATCTGGTGGAATATAACTTTATAGTTATATATAATTACGTTTATGTATTTGTATTATATATAATCATTTCCAAGAAATAGAAATGTAGTATTACTGTATTCCAAGTAAGTTCTTATTTTCATTTGTCAATAAGTAACCTAACAGGAAAAAACATGTAAAAAGAAATGACTGGAAAAAAGAAGTTACAGATTTTACTGGTTAATGAGAGTTAAAAACTTCTAGAGAGCACTAGAACTTCTAGAGAGAGTTAAAAACTTCTAGGTCTTTGTTGTATTTAGGATATTTGGCCTCTCTGAAGGCTCACAGTGTCTGTCTATCCACCAGACCATCAGTTTAATTGGGTTACATTTCTATGAATCCATTTGTATGCTCAAGAGATTATCTTTTTATTCAATTACTCATGTCTTTTTCCACATTCTATGTTTATTTGTCTTAATTGAGATTTCATCTTACATGATAAACTGAAAGTTCACAATGAACACTAATATTTGAACACATGTTCCCTACACTCAAAAAATATCTCACAGAAATAACCCCCTAAAAATAATAGAAGTAACAGAAGCCAGGAAGAATATATTCAAAGGTTAGAAATGATTTAGGAGTTTTGAAAGAAAAATATAGGTGGATAGTGCTGAATTATTTAACTAGCATTTGTCTTCAACAAATATAATTGGGTCTGGGCATCCTTATGGATTTACAGTGAATTCATTAAAAGTCAGCATAAACACAGAAGCCAAGCCTGTAATTCATATTCTTTTAGAATGTACCAATGAGTCAGAAGTTTTAAAACAAAAAATTCCTCAAGGAATCAAAAAGTTCCTAGCTATATTGATTATTATTTCCCTTTTCACTGTCCTTTTAAATTTTAAAAGGATATACAAATATTATAGAGAAACAGGGAATAAGGAAAGCACTTGACTGCTTATTCAGAAAGTTTTCTTTCTATTGCTATATTTTATTTTCATCTTAATTCTTTTTTTGTGTCTAGGGGGATGTCCTCATTCCTCCATAGGGGATACAATCTGCCCCTCCTGCACAGCCCTAGACCGACTTCTGAATTCTGTGTCCCTTGCGACATTTCTTCTTCGTTGTTCTCTTCCTCAACCCCCAAGCACTTCATACTGATCCATCTACTAACATCCACTTCCATCTCAGCATCAGTGGCTGCCTCTATCACATGATTTTCTCCTAAGTATCCAAGATATTTATAAAACAGTAGATCACCAGTACCACAAAAAAAAAAAAAAAAAAAAAAACAGTAGATCAAAATGCCTAACAGAGAAAAGTCGTTACTTTTTTGACAATGATACTCACATAGTAAGAAGGAATGTGGGTTTTAACCAAGGGAATTAAATGTACATTTAATTACTAACTTTTTTTTAAAACCTGTCAAGCAAGCAACAATGGCTATGGTTTAGGTATGTCATGAGATGGAGGAAAAGAGGTGAGGATGGAAGTTCAGCATTTATGGTGTTCTTGAGAACATTAACAGTATCCTGCCTGCAATTCATCTTCCTAGGGGAAAAACACCCCTTTCCATTTCATTTGTTTGTTTTTCCATGTAAGAATAGCGTGAACAATGACTCACATCGTCATCCCTGTACCCATACACTAGTCATGTTGGGTTTCTTTCGTTGTTCTTTTCTAGACAATCAATACATTCAGGAACACTATATTTCAGTAATACAGAGTGATATTAATTCTGCCTATAAAGATATTCCTCTGATAAGATGGCAGCGCTGAGCGGAGGTGGTGGCGTGGAGCAGGGCCAGGCTCTGTTCAACATGGACATGGAGTCGATGGCTGGCGCTGTGGCCTCTTTGACTGTGGATCTGGCCATTCCAGAGGAGAATTGGAGAGTTTTAGAAGTTGAGGAAGAGATGAAATTTTAAGAATCAATACTCAATTTATCATGGTTTTGCTCGCAGTCAGAAATTGGGCTTGGGAAATCAGAAACCTACATCGAATTAGAAAAACTTGGAAAGGGTACATTTGCAATAGTTTATAAAGGACAAAGTAAACTGACAGAGAATTTGGTGGCATGAAAAGAGATCTGTTTGGAACATGAAGAAGGCACACCCAGTACAGCTAAAAGAGAAGTTTCACTCTTAAAGGATTTAAAACATGCAAACATAGTAACCTTACAAGACATCATTTACACAGATAAATCTTTGACTTAAGTATCTGATATTTCTATACCAAATTCTACATGGGTTAACTTATTGCCACAGAAGAATGGTGTCGCATCGAGACTTGAAACCACAGAACCTCCTCATTAATAAAAAAGGGAAGTCTGATCCTGGGCCGACATGTTGAAGGTTTGGACCTACTTTTTCTTCTATAAGATGCAGGGTCTCTGGTCTGATTCCGAGGTCCTTGATCCATTGTGAGTTGATTTTTGTGCAGGGTGAGAGATAGGGGTTTAGTTTCATTCTGCTGCATATGGATTTCCAGTTTTCCCAGCACCATTTGTTGAGGAGGCTATCTTTTCTCCATTGCATATTTTTGGCACCTTTGTCTAATATGAGAAAATTGTATTTATTTGGGTTTGTGTCCATATCCTCTATCCTGTACGTTGATCTACCTGTCTATTTTGGTACCAACACCATGCCGTTTTTGTTACTATTGCTTTGTAGTAGAGTTGAAGATCTGGTATTGCGATACTCCCTGGTTCACTCTTTCTGCTGAGGATTGCTTTAGCTATTCTGGGTTTCTTATTCTTCCAGATGAATTTCATGATTGCTTGCTCTATTTCTGTAAGGTACATAATTGGGATTTTAATTGGAATTGCATTGAATCTGTATAGCACTTTTGGTAGTATGGCCATAGACTTCCTTAACAGGACTCCCATAAAACAAGAAAAAAAAGCAAGAATCAATAACTGGGATAGATGTAAACTAAATAGCTTTCTCTCAGCAAAGGAAACTATCAGCAATGCCAAGAGAGAACCTACAGAGTGGGAGAAAATCTTTGCCACTCATACTTCAGATAGAGCACTAATTTCCAGAATATATAAAGAACTCAAAAAACTCTACACCAAGAATACAAATAATCCAATCAACAAATGGGTTAAGGATATGAACAGATGCTTCACAGAAGATCTACAAGCAATCAACAGATATATGAAAAAATGTTCAACAACTCTAGTAATAAGAGAAATGCAAATCAGAACTACCCTAAGATTCCATCTCACCCCAATTAGAATGGCGATTATCAAGAATACAAGCAACAATAGGTGTTGGCGAGGATGTGGTGAAAAAGGTACACTCATACATTGCTGGTGGGGTTGGAAATTAATGCAGCCACTCTGGAAAGCAGTGTGGAGATTCCTCAGAAAGCTTGGAATGGAACCACCATTTGACCCAGCTATCCCACTCCTTGGCCTATACTCAAAGGACTTAAAATCAGTACACTACAGAGATACAGCCACATCAATGTTCATAGCTGCTCAGTTCACAATAGGCAGATTGTGGAACCAACCAAGATGGCCTTCAATTGATGAATGGATAAAGAAACTGTGGTATATTAATACAATGGAATATTACTCAGCCATAAAGAATGATAAAATTATGGCATTTACAGGCAAATGGACGAATTTGGAGAATATCATGCTGAGATAAGCCAATCTCAAAAATCCAAAAGACGAATGATCTCACTGATAAGCGGATGATGACACATCATGGGGGGTGGTAGAGGGGCAAGAATGGAGGAAGGAGGGACTGTATAGAGGGAAAAGAGGGGTAGGAAGGGTGGGGGGAAGGGAAAAAATAACAGAATGAATCAAACAACATCACGCTATGTAAATGTATGATTACACAATTGGTATGCCTGTACTCCATGTACAAACAGAGAAACAAGATGTATCCCATTTGTTTACAATAAAAATAAATTTAAAAAATAAATAAAATAAAAAAGGGAAATTAAAAAAAAAAGATCTTCCTCCAATAAAACAGCCAACACAGTTGCAGTAACATCTTTGAAATGCCTCTCACATTAATTATGTAGCTTTAATTTCTGTACTATAAACCCTTATATCCAATTCTATAAAACTGAGGTGAAATGAAACAGTACAAAAAGAAATTGCAATGGATCATCAATGCTCTGAGATATCCAGCTGATGGCTCAATCTAATTTGAATTTACTAGCACACACCATGTCTCCTGTATCACCTATATAATATATTACCATGTGTAAACATAATTTGGTTATTCATTAAATTTCAGTGTGTCACTGGATTAATCTCACACATAATAACAAAGTTAATGTCAGTGTGTGCAGATATTTTTCAAAAATTTTTAACATGATGCCAATTCAGGGTGACTGATGTAAGGCATTTTTAAAAGAAGTGGTATATTTTTCCATATTGTTTCCCAGAAGTAGTTTATTTTAAAGTACTTTATGTCCAAGTGAAATATTACACATTCTTTTGGATGTAATTAATTACTTTCTGGGTGGTATCAGCTCTTTGAAAACTGTGTGTTATCATTTGTGAAATTACCATCTCAATACATCATTCACATCTTAGTGACTAGAGAATATTAATGTAGTCCTGAATGTCCCTTACAAATCTGGGAAATCAATTATTCAGAAACATGAGCTAGAAATTTAAACAGGACTTCAGCATCACTAAATGTACTTTTTTGGCGTGGGGAACAGACCATTCAGATAAAAGATACGCGTTTAAATGTTAACTCTGAGAAATAAAGAGTATGATATGGTTGCGAAATATTACTTCAACTAGACAATATCTTGTGATGTATGAATATATATAAGACCACTGAGTATTCATAGAATCTGCCACCTGCCTTAATATTTGGTTTTCTACATTTTAATTTGTACACAATATATTCATAAGTTACAGAAACATTTTATAAACTTAGAACTTAGAATTTAGGAAAAACTGTTGCCAAATTACCATGGTATACCAAAGTGCACAGGTAAGCACAGAATTCTATTAGCATACTCATATTATCATGATTTAGTAGCAACCATGAATGCAAATCTTTTTAATGGAGGTTTTATGTCACATTATCTCTCTTAAAGACACTATTAGTAAGAAATGAATTTAGTTCTTTTTTGAGACTATCTGAACAAACAAGATTTAAAAACCGTCTTATGCTGTAAAATAAGAAGGTCTAAATGAAAATAATTAGATAATATATTTTTAATTTTTAGGGAATAAAACCCTGAGAAGGGAGCATTTTATGAGCATTTTACTAGATGTTTCTAAGCTGAAAACTAAATGGGTTTTGTAATGTCAAGTGTTATCACAGCCTACACATATTAGAGATAATGACTTGACATATATCTAGTTAATAATTTAATCAATTTATAGAAGATGCCTGTCATTCAAGCTGAAAACACCCAGATATTATTTCAGACCCTTAAATAAAAGTAGAAAAAAAGGAGACGCCAATGTCAAAATGAAAGTCCACAGACTTAAGGCCAAAGGTAGCCACAGTAAACATGAAGAGAATAATCTTTCTACAGAACATGAATTAAGAATGAAACACCCATAACTAGTCCTGATTTCCTCTTATGAGCATGGTAGTCAGAGACAATACTACTATAATTATCAATGAAATAACATGAAGTCATTTAAGAAATGTTAGAAACGCTGCAGAATATTAGGCATTACTAGTTATATTCTGTCAAAATATGTTGAATGAACATTAAAATAACTGCATTATGCACTTTAGCAATAAAACCCGTTTGACATAGAATTTAGGCAAAAATAAATCACACTCATTCAGACACATATCTATCATCTTCCACAACTTCCAATTCAGAGTAAAGTAATTCATAGTTTAGGGAGACCTAGAGATTTGCTGTAATCACATTATTGCATTCTTCCAGATTGATTAGTGTTCATATTTGCAAACAGGATCCAATCTAGCTAATTAAGTAGAAAAGTGTCTATGAAAATGTATCAAATAGCTTACAGAATCTCTATGAGGACCACAGAACTGGACTTGTAAACTGACAGCCAAAAGGACTAGCTTCATGTCTAAGCACAATGGAGGACTTTCTGTCCAGGACCAATGGTGTTTTCTTTTTTGTACTGGGGATTGAATTTAGGGGTGCTTAACCACTGAGCAATATCCCCAGCCCTTTTTTATATATGTTTTAATAATTTTTTTTTATTTAGAGACAAGGCCTGAGTCACATCCCTGGTCCTTTTTTATATTTTTTTATTTAGAGACAGGGCCTCGCTAAGTTGCTGAGATTGACTTTGAATTTGAGATCCTCCTGTCTCAGTCTTCTAAGCCACTGGGGTTACAGGCATGTGCCACTGCATCCCACCAGGAGTAATAGGCTTAAGAGACCAGTAAAATAAATTCACCAAAGCTGTCTCAGGAAAATGAGATGCTATGTCCACAATGTTCCCAGAAGATTTCCCCGTGTGGCTCAATCATGTTGCTTATTACTCCGTCATTGTGTAATAAGTGAGACAATTCACAGTGTATGCTATCTGCAGCCTACACGGGCACAAACCCATTCTTTCCTTTGTCATTCACTTACCTCCTACTATATGCCAGATAATACTGCTAGACACTATTGAAAACATTTGAGTGGCATAAGATGCTTGCCTTAAAAAAAAAATGAGAGGACTTATGTGACATCTAAAGATTAAAGGAACACTTCACATGTGGAGAAAGCATAAGAGACAGAAAAAATATTGGCAAAACATATAGGTGCATGTGTATAGGTACATAGGTGTAAGTGTACATGTACACATATCCACAACACTTACTACTTTATTTACTACAATTACTGAATATATTTTTTAAATGCAGGCAGGCATACTTTCAATCTTATTGGTAATCTATTTTATGTTTATGTGCCATATAGTAGGCACTAAAAATATTAAGAGATTTAATTTGAAATTCCATTAGCAAGGTATTTAATATTTCATGCTTTATTATGGACCTTTAAAAAAAGATGCCCCAATTTTTATTTATTTATTTATTTTGATTCGTAGTACACAAATGGGGTACGACTGTTGTTTCTCTGGTTGTACATGAAGTAGAGTTGCACCATTTGTGTAATCACAGGTTTACATAGGGTAATGATGTTTGTCTCATTCTGTTATTTTTCCTTCCGCCCACCCCCTCCCCACCCCTCTTTTTCTTCTACACAATTCTTCCTCCATCCTTGCCTCCCTCCCACCCCCTATTATGTATCATCATCCACTTATCAGAGAGATCACTTGACCTTTGGTTTTGTGGGATTGGCTTATCTCACTTAGCAAGATATTCTCCAATTTCATCCATTTATCTGCAAATGCCATAATTTTATTCTTCTTTATGGTTGAGTAATATTCCATTGTGTATATATACAAGTTTCTTTATTCACTCATCAATTGAAGGCCATCTAGGTTGGTTCCTAGCTATTGTGAATTGAGCAGCTATGAACATTGACGTGGCTGCATCACTATAGTATGTTGATTTTAAGTCCTTTGGGTATAGGCCAAGGAGTGGGATAGCTGGGTCAAATGGTGGTTCCATTCCAAGTTTTCTAAGGAATCTCCACACTGCTTTCCAGAGTGGCTGCACTAATTTACAACCCCACCAAGGACCTCAGAATCAGACCAGATACCCAAATTTTTAAAATACACAAATCACCAGAATTTTTCAAACATACTCTTTTTTTTAAAGCTGGAAAGTGATGATACTGAGTGGTAGATAGTTAAAGCAAAATCCCCAGTGAGCAAATGGAGTAATAAGAGAACATCCTGCCAATTATTCTACAAATCCAGATCACAATGCATACTATCTTTCTATGTGGAAAGATACAATTTGCTGATGTAAAGAACCTCTGGTTTTGCAAAGCTACTAAGGGGTTCCCAAGTAAGGTCATCAATATAATATCCACATGCAATCAAACCTAGGGTATTAGTAATGAATGAAATGTCCAGATTAAAAGTTTAAGTAGTTGGAGGAGTTTGGTGAAAAGAAGAAACAGAAACAGCCCTCTCAATTCCAAATGCATGAGAAATGGATTTTTAGTTACTTATGTTCCCTCTATTCTCTATCTTGATATATTTTAATGGATTCTCCTCCAGGACACAAAAATGTAGCAAGTTGAATAAAACTATCCCTTCCAGTTTATTCTTTGCTCTAATACCCAGTACATTTATATAAAATATCTTTTGCATCTCCCAGAAAAATTCTGATATTCAATGATTTATACAGTAAAACTTTTTTTTATTAAATTGTTTTCTTGTGTATTTTTTCTGAACCTAAGTCTGAAGTTTCAGTCTTTCCTGATAAACATAGAATAACAGGATCATTTAATTTTTTTCTTTAATGACATTAGACAAAACTATCTCTGTTATTTATAGAATTGAGTATGTATGTAGCATTTTAATGACAATTAGTCACAGTGTATGTTCAGAGAACAGGAATGGTCTTCATCGCTCAAATCCCCTGTGACTCCAAAAACACATGAAAATGTATTTCTCCATTTGTTTGAATAAGTCAGGAGCCAGGCATGGTGGTACACACCTGTAATCCCAGCCATTTGGGAGGCTGAGGAGGGAGGATTACAAGTTGGAGTCCAGCCTCAGAAATTTAGTGAGCCCTCATCAATTTAGCTAGACCTGTCTCAAAAATTTAAAAATAATAAAAAAAAAGTGGGTAGGGATGTGGGTCAGTGGTTAAGCACCCCTGGGTTTGATCCCTGGTATCAAAAAAAAAAAAAAATCAGGAACTGAAGATTGAAGATCACCAATTAGAAAGATGATTCTCTACACAAAATACATTAAGTCTAAATTTGGTATTTAGTCATTTGTGGTTCTTACACAAATAGCACAGTTTCTATATGGTTCTTAGATAACACAATAATAATACTGGAGAACAAAGAACTTTGTAAGTGTAATATCACTGTCTTTATTGCATCTTAAAGAGCCAAGTCAGAAAATATTCAATCACATATTCATGTTATAATCTTCCTGTGAAATTACTAAAGTTCAGGTATGTAGGATGAATAAATCCAATTTTATAAAATTAAAACAGTTGAAATCAAAGTTGTATTAAGGAATTTTAAAAGACTGATTTTTACTTGTTTTCCTCATCATTCAATTTCTTGAATGTTCAAAATCGCCTCGATCATTGTTTTTTTTTTTAACTTCTTTTCTCCACGTTGCCTGTCAGTCATGACAATTTTCCCTTTACAAAGATAAAGAGAAACAAACTTTATGGCCAAACACCACGGTGCAACACTAGAAGCACTCATACCCAAGAAGTTTAAAAACCAGGCCTGAGCTTACCTTCTCCAGAACTAAATTTTCTCTTTTCGTACAACACTTTGAAATTGTATAAGAAATACATTTTTAATTCCAGGAATCCAACCATATGGCATCACTTAAAAGGCCTCACCAGTTCAACAGTCACTGAATTTATATTACAGGTTCTATTTTATTGCTAGAAATAAAAATATATATATATATTTTTTCTAATTGCAAATTTAAAAGGAATTAAAATTTCTATTTTAAAAACATGAGTAACTTGGTTCTAAGTGAAGTTGAAGTTCTGGAGAGCAATTGCCATTAAGGAAGAGAATATAAGTAGGAAAATAAAGGAGAGACACTCTGGTGGACCTTATTTTACTCTTATATTTACTCTTGAATACAGTTTCAGAACAATATAATGAGGTCTCCTGTTTCCAACTCTGCACTCTATTTTAGCAGAAAATTATTTAACACATGATATTATTTGACCATAAGGCTCTTGGAAGAACTGGAAAACCAAGCTCTAGCCAAATCCCTTTGTCTGATTTCAACTTAGTACAAAATATGAATGGAGTTCTCCTTTTTCCCCATATCCTCTCACTCTCAAGACAAACAGCATGATTGATGGCATATAAACCATAGGCATTTAAGACTTACTGATATAAAGCAAATTTTCAAGTAAAAGATGAAGGAATGGCCCACAGAGTACAGAATACATGAACTTTACCAGCAGAGAAGTTAAAAATCTTCCTTTATAACCACTGATTATGCATGTATTTAATTGGCAATAGTATGTGCTAAGCATTAGAAAAACAAAACCAGAAACACAGCATGATATCAAGACAGACAGAAAATTCAGTAATCGCATTTAAGTATAACCAATGCTATAAAGGTTGCAAACACAGGCTACCAAATGGTAGAGAAAAGATTACCTTATTGCTATGAATGTCCTTGCTTCAATATTCCTTTCCTGTTCTGGTGGTGAATTACCAGAACTGGCTATCACTCATAAAGGTAAACTTGTTATTTCCATGATAATTATTTTCTTCTAGTCACAGTGTCTCACCTAGCCTGCTCTCCTGCTTTGATCCATGTGGATCTAATTGTGTTATTCCAAGTCAAGATCTGTCTGCTCAACAAGTCTGTTTTCATTGCCTTGGAAAATGGTAGCAACCAGACCATGAACTTGACTGTGGGAAGGCAACGAAGGGAAAAAGGTCTATGCCGGGGCAGGTCTAGAACAGCTGGGTGTTCCCAGAAACCAATGTCAATTGTGCAGACCACAGAAGAGGATTCAATACCCTAAAGAAAGTATTGTCAGGAGCAAATACCTAAAAGAAGGGGAAAATTGGCCCGGATATAACTTATGTTTACTTTGACATTTTTTCCCATGTCTTATGTATGTTGCTCAATAATATGTTAACGTTTGTAAAACTCAAGGCCACCTCTACAAAGCCTTAGCTACCTGCAGTGTGCTTTGAAACACAAGGAACTTTCTCATTAATGATCACTCGCTACTAGAATCTCACACTAAAAGTTAGAATTAATTTGAACTACTTTACCTGAGATGATAAGATATTGTCACATAATAGTCTTTATGAGACTAGTCAATAGTACATCATCTCCAAGGATCACAAGGAGTGGAGGAAAGAGCAAACGTGAGGAGAAAGTCCTTAAAGGTACTAAAGACAGGGACCTGAACAATAATGGTAGAGTTGGAGCTCCAGCCTTTCGAGTCTTAGAGTTCTGGAGGTGTGCAAAATCAAGGGGGTATTTTATTTTGGCTACAAAATAATCTGAGATTCGATTTCTACATACCGTATTACACACCACTTCACAAAGAGGTTTGGGACCAGAGCCAGATCATGAAGCACTTTGCAAAGTGATTTGAATAAAGTGAGCACTTTTTAAAAAGTCTCACTAATTAATTAACATAATTTTGTTTTCTCCACGGCTCCCTTTTTTTCTTTGCCCTTCTACTGGTGAAAAGAGATTCAAAGGAAACAGTCTTCTGGAAATGAGTATCAGAGCCCAGAAATTTAATTTTTATTAAAAATGATTTTCTGGCCTTAATTAGATATACTTCTCTTTCATTATTCTTTCTATTAAGATACAGCTTAGATTTCAAGTTCAGAATACTCACAAGATAATCTATGGAAAATACTTGTAGGAATGTGTTTACTGCTTCAAATTTAATTTTAGCTTCTGTGGTAATGTCAGTGATTAGCTAGGTGAAGTGCTATTAAGTGTAGCAAGCTTGTTACAAATACTTCCCAAAGGATAGAAGCAGAAATACTAAAATGAATTATTCAAGCCAGGAATTACAAAGAGAGCCTCTTCTCACTAAGCACGAGCAGGTAAAGGTGTATTCACCTCAGTTCAGCCAAGAAGTAAATAAATAAATAAATGGACCTTGGTATTGGTTTCTGAATTATTCCGAATGTTAAACTAATAATTTTTTCAAGAACTAATTTGACACAAAACACCTTCAACTTCTTTGTAGGAAGCTGAACTCAAAGTTCAAGATATAAAATCATTTAGGGGATATTTTGGGCCAGGATAAACGTTGACAACCAGAATTCTCTGACAGAAAGAAGTACCAATTTCAATTTGCAGAAAAGCTGCTCAGCCGTGAAATGTGGCTTTCCCCTAGAAGCCTCTGTTTCACTGGTGCAGAGCTCACTCAGTATCATATACCCTGGCTCACCTCAAGTAGAACAATAAAATGTGCGCATGTTCGCTACTTTAAAATTATCCAGCCATGACTACATTAATTGTGAAGCCTCGGTGACTTTATTTCACTTTGAATATTTTCTTAAATTATCAGCTCAGGTATTTTCATTTGGCAGTTTTTTTATTCGTCATGTACTTAGCCATAAATCTCTGAAATGCTACTTTCAGAGAGAAAATGGCATGAATATTTCACATATTTACTCAGCAGTCAGTTGACAGGTCTGGTAATTTCATCGGTATTTACAGTATATTCTTCTGCAAGAGACAAAATAAATTTGTTTTCCCCATTCAGTATAATTTAGTTTTATAAGAATGCAGTCTTATGAAATATCACAGAACAGTTTATGGCAGAAAGTACAAAGGAAAGTAAACCATTCCTCACTCCAGTGTATTAACTCTCAGGTAACAAAGAAAAGCACAGATAAGAGCTTACAATCAAGGAGAGGGCGAAAGAGGAAAATAGTCAAAATATTGTCCCAAACTGTTGTAAATATGAGAATAACAATCGACCTATTATGACTTTATATTATATGATAAAATATGGTGTCGGAGAATGCAAATAGTCCTGCAAATCAGAAAACCTAGATTTTGATAACAGATCGGGCATTGGCTAGAGTGCCTGAGGGAAAAGTTATAGGCTTTCCATGGGATTCAGTTTCATCGTTTGTAAAATATTAAAAGTATCAATGTTTTAAAAATATATGTTTGAGTCTTTAAAGATACTATAAACTTATCTAGGACCACGGCTTGACACACAGTAGACTCTCAATAAAACATATACATGTAAATATTTTTCCTCTACTCTGACTGTATTTCCCTTCCATTAAAGTGAGCCAGTTCTGTTCCACTGCATATAAGGTTAGTAGCCTTAGTAGCTGCACATAGGAAACAACTACAAAGGAGACCCTGCTTACCTTATTTGTCATCTCTGATCATTTTTTCCTAAAATTTCTTTAGTGAACAACAGTCACTCATTTCTGTTAAATAGCTTGGATCTTAAAAGTATAGTGTTAGTGATTTACATACACGCTCTTGTAAACCTTGACAGTTGTTCAGACTTACAGGATATCATTTGGGAGTAGGAGTATAAATCATCATCTTACAAAAATAATAACTAAATATTTTTAAGTTTGCCTCCTTTCAATGGATAATAGTCAAGTTGCTGAGTCACATTAAATATTGTGTCTGAGGAAGAAGATGAGACAGGGAAATGATTAAGACAAATCAGGAATCATGGGCATAATTATCCTAGGAGATCATATGCAGGATGAGAACAATAAATAGCATATGATTAATAGTTACTTTTTAATCATTATAATTATCCTGATATCATAGGAAAGGCACTGGATTAGAGCTAGATTCGTTTGAATTCAATATCTTCTACCACCATATTCACCATATTAACTTGTTCAATTCTGTCAATATTTTGCAACTTAAATTTAGCTATATAAAAAAATAGAAAAAATCACCCATTCTGCAAATTTCAGTTACATAATTTGAGATAATATGAATATATAGTATATGAAAATGATTTCTAAATAGTAAGCAATTATATGACTAGTGTTAGTGATGTTGACTATCTCTCCCAAGGAAAGATAGAAAAGTTTCCTGTCATTTATATAAGTGGACTACCACAAATGGAAATGCCGTTATCAAGAAAGAAAAATGAACACATTCTGAAATATCCTTCCTCCAACACTACTATGTACAAATCTCTTAATTACATTTTCTCATTTGTAAGTTAGGGATCATGATCATTATTTAATAAGGTTGTAAATTGTAGTTGAAATAGCACACTTAATAGCAGATTTCAATGCATGTAAAGCATTTTTCCAATGCTCCCATTTTATGTTCAATTCTAAAGCCAGTTCTAACATCAAGCAAAGTGATGAAGGACTTGCCTTCAGTGACCCAAATCTCTCTCCACTCCAGGTGAACAACCTATTGTGTCCCTCCTAGATCTTGACCCTTTGATAATCACTCTGCCTCCCTGGATTCAAGAGTCTGTTTAGCTATCACTCAACATTTATGGAACACTATTATGAGCCAAGCACAAAATGACTAAAATAGCTCCTGCCCTTGACACTCCCCAGTAAAAGCAGAGAGGTACCTAAGTGCTCTAGGCAGAGAAGAGTCTGGGCAAAACTGTCAGGTATCAAGGAAATGACACTAGTGTGTGACACCATTCATACACACCAAGCCTTTTCTGATCTACTTCTCTGCTCTCCCTTCTTAACAATCAAGTAACTCTCAAGACTATTTCTTTATAATTTTGATGAGTTTTAAGTATTTGGTCATACCTAACCACAGGAACTTATATTTCTGATATTAAAAAAATCAGGTCAGACCCCACGAAGTAAATGAATAACATGCATAAATTTAAAATCACATTTAAATGTTTAATAGTGATAATGTAGTTCCTCTGCTCACGCATCAGAAAGGGGATGAGCTCTAACAGAAAAAAATAAAATAAAAGAGCATTAACCTTGATGATATGCTTTAGGGGCATATTTTGATCACTTAAATTTTCTAATAGCACCATTAACTTGTTTGTGGATTAAAATTAACTCATTTTGCTAATTTTATGTTGATGAGACACAAATAAGAAAAATTGGGGAATAGAATATCTTTCATTTTTTTTTTAAATCATTGTCGACATTTCAACAGCTCTGGTGCTTCATTTAGTTTCGTGTTCAACTACCAAATTTTAGAAAATTTTAAGGTAAGTGAGAGAAATATGGAAAAGAAGACATCCTATGATTGTGGATTTCCCAAGGACACATTGGAAAGGCTACATATTAGTGGACAAAATGTGAGGAATTATGAGTAGATCTCAAGTGACAAAATGATTTAAGAGAATACTAAGCTGCTTTAAAGCTTCATAAACTGATCAATGGCACAACATAGGAGCTGCAAATTTCAAGGGAACTAATCTAGGGTCATGTAAAGAAAAATCCAGCATAAAAAAAAACACAAAGAACAATATCTCATCTTTAATTAAGAAAATGATTACCACAGAATTCTAACTCTGGTAGAGATATGTTATGGACCATTAAGATAATTCCTGTGTATCAATACATTTTAGATTTTGAAATCATATTTAGATTTTCTTTTCTAAATATGAAGAAAATAAGCACTCCCCCCCCCAATATTAGTATATATGGAAGGAAGTCTATTAAGGAAAAACTTAATTGCAATGTATTATAATACAGAATTTTAAAAAAATAAATACATGTATATAATTCTTATATTTACATATGTATAGAAACAGAGTCATGTATATAAACCTGTGTAACTTGGCCTATATATAAATGCAATAATTAAAAACAGGATTTATTATCATATACTCTTGGTTTCAAACTACAATAATTCCAATGGAATTTAAAGAATACATTTCTCAGATTCTTTCACTTCATTTGTTAATTTCCTGTCCAGTTTTATTAATTTATTTTTTGTTCGATAGAAGTACATATTTTCTCATTTCATATCCTTTCTATTTTTCCAAGATAATCAGAATTATTTAAATTATTGTTCAAAGATCATTAAGCATTTCTTAGCAAATACAAACCTCCAGACAACTACTGCTAAAGCTGTTATCTAAATGTTTATAACTTCAGAGCTGAATATTAATTATCAGTATTGAAGAAGGCAGATAAATAGAAAACAGACAACTCTGAAATTTAGTCTTAGTGAAATTTTTTAAAATAATCATGGTAGCAATGATGATATAGCTACCATTTATTAAATGCTTACAGTGTTCCAAGAATTTTGAATTTGTCTCATTGCACTTCAATCACAATATCATGAATTAATTTTATGTGTTCTATAAAGAATAGAAATAAGACTCATAGAGTTCTCACTTGCTTTGTGTGTGGATGACCCAAAATTTAAACTCAGACCTACCCTAGTCCAGATATTCATAATTCTATTATTGATCATACTGTGTACTCCTTTGGACTGCTTATTATCTACTTTGTTAGCATTTACTAGGGAAGAAAAAAATCGTAGTTCATTAGTTAAAAGAACTCCACAAATTTGTGTTTTTCCTTGTGAGAATATTTTTGGGGGTAACAATATTTGAGGGTTATCCTCCTCTTCAGTCTCCAGGGTTTACTTAAATGGTATCTGTTGGATTTTTTTTCCCCCTACAATGCAAACTTTCTCATGTATCCAAGTTCAGTCTAATTGGAACCCTGGCGGACATGGCTCCCAGCAGGACATGCTTCACATTGAGAGCACACAGGGTTCCAGGTCTCACTGACAGCATAACCTTTTTCTCCTGTGAACAGTGACATGAATGATATAGGAAATACTACTGGGAACATTCAATGAGAGACAGTTGGCACATTTTATTCTTTGGAATTGAAGGTCTGTAACCTAAGGGATTATATAATTGTGAAGAGAACCATAAAATTCCTGGCTTGCTTTTGTAGTGAGAATTTTGTTTTTCTGATGAAGCTAATAATGAAAACTTTCATATCATAAGCATTTCTATTTTCTTTCCTCGGACACAAAACATTAGTGCCTCCAAATGTATGCATGACAAATTAATTTTTGTATTATTCATTTAATTTTACTAAGATCAAACAAAGGAAAAACCTAACAGAGTTTGTTAGTCAACTTTCTGTTACTCGAATAAATATCTGAAGTAATATGTATATAGATAAAAGTTGTATTTTGGCTCAATGTCTTAAAGTTTCCATTTCATAACTGGTTGGCCACACTACTTCTGAGCTTGTGGCAAGGCAGCATGCAATACAGAGAAAACTCCTCACTTAATGGCCAGGACACAAGAGATTAAGAAGACTGAGATGGGAAAATGCCTCCAGTGACCTCCTAAATACTCTACCTTCACCCAATAACACCACCTTCTGTACCAATCCTTTCATACCTGGGTCTTTGCAGAACATTCCAGATCTAAGCTAAGGCACAGAAACTTTGCAAAACAGGTAACTGATTGTCATAAGCTGGTTTCTCTCATGGACTAGCCATACAACAGGAAATCTTTGTTCCTCTAGAATTTGTAAGAAAAAGTATGCATGTTTTTCAGATGAATTTTCAGATGCCAGATAAAGAGAAAAAAAATAAGCTAGGCTAACATTATCTTGCATCATATTCAAAGGGGCTGACTTGGGGATAACAAGAGACAGTTGGAAAAGTCCTACCAGATTTACAGGGGACAAGGGACATATCCTAATTGACCAGAGAAAGGAACTTTTCCAAAGTACATATCCCAAACAAACTGGAGATATGAGATCTCCAGAAATGTTTATTTGGTTGTTTTATTTGTTTATTTGGCTTATTTTGAGGCAATAGGAAAGAGGGGAAAAAAAAAAAGAATCAATACCATAGCCTGAGTAAACTGATCAAACACTGGTTCAAGTTAATGGAGATGACTGCTTCCTTCTTGCCTTTCCTACCTTCCCTTAGTCAAGATTCTGGAGGATGCTCAGGTAGCCTAGCATACAGAGAAAAAGCAGTAGATGTGCTAACAGGTTCAAAAACAGGAAGTCTACCTTCTTACCTTTCCTGAAAAAAACCTCAATAGGTCTGATTAGGCAGAGGGAAGTTGCTTTTACTTTAAATGAAGTAGGAAGGGTTTTATTCATATACTGGACTATCAGTGAAAATTAATATATTGGGATTTTTAAAAAGCTACAATCCTTCAGAATATTTCTTGATCTGTGGGTGATCTCCTTGCACACAATCCACTTTCCCCACCCCTATTCCCAACCTGTCAGAAGCATTGGGTTTGCTCAAGGGCAGAAAAAGGATTTGACCACCAAGTGGGTTAGAATAATACAAAAGAAAATGAGTATGAGTAGTTTCTGTCTATCCACTAAATGTTCTGCAACCCCTTTATGACACCTTCTTAAAGAACTTTGTGTCTACTTTCTCATGAATCCCCTGTGATGGTGCATTTGGAGAAATTTCCGCCTCAAGTGAGATGCCTATTTTAAACTAAGACTGCACCCTGCTTTACCTGCATCTCTTCACTTCCTATTTTATATATCTCAGGTGCTATATCTGCTACTTAGAAAAGTAACTAGCAAAACAGGTAATGCAAATTAACTGTGTTACTGATCCTGTTCTTCTAATTAGTCATCTGCAGAGTTTCTAGGTTTCTCTGAAGGAAGTGTCAGAAAATGGAGGAAAACTTTATCCCTGCAATCAAAAGAAAGAGATTCAAAAGCATTTTAGATTTGACTTGTTGTTTTATGTGGCAGTAGTACCAAGTTCATGCTTTTCCCCTTTAAAGTTGTATGCTACCTAAGAACACAGGAATAATGCTAAGGTGTAGCTTCTCACGAAAGATTACTGTTCATGTTGGACAGAATTAACTGTGTTCCTTTAAATCTATTGATTAAGATTTTTGTGGGATAAAATGTTATAGGTAAGTTGGGGCTGGGGTTGTGGCTCAGTGGTAGAGCCCTTGCCTAGCACGCATGAGGTGTAGAGACATGTTTACAGCTGTTTGAGGAAGTAGCTCTAAGATGGCGACTGGCGTTGGGCCAAGAGGTGGCGCATAATTAGTGTTAGCATGGCGGGATCTCTCATGACCTTTTGCTGATTTGTTGATGTCTCTTCCCCGCTCATGGTCAACACATGTTCCTCTTTCTTTCTTAATTGGTACCGTGGCTCATGCTCCAATCCTGCTACTTAATCCTAAACTGATTGGCTGCCTTAGTGGATATAGGACATTCTCTTCCTCTGATAAGAAGCATCTCTGAGAAGAAGCACCTTCCTCTAAGAAGAAAGCAAGCTAAACAGATTTAAAATAACAAAAGAGAAAAATAAAGAAGTTGTTCATTCCCAGTCCGCCTCGGATTCTTTCCGTTGCGGCAACAATGTGGCAGTGGGTTTGATCCCCAGCACCACATTAAGAAACTAAATAAACAGGTAAGTTGGAATGCTACCTTGACAAGGACACAGTCAGTAAAGAAACTTTTATATATCTTTCCCATTGCTTAAAAGATAACTGTTGGCATTTAATTTAGAAGATTTGGTCCAAAAGTATTTTTAAGTACTTACTAGAATTAAAAAGAGAAAATTAGAATTTTTTGTCAAGAACTTTCAGTTAAAATTCATTTACAGATATGCAAATTTTCTCATGGTTTAGGATAAAGCACAATTATGTTCTTTGAGAATCAGCCACCTGGAAAAGATAGTAATACAGTAAAAAGTTAGATTGGAACTCTTCACACCTGAAGACTTGCCCAGGTTTGGTCACTAATTTGCAACTTTGAAAATCAGGTTATATTGCTATGGCTCTTGTTATACTTGTTATATTGAATCTATTTTTATAAGTTTGTTCAGATCCTTTAGAAATACAGAAATTATACAGCTCTTTCATTCTCAAGTTAATATACATATATTCAATCTTGTCTACTTCATAAGCTCTTAAGACGATCAAACAAGAAATATACGTGAACAAGTTTGTAAAAGTCAAAAGTATAATAAAAATGCTAGTAAGGGCTAAATTTGAGAATGCTGAATTCATTTTCTAAGTACATTTTACATGAATTGTTTTACTAATTCTCACAATAGCCCAAATCAAGTCAGTACTTTCATAATCCTATGTCCATACAGGTATACCAAGGCCCTGTAAGCAGTAAACAGTTGCCATGAAATCCATAGCAAAATGTCCCTTATCTAGTCCCAGAAACACAGCAATGGAAAAAAAAAGTTCACTTAAAATTTGAGATTAGAACAAAAGTTATGAATTTAGAAATGCATTACTCTTTTGAAGTTTAAATCTGGGCCCTTTATACAGTCAGCTACATTGCCTTGGCAATGCTACTTGTGGCCAGGGAGAAACAATATCTCCCATGGTTAGAAATATGCCCCATGAAACATATGCTTGTTACAAAAGGCGGATAAACAAACTCATCAACGTGTATTTTTTACATCCATACATAGAAGACATCCATGGAATGAGTGGTTTCCAAAGCAGCAGCTATAAATTTGACTTCACAGAGCATGTTCAACAAAGAACACTAAAACTTTAGGCAAAAGACAAGACAATTAAAAGCGACTTTGAATTCCTACAAGCAATACCCTAGGGAAAAGGAAAACAAATGACAGATAAAAGTAAATTACTGAGAGCTTCTTAATATGAATTCCTGTGGGTCATCTCAAGGCTGATGAGGGTCTAGAGCCTTCTTCATTCATTAACTTCATTGTCTCTAATAGCAATAGAAGGTTGGCATGATGGTGTTGCTCTGTCTAAATCTATGTTCTGTTTGTAGGCACAGAGAAGAAGGGTACAGAGCCCCTCTGAATCTGCTGCTGCTTCAATGTCTTCAGTTCAACAATCCTTCAGATTTTGATGTGGCGTATTTTTGTTCCCCATATCCTCAAATGATGCAAGTGAAAATAATTGATTCATTAGGTAAATAAATGAATTTAGTATTTTTAAATATAAATTTTTTGCATGTCTGCATAAAAATGCTAATGATTCAAAGATGATAGACGTGATGTCAACTTTAAAATGTGTATAAGGATAGATTGTGACTTGGAGGCTGCCAAAACAAACCACATGAAATTAGGAGATAAAAACAAAAAGAGGAAGTCACATTTTATTGTTATTGTTCATGGCACTCTCTTGATGAAGCTTGATTTCTCTAGAGATTGTTTTTGGTTTCAGTTGTTTAATGCCACAATCAAGGTGGTCTTCCAGAATGGAAACCTAAGTGTTCTGTTAGTCAGCTTTCCATTATGGTGACAAAACACCTGAGATAGTTAACTTAAAAAGAGAAGAGGTTTGTTTTGGCTCATGGTTTCAATCCATGATTGGTTGACTCAGTGGTTTCTGGATCTGTGGGAGCATAGTACATCATGGCAGGAGAATGTGGCAGAGGACCTACGTAACTCATTGCAGCTGGGAAGCAAAGAAAAAGGGAGCCCCATTATCTCCTCTTAGGGGATTCCCCCAGAGAGCTAAGTCTCTCCTGCCAGGCTGTATGTCTTAAAGATTCTAAGAGCACCACAGGCTGGTGACCAAGTCTTTAACACATGAACCTCTGGTGGATAGCTATTCAAACCTTAACAGTGTTGGACACTCTTCTCTCATCAAATGTAAGGTGTTTTTTGTTGTTGTTGTTGTTGTTGTTTTTAATAATTACATGATTTACCTAAAGAATTATTGCTCTACTTCCTGAAACTTATGTAGGTAAATTTTATAAACCATTCTCCTATAGTTCCTTGAGCTAATAAATCAATTCCCCAAATAATCCTTTATGTAATATTTTGCTAATTGCTTGGCTAATTTCCTTCATTCCTCTTCCTTACCATTTGCACCATCTAAAAGCAAACTCAACTTCAAAGATTTTCACATTTTCAGAAAGAGCAAAAAAAGATTGTATTTCCCATCTTGATGAAGAGTTCACAAGCCTGTAAGAACTGAAGAGCTGAGAACAAAGCCCTGCTGTTTTGAAAATTGTGTATGAACCCCAAACAAGGTGTGGCATCGGATCTTAACTGCTGTAGTGCTTTGTGTAGCTTGGTACAGTCCTGGAGTTCCTTCTGTAACCCTTTCTTTCACGTTGCTGCACAACACTGATGTTACTATCATGCATTCTTACACTATATACACAACATGCGTAAAGAAATTAGGAAACACTGAGTTGAGTCTACGATAACCTATCCTTTTATTAGAAACCCCAAGGTGACCTGTGACACCCTTAGAAAAATCATACCCATGAAACAAAATCATCTATTTGCAGATCAATATCTCATATTTGAATTAGATGAATATGATGATTCTAATGATCCTGAATCAGATGACAAACTAATGAGGAGGAAGCACAGAAATTGGATTGACTTTTCACAAACCAGCATAGCATTTTATCGCGTTCCCTCTGCCCGCAGAGAGAGACACGACAAACGTCTGAAGCTTTGGAAGTTTATTGTGCACAGTCTTCCTTTCTTTCCCTCTTTTCTAGCCCTTTCTCTCTTTTCTTTCTCTCGCTCTCTTTCTCTCTGCTTAACTCTCGCCTGCTCCGGTTGCTCTGCTCCTCCCGCTCGGCTCACACCTGCTTCGGCCGCTCCGCTTCTCCCACTCGGCTCACGCCTACTTCGGCCGCTCCACTTCTCCCGCTTGGCTCACGCCCTCGCTTGCACTCTTCTTCCTCGCTTCTTCTCCTACTCTCAGCTTCTTCTTCTCTCAGCTTCTTCTTACTCCCAGCTTCCGCTTCAGCCGCCTCTTACTCCCCCACCCACCAAGCTTACATACACTTCAACCAATCAGGGGAGAGTACACGAGGTAAACCGCGGACAGCTGCAAGCATAGAATAGGTACACGAGGGGGGCATGCTCTAATCACATCGTTAACTAGCCAATCATTGGAATTCGCTGGTTGTTTACTGTATAGCTGGCCGCTTTTGGCTCAGCGCCAGGCGCCATCTTGACCGTGCTCAAGGCTGGGGGGTCCCGGGAACCCCGACAGCATTTCCTCACTAAAAGGTCAAACACACTATACCAAAGTTCCAAAGAATCCTGTTATTTTTGTGTGTGTGTGAATTTCATTTCGACAGTGTTACTAGTTTTAGGCTTATAATAAAACTGTAACAGTGGGAGATGGAACATTATCACCCAATATAGATTTCAAAAAGCCTCTACAAATACTGTAAGTTGCTGAAGGCATATTACCCAGGTCTTACTGGGTTTTATATCACTCTGAAGGGAAAAGGAATATGTTTTATAAGTCTATTAAAATCTCATTTCCAAAAGAAAGTTTTCAGAATAAACATACCTAAATTAACGGACCTCTTGGAATTACCATATGTATGTTTCTGTTCTACTGACATTGAAAACATGCGCATGGCAAGTGGTAAGGAGGGAGAATAAAATAAAAGCCCCGAAGCTAACTATGCTAGTAATCCGAAATACTGAGCTACAGCATCGCTGCCAGTGTTACGAGGACTCATAGCAGGCTCTTTGGGATGCCTGAGTTTGTGTAGTGTGTGTACAGCTTTGTTCAGAGATGGGGAGCCTCTCCTTCAGTTCTGAGGGCAGAGAAGGAACTATGTATCTGTAAGCTGTGTGCGTGATTTAGCAGGGCAGGAATTTGCTCGCTGGTTGAGTACAGCAATTCAGATTCCAGACCCTCATCCTGATTCCCAGTCTTTACACTTCAAGCATCGACCAGTTGATTAAAATGAAGCCAATATGAAAAATGGGGAAAACATGGGAAAGCACAGCAGGAGGATTCTTACCCTCTCTCCCGTTATAATAAACCTAGATTCATAACAGTTCCCTAAGAGAAATAAGATGAGCAGTGACAAGTCTCCGGGGAAAAATGAAAGACATCCAGTTGGAACAACCAGGAATGATCTTCGCCGTCTTACTGATGAGCAGGGGTGCTGCAAGAAGTCACTGTGTGTTGGGGTGATTTCTTAGGCAGAAAAGGATATAAGACACGAGGGAAGCCAAAAGGAGGTGGAACAAAGGAATAAGGAGGACCCCTGGGTTTAGGTGAGCCCAACCCACCTAAATAGGCCCAACCCATGCGGAGATGATCCAGGTTTTCTCGTAACCACCAAGGAATAACACCAGTCTCACTCTCTCAATCTTTCCTCCCTCCTTTATTACCTCCCGTGGTGTTTTACCTCATCAGTTTTTGCGATGAAAAAATTGACATGCATTCTCACTTTTGGAAATAGTGCAACGTCACCAATCACCTAAGGAGAATCAGAGAACGTCTATGATCTGGGCAAATGACTTTGACATGTGACACAGAGCTCCAACAGGCCTCTCTCCGGTCACCTGTCAGGCTGCTCCCTCAGGGGCATGCGGAGTATCCGAAAATACTGAGAAATGTTTTCTTCTAAGGCCTGGAGACAGTAACACTTTGTATGTTCACGATCATGTATCACATGCTCATACAGTATTTTTCTTACTCTTCACAATGACTTTGTAAAAACAGTTATTATTTGGAGTTTTTATTAGTGATCAAATTGAAATTAAGTCCCAGGAGACCATTACAAAAATGAACGGCAAGCACAGGTTTTTGTATTCATTCCATAACAACAGTTGACAGTCTGCTCAAGTAAAATTTTCTTTCAGTTACATAAAAGAATCCTATTTTAAAATAAATAGTCATGGATACATCCCTTTTCTTTCTCCTATGTCTATTGTTACTCAATTCCTTTCATCTTTGATGCCTCTTTCCTTGCACAGACAATATTTCATTTCCACTAATGAAGAATAAGTTCTTCTTGCAGTTTTGAGAACTTTCACATTCCCCAATACAGTGTATATCCAGTTATGTATGCTGTCATTTGGTCAATTTTATTGTTCTTTTGTTTACAGAGAAATTTTGACACTTTGTTTAAAAATAATCTCAGTGTACATATACAAAAACAAATCAAAGTCATTAAGAGGAATGGTTCTGTGTGCTTGTGTGTGTATGACAGTGAAGATTTGAATGTGTTCCAATATTTGCAGGCTAGCAAAAGTGGCAATATTCATCTGTAAGAATCCCTCCTATAACTACTTTCAGTTAACCACATCGAATATCCTATACAGCAGCTTTTTGTTATCATAGTATTATTTTTCACATCAAAAGCAATGGTTGTGTTAAAATTCATATCCCCTCTATTAAAAACTATCCCATATCTATATTTTTATTACCAAAAGGCATTGGTATTTAATGGCTTTCAGATAATTACATTTCTAACACAATTAAACTTATCTGCATAACAACCCATTCTGAAAAATAGTAAAGAGGCAATATTTACATCAATGGTGCTTTGAAACTAACATTTTCCTTCAGGGATACACAGACACAGTTTCTAGTCTTTTCTCTTGACAGGTTATAAATATTCTCAGAAGTAACTGTTTTGATGTTGCCTTAAAAACTGGGGGTAGAAAAAAAGGGGAAGAATACTGGGGCTACATGCATTTTCACATAAATTTTGCTATCACATTTGACAGTTTAATTATATTGTTGTTATTTGCATTTCTCATGTTACTTCATACTTTTGAGTCCTAGCTAATGGCTTTCCATAAAGTGATACTTCACAGTGGCTTTTGCTGAATGAAATCTTATCTTAGTTTCTTGTTATGCTAGATAAATTCAATCAACAACAACCATATGTTAAGAACTTTGAAATTTGTTTGTTAGAATCAACAATTTCTGAAAGCCTCTATTCTTGGTTATACATAATACATGTCTGCAAATCAAAGAGCATTCCATAACAGAAAGGGAATTTAGAGAAATGACTATGGAAATGCACTGGGGGAAAAAATAAATTGTGTTCATATGTCAATACAATTTGGAAAATGGTGATACACAATTCTCCCTCCAGCATCAATTATCTAAGAATTAGAAACATTTCTACCATCCTTCTTCTTTTCTCCAACTTTTACACACTAGAATCCAAAGGTAATTTGATAGAAGCATAAATTATTTGAATATTGCTTTGTACTGTTTTATAAAGTTGATTGCTGTCAGGCTCTAATTAATATGAAACATTATTTTTAGTCCTGTTAAGGGATGAGTAGAATCAACCTTGAGTACCATGAGGAACAAAGAAAAATCAGTTGTGCCCTGGCAAAATTGCATTTTCTAATTTCCCACTATCATCAGCTCTGCTAATTGCTTTCTCACTATGCCTGGCTATATTTTTGTGATACTGAGAAAAATAGAAAAGCTTAGTATGAGGCCTTCCAGTTCCTTTCTGAGTTCTAGAACTTGAACATGCATTTAGTCTCACCTAGAGGACTGGTAAAAACACAGATTCCAGGGTTCTACTCCCAGAATTTCTGAATCAGGGGAGGGGCTCAAGTATCTGTCTTTCTATCAAACTTCCAGAAGATAAGGTTGCTGATAGGTGGAGACCAGTACATGAACGAAATCTCATGATGAAATTGGATTCTTCCTAAGAAGAGCTTAGCCAATTCCCTCTTTCTAGCATACAAACTAGATAATTTTGAACAATTTTGTATTCTCCCTCACCTTAAAGATACTCCAGGGAAACTGAAATTATAAATTGGTCCTATTTATTTAAAAGCTGAGAATAAGTAAAAAAGCAGTTTCATTCTCCTGGTTAGGAAGGAAGGAAAGAAAGAAGAAAGGGAGGGAAAGAGAAAAGGTAATAAAGAAATTCATTTCAAGAGTTTAGACAGAAAAATGTCTCAAATAGTAATGACAGCAAAAGAAATACACTTTTTTTCTGAAAAGAGGACTTAAGAAGAGGACGCTTCAGGATCTGTCAATTCTAATGATTTTACAAATCAGATCTATTGTCCTCACACGATTTTTCCTTTAATTCTCACCTGCCACACATAAGTGTTCAATTAGGATAATTTGTTGATAGGCTCATTAGTAATTTCATTTGGGGACTTCTGATTGAGTTCCTTACTCTAATTAAAAGTTCCTACAAATCTTATGTCATATGAATGTTCCCATCAATGAATAATTATGATGCTAATCAATTTTAAATAGAACATTTTTGTAAGTTTAAAACACTTCACAGGACACTTTCTGAATGAACTGGACATAATTTTCCTATGTGAATAGATGAATACACCACCAGTGAAACTCTACATCATGAGTGGAGAATCCCCCGCAAGAATGGGATCCTAATGAGAATAAGTTATACTCCATGTATGTAGAATATGTCAAAATACACTCTAGTGTCACATCTATCTCAAAAGAACAACAACCAAAAAAGCCCTTGTTTCCTTTGGTGCAATAATTCAAACAAAGTCATTCTAACTACAGCAATATTGCCTATTTTAAAGATTCTGCAATCTCACCTTAACATTTTATTTCAGATTTTTTGTAGTAAAAGCAAAACAGATATTTAGAATTAGCCAGCTGGACTCCAGATGATACCAATTTTGTTGGCAACATCTAAGCCATCATGATCAGGAGCCAGTTGAACATATGCCTTCTCTCATCAGGTCCTATCTGGGTATTGACCTTGGCCACAACAGTGGCAGAGAGCCTCTTCACAGCCTGTTGGATCTGGTATTTGTTGGCCTTAATATCCACACTGAACACAAGGTTGTCCTCTTCATGGCTGACCTGGTGCTCATGCGGAACTTGATGATGGCATCCTTATACCACTTTGTTTCTCCTGAGGTTGCTTTTCTCAGGGTATTTGGGCACCTCCAGAGTCACAGTGGCCTGGGCCACCATGAGATAGGTGACATGCAGATTTTCTTCTTCTTGTGGATGTGGATGCACTTCAACACTGCCTCCTTAGCCTTCAAAGCCTTAGCTTTGACATCAGGAGGAGCGTCCTTCTTTGCTTTTGGTGTCATCTTGGTAAAAAGGATCTCAATTCTTCAGATAGTATTAAAAATATTAAAAACATGTAGACTCTTAGTAGAAGCTCACAAAATCCAGACCTTTCTACATGTGAACTGACTCTTTTCTCAGACACAGTAATTTCTCAGACCACAGGGATAAAATGGAATATTGCTTTATCCACCTGTTGGCTGTTTATTTGCCTAGAATCACCCAGATTTGGCACAGTGCAAAGAATGAAAAATGCAAT
This sequence comes from Sciurus carolinensis, assembly GCF_902686445.1. Classification (NCBI taxonomy): domain Eukaryota; kingdom Metazoa; phylum Chordata; class Mammalia; order Rodentia; family Sciuridae; genus Sciurus; species Sciurus carolinensis. The sequence goes on from NC_062224.1 coordinate 93,338,310, forward strand.
CTTGAATTTAAAAGCTGACAGTCCAGATGGGGAAATGACTAGACAGCTACATCAAGTCAGGAGCGATAAATGAGACTCTATTGCAAAGAAAATAGAGTTAGAATCACTGGTGTGAGTAGCCAGCAAACATTCATCCTTAATGTGGAAAAATTAATAATGCGAGCGGCAAGACTTCACAGGCAAAGTGAGGGATGTTGAGGTGGGAACAATGTCCTGTGAGTTCACAAGCTCAGCATGTAAGAGGGCGAGTGTTAGTTTCCATCCTTGTACCTCACTGGAGATATGTAATAGAATGTGGATTTTAAATTTGGTATTTTTCAAGTTACAAGGTGTTAATGGCTACAAAGAATTAAGTTGCAGATAGAATTGCCCATGTATCTGAGGCAAGTTTAGGTCTTAACAAATTCAGCTATATCTTTGTGGTTTAAAATAATAACAATAACGATCAGATATTTTTAAATGGTCTCTCTGGTTGAAATTAAATAAGTTTGTGTTTGTCTCTTGTTACTGTTAATTACCTAGCTATGTCCTTCTGCAAACCCTGTGCTTACAGAGTTTACAGGCCTTTTATTGGTATGCTTCTGTCTTTGTGTTTTCCTGTCTTAACTATTCTTGCTTTGGGCAAGGTAATATCTATTTATGTTGCCAAGATTAAAACAGATTTGTATATAATATGTGTGTCACTAGCTAAAACTATATCCAGATATTGCTGTGTACTATCAAAATGCAAATACCTTTCTGGTCCCATAAGTGTGGTGTGTATGTGTGTGAAGATAATAACGCAACTCTCATGTTTGAAGATGTTAAAGCAGCAGCTGCTAGCCTGTGTTTCTGAGTTCCTGGCTGTTTCCATAAAGATGAAGAAGTCCAAATAACCATTGGATATTTTTCACAGAAGTGTTTTGCAGATGTTGGCAAAGAGATAGAGTCCCTTGAAAGGGACAAATGTACATTTTAAAGTGTATATAGAAAGATGAGGCCTCAGGCAAGGCACAGCAATGGGACAGTTTTCAAAGGAATAACATTTCTATTTGTTCTGCCAAATCTAAAAAGAAAAAAAAAATTAAAAAGAGCAAAATAGACACAGTAAATAAAATTTTGCTCAACTGATGGTCTTCAAACAACTCTTCTAGATGATATGCATACTTTGTCTAGAAGAAAATATACAACAGCATAGAGAGAAACAATATGTAGCTACATGCTGGAGTTTCAAAAACAGAATCTGTGTACAATAGATGAGGCAATCCTCATAACTCCAAGCAACACATTACAAGACATATTTTGCAAGTTAGAAATCCTCCAAATAAATGTATTTTTAGAATATGGAAAGATTTTGCATAATTGCCTTTATTTTAATAATATAGAATCTGAAGTGAAGACAAAAAATATTAAATGTTGCTGCAAACTTGAGTCATGTAAATAGTTCTAATATAGCACCACAATAAATATGAATTTAGTTAACCTAAAAGTGTTTATTATAAAAACAAACAACAGCTTTTTCACAATGGGTTTGCTGCCAGAACACAGGTATCATGAAAACTACTGCTAAATCAAAGCCAAAATTGGAAAGGAAAAGATCCACATCAACATCATTGTCACCAAACACATAGATTCAGGCAAGTCTACCACTATTGGTCATCTGATCTATAAATGTGGTGATCGATAAATAAATAAAAAAATAAAATTGAAAACTTTGAGAAAGAAGTTACTGATATGGGAAAGGGCTCCTTCAGGTATGCCTGAGTCTTGGATGAAATGACAGCTGAGTGTGAACATGGTATTGCTATTGACATCTCCCTGTGGAAATTTGAGACCAGCAAGTATTATGTGACTATCATTGATGCCCAGGACATGTTGTATCAAAAACATGATTATAGGCACATCTCAGGCTGACTGTGCTGTCCTGATTGTTGCTGCTGGTATTGGTGAATTCGAATCTGGTATCTCTAAGAATGGGCAGACCCTGGAGCAAGCCCTTCTGGTTTACACACTGGGTGTGAGATAACTCGTTGGTATTAACAAAATGGATTCTGCTGAGCCATCCTACAGTCTGAAGGGATACAAGGAAATCTTTAAGGAAGTCAGTACTTACATTAAGAAAACTGGTCACAACCTTGACACAGTAGCATTTGTGTCAATTTCTGGTTGGAATGGAAACAACATGTTGGAACCAAGTGCTAATAGGCATTGGTTCAAGGGATGGAAAGTTGCCTGTAAAGATGGCAGCACCAGTGGAACCCCATTGCTCGAAGCTTTAGATTCATCCTGCCATCAACTCATCTAACTGACAAGTCTTTGTGTTTGTCCCTCCAGGATGTCCACAAAGTTAGTATTGGTACTGTTCCTGTGGACCGCGTAGAGACTTGGTGTTCTGAAGCCTAGCATGGTGGTCACCTTTGCTCCAGTCAATGTCACAACTGAAATACAGTCCGTTGACCTGCACCCTGAAGCTCTAAGTGAAGCTCCTCCTGGAGACGATGTGGGCTTTAATGTCAAGAACATGTCTGTCAAAGTTGTTCGTTGTGGCAATGAAGCTGGTGACAACAAAATGACCCACCAATGGAAGCAGCTGGTTTCATTGCTCAGGTGATTATCCTAAACCTTCCAGGCCAAACCAGTGCTGGCTGTGTCCCTGTGCTGGACTGTCACACAGCTCACAGTGCTTGCAAGTTTGCCAAGCTGAAAGAAAAGATTGATAGCCATTCTGTTAAGAAGCTACAAGATGATCCTGAATTCTTAAAATCTGGTGATGCTGCCATTGTTGATGTGGTTCCAGGAAAGCCCAGGTGTGTTGAGAGCTTCTCTGGCTCTCCTCCTCTGGATCATTCTGCTGTTTTTGATGTGAGGCAGACAGTTGCTGTGGGTGTCATCAAAGCAGTGGACAAGAAGGCTGCTGGAGCTGGCAAGGTCACCAGGTCAGCCCAGAAAGCTCAGAAGGCTAAATGAATATTATCCCTAACACCTGCCACCCCAGTCTTAATCAGTGGTGGAAGAACGGTCTCAGAACTATTTGTCTCAATTGGGCATTTAAGTTTAATGGTAAAAGACTGGCTAAAGATAACACTGCATCGTAAAACCTACAGAAGGAAAGGGTTTTGTGGACCATTTGTTTTTTGTATGCGGCAGTTTTAAGTTATTAGTTTTTAAACTCTGTACTTCTTAATGGAAACAACATGACCAAAAATCTGTCACAGAATTTTGAGATCCATTAAAAAAAAAGTTTAATGACAAAAAATAGAAAATATAAACAAGGTAAATAAAGTGTATTTCATTTTGGCTGATCAGAATAACTTGGGGTAACAGTCATTGAAGACTGGTGTTTTGTTTGGATATGGGATGTCCCCAAGGTTCCTGTTAATGAAAGATTATTCAGAGGTGAAATTGTTTCATTATGAGGACTGTAATCTAGTCAGTCCATCCTAGTTTGAAAGGACTGACTGGTTGGTACCTATAGGCAGGTGAGGCATGGCTAGAAGAGGTGGGTCACTGGGGATGTGCTCTGGAAAGTTGTATCTTCCCTGCAGCCCCTAGCACCCGCTGCACCCCGTCTTTCTCTGCTTCCTGACCCCACCACGAGCTGAGAAGCTTTCCTCTGCTGCCTTTTCCCCGTGATGTGCTGCCTCACCTTGGACCCAGAGCAATGGTATCTACTTACAGGCTGAGATCTCTGAAGCTGAGAGCCCCAGATAAACTTTTCCTAAATTTTTCTTTTTGGTCATAGTGATATAAAATCTAATTCAATAGGTATTTTTGATTCATTTCTATTATATTTTATTACTTGCTATACAGCAACATGGAAATCACTTCTATTACTTAAGCTTAAATTTCTTTATGATTACATAACAGTAACCCTTATTTATTCTGTTCTTTCAAGAATCACTTGAGATAAGGCATACAGCATTAATTTTTAAAATAAAACACACTAGTAAAATAAAATCAGTAGACTTAAAGAATATCAGCTTCAATCCCCCATTTTAGCTGTGTGTACTTGGAAAAGTCATTATGTCTATAACTTCGAGTTCATAAACCTTCTTCATCCTCCATATGTAATGTTGTCAAAGTGAAGACCTCAGCCTAAAACATCAGCATCATCTGAGAAGTTAAAAATATTTTCATATAGAGGTATGTAACAATGAATTCCACAATTACATATAAAATTATAATACAACAACAAATTTTTTAATGCAAATTCTTAAGTCCTACCATGCTAAATCACACATTTTAGGGATGGGCCTATAAATCTGTATTTTAAGGAAACTCCAGAAGGTTTTCATGTATCCTGAAGTTTGAGAACCACTAAAGAAAGCAAACAGAATACCAACGTCAAAAACTGCTTGGAGAATCATTAGCGTCCCCTGGGATATATATGCACTGATAAACATATAAGGGGGTCTGTGTGTGTGTGTGTTTGTGTGTGTGCGTGTACACCTGCCCTCTCAGTCCTACTAAGTCATAATCTTTGGGCAGAAGGCAGAATTCAACCACAAAGTTTTCTTTAAGTCTTCAGTAATGTTTGTGTGTGGTTTGGTAAGGCTAAATATTTTTACAGATGTTGTAGGTGGCTAAAATACCTGGACATCCCTCCAGTTATTTTAAACTAGTTACTACAATTATACCCATTGTCAATGACCATGATTTCCTGGAATTTCTATACTTCCACTCTCTGTCAAACTGGCCAGAGAAATGTGTGTGGAGTCTAAGTATCCTGGAACCAAGACTAGAGTATCTTTAGGTGCATTGTAGAGGATTTCCTTCCCTAACCTATGAAATCCAGCCATTAATCTGAAACAACAGAAAGAAATGTTTCCCTTCTCAACTTCTATTCTTTTTCTCAGAAATTCAGGATCTGGAAATTGCTATAGGTTGGAATGTTGAATATCCCTCAGAGGTTCATGTACTAAAGGTTTGGTCCCCAGGGTGGCACTCTTGGGAGATGCTATGGACCTTTAGGAGGTGGGGTCTCTTAGGAAGGTTCTAGAAGGGTATTTAGGGACCCTCTCCTCTCCTTTTTATTCTCTTTGCTTCCTGTCCACAAGGTGAGTGTTTTGCTTTGCCACATGCTTCTTCCATGACGTTCCTCCTTGTCAGGGGCCAACCAGGTACAGACTGGAATTTCCAAAACCAATCCTTTTCTTTTATTAGTTAATTATCTCATGCATTCCGTTATAGTGAAGAAAAGTTAACTAATATAGGAACTAGAAAGCAGACGAGCAGTTATTGTCTTTGAGGAATGTCTACTTTCTATTGTCAAAGAAAACCAGTCAGCAGCTAAAGTGGTGAAAATAAATTTTATTCAGGACTATTGCAACAGGGAAAGAGAGACCCCAGTATAGAAATGATTGCCATTTTGTATACACCAGGGATAAGAGGGGATTTAAAACCAAGCATCATGGAGTCAGTGGATGGAAAAGTGGTAAATGGAAACATCAAGCACAGTGTGTCTGGGCGTGCGAGGGTGGGACTCTGGCTGAATCAACCTAATAGGATTCCCGTTGAAGGCAGCCTGGGTGATCAGATTCCAAGGATGGGGAATGAGGCATTTTGAACAGGTACGGAGGTTGATTGGGTATGAGGATGCAGGACTCATGCTCAATTACAATGTTGCCATTATTTTCTGAAACTATTTTTACAGGTAACTACACACATGGGTCTAAATGCATGAACAAAATCTGGGAATAGTAAACATCATAAGACATGATCTTGAAATACTACCATAGCGTACCAGTTTAGAGCAAATATCCAGAGGAATTACATACAGAAATATTTACAGAAATTGGTTTTGTTGTGTTCTCCTTTTAAGTGTGTGAAACATGACACAAAGCATACCCAAATGCTATATTGGGACTAAGATGTATTTTTAAATTAAATAAATTGTTTGATTACTTAGAAAAATAAGATAGGAATATATTGAAGAGGAATTTTTAATTTTTTTCTTTAGTTTGTAGATGGACACAATACCTTTATTTATTTTAATGTGAGGATTGAACCCAGAGCCTCACACATGCTAGAGAAGCTTTAAGTAGTTCAGTTCAATTGTCCAACAAATGGACCATTTAACTCAGCTCATATACTCTAGCCATTTTCAAGCTCCATTCAGGGCTTATATGTGGCAAGGTCATGAGAACTCAAAAAAAAAAAAACTAGCATATAATACTGCAGCATCAATTTTATGCAATGATGTGAGTGGAAATCCATTTAAATCAAGGAGATAACATGAAATACACTGTAAGATATTTAAAAATCAGAGAAAATCCATGCCTGTGTAGGCTGCTGTGAACTTTCACACCAATTTTTCTGCACATTTGACCCTCACCCCTGTATCCCTGTATGCTTATATTAAGGCCTCTCTCAAAACAGGTGCAAACAGAAAAACTTGAGGTCTCTGCTTCATATAAAAGAAGTAACTAAGAAAAGGAGAGATTTAATTATGAACTATATCCAGGCTATGAATAACACTGTGTTTGAACTATCAAGATAACTGAGGTCAAAGAATTAGTAAAAATTGCTTAAAGCCTTCATCTGGTATATGTGCAGAATAAACATCAATCTCATGAATGCCAATCCAATCTGTTAGCAAAATAGTCAGTGTTAAATTAAAATACTGTCTCATGAAAACATAGGTGGCATTGGTGAATATACTTTCGGTTACCTCAATTAGTAAACCATGAATGTAACAGTATAAACACTGCACACACATGCACACACACACATATTGCATTTATGACCAAAATAACTTGCTTTGAACAAATACACAAATACAGATGAACTATAAGAACCAAACTTTCATTTCTGAAACTCAACACAAAAAATTCAAAACTTTGCATCCAATACCTCAAATATTATTAATATATTTCATGCTAGTGATTAGTCTTCTCTAAATGAAATTCGGAACATTTTAATAGCTGAGAGATGCTTAAACAGTTTGATGTTATGTAAACACCACTCAAGACTTCAGAAAGGAACTATATTGTTTGAAAATCAATGTTTTGTTTTTATTTTTTATTTTTTTATTTTTACAGATTATATTTTGAGTCATTGTACACAAATGGGGTACAACTTTTCATTCCTCTGGTTATATACAATGTAGAGTCACACCATTTGTGTAATCATACATGTACATAGAGTAATGATGTCAGTCTCATTCCACCATCTTTTCTACCCCTCCCCCTCTCATTTCCTTCTACACAATTCAATGTTCCTCCATTCTTCCATTACCCTCTCCCCCAGTTATATATCAGCATCCACTTAGCAGAGAAAACATTCAGTCTTTGGTTTTGGGGATTGGTTTATTTCACTTAGCATATTCTCCAACACCATCCATTTACCTACAAATGCCATAATTTTATTCTTATTTGTGGCTGAGTAATATTCCATTGTGTATATATACCACAGTTTTTTTATTCATTCATCTATTGAAGGGCATGACAGAGACAGATGCACATAAATACAGTTATCTAATATTAGACAAATGTGCCAAAAACATACGATGGAGAAAAGATAGCCTCTTCAACAAATGGTGATGGGAAAACTGGAAATCCATATGCAAAAAAAATGAAATTAAACCCCTCTCTCTCACCCTGCACAAAACTCAACTCAAAATGGATCAAGGGCCTAGGAATTAGACCAAAGACCCTGCATCAACTAGAAGAAAATAAAGGCCCAAATCTTCATCATGTTGGCTTAGGACCAGACTTCCTTAACAAGATTCCCAAAGCACAAGAAATGAAAGCAAGAATCAATAAATGGGATAGATTTAGGCTAAAATGTTTTTTTCTCAGCAAAGGAAACAACAATGTGAAGAGAGAGCATACAGAGTGGGAGAAAATCTTTTCCACATGCACTTCAGATAAAGCGCTAATCTCCAGAATTTATAAAGAACTTAAAAAACTTTACGTAAAAAAGACAATGAACCCAATCAATAAATGGGCTAAAGAACTGGGTAGACACTTCACAGAAGAAGATATACAAGCAATTAACAAATATATGAAAAATGTTCAACAACTCTAGTAATTATAGAAATGCAAATCAAAGCTACCCGAAGATTTCATCTCATTCTAATTAAAATGACTATTATCAAGAATACAAGCAATAATAGGTGGTGGCAAAGATGTGGGGGAAAAGGCACATTCATACATTTCTGGAGGAGTTGCAAATTGGTGCAGCCATTCTGGTAAGCATTGTGGAGAATCCTCAGAAAACTTGGAATGGACCCACCATTTGACCCAGTTATCCCACTCCTTGGTTTATTCCCAAAAGATCTAAAATCAGCATACTACAGTGATAGCAGCTCAATTCACAATAGCTAGAAAAATCAATGTTTTATGATGCATTGTGATAATTATATTAATATATACATTATAAACCAACATTGTTAAAAAGTCATGGGATAATATTGTCTGGGACTTATATTTTAGGTATTAAGGATTACCCAGAAAATATCTACCTAGTCAAAAAATTATCAGTGAGGTTATTATTTTGTTGTTATCTAAGCACATCAAAATTTTAAGTTTTATTCTTCACAATTATACCTATAAGACTGGCAAAAGTCAACAAAGGTTGATGATACAGGTTAACATACCTAATCACCAAATCCAAAGTGCTCAAAAAACCCAAAACATGTTGCACATTGACAAGAAGCCAAAGGAAGAAAATTCTACTCTGACCTTAATGAACAGGTAACAGTCAAAATGTAGGCAGACTAAAAGTAGTGCATAAAATTTCCTGCAGGATATGTGCATAAAGTATATATGAAACACAGATAAATTTTACATTTAAACCTGTCTTCCATCCCTGAGCTATCTCATTGTGTATATGTGAAATCTAAAATTCAAAAAAAAAATTCTAAAATTCGAAATAGTTTATTTTTCCCAAGCATTGTGGACAAGGGGTTCTCAACTGCACACAGCATTGGCATGGGTAAGGGGAAACTAATGGGAACTGACAAATATGACAACTTCTATAGAATACCATTTAGTAAGATCAAAATTAAATATTTAACTTGGACACTGCTATTTTGCTACAGTTGTTTATCTTGTACACATAGACACACATACACACACACACACGCGCGCATACACACACTTGCATATATGAAACATGTAATGTGTAAATGATTTTCATGGCAAACTAATCATGTTAGCAAAGAACTGGAAAAATATTGTCCTTTAATATGGTATCTGTTAATGAACTGTTCATTAAAAAGACGTAAAGTGATCACTTAAAATAACTACAAACATACAAATGTGAAATGATTCCTAAGATGTAATATTGAGAATGAAGCTTAATTATTCTAATAATATGCTATGGTTTAAGTATGGCTAGTGTCTCCCAGAGGTCCAATGTGACACATGGTGACAACATTTGGAGGTATTAGAACTTTCGGGAGATTGTTCCTCCTGGCAGGTCCATAGGTCATTGGGGGTATGCTCTTTTAGGGTAGTTCTCACAGGAGGGTAGTTATAAAAGGAGAAAATCTGGCCCCATTCATCTCTTTCTCCTGCTCTTGGTTGGAGATGTGACTGCTGGCCCAAGACGCTTTCATGCCATTGACCTCTTCAGAAATGGACCAAGGTAGGAGTCATGCCCTTGAACCACCAAAGCTAAATAAACCTTTTCTCTCCCTAAACTCACTGCCTCAGGTAGTAATGAAAAACACATTATGTATTAGCTATGAAAATTTTGATCATATCAACAAATGTGTAAATAGACTGTCTGTAAATGCATAGCTAACTTCAGAAATGCACATTTGGAAAGAAATTGTGAAGTTTCTCTTGGAGAATATCTAGGTTAGCTGGGGGAGAGATAGCTATGAGAAAGGAAGATGTATTTTTTCCAAGTTCATACTTTGTAAATTTTAAATTTTATACCATTTGCAAGGAGTACATACTCTTATTCAAAAAATTAAATTTAGAGAAGTTAAAAAATTCCAGTTAACTTTTCTAGACTTTCCACTCAGAGGAATTGAATACTTTTGTGATAAGTAAAGAATCTGGCACTAGCCTTCATACACTATTATTTATACATATAGTGTATTTATGTGTATATTACCTGACTCAGATTCTACCTCCACTGTAAGATGAGAAAGCTGAAACTTGGATAGATATGTAGTTTTCTTAAAATCTCACAGAAATTAAGTGTAAAAGCCTAAATTTGTATTCTATTCTATTTAACTCCAAAGCTTATGGGGTAAACACTGTTACACTTCGTCTTTAGAGGTTAGTTACATCTAAATACCTGAAAATGTTAGTTTTAAATGTTAGTTAGTTTTTCGATTGTTATTCAATAGCAAATTGCCAAAATTAATCTTTCCCTTTCCCAACAACGTCCTGTTTCCAAACTGTTGGTGTCCTTTACAATAAAGGCTCCCATTTTTGAAGTGCAACTATTTTCGCATCAGGCAGAAACTTGGAACTTTCATCAGACCTTTTTAGAAAGCCTTTGTGAAGCACTGGCCTATTTACTTTCTGAATTGTGCTACTTTTGCTTTTAAACCACAAAAACAACATGACAATTATTTTGATGACTGACACACAGAAACAGGCAATGAGTCCTGCTTCCTAGTCTAGGAATTGATAGTTTCAAATTCTGAACTCAGTTCATAGCTTCACAAACACCTTTGAAGTGTGACTTTTATCAAGCCTCTTAACCTCTAGAAATTCCATTGGTAAAAGGGTAGCTGCAAAATGTACCATCCTCCATAGGATATGATGAGCTGTCATCAATTAATGTTTTGTAGAGCACTTTGAGATTTGGTTTGAATGGTACTACATCAATGCAAAGTATCAGAGAGGCTCTTAAAAATCAAATTGTCACCTGCTCCAGGGACTCAGGCAAAAGCCTGTACTTCACCGATAATGAAGTTGGCTTTTCCTTTTTTTAAGTCAGTCAGGGTGAAGTTTATTAGACCAACATTTTAATAAGGCTGTTTGGGAGCCTAACAATAACAGAGGCACATAAATACTATCATATTTCAATTGCTTGAGCAGATTAATTGATTTATTAATTAACTGTAGTCAAAATGGGAAGGGGTCTTCTTACCTTCTCAGAGTTGCTGGGTAGCCCTGTGGTAACTAATCCTTGAAGGGCCTGGCCAGGAAGCAGGATGGAAAGGACAGAGCCACCTAAGGAAACCCTCTGACTGATGCTGACAGTCCTGTGCTGCCTGGCTCCCTTTACTGTGCACACACATCCTCTCTCCTTGAAGAGGTCAAGGCCAGAAGCCAGGCTTCAACATCTCCCTAAGTGTCCAGGAAGAATGGAAGAGAGTAAGTGTCTTCATTTAATTTTAGTCAGCCATCGCCTACTTCTGAACTCCTCCCAAAAAGGTAAACTACCAGACTCTGGTGCCTCAGCCAAAGCAAATCCACAAATTTTCAAATCCACTCAACCATATCCTCAGGAAATAAAAGCGTTCACTTATTTTAACCATTTTTCCATGGCATGAGATCTCCTCCTGTCCACTTATTAAACAAGACTTCACAGTTACACATTTACTCCTATCAAACAAAAGAATATATTCAAGTGTACTTTGAGAAAAAGAAATTGAGACAAATGGATTTCAATAATATCAAAGAGAAGATACTGAATTACAACCACGAGTCTACTGCCTTTGCCCTGGTATTTTGTTAGTATACATAATGTCAATGTTATACAGATAATATCCCTGCTAAATGAGACAATTTTGGGAGAAGATATTTAAAATTAATCATGTTAGCAGATTAATGTGCAGAATAAATAAGGAACTCAAACAACAGCCAAAACCTTGATACTCCAATTTAAAAATGGACAAAAGACCTGAAATAGACATTTCACAAGATAAGACACACAAATGACCAAAAGAAAGTTTTGAAAATTTTCATACATTTTATAAGATATTGGGCAAATGTTATTTTTATGAACAGAACTATTTTTAATGTTTTTATACTTTAGTTTTTTTAAATTAATCCCATCTTTCTTAATTTTTAAGCAATAAGTACACTAAAGTAAAAAATGGTAGAATCTTCAAGTAGATGAACTATAACAAAATATTTGGCTTAGAATTCCTGGCAAAATTAAATTATTTAAATCAAAGAAGCAATTCTGGAAAAATTAAAGAAGCTAAAGAGCAATTTTGTTACCAATATATTTTATATTATTCAAAACTTTCTTCTAAAATGGGAAAATCTTATATCTGGTGAAAAAAAATACAACAAAAGTAAAGTTTAGAAATTTCTGTGAAGGGATAGTATTGAGTTTCTAATCAGCACAGTGTTAGTTTAGGAAAAAAAAAAAAAAAAAAAAAAAAAACTGCCAGTCAACAGACAGAAATTTTTGGTTTTACTTTTTTCCAAGATAGAAAAATTCCCTAACATTGCCTAAAAATATACTTATCTACATTTTTTTGAAGTTTCTACTAGAAAGGATGTCAGCTGAATTCCAGAACAAGAGTGACACTTATCCTGTAACTCTGCCCAAACCAATCACAGATTAGTGAAGCTGAACAACAGAGATAGCACATCCCATAAGAATGAAACTAACCACATGGATAACCACATGAAGAATGAGGCTGGACCTCTATTTTTTATCATACACAAAAATCAACTCAAAATGGAGCATACTTAAATGTAAATTCTGAAAATGTAACTACTAGAAGAGGGGAAACTCTTAATGGCATGAGACTGGACAAGGATTTTTTTGGATAAGGTAACAAAATTTTTAAAAAATAGATGAAAGTCTAATAACTAAAAGGTTTCTGAGTATAAAAAAAATCGACATGGTGAAGAGACAAAATATGGGAGAAAATATTTGCAAGTATTCTTTTGACAGAAGATTAATCCAGAATGCATAAATAACTCAACAACCAAAAAACAAAAACAGAGCAAATAATCCAATTTAAAAAGGGGCAAAAGACTTAAATAGACCTTTCCTTTTTTTTTCTTAATTTTCTATTATTATAATTATATATAATAATGGGATTGTTGTTACATATTCACATATGCACACAATGTAACAATGTAATTTGGTCAGTTTTGTTCTTCATTTCTTCCCCTTTCCCTCCCTCTCCTCCCCAGATCCCCTTCTTTTACTTGACTAGTCTTCCTTCTACTGAACAGGCATTTTGCAAAAGATTGCACACAATGGTCAATAAACAAATCAACACCAATACATCAATAATCACCAGGGAAATGCACATCAAAACCACATAAGATTATTCCACTCCAATTAGAATGGCTATTATAAGAATAATAATTGGTAATATGCATGTGGAGAAAAAGGGACACATTAGTCTGTTGTGTTGAATGTCAATTAGTAAAACTACTCTGGATAACATGAAAACCTAGAAAATGTTATGGCACTATGTGTCAATAAGCCAGACACAGAAAGATCTCACTCATATACAAACTCATTCATACATGGACTGTAAGTCCACATGTGTTAGTTAGAAGGAGTAAGATCTGGTGTTCTATTACCCAGTGGGATGACCAGAGTTAACACAGTAAGAAGTGAGGATTGTGACTATTCTCTCCACAAAGAAATGAGCATTTGAATATGCTAATTACTCTGATTTGATCATTACTCAGGTATATATCTCAAATCATCATGTCATACCCTATATGTAAATTACGTAACAATTTTAAAAATAAATATCAGTGTCCCTAACTGATACTAACTCAGAGAAAAAGAAGGACAAGAGTGTTCAAAAGTTTAGTAAAATATTTTAAATTATAAGCAAGAAGAGTAAAATACAAATATATTTTGGATATTTTTAAAGCTAAAGCATACAGTATTTAAAGAAGAACAAAGATTGGAATTTTAATGACCAAAATTATACCAGTAAATACTGACCAAAAAAAAAACTATTAAAGACTAATATGTTTTGTTAATATCAGACAAAGTAGACTTTAAAACAAAAAGATAAGCTGTTCAAAATTATGGCAAAGGCCAGACACAGTGGCTCATGCCTGTAATCCCAGCGGTTTGGGATTACAGCCGAGGCAGGAGGATTGAGAGTTCAAAGCCAGCCTCAGCAAAAGTGAGGTGCTAAGCAACTCAGTGAGACCCTGTCTCTAAATAAAACACAAAAATAGGGGTGGGGATGCAGCTTAGTGGTCAAGTGTTCTTGAGTTCAATCCCCTGTAACCATTCCCACTACCAAAAAAGAAAAAAGAAAATATCTTCATTAATGTTGAATTTCTTCACATCAATAAAACTACATTCCCCTGTGCTTTCAAAGTAATTGGACTTGCACCATTCTTTGTCTGATAGGTTGCTCTTAAGTGTTGCTGAAAGAACCACATAAACTAGGACTTGATGGTAGATTCTGCCCTCAATTTTTTGGAAGCCTGAGTAGGTCTGTGAAAAGACCTATTTCCTTTTACTGGAGGATGAAGTACTACCTGAAGAAGATGCAGGCTGCTATAACTAATACCAAGCTCCAACTGATGGGCAAAATATGAGGCTCTTGTGGATCCTTCAGACCTACTCAAAGCATCATGTAACAGCAGCCCCATAATGGTCCAAGGCTAGAAAAGTTACAACTTGCATAGGTGGTGGTTTCCAAAAGTCATGAAAAAAAGAATGTCATTGTTGAGGTTTGGGGAAGCTCATTATGTAGCAATAGATAATAAATAATTGTCTTGACTAAAGAGTACATAGTGCTTGACTGAAAATATGGTCATGAGAGGTGGAGTCTACATCCCAGACCTTGAATCCAGAGTGCCATTTGCCTTTTTTTTTTTTTTTTTTTTTTTTTTTTTGGTACCAGGGATTGAACTTAGGGGCACTCAACCACTGAGCCACATCCCCAGTCCTATTTTTGTATTTTATTTAGAGACAGGGTCTTGCTGAGTTGCTTAGCACCTCACTTTTGCTGAGGCTGGCTTTGAACTCTCGATCCTCCTGCTTCAGCCTCCTGAGCGGCTGGGATTACAGGTGTGAGCCACCACACCTGGACTTTGCGGTACTTTTGAATAGCACAATCATGTGACAATTCCAGAGCCTACTCTTGAAGAGAACTTGCACCTTTTGTTCTTGCTCTGGGGGAATTCTGAGACTATCATGTTGTGCAAAACACCAGTCTAGTCCCCTGAAGAAGAAAACCTATATAAAGGAAACCTGATTTTCTTTAGCCAACCACCAGTATCAGCTGCCAGACAGATTAAATAAGGTCATCTTGGACCCATTAGACCTAGTTGAGCTGTCAAATGACTCACCATAAGAATGATCCCAAGCAAGGCCAGCAGAAGTATCCACTGAAGGATATTCTGTTTAGAAGACAGGTGCTACAATTTGGATTTTGAATGACTCCCAAAGGCTCATGTGTTAAAGGCTTAGTTCCCAGCTCGGTACTATTTGGAGGAGGTAAAATCTTTATGAGTAAGAGCACCTACAGTCACTGGAGGCATGTCCTCAAAGGCAATAGTGGGATACCATCCCAGTCCTCTCAGTATCTTTTGTGTGCCAAACATGAGGAGAAACATTTTGTTTAGTCCCCTGCTCCCTCTGCAGGGTGCTGCTTCACCACAGGTCCAACAAGTTCAAGGCCAAACAGTCATGACCTGGAATCTTCAAAATTCTAAGCCAAAATAAGCCTATTTTCTTTATACTTTGATTATCCCTAGTATGCTATAGTAACAGAAAACTGATTCACATGACAGAAAGAGAATAATCTGCAAGAATCAACAATATCTGAATGTACATTTATATATGAGGGAACTTGAATTGGAAATGGGTCAGGAGAAAAATAAGATATTTAGTCCAACAAAGCATTTCACTGAACAATTAATATAATAACCTATTGAGTTTTTTTATTTAAATTTTTCTGAAGTCTCTTATTGGTCTGTAGAAGTTTATTGCACATTCTAAATATGAACCTTTGTCACTTACCTTTTTAGTACTTCATAATGAGTGGAAGTTTTAATTTCATGTAGTCAAATGTAATACTCTTTATGTTTAGGCCTTTTATATTCTACTTCCCTGAAGACATGATATTTTCCCTATTTTATTGGCATTTTAGTTTCACCTTATAGATTTCATTTTTTAAATTCTCTTAGGCAAAACCAGGCCTGGTGGTACATACCTGTAATCCCAATGATTCAGGAGACTGAGGCAGGAAAATAGTAGATTTGAGGTCAGTCTAATCATATTAGTGAGGCCCTCAAGAATTTAGAGAGACACTGTCTCAAAATAAAAAATAAAAAGGTTTGGGGGTGTAACTCGGTGGTAAAGCACTCCTGGGTCCAATTACTGGAACAAAATAAAAAAATTTTACTTTTGAATACCTAGTTCTAAATGTGGTAGTGCTGAGTTGATGTAAGTTTATGTCCTTCATAGAGTACTCAACTGTGGCAAGCACCAATTATCCATGTGTCCATCCGTACCCCAATGTCTTGTGATTTTCCCTTATTACATGTGAATACATCCGTACATTTATGGATCTGATTTTGAGCTTTGCATTTTCGTTTTCATGGCATGTGCCAATGATAAATTGTCTTAGCTGTAATAAATTCATGGTTAGCCTTAGGACCTGCTCAAGTCCTTCTATTTTGTTATGGGTTTTTTGGGGATCGGAGGCAGAGTTCAGATTATCTTGACTGCTGTTAACTTTTTCCAGCCTCCCTCTAGAAGTTATATAATACCTGTTGGGATTTTGATAGGAATTGCACTAACTCTAAGAATCAATTAAATGAAAATTTACGTATTTTTAAAATTGGCCTTGAATCTATAAGCAAGGAGCACCTTTCCAAGTGTGTCTTCCCTATTGCCTCTTTTTAAATTTTTTTCAATTCAGTTATACATGACAGTGCAATGCACTGTCACACATCATACATAAGTGGAGTATAACTTCCCATTCTTCTGGTTGTACATGATGTAGAATCACATGGGTCCTATAGTCACATACACACATAGGGTAACAATGTCCAATTCATTCTTCCATCCTTCCTGCCCCACATGCCCCCTCCCATCTTCACTCCCTTCTGCCTAATCCAGAGTAACTCTATTCATCCCTAACCACCTCTCACCCTGTTTTATTGTGAATTAGCATCCACATATCAGAGTCACTGTGTCAATATAACTTTCTACCTTACTCAAGGAAGACCTGGTACATGTTCAAATAGATTTACTCTAAGATATCTGTATTTTTAATGTCATTTTAAGTTATATTAATTTTTAAAATTTCTTTTCTAAGGATAGGTAGCTCGTTCACATTTTGATTTTTTTTCAATTTAGCCTTGTAACTTAAACATTGTATGAATCAGTAGGTGTGATGTTTTTCTATATAATCTATTCCATCAGTTGTACAATGTGAGAGTTTCTCTCCAACCTTAATGCTATTTATTTACATATTTTTCTTTATTGAATTGGCTAAGACTTGTATCTATTCATTCAACATATATTTACTGAACACCTAATAAAAAGTAAACTAGGGCATCATTGGAAGGCATACAGGCCAGTGAAGGACAGAAATTTAAGGAAACAGGATGCAACCATGGAACCTAAGCAGTGAGGTAGATTGGCATTTATGACAAGGGCTACTAGATCTTGTGTTAGGGTGATTGCAGAGGGTGTGAACCTAATGACAGGGAGAACAGTCAGAGTATCTTGCAGTAGGTCGAGGAAGAGATGTGAGTGGCCTGGGCCAAGGTCTAGCAGGGGAGGCTAACAAGCAGTTGGAATCTGCACTCAATGAAGTCAGAGCCAAAAGGAACTCATGCAAGACTAGGTTTGGTATGCAGGAGCAAGTAAAAAATGACTCCAAACAGCACCTAGAATAAGCCAAAGAACAGAATTGCCCATAGAGTGCAAATCTAAGAAAAGAGCAAACCTAATGTTATGAATGTTTAAAATGTTCTCTAGTATTTAAAATGTTCTCTTGTCTTCCAACTTCTTCCAAATAACTATAAAGCCAAGAAGCAGGTACAATTTATAACAGAAAAAGAAAGGAACCACAAGAATATCAATTATTTTCTATTAAGATAGAATTGACACTTAAATGTGAATTGCTTGAACTCTTTATAAAACATCAACATTTAGATTAAGGCTAAAAATATGTATTCTGTACAAGAAAAAGCAATGATAAAAATTTATACTAGGGCTGGGATTGTGGCTTAATGGTAGAGTGCTTGCCTAGCCTGGATAAGGCACTGGGTTCAATTTTCAGCACCACATATAAATAAATAAAATAAAGGTCCATTGACAAATAAAAAGTATTAAAAAAATTTATGAGACAAAAAATGTATGAAGTATGCCCCCAAAATATAAAATCAAGGAAAACAGAAAATGAAATTAATCTTAAAGTAGGGATCAAGGTTAAAAGCACTACATTTTTAAATTATTGACTTAAAGGAATTACTGTCTGTTAATAGAAAGTTCACGTCATTATTGTGTCCACATAAAATCAGTGAGCATTTTATACAGTGAAAAACAATATCAAAATATAGACAAATGCTAGGTGCACTAATGCGTACCGGTAATCTCAGCTACTTGGGAAGTTGAGGCAAAAGTACTGCAAAGCTTGAGGTCTGATTTGACAATTTATAAAGACCTTATCTCAAAATAAAATTAAAAGTGGGAGGGAGGGGGTATGAAAAATGGTGGAACGAGACAGACATATTACCCTATGTACATGTATGATTACACAAATGGTATGAATCTACACTGTGCACAACCATAGAAACAAAATGATGTACCCCATTTGTGTACAATGAATCAAAATGCAGTCTGTAAAAAATAAATAAATAAATAAATAGATGAATAAATAAAACGAAAAGGACAGAGTCAGAGGATATGGCTCAAAGGTAGAACACTCCTGAGTTCCAACTCATCAATAAACAAATGAATAAAAATATATACATAGACTGGTCAGTCACAGTCTCAGAGCAAGCTGGTGGGTGAGTCAGGTTGCCTGCACCACAGAGGTAGCAGGCGGGCACCCCACCCAGCTGCCTTGTGGAGCTAGGCAGTGGGTAGTCAACCCGCCCAACCACCAGGCCAAGCACAGACGCCATCACTGAGCCACCCCACCTGACCACCACGCCAAGGTCTGTTGCCATCTTGGAGCAAGCCAGCAGACAAGCCAGTCCGCCTGCATTGCGGAGCTAGTCAGAGGCTTCTTTGTAGGCTGGTGCAGGCTTTTCAAATTATTCCTGAGAGCGTGGCCATCATCATCGGAAGGGCAGCTCCCTTCCTAAGACACCTACAGGAGGCTAGAGGACCTTTGACAGGACTCAGGAATCAAGAAAAGGAGGTATTGAGTGACTCAGGACCAACTCAGAGCCACTGGGTGAGTCTCTCCCACTGGTCAGGCCCCTCAGATGGGGCAGTAGTCCTGAAACACAGGGAACTTCATGGAGTAGAGTGCCGCTTGCTGCTGACCAGCGGGACAAACGACATGTACTCTTCAGAAGTTCATGAAGCAGCTTCCACTTTATTCAGATAACACCCTCAATATATAAGCAGTCTCATGAATAAGCAATTGTAACCAGATATATCCATCCAATCCTATTAAAGGTCAAGCGATCACGAGCTCAAGCATACATGTAAGATATATCTGACCACGTGCTAAGCAGCTGAACTAATTATCATACAGCCAATGGCAAACGCTTCCTGTTTTTCTCAAGATGCATTCAGCACGCCCTTTGGCTCTCTGCCAGTCAGCATCTTGGATGCATGTGGCATAACCCTGGGCCCCGGGTCTTGCCCGCCACATTTCCCCCTGTCTGTTTATAGAGGAGACCGTGCCTGTCTTAGGTTGTCCACGGCAGAGCAACATCCTTACCCGTCATTGGACAATGAGGCTCTAGCCCTCATTTCCTATCTTAGGTTCATATGAGCTCACCATGAATCTTACCTGTCTTTGACTACTGGTCCAGCATATTTAACCAGACTTGGGGGGATGAGCCAGCATCAACTGTGACGAGAGCTTGGCGAATAATGGCTGTTTCTCTGCGCCGATGTATACGCGTTTTGTATAAACACTCTATGCACAGAACAGATACAACACGCAATAGACCTCCCATGGACAAAAACCCAAACCATTCTTTTCCCCATTGAACAGTGGACTGAAGAAATGTGGCCAATTGTTGTAAAAATAGGAGGATATAGAATAGAAGTGTTGGTAAGGGGTACAGGATAGTGCCACGTCTTTACTATCCCCCATAGTTCATGCGAGTCTCCTCCATTAACTTGGTGAGAAATCGCCAACTCCATCAGTGGGAGAAGCCTCCTCATCTTCTTCCTGTTTTGGGGTCTCTGATGAGGCCTTGACCAATCTCTCTGGCACCCAAATTGGCGATTGTGTGTCCTGTGGGGAAACACAAACAGATCCTCGGGTCCAGATAAACACCGGATCCAGGCCTTTCCATTGTCCGTATAGAATGTCCTTCCAGAGGACTTGAGGTAGATGTTACTAGTAAAGACTATAGCCCATGAATTTGAATTATTAATAAGATATTGTATCTGATCAGCAGTATAAGGAGTAGTGATTGTTGAGGGATGTGATCCAAAGGTGGAAAGGGATACTTTTAACACCCTAAGGATTAATTCTGCCACAGATTCAGTAAACAAGGATAAGACCTTGTTAGGAGCATAATTCATGTGAACCCATTGAATAGGACCCTTTTGCCAAAACACTCCTGTGGGTAACTTATTTGTGGTCAAGACAATGAATGATAAAGGCTTAGCTAGGTCAATACGATCAAGATGAGCCTTTTCCATAGCTGTTTCAACAAGCTTGAGAGCTGTTCGAGCCTTAGGGGTAACACCTGCTTAGAAAAGGGGTCAGAATCACCTTTAAGAATATCAAACAGGGGGCCCAAACTTGAGGTGGGTCAATGAAGGTAAGGTCTAATCCAATTAATGTCACCCAAAAGTTTTTGAAAATCATTTAAAGTTCTAAGTTTGTCCACCTGAATGGTAATATTTATGGGTTTAACCATAGTTGCATTTATGATAGATCCCAGGAAATTTTTGGTGTCTGTCATTTGTACTTTATCAATGGCAATATGTAAGCCCCATCTTTACAGTGACTTTAGTAAGGAATTATAACATTGCTCTAAGACAGGTTTTTCCTTATGAACTAGCAAAATATCATCCATATAATGATAGATTAAAAGTTGAGGGTTGATTTGTTGATACACACCAGGATGGAAATTAATCTGATTACCTTGCCCTTCATATGGTCCTTGGCCTGTCAGCATGTTTAGATTCCATTGAGGATTGCCTGCAACTGCATTACATCAGGCAGTATCAGAACATAACTCCTGGTTAGACACCTTCCATTTTATACCCAATCCCCTTAAAGTCTGATCTGCCTGTTGAAGTGGCCACGCTTTGGGCCATTCTGTAATTTTGATAATACTTTTGTCAGTCCCAGTATCTAATAAGCCCTCAAAACTTTTGCCTTCTATCATTAACTTTGTCATAGGTCTATCTTTTAAACCCAATGTTAACATGACCATATTTTGGCCAGTAGAACCTAATCCTTTATTTCCCCTAATAATATTCTTTGATGGATATTGATCATGGCAGCTGGGTAAGACCAACAATTGTGCTATGTGATCACCCTGAGCTATTATTGCTACACCTCTTGGTGAAGAAGCAAGGATTTTTATTTCTCCTGTAAAATCAGGGTCTATAACTCCAAGGACAATATTTCATCCTTTTAAAGCAGAAGAACTCCTCCCCAGAACTAGTGCCCCTGTTCCTTTAGGTAATGGGCCGACAACCAAAGTTGGTATTGGTTGTACTCCCACCTCTGGAGTTAATACTGCTCTGGCGGAGGCACAGAGGTCTGAACATCTACTTTCTCTTTCAGAAGCTCGACTTGATTGTTCTTCTTTTACAGTTTCTAGTATCTTTTCCCCTTCTCTTAACTGTTTTTAAAATTTTGGTTTTTTGGAAGTCAGACAGAAACAAACTAATGTCCATATCGCCACAACAACAACAAACAGAAACGAAACAATAAAAGGTAACACAAATAACACCTTACACATATTTGTTTACTACAGAACGTCGCTGTCTCTTGGGACAGTCTTTCATTACATTCCCTCACTAGGGGAATCTTCGGTTAAAACCTTAAGGCCACTGTTTCCTCAAATAGGGAAACCTTCTCGTTAATTACGCTAGCGAAACTGTCTTTTACTTACCTGAGTGCTCACCACTCCCCTTACGGGCCGCCACTTGCCACTTGCCGCTTGCCGCTTGCCGCCGACCAGCGGGACAAACAATATGTACTCTTCAGAAGTTCATGAAGCAGCTTCCCCTTTATTTGGATAACACCCTCAATATATAAGCAGTCTCATGCATAAGCAATTGTAATCAGATATGTCCATCCAATCCTATTAAAGGTCAAGCGATCACGAGCTCAAGCATACATGTAAGATATATCTGTCCACGCGCTAAGCGGCTGAACTAATTATCATACAGCCAACGGTAAATGCTTCCTGTTTTTCTCAGGGCGCATTCAGCACACCCTTTGGCTCTCTGCCAATCGCCATCTTGGATGCATGTGGCATAACCCTGGGCCCCGGGTCTCGCCTGCCACAGTAGAGTGGCCCACCAAGACTGCCCTGCTGGAGCCATGGATCCAGACAACCAGGAGCATTGTATAGGAGGGTCCCCCAGTGAGAGGCTTCCATGTAGAGTAAGGGTCCAAGGCCCAGGCGGTAGCTCCAGTCCCCAGGAAACATACAAGAGGAGGGTTGCTCAGCAAGAGAATTCCTCATAGGACCAGGCTCCCCAGCCCAGGTGGTAGATCAAGACCCTGGGAACATCACAGAGGAGGGCTTCCCTGTCCAGGTGGTAGTTCTGAACCAAAGGGAACTGTTCAGAGGATAGCTGCCCAGCAAAACTTCCCCACCGGGTGAGTCTTCCCTGCTGGGCCAGGCTTTCCCACCAGGGCAGCAGAACCAGAGACACAGGGCCAGATCAGAGGTACCCCAGGCCGCAGTCTAGTCGCCCTTTGGCTGACCATCAGTCAACAAGTGGAGGTGCCACTGCCCACTGACAGGGAATATACCCTAACTGAAAGCTACCACCCCTAGAGGGGCAGCTTCCTAGTGGACCACCACATTATCAAGTTCCTCCAAGACTTCAGGCTACTGAAGGCTAAGAGGTGATACATTGGAGATCTACAGAGACAATATTACTCAACAGAGGAAATCTGCAATATCCCAGAGTTTCACTACTACAGGGGTAGATATCTGAGCAATATGAGAAAACAAGGGAAGAAAATGTCCCAAACAAACCTAGACGGTATAGCAATAAAATCCAATGACAGCATGGCAGAAGAAATGTCAGAAAGGGAGTTCAGAATGTACATAATTAAAATGATCAGGGAAGCAAACAAGAAGATGAAAGAGCAAATGCAGGCATTGAATAATTGCACCAATCGATAGTTAAAAGAGCAAATACAGGTGCAAAAATCATTTCAATAAAGAGTTAGAGATATTGAAAAAAAAATTGAACCACATTAAAAACTCCATAGAAAGCATAACCAATAGGATTGAACACCTGGAAGACAGAACCTCAAATACTGAAGACAAATATTTAATTTTAAAAACAAAGCTGGTTTTCAACATGGCGGACTAGAGGGCGGCTGCATTTCACGTTGCTCCAGGACGCAGGATTCAAAAGAGGAGATAGTGAGAGACTTGGGACCAACTCAAAGCCACCGGGTGAGTCTCTCCCGTTGAGGAGGCATCCCGGATGGGGCGGTAGCCCCGGAAAGCAAGGAACTTTGTGAAGTAGAGTTGCCCGGCGAGACGCCCCTCCCCCCGCTGAAGCGGTAAACACGGACAACTGGGATCATCGTAGAGGAGGCGGCTCAGCACAGCGCTTGGACTCGGAGCAACCACTGGGGCTCCGGGCGGCTGCCTGAGGAGGGGCTGCGTGGCGAGCTGTTTAGACTCAGAGCGACCACTTCTGAACACCGGGGGGTTGCCCGGAGAAAGAGGAGAAGCGCGGCGGGTCGCTTGGATAGGAGTAACTGCATCAGAGCCACAGGCGGTTGCCAGAGGAGGAGGCGAGTGGTGAGTTGTTTGGACTCAAAGCGACCGCTCCTGAACACCAGTGGCCTGCCTGGAGGAGGAGCACAGTGGGTCACTTGGTCTCCAAGCAACTACTCCTGAACACCCGGGGGGCTACTCCCAGGAGGAGGAGGAACAGGGCGGGTCACTTGGATTCAGAGTGACTGCCTAGGGCTACGGGTGGTTGGCAGGAGGAGGAGACGCGAAGTGAGTTGCTTGGACTCCTAGTGACTGCGTCAGAACACCGGGCAGCTGTCTGGAGGAAGAGGTGTGTGGCGGGTCTCTGGGTCTCAGAGCTATTGTACGGGGCTCCAGGTGGCAGCTCAGAGGAGGGGCAAATAGCCATGCGATTAGGTGCAGAGCAGCGTCCCAGGAACGGCTTCTTGGTGGAAGAGCTGCACAGAGACACGCCTAGGGATGAGGCGAAGTTTCCAGGACTGCGGGTAGAGTCTCTGGGAGAGGCAGCCTAAGGAGACTCGCCTGCGAAGGGTGAGGCTCCCAGGCCCAGGAGGTAGGTCCGGGCCCCTGGGAATGTTGCAGAGGAAGAAAGCCCAGCCCAGGCGATGGTTGTAGATTGAGGGGAACCTCTAGGAGGGGAACTGACCAGCGAGACCTCCCCACCGGGTGAGTCTTCCCTGCTGGGTGAGGTTTTCCCACAAGGACGGTAAAACCAGAGACACAGGCTCAAACAGGCCTTGCCTCAGCCCGCAGCCTAGTTCCCCTTTGGATGACCATTGGTCAACAAGTGGAGGCACCTCTGCCCACTAGCAGGGAATATACCCCACCTGAGGGTCACCAACCCTAGAGAGGCAGCTTCCTTGGGGAGCACCGCATTATCAACTTCCTCCAAGACTGCAGGCTACTGAAGGATAAGAGGGGATATACTAGCAATGATCAGGGACATTATAAGTCGATAGAGGAAATCTGCAATATCTTAATGACCCACTGATTCCTGAACAATATGAGAAAACAAGGGAAGAAAATGCCCCAAACAAATCTAGATGTTACATCAATAAAATCCAATGACAGCATGGCAGAAGAAATGACAGAAAGGGAGTTCAGAATGTACACAATTAAAATGATCAGGGAAGCAAATGATGAGATGAAAGAGCAAATGCAGGCATTGAATGATGAGATGAAAGAGCAAATGCAGGCACTGAATGATCGCACCAATCGACAGTTAAAAGAGCAAACACAGGAAGCAAAAGATCATTTCAATAAAGAGTTAGAGATACTGAAAAAAAAAACAAACAGAAATCCTTGAAATGAAGGAAACAATAAACCAAATTAAGAACTCCATAGAAAGCATAACCAATAGGATAGAACACCTGGAAGACAGAACCTCAGATATTGAAGACAAAATATTTAACCTTGAAAACAAAGTTGAACAGAGAACATGGTAAGAAATCATGAAGAATCTCCAAGAACTATTGGATATCATGAAAAGGTCAAATTTGACAATTATTGGGATTGAAGAAGGCTTAGAGAAACAAACCAAAGGAATGAACAATCTATTTGAAGAAATAATATCAGAAAATTTCCCAAATCTGAAGAATGAAATGGAAAATCAAGTTCAAGAGGCTTATAGGACTCCAAATACACAAAATTACAACAGACCCACACCAAGGCACATTATAATGAAAATACCTAACATACAAAATAAAGACAGAATCTTAAAGGCTGTGAGAGAAAAGAACCAAATTACATTCAGGGGGAAACCAATACGGATATCAGCAGATTTTTCAATCCAGACTAAAAGCTAGGAGGGCCTGGAACAACATTTTTCAAGCTCTGAAACAAAATGGATGCCAACCAAGAATCTTATACCCAGCAAAATTACCTTCAAATTTGACAATGAAATGAAATCATTCCATGATAAACAAAAGCTAAAAGAATTTACAAAAAGAAAGCCAGCATTATAGAACATTCTCAGCAAAATATTCCATGAGGAAGAGATAAAAAATAAAGAAGCAAATCAGCAAAGGGAGGAATTATCCTAAATGAACTGTCAAATAAAGGAGGAACCAAGGTGTGTCAAAAAAATACATAAATAAATAAAATTTAAAAATTGAACCAAATTACCAGGAATACAAATCATATCTCAATAATAACCCTGAATGCTAACGGCCTGAATGCATCAATCAAAAGACATAGACTGGCAGATTGGATTACAAAGAAAGATCCAACAATATGTTGCCTGCAAGAGTCTCACCTCATAGAAAGAGATACCCATAGACTAAAGGTGAAAGGATGGGAAAAAACATACCATGCACATGGACTCAGCAAAAAAGCTGGAGTATCCACCCTCATTTCAGATAATGTGGACTTCAAGCCAGAAGTTAGTCAGAAGGGATAAAGAAGGACATTTCATACTGCTTAAGGGAAGCATAAATCAGCAAGATATAACAATCATAAACATCTATGCCCCAAAAAGTGGCTCATCCATGTATGTCAAACAAATCCTTCTCAATTTTAGAAAACAAATAGACCATAACACTATAATACTAGGTGATTTTAACATGCCTCTCTCACCACTGGACAGATCTTCCAAACAAAAATTGAACAAAGAAACCATAGATCTCAATAACATAATCAATAATTTAGACTTAACAGACATTTATAGAATATACCATCCAACCAAGAGCGAATACACTTTCTTCTCAGCAGCACATGGATCCTTCTCTAAAATAGACCATATATTATGCCACAAGGCTAATGTTAGCAAATACAAGAAGATAGAGACACTTCCTTGTATTCTATCAGATCATAATGGATTGAAGTTAGAAATAAATGAAAGAGTAAAAAACAGAAACTACTCCAACACCTGGAGATTAAACAATATGCTATTATATGATGAATGGATAACAGAAGACATCAGGAAGGAAATTAAAAAATTCTTAGAGGTAAATGAGAACAAAGAAACATCATATCAAAATCTCTGGGACACTATGAAAGCAGTACTTACAGGAAAATTTATTTCATGGAGCACATTTAATAAAAGAAGTAAAACTCAACAAATAAACAACCTAACACTACAGGTCACAGCCCTAGAAAAAGAAGAACAGACCAATACCAAAAGTAGTAGAACAGGAAATAGTTAAACTCAGAGCTGAAATCAATGAAAATGAAACAAAAGAAACAATACAAAAAATTGACAAAATAAATAGTGGCTCTTCGAAAAAATAAACAAAATTGATAAACCTTTAGCCACACTAACAAAGAGAAGGAGAGAGAAAACCCAAATCACTAAAATTCAAAATGAACAAGGAAATATCACAACAGACACGACTGAAATACAAAACATAATTAGAAGCTATTTTGAAAATCTATACTCCAACAAAATAGAAAATTTCGAAGACATCAACAGGTTTCTAGAGACATATGAATTGCCTAAACTGAACGAGGAGGATATACACAATTTAAATAGATCAATTTCAAGTAATGAAATAGAAGAAGTCATCAAAAGCCTACCAAGAAAGAAAAGTCCAGGACCTGATGGGTTCTCAGCCGAGTTCTACAAAACCTTTAAAGAAGAGCTCATTCCAATTCTCCTTAAAGTATTCCATGAAATAGAAGAGGAGGATACCCTCCCAAACTCATTCTATGAAGCCAATATCACCCTGATACCTACACCAGACAGAGACACATCGAGGAAAGAAAATTTCAGACCAATATCCTTAATGAACATCGACGCAAAAATTCTCAACAAAATCTTAGCAAATCGCATACAAAAACATATTAAAAAGATAGTGCACCATGATCAAGTGGGTTTCATCCCAGGGATGCAAGGTTGGTTCAACATCAGGAAATCAATAAATGTCATTCACCATATCAATAGACTTAAAGTCAAGAATCACATGATTATTTCAATAGATGCAGAAAAAGCATTTGATAAAATACAGCACCCCTTCATGCTCAAAACACTAGAAAAAATAGGGATAGCAGGAACATTCCTTAACATTGTAAAGGCCATCTATGCTAAGCCCATGGCTAATATCATTCTAAATGGTGAAAAACTGAAAGCATTCCCCCTAAAAACTGGAACAAGGCAGGGATGTCCTCTTTCACCACTTCTTTTCAATATCATCCTTGAAACTCTAGCCAGAGCAATTAGAAAGACCAAAGAAATTAAAGGGATACGAATAGGAAAAGAAGAACTCAAACTATCCCTGTTTGTTGATGATATGATTATATACTTAGAGGAACCAGGAAATTCCACCAGAAAACTTTTAGATCTCATAAGTGAATTCAGTAAAGTAGCGGGAAATAAGATCAATGCACATAAATCTAAGGCATTTTTATACATAGTTGATGAATCTTCAGAAAGAGAAATTAGGAAAAGTACCCCATTCACAATAGCATCGAAAAAAATAAAATACTTGGGAATCAATCTCACAAAAGAGGTGAAAGACCTCTACAATGAGAACTACAGAACACTAAAGAAAGAAATTAAAGAAAACCTTAGAATATGGAAAGATCTCCCATGTTCTTCGATAGGAAGAATTAATATTGTCAAGATGGCCATACTACCTAAAGTGCTATACAGATTCAATGCAATTCCAATTAAAATCCTAATGATGTACCTTACAGAAATAGAACAAGCAATTATGAAATTCATCTGGAAGAATAAAAAACCCAGAATAGCTAAAGCAATCCTCAGTAGAAAGAGTGAAGCAGGGAGTATCGCAATACCAGATCTTCAACTCAATTGCAAAGCAATAGTAACAAAAACAGCATGGTATTGGTACCAAAAAAGAAAGGTGGATCAATGGTACAGAATAGAGGACACGGACACAAACCCAAATAAATACAATTTTCTCATACTAGACAAAGGTTCCAAAAATATGCAATGGAGAAAAGATAGCCTCTTCAACAAGTGGTGCTGGGAGAATTGGAAATCCATATGCAACAGAATGAAACTAAACCCATATCTCTCACCATGCACGAAACTAAACTCAAAATGGATTAAGGATCTCGGAATCAGACCAGAGAACTTGCATCTTATAGAAGAAAAAGTAGGTCCAGAGCTTCAACATGTTGACTTAGGACCAGACTTCCTCAACAGGACTCCCATAGCACAAGAAATAAAAGCAAGAATCAATAACTGGAATAGTTTCAAACTAAAAAGCTTTCTCTCAGCAAAGGAAACTATCAGCAATGCGAAGAAAGAGCCTACAGAGTGGGAGAAAATCTTTGCCAATCATACTTCGGATAGAGCACTGATCTCCAGAATATATAAAGAACTCAAAAAACTCTACAGCAAGAATGCAAATAATCCAATCGACAAATGGGCTAAGGAAATGAATAGACACTTCACAGAAGAAGATCTGCAAGCAATCAACAAACATATGGAAAAATGTTCAACATCTCTAGTAATAAGAGAAATGCAAATTAAAACCACCCTAAGATTCCATCTCACCCCAATTACAATGGCGATTATCAAGAATACAAGCAACAATAATTGTTGGCGAGGATGTGGGGAGAAAGGTACACTCATACATTGCTAGTGGCGCTGCAAACTAGTGCAGCCACTCTGCAAAGCAGTGTGGAGACTCCATAGAAAACTTGGAATGGAACCACCATTTGACCCAGCTATCCCGCTCCTTGGCCTATACCCAAAGGACTTAAAGTCAGCATATTACAGAGATACAGCCACATCAATGTTCATAGCTGCTCAGTTCACAACAGCCAGATTGTGGAACCAACCTAGATGCCCTTCAATTGATGAATGGATAAAGAAACTGTGGTATATTTATACAATGGTATATTACTCAGCCATAAAGAATGATAAAATTATGTCATTTGCAGGCAAATGGATGAAATTGGAGAATATCACGCTAAGTGAGATAAGCCAATCTCAAAAAACCAAAGGACAAATGATATCACTAATAAGTGGATTATGACACATAATGGGGGGTGGGAGGGGTTAGTGTTAGGGTTAGAGTTAGGGTTAGGGAGGGGGACAAGAATGGAGGAAGGAAGGACTGTATAGAGGGAAAAGAGGGGTGGGAGGGGTGGGAGGGAAGGGAAAAATTAACAGAATGAATTGAACAACATTACCCTATACAAATTTATGATTACACAAATGGTATGCCTTTATGCCATGTACAAACAGAGAAACAACATGTATCCCATTTGTTTACAATAAAAAAAAGTTACTCTTTACAAACAGAAAAAAATAAATAAATAAAAAGAATAAAATGGTCATGGTAATTCTTTACCATGTTATTAAAGGAAAGAATTCACTGCAAAAAAAAAAAAAACAAAGCTGACCAGAGAAACTGGTAAGAAATCATGAACAGAATCTCCAAGAACTATGGGATATCATGAAAAGGCCAAATTTGACAATTATTGGGATTGAGGAAGGCTTAGACAAACAAACCAAAGGAATGAACAATCTATTCAATGAAATAATATCAGAAAATTTCCCAAATCTGAAGAATGAAATGGAAAATCAAGTACAACAGGCTTATAGGACTCCAAATACACAAAATTAAAACAGACCCACACCAAGGCACATTATAATGAAAATACCTAACATATAAAATAAAGACAGAATTTCAAAGACTATGAGAGAAAATAATCAAATTACATTCAGGGGGAAACAAATACAAATATCAGCATATTTTTCAATCCAGACCCTAAAAGCTAGAAGGGCCTGGAACAACATTTACCAAGTCCTGAAAGACAACAGATGCCAACCAAGAATCATATACCCAGCAAAACTTACCTTCAGATTTGATGATGAAATAAAATCCTTCCATTATAAACAAAAGCTAAAAGAATTTACAAAAAGAATGCCAGCATTACAGAACATTCTCAGCAAAATATTCCATGAGGAAGAGATGAAAAACAACAATGTAAATCAGGAAAGGGAGGAACTACCCTAAAGGAACACACAAATGAAGGAGAAACCAAGTCATGTCAAAAAAAAAAAAAGAGCCAAATGATAGGGAATACAAATCATATCTCAATAATAACCCTGAATGTTAATGGCCTGAATTCATCAATCAAAAGACATAGACTGGCAGATTGGATTACAAAGAAAGATCCAACAATTTGCTGCCGCAGGAGACTCATCTCATAGAAAGATTCCCAGAGACTGAAGGTGAAAGGATGGGAAAAAACATACCATGCACATGACACAGCAAAAAAGCCGGAGTATCCATTCTCATATCAGATAATGTGGCCTTCAAGCCAAAGTTAGTCAGAAGGGATAAAGAAGGACATTTCATACTGCTTAAGGGAAGCATAAATCAGCAAGACATAACAATCATAAATAACTATGCCCCAAAAAGTGGCTCATCCATGTACGTCAAACAAATCCTCTCAATTCCAGAAATCAAATAGACCACAACACAATAATACTAGGTGATTTTAACATACCTCTCTCACCACTGAACAGATCCTCCGAACAAAAATTGAACAAAGAAACCATAGATCTCAATAACATAATCAATAATTTAGACTTAACAGACATTTATAGAATAAACCATTGAACAAAGAGCAAATACGCTTTCTTCTCAGCAGCACATGGATCCTTCTCTAAAATAGACCATATTCTATGCCACAAAGCTAATGTTGGCAAGTACAAGAAGATAGAGACACTGCCTTGTATTCTATCAGATCATAATGGATTGAAATTAGAAATAAATGATAGAGTAAAAACCTGAAACTACTACAATACCTGGAGATTAAATAATATGCTATTGTATGATGAATGGATAACAGAAGACATCAGGAAGGAAATTAAAAAATTCTTAGAGGTAAATGAGAACAAAGAAACATCATATCAAAATCTCTGGGACACTATGAAAGGAGGACTTAGAGGAAAACTTATTTCATGGACTGCATTCAAAAATAGAAGAAAAAATCAACAAATTAATGATGTAACACTACAGCTCAAAGTCCTAGAAAAAGAAGAACAGAGCAACACCAAAAGTAGTAGAAGACAGGAAATAGTGAAAATCAGAGCTGAAATCAACAAAATTGAAATGAAAGAAACAATCAAAACAACTGACAAAATAAATAGTTGGTTCTTTGAAAAAATAAACAAAATTGATAAACCCTTAACCACACTAACAAAGAGAAGGAGAGAGAAAACCCAAATTACTAAAATTCAGAATGAACAAGGAAATATCACAACAGACACGACTGAAATACAAAACATAATTAGAAGCTATTTTGAAAATCTATATTACAACAAAATAGAAAATCTCGAAGACATCAACAGCTTTCTAGAGACATATGAATTACCTAAACTGAACCAGGAGGACATACACAATTTAAATAGATCAATTTCAAGTAATGAAATAGAAGAAGTCATCAAAAGCCTACCAAGAAAGAAAAGTCCAGGACCTGATGGGTTCTCAGCCGAGTTCTACAAAACCTTTAAAGAAGAGCTCATTCCAATTCTCCTCAAAGTATTCCATGAAATAGAAGAGGAGGATACCCTCCCAAACTCATTCTATGAAGCCAATATCACCCTGATACCTACACCAGACAGAGACACATCGAGGAAAGAAAATTTCAGACCAATATCCTTAATGAACATCGACGCAAAAATTCTCAACAAAATCTTAGCAAATCGCATACAAAAATAGATTAAAAAGATAGTGCACCATGATCAAGTGGGTTTCATCCCAGGGATGCAAGGTTGGTTCAACATCAGGAAATCAATAAATGTCATTCACCATATCAATAGACTTAAAGTCAAGAATCACATGATTATTTCAATAGATGCAGAAAAAGCATTTGATGAAATATGACATCCCTTCATGCTCAAAGCACTAGAAAAAATAGAGATAGCGGGAACATTCCTTAACATTGTAAAGGCCATCTATACTAAGCCCATGGCCAATATCATTCTAAATGGTGAAAAACTGAAAGCATTCCCCCTAAAAACTGGAACAAGGCAGGGATGCCCTCTTTCTCCACTTCTATTCAACATTATCCTCGAAACTCTAGCCAGAGAAATTAGAAAGACCAAGGAAATTAAAGGGATATGAATAGGAAAAGAAGAACTCAAACTATCCCTATTTGCTGATGAAATGATTATATATTTAGAGGAACCAGGAAATTCCACCAGAAAACTTTGAGAACTCATAAGTGAATTCAGTAAAGTAGCAAGTTACAAGATCAATGCTCACAAATCTAATGCATTTTTATACATAAGTGATGAATCTTCAGAAGGGAAGTTAGGAAAACTACCCCATTCACAATAGCTTCGAAAAAATAAAATACTTGGGAATCAATCTAACAAAGATGTGAAAGAACTCTACAACGAGAAACTAAAGAAAGAAATTAAAGAAAACTTTAAAAGATGGAAAGATCTCCCATGTTCTTGGATAGGCAGAACTAATATTGTCAAAATGGCCATACTACCAAAAGTGCTATACAGATTCAATGCAATTCCAATTAAAATCCCAATGACGTATCTCACAGAAATAGAACAAGCAATCATGAAATTCATTTGGAAGAATAAGAAACCCAGAATAGCTGAAGCAATCCTTAGCAGGAAGAGTGAAGCAGGGGGTATAGCAATACCAGAACTTCAACTCTACTACAAAGCAATAGTAACAAAAACAGCATGGTATTGGCACCAAAATAGACAGGTAGATCAATGGTACAGAATAGAGGACAGGGTCACAAACCCAAATATATACAGTTTTCTCATACTAGACAAAGGTGCCAAAAAAATGCAATGGAGAAAAGATAGCCTCTTCAATAAATGGTGCTGGGAAAACTGGAAATCCATATGCAGCAGAATGACACTAAACCCCTATCTCTCACCCTGCACAAAAATCAACTCAAAATGGATTAAGGACCTCGGAATCAGACCAAAGACCCTGCATCTTATAGAAGAAAAAGTAGGTCCAAATCTTTAACATGTCGGCTTACGATCTGACTTCCTTAACAGGACTCCCATAGCACAAGAAATAAAAGCAAGAATCAATAACTGGGATAGATGCAAACTAAATAGCTTTCTCTCAGTGAAGAAAACTATCAGCAATGCCAAGAGAGAACCTACAGAGTGGGAGAAAATCTTTGCCACTCATACTTCAGATAGAGCACTAATTTCCAGAATATATAAAGAACTCAAAAAACTCTACACCAAAAATACAAAAAACCCAATCAACAAATGGGCTATGGAAATGAACAGACACTACACAGAAGAAGAACTACAAGCAATCATCAGATAAATCAAAAAATGTTCAATATCTTTAGTAATAAGAGAAATGCAAATCAAAACTACCCTTAAGATTCCATCTCACCCTAATTAGAATGGCAATTATCAAGAATACTAGCAACAATAGGTATTGATGAGGATGTGAAGTAAAAGGTACACTCATACATTGCTGGTGTGGCTGCAAATTAGTGCAGCCACTCTGGAAAGCAGTGTGGAGATTCCTTAGAAAACTTGGTATGGAACCACCATTTGTCCCAGCTATCCCACTCCTTGGCCTATACCCAAAAGACTTAAAATCAGCATACTACAGGGATACAGCCACAACAATGTTCATAGCCCTCAATTCACAATAGCCAGATTGTGGAACCAACCTAGATGCCCTTCAATTGATGAATGGATAAAGAAACTGTGAGATATATATATATATATATATATATATATAATGGAATATTACTCAGCCATAAAGAATAATAAAATTATGTCATTTGCAGGCAAATGGATGAAATTGGAGAATATCATGCTAAGTGAGATAAGCCAATCTCAAAAAATCAAAGGATAAATCATCTTGCTGATAAGTGGATGATGACACATAATGGGGGGTGGGAGGGGGGCAAGAATGGAGGAAGGAGGGACTGTATAGAAGGATAAGAGGGGTGGGAGGGGAGGGGGGGAAGAAAAAAAGTAACAGAATGAATCAAAACCTTTTACCCTAGGTAAATGTATGATTAAACAAATGGTATGCCTCTACTTCGAGTACAGAGAAAGAAGACGTATCCCATTTGTTTACAATAAAAATGAATTAAAAGATATATACACATATATTCTTTTAGTTTCAGATGTTGGACTTAAAAATATATATATATCTTATTTTCTTGCACGAGCATTCAAACTCCCTTTCCCACTTCAGTTCCTGGAGTTAATATGCTGGAATTACAGTCCGTACCAACATGGATAGCTGTGTTGACAGGGGAGAAATTTTAATGGCGGAAAGGAGATGGCCCCCTATCGCTTCTAGTATTTCCTAATTACTAGTCAATATTCCATGTGAGCTATTAAGTAGCGATGAAAATGAACAGCAGCACACACACACACAAAAATATTATGAACAAAATTATATTTTAGTCTACACATTGTAAGAATGCCAATTTTTTTCAACTTCATAAGTTAAAAATTTGCCAGATGCTGAGTAAGTTTGAGATGTGTAGAAAACAGTATCAAGTGCTTATGCTTAAGTGAAAAAATAGATATGTACATACATAACACACACACACACACACACACACACACACACATATGTAGTTTAGAGAAGAGAAGTAGGCATTGGGGAGTATGTAATTAATTGTAAGCAGCCAAGTATATTGAATATATTACACTTCACTGAATCCTTTCCTTGCAGGAAGCTTAAACTTTCCAGCTATGTATCTCGGACATGGCTCTGTGAGTTCTACGGTTAATGAGAAGAGTGTTAAAAATCACTATATGTCACTTCCTGGAAGACACTTAAATGGCCAGTCCGCACTTTGACAGTTTCTTTACTCCCTCAGATGTGGTTACTGCCAAGGATCTCATAGTAGCTGATACATTATTCTGGGTTCCAGAATAAGGACTAAGTTGAAGCTGAGCAGAACCCCAGGCAGCTCATATAGGCATGTGGCACAGCAAGAAATAAAGTTTTGTTGTTTTAAATTTGTCCTAACACTGTAGTTTTAATTTTGAATAATAAACCAAATTTAGAAAATGGCCCCCAATTCAGGTCAGTGCAACAACTGACCCTTTCAGGCATTCCAAATTATTCAGAGTAACCCAATCAAAGTAAAAATGCACTTCCATTTGCAGGCAGTTTTAATTGACAGGGCATAGCTTATGTGCTGTTGACCTTTGAAAGTGTTCTAGAAAGTGTTCATCATGCATTAAGGGAAATACACACATTTCACTTCTTAGGCTTCACTTAGTCTGTGGCTCAAAAAAATTAGAATTTGATGTGCCCAGAATGTAAATCTACTTTAAATTGACAACATTTTTCTGTTGAGCATCCTTTAGATTTTTATGTTTAAAAAGAACATTTGATTTTTTAAAATTTCACTTTTATCCTTATTTTACCTGACACAAGGAATATTGAATATAATCTAAAAAGACAGTGTTCTCTTGTTTTTCTTTATGCCTATTGTAGGTGTTAAGACTCATTCAGCCTGGGAGTGGTCCAAAAGAAAAATGATTTTTTTAATTAAAATTTGTGGTGGGCTGACAGATCTGACTCCATGAGAATGTTATAGGCCAGACTCTAAGGGAAATGACTAAACAGACTCCATTTTGCTCTGAGAATCCATGTTATGTAGGAAATAAGCTTCTCCCATGGGAACACCCCGCCTCTGTGCCCATCATCAGTTACTTGGTGTGACATGTTTAATAATATACAATGGCAACTCCTGTGTAGTACAGAATTACTCTCTTTTGATTCCTATTGCTCCTAAACAATGTACCATGTAAACAGTGATTGTGTGGATGTTAGCAACCATTCTTTAGTTTGTACCTAGGTAAGGGTAATTTTGACCCACTTCCCCCTCTGTCGATGATCTCATGATGTTAATGTGTAATTTCAAATCATAGCAACAGACACTTATGATTAATGTAACTTTTGGTATAGGAACCCCTACAACCTATGGTAGGGGCTGTTCTCCCAATAGCCATTTTTTGGGGCATTGTGTGAGACAGTCAGCTGGCCAGCTTAATAAAGACTCTCAAATTTGGACTTCTCACTGGTGATCGGTCTGTTCTTAAGTTGTACCCCATAACAAATTGTTCCATATCTGAATTATAAAATAATCAGGTGCCCAGATTTTACAGGATCCAAATAAGGTGACTATTCTCACTACATCAAGTACCAACCAATTTGATAGAAACCTGGATTTCTTCTGCTACTCCATTTTTCTTTATATCACTCTATAACATTTTCAAAAAATATATTTACTTACATTTAATTATCAAAACAAAATTCTGAAATGATTAACATATACATAGTCATTACTTTTTTTCCATTTAGGTTCAATTTGACACAGAAAAGATAGTATTTTTTTGGCCATGAACACAAAGACATAAAATTTAACACTGGGACATAAAAACTCAACACTACAACCACTTGTTTCCTAGTCTAGTTCTTATAGCCAATGTTACTCTTATTTTAAATCTTTTATTTGATTACCTAATTTATGTTTTGAAAATTTCAGACAACATTGGGTAATAGTCAAACCTGCACTTCATTTTCTTATACACCCTAACCAAATATCTAAGATAGGCCTTCCTGAATAGTAAAATGGAATGTTTTTAAGAATGCGTGAGGAAAACTTGGGGAAGCAAGAGGCACTTAAAGTATGAGTCACAGATTCATGACTCTCTTTGGAAGTATAATCCTTCCAAAATTCAAACAATCTTCACAACTACCTGATTCTAATCTACTTCATATGCTCAGAACTATACTTGAGCTTAATAGTGTTTTGTTACATAAACACCAAGACAGCTTTGCTTTCTTGACTTCATGGCTATTTCTCAAATGAATGGTCAGATACTTGAACTTTTAGTACAACTACCTTGAACTTTTTCCAAAAAGTCATTTAATTTAGTTAAGAAATTTTATTTCACCCCATTCTCTCAAATTGAACTTTGCCTGGAAGCCTAATAGTTCACTAAGGGTAATTAACAATAGGTGTGGAGACCATAATTTTGCCTTAGACATAAGGCTGGGCATTAATCAACCAAGGTCTTTTAGGGTCTTTTTAAAGTGTCTTTCATATTCGCTTACTTGATATTTAAGTGCTTGAGACTTAAGAAGCATTTCCATTTTTTAAGCCTCTTAAAATCTTAGATTTCTGAATATTTTATCTTTTTCATCATTGCATTTAAATTGACCCATTTTTGCATATTCCACCTTTTTTATGATACCATGTTGAACACAGTGATTGCAAACAGAATAAACTAATAACATTCTATGTTTTAACTTTTTCCCAAAGTCTAAAATTCATACATACTTACCTGCCTTCGATTTTGTTGGAGGTAACTATTTTACCACAATATGTTCTACTCAATTACATGGTTAACATCTGTCAAAAACACTGATACACATGTTCAACTGGCCAGCTAAATGAACATACCTTACTTTTCTTTTGTGGTAATACCACCCCAATTTTGGAATCAATTTTTGTCAGTATAAGGAAATGTCTTTTTCTTAATGAATTACCATAGTTAATAGTTTAGAATATGATTCTATTAGATGGCTTTCCCTGTTTACTTTTTGATCATTTTTTTGCTGATGAAGAGTAGCTTTTAATATCAGGGTAGACCAACTGACCCCTTTTTTACCTTTGTGATTACTGCCACTGGTGTCCTATTTCAGAAATTTTTGTCTCATAAAGTCATGAAAACACTCTCATTGTTTCTGGAAGATGTACGTACTTACTCTTTAATTTGAGATATACTCTGTGTGTGTATGTGTGTGTGTGTGTTCTGTAACTTTAGACAACGAGGTTAAGTGAAGATTCATTGTTTTCCATGTGGATGTCCAATTAACCCATCACCACCTACTGAAAGAGCACTTCTTACTGCTACATTAGTCATCTATTAAATTTTCATATGTGTGGGGTCTGCTTCTAGATGTCCATTCTCATGTCCATCCTTTTGACCTATGAAAAGTCACACTTTCTTAATAACTGTATCTTTATATTAATTCCTGATATATCCCATATTTTAATTCTCCTTTGTTCATAGTATTTGTGATTGTCAGATATTCCGTATTTTAAATTATAAATTATAGAATCCACTTGTTAATTCTGAAAAATAAAACAATATGCTTTCAAGTATAAGAATTGAAATGAAACTATAGGATAATTTGCAAAGAAATAGGATTTTTACATTATACTGTGTGCCAAGACATTAACATGATGTATTCCTCCACTTACTTAGGTTTCCCTTCATTTTTCTCCATAATGACTTGCTTTCTCAAAGTACAGTTCTTCACAGATTTTGTTATGAAGAACTTTGCAAGTACTAGCCTTATGGAGACGTGTTTAGCTTCAAGTCCCTTCCCTCTCTTTTACCTACCTCCCTACGTAGCTTTTAATATTTACAACTATACTGAATTCAACAGAGACCCTTAGTATAATCATACATTCAATGTCAACATTACCTTTTGCTTCAGTTTTTCTCTCCCAAGAATTATCCTTGCTGTCCTACATGCTTGGACGTGCCATCATAAGCATATTTGGTTTCCACCTCATTTCCTAACTTTTAATAAAAAAATCAGGATCCTTCTTTAGCAATCCAGTCTATCATAACACCAAGAGTAAAAACTCTCAGAAATACCTTTGCCTTTCATCATGTATCTCTTGCCTTGATTTTTATTTTCATTATATTTTAATTACCCTTAAGAATTCAATAAAGTTCATGTTTGATCTTCTAAATAACAACTTATAGATGAAAAAAACTGAGATTTCTATTTGTAGCTTAGAATGAATTCCAATGCTCCAATATAGAATCTGTTTACTGTGCAGTTTAAAACCTACAAAGATTTTATAGACCAGCAGTGTTCAATGAACTTTTAATTTATTTGGGCCAATAAAGTATTATAAATTTCATGATTCTTGAAAGTTTCATGTTATTAACTGAATGTTTGTCTCCTCAAAGTTCATAAGGAGAAATCGCAGTCCATAATGTGAGATTTAAAGATGGGGATGTTGGGTGATAATTAGTTCATTAATGTGGAGCCCTCATGGGCTTATGTGAGATTAGTGCCCTTCTAAAGGACCTAAAAAAGAGGTTCTTGTCCTGCAAAGGGATAACACCATGAGAAGACAGCTGTGATATTTTTATTATTGCAACCTAAGCTGACTACAACACTGAGGGTCGAACTAGTAGTTCTTTATCAGAAATTGGCAGATGACTGTGTTCAGACCTCAAGGCAACAATACTTACAAAACGTTCTCTATGCATTGAACACTGAGTCTTGAAAACAAGTCTCTTTGTAATAAACATGAAATGCTCATATGTACCTAAAATATGGTTATAATGCCAATTGGTTAACAAGTTAACACCATCAATAATAGGACTGTAGTGCACTTAATTTTTAGTACCACACATAACTATACTGAATTATATTTAAAAAGTTAAATGTACTGTCTTCATCTGCCAGTTTCTTACTCCTGATTTCTTTAAACTGAATTAAATAGAAGTACTTCAAAAGCTGTGACAGACACCACAATCAATATTTAGACATTATCCAGTTCCTATCAGGCACTGTTGTCGCATTAACAGGCAACTTCATTAATGGCTTGAAAATAAAATATCTAGGTTCAAACTTGCAAAGGAACCTGCTCTAAGACTCAGCAATAATAATTGGAAGGAAGTTATCATATAAGCGTGTGGTCACTGAATAATAAAAGCATAATGGTGATTATCTGTGTAAAATCTGACATTAGCTTGAATAAAAGGGCAAAATTAAATAATCAAGTTATAATAAAAAGTAAAATTCACACAACCTTTAAAAAGTAGCATCTTACTTTCCCTGCCATATCGTCACCATTTTTAACCTTGAAATTTCTTTTCAGATTTCCCCCATTCAATCCCCGCTGAGTACTTGAGACTGTCTCTGAACATCTACTGATTTAATTCTAACAGAAGTCACTCTAACATTTCTCTTTAACTCTTTCCTAGAACTTTCTATCCTACAAGTATGCAAATACCTGGGGGAAATTTGTATAATAGACATGTAATTTTTTTCAAGTACATATCTTGATAGTCTTCAAAATATGTAATAAACAATCACAGGTACACTTAAATTTTCAAACTTGAAAGAACCACCATAAAAGAACATATGTGACACTAAAATAAGTACTTATTAGACACATAAGCTAGAAAATGAGTCGGATATTTTAATTCCATTTAGAATTGTTTTAAGTCATTTAACTAAAGGAATAGAAAAAAATAACATTCACTTTATTTAAAAAAAAGCATTTTATTCTTGTTTCCATGTTTTCAAATGGTTTGGAAAGATGACCTGCTTTCCATTCTGTTTTGGTTATAGATGGTGCCATCCTCTTTTAGACAGACTAAGTAGTTTTTATTTTAAACCATTTAGGTTCCAAAATACTGGAAATGGTCAAATTCAAAAGGTATGTTGGTATAAAGATAAATGCTTGTAATAGTTTTAAATATCGAACTTGACAGAGAAAAATCAAAGCAATATAAATTAGTCCATTAAGGAGAAGAAAATTAGGAAAGGGAAGAGGGATCCCAAGGAGGGAAGATCAAGAGGATAGCAGGAAAGACAGAAAGGACTCAAGAGAGGAAGGTAGGGGGAGAGAAGAAAAGAAGAGGATAGAAGGAAAGGAGGGAAGCTGGAAGCTCACCGGGAAGCTGAGTGTCATCTACTGAAGAGAAAATTCTGCTTTTTAAATGTCATTAACACGGGTGCACATCAAATAAAACATGTGATCTTAGCATAAAATGTATAGCCCTATGTTCCCTGACTCACTAGCCTCACTCTCCAGTATAAACCACCAATTCAAACCACACCAAATGTCTTACAATTGGTGACTATACCTACCTTTCATAGACTGCTGGCACAGGCTATTTGTTCTTCCAATATGGCCTTTCCCTTCTCTTTCTCTCCACCTCTGTCTCCCATACTCCATGCTCTAATCTTGTGGTCCTTCAATTATTCTTCAGTATCAGCCTTAGTCTTGACTTCTCTGTAAGGTGTTCCCTGATCTGTACCTCTCTTTAGAAAATGTTGGGTCGCTCTTCAGGGTTCACCTAGCAACTAGTGCAAACCTTTATTCCTGTACCTAACACTTGTGCTGTACACAAATGTGAGCTTCGTGAGAACTGGGACTGAATCTCGACCCTCAGTTGGGATGTGAACACTTCCAGACTCTTAGCAATTAACAGATGTTTGTCATTACAAAAAGTAGTAGTTGTTAATTTTTGTGAGATTGAGTGAATAACCCAGTGTAATTATGAATTCAATTTCTTTTTATAAATCATGCATAATTAAGTAATTCATTTTATATTAGTCAAATTTGTTTGATAGTTTCCTACATTTTTTTTTTTATAGTTTGTTGATTGTAGAACTAGACTAACATTTAATGACAGCAAAATGAACTTTTTCATGAAGGAGCAAGCTTGCTGTGAATAAGAAGTCTACAGAGAGTTCACCAAATTCAAAAACATGCCAGTTCTGTATAAAACAAGGTCTGTGGAGCTCAGGGTTCTATTGCTGCTGAGTTTGCAGGAGCATTTGATAATTAATCTGAGCTTTAGGGAATTTCAAATGTTGGCAAACAGGTTTTAAAATTTAAATCTGTTGTTTGATGGGGCATCCCCAAGTAGAGGTCATTCAATAGGAAAAAAAAATTACTCAAGTTTAACTTTCACTTTTTATTTGGTCAAATGATCACAACAAATATTTATGGAGATACAACTTGATTTCAAATAAAGCTTAAGAGCTCCAGTGAATACAATATGAAATCTTTTTGCATAATGATTTGATTATGCATGAGTTAGCTACTGGCTATAATTTAATTTTTGAATTTCTTATATGAGATTATTTGTGACATTGTAATATAAACCTAGGATTTAAAGTCAAGCAAAAGGTTGGTTTGTCACCTTCTGTCTTGGAAAATGCAAGCTATCTTTGAATATTGACTGGGCAGTTACATAACTTTTCCTGCTTATAACCAAATAAAACTATAATAAATAGCTATAGGGCAGGAAGCAATATGCAGAGTACGTACTATATGTAAATGGAATTAACACATTCAGCAGAGCACCTTGAAACCAGAAATTCAGAAAACACCTGAAGGAATTTCAGAAAGGCACAACAAACATTACTTTGAAAGGCATGAGTAATTTATGTATCAGATTGTATTCTTAAATATGTATATTTTGAAAGAAAATTGTGATAACCCATTACAAATATCTGGGAAGCATTGACAAAAAAAAGAGAAAAATTACCATGGTCATAAAATAAAAACCATCTAAATACAGAGCAAACTTCAGCAAACTAAGAAAAGTTGGACCAAACAATAATCTTTGAGTAAAAATTTAAGTATACCTAGATGGCATTCTAATATCAATCACATATTCAAAAGATTCATATAAAATTCCAAGTTTGTGTAAAATAGGACAATTACAGTTACTTGTATCTCAAGGGACTTGAAAGGTTACCTATTCAATGTCATATTCCAAGCTTGACGTGTTTGCAAACAGTTTGAAACAGTCCAAAGAAGAAAAGATAATCTACAAACCACACTCAAATTGGGGAGGAGGAAGTCTCCACCATTACCTTTAATCTGCTGCTAGCAAGAGTATTTTTAAAAAGACATACAGATAAATGTTTGCAATACAATTGAATACTCCTACCTGCCTTTCAGGATACAGGACTCCTTCCCTAGCACCCACTGCACTGGATGACTCCATACCTGCCAAAAACAGAAAAACGTAAGTGTGCTTTGCCTCTTCACAAACAGCTCTGTGATTACTTCCATCGCAACATTTTCTATACTGTTGGGTCACTCTCATGCTCTCATTAGTGTGCCTCTCTGAATGAAAATTCACAGGTTGTATTTTCATCTTTTTATCCTTAGTACCTGACAGAAAGCCTAAAACCAGAAGGTACTAAATAAATATTTATTTAGACTATAACTACAGTGAAAGTTTAGAGAAACTGGGTTTATTGGAATTACAATATTGAGGGAAAGTCTTCAGGAAATATTAGGACCTGTACAGATTGATAGACAGTAATTACACTTGGAGTTTTCAGAAGTAAATGAGGAGGGCTTTTCACATGAAGGAATCCTAATTTTTAAAAAAATCAGATATCTATTTTTTGAGGTATTCTCAATCTTCAGATACCATCGATATGAATAACTGGCTAAATTTTAGAGACTTCCTTAATATTTAAATAATTTCACAAGCATAAAGAGAGTTTTTCAGAGGATTTAGAAGAATTCACTCTTTGTAACTGTAAGACAATGAATGCAATTTTAAGTGTAGAACTGACAGCATATTTTCCATATCTACCCCTATCTTCTTCCACATTAAAGATAAGAAAGATAAAGGTAGATAGCTGAAAGAAAAGTCCACCTGAATGAAAGGTCTTCAGGAGTCCCTAGTATCAGTTTTGCAGGATTCTGATCTTCCAAGGGAACAATCCACTGGGATTATAGAGACCTATAGATACATATATTCCTCAGATGCATTTCCTGAATTCAATACATTCTCCACAACATCCCACTGAGAATAGAGAAATAAATGCTGCCATAGTAGAATCACATTGAGGAA
The DNA here is from genome assembly GCF_902686445.1 of Sciurus carolinensis. Taxonomy (NCBI): domain Eukaryota; kingdom Metazoa; phylum Chordata; class Mammalia; order Rodentia; family Sciuridae; genus Sciurus; species Sciurus carolinensis. The sequence goes on from NC_062224.1 coordinate 93,382,833, forward strand.
TATAGGTATAGTAAGAGGAAAGTAACATAAATCAGGTCAAGTGGAGAAGAGATGAAGGTAATGAGGGGAATAATTTTGTCAGTGATTGGAAATCACCATGATGCATGTTTGGGATCAGTATAAGAAAGAAATTTCTAAAGCAGGAGAACTGTTCAAGATGAAATAGTTTCAAAAAGTAATGAACTCCAGTGACTGGAAGTGCTCTAGCAGAAACTAAATGACCATCTGTCAGGGATGTTGTAGAAAGGAGCCTTTCACTGAGTGGGAGGTTATGCTAAATTATCTCCAAGGCTATTTCTAACTCCTGAGATTCTATAATTCAATGAAGTAGAGCTTGAGGAAAACCCCAAAGAACTATTAAATAACTCTGTATACCCAATATATATATCAGCAGTTAATTTCAAACCACCATTAACTTCATCTAAGCATTTAATTTGTCTCCGAAATTTGAAGAAAATGGTAATAAAAAGGGAAACAGAAAATCCCTTGCCTGCATGAATGATCTACTTAAATGGTTTTCAAATTGTTCTCTTTAGATCTCTAGAGAGCAGAGAGAATTCTTGGAGCCTCTTCAGAGACAGGCTTTAGGCAACAGAAACTGGAGAAAGGGAAGCTAATCAAGAAAGGTTTCAGAAAACCTTGATCCATGATAACAGAGCACCTCGAGTTCTCTTTCTTTATGTACTGAACTTAATAATATATATTATGTGAAGGAAAGAATTCATGGCTTAGGAATTTTGATCATTACTGAAAAATTATTCATTTAAGAATAATATAACTTTTGGCTAAATTAGCATTTTTAAAAATAACAAATAGCAAAATATTGTAAATTCATTATGAAAGTTATAGACAAAAATAGTTTTATCTCAAGATCACATAATTTAAATATAATATTTGAGCAGATCTTTCAAAAAAAAATAATACTCATCCCCACCAGGGCACAGGAATCATAAGTATTTGAGGTTATCAATGATTGTGTATTTCGGTCATTGCTGTATTACCTGAACCTAGAACAATTATGAGTATAGAGTCAGAAATCACTGAAAGATTAGCAAACTAATTTACTGAAATGTCAGAGTTTTCCTAATTTAGGTAATTTCTAATATTACATTGAAAGTTATTTTATTAGAATATAGAAGTCACAAAAGTTCATCACTTCTGCCTTAATTCTGGGAAAACACTGGAAAAAACATTATAAATTGCTTTGAGGCCACTGGATGCAAAAAATTAGAGAAGGAGAAGCTATTCTAGAGCAACAGTAGCTACTTTCGATCTGGGAGTATTAGCCCATTCTGAGGGTGCATCCAGGAGTTAGTACCTTTGAGAAGAAAAGGATGACTCATAAAAGGAGGAACTAGAAAACTCTAACTGCCATGCATTTCTGGCATGAGGATAGGAATCTTCAGGAATCCCAAATGCAGGGTGTGTTCTCCTCATTATCCCACATGACATTTGTAGAATAAGTGATGTCACGGAATATGGAGGACAGAGGGGGCAGAGGTAATCTTAGAATCAAATGACTCAAGTTGAAACCTCCTTATCTCACCCCTAGACATGTGAAACCAAAGGTGAAAATCACTCACTCAACCCAGATTTAGATCTATTCTCACTAGAGCAAAAAGATCAATGCCTAACGCACAACAAAATTGCAACAACAACAGCAAAAAAATCAAAACTTCATTCTAGTTACCTGACAAAGGAAAGTACCAAAACTTTTTGAAAGTACGTATTACCAACTTCCATCTGTTGTTCTTTCATACATAATCAATAGCATACAATAAAAATTTATAAAAAACATTAGAAGAGAGGAAAATGTGACTCAAAGTGACTGTTAACAGGAGTTGATCCAACAATTATCCTAAAGCAGATATTGGGATTAAGGTATATAAATAGGTCTATGAAACATAGATGTAATTCTTCTCTGTATGAATGATTAAAAGGCAAGAAATCCAGAAAATCTAAAAATGAAAATCAAAAGGAAATCAAATAACCAAAACAACTTTAGAACTAATGGAAAAAAAGATAAGCAACAGCTTATACTATATATTATATATTATATGCTATATATTTTATATTATATATTTATATTGAAATACCTTCAATATTTGAAGGTAGACAATTATTTTTATGGGCTTATAGTGAATTAGATACAACAGAAGAAAGAATAGCAAACCCAAAGAGAGGAACTAGAAAATTCTAACTGTCATGCATTTCTGGCATGAGAAATAATTCAAATAGAAGCACAAGATAAAAACCAGAACAGAGACCAACATGTGTGTTTGTGTGTGTTCATCAAGTGTTTACAATGGGGCCCCAGATTGAGAGGAGAGACAGCTTAGAGGGAAAAAAATTTAATAACATCATGACTATGATTTTTGCAATTTTTCAAGAATAAAATCATCAATCCACACATCCAAGAACTTCAGTGACCCTCTTGCCAAAAGCCACTGGCAAATCTCAATCTGAAAATCAAAAAAATTAAACAACAAAAATGGGGAGGGAGCACATCATGTTCAAGGTGACAAGGGTAAGAGCTCAAAAATGGGAGAATCACAACTTTAAAATGCTGAGAGAAAAGAAATGTCTGTCATGAATTCTATTCCCAGTGAAAATATCCTTCAAATGTAAGAGCAGTTAGCGCTGGGAATGTAGCTCCAAAGCAGAGCACTTGTCTAGTAAGTACCAAGCCTGCATCTCATCTTGGCACAACAGTGAAGAAGTAAGAAGTAGGAGAGCAATTAAAGAAATGTTCAGACAAATAATGGAATCATCTGTGCCCAGATAGCTACACTATTATAAATTCCAGAGAATGCCCTTCTATCAAATGATCCAAGATAAGAGCCCAGGTGGCAGAAAGCAATAGAAAGTACCAGAAAGGAATATATATGACTATGTATGTATGCAAATATATATATATATATATACACACACACATTACAAGTATATATATATATATATATATATATATATCAAATAATGTTTTAAATTTTTATCCTGAAGAATATTGACTAAGTAAAGCAGATAATAATAGATGATATGTACAATATACATAGGAGCAAATTATGTGCCAACAGTGTCACAAAAGCAGGAACAATAGTAATGCACCATTTTTATGTGGACTGAAAAAATAATAATATTACTTAAATAGTATCTTGTGTAACCACTGAGGCACAATTCAAAGATAAATAAAGGAGAACCAATGGAGGAATAAAGTAGAATACAAACGCAACCAGTTAAAAGAAGGAAGGGAAAGACAGAGGTGCAAAGAAACTGAGAATGGCAGTGAATAAATACAAAAAGGGTGGCCTTCACGTCTAAATATATGAATCACCATAAATGTAAATAGACTGAAAACTCCAATGAAAACAGGGAGGTTGATTAAGTTGCCTTTTCTACATTATTTATAACAGCCATATTTAAATGTAAGGACATGGATAAGAAAGATTAACTGTGCAAACTCTAATCTTGAGCGAAAGTATGAATACATTAAAAACAAAGTTAACTTCAATACAAGAAGTATTGCCACCGATAAAAAGGGATATTGCATAATAAAACAACAGTCAAGTCATCAGAAGCAATTGTAGTGGTTTGTTTTTTTTTTTTCCTCTGCCATATCATGAATTTCCCCCAATGGTTCTTCTTGCAAACAGTAGTTTTGTGAACCAGACTGTTTGAACCTTCAGAGAAGTCTGCTATGAAACATCCAAGATGACAGCAAGAAATTTGAGATGTGTTTACCTCTTTTCAAAAGTAACTGAGTCATCTCTTATGGCTCAGAAGCTTTACTCAAGTTCCAGTCTCAGGATAGCAATTTGTAAATAAAGCTGATTTAAATATTAGAAAACGAGTCATTCAATCTACCAGTGAACTGAGCTCTGGGGAGTTCAAAGATAAATACTCCTGCCGTTGAGCTGCCCACAGTTTAGCTGCAGAGATGAGTCAGTGAGTAATTGCAAGGTTTTATGAAAGATATACAAGGGTGGCTCAGAAGCAGCCATGGGAGTGCAGGCAAACACCTAATTCATTTTAGATTTTGAAAAGAAAGGTGGTCAGGGAACGCACCATCGTGTGGAAGAGGGCCCTGCGCGATAGAGTATAAATTGGAAGTGCATCAAGCACAACTAATCTTCTGTGTTATCCTTCAAGCACCTTGGGATTATTTTTCATTAAGTAAAAAATAAGTTTAAATACCTTGTTGGAATTCAATATGCAACAATAACACAGTCATGCAAAGAGATTTTTGAAATGATATGAAACAACTCTCCACTAAAATTACACTTAACTTGCTGAACATACATTCTGAATGCATATTTTATTATCCTGTGTCAGGACTCCACCCTCAGACCTTTGAATTCTAAGGAAAATCATATTGCCTACATCACATTAATCTTCAGCTAGTAAAATATGCGCTATATTTACTTATTTTTTCCTTAACTGTATTAAAAGCCCTAAATATATCAAAAAGTGATAAGTTAAAAACTGTTAATATAGTTCGCTCTTTTTATAAATAAGAAAAAAATAAAATAATGGATACTACAGCTATGTATATAATTTAAAATAATTCTGTCAATCACTAATGAATCTCTAATTTTAATAGCTGTTTAAGTTGTACCCCTGCCCATTGTCCTTTGCCCACATTTTTGAAGACACAAGAGCCAAATGGTCAAAAAATACTAAGAAAGAATAGATGAGAAATTAGTTGGAATATACACAAAGTATATATATTGGTAAATGATGGCTTAAACTCAATATAAACTCATCCTCTATATGAAACTGCTTTAACCATCACTACCTCAATTCCAAGTCTATTTAAAAGTAATGGTGTTCTCAAATGTTACATCAATTTGTGCTGCACTTCTAATGTAACCTTTCTGAAAGCTGGGATCAAATCTTGTTTATATTTTTACCTATCACAAAACTTAGCATATTGCCTGGAATTTGTTAAGGTGTCAACACCTTCTTCCGTTTCTCTTAAAATTAAATATTTCCATTTCATGATCTCTCTGTGCTAAAACATAGACATAGTCTTTAAATCTTTTAATTTTCTCAAGCTACTCTTAACCAAACCACTATGGTTTTGATGTGTATCATAAATTTCATATCTTGGAAACTTAATCCCCAAGTTCACATAATATTAGCATTTGGATATGGGAGGTTGGAAGGTGATAAATGGAGTAATGGATTAATGGGCCACTAAGGGAGTAACTTTGTTATAAAAGCAAGTTCTCTCTGGCATGTGCTCTGCCTCCCCATGTGTTGTCCTCCACCACACTGTGAAGCAGCAAGAAGCCCCTTACCAGATGACAAGCAGGTCCCCATTGAACTTCACAGCCCCCAAATCTGTGAGTTAAAAAGAATTTTTTTTAAATAAATTACTCAGTCTTGGGTATTTTATTATAGCAATAGAAAATGGATTAACCCTCTACCTTGCTAAGTTTTCACTGCATATTTTTCATTTCTGAAACAACTTGTTCTTTTTGCTTCAAATATCTCCTTATTTTATATCATGCTCATCATCACTCATAATTCAATCCCTTCTATTCATTCTTTCACTGTGTTAACCTGCTCATTTTGTATTGTGTTTTATTATTTCTGTATTCTACCTAATTATTCTGCCTGCTCTCCTGCGCCCTACTATGCATAGAAACATAGTTTTGTGGGTTTTTTTTTTTTTTTTGGCATATTTGAGTGTAAACTCATATTCCTTGGAACTTTACCCTCAAAATTCTGCAAAGTTTAAAGATGGCTTCTTCCCCAGAGAATATAAATTGGCTTGAACCATACACTATCATATTCAACTAAAATTAACCTTTTGGGTTTCAAGGTTTTAGGGCCAGCTACCCAGATTCATAACTGTGGGTAAAACAGATGGTTATTGTTCTCACTGATTCACATATTGAGTGGGTTGGCTTAATTGCAACCTGTCCTCACTGTTACTCACTAAATGTGTTCCCTCAACTTCCCTAACATAAAGGGAGTTTTAGACTTTGGGAAGTAATTTAGTCATGAAAACACAGCCCTTCATGGTATTAAAACCCTTTTAAGAAGAGACTCAAGAATAAAACCAAGAAGAAACAGCATTTGTTCTTGTCTCTTGGCTCTCTGCTGTGTGAGGATACAATAAAATAGTTGTCTGAGAAACAGGAAAAGGCATCTCACAATAAATCTGTCCACGCCTTAATTTTGGAATGAGCAGTCTCCATCACTGTGAGAAATAGGTGTTTGTTGTTTGAGCCACCCAGTCTATGGTATTTTGTTATAGCAGCTCAAACTGACGGAGACAATTACCTTGAGACACCTCATATTCAAGCTTTAATTGAGTTAGGGTAAATGAGGACATAATAGCTTTCAATGTATACTGGAGCAAATCGCCGCACAAGTATTGATTTAAAACAGAACAAATTCATTACGTAAGCGTTCTACTATTGCAAAGTCTGAAATGGGTCTCACCTAGAAAGAATCAAGATGTCTAGGTGCCACATTCCTTCTGAAGGTTCTAGCAGAGAACTTTGGCTAATGGCTGTCTCCATCTTCAAAGTCATACATGACGGGTGCAGCCTTTCTCACATCACATTGCTCTGACCCTGATTCTTCTGTCTCCCTTTTCCATTTTCAAGGAAATTTGAAACTAACTTAGTTGCAACAGGAAAAACTCCTTTGTTTAACTAATGAGCTCATTTTCTTTTGCCATGTCACAACATATTCACATGCTCCAGGAATTAGGGCAAGGATATGTCTAAATGGAAACTTATTTAGAGTCTCTTACTGAATACTGTCCTTGAAAGAGCACTTGCCTTTCATCCTGGTCCTATGAGCCCTGAGAATCATGAAAATGAAACTCAATTTCATCAGTTTTACTAAAATACTCAAGAATAAGAGCGACTTCAGTACTTTAAAAAAAAAACATAGTTATTTTAGATATTGATGGACCTTTATTTTATTCATTTATTTATATGTGGTGCTGAGACCCCAGGCCACTCTTTTTAAGACTACAGGTTTCCTAAATGATAGCATTTGTCTGAATTCTGCATTATTTCTTACATTCTTGGCAGCCCTGTGAAACACTTAACAATGTATTCTTTATATTTTTTGTCTATAAGTGCTTTGGAGAAAAGAGATGGTCAGAGTAACTGGTTTTACTATAGGACCCTAAGTGAATGACATAGAAATACAACTTTTAAAGGCTCACATTTATTAATTTCAGTTAAAAATGAAATTTAATAATCAAAGAATGATTATATATGTAATATTTTTGTGTGTATGTATATATATATCATAGTAAAATTTTACCTTGCTTAATCTAAAAATTTATCTGCAATTTTTCATGACCATTAATTAATCAAAGAATAAGTGTGTCTTCCAGTTATTCTTGGTTGCCAAAAATTTGTTGAAGTACTAGAATTTTAACGCCATTATGCAACATATGCCTTGACACGTAGAAAGGACTCTGGTTTCTTCATCTTAATTCTACCCCATAAACTGTTAATGAGTACTTCCCTATGCAATTAATTTAGTAGGACTAAAAGAAGACTGAAATAAAATGGAACATCACTTTTTCCCCCTCAAGGAACTGTAAACCTAGTAGCAAATACAGCATGTGAACATAACTAGGCTGCTGTGTCATAGAGGCAATAATTTAAACGCCGTTTCTGGATAAAATGGTAGCAAAAAAAGAGTCATAAACTCCATTTGCAACAGAAAACAAAAGAGAAGAAAGAGCCCAATCTGAATCTTTAAAACTGAGAAGTTTGCCAATCAGAAAAGAAGAAAATTACACTCTAAGAAAAACAGAGGCTGAGAAAAAGCAAATTGTGAAGTAGCTCAGCATAACTTAAAGACATTTACATTTTTTTAGGAATAATAAACAATAAGGTTGGAGAGGATAGAGAATTTTGCAAGGGCCATATCTTTGAAGGTATTAATTAGTAAAACAATTTTTTAAAAAAAAAAAAAGGATAATGTTTCCCAAACCTAGCTGCTCATCAAAATTTCTTGTGCAAATTGTTACATATGTAGATTGCTGAGACTAATCTCCAGACTTACCAAATCAGAATCACCTTAGAGTAAACAATTTTAATAAGCTCCCAGGTAACTCTGATATAAATTTTATCAGTTAGGATGCTTTGGGCTATCGGCAAAAGAAAGCTTAAGAAATGGCTTAAAAAGTAGATGTATTATCTCATATATTAAGTATTCCCAAGATAGGATAGCTCCACTGTTGAATAATTTAGTGGTTCAATGATATCCACAAGGATTCCAACTATTTCTGTTTTCCTGCTTTGCATGCTACAGTGTGTTAGCTACTCTTGAAATAGGTTCGGTAGCCCTAGGCATTATATCTTTATACAACAATGACCAAAGAAATAAATCCTCTTTTCTGCTCTGTATCTCTCTTCTTGTGGGTAAGGAAAATCAGTGCCAAGATGCCTCCACCCACAGATGCACCCTCATTTAAATATTCAAAATCACATTAGATTACCCCTCTTAAACCAGTCACTATCCTGGGCAATGGTTTTACCATAACTGTCAATCAATATTTATCCCTTGCTGTTGAGGAGGGAGCTGGGTTTCCATAACATATATAAAAACCCAATATCTGAATTTTAAAACTGAATAAAATCAGAGTTCTAATATGATAAAGATGTCAGATATTAGTGTTTCAATAAACAATGTCTACCACACAGAACATTGAACCATTATTTGGGGACCACTGAATAAAGAGATTTAAATAAGAAATAACTATTACTGTTTAAAAAAATCAGTAGGCATTTTGAGAATGATAAAATTATGAGTAAGATCCCATTTTTCAAATAGAATAATAGCTACTAACAAGCTAAAGAAAGATGTTAATATTTTCACAGAAGAGTTAATACAGGTATTAAACAAGAGTGAATATGTATGAAAGGTTTTACATCTGAGTACATCCAGCAATACTTAGGATTCCACTAAATTTTGGTGGGAATGGTAAGAAAAGTCTTGAAGATTTCTGACAAGTTCCTCACTAGCTGGATGACTGGGGCATCAACCAAACTATCATGAAGAACTTACAAATGAAGTACATTCAAGGCTAAATGCCATGAATACATGGAGTAAGATTAAGGACCAAGAGGTGGATATAAGCAAATCAATGCTAACATGAAAAGTGCAATTTTATTGTAGTAATAAATGCAGATATCAAATTACAATAAATTGAAAAAGATATTGAAAAAAATCAGGTTATAAGATAGATCCTCTTTTTTTAAAAATACTTGATTGTGAAGGAAAGAACAATTGGTTAATGACTACAGTTGATTCGCATTTAGTACGGCTGTATTTGGAAGGTATCTACTCCAATATGGCTATATTTGGAAAGTAGCTGGCTACTCCAATCACAGAGAAAGAAGAGGTAGTAGGCAGAGAAAATTTTAAAAGGTAGGAGAAACTAGCTAATTCATGAAGTAAACTCAGGAGGATTAAAGTGAACAGATGAACTAGAATATAAGTAGATACTTCTCTTATGCAATAGAAGGCCCTGTCCACAAAAACTAAAGAGAAATCAAAGATGGAAGCAGATACAGATAAATTTGAAGGTTGAAGTTGAAGCAAGGTAGATTAAGGTGATTAAAGATGTTCTTTACAAAGTACAAGAACACACACTGAAAGAGAAGACACTTGGGTAGGGATTATGAGAAAACGTGATTAAATTTGGGATGCCCTCCATAGACAATGTGAAAGTAAGCTGAATTCAATTATGAAATTGAGGGTACCTCTGAATATAATTTACCAGTAGACATTTTGTGATCAAAACTCTGTATTAGGTTAATTGTTAAAACACCTCTTTCCTTTCATGCTGTAATTTGCCCTTGCTTCACAGATAATATAAGTTGCCAACATTCTAGAGTGGACACGTATACAATGGTGTACATAAAATCAGAGTATTTCCTGTGATGGAAGGTCAAGACGAAGTTGTCAAATTTTGACATAACAAATCTCTATTTAAATTAAAACTCCAATGGCAAATTTGAACTCTCTGATTATTACTTTGATTTACAAAAATTCTCCAGAGAACTTTAGGTTTATAAATCAAAAAGGAGATTATATTGGAGTATTTTCAACTGTGACAAATATAACTTTGTTCCGACACTTTAAACATTATTTAAAATACAATGGCACTTACATTGCACTCATATTACTATACTCAGCAGTCTTAAAGGTCAAAAGATTTTTTTCAGCTTTTCATTATGAATAAACTGGAAAATAAATATAAAGGTTAATACAGAACATTAAATACTTGTTTTCAAATGCATTTAACATACACCTAAAGCATCTTCTCTATACATTTGACAGATAAGGACATGTCACTCATATAAAAATATTTAGAATTAGGTTTATCGAAAATTGCACAAGAAAAATCCTTAAATAAATGTGGGACAAACATGATTTTGACATACTGTGATATTTGAAAACTATTTCTAGTAATATATTTAATGTGGATCAAATTTCAAACATTCTCTAAAATTAAAATTCTTTTTATAAGATCTCTTTAACTTGATTTGATTAATCAATGTGAAAAAAAAAATGTTTCTCATAACAACCAGACTTGATTGTTTACTTTTATTTCATGCAATCAGTAAAGTCAGTTAAAATAATCTAAAAAATTTGGTCAAGTAAACCTAGATGTATTTTTATTTAATTTTCTCTCTGTAAAACAGAATACTAATGTTTGGTTCCTGTTCAGAATTAAGTGATTCTGTTGTAAGTACTCAATTGAAAAAAAAAAAAAAAAACATTATCACAGGCAAGTGAGAAAAATACTAAGTAAAATATTTTTTTTATTAAATGGGCAAAGCATAGAATTTGGAATGAAAGTACCTTGGTTTGAATCCTCACTCTGACATTTACAGATGTGTAATCTTAGACAAGCTACTGAAACTCATCCTCAGCTGTCCCACTTTTTGATAAGAGGACAACAAAAGCCACCATCTACAGTATTCATTAGAACAGAAATTTAGTGTAACACCTAACATCATAACTAACACTGATCCACACATGAAAGTTACTAGGCATTATATAAGACTGCAAGTCAAAAACAAAGTCACAGTTCCTTCATCACTAATGACAACGGCCAAATTAGTGGGGAGTCCAGAACTTTTGGGGGATTCTATAGAACATAATCCATGAACCAATCCTCATTTTAGTAATCTGCTGAATATGACAATTTCCAACACTCACATGTAGAACCTTCCACTATCAATCTCCATTCAGACCCAAATAAGTACATTTGTTACTATGTTGTTAGAGCATCCCTCTGTTTCGTTTCTGGCATGAAGCAGTGGTCATTCAGGACCATACCAAACCACTGGTCATTAACAGAAGGTAAGAAGACTGGGGGATGTCGGGATAGGGAATGGAGTTGGGAATGGGGTGCAGGAATGTGCATGTAACAGCCCCAAAGGCCTGAATTGCTCTGCACCATTCCTGGAGAAGGTACCTGGTGGTTTATCTGGGCCATACCTTCAGTCCCTCCCTAGTCAAACATGCCCAACAGGAGACAACTGGACCCCGGTGGAACAGATCTATTCTTAAAACTTTTTCAGATCCTATTTGTGTGCTGATTTCTCTGAAAAGCCTGGAGCATCAGAGTACCCAGATAAGAACCCATGCTATGTGATCTTGAATTAGAAATGTGATTTGTACCCTATGTTGCTGAGATGAGTTCTGGGGGACAATTCGAACTACATTTTTTCACATGCTGAGTCTTAGATGCTATTTGGAAAACTGTGGATAAATATAAAATATATGTGGTTGTATATAATTAAGAAAGGATCCTACCCATATTACCTTAGGTGTCCTAGCACCGTTTATCAACTAATTTTTCCTTTCCTAATTGACATGAGATTGCATGTTTCTCATGTAATAAATTACAAAGCTTTAGTCTTTACATCTGTTTATGTACATGAAGTTAAATATAATAGTCTGATTAGATTAAATGTCACTGATAAGATTACTTTATAAATCGTCTGGGAACAATATTAATTCTAAGTAGGGTCATCCCAACTCATTCAGCATGATACAAGGCTATAGACTTCATCACTTGGTACATGATCTGGAAATACACAATGTTAAAACATAATGAGGAAAATAATTCGAACACAGTCTTGAAATTTTCTGTTTAAGTTTTTTTTTTTCTATTTTAATGCATCATTAATTTCATATTCAAAATTCTAATGTGTATGTTTCTGCCTTCACCACGACTAATAAAAACTCAGCACAAGTTTGAGTTTGTGATTTGATTGGATATAATTGAGTTTCTCCCCCTTACATAATCACCACAGGAGAGGGTACTGACAGTTTTATCACTCTCAATTCTCTTCTAAATTATGCAGATGCTATTGGTTCTTTTAAAGTAGTCTTCTGCATCATCCCTTATAAATTGCTTAGAAACCCAAGACTGATTAACTCTCAGATTGAGTGAATGTGCTGGGAATGGTGTTAGTTAACCATTATGCTCAGCTGCTCCTCAATTAGCCTAAGACAGGCTCCAGCCCACTCAGCTGTGCAGCCATGGATACCTTAATTGCTCCACGCTTCATTTTCCTCATCTGTAATATGGGATAATAACAGTATCCACCTCATATGATTGTAATGAGAATTGAATATGCTAATATTTGTAAAACGTTTAGAAAAGAACCTTGCCACAGTATTATATTACTCTTTGTTATCTAATTGGATTTATCTTTAATATCCTATGTCTTCTGTTTTCTGCACCCATGTTATTCCCCACTCGTCCTCACTCAGTATCCTCACAAGTTATATTCTGTCTCAGAAAAGAGAGATTTAATAATGTCATCAAATTAAAGTATGAATACCCAGTCTACACCTATTGCTCTTCCCATGGCAAATTTGGATTTAAATAGGAATAAGAAATTATGCTTCAATGTATAATTAAATACTTAGAAGACTCTGACACAAAGAAAACTAGGTACGCAGAAGGAATTTTCCAACCTTTCTGAAACCACATCACAAAGCAACTGCCAAATACAAAGCCCCTATAATCAAAGATAAAAATGGTCAGAGGCAGAAAGGTCAATTTCTACCGCTTATGTAACTCAATAGTACAGTATTTCTATTAGGATCAAAACAAACAGAACAAACTTCCTGAAAAGCAGCTCTGCTGTTTCAAACTCACAGTGAAAGTCCAAGAATCCAATTGAAGTATGCATAACCTCACCTTTCGTGGGGCCAGTTCCTGTCAGCAAAGCCTGGCTGACTCTCCCAGGGAATAGTCCTTTATTCCCAAAGACCACTGCTATTTGCAACATACACTAAGAAAATGAAGAAGCAAATAACATCACAGCCTGCTCTCCTGAACTAGAATTCCTCAAAAACAGTCTTATCAGAGAGCAACTCTCCTAAGAGACAGCAGAGTCTTCACTTTTCAAACTCCAACTATTCCTAGTCCTTCTCAAGAACAGAAAGACTGTGAAGAATTATTTGGGGAACTCCCACGTCAAATGTTGTCCTTGGTCACTCCTGCTATTATCTAACTCCTTCCACATTCTTCTGTACTTTATATCTGACTCTGATTCTCATTGCTTCTCCTTTCCCAAGCTTTTCTGTAATGCCCTGTGAATCCCTCAATTCATGGTAACCAACACTTCCTGCCCACCTTACTATCAGCCCCTATATCTTCAGCACCTATTAAAAGCTGAGCTCCCTGAAGAGATACATTCCTCTCCATCCCTCTCAGATGTAAACTGTTGCTCCTACTATGCTCTCTGTAGTTAAGATTCAGATTCCAGATCATTTTCCCTCTTCTCTTGGTTAAAAATCCCTATTACTCTGAGGCAGATGTCATTCTGCAAGAATGCTTTCTCAAGGTCATCTCTTGACCTTCACTCCCCAGCATCATCCGTATTCACAGAGTCCTGGATACCTTCATTTTCCCCATACCTGTAAGCCTCCTTCTGCCTTCATTCTCTACTTCCACCAAGAACCTATCCCATCAGTACTATGCATGCCAACATCCTGAATTCCCCTTTTCCTTCTGGTTCACATACACCTGTCCAAACCTCAACCAGGGTTGAGATCTTAACAAGATCTGCTAGATCTTGTTAAGTATATATATATATACATATATATATATATATATATATATATATATATATATATATTTAAAAGAAAAAAAAAAAAGAAATGCCTATATCTTGCTAGGGAAAAATCAACAAAGGTAGGCAGATCAGTGCTCTGCAAATCCATAAACACTCCCTACACTTAAACATTAACAATAGCGATAAAGCCCTGCTCCTCCTTAGTGGTCTCTGATTTACCTTTTAAGGTGTATTTTGGAGAACAATAGTCTGTGCTTATGCTTAAGCTAACAAAACAGTTTTCAAATGGGTGGAGCCCTCTTTAGGTCTACTTGGAATTTCAAAAAGCCTTGACAAAATGGCCTTTTTATTCCAAGAGAGGGACATGAATGTTTTAGTGTAAAATCTGCTCAAGTTCTGGATGTATCCTTGGGGCCTGAGAATAATATTGTACCAATATTACAGTCATTTGAAGGCTGAGAGATGAGTTTTTTCAGGTACTCTGAAGAAAGGACTATGGAAATCCCCATTCCTGGGAAACAGCATGCTGACACTAGCAGGGGCTGAAGGACCAGGCTGCCTCCTTTCTCAAGAGAAGGAGTCTCCAAAATGACAGAGAAGAATTTCCCGATAGTGCTGTTAAGGCACTGTCAAGCTTTTTCAAAGAAGATTGAGGTGATATTATTTGCACCCTGAGTATCAGGAAAACAGGTTTATTTCTCACTCTCATTCTATATCTTACTTATCACCAACTCTTCAAGGTTTCATTCACTGATTAGTGATTTTGTTTTCAGTATTTTCAGCCTTTCCCTCTCTGTTCAATGCCATCAGCATTTGCTCATCTCTCAATCTTAAAACAAGCTATTGCTTGAAGGTGCATTTGCCTTCATATATTGGTACTATCTCTCTTTAACCTTTGTGACTAACTTCTTTGAGGGATTACTTTCCTCGTGGTTTCCACTTTTTGAAATCTAATTCACTGAACTGTGTTTGCTTTTCCCATTATGGTTCCAACACTGCTCACACAGAGCCCAGCTTTGTTGCTAACTACAGCAATCTATTCCAGGCCTTATCTCACTGTCCCCTGCGATACTTTATACTGCTGGCCATTCATTTTGTTTTGGAAAATCCTTCCATTTCTTAACTTCCCTAACTTCAGATTCTCAGCTTTTTCTTCTACTTTTCTAGGTTTTCCTAGCATACTTCTTGAAACCATTCCTCAACAACAACGGTCCTCCTCATGGAACCCATGTCTCCCCTACCCCCAACTTTATGCTCTTCTTGGGTAATCCATCCTTTTTTTCCCCCGACTTCCTTTACCCTCTTTTATGACTTGAATGTTTTTGTCCCTTCAAAATTCACGTTTAAACTTAATCCTCAATACAGTAAGACTAAGTACTTCTAATTTAATCTGAATGAAACAGAAAACCATCAGAGACTGAATAAGGGAAAAACATGACTTGTGTTAAAGATAAAAATCTGGCTGCTTTGTGCAGGAGAGAGTATGGATGGGCATGGAAGAAAACAGTGAGAAAACAGTTGGAATGTTCTTTCAACAATCTAGTTAAAAGGGGAGAGTGACCATTTATTCAAAGGTCAGCACGGAAAGACTGAGTTAGTAGAAGACTGAGAATTGATCACCATTTGGTCAATATGGAAGTCACTGGTGAATCCTAAAAGACTAATTCCAAGAAGTGAGGAAAATCTCTAATTGCAGAGGATTCAATAAAAATTGGAATTAGAAAACCTAGATGGAAGGGATAAACCAACTCTAAGTTTTACTTTGCAAAGGAGAGAGGAATGGTAGGCTAGCTTTTAGCTTCTGAGTTTGCAGTATTTTTTATCATGTTATACTTGATGTGTATGCTTATGAGGATAATGCAGTAAAAAGGCAAAAAAAAAAAATGATGTAAAGGGAGAGAGGAAACACCACAGAGGCATTCAGTGGGAGAGAATGCATTTTACCCAGGACCCAACTAGAGGACTAACCACAGTTTTGTTTTGGCAATAGAAGCTGGGTGTATGGAGGAGTGGTAGGTAAGTTAGCAGAATCAGTAGTGTAAATATATGGAAATCTTCTTCAAATTTTATTTTTCAGTGATATAAGAAAGCAGGTCATCATCTAAAAGGGAAAAATGGGTGAAATTGCTATGGACTTGAAGAGGAAGTAAAAGCTATGAAATATAACTGGCATATCCTGGAGCTAGCTCCTTTGAGCTCAAGAGAGGTGAGTGTGCACACCTCTTCCCAATTCCTGCTTCAGGAGTGTCACGTTGGTAATTTGAAATCAGCCTTAGTACAAATATTTATATTACTGAAATCAGTGAATGTTACAAATCAAGCTTTTCCCAACCCTGCAGATCTAGTATTTAAACATTTAAGAGCATACTACTGGAAATAACCATTTGGGTCAGTAAGAGGAATGAAGTCACTAGGGAAATACAGTACAATGAGATTCCTTGGCAGCACTGAGGGCACCTGTGATATTCAGACACAGATTTAACATGAGAAGAATCAGCACATATGTGTGTCAATCATGTCTAACTGCTTCTGTGAGGCTCTGCAATGATGAATTCAGCCAGAACTGCAAATTTTTTTCAACTGAGCCTGAGAGAGAAAGTGGAGCTAAGAAAATGACGGAATAATTTTAATGATGAATCACAGAATATGTGCTGAGTAAGGAAGGAAAGAGGATGTTGAGGAGATGATCAGCTCCTAAGATTAGGAATTCTGGTGGGCATCAGGATACTACTGCTGTAGGGGAAGGACCACTGACAGTGAACTGGACAGCCAGAGTAAGTTCAGAGACTTCATCTTCTTTCTTCTCATTCTGAAAAAAATTAGCTTGGTGTGAGCCATATTAAGAGCAATCAAAATATGTTTATTACATGAATAAATACAGAAGTCCATGAAAGAACAAGGTGACACAGCCTTTGTTGTAAATTATAAAAAGGTCATCTATGGTGCATGGCAGAACCTCCTAGAAGGCACAACAGGTCAGCAGACAGCTTCAACTCCCAGTTCCCTCAGAGATATGCTCTGACACCAAAAGCCATCTCACACACAGTCACACTTTCCTGGGTGGCTCATTTCCTGTGAGTATCGATGCAGGAATATAGAGTTTCAGCCATTTCAGTCTAGTTCAGTTATTTAGGTTTGAGAGCTCTCCAAGGGGACCAGGTAAGGGTGTTGTCAGCACTGCCTTTCACCTGGTTCCTCCCTTTGTCCAACTCTGCTTCTTTCCCACCTTTCTACTGGGACTTATCCCCAGGACACTCTCTAATAAACATCTTGCAAACTAAATTCTGCCTCAGAGTTGACTTCCTCTTAGAGGATCTGATCTAGTCCTTTGCAACTGCACTGGGAGAAAGGATTTTTCTTCAAGGAAAAACACGCATGCACTACATTATTTTTTAAGCCCCAAATCAGACCACATTTAAACCATATGATTTCAGTGACATCCTTGACAATCAATAGATGTGTAAGGGGTCATATTCATTCATTTTTTCACTAAAAAGTCATAGAATAGGAAATAAGTGAAGAAGTAGGGTTAGAAGGAAACTTAATGGAAACATTTTTCTTCTCAATACTTTAGTTCATCTAATTGTTTCAATTTATCTTCTTGACTTTTTCCCTTCTGATAATGACATTGAATAAGCTGTGGAATTCCCATTATGCAGGCATGAGCTTAGTCCATGTAATATTCGTTTTAATATTATCCACTTAAGAAATCTATTAACTGTCTCTGAATTTCATAGCCAGAGGGTAATATAATCTTTTGATTTTTTTTCTGCCTGTTGCACAAAGACTACTACTAAACACCCAATAAATGCCTTAATCACAGATCTTTGTTAACTAAAATCTATCAGTAATTATAAGAAATCCTTTGATTCATTAAACAATTACATTACAGGTTTATTCTTACAACAGTCTACAGAGAAAGTAATATTTCTTATTGATGGCTCAAATATCAAATACAGAAGATAGCTTTAATGGAATTGTTCCTGTAATATTTGAATGTCATCACAAGTGCTGCCTGATATTAATCCTGTAGGATGAATAAGATTTAAGTGAGAAATTTTACCTTTGTCATAGCACAAAAAATTCCAAAGTGCAGAAATAATAGTAATATATTTTTGTTAATCTAGGCAACTAGTTTTATGCTATAAGAGAAAGATCCTGTTCATAAAATTATTTTCCATTTAAGCAAGCTATTCTATTTTAAAAAAGCAAAAGAAAAAACAAGGAGGGTAAAACATTTGTTCAGTAAAGACTGTACTTCTCTAAACTCCACAGTCATGAAACTAGACTTCAGGTCACATTTGGGAAGTGAATAGCGCTTAGAGATCAACTAAAGCTGCACACTTTGAATGTGGAAACCAAGATGAAGAGTTAGTGAAAAACACAATTTCTAGACTTTAGTCCATTATTGTCCAGTAGAAAAATAGTACAACCACATGATTTTACTTATTCTGGTATCCACAATGAAAAATTAAATTTAAAAAGAGGTGATGTTAATTTCAGTAATATATTTAACTCAACATATTTAAAATATTATCTCATCTTGAAATCAGTATAAAACATTACAAATTAAATATTTTATATTCTTACCAATACTGTCTTCAAAACTCAGTTTGATTTTTCATATGGACAGTATATCTGATTTTGAGATAGTCTTGTAAGTGCTTAATAATCACATGTGGTTAGCTGTTCTTGTGTTAAAGCAGCTCCTCATTTCTGGATTGACAATTCAGTAATTTTAAACTCATCTTATGCCCACTACCCACTGCGAAGGCATGCTTCATTTACACATTGTTTGCACCCACTTATCAAATCCAGATATATTCTGTTATATTCTCAAGAAAAATTTTTAAAAAATCATTTATCTTGTGTTATTTTACATTAAAAAAAATTTTTTAGGGATTTATACAGGTAGCATTGCTTTACTATACAGGGTTCTTGCCTAGTAATACATTTTAACTTTTTACCTTTTGAAAACTTTTGTGAATCCTATTTCTTCACTTGGAATTCAACTGAAGATATGCCACAGAGATAAAAGGTATTTGCTTCATTTTAAAAGCGACAGCCATGATTATTCATTTAATTTTCAAAGACAACTGTCAGAAAGAAAGAATTTTGAGTCAGAATTGCCTGCATTGATTTTTGACTGTCTTTTCTAAGAAGTGAGATTGCAGTCATTTTCCACAGAAAACAGTCCAGGAGTATGATGGTTAGGATGCTAAAAACACATGGACAGCTAAGTAAAACCAGAGACCATCATGTTAAACAAAACAAGTCAAACTCAAGGGTCTATGTGTTCTGCCAATTGTGGAAGCTAAAGAGGAAAAAGGAAAAGAAAGATGGAGGTGGATCTCATAGAATCAAAGGGTAATCGGAAGAGGAAAGGGAACAAAGGGTGGGAGGTGCAGAGGGGGCAGGGAAGTGCTGGGGAGTCATATTGTGATATTGTGTGCATGTATGAATATGAAAATGTAACCAAAAAATCCCATCATTATGTACAATTACAAAACACCAATAAAAAATGTGGGAAAAATATGAATGATTCTGGTGTAAGGAAAAAAAAATAAAACTTTTGAGATATTATCAGAATTTAGTTGTTAAAGAATGTAAGTATGAAATCTGAGGGCTTACTTTTCTTATACATTATTTTCGAGAATTAAATAATACATATTAACTTGAAACATTGCACAAAGATGTCCTGAGTTAGTTACAGAAGTTAGTAACGTATCTGTTAAAATAAAAGGAACTTGGACTGGGGATACAGATCAGGGATAGAGCGTTTGTCTAGCATGCACAAGGACGGAGGTCAATCTCCAGGACCAAGAAAAACAACACAAAACAAAAGGAATCAACAACTATGTGATCAAAAACTAAAAGCTATCAGACATTCTCTGTCTGTAGGGTTTGGCTGCACCTGGGTTCTTCCTGCTGGATGTGCTCATTGCCACCATCTTGCTGCAGGGGCAGGAGAGAGCTGGACTCTCATCCCAGCTCCACAAGTCCTGAAGCAAGCTGGGATGGACGGGGCTGGCTGCAGTGGATCACAAGGTTGGAGGGACCCAACAGGGCCCTCCTGCTCCCCAATCCCCAGTCTCCTAACCCCTCCCTAGCCACCACCCTGGCCCAATGATCACAGCAATGTGACCAGTCCACAGTTCTTAGTGACTAGTCCTTATCTGCCCCATGCACAACAGCTCTCTGCAACAGGCACACAAGTCTCAGCACTCAACCCTCAGGACTGCTTGGGACAGAAGTGCCTGACTACTTAACAGGAGTTATTTGGTTTAAAACTGGATATAGTTTGTATTACGTGCTATTAATATTGATCTATACCTTAAGGGGTGAGGTACTTGAAACCCTCAGGGACACTATAAGTCTACAAGGCAGAAACTGTACTGCCTCAGATCCACACTGCTAGAAGGGAGGACACATGAACAACATGAAAAAACAAGGGAACAAAGCATGCCAAACAAACGAAGATGCTCCAAAAATAGAATCCATTGACAATCCAGTAGAAGAAACATCAGAAAAGGAGTTTGGAATGTACACGGTTAAACTGATCCACCACAAAGGATGATCTATGGAGTGAAATTAGATAAATTTCAGGAGGTAAAAGATCAGTTCAATTACATGATAGAGATCATGAAAAGAAATCAAGCAGAAGTTCTTGAAATGAAGGAATCAATAGGCCAAGTTAAAAATTCACTGGAAAGGATCACCAACAGACTAGACCACTTAGAAGACAGAACCTCAAGCAATGAAGACAAAATATATAATCTTGAAAATAAAGTTGACCCCAGAGAAGATGGTAAGAAACCATGAACAGAACTTCTAAGAATTATGGGATAAGATGAAAAGACCAAATTGGAAATTTATCTGGATAGAGGAAGGCATGGAGATACAAACCAAAGGAATGTGCAATCTTTTCGATGAATTAATATCAGAAAATTTCACATACCTGAAGAATGAAATTAAAAATCAAATACAAGAGTCTTATTAGAGGACCCAAAATGTACAAAAGTACAACAGATCCACACCAAGGCACATTGCAATGAAACTGCCCAGCATACAGAATAAGGACAGAATTTTAAAGACTGCAAAACAAAAATATCAGATTACATATGGGGGAAACCAATTTGGATCTCAGATGATTTCCCAACCCAGGCCTTCAAAGCTAGGAGGATATGGAACAACATATACCAAGTGCTGAAAGAAAATGGATGCCAACTGAAAATTTTGAATCCAGAAAATTAAGCTTCAGATTTGAAGGTGAATTCGATGATAAACAAAAGTTTAAAGAATTCACAACTAGAAAGCTGCACTACAGAACATTCTCAGCAAAATATTACATGAGGAGGAAATACAGAAAAAAAAAAGTGAAAACAATCAAAGGGAAGAACCACAGTAAAGAAAAAGACAATCAATATGCTATCTCCAAAAGACACCTCCCAGGACAAGACATCCACAATCCACAGACTGAAGGTGAAAGGATGTGAAAAAACACATTACTCACATAGACCATGTAAACAAGCAGGGTTTCTATCCTCATATCAGATGAAGTGAACTTTAAGTCAAAGTTAGTCATAAGGAACAAAGAAGGCCATTTGATACTGCTTAAGGGAGTTAGTTATATATCAATAAGACATAATAATCATAAATATTTATGCCCCCCAAATGGAGCATCTACAAACATCAAACAAACCCTTCTCAATTACAAGAATGAAATAGACCACAACATAATAATACTGGGTGACTTCAACACATCTCTCTCACTATTGGATAGATCTTCCAAATAAAAACTAAACCAAAGATATAGAACTAAATAATATGATCAATAATTTGGACTTAACAGACACATATAGAATATTTCATTTATCAACGAGCAAATACATTTTCTTCTCAGCAGCATGAATCTTTCTCTAAAATAGACCATATGTTATGCCACAAAGCAACTCTTAGCAAATTCAAAAAACTACAGATAATACCCTGCATTCTAAAAGATCCTAATGAAATGAAACTAGAAATCAACAATAAAATAAAAAATACAAGCTACTCTAACACCTGGAGATTAAATGATATTCTATTGAATGGCAAATGAATGGTCAGCAGAAGAAATCAGGGTTGAAATAAAAAATACTTAGAAGTAAATGGGAACACCAATACAACATATCAAAATCTCTGGGACACTATGAAGGCAGTGCTAAGAAGAAAGTTCATTCCACAGGTTCATTCATTAAAAAAATAGAAAGCCAACAAATAAATGACCTAACATTACATCCAAAGCCCTAGAAAAAGAAGAACAAATAAACACCAAAAGAAGAAGATAGGAAATAATTAAAATCAGAGCTAAAAATCAATGAAATTGAAACAAAAGTAGCAATTCAAAAATTTGACAAAAAGTGCTTTGAAAAATATAAATGAAATTGATAAACCTTTAGCCACACTAATGAAGAGAGAGAAAACTCAAATTACTAAAATTTGTGATGAGAAAGGAAATATCACAACAGACACTACTGAAATATAGAAGATAATTAGAAACCATTTTGAAAATTTATGCTCCAATAAAATAGAAAATCTTGAAGATATTGACAAATTTCTAAAGACATACAATCTACCCAAACTGAATCAGGAGGACATATACAATTTAAACAAATCAATTTCAAACAATACTATAGAAGATTCCATCAAAAGCCTACCAACCAAGAAAAACCCAGAACCAGATGGATTCTCAGTTGAGTTCTATAAAACCTTGAAAGAACAATTAACACCAATACTCCTCAAATTATTCCATGAAATATAAAAGGAGGAAATCCTTTCAAACTTATTCTGTGAGGCTAGTATCACCCTGATACCAAAATCAGACAAGGACACATCAAGGAAAGAAAACTTCAGACCAATATCCCTGATTAACATAGATGCAAAAATTTTCAATAAAATTCTGGCAAATCGCATACAAAAACATTTTAAAAAGACAGTGCACCATGATCAAGTAGGGTTCATCCCAGAGATGCAGGGTTTCAACACATGAAAATCAATCAATGTAATTCATCACATCAATAGACCTGAAAACAAGAATCACATGATCATCTCAATAGATAGAGCAAAAACGTCTAATGAAATACAGCACCCCTTCACGTTCAAAACAATAGAAAAACTAGGGATAGTAGGAACATACCTCAATAAAGCCACATATGTCAAACCCAAGGCCAACATAATTCTAAATGGAGAAAAACTGAAAGCATTGCCTCTAAAAACTGGAACAAGACAAAGATGCTCTCTTTCACCACTTCTATTCAACATAGAACTGGAAACTCTAGCCAGAGCAATCATACAGATGAAAGAAATTAAAGGAAGATGAACAGGAAAAGATGAACTCAAACTATTACTACTTGATTCTATAGAAGATCCAAAAAATTTCACCAGAAAACTTTTAGAATTAATAAATGAATTCAGCAGTGTAACAGGATATAAAATCAAAACCCATGAATCAAACACATTCCTATATATCAATGATGAATTCACTGAAAGAAAATTTAGGAAAACTACCCTATTCAAAATAACCTCAAAAAAAAAAAAAAAAAAAAACTCAGAACTCAATCTAAAAGAAGAGGTAAAAGACCTCTATGATGAAAACTATAGAACACTAAAGAAAGAAATTAAAGAAGACCTTAGAAGATGAAAAGATCTCCCACACTCTTAGATAGGCAAAATTAATAGTATCAAAATAGTCATGCTACCAAAAGTGTTATACAGATTTAATGCAATTCCTATTAAAATCTCAATGACATTCTTCACAGAAATAGAAAACCCAATCATGAAATTCATTTGGAAAAATAAGAGACCCAGAATAGCCAAATCAATCCTTAGCAAGAAGAGTGAAGCAGGAGGCATCATAATACCAGACCTTAAATTATACTGCAGAGAACATAGTAACAAAAATGGCATGGTATTGGCACCAAAACAGACATGTAGACCAATGTACAGAATAGAAGACACAGAGACAAACCCACATAAATAAAGTTGTCTAATACTAGAAAAGGTGCCATAAACATTCACTTGAGAAAAGATAGCCTCTTCAACAAATGGTGCTTGGAAAACTGGAATTCCATATGTAACAAAATGAAATTAGATCCCTCTCTCTCACCCTGCACAAAATTCAACACAAAGTGCCTCTAAGGCTTAGGCACTAGAACCGAGACCCTACACCTAACAGAAGAAAACTAGGCCCAAATCTTCATCAAGTTTGCTTAGGAACTGACTTCCTTAAAAAGATTCCTAAATCACAAGAAGTAAAATCAGGAATCAATAAATGGGATGGATTCAGACTACAAAGCTTATTCTCAGCAAGGAAACAATAAATAACATGAAGAGAAAGCCTGTAGAATGAGACAAAATCTTGAAATCTTTACACCATGCACCTCAGATAGAACACTAATCTCCAGGATACATAAAGAACTCAGAAAACTTAACACCATAAAACCAAATAAAGTTGTACCCCATTTGTATACAATGAATAAAAATGCAGTCTGTAAAAATAAAAAAAACTCAATAAATGGGCAAAGGAACTGAACAGACACT
This sequence comes from Sciurus carolinensis, assembly GCF_902686445.1. NCBI lineage: Eukaryota > Metazoa > Chordata > Mammalia > Rodentia > Sciuridae > Sciurus > Sciurus carolinensis. Next base: position 93,407,501 of record NC_062224.1, read on the forward strand.
TCAAAGAAGAAATACAATCAATCAACAAATATATGAAAAAATGTTCAACATCTCTAGCAATTGGATAAATGCAAATCAAAACTACTCTAAGATTTCATCTCATTCCAGTCAGAATGGCAATTATCAAGAATATAAGTAACAATAAATGTTGGCAAGGATGTGGGGGAAAAGATATACTCATACATTGCTAGTGGAACTGCAAATTGGTGCAACCATCATGGAAAGCAGTATGGAGACCCCTTGGAAAACAAGGAATGGAACCACCCCATTTGACCCAGCTATCCCACTCCTCGGTTTATATCCAAAGGACTTAAAATCAGCATACTGTAGTGACACAGTCACATCAATTCACAATATCCAAACTATGGAACCAAACTAGATGCCCTTCAACAGAGGAATGGATAAAGAAAATGTGGTATATATACACAATGCAATATTACTCGTCCTTAAAGAAGAATGAAATTATGGCATTTGTAGGCAAATAGATGGAGCTAAAGAATATCATGCTAAGCCAATCCCCCAAAACCAATGACCAGATGTTTTCTCTGATATGTGGATACTAATTCATAATAAATGTGGGAGGGGGTAGGGAAAAATTGACATACTAAGCATTAGACAAAGGGGAGTGAAAAGAGGGGAGATAATATGGGATAGGATGGATAGTAGAATGAATCAGACATTCTTATCTTATGTACATATATGATTACACATCCTATATGATTCTACATCATGTACAACCAGAAGAATGAGAAGTTATGTACCATTTACATACAAAGTGTTAAAATGCATTCTACTGCCACGCATAACTAATTAGAACAAATTTTTTAAAATTTTAAACTTTTTTCTTTAAAGAAATATAAATGCAGTAAACATTAATGTGCTTTTCAGTCATTTAATCAGTTATATCTGCCAAATGGCATTATCATTTCTCAGTTTTTATGTCACCATCTTGTCCACAAGTATATCATGAAATTTCTCCATGAGAAATACTGGGCACTGGGCAAATTCTTGCTCAGAAACCTCATCACAGCTACCAAAGTTCTTTTCTCATTTTTTTTTTAAATAACTCTATTGCAATATAGAGACTGAAAAATATAAAAGAAACCAGAGACCATGATGTGCAATTTTTGGCCAGTGCTATGTTCAAGTGTACACAAAAATGGAAAAAGTGCATAATTAAGGAAAAACCATTTTCAATGAATATTATTTTCCAATCATCAACTTTCTTTGTATTTTCATCACATTTAAATAAAACATCATTCTGAATGTGTTTTTTAAGTTTTGCCTTTTCCCCCATTGAGCATGTGCTGCTTAATGCAGTCATGCTGTAATACATTGAAACTCAATAAAAGTACATTTTAGAATGGCTTAGTGAGATTATAGGCAATTGAACTTTACAAGCTTCATTTTATTTTAATGCAAATTACTCTTCATTTTAAAATGCATATTTTTCACCTTATTAAGCATATGATTCATTTGAAAAAAAAACTCTTCATACTAAGTAAGGTTAGGTATAAATCAAATGTGTTTTTTACTTAAAAAAAGAACAAATAGTTTTTTTGTATAGAAGTTTCTGAATGTAACTTAATAAACTTTAACATAAGGAGCAGAGGAAGCCACTTTAGGATATGATTGTTATTCCCTAATTCTTTGCATGGCTGGTTCTTTCTCAACCTTCAGGTCTTGAGTTAGTGATAAATGAACATCCTATCAAAGTATGCCTGCTCATTACACTCACCCATATAATAATATTTATTTTATTGATAGCATTTGTGTAAGCTGGAATTTTACCATCTCCTGCCACTAGAATGCACATTCAGGAGGTTGGGAAATTCTTCACCACTGAGTACTAAGAATCTAGGACTTCAGCTCTGGCAGTCATTTGTCAATAAACCAACTATGAGACAGACATTGCCTTTCAAGAAATTACTTCAAGAAATTCTCAGAAACACTATCATATTCAGAATTTCTTTTGTTTTACCTAGCAATTTAGGTCTCAAAAGAATGCTTTGAGTGGGTCTCTATGTTGTTGTTAGCTATTACATATTAATATTAAATGCATCTATTTCCCAAATAACAAGCTGAGTCTACTTTAAACTTTTGCACAATCGTTTTATGGAAAAATTTTAGGTTTTTAAATCATTAAAGACATAAAGTAACCTATAAGAAAAATCGTCATTTTTATTAGAGTGCTTCTTAGTTATCTACAAGTTTTATTTAATGGAAAATTTCCTTTTTGAAGGAATTTTAAATAAAGAATATGTGTATTTCCATTTTTAAGCAAGTCTTTATCAATATGTTTAGTTTTCTGGAAATTAAAAAATGCATGGAGATGTCATATCATGGTTGAGTCAATACAAATACAAACCAGAATCTGCCCTCTAGGTAAAATGACATGTAGAGTTTATCTTAAATTAAGATGACTAAAATTTGTATTTATTTTAATACTTACTTTTAATTGAAAAATATTAATTTTATATATTTGCATTTTTGTATTGTATATTATGTTTTAACATATATGTATGTATATGCAATGTGTATATATATATATATATATATATATTAGGATGATTACAACAAGCTAATTAAAGTATCCCAGATGCTTATAACTTTTTATAGTGAGAACATTGAAATTCTCTTAGCAATTCTTAAATATACATAATTATTAACTTTTGCCATCATGCTGTATGGTAGATGTCTAAAACTTATTCCTCTTAGCTGAAATCTTGAACCCTTTAATCACTATCTACCCATACAGACTCTGGTAACCACTTTTTACTCTCTATTTTTATGACTTCAACTATTTAGTGTCATAATGAAAAATTCTCTTTTTATCATTTAGTATGCATACTTTTTGGTCTTTGTTGTCTATTTAATTTAGGAACAAAACAAGATCTATGATTTATAATTAACAGCTATAACTCCCCTCAGCAGCACAGTATCATGTACAATGTGACATTCAGTAAATTATTTTCCGTATATGGACATGGACTTAGGTTTAAAAATGCAAGTTTTCATTAAATTCTTTTGATAAAACTACAGTAAACTATGTTTTAAGAAGAGTAAACAATATTGAACTTTGGAGATCATATTACTGTTAAATTATCTAACTTTTTTGAAAACATTACAATTAAAATAAACAAATTAACTTCCTACCTCAGTAAGTTTGTTTTGTTGTGTTTCAAAGACCTAAGTTTGTTCTGTTAAACCTGCCCAGCCACATGATCAATGAGTAAGGAGAAGGCCATTGAGGACAAAGCCATCACTGGTCGATAGCAGTCGCAGAGCAAGGTGGTGGGTGAGTCAGGTCACCTGCATCGCAGAGCTAGCCAGAGGCTTCTTTATAGGGTGGTACAGGCATTTCAAATTATTCCTGAGGGCGTGGCCATCATCATCAGAAGGGCAGCTCCCTTTCTGAGACACCCACAGGAGACTGGAGGACCTCTGACAAGACCCAGGAATCAAGAAGAGGAGGTATTGAGATACTCAGAACCAAATCAGAGCCACTGGGTGAGTCTCTCCCACTGGTTGGGCTCCCCAGATGGGGCAGTAGTCCCGAAACACAGGGAACTTTGTGGAATAGAGCGGCCCAGTGAGACTCCCCTGCTGGAGCTGAGTACCCAGTCAACCAGGAGCATTGCAGAGGAGGGCCACACAGGAGAGGCTTCAAAACAGAGTGAGGGTCTGAGGCCCAAATGGTAGCTCCAGTCCCCAGAGGAGGGCTGCTCAGAGAGGGAGTCCCTCACACAGACAGGCTCCTCAGCCCAGGCAGTAGGTCAAGACCCCTGGGAACATCACAGAGGAGGGCTTCCCCATCCAGGTGGTAGTTCTGAACCGAAGGGAACTGCTCAGAGGAGAGCTGCCCAGAAAAACTTCCCTACCGGGTGAATCTTCCCCGCTAGGTGAGGCTTTCCCACCAGGGCAGTAGAACCAGAGACACAGGTCCAGATCAGAAGTACCCCAGTCTGCAGTCTAGTCCCCCTTTGGCTGACCATCAGTCAACAAGTGAAAATGCCTTTACCGACTGACATGGAATATACCCTGCCTGAAAACCACCACCCCTAGAGGGGCAGCTTCCTAGTGGAGCACCGCATTATCAAGTTCCTCCAAGACTTAAGGCTACTGAAGGATGAGAGGTGAGTTATTGGACATCTACAGAGACAATATTAGTCAACAGAGAAAATCTGCAATATCCCAGAGTTTCACTACTACAGGGGTAGATACCTGAACAACATGAGAAAACAAGGGAAGAAAATGTCCCAAACAAACCTAGACGGTATAGCAATAAAATCCAATGACAGCATGGCAGAAGAAATGTAAGAAAGGGAGTGCAGAATGTACATAATCAAAATGATCAGAGAAGCAAACGAGGAGATGAAAGAGCAAATGCAGGCATTGAATGATGAGATGAAAGAGCAAATGCAGGCATTGAATGATTGCAACAATCGACAGTTAAAAGAGCAAATACAGGAAGCAAAAGATCATTTCAAAAAAGAAATAGAGATATTGAAAAAACCAGACATCCTTGAAATGAAGGAAACAATTAACCAAATTAAGAACTCCATAGAAAGCATAACCAATAGGATAGAACACCTGGAAGACAGAACCTCAGATATCGAAGAAAAATAATTAATCTTGAAAACGAAGTTGACCAAACAGTGAAGACGGTAAGAAATCATGAACAGAATCTACAAAAACTATGGGATATCATGAAAAGGCCAAATTTAAGAATTATTGGGATTGAGGAAGGCTTAGAGAAACAAACAAAAGGAATGAATAATATATTCAAAGAAATAATATCAGAAAATTTCCCAAATCTGAAGAATGAAATGGAAAATCAAGTTCAAGAGGCTTATAGGACTCCAAATATACAAAATTACAACAGACCCGCACCAAGGTACATTATAATGAAAATACCTAAATATACAAAGTAAAGACAGAATTTTAAAGGCTGCGAGAGAAAATAATCAAATTATATTCAGGGGAAACCAATACGGATATCAGTAGATTTTTCAATCCAGACCCTAAAAACTACAAGGGCCTGGAACAACATTTTTCAAGCCCTGAAAGAAAACTGATGCCAACCAAAAATCTTATACCCAGCAAAACTTACTTTCAGATTTGACAACAAAATAAAATCCTTCCATAATAAACAAAAGCTAAAAGAATTTACAAAAAGAAAGCCAGCATTACAGAACATTCTCAGCAAAATATTCCATGAGGAAGAGATGAAAAACAACAATGTAAATCAACAAAGGGAAGAACTACCCTAAAGGAACAGCCAGATAAAGGAGAAACCAAGTCGTGTCAACAACAACAAAAAAAAATGAGCCAAATGATAGGGAATACAAATCATACCTCAATAATAACCCTGAATGTTAATGGCCTGAACTCATCAATTGAAAGACATAGACTTGCAGATTGGATTAAAAAGAAAGATCAAACAATTTGCTGCCTACAAGAGACTTGTCTCATAGAAAGAGATTCCCACAGACTAAAGGTGAAATGATGGGAAAAAACATACCGTGCACACTGACACAGCAAAAAAGCCAGAGTATCCATTCTCATATAAGATAATGTGGACTTCAAGCACAAGTTAGTCACAAGGGATAAAGAAGGACATTTCATACTGCTTAAGGGAAGCATAAATCAGCAAGACATAACAATCATAAATATCTATGCCCCAAATAGTGGCTCATCCATGTATGTCAAACAAATCCTCTCAGTTCCAGAAATCAAATAGGCCACAACACAATAATACTAGGTGATTTTAACACACCTCTCTCACCACTGGACAGATCATCCAAACAAAAATTGAACAAAGAAACCATAGATCTCAAAAACACAATCAATAATTTAGACTTAACGGACATTTATAGAATATACCATCCAACAAAAAGCGAATACACTTTCTTCTCAACAGAACATGAATCTTTCTCTAAAATAGACCATATTCTATGCCACAAAGCTAATGTTAGCAGGTACAAGAAGATAGAGATACTATCTTGCATTCTTTCAGATCATAATGGATTGAAATTAGAAATAAATGACAGAGTAAAAACCAGAAACTACTGCAATGCCTGGAGATTAAATAATATGCTATTGTATGATGAATGGATAACAGAAGACATCAGGAAGGAAATTAAAAAATTCTTAGAGGTAAATGAGAACAAAGAAACAACATATCAAAATCTCTGGGACACTATGAAATCAGTACTTAGAGGAAAATTTATTTCATGGACTGCATTCAATAAAAGAAGAAAAAAAAATCAACAAATAAACGACCTAACACTATAGCTCAAAGTCCTACAAGAAGAAAAACAGAGATACACCAATAGTAGTGGAAGACAGGAAATAGTTAAAATCAGAGCTGAAATCAATGAAATTGAAAAAAAAGAAACAATACAAAAATTGACCAAATAAATAGTTGGTTCTTTGAAAAAATAAACAAAATTGATAAACACTTAGCCACACTAACAAAAAGGAGGGAGAAAACCCAAATTACTAAAATTCGGAATGAACAAGGAAATATCACAACAGACACAATTGAAATACAAAACACAATAGGAAGCTATTTTGAAAATCTATATTCCAACAAAATAGAAAATCTCGAAGACATCAACAGGTTTCTAGAGACATATGAATTACCTAAACTGAAACAGGAGGACGTACACAATTTAAATAGATCAATTTCAAGTAATGAAATAGAAGAAGTCATCAAAAGCCTACCAAGAAAGAAAAGTCCGGGACCAGATGGGTTCTCAGTCAAGTTCTACAAAACTTTTAAAGAAGAGCTCATTCCAACACTTCTCAAAGTATTCTATGAAATAGAAGATGAGGGAACCCTCCCAAACTCATACTATGAATCCAATATCACCGATACCTAAACCAGACAGAGACACATCGAGGAAAGAAAATTTCAGACCAATATCCTTAATGAACATTGACACAAAAATTCTCAACAAAATCTTAGCAAATTGCATACAAAAATAGATTAAAAAGACAGTGTACCACGAACAAGTGGGTTTTATCTCAGGGATGCAAGGTTGGTTCAACATCAGGAAATCAATAAATGTCATTCACCATATCAACAGACTTAAAGTTAAGAATCACATGATTATTTCAATAGATGCAGAAAAAGCATTTGATAAAATATAGCACCCCTTCATGCTCAAAAAACTAGAAAAAATAGGGATAGTGGGAACATTCCTTAACATTGTAAAGGCCATCTACGCTAAGTCCATGGCCAATATCATTCTAAATGGTGAAAAACTGAAAGCATTCCCCCTAACAACTGGAACAAGGCAAGATGCCCTCTTTCACCACTTCTATTCAACATTGTCCTCAAATGTCTAGCCAGAGTAATTAGACAGAACAAGGAAATTAAAGGAATATGAATAGGAAAAGAAGAACTCAAATTATCCTTATTTACTGATGACATGATTATATATTTAGAGGAACCTGGAAATTCCACCAGAAAACTTTTAAAACTCATAAGTGAGTTAGTAAAGTAGCAGGATATAAGATCAATGCTCGTAAATCCAATGCATTTTATACATAAGTGATGAATCTTCAGAAAGAGAAATTAGAAAAACTACCCAATTCACAATAGCTTCAAAAAAAATAAAACACTTGGGAATCAATCTCACAAAAGAGGTGAAAGACCTCTACAATGACAGAACACTACCACAGAACAGACCTCTACCACAGAACACTAAAGAAAGAAATTAAAGAAAACCTTAGAAGATGGAAAGATCTCCCTTGTTCTTGGATAGGAAGAACTAATATTGTCAAAATGGCCATACTACCAAAAGTGCTATACAGATTCAATGCAATTCCAATTAAAAACCGAATGACATACCTTACAGAAATAGAGCAAGCAATCATGAAATTCATCTGGAAGAATAAGAAACCCAGAATAGCTAAAGCAATCCTTAGCAGGAAGAATGAAACAGGGAGTATCGCAATACCAGAACTTCAATTATACTAGAAAGCAATAGTAACAAAAACGGCATGGTATTGGCACCAAAATAGACAGGTAGATCAATGGTACAGAATAGAGGACATGGACACAAACCCAAATAAATACAATTTTCTCATACTAGACAAAGGTGCCAAAAATATGCAATGGAGAAAAGACAGCCTGTTCAACCAATGGTGCTGGGAAAACTGGAAATCCAGATGCAACAGAATGAAACTAAACCCCTATCTCTCACCCTGCACAAAAATCAACTTGAAATGGATCAAGGACCTTGAAATCAGACCAAAGACCCTGCATCTTATAGAAGAAAAAGTAGTTCCAAATCTTCAACTAGTTGGCTTAGGATCAAACTTCCTTAACAGGACTCCCATAACACAAGAAATAAAAGCAAGAATCAATACCTGGGATCGATTCAAACTAAAAAGCTTTCTCTCAGCAACGGAAACTATCAGCAATGTGAAGGGAGAACCTACAGAGTGGGAGAAAATCTTTGCCACTCATACTTCAGATAGAGCACTAATTTCCAGAATATATAAAGAACTCAAAAAACTCTACACGAAGAATACAAATAACCCAATCAACAAATGGGCTAAGGAAATTAACAGACCCTTCATAGAAGAAGATCTACAAGCAATCAACAGATATATGAAAAAATGTTCACTATCTTTAGTAATAAGAGAAATGCAAATCAAAACTACACTAAGATTCCATCTCACCCCAATTAGAATGGCGATTATCAAGAATACTAGCAACAATAGGTGCTGGCGAAGATGTGGAGAAAAAGGTACACTTATACATTGCTGGTGGGACTGCAAATTAGTGCTGCCACTCTGGAAAGCATTATCGAGATTCCTTAGAAAACTTGGAATGGACCCACCATTTGACCCAGCTATCCCACTCCTTGGCCTATACCCAAAGGATTTAAAATCAGCATACTACAGGGATATAGCCACAACAATGTTCATAGCTGCTCAATTCACAATAGCCAGACTGTGGAACCAACCTAGATGCCCTCCAATTGATGAATGGATAAAGAAACTGTGATATTTATACATACACACACACACACACACACATACACACACACAATGGAATATTACTCAGCCATAAAGAAAGATTAAATTATGGCATTTGCAGGCAAATGGATGAAATTGGAGAATATCATGCTAAGTGAGATAAGCCAATCTCAAAAAAATCAAAGGACGAATGATCTCACTGATAAGCGGATGATGATACACAATGGGGGCTGGGAAGAGGGCAAGAATGGAGGAAGGAGGGACTGTATAGTAGGATAAGAGGGGTGGGAGGGTTGGGGGGAAGAAAAAAGTAACAGAATGAATCAAAAACTATTACCCTAGGTAAATGTATGATTACACAAATGGTATGCCTCTACTTCATGTACAAACAGAGAAACAAGATGTATCCCATTTGTTTACAATAAAAATGAATAAAAATAAATAAATAAATAAAGAGAAGGCAAAGTTTGTTATTAACATATATCCTTACTAGAAAAACAAATGAGTAGTAATTTTGTGTTAGCAGATTTATCGTCTTATATGAACTGTAAACCAAAGATATAATAGCAGGCTCTCATCAAGTGTCCATTGCACGCAATGGTGCAAAACTCAGAGAAACCCATTCCCTCACTATCAGATTCTACCATCTATCTGATGTAACTAACATAAACAGACTACTAAAAATAAAAGATGCAAGGATGAAATTAATACACATCGAGAATTTTTTTGGATAGACTGTCAACAGAGAGAAGGAAATTATAAACTGGAAAAAGTAAACTATTACTAGGAACATATAGGTATGATTTTGGTATGAAATTTTATACAATAGCTTTTGGAAGGGCTGAAGGTCAAACACAAAAGGTGAAGATGTTATTTGTGTTAGAATAACAGACAGCCCTGAAGGCACCATCTTGGAATCTGAGGTTCAAGTTCATAGCAGTAGATGGGCACACACTAAATTACTGATCACAAACCTTAATGTTAATACATTTTGCCAATCAACAATCACCCATTCTCCACAACAATCACTTACAACTTTTGGTTAACTATGATGAAATCTACATGTTTCTGAGATTTATCTGATGAACCCACTTGACAAGAAAAATGTGGGAATCATCAGAATGGAGCTTACTCCAATCCACACTCAACTTTTCCTCATTTTCCAATATTACGATGGAAGAGATAGTGGGTTATATAGTGTCCCCCCAAAATTCATGTAGGTCTGGAAACTCCTGAAATCTAATAATAATCTAATGTGATTTCTACTTTCCAACAAAACCATAAACATGTTATTTTCTCCGTGAGTCTCCAGGAAAAAACCAACCTTGCCAAAGGCTTGATTTCGGACTTTTGGCTCCTGAACTATGAGAGAATAAATTTCTCCTCTTAAGCCGGTCAATTTATGGCAATTTGTTATGAAAGCCCTAGGAAACTAGTACAGAAGATGAGCCTCAGCAAATATCAAAGACCAAGACCTCCATAATCCGGCAGCTATACTGTATTAGCTAAATTCTTGCCTCTTGCATTAAAAAAGAAGATAAAAAAGAAGACTCCAAACTCTCTCCCACTTATTTTATTTCTTGTATCTCTACTGATTTCCTCTCTAGTCACAGGCACAGACTAATAATTTATATACTTAATGCTATATATATATATTCATTCACACACACACACAAAATGGCATAGTAGATAAGTACTCACATCATACACATTAGACAGAAGGATCATTCTCATAGGGTTAATAGGCAAATCAGCTGGCAAATTTAGAACCTCACCCAAAAGGTAGAATATTAAATATTCCGGTGAAAGAAAAGGTTCATGCAATTTTTATTGATTTTTTTAATTCAGTTGAGTTAAATTGGAAATCATCAAATGAACCTCACCTTCCAGTAAAATATTTTCAGACATAGTATTAGTATTTAGAGAAAACTCCAGCGTCATAAAACATGATCTTTTCTTATACACAAAGTACCTTTTATAAAAAAATTTGATGCACTTTACATGATTTTTTTGGTATTTTCCAACTTTGCCATAAATTCAATACTCATTTAATCTTGAAATTTCCCTTGATTAATTGTAGCCTACAGTAACATCCCCTCTTTTTTCTGACTACCTATACTTAAAGTTGGTATAGGTGTGGGTAGGCAGTAAATATTAACATGCCCTTCAAGAATATGAAATAAAGTCAATAAATGTAGCATGTGAAATTAAATCAAAGTGTCAACCATACCTAACCAAAATATTTTTGCAAAATAAAACAAAAATCTCAAAATGATAATTTGGTTCAAATGCTAGTACTAATAATGTAATTAGAGGACAAATAATATTTGAGTGCTTAATGTGTGCCAGGCACTAAAGTTCTTTAATACACAGTCACTCCTTTAAACATTATAGTACTGAGAGGTAAACACTGTTATTATGTCTTTATTAATGTGACAACAGCAATAGAGTGGTTAAGCAACTTGCCCAATAAACCTTAGTGGTAAGTGTTAAAACCTGGATTAGAATACAGACAGCCACTAAGGAATATTAAAAGCAACTGCTCATTCCAGGAAGCCTATGAAAAAGAATAGCTGAATGAGCAGCACAGGCAGTTCCAATAAATGCAGACAAAGGAAAGACAGTGATAATACAAGAAGACCTTCTATATGCTGGAAACGGTTTACATCTCTAATACAGAAAGAGATGCATCAAGCTCTGATGGCTTGATATCATCAAACATTAAATTCCCTGAGTTTTCTCATCTTGTTCTGATCCCATGCTCACCAAACAACATTCTGATTCGGCGTCCAATATCATGTGCATACAAGAGATGTGCTGTCCAGAAGAACTGAATGTATAGTCTATTAATAGGTTTATTTCTCACTGTAAATGAACAAACTGGAATCTGGTTTCAGACATCAGTCTCGTGTAAGATTCATTAGAGTACAGAAGCCTTCTAAGCTTCATAAACACTGATGGAATGATAAAATCATGTTTCTGCTGTACATAATTGAGACTTAGACTGCCGTGGACGTCAAAGGTAATGTTTGTCCATGAGGCCTCTATTTTGGAGAAATCAGGCATCTCCCTTTAGCACTATCCTCTCTTGAGAAGTGTCATGCCCAACTTCCTCTGCACTCTACACTGTATCCTACAGTCTAATCACAGAATTGAGAGGTTAAAAAGTTCAGGGTTTGGAGAGGTTTTAGAGGTTTCCTAGTCGCAATCTGATGCTTGAATGTTCTCTATAATATCACTACAGTTTCTCAATCAATGCTTGTAAACCTCTAGAGGTTTTCCGTTATCTCACAAGGATACTCTTCCCATATGACAGAAAATGATCCATTTGATCCAGATCCACCTCCTTGAAGCTGGCAAACATAGTCAGGGGCTACTAAGCAAGCCCTATTTTTCTTGCATGTGATAAACTTGTAGCATGAGCAGAAAATTCTCACATCCATATGTGTCTGACCTTCTCAAAGCTAAGCATCTCCAACTTCTTCAAACATTTTGCGATGACCTGTTGGGGTCTTAAGCCCCCTTGCCCTTCTCGACCAGTGACAAGGGAAGGGGACACTCCCCAACAAGGTCAGAACGGGATAGGTAGGGCCGACTGACCGCCCGCTCCCAGCCCTCCAGGTGGAGGACAATCAGACACGTCAGGGAGACCAGTCACAGCAGGAACTCGTTTATTGAGGAAATCGCACAGCTTTTATGTAGGGTGGGGGCTAGGCGGGAACCAAACAGCTTAAAAGTCAGCAAGGCAGGGGGGATTCACTCAGGCGAGAGTCCCATTGGACTATACGGCAAGCATGAGCTGATCATGTTCGCGGAACTGTCTTAACCAATCCCTGAGGGTGGTCCAGTTTATCCTCATGAACCTTTGAAACCGCCTTTGAGCCTTGATTTTGCTCACTCGCCAGGGAGTAAGGAGTCAGCCTGAGTTAGTTAACGTGTCATTAGTCCCAACAATGACCCAAGTTTCCAGTATATTTTAAGCCTGTTCCAGCTTAAGCAATCACTGGTTAGAGTATATCACCTTAAGTTTCGTAAAATTAGTTCTGTGACCTGACCAACAGAAGGACATTTTCTTAATGATCTGCTTCTATTAATGGGCTAAAATTGCATCAGCATTGAGAACATATCATGAAAATGCACTGCAAAACCTATGGTTTTTTTCTCAAAAGGTATTTCCAGACCTCATGTGCCTTTAGTTATTTTCACTTTAGAAGCTAAGCAGATGGACCCTAAAAAAAGGACATAAGCATTTGGGCTTAAAGGAGCCAATAAGCCAGAACACAGTGGTGCACACTTGTGATCCCAGTGACTCTGGAGGCTGAGGCAGGCAGACCCCAAGTCCAAAGCCATCTTCAACAACTTAGTGACCCCCACCTCAAAATAAAAAATAAAAAGGGCTCAGGGCAAAGCTTAATGGTAGAGCTCACCTGATTCAATCCCCAGTACCAAAGAGAAAAATGAACAAACAACCCTTCTTCTCAAGAACTTAGTACCAATTAAGAGAAATATGTGGAACAAGGAGTTGGGGATCAAAATATCAGCTTTATTACTGACACAAGCTGAAGAAAAGAACTTGGTGCGTTCTTGTGTCAGCAATGGCTTTAATACAGAATCCCAGAAATACAATTTTCTACTAGAGGAACAATCTCAGGCCTCTCCATTTACAGCATGGAGAAGCAAGCCAAATTGTGTGCTTCCTACAGTCAGCTGTCACACGAAACGAGGAGAGGCACATGAGGCTGATTCATGCACACCTCATTCTTCCTCTAACTCCAATTAGAGTGTGACGTTTAGGAAAGTCAGGGAGATTCAAGGAAAATCATGGCTTAGAGAAATCAGTATAGGAACACCATCCATAGTCCCAACTTATTTTCTGAACACTTTAGTCTCAAGTCTCTATTGGAACAGGACCATAGCTATGGGAGTTAAGTCAAGGTGAGCATGCTTGTAGAGTCATTGTCTTAGTCAATACAGGTTGCTCTAACAGAATCCCACAGTGTGGGTGCCTTAAACAATCAAGGTTTTGGAGACTGGGAAGTTCATGATGAAGACAACCCAGATTCAGTGGCTGGTGAGGGCTCACTGCCTAGTTTCTGACAGTTACCGACTTTCAATATTTCTCACACGGGGAGAGAGAGATCTTTTCTCTTTTGTTTCTTCTTAGAAGTACACTATTCCCATTCATGAGGACTGCATCTTCATGTCCTAATTACCTCCTAAAGGTCTACCTCCAGACTGTCACATTAGGCACTGGGACTTCAACAAGTGAATTTGGGGCGACACAAACATTTCATCTATAGCAGCCATTATTCCTCATGCAATCCCAGGTCTGCTCCACATGGTCCTTCTGGCAAAATAAACTATTTACATGGCAGCTCAGAATTCCAAGAGGAAAGGGCCAGGAACCTCTAGAACTCTGACAGGATAAACGTGGAACTAACTTTTATCAGTTCCACCATACACTACTGCTAACACAACCCCAGTCCAATTTACCTCAACCACAGGGGACACAGATCCCGCATTTTAATGAAAGGAATACCATAGAATGTTCAGTTATTTTTAATCTGCCACAGTCTACCTCTGGTTACAAATTGCATTTCTCCCCATTTGAAAAACACATTCACTTCTACCAAGAACCCCAAAGCCTCATCTCATAGCATCAACAGTTCCAAGGTCTCATCACCAAAATCAGGACCAGGTATAGAAATAAGTCTTCCCTAATATCTCCTGGAGATGTTTCCTCACAAGACCTGTGAGCTGAGAGACAAGTTACCTGCTGCTCACATACCTTGCAGACAGTCATGATACAAGAACAGGAGAAACAAAGTAAATTTCAGTGTTTATGTTCCCCAATATTTTCTTTCCACCTATTCTTGGTGGTTCTCTTGAAGCCAGGTAGAGTCAGTTATAGTTTATAGTAGTTGCAGCCTGAACTGCCTGTCACAGAATGAGTCCAGTTCCTTTGGTGTCTCAGAAACTGAGTTTTCAAGGTCATGCTTATTCCTTAAAGATCATAGCACTGGCCCAGTTTTAGAAAACATACCATCTCTTATTTTGTAACAATTATCTTTGGAAAACGTTGTGCCCAAAATGAGTACTTACTCCTTTTTTAACATAACAGAATCATTGGTACCAAATATAGGAAAAATTCATTTTTGGTTTTGGCCTCTCCTGCTTTCTGGTCCACTTATATAAATTGTCCAGAATTTAAAATGAAATGTTTATCAGAGCTGAGAGGAAAAAATAAATACCCCCAGCACCTAGAGCTGAAGATATTATTTTCTCATCTTCTAAATTTCCATAATAAAAGAGCAAATCATTTCTAAAAACTTAAAAATATTTTATACGGTTCAACATGTACATACTCAGCATTGTTTCTCACTGCTCATTTTACAGACCACGGTTTGGTGGATTTTTTTTTTCCCCTTATACTAAAGGAAAAAAAAAAAGTGTGCTTTTTGGGAACATGTGGTCTCTGATCAAAGACTCCAGGTCCAGATCAAAGGACAAGGGGAAAACAGATTACTGCTGAGGAAGTTTACCTATCTAAAGATGCAGTGGTCTGGGGAAGTAGGTAAAACTGGAAGTACCTGTTGTGCATAATTTCACATTTTTAGCTCATTTAGAGTGCCCTGGCTTTTCTAGCCAGGGGTGGTTGCAATTGAAGGCTCCATCAGTTGGCTCTATGCACAGATCTTAGTGGGATGGTAATTACCCCATTGTCTGCCTCCTGACCTTTGCCCATCTGCACTCTCTTGCCTGCCTCTCTCACCCAGGGAGAGTTGTTGGATTTATTCTGGGGTGCTTTTCTAGGGACTTTTCTTTCACATACTATAAATTATGTATGTTTGATCTTGCCCTCAATATAAGCCCTCTTGCACTGCATATTGAAGAATTCTCAAAGTTTCTCACATGTGGCTGGCACCCTGCATTACAGTCCAGCAGTGACATCGAGTTTCCTCTTTTAATATATTCCTCTAGTTATTTGACTAAGGATTTCAAAGTAAGGAAAATGTATTATTTGGATTTAGACTTTCATTTAAAACAAGATCTGTAAATTTTTGGAAAATATAAATTCTCTTTAACATCTCAGTATTTTGTCATACTCTATGGAATGTTCGTTATTTTTTTATTTAGAAGTAGATTCTAAGTTGCCCAGACTGGCTTCAAACTTGCAATCCTCCTTCCTTAGCCTCCTGAGTTGCTGGGTCTACAGATATACGCCATGGTGCCCAGTCTTAATTTTCTACTTATCAACAATACTTCTGGAATAGGAAAAATGTCTCCCCAAGAGAAAGAACTAAAACTAATAGCTATGTTTTCTCAGGATCGATTATTCATACAATGTCACTGATTTCTAGTTATAGGCCCTGTTTGTCCTGTGTAATCTCTTTGGTAAGAAATTTTTAAAATCTGTTTATTCTATTTCACATTTATGTAAGCTTCTTTTCATTTAGGAACTTGGTCTTTTTTAATGATGTCACTTTTAGAAATAGAGTATGATGCCTCCCATGTGCTCTCTCTATTCAAATTTGCTCACGTTGCATGATATCATTAAGAATTATTCAGGTAAATCAATTTCATCAAATACTTATCATATTTGTTCTCATCTCATTAGCTTGTAATATTTTTACTGAAATATCAATTTTGAGGGTTGTCTAGTACAGTCTTTATCAACATTTTTCTAATGTCAAAAATTTGCCTTTTTCCAATTTATACATCTCTAGCCTATGCTGCTCTGGCTTTCAGAAATTCAGATAATATGTCACTTGTACCTTTCCATTCATTTTCTTCTCATTCATTATATTCAGATCCAACATGCTCTTGAGAGATAAGCATATTTGATGCCATAGTGGCTTATCTTCAAGAATAATGTTATTTACAATCTGAACGGAAGCTTTCAGAGCAAGACCTACACATGAGGATACAAAGTTTGGAGAAGTCAGGTCTTTTTTTTTCTTTTTTTTTTTTTTTTTTTTTTTTTTTTGATACAGTGATTGAATTCAGGGGCACTTAACCACTGAGCCACATCCCCAGCCCTTATTTGTTTTTGTTTTTGTTTTTTGTTTTTTATTTAGAGACAGGGTCTCACTGAGTTGCTTAGTGTTTCACTAAATTGCTGAGGCTGGCTTTGAACTTGAGATCCTCCTGCCTCAGCCTCATGGGCCCCTGGGATTACAGGCACTTTTCAACAAGTAACTCAGAGTCATCCATTGAAGGTGTCACCTCTCCCAAATTTTAAGCTTCTTCAGGATGGAAACCATCGCATCTTTCATGAGGTCCATAGTAAACCACCAAACCTAAAGTAGGCATCTAATTATTCTAAATGAATTGATTTAACATTTCCATAGAAGAAAACCCCAGTTTATAGTTCTGTGTTATATATTTCTATATTTAATTCCAATGTTATTTTTGAACTCTATTGTGCTAAAACAATGATTAGTGCTACCAAATTTTGTAAAACTAAGTTACTTGAAAGAAATCAACAGAGTCACATCTTTCTCACGTAATACCATATGAGAAAAATGTTTTCTGAGTCTTCTTAAAACAAGGAAAATGATACTCCAGAATATTATTCACCTCTCCATTTTGTTTCTGATACCAAAAAGAACTAGGAGGTGAAATTGAAGAGATGGAAAAGGAAGAAAGATCCATTTCTGGTCTTCTTACACATTTTCCTTCTTCCTCCCTCCTTTAAAAAAAAAAAAGTAGTAAGATATAATTGACAAGTAAAATTTTTATTCAAAGAATACAATGTGATAATCTCTGTGTACACTAAGAAATGATTACCACAATTATTTCACTTCAGTTTCTATATTTTAAACAAAGTCTATCCTTAAAACTCCAGAATATGCACATCTGCTCAGAACTGAGTTATAGCTAACAATCTTCCTGATCATCCAACGGTCTTTGTATTAGAATTACACCAAATCCTAAAAACTGAGGATATCCCTAGATTTCTTTATCTACTTACATGTTTGGGCTAATCTCTCTTTTTACATAATTATGCCTTACCCTAACATGACTATACAATTCACATGCACATGAATTTATAACTTTGTTATCTCTGTCCATATTTTTGCTTGCTTTGTTCTGTGGAGGTGACCATCCAGTTTTCTTATCCCATCATCCATTAGATAGCATATATCCTGCGGCCAGATAGGCTAAATAAAGGCTCTGCTGCATAATGTTGAGGGGCCAGCCACTTATCTACAGGTAAATAAAATATCAACCTTATTATCTTTTCCAGGACATGGCAGGAAAGATTCTTACTAAAAACATTTTCAGAAATAATTTCTTCCTTTATACCAAACTTCATTAAGTCATCCTTGTATCATTTCTACTCATGTTTATAGCAACTATAAAAATATAAAATTAAATTTAAAGATGACCTACATTTGACAACCACAGGGAAAAAAATAAAGCTACATTGTAAATGGTAAAAGTGGTTAAAAAAAAAAAAGTGAAGCTTTTTATTTAACATGTTAAAGTTGATTAGATCCTGGCATTGGTCTCAATTATTAACATACTTTACATCATTACAGTATAGCCTTAAGCATGAAATGTCGACTCAGTGAAAGTGTATGGTTAGGCTTGATTTAGTGTCTAAACCAAGCTCAAACTCAAAATGCTTTCACTACACTCCCCATTTCATTCAAAATTAAAACACAGCCTAGGAATTCAAGAACTAAAGAAATGTCTGTTAACATTTTGAATGTGACTTTTCCACCATAATATCATTCTCCCAAAGTCTGTAACTACAAAGTCAAGAGTTAAACTTCAATATCAGGATGAATAACATGTAGCATAATGGACCCTATAAAGCTGAATGGTGGGGTTCTTAAAAATGAGAAAGCTAAGCATGGTCCCCTGAATCTATTCTAAAGAGAAGGAAAATCTGGTGAGAAATACTAGCAAACTATTTCACTCCCTGATTAAAACAAACACCTGAAAGAGATCTTTAGCATGCCTACCCCTTATCTTATGCTGGCCATGGATGTGGTAAAGGGAGGAGGTGATGTTTAGAGATGCAGCAGACAGCTTGTAACCATGACCACAAAGACTAGTGCTTTGATGGTGGCAGTACAGATGGTGGCAGTATGGAGCTCTTGAACCCACACCAATATACCTACTTCTGGATTCCATTCTGTGGACTAATGAATGATCATATTCAAAAATCACACCACATTTTCCTGGTATACTATGACATGCCAACCCAGATTTCATAACTAATAAAAATAGGAAATAATATCTATTGGTCAAAATGTCAAGCTGTGCCTCTTTAATGCAAATAAAGTTAATACAACCAGGCACAGTGGTGCATGTCTGTAATCCCAGCAGCTCCAGAGGCTGAAGCAGGTGGATCATGAGTTCAAAACCAGCCTCAGCAACTTAGTGAAGCCCTAAGCAACCTAGCAAGGTTGTGTCTCAAAATAAAATATTTAAAAAGGGCTGGGGATATGGCTAGTGGTTAAGTGCTCCTGGGTTCAATGCCTGATTAAAAAAAAAAAAAAAAAAAAAAAAAGGTAATTCAAAGTTTTAAAGATAAAAACCTTAAAAACAAACAAGTTAATAAATCTTTAATATGAAAAAAGCACACATCACACACCTGTAATTTTAGCTACTTGGGAGGCTGAGATAGGAGGATGGTAAGTTCGGAGGCAGCCTCAGCAATTTAGTGAGACCCTGACTCAAAGTAAAATTTAGAAACAAGGGCTGGGAATGCAGCTCAGTTGTACAGTATCCCTGGGTTCAACCCCCAAATACTGCAAAAGGAAGGAAAGAGAAAGAGAGAAAGGGGAAGGAGGTAGGGGAGAGAAATAAGACACATAAACTGCTTCATGACATTATACGTAACAAGCCTAAAATTAAAGATGACATCACACATGCCTTTTCCTACGAGTTTCTGTGTGTGCTCATCAAGGAAGCCAACTATTTTTAGAATATATCAAAACACAAAAGATAGACTGATAAAACTAGCCTGAGTCATTTATCAAGGCTATCAGTATTTATTCATCATCATTATCAACATATATTCAGAGGGCCTTATGTAACTAAAGTTCCAAAAATACAAATATGTGTAAGCCAGAAGTCCTGTAATCAAAAGGATCAAAAACCAATTCACCTTCAAGAGGAAATTAGTAAACTAATAAAACTTACAATGACTACCTATTTCCAAATTCTATTTAGAAAATTCTGTGTATACTTCAGCTTCGGAAAAATGTGGTCCTACCACTTTCAGCTTTCAAGATAAATGATAAAAATAACAAGAGTAGCTACTTATTTTGAAAAAAGTGAAATGAATAAATGCCTAAATAAAGAAATGGCAGCGACAACGATAAATCCTCTTCTTTGTCAGCTTGAGTAGAATAATGTAAGATATGATTCATGTTATTTTGATATTGCTATTTGTATTCAGTGAACTAGGCTGATTCCACAAAAACTGCAATAACATGTCAATTTACATTGTCCTCAAAAGTAAAGATTTTATCATTTTCTCTGGTATAAAATATTACTACTTTTGATATTATTATGGAGAGAAAAGTCAGTACAAAATTTCATTGTGGAATTTCTGTTGGCAGAAATAAAACTTAACTTATGACCAGAATCCATTAAAGTTTTAATTAAGAAATGCTTAGAAAAAAATTAGATATTAAATTGATTCAAATATACATAGCATCAAGGTCATGTTTAGAAATTTGATATCACTAGGGTTGCCAGAGAAAACATATGAGGCAAGATTTAGGACAAATTTATGTTTAACACGTCTATGAAGTTTATCTGGAATTCCAGTGTTATAAGGTATTCTGTTATTTTTGTTTGTTTTGTGAATACTGAACCCTAAATAACAATTTTCCTAAAATTTTTACTTTTCGTTTCTCTGGCATTATAGGTTACTATTTCATTGAAGTAGATAAGTTTTAATAGTCAAATAATCAAATATTTATTCCAATGTTTAAATTAAACACTGGAGATTGAAATTATATAGATGCATAACAGTTTGTTTTGGTACCAGGGATTGAACTCAGGGGCATTCGACCACTGAGTCACATCCCCAGCCTTTTTTTTGTATTTTATTTAGAGACACTAAATACTAAGCAACACTGAGTTGCTTAGTGCTTTGCTTTTACTGAGGCTGGCTTTGAACTTGTGATCCTGTTGCCTCAGCCTCCCCAACCATTGGGATTACAGGCATGTGCCAAGGCACCTGGCTCACAACAGTTTTTAACCTTTAGCGGGTCCATCGCTATAATGGGGTAATAATTACTGGACTTTTTACTTCCCTATCATGTTTCTTATGAAGGATACTTGTGGGAATAGTACCCAGGGGACCCTCAGTGTCCTGTTATAAACCCAGGTGTATTGGCAGCCATTCCATTATCCTCTTTAGTCAGCTCTTTTGCTGCTGTGAAAAAAAAAGACATGAGAAGAACAATTTTAAGAAGGAAAAGTTTATTTTGGGACTCACAGTTTGAGGTCTCAATCCATAGATGGCCCACTCCATTCCTCCGGGCCTGATGGGAGTCAGGGTATCATGGTGGACATGTGGTAGAGGAAATTAACTGGGAACATGGCACCAGGAAGCAGAGAGACATTCCACTCTCCAGTGACAAAATATATACCCCAAAGACATACCCCCAATGACTCACCTCCTCCAGTCACACACTACCTGCCTTCAGTTACCACTCAGTTAATCCCATCAGGGAATTAATTCACTGATTGGGTTAAGGCTCTCATAACCAAATCATTTCACCTCAAAACCTTCTTGCATTGTCTCACACATGAGTTTTTGGGGGTACCTCTCATATGGAAACCATTAGTTGCTTCTCTTCCCCATCACCCTAGTCCCCAAACACAAGAGGGTCTTGTATGGACACAGTTTGCCACCTGTTTTATCTACAGATCTACAGTATTTTTTCTGCATCCTTGATATTTCTCAAACTTTAGCTTTAATTAATAAAGAGGTTCTATCTAAAGAAATTTAATTTGTTATACTCATTTTTTTCTTCTTATTCCTCAAGGTCTGCCTTGAGAACCATCTGGATGACTACTATCACCAGACATTCACAACTGCCAACTCTTCCTCTCATTTTTCACATCTTCCAAGAGAAAAATGTCAATTGATTTCTCAAAGAAGTATGAATTCAGAAAAAAAATCAAGATTACCTTATAAAGAGGAAAAAAAGACTCAAAAAAGCAACTGGTAAAGTTAAACAATCATGTTCCATGAACTCCATATCAGATGGTCATAGAAGCAATTCTAGAATGCAAAGTTGGGAAGAGAGGTACATAATAGGAACTCTCCTAAAATACAACTGCATGTTATTTCAGTACTTTTGAGATCATCGTTACCTCCTTTTCATTATATTTTCTATTTTATTTATTTATTTATTTATTTGTTTATTTATTTAAAACTCTCTGCCCGACTTTCTCAACTACAAATATCAACTACTCCACTACACACAGAGGAGGGCATTTTGTGACCCTTTTCTCCATGGTAACAACACTGGTTGCACTGCAATACTGGAGTGATTCATTTATCTATACAGTAGCCTATAAATTAAGATATAGTTCAGAAAGCATTTTTTACTTTTCATTTCTCTGCCATTATAAGTTACTATTTCATTGAAGTAGATAAGTTTTAATAGTCATTTATTATAAGATTTTTTAAAATAATACTTATAAAGTTCCAGCCTCAGTTTCCTCACTTATTAAAATAACTGAAGTAACACAAGTTGGTTAAGTAGTTGAAATAATATGCATTAAAACTGTTCTTCAAATTTGAACACTTTATATAAATCCAAAGCAGAAAAGATAGTTGATGTATTATGTATCTAGTAGGATTTCATATTATAGGAATTACAGTCAAAAGTTATTACTTATCAATCAAGCATTAAAATCATAAGGGTTTTTTTTTTTAACCTTATCAATTTTAAGCCTACCACAAAAGTGTCACAATTGAAGTATGGTTTTATAAGACTCTTTGCTACCATTATTTTTCCTCCATATGTGACTATTTTTTATACCTAATTTTATAAACTTAAGATTAAAAAAATTTTAACTCAGAAATGTGTAATTGCATTATTTATTTTGAATTAATTCCTTGGATATTTTTATTATTCAAATATAGCTGAAATTTTAATTCCCAGAGAGCCCATGAATCAAATGTTCCCTAATAGAATATATTCTCTGGCATAGGCTTAATATGACTATCAAAATTAGAACAAACAACTAAAAACTATAGAAATGAAGACACTATTGATGCTCTGATGAGCCATGATGGGCCAGATTATGGTGACATCACATCACATTGTGGGTGTGGTGCAGGATGGCCTGGGGTGGGACCACTCGGTGCCCAATGAACAGGAGCTTGACAAAGCACAGGAAGGCAAGGAGGTAGAACTTTCCATGGCAATTAGATGTAGCACTAACAGAAGTCATTCCTGCTTACGTTTTAATATCCCAAGAAAGTCACACGGTTTCACTGACCTTCAAAGACAGCAAAGCAATGTAACGCTACCAGGTGCCCAGGAGGAGAGAACACATCAAGTGTTTGTGAATGGCTCCAATGAGTAGCTAACTTAGAACACAGAAGTGCAGTTATCTGGATATTTGGATGTTCACTGTTTTCTGTGTGGTTACATAATCTTCTTTGCATCACTAACAAAAAAGGCAATGAGCTGCCCTAGGCAAGGGACCAAAGCGCTACATATTAAATTAACAGATGCTTGTTAACTGTAACTCCTGTGCCCTCCTTCATCCTGTTGATCACTCCCTCCTCCTCGAAACTCATTTCCATTTTTTTTTCTAAAACAAACTCTTGTTCCCCTCTGCTTATTTCCTGTTATTTCTCAGCTTTGTTCATGAGTTTTTCTTTCCCTCTTGACTCACAAATATGGTTTTTTTTCTTCAGAGAATTGATATCCAAATGCTTCTTTTTTACTCTGGTTCTCTTGACTACAGTGCAATGGTGAAGGGCATGGACTCTGGACCTAGCCAGGCTAGGATGGAATGCCAGCTCCTAGACATTCTGCTACGATTCCTACAAGCTAATTAACCTGTCTCTATCCAGGCTTCCTCACCTTTAAGATAAAGATGATGAAATCAAACGTTTCTCATAGACTCTAAAAGTTGTGTGAGTTTACTTATGTACACTTAGGATTCCCACGGACACAGTTACTGTTCTGAATTAACTAATTCTCAGTTAATAACTGACAGTCTTCCCCATGGCCTCTTCACTGAGGGCACTCCAATCCATATTCCAACACTGGGACTCACCTGATGAGCTTCAAACCTTATACTGAATTCCATTTTAGTCATCTCCAATTGTCCAAGTCCAAGTTAGTGATAGAAAAAAGGTACCATTCTTCTTTCAAAACCTACTTTTATGTGTTTATGTGTTTTCTAGCTTCTAGAATCCTATCTGCATCCACTCAAACACACAAACTAGAAAAATCACAAATTCAATTAGCGAGAAAGTTAATTAGTTCCACCTTGAAATTCATTCTCTCCTCACTCTCCTCATTAGTGCCATTATTTCTTTAACTCAGCATCTCCTGTCCTCCTCATTGCTCTGCTCTCTGTCTATTCAGACTGCATCACTCCTGACTGTATGAAATATCAGTAAACTCAAGCCCAGCATACCCAGCTTCTGATGCTGCCCTCTTCTTACAGCAAGCATCCACATCCAGTGCTCAGGTCTGGCAAAGAATAAAAGCAGGCAGTGCCGATACTGTGCAAAAATCAATGAAACAAATCAGAAGTCACCTTGCAAAACTCAAGGAAAACAAAATTTCAAGAGGCATAGGTCAAGGGAGAAACCAAAAAGCAAGAAATGAATCTAAACTAGATTATCTTCCATATTTAATAAATAAGAACTTGCAAGTAAAACAAGGAAATAAGAAAGAAGTTTAGAAGAAAAAGAGAGTAGGCAAGTGGAGCTAGTGCTTGTGAACCGTGGGAAAGAAACGAGTTTCCAATGGTCCCGAGTACACGAAAATTGTCGTCCACTACTTTATTCTCACCTCTTGCCACTGCCTCAGTAGCATCTTTACTTCTAGCAGTAGCAATAGCAAACTGCTTTCCAACATGCCGCTTACCTTCTCTCACTTTGAATATTCTCTTCCCACTGTGTGGACAAGCTCTGCTCCTTTGTTTCTCCACTCGAGTAACTCACCATCATCTGTACCTCTGCTGGGATACAGTTACTTCCGAGAAGGCTTTTCCAATCCTCTGGTCAGATGTGGGCGCTCTCAGCTAGGCTTCTACCTGACTGTAAAGTTGTGGACCAATCCGTTTACCTAAGTGTCAAAACTTCTTTCAGTTGTTAAGCAGTCCAAAGACAGAATTATAACTTTTTCCTCTGTGCCTAGCATAAATATTATGAAAACATAAATTTTCAAAGAAGCTGTGTTTCAAAATACAAACACTAAATTATCAAAGATATTAATTAGTTCATTAATAATGGATGGATCCAAATCAATGTGTCCATTATACCTTCTTCCTAATCTCCCCTAGCTATATAGAATACTTGGGTGCCACATCATGTTTAATTTGTGATCAGCTAATAGGAAATTACAGGGATATCAAAATGCTATTTGGAAAATAGAACTTTGCCTCATTAGCATTATGTGTTATGAGAAACAGAGCTAAAACGTTTCAAAAGTACAGCTTCACAAATACCCTGACCATAATAGGTAATTCTAGTTTTCTTGGAGTTTTTTTTTTTTTTTTCCACTTAGAGAACAAGCTAATCTTCTTAATTCCCATCAATTTAAATTGTAATTTCTTAGACAATATGAGCCATTAATGATCAGTTAACTCAATTCAGAACACCAGATTAACAGGTGCACTCCACCGAATGCAATGGAATACTTGCAATCTAAGCAGAGCAGATAAGACTAAAATGCCAAACTCAAGTAAAAAGGAAATCTGTGAAGGTAACATTTTACAACCTTTTCTTTAGATTTAACAGAAAGTATGATTCTTAAGTCTCTAAGGAAACCTGAAAAACCAATAGGCCAACTAAACTTAAATTTGACTAATAACAACGATTGTTGTCTGAACTGGAACAATCACAGCTTTGTGGGATAGGCTCAGTGTCACTGAGCACGTCGCAGGCATGTGTGTGAAGTGGCTGGCAGGCACTGTCTCAGATTCTCTTTGTGCTTCTGCATGTGGACAATGAAAGCCTTCATAGAACTTCCTTAGGCTTTTCAATCTAATAAACATGGACAAAACTCCACACTACATTTCAAGACAAAGATTTAGACTAGTGCCTTCTCCAACTGCCATCATTCATTATTGAGAATGATTTAATATTTTATCCATGTATATGTCTCTGAAACATTTTCCCTCTACAATGGATATTACATCTAATATTTCTAAGTGATTTAGGCTGCCATCTAAAGTTGGAGATTATCTTCTTTTGGGAACTTTATTCTTTGGAAACTTATTTATAAATTAAAGACTTTCAAAAGTGACAAACCAAGGAAATAATTCTATGAATAATGCCTTAGATCATTATTTGTATTTTCTTATCTGAAATGGAAATATTGAACACAGTCGTGTTAACTGCAGGCCCCTGAGAAACTGATGTCAAAATAATACTGCTGGGTATGTGTAACTTTCCTGCTACAGCTGGAAGAGATCACAAGTACTGGGCTAACACGAATTTACTCTCTAATAGTTCTAGAGGTCAAAAGTCCGAAGCATATCTTGCTGACTAAAATAAATAAGACAGCTCTCCTTCTGAAGGATCTATGGGAAAATCTGTTTCTTGCTTTTTCCATTTTCCTGAGGCCACCTGAATTCCTTTCCTGGGGACTCTGCTACCCTCCAGCCTCTGCTTCCACTCGTATCTCCTTCTCTCCCTTGGTTTTTGTTATCATATTGTATTCTCTGATTATTCTGGTCCCCTCTTCTGGTCCCTGTGACTACATTAGGACTGTCCACATAATCCACAACAATCTCCCCATCCCCAAATTCTTAATTTAATTCCATATTGAAATCCTTTTGGTCATGTAAAACAAGATACAAATTCTGGAAATTAGGGCATGGACATCTTTGGAGGAACATTATTCAGCCTATGACAATGTACACAAGTATGTTGGGGAAGATATCTATCTAGTAAACAGGAGGGAAAAAGGAAAGCAAATTTGTCACATAGGCCAGACTCTTGTGAAGGGAAAGGAAGGAGAAAGGAGAACTGGGTTAAGAGAGTATCAGATTGCAAAGTGGCGCTAAGAAAATTCTGGCCAGATTATGGGGAGTTCTCAAATCAAAATTTCTTATTAAAGTAAATGAATCACTTTATATATAACATACACATTGTATATAAATAGAGAGTGTATATATATATATATATGTGTGTGTGTGTGTGTGTGTATATATATATATATATATATATGTATATATAAAGTGAATGTTGTGTGTGTGTCTGTGTGTGTATACAGCAAGAGTGAGCCTCCAATAGCAGCCTGCCACACTCAGTCATTGGCTATGTGTACCATGAGAAGGTGCAGAGGTCAGAGTGAACACACAAGGGCAATGGAGCAGAGGCTGGCTCAGATCATTTTGATCCTGACAACAGGAGCTCTGTTATGGTTTAGATGTGATGTGTCCCCCCAAAGCCCATGTGTGAGACAATGCAAGAATGTTCAGAGGTGAAATTATTAGATTATGAGAGTTGTGACCTAATCCATGGATTAATCCACTGAAGGATTAACTGGATGTTAACTGTAGGCAGGTAAGGTGTAGCTGGAAGAGGTAGGTCACTAGAGGCATAGCTTGGGGCTTTGTTGCTATTTTGTCCCTGCTGAGTGGAGCTCTCTGCTTCCTGTTGCTGTTTCCTGAGCTGCTTTCCTCCTCCATGCCCTTCCACCATGATGTTCTGCCTCAACTTGGGACCAGAACTATAGCGTCCACCATTTATGGACTGAAACCTCTGAAACTGTAAGCCAAAATAAAATTTTCTTCCTCTGCATTGTTCTTGTCAGGTCTTTTGGTCCCAGCAAGGAAAAAACTAACTAAAATAGGAATTCATATTACGGTTTGGATCTTATATATGCCCAAAAGCATATATAAGAGAATCCAAGAATTTTCGGAGGTGAAATGTTTAGATTCTGAGAGCCATAACATGATCAGTAGATTAAACCACTGATACAGATTAACTGGATGGTAACTATAGGTAGGTGGGGTATGGCTGATGAAAGTAGATTATTGGGGTGTTTCTTTGGAGAGTATATTTTGTCCCTGGTGAACAGAGATAGCTATCTCTCTGCTTCCTGGTTGCCATATTCTGAGCTATTTTCTTCTGCAACAACATTT
Source organism: Sciurus carolinensis (assembly GCF_902686445.1). Lineage (NCBI taxonomy): Eukaryota > Metazoa > Chordata > Mammalia > Rodentia > Sciuridae > Sciurus > Sciurus carolinensis. The sequence continues at coordinate 93,435,827 of NC_062224.1, forward strand.
TGACATGATGTTCTGCCTCACCTCAGGCACAGAATTATGGAGAGCCCCGACTATGATTTGAACCTCTGAAACTGTGAGCCAAAATAAACTTTACCTCCTCTAAACAGTTTTTGTCAAGTCTTTTGGTCACAGTAATGATAACACCTGACTACAACAGAAATTTGTATCAAAAGTAGAGTCATTGCTATGTTTAAGTTTACTGTGTGGTTCAGAAGCCTTTGGAACTGGTCTGCAGGGGAAGGAATTTTTGAAAAGTTCAGAGGTGCCAGCTAAAAAAGTTTTAGAATGTTGTAATCAGAGCTGAACGGGTGATACTGGTAGGTGTTCAGAAATCCCAAATGCCAATAGAACAGTAAAGGATAAAGATTGAACTCATGAGGTTTCAGAGTAGGATAAGGACTTCGTTGAAAATTGTACTAGAGGTCATTCATGTTACATCCTGTTAAAGAAGTTGTTCACACCTTACCCAGGTTCTGAGACTTTCAATGAGGCTGAATTTAAAGGGGATGGATTAATTAATCTGGCAGAGGACATTCCAAGGCAGCACAACATTCAGGTGGCATGGATATTGCTGGGGGTTTTTTGCCAATTTTCCCATGATTATCAGGAGCAGAAAGCAGAACAGAGATTTTTAAAACTTTTAGCTTGGCTAGAAGAGTGGGTATAAAACTATGGCTAAAGAAGTTGGGATTTTTAGATGGATTACAGCCACAAAAGAAACTTCACTTGGAAATAATAGGAAACATGGCTTGAGGGCATTTCAGGAATTGACAAGACCACACCCATCTTAGGATCAAACAAAAAAGATATAAAACTGAAAACTCCCTTGAGATACCAGAGGGGCATCTTATTGACACAAGGCAGCCTAGGAAGTTTCACCATGCTTGGCCACCCAGATACTTAGAGGCTGCTGCAGCCTTGGTCCCAAGATTCTTAGCTACTGTTCAAGATGATGGCAGACCCTACCTAGCATTAACCATGTGGTGCTGGTTCTGTAGGAAAGCAGGATACCGGAGTTAAGGGGTCAAGGAAGCTCCCACAGAGAATTCAAAGGAAGGCCCGAAAGGCAAAGCAAAGTATAGCACAGTAAGAGTCCCTGTGGGCTTTCCTTGAGGGGGTAATACCTGAAGATGTGAAAAGGAAGCCAAAACTTCACTGGAGACCCTCAAGATTAAGAGATGCCAGTATTGTTAGAACTTTTCCAAGGAAAGCTATAGGAATTGAGCACAAACAAGCCAAGAGAGAGGTCAAGGTGGGCTGCAACCAGTAAGGCCATAGGGGCAGAGCTACACAAGTCTTTTGGAAAGAACTGATGATGCTGGGTGCCCCAAATGTTGGATGTAGAGCTACCAAACTTGTTTACCCAGCTGAATTTCAATCTTGATTTGATCCCATCCTTTCTTTGTATTCTCCTATTTCACCCTTCAATGGAAATGTTTACTTTGTGCCTTTCTGTACCATTCTATATTGAACATACTTAACCTTTGATCTTTACAGGGGAAAATATCCATGAGTTTCCCCTGAGTCTCTGATGAGATTTTGGACTTAACTATGAAGACTGTGGTAACTTCTGAAAATGGATTACATGTATTTGCATTGTGTGATGGGGACAGGAGCAGAATATTATGGTTTAGATATGCAATGTTCCCCGAAATTTCATGTGCAAAATAATGTAACAATGTTATGATTATGATTATATTATGAGTTGTAACATAATCAATGAATTAATCCATTTGAATATCTTAACTGGATAATAACTGTAGTAGGTGGTCACTGGGCCTTTGGGGTTTATATTTTGTCCCTGGTAAGTGGAGTGCTCTCTCTGCTTCCCATTTGTCATGTTCTGAGCTGCTTTTCTCCTCCATGCCCTTCTGCCATGATGTTTTGCATCACCTTGAGCCCAGAGTTATGGATTCAACCATCAAAGGATTAAGACCTCTGAAACCATGAGCCAGAATAAACTCTTCTTCCTCTGTTTTGTTCTTGACAGGTCTTTCGATCACAACAACAAATAAATGCTGACTATAGCAAGATTTGAATGTTGCATTTCATAATCACCACAACAGTGGTATAAGTCCTTTGTAACTTAAAAGAAACTTAGATTTTTTTTCTCCTCCAGCCTTTCTTTTTAGTTGATCCACTACTCTAACTTAATTTGCATTTAATTTCAATCAGCGTTTATGGAATACCAGACACTAAAGACCCAGAATATAAAAGACATAATCACTCCCCTCAGAATGACAGCAGTATAGAGGAAAAACATAAAAATAATTTTAATGCTACCCCAGAGCAGATATGCTGTAGGGTAACCACCCCTCCAGAATTACCTAGAAAAATTTGTTTGTCTGTTCCACAGGGTCTCATCTGGCTAGAACCCTCCTTTTATCCTCACAAGTGTCACAGATAGGGATTGGGGTACCACTCAGTGATGGAGTCCTTTCCCACCATGTGCAAAGTCCTTGGTTGGATCCAAACACCACCAAAAGAAAAGTGTCACAGATGGAATGACAATTTATATGATCACTCTAATAATGGGAGCACATCCACCGAACCCAGACCATGGCAAAGGAGTAAGGAGTTAATCATTTTCTTGATTAAGTGCTGACTCATATAAGAAGACATGCAAAAGTTATCCAGACAAATGGTCCTCTGTAGATGGGACAAGAGAAGGATGTCATGGCTACAAAGGTCAAGCTTCAGAAAAAAGAAATATATATTAATAATATTCCTTAAAAATCAATGGCCCTACAAACATGGACAAGTATTTTGGAAAAAAACAATACAAGTTACATACATTGGAGTAGTAGAAAATGAAATAAGACAGATAAGCTAGAATCACAGCATGATAATCCTGACTTGCTATGAAGTGAATTCATTTAATTGCTTCTTGGCTGCCATTTAAATTTAAGGATAGAAGTAATGTTGCTGTGTGAGAATTAAAAAAAAAATAAGTACTTTAAGTTAGTATATTGTAACTTTCTTCAAAGTTAAGCTGAGAAAGAACCTGCAGAGCAGGATAAGAAACATCTTAGGACAAAAAGAAATTGTTTGCACAAATGCAGAAGTTACTAGAGATTATTTTTAGTTTCAAAAAATTTGAAAGGAGCAGCCAAATGATAACCCCCAAAAGAATACATTTCCATAAAGCATTTATAGGATGCCTAGCCATATATGGGACCACATTCTACTAAAGTGAAAAAAAAAAAAAAGCCTTCTTTAGGTGAAAAATTGTCTAATGTGACCTTATTATTTTGTGTCATTATTTTCTATAAATTAGTGTAAGATGTAATGTTTCCCAAACAGATACCCAACTCTGCATTTTTCATAGCTATGTCTAGCCCTTTCAGAAAATAATTAGACATTACATCTAGCTACATGTTGAAGCAACTCCTAGATTATAATCCTGCAAGATTCTATCATGGAATACAAAGCTATCTGACCACACACCAGGAATTATATTTTTATAAGCAAAAGTTTGCTACTGCAGTTCTACAGGAGACTTACTCCATTATTGAAATGGAACACAATCAATAATTTATAAAAACAAGAGTCATTTTTTTGTCCTTCTTTAGAACCTTATAGAATATATATATGTGTGTGTATATATATATATATATATCTGTGTGTGTGCATTTATATATATAAATATAAAACACATTTATAGAAATAGTACATGTGTGTGTGTGTGTGTGTGTGTGTGTGTGTGTATAAACACATTTATAGAAACAGTACACATGACCTTTTTATACCATTGTCTCTGGTTAAGAAAAAATAAAGAACCCATAATGGAGATTAAATTTCATAAGCAGTTTTTTTGTGAACCACGGAGAAAAAATTTGAGAGGGCAGTTAGTTGAGTTTTGGGGGTATCTTCCTAAGGAGAAATTAAAAAATCTCCTCATAAGGAAGCAGTCTCAAAATAAATCCTTAGAGAAGAATCATAATAGAATCAAATACTATCATCAACAAATTTAACCTTTATTCTCAAAGTATATCTTCTTTGTCTTATTTAACCACCGCCCCCACCCTTGATTATACTTGGTTTGGTTAACTTTTGTTGGTTTGCATGTAAAATTTCAAAACTTTCAGAAAATTTTCAGCACAGTCATGAAAAGGTAGGCCTCTGACAAATGTGTTTTCTTTATGTTTAAATCATGTACATGGACATTAAATATTTGAATGCTACAATTCTATATAAATATGAATATATACAAACAATTGCATATATAAGCTACCCATACACATACATATATTTGACCTCGTCAGATTCATCTAAGTAAAAGCATTAGCAATAGAGGCAGTATATCAGTCTCCTGGTCTGCAGTAACACAGTTCCACCAACTGAGTGGCTTATCAGTCAGAAATTATTATATCATAATTCTGCAGACTAGAAGCTTTAGATTATTGTGTGGACAGTGGTGGTTCCTTCTGAATATAATGAGGAAGAATCTCCATACTTCTTTTCAGTTTCTAGTAAGCTCAGACATTCCTTAGCTTATAAATGGAAGGACGTTTTCCATCTTGCCATCTTTCTAAGTGTCTGTCTTTTTATCCAAATCTCTTCTCTAAAGGAGAACTAGTCATATTGGATTTGGGTCCACCCTTCTGAATTCAAATTTACTTGATCATTTGCCAATAATCCATTTCTAAAACAGGTATAGTCCCAAATACTGGGAGTCAGGACTTCATTTGGGGGACATAATTCAATTTACAATAATTTGGATGTCTTTTTGTGGATCTGCATGGAGAGATCTTATTAAATAAGAAAAGATGACTGAGCAAGTTTTCAATCATCCTATGATATTTAGGACAAAACCCTAAAAATCATCCAGGCATGGTGGCATATGCCTATAATCCCAGTCACTTTGGAGGCTGAAGCAGGAGGATCACAAGTTTGAGGCCAGCCTCAGCAAATTAATGAGGCCCTAAACAATTTAGCAAGACCCTATTTCAAACTAAAAGTTAGAAAGCTTTAAAAAGGGCTAGGGATATGGCTCAGTGGTAAAGCACTCCTGGGTTCAATCCCCATTAAAAACATATATATATATTTATGTTTTATTTTATATTATTTATTATTTTATATGTATATATATAAAATAACCTAAAAATTCAATCTAGATCAAATTGGCCATAGCTACTCTAAACTACTCTAAAAACTTATTGTGTTAGGATTAATGTGCAAACTGGGAATGCTGGCACTGTGTACCACCAGAATAGCACTGTTTTTCTGAAGGCACCTGTAAGGAAGAGACTACACTAAGTTTAAAATTTAATACATATGCTTTTAACTATAATTTTAAAAATAATTCCTCACATCCAAATTTAGCCTTGTCCTTAAAGTTTGAGCCTTATTAAAAAGTGACAAACTTTTTTAAAATTTGAGCTGTGTCTAGGAATGGACAGTCAACAAAAGTATTTGATCATAGGACTATAAATTGTAAAATGAGTTTTAGATTTTTTTTAGCCTATTGTGTAATTTAAAATTGCATATCCTATAACAGAGAGTTAATATGACTTGAACCTCAATTGTTCAACATATTTTTGTCTGTCTTCTCTGTAGCAGGTTGTAGTGTATATCCCAAAACGTTACATAGAGAGGGCCTTGCTCCTTCCCCCATGAATGCAGCCTAATTTAGACATTGGATCTTTTCGGACATGATGAAGTTAACATGAGATCACAATGGATTAGGGTAGGCCCCAATCCAATGATGAATGTCTAAAAGAAAGGAGCGGAGGATTTGAACACAGAGAAACAGGTGTCCCATAGGCAAGAAGGCCAAGGTTGGACTAAGGCATCTACAAGCCAAGGAAATCAAGGACTGCCAGGAGTCACCAGAAGCTAGGGGAAAGGTATGGAGCAGTTTCTCTCTCAGAACTTCCAACCCTGCCAACACTTCAATTAGGCTTCCTGAACAGAGAGAGAAAACAATCCTGTTGTTTTAAGCCCCTGAGTTTGTAGTCATTTTTTATGGTTTCCACAAAAGAAAGACACTCTCAGCCATCAGGAACAACAAGTATACACTTGAGAAATCAGTTATACCTGGGTCCTATTTCAGAGAGAACTTGACTCATTTTTAGAAACAGAAGGGTTTCCATGTTGATGGAAGAGTTTCAGTGTAGCCTTGGCTGATGGTGATGTTGAATGGAGATGCTGAGGAAACTTGAATTAGTTGGCAGCATTATTATTATAATACTATTATGATGATTTTCCTGGGTAACATTTATCAAGAATGTTCAGAGTAATTAACATAAAATTCACCTCTTTTTTAATGAATGTGTCTTTAGAAAGTATGTACTTTCATTTTAAATGGAGTCTTAGGACATTGAATTAAATTAAGAAACAGGGCTAGAGAAGTACACCGATTGGAATTTACAGTTCATTGCAAATGTTCTTTATAGAGTTGTCCTCTGGAAAGTATGCATTAACGATGCAATAATTTGAAGTTATTTGAAGCAGATTAGTGACACTCAGTTTGAAGTTAACCAGTAAGAGTTTAATGGTTTTACTTTTTAGACCAATCAAATGCTTTGTACTTTTTTCTACTTTATTGAACAAATTTTATGGTTTTATTGATCATGTTTCATATAACTTCTTTGACTTGTGAGGAAGATGGAGTACTGAAGTTTCTGCAGTAATCAAGTGGCTATGACCGAAAGGCCACAAACAATTCAGTGCATTGTGAACCTGGGTACATTCATTGTTCTCTTCTCATTTTCAAGGACCTGACCCTGTTAGAAGGTCCCTTCTCTGAGGTCTAGCCCTAGAGAAGATACTGGAGCCTTAGAACAGCTCAGAGAGAAAACAGTCAACGAGAAAAGTGCCTCAAGTTCCACTATGTAAACAGTTAACATGCAAGCCATGTTTTAGGTACTTAGTCATCATAAATTCTGTGGAATTTAAATTTGCAAATAAGGCAGAAAGAAAGTATGAATATGAGAACAGTTCTAGAATAATTTAAGTTTTCAATATGTATTTATATAGTGTATATTAAGCAGTTGACCTGAGTTATTATACCTCGCAAGGTAAACATGTCAAGACAACCACTGAAAATAAGCATTCCTAATAACTTCAAATATAGAATTCTTTTAATTATTTTTAATTCTCACCAAATTACATTCCTAAGGGTCATATTTTAAAAACTGTAAGATCATCTATTTTCCTCAATGTAGAATCCCATTCTGACTTCCCAATAGAAGTGAGACTCACGTCACACCCCTGATTAAGATACGCCAGTTCAGCAGTGAGACCTTCCTCGGCCTCAAGCCACCTATTTGTTCTCAACAGCAAAAACAAAACGTGAACACAAGAGAATAAGCCCAGGCTGGGGATATAGTTCAGTTGGCAAAGTGCTTGCCTTGCAAGCACAAGGCCCTGGGTTTAATTCCCAGCACCGCAAAACAAAAAGAAAAAAAAGAGAGAATAAGAGAATAAGCTCTCCTGAGAGCCCACCACTCAGGTCTGAAACAGAACATTTTTGAGACAGGAAGCTGATTCTGGAATTTGCATTTGAAATTTCAACAGGGTTGATGGTTGTAAAAGAGGAAGTGACCAGTTCACACTGGGAATTAGAGGGTGAGGAAAAACTTCACTGCTCTATCAATAAAAGTAACTGTGTTCCCTCTTAATGACAGAGCAATCTCTGAAGTGAGCCAACAAGACTCAATTTTTATCAAGGTAATTAGAGGTTTCATCACATGTCACTGCAATCTTTAAGGAGGCCTGGTTGCATGCAGCGGTGTGCAAATGTCTCTACCTCAGATCATTGTCTTTTCCAAAAAAAGAAATTCAGTCTTATCAGAATAATCAGATGTCTTAGAGGTGAACTTTCACAAGGCTCTCATTCATTAACTGATGTTTAAAGAGGCAAATCCTTTTCAGCTAGAAATGAAGAAATTTTTTTTCTCTCATCTGCAGGAAGAAAGTAGCACACTCCATAGAGGTGAAGATTTTCCCAGACTTTTGTTTTTCTTATTTTGAAGCTCAGTCATAATTCTAAGTCTCTTCTTCAAAGTTATCAGGCATAAGGAAATTAATCTCTTTGTATTCACTAGAGGTGCCTAATTCATTTAAAAAACAGTATTGACTTACTAAGGTAAAGTGTTTTGAAGGGAAATAGAGAAAATATCCCTCCTTTATGTCACTGGAAATCACTAACTGATTAAGAGAACACAGGCACAGCCTGACTCTCAGATGGCTGTTATAATTCAGGTTCTATATGAACACTGATTGTCAAGAGTTTATGTTGAGCCGATTAAACTTAGACCATAACAATTCTTCTTCCCAGACTCAAAGTCTGAGCAAAAGTTAATAAAAGTAAAAATCTATTATTCCTGGCAGTGTGTTCCTATAAGTTATAAAAGAAAACAGCAGTGCTCTGTAGTGCACAACTTTCCCCCAAACTTGCTGACTTTGTAAAATAGACTGGAAAATAGACTTATGTATCATCAGACTTGAAATGGCTGTTTTTTGTGTATATGGAATGTCCAATAAATTAATCAGTCTCTAATTTAGAACGTATAAAAGACTGGCCTTTTAAAGGGCATGAAGTCATTTCAAGTGGGTCCAGATAAGAAAGCCATCAAGAGAATTCTAAAGGCAAACAAATTCACAATGTCTAATGCCACTCTTTACTGACTGCCTGACCCACTAGAACAGGGAACAGTCAAAACGGTGCAGAGTGTTGAGGATAAGACTTGAGAAGAATGGGGGTTTGAAAGGGTTACTTGAAGATGGGCCTGGTGGTACATGCCTGTAATCCTAGCAACTTGGAAGCTGAAGCAGGAGAATTCCAAGTTCAAAGCCAGCTTCAGCAACTTAGCGAGACCCTAAACAACAAGACCCGGTCCCAAAATAAAACAGAAAAAGGGTGGGGGATATGGTTCAGTGCTTTAAGCATCCCTGGGCTCAATCCCTAGTGCTTGCTCTCTCTCTCTCTCTCTCACACACACACACACACACACACACACACACACATACACACACACACACACACACACTTATTTGCAGGAACAGGGGGAAAAAAATCAGTAAAAGCTGACTAATGGATAGTAAACCCTGCTCTAAGTTCTTTATCAGTGCTCATTCATACAATCCTCACAGGCTCAATAGGATATAGGGACTACCATGTCTGTTTTAGGCATGAGAAAACTGGGAGAAAGATTTAATGAACATCCATAGTTCCAATGGTGGAAAGTGGGATGGAACTGAGGAAGCCAGGCTAGGGGATCTGTGCTCTCCGCCATTTGTCAGTGACTCTCAGCTTCTAGAAGAACAAGCTACAACTTCACATATTTTTCTGTTCTAAATACTACAAATTTACCTTTATCTACTTCTTATCCGTTTTGAATCTGCTCTATTTTCCTTTTTCTTGATCTGACATGATTACAAGTAACAAATTTATGAATAATTAAAAACTGAAAGTTCCTTAAATGAGTAATTCAAAATTTCAGTCCCTCAGCTGCTGAATGGATAAAGAGTGGAATAGCCACACAAAAGGACACTACTTTGGACTGAAAAAGAACCACTAATGCCAGGCGCAGTGGCACATGCCTGTAATCCCAGCAGCTCAGGAGGCTGAGACAGGAGGACTGGGAGTTCAAAGCCAGCCTTAGTAATGGCAAGGCACTAAGCAACTCAGTGAGACCCTGTCTCTAAATAAAATACGAAAATAAGACTGGGGATATGGCTCAGTGGTCAAGTGCCCCTGAGTTCAATCCCTGGTACCAAAAAAAATTTTTTTTTAATTTTTTTAAAAAAAGAACCACTAATGTCTCCAACAAAATGCCTACAACAAAAGCATCATTGTAAGTCAAACATATCAAACACCAAAGGCCATAAAGACTGTATGATTCTAGATTCTATTTACATGACATCCTAGAAAAGGCAAAGTTAACAGGGTTGGAAATATTAACAAGGGTTCCTAAGACCTAGAGGTCAATGAAGGGTATTGAAGACTAAGATCCACAGGGGAAACTTGGAAGTGATAGAAATCATCTGTGTCTTGCTGTGGTGGTGGCTATGTCGCTGCATTTTCTCTCAATACTCATAGACCTATAAACCTGAAAAGGTCTGACTATACAGAAGAAAACCTGTATTTCAAGAAGTTTCTCTTTTCAAAGCTGATAATTACATCCCAGAACAATTTTTTTAAACTGCCAAAATATTCTTTTAATACATTCATTTATAATATATTAGGGAAGTTTCCACTGTAAGAATTCATATGTATTTCATGAGAATTTAAATGGTTTGTACAAATACGATTTTCAAATTCACTGACTGTCAAAAAAACAAGACTTCTGAAGATACATTTGGCCAACTCTCTCACCACCTCTTCTTGTTCACTGTAAGGAATCTAATCATGGGGCGGGGTCACAAAACAACAAACAAGTCTGCAGACATATCTAAGAACAATGATCAGGGTGAAATATTATAAATAGATTGTACTCCCCAAAGAAAGTTATATACTCATACATAGTAATGTTATGAGTAGGACAGGCAGATTTAAAACCAGAAATTTCTGTGTCTATTTTTCAGGTAATGGTTTATTTTTAATTTACAGTAACAAACACAAAACACAGAAACAAAAAAACAAAATCTTAGAAGCTTCAAATGAATGAATGAACAAAAAATGAATTTTACTATATACCAATCCAGCATCAGCAGGAAGCCTTTACTCACAAGTCACTCAAAAATCTATTCTAGGGAAGACACCATTATCTCAAATATTGCTGGTTAAAAGATCAGAAGGAAAAAGAAACACGAGGAAACCCCTAATAGGTTTTAGGTACCCTAGGCAGAAGTAACACGTGTGACCTACACTCACATCTCCTTAACCAAAGATCTCCACCAACCCTAAATTCAAACAAGTGAAAACATGCAATCCCACCTATGACAACTTTATATTGGTAGAGACAAGTCAATTGTTTAGTTCCAAGTACCATCTATAATTTTTTTTTTTGTTTTTAATCAACTGTATTGAGATATAATTTATATCTATACAATCAAAAATGCACAATTTTCAATGTACAGTTCTATGTTTTGAAAAGTATATATGGGTTTTTTTCCCATTAAATGTCATCACAATATATATAGCATTTCTTATAACCAGAAAAAGTCCTCTAAGTCTCCTTTGAAATTATTTTCATGTCCCATCCCTAACTCCAAGCAAATAGTGCTCTGCATTCTGTCAACACAAATAGTTTTCTCTATTTTCAAAATTTCATGTAGGAAGAATCATACAGATTTCAGTCTTTCATGGCTGGTTTCTTTTACCAAGCATTGTATTTGGAGACCCGTCTGTGTTGTTAAGTGTATCAGTATTTCATCTGTATTTATCGTAACATTCCATCATGTGGGCATATCAAACTTTGTTTAGCCTTTTACTTATTAATATACATTTGGATTCTGTCTAGTTTTTTTTTTAAATTATGAATAAAGTTGCTATCAATTTTCATGTACATGCATTTATTTAGACATTTGTGTTCACTCATTTTTGAAGGTAGAAATGCTGAATCAGAAAATGAGCAAATGTATAATATTCTAAGACCCTGCCAAAGTGTATTTCAAAGTGATTATACCCTCATATATTTCCATCTGTAATCTGTGAGAGTTCCAACTGTTTCCCATTCTTACCCAAGTTCTTATAACTACATAGTAGTATCTTGTTGTGATTTTAATTTGCATCTTCCTAAAAAGTGTGATATTTACCAGCTTTGCATATACTTGTTGGCTATTTGTATGCTGTCTTTGGGAAAGTGTTCAAATCTTTTGCTTACTTTGTTCTTATGCTGTTTGTTTAATTATTTAGCTTGGGAAATACTTAGTATATTTTGATTATAAATCCTAAAACAAATATAAGTCAGTTACAAACTTCTGCCAGTCTGTGGCTCACCTATTCAGTTTCTTCCTTATGCCTTTTCAAAAACCAGGGTATTTACTTTGAAGGAGTTCAAGTTCTCAATTATTTTCCTTGTGATTTGGTTTTGCTATCTTACCTTAAAAAATATTGCCTATGCCAAGGTAGTACAAAAGTCCTATATCTTCTTTAAAAGTTGTATATTTAGCTTCCATATTAAGATCTACAGTTCATTTTTGTGCATATGGCAAATCTTAAGTTATTTTTTAAACATCCAATTGTTCAAGCACCATTTGTACTAAAGACTATCTTATCTCTGTTAAATTAGCTTAAGAGACTTATCTCAATTGATACATTTGTGTGTCTATTTTTGAACTGTTCTCTATGTATATACATATCTTCTTGTGTCAAAACTAGTTTTGTCTTTATTACTATAACAAGTTCTTGAAATCAGGTGGTATGAATCCTCTAACTTTCGTTTTCTAAAATTACTTTAGCAATTACTTAAATATCCTTTTTATTTCCACATCCATTTTAGAATTTGTCAATGTCAACAAAATTAAAGTCTACGGATAGTGCATTGTGTCTATACATCAATATTGGTAGAATTTATAGTGCAATGATATTGAGTCTTAAAATTAATGAACTTTGTGTGAATCTCCAGTTATTTAAATCCTTTTAAATAACTAGGATTAATAGTAATAGTGAATTGTGCCTAGATTTTCTGAAAATACTGAAGTATATATGGTTTTTCCTCTTTATTCTCTTAATGAGATGACATTGATTTTCAAATGTATAACCAATCTTGCTTTACCAGCATATATTATATTTGGTCACTGTTTATAATTCTCTTTGAATATTGCTGGATTCTGTTCAACTGATTAAGGATGTTGTATCTATTTGTTTGTGTCTTTTCATTTTATAGCAGAGTTATTTATGATAGTCTCATAAAGCAAGATGGCACATGTTCCTTCTATTTTCTCCCAAAGTTTATGTCAGATTGATAATGTTTCTTTGTTCAATGTTTAAATATAATTCATAAGTGAAATAAACTGAATATGGACATTTTCATTGGTCAGTTTCTGTTTCAAACTGACTTTTCCTTTAGTAGAATTAGTGTTGAACCAACACCCTAAATTCCCTATGTTGAAGTACTAATCCTAAGTACCTCATAATGGAACTGTTCTTAGAGATGAAACCTTTAGAGACAATTAATAAAATATAAAATGATTAACATGAGATCACGTGGGTAGGTCCTTATATGAAGAGAAGAGTAGGATTCAGATCAACACAGAGGAAAGACCGTGTGAAGACAGAGGGTAAGACTGTCATCTGTAAGCAAAGGACAAAGACCTCAGAAAAAGTAAACGCTGTGAATATCTTACTCTCAGATTCCCTTTAAAACTGTGAAAAGCTACACTTCTGTTTGCTAAACCACCCAGTCTGATACTTTGTTCTGACTCCCTCAGTAAACAATTCATGAGCCCATTATAATATTCCATTTCTTCTTGTGTCAACTCAACTACTTGTCCGTTTCATGAGCTATTTATGTCAATAGCATGTGGCTGCTCATAATAGTCTCTTATTTTGCACTTAATATCCATGATTCAAATTAGCATCACTTTTTTTCTGATACTCATAATTCACATTGTCTCTTTTCCCTACCAGCTTTGTTATAGATTTACCAGTTTCCAACATCTTTTCAAGAATCAACTTTTTGCTTTGGTGCTATTATCTACCTTCTATTTTAATGATATACTTTTTTATGTTTTCATTTCTTCTAACACATTTTGAGTTTAGTATTCTTTTTCTAACATTTTAAGGTAGATGATGAAAACCACTAACTTAAGGTCTCAGTTATCTTCTAATATAGTAGTTATAGGTATAAAGTTCTGCCAGTCACAACTTTAACTGCATTCCCTGGATTTTACACATATATTCTAAATATCATTCAACTTCAAATATTTTTAAATGTACCTTTGATTTTTTTATTAAGTTCTAGATTGTTTAAAAGTGCACTGTATATCCCATTTTTTGGTTTATACCCAAAGGACTTAAAATAAACATACTACAGTGATGCAGCCACATCAATGTTTACAGCAGCTCAATTCACAATAGCTAAACTATGGAACCAACCTAGATGCCCTTCAACTGAAGAATGAATAAAGAAAATATGATATTATATATATATATACACACAATGGAATATTACTCAGCTTTAAATAAGAAAGAAATTCTGGTATTTGCTGGTAAATGGATGTAAATATAGAGTATCACGCTAAGTACAATAAGCCAAACCCAATAAAACAAAGACCAAATGTTTTCTCCGATGTATGGAAGCTAATTCACAATAAGGGATGGGAGGATAGGGAAGAAGAGAGTTACTTTATATTAGGTAGAGGGGAGGGAAAAGAGGGAAGGGGGTATGGGGGAGTGAATGATAGTGGAGTGAAACAGACATTATTACCTCATGTGCATATATAGCTGCATTACCAATGTGATCCTACAATATGTATAATCAGAAAAAATGAGAGATTATACTCCATTTATGATCAAAATGTATTCTGTCATGTATGACTAATTAGAACAAAAAAAAATTTAAATTTAAAAAATGTATACTGTGTAATTGCTAAGTATTTGAGAATTATTCCATGTATCTCTGGGTTATTTCTGATTTAATTCAATTTGGGACAGAGGCTAATCAGTGCTTTAATTCTTTTATTGCATACTTTGCCCCTTTCTTATGTACACACACACACACACACCTCTATACATATATATTTGATGCATATGTTTATATATCATTATGTAAGTTGATTCAAGATCAAGGATAGTGTTTTTCAGGTCTTCTACACTCTTATAACACTTGTTCTGTGAATGGATCTATTGTCTTAGCTTTTTCATTGCTGTGACTAAAATGATCTGATCAGAACAATTTTAGGAGGAAAAGTTTATTCGAAGGCTCAAGGTTTTGGAGGTCTTAGTCCATAGAAGGCCTGCTCCATTCCTTGGGGCTCCAGGTGAGGCTGAACATATGGCAGGAGTGTGTGGCAGAGGGAAACAGCTCACCTTGTGATGAGGAAGCAGAGAGAGTGAGTCTCCACTCTCCAGATACAAAATACATTCCCCAAAGTCATGCCCAATTCCAATCTCCTCCAGTCACATCCTACAACTTCAGTTACCACTCAGTTGATCCCTATCAGGGGGCTAAATCACTGATTGGGTTAAGACTCTTACAACCCAATAACTTTTCCTCTGAACCTTCTTGCATTGTCTCACATGTCAGCTTTTGGGGGACACCTCATATCCAAACCATAACATCTCTCAACAGATGAATGTTGACATCTTCATCTATCATTTTAAATTTGTAATATTTCTTTTTCTAGTTTGGTCAAGTTTTTATTATTAATATTTAAGCAGCTTGGGATATTTACTATGACTGAATAGAGGCACCCAGCAATCACTCGATCTTCTACAAAGAAAATCTAAAGTAACAGTTATTTGCATTTTGAGGTGAGAGTGGAAATCAGCGGAAGAAAAAGAAAAACAGGAAAGAAATCTTATAAGATTCAGAGACCAGGAACAATAGTATAGTAATAGAAACAAAATAAACAAGTACCTGCCATACAAGTTCCACAGTCAGGGAGAGGAAGCCACCCCTCTGCAGGTATAAGTGTGAAGAGGAGAGTTCCAGAAAATTCTGCCAGAACAGATGCTGACAACCCTCACAGGCTTGAAGCTTAATTGAATAAGTAACCTTAAATCTGCACAGTGACACTGGTTTGGAAAAGGATTTCAGACCTTCCAGCAAACTTCCAGGGTGCTGTAACCAGGAACCAATTTGAGATGGGGCCTTTGGTCTAAATTTGCAGTGATTTAAAGGTCAGAAAACCTTTAAACCATCTCTGGGATCCCACCAACCTTCCACTCTGCTGTCTCAGTGGATCACTGCCTCATGAACCAAACTTGACCCAGTAGAGTAACTCTGACTCAAACCTGCTGAGTGTCCTGTCCCATAGATGATGGGTGTTGGGACAAGGAGGGGAATCAACAGTGCCACCCTTAAAAACTAGGAGACTTAGGAGTCTTCCCTCTCAGACCAAGGGTGTGGCCCGTCAGGCATAGATTCCCACAGGTACAGGACTAAGGGAAGCCTACTATACGGTTTCCATCACCCATGCTCCAAGCCCTGCACATGAGCCCTTGTCACTCACAGGGCAGGAAAGAACTCTATAGTTCCATGCTTCTCCCCCAACATAGGTATGCCGACCTGTTCTTTAGCAATGCTGAACTCCAGCTCTCACCTTGCTGTCAGGGCATATAACATAAAGAGGTCCAGAAAGAAACTGCCTGGTAGCAACCACACTCCCCTCCTCAGCATCCATGGGAAGTTCAGCAGAACGCCCTGGAAGCACACAGCCAAGGGAAGCCTGAAAGGAATTTTGCATGGCTATAGCCAAAACCTGCTCATGCTTACTGTTCAGCAGGAACTACACCTAAAGGGGGAGAGAGGGCAGGGACAGTTGTTTCCTCTTCCCTGGACATGTATACACAAAGGAGAGGAGGCCCCTAGAGGAAATTTGTTCAGCTGCGTATTTTTAGTGACTTTGTTTATAATTGGTTGTAGATGTGTAGGTTTATTTTTGAGAACTCTAGGCTGTTCCATTGGTCTAGATATGCTTTTGTCTGCCATCACCATGCTGGTTTGATGACTATGGTTGTACAGCATGTTTTAAAATCAGGTATTGTGATATACCCAGCTTTGTTCTTTTTGCTCAGGATTACTTTTGCAATTCCACATGAGTTTAAAAATTGTTTTTCTAATTTTGTAAAGAATGTCATTGGTATTTAGAAGGAAGTTTCTTTGAATCTGTAGATTACTTTGGATATTATGGGCATTTAAACAATATTTATTCTTCCAATCCATGAACATGGGATATCTTTCTATCTTTGTGTTTCTTCTTCAGTTACTTTCCTCAGAATTTGCAGCTTTTATTATAAGAATATTTAAATTTCTTGGTTAAGTTTATTCCAAGGGTTGGGTGTTGTGGCTTATGCTTTAATCCAGTGAATTGAGAGGCTGAAGGGGGATCACAAGTTTGAGGATGGCCTAGGCGACTCAGTGAGAACTTTGATCAATAAAAATTAAAAAGGACTGAATATGCAAATCAGTAGTAAAGTGCAGTGGGGTTCAATGCAGTGCCCACCTAAGATATACACAAAGTTTTATTCTTAGGAAATTGTTGCTATTGCAAATGGGATTTCTTCCTTAGAAAATTTGCTATTGTTGTATAGAAAATCTACTGACTTTATGTTGATTTTTTTTTTATCCTGGTATTTCACCAAATTCATTATCAGTTCTCACAGCTTCTTGAAGTTTTTGTTTTTCTATGTACAGAATCAAATCACCTTGCAAAGAAGAATAACTTTACTTCCTCCATTTCTGTTTCTATGCCTTGTACTTCTTTCTCTTGCCTAATTATGTTCACAAAAAACTTCTAGTTTGATATTAAGATAAGTAAGAGTGGTGAGCATGCACCTCATTCACCTCATTTTTATTACTGATCATAGATGAAATATTTTTTCCATTCAATATGATATTGGCTATGGGTTTGTCATAGATAGCTTTTATTATGTTGAGGTATTATTCTTCTATACCTAATTTGTTGTGGGTTTTTATCATGAAAAGATGTTTAATTTTACCAAATGCTTTTTTTAAAATCTGTTGACATGATCATGATTTTAATGGTTTCTTCTGTTAATGTGATCTGTTATATTTACTGATTTAAGTGTATTGACTTAATATAAGACCTAATACCCTGAAACTGCTGAAGAAAATGGGAGAAACACTTCAAGACATTGGTACAGGGGAAATTTTTCTGCATAGGATCCCAAAAACAGAGACTACAAAAGAAAAACTGATAAACTACAGCCTAAAAGAAAATATTTGCTATTCAATCAAAACGAGATTAATATCCAGAATATACAAAGAATTTTAAAAAAAGAGTAATCCAATAAACATTTCTCAAAAGAAGAAACACAAGTGGACAATAAATATGTGAAAAATAATTGATTTCTATTTTAGTCAGCTTTTTTCACTGCTATGACTTAAAGATCCAACCAGAACAATTGTAGAGGAGAAAAGGTTTATTTCAGGGCTCATAATTTCAGAGATCCTACTCCATAGAAGGGGCTGGCTCCATTCCTCAGGGCTCTAGGTAACAGAAGAGTGTGGCACAGGGAAGCAGCTCGCTTCATCATGAAGCAGAGAGAAAGTCTTCACTCAAAAGATAAAAATTTGTATCCAAAACCATGCCCCACTTCCCACCTCCTCCAGTCACGCCCTACCACTTGGATTACCACTCAGTTAATCCCTATCAGGGGATTAGATCACTGATTGGATTAAGACTCTTTCAACCCAATAATTTCTCCTCTGAACCTTCTTACATTGTTTCACAAGTGAGTTTTGGAGGATACCTCACATCCAAGCTATAACAATATCTTTAGCCATTAGGGAAATGCAAATCAGCACTGAAATGAGGTATCTTCTCACCCCAATTAAAACCATTTATCAACAGAACAAAAAGCAAAAGTAACAGGCGCTGCCCTCTGTTAGTGGGCATATAAAGCAGTTCAGTCACTATTGAATACAGTATGGAGGTTCCTCATAAATTAAAAGCAGAACTGCCATCAATCCAACTTTCCCACTCCTACATATATAGCCTTAGGAAAGAAAGCCAGCCTCCCTGAGCTGCTGACTTCATCTCCTCAATTCAGCATGAGCTCCAGATCTTTTTGGCCACTACTCTTTGCAGTGCCCTCAAGCCCTTTCTCCTTGTCAGAAAGCCAGGCAATAATAGGACTCAGCATGCTTGCTTTCTTTGTTTTGTGGATCACGATCCTGTGCTGCCTAGTCTATATATCAAATGCTTCAAAGATTTTCTCCAGTCTTCTAGGTATTTGCATTATGATGGCCACATCCACACAGGAAACCCTCCATCAGAAGAACTCTGACCACTTAAAAGTTTCCTGTGACATGAGAGTTCCTCTTCTTTTCATCATGTATGTTTTCAATGTAGAATATTTTATAAGTCCAATTTTTGTAGTTATTCTCTCCTACAAATAAAAACGTAATATAATTTTCAAGCTTTCACTCTTAACATATATTTTTTTCTCTTTGTATTTAAGATAAAAGTTATGCAATAAATATTCAAGTATTCTTTTAAATATAAATAAGCCTGCCATCTAAAACTAATAATTTGCTCCAGTTCTATGAATAATCCACATTCTATGCTCCACCAATAATTCCCTTATTTTCTTAAACCAAAATGAAGTAGTACAAATTTAATTTAATGCTCTGTTCAGTCTAGACACACTCTATTGAATTCCACATTTAATTTTCATAGTAGTGCTAAAGCTTCTGCTTTCATTAATTTACCAAACATCTTCACAGAATCTATGACATGGTACTGTCTATACATTATTAAAGGGTAGTAGAATGCCTGATTTCATCTGCAGTGAGCAAATAGAATGAGGTATACAATCTTTCTTTTCTTAACTGAGAAGCATGTGTTTCATTTGACTATAAACACAAAGTTTTAACTCTGTCCAAGTAAAGCACTCATGAGAAAGTTCAATTCTGCTTAGTGGTAGAATGATAGTGAGTCTCTATACCATACTACTTTACAAAAGAGTGTACTTAAATGAAAAGACTTTGTCAGGACTCCATCATTATCAAAAATCACTAGAGATTATCTTGTTGAAAATGATATCATTTTTCATAGCTTTGCCTTTCATGTCTCAAAATCCAAGTTTAAAACAAATCCATTTGAGCCAGGGTAGTGACAAAGGACTATCCGCAATGTCATTTGACAACTCTAATATTTTTTTCCCCACACATCAAATGACACCCCTGAGAAAAAAAGGTCATCTTTGATTCTAATGCACCCATGTAAGCATTTTTTTTTTTTATCAGCAACCTTATTTTTAGGGAAAAATAAAAATGGTACTTGAGATTTTTAAAATAACTCTACCTGTTTAACCCAATTTCTGAAAGACAACTGATATGTAAGTAGAAATAATGGAACAACTTCCTTAGAGGAGGAGAGTGCATTCATCCTTCTGCTGCATTACCTGGAAAACATTTGGGGCTATTCCACTCCACCAGGCTTCTCTTGGCCCAGCTGTACTCATAACCATTCTAATGCTCTTCTACATGTGGGTTTGGTTCATTTTGCTACAAAAGTGAAGAAACTATGCTTCCTTCTTTCTAATGTACATTTCAAAAAGTTCCATGTTGAAAAGCAGACTACTACGAAGTGAATTATAACACAATCAAGGAAAATTTGGATCTGGATTTCAAATATTACAGTTTCCACAGTCATTTCACACCCAGAGTCTCCAGTGGTTGACTCCAAAATATCTGACTTGATGCTGTAATTCATTCCCCACATAGAATTTCTTTCTACCAAGTCCCTTTTCCCCACTTGTAGACTAATAGTTTATTTCCTTAACTGCATCCTTAGATTCATGGATGCAGACTTTCTCTATGCAAATGTATTTGAAGCTATGAAATCAAAATGGCACTGTACTCGACTACTTTTAGAATTTTAATGATTCAGAAGACCAGAAGTTAACATACCGTACTCAGTATACTATATCTAGCTTACTGTACTTCTGGGAAACCAAAATATAAATGGAAGATTACCCGACCAGCACAGAATCAGAGTGAAAAAAAAAAATAGAGTATGTGTAAAAAGTAAACATTTAACAGCATCAGACAACCTCAAGTATCATTCCCTACAATGGGATTACACCAAACACTCAAACAAGACACATCATATATTTAGATCAGAATATTCTCTTTCCTTGGACATCACATGTGCCTATATCTCTTTCTTTGACTTTCCTTTCACTTCTGGTCAACCGTTCTTCTGCAGGACATCTTTATTCTTTAAATATTGCCCTAAAAATTTCTTTAGTCTCAAGTCTACCTTTGCCCAGGAAGCCCTCTCCTAAAGCTGATTTTGAATATCTCTGTTCTGATCCATTAGGCACTCAATATGTAATTTGGCAGGCAGAAAGCAGACTTAATTCTGTGTCTATGGGAGGGATTTGTCAGTAAAGAAAACAGTTTATATTCAGGCAAAAGATAGAATGAAACAAGCTATTCACAACTTCTTAATTTCCTGTCAGTACCACAGACACTTGTTTTCTGCAAGAGTAGTCCTATTAAAAAGTAGAAAAGGAGGGCAAATCCTTGGGTTTGTAACAAAACCTCTTGCTTGAATTGGACAGTAGGGATTTAGGCATTATATTCAGGAACAATATTTCAAGGTCTTTAAGTACTGTTTTAACCCAAACTGATCTTAGGCAGAAAAAAAGTAGATACAACAACCAGCAAACATTCATTTCCTGCACTATTTTTTCCTAAAAGATGTCCTTTAGAGATTTTAAAATACATTTTAGCTTACCAGTGTTGATGTGATTATTTAAAAGCACTATTTTTGGTGTCTGAAATAAACCTTTTAGTATAATAAAAGGAACTCAAATCTGGCCCCAAAATCCAAAGATCGAACCAAGATTTCACTCTGACCATTCACTGTCTTAAACATTATCTCCCAGTTGGCTGAATTTTTTCTTAGTATGTAAGATGAGAAACTTTGAATAGACAGCATCTAAATTTATTCTAGTTATTAACACCATACAAAATGGGCCTTACAATAAAACCTATTGAAAAATCTAAAACTAGGTAAAACAGTAACTTTTAAGAGAACATGTGTATTCTTGATAACAGCTATTCTAACTGGAGTGAGATGAAATCTAAGGGTAGTTTTGACTTGCATTTCATAATTACTAGTGATGTTGAACATTTTTTCATGTATCTGTTGTTCACTTGTATATCTTCCCCTGTGAAGTGTCTACTCAGTTCTTTAGCCCATTTCTTGATTGGGTTCTTTATATTTTTGGTGTAGTTTTTGAGTTCTTTATAAATTATGGAGATTAGTGCTCTGACATGCATGTGGTAAAGATTTTCTCCCACTCTGTAGGCTCTCTCTTCACATTATTGATTGTTTCCTTTGCTGAGATAAAGCTTTTTAGTTTGAGTTTATCCAATTTACTGACTCTTGCTTTTATTTCTTGCATTTTTGAAGTCTTGCTAAGAAAGTCTGGTTCTAAGCCAACATGATGAAGATTTGGGCCTACTTTTACTTCTATTTGGTGCGGGGTCTCTGGGTCTAATTTCTAGGTCCTTGATCCATTTTGAGTTTTGTGCAGGGTGAGTGATAGGGATTTAATTTGATTTCACTGTGTACGGATTTCCAGTTTTCCCAGTACCATTTTTTGTAGAGGTTATCTTTTCTCCATTATATGTCCTCGGCACCCTTGTCTAGTATGATATGGAAAAAGGCACACTCATACATTGCTGGTGGGATTGCAAAGTGGTGCAGTCACTCTGGAAAGCAATATGGAGGTTTCCTTAGAAAACTTGGAATGGAGTCACTATTTTATCCAGCTATCCCACTCCTTGGTTTATACCCAAAGGACTTAAAATCAGCATATTACAGTGACACAGCCATGTTTATAGTAGCTCAATTCATTATAGCTAGATTGTGGAACCAACCTAGATGACCTTCAATAGATGAATGGATAAAGAAACTGTGGTATATATACACAATGGGATATTATTCAGCCATAAAAAAGAATAAAATTATGGCATTTGCAGGTAAATGAATGGAGCTAGAGAATATCATGCTAAGTGAAATAAGCCAATTCCAAAAAACCAAAGGCTGAATGTTTTCTCTGATAGGTAGATGTTGATACATAGCAGGGTGGGAGGGGGCATAAGTGAAGAATGGAGGAATGTTGGAATACGTAGAGGGAAATGAGGAGAGGGGCAGAGGAAAGAAAATATGGTGGAATGTGACAAACATCATTACCCTAAGTACATTTAAGGTTAATGATTGGTGTGAATCTACATCATATACATCCAGAGAAATGAAAAGTTGTACCCCACTCATTATGTACAATGAATAAAAATGCATTCTGCTGTCATGCATAGCTAAATAGAATAATAAAAGAAAGAGAACATGTGTCAACCTTCCCACATTTATTCACCAATTCATTATTAATTAAAATACACTCTTATTAAGATCTAATAAAGGTAGACAGAAGTTTCATATGGACTCTCTCTTACTGGTCAGTGTTCAATGCATGCTCTATGTTCCACATGATTATTTCTCACAAAGGCTACCCCAATCTTACAATGCTTCCTTTGCAGTTCTCACTTTTCTAGTCAGTCATTCAGCTCTCACTCTCTTAGCTAGTCAGTGACTATATTAGAGTATTAAGAGGAAATTCAGGACACTGATGGATTAAAATTAAAGATGACATTCAATTTTTTTAAAAATGTCCCATGCTAATACAGTGAGTATGGCAATAAATCTATAGTTATATATTCAAGTGACTTTCAAGTAAGTGCAGAGAGACTACTTTCAGATAAACAGTGCTTCAACAACTGCATAAGCATATGGAAAAAAGTAAATATATCTTAACCTTTACCACACATAATAGACAGAAATTTTCTAAAAATACATCAAAGTCTGTAAATAATAGCTAAAACTGTAAAAAATGAACTTGAAAGAGAACATTTTTACAGCCTTGGGGGTAACAAAAGATATTTCAGATATGACACAAAAAGCATAAACTATAAATTAATATCATTGATAAAAATGGACTTTATCAAAATTTAAAATCAGTTCATCCTTAAGAATTATTAAGTAAATAAAAAGTAAGCCACTATCAAGAGAAGCTATTCTACAGATATCAATCAAAGCATCCATATTCAGAATATAGAGGGAACTCTACACATTAAAAATAAGAAAATAAAACACCTAAATAACAAAGCATACGAAGAAAAAAGGATTTCAATGGAAATTTGTAACATAATATAAAGTGACCAAAATACATTGAAAGATGTTAATTAGTCTTCAGGGAATTGCAAGTTATAATTACAATGAGATATCATTACACAGCTGCTGTAAAGATTAATATTTAAAAGACTAAAAAAAAAAAAATGCCCCGTGTAGTGAGACGCAGAGGAACTAGAATTCTCATGCGTTGCTGGTAGCAATCTAAAATGGAAAAATTACTTCTGAAAGGAGCTTGTCACTCTTAGAAAATTAACAACTTTGGCTCCTCAGCCAAAAGAAATGAAACAGTCTCTTTCTACAAAGACTAGTACACAAATTTTCATGGCAGCCTGATTTGTAGTAGTCAAAAAGCAGAAGCCAGTCAAGGGACCATCGACAGATAAATGGATGAAGTGCTGTGTCTGTCTACACCTCAGAGTATGGCTTAGCAGTAAACAGAGGCACTACTTATGCATATGGCATGAATGAAACTCTAACAGATTGTCCTCAGTGAAAGATTAGACCCAAAGACAAAAGACTGCACAATTTACTTCTATGGAACCCAAGTCAGACAATGTAATAAATGTGACAGAGTCTAGATCACTTGTTGCCTAAAGCCAAGAACTGAGGGTAAAGATTAAGTGTGTTAGGTAGTAGCTAGTAATAAGCCATGAAAAGTAAGCAAGGTCACAGGTTTACTTAAGTTACTCTTAAAGTTTTAAGTCACTGCCAAGGTAGATGAGTAAATAATTTGTTGCAAATAACCTGTAGAAAAACATCAGTACATAAATCTTGAGGATAAACAAAAGTAAGTGAGATAATGGGGAGGTGTCTTAAGAAAGAAGAATTTAGGGGACTAACTCTTGATAGAACCCATAAAGATCAAGATAAAACTAGAAGTTATGGTGCCAAATGTCTCCTACTAACCCAGAAGGGGCAATTCTTTAGTGCCCCAGGCACAGTAAGGTAACTTTTGACCAACTACTGACTCCAATGCCCACATTAACATGAGATTTACTTATAGATAAAGTCCCCCTAAATAGGACAGCCATCATGACAGTTTTGGAGAAGACCAGCTAAGGTCAAAAACTACACCGCCTGACGTGAAGGAGTAGTTGAACACCTGACTGGTAAAGAGGAAGAGAAGGTGGTCCCCAGTTCTCCTGGTAAAAGTCAAACAGTAATCAATTTGGAGGCAGCATCATCCCCTTGGTCATTCTCTCCTAAGAGATAGCCTGCTCTCTCTCAAGAGCACTCTGCTTGAGGAGTACTGTGCTTTGTCTTTCATTTCATCTCACTTCCCCTCTCCTTTCACCTGCAATAAGCTTCTCTTGCATGGCTTTTTGGTGTCTGACTTTAAATTTTCTTTGATTGGAATGCAAGAACTGAGGTTTGGGGTTTCAGCTTCCACTTTCCTGTGACTACCGGAGGGGCGTAGAGGAGACCCTGTGTCTTCATTGCAGTCACGATTACGTAGTATGTACACCTTTGTCACAACTCCTCAGACTGGCACTGAAGGACGGGGGTGCAGCTCAGAGGTAGAGGACCTGCCTAGTGCGCTTAATGTCCAAGGTCAGATCCCCCAGTACTGCCAAAACAATGCTACAGATTGGCAGAGAGAATTATCATAACTTATTCTACATATATTATACACAAAAGTTACTGTTTTGAAAAATAATTTCTCTGTAAAAAAAATAAAAATAAAAAAAATCTTGACCCAATTTAAAAACAAACCTAACCTGAAGGAGTTATGTTAGAGACCAAGGAAGCTTTCCTTTCTAAATCTTGAACTGAAACTCAAATTTTTCTTTGTTTATTTACTTACTACAGATCCTATACACACCTTCAAAGGAATTCTGTTAGAAATCAATTTAAGACCTTGCCGTTTGAAATGATCAAAAACCCTCTAGAGACGAGTTAAAAAGTGATATATAACTGGCACATATGAAATTTATTCCATAATCTTAAAATAAGGGTTTTAGTCAAATATAAAATTTATTAGATTCATTGTTGAATTTTTGACACATTTATGTATATTGTCACAGAGCTCCAATCAAATGACTGGAGTGAGAACAATAATTTAGAATGTTGAATCTTTGATTTAAGAGAGAACGATTTTGAAAACATTTTTTACAAGTCTCATGTTATCAGGTGCTATCAAAGGACTTACTTTCATACCATTGCTAAAATGTTATTCCATAATGTAGTATACTCTGTTATTTTAAAATTGTAACAATGCATGAGCTATTTTCATATTATATTTGATGTATATAGCACATATGCAGAGAAACGTTCAATATAATGAAATATTGAATCAATTTCCTATTGCTTTATTAAAAAGTCTCTAAAATATGGAGACTTAAAACAATCACCACTTTGTTTCTTCACAATTTTGTGAGCTCACAATTTGGGCAGGGATGAGATGGACAGATATTCCACTAGTCTCACTGGTAGGGTTGCAATTACTTGGCTACTCAGTTACAGATGCTCAGACTAAAACAGCTTCAGGAACTTGTTTGGTCAAGATGCTGATGTTCACTGGGGCCTCCCCCTGCACAGCCTCCCACCTATAAGGATGCTGCCTCAGCATCTTCACAGTGGGCAGAGTTCCACAGGAGCTACGGCAGAAGCTGTGAGGACTCCCCAGGCCAAGACTCAGAACCCCATGATTTCACTTCTGCTCTCATCTCCTGGCCAAACCAAGGGGGAAGACCAGACAAGTTTCCCTGGGGTGGAGAAAGAGACTCCACTCCTTCATGGAAGGAGAGGAAAGATACTTAAGAACGTGCATACAGAGATGAAGGAAGTCAGTGAACATTCTATTCAATCTAAACATACTAACAGTGTAAACGAGGAGAATTTACACAGTGACTTTGAACTTCATTACAAGTAAGATCTTCTACCCATCCCATGTTAATCACATCTTTTAAAAATGTCTGCTCTTCCTCTAAGAATTATAAAAAGACATTCCTATTTCTGATCTAAACATGACAACATCATAATTCAAAAATTTCCAGTGTTCTGGAAATTGTGTAGAATCACAAAAAGACTTTTCAAAGCTTAACACGAACCAATTTAAGGCATGTTTTAGACTTCAGACTTTCACAATGTAGAAGTAGTTGCAAAATGCATCTAAGATTGGTCAGAATCTGTGAGGAAAGAGATTTGGGTGAGTGTTGAAGGTATCACAAATAGCAGATTTCCAAGATAGATAGCAAAAGTCCATTTTTTGAGAATGAGGGGTTTACCTTGGAGAATGGGAAATATGTGTAGATGAGTAAATAATTTGTTGCAAATAACCTGTAGAAAAACATCACACACACACACACACACACACACACACACACACACACAGAGAGAGAGAGAGAGAGAGAATAAAGCCATATATGTAGGGATATGCCTGTCTGAGTCATCTAGGTTGAATGAGGAGAGCAACTTAGTTGGAAAAACAAGCTCAGTCACTCGCTCTCTCTCTTCAAACAGCTACGAAAGGGAAATTCATAATAATTATAACATGTTACAGATTCAATACAAGGATACTATAAGAAAACTGCAGAATATACAGAAAAATTATCTATGGTATATGTAAGATGAAAAATGTACTATAGTGCAGATGAAAAATTTAAACAACACATTCTGTCATTTTAAAAAATAAGTAATTATCAATAAATACAGACCATAAAATTTGCATGGAGGAACACCAATATGGAATTAATAAATAATGCAGAAGAGAAGTGAAGTGATAAATTTGCAAAGAATTGAACAAACAAAATTGAAATTCATAGTAATGAAAACAGCTAGAGATTCCATAAATAACAAATACTTCAGAAAGTACAATTGGTTATAACTGAAAAAAATTAAGCAAATAATAAAAATTAAAAGATAGAACAGGAGATTTGGCATATAACTCAGTGATAGAGCACTTGCCTAGCACATAGGTTCTGAGTTCAATCCCCAGTATAACTACCAAAAAAAAAAAAAAAAAAAGATAAAGATAAAAAAGATATACAAAACAGAAAACACATGGATTCTTCAAAGAAAATCAAATATATGTAGCAGGGAAAATAAGTACAATTTATAACATAAAAATACTTCTACGAAATGATCCAGCAATATTAAAAAGGACACACAGCAAAGGAAAAGGATATAAAATTTCCACCTGAAGATACAACCTGGTGAGGTTACTAGACACTGAAACAGGAACAGAAAAATTATCATTATACAACACTGACATTCTGCCTAAAGGCAGGATTAGGTTAATAAGGAATCTAAAGGCATGCCCACAGAAATAAAAAACAAGTGATTAAGCCAATTCAATTACAAGAAAAGTATATTAAAAAGAAGATATAAAAGTAACACCATTTGCTCATCAAATAATTGCACTTCTTTAAAATCAAAAGTGTAAGTTGAAAATCCACATGAGCAATGAAAGAATTACTAACAGGGCAAATAATTGACATCAAATTTAATAGTATGGTATCAAAAATGAATTTAAATAGATAGAGAAAAAGCCCTTATGTTCAATGTGAAGATGAAAAGTCAGTTAAGCTGAAGTTCAAATTTTAAATAATTATGCAAATATTATATAAAGACAACATCAAAACAGTCTGGAAGGCTTCAATGCTACCCTTTGTGAGAAACTAGTCAACTTTTTCTAAGCTAACCCAGTTCTCACAACCACTCATATTTGTCTAATACCAACTGATATTTGTCTTACAAAACATTCTAATTCTATTCCATTGAAAAAAAAAGAGAATAGATTAGAAGAAATATTGATTCTGAAGTTCCCAAGTAAACATAAAAGAGAAGAACAGTCAGAATAATCTCCGAAAAGAAAATGCAATTAGGGACTGTGACCATTTCCAATTTCAACACCAACATCACCTCCAAACAGTGTGAAGGGGATGCATGCAAAGACGAATGGGTCAATGAAACAGAAGCACAGAAACAAAGCCAAACACCACATTGAATCAGGATGGTATTTCAAAATATCGGAGAAACATTATTCAACCGATACTGAGAGACTGGGAAGCCATTTTGTAAAAATAAACCTAGATCTGACTCTTCCGTGGTTCGCCAGGATAAATTACGTTCAGTTTCAATGGCAAAGAGCAAAAGGTAAAAATTAGAGAAGGAATAGAAGGTAAAATGAGGGTGCTTCTTCATAACTGAGAAGTGAACCTAACGTGATTACCTATCCGGCATTAAACAATACGGATAGTCAAAATCTACTCTTTCTGTACCGAACAATCTTGGCAATGGGCCAATCGTATCTTAGCTTTTGTTTCCAGAAAATAAAAGCTACTAAAAGGCAAGACTGTGAACTTAGTTAGCAGGACTAACAACTTGTTTAAATAAATGTATATTCAAGAAGTTATAAAAGCAACATTTTGCTGATCAAGTAATTGTGCTTTCTTAAAATCAAAAGCCTAAGCTGAAAAATCATCAGCAATGAAAGAATTTCCAAAGCAGGGTGAGTACATTGATATAAAATAGCTCCAATTAATGATATCAACCATGTATTTAAATATATAAGCATAGCTGGAGGCAAAAGTCTTATTTTCAAATGAATTCAGATATATAGGTAGAGCTAGAAGGAAAAGTTCTCAGTTCAGTGGCAATGTCAGAAGATTCTTATTTCTGTATACCCACCAACTCTTAAGTAATTTTGTCCCATACTTTGTCCACTTCAAGCAACTTTCCTATTCGAAGACCCACCTTAAATTCATCTACTCAGGCCCTGAAAACCCTGTAAGTTCCCCTCCCCCAATTTCTACATTTCCCTTACTATATCTATTAACTCAACTAATTAGCTGGACTTAAAAACTTTACTGTTATTAACAGATGTTTTTCTACACATCTTTTGAAGAGTCAATATTCAACATAACGAAGTCTCAAAATCCAGAGACCAAAAAAGAAGATTCATATAGTTAATTCCTTAAGAGTGAATAAAAATCATTACATAGCAACCCACCACCCCAGACTAGGAAAATATTTGTAGCAAAGGATTGAGTTCGCTAACACATAAAGCAAGCCTATAAAATGTAGAAGCAGCAGAAAAAAAAAAAATAAAACCAGCAGAAGAATACAATGGAAGTATCAAGAACATGAATAGTTTACAGAGAAAAAAACAAATGCTTTTTAAGCATATAATACCCAGTTTCACTAATATTAAGAAATGTGTAAATAAGCTGAGAATTTAACATGGAATAGTTATTATCAACAAAGGAAACATAAGCAGGGTGAGATTAAGTGGACTTGGAATCACAACACCAAAGTCTAAACTTTCCAGGGCCTGCATAATAACACAGTATTTATTCTTGCATTCATTTACATATTCATTAATGTAATAAATATTTGTTTTAGTATTTCTTGAGATTTTATTATGTATCAGGCATAAGATCTTTGCCTTGAAAGAGTATCAGTTTAAGAAGAACAGAATAGGTATAACATTATTGGAGAAACTTTTTAATATTTTTTAGTTATCACTGACATTTATTTATTTATATGTGGTGC
Organism: Sciurus carolinensis; assembly: GCF_902686445.1. Classification (NCBI taxonomy): domain Eukaryota; kingdom Metazoa; phylum Chordata; class Mammalia; order Rodentia; family Sciuridae; genus Sciurus; species Sciurus carolinensis. The sequence continues at coordinate 93,466,109 of NC_062224.1, forward strand.
TGAGTATCAAACCCAGTGCCTCGCACATGCCAGGCAAGCGCTCTATCACTGAGCCAAAACCCCAGCCTGAAACTAACTTCTTTTAGCAGGTTTCCAGAGGCAGCAATTTATGCAGTAAGATGTCAAGGTGGATGAGGCTGCAGTGAGAAATCTCAGAGAAGATAATGTGTGAAAGGGACTTAAGGAAAATCAAATTAACATGTAATCATGAGAAGCAGCCCCCTTCCACTTAATCCATATACCCCCTTTGCTCTCCTACTCAGGCAACTCAGACACAGACCATAACTGCATTCAACCAGAGAGTAAAAGGTCAAACTACACAGGAAAGAGGGAAGGGATGAGGAGGATGCATCTGGAATATGTTTGTATCTCAAGACTAAAATTTCATTAAAGCTTATAATCTCAGTTGGTAGAGTGCCTACTTTGCAAGCACAAGACCCTGGGTTCAATCCCCAGCACCAAGAAAAAATAAAAATAAAAAAATAAAAATAAGAAATAAAAATATGATGAAGATCACAGAACACAAACTACCCAGCATCCTACACAATCTCAGACCTCATTCTCCTAGAACAAAATCTCCATTGTCCAACATGCTACTTGTCTGGAGCAAAATCTCACCAAATATTCTGGATCAATCATTCATAAAAAGAGACCAGCCTATACTCTAGTTCGCTTCTGCAATATTGTTTTGGGAGACCTGAGTCTCTTCACCTTGGCCCTTTATATCAGTACTTCCTCAACCTTTTCTTAGGAACTTTCTTTACTTCTACTTTTCTACGTTTGTGTTTACAGAGTCCTCTGGACCTGTGACTTTTTTTCTTCCATTTATTCCTAGGAAATTTCAAATCACCCTCCTTTGACTCATTCTACCATAAAAACATTCTCCTTCTGTTCTCCCCAAATAAATTCTGCCCAGATTTTACATAGTATATTGTTTGGGCTCTCCTATAATTACATGTGAACATTTCTGTTTCCCTGACTTATTAAGGGCTCGTCTTATTCATTTTTTTGTTTCCATTAGCTAGTAAAGAATTAGGTGAACAAAAAAATAATACTTTCTTGGTGAGTGAAAGAAAAAATGACAAAATAAAATATAAAAATGTGCAATAATCCAACACCCTGTACTGTAGTAAATAAGCCACATAACACAGCAACAAACTTTTAATAAAAGGAAAAATAGATACCTGAAAAATTGCAGCAGTCATCTCAAGGAAATGGCTATGTACATGTGACCTGAAAATAGCAAGAAAGGAAATCTACAAAATAGACTTTTTTCATTTAAGTATTTAACAGGTACTCTTTTGGTATGCAAAAATACAATTCCTGAATATCTTATAATTTAGATAAAACTGGTCCACCTTTCATGTTGTCTAATAATTTTACCTAGAGGGGTCAATCAATCAAACAATACTTCAATAATTTTCACATTAAAGAACCACAAAGATTTAAAACCAGAACTAGCATCAAAATAAGTCAAACCCAATCTAATATATATCTATATGTAAAACCTTCGAACATAGCAAGTTATGGAATGTTCACAATTTTTTCAGACTAAAATAAATATATATTTATGTTTAATATACTCTCCAGTGAAAAACAATTTATAATTTTATGATACATTAAAATATTTAAACATACATAATAGCTTTAGATACTGTCACTTAAATTACTCAGCCTTGGGCTGGGATTGTAGCTCATGGGTAAAGCACTTGCCTAGCATGTGTGAGGCACTGGGTTCGATTCTCAGCATTGCATACAAATAAATAAATAAAAAGCTCATCAACAGCTAATAAATGTATTTTTGTAAAAATTACTCAGCCTCAACTGCATGGGAAAAATTATATCCAAGATATTTCAATCCATGAAGATTCTGGACACTGTTTCACTGAGAAAATTAGCCATGAAATCTCTATATAACTGTTCATGTTGGCACTGCATATGTACAACACTGTAAGTAGTGAACTTATGATGCAAAAAAATGCCATAAAACTTCAACATGTTCTTTATTAAAAAATCTTCTAAGATGTTCCAAAAATCTGTACAGTGATTCCCAACTCATTAAAAACACCCCTAGAACAGAAATGTCTAAGTTATAGTTCACTTTCCTTAAATTTAATAAAATTATGATGGCTTAAGGCTTTCACTATCAACAGCAATCCATCTAACTTATTTTGAATTAACTAAAATTATTCCTATGTCCCCAATTAAAAATTTACCTAGTGGTTCACTCCTAGTTAAAAAAATAAATATCAGAATATTAGAATGTTGAATTTTGATTATGAATAGTTTACCATTTAATAAGAAAATGGAAATATGCCAACATATGGTACTAAAAAATTAAAAATAGATTCAGGATGGTTGAATAGAGGTACCCAGCTCTTACTACCTCCTTCACAAAGAAGGACAGGTACAACAGATGCATTTTGAAGCCAGTGACTATGGGAGAGCATTGGAAATCAGCAAGACAGAATGCAACTGTTATGGTTTGGATGTGACGTGTCCCCCAGAAACTCACATGTGAGACAATGCAGGAAGGTTCAGAAGAGAAATGATTGGGCTGTAAGAGTCTTAACCCAATCAGTGAATTAATCCCTGCTGGGATTAACTGAAGTGGTAGGATGTGGCCGGAGGTGGTGGGAATTGGGGTGTGGCTATGGGGTATACATTTTGTACCTGGAGAGTGAAGATGCTCTCTCTGCTTCCTGATCACCAGGATGTGAGTTGCTTCCCTCCACCACCCTCTCCTGCCATGATGTCCAGCCTTACCTCAAGCCCTGAGGAATGGAGCAGGTCTTCTATGGACTAAGACCTCTGAGACTGTGAGCCCTCAAATTTTTCCTCCTCTACAGTTGTGCTGGTCGGGTCATTTAGTCACAACAGCCAAAATGCTGACTAAAACAGGAACACTGTAAGACTCAGAGACCAGGGACAACACCATACTAAGGGGAAAAAAAATTACCCCAGCCTCTGCCAACCCAGCTCCACAGCCAGGGGAGGAGGAGCCACCCCTTCGCAGGTGAAAGACAGTCCCAGCAAACTCTACCGTGTGGATGCTAGCAATCCTAGCTACTGGAAAGGTTTCACAATCCTCACAGGCTTGCAGCTCACTCAGATAAGTAACCTGTATCTGCACAGTAGTGACTTCTCAAGGAGCCACCTTGAGAAGTGGAGCTGTGTCCTGAAACTGGACTGTTCTAGGTTTCAGAAAACATGCATATTCACTCCCGTCTTTGGGACTCATCAGGTATTCCACTGCACAGGCTTTGTTAAGAGGGTCTAGGGGATCAGGCCACTCAAACCAAAGGATGACTAGGATCAAAGCCCAAGGAATGACCTGCACTCTAGAGGATGGGTGTGATAGCACAGAGGGTAACGGAGGGTGCCATCCTTCAGAAGTAGGATATGACGGTGCTTGCCCTCTAACACCAAGGGCACGGCCAGCTGCACGTGACTTGTACCGGTTCCAGGACTGAAGGCCTGCCATTCCTGCTATCCCTCCTGACTGCCGCGCTCCCTCAGGTTTCAGTTACCAGAAGGGTAGGGAGAGACTACTAGAGTTATGACAGCTACCCCGCCACAGTAGTGTTAAGGAGCCCTTGAGCCACTGCAGGACTCCAGCCATTGCCCTGCCCCCAGGCACATACAGCAAAAGGAAGCCCAAGAGGAAATACGCCCAGTTCCAGCTGCACTCCTTACAGGCATGCACTGCCACAGAAACACCAGAGTAATGCCATGGTTCAGACTGCCATCGCACCTACATGGTTCCTTCTGCTGCACCCGCACACATACCTTGTCTGACCATGCAATGCTCTCAGGATTGGGTGTGAACACCAAAGAGGGAGTACTATGGTTCCCGCCACCACCTCTCCCAGTGTGACATCAGGGCCCACACCACTAACTAGTCAAATATTAATACTCCAGGCACCTCACCACTACCAGGTAGCATTGCTAGCATTAACAGCATCTAAGGAGTATCCCTACTCTTCCATGAAGGCAGCAACGCTGGGTCTTTCTGACATGATATACACTATGTCCCGAATCATCTTTCTAACTGTCCTGATATACACTATGCCCCCAATCATTAGTCACAGTCGAACTAGTCACAGGGAGAATACACTACAGTGCTCAGTTGGAAATAAATGCCACACTGCATAAGAGAGTGACGTTCCCAGACTTACCCTGAGGAGAAAGTCACTAATGAGGCCATGAAAGTGGTAGATCCACTAGATGCACAAATCTCAATGTAGTATCACAAGAAATATGAACCAAAGAAAAAGATAAGGTGATGATTACAATAGAACATAACTTTCTACAGAAGATCCCTAAAATTTAAAAGAATAAGAATTCAAAAGTTCAATGAGAGCCAAAAAATTATTACAGATATAATTAAATGACATCAGAAAGACAATGCAGGATATGAATGAGAAATTCAGCAAAGACACAGATATTTTTAAAAACAAATGGAAATCTTGGAAATAAACAGTTCAATAAATCAAATAAGCAATAATAGAATTGAAACCTTCAACAATCAGTTATATCAAGTGGAAGAAAGAATATCTGAATTTGACTATGGGTCTTTTGAAATATCCCCATTAGACAAAATATTAAAAAGAAGATAGCGTTAAAGACCACTGGGACACCAAAGAATGAACATCTGCACTTTCACAATATCCAAAGGCAAGAGAAACATGCAGTGGTATGGAAAACCTATTGAATGGAATAATAGCAGAAAACTTCCCTAATGTAGCAAAGACACAAACATTCATGCACAGAAGTCTTGTATGACTGCAAGTAGGCATGACCAGAAAAGATCTTTGTCATGTTAAAAGTATAATACAAAGTATTCTAAAATCTGAAAGAGAAAAGTGCCAAGTTTCATTTAGGTGTATCCCCATTAGACTTCTTAGCATAAATCCCACAGGTCAGGAAGAAACAGAATGAGACACTAGGAATCTTAAAGGAAAATAAGTGTCAATCAAGATTACTATACCTACTATTATCCTCAGAAATTAAACAGGAACAATAAAAAAGATTCTAAGACAATCAAAACCAGAGGGAATTATTAATAAGCTATCAAACTAAAAAATGAAAAAAAGGAAAAAACAGAACAAAGAATACTCAAAAAAACTAAAAGGAAATCAACAGAACAACAGGTGTAAGTACTTTCAATTACAACCTCAAATCTAAATGAACTAAATTCTCCAAATAAAAGATACAGATTGGGGAGGGCACAGTGGTGCACACCTGTAATTCTAGCAGTCAGGAGACTGAGGCAGGAGGATCACGAGTTCAAAACCAGCCTCCGCAATTTAGCAAGGCCCTAAGCAACTCAGTAAGACCTTGACTCTAAATAAAATGTAAAAAAGGGTTGAGGATATGTCTCAGTGGTTAAACACCTCTAAGTTTAATCCCTGGTACCAAAAAAAACAAAACAAAACAAAACAAAAAGGATACAGATTGTTTGAATGAATTTTAAAAAGAATTAAGCCAAAACCCAAAAATATACTTCCTAAAAGAAATTCACTTCAACAGATAAAAACACACAATGACTGAAAGCAAAAGAATAAAAAATAAAATTCAAAGCAAACAGAATAAAGCAAACAGAAGTAGTTAAACTCATATCTGACAAGAGTCTAAGACAAAAACTCTAAGAGGAGATAAACAAGGTTATTATAAAATAATCAAGTATCATTTCATCAAGAAAAATTAACTGCTATAAATTTATATGCACTTGTCACAATACCCAATTTTAAACAACAAAAGCTGTTCTAAAGGGAGAGAGATGTTCCAATGCTAACACTGGGTAATTTTGACACCTCCCTTTTATCATAGACAGATCATCCAGATTAAAAAAATATCAAAGAAACATCATATGGAATTAACATTTATAAAAAATTCCTTGCAACAGTTAAAGAATACACATTTTATTCATCGGCACATGAAAATATCGCCACATTAATACACCACATTAATCTAGAAAACAAATCTTAACAAAATTTTGAAATCACATTCTGTATCTTTTCTGATCAAAACAGAATAAAACCACAAGTCAACAACAAAAAAAATTTTAGATATTATACAAATTCATGTAGACCAAACAATACATTTTTGAATGAAGGATGGGGCATGTAGGAAATGAATGAGAAATCTTAAAATTTCTTGAAACAAATGAAAATGGACACAACAAAATTTGTATGATACAGTAAAAGCAATACTAAGAGGAAAGTTTATAACAATGAACACCTACATAAAAAAAAAGGAAGAAAGATTTCAAATAAACAACCTCCTAATATATCTCAAGGGCTAAAGAGCAAGAACAAACCAAACTCAAAAGTAGAAGAAAGTAAATCACAAAAATTATAAAGAGACAAAGAATACAAACTATGAATAAAACAGAGTTCACTTTTTTAAAAAGATAATCAAAATTGACAAAACTTTATCTAGACTAACCAAGAGAAAAGGGAAGACCCATATAAATAAAATTATACCTGAAAAAGGAGACATTATAACTGAAACAACTATTTCAAAACTGTATGCTATTATTTTCAAAAACTATATGCTAGCAAATTAAAAAATCTTAAAATAAACAAATTTCTGGACATATTTGAACTACAAAATTTAAGCCATGAAAACAAATTTAAAAAAAAACATGAATAGACCAATAACAAGTTATAAGATTGAAGCAGTAATAAAGTTTCCCAAGAAAGAAAAGCCCAGAATCAGATGGATTCATTGCTGAATTTTACCAAATATTTAAATAAGATCAATTCTCAAACTTTTCCACAGAGTTGAAGGGAAGAAAACCCTTCCACACTTACACTATGATGCCAACATTACCCTGTTACCAACACCTGACAAAGACAAAATTAAACAAACAAACAAAAAAAATGTAGAGCAATATTCCTGATGTCAAGACACAAAAATTTTCAACAAAATACTAGCAAGTCTAATATAACAGAACTTCATGAAGATCATGCACCATGACCAAGTTGTTTCAACTCAGGTATGCAAGGAATGTTCAATATATGTAACACAGTAAATTAAATACATCATAACAAAATAAAGGATAAAAATCATGATCATTTCAATAGAAAAAAGTATTTGATAAAATTTAACATCCATTCATGTTAAAAGCCCTGAACAATGTAGGTATAGAAGTATTGCTCCTCAATATAATAAAGGCTATATGAAACAAACCTATGGGCAAAATCAAACCAAATGGGGAAAAGTTTGAAATATTTCCTCTAAGATCTGAAACAAGACAACAGTGCCCACTCTCTCTGTGCCTATGCTTATTGTGGCAATTTCACAATAGCTAAGATATCACATCTGCCAAGGTACTCATCAAGAAAAGAAGGGATAAAGATATGGCAAATAAGCACAATGGAGAATTACTCAGGCATAAAGAAAAATAAAATCCTGTCACTTGAAGCAAAATGGATGGAACTGGAGGACATTATATTAAGTGAAATAAGCCAAACATGGAAAAAACCCTCATATTCTCTTGCATTTATAGAAATTAAGAAAGTTGAAATAAAAATAGAATATTGATTAGTGGATAATGAGAAGAATGCATTGAGTGGGTGGGAAGAGCAAGGTTTTATTTGACCAGTGCATGTTCCAAGCATGTATGGAAATATCACACTGAATCCATTCAAATGTTTAATCAATATGTGTTAACATTTGAAAAAAAACATTGGGATTATGAATAGATTCACAATAAACAGCTTAATAAAACCACATGTTTTCAAAATGCTTAAACACTAAGATGGTGAGTTTCTACAAGAGCAAATGTGTTTGTTTTAATTTTTTATTGGTAATATTATACATAATGGTGATATTTGTTATTATGTATTTGTACAAACAATATAACAACATATTTTTAAGAGAATAATAAAATGCTATTGAGGATAAACTCAAAAATAATAATATCATACATCTATTGTTTTAAAGACATATTTTGGGAGACATCCTGTGGTGTTTTTGACTATTTTCTGAACTATGAAAGAAGTAAACAGGTACCTGAGATTTAGGAGCCATGTTATTAATTTCTAATTCCATCACATGCAAATATCATGACACTTTTCTTCTTCAAATAATTTTATCATATTTTTTTGTTCCCTACTTCATAAATCTTGATGTAGATGAATGTTAGATTGGTAGAATTTATGGTGTAAGAGAAACTTTAGCAAACATTCAATATTTCACATAAATACCAGGTGCTTTGAAACTTAAAGTGGCACTGCTTTTCAACAAAAATCACTTTAAAAGAAAAATCAAGCTCCTACTTAACTCAAATATCATTATGTAAATCCACTCATTGTTTAATGTATCTGAAAGAGTATGACAAAGCCAAGAAGGAAGGTAGCAGCTTTTATACTTTTTCCCTTGAAACACAACTCACATATTCTTCTTCTCTAAGAATCTCATTTTCTCTTACTTCCTCCAAGTTCTCCCTTTTTTACCTAAGGGTGTCTCTCAAATCTAAGTATGCAGCTCAGAATTCTTACAGTATCGGTTGAATACAAAAATCATTTTTCTGTGGCTTTTGAATTTGTCCTTCAATTAAGTACTTTGGAAGAACAGAGGGAAAGAGGTGGAAAAGAGGGGGTAGTTTCAACAGTTACAAGCTCACAAGATCTTGTTTCCAAAGAAGGATGTGGTCAGAATCCTGTTAGACTATGTTAAATAGAGAAAAGAACAAAAGGAATCCAAAATATCTCTTTCTGTATTCCTATTTGTGACTTCTGGGAACCTACATTGCACAAATAAAATGTACATTGCAATGAATGGGCAAAAACTGAAGGTAAGTCCTCTAAAATCAGAAATAATACAAGGGTGTCTACTCTTACCACTCTTATTCAATACGATTCTTGAAATTTAAGCCAGAGCTATCAGGAAGGAAAAAAAAAAAATGGGGGTTGGGGGGGAGGATGGGCACAAAAAGGAAAACAGAAAATTATCCCTATTTGCAGACGATGAGTGTATACTTAGAAGCTCCTGAAGACTGCACCATTAAAAAAAAAAAAAAAAAAAACCTCTTGGAATTGAATTGATTAATTCAGCAAAATAGTAGGATGTAAAAATCACCGTACAAAAATCAGTACCTTTTCTATACACCAAAAACAAACTCTTGAAGAAAGTAAACAGGAAAGGAAAACAAACTCAATAATAGCCAAAAACAAAATACCCGGAAATAAACCCAACCAAGGAGCTGAAAGATTTCTAGAATGAAAATTCTTCAACAATGAACAAAGAAAAAAACACGAGATAATGGAAAGATCTCCCCTGTTGATGGATTAGTATAATTAATATTGTTAAAATTGACATAGTATCAAAAGCAATCTATGGATTCAATTCAAGCCCCATCAAAATACCATTGATACTCTTCACAAAATGTGAAACAGTAACACTGAAATTGCATCTCTCACCTTGTACAAAAATCAACTCAAAATGTGCCAAAGACCTTAATGGAAGACCTGAAACTTTGAAACTACCAGAGAAAACCAAAAGGGAAACACTTTAAGATACTGGCACAGGTGGTGGTTTCCTGAATAGGACTCTGAAAGCTCAGGAAATAAAAGAACTGACAAATAGGATTATATCAAATTTAAAAGTTTCTGAAAGCAAAGCAACCAGCAGAGTACAAAGACAACCTATAGACTGGAAGAAAATCTTGCCTAGCTAGTCATCTGACAGAAGATTAATATCCAGGATATATTTAAAAAATTCAAAACAGTTAACAAAAGACCATGCAATCCATTTATTGCACAAGCAAATAATCTGAACAGACACTTCTCAAAAGAACTGTAAATGGCCAATAAATATATGAAAAAATACTCAACATCTTTAGCCATTAAGGAGATACAAATCTAAACACACTGAGATTCTATCCCATCCCAGTCAAAATGACTATTAACAAAATAAAAAACTTAAAAATAACAAATTGTAGGCAAGCATATGGAGAAAAAGCAACACTAACACACTGTTGGTGGAAATGCAAATTAGTACAGTCACTATGGAAAACGATATCAAGTTTCCTGAAAATAAATCTACCCTTCGATCCTACACCACTACTGGGTATACACTTGCATACTCACATTTATCACAATAGCCAAAATATAGAATCAGTCAAGGTACCTCTCAACACATGAATGGATTAAAAATTATATATTACAAAGGTATTCCACAGAATTTAATCCAGTCATCAAGAAAATGCAATCTTGGTCTTTGCAGGAAGATGGATGGAACTGGAGGTTTTCAAGTCAAGTGGAATTAACCAGACATAGAAAGATAAATACCACATTTTTTCTGATATATAAAAACATTAACAACAAGACTATTAACAACAAAAAGACTATTACGAAAGAAGAAGGTGACACAGGAGGAAAGGGAAGAAAATGGGAATAGAGTAATAGAGAAAGGGAAGGTGAATATAATCCAAGCATGATACATGCATGTGGAAATGTCAGTCTTAGCCCATCAACTTGCACAATTAACATGATTGAATAATAAAAGTGATTTATGATTGAATAATAAAATCTTTATCAACTATTTTCTTTAAAATGAGAAATAGGATGCTGGTAGGAAATCTCCTTTGCTTCCATACATGAATTATTTTTTTCAAATACCAAAAATAGTATCCAGGTATAAAATTTGAAGCTGACAGCCAAAATCATACTTAGTATGTACTTAAAATTTTCTTCCTTCATCAAAAGGACATCAGCCACATTTGCAACATCCTAATCTCATGATATATATAAGTATGCATGTACACATACCTGTCAAAGGATAAGCCGTGTGTATTCTTGATAATCCCCATTGTGCTCAAGGTGGAGTGGAGGTTAGAAGTCAGAGGCTGCTCTGTTAGCATGGCAGAGCAGTGAGACTGGGGATAAGCAACAGTGCTACATTGACAACTTGAAAAGGGCACTGAGAAAGATTTAAACAGAATATATGATGGCATTTGGTTGAAAAGAGGAACGGGAATCAGGAAAATTTAGGAACTTTCATATGTAAGGATGGAAAGTAGAGCAAAAGATGCTTTGGGAAATGACAGCTGAGAAAGTTCATGGAAAACGAAGAAACTAATACGGAGGTCATAAAGTTCCTTGCTTTGTGGCTGGTGACATATTCTCCTTTTTGATCCCAATAAGTCTTCAATAAAATTTCCATTACTCATGTGTGTTTGAGGAGTACGTTTTCTTTTGAAGTGTAAAGACATGGAATGAGTCCTGCGTCAAGAATAATATTTTTTTAAAAGTCCACTAAGATCACAAATAGATTTTAGTTTACCTAATTTTGCATTCCCTCTGTAACACTGTACTAAATAGGTATCTAAATGCAACCCAACAATGACAGAACAAACAAAAATGCAAATAAAATTTTCTACCTCTAAAAATACTGATTTTGTAAAATTATCTAATATTTCCAAAACACTCACAACTTTGTTTTATTAAATCTGACTCCTTGTAGTTGTTTCTTGGCTTACTCATCACAGAGGAAAAACCATACGTCTTTCTAAAAATACATTAATGCAATTATTATGGTTCTCACATCTTCAGATTTCATAAAAATAGTTGTTTTTGGTTCTGAGTAGTCTTTCTAGAGCACAACAGCCTGACAAAGGCCATCACAAAAGAGTACAATAGTTCATTAGACAAGCATGAACACTATTCAACAATAGCCAATACCATTTCCAAGTGGGTAAGCGGTGAAATAAGTTATAAACTAGAACCAAGGGAAATAACAGTAAAGGAGATAATATGCCTCCAATGTCTCACCCAATGGGATGTACATTTCAGCTTTGATAGTAAAGTAGAAGGTGGCAGAATGTAGTTCTAAATAGTGTCAATGACCCAGCTGCGGAACAGAGAGTAGAAAGTAACTTTAGGATCACACAGACTGAAAGCAGACAGTTTTAGAGAAATCGTAGGAGTTGATAGTAGAGTGTGGTGGAAGAGAGGTTAGTCTGTAAAACTTTGGATGTGTTTTGAGCAGCGTATAAACTATGTGACTATGAACATGCCACGTAATCACCCCGAGTCTGTTTCTTCATTTGTAAATATGAACAAATATATGACATCTTCCTGATAGCATCAGTGTATTACATAAGGAAATACATGTAAATTGTACTCCACAATTTTAAAAAATTAAATTCAACAAAGTACTCCCATGTGTTCTCATTTTATTATCACCACAATTTTCAACATAATTATTTATTTCCCCCACTAAACTCTGAACTTCAGGAGGATGGGAATTCCGTCATATTGATACATGCTTAAGAGTGCTCATTTAGCATTTCTTCAATGAAGATGGAGAAGTTATAGATGTAGGATTTTAGAGTTTTCAGCAATAGGCAAAAATAATTTTAAAAATCCATTCAAAGGTTAGACAACAAAAGTATGGGATTCATAAAATTAAATCACACATAAATATGAACTGAATCATACTTAACTGTATGTGGTCCAAGAATTTGTAGCAACCCCTTAATGAGAATTAAATATAAGTATATATCTGAAGATTTGTGGTATTATTCAAATTACTGCCCCTCTCTGATATGCCCACACCCACCATTCATTCATCTCTTGAGGATTAATTCATCACTATTGCTGTTGAATTCAGACATGAAATATGAAATACACAGAGATGAGATGTTTCTTCAGAGCTGAATCTTAAATGTTAAAATTCATAGTTTGTCATTTTTCTCCCTCTGTTTTGACCATTAATATCCCTGGGAGAACCATTCAGTCAGTGTGGGTGCTGGAGTGGAGAAAGAATGAAGCAAAGAAAAATTCAACTCATATTAGACAGTAAGGAAATAAATGAACTTGGGTGTATTTAGCAACTGAGAATCTGTGTCCAAAGCATAATTTAGCATAAATTAACTGAGAGAATAACAAAACCTAAATGTGATTTTTAGTATTCGTACAAAATTATGTCTAATTTAGTTTTATGAGAATATGCCGATGGTTTTCATTCCACACTGTAAATGCAGGCATTCTATGATAGATCTTCAGATATTTTATGGAGTGTTTGAAAAAATACTCTAGCAATTGCTAAATAAACCATTTGTCATCATTGCTAGTGAAAGTTCAGTATGTGGGGTTGGGGAGTTGGGTGAGGAGTAATATATTAATAATTCCCTTAAAGAATGTGTTTAAATAAAAGCCTCCCAACCAAGCCCCAAGTACGTTATTAACCTTCAATATCACGGGTATACAATTACATATAAACCTATCTTGTTGCTGAAGTATTTAAATGAGGTTTATACAAAGAAATTCAATAGGACAAAAAAATACGATACATCATATATTCCTTTGAGTTACATATGTAAAACTACTAGGATCATACAATGTAGCATTTTATAGGGTTTAACAAATATTTTCAATCTATTATAACATCTATGGTGATCTTAATAACCACTCTTTTGTTATTCGAAGTGAAATGCCTTGCATTTTGTCAGTAACAAGCAACACAAAAATTATTTTGGGCTAGAAAATAACTAAAGAATGCTTAAAAAGCATTTCACAAAATATAGCATATATTCATGCTCAAAACACCAGAAAAACTAGGGTAGTAGGAACTTACCTCAACATTATAAAAGTTACATATGCTAAACTCAAAGCCAACATCATTCTAAATGGAGAAAAATTATAAGCATTCCCTCTATAAACTGGAACAAGACAGAGATTCCTTACTTTGCCATTTCTATTCAACATAGTCCTTGAAACCCTAGCCAGGGCACTTAGGCAAAAGAAAGTAAAGGGATATGTTTAGGAACAGAAGAGCTCATACTATTTGTCAATGACATGATTCTATCTATAGAAGACCAAAAAAACTACACCAGAAAGCTTCTAGAACTCATAAATGAATTCAGCAAAGTATTAGGATATAAAGTTAACTCCCATTAATCAATTGCATTCCTATAGACCAATGATGAATCAGCTGAAAATTAAGAAAACAATCCCATTCTCAATAGGCCCCCAAAAAATAAAGTACTTGGGAATTAATCTAACAAAAGAAGTAGAAGACTTCTACAATGAAAACTATAGAACACTGAAGAAAGAATTAAAGACTTACAAGATGGAAAGACTTCTTGGTTAGGCAGAATTAATACAGTGAAAATGGCCATACTACCAAAAGGGCTTTCCAGATTTAATGCAATTTCTTTTAAAATTCTAGTGACATTCTTCAAATGAATAGAAATTAATTTGGAAAAATAAAGGGCCCAGAATAATTAAAGCAATCCTTAGCAAGAAAAGTGAAACAGGAGGCATCATAATATCAGACCTTAAATTGTATTATAGAGCCATAGTAACAATAGCGTGGCATTGGCACCAAAACAGACATGAACATCAGTGGAACAGAATAGAAGACACAGAGACAAGCCCACAAAGGTACAGTTATCTCATCCTAGACAAAGGTACAATAAACAAACACTGGAGAAAAGATAGCCTATTCAACAAAAGGTACTGGGAAAACTGGACACCCATATTTAGCAAAATGAAATTTAACCCCTATCTCTTACTCTGCACAAAAGTCAAATCTAAGTGGATCAAGGATCTAGGTGTTAGACCAGAGACCCTGCGTCTACTAGAAGAAAATGCAGACCCCCATCTTCACCGTGTTGGCTCAGGAACTGATTTCCTTATCAAGACTCCTAAAGCACAAGAAGTAAAATCAAGAGTCAATAAATGAGATGGTCTCAAACTAAAATGCTTCTTCACAGCTGGGCGTGATGTGCACACCTCTGATCATAGCAATTCATGAGACTGAGACACTAGTATCACAAGTTTAAAGCTAGCCTCAACAACAGGCAGACCCTATCTCAAAATAAAAAATGAAAAGGGCTAGGGATGTGGTTCAGTGGTTACACAGCTCTGGGTTCAATCCCTGTACCTAAATAAATAAATAAATAAATACTTCGCAGCAAAGGAAACAATCAAGAATGTGAACAGAGAGCCTACAGAACAGGATAAAATCTCTGCCACATGTACTTCAGATAGAGCATCAATCTCCAGAATATACAAAGAACTCAAAAAACTTAACATCAAAAAACCAAACAACACAATCAATAAATGTGCAAAGGAACAGGCACTTCACAAAAGAAGAAATACAAATGAACAAAAATCATGAAAAAATGTTCAACATCTCTAGCAATTAAAGAAATGCAAATTAAAACTACACTAAGATTCTGTCTTACTCCAGTCAGAATGGCAATCATCTAGATTACAATAAATGTTGGAAAGGATGTGGGAACAAATGTACACTCACACGTTGCTTGTGGGAATGCAAATTGGTGCAACCACTCTGGAAGCAATATGGAGATTCCTTAGAAAACTTGGAATGGAACCACCATTTGACCCAGCCATCCAACTCCTCAGTTTATACCCAAAGGATTTAAAATAATCACACTGCAGTGACACAGTCACTATAAACATCAATGTTTACAGCTACTCAATTTACATAGTCAAGCTATGGAACCCACCTTGACAGATTGATAAAGAAAATGTAGTACATGTGCACAGTGTCATATTACTCAGTCATAAAGAATGAAATTATGGCATTTGCTGGTAAACAGGAGGAACTAGAGAATATCATGCTAAGCAAAAAAGACAGTCCCATAAAAACCAAAAGTCAAATATTCTGATATGTGGATGCTAACCCACAACAAGAGAGGGTGGGGAGGGGAAGAATAGAAGTCCATTGGATTAGACAAAGGGGAATGAAGGAAAGAGTAGGAATGGGAATAGGAAACACAGCAGAACGAATCATACAAAACTTTCCTATGTTCATATGTGAATACATGACCAATGAAACATACAACTGCAAGAATTGGATCCTAATGAGAAATAAGCTATACTCCGTGCATGTATACTAGGTCAAAATGCACTCTATTATCATGTATATCTAAAAAGAACCAATAAATTTTTTTTAAAATAACTAATGGTAATACAAATGCAGTGATTCGAATCACCATATTAAATTGCATTCCATGATATAAATGGACAATTCAATTAAATATCTCATAATAATTATTTTAAAATAAAACATCATAATGCATGTTTTATATAATCATTTTTATATAGTTTTATTTTTCTTTGATGACACAGAACTTAATAATTTTTATTATACCTCTGATACAATCTATAAACATCATGTATCATTGTGCCAAAAGAAAAAAATGCCAATTACCAGAATAAACTCTGAATGGAAGAATTAGAAAATAATAAGTATAAAAGTGAAAAGTATTTTATATTGTAATTATTAATCATTCATCATGTATATTTAAAAGCTTAAACTTTGAAAATTTCTTCAAAGTATGTTGTATTATTTCTAAAATATTGGCATTGTTCCATAAATAAAGCTGTTGTTTTCAAGATCATCCTGTTTTTCCCAAAGACCTATTTATTATGGTCCATAAACACACAAAAAGGAAACTTTCATTTTTGTTCTCAAATGTCACTCATATAATAGCCTCAGCCAAGAACAGGGTGAAATATTCTGGTGAGGAATCTTACAGTAAGATCAAATTATTCAGTGCATTCTCTGATACTTCATAATGCTTTGATTTTATAGTACCGAGTAACTCTAAATAAGAACAGGAAATCTCTTAGTATTACAAACTTTTCCCTGGGGCAGTTCTACAATATCAGCATATTACCATTGTACTGCAGAATAAGAACTTGAAATGAATTGTAGTCAAATATCTTTATGTGATTTTTACTGGCATGTTACTAATTTTTAAAGGGGGAAACATTCTGATAACAATGTTTTAAACAATAAAAATGAGAATATCTAAAGGATTCAATGGTACTATATATGTAATAGTCTTCACTCGGACTTCACAGAACTGTCAAACCTCTGTGCAGTCTTCTTGGCTGATATGTTACACTTGTTTGTTGAGTGATCCATACATCGATTACTCACAGACACCCATATGTCTCCCACAATGCATTGTTAGTAAGACCAGAACACTTCCTGAACCATCTCTGGTCAGAGTTGTTACCATTCTATTTTCTGTTTTCCCTCATTTCAAGTTATCACTTATTTCCCAAATATTTCTATATTTTTAGTATCCACCACTACCAGAATATGACCAAAGAGTCAACATCTTTATTTCATTTTCATCACCCTCTCTACCTTGCCTTTTTGAGGAAAGATTCCTAATGAAACAGGACACGGCATAGCATGGGCAAAGACCTACTCGTCCTCCAGAATCTGATTCACATCCTTGAGTCAGGATTAATTTCTTCCTTTCATCTACTAGAAATCACTGCCATTAGGAGTCATGTTTACTGATGGCAGGGATCCCAGTTCAGAGGGAAGCTCATGACTCTTCCCCATCCACACTCTATCCCCTCATGGAACATCCTGAGGGAAAAACTACAGTCAGGACTGACCAGGTTTCAGAACATTATATGAAACTCCATGTGGAATTAACAGTCACAGCACATGTAAACCGATTGACTTTCCTTGGATGCTTGCTTTTTCTTCTCCCACACAAGGTGTTTGTCCTTGTAGTTTGGGTCTGGACTGTCTCACTAAGGCCCAGGAGTCAAAGGCTTGGGCACCAGCCTGTGGTGCTATTGGGAGGTGGTTGAACCTTGAGTAGGTGGGGCTTAGTCAAGGCAGTGAGGTCATTGGGAGCAAGTCTGTAGAGGAGATGCTAGCCCCTAGCCCCTAGCCCCTTGCTCTCTCTCTCTCTCTCTGCTTCCCCACCATGAGGGGAACAGTCCTCCTCCACCAGGTATAATATCTGCCACCACAGACCCAAAGTAATTACTAAGTGGCAAGGACTAAAACAATGAATACTCTAAGCCAAAATAAATCTTTCCCCATTTAAGGTTCTTTGTCACAGAGACAGAAGGCTGACTACTGCATCCTAGATCTCCAAAGCAACTACTTCAAGAACCGCCTGCTCCCCACCAGCCCTAATGCAAGCAGCACTTGGCACTGCAGGTGGTATGCGTGCACAGGCAAGGTCTCTTGGTGCATGCGATCCATCTTTTCTCACATCAAAATAGTCATATCCAGGTTTGAGATTTAGTTTAAAAGGGTAGAAAGGAAGATTAAATCTACAGTCAGCTTTACTTCTGGGCTATCAAGGTTTTAATTCCTTCTCCTCTTCCTAGAAATTGGGGATAAGTTAAGGTCAACTGCTCCAAGTAGGTATAAGCTTCATATAGAATTTATCTCCTGAAAAGCATTTTCTTCACTCAAGACTAAGCTGATCTATTCCTTCCCCCAACCATCTGCAGGGATTCACTCTACCTTTAGAATTTATAGAGAAAGCACTATTTTCCCTTATTTGCATGTTATACACACTGCTTTTCATTTGTATATACATTCGAAGATTGCAACTGAGAGGGCTCAATTGTAATTTTTAAAATCAAAGAGTATATCTGGTACCTGAATAAATTCACTAACATGAGTATAAATAATAATCATAACTAATGCAATCATGAACAGAGAGGAAAACAGATGAACAGTAAAGTTTGTAATTCTAATCAATCTTTATATGAAGGTACTCATCATCTGAACTTCTCATGTCTACACGGTTTTGCTCTGAACCAGAAACAAGAGCCAGATTTGGATCTTTTTAAATATCCTAATGGTATACAAATACTTAGAACTTAATGTTAATGACTTAATTTTTTAATTGACTTTATCAACCACAAATCTAAAGATTAATTGTTTCACTCAACATAAGTTAATGGGTACATATCTATATTGGCAGTATTCTGATTAGAAAGTATATTTACACATTGTACGCTTATTTATTAATATTGGGCTATCTCCTTAAAGGATCCTAAGTCTTATAGAAATGATCTTTTCAACAGATATTTTTTTCTTGTTGAATTAGAAAATAAGGAACCAATTTTACAATTACTGATAGAATGTACAAACCACAATGATGTTTAGAGTTGCTGAACTAGAAAAAC
Source organism: Sciurus carolinensis (assembly GCF_902686445.1). NCBI lineage: Eukaryota > Metazoa > Chordata > Mammalia > Rodentia > Sciuridae > Sciurus > Sciurus carolinensis. Next base: position 93,485,056 of record NC_062224.1, read on the forward strand.
CACTATTACTTTCCATGTCATAGGTTTTGCTATTATACAAAGTACAGAATAAATATTCTTTGCTGTGTGTAGCTGCATGATTTCTTACTATTGCTGGTTGAAATAGATATTATTTACCAGATATTCAGTTTTAGCTATTTTTCTCTGTTCTTATTCAGAAATGAATGTGTGTAAGTTTTAACTTTTTTTAAGAGAACTAAAAAAAATTCTGGAGGAAGATTTGCTTTTTGCTGGTAGATAAATCCACATGAAGCTTACATCTACTTGGCTCAGTTGACCTTACCTTATTCCCAGTCCAGTCTGAAACATTTGCTTTGCATTAGTTTTTTACCATTCCATACTATCCAGAGTTCTTACAAAAACAAGTTAAAATTTCACAGCAGCACCTTTCCTTCCTTCTCTTTCATGTGACCGAGAAGATCTATTGAGGTGGTGGCTTAGAAAAAGCAAATAACAAATAATTATCAGGAAAGGGCAAATGTAAGAATTAAGATGTTAAACAGAACAAAGCAAAATCTCAGCTGTATACAAGACTGGAGTATTGTCAGAATCTTACTATAAGCTAGAGGTCCACTTTTATTCTTCTTATATTGAGTATTTTTGAAGCATCCTCTATATTGTAAAACACTACCTCAGATGATATGTCTCCATACATTTGTATTAAATATGTATGTGTGCAATGTGTATATATATGTACAGATATGCATGCATGCTTATATATACTATACATACAACAAAGATGTTATATGTATGTATATATACATATACACAACACACACACACAACAGAAAACCATACTTATTCACAGAATAAATTAGAGATTTTGTAAAGTACTCCCTTAACTGTATCACTGTATCAACAGAAAAGACAGGCAGATAATATTTCTAGACAATATTTCTCTCCACTTGGAATTTATATTTAAAATCATATAACAATCTTAATTATGCACATTCATTTAAAAATGTTATTTGATGAACACAGTGTACCTGAGGTACTGTCATTGGCATCCAGATTTTAATGAGATAGAAGTTGTGTTATATTTACAGCTGAATCATGGCTCTAAGAAGCTCTGCTCAGCTCAGAACACCCAGATCAAACACTGAACAGAAATCATCTTTTCCTGTATTGAAGGTCACAGGCATTGCATCAAAGAGAAAGCAGAGTTTCATAAAACCAGAGATTTAAAGTAGACTCAAGAGCTGTCAATGAGATGCAGGACTGGGAAACTAAAAAAAACCTGTTAAAAATCTCCTCCTTGAAAATTTGTGTTTTTAATAAAGCAAGGTATTTTATGATTACTAGAAACTTCAAAGTCTCCACACTTAAAAATTCACAGTGAAGGATTAGAGAGCACAATATGAACATCAACTAGCAAATTGTTCACTGGACACATAACAACAAACTGGTATTAATACAACAAAGAGAAGTCAGATTACGAAGTCACTTTTTTAAAATAAGTTATTTTGACGGTGGATTAGAGGAAGGATGCCCTTCTCAAGCAGCTCCTTACCTCCAGACTTAAAAAGTGGGAAGACACCTCCTCAGAAAGGTGGCTAACTAAGGGAACTCACTGAAATTCAGTATGATCAGTAAAAGAAACCATAAAGACACAGAAAGCCAAAGACTTCAAACATAATGTAAGAAATAGTACATCAGAGTTGCACCAGCTTGCCTGGCAGCTGTGGATGCTGAGGAGAGTGAAACTCAGGCAGAGAGAGAACCGCAAGGTAAGGGAAAATTGACTTGAGGAACCTGTGGGATAGAGAGGAAAGCTGATCTTGAAGGGCCCAGAGTTGGTGGAAGTTGTTTACTGAAAAGCAACCAAAATCATTCATCCCATGAGCAGATAGTTTAGTGGAAACCATGGTTGCTGGCATAGAATTAAATTTTAAGCACACTGCAGCTGGGAGCAAAGGCAGGAGACTGGGATCTCTTAAAGGAAGTTTTCAGCTGACCCAGCAATTGCCTTTTCTGAGCCCCATAGTGTGGCTGGACCAGTATGACTGAAATAGGTACAAAGAAAATTGTGCCTAGGGCATCCAGGCTTGGGATACTGAAGAGAAATCTCCCTTTGTTGCTCAAGTTCCACGAGAACTATTGGGAAGATGTCAGTAAGGGTGAGAGAGGAGCATCTGCACTCTATATGTGATTCTGAGTAATTCACCTCACAGTAGGTCTCTGAGACATAGACATCCAGGAGAGATCAGCAACAGGGTGTGCGAACCAAATATCAAATACCCACCAACACAGTGCCAAAGGTCAACCAAGACTAAATCCCACCTACTGGAACTTCCAATTTAGGTTCTACACCTGGACCACTCTGTGAGTATACAATGGTCAGTGCACCCCAGCCTATCCCATTCTGTACTGGGAAATGGGAAGCTGAGAACTGCTACAGCCAGTTCTGCCTACTAGCCATAATGAGTGACAGTTGGGTGAGAAGCACAACGATGTTGAACTTAACATCCCCTAGTCATTAACCTAAAGGTTGCAGAGACCAAAAATAAATAAAAAGAATGAAAATCCATCCTTGCAACAACTTTGACTACTTCAACAGAAATAAGCCCCTTAAGATCTTTTTTTTTTTTTTTTTTACTTCTTTAATTTTAGTTTTGTCAAATTTCATTTCAATATATTTTATTATTTTTTTCATTTTTTTCCATTCTACATGATCGTGAGGGGGAGTGTGTATGTGAGTGTGTGCATTCAAAGAAGATACATTTAAATATGTAAAATTTTATATTATAGTGCTTTCATTTTCATTGCTTTCTTCTTCACCTGTTTATTATTCAGCCTTGGTTAGACATAGGTGGAATACATTTATACGTGAATTTGAACTGTTTTGACCTTACATTTGGTTTCTCATTCATACTTTAGTTTGTTCCTCTTATTGTCCACTCTTCACTCTCTTCCCTCACTACTAGCCGAATTTTCCTATTCCTTTTTCCTCTCTTTTATAACTTTTAGTTATTTTTATTCTTTTTCTCTGTAGTCATCATCTGCTACCTATTTCCTGTCTCTCTGTTCACTTTTACAATATTTCAAACTTTCTCTTTCCTTCCTACCCATTTTTTGTTCATTTAACAAACGAATTCCACTGAGACAACTATATAGCTTATGTATTTTGCCTCATTCATGTTGTACTGTTAATACAGTGGATGATGTAGTAGACACCTGTTGATTAGTGTCTGATATAGTTAACAGTTGGCTATTGTTGGTGCTGATGTTAGATATTGACCCCACTATTCCTAAACCAGTGGTAATTAGTGTTAGAGATGTCAAAGAGAACACTGAATATTTATCTTAAGGCAGTACATCTGTTGCTAACATCATTGCAATTACTGGCTAATGGCTTTCTTCCAAGACGGGTTGGAAAATGATTGGGACATTTCAAGTTCACAGAGTACAGATTCTCCCGCTGAGCAATACTCACAACAAAGTAACAGTTAATCTCACTCCACACATAATCTAGGCTTACCTGAGCTTCAATAATAATTTAAAACAAAGTAAGGGAGACAAAAATCTCAAAACCAAAATCCAGGTCTCAAGTAGGAACAACCAGAAGGGGACTTTAGGTCCCAATCCTAATCATCTAATTATACATCAAAAATGGAGAAGATGCACAATTAATATCATCCAGTGTCTGATCACAGAACCCTTTTCAAGGTCCACACATGGCTCTCCTCTTTGTAATACACAGGGTGAACTCTACTGATAACATGCAAAACATCTGTTAAAAGTGAATCCAGCACTTAACTGTCATTACACAGAATTTATTGGATTAAAAATTTATAATATATAGTATTTTAATAAATTTTCTGTATTCAATTTCATGCACTTATATATAAATAAACCTATCTTTAAAACTAAAAAAAAAAAAAAAAAAAAAAAACAGAGAAGACCCAGAAGAAAAAAACAATAGATACACACAAAAGGACATACATATAGAGGAAGGGGAATTCAACCCCACTTCTGTGCAAGTCCAAAACTTCTAAAAATATGAGGAAACAGGGAAACAAATCTCCCCCCAAAATTCATAATTAAGGATCTCAAAGATATGGAAATGGATAAAATTCCAGAGAAATTTTATAAAAAAACTATCAAAATGTTCAATGAACTAATTGAAGTTCTAATGAATGGATGAAGATGAAAGATCATTTCAATAAAGAGAGGTGTTATAAATAAACCAATCAAGACTTCTAGAAATGAAAGAAACAAATTAAAAATTCACTTGACAGCATCACCAACATATTATACTATATAGGAGTGGAACTCAAGACCTTAAGACAGAACTTCAGATCTTGAAGACATGGAATATGAACTTGAATACTCAGCATGCAACAAAGGGCAGGGGGCCAGGGGAAGACCATGATGAGAATGTATAAAAACTTTGGGATGGCCTTAAGAGATCAAACCTGAGGGTCTCTGGAGTGGAACATGGAGATATGGGCAAAAGGAATTAAGAATGTCTTAATGGAATTAAGAAATTAAGGAATGGAATTAAGAATGCGAGAGTAGTAGAAAAAATTTTCCATATTAGAAATAAGATAGACATTCACATACAGGAGGCATAGAGGACTCCATATAAACAAGAGCAAAACAGAACCTTTCCAAGACTCATCTTAATGAAAATGTCTAATGTAGAAAATAAAGAAGTATGTTAAAAGCTGCAAGAGAAAATTACCATGTCACACTTATACACAAACCTAAAAGGCTCACTTCTGACTTCTGGACTCAGAGCCTAATATTAAATAGGGCTTGGAATGAGATATTCCAAACTCTAAAACCAAACAATCACCAGCCAACATTGCTGCAGCCAGTAAAAGCATCCATAAAAATCCATGAAGATACAAAAACTTACCAAGACAAAGATAAACTACGAGAATTTATAATCAATAAGCCAACACTACAAAGGATACCCAAAGAGACCCAAATGCAAACCCCAAAGCTCCCATATTGGTGAAGATCCCTAGAAGAGAAACAAACTCAATGAAAATCAAGACAGAATTAAAAGTACCAAACAAACCAAAATAGCAGGAAACCACAGACACTTATCCAGAGCAACAATGAATACAAATGTTCTCAACTCTGCAATCAAGAGACATACATCACCATAAAAATTATGAAATAATAATAAAAAAGGCCTAACTATATTCTGTTTTGAAAAGACTCATCTCAGAGGCAAAGACACTCACAGGTTGAAAGTAAAATGATGAGAAAAAACATTCCTTGCAAATAAGAGTCCAAAAACAAGCAGGAGTAGCTGTTCTTACATCTGACAAAGCAGATTTGAGGTAAAAATTAATCAGAAGAGACAAAGAGGGTCACTTCTGGTAAAAGGAACTATCCAACAAGATGTAATGATACCAAATATATACACCCCAAATATCAGTGCACCTACTTACATTAAAAAAAAATACTTCTTGACATTAAATCCCAGACAGACCCCAATACAATACTCAGTAACTTTAACACACCTTTATCACCAATAGGTCATCCAAACATAAAATTCAAGATTTTTACAACCTAATTAATAGTATAAATCAAATGGTCCTAATAGACCTCCACAGAAGTTTTCACCCCAAAACAGGTGAATTTACTTTCTTCTCAGTAGCTCCTAGAATCTTTCCCCAAAATAACATATTCTACATCACAATATAAGTCTTAGAAAATGCAGAAAAAATATTGATATAATCCAGTTCCTTCTATCAGATCATAATGGAAAGAAACTAGAAATGACGACCAAGAAAAATAAAAACCTCATGAACACATGGAGATTGAACGATATTCTTTAAAATAAAGAGTAGATCATAGAAATGAGAGAAGAAATCAAGAAGTTCTTAGGAACAAGTAAGAACAGAGATAAAAAAGAAGAAATCAAGAAGTTCTTAGGAACAATTAAGAACAGAGATACAACATATCAACATCTCTGGGACAGTATGAAAACAGTTCAAAGAGGAAAAAATGTAGCATTAAATGCCTACATTTTTAAAAAGTAGACCACAAATGAGCTTTTGCTCCATCTCAAGGTCTTAGAAAAGGAAGAATAAATTCCAAAATCTGGAGAATACAAGAAATAATTATATCAGAGTCAAAATTAAGGAAATTGAGAATGAAAAACAAAATCACTACTCAGGATCAATGCAATAAAGAGTTGATTCATCAAAAAGGTTATTATCTATAATCTTTTAGCCAAACTAACGAAAAGAGAGATAAGATCCAAATAAACAAAGAAGTATATATTACCATAGATGCTTCTGAAATCAAGAATCATTAGAAACTATTTTGAAAATTTATACTTCAAAAAACTGCAAAATATAGAAGAAACTGACAATTTCTATATATATGACTTGCCTAAAATGAACCATAAAGATACAGAAAATACAGATATACCAAATACAAGAATTAAAAACCCTCTAATGATGGAAAGCCCAGGATCAGAGAGATTCTCAGTTGAGTTCTACCAGAACTTTAAAGAAAAATAACAGTCTCTCTCAAATTATTCAATGAAATTGAAGGGAGAGAATGTTCCCAAATACATTCTGTGAAGTCATTATAACCCTGATACCAAAACCAGACAAGAACATCAAGAAAACTATAAATCAATATCCCTGGTGAACATAGATGCAAAAATACTTAATAAAATATTAGCAAACCACATTTAAAAACATATCAAGAAGATAATACACTATGGGTTTCATTACAGGTATGCAGGGTTGGTTCAACCTATGCATATAAATAAATGTAATTCACTACATAAATAGAATTCAGGACGAGATCATCTCAATAGATACAGAAAAAGACTTCAACAAACTCCAACACACATTCATGCTAAAAATGCTGAAGAAATAAGGGATAGAAGGAACTTACCTCAACATTATAAAGGATATATATGACAAACCCAAAGCCAACATTATACTGAACAGAGAAAAACTTAAAATATTTCATCTAAAATCAGGAACAAGAAAATAATGTCCACTCTCACCCTGCTATTCAACATAGTTTTTGAAATTGTAGCCAGAGCAATTAGACAAGAGAAGGACATTAAAGGGAAACAAAATAGGAAAAGTAGAAGTCAAACCATCTGTTTGTTGATGACATGATCCTCTATGTAGAAGACTCGGAAAGCTCCACCAGAAGACTTTCAGAACTGGTAAATATTCAGCAAAGTAGCAGGACACAAAATTAACATTCACAAATCAATAGCTTCTCTACATTCCAACAGTAATTCTGCCAACAAAGAAATCAGGAAAGCTATCCCATTCCAATAACTTTAAAAAATAAAATACTTGGGAATTTATCTAACCAAGAAAGTAAAAGAACTCTACTATGAAAACTACAGAACACTGAAAAAAGAAATTGAAGAAAATCTTAGAAGGTAGAAAGACCTCCCATATTCTTGGATAGGGAGTATTAATACTGTCAGAATGACCAAACTACCAAATGCAATACACAGATTCATGCAATTTCCTTAAAAGCATCAATGGCATTCTTCACAGAACTAGAAAAAAAAAGTGCTAAAGTTCTTTGCAAGAATAAGAGACCCAGAATAACCAAAGTAATCATGAGCAGGAAGAGCAAGGCCAGAGGTACCCACACTACCTAATCTCAATTTATACTACAGAGCTATACTGATCAAAATGGTATGCTTTGGGCATTGAAATAGACATGAAGACCAATAAAATAGCATGGAAGACACAGAGACAATTCCACATGCTTACAGTCATCTGATACTTGACAAAGGGGCCAAAAATAGTTGTTGGAGAAAGATAACCTTTATAACAAATGGTACTGGAAAAACATATCTGTAAGTAGAACAGCAAAACAAGATTTTTATATCCCACTCAAAAGTCAACTGAAAGTGGATCAAAGACTTAGGAATTAGATCAGAAACTCTCCAACTGCTAGAAGAAAATAGGTTAAACACTCCATTATATTGGTACAGGCACTAACTACCTTAAGACCCCTAAAGATTAAGAAATAAAACCAAGAACCAGTAAATGGAATGGCATCAAATTGAAAAGCTTCTGCATAGCAAAGGAAATGATTAAGAGCATGAAAAGAGCCTACAGAACAGGAGAGAATCTTTGTCAGCTATTCCTCTTACATAGGATTAATATTCGGTATATATAAAGAACTTGAAAACCTCGACACCAAAAAAAATAATAAAACTCAAATAATAAATGGGCAAAGGAATTAAATATGCATTTCTCAAAAGAAGAGATAAAAATGACCAGCAAATACTTTTTTTTAAGTTTAACATCTCCATCAGGGAAATGCAAATTAAAACCATACTAACATTTCATCTCACGCCAGCCAAAATGGCAATTTTCAAGAATACAAATAATTATAAATGCTGACAAGGATGGGGGGGGGGGAGTATACAATGTTGGTGGGACTGCAAATTAGTACAACCACTGTGAAAAGTATGGAGATTCCTCAAAAAAATAGGAATGGAACCATCATATCACCCAGTTGTCCCACCCAGCAAAATGGAGACAATCAAATTCCATGCATGTATGATTTTGACAAAATGAATTTAGTAATTATGTATAACTATAATGCTCCAACAAAAATAAGTTATTTCTGCTATAAAACAGACATTAACATGGTAAAAGTATGAAGGAGGACAAGACAGTACAAGTGAAAAAGAAATGTCTCACTTGCTAGGACATAGATTATTTTTATTTTTCCACATAAGCCATTGTTACTCCAATACACATTATTGAATAAACACTATTCTCCCCATTGAAATGAAAAGAAAAGACAGCTTTACACATCCAAACACTCATATGAATCTGTTCCTGAATCCTATTTTTTTTTGCACTGAGTCAGATATGTCAAGACATATATATTTTAGTACTAAATATTCTGTGGGTTTAAAATATATTTCAGTATTTAGTAAGATAATTCTTTGCCTGCCTTATTGCTCTTTTTCATAATTGTCCTGCCATTTTAGCAGATAAATTTGCAATTAACTTTAATTCCAAGAAACAAATTCTATCTTGCAATGATATTGATACTATATATCTTATTAATTTAAGGAGATTATGTGTTTTCATAATCTAAAATATCTCTCCTAATGATTGAGGTATTAATTAAGCAAACTTATGAGAGAATGAAGTGGGATGGAGGTTGTATATGGGAGGCAAGTTATTAAAATGGCCCATAAATGTATTCTGTCACTTCAAAATAACGTAGTTACTCAGAGCCAAACTGCAAAGCAGGTATGTATTGCTCAATAAATAAGCAGTGACTATAATAGCATTATTCAAATGAGAAAACATGTTGGCTTCTTCAGGTAAAAATTATATCACCATTAAGTATATTTCTTTGGAAGAATCCTCAACATTCCAAAATTCTAAAACCATCAACCAACAGTTTCATAACCAAAATATCCAAAGGGGAGGGGATTACTTGATCTCACACATAAACAATCCTAGCATTAAATCATATGGTGGCATTATAGAAAGCACCATGACATAATATTAAAATATATAAAATGGAACAACAGAGTCATGTATCATTTTTGTATCACATGTTATGAGGTGGAGTGCAAATGCATGCTATGTCCATCTGTTTGCATCAAGGGGGAAAAGCCACACTCCATAATAAGCTGCAAGAAAAAGATATCAGAGTAGATATTTTGCTTGACCAGTACAAGATGCTCTGTCAAAATGACCTCTACTGTCTCACACATGTAAAAATTTAGGCAGCGAAAATGTTAGCACAGTTCTGGATTTTCAACCAGAATATCAGGCTTCAGTTTGTAGTTGTTCGGCAAGTGACTTAATCTCTATAAACTTCATCTATCAAAGGGGATGCTCAAGCCTCGCCAAGTTCCTGTGAACATCACAGGAGATTATATGTTAGATTTGCTCCATGAAACATGTAACTCCTTGCTAAATATAAAAGCATCATCATTTGTCATTAGTTAGGCAGAATCCTTTTGGTCAAAATTATGAAGATCAATTCTCAGAGGCACTATAATCCTTCACCTGTTGGTTACAGCACAATAATCTGCACGTGGAGGTCGCTGCGTTGCCTCAGTTTCTCCCTCACAGCCTAGTATCTTCTTCCTTGAAGCATCAGTCACCATCGTGACTTTTATTAACCCAACTACCAGAAATGCTGAAGAGGAATGGAGCAATTTGAGGAGGCATTTACTTTAATTACAAGTTTCGAAAGCCTCTTAGTCAGGCATCTCACATTCAATTCTGTTGCCGAGGTCATTTAAAAACAATTCTGGATCTAGCTGTAGACACTAAGATACATTCCTCAAATTAATTGTGTCATGTACCTTGCATAAACAATCCATATGATGTGGAATTTGAGGTTTCATTAAAGACAAACGCTATTTCTTTATCAAGAAAGGTTAAACTAGTTCCTTTACCTTGTTTTAATCAGAATCAAGTGTGTATGACAAGCGGAGGCAAATCACTGCTGCTCAGGGGGTTGATGAAACATACTTCTTCCCACCTCAGATTGTTTGTTTTTCAGTTCATTAGGAAGCTCTCAGCAACACTGCGTATACACTTGGTGTGCTTCATTTGAAGCAGGGAATTAACACTTCACATTTCTTCAAGGTTGAGTAAAACAGATTTATACAGCCCTCTCTCTATTCCTTCTGCTCATGCTGCCTGCCCAGAACATAATTCAGTTTGTCAATACACAGCACTCTGCCCAGCACATTTAGCAGGGTAACTGAGGAGATGAACCTTAGTCCTATGGAAGGAGCAAGATTGCACAACCTCCCAAGAAAAGCATCCTTCAGTTTACTGTGTGAGAACGCATGTCCACATGGTACTGTTATAAAATACAGTAATAAACAATGAATTCTCGCTCTCTTAGAAACAGACTTATCAAGAAGGGGTAGGATTATCACTAAAGATGGTCAAAATCTGAAGTTCAATACAAGGACTTAGTTTCTTAAACAACAGTTTCCTCACCTGCGAGCTAGGAGAAACATATTTTAACATTCACACAGCTTCACTGAAAAAAAATTGTTATTATCAGATTCACAAACAGGAAAGGGTAGGTATAGAATGATACAGACTAAATTAGGCTATGTGCACATATGAATATATCATAATAAAGCCTACAATTATAATAATTATAATTCATCAATAACATATTTTTAAAATACCATCCCAATTCTTAAAGTGTTCTAATCATTTGACATACACAAAAGGATATAATCATCTTTCCATAAACAGGACTAGAAGTTAGTGATAAAATCATCTACTTATCCTTTCAATTTTTGTTGGTTTATTTTGCTGAAATAGACCTAGCTAAGATAATTTCAGTAAGCGCATGCTTATAGTCCATGATAGCAGATTGTTTTAGTAAGGTAATGAATTTATAATTGAATAATATCAAAACAATGACTGCATTGGCTGATATAATCAAGAATTCAAGGAAGACACAGCAAACCAATATCATAAACTTAAATGTTCCATTTATCAGCTTGTTAATTAGTTAATGCAATTAAATACAAACTATGACAGCCCCAACTATTCTCATGTTCTCTCAAGAAGAAAGAAAATATAGGAAAATCATTAAATCAGAAGATTTTGCTACCATAATCAGACACACAGGCAGATATAGGAGTATCAAAAAATAACAATGACATCTCTCACATGAAAACTTTATATTTTAAAAAAGCACAGCATCTGATGTACTATAACCCAATATTCTTCAATAAACATCAGTAATTATCTTGTCATAACTTTTCATTGAAAGCAACCAAGACCATGTACTGGTTGGTTCTTAAACATAGAATACTATGATAGATGTTAGAAAACCCATGATAAATGGTACCTACCTCCATAGTATTTACTATGCAGTATTAGTATTTATTAGAAGGATAACAAATAAGTAGCAAGTAAAATATAGCATCATGGACAATGTGATGGTGGTCATCAATGTTCTGCAGTAGATTGATGGAAGAGAGGTGATAAGGATGAAGGAAGACAAACTTGCCTGCTTACATCAGTTGAAATATTTTGATTTGCACATAAAATTGTACATATTTTACTATGTAGAGTGGAATACTACACAATAGAACATCAGAATTTGTCTTCTATTTAAATGTAAACTTATACCTGTTGATCGGTCCTCCAGATCCCCTCCTCCCCAAGTATATATCTCTTATATTTAAGAAATGATTGAGATTTGACCAAGTCAAGATAAGTGGGGTGAATTCCAGGAAGAAGGCACACTATGGATAACAGTGAAAACGGAATGAGAAGTGCATCTCTTTGCCCAGAAATCATGGCAGAGGGAAGCATAGCTGAAGGAACAGACAGAGAAGTTCCCAAGGCCTAGACATGTTTCAGGACTTTATCCCGAAAGCTGAAAGAAAACCACCAAACTTGGTTCAAAAAGTTTAGGTATTTACTCAGATGTCTCTGCACATCTTCTGGAATGTGGAATTGACAAGTTTAAGGTAAAAGACTGGATATGATTCGGGATTCAGAGACTTCAGAAAAGGATTAAAAGAATGTAGCAAATTAAAAATAGTTATAGTACTTTTGAAAGCTTCAGTGCTTCAGTCAGTCATCTACAGCTCTTGACCATTTAGAAGTAATTAATAAAAGTCAAGTTTAAAAACATTTTTTCTTTGGAATAGTTTTAGACATACAGAAAATTCACAAATGTGGTCCAGAGAGTCCTCATATACTCTTCACCCCACTTTCCCTCTGAAGTGTTTTCAATGAAAAGAAATCAAATGTGAGTTTCCTCTGCAACTTTCTATTGGTTTTGTTTAAGATGCCAGCATTTTTACAGCTACAGAATTTAAATTGGCTGGGGAAAAGTAAGGTCAGAAAAAAAGTAAAAGGAAAATAAAAAATCTTTAATGAAGGAGATAACTTTGTTGTCAAAAGAATTTTTAATATAGCATCAACTGTCCAGATAGTACTGTAATTTAGATGGATTAACTAATTCTAGTCATGTGATTTTTTTTACACTCCTCTTATATAAATTGTAGCCCCTCTGTTTTCCTGAAATAAAGTAAGAATTCATAACCTGCATCATTTCCCTCAATTTCCTATTATAAATCTCTAGGAATATTCTCTGAGATTAAGCCTGAAGCTATATTGGTTATATAAACCAGACAGGTCAAATCATGATGCCCCAAACCAGCTAGTATTACTAAGAGTTTTGTTCACATAAGATCCCAAGACTGAGATTTTTTTTTACATTGGTTTATATTCTAAATGGTTAATAAAAACTGAGTAATTACAAAAATTAATATAACTACTCTGGATTTGCTCTAATCAGTAAAGAAACACTTAAGCATTAGGAAAGTTCCTGTCACAGTTCTGATTTGTATTTTTCTACATTAATTAAAAGTTGATTTTAATCCAAGTATCAAAGAGAAAGATGAGAGACATTTTGGAAGATTAATAAGGTCATTTAAGAAAACCTGTGGAAAACTTTGAGATGTTGTCATCTGAAGTATTTCCAACTTTTTTCAAAAAAAAGTAAATATAATTATGAACAGCTTTTCAAAATTTAAGTGCTTACATTATGGAAATATGTTTCAACATATGTATATCATTCACTCAATGTTTTCTTCCTAAGAAAACAAATCTACACTCATTTTGTTTCTCTGCAGAATCTTGACTAATAAACCTTGTTTCATCATCAACAAAAACAACTGAAAAAAGAATGAGCAAGGGTGAGGAAGATAGAAGGGTGTTGCAGGCAAAGGAAATAAGTTAAAACATGGTGAAGAGACAGCCAATAAGAACGCATGGACTTTATCTGAATCCAAGTCCAAACAACTGAAGTGTTAATGTGTAAGACAAGGTAATGTCAACACCCAATGGACATTAAATGGGATTTAGGAAGAATTAAGGTTTGACACTGATATGATGGATGTTTTATTTCTATCAATTAGAGCTACATGTTTGTATTAGAGCTAAAATGTTTGTAACTAAATTGCATGATTTCTAGGATTTTCATAAAAATAATGTAGGTACAATACACTATAGTGTGGTATAAAGCAATATTGATTATTAATGAAAAAAAATGCTTGAAGCCGATGACGAAAATATGGGATTTGTTATACTATCTCCTTGATGTGTGAATTTTTAAATTTTTCCATAATTAAAAGTATTTCAAAAATGTACTCTAGCATCAGTTTTGTGGTTTATCAGATATAGAACTATTAGAAAATCAGTCAACCTTTTTATGCTATTTCCTCACTGTTAAGACCACGGACAGATCCATCTAATGAATTTTTGATATTCATTCCACTCCAAATAATGTAATTTTCAATTCTCAAAGTCCATCACAATTGCTATTAAGACAGACCCATCTCCCAGCAGCTCAGGAGGCTGAGGCAGGAGGATTAAAAGTTCAAGACCAGCCTTAGCAATTTACTAAGGCCCTAAATAACTTAGCAAGACCCTGTCTTAAAATTTAAAATTAATAAAAATTAAAAAAAAAAAAAAGGACTGGGGATGTGGTTCAGTGGTTAAGTGCTCCTGGGTTCGATTCCTGGTAACAAAAAAAAAAAAAAATTCATCTACAATATCATTTTAAGAACCAGTAATTGTTCATTGGTTTGTTTATTCATTGACAGTCAACATGCTGGAAATAAAGATAAACAGAAGAGAATACTTCCATAATTTTCACTGAATTGACTAAAAATGTATACAATTAAGACAAGTGATGCAGTAAGGTGAAACTTATTAACAATTTAAGAATGTGATTTAAACTTAACTTGTTTTTCTACAGCAGAAAAACAACAAAATTTCAGAGACCACCCCTACTTCCTCCAAAAAAGCCTTATTCATAATAAGTATCTCTTCTCCACTAAAAAAGAAGAAACTTTCTTTCATGTTGGCTAAGGAAGAAACAGTCTTTTTCCTTTCCTGGAGCTAGAAAATACCCATCATCCTTAGGGCAAGATTCAAAGCTGAGTTTAAGAACAGAGAGATCCAATAATTCAGTTTCTGCCCCTTTGCCACTGCCCCCCGCACCCGTCCCTCATCATTTAATCTTTAAAAAATGCAAACTATTTCACCAAGGACAATGACCGAACACACTATGGGGGCACAGGCTGTTAAAACAATTCTAGCTTGATGTTTTCTAGCATCACCGCCACAGTGAGTCAGTGCGTCTTTAAATTCTTTTTTCAGTGATTAGAAACAGGTTAGCTGAGGTGATCATGCCCCAACGTGCACACAACAGATCTGAACCTGTATCTCTGTTGATTGAACCAAGAGCTCCCTCAGCTTGTTCACACTGGGGCATAAGAATGCAAGGTTATAATGCCCATTTAATTACGATACAGCATCATCCTCTAATGCTTAGAGAATGCAGATGAACACAGCACACACACACACACACACACACACACACACACACACACACACAGATCTTCCCTTTCTCTCCCCTCTCCCTCCCTCCCCCACTTAGCTGATCCAAACCAAACATGAGAACTGGGAAATATTTGGTTTACCAAGCTTTTTTCACATCACTGCCTGTACACAGTAATAATCTCTGAATCCTTCGACCTTTTTGAGATGCAAAATATTCTGTTAAAAAACCAAGACATATTACATCATGTTCTATAAAGCAGGCTTTCTTTTTCTATTTTAAGAAATGTTTCTTTACAATGTCATGCCTTGTGGGTGGAGATAGACAGATTTAAGTAGATGCCTTATTGAAAGCAGTGTGTGACAAACTCAGATTTCAAGAACTGGGGAGATTAAAATGCAGATATCACAGACGCAAATTCACAGGTGCATCGACAGTTGAATCTTCTAGTGACTACTCATCTACCATCTTTTAAGCATTCCTTTTTTTCTCTTGGAGCATGACAGCTCCTGAATTCATGGATACTATAATTTGTATCATTTTCTACAGTCTAACACAGTTCAAAAATTGTGATGGTTTCTTTAAAGCTTCCTTTGCCAAAGTAACAATGTTCAAATTTTTTTTCATTATTGTATATGAAGCAAAGAAACATAAGTAACTATATTGTGCCTGTTTACTTCTATTTTAAATACTTCAAAGGCTTGTCATTTCTCTGTTTTTGTCATCTTTCTTAGATCCCCAGACTCCAAATTTTTTTTCTTTTTATTAATCTGTACACTGTATCCATCCTTGTCCCTACCTCTGACCTGGGCTCTTGATTATCACACATCTTTGTATTTTATACTTAGTATTTGTATTCATGCATATTGAATACTTTCTAACCTGAACCATTTATTGAGATTTATAACTAGACTAACAGAAAAGAATCAGGACACTTGGAAGCACACAGATAGAAATGGTATCCTAACTCCACAATCAAAAAAAAAAAAAAAAAAAAAAAAAAAAAAAAAAAAAAAAAAAAACCTCACAGATGTGCACTTTCTTTCTCATCAGTAGTTCCCACACTGTGGAGTGCATCTGAATCACCTGTGGGGCGGCTTCTGTCACAGATTTCTGGGCTGTGCCTGAGTCAGCAAGTCTGAGGAAGGCCACAGAATTTGCATTTCAAACTAGTTTCCTGTTGAATCTTTGGCTGCTGGTCAGCATTTCTCTTTAGAACAGCTCAGATTGAGGCTCCGTGATTATTGCAAATCCCTGTCATTCCCATCCAACTTTCTTGATACTTAGTTCTATTTTCTTCTATATCTGGAAGAATTCAACAAATTTTAGCCCAAAAGTGGCCACAACCCACAAAAAAAGTAAAAAATTAAAATAATGCTCTCTACAATTGTAATTTCAAAAAGCATTTATATTTATAGTTAGTGACATGGTCCAAAACTCTAATTTTCTGATCTCTAATTTTACTATTAGATAGGTTTGATTTTACAGGTAAGCTAGCTAAAGATCAGAGAGGTAAAGAGAAGTTGCCCAGGAAATCAGCTAGTATGTGGAATTAGAATATAATCTTGAGATTTCTGTATATGTGTGACTTTCCCTCTAGTTCTTCCTACTTAGTGTGATTCTCATACCAGCAGTACCACCCCCACTTAGAAGCTCATTAGAAGTATTCAGGTCCCACATCAGACCTACTGAATCAGAATCTGCATTTTACCAAGACCTCAGGTGACTCCTATGCTTATCACAACCTGAGAGACACTATTCTACACTAAACTGCCTCCCTAAAAATAAATAACTTTTGTCAACTTTCTCCCATCAATTTGAGTGTGGGTTTTCACTTTTCAACAAAATTCTGAAGTTTTCTGAGACTCAAGTGTGAATTTTAGTTACTGTATGTACACAGATTAATACCTTCTAAGTGGAAACAGCTCTGTTCTATCCTTCATGTGAAGTAATGTACATCTAACTATTTGGAAATTGGAGATAGATACTAAAGGTTTTAAGATCATTTTAACTGCAAAAAAATAAACAGACAAAAGTTGTCTTATTAATAGAAGTTTTGGCTTCTTTATTTTTGCTGCTTTGTTGATGGTATTTCATTCTCCAAAGCACTTCACAAGGGATCTCCTACAAAGTCACAACCTAGTAATGTCTGCTTTCTTGTATCATATTGAATAAAACATACAATTATAGTTTACTTTTGAGCACTTTACAAATTAAACATGCTTGGATCAACCCTATTTTTTAATAAAATCCTTTGCCGAAGATTAGCTCAAGGAACTTGGTTTTCAAACAAATGATATTTTTTCAAGTGAAAATAAATACTCAGGGTAAGCAAAACTGTATCAATACTCTGCCAGAAGACTTCAGACAGACCTGAAGATCTACAAAGTAAATTAAATTTTCTGTTACTATCTCAGACTCATGACCCTCTCCCTCAACTCTTCATCTAAAATTGCCACAAATGTTCTGTAACTGGGTCAGGGCACACTTGCTTGGGGGAAGAAAGACATATTAAAGAACATTCAATTATGTCTCAGACATAAGGAGCAAGTGAAGCAAATGTAATATCCTGTCATAAGATTCGAGCATAATTTTCTGCTGTGTCCCAGCTTTCGTCCTCAATTGTCAACATGTGACTCTCTCTCTCTCTCTCTCTGACACTTGCCAGGAATGCCTCACACAAATATCTGTAATTTATTTCCATTTACTATGTAGTTTTGGTTCCATATGTTATTTATCTATAAAGTTGGCCTTCCCTGGGGTCAGCATGATTTCTACATACTAAGGAAATTTGTTCCTCAATTCTAACACCTTTGTGATTCACCAAGAGTACAGTTTGATTGCCCTTAAATCTAGGGCAGAGGACTTGCTAAACTCAGGGTATCGATGAGGTCATAACAAGGGGGTCACTTGAACTCAGCAACTGAGTGCTAAATTACCTGCTTAGGACTGAAATTACTCAAGGTCAACAAAAAAGTGCAGCTACTGGCAAACCTGGCTTCATCATTCATGAGACTTGTGCCAAATCATTAGCTCCTTGCTGGCATCAGCAGCAGCTTCTTATGTCAGATGTCCCAAAAACCACAGTCTCTTGACGCACACATATACCCCAGGTCCTCAGTGAGCCAAAGAATCAACAAAGGAAGAATGGAAAAAAAAAAAAAATCAGTAAAGAAGTCTTTAACCTAAAGTACCAAAACTGATTTCACAATCAAAGAAATAGGTCTCATAGAAATATGGTTAATCAATTATAAAGTTATTTTAAAGATATAAATATGGATAGATATTGATACAAATACATTAAATTAAACAGCATTGGAGTTTGCCTATAACCATTTCTATGAAATTTCTCTTAATAATACTGTCAGCAATAATAAAATCTCAGGCATTCCTTGATCCAAAATACAGAGAGAAAGAAATCAAAGGTAATAAATAGAACTATAAGTAATATTATGGTAGAAAAAATCCAATACTTTAGTCCATTTTGTGTTTCTCTATCAGAATATCACAGACTGGATGTTTTAGAAAGAACAGAAACATCGGATTACAGTTCTGGATCCTGGGAAGTCCAATACCAAGGCACCAATTGAAAAGTATGTCGTCTGGAGGAGAGAAAGGCTTCATCTTTGCATGGTGGAAGGTAGAAGAGCAAAGAATGAGACCATTCCTGGAAACCCCTTTTATAATGGAACTTGTCCACTGGTAAGAGGAGAGTCTTCAGGGCCTAATCACCTTGACAGTTCCACTTCCCAAATGACACTGACAATTAGACTTCAACAGTGCTGCAGCAGACAAGAACATTCAAACCAAAGTGGGGAAGGAGGAGAAAAGGCCCTTAATGCCCAGATTCCCATCTCACAATGTCATCAGAAGAGACAAAACACAATTCTTATCCATCATGATGCTAACCTCGAAGTCACATTCATACCCTGAATACAACTCTCTTCCTCTTAAACTGATTACAGATACAACATCCTGAATTTCACCTAAAAATGCTTTAATTGATTGTATTTTCAGTCTGTATCTGTGTTTAACTCCCTGATATGGAAACTTCAAACCTCCAACACCTGTTTTTAATAACTCCTCAAGTTCCCTCCCTCAAACAGAACAACCTTCTCTATCATAGACTTGTTCCTCTCTGGACTTCAATCATATTTCTCTGTTCACCCTGTCTTTTAACACTTTTATATACACATAGTCTGGTCCTCTGGGGTGTCTTTATTTTGAGAATATTCTCTCTTTCATTTATTTACCCTGGACTTTCTTTTCATACCATTATGTCTGTTTAAGATGAAACAACCCAAACTTCATTTCAGGAAGAAGAAGAAGATGATATCCTGAATTAAAGGCAAGGAATTTTAAAAACCATAGAGAAGAGAGTTGTGAGGCTAACCTACAATAACCCACATGCTAATGGCTAAATGAAATGTTCTGAAAACAATTCCCTAATATTAATCATTGATGGTTCAAGCAACAATTTCTATGGTTAGACCCTTGGAAATAGATTTTAGGATCAACATGTGAAGAAAGGGATCCTTCTCAATTAAAGTGTGTGGGGAGGGCACTTTTCACTGGACTTTATAGAAGAGGAAATTTACCTTCTTGTTATTTTGGGTAAAGTGTTACTACACAGGTCATCTCTTTACTCCACCGTTCAAGAGTGCTTACAATGAATTGGGTCTTTTTTTCCAGAAATTTTAACTCAAGGAAGCAATGATTTCCAAAGATATCCCCATACTTATTACTGAATGGAGTATGCAGCAATGTAGAAGAGGTTAGCTGTCAGATGAACTTTAATTAGAGTACAGTGTATTTGTATTTCAAGCTTTCCTAAACACTTTGATATTAGCAAAAATGCTATAAGTTTGAAACATGTAACTGAAGAAAACAGTCACATCCTATGATCTCATTCCTTCTACCTAATTCTGGCCTCTCATTGAGTATTAGTGTGGGAGACTGTGCTACAGAGTGAGATACTATGGAGCAAGAAAATGTGAAATACTCAATGACATAATTTTCGGTAGTAAAAAAAAATTATATAATTATAAATAAATAAATATATATATATATATATATAAACTGTTCTCTGAAGTCACTCTTCATTCACAAAATGTGGACAACTCTTACTTCCACATTTTCATGAGGAATAAATGAACCCATATCTTCCAAGCATTTCCTTAAATATTGATTTCATCCCGATACTTCTGTATCATTAGCCATGGTGCACAGTCCTTCTCCACAAGGCACCTCAGGCAAGGCTGGAGCAGAGCAGGACACCATCCTGGGAATGAAGCTGAAGTAATAAAAAGGTAAATGAGACTGTTTCATATTTCAGATGTCATAGAAGAACAAAGAAAGAGCATTAAAATAGGCCTCTCTGGAGTTACACGGCTTGGGTTCAAATGCCATCTCAGCTCAGCTATGTAACTTTGAAAAATTATCCACGTATTTCTAAGCTTCTCCATTTCTAGGACTGACATAAAAAAAGATCTTTTCCATACAGTTACTAAGGAGATCCAAAATGATAAACCAGAGGAGGAACACAGCACATAGTAAAATCCCAGTAAACACCAACTATTATTATTACTCCACAACCCATGTGTACATGCATCTTAAGATATCGCCTAATAGACTTCTCCACTAACCTCAATGCTTGATCCAGTGGATGGATAACTTAATGGAAATAGAGCAAGGCTGTCAGAATGAGTGTAGTCAAGCTCGCTTCATATCTCAAGCACTAAATTATATTTGACATTTCATTTAAAAGTATCAGAGTAACATAATGTACGCCAATCCCCCACAACCACTTCAGAAAGATGTGTTTTGTAAAGGCGCTGAAGTCTTCCTCATTTTTATATGGGAAATGGGAAATTTATGATGGTTTCTTTTTGCCCAATTTTCCTTCTTTAACTCAATTTTCCTTGTTTAACATTTTTGAAAACATATCGTTTTAGGTTATTTATTTATTGCTAAAATATAATAAACCACCATTCTACATTGTCAATTTTTACTAACATTAGAGAACAGATTTTAGAGCACTGATGAAAAGTGTCAAGTATCAGACTCAGAAAAAAAAAAAAAAAACTGTGTTCAAATTCTTTCTCTAATGGGGAAATGAGGAGGCATCAAAGAGTACCAAGTTCTAGTAAGGCAAGATGAGTAAGTTCCAAAGATCTGCTGCACAGCCTAGTGCCTACAGTTAACAAAACTGCATTATATTTTAAAATTTGCTAAGAAGGTGTAACGATTGTTCTTATCACAAATAATAACTGATGAGAAAAAGACTTTTGGAGGTGATGGATATATTTATAGCACAAATTCCAGTGGTTTCACTAGTGTATTCTCATCTCCAAACCCACGGAGTTGTACGTAATAAATGTGTACAGCTTTTTGTACATAGACCATACTTCAATAAAATGGTTTTTAAAATTCCCTATGTTCTGTTACTCACGATCTCTTTATTTTCCAAAGATGACTGCAACAATATTGGCCTTGACATCTTTTAAGCGGTGGTATAAAAAATATCTGCTCCCTTGAACCTGGGCAGAACTTTACAACAACCAACAGAGCCTGGTCAAAGCATGACTTGTAACTTCCATGCCTCAACATAAAATCTGGCCATGCTTCTGCCTCACCTTTTTGAAGCACTTACTCTAGGAACCCAGCCAATGCTCTGAGGAAGTCACATGAGTGCATGTGAAGATCACATGGCAAAGTCACATGTAGCTATTTAGCCAACAGATGAGCTCAGAGCCCAGTCAACCACCCGCAGCTGCCAGACATGAGAATGAAGCTGTCTTCCAAAGCCTTCAGACTAGGCATCTAGTCACCCCAGCCATCATGTCCCTGCTGCACTCTGTCCCAATTCCTAAGCTTCAGAAGCTGTAAGATTAATAAAATGTTCATGGCACTAAGCTCCAGGGTGGTCTACTGTGAAGCAACATTACCTGGAACAGTGAACAAGGCAAGATATATAGTCTAACCTTCACTTTCCTTAGTCTCTAATGTGGGGATAACAGCACCCATCACCCAGACCGAACTAGAATATATAACTCAGATGAAAACACTAAAAAAAAAAAAAAAATTAATATTCAAACTGTCTCCATGACCAGACTGCTCAGGTGATCTTTGTGCTGATCTGTTCTGAAGATTTTCAGATGCTGATCAAGATAATGAATAAAAATGGAAGACAGGAAAAACATGAGAGAGAAAAAAATAAAAATACCAAAACACTGCTACAATGTAGATCTTAAGTATCCCCCAAAGATCCATGTGGTAAAGCCTTATTCCCCAGCATGGTGTTGTTGGGAGGTGGTAGAACATTTGGGAGGCAAGACCTAGTGGCATGACTTTAGGTAACTAAGGACATGCCACAAACGAGATTTTAGAACCCTGGTTTCCCCTTTTCCCTTCCTGGGCATCAGCACAGCAATTTTACTCTGCCACATTCTCACCCTAATGTGCTTGATGCCTCACCCAAAGCAATAGGGCCAACCAATCATAGACTGGAATCTTCAAAATGGTGAACCGAAGTTAACCTTTCAGTTTTATTTTTGTTTGTTTGTTTGGTTGGTCGGTTTATTTTTTGTTTGTTTGTTTTGGCAGTGCTGGGGATTGAACCCAGGACCTTGTGGTTACAAGGCAAGCACTCCACCAACTGAGCTATATCCTCAGCCCTTAACCTTTAGTCTTTTAAATATAAAACCTTACTCATTTTGTTATAGTGATGGAAAGCTAATTAACACAGACTTCCAGAAAATAAAATTCAGATATCTAAAGAGGAATTTTAGGAAGTTTTGCTGAGAAATTTAAGGATAAAATTTTAGAAAGTTTAGTTATGAAGACCTTCAAGACAGTTCTGGGAAAAATCAGACATTATGTTCCAATGCCTTCTATAAATGTTTATTTTGGATATGCCATTGTAGTAAATGGCCTTAAATCAAGTCAAAGGACCCAATATTTCCTGAATTGCACCAAGTTAAATTTAGTGATTGTTAAGAAGTAAATAAGAATCTGATGAATAGGATCTCAAATAAGAGGATAATAACAGTACATATTTAACTATCATAGTTTCTAATAGAGAAATCCCTATAAGCATTTTCTGTCATAAAATTTTACTTCATAATACCTAGCTACATGGAAAAAAAAGTGTTTTTGACTTTTTTCAACTTTGACAACAGCAAAGTATTTTGTTTTGCCTCTGTGAAAACAAAATGTTAAAAATAGAAATTGTTTCAACAAGTATTTATCGACTTACCTTTTT
The DNA here is from genome assembly GCF_902686445.1 of Sciurus carolinensis. Classification (NCBI taxonomy): domain Eukaryota; kingdom Metazoa; phylum Chordata; class Mammalia; order Rodentia; family Sciuridae; genus Sciurus; species Sciurus carolinensis. The sequence continues at coordinate 93,508,652 of NC_062224.1, forward strand.
GCATAAACATCATGCATGTGCTGAGCATAACATAAAGAAGTATATACATATGTACACTTCCTCAAAAAGCCTATATTACGTTTGGAAAGAAAACTTGTAAGCGCCTGATAAATATATAAGGGTTGGATTGCAATATAAGCCAAAAGTAGAAGATTCCTCAGAAGAAACGTCAGGAGTAAAATACAGAACACAGCCGTTAACGTGCTCCAGGAAGTACTGATTGGATTCTGGAAAGGTTCAGAAACTTTTCCTGTAGAGCAACTGCTAAATAGGACCTGGCGAGAGAAATATAACTGGGTCTGTAGAAAGGAGGAAAGAAGGCATCCTGATCCAGGAATAAAGTTGACAATCCACTCTGTGTGTTGTTTGATTGGTTCGTTTTCTTTGTTTTGTTTCTGTTCAAGAAACTGACTGCAGCAGAGAAGATATGTATACGACAACTCAATAACAAAAGTGAAAAAGGCAAATAAGAGGCCGGGGTGTATTTAAACTGTTCCCAGGAATCAAAGAATCAGTCACTTAAGAAGGAAATAACAAAATAAAATATTTTTCAATGCTTACTCTGCAGGATACACTGGTAAGAAAACTGGAAGCAGGGTAACTTGTTACTCGTTAATGCCAAGTATGTGATAGTAAGGGCATGGATAGTGCAAAATTTGTAAAACTGTAAAGACTGGGAGAGGATTTTTACATCATTGAATATAGTCCTTAGATTTAGAAATTGTGAAACTTTAGACAATTTCCACAAATGCATGAGCCAATAAGTGGCAAAGCTAGACTAAAAACAAACTTCACAGATTTAATTCTCCTCCTCCTTTGATACTATGTCATACTTCCTTGCTATACTTTACTAGTTAAATATCCTGGCAATTGATTGTATAACCCCAGGTTTAATCTGAATAACCACGTCTCACTGGAAATCAGGACTCCTCCCACTTCAAGAGAGTCTGAACTCTGGAGATCTGGAATTTCTCTCTAAGGTAACATTTCAGTCAGGAGATTACATTAGAGTAATATATTTATATGGACCTTATCACAGTGAAGCTTATATAAATCATGGCTGGAAGTTCTGTCTCAAGTTTAGTTTTGAGATAGTGACCACTACTCATTCTTGATATTTAAGAATACCTCTTAGGCATTCAGAGAGTCTATACAAGACCACTGAAAAAATTTTTACATGTCTCAATTACCTTCAGATATGAATGTCTGCTTTGTTTCCACAATGTGTTTAAAAGTCAAGAAGCAGAGAAGGGCAATAGAAATTAAAGCCCATCCTGCACTGTGACTGATATAGTGAAAACTTTATCTCAGTTGATGCTACAGAGCTAAGAGTTATTCCCAGTCTTAGAAAAGTTGCAATTCCATGGTAAATGTTAGAGTACATTATAGAAAGAGGTTTCTGACACAGACTGGAGAAATGAATAGGTTAAGACTAAGAACAATTTTGTAATTTTAGGATTAAATGTAGGTAAACTTTGTTGCTCTAAATCTAGCTCTAGTTGTGTCATAAAATACTCAGTGTTAATATTTACCAATTTATAAAGAATTGTGAGGCCTGGGATTGCAGATCAGTGGTACAGCGCTTGCCTAGCATGTGTGAGGCACTGGGTTCAATTCTCAGCACCAAATATAAATTTTAAAAAAAGTCCACTGACAACTAAAAAAAATAAATTAAAAAAAAAGAATTGTGAAATTTTTTATTATAAACAATTGATTTTCTTTTTCAAATGAACATGAGGTTGTACAATGATCATGGCCAAAGCTAAAGCTGTACTACCAATCAGTTGCAAAACACTTATATGCCAATTATTTAACATAGCAAGGAATTTTTGAAAATACGTATCATAAGCTAAACTTATTGAATCCCAAATAATCATCCTCATTGTCACAATTGCCTATATTTTATAAAAAAATTTAAATGTTCAGATAGTGGAAACAAACTCCATCTCACTTAACAAGTCATATTTGTACTGGTCTACTCCCCAAATGAAACTATTTTGAAGTGCTAACAATTTGCTACCATTGCATTTTTTACTCATATAGCACACATTTCCACATACACATATTTATTTGCATATCATGCATGTCATCTAATAAAATATTTTACATACTTTCAGCACTTTATAAATTTGAAAGCAATTTAATATTTACTATCTCTAAAATCTTTTAAGTGGATATCATTTAAAACACTGCCAAAATTACCTTTTTGCTCTAAGTCAACCAAATGCTATGTACATCTTTCACTACATTGTCTCACACTATTTTGCAGTAATCTATTTCACATTTTCACCATTTCACCAAATAGCAGCAATCCTCAAATCAGTCCATTTTAAGATATGCTCAGACAGTAATATGTAAATATATATGAAGATTCAGAGCAAAGGGCTTTCTAAGGCTGCTTTAAACAGAGAGAATAAAGGAGAAGTGATTTCAGCAGTAAAAGAATCAGCAGGGACCAGAAAAGTGCCGACTCTGATTAGAAGCCTTGAAAGCACTAACTTCGGCATCTCAAGGTACAATAGGATTTTCAATAACTCAACCTGCATCACAGTGCTTGTAAGTGGTAAGAGGTGATTGGAGGGGGAAACAGAATTTGACCTTTCCTTACTGAAGTAAAAGAAGAAGTTCATCCATTGAACTGGAAGCTTTTAGTGGAGTTACTAGAAGACAAAGCTATATGCTTGAAAGGAACAGAAAGTGCAGAGCTTCACAGTTTTATCAGAGAAGGTGCTTCAATCAGTTTGCATTTGATTGAAACTCAAAAGATTTCCTGCAGAACCACTGAACAGTCACCTTTAAGATTCAAAGTTTATCATAAATTTCTCCTTATTAAATTCAGCACAGAGAACATTGCCAAATGCATTTAGTTCTTCAGAAAAACATTATTGCGCTGTATAACATATCAAAGCATATTTAAAATTATCTCTAAAAAAGAAACATAAAAATAGGATTTGTGAGATGTTTTGTACAAAAATCACTCTTCTGTTGAGCTGCAGACAAAATACACACCTTGCTCTTTCCATGTCACTTTGCCCTGAAACACCGCCTTCATTGAAAGCTATTGTTAAAAAATCCCATTGGAGTATCTTTTTCGACTTGCCCATAAAAGATGCAGTATTTTAAAAATAAATTTGAAATCCTTGATGGTGCTGAAAAGATAATATACTACACATGTTGAGTTTTGTTTTCATGGGGTTTTTTTTTTGCTTGTGTTAAATTATTTCTTTTCTTAAAATGAAAACTGAATTTCTATGTGGGTTCTCTTTTCCTTCTCAGTCAGGGTAACTGCTCAAATCTAAGTAACTGGAGGGGAGTAATGGTTCATCAACATGTATTTTGTATCCTGGAACTAACTTTTTTTTTCTTTTCTTTTTTTTTTTATTATTTTATTGTAAACAAATGGGTGGAACTAACTTTTGATCATTGAAAGGAAAAGAAGCCATTCTGGTCTGCTTCTAAAGAAGATGAGTCATCACTTATTCATTTCTTTTTACCCAAAATTTTGCTCAAAAAGGTAGTAAATATATATGAGGTTCATGAATAAATAAAAATGGGAAGGAGATAAGTGAATGAATCATAATAGTACTAAAAGTTAAGACAGGCACATTCGCCAGAAACTCACTAAGAACTCACAGAAAACAAATGCCACACTCAGCAATGTAGGTGGATAGAGGTGCCCTGGGAATGATTGAGAGAACCAGGGTAATGGAGGAAAAACTATTCCAAGGAGGGTACTGAAGGAGACTCTGGGAATCAGCAAGGAAGTGATGGGACTCCTAAGCAGCAGAGAGAATTGGAAAGTCAATCATAACACACACATACACACACAATTTGCAACTTTGCTGGAGCTCCCTCAGGGAAGAGTAAGTAGGAAAGTCCAGCAACCCCCACCAAGCAGGACACAGGCAGTCCTAACTGCAGAATTCCACAGTCTTTACAAGCTTTAAATACAGTATGGATATTCAGTCTTATTCCTGGTCTAGACTACTTCTCTGCTCCAAACAAGGAACCCAGTTTGAGCATCCCTCGACCCCAAAACACTAGTATTACAACAACCACTTTTGACACATTCTTGGCTCAGGGGCCAGCCACTAAGACCCCCTGATGTTGCCAGAAACCTTGGATGGGTGCTCAACTCAGAGAACAGAAGATAGGCCCCACAGCATTGTGAGGTTTCAGGACCAGAGATTTCAAAGTCATCCAAGAGCCTGAGTCCCACATGAACTTTCCCTACAGGACAAGGAAAGGTGTCTTCCCTGGCCACAACCTTATAACTATACACTAGGGTTGCAAGGTCCCAGTTCCATCTGTGCCTGTCCATTGGGCGCTGGGAAATGTTCCACCTGTTTCCCTGTAGCTCCAGGAAAGCTGCTATTAGTGGCTCTAATCTCCAGTAGAATGTGCACTCCTCCAGAACTAGGGAAAGTCTTACCATTCCACAGCCTGGGGACTGCAGCTGCTGGTGCAAAAGGCATTGACATTATCCAAGATTGCCTCTGGACACTGAGGAAGGTCCTACCCATGTCCTGTAGTTCTAAGACTATGACTGCCAATACCACAAGTCTCATCCACACCAGAGTTTGTCTCATATGAGCTGGGGACATATTCATTCATGTCCTATAACTCCAGGACTGCAGGTATCTAAGACACAAGCCTCAACACCACCTGTGCTCAGGCTATGGGACCCAGGGAAGATCTTCTCTATGTCCTACATATCCTGGAGCAAGGATACATACCAGTGTCATGAGCCCAATTATTCCCTTCACATACCCTAGGAGGTTCAGGGAAGCTCTCCTGTATAACCCACAGATTTTGGCTACTGGTGTCAAAAATCCTGGCTATTTTTGTAATTGTTCCTTGAGACCCAAAAAAGATATCATCTGAGTTCCACAAATCCATGAAAGTGGTTAACAGACTTCAAACCCTGGCCTCAACTATAATTATCCCCCCAAGACCTACTGAAAGTCTTCTTTGTGTCCCAACTCTTAGTCCACAATTACCAGTGTCATGGAACCCACCATCACTGTGCTCATCCTTCAGTACATAGGAAGATACCAACTGTGGCAGCAGGTATCACAGACACAAGTATCTCATGCTAGACATCTAAGGGAAGTCCTCCTTTACATTCTGTGGCCTGGGAACCACGGTCGCTCCACATCACCTGTGCTTGCCCTAAAGGACCTGGGGATGGTCCTCTGTACATTACACACCAACAATACTACAGCAGCTGCCATCACAAATCCCAGTGCCATCAGGGTAACTTGAGTCTGTAGATATAAGGACACACACCATCCTCCAATACAAAGTACAACTACCTTCAAGAACTGCTCCTGTTCAGCCTACTGAGGCACCCATAGACACTGTTGACATCAAAGATGAATGAACCACTCAGACAATGCTCCTGAGCTTCCCTACAATCAAGCCCAGAGAATCTATCAAATGGACATGCTATATCCCATCAACAGGAAAATATTTTTCCTACAAAATCTACTTGATAAAATTTGAAGAGGAGAACATTACACAAAATGCACAGACCTCAGTGTAAGGACACAAGAAACATAAAAGGAAACACAACACCTCCAAAGGAGAACAATTATTCTTCAGAAACAGATGTAATTTAAACAAAATCTAGGAAATACCTGAAAAAAAATCAAGTAATAATATTAAGGAAATTCATTAAGGGGCATTAGAACACAGAAAAACAATATAAATCAATAAGAAAAAATTCAGAAGAATGAAAAAACTAAAGAGATATCATAAGTAAGAACAAGGTAGAAATCATGGAGCTAAAAACTTTCATCAGAGAAATAAAAAAAAAAAAAAAAAGGTAACAAAGAGCTAATACAAAGGACTGGAATAGGCAGAAGAAAGAATTTCGATCATCAGAGCAGGTCTTCTGAAAAGTTGACCCAGTCAGGCCCAATTTTTAAAAAGAGAAATATGAAGCACTGTTAAGTGAATCAATATTTGCATTATGGGCATTCCAGAAGGTTAAAAAAAAAAAAAAAGATGACATGCTTTGATAACCTATTTTATGAAATAGTAGCCAAAAAGTTGTTCATATCTTTTTGAAAATTGGACTCTAGATACAAGAACCTTCAAGTGGCCCAACTAGAAGCAACATGTAATATCAAAATGTCAGAAGTACAAGACAAAGAGAAAAATCTTTCTAAAAAAAAAAAAAAATAGCAAGAAAAAAAGGTCAAGTCATATATAAGGGAAGGTCTATTAGAATTACAGCAGATTTCTTATCAGAAAGATAATGAGCCAGAAGAGAATGGAATAATACATTCAAAAAAGAGAAAAAAAGAAAGAAAGAAGAAAAAGAGAGAGCAATGGCGGGGAGGAAAGGAAAAGAAAGAAGAACGGAAGAGAGAGAGAAAAAAAAGATGGTAACTATCAACCACTGATATTGTGCCCAGCAAAATTATTCTTCCAAAAGAATTGGGAAATAAAATCATTTCCCAACAATGAGAAACTAAGAAAATTTATTACCACAAGACCAGGACTACAGGAAATACTTCAGGGAGCTTTATACTATAAGTGAAAGGATCATAATTATGAAAACACCTGACTATATAAAATTCACCAGAAGAGATAAATTAAAGAAAAGAGAAACCTTATCATGACAGAAACTATCAAATAAAAATAAATTTTAAAAAGATGTGGAAATGAACAGACACAGATCAGACAAAATACAATTAACAAAATGACAATAGGAAGTTCATACCTATCAATAACCATTAGTAGATGAATGGATCAAGAAAATGTCACAAAAATGCAGAATGAAATCCTGTCATTTGCAGAAACAAGGATAAAACTAGAGATGGTCATGCTAAGTGAACTAAGTCAAACAGAAATACAAAAACTAGGTGTCCCCACTCATTATTGAAAACTAATATAGCAATTGTGTAGAAGAAAAGAATTGAACAGTGGTCCTGGAGATGAGAAAGGGGAAGGATAAAAAGTAGTTCAATAAGCAGCATCAAGACACAGAATAGACGGGCATGGCAGCATACACCTATATTCCCAGTGGCTCCAGAGGCTGAGGCAGGAAGATCTCGAGTTTAAAATCAGCCTCAAAAACTTAGCAAGGTGCTAAACAACTCAGCAAGACCCAGTCTCTAAATACAATACAAAAAAGGATTGGGGATGTGGCTCACAGTTAAGTGCCCCTGGATTTAATACCTCATACCAAAAAAAAAAAAAAAAAAAATGGCACAGAGTAATCACTTCCAATTTTTCTGTAACACAGGAGGATAACTATTAGTTAAAACATTCTATGTATATTAAGAATGACCATAAACTCCCAATACACAGAAATCATTCATGTTTGAAGAGATGGATATCTCTTACCAAACTAATTTAGTTATTGCACATTGCACACATGTATTAAATTGTCATAGCATGCCCCATAGAGACATGCAAAGGTTACATCTCAATTTAAATATTTCAAAAGATAAATGTCACATTCCACAAAGGCCCTAAGAAAAAAATAATGTGTATGAATAAAATGAGCAACTAGAAACTAAATAAGTGAAGCAACTCCTGAGAGTGCCAATCAGAATGATATCTTGCCAAGTATGCCTACCTTCTAATCCTTGAAACCTATAACAATGTCTTCTGTGGCAAATATATTTATTAAGTAAATTTACTATTAAGGGTGTTGAGATAGCAATATCATTCTTAATTATTCCTGGTAGACCCAAAGTTATTGCCAGGATCCCTGAGAGCAAGGTAGTATACTGGAGACAGAGCAGGGTTTGTGGTGATGAAAGGAGAGGTCTGAGAGAGGCAATCAGTTGCTATGCAGATAAAGCACCAGGGTCCCCATCCAGGGATTGCAGCAAGCTGGAAAAGCAAGGAAACACACTCTCTTCCGGAGCCTCCAGATAGGCTGTAGTCCTGCCAACACCTGGATTGTAGCTAACCCAGTGAAATCTGACCTACTGTAACACAAAATAATTTTGTTTTCTTGGAAACCACTCAATTGTTGCTTTGTTACAACATGGATAGGAAAATAATACACTGGGCTATTACCTCCTAGTTCGTAAATATGTTTTCATTAATGACTCAATTAAAAGGAGTCATTTTCATTTAAAAATAAGAATGAGCAAAAGAACATGAAGAAATGTGCATCAAGTTCTAAGCTGTCCACTTTAAATGATACTGCTTAATCCAATTGGGTATATAATGCAGAGGACGTACATGGGGCAGATGTGATGTGTTAGGCAGAGAATCTACTCACTTGATTTTTAAGCCAAAGTTAATTAAGCTGGAAATGCCAACCCACCATTTGAAGATTTCTGTCTTGCTCTTTTAAAATGCAGTGGTTAACAATACTTCAGATTTTCAATTTAGAAATGACTACTTTCTTTTCTTCTTTGTCAGATCCTAATCAGCAAGGGAATTCATAATTAAAAATAACTCTAAACACCTTGAAAGATAGGAAGCCATCAGTCCCAAATAAATATGCAAATTTTCTTTATGACTCTTTTAAATTAACCTGCTTTCTCCATTGTGCAAGGATGATAAGTATCCTATTGCACTAATAACCTTTCAATATTATTAACTATGTTTTCCTTTTAGGTCTAAAATAAGTACCTGGTTGCTGGTTAAGAAAAATCTCTTGAGAGGAATGGCTGCTAAATGGTGTTTGTTTCTATAAACACAAAATATGTCATTAATCCAGTTTTATCCCAGAGAGGATAGTTGTTTACATGCATTATGGTGATTTTATTGTATCTTATTAAGGAATAATGGCAAACTAAAGCAACTGCATTAACACAGTCTTGTAATAAAAAGTAACGTTTTGCTATTCTAATTAGTTACACTCATTTTATGAGAGAATGAAGCCAGATATGTTTGGCTATGTTTGAGTCTTTAAAAAGGACTTTTTAAATTTTTTTTCTTTTGCACAGATTTGAAATTCACTGGTTTTTAGCACAGGTGTGCTAAGCTGCTGTGCAGGACTGTTCCAGAAAGCAAGGCCAAACATCAGCTGAGAAGAGCTGCTCACACCTCAAGATGCTTCCAACAAACATGTTGGAGGGTAAAAAAACCTGCCCTCACAAAACTGTAAAGAAAAAAAGAAACTATAAGAACTAATTTCTCCTTGTATAATTAATGAACTCAGAAGTTGGCCACTTGCTCTGCTGTAGGACTAAATATAGGCATAATTAGTTACACTCCAGCAGCTATGTACCTGTGGATTTGTATTAAGATATTCTAAAACGGTAGGTGCTTCAAAAAATTTGCTCTCAGTAATTTGCATCTCCTTCCAAACATGGCTGTGTATGTATTTTTAACTTACTGTTCTTTACTAAATGCAGTGGGTGTGTCAAAGAGTGACTGTCCCCTCCTCAGCACCTGCTCCTTTTCTTTGTCTTCACCATTCTCATAAATGAATGATGAGATCAACTCTGCTGAGAATCTTTTTGTGAACAAATATGGGGAAGACATTTGCATGGAAACAGTTACTCTGATCATTATAAGTGTCAGTTCCGTTTTCTTTCCTATAATATGAAATTGAATTCTTACTTTTTAATACAGGGAAGGATCTCCTTTTTGCATGACCTTAGGAACAAAAGCATGCCCTTGATTTAAGGTGAGATTTGTATTATCTTGATCCCTTTCATAGAAATGAAGGCCAATGAGCCAGGATATATGGAACTCAAAGTGGGATTTGTTTCAGCATCTAGCTAAAGTTAACAGTTGTGGTTTTATCTTCACGGTGGCCTGCATAAATGCCACTGGCTTTCTTCAAGGTCACAAGTCAAAGTAGCACAGTGGGGTGGGGAGCAGGGCGATGGGGGGTGGGGACTCAAGGACAGATTAAGAGAAACAGTCACACAGAATTAGTTTAGGAATGGTTTTAGCACACTCTTGACATACAAGTAGGTGTTATGTGTGAGTACATCACTGTTTACTTGCACGTTCCTATAGAAAAAGGTTCAAGAGCAACTGTCAGTTATCTGTGGAAAAATGTCAAGACTAGGTGAGAATTTGGGGGTTTAAAATTGAAGTGTTCATAGTAGAGAGAATTTCACAGGATCAAAGTTCTGTGAGGACAAATAAAAAGGAAGTTAGAGCTGTGTCTCTCTTGGTGACCAATCCCCAGACACCAAGCACAATGCCTGGTATTCAGTAAATAGTTATGGAATAGTGATTATGTGTAACTAATACAGGTAAATGTCTAATAAATGCACCATCTGCTCTTTATGACCATGAAAAAAAAAAAAGCAGCTTTGAACCAAGCTATGAATATTAGACCTACTATGTTAAGGGGAAAAGTCACCTTGATACAGTTATTATAGTGTCCAGAGGAGCAAGTTTGTAGAGGGGCAGATTTATGGTTTTATGACCCAGGATGGGTAATTATAAGGTGAGTCTAAGAAAGCAGGGAGCTGGCTAGAATTGAACTATTTGTGACATTAACATCTTTGGACCAGTGGGACAGTGCAGTAACCACCTTCTACCAAGTATTAATGAGCCAATGTGAGGATTCTCTAGAGAAATGGCACAAAGAGGAGGTATACATGTGTGTACACATGTACAATACACACAGAGATTTATTATAAGACATTGGCGTATGAGGTCCTGGGGTTGTAGCTCAGTGGCAAAACACTTACCTAGCACATGTGAGGCACTGGATTTGATTCCCAGGACTACCTAAAAATAAACAAACAAATAAAATAAAGATATTGTGTCCATCTACAACTAAAAAAAAAGGGAAATTGGCTTATAAAAATTTCGAGACTGGTAAGTTCCAAGATCTACAGAATGAGCAAGCAAACTGGAGCTAGATAACTTCCAGTCTGAGTCCAGAGGTCTGGGAACCAGGAGAGTCCATTTTACAGTTCCAATTCAAAATCCAGTAAGCTGACATTTCAGTAGAGTCAGAGCTGGGCAAGAGAAAAGTGGATGTACAGGAGGATCAGTCTTTATGATCTATTCAGGCCTTCAACTGACTATGTGAGACCCAACTATGTTACTGAGGACAATCTACTTGGCCCAGTTTATTAATTTAAACATTAACCTCATCTAAAAACATTATTTCAGAAATATGCAGGGTAATATGTGGCCAAATATCTTGACACTCTGGTTAAGTTGGTCCATAAAAGTAACCATCATACTTGGTAAGCTATTTTGTTTCACATGTTATTTTCCAGGAGTTGGTAACTAAGTTATGTCTGCATAGCCTCAGTACAGTTTCACATATAAGCCTAAAAGTATACCCTCTCCTCATGTGTTTTAATTATGCAGGTTTCAGTTCCCAAACTTTTATCTTACAATTAGAATCTTACATTAAAAGTCCTTAAACCAAGACAGTCAGATTTTGTGTTCAGGATGTCTTGAGGTTATCCTATGGCTAGCAAATTTGGCATTGTGCTTCTAAATGTGAAATCTATGTGAAAGGGTTGGAGGTATTCAGATATCATACAATAGTCTCACCTTGTCAATTCAGGTAATTGAGGAAACATTTTGGAGTTTAACACATCCAGGTAACTATGTCAGTCCACACCTGACATTGAAGGTGCACACTTACCTCACTGCCACAGTCCCCAAAGTGCAAACAAAGTGAAGTCTGGTAATTTTCCCACTTAATGGGATGAAAATAGAATTTCTAATCAAGTAATATAGGCCCTAAAGGAGAACTTTTGCTTTGAGCAAATGAGCTGCAGTGATTACCAAATTTCAATTGCTGTAAACCCAAACTTGGCAATCTACAGCCCCATGAGCGGGTGGATTTACGGGGACACAGCCACTCCCATTCACTAACTCATCATCTGGAGTTGCTTCCATACTGCGACAGTGCCAAACCAAGGCTCTCTGGCTCTCTAGAAAAGAACTTGCCAAACTCCAAACTAGATAGATAAAAACAGTTTTATAAACTGTCATCCTATATAGAACAGAGTTGAATATTAATTCTGTAAAGGACTTTTTCTCAGCTAATTATAATCTGTCAGAAAGCTTTTTTTATCTTAAATATCATTTTGTTCCTTTTTCATACTTATTTTACATGTGACTTGCCATCAAAATTCTAAGCTCACTTAGCCTTCTGTTCATGGCTTCCTCAATGAGAAAAAACATTAGGACACAATAAATGTGAAATGGTAATTACAAGAATTTAGTGTATACAAAATAAAAAAAGTGATATAAGACATTTAGCTCTAATACACCTCAAAGTATCTTACAAAATATATGGCATATTCATAGTTTTGCTTGCTTGTATTGCACTTTGGGCCAATTATAAAATATATCCAATAAACCATTACAGGTATGTATTTGTCTCCAAGATGCTCACTTATTGTTGGCCTATTACTAACTTGTTTTAATAGTAACAAAGCACCAGAGCAAATATTCAATGAATATTCATTTACTTCATGTCTTCACAAGGAGTTTCACAACTGACAAGACAATAAGCAAGTTTTTTTCATGCCCATTTTAACTCTGGGTTCACTTGCTTTATCCACTACAAAGGTTTAGTGAGGTACATTCTGTATTTCATGACTTGACTTGGCAAGTCTTAGTCTGATCTGTGTCCTACATTAGCTCTCTGAAACACAAAATACAACTCCAAGAACAGTGATTAATTAGTTCACAGGTTTACCATCTGCTTCATTGAAGTCCTACAAGGTGAGAAATGACAAATTTGGACTAATGAAAACGAATGTTAATGAGGTTGTGATTCTACTACCCTTTAAAACAAAAAGAAAGAGGTGAGCCTTCTCAGCAAGTCAGAGGTGTGCTATTTTCTTCTTTGACAACTGCCCTTTTTTCCCCAAACTTTATGGAGAAATGATTGACAATTAAAAATCATATATATTTAAGGTACACAATTTGGCATTTTGATATATTTATGCATTGTGAAGTGATCACAGCAATCATGCTAATTAAGATATTCATCACTCTCATAGTTATCATTTGTGTGGAGGAGAGTAACTTTGAAGACTTACCTCATGCAAATTTCAAGTGTACAATAGCATATTAATAACTATAGTCACTATGTTGTATATTAGGTCTCCAGAATTTATTCATCCCACATGATAGAAACTTTGTGCCCTTCGAGTAACAACTTCATTTCCCCCTACCTAGCCTCTAACAACTGTCATTTGACTCTGCTTCTATGAGTCTAACTATTTTAGATTCCACATGTAAGTGACATCATGTAGTATTTGTCTCATTTTCCTTTGCATAATATCTACCAAGTTCACTCAAGTGGTCACAGATTACAAGATTCCCTTCTTTCTTATAGTATTCAATTATGTGTGTGTGTGTGTGTGTGTGAGTGTGTGTGTGTGTGTGTGTGTGTGTGTATACCACATACACATTTCCTTCATCCAATCACCAAAAAATACTTTATTTCTACACCTAGGGCTAGAGTGAAAAATAGTGCAGATGTCTCTTCAAGAAACCAATTTCATTTCTTTTGGATTTGTACACAGAAGTGGGATTGCCAGATCATATGGGAATTCTATTTTTAATTTTTTGAAGAAACTGCATATTCTTTTCCACCCTCGTTGTGCCAATTATTATTTCCATCAACAGTATTCCAGGGTTTTCCTTGCGCCACACCCTCTCCAACACTTGACTGCAAAGCTAGGAAGAGATGCGCAATGGAACATAATTATATCAACTCTACACACAGAGACATGTACATAAACCCAAGAGTATGGACAACAGTAAAATGTAGCCATTAGGAAATCTGTTACTTCTTAAAAATATAATGCTTAATGGTAAGGTTAGTATTAATTTTGAATAATGGCTATGTTTAACAGGTACCTCACAAAACTCTTGAAAATTTAACAACTTTCTCCTCTCAGGAGATAAAGGTAGGAGAAAAGGGAAGCCTCCTCCAGCACATCATTGCTGTGAGTTCATATTTTACTAAATATACTACTATACTATGCTGCTTTTATTTTTATGAATGGCAACCCTTTCCATCATTAAGTCTTTAAAATTCTCTCACCTGTCACTCTCTACCACTCACATAGACCCATACATACAGTCTTAATGAATTGAAAAACTCTGGTCATTACACTGAGTTACTGTCACTATGAAAGTGACAATGAACTAGACTATTATCAATGGTTTTATGAGTCAAATGTGAGGCATCATTAGTTTCTAATTTTGATTGTAGATTCCTACATATCAAACTGCAAGTCAGCAGGTGAACTTCTTGCACATCAAGATAAGAATTTCTTAGTAACCTTTGCATACTAAGTACATGACATAATGTACAAGCCAGCATAAGCACTAAAAACCTATTAAATAAAAGACTGAATAAATATTGCTCTGAATGAAGTTCCCATATTATTCCCACCCACCCAAATTTCCACAAAAAAAAAACAGAATATAACTAGTTATCTTGGAAATTGTAAATGAAAATATTTTACCCTACACTAGGGTAGAATATCCTTAAGGATTTTCAAGGAAGCTACATACTTCAAATATTCAATTTGAATACTGAATTTCTAAGACAGATTAACCAAACTCACCACAGACCACCATAATAAAGATTTTACCTAGTTATATAGCACCTACAAGAGTGTGTAGCATATAGAAGCTTTTATAAAGTTTTACTCAAAGAAAAACCCTGAATTTAGTTAACAAAGTCCTATCATGTCATCATATTACTAAGAGAGGGGCTCTTCATTTGTAAAATATTTCTTATAGAAGAGAAAAAAATAAAGATGTAACCTGACCAAGTTCTTTTTTTCCCAAAACACTTAAGAAGGTGTATTGAAAATGTTAAAATACAGAAACACCAGATTCTCAATTTCAGGTAAAAATGACAGCATCTTTCAGAACTTTCCTAATACTTCACCAAAAAAAATGAAAAAATGAAAAAACAAAACAATAACAACAACAAAAAAAACCATAATCAAGTTCTGGATCCAAAATAACAAATGAACCCACTCTGACCAACTTCTTTTATTGCATTTAAAAATAATGATCAATGGCCTTGATCAGGCCTTACTCAAAGTTTCAGAATCTAAATCTTTGTTTTTCTCCCTTTTGAACTAGATGGCTTTCAAATGTTTTTGAATTCTTATGAAACACATCTTAAATTAATTTCTGGCTATAGGGTAGAGATGGGGGATAGGGAAATATTTTTGTTATTCATTAAATATTGACTGCCATATTCTATACTCCAGGATAGATTTCTAAGGTAAAGCAAGAACTACCACCGATTCCCCTTTCCAGTACCGGGGCATTCTACCACTAAGCTACATCCCCTCCCCTTTTTACTGTTTAAGACAGGATCTCTGACTGACCTCCAATTTGCAATGCTCCTGCCTCAGCCTCCTGAATGATTGGAATTACAGGCAAGTGCCACCACACCCAGAACCAATCAGTCAAGGGAACTTGGAGAATGCATTCACATCATTATGATTTCTGAACAGAAAAATGGATTTTGAGGTCACAGATACCATACCAGTCCTTCCAAATACCACAACAATGTTTAGTTTTTATTTGTTTGGAGAGAACTTGATTTCTGATTCCCCCTTCCCCAGGAAACTTTTCAGACAAGAAGTTTTTGCTCTTCTGAGTTTCGCCTCTGTTTGCCTTGAGCTTTGCCCCCATTTCAACTACCCATATTAGCAGCTAAGAATTGTTTTCCTCACCAACATCCACCTCCATCTCTGACCTGTCCTACATCCAATCCAGGTGCTGAAACCTGTTCTCAAAACTGATTAACATGTGGGCTTAGGACCAGACTTCCTCAACAGGATTCCCATAGCACAAGAAATAAAAGCAAGAATCAATAACTGGAATAGATTCAAACTAAAAAGCTTTCTCTCAGCAAAGGAAACTATCAGCAATGCAAAGAAAGAACCTACAGAGTGGGAGAAAATCTTTGCCAATCATACTTCAGATAGAGCACTAATCTCCAGAATCTATAAAGAACTCAAAAAACTCTACACCAAGAATGCAAATAATCCAATTGACAGATGGGCTAAGGAAATGAATAGACACTTCACAGAAGAAGATCTACAAGCAATCAACAAACATATGGAAAAATGTTCAACATCTCTAGTAATAAGAGAAATGCAAATCAAAACCACCCCAAGACTCCATCTCACCCCAATTAGAATGGCGATTATCAAGAATACAAGCAACAACAGGTGTTGGCGAGGATATGGGGAGAAAGGTACACTCATACATTGCTGTGGGGCTGCAAATTAGTGCAGCCATTCTGGAAAGCCGTGTGGAGATTCCTTAGAAAACTTGGAATGGACCCACCATTTGACCCAGCTATCCCACTCCTTGGCCTATACCCAAAGGACTTAAAATCAGCATACTACAGAGATACAGCCACATCAATGTTCATAGTTGCTCAATTCACCATAGCTAGATTGTGGAACCAACATAGATGGCCTTCAATTGATGAATGAATAAAGAAACTGTGGTGTGTATATATATATATATATATATATATATATATATATATATACACACAATGGAATATTACTCAGCCATAAAGAATGATAAAATTATGGCATTTGCAGGCAAATGGATGAAATTGGAGAATATCATGCTAAGTGAGATAAGCCAATCTCAAAAAACCAAAGGATGAATGATATCGCTAATAAGTGGATGATGACACATAATGGGGGGTGGGAGGGGTTAGTGTTAGAGTTAGAGTTAGGGTTAGGGAGGGGGGCAAGAATGGAGGAAGGAAGGACTGTATAGAGGGAAAAGAGGGGTGGGAGGGATGGGGGGAAGGGAAAAAAATAACAGAATGAATCAAACAACATTACCCTATGTAAATTTATGATTACACAAATGGTATGCCTTTACGCCATGTACAAACAGAGAAACAACATGTATCCCATTTGTTTACAATAAAAAAAAATAAAATAAAATAAAAACCACATTTCTAAAAAAAAAAAAAAACTGATTAACTGCTTCAAGCTCTAAATGCTTAATAGTTGAGTGTGTGTGTTATCTATAATTCCACATTCCCTTAGCTCTGGTACTGTACCATATGCCCTTAAAGGTACCATTAAAATTAATCAAATTAGTAAAATGGTAAAGAATTCAAAGAGAAAAAACATCTGTTGTCAAACAACAACAATTCAGATGGAAATTCAAGAAGTTGATTGTAACCCAAATTTACATCTGTTGAAATCATTTCACAACCTCGTTCAATTAACATTCCTGATAGGTAAAATTTATCTTATTTTAAGAATTTTAAGTAAAAATATGATTCCATAGATGTGGAACTTATTAACCAGTAATAATTGGATGCAGTTATTTAAGAATCTGCTTTTCTACTTTTCTTCAACAAACATTTCTTTACTCAACTTGCAAAGCCATGTTTTTTGTTGTTAAAAAAGTTTTGAAATTTTTAAGCAAGCAAATTACTACCCAGGTTTGAGAAACTTTTAGAAGTAGTATCATATTTTATACTACCATACTATTGTCTATAAAGGTTTACTATACTAAGTGAGCCAACGAATGTTAATTGAGCATCGGTTTTGTGGTAAAATGAGGAACATGAGATGATATCTAAGTGTGAATTCGTTGCCAAAATATTAGTCTGTAAAGTAGAAACAAGTCATACTTAGATGAACTCATTACTTCTTTTAAAATCATATCATTGACACTTGAAAAAAACAGGTGACAGTATTAACTATCTATGTTTTTAAGAAGTCACTTGGTATGGTATCTTTTAGGACATGGTTCAATTATTCTTCCCAGTTAATTGTCTAATCCTCACAGAAATACGGTGGAAATTTCCATCAAGAGAATATCAAAATGTGGATTAAAATGTGGCATTTTGGGTTGGTATAAAATAAATATATTTTATGTATGTGAAATTGTTTTATACCAATTTTATGAAAATTAAGAGATCTAAATCACAGTGAGTAAATGACAGAAAGCAAATCATTTGACCAAAAGTCACTAACTTTTCTGCATACCATTCTGTAGTATATGTTTCATTGTTCTTTATAGTTCCTTCTTTAGGATATTTATAATAAATGAAAAGAAATCTACTTAAAATTGCCCAGTTCATTAAAATTATTACTCTTTTTTCCAGATTAGGGTGATAGTTTGCTAGGTTTCCATTTAAAGAAAGCTTATTTTTTAAACATATTTTATTGCAATATTATATGCTTACAGAAAAGTATACAAATCATTCAGGAATTAGCAAAAGTGAATAAACCTATGTAGCAACAACCCGGGTCAGAAAAAAGCATGTACCCCAGGAACTCTGTGTCCCCTCCCAATCATCCCTGCCTTCCTCCTCCCTTAAGGGAACAATGGTGATTTGTAACATTTGGTGTAACTGGAACTTTAGTAAGCAGAAACGTGTAGCAAGTATACTTTCCTCAGGCTTCTTTTGCTCTGAAGTGCATGAGGCTCAGTATGCTGTAGCCTGCACCTTTAGCTTGCTCATTCACATTGCATGGAGCATTCCATCATATGAACACACCACCTTTTGCTGATCCATTTAATTTTCGAGTGACACTGAGTTATTTTAAATTTAGGTTTAATATTAATAATGTTATATTCATTTATGCACATTTTTCTTAGGCATATGTCACTGAGTAAAATTACTAGATTGTTAAAATAATTTCAACTAAGAAAGTTTACTCTATTACCTTTAAGGATTTTGTTTCTTTTCCCAATTTATATCCTAAATGTTCTCCTGGACTTACTTATTTCTAATAAATGAACTAAGAGAAACCACACACACACAGAATATGAACAAATGGAATATATATGTATTAGGTCAAGTGAATGTGTGTATGTTTAAGTACATGTATGTATGTGGGCATGTGTATATATACATATGTGCATATATACACATATATACCTATATCTCATAATTTTAAAATATGGCAGTTAACCATAATCCTGAGTTGCAAAAATATAAACAAAAACATTACTAGATTTGAATGTGGTTCTAACATGTTATTGAAATTATTTAAAATAGTCATCAAGGACCAAAAAAAAAAAAAAAAAAAAAAACCCTGAAAGTTTCTTAAATCTTGAAGTAGTAATTTCAAATTGTTTCAGTTACAAAACAGCCTATTTAATTCTTATAATTCAAGTGAACTTTATCTTGGTTACATCAGTCACCGGTCTGAACTTCCTGAACTTGTGGTTATTACAATATTCTAAGTGTTAAATAAGAATCATGTTTTTCCCTATAGGCTTTCTCTGCCTCAAGTAATCAGAATCTTTCTTAAATCCACCTCTGTAAGAATTCTTTTGAAGTATATTCCTTGTACAACTGATGGTTGGAATAGCAAATTGAAGACCACGGCAGATAAAGACACTTGTATACCTTAATCATGATACATTTAAACTACAAAGAGTTTCTAAAAGAAATTGCTACTATTAATATACCCTAGGAAATACTCACTTCAGGATTACATAAGTTAAATTTCAGTGACTGTCCATATTTCATTCATAATCCATGAGAGTAAGTTTTAGGGATCTGTCAACCATAGCACTTAACAATTATTAGTCTTTTTCTTAGCCTATGTTCAATGTTTGGGTTTCTACTCTTAAAACAAATGTACCAGTATGTACTTAGGGAAGTCAAAATGCTGAAACTTTTCCTCAGTATTTTGTTGCCACTCTATCCATTATCAACAGACCAATGACTTATTTTTAGAAATTCTGTAGCTTGCAAATATGTCATATACTACATGCTTCTTTATGCAGCACCCACTCTATACTTAAAGCAACACTTGCTCATTTTTTTTAAGAAGTAACACTTATTTCCTAGAATATAACTCAAGAATAAAAAAAGAATAAACAGTCAAATTTATGCAGGTGGCCAAACATCTGTTATTTTCAAAATCATAATAAGAAGTCAGCAATGGATGTTCAGAATGATATAACCAGGTTTCTCAAGTACTACTTGACAGAAGTACTACCACTTAACTACAGATACTCTGATTAAATTAAATGATTTATTTTTTTAAGGCTGTTTGAATCTCCCTATTCACATGATGAGAAAAGCCTTCATGTATCACCAACTACAGTGACCTTGCTCACCAGTGATGGAGAATTGAATATAATGCAGTCTTAGCAATAGCCTGCATTATAATATGGACAGGATTAGACATGACAGAAAATTGATCATTTTCCAGATAGTTTAGGCCAGACACAGAGTAATCAATCAGATTGTTGTACAACTGATGACATGGAGGTCAGACAGTCCATATAACCAAGTTCTTTTTCACCACACTCTGGTTCACCCAGGTAATTCAGTCATTATGACAGCCCAAAATTTGTGATTGATTAGGTGATTTTCAGTTCAGTTTCCAGAGAGCCTGCATCAACCTCATTGTTTACCTTACAATACATTATATTTCCATTTGAAAGCAAACTGTCTTCAAGTAAGTAATAATTTCTGAGGCCAAATAGCCTTAATAGCTACTCAACAGAAATACTGGGTGAATAATCATCAGTCTAGCTTAGTCTTCACACTGCTTTAATCCACCTCCATGGGTATTCTGGCTTTATAACTTAGTAATCATAGGACAGAACCATAATAATGCAGCTAATTATCCTAATTAATTGTGTAATGATCAAAGGAGAATTCTGATCTTTCTACTGATTCATAAAAATCGAAAGGTGGATTGGAATAATCCAAGTCTTCCAAAAAAAGTATTCATGTAGTCTAGTAGTCTCTTTCTATTAATAAAGATTTCCTTGAGGATATACTATTTTAAAAGAATTCTAAAGGACTTACATGCTAACAGGATCAAATACAACAGGAGTTTATTTCTATCAGACAAATTTTAAGAGCATAGACATAGCAGCACCAAGTAACACTGCATCCAGTGAATATCACCCAGTTTAATGGGATGGGAGCAGTAGAGATGTGACCAGGAAAGTATTCCAAAACTTCAGTGCTAAACTGTGAGGTTAAAAGGGCATCGTTAACCAGGGCAAGAGATAGACGTTAGACAAAAGATGTGTTCAAAAATATCCTAGACATAATGTATATGATTGATAAGTGGGATGTGTCTACAAATAGAAGGATCTGTGCAGGAAAGGCATTGCAAAAACTCAGGAAACAAACAGGTTAAAATTTATGCAGTAACTGGAGGTGGTTAAGAGGGTTCAGACTAGGGTAGCTGAAATAAATGAAAATGAATGATCAACTGATTACGAACAGAATAAAGACAAATAGGATCACAGAATGATACCTACATATTTGCCTCAAAGGGAAATACATGGCCATTTGGAAATATGAAAAGTTTTAAGTACCTGGGGTATATCCCCACAGCAGTGTCCAGTAGGCAGCTGAAATGTAAGATTCTGGGTAGACATGAACAAGCTATTCATTAGCATGCCAATGCTAGTGTAAGGCATAGAGGTGGATAATTTAAATTCAGGAAAACCTACTCAGAAGAAAAATAAAAGTTAGAACTCTGAAAAACACAGATAAGACCATAGAATATCAAAATGAGGAAGTAAAGGAGTGATACAGATTTGTCCCACAGATAAGCCCTGACAGAACAGTAGGGGTAGGAAGTAATTAGTCATTTAATAGCCCCAAATTTTTGATCATTCAGCTAATCATCAGTTCTACATCACAGGAATGTTGCCAAACAATGCACGGAGGTGAAGATTTCAGGTTGTTAAGTACACTGTCAGTGCCATCAAGTCCTAGATTATTATTAAGACACGAATACAGCCATTAGGAATGTCAATGTGGGAGTCTGTTGATTTCAGTAGTGGTGAGCAGATGTGCATCCTGATAACAGAGACAGGTACTTGTTATATGTTGAATTGATCCCTCCAAAAGGTATGTCAAAATTCTAACCCTCAATAATTCAGAATGTGACCTTATGGGGAAGAGGTGCTGTTGCAGATATAATTAGTTAAGATGAGATCCTCATGGAAGAGGGTGGGCCCTTAATGCAGCTGGTGTCCTCATAAGAAGACAGTCATGGGAAGCTACAGACAGAAAACACCACATAAATTGCAGAAGCATAGACCAAAGTGACCCAGCTGCAGACCAAGGAACACAAATGACTGATGACCACCATCAAAAGCTGCAAAGAGAAAAGGAAGGACTCTACCCAAGGTCTCAGAGGGAGCATGACTCTTCTGACACCCCTATTTTTTAGTCTTCTAGTCTCCAAAACTGTGAGACAATCAACATCTGTTGCTATTTTAATCTACCAGTGTATAGGAGCCTGTAACAGCAACCTTAGAAAACTGATAAAGCACACAACTTGGCTCAAAACTCAGCCCTGATCAGATGCTTATGAACACTTCTCAACTAGGGTGCCCATGATCAGCTTTCCCATGGACCCTTCTTACTCATTGGATAACGGTGGGTTAATCTCAAAGACCTCAGTTAGTTCAAGTCAAATTGGGAAATTCTTTCTCTTTATATTTTTACTTACATAACGTGAGTAAACAGCTTAACTGAATTTACACTTTAAAAAACGTATGCTTCTGGTCTTGTGCCTTGCTTAAACTTTGTTACACATGCGAGGTTAACTGGATAATTAAAGTCAGTTCCCAAAAGATTTAGGTCAGAAAAATAATTAACCTGAATCATCTAGGTGATGAATTTTTTTAAAAAAGAAGGGAGGGTGATATTTTCTCCTGACCTGTATATAAAAATGCTTCCATTTTTATATGACTTTGATGCATAGACACAGTCCCATTTAGAAACAAATAATAAAAGGTCCATATAAATATCATGCATTTGCAAATGTTCTATTTTTCTTTTGAATATATCCATTAAGCCCTCAGCTGTCTGACTTTCCATGTATTTTTTATTATCACTGTAGTTCTCCTGGCAATGAAGAATATCTCAAAAATGTTTTTTCACCAAGCATACCATACCTCAAAGTTCTTGGAATAACCTATGTGTTTTTTATGTTTGCATTCTTTCAGAAGAAAGAATATATATATTTTTCAAGATAGAAAAAAAAAAACAGCACCTGAGGCACAATGTAAGGGGAGAACACTCCAACAAAATCTAACTTGCACAATAAATCTGTTCTGTCAGATCCTTGACAGGCATGTTTATGTTGACCTCTTTCTATTTGGAGAGAGAGGAAAGAAACTCATGTTGATTGAAGGTTATAGCAGAAAAAAAAACTAAATTGGGACACAAAACAGTGACATGAATTTTTCCCACTAGGCAGAATTCTATATTATTTTTATTTCATTATGCTTAGAAAACCATAATGAATTTTCCTTCATATTTTCTTAATAAAAAATGTTCCTTTCTTTACAATTCTTATGAATGCTGGGAATGCTAATACTATGAATGTTTTAATGCTTGAATATGAGTCTGTCTTCCAAATGCAAAATGTCTTATTCTGATCAATGAAAACCTTAAGATATTGTGCATCCTGTTTCTTATAGCACAAAAAATAGGCTTCAATCACACCTCTGCCTCCAACAGTTTTTAATTACATTTTCAGAAATGGTATTATTCAAGTGTATCTTTAAAAAGTTTCATGACTACAAGCACAGATATGTGTGTCCTCTGACATGTGTTTAAGATGTTGCATGAACTGATTAATACAAAACGTTGTATTACTGCCTTTTTAATAAAACAAATGGAAGTCTCAGACTTCTTTTAATCCCCTTAAGGTGATAAAATGCACAGCATCTATAAATAGTTCTGGGTTTCACGAATCAATTCTATAAAACACAAAAATATCAAGCATAATAGCATGTATGCAGTGTACAGCTTTGTGGAAAGAAGGAAAGATTTGACATGAGACTTATTTTGTATATATGACATTCCCAATATTATTTTCATGAGGGACCAATTACTATCACATTTTTGCATGATAATTCCATGACACAAATTATGAAATATTATCAGTCATCAATATAGGTATACTAGGAATTAAGTGTAGGTTTCATTATTAAATGAATGTTTCTGCAGGATAGTCTGAGTATATGTGGGGAGTAAGCCATACAGAACACACTGTTGAGATACTGCTTCCATAGTCTTGCAGAATGGCAATTAGCAATATGGCCACTTGTATGCCCTCCATGCAACAGGCACTATGCTGGGTTCCACAGTGATCTACAGACCTTGAAAGATGTAATAAAATGCAAATTTTGCACTCTCTTCAAGGGATAAAGACAAAAACAGTAAAAGAGAAGATTACTTCTTTCAGTGAGTTG
The DNA here is from genome assembly GCF_902686445.1 of Sciurus carolinensis. Classification (NCBI taxonomy): domain Eukaryota; kingdom Metazoa; phylum Chordata; class Mammalia; order Rodentia; family Sciuridae; genus Sciurus; species Sciurus carolinensis. The sequence continues at coordinate 93,532,799 of NC_062224.1, forward strand.
GGGAGGTCCAGAAATTCTATGGGGTAGAGGTAAAATTTCAACTGACTTTGAAGGATATGCAGGATTGAAAGATACAATGATGAGGATAAAAGGGTACCTTGCAAAGAGGCTTTCTCTAAAAATGGGGATTACTGAAGCATCCACTTCACAATGACTGAGATGATAAAATAAGATGTTTTATTTTATTTTAATCTGCTTTCTAAAATCTATTTTTATTATGATGATTAGTACCCAGCTATGCTATCGTTTGAATGTGCTTCTTCTGAAATTCATATTAAAACTTTAGTTTCACTGTGGTGGTATTAAGAAAAAGGACCTTTTGGGAAAAGATAAGTCATCAGGGCTCTACCCTCGTGAATGGATCCGTGCCTTATAAAGGGCTGGAGGGAACTGGCTGCCGTTCTTGCCCTTCCACATTCTGCCATGTGAGAGCACAGCAAGCCTCATTTTGGTAGCAGAGGGGCTGGCTCACTCCAGGCCCCCAGCACTCTAGTGCCTTGGTCTTGGACTTGCCAACCTCTGCAGTTGTGAAAAATAAATTTCTGTTCTTCCTAAATTACCCAGTCTCAGACGTTTTAACAGTACGAATGGGCTAAAGCAAGCTGAAATGGCAGGGTGAGCCCTGTAAATTCACACATTAGATAATTCCAGTAATTTCCCAGTTTGTTTCCAGTACCTATCAAAGAAAATTACCTTCAAAATCCTATTTGGATGAAGAGCTACTTGAAGAAAACTGCAAAATTTTGTTGAGAGATATAAGTGACTTCCAGGAACTTGAGAAGTAACTACAAAGATGCAATAATCTTCAAATTAATTAATAAATTTAATGAAATTCCAATAGATAATTTTTAGAAGTTGACAGAAGTATTCTAAAATTCATCTAAAAAAAAAAAAAAGTGAGAGAAAGAGGGGAGAGAGGAATTTCATTAAAACTTGGGGAGAAAGAATTAGAGAAGAATGGCTGTCTTAAATATTAAAACCTGTTATAAGGCCAGAATAGTTAAACTTGTTAGACTGGTCAATAATAACAAAGGCAATTCTGTTGATCATAGGCAAAAAAAAGTTGCCAAACATCAAACTAAGTCAACTCTACTTGGTAAATTTAAGATTTTAGATAATTTGAGAAGGAAATGATATTTATCAGTAAGTTTTGTTACATCAAAGTTCCCACCAGATGTATAAACTTCAGAACAGACAATATCCTTAGTTTGCAGCTGAATTACCACAACATCTATTAAAATTTTAAATGAAACAACTAATCTCTGGCTAGAAAGTGAAAAAGTTACCAGCCAGCTTTCTGAGCACAGGCCACCCTCAGACAGTTCAGAATTTCTTGAACCAGAAGGTAGGAATGAATTCTTCAAGTATACATTTACTAATAACTCAAGATGCCAAAGAACAAAGTCCCAAATAAAAGATACAGACAGAAAAATAGGTACATATATACAAATATAGATTTTTTACAAATACACACGTATCACAATCTTAAAGTAAAATTCAGAGCTGTAGATACTGCTGAAACCGATTATGGCAGATGAGATTCCAATAGCATTTATCCATCTAAGGATCATACATTCAGGCCTTAGATAAATTCAACTAGCCAAGTTATCCCATCTACCAAGAGGAACTATAATAATAGGAATTACTCAAGAATATTCTACAGTACTCTATATTTCCTTATTTTTTCTTTCTTCAACAAACCAAGTCCCCTTAAGAGTTAGGGGTCTTTCTTATCTGTGGATCTCCACTTCCTAGTAGAGAACCCAACGCATGGTTAGATGTCAGTAAGTACTTAAATAAGGAAGATCTCAATTAAACTTGAACACTTACAAGATTTGTCACAGGGGGTTTCTGCATTCTCCCCAAAATCTCAGTCATTTTTATATTTATCTTTTTAAGTGTAAGAACTTTCTTCCCTGTGCTTATTGCTTCATACTTCCTGAAAGTGCACTGGTCATGACTGACAGAATTGACTGATAAAGATAAATCATCATGTTTTATGATTCAAGTTATCAAAAAAAGTGCCTTGGAAAAAAAGTCCAGATCTATATGCATCAAGGTTACCTGGACAAATATTGCAGGTTTGTGAAAATCAATACAAATATTTAAACCAAGCTATGTCTTTGCTTATTGTGCAACTACTTAAAAATAACATGACTTGTTCCTTACAGTATATTCGTGCATGTGTTTGGAGTAGGGGGCATTTATATCTTTTTCTTTCTTTGGGTTTTATAGTAGTAAACACTCTTGAGCCATTTCAAATTATTCATGTAAAATTATATTGCTAATATTTTGAAGGGAAAAAAAACGCAGCTCTCTCTCCAGTAAAAATAGAAGTCTCAAAGAAACAAGAGACATAAATTGGTTTTCTCATATTCTGTTCACATTAATGTACCCCAAAGATAAGATTTTTAATGCAAGTCTTTTGCAAAAAGAACACATTTCAAAAACACTAATTTTCCTCTGAAGAAGTACAGAAAACTGATAATATTTAATAATTGCCATCAAACACTATGTTCTCACAGTGCAACTTCAGCCCCTCCTGATCTGGTCCACTGTGATCCACAGCTGTGTCTCCTGTCACCTGATTTATTCACCACAATATCAAAGACCTATTATAATTCTTACTCCTCAGGAGCTCTGAGAAAATAGCAGAAACGTTTTACTTCAAAGAGCCACTGCTGCAAAAGCACAAGGCCACCACAGAAGCAGTCATCAGATCTTTATTTCCCCTTTTGGGATGACTGTCTTAGTCCATTTTGTGCCACTATAACAAAATACCTGAGACTGGATAATGTTTCAAAAACAGAGTTATTTCTTATAGTTCTGGAGGCTGGAAGGTCATGATCAAGAAACCTCTACCTGGTGAGAGTTTTTATGCTACAGCATAACATGGCAAAAGATGAGAGGAAGGCACAGAAGGGAGACCTCACTCATTCTTTTATCAAGAATTAGCTCTCAGGTTGACGGCATTAATCCATTTATAAGGGAGGAGCCCTCATGAGCTGACCATCCCTCAAAGGAGCAAGTAGCAGCATAACAACATCACTTTGAAGCTGTTATCATACATCCGTCCTCTTCACGTCCCCATCCCACTTAATCCTCAAAATAACCCTTGCTGTATCATCACCTCCATTTTATGGCTGAGGAAGTGGAGGCTTACAGAGTTACATAGTTTTTTTTTTTTTTTTTTTTTTTTTTTTTTTAGAGTATCAATGCTTTCCTTCTTTTTTTTTTTTATTTATTTTTTACGTTTACATAGGGTAATGATGTTTCTTTTTTTTTCCCTTCCCCCCCCCCCCTCCCCTCCCACCCTTTTCCCTTTATACAGTCCTTCTTTCCTTCATTCTTACCGCTCTCCTTAGCCTAACTCTAAACCTAACCCTAAACCTAATGCTAACCCCTCCCACCCCCATTATATGTCCTCATCCGCTTATCAGCGAGATCATTCGTCCTTTAGTTTTTTGAGATTGGCTTATCTCACTTAGCATGATATTCTCCAATTTCGACCATTTGCCTACAAATGCCATAATTTATCATTCTTCATTGCGGAGTAATATTCCATTGTATAAATATGCCACAGTTTCTTTATCCATTCATCAACTGAAGGGCATCTAGGTTGGTTCCACAATCTGGCTATGGTGAATTGAGCAGCAATGAACATTGATGTGGCTGTATCTCTGTAGTATGCTGATTTTAAGTCCTTTGGGTATAGACCAAGGAGTGGGATAGCTGGGTCAAATGGTGGTTCCATTCCAAGCTTTCTGAGGAATCTCCACACTGCTTTCCAGATTGGCTGCACTAATTTGCAACCCCACCAGCAATGTATAAGTGTTCCTTTTTCACCACATCCTCGCCAACACCTATTGTTGCTTGTGTTCTTGATAATCGCCATTCTAATTGGGGTGAGATGAAATCTTAGGGTAGTTTTGATTTGCATTTCTCTTATTACTAGGGATGTTGAACATTTTTTCATATATCTGGTGATTACTTGTACATCTTCTTCTGTGAAGTGTCTGTTCATTTCCTTAGCCCATTTGTTGATTGGATTATTTGTATTCTTCGTGTAGAGTTTTTTGAGTTCTTTATAGATTCTGGAAATTAGCACTCTACCTGAGGTATGGTTGGCAAAAATATTCTCCCACTCTGTAGGCTCTCTCTTCACATTTCTGATAGTTTCCTTTGCTGAGAGAAAGCTTTTTAGTTTGAATCTATCCCAGTTGTTGATTCTTGCTTTTATTTCTTGTGCTATGGGAGTCCTGTTAAGGAAGTCTGATCCTAAGCCAACAAGTTGAAGATTTGTACCTACTTTTTCTTCTATAAGATGCAGGGTCTCTGGTCTGATTCCAAGGTCCTTGATCCATTTTGAGTTGAGTTTTGTGTAGGGTGAGAGATACGGGTTTAATTTCATTCTATTGCATATGGTTTTCTAGTTTTCCCAGCACCATTTGTTGAAGAGGCTATCTTTTCTCCATTGCATATTGTTGGAACCTTTGTCTAGTATGAGAAAATTGTATTTATTTGGGTTTGTGTCCATGTCCTCTATTCTGTACCATTGATCTACCTGTCTATTTTGGTACCAATACCATGCCGTTTTTGTTACTATTGCTTTGTAGTAGAGTTGAAGATCTGGTATTGCAATACCCCCTGCTTCGCTCTTGCTACTGAGGATTGCTTTAGCTATTCTAGGTTTTTTATTCTTCCAGATGAATTTCATAATTGCTTGCTCTATTTCTGCAAGGTACATCATTGGGATTTTAATTGGAATTGCATTGAATCTGTATAGCACTTTAGGTAGTATAGCCATTTTGATGATATTAATTCTGCCTATCCAGGAACATGGGAGATCTTTCCATCTTCTAAGGTTTTCTTTAATTTCTTTCTTTAGTGTTTTGTAGTTCTCATTGTAGAGGTCTTTCACCTCTTTTGTGAGATTGATTCCCAAGTATTTTATTTTTTTCGATGCTATTGTGAATGGGGTAGTTTTCCTAATTTCTCTTTCTGAAGATTCATCACTTATGTATAAAAATGCATTGGATTTATGAGCATTGATCTTGTAACCTGCTACTTTACTGAATTCACTTATGAGTTCTAAAAGTTTTCTGGTGGAATTTCCAGGTTCCTCTAAATATATAATCATGTCATCAGCGAACAGGGATAGTTTGAGTTCTTCTTTTCCTATTCGTATCCCTTTAATTTCTTTGGTTTGTCTGATTGCTCTGGCTAGAGTCTCAAGGACGATGTTGAATAGAAGTGGTGAAAGAGGGCATCCCTGCCTTGTTCCAGTTTTTAGGGGGAACGCTTTCAGTTTTTCACCATTTAGAATGATATTAGCCATGGGCTTAGCGTAGATTGCATTTATAATGTTTAGGAATGTTCCCACTACCCCAATTTTTTTCTAGTGTTTTGAGCATGAAGGGATGCTGTATTTTATCGAATGCTTTTTCTGCATCTATTGAAATAATCATGTGATTCTTAACTTTAAGTCTGTTGATATGGTGAATGACATTTATTGATTTCCGAATGTTGAACCAACCTTGCATCCCTGGGATAAAACCCACTTGATCGTGGTGCACTATCTTTTTAATATATATTTGTATGCGATTTGCTAAAATTTTGTTGAGAATTTTTGCATCGATGTTCATTAAGGATATTGGTCTGAAATTTTCCTTCCTCGATGTGTCTCTGTCTGGTTTAGGTATCAGGGTGATATTGGCTTCATAGAACGAGTTTGGGAGGGTTCCCTCCTCTTCTTTTTCATGGAATAGTTTGAGGAGTATTGGAATGAGCTCTTCTTTAAAGGTTTTGTAGAACTCGGCTGAGAACCCATCTGGTCCTGGACTTTTCTTTGTTGGTAGGCTTTTGATGACCTCTTCTATTTCATTGCTTGAAATTGGTTTATTTAGGTTGTGTATGTCCTCCTCGTTCAGTTTAGGTAGTTCATATGTCTCTAGAAATTTGTTGATGTCTTCGAGGTTTTCTGTTTTGTTGGAATATAGATTTTCGAAATAGCTTCTAATTATGTTTTGTATTTCACTCGTGTCTGTTGTGATGTTTCCTTGTTCGTTCTGAATTTTAGTAATTTGAGTTTTCTCCCTCTTTCTCTTTGTTAGTGTGGCTAAGGGTTTATCAATTTTATTTATTTTTTCAAAGAACCAACTATTTATTTTGTTAATTTTTCCAATTGTTTCTTTTGTTTCGATTTCGTTGATTTCGGCTCTGATTTTAACTATTTCCTGTCTTCTACTACTTTTGGTATTGGTCTGCTCTTCTTTTTCTAGCGCTTTGAGCTGTAGTGTTAAGTCGTTTATTTGTTGATTTCTACTTCTTTTTTTGAATGCACCCCATGAAATAAATCTTCCTCTAAGTACTGCTTTCATAGTGTCCCAGAGATTTTGATATGATGTGTCTTTGTTCTCGTTTACTTCTAAGAATTTTTTTATTTCCCTCCTGATGTCTTCTGTTATCCATTCATCGTATAATAGTGTATTATTTAGTCTCCAAGTATTGGAGAAGTTTCTGTTTTTTATTCTGTCATTTATTTCTAATTTCAATCCATTATGATCTGATAGAGTACAAGGTAGTATCTCTATCTTCTTGTATTTGCTAACAGTAGCTTTGTGGCATAAAATATGGTCTATTTTAGAGAAGGATCCATGTGCTGCTGAGAAGAAAGTGTATTCGTTCTTTGTTGGATGGTATATTCTATATATGTCCGTTAAGTCTAAATTGCTGATTGTGTTGTTGAGATCTATAGTTTCTTTATTCAATTTTTGTTTGGATGATCTATCCAGTGGTGAGAGAGGTGTGTTAAAATCGCCTAGTATGATTGTGTTGTGGTCTATTTGATTTCTGTAATTGAGAAGGATTTGTTTGACGTACGTGGATGAGCCAATGTTCGGGGCATAGATATTTATGATTGTTATGTCTTGCTGATTTATGCTTCCCTTAAGCAGCATGTAATGTCCATCTTTATCCCTTCTGACTAGTTTTGGTTTGAAGTCCACATTATCTGAGATGAGGATGGATACTCCAGCTTTTTTGCTGTGTCCGTGTGCATGGTATGTTTTTCCCCATCCTTTCACCTTTAGTCTATGGGTGTCTCTTTCTATGAGGTGAGTCTCTTGCAGGCAGCATATTGTTGGATTTTTCTTTTTAATCCAATCTGCCAGTCTGTGTCTTTTGATTGATGAATTCAGGCCATTAACATTCAGTGTTATTATTGTGATATGATTTGTATTCCCAGTCAATTGACTCATATTTGTTTTTGGCATGATTTGGTTTCTCCTTTATTTGGCTATTCCTTTAGGCTAGCGCCTCCTGTTGCTGATTTGCATCGTTGTTTTTCATCTCTTCCTCATGGAATATTTTGCTGAGAATGTTCTGTAATGCTGGCTTTCTTTTTGTAAATTCCTTTAGCTTTTGTTTATCATGGAAGGATCTTATTTCATCGTCAAATTTGAAGGTAAGTTTTGCTGGGTATAAGATTCTTGGTTGGCATCCATTTTCTTTCAGGGCTTGGTAAATGTTGTTCCAGGCCCTTCTGGCTTTTAGGGTCTGGATTGAAAAATCTGCTGATATTCTTATTGGTTTCCCTCTGAATGTAATTTGATTCTTTTCTCTCGCTGCCTTTAATATTCTGTCTTTATTTTGTATGTTAGGTATTTTCATAATAATGTGCCTTGGTGTGGGTCTGTTGTAATTTTGTATGTTTGGAGTTCTATAAGCCTCTTGTATTTGGTTTTCCATTTCATTCTTCAGATTTGGGAAATTTTCTGATATTATTTCATTGAATAGGTTGTTCATTCCTTTGGTTTGTTTCTCTAAGCCTTCCTCAATCCCAATAATTCTTAAATTTGGCCTTTTCATGATATCCCATAATTCTTGTAGATTCTGTTCATGATTTCTTACCATCTTTTCTGTTTGGCCAACTTTGCTTTCAAGATTAAATAATTTGTCTTCAATGTCTGAGGTTCTGTCTTCCAGGTGCTCCATTCTATTGGTTATGCTTTCTATGGAGTTTTTAACTTGGTTTATTGTTTCCTTCATTTCAAGGATTTCAGTTTGGTTTTTTTTCAGTATCTCTAACTCTTTATTGAAATGATCTCTTGCTTCCCGTATTTGGTCTTTTAACTGTTGATTGGTGCGATCATTTAATGCCTGCATTTGCTCTTTCATCTCCTCCTTCAATGCCTGCATTTGCTCTTTCATCTCCTCATTTGCTTCCCTGATCGTTTTAATTACGTACATTCTGAACTCCCTTTCTGACATTTCTTCTGCTGTGCTGTCATTGGGTTTTATTGATGTAGTATCTAGGTTTGTTTGGGACATTTTCTTCCCTTGTTTTCTCATATTGGTCAGTTGTCAGTGGGACCCAGAGATATTGCAGTTTTCCGCTATTGGCTTATAGTGTCCCTGTAGATTTCCAGTGTATCACCTCCCAGCCTTCAGTAGCCTGATGTCTTGGAGGAATCTGATAAAGCAGCGTATCCGAAGAAAACTGCCCCTAGCCCCCTACTGGTTCCACGATTTGGAACTGGCTCTGTGCTGAAATGCTCTCACTGTGGGCCTGCACCGTGCAGCTGGCCATGTGGGAGGAGCTCACTGCCGGAGTGTGGAAGGCTACCTTGGGAAGACTCTAGCTGCCCTGCCTGGCTCCAATAAGCCACCTCTATCTGGGCCTGCCACCCGGGCCGAGCTTTACCCAGTGGGCAGACTCACCTGTGGCTCTATTTCAGTCCCAGTCTCTCAATGCCTCCCCTTCTTAACTCCTGGGTTCTGGAGCGACAGGGGGTGCAGTCTCCCTCTAGGCCGCCATCTTGGATCGCCCCGAGAAGAGAGCCTGCAGCCGGAGTGGGCAGAGCCGCCTGAAGAGGTGTCTGGCTGCCCTGCCCTGATCCCAGAGGCTGTTTGCGGATCAAGGCTCTCCGTTGGTTCGGGGGCTTGTGGCTGGTTCTATGTAGAAAGTCTCTCACTGGGCGGTCAGCTCCGAGAGGCTAGCCTTGAACGGCACCTCCCACCGCAGGGGTCCAGACTACTTGGGGAAGTCTCTGGCTGCCCTGTCTGGACCCTGAATCTGCTTGCGTGCCAGAGTACGCTGAGCTGCACTGACTCCGGGACTCGGAGCTTGTTCTGGTCAGACAGGCTCTCACCAGCAGGCCAGTTCCGTTCCGAGAACCTGGAGAAGCTGGCTGTGTGGGCGGGGCCCACCACCGGAGTGCACAGGGCTGCCTGTGGATGACTCTAGCTGCCCTGCCCGGCTCCGATAAGCCACCTCTATCTGGGCTTGCCCCCCCGGGCCGAGCTTTACCCAGTGGGCAGACTCACCCGTGGCTCTATTTCAGTCCCAGTCTCTCAATGCCTCCCCTTCTTAACTCCTGGGTTCTGGAGCGACAGGGGGTGCAGTCTCCCTCTAGGCCGCCATCTTGGATCGCCCAGAGTTACATAGTTGATGACTGACCACAATGGAACCCTCTTCCTATGATCCCAGGACAGACATTATTCACACAGGGTTCCACTGCCTTTCTATCCTTTCCAGACTAAACAAAAAGATGATTTTCCTCCATTCTTCCCTAAATGACCACCCATTTTGAATCAGAAATTGAGTCATTTCTATTTTTAGATAGTTAAGTGGCTGAGGGTTCTCTCTCCTGTCAAAATGCTGTCCGCCATGTAGCTTGTATTGAACAAACTTATTAACAGTAAATTTTCCTCGAGTAAGCATGAGCTCTCACAGAAATACTGGTATCCATGAAAGATCACCTTTAATTGGTTTTATTCACAGCAGGTACCACTATATATTCAAGATGTCTCATTACAACTCGAAAGATGACGTCTTCTCTTTAGCCAGGGCTTTATCTCTTCATCTGTCCCCCTTAACTCCCATAAGTACATAGGACTTTCCATAGGAAGTCCCAGGCCCGATCAGAAAGGTCATTCCTACATTATTTCCCTTGACAAACTGTAAACTTGGCTCCTGCTTCGACAGTTAAGCTTACTGTGTCTCCAACAACCTCCCAGTCAGCACTTTCCATAGATCTTTTTTAAAAGTGGAGAGAGAAGAAAGCAATTGACACCTTCAAATCCTACAGGGGGAAAACTACTTATTAAGGAAAACAATATATACATCTGGATAAAACAGAAGATCTGCTTTTGAACATGAAATCCAAGTAACCATTTTTCATGACACAGTCCACTGGGTATCTTCTTCATGCCTGTTTCCTGACTATGTTTGTTCAATGCCTACTGTATGCCACACATTATTTTAGATGCTGTCAGACAGGATATAGGGGAAACCACAATTCTTTAATCTTATGAAATTTACATTCTATGGGAGAATAGAAATCAAACAAGTAAACAAAAATAGGAGCAGGATAATTTCACATAGTGAGGAGGACTATGAAGGACATAAGCAGAGTGCTGTGACAGAGCACCACACGGGGCCTGGGTGGTGGAACATGGAAGAGGAAGGCCTGGCTCAGGGACAACCTCTGGCTTGAGGTTTGAAGGGTAGAAAGGAGTTGCCTTTGAAAGGACTGGACACAGTATTGAGGCATTGCCTCATTTGTTCTTCCATGTGACCAAACAAAATGGATATTTGACAGCAGGGGACACATTATCACAATTAAGAACACTAAACCTGAAGAAGTTAAGTGATTTACCAGAAACTCCTGCCCCCATGTATCTATCAAACATGAGGCAGCAGCTATGACTCACAGAGCAGGGCCAGACCCTTTCTTCCATCAATTCTCAGTCAGAAGCATGCCTACATTACACTAATTCCTGATTACCAAGAATGGTTTCCAAAAGACCAAAAAATGATAATAATAATAATCATGATACTCTCACCCCTGTATTAACTATATCTAAAACTTGCATCATCTTATAAGTGAATTATGGAGATTTATCTGAACAACCTAGAATGTATGAACAAATAGTACAATAAAGCATAATTCTTGGTTTGAGGATGTCCTATTTCTGTGATCTATTTGCTTTTTATTAATTGCTGTTAAATAAGCTACAGTATAATATGAAGTAACATGTATTTTAAATGCTTCAGAAATGTAATCATTGTCATCCATCATATATAATGTGCAGGAAATACATTATGAAGGAACTACTTAACTACATCCATGCTATGTTTACAAACATATTATTTACCTTTTGTAAATGGTTCAGTTTAGGTGATACACAAAAAGAAAGCTAAGACAATAAATTCCTTGTACACTAGGTAGGATCCCTTCCAACCTACTGATAAAATAAGTACTTGCTTTTGAGAACCCTCAAATTACATGTTCGAGTATTCTAACAACCAGAACACAGATTTTCAGAATTTATAAACTTGTATTTTTCCTGCACCTACCACTCCCTACACACAGATGACATACACCTCCACTTTCCTTCCTATAGCCAAACACCTATTTTGCCACCTTCAAAAAAAAGGTAGAGAAAACAGGATAGGGAGGTCTGCACTCCTGTGTAATTGGAGACATGAGAGCTACAGAAAATATAATAGCTAAAGTGTTCAACACATAATACTGAAGTGAGAAGTCTGGGGTTTCTTTGTCCTTGGGGGAGAGAAAAGGAAAAAGCAGCACAGAGACATTTCTTGAGGACAAAGAGGTCCTTAACTTCTATCCAGGAAGGCACTTGGACCCTAAGAGAACCCCATTCAACCTGTGTTTGCTACCTGCATCTAGCTTTTGGTCAGAATACACTAGTGGAGTGTTTTTGTTTTGTTTTGTTTTTTTCTCAAAGTACTCACAAGTCATTCTTTTCTCCATTCTCTTGACATAGGATTTTAACACTTCATATTTTGAAAGCTGCCATTTTAGTTCAAGTGAGTAAAAATGTACATGCAATAAGGTGTTCAGACAACTTAAAGTGTTTCTATAATGCTATACTCGATTTCTGTATATTCCAGTGTCAACCAAAGAAGAGTCTTTGTGATAAATTTCAGATATTCCAGCACCTACTCTTTCAAACTAGTAAAACCAGGGTGGTTACTGCTTTTGGAGAAGCTAACAGCACCCCCAGGCACAGGTTACTAAAGACTGTCTCTGAAATTGTAGATAACACATGCTTGGATCATGATGTTTGGATTTTAAGGAGAATCAGGTGATTCCTGATTTTCCTACATGGAAAGTACATGGACTAAGTGTTAAGAGAAATCTGGATTCGTATCTTGATTACAACAATTATACCTATGTATATTTGCTTCCTCTGAGGTTTGATTTCCTTAACTATAAACAATGAATAAGTGCTCTTGATCTTGCCAGTAACTTCTATGATGAAACAACAGAGTACATATAAAATGTTATTAAAGTTTTAGCAAAAACATAAGAGATCTTTAAACTTAAAAGATTCATTTTAAATATAATAATTGTTAAAAAATGACTTTTTCCTCCTGTAGTTTTGGGGAGAACAGAGTTAACATACCTTGTTTGAGACAGATTCATTATGTTTACTATACAAGTCCCTGCAGGAGCGAAAGAAAAGCGAATGGCTGATCTAATCTCTTCGTCAAGAGGATAACTGGACCTTGGAGCAAATACAGGAATGATATCTGCTCCTGGGAGGGAGCTTATCTATTAAATGTTCTTAACAGGATGTCCATGGTTAGGAATTGCTTATAGAAAATAAATCCAGCATCAATGTATTCATGAAAAATGGCTTCCTGAAATAAGTTGCATACACTAGGAACCTCAGTCTTTTCTCTCTGGACTTACTATCCTACCCTCCATTGTCTCTCTCTGGACCTTTGGAAATACCATGACAGAGCTAATGGCAGGTTTAAAAGAATTCCATAACAGTTGTTAGTGAAGTGTGTTTTAGCCTACTGTTGACACTAGATTGGTAAATATGATTACATATCATCCAGTACCATTTGTTATTTTTCACATTTATAGATATTTTTAAACTTAGTATTTTTTGAAATTTTCAAAAAGAAAATACTCCTGTTTACAAGTGTGCAGTAATATTTGTTTTCTTTTTTTTAGAAAAATTCCCCACAACTACAACTCAATGATCAATGACCAATCTTCAATGAAGATTTTGAAAATAATGTTACATGACTGGAAACACCCATGGGTTTCCATTGATGAATTTTGACTGATTTTCAAGATATTTGAGTCCTAAAACCTGTGAAGTCATGAATTCTTTTTTTAACTTTTCATTATCAACTGAAACAAGACAAAGAAATTTGCCTCTATTTTCTTATTTATAAAGAGTTGTTAAAATGTCCTGATGACAGATTAATTATTTTTAACATGTCAATGAGCACTAGTACCTTACAACAGAAAATTTAATGTAAAGCAGAATGAATAGTTAAAACTACTAAAAGCGGCAGACTGCTTTACACAAAGTTTTGATACGTGTATTATTTAATTCTCCAAATAGGCCATTTTGCAATCTGGTATATGAAGTTGAGCAAGGATACTGGCTAACTCCAAATTCTAAAGAATATGAGGCAGAAAACAAAAATTATTAACTGAATAATAAGAGATGGTTTTCAGATAATCAAGAACTATGAAGTACCTAAGATTTTTACAGGTTAGCCTGCTACAGTTTCATGAATGCTCATAACATTTGAGACTCCTGATCAGAGACAATGGACAGTTTATAAATACTAGTCGTCAGGATGTCAGCATTTGCACTGGATCCCCTAAACTCCGATCCCTACAGAGTGACACAAAGACTCATGTAGCACCTGTACAAGCAGTGAGTTGTATTATGGAGAACCCTGAGGTTCCTGAAGCGAGCAGTAAGAAGGCCTGTTCTCTGCTCTGGATGGAGACACTATCCTCACCATATGGGACGTGAGCACACCTACCTTTTATTTTGAAGTGAGATACTGTCTCCATCTTCCAAAGCTGTACACTATACAAATACTGATCAGAGAGTTCCAGGTAAAGGAAGTCGGTGCCTGACTCACAAGACCTGTAAGCCATGCAAGAGACCCATGGAGAATTCTCTCCCAATCATAAGTATCACCTATTTTATGGTCTTCCTTTTGCTGGAAGTAACCTAAAAGTGATAAGCAAGTAGCAGCGGTAACAAAAACAGAGATGGACTTTGTGCCATTCTGTAACCACTTAACCCTACATATGTGACTAGTAAACAGGTAATCTTTTTCTGCAGTGGGATTTATGCAGTGTTTAAAATATCATTAACAATTTTCTGACAAGATGAAGCATAATCTGTGGACTCTGAGAATATTCATGGAAAGTAATTGGAAGAACTCTTAGAAGAACGTATAGGGTCAACATTCCAACATATAGGCACAGGCAACAGCTTTCTCAATAGGACCCCTAAAGATCAAGAAATAATGCTAAGAATTAATAAATGGAATGGCATAAAATTAAAATGGTTCTACACAGCAAAGGAAACAATTAAGAATATGAAGAGAGAAATATTTCTCTGACAGAGGATTAATAGTCAGAATATATATAAAAAAAAAACCAACAAGTCTAACACCAAAAAAAAAAAAAACCCAATTAATAAATGGTCAAATGAATTAAACAGACACTTCTCAAAAGAAAAAATACAAATAAATGGCCAACAAATATACATAAAAAATGTTCAACATCATTAACAATTATGCAAATTAAAACTATCCTGAGATTTCATGTCACTCCAGTCAGAATAGCAGCTATTAAGAAAACAAACACTAATAAATGCTGGAGAGGATGTGGATTGTAAATTAGTACAACCACTATAGAAATCAGTATAGATGTTCCTCCAAAGACCTGTCATGGAATCACTCTATGACCCAGTTATACCACTCCTTGGTTTTTATCCTGAAGAATTGAAATCATCATATTACAGTGATAGACACATACCTATGTTTATAGCAGCACAATTTACAAAAGCCGAACTATGGAACCAGTATATGTATCCATCAACGAACAAATGATAAAGAAAATGTGTTATATACACACCATAGGGTTTTTTCAGTCATAAGAAAATGAAATTATGTCATCTGCAGGAAAATGGATGAAACTTGAGATCATTTTGTTATGTAAGCCAGATTCAGAAGATCAAAGGTCACATGTTTTCTCTTATATGAGAAAGCTAGAGAAGAAAAAGGAAAAGTAAGGTGGGGGGTTCGCATAAAAATTAAAGGGAGATAAGTAAAGATAAGGGACCAGGGGGAAGAAGGAAGTGAGGGTAAAGGGAATTAATGGGAATGATATTGGCCAAATTATATTATTAAATTCTGTGCACGTACGAATACATAAAAACAAATCCTACCATTAAGTACCAATATAACACACCAATAAAAAATGGGTAATAGTGATTCAAAGATGTTGATTAAAGCTAAATTAAAATATCAGTTAGATCAGTTTAGATCATGAAAATAGCATTTTATTCCTGCCTATTTCATATTATTTTTTAAAGGTATCTAAAAAATTTTAAGTGATAAAATTCTACAGCTGAAACAATTAAGATTTCTTTTTACTAGGTTGGCTTTTTCTAAAACATCACACAGAGAGACCTTAATTTGCTGTACTCCTATCAGAGTCAACTCTTCCTGAGCTTAAAAGACACAACCTTGAGTTAGCCATAATTAAACTCCATATTTGATATGTTCCTTTTACTTTCTATGAGCAAGTAACAAAAGAGGCTCTAATTCACTAAAATTCTAAATGTGAAGCTGATACAAAATATCCATTAGCTGATAAGCAACCTATTTATAATTCCCTTAAGGTTGCCAGAGCTACCTAAATTCTTAGTGTCAAATGACAAGATTAGTGGATGACTCCCATCAGCTGACAGCATGTTAAATGCCTATGATTAAAAAAAAAAAAAATCTAATCTCCTAGTTGAATTGTTTTACAGAAACTGTTTCCACTTGCATATTGCAGCTCTTCTATTCTTAGCTTAAACCCTCCTAGATATAGTTTTTGAAATAATTCCAGAAAATTTTAATTCTGCTCATTAACTTACAAAGTGAATAAGGCCTTAGAGCAACATTTTCTCACCTAAAGTGCAGCATCTTAGTGGACTCAGAAAAGCTTGGCCAGGGTGCCTCAGATGTGTTAGCCATAGACTACTGCATCCATGATGTTCAGCATTTCATTAGATATTCATTTCTTCAGATGATGACATTTGGAATCTCAAGGTCTCATTCAAAGTCAGCTTCTCTCAGGATGGTCAGTCATCAGATGATCCAAAGAAGAATGATTCATATAAATTTTGAAAAGCTGTATATTTTGAGGGAGCAGCAAAAGAAAGAGATATGGCAGTTGCTCTTTTTGTTGATATGAAGCCATCAACTTTCCGTATAGATAAATCTTCCTAATGGAAACCTCAGTGACTGAAAACCATGGAGGATGTACAGAAGAGTTTCCTCCAGTGAAATGAATTAACACTCCCACCTCCCCACAAATTCAACAGGGGTGGATGGATATAACCACAGTAAAGGAAAACCAGGTAACACAACAAGGGTCAACAGATCATAAATTGTCACCTGGAAAGGACCAAAGCTTCACAACTGAAGCAACCAGAAAATTGAGCTGAAGGAAGCAGATTCACAGAGTACACCAGATGGGAATATTCACTGGGGTTCCAAACTGAATGGAAGCCATGAGGCAAAAACAGGAAGCTTCAAGATCAATGTGTGTGTAAAGCAAATGCATTTTGATGACACTGGTAACCCAGGAATTCTTGTCTGGAGTACACTGGTGTATGTTACAGCTTTAAACCAAAAGTATCACACATACATTAGGGTAATGATGTCTTATAGTATATTTCAGATCATTCTAAAATAGCAAAAGTTTTAGAATTATCCAAGTGTCAAGTTCTGTTCTAAGCACTTTAAATATATTACTTGACTTTCTGCCTCACACCAACCTAATTAGATGAAGGAACATATCGATGTTTTCTCCACTTTCAGGAAAAAGAAATTAAGACACAATGATATTTAATAAACTTCTCAAAGTCATACAACTAGTAAGTGTATATCTTGAATTACAATATAATTAGGCTGACTGTGAAGTCCATGGTTTGATCACTGAGGATACACACTGTTGATAGGATGTTTAAAAATAAAAACCTATCACACAGCAGTTCATAAAGCTGAGAAAATTATTAGCATGGGCACAGTCTGATATAATACCTGCACAAGGTTAAAATCTTATTTATGTACCTATATGTGGATTGATTTCATTCATGTCTTTACAAAATACAAAGAGGAAGTAAGTTTTCCTTTAAGAGGGACAGATGGAATTCAGTTGGGCCCACAAATTCAGGCTTTGGGAGGATTTCATAAAGATGCAAAACTTTAAAATTATTTTATTCTATGTAAATATCAAGTATTTTTCTTTACCAACTTTTTAATACATCAAGGGACATATTGTTGTTCCCAAGACGCACAAGTTTGTACATACATATATCCTGCACCTGGTACACTGGAATAATGTCAACTGTGTTTACTTCAATAATTACCTTCAAACAAACACATGTAGTGATTTTATCTGAATGTCAGCTCCCACACAGCACTTTCCTTGTCTCGCTAAGGCCTTGAGGAAGTAAATTAATGGATCGAAATCAAGGGAAACACTAATACAGCCCTTGAACATTAAGGAGAACTGGAATTTCTAAGATGTCCCTGGAGGTATTTCTATTCTTTTCAAACAACACTCAAAAAGGCAGTTAAATCATACAAGGAAACCTGGCTATTAGAAATGACAACATCTTGCATCTTCCCAAAACTGGAAGTTATTATGAGGTAGACATAAAACATTGATCTTTTATTATTTTTTAAGTAGAACAAAGATGAAGAAGTGTATGTTATACAGTAGCATGTTTCTCCTCAAGAGAAAAGTGGTTCCCAACTTGGGTTGTATCTTGTATAACAGGAACTTTACAGTAAAGATGTCTGGGTCTTGTCCTAGAGACTTTGGTTTATTTAGTACCTGGTGTGGCCAGGGTGTCCTGGTTGCTTTATAGACTTCCAGAGATTTCTCACGTATAGCCAAGGCTGAAAATCACTGCCCTAAAAGAAATGGTTGTGTGACAAGTATGGTCTACATACAGTAGGCTCATTAGCTACTGTACTTTGGGGTCAGGAGTAATGTAGAGAGAGCTAGTTGCCATGATCATGACTAATGAGTGATTGATAGTTCAAGATTCTTACTTGAGATTTCTTTAAGAATTTGATACACACTATTTTGAATTTTTTTTACAAACTGAAACATCTGTACTCCAGCCAGGTAAACCAGATGAGTTTTAACTCATAAGCCTTTTCATGAGTCCTTGACCATTACATTGGATTACAGCCAATCCAGTTGAGTAACAGTTCCCTTCATGTTCATGTGACTTCATGATTCCAGGCCCTTGTGCAAACTGTTCCCTATGGGCAAGTGATCTAAGTTTTTAAAGTAATTCTGAATATATGTATTTTTATTACTTAGCATTTACTAGCACTTATTTTTGTTATGATTATAAATTATACCTGCGTTAGCCAGGATGACTAAACTAAAATTTTAGGGATGAAAAGGATTGCACGATATAGGACCCAGACTTCAGCAAACTGTGACTCTACCACCTAGAAAATGCATCCTCTCTTGACCAGCCAGGAGATTGATGGTTCAAGATTCAGGTACTATTCTCTGGTGCTAAAAAAAAAAATTGATATACATTCTGTCCACAGTCTATTGACCAAAATAAGTCTAAGAGTCCATCTGCTTGCAAGCAGACTCAGAAAAGTGTGAGAGCAGATTAAGTTCTTTATACAATTGGACATTACCACACTGATTAATTAGTGATGCCTTTACAAGACCAAAGGAAGGTTCTACATGCATTTCATAGCCCATAATTAGAAACAGAGAAGATTTTATTTCATTTACATCAACAAGTACTCTAATCCATTGGTAGGTCTCCAACTATGTGCTATAATTCTAAACACAGAAACAGACATACTAGGGGCAAATTTATTATGATAAAATTAGCATACACATGGATGATTATAAAATTTTCTAGCAAGAATTTTACATTGAGAGGGCGGATTCAGACAGGAGCTTCATATTGTACCTCTAAGCCCATCTCACTCACTCATATCTAGTATTTGCTAACAATGGCAGAGCTTGATCATATCACAAATCTTTCAGAATCATGACCTGACAACTTTAAGGACATGTGTAACTACAAGTAATTCGTGTTAGCCAGAACACTTATGCTCACTGATATAATTATTTTATTGTTAACTTGTTTTAAGGACTCCAAAAAATTAACTCTGGAGTTTTTCATTATTTATTGTTTACTTATAAATCTGTTAGGGCCATTTTTATAATAAAATACTCTGGAAGTAAAATATTATTTCTCTTTCTGGAATATGTCACTTAAATAGGAAACTGTGCTTAATACAGGCCTACAGTTTTCTGATGAGGAAATGCAAATGAAGTGGGTTGGGGGGGTTGTTTTGTTTTGTTTTGAATGCGCAAAAGCATCAGAACATGAAAAGGAAGAAAAAGACTATTTTTCCCAAGTACTAACAGAAATGTTCAATGTAGTCTATTTAGCCTACCTCTTATAACTAGGGTATAATTTTACTCTTATTAATCTCTTGAATATGTCTTTTCTTTCAAGAGTCTTAATACAAAAATATTGCTTTGAACTTAATTACAGCTACCAATAAGGTGGTAATTTTCCACAGCACTGAAATTGTAGAGGGATTTAGTGTAATGCAGATGTGTGCCCAGTACAGATTTCCAGTTATATATATGAATGATAAAAGGAAGAGGAATTAGTTGTACTTGACAAAGATTCTAGAAATACTTTATGAAACTCAAATAGGAGACTGTTAGTCAAATGTCATGCTCTGTTTGGACTCAAACAGGAAAGAATTATCATCTCTAAAAAATTTTAATCCTTTCTCTTACTATAAAATCTACATTCAACATGCTAACATAAACCATGAATCCTTCCATGATTAAACCTAAACTTAGTTAGCTTTTATTGTTTGAGTAGAAGAAACAGTATCTTCTTTCAAGTTAATATTTATTTTGCACCCTTCTCATTTTGTCATTAATTGTTGCTCCACAGCAGTGCCTGTCCAATTTTAAGAACTTCTTATCTTAGCCAAAGTCTGGCTCTCACCTGCCACTCTCCAACATAACTGTTCTCACAAGTCATGCTTCTCAGGATTTGATGTCAAAGGCAGTATCATCCTTGATCCTTTTTGTCATCCCTCCCTAACCTAGAAAAATCTCTGTTCTGAGTCTATCCAGCTCTACCACATATATAACATACTTTCATTTCTTTAATCAGGATAATCTCTAACACTTTCTCTTATATTATGAAGAATGGCTACTGCACTGTCATTGTCTTGGAGACACCAATCTATCCTAGGGACAAATCTCACATACCAACTAGAAAAGCATTCCTTTATTTATTTCTTGGCAGGATTACCACAAAAGAGTGAAGCAATGTCTCCCTGGTTCACTCAAAATAAAAATAGTTTAATGATGAATTATAAGACAAAAATAAAAATAGCTTAATGATGACCTAAAAGGTTGCTTCAGTGCAACCCTTCCAACTAAACCTCAACCTCTGCCGTAAAGGGAAAAAGAAGCCAAAGCTAAAATACAGAATATGGTAAAAGAATTTAATTTATGGCCTTCAACCTTCCAATGATTAGGTTCTAGTTAATTTAATGATGAACTGAATACATAGTGTTAAACCCTTATTATGTGCTTGAAAGGAAACAAAAGAAAAATCTTCATACTCATGGAGTTTGTATTCTAGCATGGAAAGACTAACATAATAAATAAATGATATAGAATGTTAAAAAGTTCCAAGTGCTATAAGAAAATAAGAGACAAAGCAAAAGAAAGTAAAGGTAATCACATGTGACATGGAAGAGGGTCAGTTAAGTAAATGGGTAGTTTGTAACTTGAGAAAGTATGGGTAAGGAGAAAGCTTTTGAGAAAAGATATGAAGGAGGTGAAGAAGTGACACATGCAAACATGTGAGGAAAAACCGTCCACACGCACGGTGGGATCCATCAATGCAAAGCCCTGAGACAAGAGCAACCCTGGTTGGAGCCTTAACTGCTTAGAAGAAAATGAGTGAAGTAAATCAATAGAGTTAACAGGGGTGTGGAATGAAGTCAGTCACGTGGGGTCTTGTAGGCCATTTTTAAACTGTTTTTTGAGTGAATCAGGAGACATTGGCAACTTTTAGAAAGATGACTGGCTTGATCCTTTTTATGTTTTAACAAGATCACTCCAACTGCAATGTCGAGAAGAAAACCAGTGAGGAAATTATTGCCATAACCCCAGAGAAATGATGATGCACAGTGATAAGGCAAGTGGTGGAAAGAGATCAAATTCTGAATGTATTTTGAATGTCAAACCACAACCACCATTCGATTAATAGCAGAAGTAGTATGTAAGAGGGACAAGAGTTTAAGATATCTCAGATTTTTTTTACTAGAATAAGTGAAAAAGATGAAATCATTGGTTGTGCCCAGCTACTTGGAAGGCTGAGGTAGGATGATCATAAGTTCTTTGAGGTCAGTCTTGGCAACTTAGTGAGAGCCTGTATCAAAATAATTTTTAAAAAAAGGACAGGGCAGGCATGTTCTTCAGTGGTAGAACACTTGCCTAGCATGCATACCTGAGTCCCTGGGTTTAATTGCCAGTACTGCCAAAAAAAATAAAAATAAAAAAATTTTTAAAGTTGCTATAATGAATTTGAGAAAGCAGAGAAGATTCAGAAAGAATGTTAAGAAGTTTGGTTTGGAACATAATATATTTAAGTGCAGATGAAAGTCAGTGACTTCATGAGACTGGAATATAGGAAAGTTGTCTGGACTAAATATAAATATGATATGTTAAGGGTTTTCAAAGATAATTTAAAATATATCTAACTTCCACCTCTGGATGACATTAGTATGTAACCCTGCATTAGATGTTTCTCCTTGTAACTTGTAAAACACTTCCTGCCCAAAGATTTCATTATATTAAATATAAATATTAAAATTAGCATTTAGCTTAATTGCCTTAGTCAAGCATTTTAAAATAGAAAATCAACAAGTTTTCTATCAGCAATAATTAAAAATAAATTTCAAAAATCTGTAAGTTTATCTCTGCTGAGTTTGGCTATGGATCTCTTTCATGAGGGGCCAAAGCTGGGCAACACTTAACAGTTTAATTTTGATTTCATGCAGCTGGTCTCCTCACTCATTTATGTGAAATAAAAATCTGGATCAATCATAAAGAGCCAACATGGCCAATTTGGCAATGCATGTCTACAATAACCACATGGAAATTATCCTGTTAGCATGACCAATGGAGACTTTCAAGTCAATAACTGAGGCTGAAAAGTACATTAAAGAACATTTATTGCCTTTTGAACTTAAAAGTTTCTTTACTATTTATTGTGGTATATTACTATGTACTGTCCTTATTGCCAGCTGGAAGGCAACACCTATTCTATTTATACCAAAATAAAATATAGAGGGAAAGTTCTAAGTTTGATTAAAACTATCTTAGATTACCTTCCTCCTTTCCTAAAACAAAAGGAGGGAGAACCTCAAGTCAATCTCAAATGTAAAATGTGACTTATGCTTGAAAAGAAAGGAAAAAAGTCTAGAATTATTTTCCTTCAATATTATAAGCTCTTTATACAAAATAAGTAATAAGATGAAAAGGAATCAAGTAATTATTATCTGACATGAAAAATAATGTATCTGTTTTGCCAAATCACCTCCAAAAGCATCTTATTTCTTGCAGAAGTAGAGGTATGTTCAAAGAACATTCAACAAATTATCAGAAATCCAGACTGTTCAAGAGGTCACTCATGTTTTGAAGAAACATTAAAAAATTAGACTGATAGACAACAAAATGGACAACATTCCAAATGGCAAGATTGGATCTAGAGGTCTTGTACTTTTTGCCAGTTACAGTTTGGAACAGAATGTGAAATGAAAACATTACTATATTAGAAAATTTTTCTATTTGCCAGTGATTCAAAGTAATGAAAAGGCTAAATCTGGCTACCTGACAGATCTTGCTTTTATTAGAGTATTCTGGTTTGGTAAATTGGAATTTGAGGTAGTTTATCTTCAATGCAATAATACCAGGCTATATGGAAAAATAATAAAAAGTGGTGTTTCACCTTTTCTGTGAGCAATTTACTTCTGAAGGCTGAATAACTTGCTTCACATGAATTATGCAGCTCCTATTGTCTTATTGGTATAATGGAAGAAGGCAATCACCACAACAGGATTTACTGATTCTAGGAACTAAAGGCCAACTATTATTTCTTTGGGATTTAGAAAAGGACAGAATATGTTTTAGCCAAACTGATTTCACACAACATAAAAATACACAGTATTTAATTATTGTAAAATGTGTCTGAAAAAGAAAAATACAGTAGAGTTGCAGGAGGTATATCTTCTCGCAAAACACAAAGCCAGTCATGCAAAACTATATGTATTTCTGTAATTAAACTTAATTTCTAACTCCAGTCTTCATTTCCCCTAAGAAAGCTTCTTCTACTTAGTTCCAAATAAACCTGGCCATTTTATCATGGCCGGTTGAAACTCAGTTAAGCTTGAGAACTTCTTCCTCCTGCTGTCCTAGAGTAGTAGTCGGGGGGTGAACTTGGGAATATCCATTTCTCAGTCCTGATCTGACCTGGCCTGTCAGCTCTGAGTGGTATGATCATCCCATCAGAGGACATTCAATCACAGTAACAGGACCCTGCTCATCTCCACAACTGCCATTCAGCTGTGTGCACTCTCCTCTGCTGGCATCCACAGAAGCCCGTATGTCCACAATCTGGCCTTCAGTTTACACAGCCCGGTGCTTCTGTGCCTCCATCTTTGTACCTTACATGAGAAATTTCTTCAAAGCCCCAGTTCTCAGCATAAAATCCATGCCTTTCTGGATCCCATAGAAAAATATTTAAGTGTTCTTTGCCCCCACAGTGACACTCCCTCTAAGGCTACCTTCAGGCCCAGGTGCCTGGTCAGCCCATGGAGTCATCTCTACGTTACTCTCTCTCTCTGCCTGTAGTGGCACAAGTCTTTTCCTGCAATACTTAGCTTCCCAGAAAACTGGCAGATTGTAAATGAGTCTTCTCCTATTTTCTCATTCTCCATGACCTAAAGAAATCTATTGTCTTCTCCCAAGGCTTTGAAGACAAAAGTATAGCAATTCATACTGGTAGCCAACTCTGTTATGTAGTAGCCAAGGTCTCCTTGTCTTACCATTGATTTAATGTCCTTCTATAATTTCATTCAACCAATAAATTCTTCCCACATATTTCCCTTTTTATACATGGTTATAGGTTATAAACCATGGATTCTCCAATGAACCCTCATCCTCTCTTCCTAATTAGGACACTTATGGTTTTAATCCTTTTTGCCCTAATGGGGTAAAAGTATTGGATTTAGGAAAAAGAAAACATTTAATGCTGTCTTCATCATCCTGATGCATAGATATTATCTCTATCAGTGTACCTTATTGATAAGAGCTTTGAAGTTAGATAAAAATTTTCAGTGTTAGCCAATCATACAACAAACAGATTATCATATACTCACTAAATGCCAAGAGGTGTGCTTTGCACTTGCAGTAGTAAAACTAGTGCCTGTCTTCATGGATCAGAGTGGACAGAAACAATCACAAAAATTACAGACGTAGTTATACACCAAGTAATGCTATAAAATCAAAGCAGATGGTTCTAATCCTGTGCTGGAACTGGAAGATTTCTATAATGACATTTAAGAATCAAAGAGTGAATTTAACCCAGGGAAGAGAGTGGATGGAGTGGTGAGGAGGAGAATCTTCTTGGCAGAGGAAGCCCAGGGTAAGAGATGGGTACTGTGGTACAGAGAGATGTGGGGAGCAAAGCAAGTGAGGTGGAGAGTCAGCAGGCATATTCAAGGCCTTCTGGGAAGGGAAGTTCCTGAAACATACCACCAAAGGAAGTGATCAGAATCATTTTTATTTTTAAAAAATATCTGGCTTAAGGATGGAGAATAGAGACTGTATTCCTTACTAGCAGTTTCTTCATATCTGAAATAAAGGGAAAATAAAGTTAATTATGCAAATTAAATGAAATAATGCATGTGGTGTACCTGGCAAAGAGCCTGACAGTGTAAGTATTCAATAAATGTTGTTATTACAATGATCAATGCAGAATTTTGTAAAATGAAAATCTGGATTATCACAGTGCATTAAGAAGAAAGATACATTTCATAGCCAAATATGTATATTTATAATTATCTTTTTTAAAGTTTATTGGCCCCGAATTTCATAATCCCATCTGAAACTCCAAATCCTTGGACAGAGAAAGGAATAATTCCACATATATTATAGTACTGTTGCGAGAGAAATACATTAATGTTATGTGAAAATGCTTGACAAAGGATTTGTTATAGTCATCTTGAATTATTTTTTTCTTCCCCTTCCCAAAATAACTGTTCAGGAGCTTATGAACTTGCATCATGCATAATCCTTAGTTAACTGCTGCTTGATTACATTTGTTGAGAAACAGTTGGCCTAAGAGTATTACTTCCACCTTCCTAAATTCATAACTCACTCTAACTTTACATGCTTGGAAAATAGGGCCCACTATAAACAAAGGAGATGAGGAAATGAGGTTTCACATGGTGGCAAAAAGATGGCCATCCCAAATGGGATGAGGGAAGGATTAGAAGTGAGTTGATCATCTCCCCTCTTTCCATTTAACTTTTGGTGATGGAAAGGCAAACTCCTTAGAACAGTGGGGTATTTAGCATGCAGTTTTTTGACTTACATTTTTCTAGAAAAATTCTTTTGGGGATAACTTACAGATTTTTTCCAAGTGCTAACTACTTTTGTGTTACTGTTTTTTATGTGCAGTATATACCTCTCCAGCAAAGAGGGTGAATGTTCCCAAAATGCTTAACAAACCTGCTTTCCTGAGATAGTGTAATTGAACAAATGGGAATAAATTTAGTTATGTCCATGGCCTTTCTGGTCAGTCTTATCTCCTCACATATAAGTTAGAGTGGCAGATGCACTGGAAGTTTTCCACATTGGTTTGTTAAAAGTGAGGTGCTTGGTGCCAACAACACTGCAAACCAAACAGAGGTGACTTGGCTTTTGCCACTGCACCAAAAATGAGCATGACTGAGAAGGAAAAGGCCACTCACCTAATCACTCAAGCATTTGTCCCCTAAATCTCAGATGCTGCCTAAAATCAGGTTAATGCTAGCAATGTGGGTCAGTGAAAATATTTGTGGCTCCAGAATTGGGGGAAGAAGAAATGTTAAATGTAATCCAATCAGGACCACATATTTTATATAAGGATGCACAGGACAGTCACTCAAAGAATGATGTCTAGCTTGAGAAAAATTGAACACTGAATCCACGATAGATAACTCTGATAAAATAACTAACAAAAGTAAGGCAGCTAATACTACAATGCTTTTTGCTTACCCTATTCCATATTTGCCCATCTTCAAAACAAACCTCAATATCAATCACTACTCAATATCAATTACTACTACTGTGGCCTCAGATCTGAGACTAGTTATTATTAAAAATATTTTATATTTTCTAAAATTAGGATGTGTCTTACAATTGTTAAGCACTTTTAATTCAGTATATGTTTTCTGTACTATTCATTATCAATGGTGCATTGGAAAAACACTTAAGTTCAGAGTAAAAAAAATATACATTTCTTTTTTATAAGAAAATTAAAGTTCATAAGAGCCAAAAACTTATCCAAGTTCACATACTAGTATGTGACATATTGAAGATAAAAAGTAAATCCATTTGTTTCTGAAACCCTGATTTGTTCTACTTCCCTCCACCTGTCTGGAAGTTTTACTTAGGAATCCCTACAGTATTATCATCTCTATAGGACGTTCCTCCATTACTTCCCCAGAAGCCAACCCACTCTGTCCTCTACTATGAATGTTTCTTTAGGAAATGGTCTTTTCCCCATTCTGTAGTGCATGTAGTTTGGGTGGCATTCATCAAGGAACACAAGTTCATTCACTTCATCCCAGTGGATGCTTGAAAAATGAGTAAATATCACTTAGCACATAAGATTCCCCTGGACAGTGATATGTTCAAGTTGCAAGAGTAAAGTCAAGTTCAAGAACATACTTGTGGGAACCAATAGTCTTCCTCCCTCTAAATGCCAAAGAAGAAATATGCAGCCCTGATTGTTGTAAGCAGACATACTGCAGGAAGTATGAGGGAAACCAGCCTTCCATTAAAGCAGACACATGACAAAAGGCAGAGCTGAGACGACGCCAAAGAAATTAAGCCAAGGCCTCTGTTTTTAACCATGCCTGAAACCTGATCTGGTTCCAGTGTGCTCTGTGACGTGGCCAAAAAAATTTCCTTTATTGTTTAATCCACTTTAAGTTGGATTTTGTTATTTGCAACCACTGAAAGAGTCCTATCACTTACATCCCCCAGAGTTTACGCTAATATCAGAACAGCATTCCATTCAAATCAAATGCAGTCATTAAGATGACCTCAAGCTCAACTAACTTTGTGGACCCGCTCAGTCCAATCCCAAACAGGTCACTTAACTATTCAACATAATTTTAATAAACAAATGTGCCAGCAAAACATTAATTTACTCTTACTTTTAAAGAAATTTATTAATAGTGACAAATCTCAGGTATATCTTCAGTAATTAATTGCACTTGTATAACCCATACCAATGAATTCACTGTACTTTCATACTAGTTTTAGTACATTAGTTCCAATATTTTTTACAAGTCTGTCAGTAATAGCAACTAGGTAATTGTAGATAGAGTACCCCTCGGATACTCCACAGAGCTTTTAGACTCACTGCCCCAATCCAGGCACCCACAGTCCTTAGAGCGCTCCGTCTCAACAGGTTCACTGCTCCTAGACATGCCCCTAATAAGGTTTATTCTTCATCTCTTATTAAAATGATTTGTTTTTGTTCTAATTGCTCAAAACTTTGTTCTCAGTATACCAAGTGATCAAAAAACCTTAGAACAATTTTTAGTACATGATATGAAGTTAATGGGAAAATGGAAGACGGATCACTTCCTTTGTCCCAGGTCTTTGAATCTCAATAGTCTATACTAAGGATGACTATTTGTACATAATAGCAATCTTTATTTCATGACAATTTAGTGCTGTAATTGCGAAAAAAAAAAAAAAAAAAAAAAGCAGAAGCAAAACAACATGGCTAGTTTGAATGTTCAAGAGGAGTAAGTTGGAGGGGGGTGGTTTACGTGTACCTGAAATCATATTATACTAAATGCTGTCAATTGAGAATCAGCTGTAAGACATAAACATCTTTGGTTTGTACCTTGCACTCATCAGCACTGCTCCAACATTTTACGATTTTCCTCTAACACAATTACACATATGCCAAACTGAGATTTTCTTAGTCAGCTCTGCTGATGTAAGAAATAACTCTGAACTGTCAGGGGGTTTTAATAACAATCATTGATTTCTCGCTCCTATTGCATAAGAGCAGCTGTTTTGCTGGAGCTACTGCAGCTCCAATCCACTCTACCCAGCTCTTTTGGCTGTGCTCTCCAGGTCTTCTCATTACAGGACACAGGTCGAAGGACCGGCTTTATTTGGAACATGCTGTTCTCATGGCACAGAGAAAGGAGCAAGAGCCAAAACCTCAATGGCTCTTTAAGCTTCTGCCAGAAGGTGGTATAATTTGCATCTCACTGACCAAAGCAAATACCATAGCCATGCTTGATTTCTGTGAAGAGAGAAAGTTTATTCTTTCCAGTGGGAAACTGCAAGTAATATGGAATTAAGGAGAGTTTCTAATCTCTTAGGGGGAAATGAAAAAGAAATGATTAGGGAAAGATACAACCTAACCCAGAAAGTAAGCAAACCTTCCTTCCCTGATTACTTTCCTCATTTCCTTGTAGCATACTAATTATTTGTTCTCTAAACCGCTTCTCTTTTTCTCCTTGGCAAAGCTCAGCTACATTTCCCAGCCTGACAGACTGAGGCATGTGACTTTTGGGGAAATGAAACATGAGCAGAATGGTAAGTCACTGGCAGGTTTGGCTAGCAGTACACCACACACAATTTTCTATTCTCTTTCTTCTCTAACTACCGAGGAAGGCAGAACCAAATATGGAAGGAGCCAGAGTCTCCAGGTCACTTCTTCAAGAAAAGATACCTCAAGGAACCCGTGTATCACTATTCTGTGGGTACAAAAACCTTGGTGACTTGTGTGAAGTCACTGATATTTCCACTGTTTCTTTAAGGGGCTGGCCTATTCTGGCTCATTTAATGAAGTTGGAAGACATTTTCACTTACGTAACCATTTTAAGGAGTTGGTGATTTTATCTTTTAAGTTATATTATTTTTCTATGTTCTTTCTATTTCAGTAAAGCACCTAAAGAAGAAATTTCCAGATTGAAGAAGACTGTCCACATATTCAGACAACTCCTAAGATCTAACACATCCAAGTGCTACCATGATACCATCCAGAATGGCACCAATCCTTCTCCCTAGGATACTGCACAGAAGTTAATCCATTTCCTTTCTAAAGTCTTGTTCATTAAAACACTAAGCTAGATTCATAGCCCAAGGTCTGTGCCAGTAATTTATCTCTCCTCTCCTAAGGAGGAAGCACCAGGCCAGGACATATACTACCAACTGTTTAGTTATCTCAGGAAGCAATGGTTAATTCTCCTGGCAAGCTGTCTCCTATCAACGAGTTGTACACTTCGGGTTAAGCAATAAAGGAAGAGTGAGTGGAAGTATTTATTACTCCACTTTCATAAAACCCACTGAGGTATTATGATTAAGATCAGAGCAGCTATAAACACAGTATATACATGAACCAGACCATGATTCTCCCCTTTACCTCCTGTTACCTTAAGAAAATGACTTTAGGTTTTGATGCTTTAGTCTCTGCATCTATAAAATGGAGAAAATATTATCTCAAATTTCCTTTGATAGTTAGATGAGTTATCTATAAAGTACTATTCTTAGAATAGAAGGAGGTACCTGATAAGTTCTGCATAAGGAGAATTTTGAATTTTTTAAAATATCCCCATTTTAGAATTAAGCGATCTGAAATTGAGATGAAGTATTTTTCCAAAGTCATGTGGCTAATGACTTACACAACTAGAACTCAAACTTGAATCTCTCAACTTTTTCAATTCTATTTTCTTGTCTCTTCTAGCACACTGACAAGTGCCTAAAACAAGACTCGAAAACTTTGAAAAGGTTCATGTTCCATGAGGTACATTCCAAACTGAAACTGCAACCCTAGAACTGAACTCGTTTCCAATGCTAGAGATCGTCAGATTTAGGGATGTTTGTATAGAAACATTGACTGCCTCACTCTGACTCCATAAAACATGTGTCCTTAGGAGTCTCTCTGGATGGAGCTGGGGAGTCCTAAGTGAACCATGTAATGAAATGAAACTCATCGGAAGAAGAGTATTTAAAACAAAATGTCAACCTGACTCTATTCCACAGATAACACATTAATGAGGTTACCTGCAGAGAGAAGGAAGCCTCATTCCTCCTCATTTCTGTAGTTCTCTTCTGGGGAATTTCTACTTTGCCTCTTGAGGCTCATAAGTATGTTTCAAGAAGAGAAAGTATATCCATTCCTTTTAATATAATGCTTCTCTCCTCCAAGTGTTTTCCTTTGAGAATAATAAATTTCTTATTGGAAATTGAGTCTTGGCATGAAGCTTCTCAATTTGCTAGAAGGGAAATATACTATGGAAGTAGGTACTAGAGCAAAGCAGAAGCTTCATCTTGTGAGTCCAGGGAATAACAAGACTTGCCTAAAGGAAATCAAGTAATTAGTCTAATGAAAAGTGAATAAGAAATTCACTCTCTTTCCTGGCCCCTCTTTTTAAATGTTCTTAAAGATCTATATTGGCAAAAGATCTGTTTGTCATCTTTTCTACCAAGAGAAGAAAAAGCAGCTCTTACTTATCTAGCCCCATCTCTGCCAATTTATCTCTTCAAGTTATAATTAGGCTTACGATTCTTGGAAAGCTTATGCTTCCTCTTGCCTCATATATCCAGTCTCCCATGAGTTCTCTTTCCCTACATTGACACCTGACAATTTTACTGTCTGGATTTTGAATTAATCACCATCTCTCCCACCATACACAGTAGACACACCTATACAGTGTCTTCAGATCTTTATTCATTCTCTATCAAACAAAAGAGGTGAAGACAGTAAGAGGACGGTATGGGTGGTCTCCCATTGCTTCCATAGCAACAATAATTTGGCAACCATCTTTTCTGGGTGTAGGCAGGAGGGCAGGCTGACACCTAAGTAGTAGGCAATGGTGGTCCCAGCTACAAACACAGATACCACCTTGTTTTTGAACTTGGTTACAGCTCCATTTGACCTTCATCCTGACACCACAAACATCTGCAAAGGGACCCAGAAGGAGTTAGACCCACTTGTACTTCATATGACTAGTGCTCTGACCTCTATCCCAGCAGTGCACCCTAAAGCATCCCTCTAATTTGGCTCAAACACCTGTCAACTGAGGTCTGTCAGCAGTTCTGCCTATCCAGGGATGCACCAAAGCAGACTGTCACCCTCAGTGTCACAGAAGACAATCAAACAGCCCTGTAGCTGTTTGATGACCAGTCCTATAGCTCAGTTCCAGACATTATCAGCTGCATTTTGAGAATAGTTCTGCCTTCCCATGTACCTACCAAGAGACATACCCTCTTAGTGTGCCCAGAGTCAGGCCTGCCCAAACTTCGTCAAACTGCAGATCCTGAAGCATCTGTGTCCTGTATTCAGCCCTGCTTAGCTTGAACCCTGGAACAGTCCTACCAGCCCAAGAACCCAGTAGGAGGCATACCCCTCTATGTCCTAGAAGCAAGCCTGTAGACCTCAATCTCAATTGTGGTCCTCCCAGCAGCATTGTGACTCTGTTCTAGAACCTCTCAGGCACAGTTCAGAGCCAGTTCTCCTGGCCAAACCATCTACCCAGTAACTCAGTGGAACCCTCCCTGACACCCAGAGAGAGACAAAACCACCTGTGTATATGATAAAAAGCCCATCAACCACAGACCCTACTGCTACCCCAACAGCAGCCACATGACCTGATTTTAACTCTCTTCAACTATAATCACAAAGGTAATCCCATTAGCATGAGACTCCCACAAGGAAAAGTCTTTACCCGCCAAAACTAGTCTGTAAAAACTGGAAAAGTTGTCTTCTTCAAATACAGATATCAAAACAAGACTACACTTACAGTAAAGAAGCTGGTAAATAGTATGTTACCAACTGAAAATAATAAGACTTCAAAGAAATGGAAATCTATGCACTATTTGATAAAGCTTTAAAAATTATCATCTTACATTTGGTGAAATTCAAGAGAGCACAGATAAAAACTAAATGAAATCAAGAAAACAATAAATGAAAAGAATCAGAATTTTAATTAAAAAAATATAAACTATAAAAAGAATCAAACAGAAACCCAAGAATAAAATGGCAGAACTGAAAACTCAATAGTCAACTTCAAGTAAAGATTCAAACGTGCATAAGAAAGAATCAGCGAACATGCAGAAAGATCCTTTGAAACCAATGAGAGGAATAAAAAATGTTTGAACCATGAGAGAATAAAGAAAAAAAGGACCTATGAGATACTATCAAATAAACAAATATATAAATTATGGAACTTTTCAAAAAGATATACATAGAAGAAAAAAAGTTTCTAAAAAATAATGGCTAAGAATTTCCCGAATCTTAGGAGATACAGATAGACATTCAGATTCATAGAGCTTGAAGGACCCCATTTAAGTTTGGGCCAAAGACTATCCTGAAATGTATCACAATCTCACTTTCAAAAGTTAAAGAGAATCTTGAGCCCATCAGAATTAAAAGAGACTAATTACAGAAAAAGGAACCTTTCTAAGGCTATAAGTAGACTATCAGGCTATAAGTCTAACACAAGCCAAGAAAAAGTAGCATGACATTTAAAGGGAGGGAGGCAAAGGAGGGAGGGATGAAGGGAACCTGTCAGTCCAGTATACTACAATCAGCAATGCTGACATTCTGAAAGGAAGGTCAAGGACTTCCTCAGACAAATAAAAGTTAAGACAGTTCATAAACACTGGACCTGCCTTACAAGAAAAGCTAAAGGGAGTTCTTCATATTTGAACAAGTGGATGTTAAATACAATATGAAACATATTAAAGCATAAAACTTAAGGACAAAGGTAAAATACAATCAAATTCATAATACTCTAATACTATAATGATGGTGTGTAAATCACATTTTATTCTTGAATAAGAGAGACAAAGAACTTGTTGGAGAATACAATATAAAAGGAAGTGAAGTACGACATCAATAGCATAAAACATGAGGAAGTAAAAGTGTAGAGGTTTTGTATGCAATTGAAGTAAAATTTTTCTAATGGTTAATTTGAATTGTCAACTTGATTGGATTAAGAGATGCAAATGATTAAGAGGTTTCTGGGTGTGTCAATGAGGGTGTGTCTAGGAAGGACTGGAATGTTGGATAGGAACTGAAGTGGAGACCCTCCCCAGCATGGGCAGCACCACCCAACAGGATGGTGGCTTGGATGGAATAGAAGTCAGAAGAACAAGGAAGCAGATGCAGATGCAAGCTCAGTTCTTTTTGAACAGGTTCTTGGTTGCTGCTTTGATCATCTGAGGACATCGGATTCTCATTTCTTCACTCTTCTAAAACAGACTCTGCCAGTGATTCTCCTGGTAGTTTCCAGAAGCCTTGGCCTTGGACTAGGGTAGCACTGTTGATCCCTCTTGTTCTGGGGGTTCTGCCTCTTGGATTACGCAGCTGCCGGTTTTTCCAGTTCTCCAGCCTACAACCAGCCATTGTAGACTATCCAGATTCTGGTCATGTAGGCCAAGCTAATAAATCCTTTTTTTATATTTATACTTCCTGTTGATTCTGTTCCTCTAGAGAACCCTGATTAATACGGTGTTTATCACCTTATAATCAAATTATCAATAAAACATTTCATGCATGTTCCATTGCAGCCAAAAAGAAACACCTCCAGAAGATATACAAGAGATAAAGAATGAAAGTACATCGATTAAAAAAGTTATCAACTCACAAAGAAGCCAGCAAGAGAGAAGGAATAAGAGATATACAAAACAACTGGAAAAATATTAGTAAGATGGCAGTAATAAATCCCTACCTGTGAATTTTCTTGAATGTAACTGGGTTAAATGCTGCAATAAAAACAGAGTGGCTGAATGGATAATAAAACAAGATCCAAGTGATGTTCCCCATCAGTATTCACTTGAACCTAAAGAATATAAAAGGGTGAAAATTTAAAGCTGAAAAATATTACATGCAAATGATAACCAAAAAACAGAAGAGGTGGCTGTATTTACATCACACAAGGCATGTTCTCAGTTAGAATCTTTCAAAAGAGACAAAGAAAGTAACTGTATAATAATAAAGGGGTTTATTCATCAAGAGGATATCATGATTATAAATATGTATGCTCCCAAAATGAGTATTAAAATATAAAGAAAATATTAACAGAATTAAAGGAATAAATAAACAATACAATGATTGTAGATGAATTCAATATCCACCTTTCAACAATAGATAATCCAGACATAAAATCAGTAAGAAAATAGCAAATTTGAAAAATGCTATTGACCAACGGACCTAACAGATACAAAACAGTGGAAAGTACATTCTTCTCAAAAGTACATAGAACATTTTTCAGGCTGTCACAGACTGAATCAAAACAAACCAACAAACAACAAACAACAAACTTCAAAAATTTTAAGATTTAAATCGTGTCAAGTATCTTTCATAACCATGATATGAATCTGGAAATCAAAAACAAGAGGAATTTTAGAAAATCCACTAACGTGGAAATTAAACCACTCATTGCTAAAAAGTTAATCTAAGAAGGAACCAAATTGGAAGTGAAAAGTACTCTTGAGACAAATGAAAAAGGAATCACAATATATAAAAACTTACGGGATGTAGCAAAATCAGTGCAAAGAGGGAATTTTATAGCAAATCCCTACATTAGGAAAAAAGAAAGGGTTCAAATAAATGACCCAGTTTTGTACTCCAAGGAACTAGGAAAACAAACTAAGACTAAAGCGGGAAGGAAGGAAATAATAAAAACCAAAAGAAATAAATAAAATAGAAAAACAAATAAGACCAATAAAACTGAGTTGGCTTTTGGACAAATAAACAGAATTATCAGAACTTTAGCCAGAAAAAGAGAAAGAATCCAAATAAAATTTTAAATAAAATCTGAGATGCAATAACTATTACCTTCAAAATGTAAATCATAAAAGAAAACTATGAATAACAGGCCAACAAGCTAGATAACTTAAAAAAACAGGACAAATTCCTAGACAGTTACAACCTACCAAGACTGAAACATGAAATAGAAAGTCTGAGCAAACCAATGATGAGTAAAGAGAATGAATCTATAATCAGTAAAATAAAATAAATATTCAGTACATACACAAACACACACACAAAAAAATCTCCCGATAAAAGCAGGCTTAGGACCAAAAGCCTTCATAGGTGCATGATACCAAACATTTAAAGAACTAACGCCAATCCTCCTCAAACTCTTCCAAGATTTAGTAGGAAGGTACACTGTAAACACACATAGCAATACCCTCAGAGCAAAGCCAGGAAAGAACATGAGAAACAAGACCACCAGCATCACACAGGCCAATAGCCCTGATGAACACAGATGCAAAAATTCTCAACAAAACACCAGCAACCCAAATTCAATAGCACATTAAAAGGTTTACACAAAAGGATCAAGTCAGATTTATCCCTAGGATGCAAAGATGGTACAACATATGCAAATGAATACACATATTGCAATATTTGAACCAAATGACAGATAACTATATGATCATCTTAAAAGATAAAGAAAATATGACAAAATTAAACAATTCTTCATTATACAAACTCAACAAAGCCAGGCATGGTGGTGCATGCCTATAGTCCCAGCAGCTGAGGAGGCTGAGAAAGGAGGATTGCTGGTTCAAATCTGGCCTCAGCAAAAGCGAAGTGCTAAGCAACTCAGTGAGACTCTGTCTCTAAATAAAATACAAAATGGGTCTGGGGATGTGGCTCAGTGGTTGAATGTCCCTGAGTTCAATCCCCAGTAACCGCCCCCCCCCCAAAAAAAAACCTCAACAAGTATGGTATAACTGAAACGCACCTCAACATAATAAAGGCCCCATATTATAAGCACATGGCTACCATCACACTCCACAGTAAAAAGCTAAGAGCTTTTCCACTAGAATCAAGAATACCACAACAGTGTCTACTCTTACTCCTTCTATTCACCAAGGTAGTGGAAGTCCTTGCAAGAGGAATAGGCAAGAAGATGACTTAAAAAATATCTAATAAAAAAAAGTGAAATTATTTGTAGATGACATGATTTTATATCTAGAAAATCCTAAAGATACCACCAAAAATGAATTTTCTAATACAAAAATCAGTTGTGTTTCTATATACTAACAACAAACTCCCTGAAAAAGAAATGAACAATCCCATTTACAGCGGGATCAGAAAAGAGTATTTGGAAATAAGTAAATAAGCTGAACAAATGAAGTGAAAGCTTTGTACATTAAAAACTGCAATATATCAGAAGAAATTGAAGTAGACGCAAATAAAAAGAGCTATCCCCTGTCACAGAGTGGAACATTTAGTATTGTTAAAATATCCATACTCTCCAAAGTAATCCACATGTCCAATG
Source organism: Sciurus carolinensis (assembly GCF_902686445.1). Lineage (NCBI taxonomy): Eukaryota > Metazoa > Chordata > Mammalia > Rodentia > Sciuridae > Sciurus > Sciurus carolinensis. Next base: position 93,569,511 of record NC_062224.1, read on the forward strand.
CAACCCCTATTAAAACACCAAGGGCACAAGGAAGGGGGAAGAATAGAAGTTCAGTAGATTAGACAAAGGGGAATGAAGGGAAGGAAGCAGGGACAGGAATAGGAGAGACAGTGGAATGAATCTGAAATAACCTTCCTATGTTCATATATGAACGCACCACAGTGAATCTCCACATCATGTACAACCACAAGACTGGGATCCTAATTAGAGTAAGAGGTAGTCTGTGTTTGTATAAATATGTCAAAAGATTCTCTACTGTCATATAGAACTAAAAATAACATATGAACAAATGAAAAACAAAAAGCCAAGGGCACTTTGCACAAAAATAGAAAAAAAGATAACCCTAAAATTAATACGGAACTACAGAAGATTCCACACCACCAAAACTATCTTCACTAAGAAGCCAAAACTGGAGAAATCACGTTTTCTGATTTCAAACTTTATATTAAGTAGCTACAGTAACCAAAACAGTATGGTACTGGGGTTAAACAGGTATATTTACCAATGGAACAGAGTAGGAAACACAAAAAATAAACCTGTATACATAAAGTTAACTAATCATTGACAAAGATGCCAAGAATACACAATGGGGAAAGGACAGTCTCTAATAAATGAGGTTGGGAACACTAGATATCCATGTGCAAAAAAAAAAAAAAAGAAAGAAAGAAAGAGAGAAAGAAAAACAAAAGAAAACAACTTGGTGTTTTTTTTATTTTTTTAACCAAAACACATAAATTAACTTGAAATGGATTGAATACTTAAATATAAGAACTGAAACTATAAATTTTCTTTTTTTTTTTTTTTTTTTTTAATTTTTAAAGAAAAGAGGTTTATTTGGGTTATGGTTCTGGTGTCTGGAGGATCCAAACAGCATGGCACCTTTGTCCTGTTGAAGGCCCCCTGGCAGAGAAGTGGAAAAACAACCAGCCATAGGTACAAGGTACATGCACACGTGCAAGCTGAAACTATAAATTTTGTAAGAAAAAAATAAGAATAACTCTGTGATATTGGTTTTCATAATGATTATTTAGATATGACACTAAAAGCACAGACAAAAAAAAAAAAGCAAAAATAAATAAATGATACTACCAACTAAAAAGCTGTTGGGTGGCAAAAACAAAGGAAATGAACACAGTCAACAGATTGGGGGAAATTATTCAGGAAGCAAATATCTGATCAGGAGATAACAGTCACAATCACATAGGAAACACAACCCAATAGTAGATAAATAACCTGACTTTTAAAATAGGCAAATGACTTTGCTATGGTCTGAATGTCCCCAAAATTCAGTTGTTAAGACTTAACAGTCGGGTGATAATCAGAAGCAGCAGCACTCTGGGGAGTGACTGAGGCCACTGAGGCCTTTATTAAGGAAGCGTCACAAAGTACCTGATGCTTTTGCTCTCCTGCCCTGCCACCATATGAGGACACAGCATTCATCCCCTTTCCTTTGCTCTGCTGTCCCTTTCACCACGTCAAGGTGCAGTGAGAAATCCCTCACCAGATACCAACTGCTAACACCTTGTTGTTAAATTTCCCAACCTCTAGAACTCTAAGAAATTTATTTTTATTTTTTAAATTACCCATTCTGATGTTTTCTGATAACATCATCAAGGGACTAAGATTAGAATAAACTTTTTGCAAAAGAAAATATAAAAATAGCCACCACGTTTATGAAGAAGTATTCAATATCATTAGTCATCAGAGAAATACAAATTAAAATTATAATGTATTATCTGCTTACATCTGTTAGGATGACTAATAACAAAAACACAAGTATTGGCAAAGATGAAGGATAAAATGAAACTCCTGTACACTGTTAGTGAAATGTACATTGCATAGCCATTATAACAAAAGTATAGAGGTTTCTTTAAACAAAGAGAGAGAAGAATGGAGGAACTTTAGATTATGTAGAGGGAAATGAGAGGGAGGAGGGGGCAGGGGTATGAAAAATGGTGGAATGAGACAGACATCATTACCCTATGTACATGTATGATTATATGAATGGTATGAATCTACATTGTGCACAACCTTAGAAATGAAAAGATGTACCCCATTTGTGTACAATGAATCAAAATGCAGTCTGTAAAAGTAAAAAAAAATAATTAAAAAAAAATCAAAAGGAGAACTACCATGTGATCCAGTGATCCTACTTCTGGGTATACATCCAAAGAAATGAAATCAGTACTTTGAAAAATGTATCTGCAACCCTATGTTCACTGCAGCATTATTCACAATATCCAAGAAACAGAAACAACCTCAGTGTCCATCAATGGATAAATGGATAAAGGAATTGCCTTCAGATCCACATATTTACACATATTTTATGTAAAAACAATGGCATATATTTCAGTCTGTGAAAAGAAAGAATTTTTGCCATTTGCATCAACACAGATAAACTTAGTAAAATAAGTAAAATACCAAGTAAAATAAGCCAGACACATGAAGACTTAGTAAAATAAGCCAGACACATGAAGACAAATATGGCATGATCTCACATATATGCAGAACTAGAAAGTTCAAAATCACAGAAGCACAGCATGGCAGGAGAGTTGTCAATGGCTGGGACTGGAGGTGCAGAGGGCTGTGGGGAAGGGAAAATTTTCACTTACCCAACAGTACAAATTTTCACTCATCAGACAATTAACTTGTGAGGCTCTAACGTACAGCATGGTTACTATGGTTAATAATGCTCTGGGGGTCCTTTGAAATTGCTAAAAGAGGAGAATTTAAGTGCCTTCATCACATCCCCTCCACACATACACAAAAATGGTTACTTTGTGGGGTTAAGGATGTTGGATTTGTTTTTCATTGCTGTGGTTCAAAGACCTGACAGAAACAACTTAGAAGAGGAAAAGTTTGTTTTGAACTCAGTTTCACAGGTTCAGTCCATGATCCGTCAACTCCATTGTTCTCAGCCCAATGCAAGGGAGAGCATCGTGGCAGAAGGGAATGGTGGAAGAAAGCTGCTCACCTCATGGTAGTGAGGAAGCTGGAGAGGAGAGTGTCAGGGAAATATAAATCACACAGGTATGTCCCCCCCAGTGACCCACCTCTTCAGCCATGTGCCTCCTGCCTATAGTTATCACCAACTCAGTTCATCCAAACTAGGATGGACTGATTGTGGCACTCATTTTCTACTCATTTCACCTCTGAACATCCCTGCATTAACATAGGTTCATGTCCAAACCGTACAGGTGTGCGTATCAATTTGATCATGGTTATCGTTACACAGTATGCATAGATCAAACCACCACACTCATTGTATCTATTAAACATGAAGGATTCCTATTTGCCAATCACACCTCTACAAAATCAGAATAAGAATCCAAGGGGGAAAGTAAAGAAAAGAATACAGGCCCTAAAGCCAGAATATTTGAAGAAAGGAATAAAGGAGGGAGGGTAAGAGGAAAAATCAGTCTCCACTCACTGAAAACTCCAAAACAACAGGGCAGTATCTGTCTTGCTTGTCACATGGAAAGAGTTCTTCACAAATATTTTTAAAATGTATTAAAACTTGCTTGGTCAATGAGATGATAGATAGAGATATAGATATGCTATCAAAAAATACTTAGAATGTGAATATCATGCCGTTACAACTCAGAGTTAAGGAATTACATAAAGAGCTCTCCAAGACCACATCTTTTGTAAGTATTTACTAACCTCAACACACACCTTGGTAATTTGGAAAGCTCACCTCACAGTCTGGGTATCAAAATGAAGAAAAAGAGTTGAATATAATCTAGCATTTGCAAATAAAAGACCTAAGAAACTAAAGAAAAACATGCTCATATTTCTATGACTTTCTCTAAATTTTGTAGTTTTTAAAACTGGTTACAATCGTATGTGTTCCTGTTGTACTGTGGGAGGGAGCTCTGTTTTTACAAGTCTTCCCTTTCCAGTTAAGAGTGTCCAAAATGCTGGAACCAAACTCATATTTAAATACATGGCCAGTAATTTTGCCTGGTGTCCTATTGTTTTTTACATCTGAGACAATCAATCAAAAGCTACAATACAAAAAATCTGACAAGAGGCCAAGAAAAAACCTTTCATGACAACATCCAGGCCACATATGATTTGTTTCCTGAAATTGAGGTCCTAAGCGACAATTTTGTTCTGACCTCATATTCATTCAAGGTTTTATGCCTGCGCCTGTAATGAGGTGCCTAGCCGTGGTCTCGGTCCCCTCTGTTCTGCAGCATGTCATTATCTCTTTCTTGTTCCTTTTTTTGTTCTCTCAGTCTATGATTTGCTGGGGCTTGTTCTTTTAAACCACTCTGTTGTTATCTGACACAGATAGCCCTTTTCTAGATATTTTCTCTCCACAATTCTACTTTCCACCAGTCAGAGAAAATGTCACCTGTAAATGTGGCTCTGTTTTCTTGTCTGATATGGAAAGAAGAATAGTTGCAATCAGATCAATAATAGATCCAGGGGGAAAAAATTCTTTCCTTCAAAAAATAAAAGTATGAAAATATTCTGTAAGTTACTTCTAGGTTTTCCAAGATCAATAAATAAGAAGAGCACTTAATCTCTAAATATGATAAAACTTCTCCCCATTTGTCCCTAATGATTGGGAATAGGATCATTCCTATTTTAATATTATACTTAACTGATAATTGTTATAAATATTAAATGGGGTGTGGAGATTTTTTATTTATAGGGCTTCTAAAAAATAACATCAAAACAGGATTCAATCTAAATTAATCTATCCCTATCATGTAGACTTTACTTGAGCATCCAAAATTCTTTCAGTAACTGTTGTGAACATCAATAGTGCTTGCACTAAGATACATAATACTTTTTATTAGGGCTCCCTTCTTTTTGTGATTTGAACAAGTGGAAGTTGATTGAAAATTTAATTTAGACCTTATCACCTTCTACCCAGATTGTATTGCAGTAGCTTCCTAATCAATTCATGTGACTTCAGTCTTCTGACTTATCTGCTTTAAAAACCACTTTTATCTTGTTACTTCCTGGGACAAAAACCTTCAGTGGTTCCCTAATTTATATTTTATCGGGTCCTACCTACTTTGTCAACTTTTCAAGAATTTCCAAAATGGATCCTCTATTTTCCAACCTTTTTCCCCCAATTATCCTCATATCATAATTTATCACCAAATTTAGTAGTGATTTTTGTTTCCTAATATTATTCACTATGCTTTGTTCTAAATGACATAGACTATTAAACTGGCCCTCTTCTACCAAAATTATTTCTCTACAAGAATATATCACATTTATTCTGTCCATGGCACAAAATATATTGATAAATGAGGATGAAATTGAAAAAACGACTTTCCTTCATTGACTAGATGCCAGCCACTGTTCTGGGCCTTTGCAGGCCCATTAAATTATTGAAACATATGAAGCATTTAGCACAATGCTGAAAATAAAGGCTCAATAAGTGTTTGTTTTTATTACTGTGCTATTTTATCAACCCAACAAACTTGAAAGGGAATACAGATGAGGGAGGTAGAGATCCAAATGACTAAGTGACAATCTCAGCTAACAAAGGTAAGAAGCAATGCACCCACAGACTTTGCTAGCAAGTGGCAGAAACACAACCCCATGTGGTTTCGATAAAAAGGAAACTTTATTACCTCCAACAGAATCCAGAAGTACAGCAACTATAGGACCAGTTAATTGAGAGGCTTAAGAGCATCATGAAGTAGCTGACTCTGGCCTCTTACCATTCTGTCTTTCTGAGTGGGGTAGCATGATCTCATAAACCACATACATCCACAACCCCAGCCCAGAAATCCAACCCAGTAACACCCAGAAGAATGGGCACCTGTTCACAGAGAAGAATCCTCTCCCTGCAGCCTCCAGGTCCTGTTCCATTGGCTGATGTCTGAAATAATCACTAGCAGGGGAAATGAAGATTGAACCCAAAAGGATGCATCATGCGAGGGGGTTGAGCTTAATCAAGTTCCTCTGAAACGTATGGAAAAAGGAAAAGACATGAAAAGAATCTGAGTTCAGTTTTGAAGGAGGTAAAGGGGATGTGTGAACAGATGCTGGGGAGAAAAATCAGCATGGCTTGCTTGCTTCTCTGTTGTCTCAAATTAACCAAGGTTAATCTGAATTCACTAATTTAATACATAAATATCTACAGTTAATAAAATCAGTAAAAGAGAAGGATGAGGAAGGAGGGAGGGAGGAAAGCCTAAGAGAAGATCTTGTGAGTCCTGTTAACCATTATGTGTGCCACTCCCACAGGCTGGGAAGTGAGTTGCTAAAAATCACAGAGCTCTGTAGGAGGGTCTGTGTGTACCAGACAGGCCTTCAGGGATAAAAATGATTTGAATCCCAATAGGGAGCTGATGATCACCACGTTCTAGAGAGCAGACCATCACCAACTAATGAGGCTGTCAGGTCTGCGAGCTAGCCAAGGAGCACACACATCAAAAATCATTCAGCAGGAGGCATAACTAACAAAAGTGATTTCTTCTTCATAGCAAAGCTTAAAAAGAGCACAAATTTTAACTATTTTCTTTCTGAAAATTGAAGTTGTTTGCTCCAACTAGAGAGGGACTATTTCCTTCAAGAAGAATAACAAATAAGGAATAGACATTACTTTAATTAATCAATGCCTAAGTTTTTTGCAGGGTGCTAAAAATCCAAAAGATGATCTAAGCAAAAAGATTAATTAACAGTACCCTCTTGCTGAAGAGGGAATAATCTTAAAAATCAGGGCTTACAGGTTTATGCAGGGTTATGATTAAGGGGATATAAAAGATAGTCATAGATGGAGTAACAATCCAGGCTTTTTCCATAGAAAGAGATCACTACTTGATATCCTGAAACTACTTCTTCCTAAATATTATTCTGCATCATTAAAATACTTAATCATGCTATGCATGGTGGCACATGCAGGTAGTCCCAGCTATTCAGGAGGCTGATGCAGGAAGATCACAAGTTCAAAACCAGCTTGGGCAACTTAGCAAGACCTTGTCTCAAAATACCACCGGGATGTAGCTCAATAGTAGAGTACCCTTGGCTTCAATCTCTGGTACCACAATGAAACAATCCGATTTACATCATCAAAGTAGAAATGTGCTATCATATTCCTCTGCTGTGGGGCAATGGGGGATTCTGAGCACCGTAACACCCTCTAAAGGCATCACACATAACAGTTCACCATGAGGGGAGACAGAGCACCTGGATGGAGATTCCAGCTCTGCTGCTTATTGACTGTATCAGATTCCAACTCCATAGCCCTTCTGTTTTAGGTCTTCCATCTGTAAAATTGGGATATGGCTACTAAATTTTAGAAAAGAATCATGGAAATTTAAAGCACAGAGTGACTGATGCACATAGTAAGTGTTCAGACCATATTGATAGGATAGTCATATTACTAATTATAAATCATTGGTGGGACACCAGCACCTCAAGAGTTTTGTTCCCTCTCTTTAGTGAGAGCCAAAATGGAAGAGCAGTAAACTCATCCCAATTCCTGGGTGTTAAGTAGGTCAAGATGAGTTGTTCCTGACATCCTTCCAATGGCTCCCAGGACAGGATACTGAGAGGGCTAGTGATAAGCAGACAAGATGCTCTCTAAGTGTTCCTGCACTTTAAAATCCCTGTGTGATCTGGGAGTGTCACAGAGTCTGGACCATGCTCACTGGAAGCAGAGCTGATCAGGGTTACGTGAAATCTTTATGCTGTCCTGCAACTGCTAACACCTTAGAATCCTGCTGGCATTTTGAATACCCCAGGCTATCTGCATCTCCAGAGAGTACTTTACAGCAAGTTTCTACAGAATATTTTCCAGAAAACTTCAATACCTAATGCACCTAACAAGGAGTAGCTCTTTTAAAGAAGTTTCATCTCTCCTGAAGTTTTATTAAAGAAGTAACCTATACAAGGTTTTCCATCATTTGCCAAGCTTTCTTTAATCTGAGGAAGGAAGCTGGTGCACCAGATTTCCTTTGGCTCTGGGAAACACTATCTCAGGGAGACACAATGATGTAGATTGAGAGCAGCAATCCTTAAATTCAGGCACCTAGAGCACTTGGTGATACACGAGTTGCATTTCCCCAATCCCTCCCTGGTAATTGATGGTCATATCCCATAACATATACGCATCGAGTTACTGGGGCAGAGGCAGGAGGGACTAGAAATTTCATAATTTCTGAACCTAAATATATAAATTATATACCAATAAATTCTCAAGATTGCTCTAATTAATGTTAGTAATTATGAGTTGGTAAAAATCTGGCAACATGTAGTGATAGAACTCTATCTACCTAGAATAGAAAAACTTTTCAACTAACATTCCCTGCCCACAGAAAAGTTTAATTCATGTATTAATCATCTGTCCCTATCAACTCCCTTACCTCATGTTCCATTAACTGCTTTAGTGAAATGTATATGCCAACTATGGCTTAAAAAATACACAAAGTGAATTTTGAGTCAACCATGAAACACCCACATCCCAGTATTTGAATCCAGTTATTTACACATCTATGTTAACACTAAAAGAGTTGGAAGGAGAAATAAAATTTGTACAATGAATCAAAACGCAGTCTGTAAAAATTTATAAAAATAAAAAGTAAAAAACCCACTTAATCAATTTTCTTTTTGTTTTTATTCATGTTTCCTACTACAGTTCTAAGACAGGAAATCATGATTTTGTTTCAATGCACAATATTCTATGTCTGCTACACTTCTCTTGCTGGAAATCACACAGTAACTTTTTGTGGAAATAAAGCATAAGTAAAACTACACAAAGGCTAAGAATAGAGAGAACACAACTCAGTAAAACCCAATACCAGCAGAACTGAACCAACACCTTTCTGACCCCTTCCATACTGTCCCGTATTGTCACTCCTCCTTTCAACAGTAACTAGCATCACCAAGTCTAACACTATAGTTTCATTTTCTCTATTCCTGTACTTAATTAAAATCATACAGTATACACTCTCTGCACCTGGTTTCTTTCCCTCAGCATTACATTTCTGAGACACACTAATATGGTTGTATGTTGCAACACTTTTTTATACTCGATGCTGTAGAAAATTTCATTATATTAAAAATCATTTATCCATTTCAGTGTTTTTGAGATGTTGAATAGATTTCAGTTTAAATAGCATTATGATAAACATAAGAATACATTATCTTAGTGAACACATACACATTTTTCTTGGGAATATACAAATAGGAAGAACTGCTGGGTCTTAGGATGTGCATATATTCAGCTGTAGGAGAGAGGGTGCCAAACAGTTCTATGGTGAACTCCAACACTTTACATCAACAGATGAGAAAACCATTTTCCACATCCTAACTCAGTGTATTTTGTCTTTTTTTTTTTTTTTTTCCATTCTAGCTCATGGTAGTTTTAATCTATGTTTTTCTAGTGACTAAAATAGTTGTGTAACTTTTCAAATATCTATTGTCCATTTGGGTATTCTGTCATAAAAATGTCCTGAAAACTTCTGCCCCTTTTACTGTTGTTAATTTTTCTCACTGATTTTTAAGATTATTTTACATATTTTAGGAAAGAATCTTTTATCAGTTTTATATGTTATAAATATCTCCCACTCCACAGCTTTTCTTTTTTATTAGCATATTAGGGTCCTATGTTGAATTCAAATTTTAAATTTTTATGTAGTCCAATTTGTTGTTTTATTTATCGAAATGTTGTATCTTAAAAAAATCTGGCAATAACCATGTCATAAAAATATTCTTATCTCTTTTTGTTGCTTTGCTGTTTTATCTTTCACTTTTTGATCCACATCTGGAATAGATTTTCATGTTTGGGCAAATTTTTTTTCTTCATGCAGGTACTCAGTTAGCATCCTTTTGTTCTCCACCAAATGTTAGTTGTGTCTTTGTCATGTACTTGCACATTCATTTCTAGATTTTGTCTCTGATCTATTGGTTGATGTATCTCTTATAATTAGTTCTACATTAGTTTCTTTTTTCATTAGTTTCATTTCTAGGTATTTGAATTACTTATACTATTTAGATGGTACCCCTTTAAAAAGACTTTATAATGTTTTTCTACTGGTATATGAAAATCATTAACTTTCTATACATTAATCTCATTTCTACCAAATTGGCTGAATTCAATCATTAATTTAAAGACTGTACAGCTTCTTACAAGTGTTCCACACATACAGTCATGTCCTCTATGAATCATCATTATTTTATTTCTTCCCCTCTAACTCTTTAAACTTCAGGATAGTAGAGTCATTACTTTATCTGAATTCTTCCCCCAACCAGGAGACAGGAATCCCATAGGATTTAATTAGAAAAACTTTATCACTGTACTGAACATGTGAATGCTGTATATCTTCTTTTCCTTACAAATAAGTAGTATGGTACCCTATCCCTGCTACATTGGGTGAGGGTTGGGGAGTGTGCCTTGCCTTTTTGATAACTGGACTGAAAGAAGCTACACTGGGATTTGAAGGACTAAATTGCATCTTCAAATTTTCTGAACCTTAAGGTGAATGCTGCAACTAGATAGACTTTGTCAGACTTGCTTCCCTTGAAGAAAGGATATGTGTGATACTCTTTTTTCATATTCCTTTATATTCTGGTTTTGTGTAGACACTGGCTTCATTTGACTTTCTTCTCATTTCCTAACTACTCTCTTCAGTAGTTCTTTTCTAGCCCATCTCCTTACTTCAGATCTTCCCAAAGTTATCATGTTAGGTCTCTTCTCCTTCTGTTCCTCAGTACTTCCCTTGTTGCTCTTATTTCATATCTTGCTTAAATATCTCATTCATAGTATTTCTAGCACTAATTTTTTTTAATGATTTCCAAATTCTTCTTGATTGAGAACCCTCCCATCCCTTAACCTCAAAGGTCAACAAAATTTTCAAAAGCATCCTATCCAATGTTCTAGCTTCTGCATTTTCTATCTGATGGCAATACGACCCTCACCTGCATTGCTCATAGTCACCTTTGAGTTTGGGCAAAATGTTTATTCTCTCCTTCCTATACCAAATCAACAATCACTGAGGCAACCCAAACCTGGTTCCTGGAGACCTGAAGTAGGGGAGAACCAGGCCTACCTATCTCTGTCAACCACGGATATTCTTGTCACACTGATATCACTTTTGCATCCTCCATTTTACCCTTAATCCCTCATCAAACTCTCAATAATTATGTTGCTTTATAAGAATTATTCAGCCACTGAGCATTCTGGCACATAATGAAAGTTCTGTGCCTCTTTGAGTTCACAAAATACTTATAAAAAAGGACACTAGAGATTCCAACTAAATTCATGGCATTTTTCCAACTCTGAAGTTTCATCCTCTGTTATGTTTCAGAGAGATATTCTAACTAAAATTCATTTTTTCCTTCTATCCTGCCTGTATTATACTACCTTGCATTTGCCTCACTTCCTGTAGAATGACACCTTTATCAAGTGTTCTACTGTTTACTTAATTGTCCTGCCCACACAGTCACCTCCTCACCAGGGGAACCTGCACAAATAAAATCTTAAACTCCTCAATTGTGACTCTTCCTTCTCTTCCTTCCCATTTCAGAAGTCCTCCAACTTCTTACAGGTTGGTGAGGCTTTGGAGGATGGGGCAAAACTCATTTTTAGCCTCAAACTTCATAAACAACTTACTGTGACTTTCTGAGCTTACACATTCATAAAAAGCCCCAGACCCAGACTGAATTCATTCAAGGCCTGCTAGGAATGAATGGCATTAAAAAAAAAAAAGCATAAATCAATCTCCCCCCACATCTGTAACAAAAATAAAAGGTGAGGGGTGTAATCTTTCATTACTGTGTCTCTTCTTGAACTGGGAGTGATGAGAAAACTATTAAGTACAATTCATATCTGAAATCCTCTCTCCCAAGATTTAAACCATACAAGGTTGTTCTAATGTCTTCTTCTCTCACCCCACTCCCCTCTCACTCCTTCACTGCTAGCTTTCTTTTGCTGTCCTTCCAACTCTTATTTAAAAACAACCTTGCCATACTCCTCCTACTTCTTCCTCCTCCATACTGTGCTGGTCACCCTCAAACACCTTCAAAGACTGCCACACCTAACACATGATCTTTCCCTTTGCCCAACCTCCTAAGAAACACATTCGTCTCCTGATCCAACTACCTGATGAACTGGTTTATCTCCCACTTTGAAAACCATCTTCTCCACTTTGCTAACAACTGCATCCACCCTCAGCTCCTACTCTACAGCAAACTATTTGAAAGCAGAAACTGACATAGTTTTATGGTTATCACTCTGCCAAGTAGATGGTTTTACCTACAAGAGGGTAAAAAATATTTAATAAAATTTAAATTTCTAAACATAAGCTATTGTGGAAGTACTTCAAGCGAAAAGCAGCATAGATTTGGAATTCTGAAAATTAAGTACAACTGCATCCTTTACATGTGAAAAGATTTACTTCCAGTTATGGACTCAATCTGTTTTCCTTCAAATGCTTATTCAATTTTATTCCCCATAAAAAATAGGTATTATGATGTACTTACTGTGACTACTCATAAGAATGGTAAGAGGTACAGTTAATTAACATTTGCTGAAAGTTTTAAAATTCATAGCGAAAGATATTTTATGGTTCTCAAATCTCTTTATTTTACTCTGTGGAGTTGTCTAGTTTGTCTGTTTGCACTGAAAAATGAAAGGACATAAAGAACAGAAGCATGTAAAAGGCAAACCATGACAGCATTTAGTCTTCAGATTGCAGAGATATTCATCTGACAGAAGTTTGGGGAGCATACTTAAGTGGGGATGACTTTGGAGTTATAGAACAATTTCCTTGAATTATAGCTCAGAGACTGGCACAAACATCAGTGATTTTTCTCTCATGAAGAATTTTTAAGACACAGTAAATAAAAGAGCTGCTTCTTACTAGTTTCATTTAATAGTTAATTTAAATATGCATATCAATGCAGTGCTTTCATTTAAAAAAAAAGCCACATCCACTGAATCAGATGCTTTGTTTCTAATTTAATATAGTTTAAATACATAGGGATATAAATTAACATAAAATATATGTATCTCATATGTATCTGAAATATTTAAGGCCTGTATTTACAAATGTCTTTATTAAAATCAAGTCAAGAAATAATTTATGAAAAAGATACTGATATAAATAGAGCAAAATCAGTTTTACTGAATCCAATTCAAATAGTTTTCCCCTACTCAAAAAAAATTTAACATCTCATTTTTTAAACAGAGAAATGGAGACATTGCTTCAAATATAAATATCTGATTGATATGCAGATACATATCAATAAACTCATGATATCTACTCTTATGATGACTTCTTAAATATGAAATTTCAGACATGAGTATTTTCATAATGCTTTGTGGAAGTTAGATAAATTGAAGCAAAATGAAACCTCAAAACAATGCAATTTATATGAGAGAAAAATAACAAATTCAGTCAAAACACAAACAGCTTATGTCTCAAATGGTATACCAATGATCCCATAAATCAGGAACAATCTCTTTAGTTTTTTCTAGGAAACACTGATTTTTAAAATATTTTAATAAGGATAGTCTATAAATTTAACATTAGGTTACTACTAGAGACATTACTGACTGTGTGATATTCAGTTTGAAAAGTCTGTTTTATTAATGCCACTCCCAGAGAAAGGTCTGTGATCCAGGTCTCCAGTTGCCCCAATCCCTAGCCCCAACAGCCCAGCCCAACTTAAAATTGGTTGTTACAAAGGATAGAGACCAGAGGCTGAAACATCTGCCTCTTTCCAATTTTGTTCATCTAACTAAAGCCACACCAATGCAATCAAGTTGGTGCCTTCTGTTTCCTGATTTCTGTTAACAAAAAAATAAAGGATGCCCAAGTCCCTTTACCTCTTGACAACCTTTATCTTAATGACAAACTCAAAAGCTGTTTTGAACTGGATTGTTTTCTTCTCTTAATAGACTCTTAGCAAATCTCTATTTCTTCAAGATGCAATTGATAGAATGTTCCTAGCCTTTATCCATTTGAGTCTTTACAAAGCTTTACAAAGCAACTTCCAGCCTTCGACGACCATTAGTGCAAAAAGTGTCCACTAATCCAGTCACTCTCAATGTGTACTACACAGAAGTTTGCTTTTACAATATGATAATTTCCCAGGGGCCAGATTAGGAAAAAACAAACAAAAAAAACCCTTTCTTTACTGTAGCAATTCTCAGAGCTTTTAACATGTTAATGTGCAGAGTGATTCTTTAAGAAGGGGGAAAGTAGTATTTCAAAGTTTGATTGTGGAAATAAAGCTCTCATTTCACAGAGCATCTCATAGGCATAGTGATCCATGAAACATCCTTAGGGAAATGCTATTTTAGGCAATCATTCTAAAACCAAATATACTGATGTGTCTGCCTCCCTGCTGTTATATTTCTCTTCTACACTCAGCTGGAACATTTAATCCACAAAAGCAGTCTTAACTTTACCCTTAGCTCTTGATACTGACAGAGTTAGATGATTCAGCGATGATTCAACATCAACTCACATCATTGTTCCTCCCGGCGTATCCTGAGCACTCCAACCCTGATCACTGGACCCCGGTTGAGCCCAAGTCCAGCTTCAGGAATGGTTTCTCATCATATCATGCTACCTGGTACCTTGATCAAAGGACAGCTACAGAACTGGAGCCAGGCTGTTCCTATCATTTCTTCCCAACTCTAAGCCTTGGGGCAAGAAGCAAACCCTGAATTCTATCCCACCCTGCTGTCCATAGTATGATCTCCACATATACTCTACCTTTACTTCCTACACCTGGAACTGACTTCAATCAATACAGCCACATATTCCTACTAGCTTTTCCATGTTCTTGAATATCAGGTTCTACTTGGCAAGCTGGATTCTCAAATCCAGCAGTAAAGGGCTGTGTCTAATTCATATGCTCCCTATGGGCCTGCCTAGGTCGCCACCCCAGCTCTCCCTGATCAGATCCACCCTACACCCTTGCAGGTTCCAAGCCACTGTTCTGACCCGAAAAGGACAGATTTGAAAAAGAAAACCGGGCATCCTAGTAAGGACACAATTCTAAATTCACATATTACATTGAGTGGAGTGTTTTCATTTACAAGTTACACTGAAAAAAATTCTAGTCTCAATAACTATGGTAATAATAAAGATAACATACTGAAGAAGACCATAAAATTTTGGTGAAAAACCTTTTCTACAGTAAAAACAATGTCCAGATTCTTATTGGAACTTAAGACTCGTCTCAGAACTGAACAAATGATCAGTTTAAAAATAATAACAAACGCCTCCCACAGATTCCCATTGAAGTATCGAAGTAGTTGTCATATTTTCTTCTAATTCAACCGCAAGCCATTATACTAAAAAATTAATACTTTTTAAAACAGTAAAAAAAAAAAAAATCACCAAAGAAAATTACTTCATTCAGTTTTGAAACCATGAAATTTGATTTTAAAACTTCAAAATACTTCTAAGTGTCCATCTATTTTAAACATTCCTAAAACTGAGACCAATTATTGGTACCTGACTATAGAAATTTGGGGGATAAGAGGTAGAAATTATTTTATCCAGGGAATACCAATTAATAAAAAATGATTAGAAAAGATAATTTTGCTCAGAACATCTTAGCTTTCACAAACTAAAATGAACCTTCATGGCAACTTAATTTTAGACCTTGACCATAGAAGTACGTAGGCGATGTTACAGGGGCCTCTGCACCCCCTTCCACAGACTTCTAACCATGCTGCTTGCTTCTTTTCCTCAGACCCTCAGAACACCCCAAGAGCAGTTCTCGATGACTCCTCAATTATGGTGGCATCTTAGTGCCTTAATTCCCTCACCTCACAGGTAGCGTTCTTATGAAATCAACATTTTGCCCCTTTTCCTAAGATTTCACACTGTGCTGACTTAATAATGCCCTTTGCTGTCCTTTACTTCCCCATTTCTCTTCCCCATTATGATGTGAAAATCTTCCCATGACCTTTGACTTAAAGTTAAACGGATTCCCTCTAACCTGTTCACGCATGCTTGCCATTGGCTAGTTCATTGTTTACTTAATCTATAGCCCCATGTTCAACTGGGGTGGTAGGTCACAGATAGTCCCCATTTAGTTCTATAATCCTGGGAGGGTGTATTTATTAAGAACATCTCCTTTCACAACAAGTGTCTTGATTTTGGTAATAAATTATATAGTTACCCTCTGTGATCTTACTCTGTGAAAGAAGTAGCTAACAGTATACATAAACATAAAAACTTACATCTTTCTCAGTACAACGTAGTCTTTCCTACTTAGGACTTCCTATGCGAATTTCTCTCTCTTCAGTTCTGGCTCTTCCCCTTGGTACCTAAGATCTTAGGATGGCCACCTGCATCCTGGTATACCCGACTGCACAATTATTCACATTGCCTTAATAGGGGTCACTATTTCCTAGATATTTTTATAACATCTGTAAAGTAGGCTTGTTTACTAATGTTTCCAGAATAAAAGAAAACTTTTCATATGGCATACATTTGCCACAACCTGAATGATCTTAGCATTAAGGCAACCATGAAGCCAAAAGCAGACCAGGAAGGAAAAGAGAACAACCTAGCTCTCTATAGAGTTAGGCTACACTCATGAGGGATACCAAGAATGGAGACACAAGATAAAAAAGAAGGTGACAATGGAGGTTCTGTTTGAGCAGGAGAAATACAAATTTTTATTTTGAAGTTTTACAAGATGAAACCATTAGAAAAATCTTTTTATGTTTTAGGGGTTTTTAGTTTTTGGAAATCATGTATATGAAGGAAAGCACTTTCATAAGAGAAGGACAGTAGACCTGCCACTTATTGATGAGTAGGAGTTCTAATTTTCTGATATAAAATATGAATAATATTCACATTCAGAGCCATAAAGATGAGAGGATGGACGGGGGGAAACTGTTTAACTAGAACATAGTTATCATTGACGAGAGCATCAAGAAATATTTCATACCAGTGCACTAATTATATTTGACTAAGGTGCTTCAGATCTACTTTTCCTGATTGCCCTTTTTAATAATAATTGGGAAGATGTAATTTTTTTAAACCTATCATGTTGCTAATTTTAGCTTTTGATTCAAATAAATGCAGACAAATAATGTGTGCCCTTTGTGTCTCTTAATAAGGGAAATTCTTAAGAGACACGTATCAAAATGTCTTAATAACAATGATTCAAAAAATCAATTATGGAAATAAATGAAATTTCAATGTAGCTTTCCCTCACATAGTATTTACGGAAAAACTTGAAGAACCAGAAATGTACAAGTAGTTTTCATTGCATGAAAGATGTTGGCCTGAAATATTAATACATATTCTTAAATTATTTGTGAATTTTTTTTATTTCTTCTAACACAAATGAGTAATATCTTACTATGCCTTTTTATTAAAAAATGTGAAGCCTTCAAATTGCAGTAATAGTTGAAACAGGAGGCTTGTGAGACTAAGGACATATTCTTATAGGTTGACTACAAAGTAAAAGAAATCCAGAGAAAAGACTGGTTGAAAGGAATAAAAAGATTTGTATAATATTGAAACTAAAGTAAAGCTGGCTCCCAATTTTGCTTTAATTGATCATCTTTAGTGACTCCTCCAATACCCGAATTAACCACCAGCAGCTACAATCTCTTCCAGCAGCACATACAGGCAACTCATGAAGACTGAAATCTTAGAGCGCTACAAAGAATCTATATGGAAGGAGCCTGGACACCGGAAGTCCAAGTGGAGTAGAATGTTCAACTCATCATGATGATAGTGTTGAAACTTGGTTAAAAACAATAAAACCTTATTGAGAAAAACTATTATTTTCCTAACACACAATGTTTCTGTATTTTAAATTGTGGTAGGTAAAATGAAATTGCCTTCCAAGGAGGCTGAGCCAGTGTACACACTCAGCAAGAACACACGGGAGAGCTAAACCACTCCTTAGATAAAATGGGTGCATCCTCAAGATCTGTGTTATCTTCATCCATTTTATGAGGGAAAAGATCTGCAGCATTGCCTCCTTATCTTTTGTGTAAGTGAGGATGAGTACCCTCGCACATGCATAAAAGCTCTATCACCTTTTTCGCTTTGCTCTCTGCCCGTTTTTATACAGGTGCTAGTTTTTATGGTTGATTTTTAAGTGTGTTCTTAACATGCTAAAAGAACTCAATACTAAGTTGTATGTGTGGCAAACAGTTTTCCTAGTGTATTTTGGATTTATGTTATTTTTTTGCAGTAGAAATATTAATCATCATCCTTCTTATATTTATCAATCTTTCCTTCCACAGCTGACACATTTTTGTGCCAAGCACAAGTTTCTTCTACTTAGAATTCTCTTACTAGTGTACATTTTCTTCCAGGTCTTCTTTTCTACTTATCTAATGTTGCATAACATATTACCCCCAAAACAGTGACCTGGAACAGCAGCCATTGCTTTATGATTATGTCCCATGGTTCAGGAAATTGGCCTCTTCTGGGTGGTTCTCACTGGGAACCTTTTACATGGTTGAAATCAATACCAATCTTGAGTCACCACAAAAGCTTCTGCACTTGTGCATCTGACAGTCGATAATACCTGTGCGCTATGATCTTTCCATGTGACTCAGCTTGGTGACTAGGTTCCCAAAAGGAAGAAAAACAGAAAATGGAAGCTGCTGGTTTCTTAGCATCATTCTGCTGGTCAGGGAATCACAGGGACTAGATTCTAAGAATAGAATGCAGACTCTACCTCTGGGAGGAATGTAAGAATATTAGGGACATGCTCCAAAACTGCTATCATTTTTACCTTCATTTTAAAAAAAACAATCACCTTCATGGAGGTGTAATTTGCATAAAATGAAATTCATCCATTTTAGTATAAAATTGAATTGCTATTTGCATGAAGTTGGATAATCACCAACCACTATATAAAACATGCCTATTATGCTCAAAAGTGCCATTGTACATTTTACAATCAATCTTCTTCCCCCATCTCTGGGTCCCAACCAACCATTGACCTGCTTTTGATCACTGCTTTGCCCTTTCTAGATCTTCATATAATTGAAATCATACAGTAAGTGCTGTTTTATGTCTAACTTACCTCACTTAGCCTAGTGTTTTTGAGATTAATTCATGTTGTTCTATGTTGAGTAGTTCATCACCTTCATTGTTTGGTAGCATTTAATTGTTTGAATGTTCCACAAATAGCTTATCCATTCACCTGTGGATGGACATTTGTGCTTTTTCCTGTTTTGGCTGCCATAAAGCTTCTGTGAATATTTATGTACAAGAACTTCTACGGACATATGGTTTCACATATCTTTGGTAAGTACATCTGAACTGGATTCCTTAATTATAAGCATATGTTTAACTTCTTAAAAAACTGTGTATCTTAACTTTTTAAATATTTAAATAATCAGCCCATCAGTAAGTTTTTTTGTTTTTGCTTTTAGCTTGAGGGAATTTGTGGGGTTTTTTTTCCAGATGGCTAATTTTCTGAACACCATTTCTTGAGTAACACTTGCCTTAGTGTTTCACAATACACCTACCATACATACAAATTCCCATATGTATTTGGGTCTATTTCTGGACTATCTCTTCTATTGGTGAGGTGCTGATGGAGATAGAGGTGATAATGTTGCTACTAACTCACACAGCTTAACACTTAACATGTATAAAAACATTTACTCTCCATATCAATTATATCAGAAGAATACAATTTTAATAGCTAGATGCAAAAAGAGAGCAAAACCCAGAAGTATCTCCAAAATCCCATGGCTGGTAAGTGGCAGAAACAGGATATGAATCTAGCCATGGACACCTCCAGAGCAGACACGTGGCTGTCTAAGCACTGTGCTGCCCTTGTACAACATGGACACAATAACTTCACTCTGCATCACCCTAATCTCTCTTCTGTCACCTACTCACTTTGCCATGTGAATAAGTTCATTAGCTTGGCTATTCCTCCCTCCCCCACCCTAATCCTTTTGATGTTTTTAGTCTAAATAAAAATACGAATGCATACAAGGAGAATTGGGTCCTTGATAGTATTATGTTAATGACTATTCATTTGCAAAATGTCTTTGGAACTCAGAATTTTTGTTCTTGGTGTCAAGTATCTTTGGATATACTTTTCTTGATAGACTTTCTTCATGTGAGAGAAATCTGAATATAAAAAGTGTGCCACCCTCTTTTTTCTCAAGGAGGATAAACATAATACCCTTGGAGGGATTGTGTTTTAAAGAGGGTTGTCTTTCTTTCTTTTTTCTTTTTTTTTTTTTTTTTTTTTTTAAGCACTGGGGATTTAACCCAGGGACACTCAACCACTGAGCCACATCCCCGCTCCCTTTGCATTTTTGGAGTCAGGGTCTCACTAAGTTGCTGAGGCAGACCTCAAACTTGTTATCTTCTTGCCTCAGTCCCCGGAATCCCTGGGATTCCAGGTGTGTGCTACTGCGCCTGGTTAGGTCCAATGTCTTTAATGGCAGAGTGATCTGTGAAGTAGGCAAAGTTCTCAACCCACACGCACATACATATACTCCTTCCCATTTTTTTGAACATCCCAGTATTGCATTCTGACCTTGCATTCATTCTTCTATTGATCCATGCTATTCTCATGTCATTGATAATGCCTCCCAACTTGTCTTGTCCTCTATAAAGTACACAAAATAAGAGGTTATTTCCCAAACCCATCAACATTAATATGCAAACAGGAGAACTATAAAACAGGAATCAGCCTCAGAACAACCTAAACCTTCAACTCTCAGGAATTAAGTGTATTTAAATGGACTCTTTTCCCCATGCCAATACCCTCCTCTTGTGTTCTCACAAGAGCATATGAGAGAATATCAAATCATCCATAGGGAGACAGGGAAAAAGTGTATTAAGATCCATATTATATGCTTCTGTTCATCCACACAACTTTGTAAACAGTCTCAATACAAACTTTTCTATGCCTTTGTATTTTCATTTCAAAATTTAAGAAACACAGCCTTATTTTCAATAAAACAATTACAGAATTTCCCCCAAAACTTCCATATACTATTTCATTAAGAAATATGACAAATTTCCAGAAAGAAATACCTATTAAAAGTCATGAGGGAGAGTTAAGATGGCAGATTAGTGGGAAGTGGCTCTTCTCACAGG
The DNA here is from genome assembly GCF_902686445.1 of Sciurus carolinensis. NCBI lineage: Eukaryota > Metazoa > Chordata > Mammalia > Rodentia > Sciuridae > Sciurus > Sciurus carolinensis. The sequence continues at coordinate 93,590,558 of NC_062224.1, forward strand.
TGTGACTTAGGACTCAAACAGTAAGAAAACTACTTTTTGTGGGAGATGAATGGAAAAATAAAACACTCTACTGACACTCAAGATTGGATAGAAAGCCTGAAAGCATGGGAAATTCGGGGTACATCAGACAAGACTAAGGAGCAGAATTGGAGCAGGGATAATACACAAGGTCATAAAAAGATCAAAAAGTGCTGGGAAAATCTGGGCACGGGGAAGCCCAGGATTGGAGGCATGTGTGCTGATTGATACATGAGTGGCCTGCTCTGGGCCGAACATAGGTTCTTCGGCCCAATAAACTGGCGCACAAAAGTCCCAATTTGCTGGCTGTGTATGGGGAGCCCAAGCTGGAAACTCTTCAATGCCTCCTTGAGACTGTGGCGCATCACACACAGGGAAGTTAGATGCCTGAGTTCAGGGATGAAACTAATACGTGAATCGGTCAGACCCCCAACCCCGAGATGTAAAGTGAGCCTAGCAGTCAGGAGACTGATTTGCACGGAAAACATTTTGCCTGAGGGGTGTTACAGGTCAGAGAAGCCAGAGAAAGTCCCCCACCATCACCTCCACTCCACTGCACCCGGCAACTTGGGACCAGCAGCAGGGAAAACTCAACAGGGGGAGCGACTGAGCTCAGTGCTGGGAAACTTGAGAAGCCAGAACAGGGCAGTGTCCCGGAACAGCAGAACCTGCAAAGGACGCCCTCCCCCTCCCCAGGGGTGGTGCCCTGTGGAGGGCAGTGGGATCGCCCTGGAAGCGGGTTGGTTCAGTAATGCCTGGAAACTCCCCACGCAGAACACCTGGGCAAGCCCAGTCCCAACTCCCACCCAGGAGCTTCACGTGCAGAAACTCCTCACAGAACCCAAAGGCAGCCAGGCTCAGGAAGAGAAGCCGAAGGCATCCTCCTCAGCCTCTCCATCCCACTGAGAAGCCACCGAAAGGCAGTTTGCACAGGCAGGGGGCAAAAACTCTCAGCGACTATTCTGTTGCTTTGTTTTTGGATTTTTTTTTTTCTCTGTTTTGTTTTTGAATGTGTGCTGATTGATACATGAGGGACTTTTATACATTTGCACACATTCATATTTGTTTCTGCTTTTTCAGTTTTTGCATTTCTTCAAGGTAGCTGTTTCTTCATGCTTTCTCTTTTTGAGGGTTGGGTTTTTGATTAGTATAGTTTGGATTGACCTTTCTATTGTCTGTTTCATAACTCTATTTTTCTTTGTTCTTATTGCTCTCATTTTTCTTGCTAACAGCCAAACTATTGCTCACTTGCTTCCTCTCACTCTAATTCTTTTACTTCTATTTTTTGTTCTGCCTTCTTATAAACACATCCTAGTTGCCTCTGCATTTGCCCTATTCACCTCTTGAATCTACAAACCCTTTTCTAACATCCATCTCCTCTTTCCCCTAAAAGAATTCCACCTTTAACCGGGTACTCATACCTATTCATATCTTTATTTTCTCTCATTTCTACCATTTTGTTTGAAGGCAGTTATTTTTCATGGATCAATATTTTGAGGACTAAGGTGTTGGATTAGTACATATCAATTTTGTTCTTTTAGTCTTCATTTTTTATTTAAATTTCTATTTTTAATTTTTAAAAAAATTTTGTTATGCATTTTTCTCATACTTATCAGTTTCCCTTGACACTCTCTATATATACTCTGCTAACAGCGAATCTCCACTGTTCTATTTCACTCCTCCTCTAATTTACTTATGTCTCCTCTCCTCCTCCATTGTAATTATCACATCCTATATCACTTCATTCTCTCCCTGTCCACCATTCAAAATTTTAGACCCTTTTGCAAACTTACTGATTTTATTATAAGCAATAACTAATCATATCATTTCTGAGTATTGTGACAATTAACACTATAGATGTCACAGCAGAAACTATTTTATTTAATGTTGTAAATTGTTTTGCATCAGTTGTTGTTACTGTCTCCCCCTAAACTGTGAGGTTTCCAGGGACACACTAAGTCTGCAAGGAAGAAACTCTACTGCCTCAAAACCAACTGTTAGATGGGTAGACACACAATATGAAAAGGGAAGGGAACAAATCAACTCAAAAAAATGAAAATACATCAAAAACAGAAACCTTTGACACCACAGTGGAAGAAATGTCAGAGGAGGAGTTTAGCATATTCATGGACCAAATTCATTTGTGAGGTAAAAGACAATGTAAGAGAGAAAATATGGGAAGCAAAAGATCATTTCCATAAAGACAGATTCTGAAAAAATATGAGGCACAAATTCTCAAAATGAACAAATCAATAAACCAAATCAAAAATTCATTACAAAAGATCACCAGCAGACTAGACCACTTAGAATATAGTCTCAGGCAATGAAGACAAAATGTATAATCTTGAAAATAAAGTTGGCCATGGAGAAAAGATATTAAGAGACCATGAACAGAACTTCCACAAAATATGGGATAACAAAAAGGACCAAAAAAGATTTATAGGGATAGACGAAGACTCAAACCAAAGGAATACATAATCTTTTCAATGAAAGAATATCAGAAATTTTCCCAAAACTTAAGAATGAAATGGAAAATCAGATACGAGAAGCATGCAGTACCCCAAATATACAAAATTACAACAGACCCATACCAACGCACATTATTATGAAAACGCCTAATGTACAGAATAAGGATAGAATTAGGCTGCCAGAGAAAAATGACAAGTTACATTTCAAGGGAACCAATTAAGATCTCAGCTGATTTTTCAACACAGACCCTTAAAGCTAAGAGGTCTTGGAATAATATATATACCAAGCTCTGAAAGAAAATGGATGCCAGCCAAGAAAACTATATGCTGCAAAATTAAGCTTCTCATTTGACAATGAAATAAGAACCTTTCATGATACATAAATGTTAAAGGTATTCACAACTAAAAAGCCTACACTACAAAGTATTTCATGAAAAAGAAATGAAAAATAAAACTGAAAGCCACCACAGGGAGGAACTATGCTAGAAGAATAGTCAATCAAAAGAGAAACTAACTCAAATTAAAAAACAGAAATAATTCAAAATGACAGAGAATAAGAATCATTTTTCAATAAAAACACTGAATGTAAATGGCCTTCATTCAGCAATCAAAAGATATAGACTGGTAGATTAAATTAAAAAACAATACCAAACAATTTGCTACCTTCAAGAGACTCACCTCATAGGCAAAGACATCCACAGACTAAAGGTAAGAGGATGAGAAAAAATTATCATTAACATGGATCTCATAAACAAGCAGGGGTTTATAGTCTCATACCTGACAAAGTGACAAAATCTATCAGAAGGGACAAAGAAGGTCATTTCACACAGCTTAAGGGAAATATACATCAATAAGACTTAGCACTCCAATATTTATGCCCCAACAATGGAGCATCTTCATATATCAAACCAACTCTTCACAATCTCAAGAATCAAATAGATCACAATGATACTGGGTGACTTCAACATGGCTCTCTCACCAATCAATAGATCTTCAAAACAAAAACTAAATAAAGAAGTCCTAGAACTAAAAAAAAATACAATTTATTATTTAGACTTAAAAGACATGTAGAATATTTCATCCATCAATGACTAAATACAATTTCTTCTCAGCAGTTTGGATCCTTCTCTAAAATAGATCACCTTTTCCATCAATACCCAAAGGACTTACAATTAGCATATGACAGTGATGCAGCCTCATCAATTTTTATAGCAGTTCAATTCACCAACCCAGGTGTCCTTCAACAGATGAATGGATAAAGAATATGTGGTATGTATACACAATGGAATATTACTCAGCCATAAATAAGAATGAAATTACGGCATTTGGCAGTAAATGGATGGAACTGGAGAATATCATGCTAAGCGAATAAGCCAGTCCCCAAAAAACCAAAGGCCAAATGTTCTCTCCTGTATGTGGATGCTAATCCACAATGAGGGAGGGTGGAAAGGGGAAGAATAGAGGTACATTGGATTAGACAAAGGGCAATGAAGGAAGTAGGAAGGACAGTAGAATTAATCAGACATAACTTCCCTATCCTTGTATTTGAATATTCAACCAGGGTAACTCCACACCATGTACAGCCACAAGAATAGGATCCTAATTAGAGTAAGTTATACTCCATGTGTGAATAATATGCCAGATACACTCTATTTTCATGTATATCTAAAAAGGACAAAAAAGGTCATGAGATAGATAAAGTGGATAATGATCTATAACAATCAAGCAAACAGAGTTTTCCTAGGAAGTCACTAGCTCTACTTGTGACTCTGTACATATGTATGTGACCCCTATGACCCAGCATCAGTGAGGTTGACTATTCTACTTTCTAATTTCATCTGTCTTTCTGGTTGAAAATCATTTCTCCTACGGAATCCTCCAAGATTAACCACCTTCACTGAGACAGGGATGCACGTATTCTTCAGAGCAGCCTCACCGTGAAAGTACTCCACATGTTATAGAGTTTACTCAGCCAAAATGCATATGCTAAAATCCTAACTCCCAAGGTGATGGCATTAGGCAGTGGGCTTTTGGAAGGCTCCAGCTTCATCATTACTGGGAAGAGTGCCCTTATAAGAGAGACTTGGGGTTGGGGAGATAGCTCAGTCAGTAGAGTGCTTGCCTTGCAAGCACAAGGCCATGGGTTCGATCCCCAGCACCAAAAAAAAAAAAAAAAAAAGAGAGAGAGAGAGAGAGACTTTGGAGAATTAATGCCCTTTCCACCACATGGATCAGAGAGAAGACATCCATCTACAAACCAGGCAAGGATTCCTCATTAAATGTCCAATTTGTTGGTATCTTCATCTTGGACTTCCAAGACTGAAGAGCTAGGAGAGCCATGAGAAATAAATTAAATGACCAGTTTATGTCACTATATTACAATTGTTCATGTACAATAAGACATCATATTGCAAATGGCACATTATCAGTCATATAAACTGACCAATTATTGAAACTCATTTATTCTGAGCTAACAATGAGCACACCAAGGTTCAGAGAGGGTAAGTGATTTGCCAAGCATTACACTGTAACTTAATAACACAGTTGACATCAACCAGGATACCTTAACTCTCAGTCATTGCAGCTACCTCCTTAGGCAGTCTCCAAACAATACCATGCTTTGACTGCTTCAAAGATAGTATGTACAACATGGTATATCTTTACTGCAAACAATTCTTTATCTTTCAAGCTGAAAATATACTGTTTCATTTAAACAAGATTAAGACATGTCAATTTACATGAAAACATTTAGTCTTATTTATAATGAGACATAGCCAAGAATTTTAAGGTCAATAATGTAAGTTTTAATAATGCAGTACATTAAAAATCTTAAATAAATCTATAAAAAATAGTATCTTGGTGAGACACATATAAGGGCAACTTGCATATACATTGTTTGGGTTCTTTTAAATAAAGAGGCCAAGAATAATTTATTCTTATTTTAACTGACAGGACAAGAAAGAAAACTTACCGAAAGTTAAACAACTACTTCTCTGTTACTATTCTTTTCTCAATTCCAGGAGGAAGACTAAATAGATGGATTCACTATCATTCTCATGATTAATTTTTAAAAGAAACTAAGGTGCTCACCAACTCATACATTGTTGGTGGGAATGCAAAATTATACAAACAGTATGGAGGTTCCTCAGAAAACTTGGAATGGAACCATCATCTATACCCACTCCTTGGTTCATACCCAAAGGACTTAAAATCAGCATACTACAGTGACACAGCCACATCAATTTTATAACAGCTCAACTCACAATAGCTAAACTATGGAACCAACCTAGGTGCCCTTCAACAGATGAATGGATAAAGAAAATATGGTGTGTACACACACACACACACACACACACACACACACACAATGGAATATAACTCAGCCTTAAAGAAGAATGAAATTGTGGCATTTTCTGATAAATGGATGGAACTAGAGAATATCATGCTAAGCAAAATAAGTCAAACCCAAAAAATTAAGTCAAATGTTTTCTCTGATATGTAGATGTAAATTCACAATAAGGGGTGGGAAATAGGAAAGAACAGAGTTATCTTATATTAGGTAGAGGGGAGTGAAGGGAGGGGAACAGGTATGGAGTTAGAAAGGATAGTAGAGTGAAACAGACATTATTACCTCATGTACATATGTGACCCTACAATATGTATAATCAGAAAAATGAGAAATTACACTCAATTTATGTACGATCTATCAAAATGTATAAATACACTCTACTGTCATATACAACAAATTAGAAAAAAAATTTTAAAAATATTATCTTTGTTACACGACTGTGACAGGATTTATCTAAAATGCTCACACATACTATAAAAATTCTTCTGAACAAAGAAATAAAAATTTATTATACTATAGTCCTCTAAAAAAGCTACATTTTGACAGATTATTGCAAATGCTCATATGTTTTTATTGTTAAAGATAAACTGCTCTTCCCACACTGGGAAAATACCTACTGATACTCAAGAGTCATGATATCCTTGTAAACTGGATGTTAATATGGTAAATTCCTGATGAAATCTGTGCCTACTATACTGTCTTGTCTGACCCACCAAGAAAATTACATTTGCTTTTATTACAATTATATGCCAGAATTTTAAAACTGGGTTTTGTTTCTGTACCTGACATAACCTTTCAAGTCTAAGTAAATGGATCCTTCATTCCCACACTCAGACCCAGGGTCTTGAAGAAATGCTCAACTCTTCTTTCTGTTGTATCTATCAGAAATTCTGATTTTTTTTCTTTTCATAAAAATATAGAAAACTATATGATATCAAAAGAAACCCTTTGGCCAAAAAAATAAACATGTATTAAATAAATGGGCTCATCAATCATTTTGTTAAAAGGAAAGAAAAGAAAATACATCAGAATCCTCACCCTCAATCTCCACCAGCATCTTGCTTACCTGCCACCAGGTCTTCAGTTGGTCTTGGAGGAGGGGAAGACCCTGGACTATGGAGAGACCTCCTAACTGCTTTTCCTAATTCCCTAACTACTTTTATGTTCTTTTTTTCCATGCAGTACCCAGAGTTCCTTTGTTAATACTCAAGTCATATCAGGTTACCCTTCACCTTGAAACCCATTCATGGTTTTTCAGAGAAAATTCTCAAGTTTTTACACTGGTCTACTAAGACCTCATCCTGAGCAGGATCTGCTTGCTTATCATTCCTTGAATCTCACTGGATTATTTAAAAATAGGTTCAAGTATTAGTTATGTTGTATTGTTGGTAATTAGTAGTTTAAGATTTTATTAGCTTTAACAGTTAATTTGTAAAAAACCACAAGCTCATCCGTGGTAAAAGAAATCCTTTGGTTTAGCAACCTGACAGTAGCATGTTAATTAAGTAGTTGCTATAAAAACACAATTACTGCAGTGATACTTTTACATTACAAATTAAAAAATGGAAGGAATAGAAAGAATAAAATATATAGAATTATAAATGTAATGGCTATGGCACATAAAGTTCTGGGTGAAGTTTATAAATTTGTTTCTAAAATCAAATTTCAATACCTACATGTAATGAGGACAAAGCCTATTTAAGAAAAACATGACTAAAGGGATTCAACATCTCGTGTTAAACATACGTAACAATTAAAAATTTATTCATTCATTTACAATAACGTTTTCATAACTCATCACCTGGAAGTTTTCACATAAATAATCTTTGTTAGTTTATGGAGTCATCGCTAATAAGAAAGACACTAAAATGACATCCTTGAGCATCATTTCCTACCAGTGTTTGAAAAACCAGGATTCAAGCGAGTCATTTTAGACATACGTGTTTAGTTAACACTTTTGAAAAATGAATGACTGTGGGTAACAAAATGGGTATCTTGAGTGTCAGATTTTGCAAAATATTCGATACAGAATCTTCTGACACATTTAAAAATGCATTTCAACAGATGCTGATAGGGTGATTCTTGCAAGGTTTGCAAACTGTCAAGTGGGGCATGGTCACGGGAACAAGATGATAAGTAACAGTCTGTCACATAATGAGGAAGGTATCTGATGTAGTGCCCAGGGATTGGTGTTCAGCCAGTTCTTAACATTTTGTTAATGATCTGGGAAAGAGAGTAAACAGAGCCTTTTCATTACATTTGCATATGAGAACTTGAATAGTACAAACAATGAATAAATAGAAAAAATATGGAGAGATCACATTAATATAGTTTTGAAGAGAAAACTATGGAATAATTCCAGTTAATCTTTTCTAAGATTGTTATTCAATGAGATGAACATATAAAAAGGAAAAAGAAGTTTAAATGGGGTTTATTAAAAGAGAATTTCTATTTCAAGACAAAAATAATTGTTTTCTGTATAGGAAAACATCTAAAAAAAAAAAAAAAAAGACATTTCATGAAGCATCTGCATCAGGGACTCTGGGAGATCCAAGGAAGTCTAAGTCACGACACCTCATGACTCCCTCATCACAGACAAAATAATTTGCTACAATCATATAAGAGACAAATAAAAAGGTTTTTATCACTGTGTTTTTGAATTATAGCAAAGCACTCACTGGGTTTAATACTCACCTGACAAATATACTCTGAGAAAACTCTCAGCCTTTTGGGTAGTCTCTTTTGGAGTTTACTACTGTTCATTTTTGTCTACTATGAGGAAATTTCACAGGATGTAATCCATATTGCTCCCTAAACCTAATCTGCCAAATGTAAATTGCTGGGCAAAAATTGCCTGCAGTGGTCCATGCAAATTAAAATTACTCCTATAAATTCATTGTTCACATTATCTGACAACTCCTATTATATTTTGTTGCAGAATACATTAAACAATTGTAAATTCACTTTCTTGACAACATGGCAATGACTTTAGATGTTGTTCAGGCACTGTCACTACATATGTAGGAATTCACATAATATTTAGAACCTACTCAAAAAGCCAAAGAGAACAACCTTCTCGATGTGGGATTATTTCAATGCACATTGAAAAAGATCACAAACTACTGTGACAGGATCATAAAAACAGAGTCCATTCAATGGGTTAAAAACTAGAGTGAACCTGAGACAAAGCTCAAGTTTTCAAATATTTTCTTAGATGTTGCGTTTTGACCATGAAACCTTTTATTTTCAAGCAGAGTGGAATAACAACAACAACAACAAAACCTGAGTATATAAAACAAATGAGCATATAAGCTTCCTAGTATATAGGAAGTTCATTAGTCATCATTTCTATCCCCATAAGATGACACTGAAAAAAATGAGTAAAACCCTGAAAATCGATAGGTCTTTTGAGATCCATCAGAAAACCAAGGTCAAAGGGAAAACTGCCAAGACAGGCAGTTAGAGAATCACACTTAACAGAAGCTAGCTGCGTAAGTCAGAGTTGGAGTCAATGGGACACTTGAAAGTCTAGTTCACAGATTACCGTAGTAGGCTCAATGTGGACTAGTTTCAGAGTTAAAAATTCTATGTGGGCCCAGTTAGGGGGTTCCCCTCACTTTCCCGAGTTTCTCACAGTAATACTGTAAGGATCAAAGAAAAATCCCCACCCACTGCCAAAAGAAAAAGAAAAAGAAAACCAGTTTGAAATACACCCAGAGCTCTGCATTCTTAACAAGGACTGCCCTCAAGGGAAACTATTCTACCAGAACCTAACCAACCCAGAGAAAAGAAATGCCAAACTCCATGTCCCTCAAGTCTTCCACATAGAATGAAAATATCTATCTCAACTCTTCCATTTCCTCAATATGGGGAAAAGGAAATGATCAACTCAAGCTAACTAAAAGATTGAGACCCAATCACATAAACCCCTTCCCCTCTCACCTTATCTGACCACAACACCAGTTCCATAGAACAACAGAGGATTATAGCTAAAAGAACAAGTACCAGACCTTATTTAAGGGGTATCTAGAAAAACACAACGTGGAAAACACACACACTGGAACACTGAAGGAAATTTTGGTCTCTGAGATCACAGTTACAGCAAGTAGTAAATAAAGCATAACTCCTCAGCAGGAAGCAAAATGTTTCACTGAAGGACTATCTGCCTAAGACCCTTTCACCCAATGATTCTTGTCTGACTTTCAAGAGTCAATTACAAGGCAAAAAAGAAAAAAAGTCTAAAATGATAAAACAAACATCAGAATCAGATTCAGATATGATAAAGATTTTGGAATTTCCACCCAGTTTAAAATAACCAGGATAAATACATTAAGACTAATTTAAAAACTATACAGCTTACAAATACAGATGACTAATGCAGGGCTATGTCTTGAATACAGATTGCCTCATGTAAAATTCACATTGGACTCCCAATGTAAAGGGACTGGGGGCCAGGGGTTTCCAGGTTGTTAAGATGGAAGAAGGCACCGTTACCAAATCCAGCACCCATTTATGTTAAAAACACTGAAGACATTACCAATCGAAGGAACTTAGTTCAACATCATAAAGGATATAGAAGACACACCCAAAGCCAACAGCGTATTGAAAGGGTAAAAACTGAAAGAATGTCCTCTAAAATTAGAAACAAGACAAGGCTGTTCACTCTCATTACTCCCCATTCACTATAGTACTTGAAAGTTTTGCAGGAGCGATTAGGTAAGAGAAGGAAATAAGAGGGATACAGATAGGAAAGGAAAAAGTAAAATTATCCTCCTTTGCACATGGTATGATCCTGTACTTAAAAGACCCAAAAATTCTACCACAAGACTTCTATTTTTTTCAAGGCTATTGTGAATGGAGTGGTTTTCCTAATTTCTCTTTCAGAGAATTCATCACTTATGAATAGAAATACTTAGATTTATGCATATTGATTTTATATCCCGCTACTTTGCTGAATTCATTTATTAGTTCTAGAAGTTTTTGAATCCTCTAAATATAGAATCATGTCATTGGCAAATAGTGACAGCTTGGGTTCTTCTTTTCCTATTTGTATCGCTTTAATTTCTTTGTTCTGTCTAATTTCTCTGGCTAGTGTTTCAAGGACGATGTTGAATAGAAGTGGTGAAAGAGGGCATCCCTGTCTTGTTCCAGTTTTTAGAGGGACTGCTTTCAGTTTTTCTCCATTAAGAATGATGTTGAGGGGCTGGGGAGATAACTCAGTTGGTAGAGTGCTTGCCTTGTAAGCATAAGGCCCTGGGTTCGATCCTCAGCACCACCACCCACCCCTCCAAAAAAAAGAATGATATTGGCTGTGGCCTTAGCATAGACAACCTTTACAATATTGAGGTATGTTCCTACTATTCCTATTTTCTCTAGTGTTTTAAGCATGAAGGGGTGCTGTACTTTATCAAACACTTTCTCAGCATCTATTGAAATAATCATATGATTCTAAACTTTAAGTCTATTGATGTGATTAGTTACATTTATTGATTTCTGGATGTTGAACCAAACTTGCACCCCTGGGATAAACCCCACTTGATCATGGTGCACTATCTTTTTAATATATTTTTGTATACAATTTTTCAGTATTTTGTTAAGGACTTTTGCATCTATGTTAATCAGGGGTATTGGTCTAAAGTTTTCTTTCCTTGATGAATCGTTCTCTGGTTTTGGTATCAGAGTGATACTAGCCTCATAGTAATGCAGCCACATCAATGTTTATAGCAGCTCAATTCACAATAGCTAGATTGTGAAACCAACCTAGATGCCCTTCAACAAATGAATGGATAAAGAATCTGTGGTATATATATGCAAGGGAATATTATTCAGTCATAAAGAATAATAATATTATGGCATTTGCAGATAAATGGATGGAATTGGAGAATATCAGGCTAAGTGAAATAAGCCAATCCCAAAAAACCAAATGCCAAATGTTTTCCCTGTTAAGTAGATGATGATATATAATGGGGGTGGGAGTGAGAGAAGAATGGAGGAACTCTAGGTTACGTAGAAGGAAATGAGAGGGGGGGAAATATGAAAAATTACAGAATGAGACAGACATCATTAACCTATGTACATGTAAAATTACACAAATGGTATGAATCTACATCATGTACAACCACAGAAATGAAAAGATGTACCCCATTTGTGTACAATGAATCAAAATGAAGTCTGTAAAAAATTTAAAAATAAATAGGAAAAAAAGACTTCTGGAGTCAAGAAACAAATTCAACAAAGCAGCAGTGTGCAAAATCAATACACTTTTGTATACAACAATGAATTTGCTGAAAAGAAATCAAGAAAGGCTGGGGAGATAGCTCAGATGGCAGAGTACTTGCCTTGTAAGCACAAGGCCCTGGGTTCAATCCCTGGCACTGCAAAAAAGAAAAAGAAAAAAGAAAAAAAGAAATCAAGAAAAATCATTCCATTCTCAATATCCTCAAAAAAATTAAATACCTAGAAATAAATCTAACCAAAGATCTGAAAGACCCCTACAATGATAATTATAGAACCCTTAAGAAATAAGCTGAAGAAGACATTAGAAGATGGAAAAGTTTCCTATGTTTTGCTACAGGCAGACTTAGTATTATTAAACTGGCCATTCTACCAAAAACAATCTACAGATTCAATGCAGTTCCAACAACATACAAAGGACATTCTTCACAGAACTAGAAAAACTCTCCCAAAATGGATGTGGGGAAAAAATAAAAAAATTCAGAATAAGCAAAAGCAATTCTAAGCAATGAGATCAATGGTGGGACCATCATAATACCCAGCTTCAAATTAAACTACAGAACTGTAGTAACAAAAATAGCTCAGTCCTGGCATAAAAATAGATACATAGACCGATGTAATAGAATAAAGAGACAAACCCTTACAGATAGTCATTTGACTCTTAACAAAGCCATCAAAAACATGCACTGGAGAAAAGACAGTCTTTTTAACATACAGCACTGGAAAACCTGGATATTCATATGTAGAAGAATAAAACTAGATGCTGCTCTCTCACCCTGCATGAAAGTCAACTCAAATGAATACAAGACCTAGGAATTAGACCAAAAATCTTCCAGCTGCTAGAAGAAATCATAGGGTCAACACTCCAACATGAAGACATAGGCACCGACTTCCACAAGAAGACTCCTGAAGCTCAGGACATAAAACCAAGAATTAATAAGTTGAATGACATCGAATTCAAAAGCTTCTGCACAGCCAAGGGAATAACAGTGTGACAAGAGCCTACAGAAGAGGAGAAAAAATTTTCCAGCTACTTGTGTCACAGAGCATTAATATTCAAAATATATGAAGAACTCAAAAAGGCTTAACGCCAAAAAAATTCAAGTAACCCAATAATAAATGGGTTAATAAAATGAAGAGACATTTCTCAAAAGAACAAATACAAGTAGCAAACAAATACATGAAAAAATGTTGAACATCTTTAGCAATCAGGGAAACGCAAAGCAGAACTACACTGATATTTCATCTGGCTCCTATTAGAATGATAATTATTAAGAACACAAACAATGATGATGAGGAGGAGGATGTGGGGGGAATAAAACACTTTTACACTATTGATGGTATTGTGAATTTGTACAATGACTATGGAAATCAGTTTGGAGTTTCTCCCAATAGACTAAAATGGATCTACCATATGACCCAGCTACACCATTAGATATTTATCCAGAAGAATTAAAGACAACCTACTTTAATAATACCTGCATACCCAGCAGTACAATCCACAACAGCCAAGTTATGAAACCAGACAAAACTGCTTCAAATGAATGAAAAAGATGTGCTGTATGCACACGATGGAGTTTTACCCAGGCATAAAGAACATCAAAATTGCTACATTTGCAAGAAAATGAATGGAACTTAATAATATCATACTAAGTAAAATAAGCCCCACTCAGAAAATAAAGGGTCATATGTTTTCTTTCTCATGTGGTAGTTAGACAGAAAAGGGGGGAAAGGATCCGATGAAAAAGAAGGAACACCAGTAGAATAGGGAATGGGAATTAGGTGAAGGGTACAGGAGAAGGAAACCAGCCGATTACATTAAGTGAAGTAAAAATGTATCACAATAAAGCCTACTGTTATAATTGATTACAACTAACTAAAATACATGTATTTTAAAGGAATAAAATAAAGGAAGACTATTAGGTTAGAAGAAGGGGATTTCTGGGGGAGGGAGGAAGAAAGGGCAAGGGTAGGTACTGGGGAATTTAGATGATCAAATTATGGTATCTACATGCATAAATGTGTCACAATAAAATCCACTATTCTGTATCATATGCACCAATAAATGTCTTAATAAAAATAAAAAAAGATGGACCAATGCCTTTCTCCAGAGTGGGCTCATTCTCACAAGAGCAGGTTGTTATAAGGCAAGGCCACCCTTATTTTTTGTCTCTTCTGTATGCGTCCTTTTCTCTCTCCACTCTCACGAGTTGAATCAGCATAAGGACCTCTATACGAGTATCCCCTTGGTTTTTGAATTCCAGAGAACTCCCAAGACTGAGTTAAAATAAACCTTTTTTTTTCATAAATTATCTAGTCTCAGGTATTCTGTTATAACAAAAACATGGACTAAGAAAAGCAGACAAATGGGAATTCAAAGAAAGAACCAAAAAGAAATGCTGCAACTCCAAAACACTAATAGAAACGAAGAATATCATTCATAGGCTCATTAGTCAACTGAACACTCCTAAGGAAAAAAAAAAAAAATCAGTGAACTTAATAGTCAATACAAACTTCCAAACCTAAAGTGTAAAAAGAAAAAAAGGATGGAAAACAGAATATTCAAGAACTGGGAGTTAAGAAAATAAGAAAAAGCAATGGGATTAGAGATGGAGAAAATATCTGACCATAAATGAAAGGAAATCTGCCATGGGCAAAGGGCGGTATGTTTTTACTTCCCCCTTGCCCTTCAAGTTTCTTCCAGGAAGTTCCCTAGAACCATAGGTATAAGGAATCTGGTCGGAATGGCATTCAAACTTATTCCCTGAAATATTTAAGCTCCTTTCTTCTCAAGTGTGCTATTCACTGGAGCTTCCACAGTATTAACTCTGCAGCGACTAGACAATAGGCATCCACATTCCTTATTGTATGCATCTGTCATTTCTATTATCCTTGAGGAGATGAACTGCAACAGCACTTATCTGTAGTACAATGTATTCTAACAAATTTATGTGCTCTCCCTGCATGGATTAGAAAAGAAAACACCATGTTTTAATAAAGCAGTAACCTTCCTTTACTTAACTCACTATGGATATTTCATTAACTTCATAATTGTGATAATGAAGACAACTTTTGTTATGAATAAAGCTTGTATTTACCCAAACCTAAAGAAAGATTTCCAAGTGATTTTTTTTTGCTTTTATTCTAGAGTAGTTTAGATATTTAAGAGTATCAAGTACATACATACTCCATATATCCCCCTTCCCTTCCTACTATAATTTGCATCTTATGTTAGTGCTATGTATTTGCCCAAGTTAATGAACAAATATTGATTTATTATTAATGGAAGTCCATATTTATATTTAGATTGTCTTGATTTATCCTGTTTCCTTTTCTATTTAAGGATCCATTAGGGATACCATGTTAGATTTAGTCAATCATGTCTCCTTAAGGTTTTGTGACTATAATAGTTTCTCAGATTTTCCTTGGTTTTGATAACTTTCAAAGTTTAGAATACTAACAGGTATTTTGCAGAGTCATCATCTACTAGAGTGTACCTAATAGTTTTCTTTTTTTTTTTCAAATTCCACTAATTTTTACATGTTTATCTCCAGAGCCAAAGGAAGTTACTGCAGGAAAAGGAGCTGGATTCCAATATAAGGTGTTTCAAATCAGAAGCCTCTGGAGATTCCTAAACTCTTCATATTGAAAGGATTTTTATTTTTTTTTTATTTATTTTTTTTTATTGTAAACAAATGGGATACATGTTGTTTCTCTGTCTGTACGTGGCGTAAAGGCATACCATTTGTGTAATCATAAATTTACATAGGGTAATGTTGTTTGATTCATTCTGCCATTTTTTCCCTTCCCCCCTCCCCTCCCACCCTTCCCCTCCATCTATACAGTCCTTCCTTCCTCCATTCCTGCCCCCCTCCCTAAACCCAACTCCAACCCCAACACTAACCCTTCCCACCCCCCATTATGTGTCATCATCCACTTATTAGCGATATCATTCTTCCTTTGGTTTTTTGAGATTGGCTTATCTCACTTAGCATGATATTCTCCAGTTCATCCATTTGCCTGCAAATGCCATAATTTTATCGTTCTTTATGGCTGAGTAATATTCCATTGTATATATATACCACATTTTCTTTATCCATTCATCAATTGAAGGACATCTAGGTTGGTTCCACAATCTGGCTATTGTGAACTGAGCAGCTATGAACATTGATGTGGCTGTATCTCTGTAATATGCTGATTTTAAGTCCTAGAAGGGCCTAATAGTTTTCTGATGATGAGATTGAAACTGAAGTTCCCTGGAAGAAATCAGACAGTGGTAAGCTGCCAATCTCATCAGCTCATATCAAGTGTAAGTACCATCGACATGATTTACTGTTACTCATGGTAACCTTCCTCACCTCAGTGAGGTAGTGTTTGTCAGGTTTCTCCACTGTAAAACTACCCTTTAGATTCCCCTCTGTCTATGCTGTACTCTTCATAAGTAAATTATTAAGTGCAGATCACAATTAATAGGAAGCTAGATTCTACTTCCATAAGGGTAAAGAATTTGCATAAATTGTATTCTGCTGCTCTGTCCCTTTTCCGTTTGATTATTTACTCAATGATTTGTTTTATGGATTCATGAGTAGTTTAAATTTTGAGCTATAACTTCAATACTACTTTATCGCTCAACTGTTCCACTTTTGGCTATTAGGAGCAATCTCAATTGTCTTCTGTGTCCCTTTGAGATACTCCCATAATTGTAGATTTTTGAGAATTTAAGGACTTATAATGTGCTCTGAACTCATCTTGTATGTTTATGCCACAATCTCAGATTTAGACATTTATCCTGTGACCTCTGAATTCTTTCAATGAAGAATGGTATTGATAACCAACTTTAAACATGACACGTGCTAGATGCTACTGCAGTATCATTGCTTATAGGCCCATGTAGCTGAAAAAGCAACACTCTACATATGTATGTATACATACAAACCCATGCACGTACATGTGTCTAAGTATGTCTGTCCATTGAAATATGTCTGTCTACATAAGTGTGTCTATTGAAGTATGTCTTTATTTTTGTCCTTTTAATGTCCATGAGATAATTTTAAAAAGAAAAGGTGTCATTATTACTTATTTATTTTTATTACTTTTACAGACTGCATTTTGATTCATTGTACACAAATGGGGTACATCATTTCGTTTCTATGGTTGTACACAAGGTAGACTCATACCATTTGTGTAATCATACACGTACATAGGGTAATGATGTCTGTCTCATTCCACCAGTTTTTATACCCCTGCCCCCTTCTCCCTCTCATTTCCCTCTAAGTAATCCAAAGCTCCTCCATCCTTCTCTCATCCTTACCCCTCCAACCCCATTATATATCATCATCCACTTATCAGGGAAAACATTCAGCCTTTGTTTTTTGGGATTGGCTCATTTCACTTAGCATGATACTCTTCGATTCCATTTTATTTCTTACATTGGTGATTTCTGTCTTATTTTTATTTGGTTAGTCTGGCCCAAGTTTTACTAATTTTATTAAACTTTTCAGAGAACCAACTTTCAGTTCTTTTGACTTCCTCTTATTTTTCTGTTTTCAATTTCATTGATTTCTTGTGTGACTATTACTTTACTTTTTTTATCTTTTTGATTGCCATAATCTGCTCTTTCTTGAATTTCCTAAGGTGAAAACTGAAATTATCGACATTAGTGGTTTCTTCTTTTCAACATGTGCGTTTAATACCATTTCCCTATAAGCATTGCTTTTACAACATCTCATCAATTTTGGTAAGTTGTGTTTTTTCATTTAGCTAAAATATTTCTAATGCCCCTTGTGACTTCTCCACTATCCATGGTTTACTTAGAAGTGTGGTGTTTAAGTTCCAAATATCATTTGTCTATTATTGATCAAGAACCTCATTTCGCAGTATAAAAGTACACACATATAATTTTCATTCTTTTAATTTTGTTAAGATGGTT
The DNA here is from genome assembly GCF_902686445.1 of Sciurus carolinensis. Classification (NCBI taxonomy): domain Eukaryota; kingdom Metazoa; phylum Chordata; class Mammalia; order Rodentia; family Sciuridae; genus Sciurus; species Sciurus carolinensis. The sequence goes on from NC_062224.1 coordinate 93,608,556, forward strand.
TATTGCCCAGACAGATTATAGAGTTTTTGTGAAGAAAGATGTTTCATATGAACCTGAGAATTATATTCTGCCATTGGAATACTCCAGAAATATTGACTAGATGCATTTTATTCAGACTGGTGTTCTGCTCTGTAGGTCATGTATTTCCTTCCTGATTTCCTCCTCCTTGATTTATCAATTACTGACAGGTTCAAGTCTCCTATTTTAATGGTGGATTTATCTGTTCTTCAGCTCTAATCAATTTTGCTTCATTTATTTTTGTATGTTCAAGATTATTATGTCTGTTGAAGAACTGATTCCTTTTCTTTATGCACTGTTCCTCTTCATCCCCCATTATCTCTGTCTGCTTTATCTCAAGTGAATATACCTACTCTGTGTTCTTCTCAATAAGTGATGTGGTGGTATATTTTCTAACTTGGGGGGATATAGTTAGACCACTTGCATTTAAAGTGATATAAGTATCTGTTAAACTTTTTCATGTTTATACATATTTCCATTTTTGGAACTATTTTCTAATTTTTGTTCCCCTCCCATTTCTTATTATGTCTACTCTCATTTTAATTTAATTTAGCATCTTTTAATTACATTTTATCTCCTCTCTTAGCCTGTTAGCTATAATAGTTAAATAACTTTAGTAGTTGCTCTATAGCTTACACACACATATATTTAACTCATCTAAATTCACCTTAAATAACACTACACTGGGGCTGGGGACATAGCTCAGTTGGTAAAGTGCTTGCCTTGCAGGCACAGGGCCCTGGGTTCGATCCCCAGCACTGCAAAAAAATAAATAAAAATAAAACTAACACCACATTGTTTCATGTGTGGCACAGATACTTTAGAAGGTCCATGGCAATCATTTTCCTCACTTATTCCAAGGCTAAAATCACCTCAGACATTGTTACTATTGTTTTAAACAGGTGTAACTTACATTAACCAAAAACAAATGTTTACATTCTACCTTACTTTATTCCTTTGAGGTTCCTCCCTTCTTTGTGTGGGTTCAAGTTTCTGATCTACAGTCATTTTTTATCTACCTGAAGAATTTCTTCTAACACTTGGTACAGGACAGGTTTGCTGGTAAAGAATCCCCTCAGGTTTTGTTCCTCTGAGACAGTCTATTTCTCCTAAACTCTTGAAGAATAAATTTACTGGACATAAAAGTCTAGGTTAGTGGGTTTTTTTTTTTTTTTTTTTTTTTTTTGTGTGTGTGTGTGTGTGTGTGTGTGTGTGTGTGCACGCGTGCGCACAGGGGGGTGATTGAATCCAGGGGCGCTTACCCACTGAGCCTCATTCCCTTCCTTTTTGTATTTTATTTACAGACAGGATCTCATAGAATTGCTCAGGCTCTCATTAAATTGCTGAGGCTGGCTTTGAACTTGCAATTCTCCTTCCTCAGTCTCAAAAGAATTAGAGGCCTGTGCCACCGAGCCTGGCTATTTTTTATCAGAAGTTAAAATATTTCTCTAAACTTAATTCTTGAGTGAAGAGTTCTGAGCAGAAATCAGCTGTAATTTACATTCTTGCTCCTCTTAGTGTTCTCCACGTTGGCTTTTGTCCTGGATTTTCTCTTTGTGGTTTCCTGCAGTCTGGACACAGTGCCAACGTGTGTATTTTTTGGTATCTTTTTCTGCTTAATGTCATTGAGCATTGCGAATCTGTGATGTTTATGTTAGTAATCTGGGGATGTCTTCAGCTGTCATTACTCCAAACATTCCTTGTGTCATTCCATCTTCTCATATTAAAATTGCACATATTTCATATCTTTTGATATTGCCTCAATGTTCTCAGAAGTTGTGCTGGGGTTTTTCCCCCATTCTTTTTTTCCTCTTTTCTCAGTTTTTTGGATTTCTACTGACCGGTCTTTAAACTCACTCATTTTGTTCCTAGTCCATGTAATTCTACCAATGAGACCTTTATAAAAATTCTTTTTGTGTGTTCATCTTTTGATTTCTAAAATTTTCTTTTGTTTTTTTTTTTGTTTTGTTTTGTTTTTTTGTTTGTTTGTTTGATTTGCTTTCTCTGCTTACATTACCCATCTGTTTGGGCATACTGACTACTTCCATTAGAGTCCTTAATAAATTAATCAGTTATTTTAGATGCCTTGTCTTAGAATTTCCCTCTTTCATATCTGAGTATGTTTCTGATGTTTGACTGCTTTTCTCCAACTTTTTTTTTTTTTTTTCTGCTCTTTTGGAATTCACTGTAGCTTTTTGCTGAAGGTGGACACATGTTATCTTGGAACAGAAACTGATATTATCAGGCCTTAAAAGTGCTCATGCATGTAACCTGGTAAGAGTTACACTGATTTATTTGCTGAAACCAGAGGTGCCAGGGTTCCTTTTGTTTTTACCTTCTCTTGACTCCAGCTTCCCTGGGTATTCATCCTAAGAGTCTGTGTCTTGTAACTCTTTCTGCTGAGACCCACTCCTATAGCAGTAGAGCCCCGTTGCTGTGATAGCAAGGTGGGGGCAACAGACAGTCCCCTCGACCTAGGTCATAGAGTTTCAGGGGGCTGTGAAGTTCAGAGCAGAGTAGTACCCTTTCCTGTTCCCAGAAACTCCACTCTCTTTCCCAGCCCTCTCTCCTTAATGCCCTGACTGCTATTGACTGTGCCCCACCCTGTAAGATAGACTGAGAGGCCAGAAGGGACTGAAGTGGGGAAATTTCCCTTTGGCCTTTGTGATGAAGAAGGCTCTTGGTTTATTTCACCAAGATTGCTCTTCTCTGCCTGCCTCTGCCAGTGCAGGAAAGGCATCTCTCCCTGTGAGAACCTGGGGCCGTTCCTACAGGCAAAGCCATTGATGCTCTGAGGTGTCCTCTGAGACAGTGACCCCCGGAATCTCACTTATGTGCTCGTCCACACATAGCCTCCAGTAATTTGCCCAAATTACCATTTAAGTGTTCCTGCCAGTTTACTACTCCAGCATCTTCTGCTCCATATAAGCAAATCTCAGCTGTGACTCTCTATATTCACCTGTCTCTCCAGGTTTCATGGCCACGCTTTACTTGGCAATCTCATTGCTCTGAATCATCTAAGAAAAATCACTCGTTTTTCAGTATGTCCAGCTTTTTCTTGTTTTAAGTACAGGAATGATGACTTCCTTCCATTCTAAGTCATAGCTGAATCCTGCTAGTTTCAGTTTTTACCTACACTTGGTTTAGCTTCCAAAATAGGACAGCTAAAATAAAATGCATAATTAATTTTCTTTTTCTAGCCAGAAAGCAAAGTAAGCAATATAGCACAGTGCAAACTAAAGAGTGGGAGCTTTGAAGACATATTGCCTAGTTCAAAACTTAACTGCTACCAGCTTCAGGGGTTTAATTAGTAAAATAAAGATAATAAAGTATCTACCTGATGAATAGGAAACATGGTGCTTGGTACATAGCTTAGTAAATTGTGCCAGTCTGTGCTAAAAAAAAAAAAAAAATCACATATATATGTTGCATTACTAACTCTACTGTGTAGCAGGTATCTTATCAGTTCAAGAGTCCATAAACCCAAATGAAATGTGGAATGGAGCAGCCAGAGATGTTAACAGAGGTAAAAAATTATGTCTCTGCTCTGCTTGGGTTCATATGCTGCATCTAAATTTTGACACAAAGCAAATCTAAGATAAATAAAAGAGGAAAAAGAATTTCACCCCCAAATATTTCACTTTAGTCTTGAGTGATAATCAAATTAATGTGGCAATCTCTTCAAGACCAAAATATTAGTGCCCCTTGCAAATGAGAGTAAAGGTAAATAAAGCAGAAAAGATAAAGAGTTTGGGGTTCAAATGGAATCTGATTTTCTGGGACATGTTAATATATTTTAGGAACATAAGACCCTAAATAGCATTATTAAGTACAAGAGAAATTTAATGAGACTATGTGAGAATACATCTCAAGTAGGTTTGACACCTTCACCTGCTAAGGAATATCACACAAGGAATTTGACATTTGGGTCCCTCAGGAAGCACTCAGAACAGATTCTGGATTATTACAAATTCCTGGCAGCAGGTAAGCAATCAGATGCACGGCCAAAGTCTCCAATGCAATTATAAGGGGCCAGGAGGGTATAATATCCCTAATGAGAGGGCAAGAAAAAGTCTGGAAAGTCCCTGACAAAACCACACTTTGATCAGTAAGTATCTGCTTTGGGGAGGTTTGAAAGTAACAAAGTCTGCCAATTAGCTGTGAGGAGCATTACTTTTGTGCATAAAGCTGTAGACTTCATATACTTTAATAGGACTTTTAACTTTGGGCTGTTGCTTTACAACTTTCAGTCAGTCACCACACAACTGTACCCTGGATAACAATTCTACAGCAGTCTAGCTAAGTAAGTGTGATTATCACCAATGAACCAGAAAAACATCAATAAGAAGAAAATGATGGCCGAATAGGGACACCCGTCACTCACGTGCTCCTCCACAAAGAAGCACTGAAACAAGTAGATATCTGCATTTTCAAGTAAGCAATCATGCTAGAGTGCATGCAATCTTGTAAGATTCAGAGACCTGAATGTAACAGCACAATAAGAGGAACAAAATGTCCCAGCCCCTGCCAGCTGCTCCATAGATAGAGAAGTAGTAATGTCCCCTCTATAGGGGTAAGGATGAAAAAGAGTCCCAGCAAACCATCAGCACAGACACTTTGCAATCCCCCCTCATGGAAAGATTGACAACCCTCACAGGCCTGCAGCCTAAGTAGATAAGTAACCTGCAGAGTTGCCTTTCTTTGGGAAAGGATTTCACATGAGCTCATAGGGTGCTGAAGCCTAAGCCATCCTAAGAAAGGACTTTCTGTCAAAATTTGGACTGCTATGTGGATTAGAAACCTCTGCTCATTCCCATCTCCTGGAGAGCACTAAACTGGCTCAGAAATGGTGCCTTTGACTCAAACCCACTGGCTGCCCTGCATTACACAGAGCAAGTCTTTCAACTTGAGGAGAATGGAAGGCGCCACCATGCCCCGAAGAACAAGAGGGTTGGGGAAACCAGAGACTCAGTCAGTTGTGCGCAAGGTCACACTGGTACTAAGACTCAAATAAGTTACCTACACCCCAAACCCAGGACCTAGGGGAACCTGTCATAGAACCAGGAAAAAAACCTCTGTGGTTGCACAGCTTCCTGGCAAATAGAGGTATGCTGGGTAGTCTTGAGCAACTCCAAGGCTCTGGTTTTTGCCATGATTCAGTTGTCACCCTACACCTGGGATGTACAGCCTAAAAAGGACCAGAGAGAATCTCTGCTGAATGCAGCTGCTTATTTGCATTTGCTTGCTTCTGTGAACACTTCAGTTAAAAGGAATTTTGCCCAGTTCTAGCCACAGCTCGCTCTTCCTCAATCCCTAGCAGGTACTACAGTGAAAAAAATCTCAAGAATATCCCCAGCTGACACCCTGTCCCCAGGCATGCACAGCTAACTAGTGGAGGAGGGACACATTAGCCTCACTCCTTGGCAAGTACAGCCCAGAGAGGAACACATCTACTACTGCCATCACACCTAGCCAGGTCTCACCTTTGACTACCCCTACACCTTGACTGAGCATGTACTGCTCACAAGATTGTGTGTGAGGCCACAGGGTGGGTGCCATGATTCCTGACCACATTTCTCCCTGTGAAGCACCTCAGCCTGAAACACTGTATGGTTAAAGGACAAATATTACAAGCCATCTCAACTACAAGTACAGCCAGTACCAGAGACCATTGAACATAACAGAGCCATCATCAAGAGAGCCTGAGAAAATGGCCATCACCAGACAGGCACCGCCATTCCTATTGTGGGAGTAGACACATGGGGAGCCCTTGCATACTCTGATGTGTATAACACACCTGTCTGAGCCGCTAGGTTGTTACCACTCTTGCCCGATCCACAGAGCAGTGGATATTTCCAATTTTGAAATGGTACATGCTGTGCACAAACTCACCAGTCACAGCCAAAAAAGATACAGAGGAATCACACCATGGTGTCCAGTCAGACATAAACTCAACATTGCATAAAAAACCAGTAATCTAAAAATCATCTTAAGGAGGAGCTGCTTGTGAAGTCATCCCTTAAGAATGGTAGAGATACCCAATCCATTGTCACAAAAACATCAATGTAAAAGCACAAGAAATATGAAAAAGATGGTAATAGGACACCTCCAAAAGATCATCACTCTCTAGAAATGGATTCCAAAGAAATCAAAATAGATGAAATGCCTGATAAATTCAAAAGAATGATTTTTTAAATCATCAAGAGCTAAGGGAATACAGAAAAATAGTTAAATGAAATTAATAAGACAAAATAGGAGACATATATTTAGAAGACTTAGAAAACCTCAAACAGACATGACCAGCATGTGAGTCAGCTTTCCATTGCTATTAAAAAATACCTGAGAAATATCAACTTAGTGTAGGGAAATACTTTTTTTGGCTCATGGTCTCACAGGTTTCAGTCCATGGTTGGCTGGCTCCATGCCTACGAGCCTCTGGTAAGCCAGAGCATTCATGGAAGCAAGGGTGTGGTAAAGTAGATATAATGATGGCAAATAGCAGAGAGAGTGAGTGAGTCAGAGGTATTAGGGTTAGTCCCCAAGGACCTACTCCCTTCAAGGTCCTACCTCAAACACCCAATCACTTCCCAAAGCTCCATCTTTGAACACTGCTGCATTGGGAACCAAGTCTTCAACACATGAGCCCCTGGAGGACATTATACTTCCAAAACCTGATAACTAGTAAATCAGATAATCTCCATTACACACATTCAAATTGTCAAAAATACAGACCAAGAAAATAATTTTTAAATGTGCAAGAGAAAAGAGTCAAGTCATATACCCTATTAGACTAACACCAAATTTCCCAGCAGAAACACTCTGGGGTCAGAAGGGAATGGAATGAGATATCTTATGTCCTAAAAGAAATTAACTGCCAATCAATATTGCTATATGCAATTAGGCTATCCTTCAGAAGTGCATAAAGACCTTTCAAGATAGGCAAAAACAGGGAATTTGTGAATACCAGACCAGGTTTACACAAAGAAGCTTAAGGGAGATCTACATTCAAAAGTGAAAGAGTTAACTAACATCATGAAAACATGTGAAAATACCAGCCCCACTGGAATAGTAGGAACACAAAAGAGAAATACAAAAAATACAAGTATTATCAAAACAACAAACCACCAAACCAAAACAGTGAATAAAAAAGGAAGAAACAGACACTATTCAAAAGCTTAGAAGAAAATCAAGAAAATTACAGGCATCTGTCCCTACCTTACCATAACTGTAAATGTAAATGGACTATATTATCAAATTAAAAGATAAAGATAGGCTAAATCAATTAAAGAACAAAACCCAACAACTAGAAAACCTCAAACAGACACGACCAGCATGTGAGTCAGCTTTCCACTGCTATAAAAAAATACCTGAGAAATATCAACTTAGTGTAGGGAAATACTTTTTTTGGCTCATGGTCTCACAGGTTTCAGTCCATGGTTGACTGGTTCCATGTCTACAAGCCTCTGGTAAGCCAGAGCATTCATGGAAGCAAGGGTGTGGTAAAGTAGATATAATGATGGCAAATAGCAGAGAGAGTGAGCTTGCAAGTCACTTCACCAATACAGATGACACAGACTGATAGTCAAAGGATGAAAATGATATTCCAAGCAAATGGAGACAAAGTGAAAAGTATCTGACAAAACAGGGGGAAAAATGAGAGACAAAGTCACTACAGAAATAATCAAGAGATGAGTTCATCAAGACAAAACAATTATAAATTTATATGCATCTAATGCCCAAGTACCCAATTTTATAAAACCCAAACAATTATATTTAAATGGAGATATAGATTCCAATTCAATAATAATTGGAGAATATTCCACTCTACTGCATAGATTGAAACAAAAATGCCAAAGAGAAACATCAGAGTTAAATTATTCCATAGATCAGATGAAGTTAAAAAACAGAGAACATTCCATCCTACAGACTTAGAATACACTTTCTTTTCATCAGTGTAGGGAACATTCTCTAGAATCAACCATATATTAGCAAATTTGGAAAATATGAAATCAGTTCCTATATATTTTCTGATCAAAGTGGACTGAAACTAGAAGTCAATGAAAGAGAAACTTTGGAAATTATTCAAATACATGGAGACTTGAAACATTTTAAATCAACAGTGGATCATTAAGGAAGAAGAAGATTTAAAAATCTCTTAAAACAAATAAAAATGGAAACAAACATACCCAAACCTGTGTTGTTCATCAAAAGCAGTACTAAAATGTAAGTTTAGAACAAAAATTGGCCACATTAAAAACTTCGAAAATTTTTAAATAAACAATCTCATGATGTATCTCAAGAATCTGGAACAGCAAGAACACAGTTTTCATCAGCTTTTTTGCTGCTGACCAAAAGACCTGACAAGAACAATTAAGGAGGAAAAGCATATTTTGGAACTCATGGTTTCAGAAGTCTTAGTCCACAGATGGGCAATTCCATTCTTTGGGGCCTGAGATGAGGCAGAACATCATGGTGGAAGTGTGTGGAGGAGGAAGCAGTTGGGAACATCGCACCAAGAAGCACAGAGAGTGCACTTGCTCAACAAGGACAAAATACAAAACCCAAAAGCATACCCCTAGGGACCCACCTCCTCCAGCCACACCCTACCTGCCTATAGTTACCACCAAGTTAGTCCCTATCAGGGAATTAATTCCCTGACCAGGTTAAGGCTTTTATAACCCAATTATTTCACATCTAAACCTTCTTGCATTGTCTCACACATGAGCTTTTGAAAGATACCTCACATCTAAAGAATAACACACACCAAACCCAAAATTAGAAGGAAAGAAAGATAAGAATAGAGATGAATAAAATAAAATCTTAAAAACAATACAAAAGGTCCTTGAAAAAGGAATTTTTTTTAAATGATAGAACTGACAAATTTTGCTTAGTTTCCCTCACCCCAAATAAGTGAAATTAGAGATGAAAAAGGAAACATTACAACTGATTCCAGAGACATACAAAGGCAAATTAGGTAATATTTTCAAAAACTATATGATAGCAAATTGAAAAATATAGAATAAGTGCAACAGTTCCTGGACACATAGAACCTACAAAAATTGAACCAAGAGGATATTTCTAAAAACTGGATAAATCAAGAATGTGTAATGAGATTGCATCAGTGAAAAAAAATTCTCCAAAAAAAGAAAAAACCAGAAACAGAAGTCTTCCCAACTAAATTTTATCTATCTTTTAAATAAGAGTTAACACCAATGCTTCTTAAACTATCTCAGAATTGAAAAGGAGGGAAACTTCCCAACTCAGTCTGTGAGTTCAGCATTACCCTGTTAACAAATCCTGGCAAGGACACCACAAAAACACAACCTTATGCCAATATCCCTGATGAACAAAGATAAAAATATCTTTAACAAAATACTACCAAATCTAATTCAACAGCACATGAAAAAGATTATACACCATAATAAGTGAAGTTGGTTTCACTCCAGAAGTGCAAAGATAATTCAACACACAAAAATCAATAAACATTAATAAATATATCATACAAAACAATGAAAGATAAAATTTATATGATTATCTCACTAGATGTATAAAAAGCATGTGATAAGATTCACTATCACTTTATGATAAAAGCCTTAAACAAATTAGGTATAGAAAGATCACACATCATCATAATACAGACTATATACAACAAACCCACAACAAACATTATATTGAATGGGAAAGCATTTCCTTTAAGATTAGGAATAAGAACAAGCGTATCCATTCTCACTGAACTTATTGTAGCGCTAAAAATTTTAGCTAGAAAAACTAGACAAGACAAAGAAATGAAATGTATACAAATAGAAAAGGAGATTTCATTAGCCCTATTTGTGGATGACATGATTCTATACATAGAAAAACCAAAAAACTCCACCAAAAGCCTATTGGAACTGATGAACTAATTTAGGGAGATAGGACACAAAATTAACATACAAGAATCGGTAGCTTTCCTGTACACCAATAATGAACTTCCTGAGAAAGGAATCATAAAATAAATCCCATTCATAATAACCTCCCCCCAAAAAATACCTAGGAATAAACTAGGAAAGTGAAAAACCTCTACAATGAAAATTACGACACACTAATGAAAGAAATTGTAAAACACAAAGTTGGAAAGTATTCCTGTGTTCATGGATTGGAAGAATATTGTTTAAAAAGTCCATCTTCTTCAAAAGGATCTAAAACTTCAATGCAGTGCCCCTCAAAATACCAATGAAATTCTTCACTGAACTGGAAAAAAAAATCCTCAAATTTATATGAAAGCACAAAAAATTGTGAATAACACAACTAATCCTGAGCAAAAAGAACACAAAGTTGGAGGCCTCACAAAACTTGATTTTAAGCTACTTCAGAAGCAGTAACCAAAACAGCATGGTACTGACATTAAAAGACACATAGACCAATGGAAGAAAACAGAGAACCCAGAAGTAAATTCACACATCTACAATCAACTGATTTCCTGGACAGAGACCAAAAACATACTGAAATAAGAAAAGTTTCTTTAACAAATGATGCTGGAAAAACTGGACATCCACAGGTAGAAGACTAAAACTTGACCCTTACATATATCATCATGTACAAAAATTATCTCAAAATGGACCACAGACTTCAATGAAAGACCTGAAACTCAAACTACTAGACAAAACCAAGGGTAATACTTTAGGATAATAGCATAGGCAATGATTCTATGGATAGAACAACCAGCACAGTAAATAAAATTTAGAAATTGACAAAATTACATCCTACTAAAAAGCATTCACAGAGCAAGGAAATAAGCAACGGAGTAAAGACACATCCTACAAAACAGGGACAAAAGTTTGCTAAGTATTCATCTGATAGTGGAATAATATCCAGAATAAAGAACCCAAAATAAGTTAACAAAATAAGTAATTCAATTAATAAATGCACAAACTATCTGAGCAGACACTTCTCAAAAGAAAAAATACAAGTAGCCAACAAACATGAAAAAAAGGCTATTGTCAACCCTCAGGGAAATGAAAAACCTAAACTACAAGATACCATCTCAGTCCAAATAAAATGGATAATATAAAAACAAAAATTAACAAATGGTGGCAGGAGAAGGAGAAAAAGGAACTCTTGGTAGCGATGTTCATTAGTATAACCATTATGGAGAACAGTATGCAGAGTCCTCAAAAACTAAAATTAGAACTACTATATGATCCAGCGATCCTATTCCTGACTGTGTATCTAAAGGAAATGGGGTCAGCATAGAAGAGAGATACCTACATGCCCGTGTTTACTGCCATAATATTCATAGTACCTATGACATGCAATTAGCCTAGGTGCCCGTCAACAGTGAAATGGATACAAAAAGTATGCTAAACATGCAAGTGGAGTATTCAACCATAAACAAAAATGATATCCTTTCATTTACAGAAAAATAGGTGGAACTGGAGGACATTAGGTTAAACAAAATAAGTCAAGCAGAGAAAAGTGTTGCATGTTTTCTTTCATTTGTGGAAGCTTAAAAAATATTAACATTCAAAAATTCTACCTGAAAGTAGAATAATGATTACTAGGAACTGGTAAAGGAGCCAAGTGGGAGGTGTTTGAGGCTGAACAAAGAGTAGATGGACATGATTGATGCACGTTGTGTGTATGGAAATATCAGTAAATTCCGTTGATGTGCATAACTAATATGTATTTTAAAATGAAAAACACCATTAAAAATAGTAACTCTCAAATTTAGTAGTCTATGGAAGATGCAGTCCCCTCAAAAGCCATCTCATAGACCTCTAGGAGTTCCTATGTTGTATCTTGGGTATGTCCGAGTTTTTGACTAATCATTGGTTACTGTTATGGTTTAAATAAAGGTGTCGCCAAAAAGCTCATGTGAAACAATGCAGGAGAGTTTAGAAGTAAAATGATTGGGTTATAAGAATCGTAGCCTAATTGTGCATTAATCCCCTGATAGGGATTATCAGGGTGGTAATTGTAGGCAGGAGGGGGTGGGGCTGGATGAGGTCGGTCCCTCGCAGGGTGCCTTTGTGTTTTTTTTGTTTTGTTTTGTTTTAATTTTTGGTACTGGGGATTGAACTCAGGGGCAATTGACCACTGAGCCACATCCCCAGCCCTATTTTGTATTTTATTTAAAGACCGGCTGTCACCGAGTTGCTTAGTGCCTCACCCTTGCTGAGACAGGCTTTGAACTTGGGATCCTCCTGCCTCAGCCTTCTGAGCCTCTGGGGAGATTTATATTTTGACTTTGTTGAGTGGAGCGCTCTCTGCTTTTTGGTGCCACATCCTGAGTCACTTTCCTCCACCACACTCTTTAGCCATGATGTTCAGCCTCACTCAAGCCCTGAGCAATGGAGCTTGCTATCTATCAACTGAGACCTTGAAACCATAAGCCCCAAAATAAACTTTGCTTCTACTAAAATTGTCATAAGATCTTTTAGTCACAGTGGGAAAAAGAAAAAAAAAAAACAGACTCAAACACATTCCCTTCTTTCCTTATCTACTACCATGTACTACCATCAAAGGTGCACATTCTTGCACTAAGAACACCTTAAATGTAATGTCATCTTAATGCTGATGGGTCACCCAGAAGGTCAGGATGCAGCCAAAATCAGATACATTCCTCTGCAGTTCCCATTGTCAACACTGCGTACTGAAATGATGGAAGATGCATCCAATCAGACAGACCACGTAGATGTTGCTTATGTTTATTTCCATGCCTTTCTAGTAGGCTCTCATGAGTCCACAGAAGTGTGCTGGTAAACACTCTTGAAAAGATATCTCCTGTATTGAAAATGCTCCTGAGAGCCTTGTCATGTGGAGGACACACATGTGCTGTCTATTCCCCCAGATTGAGAAAGCACCCAGAGTCTTAAGATGACAGACCTTTTGGATTATGACCTTGAAACAGGTTCAGACTGGGGAGGGAGAAGGAGGGATCTGGAAACATAACCAGCCTATCTTTCTTTTGAGACACACACACATGCCATCTTGCCATCTGAACTAAATTCAAATCAACCTACTCCCACATCATATCAAATTCTGACAATGTGTTTTATTTTTCTTTGCATTTAAGAGAAATTATAAAGCTTATGGTTGTACTTATAAATGAAACCAAACTGTAAAAGGATGAGAGAAATAGCTGTCATGAAGTACTTAAGAAAGCAAAAACTTTGTAGTCTCAGATTTTTTTCTGTAGCAACCTAAGGCAAAGGATTTGGGTTCTAAATAACATTGAAATTGAGGTATATAAGCAATCAGACACGATTTTTATTATCACTTGAAGCATAAAGTTTAATAACACCACAGACTGGTAGGAGAGTTCAAGCCATACAGAGGTCAAAAAAAATCATGTCTCAATTGACAGACAAGGAAATTTAAGAACCTGATCAAGTACAAGCCTATTCAAAGTAAGTACCAAGAATTGCCAGAGACAAATGTAAATTGTAGAGAATGAAATTCACCCCTGATCTTTATAGTATACTAAGTTATTAGAAACACTGGTATATATTAATTACATTTAATCACTCATTATCCCTTCAATATGAAGTGCTCTGCATCTGAAGATGCTTCCTTTTTGATGTAAGCTGTTAAAGGATCCATGAGTCCCCTCTAGAGGTAAAAGCATTTTCCATTTTACTTCAGCTTTCATATCAGAACTCATAGAATCTTGTAATTCTATTCCTATGGGAAATACAATTCTATAGCAGTCTTCATCTTATAAATGGAGCTGTTTAATTTAAAGCCACAGAATGATCCCAGTGTGTTCACAGCACATTTGTAACTATAATACCTTTGGATATGTATTCTATTTGCCATGTATTCTATTGATCCATTGAAAATATTTTGCTTCTTATAAGAGGCACTAGGGGACATTCATAAAGAAAGTGAAATGTGCCTTATACTTCAAGTTTGAACATTAAATGTAATGGATTGGTGATGTGAATGAAAGACCAAACCAATACCTGATATTTTATTACTAGGTGTCTGTAATTGAGTTCAGTTGTCCTTTTCTTTCTTGATATCTTAATGCAGTTGACTTCAAACTGGAATACAAAATGTCCATGGGGCGCAAAAGGACCTTCGTAGTATGTGGCAATGGTCAGTTTAACAAAATCAATTTGCAAACATGCGTAACGATATGTCCTCTGTCCTAGGATTGATTTGCCTACACGCTCTGTAAGGTAAAAGCATCACTCAGAATCAACTATCTTGGTGCGCATTATGCTTTAGATATGAGGTGTTTCCCAAAAACTCTTGTATGAGACAATACAAGAAGGTTTAGAGGTGAAATGACTGGAGTTTGAGAGCCTTAACTCAGTCAGTGAATTAATCCCTTGATAGGGATTAACTGAGTGGTAACTGAGGACAGGTAGGGTGTGTTTGGAGGAGGTGGGTCATTGGATGTGTAACTTCTGGGTATGTGTTTTGTACCTGGCAAGTGGAGTCTGTCTCTCTGCTTCCCGATGCCATGTTTCAGCTGCTTTCCACTGCCACACACTTCCTGACATGATGTTCGTCTCCTCCAGCCCAGACAATAGTCAGTCATCTATGGACTGAGACCTCTGAAACTGTGAGCTCCAAAATAAATTTTTCCTCCTCTAAAATTGGTCTTGTCAGGTCTTTTAGTCACAGCAGCAAAAAAGCTGACTCAAATGCTTCCTTGTATAATCTCTTCTTCTTTTATGAAAGAAAAAAGTGTACTCATCTTTGTACAAACTTCTGAGGTACCAGACAAGAAGAAATTCTGAGATTTTGATGTTGGATGTTTGGAAAATGAATAGCTTTAAATAATGTGTAATATTCTACAGGTCTAGTATGTGCTAATGCTTTGCTTTTAACAAAATGGAAGATGAATTCAATCAGCATGGTCAATGACAAATCATTAATAGACATTTTTCTGATAAACATTTTATGATTTGGCATGTCACTTGAAAAGATCAAAGTAGTGAGTGACATTGTTCCATGGTTTCATAGCACTTGTATCTCAAAATAAAACACAAGATTAAAATTGATTGTGAGCATTCCTTCAATGTAGCAATAAATAATGTTCAGCTACAGATTTGTAAAGTAATTGGAAAAATTAGATACATCTATTTCCTTAGGGAATGCAGTTAAATATTTTTATTTAATATTTAATAGTTCCTCAAAATTTATATTTATGTTCTTTTGATCAATTGTGTACTAAAGACAATTGGCATCATAAACCAGTTTAATTTTTTAGCAGTTCAGTCAAAGAAACTTTTTAATTAAATTTGGGATGATGAATATAATACTTTAAAATATAACATTAGGATAGATAAAAGTTTAGAGCAGAAAAGGGAAAATGTAAAATTTATAAATTTTACAGAAGAGCTTTTTCACTCCGATTTTAACGAGTCAAGGTGCGAATAATTTATTATAGTATTCAGGTAATCTTCCATGTGTAAAAAAAGTGATCATTTTAAAATATAAGTATTGATAGTATCCTGAAAATATATTCTTGGCAACTATTTAAATTTATGATGGCAAAGTTGAAATGTCAACTCAGAAGAATGAGGGTCACGTTTCTTTCAAGTACTTTCAGGAAATGTGGTAAAATAAAATGTTTGAAAACTACTCGAAGTATTATCTCAAGGAAGACCAATAAATAATAGGTTTCTAAGAAACATTAAATTCTCCCAATTTCCAACCTGTGAAACACCTTCTCAATACATATTTCCCTTGAATTTTTCACTTACTGTCCATATCCCTGGAGCTCCAAGACGTCAGGAGTCCTGAGCTACTTGTTCCCACTACTAACAGTTTCAGTATGTCCCAACGAAGTTCACGTATGCATTCATAGTACATGATGGCAGAGTCTTCAGGAGATAATCAGGATCAGAAGAGGTCATGAGAACAGAGCCTCCATGATAGCAGTAGTGGCTTCACAAGATAAAGATAAACCCAAGCTAGTATGCTCGCTATTCCATCACGTCACATCCTCCACCATGTGAAGAAGCTGTAAGGAAACCCTCTCCAATGGACTTGGACTTCCAAGTCTCCAGAACCATGAACCAAATTAATTTTTATTCTTTATAAATTACCCAGTATTATAACAACAAGAAAACAGACTAGGACACCACAAAGCGCCCCAGCATACAGAACAGTGTCTCCATTAAAACCACTCAATTGTATTGCAGCAAATACAGTATTTTACTGCCTACATTGTTATTTTTATTTTGAGCCATAAATTCCTCTGAAATAGAAAATCTAGGGGTGTGCAATTTGACAAATATTCCAAGTCACTTTGGAATTCTCACACCTAACATATGCATGTACACAACTTAAAAAGCAAGCAAGAGAGAATGAGACAAAGAAGCCAGATGCAACTTTCACTCATTCAACAAATATTTATTGAATGCTTTCTCAGTGCCAAACACTGTTCTAGGAAGTGGATACTAGCAGCTAACGGATATATCCCTCCTATTTATCACACAATCTGCTTGCAAAATACCTTCTAAGTCTTGAATCAACTGGAAAAACTTAGGATTCCACACCAACTGGCTATTTAATTAGATTCTAATATTTGGTTTGCTGTGGTAGTTGGGTCATTTATTGGCATATTCCTAAAGATATTTTTCCTCATGGTAAGAATTTTGTAGGTAGAAGGACTGAATTCAATTTTAGAAACTGGTCTGGTAATATTCTGTAATTTTTCTGAATTTTAAAAGTATTCATTTTGAAATTTAAAAGTAGTCATTTGATATAATGGAAGACACAGGGTCTCATTGACTCAGTTTCCCTGAGTTCAAAATATGGAAACACATAAATGAAGGAATTTATACCTACCTTGCTCTAAGTAATATTAGAGGATATTAAGTCTACATTTACTATTATAAGTAATTTATCCAGCCATTTAAGCATTTAATCCTAATTCTTCAGTCTTGATGCAATTCTTCAGATCACAGTAACACTCTCTCTGAGGTAAGTCATCTGGCAGGTCTACACAACCGCCATGATTTTCACTTGGGACTTTTGTTCAAGTCCTTTCCACGTTCTCTCTGTTCCTGGACTCTAGGTGGGTGTCAAGTGCTAGTACCAAGCCACACACAGTCAATTACTTTTCCTTTCATCATCAGGTATTTTCACAGTCTAAGATTTACATTAAAACCATCACCAAAATGTGCTAAAAAGTGTATTTTCCCTGTTTTCTCACAGATTCTTTTTCAGACTACCATCCCATATGCAGAAAATGCCAGATTGTGGTATTTCATGTGAAAGGTCTGATCACAGGCTAAAGTTATGAAACAGAAGATTCGACATGTACTAAAGAAATTATCAGCATCAAGCAGTGTTCATTGATTTCAATGACACGTAAAAAAATCAGATTTGGTTTGAAAACTTTAAAGGAAATTATAGTACAATCAAAACCCAGGTTGTTTTTTAAACTCAGACAGTGGTCCTTATTTAAAGTAATTGAAAATCAAAACATTTAGAATTCTCAGGGTCCAGCATAAAAAAAAATGGAATTGGATTAAAAAGTATCAAGTATATTGAATGGTTTCTTTTCCCTATGTCATCTGGATGTCTCAGAGATTGGGGAGAATTCTAGTCCTAAGCATTGGAAATGTACACAAAGAATTAAGAAAGGAAATAAAGTAGCAAGGGCTGGGAGACAGAGATAAAACTTGCAATTAGAAGTCATAATTTCCTACGCATTGGTTTATAAATCTGATACAACTGAAGCAATTTCAATAGCTTTGAATATGAAACAATTTTTTTTTTTTCTTTTGAGACAGGGTCTCACTAAAGATGCTTAGGGCCCCACTAAGTTGACACTAGTCTCAAATTTGCATTCTTCCTGCCTCAGCCTCCTAAGTTGCTGGGATGGCAAGAACCACCCTGTCTAGCTTGAAACACTCAGAATTTAAAGGTACTTTACATATTTAAAAAAAAATCAACCCAATTTTAAAACTGAAGCTTCAATAACTGAAAGGGACAAAGGCCTGTTTGACTTTCTGGTAACAGCTTCAGATTCAAGATTATTACAATTAATTCCGTAGTCAGTTCATGTACCTCCATCTTTGTATGTCCTTCTCCTTCCCATTTCTGGGTATACACAAAGGTTATTTCTGAGAAGAGCAAACCATCTGTTCTAGTACTTGTTGTTTTCATTATATCAAAATTTTCTCTTGTGGGAGTATTATTCCTGTTTACTATTTTGTGTTTTTCTAGAAGAAATCTTCCCAGGTCCTTCCTCACTTTCCCCTCAATCCCTTCTTCAGACTCTGGTACATACCACATATTTCCAATTCCCCATGATTTCTGTCTTCCCTGAAACATTTCAGAGGGTGGATAAAAAGCTTTTCTAATTACTAAAAATTTCACTTTGTAACTTCAAACCCATTTATTATGGTTCTAGCAATCTAAGGAAAGAGGGAAAAGAAGAAAGACTACCAAAGAGATATTATCACAGCAGAGCCAAGAGTACAGAAATGTTTCACCATTCCTTAGACCCTGAGGGCATTTCTGATGATGAACAATGGCGTCCACGTGTGTTTTTATTTGTTGTGTTGTTTTGGTTTGGGTGTTTGTGGTGATAGAGGAAGCTGAGGAGATTAATGACTTGTTATTTATAACTTAGTGACAGGGTTACTCTTGATTAACACCTATCTCCACTAGATTGTAAAAATCATGACAAGCAGGTTCACAGTCAATATTACTCAGCGCTATAGCCTTGGTACATAATACTGGATGGCACATAATGGACAATTAATAAATATTAGTGCTTCATTACATTTTAGAGTAGAGAAATCATCACATTTAATTATCAAAAAGTCAGGAAGAACTACATTTTGATTAATACAAATACCCTCCTACCACCAGGAAAAAAAAAAGTATTGCAGGTGCCATCTATTTTGGAAATTAGTGTATGACTCTTGATAAAAGAAATTACCAAGCAACAAATGTGCCCCCTTTCATATGCACAAGTATCAACCAGTGTTTTTACAACAAAATGATATTGTCTTAAACTTTTGAAGGAGTCTTGCAGCCTTGGGAGCCTCTTAACTTAGAAGAGGGCTTCATTCATTCATCCGAGTTGCACAGCTAGTTAGTTGCAAAACTAGAATGAGAACACTGGTTCCCTCTCCTCATTCCCCAGGCAGATTTAGGAATTGAACATGTAGCACTTCAGTATAAACAGAGATAGTGAATATTCACCTTTTAAGTCATTTAAGTATTTTTAAGTATGAGTATGTTTTTAACATTAATAACCTGGTATTGAATGTACTAGGAAAACTGATAAAGGAGAATAAATCTTTTTACATTGAAATATGCTATAAAATTAGAAACTTTAAATTTCAGTTCTTGGGCAGGGGAAGCAAAATGGAGGGGTGAATCTGCTACTTTTCTGATCCTATTTAAATAAATCATCTTTATTCCTTAGAGTGAAGTGCTATTTTCCTTCTAACGGTGTTTTCATACATACGTGATTGTGAGGGGGTGGAGGGGGCAAATTGGTAATTATCTTCGTTAATGAAATGTACAATCATTTCACTTAGATTTTAAATGGGGCTCAACTCAAATTCATAAGGCCCATTGAATAAATGGCTATTAGGTACAGTTTAATGGCTTGATGCGTGAGTCATGTTTTTCTGTGGTTGGTTCTTACTGCACATTCAGGGCAATTAGGAAATTTGATTCTCTTTCCTGTATATATATATATATATATATATATATATATATATATATATATATATATTCCTTGTATTCAGAAAGTTCAACCCAGCAAACAGTAAGAAAGCCAAAATGTTACAGAAGTGAGAAGAAAACTAACTCTGATGATGATGGTACTCAAGGTTTTAGTTAAACTCATTTGCTTAGAAAAGCTTCCACTAAGCACAAATTTAAAGCAAACTTTAAAATACTCCATTATATATTCTTCTACAAGGCATCGTATTAGAATATGCTTCTCATTTTTCTTCAAATTTACATACATGGTATGAGGTTCTGAACACTAACAAGTCTATGCTCTTACAGCATTTAAAAAATTTAGTATCAGTTAATAATTTTAAAAAGACAGGTACACATGCAAAATACATCCCTGTACTTCCAAAGTTTGCACCTATTCAGACTAAGTTTTGCTGCTTCCGTTATGAATCAGAAGAACTAAGTTGATGAGCACTTACAAATATCTCGCAGGTGTAGATTTCATATGCTACTATATTTACTTACATAATTTCCCCTTTTTCCTCTGATATTTTCTCTGTAAAAGAGAAGGCATTAAGTGGAATTCATATGAGTGTCTTACACTACCTCACACTTAAGATTCTCACTTCCACTTTGAAAAGAAGAGCAACTCATACCGCCTGCAACATTAATCAGAAAGTAGGTTTGCTAATGTTTTTCTGTTCCTTCAGCAATTTTCCATATTCCTAAAAAGTACCTCCTAGAGTGAAATAGCACTTTAAATGAGCATGCCTGTTTATGTGTTAAAGACAGATGGAGAAGGAGAAAGAAGAGGGATAATTAAAAGGAGATGGAAAATATATTGACATTTAAATGTTCTTTCCTTTGAAATGTTCATCCCACATCCCTTTCATTTGTGTTAACAGGAAGGAAGCAGAGGAAACATTCCTAGTTCTTACCTGTGTTTCCCATGGGCTCACTAAGGGGTTCACAGTCTGCTTCTCCCACATGGGGTAAGAAAAATGATGTCCAGCGAAGAAAGGAAGACAACAGGACAAGGTAAAGGAGTTTGTGGTGATTTTTGCTTCTCCAGTTAAGAGCTAGAGTGCTTATTTAATTTAGTCATTTGTCATTCTGTGTGGACATTACACATTCTGTCACCAGAGCCTCTATTAGCAATGTGACTGCTCTTTCTATGAGTCTCTGTAGATACTTGTGTACTACTTTCTGTGTGTACATCCTTTCATATTTGTAAGGGGAAATAATGATGTAAGGATAGACAGACACAGATAAGGCAGGGTGCATATGTGTGAGAGAGAGATACATTAAAGGAAAGGACTAAAGAATGTGAACAAAAGAAAAATCTGCAAAGGAAGAGGTCCTGTGATAAGGTTTGGAGATAAAGACAGCCATCTGAATGTAACAGCAAGGTAAATTTTTAATTGCATACTTCAGTGTACATTTTTAAAAGTCTGTAGCTAAGTAAAGAAAGGACAGCGTATAGAAAAGTATGGGGGTATTATGAGCCAGAAATGTTTGCTCGGAGACTGCTCTTACGAGAAATTTGTAGTTTAGGCCCAGGTCATGGTCTGTTCTTTCAAGTCACATTGTGGTCAAAACCTGTGCTCAAGTGATATATTAGCCAGTTCTTTCTATTATATAAATTGCTTTTTGGAATTCTGGAAACTAACTGAAAATCATGCAGGAATTGACTGCCTAGGGCATGCTCCACTTCTTCCTGTAGACTTCGAGCAATTGCAATCTATTTTCTTTTTGGCAAACTGATTTAGGTTTAGGTATAGGCAAGAAACCCTCTATTTGAGTATCAGTAGCTCAAAAAAGGAAAACAAAAAAAAAAAAGTTAACAAGATGTTCTCATCAGATTATATCATTGCAGGAACACTTTATCTAAGAGTAATAAATCATCTCCCCTTAATGTCCATATACATAAGAATGGTATATATCATACCCTAATGTTGCCAGGAACAAAATACCATCAGCAAAGAAGTTTTCATCCTCCCAAGTCACTCCCCCAAAACTTCTGCCCACCCACCTTGGAGATCCTCTCACCCCACTGGTTCAGGGGTACCATTTTCAATCATCCTGCAGACACATTTGCCATGAGCAAAGTCCTGCCACAGACTCACTCGACTGAACTGTTTATCTTGTGGATTCAGGGATGGCATCCATATCCCCAGTTCCCTGGCAGCAACCATGTAATATGAATACACTCATCAGTCACAAAGGAAACCAAGAAGAGTACAGGACAGGAATAGCTGAAAATCCCTGCTCCTAGCCTCCTTGTTGTAAATTAGGTATTTCAGAAGGGGAGACACGAAGATGCCTTTTAGTAAACTACTATTATAGTTCATCAGGAAGGGCGAATATACTTTGCAAAGTTATTTCTTGGGAATTTATTCAGTGTCTCTGTCGCAGCTGTAGTCTAAAGCAATACTTCTATAAGAATGAACAAAAATGAACAGGTGAATGAATGAGCACAGGTAGGAACTATACACACTTGTTTCATCTCTGACCTTTCTCCATTTTTGAAGTCAGATGCCAACAAAAGAATTGGTAGGAGATTAAGCAGGGTTGGAACCGAGGAATCTCCAGTCTAGCTAGAGCTCTGGGGACACATCAGCCATATGATGGCCCCTATCCCCTATCACAACAGCAATTTACTCTCAAACAATGATGGACTAGTTGAACTCAAGCAAGTCACATTAATTTAGTAACAGAGCCCCATTAAAATCAAGGGCCCCAACTTGTGGTCTTTTCCCCCTAACTTCCTGATATAAGTTTTTTTTTTTTTTTTTTCTCTTAACTTCCTGCTGACAACAGAAACCAAGAAGTTATCCCACCCTCTGCACAGGTCTGTGTCAAGGAAATAGGAATTGTGGCATCCCCTGGGCAGCACAGCCTAACTAAATTTACCTATGTGTATCTTCTGACATTTGTTTTTATAAATTATAATTGCTTCTGTAGGACCAACAGAGACAAGTTAGTTGCTTCTCCCCACTTTTGAATAAACTGCATTAGATTCATTTTTCTTTTTTTGGATCATTTACTTCTTTTGTGAGTAGGTGACTGAATTTGGCCAGCCAGGATCCAGGCGGTTTCCTGGCTTGTCTGCCAGTAAAAGATTTTCCCATATTTTTTTTCATGAAATATATTTTGTGTTCCTGTAAGTTAAATATAGTCATATTTCCTTTTTCTCAGGCTATCTCAGTTTTTGTCTTATGGGTATGTGCCTTCCTAATAGCCTATATGAAATGCCATTAGTATGTAGGGATTCTAAAGAAATTCCCCTGATAAGGACTAAAGGAAAAAGTTAAGCAACCCTCTGAAAGCTCAGCTTTCAAATTCCATTTAAATGTCTCTCAAATAAACACATACATATAACAATTGTTTATATTGTTCTGCATCAAAATATCATCCATATATTCTCTCTTCAGTATACACTATGCTGGATCGTATGAGTACTGATATGAGCAGCAAGGGATCCCAGTTCTAACTGGCCATAATATGAGATTCGACTCCACTAGACATTTTACTCTTGGCAGTTTAGGCAATTGTTAAAAGATCGAGTTCTAGAGACTGAGAACCACAATTCCAGGGTCTCCTCACAATGACTAAAGTTGAACGACTTTTTTATATTCTTCGAGCCCAGCTTTCCCTTATCTGTAAGTTGGCCAACACAGCCACATCATAATCAGTACCACAGGTTAATTGTGAGGATCAAATAAGTCAATAACTATCAATCTTATCATGGATTCTGTCATTTATGAAGGTCTTAAAAATGCTAACTGGCAGATGAGTGTGGTGGCACACACCTGTAAACCCAGTGACTGAGAAGGGAGGATCGTAAGTTCAAAGCCAACCTCAACAAAAGTGAGGTCTAAGCAACTCAGTGAGACCCTATCTCTAAATACAATACAAAATGGGACTGGGGATGTGGCTCAGGGGTTGAGTGCCCCTGAGTTCAATCCTTGGTACCCCAAAAAACAAAAACATGAGAAATGGCTTTAAATACCTTATGCTTCTTGTGGTACCAAGAGTAATAAAGTTAATGGAGTAGATCTGATCTTCAAGTCTAGCTTTAACACTCAGTAGTTAGATGATCTCAAGGGAGTTTCTCCAGACTTCTGGAGACCTGCTTCCTTATCTCCACAACAAGGCTGCCTGTCAGAGCATTGCGAAGATAGTAAAGTACCATACAGCCCCAGACTATATTATTGTTCTAATTCCACAGTAGGCAATGGATAAAAGAATCTAAACATGATCCTATGTGGAAGCAACACAGAAAACAAAACCAACAACCACCTTGAATGCTCTCTGCAGGTTTGGGGTCAACAAGAAAATTTGGAAGTCATCTTTACCTTCTCATGTCACCAAATCTTTTGTCAATTCTGTCTATACATAGTCCTTCGGTAAGCTCACCTCTTTATACCACAGTTACATGGCTCAGACTCTGTCATTTGTTTTTATAGCCATTGTAACTGCATTTTAGATACATTCTAGGCTGTTCTTCATACGGTAGCTAGGATGATATTATAAGTAGAGATCAAGGCATGTCATGCTATGATTAAATCCCTTCAGCAGCTTCCCATTGTCCTTGGGACAAAATCCAAGCTTCTTAATGGGATGTCAGCCAGCATCTACTGCCTCAGCCACTATCCCCCAAGTTGGCTAAATGCCAAAGATTCTGAATGCACCATCACCACATTCCCAAACACTATGCATGCTGCCTCTGACAGGACCTCTCTCCTCCCTCCTCTTGGCCTAAGAAAACAAGCCTGCAGTCTGAGCCAAAGGGAACCTTCCTCAGGCAGTACTGACTTAAGGTATGTAGGGATTCTAAAGAAATTCTCCTGATAAGGACAAAAGGAAAAAGTTAAGCAACCCTCTGAAAGCTCAGCTTTCAAATTCCATTTAAATGTCTCTCAAACACACACACACATAACAATTGTTTATATTGTTCTGCATCAAAATATCATCCATATTTTCTCTCTTCAGAATACACTATGCTGGACCGTATGAGTACTGACATAAGGACCCACCACACCACCACTATAAATGCTGCTTCCACCTTCCACCTCTCCCGACATAACTTCCAACAAACTGTGTGTACGTTATTTGGTTAATTTCGACTTCCTGATATATAAAATAATCCCCTCTCTGCATATGCCTTTTTTATTCACCCCTAGTATAGTGCCTGGCCCAGAGGAAATGATCTGGAAACATTTGTTAAATCAATGCATTCAAGTGTAACGGCATAATTCAATCATGTGTTTATCAGGCGTGGAGCTGGAGAATTACATTCTGATTTTTGACAAGTTTTTTCCTTCAGTACTTCTGAGGGAATGAAAATTAAGAACAGCTTCTAATTTTGCTCCCTTTTCATAAGGAAGAAAAAAATTAAGACTCTCCCTCCTCCGTCACTCAAATTCTGTTTTATCTTCTCACAGAGAAAGGAACTCTTTCAGCAAATATCTTTAGATACAGAATCTATAATTTCTTGAAGGTTGGTCGTAAGAAACAAATATGAAAATAAATGTCTCTTGGGCTCTGATTTATTCCATTCCATCCCTCCCCATGATCCCCTGAGCCAAAGTGAAGAGTCTCTTCACAAGCACCTGGATCACGCATCCCCCTATTGGTGCCAGGAGGAGGGCGCCAAGGATTCCAGGCAGCCATCTGTGTCACCCAAGCTAAAATCCACCTCTGGAAAATACACAGTAATGTTCCCTTAGAGAAATATTAGTTTCACTTCACTGCTCTTTGTGGCAGATCTTATCCCACTTTGTCTTCCCCTCTCCCTGAATGCCAGCCTCACGGTCCTTTTCTCTCAGCGGGAGAGGATTCAAGTCAGATGCCATCACAATCACTTCGTCCTCCCCTGCAGAGGGGTGCAAAGACAGTGTGCATGTCAAAAACTCATCAGTTCCTAACGGAAGGGTGACCTTCAGAGATCACATGAGTTGTGCATTTAGAGGTAACAACCTGCACCTAACAAACCATGGGCGAGAATGAGCCTTGCCTCAGGGCCACTTTCCCACCTGAGATCCTCCAGGAGGCCCTGGCTCTCTGTGACTGAGCCCAGCCCCTGATGTGGCTGACATCTGCCTCATCAGCTCTCCTTATCTAGAAACAATACCATCCCAAGAGCACTCCTGTTTCTCCTTGATTTTAAAAGTCAAAGGACTATGGTGACTTTTCCCCTCAAGTAAAGCTCTGATGAAACTAAATTATTTAATTCCAAGGAAAATTGCATATTAGATTTTTTTTTTTTTTTTTTTTTGTGGTGCTGGGGATCAAACCCAGGGCCCTGGGCTTGTAAGGCAAGCACTTTACCAACTGAGCTCTCTCCCCAGTCCTGCAGATTGGAATTTTGACCTCCCATCCCCACCATCTCCTCTGGCCACCCTTCTGCAATGTGCTCTTCTGCAAGAACCCACGTTCTTTTTCTTAACACCCCCAACGAAGTGAGAAAGCGATGTTTTCACAATGTCAGTGATGCAAGTTGAGGTGAGAAAATCTAGAATCTTTCAGCAGTTTTTCTGCATTTACCTTAACAGAGAAATAAATTCAACTAGATCTCCATCAGCAAAACAGACCTATTATTTGGAAAATGATTTGTTAATATTAGCCACATGAAATCTCTATTTTGGAACTAATAATTTTTTTTTAGATATCATCCCCACTGCTCTGTATTATTAATTTATACTTTATTTCTTGGGTTTCCATGCTCATTATGTTTTGCTTTATGGATTTTTAAAGAGCTGATTATATACTTTTTCAGTTAATTAGGTCACTTTGCAATACTAGACTATAAAAGGCAGTTTTTAAAACAAAAATATTTCTTACATGTGATGACAAGTTAATGATTTAATAATTTGTTACTTTGGAAAGAATATAAATTAGCTATTTTCATAGTTGGATAGATTGCTAAATAAAGAAAAAAGAAATGTACTAAGAAATTAGGATTTCAATTATTCTAATAAGAGAGCATTATCACTTTAGCCAAAATTTGTAGTGAACACATTTTGAGGTATATGCCTAAACCATGATGCCTGCTATAGACACTATCCCTACACATAGGCCTTGCTGAAGGTGACAGTGGATATCTGAATCGGTATTACATGACTCCTCCATCCAACCACAACCTATTGAACCAGGAGTAGCTATCTGATTCAACATCAGCTCCTCAAGCTAGACGGAGCCAACTAGTTCTTTCTCACTAATTTGAATGTGTTTAAGGTACAGGAAAATAGGGAATATTTATGGGAAAAACATACATCTTTGGACCCGAGAATGGTATTTTAGTCTTACACATTCTGAGGAGTAAACAGAGAAAGCCAATTATCAAAGAAATGCAGAAGAATGACACAGATAAAGAGAAAATCAGAGATTCGAGAACATATCCTTAGAAAGCAAACAAGATGGGAACAGCACCTTCTTAATCCCCAGATCCAAGGATATATACCCAGGGATATATATCCAAGGATTATACCCATATTATATGAACATTCTTCATTTCCACATCTCACTTTCTTATGGGATGGATATGCTTCATTTTCTTCAAGCGTCCATCTTATTCTCCACTAAACCCCTCTATCATTAAATTAGACTGAGTGAAGTATTCTTGCTTGAAACTGAAGAACCCTTATTTAAAGGAGCACATGCACAAATTACTGTATATTTGGAAAATTAACCTTTGAGTGAAGCTATTTTTTGAAAATTCATGCAATAAAAATTCAAGTAAGATTCAAATCAGTATTTGTAACCTACAACATTATCCTAAACAACAAAAAATTTTAAGAGTCAATTTTCTTTTGTCTTTTGTCTTAATAAGAAAGCATTTAACACAAGTTAGTGGATAATACAAAAATGGATTCATTAGTGTGATCATAAACCAGTCCACTGGATAGAGTAAAGAGGATCTGGTCTGTAGCATTTGATGATTCCTATGGTGTAAATACTCACTGGGCCCAGTTTTAAGCTATCAAACCAACAACACTAAATATGGCATTGAGAATAGATATACCCCTTCTGCTCTGGAAGCCTCTTGAACTAGTTCCATCATACTGCTAGATATGCTCCAATAATATTTCAAGTCAAAATAACTGAATTAAAAATTGATTGCTTTAATCTACTTAGCAAATAGATTGAATAATTAACCCATAGTTAATTAGTCCAGTACAGCATGAATTCCAATCCTAGTGGAACTGGGGTTTTGAGATGAAACTAGATTCCCTGCTTTGCTAATTTCCTTCTGGGTTCTTGTCTCAAAAATTTGAATAAACTCCATGGACGGTAAGGAATTTAAGAAAAAACAGTAAGATTTATTTGAGAAGAGATAGAACACATGAAAACCCATTTTGGTGTGCTAGTTTAGGGGCTTATAAGGTTTGGGGGTATGAGCATTAACTAAAATCAATGTTAAATAGGCACTGAAATAGTACCAAAGCCATTGGTCAAAATCTATGTTCAACGGACATTTAAAAGGTATCAAGGCTATTGATTTTTGTCCTTTAGCCTGAGTTTTAATCCCTCCTATAACTCCCATTTGGGTTCACTGCCACCTTCCATTTTCCCCACCTCTCTAGGACAAAGGAGTTGGAATGTTCCCACAGGTATGACTCGTAGTCTCTACATTTGAAAAAGGCCTTGATGGGGCCCATTACCCTGACTCTGATTTGCTAGTGGTTTGATCTAAACAACTGAGCGAGAGTAACCATGTACCCTACTGCTAATGATTTCACACTACTTTAACAAATTACCATTGACTGGGTGCTTGAAGAAAACTTCTATTTCTTCCAGTTCTGGAGGCTACAAAATCTAAAATCAAGGCACTGCCAGATCCAGTCTGGTAACAGCACTCTTTCCAATTTGCAGACTGTTTCTCATTGTACCCTCACATGGCAGAGAGAAAGATCTTGTCTCCTTTCCTCTCTTGGATCGCCTCAGAATGGCTCCAACCACTTAGCCCACTGCCACCAGAAGGTCCCATCTTGTAACATGACATCAGGGATTAGGATTTCAACACATGAAATCTGGGGAGACAAAGATTCAGTCCATAATACCTATCAGTTATTGAATCTTTAACTTCACCTCTATCATCTATTATGTAAGCTCTACCTTCCCAAAATGCCATACCTAATATGAGTAACAGATTTTAATTTCTATAAAGGTCCTATCCCAAAGTTAAAAAAACACAAAAGCCTGTTTGTTTGTTTCAGGGAAATACAGATTCTAAAACTGAACATACAGTAGTTTATCCTTTGCTATTTTTTATTAAGTATGATTTATACGTCTATCCCTACCACTGCTTCATACTTTGCCTCCTTTAAAAACTCATAGCATCTTATACATCGATCACAAAGACTAATTTAATATTAGTGAACATGTCATGCTCTCTTTCACTCTGCTTTTTCAGAAACTAATCCTCACACTTCTGACTAAATTTGTACTTATCCTGTAAGTCCCAGAAAAATTTCCACATACCCTTAGTCTAAGTTTGAGTTCAAACTCAGACTAAGCCTTCACTATGATCCAGTTTAGACCTTTTCCCACTATATGATAGCTATTGCCACAGACTATGGTCTTTTGATGTTTATAAACCTGACTTTCCAACTAAATCCTCAATCGCAGTGTCTAACACAGTGCGAGTGAATCTGAGTTCCATAGATGTTCACTAAATGAACCTTATAATTAAAAAGTATTTTGTCTTTTCTATAAGGAAAAATATTTGCTCATTAAGCATAAATGGGGTTAGGATGGATCATTAAGAAGCAAAATTTTTGATCTTCTTATTCCAACTAAGTAAAATTAGAAAGTTGAAAGAAATCTTTCTCTATTTTCAGAATCATTTCACCTGTGTTAATACTGTAGTACCTGAGCATATGATGCTACAATGAGGCTGCATAAGCTACAGTCACCATCAGAAGGGCCTTTCCAGTGGGACATGGTTGTCTGACAGTCTGAATGTTCAAGTATGATATTCTCTCAAGGCTTTCAATTGATACTCAAAGACCTCACTATTACGTAGTAAGAGTTATTATTCTACAAACTCGTTTTTCTAATATATCCTATAAAGGTTTTTGTTCATGTGGGTCAAAGGAGGGGTAAATTAAATGACAAAAAAATAATTTAATGTGAAGTTACTTGTTTGTTACCCCATTTTAGAAAGAGGGGGGAAAAAATCCTGCACCTCAGAGAGACTAAGTACCTTGCCCAAAAAGACCTCGACCCCGGAGCCTCTCAGAACCCTGCTGTTGCTTTCTAATATCCTTACACATTGCATCCCCTCATTGCCTTCTATTCCTTTTTCTTTCACTGTCATCCATAGTCAAAATGAAAAGTTAGCAGGAAATATCAGAGGATGCGATGATGGACACGCCTGGCATCCTAAAAGAAACCGCATACTCTAGTTACTCCAGTTCGCTCTTGTCCTTGACAATGTCAATTTATTCTGGGTATCAACTTCTATTTTAATTTTGTTTGGTTATTATTTCAACATCTTTCTTAACACATTTGATTAAATAAACACCATGTGTAAACAAGTGCTTAGATTTTCGGCTGAAAATAATTTCTAGGGATTAGAACTGCATCAGATTTAAAGTGGTCAGAGCTCTGTAGTATCTCATTGACAGAATATTCACAATCAGGGATTAATGATAATCACAGACACAAATAAACACATCTTTTATTTCCTGTTATAACTAGACATACCACAGCAAATTAAACAGACATTTCTAATATCTTTCATTTATTGGATGTGGAATTCCACTGCTTCATATTTCCCCGATCTGAGCAAAAAAAAAAAAAAAAAGAAAGCAGCAGCCACGTCTCGAAGTGAGAAACTTGTTCTGTAAAAAAGCAGATATGAAATGTTTTCATTTTTATAAATGACTTGCCTGTACAGTTCTCTATTATATATTAAATGGTTCCTCTGATTTGAAGAACTTCCAAGCTGAACCTACCAGCCGGCAGTATTGCCCAATATAAACAGTCATTTGACAGAATGAAAAAAGTCATTCCATCTTCTCTTTAATCTTTATGCTTCCTTCTCTGCCCCCTTTCCATTTACAACATAGAATGGACTTTTGGCGATCAGTCTTAGCTCTTCTATAATGCAGTACCTCTTCCAAGGCAATTCTGTGCATTACCAACTGAGAGGAAATGAAAATGTATACCACCAGCAGACTAATTTCCTATCAACGTATTTAGATCTGCTTAATTTTCCCATGGAATTCAGAAATACTGAAAATGTCCCAGAGTGAAGCTCCTAACCTGAATCCCTAAAGGGAAGCAGCAGAAATACTTTTTTTTTAATCAATTCTTCCAGATTCATAAAGGAAAGCCAGCCCTAATTCAAACTAATAAAAATGTTGCAAGATGTAGGAAACTAGGAGGCTAGAAAACTCACTCAAGCAAGTTTGATTTTTAAAGCTGCAGAAAAATCTCAAGAACTTAGTGGCCTAATAAAATACCTGCCATCAGGACTGATGTGTTTATGCCCTTGAACATGCATTTTGTGATGACACAGATAGTTTCTGCTCTTGAGTAACTGTATGTAGGCTTCCAGCCAGTTTTGCACGGAAATTTTTTTATTCCTCAACACTGCTTGGATCAATAGCAGCTCAATATCATTCATGATTAGTACAGAAGTGTGCTTTCACTTTTCTGGACTCTAAGCTGATACAGATGAGAAGGTTGGCTTTAACCCTATTAACTTATAGCAGGGATTAAAACAAAATGTTATGCTACTAATTCAAGCTGCACACTTGCTGCTAGACTCCTAACACTGTTTACTCAACCTTTTCCTGCCTCATGGCTCCTCTGTTACATTTCTGCCATCACTCCAAAATTATTCCATCTTGTAAGTTTCCATACTTATCTTCACTTCTTGAGCTAATGCCATCCTGAACTTTTTTTTTTTAAGAATACAGTTCATTTGACCTATCTCAGTTTTTAATCTGCTCATCCAAAACTTCTTCATACATTCAGAAATATTTTCTCTCCTTTCTGGAAATAAACCTGGTCCAGTGCTAATTCTTTCCAGAATCTTGTTTCATTAGGTAATTTCTCCCACTTAATCTCTAAATTTTGTCCTCACTCTCCTAGACCCATGCCCCATTTCTCAGCCCCAAATCCTATCCTTTCCTTTGCTCTCATTAAATGTCACCATTTTACTTGTGTTCCCTTCCTACACTTATTCTCAGTTTTACAAATTACAAGAGTGACTTACTTGTATTATAAAATACAAAAAAATTTAAAGATCCGATCAATTGGTATCTGACCATCCAGTGATACAGTGTCATTATTTAAAGGTATTCAAACATGTACATGTAAACTTTAAATAAAAACTGATCATATGTGTCACTGACCAACATTTATTGAAAATGCCTTTCTGTGTCAACAGAAGTAAATCTCACTGAAATGTTATCTTTCATTTGGTTGTATGAATAAACTTATCTCTGGTATTAGCAATTTAAGCTGAGTATATAGATTTCTTCTATTAAAAACAATGCTGTAATAAAGATTATTTTGCCTTTATCTTTGCAAACCTGTGTAATCATAACCTTACAGTAGTAGGTCCTTGAATAACCACCTGCAGAAACATTTTAAACGAGTATCCTAAATCACACAGGGGTTCTCTACCATTAACTCAGCCGCAGAGCTGTTATAACATGGGTCTGGTCACCACTGCCCTAATAAAGATGATCAAATAAATTTTCATCCTAGTTTACAACATTCTTGCTCTCCACACATGATTCGATGACAGTCATTTCTCTCCTCTTGATGAAAGGAAGAGTTTCATCTCCTGTCAATCTCAATTTTACCCCCATCCTTCTTACCTTTTTTCCCACTTGTCTTCTTCCTCCTCCTTTAGAGATCTGAAGAGTCTACATTTCTCACCTGGGATTTTACTTCCTCACTTTATCCTCCCTAAATCCCGAGTCTTGTACCCATGCTTAGTTTTGATTGCCACCTCTGGCTAAACTCTATCTTCAGCAGAGTCTCTTCCTGAATTTCCTGCCTCCTTTGGATATGTTTTCCCTAATGTCCCCCTGATAACAAAAAGCTAACAGGTTTAAACTCACACTGTACCTATAGCCTCTGAACTTGACCTCCTTCCTACTGCCATTAGTGCCTCCAGCAACCTCACAAGCTGAAAACTTCACCTTGAGCCTCCATTTCTCACCATACTCCAAAACAGTCAACCATTACTGGTTCTGCCTGAGCCTAGCATGTCCTGAAACCCCTGATACCTGTTTTCCATTTTTTTTTTTTCCTTGCCCTTTTATCAGTGGAAGAAATAGCAAAGACCCATTTTCTTCAAGAAGCACATATCTCAGGCTTTCTTGGGGTTCACTGACATCGGTTGACAGTCAAGTTGTTCCTTGGAGTCTCTTCAGTTCTCTACTCACCCTCCCTAAGTCTCCCCAGGTTGACAAAAAAAAAAAAAAAAAAAAAAAAAAATTGACTCAAGCCCCTTAAGAAATTTCTGGAAAATCTGAGATTTTCTTACTGCTCAGAGCCCAGATGAGGAAAATAAGTAGAATGGTTACAGGGCGCTGTAAAACCCTGGGAACAGCTTCATTTTCTCTCACATTTTGAATTTTGCCTTTCTGTCAAACCAGGAAGAGAAGAGAGGCCTCTCTACATGAGAGAATAGCTGCAGCATTGATAGCAAGGATAGTGTTGGCAACCGACTCTCGTGAAGGCAGCTGGCAGTCGTGCGGATGTGACCGTTTTGGAAAATGCTTCGGCAGCCCTTGTAGCAGGCAGCACTGGCACAGGGGGCAGGGGCACTGGTGACAAGCAGCATGATGTGCAAGAGGGAAGGAAGATACCAGCAGTGGCTTTGGCCTAGGCAGAGGTGATAGAGCAAGCGTGATCCTGAACCTCTGTGCAGTCACAAGGCCTGTTAGGAGGGCCTACTCCCAGCACACAAAACATCAGTCTGCTACGTAAAGCCATTCACCCTGTTTGGGTGTCCCCTGAGGAAAAGGCAGCATACTCTCCTAACCCCAGACTGCACAGAAGATGAGAAAAGAAGAGCTGAAATTCAAGAACATAAGTGGCACAGCCCTGTGGAGCTTCTTCAACAGAAGTCAATTAAGATGTTGAAATGAAAAGTAACATTTAGCCCAAGATCAATATGTCATGTTCTCATTTCAGCGTAGACACTGGGTTTTATTATTCAAATCTATACACAGCAGGTCTGAGATGGGCCAACGCTTCTGTTCTACTGACTTGGTATAAGAATATCCGATAGGCTCCACTTCTCCGAGAATAGCTATTTCTTTACAAATCCTTTAATAAATATTCAGGAGAAGGAGTTCATTGACAATCCCCCCCAGATGTGAAGCTAATTAGGCGCTGATACCTCAGCTTAGCATTTAGCTCTCTCTTACCAAAAAGGCTTCTTTTAAAGGTGTTTGTTTTGAATGTAAAAGATAAACTGAAAAGAAGTATGGATTAAGACCTCAAAATTGCCCTCTCAAAGGAGTCTCTTCTTTTTATCAAAAGACAAAGGAGATAAATAGGAAAAATCAAACTATTTGGGGGGTGAGGGAAGGAGTCCTAGAGGAATCAAGTATTTCTCACTGTTTTTTAAAGCTGTCAGCACTTTAAGCTGCTAATTTTCCCCCCACAGATTTTTAAATAAGCTCATCAAAAACCTAGGAGTCTGAAAACTTTAATAACTTAGAGAAAAGATTACTTTTCCCAAAGAAGGATTTTATTCCACTCACTCGGCTTTACTTTCCTATCGTGTATTATTTCAACATAAAATTTAGTCTCTCTGGGCACTAGACTATGGCTGCAGGTTTGCACCACGGTTGGCAATTAATCTCTAAAATAAATTCCACAAGAAGTTGCTATAATACATCAAGATTGTGTTGTAATGGAAAAAAGTCATTCACATGGGATACCAATTTGGTTTGTAATTTTCCTCTCTTAAAAATAACAAATGATTTTGCTCATCCATGGCCACAGTGACCCCTGTCCTCTAGGGTGGCACTGGTGGGAACCAAGGGAAAACAGACTTTGCCATACCCTGAATGTGCCCCCTTTATTTCAGGATGAAATTTAGGGAACAATTGGCTTGTTCTCTCTTTAGTCTTATGTGGATAAGATTTCATACCAACAACCCTGAATTGGATCCCACAGAGACAAAAATCTCTGAAAATTCAAGTAACAAAATTTAAGGGTAAGAAAACTGAAGCTTTCAAGCAGTGAGAAGGTAGGTCTTACTAGAGTACACACAGTACTTTTGTAACAAACCATTATACAACAAAAAAATTACCATTAATTACCATTGATTCAATATACCCTACAATACATGAGAACTTCACTTATCAACCCCATTAATACATCTAGAAAAATGATCACAAAAACCACCAGAACTGTTTGCTCTATAGAAAATAATCTATTGTTACCTGATTGCTTTACCCCACTAAGTACCAAATACTTAGTGTCACAAATAGTCTGAAAGAGTTCATCAGACCCCTTAAAATGTATAGAAATTGACACACAAATACATCTGTGCGTGCAACTCAACATCAAAGTGGGTATTGTTTCATCCCATAGGAGTTAGACTTTGAGGTGGCACTTTCCCCGCTAATTGCTCAGCTGCCCAAAAGCACTAGAAGCCTATAAATCCCACAGTGAGTAAAATTTTCTCACATCAGTGAGGGTGTTCTAGAAGTAAGCAAAAATGAATAAGAACTTTAAATTTAATTAAATATTAATTCTACTTTCTTTTTATATGCCATTGAGAATCACATCTCTTTCACCAAACCATTTTCTATGGCAGTGTAAGAGAAAATTAAGAATGTCTCCTGCTATCATTACGTGTACTCTCTAATGCTTCTGTTTAATTTATGCAAGTCTGAGTTTTCTGTGATTTATTTCAACAAGTCTATAAAAATAAATCTGAGCATTTTTTACAGTGTACCTGTAAAAAAAAAATAATAATAATAAGCAGCAGCCCAAATGTGGGGGTTGGTTATTTCTTGTTTTTAATATCTCTTGGTAGGAGGTAAGGATTTTATTATCCTACCTAGAATTGGCATCAAGAATTAATGATGCACAATTTGTTGAAAGTGTTCCATTCTCAAGTGATTGACTGATTTGACAATGCTGGGAATTGAACTCAGAGGCCCTCTAGCATTAGTCTACATTACGACCAAGACTCGCCCCCCCCAAACACACACACACACACACACACACACACACACGCACACACACACACACACCTTTTTGGAAATAGGTTCTCTTAAATAAGTTGCCAATTCTGGTCACACACTTGTGATCCTCCTGTCTCAGCCTACTCAGTGGCTGGGAGTACAGGCACGCACCACTGTGCCTACTTATCACTAGTTTCCAGTCTTCATTTCATAATATGCTGCAGCTAGCTGTGTTTAAGCACAACCCCATCTTCCTAAATGCCACAGGGGATGTCCCACCTGCTTCCATGTGGGAGATACAGTACCTCTAAGAGAAAAGACAACCACTTATATCCAGGAGGAAGAACAAAAGACATGGGAGAAGACAAAAGGCAGAAGTCAAGGAAGAGTGGATGCTTTAAGAATCAACATTATGCTCTGACAACCTCAGGGACACTCACAGTCTCTGCGGTGATCATAATTCATGGATTGTTAAATAATTTATCCTTTCCTCCCTACTTAGCCTCATTTTTTTGGAGGCCTACTTTGTCACCAGTTCCAAATCACACTCCTTTAGACTTGGCATAATTATAAAGAGAGATAAATGGTAACGCATAAAAATATGTTCTTTAGCCAACATATTCTATTGGTTGTTTACTTATTTAAACTTCTCTGGTTTACTTCTTTAAATTGGTCATCTGGGCGAGATACTAGGTTTATTGTAACAATGCAAGCAGCACTCAAAAATTCTTTAAAATCACCCTTTGGCATTGCCTTCCAAGTCAGCATGTTCTATTTAATAACCTCAGTGGGAACAAATTCTCATCTTTTGAAGTTATCTTGTGAATACATTTGGAGATCCTGTTGGATGGTAATATTTGGAGTCTTTTTTTCAGATTCAATTTAGATCTGTACAAGAAATTACAGACATAGCTATTTACAGAACATATACTATGTGAAAGACAAAAATCAGACAGTCCTTGTGCACAAGAGGTCACTGTAGGAGACACGCATGACAGCTCCATTCACCATGTGCACATGGGGCTGTGTGCACCTAACAGGTGCCACTTGGTTCCGTGTGACATGTGGAGATCCAACATGAAAATTTCCCAGGGATGAAGTTTCCTGAACTGAGAAAGGATGACTAAGACATTCTAATCTCAAAAACATTTTCTGTGATTAAAGACAGTTTGACGTTTTTTTTTTTTTTTTTTTTTTTAACAAAAGCAATATAGCATACAATGTAAAGGATGAGGACAGGAAGAACAGAGTAGAGTAGACCAGAGAAATAAGCAGAGGCCCAAAAGTGGTGGTTGGTCATTTCTTGTTTTTAATAGCTTTTTCTAAGGAGGTGTTCTTAGGATAAGACTGAGAATAAGTTCAGAACTGCATTTCAAATGACCTGTCCTAAGGTGATCATGCCCTCTCTCTAGGTTATGGGAAGAATACCACTGAGAAGTAGCAAAAGCAGTGATAGTGAGAAACGGGAGGAAATAAATTAAACAGCATGTAGGAAATACAATTAGAAAGATGTAATCATAGAGTTTACTCAATGGTAACAAAGAACTTCCAGTTTATGTTGTGGGAACTGAGATGGAGACTAGCAGTCAAGCACATCTGGTAGGATGATAGAAAGATTGAGAAGCGAGTTCTCCAAGACAGATTCAAGCGCTCCAAGCCAAGAGAAACTACCACCACTCAGGAAGAGGCAAAGCATCTAGAAAAAAAAATAGAGGCACCATTCTGCAGAATCCAAACTTACAAATGGAAAAGGGACACTAGAACCTTAGCATTTTGCTTCAGCAAACATGAGGGAACTAAAAAAATATCTGTCAAATATGCACAGTCAGAATTGAAACAGAAGCCAGTACACAATGAGGTCAAGGTACTAAAGAATATGAACTGGACCAGAATAAAGACATTTCTTTGAGATACATTTGCTAAAGGATGTCACCAATTCCCTAGTGGAAAAATTTAATACCAGAAATGTTTTGTACATCATTTTAAGTGTACTGAATTTGAATATGTGTATGTGTATGTGTGCCCATACTTCAGCAAACTATAAAGGGTATTACTAAACATTCTCCAGTCTTATTTTGTTGTCTTAAAAGGTTATAAATTAACTTCTTTTCATACTAGTGTACCCATATAGATCAATATAATGAACCCCAAAAGAACATCATGATATTTTGATGGCCAAAGAGACCAAATGAGTGAGTACCTTCCCTCTCAAAATCTCTACATAGGTTGCAACAGACCAGAAAACTGAACAGGTCAGTCACATCTGCAATAGTACTCTGCCAAGTATCTGAAGGTTTAACAACAGAATACAAAAATGGAGATTTAACTATGATATTTCAATCACAAGAAGTTACTCCTAATAATTTTGTTGTTAATTCATTGATTTTGGTTTAGCTGATTATTTAATATTTAACAGGACTTGTACATTAAAAACATCAAAAGAATTTTAAAAGCTCATCTCTCACAGGTATTAAAGAATCAAAATAGCTACTTCAATTTAGAGACTTCTACATGTTTTCAAATATGCTGTGACAGGTTATCAAACCACATCAGCTATTAATTGTACAATTTACAGTTATGTCATAAATAAAATGCTTTCAGAAAATTAAGGAAAACAGAGCAATCATGATGCCTTGGGTTGAGAAATACTGAATGCAAAGTCTTTTTTTTTTAATCAAGATAACTGATCATTACTGCTCATTTCAAGAAAACTTTTCTAAGAATTTATAAATTTGAAGGTAACTACTTGACCAGAAAGCACACATTCACCAGGTGTGCATATGTGCACATACACTAAAAGTTTAGAATCAAATTCCCAGTTTAACCAAGAAAACAAAAGTTCTCAGAAATGAGGAAGCCACATAGGACATAATTAAAATTAATAAAGTTCTGTTCACTGCCTTGAAAGACCTCAGTATCAAGAGACCTTTCCAGAATGGCATCTTACATGCAGAAGAGAGACATAACACAAACCTTATACATAGTCTGAGACGAAAAAGGGAAGGAAAAGAAATTGGCAAATGTATAGACCCATTAACACATTTTCTAGATAATGCAATAGCAACAATTCCTGATCAGTGCAGTTAGAAGAGAATAGAAATGAAATAGCATTCAAAATAGGACATATATCAGGACAGAAAAACCTGAATTAAAGGGCCACGTATATTATTTGAGTGAATAAGTTTAAGTATTGATAAAGGCTTAACTTTAATAACTTGTTAACTTGTTAAGTATATGTTTTTCTAGGGCAAATATTGTAAGAGGAATAGAGTAGATAAATCACATACTACTGAAGGAAAAAAACAATGAAGAAAAAAATTACCTAAGCATGGTTTTTAAAAGGAGAAAAAGTTATGGAATATGAAGAATAGAAAACAAATGTTACAAAGACTACAAATGTTAACCAACCAAAACTTTGTGAATAACAGAACAAATACACTTAAAAGAAAAAATTGCAACCAGGCACAGTGGCCCACACCTGTAATTCCAATGACTCAGGAGGCTGAGGTAGGAAGATGTCAAGTTCAAAGCCAGCCTCAGCAACTTAGCAAGGCCCTGAGCAACTTACCAAGAACTGTCACAAAAAAAAAATATATATATATATAAATATGTATATGTATACATATATATATATATATATATATAAATATAAATCATCAGTACTAGATCCAGGAGAGTCATATACAAATCATCTAAAATATAATTCTAACCATATTTACACCTAATACCACATGATAAAATATGGAGAGCAAAGCTGACAGAACCACACACAAAATGTAGACAGGATCTCATTTAGTGAGAGATTTAACACATCAACTACTCAAGATAATCAAATTAAAGAAGCAGAAAAGATAAGCAAATGGTCAACCTAACTTAAACTTGATCTGATTATAAACATACACACATATACAGCTATACCAATACTTGGATATGTAGATGTATATCAATGCAACCATTACTAAAACAATCTGAATTTTAAGCACACATAAACACTATCCTATATATTTGAAATAAGGAAAATGTCAGTTTAAATTTTTAAAAGTCTCCTTTAATGGAAATCAAGGCAATTTTGTGAAAAATCAGTAACAAAATGTTCATAAAATATGTGTATTAATAAATTGAGAAAGTCATTTTAACCCCTGAGTCAAATAAAAACTTAGAAGGAGGGTGCTAAGAGTCAAATTTTATCCCTCTGAAGTTCACATTTTAAAGCTTTAACTACTAAAGTTACAGATTTGGAGAAAGAGCCTTTAGGAGGTGTTTTGGTTTGGATATGAGGTGTTCCCCAAAAAATCTCCTGTGTTAATGCAAAAACGTTCACAAGGTGAAATGATGAGATTATGAGAGCTGTAACTATTCAGTCCATCCTAGCTTGAAAGGACTGACTGGGTGGGCACTGTAGGCAGGTGTGGCATGACTGCAGGAGGTGGATGGCTGATGTGTGCCCTGGAAGGGTGCATCATCCTGTGACTCCCTCCCCCTCTCAGCTTCCTGACCCCATCTTGAGCTGAGCTGCTTTCCTCTGCTGGGAGCTTCCCCCATAATGTGGTGCTTCACCTTGTTCCCAGAGCTATGGAGTTAGCTGGTTATGGACTGAGCTCTCTGAAACCATGAGCTCCAAAAACAAATGTCAATCAAGTTGTTCTTGTCGGGGTGTATTGGTCACATTGAAGCCAAAGTTGACTAAACCAGGTAACTAGGTTTGGATGGGGTCAATTCCAGTGGGGCCCTCTTCATGCAATTAGCATTCTTTTAAGTAGAACTTTCAGAAGGCTCACATCCAGTCTCCAACAGGTAAGAACACAGCAAGAAAGTGTCTACATAGGTATGTACCACCCAGGCCAGTGTTTTGTTATGGTAGCCTGAGCAAAGAGAGATAGAAAATGTCTAGAACAAAATGATAAAATTTTATATTTCAAAACATTTGGGATGTAGTTAAGGCAATATTCAGAGAAATTTTATCATCTTAAATATTTGTATCAGATAACTTGAAAGGTTTAATGAGTTAAGCTTTCAGAGTACAAATTGTGAACAAGATCATAGAAAAACTCTCATAAAAAGGTAAATACCAACAATGTCAGAAATTAAAAGGCAACATTAGAAAAATGCTAAAAGACTAAAGAAAAATTGACATTATGATTTATATCTATCAATATTTGAAAATACACATATTCCTAGAATAACTTACCAAAATTAAATCAAGAAGATATTATTCTTGTAACCATTAAGAGCTGCCCTTCATTTGTAATTTTCAATATTACCATAAAAAAGTTCAAGATGGTATCAATCAAATATCAGGAATGAATAATTCTTGAATATAAAAAAAATACATTTTATATCATTTTCAACATTTCATACAATATTGGTTTTATCCCAGGAATGTAAATTTCATGAAGCATTAGAAAATCATTTACATATTCATAGCATTTATAAAGAAATACCGCTTGATCAAAATAGAAGCAGAAAAACCATCATTTAATGATTTAACATTATATATAATTATATATAGAAGAAACAAATTGACAAATGGTATCAATTTCTAAACAAATTCAGAACAAGGCAAAATTTTGCAGTTGCCAGGACCTATATGTATTCAACGTTTGACTGGGAACCTTAGCCATAGGAAGACCCATTTAAAGTAAATATTAGAAAGGATGAAATCCAAAATGTCACATAAGTCACAAATGATATGAGTGTCAAAGCAAAATAAATGTCAAAATTGAAAGAAAAAATATTAGTCAGGGAACAGTTTAGCAAGTTTACAAGTCTTTTTTTTTTTAAATAAATTTCCTTACACTGGCCATAAAAACATGTATTTTTAACACTTTTGAGGTATAATAAATAAAGAACTATACATTTAATATGGATAGCATGGTGAGTTTGGACAAAGGTAATGAGAGGTGATCAAGGTGATGGTTATATAGACATATCCCTCACCTCCCAGTCTCTTCACATCTTTTCATTCTGCCAAGAATACTTAGCATGAGATCTGCCCATTTAACAAGTTTAGAAGTGCACAATATTGCATTTTTCCATATAAACTATGTTGCATAGATTTTAAGATTTATTCATCCAACCTAAACTACATACCCACTAACTTCCTGTTCTCCCCACCCCAGTGACTAATAAACCACTATCACTCTCTGCTTTTGTGAGCTTAATACAAATTCTCATATAAGTAAAATCTAAATAAGTACATTTTGAAAAATGGCATTTTCGATAGCATCAAAACTATAAAACTTAGAAATAAAATTTCAAAATATGAAGACAGATGTTTAAAAATATATAACTGCTGAGAATAGAAGGCTAATGTAAAAGATCATAATAAACTATGTTTATGGGTTGTAATAACCAATTTATAAAGATGTCTATCCTATCCAAATTGACCTATAGATGCAAGTGAATTCTCAACAAATTCTACTTCATTCTGGTGGAACTTGCAATAACTGACTTTAAAACTCATATGGAAGTTCAGAAGCAAACCTTTTACTAGTAACAGATGAAACAAAGATAAAACCTCTCTTTAAAACCTTAATGGTTCTTTTATAATTTATGCTATAGCCCTGTGTGACACATTTAATAAATGACACAAATATAAATGCTTTGTATTTATATATATGTTATATATGTTAGGAATGCCATTTTTTTAACAAATAGAGTCCAATATAAAAAAAAAAATAAGAGATCTCCCTTTTCATGGATAAGAACTAGGGCAAATGAGAGTCATCTGCCATTTTTTTTTTTTTTTTTTTTTTTTTTTGACTCCCTGGTGAAACATCTGATTTTCTGAGCAATAAAACATTCTAGGGTGAGGTCCTATCTTTTGGTCCCAGGGGCAACTTGGCCATGGTCGTTTCCAGTGCCCTTCCTGCCAGGGACCCCTGCCAACCTCCCCAAGCAGTGACCCTGGAGCAAGTGCCATCAGAAGACAGAAGGTGGAACACTTGGTCTGACTACATCAACAGGGCCCCTGGAATCACTAACTTCTCCTGGGTTCGACTCCAGGGAGAACCATCAGAAGGCAAAGGGCGGGAGGACAGAGGTCAGCCCATTCTTACAACAGCCCACTACTGCTGCTTGCCCCAGAGGGCTCTGCTCCTCTCCTGCAGCTGGGGCTGCAGTCTTCGCTCTCACCCCAGAGGGATTCCCAATTCCCTGCAGGCCTAAAGCAGGACTGCTCCCTGCTGCACTACCCCAGTCATGTGTTGGTTTTGCTGTCCCCAACTTTTTAATTAGCATCTGCATCACACTTTCCTTAATTATACCACTTGAGTGAACCGTCTGTTTCCTGTGAGAAACAGTGCTTAATTGCAGTAACTTTCCTTTTTATGAGCTTTCCTCTGTCATAGGAGTGAAGACCCAACTGGCGTCAGAATGTCCAAGAGCTGTCCTGTTTGGAATTATATTCCATAATTGGAATAAAGTCACCAATTTTGCACTTGAAATAAAAGCAAAGCCTTTAAGGAAATGTTTTAGTATAGAGGCTAAAGCATGAAAATTGATAAGAGAGATAACTTAGTATGTAATATTTTTTTAAGTGATTTAGGCTCTGACATGATGAACTCATTTATATGAACTTTTCCATCATGTACCTAATGATATTAATTAAAATGTTACATTAAAATGAAATAACTGATCTTGAAAGGAAAGGAGGGAAATCCTTACATTACAAAGCAGAAACGTGGACTACAAAGACAAAACTGATGTGACACACTATACAAGGGGTGCAGAGCAGGAAATGGACCTTACAGGCTGGGAAGATGGACTTTACCACCCCTCCCCATGTGAGGACAGAAGTGGGTCACACAGTTCAAGGACCTAGGACCAACGCCCATCCAAGGTTAGGAAAATGAAGGGCAGCCCTGCTCATGAGGTAAGGGAAAGAACCCTAAACCACTGGCCCTGGTAGGCAATGTGGAAGCTGTCTGTTCACCCTGAAATATAGCTTGGGAAAAACTTTTTCTTGAAGAGAAATAGTTGAATGTAGAACTCTCATCAACAAGGGCTTCCCAAATGGCAAGGTTAAAAAATATCTCTAACACACTGAAAAAAACTAAATGTCAGTTTAGATTTCTATACCTGGCTAAATTACTGTTCAAGAATAACATCATAAAAAAAAAAAAAAGATGTTTACAAAAGAACAGCTTATCAGCCATGGAAATCTCCTGAAAGTAATAAAGGTTGTTCTTGTGTAAGAAGGAAATTGATCCTAGAAGAAGTAAGCAGAAGGCCGGTGGTTGTTTAGTAGAACATTTGCCTAGCATGCCTGAGGCCCACAGTTCAACCCTTAGCACTGCAAAATTTTAAACAAAAATGAGAGGAAGTAGAGGAAGCAGGATGCAGACAGCATGAAGCACTAAGACATCAATACACCTATTGATAAAGTTATAATCCACAAGCATAAAACATGAGGAATAACTTCAGATTTAAAAATAAGGTAGAATTAAGATAAATTTACAATAGCACAGAAGATAAGGAGGGCAACTGGACTTTAAGCATTCTGAAATCCTGGAACTCCTCAGATGAAGAAGAAGGTAGTGAGTGACAGTATACATTAAGTATGCATGTTGAGATTTTTAAATTTTATTTATTTTTATTTTTACAGACAGCATTTTGATTCATTGTACACAAATGGGGTAAAACCATTTCTATGGTTGTACACGATGTAGATTCACACCATTCATGTAATCATACAGGTATTATGTCTGTCTCATTCCACCATCTTTCATAACGCCCTCCCTCTCATTTCCCTCTTTGGAATATAAAGTTCCTCCGTTCTTCTCTCACTCCCCACCCCCATTATATATCTCATCTACTTATCAGGGAAAACATTCGGCCTTCGGTTTTTTTGGGATTGGCTTATTTCACCTAGCACTATATTCTCCAATTCCATCCATTTGCATGTGAATGCCATAATTTTATTCTTCTTTATGGCTGAATAATATTCCATTATGTATATATATACCACTGTTTATTT
Organism: Sciurus carolinensis; assembly: GCF_902686445.1. Classification (NCBI taxonomy): domain Eukaryota; kingdom Metazoa; phylum Chordata; class Mammalia; order Rodentia; family Sciuridae; genus Sciurus; species Sciurus carolinensis. The sequence goes on from NC_062224.1 coordinate 93,653,382, forward strand.
ATCCATTCATCTACTGAAGAACATCGAGTTTGGTTCCACAATATAGCTATTGTGAATTGAGCTTCTATAAACATTGATGTGGCTGTATTACTGTAGTATGCCGATTTTAAGTCCTTTGGGTATAAACCAAGGAGTGGGATAACGGAGTCAAATGGTGGGTCCATTCCAACTTTTCTGAGGAATCTCCATACTGCTTTCCAGAGTGGCTGCACCAATTTGCAGCCCCACCAGCAATATACAAGTGTCCTTTTTCCCCCATATCCACGCCAACACCTATTATTGCTTGTGTTCCTGATAATAGTCATTCTAATTGGAGATGAAATCTTAGGGTTATTTTAATTGCACATTAAGATTTAAAGGATGAAAACAAAAGGCAAAAAAATTAACTTCCAAATTACGGAATAGGTAAAGGAAGTGTATGGAAAACCTCTTCCATCCACTGGAAAACATGATTTTAAAGAAGAGAAGGAATGTGAGGGGAACTCTGATCCAATACAAAAATAAGCCCAAATGGTGCCATCAATTTAAAACATTGTACAGTTTAAAATGTCTGTATGTCAAAGAAAAAGCAATGAAAAGTATTAAATTTTTAAAGCTGAATGACAACAAAAGCATTACAAATAACCCAGGGTATGAAAAGAGAACTTTGGAGCCTTACATGTAGGAAACCAAAGACAAGATTGGAAAAACGCTAAGTAATGTTCAAAGCACAAAGCAGAGAGAAAGGAGGAGTGCAAGAGCAGAAATTATCCAAATAAAAAAAAATTACCAACAGAATCATCATCTTGTTCAAGAAGATGAACAAATCGACCTGAACTCAAAGAAAAAGCACATATAAATAACAACAAGACTAGAAAGAGAGACATACTATGCCAATATATTTGACATCTCCATCAGCGTACTCTATCAGTATATCTAGTGTACTTAGGATTCCTGAAATCTTGAGGTTCACTGGACTTTGTGGGGGAAGAAAGCACACATATTCTTCAAGCTAAGATGTCAAGACTAACGATATCTTCTGAAGAACTTTCCATGGCTCACAGACAGGTGCTCCATGAAACAGATGCCAAAAACCTACCAGATAACCAGAAGGAAGAGAGCCCCCAGAACAAGCCCTTCTGAACCCAGGTCAGAGTGACTCGGCAGGGATTCTCTCCCATCTCTGACCACCTCCTTCTTTTCAGGTGACTGTCAAGGTGGATGTGTCCTGCTCAAGAAGTCTCAAGCCACCGTTCCTGATTGTCTCTTCCATCGAGCTCATCAATATCAGTTTGGTCAGAGCTCATCGGACTGTGTCATCTGCCATTTTTCTCTGCCTTCCAAAGATCAAGCTCTCAAATAAAAATGATGCTAAGCGCTTTATGTTATCATCTAATTCTTAGAGACACACTTGTTACTCTCAATTTACAGTTGAGGACAGGTAAGAGCCACAGAAAGCTTCTGTCACCTACCTAATCTAAGCAAGTAGTGGCATCAGGCTGCGAAATGAAGCCCAACTTCAATCCTGGGTTCTGCAGGTCACGTAGCGGCCCAAATCCAGGGGAGGCAAAGGCAGAAAAGCCAGGAATCAGCTTACCCTGCTGTGAGGGTGTAGCACTGCTCTGCAACAGTACCTGGCATAGAAAAGTCATCCACTTGGGACACACAGAAACCAACTTTTCATTCTCTAAAATTGTCTGAATAGCTAGTCCTATCACAATTTCACAACCAATCTAGACTGAATTTCTCCATGGCTCCCTTATTCACAGAAGAAGAGATAATGAAAATGTCCTACTGAGAACCTGTTTACTGATAATCTGTTTGCTCATTGTAAGGCAGATCCCTGACCACTACCCCAGAGCCCCTAGTCCTTACATCTCAGGACAGGCCAGGAGCACACACACCACACATCACCAACGATGTTACCACAAGTTATCTCCCCACACTGGGAAACACCAATACAAATGATTGAGCCACAAGGCAGATAGGTTTGTAGTCTACATTCCTCGGTTCTCACATCTTAAACAGTGGAGGCCAAGAAGAATTATTCCAAATGTAAAGGGAGTTCAGTTTCACGTAAAGGGAGTTCAGTTTCACTTTTGTGACCCCAAATTGTTTTGCGATATTGAAGCAAAGAGTCATCATGTGGAAAGAGTTTTGGATAACATTTCCAAAAGGAGTGTGCCTTGTCTATCCACACATGTATATAAACCAGAATAAGAAAAATGCAATATATAGATTAACTGTAGTAAAAAAATATAAGTCTCTCTGCAGACAAAAGCAGTAATAAAGTTTCTCAACTCCTTTGCTTCCATCTTAAAATCTGAAAACAGCCATATGACACTAAGGTAACATGGACAAAGCACTTAGACCAAAACTTACCTATCACAACCGATGTTACTGTTATTCCCCAAACCTTCACTCCCCTTTTCAGGGAAAGTATTCACAGTGAAGAGAGGCCATGTAATTCAATAGTTTATATAGCCTTATAAAGTAAGACACATTAAAATCAAGTCCTCCTTCCCTAACAATACAAGGAAACTATCAACATTAGCATGTGCTATTATTGAAGCAGACTCAGCATTTGCAGATAGATATTAGTTTGAGTTTTGATAAAATATACCTGAAGTCAATAACCAAACCTGAAGGAAAAAGACCTCCAAAAATATACAGAAAGCTTGGAATGGAACCAAAGGAAGAATCAGCAGAATTTATACATCAGAGAATTTGCTGCATCTTTTTTTTTTTTAAATCAGAAAATTAGAGTTGAGAATTTCTAAAATATTATAAAAAGAATCATTGGTTACACCTAGAAAATATTTTAAAAGGAAAATAGCTTGAATACTAAGGGAAGGTAAAAAGCATTTGCAAGTTTGCAAAAAGGAAAAATTTATGAATAATGCACCTCCTTGAAGACAGACCAGAGGGAGTATAAAAGCAAGCATCAAGTCATTCAAACACTAAAAAATGTGGAGAATCACTTTATCATATGCTACAGGGATGGAGGTAGTGACCCAGGAGTATAAGGTTCTATTCCTGGAACTGGAGATAACCTTTTGTAAAATATCTACTTCAATATTTTCACTTACATGAAATCAGGAAAAGATTTCTAACACTATTACTTATGCAAATTCTTTGACTTTTCACATAAAAAGTCAAGATTCAAATTCAATGACTTTTCTTTTCTTCCAAGTTTAGGATAAGATCCTAGAGGACCCATGAGCTTTACTTCACAGTCTCAGTGAGAAATTTACCAGTTTGAAAGTTGTCATGATGCTAACAATTCTGCAGAGGACAGAAAGGAGAAATGCAACAGTATGGAACTGAATAATGCTTGCAAACCCAAGCATTAGTAAGTAGAGAGGTTACCAGAGAGTTGCTAATAAGGAAAATCATTTTAACAACGTGACATCAGAGAAGCAGAAGAGCTAGAGGACTTATGGAATCACAGTGGGAAGTTTGGCCAACTTTTCAAATGTCTCTCATTTTCAACTCAACAGTCATGTACTTGTCAACCTAAAAGGTGAAATTGAAAGTTTAGGTGAAGATCAAGTAGAAATAAAGTCATGAACTTAAAAAATAGAATCACACAAAGGGCTACAGAATACCAAGGAAGAGTCATGCCCAACAAAGGGGCCAGGAATGCAGAAGGTTCATAAGAAATGGCCTTGAGGATTATATAATCATGTCATCAGCGAACAGGGATAGTTTGAGTTCTTCTTTTCCTATTCATATCCCTTTAATTTCTTTGGTTTATCTAATTGCTCTGGCTAGAGTTTCAAGGACGATTTTGAATAGAAGTGGTGAAAGAGGGCATCCCTGCCTTGTTCCAGTTTTTAGGGGGAATGCTTTCAGTTTTTCACCATTTAGAATGATATTGGCCATGGGCTTAGCGTAGATGGCCTTTACAATGTTAAGCAATGTTCCCACTATCCCTACTTTTTCTAGTGTTTTGAGCATGAAGGGATGCTGTATTTTATACCTTTTAACAATAGGCAAAGGGTGAGGGTAAAGAAGGAACCCATGCCCCAAGTAAAGAGAGAACAAGTGTAGATATGGAGGTAGAAAAACAGAAAGGGAGATTAAAAATAAAAAAAATAATTAATTGAAAAACACTGAGTCAGGCAGGGAAATCACAGAGCAGTATCACATTGAAAGGTTGAGCGCAATGACGCAGGCTTCCATGACCAACTGCGATGAATGATGGATGCCCCAGATAAAATCTACTAGGAACTTTAAGAACATTAGGAATATTTAAGAATATTAATTTGACAGCCATGTTTAAAGCAGACCAGACTGGGAAGAAAGGAAAATACCAACAGACAGGTTTGTAGTTAACCAGGAATACTGACAGAAGAAGCCAAACCCAGTCTTGAAAACATCTTTAAAGAGTCAGAAAAAGATTTTCTTCAGTGCACTAAATGATGGGGGAGGGAACAGAATGAATTCACAGTTGTTGCTGGAATCCTCAAAGATTACGCCTGGGAAACTCTAAGGAAAATCAGCTGGGAGCTCCAAACGCTACCCCTCACACACTCACCACCTCAGTCAGGTTTGGTGCTGGATCTGCGCATCGAAGCAGATTCATGTTCAGGCAACTAGAGAAAGGGACTCAAAATAAGGATTTTTCTTAAAATTCACAACTGAAACTTCAAAGAAAATCATTAAGTCAGGAAGTATTAGTCACTAACAGTGGTCAGATGAGAAGTGTTTCCAATGTGGCAAGACCCCACGTAGATCAACACAGGTCAAAATGCACACCATAAATTGTAACTTGTTGTGTGCTGAACTGGTAATCATCAGAGAAGATCAGTAAAGATGCACTGGATGGATACTTGTAATACTAGAATAGGAGGAATTAAAACCTCAGTTTTGGCTTTGTTCAAGTTCAGCTTTTTAACTACTAGACTCATAAACTTTCTGTCCAGAGCATACTATGACCTGACTTGTATGTCAAAGTTCTTGTTTATTTGCTAGGTTCATGCAATATGGTACTGTACTGACTTATAGTCTTACTACCTGGTAAGAAGGTATAGTCTATTTAACAAAAGAATAACCCCACCCCCCCAAAAAAGTGCTTGTATTTTAAGAAGCTAGTCAAAAAGACTAATACAGTACTTCGGATTATGCATGCACAAGAATGAGACACTCTTTAAAAAGACAAATCTGATGCTTGTATATATATTTAAAAAACCTATGCCACTTGTAAGAAACAATTTAATACAAAATACACTGAAAAGTGAAAGGAGAGTAAAAAAAACATATCAGATGAAACAATAAAGAGTATGATAATCTCTCTATCAGGGAAATTCAAATCCAAAGCAAAGGCATCTAAAGTCATAAAGAGGGTTATTTTTTATTAATAAAAATACCATCTATAAAAATGACGTGTCTTGAATGTCTCTATGTCAGATCCCATAGCATTCAAGTCCAAGAAGTAAATGCTTTTTAAAAGCTGATGGAAATGTAATACCTGATATAACACCTAAGTGGTCAAAATATAAAGAGGTAGGGGATAAGTAAATTTAACCTAGTAAAGATGATTTCACAGACACTATAATTTAATGTCCCACTTTCAGTCCTACAAAACTAATATATTTTTAAAAATTCTTTTTATTTTTTACAGATTACATGAAAAAATTATATTTTTAAGGCCTATGAACATTTTGAAAATATCTTGTTAGTAAAATAGCAATACTAGCTGAAGAGAAAAGGCAAAAAAATAGAGTAAGAAGGCTCCAATCAGATCCTAGTATATAAATCACATGACATTATGGCATTGAAATACAGAACATTATTTCATGAATGAATAATTTGTTCATGTGGGCAAAAAACTGGTCAGTCAAGTAAGTCTACTTAAAAACTTTTGAATAATGAAATGAACAAAAATTAAGCATAAAAATACTAGTAATGAAAACTGGTGAACATTTCCATTATTTTAGAGAAAATTTGTTTCTACATAAGAAAAACATCTTTAAAAACAAGATTTATATCTCTGTCTATATAAGATTTGAAAGCTTCATTTTTTAATTAAAATCATAAAGTTAAGAGGTCATACAAGCTGACATAAAATTCTGAAAAATAATTATTCAGTGTAAAGAATTATCATGAATCAGAGACTTGCCAACTATCCCAGTTAAAGGCAAAATATATAAAAAGGCAATTTACAAAATAGGAAAACCAAAACCTTAGAATTTAGAGAAGAATTAATTGTAATTGTTAGATTTGAATTTTATCATACAGATGACAATCTATATGTTCATTCCTAAATAACCAGACTGCAAGTATGTTCAGGTTTCTGAGCACTATTTCCTAAATATGAATCCATGGACATGAAATTCAAATATGTTTTTTCTGTATAAATATCATTTTCCAATCATATAACAAATTAAATATTAGATTCATTTGTAAAATGCAAATTGTTTCTAAGAAGAAAACACTGCCAATAGGGACAATAGTATTTGGTTTAATAAAACTACAGTGCATTAATAAGGTGGAATATTAAATAGCCATCAAAAATGGAAAAAGTGACTCCTGCAAAGAACCAGCGGAGAGGCTCGATCTGCAGTCAGCCTCAGGGATAAGGGCAGGGCAGCCGGAGACCTCTTCAGGCGGCTCTGCCCACTCCGGCTGCGGGCTCTCTTCACGGGGCGATCCAAGATGGCGGCCTAGAGGGAGACTGCACCCCCGGTCGCTCCAGAACCCAGGAGTTAAGAAGGGGAGGCATTGAGAGACTCGGACTGAAGTGGAGCCACGGGTGAGTCTGCCCACTGGGTAAAGCTCGGCCCGGGTGGCAGGCCCAGATAGAGGTGGCTTATCGGAGCCGGGCAGGGCAGCTAGAGTCATCCACAGGCAGTCCTGCGCACTCCGGCGGTGGGCCCCGCCCACACAGCCAGCTTCTCCAGGTTCTCGGAACGGAACTGGCCTGCTAGTGAGAGCCTGTCTGAACAGAGCACGCTCCGAGTCCCGGAGCCCCTGCAGTGCAGTGTACTCCTGCAAAGAACCAGCGGAGAGCCTCGATCTGCAGTCAGCCTCAGGGATAAGTGCAGGGCAGCAGGAGACCTCTTCAGGCGGCACTGCCCACTCCGGCTGCGGGCTCTCTTCACGGGGCGATCCAAGATGGCGGCCTAGAGGGAGACTGCACCCCCGGTCGCTCCAGAACCCAGGAGTTAAGAAGGGGAGGCATTGAGAGACTCGGACTGAAGTGGAGCCACGGGTGAGTCTGCCCACTGGGTAAAGCTCAGCCCGGGTGGCAGGCCCAGATAGAGGTGGCTTAGCAGAGCCGGACAGGGCAGCTTGAGTCTTCCCAAGGTAGTCTTCCACACTCCGGCAGTGGGCTCTTCCCACACGGCCAGCTGCACGGTGCAGGCCCACAGTGAGAGCATTTCCGCACAGAGCCAGTTCCAAAACGTGGAATCAGTAGGGGGCTAGGGGCAGTATTCTTCGAATGAGCTGCTTTATCAGATTCCTCCAAGACATCAGGCTACTGAAGGCTGGGAGGTGATACACTGGAAATCTACTGGGACACTATAAGCCAATAGTGGAAAACTGCAATATCTCAGGGTCCCACTGACAACTGACCATTATGAGAAAACAAGGGAAGAAAATGTCCCAAACAAACCTAGATACTACATCAATAAAACCCAATGACAGCAGAGCAGAAGAAATGTCAGAAAGGGAGTTCAGAATGTACGTAATTAAAACGATCAGGGAAGCTAATGAGGAGCTGAAAGAGCAAATGCAGGCATTGAAGGAGGAGATGAAAGAGCAAATGCAGGCATTAAATGATCGCACCAATCAACAGTTAAAAGACCAAATACGGGAAGCAAGAGATCATTTCAATAAAGAGTTAGAGATACTGAAAAAAAACCAAACTGAAATCCTTGAAATGAAGGAAACAATAAACCAAGTTAAAAACTCCATAGAAAGCATAACCAATAGGATAGAACACCTGGAAGACAGAACCTCAGACATTGAAGACAAAATATTTAACCTTGAAAACAAAGTGGAACAAACAGAGAAGATGGTAAGAAATCATGAACAGAATCTCCAAGAACTATGGGATATCATGAAAAGGCCAAATTTGAGAATTATTGGGATTGAGGAAGGCTTAGAGAAACAAACCAAAGGAATGAACAATCTATTCAATGAAATAATAACAGAAAATTTCCCAAATCTGAAGAACGAAATGGAAAACCAAGTACAAGAGGCTTATAGAACTCCAAACATACAAAATTACAACAGACCCACACCAAGGCACATTATTATGAAAATACCTAACATACAAAATAAAGACAGAATTTTAAAGGCCGCGAGAGAAAAGAATCAAATTACATTCAGAGGGAAACCAATAAGAATATCAGAAGATTTTTCAATCCAGACCCTAAAAGCTAGAAGGGCCTGGAACAACATATACCAAGCCCTGAAAGAAAATGGATGCCAACCAAGAATCTTATACCCAGCAAAACTTACCTTCAAATTTGACGATGAAATAAGATCCTTCCATGATAAACAAAAGCTAAAGGAATTTACAAAAAGAAAGCCAGCATTACAGAACATTCTCAGCAAAATATTCCATGAGGAAGAGATGAAAAACAACGATGCAAATCAGCAACAGGAGGCGCTAGCCTAAAGGAATAGCCAAATAAAGGAGAAACCAAATCATGTCAAAAACAAATATGAGTCAATTGACTGGGAATACAAATCATATCACAATAATAACCCTGAATGTTAATGGCCTGAATTCATCAATCAAAAGACACAGACTGGCAGATTGGATTAAAAAGAAAAATCCAACAATATGCTGCCTGCAAGAGACACATCTCATAGAAAGAGACACCCATAGACTAAAGGTGAAAGGATGGGGAAAAACATACCATGCACACGGACACAGCAAAAAAGCTGGAGTATCCATCCTCATCTCACATAATGTGGACTTCAAACCAAAACTAGTCAGAAGGGATAAAGAAGGACATTACATGCTGCTTAAGGGAAGCATAAATCAGCAAGACATAACAATCATAAATATCTATGCCCCGAACATTGGCTCATCCACGTACGTCAAACAAATCCTTCTCAATTCCAGAAATCAAATAGACCACAACACAATAATACTAGGCGATTTTAACACACCTCTCTCACCACTGGATAGATCGTCCAAACAAAATTGAATAAAGAAACTATAGATCTCAACAACACAATCAGCAATTTAGACTTAACGGACATATATAGAATATACCATCCAACAAAGAATGAATACACTTTCTTCTCAGCAGCACATGGATCCTTCTCTAAAATAGACCATATTTTATGCCACAAAGCTACTGTTAGTAAATACAAGAAGATAGAGATACTACCTTGTACTCTATCAGATCATAATGGATTGAAATTAGAAATAAATGACAGAATAAAAAACAGAAACTTCTCCAATACCTGGAGACTAAATAATACACTATTATATGATGAATGGATAACAGAAGACATCAGGAGGGAAATAAAAAATTCTTAGAAGTAAACGAGAACAAAGACACATCATATCAAAATCTCTGGGACACTATGAAAGCAGTACTTAGAGGAAGATTTATTTCATGGGGTGCATTCAAAAAAAGAAGTAGAAATCAACAAATAAACGAGTTAACACTACAGCTCAAAGCACTAGAAAAAGAAGAGCAGACCAATACCAAAAGTAGTAGAAGACAGGAAATAGTTAAAATCAGAGCCGAAATCAACGAAATCGAAACAAAAGAAACAATCGGAAAAATTAATAAAATAAATAGTTGGTTCTTTGAAAAAATAAATAAAATTGATAAACCCTTAGCCACACTAACAAAGAGAAAGAGGGAGAAAACTCAAATTACTAAAATTCGGAATGAACAAGGAAACATCACAACAGACACGAGTGAAATACAAAACATAATTAGAAGCTATTTCGAAAATCTATACTCCAACAAAACAGAAAACCTTGAAGACATCAACAAATTTCTAGAGACATATGAACTACCTAAACTGAACGAGGAGGACATACACAACTTAAATAAACCAATTTCAAGCAATGAAATAGAAGAGGTCATCAAAAGCCTACCAACAAAGAAAAGTCCAGGACCAGATGGGTTCTCAGCCGAGTTCTATAAAACCTTTAAAGAAGAGCTCATTCCAATACTCCTCAAACTATTCCATGAAATAGAAGAGGAGGGAACCCTACCAAACTCGTTCTATGAAGCCAATATCACCCTGATACCTAAACCAGACAGAGACACATCGAGGAAAGAAATTTTCAGACCTATATCCTTAATGAACATCAATGCAAAAATTCTCAACAAATTTTAGCAAATCGCATACAAATATATATTAAAAAGATATTGCACCATGATCAAGTGGGTTTTATCCCAGGGATGCAAGGTTGGTTCAACATTCGGAAATCAATAAATGTCATTCACCATATCAACAGACTTAAAGTTAAGAATCACATGATTATTTCAATAGATGCAGAAAAAGCATTTGATAAAATACAGCATCCCTTCATGCTCAAAACACTAGAAAAAATTGGGGTAATGGGAACATTCCTAAACATTATAAAGGTCATCTACGCTAAGCCCATGGCTAATATCATTCTAAATGGTGAAAAACTGAAAGCGTTCCCCCTAAAAACTGGAACAAGGCAGGGATGCCCTCTTTCACCGCTTCTATTCAACATCGTCCTTGAGACTCTAGCCAGAGCAATCAGACAAACCAAAGAAATTAAAGGGATACGAATAGGAAAAGAAGAACTCAAACTATCCCTGTTCGCTGATGACATGATTATATATTTAGAGGAACCTGGAAATTCCACCAGAAAACTTTTAGAACTCATAAGTGAATTCAGTAAAGTAGCAGGTTACAAGATCAATGCTCATAAATCCAATGCATTTTTATACATAAGTGATGAATCTTCAGAAAGAGAAATTAGGAAAACTACTCCATTCGCAATAGCATCGAAAAAAATAAAATACTTGGGAATCAATCTCACAAAAGAGGTGAAAGACCTCTACAATGAGAACTACAGAACACTAAAGAAAGAAATTCAAGAAAACCTTAGAAGATGGAAAGATCTCCCATGTTCCTGGATAGGCAGAATTAATATCGTCAAAATGGCTATACTACCTAAAGTTCTATACAGATTCAATGCAATTCCAATTAAAATCCCAATGATGTACCTCGCAGAAATAGAGCAAGCAATTATGAAATTCATCTGGAAGAATAAAAAACCTAGAATAGCTAAAGCAATCCTCAGTAGCAAGAGCGAAGCAGGGGGGTATTGCAATACCAGATCTTCAACTCTACTACAAAGCAATAGTAACAAAAACGGCATGGTATTGGTACCAAAATAGACAGGTAGATCAATGGTACAGAATAGAGGACATGGACACAAACCCAAATAAATACAATTTTCTCATACTAGACAAAGGTTCCAACAATATGCAATGGAGAAAAGATAGCCTCTTCAACAAATGGTGCTGGGAAAACTGGAAAACTATATGCAATAGAATGAAACTAAACCCCTATCTCTCACCCTACACAAAACTCAACTCAAAATGGATCAAGGACCTCGGAATCAGACCAGAGACCCTGCATCTTATAGAAGAATAAGTAGGTCCAAATCTTCAACTTGTTGGCTCAGGATCAGATTTCCTTAACAGGACTCCCATAGCACAAGAAATAAAAGCAAGAATAAACAACTGGGATAGATTCAAACTAAAAAGCTTTCTCTCAGCAAAGGAAACTATCAGAAATGTGAAGAGAGAGCCTACAGAGTGGGAGAATATCTTTGCCAACCATACCTCAGATAGAGCGCTAATTTCCAGAATCTATAAAGAACTCAAAAAACTCTACACGAAGAATACAAATAATCCAATCAACAAATGGGCTAAGGAAATGAACAGACACTTCACAGAAGAAGATGTACAAGTAATCACCAGATATATGAAAAAATGTTCAACATCCCTAGTAATAAGGGAAATGCAAATCAAAACCACCCTAAGATTTCATCTCACCCCAATTAGAATGGCGATTATCAAGAATACAAGCAACAATAGGTGTTGGCGAGGATGTGGTGAAAAAGGAACACTCATACATTGCTGGTGGGGTTGCAAATTAGTGCAACCACTCTGGAAAGCAGTGTGGAGATTCCTCAGAAAGCTTGGAATGGAAACACCATTTGACCCAGCTATCCCACTCCTTGGCCTATACCCAAAGGACTTAAAATCAGCATACTACAGAGATACAGCCACATCAATGTTCATTGCTGCTCAATTCACCATAGCCAGATTGTGGAACCAACCTAGATGCCCTTCAGTTGATGAATGGATAAAGAAACTGTGGCATATTTATACAATGGAATATTACTCCGCAATGAAGAATGATAAAATTATGGCATTTATAGGCAAATGGTCGAAATTGGAGAATATCATGCTAAGTGAGATAAGCCAATCTCAAAAAAACTAAAGGACAAATGATCTCGCTGATAAGCGGATGAGGACATATAATGGGGGGTGGGAGGGGCTAGCATTAGGTTTAGGGTTAGGTTTAGAGTTAGGCTAAGGAGAGCAGTAAGAATGAAGGAAAGAAGGACTGTGTAGAGGGAAAAGAGGGGTGGGAGGGGTGGGAGGGGTGGGAGGGGTGGGAGGGGTGGGAGGGGTGGGGGGGAGGGGAAAAATATAATAAACATCATTACCCTATGTAAACGTAAAAAAAAATAAATAAATTAAAAAAAAAAAAAAATGGAAAAAGTATTTAATGCCAAGAAATACATTCTGAGATGACAGATATACATATACACTTGTTGTATATTTATGCATATTCACATGTATAAGTATCTGCTCAACATAAAATAAGGTGGTATTTCTGGTTTGACATTTTATTTATTAATTTATCTGAATTCTTTAATTTTTTACAGACTGCATTTTGATTCAATATACACAAATGGGGTACATCATTTCATTTCTATGGTTGTGCATGATGTAGATTCATATCATTTGTGTAATTATACATGTACGGAGGGTAATGATGTCTGTCTCATTCCATTTTTTATACCTCCCCTCTCATTTCCCTCTACATAATCTAAAGTTCCTCCACCTTCTCTCACCCCCCACCCCTGCAACCCCATTATATGTCATCATCCACTTATCAGGGAAAACATTCATCCTTTGGTTTTTGAGGATTGCCTTATTTAACTTAGCATGATATTCTCAAATTTCATCCATTTATCTGCAGATGCCATTATATTATTATTCTTAATGGCTGAATAATATTCCATTATGTATATCTACCACAGTTTCTAAGACATCATACAGGAGATTAATATATGAAAAAATGTTCAACATCTAGTAATTAGAGAAATGCAAATTAAAACAACTCGAAGATTTTATCTTACTCCAATTAAAATGGCTATTATCAAGAATGCAAACAATAAGAGATGTTGGCATAGATGTGGGAGAAAAGTCACACTTTTCCATTAATGGTCAAGCTACAAATTGGTGCAGCCACTCTGGAAAGCAGTGTGGAGATTCATCAGAAAACTTGGAATGAACCCACCTTTTGACCCAGTTATCTTACTCCTCAGTTTATTCCCAAAAGACTTAAAATTAGCATACTATAGTCACACAGCCACATCAATGTTTATAGAAACTCAATTCACAATAGCTAGATTGTGGCACCAACCCTGATGTTCTTCAGTCAATCAATTTATCTGAATTCTTGTACAACAAACACAGAAGAAAAAATGTTCTCAAAAACTCCTGATATTCCACAGTAGATAGGTTCCTCAAAATACTAGTCCTGGAACCACCATATGACTCAGTTATACCACTGCTCAGTAATTTTCCAAAAGAAAGTCATCCTACTATATCAATTCATGTTTATAGCAGCACAATTCACATAGTCAAACTGTGGAACCAGCCTAGGTGTCCATCAACAGATGAATGGATAAAGAAAATATAGTGTATATATATATATATATATATATATATATATACACACACACAATGGAGTTTTATTCAGCAATAAAGCAAAATGAAGTTATGTCATTTGCAAAAAAAAAAAAAAAAAGTGGAATTTCAGACCATTATGTTACAGGAAACAAGCCAAATTCAGAAAGTCAAGGTCCATATGTTTTCTGATATGTGGAAGCTAGAGAGGAAAAAGGAAGAGAAAGATTGCAGGGGCGGGGATATCACTAAAATCAAAGCGAGATCAGTAGAGGAAAGGGACCAGAGAGTAAGGGGAGGGGAGGGGGGGAGGGAAGTTCCAGGGAATGATGTTGGCCCAATTACATAGTTATGTTGTGCACATGTGCGAATACGTAACAACAAATCCCATCAATATGTACAACTACAATGCACCAATTTTAAAATGTGGTAAGGAAAAACTGGTATTCCAAAATGAAGTTTATGCTATTTCTGTGTAATCAAATACTATCCAGGCATTAAAACTGCATCATCAGACAAAAATACAGAGACAGGAACTGGATAAGTGACTGAATGGAGCCATAGAGTGGGAGAATCAGCTGGGAAGGACTCAATGATTACAGAGTTTCTTCCTTGGGTGACGGAAATGCTGTAGAATTGGTTGTGAGACCGTTTCCCAATTCTGTCAGCATACTGAAAGTCGCTGCAGCATCCTATACTTTCAATGGGTAAGCTGCATCATATGTAAATTACACCACCAGAAATTTGTTTTTAAAAATCTTTATCATAGAGAAATGTTTCATACAGGAAAATGTGCCAGGTTCAGAAAAATAAATCAATCACACATGATTTCAGTAGAAAATAAAAAAAATATAAGTATAAATATTTCAAAATAGTGAATATACACAAAAATATGAAGTGGTCATTTCTGGATGAGAAAGATTTTGTAGTTCAGAGAGTTTTCTTCAACACCATTTTCTTCAATGAACATCTCTTTAGCAATTACTTTTCCAAATACAAAAATCAATTTATAAAAGTTATTTTAAAATACTCCAAATGTTCTAAAAATCATTTCTCACCACACTGTGCCAATTGTAGTGTTTTTTCTAAATCCCACCTGATTTCTTTGAAGACCAGGAGAGCCATGACACAGGGCGGTCATGATTGTGTACCACTCCTCCACTGCTGCTGTAAGAAACAACTACAAACTCAGTGCCTAAAAATAACAGTTACTGCATTATAGTTCTGGAGCTCAGAAGCCCCAAATGGGTCTTCCCGGGCTGAAGTCAGCGTCAGTATGGCTACGTTCCCTCTGGAGGTCCTATCCTTGCACTTTCCCAGTCGCCTGCACTCCTTGGTTTCTTCCCCTCCCTCCCTGCCCACCGAAGCCTGGAGTGAGAGTCAAGTCCCTCTCGCATCACTGACCTGGAGTCTTCTTTCCACATTTATGGATGCTTGATTACACTGAGCACATATGGGGATCATCCAGGAAAATCTCTGCATCTTAAGATCAACGGATGATCTGTCTTACTCACTTCTGCTACCTTGCTTGCCCTTTGTCATGTAAGGCAACAGTCACAGGGTCTAGGATTCAGGAGACTTCCACCTTGGAAGTCCATTATCCTACTTCTCACAAATGACTGTGATATCAATGGACATTGTTTTCAGGAACATTCACTGAACGCTTGCTGAATGATGGAAGCTCTTTACATATTGAGGATAAGAAGTTAACAAAATGAAAATGATCCTGCAAGCAGCTGTTATAGATATGTTACAGTATTGATATTGCCCTTATGTTTCACTCAAGTCTTTTGCTATATCTGCATACTACAGAGAAGAATGTTGGTACCTGGTTACTAATGACGAATGAGTGGAACCTCATGATTTAGTCACGCATTCTTGAAGTGTTTACTGAATATCACCCAAGGACTTGGAACCATGGCTCAGTGCTAGAGATAAAATAAGCCAGAGAGAAAGAGTCTCTGTCCACATGCATAACTTAAAGTGTAAGTTATTAAAATGAGAGAACAGAAGATTTGCTACAAGTTCTTGCAAGAGAAGTTAATATGTATAAAATACTGATCAAAATATATTATTGTGCAAAGCCTACTTTGCACCATCTGGCAGTATTTTAAAGAACATTATTTTGAATATGTGTGTTGACTTTTAATAAAGGCTTTTATTCATATACACATATAAATGTAAATATCCACTCCTTTATGTAAGAATACATAATATATGCACGCATTGCTAGTAAAAGCCAGATCAAACCCCTCAAGCATATCACTTCAACTTCACTGTCATAGGAATTCATTTTGAAAATCACTATTTCAGTGAGATAAGGTAAGTATATTCTAATCTTAAAAGCAGAGTTTTCCATATAATATTGATAATACTTTTTATATTCTTCTCTTTATGTTTCTCTAAATGTGTGGTCTTCCCTAGAGTTGGCTCAAGATTTCCTTTCTTCTGGAATTGGGACTGATTTCTAAGTGTTATATTTTTCTAGCATTTATAAATAGCATTTTAAAGTCTTTTTTTCTTTTTAAACGAGTTATGTTCCTTTAGTTTTTCAATCAGAAAATCATTAACAAAGTAAAAATCAGGGTCATACAGTTTTTCCTATGTGTAGAGAAAACATTCCTATGTACTGCGGAGAGTTACGTGGGAGTTTGGAATTGAAAAGGAGGGTAACCAACTCAGTTTACCTGAGACTTTTTATTAACTGTATTAATTGTACAGATTAGTGGGTTCATGTGCTATTTTGACACATGCATTCAGCAAGCACCAATCCAATCCAGGTGGTTACCATGTCCCTCTCCTTATCATTTCTTTAGGTTTGGAGATTTCAAACTCCTCTTCTAAATATTTATACTACAGACAGTAGGTTATGGTGAACTATAGTCCCCCCCAAATGCACTGTGCCTGAACTTTCTAGGTTGTCATATTCGAAGTTCTGTTTCCAGCAAAATCTCTTAGTACTGAGCAAACCAAAATGTTGGTCATTCTAATTCAGTCCCTGCATATTATGGAATACAGAGAAAGAGTAGGGCAAAACGTCTCTCCAGTGGCCACAGTTCCCAGTAACCAAAGGAGGGTAACATGGAAGGAGAGTAGAGTTGCCCCTTTCTAACCTCCCCCAGGACACAGCCCAGGAAACCTGCTTGGACAGCTGGAAACATTGGGGATCACTTTTTCTAGGCAACTTTTCCTCTACCTTGTGGATTCTCAGTTGAAGTACACAGGCCCTCGGCAGCAGCTGGGGATGTAACTGTGGGGAGGATCCTCTGGCTACAGAACACATTAGCATTTAGGACCTGCAGCCACGGTGCGAAGGAGACCAGATCAGTAGTTCTATCTTCCACAGAATTCATCTATAAATGGCTGCATAGGAAAGAATCCAAGTGGGCAGAGTCATGCCCCAGAGATTAGAAAACAACATGGACATTCTTTCCCTGAACCTCCATTCTTGTGCCTTACCTTGAGATTGTGTAAGCCATATGCCTTCCCTGAAACTGACTCGCCCAGAATTGAACACTGATAGAATGAAGGTTTGCCCAAGAAAAACTCAATATTGCCCAAATACACTTATTGTCAGAATACACTAACCTTTAAGATCAAGTTGTTCATAGACCAAAGATACTTTTTCCTGCCCATCTGAGTCATAGCCTGAGCTTCAGGTGTGATCCTACTCAACTTACACAGCTACACAAAGCTCAAGAGTTGGAACTATAGGGTGGCCCCATCAAAAACAGCCACCCAAAGTGAGTGATGTGGTTTGGCTTTATTACCTAGCAGTCGCCAAAGTTCTCTGGTATTTTTAGTCAGTCAGCAAACATTTAAGTGCCTTAAGGGTACTTACCTAGCACTATCTTTTGGTTGTTGCTTTACACAGAAAAGAAAACGCGAACAGTTCTTGTCCATAATTAGTTGCTTGAATAAAATAGGGTTTTTATCCTCAATTTCCTACTTTGCTTGGATTCATTTAAATCAGGCCTTCACCCACTGACTGAAACTCAAGGGGGAAAAAATCTTGCTGATTCACATGAGTATTCAGAGTCTTCAGCATTCTGGCTGCTCAAGAGACCTTTAAGAGCTCAGACCCCTTTGAAACAGCAGCGAATCCCTTTAAATCTAGAGGATTATGTTTTTCAAAGATTGGAATGGGGAAAATCCTCTTTTTTAAAAAAAAAATCCCCCTAAGACACCATAAATCCAATAGTCAGTATTTTTGCTTGATTCACTAGGGTAGAGATGGTTTGTATTACTTAATCAAGTTGTATGTTTACTCATGTTTGTAAGATATATTCTCCTAGAGACTCAGGTGTCAAGTACATTTTCTTCTGATCAAAACTGTAAATTAATTTTTAAAAACCTCTTGGAAGTGCTCTGATGGCAGAGCCAGATCTGCTCCCCTAACATGACCATGCTTTTGCATCCTTTTATCCATTTCTGCACAGCTTGAGTAAGATGACAATTGCAGGCAGCCAGATCACCTCAGTCACCAGGAAGAAAAATGAATACTTGAATAACAAAGAAAAGAAGTAAAGGAACTGATATCCAGCTATGCCACCCAGAAAAATCAAACTCGGACTCACACTCCCCCCAAAGTCAACAAATGCTGACACAATCGGGAGGTTCAGAAACGTCAAGCAGTAATGAGGAAGGAGGGATGTCTGGATAGCATGCCCACAGAAAGCTAAGGATTCCACATTCTGACAGAGGAAATGGATTTGCACCAGTAAAGGAAACTTTGACTAGACAACACCCAAGGTCAGGATGAGATACAATGAACTCACTTAATATTTCTGTGACCCAAACAACTCTGCAGGTTCTGGCTGTGCCATTTCCCAGCAGCTGGTCCAGATTTATGGTGATGGAGGCCCACTTCAGGGCAATGGGACCTCTTTAAGGTGTAGCCCCGGGAGATTGAAACACGGTTCATGTCTCCCCTGGTTGAACAGTATTTCAAAAGCTATGACTAAACTGTGTCCTTAAGATGATGAAAAAAGTGTCATCTCTATATTTTGCTCACTTTATTGAGCAGAACATTTATATTATAGCCAACAGGAAATTCAAATGGGACTTGAAGGTGTTGAGTCATTCCACCACTGAGCAAACTCAAGAAATATCCTTTAAGATTAAGGATGAAGGTTTCTGACAAAATGCATTACACAGAGAATGCATTTGAGAAAAAAATGGCTACCTCACTTTTAATAAGGGAAGTTTTTTAAGAAAATCAGATTCTTTAAAATAAAACAGTATTTCAGGAAATATTAAGCAGGGCCCTCCTGTAAAAATAAAGATCCAACCTGAAAGAAAGTAACATACATTTTCTCTCTCTGTAAATTTCTAACAGTGAATATGAGGCTGTTTTGCTGCAAGGCATACAATTACTCAAGCATGTAGTTAAAAGAAGTCCTCGAATCTTATCTGCCTCAAAACAGGTAATATTCAAAACATTCAGAAAGACTGTTGTCTGTCCTACTCTTAATAGGTTCCAAAAAGATTAAGAAGCAGTCATTTTAACCTTTTCAATATATTTTATTTTTTAATTTAGGGATTTTGAAACACCAGATAGCAAGTATGTGGACTGTTAAGGTATTCTGAAACACCAAATTTTACATACAAATTCCCAACTTTTCACTTCGTTAATGTATAATAAGGGTTCAAATTTTAAAGTAAATTTTCTGAGGATCTTTAATATTGTGTGCTTTATTTGCTTATTTAATTTATGTGTCCTTATAGATTATCATGAAGAAATCATTCAGAACTTCTATTTACAGCTTGTATGAATGCAGGGAAGTTACTATTCTGTTATTAAAACCCCTATTCACTCTCTCACAGGCCTAGTTTGATGCATCATAGCTAAGGTGGGACTGAGTGTTATCAGTAACTATGGAATCAAGTAACTAAGGGCAAAACAATATTCCAGGTTAAAGCAGAAATAAAATCAATTGAAATGTGTCGCAGGCAACCAACCAGAAGGAGGTCCTCAAACAAGGATTCCAGAATCCATATCAGCTCTAAGAACCTGGTTGGCAGGGTGAAGTTTTAGCCTATGAACCAGAGCAGAAGCAAGTAAGAATCCCTGTGCATCAGTGCATTATAGCAAAGATCCTGCAAAAGAAATGCTGGCCCTGTCCTTCAGCAGGAGAGGAGCTTCTAGGGAGCCAAGCCATTCAGCTCAGGCCGAAGCTGGCCATTTGGAGGCAAGCTGCCAGGGCTCCAAATTGGTCCATCCTGCTTTCTGAGAAGGGCTGCCTGTGTACTCAGTTCCCATCCCTGTTCTCCACCTTGCAGAGCTTTGAACTTATATTTTTTCCTGAATTCTTGGTGCCCTATCATCACAAGCCCTTCAAAGGCCTTTGCTTTCTTTCCCCTCAATCCTCACTTTCTCTTCTCTTCTCTCTAGATACCCTCTAAGATGTTTAGATGTATATTTTCTTTGCATGTGTTCTTCAGAGATTGTCATGTGTAATTTTTAATCTACATCAGTGGGATTTGCTTTCTATTTCCTTCTGTTTACCTGTTCACTCAGCTGAACGGTCGAGTTCCATCCACATAATCATTCAAACTCATTGAAGAAAACTTCTGCATGATTTTCCAGTAAGTACCTGCACCACACTGTAGCCACTACTCCCCTCTACCTGTAACTCCAGTTCCACAACACACCAGGTGACACGGTCAGCCACAGACAGGTGGACCATGACACTGTTAAATCATGTCTGTGGAATTTACATCCAGGGACAGAATTCTGGGTTGTAGGGTACTAAGACATAATGCAACAAAGTAACCTGTGACTGCCCCAAACAGCTGCTGCCAGAACCATGTGAGAGTTTCAATATCCCTGCATCCCTGAAAAGTTAACATTGTCTCTCTCTAATTGTTGGCAATGGAAAGGGTCTACAGACTATGTCCTGTTGCCCAACTGCCTACTTTTGTAATGACGTTTTATTAAAATGCAGTCATGCCCATTTGATTATTGTGTAGGTTGCTTTCATGCTATGATTACTCAACTTGGTCATTGTAACAGGGATAGAATTGCCTGCCTACCCAAAAGTATTTACTATCTGACCCTTTAAGAAATAGTCTGATGACCTCTGAGTGGTATTTCATTGCTGTATTAATATTCATTTCACTCATTAACTGAATTTAGTACCTTCTCCTATTCTTGTTGCCCTTTGCTTTTCTTCTTTTGCAACATGCCTATTTTATACACTTTGGAGTTTCTTTTTGTTGGTGTATGAGGACAGCTATATTCTAGATAGTAACTTCTTACTAATATTGCAAACTTCTCCATTCTGTCAGCTGCCTGTTAGTTGTGCACATGAAGACCTTCATTAGACAGCAAACCTTAATTTTTTTAATCAAATTAATCAAAGTGCACATTATAGTTGGCAATGGTGTTTATGAAGTCCTTCTCTACATAGTATTTATCTTTATCAAGGGTTTTTTTGTTTGTTTGCATTAGCCAAAGTAATACTTACCTCTTGGACTATTAATGCACTAGATTTTATCACTTTCCTAAATTTCTCAATTCCTAAAGATTTTATTATCCTTACTAATTAAAACAGGTCATATTAGTCTTCTATCATCTATGTGTATTCTATCTTGGTTGTAAGCTTCTAACATAGATATATATATATATCTCATTTTGTAGGGATCCAGTAATATCTGTTAAAGTTATAAAATGAAAGACTCTCATGGTCACTGTGTGACTACATTACTCTATTAGACCAACTCTGTAAATCTGTATCATCTGTATTATGGAGACCAGCACTTAATTTTGTGGGAAAGAGTATCAAAACGTTGACAGTACTGGCAAGTACTGAGTTATCATAGGTGCCTAAAATTAAAAACTAAATTAAAAAAAAAAACAAATATGGATAATCAGAAATAAAATTTCCTTCATGTTACAAATTTAGCATTTTGAAATCCAAAACAACTTCATTAGTTTTATCATGAATATTCAACCCACATGAAAAATTATGACTCAAAGTTCTTTTATCCAAAAGAATTCTACCTACTATTTTTCCTACTGTTCTGACAGACCATCCTCCTCAGTCTATTGCTTTCCTCCAAGTCAAACTGGGTAAACCAAAAGCAAAAGGCCCTGACTTCTTCCTCTCCAGTTCACTTATTTCTCTGTGTGATTTACAGGGAACAGCCATGGAAAATGAAATAACCAATGTGCCTGGACAAAGAGAACGTTTTGCTGACCACATATTATAAAAGCAGTAGATTCCCCAAACTCAGAGTTCCGTGGTCACAGTGCAAATCCATTTGGAAGTTAGCATCTCTCTGGGCTGTGTTGGGTCACTTCTGCAAGACTTCAAAGAAAGGGGGACCCACACAAACATGCCAAGATTCATGCTACTTGCTGTATCATGATCAATACAGTCCTTTGTCTCTAATCTTATTCTATTTTTCTGCCAGCATCCATGAAATAGTAACAGGCTAACTGATTAATTTGTAAGTAAGGGAAAAATCAAATCAGACCTAATATCTTCAGCAATTAAATTTTCATTTTATTTTTAAATTCTGGTCAAATAAAATGTACATAAAACCTGAAAATCTAGAATAAGTATGATGGAAAATCATTAGGTTCTAGATCCTCTTTTGTTCTCCAATTTTTTTTATTTAAAGCTATATTTGAAGATTATTGAAGGACCTTTCAATTTTAAATTATACCCTTTTTTCTTCTTCCCTCTTCAACAACTGAGAAAAAAATGCCAAATAAAGCCTAAATCAAAACCCTGAAGGGTTCTTTCTCTGAATTTATTTGAATCACAGAGATATACATGATAGTTCCAAAGCTCAAAATTCTTCCCTAAAGGAATCATTCAAGCTAGGAACATGATTCTTGGGGCAACAATACAAACTTAAAAGGTGGAAATGTCAGAAAAAAAAAATCAATAAAAGATTGTTCACAAAAAGATAGGTTTTAAGATAGGGCAGGGAAACAGGAGAAATGGCACTTATTAAAGGCAAATAGGTAGCTGATGCAAATTTAACAGATGGGACAAAGCCATATGCTAGGTAAGTTAAGTCTTGCAGGAAAGAACATTCAAGAATACATCTTCCTGGTGGGGGCTTTAGTCCAAGGGGTTGGAGATGCATAGAAAAGCATTAGAATTTTTAAAACATTTCTTATTATAAAAATAAATACTAAGCTGACAGTTTTAGTTCATTTACTTAATGTATAGCTATAGAGCTTCTAGTGTAAAATAGCATCTGATCTCCATCAGGGCTTAGCCAACTCTGACCTGCAGGCCAAAGCTAGGCCACCATTTGCCTTTGCAAATAAAACTTTATTCGGACTTATGTTTAGGCATTTTCTATGTCTGCTCTTATACTGTAACATCAAAGTTGAGTGGCACATCAGAAACCAGGTAGCCCAACAAACCTAAGTCTCTTAACAGAGAAAGTTTGTTGATGTATGCTCTTGATGGAAATATGTAATCAAATCAAGTGATGCCTTCCAGGGAACTTATACTCTGGTGGGGAGTAGACATAATCTGCTCATAAACAAGTTCATAAACAAGTATTACCAAAATATGTTTCACATTTTCAGGTGCTGAGACGTAAGAAAGAAATCAGGGTAACAGGATAATGATTTTTTATTTGCCTTATTGTACAAATATTTTAATTTATGTTAAAAATCTCACTTTAGTTATTTTTTTATTTTTATAGACTGCATTTTGATTCATTGTACACAAATGGGGTACATCTTTTCATTTTTATGGTTGTACACGATGTATATTCATACCATTCGTGTAATCATACGTGTACATAGGGTAATGATGTCTGTCTCATTCCACCATTTTTCATTATCTCCCCTCCCTCTTATTCCCCTCTACGTCATCTAAAGTTCCTCCATTCTTCTCTCATCTCCCTGCCCCCATTATGTATCATTATCCACTTATCAGGGAAAATATTCAGCCTTCAGTTTTTTTGGGATTGGCTTATTTCACTTAGCATGATATTCTCCAATTCCATCCATTTATCTGCAAATGCCATAATATTATTCTTCTTCATGACTGAATAATATTCCATTGTGTATATATATCACAGTTTCTTTATCCATCCATCTGTTGAAGGGCATCTAGATTCATTCCACAATCTGGCTATTGTGAAAAAATCTTAAAAGATGAGGTTTTAAATTCTTTCAGGTCTCTAGTTATGATTAATTATTTGCCCTTGCTAAACCAAATTTCAATATAGTACACTGAGAAAAAAAAATTGCAGTCTAACACTGCACCCAACGTCAAATCCATCAAATAAAACGTCCCCCCAGTAGAAAGCATGAAGGTTTTCTTCTATGTAAATGACTTACTAGTAACTGAGAGCTTAAGAGATCCTAACACACACACACACACACACACACACACACACACAAACTTAAGTTTTGTCACAGAATTTTAGAAGTAAAAAGCTTAGAAACGATTTTGTTAGCCTTTTGTTCAAGGAAGAAGTAACCAAATCCCAGGGCGGGTAAGCCGTCCTGGCTCGCCAAGCTGTGCAGCAGCAGACGCAAGCATGGTGCTCAGGCCTTCATTCCTCATAAGGCTTCACGCAGCACAACCACACTGGAGGCAAAGGGCGACTCACATCCCAGCCCCACCCGAGTCCACAGTGCCTGAAGCAACAGGAGCCCCGAGTTCTAGTCTCTGTTTTGCCACAAACTAGTTACGAGAGCCTGCCACTGTTAACTACCCAAATGCAAGTTTTGTGGTACACACTGAATTTCTCTTCTCTCCACCACACACACACACACACACACACACACCAAATCTAAAGCCAAGAACTGGTAACACAACAGAGCATAGAGTTAAGAGTGAAGGCTCTGAGCTCGCCTGGTTTCAAATCCTAATCCTGACAAATTCCTTCTCTTGTCCTGCTTCAGTCTCCTCCCTTCTAAGAACAAGAGGAGTGCCTCATGGGGTTCTTCTAAGAACTCGTTAATACTCATCAAGTGCCCAGCGGAGCCTGGCATACCTGAAAACGCGGTCGACCACTA
The DNA here is from genome assembly GCF_902686445.1 of Sciurus carolinensis. Classification (NCBI taxonomy): domain Eukaryota; kingdom Metazoa; phylum Chordata; class Mammalia; order Rodentia; family Sciuridae; genus Sciurus; species Sciurus carolinensis. Next base: position 93,678,324 of record NC_062224.1, read on the forward strand.
CTGTAATTGAACTTTTTAAGTAGGATGAGACTAAAACCATCCAAGTCATCTGAATCTTGGACAGGCTGTAGTACTCAGGTTGCCACCATCCACCAACATCTCCTGTTACCACACCATGTCCTGACATGGTACAAGAACCCAATACATCTTTTCAGACTCCTTCAAGCAAACGTTCCGCTTGTCACGATGTACTAATGGGTTACAGCCTAGCTCCAAATTCACTCAAAGGGATTTTAGAAATTAATAAACTTATTTAAATGTCTACTTTGTGTTCACAGTTCCAAGGTCAGTTAATTAATTATCATTTTCAGGCTAGATGTGTTTGGGGTACAGTAAAAGCCATTTAAAATTGTAAATATTAGCACAAAACACAGCTAAGGAATTGAATAAACTTTTTGACTCACAGTAGTATCCAATAAAATAAAAGTAAATTTTTAAAATTATCATGAAAACGTCAATTACTGAAAACAAGCTTTGGAAAAATAAAGTCGAATGTGCGAAAGCCGGAGGAGTGAAGCAATTGTATACTTTAGAAAATACACAGTGACTTTTGAAGGAGTTGGGATTTTTGTAGTTACTTTGCCTTTCCTTACCAGGTACTCATAAAATCTACAAACTCAGGCTCCGTAACTGAAGGGCTCTACTCATCCATTGACCTCTGGACCTAGTGCTCTTCGACAAAGACAGAAGGATAGCTCATCTAAATGAAAAGCCTTTTACACTACAAAATTTTTTGTGGGAAAGAAATTCAGCATTGCTTTTTCCTGGGGCGTCCATCATTGCTTGGTGAACCCCTGTGTTTCTAGCTAATGGCAAAGCAGCAGCCATCACTCCAAGTTCACGGCTACCAAGCAGTTACATATTCCCCTCCAGCCGCTCAGAACTGTTCCAAGTTTGAGAACCAGGGCTTTCTCCATGGCTATTTTGCAGGAAAACATTAGCAACATTTGTTATCAATAGTAATTCCAAACCCTATGTGTCTGAAAAACTCTTTAATAATGCATTGCTTCCTAATGATTTTACCAACAAGACAGGCATTGATGAATTTCAATTCAGGTCTAGAACAGCACGGTCCACAAGTCAGTATTGAACACCGCACTGGAGAATGGCTACATTCATTAAGAGTCCAGGGAAGTCTCTCATTAGGTGAAGAATAATGGCTTTGGCAGCAATTTTTAAGGAAGGTTGAAAATCTCTCTTCCAAAAGCAAACTTTTCCACCAAAATGGTATCCACTTTGCTCTACTATTGATTCCACTTAAATTAACTATCCAGGGCACTGGTTCGTGGTCACAGAAATCACCAATTTTTATTTTAGAAGTAAATATTAACTGTAGAGTATGATCACCACTTAGGGAAACAAATTCCAGCATTATAAATTGACAATTGTGAAATGCATCAGTAGCAAAGGATATTATAAAATAGATCAATACTTTCACTATCAAACGTTATAAAAAGAAACGGTACAAGTAATACTGTCATGGGTATCAGTTTTTATCTGAAGCTCCTATTAAAAACAAGGCTGAATATTTCTCTAGGATCCTGATATTTATCAGAGCAACTTACTAATTTTCTACTATTGCTTTCTTGATGGAGACAGCTTTACATGATCACTGAAATGGAAAAGTTCATGATAGGACGATTTAATCACTAAACCTGATTTCTTTTGAACAGTTCATGGTAGTAAAGAAGAAAATTATTCCTGTTTTAAGTCATCCTTGGGGTCTATACAAGAACCACGGTGAGTCCAGTTTTGTTAAGCACAAATATGATTTTCAGAATAAAGAAAAAGAGAGTCCTGAGTTAAATATTGTACATCCATATATCTATACCTCTGAACAAAAATAATTGCACTCTACGAATCCTATTATTGGTTATATTTACTTGTGTGCCACTGAAGAAGGACCTTTGGGCTAAACACGCATCTTATTCACATTATTCACTATACCAGGAAACTGGGAGTTTAGCAAGCGTCTCCTTCCTTCCCTCCAACTCTGTCCCTGTCCTAGGGGATGGTGAAAGATGGAAGAGCACAAGAGAGTACAACGGGAATACAAATGTGAGTTCTTTTCAGCCCAAAGGAAGGGTTGGCAACTGAATAGATTGTAAATAATTTCTCCTGTTCCATATTCCACGGAGTTCAATTTGAACTTGCTCAGAGTGAACCTGAGCCGCTGCCTTCTCTGAAACAATAATATATTTTGGAATTTAGGCCACAATATCTTCAGGCACAGATTAAATGTGAAAGAGAGGTTATGTATCGTTAAAATTTGTTTGTCATCTTCCTTACTCCTCACTTTGCCTTATTGCAGATAAAGGAATGCAAAGTGTGTCTTCTGGCACCTGTGAAAGACCTTGAGGAAACCACACCACTATCAGGTTTTTGTACAGCAATAAAATGTTAATCAGAGCAAGAAGGAAAGAGAAAAAAGGGGATGGGAACAGGTGTGTAAGGAGAAACACAAAAGTCTCACTCAAGGAGCCCAAATGAAAAGGACTAAAGCTTTAATCTGCTTTCATAATTAAGGCAGCTGTGCTATAATTTGATTTTTATTCTAATGATGACATTTAGCTATTCCTTAAATATTAAAATGAGGGCAGTATAAAATTATTGATTACTTATAAATCATTTCTATCTGGAGTTTATTTCTTAACTCATTTGTAAAAACAGGTTTTGACTAATGCACACTTTTAAGAATGGAAGACAGTAAAGGAAGAGACAGAAAAAAAAATGGAATCATTTTACAATCTAATCCAGTAGTGTTCAACATATTTATATTCCCTGCAGTATTTTAAATTTTTCTGATTTAAGGGCACTCCACCAGATTCAATCAGAAACCCCATGAATGTCCCAGCAATGCTATTATTTTTAAAGTTCTTTGGGTGTCTAATCCATGTAGTCAGGGCTGAGAACCACTGTTGTCAACCGATTGCATCATACTAGTTTCTTTCATAGACCAAGAGCATGAAAGTGAAGGAATAGCATCCACAAAAAGTTTTTCACACACATCTACAAATATATTCTGGAAAATGGTTGCCAGAGGCAAAAAAGTTCAATACTGGAGTAATAAGTGCATTGAACCTTGATCTTCATAGATATTGGTCTGATTGCAGCAATTTTAATAGTTTGCTTCATAAGCATCTGAGAAATATTGACTTCAAAAGTTTTACCACAAATTCAAAAGTAGTTATTTGAAAGGATTTATAGGAAACAATGCTGAAAACTAAACTTTGCATCTGACACATGTGTCACTGATAAATATTTTTAGAAAAGCTGGAAAAGCAGATATGAAACTAGGATTTTAAGTCCTAGGATTTTTGCACTACATAAAAGTACCCTTCAAACAAAGCTCCCCCTGAGTTATCTTTATGGTGTCAATGGAGACATAGTTAATCATCTCCTGACTTCTGCCCTTTCAACATCCCCCAAAAAATCACTTTGAGATGCTGCCTCCCAAGAAAGACAGGGACTCATAAAAGGGCTTGCAGCTTCAGAGGACAGTGTCTCACTCATCTTTGTATCCTCAGTCGCTCTCCCACTTCCTGATATAAGCAGGAAGTGAACACCTCTGGAGTCAGGCTGCCTGTCCAGCCCAGGATGGGTCACTTGCTATGGTACCTGATGTTCTTTTCTGTTAGCTCATCTAGAAAATGATAATAGTTCCTTTGTTAGCCGGATGTGGTGGCACATGCCTGTAATCCCAGCAACTCGGGAGGCTAAGGCAAGAGGATCATGAGTTCAAGTTCAAGCTCAGCATCTTAGTGAGGCCATTAGCAACTCAGTGAGACCCTGTCTCTAAATAAAATATTTTAAAAACGGCTGGGAATGTGGCTCGGTGTTTAAGCAAATCTGGGTTCAATTTCTTTAAAAAAGTTCCTTTGTTAAAGAATTGTTGCAAAGGTGAAATGAGTTTGTAATATATGTGTGGTGCCTAAAATATTTCCTAGGTTTTGGTAAGTGCTTGGAAAGTACTAACTCGCTGTTATAACTACCTGTCATAGAGGAATGGAGTGAACGAACCAATGAACCAATGAACCAGTGGATCAAAGAAAGAAGCTTCTTAGTCAAGGCTTTTCAGTCTTTTAAGGGTCTCCTACCAAAAAATTTATTGCTATAGGAAAGGTCATGTTCATGAACCTCCACTGGGACATAAGGACAACTTACAAATGGCAGGATAATCCTTGATGGTTGAGGCACAGCAAGAACTAGGGACACTGAACAGGAAAGTACCAGAGATAAATTGCCTGTATTTCTGTTGTGTATGAGCCAGATCTGCAGGTGCCTGGCCTGAAGCCCAGACCTTCCCATAGAACCACTCAAGAGGCAGAATTTTTCAGTGCCTAAGAAATATAGGACCCAAAGGCCTTAAGAAATCAGAAAAATTACAGAATTGTAATAGTCATATTCCCAACTTTACTCCTTTCATACCTTTTATGTATCCAAATTAGGCTGCATAATTTGTGGCCGAATTACATGTAAAATACAGCAAAATATACAGAAACAATCCTCTCCTACCCCCTATTAATTGTTCAACATTTTCTCACAAAAACCAGTTTTGCTTATCTGCATTTAACAATGTTCATGTCAAAGAAGTCAGTGAGAAAAAAAGAATCACTTTCATATTATCATTGGACACTCAAAGTGTTTCAGAATTCAATGACAAATTTTACACAAATTATGATACTGCTACCAAAGATCATCATTACCAGGACCCGTCATAGGAATTACTTCAATATAACCTAAATGCAGCTGAGGGGGCTTCGTGTGGAGAAATGTCCAAGCCACTGAAGTCTAATAATAGACACTAGGATATAGAAAACTTGTTCGGTTATACTTACACACCTCAAAGTACTTCAGAGAGCATCGAATTTTAAACCCTTGGCCACACTGGTGCAACTTATTCCTCTCCTCTCTGCGTTTCTTGCATTTTCAGACTCTTCTGTTGCTTCAAAATCCCTCCTCCTACTCTGGCTCTTAGTGGTCCCATTTCCCTCCCTGTTTCACTGATGGACACGGTCCAGCCTCCCCTGGTTCCTCCAGTTTTCCATTTCCCCTATAAGCATCCCAGTTCTTCAGTATGGCAGAAGGAATTCTCTGGGATTTGGAAAGCTAGGAAGAAGTCATTTTAAAGAGAAGATTAAAATAAATAGTTGTCATTATTATAACAGATCCCAAAAAATCCTGAGAGAGTGTCAGAAGTTAAGATTATACTCCAGAGGGCTCTTCTCAGAGGCCCCAGCAGCGCCATGTTGGAACAGAGCATTCGGAGGTTCACGACTTTGGTGGTCAGTCGGAGCCACTAGAGGAGGGCCCCGGGGAAGAATTTGCCATTTTCAGTGGAAAACAAGTGGCGCTTACTGATTATGATGACCTTATTCTTTGGATCAGATTTTGCTGCACCTTTCTTTATAGTAAGATACCAACTGCTTAAGAAATAGGGACATTGTGATTCCTCCATTTAACAGATATGAAGAATGTTTTAAGAGGTGCAGTCTCTGAAAAGTGAATCAAACTCTTGGATTCATAGCATACTGGATATGTTTGTAAATAAACTAATGACATGAATGCTCAATGCATCTTCTCTGAAATAAGAAATGAGATAATTGAGTGTGGGCTTATTTTATTTGAATAATTCCCAAGTTTTTTGTTTGTTTGTTTGTTTTTGTTTAAGTCCAGAACTATATATGATAGCTTGTTTTAGTCTGGGGATATGGCTCAATGGAAGAGTGCTTGCCTGCCATGTGAGGCCCGTGGGTTTGATCCCTAACACCACACACACAAAAAATCCTTGTTTCATACCCTTAAATTATTAGGTTGTTTTTTTTTTTTTTTTTTTTAATCCCAGGGAAGGGCCACCTTGGTTATTTGTCATAAAAGTGTAATCAAAATTTGACTTTGATGATCCTATAATAATTTTAATTGTTTTTTTTCCATTAGTTATAATTAATAATGAGAAAAACCAGTAGTGCATACAGATTAAAGTTCTGATTGGTTAGGTATTTGAGAGCTTCATATTTTTTTTCCTAGACCTAAAACTTAAAACAAATTTTAGTCTTGATAATTGTACTGCTGACAATAATTAGTCCTGTTTGAATAAAAGTAAAATACTTCAATGGAATGTAACAGCATATAAGGCATAATAAAGGATGTATTTCTAAATTACTCAGGAGCTTTATAATATATCTTCGATATGAGGTAAGATGACTGATTAGTAGTTTCATCAGTGAGTCCACTTTACAAATAATGAAATGCTGCTTACCATTTCAAATGTAGTGACTTAGGTTCTATAGCTTTGTAGTAGACAGGGGAAAGTAATTAGCTACTAAAGATTTTAATCTGGATTTGTTCACTATTCCAAAACCATTGGTATTAGAAAAATACTGTAAAAATACTGGTGGTCTTATTTGACCTTCAGATATTTGGGTGAGAGTGCTGCTCTGTTTTTAAACCATTAAATTTTTTTTTCATAAAAAAAAGATTATACTCCAGAAATATTAAATTTCTAAGTAACTTTAGGAGAATATCAATCAAGTTTAACACTGATTGCCACTAGATGGATTTTTTTTTTTTTTTCCTTTCTGGCTTGTCAATATTTTGGAATTCTTTTCTATAATAAGCTATATCCTTCATAACTTTTGAAATACCCATCAGTTTTAAGTCTCACATGATTGGGATATTTAAAGAAAGTGCATTCTGTCATTTGTCTTCCTGGAACTCTCCTGCATTTTGTCACATTTTTACTTAATCCACAACCTCCCTTCATCAAAAAAATTTATGTCTTAACTTCTTAATTTTTCAAGTAATCCTCCACTTTTCTCTCAACATTTTGGATACAAAGAGTATGAGGAAGTGTGAATCCCTTATTTCTTCTCTCCTCCTCCTTCAGAATTTATTTTGGGTGTTTTTCTTCATCTTCAAGAATAGATGGTCTATTTGTGCTTGTTAGCCAAGTTCTGATTGCTTAGCAATTCCCTTAGGCTGAGTAAAGATTAGCCTTTTTTTTTTTTTTTCTTCTGCCAACTTTAAGTTATGCATCTTGCCTATCGGCCATTTTTATAGCACTATAGGTAGAAGAATGAAGTGATAACAAGACAAAGGTGGATCCAAAAATAAAAGCAGATGATCATTGAGACAGGTTCTTTCCCTTCTGATGTTGTCCTGGAAGAGAAAAGTCCCAGGAGACCATTATAAAATTCTCCACATGCTTTTGACCTTATAAAAGTCCAAGAGAGACTGAAGTTTATAAACAGATCCAGGATAATATTAAACACAAGATGAAGAACACAGAACAGAGTAGTCTTTGAATACCTAAACAATCTGCCTTTCATCTTCCTAAATTAATGTTTGGTTCCATGTGGGCCTAAATTTTCATCTTATCTAAAGCTGTTCCTCTATTACTGCAAAGCTAAGCTTCCATGTAAGTTGCCAAAACTGCTGGTCTGTGCTCCACATGCTACATGCCTGATGTTGGTTCCATTACAGAAGATGCACATGTACATAGAGGAAAAATTAACTGATCATTTGACATAGGGTGTGTTTATGTGTATATAAATGGAGAGTGTACATGTATGCGTGCATATATTTACAAATGCCATTCTAATTTTCTTTCTCAGAGCTATCTGAATATTTGCTTGGGACTTTTTGGGTTAATGGAAATAGTTACAATAAATACATCATATCACCATTTTATGATGAAGCAGTAAGTATTAGGTTATCCTGTCCTAGTAGGAGATGAAACTCGGGTACTGTGGTTATGTGGAAATAGGTAATGCTTCTTCCCATGAGAAAATAGGTGCTCTTTTGTTTTGTTTTTGTGTATACTATTTTACATAGAGTAGTAAGTGACATACTATGTAGAACCAAGATTAGAGGCAAGATTTTAACCATGTCCATCATAAGGTTTCAGATATCTAAAATACAGTACGAAGTTTAGGAGCTCAGAGACATAAGCCAGATCAGATCTGTACCTGGAGAAATAAGGACTGAAATCACAAACCAATCGAGAGCTGGCAACATGGCCAAAGGGATAGAGAGGCAGTTGCACCTGGAACCAGTCCTGACCCACTGACTCACTACAGGTACACAAAGGTAAACTAAAGTTTTCACCAGAGAGTGATCCTGTCAAATGCAAACAGCCCTATGGAGAAACCCCACGACACAGGATGTCAAATCGTCTGTCACTTCAAAAGAAACTGTTGAGTATTTCTGGTACCCACAGAGTTGAGAGAAGAAGGGATTGAGATAAAACAGCAGGAATCGTTGTTGTTGTTGTTGTTGTTGTTGTTGTTGTGTTTGTAATGTTAAGGGAGAACAGGTTATTAAGAACTTTGGGAATAGGTGGGGCTACAATTTGCAAGATGATGGACAGGTTAATTCATCAGGTTCCTGTAATACTTCTCCCATCTAAGGAACTGCCAGAAACATCATTTTTAACTGCATAGATCCCACACAAATCCCAAAGAGCGACAATGTGTACATGTGGGTGTATATAAAATTCTTAAACTGCAGTTGAACACTCAACTAACATTCAAAAATGAAGGGGAGAGAAAAATCAGACAATAACTGCTCAAATACTCTTTACCAATTACTGTTTTTAGTTGTTACATTTTGACACATAAAATTTATGTCAAAGATGAGTATATATACACACAGTATATATTTTTAAAGAGTAAGTAATTACTGCTGGTGAATTGACAAACTATCTCGATCAAACATCTTTAACTGCTACACCCTTAGAAACCAAATATGGGTCTTATGGAAGGGGCTGAATGTCACCAAATAGATTTAGGGTTTTCTCACTTGGGTCTGACATCAAACTGTTCATATAAATGCTGCACATTTATACAAATGTATAAAAGGTGCATGTAAATGTTGTATCCAGACTAGCTGAATTCAGAAAAAAAGTAGGCAGGTAGCTTCTAGAAGCTGGAAGGAGGAGATGTGGAGAGTTTTTTAATGAGTAAAAAGTTTCAGTTTTATGAGATAACTTCTGGAGATTGTAGAACATGAATATAGTTAACACTACCCAAGTGTACCCTTAGAAATGGTAAAGATGGTAAATTCTATGAGGCATTTTCCATAATTTAAAAAAAAAAAACTTACTATTAAAGTTACACACACTTGGCCCTCTGTATCTGTGGGTTCTGCATCCAGGTATTCAAGCAAGAGTAAATCGAAAAACATTCAGAAAAAAATTGCGTCTGTACTTTACATGTATGAACATTTTTCTGGCATTATTTCCTGAACAATATGATAGACCAACTACTTCCATACATTGTATAGGAATTCCTTTGCATTGTATAGAAATTCTAAGAAATCTGTAGATGATTTGTAGTATAATAGGAGGTTATACAAAGATTACATGCCAATTTTAAGACTTTATAGGACTTAAGCATCTATGGGTTTTGGAGGAGGTCTTGGAACCAATCCCACACAGATCCCAAAGGGTGACAACATGTTCCTGTGGGTGTGTGTAAAATTCTTCAAACACAGCTGAACACTCAGCTACCATTCAAGAACAAAATGGGGAGGAATCAGACAATAATTGCTCAAATATTCTTTACCCATTTTGTTACATTTTGCACCTGAAATTTATGCCAAACATGAATATATATATACATACAGTACCTATTTTTTAAGAGTAAGAACACTGATGAACTATCTCGATCAATATTTTTGAAACCCAGCCCATTTTACCCAAATACATCTCTCTTCCCAGAAGCAGCTACTATCCTTGTTTTTAATGGTCTTTATTGTCTATTTTTATTTTCCTCAGGGTTTAAACTCACATGAATCCTATCCAGCACATATTCTTTAGCTGTTTTCAGGTTTTTCTTTACTTTTACATAAATGAAACTCTGTACTTATTTTGTGTAAACTTTTTCACTCTGTTTACTAATATATAGCTGTAATCCATCTGTTTTCACATTATGTATTATTCCACCATATGAATTTAGCACAATTTTTCAATTGTAAATATAGACATGAATTTTACTTCTTTCCAGTTTTTTGACTCCTAAGGATAAGGTTGCTATGATCACTGACATGTCTCCTGATGCACATGTGTGAGTTTCACCAATCTATAGAGCTGCATATCTCCAGGCATATACTCATTTTGGTTTTGCAGGAATGTAAAACTTATTCAAAGCAGTTCAGCCAAAAGTATCTACTTGTCATTTTTAAAAAGCAACATTTCTGTTTATATTATTTTTCATGCAATATAGAAGGTCTACACTGTATAGCTACAAGCAATTTATTTGTTGTAATTTTTTTTACTCTGACAATGAATTTTCATTTATTGTCATCTCCACTACAAGTACAGGATTTTCCCTGTTCCAGGCATATACCACTGATCTTATAGGTTGTAATTGCCATAAATATATTCTTGTGACATTATTTAAAACACAAATTTGGTTCAAAAATTTTTCCACAGGACTTAAGAATGAGTTTTGCAAATACAGCTCATGATTATGAGAATTTTAAAAAGAAAAGCCATACTATAATACCTTGCTACTTTCACACAACTTAAATAATGGTGCCTGCTTAGCTCCTAGACTTGGGTTACATCAACCTACATGACTGACACAGCTTAACCTAGAACACTAAGCATTTGAGTTGCGGCTCCACCTGGAAGTTCCTATGGATACTTCCATTTCTTTACTCATGAAATTAAAGATTACCCAAATAATCTCAAAGCTCCCTTCCATCTGGAAAATTCTATTGTTCTGACATCATGTCACCAGGTGACAGTAGGCTCCATTAGTCCCTCAAAGGTATTTCATTGTTTTCACCCTCTGGTGGTATTCCCTGCAATAACTGAGTATATGCAAATAAGTGTGCAATTATCAGTTTTATACAGAGCACACTACTCGTAAGTGTTATATCCTGAGCCCGACGTTCGCATCATCTTGAAAGATGAAACAACTAAGTTTTCAATCTCTACAAGAAATTTTCTTATCCACTGAGAAACGTGAGTATATGTCACAGTAATATATTTCTTTTAGAGTGTGCCTTATAATTGACAAACTGCTTACGTGTGCGTTGTCTTTGACAGTCACTGATGTCAATCAGTTAATGATTCTTCAACCTGAGACTATTTAAGGCATCTCTCCATTGCACAAATATTAGCAGAACAAGTCAAGATGTCTTCTTCAATAACCCTCAAACATACTCTCATACATGCAGTAACTGCGGTGCCTCATTTCATGGAGAGGGTCCAAAACTCAAATCACCAGCTTCCTACTGGTGATTGGCACAGTAAGTCAGGCTATAGGGAAATGAAGAAGGATCAGATGCTCTTCAGCAAGTGCCAAGCTCTGCCCAGAACCACTCTGGAAGCCTCCTCCAGACAATGTGGAGGAGCCAAACTGAACATATGCTCACAGAGGGGGAGTCAGGAAACAACTAGGACATCAACAACCACATCTTGGCATGAGCTACTAACCCTTAAACAACATTTCCAACTTCTCTCCATAGGGAGGAGAAAACGAAGCTCCACATAGCAGCAAAATGTACCTTCTCCAAGTCCCCGACACCTGATAGGAGTCCACACATGCTATTTCCAGTTTGGCACTGTCTCAAAACATTGACTGTCTTGTGTTAATGTGTTTATTTGCTTTTAAAAGATTGTCTTGTTCACCCACAGGCAGTCAAAAGAACATGCCGCATTGTCGGCCAGATCGGCTGTAACCGTTATCATAACCTTTACTGTATCTGCTGCCATTCTGTTTTTGTTCCCAGTCCAGATGTCACGTATAATGGAGCATATTCTCTCATTATGTGCATTAGTGTCCAGGAATGCCAACATAATTTAATGAACTACTTGATATTTGAGGAAAGGACTACATTTTTGTAAATTATTCAAATTTTCCATCAGCCATCTACAAACCAGGGCATTCCCTGCCTACTTAATCTCTCCTGAGCTTGCCCTAGATACAATGTTCAATTATGCTAAAAATAATATGGTTTTATATTAATCAGATCAGCTTAAGGGTACCGTAAGGTAGGAGTACAAGGCTGTACTCACTTCTGAGTAAGAACACAATCATGCTGGTAGAAATTCTATTTTGTGAATTCTAAAGATGCAGGGGACTTATGTAGAAATAGACTCAAGCCTATGCAATGAAATTCTGGAAAGTATAATCCACCAATTTTTGGACCCTATTAAGGAACTCCTGTTTGTTCTTCTCTAGGCATCTTCAGGTCATGTCACAAAAGGAAATACTTATTTTCCTCTTTTTATACAGCTTACTCCAAGGTTTTGCTTTTACTGCTACTTGAAAACCATTCTTTCAAGGTGAACTAATGATCTTCCTTTTGCCAACTGAATGGTCAATGATGTGTCCTCCTCATATTCAATATCCTTGCAGCATTTGACACAGCTGGCTTGTTCTGTTGTCCCTGTATTCTTCTGTGTCAATGCACTTTCCTTTAATTCCTAGCCCATTGGTTTATCCCCTGTCTCCTTTACCAAATTCTCTGTCCCATGTTTCCAATTACCTAGTCTCCTCTTGGCCCTGTCACTTCTCATTCTGTTGTCCCTAAGCAATCTGAATACATCTCATAGCTTTAAACAGCATCCATATTTTGATGATCCCCAGATCCAAATATTCAACACCAATCTCTCTCCTAAGCTTCAGATTCAAATTTCTCACTACTTCACATCTCCACTTGAATGTTCTATATCTTAAATTTAATGTATTACAAAGAGAATTGATTTTCTACTCTCAAGTCACTTTTTGCCTGGTCTTCCCCACCTCAATAAATGATATCATCTACCCTGTTTGTCTGGTTAAAACCTTGGAATCATCCTCAATTCCTCAATATTTCTCATACCTCAGACCTATCCATGAAGACATTAGGAACATTCACCAAAAATACACCCACTTCTTCCCACTGTTGGAATTTTAATTCAAGAGGTCATCGACTCTCACTTCTGGTAAGTTCTGTTTTCAATCTCACCTTCTGAGACTCCATTCTCCATATGGTAAAAATTAAAAATCAGGTTAATCATTTCCCTGCTAGTAACAATTTAATATAGCTTTCCATGGAAGTAAAATTAAATCCAAGTGCATCACTTTGTCTATAATATTCTACATGGTCTCAAGCTAAGTCACTACGGTTAGCCCTGACCACTTCCCACCATAAGCACTACTCTGTTTACTTCTTTCTTGCAGCAAGGTCATTCCATATCTGGCCTCTGCATTAGCTATTTCTTCAGATTGTGTTCTTCTTTTCTAGATCTGATATGACCAGCTCTGTCAACACTCTCAGTTCAACTCAAGTATCTCTTCCCAAGTGAAGCCCTCCAGCACTAACCTAGCTAGAATTACTCCTAACTTTCTAACCCAACTTCGACCACGTTTTCTCGTTGGCAGTTTTCAAACCCTTGATGTAGGCTGTTCGTTCTTTTGATTATTTATTTATTGCCAGTTCTCATAAACTAAAACTATCATTAGTACCTAGAATTTTTTGCACTCTATTAGCAATTCATCAAATAATACCCAACCCATTGTCTGTGCTCGACCAATGAAAAAATGAATAAAAATCTGAAAATGCTTCTAAGAGCCCATGTTCAATTTCACAAGTAGAATATTACCAAACTGAACTATTTCCGGGAATTCTAGAAAGAATTGTTAAAACTCTGAAAAATTCCTGAAGCCTCTGTTTTAAGAAAATGTACTTGAATGTCCTGTACTGATCCACTATCAACAGTCTGCTCTTCAATAATCCACCTCTACCCATTATGAACAAAGTCAAAAGAATTTAACAATAGGAATTATATATGAATATTATGTTCTTTATCATATTGTTTCTCCTCTCTTCTGTCCCCAGGATCAACTTTTAATTCAACAGTGTGGTTTGTGGACAGCCCACCTGATTAAACCCTCAACATTAATATTCTGATTAAAAACGTTTGTTTCAAGTCATCTAATGCAATGAGGGAAGCTGCACTAACTGGGGCTTGCTAAGTCCTTGAAGGATATGAAGAACACAACTCTAAGACCCACAGCCTAGGAGATAAGCCCAGCATCAGGAATCAGACTGCCCCTTGGCTCCATCATTTCAACTTGGGCAAGTCACTTAACTGCTCTGAGTCTTTTTTCTTCTTGAATTAGTGGTAATAGCACTAGAACTAATAGAGTTTTTGTCAGGATTGATGACACATCCTTTCTCAATTCTGAGTTGGAGGGCACTGGGCAGAAGCTTAGGTTGTTAACCAGATTCAGATGATTGGCACTTGTCTTTAATTCCTACCTTCTGTATATATACCAGACTGCAGGGGCTGAAAAGTGCTATATTTCCCAGATACTTTTATGGCCAGGGTTCTGGATGCAAGTTAAATTTCACCAATGTGCCATTTAGAATGTCTAAGTTAGTCAGGATCATCTTTCTGCTGTTGCTTAGGTCATGGAGACATTCCAAACCCAATTTGTATATGAAGAGTTGCTATTGCTGAAAGTCTGGCTTTACCTTCATAATTACAGCTAAGGCAGTATGTCCAGAGCAAGTGTTCTAGTCCCAACCTTCACTCTTCCAAACCCTTCCCTATTTCATGAGCACCTAATCTATATTAAACGTTTCTATTCAAAATATCTACTGTGTTTCTAGTATCCTGTATTAAAACCGACTGGTACACAATTAATAGCAAACACTAATTCTTATTGAGAACAATTGTACACAAGGCAATGTATATGATCTTGGCATACAGTGATGCATTTAATCCTCTAACAATCCTGTCAGGTAGGTCCAATTATTATCCTGATTTTTTCAGGTGAGGGAACTGAAGAACAGTAAGATTAAGTTAACTTGTCCCCAAATTTAAAAATAGAGTCAGGATTCAAATTCGCTCTGGTTTTAGTGGCATACTCTTAATCATCTCTCACAAATACAACAAGCAAGGTATCATCCAACTTAGTCTCAACTTTCAGTGCACAGCTACCAACTATAGGAAAAAAAGAAATCTAAGGTACTTCTGAAAACAATTCTATGTCCTGTTCCCTCATTTTGGGTATGAGGAAACAGGTTCTCAGAGGTTGTATGATGTAATCCAACTTATAGAATCCAGCAACAGAATAGAAGTTGATCCACAAATATTGAATCTATAAGTTAATAGTATCATTTCCAATTTTTAACATTTCCACTTGTCAAAAAAATTTTCTTTATTACTGCTGGTAAATATGTAGGGAAGTGTTAAATCTTAGAAGCTAAGAAGATCCTTAAAATTTTCTCTTAAGCTTATTTTGTCTTTTTGTAAATAAAGGGAAATAGGAATTGTCTATAGAATAAAAGTGGGGGGAACCTTATTAGTTTTTTAAAAAGGTCATCTACAAGTGTTATTTTTCAATTTCATGAAGTTTAATGCAAAGCTATTATAAGTGAAATTTAACTTCCTATTAGATAATGTTCACTTCAATTTTCAGCTTGTCCCCTATGACAAAACTCTGGTGAAAACTCAAAGGGTTAAGGAAGTGCTGTATTTTTAAAGAGGAATTTCATGATCTTTTCAACAAATGCAGTGCCCATTTTTTTACCTCTCTGGTAATTAGCAAGATGTGAAATTTTTGAACACCCATGGGTGAAAGTGCTACTGGGCATTCATGTCCCCAAATTTCTCTGATTCCGATGATAATTAGAATGCAGAAAACAGATTAACATTTTCATCCTAATAACCGTAGAAAAAAATTAAATCAAGCCCATAGATTTCCCATAGCATGATAAAAGATTATTATTTCTATATTGTAAAAATGACCTTGGTTCGGATTTTGAGAACTCTTAAAAATACTAGGAGTTGACTTTGGGAGGTTTTATTTGTGTTGTAGTTCTTATTTATTTGCACAACTTTAATCTCCTGGATTGGAATTCCAAATCCCTGATAATTAAAAAGAGAATTTGCAATGAGATAACATTTTCTCTCTCTGCCAGACTGTCCAACGAGCAACTCGGCTGGGAAAGAGCAATCATGGAAAATGATGCACACAAGTCCCGGAATAGTAATAAAAATGCCAGCATGCGTTTATTCCTCAGCAGTAAATAAAACCCCAATTATTCACACTGTCTAAAGAGCATCTCCCTAAGGATACTGATCCTACCCACTAGCAGCTTCAACATAAGTTCATACCACCACAAGACTCCAGGTAGAATCGGGAGGGGAAGCTTCCCAAAGTCTGGAAGAGGCCGGCTCCTCCAGCCTCATACTAGTCTACAAAATGCAGATAATCAGGAAATCTGGACAAGTTTATGTCTGATTTTATTTTTAAGTAAATTGACTAGGATTTTATAAGTGTTTGAGTTAAGAAAAATCAGTGATTTCCAAGATATTGATGGAGAAATTCTGGTAATAGTTCCAAACTTTTTTGTTATTTTGTTAACGTCCTTATAAATCTCATTCTTTAAGTATTTCATTATGGATTTCTTTTTTTTCAAGATGGCAGAACAGAGGAAGTCGTTTTCCTGGCTGCTTCACGGAGTGAAACCAAGAAAGTAGACAGGTAGCTTCTCAGCGATGTGAGTGAACAACAAAAGGGTATGTGGGGGGCACTTTACTGGAATTTAAAACTGGACATTCAAAGCAGATCAGGACTCAGAAGATGGGATATAATAAATTAAGGAAGAATCCCCAGCAGAACAGTGGCTTCCACAGCTGGGCCAGAAGCACCAGCCAGAGCCGACCCTCTGTGAGCAAAGTTGAGGGATAAGGGAATTAAAGGAACCTGCATTTTTAGGAGGCCTGAGCAGTGACTAAGTACATAGCATTTAGAGATCAAGAGCATTGCCTAACTAAACTGAAAGGCTCACTGCACAATATCCTTGTGCAGGAAAGAGGCCACCATCTTTCCAGGTGGCATGTGGAGGACAAATAAAGGAATCATTTTCCGTTGTGGCACAGGGCGGGCAGCTGAGGGAGCCAATTCCTGGCAAACCCTAGTCTGGTCCAAAACACAGACCCAGTAACACAAACTGCATGCACAAACTGCATAACACAGAGTGTGCCTGTGACCAGGAGAAAATCAAATATGTAGAGAGATTTACACAGGGGACATCTGGTCGTGGAAACCCACCTGGCTCTACTCCTCCCCCTCCAATCTGGCTGCTTGCAGGACCAGCTGGGAGAAATGAGTCCAACTAAGATTTTGGAAGGGCAGGAAATGTGGGGGCCTCAGGACACCAAAACTTGGCTCCTCCACCACACTAGTGGAGCCCAGGGGAGATCCCAGGGGTACAGACTTCCATGTGAACCAGCAAGTATTGGGTGATGGAGGTGCACTCATTTAAAATCTCCAGACCAACTGGTATTCAGCAAAGAGCCCGGAGTCCATCTAAGCCTAAACCCTGGCTCCAGGAATTCCGCCTACAGGGTTACCTCCCTCACCAGCAATTCCAAAGGTGGAGCAGCACACCATCTAAAATTGATGAGAAAAGAAGCTAATAATCTTTTGAACTCCAAAAACATTCTTTAACATCTCATTCAGAAATTTTTCCTTTTTTTTCCATTTTTTTTTCTTTTCTGTTTAATTGTGACCTTAATGGTACATAGACATTTATACATACTCATATTTTTTTCCCTCATTTCTAGTATTTTTGAAACCAGTTATTTTTCATAGATCAGTTTTTTGAGGGCCAGAATGTTTCATTAATATATTTTAGTTTGTTTTGTATTCTTCTATTTTTATTTTTATTCTTTTAAATTTTTACTTTATATATATATTTTTTATCTTACCCATTCTTTCTCTCTTCTGTTCCTTTAAGAGCCAATCTCTATTGTTTTCTCTTTCACTCCTTCATTGTTTACTTCTATCTTCTCTCCTCTCAAAATTATCACATCCTATATCAATTGTGTTCTCCCCATCCAAAATTTGAAATTGTAAACCCTTTTGCAAATTTGCTGGTTTTATTGTAGGCAATAACTGATAATATAATTTCTGTTTATTGTGAGAATTAACATGATAGACATCATAGTAGGAACTGTTTGGTTTAATGCTATATATTATTCGAATTGGTGGTTGTTATTATTTGTCTCCCCCTAAACAGTGAGATACTGGAAACCTTCAGGGACACAATAAGTCCATAGGGTAGAAATTCTACTGCCTCAGATCCATACTGTTAGATAGGTAGACACACAAACAACATGAAAAAGCAAAGGAACTTATCACCCCAAACAAACTAAGATACTCCAGTAACAGAATCCATCCATACCACAGTAAAAGAAATGTCAGAGAAGGAGTTTCAGATGTACCTAGTTAAATTGACCTGTGAAGTAAAGAACAGTACAAGGAGTGAAAACAGAAAATACAGGAAGTGAAAGATCACTTCAATAAAGAGAAATATTCTGGGGGAAAAAACAAGCAGAAATCCTCAAAATGAGGAATCAATAAACAAAATAAAAAATTCAATGGAAAGTGTCACCAACAGACTAGATCGCTTGGAAGACAGAGTTTCAGAAAATGAAGACAAATATATAATCTTGAAAACAAAGTTGACTGTAGAGAGAAGATATTAAGAGACCATGAACAGAACGTGAAAGAAATATGGGATAACATGAAAAGATCAAATTTAATATTTATTGAGATAGATGAAGGATCAGAGAAATGAACCAAAGGAATGCACAATCTTTTCAATACTATAATATTGAAACATTTGCCAAACCTAAATAATGAAATGGAGTATCAAACAGGAGGCTTACAAGACCCCAAATATATAAAATTGCAACAGACCTACATCAAGGCACATTATTATGAAAATACTGAACATGCAGAATAAGAACAGTATTTTAAAGGATTCCAGAGAAAAACATTTAGAGGGAAACGAATCTGGATCTCAACTGATCTCTCAACCCAGACCTCA
This sequence comes from Sciurus carolinensis, assembly GCF_902686445.1. NCBI lineage: Eukaryota > Metazoa > Chordata > Mammalia > Rodentia > Sciuridae > Sciurus > Sciurus carolinensis. The sequence goes on from NC_062224.1 coordinate 93,697,167, forward strand.
AAGCTAGGAGGTCTTGGAATGATATACACCAATTCTGAAAGAAAATGGATGCCAGCCAAGAAGACTATACCCAGCAAAATTAAGCTGAAGAATTGATGATGAAATAAAAAATCTTCCATGATAAACAGAAGTTAAAAGAATTCACAAATAGAAAGCCTACACTACAAAACATTCTCAATAAAATATTTCATAAAGAAGAAATGAAAAATAAAAGTGAAAATCAGCAAAGGGAGGAACTCCACTCAAAGAATAGCCAGTCAAAGAAAAAACTAAATTCATATTAAAAAACAAGGGATAAATCAAAATGACAGGCTATTATCACTATGATACCAAAACCAGACAGACACATCAAGGAAAAAAAATTTCAAACCACTATCCCTGATGAACATAGATGCTATCATTCATAATAAAATACTGGCAAATCACATGCAAATACATTAAAAAGATAGTGCACCATGATCAAGTGGGTTTTATCCCAGGGATGCCAATTGGTTCAACATAGGGAAAAGTCAGTAGCGTAATTCATCACATCAATAAACTTAATCACATGATTATGTCAATAGATGCATAAACAGGATTTGATAAAACACAGCATCTATTCGTGTTCAAAACACTATGAAAACTACTCAACACTGAAGAAGGAAACTGAAGACAACCTAAAAGATGGAAAGATCGACCACACTCTTGGATAGTCAGAATTAATATTGTCAAAATGGCCATACTAACGAAAGTTCTATACAGACTTAGTGCAATTCCTATTAAGGATCCAATGACATTCTTCATAGACATAGAAAAAGCAGTCATGAAATTCATTTGGAAAAATAAGAGACCCAGAATACCCAAAACAATCCTCAGCAAGAAAAGTGAAGCCAGAGGCATCACAATTCGAGACCTTAAATTATACTACAGAGCTATAGTAACAGAAAACAGTGGTATTGGCTCTAAAACAGATGTGATGATCAATGAATGGTACAGAATAGAAGACACAGAGACAAACTCACATAAATACCACTATCTCATACTAGACAAAGGCACCATAAACATACATTGGAGAAGAGATAGCCTCTTCAACAAATGGTGTGGCTAACCTTGAAATCTAAATGTACCAAAATGAAATTAGATACCTATCTCTCACCCTGCACAAAGCTCAACTCTAAGTGAATGAAGGACTTAGGTATTTGACTGGAGACCCTGTGCCTACTAGAAGAAAAAGTAGGCTCAAATCTCCATTATGTCGGCTTAGGAACAGAATTCCTCAACAAGACTCCTAAAGCTCAAGAAGTAAAATCAAGAATCGATAAATGGGATTGTATCAAGCTAAAATGCTTTTTCACAGCAGAAGAAACAATCAAGAACATCAAGAGAAAGCCTATAGAATGGGACAAAATCTTTGCCACCTGCACCTTGAATACAGCATTAATCTCCAGGATATATAAAAACTCAAAAAACAACACCAAAAAAAAAAAAAAAACAAATAACCCAATTGACAAATGGGCAAAGGAACTGAACGCACACTTTACAGAAGAACAAATACCAATGGTCACCAAATAAATGAAAAAAGTCATAAAGAATGATAAAATTATGGCATTTGCAGGCAAATGGATAAAATTGGAGAATATCATGCTAAGTGAGATAAACCAATCTCAAAAAACCAAAGGACAAATGATATCGCTAATAAGTGGATGATGACACATAATGGGGGGTGGGAGGGGTTAGTGTTAGGGTTAGAGTTAGGGTTAGGGAGGGGGGCAAGAATGGAGGAAGGAAGGACTGTATAGAGGGAAAAGAGGGGTGGGAGGGGTGGGGGAAGGGAAAAAATAACAATGAATCAAACAACATTACCCTATATAAATTTATGATTACACAAATGGTATGCCTTTATGCCATGTACAAACAGAGAAACAACATGTATCCATTTGTTTACAATAAAAATTAAATTAAAAAAACATTGATGTGGCTATGTCACTGTAGAATGCTACCTCATATACATATATGATTGCATAACTGATGTGATCCTACAACATGTGCAATCAGAAAAATGAGAAATTTTACTTCATTAATGTATTTATTTATCAAAAATGCATAGATGCATTCTACTATTATGTATAATTAATTAGAATAAAAAAGAATTTTAAAACCCCCCAAAAAAAATTTTCAATATCACTAGATTAAATTCAAATTAAAACTACACTAAGATTTCATCTCACTCTACTCAGAATGGCAATTATCAAGCATACAAGTTACAAGTAATCCCATTGGTACATATACACAATGGACTATTACTCAGCCATAAACAAGAATGAGATTTTGGCATTTGCTGGTAAGTGAATGGAACAATGTCATCATGCTAAGTGAAATAAGTCAATCCTCAAAAACTACAGGCCTCATGTTCTGATATGTGGATGCAGATTCACAATAGGTGGGAGGGGGTGGAGTGGAGATTCCACTGATTAGACAGGGGGAAATGGGGGGAAGGGAGGGAGGATGGGAATGGCAAAGACAGTAGAACGAATCAGTGGTAACTCTCCTATGTTCATATATGAATACACCTCCAGTATAACTCCACATCATGTACAACCACAAGAATGGGACTTATTCTTCATGTATGTATGATATTTTAAAATACATGCTACCATCATGTGTAAATAAAAAGAACCAAAAAAAATTTTTAGAAAGGAAAAATATATTGTTATGAATCCGTTTATTACAGAAACATTTACTTTTATTTTAGTAAGTTAACGGAAAGTTTAGCCACCAGGACTTTTGATTATCAAAAAAGAATAAAATCCCAGCCAAAAGTTTTTTTAAAAAAAAAACAATGTTTTACTGAGAAGCACAGCTTGATTCAGAGGAAATCCCCAATTTCCATTAGGCTGATTTATACCGAAAACACTTTGAAGAGCCCAGGTACAGCTTAGAGCTTCCTAAATACCTGAAAAACCTAGACTGCTAGAAAACTGAGGGGTTTGCATTTTTTTAAAGTCATAATTAGGGAAGAAATACTCAAATCATCCCCAGAACTAAATCACAATAAAACAACACTCCATCTGAACAGCTGCACAGTCCTTCTTTCTTGTACCATTTCCTCAAAAATAAGAGGTGCTCTCCATGGCAAAAGCCCTATCTCTGAACTGTAAAACATCTTTTTAAAAACTCCACACAGCTTGAACTTCTGTTTGACAGAAGTTTTTCACCTCTTATTGGATAGCTAACAGGGGATAATGCTACTGCTCAGCAGTCGGAAGCTGCTTTCTGACTGGACTCACTCTGGACCTGTGGTCATCTCTCCTTCATAACAGTATTAGCCACTGGAAATGGAATGACCTATGGGCAAGTTCATGCCAACTTTTCAGCAGGTATAATGGCTTTCTCCAAAATCTTATTCTCTCCTGTAGTCACAAGGATAGTTCCAGTCCTTATATTTAGCAACTTTTTCTGTTTACTGTTTACTCACTGAAGATCAAGGGCTATGTGCTCTGATGCTGTAAACAGGCAGCAATTTCTAAGAAATTAGTCATCAGCCATAGTTACTGACTTGTTTAGTGGTTAAATCCAAAAGGCAAAGGCCAATGAGCTCCATTTACGCTCTACCAGGCTACTCATTATCTATATTAACAACCACTCTTGCCAAGGAAAACTATAATTAACTGTGTTGGCAAATAAACTGGCAGCAAACATGGTTAAGTAATTGCAGGAAGTTAAAATGCTTGATTTAGCTCTTCAAAAGTTACAGCAAATGATCATTAAGTTCAAATTGCTAAGAAAAAAAAAAAATCTTCATTTGAGTCTTTTTTACCTTTTTCGACTTCTCTTTCATGCCTTTCCTTCCAGGTACAGTTCTTTTCAGCCTCAGGTCTACCCTGGCTAGGTCCATTTCCCCATGGCTTTTAACCCCTGCCCCTAAAGCTTTCTTCCTCACCCACCACAAGGATACTTAATCTGATGCAAGAGGCACTCATTTCAAACCAAATCCAACAGTCATCTCTGTTTCATATACTATTTTGTACCACTCCTTGATTGACATATCTTTTGGCCTACAGGACACCATGTATTTCTCTGATTACTGTCATTTCTCTTAATCACTGATGATAATTCCCCTCCACTCCACAGATATACTAAGGAAATCTCCTGAAACTCAATCCAGGAGCCATGTTCTTCCCTTTCCCAGCTGACCTGTGAGGGTCATAGTTTGAATAGTCTTTGACACGAAGAGAACCATGATCTTCTTTGGACTTTAAAATTGATGTTGCTCATATACATCTTGCCCCTACCTTGTGAATTCCTGAGGGGATCGTTTTTCCCAGCTTGACAAATAAGAACTTCAACTTTTACTCGACTGACATAAAATCAGACAAACTCTGATAATGATAACCTGGAGGCATTCTCTAAATACGGGGATCTCCTTCATTAGCTAGTCTGAACACATACCTACATGAAATGACTAATACCTCAGGTTTTCTCTCCTAGTTCTTAAATTCAGTTATCAAGGAAAATGAGATCAGTAGATTACATTTACAAGGTAAAAAATTGGCAACACTACTAGACAGCATGAATAAGTGAAGGCCGTGCTACTGTGCGATTCAGAAAGCAAAGCTCTCGTTTTAGAACTTGATTTTCCCTCCACTCTTTATCTAGAAGTCAGTTACAAGAATAGCATTGGAAACTTGTCGTATAACAAAACTTTTAAATAATAACTAATAGGTGTCAGGGAATGTTAAAAAACATTAATTATACTCATAATTCTAGGTTTACATGATGGCAGGTCAGTCATATTTGACCTTCTCTCCTCCCTAATGGACTTTAGTGAATAGTTCGGATAAGGTCACCATTCTTGCCCTTGAGGAGCTTCTAGTCTAGTGGTGAGTTTTTATCTCCTTTCTTATTCAAATACTGCAAGAGATACTGGTAAAGACTAATATTTACTACACTAAACCAAACCGAAGTTGAGAGAAATTTTATCTGCTGTGGTCTGTTTATGTCTCCACAATACTTACCATGAACTTCTAGACAAAACTTGGGTGGCCTGGCCCTTATTGAGGATCAAATCCCATTTGGAGAAAAGTACCCAGTTTTAACTAAGTTTCCAGAAGAACAACTCTGAGATTGAATCCAGTAATACTTAGCCCTCTGAATATTCAAACAGATGCAGTAAATCTTCAGCAAGTTTCAAACATGAATCTGGGGGTTGGGAGAAGATGTATATCATGCACACAGGAAAATATAAGGCAGGTGTAAGATGTGTTAAAGGGGTACAGCGTGCCCTTCAGTTCTAAAAGTAAGTACTTCCTTATGTTGTTGCATAATGGGATCTTTTTAAGATGTGAAGAATTCTTGTTTCATCTTATTTTACATTTATAGAACATAATAGCTATAGCATTACAACACCTCCCACATACTGAGTATTTTACTAAATACACCACTGCACTGTTTTAATGCATTTCTACTTAATCCCTGCAATCAGCTTCTGATACATTCTCTTAATTATATTTGTTAACGAATGTATTATTTACTCAAATCCTTACTGAGCACTTTTCCAACCAAGGTCTATGTAATATCAGAGATCTAGACCATTGTTCTGTCCAGCGGAACCGGCGCGGAGAAAGGAGACACCACCAATCTTTAGTTGACGGAATTTATTGCGTCCTCCCTGTTTTCCTGCCTCCTTAGTTCTGCCACTATCCCCCTTCTCCTACCTTCTCCCTCTCTCCTCCCCCAGGCTCCTAGCTTTTCAGCCAATTATAGCAAAGCTTTCTCTCACCAGGAGAGTACGCAGAGGAATGTCAGCATAGCACTATATGGATCACGAGCTGTCCACGCGCGGCATGATATTGGATAGCCAATCCTAGAGCTTGGTGTTAACTCATCATAAGTCTCCAAGGAACTAGTAAGCAAGCAACCTTTTTGGGTAGTTCCTTATTTTGGTAGTCAGTGCCCTTTGGCTCACTGCCAGGTGCCATCTTGTCCAAGACGGCCCTCAACAGACCATAGACATGATTCAACAATGCCTCTCACTTTAATGTTGTACAGTTTATATAAAGTGCACAATTGAGGTGCGTTAGACAGGTGTTACATGTTTTACTAATTAAAAAATAAGGCTACATAGTCAAAGAGATCATGACCCTAATGAAATTTGAACTCTCTTTTCTGCCAATCAAGTGTTCTCTTTCCAGTTTTACAAGCTTCTAAGAAATACTGTCGCCCTCCCACTTTACAGAGGAAGAAGATGAAACTTGGAAGAAAATCATGCAGATGTTAAATGATAGAGGTAGAATTACAACATTACCCCATCTGCCTCCAAAACCTGCTCTCTTACCGTCTCTAGTGGGGAATCAGAACAAACTCTTGCTTGCAATCTTCCTGTTCAATATTTAATGTTTCAGGGTTGAAAGAATTTAATGAGTCAGTCAATAACTAAGAACAATCTACCTTCATTCAGTGATAAACCAAGAATTCTGCAAATATAAGTTAATGTCTCCCAACAGTAGGTAAATCTTCAAGCAAGAGTTAAAAAAGCAAAACGCTCAAGAGTCATAAATCTAACAGTTCTTTTGTAAGAACTATCCATTTTATCTTAAGGGTTTCTAATAAAATTAAAATGTTAAATGTTAAAGTTTATATAAGCAGACCTGTTCTGATACAATTTCTCTATATATCTACTAAGATTTGACATTTTCTTGGGATTGTATGAAAAAGAAATGTATTGCTGCCCAACTTTGTGTAAGTTATTCTAGATTTTCTTAAATTCTTATGGGCAGTTTATTCTGTTTTTATCCATGTTCACAGAAAGTCAGAATTTTGAAGATTGCTAGTTCTGAAGTGTTAAGTTTGAATTCTACTTGTGAGACTCTAAGAAAAAAAAATCAAAAGGAAAAAGTCAAACTTTCTCAAATTGAATTATTGCTTTATTTCCTATTTCTGCCTTGAAGTTGAACTTTTGGTCTTCATATCCCCTCCACAATTTTTTTTTAAATTTTCACCATTTCAGACCAATTTGATCAGACAAAAACATTATGTGGCATACCAACTAAATCAATTTTATTTCTTCTAAAAAACCCCAATAAGATGTATACCAAAGAAAGGAAGTCTTAACTATTTTCAATTAGTTTTGAAATTGTTTTAATCTTTTTAGTATAATGCATTAATACTCATTTTTACAGAAGGGATATTAACAGGGGTTATGATTTAGATGTGGGATACCCCACAAAACTCATGAGAAAATGCAACATGGTTCAGAGGAAAAATGATTTCAATTGTGAGCATTGGAACCTAATCCACTGATACGGATTACCTGGGAGGTGACTGTAGACAGGTAGAGTGTGGCTAAAAACTGGTCACGAGGGTTGGGGGCGGGTTTACATTTTGTCCTTGGTGAGCAGAGCTGTCTGCTCTGCTTCCTGTCGTAGATTGAATAGCTTTCTTCTACCTTGCCTTCTGCCATGATGTTCTGCCTTATCTTGGGCTCAGAGGTTTGAGTCAGCCAGCCATGGACTGAACTCTGAAACCATTCACCAAAATAAACTTTTTCTTCCTCCATGTTGTACTTGTCAGGTCTTTTGGTCACAGGGATGAAAAAACTGACTTACAACTGGCATTACCTCAAGTTCTCTGTTTTGTAAAGTATCGCTATTGACCTTGCCATTATAGGTTTATTCCAATGTTCTAAGTTAAGGTCCTGACTGCTTCTAGTTTTCCAGCGTTAAAATGGGCAAAGAATATAATTGGTCATGTGCAACTTGTGTTCCAGAACAGCCATTTTCAAACCCTTCAGGAGATAGTCATAGTCGTATCATCTGTTAGCAGAGAGAGCTCTGGTGGTTTGGTTTTATGGGTGGGACTGGGGATCTAACTCATAGCCTCACATACCAGGCAGGCCCTCTACAACTAAGCCACCTTTAGTCCTGCTTTTCTTATTCTGCCAACCTTGAACAATATTTATCTTTTATAAACAACGATTCCATTTCAGGGTCAGAAAATTCAAGATTGCCACTGAAGGATTTTTTTAAATACAGAGAAAAAGAGGAAAATATATGTAGCAAAATTTAAAAACCTAAAGGACAAGTTAGTCAACTGATCATGACTTAGTCAACCTCCTCCACCTTACATTTGTGTAATTCCTGGTGATATTTACAAACTATCTCTTTTGTGTCTCACCATCATCCTGCAATTTTAGGTCAAATAGCAAGCAACTTCCTTATGCTTATAACAGTAATTTTTGTTTCCATTCTCTTTGGGGGAAAAAATTATGACTGTATACCTTTATCAACATTGTTTCCCATTTGTGAAAATCTCTCTCCTCAACCCTTTAACAATTTCCTACTTGTCCTTAAAGAATAAGAGCTATATATTCTCTGAAGTATTCAGAGTGCTCTGCCATAGAGTAAATCACCATCCCTTTGTGCCACCATTATTTTTTGAGCACCCATCTATTTCAGTGCTTACTACACAGTATCAGGATTATTTGTAACTGACTTACAGTTCTACTAGGAGTTACAAGTGAGATCTAACTCTAATTTTCTCAGGAATTAATGGGCGCGAAATAAAAATCCATGAAGTAGATGAAAATAGGCTGGGCAATAGAAATATACAAGTTAGAAAAGAGTTTCTACCACCAAGAATTTTAATGTCTGTAACAAACAAATCTAAGTTAACATTCTCAGGAGACCAATGACTCACTTATTTCTACATACTCCATTTAATTTCCACTGTTTTCACACAACTACAAAGTTTTTGCCAAAGTTAGATCTAATTCTAAGTCCTTGGGGAAGAGCATGGGAACTCTGACCGCATGATTCACTTGTCCATGTTAGGATCCACTGGACATTCGTCTTCTGGCCAAGAGATCCCTCTAGGCCCAGTGATTCTTCTTTCTCCTTCCATGCCAACTTCAGCCGTGAATGATCTTTCTTCTGCATCCAAATCATGCTGACCAAGATGGAAATTGATCTTTTTTTCCCCTAAGCTCTCCCTGGGATCAGGAGTCCAAGTTCCCATTGGGAACTCTGAGAGTCCCTGAAACCTCTCCATGCTTCCTCATATCCTCTCACTAAGGAGTAAGTAGATGGTTAGCATTAAGATTTTTTATAGAGACCTATCAGAACCTAAAGTCTCCCCTAACCTCCCCATATATTCTCCATACCACTAACTGGGAAAGAGTTGCTTACTCTCATGTTCAGGAAGGCGATCTTTTTTTCTTTATTTTTACTTTTTATTTTTGCTATGCTATGTGTCCTTCCCTAGAGTCTACATTTGAGATTCTAGAGGTTTGCTCTCCTTTCCAAAGCACAAGTCCTCCCTAGATCAATGAAGAATTTATAGCCAAACTGTCCTAATAAAGACAGCATTATGGACAACTAGTGGCAACCAGGGAGAAAATAATATCCTGCTCCAACTCCAGTTCACAAGAAAGGATGTGCACGGGTAGTTGTGCCACCCATCTGGCAGTTCATACTGGCGGACATGAGGCCCAGACCAGCTGGTTCTTAAGGTCTTAAGTCAAAGCTCAGACTAGAAAGACACTTTTTGTGTTCAGTCCCAAGCAACACTTCCCCGTGGACTGAATGTTTTCCTCTCCTCACAATTCACCTTAAGTCGAAATTCCAACCCTCAGCGTGATGGCATTAGAAGGTGGGGTCTCTGGGAAGCACAGTCACATGCCACCTAATAATGTTTCAATGACAAACCACATACACCATAATGGTCCATTATGTTTATAATGGAGCCAAAAAATTCCTGCTGACTAGTGACATCATTCCTAGTGCAACACATTATTATTTGTGATGCTGCTGCAGACCTACTGTGCTGCCATCTGTACAAGAGTACAGCACATTATCCACTTATCAGGGAAAATATTCGGCCTTTGGTTTTTTGCGATTGGCTTATTTCACTTAGCATGATGTTCTCCAATTCCATCCATTTATCTGCAAATGCCATAAAATGCAGTCTGTAAAATTAAAAAAGTAATTAAAAAACATGGCACATACACATATGTACCACATGTAATATTTGATAATGGTAATAACTGTTACTGGTTTATGCATTTACTATACTTTTTAAATTTTAGATTATACTCTTACTTATAGAAAATGTTTTCTGTAAAACTATGTTGGTATCAGCCTCATACATCTCATGTTAACCAAATGTCTTGATAACATTGAGGCAAAGTCAAAGATTGACTCCTAGGTTTGTGTTTATGTATTCTATAATGTTCACATAAAATTAACTATCCATTTCTCAGAATGTAATCCCCACAATTAAATGACACAAGATCACAGTTATGACATGAAGGTGGAACTCTCATGAAAGAGAGTAACATCCTTATGAATGGGACACCAGAGAGCTCTCTAGCCCTTTCCATCACATGAGGACAGTCAAAAAATACTATGCTATGAACTGAATGCATCTCAACATTCATCTATGAATCAAGCCCTCACCAGGCATGTTATCTGCCAGCACCTGATCTTAGACTCCCCAGACTCTAGAACTAAGAAATATGCATTTGTCTTGAGCCACCCACTCTATGATTTTCAATTATAGTAGCCCAGGCAAACTAAAGCAGACCTCTGCCTACTAGAAAGAATTTTCTGCTTCCCCTGGAGATCTGTTTGTACTGACTACCTCAAATAACATAGGAAGTCTCAAAGGCGACTGATTCACTCTTCTAAAACTGACCTCTAACCTGGGCTTGACTGGACGACCAAATATGGAGATACATAGATATTCAATATATCACCAAGTCCTTGCTCTATCAAAAACACATCCCTTATCTAAGATCTCTTATCTCTAAGAATTTCCTGCTCTCATCCTTATTGTCTGCAGTTTTCAATCTGATGTCTAAGTATTTCTCCAATCCTACTAATTTTTAAAAATTAAAAAAAAACAAATCCAATTTCTAGTATAAAATCATACTACCTTTATCAAAAATTATGCTAATTTATGAGAAGACATAAAATTCGGTCTTTTCAGGATTGAGCATGAATTTGAACTGTTCCATCCATATTTCAAACTAATGATTTTTCTTCTGATAAAGTGGCATGTCATTCTCTAAATTGGCAATAACAAAAAGATTACAAGGAACTGGTCTTTCTTTCATTAACATTTATGGTTTACTAATTTTTGATGTCTTCATGAGCTATATCAGTTATTTTTAGGGAAAATAGACTTAAAACAAATGTTATGGATATTTCAAGACAACAAGTGATCTAAGGTGTATTCATTTTATAAGGAATAATTCAATATTTAAACCAAGGCATAGCACATTTCCAATTTATAGTTTACTGGAAGTAAACTAGTATCCATTTTAATCAAATCCCCATTGACATAAAATTCATTTTCATAGGTCTTTTTAATCAATTTAACACTCTCAATTCCATAAAAAGTTTGCTTTTCCCTCAAATACCCAAAACAATCCTGAATAGAAAAAGTAAAACAGGATACAACTATACTACAGAGCAATAGTAACAAAAATGGTATTGGCATGGTATTGACATCAAAATACACAGGCAGACCAATGGTAAAGAATAGAAGACACAGAGACAAACCTACAAAAATACAGTTACCCCATACTAGATAAAGGAGCTAAAAACATACAATGAAGAAAAGACAGCCTATTCAACAAATGATGCTGGGAAAACTGGAAATCCATATGCAGTAAAATGAAATTAAACCTCTCTCTCTCACCCTGCACAAAACTCAACACAAAATGGATCAAGGACTTAGGAATTAGACCAGAGACCCTGCACCAAATAGAAGACAAAGTAGGCCCAAATCTTCATCATGTTGGCTTTAGGATTAGACTTCCTTAACAAGACTCCCAAAGCACAAGAAATCAAAGCAGAATCAATAAATGGAATGGAATCAAACTAAAAAGGTTTTTCTCAGCAAAGGAGACAATAACACAAAGAGTCTACAGAGTGGGAGAAAATCTTTTCCACAAGCACTTCAAATAGAGCACTAATCTCCAAAATTTATAAAGAACTTAAAAAGTTTACACCAAAAACACAAAGAACCCAATCAACAAATGGGCCAAGGAACTGAACAGACACTTTACAGAGGAAGATATACAGATGATTAATAAATATATGTAAAAGGGTTCAACATCTCTAGTAATTAGAGAAATGCAAATTAAAACAACTCTAAGGTTTCATCTTACTCCAATTAGAATGGCTATTATCAAGAACACAAACAATAATAGATGTTGGTGTAGATGTAGGGGAAAAGGCACACTTGTACATTGCTGGTGGAGCTGCAAATTGGTGCAGCCACTCTGGAAATCAGTATGGAGATTCATCAGAAAACTTGGAATGGACCCACCTTTTGACCCAGTAATCCCTCTCCTTGGCCCATACCCAAAGGACTTAAAATCAGCATATTACAGTGATGCAGCCACATCAATGTTCATAGCTACTCAAATCACAATAGCTAGATTGTGGAACCAACCTAGATGCCCTTCAACAGATGAATGGATAAAGAAACTGTAGTGTATATATATATATATATATATACAATGAAATATTATTCATTCATAAAGAAGAATAATATTATGGCATCTGCAGATAAATGGATGGAATTGGAGAATATCATGCTAAGTGAAATAAGCCAATCCCAAAGAGCCAAAGGCAGAATGTTTTCCCTGATAAGTGGATGATGATATATAATGAGGTTGGGAGTGGGAATAGGAGAAGAATGTAGGAACTCTGGGTTACGTAGAGGGAAATGAGAGGGAGGAGGGGGCGGGGTATGAAAAATGGTGGAATGAGACAGACATCATTAACCTATGTTCGTGTATGTATGTATGTACACAAATGGTATGAATCTATGTCATGCACAACCATAGAAACTAAAAGATATACCCATTTGTGTACAAAAAATCAAAATGCAGTCTGTAAAAATAAAAAAATAATTTTAAAAAGTTTGCTTTTCAATTTTACTGAATTATTCATGTTACTAGCTAGGCCTTTTATCATTAGGCTATAAAAGATCATGAAGTTTTTTCTAAAGGACTACCAAATTAAACATTTTAAGAAACTAAAAATTCAACATATTACATTTAAGAAAAAAAAACTATTATGAAAATTTTTTCTGATATCTGGAAATATTCATTTAAAATAAAAATATAAAAGATTGTATTATAAATATTTTAACATTATCTCTATGACTATCTTCATGATGGCATTCATGAAGCCGTCCCTTGATCACGTTCTAACACTTAAAACATATTTTAAAAACAAACTCAGGGGATTCCGCCTTTGGGTCCCCTTCTTCCACCCGGGAGAAGTCTGCTTTTCCTTTTCTTTAATAAAGCTGCATTTTCCACTCTACATTTGCCTCGGCGTGCTTCTCCGGCGTTATACTTCAACACCTGAGGAAGCAGGACTCGTCACCGGGTAAAAAGCGGTATCAGATTTGGAGGTCCCACCGAGACCTACGCCGAGGTAAGTGAGCTTTTCTCTTCACGCACCCCAATCTGTCCGAGGTGCATCTTTCTGTCTCTTTCTTTCTGGAGGGCAAAATGGGCACCCGTCGGCTACTTAAATGCAACTAGTGCAGCCGCCATTCTTAAGACTCGGGTGAGAGGTTTCTCGGCTCAGGCAAGTTTCCAATCCCCTGCTCTGCAGGCACGTTGGGGCTCTGCTGAAGCCGTTTCCTACTTTTCTGTCCAGGCCCGGAGCGCAATTGCCGTGAGTACACAGTGTCCCTAGTCCTGATCTGCCCAGGATGCGTGGAGGCGGAGGAAAGGTTGGAGCAACTGCGGGGTTCTCGGCCCGGGCTACTCTCGGGTGGATCCCAAAGGTTCCTTCTCTGGACTCCCCCTCCCGACCGCCCTAAGGGGTATCCAAGGTGATCAGTAGACAAAGGGCACTGAGGGAAAGCGCCAATTACATTTGCCTCCGTATGGGCCGTGCAGCACACCACACACATCCATTCCCTCCTGGATGTTTTCCCTTCGCTCGCCGATCAGACATTAAAACATTCAGATAGTAGGATCATAGGAAAATCAATAGGAAAGTACTCAGGTTATCTTTGTTTGCATATTTAGCCTTTGTTAGTTTGTTTAAAGTTTTCCTGTGCTTAAAGGTGCTCAGTGTGTTCTAAGCTGCAAGGAGGATGTATACTTTAATTCAACCCCTCCCTTGAATCCCTCAGAGAACAGGATATTATTCTAAGGGAAAACCCCAAATTATGCCAACAATGTAAAATAGATTCAGCCAGAACCACTACTCTAAAGGAAGAAAGCCTTAAAGAGTCACCTACTGAGGGAAAGGAATTTTCTGCTAAAGTCCATCAGCAGGCCTCCTGTCCTCCATACCCTGGTCCTTCTCCATCTGCCCCAATGGACAGATCAAATGTACTACCTCTCCAGGAGATGCCGGGAGGAGAATTTGGACCAATTAAAGTATACAACCCCTTCTCCCTCCAAGACCTAAGACAGATAAAAACAGACCTAGGGAAATTTTCAGAAGATCCAGATAAATATATTGAGGTGTTTCAAAACCTATGCCAGGTGTTTGACCTCACCTGGAAAGATATTATCCTGTTACTTAACCAGACTTTAACCTCCAATGAGAAGGAAGCCACCCTGAAAGCAGCTGAACAATTTGGGGATGACCTACACCTTGCTTATGCCCCAGGAGCCCAAACTAGATCTAAACCCAACTATCCATCGGGAGCACAGGCAGTTCCAAGAAATGACCCCGACTGGGACCCAAACGATGAACAGGATGCTTGGAAGATCAGACACTTCCAGATGTTAGTCCTTGAGACCCTTAGGAGAATCAAACAGAAGCCTATTAACTATTCTAAGATTTCTGAAATTACACAAGGTCCCGAAGAAAGCCCGGCTATTTTCATGGAGAAACTCAGGGAGGCAATGAGAAAACACACCACCGTGGATCCTGAATCCACAGAGGGCCATTTACTTTTAAAGGACAAATTTATCATTCAGTCGGCCCCAGACATTCGGAGGAAATTACAAAAATTGGCATATGGCCCTGATCAATCCTTAGATGATATCCTCCGACTTGCAACTTCGGTTTTTTATAATCGAGATGTAGAGGAAAAGAAGGAAAGAGAGTGTAGAGACAGAAGAAAAACTGAAGCGCTGGTCTTAGCCCTAAGAGGAGTTAGCTTCCCGGGTGATGAAGAAAGAAAACGGAATGTACCTCAGGCCACAAGAGGGATTTGTTTCCGTTGTGGAAAGGAGGGACATTTCAGACAGGAATGTCCCCAAGCCAAACGGCCACCACCAAAGCCCTGCCCCAAGTGTCAAGGCAACCATTGGAAAAGTGACTGTCCTCAGGGGCGTAGGTCCTTGAGACCAGACTCTTCCACACAGGCCTGACGGGGCCCGGGGCCAATTCTAATGGCTCCCGTAACTCCTATCACTACGCATGAGCCCCGGGTATGCTTCTCCGTAGGGAGCCAAGAGGTCAACTTCCTCTTAGATACTGGCGCTAGTTTTTCAGTGCTCACCTCTTATCCTGGACCTCTTTCCTCTAATACTATAACGGTGCAAGGGGTGTCTGGACGGCCTATTACCAGAAAGTTTACTCCCTCACTGAGTTGTGAGTGGGATGGGATGATGTTTTCTCATGCATTCCTGATAGTGCCAGAATGCCCTACCCCTCTATTGGGAAGGGATTTACTTTCAAAACTTCAGACTTCCATTACAATGAATTTGGGACCACAAGGATCATTATGTTTACCTCTACTAGAATGTGATATAAACCCTGAGGTATGGGCCACTGAAGGCAAGATTGGACGGGCAAAAAGAGCAATCCCAGTTAAAATAGTCTTAAAGGATCCCTGTGTCTTTCCACATCAGAGACAATACCCGCTACGCCCAGAAGCAAAAAAGGGCTTATTAAAAATCATCCAGAACCTTAAACAGCAGAAACTTTTAGTACCTTGTAACAGCCCATGCAATACACCAATTTTGGGAGTTCAAAAATCAAATGGGGAATGGCGTTTAGTCCAAGACCTCAGAATAATTAATGAAGCAGTTGTTCCCCTCCACCCAGTAGTTCCTAATCCATATACTCTGCTATCTGAGATTCCAGCAACTGCCGCTTGGTTTACTGTGTTAGATTTAAAAGATGCCTTCTTTTGCATACCTCTGGATTCTCAGTCTCAGTATCTGTTTGCCTTTGAGGAACCAGATAGTGGATCTCAACTAACCTGGTCAGTACTCCCCCAAGGATTTAGAGATAGCCCCCACCTATTTGGACAAACTCTAGCTAAGGACTTAGCAGAATTCAAAGATAAGACAACTGCAATTGTTCTCCAATATGTGGATGACATCCTGTTATGCGCCTCCACCCAGGAGGAATGTCAAAAAGCTACTACAGAACTCTTAAACTTCTTAGCCAATCAGGGTTATAAAGTCTCAAAAAAGAAAGCTCAATTATGTCAGCAACAGGTCCAATATTTAGGATTACAACTATCCCAAGGAGTCCGCAAATTAGGACAGGAAAGAATAGCTCCCATAGGACAATATCCTCTGCCTCAGACCCTAAGGCAACTCAGAGGCTTCCTAGGAATAACTGGATACTGCAGACTTTGGATTCCTGGGTATGGAGAATTAGCTAAGCCTCTTTACAGTCTTATAAAAGAAACTTTGCAACAAGGAACAACCAACCTAATATGGGAACCAGAACATATTAAAGCCTTTGAGACATTATCATCATCATACTCATTGGTGTGTTCCTATGCTGTGGCATTTACTGTTGCATTAATCTTATCCCGGTACTCATAACTTCTTGTTTCTCTTATAGACCGCCCATCTCTCAAATGACCCTCCAGCCTATTACTCTTCAACCAGACTTTTACCGTGGACCCCTTGATCGACCCGATTTCTAAAAAGGAACTCCAAGCTGCTTGCCCCTCACCGTCCACTTTCAGCTCGAAGAAGTCAGAGCGGTCATCGACCCCCTTCCCCAGCAGCATGGAGTTCCTAAAATTAGAGGGGGGAATGAAGCCAGAATTGGGGACAGGTAGTTAGTGTAGAAATAGGAAATCGGGTCAGATCAAGAAAATGGAGGCCATAAAGTCATCTGCCCCTGGAAGAATGGAATGTCAAAGATCTCCGGAGCCCATTGATTACCAAATTTACCTGCCCTTGTCAGAGACAACAGGCAGGAAGATGCTAATTAATGCCCCCTGGGCCCTTGCCCATCTGGGTCACCTTGACCCTCCCTCTGCCCCATCCGCTTTTCGCTTTTTACATTTCAAAACCAGGCCTAATCCGGTAGGCAGGAAGGGAGGAGACAAGGGGGAAAGAATGGGAGAATGAAACCCATAAAAAGAACGAGATTTGCTCATCCCACGGATTCCGCCTTTGGGTCCCCTTCTTCCACCCGGGAGAAGTCTGCTTTTCCTTTTCTTTAATAAAGCTGCATTTTCCACTCTAAAAAAAAAAAAAAAAAAAAAAAAAAAAAAAAAAACAAAAACAAACTCAGTACTTCACCCTGCCCAAGATTACTAGACTTTAAAGTAAGGTTGTTTACCTAGGTTTGTGCCCTTCTAAATATCTATTTTTTCTTGGTCACACATGCAACACTTATTGCTTACTGTTAATGTGAGGTACCTGCCTCATTGAGTCAGGAACTTACAACATTTTGTTCCATTGTCTCAGATGTGGAAAACCTAGAAAAATTTAAATATGGTATATAAAATAAGAACATAATTATTACACATGATAATATATAATAAGTTATTTTATATGATATTTAATCAGAACATAATGTTATTAAAAATTAACTATAAGCTTTAGGCAATGCTTTCCAAACTATTTTAATGCACCTATGTCAATTTCACTGAAATATTCACCAAAGTGAAAACTTGGGATTTAATGGTTTAACCTATTTATAAACCTATTTGCTTGATAAGAAATAGAAGCTCAGCAATTATTTGTTACATGGAAGAAAAGCATTTTGAAAATAAGAGGAGCAGCAAGTGAGTCAATAGCCTTTAAAATGCCCAAAGTGTAACTGAAGATTTAATTTTGACATCAGTGAAGACCAGAATTTATAATTTTAATAAGCATCCTCCGGTGGTTCTTATTCAAATAAATATTTGAGACGCCGTAGCTCAGGAACAGACCCTTCACATTTCTCTAGAGACTAAGTAAGCTCTATTCTCCAAAATAAAACTTTTCTTTAACCCACTTTAAACCAAATATATTCCAAGGGAGGGAAAAATTAGGGAAATTTATTTAGGCAAATTAATTTAGGGAAAATTCAATAACACACACAGGAGAAAACTGTACACAGAAGTGAAACCCAGAGCACATTTTTATAAAAATAAATGACCTCTGATATGCTCAAGAATTTAAAATTCTCCTATATGACAGCATAATAAGGATAGCTATAAGTCTCAGGTCCATGACAACTGCAACTGAGATCCGTTTTCCTACTCCTGGGAGTTTAGCATTTGTTTCAGGACTTTTTAAGTAAAATTTTTGAAGAGTTGCATTAACTAAGCCTCAATGTTTGAGACAGTTCTACTGTGTATGTGTCCTTTTGGTGATAGTCACAACTGAGAGTGAGAGAGAAGCACATGCAATGAACAGTGTTCTCACTTTAACATGAACTTTATAAACCCTGAGAGGTAAACTGAGGTAATCCATCTCTTTCCTTGGTCATTTTTAGAGGCATTGTTACTCGTCCCTCTGTTTCTAAGACTGCATACAGGACACTTGCTAATGAAACAGAAAATGATTACCAGAGGTAGTAACAGCTAACCTTGTCTGGTTATCATAATAAAAGCAGAGAGTATTTAACATAGTTGCCCCTGACAACCACCTGCGCTGTCCAGGTGACTTGCAGCTTGTGCCACAGTCCGGGTGTGTGATACAGGAAGTGAGGATGCCAACTGGTGGGGACAGTAGAGATATTACAGACCAGAAATGCCTTAAGAACATGAGAGAAATATAAGGTAAGTATACTCTAACATGTAGAAAATGTAGTCTCAAAGCTCCTGCTAAGGTAGCTTTATCACTTATTGGGTGAGGTTAACACTTTTGGTTCAGTAACATGTTTCTTTTTTCAATAAACCTTTTTAGGATCAAAAAATTAAAGCACTCCAGTACATGGCTAGTGAAAATTTGTATTAAATATCCATTTCACAAGAACATTAAAAAGTTATAAATTTCACAAAATATCAGCAGTTACCATCTCCCAAGGGTCACAGTAATATCACCAACCAAAAGACAATCAGAAGACTTAAATCAGTAGAAATAGTATTTTAATAAAGTTATGCCCCAAAGACGACTTGATGCCTTTAGCAACAGAGGGATTTACATAGCACTCTGTGCAGCTTGACTTTTCGTTTAGATCGAAATCTACCCAGTAGGTTAACTGGCTTATTTTTTTTTCCCTCTTTTTTTAAAATTTATTTTTATTGTAAACAAATGGGATACATGTTGTTTCTGTTTGTACATGGAGTAACAGCATACCATTTGCATATTCATACATTTACATAGAATAATGATGTTTAATTCATTCCATTATTTTTTTCCTTCCCCCCCACTCCTCCCACCCCTCTTTTCCCTCTATACAATCCCTTCTTCCTCCATTTTTGCCCCCCTCCCACCCCCCATTACGTGTCATCATCCACTTATCAGTGAGATCATTCATCTTTTGGATTTTTGAGATTGGCTTATCTCACTTAGCATGATATTCTCCAATTTCATCCATTTGCCTGCAAATGCCATAATTTTATTCTTCTTTATAGCTGAGTAATATTCCATTGTGTATATATACCACAGTTTCTTTATCCATTCATCAATTGAAGGGCATCTAGGTTGGTTCCACAGTCTGGCTATTGTGAATTGAGCAGCAATGAACATTGATGTGGCTGTATCTCTGTAATATGCTGATTTTAAGTCCTTTGGGTATAGGCCGAGGAGTTGGATAGCTGGGTCAAATGGTAGGTCCATTCCAAGTTTTCTAAGGAATCTCCACACTGCTTTCCAGAGTGGCTGCACTAATTTGCAGCCCCACCAGCAATGTATGAGTGTACCTTTTTCCCCACATCCTCTCCAACACCTATTGTTGCTTGTATTCCTGATAATTGCCATTCTAATTGGGGTGAGATGGAATCTTAGTATAGTTTTGATTTGCATTTATCTTATTACTAAAGATGGTGAACATTTTTTCATATGTTTGTTGATTGCTTGTAGATCTTCTGTGAAGAAGATTTGTTGATTTGGTAATTGGGTAATTTTAAATTTGTTGATTGGGTAACTGGCTTATTTTTATTCCCAAGTATTCTTGTGCAAGATCAAAAAGGAAGCAATAATTTTTAATGTGTTAGTTCCAATAGAAGCATATCTTTGCAAATGATTCAATCATGCCTGTTAATAACAGTATCATCAAAGGTCTTTGCAGATGGAATCAAGTTTAAGGAAAGTCATATTGGATCAGGATGGGCCCTAGCCTAATAACTGGTATCCTTATAAGAGAAGAGAAATTTGGACACAGAAAATGATGTAGATATATGATTACACAACCTGTAACTCTACATCATGTACAACAAGAAGATATACTCCATTTATGTAAGATGTGTCAAAATGCTTTTTACTGTTATGCATAACTAATTAGAACAAATTTTTTTTAATTGTTTTTAAAGATGCAGGCACAGGCACACAGGAAGAACAACATGACAACAGAGTCAAGGTTGGAGTTGGGCTGCCATGAGATTGGAAAGCCAGAGATGGCCAGCAATCACCAAAAACTGAGAGAGACATGGATCAGATCTTCCCTCGGAAACTCCAAAGGAATTCCACCTTGCCAAGACCCTATTTAGGACTTCTGGTTTTCCGAAGTGATTATCAGCTTCTGTCGCCCTAAGCCAGCCAACTATTGGTGCTCTTTGTTTTGTGGCCTAGGAAACAGTCACATAAATTTGGCTACCACTCTCTGTGGTTACTTTCATGCTATACAGGGTCGGAGCTGACAACCTGAAAATAGAGCCCACGTGGCATAGAAAATATAAAATATTTACTATTTTCCTATTTGGCTCTTTGCACAAAAAGTTTGCTAACTCCTCAGGTAGAATATATGAATCACAAGATGTTTTTAGTGAGACTGATAATTAATACAAAAATACCTTAGCAGGAATGTACTTGCAAACCTTTGCTGACTATCATCAAGTCAATTTGTAATTACTGCATCACTGGAGAACTGCTTTGTATGTCAAGTGTCCGACAATGGTATTCCATTTTTAAATGAATCAGTGATCTAAATTTTGGTTTTCTTTAAAATTAGTTGGAAATCATTCATCAAAGCATTCATGTTAAGAAACTTCAGCTTTTGAAGTTTTTGTTAACTGCAATTATTTTTTTAAAATGTTATGGAGAATTTAAATTGGCCCAGTGTAATAAAGAACTGAAAAAGTTAAATGAAAGCTCAAATAGTGTACATAACTAGGAAAATTTATAAGTTGTGCATTAGAGGAGTCTTTTGATGGACTTCTGTTTAGTCAGCTTTTTCGCTACAGTGACTAAAATCCCAACAAGAAAAATTTTAGTGGAGGAGTATTTTATTTGGGGGCTCATAGTTCCAGAGTTCTCAATCCATAGACGGTAGGCTCCATTCCTCAGAGCTCAAGGTAAAGCTGAACATCATGGCAGAAAAGTGTGGCAGAGGGAAGCAGCTCACTTGATTAGGAAGCAGAGCTTCCACTGCCCAATACAAAGTTTGTACCCCAAGACCATGCCATCAGGGATCCACGTCCTCCAACCATATCCTACCTGCCTCAGTTACCACTCAGTTAATCCCCAGGAGGGGATTAATTCACTGATTGGATTGAAGTTCTTAGAACCCAAACATTTCTTCTCTGATCCTTCTTCCATTGTCTCACACACCAGTTTTGGGGGGACATCTCACATCCAAACTATAATTCCATCTTTTAAATTTTTCACTTATGCAACTGTGGAATGAAATTAGATTTACAACTTTACAACATTTAATATGGAAAAAAATTAATAAGGACTTTTTAAATGAGATTGGCCTTATAAAATATCTGCAAAAAAAGAAAATATTTTGACTAAAATAGCTGTATTAATATAAAATATAGTTCAGAAGATCCTCATTAGCAGAATTGATACTGAGATTACTCTACACCTATAAGGAAAATTTGTATAAGAGTAAGATCTACAGAGAAGAGTCGATTAAAGGTGTCAATGTTATAAGACTTATTAACCATGAAGCGTAACTTTATATGGTATTGCAATTTTATGAGAAAACTTTTTCAAGTCAATTTTGAGGAAAAAGCCAATTTTTCAGAAATTATACCATTGACAGATTTAGCTAAGAAACAAACTGTACACCAAGAATCAACTTCTCATGTAACTTTTAATATTCAGATTATCAATATGAAGTTTGATTTATATACCCAAATATGTATTTCAGTTTTGAAAATTCTTGGGTTTGAAATGGTTTTAAATTGAACTACAAAAGAGTTTCAAGTAACAATTTTATTTTTGTCAAATTACATTTTTTTATTTACTTTAGAGTTCCATTTAACTCTCAAAATGTCTGTTTCTCAGTAAATGTTACATATGAATGATGGCATGTGTATTTGCTTACCTACAAAATAAGTCAAAACTAGATGACTTCTCAGCTTCCTTCCAGGTCTCACATTTTATTGATGCTCAATTAACCTCCTCACTTGGTAGATGAGGAAACTGAGGCCCAAAAGGTCAAAAGAATTTTCCTAATGTCAAACTACAAGAAGGAGGGCCCTGGGGCCCAAGTGCCTGCACTTTCAAACAAGGACACTCTATTCTGTACCCAATTGTATATATGAAATTTTTAACCATCTGTCCATCCAAACTCACTCAGAGTTAAAACCAAACTTGGCTCCAGTAACTCAATACTTCCATCTAATCACAAGTCTCAGAATTGTCAAAGGAAGTCATTTTTTGTTTCATCTAACTATTCTAAAGGGTTTTGGAAAAATTGTTTTCTTCCCCAAACTTATCATGCATTACTTCTTGCTTTGGAAACCCCATATTTTAAGGAAAATGTTTGAATAAGGTGCTCAGATAAGTCATCTGACAAGAGGTCCAAACATCTGTCTGGGAAGAATCCCATAGTTATCCCATGGTGCACATAGTTAGAAATACATTTCTCTCCACAAGCCCAGCTTTAGTGAATCCTATAGATGAACTAATTTAAATCATTTCTAACCTAAGAAATCATTATCAGACTCATGTCTTACTTCTGCTCAGTCTAACCTTGCATTTCAGAAAATGAATACTGAGTGAGTTTATTAAAATAATTATTGGGGCTGGGGCTCAGTAGTAGAGCATTTGCCTAGCATATGTGAGTCCCTGGGTTCGATCCTCAGTACCACATAAAACTAAAACAAAATAAAGCATTTTGTCCATCTACAACTAAAAATATTTTTAAATAAATATTATGATTATTATTAAACTCTATCATTGAAGAGGTTTTTTTTGGGGGAGGAGACTTTTTCAATAGAAGCACACACTTCATTTTTCTCCAATAATTATTTTAAGTCTACTATTCTGACCCAAAATTTTAGTCCAGCTGACTAAGAATCAATTTTTAAAAATATATAGTAATCCACAGAGAGATAGACAAGGGGAAAAACAAATTTTTCAAGGCAATGAATAAATTTAAAGAGGAGATATCTACATATGCTCTAGTTTTAAAGCTCTAGTTTTTGTACTTATTTTGTTACACTTATATTCTGGATATCTTTTGTTGTACAGCAAATTTTAAAACAAAGTGGTTTAGAACAACCTTTTATATAAATCTCTCTTCTGTGGGTTAACAATTCAGGCAGCATTCAGATCAGCAATTTTCTATTCTATGCAGAATTGAAACCAACGACTCAGTTCCAGCGGGGAGATGGGACGATCAGGAGGTCTAAGGTGGCCTTAGGTCTAAGGTGACACTTTTAGGTGTGTAGTCAGAAGACTTGGCTCAGTTTCAATTGTTGACCTGACCACCTACATGTGTCCTCTACAGTACTGAAGATCTCAGGGACCTTAAGTATAAGGTGGGGCTCACATCCGGGGCTCCTGGATAGGTGACCAGGTCTCCCATAGCAGCAGTAGCACACAAAAATTTTTTTTTTTTTGTCCGTGGGGCTCTCAGAGATTGTCTTCCAAGAGGGTAAGGTGAACTTAAAATTTCATCTGACCTGTTCTCAAAAGGCTTAATCCATCACTTAGGCCATATTCTGGACAAAGAGGACACTGAAGCCAGCCCAGACTAAGAATACTCACAGTAGCAGCAAAGGATTGTAACTGTCTTTACCTTCTCACACCTCCCTGTTCTTTTCAGTATTTGAGGCAGCTTATTTACTTTAAATGGTAAAGATATGTAAAGGTATGTTTTAGAAATCAGAACTTGAGGAAATATGTTCTGGCCCTTGCCTACCTTTTTGACTTTTCTTGTGTATGTCACTGATTAATGCCAGCCATACAATGATGGAATAGTGAACAGATGTGAGCATTCTGGTCTTTTTCTTGATTTCAGAAGCAAAATGTTCAACATTATACTTCAAGTATCATGCTTGGTTTAAGATTCTCTTAAGTATTCTTATTAGGTGAAGAAACTTTACTTCTATTCCTAGTTTTCTGAACTTTTTACTATCAGAAAAGATACTGAATTCTTTCAAATATTATTACTATACATATTAGGATTCCATGATATTTTATCATTTTTTTCTTTGAACATAATGTATAACACTGATTCTATCTCTAGTATCACATCACATTAAATTCCTGAAATAAATCCAACATGGTCCTAATCTATTTATGTCCTACTAAAAATCTCTATTTGAGTTCTAATATTTCATTTAGGATTTTTGCATCTATTTTTATGATGAATTGACCTGCAGTATTCCTGTTTTCCAATACATTTGTCAGCGTTTGCTAAGAGTTTATTCAGGCCTGAAAGTGGGGGCAGGGAGGATTGGGCTTAACATCTCGTTTTTCCATTCCTTTCTTTTCTTTCTCCTCTTGAACTATCTTGAACATTCAGCACTAAAAAGTCACTAAAGTGAAGCAAGGAAAATATCCCTGGTGGCTAAATGAGGTTGCTAGAGTTTCAGCAGGTTGAAAAGGCAGCCAGAACAGAGGTCCAGCAGGAGGTATCAGACCAAGTATAAAGTGAGGCAGTGGTCTGGGTAGGAGGGTCGCCCAGCAGGGTGTCCAAGCTCTAATGTGATCGTGAAGTGATGCCTGTGGAGAGACATGTCAACCTGAGAGCCACAGGCTGAGGAGGACACCCACACTAAGTGGGGGACAGGAGAGGGAATGAGACTAGCCTACCATGGAGAGCGACAGAGTTTTGATTGATGAGAGGATCCACACATGGGAGGGGTCCACACAGGTTGCAGACCCAGCAGAGTGAGGATTATAAACAAGTTATTGACAGGGAGGCAGAGCTCAGGCAGACAAACAGCCATGCGCAGTGGCCTGATGTGTGCTGGCAGCCAAGCAGCATGAGGACGCATAGGTGAAGGGGTGCCTGCCATGTTGGGTAGCATGTGTATATGGGAGCCACCTCATCGTACAACGTGCTCTCGTTCCAAGGGAATAAGGAAGGCATCCAAGTGTAGGACAGTATGGTGGCAGAAATGGGATTTAATTAAAAACACATTGAAGCTAATAGTCTCAAAATTTTCATTATCTGAGAAATTACAAATACGAAAAGGGAGCTAGACTGGATTAGATCTATCCATTTCAGTGTGAAATTATGATTCTGTAAATAGAGATGAGGAAATAGAAATGTGTGTATATCTCCATGAAAAATAGATATGTACAAAAAGTTGTTTTCACACTTTTCTCAACAAAATCTTTAATGTATTAAATTTTAGTCTTTTTTCATCCAAACACTTAAGACTATAAAATTTCTAAGTACTACTTTAGCAGTACCCTACATGGTATGTATACACACACAAAATAATATAATCTAGTTTCTATCAAGATTTCTTGGATTCTGAATTAGAATTTTTTTCTTTTTTTTTTTTTTTTTTGGTAATTTCTATGTATGTGGGAGTCTGAGTTAGTGAGGACTATGGCTATGCTATTATTAATAAGGATCAAAACTAAAGAGGCTCTGAAAGGGGTACAGTGTAGTTCCCTCCGAGGTGGGTGGGCAGACAATACTGAGAGCCTGCTCCACTCTATCAATTTTCTATTTTGCTGCCTCTTCAGCACCTAGGATGCTGCCCCTCCCTTTCCCTGGAGCTGATGCTCCATAGGCTATCTGTATCCTGGGTGGGGGGTCAAGAGCAAAAACAAATTAAGAAACATTTCTTCTTTTCAACGTTTCACCAGGAAGTTGCACCAAGTACTTGAACTCCAAAATGTCTTCCCCAGACCTAGTTGCAAGGCTGACAGAACCATTATGTTTCCACTCAAGTTCTAGTCCTAAAAGGAAGAAAGGGCAATAGCTACTGGAGGACAATAAGCATCATTTATGCCATGGGAGCTTTTTGTTATCTTTATGTTAGACATTTTAACTCAATTATGCTGTGGTAAGAAAATGTGGTAGGCATAATCCGAGTCTTTTGAAACGTATTCATGGCAAATGGTCTCCTAAATGGTCAATTGATGTCAGTGTTTCCTGTGTGCTTGAAAAGAATGTGTATTCTCCACTTGTTTTATACAGAGTTCTATAGGTATCTACTAGATCAATACTGCTAATTGTGTTCAAATTTTTTATATTCTGATGTGTTGTCTGCTTAAACAATTACAGAGACAGTGTGCATTAACCTCCCACTATGAGAGTGAAATTATTTCTTTGTGCTCTTGTCCATGTTTGCTTTCCTTGTTTTTGAAGTTACTCGGTGTATATACACAAGTTAGAGCTTCCCAGGGTTCTTAACATGAAATGTGGTCCTCCATCAACAATTTTAAAGACTGAATTTTGTGATACATGCAGAGTCTACACCAGCTTTCTTTTCATTAATGTATCTTTCTGTACCAACTTTTCTGTATGCTGACGTTTTAATTGTGCCTTCTGTAATCAAAAGAGCTATATTTTGTGTTTAATCCAGACTGCTAATTAAAACTTTAAATGAGTTACTCTATTTACTTCTGAGGGAATTACTAATACATGCACTCGTTTCTGAATACCTTATATGGTGCTCGTTATTTGCTTTTGCTATATATTTTTTTCACCTTTCTTTCTGTCTTTTGGTTTGAGTTCTGCTCTTCCTTGTTTCAATCATTTCTACTCTTTTAGAGGCACCCTAATTCAGTGACCATACATGCCTTTTAAGAATTTAGAAACGTATATTTTTGTCCCTTCTCCTATATTAATTGACCACCTTTAACAGTTTTAATGCTGGAATCTTTCCCAAATGCTACTTCTGCTCATATTTGAGTCTTAAATTTTCAAATCACAAATTAGACATTTTATTGTGTTTATTAATTTTCTACCCATTCTCTTTTTTGCACTTCTAATTCTAATATACACCCTAGCATCATTTATTTGCTCATTTCTAGAATCACTGTATTTCTTCGAGTACATTTTAGATGATTAAAATTTGGCATGAATTTTTAATTTTATTTGCCCAAAAACAAAGTGACACTTACTGGGTATACATTTTCCCCACTCAGGCCTTCAAAAATGTTTTGTGGCATGCTGAGATTTGTACTGCTATTGAAGAGTCTGCACCCACTCTAACTTCCCTTTTGAAGTTTCTTTTCCTTTGGTTGCTCTGCTGTTTTGCAAATCATTTATCTTGCAGTAATTTTAGAAAATTCTCAATCCTTAACTTTAACATTTTCTGTCCCTTTCCTCTCTTCAATCTCTCCAAAGTAGAAAACTACTAGAAGAAAACAAAAAATGCTTCAGGACATTGGAATGGGCAGGGATTTTTTTTTTTTTTAATTAGGATGCCAAAAGCACAGGAAACATAAGCAAAAATAGACAAATGAGATTACATCCCACTACAAGGTGTCAGCACAGCAAAGCCAACAGAGTACACAGAACCTACCAGATAGGAAAATTATTTGCCAACTGTTATGGTTTGGATGTGAGGCGTCCCCCAAACCTCCTATGTGAGAAAATCCAAGAAGGTGTAAAGGAGAATGATTGGGTTACAAGAGCCTTAACCCAATCAGTGAAGTAATCCTCAGATGGGGATTAACGGAGTAGTAACTAAGGGTGGGTAGACTGTAGGTGGAGGAGATTGGTCACTAGACACATGCCTTTGGGGTACACATTATATCCGGTGAGTGGAGTCTCTCCCTCTGCTTCCAAATCATCACACTTTTCCACCATGATGTTCAGCTTACCTCAAGCCCTGAGGAATAGAGCCAGATATCTTTGGACTGAGACCTCTGAAACCATGAACCCTCAAATAAACTTTTCCTCCTCTACAATCGTTCTGGTTAGGACTTTTAGTCACAGCAGCGAAAAAACTGACTAAAACACTAACTATCCATCTTACAGAGGACTAATTTCCAGAACATGTAAGGAACACAAAAAGTTACAAATCATCCAATTAACACATGGAGAAATGATCTGAATACAATTCTCACCAGAATTTCCTCACTTCTTTCTATTTTTAAACCATTTTTGTTCATTTTCTTTTGTTGTACCTCAATTTCTACTCAAACCACCCAATTTGTATTTCTATTATTAAATTTTTATCTTTAAGGCCTATATAACTATTTTATCACAATTCATCTTTTTTTTAGTCTTATTTAATCATATCTTAAGCTTACCTCTTCTCATTTCTTTATACACAGTCAACATTCAAAATGTGCATGAATTCTGTGTGCATGTATCAATAAGCATCATATGTACATAAGTATTCTCACATCTGCAAACTACAGTTTCCATTCATGGGTTGTTATTCCACCTGATAATTCAGGAATTTATTTTCTATAATAGAATCCATTAGACCCATCATACTTCTGCTGGAAACAGTGCATGATCTTCTCTTCACCGATTCTGTTTATGAATCCTGTCCTGAGCTACTCCTCTATGATGCTGAAACCTGGCCTACCCAGCACCACATACAAGTCCAGGTTATAGATACTAATGTTTGGAAAGAATTTGAGGCCCAGATGAAGTGTTCCTGGATCCCAAAACAAAAGTTGCCAGTATCTGAAATGTCATTTATTTTTTATTCATATTCCCATATCTGTAGGCCCTTCTCCAGTATTTCTTCTGCCTTCGCCCCACAAACTCTTCAGTGGACAACAATCCTTTCATTTCTCCTGATACCAAAGGATCTGACAATATTATCTAGCTAGGTAGCTTTGGAAAACACAAGTCTGGCCTGTGAGCTGTTCCAGCACCTGGGCTGACTAAGTCAGTCTGTCTCCACTCTCCCCCACACAGATGTTGAGAACGAGCTTGCAGACACGAAGTTCTCATGAGAGGTTCTCCCTTTCACCTCAATCCTGTGCCACGATGGCAAACAGGTAGAGAACTACTTGAGGTCTAGTTTTAAAATACATTCCTCAAGAAATATTTTTTTGTAGCTTTCCTTAGGCATTTGAGACAATAACCAACTTGTTTCAAGATAATTCTCCAAGAATATTCCCACATTTATGCACATTCTGAGCTGATATATGACTTATTAAAGAAAAAAGAGTGAACATGCCTTGGGACTTACAGATAGTACATTTCTCCAACAAGAGTTAGATATTTATACCCATAGCCATTAGCTCACATTTCAAAGTATTCTCTCTCCCTCCCTCTGCCTCCCGTAGGGTAGGATGGGCCTATACAACAGCCATTCTATAGCTCTGATTCTCATTCTGTGGGCTCCTTTTCTCTGACACAACTGTACTTCGAGGGAACACTGAGTTACCACCACCTTGCAACTGAGGAGATTGTGGTTTGGGGAACCAGTGCTGAAGGTTGTTAACCTATAGTCTGTTCTTTAACCAAGAATCCTCCTGTTACCTGTTAGATTTATGTCTAGAAACTTGTGGCAAGCTAACATGATTAGAAGTCTCCCATCTAAAGAGCCCAGGACCTGATGGTTTTACTGCTACATTCTACAAAACATTTCAAAAGAAACCAATTCCAATTCTTCTACACTATTCCAAAAGAATTGAAATGAAGTAACCGTCAAACTTTTCATAAGGCCAGAATTACCCTGCTACCAAAACCAGACATACATACAACAAAAAGGAAACTGGAGACCTATGATATCCCTAATAAACATAGATTTTTCTCAATAATAAATGGAATTTGACAGTATATGAAAAAGATCATATACTATGATCAAGAGGGATTCATCTCAGGGATGCAAAAATGGTTCAATATATGCAAAAATCAATTATAATACAACAGCAACAGAATGAAAAATTGTATTACCATTTCAATAAAGAAAAAAAATCACTAAAATACAACATTTCTTCATGATCAAAACTCAAAACATAGTAGGTATAGAATGAACACCTCAAAATACTCAAGGTTATGGTATATGAAAAACCTATAATCAATATCAAACTAAGTGGGGAAAAAGTGAAAGTATTTCCTCTAAAACAGAAACAAACCAAGAATATCCATTTTCATCACTTATTTAATATATTACTGGAAGTTTTAACAAGAGTGATTAGGCAAGAAAAAGAAAGGGCATCCAAATGGGGAAGAAAAGAGTTACAGTATCCACATTTGCATGATATTTTACTCATAGAAAAATCTAAATACTCCATCAAAAAGCTGTTATAACAAATTCAAAGTTGAAAGTTATGAAAATGAATATATAAAAAAAGAATTTTATACACTAATGAACTTGCTCAAAGATTAAGTAATAAAGCAATCTCATTCACAATAGCTACAAAAAATTTGCATATTGGGAATAAACCAAGGAAGTAAAAGATCTCTATAAGGAAAATTCTCAAACACTGATGAAAGTTACAGGGGACAGAAGAATTGGATAAGAATTACTATTGTTAAAATGACTATACTCCCCAAAGCAATCTATAGATTCAATATAATTCCTTTTAAAATACCAAGAATTCCTTCACAGAAATAGAAAATCCTAAAATTATATGGAACCACCAATGACCCAGAAAAGTCAGAGTAATCCTGAACAAAATAACAAAAAATAAAGTTGGAAGCATCACAATACTTGACTTCAAACTTATTATAAAGTTATAGTGACCAAAAAACTCATGGTACAAGCATGAAAACAGACACATAGACCATGGAAAGAGAACAGCAAACCCAGAAATTAATCCCCTTCATCTAACCAACTAATTTTTGACAAAGCCACCAGGAACCCACTGTGAAGAAGACAGGCCCTTCAATTAATTGTGCTGATCTGGATATATATATATATATATATATATATATATATATATGCAAAAGAATGAAACTAGTATGCTTCCTCTTACTGTACACAAAAATCAACTCATAATGGAATGAAAGACCCACTTGTTAAAGCTGAAATTACAGATTACAGAAAACAAAGGAAAACCTTCAAGGCACTGGTACAGGCAAAGATTTTTCTTTGGACCCCAAAGGAACAGACAACTAAAGTAAAAATACACAAAGGAGATTATGCTGAACTAAAAAGCTTCTGTCCAACAAAGGAAATAATCAAAAAAATTTTAAGAGAATCTATAAAAATGGAAAATATGTGTGAATTATTCATCCAAAAAGGAATTAATATTCAGACTATGTGAGGAATTAAAAAACTGATCAAAAACAATAACCAAAAAAACTCCGATTTTAAAAAAATGCACTAAAGAACTAAATACATTGGTTTTATTATATGTTAGAACATCTAGAATTTGCAGTGTAGACAGGGTGAAGAAGAAGTCTACTGAAGACATAGCTGAAGGTCATACCAGAGACAATACTTTAAAAGGATGGGGAATCATCATCCAGGAATTATACTTCCTAGATCAAAGACCTTTGTATAGTTCTGTATCTCCCCAATTTTAGTAGTATTGATCAGCATTTATACTATCCAGTTTTTTCATTTAAAAACAGAACCATATATGCACACTCTGTTCTACTTTATTTCCCTGACTTCTGAGCTTTCCTGAGATGCATTATATTTCGTCAATGACTCACTAAAAATTCAGATCTGGTTTTTAAGTCTCCTAAAAAGCAGGAAACGTGTAAGCAGAAGAAGATGGAAGAGCCTATTCCCTTAGGCCTTAGATGCAGGCAGATGTCAGCCCTCTGCCAAAGAATCTAGAAAAATCCTTCATGCACTTTGGTCTCTATACTCTGAAATGTCTGATGCTGGAAAGACTTGTCTCATCTGTCATCATCCTTGGCCTCTTAAAAATCAAGGAAGTAAATAGTAACTTTAATAAGAATAGCTTTATTAAATTACTACTATGAAGAATGACAAACCATAATTCCTGATGGTATTTTCTCCTTTTATGGTTGAACGTAATTAGAAGTCATTATCTATGAATATTTAAGTGATTCTCTCTATCCAGAGTCTAATTGGTTGACCTGGGTTTTTTGACATATAGCCTCCTTGACGAAATTAAAAAGTTATTAGAACCAGGGAAACCAAGGGACTCCAGAGTTCTCAACAATGGCTTTGCAACTCCAAATGCATGGCTCATCATCAGAAAAAAAAAAAAAAAAAAACTCTGCACATGGACTTTTAGAGCCATCTGGTTTAAGAGAGATCCAAAGGTCGCTGTTCAAAGAGGAGTTCTGAGCCAAATGAGGGTCACCCCAAACTAGGTACCCTCAACTTTGCTCCTTCTCAAGCCTAAGATCAAAAGACTTTACAGAAACCCTCCCCAATCATTTATTCTAAGGTACAACTCCCTACCTCTAACTATCTTATTTTAGGACATACAATATAGAATTATCCTCTTTTAGATCCCTCCGAGGATCTTCTAAATTACCCACTTTTGAATTATCTTGTTTACCTCTGTACATCATTGTTTCCTACTTGAACATATATACAAGGGTGAATTCAGTTCCTAAATCAAAGCACATTGCACAGGCTTTAAAAATATTTATTGGCGGGCAAGGTACAACACATCTGTAATCCCAGGGATATGAGGTAGAAGGATTGTAAGTTCCAAACCATCCTCAGTAACTTAACAAGGTCCCTAGCAACTTAGCAAGACTGTCTCAAACCACAACATAAAAAGGGCTAGGAATGTGGCTCAGTGGTTAAGCAACACTGCATTCAATCCCTGGTACAAAATTTTTTTACTAAGATTAAGTTCTCTCTCTCATGATTTCTACCACTTGGCCCTAAAAACCTCAATATTTATGAAATACAGTTAAATAAAACCTGTATCATTACATTTTCTCAGATTTGTCAAGAATCATATCTCTATTTCAAACACCCTTTTAGATTTGACCACACCCTCTTAGCAAGAGTCCCTGCTCACAGGGCTTCTCTCTTCCTTACTTTCGCCATCTTGAAATCTGTTCTGTCATTTGATTCAATTATATCCCAAAGTACTTCCTTTAGATAGAATTCGTGGTACATGATAAATCCTTATATATCCAAAAATGTTATATATTTTTCCTAATGAATGAACTTTAAGATTCATGCACATAAGATTCTTGGGCTACAGGACTCACTTTTCCAGTGACTTTTTCCAGTGGACTAGACCCACAATAGAAAGGTCCAAGAAACCAGTGTATAGATGTTTCTTCACTGTCTTCCAACTTTTCACATTATGGATAAAGCAAAACCCAATGTTTGATTATATTTACTTCTG
Source organism: Sciurus carolinensis (assembly GCF_902686445.1). Classification (NCBI taxonomy): domain Eukaryota; kingdom Metazoa; phylum Chordata; class Mammalia; order Rodentia; family Sciuridae; genus Sciurus; species Sciurus carolinensis. The sequence continues at coordinate 93,730,837 of NC_062224.1, forward strand.
TTATGTAATGTTTCTGTAAAGATTATACTCCTTTTCTCTTCGGCTTTGGAAGGTAGGAATTTCACTTAGAATAGCCATACTGACTCTTGGCGAGTATAAAGTGACAGATGAGGTGGAAGTGGACATACTGATATGCAGTGCTCTAGCTACAGGGTCCACCATCTACCACCATCAGACCAGGTCTAGCAGGGGGAGCTGGCACATGGGAGAGCAGACTTTGCATAAGCTATCCTATTTTAATACACCTAGTTCTGAGAGTGGGAATCAGCAATGTCTTCAGGAAGTTGATATCAGGACCTGAAATTTGCCAAAGTACATAATAATGCACAATGCAAGCAACAATTTAACTGTAATTCAACTCGTTGTTCTGAATTAGCTGCACCAGCTCCAGGCAAAAAACATTTGTTCAGTGAGCAGAGCAGTTCAAGGATAGATAAATAAAATTTAAACTATACTGAGGATGGGATATAAAAAGTAGTGAGAACATTACACTCAAATTATTGAAAGTCTTTTCCTGACTACTGCCTTCAGTTTTGATTACCTCAACTCATAAAGGACCTAACAAAATATTTTCCAAGCAGAGAGTAAAATATATTTGAGTACAGTAGTGTTCAGCATTACATAATACTAGAAATGGTGTTAAGAAAAGCCTTCTAAAGAGACAAAGTGGATTCATAGTAAATAATTTGTAGTTTAAGAAAAATACAGAAAACTAGTTTTCTAGATAATAAGGATTATAAGTGGAATTAAATCATATAACAGTACCTTTAAAAATCAGGTTTTATATAAATTATCCATTATGTACTATAGAAGATTAAAAGTCAATAATTGTATAGTGTTTTTAAGAGTTAAATATAGTTGCTACAGCAACAATTTTTCAAAAGGGTTTATCTATGTATAATAAACGGATAATGTAGTCACTTTTCTGATGTTCATGGTAAAAATAGACAAAAACCCCCAATTTGTATTTCTACCCCAAATTTCTTTGGCACATGTATATTTTAACTACGGCATTTCTTCTAATTCAAATTACCTCACTCTCCAGATAATATTCTATTTCACAAGAAAAAAAAGTGTATTCATTAACATTGTTCCCATGTCCCCAGCTTGTCACTAAACTCATTCTGTAATCTAACAACACCAAACATTTATTTGGCTTTTGCCACTTATATTAAAAATGGGAACATTCCGACTCCACTCAAGTATTAATAGGTTTCATCCTCTATTTCTCAAGCATTTTAATAGCTTGTCGTGACATTCTTAGAGAAAATGCACTTTAAAAAAATGTATTATCGGTGACTCAACCACAATGCCTCTCTATTAAAGCCATTACCAAACCAATACTATTATGGAAAAAAAAAAGAATGTTTAAATGCAGTTCTTAGCAGTACTACAACTGAGTTTTAAAGGATGTTGAATATGAAAAGATAAAGTTCTCCTTATTAATTCAGATGAGTCAAACTGGAATGAAAAAATTACCTAGATGATTTATTGGCTGCCCCTCCTCCTGCTTCATTTCCTTGTATCATTTCCAGGGTTTTTCCCTGATAGAACTAGAGAAGCCCCGAGTGAATTAGCTAAGAACGTACACATAGTCAAAGAGGAAGAAAAGTTCTGGGATAGGTACAGTTACATGTGAAATCCATGTCTCTACTCCAGATTTTGCCTTTAGAAGATACAAAGAAGAAAACCACTAAAATCTTTAAGAACAACCCACCAGATAATTGGGATACAACATATAAACAGGGTCAGTTTCCAGAGCCACATACTGAAGTGCAAAAACTTGGCTGCCAAATTCTTCCCTCCCAGGAAATACTTTATGAATTGCAGATAATGAATTGCTTAGAAAAAGAGTCTCTAACAAGCCCATGATAGAAGTCATTAGTGTTTAACTTCTCCCTCTTCCCAGATAAGAGGCTGACTGAGAAATCCTGGCTTGAGAACTCCCAAGCTCCAGAGAACCAATAAGGAAGATTTCAAATAATGAGGCCTGTGTACCCTGCCTAGAGGAGGAGGAATAATTCTGAAAAATGGTTGTGAAAGACTCCCCAGACTTCCATTTCCACCATTATGACAGACCCCACACCCCAAAGACCCCCTCCAGATTGCAACAGCTAAAATGCTGGATAAAATATTTGAAACACCTTTGGTAAAAAGGTTTGCCAAGCTGGCAGAGAAATCATCTGTAGATGCCAAAAATTAAGAGTAAATGTGAGGTAGGTGAATGCCACAGGGACTCTACTACAAAGGGTTCTGCAGAGTGCCAGACCTCTAACTTCCCTCCTGATGACCTCTCAGAGTCCCCGAGAGCAGATTCAAACTTGAGGCTCACTGTGGTGGGCAGTTTCACAGAGGAGTATCAAGTTTCCAGGAAAAGTTGGAATTCCAAAGGTCATTTGTCCCCTCTGAAAAGTCACCAAAAACTATGAAAAGGAATGTATTCCTCTTGCCAGTATAACCATATACTTAACTGCTTATAACAGAAATTCATTCTCCTATAGTTCAGAAGCCAGACATGTAAAGTCAAGATCTTGGCAAGGCTGAATTCCACCTGGAAGCTCTAGGGGACAATTTGTGTCCTTGCTTGTTATGGACTGAAATGTGTCCCCCCACAGAATGGTGACTGTATTTAGAGATAACATCTTTAGTCTGCAAGTAGGTTAAGTGAAGTCGTAATGGTGAGTCTTTCCTTACCTGCTAGGGCATATGGCTTTACAAGAGGAGGAAGGGACAAAGGAAAGAACCATGTGTAAGGAAGCACCATCTGAGGACTTATCCAGGAAGGTGGCCATGTGCAAGCCAGGAAGAGGACCTCTACCTGAAATGGACCATGCTGGCACCTCAATCTTGGGACTTCTAGTCTTCAAAACTGTAAGGAAACAAATTTCTTTGATTAAACCTGGTGGAATTTTATTATGGCAGCCCAAGTAATCTAAGACATTGCTTTTCTCAACTTCTAAAGACCTATTGTATTTCTTAACTTGGGGACCATCCCTCTTTTATAAGTTCTCGTGATTTTCCTGGGCCCATCCAGATAACCTCGGATAAGATCAAGACCTTAACGAGATCACATCTGCAACATTCCTTTGCCAAACATGGCAACATTAATATGTTCTGGGGACTAGGATGTGGACATTTGGGGCTTGGGGGTTTTATTTAGCTTACCACAAAGTATCAAAGAAGAAATTAGCTGGTTGTGACAAAAACTATGTAAGATGGTGGAAATTAAAATCATTAATCACACACACATGAAAAAAACCTTAGCTCTCTGGTTGAGCTACCAAGACTGCCATATTGCATTAACAAAACTCAGTTGGTATAGTACAGGCACTGAACAATCAGAATGGATCTGTCAACGAATAAATCTACACTACTCATAATTGTGTGGAATTATACCATCAGCCCTGCTTCTACCCATATGCTCTTAAGTCACATCTAAAACACACAGACACATAAATGTTAGTAATAAAAAAAGTGGAAGAAGATATAGCATAGAAGAAAATTGGTAAGTGTTGAGACCAAAAAAAAAAAAAAAAATCATTCCCATAGCTATAGAGTCACTGTGTAATCAAAGTTACAGGATTGAGATTTTTGATGTTTGCATTTCAGTTCTTGCTCTTTGCTGCAGCAAAGTCATTCATCCTAGACAGGTCCTACTGCTGTTGGTAGTTTAGCCAAAAACATATGGGGGCTTAGGAGAAAAATAAAATGATTTGTTGATACACCCATGGGTATTGTCACTTATTATCCTTGTTAGTCTATTTTGTTTATAAGAGGAATTCAGAAAATTTTTAAAATTAAGCTGCCATCATGTTCATGTTACATTCATCTTTAAATTCCTTGTTACCTACTTCACTGTCAGGTCAACTTTTCCCATAGCTGCAGCATTTCATTTGCCCCTCACCGGGTTTCTGCCTTTCTGTGGTATCCTGCCAAGTTTCGTGAGTTATTACTTTGATCAGAATGTGTTCCTAGTGGTAGGATTTGGGGCAGACAGTCTGAAAGTTATTGGTCCTATTGAATCAGGTATCTTTGCTCCACAATTCATATGTCTGCCAAATGAAGAACAACACATTGTATCCTGCTCTAAATAATTAGCTAAAGATAAATTGAAATCTAAGAACTGAAAAGCAAAGAACAATTTACCCTGCTTACAGTTTCAATAAAGAGGAAAAATGTTTGTGTAGATGCCAGAAATAATGCTGTAAGTTTTATTGTAATGCAAGCAGCCAAGCCTGGGTAGTTAACATAATAAAGGAAAAAGAATAAATCCCTGTCCTGTTATTATCTTTCAGATCCTAGAGATCTGCAAACCTTGTATGGGGGAAGAACATCAGTCAAATGACTTCTCTGAGGAAACACTAATGTTCAAGCAATGTTGGGAAGCTCTAGAATCATCTTATTCCTGTTTTCTATATCAATCATATATTACATGCCAAACAAAAACTCAATTCATTTCTCACGTGTAGCAAAGTCCAATTTTCTAACTTTTTGAATGATCATGCTGAATGAAACAACTATTCTAAAGCTTCTTTTGGAAACAACCCTTGTTTCACTTTTAGAGGATGAGTATTAGGAAAAAAACAAGAAAGGTACAAATTCATCTGTAACGACAGCAGATTAGTGGAATGGGGGCAGAGAGGCAATGAGGAGCAGCAGAGGGGGAACAGGAACTAGATTTTGGCAATGGTTTCACTAGTACTCCTATGTCCAAACTTCCAATGTTATACGTGGCTTTTGTACAGTTTATTGCATGTCAATTATACCACCATAAAGCCGCTTTAAAAAAATAATAGAATTGAAAAAATGCTTTTTATTTCCTAGTGAAATAATACCAAACAATAACCATTAATGGAAGACTTCAGTACCTTCAGTACCTGAAACTACTCAACTTCAGCATCACAAAAACTGGGACAATCAAACACTGTGGCCTCTTTAGGAAACACCTAGAATCATCTGACTATTCTTGAGAAAATAAAAAAAAAAAAAAAAAGAATCTAAATATAATCAAGCCTCTACACTAGAGCTCTTTCATTTGTGAAATAGAAAAACAAGTTAAATGCCAGAAGGACAGAGACAAATCCAGAATGTGGCACATTCTACACAATGTGACCCAGTTTCTGCACAGATCAAAGACATGAAAAGAAGAGGCCGTAAGAGTCTGCTCTAGATTCAACACAAATGCTAAGGAACTTTAAGTACAACCAGTGGAATTTCTGTGAAGCTAATAAGTTTTGGTAAGGCCCTGCTTGCCCAGTCTTCAGGACAGCTGAAACTATTGCTCATTCTGTTAAGTGTGCTATATATAATGTTGTGATAATAAACTGTCCTCATTGAGATGCATTTAGAAAGACAGAAATAACATGATATCTGGGATTTCCCTTAACATTCTTCCAAAGTGTATTTAAAAAAAAAAAAAAAAAGGAAAATCAAAACAAATTGATAAATGAATGTGGCAGTATTAATGATCTTGATTGATCAACTAAGGTTGCCTGATGGATCTGAATTCTTAATATTACTTTTGTGCATGTTTGCAATGCCAGTTGTATTGAAATTGATTTCTTCATGAAACTGAGAATTCACCATTATGTAAATAATTCACCATTATGTGAACTGAATAATTCACCATTATTCAGTTTCTGAAAGCTTACAGAAATATATAATCATATAGCCAACTAAATTACTGTGTTGAAATTTTGACCAACTTACTATATAAGAATACTTATATTGTCATTACCATATCCAATTGGTATGCCTATCTCAACACATTTATAGTGTGAGCACAGAATGTGGATTTTTTAGAAGCTCAATAATCGCTGTCCATAATGAGCAAAAAGCATAGTACCTCAAAAAAACAAAAAAAACTTCAGGGGCGGTAGCTCAGAGGTAGAGCTACTTGCCTAGCATGTATGAGGTACTGGTTTGATACTTAGCACCACATAAAAATAAACAAAAATCAAGGCATGTTGTCCACCTACAACTACAAAAAAGTTCATTTTTTTTAAATAAACTTCAACAGGACACTAGCATGCTAAGTGAAGTAAATTGGGGAGGGAGGAGAGAAGAATAGAAGTTCACTGGATTAGACAAAGGGGAACAAAGGAAGTGGGAATAGGAATAGAAAGACAGTAGAATGAATCAGACATAACCTTCCTATGTTCATATGTGAATACACAACCAGTTTAACTCCACATCATGTACAACCACAAAAATGGGAAGTTATATTCCACTTATGTTTGGTATATCAAAATATATTCAACTGTCATGTATAACTAATTTTTTTTAATTTAATAAATTGGTAATGATAAAAAAAGGAACTTCCTATTTGTCAATAGTAACATCTGCTCCCAGTTTCCAAGTTCCTACTAGATGCCACACACTGTTCTAGGCCCATTACAAGTATTATTTCCAATTCATTCTACAATCTTAAAAATTGCTATTATCACCATGCTACAGCAGTGAAAAGTGAGGCTCAGGAAAAAACAACTTGCTCAAGGGCACGGTTTTCAGGTGTCTCTGGTACAAAGACCAGAATGTTCCAGAGTAAGGATTCTGACAAACTTTAATGTGCACATGTTGACTATGCAGATTATGATTCTTTCCAAATAACCATGATCAAAATGCAGACACCACTGTAAAACCTTCAATTCATTTCAATACATTTTAAAATTTGTCCACAGTATTCCTGTACAGCAGCAAAAAAGTCTGGAAAGGACATGTAGTATTTGTGAGGTGTCTTTTTAGCCTGTCCTTCCAGGATTCAAACTCCAACCTAGGACCTTTGGCAAGTCAACTCATCTCGGTCTCCATTTGACAGTACTGTCAAGTAAACATTAACAAATGTTTATTGCAAGGATGAAATAAAATGAAATAGAAGCTTGTAATATCCAGGACATAGCTCGAATTCTAAATATTAGAATTTAAATCCAAATTTATGATTTGTACATGAAAGAACAATTCCAATGCGGACCCTTATCACTGTTAACCAAAGCTAACATATATTGCACAATATATTGATTGCTTTTGGCCTGAGGCATGGTGGCCCTAAACGTCTCCATATAAAATTCTGTTTTAACCTAAGCATCTGGGTTGGACTGCTACTCTCAAGAGTTGCTGACTATGGACAGAAACATACCTTCCACAAATGTCACTTAGGCAGGTGTGTTAGGAAGTACTGTGACATATGCCTTGTTGGGAATTACCTTGTGCCCTAACCCACCAGCAAAGACTTGGCTAAGTCAAACTTCTACACATTGGTTACATCCAACGAGAGACAACATAGTCTAAGAAACTAAAATCTGATACCATTTGGAGGAAGACTTAAAAAATTAACTACTATTAAATATGCTACCACCTTGGTAGGGTTGAGTTCTGGTATCTCAAGCACTCTAAATGTTTTCCAGTTAACATTCACTCTTGAGGACAGAGCGATACACCATTTCGATTGTTAGATCCAGAAAGAAAATTAAGATGTATCTTCATAGAAAAAATATCTGAGCTGTATTTAGTAGTAACCTACTATGATGCTCAATTTGGTCAAAGAGTTCAAAGTAAATCACTTTAAAATAAATCTAGGACAGTTACTTCTCTCATCTCTAAAGTAGTACTCATGTTCAAAAGATACTAAATTTTCTACTTTTAATTAATTGCCATTTTGAAGTCAACCTCTAAACAGCATAAAAGGGATCAACTCACAGGAAACCAAGTGTGACAAAAATCAAGACTTTTGAAACACAAAATGCCACCTTTTGCACTTTTGAAATTCCCAGTCCTTGCCGTCCTTTGTGGAATGGCTGACAGATCAAAGACAATTACAAATTCCCCTTCCACTCTTCATAAAGCTTCTCCATTTTCACAACTCTAGTAAGCTGGCCACCAGAGGTTTAGTATAGGAAAATTAAGACCTGCTATATGCACCGAGTAGATCTTAGGAGTTCTTTAAAGGGTACTCGAGAGACTTGGATATATTATATAGCTCCAACAGCTGCCAATATTTATATCTGAAGTCATTACTCACCAGGGATTGAGACAACTCAAGAAGATGGGAAAACTTCCTGAATTTCAGACAATATGGAATAAAAAGTGTTTATGGCATATAGACTAATACCCCAGAGAGAGTTGAAGTTCCTGTGGACTTTCACAGACTGAGAAAATAAGAGCCAATCACATGTAGGACTCAAGTTCTGCACAGTAGCAAGCAATATCAAGACAAGACTACAGTGCCAGAACCATTAAGTATATCTGGGGCAAATTTTTTGCAAACCATATTTGATGAAGAAAGGGAACTTGAAAAAACTGTCATGATTTATTCATTCCCTGAAATACTGGCTGTCAACATCTATGTATGTAAAATTCACAGTGGATTCATATTACAGAATTTGAATCTTGGAAGCCAGCCTAACAGATCCTGCTTTAGCAGACCTTGAAAAGGACCCTGGGAATCTGAATTTTTAATAGGTATTTCAAGTAATTATAATGAACATGATCTGAGAATTCTATTTTCAAAACAGGAGAAAAAGAAAGAAACACAAACAATTCTCTGTGAAACTAAAATACAGATAAAACTCTGAATTTCAAGTATACATGGAAGAGTTACCAAAACCAATAGTGATTAAGCAATAGGTTTGAAGAAGTGGGATGAGGAGCAAGGGCAGAACTCAGAATTAGCTGTCATAGTCCAGAGCTTGAAACTGGAGGACAGACACTGAGGTACAAAAATCTGAAGTCCCTTTTTGCAAAGGAGGATCAGGTTATACAGGTAAGTACTGGGAGTTTAGCTGACTAGATGTGGCTCTGAGAAGCAGAGATGGTAGATGGTACATAAGCCCCTTTTCTAATAAGTAGTGACTGCTGTGGGGGAAAAACTTTCAGTCGCAGTCGAAAGTTCACCAACTGAGAAACTTTTTCAGAGAAATCAAAAAGAAAGCAAATAGGGGTTATTAAAAAGTATCACAAGAGTGCACAACCATAGAAATGAAAAGTTGTATCCCATTTGTATACAATGAATCATAATGCAGTCTGTAAAAACAAAAAAAAATTTTTTTAAGTATCACAAGAATAAACAAGACAAAGAAAAACCTTTCACCCAAAACCTTTGGCCATGAAGGCAAACAAAAATTATCATCTAAACTAATACCATGAAGTTTTAAACAGAGGAAGGCAATTACCTCTATTAAGTAATATCACACTGCAGATCAAAGAGCTCACTGTAAAGATGAAGGAAAACTTAGGAAGAGATGAAACATGACCAACAGAAGCAGAGAATGGGGGCATTAGTAATAGTGGGAAATGAAAATTAAGGATTTGCAGTGAGATTTGACAGAGTTTAAAGTACAGAAAGGGAAACACAGTAGGAAAGACAAAGAAAAATTAAATGAATGTAAATTTTTTTAAAAAATTAGAAAGTGATAATTACTGAGAAAAGGTGTATGCATAACTTGCTATCCAAAAGGTGAAAATAAAATAGGGCAGAACACTGATTTAGAGAAAAGGAAATAACAATCCTGAAATTAAAAGAAAAAAAAAAAAAAACTTGAAGCTATACATAAAAGGGACATCATGTCCTAAGAAAAATTAGAATTGTAAAGAACAATAATACTCTAGCAAGGTTTGTGTATTTCAAAGATAAGAATTACTTGAGCAGTCATGCAAAAAGTGGTCAAGTTAGGAATGAGGATAATTAAAATCAGTCTCCCCAGGATAATCAACTGTAGAAGACAAAATTCTTACCAATTCTTGGCGCATCAAAAGCATCAATCCAGAATTTTGGGTAAATTTGCCAATTTTACTTAAATGATCCATTTTTTATTTATTTTATTTATTTATTTTTTGGGGGGGGCGCCGGGGATCGAACCCAGGGCCTTGTGCTTAGGAGGCAAGCACTCTACCGACTGAGTTATCTCCCCAGCCCCAAAAGATCCATTTTATAGATTATTTCAATAGGTGTTTTTGTGTTCTTAATGATCATCTTCAAAATAGCACTAGCTTCTCAAAACCTGGATCAGTTTCCAGCAACACAAACTACCCTCAATCTCCCATTCCCAAACCTGTTGCATATGCCCGCTACCAGCAGAAGGGCTGTCTTCTGACTTCCAACCATCTTGTGAGAGCCCTGCTGGTAAAGGAGCCTGGCAAACAGTCCACCGGGGCCCCCGCAGAAAGGAGCAAAAGTGGTACAGACTCACCTGAGATGAGCACAGAATTAGTCAGCTCCCCATGACACAGCACAGACCCCATGAGACTTTCTTCTTCTTACTGCTTCCTTATCATTAGCCAAAGTAGCATTATCAGGTCAAGATAAATTTAAAAGGTTACATCTCAAAATTATATGCCTTTGATATCTAACTCATAAATCCATGTGTAAGATTCATTAGAAGTACCAGCAATAGCAATAAAATTGTTAATTGTTCTAAAACTTGCAGCATGTGACCATTACAGTGAACAAGTGGAATACAGAAGGGTGCTATCAAAGACCAACTATATCCACCTCCAACTACACCTGAAAACTCACCATGGCCCTCCTGTCTCCCTGAACCAGAGCAAAACCACATGCAAAAACCAAAACTACTCTGGTTAATCCTGACTAACAAAAAGTTACATTTGAACCAGAAAACGTTCTCAGTTCAGAATTCACATTACCCAGTCTCACAGAGTCAAAACTGAAAACTTCATTGAAAGGTAAGCTTCTTTCTAAACCTGCTTAGTTCTGACTAGTTTGAGAAAACCATGGCAAAGGGAGCAGCAACATCTGTCTTTTGCAAAGCTTGGGCTTATTCCTCTCCTCAGAACTAGTGGTGTTCTCCAGGGTTATCACTGGAGCAGAAGGACTCAGTCCCACAAGAGTGTTCCTTCATTTTATATGCCAATTTCAAGTAGACGGTCCCAAGTTACCCCCACTTTTATCTGACTTGCTTATAAATCAGGGCTTCCCACAGCCCCCTCCTCAAGTTTGATAATTTGCTGTTATAGTTCACAAAACTCACGGGACATAATGGGGGGTGGGAGGGGTTAGTATTAGGGTTAGAGTTAGGGTTAGGGAGGGGGGCAAGAATGGAGGAAGGAAGGACTATATAGAGGGAAAAGAGGGGTGGGAGGGGTGGGGGGGAAATAACAGAATGAATCAAACAGTATTACCCTATGTAAATTTATGATTACACAAATGGTATGCCTTTACGCCATGTACAAACAGAGAAACAACATGTATCCCATTTGTTTACAATAAAATAAATAAAATAAACCTCCTTCTTGTTTGCTATTTCCTCAAAAAAAAAAAAACTCATGGGACATTTTACTATTATGGTTTTGAAGATATTACCAAAAAATTACATATAAAGAACCAGATAATGAGGAACATAGAGCAAGGTCCAGAAGGACCTCAAATCCAGGAGCTCTTCCTGCCCCTCACAAAGTTTGGGGCATCCACCACGTACATAGCTGAGTCTATCAGGAAGCTTGCCTCAATTCTTAGCATTTTTACAAAGTTTCCACAGGTGGGGCAATTTAAATCATGCTGTATTATAACAACTATGCTCTATCCTAAGCTTTCCAGGGAACTTAGCCACCCGTCATTTCACTAACTTACAAAAAGGTACTATTTTCCCACTGGAAATTCCAAGGGTCTTAGAAGCTCTTGCACCAGCACCCAGGGCTAAGACCAAATACTCTAACAAAAGTTGCTATCACCCCTATTACTCAAAAAAATTACAAAGGTGTTAGAAGCTGTTTCAGGAACTAGGGGACAGAGACCTAATATATATTTATTTTTAATCACACTGGCATAGCTACCTCTGGGCTTAAATGGGGTTTAGCTGACATTCTCCCATGGAGCACAGCACAACTTATTTGGAGACTTTCTCTCATTACTAGCATCTCACCTGCTTTTCCATTATGTAAGTATTGCCCCTCTGGTGTTTGTGATGTCACCTTGCCCTCTTAGACAGCATCCATTTTAAAAATGACCCTAGGCCAGTAACTTTGCCATGACAGAATGGTGCTATGTAGACCTGTTTACTATATAAATACCTTTATATTCTAAAACAGAATGTCAGATTTTGTTGAGACAGGTTTGCTGAAGGTTTACTTTTAAGATTCCCAGATATGCTCTAAGGCATTTAGTTAGGTGGAAATGAGGCAAGATGCTAATGAAGGTTGTCCACTGGTCACCAGGGGCAGGAGGCAGTAGGGTCTTTGGGGCAGAAGCTGAGGAATGGAGGAGGCCTCCCTTACCAATGTAGAACTTCAAGGGAGGCCTTCAGGACCCTGGACAGAATTTATACATGTGCTCCACAGACAGACACCAGCTTCCAAAAGGCCCTTGGGAGACAGCAAATTATCCAGAAAAGCAGTGTCAGGATCCAGTTATGCAAGATGCTCCTGTCCCCCAATTTTCCCTCTCCATACCCAATCCACATACACTACTTTCATATACACAAGAGAAATCAGCAGTGAGGGGAGCAAGTTATGTTCCTAACCAGGCAATTCCCACCTCCCAACTCCCACACACTAAGGTTGGAAGAGAGAGGACAAAGCAGCTTCCTCTGCAGTCTTGCACCCCAAGCGCATGAGGACAGCGATGTAGGTGATATACATCCAACACCCATGACAGCATATGCCAGGCACTGCACTGGGTATTAAATAATTTTATCCTCACAACACCACAATGAGGTATTGTACTACTAGTCGTGTTCTTACGTAAAGGACAAGAAACTGAACACAGAGTTCATGCCCTTAGCAGAGAAAACAATTGGCCTTTGGTTTTTTGGGCTTGGCTTATTTCACTTAGCATGATATTTTCCAAATTCATCCATTTACCTGCAAATGCCGTAATTTTATTCTTCTTTATGGCTGAGTCATATATAATGAGGGGGGTGATGGGAGGAAGAGAAGAATGAAGGAACTTTGGAAGGTGTAGAGGAAAATGGGGTGGAAGGGGGTGGAAGACAAAGATAGTAGAATGAAACAGACAGTATTACCCTCGGTATATGTAAGATTGCATGAATGGTGTGAATCTACATTGTGTACAACCATAGAAATGAAAAGTTGTACCCCATTTGTGTACAATGAAGCAACATGCAGTCCGTAAAAATAAAAAAGATTTTAATAAATAAAAAGACAGTTCAGGTCACTTGCCCAAGTTTACCCATCTAGTGACCAAAAAACAAAAAAGAAAACAAAACAAAAAAACCCCCACATTTTCTAGCTCTGGCTCAGGAGTCCTTGTTCTTAAACACTATCCTATATGTTAAAGGAAAAATCAAGTTCTAAACAAGCAGGATTAGACTTTTATTAACTTAAAAAAATGCATGGGAAACAAGCAGACTTGCCCAAGATGTCCCTGAATAGACAGAAGAATAGATAGACAACTAAGGGTTGTGAATGAAAAGGAATAAAATAACTTTGTACTGAATAGACTGTCAGCCTAAACAGTAATGGGGCAAAATGGGGATCACCAACCCCTACTTTATTCTTCCTGCCCAAAAACTTGCAGTCTAATTGTTTTAGTCAGCTTTTGTATGGCTGTGATGAAAAGACTTGACAAGAACAATAGAGGAGGAAAAGTCTATTTGGGGCTCAATGTTTCAGAGGTCTCAGTTCATAGATGGGAGACTCCATCGCTCTGGGCCTTAGGTGAGGCAGACATCACGATGGAAAGGGGTGGCAGTGGAAAGCAGCTCGGCACATGGCAACAGAGAAACAGAGCTCTACTTACCAGGGACAAATAAACCCAAAGACACACCCCCAGTGACCTGCCTTCTCCAGTCACACCCTATCTGCCCATAGTTACTGCCCAGTTGATCCTTATCAGTGGATTAGTGCACTGATTAGATTTAGGCTCTCATAACCCCATCATTTCACCTCTAAAAATTTTTTTGCATTGTCTCACATGAGTTTTTGGAGGATAATTTGTATCCAAACCATAACAACAATTTGAGTCATCAACCACAGTCCTAACCTTGCCAGCCTCCATGGTGCCAACTGCTGCCTCTTCTGCCACCGATTCTGCAGTCCCCTTTTTTCTTTTTTCTTTATTCCTATCCTAACTCCACTGCCTTAAATTCTACCCAACTCCAACCTACTGTGTAGACTCCAACTGATTACCTTTCGGTTTTCTCTGAATCCCCATTCCCTCCATTCTGTGTCTAATTTCAAAGCTTTGCCTCCCCCCTCACAACTGCTCGGTCACCTGCGATCCTCAACCCTGCCATTTCTGCATCTCCAATTATCTTTTGTTTTCAATCCTGAAAATTCTGAGTCTACTATCCATCAGTCTACCAATATAAAAGCAATGTAGAACTCAAAGTTAAGACAAATTTGGAAGTCAGAAGAGATGACTCACTCTAAATTCCTGTTCTGAAATCAGCAGGATGTGCGAGCACTATCTAAGAGTTCCCATGAGACCTCTAAGACCCAATGTCAGGCAGACATAATTCCCTAGGCTAGATGGAAGCAAATTTTCCCTGAATACTTGATGTGCCTTAGAGCCTCTCTAAAATACATAAAAGCCCCTCAAAAGTCTCAGGTTATATTAGCATAGGAAACATTCTTTGTAATGGATCCTGCCCAACCCACTATCATGAACATGACCATGTACAAGGACATCCTATTTCCTTTTTTTTTAGTAAAATTATGTACAGTTTCTAGGAAAATATGTACAAGTTCTGGCTTGTTTAATTCAGCTTGAATCAGAGAAAAGATCATCTTCTCAGAAAGACCCCCTTGAGCTACTAGTGAAATTGGCTTCTGTTTCAAAACCATTCCTCTGAGATGCTCAGTACCCACACTCCCTGCTCAAATATCCTTTGTTATGGCTCAAGCCTGAAATCAGTATGTGGTTCCTAATTCAGGACATGCTTGGGGTGTTTGAATTTACATAAACACTCCAGGAAATCTTTCCTGTTAGGACAGGTACTGACCTCATGGCATATTTTCATTAATGCAACACTAAAAAAGCTTTCCTGTGGTGCAGATGCAGCCCTGTCCATTAGAAAGCAGGTCATTTGGCTGCCCTACTGAGCTCCCCTACAATCAGTCAGGGAGAAAGCAGAAATGACTCAGCACACAACATGGACTAAAATGGTCCAGGAATCTGTTTTCCAAGACAAATGCCAGGACCCTGATAGCTACACACTTTCCACAGTACCTACAGATAAGCACATCCCAACCTCATGACAGAGCTATCGACTGCAGCCAAGCACTTGAAATGTGCTGTGTGTCGGGTAAATCGGGTATTTCACTTTCCAAATACTAAGTCAAATATGCTTCATCATAAATAAAGCGGACATTAAAATAAACAAATTGGCAATAACACCTTAATTGTACCACACAGTAAATATTGAACACTGCATCCCACAGCTCTCTAACAATAATTAGTGTTGCCAATTTACAGAGAATGTGAGTTTGCAATTTTGCTATGTAACTATCATTTCTTAGGTTTAAATGAGGGAGGGGAGTACACCCTGCTGTGCCTGTGAGCATGTGTCAGAGACAAACATCTTTTGTCTTTATGTGTGCACAGCTGGCCTTGAGCTATTAAAACTAAGTTCTTGAGTACACTGGCTGTCTCCATTTAATTTTTATGGCATGCGGTGGATTGTTCCCTCTATCTTAAGCTATCCAAGACAACTCATCCGGTAATATTTTTGCCAGTAGGACATAACTCAGTTATGATATGTAAGGTGTGGAAATTTAAATGTCCACATAAAAGGAGTCATTATACCATTGGATCTTAAATATTGACAAACATGGATCCACATCTTAAATCTCTAAAAAGTCAATTTTTTTTTTCTGAAAATAATGTATGCCAGTCAAGAGGAAGGAATTTTGGGGGGTGAAAGTATCTGTTCAGTTCCCTCATCCATTTTTAATTTTTTTTTTTTGCTATTGAGTTGCACGAGTTCCTTATATATTTTGAATATTTACCTCTTACTGGTTTGTAGCTATTTTCTTCTACAGACTACCTTTTCATTTTGTTCACTATTTGCTTTGCTGTGCTGCAATGTTGTGGATAGATGTAATCCCACTGTCTTATTTCTACCTTGGTTGCTTGTTCCTGTAGTATCATATCCAGAAAGTCTTTCCCAAGACCAAGGTCATAGAGCTTTTTCCCATTTACTTCCAGATGTTTTAGTTTCTGTTCTTACACTAAGTGTTTAATTCATGTTCTGTCACTTCTACCCTTTGTTTTCTCTTTTTACTCCATCTCCTCTCATCTCCTTAGAGTGGATCGAGGTATTTATACTTACAATGAAATACCTGACCCTAAAAACCTCTCCTCTGTCCCCATTACCATAATGATTTCTTAGACCCTCTTACCACCCACCAGGATGACTTGACCCACAGTTCTGAAGTCAGACTTCCAAAATGAAAAAATTCAAAGGTAAATCAATGATACAGACGTGAAACACTTGAACAAAGGCCCATCACTGCACCAACCAACATTTTGCCCCCCTGACTCAGTTTGCCTCTTAACTCTTTTCCTTCTGAGTCACTTTCTTCTGCAGTTACCTTTGATTCCAGGAACCATAAGTCTGATTGATGAGCACCTTCATGACAAGGAACTGAAACTACCCCAGAGAACAGTGGGCCTCACAAAACAGATTGCCCCATGATGAGACGGCCCCACTAAGCAGGATCAACTACCCCATACTGGAACCAAGGCTGCCCCTCTGAACAGGTACAGTCATCTCAGGATGGGAACCAAATTACCCCTCAAGCCATGATGACCTTCCCAGAGCTTCTGGGGATAATGACCAACCAGACTGTGACCTGACCAGCTGTACGAACCCCCAGCCATGCATGCATGCTCCCAACTATAAATTCTTAAAGTTTCTCTCAGCCCCTTTGAAGACAGATCACTGGCCACTGTACTCTTACATCTGTTCTCCTCAGCATGGCCACACTGATTTAAAGCTCCTTTCCTGCCCTTTACCATTGCTCAGCTCTTTGACTGGATTATCTGAATAACCTGGTATCATACAACCCTCAGAGCCAGGGCCTTTGTCCTAGGACTCTGGTAACATCACCAACAAACTCATGTTAAATATTCAAAGGACAAAGGTTTTAAAGTCATTCTAATTTTCCTTTGTATTATTAAAAATGTTAAATTGCTGATACATAGTAAGATACTTACGTTTGACATTCAAATTTTCTAAAAACTTCTCTTTCAAACAAAATTGTATTAGAGTGCTTAAATATCATTTCAAAGAAAGAGCAAGCCTGTGTTAGTAGCAGTATTATACCATATAGGAATCCTAGGAAAATACATACAAAGAGCTTGAAATTTTTTTCTACAGCACTTTGTATATAATGACGTGTCTAAGAAAGAAATGATTTAAAAGGTTTAAAGGGAAATTATAAGTTTATTAAAATAGGTCTCTTAAGCCTTTCATCATGGTAGAAAAAATTTGACCACTCAACAGGGATGGCTTTTACTATTTGAACCATGAACAAACCAAAGCCCAATATAAACAGTAAATTGAAACTAGAAACTGTACCAGTCAGAAACCACTAACAAACCTCTAACTAGGCAGCTTCAATTCTAACCAACCCAAACTGTTTTATCTTGATTCTGTAATCACCCTATGAAGTTTCCCTCCACCTGCTCCTGGAGGAAGTTTAGCTGCTTTTGGACTGGTGTTGCACTAATATACTAACAGCTGAATGCGTGAACTCTTGAAAAAATAAGTGCACTTATTTGTCTTCTTTCCTGAACCAATAGAACGCACAAGTAGGATTCAATTGTAATAGGTGATGTTTTGAACAAAAATGCCAATTCTGAGTAGGAATGCAAAATACATCCACAATTATACCACATATAAGCTTAAAAAGTTAAACACTATATTAGAATGTTAACTAAAGTTCTTTTTTTAGATTCATACCATTCATGTAATCATACATGTACATAGGGTAATGATGTCTGTCTCATTCCACCATTTTTCATACCCCTCCTCCCTCTCATTCCCTTCTACGTAATCTAAAGTTCCTCCATTCTTCTCTCACCCCCCACCTCCTCACCCTCATTATATATCATCATCCACTTATCAGGGAACAGATTCAGCCTTTGTTTTGGGGGGACTGGCTTATTTCACTTAGCATGATATTCTCCAGTTCCATCCATTTATCTGCAAATGCCTTAGTATGATTCTTCTTTATGGCTGAATAATATTCCATTGTGTATTGTTAACTAAAGTTTGATACTAAACTCAGATGTGATACATAGGATTTAAGATCACAACTATCTTCTATAACAAACCAAAAAAAATTCATAGAACAAGAAAATTTCTACCTTAAACTTTTAAAGAGCTCTAAAATGAAGAAGCAGTAATGAAAATCCTATTCCTAAAGACCAGGATTTTTAAAAATAGAATTTATGAATGACCCTTGTGTCGCTTGAGGACAGGGGACCTTCTGAGAGTTGTATCATTAGGTGACATCATAGTGTGCTTACAAACTAAGACAATTGTGACATCACAGTGATACAATCTTATGGGACAGTTGTTGCATATGCTGTTATTTAGCAAAATTTTGGTGAACATGGCAGGCGTGACTATGCTTAGCAAGCCCAGCAATGGATGGATCGAGGGTCCATGCACCATGGAGATACCTTCTCTTTCCTCTGTGTGCTGGTTATACTTTCAAGTGGGCTTTCCCAACAGAACTCCAAACCCCATGGATGACCAGTTGAGTAGCCCCAGCAGAGAGTGAGCAGCTTGTCCAGTGAGAATCCACAGTTCTGGTTTAGCCAGCCAGGAGTCAGAGGTGGTCCAGTTCCATTTAAACCACATGAACCAAGGGCAAGCAAGGTGTCATGGTTTAGATACAAGGTGTCCCCCAAAAGCTCATGTGTGAAACAATGCAAGCAGAGAATATTCAGATGTGAAATGCTTGCCTTATGAGAGTCTAAACCCCATCAGTGAGTTCATCCACCAATATGGATTAACAGGATGGTAACTATCGGAGGGGCAGGGTGGCAGGAGTAACCAGATCACAGGGGACATGCCTTTGGGGTTTATATTTTTCCCTGATGAGCAGAGCTCTCTTCCTGGTTGCCACATCCTGATTCACTTCCTTTCAGCCTTGATGCGCTGCCTCACTAGTCCCAGAGCTATAGAGTCGGCCAACCGTGAACTGAACCTTGGAAACTGAGCCAAAATCAACTTTTCCTCCCCTCCATTGTTCTTGTCAGGTCTTTTGGTCACAGTCATGAAAAAAGTGGACAAGGTATGATCTTTCACAGAGAAGCCAGGAGCCGACTTTGCTACCATCAAACAAGCAAAAATATCTGACTACTCCTACAATTCCTGGATATCAAACAATAAGATGAGAAGTGTCAGATGACTGAAACCAATCTCCTACATCTGTCAAGACAAAGCGAAACCTTCATCCAGCCACAGAATAGTAGGATATAGATAAGTCTTTTGGATTTTGGAGTTTTTTGTTTTTTGTTAACAACCTTGAGATGTCATTTATGTACCACACAATTCATCCACTTAACATGAACGATTCAACAGGTTTTAGTGTATTTATAGAATTGTACAGCCACCACAATCAATGTTAGGCCATTTAAACCATCTCAAGAAGAAATCCCGTTCCCATTAGAAATCGTTCCCCATTCCCCCACTTTCCAGAGTTGCTGGCCACCACTAATCTGTTTTTATTGTTGCCGATATGCAAAAAAACGGCACACACATCATGTACACAACTTCATCAGTCTGGAGACACACATACACCCATGAAACTATCACTGTAATCAAGGTAATACACATATTCATCACTTCTTAAAAAAAAAAAGTCTTTGTGCTTAATTTTTTTGCTTTTTGCGGGGGAGGATATTTAGTAAATATAGTTCACATGAACTCTGTCATCCTAAGAAAAATCTTAAGTGCACAATACAGTATTGTCAACCTCATGCATAGATCTCTAGAACTTACTCATATGTCAAACCTGAAGCTTTATCACCATTGAACAGTGCCTCACTTCTCCAACCCCAGTCCGTGATAAACACCTTTCTACTCTCTGCATTCGTAAGTTTGATTATTTTAGGTACCTCTGGTAAGTGGTAAATACAAACCTCACCTGCTCATACACCATCCAAAGGCACAGATTTAGGGAGGTGAACTGAATGGCCTGCCTACAAGAATTCAGTCTGACGAAATGAACTACAGAATTGAATTGGCTATCAATTATAAATTACAATAGCCCAAAGATCTTTTTTTCCTGGCGCCTTTAACTGTAAGTTAACATTATTTAACCTCTGTTGTTACTTACCTTTGTACCTGTTTTAAGACAGGCACTGTGCTTGACCCATAATTTTTTTCTTCATGTAATGCTATTTAGTACAGTATCTTGGAGCTACTTACTATTTAATGAATATTTATTGATGTGTCTTGTTCTTTAATATTCCAACAGAATTATTTTTTTCCTTTTGGGTTCTCGTCATTAAGTACACAGATAAGAGAAACCACCTGGGGAAAAGAGCAGGCTTCATCTCTGTAGTCATACCCACATTTTTAAGAATTACTTAGATTTTATCCAGAAAACTAAAATGATTTCTTCCTCTTCAATTCACCCATTTGTTGCATAGAAGTTTGGTGATTGCTTACAATACAAATACAAAAATTGAATTTTGAAGACAAATCATCCTTGCTTTCTTTTGTTGATAAGTGACTTTATAGCATTCAGATCAAAAAGCAAATTGTAGTTATTTGCTGTAAGTAGCTTCCATTAAGATAGCACCACTATAAAACATTTTGTCTTTCATTTTAGTCAAACTCCTTGAAAATATGTACCTAACACTGAAAGACACAGTTTTATAATTTAGCAAATTCTTTGTATTCTCTTTCAGATGCTTCATTATGCTTTTCTAAAACTAATTGTTACCATTTCCTCTTTTGAATTTATCATGTGAGGTCTAACATTCTGCCTTCAGGAGAACAAATTTATATAAATAAGTATGTCTAATTCTAAAACATTTGTAGAAATTGAGGCTACTTTGAGTGATCAAATATATCACTAATACATTTTTCCCCAAATCAGAAAACCATAATAGCAAGGAAATCAAAATGCCTGTGAGTCTATACTCCTAAAACAGGTTGGATTTCTCGTGCCAATCTTCCAATAAGACACCATAGCTACCTGGAATGTTGATAGCAATATTAACATGGGCCTCAGTAGCAACACCCATTTGGAGCACATGAACGGGAGAGATCTGCCCCAGAGCTGCCTCTGTTCCGTTTTGAAACCTTTCCATAAGTTAGTCCTTGATTCAAGGCTTTGGATGTGGGGAAGGCAAAGAGAACCTCCTGGCATCAGTTTAAGGGAGGAACAAAGAGAGCTTATAAGAATGATGTACTTCATACCTCCTACTCTGCCGCTTTATTTATATCCATAAAAAGAATTCACGAATAGCCAGAGCACAAGAATTGGGAGTAGCAGTCAATAAAGTAAAGTATCACTCAGATACCACATGCAAAATGGCAGTACCATAATATTAAACTTTACTAGACATTTTTCATTTCTTTCCAATAAGATACTATTTATATAGGTAAGTAGGGATAAATATTTAAAAATACTTTCTGGTATGTCCCAGGAAACATTTTTACATTTAGCTTCTCCATTTTCTTTCCTTTACCAAATTGTTTCCCTTATTATAGTGCAGTGCATTGTTCTGCACCAATAAGTTAAGCAGTTGACAAATGCAATTGGGTTATTAAGAATCTTATTTTCCCCTGATTATATTAGTCCCCAACCCATGACTACTTATGGTGTTTAAATAAGTTTGATTAGAATTCTAAGGGGCAGGGCTGGGGATGTAGCTCAGCTGGTAGAGTGCTTGCCTCGCATGCATAAGACCCTGGGTTCAATCCCCAACACCAAAGAGAAAAAATAATAATTCTAAAGGTCAAAACCTATGAATCATATTCTTGTTTCCCCTAAACAAGTCAGTATAAGTGAGTTAAACACTGAAGTCCACTTTTAAAACATCAGCAAATGCTTCTAGTGAACAGCTAAATACCATGGAAAACCATGATCAATTCTACTCTTCAATACTGTTCCGTGTAAAAATGAAATAGTCTTCTCCGGATTTATTCCTTAATATTAAAGGAATACAGCTTATTACAGCACAGCATTCTGATAGGCAAAAGGAAAAAGGAACCAATTCATAGATTTGAAATTTATTTGAAGCACATTCTATTCCATATGGCTTTTCCCAGGAGTCCTAAATTTAGAGAAGCCACTTAAGTGGTTTCTAACACCTTTGAGAAGTTGACGCGTAAGGAAATATCCTAAGAAGGCTTTTAAAGTTTTAACATCAAGTACTTAGCCTTTACCTCTGTTTGCTGCCACCAGAATATAAATGAAATCTGAAATTTATTCACTGTGGTCCAAGAACTCTGGTAATATGCATTGTATGTAAACAGATGTAGCACAGACCACGTGACCTACAAAACCTAAAATATTATGTGGTCCTTTAGAGAAAGTTGGCCAATTCCTGTGCCAAATTAAAGTGGAAGATTTTTTTTTAATATTTTTTTAGTTGCTGATGGACCTTTACTTATTTACAAGTGGTGCAAAGAATTGAACCCGGTGCCTCACACATGCTAGGCAAGTGATCTACCACCGAGCCACAACCCCAGTCCTAAAGTAGAAGACTTTTAAGCATCCTCTCTCTGCTTCATGGTTATGTTAAATGTTGGCTTATCGTGTTACTAGGTATTTGAAAGTTTCAGCATTTAAATTCAGCAACCGAAATTTATTTCTAAGAATCAACAAGCTCCTATAAGCTCTCAAATTTATACATTGTGCTTGCTTGCTCACTTGCGCTCTCTCTCTCTCTCTCTCTCTCTCTCTCTCTCTCTCTCTCTCTCTCTCTCTCTCTCACGCACACACACACACACAATTTGCACACGGTCCTTTCCTCTTCTGTAGGTAACCCTACCTTTTAGGTACCCTATGTAGATCTCTCCTGACTTTTTTAAGGAAAGTAGATAGCCATGGGGGCTATCCCAGGTATTTCTAATTACTTATTTAAATTAGACAATCAGCATTTTGAAGTCTCTTTTTCATCCACATGGCTAGCAAATACAGCTTCCAAATTAGTCACTAATTTCACTGGAAGTACAGATTAGACCAATTCACATTTTTCCCATGGGAGGAGAATTCTGGGTCAGCAAGCCCTTAGAAAACAAGTGGCCAACAGTAGAACACAGAAAGAAACCTCTAAGGACTGAGATAGCACATTGAGAAAGGAAATTTGGAATAGTTGTTTATCATTTTTCCATGTTACCATAGCTGAGTTGAGAAACTCTTCCAGCTGCCTGCCCACCCATCTTTCTGCTTCTCTGTCTTCCTCATTTTCTCTTTATATTCTGGAAGAAGGCAGTAGAACCAGCTACAAGACAGGAAAGAAAGCAAAGGACAAAGAAAAGCCTTGGTTTCGTTTCTTCTCTGCTTCCACCCTATCTCAAATGCTGACATGGCATTTCGCTGTGGGATAAATGATACATTCAGCATAAAGTAACATCACACGAAGCTGCAAAATCTAGTAGAGACTTCAGCCACTGCTTTATGTAGTCTCACTAATACAAGTACTGAAGACTAACCCAGGAACAATTAGGTTGCAACCCAAAGGAATCATACTGTTTTCAGACTGGAATGTTAATATGTAAATTCTGAACTAAAGCTCAAGGTTGTCAGTATTTGGATTACAGTTTGGGTCAGGGCAGGAAGAAAACAGGTAAAAGGGGTATAAGACATAGTGTTTTAGATGAACTACTCAAAGTGCAGCAAGATTTTCAGGAGAAAGGACCTCTGCCTGTAGCAACAAGGGAGTCTTTGGGGACCTTAGATGAGTTTCTTTTAACATAGTAAGGGAGAAGTTGGGTATGCACACCCATGGGAAATATAACAAAAATAGAATCTTTAGATCCAAAGGACAAAGATAAATAAAACTCTCAAGTATAGAGACCCAAGGCTCCTCCTCATCCATCTCTCATTGTTCTTTCTCATCCCTCTAAAAATACAGTAGCCCTAACAAAAGGTAGAAATTAAAACAGGACCAGAGAGGAAGTGAGGCAGAATGGAGAGAGAGCAGGAGGAGGAAAAATATCACCAACACTGAGGGAAACACTCAAGTGAAAGACAGGATGCAGGCTGGAAGGCAGGTGCTAGAGAAGGGAGAGGCAAGGTCGGTGAGGCATGAAGGAGAAGGACCAAACCAAGGAACACGTGGAGGGATAACAGCAAACAAGAGAACTAGACTCTGAAGAACCTATGACGAATTCATCACCAGAGGAAGCCAGGTCTGGGGGCACGGGCAAAGCTGAAAGATCAATGCCAAGGCTGAGCACTGCAGAACGCTAGACAGTGTCAAAGACACAAGAAACATGAAACTGCCTGTATGGTATTCAAAACTTAAAAAAGGAAAGCAATACATTAACTTTTAAGAATCTAGCCTCTGGTGGGAGGGGAGGGTTAGGGTCAGCTGAAAGTGGAGGTACAAGTTGTGGGAACTCTGGAGGGTAAGGAAGAAAGACCTCTTTCAACCTAACTGGCTGATCAAGGACGGATGGAGAAGCAAGCATGTGTTGAAATCTGTGTTTTTGTTTTTAGCATGCTGTAAGGTACAAAGTCTATTTACTAATCATTCCACCTGCAGCCGAAGAAAAATGAAAAATTTGCATTGTGTGTTTCTCAGTGCCCGACACAAAATAGTCTCATTAAATATATATTGATAGAATGAACTCATCTCATATTATTAATGCTGTGAAATCGGTATCTTGGGTTAAAGGACATTTGAAATCCCATCATTGTAGCTGCAACTACATCTAAAACTATATATATATATATATATGTATTATATATATATATATGTATTATATATATATAGTTCTATATATACACACACACACACATACATACATATATACACACACACATACATACATATATATTATGCTATCTCTGAAATAAATTAGAAATATTTACTGAATCCCTACCATGTTTAAGATAAGATTCTAAACACTTTATTGTCTCATGTAATCTTCACAACATACCTGCCAGATGGTTGTTATTCTTTCCAATTAATAGCTTAAGAAACTAAAACTCAGAGAATTTCAGTGTTACCCAGTGGTCAATGAGGACCTATTAGAAATGGTTGATAATTTGGTGCCAGAAGGGTGAGGGTTTGGGTCTATATTGTTCTTTTCTTTGCTTAGAGAAATGACCGACAAGGAAGAAATTGAATATTAAATGAATAAATGCCTATTTACGATCAACTGAAGATGGCGAGGGGGAGAAGTTACATAATCAAGTTAATTGGTCTCATCTTAAATTCATGGCAACTAACCTCAGAAATAGACTCCTATCCTTGACATAGCATAATCCAAGTTCTTTCAGTCTAGTTTTTAAAAAAATACATAGTACTTCAAATCTCAAATAGGGATATCATCTCAAAATGCATGTAGAGGGGGGAAATGTGAACATTTATTAGCCTGGGAGAAAAGAAAAACCCATGAAATAACTGATGAAGAAAAGTTATGAGGCAGGGCAGGACCTAAGAAATGTGGCACCCTAGAAACAGGAAGGGGTGTTTCCAAGAAAAGGGAATTATGGAAACTTTACTAGTAAGCAGACTTTAAGGCTGAAGTGTACATGCAGGTTTACTGGGGAGTACTCTCAGGATTGTGTCTACAAGAAACTGGGAAACAGGGTAGTGTCAAGGGAAATCAGATACAACTGCCACAGGGTCCTCAGCCAACCCAGAAGAGAGCTGAGAGACCCGATCCCACCTCCAGTCACATTCCACACTAGGCCCTTTCTTGAAGCAGGAGGGCCATCTGCCCATCACCGGATGCAACTGGTCTTGAGGCTGCAACAAATACTGGTCAACACACACCTTCCTCTAATTAACTAGACTCACTTCCGCACAGTTGATCCAAATGTTCCTCCTGGTCACCCGATCAATATCTAAGGTCTCAGGTCACAACAGTCTGGTCAGAAAAGTGCTGTCTGTTGGAAGAGAAAAGGAACTTCACACAAAGGAGCTGTGGGACTTAGCAACGTGTAGAGTTCCAGTCACACAGTGCCCCTGGGCCTAGGTTTCCTCTATTTTCATTTGTGCCTAGTTGACACCATTGCCATATTGTACCCCTTCCTTCCACCACCCCCTTCAACCACCCCTTGAGAGTTTATGCTGTCAGACAGAACTACATTATCAATTGACAGTACTACTGCAGCTCCTTTCAGTATTATATAACCTCTTAACGAAACCCCCTCAGTCCTTGAGTTCAGTTTCTGGGTTCAAGATCATTCTCTTCAATACTATTTTGGTCAAAATTCTTGGCCAGTTCAGGATACACAAAGATTATCCTAGCAACTCCCTGTGTCCTTCCAGTTCCTTGACCTTCTCTCTTCCATTGAACTTGTTATTTACTCTTCCCTGTCCACCCATTTGCGTGTCCAGTGCCACTGAGACCACATTCCCTCTCTGTGGGGGTTTAGTGAGAAAAACAAAACCACAAGACAACAAACCAGGGAATGGCCCGTGCAGACTTGAGGGAGGTCATTACTCACGGTCAGGTCGTTGTCTTCATGTCAGATGCGATAGCATGGAATCCCCAGGGCAGCTGGTTAAAAAGGGAAGCGGGATGTAAGCAGAGAAAAACAGGGGACAAGTCAGAATCCCCGAGGACAGTTGGGAGCCCATATGAGCTTCTCACTGCCTCCAAATTGAAGGAAGCCGGAGACCTGCAGGAGCTGGTGCCCTTTATCGGGCAGCAAAGAACATACACACCTGGATGCAGGGTGGGAGAGGCTGAAGGAGGATCCAGGGGTGGTGCAGTGGCAGGCCCGATGAAATAAGCCAGCAGACAAGAGGTAACAAGAGCTCCAAAACCATCACGCTGCACCTCTTGAGCCTAAAAACAAAGGGGCCCCTGCTTCCGGTCTATCCTCCCTCAATAGAAACATGGGGAAGGAGGGAATTCTAGGAAAGGAAATTAGCAAAATTAGGAAACTGTGGTCCTCTCCATGATCTTAATTTTAAGTCCCGCACTCTTTGGCAACCAGCTCCCATCCTTCCACTTCACTTCCTTGAGAACCCTGTCCTAACGGGTCACCAGGACCAACAATCCATTGATCTGTCAAGGTCTCTCACAGTCACCACGTCCTCAGTTTCCTCTCTATCCAGTTTGCTATTCTAATTGCTCCTGCTGACTCTAATAAAACCATGCTTCACTTTCCTTTCTCTCCCTTCTTCATGCTCACCTGCTAAAATACCACCACCCACAGTTCAATCCAGCACACTTACTCCTTACCTGTATATACCTGAGAGCGGGAACAAAACAAGCCCACACACATGCCAGGCTGAGTTCATAAACCACATTGAATTTGTCCACCTTAAGTGAACTCCTGGTATTCTCCAGGGATCCTAGTCTATTTCCCTTGTCCTTTCTAGAACACTCCAAGATGTGCCATCCCATACTGTCCATTTCATACTTCTAATGAAACTCAAAACACACCCTCCCCTTTGCACTCTCAGCTCATGACCCTGCAACTATTTATGTCAGTTATCTATTGTTACATGATAAAAATGCTAAAATATAGTGATTTAAAATAAAATTCTGTGACTTGATAATTGTGCTTAATTTTTCTCAGCTGGGTTCACTCATATGCCAGGGCTCAACTAAGACAGACGGGCTGGGTGAGGCAGCTGGGACCTCTCTCTACGTGGATTGGAATGAGATTGGAAGTCACAGCCCTCTTGGGGTTAACCACACAACACCCCTTCTGCTGCATTCTACTGGATGGAGAAAATCCCAGGGGGCCATGAAAATAAACTTAACTTCCTATTGAGAGGACAATTTGTGGCCATATTTATAAACTACCCCACCGTTTGTTTAGTCCCAAGAGGACCACCGTATCACAAATAGAAAGCAAAGAAAACAGACCAAGGAGCAAAGGAAAAACTATCTCCATATTTTTACTTTATCTATTTTATCAATTTTCAATATTTGTGGGTTTTCATTTTAAATATTAATTGACTCACATACTGAATGTTTTCTATGGAAAGGTGTCGGGGTACCCGGGACTCCCAGCCTTGGGCACGGTCAAGCTGGCGCCTGGCGCTGAGCCAAAAGCGGTTGGCTATACAGTATTAGCTAGTTAACAATGTGATTAGTGCATGCCTCTCTCGTGTGCCTATTCTATACCTACAGCTGTTCGCTGTTTACCTCGTGTACTCTCCCTTGATTGGTTGAAGTGTATATAAGCTTGGTAACTTCCTGGGAGGGGTAGGAGAAGCGAGGAAGAAGAGTGCGAGCGAGGGTGAGAGCCGAGCAGGAGAAGCGGAGCGACCGGAGCAGGCGAGAGTTAAGCAGAGGGAAAGAGAGCGAGAGAAAGAAAAGAGAGAAGGGGATAGAAAAGAGGGAAAGAAAGGAAGACTGTGCACAATAAACTTCCAAAGCTTCAGACGTTTGTCGTGTCTCTCTCTGCGGGCAGAGGGAACACGATAGAAAGGGGTCAGTATATTATAGAACACAGTGGAAATACAGTCGGTAAATAAAGTTTTGTAAATAAAGTTTTATTGGAAGACAGCCATCCTCATTCATTTATGCATTGTTTGTGTCTCACACCTTTGGAGTGAAGTAGCTGCAACAGATGGTTTGCAAAGCCTAAAATATGTACTATTTGACCCTTTCAAAAAAAAAAAAAAAACCCTGAAACTTCCACTTAATGGCATCATTATTCTATTTCTGAAGCAGCAGTTTGTTCTACAGAATTCTAACAGAAATACTGTCCTTTACTTAAATCCCATAGGTTTATGCAAAAGAATTGCCTCAACAGAGCCATACCTTAAAAATTCAACATTTTATATTCTAAGAAATTTCCTTGGTAGGTTTTTCAGATTCTGCATCTCCATATAACAATAGTACTAAAAAACACCTTCAAAGAACAAAGTACAAATAGCACTAAAACCTAGGAAATACATAGACCTCTTTTAATTTATCTGCAATATCAAGACCATTAATCAATGTGGAAGAATTAAGCTTAGATATGGTTCTCAAACATACTGGTGCTTCAGAATCATCTGAGGAGATTACTAAAGAAATAACCTTAGGACACATTCCTAAGGGACTGTAATTCAGAAAGTTTGAAGGATGGTCAAAAAACTGAATTTTTAACAAGTAATACATTAATTTTGGTGTTGGTAATCTATTAATTGTGAAATTGGTGGGTACATATTGAACCCATATGCAATCTTACTCTGAGAAACTCTTAACTAAATGGGGTTAGAAATCAGAAACAAATGGAGTTTAACCATTGTTTTTACTCCTTTACTTTCTGGAGGAAAATAAAAGTACAGTGTTCTCTACAGGTGAACAATTGCTAAGGCATTGTTTCCTTAGAATTCTCTAGGGTTTAATTTAAAAAAACAAAACAAAACATGGTTGATGGTTGGGCATTGTGGATATATTCTAAGAAACTGTCTTTGCTCTACCTCCCCCCATGCTCTTCCTGACAATATTGATTATATGTTTATTTTATCAGCATTTTAAAAATATTAAAACTATTGAATCTCATTTGGCATCCAGAAAGGCATTCTTCCATTTCTTTCCTCTGTTCTTAGAAGCCTATTTCAATATAATTTGCTGAAATTTTTCTTAAACACCCTGATCATTAGCTGCATACTAAAAATAGGTAAAAATTTGTTAATCTAAAATTTAAAAAAAGAAAATAATACAATGTAACAGAAAGAAAACTGAAATTAAAAGACAGATGTGGCTCATTCAAAATGTGCATGCAATCTCAAGGCAAAATTCTTACCTATAACATGAGTGATTATGCTAACCTTCTTTCCTATACCTTACAAGTTGGACAATCTGTGATTTTCTGTTCTTTACATTTATGTCAAGCATTTAACGGTCCTTTCAAGTGTTTATATATAACATGTAATACTGATTTAAGGAAAAAAGTAGATTAAAAAATGCTACTATTGCCAAAAATACTGTCCCTATCTGTAGTAGGCACCTATATAGAAAAAGAGAAAAGTATACTTTAAATTGACACCAATAGGAGGAAATGGTATTTTTTTCCTTTTAAATTCACGAATACATGTGAAGTTACATTTCTTTCCAATTCCAATTTTATATGACTATATCATTGGAATGTTGCTAGTGAAATTTGATGATAACTCAGGCCATCAGTTCACCGATGAATAACTGAGATGCCTTAGCAGAATGAATTCTCATTCTGTGTCTACTATTTTGCTACTATCATAAATAATGTTCAGGCAGAGTTATGTGGATGAAAATGAAGACTTATCTGCAGTTCTTTTGATAGCACAGATCTGGAAATCCCAAAATCGTTCTCCTTTATTCATTATTTTGCATTTATATAGTCCCTTAAGTGTAACTTAAATCTCATAAAAATTGGAGACAGTGAATTGATAATTGGAAGAACCCTAATAGAACAGAACTAAGAAGAGGCACAGAAGAAAAACAAAGCTTCTGTGACTCTGATTTTATGAGCAAAGTCCAGACCATTGTTCGGGTTTGGATATGAGGTGTCTCCTGAAAGTTCATGTGAGACAATGCAGGAATGTTCAGAGGTGAAATGACAACATTGACAACATTGTAACCTAATCAGTGGATTAATCCAGTTGGTGGATTGATAATTTCAAAGTACTACTATTCTGTGTAGTAACTGTAGCCAGGTAGAGTGTGACTAGAGGAGGTAGGTCACAGGGATCATTCTTTTGGGGTTTATATATTCTCTCTCTCTCTCTCTCTCTCTCTCTCTCTCTCTCTCTCTCTCTCTCTCTCTCTCTTTCTCTCTCTCTCCCTCCCTCCCTCCCTCCCTCCCTTCCTCTCTCTTTCCTGGCTGTCATGGGCTGAGAAGCTTTCCTCCACCACACCCATCCACCATGATGTTCTGCCTCACCTGGGGCTCAGAGTGGTAGAGTTAGGTGACCACAGACTGAGACCTCTGAAATCTTGGCCAAATTCAACTTTTCCTCCTCTGACTTGTGCTTGTCAGGTATCTCCATCACAACAATGAAGAACTGACCACTACAACCATCTTTTTGCTTTGTGTTTTTTTTTTTTTCCTATTTGTGCATCCATATGCACAGATGCAACAAGAAACCCATAATTTCCAGGAAATGCATCAAATAGCCTACCTACAGATCCAGAAAGAAAGGAATAATAAACCCTTTAAAGTGAGGATAAATAAGAGAAAGTCACTTTCCAAGTAGGGTGTCCCTTTAAAAAAAGTACAATAACAACAATGACAAGAGTAGTAGCATAAAATTTATGTAGGGCTTACCAAGGAGTAGGCAGTATCCTAAGTATTTTTCACATGCTATTTCATGTAATTTTCACAAACACACAACCCCTATGAGGAAAGTTTTGTATAACATTGTTAGAAAAATGCAAAATCAGGATTCAAGAGCCAATCTATGGTTTGTCCTCAAGTCTGTTTTCACCACCCAAGTAGACACAGATTGAACATCACTAATCCCAAACTCCAAAATCCAAAATGCCCCAAATCTGAAACTTTCTGAGCACTGATCTAAGAACAAGAGTGGAACCATGCAACTTTGTTTCATGCACAAAATTAATTTAAAATATTATGTTAAATTGCCTTCATGTGTGCTGGGGTTGTAGCTCAGGGATAAAGCATTTGTCTTGCATGTGTTGAGGAACTGGGTTTGATCTTCAGCACCATATAAAAATAAATAAATAGAATAAAGGTATTGTGTCATCTTCCTCTCAAATTTTTTTTTAAATTACCTTCATGCTATATGTATAAGTTGGATATGAGACATAAATAAATTTCATGTTTAGACTTGGGTTTCATCCATAATATATCTTACTATGTATATGCAACTTTTTTTTAAATTCTGAACTCTGAAACACTTCTGGTCCCAAACATTTCAGATCAGGGGTTCAACCTGTAACAACTTTCTTCTAGGACTGCTCCCCATCTCTCACCTCCTAACCCAATCTCACATCTCCGGAGGCCTGGTGTCTTCTGTCTGAACTGTCTCTGTTAAAAGTCCCACAGATTCCTTAGATATAGTAGGTGCTTAGCAAATGGTTGCTTCTGTCCTTTCTCTCCCACCATCAGTAATTGCTCTTCAGTTATGCTCAGTCCCTTACTAAAATGGATGTTATATGTCTCATAAACAGACTCCCACTAAAAAAAAAATGGGTGAAGACTGATATTAATGTGTTATCTTGGTGCATTTTAACATGGAACTCCTGAAAACAGTCCAAAGGGTTCATGTAAGATTCTGTGACAGGCTAGTGGTAGAGATATCTGGGGGTAAGAAGCTCTTCACAGGGTGACCAACATTGCAGTTTGCCTGACTAAAGAGCTTTCTAAGACACAGGGCTCTTAATGCTAAAACCAGACTATTCCAAGTGGACTAAGATCAATGCTATGGTTTCAATGCTTGTCCGCTCCAAAATTCAACCTGAAATTTAACTGTTAATAAATACAATAGTCTTGAGAGGTGAGGCCTTTAAAACGTAATTAAGTCATGAGGGATCCACCCTCACAAATGGGTAGGTTTAATGCTTTTGGAAATGAGCTTTCAGAAGTAGGATGGAACCATCTTCAAGGTAGAGTCCAGACGCTGCCCAGATGGCAAAACTGCCCACCCATGGATCTTAGACTCCTCCACCTCCATAATTGTAAGAAACAAATCTATTCTTAATAAATTATCCAACTCCTCTTAGAGTAGTACAGAATGGACCAAGACATTTACCCTACTAACACTCTGAAACAGTTCCAGCAATAATTCCCTCAGCATTGATATACTAGTACAGAAAGGTTATGCATTGCTTTATATGTCCTGGCTCATATTCATAAACATAGGTTGGAGGGAAACTGAAAAGGATGGATGATAATGTAAGTATGTAAAACAAAAGTTTATAACCCAAAAATTGTTTTAATATCACTGATAAAATTTCATAATAATCAAGAGGACCCTGGCTACAATACAATTCTTCTTCTATACAATTAGATTACTATGCAATGAGGTTACTTTCTCTCCTCTACGCATACCACCAGTGTCGAAATCTATGGAACTTGACTTATTCTACTATTTAAAATTTGTATTTTATAGATAAACATTCCAAACTGAGTTTACTAGCATCACTTCTATATACATACTTTCTTCCTCACAGCATGGTAGCTAATGAGGCCAAAGGAGCTATTTACTTTGACAGAAATGTACAGTCATTTGTATTTCAAGATAAACTATCAAACGTTGTTTGTAATTTTATATGTGAGAAGCCAGTCAAGAATCTCTCCATAAGATAGCTTCCCTTAAGACTTTATAATATCTGTGTCATCTTCTAGAAATTCTATTTTCACACATTATATACCAATGAAAATGAGAAATTGGATTTCTTTCTTTTTCTTTTTCTTTTTCTTTTTGGACTAAGGCAATAGGCAATAGCAGTGCAATTTTTGTTGAACTTTCTCAAACCACTTTCTCAGAAAATCACAGCACCTGATGGTATTTAGGACTTGAGGTTTTTATAGACTGACATTGCTGGAAATAACAAAACACAAGCTATATACTGAGGAAATGCAAAGTTCAATTTAAATAATAAAATATCTATATATTTTATTAGACATTCATAAAGACATTCTAATGTTTTTCTTATTAAAATAATTGTATTTTCCATAAAACATTTTTCAAGTCTATGAGACTCTCTATCCTAAGTCTGATGCTGGCTGGAGAAATATTGAGATGGGAAGGAAAGAGAAAAAATCATTTAGCATTTATTAGTGTATTATTTTTCATAGGTAATCAATATTGCACCATTGCTTCTGGTCTTCCTGGATTTGGGTGTAAGGAAGTGGGAGATGGGATGCAAGAGGAGAGCGAAGGGAAAGTGAGCAGAGATGAGGAGGGAAAGGGAAGGTGGAAAAGGCTTTGGTCACCTTTGATCCTCCACACTGCCATTCCCATAAAATGCTTCTGATCATAAATAAATAAAATGCTGTCAGCACTGACAGTATATAAGGCACCAGGAAAGTGGATTAAAGCAAAATTATGTAGTTTGTTATAGCTAATACTTCCCTGTCTCATTTTGTGACAAAATATAGCTATTGTAGCAAATTAAATTGTCTTTACTATATATGATATTATTTATTAGATTTTTAGGAAGTAGGGCTTTTAATTAAAAATAAACTATTGAAAATTAAATGTAAATACTTAGCTCTAAATAAGAGGGGACAAAGGGCAAATGATGTAAAAAAAAAAAAAAAAAACCACTCTTCTAGTTCTGCAAGTCATCTCTTCCCTACTTTAGGTGAGTTCCCAGTAATAATTTACATGTTCCTGACGCTGTCCATATGCCAGGCACTTTTCAAAGCTTTTCATGCATCGATGCAAGTTAATATCTAGCTCATTAAGGATTCACCCCAGAAGGAAGATATTATTGCCCCCACTTTATAGGTTAGGATATTGAAGCAATGAAAGCTTGAGTAACTTGCCCAAGGTGATCTAATAATAAATAGATGTACGGGGCTTTCCACATGAATATCCTACTTCCTGATGTGCTCTTAACCACTCTCAGCTGTTAAGAAAATGGCAGCTCACAAGTATAATATTCAATTAAGATAGTTAAAATGTGGTGGATGAATGAGTGATCTAAACTACATGCAACAACCTGGATGAATCCCATAGGCACATGGCTGGAAAGAGCCTATACATCAGACTGCATTCTATGTTATCCCATTTATAGTTAACAAAAATGCATGATTATGTTATATAAGATATATGATAGAAACCAGTACCTATTAATATATTACTATATACTCTTTACATGATATAGTACATATATACTAGGTAATATATACATATAGTATTTTTGTGTTTATATCATATTAAATGACAAAAAAACAGGCAAAGCAAATCTGTGCTGCTAGAAAGTAGAATGGTGTCACTTGGGAGTGAGGAACGGATAAATGGAAGGAAATACATGGAGCATTTCTGGGGTGCTGCTTGGTTTGTTTTCTGCCCTGAGTGGTGATTACATGGTAATTTGTGGAACTGCATCAAGCTATGTAATTGTGATATGCACCCTTTTCTGTGTGTATATCATATTTCAATAAAAGGTTTTTAAGGGGAGTGGAGACAATAGGAGCTTTTAGGCCTTCTCAAATAGAGCAGGGAATGGCCCTCTTCTATTCTAATTCTTATTAACATTCTCCTGTCCCAACCTAAAGCAGGGGATCTTCAAGTGTCATAACCCCTACAGTATCTCTCCTTTCTCTTTGTTCTTTCTCTCCTAT
This sequence comes from Sciurus carolinensis, assembly GCF_902686445.1. Classification (NCBI taxonomy): domain Eukaryota; kingdom Metazoa; phylum Chordata; class Mammalia; order Rodentia; family Sciuridae; genus Sciurus; species Sciurus carolinensis. The sequence goes on from NC_062224.1 coordinate 93,766,150, forward strand.
CAAAAATAAATAAAAAGAGGGTAAGCCTAGTTTCCTGCACTAAATAGTAATTTGAATAATCAGCCTCATTATATTTGGTGGAAAGGGTTACTAAAGAAATATAAGAATGATAAATTTTCTGAACCATCTTCTAATTAATAAAAGAGGTTGTCAGTGACTAAGTTACCTTTTCCCAAACATCAAGTCTGCTCCATCTCCCTGCAAGACAAACCCCTTCCTTCCTACAATGCAACCTCCAGCACCTGAAGAAAGTGGGAGGGAAGGTGATGTGAAGCCTGAGCTCTTTCCAGAGTTTGGAAGAAAAAGAGAAGCCCGGACTCTCCAACTGCAAACTTTAAGAGAAGGATAAAAACCACAGTACCTGACTTGATGGCTCTAAAATTCTCAGAACATTGGCTTTAAACAGGATACTTCTCCAAACTGCCATGAGAGCCTTTGGAACCTGAGACATCTAATAATGGGAAAAATAAGGAAGAAAACGCACCACATTTTCATAGGTTGTTTCTAATGGGAACCCAGTTTTGACAACCCTACCAACTGCTTTATATAATTAAACTGAAGGAGACTATGAATAAGAAGGGGGAGGGGAAGAGACATTGCTAATAAAATATTTAAGAACATCAGGAAGAGCCATATCAGGCTTTTAGTTTACCCAGAAAAAGCATCTTCCTAAAGTATCAGACAACCAAGATTTACTGTATTAATAAAATCACCTTCAGATTATAAAGGTGAAACACATGCATAAAATGCAGACAGTCTATTTTTAAAATCTGGAACAAAGGGATAAAATGTTCTAGAAGAAAGACAAGGCCAAGCATCTTACTCTTCATGACCACATTACTTACTTTGACCTCATTATTCACAGGTGATTGATATTGAAAACCAATATCTGAAAATCATCCCTGAGCCATATTCTAACGGGATAGTGGTAGTCACATATTCTTACAAGAGTTAGTATGCTTGAAACAAATAAGCAAACAAATAATAGGATGACTAGATAGTTAATATCTGAACACTACCTCCTCCACAATTATTGCTGCTATCAGAGATGAATGATTGATTATACGTGATGGAATTTATCATCTTTCAAATGTGCATTTTCCTCTTGAACACTGAAATAATGATGGTCCCAGAGAGCCATGCAGATTGCCCAATCTATCAGCATTTTTCTCTGTGTTTGACTTTCATTCCTCTGCATTTGATTGCTTCTGAAATAATGGTAGCAGAATTGAAAATGCTCTTTATATTCCCCAGGTGATTTTCGTTTGCAATAGATAAGCAAATACAATTTTCCCTATTACACTAACCAGAGAAAGACACCAGCATACATTAAAAGGCTTAATAAATACAGGGGAGGGGATTCCATTGGGTGCACCAGCCCACTCAAAAGAAAGGGAAATAAAGGATTAAGTGCAGTTAAGCAAACAATGTGAGTTTTCTTTTTTTTAATATTTTTTAGTTGTAGATGGACACAATACCTTTATTTTATTTTATTTATCTTTTTGTGGTGCTGAGGATCAAACCCACTGTCTCATACGTGCTAGGCAAGTGCTCTACCACTGAACCACAACTTCCACTCACAAAGTGTGTTTTATCCACACATGCCTACAAAGTGAGTGGCCATTCCATCTAAGCACTAATTTGGGAATCTATTTTCTAAGTAAAAAATAAAGAGGTTAGCCCAAGTCCTGTGCTGTGATTTTGTACTTATGCAGAGTGATAATGGATTATCTATTCTTTTGGTGCCTCTGAGTTGTTCTCTACAATAGGACTTCCCTCTTTCTAATGTCTTTACCTCACCCACATACCAAACCAGTCAGCTTTTGAACAATAGGAAATAGTTTTCTTTATGGCATTTACTGTTTATCACTGATTGCAGAGGGGTCTGCAGGAAGAAAATTCCTAAAAGATTTGCAGGAAAATGTGAGCTGTCAACCTGACTGATTTGCATAAATTCCCTCCTCAATCTCATCTATTTTGATTTTGTTTCAGGTTACTTTAAGTAGGAAAAAAATGAACAGAAAATATTTTAAAAGCCCAACCTTAGACTTCTTTGACTCCATGTTTTGTTACTTTCTTTTTCTGGCAAGAAAAACTTAATTATGTAAAGTAGTGACAGCTCACCCAGATTTTTCACTGATCCACAGCACAGATAAGCAATTTTGAGGAAGTTAAATATTCAGTGAAGATGCTACTAATCACTACCCCAGGAACAGCCCAAAAGAAAGATTATTCTTTGCATTGTGGATGCGCCTGTCATTTGGAGAACCTTGCAAATATTCAAAAAGGCAAGGGCTTGGGGGGAAATAACAAAGGTGAAAATATAAAATTTACACTCTTTCAGAAACTGTACCATGATAATAAAGGTGTTATAATATTCTTCTTAGAAATTAAGGAAGAGGCCTGTCTTTTTATAATTTCAGAAGAAGATGCATATGAAATAGAATCTTACCCAGGGTGAAATCCCTACACATTAAACCCTGTTATTGAAAAATACACATGCAATGCAGCATTCTTTAGAAATAATTTAGAACATTTCTAATTAGGGCCAGAAATTTTTCCTCCCATTTTTGATCCATTTGGTAGTCTCAGACTGGGAACCTGTGTGTACACTAACTTACTTCATCACATTATACTTGGATCATAAATTATTATTAGAAAAACTTCCTACCCTTGAAATTCAATCTGTTCTGTTTGGATAATTTTGTAGCTTTAAGAATGCAGCCACACCTAAACTTAAAAGAATAAAACTTAAAAGCTCAATAAGGGTGTAATTAGGAGTATAAGAATATAAATAACACATGGATGAAAAAGGAAGATCTTGAAAAAAATGTAATTTAAGTGATACCACTGTGAAATTTATAATTTTAGATGGCCCTTAGTATATATAGAAATTATCGATCCAATATTTGCAGCATTCATGTCAGGTGCTTCCCACACAATTTGTGTGTGTGTGTGTGTGTGTGTGTGTGTGTGTGTGTGTGTCCTGGAATCAGATTCAGGGCCTCACATATGCTAGGCAAGCACTCTGCATCTCTCTACATCCCCAGCCAGCTACGTAAACTTTTGAGACTCAGAGTTCATAAACGTTCTGGACTGAGCATTAACCACACTTTCAGGGATTAAGTTTCCATGTAAAGGTGGCTCTGAGCACCTGCTTCCTGTGGTCTTCACTTCCACTCTTGCTCTCCCACCCCAGGCATCCTCCTGTCTCAGCTCTGAACTGAACCAGACATAGAACTCATTTCCTGTTCACCAATTCTCACAGGCAAAACCACTAATTTTACTGCCATTTGGGGCAACAGAGAAGTTTTACATTCAGAAGCACAAAGAAATGAAAACATTCGCTATTGTTAATAAGTAACGCTTTAACAAACAGCAGCCCTCTGACAACTTAGTTTCTTTCCTTCTCTCATGTGTGCTCTCTCCTTCTAAATCCCCATTCATTTCTTCTGCAGAGTGGTTTTACCTCCTTTTTTCTCCTTTCAGGCTCTCTTCCTTCCCTAAAGTAAATTGTCAAGAAACTTTACTTTAAAAAGAGTGTTCTTGCCTAAAGAGGAATCCAGGTGTCTGCTTTTAAGACAAGTGTTTCAGCCCACAGGTATCTCATTTGATCTCAACAACCCCTTGCTTTTGGTGGAACTGATACTGTTATCATTCCCATTTCACAGACAGAAAAACAAGGTACAGAGAGATGAGTCACTTGCAGCACCACACAGCTTAGCAGAGTCAAGACCACATTCAAGTCGCCTTTGCCCCATAGTCCTCACCTCCCCACCAGCTAAAACTCTCCTGTCCATCAATTGTTCTTCTCTTCTCTCCCTCAAGGTTGGAATTCCTCAGGAAATACAGGACATGGGTGATGTGATGTAGAAGCAGAGTGAAGACTGATTAGCTCTGTGGTTTTCCAAGTGTTGTCCCCAGATCAGCAGCATCAGCATTTCCTGGGCACTGATTAGAAATATAGGTAGAATTAGAAACCCTGGAACAGGAACCCAGCGGTCTGGAGCTTCACAGTCTTTCCAAGAGATTCTGAAGCAGTCAGAGATTTTGAGAACCACCAGGCTACACATCAAACCAGTTTCCTCTTCTTTATAGGTTAAGAACTAGATTACATTTCCCTGCTACCATGGATGTAATCAATGGACTAGAAACCAAACCAATGTACACTCTTTCCAAGTCTGGCTCACAGAAAGCTTCCATGTATGACACTTCATGATGATCCCCTTCCATTGCGTGCTACAGACAAACATGGTGGCCCTGAAAGGTACACAGAGAAGATAGCAGGGCCCCAGGACACCAGGAGCCTGGTTCCTGAAGTGCTACTTGAAGGAAAGCCACCAATCAAGAATAGCCAATTTGTGTAACCCACTTGAGGTTTGACATTTACCATTATAACTGTTAGCACTACCCTAACTCTTGTATGAAACTGTTATTTTGAGTGGCATCATTTCAAGGATTCTAAGAAAGAAATTAAGATATGTAGGAGGTAAAGCTACCCACTCCAGCCCTATTTGCCTGTTTCCTGAAGAAGGAGATCAGAGAAAAAAATCTGAGGTTCTAGAATAGGAGCAAAGCTGACATATGGGTTCTGACTTGTTATTGAATAGGGGGAGAGGGAAACAGAAGCCAAGTGAGAAAGACACTTAGGTGTCAGTAAAAGAAAAGGGCAGCCAGGCACAGTGGTGCATGCCTGCAATCCCTCAGCTCGGGAGGCTGAGGCAGGAGGATGGCAAGTTCAAAGACAGTCTCAGCAAAAGTGAGGTGCTAAGCAACCCTGTCTCTAAATAAAGTACAAAATAGGGCTGGGGATGTGGCTCAGTGGTCAAGTGCCCCTGAGTTCAATACCCAGTTCTCCCACAACCTGCTCCAAAAAAAAAGAAAAAGAAAAGGGCAGAGGTTATAATAATAAGAACCTTATACTACTTCTCATACCAGTTTGAAGCATGTGAATTCCATGAGTATCTATCCACCCAGGATAGAAATGAAGCTGGGGAAAAAAATTCTTTAAAGAAAATTAACATTCTTGACTATTATGGATACTAACGATTACCAGGTTAAATTCATTTATCTTGCAGACATTTAATTAACTGCCCAGGATTCTTAGTAACAGAACTAAGCCAAGAATTCAGTTATCACAACCTCAAGTTTAGGATTCTCTTCTATCATCTAACATTTTAAACTTTTTTCTTTTTTTTAACTTTAAGGCACTTTCTTATAAACATTATTTCTTCCTCTTATATTTCACACTCAGAACTTACTACAGAGGTTAAGTATACTGAACTTGACTCTTACTGTCAATGTTTTAAGAATTCTGACAGCTTTATTGACTAGATTTCTACAATAATAGGGAATTCATTTGTCCATGAGAAGCTACAGGTAGAGAAAATAATCCCCAAACTCTCTTTTTTCATGAGAGAATGTGCAGAGCCCAGACAGAACTGAGAAATGGAAAGGCTCTGGGGCCTAATGGAATGCTTACTGAGATCTATTGATTCTGATGCAGCACATTGATTGGCCATCTAGCTCCGCTCTCTGGAATGTCTAGCCAAAAGAAAGAGCGTGGCAGCAGATAAAAGACGTCAGCAATGTCATCAGCAGTGATCACAAGTTTCCAAAAGGGACTGTGACAGTTGGTGAAGCATCTCTTGAACGCTAGTTCCCAGGAACATACTGTCAGGTATTTGTCTCAGCCAGACTCAAGATGGAATCTCAGATATTTCTGCTTTAGAGTCACATGCAGTTCTCGTATCTGGGTTTGTCTGTTTCCATATTCATTTACGTTGTTCTTATGTATTGTCACTGAAGAAAAGTTACAGAACTAGAGACTTGGAAAGTCCTTTACTATCCTAATGCTTTATTCCATCAGTCACCAACTAGGCTTCCAACTCTGTAAAGGACTGCACAGATAAAATTGAACAGATGTCAGCAGCAACGGCAGCAAGTTATAAGATGCTGGTTCACGCATTTGAAAGCCTGGGTTCAAATCTTTGTTTTAACACTGAACAGCAGTGTCTTTGGGGAAATTACATAATTTATTTGAGCTTCAGCTATAGGATGGAAATAATTAATGGTTCTTACAGAATTAAATGAGATTGTATTTTTAAAGTGCCTAGGACAGTGCCTGTCTCCAAATAAGGGATATACAAAGTTTTGTTTAAATAAAAAAGAAATTTTTTGAAAAAGGGTTGCTTACACCTAGGTTAACCGTGGGGCACATTGACTTTGTTACTATTTAAATGCTTCCTGGCAGACAGTATCACAGGGTAAAGTGACTCAGACTGCCACCAGCCAAATAGGCCATTTGGTTTGTGAAAACCCAAAAGATATCTGAATATTTTTAGAAAAGTCTTTATATCCTACTAATTCCCTCAAGTAAAACTGTGAAAATCAAAAAGTAATTGATTTTTATATCTAAGACCAGAAAATACAACAACAATCCATCTCCTGTATTAGCAGAGATATTTAACCTCTGTTAACTTACCTCGGCTACCCAGCAGCCTCCCCAACCACCAATTATTGTGTATTCAGAAAGTGCAAACCAATTAACCTAAAGAAACAAGGAAAAAAAGTTAACCTCATGAGGTGAAAAACTCTACAGTGCTCTCCAAAACGATCATTCCCTATGTGAATTCTAATCTTCATTGATTCTCACACTCCCTTTCCCATAGACTGGCTACAAAAAGGTCAACCATACACGATTTCTCTATAAAGCTAAATGTTCCTGAAGGATGTGAGAAATAAACAGACCTAACTCTGGTTCCATTAAAATAACAATCAGAATGATGTTCCTCCAAAAGGTAATAAATGAAAAAATATGAATGAAAAAAATTAGAAATTAAAATATAAACTACTTGTCCAACTTGAAGGGGAGAGAAATAACTACATTGGGGACCATCTACAGAATTTGGGGGCGGGGCAGTGCAAAATGAAAACACAGAGAACAGAAATTCTTGTTCAAAATTTATTTCAAGATGGCAACAGCAGGTATTAAATCAAGCAGGGAACCCTTTTAAACACAGGAACCCAGGTTCCTGCACCTGTGCCTGATGTACCATGACCATGAGTACATGAGCTGATAAGTAAAATGAGGAAAGAGAAACACATGAATTCAGATGAAAGTCTGGATACATTTAAGAGAAAGAAAGGGAAATGTTCGAAGACCTGAGAGAAGGGGTTAGATTAAGGGAATGGCAGGGAATAGAAAGAAGAGCAGGAAATAAAGATGAAAAAATGAAAAGACAAGAAAGACGAAGTGAAAAGATGAATCTAAGACAACTCCATCTGACAAAGGCACAATAGAAAAATGAACCAAAAGAAGCTAACCCATACTTGAGCTTTCCAATAAGTAACCAACAGGTTGGTCCTGTGTGCCTTTATATCAAGGAAATGATGATTCCAGTTACCCTAGGACCCTAATTAGAAGTGGGGAGGAGAAACTGCAAGAGAACAATGACCCTGTTACATAAAAGTGCTCTCAAAGTCCTCTGAATAGGAAAACATCTAAATGTGGGTCAATCTTTTTTTTTTTTTTTTTTTTTTAAGGATAAAGAGGGCTTTTGACAATTGAAACCATACTATCATAACTAGCTTTTCAGGTGATAGGAGAGCTAGGGTACTTGAACACGAACAGACAAAATGATTCATTATGAAACATTGCTTTATGTTACAGAAAAACCAGGAGTTAGCTAGCTATTATTTAAATGATAGCCAAAATGGATTGGCAGCTACTCTACACAGACAGGAAGAATAAAGAACAAATTTCATGATGCAGATTTAGTTTATATTTCTGTTGTGCACAATAATCAAAATAATCAACTGCTGGTTGAAGTGTTTGCTTTGATGTTTTTAGAAAAACCAGTGTACACATGTATCAAATGAATTGAGGCATTCAAATCTGTTCCCTTGGAAAATTAAACTTGTGACCCAATAAAGTTACAATTGTTCAAAACTTGTCTAGAGTCATCTTTCTTTAGAGAACTTTTAATCTGCAAGAGTTTTGAACTGTTTGTTTTTAATAAAATGTGGAGAATGAGCTGAATAAAAAATTATAAAATTAAGAAGTTGGTTTCCTTTGTGATTTAAACAAAGAAGTTTTGAAAGTAAGACAAACAGAAAATTCACAAAATACCTAAAAGCGATGACAGGATTATGTTATGAGTAGATAAGACTATCTTGCTCAATATGCCCATAAATATTAAATCAGAGAAAGACAACTAGAAGCAAACTTGAAGACTGTATAGTCCAGCTACAGCTTCCTATTAATGCATGAAGAAACTGAGGTCCCAGTAGATTGAGGCTTGTCTGAGGATACATGCCTGTCTTAGGGAGAGGCATGGCTAGAAGTTAGTTCACATTCTTTCTCTTCCATCTTCCTACATGACTAGAGCCATTTGCCAAAACCATATGACCTTCTAGAAAGTCACTGAGAACCACAGGTATCATCTACAAACATGCTGAATCCTTACCATTCCTGAAAGGCAAGTCAGTCAGTCCTGGTTGTCATGGTAATAACTCTTCCTACTCCCAGGCTGGTGATTGCATATGTAAAATGCAGCAGACCCAGACAGGAATAAACCTTATTAAAACAACATTCTAAAAATGGAATGGCTTACCTGGCTTGCCCATTCTGAGTTCCAGAATCTTGACTGCAATTGTTATCTAAGTTAAATTCAGTCCAGATAGCTATATTTAATAGAATCTGAAGATATTCTTTGTCTTGGGACTTTAGGAAGAAAAAAAGAATGGTTAAAAACAACTGATCAACATTATAGAATTAAAATTCAAAAGATCACTATATATGCATTAGCATAATTATACACACCAAAAAAGATTGTGACAGTGAGGTTCTAATATTAAATTCCCTAGCTAAGAATTAATGAGGCCCTAGCCTCTTGCTATTCTTTCTTTTACTGTCCATGTTTTTCCTGCTCCATGATGTTTGCTTCCCATGCTACTATGTCTTTTTATGGTCAATTGTTTGAATGAGAACACTAACACAGGCTCTATGTACACAATCCCTCAGAATGCAGATTCAAAATTAACAGAGTCCTCTTCCACTGCTTCTCAAGGACAAGCTTTGCCCCCTACATTGCAATATGAAAGAATGTCTAAACCCAGTTACTAGAATTGTTTTCTATTCTCACCTGAAATTTTCACTAAGGTTTTACCCAAATCCTCTTTGTGAAGAGAGAAGTTTCCAAGTCTAGTCCAACCTAAGAGATGATGAGCCTCAAAACAGAAGCAGGACTCCCATGACACTCCTTAGGTGCCACAACCTAAGAGCTGATCATTTAAGTATGATACACACAAGTGACAGTTCCAATATTTCAAACACGTATGCAATTCTGTGGCACAGCACGGTTTTACTATGTGGTTTCTTGGGGCATGTCTGTATCTAATAGCTGAGGAAGCCAAATTTGTGTTCTCCATCACATCAACTCTTAGAAGAGAACAGTCAGGCACTACCTAAAATTGAAAATTTTCAAGGATTCAGCTCTGGTGGCACTGATATGCTCCATTTCCTAACTAACCCTTTCCTCTCCCTCCCTCACCCACTCAGGGTGCCTTTTGGAACTGCAGATCTGTGACCAACAAACCCACTCATACTCTCACCTTTTCCTTGAATGTCCCTTTGCTCCTACAGTTATCTAAAAATGTTCTCTGCAGCTGTCTCAGGGACAGAAAAGGAGCCTAGTGTTCTTTTTGATCCATACTGCTTCTTCTAAATCATTTGATTCTCCAAAAGCTTTCAAAATCTACAGCTCCTCGGAAGTTCTTGCTATGCCACCCATCCTCCTGTTACTCTCCTCTATGGACCTAATTTCTATGCACTTTCCATTAATTCCTGCATTCCCTCCACTCCTATACCATTCCTCATTCCTCAGCAATTCAGCAACCACATAGATAACTTACCAGAAACCAAGGTCTTCCAATTCTCTAATTTCTCTCTCTCTCTCTCTCTCTCTCTCTCTCTCTCTCTCTCTCTCTCTCTCTCTCTCTCTCTCTCTCTCTCTCCCCCTCACTCTGCAGTTCTAAGGATCAAACCCAGAAACCCAGGACCTTTTGCATCATGCATGCTACATAAACACTCTGCCATTGAGCTACAGACCCTTTCATTTCATTTTTATACGCTTCTTAAACGCTTTAGTCACCCATTTCTGTAGTTACCACCAAGACATTGTTATTGTAGTGAATACATTTTCTTAGTTCATTGTTTGTTGCTATAACTGAATGCCAACAACTGGGTGATTTATAAAGAATAAAGGCTTATTCTGCTCATGATTCTAGAGGTTGGGAGGTCAAAGGGCTTCATCTGGCAAGGACCTTTTTGCTGGTGGCTATTCTGCAGAGTGGCAAGAGGGCTGCATTCAAGAGACGGATCAAATTGGCTTTTATAACCGACCTACACTAGAGGTAACCCCATTAATCCATGAAGGGCTGAATCCATTAATCACCTCTTAAAGGTTCCACCTGGTTCCACCTCCTAATACCTCACAATGAGATTTAAATTTCAGCATGAGATTTGGTGGGAACATTCAAACCAAAGCACACATCACCACCAAAACCTTCATTTGAAATAGCTCATTACTGTCTGTCTCCCAGATCACTCTAGAAGGTCCACTTCTTTAATTCTGTTTTGTTCTGATCTCCACCTATGGCCTCCCTACTTTTTCACACCAAATTCAAGCTAGATTCTAGAGTCTGTGACTATAATCAAACTCTCAGAAACATCCTCAATTTCCTTGCCCTATCTTGCTCCATTATAGTTAATTGAAAGAAAAAAAATAGATCTCTTTTCTTTTTATTCTTTCTTTTCTTTGCCTGTCACTCAGCAGCTGGATATTGCTAACAAATATCACACAGTGGCTCAATGAGTTCACCTTAAATTCATGAGAACAAACCTAAAATGTCTGGTCACTTTCCCCAGCAACCCTACAACTGTTTACAAATAAGTTTATTTTCCCACCTTCCAGATGACCTTCCTCTATCCTCAAACCTCCTCTCTATCCTCCCAGATGAGGATCTTGTCTCAAAGTCATTGAAAAAAAACACTACTAAATTAGAATTCTGTCATAGTTCTACCATCAACTCTCCAAATGTTTCCTGTTTGCAATTTTAAAAGTGTCTTTACACCTATCAAAAGCAATTGTTTCCACACGTGCCTCAGCTACAACCCTGTCACCTTCCCAAGGATTTCACAGCTTCAATAATCTCCTCATGTCCAGCTGTTTATCCACTATCTCTATTAGATCATTTCCATCAGTCTGCAAATGTATTTACTACAATCCAACTTTTAAAAACAAAATCTCTTAAACGCACACCCCACCCAACCAGGAAATATTTTCCTTCTTTTCCTCAGCAAAGTTCTTTGAGTTGTCTGTATCTACTAGCTCTACTTTCTTATTTTCAAGTCACTCTTCATGCATTTGTCAATTGAAATCTTTTTGCAAAATCCATGCTCTTTTTTGATCTTAAATGTATTTGTTCAACAGAATCCTTTGATGGTCACATTTCGTCTCACACTTTAAAAACCATCTACTATAACAACTTCCAAATTTATATCTAGATCCAAGTCCGACCTCATCACTACCTACTTGAAATCTCCTCTTGAATGTGTAATAATAATCTCAAAAAACAATAACATGGCTCTCCCACCAAGTATTTCCCAACTCGGGAAACAGATCCACCCTTTACTCATTCAACTTAAAAATCAATGAATCTTTCCTCTCCCCGTACTTTCTAATATTTCATTAAGTCCTGTTGTTTCTAGCTCCGAAATACATCTCAGGTCAGTTCACTGCTCTGTATCTGTATTGCCACGTGCCCATGCACCACCATCTCTCCCAGACTACTCGAGAGTCAGCAAATGGGTTTTCTGTTTATATCACTCCCACAATACTAACTGCCCATGTTCCATAGCCAGGTGTTTTTAAGCATAAGTTAGATTTTAGTGTCCTCTGCTCAAACCCTTCAATATTGCCCCTTGTTATCAGAATAAATTCACATTCCTAATCACCGCTTTGTTCCACTCCTCAATCTTGCTCTGCACAGTTCTCCCTCATCTCACCAGTCCAAGAACAGGGTCTTCCTACCTCTAAGCCTTTGTTGGTCTTTCTTCATGCAGTGATGCCTCTCCACATCATCCTCCATTCCACCTGTCTGACTTAGTTCCATTCCTTCCACTTATTTATTTATTTGTTTGTTTATTTCCTCTCAGTATCATTCTTAATGTTTGGCCTAAATGTCACCTCCTTAGAGGATTCTTCACTAACCTCCCTGTGGAATGACTTCCCACAGCTACTGTCTATCTCCTTGGTCTTTTTATTTTTTTCTAAACCTTTATTATAGTCTATAATTACCTCCCTGTATTTTTTTGCTTACCTTTTCATTGTCTTGCCTTTCTCCTTATAGTTTGATCTCACTGATATCAGGGACTCCATCAGCCTTGATCACTGATGAATCTTCTGTACCTAAGGCAATAGCACATTGTAGGAATTTGCTGAAGATCTTCTGAACATATGGAGGAAATTGCAACCATGTTTCATCTGTAATATACCCACTTGGGATCCTTGAGGGATCTATGGCTTACACTTTCTGTACAATAAGTTCAAAATTATGAATTACATCTGAGTTTAAATTTGAGGGATTAAAGATAGAAGTAATGTTCTTTTATTGTTTTGTAATTAATTTTAGAAGAAAAATAAAAATTTAAATATTTATAGTGTACATATTAACATATGCATATATTGTGCAATGGCTAAATCAAGCTAATTAATATATGCTTATCTCAAATATTAGTCGTGTTTTATAATGAGGACATTTAAAATAAGCTCTTCCCAGTTTTCAAGTACACAAGACATTGTTATTAGCTATATTGTAATGTTGTTGATGGCATCTTTAATTAGCCTATTATGTGCTTGGAATGTTTGGATGTTTTTACTATACAGATTTAGTTAAGCATCTGATGACCCAGACAGGTTATGAGGCATAAACATAAAGATAACAACTAACATTTGCTGAGAGCTTACCATGTACCCAAGTGCTGCTCAAGTCTCATTCTGTACACTAAACTACTGACATGAATATTCTGCCTATTTTGCGGATGAGGGAATCCTATGTGCCTTCTGATGTGAAACAGTCACAACCAGGGGACGTTTTGTAATTCTCTTCATTAAGACTCAGGAGTAATCATTGTCAGGAAAGACCGAAAACCAGTACCCGTATCTTTTTTTAAAAATCTCACAAGTTGAAAGGCTTTCCAGAATCTTGATTTGAAAAGACTTCTGTCACTGACATAATGAAGCACACTGTGTATTAAAACCAACAAAACTAAGAGCTTAAATCAAATATTTAGGTGTTTATTTATATGCATTTTCTATCTCTGTGTATAATAAAAGGAAACATTCTTTGATCAGCAGCCTTCCTGCCATTTCCCTCGGGTTGACGTCAAACCAATTCATTTCAGAGACGATACTGCAGGAATGGACAGCAGCAGTTGATGTGGTATGGAGTTCTTTATGACACTGCATTTAAATACTTACTGTAATAAATAATGCTCCTGGCTCCCTCCAAGTGTGTGGCTGGAGGGAGCTGTGACTCCCAGCAGGGTTGGAATTAAGCTACCTTGTCATGACTTCTGTACATGAGTATTGGAAACAACAGGCCTCCACATTTGATGTAATAAGGAAGGATGTGAATTAAAGTCGGCAGTATGTGTAAGTAATGATATTTTGTTTGACTTTATGAAATTTATGTTTTCATAACTAATAGGTTCTTATATTTTGAAAGAAAAAAAGGCTTAAATGGTCTTAACTGTTATGATTCCAATAATAATAGGTAACTTTGAAGGACTCATGAATTTATGTGAAGTTAATAAGTGATTATGAGAAGAAAGGAAGAATGCAGTTTGATTAATTGATTGATTGATTTTGGAGAGAAAGAGCACTGTCAAAAAGCATCTGGATTCAGCAAAGGAGTAGGATATGCTAACCCCACACGTCAGCCTAGCTCATGCCTCTTACCACCCTTAACGCCTATCAGATATTCTCTGTATTGGCACTTTGTATGCACCATGACAGTCCATCACTGTAGCCCACCTCTCACTTCAAACACTGCTACAGCAACCAGTTCTGTGCAAGCTTCTAGCAGCATCCCAAATGTAATCTGCAGTGCCCCACCTTAGCCTTTGCTTCTTGCCCTTTGCTGCGGGTCCAGGGCTTTTCAGAACCTGACGGTCACTCAGGCATGCCCCCACCTTGAAGGCAGCATTTATTGCCTATGGCACTACTAGTGACCCCTGGGAACAGAAAGATGATGGATAAATGCTTTTATCTCCTGGTCCCTGGTTAGACAGTTCTGAAGAGCTATTTGATAGGCTCCTCAGAAGATCCAGCAACCACACGATGAAGTACCCATCAACACACAGCAGTGGCAAACAGACAACTCATCCTAATTTTGGTTTTCCCTCCTTTTCCATTTCATTCCCTCAGTACTACCACCTCCCAGTCCCTGTAATTGGTCCCCACATAAATTGGCATGAGAGACTTGTCTTAGACTCCATGTTCAAATGAAAGTAGTCAGACACTCTCTTTTATTTAAAGAATTTTTAGATTGTAGAAAAAGATTTTTCAACTGACAGTAATGTTTGACATAATTTATAACTACAAGTATATTATAAAGCAAAACTTCACATTTATCTTATAATGCATTTTAAAGTTTCACATTTTCAGTGAGTTATGCAGGAATGCCCTCTCACAAAGCAAACGGATACTCTAGTAGATGCAGAGCAGGTCCCTCAGGGGTGAGAACTTATACTGGTATCTTCAGTGTCTGTGTGTGGGGGTTTCCGGGACCCCCAGCCTTGGGCGTGGTCAAGATGGCGCCTGACACTGAGCCAAGAGCGGCCAGCTATACAGTAAACAACCAGCGAATTCCAATGATTGGCTAGTTAACGATGTGACTGGAGCATGCCCCCTCGTGTACCCATCCTGCGCCTGCAGCTGTCCGCGTTTATCTCGTGTACTCTCCCCTGATTGATTGAAGTGTATATAAGCCTGGTGGGGGGGAGAAGCTGAGGAAGAGGAGAACGGAACGAACGGAGCGGAAGTGGCGGCGCGGCGGCAGCAGCAGCAGCAGCAGCGGCTGGAGCGGAGCTGGAAGGAGGGAGTACGCGGGAGTGGAAGAAGCTGGGAAAAGGGAAGCTGGGAGTGCGCAGAAGCTAGGGGTAAGAGAAGCGTAGGAAAGGAACTGTGCACAATAAACTTCCAAAGCTTCAGACATTTGTCGTGTCCCTCTCTGCGGCCAGGGGGGACCCGATAACTGGTGCCGAAACCCGGGAAGATGAAGGCCTTATAAAAGAAAACAAGGTAAGATATTTGAAAGATTTTTTTTTGTATACAAGTTAAACCGGTTATAAAAAAGTTAAAGGGTGTCAGGATGCGCCATTGGCGGTCCTGGGGACACGCGGAGTGCGGTCCGGTTGAAAGGTATCGGGATCCTGACGCGTGGAACGCGGGTATCGGGATGCGCCATCAGCGGTCCTGACGCGTAGAACGCGGGTTGAAGGGTATCGGGATCCTAACGCGTAGAACGCGGGTTGGGGGGTATCGGGACACGCCATCAGCGGTCCTGGCGCGTGGAACGCGGTCTAATTAAAGTGAAAGTAGAAACACGCTTGAAGCGGTCCAATTAGGTAGTACGTGAGAAGCCGCTATAAAAATTTTAATGCGCACTTGGTAGTTTTCCTTTCAGTAATCTCGTTGCTCCTGGCAGCTAGGCCACTGTTTGTTATTGTAATTGCCATAACTAAAGCTATTCAAATTAGTAACAATAGGGTCTGAATGCAGCAACCCCTCAGGGAACTATTAAAAAACAATGGGACGCAATTGAGAAAAAAAAAAAAAAAAACAGCTAAGTAAAAAAAGCTGCTCAGTGTGCCACAAGGGGGATCTTCATGAACAGGATTTAATGGTAACAGAAAAGAACGCTTAAAGAGAATAAAGTGAGGAAAGATTGAGTGGTGGTGACCTAGAAAATAATTGCTCAAAAAATCTAAGAACAAGGGAAAAAAGGGGAACTAAGTCTAACACAAAGAACCCCCAAAAGGAATAACCAAGTGGTAGTGAAAACTTAAGAACAAGGGAAAAAGGTAGGAGAAACCTAAGCCTAATAAAAAGAGCTTCAAAATCTGTAGAACCTGCCCGTATTTGAGGAGCAAATGGAGATACCATCAACCATTAGAAAAACTTTAAAGAGGCAGTTAAGACTATTGGAGACAGGTATGCAGAGCAGTGTTATCTGGAGGACAATGTCTAATTGGAGAGCTCAGCTGTTGAAACTGCTTGCAGAAACATAGTGGCAAGGTTTCCCAATAGAAATGTTGAGATGTTAATAGGAGAAGGCCAATACGCTTCAATAGATGCACAAAATCAGCAGCAAGGAGATAATGCCCTAACAAAAGATAAGAGATAACTATAGTAAAATCTGTTACACCTTATGCCCCAGGGCTGTGTCCAGGATGCAGAAGAGGAAGTCATTGGAATAGTGCCTGTCAGCCTATTAGAGATGGGGAGGATGGTTTCCTGGGGTCGAATCCTGAACTTCGAAAAAACGGGAGACAGGGCCCTCCCCGGGGCCCGCAACAAATATACGGGGTAATTCAACAAGTTCCCCAACGGTGGTATCCTCCCACAGAGAAGGGGAGCGCAGAGCCACCTCAGGAAGTGCCGGATTGGACATCTGTGCCACCTCCAGACTCATACTAACCCCAGATATGGGGGTGCAGATGATTGATACTGATTGGCATGAAAAAATCCCACAGAACAGTATAGGACTATTACTAGGTAGAGGTTCCTCAACACTAAAAGGACTTATAGTACACCCAGGGGTTATTGATCCTGATTTCACTGGACAAATAAAAGCCTTGGTCTCTTCACCAAAAGGAATTACGGTCATCTCTCCAGGGGATCGCATTGCACAAATGCTTATATTGCCCAGTCAACATTCTTTGTGGCCCAGTAAAAATACAAATAAAAGACAAGGAGGTTTTGGATCAACAGGAACCACTTTAATAAACCTTACTATGGATATGGGACAGAGGCCCCTCCTAAAATTAAAAGTGGGAAATATGGAATTTACAGGTTTATTAGATACGGGAGCAGACAAAAGTATTATTAGCGCAATGGTCTGGCCAAAGCACTGGCCATTGATCACAGCAGCTCAGAGCTTGAGAGGCTTAGGAGTAGCAGAGAGCCCCAATCAAAGTGCTTCCTCATTATCATGGAAAGATACAGAGGGACACACAGGAATATTTCAACCATATGTCTGTAATGTTCCTATTAGCCTATGGGGATGAGACGTCCTGCAGCAAATGGATATGAAACTCACCACTGACCAGATTTACCAAGGGACTCCTGTAAGAAATACGTTACAAAATATGAACTATGATGATAAAAAAGGATTAGGAAGACATAGTCAAGGATCTACCCAACCACTGCCTTTACCTCCACCAAAAAATGATTCTCATGGATTGGGTTTTTCCTAGGGGCCACTGATAAACCATCAATCCCTATAATATGGAAAGATGATAAGCCTCGCTGGATTCCACAGTGGCCCCTAACAAAAGAAAAGCTAGAGGCAGCTCATAAGTTAGTACAAGAGCAGGTACAAGCAGGTCATTTACAACATTCTACCTCTCCTTGGAATACTCCAATATTCTTAACAAAGAAAAAATCAGGAAAATGGAGGTTATTACATGATTTAAGAGCCATAAACGAACAAATGTACCCTATGGGACCCATCCAATGTGGACTCCCTCTTGTCACTGCACTACCAAAAAATTGGCCTACTATTATTCTGGATTTAAAAGATTGCTTTTTCTCTATACCCTTACACAAAAATGATTGTTGGAGATTTGCCTTTACTTTGCCCTCTCTTAATCACACTCAGCCTGACCAGAGATTCGAATGGACTGTGTTGCCTCAAGGTATGGCTAACAGTCCTACTATATGTCAAATATACGTAGATAAAGCGTTAACAACTACTAGACAAAAGTTTAAGAGATTGTTGATTTATCACTATATGGATGACATACTTATTTGCCATCCAGAAAAAGAAGTTTTGTTAGAAGCATTACAATTTATAACTCAAGCATTAGAAAAGAGAGGACTAACGATAGCTCCTGAAAAATTACAATTAGAGGAGATCCAAGAATATCTGGGTACAAGGCTCACTGTTACTACAGTCAGACCAACAAAGTTGACCATCAGGACAGATCAATTGAATACCTTGAACGATTTTCAGAAACTCTTAGGTGACATTAACTGGATCAGATCCTATTTAAAATTATCCACAGGGGAATTAAAACCTTTATTCGATATATTAAAAGGTAATCCTGACTTGAATTCCCCTAGGAAACTTACTCCTGAAGCACGGATATCCTTACAGCTAGTAGAGAATAGACTTCAGCAGTGTTACGTTGATCGTTGTGATCCTACTCAACCATTAAGTTTAATCATAATCTCAGAGAAGCATACCCCTTTTGGCATAGTTTGGCAAGGAGGACCTCTGCAAAGTATAAATCTCCCTAGCTCTCCAGCTAAAACATTGCAATCATATCCCCAAGCTATTGCTCAGGTAATATTCAAGGGAATAGAATCTTGCATTACTGTTTTTGGAATCCATCCGTCTATTATTATAACTCCTTATTCCACTCAGCAAATTAAATGGTTAATTAATAATGATGATGATTGGTCAGTATTATATTGTTCCACTTCAGCTCAGTTCGATAACCATTATTCCCAACATCCCTGGATTCAATTCTGTAAAAATACTCCCATAGTTTTTCCAAAAGTGACTAGTGTCCAGCCTCTTAAAGACTGTGTAACCATTTTTACTGATGGCTCCAAAAATGGAGTAGGTGCAGTACTTATCGGTAAACAACTTCATACCATAATAGTTCCACCTAACTCCGCACAGGTTACTGAACTTGCAGCTGTAATATTAGCCTTTAAATTAGCAGATAATCAGCCATTCAATCTTCTATCTGATAGCTTATATATCATTAACGCTTTACAGGTTCTTGAAACGGTACCCCATATTTCTTCCATGTCCACGGTAGCTTCTTATTTTACTACGCTACAAAACCTTATCCTACAGCGTAAACATCTATTCTATGTAGGACATATTAGAGCTCATTCTAATTTACCAGGACCTTTGGCCAATGCTAATGACTTGGTAGATATGGCCACCAAATCAATTTTTGTTTTTTCCATAGAGGAACAGGCAAAACTCTTTCATGAAAAATTTCATGTAAATTCCACTACTTTGAGCAGAAAATTTCCTATATCTAAATGTATGGCTCGACAAATAGTAAAAAATTGTCAACATTGTGCTCCTTTAATCCCAGTACAATCCTTTGGAGTTAACCCCAGGGGACTGCTGCCTGGTCATATTTGGCAGATGGATGTAACCCATATTTCTGAATTTGGTACTGTTAAGTATGTACATGTGTCAGTAGACACTGCTTCAGGGGTCATTATGGCTTCCGCTCATTCTGGAGAAAAGGTGAAAGATGTCATTCAACACTGCCTACAAGCATTTGCTGGTTGGGGCATACCTAAAGTTATTAAAACAGATAATGGTCCTGCTTATACTTCCAAAAGCTTCCGGTTGTTTTTACAAACATTTAACATCCAATCAGTCACTGGCATCCCCTATAATCCTCAGGGACAGGGCATTGTGGAAAGAGCACATCTTACTTTAAAAAATTGTCTAAATAAACAAAAAGGGGGAATAGGAGCCTCCTACAAGTCTCCTAAAGATAAACTTAATTTAGTTCTTTTCATTCTAAATTTCTTAACTCTGGATAGGGACGGCCATTCTGCAGCTGATCGACATTATAATCCCCATAATACTCCTCAAGTATGGGCAAAATGGAAAGATATCCTGACAGGTTGTTGGAAAGGACCGGATCCAGTCCTTCGTTGGGTCCGAGGGTCTGTTTGTATTTTCCCACAGGATCAACAAACTCCAGTCTGGATTCCAGAAAGGCTAATCAGAGTTTTACAGCATGCAAGTGATGCTGCTCCTCCTCACAATGGCGAGTCTGAGCCTTCCTCCAATAACAAAAACTCAGACGGAAAGGCAAACCCGGAACCTATGGGCCATTGTTAGCCTGGCCATATTCTCCATTTCTGACTAACATATTTTTTTTTATCCTTCCTTTTCTTGTTTTTCACCAATTTCTCTACAAGTCTGTCAATTCTACTGATGATTTTTCAGGTCGTGCTGTTTTTGGTGACAAGGATATTTCTAGCCTTTCTTTGCTTTAACAGGAGGAATTTCTGCACTTTGCCGTTGGAATCATACTACAAATCAGACCCAGAGTAGAGCAACTCGTTCTGCTGACCCTAGCTATGATGTTGCTTTTCCTCCCACGTCAGCTTGTGTATTTCCTCTTTTTTATGTTTCTACCAACTAACATTTCTAATAACACCTCTTAACTGTTCACTAACTGTGTGCTATCTCTCACAATACTGGAATGGTTCTTTTGCCACCTGTGCAATTTGCACATTTCTATCTTCCTACCAGTCCTAGTTTCTGTTGCAGATATAGAATTGCCAGTGCTATTATCAAGAAACAGAAGAGGTTTTGACAATGCAACAGCCATGATCATTGCCACCACAGTCCTTGCAGTAGCAGCATTGACACAACCATAACAACGATCATTTGGCCGAGAATGTAGCTGCAGCCATACAGACCATAGAGACTCTATCAGAGAATGGACTCATTATAAGAACAAGTGGATACCTTGCAAGAACTTTTGGGACTGGGATGTGTTTATCCCCTGAGAGCTGTTTTGTGTTACCCATATTGTAACTCCATTGGGGTGTATATTGTTTCTGTATTTAATATGGCTATATGGTTTTTCTTCTGTTTATAGATTTGTCAAACAGCGGGCAAGCTTAGGAGCTATGGTGGTATTCCTCTGCCTTGGCCTTCTTCTCTTCATTCGTTTTGGCATGCATCTGCAAGCTAGCCAATAGAGAGATCAAATTATCTTTCATCAGGCCATGACCGCCCTAAAGGCCGACAGCCCCCCATTAGTATGGCTCTTGATGCTGGATCGGTAGTCAAAGACGGGTAATGAAGGAGGTGGCTGTGTACCGACCTAAGACAGGAGCTGCAGCATGCTCTGCAGGCTCTGATGATGGGTAAGGACATATGCTGACCACTCAGCCTAAGACAGACACGGTCCCGAGCCTTAGTTTAATATTAAAGAAGGGGGATCTGTGGGGGTTTCCGGGACCCCCAGCCTTGGGCGTGGTCAAGATGGCGCCTGACACTGAGCCAAGAGCGGCCAGCTATACAGTAAACAACCAGCGAATTCCAATGATTGGCTAGTTAACGATGTGACTGGAGCATGCCCCCTCGTGTACCCATCCTGCGCCTGCAGCTGTCCGCGTTTATCTCGTGTACTCTCCCCTGATTGATTGAAGTGTATATAAGCCTGGTGGGGGGGAGAAGCTGAGGAAGAGGAGAACGGAACGAACGGAGCGGAAGTGGCGGCGCGGCGGCAGCAGCAGCAGCAGCAGCGGCTGGAGCGGAGCTGGAAGGAGGGAGTACGCGGGAGTGGAAGAAGCTGGGAAAAGGGAAGCTGGGAGTGCGCAGAAGCTAGGGGTAAGAGAAGCGTAGGAAAGGAACTGTGCACAATAAACTTCCAAAGCTTCAGACATTTGTCGTGTCCCTCTCTGCGGCCAGGGGGGACCCGATATCTGTGGGTCAACTTTCACCTACCTGTATAAATTTCATTGCCTGAGAGTTTTTCTCTGAAGAGTCTGGAAAGTCTGTTCTACCTGAGCAAATTGTAGACCAGAAGTTTTGGTAATTATCCCCTGTGGAGCATCTCTCAACCAATGATGGACAGGAGTGAAGAAATAATACGTCACTAGCTAGCTTAATGATAGATAGAAGACAGGTAGGTAGAAAGGTGATTAGGTAGATAGATGATATATAGGTACACAGTTATATAGATATAGATTGTCCTCCTCTCCAAGTTAGGATATGTCTGAAGTATGTATTCTATGCCATGACCCAATTTCCCTCTGGGATGCAGTGTCAATGGCCATTGGCAGTAACTGACTTGATGATGTACTATATAGTGGCTTCCTTCCCTTTCCTGACTCACTTTCCCATTTCCCTACTGGTGTTTCCAACATTTCTCAAATAAATTATTTTGCACTAGGAAGCTGTCTCAAAGCCAGTTTCTATGGGCACCCAAATGGAAACAGTCTTGTTGGTATAAAAATCTGTAAAGCACTGCCCTAGGTCATATACAATAAGAACACTATTTTCTACTAAACTGGTTCAGCCACTAGTGTCAAACCTGTTTAAATGAGATCCAAAAATCTTAAAAAATCAAAACTTAATTTACAAGAAGATCTATCAGAAGAAATTGAGCATGCATATCTAATCTTAAGACACAAGTACCTCAGTCCTCAGTCCTTGTGTGGCTTATAGCCAAATTTGGGGTACAGTTTTTTTTTTAATTGGTTGAGGGTGTTGGAGTTTTGGTTTGGGCATTTTATTTAGTTTTGTTACAATTTAGTGATAAATTTTATTCACACTCCTAGCAAACAGCTTGTTTTAAAATATTTTTACCAAAATAACGTGAACTCTATTTTCTTCACTACAGTATAAATGAAGAATAGCCAAATTGATTTCAACTGCTTTCTCAATCTTTTCATGATAGTCTCTTCAAATGTCAAACTGCTGTCTGAGGTATATATTTTTAACATTCCAATATCACAGTGTGTTGCTTAAGATCCTCACCCTCACCCTGTTCCACAAACAAACCATTTTTATGAAAGATAAAATTGAATCAAGGAATTTGCCTGAGGCCAGGAGATGGAAGAGATACCTGGCTTAGGTTTATGCCTACAAAAGTGAAAAGAAATATATAGTTTCTTCTTCAGAAATTGTCACATTAAATTTGGTTTTAATGAGTTCCTCCTCGTTGCCAGGGCATAAACAACCTTATTCTATGAAAGTTTTCCCATCTTCATTCTAGCTATATCCACAGATTTCCTTAGATTCTGAGAATAAAGAACTCTTCTCAGGCAGCCAGCACAGGAGGGGAAAGTTGCCCAAAGTGTGGGTTTTCCAAAAGATCTTGTCCAAATCCAGTGATTTCAGATGGACGTATGGTGGGATGGGATGGAACAGTAGAAAGAAAAGGACATCATTACTCATTAGGGAGAAGGGACTATCTGCTGCTTTGAGTAAATCTCTAAAAAAAAAAAGTATTTCCTGGGCTCTTTCTATATACAAAGAAATGTACTAGCTCCTGATAAATCAATTCAGTCACTTATATTTAGTCAATAACCTTAAAAAGCTGACACTTAGTATAAATGCAGAAAACAAATCTCGTTGTAATATTATAAATAGGGACACTTAGCTCTTTATTAGGGTGCTACAGAGCCTCTGAATGGGCCTGGGGAATCCCAGGATGTAAGATATATTTCTTCCTTACCATGTTTCAAGGAAACATCCACTCTCCCGCCTCGAGTCCCTCCAAAACTTGTACCAATCTAAGAAAAAACTGTTTCATCCTCTAGCAACATAATCAACAATTAGAGTTCATATTATAGAGTGGAAACGGACCCTTTGATGAAAGTACTGTCATGCTTTGTTTAACAAAGGGGATGCATTCTGAGAAAGGCATCGTTAGACAATTTCATCACTGTGTGAACCTTACAGAGTGAACTCACACAAAGACAGCTATGATCTCACTAGGCATATGATATTATGAGGCCACCGTGTCGATGCAGTCTGTCATTGATTGAAACGTCAGTATACAGGACATGAATAATATAACTTCACTGTCCCCAGTGGGATGTACTTATCTTAAAGCTCGAGATGAGTCACCTATCCTAACAACTTTCATTTTTATAGACAGCTACACAAGGATTTCAGCAACATCAGCAAAGATAGATAGTGTTATCTTCAGTTTGGCTACTCTTTTACTCCGAGTTCACTGAAAAAGTTCAATTTACTGGGTTTGGGGTTGTGGCTCAGTGGTAGAGCGCTCACCTAGCATGTGTGAGGCCCTGGGTTTAACCCTCAGCACCACATAAATATAAAATGAAGGTATTGTGTCTACCTACACCCAAAAAAGAAATTTCAAAAAATAAAAAATAAAAAAACTTCAACTTACTTCCTTCTCTCATCCCCCAACTCAGCTCACTTTGAGTCACTGAACTCATGAGGGCAGAGAGGTTGTCGTCAATTTTAACAGACTCCTTGCTTGGCACCATGGGCCAGTTTAGCACTATTGGATCCCATCCCTGACTAAACCAAACATGGTAGCAGGCACCACAGAAGAAAAAAAAAATAAAGAAGTCTTCTATTTCATGATCTAGTATCAGTTAAGTGTGTTTTTCCAGTCTTCCAGGGGAGGCACGTGAAAGGTCCCAGCACAAAGGAGAGAGCTGACCATAGAAGTCTTTCTGGAAGAAGAGAGGCTTACGCCGAGTCTCTAAAAAGGAGTTGAAGTTAGCTGCACACCGAAAGAGCAAAGGAAATACTAATGTGTTATATTCCTTCCCATCTGCACAGTTTCCTCAAGAATCTTAGAAGAAAGTGACACAGAAGTGGACTCAGATCAAGTAATGAAGGCAAGGACTGATCTCTCCCTTACCCGAAGAGCCCATAAGAACATCATGAAGGGCAGAGGTGACAGTGGGGACCCACACCAGCATGATATCTCCGTTCAAATAAATCAGTTTTCTCAGCTCCATAAAAGTGAGTTTCATCACTTACATAAAACAAGAAAACAAAAACAAAGGTCCTGAGAGGTTTGTAAAGTATTTTAAGAATGTGAGGGCTGGGGAGATAGCTCAGTCGGTAGAGTGCTTGCCTTAAAAGCACAAGACCTTGGGTTCGATTCCCCAGCACCACACACACACACAAAAAAAAAAAAAAAAATGTGAAGTTCCAGCTATCAACATAATTTACTAATTCTACAAAGGACAGCAAGAAAGGCTTTATAAACATTCAGAATTTCAATTCACCAAAAACAAGCCATAGAAATGAAAAGTTGTGCCCCATTTGTGTACAATGAATCAAAATGGAATCTGTAAAGATAAAAAACAAATAAATTTAAAAAATAAAATAAAATTTGATATATATTTAAAATGGAAAAAAAATTTAAACACTGAAAAGGAACAAGTCATAAATAAGTAGGTATGTTTGACTCATAGTTTAGGAAAGAATTTGATCATGTTTGAGAAGACACTGAAGTATCTGGTGATTTTTTTAAGTGTAAATAACACTATATAAATGTCTTGTGGTCATCCACTTTTGCAAATTAGTTATGAAAGCAGTCTCTCCCTTTGCTGTCATCAAGACTGTGGGAAATATAAAGATCAAGAGCCCTGCCTCCTGAGTAAAAAGAAACCACACAAGAACCAAGCACATTATAGAGCAATATTGAGCTTTCACCTCTTTGTGAGCAATGATTGCATTTTAACCAACATGTTATATCTTGTCTATTTATATCCTCAACATCCTTGGTCACTAGAGAATGAAAAGGATTCTAACATGTAAACTTGTCATATACTTCTATTTACAATGGAAATCAATGAATGTACCTATGATCTACTTTACAGTTAGTCATGATAGGTAAGTAAAAAAAAAAGTTAAAGAAGGAAAGGAAGAAAGAAAGGAAGGGACAAGCCAAAATGGCCTGGCTCGTTATAGAAGAATGCATAACCCCAATTGCCTTTAATAATGCTAATGAGTACAGCGAAATCTCCATTCTGTGAAAGAGAGAGAAAATCTATAGGAGTGAAATGTCACCTATGCTGAATGAGTTGATGGAAAGCTGCCACAGAGCAAAGTAACATTTTTAAGATGCTGCCAAGATAAAATTAGAACTCAATAGCCTTGACCTGGAACACTTAAAAACTATCAATGATAATAAAGTTAATTAGATTGCTAATAGCAAAAGATGAATACCTATTTATATTTAATGCCAAATACACTGGCATCTAGGAAATAATATATCAGCCTCATAGAATAATCAAGACAGTTCCAAGTCTACAATCTGATTCAATACTCATAAAAATCAGAAATTTCTTTAAAGTGTCTGTGGTTTTATCAGCTCTCAGCAATTTGCTTTAGAAACTTGTTGCCTCCTTATAAGTATATTTCTATTTAGTTTCATGTTTTATAATACATGCTTAGTTTCATGTTTCATAATTCAAGTTTAGTTTCACTGGAATGTGATAAAGGGCTATGGTTATGTGAAGCCCTGGACCCATGACACACACAGGTAAAAGATTTACTCAAAGCACAAAATAAGTGGGGGAGGGGGTGCAAAATAGGTCAAAAAATTCTAATGTGAAAGAACAAAGTTCACTGATATGGTTCAGGTTTTGCATTACAACTAGCCTTTAAGAAAACTCCACTTATTGAATGTATGTGCATGTGTGTGTTATCGAAGAAAGAAACCCACAATTATCTGAAGATGCTATTCCTTCTTTTTACAACCACACATTTGTGTGGAGGATGAATTTTCTTCAAATACTTTAACCAAAAGTCACACAGCAACAGATTGAATGAAGAAGCAGGTATGAGAATCCAGCTATTCTCAAATGAGACACTCAGAAGAGTTGAAAACCTGTGAAGGAAATGTCACTTTTATTACTACAGATTTTGCTTAACATAGTTATTTCTCATAATAATTTTTATATTAATGTACAATTATTTTAAATGAATTAATAAATATTCTTAAATTTTCAGTTTGAATTTTTATTGTGAAAAATATTAGATACAAGTCACATAAAAACTCTTTGGGCTTGTTTATAATTTTTAATAGTGAAAGGGAGTGGGATTCCCTCAGCTGCTAAATGTCGATTTCAAGTGTGTGTTCGGAGCTGGATAAATAACCACAACATGGGCTTAAGGACCTACTGGACCCACAGTGAGATGAACTGAGCTAAAACTCCCTTGATCAATTTACCTCTATAAGCCTTTACTCTGACTGGAGGCCTTGGAGCCTCCTGGAATCAGCATCAGTTCAGAGCCAATGTTTAATAGTCCTCAAAGAGTCTGTTTATGTTTTCTCCAAAGCATAAATACCCCAGTAAGAAGTCCTAAGTTCCTTTCAGGAAGACTGAAATAAAGATTCACAGTATAAATTTTCAGCAGTGAGCAAGAGTCCTTCCCTAAGAGGACCCAGCCTTTCTTCATTCTAGAGGTTCTGAGTTCATAAAGTGGCTCAAGTCTGGGAATTGATTGAGTGACCATGAATCTTGGTTTTTGATTCAAGTTACACTTTTGCTCACTTGACCTGAAAGTATTCCTGTTATACTGATCAAGTAAAAATATGTAGGCTTCCCAAAGTATTTCACTCCTATAAGAACACTATGATTAACTACCAACTCCATTGGTCTAAGGGAATCCAACTGCTCTGATTACTACTTGGACTCTGCCGTCGTTCAGGTAACCATGTCACCTTGCTTTTGGCAGTTGAGTGCCATCACTTGGCCCTTACTATCCCCAGATTCAATTACTCCACTGCATTTAGGTTGTTCAGATAAGTGCCTGGGTTTCCACTGTGAGGTCTGGCTAACATAGAAGAATGACCATGGAATAATTCAAGGACACCGGGACACCCCTCGTAAGTTATTTGTCAAAGTGAAGGGTATATCTTCTGGATCTTCCCTTTGTGGGTATGCAGGTCTTAAATGGTAACTCCACTCTAACCTCCCAGTTGCCCCAGTCTTTAAATTCCTTCCTGTACATTAA
This sequence comes from Sciurus carolinensis, assembly GCF_902686445.1. Taxonomy (NCBI): domain Eukaryota; kingdom Metazoa; phylum Chordata; class Mammalia; order Rodentia; family Sciuridae; genus Sciurus; species Sciurus carolinensis. Next base: position 93,793,963 of record NC_062224.1, read on the forward strand.
ACTAAAGTAGGCCAGCATTTCCAATTCACTCACCATTAGTCATTTTTTGACCCATGTTTCAGCCAACCAATAGAACAGGTAGAGTTCTTCATAACTTCCTAGCTGGAAGAATATATGCAGAATTTCTGTTTAATAATCTCACACTGATAAATTAGACCTTATCAAACTTTATGTTCCTTCCACCATTACTCCATACCTTTACATTCCATTGCCACATATATTCCCCAGATTTTTCTTGTACAAATGAAAAATTCTTCTTTCATATGTGGAAAGTGGAGAGGGAAAAAAAAAGGAGTTGGAAGATCTCATGAAAATAGGAGACTGATAGAATAAAGGAAAGGAGTTGAGAGGGGAGGTATTGGGGAATGGAATCTACCAAATTAAGCTATATACACATCTACCAAATTATGTTTGTGTATGAAAATACCACCATGAATCTCACTTCTTTTATATATATTTATAATGCTCTAATCAAAATAATTATAATAACAACAGAAGGGATATCAGTATAATAGAGCAAGTGGATTGGGGGAGGGAGGAGAGGAGGGAGGAGGGGAGGGAAATGGAAGGTAAAGGGGAACGAGATTGATCAAACTATGTTATATACATGCAGAAATATGATAAAATGAATTACACATGATTATAATGCACCAATAAAAAAATTTAGAAGACTTAAGTAGTTCTTTTGAAATGTAGTGCACTCCCTCATGCATTACACTTTGCAACTCACCTTCAGGGTCCTACTAGGTCTTGAGTCTAGTTGTAGGTCTAGAAGCAAAAAGGGATATTAGGGTGGAATCTGAGAAGAATCAGCATTGTCTTGCATATAATCGCCTTGGGAGGGTCTATATCACTTGTTCATGCAAGGAAAGTTTAATCCCTTTAGACCAAAATAGAAAAACCATACTACTATGGGTTAGTTGACCACTGCCACTATGGGAGGGGAGGTCACTACCAATAGGGTGGGAATTGTACTGCCACTCTGTGTGGGGAAGCCACTTCTGCATGGGTTAGGAGGGCCACTTTTGCTGAGGGTAGGAAGGCCAATTTACTGGTGGTGAAGTGTCTTCTCTGGAATTGAGCTGTTTTCCACTGACAAAGAAAACTCGTTAGAGTTTAGGAGTTCAGTGTCCCAGCTTCTTCAGGATCTGTCCACACATCCCCATCCCAAGTTATAGGATCCCATTCTTTTCCAGTTAGTGTGCTCATATTACCAGTAAACATTGCAAAGTTCGGAATTAAACTTCTGCTGTAAATGAACCAATTGCAAAATAAGTTTCTGCATGTAAGTTTTAGCAACTTCCAGCCTATGCCCAAAGATGGCAGAACTTTCCTCTGGATATATTCTTAGGCCATTTATGTGTCACTAAGCTGGACATTGGAATCCTTGAGCTAATCCTTTTCTTTCGTCACTTTGTTTAGCAACCTTAAGAGCAGTCGACCAATGTCATTATATTTTCTAGTTTTCCAAAAATGGTCTAAAATAGGTACACAGAGCCACCTAGCTCCTTGCTTCCCTTGAAGTCACTGATGAGGAGTAATGCAGTTGATTCCTGTATCTGCTACAAACAGTTCATGCCCTGGGCTATCAGTGCTTTCTTTACTACTGAAAATATCTAATAAGATTAGAGAGCCAATTTCAAATATACCGAGACCAATTCAGAAAACTCATCCTTAAAATGCTGTGCCCCGAGAACCACTCTCAGTACCAAAATCCATGTTAAAGTTCTCCAAAGAAACAGATCCAATAATAAATTTCTTACCTAAGAAGTAAAAGAAATTTATTATTGGAATTGGTTCAAACTATCTGCCATCTGCAAGCTGAAGAAGCACAAAATGTCATTCCCGGTCTAAGTCTGAGGGCCTGAGAACATGCGGGCTGATATCTAAGGGCAGAAGAAGATGGACATCCCAGCTCAAAACAGAGAAAGTGAATTTTCCCTTCCTCCAACTTTTTCTTGTATGTGAGACCTCAACAAATTGAGATACCCACCTCCATTGGGGAGGACTTCGTCAGTCTACTACTGACTCAAATGCTAACCTCCATCAAAAATAACCTTACAGACATAACCAGAAATAATTTTTAACCAACATCCCCTAGCTAAGTCAAGTTGAAATAAAACTAACCATCACAAAGGGGTTCCGAGACTCTGATATAATGACGAAGAACACAAGTTTAGAATTTAACATAGGTTTGAGTCTCACCTCTATGTAGTTGTTTTATTATGACTGTGGGTAATGGTTGAAATTCTCTAAACCTCCATTTCCTCATATGAAAAATGAAGCTAATATTAGCAACTCCATTGGGTTGTTATAAGTCTTAAATAAAATAACATATTACACTCCCTGGCATGTAACAAGTGCTTAGTAAATGAAAACTCTGCTGCGCCTCTAAGGCACAGTGTGAGAACGTAATAGACATGTAATGACTAGCACGGTATTGTAAAGTCTTTTTCTTTTAAGAAAAGGAAGTTTCAAGAAAAGATTTATCAATGGTGTCAAAATCTGGAGAGATGATAAATTGAGTAAGTCCTGGGTGAACTTTGGAGGGATTAGTTTGAGAAATACAGTGGTGTTGACCGTCAGATTGCAAAGGACCAAGATGAGTGGTAATAAGGAGGCAAAGGCCGGAAGGATGCCTCCCCTTCCAGCAGCACACGCAGCTCTGAGTCTTGTGGAACATCCTTAGCACTATCCTCGACTACGGGACTTACATTGAACAGCCATGCAAGGGTCCCTACAGGCAGAGATCATTGAAGGACCTGTGTCGGCATAGCAAGTGTTCTTTTCTTATTGTAATTATTATATTCTGTCTTAAATTGCCTTTATAAGTGAGCCAATATTTTGCCTCACTCTCCTTAAGGGAATTTAGCAGCATTTATTAAAATGCCTTCCTCAGAGTAGGTATGAAGTATAGGGTCAAAATTGAATAAGTAATTTCTACTATGTAAACATATACAGTGACCTAGACAAGGGAACGGGACAGAACTGCCAGGTGCAATGCTAGAAAATTTCATCAACTGCCCTTGAAACCACCTCTAATTTGATCTGGTCTCCATGATGAGTTCTCCTTGTGGACCCATAATCTCTTAACAGCAAGGACACTATTTCTCTGGATGTATCTATGCAACAATTCTACTTCCTATTATTAAAATGCTACTACTCTTTGCTTTCTGACCTACTAATGGCCTCAGTAACATGCTGCATTTATCATTTTTGATTAGGTTTGAACTCTGATGGCCTTTATATGATGTACAATTAAGCTTTATTAGTTTTGATAATACTAATTTTGAATCTTTCCTTATTACATATATAATTGAGCTTAATTTTCTGCTCTTTAGAAGAAAAGATTTAATAATTAATTTAAACTCTGACCCAGATCACAGTGACATTTGTTATAAATTAGTTAAAAGAATAGATACTCCTCAAATTGTCAATTTCCTTTTACCTTTCAAATAAGCAATAATGGATCATTAGAACCAGTTAGGAAATTTTTTTTAATGCAGATTCCTACATTCTACTCCAAAACTATTGAATTTGACTCAGAATTTTAAGTCTCTATATATAAAATCTCCCTAGTAAATCCTATGATTAACCAGGATTGGGAATCAAAGAACTAAAATATTTTTAAGGACATTCTATTAGTCAATTTAGCTAATGATATGCTGGTAGCAAATTGCTTCAAAATCTTGGTAATTTAAAAGAAAAAAAGTCTTTCTCATCTTTCATTCATGTTGATCACAGTTCAACTGAAGCTCTGCTCCATGTCCATCATCCCTCACTCCAGAACTTTGCCTGACTTATGGTAATTAAAGGCAAAAGGGGCTCAACCTTGCTGAAGATCCTCTGAGAAACCCTGTGAGACAAACCTCAGGACCCTCCCAGCAGAGGACAGGGAGAATAGGGGATTTGCCCCCACTACCATCTCTGTTTATTGAGGGTTTCCTCTTGGGGAGTTAACTCCCTGGAACTTTCTGATTTATGATTTTCAGCTGAGAAATTCTAATAACACTGGAGACAGCCTGTAGGCAAAGGGAAAGATGCTGCTATTCAAGGAGGGAACATGTCAATGGGGTGGGGACTTTCCACTGGTGCAGGAAACTCAGGAAGCCAACAGAATGTGGGAGGAGCATCAGCCACATTTACTACACTTAGTTCCAGGATGATCTCCATTTGTTATCAGATATTTGATTATCAGTCACTTCTTTAATTCTGTCTGCCCTGTTCCACAGTTGGTCCAAATTGATTATATTTTTTTTCTATATTCACTATTAAGACTTAAGAATGCATTAAGCACCAGGCATGATGGCCCACTCCTGTAATCCCAGCGGCTCAAGAGCCTGAGGCAAGAGAATGGAAGGTCAAAGTCAATTTCGCTTAGTGAGGCCCTAAGCAATTTAGCAAGACCCTGTCTTAAAATTTAAAATAATAATAATAATAAAAGGGCTGGGTTGGGGATAAGGTTGAATGGTTAAGACCCCATGAATTCAATTCCTGGTACCCCCCCCCCAAAAAAAAAGAATGCCGTAAGTTTCACTCAAGTATCAACTCAAATTAAATATGAGTGGATACCTGAAACTTGTTGAGAAAGATCCAAGGTCAAGTTTGATGGACAGTGACCAATTAAATATGTGATCAATGGATCAAGGGCATAGCTAGATTGCCATTTATCTGTTATGCTTTAAATTAATGCAATAGTGGACAAAATAAATTGGTGCTAAATAAATGTTGATTGACTCAAAGCATTGTAATATTTACCTATATTTCTCAGGAAGAGAAAAAGCCTTAATTATTAATTATCTATGAATTTATTCTACAAATTGAAGCTACATGGAGGAGGGGTATAAAATAAGCATATAACTAATGGTGCAGGAAAATCCTTATATCAAGGAAAGATGTGCCCACATCTTAAAGGATAGGTTCAGATGCATCATCTCTCCACAGAAAATAAATACAAATAGGTTCCCAGGTCAATGATTTTATATTAGGAAATAGAAATGCAAGAAAAATGAAAAAGAAAACACAAGTTTGAGTTTTGTCCTCTTCTTTCTCACTCTCGAACTGCTTGTTAGGAATGTGCTGCTGTTTTTTTGTGACACATAAGCAAACCTTTATAAGAGTGGACACCCATCTCCAGCCTCACCTCTTCTTCCACTGGCCACTCAACAGGACTTCTAGAAGAGAAAGCAAAGCTAAAACGATCTCACTCTCTTATTCAATAGAAGATGACTTTTTCAGCTTCCCGCACTTAGATTTATTTTTTCCAGTTTGAACTTCAGCTTCATTAACCAAACTTTAACTCAACCTGGTGTACAGAAATGAGTCTTGCTTTAACTGATCCAGGAAAGTTAACTCCATGTCTCCTGGTCTGACCCTTCCTGGGCCTGCTTTCTATTTATGGCTCCACCTGATATCAGCCTTTCATCCTCCTGTCCAAGGTTTAGCTCAAGTCCTTGTGCATGCCTGACATTCTGTGACCCTTAGTCAGCTTATCACAAAAATTAGACCAAATAGCCAACCCCTCAGGGGAAAACAAATGGAAGTGTCTGCCCTTTTCACAGAGAAAGGCATCTTTTACTCCCTGGTCAAAATTCAGCAGCAGAGTACAACCATGAACATTTTCTTTTTTCCACAGGAAATGAAAACCTTAAAAATTTGTAGTCCCTGAGTGCTTTCCTAGATGATAAGGTTTACGGCCCAGGCACCATTTAGCCAAAAGCAACTTTTTAAAAAGCTTAGCATATTTGATAGAATGTGATTAGAAATTTATTCCAGTTCTCAGCAGTGACATTAGATTATGTAAACTTCCTCGGACTTGCTGTGGGAGGATCTCACATGAATAGGAAAGTGCTGCTGATTAGACAGTAGCCACGGGCCTGTGTGCTCTGGAGTCGGAACTCCCCTACTGTGCAACCTTGACCAAGCTGTTCTACCTCTAACACATCGGTGTCTTCATTTGTCAAATCAACATCACAGAGTGGTTGTGAAAAGTATTATGTAAATAAGGATGTATAGTTATGTATATTGCCTATGTTTACATCACCAAAAAAGGAAGAGAGACATTTGAAGTGACAGAGGCCCATGCCTGTAATCCCAGTAAAGTCAGCGTCAGCAACTTAGTAAGGTCCTAAGCAACTCGGCAAAACCCTGTCTCAAAATAAAACATAAAAAGGATGAGGGGGATGTGGCTCAGTGGTAAAGCGCTCCTGCATTCAATCCCTGGTACCAAAAAAGACAGAGGGAGAGAGAAATATTCTTATTTATAATGATCACAGAATTAAAAAAGTATTTTAGAAATTGAATGATTAGAAATGCTTCTTGGTTTAGTCATTGTGGTAGTTGTAAAACATGACCACCAAGTTCTTTAGTACTCCTCCCATTTAGAATTATAATCTATATTCTACCCCTTGATTATGGGGGGGGGGACTTAGAACTGCTTTGAACTATACAGTAGGATAGTGGTGATGCTTTGTGACTTCGGAGGCTGCATCATAAAAGGTCATGGAAGGGGGAGGGAAAGGGGAAGGATCATGAACTGAAATCAAATTCCATGCATGTATGAGTTTTGTTGGGATGAACCCAAATACTATAAAGTTCACCCCAAAACACCATGAAGATTCTGCCTGGTTCCCTCAAATCATCCCCCACCATGGCTCCCTCTAGAGATACTCCCCCTCAGAACCCAGCCCCATGCTCTCAAAGCCCAAACCTCAGGGAGAGACCAGAGGCCTGGTCAATACTTTCTGCTGAGCCCAGTTTTCTAAGCTTCCCAACTAGAAAGTGAGTGAAGGAGTCCCCTCATGATTCTAGCCACCACGATTTTAGCTGAAGTTCCAGACATTGTGAAGCAGAGAAAAGCCATCCTATTACTCCTTATCCAAATTTATGCTCTTAGAATCCATAAGTATAAGATGATGTCTTTGCTGTTAAGTTCAAGGTGATTTGTGACAAAGCAATACATAACTTGAACAGAACATACCAAAATAATGGAAAGAATTCAAAAGGAAATAAGAGATGAGGCTCATTCATATTGAATACTTCGTTAGAATAAGATAGACTCCTTGTTTGTATAAATTTGTCAAAATAAACTCTACTGTCATGTATAATTAAAAAAAAAATTCAAGGGGAAAAAAAAGGACAGATAATACTACAAGTTCAAAATTCAATTGTTAACATCTTATAAAATAGTCCTACCAGAATTTTGGAAGCATTTTCTCTGAAGCTACATAAATCATTACATAGGCTTCAGTGGAGACTACCTATCAAAGCCTAGTCATTAAAAATTGTCATAATTCTCTTTTAAAGGAGTAAATATGATTATGTAAATTTCAATGAGACGCGGTATGGGATTAACATTTACTTAATTAAAAAAGGCTCAATAATGTCTATGCCACTTAACACACTGTGAAAGTAGGTTTCAAATTTTATAGAACTAAGAATCCACCTCACATGCCTGCTAAAGGTCTGACGGCAAAGTTCTTCCACTGAGATTCTGATACGGTAGATGTGCGTTTTTGACAAGTATATCAAGAGATTCAGATAAAGATGAGATAGAAGAGGAAAAAAGTTTTAAAGTACTCCTGAAGGAAGAATAGAGAACACAGAAAAAGTCTGTACCACTGCTTCTGCCCTCGAGCAACCTAATTTGAATTAATAGAGAAGACATTTCTGCAAAACAATATAAAGGCGGCATTTAGTCTTTGAGTTGTGCTGCAGGTTCTAATCCACTAGAGCCAATATTTTTCTTCTTTAATTTGAATTGTCAGTGAGGAGAAAAACTACACCCAAGCGTCTAGGGTTTTCTGACTGGCAGGAGAACTTTAGCAATTTACTTAGTGGTGGATCTGATTAACACAGTTCATTGACAATTTATATAAGCAATATAGCCTATAGATTAAGTGAAGAATTTAATGTCTTAAAATTTAATGTTACTTTCAAGGAAGATTAAAGAGAAACTCTGTGTTTCACATTGGATGACTAGCCCAGGAAGAGCTTTGGACTGGATATGCCAGGAAGCTTTTCAGTAAAATTATAAAGAATACAGCATGGCATGAAATTTTAATAAAACATTTTCCCTACCTGTCTGCTCTCCTCCTTTCTTATGCTCATATTATCACAAAAATACAAATATTTTCCAAGCTCCTTCTTTAAAAATGCGCCCCCCAAATTTTTAGGTTAAACATGGAGGACTGAACACACATGTCTGTCCTGTTTCTCTCTCTCTCTCTTCCATGTACCCCTAATGTGGCACAAAATAAATTTAAAATGCATAATTTTTCAAAAGCAAAGAGAACACGAGATGAAGAGACACCCAATTAAAAATTTTTCAACAAAATTTTAGAGGCTGAAAAGTTTATGGAGAATTATTAGCAGAACAGAAAGGGCTAAAATCAGGTTAGAGGGTAAGATGCCACAAGAGGCCAGTGATTTCCACCCCAGAGACAGAGACAGGTGCTTGGAGGCACCTGGTACCTTTGATGGTGCAGGTCCAAGGTGGCATTGAAACTAGAAAGTTTGAGTAAATTTGGATAGGAACAATTAAAACCCAGATCCCTCTACATACAAGCTAAGAAGTCAAGCTACTACTCTTTCCTCAGCCCCAAAGAAAACAGGTTTTCTTTATAAAGATGATTGCAACCCTAAGGATGAGTTGACATACTGTATGAAAACAGAATAAGTGAAAGTCTTTGTGGAAAATGACCAAAAGTCTCAATCCCAAACCAGATTCCTGTCCCTCATGATCCCCCTTGCCTAGAAAGCCAGCAACCAGGTCTGACCTCCAAATCCAGAAATGGGAGAGTGCTTCCTGAGGACCCTTCTGAATCTAAGGGAGTAGACCAGCAGACACTGAAATTATGGGAGATACTAAAGAAAAAGCCACCCTGTCACCTCATCAACTACAGGGAAGCCCACTCATATACAAAGAGTTCTGACCAACTTTTTAATGACTCCATATTTTCTGTAGATAGATATTCAAAGATTAGTAGTCATTTAAGTAGAAGCACCTATTATTTAAGAAAGAGACCTAAATAAATAAGCAGATGCATGAAAGAAACTTAGGGGGGAAAAAAAAAACAGAAGAAATGCAGGAAGCAGAAGAAAACTTTCAAACAATGATAATTAATACCTACAGAAACATAAATAAGTCCATTGGAGTATGAAAGAAGAGTCAGATGCTAGAAAAAGAACAGAGATGAAAAGCTTTAAAAAATAAAGTTGTGTATAACTAAGAGTGTATTAGAAGTGTTAAAGATGGCCTCGAGAACAAGTCATGTATGCACACTACGCCTCCCCACCCCCAAAATAAAGTTTGGATGAGAGGAAAGCAAAAATGAGAAAAAGAGAGGATTGATTTAGAGATCCACACCTAACAGTGTTTTAAAAAAAGAAAGAACTGAGAAAGTGAAGTACAATACATTACTGATGAAATAATAAAATTTCCCATAAAGGATATTCCGTAATGACAGACAAGGGCCAGGTGTGGGGGTGCACGCCTGTAATCCCAGCCTCTAGGGAGACTGAGGCAGGAAGATGGCAAGTTCAAGGACAGCCCACACGTTTAGTAAGATCCCGTCTCAAATAAAAATTTTAAAAGCTGTGGGATGTAACTCAGTGGCAAAGTGTCCTGGATTCAATCCCCAGCACAGAAAAGAGAGAGAGACAGAGAGGAAGAGAGAAACCCACAAAGAAACCCCAAATTAATACATGAATAGACCCACAGTTTCTTAGTTAAAATAAATGATGTAATAATTTTTCTAAAAAAAAGAAAAAAGACCCCAAACTATGGCTCGATTTGAAAATTTAAGGAGGCCTCTTCCCCGTGGTGACTCAGGGGTTCATGATCATTCACATGGTGGCTCTGCCATCCCGAGCTCATCACTGTCACCGCCTCCAGCCTATGCAAGGGGAAGGTCAAAGCATAGAAGCAGAACACTATTTGATGCAAATGATGCTACAAACAGCACACTCCCCCTCTGCCAAAGTCCGCTGATGAGAACGAGTCACATGACCACATCCTTCCCTGGAAAAGCAGAAAAGCGAGGTTTCTCATCTATCAGCCTCATTCCGACTTCAGAACTACACCATGGAAAAGAAGAATGGATTTCAGTGGACAGCTAACCATTACTGCCACCCATCAAGGCATATCACCAAAAATTTCATATCACTTGAGATAAAGATTCTAAAAGCTTCCAGAAAGAGAAAAAAAAAAAGCCACTTAGATAAACAAATCAAAATGCTATCAAAATTCTCAAGAGGAATACAGAGAGACAATGCAGAAATGCTTATCTGAGGGAAAATGATAATCAACCCAGCATTCCATACTTAGCCAAATGTGCTTGTCAAGGTTCTCTACAGGAACAGAAACAAGAGGATATGTATACATATGGTTATAAAAGGGGGGTTATTAGGGTGGCTTACATGAGCAGAATTTGGGTAGTCCCACAGTGGCCATCTGAACACTAGAGCACTGGAGGAACCAGTAGCTGCTCAGTCCAAGAGGTTGGAGCCTCAGAACAAGAAAGACCAATGATGCAGCCTCTGTCCCAGACTGAAGTCCGAGAAACTCCCTGGAGAATCACTGGTCAGAGTCCACATTGAAAGAGCAAAGGAGCTGGAGGTTGACATCCTCAGGTGATGTCAATAGCAAATGACACCTGCTCAGGAGGATGGAGCTGTATCCGCATGTCTACCCCCTCCTTCCACCTTTTATTCCATCCGGCCCTACCCACCCACCCCACCCCCACCCCATGTCTATAGACAGTGCAGCCTCTATTCAGGTTGGGTCTTCCAGCTTAGTTTGCTGTCCCATGTGCCAATCATCTCTGGAAACACCTTCATCAAGACTCCCAGAAGTCTCTTGATCTCCCAATCAATCAGGCTGACAGATTTACCACCACACCAAACTATCAACATATATAAGTAGTCAGACTTAGCAGACTTGGCAGTCTCAAAAGAACTACCTCCCAAATACTTTCTCAGGAAGTTTTTGGAAATATTGCTCCACAAAATCAAGGGAGGGATCCAAGAAAGAGGAAGATGCAAAATCAAAAAAGAAAAAAAAAAAAAAAGGAACTAAAACACAAAAGCAAAATGAACTGAATTAAAATAATGATAGTGAAAAGATACTCTAGGAGGTCGGTCACCATGGCCACCTGCCTGCCTGACCCCCACACCGAGGCCAGACGCCATTGCTGAGCCTGCCTGCCTGTCCCCCTACTGCTGAGGGACACTGCACTTGCCTCTGGGCTGACTCAGCACACACTCGCTGGGGCTCCCCAGCTTCTTTGGAGGATGGTGCAGGCATTTTGAATTATTCCTGAGGCCTGGGCCATCATCATCGGACGGGCGGCTCCTTTCCTGAGACACCTACAGGAGACTAGAGGACCTTTGTCAGGACTCAGGAGTCAAGAACAGGAGGTATTGAGAGACTCGGGACCAACTCAGAGCCACCGGGTGAGTCTCTCCCACTGGTCGGTCTCCCTGGATAGAACAGTAGTCCCAAAACGCAGGGAACTTCATGGAGTAGAGTGACCCAGCGAGACTCCCCTGCTGGAGCCATGAACCCTGTCAACCGGGAGCATTGCAGAGGAGGGCCACACAGTGAGAGGCTTCGACACAGAGTGAGGGTCCCAGGCCCGGGTGGCAGGACCGGACCTCAGACAGCTTCTTGGAGGAGGGCTGCACAGCAAGAGGCTTCAGTGCAGGGCAAGGCTCCCTGGCCCTGGATGTAGCTCCCGTCCCCAGGAAGTGTAGCAGATGACGGCTGCTAAGTAAGGGAATCCCTCACAGGGCCAGGCTCCCCAGCCCAGGCAGTAGGTCAGACCCCTGGAAAAGTTCCAGAGGAGGGCTGCCCAGTCCAGGTGGTAGTTCTGGACTGAAGAGAACTTCTCGGAGGAGAGCTGCCCAGCGAAACTTCCCCACCAGGTGAGTCTTCCCTGCCGAGCGAGGCTTTCCCACCAGGGTGGCAGAACCAGAGACACAGGCCCAGACAAGCTGTGCCCCAGTCTGCAGTCTAGTCCCCCTTTGGTTGACCATCGGTCAACAAGTGGACGTGCCTCTGCCCACTGACAGGGAATATAACCCACCTGAAGGCCACCACCCCTAGATGGGCAGCTTCCTTGTGGATCACTGCATTATCAAGTTCCTCCACGACTTCAAGCTACTGAAGGCTAAGAGGTGAGTTATTGGAAATCTACAGAGACAATATTACTCCATAGAGCAAATCTGCAATAACTCAGAGTTTCACTACTAGAGGAGTAGATATCTGAGCAATATGAGAAAACAAGGGAAGAAAATGTCCCAAACAAACCTAGATGCTACATCAATAAAATCCAATGACAGCATGGAAGAAGAAATGTCAGAAAGAGAGTTCAGAATGTACATAATTAAAATGATCAGAGAAGCAAAAGATGAGACCAAAGAGCAAATGCAGGCTTTGAATGATCACACCAATCAACAGTTAAAAGAGCAAATACAGGAAGCAAAGATCATTTCAATAAAGAGAGATACTGAAAAAAAAGAAAAACAGAAATCCTTGAAATGAAGGAAACAATAAACCAAATTAAAAACTCCATAGAAAGCATAACCAATAGGATAGAACTCCTGGAAGAAAGAACCTCAGATATTGAAGAAAAAATATTTAATCTTGAAAACAAAGTTGACCAAACAGAGAAGATGGTAAGAAAACATGAACAGAATCTACAAGAATTATGGGGTATCATGAAAAGGCCAAATTTAAGAATTATTAGGATTGAGGAAGGCACAGAGAAACAACCAAAGGAATGAATAATCTATTCAATGAAATAATATCAGAAAATTTCCAAAATCTGAAGAATGAAATGGAAAATCAAGTACAAGAGGCTTATAGGACTCCAAATACACAAAATTACAACAGACCCACACCAAGGCACATCATAATGAAAATACTTAACATACAAAATAAAGACAGAATTTTAAAGGCTGTGAGAAAAAAGAATCAAATTACATTCGGGGGAAACCAATACGGATATCAGCAGATTTTTCAACCCAGACCCTAAAAGCTAGAAGAGCCTGGAACAACATATTTCAAGCTCTCAAAGAAAATGGATGCCAACCAAGAGTCTTATACCCAGCAAAACTTACCTTCAGATTTGACGATGAAATAAAATGCTTCCATGATAAACAAAAGCTAAAAGAATTTACAAAAAGAAAGCCAGCATTACAGAACATTCTCAGCAAAATATTCCATGAGGAAGAGATGAAAAACAATGATGTAAATCAGCAAAGGGAGGAACTACCCTAAAGGAATAGCCAAATTAAGGAGAAACCAAGTTGTGTCAAAAAAAAAAAAAAAAAAAAATGAGCCAAATGACCAGGAATACAAATCCTATCTCAATGATAGCCCTGAATGTTAATGACCTGAAATCATCAATCAAAAGACACAGACTGGCAGATCGGATTAAAAAGAAAGATCCAACAATATGCTGTCTACAAGAGACTCACCTCATAGAAAGAGATAACCACAGACTAAAGGAGAAAGGATGGGAAAAAACATACCATGCACATGGACACAGCAAAAAAGCCGGAGTATCCATCCTCATATCAGATAATGTGGACTTCAAGCCAAAGTTAGTCAGAAGGGATAAAAAAGGACATTTCGTACTGCTTAAGGGAAGCATAAATCAGCAAGACATAACAATAATAAACATCTATGCCCCAAATAGTGGCTCATCCATATATGTCAAACAAATCCTTCTCAATTCCAGAAATCAAATAGACCACAACACAATAATACTAGGTGATTTTAACACACTTCTCTCACCACTCGACAGATCCTCCAGACAAAACTTTAACAAAGAAACCATAGATCACAATAACAAAATCAATAATTTAGACTTAACAGACATTTATAGAATATACCGTCCAACAAAGAGCAGATACACTTTCTTCTCACCAGCACATGGATCCTACTCTAAAATAGACCATATTCTATGCCACAAAGCTACTGTTAGCAAGTACAAGAAGACAGAGACACTACCTTGTATTCTATCAGATCATAATGGATTGAAATTAGAAATAAATGACAGAGTAAAAACCAGAAACTACTCCAACACCTGGAGATTAAATAATATGCTATTGTATGATGAATGAATAACAGAAGACATCAGGAAGGAAATTAAAAAATTCTTAGAGGTAAATGAGAACAAAGAAACATCATATCAAAATCTCTGGGACACTATGAAAGCAGTACTTAGAGGAAAATTTATTTCATGGAGTGATTTAATAAGAGAAGAAAAAATCAACAAATAAATGACCTAACACTACAACTCAAAGCCCTAGAAAAAGAAGAAAAGAGCAACACCAAAAGTAGTAGAAGACAGGAAATAGTTAAAATCAGAGCTGAAATCAACAAAATTGAAACAAAAGAAACAATACAAAAATTGACAATATAAACAGTTGGTTCTTTGAAAAAATAAACAAAATTGATAAACCCTTAGCCACACTAACAAAGACAAGGAGAGAGAAAATCCAAATTACTAAAATTTGGAATGAACAAGGAAATATCACAACAGACACGATTCAAATACAAAACATAATTAGAAGCTATTTTGAAAATCTATACTCCAACAAAATAGAAAATCTCAAAGACATCAACAGGTTTCTAGAGACATATGAATTACCTAAACTGAACCAGGAAGACATACACAATTTAAATAGACCAATTTCAAGTAATGAAGTAGAAGAAACCATCAAAAGCCTACCAACAAAGAAAAGTCCAGGACCAGATGGATTCTCAGCTGAGTTCTACAAAACCTTTAAAGAAGAGCTCATTCCAATCCCCCTCAAGGTATTCCATGAAATAGAAGAGAAGTGAACCCTCCTAAACTCATTCTATGAAGCCAATATCACCCTGATACCTAAACCAGACAGAGACACATCGAGGAAAGAAAATTTCAGACCAAATCCTTAATGAACATTGACGCAAAAATTCTCAACAAAATTTTAGCAAATCGCATACAAAAATATATTAAAAAGATAGTGCACCACAATCAAGTGGGTTTTATCCCAGGGATGCAAGGTTGGTTCAACATTCGGAAATCAATAAATGTAATTCACCATATCAATAGAATTAAAGTCAAAAATCACATGATTATTTCGATAGATGCAGAAAAAGCATTTGATAAAATACAGTATCCCTTTATGCTCAAAACACTAGAAAAAATAGGGATAGTGGGAACATTCCTTAACATTGTAAAGGCCATCTATGCTAAGCCCATGGCCAATATCATTCTAAATGGTGAAAAACTGAAAGCATTCCCCCTAATAACTGGAACAAGGCAGGGATGCACTCTTTCACCATTTCTATTCAACATTGTCCTTGAAACTCTAGCCAGAGCAATTAGACAGACCAAAGAAATTAAAGGGATACAAATAGGAAGAGAAGAACTCAAACTATCCCTATTTGCTGATGACATGATTATATATTTAGAGGAACCTGGAAATTCCACCAGAAAACTTTTAGATCTCATAAGTGAATTCAGTAAAGTAGCAGGATATAAGATCAATGCACATAAATCTAATGCATTTTTATACATAAGTGATGAATCTTCAGAAAGAGAAGTTAGGAAAACTACCCCATTCACAATAGCATCGAAAAAAATAAAATACTTGGGAATCAATCTAACAAAAGAGGTGAAGGACCTCTACAATGAGAACTACAGAACACTAAAGAAGGAAATTAAAGAATACCTTAGGAGATGGAAAGGTCTCCCATGTTCTTGGATAGGCAGAACTAATATTGTCAAAATGGCCATACTACCAAAAGTGCTATACAGATTCAATGCAATTCTAATTAAAATCCCAATGACGTATCTCACAGAAATAGAGTAAGCAATCATGAAATTCATCTGGAAGAATAAGATTTCTAGAATAATTAAAGCAATCCTTAGCAGGAAGAGTGAAGTAGGGGGTATCTTAATACCAGAACTTCAATGATACTACAAAGCAATAGTATCAAAAACGGCATGGTATTGGTAGCAAAATAGACAGGTAGATCAATGGTACAGAATAGAGGACACGGACACAAACCCAAATAAATACAGTTTTCTCATAGTAGACAAAGGGGCCAAAAATATGCAAGGGAGAAAAGATAGCCTCTTCAACAAATGGTGCTGGGAAAACTGGAAAACCATATGCAACAAAATGAAATTAAACCCCTATCTCTCACCCTGCACAAAACTCAACTCAAAATGGATCAAGGACCTCGGAATCTGACCAGAGACCCTGCATCTTATAGAAGAAAAAGGAGGTCCAAACCTTCAACTTGTTGGCTTAGGATCAGACTTCCTTAACAGGACTCCCATAGCACAAGAAATAAAAGCAAGAATCAACAACTGGGATAGATTCAAACTACAAAGCTTTCTCTCAGCAAAGGAAACTATCAGCAATGTGAAGAAAGAGCCTACAGAGTGGGAGAAAATCTTTGCCACTCATACTTCAGATAGAGCACTATTTTCCAGAATCTATAAAGAACTCAAAAAACTCTACACCAAGAATACAAATAACCCAATCAACAAATGGGCTAAGGATATGAACAGACACTTCACAGAAGAAGATGTACAAGCAATCAACAGATACATGAAAAAATGTTCAACATCTCTACTAATAAGAGAAATGCAAATCAAAACTACCCTAAGATTCCATCTCACCCCAATTAGAATGGTGATTATCAGGAATACAAGCAACAATAGGTGTTGGCACGGATATGGGGGAAAAGGTACACTCATACATTGCTGGTGGGGTTGCAAATTAGTGCAGCCACTCTGGAAAGCAGTGTGGAGTTTCCTTAGAAAGCTTGGAATGGAACCACCATTTGACCCAGCTATCCCACTCCTTGGCCTATACCCAAAGGACTTAAAATCAGCATACTTCAGAGATACAGCCACATCAATGTTCATAGCTGCTGAATTCACAGTAGCCAGTTTGTGGAACCAACCTAGATGCCCTTCAATTGATGAATGAATAAAGAAACTGTGATATATATATATATATATATATATATATATATATATACACACATATATATATATATATATGTATATATATATATACACACACACACACAATGGAATATTACTCAGTCATAAAGAATGATAAATTTATGGCATTTGCAGGCAAATGGATGAAATTGTAGAATATCATGCTAAGTGAGATAAGCCAATCTCAAAAAACAAAGAACGAGTGGTCTCGCTGATAAGCACATAATGACACATAATGGGGGGTGGGAGGGAGGCAAGAATGGAAGAAGGAGGGACTGTATAGATTGGGGGTGGGGGAAGGAAAAAATAACAGAATGAATCAAAAACTATTACCCTAAGTAAATGTATGATTACACAAATGGTATGCCTCTACTTCACGTACAGAGAAACAAGATGTACCCCATTTGTTTACAATAAAAATAAATTAAACAAAAAAAGATTATCTAGACTGACATCAGAACAACCTAGACAGCAAGTTCTGATGGGGCAAGACAATGAGGTTTTCCAAAAAGGATGATACCATAGACACACACACAGGTGCACAGGTACAAGTGCAGTTAATGAATTCTTTGGTATACTTGACTGTATAAAGTTTTAATGTTCCATCTGTAAATGATACTAAGACAATTGTAATGTAGTCACACAGGCTATTCATTTAACCAGAAATTAAAACAGAACCTACAGAAAACATAGTAGACAATCAATATATTGCAGTAGGTGATGGAAATGTGAGAGTTTACATCTTCATCTTCTATGAAAAAAAAGAAGCCAATTGATAATTTCTTAAATTGAAAATTCAAGAATGAGGGGTTTTTCAAGATGGTGGACTGGAAGGCGGCTGCTTTTCATGTTGCTCCAGGACGCAGGATTCAAAAGAGGAGATAGTGAGAGACTTGGGACCAACTCAAAGCCGCCGGGTGAGTCTCTCCCATTGGGGAGGCGTCCCGGATGGGGCGGTAGCCCCGGAACGCAGGGAACTTTGTGAAGTAGAGTTGCTCGGCGAGACGCCCCTCCCCCCGCTGGAGCGGTAAACACGGACAACTGGGAACATCGTAGAGGAGGTGGCTCAGCACAGCGCTTGGACTCGGAGCAACCACTGGGGCTCCGGGCGGCTGCCTGAGGAGGAGCTGCGTGGCGAGCTGTTTGGACTCAGAGCGATCGCTTCTGAACACCAGGGGGCTGCCCGGAGGAAGAGGAGAAGCGCGGCGGGTCGCTTGGTCTAGGAGTGACTGCATCAGAGCCACAGGTGGTTGCCAGAGGAGGAGGCGAGTGGTGAGTTGTTTGGACTCAAAGCGACCGCTCCTGAACACCAGTGGCCTGCCTGGAGGAGGAGCGTGGTGGGTCGCTTGGTCCCTGAGCAACCCCTCCTGAACACCCAGGGGGCTACCCCGAGGAGGAGGAGGAACAGGGCGGGTCACTTGGACTCGGTGTGACTGCCAAGGGCTACGGGCCGTTGGCGGGAGGAGGAGACGCGAACTGAGTTGCTTGGACTCCTAGTGACTGCATCAGAACACCAGGCGACTGTCCGGAGGAAGAGGTGTGTGGCGAGTCTCTGGGACTCGGAGCTATTGTACGGGGCTCCAGGTGGCGGCTCAGAGGAGGGGCCGCATAGCCAGGCAATTAGGTGCAGAGCAGGGTCCCAGGAGCTAGGCGGCTTCTTGCTGGAAGAGCCGCACAGAGACACGCCTAGGGGCAGAACGAAGTTTCCAGGACTGCGGGCAGATTCTCTGAGGAGAGGCAGCCTAAGGAGACTTGTCTGCGAAGGGTGAGGCTCCCAGGCCCAGGAGGTAAGTCAGGGCCCCTAGGAACGTTGCAGAGGAAGACAGCCCAGCCCAGGCAGTAGTTGTAGATTGAGAGGAACCTCTAGGAGGGGAACTGACCAGCGAGACCTCCCCACCAGGTGAGTCTTCCCTGCTGGGTGAGGTTTTCCCACAAGGATGGTAAAACCAGAGACACAGGCACAAACAGGCCTTGCCTCAGCCCGCAGCCTAGTTCCCCTTTGGATGACCATTGGTAAATAGTGGAGGGAACTCTGTCCACTAGCAGGGAATATACCCCACCTGCGGGTCACCAACCCTAGAGAGGCAGTTTCCTTGTGGAGCACCGCATTATCAACTTCCTCCAAGACTGCAGGCTACTGAAGGATAAGAGGGGATATACTAGCAATCTTCAGGGATATTATAAGTCAGTAGAGAAAATCTGCAATATCTTAATGACCCACTGACCACTGAACAATATGAGAAATCAAGGGAAGAAAATGCCCCAAACAAATTTAGATGTTACATCAATAAAATCCAACGACAGCATGGCAGAAGAAATGACAGAAAGGGAGTTCAGAATGTACATAATTAAAATGATTAGGGAAGCAAACGATGAGATGAAAGAGCAAATGCAGGCATTGAATGATGAGATGAAAAAGCAAATGCAGGCACTGAATGATAGCACCAAACAACAGTTAAAATAGCAAATACAGGAAGCAAAGATCATTTCAATAAAGAGTTAGAGATATTGAAAAAACACCAAACAGAAATCCTTGAAATGAAGGAAACAATAAACCAAATTAAGAACTCCATAGAAAGCATAATCAATAGGATAGAACACCTGGAAGACAGAACCTCAGATATTGAAGACAAAATATTTAACCATGAAAACAAAGTTGAACAAACAGAGAAGATGGTAAGAAATCATGAACAGAATCTGCAAGAACTATGGGATATCATGAAAAGGCCAAATTTGAGAATTATTGGGATTGAGGAAGGCTTAGAGAAACAAACCAAAGGAATGAACAATCTATTCAATGAAATAATATCAGAAAATTTCCCAAATCTGAAGAATGAAATGGAAAATCAAGTTCAAGAGGCTTATAGGACTCCAAATACACAAAATTACAACAGACCCACACCAAGGCACATTATAATGAAAATAACTAACATAAAAAATAAAGACAGAATTTTAAAGTCTGTGAGAGAAAAGAACCAAATTACATTCAGGGGGAAACCAATACAGATATCAGCAGATTTTTCAATCCAGACCCTAAAAGCTAGAAGGGCCTGGAACAACATTTTTCAAGCTCTGAAAGAAAATGGATGCCAAACAAGAATCTTATACCCAGCAAAACTTACCTTCAAATTTGACGATGAAATAAAATCATTCCATAAAAAGCTAAAAGAATTTACAAAAAGAAAGCCAGCATTACAGAACATTCTCAGCAAAATATTCCATGAGGAAGAGATAAAAAACAAAGAAGCAAATCAGCAAAGGGAGCAATTATCCTAAAAGAACTGTCAAATAAAGGAGGAACCAAGGTGTGTCAAAAAATAAATAAATAAATAAGTAAAATTTTAAAAATGAAGCAAATGAGCAGGAATACAAATCATATCTCAATAATAACCCTGAATGTTAATGGCCTGAACTCATCAATCAAAAGACATAGACTGACAGATTGGATTAAAAAGAAAGATCCAACAATATGTTGCCTGAAAGAGACTCACCTCATAGAAAGAGATACCCATAGACTAAAGGTGAAAGGATGGGGAAAAACATACCATGCACATGGACTCAGCAAAAAAGTTGGGGTATCCATCCTCATTTCAGATAATGTGGACTTCAAGCCAAAGTTAGTCAGAAGGGATAAAGAAGGACATTTCATACTGCTTAAGGGAAGCATAAATCAGCAAGACATAACAATCATAAACATCTATGCCCCAAACAGTGGCTCATCCATGTATGTCAAACAAATCAATTTTAGAAACCAAATAGACGTAACACAATAATACTAGGTGATTTTAACATGCCTCTCTCACCACTGGACAGATCTTCCAAACAAAAATTGAAGAAAGAAACCATAGATCTCAATAACACAATGAATAATTTAGACTTAACAGACATTTATAGAATATACCATCCAACCAAGAGCGAATACACTTTCTTCTCAGCAGCACATGGACCCTTCTCTAAAATAGACCATATATTATGCCACAAAGCTAATGTTAGCAAATACAAGAAGATACAGACACTACATTGTATTCTATCAGATCATAATGGATTGAAGTTAGAAATAAATGAAAGAGTAAAAAACAGAAATTACTCCAACACCTGAGGATTAAATATGCTATTATATGATGAATGGATAACAGAAAACATCAGGAAGGAAATTAAAAAATTCTTAGAGGTAAATGAGAAAAAGAAATATCATATCAAAATCCCTGGGACACTATGAAAGCAGTACTTAGAGGAAAATTTACTTCATGGAGCGCATTTAATAAAAGAAGTAAAACTCAACAAATAAATGACCTAACACTACAGCTCAAAGCCCTAGAAAAAGAAGAACAGACCAACACCAAAAGTAGTAGAAGACAGGAAATAGTTAAAATCAGAGCTGAAATCAACAAAATTGAAACAAAAGAAACAATACAAAAAATTGACAAAATAAATAGTTGGTTCTTCAAAAAAATAAACAAAATTGATAAAACTTTAGCCACACTAACAAAGAGAAGACGAGAGAAAACCCAAATCACTAAAATTCGGAATGAACAAGGAAGTATCACAACAGACACGACTGAAATACAAAACATAATTAGAAGCTATTTTGAAAATCTATACACCAACAAAATAGAAAATTTCGAAGACATCAACAGGTTTCTAAAGACATATGAATTGCCTAAACTGAACGAGGAGGACACACACAATTTAAATAGACCAATTTCAAGTAATGAAATAGAAGAAGTCATCAAAAGTCTACCAACAAAGAAAAGTCCAGGACCAGATGGATTCTCAGCTGAGTTCTACAAAACCTTTAAAGAAGAGCTCATTCCAATACTTCTCAAAGTATTCCATGAAATAGAAGAGGAGGATACCCTCCCAAACTCATTCTATGAAGCCAATATTACCCTGATACCTAAACCAGACAGAGACACATCAAGGAAAGAAAATTTCAGACCAATATCCTTAATGAACATTGATGCAAAAATTCTCAACAAAATTTTAGCAAATCGCATACAAAAACATATTAAAAAGATAGTGCACCATGATCAAGTGGGTTTTATCCCAGGGATGCAAGGTTGGTTCAACATCAGGAAATCAATAAATGTAATTCACCATATCAATAGACTTAAAGTCAAAAATCACATGATTATTTCAATAGATGCAGAAAAAGCATTTGATAAAATATAGCACCCCTTCATGCTCAAAACACTAGAAAAAATAGGGATAGTGGGAACATTCCTTAACATTGTAAAGGCCATCTATGCTAAGCCCATGGCTAATATCATTCTACATGGTGAAAAACTGAAAGCATTCCCCCTAATAACTGGAACAAGGCAGGGATGCCCTCTTTCACCACTCCTATTCAATATCGTCCTTGAAACTCTAGCCAGAGCAATTAGACAGACCAAAGAAATTAAAGGGATACAAATAGGAAAAGAAGAACTCAAACTATCCCTATTTGCTGATGATATGATTATATAATTAGAGGAACCAGGAAATTCCACCAGAAAACTTTTAGATCTCATAAGTGAATTCAGTAAAGTAGCAGGATATAAGATCAATGCACATAAATCTAAGGCATTTTTATACATAAGTGATGAATCTTCAGAAAGAGAAATTAGGAAAACTACCCCATTCACAATAGCATCGAAAAAAATAAAATACTTGGGAATCAATCTCACAAAAGAGGTGAATGACCTCTACAATGAGAACTACAGAACACTAAAGAAAGAAATTAAAGAATACCTTAGGAGATGGAAAGATCTCCCATGTTCTTGGATAGGCAGAATTAATATTGTCAAAATGGCCATACTACCAAAAGTTCTATACAGATTCAATGCAATTCCAATTAAAATCCCAATGATGTACCTTACAGAAATAGAGCAAGCAATTATGAAATTCATCTGGAAGAATAAAAAACCCAGAATAGCTAAAGCAATCCTTGGCAGAAAGAGTGAAGCAGGGGGTATCGCAATACCAGATCTTCAACTCTACTACAAAGCAATAGTAACAAAAACGGCATGGTATTGGTACCAAAATAGAAAGGTGGATCGATGGTACAGAATAGAGGACATGGACACAAACCCAAATAAATACAATTTTCTCATACTAGACAAAGGGGCCAAAAATATGCAATGGAGAAAAGATAGCCTCTTCAACAAATGGTGCTGGGAAAACTGGAAAACCATATGCAACAGAATGATATTAAACCCATATCTCTCATCCTGCACAAAACTCAACTCAAAATGGATTAAGGACCTCGGAATCAGACCAGAGACCTTGCATCTTATAGAAGAAAAAGTAGGTCCAGAGCTTCAACATGTCGGCTTAAGACCAGACTTCCTCAACAGAACTCCCATAGCACAAGAAATAAAAGCAAGAATCAATAACTGGGACAGATTCAAACTAAAAAGCTTTCTCTCAGCAAAGGAAACCATCAGCAATGCAAAGAAAGAGCCTACAGAGTGGGAGAAAATCTTTGCCACTCATACTTCAGATAGAGCACTAATTTCCAGAATCCATAAAGAACTCAAAAAACTCTACACCAAGAATGCAAATAATCCAATCGACAAATGGGCTAAGGAAATGAATAGACACTTCACAGAAGAAGATCTACAAGCAATCAACAAACATATGGAAAAATGTTCAACATCTCTAGTAATAAGAGAAATGGAAATCAAAACCACCCTAAGATTCCCTCTCACCCCAATTAGAATGGCGATTATCAAGAACACAAGTAACAACAGGTGTTGGCGAGGATGTGGGGAGAAAGGTACACTCATACATTGCTGGTGAGGCTGCAAATTAGTGCAGCCACTCTGGAAAGCAGTGTGGAGAATCCTTAGAAAACTTGGAATGGAACCACCATTTGACCCAGTATCCCACTCCTTGACCTATACCCAAAGGACTTAAAATCAGCATATTACAGAGATACAGTCACATCAATGTTCATAGCTGCTCGGTTCACAATAGCCAGATTGTGGAACCAACCTAGATGTCCTTCAATTGATGAATGGATAAAGAAAATGTGGTATATATATACAATGGAATATTACTCAGCCATAAAGAATGATAAAATTATGGCATTTGCAGGCAAATGGATGAAATTGGAGAATATCATGCTAAGTGAGATAAGCCAATCTCAAAAAACCAAAGGACAAATGATATCGCTAATAAGTGGATGATGACACATAATGGGGGGTGTGAGGGGTAGTGTTGGGGTTGGAGTTGGGTTTAGGGAGGAGGGCAGGAATGGAGGAAGGAAGGACTGTATAGAGGGAGGGGAGGGCTGGGAGGGGTGGGGGAAGGGAAAAAATAACAGAATGAATCAAACAACATTACCCTATGTAAATTTATGATTACACAAATGGTATGCCTTTACGCCATGTACAAACAGAGAAACAACATGTATCCCATTTGTTTACAATAAAAAAAAAGTCAAAAAAAAAAAGAAAAAGAAAAGTCTAGGATGAGAGTTTCAATTGATAATTTCTTAAATTGAAAAATCAAGAATGACAGTTTGAACATGCTTGGAAATATGGAGAGTCTTTGCCTGTGTTCTTCAAAAAGCAAAGTCTGAGGTAAACGCTGGTGTGTGGCTCATTTCTGAAGAGAAATGAGGGAAAGGAAATGAGAAAAGTATAGGGTGAGCACCAATCAAAGGTGATTGCCACGTTACTCATCAAGTCAACTACTCTTGGAATTGATAAAGACAGTGGCTCATTGTCACCAGATCACCGTGAGAGGCCAGGACATGAGGCCATTTACTGCAGAATGAATGTGGGAGGAAGACTCAACCATCAGCTTCTATGTTTATTGGTTGAAGATCCCCTTCACACTTTTGAATTAAGAAAACATTATTGTCAATGGTTAAGGTGACACCACAGTGTCAATAGTGGATGTGAGGCAAGGGGGAGATAGGAGGGAAGTGAAAGGCTATTCCATGGTGGCTCAGTGGAGTCAGAGACTATGCAGAGCCGGTCCCTAGGGAGGAGACCGAACAGCAATCTCAGAAGAAAGTGAGGTTGCCTGACTCTGAAGCAGCACATGAGGGACCTGGTCAAGAGGTAAATATCAGGAAAAACAACTAAAATAATTAAATGGAATTGTCCGTGGGTAAATGGAATCAGTAGAAAAGATTGGGTTAGTTCTCCTAAAATGTAATTTGATTTTTTAATGTATGTGTATGCATTATTAAAGTAAAATGATGATTAAAAATATTTTACATAATAGAATCTTTATTCCAGACATTTATCATTGTAACCAAGAATTGCTTTCAATTTTAGCAAAGTCTAAATCAAAGTATTTGTCATTACTGTTATCTTTATGTTTTGGCCATTTCTATTTTCATCTTACATACTGAACATAATTAATTACCAAAAAATCATAAAATTGGATGACAATTTCTCAAACTTTATAATCTAAGGATCCCTTTACACTCTTAAAAATTCTATACATTTTGGCTATTGTTATCTAACATGTTAGAAAATAATATTGAGACATTTAAAAATATTTACTTTAAAATAATAACCAACCCATTTATGGCATCATAGAAGTAACATACTGTTATTTTTTAAAATAGCCACATCTTCCAAAAAAATACTTGAGTGAGAAAAGAGGCATAGATGAAGGCTGTTTCAATTCCCTTGAGCTTCTGGCTTACTTGAAGACAATTCATTTCTTATATCTGCCTCCGTATTCGATTTGTTGTGCTAAGTTATTTGGGGGGGAAGTGACCTCACACAGATATGTTACTAAAAAAACAAAAAGGAAGTATTTTATAACAATAAATATTGGCAAGGATGTAAGGAAAAAAGAACATTCATGCGCTTTCTGATCAGAACCAGCTCCAAGTCCCAGACCCAGCGCGGCGTGCTCCGGCCCGCAAGCAGCTTCAGGGACCAGGACGGGGCAGCCAGGGACTTCCCCAAGCAGCCTGGACCCCTGCGGTAGGAGGTGCCTTTCAAGGCTAGCTTCTCGGAGTAGACCGCCCAGTCAGAGCCTTTCTACACAGAGCCAGCCACAAGTCCCCGAGCCAACGGAGAGCTTCAATCCGCAAGCAGCCTCTGGGATCAGGGCAGGGCAGCCAGAGACTTCTCCAGGCGGCTCTGCCCCCTCCGGCCACAGGCTCTTTCCACGGGGAGATCCAAGATGGTGGACTAGAGGGTGACTGCATCTCCAGTTGCTCCAGAACCCAGGACTCAAGAAGGGGAGGCATTGAGAGACTTGGACTAAAATACAGTCACGGGGTGAGTCTCCCCCACTGGGTGAAGCTCGGCCTGGGCGGCAGGCACGGATAGGGGCGGCTTATCAGAGCAGGGCAGGGCAGCTAGAGTCTTCCCCAGGTAGCCTTGCACACTCTGGTGGTGGGCTCCTCCCACACGGCCAGCTTCTCGGAGCAGGCCCCCCAGTGAGAGCCTTTCCGCACAGAGCCACCTCCAAGCCCTGGAACCAGTAGGGGGCTAGGGGCAGCTTTCTTAGGAAGCACTGCATTATCAGGTTCCTCCAAGACTTCAGGCTACTGAAGGCTGGGAGGTGATATACTGGAAATCTACAGGGACACTATAAGCCAATAGAGGAAATCTGCAATATCTCAGGGTCCCACTGACATCTGACCAATATGAGAAAACAAGGGAAGAAAATGTCCCAAACAAACCTAGATACTTTGTCAATAAAACCCAATGACGGCACAGCAGAAGAAATGTCAGAAAGGGAGTTCAGAATGTACATAATTAAAACAATCAGAGAAGCAAATGAGGAGATGAAAGAGCAAACGCAGGCATTGAAGGAGGAGATGAAAGAGCAAAAGCAGGTATTAAATGATCGCACCAATCAACAGTTAAAAGACCAAATATGGGAAGCAAGAGATCATTTCAGTAAAGAGTTAGAGATACTGAAAAAAAACAAACAGAAATCCTTGAAATGAAGGAAACAATAAACCAAGTTAAAAACTCCATAGAAAGCATAACCAATAGGATAGAACACCTGGAAGACAGAACCTCAGATATTGAAGAAAAAATATTTAATCTTGAAAACAAAGTTGACCAGAGAAGATGGTAAGAAATCATGAATAGATTTTACAAGAATTATGGGATATCATGAAAAGGCCAAATTTAAGAATTACTGGGATTGAGGAAGGCTTAGAGAAACAAACCAAAGGAATGAACAATCTATTCAATGAAATAATATCAGAAAATTTCCCAAATATGAAGAATGAAATGGAAAACCAAGTACAAGAGGCTTATAGGACTCCAAATATACAAAATTACAACAGACCCACACCAAGGCACATTATTATGAAAATACCTAACATACAAAATAAAGACAGAATTTTAAAGGCCATGAGAGAAAAGAATCAAATTACATTCAGAGGGAAACCAATAAGAATATTAGCAGATTTTTCAATCCAGACCCTAAAAGCTAGAAGGGCCTGGAACAACATTTTTCAAGCCCTGAAAGAAAACGGATGCCAACCAAGAATCTTATGCCCAGCAAAACTTACTTTCAGATTTGACGACGAAATAAGATCCTTCCATGATAAACAAAAGCTAAAGGAATTTACAAAAAGAAAGCCAGCATTACAGAATATTCTCAGCAAAATATTCCATGAGGAAGAGATGAAAAACAACGATGCAAATCAGCAAAGGGAGGAACTAGCCTAAAGGAATAGCCAAACAAAGGAGAAACCAAATCATGTCAAAAAACAAAAATGAGTCAAATGACTGGGAATACAAATCATATCACAATAATAACCCTGAATGTTAATGGCCTGAACTCATCAACCAAAAGACATAGACTGGAAAAGATTAAAAATAAAAATCCAACAATATGCTGCCTGCAAGAGACTTATCTCATAGAAAGAGATACCAATAGACTAAAGGTGAAAGGATGGGAAAAAACATACTATGCACATGGACACAGCAAAAAGCTGGAGTATCCATCCTCATTTCAGATAATGTGGACTTCAAGCCAAAACTAGTCAAAAGGGATAAAGAAGGACATTACATGCTGCTTAAGGGAAGCATAAATCAGCAAGACATAACAATCATAAATATCTATGCCCCGAACATTGGCTCATTCACGTACGTCAAAAAAATCCTTCTCAATTCCAGAAATCAAATAGACCACAACACAATAATACTAGGCGATTTTAACACACCTCTCTCACCACTGGATAGATCTTTCAAACAAAAATTGAATAAAGAAACCATAGATCTCAATAACACAATCAACAATTTAGACTTAACCAACATATATAGAATATACCATCCAACAAAGAACGAATACACTTTCTTCTCAGTAGCACATGGATCCTTCTCTAAAATAGACCATATTTTATGCCACAAAGCTACTGTTAGCAAATACAAGAAGATAGAGATACTACCTTGTACTCTATCAGATCATAATGGATTAAAATTAGAAATAAATGACAGAATAAAAAACAGAAACTTCTCCAATACCTGGAGATTAAATAACACACTATTATATGATGAATGGATAACAGAAGACATCAGGAGGAAAATAAAAAAATTCTTAGGAGTAAACGAGAACAAAGACACATCATATCAAAATCTCTGGGACACTATGAAAGCAGTACTTAGAGGATGATTTATTTCATAGGGCACATTCAACAAAAGAAGTAGAAATCAACAAATAAATGACTTAACACTACAGCTCAAAGCCCTAGAAAAAGAAGAGCAGACCAACACCAAAAGTAGTAGAAGACAGGAAATAGTTAAAATCAGAGCTGAAATCAATGAAATTGAAACAAAAGAAACAATCAGAAAAATTAACAAAATAAATAGTTGGTTCTTTGAAAAAATAACCAAAATGGATAAACCCTTAGCCACACTAACAAAGAGAAAGAGGGAGAAAGCTCAAATTACTAAAATTCAGAATGAACAAGGAAATATCACAACAGACACAACTGAAATACAAAACATAATTAGAAGCTATTTTGAAAATCTATACTCCAACAAAACAGAAAACCTCGAAGACATCAACAAGTTTCTAGAGACATATGAATTACCTAAACTGAACGAGGAGGACATACACAACTTAAATAAATCAATTTCAAGCAATGAAATAAAAGAGGTCATCAAAAGCCTACCAAGAAAGAAAAGTCCAGGACCAGATGGGTTCTCAGCCGAGTTCTACAAAACCTTTAAAGAAGAGTTCATTCCAATCCTCCTCAAAGTATTCCATGAAATAGAAGAGGAGGGAACCCTCCCAAACTCCTTCTATGAAGCCAATATCACCCTGATACCTAAACCAGACAGAGACACATCAAGGAAAGAAAATTTCAGACCAATATCCTTAATGAACATCGACGCAAAAATTCTCAACAAAATTTTAGCAAATCACATACAAAAATATATTAAAAAGATAGTGCACCACGATCAAGTGGGTTTTATCCCAGGGATGCAAGGTTGGTTCAACATCCAGAAATCAATAAATGTCATTCACCATATCAATAGACTTAAAGTTAAGAATCACATGATTATTTCAATAGATGCAGAAAAAGCATTCAATAAAATACAGCATCCCTTCATGCTCAAAACACTAGAAAAAATAGGGATAGTGGGAATATTCCTTAACATTATAAAGGCAATCTACGCAAAGCCCATGGACAATATCATTCTAAATGGTGAAAAACTGAAAGCATTCCCCCTAAAAACTGGAACAAGGCAGGGATGCCCTCTTTCACCACTTCTATTCAACATCATCCTTGAGACTCTAGCCAGAACAATTAGACAAACCAAAGAAATTAAAGGGATATGAATTGGAAAAGAAGAACTCAAACTATATGTTCGCTGATGACATGATTATATATTTAGAGGAACCTGGAAATTCCACCAGAAAACTTTTAGAACTCATAAGTGAATTCAGTAGCAGGTTACAAGATCAATGCTCATAAATCCAATGCATTTTTATACATAAGTGATGAATCTTCAGAAAGAGAAATTAGGAAAACTACCCCAATCACAATAGCATCGAAAAAAATAAAATACTTGGGAATCAATCTCACAAAAGAGGTGAAAGACCTCTACAATGAGAACTACAGAACACTAAAGAAAGAAATTAAAGAAAACCTTAGAAGATAGAAAGATCTCTCATGTTCTTGGATAGGAAGAATTAATATTGTCAAAATGGCCATACTACCAAAAGTGCTATACAGATTCAATGCAATTCCAATTAAAATCCCAATGATGTACCTTGCAGAAATAGAGCAAGCAATTATGAAATTCATCTGGAAGAATAAAAAATTCAGAATAGCTAAAGCAATCCTCAGTAGAAAGAGCGAAGCAGGGGGTATCGCAATACCAGATCTTCAACTCTACTACAAAGCAACAGTAACAAAAACGGCATGGTATTGGTACCAAAATAGACAGGTAGATCAATGGTACAGAATAGAGGACATGGACACAAACCCAAATAAATACAATTTTCTCATACTAGACAAAGGGGCCAAAAATATGCAATGGAGAAAAGATAGCCTCTTCAACAAATGGTGCTGGGAAACTGGAAAACCATATGCAACAGAATGAAATTAAACCCCTATCTCTCACCCTACACAAAACTCAACTCAAAATGGATCAAGGACCTCGGAATCAGACCAGAGACCCTGCATCTTATAGAAGAAAAAGTAGGTCCAAACCTTCAACTTGTTGGCTTAGGATCAGACTTCCTTAACAGGACTCCCATAGCACAAGAAATAAAAGCAAGAATCAACAGCTGGGATAGATTCAAACTAAAAAGCTTTCTCTCAGCAAAGGAAACTCTCAGTAATGTGAAGAGAGAGCCTACAGAGTGGGAGAATATCTTTGCCACTCATACTCCAGATAGAGCGCTAATTTCCAGAATCTATAAAGAACTCAAAAAACTCTACACCAAGAATACAAATAATCCAATCAACAAATGGGCTAAGGAAATGAACACACACTTCACAGAAGAAGATGTACAAGCAATCAACAGATATATGAAAAAATGTTCAACATCTCTAGTAATAAGAGAAATGCAAATCAAAACTACCCTAAGATTCCATCTCACCCCAATTAGAATGGCGATTATCAAGAACACAAGCAACAATAGGTGTTGGCGAGGATGTGGTGAAAAAGGAACACTCATACATTGCTGGTGGGGTTGCAAATTAGTGCAGCCACTCTGGAAAGCAGTATGGAGATTCCTCAGAAAGCTTGGAATGGAACCACCATTTGACCCAGCTATCCCACTCCTTGGCCTATACCCAAAGGACTTAAAATCAGCATGCTACAGAGATACAGCCACATCAATGTTCATTACTGCTCAATTCACCATAGCCAGATTGTGGAACCAACCTAGATGCCCTTCAGTTGATGAATGGATAAAGAAACTGTGGCATATATATACAATGGAATATTACTCCGCAATGAAAAATGATAAAATTATGGCATTTGCAGGCAAATGGATGAAAATGGAGAATATCATGCTAAGTGAGATAAGCCAATCTCAAAAAACTAAAGGACGAATGATCTCGCTGATAAGCGGATGAAGACATATAATGGGGGGTGGGAGGGTTAGCGTTAGGGTTAGGGTTAGGTTTAGGGTTAGGGCTAAGGAGGGTGGTAAGAATGGAGGAAAGAAGGACTGTGTAGAGGGAAAAGAGGGGTGGGAGGTGTGGGGGGGAAGGGAAAAAAATAATGAAACAAACATCATTGCCCTTTGTAAATTTATGATTACACAAATGATATGCCTTGACTCCATGTACAAACAGAGGAACAACATGTATCCCATTTGTATACAATAATAAAAAAAAATACAAAAAAGGAAGATGTGTGGTTTCAATTGAAAAGGTCACTGTCAATCTGTTAAGCTGATTTTAAAAGTGATATGCTGATAAGCATAGAAAAGGGAAAAGAAAGTCTTCACAAAGAAGAATGAAAATGAGAATTTTATTTTTCCTCACATAAGAGGAAGATTTAAATCAGAATCCTGAGGAAGAGGTCTTTCTGAAATGCAGAGAATCAAAGTTTGGCTATGATACATTCAGGGTTTTATAAATTGCTTATAACTAGTTGCTTTCTAAATCAGTTTAGGGCCTAGAATATCCTTGAGTTAGTTATTTTTTATAATAAAAATTCTAGAAATGAGAAAAAAAAAAGAACATTCATGCATTGTTAGGGGGGCTGCGAATTAGTGCAAATGGAAAGCAGTACTAGGAATGGAAGCAAGATTTGATCCAGCTAACTCACTCCTCTGTAGGTATCCAAAGGACTTAAAATCAGCATACTACAGTGATATAACTCCATCAATGTTTAGAGCAGCACAATTCACAAGAGCCAAGCTATGTAGCCAACCAAGTGGCCCTCAACAGATGAATGGATAAAGAAAATGTGATATATATATATATATATATATATATGCAATGGATTATTACTCAGTCATAAAGAATGACATTATGGCATTTACTGGTAAATGGATGGAACTGGAGACTATTATGCTAAGTGGGAGTCCAAAAGTCAAAGATTGAATATTTTCTCTAATATGCAGAAACTAATCCATAATAAGGGGGGGGGTGGTAAAAAATAGAAGAAAGATCAGTAGAGTAGATAAAGGGGAATGAAGGGAGGAGGGATGGGAGAGGGAAAGATAGGGGAATGAATCTGACCTAACTTTCCTATGTACATATGAAAATACCACTGTGAATCTCACCATCATGTATATCCACAAGATGCTAATTAAAAAAAATATAAACAAATAGCAGAAAGATCAGTAGAGCATAGGAAAGGAAAGAGGGCAAGGGTGAAAGGGAGGGAAAGAGGAAGTACTTGGGACTGAATGATATTCCATGGTTTTATAATTATGTCAAAATGAATCTTAATGTTATGTATAACTAAAAAGAACCAATAAAAAAGTTACAAAAAGAGGAAGTATTTTAATATCCTTTCAGATAAGTGTGTTTATTCTTCTTTGATACTACAACAAAATTTGACCTTGGAAACCATAGCCATGAGCGTTTTATATTCTATTACATTTAAAGACAGTAGTCTGTCTTACACTTTGGACTTTTTTGTTAACCATATGTGATTTGGTAACAATGTGAATTTGTCAGAGTTCTCCAGACTGAAAGAACCAATAGGATGTGTTTGTATAGAGAGAGGGGATTCATTAGGGGAATTCTCTCATGTATTGTAGAGGCTAAGAAGTCTCACAACAGGCAATCTGCAAATTGGAGATGCTGATAACATGGCCAAGTCCAAGTCCAAAAAGGCTTAAGAACCTGGGAAACTTAACAGTGTAATTCTCGGTCTGAGGCCAAAGACCTGAAAACCCAGAGGAAGACTGGTTCAGTGGCTTTTACTTTGAGAAACAACTAATGTAGTCACTAAGCATCACAAATGATTACAGCTAAGAGTTCTCATTTTGTTGTTGTTGTTCACCTGAAGTAAGATTTGAGCTGCGCATTTGAAGCTATGCAGTTGATACAAGGCAGTAGGAGGCAGCAGTCATGATACCTGATCGCAACTCGGAGGACTTGAGTCTCAAGACTATTTTTCACAAACCATGAACCATCAGATCAGCCACTGCCCTCCTAGGAGTGTCATGTCCTCCCCTGCCAATATTGACAAAGGTCGTTGGGTAGACTAGAGCTCCTTGAACTATTCCTAAACACTTGGCATAAGCCCCACCTGGCAACTTGTTAGAACTGGAAATTCTAGAGTCCTGACCCACAAGTTTTGACTCTGAATCTCTGGGAATGGAACCCAGAAATCTTTTTTATAGGGTCTCCCAGTGATTCTTGCTCATATTCGAGTTTGAGAAGCACTGATACAGACCATACAAGATAAAGGATTAGAAACTGGAACATATTGGCATTATACATATTGGCATTGTACTGAGTAGAAAATAAAGTCCTTCCAGGCAACAGAACTGCATAAAGCTAATTATTTGTGTTTGTCTTCAGTATTCCCTCTGACACACTCTGCTAAATTATTAAACACACCTTATTCATATTGTGTCAACCACAGTAGAACTGGTCTGTTAGTATCAGAAATAGATATGTTCTGTAGAAATCAATTTAAAAATGCTAAGCCAAGAAAAAGCTGGAGTAAGTAAAGGAAGGCAGCAACATTCACGTGTAAAGAAACAGTGGGTAATAATGCTGGATGTGGTTAAAGTATAGGATGATGTGTTTATATTGGTGCAATAGGCAATTGGGAACCACTGGAGATTCTTAACCGACAAAGACACACGATGAAAGGATGTTTCAGGAAGATGGTCTGCCAGCATGGTACAGAATAAACTGAAAGGGGAAAAGACAGCGAGGTGAGTATTTCATCCCAAACATACATTTTTTTTCTCCTCACAGAATAAAAAAGTCCTTTTCCAAATTTGGACAAGATCCACAAAGTCATAGGCATTTGTCTGATAGGAGTAAAACCAAGAGAAAGAAAGCTACAACAATGAGTACACGATAGGTTCGTTATTTATCCCACACAAAACTTTTATCTCCAGTGCTTTGACCTTTCCTTTCAATCCTAAGCCCTCCTGTTAATTTGCTCTCCACCTCTGGCTCAGTGACCTATCTTCCAGCCTGCGCTCCTCCACTCAGCAGCCCAAGGACTCCTGCTATTAATGAAGAATATCTTTTCTTCATTTCCAATCCTTTCACTTTCTATACCTAATAAAATTTCTATAAAAGACAAGAAACTGATTTCTAAGAATTTCTGGGCTAAGACAGGAGAAATGGGAAAACCTCGTGTCCCAGTGGGGGTTCCCTTCTCTTCCCAGACATAGAAGCAGTTATCAACAGCTTTTTGAAGATAACGCTTCTATTTTCATATTAGAAAAAGAGAAAATTGGGGGTCAAGTAGAAAGAACAAAGGGAAAACAGGATGGAAGCAATGTCTGTGCAAGGCAGCCTTGGAAAAGATGAATCAGTCAAAAACACAAAGACCTTGAGGCTTAAGTTGAGTTTATCTGTTTGTGTGTACCAGGGCTGGAACCAGGTCAGAATGTCCTGCTGGGATTTATCTGTCCTGCAACGGAATTACCTGGGTAAATCTAAAAACATTTAATGCAGGGTATGAGATAGCAATGGTTGGCGAAGCCCCTCAGGTTTGACCCTTAATTAAGCCAAACTAATTACATAAATAAAAGATTATCCAAAGCTATCCCTGTCAAAAGTATTCAAATTACTCTGTGCTTCTGGCTGCAATTAGACTGGGAAGTGGAAGCTAATAAGCCTTAGGAGAGTGACCCAAATCAGGTGACATTAAAGCTCAAAGAAAAGTGGCACTTCAGCCTCACTGAGAGGAACTGAGTAAATGTGAGAGTGTAGGGGGCTTTAGCATCTTTAAGAGTGCATCCAGCCACGCACCTTGACTTAATTTAAACTGAATACAAGCACACAGATTTGGACAAGTGGGATGCTAAAATAAAATCCAAAGTTTTTCAAATCTTCGCTAAAATTTTTGAACTGAAGACAATTTATTTATAGTAGTATCATATATATATAAAGACATGAAACTGTTAAAAATACTTGAAAGGACTATCTTTCATTTAACCACTTTAATTCAAAACAAGACCTATTTGGATGAAAATTATTATCTATGTAGTAAATATTATATGTTGATTAAATATATATTTATAATCAGTCTCTTCTGTGCTTCTTCATAGGTAATGCCTAACCCAGTCCCAGCGAACAAAGCCATGACCACGGACAGGGCATAGATATGGCTTCTTTCTTTATGAAGTTTGTAGTCTAGTAAGGAAGATGGGGGAGGAAGAGGAAGAGGAAGGGGAAGGGAAGAGAAAAAGAGAAAAAAGTAGTCATCTGCAGGACTATAAATACACAACTATATAAAGTAAATAATAAGTACCAACTAGAAAAAAGGAGGGGCTAAGAGAGAGAACTGGAGGGTGAGTATAAATAAAGCATTAGGGGAGGCATCGAAGATGACAGCATCTAAAGCTGAGAGCCAAAAATGAAAAATTATCCATGCAAAGAGTACAGAGAAGCTCTCTCCTGCCAAAAACAAAAACAAAGATCCCCTGAGGAAGAAAAGAACTAGATGCAGCCAAAGACCTAAGAGAAAACAAGTGCTAGGAGCAGCCGGCGGAGGAGGTGGCTGGAGAAAGAGCAGGGCTGGGTCATGAAGAGGAACCGCGCTGCTCAGAGTGGTGAAGAGTGAGGTCAGCCAGCGTCGGTGGGCGTGGCAGCCTCCAGGCTACCGCGATGGGAGTCTAGAGGGTTAAATGCAGTAGGAATACCAGAGAGTTCGTAGGAGACAAAGACAGGAAGAAAATAGAGACGCTTTCTCTCTCAAACTCAATTGTGAAGGGGGAACTGCAGTGGAGAGATCCCTGGAAGAAACAGGAAGACTCAGAATGTCATGGGTTTCTTTTTCAAAGACAGGGAAGGCAAAAGCCTACTTGTGTTCTTAAAGGATTGAGGGGTCTGGGGAAGAGGGGAAAGCCAATGAGAAGCAATGAGGTGCAGGGCACAGATACAAGATTAGATGAAGTAAGAGGAGAAACACCATAAACCAGAGAAAGGCGTGTGAATCTACGGGTGGGAGCTTTAGAGACACTGTCTTCTCCCACCTTCACCTTCTCTTCCCCTCAGACTCTGAGCTACTCCTTCACACTCACTCACTCTTTACCTTCTGAAGCTTTCTAAATTTAAGCTGTCCACAACTCTTATATGCTTTAAAATCTCCATGCACTTATTTTCCTAAAATCAGTGTTACAGTGTTTACAGAGATTTCCCTGTCAATTCCATAGGTAGCCAAAAAAGGTCAAGAACCAGATTCACCCCTACAGTTTTCCAGTATCTTCCTAGTACATGATTAGAGTCTTGATACTTCCTTTCCATCCATACTGCTTCCACCTTTCATGTCAAAGTAACTCAAAACATTTTCCAAATACTGGCATTCAAATTATTTATTGGAAATATCCCCGAAGCTTCATAGAATGTGTCTCCCCAAAACCTCACTTAGGTTTCATTGCTCAATTAAGGGGAAAATAATAGGAAATATAACGTAAAGCATTTTACGGTCTTGTCCAACTGAGTAAATAGATCATTTTCAAATAGAGTAGCAAACACTATCTTAGCATAAAAGAATTTTGACTTTTCCTTTTTTTTTTTTTTTTTTTTTTGCCAAAGTTCAGCTGTTTAATAACAAAATAACAAAAGTTCTCACATCCTTCACCCTATCACAGCACCCTGAGAGTCACAGGTCCAGATATATGGTGTGGGCTGGCAAGGTAAACAGAAACAGAGGCAGCAAGTGAAGGTCCAATGAGGTTCTGGCATCTCTTCTCTGCCCAGCTATCAGCAGAAAGCTTCATCCAAGGAAGGCCAGGGCTGCCCATAAACCCAGTCAGAGACTGAGAAGACACCAGGGCTGACAGGGAGAAGGAAGAGAATGACAACAGGTCCCTTGGCCAGTTCTGTCATGTCCAGCTGCCAGAAGCTGGCCTCCACTGGCACTCACACAGGCCTGGCCTTCTTGGCCTTCTTCTCAGATCTTACAGCCTCATCATGGGCTTTCCGCTTCTCCGCCAGTTTATTAGCGTTTTGGATTTTTCGCCTCTTGCCAAACATGATCTTTTGGTAAAGGTACTTCTCCCGCTTCTTCATCATCATAATGGCCAGACGCTTGGCTTCACTCTCCTCCTCCTAGGCCAGTCGTTGCTTGTCTTCCAATTTCACAGTGCCTGCCATCACCTTGGGCTTCTTTGCCTTCATCCTCTTTTCCTCAAGGGCTGCCAGGTGGGCCTCTTCCTCCTTTTCTGAAGCAGCTTCCACATCTTCCTCCTCCTCTTCATTTTCTCCCCCTTCATTGCCATCACCTTCATTGTCTTCCTCCTCTTCTTCCTCCTCCTCTTCTTCCTCTTCGGACGCTTTCAAGTTTCTTGGGTCCTCTCCCCGCTGCAAAGCCAGCAGCTTCAGCTTCTCAGGTGGGATGTAATCTCCTTCCTTCTCAGACACAAAGGGTGAAAGGTGTGGGGGCAGCTGCACCCCAGGGAAGTATTCTGCCACAGGGAGGAGAAGCCAGGCATTCACACAGTCAAATACCCACTGTGGCTGCACATAGTATCTGCCAATGACAGGGGTTTGCTGTCCAGGTCGGTCAACAATCTGATGGGTGATGCAGGAGTCTGTGACATCGTAGGTGGCCCCAATGCACAAAGACTTGTCCCAGGACATATCCCCTCCAAAACTCCTGATGATGAAGACCAGAGCCTCTCGGGGCACCTCATGATTCAGGAAGAATTTTAGGCCCTCAAACAGCTTCTTGTGCTTTTCCTGTGCCTCCAGCTCCTTCCTGCGGTCCTCCTCCTGCACCGCCGTCTCCCTATCAGCAGGAAACTCATCCACCTCATCCTCCTCCTCTGCAGCAGTCACCACCACTCGGGCCAGGCTGGCACTGAGGGCTGCTAGTTTCTCCATAGAGCTCTCAGAGTCCAAAGCATAGATGCCCTCACCGTCCTTCATCTCTGCTTGGGTCTGACCCTCGAGCTTTGGGGGATAGTGGAGGTTGAGGGACTGATAGAGGCGGAAGTTGACAAAGCCAAGCAGGGTGGTGTAGAATTCCGTGAAGGTGGCCATGACTCTGTAGTCCACATCTGTTGGGTGGTCATGGGAGAAGGCATAGGGTGTGATCCACACAATGGGCTGCCCCAACACTTCAGCCTGGTAGTAAATGCCTTTGATGGATAGGAAGACCTTGCGCAGAGCACGGGCAGCGATGATATAGTGCAGGAATTCTACGGTGAGCAGGCGGCATAGTTGAATGATCTGCACATGGCACTTGCCTGTTCGTGGGAAGGTAGAAAAGAGGAAGCACATGCACAGGGCATCATCCAGGTCCCGCAGAGCATCGATGAATGTGGGGTACCTCTCCTTGATGATGTGGTCAAGTTTGTATCTGGGTTTATTGTCCTTTAGGCGTTCCACAGTGTTCCACTCACTCTTCCCATAGGCTTTCCGGAGCCTCCGAACAAATATCTTGTATTCCCAGAACTTGTTGACAATGGGTTCATGAAGGAGAAACTTGATATCTTTGATAAGGTAAAAAGTTCGGGCTGCTGTGGAGCCCTTGTTAACTTTCTTCTTATGTTTGGGCTTATGGGGATAAATGCCCTTCAGGATACATAACCGCCTGAAGTCAGGCAAGCTCAGCTACAGTTTCTTCCTGGCTTTGTTTCGGCTGATGTAGTTGGTGGCAGAGCCTCATTCATACTTCTTCTCCAAGCCTCCCATGGCTCCACGTTGAGAGGGAATTTTGACTTTTCTAATCCAAATTCACTGAGTTATTTTAAGCTCTGTGACCATCAGTCAGTTGCCTGGTGTGGAAGAACATATAACTTAGATGAAGCTAGAATGGCAGGAGCTATTACCACAAATCACCAGTTAGTGGACTGTCTGGAGCAGTGATACAGCCTGGAAGGGTCTCTCCCCCTCAAAAAAAATGAAGAAGCTGATGTGGTAGTTTACTGTTGTTCACACCATCTGTCATCCCATTGGGTCACATAAGTAGGAGTTAAGAAGAAATTCATCTTTTATACTGACATCCCACAATGTCATTTTGGTCATTTTTTAATTTATGGACATTGTTAAATTTCATGGAGATCAAAATTAATTCAGAAGTTTTTAAGTAAAAGAAGTACTAAAGACGTTTCAAATAAAGTTTCGAACATCTCTAAAAGAAAAGCATCTCAACTTTGGAAGCGTTTCTGCCTTCTGTAGAGTCAAAGCGTTTCTCTAGCAGCACCGAGTTTCAGGTTAGTGATCTTATTCACTCAAGGACTCCTGCCTTCATTGAGAAACATCTGCCCTCAAAATTATGCTCAAGTTCCCAAATGCAGGTACCAAGCTCACTTGATTAACTCAAAACTTTTTCCAAATACTGGTTAAGCTCACCATGAGACTCCACTCTATCCCACAGAATGGCTAAAATTAAAACTAAGATACCAAATGTTGGTGAGAATGTAGATTAACTGAACTCTTATGTATTACTGATAAGTGCATAAATGGTACAACTAATTTGGAATATTATAAGAAATAACTACTAAATCTAGTGGTATGCCAATAAATGTTGAACAACTGTTTCTCTGACAGGCGTGGGTGAAGGAAATGTTTGTAGCCATTATCCATTTCCATGGTGTAGGTATTCCTCAGATAGTCAATGGCATCTGATGCCATTGCAATATGATGTCACCGAACATAAATTTGGAAAGATATGCAAAGTCTGCTCTCATGAGTTACCCCATCTTACCTATGGCTAGAGCTGTAAACAAATATTCTCCATAACCCCGCAAATGTCCTCCTAATTATAATCCCAACAGAGATATGTAAACATGTTCACCAAAAGCTACATACATGAATATTTATAGCAACACTACTTATAAACTAAGACTTATCAGCAACCCAAATGTTCATCAATTGAGGAATAAATTGTGCACAAATGAACAATGAACAAGAACAAAAATGAACAAACTACTACCATATTTAACAGCACAATTGCTTTGAATCTTTCAAACACAACATTAATCAAAAGAGGCAGACACCAGAGAATAATGAATCCATTTATATAAGGTTTTAAAACAGGTGGAACTAATCTCTGGTGCCAGAACTTGGAATAAGGGTTTCTGTGGTAGAACAGCAGGGCCCGTGGTGGGGCACTGGATGCTTCTCCGTCCTATGATGGCAGCGTGGGTGTGCTCCTACTGTAAAATTTCTAGGTCTATGACTTATGATCACACATTTTTTGGATGTAAGTTGTACAGTAATAAGTTTCCTTTAAAAAAAATATTGGCATACCAATTCTCAGAGTTCATTTTCCTCTGCAGTTATTCTCTATTTTATCCTAACTACAGTCACCTATTAAAAAGAGCACAAACTTTAGAGAGAGACTGAATTTTAAGTCCTAGGTTCACGACTTACATGCTGTATGACTTTTTGCAAAGCCTCAGTTTTCTCATCTTTTATAAAGAAATCAATAAATATCTCCTCTATCAGTATATTATGAAAATTAAAAGCAATACATGTAAAGAGCAAACTTAGTGTCTTTTTTACAATGCATAATCCTCAGAGCAGCCAGGACATATTTTTTAAAAGTACATCCTATTATACTAATTCTTGCTTCAAACTCTCTAATTATGTGACATAGAGTAAAATCCTTACCATGACCTCCAAAGCCCTGCCTGGCCTGGCCCTGGCCCTCCTCTCTGACTTCACCTCCTGCTGCCACATTCAGTCTCACTCCCAGCACTCCAGCCACACTTCCTGTGCTTTGAACACACCAAACTGTGGGCACAGGGCCTTTGCACATGCTACTATTTCTAGCCCTACATCCCTGTGCAGAGTTGATGCTACCTCCTGACCGGTCTCGTATCAAAGATCATCTTCCCAGAAAAAGACCTTCCCTAACCTTTCAATAAAAAGCAGTCTCTATGTCACTCTCTGACTCATTATCCTCTTTTATTTTCAAAACAGCTTGCATTGCTAGCTGGAATTACCACCCTTTAGCATCTTTCTCCCATCATATAACTACACATACCTTCAAATAAACCAAAAAAGGGTAGGGTTGTTATTTATTATTCACTAATACATCTCCAGCATTTGAAGAATACTTGGAACATAGTCGATGCTTACTAGATAGCTGTTGATTGAAAGAATAACTGATGAACAAATTATGCATATCTATTCTTTTATTTCCAGAAACAGTCCGTTGTTTCCTTCTAGGAGTCTTTCAATACAATCTAAATTGGAGATGGGCAGGGTACCCCTTGGAATATCCTCCTATGTCAAAGAGTTGTGAATCTGTAGTTTAGGAAGAAATATACAAACTGCATTTGCTCCTTGAACCATTCAGTCTTTATGTGACAGTTCTAGTTTTCTTACCATAATAGATCCTGGGTATCAGGACAAGTTCAGGAGGCATGTTAGAGAAAAATGTTGTAGCTGTGCCACCATGATAAAACGCATTCACTTGACAGAGTAAGTGATCTGGAATTGTAATCACTAAAGACAATGCTCCCCACCATACACAAGAGGCTATTTTAATCTAAGACTTCATTTTTGTAACTGTGTTGTACATTTTAGAGGACTGTGCTTACAGTCTTTACCCACTGGATTACAAGGGAGAAATCCTAAAATTTCTTCCCTCAGCATGACTCTTTTAAGAGCAATTCTTCTTCTTTCCCTGGAAAAATAGATCTTTAAAATCCTTAGAGATCTTCCCAGGTGTAAAATGAGCAATTCTTTCAGGAAATCAAAATTATTGTTCATCTGCACAGCCTCCCAACCTCTGAAGCCAGAGTTCTCTTTTTTTATTGGATAGTCCAAAGCTAATAATTCATTAAAATTAAAACCAATCATCTATGTATAAACCAAACTTATCAGAAGGAGTTTTTTTAATGTTTCTCTGAGTATTATATCTGCTCTATTCAAAATCCCTATGTTGCCCCAGCACTGAAAAAAAAAGAAAATCACTATGTTAGAAATTGTTTTTAAACACAGTATATTTAGCAATCTCAAGTATGAGAATGATGTATAATCACTATATCAAATTAGGGAAGTGTGTATATGAAATTTTATGTTATCTAATTAATTTGGAAGCCACCAGAAGGATTATTGTCTTAAACTGAAGGAAAAAAAAAACTACCTCCAACTATAATTTATCTTAAACTAGCTTATAAAATGTTTGAGGTTTAACTTAATGTAACACAGGAAGAGTCAGTTTGGAGGTGGGCTGGAAGGAGGCTAGGAAAGGGTGCAGAAGAGAGAGAAATGGAAACTCACAAGAAATGATCCAGAAACCTCATCGAATCAGCCTGGCAGGGGTTCAGCTGTTTTACAGAGAATTAGTAGGAGAGGAGAAAGGATGTTGATGACTTTGATCAATGAGAAACCCCGGAGAGGAGAGACTTCCACAGTTCATGTTTAAAGAGAGATTAAAAACAAAATGCTTAGAGAAGACAGGGAGGCAGGGAGAGCCAGAAATTTTATAAGTGATGGGAGCCAAGATCTCTCAGATACTTCATCCAGAACTTCCTTCAAACCCCTCAAACCAGGTTACTTCACAGCATTTGTGCTAACTTCCACAAGGAGATAGTTTTTAAAGTGACTCTGAAAGAATGAAATTATCCTTCAACATCATACTTGAATAAATGCTGTCAAAATGAAAGTCTTATAAAGGGTTTAAATATGGATGATTTCTTTTCCTCAAGAAGTGACCTTATTTTATAATCCAGATGGTAATGCTGACCCTTATTAACACAAATTAAAATGTATATATTATCTAAATTGTGCCACATAGCTTTATCCAACAAAAACAATGAATATCAGCAGTCCAGTTTTACACAGAAGTTTCTCCTTAATAAAAGAAAACTCATCAGAAAAGATTATTTTTATCCTCGTACACCCAGATCTGAATCAGCCATGTAATTACTATGCAAATACAAAAAATACAATTTTGTAGCAAA
Organism: Sciurus carolinensis; assembly: GCF_902686445.1. Classification (NCBI taxonomy): domain Eukaryota; kingdom Metazoa; phylum Chordata; class Mammalia; order Rodentia; family Sciuridae; genus Sciurus; species Sciurus carolinensis. The sequence continues at coordinate 93,837,441 of NC_062224.1, forward strand.
TTATTGTTGGAGAAAACAAAATTAAATCATTACTCTGATTTCAATAGCTTTGGAGAATTATGTCATTGATAAAACAAGATGGTCCAAGGCAGCTAAAAATCCTTGAAATGGAAAGAAAAAAACATGTTTGAGGTATTTCATTCCTGAAGTCCTACAAATGAAAGAAGATCTCTTTGCTTTAAAAATGTTTAAATGTATTTCTGTTGGGTAAGAATTGTGCTGGAAATTATTTCTTGTGCAATCAAAGGTGAGAAACCCTACAGAGATAACATAAGAAGACACCTGCACAAATGGTAACATGAAATTCTAAGGAGTCAGACCAGATGCATATGGACGCAAATATAACTCAAGTTAACATGGTAACATTGGTGAGTATATGAAATTGTGACCAACCACAAATGAATGACTGAAAAAAAATCAACATGAGACACTGCTTGCTTTGCAACAATGCTTCCACTGTTAATCTAACAATGGGTGTAAATTTTAATAGTTTTTTTACCTATAATATAAAACACATTCAGAAAAAGACCAAAATCAAATTCTAAACTCAAATTCCACGATTTTTAGTATGACAAAATACTACCTAGAAGGCTACAGAAGGTACTGGTTCAGAATGTGGACTCTGTAGGTGACCCCAGCACATTCTTACCTCCTTCTTTTCTCACATTGATCTTTTTTTTTTTTTTAATTTTTGTTTTTTAGTTGTAGAAGGACACAATACCTTTATTTGATTTATTCATTTTTATGTGGTGCTGAGACTTGAACCCAGTGCCTCACGCATGCTAGGCAAGCACTCTACCACGGAGCCACAACCCCAACCCCTGACACTGATCTTATCACAATGATTTAGCTGCTTTGGACCTCGGCATCTTCACTGTAACACGGGGACAATATTAGTAGTAATAGTACTAGGAGTTAGCAATAATTCATATATATAGGTATCTTTCAACTACTCATTTGTTTTCTGAACTTAACATAATATGGAACTAAGTCCTCTACTCTGGACAACCGGAAACAGTTCTTTACCAACATACTCAGTACCCGCCAGGGTCTCAGTCATCATAATAACTAAAGCCGTCAGATATTCTTAGTGGATAACTGAGAATGCCAGTCCTGAAGAAACAGTCCCCCACAAGTAAACATTGTCAGACTCACTTTTCAGATGAGAAAATTCAGGTTTACAAGTTTAACTCTTCCCATAACATTTTTTTTAAAAAAAAAGCAATTGAATGGCAGTCCTACTTCAAATCCTGGGCTATAACACTGCACGACCAGTCTGCAAGAACAGCTCCCATGTTTTTATTCTGCAGAAAAGATGTGTCAGAGCGGTCACCGTTCCAAAATCCCCCGTCATGGTTCACAAAGTGTGGGCTGGGAGATTCTGGGGGTCCTGAGGACCTTTGCAGGGAGTCCATGAGGTCAAAACCATTTTCATAATAACACTAAGACATCACTTGCCTTTTTTTTTTTAATTCTTATTCTTCCATGAGCATACAGTGAGGTTTTCCAGAGGCTACATGACCTGCGATGTTACAAGAACTCGAATGCAAGAGAAGATGTAAGAATCCCACAGTCTTATGTTAAGTCAGACTTTATAGAAACTTGCAAAAAAATGAAACAATGTCAGTCTTCTAGCTCTTTTATTTCAGTTTTGGAAAGTATTTTTCCATAAAATAGGTACTTATGTTAACATGCAATCAGTTTGTTATTTATAAATAAATTGCTAGTATAAAATGCTCCTCAACTTATGATGGGGTTACATCATAACCCCAGTAAAACCATCATAAGCTGAACATATTATAAGTCACAAGTGCATTTCATACATGTAGTCTACCAAACATCCTAGCTCCGAGTCTTGTTCATTTACCTTGCAGAGCTGACAGGAAGCTGAAGCTCACTGCCGCTGCCCAGCATTGAGAAAGTCCATCATACTACTTATCACTGGCCCAGGAAAAGATTAGAATTCAAAATTTGAAGTTCATTTCCAACTGAAGGTGTATTACTTATGCATCACTATAAAACTGAAAATTTTTAAGTCAAGAATTATCTGTACTTTTGGGGGGGTGTTGTTTTGTTTGGTATTTTTGATTTTGGGGATTTGGTTTTTTAGTGCTGGGGATTAAACCTAGAGCCTCATGCATGCTAAGCAGGTGTTCTACTACTGAGCCATTCCCGTAGCCCAGGTATCTATTTTAAATTTTTCTCAATTTCAGCTTTGAATATATTAAATTTATCTTGACATAATGCACATAAGTAAATACTCTTTAGGGGGGGCTCGATACTTTATGATTCTAAAGGGGTCCTAAAAACAAAAGGTATAAGAACAGGGAAGACTATTTATAATACTTATGCCAGTTTCAATATAAGATCATTGCTAAGAAAAAAAAAATTATATGAGAAGTGTTTTTCATGAAGCATCCAATTTAGATGGGCAGCTGTCTGGGCACTCTGAAATCAAGTGTTTTTTCTAACACTGCATCTACCCAAACTAAGACATTTTTCCATGATGAAAGGCCATCCAAAAGATTATTTCCAAGTGATGAATGTTATATAATTTTTCTTATTATTTGGAAATAGATATGAATTAAGAAGTAAGAAGCTGAATGAGTCCATCAAAATAAGATTTTAGTGTATGCTTTTTCTTGAGAAAAATAGTATATTCCTTGCTATAACCCTTGCTGTAGCTTTTCCCTTGCTATAATGAAATACCTAAGGCAGGCCACCTTTATAAAGAAAAAAGGCTTAATTAGATCATAGTTTGGGAGACTGAAAACTCAAACAGGGTCCTGTGAGGACCACTCCTCTACACAGCACCTCATGACAGATAACAATGGTAGAACCTCAGGTAGAAGAAATCACATTTTTTAATAGAACGGGAAGCCATAGAAATATTCCAGGCTCAGGTTCATGCTTTTATAATAAGTCACTCTCATCAGAATTCACTCTAGGGAATGAGTAGTCCATTCTGAGAGTGGTACCCCGAGTCCTACAGACTTACCACTTGGCCCCACCTCTTAAAAGCCACACCAAGAACATGAACACATGAATCTCTTGCAGACAAACAATGTCCTTCCAGACCATAGCATTCCCCTTCTGGCTGCCCAGGGTCATGTCCTTCTCACAGTGCAAAATGCATTCACTCCTCTCCACTGGTCCCAGCGTCTTAACTCATTGCCTATTGCTTAAAGGTCCAAGGACACAGCCTCCTCTGAGACTCGAGGCAAACTCAACTGTGAATCCCTTTAAAATAAAATTTAATACACAAAGATACAAAGCCAGGACAGGCATAGAACAATATTCCTGTTCCAGAAGGGAGAAATATGGAAGTAAGTATAAAGGAATAACTGGTCCAAAGAAAGATTAAAACCCAGCAGGGCAGACATTAAATCCTAAGGTGCCCAGTCCCAGGTCTTGGGCACCCTGGGGTGAGGGGCGGGTCTCTCTAAGGCACTGGGTAACACCACCTCTACTTCTTTGCTGGTCACCACCCAACACGGCTGTACTCTGAGGCTTCTTACTGACATCTGCCACTTTTCCAGGCTGCTGACAGACATAACTTTCTGGAGACCTACTGCAGCTCTGTCCCACAGCTCTATAAGGTACCACCCTAGTAAGCATTCTGTGCAGGGGCTCCAACTTTGCTGAAAACTTCTGCTTGGCCTCCCAGGCTTTCCTTTTAAATCTTAGTGAAAGCTATCATGACCCCATAACTCTCACACCTGTGGAACCAGCACGATATGCATGTTACAAAGGTTTATTGCCAACACAAACAGAGCCTGGCCTCTATGAACCACAGGTACAGTGGTCACAGAGCACTTCTGCAGAGTCCGAGTTCCAAGATGGCACTGGTTAGCAAGACTTTGGAGAGCACCCCAGCCTCAGACTTTAAAATAAATTTATACTTCTAGGTTTCTGAGTAGACTTGAAGATTTCTGCAGTGCCCCTGAGGACCTGTTCCCACTGTCCTGACAATTAGCACGGGGCTTACTCTTTTGAGCTCATCTGTAGCTCTACCACACCCTCCTGCCCAAACACCCTTTTTTCACTCCTTCCTTGGCCAGTCATCAAATTATCTGAAGGTCCCCCCTCTTTCCTTTTGCTCCAAAGCTCACTATGAATCTAACCAAAATCAGTCAATAATACCCTTGCTGCAATCAGAATGCTTTGTTTTGAAGTCCTGAATGACAGATAGTTCGTTCATCATTAAGCCATTCACAGAGTCTTAGGGCACGGACGCAACGCATTCAAGTGCTTTGCCACTGTATAACAAGAAGAGCCTTTAGTTCAACTTCCAGTAGAATTCTTATACCCCACTGAGATCTCATCAGCCTGGCCTGGGCCTGTCAACATCTGCATCAGCATTCCCATCTTGACTTAGCCAGTCTCTAAGATGGTCCAGCTCTTTCCTAGTCTCCTTATCTTCTGAACCCTCACCAGAATCACCTGTCATGCTCTGCTTACAGTACTCCAGCCTTTTTCTAGCCTGTTCCTTCAAACTCTTTCAACCTCTGCCTGCAAACCAAATTCAGACATGTCTGCATTTTCAAATATAATCATATAATCATAGTAACAGCCCCACACCTGAGTACCAATTTTCTGATTAGTCCACATTTTTGTATGTCTCTTTGCCATAAGGAAACACTTGAGGTATACCAATCTCATAAAGAAGTTTACTTAGCTCACAGAATTTGAGGCCAAAAGTCCAAATAACATAAAATGAGCTCTTTGCAAGGGTCCTCCCTTGGCTGTCACCTCATAGCAGACAGTAATAGTAGATGGGAGTGTGCATGGGAGGATAGTTTACATCACCAAACAGGAAGCCAGAGAGAGACTCAGGGCTTGGGCTCAGGGTTTTAAAAACAAGTCGCTCTCCTGAGAACTCATTCCCAGGGACCATCGCTCCATTCTGCAGGTAGCATCCCCAGGGACCTACAGACTTCCCACCAGGACCCACCGCTTCAAGGTTAAATCAGCTCCCGCATCAGCACGGTGAGGATATGAACACTTGAACCTCTGGGGGACAGAAAACATCAAGCCATTAGCAAATGCTTTTTAAAAGATTGTATTAAAAGAATGTATTTTAAAAGATTGCCAAAGAATTCCTTCAACATAGTATGTTGAAAGAGGATAAAGAACTTAGCTTACCACAAACTGTGATAAGCATTTAACCTTTAAAAAGTATACGTATGTCTGTGCTGAGTAAAAATGTAATTATAATAAAAGTCATATATAACTTATAATATATGTAAAATTCAAATAAACAAGTTAATTTTGACAGAGAAGAAGAGAGGAGGTCCATCGCTTCTTTGATCAGTATGTGGCAACGGTTACAATCCTTCAGAGAAACAGAACCAATAAGAGATATGACTAGACAGACAGATTGAGATTTATTACAAAGTATTAGCTCATGTGATATGAAAGCTGAGAAGTCCCATAGCCCGCCATCTGCAGACCCAGGAAGCTGGTGAGGTAGTTCAAAGCCTAAGATCTGAAAGATTGATGGCATAGATCCAAGACCAAGCCTGAAGGCCTGAGAACCAGAAACATCAACGGCAGAAAACTGATGTTCCAGTTCAAGCCGTCAGGCCCAGGGGAACATAAATGCAAACTTCTTCCCCCTTTTTGTTCTATTCAGGTCCTTAAAGGATTGGATGAGTCCATCCACTTGGAGGAAGGCCATCTGCTCTACTTAGTTCATTGACTTAAATACTAATCTCTTTCAAAAGCACCCCACAGACACACCCAACAATATATTTAATCAAAACTCTGGGCTTCTGAGGGCTGGGAGTATAGCTCAATTGGTAGAATACCTGCCTCACATGCACAAGGTTGTGGGTTCAATCCCCAGCATCAATAAAAGAAATATACATATGGGCTTCTCATTGTCCAGTCAAGTTGGCACAGAAAATTAACCATCAAGCCGGTGCTTCTCGTGTCAAACCCATCTTCACAGAAAGCAAAGAAGGTCTTTCAAACAAAACCGTTTACGTTTTAAACTGCAGATGGTCCCCAACTTTTAGTTGGTTCAACTTATGAGTTTTTAGCTTTATGATGGTGCAAAAGTGTACTTATAAACCATTTGGTTTTTCAGTTTCAATACAATAGGCAAAAAACTATGAATAACCTACACTATTATAAAATGAGCTTTTTGTTAGATGATTTTGCCCAACTACAGACTAATATAAATGTTCTTAGCATGTTTAAGGTGGATGAGGCTAAACTATAAGTACAGTAGATTGAGCATGTTAAACACATTTTGAATTAACAGTATTTTCAATTTACAATGAGTTTATTAGGTTATAATCCCATCGTAAATTGAAGGATATGTATCCGTCTTTATATTTTTTGGTTTGTAATCTTTTCTCTCTTATTTCCCATGTGTGTAAAATGGTAGAGCAGAAAAAGAATTCTTGTGCTAAATGGTTGTAAAGTATCATTACTGCAGCCTTCAAGAGTAATGATAACAATGAAATATCCAAGAAGATGTGAATATACTAACAAAAGCACACCAATTGCTTAAACTCTAGTACATCCACATCTATGTCATTCTAGAAAGGTGGGAAGAAGAGCAAAAGTACGCACCACCTTAATAAAATAGCCTCAAAATAATTTACACTAGGCACTTTGACTCCAAGTTTTCTTAGATGTGCTGTTTGGCATAAATTCATTCAAATAAGTATAAAAGAGTAAACTATGTGAAGGTAATAAGTAAAAGAATGAAAAAGAAGCAAGTTACAAACCAAAGGCTGTGCACCACCTCCCAGTCACAGAGAAGATACAATTAAATGCTGTCAAGTCTTCCACAGACATAAAGGCATTTTTTTTTTAAGTATGGTGGTGCAGAGGAAGAGAAGAGATGTGACTTTAATATTAAATGTTATTGGAGTTTGCAAGCATTAACTCAAGACTATTCTCTGATTTATATGAAGGTCAACCTCTGAAAAATTTGAGCCTCAGGTGGGATATTTAATTTCTTAGATGACCTCTAGTGGTCATCCAAGACGCACGTTGGCATGTGAAATAAGAGCTGTTTGTATTACCAAGAATAAAACGCTCAAATAACAGAAGGGATCCTCGAAATGTCTTTTAAAGGTAACAGAAATTGTTATTTAATAAAATAAATGTAGAGGATATCAAAACACATTCAAAAGCACACCCATTATAATCCTAAAATTCTATTTTTAGGAAAGCATCCTAAAGAATTTGACAAAGGCTTAAAAATATTGTAAGTAGGAAAATTAATTTTACCATTGCTTAGCAACAGAGTGTAATGACCAACAATGCCAACTGATTAAACAAACTGTGTTCATCCATTTAGTGAAATACTAATGCAGCCACCAAGAATAATGATTACATATTTATTGAAATGAAATGTGTTAGCAAAATATTGTTGAATCACAAAGCAAGTTAAAATTAAGGTAAAATAAAAACATGAGTTTCATTCACCTTTGTTAAAAAATGTGCATATGTGTGTGTGTTTACCTGGAAGGTATGTACTAAAATATCAAAGGTTTAAAGGAAAATCTTTGAATGATAGAATTATAATTATGGTGAGATGCAAAATTAGTTTTGTTGTATAATCAACAAATATTATTTTGTGATAATGCTTTTCATTAAAGTATATATATAGAATATTGATTCGTGAGATGATAACCAATTTCTCACAAAACTTATCAAATAAGTATTTTTTTCTTATTCACTTGGTCTTATATCTGACAGACTGCAACTATCTCACTATGATCTTTCCAATACACTAATAGGCTTTTTTTTTCTCCCTTAAAAGGTTGAAAGGCAATACAATTTCATGTGCATACTTTTTTCCTAGAGCTTTATTTTTAACTGCACTTTAACTTACTCAAACAGGAAAGTATGTCATACATTTATCTTCTTGAAAGAATAAAGGATTTTTACTTAAGAATTTTTATATCCCAAATATTTAATCTTCCCAACCCCAAATGTTTGAGGTGGAGAGAAGGATATAAAATACAGAGTAGTTTATACAGAGTAATGTATCTTAATTTCTTAAATCACTTTGACTACCAAATGTCCTCTTAGAAAAGGAAAAGAACATTGTCTACATCATAAAAGTTACATTATAACTAAAGATGTATCATAGCACAGTCATTTTCTAAACTGCTCACATTGAATACATACATAACATGGAGACATGCATACCTTTTATTTGCCCTCGGGTTTGTATTGCCTTTTATGTTCTTTTTGTATTGTTCCCATTACAAACTACCACAAACTTAGGGCTTAAAGTACCATATTTTATCAGCCTCCAGTTTTGTAGGTTGGAAGGTCTCACAGGGTTAAAATTAAAACACTTTTCCTTTCCGTCAGCTCTGGTCCGATCCATTTCCTTGCCTTGTCTACATTCCACAGACCTCCAGTAGCCCAGGTCACCCCTATCTTAAGGTTGACTGATGCCTTGAGTCTACCTGCAAGCTAATAATTTCCTTTGCTATCAGACCAAACATATTCACATATTTTAGGGATTAAGACAGGAACAACTTTGGGATCATTATTCTGCCTGCCACACTTTAAAAATATATTAAAATATTTAATATGATAAAAGAAATTAAGGATCTATTATTTGTAGAATGGTATTCTATATAACAGAAGAATCACATATTCCAAAATATGGAATTTGTAGAATAATAGTTCTTCTGCAAAGGTGACCCTCCAAGGAAACATTTCCCAACAGCTTTATGTAGTCCCCTCACCTTGGTTCTAGGTTGACCTTTTGACTCCTATTTCATTTCACCAATATAATATAGCAGAAAGGCACTACATGACTTCCAGTTGGGTTGTAAGAAGGCTTTAAGCTTCCAGCTGGGTCTATTGGAACATTCATAATGGGGGAAGCCAGCTACCATGTACTAAGTGCAGTTACCTTAAGAGTCCCATATGAGCAAGTCCAAGCTAAGCACACTGAGAAGTTAGAATGGAGAAAAGGGCAGGGCAGAAAGAGACATGGGGATGCCTGGCACCCAGGCCATAGCTTTCCAGTCACCTCAGGTAAGGTGCTAGACAAGTACATGAATAAGTCACCTTGGACATCCATCCCAATCAAGCTTTCACGTGACTCCAGCATCAACACTCATCTGACTACAACTACAACCCACACAACTATGGAGCACTAAGACTGGGGTCATTTGTTACATAACAGTAACTGATGGGCTGAGGGGTAGAGTGCTTGCCTCGCATGCATGAGGCCCTGGATTCAATCCCCAGCACAACGATGAACAACCAAAAACAATAACTTGATAACCAAAAGTAATGATTTCAGGTAAAACTGGTTATCAGAAAAGGTTTCTCCATCTATGGAAATCAAAAATTTAGTTAATTAGGACCTGGTTCAAAAGAGTTAAGTCCTTTCTCAAAATTTCAAACGTAATATATTTATAACTTTGCTTTTCTATTTAGAAATTAGGTTGTTATATCACAACTCTCTGGAAGATCTGTGACATACCAAATTGTGACTCTGTGGTTGGAAATTTTCAACAAATTATCATGATCAACTCTAAGAAAACTGTAGAACAGCCATACTCTTCATGGATCTAGAGTCAACAAACAGAATGATCATCTTTTTAAGTTGAGCCTATTTATTTATTAATTATCAAAATAAAGAACTATTGAGGGCCAGAGGGGTAGCTCATGGGTTGAGCGCTTGCCTAGCAGGCATGAGGCTTGGGTTTGATCCCAGCTCCACAAAAATGAATATCTATGTGAAGCACTATCTTGTCATTTGGGCTACAATGTTAAAAGGGGACATAGTTCCTGACCTCAGATGTTATCATCTGCGGGTCAAGAGAGGTGTGCGACGAGTAAATCAATTTTATAGAACAATGTGAAAGGTGTTAGCGTAGGAAGGTACACTTAGGGTGTATGAGCATAGAAGACAGGCAGCTAATCTGAGCGAGGTACTCAAAGTCATCTTCCTGGGGACAATACCTGGGATGAAATTTGAATGAGAAATAAACATGAGTTGGAAATTTTCAAGCGAAAGGAAAAGTGAGAGTAAATGCAGTGCAGAACAACTACTTGTAATTTTAGAATAGGGAAATGAGCCTAAACTTAAATACATAAAGGTAATTGTCTATTGACTTCTTCCACCACTGTCAGACTACTTAGAGCAAGGGCCACCTTTCATGTAACATTGGAAAGCACCGTTTCTTGAAGGTGCCTGGAAGCAGCTCCCACTAGAAGCCTCTTTGGGACTGCACGTGACTGAATACTGAGTAACTTGCTGCTCCTGGCTGATTACAAGTAATCTGAGCAAATAGCAGATAATCAAGATCAATTTGTCTCTAAAAAGACCAGCATGCTCCCAGAAAGTAAGTAAATTTGACTCATGGTCTAATAGTCTGTGTTTGTCCAATTGCCTGTAGCAATAATGTTAGGAATATTTATAACATTCATCTGTAAATCTACACACCAGTTACCATTAGGGTCAATTCTCACCTTTATGAATAGACTTTTTTTGTTTTTATCTGTTGTACCTTGACCAACATCATATTGATCCAGGAGATCCTGATATTTAAAACCAACCAACCCTTGATTCCTTTATTTAAAGAACCCGAATTAATACCGAACATTAAAATTAGATGAAATTTTCTGGAAACTCCAATTTTCTCCTCCCTAAACCTCTTTATCAGAACAGCCAATAAACCAAACCCCAAGATAACCTGAGGTCACCTTCTGCTTCTAGTTGAAATGCTTAATTAGAGTACCCTAAATATAGAAGCAGAAGAAAGGAATCTGCCATCCAAAAGCTGCCCCTAAGCCAAGAGTTAAATTATTTAGAATCAGCAATATTCATCAGAAGATGAAAACCACAATACTTTACTAGGACAACTTCGAAAACCAGAGCTACAAAATTTGCACAAAAGTATTAAGTTATACCTGGAATAAAATGAAACCAGAGAAACCTCTTAATTTCATTTGGTTACTCTAGCAAAAGTAAAGTAGCTCAATCAGCTTCAGCCTGAGTTTCCTTACCCTTGCTCACATGCACAAACTAACCCAAAGTTGTAAGCAGAAAATATGGCAAATTCTTATTAGTATACCTGACAAAAATCTCTTTAATCACATTCTCTAGAATTTGACCTGCGGACAAAACACTTTTTGAGTTACTACCACACACACACACACACACACACACAGGGGAAGGAGTGGAAATTGATAGTATGCAAATTCAAAGAAAATTCTCTTTGACAATTTCCATCTGGCACATGGCATGTGACAGTGCCAATCCCCAATGTCTGGTGTGATGTGACACATGGTGACTCGTGTGATCCAGGCAGATCCCCTCAAAGGAGCACTTTGCTGAGAATACCCCATGGGCAATGATTTTTTTCATGAGTAATGAATGAATTATAAATACACACTATATTTCATGTTCCTTGACATGACATAGCCAGGAGTTGTGAGATGCAAAGCATTTTTGTCAAGTTATTTTATTTTTGTCATTTGGTTGGTGAGCAATTAAGTATAAAGAAATATTCTGTCATAGTCCTATCTCTGTTAGTAAAATAAAAAGAAACAGTCTGGGTGTGGAGTTGGTGGGGTTGGGGGAAGGATAGTTACTAGAAAAACAGTTCATATTCAAAACACTTCATAATTCCTTTCAACTCTTCAGAGAGGTTTATATAGTGTCTCAGATGATTAGACTTAAATTAGTCAAATTGTATGTCTCCACAAACCAAATTCATGAAGTAATTATTCAGTTCTTCAATTTGTTCACTGTATTAGCTACCTATTGCCGTGTAACGAATTATCACAAAACGTTAATGGCTTAAAACACCATTTATTATCTCTGAGTTTCTCTGGGTCGTGAATCTAGACATGGAACTGGACTCTCTAGCTCTTCAAGGCTTCAGTCATCTCAAGATCCAAGTAGGAAAGATTCATTTCCAAACTCACTTACATGGTAGTTGGCAGGATTCAGATCCTGTCATGCTACTGGACTCAGGCCTATTTCTCAGGCTGGAAGTCAGCTCAGTTTCTTGCCACAGGGCCCTTTCTACAAAGTTCCTCACGGTGGGAACAAGCAAAACAGCAAGAGAAAATGCAAAGAAGGCTAGTAACCCAAAGGCAGAAGGGACTTCCCGTCACTTTTGCTGTTTTCTGATCATCAGAAGCAGTTCACTGGGTCCAGCCCGCATCCATGGAGAGTGTTACACAAGAGCATGAATACCAGGCGGTGGGGATCATGGAGAGCCAATCAGAAGCCACCCACAACCTACACTCACTCTTGTAAGTAACATATGTTAAAACATGACCCCTTGCCAGAAAGAGTCACATAAAAAAGAAAATGTTTTGTTTTACAGTAAAACCCCTAACATAACCAGCAAAGAGTCTAACGCTGAAGAACAAATACAGGTGATAATACAAAACAGGCACCACTTTCCTAGGAACATGATGTTCAGTTCTTCTGCCTCAATCATTCACGTCATGTTTCCTTCTCTCCTGGAAAGATGAAGTCAAAATTAACATGCATTGCTGAGGGAATCGTTGACCTTTTAGCCCTCAGTGATCATCAACTGCATGCTGACTACTACAATGAACAGTTCCCAAGTCAAAAGCTCAGATTGAAAATCGACTACCTGTGCTTACAACTAATAGAGCAGAACTTACTTCTACTTATTTAATATGATGTACAGTTAAATAATACACAGATATGACACTAATATGCCCACATAATAATAAATAATTTGTATTTCATCCTTACTGAAAGGCAAGCACTACTCTATAGCACTTAACTACTTAGTATATGTATTTCATGCATACTTACTAATGTATGGACATCTACATGTAAACTCAAGAATTTCTTGCTAATTGATAGCTATTAATATTACTGATGTATTCGTAGTGCCTATTTTCAACTAGATGAAAATTCCTCAACTTTTTCAAAGCTTTCAATTTCTGCCACTCCTCTTTGAATGACACTGAGAACCACTAAGTAATAAAAGATGTCAAGAAAATGACAAGAGACAGTGTAAATGATTCTGCCTACTTTTTACTTAATGATATTGGTTTACACATGTTTCAAATTTCCTCATTTGAAATGAATAAAATAATATGTTTGGAAAGTTGGGGTTTTTTTTCTGCTCAAGGAAATTACCTTGACGTTCACAAAATTTCCTTTTTAACCCTGAGGTTGTTTTGCCCTCCTATCAATACACAAGCACATTCTTGTGGAATGAGTGAATATTTTTCATTTGCTTTTTCTGATGGAAAATTTATATCAATAGTTGTGTTAGTGAGTTTTTTGTCATTCTGACCAAAATACCTGACACAAACAACTCAAATCAAGAAAGGTTTATTTTGGCTCACAGTTGCAGAGAGCTCTGTCCACAATCAGTCAGCCTCAGCCCAAGATGAGGCAGAACATCATGGCAGAAGGGTATTGGGGAGGAGCCCTGCTTACCTCATCACCACCAGTCATCAGAGAGAGGCGAAGGAGATGCCGGGAAGATGAAGCCTTCCAGAGCACAAACCTCCTGCTTACAGTGACCTCCCAATCAGTCCATTCAGACTCAGACAGCCTGACCAGTTTACAGTTCTCATGATCTAATCTTTTTACACCTGAATATTTCTGCATTAATACAGGAGCTTTGGGGCTGGGGGGGACACCTCATACCCAAACCATAACAATACTTTGCATTTTTTTTGGTAATATGTAATTGTACATACAATATCTCATTGGATCCTTATAAATTTATTATTAAGTTTAAAAACATTTTTGGATCAAAGACCTAAGCATTAGACCAGAAACTCTGCACCTGCTAGAAGAAAATGTAGGGTCAATACTCCCGCGTATGGGCTAGGAACTGACTTCCTTAACAAGACTCCTACAGCACAAGAAGTAAAATCAAGTATCAATAAGTGGGATGGCATCAAATTTAAAAGCTGCTTCACAGCAAAGGAAATGATGAAGAATATTAATAGAGAGCCTACAGAGAAAATCTTTGCCACCTGCTCCTCAGATAGGGCATAAATATCCAGGAAACACAAAGAACTCAAAAAACTTAATATCAAAAAACAAATAATCCAATCAATAAGTGGGCAAAGGAACTAAACAGACTCTTCTCAGAAGAAGTATGAATAATCAACAAACACATGAAAAAAATATTCAACATTTCTAGTAATTAGAGAAATGCAAATTAAACTACACTGAGATTTCATCTCACTCCAGAGTAGCAATTATCAAGAATACAGGAACAATAAATTTTGGCAAGGATGTAGGGAAAAGGTTAGCCTCGTACGTTGTTGGTGGGATTACAAACTGGTATGACCATTCTGGAAAGCATAATGGAGATTCCCAAAAAATTTATTTGCATTCTTGATAAGAACCACCATTTGACCCAGCTATCCCACTCCTCAGTATATAGCCAAAGAATTTAAAACCAGTATACTACAGTGACACAGTCACATCAATGTTTACGGCAGCCAATTCGCAATAGCTAAGCTATGGAGTCAACCTAGGTGCCTTTAACAGATAAATGAATAAAGAAAATGTAGTATATATACACAATGGAGTATTACTCAACCATAAAGAAGAATGACTTTTTTGCCAGTAAATGAATGGAACTGAAGACTATCATGTAAAGTGAAATAAGCCAGTCCCCAAAAGTCAAAGGTCAAATGTTTTCTCTGATGTGCAGAAGCTAATCCCAAATAAGGAGGGGGATTTAAAAAAAAAAAAAGAATAGAAGAAAGATCAGTAAACAAAAGGGAATGAAGGGAAGGGATAAAGGATGGGATGGGGAAAGAGAGTGGAATGAACTGACCTAACTTTCCTAGGTACAAATGTAAATACATCACAGTGAATCTCACCAACACATACATCCATAAGACACTAATTTAAAAAAATACATACATGTAAGTAAATAGCAAAAAGACCAATAGAATGAGGGAAGGGAACAGGGGGTGACTGGAAGGGAGGATAAAGGGAATACTGGGAACTGAAGTAGCAAATTATCCAGCTTTTATAATTATGTCAGAATGAATTCTATTGTCATGTATAATTAAAAGAATCAATAAAAATTTAGTTTAAAAAAGTCCAGTTTTAAAAACACATACCTATTTATATACTTTAAGTTCTTCCTCCATTGAAGGCTGCAAAATAGCAATACACTAAATATTCTACTTCAAAGTGTGTATTTTTTATAGCACAGTATATATTCCTTATTAGTCTTTTCACATTGGCAATGAAAAAGTTTGAAAATGACCACTTTAATCTGAAGCATTTTTTTCCTGTGTTCATATAGGGTCTTCCTTCTTCCAGCTGGAGATATAAATTGTTTTAAGAATCATAAAAATATTCCATTTGTCCAACCACACATCTAACTAACTTTACTCTGATTTTTTAATGATTATTTCTAATTTTTCCATATGTATTTCTTTTTTATTTTCCTCACTTGAATTTTCTAATTGATTTACTTTCTGTAATTGATTGACTCTTCAAAGAATATATCAAGAATTTTCATCAGCTCATACTTCAACTTGAATTTTTTTTTTATGTATTGTCAATTCACATTTTTTTAGGCAGTAAGCAGAAATTCCCCTGTGTTCCTTATGGATGCGAAAATCTCCCCACCAACTTTGCCCCTGTTGGGGCAATTCTGTTGGGGTCAAATGAGACCTCCATTTCTATGTAAGTTCTCATGTGATGAATGCTGTCAGGGGTCCCCATCACCCCAGGTTTCAGTCATTTGCTAGGAAGGACCACAGGACTCAGCACACAGTTGCACTCATAGTTAAGATTTATTGCAACAAAAGGATACAAAGCCAAATCAGCAAAGGAAAACTATACACAAGAATAGGTCCAGAAAAACACCAGGTACAAACTTCCAAGGGTCCTCCCTGAGTCCTCCTCACACAGGACTTGCTTGATTCCTCCTGACAGTGTGAAGTGCACTCCACCAGGGAAGCTCATGGACACAGGTTTCCCTGGGGCTCGTCATGTAGGTACCTGCTGCCTAGCACTTGCAAAGCTTCCAGGTTCCCCAATGGAAAACAGGTGTTCCATATGAGTCACATCATTTGTACAGTCTGAACCATACAATGAGCCCTCTCACCATGCAGGGTGGAGGAACCTTCCCAAAATCCAAGTTCCCACGTGCCAATCAAGAGCCAACCCAGCAAGCAGGCCACTTTAAGTCTAAGACCTACTATATTAACTCTTTTCTGAACACTAGTCTGTGTTCACCCTTGAATTCTCACCCTTCCCAGTTTTTAGAAAGACTAGTGAGCACAGCTATAGAACACTGTATTCACAAGCAATGTTCCAGGGTGCAGTATCCTGGTGTATAAGGTAATTTACCTAACCATTATGAACTTCAATTTCTTCATCTATAAATAGGAAGGTATAACTATACCATCTTCGTACTCCGATTGTGAGAATCTTCGTAAAGTGCTCAAAGAAGCAACCATTACTTCTTTGCCATTTACTCCAGCAGGCACAAGAGATCTCACACAGCAGTTCCTCAGTGGTTGCTCCAGCACACACATCAAGCACTTCACTGGATTGACCGACCTGCATCACCAGGGCCTAAACCTTCTAAGTGCCAAGGCTGCATGGAGGACTATGGAACATTGGACAAACAGATCTAAATTTCACATGGAAATGCACAAGACCTAGAATAGCCAAAACAATTTTGAAAAAGGACATCAGATGACTTACATTACCTGATTTCAACGTTACACAAAGTTACAGTCATTAAAGCAGGGTGATCTAGATCAGTGAAACAGAAGAAAAGATCTAGAAACAAACCTTCACATTTTCAGTTGACTTTCAACAAAGCTGCCAAGGCCATTCATCTTGGAAAAGGAGAGTCTTTTCACAAATGGTGCTGAGACAATTGGTATTCATACACAAAGAAAAAAAATCCTGACCTCACACCATACACAGAAACCAACCCACAATGGATCAAAAACTTATGAGCTAAAACTAAAAATCTTAGTTTTATACTAACGGAAACAGGCAAAACATTTGTGGGTTTAAGTTAGGCAACAATTTCTTAGAAATGACAACAAAAAAATGGTCCTTTAAAAAAAAAAGTTGATAAAGTGAACTTCATCGAAATTTAAAACTTTGCATTTAAAAAGATATGTTTAAGAAAATGCAATATGAACACAGACTAGAAGAAAATATTTGCAAATAATATCTTATAAAGGATTTGTATACAAAATACATGAAGACTGTAAATTAATTAAGGACAAATTGATTTTTTAAATGTGCAAAGAATTGGGATAAATATTTCACCATATAA
The DNA here is from genome assembly GCF_902686445.1 of Sciurus carolinensis. Classification (NCBI taxonomy): domain Eukaryota; kingdom Metazoa; phylum Chordata; class Mammalia; order Rodentia; family Sciuridae; genus Sciurus; species Sciurus carolinensis. Next base: position 93,854,723 of record NC_062224.1, read on the forward strand.
GTGATCCTAAACACATGAAAATATGCTCGATATTGTGAGTCACTAAGGAAATGAAAGGTTAAATTAAAATGGTTCTGGTAAAAGGAAAGAGAAACAAATGTCGATAAGGATATGGAAAAATTGAAATCCTCATTCTTGACTGGTGGGAATATAGAGTGGCACACTTCAGAAAACAGTGGAACAATTTCTTTAAAAGTTAAACCTGTACTTACTAATATGATCCAGCATTCTATGCCTCATATCTACCAGAGGAAAATGTAATAGCCACACTAAGATTTGCAGATGAACAGTCATAGCGGCTTTACTCATGAAAGCTCAAAACTGGAAATCCAAGTGTCCGTGAACTAGTAAGTAAATAAACAAATTGTAGTATATGTGCACAGTGGAATACTTGCAGTTAGAAAGAAAACAAACTTCCAGTACATGTTACAAAAGGGTGAGCATAAAAAACATTATGCTAATTGAAAGCAATGAGATACAAAAGACTTAGAAATTATACCAATTATATAAAACTTCTAGGATAGTCAAATATCTAGAGATTTATGCTTGTCGACAGCATGGACGGAAGCAGGGATAACCACGAATGTTCATGAGGAAACTTTCTGGGTTGATAAAATTTTTCTAAGACTGTATTATGGTAATGGTGGTACAGCACATACATTTACTGAAAATAATTGAACCATATACTTCCAATGGGTAAATTACATGGTGTGTTCATTATGCCTCAATAAAATTGTTTTTAAGAAAGACTCTGATCCCCAAGTCATTGATTCTCAAACTAGGGCTTCCAAATGCCTGGAGTTACAGGATTAAACACAGTGCCATTCCAAAGCATTCATTTTACTCGCTGGTAATTTAATGCATTAGTGCTAAACAACACTGTTTTGTGAAAACAAACATATAGGCTATAGAATGTCGTAATAAGTGAAAACAACCCCAATGAGAACAACCAGGAAATTTCTTCCGAGCTTGCTCTAACAAGGGCATCAGCCCCATCATTTGCTTTTGGCAGAGATGCAAAAGCAGGCAGTAGAGTGGGAAAGCTTTGCATGGGAAAAAAAAAAAAAAGGCGGTTTCAGGTGTGCTCTGACAGGAGGGAGCTTGTTGCCATGGGGAAGCAAGGCAGGATAACTAGATGCAGAGCACCCGACGTGATTGGTTTGAAGAGCGTATTTGTCTTTCTCTGGTTGGTCCTGACTTGGAAATTGGCACTAAAAGAGGCAGCTTGGCAGTCGTTGGCCACAGTCTTACCACAGAGGGCTGTCTGTTGCCAAGCTTGTCGTTTGACTTCCTGGACTTGTTGTTCAAGAAGTTGTGGTTTGGTCTCCGGAACAGGTTACTAAAGAAGTTGTGGTCTGGCTTCTGGGCTCCTGCTGTGGATCAGAGTGTTTTTGTCATCTGCGCTCTGGCCATTGTGTATGGCTCCATGCAGACTCTCAAAAGTAAAATGCAAAACCTGACAAGCACATACATGGCAAGCCACGCTGCTGCGAGGGCAGCCTAGCCCCACCGAGCTCCTTCTTACTCCTTCCCTCCCGGAGGCATGCTCCAGGCAGGCTCCCAGCTTTCCAGAAAACCTGAAATTGTCTGAAGTTCAAGATACTACCACTTCTCCCAATTTTGACATGTATTTCTGATGAGGGGATGGAGTTATATTTAGAGAAAGCTCTCGTGCCTCGTGGGGTATTTTCTTCTGTTTGAGGCATACCCTGCACTTACAAAACATGTCTTAGTACTTTTCCTTACACTTTGAAGCAAAATTCATGCAGAAGGATTACAATCCCTGTTCGTGATGTCGATGGCTTGCAGTTTCTCATTCCTTTAGAATAAGTATTGATTTATAAAATTACAAGTAGAGCTGTTACCACATCTGAATTTTTTTTTTTTTTGATTGGTCGTGTGGATTTATGCAGGTGCCCTGGAAAGTAGCAACAGAGGAAGTTTTCAAAAATCCCAATTGTGAGGGAGAGAGATCTAGAAGGATTTTCCCACTTAAACATTTTCACCTCTTAACTGTTTCCTCCAACCCAAGCAACCACCCAGCTCACACACACCAATACACTATCAAAAGCAGGGAAGGTGGACCAAGCTATCAAAGTTATCCTTCATTTGACATTTTCCCATGCACTGTCCCCAAGTCCTAGCCCCCAGGCAGCATTGGTCCAGCTTGCTAGTTCAGTTAGTCTGTGACAGTTTCAGTTTAAGTCACTCATGATCCATGAGTTATTCCTGAAGAGCACGTGTACAGCACAGTCTTGAACTACTAAGTTCTGGCCACAGTACAGGTTCTTGTGCTCTCCATAGAAGTTCTCTCCTGAACCTCACTTTTCTACAGATCTCCCACAAAACTCTACTTTGAGAATTTCATTGCTAAAAAGCAAACCATTTGGTTTCATTTCCATGACTTATTGATCAAGTTCTACCAGGTCACATTTACTCTCTAGACTCTGGTTCTCTGAGCCACGTCCCATTTTACTCCAGTGGAGCAAGATCAGCTTCCTTGTGCACACTGGTCACAGGGTTCGTGGGATTCTCACATCAATCCTGGGAGGCAAAATCACTGGTCATCCTCCAAAGATGTTTCTTTATTGCTATGTAAATATTCTTCTGTGGAGATCATGACTAAAAATAATCAGTAGCACAGAATACTGTTTCATCTCCAAAATGTAAGGTGTCCTCAATAGAATATGTTCATTGCAATTCAAAATTGTAGGATTTTAAAATCAGTGCAATGGTTTCCTGCTTTCAGCTCCTTTCCACAGAAAATGCTCAACAGGCGTGATGTTATGTCATTAGTAATGAGGAATATTGAAGTAATTTTGATAGTAATAATTAGAATGTCAATCATATAAATGATTTACTTTCTTTCATAAATTAGAACAGATTCAGGATTATTCCCTGAATAATACTACTCTCTCACTTTCTTTCCTATTTGCTTTCTAAAATTAGAAAAAATAGTTGGAGAAAGGTAGAGAGAATTAGTCAAAACATATAATTTATTGTTCCTCTGCTACATCCCTTGGTGAGCCATCATTAATGATATGCCATTAATAACTGTAGTAATTATGAATTATTACAGTGCTTTGGGTGCTGATTTTGTAGGTACTTCCATTTCCATTTCAGTTTTACCCATGAATGAATTTTTCATAAGAAAACAGGGATACACAATAAAAGCACCAGTGTCAAAATACATTCTACTGTCATGTATAAATAATTAGAACAATTTTTTTTTTAAAAATAAGCTGGGTGCAGTGGCATGCACCTATAATCTCAGTGGCCTGGGAGGCTGAGGCAGGAGGATCACAAGTGCAAAGCCAGCCTCAGCAAAAGCAAGGCGCTAAGCAACTCAGTGAGACCCTGTCTCTAAATAAAATGCAAAATGGGGTTGGGGATGTGACTCAGTGTTCAAGTGCCCCTGAGTCAATCAATCCCCCATACTCCCCCCAAAAAAAGAAGGAAAAGAAAATTTGTCAGTGAAGGATGTACTCTACAATAGAATCTTTTGTATTTGAAAGTCAGTAAATTAGAAAAATAATATTTAATTTAGTATTCTTCATAATTTTTTCAAGATCCTTTTTCTTCTCTCTAAACAATGCAGTCAAAAACTTGGACAGAATATCAATATACTTTTTAGTGTATGTCTTTCCTTCTGTAGTTCATCTTTCCTATAAGCTACTTCAGACCACTCTCTAGGGTGTTCAAGCAATCCTCACAGAGAACAAAGATCTAGCCACACCTTGAATTTTAAAATTTTATAATACAACTATTTCACTATACAAGAGACAATAGAAAGAAAAACATTTCACTCTTAGTTTAACCTTGCTTGGAACGTGGGTAGGATTGTAATCATAAATTATGAATAAAATTTCAAATGCAGAAGTTAATACTGTCAAATTGTAGCCAAATCTTCCTAAAAGTGTTCCCCCCTCCCACCCCCTCTCTCTAACTAGGGACTGGCTATCCTTTTTCTACATACAGTTTTCAAATAGCCAAATGAATTATATAGTGTGAAGGAAAACCTTTGAGAAGTGCTTTATAGTTGAATTTTTAGCTTATTCTTGTTGGGGTTTGTCTTCCTTGCCCCAAAAGCAAATGCCATTTCAGAGGGGAAAACTACAAAGTAGATCCTGAATCTCCCTAGCTGAGTGATCATTGAATAGTAAGTGTTCAGTGTATGCAATTTTTTCGATTAATTAATTTTAAGAATTTCTCTTTTGTTAACTTCAAGACAAACCACTAGATAGGAAAGAAAACCCAAACCACTGAATCAAGCCTAAGCTTTTATTCTTTTCCTTTTAAACAGGCAGTGGTAAATGTTAACAGTCCAATGTTAAACCAAGAAAATAGTCTACAATTTAGCCTGAAACTTATATATGTATGCAGGCAGAGTTCAGTAATGTGTACTTAGACCAGCAAGAACACATTCAGAGAGTGAGATATGGATTCCAGAAGGAACTCTTTTTCTCTTTAGAGCTGCTGGAGACGTTCGTTTGTCCATTGCGTGCGTCTCTCCCTCTCTTCATGGGTTCTTGCTGGTCTATGTACACATTACTAAACTCCCCATAAGTACAGAAATAAACTTTAGATTAAGATTTGTTTTGCTTTCACATTAGACTGTTAGCATTTTCAATATTTTCTAAGTTACATATTTAAGTATGCCACAATTCATCCAAAAGGGGTTTGAAATTTCTCATCCTCCCAAGGCCTCTGTACACCTGATATAATTAATCATGCCTAATATTTACACAGTCACTGTAGGGTTTAAAACCATGAAGAACACAGTGTCCCTGCCCTCTAGGAACTAATAATCTGGGGAGAATAAAAAGACAGGAATATAAATCAATCTGGAGTGACAGACTTTGATAACTGATATAGATCTACAGAGAAAATATACTTTATGACAACAGTAGGAAGAAAAGAATCATTCTACCAGTAAATCAGCTAAAATGCATGGCCATTCTACTTCTGTAACCCTGAGGGCATTTGCCAGTAGTGATTCATCTCAATGTTCCACATCTAAAACAGAATACAAATGTTTATGTTTATAAGCATGTTTTTTAATCAAGATATTAAATTATTTAATTTTATTTCTTATACTAAATTTAGAAAGTATATAATATGGTTTTCAGGATTTCAATATTAACTTGAGATCACATCATATTTTAATGTAATTTTTACCTTTCAGATGTCCAAAAATGTCATTTATTCAGAATACCTAATTCCCCTAGGGGTCTGGATAAACTGAGTGTGACTATGAATCCTTATTCTTTCACTCTACTTGTTTTAAAAATTCTAACTTAAAATAAGAATCTTAATAGAATGGGCATTCAATTTTGCTATTTTTTTCAATATAATTTTAAATACCTCAATTCCTTGTTTGGGCAAAATTCAATGCAATTCTGATAACATTGAGAAGGATGTTTATTAAATTTCATTTCTAAAAAAATGAAACAATTTAAATATCTATCAATAAGAGAATAGTTGAATGAGCTATTGCCTATAAATACAAAACGGTTTTTAAATATTTTTAAAAAACAGACAAGGGCCAGGTGTGGTGGCACACCCACTCACTGGTGAGAAGCCAGAAGTTTTGCACAAAGAATCAGAAATGGCAAGGTGGCCTCCTTTCACCACGGCTTTCTCAACACTGTACTGAAAGACCTAGTTAATGCAGCAAGGCAGGAAAAGGAAATGAAAGGCACATAGATTCAGAAAGAAGACTTAAAACCGTCTCTGTTTACAGGTAACATAAGTGGCTATGCAAAAAATCTGAAATAATCAACAGAAATTCCTGGAACTAATAAGTGATGAGCACAGGGTTGCAGAACACAAGGTTAATACGCAGGAGTCAGTTCCTTTCCTATATACCATTAATGAACATGTGGATCTTGAAATTAAAAACAATATCATTTACATTAGTAAATATAACACGAAAAGTACTTAGATATAAACCTGACAAGATGTGTTTAAGATCTAAATATGGAAAACTGTAAAATTCTAATTAAAGAAATCTGAAAGGAGCTAAATAAATGGAGTGATATTTCATGTTTGTGGATAGGAGCACCCATTATTGTCAAGATGTCAGATTTTTCCAACTTTATCTATATAGTCAACACAAACCCAATCAAAATACCACAAAAGTATTTTGTGTATATCAATAAACTGACTTTAAAATTGACATGGAGAAACAAAGATCCTGAGGAGAGAGCACAATAATGAAGAAGAATGGAGGATTGACACTACCTGACTTTCAGACTTAATCTAAAACTACAGTAAACCAGGACAGTTGGTACGGGGGAAAACACGTTCCATCAATGGAACATAAAATCTTTTCAACATATGATTGGTGGGACCAGGTAACCATGGGCCCCAAACAAATTCAGAAACAGACCTTACGGCTTTCACAAAAATGAATTCCAAGTGGGTTGTAGATCTAAATGTAAAATGCAAAACTGCAAAACTTCTAAAAATTAACATAGAAGAAAATCTAAAGGACCTTGGATTTGGTGATGACATTTTTTAGATACAAAACCAAAGATATCATCCATGAATGAATGAATAAACCTGACTCTATGAAAATTTAGAATGTATGTTCAATGAAAGTGTTCTTAAGAGAATGAGAAGGTAAGCCACAAACTTGGAGAAAATATATATAAATCACATATCTATCTGTAAAAGACTGCTATCTAAAGTATACCTAGAATTCTTAAAACTCAAAATACAGTTTTAAAATGTACAAAAGTTCTGAAAAGATACCTCACCAAGGAAAATATGCACAGGGTTAATAAGCATATGACAAGATACCAACATCATAAGTCATTAGGAAATTACAAATTAAAATAAAACATCACTATATATCTATTAAAATGGTGAAAATGTAAAACACTAACAACACTGAGTACCATTGAGGATATCAAAATGCAAAAAGTTTCAACCACTTTGGAAGTTAGTTTAGCTATTTCTTACAAAGCCAAGAGTACCCTTACCATATAATCCAGCAATTGTGGTCCTTGGTATTTACCAAAATGAGCTGAAAGTTTTTGTCCATGAAAAAAAAAAAAAAAAAAAACTTGCTCATAGCTATTTACATTAGCATTACACATAATTGCCAAAGCTTGGAAGGAACAAAGATGATTTTCAGTTGGTGAGTGTACAAATTGATATACACATACAATGCCATACTATTCATTGATAAAATGAAATGAGCTATCTAACCTTGAAAAGACATGGAGGGACCTTAAATGCATATTACAAAGTGAAAGAAGTCAATCTGAAAAGGCTACCTGCTGTATGAGTCCACCAATATGACATTCTGGAAAAGATGAAACTATGAAGGTAGAGTCTCAGTGGTTGCTGGGGGCTGGACGGTGGGGGAGGGAGACTATGGGAAGCACGGAGAATTTTTACAGCAGTGAAACAATTCTGCATGGTACTCTAATGATGGATACATATCCTTATATAGTTCTCGAAAGCCATAGAATATATGCCAAGAGCGAACTCTAGTGTAAACTGTGGACCCTGGGTGATACTCATGTAACAGTGTGGGTTCATCAGTTGTAAGGAGCATACACTGGGATGTGGATTATTGACAGTGGGGGAAACTATGCACATGTGGGAGCATGGAGTACCTGGGAAATACATTCTGCTTGTTTTTGCTATGAACCTAAAATTGCTCTAAAACAAAGTCTTTTTTAAATATAAATAAATAAACATGAAATACAGAGGGATAAACCAATCTGCCAAAGCTTGAGAAAGACCTGTACACTCAAAACTGTAAAGCCCTGCTGATAGCAATTGAAGACCTAAGAGAATGGAGAGAGAGAACACATAGTGAGAACACTCACTATTATCAAAATCTCCCTTCTACCCCCTGTTGATTTGTAGCTCGTGACAATCACAACTAAAATCCCAGCAAACTTTAGTCAGAAGCTGACAAATTAGTTCAAAAAAATGCTTGGCACCTAGACTAGCCAAAAAAATATAATAATGATGATTAATTAATTGATTAATATTAAAAAATAAGAAAAATAGTGGAAAGATTAATATGATGTATGTGCTTTCAAGACCTACTATGAATCTATAGTAATCAGAACAGTAATGATGGACAGAATGAGAGACAAATAAATCAATGGAACTGCTATAGAATCCAGAAACAGATCCACACATATAGGGAAAACTGAATTTTGACAAACATGTAAAGGCAATTAAGTAGGGAAATAAACAGTATCAACAATTGACTGCATGAAAAAAAAAACCTAAAAATGAAAACTTTGCTCCATGTCTCATGCCATATGCAAAATTAACTCAAAATGAAACATAATATAGGCAATCCAAGATGGTGGACTAGAGGGTGACCTCATCTCCTGTCACTACAGAACCCAGGATTCAAGAATGGGAGGCATTGAGAGACTCGGACTAAAATAGAGCCACAGGGTAAGTCTCCCCCACCAGGTGAAGCTCAGCCTGTGCGGCAGGCCAGGATACAGGCGGCTTATCAGAGCAGGGCAGGGCAGCTAGAGTGTTCCCCAGGTAGCCCTGCTCCCCCCAGTGGTGGGCTCCTCCCACACAGCGAGCTTCTCGGAGCAGGCCCCACAGTGAGAGACTTTCTGCACAGAACCAGCTCCAAGTCCCGGAACCAGCAGCAAGCTCCGGCCCACAGGCAGCTTCAGGGACCAGGACAGGGCAGCCAGGGACTTCCCCAAGAAGCCCTGCTCCCTCCGGCGGCAGGCTCCTTTCATGGCCAGCTTCTCAGTGCAGACCGCCCAGTGAGAGCCTTTCCGCACAGACCCACCTCCAAGCCCTGGAACCAGTAGCGGGCTAAGGGCAGCTTTCTTCAGAAGCACTGCATTATCAAGTTCCTCCAAGACTTTGGGCTACTGAAGGCTGGGAGGTGATATACTGAAAATCTACAGGGACACTATAAGCCAATAGAGGAAATTGGAAAAATTAACAAAATAAATAGTTGGTTCTTTGAAAAAATAAAATTAATAAGCCCTTAATCACACTAACAAAGAGAAAGAGGGAGAAAACTCAAATTACTAAAATTCAGAATGAACAAGGAAATATCACAACAGACACAACTGAAATACAAAACATAATTAGAAGCTATTTTGAAAATCTTTAATCCAACAAAACAGAAAACCTCAAAGACATCAACAAGTTTCTAGAGACATATGAATTACCTAATCTGAACAAGGAGGATATACACAATTTAAATAAATCAATTTCAAGCAATGAAATAGAAGAGGTCATCAAAAGCCTAGCAACAAAGAAAAGTACAGGACCAGATGGGTTCTCAGCCGAGTTCTACAAAACGTTTAAAGAAGAGCTCATTCCAATACTCCTCAAACTATTCCATGAAATAGAAGAGGAGGGAACCCTCCCAAACTCATTCTATGAAGCCAATATCACCCTGATACCTAAACCAGACAGAGACACATCAAGGAAAGAAAATTTCAGACCAATATCCTTAATGAACATTGATGCAAAAATTCTCAACAAAATTTTAGCAAATCGCATCCAAAAATATATTAAAAAGATAGTGCACCACGATCAAGTGGGTTTTATCCCAGGGATGTAAGGTTGGTTCAACATCTGGAAATCAATAAATGGCATTCACCATATCAACAGACTTAAAGTTAAGAATCACATGATTATTTCAATAGATGCAGAAAAAGCATTCAATAAAATACAGCATCCCTTCATGCTCAAAACACTAGAAAAAATTGGGGTAGTGGGAAAATTGTAACATTGTAAAGACCATCTACGCTAAGCCCATGACCAATATCATTCTAAATGGTGAAAAACTGAAAGCATTCCCCCTAAAAACTGGAACAAGGCAGGGATGCCCTCTTTCACCACTTCTATTCAACATCGTCCTTGAGATTCTAGCCAGAGCAATTAGACAAACCAAAGAAATTAAAGGGATACGAATTGGAAGAGAAGAACTCAAACTATCCCTATTTGCTGATGACATGATTATATATTTAGAGGAACCTGGAAATTCCACCAGAAAACTTTTAGAACTCATAAGTGAATTCAGTAAAGTAGCAGGTTACAAGATCAATGCACATAAATCTAAGGCATTTTTATACATAAGTGATGAATCTTCAGAAAGAGAAATTAGGAAAACTACCCCATTCACAATAGCATCGAAAAAAATAAAATACTTGGGAATCAATCTCACAAAAGAGGTGAAAGACCTCTACAATGAGAACTACAGAACACTAAAGAAAGAAATTCAAGAAAACCTTAGAAGATGGAAAGATCTCCCATGTTCTTGGATAGGAAGAATTAATATTGTCAAAATGGCCATACTACCTAAAGTGCTATACAAATTCAATGCAATTCCAATTAAAATTCCAATAATGTACCTTACAGAAATAGAGCAAGCAATTATGAAATTCATCTGGAAGAATAAAAAATCCAGAATAGCTAAAGCAATCCTCAGTAGAAAGAGCGAAGCAGGGGGTATCGCAATACCAGATCTTCAACTCTATTGCAAAGCAATAGTAACAAAAATGGCATGGTATTGGTACCAAAATAGACAGGTAGATCAATGGTACAGAAAAGAGGATATGGACACAAACCCAAATAAATACAATTTTCTCATACTAGACAAAGGGGCCAAAAATATGCAAGGGAGAAAAGATAGCCTCTTCAACAAATGGTGCTGGGAAAACTGGAAAACCATATGCAAACAGAATGAAATTAAACCCCTATCTCTCACCCGTCACAAAACTCAACTCAAAATGGATCAAGACCTCGGAATCAGACCAGAGACCCTGCATCTTATAGAAGAAAAAGTAGGTCCAAATCTTCAACTTGTTGGCTTAGGATCAGACTTCCTTAACAGGACTCCCGTAGCACAAGAAATAAAAGCAAGAATCAATAACTGGGATAGATTCAAACTACAAAGCTTTCTCTCAGCAAAGGAAACTATCAGTAATGTGAAGAGAGAGCCTGCAGAGTGGGAGAATATCTTTGCCACTCATACTTCAGATAGAGCGCTGATTTCCAGAATCTATAAAGAACCCAAAAAACTCTACACCAAGAATACAAATAATCCAATCGACAAATGGGCTAAGGAAATGAACACACACTTCACAGAAGATGTGCAAGCAATCAAAGATATACGAAAAAATGTTCAACATCTCTAGTAATAAGAGAAATGCAAATCAAAACTACCCTAAGATTCCATCTCACCCCAATTAGAATGCCGATTATCAAGAACACAAGCAACAACAGGTGTTGGTGAGGATGTGGTGAAAAAGGTACACTCATACATTGCTGGTGGGACCGCAAATTAGTGCAGCCACTCTGGAAAGCAGTATGGAGATTCCTCAGAAAGCTTGGAATGGACCCACCATTGTTCCAGCTATCCCACTCCTTGGCCTATATCCAAAGGACTTAAAATCAGCATGCTACAGAGATACAGCCACATCAATGTTCATTGCTGCTCAATTCACCATAGCCAGATTGTGGAACCAACCTAGATGTACTTCAATTGATGAATGGATAAAGAAACTGTGGCATATATATACAATGGAATATTACTCCGCCATAAAGAATGATAAAATTATGGCATTTGCAAGCAAATGGATGAAATTGGAGAATATCATGCTAAGTGAGAAAAGTCAATCTCAAAAAACCAAAGGACGAATGATCTCGCTGATAAGCAGATGAAGACATATAATGGGGGGTGGGAGGGGTTAGCATTAGGGTTAGGGTTAGGTTTAGGGTTAGGGATAAGGAGGGTGGTAAGAATGGAGGAAGGAAGGACTGTATAGAGGGAAAAGAGGGGTGGGAGGGGTGGGGGAAGGGAAAAAAATAACAGAATGAATCAAACAACATTACCCTATGTAAATTTATGATTACACAAATGGTATGCCTTTACTCCATGTACAAATAGAGAAACAATATGTATCCCATTTGTTTACAATAAAAAAAAGCCAAAAAAAAAAAAAAAAAGAAACATAGTATATAAAGACTAAAACTATAGAACTTCTAGAAGAAAACAGAAGAACGCTCTGGGATCTTGGCTTACGCAAAGCTTTCTTATATACACTGAAAGTAATCTGTAAAAGAAAAAACTGATATATCCTATTTCATCAAAATCACAAACCTCTGCTCTTTGAAAAACACTGTGAAAACAATAGAAAGTCACAAACCAGGAAAAAACTATTTACAAATGACATGCCTGATAAAAGACTTGTATCTAGAACATATAAAGAGCACTTAAAAGGAAGTAATTTAAAAAAAAAAAACCTAATTTTCTTAAATAGGCAAAATATTTGAATACTTAACCAAAGAAGACGTATGGATGAAAATCAGAACATGAAAAGATGCTGAACATCATTAGTCACTAGGAAAATGCAAGATGTAGACCCACAATGAGATACCTCTGCACACCTATTAGAATGGCTAAATATTTTTAAAGACTAACCCTAACAAGTGTTCGCAAGTGTGTGGAAGAACCAAAACTCTCATACATTGCTAGTACCATTGCTCTGGAAAACAAGGTGGTCCTTTGGCGAATGGTATGAATCTACATCGTGCACAACCATAGAAACGAAATGATGTGCCCCATTTGTGTACAATGAATCAAAATGCAGTCTGTAAAAAATTAAAATCTAAATAAAAAAATCAAAAATCAAAAAAATTAAGTCTACGTTTATCTGATCCTGTCAATCTATAGGTCTCTGGCCACCCCAACCCCACCACAAAAAAAAAAAAAAAGAGAGAGAGAAAGCATAAAGCACATTCCCTTACAAAAGTCTATACAGGAATATTCATGGCTGCTTTCATTTTAATACCTAAAAACTGAAAATAACCCAAATGTCCATCAACAGGTACATAGGTAAACAAACTGATATATCCATACAGTGAAAAGGAATGAAATATTGATATGAACAATGATATGCATAAAGATCAAAATAATGATGCTTATTGAAACAAGTCAGATAAAAACTGAATGTATACTGTATGTTTCCATTTATATAAATGCTAGAAAATGCAAACCAACCTGAAGTCATAGTAAGCAGATCTTTGGTTACTTGGGAAGAGGAGTAAAGGAAGGACACAAGAGACAAGAGGAAATGTTTGGGTTGGTGGATATGTTCAGTGCCGTGACTGTGTTAAGGATTTCACAGGTGCATACATATGTCACAATGTACCTAGATAAGTGTCATTTTTAATACGTCAATTATATCATAATTGAGTTATTAAAAATAATAAATAATAAAAGTCACCCCCTAAAAAACTGCTTCCTGGTCAGACTGCCCCTCTGTGACCCACACTTAACTTGACAGCAGTTACAACCAACACCCTCAAGCCTCCAAGCCGCAGAGCCCCGTGTGATGTGTGGCTATTTAATCCTCTCGAGTGACCACTGCCCCACTCTGCTCCCTTACAAGATTTCCCTGACACTCCTTCAATTTAGCTGCCCCTAGTTTTGATGCACACCTCTGTGATAGCATCCATCATTCTGAATTGCATTTATTTTCTTCTCAGAATAATACAATGCCTTGCTCATCTTTCTCCATATCTGGCATGATGTTTGACTAAGAAATGAATCTCTAAATCAGAGAACGCATTAATATAATCTACATAGAATTTTTCCTTCAAAAGTGATTACATTCTTGTTGGGGGGTTTACGATCCTTAGGAGATGTTTTTTACTCCCCCACTTGACTCCATGCAATACAAACTGCACCAAAAATAAGTCCAAAATCAAGTCAGGATCTAAGGGGTTATATTTAAAACTTGGACTCCGGAAGATCTTCCACAGTCTCTCAGCTCAAAATAAAAAACTTTAACTTTTGACTCTGTTGATACCACAGTATTCAAAACACAACATGGTTTGAAAAAGCCATGTTGACACTAGGTTTCTAAACAGCCATTCTTGCTCCTTGTGTAAATGGGCCTTAAGTGGGTACCGTTTTACCTCGATGAAAACAAAGAGCAGGTAATTTTGTCAGTCAGAAAATTACTGAGAGATATGGTTAAGCTGTGTGAGATGAAGAACGCAGACCTGTCAGGCTGCTCAGCAGTTGGTAAGTAATGAAAATAACAAGAACTGAGGGGGAATGTCCAAAGAGAGCCGGGGAAGGGCTCCGAGCTTACAAATGGAGAGAAGTGATTTGCCTTGTAATCGCAAAGTACACTTGCTTTATCAGTTCAATTCAGTTCAATAAATGCTTCTCCTAGAATCAGACTTTTCCTTCATAAACAGCAAAGAATACTTTCATAATGCCAGACATAAAGGTAATCATCTTGGACAAGGAGAGAACATTTCCTGAAAAGACTGGAATACACTATTTTTTGGTATGATATACTCTATAATGACCAAGGTGTTTTTACAGACCTTATTTCACACGTCTTCACCCTAAAGTCATGAGGAAGATGAGGTAGGCATGAGCACCTCCATTTCATAGGCACTTGAAGAGGCTGAGGATCTCGCTCAAAGTCACACTGTAAATTAACATTGAGCTCAAACTTGAAACAGCTGATTCTGAAGCCTGTACCCTTTCCACTGTCTTTCTCTTTATTCTTGCTGACCTTCAAGAAATGTAAGGACACTGTCATCCCCCAATCTGGGGGAGAATCCCTTACCTAATCCCCTTCAGCCTTTTGCCATGTTTTCCTTTCCTCTCCTTTCCTGTCAGCTTCTTATAAGAATTCATGCCTCCACCCGCACCCCTCAGTAATTGCAAAATCCAGTGACCTTTCTCAGATCTCATTGTCCCACCATCCTTCAGCATTTGGCCCTGTTAACCAAGCATTTACTTTTTTCAAAAAAATTCAAAACCCGCTAGATCAGCAGTAAAAGAAGTCTTAGGAAAGCTGGATCATTCAAGGACTTTCCAGTTTTTGAATAGCAATAATAAATTACTTTTAAAGCACCTTTATGGTAGTCTTGTCTTCTCAGCAAGTACTGGATGATTTCATATATTTGGTTTCATTTTCATGATAATCTGGTTAAGGAGATATCCCCATCTCTATTTTTTCACCTGAAAAAAGTTAGGTGCATAGAATGAAAAATTAGATCCCAGATAACCAAGTTGATAAGTGGTTCTGGTTTCCATCACTGTACTCCTTCTTCCATATCTCAGTCATTTCTCCCATCCAGGAACCTGTTAGAGAATGAGAGGCTTCATATAAGTTAATTTCACAGATAACAAGTTTTCCAGCAAAGCAAACATTTTTAAATACAAGGTTTTTAAAAATCCTTTCTCATAAGCACCATTCCAAAAATGTGTTCTTTTTAAAAACATAATATCTTATTAATGGCATAGTCAGATTATGAATATCTATTTACATCATCTGAGTGATAATAAAGTTGCCCACTTGTGTGTGTGTGTGTGTGTTTTGTCTCCTCATTTAGCATTAGATTCATGTAAGTCCTGCTTGACATTTTGACTTTTTATATTTATTTCATGCTGCCATTGTGGTGGTGTATGCCTGTAATCCCAAAACTTAGGAGGGTGAGGCAGAAAGAATACAAATTCAAGGCCAGCCTGGGGCACTTACCAAGACCCTGTCTCAAAATTAAAAAAAATTTAAAGGGCTAGGGATGTAGCTCAGTGGTAGAGCTCTCTTGGATTCAATCCCCAGTACTGTAAAAATGATAATTATTATTTCATATTACCTGTAATCTATATTGCTATTCAAAATAGCAAAGGTATGCTTGAAAAATACACATCACATCATTTCTGTTGAGACCATCAAGAGTACTATTTGCCTTTGGTTGGGGGCTCCCTTGAATTTTGGGTTTTTTTGTTTGTTTTTTTGTCATTTGGTGCTCTTTAGGGCACTAATGGGCATTCCATTCAAAATAGATTGCATAGGAAAATACATTTGGAGAATGCTGTGTGTTATTTCTTAGCCTTAGATTGTCCACAGTATTCCATGTTTATTCTATAGCTAAACAGATGGAGACATAGATGCACATATTAGGGTTTCTGTCTTCCTGTATCCTGAGAATTAAATCCAACATGCACCATACAATCAATAAATGCTAGTATACATTCATATTAAATTATCATTGAATAACAGATATTTAGACAAATCATTTTTTAAAAAACATTTCCTGGCCATCAAATTTTACCAGCTCACAGCAAGTTCACTATCCCTTTCCACATTCACCATTATCATAATGATACTGTGATTATGATTACCATAGGCCTCTGTGACCTGCATAACCACAGGGATAATGGTATGGGTAATAACGCACACTGAGCCGGAATATCAGCTTTCCCACAAAACAACTTTCTCGAGCTTAGCTGAATGAAGTGTGTGATTTAAAAAATCTAAAATCCACAGTAAACAGGTGGCAGGAGGAAAAGAAGAGATAAGGTAGAAAAAGAATGTGTTCTTCATCCAAGAAAGATTTTGGTACAAAGGTCAACCCTGTGTTTAGGAGACTGGGGTCTTGAGCCACATCATATTACACAGGGGAAGTAAGACTGCAGACTGAGTTCAGTTGTGTGGCTGGTGATTCAATCAATCATGCCTGTGGAATGTAACCCCGGTGAAAACTCTGGACATGGAAATAACAGTTCAGGTGAACTTCCCTGGGTAGCAATTCTTCTGAGTACTGTCAGGCATCATTATACCAGGGAGAGGTAATGATGTCCAGGAAACCTTGTATTTGGGACCTTACCTCTCTCCCTGTGGTTGACTCTGACTTGTGTCCTTTTGTTATAAGAAGACTCTGGCCATAAACACAGCACTTCCATGAGTTCTGAGTCGGTTAGTAAATTATCAAGCCTTAGGAGGTGGTGGAAGTCTAATTTGTAGTCAGTTGCTCAGAAATGAGGGCAGTTAGGGAACTCAAAATTGGAGGCTGGTATTTAAAGTGAGAGAAGGCTGGTGGAGGTCTATGCCCTGAACCAGAAAAAATTTGACTAAGTGGTTAGTGTCAGAAGTCACTGTAGCCACATAACAACCTAATCTACTTATTGTCCCTCTTTTACAGATGACAAAACTGAGACTCTGAGAGTTACCCAGATGCCAAGTAGATAAAGTCACATTTCAACCCAGGCATGTCTGGTTCCAAAATCTACAGTTTCCTCATCACTATGATGCTGTACCATGTAGGGAGGGAGAAAAAAGCAAAATCCACGAGCAGATTTTTCTAATCTTTTATGTTTCCCTCACCCACATCTACTTGGAGAGCAATATTTTTGACAAATTTTATTGTATCTCTACACATCGTTCAACTTAACTTTTCATGGAAACAATGTGCCCTCTCTCTCTTTTTTTTTTTTTTTGCTTTTATATTTCATCATTTCATGTAATATTTAAATAAATTAAATCATTTCAGGTGCAATCGGCATAAATAGATTTGGAGGGAAAACAATGCTGTGTGTGATCAGACAATTCAAACAGGGAAAGCAAATGTGTCACAGTTGACTAGAGTAGCCTTCTAACCACGAGCGAGTAGTCTGTGCAGGCATCAGATTTATGTGCAGTAAGATTTATGGAGAGAATGAAAACATCAGTGAAACAGGAGTTAGGTTAAGAGAGGTCCTAATGTGTAAAAGGAAAAGTCTGCAGTGACCACAACCTTCTATTGATCCCTTCCACCAGGCCAATTCTAGAAACTCTGTTCTCACTTCTAATGGCATTTGTGCCTTTGGTCCTTCTCTATTATTCCTCTATTATTCCACTCTATTAGCTCCCTCCCAGACTCACATTCACCCAACATTGATTGAGAACCTACAATTTATTTCTGCACTGTTCTATCATCAAGCACCAAGATTTGATGAACACGATGCCAGGTGCTTTCACATATATCACCTTCCTTAGCCCTATTTGACAGGTGAGGGACTGCAGAGAAGCTAAGGAGCTTACTTAGTCTGTGTGACCTCACTGTCCATCAACTACCCCCCTCTAGTCACTTACCTGCTTACCCACCCTGGGTGTCCATCACTTCAGTAATGTCACCAGCTCTCTGGACTCTGCAATCTCTAACCTTTCACCTTACTGACCTTTTCCAACCCTGAGAAGTGTCCTGAAATCTAAAGGGCAGGTATGTATGAAATTACTAGTCACCCGGACACACCTACTGCATAATGCTGGAAAATGGTTCAACAAGCCAAAGCTACTTGAATCATCCTCAAATTTCTCCAGCTAAACTTGTTTCCTCTGTGAAATTATCATAAAGTTTTATAATTCTCTCAACACAAGCATTTTCGCACACATTTTATCTCCTTTTCAGACAACAGACTACTTGTAACTACTCTCTTACCCATCCATTGAACAAATATTTAACTCATACAGTTCCTTGTCTACTGGTATCAGTGTTTTATATCTGTAACCATAACTAAATAAGTATAGGACTCTACAATTTATTCTTAAAAGTGCACAAGCACTATACCTTGACCTAGTCATATTACAACTACCCCTTGAGTGAGTGTGGCAACTGGTTTTAGTGTTTCATGCATTTGCTGCTCCTCCCTAGAGTACTATCCTTGCCTACCCAAGTGACAGCGAGTTTGTCAGGTGACTTTCAGGGCCCCTCTCTGAATGAGGATTGTACATGTTTTTGAAATCAGGATTGGCCACGTGGCCTCCTCTGCAAAATGAAATGTGGGCTGATGTAACACACTTCCAAGAAGAGACTTTGAAATCCAGCCCACAGACCCCCACAGCTTCTCTTTTCCTCTGAGATGTCTTGGACAGAGTTGGCTCTGTCACTGTGTACCTTGGAGTAAGATTACATGGATCTGACCCCAAGCAGACCCATAAAAGACATGTGACCAAGTAAGAAATACAGAGATTTAGGAGTTTCTTCTTTACTGCACCATTACCAAATCTATTCTCATAGACACCAGAGATGCTAGTATTATGCCTATGTTTAAAATAAATCAATAAATGGCCAATCGGGCCTTATGGTGAAAATTGGGCACTAGGTAGGACACCAAGGTACTTATTGATTGCAGATTTCTCACAGAACACATGACATTGATTAAATTAGCTACAGGAATGGATGGGTGTGTGTCCCTTGCTACTCTCCTATTTTATCAATATGCTCTAAGAATTGCTAAGTCAATATTTTATGAAACTTGTACAAAAATTCTACCTATAAAACAGACAGTAAATCCTTCAAAGAAGGAGTCAAGTACCCATTAGAATTTAAAAGGCATATTTGCATTATATTATCAATAAAAGTATAAAAGCAGGACTGAATTTCTGTGCAATCATCTGAAGTTAAAGTGAACTTAGTTGCACCTCTACCTTCCAGAATCAATAAAGGCTCACCAGAGTGCTAGTGATCTAGTTAAGTCCACTACCTTCTAGATAGCCCTTTCCAAATTTCCCCTTTTTCTTGATTTATTCCTTGAGTAGTCAAATGAAACTGTTCTATAATAAAACTAGCACTTAACAGAACATAAAGATAAAATAAGGCTACACCCAGGAATCCTTTTAAATTTCAGAAGCACACTTCTTAATCCCAAGTATCATAAAGGCTAGCAGTGATCTCCCAAAAACATCTCTGCCCATGTAATCTCGTGTCAACTTCTTTCTCTAGATCCAGAAGAGTGAACTACACCCTGTTTGAAAGATCTCCACCCACATTCCCAATTCCTGGTAGTGACTTGTGTATTTATAGAATGGTATGATTTTCCCTTCCAGGCAGCCTAACAGAGCTGCTGGAGAGACTGTACAGTGAGGTCAACTGACCTGTACCACATCCTATTTTGAATTTCCCTTACATACTTCATGTTCTTACTGACCTCTAATGGGACATATGAAGGATGCCTTGTTAAGTTCACAAGCTACATTAATTCTAAGTGTACAATTTGGTACGTGTTATCTTAGAATTTAATCGTATTCAAATAAGGAATGGCATTTTTGGAAGCCCCAAGAGGAAAGAAGGGAAAAAAGGAAGATTTTTATAAAGGGTTATGAAACTCCTTATACATAAGTACTTTTCATAGAGTAGCTTTTTATAGACCATAGGGAATAGGAAGAGATGGAGTAATTGTTTTCCGTAAAACAAGATCTTAATCCTCATGAGGAGAAATTCTTGACTAAGTGCAACTGGTACCTTTCCAAGTTCCACATACTGAAAATATATCCATTAACTATTTTGCTGAACCCCAACCTTGACTGGTTCTACCTTGCATTAAAGCTGACTCACAGTGAGACCTAAGGTTCTTGATTTAGAAACCACTGGACATGTTAAAAATGGAAGTAAAAACTCATGTTTGTTCTTCATGGCCAAAGTAATGTTAACTGACAACACTTATACATCAAGACACACCTGGGTCTCATTAGTGATTGTGGAGCTCTTTGGCAAAATTCTAGAGAAGCATGCTTGGCAGAAATGTGGGGAGCAAGAACAGTTTTAATGGAATTTATAATCTGGATCCTCCAGAACACCTATTTGAAAAAAAAATAGTTTTCATGACTATGGAAGTCAGCTTCCATGACTCCCCTAACAATGTCTGCCTCCTGTGCCTCCTTCTCGTGCCTTTGAATGTGCCCCTCCCATTGCAAAGAACAGACAGATGTAACCAATAGGATGTTGCATAAATGATGGAGTGTGATTGCCTGTGAAAGTCACCCAGGACGTTGAGGCTTGAATTCTGTTTTCTTAGATCACTCAGTTTGGAGGAAGCTGGCTACCAAGTTAAGAGGACATTCTAACAACCGAATAGAGATCAAGATCATGGGAACTAAGGCCTTCTGCAAGAGGCCTTAGATTTCAACCACCACACTTGGAGTTAATTCATTATGCAGCAATTCAAAAGTAATATAATTACCAATTTCAAGAGGATTGGCCAGGATAGAAACACAATATTTGGATACTGACTAAACAGTCCAGACAGAAAATTATTGATGGTAGAGAGCTCTGTCTCTTTCCTGATTATTGGTATCACTTAATTTTTTTAGCATGCTAACAAAATTTCTGAATTTCTGCCCTAAAATCTATAAAGATAAGCAGAAAATTGGATCATAAGAGCAATAGTAAGGTGTCGATAGTGTTAAATGTTTTTTAAAAAAGAAAACAGACACAGGATCAAGCTAGAATTGTTCTTAATCCAATGGATGTGTGAAAATCTTCCAAAACATAATGTATTTGCAAAGAACACAAATCAAAAACGAGTATTCTATTTGTACTTCAAAAGACATTTGATCCTTTATCTTAATTTTACCAGGTGAAGCCAATGTTGGACTCTGCTTTCATCTTATTCCATATAGCCAAATGAATAAATGGCCGGGTATGTGTTCCATGCACAAGAATTCATTAGACAAAAAATAAACAAACAAAAAATTTATTTTGATAACTAAAAATGTAATCGAAAATTTTCAGGTTTAAGAAAATTCTAAAGAGTCTCTCCAAAAACCTCTAGTCCTAAAGTTTAACTAAATATTTATTAGTTCTCTTACCCCTAATTTGTTACTTCTACTCCCAGATCCCATCAATGCTTATGGATCAAAATTTTCAGACCCTAATTTTTCTTTTCCAAGTAACACAACACAAAGAATGAAGGAAAATATAAGCAGCAGTTAAAGTTGCAGGTCCTGGCAAGACCTAATAAGGTTTCCCTTGTGTTGACATTCCCAGGGCTCTACATTCTGAGACCTCAATTCTCCTTTTAAAAAGAGGTGACCTCATGCGCTTGCCATTCAATGAATGGGATCAACATCATTTCCACATCCCAAACCAGAAAAATGGGAGTCATCCTTGACTTCTCTTTTCTTCAGTGTCCACATACAATCTATTGCTAGCAGATTCTATCTTCTCAAGTCCCCCTTCTTTTAATCTCACTTTCCTAGTTTATAGTACCTGCTTCCTAACCACCCTTCCTGCTTCCAGGCTCATCACCTGCCAATCAGACTGAACTCAGAATTATCATGTTAAAATCATCATATGTAATCATGTCTCTCCCATACTCCCCCCAAAATAACCCTCAATGGATCTCCACTTGTTTTAGAATAAAATTGAAAGTCTCAGAGGGAGATGTCCTCCCCATAACATTTAAAATCGCCTGAACATGCTATGTATTAATTATTTCTCTTCCCTACTACAATGTAACCTACTCTTAAATAATTTTGTCATAAATTATATAAGGGAATTCGTTGTAATTTGTGACACAACATGAACTAAAAAAAAAAAAAAAAAGAATAATTTCCACTCTCTTCTTCAACTACCACATATACTAGAGTGTACTTCTAGAATCCAAATGCCTAGAAGGTGGAAATTGTACTTTTTCACATATGTATCTTATATTTTGTACAGTGTCTATCCATTGCAGGCACCAAATAATTATTTTCTAATAAGTTGTTTCAGCTATTACACTGTGGGACCAAGGCAGAAGGGCATTCTCCATTCATTCCAAGTCCTTGCTAGTCATGCTGTGGTCAGTCAGTAAAACCAGCCTCACCAGGGAGCTTCTTCATCGAGAAACACAGAATGTTGGCCCCACCTGAGGCCCAGAGGTTCACAGTGTCCCCACAGGATCCAAAAACTTATTAACGGTGCTTGAGGAACATCACACTGAAGCCCACTTCAAGGTAGACCCTGTGGTTGACCCACAGTCATTCTGTTTAACAGATGCCAGTAGATACCAACTCCTAAAACAAGAGGAAATGTAGTAAAAGGACACCTAAATATCAAAACCCAAGTTGATTAGATTAGTTTATCCCACTAGGTACTAAACAGAATGCTTGTGGTTTGTGTGCTGAGTCAAGACACTGCATCCTGGAAACTATCTCAGTGAGGGAGTATTCTGTGGGACCTGACCTTAAACATTACATTGACTACCTCGCTCTAGCAGGGAGTAGTCATTAAAAGCAGGAACCATCAACTGTGGGTTTCTCTCCATTAAAATAATTGTAATTTAATGATGAAATCATCAACACTTTAAGTAGCACACATTTAAGAACAACTATTAATACAAGTGTTTTCTAAAAGACAGCGAGATAAAATGCAAAATATGGCAATCAGGAGGTTTTTTGTTTTGGGTTTTTTGGGGTTTTTTATCTTTTGGGGTTTATTTTTGGGGGGTTCAGTCACTGTGTACACCTATGTAATTTTTCAAAGCCTCTGATTCTAAGTGTTCACATCTATAAAATGCAGATAAGAATTCCTTAAGAGATATTAATGGAATAAGGTTATTCTAAGGGTTCACATAATATATACACAGGGGCTGGCACATCAGATGCACCTGATAAAGGGAAGCTATTGATAAATTTCATTGTTTTATTTAGTAGTATCTGAATCTTCACTAGCTCCTTCAAAACCTGCTCAGAGTATAGCATTCTCTAATCTAATAAATCACAGAAGTGTAACTCGGACACCAACCCTATAAAGATCTTGAGAGCTTCCTCCACTTCCTTCCCTCCCAGGCCCATCCCTTCTGTATGTGTACTACACCCTGGAAACCCTTCTGCATCACATTTGCTTATTGCACATCTTTTTTAACATGTTGTTCTCCCCCTCTCAACTCAGGATAGACTTTTTCTTTGGAGAAACCTCAGCATCTAGCATACTTCCTGACACACACGGAGGAGTCAATATATCATTGAGGAATAAGTTAATGAATAAATATCAAACCCTGCAGAAACTTCCTTTGGCACTGATCAATGACTCCCTATTGCTCTGTCTTTGATAGAAAATCATTACCTAATTCTTTTTCTCCTGGAACGGTCTTTTTGGGAAACCTCTGCCTCCTTCACCTCCTCACCCTCCTCTCCACAAGCTCCCCATCCCAGCACACCTAGGGGTCTCCTTACTTCCCTACTTCTCTATTACTCTTTCCTTCCTACACACTTTAAATTATTCAACGGCAAGGGCAGAAGGAAAGTTATCTTTGGTTGAAGAGTAATATTCAGTACACCCAAGTCATAAAGAAGGAAAACCTCTGCATAAAATTTTTTAACCTGATTTTCCCACCAGATACCTGATTCTTATTTGTAAGAAACATTTTAAACCCACCAATTCTTTCATTGAATAAACATACGAATTTGGGTTGTGCTGCCGTTTCTCTCTCTCTCTGCCATCTGCCATTTTTCTACCCCTTTTGTTTGTCAAACAGATCCTAAACTGTACTTAATTACTTATTTAATAGCATGCATGATATTTGTGCTTAAAAACTCACAAGGAGGGAAAAGGTGGTTATAAATATTAAGAATACAAAATTTAAACAGGAAAACAGAATTTTGTCTCATGGTTGGTATAAGTTGCTCCTGAGGTGTGTGGAGGGAAAATGGATTTCTAGAGCTTCCTCCCTCATTTCCAGAAATGCCTATAGCCCTTGGCAAAGACCATATTTTAGTGTGCTTCATCCAAAGATGTTTTCTATCTATTTTTTAGTTTATTTTATTTTATTTTTTGTTTTAATTTACCTGTTTTCAAGCTGCTTCTAAAAAAAGTATTGGGAGTAAAAAATAAAAGGCCCATATTTGACCTTAATTCCCTAGAGATTTTTACAAATTAAACCAGGATCAAATATAATTTATTTCTAATTTTTACAGTCTGAAGAAACAAACTGACCACTTCTAAGATAGTTTCACACCAGATTTAAAATACGAAAAATCTTTTATAAATCCAAATGTTCGAATCTTTTAATTTTGCTCAGTTACTTTGCTGAGCAAAATTTTAGGATTTTGTAGCATGTTTAAGACTCCTGGGACACCAATTTCACTTCATTTTTACTTATATTGATTTCTTTAACAAATTTTATGCCTATTCTTATTTAATAGAATCTATATACTATTCCCAATCAATTCTTCATCTTGAATATTCCTGGGATTAAAGGAAGATTATCATATTTAGCAAATAAAATGCAGAAATTAAATTAAAATTACAGATAAACAATAAATAATTTTAATAGAGATTTTGACATAGGTATAGAACTTGCAGTCAGGTGCAATGGTGCATAACTGTAATCCCAGCTATTTAGGAGGCTGAAACAGGAGGATTCAAGTTCAAGGCCAGTCGCCGCAATTTAGGGAGAACCTGTCGCAAAAAAACAAAATAAAAAGCTCAGTCGTAGAAAATCCTTGGGTTCAATTCATAGTAACACATGAAAAAAATAATTTATTTATTTATTTTAAAATGGTCTGCAATATTTGGGAACTACTTATACTAAAAAATTTTTTCAGGTGCCTGAAACAACAAAAATATATTCTTTCACAGTTTGAGAGACAGGAAATCTGAAAAAAAATTTGTCCACCAGGCTGTGCTCATTTCAAGGGCTTTAGGGGAGAATCTTTTCTGGCTTCTTCCAGCTTCTGGCTGCTTAGGCATTCTTGGCATGTAGCTACAGAACTCTAATCTCTGCCTCTGCCTTCAACTCATGATCTCTGAAACTCAAATCTTCCTCTGTCTCAACAAGGACTTTTGTCTTTGGATTTAGGAACTATCCAGCTAATCCAGGATGCTCTTATCTTGAGATCCTTCAGTTAATTACATCAGCAGAAACCTTTTTTTTCCAAGTAAGGTAACAGTCACAAGAATCTGAATATTAGGACATGAACATAATTTTGGGGGGAACAAGTGAAGAATGGCTGAAATCTCAAACATCAGCAAAGGTTAACTAAGCCACAGCTTAGGTGTAACATAATACCCCGAAGTGGGTTAGAAATAAAGCTAATGAAGACAAATCCATGTAAGGTTCTTTTCACCTGGCTTTCCTACCATGGGCACTAGACTTTTTTTTTTTTTTAATTATTTTTCATTTGTTCTTTTTAGTTATACCTGACAGTAGAGTGTATTTTGACATATTAGATATACATGGAGTATAAGTTCCCATTCTTGTGGTTGTATATGACGTGAAGTTACACTGGTCATATATTCATCATACAGAAATATATGAACATAGGAAAGTAATGTTTGATTCATTCTACTATCTTTCAGACTCTTACTTGTAAGTGACATACAAAAGCCACAAAACTTTAGTTTCTCATTCAACAGACACTATGGAGAGGGAATTGAGAGGGAGAGGGGGTACGAAGAAAATGGTGGAATGAGACAGACATCATTACCCTATGTACATGTATGATTACACGAATGGTGTGAATCTACATCGTGCACAACCATAGAAACAAAATGATGTACCCCATTTGTGCACAATGAATCAAAATGCAGTCTGTAAAAAATAAAAATTTTAAAAAAATAGACACTGTGGAACTCCTTCTAGTTACCAGAGTATGAGAAACAGACTGCCCTACTAAAGATCATTATCTAATGAAAGGTGACAATCAGTTCATCAATAACAACAAATTGAGTTATTATATAAAAGTGATGTCATAAAGAGTAATTGGGAACGAGACCAGCTGCTTTAAAGAGGGTGGTTGGAAAAGGTTCTCAGAATAGATGACATTTGTGCTGAGTGCCAAGGGATGCGTGTGATCCAGGTTTGCAGAGATCCGGTGGAAAGCTTTCCAGAACAAATAATAGTGAATACAAGGACCAGGGTAGGGAAGGGATCACTGTGTTCTAGAAAAAGTGGCAATCGGAATGACCAGAACATAGTGAACACACAAAAGCATAAATACAAGGACAGGGCCAGATGGACTAGAGTCAGGTCACTGCCAGACATGAATGACTTATGGTGTAGAGTCTGTATTTTAATCTATGGAAATGGGAAGACACCAAAGGGCTTAAAAACACAAGTGGTGATATTCTTTACTTTTTTAAAAATCATTGGCTACTACCTGAGGAAAAGCAAGAGTGGACACACATGCACCAGTCAGGAAGTCATTGTGGTAGACCAAGCAGGCTGTTAGAAGTGTGGAAAGTAATGCAAATCATTTGGAAGTTGAACTACCTGAACTCACTTGTAGATTGCATGCTGATGGTGGAAGAGAAATGATGAAAGGATTGCATCACCAGTTTTAGGGCACAAATTTTCACAGATAGAAAGTACAATGGCCAACAGTTTTTACAATTAAATAAGCCCATGTAAGTTCTGGACAGCAACACAAATGGGAGAGATGTTGACAACTTCTGAGTCATAGCCACAAAAGGCAAGAGGCGTATCTTTCAATTCCTTTCACTCATTCTGATGTCTGGGAAGCAGGACACCAAAAGAAGTTGCCCTATACAGAAAGAAGTCAAAGAAGGCAAACCTCTGCCACCACCCTGGATCCTTGGATGGTCTCTCATTCAGCAGGGTGTGCTACCTGTCCTGGACCCACCCACCTTAACTTTCTGTTATGTGTGAGAGAAATTAGATTCTATCTCATTTAAACTCTCAGTTGTACGTGCATGTGGGGGAGGGGTGTTGTTATAACAGCTCAGCTTATATCCTAAACAATATACTCAGAAATGGCTATGAGACTCCCAGATTCTTTTTTCTAGAAGCATAATGTTCTATTCACATATTGTCTTTCCTGCCTCCTACCAAAATATCAGTTCTGCTCTCAACAATAATGAGGCCAGAGCTGAGGGGACCATCCAAAGCCATGCCAAGGGAAAGTGAAAGGATTGCTTTTGCAAAGTGCCATGACATACATTGTGTAAGGCAATGCATTAAACACCACTGAGGTGCTTAATTGATGATGAGTGATAAAATAAATGATGAGTGTTAATTGTTCAAATATTTTACATCAAATATTATTTGGGGCTGAATACTCAAGTTAAGATTTGTAAATTCAGGGTAGATATTAGACCCTTGCCTAGGAATTCTGTCAAGAGCCTGAGTCACAGAAAAGATAGCATTAATTATAAAGTGTAAATTAACACTTAGTGAGAAAATAATTATATAATTTGTGCAATCGCATACTTACATTTTTTAACATGCAAACAAATCCTTTTGGTTACCAACTTAAGTTGTATGCAGACTATACACTTTCTCAAGTTGAGGGTTATTTTTTATTGAATGAAGTTAAACACACACACAAAACTCTGCTCCATACTCTTCTTCAAGATGTGAACTACAAGACCAATAAGAATGATCCCTTTTAAAACTAAGAAAACCACAACATAAAGGAGCATTATGGTGCATTTTAAGTCTCTATTTTGGTTTATTTTGTACTAAGCAATAATGTTCCATCAAATATTACTAATTATTAAATATAATAAATTAATAAACATAATTAAGATGTTGTAATTTAATTCTTCAACTTCCTAACTAAAAAAAGTCCTTTAAATATCTTGTCATAAAATATTCCTCAAAGGATAGTTCCATGTCTAGTTAATATTTGTAAAATATTACCCACTATTTAAACTTTTCAGTTGAAAAGAACTTTTGTACGTTTCACTTAATCTTTACAATAATCCTAAAAGGTATTATTGATATTAACTTTTTGTAAGCTAACACATGTATGAGGTTATATAAATTTCTTAAGTTCACTTACTA
The DNA here is from genome assembly GCF_902686445.1 of Sciurus carolinensis. NCBI lineage: Eukaryota > Metazoa > Chordata > Mammalia > Rodentia > Sciuridae > Sciurus > Sciurus carolinensis. The sequence continues at coordinate 93,883,044 of NC_062224.1, forward strand.
AGCAAATAGCAAAGCCTGGGCTTATACCAAGATCCTCTGATTCCAAGTTCAGTGTTCTTTATACTCAATACCTGCTTGGAGTATACATTTCCCAGCATCTATCAAAGCATCTTGCCAGTGCTAGATGCCACACTCAAAATTTTTTTATAATTAAAATAGTAAAGGCTGTGCAGTTCCTGACTATATTTTTGCCAAAACATTCTTTGATTCGATATTAAGGAATTAAGACATGTATATCTAACCAAATAAATTCTTTAAATTACATAATCCCAATATTTATCTCCCCCTATTTTGCCTGCTGGAAACTATTTTAATGCAGAAACCCTGGTAAGTATGAAACTCATAGCCAAATATTCTTTTCTTCCTGTCTCTGTGCTTTTCTCATTGAACATCACCCCATCTTCATTGAGAAACTCTGTCCCTTGGCTCCTTCCAGCTTCCTCAGACCAATCATTCCCCTCGGGCTCCTTTTGCTTTTCTACGCAGCCTGGCCTCACAGTCATTTGGGTAACAACTGATTCATTCACCACCTTGCTAGTTGTTCTTAGTCTCTTGACCCTCGTAACTCTCTGTGTCCACTCCCATGGTCCACTTAGCCAACCTCCAAAAAACCAGCAGTGTTGCAAAAAGTTTCAGAGCCATGACAGTTGACTCCTTGTGAACTCAGAGTAGCAGCTCATCTTAGTCAATCCCTTCAAAGTCCTTCTGTTTCAGCTTAGTTGTCGAACAGTGAGCCTTTGTTGAGCATTTTCAAAATGCGAACTATTGTGCTACAAGTTGAGGATACGGAATGAAAATGACAGACTTCCTATTCTGGAAGAGGTCACTATCTTAGCACTTAAAGACTCTTTGGAAACATGTCTGCTCTCTAGCCCACTCCTTGCTTTCATTATACACTCAGTCTTCTATTTTCCCCAAAAGACTGACGTCACTAACCTGAGAATCTTCAAAATTCTTCTACTCCATCCTGAATCTCTTTATTAGAGTTCCACAGAAGCAGAACCAACAGATTGTGTGTGTGTGTGTTTATGTGTGTGTGTGTGGCAGCAGGTGGAGGCAGGGGTCTTATTTTGAGGACTTGGCTTACATGAATGTGGGATTGGCAAGTCCAAAATTTACAGGGAAAGCCAGGACGCCAGAGGCCTGGGAAGGGTTGATGTTGTAGTCTCAAATCCAAAGGCTTGTCTAGAAGTGAAATTTCTACTTTCTTAGGGGACCTCAATCTTTGCCCTGAAGACTCTTGACTGACCAGAAAATATCCACCCAATTTAAAGTAATCCACATTACACATTACTCAGAATCTACTGTTTCATTGTTAATCATATCTTTAAAAATACCTTCAGAGGGAACTCCAGACTGGTGTCTAAGTACTCCAACCTTGCCAAGTTGACTCGAAAATCTATCATCAAAATCTCTATCTTCATAAATTTTTCTTTGCTCATTGAAGGCTCTCTTTCTGGCTAATGCTAATCCCTCCTTGTGAACGCTTGATCTTCCTTGGGCTATCTCCTCCAAGAATCATTTGCAATTATTCCTTCTCTTTTGGATCATCAATCCATTCTCATTTTTCCCCTAGATAACATGTTCAAGACCTGCCCTCGCTTTAAATAACCTGTCCTCATTCTAATACACTCTCCAGTTTCTATCTGTTATGGGGTGCAACTTAAGAACAGACCGATCACCACTGAGAAGTCCAAATCACCACTGAGAGTCTTTATTAAGCCAACCGACTGACTGTCTCACACAATGCCCCAAAAAAATGGCTATTGGGAGAACAGCCCTGACCACAGGGTTGTAGGGGTTCTTATACCAAAAATCACATTAATCATAAGTGTCTGTTGCTATGATTTGAAATTACACATTAACATCATGAGATCATCGACAGAGGGGGAAGTGGGTCAGAATGACCCTTACCTAGGTACAAACTAAAGAATGGTTGCTAACATCCACACAATCACTGTTCACATGGTACATTGTTTAGGAGCAATAGGAGTCAAAAGAGAGCAATTCTTTACTACATAGGAGTTGCCATTGTATATTATTGAACATGTCACACCAAGTAACTGATGATGGGCACAGAGTCGGGGTATTTCCATGGGAGAAGCTTATTTCCTACATAACATAGAGTCCCAGAGCAAAATGGAGTCTGTTTAGTCATTTCCCTTAGAGTCTGACCTATAATATTCTCATGGAGTCAGATCTGTCAGTCCATCACACTATCCTTCCATCTTTTTAACTTCGTGACCAAATGTCTTGCAAAACTGATTTTCTGCATTTTTTACTTCTGCTTATCACCTACCTCTTCCTTCCTGCTTCCTATGCTCTTCATCCTCAGTTGCCATTACTTCCCCGAACCTGCTAATTTTTCCTATTGAGTTGCTCTCATTCATTCTTAAGGAAATGTTCGGCAGGCTGAATCTCCAGCCCCACCCATCTCCAATTCTCATTTACCAGGAGATTAATCAAAGGCAGAACCTGTAATCAGGAAACTTGAAAACATGGAAGGTAAAGGAAAGAAAAAGGATAAAATGACTCAAAACTTGAAACCCAGCAAAACTTGAAAACTTTGCACGAAATAACATCAGTTATACTAAACAATACATGTTGCAAGAAATTTTTCAAACGCTGAGTTAAACTTTCAAAGAGATTGCAAAATGCAAGTTTTGTAGAATTGGTTCCAAATTGTAGCTGTGCCTACAAATGGAGCTTCTCTGCTCATGAGGGTTTTTTCAAAGCATAAATATAGATAATTGATTGCCAGATGAGCATCTGTGTCCACTAATGGAGCAAGTTGGTCCAGATAAGGAAAATTTACCTAAATAAACACGTGAACAAGCATATCTCAGAGGATGATAGTTCCATTCCTCTAGATACCCAGAAAGGTAGAAAGACACTTATAAAGAAAACAGCTATCACTTCTAAAAAGCAAGAGATCGCAAATGTTAAAAGATTGGCTTGCCCAAAAAGATCCAGAGACATAGTCTGAATTTATCTCTGAAATCCCCAGAGACATAGTCTGAATTTTTTTCTTACTTTTGAATGTAATGTGATAATTGGAATGAGAAAAACCTCATTCCCAAGTTGTTCTAGGAAGGGGAGCTATTAAATGAGATAATCTGGTAGTGGGAAATAAGTGTCCCCTAAACAGACAACCAAATCAGTTGCAAAAGTAAAGCAAAGAGATATTTATGAATGCTTCGGTAAAACAAAACCATTTTACTCATCCCATTCTGTTTCAGGGGATGTGGCTTGAAATAGCTAAATCTTTGCAAATGAATAATTTATGAAAGCTCCAGTACCCTTTGAATAACATAATTTAAACTGAAGCCATTACTGCATAAAAGGAAAAAGAAGAACTCACTTCAAATTCCTCTAATTTCAACATGAATTATCACACAGTTTTTATTTAAGGTAATCTAATAACCATTTCAGTTCATTGCACCCAGCTCAGCCAACTGCTTATGCACCCAAAGAACTACATAGAAGCTACAGTCCAAAGAGGCTTAGCTTTAAGCCAAACTCACCTAGGCCAAGACCTGGTTTAAATTCATTTTTAGAATAAATTTTATCATACATGGGTACATTTATTTTCTAAAACACCTTCTGGATCTAAATAAAAGAGAAGACTTAAGTGCAAACAAGAATTGAAGGTGACAAACCATGCAAAAAACCAAGTGAACTATCATTTTTATTTATTGTGTCAAAAAGGGCCTCCTTTATGTCTCTGACATTCTTATTCAAAAGCTTGTGTTCTAGTTAATATAGTGGAGTTACACAGATACAACATTATCTTTGATTTAGAATTTTTCTCTAACAGGGCAGTTTCTAAGAAATAACTAGAACAAAGCTAGGCTAATGTAGCCTTTCTACCCTCTATACAGAAAATTATGGTGAAAATCACGTGGTCATCGACTGGTTCGTACTTTTATTGTACTCTTCCTGAATGCATTTTGACGTCTCTCTCTTTTTTTTTAGTAGATGACAGAATGTCTTTATTTGTTTATTTGCAGGTGGTGCTGAGGATCCCAGTGCCTCACACATGCTAGGCAAGTGCTCTGCCACTGAGCTACAGCCCCAACCCTCAATGTCTCATCTTAACACGGGTTTACACACTGTCCTTCATCCATGCCATCCCTACCTCTTCGACACACATATTATTATATTTTAAATACTGAGTAAAATTTAATGTTTATATATAAAATTTCCTACCTGGATTATTTCATTTCCTTGAGGTGCAGACTACTATATTCACTTCTTTATCTCCAGTACCTTGCAAATTTACACTCCAAATCATGCATAAATCAAAAAGCTAGTCCTACACATTTAGGAAGGAAGGAAATTAGCACTGAATAAAGTTCCTGGAGGAGGTAAAGGAAGCCTATATATATAATTAAAAGTATTATGTATAATAGGTATAATAATATATATTAAAATAAAAATCATTTCTAGACTATTTCCTGGTTATTCATTGCTGGGTTCTTGTTTCCATATGTGATGTTTTTGGTTTTTAATTATGTGCCCTTCCCACATCATGGCAGTTGGTGCTGGGTTTCCTAACACTAAAGATCCATTCATCCCTCACAACGTCTAAACTCCATTTCTAAACTCTTCAATCTTTCCTTCACACTGGGAACGAAGCCAGCCTCTGCCTCAGCCCCATTGCCTCTGACCAGCCACTCCCCTGTACACAGTGATGGGTCATTGTTAACTAACAGTAAACAAATCGTAATTTATATTTTAAAGCTAGGCTTCTTTCCAACCCTTTGCTACAAACTCCCATTCAGATCTCTTGCAAACTTGGGACTATTCCTCTTTTCAGGTGCAGGTCAGAACTACAAAGGTCAGGCCCTCATAATGGAGGGGAAAAGCCCAAGACAGACTTCCACTCCCCTGGAATTCAGACATAGAAGCTCTTAAGTGAAAGAATCTGAAAATTAAAACTGTAGTCTATTATACCCCAGGAATGTAATCTCACCAACCCACACTGCCTCTCGAAGGGCTTGATTTAGTTAGCTTTCTACTTCCACACCTTCTAATTGTGGCATTTCCTTTCATTTTAATTCTCCTTGGGGCCAAACTCTGATTAAACTAACACATATGGTTTCTAGGATTTTGAAACTGAGCTTCCCCAGCAAGAAGCTACTTACAGAGTAAACCAGTCAGCCCTGTTCAGTTTTCCTTGCCTGAAATAGATAGGGCAGTACCCGGGTAGGCAATTAATTGACCCAGACTCCCTTGCATTTTCTCTGTGAAGACAAGACAAAAATCCTCCTCTGGCAACGGCAGGTTGGATATCAATTTACCACTGGCTCAGCACATTCCAAGTTAATGTACTCAGCTTTTCAGAATCTAGCACAATGTTAACATATTATTTACATCTCAAAGATAACCTTACTTTCTAAAACTTAATTGAAACACTCGCTTTTTTTTTTTTTTTTTTTTTTAAGAAAAAGCACTGATTGCACTAAAGTTAGATTTATGGAACATAACTTTTCAGGTCAACACGCTAATGTCTAGAGAAATGGCAGCTAGCAGAAAGCACGCAGTCTGCACACTGGCATGTCTATACTTGCAACAAAACCACTCACACAGGCCTCAGCTTCTTTTCCAGTCACTTGAACATACAGGCCTTTCTCCTAATAAGCTGAGAGTTCAAAAAGTGATTTCTTTGTTTCTTCCTCATCTCTGTGTCAGTTGGTAGTTTTGCAAGTCTGAAGCTTTTCCGTCCGTGTACAAGGAAATTGGCAAGGGTATTTTAGTTATCTTTTTAACTTTGGTGAATACATGTCTCTACATATTCATCGGCAGCCCTCTTTGGTATTTTATCGAGCACCTACTACTAGATATCAGGTACTATTGGAGTCCCTGGGGCTATTACAAAAAAGAAAATAGAAAAAAATCCTTGCTGTGCACTCTTGTGAAGTTTCTATTGAGGTGAGTGAGGGAGGCAGGAAGGATTTATGCAATCATTTTCTTTAGTTTAAGCTCTAGAAAGAAAATAAATTAGGGAATGTGATAGAGCAAGACTGGAGACCACTTTCAAATACTGGAACCAATATCTGAATGATAAGATGAACTAGCAATGCCAAGACTGGGAGCAGAGCGTTCTAGACAGAGAATAGCCCAAGTTCAACAAATCCTGGGTTCAGGTGTGGTCACTGCCTGTTGGATGAACGAGAAGGTCGCTGTGACTGGAGGATAGTAAGGAAGGGAAAAGGAGATGAGGTAGAAGAGGCAGAGACTAGAATATGGAAGTTGTCAAAGTTATGAATAAAGAGTTCAATTTTATTCTAAAGGTAGACGAGGCACTCCAAAGTGTTTTATGATTTTTAAAGAACACTTTAGGTGCTGTGTGGAGAAGAGATGGCAGGAGGGCAAGGATGGAAACAGATCAGTCTAGAGGTTACTACTACAGAGGCCACAGGTATGGTGCTGGTTTTGTCCAAGTGGAAAATGGAAAGATGAAAAAGAGTAGATAGATTCAAGAACATTTTGGAGGTAGAGCTGTCTGAACTTACTGATGGGCTGTACAAAATACAATAAGATATTTTGTATTGATATATTGACATATCTTTTATTACAGTATATTGTTACAGTTTTTCTATTTTGCTATGAATTGCTACTAATCTCATACTTTGCCTAATTCAAAAATTTATCAGAGATGCGGAGGTATAGGGCAAAACATAGAATACATGGTTTCACTACTATCTGCAGTTTCAGGCTTCCTCAGGGATTCTCAGAAGGTATCTCCCATGGATGGGGGAATACTTTATATTAGGAGAGAAGGAAAAAGAGGAAGCAGGTAACCATGTATGTGAGATGACATGACATGTATTCAACTAAGGATGAATTAGGTTTGAAAATCAGGAGGTATATTGTGGACATGATAAATGTGAGGTTTTCTATTAAACATGAAAGTACAAAAGTCGGGTCAGCATTTGGACATAGAGGTGTGACTCTCCAAATGGTTGGAAATTTCTGCAAAGTCAAGAAAGGGCAAAATTTCACTGTGGAAGATGTCTGTGTAGGGTGACTCCTGAACTTATCCAGCCAATGTCTGACTCCTGGAACATTATAGACACTGTAATAGATGATAGATGAGTATTCCTTCCCATACAAATTTGTGGCTAATAGGGGGACAAAATAATAAACCAATAAACACAAATATGCCAAGCAGTGATAAATGTCATGATAAAAATAAATCATGTTGTTAACATCCATGAGGATGGCTTCATTGGCATGTTCCTTTTGTGAATTTACCTTCATTTTGGCATATATAGTAAGGGAAATGTGAAAGAAAGGCTAATGTTGGGGCAGTAAAAGAGTTGGCAATCTGGAATTGTAAGGAGTGGACTTTCAGGTGAAACACAGATGCTTAAAATTCAAAAAGAACTCAGAAATATATTTACAAGTAGAAGAGGTAAAAGAAAAAAAAGAAAGAAAGAAAGAAAGATGACATTCTACAACAGTGTAAATTCAGCCTAACAAGATTATCAGAGCTCTTTTTCAAGTAAGACTTTATGGCCTTCCATCTCTTCAACTCTTTTTATGCTTCTAGACAAAGAAACTAAAACAATAAAACATTTTTATCTTCTTTTATAACCTGATTCTGTGTGAAAATACCCAGAGGGAATTTCCATTCTTTTTGGCTTTAAAATTCACCAGTATTGCTTCTCTCTAGTTTACTTCTCTCTTTCCTTGATGTTCAATTTCCTTCTCTGTGACCAGCAGTATCAAGTTATCTCTATCCCTGAGAGAAGGACAGAGGTCAGCGCTAAAAGAGTTGAGACTGTGAGTGAGAGAAGTCATAAAAGGTCTCAAACCAACCTTGGCAGCTGTTTTTCCAAAGTCAAGAACAAAGTGAGAGGAAAACCAATAATATGGAAGCCGATACAAATCTGAGCCTAACATTTCATGTATCTCAGAAAGAACTATATAGCTGAGTATTGGAACACTGGGACTCTGAAATCACATTTTTACTATAAGCTTAAAATAGAAGAGTAACATTCTGAATCACGTAACAAAGAAAGTTTTACTGGGAGATTCCTATTTGATTTGTAACACTAATGCTGTCAGGACAAATAAAATTTTTTCACATAAAAAAAGGCTAAAAATTATGATTCTCTTCCAAAGTTGCAAACCACCTTTTATCTCAGTGCCCTGTATTTGCTGCAATGATTTAAAAAATAAAATTCCTCGGACTTTACTAACCCTCTTCAAATTTCTCTCCTGGTAAAACACCAGAAAAACAAAAACAAAAACAAAAACAAAAACCACTGCCTACCTAACATACCAACTACAGTTTAACTCTCAAACCAAAGTCATTGAAATTGATCTTTCTGGTCAAAAATTAAATTAGAGTAAATTGAAAAAGCTCCTATTCCAATTCCCAGCATGAAAGTTTGCCTTATAAAATTGTAATGTGACACATCCCCTCTTTGATACCAGTTTCCCATGGCTAAATCCAAATTAGACACATGGATTAAAGAAATCAGAATCAGACTTCAATCATTATAATAGGAACTATTCTTATAACTTGATTGGAAATGGAATTATAACAAAGGAATATATAAAGGAATTAAATAAATTTACTTAACTAAGATCATTTATCTTTGTAAAGTAAAATTTTCACTTAGAAAAGCATATGTTGGTATTTTTACATTAATGTTTATTTGACTTAAAGAGTCAACAAGATGTATTCTCCACACAATCTTTTGCAAATTTCTCCTGTTTTCCTACAATTTCCAGACATAGACAGAAAACAAGAAATGTTCTTTGAACTGAATATTTGTCCTTTGGCAAACATCTTTGTACTTCTCCTTTTTCAGATGTAACTACTGAGATTGTTTAGTTTAATTCTGGTTAACTACATTAACCCTAGAAAACACCAAAGCATTGCTCTTAGAAGACACTGTATTAAATTAAGTGACATAGAATGCACAGCCAACTGATAACAAGGCAAAGAAGTGACAATAATTTTGAAGGACTATCAATCAGCATTTTATAAAATTAATACACTAAAAAACTAGATGCTTTATAATCAAGTGACACTAATAAATAAGACTGAAAATCATGCTTCTGCATGGCTTTTCCTGTAATTGAAAATACATGAAATTCTATAAAGCAAAAATAGCTTTTAAATCAACCTATGATGACTTCCTATGATTAATATCATTTCTGGATTTTTTTTAACCTTAATTAATGCTAGTTCAAAATATCTTACTTTAGAATTGAACATAATTTTTCCTGGGGGGAAAAAAAAAAAAGCTCATATAATCAATAACAATTGGGGAAAGTATCATCTAGAATCCGATAGTTTGTAGCAGGCTTACAAGCCATAAGAGATTTGACTATGTAGCTATCTGAGAGAAAAGGATTCCAGGTAAGGAGGGGAGCCAGTCTAAAGTCCCTTGGAGAAGCTACCTCAAGATATATGAGCCAATAGTGACTTTAGGGCAAAGATGACTAGTTCCAATCCATTCTACCTGCTCAATAGAGGAAAAGGAGTAAGCTTAGAGGCCACCCAAATCTCTAAAAATACTTGCCATCTATCATCTACTGGGACCATAACAAAATCTCCAAAACAAATTTCATTATCCTTTAAAATACACTAATATTTTTGCTTAAAAATAATCTATATATAGTAGAATCTTAGTTACATGCCACTTACAATTTGTAATTATCTAAAAGTTAACTTAAGCTAAAAGCTTTCTCCAGTAGTAGAGTCAATATTGACTGAGGAGAAGAGTTAGCATGTTTACATTTTGTTAACTCAACCAACATTTATTGACTACACCACTGCATGCTAGACAGGGTGTTAGGTGTGGGAGGTACAAAAGTGAGCAAAACACGTTGCCCTTCCTTTCACAAAATCCAGGGTCTCAAAGTAGGGACTGCAGCAGAAAAGTGTTTTTACTCTCTTCTTTATGAGAGAGTTTAAAATTAAAAACTTCCAGGTGGGAAGCAAATCATCAGAGAGCTTACGAGAACTTGCTGATACTCACATGGTCATTCCTTCTTCTGCCATGTGCATAAGAAGAGAATAAGATGTACCCCATGTTTGTACAAATATGTCAAAATATACTCTGCTGTCATCTATAAAAAGAAGAAATTAAATTAAATTTTTAAAAGAAGAGAAAGATCTGAGGCAGCCAGCCTGAATTATATAAGAAAAGCTTTTTTAAATCTCACCTAGTTTTACTTCCTTCTCCAAAATTACAATATTTAGCATGACCAAACCCCTTATTTATCAGAGTTCACACCAAATAACTTTTGACTGTTTCCAAAAATCATAAGTGATGAAAAATTATCATTATTGAGAATATGCCAAAGAATTTGCTAAATACTCTGAGGGTGGTTTCTATAAAGCAGTCTCTAAAACATTTTAAGTAAAGGCAGCAACAACAGAGTTCTTTTTTATTCAATGAATATAATATTTTTAATATAAAAGCCATGCTACATTTACTAAAAGTAACTCTTATAAGAATGACCGTTCATGTAGCTTATTCGTCAACTTATTTATAATGGGACACTTTGGTGGGCAAGGACTTAAATACTAACAGACACTGTTATTCAATTTTCAGTGCAAAGGTTTATCTAGCTATTAGATCTTTCCTGTACACACACACACACACACACACAAACACACACACACACACACATCATGAATACATTATTGGGTGGGAATCGCCACCAGCCAACAATGTCTTAGGTGGGCATTTCATATGAACTATCAAGAAAGAGATTTGTGCTGGCATGGGAGTGTAATCACATCTGCTTACCAAGCACTATCAAGTCAGGGACAGGGATGACAGTAGACAGCAGGTAGCTCTCAAGGTTTTTCTTGAACCTTCTATAATTCTATGCATGCTTGCTCTACTGTATGATTAGGAGCTACAGTAAACCCCAAGTGAGTAAAGTCTACCCCTAGATATGAAGAAACATTTCATTGGAATGAATGAATTCTAAAGATCTTCACAAGTAGAAAAAATCATCTCCACCCAGGCATTCTCCTTGCTTTTTTCTAAGCAAACTGAAACTTCTTGGGGTTCTGGTAGCACTTCATTATACCTCAGCATTTATACATTTTGAGGTCTGTATATTGCAGTTCTCTCTAAGGATTTTGTTGAGAAGGACTACATCTTATTCATCTATATGTATCCAAGGTCTGGTGCTGCGCTGGGCATACTGTATGTGTGGAAAAAAATGAATGTTCACCACCGAATAAGCAGATGAGGGACTAAATGAGCTTATTAGTATTACAGCAAAATTAAACAGGACAATTCAATTCAGTCTCTTTGTGGATGGCTCCATAAGTCTACAGCTTCTCCTAACTTTTCAGTATCTTCTTCACCTTTATTTCAAAAAGAAAAATAGACCGTTGATTAGCATTAGCCTCATATGTCGGCTCACTAGAGTTTTCTGTATATGCTGTTTCAGGTCATCTTACTTGGAAAAGCAAAGCTTATCTGATCATAGATTAAAATGTGACCTATGTGACATAAAGTGGCACAAAGCTGCTTTTAAAATTCATTACTGTATTAATATTTTTCCAGAGTCCTATCCTGAGTCATGGTTTAAGAGAAATTAGAGCAGATGAGTTTAGGATTTGATAGTTTCCTTCCCTGCTGACCTACTTCCGAACTTCTAACTGGCTGAAGCAATGGATTAGATCTTTCCTCTGCCTTTCCAGTTGTATAAAATTATGTATTTCCCCGTGCAAATATGTAATTAATGTTGAAATGACTGAACTCAAAATACCGGTGACAAAATTCAGTATAAAAACATTACCATTAAAGAGCTCCCCAAAAATGAAGGTTTCACAAAATTCGAGTTTCAAATTTCTATTTCAATATTTTTATTTTAATTCTTCCCCTCATTTATTCATTTATGAACACATTTATGTAGTAAGTGCCTACTAGGGGCCACATAATAATCTAAGGATAAAATGTAAGATCAGATGGAGGTGACCCAAGGGAAGATAGGCCAGATGTAGTTGAAAAAAGAACTTTATTAGGTTGACTCTCTGCAGAGGTTCACTGGTCCACCAGGGTGAGGGCCAGGGAAGTCGCACACAGCCTGGGCTGGGCAGTGCCTTTATAGTCCAGGGTGGGCAGGGGAAGCTTAAGGACTTCATGTCTTCCTGGGATTGGCCAGGGACTTGCTGACCGGTCAGGCAAGAGTGAGGCGCCATTAGGGTTTACCTGTCAGCGCCGATTGGTTGTTCCTCCCCACATGCGCGGGCTGCCTGATGCCCTGCCACCATCCAGCCGCCTTGGACCAACCTAACATAAAACCCTTGTGCCCCACGTAGTCAAAAGGGGTACAGGAGAAAGTAACCTGATTATCACAATTTCATATGAAGAAAACAGAGACACCCTGTTATGGTTTGAATCTTTAATGTTCCCAAAGGCTAAATGTCCCCCATATGCTAAAGGTGTAGACACCAGCTTGTGGCACTACTAGGAGGTGGCTGAAACTATTAGGAAATGGTTCCTCATAAAAGGAAATCAGGTCATTGGAGGCATGCTCTTGAAAGGCATATTGGGATTCCAGTCCCTTACTCTCCCTCTCTGCTTCCACCTGCCAGGAAGTAAACTGCTTTTGCCACACTTTTCTGCACTACAATGATTGGCCCAAAGACAATGGAACCGAATGACCATAGAATAAAACCTCTAAAATTATAAGCCAAAAAAACCTTTCACTCTTCTAAATTTATTTATCTCAGATATTTTGTCACAGTGATAGAAAGCTGACTAACACAATCCCCACCTTTTGATGGTTCAACTTAAAATCTTTCAACTTTACAATGGCATAAAAGCAATTCACATTCATAAAAGTTATACTTCAAATCATGACTTTTGATCTTTTCCTGAGCTCACTCTATGTGGCAAGATTTTCTGTCAGTCAGCCACACCTCTCAGTCAGTCACATGATCATGAGGGTAATCAACCAATACTCTTCAATACACTTTGTTGCTGAGCTACAAAGTTCAGTAGATTAGGTGTGTTAAATGAATTTTCTATTTTGATTTTTATAGTTTCAGTTTTGATGAATTTGTAAGTCAGGAAGCATCCGTATTGTGATTGGGAAAAGTACTGAGCAAAGATTGGGAATGCTGGAGGGAAAAATACTTTAGGCTTAAAAGGCTGAGATATGCAGAAAAACAAGTATTAAATCTCTTGGGAAAGGAGAAATAAAATGAGGCCAAAGAATAAGGAAGAAATATTTCTAAATATTTATTTAATCATTTCTCAAAAGTCATATTTAATTATGTGTACAATGCTAAGTATTCATTTTGAAACTCAAAGTCAAGGATTAATAACTGTGAAGTAGTTTATATTTGACTAAGCCTCTGAAAGACAACAATGACCTCTCTCAATAAAATTTTTAAAATAAAAAATATATATTCAAAGGCACCATAGGGCAACCATAAATGGGCAGAACCGTAAAAGGCTAGACCTTTGAACACAGCTGAAGCTGAATTCATTGAGTGAGGTCTACTTTTACATGGCTTATCCCCTGAGGGCACTTCCCAGCCCATGTGAGAGTAGAGAGGACTCCAGCAGAGAGGCACTGCACTATAAAGAAGTCAGTGGGTAGAGTTCAACTCCCAAAATGGTAGGACTTTGAGAAAGAAAATCCAAAAAAGAAGGGGTATGCTCACAAAATTTACATATAAATTTTCTTAAAATTCTTGGCTTATTCTTGAACTTAACTTCAAAGAACTCAGAAAAAAGAAACAGCTAGAAATAGGAAAGAACTGAGCAAAGACTTTATTTGCTGCACACCATAGGGCAAAGTTTGCAGTTTAAGGTTTTTCAAATTAGAGGGGCTAGGAAACACTAAGGACTTTCCAGAGAACTGTTGTAACACAGAACAAGCCTATTCAAGATAAAGGTGACAAGCCAGTAACTGAACTAGTTTCTAAACCAAAAACTACCAAGGAGAGGGAGAAAACAGAGTCTCTATACTGCACTATTCATAGTGCTGTGCATAAATTAAAAATTACTACATGTTTTTAAAATGGGTAAAGATGACCCAGAAGCATGGGGAAAAAAAGCAGCCAAAGAACTAATTCCTAGTGTTGGATTAGCAAACTAAGACTTTAATGAAAATATGATGGATGTGTTTAAGGACTCAAAAAAAGTAAATTATAACCTCAACAGAGAAATGGAAACAATGAAAAAAAGAGCCAAATAAAATTCTATAGCAAAAAAGTATAGCATCTGAAATAAAAGTTGCTCTGGATGAATATAAAAGTAATTCAGAGAATAAAAATTTTAAAAACTTGAAGATACACTGAAAGCAAAAATAACCAAAATGGGGAACAGACTTCAGTGGATCAGTAAGCTTTCTTTATTAAGCAGCAGAACAGCACATTTTCAGGGGAGAAAATGGTAACTGATTATAGAAGGGGTCTGATTTTTTTATAGGGTTAGAGTGAGATTCGATTGGTATGCTTGAGTGAATTTTGATTCATAACAAGATTTGAATCATTTGTAAAATGCGCCTGTTGGGCAGTCAGGGAACAGTTGTGCAAGTTCAAAGACAAAATCAGGAAACAGTTGCAAAAATTCAAAACCCATTGTTGCTGGGAAAGGGGGAAGGAACATCCAGAGCCCAGAGCTCACTGTTTGTCCCCCTTCTCCCCCACCCCACCCCACACTGTCCTCCTTTCCCTTGGGTTGTTATTTTACATATCCTTCACATACCGACAAAAATTCATTCTGGGAAAAAGAACAAATTGAGTAAGCTTGGTCTTATGCTTTGTTTTAACACATCTCTGCTTATTTTGGTTATTTATTGGAGTCTTAAAGAGAAAGAAAATGGGAACTAACACTTGAAATAATGTGATGGGCTGACAGATCTGGCTCCATGGGAATATTATAGGTCAGACTATGGGGGAAATGACTGGACAGACTCCATTTTGCTCTGAGACTCCATGTTATGTAGGAAATAAGCTTCTCCCATGAGAACACCCCACCTCTGCACCCATCCTCAGTTGCTTAGCATGACATGGTTAGCAATACAAAATGACAATTCCTATGTAATGAAAAATTGCTCTCTTTTGATTCCTATTGCTCCTAAACAACGTAACATGTGAATGATGATTGTGTGGATGTTAGTAACCATTCTTTAGTTTGTACCTAGGTGAGGGTCATTTTGACCCACTTCTCCCTCTGTCAATGATCTCATGATGTTTTAATGTGTAATTTGAAATCATAGCAACAGACACTTATGATTGATGTGACTTTTGGTATAAGAACCCCTACAACACTATGGTTGGGGCTGTTCTCCCAACAGCCATTTTTTGGGGCATTGTGTGAAACAGTCAGCCGGCCGGCTTAATAAAGACTCTCAAATTTGGACTTCTCAGTGGTGATGGATCTATTCTTAAGTTGCGCCCCATAACATTCGGACGCCCCAGCGAGATCCTCGCTGCCTGGTGGGTAACCACCACTCACCACTGACCTGGAAACTCCTGCGGAGGGGAGAGGCCACAATGTTGCTCCTAGGGGAAGGTGTCTGAGAGACGTGCCTCAGCCCCAGGCTGCACGGTCTGTGGAGCCCACCCCAGGACTGAACTGAATTCTCCAAGAGTCACCTGTTTCTGCACTCCCCGGGGGACGGGTAAGTCTGTTTCTGGCGGATTTGTATCTGCATCTGGGGACTCTGAGGAAGGATGGACGCAGCATTACTTCCAGAGTCCGGGCCTGGCAAGACATTGCCCAGGTCCTCAGGTCAGGAATCAGGAGTGGCCACTTGTCAGTGTCTTTGGTGTCTTGCCTGTTCTGTGTTTGTTCGTCTTTTTCTGTTTTTTGTTGCCTTGAGTGTGGATGTGGGTCAGTCTTCCTCATGTTCGTCATATATACCCTTCAATGCATCTTGACAAATTTCTAGGAATTCCAGAGAAGGGCCGCTGATGACAGGAGCTGCTGTGACATTTTTTCTCTCTCTAAATTCTGTGAGAGAGAATGACCCAGCTTTTGAGGTCAGATGGCCTCCTCAGGGGACCACCAAATTGTCTTTGGACAGCCTGAACTTCCTGATTAAGTGTTTTATAGTCAAATTTGGGGGAAAAAATGGCTAAAAAGGTTTTTAACCATGTTCACTAAAGCTTACATTAAAATGTAAACTGCTGCCAATTAGAACTTCCAACTATTGGAGTTGGTCCACCAAAATGCCAGGCTAAAATTTTGATGGCTGCTATCCAAGAGACCAGAAAAACTGGTTTAGAACAACAAGAGGGTGCTCTCCCAAGAAGACCAATGGAAGCAGCTCCCTTGCTGTCTCTTTGGGAAACGCCTTCAGGGAGGGATAGGGCATAACCTTTGTCTATATTCTCTTAATTCCTCTTCATCTCTGATGAGAGGGACCACATCAGGATGGAGGCCAAAAAGACTTTTAAAATTCTGTTTTTTTGAGTTCATAATTTTGATCTGGTGCACCTAGGTTAATTTTTATCAGACCTATTTTATCCAACTATAAGGTTTCCTTAATGTTATGTTTCATTCAGAGGCCAGTTTACAAGGGCTAACTCTCAATCTAATGGGTTTTAAAAAATAAGCTATAAGGTCTTTATCCATCTGTTTATTTTATGTATATGTACACAGGTGTATTGTCATGTCCACATATATTTGGTACCAAAATTGACATGTGAGCTCATAAATTAAAATTTTTAAAAAATGGATACAAATGATTTTGATGCACATGACTTAAAAGGTTTTTAAATTGGGTAAACAAAAGTATGGCTTTCAAGTTACTTACACAGTTTTGTTTCTAGGTGGTCAAAAATAATAAAATGTTAATTTTATAAAATGTCTAATATCCATTGTTTCTAGATTTTTCTTCAAAAGGGAAGAAATGACTGATACAACCCAATACACTTCTCTGATATCTTGGTTTTTAAAAAATAACTAAATTAGATTTAACATATATGGGATTGGTCATGGATGTGTTTGTTAGAGGCATCTGATTGGTTTAGAGAGTTAAAATGTTAACTGTTAAATATAACATCAAGTACCCTTAATTCCTTAAATTCCACAGGGTAACATACTTAAAACATTTTTTGTGTTTTCATAAATTGGTAAATAAAGAGTGTTTAAATTTACTTTATGTTATCACTGAAAACATGGTTACTAAAGTCTTAACAGGTATTATTCTATATAAAGGGTTCAAAAGTTTCAACTATATTTAAATAGAGTTCTATAAGTAGCAAAGTATTTCATCCAATTAAAATGGAGTAATTTATTTAAATTCAGAAATTTATAAGGGTTGTTTCAAAATATAAATTTTAAAAAAGGGATCAAGAGATTAAAACATTACAAGGTTTTAGATATAAAAATATATTTAGTTAAATAATGTTTCTAGGTAAAAATGTCTTTATGCGATAAAATAAAGCTTTAATACAGCTAAATAAACAGCAAGAGGGTCTAATTAAGAAATTTTAAAAAGCGTAAATTAAGGATGAATTTTAAAAGGTTTATGTGTACATATAACTAACACAACAGTTAAAAATATTCAAGGTTTTTTCCTAAGGTCAAATATTAAAGTACTGATATAAACCAAATTTCAGTCTATATGCTAAAATGACCAATAATTCTTAAAACATTAATTTACACTTAACATTGTATTTGTTAAGTTTTATTCTCTAGAACAAATGGTCTTAAAAATTGGGGGTTTGTACAATTTTGGTTAAACAGCAACTGTTATTTTAGAGTATTGTACTACATTACAAAGTCTAAATTTTCTTTAAAAGTTAAACATGGTTAATATAAAAACATCAGTGCAATTATGATTCTATTATTCTTCATTATATATTAAATGTGTTCATATCTTTCAGGTATACGAGTCTTTAAAAGGTTTAAAAGGACATTTTATCAAGCTGGTGTTCTCCAAACTAAAGTCGTAATGGTAATTTTAAACTTATCAGAATAAGAAATTTTATTAGGGATTTATTTATATCATTTAGTGTTCTGTAACTGGACCTGAACCTTATGTTACCTTCTGCACGGGGATAAAAATGTAAATGTATTTCTAAAAGATAATGAGAGTCTGATCTGTTTAAAAGTTAATATCATGAAACAGGAAAACATTTTGCCACTTTACTACACAAAAGGAAAGTTAAAAGCTCTCTCAGCTTTCTTTGATTCATGTTTTAGATGTAATATCATATTGTGTTAACTAACATTCATATAGACTTAGGAAATAATATATGTAAACTTTATAAAATGATATTTAAAAAAAGACAAAGATCAACTTCAGAACTAGACCACTTTACCTAAGATTTTTGAAGAGCTCTGCCTTACCTGAGCCCTGCCTCCAACCTTACTACATGTTACAGTGGCTCCAAAATAAGCCAGACTTCAGCTCACTTAAAGTTATATTCAAAAGATTACTTTTCTGTTGTTGTTGTAAAATTACTGTGATCTCAAACAGGGGATATAATATATAGCTTAGCCAAAATTTAAGATAGCTATCACACAATTAAATATGTTTTCACTGTTGTTAATTCCATTTTGTATTTTCCTTGTAAACTGTTGCCTAATTAATTTTTGCAGAGGTACTGCTTCAAGAACAATCTGAATTAATTTGAGATAATAAGTCATCACCTATAGGATAGCTTATATAGACCCCAATTAAATAAAAGTGGGTAAGTAGCTGTAAAGTCATAGACATTAAAGTTAAAGCCCAGCAACTCTTATTGTGTGACTGGTGAGATTGACTTGCTAGATGTTTAAGATCAAGACTTAAAGATTGAGATTAAAATAAAGGGGCCAAGAAAATCAATGTTTGGCTCTTGCCCTCAGAGTCAGCCTGAAACCAGGGAACAAAAGAACTTATCTAAAGGAGCTTTACATCTCTGGGCCACACAATCTTCCGATCAGAGAGATTGATGAGATAGCTAGAGGATGAGAAGCCAATCAGTGCACCTGCTGCAGAGGAGGGTCATTGGAAAAGGGAAACATCCCTAATGCTTCCAAAGGAAGCGACCTCATCAAGGAGACCCTACCTAGTAAATGGCACTAATGGAGCTAAGAAGCTACTCTCAAGTTCCCCATAAATGACCCCTATGGGAACTCAGTTGACTCTTAACAACAGGTAGAAACAAGGTCAATTTGACCCACTTGATCTTTAACACCTAGCAAGAACAGTTAAAACCAAAACACAGTCATTCCTGGACATTTTAAAAACAAAACAATACTTATTTTAATGTAACTTGAGATATACACTTGTGTTAGCCCCCCCAAAATAAGCAAAACTGGAGGTGACAAAAAGATTCTTAGACAAAAATTCCTGATAACTATCAAGAGAAACTGCCAAAGTTATAAGTTTTTAGTCAGTTTAAGGCCTACAGATCATCCTAACCTCCGATACAGGTAGACTTAATCAATGTTTGCTAGTATGATTCTCTAGCCCTAACTAACAAAAATAAAGGAATCGCTACTAAACAAAGAGATCAGGCCAGTAAAAAGATATTTTACAAAACGACATTAGGTAACTTAACTAAAAGTTGTGTTTACATTCCTGATAACTCCAACAATGTTATAGATTTACAATTAAGACCTTATACTCTCCAGCCTTGTTAGACTTTGTTAGGCCTTTTTATGTGAATAATGTCTCAGCTCTTCCACCTCCTGGTAAGAGATTATTAATTTCTATCAGCTTCATGATATTCATTGACATGTTCCAGATGCTATTTATTTTGTACTCATGGTTTTTTGTTTCTTTCATAGAACAAGACTTTTACCCCTAGAAAGACCCAATTTCTAAAAAGGAACCTTTTACTGCTTGCCCCACCTCACATCGCCCCCTCTCAGCTTTAAGCAGCAAGAGCGGTCATCGCCCTTTTTCCTTACAGCAGTAAAAAGTCCCTACAATTAGAGGGGTAATAATAAAAATTTTTAAAAGACAGTCAATATAGATAGGTAAATTGGGTTAAATCACAAAAATAAGGGCCAGTTTTGGTCCAGAAAGTTGGAGGCAAATGACCTCTGAGAGATTAAAATGTTAATGCTTCCAGAGCCCTTCCTCCACCCTTTCCAAGAACCTGCTCCTGTTCTAATCTGTTAAGTCTCTCTAACAGATTCAACTTACAAGAGAACCAGCCCCAAAAGACCACTGATTTCCAACACCCATTCCAGTCAGAAGACTACGTCTACGTCAAATGGCTCCAAAAAGGACTAACACCCGGATGAAATGGAGGGGATCTTACTCACAACATGGACTCATCATATCTGAGTCAAGACAACAGAAAATGGACAGCCCTCAGAGACCCCAACCACCATCTAAAGATAAGACTGAAAAATGTTAATCATATTTTTCTCTTGCTTAGACTACTCAGGAATAACTCTGTGCTTAACCCTTCAACTTTTTAAGATTACCAAATGGGATGAATTCTGTATACTATTATTTGGTGGAAAAAAAAATTAATTTGCAGCTCCCACAACCTCAGAAAACTAATGATACATGCAACAATATGGATGAACCTCAAAAATATCATGTCAATCAAAAGAAACCATATAGAGAAGGATACACACCTCATGAGTTTATCTGAAGTTCTAGAACAGGCAAAACTACTATATGGTAACAAAAAGTAAAACGGTGTTTACCTGTAGGGAATGGGAAGAACAGAAGTAAGAAAGAGGTCTGGGGTTGTGGCTTAGTGGTAGAACGTTTGCCTAGCACATGTGAGGGACTGGGTTTGATCCTTAGCCTCCACATAGAAATAAGTAGATGGACTAAAGGTAATGTGTTCATCTACGACCAAAAAATAATTTAAAAAAGAAGTGGGGAAGAGTGAATTTCTGGGGAGGTACAAATGTTCTGTATCTTGATTTTACTGATAGTTACACAAGAATATACACTTATCAAACTCATTAAATTACACATATAATTAAAGCTCTGTATATGTCACTGTACGAAAATCTTGCCTCAATAAAAAATGGAATATAAAAAAAGAAACATTTTTATCAAATTCAATTCTATGCTAAAAATGTGAATATAGATCAGCCTGGATATATGAAACCAGCATCTGAGATAATAGGGAGGAAATTTTGCTTTTGCTGTAAATTACCTTATGATAAAAGATTTATCTATGTTGGACTCCACATTTATCATCAGAACACACAACAGTTTCTACCAAGCAAATTCCTGGACTAATAAAGAGGATCATTCCAAACATCTCTGAAATAATTGATAATACTTTGATAATTCTTTCCACTGTCTCTTACCAAAAGACAAGGAAATTGGAACTGTGGGGTGGCAGCCTCTGTCTAAAGAATTTGGTGGCATCTTGAATTGAAACAAAGCTGTTTTCCTTTGAAAGGACCGCATTCACAATGCTGTAGAACCGCTGCCTCCCTGGCTCCCTACTGGGCTTGGCCTGCAAGTAACCTCTGATGAATTGAATGTCTCTCAGTAATGCTGACCAACAGGAAACTGCATAAAATGTCTTCTCAAAATAGAGAACTAAAGCCATATTCTAAAAATTACATACAGCTGGCAGAGCTCACACAGGACTCTTAATAACTGCTTTCTCCAAATGGCCAAACGTGGGTCATACTGCAGTTGGAGCAGAATGAAGAAGAGAGAAGCTTGAGGAGTTCAGGGTACTTCAAGGCACTTACAGCTTCTCATCATGACCCTTGGAACTCCTCATATCCCTGTCCTCTCATTTTCCACAATCAAGAACATTTGTAATTTCAGGTTATGGAAGAAAGGACCTCTGTATCACTAGGACCTTCAAAGGTCCAGATGAGACCCTGGCTAGTTCACCATATTGATGGATAAGGACAGAGTCAGTTGAATGCCTGTGTTGATCCAAGTTAGGTATCCTAGGACCCTGCCTGCTCCATCCAATCACTTTTGAATTACCTTGATTTCAGTCTAAGTGATCTCTCTTGGAATCCTTTGTTTGCAAGAGTAAGGGTGCTAGGCATTAGGGAAGAGCAAGTACATCCATATGTACCATCATAGAAGTATCCCTGCCCCACTTACAACAGCTGAAGCTCAGCTGCACCTACTGGAGTAAGATCCCTGTTCTGCCTTTGAATTTCAGCCTGTGATGTTAAGCCGGCTGTATATTAAATGCAGACAGATGTGGAGGGGAAATAAACATTCATAATCAGAACCACACATATACAATTTTTAGATTTTCTTTTCATTTCTAAATGAAGATCTGAAATGTCTTTCTAAAAGGGCAAAGTGATATGAGAAATCCTTCACTTTCTGTGTCTATTTTCCTAAATTTCTATTATGGCATTACCCATATTATGCTTTAACATATCAGCACAAACTTATGCAACAGAATGTCAAGCGAGATTATCTTATCCTGGAATTGAGGTTAATGCTCAAAGCAGAGAACAAAAAAATACTAAGTACCTCACACTCTAAATAGACCCTATCCCTAGTAGATGAGCTTCTCACAGCCCCACAGGGATTATTGAGCATTATCAGGTCAGAACAGTCCCAACCAAGAAACAAACACTCTCACTCCCTCTAAAGTAAAAGGAATCCTGGAGAGAAATAAGTCATCAGCCCTGTAGGGCATGCAGTGTCTGTGGTGAAAGGCTATTATTTCCTCCCCTCTCTCCTGGAAATGAAAGGGAGATGCATTCTCTCCCCCCATGTCAGGTAAAGAGGACTCCAGTCAGGGAAATGTGTAAGCAAGGAAAACTCCATCTCCTTCCATGATAAGAACCAACCCAGTCCCTGTGTTGTTCCATATTTAAATGTTGGGTTTTTTTATTTGGTGAAATATACATAATATAAAATTACCCCTTTAACCAATTTAAGTGAACGGTTCTGTGGTATTAAGTACATTCACATGTCATCAACACTATCAATCTCCGGTTGTATATAAATATAGTCATTGATTTTTGTGCCACCCAGCTATCCCCACTCACAAGGTGAGAGGGTTCCCTGAGCCTAGGGACTAGATGTCCTTTACAGTCTTTGGTTATTTCCATGAACTCCCTCAAGCTTGGGAAAATAGTTGAACACAGAAATGAATTGTGAATTCTAGTCTAGAGTTTGCTGGAGGCAGTAAGAACTTTTCTATAAAACCAGGAAGATATGAAAAAGAACTGTGGAAATTTGTTAGCTCCATATGAAGAAGCATGGAATGAAGAGAGAAGAAATAGAGAGAAAGAAGTCATGAAGTCACTCAAGTAGCAATAAGGCCAATGGTTTTCCTAGGCCAGAGAATGTATTTGAAAAAATAATTCTGGAGACAGAATGAGATACAGGGATTCTTCAGGGATGTTCCTTGGAGAGAGAGGGGTCAGGTGAAACCTAAATAGAAATCACCTTAGCCTAGGCCACCATGATCAAACTAAATCAGATTGACCACTGCCTCTCCAGTCCCTCTTCCTTACTCCAAATACTGAAGCAGTTAGGACTTTGCACAGACATCGGGCACAAATATTCCAAAGCCAGATCACAATATATTTCTCCAGCTAGCTTGACTTGAAGGGAGGAAGCAAACTTTCAACCAAGGCTACAGATTTTTAAGTAGACCCAACTGATTCTTGAATACTGAAATTGAGCTGTCCTAATAATCAGAAAGTCATAGAATTTTTAATAAAATGTTAAAGGAATGGTTATTCAATGGCAACAGGGAACTTAACAGAATATATTATCAGAAAAATTTAAGAATTTATATTTCTATACCAAGATATAATTCCTCAACAAATTTGATACTCAAGGAGCTGGATGAGTAAGAGAGGGGTGTAAAGAAATGAATGGCTTTGTGTCCCAATTAAGGCAAAAGAAAGCCTCTGAGGGATTTTAAATAAGTCATAGTGTTGGAGTGATGTTTGTGTAGAGCATCATAAAGGAGTGGTGAGAAAAAAGGAAAACTAGTTACAGTGTTATTTTCATCCTAGTAAGAAATAATAAGGACCTTCTGAACCACAGCAGTGACCCAGCAAATAGAAGTGGGGGGGGGGAATTAAGATAAGATAGAAATGACAGGAATTAAGAACAAGTTAGAACTGGGAGTTTAGAATTTGTTGTGTAAGAAAAAGCCTATAGTTTTGATACGGCTGAGTGGATAGATAATAATGACCCACTCTTTCCGACACAGGAAATATGGAAGAGAGAGTTTCTTTTTGTGATCATATGATGCCCTGATTGAATATTTCTATACAGTTATTAGAGAGATTCTGAATATTTCCAACACAAATGAATTATGTCTGACATGACAGATATGCCAGTAACCCTGTTCTGATCATTACACATTATGTAAATGTATTGAAATGCCACATTGTACCCCATAATATGTACAATTACTATGTATCCATTTTATTAAAAATTTAAAAAGAAAAGATGATGACCATACACTTCATGAATGTAGCAAAATGTATAATTTGGCACATAGCAGACATGCACTATTTATTGAACAAATATGTTTAATTTGGGCAAGCTTGGAATAAGAGGCTCATAGGTCAACCACGTGGATATGATTGGCAGAGTTGATGTACTGGTCTTAAAGCTGAGAAAGATGGTATGGCAAAATGATTTTAAGATCACTAGTATGCAGATGAAAGAGCAGCAAGATCAGAAACTTGGGGAAAAACAATATTTTAAGTTCTGGGCCAAAAAAAAAGAAGAGCTGTCAATTGAAAAAGGTCAGAGAGAATCCAGAAAAAACATGCAGAGTGGTGTCTCAAAATCCCAAACAGTAAACTTCTAGGAAGGAGTGGTCAGCAAGGGCAAATGCTGCAGAGAGGTCAAGAGAGATAAGAACTAGAAATTTCCGGTGTGTAATGACTGCGTGTAGAAACTAGAGAAACATCGGTAAAAAGGCAATTTCGGGGTCGTGTCAGGAGCAGAGGCCACGTGGCTGAAAGGGAGATGAGAGGGAGGCTCACAATGTTGACTATTACTTTATGAAGTTTAAATTCAAAGGGAAACATGAAGACAGGGTGGTAAGAACAATGGTTGAGGGAGGAAGTTCAGAAGAGTGGTAAGGGGGTGTGACCCAGACAGGAAAGTCAGAGGAGAAGCACCAGCTTTGTCTGGTCATTGGCAGCCACTGACCATGTACATGAACTGAGAGGAAAGATCCCCCAGAAGAAGAGACTTTGGAGACATGGGAGGCAGAGAGGATAACAAACACAAAAAAGCAGGGAAGAGACTCGAAGTTATGGGATCAACAATTCAAGCAGATGAAGCCATGGAGTTTGTTTTCAATGAGATGAAATAAGAGTGATTCCAGATTTCCCCAAGTAGCCTGGCCCCCTGCGGTGGGAGGTGCCTCTCAAGGCTAGCTTCTCGGACCAGACCGCCCAGTGAGAGGCTTTCTACATAGACCAGACCACAAGTCCCCGAACCAACGGAGAGCTTCGATCCGCAAGCAGCCTCTGGGATCAGGGCAGAGCAGCCAGAGACCTCTTCAGGCGGCTCTGCCCACTCCGGCTGCAGGCTCTTTTCACGGGGTGATCCAAGATGGTGGCCTAGAGGGTGACTGCACCCCCAGTCGCTTCAGAACACAGGAGTTAAGAAGGGGAGGCATTGAGAGACTCGGACTGAAATAGAGCCACAGATGAGTCTGCCCACTGGGTAAAGCTCGACCCGGGTGGCAGGCCCAGATAGAGGTGGCTTATCGGAGCCGGGCAGGGCAGCTAGAGTCTTCCACAGGCAGCCCTGCGCACTCCGGCAGTGGGCCCCGCCCACACAGCCAGCTTCCCCAGGTTCTTGGAACGGGCCCCCTAGTGAGAGCCTTTCTGACCAGAACAAGCTCCAAGTCCCGGAGCCAGTGCAGCGCAGCGTACTCCGGCACGCAAGCAGCATCAGGGACCAGGATAGGGCAGCCAGAGACCTCCCCAAGTAGCCTGGACCCCTGCGGTGGGAGATGCCTTTCAAGGCTAGCTTCTCAGACCAGACCGCCCAGTGAGAGGCTTTCTACATAGAACCAGACCACAAATCCCCAAACCAACGGAGAGCTTCGATCTGCAAGCAGCCTCTGGGATCAGGGCAGGGCAGCCAGAGACCTCTTCAGGCGGCTCTGCCCACTCCGGCTGCAGGCTCTTTTCATGGGGCGATCCAAGATGGCGGCCTAGAGGGTGACTGCACCCCCAGTCGCTCCAGAACACAGGAGTTAAGAAGGGGAGGCATTGAGAGACTCGGACTGAAATAGAGCCACAGGTGAGTCTGCCCACTGGGTAAACTCGGCCCGGGTGGCAGGCCCAGATAGAGGTGGCTTATCGGAGCCGGGCAGGGCAGCTAGAGTCTTCCACAGGCAGCCCTGCACACTCCGGCGGTGGGCTCCTTCCACACGGCCAGCTGCACGGTGCAGGACCCCAGCGAGAGCCTTTCCGCACAGAGCCACCTCCAAGCCCTGGAACCAGTAGGGGGCTAGGGGCAACTTTCTTTGGATGCACTGCATTATCAAATTCCTCCAAGACTTTGGGCTACTGAAGGCTGGGAGGTGATACACTGGAAATCTACCGGGACACTATAAGCCAATAGAGGAAATCTGCAATATCTCAGGGTCCCACTGACCAATATGAGAAAACAAGGGAAGAAAATGTCCCAAACAAACCTAGATACTACATCAATAAAACCCAATGACAGCACAGCAGAAGAAATGTCAGAAAGGGAGTTCAGAACGTACGTAATTAAAACGATCAGGGAAGCAAATGAGGAGATGAAAGAGCAAATGCAGGCATTGAAGGAGGAGATGAAAGAGCAAATGCAGGCATTAAATGATCACACCAATCAACAGTTAAAAGACCAAATACGGGAAGCAAGAGATCATTTCAATAAAGAGTTAGAGATACTGAAAAAAAAGCAAACTGAAATACTTGAAATGAAGGAAACAATAAACCAAGTGAAAAACTCCATAGAAAGCATAACCAATAGGATAGAACACCTGGAAGACAGAACCTCAGACATTGAAGACAAATTATTTAATCTTGAAAACAAAGTTGACCAAACAGAGAAGATGGTAAGAAATCATGAACAGAATCTGCAAGAACTATGGGATTTCATGAAAAGGCCAAATTTAAGAATTATTGGGATTGAGGAAGGCTTAAGAGAAACAAACCAAAGGTATGAAAAATCTATTCAATGAAATAATATCAGAAAATTTCCCAAATCTGAAGAATGAAATGGAAAACCAAGTACAAGAGGCTTATAGAACTCCAAACATACAAAATTACAACAGACCCACACCAAGGCACATTATTATGAAAATACCTAACATACAAAATAAAGGCAGAATTTTAAAGGCCGTGAGAGAAAAGAATCAAATTACATTCAGAGGGAAACCAATAAGAATATCAGCAGATTTTTCAATCCAGACCCTAAAAGCTAGAAGGGGCTGGAACAACATATACCAAGCCCTGAAAGAAAATGGATGCCAACCAAGAATCTTATACCCAGCAAAACTTCAAATTTGACAATGAAATAAGATCCTTCCATGATAAACAAAAGCTAAAGGAATTTACAAAAAGAAAGCCAGCATTACAGAACATTCTCAGCAAAATATTCCATGAGGAAGAGATGAAAAACAACGATGCAAATCAGCAACAGGAGGCGCTAGCCTAAAGGAATAGCCAAATAAAGGAGAAACCAAAGCATGTCAAAAACAAATATGAGTCAATTGACTGGTAATACAAATCATATCACAATAATAACCCTGAATGTTAATGGCCTGAACTCATCAATCAAAAGACATAGACTGGCAGATTGGATTAAAAAGAAAAATCCAACAATATGCTGCCTCCAAGAGACTCATCTCATAGAAAGAGACACCCATAGACTAAAGGTGAAAGGATGGGGGAAAACATACCATGCACACGGACACAGCAAAAAAGCTGGAGTATCCATCCTCATTTCAGATAATGTGGACTTCAAACCAAAACTAGTCAGAAGGGATAAAGAAGGACATTACATGCTGCTTAAGGGAAGCATAAATCAGCAAGACATAACAATCATAAATATCTATGCCCCGAACATTGGCTCATCCACGTACGTCAAACAAGTCCTTCTCAATTCCAGAAATCAAATAGACCACAACACAATAATACTAGGCGATTTTAACACACCTCTCTCACCACTGGATAGATCGTCCAAACAAAATTGAATAAAGAAACTATAGATCTCAACAACACAATCAAAAATTTAGACTTAACGGACATATATAGAATATACCATCCAACAAAGAATGAATACACTTTCTTCTCAACAGCACATGGATCCTTCTCTAAAATAGACCATATTTTATGCCACAAAGCTACTGTTAGCAAATACAAGAAGATAGAGATACTACCTTGTACTCTATCACATCATAATGGATTGAAATTAGAAATAAATGACAGAATAAAAAACAGAAACTTCTCCAATACCTGGAGATTAAATAATACACTATTATATGATGAATGGATAACAGAAGACATCAGGAGGGAATTAAAAAATTCTTAGAAGTAAACGAGAACAAAGACACATCATATCAAAATCTCTGGGACACTATGAAAGCAGTACTTAGAGGAAGATTTATTTCATGGGGCGCATTCAAAAAAAGAAGTAGAAATCAACAAACAAACGACTTAACACTACAGCTCAAAGCGCTAGAAAAAGAAGAGCAGACCAACACCAAAGTAGTAGAAGACAGGAAATAGTTAAAATCAGAGCCGAAATCAACGAAATCGAAACAAAAGAAACAATTGGAAAAATTAACAAAATAAATAGTTGGTTCTTTGAAAAAATAAATAAAATTGATAAACCCTTAGCCACACTAACAAAGAGAAAGAGGGAGAAGACTCAAATTACTAAAATTCGGATTGAACAAGGAAACATCACAACAGACACGAGTGAAATACAAAACATAATTAGAAGCTATTTCGAAAATCTATACTCCAACAAAACAGAAAACCTTGAAGACATCAACAAATTTCTAGAGACATATGAATTACCTAAACTGAACGAGGAGGACATACACAACTTAAATAAACCAATTTCATGCAATGAAATAGAAGAGGTCATCAAAAGCCTACCAACAAAGAAAAGTACAGGACCAGATGGGTTCTCAGCCGAGTTCTACAAAACGTTTAAAGAAGAGCTCATTCCAATACTCCTCAAACTATTCCATGAAATAGAAGAGGAGGGAACCCTACCAAACTCGTTCTATGAAGCCAATATCACCCTGATACCTAAACCAGACAGAGACACATCGAGGAAAGAAAATTTCAGACCAATATCCTTAATGAACATCGATGCAAAAATTCTCAACAAAATTTTAGCAAATCCCATACAAATATATATTAAAAAGATAGTGCACCATGATTAAGTGGGTTTTATCCCAGGGATGTAAGGTTGGTTCAACATCCGGAAATCAATAAATGGCATTCACCATATCAACAGACTTAATGTTAAGAATCACATGATTATTTCAATAGATGCAGAAAAAGCATTCAATAAAATACAGCATCCCTTCATGCTCAAAACACTAGAAAAAATTGGGGTAGTGGGAACATTCCGTAACATTGTAAAGGCCATCTACGCTAAGCCCATGGCTAATATCATTCTAAATGGTGAAAAACTGAAAGCGTTCCCCCTAAAAACTGGAACAAGGCAGGGATGCCCTCTTTCACCACTTCTATTCAACATCGTCCTTGAGACTCTAGCCAGAGCAATTAGACAAACCAAAGAAATTAAAGGGATAGGAATAGGATAAGAAGAACTCAAACTATCCCTGTTCGCTGATGACATGATTATATATTTAGAGGAACCTGGAAATTCCACCAGAAAACTTTTAGAACTCATAAGTGAATTCAGTAAAGTAGCAGGTTACAAGATCAATGCTCATAAATCTAATGCATTTTTATACATAAGTGATGAATCTTCAGAAAGAGAAATTAGGAAAACTACCCCATTCACAATAGCATCGAAAAAAATAAAATACTTGGGAATCAATCTCACAAAAGAGGTGAAAGACCTCTACAATGAGAACTACAGAACACTAAAGAAAGAAATTAAAGAAAACCTTAGAAGATGGAAAGATCTCCCATGTTCCTGGATAGGCAGAATTAATATTGTCAAAATGGCTATACTACCTAAAGTGCTATACAGATTCAATGCAATTCCAATTAAAATCCCAATGATGTACCTTGCAGAAATAGAGCAAGCAATTATGAAATTCATCTGGAAGAATAAAAAACCTAGAATAGCTAAAGCAATCCTCAGTAGCAAGAGTGAAGCAGGGGGTATTGCAATACCAGATCTTCAACTCTACTACAAAGCAATAGTAACAAAAACGGCATGGTATTGGTACCAAAATAGACAGGTAGATCAATGGTACAGAATAGAGGACATGGACACAAACCCAAATAAATACAATTTTCTCATACTAGACAAAGGTTCCAAAAATATGCAATGGAGAAAAGATAGCCTCTTCAACAAATGGTGCTGGGAAAACTGGAAAACCATATGCAATAGAATGAAACTCAACCCCTATCTCTCACCCGTCACAAAACTCAACTCAAAATGGATCAAGGACCTCAGAATCAGACCAGAGACCCTGCATCTTATAGAAGAAAAAGTAGGTCCAAATCTTCAACTTGTTAGCTTAGGATCAGACTTCCTTAACAGGACTCCCATAGCACAAGAAATAAAAGCAAGAATCAACAGCTGGGATAGATTCAAACTAAAAAGTTTTCTCTCAGCAAAGGAAACTATCAGAAATGTGAAGAGAGAGCCTACAGAGTGGGAGAAAATCTTTGCCACTCATACTTCAGATAGAGCACTAATTTCCAGAATCTATAAAGAACTCAAAAAACTCTACACCAAGAATACAAATAATCCAATCAACAAATGGGCTAAGGAAATGAACACACACTTCACAGAAGAAGATGTACAAGCAATCAACAGATATATGAAAAAATGTTCAACATCCCTAGTAATAAGGGAAATGCAAATCAAAACTACCCTAAGATTTCATCTCACCCCAATTAGAATGGCGATTATCAAGAACACAAGCAACAATAGGTGTTGGCGAGGATGTGGTGAAAAAGGAACACTCATACATTGCTGGTGGGGTTGCAAATTAATGCAGCCACTCTGGAAAGCAGTGTGGAGATTCCTCAGAAAGCTTGGAATGGAAACACCATTTGACCCAGCTATCCCACTCCTTGGCCTATACCCAAAGGATTTAAAATCAGCATACTACAGAGATACAGCCACATCAATGTTCATTGCTGCTCAATTCACCATAGCCAGATCGTGGAACCAACCTAGATGCCCTTCAATTGATGAATGGATAAAGAAACTGTGGCATATATATACAATGGAATATTACTCCGCAATGAAGAATGATAAAATTATGGCATTTACAGGCAAATGGATGAAATTGGAGAATATCATGCTAAGTGAGATAAGCCAATCTCAAAAAACTAAAGGACGAATGATCTCGCTGATAAGCGGATGAGGACATATAATGGGGGGTGGGAGGGGTTAACATTAGGTTTAGGGTTAGGTTTAGGGTTAGGGATAAGGAGAGTGGTAAGAATGAAGGAAAGAAGGACTGTACAGAGGGGAAAGAGGGGTAGGAGGGGTGGGGGGAAGGAAAAAAAAATCAAACATCATTGCCCTATGTAAACGTATGATTACACAAATGGTATGCCTTGACTCCATGTACAAATAGAGAAACAACATGTATCCCATTTGTATACAATAATAAAAAAAAAAAAAAGAGTGATTCCAGAGGAAGCACGCCTCTGATGGAAAGGCAGCATCTACATTTCAACAAGTTAAAAGAGTAAATGAGGTCTTACTAAAACCTCCCCACAAAGAAAAGTCCACAATCAGATGGTTTCGCTGATGAATTCTGTCAAACATTTAACAGAGGATGAACATCAATCCTCCACAGACTCTTCTCAAGAAGGCCAACCAAGAGGGAACACTTCCTAATTCATTATATGTGGTCAATATTCCTGATACCTAACTAGGCAAAAATACCAAAAAGAAAGAAAACCAAAGACAAATATGCCTTACGAATACTTCCAAGAATAGGGAGAAGGAAAAGCAAAAGCAAAACGTAAGATTATGTATCATATCCAAATGGAATTTATGTCTGGAAAATCAATTATGCCATACACCATATCAACAGAATAAAGGGGAAAAAAAACACATGATCATCTCAATGGAAACAGAAGAATTGTGTGACAAAAATCCCAATGCTCTTTTGTAATAAAACAAACTAGAAATAAGAGGGAACTACCTCAACCTGATATTAAGCATCCTTTAAAAACTCACATCATACTTAATGGTGAAAAACTGAAATTTCCCACCCCACTCCAATCAGAATAAGACAAAGGTTATGGGGTCAATAATTCAAGCAGAGTAAGCAATGGAGTTTGTTTTCAATTAGATGAAATAAGAATAAGACACTTCTTTCAACACTCTACTGAGGGTGCTGGTCAGAGATATTAGGCAAGAAATTACAATGCATCCAGAGTGGAAAGAAAGAAATAAAACTATGTTTGCAGATGACATGATCTTGTATGTAGAAAACCCTGGGAATCCACATAAAAATCAAATTTGAGTTCTTGTTTTCTTTTGTCCAAAACACTCAACATTTTAGCCATCAGGAAAAAGTCAAAGTCACAATGAGATGCTACCACTTCACATCCAGTCAGATGGCTATAATTTTTAAAAAGACAGACAATACAAGTGTTAGTAATAATACTGAGAAATAGGAACCCTCATACATTGCTGGTGGGAATGGAAAATGGTACCACTGCTTTGGATAATCCAGTGTCATCTCCCTATCTCAAAGTCATCTGACTGGCAAACTTAATTCCCCTTTGCCACATAACCTATTATTTCACAGGGATTAAGAAGGACATCTTGGTGGGGCAAGTCATTATTCAGCCTACCATTGTACCTTTAAAAGTCTACAGCAAATGTCAGAAGTTTGTATTTTAAAATCAAGACCTTGACAAGAATGCTCACTACTACTGCTTCAGTTCGACACTGGAATAGAGGTTTCCTAATTGTCAGTACAGTGCTGTTTGGACCACATCACATCGCCGTTACTGTTTTCTAAAATGTCAGCAACGGTCCTATCAAAGACAATCTACTTACAGGGAACACACAAACCTGCCAACACGCAAGTCTCGGATAAGATCTAAATCAGAACTAGCAGCTGCGTGGAGCCGGGCCTCCTGCCTGACTTCTTGGCTGGGGCGGATGCTGTTTGTTCCTAAAGCACTGTGCTCTCTCCCGCAGCTCAGAACAAAGACACAGAATCCTCTCAATGCATCCTTTGCTGCAACCACGACTCGTGGATAAGGGTTGGCACGTGAAATGAAATCTATTTGCCAATCTTGATCTAGACGATTAAAACCTGATGTATGAAGAGATGAGAAAAGCCAGCTCCTTTTGTTCTCAACCACACACAACAAAGTGGAAGTGGGAAGTTTTATCACCAGAAGATTTAATTTCCTAAAGATGCCACAGACCTTTAAATTAGTATTTAATAAACATCTAATGGCAGTAGAATAATTTTTCCTAGACTCATTATATTCTTGATACAAAAGATACAGTAATTCAGCAGTTCAGTCTGTTTAAATTAGCATCATATATATATATATATTTTTTTCTTAGTACCTAAGAATTCTAAACCAGGGTAAAAAGTATTGTAAGACTAGTTTATTAAGATAAACAGCTGCTTGGGATATAGCTTGGTGGTAGAGTGCCTATCCTGCATGCATAAGGCAGTGAGTTAATCCCCATGTCAAAAAAAAAAGAAAGATAAATAACTAATATAATATGGTAAGAATGCAAATATTTATTTCCATTCATTAGAAAATTGAAAAATTCAGACAAATATAAACTCCTTTATTGCTCAAAATAATAATAAACCCATACGTAAAAACTAAATGTTTCTAACTTCTAAATTAAACCTTTCTAAAGCATTTGAAATGTTCCAAATAGAAATGATAGCAATATGGTTCCCAGAATCAGATCTCCTTTAAATCTTTGTATAGGTGATTGTTTTCTAAGGACCCTGAATCCTACTCTACGAATTTATGAAAACAGAGACTACCTTATTATCCAACTCTGTAGTATCATTTTAGAATAATAACTGCCCCCAAACAGATCGGCTTTGTCGCTGTAAGATAAAATTGCTATTTACGTTGCTTAGCTCTGTGCTCATCAGGAGGGGAAAATCCCATGGAGCATGCTATGAGGCACTTTTATACACACTGAACATCACACCACTCAGGGGAAAAAGAGAAAAAAGAGATTCCATTTCAGAAATTACTGTCTAGCTCTTGCCACAAACCACCTTCCCTTAGAGTAAGAAAGGCCCTAAACAGAATTGGTGAGATTTAAAATTTTCTATAGCTGAATTTAATGGGAAGAATTTTCAAAGGATGGTAGAGTTCTTTCCTTCCTATCATAAATCTACGAAATCTGGAAAGTTAGGGGGAACGTGAGATGGTTATCATGGTAGTGTAGCTAACCCTTTTTCTTCTTCTTCTGTCTCTTTGCTACCCACCAATTTCAGGGAAAGAGTCGACTCCTCAGTGCTAAGTAAGGTCCAGCAGGAGCAGGCTCCTTCCTGCTTCACTCTCCTACCTCCCATCACTACCATCTATTCACTGATCCTCTTCATGTCCCTAATTTAGTAGGCTAAGCTCATACATGCCCCAGGAACTTGCATTTGCAAGTTCCTTCTTCCTGAAATGCCCCCTCCCCCGCATCTCTCTCTCTCTTTCTCTCCGTCTCTCTCTCTCTCTCTCTCACACACACACACACACACCCTGCAGGCACTCTTCTGAAATGGCCTCCCCTGAGGTCCTCCTATGATTTACTGTTCTGAATTCTACAGGTCACTACTCAAACATCGCTCACCAACAGGCTCTCCACAACTGTAGCTGAGTGGTCTCCTCCCACAACTTTTTATAGCATTTATCACTGCATACTGTTTATTCTGTCTGTCGTGTTGAAATACAAGTCCTGGAGGGCAAGGGTAGGCAGGAGACCAGAGTAGTCATTGAGTAGTTACTCACTGAATGCTCAATTGTGTTATGTGTTCAGAAGTAAGCATCGTTTCCATCTGTGGAAAAGGCTGTGGTTTCTGCAAAGGCATCTACTCTTCAGTTCAGTTTCCTAATCCCTAGATTAGTTTCTAACCCTCTAAAATCATGTCAGCTTCTGTATTTCACTCCACCTCCATACTGGTATAGGTGACCCGACAAGTCATTTGGGAAATGGTCAATGCCCTTTACTGTGATGTATTTGAATTTTGACATCAGAAGAATATCCTTCTCCAGGAAGTGATTAGAATTAAACAGAGAAAGAGAAAGAAAGATGTGATAAAATGTGAATGTGGGTTTTTAGACCTGTTCAAATGTCTGGTGATAGAAGTGGGCAGAACAGAAAAATAACAGTGTCTGTGTCTTGGAAAACAAAGAGACCTGCTGACTGCAAGACTCAGAGTAGTGAATGCAGCCAACAGAATGTTGGACTTTGTGGCCATGTGCCCAATTCATTCAGTAAAGCCACCTAGAAAATAAATGACAAGAGGAAAAACTTCCTGGGTGTCTTTAAGTGAGGAGGATGAGCTGAAGAGAACTGCTTTGCCCTCAGGCACTTGCAGAGTTCTGAGCTGTGAGTCATCTCTCCAGGTTGGTCAGGGAAGAAGAGCAGGAGGACCCGGGTCTCCATGTGACTCATAACAGGAAGTCCGCAAGACCCAGAATAACACCCTGAACTGCGCAGATGCCCAGCCCTCGTGTGCTGGGTGAGCATGGGTGCTATTCCCTCTCCCTCCCACACGCTAAGGCACAGGTCTTATGTGGCCCCTCAGTAAGGTTCCAGGAAATGTCGCATGTTCTCACCGCTCTGGTTACCACAGAGCATGAGTAATGCATCCTGGTTTTCTAAGTTTCCCTTCCTGCCCTCGACTTCCAGCCAGAGCAGCCTGTCAGTGCCAGTCACATGGATGATCCTGCCGAGCATGGCACCTAGACGGCAGCGTGAGCGGAGAGACTAAGAGCTCAGACTCTGGACTAGACTGGCAGGGTTTGCCAGGCAGGGTGCCTTCCTCACTGTGTGATTCCTCTCTTAATTGTGAACTGGAGATAATAAAAGTATTTAGCAGCCAGGGTTGATGAGTGAAGATTAAATGCATTACATAGAAAGCTCTTGGGGCTAGCACCAGACTAGTTCTCTGTGTCATTGTGATCAATGTATACCACCACCCTGGAGGCTGCCATCCCGATGGCCTGCGGCTGTCAGAGGGCCAAAGCTGTGTGAGGTTCTCCATTGAAAGCAGCGAGACGCCTTGTTCTGACTCTGAATGCCACTTTGTTCTGCTAAGAATGTGCTGGGCCACCCAAGCAGTGAGCACCATATTTCCCTAACACCTCTTAGAATGTATAATGTGTTTACTCACAGATCCTCCCTCTTCCTGCAGACCCAGATAGAAGTTCATAGGCAACCAGGACAAGGACAACACGCTGCTGCACTCTGCGACCCCCCTCACACCCCACCTGGGAGGATTCCTTACTGGATTCGCCTTGCCTGATTCTCATCTGTAAAGAGGACACCCAGGAGGCCTGTGCCCTGCCCACTTTTGTTTAGTAGCTGCACTGAGCATGTGCACATCCCATCAGGATGTCAGACTCCATGGGACCCTTCCTTCTAAACGCCCCCCCCCCCCACCCGTGTTAACCTATTCTGTTTCTACATCGCTGAGGGGAAATAAATAAATAAATAAATAGACCCCCCAGCTTTGGGGCTGGGGTTGTGGCCTCGTGGTAGAGCACTTGCCTGGCATGTGTGAGGCACTGGATTCAAGTCTCAGCACCACATACGAATAAATAAATAAAGGTTCATCAACAACTAATAAAAATATTTTTTTTAATAAACCCTCCAGCTTCACTCGCTCTTAGTTGACTTAAAATTCACTGCGCTGGGGAGGCCGCACAGCCGGGTAATGCACTGTTAGTTTCCCGCTAGTTGTGTTGTAGATAACATCTCTGACATGTGGGTTACCGTGATCACAGGTGCTTCAGGGACCTGAAGGCTGCTTTTGCTGAAAACGCTGACTCCTCTCGTGGGTCTGTAGATGTCCAGTGGGTGAGTGGAATGAGAGGGAAAGGTTTGGCATCTCTGTCTTCACATAGTCCGTCTCCTTTGTTGCCTCAAACTGTGGGTCAGATTCTACTCTGTTCTATGTGCACCTGTTGAACATTGGAGAAATGTTTCGTTCAAAACTATAATAAAGGGCTAACTTGACTGAGACGTGCCTGGTGTCTGCCTCCCCTTCTCTCTCTCTCTCTCTCTCTCTCTCTCTCTCTTTCTCTCTCTCTTCTTCCCTACTTCAAAGCTAAAGATACCTATCAGCTGCCATGATTGTAAAGACCAGCCAGTGAACGAAGTGAAAAGAGGTTGTTCCTGAGCTCCTGAAAGATCTCTACCAATTCCTAGAAAGAACATGAATGTTCCTCCCTCTGTTAGCCTCTCACTCTCCTGCATTATTTCTATCCCTCACCTGTAACTTCCCGAGCCCCTGGAGTTGAGCAGCTGACCTGTGAGCACAGTACTTCACCTTCCATTGTTGGGCATCTTCTGAATCATGACCCTAAGACTTTCCTTTCCACCCCTGCAGCAGCCTAGCCTGGTGTAACCTGAAGCAAACAGGTCTCTTCTTAGAGGAACTCTATGTCTGGTTATGGAAATAACTTTTTTTTTTTTTTAATCCTACTGTAGCAAGAAAATTTAAAGAGATCCAGTGTGGTGGTGCATGCCTGTAATCCGAGCAGCTGGGGAGGCTGAGGCAGGAGGATCTAGAGTTCAAAACCAGCCTCGGCAACTTAGCAAGGCCCTAAGCAACTTAGGGAGACTCTGTCTCTAAACAAAATATAAAAAGGGGCTCGGGATGTGGCTCAGTGTTTGAGTCCCTCTGAGTTCAATCCCCAGGACCAAAAAAAAAAAAAGAGGTGAGTTGCATTCTTTGGAGAAAATAAACAACTCTTTAGTACCCTCCCACCTTGGCCTCTCCTGACCTTGGCCTTTAATCCTTGATTCCTGGCAGTGGAGAATCCTGATCTGGAGTGTGAGAACAAGAGAAGGCACACCCCTGTGCACAATGCCATGTGGAAAAATAAGAGGAAAGGCACACCTGGACACGGCAAAACACATGAATTCAAAGCTGTGCAAAACAGCATGAAGCCCATTTTTGCTGAAATAAAACCCCATCTGTCCCACACAATCATTTCTCCCTTATTAAATAAGATGCCAAGTTACTTTCACCAGATTGGCATTTGGCCTATTCAAGAACGAGCATCAGAATCTCGCTAAGTTTGTTCCTAGATGTGAACAATGGTGATTACTGTTGTTTATGGATCTTCCCCATCAAAACAGCTGAGTGATTGGCAAAAGGCAGGCTGAAGAAAAGCAGGTGGAGTGTGCCAGTGTCTATCACAGTCATTTGCCAGTGTAATGTAGACTTGTCAATTATGCTGTCATGCATCAACTTAGGTCGAGTTTGAAAACAGTAAATGTCATACAAAAGTATAAGTGATTTATACACAAGACTACAGGAACACTTAAAATCTGCCATGCAATGAAATGAGATACACCAACAGATTGCACGTTTTGTGGTTATTACCACAGAGTGAAAAAAAAAAAAAAAATAACCAAAAAAAAAATCTTGAGAAAAAATAAAAGAAATAACTATTTGAGAACACTCCAAGGCAGGAGATGCTTCTCACCTTACCGGCTTCCTAACTCTGAGAACATTCAATCCATCAATCTGACTAATAATGCTTTGGTACTTTAAGTAACAAAAGCTATAGCACTCAAATCAAAAGCCAGTCTGTTCCCTGCTGCACTTTGCAGCCATCTGACAAAATGCAAAAGGCTTTGCTAAAGGCAAGGGGAGAAAAAATAAAAATAAAAAACAGAAAACTCAAGATAGGGTTTAAGCTCTAGCTAAGTGACCATACACATGGTGACCTACTTGAAACAGTCAATCTTCCATTTGTATTTTTGAGGCTAGCCCTTTGGAATCACTTTGGAATCATTTTTTAAATGGAAGCATTGAAATGTTTTGCTTTCATTGTCAGATCTGTTACCAAGAACAAAACAAGTTCAGAGACAAGAAGTCAGAAATTGGTCACACACCTAGCTTCTCTTTTATTTTTCATTCCCTACTCTGGTATTCCATCATGGGGGCCACTTTGATCTAGTCCTTCTATTACTTCCTATCTGTTGACACGACTTCAATCCATCTCCTGCCTTCCCTCTCCTCCTCGCTCTCGGCTTTGTTCTGTCTTTCTGAGTGAATTCTGACCTGTTTCTGTAGCTGTTTTACCCTCTGGACTGGCTTCTTGTGCTTGGATCACACTTCTTATCCTTTCTCTCCTGGTCACACTCCATTCTGCCTGGGCTACTTTCTGTTTTGCCCTTTGGCCTTGGAGTTCTCAATGGTCTTTACTGCTTTTTTCTCTTTACTGCTATTTTTTTCCATAGTACTTTTACTCTGGTTCCTTTATGTCCCTATATTGTTCACAAGCGAGTCACCAAACATTCAATGCACCAATTTGGTCTTATCACTGCACAGCTAATTTTCCCAGCCAAAATCTCCTTTCTCCTTTTCCACAGTCCACCTGGGTGTTTCTGTACAACAGGCTATCTCAGCTCAGGCAGATACTGACCATACATAATCAAACATAACACAGAACTACTCTAAATTATTCCATTCCTTTTTCAGATAATCTGACAGACCAGTCTCTGATACAGAAATAAGCAATGATACAAGTAATCATATCTCAGTGTATATTATGCCTTGCTATCTTGTTTAAAAATGCAAATGAAGAGCTGGGGACACAGCTCAGTAGGAGAGCACTTGGGGTCCATTCCCAGTGCTGCAAATAAATAAATAAATAAAGTATTTTACCTAAATCTTTCTGAAACGTAAGACTTCTGCTGTTTTTTACATTACTCTTTAACATCAACAACAAAAATTAGGGCACAAATTCTAGGGTAACATACCATGAGGCAATCTCTCTCAAGCTCTAAATTGCTCCTGCATGATAAGGGAGGTGCTGCTGAGAGGCACATTAACCCCTTTATTTATCACTGAACACAGTTCTATGAGTTTGTATTTAAATGAGGCTAAATTACAATGGAAGAGTGACATGGTTCATGACTCCTGGTAGTTTATTTCTAAATCAGAATATTATAAATATAAAAAGAGATAATGACTCTGCACATCATTATGGAAAAAAAGGGTACTAGTAAAGTAAGTTCTTCAGCAGAAATAAACATCCTAAATTCTTTTACCAAGGAAATTACATAACAGTGGGAGATTTCGATGAAATCAGACCCAACTATGTTCAGATTCAAACACTCCTGCTACTGGCCATGAGTACCTGGGCAAGTTATTGAACTTCTATGATCTTCCTTTTCTTTTATTTTCATCTGGTTAAAAAAAAAAAAAAAAGATAATTTTAAATATCTTCAAAATTAAAGGTAATAAAAAATAAGTTTTAAAAATGTATTTCCCTCCCTTTTCCTTAGTCACTATTCAAAATGTTCATCCTACCACAGCCCCTATGGAGCATGCTCCAGAATACTAGCCTTTCTCAGTTCTTAAAACTTCCAGCCTAGAGAGCTCATCCCAAGACCTTCTCATGTCTTAACTCTTCAACTCTCAGCCCAAACCTCTCCCACCCAGAAGAGAAGCTGCCCTTGTTCAGTGGCTCCCTATCCTGTTTCCGTTCTGTCATCTTTCTAGAACATGAGCTCATTGCTATTACCTGTTAGTCTCGTTATTTATTGACTGACCCCCCACCAACACACGCACACAGAACAATCTCTCTGAGAGAACTTAAACACCTCGTTCATTATCAAATCAGCCCAACATTTCAATCTGACCCTGAGAAGCAGAGAGCCTGGTTAGTGAAGGAGGTTATAATCTTGGAAAGAGCATGCTGGCCCCAGTGTGAACAAGGGACTGTTTCTAAAAAAGGCAAAATGATGGAGACGATGAAAAGATTAGTGTTTGCCAGCAACTGAAGGAGCACAGAAGGCATTTAGGGCCATGAAACCACCCTGTAGGATGCTTTAATGGCAGATGCATGTCATCACGCATTGATCAAAAGCCACTGAATTGCATCACGTGTCCACATAGATTCACCAGTCATAACAAATGTGCCACCTGTGGGGGTGCTGACGGCAAGGGAGGTGGCACGTGTGCGGGGCAGGTGGCATATGAGACCTCTGTAACAAGAACCCATCCTTTAGATGGGGA
This sequence comes from Sciurus carolinensis, assembly GCF_902686445.1. Lineage (NCBI taxonomy): Eukaryota > Metazoa > Chordata > Mammalia > Rodentia > Sciuridae > Sciurus > Sciurus carolinensis. The sequence goes on from NC_062224.1 coordinate 93,924,325, forward strand.
GGCTGGAAGAAGACTGAGATGAAATCAGGCATGTAAGACAGAGACCCAAGCTACAGTGACAGTAGACTGCTTTACAGGCTAGGTCCACGTTCTCTAAATATCCCTTTTAAAGCCAAACTTCTTGACTTGGACACAAATCTTCAAGTGTGATCAATCTAGCCTTTAGTATCCTGGTCTCTTACCTACACTTATCTACCTGTTTTCTTCATATTTATTAAAATTCATATAATTAAAAAATTATATTACTTTGACCAGCCAGTTCCTATAATAGGCTTTTTCTTTTTTCAGTACTAGAGACTAAACCCAGGGTCTAATACATGCGAGGCACTCTATCATTGAGCTGCACCCACAGCCCTTTTTTATTTTTATTTTTATTTTGAGAGAGAGTCTTTTGCTAAGTTTCCTAGGCTGGCCTCAACCCTCAGCCTCCTGAGTAGCTGGGGTTAAAGATGTGCACCCAATCACTAGCTTATAATAGGCTTGTAGTGAGTTTATACTCAACAAAATCCCAAAGATATTTTATAAGAACATACTATCAAAACATATTTTCTCTATGTTTAAAAAATATCTGTTGGTTTCATGCCAATCTACTAAGTTATTGCCCTCCTTTGATTCCTCATTCATTCAATATAATATTTGGCTAGTCCATCACTCCAAGATGACTGTCACCTACATATTTTATAAGTATGCCTTGTATATTTTTATCCCATTGCAGCAAGTGATTCTTTATAAGCAACTAGAGAGTGCAGGGATTTTCACAACCTACAAATGTCCTTTGCCTCTCCTTTCAAGCTGTGTTCTATGAACTAAATTACAGCAGAAGGAAGAGGCTGTTAGGAATGCATTTCTTTATGAAAAAAAAAAATGGGTGAAAAATTGACCCATATAGGAACAAGAAGTCTCTGTGGGACAGAACTAAAGAATCCCATTAAATTAAAAAAAAAATTTATTTGTTCCTATCAATTTTTTTTATCAATTCATTCATGAGTCAAATCTCTTTGCCTTCAGTTTCTCATTACGTTTCTCTATCTTACCCATCAAGACAACAGTTGAAAAGTGGGGGCTGGGTTGAGACTAAGCTTGTAACCAACCAGGCTCCACTCTGATTGAAAAGGACACTGAGCCCTACCTTCCTGGAGCCTGCATGCTAGAGGATTAGACTAGTGCCACGGAAGTCTGGCCTTTCTATAAATGCCCATTTATTCTGCTTACTAGCCTTCCTAAGAGGATTTTTAGGTCAGGGTACCCTTAAAATTTCATGCTGCTTCTTTGTATTTTCTCTCATACCTTGCTTCCTTCTAGTTTCATATGTGGCCTTTTAAAATTCTGTGCTCAACAGACTGGTTCTGAGACAGAGGCATTTATTTCCCTGTCTGCATACTGCTCGTGACCACAGCTGGGGACGAACAAATTTGCTTCCAACCCTGGATGTACCTTCAGCAAATTATTCAACTTCTCAGCCCGTTTTCTCATCCATAAAGTATAAATAAACAGATGTACGGCAGAGTGTTGTTGTGGAGAATAAACGGACTAACTGATAGCAAATACTCAGCAAAGTGACCAGGATAAAGGAAAAGCTCGCCGTTGATTTATACAAGGGCTTATCCTCTGAGTTTATGCTTTCATTGAGTTTCTAACAATGTGATCACATCTTGTTTTGTGAAACTGTAAATCTGTGTTCTAGCTTAGATGTCACTTTGTCCGTGGTTCCCTCTTTGCTCCTCCATGTCCTCATTAGGCCAACCGTCTACATCTTCCTGTAGCCCAGGTACCGTACCACCTCTAAGACTGTGGGCTCCATGAGGCCCAGGAGGCTGACTTTCTGCCTTGTTCACAGTTGAATTTCCAGCCACTCATACCATGCCTGGCATATAAAAGCATGCAAGTATAAGTTGGAAGAACTGGTTGGGTTTAAGAGACGTCTGCACCCCTGCTGGCTTTCCCTCATTCCACTCCTACTAACTGAAGGACATGTCATTCTTCAGGTCCCATCACACTCTCAGTTCCCATCAGCTATAAATCACTAGCCACATTTTCTTGTTCATCTGAATTAAGTCAAGTTCACTCTCCTGGGTTATTAGACCCAGGAACAACTACATTCATCTTGAAGGTTTAACATGCACTAAAACTAACCCTATGAGTATTCGTTTAATGCTTGCAGTATATTCTTATGCTGGTCGTCACAGACGTATTCGAGCACAAAAATATGGCTGCGTCTTATGTGTAATAGTTTTGATCTCTATCTGGCACATTGAAATCTATAATGATAATCTACTGAGTATGCATGTTGGCACCAGGCTTAACCTAAATATTAATAACCCAACCCTACAGATTGTAAGGCTGGGGAGGTAATAAGGATTTATTGAGAATCTATTGGATGCATAGCATCGTAGTAGTTACTATGGCAATATAGAAAAATAAACTATTTTAAAGAGCAAACATTATATTAAAAAACACAAATGACACTTCAGCTAAATAAACATGAGACACCAGGGTTGCTTCTCTTGCAGGAGTTCAGTTTGATATCACAATCCTGGGCCTTCTACGCAAAGGAAAGGAGAGTAACATATGGCAGCTTTTGTAACTGTGAAAGTAAGAAGCTGCCCGCACCAATCCACACAGTCCAACCCCAAACACAGACCTCCTTGGATATTTTCATTAACCTGTGATGAAAGGAAAACACACAGGACATTTTTTATGATTATAAAAATAATTGTCACTATCCGAGGAATAAGCTGATAATAGAACCATAGTGGACGAAGAGGTAGACATGGCCTCCGAGAAACATTTATGCGGATCTGGGTCATCTTTCCCCTTATCACTTCAATGTGATTAACTCTTGGTGACTTCCTCCCCTACAATGCAACAGCTGGAGTACATACTCTGTTGATTCCTGCTAGCATTTCTCAAGTTCAAGAAGTCAAAGAAGGGCTGGGGTTGTGGCTCAGTGCTAGAGTGCTTGCCACGTGTAAGGCACTGGGTTGGATCCTCAGCATCACATACAAAAACAAATAAATAAAATAAAGTTACTGTGTCCATTTATAATTAAAAGAAAGTCAATGAGGCCAGACAGGACTGGCCAGCAGGCCCTGTGCATGGCCTCTCCTCACCTCACCTGGGACCAGTCTTCCACTCTCAGGACTCTGATTAACCCAAACACAATTAAAACTGCAACACTCACTAAAAAAGTAATCTCCCTTAAAGAGAGAAAAAAAACCTAAAGGCCTGTATACTTTTAAATTTTTGTAGTATTTGACATAGACACACACAAAATGTTTTGTGATAATCCACAAACTATTATTTCATAGATTGGGGTGGAAGGGGCTGATCTCTATTATGACATGATTGAAATTTTTCTGTATATATATCTTTGAGGTATTTGGGTGAATCCTGTAAAGGAGAGTTGAAAAACATTTCAAAACAATAAAAATAAAAGTAAATTCATTCATGAAATGAAATCATTAGAATTAATCATTATGAGGCAAATGTCATAATATTGATATTGCCAATATTCAGAAGTCAGAAAAATGTAAAAATCGGTCAACTCTAGCCTGTTGTATGTTCTTATAAGTGAAGTTTTATTGAACATAGCTATGTCCTTATATATTACATGTCCTTGCATATTGGTTCCGAGTGCTTCTCTGTTGCAATGACAGAGTTGAAAAGAAGTGACAAAGGTTGAATGGTCTTCAAAGACTAAAATATTTACTATCTGGCTCTTCACAGAAGTTTGCGGCTTTTGCTCTAGAATATACAAAGCCCTGGTAAAGAAGGAAGGAAGCAAGGAAGGAAGGGAGGGAGGAAAAGATATGGAAAGAAGGAAGCTCGATTTCTTTAATAAGTAAAATAAAAAAATACCCTTTAGTGATTGCCAAAGCTAAATCAAATTGACTATAGAGTGTAGGCATAATATTCAAGCTTTGTTGTTGTAAAAAGACTTCAACAAAGTTACTGGTCAGCAGTTATGATTGATACTGGTTGTGTTACTAACATGTTCCAAGTCCTCTGGTAGTCACTTTATATACATCATCTCTAGTTTTCAAAATAACTCTCCAAATTACTGAACACTTCCATTTTACAGCTAAGGAAGCTGAAACCAAGAAAATGTACTTAATATTACTGCTATGGACTGCATGGTTATATCCTCCTAAAATTCCTGTGCTGAAGAGCTAACCTCCAAAGTGATGATATTTGGAGATGGGACCTTTGAGAGGTAATTAGGTTTGGATGAGTTCATGAGGGTGGGGTCTTTATGAGGTGTTAGTTTCATTATGGATAGAAACAAGAGAGCTTGTTCTCTCTCTCTCTCTCTCTCTCTCTCTCTCTCTCTCTACTGTGTGAGAATAAAGCAAGAAGATGCCCCTTTGTAAATTGACAAAAGAACTCAATAATGCTTATACCCTAACCTCAGACTTCTAGTCTCTAGAAGTGTGGGAAGTAAATATTTGTTGTTGAAGCCACCCAGTCTTTAGTATTTTGTTATGGTAGTCCAAGCAGACTAATACAAGTACAGAGATCTATCCAGCTCCAAAGCCTACATTCCAGGTGTCTGCTAAGCATTTTTTACAAAGCTCATCAGGAACATCCTCCATAAGCAACACTAAGCATGAATTATACAACAAATATCTCTACCATGTTTCTGCACCCTGCAATGAGAAAATACTAATATAAAAAGTACTAGAAACATCTCATTAAAAATGAAGGAGTCAAGGCAACATCTGCTTCCCGCTCCCCTTTGAAACCAATTGAAAAATGAGAGACAAAATGAAACACAATGAATAGAAATAAAACAGAACTCCACACCATGATCAACGAAGAAGAGGTACCAACTGCAGTGAACCTTGATTTATATCTAGAAAAAGCATTAAGAGCAGATGCAAGAAGTTGTTGTCAAATGGTGCATGATTTATTTATCCGCTAATTTGTTTTTCTTCAAATCGAGTCTTTGCATTGAAAAAATCATTTTCCCCCGATCTGAACAACCGAGCATATCAGTCCACACAGTTTATTTAAACTGACATGACTACCACTGGAACTCCACAGGAAATAAATAGACTTGATCTTATCAGTTTGTCATAATCCCCTTCAATATTCACCTCTTCCTAACTTTTCCCTCTCCTTACCACCTCAATTTCTGATCCTTGCCAAAGATTATCCTCTTTTTTTTAGCAATACTGGGGGTTGAACCAGGGGTGCTCTACCACTGAGCTACATTCCCAGCCCTTTTTATTTTGTTTTGAAATACCGTCTTGCTAAGCTACCCAGACCAGCTTTGAACTTGTGATCCTCCTGCCTCAACCTCCTGATCACTGGGCTCACAGGAGTGAGCTACCACACCTGGCTCCACAGGTTATCTTCACTTCTACTTCACGTCACTTAAAACGAGTACCAGGAAAAAACAAATAGATGCTTTATGCTTCTTGTCACAACTTTTACTTTATTAAAATAGCCAAGTTGCCACATATCTAGTACGCTGGCCAAAGGGAACACCTGCTGCTTTTTTTAATACTAGGAATACCTTATGTTTCTGTTTATGAGATTCATCCACAATCATTCTACACATTGATGATGCAGGTATCAGTAGCTTATTTATTGTTATTGCAGTCATAACAATTTGGTTAACCCTTCAGTTCTTGATGAATCTCTGGGTGATGTCCACATTTAGGCTGCTATGAATAAATCTAATATGAATATTCTTTCAAGTCTTTTGTGAATATGTGTTCATTTTATGAAGGGGTATATACCTAGGTGTGGGATTGCTGGGTGATGGGGAAGGGCCTTGTTCCACTTTATTATAAACTGGGAAACAGGTCTCCAAAGTCATTAAAATGTGGTTGCTGTTTTTTAAATATTCCACATTCAACCTTCTTAGTTCCCCACGCGCGTTCATTCTCCGCTAACTTGCTGCAATGTGTGTCCAGTAGTCATGTGTTGAATTATACAATCCTTTGGGTCCATTTCATTGGCTTCATCTTCCAGGAGGTATTTCTATCCCAACTCCCGCACAACCAGCTCAAACTCATTTTTTCTACTCTAATCTCTCTTTGCATGATTTATTACTTCTCCCAGGGCCTTTTTCACTCGGCTTTTCCTATTTTGCATATCATGAAAGCAAGATTATTTTGTGTACCGTTGCATCCCTCAGGCCTAGCTCACAGACAGTACAAAGCATACAGCAAGCACAGAGTCAAGATTTGTTAAAATGAGTGAATTGTTATTTCGATATATACCTTATCTCTTTCCTAAGATTACAAGTTCCTTGATGGCAGAAGTCATATTTTAATTTCTATAATACCCAGAATTCTTGGCACTAAAATTGTTAGTTGAACAAATATCTGGTGTGTTTTTATAAAAATCATCTTCATGAAAGTACATGAATGTTACGGTTTTATCGAATTCAATTTGGAGAGTATGCAAAATAAACAGTGGGTTTAAGTTTTATCATCTAAATTTTCATCTGATCAAAAGTTACTTTTTTGTTATAAGGTGCAAGTGAAAGCATATAAAAGTCCTTTCCCAAATCCAGAGCTGATTTCATATAATGTTTTCATAATACACATGTATGCAAATGTAGTCACAGAGATTCTTAAATATTAATCAAGAGCACTTTAGCATTTGGTTTTCCGACTGATTCTCATTTGATAGGAAATTTAATTTTTTGAAAAGGTTGTTGTATTAAAACTCAATTATTTCTGAGGATATTGTTGTATTAATATACTTAATTTTAAATTGCCAGGCATTGTAGTAAATGACAACAATATAATTAATGTATAACTGGGACAAAGCTTCTAGTTTATAAAGCAAAATATTTCTTTCAAGATAATATTATAGGGTCATCTAAACTTACAAAATGAGTTCTAATTTTAGAAGGAAGGTGGAAAAAAATAAAACCTTTCTAAAATGTTGCTCTGTTATTTAGACTATCCATTCACCTCCTGAACCAAAGGGAGTAAGTATTTCAGGATTCCTATACATAAAGCAGTTTAATAGATGTCTTCTGATATTTTATCTGCCATTGCAACATTAGGATATTATGAGAAATGTCATAACAAAATGCGCTTTATTGTCAGTGGAAATTTAAGAGAAACTGGATATGACATTGAATTCCAGTATTTTATTTAACTAGGCTAGGAGATGAATTTTCAACTTAGAAAGGGTAGAAAGAGAAAAAAATTAAAATTTAAAACATATATAGAAACTTTTCTTGGTAAAAGAAAAATGCAAACATAGCTACTAAATCTTGGGCAGTTGTTATAACAAATATGATGTCTTAAAAATCTTAGAATTGTTTAGGGAAGATTGTTTGGATCAGGTTGTATGCTCAGACTGATATTTTTAAAAGTATGTTTTCATCATTAAAACCAGGGGTCTGAAACTTTTTCTGTAAAGGGACAGATAGTAAATATTGTCTTGCCAACTACAGAGTCTCCATTGCAACTACTCAACTCTGCCTTCAAAGCTCAAAGAAGTCATAGACAATGTACAAACAAAGTACATGGCTATATTTCATTTGTATTTTTATTTTAAGTAGACTTTTTAACTCAATAAAAGAGTAACATTTCCTCACCATCACATCACCCCACTCCATCTTGTAATAACCTCATTACTGTGCAATTGAACTACAATGGTTCTACCACAAAAGGAATATCTGCATGATATATTTTAAAATGTAACAGAGCACTTCCGATTTCAACCCCAACATGGAAAGAGCCTGGAAGTCATTACTTCTGTCCTTACAACAAGACAATAGCTTAAGAAGTGGAAAATCAATGACTTTTTTTTTTTCAATCAATTAAAGAAATGAGGCCACAGGGAAACCACTACCCTGATATCCAGAGACAATCAAATATAAAGAAAAATAGTCCACATCAGCTTACCTAGAACAGAAGCCCTGGTGCCGTAAACTCATAGGAACACTCAATTGGTAATTTTGACAAATTGCAGGAGGCAGAGTGTGATTAGCTGTAACAGTAAGAAACACCTGGGGTCCAGCCTTTTCTGGGTTTCACTTCCAGGAAACCTTAACAGGTTCTCACAGTAAAAACCTGTGAGAGGTTCTGTCCAGCTGAGAGGGGAAAATCTGTGCCACTTTTTTCCAGACAGGGCAATAAGAAAGTCCCCACCTTTAATAAAACAGAGTATTCTTCATAACAGAGTATTCTTCTCTTGCTGCTCAAGAGAGATTATTTCATCAGAATCTTATCTTCCTGGGGTCCTTATTTTCCTATTTCACCTAAAGGAAGAAATAAAGTCTGAGAAACATTTCTGAAGGCCACAAAGACTCATGACCACCACTTTAAAAAGAAAGATTTCATCACAAGATTATAGAATATCCCTTCTCCAACACACCTAAGCTTCCACATCAACAGGGGTCCAGTGTAATAAGAGTTGCTATCACCCAATAAAGCTGCAAGGCAGATCACCTGAGCAGGTATTCTCAGAGAAACCTAAAGACAACAGGGGAGGAAAAAATCAAGGGCACCAAAAAACAAAAAAATTTAAAAAAATCAAGGGCACCACAGGGAAACAAAACCTATGGGTATAGCTACAAAAAAACATTGAATATGCTTAATGTATAATCCCAGCTTAATGTAAAATCTGTACCGTATTTGAGTCTTGTTCTCATGTTTCTTTTCTCTCTTCAGCCTGTGGTTTTCAGTATGCTTTGTAATTTTCTAGTAAAAGCCAAAAATAATACATTGGGCAAGGGACACTGAAGTAAATAGGCCTTTAAAGATTTGACACCTAGAAATGACTTTTCATGCTGGATGGTATGGTAAGAGAATATTCAGTTTAATAGGCAACTGCCAAACTCTTTACTAAAGTGGTTGTACCATTTGCATTCCCCCCAGCAAGGAATGGGAGTTTCTGTCCTTCACATCCTCACCCATGTAAGTGTTCTGGATTTGGGGCTTTCTGGGAGCACCGAGGGGTACCTCATTGCTGCTTTAATTTCCCTGATGACCTATGAAGTGCAGCATTTTTCATATGCTTGTTTTCCATCTGCGTATCGTCTTCGAGGAGGAATCTGTTAAGGTCTTTGGCTCATTTTGAATTTGGGTTGTTTGTTTTCTTACCCTTCAGTTTACTTCTCTGCGTATCTTGTAAAACAATCCTTTACGTTTCTTTTGCAAATATTTTCTCCTGGTCTGTGACTTGTTTTCCCATTCTCTTGATGTGTTTTTCATACAGCAAAAACTTTTAATTTTCACGAAATCCAGCTTGTCAATTTTTTCTTTCATAGGTCATGCCTTTGATGTTGTATCTAAAAAGACATCACCAAAGACAAAGTCAGCCTGACTTTATCCTGTTATCTTCCAGGAGCCTTATAGCTTTGTATTTTAAATTTAGATCTGTGGTCTATTTTGAGTGGATTTTTATAAAGGGTATAAGGTCTATGTCTAGATTCACCTTTTGCATATGGATGTCCAGTTGTTTCTGCACCACATGTTAATAAAACTTTCACTTCTTCATTAAATTGCCTTTGCCCCTTTGTCAAAGATCAATTGACTAATGAGCCCATCAAAGACATTCTTCATTTGTTTCAGTGGTTTTGATCTCTAGAATTTCCTTTTGATTATTTCTTATAATTTCTATCTCACTGTTTATTACCCATCTGTTCTTTCATGCTGACTACTTTTTTCATTAGAATCCTTGGCATATTAATCATGGTTGTTTTAAATTTCCAGACTGATAATTCCAACATCCCTGTAATACCTGAGTCTGATCTAATGCTTCTTCTGTCTCTGCGATTTTGTCTTTTAGTATGCTTGTAATTATTTGGTGTGGGCCAGACACAATACAAGACCTGTGGTAAACAGGCCTTTAGTGACATGGTGGTGAGCTACAGGGAGACAGGGAGAGTTCCATAGTGATATGATTAAGTGTTAATCTTTTAGTGAGCCAATACCTCTGGACTACGAAGTTCACAAGCACTTCTCAGTTTTCCCAGCCCAGATCCCTTGAGGTAGGACAGGAAGGCTGAAGAGGGCTGGAGTTGGCTATTTCCTTTCCTTATATCAAGACTGCACCAGGCTGGAGTTGGGTTATTTCCCTTCTCCCAGGTTAGTTAATCTCTAGTAAAACTCTCAAGTTTTCCTCTAGCAAAATAGTTTCTTCTCTTAAGAGCACAACTCACTAAGAAGAGCAGAGTGCTCTGGGCATGTTTCCAAATGCCTACTGTCCCTTTCCCCCCTAGCCAGTGGGGATTTTGCTCCAATCTTTATTTGAGAACCTGTGGAGCTGCTGGAGATTAGACTCAGAGCATGGTAGGGCCTCCCTGTGGCTCAAACTGCCAGGAGTTCTCAACTCAGACTCCTCCACACTGAGCCTCCAGCAATTCTTCCATTATATTTCCTCCCCTGGTACTGGTTCACATGAAGCTTTCTGCTTCAATTAGGTTGTGATTCTCAGAATCTGTCTCTCCACTTTGGGGGTCAGTAGTTTGCCCTTGATTCTCATCTAAGAACTGTTGATTTTTAGTTTAATTTTTTTTAACTGTTAAAACAAAGTGACAGCTTCCAAACTCCTTATATACTGGACCAGAAAACAGTGTCAAAGAAAAATACTGCCAGAAACTAGTTATAAGCAGCAAGACATTTTATGCAGACTACTACTGAAGGGAGGAGAGACTGCAGTATTAACTGAATTGAACTCCAAATGAGACAAAAGTGGCTTGGGTTTTTAAAAGTATAACAGAGAGGGAACTAAGGGAGACAATCAGCAAGTGAAAAGGATAGATGAAAAATGTGGGGAGGGTTGTGTGGTGAAGTACAGGGAAAAGAATTATAGAAGCAAGGTTACACAGAGAATAAGTGAAAATGGTTTGCAAAGGTAGGGCGGACACTGGGCAATTTGGTGGTATTGTGTTTTCATAAGCAAAAAGTAATCATGGGAACTGGGATCACCTTTTGCAGGTGGCAGCCAGGCTAAAGTTTGATAAGTCTCTTAGCATAGTGTTGGGACAACTCTTTTGTACCATGTAGGAATCCATATTTCACAATCATATTTGATCAATGATCTAAAACAGTTTAAGTGTGCAATGATTTTATAGGTCTCAAGGTTAATGATTGCTTAACTTGCACAAACACTGAATTATTATAGCCCTATAGAAACCTAATATTAAGAGGTCATTTAAGGTGAAAGTGGAAGCCAGGCTAAAGTGTGATCAAGTCTCTGTGCACAATGTTGGGACAAGTCTTTGATGCCACAGGAGTTCAAATTTCACAATTATATTTGACCAGCAATCTAAAACTTGTGTGCAAGGATTTTATAGTCCTCAAGGTTAAAGATTGCTTAACTTGCACAAACATTTCATAAATTATTATAGCCCTATAGAAACTTAACATTTAAGATGTCATAGCTTAAAGGATCTATTTTAAAGTGACCATCTTGTATACAATTTAACAATTTCAATTAGACTATCCTTTGTATCCAATTGTATTTATGCGTGTCCATCAAATACCCTTTGAAACAGTTTGTCTTTCTGCTGATTTCCTTTCTGATAGTTTAATTAAACTTCGTCATGTAATAACCAATCTATTATTTGAGAAATTTAACACTGATCTTGTTGGGAGAAATCCTAGTTCTTGGCTCACAGAAGTTAATGTCTCAAGTGTGCAAACTTGCAGAGAGGAGCATTCCGCTCTGACCACCTAGGAATGTAAACAACTGCCCCAAGTTGACCTAGTGTTACCAAGGGAACCTATAGGAGCCTGGTGATCCGATCCTCCATGGCACATTGTGATTGGGTAAGAAACTTATAAAACCTATACCTGTTCCTACAATAAATGAGTTTGCAGGCTGCTCGCCACAAGCCTGCTTCTACCCAACTCCCGGAGTCTGGGGTCTTGACTCCATGGCCCTTACCTGCCCCTGAGCTAGCCTGGCACCCCTACATGATCTAATCTTTTAACATTTGTCCTGCCCAAGAGCTGAAGATCTATCTCAGCTTCAATTCAACTCCCTTCAGAAGAGCTTCGCACACTAAAAAAAAGTCACTTTTTCTTTGAAACAATGTTTCAAAATGTTTTAGCACTTTATCTCAGCTCTGTAAATATGAATGACATATAAAGATTGCATATAGGCTGTTTCAGAAAATTTTGATTTTTGATAAATAATGTCTCTTCCAAAACAACTAGGAGTATAATATAAAGGTAATCTGAATTATAGGTAGGAAGTCTATACTTTGTCAATCCAGGTCCACCATTTTTCCTCGGAAATCCTTGACCAGATGCATTTGGAAACTGAGACTTTTTTGGATTTTAGAAAAATAATACACTGCCTACAGTATTTATTATGTAACACTCACAGTGGGGTCTAGAACAGTTCCACAGAATGAAACTCATTAAGATTTTTGCAGCAAAATATATAAATATTCACACTAAGTGTAGTTGTGATAGATAAAAACATACATAACCCCTTGTCAGTTCAAGTCAAGTTTCATACCCAAATGCATTTTGGTGCCAAACTTATGAAAACCTTTGACTTTGTCAAGAATTTTAGATTTCAGAACATCAGATGATGGATTGTGAAATGTGATTGCCATGTGCTTTTTTTCCTTACTAAACTGAGGTTTTTCAAAATAGAACAAACCCATATCAAACTAATGTAGGAAAACACAAGTAAAGCTAATGTTATCCCTTGTAATCTGCAACAACACTAACTTTTCTTCTTCCTTCCAAATTCATTTTGATTGGTGAATGTGTCTAATACTTGATAAAATTATTTCCCTTGGGGGATATGTAGCACGTAGATACACACTGGTTGGTTGGTTGGTTGGTTGGTTGGTTGGTTGGTTGGTTGGTTGATTTTCATTTGGGCTTTCCTCAAATGAAATACTTTGTGTCTCTTGTAATTGTCTGCATGCTCGTGCATGACAGCATCTACCTCCTATGCTATTCTGAACACAGTCTGTCAAGTCCCTTCTTGGTATGCTTCCTGTTGTTCTGGTATTTTGACAAGTATCTGATATGCTGGAACTCTCAAAATCCATTTCTTATTTAGCAAAGGAGTCAGAATGACCATAGGATTTATATGCCCTCTCTGCTCTCCCTCACCATGTCTCTTCAGAGGTTTTCTGTGACAGGCAGTTTAAGAAACACTGTGCTAAGAGACAGCTCTCCTCTCAGTCCCTCAACTGCTCCTTTAAAATTAGTTTCAATGTAATTTCTCTTCCACTTTTCCACCAAAGACTTCCTTCCCAATCAAGCTTTATCCATGCATTTATCATTGTCAGAAAAGATGAATGGCAAAATTATCACACAGAAGAAGATTAAAACTCAATGTTTTAATACTTTTACAATCATGTTCTATTATTCTTCCTGGGAGCTTTAATAGATAGTCAGTGAGAGCCAGCAGCAAAATTCTGCCTTGGTTCAAATTCTGGATTTCACACTTAGTAGATGACCTTGAACGAGCTGTGTTGCTCTGCTGAGTGATAAGGCCCCAAAAGCTCACCATGAGGATAAATTAGTTAACACCTGTAGACTACTCAGCCCGCCTACAGTAAACACTAATGAAAAATTCATTATAATTAGAATACATCTAAAACTGCCTACAAAGCTCTGTTCTGTATAAAAAACATAAACAAATAAATATACTAATAAAAAGTACTTCTCAAAACATGTGATTTCTGAAAAGTAAGTTTCCACCACCCTTTTTCCTACGGTATTGTAAATTTATATGTGGTTCCAACACTGATCAAAGTCCAAATTACTTCTCTCTGCATACACTTAATGCTCAGCGAATTCTTTTTGCCCAAATCTAAAATAAAATGGTTCAAAAGGTAATTCTCCCTCTCTTCAGTTTGTAAATGGCCTTCCCTCTTACCGTTTCAAGAGTAATTTTTAGTTATTTTTTAGGGTAAGGCTGACATTTCCTCCACAAAGCCTTCACAGATTTTCTGTCCCACCTTTAATACCCTATGTACATCTCTCTCACTGTTGTATTTTGTTTAAAATTCCCTAGTTTTTCCTCTTCCACCATCTTCTTAACGGCAAGGAGAGTCTTATTCATCTTTATCTTTCTGTTGATTCTTAGAGTGCTTGACACAGGTTGGGGGCTGGAGATACAAGAAAGGATAACTCAAGGAAATGACTGATTTCATGATTCAATAAATGAAGCCTACCAAGCTTATATCAAAGCAAAATAGCCACCATTTTTTACCAGACTGGTCTCATTTTACATGCATTTCACACCTCATTTGTAAAATATGTCAAATGTGAAATCTTCACTTCAAGAGTACTATATTTAGAATTAAGTAATTGTGCCTGATTATCAGAGTATGAGACCCAATTTTCTTACTTTGCTATATTTTTCCCCACTGAAATCCTTGTTTTCACAAATAAAAGCACTTTGTAAAACCAAGTTAGAAGAATATGTTTCCTTAATGCTTTAATAAGTATAGTTGGTCCTACTGAAAAACATCACAACCAAGTTCCCAGGCAAGACATTTGGAAATTTCAAAAAAATTTCCAAGAATCCAGAATTGCATTACATCTACCTATTTTTTGGCTAAGAATTGACTCACTAATGATGTAATATTCTCTCCTTAATATAAACTATTCACTTTTAGTTATATAGCAATTTTTTTTAATTGAACCCAGGAGCTCTTAACCACTGAGCCACATAACCAGCCCAGATGTATTTTATTTAGAGACAGATTCTTACTGAGTTACTTAGAGCCTTGCTAAGTTGCTGAGCCTGGCTTTGAACTTGCAATCCTCCTGCCTCAACTCCTGAGCCACGGGGATTTCAGGCATGTGCCACCATGCCCAGCTTAATGTAACAAATTCTTAGTCATGGCCAATGCTCTGTCCTACATTTTAGATCTAATTCCATTTGATCATTGCTTCCAGTATCCCTCGTCTTAAGGACTAAAGTCTCCAGAAAGAGTTCCGTGCAGCTTTGGCAGTACATTAGAATCACTTGGAAACTTAAAAACCAACTGCTACTTGGAGAACCTCCCAGGGATTATTATTCTAATTAGCCTGGTGAGAATTGGGACATCATGAATTTTAAAGCTCTTCAGGTGACTCTACTACATTGTTAGTGCTGGGAACCACTTCCCTAGATCATGCTTTATGTTTATCAGGTTTATTTACCTCAGCCAGGTTCCTAACAAGAGCCTAGGTCTTCTACTTAGTTGTACTTTGAGTCTCGGAGAACCCTGTTCCTAGCACCTATTTTTGGTAGCTTGGGTAGGAGATATTAGGACACTGGTTCTTCACATCTTGATGGTGCATTAGTGCATTTTTTTAAAGTTTTGTGTGAGAATGATAGCTTTTTGTTTTAGAATGCCCCCAAACTTGCCCAACTAGAGCTACTGAACTCATGTCAATAGATTTCAGCCCCACTGTAAACCCTGATACTAATGCTGTCCCTGTGCTTGTAAATAACATATGCCCAGTGGCGCTTGTCTTATGGCTGGTTCCTAGGTCCCTACTCTTAACTATAACTGTAAGTAACTGGGCTCCTGCTTCGTTCCTTCCTGCATGCATCTTAAGGTTGAGTGGCAAGCACTCCTAGCAGTTGGACTTCCTAACTCTTAGAACCATCTCTCCTTAACTGGAAACCATGAAGTCAAGCATCCACCAACCTGGATATGTGTAACCTGGATGGGCAATGCTTTGTACTTAACTAAGGATAGGAGGAACCCTTCTGCCTCTTTTTTGAATATACATTTGAAAACATATCCTTATATGTCTCTTTCTCAAATAAACCATTCCTGTTTTTCTCAATCTTGTGTGGAAATACAAAGCTTTTCTATGATATAAATCTTCCTGAACTCTCATTTCCATTTTTCTTCATATTCTTACACTGACTAAGGGTTACTTCTGGTGAGACATAGAATGAAATTACTTCTGAATTAGAAATCCAGAGAGTGGAATCCTTTGACTTTCACAAGTTTGATAAACTTGACATTAATCCATATTTTCAGTGCAGGAGAGAAATAGTTAAGCTCTAAAGCCCCAAAAAGGATTCTTTTTTTATTTAAGTCCTCTCTACCCAATAGGAATCTACACAGTAAAACTGTAATCAGAATGTATCTAACCAGAATTCAAAATAATATACTATTGCTCACATTATAACTGTATGAAATACCAATAATTGTTCATTTCATTTAAAAAAAAAAAAAAAGAGCCAAGCCAATTATTTTACGGAGTGCCTCCAATAATAGTTTGGGCAAATGTAACTAAACTTTTTTAGCTGAAATGTTTGTCTACAGAGGAAAAATGATCCAATACAATAAAAATGTGCGTTTGCAATTGAGGAACACTGACCTGATATCTCCCTAAAATGATTTCTATACCCATAATCCTGAATCGGGACTCTCCCTTTACCACAAGCAGGCAGCTGGATGCTGTAATACTTAAACACCAGTGCTTCAAACACAGGGGAAAACCCAGTCAGCCCAGTCCTTACCTTGTCAATAAGCCCAGATATAGCCAGCCTCTCAGTATCACTCAGACCGTGCTTTTGGGACTGGGGATGTAGCTCAGTGGTACAGCACTTGCCTGGCATGTGAGAGGCCCTGTGTTCCATTTCCAGCACCATGAAAAAATAAAAGAGAAAAAAATAACTTTTTACATGGGACCGAGGTGAGTTCCTTATCCAAACCTCATATCTCAGATCCCAGACTTGGGTTGGATTCTCTGCTTTTCTATAGTTTTTCTACTCAGGATTTAGGTTCCTTGGTATTTGTTTTCTCTTCAGTAAAATTAATATATTCTTAAGATTCTCTTTCTGATTGCAAATTTTACATATATTCATAATAGACATGTTGAAAAATACCAGGCACAGTGGCCACACCAGTAATCCCAACTACTCAGAAGCAGGAGGATCTCAAGTTCCAGGACAGGTGGGCAATTTAGCAAGACCCTGTCTCAAAACAAAATGGAAAAGGACTAGGGATGTAGCTCATAAGTGGAACACTTCAGATTCAATCCCCAACACCACAAGAGGAAGAAAAGAAAAAGAAATGTTGAAAAATGCAAATAAACACAATAAAGAAGCCAGACATGGTGGCTCACACCTGTAATCCCAGCAACTGGAGAGTCTGAGGCAAGAGGATCACAAGTTCAAGGCCAGCCTCAGCAACTTAGCAGGAACCTCAGCAATTGATAATTTTTTAAAAAGGACTGGGGATGTAGATCAGTGGTAAAGCACCCCTGGGATCAATCCCCAGTACCTGCTCCCCCAAAAAATCTACAACCCAAATATAAGCACTTAAAATATGTAATATTTCTTGCCAGTTTTTAAATAAATCTCTAACAGGCCTGTTTTATAATCTGGGTTTTTAAAATTTACTTTTAACATGTAATATTTCTATTTCTATGTCCTTAAATATTTTCCTACATCATCATCTTTCTTTTTTTGTTTTCAGCTTGGTAATGTTGGTCAAAGGGCATGAACTTTTAGATGTGAGCTGAGTAAGTTCTGGGGATCTCGCATACAGCATGGCGACTGCGTTAGTCATATTTATGTCTCTGTAACCAAGCCCTGAGGAGAGCAACTTAGAGGAGGAAAAGTTTATTGTGGCTCACAGTTTCAGAGGTCCATGGTCAGCAGACTCCACTGCTCTGGGCATCATGACAGAAGGATGTGGCAGAGTAAAGCTGCTCAGCTGGTGGCAGACCAGAAAGGGTGGGAATCTAGGGACAAAATATAATCCCCAAGGGCATGCCACCAGTAACCTACTGCCTTCAGTCCCACCTGCCTACAGTTACTGCCTACTCAGTCCATTCAAATTATTAATCCATCCAAATGGATTTATCCACTGATGAGGTTACAGCTCTCATTTAATCATCTCACCTCTGAAACATTGCTACATTGTGTATCATGCTTCCAACACAGGAACTTTTCTGGGGACACTTCATATTCAAACCACAACAGTGACTATCATTAGTAATACTGTATTGTTCACTTGAAAACTGCTAAGAGAGATTTTAAGTGCCCTCACCACTTACTCATGCACAAAAAGAGAAATATGAATGGTGATGGACTTGTTAACTTGATTGTGGTAATCATTTCACAATGTCAATGAACATCACATCATCTTGTTCTACATTCTGAATATGTGTAATTTTCATCTACATCATCTTGATAACCACATACTATTCCAATGAATGAATATATCATACTTTATTTACCCTTTCTGTTGTTTCTAATTTTTTATTATAAACATGAAATGACACATAATAAGCTATTAGAATGGATTACCTAGGCTCAGGGAGGGACTGATATTGGTGGAAGGAGAGGGCAGAAAACAACGTAGTAACACAAGAAAGAAAGAAAGAAAGAAAGAAAGAAAGAAAGAAAGAAAGAGACTTATACACACACACACACACACACACACACAGCACACACAGATACATACACACATACCCTTACCTATGATACGATCTTTCTAAAATGTTTCTCCATAACATGTGTATATACCCTTTGGTCCTGCTTATAAGTGGATTAGGTATGCACATACCAGGACACTCATTGTACAACTGCTTGAAAGAGCATTCTTTCTTGAACGAGTATCCAAGAATCATACAACTCTTGACAAGGCCAACAATGACTTCCACGTGGTTAAATCCAAAGGGAAGTTCTCACTGTCTTCTTACCACTATACAAGTGGATCCCTCGTGCCTTCTGAAACTCTCTGCATTGCCTTCTGGTACTCAAAACTTTCTTGGTTCTCCTCTTACCCCACTACCCATGCCTTCTCTGCCCTTTTTGCTGATTCCTTTCCATCAACACATCCTACAAGCATCAAAGTGTCCAAGGCACAGTCCTTGAACTTCTTTCCTTATGTTACCCTCCCTTTAAATGATCTCATCTATTCAATGGATTTAAATAAAGCTCCAGGAGGATGCCTCCAGCCCAGATCTCCCTAGCCATGATCTCTCTCCTGAACTCTAGCCTGCCTGTCATCTCCACTTGCATGTGTAACAGACATCTCAAACATAACAAGATTAAAACTGAATTTTTCCCTAACCCCCATTAAACCCACCTACTTAAGCTGCCATGGAACTTCTTCTCCCACTGTCTTCATCATTTCAGTAAAACACAACTGTACATTCCAGGTTCTCTGATCAAAAATCTGAAGGAGTTCTTGACTTCCCTTTTTCCTTCACAACCCCACATCCAAACCATCAACAAACACTCTTAACTTTACCTTCAAAACACATCCAGAATCTCACCATTTCCTATCACCTCCACCAACAAGCTTCTCTCTTAAGGTTGTTGTGATGTCTCTTTCCTGACTTCTCTGCTATCTTCTTCTGTGCTCTCAACAGAGCAGTCAGTTGTGTTAGTCAGCTCTCCATCACTGTAACAAAAAAACTGAGATTTAAAAAAAACTATAAAGGACAAAAGATTTATTTTTGCTCGTGATTTTGAAGGTTTCCATTCATGGTCCCTTGGCTCTGTTGTTTCTAGAACTGTGGTAAGACAGAACATAATGTTGGGGAGCATTTGGTGGAGCAAAGCTGCTCGCCTCATGAAAACCAGGAAGGAACCAGGCATCAGGGTAGGGGGAGGTCATTGTTCCAAAATGCCCTTCCAGGACAAACCCCCAGTGGTCTCCTCCTCCAACTAGACCCCACCTTGTACAGTTTTTAACCACCTTCCAATTGCATCACCAGCTAGGAACCAAGACTTCACACACATGAGCCTTTGGGGAATATTCCAGATCTAGTTTATAACAACAGTCATCCTTCAAAACCATACTTCCCTACTTCCTCTCACCTACACTCCCCATCTCACTAGATCTTCCCTATCCAGGCTGGCATTACAAATTGCTAGCACTCTCTGTCTCAAGGCTTTGAACTTGATGTCCTTGCTGCTTGAAATAATTTACTATCAGATATCTATGGAAACCCCTTCACTTAATTTATTACTCTGCTTTTCTCTTCTCCATATTATTCTCTACTTATTACCACCAGACATAATAGGTATTTACTTGTTCATTTGTTTATGGCCTGACTCTCCCACAGCAACTCCACTAGCACAAGTAATTCGTTAGTTTTGTTCACTGTTTATTCCCAGCACCTAGTATGGTGCCTGGAATACTAAATAAATACATAAATATTTAGGAAATATTTGTTGAATGAATACATAAAATTTCAGCATCTGGTAACAGCAGTCCACCTATAATCCCAGGAACTCAGAAGACTGAAGAAGGAAGGTCACAAGCTCAAGGTCAGCCTCCACAACTAAGTGAGACCCTTTCTCAAAATAAAAACTAAAAAGAGCTGGGTATTTAACTTAGTGATAGAGCACCCCGGGGTTCAATCCCCAATACCACCATGAAACAAACAAAAAAGATTAAACATAAAATTACATGACATATAAAAACAGAAGGAAATGATGCAGAAGATTTAGTCCCCCATCTCCTATTATGTAACTTTTTTAGAGCTACCTTGCCCAATACAATAGCCACTAGACACATGTAGCCACTGAAGACTTAAAAGTTTGGCTAGTCCAATCAAGATGTGGTATTACAGAAAAGTTCATTGCTTTAGTCAGCTTTCTTTTAATTACATGCCAATACATGAATGCTATGCTGTCCAGAAATTTCTTCCACCAGATTAAGAAGCCCATCACTTTTAAAATCAGCCTCACAGAAAATCTCAGGACGTGAGCAAAATGCAGACAACTTCCCCATCAAAACATAAAATGAATTCAAATTCCAATAGTGTCCTCCTTTTCCTCTAAACTTCATGAGCCTAGTCTTTACTGTGTACAATCCTACTGGCATGCTGGTTTTCTAAGCTCCTACCAGAATTAATCTCCACTTATAAAAATCTCAAGCATTTCCAGCTTGGACTGCTAAACATCTCAAAATTTCTCCCTAAAATTCCAAAAAACTTTAAATGCTTATGAACCACATGGTCAGGTTAGTCACAGCAATGACCCCACTTCTTTTTTTTTTTTTAACATGTGATACTGAATATTGAACCCAGGGCTTCGTACATGCCAGGCAAGCACTCTACCACTGAGCCACAACTCCAGCCACTTCTTGGTACCAATTTCTGTTTTAGTCAGCTTTTTCACTACTGTGACTAACAGACCGAAACAACAACTGTAGAGGAGGAAAAGTTTATTTGGGGACTCACGGTTTCAGAAATCTCAGTTCATAGACAGCTGGCTTCATTCCTCAGAACTTGAGATGAGGCAGAACACCATGGCGGAGTGTGTGGCAGAGAGAAGCAGATCCCATAATGATCAGGAAGCAGAGAGAGAGAGACTCACTAGCCAAAAACAAAATATACACCCCAAAGACACACCCCCAATGACCCACCTCCTCCAGCCACACCCTACCTGCCCTCAGGTACCACTCAGTTAATCCCATCAGGGGATTAATCCACCAATTGGGTTAAGGCTGTCATAACTTGATTGTTTCTCCTTCAATCCTTTTGCATCGTCTCACACATGAACTTTTAGGGGTCACATCACATCAAAACCATAGTATCCATACTTATTTCAAAGACTTAGTATACCATATTTACTATTATCACACTAATAATTTTCATATTGATTACATGAGAAATTTATAATATTTTGGATGTTTTAGGTTAAATAAGATATTAAAATTACCTTTGCATGTTTCTTCTTTACTTTCTTAATGTGACTATAAAATTAGAACGTATATACATAACTGCCTATTTTTTTAACCTTTTTTTTCTCTCTTTTTATTGTAAATAAATGGGATACATGTTGTTTCTCTCTTTGTACATGGAGTAAAGGCATACCATTTGTGTAATCATAAATTTACATAGGGTAATGTTGTTTGATTCATTTTTGTTATTTTTTCCCTTCCCCCCATCCCTCCCACCCCTCTTTTCCCTCTATACAGTCCTTCCTTCCTCCATTCTTGCCCCCCTCCCTAACCCTAACTCTAACCCTAACCCGGGTCCCACTTCTGCCTGGAATTTAGATGAGGTGATATATCACCTCGAGCTTTGCGAATGAGAACAAAATCCTGCAGATGACAGAGCAAGAAGATAAAGAGAAGATGGTCCCTTGACAATTGAGCAGGTCATATTGTCCCATGAGGGAGACATGAAATTCAACCTCTCTAAAGTCATTATTAATTTGGGTCTCTGTTACAAGCAGGTAGAACAACAATTTAATATAATTGATGATTATAAAATATCAATTTGATGGTATATTCATAGAATCTTTCCATTTTTCATTTATTCTTCAGTGTCTCATTTGACATTCCCCACAGCTCACCAGGTCTGTAGGAAAGATATTACTGTCCTAATATTATAGATGGGGAAACCAAGGCTTGAAGAGACATTGAGACCTGTCAAAAGAGTAAATGGCCACAAGTGACACAACTGGAATTATTACTCCGGTTTTCTACCTTGTACCTTAATGTTCTTTCCTCTGTGCTATTCTATAGTGGAGTGTGAACCTGTAGCACACTCACAATGATGGCGCATTACACATTTTATCAGAATTTTTTTATAAATGAATATAATGTAAATATTTTCAAAAGACTATTCTGATTTTCTACATGAGGTATATTTAAGACTAGAGAAGATGAGGACACAGGACATTTTTCCATAACTCTTGTCGTCTTTTTGCACCCAACACTCTGTCCAGTGAGTCAAGTTGGTAGAAAGAAACACAGGGAATGGCATGGAAAGTTCTCAGGGGCACAGTAAGGTCATAGGTGATACGTCATACATAAAAAAGCAAATTAGGGCTGGAGCTGTAGCTCAGTGGCAGAGCACTTGACTAGCATGTGTGAGGCACTGGGTTCAATCCTCAGCACCACATAAAAATAAATTAAATGAAGGCATCACATCCATCTACAGCAAAAAAAAAAAAAAAAGCAAATTAATAATGGAATAAAATAAAACAACATGTGTCATAAAATTAAGCCCCAAGCAGCTTCAAGATCTGCAGAAAATTAGATTTTTTTTCAATGACAACATCACACTAAGGGAACAAATAGAAGCATCAATATCTAAAACACAAGTTATACCTGGATTTAAATTTAGCTATTTTATTTTTTTCCTAGATAATCTCTCTTAATTTAAAAACATGAAGGAAAAAAAATTTTGCCATAATTAAATGTGACTCTAGGAATCCTTTGCAACACAGTTCACTTTTTGTCAATCTGAGTTTTAGTGAAAGTCCATATGTAGTTTGATGCCATGGAAAAGGCAGCAAAAAAATCTGTATTTTAACAACTGAAGCAGTAGATGTTCCCACACTGCTTTCTATTTAAGCATCTCAACCTGCACCCAAATCCATTCTTAGGGATAAATCAATGACTGAGTTCTGCTCACTCAGCTTTAGCCTCTGATTGCTAAGACTGCCAATAAGGTAGATACTGCAATAGCAATTTGGGGGATGAAGGCATTGGTCTATAAGAAATTGAATTGAGAACAATTTATTTTACACAATATCCAGCCATAAAGTGATATAATTCAATCTCTATCAAGCCATGACAAAAATGAAAATTCTTAAATTCCCTTAGGAATAGAAATCTAGTCCCTATCTATCTATATGTTTTTCACTTGAACACTTTAATTGGAATATCACTGAAGAGTACATTTAAAACCACTTTAGAAATAACATAAATAAATATTCTGTAAGCTTAAGATTATAGTAATCAAGTTTTTAAAAAATTTATATGCAAATAATTGTACTTTATTTTAGTTGACATTCTAAAAACATTACTCTTTTAAATTCTAAGTTCTGAACTCAAGAGATAATAGCTCAACACTTTCACAAATGACTTCCATGTTAGGAGAAATCCTAGTTCTTGGTTCGCCACAATTAATGTCTCAAGTGTGTAAACTTGCAGAGAGGAGCATTCTACTCTGACCACCTAGGAATGTAAACAACTGCCTACAAACTGTAACAAACTAACCTAGTGTTACCAAGGGAACATGTATAGGGGCCTTGTGGTCTGATCCCCTGTGGCACATTGTGATTGGGCAAAAAGTTTATAAAATGTATGGTTTTTCCTGCAATAAACAAGTTTGCAGGTTGCTGGCCACTAGCCTGCTTTTACCCAACTCCTGAGGTCTGGGTTCTGTCTCCACGGCTCTTACCGGTGCCTGAGCTAGCCTGGCACCCGCTACACCTCCAAGTAAGAAAAGCAAGACGGACCTAATGACGAACAAAATACCAACTTCCACACTGAATGAATCAGAAATCTTATAGGTTTTATTGACATTTGCCTTTCTTTCTTCCCCTATATGCAATCAATAACTAAGTCTTGACAATGCTTCTAAATAAGCGTAGGATGCATCAGTTTGTACTCTTCACTGCTAATACCTTTGTCCAAGCCACCATTACCTCAGTATCTCACCATCACTTCAGTATCTGGACCCATGTCTCTCCACATCGACTCTTGCCTTCTCTCCATTTAATTCTCCAATAATCACAGTGTACTCAACAGAAATACATATATACATATTTACACATATATACATATATATATATATATATATATATACCACATTTGCCAAAAGACATTATTTCTAATTATATCAAACTGTACACACCAATGGCCATAATAGTAGAAAGGAGGTACTGGAATTCTACAGGTCCAGGGAAATAGAATGAGATACAACTCTGTGGAACAACATGGATGAATATCACACACATGATATTGAGTGTAGCAAATCGAACACAAAGAAGTACACGCTTACAATTCCGCACATAGGAAGTACAAAATTGAGCAAAATCCATCTTGGAAGTCAGGGCACTGCTGATCCTCAGGGGAGACAATGCTTGAGAGTGGGAATACTGGGGTCCTGAGGCTTCTGCTCTAGGTCTGGACACTGGTTACGTGGGGTGTTCACTTTGTGAGAATTCATCAAGCTGCACACTTCTGATTTGTGCCCTTTTCTCTGTATGTATTATACTACAACAAAAAGTCTGCTTTGAAAAAAACACCAACTGGATCATGCCACATTCCTATGTAATTATAACCTTGGAACCAAAGGTCAATCCCATTCTTGGGTCGCCAAGGCCCTTTACAACATGCTCCATTCGGTTTCATGAGAATCACCCTCTGTATCCTCAAATTCATGATGATCCTTTCTACTTTGGGTCCACATCACATGACATTCCCTCTTTTCCTACCCTTTACCTGGTTAGCTACTATTCACCTTTCAAATCTCTAATAAAATTTATTTTTCCAGGGAGGCATCTCTGGTCTTTAGATCCAGTTCTGATCTGCCTTCCTTGCTCTTCCTCATGTCATTTGGAACCCTGATGACCTGCTTCACCAGTCTCAGATAGAAACACAGCTCCCCCTCCTCTTTCTCTCTTTCTTCAACAAATTACCCAAGAACCCTCACAAGCAGCATTAAAGGCATCCACTCTCTCCTCCTTGAGCCCCTACAGAATTCAGGCACACGGCAACTTGATTGGTCCAAAATGTCTGTGCTTCCAAATGAAGGGCAATCGGAGTCTGTAGATCCCACCCCTGCTATTTGAGTCACTACACAGGACAGGTCCCAGTTTGATGGACAGAATTTGTGGACATCAGCTGCCTCATCCTTGTTGATCCAAGTTTTGGCCAGACCATAGTGGCATCCCAGACTTGGTTCACCTCTACCTGCACAGCTGAGCACCACACTGTACTGCAACCTTAGGCACCTAAGTCTGGCTTTTCCAGCAGGTCCTAGGTCATGGCATCTCACAAACCAAATTCAGCCTGAAAGTACATTTTGTTTGGTGTAAGCAGTGTCTTTTGTTTACCTGTTTAAGACTGACCTTTAAACTACATGAAAATCTGGAGTTTCGACTTCTCTTGAAAATTTAGGAAATCTTCCAACACTGGACCTATAATCCCACATGGCTATAATGGACTGAAAACAAGCAGCAAGTGCTTCCTTGAAGAAACCAGGAGCCCTTCAGTTTGCCACAGTCCCTACTGTTCCCTGTTGCCTCCCTAAATCAACACCAAGTATCAGTTTCCATTTATCAGTGTGGAAAGCACTGGCAGTTTTCCTTTCAAGAGTAAATTATTTTCCTATGTGTATTTGTCTTGGATATGGAGGAAAGAACAAGCCTCTTACCTTTATGTTTCAATAAAAAATGGGAAAAGCATATTTAGTTCAGGATAGAAAATATTCCTACATATGTATTATACAAAGAGTGTATCTCTAACGAAAGAAGACACCATAATGACACCATCACAGAAACAAATTAAGAAGTGTGACCAATAAACCTAAAAAGGCAAGTGATGTAAACTTAATGCACTGAAAAACTAAAATTTCAACTGTTTTTAATATGATTAAGCTAGAGGATATGAAGCACATCCAATATTAAATAAACTAATTGCTCAAGCATTAATACCCTTTATAGATTATTAATTTATTTTTTGATGTGCTTACTAACTACGGCAGCAATTATGTGTCCTGAACAGAAACAAATTATAATTTTCAAGGACTTATAATTCTTCCCAGAAATTCTATTGTTCCACACACTGAAGCTGTTACTGAGAACCTAAAGATCAAGTTATAAGAGATGATGTTTGGCTTCTGAGAACTTGTCACATCACAAAAGAAGCAGTTTATAAGCAAAATCCCTCCTCCACCAAAAAGGCTTTATTACAGTCCAAACCCAAGGTAACCGTAGCTTCATTCATATTAAAATTGTTTAACTACAAGAACTCTAAAAATCTGCTCCAAGCTGACCTTGTGTCCCTACCTGAAAAGAGAGGAGCTGATGTTTTCCACAGACTTAAAAAAAAAATCATCATCATTATCACAATTGTAATTAAATTATTCTCTGTAAAATCAGTTTTTTAATGTGTATCTCACCAACCACATTGAAAGTTCTAGAAGGGTCAAAATCATTTCTGTTGTTCACCACTAAATGAACAAATCACAAGGATTCAATAAATATGCTGGGATGACATGGATTTATTAACTACTACCTAGCTGGAGAGAGGCAGATCAAAGGAATGGTTCAAATCATATTTTCAACTTCCTGCTCCAGCCAGCTGTACATACCTCCTCAAGGTTCCCTAGATTAAGGGTATTTCACCCAGTTATCCACGAAGGCCCCATGCAGACCTCTGTTCAACTGCCAATAGTCAAGACCTTAAGGCTTTCAGTGGACACACAGGAACAGATTTCCCCAGATGCCGCAGGTGACGAGTACTTTGCTCTCTGCACGAACCCAACCTGCCTCTGTGTGATAGTCAGCCTTCCAGATGGCTCACATTAAATCCACCCCTGGCATTTACACTTTGGTGTCGTCCCTTCCATGTTTGCCAGGATTGGTCTGCATGACCAACAGCATATGTACTTCTGAGATTAGGCTATAAAAAAAGACCATGACTCTCTTTCCCTCTGAGATAACTTTGGGGGAAGCAGGCTGCCATGCTTTAAGCTATGGAGAGGTTTACATGGAGAGGAACAACAGCCCTAAAACAACGGACACCTGCCCACAGTGACACCAGGGAGCCCGGAGGAGGGCTCTCAGCCCCAGTTACGCCATAAGAGTGCTGCAACCGCAGGGAGACCCAAGCAGAACCACCTGGACTTCTGACCCTCACAAACTGTATGACATAGTAATTGATTGTTGTTTTAAGCTGCTAAATGTCAGGATACCTTGTTATACAGCAACAGATAAACAATACACTCTGAGAATATGATTTTAAAGCACAACCCTTTGAAAGTAGTACCCCTACTTAAACATGGAATCTGGTGGTTCTCAGAGCACTATTATCTCATATTTCTTATGATTGTCTTTTATGATTTCTTATGATTGTTTTTTAATAGGATAAATACTACAGAGTTTTTCTGATGACTTAAGATAGATGCAGCCACATCAATGTTTAGAGCAGCTCAGTTTCCAATAGCTAAACTAGGGAACCAACGTAGGTGCCCTTCAACAGCTAAGTGGATAAAAAAAATATATGGTATATAAATATATGATGGAAAATTACTCAGTCTTAGAGAACAATGAAATTATGGCATTTGCAGGTAAATGGATGGAACTGGAGAATATCATGCTAAATGAAATAAGCCAGACTCCCCAAACCAAAAGTCAAATGTTTTCTCTGATATTCAAATGCTAATCACAATGTCGGGGTGCAGGGTTAGGGAAGAACAGAGTTACTTTAGATTAGGTGGAGGGAAGTGGGTATGGGGGCAGGAAGACGAGTAGAATCAATCAGACATTATTACCCCATGTACTTATATAACAATAAAGCCAGTGATATTCTACATCAGATCTAACCAGAACCAGATATTATACTCCATTATATATGATGTATCAAAGTGCATTCTCCTCTCATGTATAACTAATTAAAACAAATTTAAAAATTTTTTAAAAGATAGCACAATATCAAGTGCATGATAAGCACTCCAATTCTTGCCAAATTAATTTTTTAAACTACATTTTCAGAGAGCATCCCATTGCATGTTTGTTCACCTTAATGCAGTTAGAAAATTATCCAAGGTATGATGAACTAGGTTAAAAGAATAATAAGCACAAAGAAAATACATCCATGAAGAACTGGTTCCAAATGCCATTCTAGTAATTCAGCACAAGGGATACATCCATTAAACTAAGACCTCTGACAAACATCTCTGATCTCTATAACTTTGATTTCTCTTTTTGTAGCCAAAGTTGACAGGAAATCTCATTAAGAGAGGAGAGGCATCAGCATGAAATAAAAAGACACAGATGGAAGAATTTGACAATTAACATGAAATATTTATATGATGTTGAATTATAGAAATGAAAAAAGAAATATCTAGGACAGAAGTTCTCAGGAAATCTCAAATACCTTGTTTAAAGTACCTGTATATGACAAAATAAAACAAAAAAACAGAATGAAAACATTTCTGTGTTGAGACCTTTTAGTTAAGCACTCTTCAGAAACACTCTATCTTCAAAGCTTTATTTATTGAATATTTCTGTCAGGATTTTTTTTAAAATATGCAAAATCCCATTTAAAACTAACCACCAAATAAAAATTTTTAACACTTACAAAGAAAGATTTCATTAAAACTTTTAAAGTTGTTCTATGATTTATAGTTGATTTTTTTTTTCTTGTCAGTTGAAGTAGCAACAATAGATTTTTCAGGTGATAATTCATCCTTGGGAGGTTACAAGTAGGCAGCTCTTTAATAAACTTTAGTACTAGATGACGTCTTCCTTTTTTTATTAGAGTTTACAGTTACACAGAGTAGCTGGGTTCATCCCAACAAAATCACACATTTATGGATTTGATTTCAGTTCATGATCTTCCCCTTTCCCTCCTCTTTTCCCTCCCATCTTCTCTCCCCTACTTTGCTAGACTTCCTTTCATTCATCTATTTATTTATATTTGATTGGTTCTTTTTACTTACACACAGAAGTGAAATTTCCTGTGGTATATTTATAAATGCACACAATGATTTTTTTCTAAGAATACGTTCCACCTTCCTTGCCTCCCTTTCCCGTTCCTCCACTCTGCCTCTTAATCTCCTTCTTGTACGCTGCTGATCTTCCCAATGTGTTTAGGATATCCTATTCTTTCCTTCTCCTTTCCTTTATTTTACTCTAGCTTCTACCTGTGAGAAAAGATATTTAACCTTTGGGTTTCTGAGACTGGTTTACCTCACTTGGCATGATATTTTTCACTTCCATCCATTTACCAGCAAGCAAATGCCATAATTTTATTCTTTTTTATGGTTGAGTAGAACTTCATTATTCTATAATTTCTTAATCCGTTAATCTATTGACAGACATCTAGGTTGATTCCATAATTTAGTCATAGTGAATTGTGCAGCTATAAACATTGAGGTGGCTGTGTTGCTATAGTATGCTGATTTTAGTTCTTTTTGGAAAAAAAAAATGGGATAGCTGGGTCATATGCTTCCATCCAGAGTTTTTTGAGGAATCTCTGTACTGTTTTCTAGAGTGGTTGTACTAGTCTGTAGTCCCACCAACAATGTACAAGTATAGTATTTTCCCCACATTCTCACCAGCATTTATTATGGTTGGTATTTATGATCATTACCATTCTAACTAGAATAAGATGAAATCTTAGTGTAGCTTTGTTCCATGATTGCTAGAGATATTGAACATATTTTCATATATTTGTTGGCCATTTGCGTTTCTTCTTTTGAGAAGTTTCTGTTTATTTCTTTTCCCTACTTATTGAATGGGTTATTTGGTGTTCTTTTTTTATCTTTTGAGTTCTTTATACATTCTGGATATTAATATTCTGTTGAAGGAAGCTTGCAAAGATTTTCTCCCATTCTATAGTCTCCATCTTCATGCTTTTTATTGCTTCCTTTGCTGTTCAGAAACTAATTAGTTTGATGGCATCTCTCTGATTGATTCTTGGTTTTATTTCTTGCACTTTGGGGGTCTTGTTATGAAAGTCTGTGCCAGACCAATATGATGGAATGTTGACCTTGTTTGCAAGGTTTCTGGTCTAATTACAAAGTCTTTCATTCATTTCAATTTGACTTTTGGGCAGGGTGAAGGATAGGGATCTATTTTCATTTTTCTACATACAGCTGTTCAGTTTTCCCAGAATCATTTGTTTAAAAACTATCTTTTCCAAGATATAGTTTTCGCACCTTTGTCAAGTATCAGGTGACTGTAATTATGGGGGTTTGTCTCTGTGTCTTCTATTCTGTTCCATTGTTTGTCATGTCTGTTTTGATGCCAATATAATGCTATTTCTATTATTATAACTCTGTGATATAATTTTCTTGCTCAGTATTACTTTGGCTATTCTGGGTCTCTTATTCTTCCAAATAAATTTAAGAATTTTTTTTTCTAATTCTGTGGAGAATGTTATTGGTATCTTGATAGGGACTGCATTGAATCTGTATATTGTGTTTGATAATGTGGCAATTTTGACAATATCCGGATGCATTTCCATATTCTAAAGCCTTCTTCAATTTCTTTCTTTGGTGTTCTATAATTTTCATTGTAGAGTTCATTTACCTCTTTGGTTAGATTAATTTCCAAGTATTTTTTTAAGGTGATTATGAATGGGATGATTGTCCTGTTTTCTTCTTCTTTGACCAAATCACTGTTGGAGTTTAGGGAAGCTATTGAATTATACGTGTTAATCCTGCTACTTTGCTGAACTCATTTATAAGCTCCAGAGGTCTTCTGGTGGAGATTTTTTTTTTTTTTTTTAGGCGGGGAAAGGGGAACTTCTAGATATAGGATCATATCATCGACAAACAGAAATATTTTAATTTCTTTTCCTAACTGTATCCCTTTGATTTCCTTTTCTTGCCTGATCACTCTGGCTAATATTTTGAGTACCACATTGAGTAGGAGTGGAGAGAATAGACACCTTTGTCCTGATTTTAGAGGAAATACTTTTATTTTTCTCCATTCAATATGATGTTGGCTTTGTATTTATCATAAATAACCTTTACAATATTGAGGTAAGTTCCTTGGACCTCTAGCTTCTCCAGCATTTTTAACAGGTCTTTTCTGCATTGATTGAGATTATCATGTGATTCTTGTCCTTAATTTTAAGTGTTTAATTACATTTATAGATTCATGTATGTTGAAATACCTTTCATCCCTGGAATGAAAGTAACTTTAACATGGTATACTATCTTCTTTATGAGTTTTTAAATGCAGTTTGATAATATTTTATTAAGGATTTTTGCATCTATGTTAATCAGGGGTATTTATCTGTAGTTTTCTTTCCTTGATGTGTCTTTGTCTGGTTTCAATATCAGGGTTATATTGGCTTCCTAGAATGTATTTAGGAGTGTTCCCTCCCTTTTGATTTCATGGAATAATTTGAGAAAGACTGGTGTTAGTTCTTTAAAGTTTGATAGAACTCAAATGAGAGTATATCTGGTCCTGTGCTTTTCTTTTTTAGAAGACTTTTAATGCTGTTTCAGCCTTATTTCTTGATATTGATTTGTTTAGGTCTTCTATATATTCCCAGTTCAAATTTAGCAGGTCATATGTGTCCAAAATTTGTCAATGTCTTCTAAATTTTTCAGTTTATTGGAGTATAAATTTTTTAAATAGTTTCTGATGATCCTCTGAATTTCTCCTTTTTCATCTCTAATTTTCCTGATTTGGGTCTCTCTCTTTATTTTTGCTTAGTTTGGCTAAGGTTTTTGGAGAAAGAACTCCTCATTGCAATTGATCTTGTATATTTTTGCTCTGATCTTAATTGTTTCCTGTTTATACTGATTTTAGAAGTACTTTGTTCTGTTTTTCTAAAGGTTTGAGATAGAGCATAAGCTTATTTATTTGGGATTTCTTTACTTTTTTTACCATAGGCACTCAGTACTATAAATTTTCCTCTTAGAACTGCTTTCGTATTGTCCCAGAGATTTTGATCTGTTTTATCTGTTTTCATCTTTTTCTAAGAATTTCTTAATTTCTACTCTCATTTCTTCTTTGATTCATTCTTCATTTAAGAGAGTATTGTTCAATCTCCATGTGTTTATGTGGTTTCTACTATTTTTCTTGCTGTTGATTTCTAGTTTTATGCCATTAAGCTCTGATAGGATGCACGGAATTATACTGATTTTCTGTATTGTTAAGATTTGCTTTGTGGCCTAGAATATGATCTATTCTAGAAAAAAGTTGAGTTGTTGAGAAGAAGGTAAATTTAGTTGTTTGGGGGTGAAATATTCTGTCTGTTAAGTCTATTTGATTTACAGCTTTATTTAGGTGGGAAATGAGTTTATTGATTTTATTCTTAGATGACCTGTCTCTTGATGATAAGGGTGTGTTGAAATCACCCAGTATTATTGTATTGGGGTCTGAGATTTAATATTATGGAAGTTTTTGTTGGTTTGTTTAATGTAATTAGATGTGATGATATTTGGGGCATAGATATTTACTATCATTGTATCTTCTTGTTGAATTGTTTCCTTTACCAAGAGGTAATAGCCTTCTTGGTCTCTTCTGATTAATTTTTGCTTGAAATCTGCCATCAGATATGAGAAATTCTACTCCTGCTTGTTTTTGGAGTCTGTTTCTGTGGAATTTTTTTTTTCTATCCTTTTACTTTCAGTTTGTGGATGTCTTTGCCTATAAGATGAGTCACTTTTTTAAAAATATTTTTTAGTTGTAGAAGATCTTTTATTTATTTATTTTTATGTGGTGCTGAGGATTGAACCCAGTGCCTCACACATGCTAGGTAAGCGCTCTACCACTGAGCCCCAGCCCCAGCCCCAAGATGAGTCACTTTTTTAAAAATATTTTTTTTAGTTGTAGATGGACATAATAACTTGATTTTATTTATTTATTTTATGTGGTGCTGAGGATCAAACCCAGTGCCTCACAGGTGCTAGACAAGTGCTTTACCATTGAGTCACAAACCCCAGTCCAAGATGAGTTTCCTATAAACAGCACATGGTTGGATCTTATTTTTTGATCTATTATGCTAATGTTTTTTAATTGGGGAGTTGAGACCATTAGCATTCAGTGTTAATCTGGATATGTGTTTGTGGCTTCCTGTCAATTTGCTATATTTAATACTGCCTTGATTTTCATTTAGAAGATTACTCTTCTATTGGTTTTCCTCTATTTGGAGTTTTGAGATTTGTTTTTGAGTTCTTCTGTGTGAAGTTTATCTTTGAATGTTCTTTGGAATGAGTGCTGGCTTGGTGGCCATGAATTATTTTAGTTTATTCTTGTCATGGAAATTTTTATTTTCCCCCTTGAATTTGAAACTCTGCTTTGCTGGGTATACTAACCTTGACTGGCAGTTGTTTTTCTTTTAGAGCTTAGAATATCTCATTCAAGACCCTCCCTGATTTTAGGGTCAGAATTGAGAAATCAGATGTGAGACTTATTGGTTTACCTCTAAATGTATGTGATGTTTCTGTCTTGCAGCTTGTAATCTTTCCTTATTTTCTATATTAGGTATTTTGATTACTAGATGCCTTGGAGGACTTTTCATTTGATTAGGTCTATTTGGGGTCCTGTATGTGGATGTCTGTCTCATTTCTGATATGTGAAGTTTTCCATAACTATCTCATTGAAAATATTCTTAATGAATTTATCTTGTATCTCCATGTTTTCTTCTATCCCAATGATTCTCAGGTTTGGTCCTTTGAGGTTGCCCCAGAATTCTTATACATTCTGATCATGTTGTATCACTTTTTTCCTTTATTATACTGTGTGAAATCAAGTTCATATCCCCTATCTTCAAGGTCTGAAGTTCTGTCTTCAAGAGCTAATGTTCTTTTTTCTATGCAACTTAATCTGTTAGCAATGCTTTCAAGTGAATTTTTAATTTGATTGATTATGTCTTTAATTTCTAGAAGTTTGGATCAGTTTCTTTTCAATGTTTCTATTTCTTTACTGAAATGATCTTTCATGTCCTGTACTGGCTCTTTCAATTAATTCCTTAGATCTTCTTTTAGCTCAATGAACATTTTAATAATTCATTTTTAAACATTTTTTTATTTTTTTTTGTTTTAGTTGTAGATGGTTGTAGATGGACACAATGCCTTTTATTTAATTAATTTATTTATTTTTATGTGGTGCTGAGGATCAAACCTAGTGCCTCATACATGCTTGGCAAGTGTTCTACCACTGAGCTATAACTCCAGTTCCCAATAATCCATTTTTTGTAATCTTTCTTTGGGATTTCATCCACTTTAATATCAGTGGGATCCTTTGTTGAGGGGTTGTGAATTTTGGGGGCAGATTTGTTTGCCTGTTTCCTCATGTTTGCCAGAGGTCTTGGACTTGCACATCAATTGAAATTAATATTCCTTCATCTTTTGTATGTGTGTCCTTTTATGTGAAATGATATTATTTGTTCTGGGACTTGTCTCTTTTTTTGATATATAAGTAGATGTCAATGGGTGAGACATGAGGTCCCACTCTGATTGTTCCTCCTTGGGTCCTGGTTGTTTCAGGTTTTTGTTTCCTCATTTCTTTGAGTTGAAGTAATGTTATGGCTCAGGTGAGTCTAGATCATGTGTGAGGTAAGATTCACTGTTGATTGGTTAAAATGTATTTCTCAGCATCAGGATCTCTACTTTATGATCTTGACATGTCCCAATCTCTTTCCTCTTAGAGAGAGGGTGGAACCAGGAATGGCACTAATGTCAGCAACAGATATACAGCCTTATGATAAGTGTCTGGTGTCTACTTTTACATCTATAACACTAATTTCCACCTATGTAGAAATGGTGGGGTACTTAACATCGGTACCAACAATAAAAAAAATATGAGCTAGGCTAGGCATTTGACAGCATGTGTCTAATATATTGTCCACTGTATTAATAATCACAACAACATAAACTATAAAATTTCTATTATTTAGTTGGATAACAAATTTCTTAAGTAAGAGAATATAGTGTAGGAAGGTAAGAAATTTTTGAAGTGTTTGAAAAAGTAATCAGAGGAGAAGCAGGAGTTAGGGAAAAGGGTAAATAAGAAGGAATAATAAGTTAACTGAAAATAATAAAAGAAAGAGAGCGGGAGGGAACAGAAAATTTTGGCTATTATTGGGAGAAGAGCATGAAGAAGGGGGTAAAACCTAGATATGAATGAACCAGCAAATGTAAGATCAAAATGACTGAAAACCTCATATAATTGTACCCCA
This sequence comes from Sciurus carolinensis, assembly GCF_902686445.1. Lineage (NCBI taxonomy): Eukaryota > Metazoa > Chordata > Mammalia > Rodentia > Sciuridae > Sciurus > Sciurus carolinensis. The sequence goes on from NC_062224.1 coordinate 93,959,870, forward strand.
CCTAAATCTAATCTAGGCTAAATAATGAACATGTGCAGGAGAGAGCTATTAATGTGTAAGTAGAGTTATTTGAATATATATATTTAAGTTGATGTCAATGAGTGAAACCTGAGGTCCCTCTCTAATTGTTCCTCCTTGGGTCCTGGTTGTTTGGGGGGTTTGTCTCCTCAATTCTTTGAGTCGAAGTAAAGGTATGTTTCAGGTGGAACTAGATCATGTGTGAGGTAAGATGCACTGTTGCTTGGTTGAGATGTATTTCTCTCTCTCAGATACACACAAAGTTATGCATAAGAAAAAGGAAGAAAGTTAAGAATAATACAATAAAATGATGTTTGAAAAAAATTAAAATTTAAAAACAGTAAAAAATTGGGAATGTGGAGAAAAACAGGGGAAAACAAAGAAAAAAAATCTTAATGAGAGAGTGCTTATTTCCACTGTGGTGGTCACCTTTGTCGGTAGGGATAGATTTTCCTTGTTTATGTGGCTCTGTACTTTTGGCTGCTGTCCTTGTGCTCTTCACCTAGCTACCAGCCAGGCGTAGTAGCTCTCAGCTTCCAATCCCCAGTATTGGGTGGGATAGAATGAGGAGTGCTGATGAATTGTCAAATCTTGAACTAAGCATGATACAGAGCTCTAGACTAGAGTTTCCAGTTGTCAGCATTTGGACTTTGGTGGGTTTTGGAACACTGTTAGTGAGTATTTGAGATTTGGTCCACTCCCCATATTGGTGTGTAGCTCCCTATCTCTGCTGGGTTTCTGGATCTCTGAGACTTCCAGAAGAATCCACTTTGGGGGCATAGGGACTAAACCTTCAGAGTCTTATCTTCACTGCTTATGTATAAGAATTACTGCCTACCCACCCTGGAGCACAGATGTGCTTGAGCAGCCACAGGGAGCAACTCTGCAAGTGTTCTTATGGGGTGTCAGCTATTATGAGAATTTTATCCCTTAGGATCCAGAGGATGAATGGGCCAGGTAAAATATTCTTTTTGCCTCTTTCAGTCTCTGGTTCAGTTAATCTCTGGGACTTTATTGTGATGGCTGCTGATAACTTCCTTTATGAGTTCCCAATATGGAACCCACCCCATCTCTATTCTACAGCTTCACAAGCTGCACAGGGACAGCCTTCAGCTCCAAGAATGTTTTCCTCCCCTGACAGCATGTTCTGCACTGGCAGGGAGTGGGGTAGGGTAGGAAGGCTTTCCACACCACATCCATGGAGGGCTCGCTACCCTCAGGAAGTTTCACCAAAACAGACTGCCTTGGATTTGTTTTCACTGAGATGATTTTCCTACCATTCTGTGTCCATTAAAACAAGCTTCCTCTGTAAAGCACAGGTTTCCCCAACTCAATCTGTATTGATTTTTTTAATTTATTTATCCACCGGTCACACATCTCTTTTGTCTGCACACCCCATTCCACTCTGCTGGCAGCCAGAACTGGTGAATCTCTAAGGTATTATTTATGACCTTCAGCAGCTCTATGAATTATTTTTTTGTACAGTTCAGTATTATGTGTCAGTGAGATTTCTTTGTTACCTTGCTGAGGAGCAGTCTTCCCACTTTGTAAGTCTGGTACTGAGGAACTGCTGGGCCATGCTTCCTTTCTCTTCTCTGCCATTTGTCTCCTCACTAGATGACTTCTTATGTGAAAAAAACTATTGATTTTATATTAGACTTGTGACTTTGCATGATTCACATTATCAAAGCTAAATCTAGTGAGACTTGTTGTGGTATAAAGTAAGAGAGTGCTCAAAAATGTGATGGGGAGATGGGAAGTGTAGTTCAGTAGTAGAGCGCTTGCCAGTCAAGCAGGGAACCCTGGGTTCAATCCCTAGCACTGCAAATAAACAAACAAAAGTGATGGGTGAATGTCAAAGGACACAGGAGATAGCCTGAAGACGATCCCACAGACCAAATGTGGAATTTAATGAATTCTAAGTCAGTGAAAAGAAAATTGGAATCCACGTACCCAAACTGAGAAGAAATAAGTTAATATAGAAATAGATAAATGAGAGAAGGAAGAGCTTTTATTTACAGCGGACTGCTGAATGCCAACAGGTAAAGAGAGAGAGTGCTGGAGTTGTAAAACTATGATTTTGTAATCATAATGGAAACCAATTCAGGTAAGAAATGTCAATGGATGTTACATCTAAAGGAAAATTTAGAAGAGAATGATGGTATTTGCAGAGTCCTAAAAAGTATCTCAGGATGGTTAATGAGTACAGGGGCATTGCTGGATAGGAGAAATAACTTCTAAACATCTATAGCACAGTAGCATAACTATGGTCAACAAAAATTCATTATATGTTTCAAAAAACAGGTAGAGAGGATTTTGAAATGCTCCCAGCAAAATGAAATGATTAATGTTTGAGGTGATGGATATGACAGTGGTCCTGATTTGATATTACTCCTTATGTACATGCATGAAATGTCATACTACCCCATCAATGTGTACAATTATGTCAATTAACGAAAAAAAATGCATAAAACAAAAAAAGTACCTCCCCACAAAATGTTTATTAAGTATAAAGGAAAATAGAGAGTGGAGACATTGGACAACACCTTAAGCAGTTGATCAGAAGTACCATCTAAGAGGGGTCAATGGGCACTGCTTGCCTCAGGATGAGATTCCTCAAGAAGGACTCCACATCCCTCATGCAGCCTTCTCATCAGAAACACTACCTGCATCTAGTTATAATGAAATATCTGATGAACCAAAAATAAGGAATATTTTATTTAATAGAAGGTGATTATATTGTTTAAAATGTCAGTGTTTGATATTTCATCTCACTCAAGTCGGTATGGCAATTATCAAGAATACAGGTAACAATAAATGTTGATGAAGATGTGGGGGAAAAGGTACACTCATATATTGCCGGTGGGACTGCAAATTTTGTGTAGCCACTATGGAAAGCATTATGGACATTCCTCAGAAAACCTGTAATGGAACCACCATTTGACCCAGTTATTCCACTCTTCAGTTTATATCCAAAGGACTTAAAATCAGCATACTACAGAGATACAGCCACATCAATGTTTATAGAAGCTCAAATAACAATAGCTAAACTATGGAAACAGCCTAGGTGCCCTTCAACAGATAATGGATAAAGAAAATGTGGTATATAGATCACAATGGAATACTCAGCCATAAAGAGAAATGAAATTATGGCATTTTCCAGTAAAGGGATGGAATTGGAAAATATCATGCTAAGTGAAATGAGCCAATCTCCAAAAACCAAAGGCCAAATGTTCTCTCTGATATGCAGATGCTAGCTCGCAATAAGGGGTGGGGGATAGGGAATAGTAGAAGTACTTTGGATTAGACACATGGGAATGAAGGGAGGGAGGGGGAATGGGAATGGGAAAGACAGTAGAATGAATCGGACCTTACTTCCCATGCTCATGTATGAATTACCAATGTAATTCCACATCATGTACAACCAGAAGAATGGGAAGTTGTACTCTATGTATGTATATATGTCAAAATACATTCTAATTATAACAAATAAAATTAAAAATTAGATAAAATACATTCTACTGTATAACTAAAAGGAACATTTTTTTTTTTTTAAAGACAGTGTTGCCAGGGGCGGTGGCACACACTTAAAATCCCAGATATTCAGATGGCAGAGGTAATAGGCTCACAAATTCAAGACAACTTAGCAAGACCCTGTCTCTAAATTTTTTGAAGGGGCCAGAGTGTAGCTCAGTGGTAGAGTCCTTGCCTAGAATGTGTGAGACCTTGGGTTCCATCCCCAGTATTGGGGTGAAAAAATGTCAGTATCATAAGAGACTGAGGAACGATTTGACATTAAAGAAGATTAAAGAGTCATTGCAATTAAGTTAATATATAATTGTAAACTTGTTCCTGTAGTGAAGGCAAAAAAAAATGCCTATAAAATGACATTACAGTACAATTGACAAACTTAGAATTAGTATTGAATCAATATTAAATTTATTTATATTGATAACTTACTGTGGTTATACAAGAGAATATTGCTGTTCTTGGCCAATAAACACTGAAGTACTAGAACAACTATGTATGAAACTTGATCTCAAATGACAGGAAGATTGTCTATGTGTGTGTGTTGTGTATGTATGTATTCAGAGAGAAGATGAAAGAAGGGGAAAGAAAATGAGAGAAAGCAAGTGTAAACTATTTAAATATTATTACTAAACTATATTAACACCTATATAAATCAACTGCCTAGAGGATATAGGGAGGTTTTGTTTTGTTTTAGTATTTAATGCATGTTTTCTGTAAATGTGAAATGATTCCAGACAAAAGTTTAGCAATACAAAATCTTTATTTTAAAATCCAAATGCATAGAAAAGAGAATTATAATACAAAAATTTTAAATAGAAAAAATAAGATAGTTTGGAAAAACTCCTTCTCTAAATACCATATATAAATAAACTAAGTTCTGAACTACACTAGCATTCATGTATGACTCTGACAAAATGTGTGTGTGTGTGTGTGTGTGTGTGTGTGTGTGTGTGTTGGTTTAGATGTAAGGTGCCCTCCAGAAGCTCATGTGTGAAACAATGCAAGAAAGTTTACAGGTGAAACTTGGTTTATGAGAGCCTTAACCCAATCAGTGAGTTAATCCCCTGATAAGTATGGCTGGAGGAGGTAGGTTCTTAGGGGCATGCCTTTGGGGTGTATATTTTGTATCTGGCAAGTGGAATTTCTTGTTTTGCTCCCTGGTGTGATGAACTGAGCTGCTTTCCTTTGCCATATCCTTCCGCCATGGTGTTCTGCCTCATCCTCAGCCCTGAGGAATGGAGCTGACTGTCTGAGGTCTGAAACCTTGGAAACTGTGAGGCCCAAATAAACTTTTCCTCCCGTAAAACTGTTCTTGTCAGGTCTTTTGGTCACAGGAGAGGAAACGCTGACTAAAACTGTGGGTGGTAGGGTGGGCTTACTGGGGATCAAACCCAGGCAAGATCTCTACTCCTGAGCTACAGCCTCAGCCAGGCAATAATGTTGAGGTGTATAGCCTCTTTGTTTTATGTTCTCCAGGATTACTCCCATACTGTACTTATGAGGTTCACAAACTTCAAAGCGAGGCATGAACTTGAGTATCTTTGACATCCTATATAGCCTTTGCTCTCATAATAATGGTGCTTAAAACCACTCTCTTTAAAAGTTGCTCCATATAGGACAGAGGATTCCTTGATATTTCTTCTCTCAGTGCTCTTTTCACACTGCAAATTCACACACACACACAGAGTCTTAACAGACAAAAACTACAAGTTTGTTCCTTCTAGCTTTCTTGTCCTAGCACAGTGATGGCAGAACAGTAAAAGCCAGCAAGCGCTATTGTGAAAACACTTTTCAAGCATTTGCTTGTGTCACATTTGTTAACATTCCACTGACTCAAAGAAGTCCCATAAGTGAATCCAGAGTCAAGAATATGACAGAAAACCCAAAAGGGATTGGAGAGCACAGTGGACATGACCAAGGGCGCACATAGATCCACACGGGGAGATGAAAAATCCCTAACCCTCATGCAAACTATTGCTTTACAGCCAACCCACACTCACCCCAGAAACTCCACTTCTCTTCTCTTTTCTCATTCTAGGTTTTGACCCTTCTCTTCAATTCTGTGAGTTCTTCCAAGCCCATCAAGTATTTTCCCTTTTTATGTTAATTAAAAATGGACACGGGTTACTTATTGCAAAAAAATTAACAAAAGCTTTCTTAAAGCTCAGTATAAATATGCTTACTATATGAATAAATGCACTATTTTATTTTCCAAAACAAGAATAAGAAACTATTTTATTCTTTTAGATTGTGTGCTTCTGTTTGAAAACGGGACCTTTTTTCACTAGTATAATTTCAAGTTGATTTTCGTATACTTCACTTAATAAGCAATTGGTATAGTCAAGTGGCAACGATACCTAGTATCTTTATTTTCTCCATCAGTACTTTATCATTTACCTTTAAAAACTAATAAATATATAAAATTATATCATTTATTTCTTTAGTTGCTTTTATTATCTGTCTTTCCCCACTATATGTAAGTTTTGTAAAAACGTCATTATTCATTATATTCACTTTGTATATTCCCAGCATTTTTAACAGTGTATAGAGAACCTCAATAAACATTTGTTCAATTGACTTAAACTCAATTGGGTAAATAAAGCATCCAGTGTTTGAAACAGTGGTTTTAATCATATTTACCAATTTAATTATAATTTTTAAATTTTCATTTCATAACAACTGAAAATCAAAATTTTATTCTTGCCATCCTAGAGTATATAGAGAAAAAAGAAACAACCTTGTTCTGGTTATTGTAATTACTAATGAATTATGGACTGTAAACCATACAAAGATCAGGGAGACATGCTGACAGGGAGACAAAATAAGTGATAATTTTATGTGGCTTTATTCAGATGGCAAAAAAAAAAAAAACAAAAAAAAAAAACTCTAAAGTTGAGGCCATTTGCATTACTAAAGAGGTTGTTTCTATTGTTTTCAATGTTAGCCTCATGAAAAAAGTAGGAGAAAAAAAGAGAGAAAATGAGGCTAAGACATCCGTGGTAAAATACAAAATGACTACAAAGTCTACAAATTATTTTGTTCCCATATGCACACCCAGTAACAGGGGACTTTGCAGCTTCATTCACTAAGAAATAGGGTCTATGTCTTAATTTTTTGCATCTGGGTTTGGCTATGGAATTCGTTTTGTCCAATGAGACATCAGCATCCGTGCTATAGGTGGATGTGTGGAAAATGGCATTAGGGCTTACACTTTCATGTTGTCTTTTTAGAACCTTAAGACCACTGTGTAAAGAAGTCTGCAAAAACAAATTGGAAGATGAGAACCACATTGAAGAGACAAGTTGTCCCAGCTGAGCCCCACCACCCCCAAGCAGGTACAGCTTTCAATCAAGGAAGTTTCCAACAAAGGTCCATCAGACAATGGCCTGTCATGGGAGTGATGACATCAGAGACCCAAGCCAAAGCAGCTGAGAAGGATCACCCCGCCCACCCAGAGAGCCATGAATACAAAGTATTGTTTAAACCATTAATTTTTGGCATGACTTAATACACAGCAAAAGCTACTATTACTTGAACTAGTAGCTGTGGATAACAAGAGGACCACAAGCATCACCAACATTGAGGTGCAGAGAAATCTTTTAAGTTCATGTTGGAAATAAAATCACTAGAAAAGTATAGTAATCAATTGGAGAGGAGTTCATAAGAAGAGAGCCCTTTTCAGTTCAATTTTATTCTCTAAGGCTTCAGTTTCTTTGAAGGACTTCTCAAAAATATTCTTTTTAAAAATATATTTTTTATGAAAAAAAATGTATTTTTATAAAAAAAATATATTTCACATAAAAATATATTTCACATAAAAAGCCAGTACTATGGAGAACTTTGCTAAACTGATTGCTAATCCCCACATTCCTAAACTGATATTGTTTGGTAGTAAAAGGCAGGATTTGTTTTGTTAGGTGACCAAAATATCATATTCTTCTCTTAGAAATGGCTCTAAATAAATGATGTGATTATACAAAGGACTAAATCTTTTTTATCACCCTCTCTGGTAGACGAGATAATAAATTTAAGGTAGTTTTCCAAAGTTACAGTACAGGACATTAGCATGACTACATAGAATGTAAGCAAATACAAACCACCAGTATTATCTGGGTTTTCAAGGAAAAGAATATTTTTCTCTCATCTGTAAAAAGATTGTATCATACATGCCTTTTATTGTAGCCTAGAAGACCTCAAAGAAACTTCAGTTTTCCACTCTGATAACTTCAGAAATTCTGATAATTTCATTTAAGGAAGAAAGTTAATTTTAAAAATATAGCAAGGTGTCAAAATTTAAGATTTTTATGGAGACAGAAAATATAAATGATATGAAATTCTAAAATACCACATGGAAGAGACCTGATCACCATCTGCATAGTTTACAAAGGTAATATCAAGAAATTGTTTCCAGAGTCTGGAACTGCCTCATCCAGTAAAAGATTATAGAAAGACTACAGAGAGGAGGAGAAATGATTTTGACAAGACCATCTTTGGAAAGAGCTGGGTTTTATCTTCTGACTGGGGTGCTGGGGAATAAGTACAGGAGAGGGCTACTTCCTTTGCAAGGGAAGGGGTTTCCCAGGGACCACAAGGAAAAACAAGAGAAACATTTCTTACCGTTACAGGTCTTAGAACCGAGCTGCCTCACACCTGAAAGCCAACACAAATGGCCTGAGCCATACCTGTGCAGATGTTTCTTGGGGTTCGATGGGAGTCTCAAAAAGGAGTTAACCTTGGGTTATCTTGAACCTCCTGAAGAAGCAGTGTGCTGTTGGGAGGCAAAAAGCTGGGGGTGAACTACATTCCTACGAGTAGTGGAACTCATTTCAAGAAGGGAATAGACAGTTCTCCAGGCCATGTAAAGAAGAGAGTACCCAGTAGGTAACTGAGAATCAACTAAAACACAAGAAACAAGGTCTGCTTTAAATCTATGTAGGGCTCAAAGAACATGAAGTGAGCTCCCAAGGATACTTGTTCATATAGGAACTTCCTATTTTCTTACCATTTCCTTCTCCTAGCTCTGGGGCACAGAAGCAGCAGTAGGAGGAAAGGGGCCAGAGGGAGAAACAAAGAAGAAATAGAGAAGCTGCCATCCTCTGGCCCTGCCCTACCATGTGCTTCCAACCAGCCAGAAGGGGCAGGGGTTATGACACTGAACACAGTGCCACAGTTTTAATTTTTTGTACGTTTCAATATCTGAATTAAGACTGTAGTAGCTGGGGCTGGGGCTCAGTGGTAGAGCGCTTGCCTAGCACAAGTGAGGCACTGGGTTCAATTCACAGCACCACATACAAATAAGTAAATAAAAGCTCATCAACAACTAATGAAAAATTTTTTTTAAAAAATACATTTCCATTGTGTAAGTCACCCAGTCGATGGTACTTTGTTATGGCAACCCTAGCAAACTAACACAACACTATATAAAAATAGGGAGAGGAGAGGGATGCAGTAATTTGCAGAAAATTTGTACAAATTTAAATGGCATTTTTAAAATGTTGACTTGATCAATTGTAATCTCTCATTTCCCCTCTTAAGTATAAAATCTGGGCTTAAGTACAATAATTTCAGTGCTTGTCACTGCAGAAGCAAGTTTTGCCCTGAGAAAACATTAAAGGTTCTCTGGAGAACCTTCCTCACCTCTCAATTCTATAGAGAGGAAACTTGGGAGTCTAAGATGTTAAGCAATCCAATGTGGCTTCCATGTTGGGTAGGGTCTCCTTGGAGTCTATATCAATACCCCTCCAGGGGCCAAATTAGGAACTGTATTCCTGCCTGTTATCAGAGAAATTAAGTGTGATACTATACAGGATTAAGATTGTATTTCAATTTTACTTACTATTTATTTTTAATACATCAGCAAACAACTCAGGACAGTTACTGAACTGAAAGCAAGTCCTATTGAAGTAAAGCTTATTTCTCTATACTAATGGCATTATTTGTTGCAAATGGACATATTAAGTAGGTATGGCAAGAAGGTATAACTCACCTAAACTAAAATTGCTATATTTTATAGGTATTAAAAGACTGCCCTAGGATTATCAAGAATACAAGCAACAATAGGTGTTGGAGAGGATGTGGGGGAAAAGGTACACTCATACATTGCTGGTGGGGCTGCAAATTAGTGCAGCCACTCTGGAAAGCAGTGTGGAGATTCCTTAAAAACTTGGAATGGACCCACCATTTGACCCAGCTATCCCACTCTTTGGCCTATACCCAAAGGACTTAAAATCAGCATACTACAGAGATACAGCCACATCAATGTTCATAGCTGCTCAATTCACAATAGCCAGATTGTGGAACCAACCTAGATGTCCTTCAATTGATGAATGGATAAAGAAACTGTGGTATATATATATACAATGGAAAATTACTCAGTCATAAAGAATAATAAAATTATGGCATTTGCAGGCAAATGGATACAGTTGGAGAATATCATGCTAAGTGAGATAAGCCAATCTCAAAAATCCAAAAGGCGAATGATCTCACTGATAAGCGGATGATGACACATAATGAGGGGTGGGAGGGGGGCAAGAATGGAGGAAGGAGGGACTGTATAGAGGGAAAAGAGGGGTGGGAGGGGTGGGGAGGAAGGAAAAAATAACAGAATGATTCAAACATCATTACCCTATGTAAATGTATGACTACGCAAGTGGTATGCTGTTACTCCATGTACAAACAGAGAAGCAACATGTATCCCATTTGTTTACAATAAAAATAAATTAAAAAAAAAAAAAAGACTGCCCTAAATGAACTCATTCACCAGGTCAATTAACTTATTAAAATGGGGATACACTTTTATTATTTAGGAAGTTTTATCTGAAGTTTAACTAACTTTACAGTGAATATATTGAAGTTCATGTACAGGTAATATGATCAACTGTAATTACCTACTTTAAAATAGTTTAAGATAATGCTAATTAATTCCACTACCAAGATGTACTTTAACCAAGGACTTATGTAAGTACTTAAGCAGATCGTTTTTATACAAAAATGCAAAGTTTAGTAAACGATCAGTTTGAGGTCTCATTTTTTCACAAATGAATGATAGTTCTTTCAATCGAATGGCATCTATTTGAAAATGGAAAATAATAATCACTAATAATAATATAATAATAATTGGATAGGGCAATAATTATGGACAATATATGGAAAATGTGCTGATCACTAGCTGTGTGACCATGGATAAGTTTCTTCACTTTACTTTATTTTCCTTATCTGAAAAGTGAGAATAAGAGTACCTTATTTCATTGGGACAAAAGAATCGTAAGTATATATATATATATATATATATATATACTAGTACACATTAGTACACGCTACTATGTGTGTGCAAGGCATTTTCCCAGATAAGGAAATGAAACACAAACAATAATCTCTATCCTTAAACAGGTCCTATACACTTACAGTGGAGCAATTGCACAAATGGCTCAAATAAATGGAACGTATTCAGGATTATACAGATAAGAGTTGTATTTTCTTTGTGAGTCCACACAGAAACTGGAGACCTGCTTTAATAAAAATACATTTTGTTTGGACAACAAAGAATACTTTTAAAGTTTTGATTACCTTTAGGAGGTACAAATATTCTTCAGTATACTATATTCCCACCCATTCTTACTATTTTAATCAGTCCAATTTACATGTTTCCTCCCTGATCCTTTGGGTATTTCATTTGCAATCCCCAGTATAGATCTTGATTGAAGGTCTTTAAAGAAGAAATGCAGTATTCCTCTATATAATAATGGAAGTTCTAGACAGCACAATAAAGCAAGAAAAATAGGTTGTTCACACAGATTAAAAAGAAAAACATAAAATTGGCCCTAACTGTGGAAGACATAGTTGAGCTACATAGAAAATACTAAGAAATCAACAACATTCCTAAACTATCAAATGCTGCAAGGTGGCAAGAGATGAAATCAACATACAAAAATTAATTGTGTTTCTATTTACATAACTAAATATGTGAATACTGAAATAAAAACACCATTTATAATTACTCAGCAGGAAAAACTTATGTATAAATCTAACAAAATGTAAGAAAATGTATGCTGACAACTACAAAAGGCTGATAAAAGAAAATGAACGAAACCTAAAAAAGTAGAGATACATATTATATTCATGAATGTTACAGTTTGGATTTACATTTTCCACCAAAGGTTCATGTGTTGAAGGTTTGGTCCCCAGTGAAACACTGTTAAGGGGTGGGACTTTGGGGAAATGATTGGATCATGCGGGCTCTGATCTCATTCATAATTGAATAGGCTATTGGGAGATGATAGAAGTTGCAGGAAGTAAGGCCTACCTGGAGGAAGTAGGTTATTAAGGGCATTATCTAGAAAGGTATATCTTGTCCCTGGTTCCTCCAAACTCTGCCCTTCCTGCCAGGCCCAACTTCCTGGCTGCCATGATGTGAGCCTCTTTCCTCTACCATGTCCTCTGCCATGACATTTCTGCATCAACACAGGCCTAAAACCAATAGAGCTAGTTGATCATGGACTGAAACCTCTGAAATCATGAGTAAAGCAAAGTAAACCTTTCTTCCTTTAAGTTGATTTTATCAGGAAATTTGTCACAGAAAAACGCTAACACAATGGATTAGGAGATTCAACATAATAAAGATGTCAATTCTCCCCAAGTTGATCTATATGTAAATTTAACATAATTTTTATCAAATCTTTGCAAGACTCAGTAAATTTAAACAAATCGATTTTGAAACATATTTAGAAAGGCAAAAAATTGAACTAGGTAATATAATTTTGAAAAAGAATAATAAAATGGTAGGAAACATTCTACTCAATCTTATGTCTTACATTAGAGCTACAATAATCAAGACAGTCTAGTATTGGTGGAGGCATAAACACATAAATCAATAGAACAGAATAGAGAACCAAGAAGTGAATCCACACAAAGATGGACAACTGATTTTTTTATAAAGCTGCAAAGGAAAGATTGTGATGGAGAAAGGATTATCTTTTCAACAACTAGTGTTGAAACAATTTTGATTTCTACAGATCAGAGGGAGAGGAGAAGAGAGGACAGGAGAGGAGAGGAGAGAGAAGAAAGGACCTCATACTCTATACAAAATTTAAAAATGAATCAGATTTAATGTAAAGCACAAAGCCAACTTTTAGACGGCAATATAGGAGAATATATTCTGAGCCTATGACTACCTAGAATTCTTATATATGACACCAAAACTACAGTCTATACAGAAAGAAAGTCAATAAATAAGATTTGAACAAAATTAAAACATTTGCTATATGAAAGACTCTGTTAAGAGAATGAAAAGACAAATCCCCAGGGATGGGGGTGCTGGATATTTGCAAGGCACTAAATCTAACAAAGGAGATGTATCTAGAATACACAGGCAGTTCTTACTTTGCACAGTAGTGTGGGACTGTAAAAATGACCACTTAAGCTGAAACCACACAAAGCTTTCTTTAATCGGTTAGAAAATGTACAATTGTTCCTTGACCTTTAAAAATTTTCATCAAAACTTTCTCATTATTGGTAACAAATGTATATACAAGTTTTAAAAAGTATTGAAACCAGTTTTATTTAGCACAATGTAAAACTTTAGAAACTTTGAGAATTAAAGTGCATTATAGATTTGCAAGAAACATCAAGAGTAGCTTAAGCAATGCCTTCCTGCAATATTATTTACAATAAAAAACAAGCATCTTTTCTGTACCTGGATGAGTTGTCATACTCATAAGCCTGGATTAGCTTCTAACATTTTACCTTTTGCATTTTTTTTTATGGTTTTAGTTGTATATGGACACAATGCCTTTACTTTATTTAGTTTTATGTGGCGCTGAGGACCGAACCCAGTGCCTCACACGTGCTAGGCAAGTGCTCTACCACTGAGCTACAACAACAGCCCCCACTTTTTGCATTTTTAATATCATGAAATATCTCTAAGGGTTTCTTTAATGTGAAGATTTCTGCCACTTTCTCTGGAAAGGATTTCTTCATCCTTTCCTTATTCACATCATAAGACTTGCTGCCACTAATTCCTCTGGCCGCAAATTCAGTCTCTTGTATGGCAGCAGTATCAAAATTCTCATACTCAGCTTTTTTCTCTAAAATTCCATTATGGTTAATTAGAATTTTACTTCCAGTCTTGGAATTTTTTTATTTCTGTGCAGCATTTTCAAGTTTGTTGGCCAATTCCATTTTTCACTTAGCCATTTTTATAAAATGTCACAGGAATTTATCACTGAGAGACAAGGAGGTAACACAAACACATTTTGCTTAAGAGGTATGCAATGATCAATCACCAAAAGACTTTGAAAGAAGTGAATTGTCATAGATCATGATGCACATCTGTTATTTATGTTGTGATCTGTGGACGAGAGAACTAGCAATAGTTTGTGCTTTAGGCAGTCACTCAATTAATGTCATAGTAACTGAAATTTCAACTGTGTAATTTAAGCCATATCAATACAAAGTCATGCATATTGGAATCATGCAAAGTGAGGACTGCCTATATAAAGAACTCTCAAAACTCACCAGTTTAAAAGAAAAAGAATCAAATTAGAAAATGATAAAAGACATAAGTACACCTTTCACCAAAGAAGATATACAGTTAGCAAATCAGTACCTGAAGATATATGTCCAACATCTTAAGCCATTTGGGACAAATTAAAAATCACTATATAGATGCTATACATCTATTAAAACAGTTAATTTTTTTCCAAAGATCATGACAATACTAAATGCTGACAAGGAATTGGAGAAATCAGATCTCTCAAACACAACTAGCAAAAACATAAAGAAGTACTCTAGAAAATACTTGGGCAGCTTCTTAAGAACTGTTACCATACCACCCAGCAACCATATTGTAGAACACTTACCCCAACAACAACAACAAAAAATTATGCTCACACATTCATATGTACACGAATGCTCTAGTAGCTTTATTTGTCTTGGGAAAAGGAAGAGGAGAAGGAAGAGGAGGAGGAGGAGGAAGGATGAGGAAACAATCCACATGCCTTTCCACAGGTGAATATCTGAACAAACTGACATATTGCTATCCTGGAACACAAGTCAAAAATAAAAAGAAACAACTACTGATACAGATATTGGGTAAATCTCCATGAAATTATAGACAGAAAAAGTCAATGGTAAAGGTTACATGCTGTATGATTCCAATTATGTGAGGGTCTCAAAGTGGCAAAATTACAGAAAAGGAAAATGGATTAGCTGGTTGGTTGAGAGGAGTGGTGGAGAGAGAGAGGGAGGAAGGGAGAGAGAGAGAGAGAGAAAGAGAGAGAGAAAGAGAGAGAATAAGGCACCTTTGTGTTGATGGAACAATTCTGCATCTTGATTGTGGTGGTTGTACCACAAATCTACTCAAGACAAAACTACCTAGAACTACACACACACAATCACAAATGAGGGCATGGAAAACTGAAGATATCTGAATGAAATGTGTGGATTGAATCACTGTGCCTGCTTCTGATACTGTATTACTGCTATATAAGATGTTACCTCTAGGAGAAATTGGGTGAAGGGCAAATGGGATCACTCTGTACCATTTTTGCAACTTCTTATGAATCTGTAATTTCTGTATTTCAAAATAAAACATTTAAAAATTACCTTTATTCAGATGTACCACTTTTAGGAATTTATCCATGATACATTTATATGTGTGTCCAAAGATGTGTACATATGAATGTCACTACAACACTGCAGTGGCAAAAGATTATGCTTAGTCTCAACTCTCTCCAAAGTGGTTGTTCCCATAGTGGGAAAGAGTATACAACTGGTTAAAAGGAATAAGACATTTACTATATGATGAATGTCATCTCAATTTAATAAACAAAAGTTGATTAAAAAAAACCAAAAAATTATTTCCAAGATATGCTATTAAGTGAACAAAGCAAGAAGTAGCAGAATGTTAATATTTATGAGAGAGAGAGAGAGAGAGAGAGAAAGATTGGTGTATCCACTTATACATCTACAGAATAGCACTGTAAGGTTCCTAGGATAACTGGACATAGTAATCACCTCCAGAAGAAAAAGTGGGTACCTTTTGAATTTATAGTATATAAATAAATCAGTATTTACTGAACGAGAGTCCCACTGCTATCACCATGGTTTTACACTTACACTAGCTACTAAAACACTATCAAACTGGGTGTGGTGGCAGTCACTTGTTTGGGAAGGTATGGCAGGAGGATTGCAAGTTTGAGGCCAGCCTCAGCAATTTAGTGAGGCCCTAAGCAATTTAGCAAGACCCTGTCAAAATAAAAAATAAAATGGTCTGGGGATGTGACTCAGTGGTTAAATATACTGGGTTCAATTCATGCTACCAAAATCAATCAATTAATATATACAAACACTATCAAATTCATTTTTCACTCTGGCTTCCACACAATTATTTTACCACAATGTCTTTTCCTTTTTCATTTGTTTCTTCTGACATTATATATTCATGTATACCATAATTCTAACACACGGTTTCTAAGACACAGTTCATTGTTCATTCTGAAAGAAGTCTCTCATGAGCGGCACACACTCTATGTTCATCAAAATCCAATCAAGAGACAAACACATTATTAAAGATAGTTTACTTAAATGGTAAGAATAATGGATACAGAAGTAACAAAGGCAGAAAGAAGCACTCCCTCTGATTGTAGGAGAGTAAAAAAGAAACTAAGAATTTATGAGTCACTCCCAATCCCACTACCCCAGGGCTGAGATTCAGAGCTCACTGGAGAGGCCATGGCTGCCAGAGGAATACAAAGTATAGACAGAAGACACTTGCCAGAGGGAAGGGTCTAGTGGGAGCATCTCGCTGGTGATGAGATCCCTGGAGGTTGTGGATGGGGCAAGGCAGTCTGCAGGAATGGTTCCCCAAGCAGCAGAGAGGTTTGCAGGAAGTGCAAACTGCAGCTGTTCTATGAAGGCTGTGGTGGGTGTAACCATGCCTTCAGCATGCCAATCTGCAGGTGACCAGATCAAAGTAATGACACACCAGTTCCAGAGAGCAAAATGCTCTCCCCTTGCTGTGCCCTTACCATGTTCCCCTGTGACAAAGTCTAACACTGAGCCCATTGGCAAAGGAGAGGTATATACTGAATCCAGTTCAAGGTCACAAAACAGGGCAAAGGCTGGATTTGGAGCTGAGACAATCAATTGCTAATGGATATAGCCTACAATCCTGAAACCAAGTGAATTCAATGAGATGAGTGCCGTAAGTACCCAATTATGAGTTACAGAGAGCTGGTGCTCTGAAAGTACAAAGGAGGGAAAATGTGAATTAATAATTATTCCTTACTAGATGTGTGTTCCTTTACTTAAGTCTTTCATATGTACTTCATTGGTTGTGTGCTTCATTTCTTTAGAGACAATCTGTGATAATTTCCACATTAGTCTATTTTAAAGTGAATTTGTAATATTACATGTGTGGGAAATGAAAATGAAATTTGGTTTTCTGTTCTTAATCAGTCGTTATCTAGGTTACGATGGTGCAAACACATCTCTGTTCAACTGGTTTTAAGAACATTAATTCGGGTCTGATTTTTTTCTCATATGTGATATTACTACAATGGCAAATTACTTTATGTTGCTCATAATGTTCACAAGAATAACAAAACACCTGTTATTTAGTATGAACAAACACTAAGGTAATTTACAGATATTAATTTGAGCTGAGTGTTGAAGAATATTCAACATATTTTCCAGACTCTTCTTTCCATAACTCTTTTCCATAACTCTTCTTTCCAGGAAGAGTTATGAAGGTATGGAGATGGGAGAAGAAATGGTAGGTGGAGATACTGCAAAGCAGTGTCCGAGCCTAAGTCTTTGGGAGGGAAGAAATAGATGAATAAATTAATTGGGCTTTAGGCTTTCAAAGTTAGTGCCTCAAAACAGTTCATCTGCAGACTACTTGAAGAACCATGCTGAAAACATATTGCTAGGCTAATATCCCCAGACACCTGCTTAGCAAGTTTGGGACAGGGATCAAGGAATCTATATTTTAACAATCATACAACCACTCCCTTACTGGTATGCCAATGCTTATGATCCACACTAACTGGTAAATATTTTTATTTATTGTTACAGGTCTCCAAAGTAGGTCACGTGCACAGATTAAGGAGCATGCAAGATGATTCATTAGATTGTTGGAAGAAGACTTTAAAATACATATTCGTATTAAAATTAAGCTTGATATATGGACTGATACAGATCACTTCACTTGATCTGTATACAAGGCAAAATGAGGGAACAAGACCTGAAAATGAAGTTCTCATTTCCTCAAACAGCATACTGTGACAGACAACAGCTTACAGATGTTTCACAAAATGGAAAAGTGGTACGAAAAATGTCTAGAAAAAAATTTTTAAAACATAGCAATAATAATACATGCATGTGGAAATAAGAAAATGTCAGGATTGACCTCTTTTCTAAACCTAAATTGGATCTTTGCCAAATTACAAGGTTGAACATTATGAAATCAGATGACCAAGTCTACAAGTGAAAAATAACTTTTAGAAAAAATGTTGTGGAAAGAACATTTTGAAAACAATTATTGAAAATGCCCTGTGCTTTTGTGACTGAAAACAGAAGACGATTACATGCCAAAATTTTCAAGTCTTCTTAACAACTTGGAAATAACTTTCTGACCTATTAAAAATGTCTAAAACCTCAATACATGTTGTTTTTAAAAATACTACAAAGTGCTTCTTTGGACTTTAGAAAGCTATTTATAAACAAATATATAACTTCAAATTAGTTGCTAGAACAAATGTTGTTAATCTTCCATGAGGTCAAATATTTGTTCTCATTGGGACTGAGACCTGGAATGCTTTTACTCACCTCATTCCCCTGCTGGGTCCTTGCCAGGAGGTTCTATGGAGACAGCTCAGTACTGACGTTAATAATGAGATTTTTTCGCACAGTAAGCCATGTCTTTTCTACTTGAAGAATACTTACTCCTTTACAAATTCCCATTGTATCACAATATATAGTTGTTTTTATTAATTATTTGTTTATTTAAAGTTTTGGGGCATTTTCCTTAGGTGAAGTTACTTTAGGGATATATATATTCCATAGATCTTGAATAACCTCAAAATGAACAATCTTACCTGGGCAGGATTCTAGGCTACAATGTTATTCTAAAGTCTAGAAATGTGATTTTCTTTTCGTTGTAGATCCTTTTCTGTACCTTGAAATTCAAACATTTGAATATTTTCTCCTATATTTCTAATGAATATTTCAAACTCAACATTTCAAAACTAAACTGATCCTCCCAGCTGCTACCACCCCCAAATGAATGAGAATTCCTCTCATTCTATTAGGCAGAAACTCCATCCTTGCAGTTACTCAGTCAAAAATCTTTTTGAAATGTCATAAACTGTATTATAACACCACATCCAATCCACGTACTTTGAAAATATTTCCAAAATCTGACCATTGTCCTTCTACCAATACCACACTGGTCCAAGCCCACATCATTTGTTGTCTAAATTATTGCAATATTCAAAGTCCTAGATTCCTGGCTTCTGCCCTTAAACCTACAGAGTGTATTCTTTATTTACAATCAGTGACTTTGTTCTAAATTAAATCCCTTCATATCATTCCTCTGCTTAAAAGTTCTCCAATGACTGGACACTATGGTGCATGCCTGTAATCCCAGGAGCTAGGGAGGCTGAGGCAGGAGGATGGTGAGTTCAAAGCCAGCCTCAGCAACTAAGTGAGGCCTTAAGCAACCTAGTAAGACTCTGTCTCTAAATAAAATATAAAAAGGGGTGGGGATATGGGTCACTGGTTAAGGTCCCCTGGGTTCAATTCCCAGTTCCAAAATAACAATTCTCCAATGGCTTTCTAGATATATCAGTAAATAATTGCCAAAGGCCTTACAATAGTTTACAAGGGAATACATGTGAGGCCTTTCTGTCCTCATCTCTTATTGTTCTTGTCCTCCCTAGGTATGATCTTGCCTCAGGGTTTTTAACTGCTCCCTATCTGATACGCTTTCTCCCCACATATTAAGGCTAGTTCCCTCACTTACTTCCAAAATTACTTTACCTCTAAGCACTCATGTAAAACAGAAAACCCTGCTACTACCTTATCCTAATATAAGCTGTCATATTTATCATTTCCCCCTGTTAACACAGTAATAACTAAGACACATTTATTCATCTACCATATTATCTCTTTACCCTTGATGGAGGGTGTGGCCAACATTTTTGTTCACTAAAACAGTGCTTGTCATTGGCATCAAGTAAATGAAAAAGACTTGAATTAAGTGTTTGCCTATCATCTTTCCCCCAATGTTGCCTGGAACCTACATGATGCAAGTTCCTTCAACTTAGTAATTTTCCTCAGGAGTTTAGTAATTATGCCCTCCTAAATCTACCCCCACCACAATTCTTCCTTCTTCCATTCTTCACTCATTCACATTCAGCATCCTAGGCTTATCTTCTACGTGTTTTCATCTTGTCTCTAGATTCTGTTTCCTAGAGATAGCTAAAATTTGGTCAAATGTGGTCATTCCCTCACCCCACTTCCTTTCTATTTTTTTGGTACCAAGGATTAAGCCAGGGCTCTTAACCACTGAGCCACATCCCCATATCTTTTATATATTTTATTTAGAGATAAGAGTCTCCCTGAGTTGCTGAGGCTGGCTTTGAACTTGTGATCATCCTGCCTCGGCCTCCTGAACCACTAGGATTACAGGCATGAGTCACCACACCCAGCCTAGACTTCCTTTTCTACCACATTCTAATACATTTTACATTTTACAAATTTTATTTCATACTGTGATTAAATTCTCACACTTTTTCAGAATTGAAGTTGCCATCCTTCTTGACCAGCAATTTCATCATCCATTTCAGAGTGTTTTCTCTCACTTGTAGATGCTATTTTAGGTCTCCATGGACTGTTTTCCTTTTGTCTGCTCATTCTCCCTTTTACAGGAGCCAAACTGTGTGGTACTTTACACTAGAATAAACTCTTGAACCACAGAAACAGGTCTGTTTCTGAGGGCTTGCTGCAACCAGCAAGTTGTCTGTTCCCTTCATCAATGACTAGAGGAAAATCTATCTTTTATTTACAAGAACTTGCCTTCTCAGAACCTCATGGAGGTGATGTGGAAGTGAGCCCACCATGTGGTGTCCAAGAAGGTATTTTGAAGTTAAGAGTCTTCCTAGTACTACAAATGTGAACTGCATCACTTTTCCTTTAAGTCCATGGGTCTTTGAGAGCAACTCTTTTAGGACTTTAGATCTCTGCTGAAGGCTTCATAGCTGTTGGTCTACAGGTCCCCATCTAAATTAAGAAAAATTAAAAGACAAGTTCTCCCCTCCATCTTCTGGTACAATCAAAAGGTTATATACATTCTACTGATTCTTCTCCAGCCCCATAGCAACTGCTCTGTCCAAGAAAGGTAGTTAGCAGATAGAATCAAAAAGTTTCAGGGGGTGGGCCTGGGGAGATGTGGCTCAGTTTGTAAAGTGCTTGCCTTACAAGCACAGGGCCCTGGGTTTGATCCTCAGCACCACCAAAAAAAAAAAAAAAAAAAAAAAGTTTCAGGGGAGGGAGCTGAAGATACTTAATGAAGTCATCTCCCTAGGGCCCTGTTTAAGAAAAAGATAGAACTAAATTGAAATATGGGTAGAAAAGGGTAAATATAGGGTGACAAGATGAAGTTTTTTAAGACAGAGGCAACAGTTAGTCCAAAACTTGTGATGATAGGAAAGGTTGTAGGAGAAATGCAAATGAATGGATACATTTAACAGAAGAAAAGAAAGAAATGATGCTTATTAGATGCATACAGGTTTGTCAGAAAATAGTGAGAAGTCTATGGTTTGTTTCCTCTGTCAAGAAAAGGTAAGGTCACTTCTAAGTGAAGACAAGTGGGTCGTAACAACTAAGGGACCGGCAGGGGAGTGAGAGAGAAGACTAGAAATAAAACCAGCCACCAAACAACAAAAGGTACACAACTTCATACTAACAAAGGAAACAAATGGATTCAGGTAAGATTTGGATAAGGCTCAGAATAGAATCTAACCCACCTCAATAAGGGAAGTTAATAGCAGCCTAGGAATTCTTAACTCAAAATCCAGAACATAAGGAAACAAACCCATAGAAGTCAGAAACAAAGAAAAACAAAAACTCCAAGAATAAAAAATCCTTTGTTCCCATCAGTATCTCCAGGGATCCTTTTTCTAGCAAACTGCATTTAGTTCAAGAACCATTCAGAAAGCTGTTTACTAATGAGATAAACATATAGTGACCTCAGTATTGGCACTTAAACCTCAAACGGAGCAAAAGCCCAAGTCTTCCAGCAATCTTTCCAACACCCAGTATAACAGCTACAGAATTAGCAACAAATACAAAAACCAGCTTCACGTGGAAGCAAAATGTGGAAGACTATAGAAGATGTGAGACTTGTCAAAAAGTCATATATAGTAAAAGTCCTCAATCTGAGCCATAATGGAAAAGATTTTTATTTAAACAAATTTGGTTATTGGAAGGGGATATTGAAATGACTTAATCTTTAACATTTTATTATCTCAAAATACCTAAATATAAATCCACTCACTGGTCTCTATATTTAAAGCCCAAGTTTTTTTTCTTTTTTAGGATGGAACCTTTAAAGTTCATGTTACCCAATTACCACATTCTCCTTGTTGCCATCTTCCTTATCACCTAGTCTCATCATTCTCAGTTTATTTCAATACTTGCGTAACCAGAATCAAAGATCCTTCACTCCTCATCTCAAAGACCACCTCTTTTTTTTTTTTTTATTTTATTTTATAAAGACCACCTCTTTCTATCAGTCATTTTCAAGATTTCGACTTTTTCAGGCTGGGGTTGTGGCTCAGTGTTAAAGAGTGCTTGCCTAGGATGTGTGAGGCACTGGGTTCGATTCTCAGCACCACATAAAAAATATTGTGTCCACCTACAACTAAAACCATTTTAAAAAATAAGATTTTGACTTTTTCTCTTTGCGGTTGATCACAGCCAGTATCTTGGCTTCACACCCCCCATCCTGAACCCTCTCCTTTTCTCATCTTTCAGGCTTATTTCACTGAAGCTTTAGGTTCACAGGACAGTGCCACTTTCTACACCCATCACTTCTTTTCCAAGATTTATTCCTTAAACTGCGTATCACCTTCAACTCCCTGGCCTGCTTCTACCTCCATCGTAAGTTAAAAATCCAACTGCAATTCTCTACATCTATAATCAAGCAGCTGGAGAAAAACCACACCAGAGATTTGTCAAGCTTTGCTTAAATCATGACCACCCCTTAAGGACACAACAGTTCCAAATACAACCAACCATATTTTTCCATTAAGTTGGAGTTCTCACATAATTTTTTCTTCTCAAATTCTTTTATCAATTTTCTTTAGCCTTTAACCGCTTTAATGAGCAATCTATTTTGTTTTTGTACTGAATGGTGCATAAAATAAAAATATATCATCTAAGAATACAAATACATTGACCATTTAGTCAAAACTAAAATAAACATGAGCAATGCTCAGTTGTTAACTGAATGAGCCATGAGCAAGCTCACTTGATCCCCAAACATTACACACACTGACTTCATAATTTCAAACTATTCCAATGTTTATAGCAAGCAGACCTGTAATCACAGCAGCTTGGGAGATTGAGGCAGGAGGCTCATGAGTTCAAAACCAGGCTCAGAAAAATCAAGGCACTAAGCGACTTGGCAAGACCGTCTTTAAATAAATACAAAATATGGTTGGGGATGTGGCTCAATGGTTGAGTGCTCCTCAGTTCAAACCCCAATAAACCCAGCCCCTCCCAAAAAACCCCAATGTTTATATTATTGGTCAATTTTAAAAACAGAAAGAAGCACCACTGCCATGTTTGGTATTAACACTAAACTCCATGAAGGCAGTTCTGTTAAAAACATTACCATGTTTTATCGCAGTGAAACATGTCACTCAATGTGTTCCTACTTGAAATTTGTTGGCAAATGAAGAATAAGTCAATGAAATATCCAAACATGGCAACAGAATCCCTCAGATGTCTTCTGCTTCATTACAGTCTTGGCCCTATTTATATTAGTTATGTAATAAAGGTGAGCATTCTCTGGATGAGGTGGACTGTAAACTACAAATTCTGTGCCAAAGGATCTACAAATAATTATTAAGACAGACTCAAAAGACACAGCCTTCTCCACAGCTGTTTTATAATCATTTAAGAAAGCAGAGAGCTTCTTCCACTTGGCATAAAAGTTGATCATTACACAAACAAAAAAAGGAAAGTGTTTTAGGACATGAGAGAAAAAAAGCTTATTTAGCAATGTTCTGCTACTTATATACTAGCACCTTTGAGCCTAAACTTAAAAAAAGGAAAAATTCAACTGCATTTACAACTCATGTTCTATTTCAGTTATGTGGCTGCTTGTTCAAGAGCTGATAAAGGAACAGGACAATATAATAAAATAGGTACTTAGTGGACACTTACTAATGGAATGAAAATTAAGTTTGAACAGTTCATTAAAGTCTTCATTGAAGATATTCTGTTGCGGAAGATTCACATTATTAGCATTGCCAATATGATGTGTTAATTTGATTATATGGAAGAAAAATCTGTTGTGAAATTTATTATGTTATTAAGGTTTATTATGTCAAAACCAAGACAAGCTGTAGAGGTAATGAAATATACTCAATACTACTGCAATAACAGAACACGTGGTCATAATCAAACGGTAAGTTGAGTAGAATAAGAAGCTTGCTATCTTCATGAAAAACTATGATTCTCTACATTATTTACCTCGTTAATGGGAAGAGACTGTAAATGAAATTTAACTCATTTGTTTTCAAAATTAAAACTAACATTTATTTCTGAAACAAATATGCTTTACAAAAATTATGCTATAAATCACATCATGTATAGACAATATCTCAGCCCACAATGTTTCTGTCTTCTTGGTATTAGAGGGAAAAAAAGAAAGAAAAAATAGATATTTTAAAATATATTTTTCAAGTTAAAAAATATTTCTCTTTTGGTTGGAGGCAAGGGGGAAGGTGGAAATAGTCCCCAGATTTTTAGTATAAAGTACTACAAAATGTCTTATTTACTTAAGCTGTATTCACAGATGACTTTGCTTGAGAAAGAGTCATCAACTGGTGGTTAAGCAATCAATCGCAGTGGGATACTGTAACATAAAGAAATGCATTAACTTCCTAAGTACTATAATCAAACTTGGAGGTTAAGTAGCTCTTAGTATTTTTAAAGGGGTTAGAAAAGGAATTCAATGGCAAACAAAATACTTGAAGGGATAGATAATTTGCTTAAATTTGAAATACTATTATCCCACTTTTTAAATTTTGGCAATAAAACTATTTCATTTCATTAGCTTTATTCATAAAAAATGCATACTGCATTTCAGCAGATAGCACATATTTAAAAGTTTTAAGATATTCTTACAAACACTACCTAAAATAACATACAGAGACCCAAACACAATGACCTGGAAGTATTATTACCTATCATATATTTACTAGATATAATTCTTTAGACATCTATTATACATTTTCAATTTTTTCTTCATTATTATGCCAACATATGAACATATAAACAATACTGGGTTCAGTAAAAATTCAAACATAAACATGTTTGAAATATCTTCAAAATATGCCTGAAACTTTAGGACATGGCATTTCAAAAATTCCTCATTGAAATCTTAGTTTAAGACAAATTCAGTTATTTCTCCCTTTTATGTCTTAAAGTTACTATGAGAATCAACATGATTCTCAAACCTAAGTGAAGAGTGGAAATCCAGTCTAGTAACATTAAAATTAATGTAATAACCAATTTTTAATTTTTAAAGGAAAATAGGAGCCACCAACTTTTAATTCAGAAATATTTCTACAATTCCTATTTTATAAATAATTTCTCCTTAACATTCTACATGAATTTTAAGCAGACAAAAAATTTCTTTATTAAGAAGCGTGTGCACGTATTGTGTTTGTGTATATATGTGTGTAGGTTTTAATAAAACCCTCCTCTGGAAAATAAACTCAAGTTATATTCTACATTTAAACAAGCACTTTGAAAACACAAAATTTAGGGCTGAAGGTAAAGCTCAAGTGAGCACCTGCCTAGAAAGTACTACAGGAGTTTCAGGGGGTAGGAACATACTAAAACAAAAAGCATTAAGTTTAAAGCCACTTTCTAAGCCATTAATTTTGACCAGTGTTTTAAATTTTTGTATTTGTAATACTATAAAATATACTGTTAAATCTCAATTTTATATACTACATTAGTTTAACAAATACTCCCTTCCCACCCTCCAAATAAGAACACTGTCATCACCTTAATTTTGTTAGGAGTCAGAAAAATTTTTATTTAGGAAAAATATTCCCTTTGATGTTGATTAGACAGTGAATTTTATTTGTGAGTAATTTACTCTTTTGTGCAGACCAATTTAAAAGTATGCCTCTTTTCATAAACAATCTGTCTCATTCTGCATGGCAGATAAGAAATTAATACTTCTTTCTACCTTAAAATTCAGATTTTTCCTCATGAATTATTCCTGTATGGACTGCTGTTGTGCTATTGCTAATAACAGAGTTAGTAAAGGAAATGAACACATGGGAAACAAACCATAAGCTATAATACTAGTTAATAATAAAATATATTAAACATTTAAATATTAAACAGCAAAATAGTCCTTCTATATTAAATAAATAAGATTTTAATTTGTCATTTGGGAATATAGGTCAATACCACAATAGTAGGGATGGTCTAGTGCAAAGGGTGACTTCACATAAAACACATCCACACACATAAAACACACACGCATTAGAAAAGGAGGATGAGGTGGGAAAACAACATTTAATACTGGTTTTGTTTTCAAATAACAAATTAAACCAGTGATTCTCATTCCTTCCTACATGTTGAAATTAGCTGGAGAACTTCTGAAAAATACTGAGACCAGGTCTCATCCCAGATAAATTAAATGAGAATAGGAATTTAGCCACAAATATTTTTCAAAACTCTCCAAGTGATTCTAATGTTCAGTGTTGAGATCTACTGATTGAAACCTAAATGCTTCTTTCTTATTGTTACTTGACTCAGAAGAATCCAAGGAATAAAGAAACAAAGCCCTCCTTTACAGTCAGAACAGACTAGAGTATCTCCAGTTAACAGTAACTTATGGGTAAGTCAAGTTTATTAATGTGCTCTTCATTTCCATTAAATTATCTACTCAGGTCTCTTCCCTCCCTGTACTTCTGTATTCCCAAACTCCAAGACCAAGTACAGTCAAACTACTTTTTGTAATAAACCAGTTACAATGAAAATACATCACTCATTCATGCATATAAATATTTACTGAATGCCTACTATGTGCAAGGCACTGTCTTAGATGCTGCTGTAGAACTAAGTCATGGGAGAATAAGTAGTAATTCACTAAGAGTTTTGTTTTGTGGAGTTTTTAGAATTAATCATTACAAATTACATGGACCTAATTAAGGGAACAAATGGTGAAAGAGAAAAAAAGAAACCGAAGTGCATACTAAGACTCTGATTTTTAAGTACATGGAATAGCATATCTGTACTTTTTCTAAAATTTCATACAATATTTCCAGAAGCCTTTGAATATACATAAGGAAAATTCAAAATAGAAAAATAAACCTTGTTCAAAGTAGATGTTAATTTTAACCACACTCTGTAGCAAGTAAATTTCATATATCAGTATAAATACCAAAAATCTTTATGGAAAGGTAGTCCATGTCCATTTGTAGTAGTCTTAATAAGTAATCTTACATAAAAATATTACAGATTCTAGTCCTTGTCTATTTCATCATGGACAAAGTTTACACAATACATAATTTACTTTGAGAATAGATTCATATGCTGAGAAATTCTAATGTGAACAAATTGAGTTTTCTTTTATCTTTAAAAAGAGTAGATGCAGAGAAGGGGGAAATAAAATGAGGGCAGAATCTGTTCAAACCTCATAAATATACTAAAACATAATAATTTAAAATGCTGACTGCTTTTCTTTTGGAGTGCCTTGTGAATTCCCTCTGAATAAATATCTTTTATTTTTATCATTGGTAAGGACTTTTGTGATTACTTAAAACATAAATAATAATTGCTTCTCATTTTATAGACAGCTTTAAATTCCAAAAAATAACTAGGTAATATCAGATTGATAAGAAAAGGCTAACTGTTTATAAAAAGAAAAAAAAAGTTAACCTAAGAGAGAATCACTGTGAAAAATAAAAAAAATGACGTAAGACAATGGTCAGCAACAATTCTAATGGCAAAAACAATTTAGGAGAATTAAAGTTCCCAGGAGTTTTTAGGAAGTAAAAGGTAAAAATCAAGACTCCAGGACCTTGAATGCAACACTCTGTCTAAAGTAGAGAAATAGTAAAATATTTTACTAAGTTAAAATATAGGTTTTACATTTTATACCATATTGAATACACACAAAAATACCAGTGTTTTTTTATCTTGTTTTTGTTCAGACACTTAAGCAAATGATCTTTGGTGCCCGGAAGTTTATCAATAGTTGGGGATAATGGAAGATAAGAAGTCCAAAATTGACATAGAAGACTCAAAATCCTATACCATATAAAACAAGGAAGTTAAAGTTATACTGCAATGATGCTGATATATATTCTTTCCCCCAAATCATACCCTAGTTTCCAAAATAAGCTACTATATAGCCTATCATGTTTTTAATCTGTTTTGAGATTTTGCAAGAGGAAAGGTATTGCAGATAGAAATATATCATTCTAAGATTTAAAATCAAGTGAGAAGAATGTACATTCATTAAATGTATTCATTTATAAGAAGTCTTGAAAAGGCTGAACAGTCAACCAAAGCTGAAGAACTGTTGTTGATTTTTCATTATTTCTTTTTAAATAAAGAATACGTGTAGACGTAGCATACATACAGGTTGCAATTTTGATTCATTCAAAAGTCACATCCCTTTGCTTGGTTTTTGAAGTTCCAGAGTCTAAAATTTAATACCACTCATAACACAGTATTTTCAGTAAAAGGAATTATAGAGCAATGAAAAATCAGAAGCAAGATGGCTTATACAGCCTTATAACCTCTAAATATACACACATTTATAACCTGTATTTATTTCTAAAGAAACAAATTTTAAGTAATGCTAATTTAACCAATAGAGAAAAAACTTCTATCAAAATATACAATTTCCATTACAGACTAGAAGGCTAATATTAAAAAAATAGTTATAAGCCAAAAAGTTTGCTTATATGGATGACAGGCATCATCCTTTTGAAGCAAAAGCATCAAATAAGGTCTTATAAAAGATTGATCTGTGACCTTCTTCATTTATAAGTTCTTGATAAATTCATAAAGCTTGAGTCTCAGTCTTTAGATAAAGGTATATCCATGCTTCTTAATCCAGCTTTTAGAGATGGAGGAACCAAGTAAGTCAGAATCTCAAGTGGGATTTATGCTTTACCATGTACCTGAAAAACAATTTTACAACAGGTTATAATGATTACAGAAATTTTAGAATTTTTTAGAGTATTACACATAAAAATAAGTGGACATTTCTTTCTTTCTTTTTTCTTTTTATTTTGGCGGTGCTGGGGATTGAACCCAGGGCCTTCTGCTTGCACTCTACCAACTGAGCTATACCCCTAGACCCCAAGATGACATTTCTTAAAACTTAACATCAACAGTGGAACAAGATGTTTTGTTTTCTAAAAGACTAGCAACTTGATACTACAACTTTTGAAATATAACCATTTTTGAATTAAGCAAGAAACTTTTTAAAATTAAAGGCTATAACCTAAGAATCTAGCTAGGAAAAATGTTTCTTTTTAACATATTATCAGTTATAACCATATCATGTTACCTCAATCACCTGACTTTGAGAAAACCTTAAAACTCCAGACTTAAACCAAGAAAGTTACAGATTTTAAGGATCATCTCAAGAGAAGAATAGATTAATGGTATTAGTTATGATCACATGCTCTTCTTAAATTTGCCTATTACAAAGGCATTACTAAATAAAAGGACTTCAAAACTCTAATTATACTAATTAAAATAAATTTAAAAACTCACTCTTTTCATGAGCTTCCCATAACCCAAATAGCCCAGATTTAGAGGCCTTTTGGTTCATGTAAAACACTGATATCACTTAATCCACACCTCTTGGATAGGTTAAAAAAAAAAATCAGGTTCAGAAAGGTCACATAGCTCACTGAAGCTAAATCACAAAACTAATACAAATCTATCTCTTGACTCAGAGTTTACTGTTCCTTCTAATAGACAGACTATAAAGCTTTTCTTTCCTTTTTTTTTGGGGGGGGGGGTACTTTGTTTTTGGTACTGAGAATGGAACCCAAGGGAGTTTTACCACTGAGCTAGTTCCCCAACCCTTTTGATCTTTTTTAATCTTGAGACAGAGATTCACTATGTTGTTTATGGCCTCATTAAGTTGCTGAGGCTGGTTTTGAACTTGCAATCTTCCTGCCTCAGTCTCCACAATCCCTGAGATCACAGGCAAACACCACTTACGTCCTGCTTTTTCATCTATTTCTAAAGTCAATATATCAAACATATTTGTTACTTATCTATTACAGATCAACATCAAATTACACAATGCTCAAAGAAAGGAATGAAGAAATATGGTTGACAATTTAAGAAACTTAGAATTTAACCAAGGAGACAAGAAAATTACTATAATAAAGTACAGATAAGTATATTTTAGGATCAGAATTACCTATCCAATGTTTCCCAGAACCGTAAGAAAACTGGTCTATCCAAATGACGTTTGTGATAACTGAGTTCTAATACTGTTACATCCCATTTTTGAACGTTTGGATCTAGACGAACTTCATCATACTTGAGATGGAAGGCTTTAACTACATGGGAAGCAGGGAGAAAAAAAAAATACTACTTTTTACTCAAACTATAATCAATATTATGAAAACATTTTACAGAAGTATAAAAATATATATCCACCACAGACATGAACCAGAACACTAAAAAAAAAAAACCCTTTTTGCCACCAACTGAAGTTACATTATAAACAAAGTAATTTAAAAAAAAAAAAGTTTTATTTGTTAAAGTGATTTTTTAAATATATGTTAAACACTGCAGTGTCATCAAAAATGCTCAGTTCAACAAATATTTAGTGAGGGTTTATATATGACAGTCACTGGAAACTAAAATGAAGAACAAGGTATGATAAAATGCATATGACTCAGTGAAGAATAAACAAGAAAAAGACTATTCAACAAATACAGCATAATCAGGGTACCTGAGCGTCTCAGAGACACAAGAAGAGTACCTTACCTAGTTCATGAATTCAGAAAACACTTGTACAGGCAGTAATATCTAACCTAATACCTAAAGGTCAAGTAAAAAGAAATAAGCAAGCGGAGAATAAAAGTTACCCAGTTAGGGAAAGAATACTCAAAGAGAAAATGGCTTAGTCTAGGAAATCACTAAATTTAAAAGAATTGCATCATGCAAAGTAATACAGGGAAAGGAAAAGGGATACAACCATACAAGTTAAGAACAATTCTGGGCTTCTACGCCATTTAAAGAGTTTGGACTTTTAATTATTTAAGAGATAGGGAGAGTCACCACAAAGTACTTAACAGAATCTACTACAATTTAGTAATCTAGAGGATAAAGAGATAGATTTCTTCAAATGGGTAGAAGATACATGAATGACAAGAGGATGATTCAAGAAATCAGGGAGGGGGGATGGGAATAAGAAAGACAGTAGAATGAATCATACAGTTACTTTCCTATGTCCAAATATGAACACGACCAGTGTAAATCCCCATTATGTACAACCACAAGAATGAGAAGTTATACTCCATGTATGTGTAATGTGTCAAAATACATGGTATTGTCTTGTATAACTAAAAAGAACAAATAAAAATTAAAAAAAGAAAGAAATCAGAAAGAATAGGACTTAGCAAAAAATGATGAAAAGGAGGAGAAAGATATTTGTAAGTAAAGATGTATCTAGCATTTAGTAAGGGCTTACTATATATTCTGCACTATTCTAGGCATTAAGTAAGGGTCTGGGGTAGATAATAAACTTACAATCTTTCTCTCCCCCTGACAACTAGCTGAATCATCCCAGGTAGTTTATTATTGTATTTACAATCAGTTTATCATTAATGGAGATGTTTTGCATGCACATACGTAAAATGTTTTAGATATTTTTTCCCTCCAATTATTTAGTTTTCTTACTACTATATGATTTTCACTATCACAATCATCACCTAGTGTCAGGGATTTCATTACAAATGACTTTGTAAGTTTTTTGGTAGCACCTTTATAAATTGCTTGTTCTGCATTGCTTGCTGGCATACTGGCTTTTAATATTAACAACTAATCAAATTTCAATTCTTGATGGAAATTTAAAATGAATAATTTATGTCAGGGTGTGTGTGTAGGTGTTATTTCTAAATTACTTTCTTAAGTCTCTTCCTCAGACACAAATTACTCATTCTGAATTTAATTAAACCAATTCACAAAAAAGACTTACATGAAGTTTGGAAAATCCATTTTTTAAAAATTGCCTATTTAAACATTTTTAAAATTATGAATTAAATATAATTCTAGTATTTCACTACTTTCTATTTTCCTTCTATGTTTTACTTTTCTAATTTGCTTACTGATTTGCTTTATATCATTCTTTAAAATACATATTAAAAAGTTATTTTTTAAAAAATGACATCTCAAGCCATGAAGATCTATCTATATTCTCCTTCAGTAATTTCAATAGTTTTAATTTTTATTGCTGTTTATTTTTCCACCAGGATAGAAAACTTCTTAAATTAAAGCTGTATATTAAAGTCCAAAAAGTTTAAGTCACTAGTAAAGAAAACATTGTAAGAGTTTCTCATCAGACAAAATATCCTATTTGCATGAAGAAATAGTGCTTTGAGCAAACTTACACCTATATTACCATAAAACAACTTTCTTATTCAGCAAAACAATTATAAGTTTTTAAGACCCTCCAAGTAAAAAAAAAGAAACCAGTAATATGGTGACACAATGAATATTACAGCAAAATATATGACTCAGAATTGCTCATTTTTGCAAAATCCATGAATCTTATCAATATTTTTGGTAGAAAAATGGAAAAGGTATCTTTTTGAATAATATTTAGATACACCGATAGCACGGCAAATGACAAAGGGACAACAGAACACAGAAGACTAATTTTTCCAATAATTTGTAAGAATTCAAAGAAATCATCATTGAAAGTTTTGATCAACAAATGTATATAGACCCTCAAGCATAAAATATTTTATGAGACTAACAAAAAGCTAAGAGATAATACACTTCTAAGTTTGTAGCTTAAGTAACTTACTAAAAAAGAAATTTGAGGACAAGAAATAGTTTGGAAATGAGGAAGAGAGTAAGACAATTAATTCCTTTTGGAAAAGGCTAAGTTGGAAGTACCAGTGCAACATCATCAAGGAGTTACCTCACAGTTAGTGAGCTATGTATGCCTAGAATATCAAGCCAGAGAGACATAACTTTCAGAATAAGAAGATACAGATGGTAGCTGAAAGACCTCTGTAAGAGGATATTCAGAATTAAAGAAAAAGAGAAATAAGAACATAAATGGACAGTTGTGAGCCAGAGAAAAAGTGCCAAGAGAACACTGAGATAAAGTATAGCAAGTTCTTAAAAAAGAATTTTAAAAAGGAAGAAATAAGTTAACAAGTCAAATTCTGATAGGAGGTCAAAACTATCCAATACCTAGGTCACTGGTGACTTTGGTGAGAACAGTTTTTAGTGAGAAAGAGTCAAAATACAATGGATTGGAACAGAACAGAAAGTGAGTTAGTGAAAACAATACTTTAAAAAGAGAGAAAGGGTGAGGTCAAGAGTAAGGGTCCATTCAGTGGCTATTAACTGAACACTTCCCTGTACCAGGCATTCTTCTGTGTTAGAATACAAAAGAGAATAAAGCAGAAAGGACTCTCCTGTCATAAAACTTGCATTCTGGCCAGGGGAGACTAACAATAAAGATTTAAAAATTAGATGATGTTAAGCAACTTTAAGTGCTCTCAAGAAAATAAAAAAGCTTAAGAGAGCAACTCAGAGGAGATGACAGCAATTTCAAAGAGGATGATGGTCAGAGGAAAATTCTGTAAAGACAGAGCACAAGGTGAGATCTCAATGAAGAAAAAAAGTCCATCTTAAAGCCAATCTTATTACAATCATTCAAGATGATGGGAATAGATGAAAAATGTCACAGGCATTTTAAGTTACTGATATACAGTTCTGATCAGCAAAAGCCAACTTATTTATAAACTAGTTATCAATTTTAATCAAAACATGGATGAATAATAATTATTAATGATTTTAAGTGACCCCCAAAATAATTACTAATGTTGTAGGACAGATAACATTCACTTTTAGATATAACTACACAGAAAATAATAATGTGTAACAAAGTTTGAAAAATATTTCATAAGTGTTTAAGTTAATATTATGCTACTTAATAGCAATCCATTAATATACACATTATATATGCAGAGCCATATATAGCTCTGTTCAATAAAGAACATTTCTACATTGGATAAGCAGTAAATATACAGAGAACCTTACTTTTGGCAAATATGTCAACTGGTGATCCATCAGGCAAAAGCCATGGCCAACCTTTGAACTGCCAAGCAGGACCTTGCACAAAAACTGCTACAACCCGGTCCCTACAAGTAGAAAGGGGATGGGAGTGCATAGGAAGAATATCTCAAATTTGACCTTAGTTACTGTAAATCCCTAAGGAAAGAGTTTCACAATTATCCACGTGATATAATCTCCTATCAATCTTCTTGGTGATACAAATATGGTAAATATGTTACTTTTCAATCTGAATTACAACTAGAACAAGTTATTTACTGTACTTCCTTTCCATGCACCTAAGTCTTTCAAACAATTACATACCCAACACTTTTATGTCATCTTTTCAGTTTTTGCTTTTCACTTATATTAAATGGAATAGGGGCCCACTTTTTCATGGCAATAGGGAACACCAGTTGATCTATTAACTGAAAAAAATGCTTCTAAAAGGAAGTAATTTAGTATTCAAATACACCTTAATACATTTTACTTTAAAACATGACATTAACTTGCCATTTTTGACATCCTTATTTTTTAGTTTTTCCAATATGTGAGCAGAAATCTGAGAACAGAAACCACCTTGACTTTTGTAATTTTTCCTCGTTTTATAACCATTTCATGTCCTCTAAATGTCAACTTTTTTAAAAAACAAAACCACTTCCAACCATGCAAACCAGTTTTCAAGGGAAGAACAAATCTCTTTCTAAGCCCTCATACTTCATTATTTTGGACAATATTTAATTAAATGGGGAAATTGTAAGTACTGCCATAAACATAAGTGTACAGCTAAAGAGGTGGGAACAAAAACAACCAACAATAATGCTTAACCTTAGTGACAGTTACTATGGGACAGTGCTGTTTTAAGCACTTTACACATTACTCATGTTAATCCATTTAATCTCCAAACCTGTTTGGTGAGGTGAATATCAGATATCCCCATTTTACAGATGAAGAAACAGAAGTTACATGGGTATTAGAGAAAAGCCCACAGAAGGCAAAGAAAGAAAGGGAGAGAAGATGAGAGAGGAAGGGAGAGAATGAAGGAGTAGAATGAATCATTAATTTGGGCAATGGGTATGATATTTGCTTCCATTTGAGGACTGATAAACCATTAGAACAGTCACTCAGGATTATTATAGAAACAGTATGACTCTGCAGCTCCCTGAAACAATCTTAGAAATGCAGATTACACTTTCAAAATCACTGCTTTAGATGACAATCTACATATTCAACCAAATATTAAACTAGGGTTACCTGCTATTCAATTAAAAAACCTACAGCAACTATCAAAGTTGCTGTGAAAAACCACAACCTTAAAATTCTTACTCTGTACAAGATGTCTGAGGCTAAAATTCAATCTAAAATAAATTTCCACTTTCAGGGAAACATACCACTAAGTG
The DNA here is from genome assembly GCF_902686445.1 of Sciurus carolinensis. Lineage (NCBI taxonomy): Eukaryota > Metazoa > Chordata > Mammalia > Rodentia > Sciuridae > Sciurus > Sciurus carolinensis. The sequence goes on from NC_062224.1 coordinate 93,995,410, forward strand.
TCAAAACCATCTTTAATAAAGCAACACATTATTAAATAATCCCTAAATTTTGCAATTTAATTTGTCTCATATAATAGGAACCAACCAAACTAAAGGGAATTTTCTGGACAGGGATCACCTAGATCCTATTGGGTCTCTCACAATTAGCAGGAAAGCAATATAATATAAATGCTACCCTGTCTCCAAGAATTTTCAAAAGGATAATTAAAAGAAGACAAGGAAAATACTAATTCTGCCTATGACACCAATGATAAGACTCTAACACTTATCAGCAATATTTTATAGCACTGTGACAACACCTGTGCACACTCAGTATTATTTTCCACATATAATGATATCCTATAAACATAATACAAGATAGTTTTAACTCTCCTACTTAGTTTTAAGCTTAGTATCTGAAATTCTCATCTTGTTCACTTTATATGTTACTCAAATTATGCACTGGAAAGAATTATAATTAAAAATCCTTTATTCTTTCATAAATTTTTAATATGCTAATATTCTCAAGGGCATGAATTCCTAATAAAGGAAACTAACAATAATTTCAAAGGTAAATTTCATATAATGTACCATGTGCTATGTTCTCTGTTATCACAATGAAACTCTCAGGCTTTGAATTTTTACTCCAGTTTAATGAAAATTTATGACAATTCATATATATGATTTTATAGTTTCTCTAAATTACAAACAGCTTAATATTTTGTTAAAGGACATTTTAACACAATAAAATAACTACATACTGATAAAAAGAACTGACCATGTTATGTCTTTCAGTAAATTATGTCCTCACTATGCTATCATCTATGTCTTACCAGAAAAAAGTGAGTTCTCCAAATCAAGATTTTAAAATAGAGGACCTTAAGTCTATTCGGACTATCCTTAAAAGCTGATCCAGAAAAAATGAACAAGCAGAATATTTTGTACTCTACATTTTCAGAAGTTAGTATGGTTCTTTTTATAAATAAAGTTTACCTATTCAAAGTGTAAGTTTGTTTACGTATTCTAAGAATGCTAAAATTACTGTTGACCAAATTAGATCTGAATACATCAACAGATCTTTATTTAATGAAACCTGATACGTGTTCAACTTTTAAAAATCAACAATACACACACAAAAAAATTAATGAACATAAAAAAATAGACTATCTTACCAATCTTGAGGCATAAGTTTAAGGGGCTGGTCTACAACTCTATAAGGTACTGTGACACTAATTGCAGTGCCCCCTGGCTGCATCTGATCTTTTCTTCTCTGTATTAGTGTTTCATTTTCTCGTTGACATCCTTGTTTTTTCTTTTCATCTGATGGAACAAATCTTAGAAAAAAGGTGAGAAAAAGTCAAATGAATTCGATGTTGGTAATACTCGGAAAACATTATTGTAAAAAATTTTTAAACATCAATGTTTTAAACTAAAAATGCTTATTTTTAAATAAACCAGCCCTGTATGTACAAAACATAATGCCTGGAGAGTATGGATCTTTCCTTAAACACCAAACAGAACTAAAATACATAATAGGGCATAATTTTTGTGTGTGTAAAAACACTTCATATTTACTTAATGAGCACTTAGCATTTTCCACACTGATCCTTGGTTTCGCAAATAACATTAGAAGACAACTTTGTGATAAAGGGAAGTTTTATTAAAATTCAAAAGATCACCTAAGAGAACGATGACTGCTGGGGCTGGTTAGACACTCTTCTTCACTGGGCAACTTAGCCTATCCGGTACTTCACAAATACCCTTTTCACATTTTATGCTTCTGCAAAATTAGGAAATTACCATCGAACTTCAGAATTGCTTTGAAGATTTTAGAGTAGAAAAATCAGTGCATGCCAAAAGTCCACTTAATAGCACTAATATTATCTTACTATCTGTCCATTGTACCCCCATAGATATTTTCAAAAATAATCTAACATTCTGGAAAGCTGCTGCCAGCTCCAAAATTGGCTAGTTTATGAGCATTTTAAAACTCTTATTTTCTAGAATTGGTTTAATTTATTACTCAAAATGTAGTCTCTCCGATTCAATGGGGATAATACAATATCACTACAACAAATATCATTTTGCTTCTAAATTTTAGGAGAGATGAAAGGGTAAGAGGGCAAAGAGGATGCATGAGATACTGCATTTGATAGTCCCTTGAAAACTTTCAATACCACGTACTAGATTCATATTAATTTTGTAGTCATGAAAATTTTCGGTACATGTTGATAATAGTTATAGTAATTTTGTGTCTAAACTGACTGTTCACACATCCATTTCGTATCTGATGAAAAAGTTAACAAGTCCATATCATTTCAAAATTTCCCCCATATAAGCATTTGCTCAGTATAGATTTTAGTTATTTTATTTATTAATCAAGCTCACAAAGAAAACATCAAATACAATACCAATGCCTGGAATAATGAAACATTATTTCATAAACTAATATTTCATGCATTGTTGGAAACTGAATTCTAACAGACACAACAAAAAACATTAAGTGAACAATGTGAAATGCTTTGTCATATAAATTATAAAAAATAAAAAGTTGCCCTTTTGCACTTCTGTTCCAGGTACATAGAACAAAGTGATCTTACTTCTAAGAGAAAGATGCTTTTCCTTTAACTTTTCTCAATCATGTCTATGCCTACATGAGATTAAAACTGTTTAAATTTTTAAATATAATAATATTGTAAATTTCTCATCTATGGCTTCTGAAATATGGTGTGAAACTACAGAATTATTTATGAGTATAAAATCACTTATAAATTTTGATAATGAATGAATTAAAAATATACAAATGAATGATCTATTATAATAGTCAACTAATAAAAAAGTCTATTAAACACATAAATCAACTTCTGATGCCTAAGAAATAAGAATACAGCATCTGGAAGTTTATATATTGGTTGCTCTAAGTTTTATGAAAGCTCAGTTTCTCATAGTTTTAAAATTAATCAGAGCACTTGAATTTTTTTATATGCTCTGGTATTTTAATTTCTGATTTAATCAAGGTATTTTCTTAAAGTAGCCTTCTAATGTCAGCAGTAGAAAACAAGTTTATTTCAAAATGCTTTTCAGTCTTATTTTTAGTATGAGGTGAATTCTTCTGGAATTTGATTCAGTACTACAAAGAGTCTTTTGTAAACCAAGCAATCTATCTGCATTAAAATAATAAATTCACTTTTTCTCAGAAGTATAGACTTTATGACCTCTTCTAAACCTATTATATGATTAGTATACCATAAGTGATCAATATGAATTCTACTTACCCTATTGTAATTCATGAAAACTAAGATACCAATGACTATGAGTTTATTTTGCACCTCTACGGGAAAAAAAAAAAAAAAAAACCTGCCAATTTATCTATGATAGTACTTCAATGATATGCTACATAAATCAGTGCCATTATCCCTCTAAGAATCAGATGAGTCTCTGAATTTAAACTGCACTCCTTGAAATTTTGATAGGAAATCCTTTCACTTGTTTCTCAGGAACAACCTTTCTTAGGTTCCACAAAGCATCTGGTGGTTATTTTATAAGAAAATAAGAGACTGGGGTCATTCCTCCAACAAAGAATAATTCCCAAATATCAACTTTATGCCCCATGTCTTCATTTCAGTGTAATTCTGCACATACAATATTTTTATTGGCACAAAATTTACATGCAATGAAATACACAAATTAGTTTCAACAAATGTATATCCATTCCAATCTAGATAAAGAATTATTCATCGATTCATTAAGTATTCTTATGCACCTGTCAGTCAATCATCACACTTCCTTAAACAAGCGAAGACAGTCTGCTTTCCACCACCATACACTAGGTTTTGCCAGTCCTGGGAATTCATATATACAGATCATACAGGATGTATTCCTTTGTACCTGGCTTCTTTCAATTTAATGTTTCTAACAGACATTCCTCCTGTAGAGCTTATCATTCTTTTACTGCTGAGAATTCTATTGTAAGAATTATACCATGATTTGTTTATTCATTCTTCTGCGGGTGGACAATACTCAAGTGTCTTGGTCCATTTGGAATGCTACAACCAAAATTCCATAGACTGAATGGTTTATCAACTACAGAAATTTATTTCTCATAGATCTAGAGGCCTGGAAGTTCAAGATCAAGATGCTGGCACAATTGGAGTTTAGTAAGGACCTGCTTAACAATTCAGTCAGTCTTTTTTTTTTCTCTGCGTCTTCATCTCAAAAGGGACAATGGAGCTCTCTGAGTACTATTTTCTAAGTATACTAATTCTGTTAATAAGGGTACAGTTTGCATGATCTAATAACCTTCCAAAATCCCTGCCTCATAATCCCACCAAACTGGTAATCAGGTTTTAACATACAAAATTAGGAGGAAAGGGAATACATAACATTCAGTCTACACCACATTGGTTCCAAAATGTGAGTTACTGCAAATAAAGCTAATATAAACATTCTTATATAAATGCTTGTGTAAATATATGCTTTCATTTTTCTTACTCCTTCCAGTGAAAATACTGGATGATGGGTCATATTTAACTTTAAAAGGCACCGCCAGAAAGTTTTCCAAAGTAGTTGTACATTTTATATTTCCACAAAAAAATGTATGAACTCTAATTTTTCAGCCTAAAGTTTAGACTTTCTGATGGGTAGCCATTTGTATACCTTCCTTTGTTTCTGCATATTTTAAACAGGACTCTTTAAACTTGATCTGTAGGAGTTGCTTACACATTCTAGATATAAATCTTTTGCCAGAAATATGTAATTAGAGTATTTTCAAAACCATGAAAACTGTGTCAGTACTGCCACCTAGCCCAAGCAACTCTTAAGATGCCATCGACTATAAGATATAATTGTTTCAGAGAAATTAAATCATGAAAAATAAATGTACATTTTAGCATAATAAGTACATAATGATCTACCTAAATGATTAAACCAAGGTATAATCAAAGTGCTATCTGTGACAACATTATTAGTTTGGCTACATTAGATCACTGTCAATTATCAATATATTGTTGTGGTTCTATCACAACTCCATTCTCTGAAACATCTGATCAAGGTGATTGATAGCAATGATCAGATGAAAGAAACTGAAGGTGTTATAGAGAATAGGGCACAAAGTAAACCTATCAAGTTCTAATCAAACTTCAGTCTTAAAATAGCACAACAGTACTTTATTTCTATGCCTCTCCTTGTACAGCACATTTGAAAAAGTTATGCTCTATCAATAAAAAATATTATAGTTATCAAATTATAAGATGGCAACCAATATTTAAACAAGAATGAAATAATTTTGTTTTCCTAGGCTACCAAAGTTAAATATATCTTTAGAGGTGTATTTAAGCATTTATTTGATCTTAAATTTAAGCCATATTTACTTCACTATGAATTTATCTTTTTTATTCAAAACATTCAATTTTCTACAATTTAAAAAGTCTTTGTTTTTTCATATAGTAATTTACATAATTTGCCATCTCCCTACCAGATTCCAGGTTTCTTGAAGGCAGAGCCAGTAACTCAGAGATGACATTCATACCAACTTACATACTGCTCAGTAATTAATATAAGATCAAATAATGGATAAACTGAAAAAACAGTATGAAAAAATTACTTAAATGAAACTTTGTGACTTAATCTTTCTAAGTGTTCAGCTGGGCGCAGAGGCCTATAATCCCTGTGGCTGGGGAGCCTGAGGCAGGGGAACAGCAAGTTTTGAGGCCAATCTCAGGAACTTAAAAAAAACTTGTCTCAAAATTAAAAATAAACAGAGCTGGGGACTGTGGAGGGGGCTTAGTGGTAAAGCACCTCTGGGTTCAATTCCCAGTATAAACAAAACAAAACAAACAAATGGAAAAAAAAAAAAAAACTCACCTTCTATGAATTCTGACTTCCTTTCAGGAATTATAACAACTGTATTTCTATGTACATGTTGAAAAAGGTTTAAGGAACAGCAAGTTAACACTAGTTAACATTAACAAATTAAGACCTTTAAAAACTGTCTTTTATTCCGTTTCTTGGTATGTTAACATGACAGACTTACCAAGTTATTGGAACATTTCCAAAGGGGGAAAAAAGAAAATTTATGAATTAAGTATAAAAAATTTTTAAAGGCATCTCTGAGTTAGCTACAAGAAATAAAGAATGTATGAACAAAAATGAGCGAAGAAAGGAACTCGAAGAAAGAATGACACTAGTCTGCTAACCACAGAAGTCACTTAGAAACCAATTAAATCTCATCTTTTTTTTTTCACATTTCACTAATCTCCTAGAATAGGAAACTGAGCTCCAAACCTGCTCAATGTAGGGAATCTAATCAGAGTTTCTTTCCTCATAAAGAGGAACTCAATGCAACAGTAAACTAGAAATAAAATACTACCCATTCTCGCTCTTCTTCCACTCCAAGTCTTAAACCATACCTGGCATTTGCAAAGAAAATGTTTCAAAACTGTATATACAGTAAGAACAACATCTGGACGTTAAAAATCTCAAACTGAAAATTTAATTTAAATTGATGCTAGATTGGTAATGCTCCCAGGTGCTTATTCAGCAAATCTTCTCTGTAATACTCTCACATTTGCTTGAAACTCAAGGAATTTGCACAGGAAAAAAATTCCAAGGAATATCTAAAGAGGTAAGAGCCAAATCTTTCAGAAATGTTGAAAAGCAACAGTTCATAGATTCATTCTAACAAACCCCAAGTGGGATGTATAAAAAAGAAGTGCATATCTAAGTATAGGAGATAAATTTAACAAAATGTTTAAAGAAACCACACAGAGTAGATTTCCTTCAAAGGACGAATTATCTCACTAACTTATCATCACCAACAAAGGGAGTTGGGAGATAGGGTAATAGTATATTCAATGTTCTGAGAAAAAATAAATAAATTCTATATTATTTTCCAAAGTGGCTTTACCATTTTGTACTATCTGTGGTTGTCGGGAACAAGAACTACTTTCATTCAAATATAAGCTACAGTGATTGTTCTGTCTGCTTTCTTTTCCAATGGCTATTTCCCAGATCTCAAAAGCTTCCTCATGGGCATGTGCAGAACAGTATTTGGTGAATGCAAGGGAAACCCTCTTCATATTTTTGGAGCATTCTCTGTGTGCAATCTCTCCTATTTGGAACCCTGCCCTGGGAAACTACTAACATGGCCAGAATCATGTGTTTTATCTAATCAGTTTTTCATGTCTGTAGAAGTAAAATGCATCTTTTAATATTTCCATAAGATGACCTTTACTATTTAGGATGTTAAAGGTTAAGCTGAGTTTTATTTTTTATTTCATTTATTTATTGATGGCTTAGAAAATTGAAGAATCCTCAATTTTACATAAAACCAAATAGAATCTATGCCAACTTGAACTATGGGTTACAGCCAGCACTGTAATTGTGTGGAGGAGGTTTCAATTATGCATTAATTACATAGCAAAGCCTCCCAGCTGACTCAAACGGTAGGGAAGATGTCAGTTGCAATGAGGTGTTAAACAATGAAGGGAGTGATTTAAACCTGGAAGAAAAATTAGGCATGATCTATCCTAAAAATGTGGTCTGTTTAATTGTCTGGCTTCTCTGTAGTAAGGCTACAAAGAAAAAGACACTAAAGTTTTCTTTATAATTTCTCTGTACGAGAAATATTAGATTTGTAATACATTAAGATGAACACTGAAAATGTCGAGAATGAAGAACTTAGGACAGAATTTGTAACATTTTTCAAACAGCCAAATATAGTCATCAAAAAATAAGAGTTGTCAATTATTAAAAACTGTGAAAATTGGATAATGCCAAATTTGCACATCATAAAAATTAGTTCAAAGGACCTTTAAATATCACCTGATCAAAAAAGTAATAATAATTAAGGTGTAAAACACTCAATATAAGCCAGGTACAGTGCTATAATCCCAGCAGTTTGGGAGATTGAGGAAGGAGGATCACAAGTACAAAGCTAGCCTCAGCATCTTAGCAAGGTCCTATGCAAGTCAGTGAAACCCTGTTTCTAAATAAAAAATATAAAAAGGGCTGAGAATGTAGCTCTGTGGTGAAGGGTCCCTGGTTTCAATCCCAGTACCAAATAAACAAAACAAACAAAATACTCAATATTAAATGCAATGAAGCTTCATGGGAACCTAAGTCAAGTTCCAGGTGTAGCTATGACTATTATTTATGCAAAAAAAGAAAGTAATAATATAGACACATTAAAATACTGGCAATTTCAAAAAAAAATTCACACATACAAATGCTGACTTTCAGATACATAAGTCCCCCATTCTCTAGTTTTCTCACTGTGTTCCCTACTCCCTTTCTCTTTCCTCAAACATTGACTTAATATCCATTTCTAGGCAACACTGTTTAAAACAATGTACCTACAAATATGAATAGAATAACAAACTCTTTTTTATGAAGAACTCAAAATTTAGTTTGAAAAACCCAAAATACAGCAGTAAGACATGGAAATTATCACCAGAAGGAAAACAGATACATATCTTATTTCACAGATTACAAATGACGAAAAACTACTTTTGCTATATTAGAAGGTGGAAAGGAGACATGAATGCTCACACAAACACTAAACATTTTTTAAAGCAGTTAATGCAATCCATTTTGCATGTGTTTCCATTATATTATCAAATATAACAAAATCATACTTCTTTTTCACCCAGTTGTAGATTATTTGAGGAATCTCAATAGATGGTCCATTCAAAAGACCCACAACTACTAAAACTTTATTATTATAAAAACCTAATACATTTCATTACTTCATTCCATATTGTTAATGGAAAAAAGTTTATTAAAAATTATCATTCAAAAGTATCTTTAAAAAGCTAGACAGTGAGTGAGTTAGGGATATGGTTCAAGAGAAGACTTCTTACCTGGTTTGTGTGAAATAGCCTGGGTTCAATCCCCAGCATTGAAATCATTAACAAGAACAAATTTAAAACTTAAATAAAATCATGTATAGACAGATATACTTGTATGTGCCAAGCTACCTATATTTTATAAAGAACATTATCTAAATTGAAGGCACTTTTGAAAACTGAATTCTAATAGTAATTTATTTGGTTTCTTTTAATCAGTCCTAAGTTATTTCAGAGACAGATGATAGTTTCTTCTTGGAGAGGAGGTTGCTTTTATTTTCCTCCTTAAATAATTATCATTATTACTCTACTGAGAAAGAAGTCAGAGAATTTATATTCTTTTGGGTATTATTTATGTTGTTGAATAAGGATTTTCCATACAAAACTGTCAACATAAGACATTTCAGATTACAAAATATTATCATTATTATAACACAGAAGTTAGGGCTTAAATTTTGTACAAAAGTTTTTGTCTTGTTTTTGATGTTTATCATGGAACTATAAGGACCAAAATAAATTCAATTTCTTAATGTAAATGTTTATTAGGAGCCTCCACTGTCCAAAGGGCGAGACTGTTAAAATGGTGTTCAGGTGACCTAGTTTTATTTCCTACTTTGCAAATAACTGACAGAATTAAATGAAGGCCAAATAGCCTTTAAGGTTCTTTCACCTCTCAGTATTTTAAACCAGGAATAAAAGTGTGCCAAATTAGATGTATTCTGCATCCTTTTTAGATCCCAAATTGTGGAAAATAATAAATTTCAACTATCTAATCAAGAAAAAGCACTATCATGTGTGTTGTCACTAATACAAATTGTGAGATGTGCTACATAAAACTTTAAAGGTTGATAACTGTTGAGGTCTGATTTGATTCTAAACTTATCTTCAAGATGTGATTCATATTTATAAAATATCAAAGTACATTATATTTTTCACTATACCTTGAAAAATATGGCATTGAAACTGGTGTTTATACCAAGTGCTAGAACAAATTCTATTTTATCAGTTGAAATGAATGACTCATAACCCATAGCACCACAATCACGTGAGCACCTAGAAGGTTAGGTCTGTGGTATATTTGTTTACATAATAATTCACTCTTTAGTTATACTGCTCTACAGACGTTTGTTCCCAATATATGCAGCAATCCCCCAAGCAAGTTATCACTAGATTACATCTGAATCTCTTAGCTGAGGTATCAGCAAAACTGATATTAAACGTTTCTAATGCTAAGTGTACCCCAAACCCAAAGAAAAACATATTTATAGCTAAATGGTAAATATTTTATGAAATACTTTGCGTTTTTAATTCTTACATACAACTCAAACAATGAAGAAGCATGAATTAAATTTCTTGTTGCTGTAACAAATTAATGTGGGCTGGGGAGATAGCTCAGTCGGTAGAGTGCTTGCCTTGTAAGCACGAGGCCCTGGGTTCGATCCCCAGCACCAAAAAAAAAAAAGAAAAAAATATATATCTTATAAACTTCCAGTTCCAATTATGATGGTATAAAACCCACCACTTTATCAACACCCAGAAATGCTAGATGAAATATAACAAATACATGAAATGCAAAATAGCTGAGCTAGAAAGAAAATCATCATCTCTAAGAAGAAAAACTGAAACCCATCCAGTGTACTGGTGTTGCAGAGAAACTATATGTGTTTTGGTTTTACCACACTTACAAGGACAGAGAAACTAGAAGGTACGAAAAGTCACATTATCAATTGGGGGGCACGTGGACAGTTTTCAATCAAATGTCAAAGAAGCATATCTATCTTGATCTGACTCTAATAGGGGAAGAAAAAGAACTCCTAGATGATTTGTGGGCCAACCACATGTCACTCAGAACTGATATGAATTTGAATTTATACTGACCCAGTAAATCAGAAATTCTCAAGTTGAGAATTTAACAAAAAAAAAAAAAAAAAAAAAAAAAAATCAACTAAATCTTTGGGTATTTCTTGAAGCATCTAGCAAAAAAGAATCACAAAATCCCTGGAGGAGCATGCCTTCAACTAGGAATTTCCTCAAATACAGTCATGTTAAGATTAGTAACAGCTCAAATTCATAACAAATATCAAAATTAAATGATTTGGGTACATAACACAATTGGATAATTTGACAACTTTTATTTCATTAAATACCGTAAGAAAGTACCAAACACTATGAAAATGTTATAGCAGAATATAGTTAACCCCCCTTTCCAACTAGTGATACCTCTCTTATCCCCCTAAAATATTATTATATATTTTGAACTCTTCTATCTTCTTTCTCCCTATGACAAAAAGCACTCTGACAGAAGAATTCCTTGAGCTCTTTCTGTTTTCCAGTAGCCATGAGTCTAGCAGCTTTCCTCTTTCATGTCCTTCTGCCATAGTGTTCTGCCTGACCCCAGGCCTAGAGCAATGTGGCCAAACATGGACTGAGACCACTGAAACTATATAAGCCAAAATAAACTTTTCTTCCTGTCAGAGCAATAAAAAGCTGACTAACAGAGGTTTATTAGGACAAACTGAGTACAATTATGACTATGGTCATTTTTAAAAGGAAATGGGGAAAAGACATTAAAATTTCCAAATTAATAAGCATTTGTAAATTTTAACATAGGGTGTATGTTTGTTTCATTTTCACTTCTTTCATCTTTATTATTACATTTCCTTTTTCATTTTCACTCAACTTTTACTGCTTTCTAGGTTAAACAACCATGCTCCCCCACTTGCCTGTCTCCTTCAACTATATAATTAATATACTGAAAGAACCTTCATCTGCTTTGGAAATATTTTAAGATCTTCAGGGAAAAATCAAAACAACATAATTTGGGATGGGAGTGAAGTTTGAACAAGGTCCTAGGTTCAATCCCCAGAACTGTGCCAAAAACAAAACAAAACACCCTAATTCATTTTAAGAATTAATACAATAGTATCCTTTTCATTAGAACTTCAGTCAGCATTTCTTTAACTTTCTCTAAAGGATGCAGATACAAAAATTATACTTGAAAAATTATACTTTAGCTATCAAGTAAAATTTTGTTTTTGTTTTCTCCAAATAATACTGAATCAGTAACTATCACATCTCAATATCCTATGAAAAATTTTTTTTAAAAAATTACTTACTTCAGATCTTGTAGAAGGTCTTTTGCATTAAGCATGGTTATTAAAGAGGTGGTAGCTGCAGGAATTATAATGATGGGTGTTCGAGATCCTGGAAGGACACAATTTTAAAGGTAATAAATACATTATTGTTGTTGTTTATTAAAAGGAATTATACTTACTTTACTAAAAATTAAAAGCCAATTAACGTACAATTTGAATTCTTTTGAGCTAAAAAAATATATTAAGCCCAGGGATGTGGTTCATTGGTATAGCACCTTCCCTTAGTACCAAAATACATGTGTGTGTATATACAAACATATACACATTTCAAGTCAACAAGAATAAAAATGTTTAATCACCAGTATAATTACTGACTAATAAGAAATGATACCAACCACACATAATTTGACATAGCTGCACAAGTATTATAGTCCGAATTTGCAACCTAGTTTCAAACACATTTATTTTTTAAAGTAAATTTAAAATCATATTATGCATAATCTCACCTTTCTTCTGATTTGGGGGAGGTCTTGCTTGAGAAACTATAAGAAGAGGGGAAAAATCACAATTGAGTTTTATAAAAACTATATCCTTATTTTCAAATTCAAAGAAGGCCTAAATATTATTTGTGGTAAATATTATTTATATTCACATATAAAATAAAAACTATAAAACATCTCCTTAAATAGTGTTATTTCCCTGCTTCATAAAAATATTGAAATGTCTTAACATTACTCAACAATGTGCAGTCACAAGAAAAGTAATGTAATATGTACATGGATGTTCAAGTCTGGTAAGCAAAGAAATAATTTGATAATTATTAGCCATGTTATAAGTGTAAAGATATTACTACATGTAACACTGTGGAAAAGGGTCTGTCTGAGTACCAGAGTAATACGCGTAAGTAATTTGAATGAAAGAGAAAGGAATTGTTGCGAGTTAAGATCTAAAATATTATATATTTTTTTCTTTTTAAAATCGTTTTTGATTTTTATTAAGAGAGGAAAAGAGCTTTAAAAACAAGCATATTTGAAGGTCTATATTATCTAGAAATTATCTTACTGTTAGTAATTATGATTATGTTATAAAAACAAATATATACATATCCTTTTGCTATTCATATATGTTAACAGACTTTAAAATATATAGGAGTATTTAAGACATAACAACTTAATACATGGTGAATATTTGTGACTAAAAGTGCTGCATGCATTATTACCCTATGTACATGTATGACTACACAAATGGTGTAAATCTACATTGTGTACAACCATAGAAATGAAAAGTTGTACCCAATTTATGTACAATGAATCAAAATGCAGTCTGTAAAAAAACAAATTTTTTTAAAAAGTGCTGCATGTTCAATTTTCAGTATTTATCCATAATAAATTTTATCAGTTGTTTTCTATGTGCCACATACTAGACCAGGTTTTTTTTTTTTTTTTTTCAAAAATCACAAAAACAATAATTTAGAAGATTTACTATTCTAATTCATTCTGTATGACTCTATAATGGGGAACACAAGACAATAAGCACCTGTAAAGACCACAGAACTATTAGCACAAAATGCTTTGTATATAATGTATGCAAATTTTTTAAAAAATCATTTAGGGGCTGGGGATATAGCTCAGTTGGTACAAGCACAAGGCCCTGGGTTCAAATCCCCAGCACCACAAAAAAAAAAAAAAAAAAAAAAGACCCTGGGTTCATTCCCCAGCAATGAAAAAAAAAAAAAAAAAAAAATCATTTAGGTTAGTGAGATCTCAGATGGACTCAGAATGTGACAAGAGTTTCTACATGTATTGCAATTGATAAAGCAAGCTCACTCAGAGTAGGTAAGTAAAATTAGAAATAAGCAAAGTATATAAAGCTAGAGGTAAAAAGAACTATACCTAAGAACTATAATCTAGCTGATGAAGTTGTTACAGTAATATGGTTTATCAATTCTGAAACTGCTGTGTTTCTAGACACTGGAATTAAGTGATGGGTGGAGGCAGGGAAAAAAATCTAATTTGATGTCAGTTCTTACAGATTCTACCTTTAAAGGGAATCACACAAAATAAACATTTTAACTAATTGTTCATATTCTTCTGTATGGAGATTTCATTGTGATAAAATATTACAAAATTCAGTAGAAGGTGAGACACATATTTATCATCATCACGTCTTTCTTCCCACTGAGTAAAAAACAGTAAAATTGTCTTAAATTATTTTCAGAATGAGAGCTTACAAATAAGTTGATTAGTTAGTATCATCTGGTATATAATGTAGTCTCAGTTTATATCTGTTGGAGGATAAAGGAATGCCAAGATGAACAGATGAATAGGTAAACAGGAGAGAGAAGATACTAAGGTGTGTAACTTAAGGGAATGACAAGGAGTGGCATGGAAGGCAAGGTGGGGGGAAAGGAGGAGCAAAGAACGAAAGCCAATGTCATTTCAGCCACAGATTTCTTTCTTCTTTTTTTTTTTACTTTCTTTTTTTTCTTCTGGGAGGGGTGAATGAATTCAAATATTTAGGAAAATATGTACTAAAATAAAGGCTGAGAAGACTAAACATAAGAAAAAGGTAAAATAAAAAACAATCACACACTAAAAATAAAGTTTAAAGATTATGTAAAAACAGTCACAAAAGACTATTTATTAACAGGTTCCCTAGTAATTAATGACCAAACCAGGGACATTGTGATACTTATGCTGATAAGTTTGATTCAAAAGATGGGGGATATGGAATAACAAAGTAGTTTTGCATGGCAGAATGATTAGGCCTGTATTCAGATGATACATGCTGGTATCCCTTGTCACTGCCTAGGCAAATTAACCTGGTAAGTTGATTAACTACGCTCAGTCTCAGTGTCCTCAACTGTAAAAACAGACTACAAGTTCTACATCTTGATGAGAATTTTAAAAAATAATAACATGATAAGTCCTTAGTTTTTCACAGTATATATTCACCATTTAGTGAACTGAGCAGCTAAAGCTGGTGATAACTGCTGCTTCTACTCCAGTACTTAAGCAAACGCAATAACTGCCAATATCCAAGTCAAGAAAAATCATAAGAAAAATTACCACTGTCACTTGGTTTGATTTCAAACTATTACATTCTTCACTTAAAGTTTTATTCAGAGTCTAAGTAAAAGGCATTCTACTAAGTTATTAAATGGCAAATAAAAGAGAAATAAGGCTTGTCCTCAAAGAGCTTTTCAGGAGAATAGGGAAGCCAGATGACAAATACACAAATTAAAACACAAAAGGAACATGAAGGAACAAAACACATGAACTGGCAGAAAAGTGTCCTACAGAATGCTTAGAAAAGGCCTCTTAAAAGAAAGCAATTAAATTTCAAATGAAATTTGAAGGATGAAAATGAGCCAACTTGCAAAGAACTGTCCATAAGAATGTCTGCAAAATGTCAAAGGCAGGAAAAAGCTACTGGGCTTAAGGAAATGAAACAAGGAAAATGTGTAGACCACAAAGAAAGAACAGCAAAAGATGAAGCTCAATACCTACAGAGGAACCAATTCATATAGAAACTTTTGTGTAATATTTAATTTGTATTTATCTTATTTTTCATTTTTTGAAATGGGGTCTCACTATGCTGTCCAGACTGGTCTCAAACTCTTGGTTCAAGTCATCCTCTGACCTCCCACAAGTCGCAGGACTAGAGGTATGTGCCACCAGTGCCTGGATAACTTTGTATTTAAGTGCCATTGTAAACCCCTATTACTTTTAAGACAGACAGTTATGTGATTTGACTTTCATGTCACACCTTCTGCAAAGGAAAAATAATAGATCCAGGCAACAGATCAAAGGGGCACAAGTACGAAAGAAGAAAGCTCAGTTAGGACTATTGCAATAATCTACAATTTGGGTGTTTCTCAAATTACATGTGATTTAAGGACAAATTTTCATTTTAAAATGTCAAATCAACCTAAGTTTGAGTGAAAAACAAAAAGGGCAGCAACAATGAATTACTAAGAAGATGAACATGCACTCAGATGCTATGACAGTATTCTACCCTTAATTTCTATATGCATCCTGTTGAGGCCCAGAAATAAAAAGGTTATGAACTAACACTAGACAATTTAAGATACACTGCTCGAGAGAAATGAGGATCTTGAGTAGCAGTAGTAAGAGTAAAGAAAAACAAATGAAGTAGAGATCTGTAGAAATTTGTAGATAAATATGACAAGAATACACTGTCAGATTAGGAAAGGGGTAAGGAAAAGTGAACAATAAATAACAACACCCAAGTTTTGTCTTAAGAAACAAGAGTTGATGGTGTTGACACTTATTTAAAATAAGAATAAGAAGGAAAGTGTAGAATAAGATCTTGGGGGGAAAAAAAAATCAAGGAAAATCTATTTTAACAGTTTTAAGGGGCCTAGAGATGTGGCTCAGAGCGCTTGCCTGGCATGTGTAAAACCCTGGGGGTTTGATCCTCAGTCCCGCCTATAAATAAAAACATACATAAATAAATAAATAAAATAAAAGATCCACTGACAACTAAAAAAATTAAAAAATTTTTTAAATAGTTTTAAAATGCCTATGGTATATCCAAACATAGAACAGAGAGTTACTACAAGATACCAGAGGTAAAAAGAGATGTCTAGTTGAAGATACAAATTTGGAAATCATCAGCACATACATTTAAAACTACAGAATGAGTGTAGAAGTACTCCAACCAGCACCTGGGCTACAACTGACTGAATGAATCGAAATTATATAAAATACACAGGCAATCTACTCACCTCAGAACATCTAAGAATTAGAAATAAAGAAAGTTAGAAGTATGGGTTGTGCAGGGATTAGAAAACAAAGGAAAGGGATATGTTCAAGAGAAGGACTATGGCCTGTCCAAGACTTATACTTTAAAATGTTTTATTTACCTGTATGCTTTGCCTGGAATACTAGTAAGTTGAATAGAATTAAGTACATATTTGACCGAAAAATAAATTAAAAATATGAAATGTTCAAAAATGGAACTCCATGCTTGAGGTGGTTCATTTAACCAAATAATTGGTGGCTCAGTCCCACATTTTGAAAAGATTCAAACTCTACCTAATGAAAATAATGTAATTCTATAATCCCTCATCTACTGCTGCAAATTACACTGCCAGATATGTTTTGGGTGTTCATGTTTTTTTTTTTAAACAGACAAGTGAACATATCAAACATTAAACAATATCCCTTCAAAACCGAGCAGCACTCCATAAGCAAATGAACTTAACATTTCTGCAACAAAACAAAAAAACTCACGAAAATAATCAGGACAAATAAAGATTTCAAATTGCTAATATCCATTCAAATAACTTCTTATAGATAGACTAATGCTAAAGATTAATTTCTTTTAGAATGGTAGATAAGAATTGTACACAGATAGATGTCATCAAGAGTAAATGGAAGGAAGAAGAGGGTTCACATGGATAGGCACAGGAAAACCTGAAATATTATGAGACTTAGTTCAGATTAAGTTCCATCGAATAAATTTCCACTGCACTTTGATAGACCACGTGAAAAAGTATGATAAATATTAAGAGTTGAAAAGACTTAGAACCTTTTATTTTACATGATTTTCCTCAAGATCATTTGAGAACCCAGTTCCATGAACTTCATTTTATCACACACACTTGAACAGAATGTCTTCCCCTACTCCTCTCTTACGTATGCTGACTTTGAGAAAATGTGAAGTGGAGACAATTTTATTTATTTACTTTGATGGTGCTAGGGATTGAACCCAGGGACACTCCATCACTGAGCCATATCTCCAGTCCCTTTTAAAATTCTGTTTTGAGACAGGGTCTTAGTAAGTTTTTGAGGCTGGCCTGACTTGCAATTCTTCTTCAGTGTTCCCAAGTAGATGGGTTGGAGACAATTTTAAATTACATAATACCATCTGGATAAGAATCCTCAGGTAGTGATTCTCTACCTTTTACATAATTCCTGAATTTCTCATGTGATCTTCCTTAGAATGACAAACCACAACGCCCTATCCCACCCTTCTACAGAAAAACAATTCTGTGTCTGTGATTCAATTGCTTCCACAATGTTTCTATACTTAATGGGTAGTATTCCACTCATTCATCTCTATTTCCTTCACTTTTTCTTCCTTCCTGAAAAGAGTTCCTTTAAGCCTTTCCTAGTTTCTGGCAAAGAGCTTAATACATGGAAGGCATTTTAATATCATCTATTGAATTTAACAGTTCTTCCTTACACTCACAATGACTTTTGGTGTGGCCATCTCTACTTAAAAATAGTTCTGTCACCTGAAATAAATTACATCCAACTATATCTATAACAAGGCTGATGGACCACTCCTCTCCTCAAAATAAAAGGTATGAGAGAACCCACTATCCTAATATGTGTATGTTTGAGTGAAAGAGACAGTCAGACAGATAGATATGGAGAGACCACAGAGTCTAGTCATCTAAGAAGAGTATGAAGAACACAGTGAAAATGCCTGCAAAATCATTTCAATATGTCTCATGTAATCTTAATACCATAGTTCTGAAGCATATCCAGAAATATTTAATGTCTAAAATATACATAATTTTAGAATATGCTCATGTGGAAAAGTACAGTGAACACAAAGATACCAAGTCTGCACTGTTAGAAATGCCAAATTTATAAGAAATATCACCTAGTACAATTCTTGCCTATGTCTTCCCAATACTTTCCATTTTCCTTATTGTCACTTTCGACATACTGAGGTTAAAGAGGAAGGAGGTATAGGGTATCACTAAAGTTATGCTAAATATAAAAAATATTTTTCAAAAACCAAAACACTTATAATGATACAATATTGGTACCTACATGCATCAATAAAGATTATTTTTTTAGATACTATGAAAAGGAGAAATAATAACTTCAATGCTATCTTTATTTAACATTTTTTAAATGCTTACAGAACTTTTTGTGCTCAATAAGATATCTGAAATTGTAAACATCAAAGCTGCACGAGTCTATTGAAATTATGATGCTGTACTTCTATAGGAAAAAAAACCATCACACTTGCACATACTACCATGAACTTAGGAAAGAGAATTGGTGAGACAAGGAACATACATAGACATTTAAAACATTTTTAAATGATTTTAAACTCTTCAACTATACCTATTTATTCAGATAAATATTCTTATGGTGTAACTTTAAAAGTATGATGCTATAAAACCTATTTTATTGTTACATACTATTTTATCAATAATCTTTAAATCAAATTGGGGAAAGTATTACTCCAGTAAAGAGTATTATAAAATCCAGTTGAGCTGGGAAATAAACAATTTAGCACACTTTTTATTTTAGTTTCTTTATGTTTCTATGCTAAGAATAGAAAGATTTATTAAAGATGCTGATCAAAGTTCAGCAAGCACCATATGTATATTATTATAGTTTTGAGATCTGCTTTAGTAATACTGATATTCAACTTGAAGAAAAAAGATCTTCCAATGTATCCTTGGTAAAAGTTCAGTTTCTGGAAAACAACAAAAACCAGTTTCATATTTTTACCTGGTCTTGGTACTGGCTGTGCTGCAGGAGTCTGAGTCTTACGGGCAGATGCACCTTCCTTTAAAAGAATAAAAATTTACATATGACATCAAAGTTCCTTTATATAATAAACACTTTATTATAAAGAAATCATGTCTCTCTTTTTCAATCACTTCACCAAGTCCTAAGATTCTGAAAAATTAAAAAGAAAACAGGGGGACAGGCTGGAGTTGTAGCTCACTGGTAGAGCTCTTGCCTAGCATGTGTAAGGCACTGGGTTTGAACCCCAGGCACCACATTAAAAAATAAATAAATAAAGGTATTGTGTTCTTTTACAACTAAAAATATTTTAAAATGAAAGAAAGAAAGAAACTACCTTTTACGTTATTAGTCATGAGGTATAGCAATAGAGATCCTTGGTAGATAATAGAATTTAAATAACATAAAAGTTACCGCTGATTTTCTTAATTGCTGAAAATTTTAATATTCCCAGAAATGCCATCACCTGTTTTAAAATAAAACCAATCTTTTTTTCCTCTAAAAGTCTCAAAATGAACAAATGATACATCATCTCATGTTTAAAAGACATAAACAGTGCTATTCTCTAGTGCATTAAAAAATGCAAACACTTCAAATAATCATATGCCTTTAAAATATTCAGGGAAAAAAATCACACTGATAAACATGAGATTTGTTTTAGTTGAATTATGAATGAATGAGTACATTTTAAAAACTAAATAACAAATCTCAACTAATTAGCATGTAATGTGCACAAGGATATATGCTAAGTGTTAAAGTGTTATCAATTATATACTTAGGAATAGACACTTTAGATACTTTAAAAGATGTCTTTACTGCAATAGTTTTAATCATATTCACACTAATTTTTCATAACATTTTTCTTTACAGAAAGTGCAAATATAAATTTTATAATAATTATTAATTCATCAAGATTTTATTCTAGTTGTAGTCAACAGAAGGAAATTTGACAAGTATCAGGACAATTACATGAACCACAATAAAAATCAGTCTTGGTATCATAAGCAATACTTACAAAGAAATATTTTAAAATAATGTTTAATCCTACTACATTTTCTTTGAAATCTGAGATTTTACTTGGTAAAATCATTTAGAATAGCTGGCTGTCCCACAGCATTCTTAAAACTCAAATAATTAACTATAAAAATTAGTACCAGAAAATATTTTCATGTTCAACACAGCAGTATTTCTAGCATTCAGTTAGAATGTCATAGAAACCATTCTTTATTGGAAAAAACAATAGTACCAACAGCAATGAGCAAAATTTCCTTAAAGAGGAAAAAAATCCTTTTCTGATATTCTCACTATTATGCATTTAGTTATAGATTGTTGTAGTTACTATTTAGTCACTGGAGTGTAGGCCTCATGGATGTATGTAATTTCTGAACTCATCAAAGCTCACTTGTGATCATCTTTCTCTATGCAAATTACATTCAAGTAAAACTTTAAATGTAAAACAAAGGAAGTCACTATTAAGGTGAAAAACATAGTATTTAACATCAGCATTAGGTGGGAAATTTTCTAATTATATTTGTTTCCAAGTTCATGTTTGGGGATCTGTTTTTATTCTTTCCAACCCCAATGCCCAGAGCCCAGTAGGAACTCAACAAATGTTGGCTGAAATTAACTAAATCTAGTATGTAAAACATCAGAAGCCAAACCCTAATGTTATTCATTAAAATAGGAATTAAAGAATTATTAGATTCATAAATTATCCCCAACTTCCTGTGCATAAACATCAATGAGATATTGTATAACAAAATAACAAGAATATACATTAACCATATAATTTGTCAATTTTAATAATGTAGTAATAATACTTATCAATTTTAATTTAACAATATCAATTTTCATAGGGGTTTGATCTAAGTATAAACAGAAAGAGGAAAATTTAAAGAAATGAGAGAAGAACAATAAGCACATACTTGAGGAGGTATCTTTTGTTAACATTTGACTATAATGCTGGATGGATCCAAATCAAAGTCCTTCTTTTGGAACAGAATGGACTCAGTTTAAAACTGTCATAATATAGCACTATGGGCACATAAAAAGAACTACCCAAACCAAAAAGAATCTGTCTACTGACATTAACCTATGCCAAAAAGTGTGGCTTTGACAACATGGGTTAGGTAAAAGGCAAGAGCATATATAATATGAAAATAATTATTTTCTATTATAAATTATTACCCATAGGAATTTTTATCTACTTTTGAATACAAACTTGATGCCTTTAAATACCAATAATGGCTATTATCTGTGTACTACTAAGCAATCTGTGCTTGATGTCTAATCACTCTTTGCTGACAATAATACCAGTTTCCTGGTTATGGGGGAAGGCATATGACCCTGGCTAGGTCAATTAAAAGTCATTCCCTGATATTACCTTTTATAAACTACAGCTAGCTGGTTAAATCTCTAACCACAAACAAGACTAAGCTAGGAGGTAAGCCTAGAGATAATGACATACTGTGGCTCATGGAGAAAACCCATTGGCAAAAGGAGAAAATAAAAAATAAAATGCAAAAAAAGAGATGGAACACAATCCTCTTTATAACACCTAATATCTAGTGCTAAAGGCCTGCAAGGTCTACTTTATCCCTTACTACTCTTCATTACATTAGTCATTTAAATCCCCATTATCTAAATTCTACCTACCCATATACACTGTTAAGCTTCAATTAATTGAGTAGAATTTATGTCTGTCGCAAAAGAGAATTTTATCTAATGCCATCTTCTTTGGTTAACAGAAAGTGAGTTGTCAAAATCACTAACGTATAATCTTGCTTCATTTTCAAGTTAATACATACACATTCACAACGTATACAAAGCCTTATAGCTATGACACAACAGTAGATTAACTTCTTGAAAGAAAACTGAGAAGATCCTTACTAGTCATGCCATTAGTTTACAGTCATTTCTAAGATTCCCTAACCACCACTAGGTTAAAAGTACAGTATACTCTGATCTCCATTATTTTGAAATAAAATTGTATAAGGGACCTCAGAAACCATATAATCTCTCTACTCTGAAGAGAGATGAAGAGACAAAGGTGAAGCAGTTTTCAAAGGCTACATAGCAATATACCTGGCATATATTAAGAAAGGATTATACTTGGACAATAATAAGAAACGGACTGGAGTTCTATATTTTTACAGATACATATGTTGAAGAAAAAAATAGTATGCCATCAGGAAAAGAAAAATATCAGCACAAAAACAACCAAACGAGTTGACAAATTGTGCTAACTGAAGAGGAAAACCTGCTTTCTCTAGAAAACTCAGATGCAATTACAAGTACACCAAGACTTGAGGCATTCTGGAAAGGAAATAATTGAATTAAAATGAAAGAGAAAATAGTGATAGAATCACATTTGCAAAAATAAAGCATAAGACTACAAAACAAGGTACACTATTTACAAGTAATTCTTGTTTGTCTTACTATAAAGAAAAAGAAGTAATCTAAGATCTTTAGTTACTGGGAGACAGCACTAGTATTTGATGCTTTTTAGGAAAAAATGACAATATACAATACTGTAAGAAAAAATATTTCGAAGCAAGTGCCAGTATGAAAAAGAATACATTAATTAATTTTGAAAAGTTCCATTTACATAAAACAATGACATACTGAAAACTCTTAATGAAGAAAACACAGAACACATATGCAGACTCTAGAATTTATACTTCCTTTCTGACTATTACATTGAGAGAAAAAGTCAAAAAAAGAAGAAAAGTCACAAGTTTTAAAAATTAAATATAAAATATACTTTTGCATGGCTTTTACCTTTATTAAAAAAAAGTAAGTTATTCCTATAAAGTTTGGATTTGATAATTAAAATCCCCAAATAGGATATTTAAACAAACATTTGAATATCTAAGTACCTTTAAATGAGTCTTTTTGGGAAAAACTATTACAGAAAAGAGAAACAGCAGCACTGGGGACAAATTACAATAAGGCTAAAACACACAAAAGATTTCAGATACAAAACACTTCAACACAAATAGTGGTGTGTTTTAAGACTTGTCATAACCCAGAGGCATTAAGTACCCAACGTTTGCTAACAGAAAATAGTTAACATACATCATAAAGAGTACAGTGTTGACCTACCTTTTAACATGCACATGAAGAGCTCTGGAATGTGAAAATAAATGAAAACCTTCTCTTTCATGTCAAATCTTCAGTAGCTCTATCCATAAAAGTAACTACTTAAATGTTTGGTCATATTCTCACTCACTACACAAACTCAAAACAAAATGATGGAGATGTGGTATCTATAAGTGAAAAATATTAAGCTAAAGAAACCAGCAACTTCTTACAAATCACACGGCAAGTAAGTAGCAAAACAAACTTGAGTCTTTTTAATGCCAGTCTATGCTCTATTACCTCATCTGTGAAGACTCTCTTTGACAATTGGCATTTTCTCTCCTCCCATAATCAAATGTTCCTCCTTTTGGTTTTTTTGTTGTTGTTCCTGTTTGTTTGTATACCTCTATCAAATCTCTCATGTTTTATTGTTTTGTGCTGCCATAACAAAATATCATAGAATGGGTAATTTATAAATGAAACAAGTTTATTTCTTATAGTTCTGAAGGCTTAGGTGGCTAGATCAAGGTTCTTGCAGGTTTGGTACATTTTAAGGGCTGCTGTAAGATGGTACCTACTATTATATCCTCCAGAAGGGGCAAACAGGGTGTTCTCATATAGGAAAAGGAAGATGCACAAAACAAAAACAAAAACAAAAAACCTTGAGCTACTTCCCTCAAGACCTTTTTATAAGGCACTAATCATTTCATGAACCTGATGAACCTCAAACCTTAATGACTTAATCATTTTCCCAAGGGCATATATATATAACTTAATACCACCACAATGGGGATTAGGTTCCAACACATGAATTTTAGGGAATATCCAGACCATAACAACTCATTATGCTATGTAATCCTTTATTTATTTGTGTTTCCCACAATCAGATTGTAATCACTTGAGGTTAGGGACTCTTATTTCTCCAATGTCTGGTGTAGAACAAGGGATGTGGGAGGTGCTTAACATATATATGTATTTATTCACCTTAGAATCACTGATTCACCACCATTACTTAAAATAAATTACTTTCAAACACTAAACAAAGACAGAAATAACCATCAATCAGGATTTTCAAGACAATTAAACATTCATTCATTCTTCAAGAATATATCAATATCAAATAAGAAATTAACAGTGGTGTTAACAGGGGTTCACTTGATGCTTTCACTACATCCCTTGTGGCTTTGAAACTTATATATTTTTTTTATTTTATTTTTCCCCAACCTTTTTCCCTGACCTTCTCCCTGATCTTCTTTTCCCTCAACTTCTCCTCCTTGGTCTTCTTTGCCCTAAACCTTCTCCTCCCCATCTTCTTTTCCCTAACCTTCTCCTCCCTGATCCTCTTTTGCCTGATCTTGCCCTTCCTAATCTCTTTTCCCTAATCTTATTTTCTCTGAATCACCTTTTTAAAAACCCCTGTTCCTACTGATAGGCAGAATCACAGCCTTTGGGACAGAAGACCCCTGTTCTCCTTTGCTAGCAAAGGAAAAAACCTTCTTTTTCCTTTTTCTCAAAACCATGTCCTTGTTATTGGATTGGCATCAGGGACAAGGACCAAGCTTTCAGCAACAAAATTAGGAAAACAGCAGTATAAACATGAGCAAGGTTGTTCCTGCCCTCATAAGGATTGCAATCTAATGGAGGAGATTGATAATAAACAAGTCAATAGATAAATAAATATTTGAATGGAAGGGGGTAGTCACTTGTCATGTGTCTATTTGTGCATGATGTGTTCAGTTCCATGCCCAAAGCAAAGTGGGACTAATAAGTGGTCAACCATCTTTCTATAAAGAAACATTCTCTGTATAGGAATATGCAAAGAACTAACAAACAAAATTCAGCAGTATATTAAAAGAATTAAATATTATGACCAAGTGGATTTATTCCTGGAATGCAAGGATGTTTCAATGTATGAAAATCAATTAATACATAAAATAAAAAGGAAAAATGCCATAACCATTCTAATTGATGTAGAAATAAAATTCAACACTCTTATGACAAATTAAAAAATGACAATACCTCAAGAAATAAGAATATGAGGAAATTCCCTCAACATAACAAAGATTAATATCAGATTCGTGGTGAAGAACGGAGAGTTTTTCTTCCTATGATTAAGAAGATGACAAGATGCCCACATTTGTCATTTCTATTCAACATACTGTTGGAAGTTCTAGTCAGAGCAGTTAGACAAGAAAAAGGAATAGAAGATATCTAATCAGATTTACTCTCCTTAAATGCTGAAATCCATGCTACATGCTAAGCAAACTAACCTACAGTAGTTACATGAAGATTTGCAATTTTGAGGATGGCTATATGTACAAAGGGTCAGAAAGTTGGTATACAGATGCAGAATATGTGACAAGTAATCATGAAGCACCAGACAGAAACTAAGAAAAGTTTCCTTGAGTCCTGACAGTTTTCCAATTTGTCACTGTTGTTTCAAAGACCAAGGCATACTTCATAGTTCTGTGTTCTATGAAATATTCCTTTAGCATCACAATGTATTTATTTTTCTTATTAAGTTCAGGTGTTTCTACTACCTGAAATACAAAAGGTCTCAAATATTTTGAACTCAATGAATGAAAACTCGATTTAATCCAAATCTACTCATAGTAATTAAAACTTTGTCCTCGGAATATAATATTCATTTTCTTTATAGTCACAGACAAAATTGGAACTCACAGTACTAATGAGTAACATTACAAAGAAGTAAGATATTCATTGATTAAAAACCTAAATTGATACCAGCTTTCAATTCATCATTCAAAATACTTTCCTGGATTAAAAATTGAACTAGTTCAATGATGAATGAATCATACAAAAAGAAAGAGAAGTATAAACAGACTTAGATAAAGACTGTTAAAAGAGTATAGGGGATGATGAAAATCTTATCTCCACAGATTCATTAAACACATTCTAAAATCCCTGGCATACTATGACAGTTTTTACATGTGTCACTAATGTACATTCCTCTAGTTGACAATTATGATGCTTAATTTTATGTGTCAACTTGACTGCCTCAACATTATTCTACATGTATTTGTCAGGGTGCTTCTGGATCAGATTAACATTTGAATCAGGGGACTTAATAAAAATGATAATCCCTTCTCCCCTTAATATAAGTAGGCCATGTCCAATACGCTGTAGGTAGGAACAACAACAAAAAAGGCAGTTTACCAGACTAACTTCAAGCTGAGAAATCCTTCTCCTACCTCCAGATTTCAGGATTCTACTAGAATTTATACCATCAGTTCTCTTCATTCTCAGGCCATTGAATAATGGAACTGAAATCATACCATTGGCTCTACTGTGTCTCCAGCTTGCTGAATGCAGATCCTGGGACTTTTCAGGTTCTACAACCATGTGAAGCAATTCCTTATAATAAACCTGAATAAATGTACTTATATAATATTACTAATTGAGTATCCTTAATAAAAAATGCTACAAAATCTAAAATGCTCCACAACCTGAAATGCCATGAAATTTTTTGAAAATTTCACACCTGATCTCATGAGGGACCTCACTCAAAACGCAGGTGCATTAAACATATTATATAAAATTATCTCCACGCTATGTATGTAAGATGTATATGAACCATAAATGAGCTATGTGTTTAGGCTTGGGTCTAAACCCCAAAATATTTCAATTACGTATATGCAAATATTTCAAATTTCAAAATCTGAAACACTTCTGGTATATTATTATGGGTAATTATGTATACACATGAGTATATACATACAGATATACATGTATATACATATGTATATTTTAAAAAAAGATTGTCAAAGGAAAAGTGAAAACGGATCAGCATTGGTTCTGGGCAATAAAAATGGGAGTTGAAAGGTCATTGTTAATCAGATCTGAGACACACCTACAATTAAACCTTTGAACTGGGTCCTAGATATGCTCGCCCTCTGATGCAAATTGACCTTTGAACCACTGTTAACTGTGTCATTCATAATGGATCCTGCTTCCTCCCAATTACCCAGAGACTAAGACCACACCCAATTCCTGTCTTATAAGAAAGTCAGCTTCACTTCTGCCAACACCAAAGATAATTCCTAACAAGTGATAAAAACTAACAATCCTTTTGCTGTTTAAAGCTATAAATCCAGTCAACATTTTATGCAACCTTATAGCACATTTTCAAGACTGTATGAATCTGTTTACCTACACTGCAATCCTAATTAGCTGCAAATAAATATAATTTTGTTTTCAACTAGGTTGATTTTATTCTCAGTCAACATAATCTACTAATGTTCATAAAATAACAAATTTACTTATGCATATATAAAATGGTTTTAATATATATAAACTTTTTAAAGACATACAAAAGATCTGTTAGCTTCTTTTCTTTGGAAAACCTAAACCAACAATTAAAATTTAGATTTAACAGTGGTCCAGTTTAAGCTTTGAATATTGCTGTTGCTGCCCTGCCACAGTGACTCATTTTTCAAAAACAGAAGTTTCTTTCTCTTCATAATCCCCCGCCCCCCATTACTGGGGAAACAGGATTACCTTTCTTAACCATCCTAAGCACAAATCCACAACAGGAACTAAGTAATTCAGACTTGAGGATGGCACCAGAAAAAAATTACTATCTCCCAAATTTACAAGTGAATTACAACTCTATATTGAGAACACATGGACTTTAACTCATCTCCTTTTAAAAACCCCTGACTTCTCATGGGCAGAATCATAGTCTGTGGGACAGGAGTCCCCCATGTTTCTCCTTTGTTAATAAGCAAAGCAATAAAACTTTTCCTTTTTCTCAAAACCTTGTCCTCATTATTGGACTGGCACTGAAGACAAGAACTGAGCTTCTGGTAACAAAAAGAGGAAAAAGTGAAAGAATGAACAAAATCTTTAGGAATAATCCTGCATATTAAAGAAATGTCTTTTTTTTTCCTCATTTATCTCCTGATTAAAAAATGACTTCCATGAGAATGCAGTTGAAATGTTTTATTATAGAAATGCAATTAGCAACAACCAAAAGCATGTATAGGGCTGGGTCTCAGTGGTAGAGTTCTTGCCCAGTGTGGGGCACTGGGTTCAATCCTCAGCATCACATGATAAATAAATAAATAAAGGTATTGTGTCCATCTACAACTAAAAAAAAAAATTTTAAAGCATGTATATTGACCTCCATTAATATCAAAGTCTATAATGATTTCATACTTTCTGGCACAAAGGAACAACTCTTCTGTATGTCTCATTAAGTTTTAACAGAAGCACTCTTTCTTTACTTAAAACTGGCAGAATTATTGTTACTATAATATGGGCTATATCCACAGAATCTTTTGTGTAGCTTAAAGGTTCAAGAACTAACAGAACAAATAATAGAAGCAATGTTAATTGATGTGAAAAACTTGATTTACAAAGTTTAGGATCTAGCTCTGGTTTTGCCACATTAAATTGCAGGCAATTTACAGCCAAAAGCTCAGTCCTTGTCCCTCATACCAATCCAATAATGAGGACATGGTTTTGACAAAAGGGGAAAAAAAGTTTTATTGCCTTGCTAGCAAAGGAGAAGCACAGGGAACTCCTATCCCAGAAGCTGTGATTCTGCCCTTCAAGGGAAAAGGTGGTTCAAAGGCTACATTCCATGTGTTCTGTCAGAGTTGTAATTCATTTAATTTGGGAGACAGTCATTTCTGAGATCCCCAAGTCTGAATTACTTCGTTCCTGTGGCGGCTGTGTGCTCAAGGACAGGTAATTCTGTCTAGGATGGAGAAGAACAGTAATCCTGTTTCCCCTGAGATTAGAGAAGGGGAGCGATTAGGGAGAAGCAGGGAGAGAGGGAGAAAAGGAAACATGTTGGTTTTAAAAATAAGTTGCAGTGGCAGAGCAGCAAGCATTGACTTCAGAGCATAAAGTGGACCACTTTACACTTTGAGAAAATCATAACCTCTCAGAGTATTAGTTACTTTATTTGTAAACTACAAAAGACCGATTTTTAGATGATCTCAAAGATACAATTCTGGTCTGACATTCCATTATTCTATTATTCTAATGTAACTAAACCTTTTCACTAGAAAGGATGCCATTTTAAGTATAATCTGAATGTTATTAACAGATTAAGTTTAAACACTTGATCCAATATGGGTTTCTTCAGATGATGGTATAATGGACCAGTAATATAAATTCATTCATTTTTTCCATGTCAATAAAAACAATATTCCCCTGCCCAGCTCCCTCTACCAAATGTTTCAAATTAGTTATTAATTTGATTATTTTGAGAAACACAGATTTATAATTACTAGACAATATAAGCAAAAGGGAAAATGTCAATATAGTAAACTTTGTATAAAAACGTTCAACATTTTACCACTTAAGGTGATTCAATAAACTGAGAAAATGATACTAAAAACAGAGATCTATATGTACTTCACTGTGTGAAACTATACACACACAAGAAAACATGCACCAAAAACTTAGTTGAAATATTCTGGAACATTATAAATTCTGGAGTTGTAAATAAATAAAATTCTATGAAAAGTTAGAAAAGAAGGTAAAAGAAAAGTCAACTATGAGGAAAGGTTGGGATTCAAGATGGCAGATTAGAGATAATTAGCAGCTCACATGCTTCTCCATCATACAGAATAAAAAACCAATGGAAATGTAGCTGCTTGATGAGTTGTTGCTACTGCTGTTGTTTGTTATTTTACTTTTTTATCTGTTTTTCTTTTATCTTGTATCTGTTTTTTGTTTTTGCTTTTCCCTTCTCTTCTTCCCTGTGCTAGGGACTGAGCCTAGAATTTCATGCATCATGGGCAGGTGTTCTGCTGAACTACATACTACATGCCCAGCCCAGCTAAGAGGAAATGCACCTTGCTCCAGTCACAACTTACTTCTGCTCCAACCCTGGGTCTACTCCTGGACACTCACTCATACAACTACAGCAGAGAAAAATAATACAACTGTTGGGGACACCACACCTTTAAAGATTTCAGCATTAATCCATCCCCTACCCTATCAGATCAACAACACATTGGAAGCAGACATTGAGAGCTTGCTAATCACATTGGCCAACACAGGCTGAGTATTCCTTATTCAGAAGTGCTTGGAAGCAGAAATCTTTTGAATTTGGGGTTTTTAAATTTGAAATATTTGCATATATATATAATGAAATGCCATGGAGACGGGATCCCAGTCTGAACACAAAGTTCATTTATGCTTCATATACACCTTATATGTATGCCTTAAGGTAAATTTATACAATACTTTTGGTGCACCTGCATTTTGAATGCTACCCATCACATGAAGGCAGGTAAGAAAGTTTCTACTAGTGGAATCCTCACTGATACTCAAAAAATTTCAGATTTTGGATTTTCTGGTTAGGAATGCTCAATCTACAATATTAATCTAGGTAGTAATAATTAATATCTGAATGCTGAATCAAAATTCTAAGATTTGAGGTGAGTGCTTCAGGGGGTATTAGTGACACGGGCCCCTGCCTCTACCCATGAAACACTAGAATTTGTACTGACATAGCATGAAACTTCAGAATCCTCCAAATGATTGGAATGGCCAGTACCAGAACCGCTTTCAAGTAACAAAACCAGTATCAATAATAATACCTGAGGAAGCCCCCAATACCTGATAGGAGCTCCAATCCTGTTGTAGGAGGAAACACGGTACACACTTGACTGAACTACCAAAGGGACTCCCACACCCCCCCAAGTCTTGCAAGATTAGAGAGAAAACAGGTCCCTCAGATTGTGACAGAGTATACACTGGCCAAAAAAGCCATAGAGAGACTACAATACAAAGTCCAACTGGAATCAAACTCAACATTATACAAAAAAAAAAAAAAAAAAACTGATGCCCCAAGACACATTGTCAGAAGGAGACTGCTTATGTAAAGATCATCACATAAGTGGAAGAGGTATCCATTTTAACACAGAAACACAAGAAAAAAAGTCACCTCCTGAAGTTCACAAACCTATAGTAAGATTCCAAAAACACGGAAGGCAGATAAAATGCCAAATAATTCAAAAGAATTATTATTAAAAAGTACAATGAAATCAGAGAGAAAACAAACTGGTGAAAGAATTAAGGAAGATAATATAAGACATGAATGAGCATTTCAATAAAGAAATAGAGATGCTGAAAAAGAACCACATAGAAACCTTGAAATAAAAAGCTCAATGAATCAGATAAAAGGCTTGGCTGAAAGCTTTAACAATGGACTAGATCAAGCAAGAGAAAGAATATTGGAGCATGAAGGCAACTGGCAAAATATTGCATTCAGATAGCAGTAAAGGGGGAGGACTGAAGAAATCATACAAGACATCTGGGACAACATTTAAATGACCAAATATTCACATAATCTATAATAATGGAGGGAGAAGAGTGACACATTAAGGGCACAGAAATCCTACCCAGTGAAAAAGTAGCCAGAAAAAGGTTTCAAATCTTGGAAAAATCGTGGACATGCAGGTACAGGAGACATTGAGAATCCTAAACAGACATTAGCAGCTGCAAAAAAGAAGTGCCATATAGCATTAGTTGCATTTAAAGGCAAACCCATTACAATAACAGTTTTCTCGGCAGAGACTCTGAAGGTCAGAACGGCATGGAATAATGTATTTCAAGTCCTAAAAGAAAATAATTGCAAACTAAGATCACTACAGCCAGAAATGTTATCCTTAAGAATGGAAGAAGGAATACAGAATTTCCAAGATAAACATAAAGTAAGAGATAACTATTACAGCATTACAAAAGATCCTTAAAGAAAACTGACACCATAAAGAGGAAAAAACAATCATGAGGGCTCAGAGAAGACTAAATCTCCCCTAGAAGACTATACAAATGAGAAATAGGAAAAAAGAAAAAAATCCAACATTATCAATATACTAAACCTTAAATGTCTGAAATTAATGAGGAGGATATTAACATAGAATATTCAAAACATTCAGAATAAAATCAACAAAATAATAGGAACAACCACTATACACCTTTCAAAAATAATATTACACTGGATGCAAATAATCTTAATTCAAAAATTAAAAGATGTAGAATGGCTGACTGCATTTAATAAGACCCAACAAAATGCTGCTTGCAAGCAACTCATCTTCACTGAAAAGACATACAGAGACTGACAGTGAAAGGATGGAAAATGACTTTCCAAGCAAATGGAATCTGGAAGTAAAACAGGAATAACTGTACTTATGTCTGACAAAATAAACTTCAGACAAAATCTGTTACAAAAAACAAAGGTCACTACATATTAGTAAAGGGAACAATCCACCAAGAAGATATAACATTTATACATATAGATGCACCAAACATGACAGCACCTAATTTTATAAAACAAAGACTACTAGACTTAAAGGGAAAGACAGGCCTCAATACAATAACATTGGGTGACTTTAATATCCAACTCTCCCCAAGACAAATCATCTGGGCAACAAACGAACAAAGAGAAAAGTATATTACACTACAGATAAAATGAATTTAAAAAGACATCTATGGAATATTCCACCCAACACGTACAATAATACATATTCTTTTCATCAGCACATGAAACTTTTTCCAAAATAGACCACGTTAGGCCATAAAGCAAGTCTTAATAATTTCAAGAAAACTGAAATAATTTTTTGCATCTTAACGTATCATAACCAAATAAAACTAGAAATCAACAGCAAGAGAAATTACAGAAATTATATAAATATACAGAGATTGAAAATATTTTTGAACAGTGGGTCGATGGATAAAAACGAGCAATGAGGATTAAAAATTTCCTAAAATCAAATAAAAATGAAAACAAAAATATACCAGAATCTGTGGGATACAGCAAAAGCAATACTAAGAGGGAAAATGACAGCAATGAGTACATACATAGACATAGAGACAGACTGAACTCAAATAAATAACCAATGGTATGTCTCTAGATTTTAGAAAAATAAGAGCCAAACCCAAATTTTATAGAAGATCTGAGCAGAAATAAATGAAATGGAGACTAAAAGAACAAAACAAAACATCAGTGAAACTAATCACTCACTGGTTATTTGAAAATACAAACAAAATCAACAAACCTTTAGCTAAACTAACAAAAAGAAAAAAACCCCAAGAAATAAAATTAAATGTGAAAGGTGACATTAAAACAGGCACTACTAAAATTCAAAGGATCGTTAGAGAATATTTTGAAAAAGAACATGTGATTAAATCATAAAATACAGAAAAACTGACAAATTTCTGAAAACACATGAGGATATAAAAACAAAGCACTAAGAATTCAAGTGGTAAGATTGAAGTAGAATAAAAAAATCTCCAAACATATAAAAGCCTGGAGTCAGATGGACTCACCGATAATTTTTACTTTTAAGAGAACACCAATGCTCCTCAAAGTATTCCATAAGAAAAGCCAGTTAATTACCCTGCTCCCAAAATGTGATAAGGACACAATAAAAACTAATAAATAAATAGCAAAATATAACAATATCCCTGATGAAAACAGATGTTAAAAATCCTCAATTAAAACACTTGAAAACTGAATTAAACAGAACATTAAAATAATCATACACCATAATCTAGTTGGTTTCAAAGATGAACACCAAGGATTCAAGGATGGCTCAACATAGACAAATGAATAAAATAATACAGCATATAAAAGGAATAAGAATAAAAATCACATCATCTCAACAGATGCAGAAAAAGCCATTGATAAAATTCACCACTGCTTCCTGATAAAAACCCTCAACAACAGGGTTTAGAACAGAAGGATCGTATTTCAACATAACAAAGGCTACATATGACATACCCATAGCCAACTGATTCATACTGAATCAGTAAAAACTAAAAGTATTTCCTCTAAGGTTAGGAATAAGAAAAACATGTTCACCCTTACTGCTCTTATTTAGTACAGTACTAGACATTTTAGCCAGAGCAATTAGGCAACAGAAAGAAAGAAAAATTCAAATTACCAGTTTACTGATATAATTCTATACTGAGAAAATTCTGAAGACTCTAACCAAAAGACAAGTCTTACAACTGATAAATTCAGTAAAATAGTAGGACACAAAATCAACATACAAAATTTAGTAGTTTTTCTATACACCAATAATGAACTCACTTGAGAAAGAAATCAGGAATGTAATCCCATTTACAATACTCACCCCCAAAAGTTATCCAGGAATAAACCTAAGAATGTAAAAGATCTCTACAACAAAAATTATAAAAAACACTAAAGAAAGAAGTTGAAGGAGACGTACAAGATGGGGGGAAAAAAAAACAACTCAGAGACCGGGAGAATTAATACTGTTAATTTTGCTAAGTCTACAGATTCAATGCAATCCCCCTCAAAAATATCACTTTATTCACAGAATTAGAAGAAGAAAAAAAAATCCTAAACTTCATATGGAAGCACAACAGATCCCAAATAGCCAAAGCAATTCTGAGCAACAACAATTTTTAAAAAGGCAATGATGGAGGAATCACCATACTTGGTTTCAATACATACTACAGCGTCAGAGTAAGAAAAACGGCAAGGTTCACAGACCAATGGAACAAAAGATCTAAAGAATCCAGAAAAAAATACATGCATCCACAGTCAAATGATTCTTAACAAATGTATCAAAAACATAAGTTGCAAAAAGGACAGCCTGTTCAACAAATGATGTTAGGAGAAGTGAACTAGACTAGTGTCTTGCACTCTGTATAAAAATCTACTCAAAATGGATCAAAGACCTTACTATAGATCTGAAACTCTGAAGGTACAAGAAAATAGAGAGGAAACATATCAAGATAATAACATGGGAAATTATTTTCTGAATAGGACTCCAACAGCTCGAGAAACAAAAGCAATAAATGACAAATGGGATTATATTAAAAAGCTATTGCACAACAATCAACAGAGTGAAGAACAAACAGAATGGGAGAAGATTTTTGTCAGACACTGATCTCATAGAGGATTAATACCCAGAGCATAAACAAAGAACATAAACAAAAAACTCAGCTAGGCACGGTGGCATACACCTGTAATCCCAGCGGCTCAGGAAGCAAAAGCAGGATTTCATATCCAAAGCCAGCCTCAGCAATTTAACAAAGTCCTAAAAAACTTGGACACTGTCCCAAAATATAATCTAAAAAAGGGCTGAGGATGTAGCTCAGTGGTTGAAGGGTCCTGGATTCAATTCCTGGCACAAAAAGAAAGAAAAAGAAAAAGAAAAAAAGAAAAAAGAAAAAGAGAGAAAGAGAAAGAGAGAGAAAAAAAGAAAAAGAAAAAAGAGAAACCCAAATTTACAAATAGGCAAATGATCTGTCCTGATGGCATTGAGTGAGTGGTAACTGAAGGCAGGTGGGGCGTGGCTGGAGGAGGTGCCGCTTTGGGGGCGTGGCTTTGGGTATATTAGTAGCTGCAAGCGGAGAGCTCTCCCTCTCTGCAGGCGCGTCCCTCTGCCCCACTCCTCCGCCATGATGTCCTGCCTCACCTCCAGCCCCGAGGATTGGAGTTTGCTGTCTGTGGAGTGAGACCTCTGAAACCGTGAGCCCTTAAATAAACCTTTCCTCCTCAACATTTGTTCGGGTCGGGTCTTTCAGTCACAGTAGCGAAAAAGCTGACTAAAACAGAAATAGCAGACACTTCTCAAAAGAAGAAATACAAATAGTCAATAAATATTTGTTTTAAATGCTTAATATCTTTAGCCATCAGGGAAACCAAATCAAAACTACTATGAGATTAAGAAAACCAACAAATGCTGGCAAGGACATGGAGGAAAGGAACCCCTGTATACTAATGGTGGGGATGTAAATTAGGTATAGCGCTACTGTGGAAAACAGTATGGAGGGTCCACAAAAACTAAAACTAGAATTACCAATTTCAATTTCACTCCTGGGTATATATTAAGTGAAAGAATCCAGACACTGAAAGGCAAATATTGTTATTTCAAATTTTTTCTCATATGTGGAAACTTAAAAAAAAAAAAAAAAAAAGTAACCTGACAGTAGAATAGGGGTTGTTAGAGAAGAAAACTGGGAAGCTAGAGGGAGAGGGGACAGAGGGGAGTGCAAGGGAGAATCAAAGGGAGGGTGGAAATGACACAGTGAAATCCATTAACTTATAAAATTTGTTTATTTATAAAAAATATTAGGGGCTGGGGATGTAGCTTGGTAGTAAAGCATTTTGTCTGTCAAGCATGAGGTCCTAGGTTCAATTCCCAGCACTGCAATAACAACAATAATTAAAAAACCTATGAGGTGAATAATAAAAAAGAAATATTCAATGGTAGTAAATAATCAATGATCAAAACAGGGGTAAAACAAAAATATAAAAATATTCTTTTTATTTTGGTTCACTAAAACTCAGCAACTCTATAACCTGTGAGACCTTGTCTTATTCATTTTAACAAGTTTTTTTAAAAAATTAGAACTGTTTGAAGAATTAAAAGTATTAAAATATATTATAAACCAAGTACAAATGAAAAAGACCCAAAGTACCAATATTCAGTATCAAAAACTGAGCAATACTATAGCTAACTGCACAGTTTATACATGAAAAAAAGTAACATTTACTTCCAGTAATTCTATTTTTATGATGACCCATGTTATCAACAAGGCTTTCAATTCCTTGAAAGAAAGCAAACTAAGGATGTATCTCATGCCTCCCTGTAGCTTACATATAAAAAATGTTTTATGTATTTGCAGAATGTAAGTGACCCTCTTAAAGCTGAGGTGGGAGGAAAAGAAAAATCAAACCCTAAAGTAAAACATTACCCCTTCCTAATACTATACATAGTCTTTATATGCTTCTTTTCTACTTGGGTGCTTAATCTAATCAGACCATAAACAATCATTAAGTAGAGCCACATGATTTTAGAATCAAGTACAGTTGATTGTTTCACTTTTTTCCTTCATAAAAGCTCTTTGGGGGAAATATAACACTTGATTTTTTTTTTTCCCCTTATCTACAATAGTTATGTTTAAGAAATACTTTCTAATACTGTTAACATATCTGGGTAACTATGCTTCTTTGCTAGGTTTTAAAGGAGTTTTAAGTTTTAATAGTTTATATCTCTACCTGAATTTACAAATTATTTATTATACTTTAACAGTGCTAAAAATTCTGAATACCAGAAACATGTTGGGTTTGCAGGAAGTGGGGTGCCTGAAATAACTTAATCAAAGGTGCAGGCCCAGTGGGCTTCACAATCCTATCAAATTCAACACATCCTCTTCATAAAAAATTACTTTAAAGCTAACCCTTCTAATAACCTGCAAGGAAATGAATAAGTAATATAATGAACCTATGCATATTTTTTAAAAATTCAATGTAATATTAAAAGAGAAAATTTAAGAATTTCATGATAAAATTATCTATTTCAACATGTAAACCTCAGACAGCACACCAGATATGGCTAACCAGATGCTGATACCTACCAATAAAATCACAATAAATGTAACAATTATAAATACTCAGAGATTTAATTACTATAAACATCATAAACATGAGTTTCTGAAATGGTGAACTACTTGCAAAGTTCAATAAAATGTAAAGTACAAGATTCCCTTGATAATACACCATAGTTAGATTCCTAAAAAATTCAGTGTATATTAAAACTAAAATAAATACTTTAGGGGCTGGGGATATAGGTCAGTTCATAGAGTGCTTGCCTGTCAAGCACAAGGTCCTGGGTTCAATCCTCAGCGCATCACCAAAAAAAAAAAAAAAAGGGCACTTTTATAAGCCAATGTTTTAAATTCATTTAATTACAAAGAAGGTCTTTTATCAATGGGACACTCAGAAATCCTACAGAACATGGTAATAGTCTTTGTTGTTTACAGGGATTGTCCCACACACTGCAGGAGACTACCTACTTTGGCCCTACCACTAAATGCCCTCCAGCACCTTTAAAGAGCAAGCAAATACTACCCCCAATACCACCCCCATTGAGAACCAGAGCTCTAAATGTACTTACTATCCCTGACTGAAATTGCTAGGTTACTGAGAAACCGATTAGCACACACGCTTAAAAAGCATTTGCTGTATCACAGCTGATTTTAAATGTTTACATTTTCCCTTAGGATCATGATAATTTGTATGAATTAAAACAGATAAAGATGTCTATAAAGAGTTCTAAAAGAGACACATCAATTTAACTTTGCTCTCAAGTCAAAAGAAATTCTTAAACAATATAAGTATATGCTGCACAACTTGGTGAAAATGGAAGGAAAAAAATAAGGCAGGCAAACACTGACACTTGTGGTCATTCTGAGATTGCTAATTTGCTCTCAGGCTAATTCTTGCTTTGGGAGCTCAAAGAAAGTAAAACTGGATTATGTATCATCTGTAGACTTTAGAGAACAATTCTAAACTTTAAACACTAATTTTTCTTCAAAAAGGAAAATATTAAGTAAAAATAAGCCTTTTGTCTAAATTTTTCATGTAATTAGAATGCATCAGATTTTAAAAATAATCAAGATAAACTCCAAGTAAATATTACTATGCAAAATTGTTGAGGGACCTCAAAATAATTAAAAATAACTCTCAAATGCCAGTTTTCAGAGTTGTACAGTGAAATTTATAACTGATTCTTGTCCAGCACTGAAAAAAATGACAGCTAGTTCTGATTAGCACCAGCTGAAATTAAGTGCTTTAAGTTTAGAGGCCAACTACTCATACTAAAGCATAAATAGAAATGGAGACCAATGTAGGAAAAAAGTAGATTTATGCCTCCCTTCTGATATTACTCAAAGGTAATTGCTCACTGTTTTAAGTGGTCTCATTCTTTGGAAGTTTACACATTCTCTCTAAATCTTTTTTCCAACCAAGGACATATACCTGAATTTATATACAAATACAAATAGATAATAAAACCATGAATTACTATTAGATAGTGAGCAACCTGAGCAGCAGGTTTACATCTGATTCATAATGTAATAATCATTCAAAAATATTAACTGCATAAATAAAGGAATAATTTTTTCCTATACCCAGTACAACTAGGAATTAGGAGGTATCAGTAATCCCTTCTTAAGGGCTCTTCCAGACAAGGTAAGGAAAATGCTAAAACCAGATGGACATTTATGGCCAGGATGCACAGAGTAATAAACACCTACTTGCCATCAGGTATGTGTTACAATAGA
This sequence comes from Sciurus carolinensis, assembly GCF_902686445.1. Lineage (NCBI taxonomy): Eukaryota > Metazoa > Chordata > Mammalia > Rodentia > Sciuridae > Sciurus > Sciurus carolinensis. The sequence continues at coordinate 94,035,016 of NC_062224.1, forward strand.
CCTAAGCAAGTAATAATTATAAGCCATTTATAACTATAAAAGTAGCTGTCAGTTTGCTTAGTCTGACAAAGAAACCTGCCACATTTACTGAGTTAGTTTAACTGGAGAATTCAGATATGAAAAGAAACTAAAGGAAGAACATGTACAACTTGCCTGTCATAAGATTTTTACTTTTAACTGGAAACATGATGTAGGATGCTTTAAAAAAACAAAACAAAACAAAAACAAAAACAAAAAAAAAAACCACTAGGAACTTTTAATGTTGCATCTGCTCTGTTTTTCTTAAGAAAAGTTCTTAATCAGCATAACTTAAACATCAAGAAACAGTTTGCAGGATGTACCTTAAAGTCTGAAGAAAATTCTGGCTAAGTACACAGGCATCTTTTGTTAGTAATTTTCAGGAGTCTCCTGCTGTATTAATATTTGTAAACTTACTTGAAAAACAGCTCACTGGTGATTCAGGGGCTCAACCCAACACTGGAGGGAACCATTAATGAATATGCAGCTCTCTTCGTCATTAAGATCCAGCCAGGCATAGTGGCGCGCACCTGTAATCCCAGAGACTTGACAGGCTAAGTCAGGAGAATTCCAAGTTCGAGGTCAGTCTCAGTAACTTAGTGAAGCCCTAAGCAACTTAATGAGATCCTGTATCAAAATAAAAACTAAAAAGGGCTGGAGATGTAGCTTAGTGGTTATTTTCCCCTGGGTTTAATCCCCAGTACCCCCCCGCACACCAAAAATCCAGTGGCACATCAAAGAAAGAATTCAATCAAAAAACTGGCAAAGGTGAATATGGCAATTACTGATTTGATCTTTACATAATATATTAAAATGTCACAATGTACCTCATAAATATGTACAGTTATCAAGCATAAAAAACTTTTACTTTCAAAAAGGATTAAAAATATCCTTTCCTGGAGAAGAAAAAGGAATGTGTCTAAATCATCTTCATATCCCAACATCTGTGCCTAAATGAAATTTTAGTATACAGTAGTTTATCAATATGTATTTATGGAAAAAGTGATCAAAGTGAAAATATAAACATCACATAATTCTATTAATGATTGCTCGACATATTGTGCCAGTGTTGGGGAAAAAATTCTCAAAATTTCTCTAGCACCCATGTCGCATAATGCTTAAGAATATAGCATAAAAATTTAGATAATCTTGCTTCAAAAGTTTCCAATATGGTCTCTAATCACTAATCAGCTGATATCTAACTATTAACTTTAGGCACTGGTTTCTCATCTTTAAAATGGGTATTACAATAATAAAACCATCATGAGGAATAAAAGCCATTTTATTTAACAGTTCAGGTGGTTAGCACACAACCTCATTTTGGATAAATGATAAATGGCTGCTGCCCACTAACTCACAAATTTTATATAAGGAATCACTACTAAATACTGCTCTACTAAAATTCACTTCTACTTTTGAAAAATAAGTTATTTTAGGTTGTTTCATAACCATTACTCCACTACTCTAGTTTACCTAACAAAAAAGTAGTAGTAAGCATTGTAGTATGTGGGGGGGGGGGGGGAATAAGGACTAAATGCTGAGAAGGGTTTTAGTACTCTCCCTCAAACTAGACTAACCAAAGTCAAAGCCTTAGAGATTTCATGTACATATGTATGTGTTCGTGTGTGTGCGTGTGTATATGTGTGTGTGTGTGTGTGTGTGTGTGAAAATTTCCTTCTAAAATTTCTAGAAAAAAATGACATATACTCCTAAGAAACAAAATAAAATTATTCCTGAAAACTTGAGAGCACATTTTATGAACAAAACTAAAAAATATTGAGGGCAAAATTTTTTTAATATTAGAGAAAATATAAATCTTTATTCACTCATCTGAAATAACAAATATTATGGAGGAAGGGAAGATGGGTGAGTTTAAACTCGGAAACTATAAATTACTTAGTCCCTAGAGTATTAGAGAAAAAGCTGATAAAGCTATTAAAAATAAAACTGCCCTCTGCTCTTTCAGAAAAAAAGCAGCAAGACACCAAATTATCCAAGAAATTAGTCATATTAAGAAGGCTTTCAGATTATCTAAATTATAAAATTTGCTTCATGGCAAGTTACTAAACCATCCTGAAATACTAGTATAAGACAACCTAAGTAGAAAAAAACATAATCCACTGGGCACAGTGGCACATGCTTATAATCCTAGTGGCTCGAGAAGCTGAGGAAGGAGGACAACAAGTCAAAGCCAGCCTCAGTAGTGAGACTGTCTCAAAATGAAATATAAAAAATGGGTGGGGGATATGGCTCAGTGGTTAAGCACCCTTGGGTTCAATCCCTGGTACCAAAAAAGGAAGAAAGATCCCATAATTCACCAAGAAGATACTTCTAATTATATTCTACTACCATATCATTTGTTTGAATTCTATGATAAATTTAATTTTTAAGAAAAGAAAAAATAAGTTTAAAATGTTGACATTAATGTTGATCAAAAATAAAGTTTACTGCCTTCAAAAACACTTGAAAACACACAGAGCAAAAAAGAAGTGGGCTATATCACGTCTCCCAATAGTTAAAGCAATCCACAGCAGCTGATTTATACCAACTGCAGAAAATGGGAGAAATGTCTAAATTACAGATGAAAGATAGTATGAATCGTAACTACATATTAGCAAACTCAGAGCAATGTTAGGCAGGGAAAAAAACTGAAGAGAAGGAAAGTCCTGAAGGGGTTAATTACATCAATTTACATTGAAAATCTTGTATTACTTATGCCCTACCAAAGCATTTAAGAAACATAAAAACTACCATCTAACAGAAAATGTTTAGAATACGCTGCCTGCGGATAGGGGAAAAAAAGGGGGAGGGGGGAATAAGCTGTAAGAAAATGAAATCATAACCATTCATTTCATAATCATCCCCTTTTCACATTATTCACTCATCACTACACTTATATTAATATATATAATGTCTCACAGAGAAGCAAAATCTCTAAGCTTCTCTCTACCTTAGGTTTTTAGTCAAAATGAATGCAAACAATCACGTGGGATTCAGCCAAGCAGTGACGTTAAATTCTGCTCTGTCAGAGAGAGCATCTGTCAAGCCCACATTTAAACTGCTGCCTGCTTGTGCAGCAGCTGAGGAACCGTGGATTTCATATTATAGACTAAAACCCCAGTGAAACTGCTCAAAAAAATCTTTCCTGCAGCTGCCACACAGCAAAGAAAGAAGAGAGGTAAAACCTATTCTTTTCCAACACAACTGAAGCGCTAGATTCTAGCTCTGCTGCTTTACACTGCAGCTCAGTGTTAATACTAGAAATATGGATACTGAGAAGAGAATACAGCACTGCATTGTCCAGCCAGGAAAACAGCAGATGTAAAAAGCTTCAATGCATCAACTGTCGGAAAGAGTCAACAGGGCTCCAAATACAACGGACAACTACAGCTCTTTTGTTTAACAAAAGAGAGAATGAAAGAAAGGGGAAATCTCAGAAGACTAGGACCCATATGAACAAGGAGGGTAACTTGAAGACAAGCAGACAGATGGACACTTTGGATACTGTGAAAAGCAATCGCAGAAGGCAGACTGTTGGGGGATGTGCGCATGTTCGATAGCATCTTTTTGCTGAAGTGATGGCGTGCCAAAAGTATTTTCAGTGGGCATAATCCTCTCCACATAAATGGCCTGACCGAGGAAGGTATGTCGATATCTTGTATATGATATTCGTTTAAATGTGTTACCTTTTTATAGCCCTGGAGGCACTAATCCTTGATAAACAAGTTCACATAGTTCACTGCCCTTGAAACTAAGAAAGGGTTTCTAAAAAAATAATTTAAAAATTTGTCATTGTTTAGAAGACAAGCTGCCACTTCTTTATTTAACTAAATATGTAGCTTGGAGTAATGCTGGACTATAGACATGTAAGACGGAAAAGACAAAAGTAACAAGACATACTTTAAAGGATTTTTAAACTTTAAAAAAAAATCTGTAGTTCTTTAGAGAAAACACAGCAATCCTCCATTAAATTAGGTCAAAATGAATCCTTATCTAGTGAATTAAAGTGCACTCTTTAAAATGGCTATGAAGAGACAATGTAGTGAAATTACATTAAACAGCATTAAGGATGATCTTAATATTATGAGCTTTTTTGCAAAGTCCTTTTAAAAAACAAAATCTTAACAGCTTATAGTAATGAAATCTTCCCTCCAAAATCTACTTGCCGTAATAATGATAATGAATACCATCTAAGAGTATACGAACAAATTTTAAGTATTACTGAAGTGTAAGATACTAAAAAGAAAACATTAGCATAGGATCACATAAGGTAGTATGAGTTTGTGCATACCATAACACCACAGTAGAGTCACATGTTAGTACAGTGTCCATGAACACAACTTTAAACAAAGAAGTGTCAATACTTGCTAAAATCTGTTCTATTTGAAATAGTGAACTTTTATTTTAGGTAATTGATTCTAAAGGAAGAAACCTCAAATTGTTCCTGGAGATCATTCTAAAAGTGAAATGCAAAAGCACAATGTGAAAATACTATGATATAAAAATATCCACAAGCAGCAATGCAAAACAGTTCAAAACATTAACTATAAAAGTAGCCAATATGCTTCCAAAGTATATTAACATGTAGTAATGAACCACTGCCAGTATATGTGTGTTCAGGATAAAGATCAAATAAGCTATTTTAGCAACAATCATCATTAGAATAGCAACTCAGAGCTCAAGAACTCAAGGATATTCCTAAAAATTTTACAAAACTATTTATATCTTGATTTTCCTTGTTTTATATAATTTACTAGTGTTATTTAATAATCACAGAAGGCACATTTTTAAGATAATATGTAAGCACTGTATTACAAAATTAAGATTAGCCATGCTTAGCAGGCCCTACTACATCTCAACATCAACTCTCAATAATAACCATGAATTTTTATTATAACAGTTTAAAATAATAAGCAAAAGAAAAGGTTGTAAAAATCAAGTCCCTCTTGTTACCTTTATCAATGTTAAAGTCACCAGTTAAGTAGTTTTATAAGCTGGACATCTCAAAATGAAAGTGTGTAAGTTTTTCTATTAAAACACCACTTAAATCTAGGGCTGTTCCAGTAGACTAAATATATCAACACGTTTGAAAGTCAAATGATAAATCTCTGTGTATGCATGTGAGTGAAATTAACTGCATTTTATAGTAGCATTATTTGCATGAACTTCAATCCACAAGATGTAAATACACACTGAAAATAATAAAAAAAACTATGAAATAAATCAAAGTCATTTCTGTTCTAAAAATATAAAAGTACCAAACTATGTGCATGCCAAAATATTTAACTTTTCTGTCTTGTTCTCACTTTTCAGGAATTAAAATATAACAGACATTAAATGGAGAATATATATTATCATTTAATAAAAGGAGAAATAGTTGCTTCAATTTTACTTCCTCCTAACAGAAAACTATGATAAATACCTAGGAAACTTCTAAAAAAGAAAAATTTTTAAGGCTAGACACACGAACTTCTTTTATCAATGGGAGATTCTGAAATAAGCAGATACATATTTCAAGCCTCCACAGATTAATATTCCAAAACACACAACTATCAGAAAATTTAAATTAAAATGCAACACTATAATATACTGTTATAAAATCATATTAGAACCAAAATTTTGTATTTGATAGATCACGATATGTAATAGTTTTTTCTATAGCTCTGAAATATTTTGGAGGAATCACTTCAGGTATAATCTTTTGATGAAAATAATGTAACTTATTACTATAACATTTATCTTCATTCACCTCTTCAGTATTTTATTCAAACATTCACTCAGATATATGACCTTTATTTATTGCTTTTTAAACCATACATTTACACGTATAAAAATACATATGACTGGATCTCAACCAGATTCTAAGTATCATTATATAAACAGAAAGCTGGTACTGAATTTGTTTAGAATACTTGAAACAAATTTTAAAAGTACTTTTTGTTTATTTTAAATTTACATACATAACCTTAACATCTACTGGTCTTTTTATGAGGTGGGGAGGGAGAATCATTAATAGTTATCAAATACATTGCTTTATAATAAAACCTTAAAAATAGTTTCCTGATCTAAACAGAAAGGCCACTATTTACAAGAAGGAAAACAATGAGTTTCTAAATCATCTATTATTTTTAACTTAGCTCATTAAAGAACTGTTTTGTTGATACAATGAATAACCTTGTTCTTTATTATAGTAATGTGAAATTTAAATGCATGTAAGTAAACTCTAATGAACAGCAAACTATTTTTACAATCCCAACTTTAAAAAATTATAACTATGATTAATTTTTTACATTTGAAAATACTGACTTTTAAAAGTGCTATATAATTTCAAAAAGTAAAAATTATTAAATATTGCTGCCTGTACTGTTACACTTTAGAAGTTCCTTCAAATTCCCACCTACTTGCTCCTCCTAGTGGCTGCTACTAGAATACTACTTTCATTCATGTCTAACTTTTTAATCAATATTTTCAAGGTACTTGACATTATGTATGTGAATTTTAATCTATAATTATTCAATTATATAAGTTTACATGTAAATGCTATTTTTCATAAAATAATTTCATGTTAAGGTTAAATCATGCATTAACCATGAATCAGTATGACAAGCTACATAAGCACATACATTTACATAATTTCAAATGTTTCTACATTTTCATTATTTTCTTTTGCTTAAAGAAATTATTTTCAGAAAAAAAAACTGAAAAAATTAAAATTACATTATTTGTTAGTCTTCCTTCCCCAAAAGTTGTTGTCTCTCTTAATGGAATTCAAACTACAGCTCTTTCCTACCTCTATACTCCCCAATCCTTGGTCTAGAAAATCTAAGAACAAAGAGAAAAATCTAAGACAAACATGAATAAGACTGTGCTATGCTCTTTAAAGCCTTGATACAGAATAACAAAACCAGTTTTTAATATGTGGGATCATAAACTTCCCATATTGACATTTCAAAAACTTTAAAAAATCTGAAGTGTGATATTAGAAGTTCTAAAAATTTAATGAACTGTCTGCATGCAGATTTATAACAGCATAATTCAAGAATACTTTAAGATACATTTTCTGAAAATTAAAATTTTAAATATTTGAATCTGATAATAGCTACTGCCTGTATTTTATAGGAAGCCTAGAAAAAACTGTTGTAGTGTATGTGATACCCTCTGCCAAAAATCATATATAATTAAGATAATTTTTTGCTATACTTTAAAATCAATCTTAAGTCTAAGGGCAAAGATCTGCTGAATATTTCATATTTGAAGTGGAAGGTTAAAATTAGAAGAGAGTACTTGAAAATGTTAATCATTTATTACTGTCTAAAAATTCTACTCTAAAGTTACTGGACCCTGAAAATTAATTTTGACAGGTGCATCTTCTCATTGACTTTCTCAACACAGTAGGGGCCAATGGAAACATGCCAAGCAGTGTACTGTGACTAACAGAACTCTGCCATAATCAACCTTGCACCGTCTGTCCCACGACTGATACATGACCATTTTACAAAAAAGGCCACTGACTGTGCACCATACCACCAATGGTATGTCAAATCAATTTTAATTAATGCCAATAAATTTTCCATCTGTTCTCAAGACCTTCTTATATGGCCTTTCTCAGGAATCTAGAAACATTTTTCTCTTCTAAATGCCTATAACTTTTAAATCCTTAAGCCAAGGTACAAATGACCAGAGCTATTGAGACAATGAAATTAAGTAGATCAATCCATCACTTCTCTTTCAAAGTGCTAACTGCTACCGATATTTTTTAATTAATCCTTTTCTCAGTGCTGTTGTTATGGTGCAGAAAGGAAACAAATTATGAGCTTTGTTTCTGCATTATCATATTTTCACAGATTAAGAACCTCTTGTCCTAATTTTATTAGCACCCAGAGTCCCTTTCAGACACTTTTGTAGTATTGAGCATTTTATAAACCTTTATGCTTTATCTTTATAGGATGACTGCACGGGACACAACGTGACTGAATTAGAAAATGAATACCAAAGAATAGTATTGATTTCAGAGAAGAAAACAGTATCTCCGGCTGCCAATAACTCCTACACCATCACTGGATATTTACAACATGCTTCAGTGGAGAAGAAGGCACTGCTGCTTTGCAAAGATGACCTGGAATGCCAAGAGGTCTCTGTTCCGTACTCATCTTATTGGTGTACTTTCTCTAGTGTTTCTTTTTGCTGTGTTTCTATTTTTCAATCATCATGACTGGCTACCAGGTAAAGCTGGATTCAAAGAAAACCCTGTGACATATACTTTCCGAGGATTTCGTTCTACAAAAAGTGAAACAAACCACAGCTCCCTTCGGAACATTTGGAAAGACACAGTCCCTCAAACTCTGAGGCCCCAAACAGCAACTAACTCCAATAACACAGACCTGTCACCACAAGGAGTTACAGGGCTAGAGAACACACTTAGTGCCAATGGAAGTATTTACAGTGAAAAAGGTACTGGACATTCAAATTCTTACCATTTCAAATATATTATCAATGAGCCTGAAAAATGCCAGGAGAAAAGTCCTTTTTTAATACTACTAATAGCAGCAGAACCTGGACAAATAGAAGCTAGAAGAGCTATTCGGCAAACTTGGGGCAATGAAAGTCTAGCACCTGGTATCCAAATCACACGAATTTTTTTGTTGGGCTTAAGTATTAAGCTAAACGGCTACCTTCAACGTGCAATACTGGAAGAAAGCAGACAATACCATGATATAATTCAACAGGAATACTTAGATACGTACTACAATCTGACCATTAAGACACTTATGGGTATGAACTGGGTTGCAACGTACTGTCCACATGTTCCATATGTTATGAAAACAGACAGTGACATGTTTGTCAACACTGAATATTTAATACATAAGTTACTGAAGCCAGACCTGCCTCCTAGACATAACTATTTTACTGGTTACCTAATGAGAGGATATGCGCCCAATCGAAACAAAGATAGTAAGTGGTACATGCCTCCAGACCTCTACCCAAGTGAGCGTTACCCTGTATTCTGTTCTGGAACTGGTTATGTTTTTTCTGGAGACCTGGCAGAAAAGATATTCAAAGTTTCTTTAGGTATTCGTCGTTTGCATTTGGAAGATGTGTATGTAGGGATCTGTCTTGCCAAGTTAAGAATTGATCCTGTGCCCCCTCCCAATGAGTTTGTGTTCAATCACTGGCGAGTTTCTTATTCAAGCTGTAAATACAGCCACCTAATTACCTCTCATCAGTTCCAGCCTAGCGAACTGATAAAATACTGGAACCATTTACAACAAAATAAGCACAATGCCTGTGCCAACGCAGCAAAGGAAAAAGCAGGCAGGTATCGTCATCGTAAACTACACTAAAAAAGACAATTTTTTTCAAGTGTGCAATCTGTAAATATTGCTAAAAGCATGTATAGTTAAAACTACCCATAAGTACAAGTTTTAGTTAAAACTCATCACATAAAGGAATTCAAAAAGTATTTTTTTAATTTCTTAAGAAACTAATTCTTAAAACTACATAATCATATGACAAAAGATACCCCAAAAGAATCTATAAAAAACTGTGTAAGGGGATTCTGTGTATTAACATGCAACAACACGCATGCATACATCAATGGTTTAAGTTATGTTTGGGGCTAATAAAACGTTTCTGCATATATTTTCCACATAAATTTTAATTTAAAAAATGAGGACAGTAAAAAGATCCTCCATTTAAGGTTTAGCTTTTCATTTCAATACACAATTAAATGTAAGTAAAACATTGCCATTAATTTTAAGGAAACTTTGTATAATTGTGCAAAGGAAAATTTTTCTGACCTGACAATTCTAGGGTTCTAAAACTTATATTCCATGCAATAAGATTTAGTTGAGTTATTCCATAACGTTCAGATGTTTCATCAATGCAGTTCTCATCTAAGTATTTACTTTTAAAAATAATTGAGATTTCTTTTAATACTCACATATAGAGGGAAATTATTTTGACACAATGTGATAAAATGTGAAAAATTAATGTGTCTCAGGCTCAAGTTTTTATAAAAACAAGTTATTAAATGTTTCAAAGTGGATAAATTTTTGTTTCCTCATTGGTGTTAAGGGTCAACCTAGTATTTCAATGAGTTATTTGATTAATTAAATACTGTACTCTTGAAGAATAACACCATTTAAGTACATCTGATTTCAAGTATATATGTAAAAATAAATCATATTCCTCTAACTGAAGCAAAAGTAACCACTTATAGGCATAAAGAGGATGTACTGATGAAAAAAGGATGAAGGATAAAGAATATGGCAGCAATGTCATTCAATACATTTTTAAAATGTGTGTCTACCAGACTGCAACATATAAGTTTATTTCTTGACAGGTGTACACATTCTAATACTTAATTGTTTTATGGCACAAATTTCTTCCTCTGAGTCCCAAGTTTACAAACTTGGAGTTTTTAATTTGGTAGATGACAACTATTCTTCATCACCAATTAAAAACCTCTTGGGGAGGGATGGGGGGAACCATAAATGTTTGATGAACACTTGATTCTAGGATGAACAATGTATACAATGCACTTTTATCAAGTTTTTTAATAAAAATAGTAAACAAAACTTTCACAGAGTGATATAAGTATTTTCACAGTAATTTTGTTTGGCTCTATCATAAATTTTAAAATCAAGAAGTACTAACCTCTAACTTTAAAATAGTGTTTTTACTCCGTAGTTGTACTAATTTGTCAGTCTTAGGATGTTTCTTCTATGGATTCTAATAACAATCATTCATATCCCTGATCCTACTAGGAAGGATAAATCACCAGAGTAGAACTATAATATCTATTATAGTTCAGAATCACAAAAACAGTTTACTTATTAATTAGTATGTTAGATTCTATTTACATTCAATGTATCTACCATGTGCAAATCAATAGCCTAAGTGTTCAATACTACATCAAGTAATTGTGAAAAAGAACTGTGTAACACCCCCCCCACCCCCAGGTCTGGGTTCAACTCTATTTTTCGCTTAATTTATTCTCTAAGATTGCAGAATGACCAAAATTCTAAATAAAAGTCACATTTAAGAAGAAATCTCCAGAGTAGTATAATCAAATACAAAAGGAATTTTTCCATCAGTGCAGTCATTCCTCTGATTTATACCTCAAAAGTTAAAAAAAGGGAAAAATGTGTGTATTTACATAAATGTAAATACAAACAGAACCCACGTGCTATTTGTCCAAATTATAATTAATGCAGAGGATCTTTAAGCAATAGTTATTTTTCTTCTAGAATAGGCCAGGCTCATAAAATAACTTAGGAAAAACAATTCTTAACGGAATCGACAGACATCTGAACTCCTTCTATCTCAGGTATCAATTTAAAATCATTTCTATACTCTTAATAATTCTATCTTGAAAAATGATAATCTGATGATGACATTGAGACCTCAAAGGAACTGGACCAAATGGTGAAGTTTATTAATAATGTTGAAAATCCTTATTTTAAAATAAATATCCTACTATTAATTTGTTTTGACCTTTGGTTTCAACAATATGCATGTTGATTTCTTGAACAAAACAAGTGATACCTTACCAGTTGTTAATTTTGTCATTTTTACCCTGGTACTATGTAATTTTTGCATACATTAAAATGTAATTTTAAATGATAGCATTTGATTTGGTGAAAGATTAAGGGACTAACTATGTGATCCTTATGCTAAAAGAGTTAATAGATATTTTAGAAGCTGAAAATATCGAAATTTCAACACAATATTGGTTTATTTTGATTAAGATTAGAGGTGATGAAATTCAGATTTCTCCTCATGTCTTTTTTGTTTAGAGCAAAATCACATATGGTCTCAACTGGCATCTTATTAATATCTATTTCCAAGAAATCCAACAAAAACAATACTTACAACAACAGCAGGAACTATTTATTGATTGTGCAAGCAGTTTACTTGGTACTATTAAAAGCACTTCACATATGTGATCTCATATAATCCTCATTAATAATTATTTTTTATTTTGAGACAAGATCTCACGAAGAGACACAGGACTAAGGTTAAACACATAAGATCACAGAGCTAAAATAAGCAGTAGGTTTCCATTTCAAAGATCATGCTCTTAACCATTAAGCTATTTTGCTATATTTTTCACATGACAGGTGCTAAAAGGTCTACAAAGCTAAGGAAAACTGGTCCGTCCTCTATTCTCCCATTCTCTATTTGTTTTTCATCCATTGCCAGGACCTCCAGGCTTCACAGCCATTTTCTCACACTGAAGGGACACCTGTAGGAGAGGATGTCTAATCTACCACTGATTTTTCTCTTCTCCTCAGCTGCCAGAGAACAGTGATAAGAATCTTTAAAAAGTGCATGCATTACTGTTTATCTCTTGCTCCTTTTGAGCACTGAGGTACATCTGTAAACAGCAGGCAGGTAGCAATCAGAAATTTTAAAAGGACTTCTTTTGAAGCACAATTGATAATTGGCGATTGGGGGCCAGTGCGGTTACCAGGAATTGCACCCCAGGCCCTTTACAACTGAGCTATATCCCACGTCCTTTTTATTTTTTTTATTTTAAAACAAGGCCTCATTAAGTTGCTGAGGTCTCACTAGGTTGCTGAGATTTCCTTGAATTTACAATCCTCATGCCTCAGTCTCCCCAGTTCCTGGGATTATAGCTGTGTGACACAAAGCACCTGGTACTATTGATAACCTTTAATAGACAAAATTGACAGTACATTTACCCATTATGCTGTTTAGTCAACCTACTGTTTTGTGGAGAGGTGATAAAGCTAGTTTATCCAGCTGATTTAGGTCAAGTTTTCTCCTACTTCCATTTTTACTGCTTAACAAAATTTGATTATTAATGTATATTTAAAAAGAAATCTTCCGTTTACATAGGTATTTGTGGTATTCTAAAATACCTCAAAGAATTTCATCATACCACTTAGATATTATTTGCAGAAGACTGGTAATGTAATAATGTACATCATATATTAAAAAGGACATTTTCAATTTCAGGAAGAAACCTGTCACTCTACACTTGACCCACACACCAATTTACCCCTTTCCAAGTATGATGTAATTATAAAACTTAGATATGACGTGCAAGGGATTTGTGGGGATGGGGATTTCTGTAATAAAATTATTTCTCCTCCCTTTACCTTCAGCTCAACTGAAGCAAAAGCATATAATTGCCCCAGTCTATTTATTAATCTAATTATTTCACCTTCATCCTACAGATTCAACATTTGAATCTCGCTTCAAATGGTAACATGAATGTAAAAATAATGGAAAAGATTAAGCATATCTAAAACTACTAAACAGAAAGTTGTAATGTAATATGTAGGACCTTAATTCATGCTTTTATAAATGAGTTTTAATTAAAGACACTGACTTACATAACAAACCAATAACTTGCTTCACTATCATAATTAAAATACTAAAAACATAGCTGGATATAAAAAGAATACGTGACATCTTGATGGCAATGAGAACTTTGTAGAATTACTCTGAGTTTAAAAAAAGCTAATAAGATCATATTATAATCACCTTAACCAATTTCCTTAAAAGCATTTTTTAAAATGTTCCAGGTATTATATGTAAAACATATTCTTAAAAAAGTAAGACCAAGGGTTGGGGATTTAGCTCAGTGGCAGAACACTTGCTTAACATGCACAAGACCCTAGGTTCAATCCCTAGTACCAGAAAAACAAGAGAGAAAAAAAAACAGAAAAAATCACTTCAAACAAAACTTTACTAGTCAAAAATCATAAATGTTCAACAAACCTAAGAATACAAAAAACCGATGTTCAATGTCTAAAACACCATAATTAGATACTATTTTGTGATTTAACAAATTGAAACTAAATTCCTCAGTAATAAGTTGTAAAACCAAGACAGTGGTGTTCTAAAGTCCTGATCTCACTTTATAGCAACTCTATCTTTTATACAAAGTTTAAAAATGAATCCATTTGAGTGTTTATTTAAATTTTTAAACAATGGGAACTATCTCAATGATTCTTGAACTGAAATGACTATGACTACAGAAAAAAAATTATTTTTATACAATACTCAATAGAATCCACTGGCTCAAAGAATAAAAAGAATTTAGAAAATCAGTCAAAAATAAGAATAAAATATTAAAACAAGAGCCTGACCATATAATAATCTATTGTGCAACATATATATATGCAAACAATTTAACTCACAACAGTAATATTTTTTAGATAAGAATAATCAAAAGGTGGGAATCCTGTGGAGAAAACTAAACTTTTACTGAGAGGTATACAAATTCTGACAATAATGGAGAGGTTGTTTTCAAAATAACAAGAACACTACTCTAAAAATTTAAAATAATCTTCCCAATTAAAATGTTTTGTTCACGTACATTTATAAATGTTCTAAAGGGAAACTCTTATAATTTATATAGTCAGTTAAAGCACAACCAAATCTTAACTGAAGTTTTAAGGTTTTAGTGTCTGTAGCCAGAGATCACAAAATGATTATGTTAACATGAAAAAAGGTATCAGCAGCTAAAATAATATTGCAACAGATGATAGAAAAATCTACAAAGCAACAATGATTTTGACTTGTACTGGCACAAGAATTAAGCAATCGAATCAGAGGTAAAAATATTACAAATGAAAGAGAAGCCAATATTTATATAACTTTGTATTAGGAACAAATCAGAATTTAATAGATCATTCAACACTCCATTATTCAATAGAAAAACTGGCTGAATAAAGATTGGAATTTTAAAAGTGTAGGATTCAAGTTAAGTCCCCTGGTATTGCAAAACTTGTACTATTATAAAAATAGATCCCAGGTGAAGTAAAATAGTTGTATTAACTAGTAACTATTAAACACCTATGATTACTAAGCTTTTTAAAGTGAGGCTAGGGAGATGACTAGTTCATCAGAGCACAAAACTAGAAAACACATAAAAACAGAAGATGAATACAATAATAACTTCTACATAAACAAAATAAATTTCCACCAGCAACAAAAAACAAAAGGCAAGCCAGGCATGGTGGGGCTTGCCTGTAATCCTAGCTGCTCAGGTGACTGAACCAATAAATATACAAAACATGAATATACTTATTTCTGAAAAATGAATAATGCTTTTTTATTTCTCCTACTTCCATTTTTCCATGGAAAAGTTAGAGTCATTACAAGCCAAATTGGCATCATCTCAGTTCATACTTTATCTTCTATAATTAGCATATATTCACTACACTCACTAAATACACTCAAATATCAAATGAATTTCACATTTATGGGAACTTTTTAGAACTAGCTAAAGAATAATAAAACCTTAATAAACTGGTTAGTCTAGAAGACCTTGAAAAAATACTTTTTTCTATGATTCAGACTTTTTTGTGATTACTATTTATACTACGAAAAGCAGACAAAAATCGGTCTATCTTCAACAAATGATGGCTATATAACGTAATAACCACATGAAAAAAGCAGAATTGGGGGCTGGGGAGATAGCTCAGTTGGTAGAGTGCTTGCCTGGCAAGCATAAGGTCCTGGGTTCAATCCCCAGCACTACCAAAAAAAAAAAAAAAAGCAGAATTGGCTCTGTTCGTTCCTCAACCCTATACAAAAATAATTTTCAAAAAGATCAAAGACCTAATTGTAAATAATAAACTGCTTTATATATAATTATTTTATTATTTACAATTAGGGGAGAAAAAGTGAGTTTCATTATAACTTGGGAAAAGGACACTTTCCTATCTACATAAAACTGGAAACAAGATTTATAAATATGATTACACAAAAAACTATAAAAGTTTATCTGCATAGCAATAAAAACTCATCAACAAAGTCAGAAGTCAAATGAAAAATCGAGAAAAGATATTTTACAGTCCCCAAAATATTAAAAGGATAGACAAAGAGAAGACAATGATCACCACTACCACCCTGATAGAAAATGGGCAAAAATATTAATACTTTACAGAAAAATAAATAATATGCCTCCTAAACCACAGTCAACTTTGGCCAAAACACAAATGCAAATATAAATTCCAATGACAAACTATTTACCTATCAAATAAGCAATGTATTTAGACT
The DNA here is from genome assembly GCF_902686445.1 of Sciurus carolinensis. Taxonomy (NCBI): domain Eukaryota; kingdom Metazoa; phylum Chordata; class Mammalia; order Rodentia; family Sciuridae; genus Sciurus; species Sciurus carolinensis. The sequence goes on from NC_062224.1 coordinate 94,051,075, forward strand.
GTTGGCATCACACACTTCTAACAGACCTGCAGGGAGAAAGGAATACTTTCATATGTGCCAGTGCGAATGCAAATACTGCAACTATCAATGGAGGAGAATCTGGTAACATCTAGCAAACTTATATAAGCTTTATCCCTTTACCCAGCATTTCTACATCTAGGAATCCTGCTAAATGACAGCAATAACAGTATGAAAAAAAAAAAAAGCATAAAACTAGCAATTGAAGCAAGATTTATAACAGCAGAAGATAGTAAACAATCTTGTCCATCTACATAGGATTGTTTAAATAAACCTAGGTACATCAAAACATATTTAAACCATCCCTAGTGAGGCCAAAAGAAAAAATACATGCATTTAACTACCACACAGTAATGAGTAGCATTAGTATTATCATTCTGAAATTATTTCAGTAGTATCAGATAAACAAGAAATTCCACTGCTATGGTTAAGAAATGCTATGAACAAAATTCTCATGTTAAAGCTCTAAACCCCAATGTGTTTATTTGGTGGTGAGGCCTTTGAGATGTAATTATAAGAAGGTAATACTAGGGATGGGAACACCCATGATGCAATAATGCCCTTATATAAAACTGTATCCCCTTCCAAGTCCACTTTAGCATCAGAGGAAAAGACTCAAAACCAAAGAACTTAACTCTTCTTTTAAACTTGCACCAAAACTATCAACATAAACTAATGATTATTCCAATCAAAATGAAACAAACTCTGATCTCTGTCTACCGAAATACTGAAAAAAATGGAGGCTGGGTACAAGTCACAATGGCAAGAAACACTTTTAAGATGCAATCTCTAAATACACACTGCCTTACACACACATACACATACACATACACACACACACACCAAAAAAAACTGTAGAAATTATTAATTCTATATCTGGAGTAGAAAACATACTAGATAAGCATGCCAGAAATCAAGGAAGCAGATTAATTAAGTAATGTCAAAACATCCTAAACCCAACTTCAAGAAGTTCCTATTAGCCTAAAATGAGATAACTATGTGAGATGGTGGATATATGTTGTTTCACTATAAGAACCATTTATTGTACATTACCTACAACATCATGCCAAACACCAATAAAATTTATTTTACAACAAATAGAATTCAAAAACAAAAAGAGGTCATTTGAGCAATAAACTATGACCAAAATGAACTAAGAAAAATACATACAAATCTGAATCAATGTACAAAGGAAAACAAGAAAGGAAATAGTCACTATTTTAACTAAACCTGTAGTTCAGTCAGAAGGAAACTATTTAAAAAATTGTTTTATACATAAATATTACATGTGTATATATCCATTTATATATATCTATTTATATGTGAGGGGGAGGAAGACAAGTGGAGAAAAGAGAATAATGCAATAATTAAGATTCCTTCCAGGACTATTTTATAACCTAAAATGATTTCATTTAACAAAATACTTTCTTTCTACTAATCATCCATATAAATCAAATCTGGTTTAAAGATATTTATGCATCAGAATACTTGTGGAAGAGCAAAGGTCTTGGGAAAAAAAAATATGTATTAGTTGTCCTCAAGGATATTACCACATAACCAAAGATGGGGCAAAATAAAATGAGTACAGGTGAGTCAATTACCTGCTAACATTTTGGGTGGAGTAAGGAGGCTAAGAGAGAGTGTGAGAAAATCATGGGAAAAGATAAGCATGAGAAAATAAGAAGAGACTCAAACCTTGAACACCATTATGTCTTTACTGGGATAACAGAGAACAACGACTTTCCTCAAGAAGTAGCAACGGTTACACAAAACTCTAGATTGTAGACTGAATGGATATTAAAACATAGAGTACAGACTTACTAAGACAAGTCTCTTATTAGGTCTTTTTTTTTTTTCAAGACTGAAAAAAATTTTATTGTTGCATTATAATTAAACTTAACAGTGGGATTTGTTGTTACATATTCATACATGCACATAACAAATTCATTCCCCAGTATCTCTACTTTCCCTCCTCTTGGTCCCCTTCCTCTACTGGTCTCTTTTCTATTTTCATGAAACCCCCTACTCTTTCTTTTTTTCTCTCTAGCTTCCACATATGAGAAAACAACCATCTTTGATTTTGAGTCTGGCTTATTTTGATATTATAATGACATAATATCATTCTTCTTTATGGCTGAATAGCTGGCTAATGTAGAATAGATATCATATTTTCTTTTTTTGCTGATGGACATCTAGGCTACTTCATTAATTTGACTTTTGTGAATTGTGCTATATAAAAATAGATATGCATGTATCACTATAGTACACTTTTAATTCTAAAAAAGCTGAAATTAAATATATCATATTTGAGTTACTACTATGTAGAGGGATACCCCAAACTCCATTCCCATAGAAAAATGTAGTTTCATCAGATGGAGATAGAATACTCCTACCAAATTAACAATCTTTTCTAAAGTCTAGAAAATTCTCAGCAGTGCAGATATTTGGGAAACTACTCCACCCCAGACTTATAAAGCTCTTATAAGACTCAGTCAAGGTGCCTTGCCTTGTTCTAGCAAACTCAGATAATCAGAATCCTCTCTTCTATATACACTAAGAAAATGCATACTCTTTCTTCTTCTTTTTTTTTTTTTTTTTTCCACTGTGGTGCTGGGGATTGAACCCAGGGTCTTGTGTTTGTGAGGCAAGCACTCTACCAACTGAGTTATAGCCCCAGTCCCTACACCAAGAAAATGGTTGAAGCCAATTCATCTGAACTTCAGTACCCTAAAGAAATTATTCATTTTTGCTACCCCATATTCCCAGGGTTGCTATGACTCCTGTCCCGTTGACCACTTGGTTCTTTAATTTTATGAGCTTCCCCATAATCATTTTTTTTTCTTTAGAAGATTGTGTGTGTGTGTGTGTGTGTGTGTGTGTGTGTGAGAGAGAGAGAGAGAGAGAGAGAGAGGGAGGGAGGGAGGGAGGGAGAGAGAGAGAGATCAAAGAATCCTATCTAACAGAAAACAAATTTCTGGCAAATTCTGCAGTAATAAAATTATTCCTCACTCCTATGATGATTCCATAATGCTCTTTAAGACCATGCCTTCTGTGTGATCAGCAACCTGAACAAATCAGGGGTGAAAGGAATTCAAGAAAAGCTTCTCTATTTAAAAAAAAAAAAAAAAAAAAAAAAACAGCTGAAAATTCATAATCCACATCCACAGCCAAGACTCATAAGAACAACAAAGCAGTTTTTATATACACATAACGTAGTTGAGATTATGTGGAAGGTTTGGGACCTACTCCTTTTGTTGTTGTTTTAAGATATACGTGACAGGGTGTATTTTGACACGTTATACATACATGGGGTGCAACCCACAACAATTTTGATCCCAATCTTGTGGCTAAACATGAAGTGGAATTATGCTGGTTGTGTATTCATATATGAGCATAGCGAAAGTTTCCAATTCATTCTACTGTCTTTCCTATTCCCATCCTCCCTCCCTTCCCTTCATTCCCCTTTGTCTAATTCAATGAACTATACTTTCCCACCATTGTTATGGGTTAGCATCCACATATCAGAGAGAACATTTGGCCTTTGGATTTGGGGGACTGGTTTATCTCACTTAGCATGAAAGTCTCCAGTTCCATTCATTTACCAGCAAATGCCATAATTTCATTCTTCTTTATGGCTGAGTAATATTCCACTGTGTGGAGGGGGAGTTCATTCATACATTGCTGGTGGGGCTGCAAATCAGTGCAAATGAATTGGAAAGCAGTATGGAGATTCCTTAGAAAACTTGGAATAGCACCACGATTTGACCCAGTTATCCCACTCCTCGGTTTACACCCAAAGGACTTAAAATCAGCATACTATAGTGACACAGCCTCTTCCATGTTTATAGCAGCTCAGTTCACAATAGCCAAGCTATGGAATGAACCTTAGGTGCCCTACAAACCCCCCCCCCAACACACACACGCAATGGAATATTTCTCAGCTACAGTTTCAAGGACTACATTGAATAGAAGTGGTGAAAGAGGACATCCCTGTCTTGACCCAATTTTTAGAAGGAATGCTTTCAATTTTTCTCCACTTAGAATGATGGTGGCCTTGGGTTTAGCATCAAAAGCCTACCAACAAAGAATTGCCCAGAACCAGACAAGAGTTTCAGCTGAGTTCTACCAGACCTTCGAAGAAGAACTGATACCAATCCTCCTCAAATTATTCCATGAAATAGAAAAGGAAGGAACCCTTCCAAACTCATTCTATGAAGCTAACATAACCCTGACACCAAAACCAAAGACACCTCAAGGAAAGAAAACTGCAGACTAATATCCCTCATGAACACGGATGGAAAATTTTTTAATAAAGCACTGGCAAATCACATACAAAAACATATTAAAAAGACAGTGTACCATGATCAAGTGGGGCTCATTCCAGGGAAGCAAGGTTGGTTCAACATGCGGAAATAAATAAAATGTAATTCATCACATCAACAGGTTTAAAGATAAGAATCACATGATTATCTGAATAGACACAGAAAAAGCAGTGGATGAAATCCAACATCCATTCATGCTCAAAACACTAGAAAAACTAGGGATAGTAGAAACATACCTCAACATTGTAAAAGCTATATATGCTAAATCCAGGGACCTATTGTTTCTAATATCATACCCATCATGAGGCAGAGCCAACATATCCCCCCAGGTAACCACACAGCTTTCTGCCTAGACCTGATACAATATAAAATGTTTATTGAACCTAGAAATTAATGAACAGAGAGGATTGGACAGTTCATATTTGCTTAAAATTTGTTTTTAAATTGCATTATTTTATCAAAGATCTGTTTCCTGACAAGATAATGAGGAAACAAAAAAAGCTATGACCTTCTTCCTGATAGGCTTATGTAACAGAGAAAACAATTCCTGTTGAAACAATTCCCAAGGGGTGAGGCGGTACCAAAAAAAAAAAAAGCTAATAACTAAGCAAAAACAAATGAAAGCAAAACTTGCTTTATAAAAAACCAAAATTTCTAATCAAATTCATAAGTAAAATCTTAGATTTAAAATATTTGGATGTCTATGTGAAAGTTTGAAAGTACAAAGTACATTTAACATATATTGAAACCCAAGTAATCTTACATCCCCAAATTTAATGCCTTTTCAATATTCCCTATCTCAATGAATGGCTAAACTCAGTCAACTGACCACACAGGAACACCAAAAACCATCTTTGTCACTTCCTTCTCTTGTTAGTGCCCATATCCATCCATTCCACGGACCTGGATTCCTAATGGAATCTATACCCTTTCCTTCATCTTACTCTCCTAACATATCACCTTTCACTTTTGAACTACTGAATATACCTGTATAACCAGTTTCCTTAAATTCATGTAATCTGCTCTCTATATTGCAGCCAGAGTAGTATTTTCAAAATGTAAAGCTATTCATGACTTACCACTGCTTAATTGGCTTCCCAGAGTACTTAAGTTCCAAAATTTCTAAAATCCTTAGCTAGCTGCAAGGCCCATAAATTATTTTCTTCCTTGCTAACGTCCATCTCTCTACCCAATCTTTTAATCTCACTCCTACTTCGACTTCATTATCAATTATTTTCTCTCTCCTTCAAAATTAATTTTCAAAGCAAGAAACAAAAAAGAATACTAGATGAGGAACAATGAATTAAAATTTTAATCAATAAAACAATCTTTTGGTTTAAAGCATTTTCATTTTATCTGAAAGAAACTTTTCAAGGTATTACATTTTTTTCCTGTAGTAAGGAAGAATGGTAGTGATACACACAGAAGTGGGATGTGGCGGTGCCGACACCATAAGAACCTGATTCACCAGAGATAAGGTGCTTAAAAGTCATAAAACAAGGTTGGTAAGTACTATCATATGGCACTGAGGGTCTATACACTACAAAGCACTAATAAAAATAATAATAATAAATTATAATTACCATTTTACACATACATCAAAGAATGGAAAATACCAGAAATATAATATATAATATGAATTTCAGATTCATTTATTATACTTTTCCATCAACACCTACACGCCAAGCACCTTGTTCTCAGTGCTGGGGATACAGTGGAAGGCTCCAAGAGACAGAGTTTCTAACTTTTGGTCCATCTACAAAGAAAGATGTCAAAGGAAACAAATAAACAAGAATATTAGAACAAAAAAGGTTCCTACAAAAGTGACCTTTGTAGTGGATCTGAATTATAAGAAGGAACCAGTCTTACTAACATCAGAGGAATAATGTTCCAATCAAATAGAACTGGAAGGAAAAAGACCAAGAAATGAACAACCTGAGAAGTTGTTTAAAAACTAAGAAAAAGCCAGTGAAGCAAAAAAACAGCCAGGATCCTTTCTAATGTGTACTGTTTCTTCACTACAGAACACAGAATTGTGGACAGAATTTACAGGGTTTCTGAATTTGAATGAAGAAAAGAATTTCACAATTTTACCAACGTTTCAACTGAAATTAATAATCCCTTCATGAATATGGGCAACATTTCACAATACTAATAGCATTGGTTGTTACTCTGTTACCAAGAAAATTCAGGTATTTCCAAATCACACTACAATTGTTACAGATAACCTAAAATACACATATGCTCATCACACTTTAAAATTTTAGTACTTCTTATATCTTCCCCTAGATGTTGTTATATATCAGTAAAGGACAAGCCACCATGAATGCATATATTTAAAATAGCCTGATAACTCCACTTCAATAAAATTGGTTATCTTTGTCTTATGTATTTTATATTATTTTATTTTATACATTTAAAAAAAGCATTCAGAGAAAGAATTCTTAGGATTCAACAGTCGGCCAAATGTGCCTATGGAACAAAAAAGGATTATGAACCTCCAACTAGTATGAAAGAAACTTTAAGAATCCTAACAAACTAAATTCAATTTGTGTCACTTGTTTGGGTTCTACTTCTAACAGGTAAAACTACAATAAGATATTTTTCAGAAATATCAAAGAAATGGAAAAATAAACTGGGTGCCAGATAATATAAACATATTATTATTTATTTTGTAAGGTTCAATAATGTCAGTTTGGTTGTTTTTTGAAAGTTTTTTTTTAAAGTCTGTATGTTTCATAGAGATGAAAAGTATGTACAATAAAATGACAGTGTCTGAATTTTGCTTTAAAATTTAACTTTAAAAAAAAACAGTGAAGTAGAGAACAGATAAATTAAGAATGGTTTACAAAATAAAAATTACAGAATCTGTATGATGGGCAGATCATGTGCTACTTTTTCTAATTAAGTTTGAAATATTTCATAATTAAACAATTAAGAAAAGATAAAGGCAAACCCTTTTGGTAGCTGCTTTGCAAAAAGGAAGCCCCTCAGGGGAAAGAAACACAAAGAAGTGCTACCTATCAACAAATTAGAGAAAAATGTCCCTTTCTTCAGTGATGTTCTAGGTCAAGACCTGACTGAAGGTGAAAGCTAACTAGGGATTTCTTCCCCTATGATGTTCAGTAAGGACAGCAGAAATCATTAAAACTTGCTAAGGTATTATTCATATCTTATAAGTAAGCACTCTGCCCAAAAGGACTGTGCATTCATTTCAAAGAGAACCTAGATTCCATTAGATCAGCTGTCTCTAAGTAGAAAACTAGTCTTTGATCAAACTAGCACATCTTGGTAATGATTTAGGAAAAATAACCTTATAGTATTAAACTAGCAAGAACTGATCAAGCTTAGGCTTTATATTTAGAAGAAACTGACATTTGAGGACATTCATACCATGGGGTAAGGAAAAGAGGGAGGCTAGGTAGTGGCAAATACACAGGAAAGATGCAGTGCCAGGCCACTGTGCTTTTCATGACTGGTAGAAAGCAAAATGCTTGGATGGGAGGATGAGGGTATGCTATATTTAGGCAATCAGGTCATACCAGATGGTTCCCAGGTTGTGAAAAAGCAAAGGTGACTGAAAAGAAGTCCGTTACATTTGTGTACTTGGGTTGGGCTGCAAACCTCTCCAGTCTTAGTACATTTAAAGCAGAAATACGAACAAGGTTCTAGTCTACAAGAAGAACTTCTAACTTCTTTTTCTCTGTGCCTATTTATATTGTCCTGCTCTCCTAATGTGCCACCTAACTCAACAGAACCTCTCTAATCAATTGCTCCTTTGTCTTTGCATTTTAAAGTCTTTTCTCAGCTTTGGATGACAGATAAAAACAAAATGCCTTTTAATTTTGTTCCCCTGTTGTCACGAATCAGATGAATGTATAAGCATAATTCTACTATTCTTTCATTAGTTCTAAGAAATTTTCTTAGAACTAAAAAAAATAAAAAATAACAAAAATCAGTTCTAAGTCGGGCACTGTGCAAACATCTGTAATCCCAGCAGCTGGGGAGGCTGAGGTAAGAGAATTTCAAGTTCAAACCAGCCTTCGCATTTTAGGGAGACTGTCTCAAAATAAAAAATAAAAAAGTTGTGGGATGTAGCTCACCCCTGGGTTCAATCCCTCCTATCAAAAAAAAAAAAAAAAAGAAAAGGAAAAATAAGATCAGTTCTACTTGGCTTTAAGCAAATTCCTCATTATAAAGGATTTATTCATAAACTACATGCTCCTTCAGCACTGTGACGCATAAGTCTTCTTACTACTTTTAGTCTAAATTGTAATCCATAAACAATTTTTATTTAATAATTGTACATCTCCCAAAATAAATAACAGGATTTTTAACTACAATACACAGGCAGCAACTTCCACCACACTTAAATTGAGTATCTTTACTTAATATGCATGTGCCCAATATGTATATCTACATAACATCCTTAGTAAAATTCATCTAAACATCAATTCCTAAGGACACAAAATTCAACTAGTATTAATACTCGAATGAGAAGAAAAATTACTGTCCTCTAGAAACAGTTGATTAAAATTAAAAGAGTTGGCAAACAAAAGCTATAAGCCAAATTCAGAACATTATTTCCTTTTATATGTCCATGGGCCAAAAATGCTTTTAATATTGAGGGGGTCAGTAATTCTATGACATGTAAAAATTCTATAAAATTCAAATTTTGCTATTCATTACAGCAAGCTTAATTGCAATGTACCCAAATTAATTCATTTATCTATTGTCTATGTATGGACTGCCTTTGCACTCTACACTAACTAGCAGAAAGAACTATTTGCAACAGAAACTAACCAGCAGCCTGGTCTAGGTATCTAGCCTGGACCTGTGCTGGCTGTTTTGGTCACCTACCCAATAAGAAAGAGACAAACTTGGAAAGGGGAAAAAGGAAGTTTCATTACACTGTGTAGAAGCAGCCGAATCCAGCAAGCAGGTACCCAGACAGGGTTCCTGGGCTAGGCTGACAGAAACAAAAACCTCATGTTTTGCTCTCAGGTTTAGTAACGCCAGCTAGCATACTATACATCATAAGAAAGAAGTTATGTTGCCTCACCCTATTTTAATCCTCCAAAAAGCATCTATCACCGTTTTTTGTTTGTTTTTCCTCCCTCCCAAGGCCTACAATAATACCTGGCATACAACAGGCACACAACAAACACTTAATGAATGAATGCAAAATCATATTATTTTGTGTGCCACAGATTTTGTCGATGTTTAGATTTCATTTTTTTATACTACCAGTGCAATACCCACTATATCAAAACAAGAAGTATGTTCTTAAGGCATAGTGAAATGTACATTTTGTTAATGAACTATGCAATGATACTGAAACTGGGTTAAAAGAATACAATATGCCATATGCAAATATTAACAAACTAAGCACTTATCACCACATTCTTAACTCACAGGAAAGCAATGGTCAGGAAAAAAATGGACAATTTTAAATGGAGTATCTCATCACAACAGAAATTCTTAACAAAAATTAAAGTCAGAATGAGGCTTCAAAGTAAATTTCTGAGAGGTTCTGGGCCAAGTAAGGAATATCTAGTTTACTCATGGCAAGTTAACTAAATTTTATTTGATTGAAGCAGCCATAAGAAATATATTCAGAGAAAACCACCTTAGGACTGACAGCCTTTCATGGAGACCTACTGCTTGAAGAACTGAAGACATGGGTGCAACACTGATAGTCAAAAGTCAGGGCAAATGATTGTTTTGGGTTTGTTTTATCATGCTAAGTCATTAAGTTGACAAATGTCACTAAGTTGTTTATTTGAGGAGTCAAAATCATGTCTTGAAGTAATTAAAGAATTAACCTCTACAAATAGTGAACATGAAACAATCACAGGCAAGAATAATTTCAAAGTTCAGAAAACACAACTTAAATACAACCTGAAGTACAATCAGTTAAGATATGTTATAACACATAGTGGTAAATACATTTGTGGAGCAGAAATCAACAAAGACGGACAAATTTACAAAGCTCAAAAACAGGTGCTTCCAGAAAATATTAGTATTTATCATGTACTACTGAGCCATTAGCATCAGCAACAAACTTCATTTATTTTTATAGATTTAATCCTCATTAGTTCCATGAATTTTTGTTAGAAATAATCTTAATGTATTCTACCGCAAAGTAATCAGTTCGTTGGTAGCATAGTCTTTTTTGCTGAGGCTGGCCTCAGGAGGCAGCAAAGTTTTATTGTGATTTTTTTTTTTTTCTTTTAGTTCAAGACCAAAATTTAAATATTTCTGTATGAAAAGATGCAGCCTTACCCACTACTATCAAATACTGAATGGCTTTGGAAACCAGATTTTGCTACAGAGTTGATCATCGCTTTTTAAACAATTCAACTTAAATTACAAAACAAAACATTATAAAAAGTAATTCATATAGTCAATTTGAGGATAACTGAATTATAAATAATCTCAAGTTGCTTTATATACATTCGATGCTGTCAAAAGTTAAAACAAGAAATGAGAATTTTACTCTCACAAAATCTGCAGCAGATACAGTTTCCAAACTAAAACTATAGTTCAGGTGGATTCTTAACCTCAATATAAATGCAACAGAAATTTCCTTCTTACAAAGTTCATTTATTTGGAAAATTTTGAAATAAGCTTCCACTGGCAACAATATCTGCAATGAAATGACGTGCTAAAAAGGAATATTAGTAATTTAGTAAAATACTAGAAATATCTTCCCAAGTAGTGAATGTGCCCAATTAATATCACATGCTCATGAAATGATATTTAACAGTACCTATCTGTTCAAAAATATTTTTATTAAAAGATAAATTACATAAAATCTCATTACAGAACAACATTAATAGATGTATGCTTGCAATGAGTTTGTGGTAAAAGATGACTTGCTTATTTTATGGGCAAATACAAAAAAATCAATACAACATAAGTAAATAAGAGTCTCATATTTAAAGAGGAGACTTCTACCACATTTTTATCAATATTGTTTATGCAAGTGCGGGAGGGAAAGGGAAATGGGTGTTTGAGAAAGGAAGAAAGAGTAGAAACACTTATTACTAAAAATAGTTCTGGTAATTTCACTAAATGATTCATACACAAAATAAAAACAATTGACTAAAATATGGAAAAAAAAAACTTTTCATGCACTCCACAAATCATTCCTATATTAAAATTCTTTACACTTTGCAATTATTCTATGTATATACATCTTTCAAATAAATATGTGAAAGGAGAACTTTTTAATGGTGCTATCCTGAAGCTGTGTAAAATGTTCATCCCAACACAGAATGATTACATATATACTTAAAAGTCATATTGTCCGGGCTGGGGTTGTGGCTTAGTGGTAGAGCACTTGCCTAGCACGTGTGAGGCACTAGGTTCGATTCTCAGCACCACATATAAATAAATAAAATAAAGGTCAATTGACAACTAGAAAATATTTTTTTAAAAGTCATATAGGACTATCTACAATGTACTACATTGTACTTGCCTCCATGTGTACTTTATATCTGGTTTTGTAATCACTCCGCATTCTAAATAAGTATTTTTACACAATGCAAAGAAAACAAATTTTAGTGTCTTTGTAGCAATGAACTTATCCAAATAACTGAGAGGGTAGGATTTAATTAGCCTCACCAATTTGATTATCAAACTGTGATAAACAAAAGATACAAATAAATGATTTTCAAAACCCAGTGGTAAATCTTTGCCCATCTCTCTTCTTCCAAACCAATGAAATTAAATAGAATTAATCTTAGACCTACAGCTCAGACTTGAAGCAATGATATTTTACCAGTGCTATTCATTTTTGGTGATAATTAGATATTTTAAAAATCTGATTTATGAATTTTTCATTCAAAAGAGCTAGTTTCCTCCAGAAAACTTTCTAACAAACAAAATAGAATGGGATGTTAGTCCTAACATTGAATGAACATCAACTACATCTTTAACAAAACACATCAATCTACTACATATCTAAAAAAACACATTATATCTAAGTCACAATCACAAATGATGATAAAGCCTATGGAAGAAGTGTTCAAAGGCAAAGACACACCATGTCCCTGCAACAGGTCTTTCTTTAATGAAGAGGTACAGATATCAGATCACTCAAATACCACTAAATAAGTGAAAGATTATAATGCAACTATACTAGGACTTCCAGTGTCAAACTTCTTTACACAGAGAATCAGCATGTGCTAGAACAGGATTTGACCATCCAGTACTCTTGGCAATTACATTTCTCACTGTAAATCTACTAACCAATATTTTACCTCAGATGTTATTCTCATAAGCTTGATTAAAATCAATCAATCTCTCACAGTATACTAATATTACTCGGTTCCTCTGTCTTTCTCTGGACCATGACAAATTACTAAAGCAAAGCCATCCTATGAAACAAATTCAAGCAGCTGATCTTCCACTAAGAAAAATAACCTTCTGCAGGGTTGATCATGAACAGCAATTGGTTATTCTTGGTATCCTTGGTTACATAATAAACATGGTGACAAAAATCATTCAGATACTTAGAAAGGGACATTGTGACTATGGATTTGTATTCAGTGATCTATATACAAAAGGGGCCAATCTAAAATGTAAATGTAATATTACCAATATAACATGATGAAGTATGTTTTCATAAAATGTATTACACTATGACCTCTATGCTAATGCTTAAAGTTTTAAAAAATTGTAGAAACCTTTCAAAAATACTAATAGCAACTCAAAAAAATTTAGGAATAATTCAAATATATATTAAAGGTTTCCACAAAACTGATGTCCACCAATTTATCAGTGCTAGATCATTTACATCTATTACATTTAATCCAGATTTTAAAAAAGCATTTAGCAATATTAATTTATTTAAATAGTTAAATTTTTTAAATTTTATTTTCTTTTATTGTTAAAGTAACTTGTAGGAAAAAATAACATATATAGCAAAGTTCTTGATGAATTATGATATAACTACAAACTTAATATGATGACTGGCAAACAAATCATTCCACTTATTTAATACTCAGGAATTCCTGAAGAGGCTATAAAATATTTTGTATACCATTTTAAAATAAATTATTGACATATAATCATATCAGAAACTGAAATTTAGGGAGTTTTTTTAATAATGAAAACTAAAACCATCTACATAACAGAAGTTAAAATTCAGAAACTTATGAAAGATCAAAGAGTTAGTTAATTTTAGTTTTCAAATATGGTATGCTTAATTATATTAGGAATTTAGTTTCAAAATATTTATGGCAACAGATATAAGACAGAAAAGACACCAGAGAAAACCAGCATCTGTCTAAAAATAGCAATTTAAACCAAGCACTATGGCCCACACCTATCATCCCAAAAAACTAAAAGAATGAAGCAGGAAGATCACAAAGTTCAAAACCAGACTCAGCAATTGGGCAAAACCCTCAGAAACTTACCAAGACCCTGTTCTCAAAATAAAACATAAAAAGGACTGAGGATGTAGCTCAGCCGGAAAGCATCCCTGAGATCAATCCCCAGTACCAAAATTAATTAATTAATTAATTTTAAAAATTGGGGGAGGAAAGTTTTTACATGCTCAATAGTGTTCAGAATCCACTGTAGATAATAAAAGATGGAATTAATTCTTTATACTTGTAACTTATAGAAATGTTAAACTGAATTTCAAAATATATGTACACTTGAACTTGCATACTGCTGCAAAATCTAAATGCAAAGAACAAGAGCTTTTTTTAAAGACACTGTAAAACACAAAGTTCAACGTAGACAACTGAGTTCTATGGCATGACTTATGTTTTCAATTACAAAATACAATCTTAAGCAGTTTCCATTTCCAAATAGTTCAAATTAATGTGTCTTCAACTTATTCACAGCAAAGCACCATTCTGGAATTTCAAATAAGAACTTAGTTTATAAACAGTAAGATCTGTCTTGATCAGAAGCGAATCAGAGTTTAAAAACAGGTATTTAAAATAAACATGGGAACAATCACTCACAGAGGAACATGAGAAGCAGGAAAGACAAGAAGAACAACACTAAAAGAAACATCCATCAAGAAAAAGACCTGGAAAAGAAACAAAAACTTAGATTTAAAGATCAAATGAGGTTTGGTGGTACAGGGGAGGGGAGAAGGGAGGAGATGAACTAACTAGACAATCCAATGACTACTAAGACAAAAATATTAAAACAAATAAGAGAATAATAATTTGAATGCAGGAATAATATAAAAGATTGAAAATTCATGGAGAATGTTAATGAATTTATGAAGACCTAAAACCAATAAAGCAAATGAAAGCTCAGTCAACAACAGCAAACAGAAAAGTATTTATCAAGAATATACCTAAACATCCAAACATGTCATTAAATATACTATATTGTTTCATGAACGAAGTGATTAAAATCATGTCACTGAAATTAAAGGAAATATTAAAGATTAATCTCTGTTCTCAAAATAAAGGGAAATACATAAAACTAAAATGAGAGGGAGCCAGAACTTAAAATTGATGAAACATATTTAATACTAATATTAACTGTTAAAATTGAATGGATTAAAGTGTCAAGCAGTTAAGTAGAAATTTAAAATTTAAAAATCTATTGTAGTATGTCTGAAAGAATAATAAGCTAAAAGAAAATTAAAATCTGCTTTTGTGTAATTCAGTCGTATATAATTACAGCATTAATGCACAAAACTACAATTAAAAGAATATATAATCATACTAAAACTTCATGTTATTAAGAAAATATCATTGTATTCTCAAACTAGTTTCTATTTTTCCTTTTTGGTTCGTCAGTGTCTACCAATGGACCACCTATTTTCACTTTGTTTTAAGTTGGTGTTGGAATTATACATAAGAGTGGAATTCATTATGCCATATTCATATATGTATGAATATTTTCTCCTATTCTTATAATGATCAATATTAAAACACTTGGAGACAGGTGATATCAGGTTTGTAACTAAAGAATCGTGCAATGACTTCCAGATTATTCCTGACCTATGGCAATAATAGCTTTGTCTACACTTTCAAAATAAGTGTCAGTTTTGTGATCATGTCATTGACTACATGGTTATTAGGAAATTGATTTTAAAGGTTATGCTACAGATATTACTAGATTATGCTAAAGACATTACTAAAATTCCTACCATGTTTGGGGTAAACCAATAATTACTCATTAATGAGATGCAAACCTAAATTAATGGAATATGACTGTATAGGCTTATACCAAAATACCATAAACTGTGCAATGGATTTTCACTAAATGCCAGTAAGATATATAAACTTAAAAACCTTAGAAAAATTACTTTCAGTTTACTGTATTAAAATTGACACCTATTAATATGTGCTGCTGGTAAAACTAATTTTTCTTAAAGCACATTAACATCTAAATGCCGATTATGCTGATAAAACAGTAAGGTTAAACTGGATTCTGATACCTCTTACCACAAGTCAGTGCAATAAGACCAATACCCGTCCATCTAAAAAAATGCATACTCTAAATACGAGGCAACTTTTAAAAAGTGTTATATGTACTATTCAGTATAAAAAATTTACTATATATACTTAATGCAAAAAAAAGTCTACAATAATTACAAATAATTTCATGCTACAATCAAACAGCACTGAGGATAATACTAAAGAAGGTATTAAACCTCAAAACAAGTCGCTAAATAAGTTAGGGACTTTTCAGATTAAAAATGCCAATGCCTAACTTGCTGCAACAAATCATAACAGAAAATTCTCTCTTGTATCTACCTCATATCAAAGCACAGCCCAAATCTATAAACTATATTACTCCCCCTCAAAAAAAACTTGTTGCTGGGAAAATTAGTATGCAAAAGATGTTTTATGAGTACAGAGGGGAAAAAAATGTCTATTCAATGTAGTGACAGCTTCTTAGAAAAGTCTATGAAAATGAAGATATAATTTTGGAACTGCATAAAATTATCAATGTTAATACTAAAATATTAGTGTATCAGGTAGAAATTAATATAACTATCATCCAAAAGTTTAAGAGATAATGGGATTATATGCAGTATTTAATTCTTAACTTTTACTTAAAAAAAACACATTCATATGAAACCAAATGTTTTATTGTATTTAAAGGTACACATATATACTTCTCAGAATGAAATAGGACAGAGTCACTCTGTTCCCTGAAATATCGAGAAAATTAAGTTTTTAAAATTATTTCAAGTGTAATATTCTTAAGCAGTATAGCAGTCTAAATGTAGAGTATAGGAAATCCTGCATAATAAATATTAATATCCTACTTATAATTCTCTGACTCTATATTAAATCCTAAACACTTAATATACTTTCCAGGTCAAAATAAATAATTTAAATCTAAGCAAATTACCTCTTTTTCTACAATTGGACCCTAATAGGTGGGTGGAAAAGACTAACCTAGCTAAATTATAGTTAGTAACTTAGTAATGTTGTAGCTATCACGCTACATGAAAACTTCTTTACAGCTATTTTCTCTCAAAGACTACAGATCTCTGCTACAACATTACTACACACAGCTGGAGCAAAAACATCCCAATTACCAGAGAGGAAAAGGATTCTCTTAATATGTAAATAAAACTAGTCTTCACAACTCTGAAAACAATTAACATTAAATAAGGAATCTTAAATACAACAATGAAGCTGTAGCCAACATTAACTTCCTTTTTATATTTTTATATTTTGGGTTTTTTTTAGTTGTTGATGGGCAACCTTTATTTTATTTTTATGTGGTGCTGAGAATTAAACCCAGTGCCTCACACATGCTAGGTAAGCTCACTACCACTGAGCTACAACCCCAGCCCCCAACATTTACTTGTAAGTTACATTTAGATTATAGAGACAATCATAAATTCAAAGTAAAAGTCATCATTCGCTGAGTCCTCTTTGTACTAAGCATTTTACATGCCTGTAATCCCAAGGGCTCCAGAGGTTGAGGCAGGTCCTAAGCAAATTACCTCTAAATAAATAAAACACAAAAAGGTGAGACCCTGCCTCTAAATAAAATACAAAAAAGGGTTGGGATTGTAGCTCAATGGTCACATGCCCCTGGATTCAATCCCTGGTACCAAAATAAATAAATAAATAAATAAAAAGAAGGTAAAGCAGCCACTCCTGAGGTAGATGTTGGTACCATGAGACTGTGGACCCAATAGCCAGTGAGGAAACTGCTGACAGTTCAAAGAAACTGGAAATCTAGATTATGCAATAAACTCTTTTTAAATGTCAGTGTTATGGTTTGGATGTGAGGTGTCCCCCAAAAGCTTACATGTGAGACAATCCAAGAAAGTTTGGAGAGATGATTGGGCTACAGCCTTAATGTAATCAGTGACTTAATACCTGATGGGATTAACTGAGTGGTGGCTGAAGGCAAGAGGGGTGTGGCTGGAAGAAGTGGTTCCTTGGGGTCATGGCTATGGGGCATATATTTTGTATCTGGAAAGTGGAGTTTTCTCTCTCTGCTTCCTGATCATCATGTGACCTGCTTCCATAAGCCACACTCTTCAGCCATAATGCTTGCCTCACCTTAAGCCCCAAAGAATGGAGCAGCCATCTATGGATTGAGACCTCTGGAACCGTGATAAGCTTTTCCTCCTCTGCAGCTATGCTGGTCGGGTCCTTTTAGTCACAGCAGTGAAAATGTTAACTAAAATATTAGGTACGCTAAATTTTAAACTACAACAGATATCTAACATATTTGGGGTCACATTTACATGGGCACAATGAATGACCTCAGAAGTATGTTCGACAAGACATACAGGAAAATGTACTGGCATTTACAAACAGGTAGGTTGAATCTAATTCTAGGAAAAAACTGTCTACAGGCATAATTAAAACCTACACAGAAGTCAAAAAGTCTTCTATGTGCCATATTCTTTCCTATCACAGAGTTTTTAATATTACTTTTTATTTCCTGTTCCTAAAAATGCTTTCCTGCCATCTTTAAGTTAACTCCTACTTCAAGAAACTTCAGCTCTTTCTCCAAGTATTATCTCCTCAATGAAGTATTTGTTGACTCCTATCACGAATTCTCCAATTTTAGTCTCTCGAGGCACAATGTACCTCCACATTGATGGCAAATTCACATTATCACATTCAAGTCACTGACTAATATCTCTCTCCCACACTAGACCAACAAAGGCCATGAGAACACATCTCGTTTTATTCACCTCTGATGTCTCAAAACCCCCATCAGAGGATGGCAAAGCGCATGGCACAGAGCCAAGTATTCAACCAACATTTGCTGAAGAAAGAGAGGAAAAGAAGAAGGGAGAAAAGGAGAGTCCCAAGAAAGGATACGTTAAGCAATTATCTCCATCTTGGTTGGCCTGGGTTCTAGAAAACTTCAGAACATTAGTGCTACTACATTACTTCCATGATACCTCCAACAGAAATGAATAATAAATTAATCAGCAACCACATGAGAAGGAAAGAAGCTTTACCTAACAATGGTATGGTGGAGAGGATACTAATGCACATGTTCGTGATTTAAAAATACCATCTGGTTGAGAAACTGAGATTCTAAATCCCCCTGAAAGTGAAAGGTGATGGTGCTACTAATACACTTCTAACATAGATACTGGAAATCTTGATTACTATCAAGAGAATGGTTCCCCATAAAACACTCATTGTTAAGAACTGCTATGTCTTACTGTAAGAGCTATTATGTCTTTCAGTCTGTAAGATTTCAGGGTGCAAGATGCTTTCTCAAAAATGAAGATAATAAGGTAATTAAAAGTCAATGATACTGAATAAGAAAGGAGGAAAAGAACAAATAGGGGTTAGAATTTGTAACCTTTTTGCATGAACAAGCTAGGGAGGTTAAAATGAAGTCATTCTCAATACAACTGTCAAATTCCTATAAACAAGAGTCACTGGGATTATAGTTTTTTATACCATGTCCAGCAGAACTACAGATAGGCTCCTTCCTACTATCCAACTAACAAAAAAAAAAAGCATCTCCTCCTATTTGTTTTAATAATAAAAAGCAATGTCAACTGACATTTTCTTAGTCTATGATGGCTTTTCCACAAAAGGAATCCATGAAAATTTATAAGTATTTTCCCCTAAGAAAGCTTTCTCTTTTCAACCCATAATTCTAGGATAGTTTTGCTTAACTTGATTCTATGTAAGACTACTTCTTTTAAAAAATGTACCCCAATAAAAGGAAAAAAGGAGCAAACTGGTAGTAAATAAACTTCAGAAAGAAGTTTACTTTTATCTTTAAAAGCAGCATATTTTTATATTCCAATTTTGATATCACACATTAAAAACGATGAGGCAGGAAGACCCCAAGTTCAAGACCAGCCTTAGCAACTTAGCAAGGTCCTGAGCAACTTTTTGAGACTCTGTCTCAAAATCAAAATAAAAGGGCTGTGATGTGGCTCAGTGGCTAAGAAATGCTGGGTTCAATCCCAGGTACGGGGGGGGGGGGGGGGGGGGGGGGGACGACGAAGAGAGAGAGAGAATTTCTTTATCACAAAATTTGGCTAAGCTAGTGTTTTCTTAAACATTACAGAATCCAAGTAACACATTTCAAGGGAATGTTCCCAGCTCAGAAAAGCTTTCCAGCAACAATTTCATGGCTTGTGCCTCTGAAACCTTTACTATAAAACAAATGTCCTGTCAAAAAAGTCAACTACAAGCTGGGCATAGTAGCATACACCTATAGTCCCACCTACTTAGAAGACTGAAACAGGAGAATCATGAGGCTAAGAGTTCAAACCAGTGTAGGCAACACAGGTGAGATACCCACTGCCTCCCTTCTCAAAAGAAAAAAAGTAAACCAGATATTCAACTACACAAATTTGTAATATTAAAGATAGCTGGGGCTTCAATTTCAATAAATTATTGTTTATATGTTAACACCCTGCCTGGGCTTTACTTCCTTAATAAATTTCAGTAACTTATGATTCTTATGAAATATGATTACCAAAACACATGCCCTTCTCTCTAACACCTATAGGAAAAAACACATTTGAATTAAATTGTCGATTTGTTGATTTAGTCTTTCATCTAGTAGATCTCTGATGTTTAACTTAAAAGAGATGTAGATTAATCCTGGACTGATTCTAATTTCAATAACTAAGCACATCAAAACTTTGAAAAATAATGGTAGCAAAAATGAATTATACATAAATTAGAAAGGAAGTCACAATGTGGGCAACAAAGCCTTTTATCACACATTTAACAGCTTAGTATGTGTGGCTGAAAATTACAAGAGAGAAACTTTCTTAAACAGAAAATTAAGTATAAAGTGGGCAAACCCACCAATAGGGTAATAATTTCAAAACCGAAAAAAAGAAAAATTTTAATATTAGAAGCCTACATTTAAGGTACAACTAAAAAAAAAACCTGAAAACCAAAAGCTTTCAAATTCAAACTTGGATGTATTCTTTCAACAACTGCTATATAAATTAAGACAAAAACAGCACAGAAATTCAAAATGGGTAATGAAATAATAAAATTACTAGCAATTTGACCATTTTTAGTCTTTCTACTGAATTCCAAATAAAATACCTTTTTCTGACTCTTTCTAAAATCATACAGCAAAAATTTCCTTAAATTCACCTCTTTTAAGTGTATTTAGAAAGAAAATCTAATGAGGAAGCAAAACTGTATCATTCCTGTAACGTTCAGTTAAGAATATATTCTTGGTGGGGAGAAGGGTGGAAAAAAAAAATATATATATATATATTCTTGGAATTTAGAAAAAATGTCTCTGTATAACCATCATTGATCTTATTATTCTTTGCATAAAAGCTCAAATAATGAAACAAATTCCATGGCATTTCAGAGCAATGGGAAAGAAAGAAGAAAAACAATGACAATAACAAAAACTTAACTTTGATGCTACCTAAGGATGGCAGTTTCATTCAGTTCCCCAAAGGTATAATCACTCAAGGTACAATTAGTAAGGAAGTTCTGTCCCCAAGAAAATGTCAATAACTAAAAAACTTAAGAATTTAAATTAAACCTTAAAAGTTATGAATTGTATTTTTAAATCAGGAGAAACCAGGCAGATCTTAAAAGATGGATATTTAATTTCTTACCACTTTTCCCCTCATTCACGTAATTGTACACACTGGCCTTGTTGGCAGTTGCTCTATAGGGCCTCAGTCCTGACCCCTGCCTTGCCTTATAGGAAATGCAGTTCTGCCAGGTCTCTTTTCAGCTGTCATCTCAGAAAGTCCTCTCTGACTAATGTCTAAAGAAGCCCCATCTGTCTTATTCACAACTACATGCCCAGTCACTAAAACAAGGTCTGATGCAAGGGCTCAGAAATTGTTGAATAAATTAATGAGTCTAGAAACAGCTTCAGTAATATAAAAATAAGTCTGATAACAATCTAAAAACAAGCATATTAACAAATTACATAATACCAAGTTCCAATCTGAAGTTTTGAAAAATAAATAAAAATTTTAACTTTCTGACCAGATTCTCAACATTTATTTACTGCCTGCTTCAAGAAATGACCAAGTAAAGCATGGCAAATCCCAGACAGATATAAAAATGTATCTTAATTCATAGCAAATATATTATGATTCCATGTAACATGGAGTCTGTAAAGATCAGATGACACAAGAAAAAACAAAAGTAACTTTGGTATTTGTTTCAAGCATATACACTCTAATTCATTCACATAGTATTTTAAAGCATAAAAGGCATAATGCTCCAGACTCTGAAGCCTTAAGTATGCAAAATAATAAGTGTATAAAATAAAGTAATAGAATTTAGGCTCTACACAACCAAGTCCTATCATGGTTTAAATAAAAATTAAAAGTCTAAATTTTACTTGGTCAGAATATCTACAAGTAATTATTTCTACACAGCATCATCCTAGTTGCAAGTTAATCAAAACAGTTTTTATTTACACATACTCAAACCCAGTTTGGAAAAAAGAAGCAAAACATCCATCAACTCAAATAATAAATCACACAGCTCTACCAGCACAACTGGTTATTAAAGAAAAATGTTTCAAGTATAAAATAATAAATGAGAACCAAAATTTTCCTCAATATGTGCTACTCACATAAAATGCCTGGATCTCACATAAAGTAACATCCATAAGCAAAATAACTTACCGTTACAGATTTCAGCGTCATACCATGGTAGGTACCCATGGTGTCAATTTTAAAGCCTTCCGTTTCTACAAAGGAAAGCAGTTCATTGTTAGACTTTATGTATTATGTGACAGATAAAAAAAATCTGAAGTAATAATTTCCATTATATCTCAAAGTTCAACAGTATAACAAAGTCTTCAATTTAATATATAAAGGGGTACATTATAATTTTGTAAACATAAAAACATTGAGATACTAGTCTCAAAAATATATTCAAGGGGCTGGGGATATAGCTCAGTTGGTAGCCTTGCAAGCACAAGGCCTTAGGTTCAATTCCCAGCACCGCCAAAAAAAAAAAAAAAAAAAAAAATATATATATATATATATATAAATGAGACTGAATAAAATACTTTATAACCACCAAATTATTTATGAATACTCAATGATAGTGTCTGAAGGCATCTAATATTATGATATTCCCTAAGTTAAAAAAAAGTTGTACTCCAAAATTACAATCTGAGGTATATATTATACATTTAGTAGGAATGTATTCTAAAATAAATAGTTTTTTACATACCAGACCCTATTCTAAGGACCTTTTTAACTGGTTTAATCCCCAAAATAACTCTAAGAGATAGGTACACTACTCTTAGTGCTATAATTACAGATGGGAGGAAACTAAGGTGAAATGCACTTAAAGTAGCACTAAAATTTACATAGAAATTAATACAGACAAGAGTTTATCTGGATCCAGAATCCAAACTACTAACCAGAAGTTCATAAATTTTCTGTAATGGGCCAGAAAGATTTGCAGGCTACATAAGCTCTGTCACAACACAATTGTGCTATAGCAGAGCTAAAGCAGACACAAATAAAACATGAATTAAATGTGGCTGTGTTCTAAAAAAACAAAACACTTTTACAAAAAACACAGTGAGTCAGATTTGGCCTGCAAAGTTACTTTGCAAACCCTCTTAAACATGAGGCTTCTTATATACTAACTCTTAAGGTCAACGCAACAGTAAGGGGAAGATAAAAATTAAGCAACTTGCCTTCTTTTCCTTTGAATCTTTCTTGGTCATATCTGTTGTAGGCAGCTGGGATAGGCTGTTTAGTACGCAACGTAGGATCCTGCAGGAAAATAAATTATGAGCTACAAATTAATATTTTTTAATTCTCATAATTAAAAACACAATAGGAATATTTGTATTCTAAGTTTTTTCTTAATATAGTCAGTAAAAGTGATGAGTAAACCACTAGTTACTTAACGACCATTAGTCATTTCTGAGGTACTATTTATGACTCAAAACTAACATCATTACCAAGTATTACCAATCCAAAAATGCATAATTTAATTTGCAAATACTTTATCCAAAATTCACAGTCTACAATGAGGGATAATGAAAGGCAAATGATTAGGGAAAATATGTCACCAAGATGTCACAGATAGGAAGGACATCAAAGTTAGTCCCAAACTGAAAGGTAACAGGGACTTATATGTTAAACAAATGGTCAGTGATTCTCCCACATAACAGTAACTAAGCCAGTTATGGTTACCTAAAATAATTACTTAGAATATTTCTCCTAATTAACCCATTCATACCAGATATGTAGCAAGGTATATTTCCTCAGTCATAAGAATGACACCAGAGTTCCTGCTGAAATAACTTTTCATGCTGAAAAGGGTCTTCACATCATTAAGGTACACTGAAGCAACAACAGTTTTACAATCTACTCATTTAAACTCTAAGACTACAACACTGAAATTTGGCACTTTCATTAAAATCACAATATAAAGAGTAAAACATTCTTACCACAGGTGCTGCATTTGGAGCTGGTCGCTGTTCAGGTGCACGCCCTTCCTCTCTGGCTTTTACAGACTGAAGAATTGCAAAAATATTCTTGGAAAAATTCTAAAATATAAATGGATTCTGATTAAGCCCACTTAAAATTAAATATACAAAGGCAGTAATGCACTCAATAAGCAATTATGATTAAGTTTTCTTCCTATCAATTCTTCCCTACTTTATCACAATAAGGTGCCATTATCATTGCTATGGTTTGTCTCCTCTCAAGGATTCATGTGCTAGAGACTTACTTGTTCCTTGGTGTGGTAATGCTGAGGTGATGAAACCTCTAAAAGATGAGGCTTAACAGGAGGTAAGCAGGTCATCGGGAGCATTACTCTTGGAAAGGATTAAAGCTTATCTCTAACAGTTCTTCATAGTAGGTGGTTACTCAGCAAGGATATCACATACACTTGTCCCCTTCTGCATGTAGTCAATTCCTTTTCCATTTCTCTGCCATACTGTGTACTAGCTACAGATGAGGCTGCTCAATCTTGGACTTTCAAACTCCAAAACTGTGAGCTAAATGAACCTTTTATTTTTATTCGTCCTTTCACCCCCACACTCCGCCCTATGTTGGAGCCTTGCACATGCTAGCAAACCCTCTACCACTTAGCTACAACATCCCCAGTCCTTAACTTCTTTTCTTTACAGAGTACCCAGTCACAGGCAATAAAGCAATGGAAAACACAAGACGATTAAACAAAAAAGTATCAACCAACTACTACCATTAAATTCACCCAGACACCAATTATTATAAACCCAGTACTATTCATTTCATTTTTAAATTTATTTAAACAGCAATTTTTATTTACAATTTTATTCATACTGTATCTAGTGAAATGTATAACCAGGAATATAAAATAAGCAAAAATAAAAATATAACAGATTTGCTATCAAAAGAGGTTCCCTAATTCTGATAGAAATTAACAGCAATATCCCCCTCTAAGTATAAACTCCAGTACTAATTTCAGATTGTCATGGATGAGATGTTCAAAGTTTGAGACACTGTTAGATGTCAATGTGAACACTGAAAAAAAAATCAGAAAAATTGGAAAGCATTTACTAATAAATTTAAATTTTTGCATGAATAATCTAAACAACATTAGACACAACTAACTAGTTGATTACTGTTTCCTTTATGAAATATTCTTTCTTGGCTTCTGAGACACTATTCTTTCTTGTTTCTTTTCCCTCCCTCATGTACAACATTTCCTTTTGGGCTGTCTTTTTCTCCTTACCAATCACTTAGAAGTTTTAAGGAATACCTAAAACTCTACTATAAGCCAAAAACCTTGATTGATACTCAAAAACAATGATGTAATCAACAAAGACATGGTGCCTGCCCTCAAGAACCTCTAATGCAACATGATTTCTCTACGCCAAAAAATTAAGTCATTTTGTTTCTTTGTCTTAGACCACCTTTCCAACCTTATCCCTTCAACTACTCACTAGTTTTTAAACTTTAAGTATCATTCTCTCTGCTTTCTTCTTGACTAAGTTGCCCTTATTGGATGCCTACCCTATCATGAGCATGTCTTAATTACTGCTTTATTAATTTGTTTTCTGCCAAAAAATATAACCTCTGAGAAATCTAGGACAAATACATCTCCAGATAGTACCTAGCACTTGTTTGGTTTGTACATGTTAAATAAATACTACACAAATAAAAATGTATAAAAAATGAGAAGTGGCTTTCAAACATAACTATTACCATCATATTAGGTACAAAACTAACTCGTTTTGTAATTCTTTTTTTTTTTTCTGATGTTGATAGACCTTTATTTTATTCATTTATTTACATGTAGTGCTGAGAATCAAACCTAGTGCCTCACACATGCTAGGCAAGCGCTCTACCACTGAGCCACACCCCCAGCCCCTATAATTCTTTATAGTAGCAAACACTGGTCTCGGAACCCCTTTGCACTCTTAGAAATTACTAAGGACCCTAGTTCGGTATGTTATAAAATTTATCATACTGAAAAACTGAAACTGACAAATTTTTAATATAAACTCATTTTAAAAACAAGAAAAAAGTGAGTCCATGTAAACTTAAGTGATAATTTTATTAAAAAATTATTTTCCAAAATATTCAAAAGTAGCAACAAGAGGGAGAGTTTTAAAATTTCTGCAAGTGTCTTTAATGTCATCTGGCTTAAAAGAAGATAGCTATATTCTAATATCAGCTTTAACAATATTTGCTGTGCTATCTGGTTTGATCAAAGAATATTGAGAAAATGTAGCTTCACACAGTTTGAAAAGGGAGGGATATAAAAATTTCTTCAGATAACTGTGGATATTCTTTGATATCATACTGAAACAAAAACATATGGTCAGCTGTTTAAAGATAACTATTTAGAAGCCCAATCTGTAAAATTCTTTTATTACTACTTTAATATTCATTGGTTTATCTCGTACTTCAAATGGATTTTTTTAAATCCACGTACTGGTCATCTGGAACAATAGAAATCACTATTGTGCATATTTTCCAAATATTAACAAGTTGCATTATACAGCATCAACAAGTTGTTATTATATTTGCATTTATATTTGTTAATAATTCAAAAAAGACTCATCATAGATTCTAAGAACTAGAAAACTGTTAAGGTCATAATAGCAAGAAGAAATTTCTCAAAGTTCTAACTTTCTCATGAAAGTTCATGTTTTTATCATTGGCAACAAATATTGTCAATTGCTTTCCTTAAAGGAACATACTTCTTTCCTTATTTTTGGGAAAAAAAATGTCTGCAAAATACACAAGTCTAAATAACAGTTATTCAAATAAAAAATGGTTTTCTGTGAAAAAGCAGCTGATTTAACTGACAATTCAAACAACAGCACAAGCGCTATTCAGGTACACTGTATTTTGGTATCCAGAACTGCTATCCACACTTCAATTTTATCACACAAAATACTTACTAGATGGTCATGGTTTAATAGAATTACTTTTAAAACTTCATCAAGAATACTGTTGTGGATGAAGAACACAATGCCTACTATTAAAGTTTGGTGCCACTGCCTTGTTTCAAGCAATGGTGCCAGCAGTTTCACTACCCACTGCTTTTATACCATACTGAAGGTCAACGGTGAAAAATGGAAATAAAACCTTAGTCTTATTATGACAATTAATAAAAACATATGAAAATCAAATCTCACTACTTTAATAAAGTACTAAAACCCACTAATTCTAAAAGAATTGTTACTATTACCTGTTATTGTTTGGTAGAATTACAAGTGATTATTATCTGCCTTATACTGTATTCCCCAAAATTTATGTGCTAGAAACTTAATCTTCAATGCAACAGTGTTAAGAGGTGGGACTTTTAAGAGATGACCTTTCATACAAATCAAGGAGGGATTGAGTGGATTATGTATTATGGGAGTGAGTTTCTGTTAAGAGAATTAGTTCAGTCCCCTTCTATCTTTCTGTCCCTTGCTCTCTTGTGATACCTTCTACTATGTTAGGATGCAGTAAGAAGACCATGCCAGATGTGGTCCCTTGATCTTAGACTTCTCAGCATCCAGAACCATGAACCACATAAATTTCTGTTTATTATAAGTTACTCAGTCTGTGGTATGCTGTTTTAGCAGCACAAAATAGAATAAGGCATATACTAATTTGAAGAAGTTTAAAAACGTGTTTTAATGGCACAGTAAAATCAGTTTACTTTATTTGGGGTGCTTGCAATCATATAATTATATAAAAAGATATGCTTATATTTCTCATGAAAGCTTTAACCTATCCTTTTTTTTCCCTGTCTTTTCCCCTTAAAACTCAGAAAAAAAGAAGACCTTAATAACTGGCAGTGATGAAGGTCTAAAATCTACAGGGCTCTAAGTACTGAACAGTATTTTTCAAAGCTTAGGAGATGAAAACAGTATACAAAATGATTATTGGTCAAAATATGGTTTTATATTTAAGAACGTTAATACTCATAGAGGTACAGCTACTAAAGAATTCTTAAGTATTAACTTACCTTTAAAAAGATACAATGGTACCCCAAAATCACATTAAATTAGAATACACAGTTTTGAAATTGTGGTACAATCCTGCCACCTAGAGCTCAAAGAAAACTGTTCATCTCAGTTACTTGAAAATTTAATTTTTGTTTTAAAAGCAAGGAGAGCCATAACACCTATTTCCTTACGATAAATTTAAGATTTTCAATAATTACAACAATAAGTCATAGTATCATTCAAGTATTAGTCTTATTAGACCACAAAAATAAGTATAATATTTTACTATAAATAACAAAAATAGAAAATGGAAGTTGACTCATATGCTCAAATCTTGCCTATAATTCTAAACTCTGAGAATAACTTTTAAAAGTACTTTGTGAAGTAAGTCAAAGTACAACAGAAACAAACAATTCTTTTTGTATATAGTCTTTTCTGGTAGCTTTATTGCTATTTACATAGCACAGTAAATTTAAGGTTAAGCTTTCAACATTCTACAATCAAAACCAGTCTGCCTCAATGTTAAAAGTCAGTTTCATCAATAATCCCACACACTTCTTCAAATATTCCTACCAGATCATTACTACTAGCATCTCTGCATCAGTGGAGAATTAAAAGACGTCCTATAATCCTAGTAACTCAGGAGACTAAGAAGGATCACAAGTTCAAGATCAGCCTCAGCAACTCAGCAAGGGTCTAAGCAACTTAGTGAGATTGTCTCAAAGTACAAAACAAAAGTAGCACCAGGCATAGTACTGCATGCCTATAATTCAAGCAGCTCGGGAGGTTGAGGCAGGAAGACCATGAGTTCAAAGCCAACCTCAGCAAAAGCAAGGCACTAAGCTACTCAGTGAGACCCAGTCTCTAAATAAAACAAAATTGGGTTGGGGATGTGCCTCAGTGGCTAAGTACCCCTGAGTTCAATCCCTAGTACTCCAAAATAATAATAATAACAATAATTTTAAAATTTATAAAAAATTTCCTACATCCCTAAAATAGAATCTAATGTATAAAATATACCCAATAAATGTTTACTGATTTCTGTAAGTTCTCTACTTCATGAGAATAAAATTAAGGATGTTATCAGTTCTCTGATGATCAGAGAGCTCGCCGTTCAATACTCTCTACCAAGTTCAGGCAAAAATCTGAGTCAAAAGAAAACTGGGACACTCTAGATTTACAAGTGATATGTGAAGAGGCATACATTTTAATTCACACAGTTTCTCTGGAGATCAACAACCACATGTATGAATGGAATGGTAAATATGCCCACATGCCAATCTACATTATTCTTGATACTTTCAAAGAGATAAAACAGAAAATCTCCTAATATAAAATTTTAACCAATTCTACAATTAACACAAGACTGAACATACAAACTCTCACAAATGGATGTAATATTTTTATTACCTTTCCTGTGCTCTGTAATATTGTCGTTCGTGTTCTCCACACTCTCTCTCTGCTGACAATATCTCGGGTCACATCTACCTCAGCATCCACAAAACTCCTCTGTTTAAGGGCAGTTATATCATCATCTAGATCAGTTTTGATAGTAGATCTTTTCTTAGCCATAATTTTAGCTTTGATTGCAGCAATTTTTTCCACTGACATAGCTTCAGACAAAGACCTAAAAATAATTTATTTTTTTAATTTTCACAGCAAAGTTTCCTTCAACATATCGAATATTTTGTTACATTTATAAGTTTCTGGTAAAAGTACTTTTAAGTGGCACTTCTTATCTAAAACTGACAGTTGATATTTTGTAATTATAAGATAAGGATACATGCAGAGACAATGATCTATGAACAAATCCATAATTTCATAGAAGGATCAAAGAAACAAAATTCCTCACAAGTTTCTCCATCTCTCCCTCAAAGGAGCTGAACTCATTAATATGGGTGCTTTTTTACATATTTTGTGAAACTTTACTAGCTCACCTAGCTCTATCTATGGTTATTTTACACTTACACACACACACACACACACACACACACACACACACCCATGCCACCCTGTAAAGGGGTGAAAAATTCAATCAGTAAAAAGTTTAACTTCAGTTTTACTTGAAATTTATTTCAAGGTTTCAAACCTACATGCCATAGTATATACGATGTATTTTACAGATGGAAGTTTGTAAAAACCATAATCATTTTAATCTCTAGAAAATGATACCATATTTTGAACTTTCTTAATATTCCCTTTACTTGATTTTCAAATAGGAAGAGCAAAGAGATACCATGCTTTCAGAAACTATTAAAAAAAGTGTAATACTGAAAGTATGGACTTCATAAGATGATAGTCTTAAGCATAGTGTATTTTCTGTAACGTAAAACGACAAAGAGAAAACTGGTTGAGTACCTTAATAACTGTAGACAAAAATATTACTTTAGTCACAAGATGAAAATCTTGAAATACGTTTACATAAGATCTGGAAAAAGGATGGAAATTCCTGCTGGTTTAAATACAGTAGTAATATATAATATACTAATTTTATTTAGAGTAGATAATGAAGGTACTTTACAGCAGATGCAATTTGCATCAGGTATTTGACTCATTTTGTATAATATCACACAATGTTCCCCTAAAACCTAAAGCATACCAGAATACTTTTAAATAAATTCAAATATTTTTTCAAAACTACAATCAAGCCTGCATTAGACTTTCAGTTATTGGACTTTTACTTCTAGCCAAAATGAAGTCAAAGGAACAGGATTAATCTCTCCTACCTGGAAATTTTTCATGTCAAAATATATGAAACAATGGATTACTTATTACCAGACACTAGATACCAAGCCATAAAGGATAGTGATTCCCTGACAAATAACAAACAAACAAGGTAACCTCTACAGCAGCCTCTACTTACTGCCTTGAAAATTTCCAAACTAGAGTGTCTGAGAAAAGAGAACTGCACAAAAAGATCTCCTTAGGTATTCCAGCAAAGTACTGATTAGTACATGAGTACGAGGAAACCAACTAAACCTAGGCAAAAGAATCATCCCAGAGGTTTAGAGGGAAGAGTGCACACCCAAGGTTCACAAAAAAATGGAGTTCTCACCAACCAAAATGCAAAGTTCATGTTCACTGGTCATTAGGAAAAGAACTCAGTCTCAGTGGTAGATGCTCCTGCCTGGCAGGTGCAAAGGCCTACGTTGGATCCCTGGTACCCAGAAAAAGCAAAAACAAAGGAAGAGTACTCAGAACATTCTTGCCCCAGCAGTGGGTGGGAATAATTATCATAATTGACCATTGTTCAAATAACAAATCTTAAAACTAAAATCCATAGCAACAAACTGTTTCTAGGTGATTTAACTGTGTCACAAATCAAAGTTTAAGTAGATCTGGAGAAACACAAAACTACCCAGCACTCAACAAGGTAAAATACACAATATCTGGTTTCCAAAGATTTCAAGGCAGGCAAAGAAGGAAAATATGCAACAAAATGAAGAGAAATGCAATCGATAATTATTAGAACTATACTCCAGATGTTCAACAAGTTGTAGAGACCTAGAATTAAAAAGAGCAAAACAAAACTTTCAAAGATGAAAGTTATAAACAAATATTAAAAATATAATGCATAAGATTATGGAAAAAATATCACTGAACTTGAATACACAAAAATGAAAATTATCCAAAATAAATTTTTGAAAAGAATTCAGAAAAAACAGAAATAAAGAATCAAAAGCAGAGAAAAGGAAAGAAAAAGAATAAGTGAGCTCTTAGATGACATCAAGTGGCATTTAAGCAACTTGACTCCAAAAAGAGGAAATCAGGAAAAAAAAAAAATTCAAAGAAACAAGGCTCCAATCGGAGCTGGGGATATAGCTCAGTTGGGTAGAGTGCCTGCCTCACATGCACAGGGTGCTGGGTTCAATCCCCAGTAACAGTAAAAAAAAAAAAAAAAAAAAAGGCTCCAAAATTTTTCAAATTTAATAAAAAGAATAAACCCAAAAGTTTTTCCAAGAAACTTAAGAGACTGCAAGCACAAGAAACAAAGTTCCTCCAAAACTATGCCATAATTAAATAGCTCAAAGCCAGCAACAGAAATTTTAAAGTAGCCAGAAGAAATAATACATATTTCATAAAAGAAAAAAAAATTTGTTTTAAATGACAATATACATAAGTGAGATGGTAAACATATTCCTCCAGTCTAGCCTACAATGAAATCAGACTTGGCTAACACTGTAACTGCAGCTTTGTAAGGCTGAAGCACAGAAATTACCCAAGTCATGCCAAAATTCCTGATCCAGTGCTACTGTTGGATAATAAATGTTTTTTTTTTTTTAAAGAGATAATATAATGATGTTTATCCCCAGAATGTAGACTTTCAAAAAATTAAAGAACCTGTTTTAACAAAGGAGAAAAATCCTATGATCATTTCAATATAATCAGAGAAAGCAATTAGTAATGTTCAACATTTGATTTCTGATGGGGAAAAAAAAAAACCTCTCAACAAACTAAAAATAGAAAAAATTTCCTCAATCTGACAAAGAGAATCTATAAAAAAAACTTGGCAGGATAGGCAGAATTAATATTGTCAAAAAGGCCATATTAACAAAAGAGTTATATTATACAGATTCAATGCAATTCTTATAAAAATCCCAATGACATTCTTCATAGAACTAGAAAAAGCGATCATGAAATTCATTTGGAAAAATGAGAGACCCAGAATAGCCAAGGCAATCCTTAGCAAGAAGAATGAAGCAGGAAAGCATCACAATACCAGACCTTAAACCATGCTACAGATCAACAATAACAACAACATGATATTGGCACCAAAACAGATGTACACCAACCGTACAAAACAGAAAACAGTGAGAGACAAACCCACATAAATATGGTTATCTCATTCTAAACAAAGGTGCCAAAAACATTCATTGGAGAAAAGATAGCCTTCTCAACAAATGAAGCTGGGAAAACTGGAAATCCATATGAAACAAAAGGAAATTAAACCTCTATCACTCAACTTACACAAACATCAATTCAAAGTGGATCCAAGACTAAGGCACTAGAACAGAGACCCTGAGCCTAAAATAAGAAAAAGCAGGCCCAAATCTTCATCATGTCAGCTTAGGACTTGACTTCCTGTTGACTGCTAAATTGCAAGAAGTAAAATTAAGAATCAATAAATGGGATGGATTCAAACTAAAAAGCTGCTTCTCAGCAAAGGAAACAATTGATAACGTGAAAAGAGAGCCTACAGATTCAGAGAGAATCTTTACCACAAGCACCTCAGATGGAGCATTAATCTCCAGGATACATAAGGAACTCAAAAAACTTTGGTGCTGGGGATCGAACCCAGGGCCCTGTGCTTGCAAGGCAAGCACTTACCAACTGAGCTATCTCCCCAGTCCTCAAAAAACTTTTAACACCAAAAAAAAAAACAAATAATCCAATCAATAAATGGATTAAGGAACTGAACAGACACTTCACAGCAGAAATACAATCTATCAACAAACCCATGAAAAAATGTTCTTCATCTCTTGCACTTAGAGCAATACAAATCAAAACTACTCTTAAGATTTCATCTCACTCCAGACAGAATGGCAATTATTAAGAATACAAGCAATAACAAGCGTTGGTGAGGATGTGGGGGAAAAGGTACACTCATATGTTGTTGGTGGGACTGCAGATTGGTGCAACCACTCTGGAAAGCAGTATGGAGATTCCTCAGAAAACTTAGAATGGAATCACCATTTGAAACAGCTATCCCATTCCTCAGTTTATACCCAAAAGACTTAAAATCAGCATGCTACAGTGACGCAGTCACATCAATGTTCATAGCAGCTCAATTCACAATAGCTAAACTATGGAACCAACCGAGATGCCCTTCAACAGACAAATGAATAAAGAAAATGTGGTACACGTACACAATGGAATATTACTCAGCCTTAAAGAAGAATGAAATTAAGGCACTTTCAGGTAAAGAGATGGAGCTGGAAAACATCATGCTAAGTGAAATAAGCCAATCCCCAAAACCCAAAGGCTTAATGTTTTCTTTGATAAGTTGAAGCTGATTCATAGTTGGGGGCAGGAAGTGGGGGGTGCGGGGGCTGAGGATGGGTAGTGAAGAATGAAGGAACTTTGGATTGTGAGGAGGGGAAGTAAAGGGAGGGGTGGGGTGGTGGGGATGGGAAGGACAGTAGAATCAGACAGACATTATTACCCTATATACAGGTATGATTATACTACTGGTATGACTCAGCACCATGTACAGCTAAAGGAATGAGAAGTAATGCTCCATTTGTGTAGAATATGTCAAAATGCATTCTATTGTCATGTATAACCAATTAGAACAAAAAAAAATAATTTTTTAAATCATAAAGAAAATGTAATCATATACTTATGATCTTCATTTGTCTTTGGGTTAAGGACATGTATCACCTACATGCACCTATACTACTGTCTAAGTAATAAAGAGTTTGATAATTGTGCTCATTACCTTTGAGAATATAATAATATAGTGGAATGTAAAAGAAAAAAAAAATTGCCAGGCACAGTGGCGCACACCTGTAATCCCAGCAGCCTGGGAGGCTGAGGCATGAGGACCGTGGGTCCAAAGGCGGCCTCAGCAAAAGCGAGGCACTAAGCAACTAAATGAGACCCTTTCTGTAAATAAAATACAAAATAGGGCTGGGGATGTGGCTCAGCGGCCGAGTTCAATCCCCAATACCCATCCCCACCCCCCAAAAATTTAAGCTGTCATCATGCTTAATGGTCAAAGACTGAATATTTTTCCCTTAGACAAAAAACAAGAAATGTCTAATGTCTCTGTTTCTGTTCAATATAAGAAAGTCTAGCCTGTACAATATAGCAAGAAACAAAGGCAACCAGTTTAGGATTAAAGATGTTATATATGTATTGTAAACATGATTATATAGAAAATTCAATGAAAGCTAAAAATATAAGAACTAAGCAGTGAGTTTTATAATGGTCACAGGACATGAGTAATACATAAAAATTATCTGTTTCTATGCTCACAATAGTTAATCAAAACCTGACATTAAAAAATATCACTAACAAAAGTATTAAAATATGAAATATTTATAAATAAACATGGCAAAAAGGCATGTAATGCTTGTAAGCTGAAATTATAAAACACTGCTGTAAGAAATTAAAGAACTAAGTATGTCTTCATTAATTAGTGGAGAAATATACCTTTTAATTGGTCAGAAGACTCAATATTTTTATTTTTTTATTTATTTATTTTGCGGTGCTGGGGATTGAACCCAGGGCCTTGTGCTCGCAAGGCAAGCACTCTACCAACTGAGCTATCTCCCCAGCCCTAAGACTCAATATTTTTAATATCTGACTCCCTCAAATTGGTTTATAAATTCAATTCGTTGCCATCAAAATTTAAGCAGGCTTTCTTGAAGAAACTGACAAGTTAATTCCAAAATTCACATGAAAATACAAAAAACTTAAATTGCAAAAATATCCTGGAAACAGAAGAATAAACGTGGAGTGCTAATACTAACTAAATTCAAGACTTACAGAGATACAATAATTAGAACAGTGTGGTACTGGCAAAAAGACAAATCAACAGCAAAGAAGAGATCCAGAAATAAACCTAAACATACAGAGACAGCTAATACTTTACACAGTTACAAAAGCAATTCAGCAGAGACTCGGTGGTGCTGAAACAATTATCCATATTCACAAGATTAAACTTCAGCCCCATCTCATAAAAAATTAATGAACTTAGATTAAAACCACATACCAAAAAAAAAAAACTATTAACTGCAAGTAGATTAAAGACTTCAATATAAATCCTAAAATAGTAAGGTTTATTCAAGAAATGTGAAGACAATTTTGTTTAAGCAAAGATTTTTAGATACGACACCAAAAGCACAATTTACAAAAAGATAACACTAATAATTAGGTTTCATAAAAATTAATATTTTCTGTTCTTCAAAGGGCAGTGAGAAAATGAAGACAAAGTCAAAGAAAGGAAAATATCTGCAAAGCACAGGTCTTTTAAAAAATGAACTTGCCAGCATGGTGGCACATACCTATGATCGGGAGTCTGAGGGAGGACAATCATGATTACAAAACCAAGGCAGGCATGATGGCAAATGCCTATAATCCCAGAGGCTCAGGAGGCTGAGGCAGGAGGATCCTGATTTCAAAGCCACTCTAAGCAACTTAGCAAGGCCCTAAGCAACTCAGGGACACTCTGTCTCTAAATAAAATATAAAAATGGGATGGGGATGTAGCTCAAGGGGGTAAATGCCCCTGGGTTTAATCCCCGGTACCAAAAAATACAAGAGTTCAAAGTCAGCCTCAGAAATTTAGCAAGGCCCTAAGCAATTTAGCAAGGCCCTGTCTCAAACTAAAAAGGGCTGTTGACCTGGCTCAGTGGGTAAGCACCCCTGGGGTTCAATCCCCTGCATCAAAAACAGATATATCTAAAATGTGTAACAAATTTTCAAAACTCATGAAGAAATCGTACAACCTATAAAAAATAGGGGAAAAGTTGAAGACATTTCACCAAAGAAAAGAAGGTATATTAAGACTATGAAAAGATGCTTCTTACAACATCATCAATCATGAGAAAAATGCAAAATTAAATCATACTGATAAACCCATTACACCTATCAGATTGCTAAAACTATACAATCTGATCATACAAAGGAGTTGGCAAGAATGTGGAAAAACTCTTATACACTGCTGATCTAAGTAAAATGGTATAACCACTTTGAAAAAGAGTTAAGCAGTTTCTTAGAAAGTTAAGTTCAGGGACTGGAATTGGGGCTAAGTGGTGGAGTGCTTCCTAGCATGTGTGAGATGCTGAGTTTGATCCTTGGCACTACATAAAAAATAATTAATTAATTAATTTTTTAAAAGAAGTTAATCTACACTACCATATGCTCCCACCATTCCTCTCTTAGGTACTTATCCAAAAGAAGTGGAAGCATATGTCCACATAAAACCTTGTACACAAATGCTCATAGCAACTTCAGTTATGATAATCAAAAAATGACCAACAGTGAAATGTCTATCAACAGGTGACTGGAAAGCAAATGTGGTACTTACATACAATGGAAGAATACTCAAATAAAAAGAAATGATGAATCTCAAAACAATTATGCTAAGTGAAAGATACAAAAAAGAACTACAGCACAATTCCACTTACATATGATTCTAGAAAAAAACAAATTCATCTATAGTAACAGCAGGTCACTGGTTGCCTATAAAGAGGATGCAGAAACAGGTGTTAAGTGAAGGTACAAAGGTAGACAAGAAATTTAAGGGGGTGATGTTATGTTCATTTCTGATAAATGATAAGATGTTCCACAGATGTAAACATACATGAAAACTTATCTCTAAATACACAAAATTTACTGTATGTCACCTATAACACGACTAAGTTTTTAACAATCTACAATGGGGCAGGGGGTGTAGCTCAGTGGTATAGTGCTTCCCTGGCATACACAAAGGACTGGGATCTACCTCACCATCAACAATCAAAAAAAAAAAAATTCCTGCACTGAATTTTTAAGAATCATACCGTGCCAAGGAAAACATTATGAAGCAATTCTAAATATTATATTAAAAATCAGATGTTAAGCAAAATAAGCCAAATTCAGAAGGCAAGGATCATATATTTTCTCTCTTACAAGGAAGCAAGAGAGGAAAAAGGAAAACAAAGATGGGGGCAGGGTGTGCAAATCTTGTGAAAATCGGAATAGAGGAAAGAGACCAAGAATGGGAGAAGGCAAGGGGTCCAGGAATGCTAGATACTGGCCAAATCATATTGTTATTCTATGTGCATGTATGAATATGTAACAACAAATGCCACATTGTATACAACTATAATGAACCACTTTAAAAAAAAGTGGCAAAAATAAATGAATAAAAATAAATCAGGTGTCTGCAAGTGAGGGCCACAGGCCAAATCCAGACATGCCCATGCTTTTATGTGTCATCTCTGGCTGCCTTCCCTACCACAAAGAGAGTTAAGTAGTTGCAAAAGAAACAATATTACCTACAAAATCAAATTATCTAACACATTTGTTCTTCAGTATCCCAAGGGATAGTTGCTGGACTTCCTGAAGATACCAAAATTCAAAGATGCTGAAGTTTCCTTTATAAAATGGTATAATATCTGCATATGATCTACTCACATTCTCCCATGCACTTTAAATCATCTCTACAATAGTAAAACCTGATAAAATACAAATACTATGTTAAAAGTTGTTACACTGGCCTGGAGTAGTTGGAAGGCTGAGGGTGGAGGATTTCAAGTTCTGAGGCCAACCTGGGCAACTTAGTGAAACCCTGTTTTGAAAACTAAAAAGGGCTGTGAATGTAGTTTAGTGGTAAAGCACCTCTTGGTTCAATCCCTAGTACTGCAAAAAAGTTGTTGGCGACTATATTGTTTAGAAAAAAGGCAGTAAGAGCACTGGTGATGTAGATCAGTGGTAAGGCACTTGCCTAATCTATGAGAGGGCCTGGGTTCAATTTCCAGTACTGGGGGTGGGGAGAGGAGGGGGGGGGGGAGACAAGAAAAAAAATCTGTACATATTCAGTACAAACACAATTTCTCCCCAAATACTTTTGATCTACAGTTGGTGGAATCCACGGATGCAGAAACCAGTGTTAGAGAGCCAACTATATGCAGCACTTTCAGGAACAGGTTGCTGATCTCTGCTACAAATCAAGAAATTATATTATAAAATTAATGGAATGGCAGGCACAACAGCACACACTGGCACATGCCTGTAATCCCAGCAACTTGGAGGCTGAAGCAGGAGGATTGCCAAGTTCAAAACTAGCTTCAGCAACTTAGTGAGACCCTATCTCAAAATAAAAATAAATAGGGGTAAGGATGTCATTCAGTGGTTAAGCTTCCCTGAGTTCAATCCCTGGAACCAAAAAATAATTTAAAAAAAATAAAATAAATGGCATAAATAAGAAATTATTGGGGGGGGGAGACAAATGTGGTAAAAGAATAATGAAGGCTTTCTAGAAAGCAAAATAAGCATATGGTTTCCAACCCATCCTATCATAAAACATGCCCACACGTATGTATAGTCAGTCTTTAGAAGCAATGAACATGTAACTTCAACCAAGATCAGATTGAAAATATTAAAAAATGAAAACTATGTACCAAACATGTACATACTTCTTTTCCTGTTATTACTCCAAAACAGTGTTGTACAACTACTGTATGCCATTTCCATTATACTGGGCATTACAAGTAATCTAGAGATGATTTAAAGTATATGCCAAAGTTATTTATAAATAACATGCCATTTTATATAAAGGACTTGAGCATCTGTAGATATTGGTATAAGAAGTGAGAGGGTGCTCCTGGAACTAATCCCCTATGGATTTTGAGGGAAACCTCTATTCTTTTAAACTCAGGGGATCAGAGGCATATAATGAATGAGAGAGGTAAATATAAATGTGGGAAGCATTTTAATATCCCCCTTTCTATGTATATTTACATATACCTAAACTCCATACTTTGTACTAAAAAAAATTCTTACCTGATTTGTTCAGTCTGTACAATCCCTTCCTTATGACCCTCCAAACGAGCAGCCAATCTCTCTTTATCAAGGCGCACACATTCTTCATCCTAGAAATAATCACTGGTTAGTAAACATTATCAATTTTTATTTTAAAAAAGATTTTTTTTTTTTTGCAGTGCTAGGAATTGAATACAGGACTTTGAGCTTACTAAGCATGCACTCCACCACTCAACTTTCATTTACATTTCAGAAAGAAAAATCAATGCTCATAATTTTTCTTACAAAATCCTCAGCTGCACAGTTCCAGGTATTACTGACTTTGCTAACTCTCATCAACTTTAAGGCTACTTTTAGTTACACAAATAGAATCACAAAAAAGTATATGCTGGATCATTTAAGATTAGAAATAACTACAAATGTTCCTCAACTTACAAAGGGGGTTACATTCTGATAACTCCATAATAAACTAAAAATAACACACAGACCACAAATGCATTTATTTTTTTTTCCACAAATGCATTTAAAATACTGAACTTAACATCATAGTTTAATATAACTTACTTAAATGTACTCAGAATACATACTCTCACCTACAGTTGGGCAAAATTATCTAACACAAAAACCAACTTTGTTATTAAGTGTTGGTCAGCAATTACAATTACTTGAGTGCTGTGCTGAAAGAGGAATACTTTCAAGTCAAGATGTATGTGTCACTTCTGAACAATTAAAGAAGCCAAAAATTTGTCTAGGATCATCTGTAAAAGCTTACCAAAAAACTTGCTTAGTCATTTACTTCTATGATTAAATGTTCTCACAATATGTCATTACTACTTTTATTCAGAAAGAAATCATACAACAAATGATCCTTAACTGAGGAAACTTATAACTAAACTTTATGGGAAACCTTCATCAGAGTCAAGAATTTCATTTTGGATCTAGATTTTTTTTTTTCATCTGTTGCCACAAGTCTCAAATCCAACAACACAAATCAAAACAGTAGAAGTACAACTTTAATCGTTTTCAAAGCAAGTTCCTCAGAACTTTAGAGGTTTCTTACAAAGTGCCCCCAGGTGACTTCAAGATCTTGACTAACATTCAATTTTGGTAGCTCAACTTTTCTTTCTTCTTTTTTGGTACAAGGGATTAAATCCAGGTGCTCACAATCACTGAGTCACATCCCAGTTCTTTTATATATTTTATTTAGAAACATCACCTCAGTGAGTTGCTTAGGGCCTGGTTAAGTCTCTGAGGTTGGCTTTGAACTCATGATCCTCCTGCCTCAGTCTCCTGAGCCACTGAGATTACAGGTGTGAACCACCGCACCCAGCTAGTTGGTAGCTCAACTTTATATTACTTCTATCATTTATTTATGTTAGGATGTCAGGTAAACTTCAGTTTGAAAAATATGTGACTACTTAAAAACAAGACAAAAATCAATAATTCTAATCTAGTCCAATGCCTATATGCAACAAATAAACCAAGGATCGGAACTGATGTCCAATGTCTAATGAATATGAAACTGTACTGAAAAAAAAGCACTAGCTTCCTCAACAGATTCAAAAATACAGGAAGCTCCAATTCTTGCACTAATAGTAATCTATCACTTAAAAATCTTCAAATGGACATGTCAGTTGAAATGAATGGGAGGCTATTTTGGCAAAAGGGTTATATTTTTCAAATTTGTAATAAAGGTATCTAACCCTTAATAGTCAAGTTCCTTAAGGAACCCTTCCCTCAAGGTTTCTTTTTCCTGGTATAATGCAATATACATGTACAAAACTAAAACTAAAAACTGCTTAGGTAGTATAAGTTTATATAATACTATATAACTCTATAAATGATCTGGAAAGAATTTTATACTATCTTCCATTGATTTACTAAGCTACTGATATCCTAACAATTTAGCATTTCCAACATGTTGCATTTTTTCAGACAATTAAATTGTGATGTTCAGACTTTTCTGAACCAATGGCATTCCTAACTACACTCACTTTGTCAACCATTGGTCACAATCTCCTCTCAAAGAAAGAAAATTGAGGAAATTTTCAATTTTACTGCCACAAAATTTGTACCTAGGCTAACAGGATGCCTAAGATCCAGACTGCCTTGGCTGGAGCCTCACACATGTAAAGAAAGTACCGCAAACTAATAAGAGTGAGGTGAGGATTATATGAATTAATATACATGAAGTATTGAGACTGTTCCCTAGCACACAGCAATAATAATAAATCAGTTGTCATTACTGTCATTATGTGAAAAACATTGGCTCTGTGTCTCAGATTATATGTAAATAAAATTACATTATTTTAGCATCAATTTTGTCACTGGTTGCACTATATGTAACTTACCAACCAACCCTGTCCCTTCAAGTTACCTTTCCTATCTTTGTGGATGCTTTACTGTTCATACAGCAGACAAAAAGTATATACATATTAATTGATTATGATAAAATAAGTCTAAAATAAGATTTATGGTTTCTAGCAATGTTAGTTAATAACACTGATGAAAACCGTGTTATTTTCTTCATTGTTAGTTGATAGATGATCGGTTTAATCATTTGTCAGATTAAGCATGTCTCTAGAGTATTAACTGCCATTTTCAGGGGGTTTATATGTAACTAATATGGGACTTGTTAAAAATTAACATAAATAAAGAGCATAATCATATAATTAAAATTCCTAAGGTTAACAATACTATGCAGTATACTAGGTAAATCAACTAATTTTCTTTACAAAGATAACTGCATTTTTTTAATTGGCAAAAACTGTATATTACGAATAGTATTATGTTTTGAAATACATATACATTGTGGCATGGCAATTGAGCTTAATAATTAACACTTGCATTATTTCACACACTTATCATTGAAATGAAAACACTAAAATCTTACTCTCAGCAGTTTTCAAAGAAAAATCACTCGGCAATTTTCACAGTACAATACACTTATTAACTATAGTCACCACGTTATGCAGTAGATCTATAAAGGTAACTATTTCTTTTTTTTTAAGTATTTATTTTATTTTTTAACACTTTTGATTTTTAAAAAATATTTAAACAATTTTTAAGTTTTTCATTTTCTATGTCGTGCTGAGGATCAAACTCAGGGACTCATGCATGCCAGGCAAGCACTCTATCACTGAGTTACAGCCCCAGTCCCATAACCATACTTCTTACGTGGCTTCTGATTCATGTAAACTATCCTTACTAACCAATATTAATATTCTATTTGCTAGCTAAAGTGGTACAAGAAATCTGGAACCCATTAAGTCAGTATTTTAATGAAGTAACTATAGTAAGCACTTCACGGCTTGAAAGAGTAAAGCAAATCCCCATACCTAACCTTATTCTAGGAGTAGGCAACTAGGATCCAAAGGCCAATTCTGGCCTACCACTATTTCACAAAAAGTTTACTGAAACACAGACATATCTGTTCATTTATGTATTGTCTGACTGCTCTCACACTACAACAAAAGAGTGGAGTGGGTACAACAAAGACTATATGGGCCAGAAAAACTAAAATATTTACTACCAGGCCTTTCATACAGAGTTTTCTGATCTCTATCTAATCCATATTTTTATAAATAAAGATATAAAAGCAGATAAAATGAATTGTCCATTATAAAGCTGGTATGTGAAAGCCAACACTACAATTCAAACTACTTATTAATCAACTTCTTTTTTTACCACGAAAAAATTTTCCAGAAAGAGAAAATATCTAAGATTACTACAAACAATTCCTGTTAGCACACAATCTCAATTTCAGTAACAATATGAATGATTTTTAACATAAATTCTATTACCTCAATTCTTGGTTTCTTTGCTTCTGCTAAAACTTCATCTGCAGCTCGTTTGACTTTAAGAAAAAGAGAAGTAAATAAATGTATAGTTTTGGGATGGGTTAGTGAAAGTTCCAAATAAAAAGATGTAATAAGGCATACCTTGAGTGGATCGCTGAAGACCTATTTCGAGAGGGGCACTTCTGTCTATACTTGCTGATGTTGCTGAAAAGTTAAGATT
Source organism: Sciurus carolinensis (assembly GCF_902686445.1). Classification (NCBI taxonomy): domain Eukaryota; kingdom Metazoa; phylum Chordata; class Mammalia; order Rodentia; family Sciuridae; genus Sciurus; species Sciurus carolinensis. The sequence continues at coordinate 94,094,765 of NC_062224.1, forward strand.
CATATAAACAGATCAATATTTAAACACATATTGGATTTTATTAAAAGTAAAATTCTCTTGGGCTGGGGATTTAGCTCAGTTGGTAGAGTGCTTGCCTTGCAAACACGAGGCCCTGGGTTCAATCCTCAGTACCACAAAAAAAAAAAACAGTAAAATTCTCAAGCTTTGTTATAGTTTGTATTTCTGTGTGGGAACTTAGGCAAGAAGAAAGTAAATTTTAAAGCATCACTGTAAAAGTATTTTATTAAAAAAATTAATCTACATTAGAAAGTTTATAAGGACAAACTAATTTTAATAATTTAGCTTACAAATTACTGAGATGCTATGACTAAAATTAACTGTTTGCCTCAAAGCCTTTACTCCAGAATCACAACACAGTATATTAAAACATTTACCTAAACATAAATATGAACATACATATATGAGGGTAAGTTTTTAAAGTTAATGTTCACATTAAGTATGAAATCTTTAGTTCTTTACAATTGATAGAAAACTCTCAATTGTCTTTTGAATTATTTTTAATGACTCAAAGTAACGGAACCATAAAAAAGAGGTGTAGGGTTGGGGCTGGGGCTCAGTGGTGGAAAGCTTGCCTAACATGTGTGAGGCACTGGGTTTGATTCTCCTCAAGGCATACACAAAAATAAGCAAAAAAAAATAAAGGCATGCTGTCCATCTACAACTAAAAAAAAATTTTTTTAAAGGGGGTGTATACCTGTCCCCTTAACCTAGTTTCCACCACCCTATGTGACCACTGGTTGGTTACATAGTTTCTTTCTGTAGATATACGAAATACAAAACAATACTTTTATTTTTACCTTTTATTGACACAGTAGTCTGAATACTGCTTTTCTGTTTACATAACAGTATTCTCACTTACATTCCTCCATATCAGTATATGAAGCATTTCCTTTACTTTACAACTATGGTATATGCTATTGTATGGATTACAATTTATTTAACTAGCTCCCTGCAGATGAGCAGTTCTAACAGTCTTCTGTCATTACCAACAATGGTACAATGCAACTTTATATATATGCCTCTTCATACATTTTCAAGTATGCCTCCATAATAAAGTTCCAGACAGGATTTCTAAGTCAATTTTGTGAAGACAGATTACCAACAATGTCTTCAATAAGGGTTGTAACAACTGAGACTATAACCAACAATACAAAATGTTTCCTCATAATCTTGCTAGAGCATATTATTAAACTGTTAGGTTAAAAAAAATGCTATCTTTGTTCAACATTTCTAGCAATTAGAGAAATGCAAATCAAAACTACTCTAAGATTTCTTCTCACTCCAGTCAGAAAGGCAATTATCAAGAATACAAGCAATAACAAGTGTTGGCGAGGAGGTAGGAAAAAAGGTACATTCATACACTGCTGGCAGGACTGCGAATTGGCATACCACTCTGGAAAGTAGTATGGAGATTTCTCAGAAAACGTGGAATGGTCCCAGCTATCCCACTCCTTGGTTTATACTCAAGGACTTAAAATTAGCATATTACTATGACACAGCCACATCGCATTTACAGCAGCTCAACTCACAATAGCTAAACTATGGAACCAACCTAGGTGTCCTTCAACAGATGAGTGGAAAAAGATAATGTGGTATTATTTTTACACAATGGAGTATTACTCAAAGAATGAAATTATGGCATTTGCCAGTAAATGGACAGAGCTACAGAATATCATGCTAAGTGAAATAAATCAATCCCAAAAAAACATAGGCCAAATGTTTTCTCTTAATATGTAGATGCTAATTCACAATAAGGAGGGGAAGAATAGAGGTACTTTAGACTAGGCAGAGGGGAGTGAAGGGAGGGGAGGGGTAGAGGAGAAGGACACTAGAATGAATCAGACATTAATACCCTTGTATATATATGACTACATGACAGGTGTGTTACTATATTGTGTACAACCAAAAGAATGAGAAGTTACACTCAATTTATGTATATGTCAAAATGCATTCTGTCATGTATATTTAAACAAAAATGTTTAAAATGCCATCTTTGAATAAAGTTTATAACTGATTTTGAATAAAATCAGCATATTTTCTTTGGATTTGATCATCTTTTCTGTAAATTGTATGACCATAATTCATGGTTTTTAGTTTCTTTTGGTATATATTTTCAGAACCACATATTAGTTGAGACTGGCTTTTTTCCTGTGATAAGAGTTGAAATATTTTTTACCAGATGTCAAGTCTTTTATTAAAATATACAACATAATACCTTTATCAAACTATTAACTGAATAATCCCACTTTTTCCCCAGTGATCTGACATGCCTATTTCTGCACCTTAAATTAACATATGCACTTCCAGTCTAATAGATTAAAAAACTGTTTATTAAACTCTCTCTCTCAGTTCTTAAAATTATTAGGGATTTGTTAAAAGTTCCAAACTTTAGAATGGCTAATCTTTTTCTCTTGCTTTTCTACTATTTTCTAGTACACTTACTTCAAATTGTAAAATCACCTTGTCTAGTTCTATCCCCCTTTAAGAAAAACTGTCTGGACTGTTACAGAGATCATAGTAAAAATATATACATAAAATTTAAGAGCTAATGTCTTTTATTATGTCATGTCTAAGAACATGGTGTTAACATTTGTTCAACTTTTTCATTTAATGGTTAAATAAACAGTTTTTGCAAATTAGCAGAACAATAGACCTGATGACCAAATTTATTTGCCCTAAAGATATCGCAGGAAATGACTTGGATAAATAAATGCCAACTCCTTTCAGATTTTAAAAAGAAACACCATTTGCTCTAAAGTACTACCCTAAAAATTGCCTATTTACCAGGCTCACCTGAGATGCTTTTTTAAGGCTAGAAAATCCTAGAGCCTATTCCAGATATTTTTCTAAAAGGGGGGAAAAAAACAAAACCTATTTTTCTCAAGTATACCACAGGATTCTCACATTTCAAAGTTAGGGGAACACTGTTCCAAATAATTAAATTTCCTTTAAATTTTTTTTTTTTTTTGTGGTGCTGGGATTGAACCCAGGGCCTTGTGCATGCGAGGCAGGCACTCTACCAACTGAGCTATATCCCCAGCCCTGCTTTAATTTTTTTAAAAAGAAAAAAATGAATAAAATGCTTCCCTTATCCTTACCAACTCCATTCCTTTGGAGGAGAACTGGGATTCCTTCCTCAACTCTAGAGTATCAATTTCCCTTACATGAGAGTAAACACGTTTAGGACAGGTATTCTGCATTTTTGCAGAGTACCCAGCATAATGCCTTTAAGAATAAGCATTCAATGACCTTAATTTGCTGAATTAAGGTAACACAGGAAAAAAATACTCCTCATGATGATCTCCCCATTATACACAAGACTACAGTAATCAATCTTACTCCTTAACACCATGTTTTAATATAATGATTAATCTGTACTCTGTAAGACAGCAAATTATTTCTTTTATTCAGTTAAGCACCTACTATGTAACTCCATTCTAAATGCTGGGAATTTAATAATAAGACAACTGTCTCTCTTAAGGTTTACCCTACAGTGGAATAGACAGAAAATATTTAAGTAAACAATAAATACATAATTTCAGGTAAATGTATAAGATTTGAAAAAAAATGAACCAGAATCATACTATACTCATCAGTTAGGATGGAAGTAACACTATTTTGTTGTAAAGAGAGTGGTCAGAGAAGTCTTCTCTCAGAGAACCTATGAACACAGCTTTGAATAAAACAGTAAGGAATTGAGACTTTTTACAATGGAGAGAAACAATTCAAGACAGAGAAAAGCAACCACAAAGGCTTTAAGATTAGAACAGAGAGAAAATTAGAACAAATAAAAATTAATTAAAAATTTTAAAAAGGAAAAAAAAAGAACAGATAGAAGACTAATGAGATTCCTGTGAGCAAAGGAAGACTGGTAAGAAGATGAGGTTACATAGATTTAGGTAGAAGCAAAATCATGGCAGCCAAGGTATGGAATATGAGCATTAATCTAAGTGTGATGGGAAGTCACAGATGGCCTTGAACAAGTAAGTGACACAATAAAGTTCTTAGGCTTTTTAAAAGCAGTCACTCTTAATTGCTAGGCACAGATTACCCTGTAAGAAAGAGTGAGGAACTGTGAGGAAGTTATACAATAGTGTAAAAAAGGATGGAACAGGATGGGAGAACAATTTTTTTTTAAAGTTGTCCTAAGTTTAAGGATAGAGAAAAAAAACTTTGCTGATAGAGTGAATGTGAGATGAGAGAGAAAGCAAAAGATTTCACCATAGTTTTGGGCTAATCAATTGCATAAACAGAGTACTATTACTCATTATCAAAATGGTAAGAACAAACTCACTGTTTTTGTTTCGTGTGAGGGTAGAAGGAAAGGAGCAAATTGGACATGCTTCTTTGGATGTTAAATTTCATATGCCCAACACACACACACACACAAAAAATTCAAATGTCTATTAAACATCTCAGGAAGATGATGACAGTGAGTTTATAAATTTGGAGCTCAAGAAGTCAACATGGGAGATAAATGCAGATGACCCCATCATGCTGCCTACATTTTAAAATCCACTTAGAAATCTGACTACTCCAAAACTTAATTATTAATAACCTGTTATTTACCAGAAGCCTTATCAATAACATAAACAATTGATTTACACATATTTTGTATATGTATTATATATGGTTTAAAAAAAACCCTCAAGATTCATGAGAAATCACTTTTTATTGCAATACACAATTTGCTGGAAAGGCAATCTGCTCACGAGGAGATGATTAGCATTACACTGTATTTTAAGGAGTTATTTACAACCCCTGAGCTATATCATTATAATAGCCATGAAATAGGTGGCTACAAAATTACTATATACTTCAGTTAATTTTATACAGTTAAGATTTAATACTGCATCTTCACATTTGCTTTTACTATTACTGGCACTATGTATGGTCTATAATTACCTGTGTAAGTCATGATAAATTTCAACTTTTTATAATAGACTTTATGTGTATTATATAAGTTTTGATAAATTTTAACTTTTTATAATGGACTTTGTGTGTATCTTAGGATAGGTAAATGATAAAATAGGCTGTTATCTACATATATTTTATGCATTCATGACATACCTTTTTTAAAACTCCTTTCAGTATTTCTAAGTTACATGGTTCATATGTGAGTTTACTCAAATTGTCACAAGTCTCCCCCAAAAAAGAAATCCACATATAAGTAAGTGGACCTGCAGAGATCAAACACATGTTGTTCAAGGGTCAACTGTATTTAAAGTTCATAAGAACGTAGAGGGTATTTAAATAATAAAACTGGAAGAGGTCACCTTAAGATTTAGGGTTAAAAGAAAAGTCAAGTCATAGAAAACTTCTAGATTTTAAGATCAAGCACAGAAATAACCAAAAATATAGGGAAAGGTGGAAAATGAGTAGGAAGAGAGTCAAAAGAACCTGGTGCCCTGGTGCTCCAAATGACAAATGAAGAAAAACTTTCAAACGTGGGAATGATGGGCGGGGGTTGTAGTGGTAATGTGCTCACCTAGCGCATGTGAGGCACTACACCACATAAAAATAAATAAGCAAAATAAAGGCACTGAATCCACCTTTGACTAAAAACTATTTTTTAAAAAAATGGGAATGGTTAATAGTAACAAATGTGCTGACAGGTCAAGAAAGTAAGTGGGCCCAAAGGATAGCATAAGTCTCAGTTGACCTGAGATTGATTTCAGTAGGACAGTAAGGGTGAAAGCCAGATAGGAGTGGCTTTCAAGATAAAGCAGCAGCAAAGAACTTTGCAAAGAATTTTGCAGTAATAGAGACAGCAGATAAAACTTGAAGTCCAAAAACCTCTTTTTTTTTAATGAGATATCTTACTCTATGTATTCTAAAAGGTAATGATGCAGAAAAAAGGAGAAAACTAATTGAGGCAAGACAGAAACAGTTATTTACAGAAGAAAAGTCTCTGAGAATGTGAAAAGAATCCACATACAATGAAGCGGGTGACTGGCCTTAGGAACAAAGACAGCTCAATCACTGTAACTAGAAAGAGGAGCGTATGGACAGAGCTAGGTTATTTATTTTAGAGGGAATATAAATTTTCTCTCTAATACTTCTTATTTCAGAGGGGGGAAGAGAAACCATTCTTACTTAAGAGTGAGCAATTTAAAATGTACTCACATGCTTCACCATTGAGATATCCAAGTAGATCTTTTCGGTCAGGTCTTCTAACCACAGGAATATTTTCAGTCTGAAGCCAAAATTTTAAATTAAATATTAAATAGATAACAACTATATGAAACCTGATAAGCTCATATAATCTCTAAATTTATTTCAACATATCTTGGTAACATTAAGATCACATTTGTAAAAAAATATGCTAAGCTGAAAGAACCTAAAATTCTTGAAGAATTTTTAAACATGTTTATTTTTAGTAATTTTATTTTGGAAATTCCAGCAAGATAAATTAAAGATAATTATTAGAAAGAAAACAGTAATTCTATCTCTTTTCAAAATATTAATTACAGTCTTTTTTTTTTCTCATGGCTTACTCTAGATATTTATTTTTTAATTGCATTCAGTATGTTTGCAAGTCAGATTAATACCTTTTAGTCTACTTTCTCACTTTATGCAGTATCTCAACAGTCTTTCTCTTCGCACACAAAAACCAGGCCTCTTCAAAATAGCATGAACTCTTTCAAATAAACTAAACAAAGCATTAAAACTAAATTTTGATAACTAACAACATGTTGTTTAGACATGAAAAAAAGTACAGGAGATTATATAGGAAAATGTATGGTGGTTTTTTACCTTCTACTTATTTCTTTTTATCCTTGAGTATGTATAAATTCTGTAAACGGGGGAAAAAGATTTAAAAATTGAATTGAAAAAAAATGTATCCATTTCAGAAAAATGGACAATTTTCCTTTACTAATCTACATTAAAAGAAGTGAGCGAACAAAACTGTGTATTTTAGGCAAGAGTAATATTTGGGCCATGAATTTAATTAATCATGTCACTACCACAACTGCTATATAATTTTTTTAATGTTAACAGTGTAAGAAAAAATGATTATATAGGTTTGAATCCTTTGTCACTGTAAATAAGCAATAAAAAGAAGTAAGAAGAACCCTCAGTATCACTGGCCAATTATCTCACAATGAATATATTTCACTATGCCAAACATTCTGCACTTACATCTTGATTACTTAGTTTAACTGTACTTAACTGCTTAAAAATTAATCTTTTTTTTTCCCCAAAAGGTCAGGCTAAATTTTCATTTCTGCTTATGACTATAGAAGTTTAAAAGTCCATGGGTTGTGTGTGTTTGTGTGTGTGTGTGTGAGGGTGTGTGTTTGCATGTTTTTTACCCAAACCAGTCATTATGAAATATTATAGTTTAAATATTTGAATTAATTTTCTTTAAATTACTATTTCTAAGTCTAATAATACACTTCACTGCTTAGTCACTATTCAATTACATACACATTACAGGCAACTAAAAGACATTAAGTCTACTCACACTAAAATAGGAGCAGTGGGTCAAAAATACCTATTTCAAGAATGGTCTCCTCTCAAGAAAGAACAAATAACACCAAGAAACTAGAAAAGGGGAGCCCCGGAACTTTAGAATTCTACACCTTTAATTTAACAAATATCTCAAGAAAAACGATATTGGAATCTTATGTGACCAAGGATCCTAAGGTCCACAGAAACAGTAACTATTAGTTATATACCAAAACAATTCTAAGAGAACATCATCTGTAAATCTAAACTGAGTACTTAAAACACCTTTATTATCCCAAAATAAATAGATATATGAAAGAAAAAACCACTCCAATTGCTACCTAATTCAATTTTTAAAGATGATATAAAATATCTTTACAGAGATGCCACTATTTTTCTCCACTATTTACCAAGTAGTTTCACTATCACTTATTTTTTAAATAAGTATTTGACACTAAATATGTATATCTCTCTCAGAAAAGCAGAGCCTATGTTTAATTCTTACAAAGTCCATCAAATGAAGTGATACTTTTTCAATTGCTTTAAGTAGCAAGTTATTATTTAAGACACCTTGAGTAAGACAGCAATCTCAAAAACTAGTTGGAAGGGAGGAAAGGTTTAGAAAAGTAAATTTTACACAGTTAAAATGCAAACTAGCAATAGTATTAGATAACTCAAAAAGTAGTTCTAGTGATGACAGACATGAAGATATTTGTGAAGTTTGAATAAAACCACTTAAGAACTGTAAGAAATAAAATAATATTTACAAACTAATACACTTAAAGTATGCGCTTGTAAGAAAGTTAAAACAATTATTTTAAGTAGGTATTTCATTATTTCAATATCTAAAAAAACACTACATTCAAATTCTACCAAAAAGGATCTGCGGCTTTCATTTTAAAAACAGTATCATCATTTGGGGGCATTTTATTTGGGTATTTATGGAAATTTGCAATGCTGTACAGTTATCATACCCAAGTAACTGGTCTATTTATTGATTGATTATAATAAACTGCATTCCTATAGATGAAAGAATGTCATCATCACAGCCTCTATTAAATCAGTTATTTTCAAATCGTTTCTAAAGACTTTTCTGAGTAACAGATTTTCAAACACTGAAAAAGCAAACAAAACTGAAAAGAAATGAGTTTATCAAGGGAATATGAAAATAACTGTTAAATTGATTAATTCTAAAATGATGTCTCTTAATACCAATTTTTATGACCAAAAATTTTTTTTCCCAAAAACATCAGGATTCCTCCTACAGCTTATAATTTTTATAAAAACATCTCTGTGCCTCTAAAAACGTCTACTGTAAAGAGAGTAAACTGAGATACATTATTACCCTATGTACATGTATGACTGCATGAACAGTGTGAACCTACATTGTGTACAACCACAGAAATGAAAAGCTATACCTCATTTGTGTATAAAGAATCAAAATGCAGTCTGTAAAAGTTAAAAATTGAAAAAAAATTCCTATTGTTATAACTTTACCTGTATTTTACACTTTAAAAAAGTCACATTTTATAAATTTCGTATTAATCATATAGTAGCCAAATTTTAATCCTCCAAGAAACTTTTATACATTTGTAATCCTTGAGGAAAATTATTCGTGCCAAACCATACCTATAAATAAAAGTAAAAAAACAAGTTTTAAAATAAACCCTACTTACAGCTGCACGACGGACATAAACAGGATGAGAAAGGTGCACATTATTAAGTAGAAATAAAATGGAATCCAAAGTGTAGTACTCTCTGGGTTGGCCTTCTTTTCCAGTCCTGAAATAATTAAGGCAAAATTTGTATTCACAATTTAAATTCAATTCTTTAGATTTAGGTATATGTATTCATTCACCTTTACCCACTTTGCCATCCAACAGTGTATTTAACATGGCTAACAAAAATATACATAAATGCCTAGCTCAGTGGCACACACCTGTAACCCCAGTGGCTCAGGAGGCTGACAAAGGAGGTTCACAAGTTCTAAGCCAGCCTCAGCAACTTAGTGAGGACCTAAGCAAATCAGGGAGACCCTATCTCTAAATAAAATATATAGAAGTGCTGGGGATGTGGCTCAATGGTTAAGGGCTTCTGGGTTTGATCTCCAGTGCCAAAAATAAAAAAATAAATAATTATCAGCTATAGAATGAAGAATCCTTAAGAGAGAACAATCAAACTGTAATAATACAGTCTAAAGGTGCAAATTCTCCAATGCTGTCACCTATGAATAAGCTGCCCTAGAAGATCACCAATTTATATCTGATCAAACCTAGGTGGGGCCATAGTTTGTGTGCAGTGCCTGGGACACTGGGGTTGTGTATTACTAGCTTAATGTTCAATCCCACCCTTTACCCTACTTAAAAAGTCATATAGCTCTGAAAGATTTTACAGCAAAGAAGCAGATCAAAATGCAAAGGGTGGGCTGGGGAGATAGCTCAGTTGGTAGAGTGCTTGCCTTGCAAGCACAAGGTCCTGGGTCCGATCCCCAGTACTGACACACACACAAAAAAAAAAAAAAAATGCAAAGGGTATGGAAGATAGAAAGAGATGGGTATATAATCCCACCTCTCACTATATCTACCCATCAAATAATTCAAATGTACTATTTGAATTCATTTGAATATGGCCCACTATAACCAGTCCCAAAAGAACTTTTCTACAATTTCTACATTAATGTATTTCAAACCACAGATCAATTATCAGTTACTGTACAAAGAAATTTACTACAACCAAGTTTTTTCTTATGAGAGAGGAAAAAATAACGCACTGCATGCAATAAGGGTATGTAATGTTTTATACACACATACATCTTTACAGCTGTACATACGTATATAGAAAAGAAAAATTTCTCAGTGATTCACTGTTAAAAAGTCTGAAATCTGTTTTAAGCATTCCTTTTTCACTGCCTTCAATGAACTGCTGTCAAACATGTTCTTTTTGCAACTCTTATGCCTTTAGGTATATAGTTCCATCATCCTAAAGGACTAATCCACCACTTTTTTTTTTTTTTCATTCAAAGAAGTTTGTTTTTTGTTTGGAAAGAGTACTAGGAATTGAACCCAGTGTTTTGTGCTTAATAGGCAAGCACTCTACCACTGAACTACATCCCCAGACCTCCCCTAACTCAGAATTCTTACGCATTCTGGGTGGAAATGGGGTGATGGGGATTGAACTCAGGGGCACTTTACCACTGAGATACATCACCAGTCTTTAAGACAGGATCTCAATAAACTGTCCAGACTTGCAATCCTCCTGCCTCAGCCTCCAGAGTAACTGGGATTTCAGGTGTGTGCTGCTGTGCCTGGGTTCTCACCCATTCTGTAAAGCTTATTCATTTGTTCATGCATTTATTCAAAAAAGTTCTGCAGGATGCAAATACGTCAAATACTTCTATGAAACCTTCCTTAAAATACCTGTAACTAGAAATAACTGTTTTCTTATGAGATAGGAAGCATTTCACAAGTTACCTATCTCTATCTCTTCTATTTGGATTAATTCTTTTGAGTCAGGAGCCAGGGTCTCAGCAGTTTTTCCATTTGTTGAATTAAACTGCCCTAAACCCTGAGTACTCATTATCAATTTTTTAAAAAATATATATCCATTAAAAATCCAATCAACAGCTGGGGTTGGAGCTCAGTGATAGCGCACTTGCCTACCATGTGTGAGGCCTCAGTAAATAAGCAAAATAAAGATATTGTGTCCATCTACAACTAAAAAATATTTTTTAAATAATCCATTGTATTGTTTATGCAATTTCTTTCAAAGGATAAAACACAAGAAACTCAATATAGCATTTAATCAGTATTTCACAAAGCTAATTAAATAAGGCTAAAAAAATACTAAAATTCCCAGTTCTTCATCGCCTTTTCATAAAGCTCATTCTACTCAAACAAAATGAATAGGAAAGTTATGGCCCAAGGGTCAAATTATCAAAATGAAGCATCGATGATAGTGATCAATCATTAAACAGGCCCCAAATTATTAAAACTATCTCTAGATGTTTTCCTGAGCGTCTTCAATTCACTAAACCTCCACGTGGCATGAACTGACGTCCCAAAACAATTTTCTTGAAAACGCACTTTCCAAAAAAATCACACGCCATCCATTTTTTAAATCTGTAAAACTCATTTCAATTGATCAGTAACTTTCTCCCTGAAAAACTCCTGCTTTCACCTCTGGCACTGGTTGTGATGACTCTTCCAAATTCAGCAAATCTCCTTCCCACCCTAGCTCCACGCAGTCATGCCCTTCTCTCTTCCTGAGGAATATCCTCCCCAATTACTAAGGGAGAAGAAACTGACCAGGAGCTGCAGAAGCCACCTGAGAGAGAACACACGGCAGTCTCGAAAAGAGGGGGAAAAAAAAGGGAAAAAAAAAGACGACTCCGGCACCAGACGGTGAGCCCCTTTGTGCACCTACGTCCAGGTGCACTTGTGCACCAGCCCTACACGTTGCTGTTGCTGGTACATTTGATACATGCCGGGGAAAAAAGAACTGGCAAAGTCAGAAACTCCCGTGTGCCCCTTCCCTTTGGCTTCTCAGAGATTTTAAGGGATGGACGGCTCGAGACACAGTCCCACCTCTTCCCTCCTCACCCTAAAAGTGCAACTTGGGCTCCAGAGGGAAACTTTTCTCCAGCGCACCCGTTGATGCCCCATCCCCAAGGGAAACAGGGGGAGGGGTCAGGAAAGAGGTCGCCTGGGGGCGCCCAACGCTGCCCTGCCAGCCCTAGGCCGAAGCCATGCCGGACTCACCCCCAAACTACATAGTTGGTCTTCACATTCTTGGGCCAGGAGAACTCGCCGAAGATCACTTCGTCTCCCTTCACCACAATCTCCTTCTTCTGGATGTTGTACTGTCGCAGGACGCTGAGCACGTCCGCCATCTTCCCCCCCCTCGCCGCCGCCTGCCCCGGGCGCCGCCGCCACCGCCGCCGCGTCTGCCTCCTTCTTCCCCCGTCGCCTCGCCCTCTTCCTCCTCCTCCGCCGCCGCCGCCGCCGCCGCGAACCAACAGCAGCAGAACTAACAGCCGTCCTCGACTACGACAGCAGCACGGGCAGTAGCCACCCAGGCCGCCAAGGACCCCGCGCTATAAGGCAAGGCCCCGCCGCTGGCTGCCCGCGGAGAACGCCTGACTGCGCGCCTCCAGCGCCTCCCGGCTGCCGCCAGGGGGAGCCGCGACTGCCCGGGAAAATGCCCCTCCCAGACTCCTCCTCCGCACCCAGTCGAATCCCAGCAACGCGCGGCGCACTCACACCGCACCCACGTCCGGCGCGCGCACGGGGATCACTGCCGGGCGCGCTCCCTCGGCGGCGACAGGTGCGCGCGCACCTGCACGGCCGTTCGGTACTTCCATCCCTAGAGCGCGCACTGAGAGTTCGACGCCCTGTCTTGCGTGAGGCCGCCGGCTCCCGCGGCCCTGCTTTGGCGAGGGTGGAGCTCGGCGGGGTTTGCCGACCACTGGAATCGCCTATGGTACCCACAACTAGGTCGGACCCACACCTAGCAAAAGGTCTCTAGATCCTACTGATCTGGATAAGCCCTTTTAGAAGTGTTGGGCTTTGGGGTTTCTGGACCTGGGGTTTAGTTTTAGCGTTTTGTTTTGATTTTTTTTTCTTTTTTTGTTTTTTTCTTTTTTCTTTTCTTTTCTTTTTCTTTTTTTTTTTTTTTTTTTTGGCTTTGCAGAAGAAAACCAAGTTCGGTGGAGAACAGTTTTGGCACAGCTATTTGTTAATGGTTTTGACCTTCTTATTGCAGCTATAGGTTAATGGAGAAAAAGGAATTAATGTGAGAATAAGGTGAAAGCGTCTAACAAGTTAACAAAATATCATAAAATATTTGGATCTTCCTGCTCCTTTCCTTAGGGAATAACTTTTTCCATCCTGGTCCCTTCTAGCCAATCACAAAGGGCTACAAATGGTTCCAAGTTGTAAAAGGGAAAGTTATTCTGACAGAAACCCCAAACTAATTAAAATTCTTTTGGACAACCCCTTGTTTAAAATCGAACTCAAAAGATTCACTGGTGTCCTTGAAGAATTGGGAACATTTAAATAAATTCAATACACCAGTAGTGCCTTACCCAACATATCCAGGGTCCCCCTCTCCCAACCCCCGCCTTTTCCTCACTCTTCTTTCCTGTGTTAGAAGAGGGGAAAGGCAATTTTGTGATTGACAAAATAATTCCTTCACCAGTTTTGAAAAAAAAAATTTTATGTGCAGCAAATAGCCCTACAGATATAAAAGTTTGTGGTTCATTTCCTATACCATGTATTGCTATTTTGCAACTGTGAGTTGAAAAATTTTGACTGTTCCAGGAATATTTTCAATTCAGTATTTTCTTGAACCTCCCATACACACATACTATAAAGAACTGACTGCTCTTGTGTATTCCACAAAATCTTTTTATTCATACCTGTAGGAGAACACCAAGTATTTCTTGGCTTCCCTTGTTAATTGACTTGCCTTCCTCCTCATATACAAAACTAAGGAAGGATAGACCTGAGTCCGTGGTATCCTAATGTGTAGCACATTCTTGGGTACATAATAAGCTTCTTGGATGGAGGTTCAGTAAATGGTGAAGTAATAAGCAGATGGATGAGTTCAAGGAATTCAAGGTTACATGATAGATTAAGTTCCCCAAATGATATTTCATTTCATTTCATATACAGATAATATCCAAACCATCTCCTTAAAATTACCCCACTAGGCTCCCAGCAAGTTGGAGACCTTCCTCAGCAACTTGATAAGAACCTCTCTCAAGAATTTAAAAGGGCCAAGGGTGTAGCTCAATGATAGAGCACCCCTTGATTCAATTCCCAGTGCCACACACACACACACACACACACACACATTACCCCCTAATGTTGGTTTAATGAAGAATAGAAAAATGCAATAAAAAGCAATATTAATAGTAGAGATGAAAATTTAGAAAATTATTTAGAAAAAAAAGTAGTCATTTCTTTGTCTTGGGCAAAAGATGTTCATTTCTCCTGTCATGAGCTCTGGAACAATACTTTGGAGCAGGAGTTGGAGCTCAGTTCGTAGAATGCTTGCCTATCAAGCACAAGGCCCTGGGCACTGCAAAAAAGGAAGGAAGGAAGGAAGGAAGAAAGGAAGGAAGGGAGGGAGGGAGGGAGGGAGGGAAGGGAGGGGAAGCAGTCATAAGAAAGTACCATGTATTATGTGTTTTGGAAATAGTGGATCCAAGATCATTACCAGGGAGTTTTACCACTGCCTCAGTTGTAAACAATACCTGTCCTTTCCAACAATGCCCAGGGGTTGTTTTATTCCAATGCCTTTTCCAAATGACCCTAAGGTTTAGCTCATACAAGGTCTGTTTAGGTAGGCATTTTGGAAATGCAGTTTGAAGGTAATTCTAGAGATGTTATAAGTCTCTTAAAGTATTTATATTAGCTGTAACCAGTAGAATGTAGGATTTGAAGTAAATTTTTCAAATACATGGAAGAGGTAGAGGATGTTAACTTATATAGTAATAATCTGTGTGTACCAGAAAGGACAGATATTGTTGCCATAAAGAATAATGGAAATAAAAAGGCACATGAAAGCTGAGTTTTCTAACAGCTTTGATAATTTTAGTTTTAGGACTTCAATAGTTATTTTACTTTTCCTAAAGTTTGTGGAAGATAATTATGTGGATTATAGCTCTGCAGCAAAGAAAAGCCTACCTTTACAATCTTGCCTATAGTATACCCTTAAGTGGATAGAAAGTGCAACCTATAAGATTGTCCGACTAATGTTGGTTCCATATTTTTGCCAACTGATCTCTTCTAGTGCATTCAGTATTTTACTTAAGAGGTACTTTTACTGGCTTCTTCCTTAGATAATTGCAAAACATCTGAACGTTTTTAACCTGTATGATCCATTGTGTAGATATTTTTACTATCTTTGTAGTTTTATATCTTCCAGAATACCATAGAGTTAGAATCATACAGTATATAGCCTTTTTAGATGGGTTTCTTTCACTTAGTAATGTGCATTCACAGTTCCTCCACAAGTTTACATGGTTGATAGTGCATTTCTTTTTAGCACCGAATAATATTCCATTGTCAGGATATATCACAATTTATTTATTTATTCACCTACTGAAGAACATTTTAGTTGCTTTCAAGTTTTGGCAACTGTGAATAAAGCTGATATAAATATCTGCATACTACTACACCACCCCTTCAATGATCAGAATCTAGAGAACATTGACAACGCTCAATGCTGTTAAGGGTGTGGAGCAACAAGGGACTCTCATTTGTTATTGGTGGGAATGGAAGATGGTGCAGTCACTTTGGTAGACAATTTGGGAGTTGCTTACAAAACGAAACATTCTCTTACTACACTCCAGCAACCTTTTCCCTTAGCATTTAAACAAACGTATTGAAACTTATATCAACTTTATTCACAGTTGTAAAAACTTGGAAGCAACTAAAATGCTTTCAGTAGGAGAATGGATAAATAAATTGTGGTACATGCTGACAATGGAAGAAACTGCCAAATATGGAGCATCTTTCCATGTGCTTATTTGAGATATGTATGTCTTCTTTGGTGAAGTGTCTGTTAAGATCTTTGGCCCATTTTTAATCTGGTTGTTTTTTTTCCAATTGTTGAGTTTTAAGAATTCTTAATATATTTTGGATTACAGTAATTTATCAGATGTCTCTAGCAAATATTGACAGGTCTTCTTTCAAAAGGAGTTTTTTTTTTTGGTTTTTTGTTTTATTTGGGGTTTTTGGAGGGTATCAGTTTAACCTAGGGGTACTTTAATACTGAGCTGCATCCCCAACCCTTTTTATTTATTTTATTTTATTTTTTTAATTTTTGAGACATTGTCTCATTGAATTGCTTAGGGCCTCACTAAACTGCTGAGCCTGACCTCAAACTTGTGAACTCCTGCCTCAGCCTCCTGAGTTGCTGGGATTACAGGTATGTGCCACTGTGCCCAGCCTCAAAAGGAGAAAATTTTCATTTTAATGAAGCATATCTTATCAATGTAAGACATGGAAAATGACAAACCCCAAAATAGTTGGCCTGGGAATAGGAAGTGAGGAAGAAGGCAACACATTAATAACATTGATCCTGTCTCAATACATTCATTCCTAGTGACAAGATAATGGGACCCTAAAGGGAAAGAGATAAGCACTCAGTGCTGACCCCAGACCCTCTGTTCTTCCCCAAGAAAAAACATTGTGCACTAAAAACAATTTTCAAATTCTCACAAACCTGTTTCCTGAGTGCCCAAACTGACACGTTCTGTCAATAATTAAGTCACCTCTCAGTGTAACATATATAAGCACAGTTCCTCCTTTGGCCAGTGACTCATTTTCCATCAAGAAAGTGGGTCCACAATATGCATGACTCTACTGCTGAATCAAGGCTCTGCTGACCCGTGAAATGTGCACCCAGCTCAGTCATTTTGGGCTATCAGTCTGTATTTCTTCATCTTTATACAATAGCAAGGATGGTATAATATCTAGGAAGTCATTGCCAAAACCAAGGTCATTTGGATTTTCTTGTTGTCTTCTAAGAGTTTTATAGTTTTATATTTTACATTTATGTATGTGATTCATTCTCAATTAATTTTTGTAAGAGATCCAAGGTTTGCATCCATTTTTTTGCATGTGTATATCCAGTTGTTTCAGCATTGCTTTTTGATAAGACTGCTATTTCTCCATTGTCTTTTTTCAAAGATCAGTTTATTCTATTATGTAGGTCTATTTCGGAACTCTATTATGTTCCAGTAATCTGTTTATTCTTTTGCCTATGTCATGCTGTCCTGATTACTCAAGCTTGATGGTGGACTAGTATCAGTCCTCTAACTGATATATTGCCTTGGCTATCCGGGTTTTTTATTTTTCCATAAAACTTAGAATCAATTTGTTGATAGCCAAAAAAGGAATTTGCTGGGATTTTGATTGGGATGGCATTGAATATAAATCAAGTTGGGAAACACTGATATCTTGAGAATATTGAGTCTCCTTATCTATAAACATTAAGTATCGCTTCATTTATTTAGTTATTACTTCTTAAATCAGTTTTACAGTTTTCCTCATATATAACTTGTACATTTTCTAAAAATTTATTCCTAAGTATTTCATTTTGGGGTGTGCTGATGAAAATGGTATTCAAACCAGAGTTTGAGTTGATTATGGGCTTCACCAATTTCTTTCTGTATTCTTGTCTTGCAGATTTTAAGAATAAAATCCACAGACAATAACAAAGACAAGAGTGATGGTGTAGGATTTAAGTGAGAAGAAAGGAGAACTCTTGCAAGGCAAGAGGGGATTTGATGGCAAGTTTATTCCACTTAAATGTATTTGTCTAGGGACTTATATAGCTACCTGGTAGGAGCATTGATCAAAATCCATATTAAATAGGTTTTGGAAAAGTACCAAAGCTATTGGCTCAGTCCATGACCTTCTGGTTGATTATGTCTTTTAACCTTTGAGTTTGAACTTTCATTTGGGCCTTCCCTGATCTTCTATTTTCCAGATGCTCTGGAAAATAAGAAGTTGGCTGGTGCGTTTGGAATGTTTCTACAGGTTAACTTCATGGAGTAGTTGTACATTTGAAAAAGAAACTTAATTGAGACCAGTTACTCTAATTGCCTATCAATTATCTATTCTTATTCAACTTTGTGGTTTTTTTGTTTTGTTTTGTTTTTTGCGGTGCTGGGGATCAAACCCAGGGCCTTGTGCTTGCAAGGTAAGCACTCTACCAGCTGAGCTATCTCCCCAGCCCGGTATTGTTTTTAATTCCAAGTTCCACTTGTTTATGGTTTCTGCATAAAAAGTGACTTATTTTTTATATATTAACCATGTATTCTGCAACCACTACAATTAACAGTTCTAGGTGTTTATTAATTCATATTTACTCTATATAGATAATCATGTCCACCTGTAAACAAAGTTTTTCTTCCTTCCCAATCTTATGCCTTTTATTTTTTATTTTTAATTTTTTTTAATTTTTTTTTTTTTTTTTTTTTGGTATTGGAGATTGAACCCAGAGGCACTTAACCACTGAACCACATCCCCAGTCCTTTTTGTATTTTATTTAGAGATAAGGTCTCATTGAGTTGCACAGGGCCTCACTCAGTTAACGAGGCTGGCTTTAAACTTGCAATCCTCCTGCCTCAACTTCCCAAGCCATGGGATTACAGGCATGCACCGCTATGCCTGGCTCTGTATACTTTTTAATTCCTTTTCTTGTCTTATTGTATTGGCTAGGACTTCCAGTATGATGTTGAAAAGTACTAGTAACAGGATGCATCTTTTCTTTGTTCATAATTTTAAGTGACAACAGTTTTAATTTTTCATCACTGAGTATGATATTAGCTATAACATTTTTGTGGATATTCTTTATCCAAGTTGAGGAAGTTCTGCTCTATTCCTAGCTTTCTGAGCATTTTTATTATGAAATTATTATGGAAAGTTTGGTCCTTGTCCCTGCTGCCAATCCAATAACAAGGACACAATTTCGAGAAAAAAGAAAAAGAAGTTTTGTTGCTTTGCTAGCAAAGGAGCAACACAAAGGACTCCTATCCCAGAAGCTGTGATTCTCCCCATTAGAGAGACCAGATGGTTTTTAAAGAGGTGATTCAAAGGCTACATTACAGGTGTTCACAGTCCTGAGTTGTAATTCATTTGTTAATTTTGGAAATAGTAATTTCTTAGGTCTTCTGGTGCCATCCCCATGTTTGAATTACTTAATTCCTGTGCTGGGAATGTGCTCAAGGACAGGTAACTCTATCTAGGATGGAAAAGAAAGGTAATCCTGTTTCCCCTGAGATTAGGGAAAAGGAGAGAGAGGGGAAGAGAAAGAAACATGTCCATTTTAAAAATGAGTCACAGTGGCAAAGCAGCAAGGGCTACATTCAAGGTATAAAATGAACAACTGTTACAAAATCATATTGAATTTTTGTTAATTTTTTTTCTGAATCTATTGATACAGGTGTGTGATTTTTCTTCTTTAGCATGTTAATGTAAAAAGTAATCTTAGTTGACTTTTTTTTTTTTTTTTTTTTTTTTTTTGGTACTGGGGATTAAACTCAGGGACGCTCAACCACTGAGCCACATCCCAGCCCTATTTTGTATTCTAATTTACAGCAGAGTCTCACTGAGTTGTTGGTTAGTGCCTTGCTATTGCTGAGACTGACTTTGAACTCTTGATCCTCCTGTCTCAACCTCCCAAGCCCTGGGATTACAGTTGTGTGCCACTGCACCGGCTCAGTTGACTTTCAAGTATTGAATCAGCCTTCCATACTTCAGATAAATCTCACTTGGTATCAGATAATTCTGACTTCACAGGATGAATTATGAAGTATTCCTTCTGCGTCTATCTCCTGAAAAGGATCAGAGAATTACCAAATTTTTGTCTTTAAATATTGGTACTTTCTGTTTGGGAAAGTTATTATCAACTTAATTTATTTAATAAGTACAGACCTATTAAGATTTTCTGTTTCTAATTACTGTAGCCATTTATATGACTCACCCATTGTACTCTTTCTTTTTCTTACCCAATTTCTCTCACTCTACTATATTCACTTTCCACTTGTTACTTTTAACGCCTGCTTTTTAACATTTTAATCAAATACCTGATATCTTTTTAAAAACACTGTTCTACATTATAGAATTAATGAAATGATACTTTATATTTGTACAATGAAACTCTCTTTTCAGAGAAGAAAATGAAGTATCTGAAAATTGTCTAACATATAAATCAGCCACAAAAGCAGAAATTAATAAACTAAAAAAAAAGATTATTCATGACTGAATTTTGACAGATTGTGTCTTTTAAGGAATTGGTTCATTCTATCTATGTTATCTAATTTGTGGGATATAGTTGTTTGCAAAATTCCTTGATTATCCTTTTAATGTCCCATAGGATCTGTGTTGATATCATTTCTCTTATCAGTGATTTGTGTCCTCTTTCTTACTAACTTAGGTTGCCTAGAGGTTTAATGATTTCATTGGTTTCTTTTTTTTTTTCCAAAAAAAAAAAAAAAACACCAGATTTTGGTTTCATTAATTTTTCTCTTTTCGGTTTATTGATTTTTGTCCTGATTTTTATTATTTATTTTCTTCAATTTACTTTGGATTTAATTTGCTCTTTTTCTAGTGTCCTAAGGTCGAAATTAAGATGATTGATTTTAGATCTTCTATTTCTTAATATACTATTCAATACTATGGATTTCCTCTAAATACTGACTTTTGCCACATCCCACAAATTGTGTAAATTATGTCATCACTTTTATTTAGTTCAAAATTTTTAAAACTGTCTCCTGAGAGGAGTTCTTTGTTACTTAGAATGTGCTATTCAATCTCCACATAATTGGGTAATTTCCAGCTATTTTTCTGCTATTGTTCAATTCTACTGTGGTCCAAGAGCAAACATTGTATGATTTCTATTCTTTTAAATTTGTTAAGTTGTGTTTTATGGCCCAGAATGTGTGAATGTGTCCAGTGAATTTGAGAAGATTGCTGATATTTAAGGAAGTAGTCTAGGGATGTCAATGATATCCAGATGAGCAATGGTGTGGTTGAGTCCAACTATGTCCTTGTTGATTCTCTGCCTGCTGGATTTTCCAAATCTGATAGAGGGTATTGGAAGTCCCCAACTATAATCCTGGATTTATCTATTTCTCCTTACAGTTCTAGGAGTTTTTGCCTCACATATTTTGGCAGTCTGTTGTTAGCAAATAAGTGTTGTTGTATCTTCTTAGAGAATGCTCTTTTTTTTATTCCTAGTAATTTTCCTTGCTTTGAAGTTCACTTTGTCTGAAATTAATATGCATAATCTTTCTTTCTTTTGACTGGTGCTAGTGTGCTATATTTTCTCCATCCATTTGTCTTTAAGGGGAATTTCTTGTAGACAACATATATTTAAGTCTTGTATTTTGATCCACTCTGACAATCACTGTTGGTGCATTTAATTAGTGTATTTAGGACATTAATGTTCAGAGATCATCAATATAGTTGGATTAACATCTGTCATATTTGTTGCTGTTTTATACTTGTTGCTCTTATTCTTTGTTCCTATTTTTGTCTTACACTCTTTTACTACCCTTTTGCTTTAAAAATTTTTTTTAATTTTTTTAGTTGTCCATGAGACCTTTATTCTATTTGTATGCAATGCTGAGAATTGAACCCAGTGCCTCACATGTGCTAGGCAAGCACTCTACCACTACAATCCTAGCCCCACCCTTTTGCTTTTAATGGAGCATTTTATGTGATTCCATTTTTTCTCCTTTTTTAGCACATTAGCTATACTTTGTTAGTGGTTGCCCTAGAGTTTGTAATGTACGTTCATTACTAATCCAAGTCCATTTTCAGATGACGCTATATTGCATCTCAGTTAGCGTGAACACCTTATAAATAAATAATCTCGAACACCTTGTAATAAATAATCTTAATTCCCTTCCTCAGATTCCTGTCATTCATTTCACTTATACATAAATATACATTAGCATATATATGTGTATATTATATATAAGCATACATAATCATATACATTTTTGTCATTATTATCCTGAACAAATTATCCATTAAAATTAAAAAGAAAAACAGAAGTTATTTTACCTTCACTTTTTCTTTCTTAATGCTTTTTTTTTCTTTAAGAAGATCTGAGATTCTGAACTGTATTATTTTCCTTATCTTTAAAGAACTTTTAACATTTTTTACAAGGCAAGTTTATTGGCAACAATTACTCAATTTGGTCTGAGAAAATCTTTATTTCTTCTTTACATTTCAGAATAATTTTTCAAAGTACAGAATTCTAGTTTGGTGATATTTTTGTTGGTTTGTTTCTTTTGTTTAAGTATTTTAAATGTTCCACTTCATTATCCTCTTGTTGAATAATTTTGGAGGAGATGTCAGTTAAAATTCTTATCTTTATGCCTCTGTAGGTAAGGTATATTATTCACTCTGTTTTTTTTCCAGGATATTTTTCTTTGACACATAATATTTGTATATATTTATTGAGTACAGCTTGATAATTTGACACATGCATGTAGTATCTAATAATCAAATCAGTGTAATTGTCAATTCCCTCTCCTCGAATATTTATCATATCTATATGTTATGAACCTTCATCATTTTTCTTCTACGTATTTCAAAATGTATAATAAATTGTTGTAGACTATAGTTACCCTGTTGTGCTACAGAACATGAGAACTAATTCCTCATATCTAGCTTCTTTTGATACCATTCAGAATTTTTTCCCTCATCTTTGATTTTCTGTAATTTGAAAATGATATGTGTAGGTATGGTTTTGTTTTGTTTTAGTTTTTATCTTTTCTGCTATTCTTTGAACTTCTTGGATCTGTGTTTTGGTGTCTTACATTAATTTGGAGAAATTTTCAGTTATTGTTTCAAATACATCTTCTGTTCCATCTCTCCTCTTCTGATGTTTTCATTACACATATATAACATCTTTGTATTTGTAGTTGCCCCACAGTCATTGTGAATATTTTGTTCTTTTTTTTTTTTTTTTTAAGTTTTCATTCCTTTTGTTTGGCAATTTTAGAGACCTCTATTGAGATATCCTGAAGCTCAGGATCCTTTCTTCAGCCATGTCCATTCTACTAATAAGTCCATTGAAGGTGTTCTTTAGTTCTGTTACTGTGTTTTTTGATCTCCAGCATTTCTTTTTGGTTCTTCCTTAGGATTTCCATTCTCCTGCTTATATTGCCCAGTGATTCTTGCATGCTGTCTGCTTTGTCCTCCAAAGCTCCCAGCACATTAGTCATTGTTTTCAATTTCTAATCTGATAATCCCTACATCTCTGCCCTTTCTGGTTCAGATGCTTCTGATGATGCTTTTTCTGTCTTTAAATGGTGTCTGAGTGTGTGTATGTGTGTGTGTGTGTGTGTGTGTGTGTGTGTGTGGTGTTTTTTGTTTTGTTTGTTTTGTTTTTTGTTTGTTGGTTTGGTTTTTTGGTGTTTTGGGTTTGTTGTTATTGTTGTTGTTTGGTTGGTTTGTTTTTGTACTGGGAATTGAACCTAGGGGCACTTAACCACTGAGCCACACTCCAGCCTTTTTTATAATTTATTTAGAGACAGGGTCTTGCTGAGTTGCTTAGGGCCTCGCTTAGTAGCTGAGGCTGACTTTGAATTTGGCAATCCTCCTGCCTCTGCCTCATGAGCCGCTGGGATTATAGGCATGTGCCACTGTGTCTGGCTGTGTGTGATTTTTTGTTTGTTTTGTTTTGGATTTAGTAAACCTTTTAAATTTTTTTTCTTGGTAGCTGAACATGATCTACCAGGTAAAAAGAACTTCTCTAAATAGGTCTTTAGAAACATCATATTAAGGTATAGAGGATGTAACTCATTCTACAGTTCTATAATTAGCTTTCAGTCTGTTAGTGAGCCTTGCTCTTTGAACTGTGGCATTTACAAATGCTCCTCAGTCCCTGTCATTACCTAGCCACCAGTAGATGTGAGACAGGATAACTAAAGTGACTTAGTGTTGTATATTTCCCTTCTCCTATATGAAAGTCCAGAGCTGGTTGGGGTTGGACATTCTCCTTCTCCCAGGTCAATTTGGCTCTGATAAAATCTCAGCAGATTAGACTCCAGTTAACTCTTTGTTTTTTATTTTGTTTTCCTGAGAACAGACCCTCTTAAGAAAACAGTTTTTTCGTGTATCATGAATGGATTTGTTTCTCTCTTCTCTCTCCTCCTGCAGAAAAAAGGAGGGGATTTTTCTCTAATATTTACAGTGAGAGCCTGGTTCAGCTGCTGCAGGTTAAATTTACAAATTATGAGGGATGCCCTATGACTGTTCCCCCTAAAATGTTTAATCCAGACTTGTCCAGACTTCAGAAATTCAACAACTCAGATTTGCCTACACCCACACTAGCGCCTGTGGCTATTTCTATTCATAAATTTCTAGTAAATTGTGACTTCCTGTATGTACCTGTGTCTCCATTCTTGTGGGAAAGATTTGCTGAGTCCTCGCCTCTCTTACAGATCTGAGTTGTTAACTTTTCATTTTGCTCAGCTTTTTACTTGATATTAGGATCAAATACTGCCTTCCAAGTTCATGCAGAACAAACATATCTGGTGTTTACCTAAATATTATTCAAGCATCAAAGATTGTTTATTAATTTATCATTTGTCTAAAGTCTTAAAAGTAGTTAAGGATCTAGAACATACAAGTTTAGCTACCACATTAAATTCTTATTCTTCTTAGCACTTTAAGAATTTAGTAAAATTAGAACAGTGTATATATACATAGCTCAGTAGTAGAGAACTTGCCTAGCATGTGTGAGCCCTCGGATTCCCTTCTCAGCACCAGAATGGTGGGAATAGTTTAATAAAATTAAAACTTTTTAAATGCTATTATTACCATCTAATTCACTGAAAATAATTACCTACATTTTATTTGTGTGTATGTGTGTACACAGACACACTCATGTAAATTTAAATATGATACAGAAACAAGGATAATTTAACTTATAAAACCAACCTAGAAAATTTAGGAAGTTTCAATCATAGGCAATTTAACCCTGGTCCTGTTCAAAACACACTATTTTGTTATATGGTGTTAAAATGTAAAGAAGGAATCATGCCAGAAATTCTTCTTTTACCTGTAACTAAGGCCTTTTGTCATTATCATGTAACTATGGTGACAAAGGATGTTCAGTAAATATACTTTTCAGGGTTCACAAAATAAACATAAAAAGTTTGACAACTTTTTTTTTCCATTAGATATTTTAACGAGTTATCTGGACTACATATTCCTACAACGAGTTTACAATGACTGGTCATGTTTGGTTTGTTTGATGATCAGTTCATCTTTAGAATTTTTCAAGAAAGGGATAAAGCAGAGAAAGAAACAGAACAAAATGAGAAGGATTCAGCTTCAAACAAATATGAAATTACCACTGTAAAAGGCTCATTATGCTTTCTCTGCAGAGAGAGAAAAGGAAGCTTAGATGGAAAAACACTCCTTATAATTTGTACCACACAAAAGAATGTTACTATAGCTGATTTAAAGAATTACTTGGGTCCTTGCCAACTTTGTCCAGCCATAGATGAAAAAGCCAGCATTTATTAATCTTCAAATTAAGAACATAAAGAAGTAGGTATCTCTTACCTTAAATAAAATGTTTTTTTTATCTCTTTTAGATAAACAAAACAATTTCCTCATGAAATATTCTTCCCTTTTTGTTCTAGATAATTTTTAATATGAACAAACTTGTTCTTATTAAATGATGAAAGTGGCTACTATAATTTTAAATTATTCTTGGTAAAATTGTGCCAGTGAGAGAGATAAGTATATGAATTAACATTGTAGTGTGAAAACATGAGGGAAGCAGGTTATTGGCAAAGAATGGGCAGTTTTCAATTGAGAAGACCCCATGAGCACAAAGCAATGTTCCCTAAACATATGCATACTTATGCAGCTTAGGTCCCTAGAAATTGGCCAAAGATTAACTGGTACAAACAGTTTGGACAAACCTCCTGGTTCCAAGTAGATAAAATTAAACAAAGCAGAGCACAAATATAGACTAAGGAGGAAGTTTTTATATAATTCTTAGTAGAAACTCAAGGCAAAGTTGGCACAAAGACATTGGTCTGAGATCTACTGAACTTCTCAGTCCCCAGGGTGAGCTTAGGATAGACACCTCTATCTGGTCTCTTCCTATAGACTTACTCCAAAAGATAACTAAACAAGTAGACACACCATAGAGGAAAATTAAAAAAACTCAGAAGGCTAGAAAACACTTCATCAAACAATAATACAATGTGATCAGATAATGACAGGATCCCAGGAGAATTTATTCATAGGAAAACAAAATGAAACCTATGTGAATGACCTCAACAAAATACTGAAGCTCAATTCAGCATATACTTATCTCTCTACTGACAGCCTCAACCAGGAGACCTGAGGCCGCAAATATTTACAACAGAGAATTGAGGATCCTTGTCTGCAGCAGCAAGGGTATCAACTGAATTTTGGTAGAAACATCATTTTTGTCAATGACTTGCCAACAAAAACCACCAGAGGCACCCACTGAGGAGAGGCAGTCCGCCATAGGCCAGGAGTATTCCTGCCTTTTATTACTGGGGGTGACAGTGCAATGCCAGCCGTAACCTGATCCTGGATAGTAGTTGTCGCTAGTCACGTAATGCTGTGGATTGAATATGGTCCACCCCTTCTGAAACTCATTTTGAAATTTGTCCCCAGAATAATTGTATTAAGAGGTTGTAGGATATTTAAGAGGTGATTAGGTCAGTAAAAGGGATTGAAATAGCTCTTACAGGTCTGGATTATTACTACCCCTACTGTAAGAGCAGGTGGTCATGTTTTGTCTCTTCCACATGTGCCCACTTACCCTTCCACTTTTCAGCCATGTTATGATACAGATGAGACCCTCCTAAGACAAGCGTTGCGCTCCTGGACTTTCCAACCTCCAGAACCATAAGCTAAATAAACTTCTTTTTTCCTAAATTACCCAATTTCGGGTATTCTGTTATAGTAACAGAAAATGAACTGAGATGTATAGGTACTTGAATACGTGAAAGTAACTGCAGCATGACTCCTGCTCATTCCCCGAGTAGGTCTGGCTTGAATGAATCTTCTTGTAAGGCTTATTGCCTACTCAAGAAATGATGAACCCTTGCCCTTTGGTTCTTCTCATGTAAAGCAGTCCACTGTGCATACTGGTGTCATCTGATCCTCCATGTCTTCCTAAAGGAATTGGGGCTCAGGAAGCCGTATAAACATGTTGATAATCTTGAAACTACTTCTGTTAGTTAAGTCCCTTATCTTTTATTTGAAAATCCTGTGTCTGTGTCATCATCCATGAGACTGTGGCAAAGTCACTTCTCAGCTTGCAAGCAGAATAAAAACTCAGACCTCTCACAGCTCTTGACTGTGAGATGGC
Organism: Sciurus carolinensis; assembly: GCF_902686445.1. NCBI lineage: Eukaryota > Metazoa > Chordata > Mammalia > Rodentia > Sciuridae > Sciurus > Sciurus carolinensis. The sequence goes on from NC_062224.1 coordinate 94,122,137, forward strand.
GATTTTTTTTCTATAAAGGCCAACAAGTAAATATCAGGGGGAGTTCAAAGGCCACAGATGGTCTCTGTCACTTATTTTTCTTATTTGTTTTGAAACACTTTAAAATGTGAAACACATTCTTAGTTTTCAGGCCACACAAAAACATGTCGTATATGGAGTTTGGCCCAGGTTTCTTTTTCGTTCATTTCCAGTTCTGGGGATCAAACGCAAGACCTCATATATGCTAGACAAGAACTCTACCACTGGGCCACATGTCCAGCCCATTGGCCCAGATTTCCTGACTCCTGTCCTTGGTGTGCATTTATTAGTCAAAGTTGGATTTATTGACAGTTTGCTATAAGGGAGACCATATACTATGTGTATCTGTGCAGCATTTCTGTAAGAGTTTGTTAGATTGGATACAATTTTCATTTTCTGTTAAATAATTGTGGGAAGTACTACATTTGGGATAGAATTTGAATTGTGTCCCCCCACAAAGATTCATTTGTCGGAAATGTGGTCCCCAGCGTGATGATATTATGAGGTGGTAGAACATTTAAAAAGCTTTGTGAGCTACATATAGCCTCAGTCACATCTTTTTTTCTTGTTTTTAAATACATTTTTTAAAAATATCAAAATCATTCTTTCTCAAAGGTTGTATAGAAACAGTCACAGTGGGACTGGGAGTATAGTTGAATCAAAGAGCATATGTTTAGCATGGATTCAATCCCCAGCAGTCCCCCTCCCCCCAAAAGGTCACAGACCATGTTTGGCACACAGGGTCATATTTTTCTTTATCTAGAAGGTGGAAAGAATGAAGTGAAGCTAAAGCTGTAATTGCTGAAGCAGCAGGAGTTACAGTGGTCATTTTTAAATCTATGTTCAGAGGTGATTACTGAATGGTCTTGTTTTATCTTACTCCATTTTGGTCACAGAGTGGTTTTATCCGATTGTTGATACTCTGAAATTATTTATATTTAACAGGGAAACATCAGGATCCAGCTGCTAGTGCCAATCCAGACCCTGTGTGACAAACGCTGCCTTTCTCTTCGTCTGAGAATAGGTGAAGACTGAACTGAACTGACTTACCCCAGATGCCCTATTAAAGCTACCCTTTACAGCTAACAGTTCATGTCTTTGGTCACGCACACACACACGCCCGTCATTAGAGATTTAACCCAGGGCCTTAATTTTTCCTTCCTGCCTTTCTTTCTTTCTTTTTCTTCCTTTCCTTTTTAAAAAACTTTTATTTTGAGATAGAGTCTCAGAAAGTTACCCAGGCTGCCCTCAAATTTGTGATTCTCCTTCCCCCGTCTCCCAAGTTGCTGGAAATGTAAGCATGTTCCACTGCACCTGGCTTGACAAGTCTTTGTTCTGTGTTTGACACTTTTAAGATAGTGGAAAGTTGGCGACATTGGAACAAGAAAGACTTATGATCAGTTCTCAATTTCATCACTCTTAAGTAGAGTGTTGGTAAATTTTTCATTACTAATTAGAAATAGAAATATTTTACTATTACATTGCTTATAATGGGGTTATTGAGACTCTGGGTTCTAGAATCAGATTGCTTGAGTCAAAAACCCAGTCTATCAACTGTATAACCTTAGCAAAAAACAACCTTTTTCTATTTTGAATTGCTTATATGTAAAAGAAGAGTAAGAATGTATTTCCTTCATAGAGTTTATAAGGAAGTTAATTTTAAGTAAACAATATTTAAACATTGAAAGTTTACGTGTTGGAAAAATCCCCAGTACAACAGTGTTGAAAGGTGAGCCCCTTAAGATGTGATGAGATCATGAAGGCTCTGCCCTAGTGTGAGAAATAGAAAGTCCAGTGATCCATTTTTAGAATATAGCATTTAGCCTTAACCAAGATGTAAGATTCAATTGCAGACATTGTAATTATCGCCCTTTCCTTTGCTGCCCCAATTTTAAAGTTAGTTAATCACATAGACTATAACTCTGAGTTCCTCCAATCAGGGCAAGGGGGAGTGCTGCATTAGGGGTAAAAGCAGGTGGGCTGCCTGCCCAGGTGCACTTGCTAGCCAGGTTCAGTAGCACACCCTTCTGGCAGAAGTAAAGCTTGTCTTGCCCACCCACTTCAAAGCCTGCGTTTGATTTCTTGGGCACCTCAGTATTTCTGACACCTAATGAATAGATTAATGTCATTGACATAAGAGTGGGTTCATTTTCCTTAAGTGGGTTTATTATAAAAGTGAGTTCAGCCCACTCTTACTCTCTCTCTCTCTCTTCCTTTCTCTATCCTACCTCCCTTTCACACACCAACCTCTCTCACCCTCTTTCACTTCTCACGTTCTCCCTTGGGATGATACAGCAAGAAGGCCCTTGCCAGAGGTCAGTACCTTGATATTATATTTAACCTCTAGAACTATGAGAAATAAATTTCTTTTCTTTATAAATTAACTTGTCTGTGATGATTTATAACAGAATACGGTTTAGAGCAAAGCACAGTAGATTAAGCCACTGTTGTTTACTAAAGTTTTTATATGTGAACCATTCTAATGCAGTATCTGACACACCAATAAATGTGAGTTCTTTTCTCTTTTGATACTATTGACTCTACCCTCTCTTCAAAAAGATTTCCCCTCTATAATTCTACCTACGTTCATCTTTGAGAATTCCTAGAAAGGATAAAATATACAGTTTAAGAGAAAAGAAAAATGTTTTAAAAATTTATTTGAAAAATTGCACTCAAAATGAGAATAGGAATGTTTTCATCTGTATTCTATCTCTGAATAGTGTGTGATCTTTAGTGGCTCAGACATCTTCTCCAGGCCACAGCATTCCCATTCATTAGAACAGAAGGACTGAATGTTCAGAATAGATTGATTCTATTCATTGATTTCTGTAATTAATGGTTTGGAACACTTTGGGAAATTTTTATAACGAAGAATTACAGACTCATTGAATTGAAACTTTTATTTCTTAAGTACATAAATAATTTTTGAACTTTAGCAAATGTGTCATGGTTTGAATATACACCCTAAATTACATGTGTTGAAAACTTAAGCCTAAATTAAATTATCCTAAATTAAGTAATCCTTAAGTCTGTTGGTGGTGCACACCTGTAATCCCACTACCAGAGGCTGAGGTAGGAGGATCATGAGTTCAAAGCTAACCTCCGAAATTTATTGAGGCCCTAAGCAACTCAGCAAGACCCTGTCTCTAAATAAAATACGAAAAAAGGACTGGGCATGTGGCTTAAGGTTAAGCACCCCTGGGTTCAATCCTTGATACAAAAAGAAAGAAAAAAAAAAAAAAGAACTTAAAAACTTAATCCTGAAATTCATATGCTGATGAATTCAGAGGTGAAGACTTTGGGAAGTAATTAGGATTTGGTGAGGTCATCAGAGAAGAGTCCCCAACACGGGTGGCTTTATAAGAGGAGGAAGAGAGTTGAGCTAACTCAAGGTTACTCTGTCTTGCCATGTGATACAATCTGCCATGTGATAATGCAGCAAGAAGGTCCTTGCCAGAGGTCAAAATCATGCTCTTGAACTTGCCAACCTCCAGGATTATAAGCCAAATAAGCTTTCTTTATCAATTACCCTGTCTCAGGTATTTTGTTATAGCAACAGTAAATGAACTAAGGCAGGACTAAGACAGAAGGAAAACTGAACAATTTTCTTACAGTTTGATATTTTATTGGTTAGTATTCTCCAGAGAAACAGTGTGTGTGTGTGTGCGAGAGAGAGAGAGAGAGAGAGAGAGAGAGAGAGAGAGAGAGACGGAGGGAGAGGGAAAGGGAATGAATAGAAAGAGAGGGTGGTATTAATAAAAGAAATAAGATCACATGAATACAGAGGTTTCTAAGTCCAATATGTGCCAAGACAATGTTCAGGTTTGAATATGAAGGTTAGCAGACTACTGCAGAATCAGGGAGACCCAATTGTTCAGTTGGAAGACCATCAGGTAGGAAGGGCTGATGTTCAGTTCCAGGGTCATCTGGCAGGAAATTCTCTCTTATCCCAGAGAAGGTCAACTTTTTTTCTATTAAGGTTTCCAGTTGATTAGTTGAAACCCACCCATATTATGGAGGGAAATCTGCTTTACTCAGTCTACCAGTTTAAATATTAGTCTCCTTGTGTGCAAAATATGGACTGAGGTATGCAGAGAAATGAAAACTAAATTCCTATCAGATAATGAGCATGTTCTAAGGCAGGGAGGCATGAAAGATCAATATATACTTAAGGAAGGTAAGTGACTTCAATTATCAGGGTGTGTTGTAGTAACTAGGGAAGGGCAGGGTAGGGAAGTAGGGTAATCCCAAAGATCTTTGTATATGAGAATTAAGAGTATAAGTTTTATTATAAATAAATAAATAAATGTTAATTTCCTCCTAAAGTACCGTTACAGAAACACTTCATGCCCAAATACTTTAGCATCTCATGGCCCAGTTAAGTTGACATGTGAACACAGAAATTGAGGGTTTAAAAAAATTTTTTTTGGTGTTTTGGGTTTTGTTTTTGTTTCTTTTTTTTTTTTTTTTAACACTGAGTTGAACTGTCACTCAACACACATCTCCTAGCACAAATTGTATCTCTATTGATAAATGTTCTAAGGTGCTCCAAAAATTACAGGGATCTGTTGGGGTTGAAGGATGATGGTCTTATGGCTAACTTATTGATTGCCAGTTGAAGAAGCAAGGCCAATTCAATCAAAACTTTAAAAAGCAGATAATGAAAAGCCTTTAATGAACCAAGAAAAAAAAGGAGGAGGGAAAAAAAAGTAAGGCACATAGCAGAAATGGATTTGTTGTCTGGTTTGCTCTTTCAACACAGATTTTAAATATGGAAACATGCTAATCATACTTGCTTTTTAAAACCACCACCCTAAAATAAAGAACACGGCTAAATTTCAAATCAGATTAAATTAAAAGTATTTTACATGAACGTGTAATACCTTTTATCTTCTTCCCAACCACCTGGAGCTTACTCCCTTTCCCTCCTCCCTCTCTTCACACCTTATCTAGCTATTACCCTTGTTAAAACATCAGATTAAAAATTAATTCCTCTGGTGTGCCTTCCCAAATCCTCAAATTCAGTCCAGGTTTCCCTCTTATGTCTTATCTAGATTTTGTGAATGTCACTGTCATTCTGTAGTGTTTGCTTTAGTGCTTAACACATGCAATTTATTGACCATGTGTCTTAGCCTTTTTGCTGCTGTCACTAAATGATCTGACTCGCACAATTATAGAGGAGGAAAGGTTTATTTAAGGGCTCATGGTTTCAGAGGTCTTAGTCCATAGAAGGTCGGCTCCATTCCCTGGGTCCCCAAGTAAGGCAGAACATCAAGGCGGAAGAGTGTGGCAGAGGGAAGCAGCTTGTATCATCAGGAAGCAGAGAGAGTCTACACTCTCCACATACAAGATATATACCCCAAAGCCACACCCCAATTCCAATCTCCTCCAGTTATACCCTACCACTTCAATTAATATCATTAGGGATTAATTCACTGATTGGGTTGATTCTTACAACCCAATCAACAAACCATAACAACATGGACCCAACAGTTTAACTCTTTGTGAAATCCCATTATTTAATGGCTGAGACTCTGAACATATACATAAATGGCCAGACTATGTAGGGCAGTACAACTCTGACCCCTAACTGCTGCAACAAACATCCTGAAACAGTCAGGACTGGGTTAATGCTTGCCAGTTTCCCAAATATGCTCCCCTAAACAATCCCATAGGCTGCTCCCCACTTCCACATAGCCTGCCCACAGCCTCCATGCCAGTGACCTCCAATTAGAGTTTACCTGAATCCTTCCCTTTCTCTCATGATAAAATGTTCCTATTTTTCTATCTGCCTTTAAATTTGCATCAGACTACAAGTTACAATAGATGACTCCCTTGCCATAGAAGACCTGAATGAATGGCCATTGCTTGTTCTCTTTTGGACAGTCCTTATTTAATTCCACAGTGGGAAATTTTTGTTTACAGGCTCTTTCTTTTAGGATTCTAATTGGGCTCTTTAAAAGAAAATGTATTAGTTTTATTTTTATTTGAAGTACATTAATATAGTCTAAAAAGTTTTTATTTACTTTCTAAAACATGAAGTTATTTTGGAAAACACAAAATACACATTAAGATAAATGAGGATTCATACTAAGAGAATTCACTTTATAGCAAGGAAATTAAATAAAAAGACACAAAACATATGCAAATACAAAAATTGTAAACTGAAAAGAAACATCAAAATTGAACGTTTTTGCCATTATTACTAAAGGAAAATCTGATGGCAAGAGTTTGATTAGAAAAAAATCTCAAATTTTTAATTTGAGAATTATACAGTTGACTGAATTGTAGGGCCCATCTCATATTTGCTTAATATCTTTCCACTTGAGCTTTAAGTTCACACAAATCATAATCTCTGGTGTTCAAGAACAACACATTTAATCCAACTTGAAATGAGAATAATGATGATGATTACAATCTGTATATGCTCTAACATTTTACGAATTAAAGGAGATAATACAACTACTAATGCCATTTGGTTTTCTTTGCATATTCAGACAAGGAATTAGAAGATGAACAAATACGAACAAGCAAATGATAACATGATTTTATTTTCTGAAATAGTAGAGTTAAATATTTTTCTGTGACTGGAGAAACAGAATTGGAACATAAGGTAAATAATAGTGAAACAATTATACCATCCGAGATAAAAATGTTTTATATAATAACATTTTATTTTATTTTATTTTATTTTTTTCTCATTTGAGCGGCCGGGGATTTGAACCGCAGTCCTTGAGCATGCTAGGCGAGTGCTCTCCAAAAGGAGCTATTTCTTCAACTCCAACATTTTATTTTGATGACAGATGTTAAAATATTATGTTGTATACTAAAAGGGAATGAAGTAATTCATGCATTTATCAAGTATTCATTGAACATCGATAGTATGGTTTGCCTAGTTCTAGATCCGGGAATTCAGTAGTAAAGCCTCTGCCTTCTGGGGGAGACAAATAATAAATATAATTGCAAACATACATACAATGTCAAGAGGAGACAAACACTCTGAAGGAAAAATAAAACCCTAATAAGGATGTGGAGTGCAGGATGTTAGGTATTGTGTATAATATCTTCGAATAATATTTATAAGCTGTTTGATTAGATAAAAAGTAGCTAGAATAGAAAAGAGTTTGATTATGTATCTTCTTATTGCAGTTCTCTCTTCTTTTTCATATTTGTATTGCAGAAATCAATAAATTTTAAGTTAATGAATGCTATATGAATAGTAAGATTATCATTCTTTTACTCTGAAAATTATCAGCCTTCAGTGATAACAAATTTTATTAAATTTCCAGCATGAATTTATTTACTCTTCATTATATCACTTATTCATTTTCAAAACATATAAATTTTTATGTTTTATTTTTGCAATAATAATCTTGAAATGTAAAGTCTATTTAAAACTAGGTCAATTTCCTAGATAAATTTATTTTGTGGAAGCCAGCAATATCAAAATTAATTCCCTGCATTTTTTTTTTTTTTTTTTTGCTTTACTTCTCCTGGGGAGAAAGACAATAAATGGAAACAATAAAAACATGTACACCTATATACAAAGTTGGTTGGTGATAAATGACCTGAAGAAGAAGGAAGCAGAATAAAAATGCTGCTATTTCATATAAATTCATCAGGAAAGGCCTCTGAGATTAAAGGAGAATTATATATTAAGTTTAAGGTAATTTGAATAGATGTACTCTTAGTCACTGTTCTCTCACTCATTATTATTTAAAAAATTTTTTTAGTTGTTGATGGAACTTTATTTTTATTTATTTATATATGATGCTGAGAATCAAACCCAATGCCTCACACATGCTAGGTGACTGCTCTGTCACTGAGCCACAACCCCAGCCTCAATTAGTATTAAACAGTACATCAGAGAGATTCAGTGGGATAAGAATGCTACATAACTTTATTTTTGAAATGCCATTGAAATGTCTCACTCTTCAGTGTTAACCAAGTAAACTTACTAGATTATGAGCGTGAATTATTTATACTATGTGTCTTAGATTTTTCTATACACCAATTCACTTTTCTCTATCAATAGTTAAAAACTTCTGTACTATTGCTATAGTTTGGATTTCAAACGTCCCCCAAAGACCTATGTGTTACAAGACTTGCTCACATTTCAGAAGAAAACATTTTTCCTGGTCTTGTCATTCCAAGTTTATTGACCCAAAGACTTAAGAAAATGCATTATATGCATATAAAAATGATACATAGGAATGGAAGTGGTACTTGGAGAGAAATAAAAGTCTTTTAAATAAATCTATTATTGATGGCATACTGGATACTAATTCTTCAGAGCATTGAGGTGGTGAAGTTATCACATTCTTTAACAGCAGTTCCACCAATCTATGATATATCTTTCATCTCCTTTGCAAGTATAAAAGGAAATAATTAGTTTAGGAATGTTTTGTGCCCAAATCTATAATAAAGATAGAAAATATCCACTCTCTGATTTCCTTTCTCTTATTCTTTTTTAAAAATATTTTTTAGTTGTAGATGGACACAACATCTTTATTTATTTTTATGTGGTGCTGAGGACTGAACCCAGTGCCTTGCATGTGTGAGGCAATTGCTCTACCACTGAGCTACCGTCCCAGCCCTCCTTTCTCTTATTCTTGAACTCAAAACATTTAAATATCTTTCAGTTTAGACACTTAAAAAAATAAATAAATCCTTAAATAATTCCTTCCTTTCTCACTACGCTAGCAAATATTTTAATCTATTTGAGAGAGCTATGTACTTATAAATTTCATTTTTGAGTTAGGAACCTGAGCTGTACACCTTCTTGAATGTGAGAACTTCAAGTAACATCTGAGACCTCCATTTGTTACGGATGGTCTTTTATACCCAGGTTTTTATAAAAGATCAGATAGGTCCTGTGGTATAATTAAAAAAACACAATATTACAGGGTCTTTGACTTAGGTTTGGTTCCAGGCAAAAACCTACTAAAGTTTCCTGGATAAAGTGTCTTCTGTCATTTATGATGGGCCCTTTTCCATTATACTTAAGCTAAAGAGGTGATTCAAAGTGGGTCCTTAGAGAAGCTCAAAGGGGAAGCTGAACTGGGTTGGACATTCCAACTTACCACCCAGACATGGGGGGGGGGGGAGAAGGTGGAACATTGAATGAAATCACCAATGGTCAATGATTTTATCAATTATACCTACAAATGAAATTTTGATGAATACTCTTGAATGACAAGTTTTCCAGGAGATTACAGGTTGTGGACATATTGATTTCCTGGGAGGGTGGTGTTCGTGGAAAGAGGGAGAGCTTGGAAGCTCTGTGCCCAGCCCTCTGCCCCTCATATCTTTCCCCAGGCATTAACTCTACCATTTGATTGCCCTGAGTTGTATCCTTTATAATAAGACTTAAATGGTAAAGCATAGTACTTTTTAAGTTCTGTGAGTCATTCAAGAAAACAATTGAAACTGAGAGGAGGGCAAGGGAATGGCTGAATCTGTAGTCAGCCAGGCAGAAGTGCAGGTAGCCTGGAAGCCACATTTGTGGTTGGTGTCTGATGCTGGGGTTGGGGGACAGTCCTATTAGACTGAGTCCTTAACCTGTGGTGTCTGTATCAACTTTGGGTAGTTAGGGTCATAATTGAATTAAATTGTAGGATACCCAGCAAATTGGAGAATTGGTTGCTTGAAAAAACAAATAGTTCTCAAACTTTCTCATGCAGTAACTTGTACTTGTAGAATGAGAAACTCTATATTGATAAAAAGCTTACAACAAAATTCAGTAATGGTTTTTAATGAGTCTGATTTCAGTTACAACTGCAGTGTATTTGGGGAAGAAAACACAAGAGGGATACATTGTTCAGTTCAATGTAGTGCATAGGGCACACATAAATTTACATCTTTTCAAATTGGGGTTTTTAACAGTGATGCCAAAGTAAAGATAAAACACATCTTTATAACCATGAATTTAACGCCATGTTCAAAAAACTGGAGGGGAGATAAAATGTTATCTCTACAGGGCAGGAATCATGTCTTATCCTGAGTGTAGGACTCAGTGACTGACTGACTCAGATGACGAATGCATAACAGTATAAAATACAAAATGATTATGGTGCAAAATTCACAGCATTTTAACAAAATACAAATGACTTCAATGAGATATCAGACTTTTTTTCTATAATGTTTTGGATTCTGTAGCTGTGCAAAGTTGAACAAATTGTTCCCTCTCAACTCCCAAATACCTCAGCAAATTCCTGGAAACTGGGAATGTAACTTGTTTAGAAAACTGGAGTCTCTGTAGATATAATCTAGTTACAGATTTTGAGATGAGGGCATCCTGGATTTTCCCAGTTGGTCCTAAATCTAATCAGAAGAGTCCTTATCAGAGACACAGGGAAGGTGCTAAAGACGAAGGCAGAGATTGAAGACATATTACAATCAAGAGATCCAAGGTACACCTGGAGCCACCAGATGATACCAGAGGAAGGAAATTAATTCTCCCCTTCAGTAGATTCTCAAAGAAACAAGGCCTGGAAGATTTCAGACTTTGACCTGTATAAATGTGAAAGAATAAATTTCTGTTAAGTTCAAAGAAATGTGTTAAATAACAGCCCTAGGAAGCTACCATAACAGTTGGCCCCTGAGCGTTCACAATCATGCTCCTGTTTAAGAAAAAAATGTTTCTTTGGAGAAAGAATCTGTAAAGGTTCCCAGATACCTTAAGGTCCACACGTTGAACTCACTATAGAGGACTTTTCAATTGAATCTCATAATTTATTGATCTGAGTGACTTCCAATTCTAGGTGGGGGATAAAATTGCTCTGTGTCAAACAAAATGTATGAACTTTAATTGATAATTTAAGCTATAGAAAACAAGTTTGAAAGAAATTCCAAAGATCTGTTAATTTTTTAAAGTTGAAACTGTTAAATCAAAACTGAGGGATCTCTGAAATAAAAGAGGTTGAAAGCTGTTCTGGAGGCCAGCAACAAAGAAATGGGTCCTGGGACAAGTTCCCACAGCTCTCAGCAGTGAGGTTAGATAACTATTGGAAAGAAGTCGTCCAGAGTTACAAGCCAAGATTATTTTTATAATGCAAATGCATTTTTATAGGGAAGGAAAGCACAAATTGTTTTAATTAAATGTATTTGGATAAGACAGTTCATAAGGAGAAGCACTTGTTGCTTCTCTGGACTGGCTTTGGTTGTAAGCAGGATGTGGTGACTGCTGGTCTGACCGCTTTAGACTTGAATCAAGGTTTCAACACACATTCGGGAATGTGGGGAAGTTTTTGTTGGTTGGAACTATAGTTGTTAACTGATTAACTTTCTCCTCTCTTCCATCCTCTGGTCCTTAAATCTGACATCTCAGAAGTTTTAGCAATACCTTGCTGAGAGCCTGAAAAATGTTACAGAAGCCATGAGGCTGTACTTACCAATATATTCTTGATCTAATTATATTAGCCACCACCCTTTGTGTTCATGACAAACAGGTTAGTGAAGAGCCAGAATATTTTTTTTTTTATGTTTAGCTTTTTCGAGATATATCTGACAAATAAAAATGCTTAAAGTGTACAACTTGATTTGGGAGTGGGTAATGTGGATTGAACTCAGGGCCACCCATATACTTGGAAAGCACTGAGCTTCATACCCAGGTAAGTTGGCTGGCCTTGAACTTGTGATCCTTCTAATCTTCCCAAGTAGCTGGGTTTACAGGTGTGTGCCACCAGTCCAATACAACTCAGTAAGTTTTAAAAAAAAATTTAAATAACTTGTTATTAAAGTGCTAGGCAAGTGCTCTACCACTTAGCCACAACCCCAGATTGATGATTTAATATACATTTATATTGCAAAGTAACTACCACAATCAAGCTAATTAACATATTCATCACTCCTCTTAATTACCTTTTTTTCCTTTTTGTGGTAAGAACACTTGAGATCTATACACAGCAAATTTTGAGTATAAAAAAGTGTTAACTATTTGTACAGTCACACAGCTGTACATTAGATCTCCATTTATTTACCTCACATATCTGAAACTCTGTATCCTTTGGCTAATATCTCCATGTTTCCCCCTTCACCCAACCCCCAGCAACCATTATTCTATTCTCTGCCAGCATATTTCTTAATGTGCAGCTAGAGTATGACCCCAAACCATCATTTCTGAAGCTACCCTGCGAAGCACAAAGTAGTTGAAAATTATCAATAAATTATGCTTAGGTCAGGCATACTGCTTTTAATACTTACATTCTGGGATCCATTAAAAATAACTTCAGCAAATTCTGTATTTAACATCGTCCATCTATACAGGTATTACAATTAAATTGCAATGTGATTGTTTCAACGCAGAATGGTCTTTATTTTGTAAAACAAAGGCGAAATTTTATCTCTAAACAAAATAAGTGTTTCCTAAATAGTCATCTTTTGACTAAAAAATACAAAACCGAAACCAAAAAACTTCCTCCAGCATTACAGAAAACATACTGTCAACGTTTAAAATTAACTATGGGCTTATGAAAAATGACACCCTTTGGAGGTATTTGTGCTTGAAATTAAGTTTCATTCTTTTTTGAAGTAATGAAATACGGTCCATGGAAACGTAGGAAATGAACTGCCAGAAACAAAAATTCTATTTTTGTGCCATGGTAACTTGAATCTTTACTTCAGCACAAAGGACCCCAAACGATCTGGATTGTTTTAATATTGTTTAGAAGTTTAGACATACCCCTTGACCTTTGACTGACAGGTTTCAGCGTCCTCAGTAGATAAATACAGAAACGCATAAAGGGCCATTATTACATCACTGAGTAGCTTAGACAATCTTGTCCTTAACAGCTCTTGCCCATTTTCAAAGTCATCAGGAAACATCTCTGGGCTATTTTGTTTCCTAGCTTCATTTTTATCTTGAAAACACAATCTTTGCTTTCTTTGAAAGGACCGTCCAACACTGGATTGCGTTTTTTCTTCCAACTGCGTGTAAAATCCAATATCCCCATGAGGTATATGGGCTTTGGCTCCATGACCTAATTTGAAGATGGCCTTCAGCCTTATTTCACCCACACGGAAAACCTGCCCGACAGGAACTTGTGACCGTGCTGCCATCCTCATGTAAACATCCCAGGCACTTTGATTCTATTTCGGACACTTAGTATTTTCCTTCTTGGTCCCGCCAGCATGTTGGCCACCACCCTCCTGCACGGTTTCCGCGTGCCTGTGGGCCTTTACGAGCTTCCCAAGCCCTAAAAGCATCAGGAGCGGGGTTAGGGCGCAGCCCGGAGGTCCGCAGGTGAGCAAGCAGGTCGCTCGGAACCGAGACTCGCACGTGGCCGCGCCTCGCGGGTCCTGCGCTCCGGGCCGCCCGCTCTCCCACCGCCCCGAGGCCGGACGCGCGAAGGCGCCTATGAGACCGGCGGCGGCGCGGACAGCCCGGCGGGGCGGGGCCGGGTGGTCCCGGCGGCGCCGCGGCCGGGCGGGCAGGGGCGGGGCCGGCCGGGGAAGGCGGGCTCTGCGGCGCCGCGGTCCCCAGCGCCTCCGCTCGCGGCTGTGCGGAGGTCTCACCATGCCCTGGCGTTGCGCGGTGTCGGCGGGGACGCGGCTGATCCGGAGCGGGAGCGGCTCTGCAGGGCGGCACAGCGGGGCGGCGGGAGCCCACAGAGCTGCAGGAGCTGCGGCCCCTGGGTACGCGGCAGGGCTGCAGGACAGGCCCTGCGCGCGCGGAGGCCTCGCGGGGACTTGGATGAAGCGGGTGGCTGGGGCTTCCTCCCGCGCGGGGTGGGCGACTGGGGCCCTCGAGCGGGCGCTGAGTCCTCCCCAGCGGAGGCCCAGGATGCAAGGGGAAGCGGTGTCCTCAGCGGTTTTATCGATTTAAGGATCCCGGGACGCCTAGGTTGAAAGTACTCGAGTCGTACTGGCTTGGTCCACCCTACTGTGGGTTACTAGATAAAAACACAAGACGCCCTAATGATTTGCAGTTTCACATAAACAGCGAATGAATCTTAGTATAACCATGTCCTAAGTATGGCACTGGACCTACTGAAAACGAAGGGTATTCATCGTTGTAATTTAATCGATCGCCCTTTGTTAAACCTGGCAAACCTTACCGCAGGAAGTGAAGGTGAGGATCCTACTAAATGACCAAGGCTTTGAGGATAGCGACTGTGACATTCACGTAGATGTTACCGGTTGCCTCTGACTGGAACACGCCAATGTTTCCGTTCTTACCCTGTTTGGAGTACCCGGCGGCAGCCAGACTGGCGGCCAAGACCCACTGACTGCCCTGGCTGATATTGAGTCCGCCCACGCCACAGGTGTCTGTTCAGTCAGAGGCTACCTGGGGTCTTCCAGGGCCCATCCATCCTTGGGCCTTGTAATCTTTCCTTATAGATGATCTAGGAACTACTTTTGCAAGATTGTAGGGACTTTGCAGAAGGAGCTACAGAGCCTCTCCTGAAAGCGCTAATCACTATTTGATTGACAGGTCCTTGAGGCCCAGTGGTTCCCTAGTGTATATATCGCAGATATATATAGCACTTTACTATTTACTGCTGAATAGATGCTTTATCAAATTAGTAGGCTTTTTATCAATGCTGAAGTGAAATGATTAGTGTGCAGTTACTTCCTCCGTGGATGTCCCTTTCCTTAAAAGCTGATTTTAGCTTTTAGGAAGCTCAACTAGAAATTGAAGGGGAAGGGTACCTTCCAGAAATTTGACAGGGAAGCAGGTGATATCTTAGAGTACATCTAGCTCTCTCCCTAGCCAAGAAAACATTCTCAGGAAAGTTCTACTGGAGCTACTACTTCAGTAGTAAATGCCTTAGTAGATGGTTTGGGGATGACAGTTGAGTACCCCACGTGAGATGAAAGGGACTTGTTTTCTTAGTTGATAAGCCAAATAAAACTGCAAATTTATCCTATCTAGAGTTCCTTAGGTCCAGGCCAGCACCGACTGCCTAGCCTTTTCTGTTTAGTCTTTACAAACTCAGTTTTTTCTTCTCAAAGCTGCCGCCTCCTCATCTAAGGATAACATGTACTTGAAAAAGTCATTTAAAAGGGAATCTCCTAAAACAGGACTAAAATTTCATGCTGTACAATTTTTAAAATTTTTTTTATATGTTGATAGACCTTTGTTTTATTCATTTATTTATATGTGGTTCTGAGAATCCACCCCAGTGCCTCACACATGCTAGGCAAGTGCTCTACCACTGAGCCATAACCCCAGCCCCACTATACAATTCTTTTAAAAAAAGAAAAAGCTTTGCCGTTTGTGGTGTTGCACACTTGTCATTCCAGGGACTCAGGAGGCTGAGACAGGAGGATCACAACTTTGAGGCCAGCCTCAGTAACTTAGCAAGGCCCTAAACAACTTAGGAGAACCTGTCTCAAAAATAAAAAAATAAAAAGGGCTGGGGATGTGGTTCAGTACTTAGGTGATCCTGGGTTCAAACCCCAGTACAAAAAAAAAAAAGCAAGCTTTGGAACCTTTGAAATATGACATTCATATAACAACTAAAAATAGTTTAATTTTATATTTAGTGACATTTTTATTTTAAATAACTCATGAAGAATGGAGCATTGATTTGGATGGGAGCATTTTTCTCTTATCAAAATTTGAATTTTGCAATATAATAATAAGGAAAACATTTAAAAATAATATTTGAGCTTTCAGTTCTTTGTTCTACTCTCTCTCTTTTTTCCAAGACAGAATTGCCCAGGCTGACCTTGAACTTGAGATCCTCCTGTCTCAGTAGCTGGAATTCCAATCTATGCCACTATACCCAGCTTATCCTACTTTATTACTCCTAAGATTTTAAAATAGTTGTCTTAGAAAACATTTGTTATATCAATTCTTTTTAAAAGATTAGTGATTTCATTCTGCAATTAGTTTGCATCATGATGTCTGATTTGCTTCTACAATGCAGTCAAGCATGGCTGAATAAAAAAGATGAGTGGATAAGGGAAAGAAAGGTTCTAGGGCTAAGAAGAGAGATAAGTTGATGTTTAACTGGTCAGTTTTTAGTGACTATTTTCCTGTTCATGAATGCCTCCTTTTACAAGCTCCCAACAGCTGGGTTTTAGACAATAAATATTGAGATAATCAGGAACTAATAACAGTAATATCAAATGTTTTTGAACTTTACTGTGCAGAAGGCACAGTTCTGTTTTCTGCATATAAACTTATTTAATCCTCACAAAACTCTTTGAGGTGAGAATGATTCTTGTTCATCAGATTTTTGTGGATTGGAAAATGTAAGAGCTGTAGAACCTTGTTCAGTTACCTATTTTTCTTAAAATTCTTGAATCTTTTTGTGAGTTCATTGCTTCAGATGTTCATGGAATTTTTGCACATTTTAAAGAAATGAAAACCATGTGTTTTAACCCATGGTCAGGCCATCCATAGGACAGAATGTTTGAAATTTGGTGATTATGGATTTATGAGAAAGGTTGTACTGAATTTTAAATACAGTAAATGTGATTTTATCAAGTGAATAAGGACCATAGTTAAGAACACAGGTCCTTTTGGTTTTAGTAACCTAATGCTTTGTAAATAAATTGATAATTAAAACTTTTTTCTATTTTATGTATTTGAATGCTTATATTTAAGGTTTTGAAATGGAACTTGTGGTAGATTATCATTTAATGAACTGCATTGCCTTTTAAAATTCCTTTTAGGATGGGAAACAGCACATCATCATCTTTGGGGAAGTCAGAAACTACTCCTGTGAACCAAATCCAAGTGAGTGTTGTGGGAGGTACAGAAAAAAATTTTTTTCCTCTTCAGAAGAATTGTCTTACTCATTTACTATGCATATTTGCTGTCCAGACATGACAAGTTCAGCAAATGAATTCCTAAATGGATATTTATTTTGAAATCTGTTATCATAATTTATGTGGCAAAGAAGCCCTACATCATTTTGGTAGTCAGAATTTATGAGATTTCTTTATTTTGGTACCAAGGATTGAATCCAGAGACACTTAACCGCTGAACCACATCCCCAGCCATTTTATATTCGGAGATACAGGGTTTCACTCACTTGCTTAGGCTGGCTTTGAACTTGAGTCTTCTGCCTTAGCCTCCCTCCTGAGTCGCTGGGATTACAGGCATGTGCCACTGCACCTGGCTGAGATTTATTCTTGTTGGAATTTATACTCCATCAAAGAGTATACTCCAGGTTGGATCTCTAAGGCTGTTATCTTTCATCATACCCACGTCAAGCCCACGGTTGACCCAGTCAAGCTGTCCATAGTCAGGGGGACTGTTTAATTTTGACCTGGGCAGTTAATAGCTTTCTTTCTTTCTTTTCCCTTTTTTTTTTTTTTTTTGTTATACCCAGTTACATTTTATTTCAGGGAAAGCATAAGATCAAAACTAGCTGAAGGAAAAGATACAGAGAACAGATTTTTCAAGGGTGCTAAATATGAAATTCTCATTGCCCTCAGAATGCTTTACTCTTCTGGTACTGACGGTGACATCTGTTGAGTATTGTCAAACAGGGAAGGTCGTCTGAGATTCAATGTCCAGGGTTTTTACTGAAGCTTCATTACTTAGGGTGTGGGTGATGGATTTGTTGTCCAACTGGTTGAACTTAGGTCCAGCCCCAACTCCATTCTTTGAAGGTCAGGTTTTCTAACCTGGTCTAGGGGCCTGCCATGCATTACCTGCTTAGCACAAACATCAGGTGTGGGCTGAGAGTCCCTTCACCCACCATAAATAACAAAGACACTCATGTCACTCAAGAAATTCCAAAGGTTTAAGGGCTTATCTCCAGGGACAAAGGCCATACCTCTGTTTGGGCAAAATCAAATTCTTTATTAAAACCTTTTTTTTGTTTTTTTTGTTTTTTTTTTGTACCAGGGATTGATCCCAGGGGTGCTTAACCACCAAGCCACATCCACAGCCCTTTTTTATATTTTATTAGAGACAGATCTCGCCAAGTTGCTTAGGACTTCACCAAGTTGCTGAGCCTGGGTTTGAACTCATGAGCATCCTGCCTCAGCCTCCGGAGTCAGTGGGATTACAGGCATGCGCCCCCGTGTCCAGCTTACTAACCTTTTATCTACTTATAAAAAATAGTAGCTACTCAGAGTACAGTGCATGTTATGTGTAATAGCTATCATAACACTGAACCTAGCATACAGTAGTTACTGCATAGATGATTCAGGGATCTGTATACTTCTGTGTTCTTGCTTTCTTCTCTTTCATGGTCAATCTTAGTTAATTCTGCCTCAGAAAAACTTTCCCATATGTATGCATATTTTTCTTCCCAGTAGCTTATAAAACATTCCCATTGTTTTATTTCTCTCTCTTCTTTACCACCTTCTACCACCACATACAAAAAATTCTGCCCTGGTGGTCAGAGGTGTAGTGGTAGAGAGCTTGCCTAGCATGCTTGAAGCTTTGGGTTTGATCCCCAGCACTGAAAAAGATAAAAAAAAAAAAAAAAAAAAAAAAAAAAAAATCTGTATTTAGTTGAATTCATGGCTGTTGAATGTAATGGCAAGGGTGGAAACTTACTGTGAGGGGATTGCCTCTTTTTTTGGGGGGGTGGTACCAGGGATTGAACTCAAGGGCACTTGGCCACTGAACCACATCAGCCCTATTTTGTATTTTATTAGAGACGGGGTCTCACTGAGTTGATTAGCACTTCACTTTTACTAAGACTGACTTTGAACTTGGTCCTCCTGCCTCAGCTTCTGGAGCCACTGGGATTACAGGTGTGCTCGCCACACTGCTGGGCTGGGATTGCCTCTTAAAATAAAAATAGACCATGATGGTTCAGGAAAACCTGGCACTGTCACCTTGAGTTCCAGCTCACTCTGGAATCATCTCATCCAAATCATGGCCTCAGTGAACCTATAACCCAAGGCATCATGGTGGAGGCAACACGTCTGGTTTTGGTGTTGTGAGGGGGTTAGGTCAAATCCAAGTATTGCAAACTTCTCAATCTGTTTTGTCATCTGTAAAATGGATTAATACATCTCTGGTATGGCTGGCCCTTCCTGAGAATTTTACACCAAGTATTATGAGAAAGCATTAAAAATAAGCTGGGTGCATTGGCCCATGCCTGGAGGGTGAAGCAGAAGGATTTGAGTTAAAAGCTAGCCTCAGCAACTTAGCAAGACCCTAAGCAATTTAGACCTTGTCTCAAAAAATTAAAAGGGCTGGGGATATAGCTCAGTGGTTAAGTACCCCTGGGTTCAATCTCCCCAAAACAGATCAGCTTATAGTTATGCTGTATGACTCAGGACTCTTCTAACACCCAAGGGTGGGTGTAACTTCTGAAGTACTTTGGGTATTCTATGTTGTTTTCCACCTTCATCATCAAGGTGCTTATGACTCATATAAGAACAATCTACAAACATGCCTAAGTGCCAAACCTATCTGTTTAAAATCTTTTCAAGGACCAGGATATCAAAATATTTAGAAACAAAGAACAAAAAACAAACTTTAAGGGTCATGTAGATACACAGCATTCTCAGGCTTATTGGTTAAAGTTCAGGAGAGTAATTTCCAAACCAGGCTGGTATTATAAGAACCATTGTAGATTTAAAAAAAAAATAGTTTCTGACCTCTGCTTCAAACCCACTGAATCAGCATTTCTGGAAGTAGCTTTTCCAGGACCAATAATATAAGAATTCCTTATCAATATAGTGCCGACAGCTCTGTACTACAAAGATATATAGGACTGAATGGAAGTGGAGGAGGAAGCTGTTGTCTATACCTGGATTAGTGAAAGCCTCGTTTTAAGGAGAAATAACATCATTGAAAGTTATTAAGAGGTAAGGAGTTAATTCCTTTTAACACCTGCTTTTGAGAAGCAGTGTAACAGAGATTACATGTCTAGACTATGGAGTGAGATTTGCCTGAGCTCAAATCTCAGTTCATCTATTGATAGCTGAGGACCATTAAGTTTTTTATCTACCTCTGTGCTCATTTTCTTTTGATACTGAGGATTGAACCCAGGGGCACTTAACCATTGAACCAGTCCTTTTTTTCATTTTGAGACAGGGTCTCACTAAATTGCCTGTGGCCTTGCTAAATTACTGAGCCTCAGCCTTCGCAGCTGCTGGGATTACAGGCATGTACTACCACGCCTGGCTGTGCCTCATTTTCTTCACCTGCAAAACTGAGAAAATAGGACCTACTTCAGTATTAGTTAGTCTTCAATGATCTAGTAAAGTGTTGAGAATAGTGCTCTGCACACCTAAGTGTTGGCTGTTCACAAATTGACTTTATTGTTACTTGTTAGTGTCATTACTATTCCTTGCCAGGCACTTTCTATTTGTTACATCTTTGCTTCTTCTAACATCCCTTTGAAATGAATAATATCCTCCTTTGCAGATGTTAAAACAGATGATATCTAGTTTGATTCCCGAGTTGTGAGACCTGTAAAATTCACTTTTTCCACTCTATTACCAATTTCTTTCTAAAAGGTAATGTTCAGAATTAAAATGATTTTCTTTTTGGTCTTGTTTCAGGAAACAATTTCTGATAATTGTGTAGTGATTTTCTCAAAAACATCCTGTTCTTACTGTACCATGGCAAAAAAGATCTTCCATGACATGAATGTCAATTATAAAGCAGTGGAATTGGACATGCTTGAATATGGGAGCCAGTTTCAAGATGCTCTTCACAAAATGACTGGTGAAAGAACTGTGAGTATATCCACAGCTGTGCAATCATAATAAGTGGAGACTTGGATCACCTAGAGACTAGATTTTGTGTTAGGAAAAGTGAGCCAGATGTTCTCTGAAGATCTTATAAGGATAAATGGCAAATTTGGAAACCAGAGTCTTGTAATAGGGAAAAGCAGAGTTAATTCATTTTATTTTTATTTTTACTGTGTGCTTGCTTGGGCATTGGGATTATAGGGGATGATGTGTTATAAGCACTTATCTATGGTTAAGGTCCTCTTTCAAGATAAAGGTATTATTCCTTTTTTTATTTGGACAGTACAAAGCGGGATCAGTC
Organism: Sciurus carolinensis; assembly: GCF_902686445.1. Taxonomy (NCBI): domain Eukaryota; kingdom Metazoa; phylum Chordata; class Mammalia; order Rodentia; family Sciuridae; genus Sciurus; species Sciurus carolinensis. The sequence continues at coordinate 94,143,081 of NC_062224.1, forward strand.
TTCAGTTACTGTGCTAATAGGAATGCTTTCCTCCTCTATGTTTACTCTTTATGGATTTTTCTAATATGCAACACCAAAAAATACACAATGTTGCCATTTTCCTCTTTTATGTTTGAATGGAAGTTTATGGTATACTTTTCCCCTTTAGTGAATATATGTAAGAAAAAACTACTTGAACATTAAATACTTTTAGTTTTTTATTACATACCATAGTGATCATGAGGAAGGCCTTTAGAATCAGATTTTCCTGAATTTGAATCAGCTCATTTCATGATTGTCATCTTGGGCACATTCTTCATTTTCCTCCAAAATCAGGCTAAAAATAGTACTCAAGTATGAATGTCAGCAATTATCAGAAATGATTTCATACTTCTGACAATAAGGTTAGGCCTAATTTATCTTTTATTTTTCTAACAGGTTCCAAGAATATTTGTCAATGGAACTTTTATTGGAGGTGCAACTGACACTCAGAGGCTTCATAAAGAAGGGAAATTGCTACCACTAGTTCATCAATGTTATTTAAAAAAGAGGAAAGAATTTCAGTAATGTAGGTACTCACTATGAATAGTAATATTAATGTGACAATACCTGATAATGTCTTTTAAATATTTGAGGATGTTTTAAATATGTGAATTATCTTCATGATTAAAAATAATGAAAAATAAATTGCTGTGGAAACCTCATCTTAATTGCCAATTCTTGAGTAAGAGATGGTATTTATAACTAAAGGGGTGGAGTTGTATCATAAAAATGCATTTAATTAGGAATTTATATATGAATTTTACAGCCAAGAGCTAGGAGGTAATAAGCATTTGAAATTCTTCATTCCCTACAGCATTCAGAAGTTAACTCCTTACCTTGTGCAGCTTTTATTAGTAAGAATTGATGTGATTTTCTTTCAGATTTAAGGTTCTCACTGAAAACAGTTGTGAAATCAGGTAAGGATATCTTCTACCATATTGTGAAAAGCCTTCACACTCTACTTCTAGAGCAAAAGACAAACTAAAATTCGTAGGATGGAATGAATTTTACCTTAGGGAAACCAAATTACTCATTTAATGACAGAAGTGTTCCAGGGAACAGAAATTAAAAGGAGGAAGATTTCAGCATTGTATAAAGATGACCTTTTGAAAACAGTTCAGAAATGAATTCAGAGGCACTTTTCCATTGAGTTACATCCCTAGCCTTTTACTTCTTATTTTGAGACAGGGTCTTGTTAAATTGTCTAGGCTGGCCTCAAACTTGTAATAATTCTGCCTCAGGCTCCCCAGTTGCAGGAATTACAGGCATGTGCCAATGTGCCTAGTTCTTGATTTTAAATACTGAACTGTCAAACTGTCCAAATATTTTAAGGTTTTGGTGAGCATATTCTGATGCAACTTGCTCTCACCGTTTGGCATTATGCTGTATCTCAAGACCTTAAAACTTTTCAGGAAAGTTTCACAGGAATTTTGATAATTTCTACAAATTACTTGCCTAGTTCATTATTTTTGTTAACATAACTTTTCCCCAAAACAACTGAGTTAATCTTTTCATAAAAAATTGTTTAAAACTTAAGAATTTTACTAAATCTGTCTTGATCTGTACTTAGAGCTCTACTGGAAAAGAATTCTCAGCCATAACACTTTAATTAAATAATACTTATATGCAATTAGAGGCATTAAAAGGACAATATCAATTATCAAAACATAATTTTACCTTGTTTAGTTATTAAATACTTAGATATAGAGCCTTAGATATAGGGCCTTAGTTATAGAGCATATTATATAGCCTTAAAGTTCTTTTTTTTTAAATAAATAAGACAGACATTTATATGATGTGCATAGTATTTATTTGGTACCCCATCAGTTTCTACAATAATAAACAGGTCGAAAATAGTTCACATAATGCCCACCTGTACTCCACATCAAAAATGAATTACAGGTTGAGCATCTCTAATCCAAACATCCAAAATCTGAAATGCTCCAGAATTGGACACTTTGTGGGCCTGGACATGACACCACAAATGAAAAATTCCATATGTGACGACAGGTCACAATCGAAATGCAGGTGCATTAATAGTATTATATAAAATTACCTTAAGACTATGGGTATATGAAATATCCTCCAAATATTACTTCTATGTATATGCAAATATTCCAAAATCTTGAAAAATCCCAAATGCTTCTGTCCTAAGTATGTCAGATAAGGGATACTCAACCTATATTCAGTAGGGTATTTTGCAAGGCTGGAAAGCAGTCAAGATTTCACAGTAGTGGTGAAAACTTTGATCATGAAATAAATTTAATCATTAACATATTCATCCATCCCAATCAGAAAACTGCAAAGTTACATTGGGTGTATTATTTACAGTGAAAACTTGGAAGACTTGACAAAGCATCTATCAACAAACCTAGAAAACTTCCCGTGGCCCCCCACTTAAGGATTCTTTCCTTTGAAATGAAATAAACACCAAACATGTTTGATAAACGTCAAACTTTATATACCTTTAAGCACCAGCTTGACAACTGAAAGTATTCTTTCAGTTTTATAAAATATTCCTGCTTTGAAAGGCAAAGAGAACATAAAAATGTGAATGTAATTATATCACTGACCTGGATATTATTATTGCAATGGTCTTAATGTTTTAATCTATATTCACTTCTTTGAATTTGTAGGTTTGAAACAAAACATTTGCTATCTGTTTCAAAATATTCCCTTAAAAATCATTTTTGGAACTGTACAACTGTATTTTTCATTCATAATGTTAAAATATACAGCTTGGTCCATGGAGGTCATGTTACAGTCATAAAATTCAGCTTCTTGGATAACTGGTTATACAAAACAATAAAAAACATTAAACTACCATAAAATATTACTGATGTTAACAGTCACATATGTATAACACATCAGTGTACCCAGAGTATCTTATTGAGTGTTTAAATTACTAATGTACAATCAGGTTTTAAACTTAACAGTTAAATTCTCATTCACTATGTAAAATTAAAAGGTCTAAAAGATTCTTTGAATTCTGTACTTCAGAAACATTAGAACACTATTAAGGCATTACTTAATAAACAGACCCCAAAGAAAGTAACTAGTATGCCTGTATAGGAGAGCTAGTCATATTTTAAGGCAGTCAAAAGGGTCATTTTTTCACTTTAAGGCTCTTACATTTAAATTGATTCTATGCAGACATCAGTCTGAATAATTTAAATATTTATCAAACAACCAATTAAGGACTCAGCCTTAAATAAAGCAAATGGACAGTTTGGAATTAGATTATAACACTCCCACTTCCACCCTCCCCCTTAAGATGATTCCATATATCTCATCCCTTTGGATAATTTCATACTCACAAACTGGCAATAAAAATAAGAAAATTGAACTCAAATTTATGTCTTGTCACATCATACCAAATTATATATATAGTTTATATTTAGAGTAATAGTGCAATAAAAATGTTTTTCCTCATTACTATCCACTAATTGTATAACATTTTAAATTTAATTTGGTTATGTAGGGATTCTAAAGTTTACATTGCAAATAAAATCTAATAGGTATTTTAAACAGAGGTTTCAGTAATGTTTGGATACACTATTCCAACAATTACCTGTGGTAATATTATATACAAAATAGCAAAATTTTAACTTCATTCACTACCCTTGATAGTCCAAATGTTCATTAAGTGAAACCAGTAGAAATGTTAACTTATTTGCTATTTGGTTAAGTATAGATTTCTGCTAACTTATAAAGTGCAGAAATTTAAATGTTTTAAAATTAAAAACTAAATGTCACCTATGTTCATTAAATAAATATGAATATAAGCACTAAGTAAAATAGAAGCAAGAAGAAAACACTCTTTAGGATGTGAAACAAGCTTTTGTGGATTTTCATTGTATTTAAAAATTCATTCTCATTTTAAATTATCACCTAAATTTCAGGAACAGAATTCTGCATCATATTCACTTTTTTTTTTTGGTGCTGGGGATTGAACCCAGGGACTTGTGCATGTGAGGTAGGCACTCTACCAACTGAGCTATATCCCCAGCCCACATTCACTTTTCTACCACTTCCCAATATACCTTGGTATTTTCAGTGATTAGGAAAGTGTGCTATTTATTATAATTTTATTCAAAAAGTATCTTAGCTACATTAGTTTTCTACATAAAAATATTATCTTAGAGTTAACTTTAAAAAATTAATTCCATAATTTTTCAGAAAGCCAAATAAAAATGTACCAATTAAAAAACATTTAATTTCAATACAAGTTGTTATTATTTTTTTTTTGCAGTACTGGGGTTCGAACTCAGGGCCTTGTGCTTGCAAGGCAAGCACTCTACCAGCTGAGCTATCTCCCCAGCCCTCAATACAAGTTATTTACAAGGCTTTTTATGCTATAAGCTGTGTGTGTTTATGGCAGGGTGCAGGGGAGATACTCAGTGAAACATTTAATAAGCCAAGGATTTGACATTAGTCTTTACAGTTATGGAAATATGAATTGAGATATGCTATTTTCTTAAACAGTAATTAATTACTTTTCATTTTTGGTTGAACCCAGGGCACTGTACCACCAAGCTATGTTCCCAGCTCTTTTTGTTTGAGATAGGGTCTTGCCTCTTGTTGAGGGCATGTGCCAAGTTGCTGAGGCTGGTTTCAAACTTTTGATCCTCCTCTCCGCATCCCAAGTCACTGGGATTATAGCCAACGCACTTGGCTAGAGTAGTTAAATTATTTTCCTACACGTGCTTAAGCACTAGAGGAATTCCCTTCAATGCAGGTAGGTATATCTATAATTACAAATGGTGAATCACTGATTTTACTGAATGACCCCACAATTTCTGGAAACATCTGATACCTTGTTATAATATAACTTGATTTGGAGAGCGAATATACCAATCTGGTTATTGTTTCAAGAGACCTGCCATTATTAATTTGAAAAAAAATATGATCTTAAATCTGTATGAAACAAAAAGCCTGCAAGACATTTACCTCACTTAAATTTGGGTGACTTTCCTGTCATTTAATTACCTAGGTAGATAAGACTAGAAAAGGATGACAAAAATATAAGAAAAAAGGATTTTTAAAAGGAAAAAAAGATAAAAAGAATTTTCCATTAAAATAAGGGAGCAGACATCAGGCACATACCAAGTAAAATCCAAACAATAAATACTAATTTCGTAGCTTACTCTATCAGTTTTTCTTCGTCTTTCTTGTGCATGTTTATATTGAGGGTATATTACAGTACCTTAAATCACCCCAATCTGTGCTGTGGTCAAGACTAGACTTGAAAAAAGTGACAATGATATCTTAAGGTCAAAGTGAAACTCAACAAGAGATTATCATGATTTAGCCTTCATCTACTGTTTAGATATAACTTTACCACCTTTTAAACATCTCACTTGCCAGACCCTCAAATTTAATCAGTAATTCTGCCTTATCTTTCCAAAACATGTATTTTTTTTGCAAAATCTAGGAAAAAAACAGAACCCCAATAATGGCATTTCATCATTCATAGACTTGTTATTTTAGAAGCTCATACAAATGTTTAATAGCATCTTCTTAGAATATGGGTTTTTTATCTATCCAAGAGGATGTTAGTTAGAATATATTTCTTCCTTTAAAAAGTAGTGAATTTTTAGTCAATACTTCATCTGTGAAAATCTTTCTTCTACATTTTTCCACTCTAAACAGCAACGTTTAAAAAAATTATTTGGTCTAATGAACTAGTTTCCTAAAACATTTTAATCCCTCAAAACTCATTTGTTAAGAATTTGTGTGTGTGTGTGTGTGTGTGTGTGTGTGTATGTATGTGTGGTGCTGGGGACTGAACCCAGGGCCTTGTGCATGCAAGGCAAGTACTCTACCAATGGAGCTATATCCCCAGCCCCAAGAATATTTTTAATTAAAAAAGTTCTAACTAGTATTGTGAACCCTCTTCCCAGTTTTAATTTTTAAATAACGAATCACTAATTCTTCTATGATCCAAGCATCAGAAATGTTACTTTATGAAAATTACAAGAACTGAATCACAATAGGTTAAATTGGGTTACAGCCACACAGTGAGAAAGCAAAAAAGAGGATCCAATGGGGTAACGCTAAATTTCATTCACTACCCTAGGCCACACTAACATTCTCTTAAAATAGTTCCTTAACTAATGTAACAGTCTTAATAAATAGAATTTCCAAGGAATTTCAACTAATAAGAAAAGGTGAGACTGTAAGGTTAATTTTTTATTTTATAATTACAACTATATTTTGGAAATATGTAATCACCCAGGAAGTAAAGTTTATTTTTAGGGACACCTGCCCACTGAGCTACATCCCCAGCCCTTTTTAGGACAGGGTCTTGCTAAGTTGCTGAGACTGGCTTTGAACTTTTGATCCTCCTGCCTCAGCCTCTCAAGCTGCTGGGATTACAGATGTGCACCACCACACCCAGCTTAGGAATTTTTAAAAAAATTTTTTTGGTTGTAGATGGACATGATACCTTTATTTTATTTATTTTTTATGTGGTGCTCAGGATCAAACTCAGTGCCTCACAAATGCTAGGCAAGTGCTCTGCCACTGAGCTCCAGCTCCAGCTCATTAGGATTGCTTTTAAAAGCAATATTTCCCTAAATATTAATGTAACAGTAATCCTAGAAAATAAAGCTTGTTTATCACTCAAGTACATCCTATTTATAATAAGGTAAAGTCTTTTATAGGACTGTTATACAGCAACATAACTTATTAAAACATTAATTGTGCCTGAGGATTACTATGAATTAAAAATGATACGTGTTTACATCTGTTTTTCTGTTCTTAAAGCAATCATGTATATATACTTCCTTAAAAGTTTTCCATTTTATGAGAATAATTCTATTATTCTAATTCAGTGTTCCCTTGCTGTGGGGAGTGAAAAGTGGAATGGGAATTGAAGAGACTAAGATTTGTGGGTCACTTATAGTGCTTGAGAATCAAATTCTGTATTGAATCTGGGGTCTCCAGCCAAAATTCAAAAGTTAGTTTTTAAGTTTCTAGGATTTCATTCAAGCTCTAAAGTGTCATGATTTGAAATTGTTAAATTATTTAAAATTATGTTCTCTGGTAGTTTGTTTTCCTTTCATATTTGTCTTTCTTAAATCTTACTCTCATCCATTTAATTAGACCTATCTAAATGCTTCAAAAAGTCACCTCTAATACATTTTCCTGATGGGTTTAATATTAGATCCTAGATATACTATATTTGTATGAAAGTTCTATTTAAATAGCACATAACTGAAGAAGTAAACATTTATATTATATTCTATTTAACAGTTCTATTATGAATAAAAAGATCATATTATTTTTAATTTTGGAAGATCCTGGATTCTTCAAATTTGATCTGAATATAATACCATATCAAAAGTGGCTGTTAAATTCATCCCATACCTGATAGAGGGTTAAAACCAGAAATGATGTATATGTGGGGTGGGTGGTGTAACTAGCTTTGTGGACCAAAAATCTCTCAGGTAAATAAGTGCTACTAGTATTAAAAACTGCTATTAGTTGCCTTGCAGGAATGGTTAAATATCAAAGCCAGCATAAATATGCCCAATGCATTTGAAAAAATAAAAACATTTTCTTAATGTTCCCAGAGCCCCAACCTACCATGAAACAGAATATTCAAATCTTCACACTATTAAAGCCCTGCCTTTCCTCCAAAACATAAAATCTATAATCCTCAAGCACATAAAAGATTATAATATATATTACTAGTGTTTTACCTTTAACTACAAATTTAACAGAAGAGCTTTAAAAACCCTAAAAAAAAATCATTTAATATTTAAAGAACAATGCATAAAATGCAAGTGTTACATGTAACAGCTTAGACAACCGTTATAAAATTATGAGAAAGATACGGACATTTCAACAGATTGCTTTAATGTTAAACTTCCTAATGAAGATGGGATACTTGCTCAAGAAAACAATGCATGTTAGTGTAAGGAAAAGGAAATTTAATGCACACAAGCAAAACATAAAAATAGCAATTTCCTACAGACTGGTTAGTTCGTAATGTGCTACTCTTTCAAAAGAGCTGTCTTTCAAATCTGAAGGACATAGCTTGCTTTATTATTTCTTCTCCCTATCAAAAAAGACTGTTCTGCCATAAAAATGGATTGTGGACATGTTTACAATTAAAAAACATTTAAAACCCATTTATAAATGACTAGAAAAAGCAATTAAAAAATTCTTAAGAGTAAGGAAAAGGCTAATCTAGTTATAGTTGAGATTCTAATTGTTATACACTTTAAAGATTATGAATAGGGAACTTAAATACTTGAAATATTATTTCCATTTGTGAGTATGAAAAACAAGAATATGACTACATGAGGCTATGTTATTTAGAGGAAATCACTGTCCAGTTACAGACCTCACTCACAGCAATAAAACAATAAAGAAAACCAATTCCACAGCCAACACAAACTTTAGAGCCTTTTCAGGCCCAGTAACATTCTTAGGGTTTTCCATTGTTTTTCTGCTTGATGGTTAGCAGATTCTACAACTGCAAATAAAACATCAGGAATAAAATATGTTTCATTGAATAAGAAAGCTGTTATTTATATGATCTTAGAAAACTCTGAAAGGGATTTGTAAAACTCATTCACAATTTAATCATGTGTCTTAGTTTTTTAGCCCATATATATAAAAGTTTACAGATGAGTTTCATATTCCATCACAGTTACATGGTCTAGTGCATTTCAGAGTATCTGGATATTATCAGAGCTGTCCTTTTCCAATGAAAACATTTAAGAAAACATTAAGCACTTCTCAAATAAGTAACATGATGTGGAACCGCTCACTTCTGGATATCACCTTTTTGAAGTACAAATGTATTATTCACCAGAGCAAAACTTTTTGACTATTTTATATTATCTATTAACAAAAAGTTCTCTATGAGAGAGAGGAAGCTATAATATCCTGAAGCTACTTCCCAAGAGCTAGTTTAGTAGATAGAACTTCGTGCTCATCTTTATTTTTCCTTCTTCCTATTTTTTTTTTTTTTTTGGTAATGTTACTTTCAACTATGTACATACTGCACTATTATCTTCACTGGATTGAGATTAGGTGGGAAGTAGCTGCATATTTTCAGCGATGGAAATGGACCTCTTAGGTCATGCTGGTGTTTATGGTTAAATCACATCTAATGTGAAATTTCGAATTACATCCAGGGCTCCAGTATCAAAGCCACACATATCCAACATGCCTCTATCATCTGGGTCTGCAATGGTAAAACCATTTGATGTCATTCCACAAACAATCAGTTTAGCTGGAATATTCATTTTCTGTAGGAAAAATACAAAAAAAAAAAAAAAACAAAAAAAAAAACAACCCAGTAAGTACATACGTTATATGTAAGAAAACACAAAGAATTTCCAATATTATAACAATTTTAAATCTCTATACTTTTTATTTAAAAAGCCAGTTTTTAAAAAAAATTGGTTCAATCTTTTAGAGTGTACAAGAGTATAGAACAAAATTGTGTTAAGAACCTACCTGAATTTCCTTGTTCTATATTTTTGTTTTATGGATTCCATAGTACATTTTTAAGTAGACTGGAGACTTTGTAATTATGAAACCTGTTAGGATATTCAGGAGTGCCAGACATTTTTATCAATGTGTATCAAATGTTGGATAATGTGTGTGAATATATATAAATACAAGGAAAAAGGAAATACATCTCTGGGATTATTAACATTTGGTTTATAAGTTTTGTACATACAATATATACATGTTCTACATAAGATCTTTTTTTTTTTTTTTTTTTTTTTGGTACTGGGGATGGAACCCTGGGGCTCTCAACCACTGAGTCACATTCCCAGCCCTTTTATATATTTTATTTAGACACAGGGTTTTGCTGAGTTGCTTAGGGCCTTTCTAAGTTGCTGAGGCTGGCTCTGAACTCACAATCCTCCTGCGTCAGCTTCTCGAGCCACTGGGATCACAGGCGAGTGCCACCATGCCCAGCTCTACATAAGATCTTGTTCTCTACTTCTACATTTATAGTTAAAATAATTGAATATTTGAGATAAACCAATAATCACTGAGTGTAAACTGACAAGACACTACAACGAACTTTTTAAATAATATACATATTGTAATTGTTGTATTGACCCTAAAATTTGGTAAGTACTATTATGTATTGTGACATATATCAGTTAAATAATTTGCTCAGATTCAGGCTCAGGTAGAAGAGAAAGACTCAGGACTCAGACTTCAGGCTGTATTAAATCCATATTCTATTCCCCCTCCTGTGGTTCTCAAAATCACATGCATCACAAGCCCCTGGAAGGCTTGGTAAAACAGTTCCACCTACAGAATTTCTGATTCAGAAGGTGTCAGATAGAGCCTAGGAATGTGCCTTTTAATGAGGTCCCAAGTGGAGCTAAGGCTGCTAGGAGGGAAACCATACTTAGTGGTACCATATTGGAATGTGAGTTACAGAACATTTATATCATGTAAGAAAGTTCAGTCAGGTGTGTGCAGTTATAGAACATTTATGTCATTAAGAAAGCTCAGTCAGGGGCTGGGGTTGTAGCTCAGTGATAGAGCGCTTGCCTAGCATGTGTGAGGCACTGGGTTTGATTCTCAGCACCACGTGTAAATAAATAAAGGTCCATCGATAACTAAAAAAAAATTAAAAAAAAAAAAAAAAAAAGCTCAGTCAAGATGCCTTGACTAGAACATAGGTATGTCCAAAAAACTTAGGGTATAGTTTACAGCTTTGTTTAATTTTATGTAGTTGCTAGCAAATCTCACAAAGGAGACTAACATTTCAAAGAGTACAATGAATCATTAAAAAAAAGGTATATTCAACATAAATATTTTATTACCAAAAATACTGTTTGCAATAGTCTTAGTTAGCACTGCAACTAGTTTAAATAAATAAATTATATATTGTAATCACCACTTTTTATAATTTCAAGAACTGTTGAGTCCATAATTGACACTGGGTTCCTACGCAAAGATTGGAATTACTTTTAGTATGTGTGTGTGTGTGTATGTGTATGTATATATAATTTTTTTTTTTTAAACAATGAAAAAGAATGGAGTATTATTTGGGTGAGAAACAACAGAATCTGTTTTACCTTTCGATACTCCCTCAGAGCAATAGCAGGATGGATGCTTCCAGCGAAGGTCTCATTATCGGTGAATACAATGAAGACATCAGCAGCTGTGTTTGTCTTCTGAGCCCAAATTATTGGAAGAGAGCAATCTGTTCCACCTGCTGGGATCTAACCCAGAAATAAAACATGAATAAGAATAAAGTTGCCCTAGTATCCATAAATGTGTGAAATAATTACTTAAAAATACAATTTTCATGTTATTTTATTTATAGTCTATACACATATATATACCTTCCCTAATAAGCCCATGTATTTTTTGATTTTGTGGCTTCTCACAAGAAGATAAAACAATTTGTTCTTACAGATAAACAGCATGCAAGATGTCAATATAAAATCATTCTATAATATGTATTAAGTAATATTTTTTGTTTTCTTTTTTTTTTTTTTGTACCAGGGATTGAACCCAAAGGCCCTTAACCATAGAGCAACATCCCTTACCCTTACTATTTTGATACAGGGTCTAGCTAAGTTGCTTAGGGCCTTGCTCAGTTAGTTACTGAGACTGGCTTTGAACTTGCAAACCTCAAGCCTCAGTCTCCCAAGATGCTGGGATTACAGGTGTGTGCCATAGTGCCCAAGTACTTTTTTTTTTTTTCATGTTAAGTAAACAATAAAATTTTCTTACCTGACTCATAGCCATTAAAACCTGTTGTAAGGTCATATCTGTAGTCACAGGACATGGTACCATTTCATGTGAAAAAGCAACTATAGAAGAATCTTTTTCTGTTTGTGTGACAACCTGAAAATTAAATGGTAGTAATTTTCAGCAGATTTGGGGGAAGTATATAATACTGAAGTTTATAAACTTCATCTTTATTAGAAAAATAAACCCCACTATGATGCTTGTTTTATTTCTAAATTTACACTACTGTGCAATAATATAGTAATAAGTCAATGGTAATATAGTTTTCAAGGGACTTTTCACAAATACAAATAAGCTGGTTTAAAAAAAAAAGCTGGTTTTCACGATAATCCTTTGAATCAAAGAAAGAATGTATTTTATTAAATTAGGAATAAATCCACAGTTGGGAAAAAAAAAAAAACTCAAACAATTCTCTTGACTCTACATTTTCTGATATTTGCCATTAACTTTTTAAAAATATATATATTTTTATTTTAGCTGTAGATGGACACAATATCTTTATTTTTTTATGTGGTGCTGAGAATTGACCCCAGTGTCTTACCTGTGGTAGGCAAGCACTTTATCACTGAGCTACAACCCCAGCCATTTGTCATTAATTTTTAAGTGTTATCTCCCTTTATAATTTAACACATGGTAAACAATTTCTTAGAGAAGCAAACATTCTTAAAATATTTATGTGTTCTCACCATGCACATTGCTGCAGCAACAGTACTAGCATTGAGTATACTACCCAAAACTCTTTGGTTCATAGAAGCACTGACATCAACAGCCAGCAAGAAACGCTTTCCAGTTGGCTCAACTGTCTACAGAGAAAACAAAATAATCATTAAAAGCAGTCACAGACACTCTAAAATAAGAATTTTATTTCCTTATTTTTCATTCAAAAGAGTCTCTAAGATAAAAGGTCTTCTAATTTTTGATACACCAATTAGATGACGATTTGAAAATGTTTAGTTTGCCAGGTTTGTGGTGCACACCTATAATCACAGTGACTTGGGAGGTGGAGGCAGGAGGATCCCAAGTTCCAGGCCCGCCTCTGCAACTTAGTGAGACCCTATCTCAAAATAAAAAATTAAAAAAGTGGGGGTGGGGATGTAGTTCCCTGGGTTCAATCCCCTGCACTACCAAAAAACCAAAACTAAAAACAACAAAAAAACAAAACCAAAAAAGCTTAGCTCATAATTCAATCCAGGTACAACAAAGGAAATACGAAAATCTAATAATTTCAATGAAAGTTACCATGCTATTTAAAAAAATATTTGTTCTTTAAGGCAAAATGGGAACTTCTAGGAAAAAATTGGTCATTATGGTAAAATGTAGTAAAGAAGTGGCCAGACACCAGGCGCAATGGTACACACTTGTGTACAATTTTAACCATTCCTTTTTTATTTTTTGAAGAGAGTTTTTTTTTTAAATTTTTTTAGTTGTCAATGGACCCTTGTTTATTTGTTTGTTTATATGTGATGCTGAGAATTGAACCCAGTTCCTCACACATACTATGCAAGTGCTCTACCACCAAGCTACAACCCCAGGCCAATTTTAACCATTCTTACATATAGAATTCAGCGGCATTAAGTACATTCACAATGTTGTATAACCATTATTTTTATTTCCAGAACTTTTTCATTATCTTAAATGAAAACTTTATCAATTAACTCATCAGTCCCAACTTTCCCTAATACCTGTGTATTAGGCAGATTCTTTTTATTTTTATTTTGGCTTTGTTTTTGGGTATTGGGGATGGATTGAAACCATGGGGCTTGACCAGGGAACTATATATCTAGTCCTTTTTATTTTTTGACGCAAGGTATAGCTAAGCTGCTGAGGCTGGTCTTCAATCTGTGATCCTCCTGCCTTAGCCTTCCAAGTTGCTGGGATTACAGGTGTGTGCAACTATATCTGGCATCTGGCCACTTCTATACCATTTTTTATCTCCATAAATTTGCCTATTCAGGATACACCACATAATACAATCATATAATACTTGCCCTTTTATGTCTGGTTTGTTTAACTTAGCATGATGTTTTCAAGGTTTATCCATGTTATCATATTTATCAAATTTCACTGCTTTGAAGGCAAAATCATATTCCATTCTATGTGTAATAAAACACTTTATTAATCTTTTGATGAATACTTGGGTTGTTCTGACTTGTGACTATAGTGAATAATGCTGCTATAAATACTGCTATATAAATATCTATTTTGAGTACCTGTGTCAATTATTTAGGGCATATACATAGGGGTAGAAAACTGCTAAATGGAATGGTAACTTTATGTTTGACTTTTTGAGCCCTTGTTTTTTCCTCAGGAGCTGCAACATTTTACATTCTCATTAGTAATACAGTATGATTTAGATTTCTCCACATTCTAACATTTATTTTCTGCTTTTTAATACTAGTCATCCAATTAAGTGTAAAGTGTACATCACTGTGGTTTTCATTTGCATTCCCCTGTTGAATAATGATGATATCTTTTCAAGTTCTTATTGATCATTTAGAAATTTTTGGAAAAAAGTACTTTGCCATTTTTTAATTGGATTATTTATATTTTGCTGTTGGATTCAGGGATTCTTTTTATACATGGACAGTAAACCCTTATCAGATAGATGATCTGCTAATATTTTTTCCCATAGTATAGGTTATTTTTTCACTTTTTTGCTTCTTTTTCCCTGCTGCAGATGGAACCCAGGGACTCACAAATGTTCGGAAAGCACTCTATCATTGAACCAGAACTCTGGTCAGTTTTAGCTCTTAAATCCAAATCCACTGTGAACTATTTTTTATAGTGTAAGGTGCCAGCCTCACTTCATTCTTATGCACATTAATATGCAGTTTTTCCAGCATCATTTGTTGAAGACTGCCTTTGTCCATTGAATCATTTTGAAATCCTTCTCAAAAAAAGAAAAAGAAAAAGAATAATCAACTGACCATACAACAGGATTTGTTTCTGAACTCACAGTATTTTGATTACTGTAGTGTTTTGAAATACCAAAATGTGAGTCCTCCAACTTACTTCTTTCAAAGATCATTTTGGCTACCAGGGGTCACTTGAAATTTCATATGAAATTTACAGTGGGTTTTTCTATTTCTGCAAAATAAGAAAGACATTTGGATTTGAAAGGGACTGTGTTGCACCTGTAAATTGCTTTGGGTAGCACTGTGATCTTCAGTGTTCCAAACTAAAAACATGGATGTTTTCCATTTGTCTTCTTGAGTTTTCTCAACAATGTTTTGCAGTTCTCAGTATATGATCCTTGCGTCTCCTTATATTTATTCCTAACTTTTGTTGTATTTGATGCTATTGTAAATGGAAAAATTTCCTAAATTTCCTTTTCAAATTGTTTGCTGCTACCATGTAGATATACAACTGATCATAACATGTTAATTTCATATGCTGCAACTTTGTTAGAGTTTGCTTGTTTTATAGTTTGGTGTGTGTGTGTGTGTGTGTGTGTGTGTGTGTGTGTGGATTCTTTAGGCTTTTGTACATGTAAGATCATGGCATAAGAGGACAGGAATAATTTTATTTCTTTCCAATTTGGAATTTTAAAAAATTACATCTCTTATCTAATTTACTATCTTATCTTAATCTTATCTTACCTAATTAACTAGAATTTCTAATACTATGTGGAATTGGAATTGAAAAAGTGAACATCTTTGTCTTCCTTATCTCAGGGGAAAAGTTATCAATCTTTTTTTTTTTTAATTTATTTTTATTTTAAACAAATGGGATACATCTTGTTAAAAGTTATCAATCTTCACCCTTTAGAGAGTAGGATGTTAGTTTTTTTTTTTTTCTTCTTGGTACAGGGGATTGAAACCAGAGGCACTTCACCACTGTGTTACAGCCACATTTCTTTTCTTTTTTTTTTTTTTTTAAATTTTGAGACAGGGTCTCACTAAGTTGCTTGGGGCCTGGTTAAGTTGCTTAGGTTGGCCTCAAACTTGCAATCCTCCTGTCTCAGCCTCCTGAGTCTGTGACATTATAAGCGTGTGCCACCACAACCAGCTATGGCGTATTCAAGTTCACTTCTATTTGTTATTTATTTATTAACTGTTCTTCTTTTTAAAATCATGAAATAAGCCAGACATGGTAGTACATGCCTGTAAACCCAGTGCCTCAGGAGGGAAAGGCAGGAGGATCACAAGTTCAAAGCCCTCCTCAGTAAAACAGGGATGCTCTAAGAAACTTGATGAGACCCTGTCTCAAAATATACACGAATGGTATGAATCTATATCATGTACAACCATAGAAACGAAATGATGTACCCCGTTTGTGTACAATGAATCAAAATTCACTCTGTAAAAAATAAAAAAAATAATTAAAGAAGAAAAAAATAAAAAAGAATTGGCAATGTGGTTCAGCGGTTAAGTACCCTGGAGTTCAATCCCCCGTACCAGTAAATGAATGAATGAATCAAGAAATGATGAAAAAAAACATTTAAAGATGTTTTGTCAAGTCCCCCCCAACCCCCTGCACCAGGGTAAATTTAGATGAGTATGTGTTTCTGTCCCTTCATTCTACTAATGTGACACATTACATTGACCAGTTTTTATATGTTGAAACATCCTAGCACATCTTGGCAATGGTGTCACCCTTATAATTTTGCTGCTGAATTTGGATGTTATTTGTTACATATCATAAAATTTTAAAACCAAAAATTTTAACTTATTACTCCATTATGAGATTTCTATTCTGACAAACTCACTTCTTATCAAGACTGATGAAGTTCATCTACCAATTAATGGAAAAAACCAGGGAAGGAGAACCAAGTCATAGGAATCCACAGGAATGCAAAATTTAATAATTTATCAAAATGATCAAAACCATCTTAGATAAGTAGTTGCTGACCAAAAATAATAGAAAATACTTTGCTTATAAATTATAATGTTACTACCAGTCACAGAGGTACATGCTTGTAATTAACAGCAACTTGGAAGGTTGAGATAAAGGATCACAAGTTCAAAGCCGGAACAGGAACTTAGTGAAACCCTGTCTTGAAATAAAAAATAAAAAGGACTGGGCATGTGGCTCAGTGGTAAAGCACTTATGGGTTCAATCCCCAAAACAAAAAACCAATAAATACTTACATTGTTATTTATATGCCCACTTCACATAAATTAATGAAAAACAAATGAATATATACTCTAAAATGGTTACACTATTCATACTACCTTTAAAATGTTTTTACAAAAGATGTTAATTCCCAAGTCATTTTTTAAAAAACAAAAGTCAAACCTTAAATGTTTTATAAAAAGCAGTATCCAATGCTTTTAGTATTTCTTCATCAGGGCGCCACTTCAGTTTTCCTCTGAGTCCATGACCTGTTTTATAAGTTTCTAGTGCGATTAAAACATGAAATGGATGTATTTGAGCCTAGAAACAAGATAAAGACAGAAAGTGAAAGCAAAATTCCAGTTAAAAAATAGTGATTATGCATCTTCCTTACATTGTATGCTACTGTAGCTAAGAAATATGTTTCATAAAGGAAAGAGAAAAATGAGGATTTTTAACCTTAGAATTCTGAGTCAAAATGTAATCAATCTGGTATAAAAGTCTCAGAACACAAAAAAATGTACTAACTGCATTTCCAAAATTTAGAAGCCAACTTTTTCAGTTAGTAGAAAAATCAATGATAATGCTTACCTTTTTTAACAGTTTTTCATTACATAGTTTTTCACATACTAAAGATACTTCTGAATTTCCTGGTTCAAGCACTGAATTAGCAGTCATCTTTCCTAGATTCCTTAGCAATGCAGTTAGAGGCATTTCTTGTAACAAAGCCTTCCATACCTATAGGAAGGAATATAAGGAATCAAGGGGGAAATGAATCAGTAACATAGCTATATCAATAAATAGCAGTTTATTTTCCAAGGCTTTTATTTGGTTTTCAAAGTACTTTCAGAATGAGAATTTGTCTTAACCTAAGGCTTATCAAATAAGCAAACTTATTCTTTACTAGAACAAGGAAGTATGTATTTTATGAAGAAAATACAAAGAAGATTTTTTAAAATTAAGCAGGATATGGTCTGGGGTGGATCTGACACAAAATGCTAAATGGACATCAATATTAAGTGTTTCAAATTAACATTAATTTCAAGATTTTTTTGGTTAATTTCTGTTTCTTTTTTTTGTAAGACTAGGGATTGAACCAGGGCCTTTTACATGTAATTTGTCCTTTTAAAATAATTAATTTACTCACCTCTTTAGATTTTAAGTGATTCGTTAGAAGATGTTCCCTAACTAATCTATGTTCTTCTATTAGATGAATGACTTCCAGTTCATCTTTTGTGCGCTTCACTTTCTCTACAGCCTCCAGATACTTTAATAATTTTTCAGTTTCCACAGTAAGTGCTTTTTCTTTATACAATTCATGGACCTCTTTCCAGCCCTTTGTAATATATTTGGTCACAATGGCAAGTCCTTTAACAAGATAAAGAATTGAAAAGGCAAGTAGGATTACCAAGTAAAATATAGAACATGTTTCCTGAGAATGCAGTGTACGATAGACTTAACTGATACACAGGAGTTAACTCCCCTCAAATAGGAGGCAGTTTTCTATGATATCACACACACATTTAAGCAAATGGAGCAAATTAATTTTGCTAATTCCATCATTACTGTTTAAATATTAGAAGAAAACATTTATATCCTAAATAATTTACAGAGGCTTGCTTTCTTTTTCTTTCTTTCTTTCTTTCTTTCTTTCTTTTTTTTTCTAGTTACCAGCATTATAAACTGTAGGCAGTGCCTATTTCAGGTCAACAATCTCAGAACAATTCACAAGAGTACAGATCTATCTCAATAAATAGTTGTTTGTCCTTCTAAGCTTCTGAATAAATATGCCTTTCTGAATAGCAGAAATTAAGTGGAAGTGGACAGGTAGGCAGGTTCTTTTAAAATTGTTTTAAAATAAATTATTACAGGACCAATTAAAAAAAAGAAAAATAATTTGCTCATTTCTTTTATAATTTCTTCTAATAGTAGAAAGAGCTTTGAGGGTGAGGAAATAAATACTGATCTTTCTAGGTCTTGGTTTTCACATCTGTAAAAAGTGGGAATTAACTAAACAAATAAAATGTTTGATAAAGTAATTTAAATGTCAGATAAAGTAAAGAAATAAAATAGCCCATGGTGATGTCAAAGTCATTAGGACTGTGATGAACTGAGGAGAGTATGTACTGACATGTTCTAGTCAAGTACTGGTTTAGTACTGCCAAAAATGTACTTTCAAGAGAAGTCAGAATGTGGCTTTTAATAATGTCTTTTGACTTTTTGAAATATTGACAAAAAACCCACAACTTTTCCCTAAAATATTTTATTTGTTAAATTAAACACATAGTTAAGCAAGAACAAGTCTATGCGCTATTTTTTTTAAATCTAAAGAATATAATCAAAAGTTTGTACCAATATCCAGGAACTTCTAAAGCATTGTGAATCTTGTTATCTTCCAGATTTGTAATGATATATTAAATGTTTCATGCAAGCATGTTTTCTACATTGTCTTACCAATGAAAATAATTCATTAAAGCAGCCTTATCCTACCCAATTCTATAATTACACAAGCCAGCAGGTATATAATACCCGATTAAATGAATCACACTTTGACTTGTTTTATCTGTTATAAATACATATTTCAGTTAGGACATTAACATATTACTTATTTGGTAGTTTACAGTTTGTTTAAAATTCTTTTCATTCTGAAAAGCCAAGGGGTCCTCTAAGCTGGACATGATATTGCCATAATTAATAAGGTTTTAAATATGAGTTTTGCTCTCAGAATTAAGGAATCCTATATACAGGTATAAATTTAAGAAACATCTACTAACTCTATTTTGCAGACCACGAAAAGAAAGCCAAGAATTAACTTTTTCCACAAGTTCAGAAACTAATTTGTCAGGTCAGAATTAGCAATAGGTAATTTCATTCTCATACTCTATGTGGTGTCTCAACAAACAAATCAGGCTAGGTGCCTATCTCCCTTATACTAATCAAAGATTTAAATGTTAAAAATATAAAGTAGCATGATTAGGGAAAAAAAAATCACAGGTAAATACTTTGGTGACTTTAGAAAAAGTCTAAACCTAATGTAAAACATGCCTACATATGTGTGCACACACACACACAAAAGAAAGAAAAAAAAAATTGGGGGGAGAATTGCATGAATGTATATCATAATAAATCACATAACTCCTATAATTTGTATGCCAAGTTCTTAGAACAATGCCCATTAATAGTAGGTACTCTTTTCTTTAAGTTCTTTCATTTAGTTGTAGATGGACATAATGCTTTTATTTATTTTTATGTGGTGCTGATGATTGAACCCAGTGCCTCACATGTGCTAGGCAAGTGCTCTACCATTGAGCCAAAACCCCAGTCTATTTGTAGGTAAATGGATGGAGCTGGAGAGTATCATACTAAGTGAAATAAGCCAATCCCAAAAAACAAAGGCCAAATGTTTTCTCTGATATGTGGATGCCGATCCATAATGGGGGGGAAGGCAAAGGAAGAATGGAGGAACTTTGGATTGGGCAGGGGGGAGTGAGGGGAGGGGAAGAAGCTTGGGGGTGGGAAATATGGTGGAATGAGATGGACATCACTACCCTAGGTACATGTATGATCGCATGAATGGTATGACTCTATATTATGTACTACCAGAGAAATGAAAAGTTGTGCTCCATTTTTGTGTACAATGAATCTAAATGCATTCTACTGTCATGTACAACTAATTAGAACAAATAAAAAAACAGTAGGTACTCACTAAATATCTGTGGAATGAATGATTAGTAGGAATAATCAACATCAAAAAGAACAAATATGTTGAAGGCAGGGGAGGAGAACCAATAATGCACTTCCACTACATGCCAGAAAATATGTGTGCTAAGTAAGTATTTTAAGATACTTCATTATGTTTAGTTACAATTATTGTAAATGTTATCCTCCATTTTCTAATAGAGGAAGGCACAAAAACTCAGAAAGGTTAAACTACTTGGCTTAAGTATACAAAGTAACAGGCAGAAGTAAAATTTGAGTGACTGTATTTTCAAGTTTCATTTCTGATGAAAAAAATGTTAAATTTTAGACATGCTGATTTTTGTAGAAGTTCACATCTTAAATTATTTATTCCAAAGAGTTTTTATATTCTTCCTAAGAGAGAATAGTTTTAGAAACAACTAACTTCTTAATTCTTTTCCCATAGGTTTAGAAAAAGTACCCAAGTTACCACATGAAAGCTGTGGACAATTAACGCCCTGCACTGTTAAATTGTGCACTATTTCAAGGTAGCCTTTAGGTTCTTTAGAAAATATGTTCTAGAAAGATAGGGGCGGGGGATATCTATAGCAGTATAGTCTTGCTATCTGCCATCTGGCAAGCAGCTGTTTTGCTTATTATAATTTTAGTCCATACTCCATTCAAAGCCCATACCCACTTGGGTGAACATTCCAGCTAGCAGGGTGACATTTTAAGAATTTAGAATATTTATCTATAAATCTGTTATGTGATTCTTCATTATCAATGTCTGGATTGCCTGATAGGTGTTTAGTTCCAGGTGCCAACTAAATTAAATATTTGAATTAATCAATTTGCCTCAAAAAGGCTAATCCTTTTAGGAAATAATTACATAATGTTAAATAAAAATTCACTATTTATTAGACAACCCATTCCCCACCATCCCCCATGAAGATCTTATGCTTACCTTCACTGGAAGGCTTAAGATGTGACAGTCTTAACAGATCTTTGTGAGACCAGCCATTTCTCTGTTTATATTTTGTAACTGCCAGAGCTAGGGCCATGCCACCTTTTTCATTGTACCAGTCTGCAATAGCCTTCCGGAGAGCACGACCCCACATACCACATTTCATGCTTTCCTTCAGATCTTTCTTAAATTGGATAAAAGTAAAGAGATGTGTAGGAATGCGACAAACTTCAGAAACAGCTTTAAATGCTGCTTGTTTTGTGCTTATGTCAGAACACTGAGAACAAATGGCAAGTGCAAAGAGCAAAGGCTCTTGCTTTATGGTTCTGCCTTCTTGACTAAACAACTTTATTTCTTGTATCACTTCATAACCTCTGCCATCTTCAATCAATCTAATTAAAGCTTCAGCATTTTCAAGGCCCAACTTCTGTTCTTTGATATAATAAGTTCCACCTTCAGAACCAAAACATAAGAACCGGTGCAGTCTATTCATGTCAGTGACTTGCCATACATATCCATCTTCGGAATTGGCTATTTGCTTTTCATTCAGTGGATGCATTTGGTTTAGGGCTTCCTCCATTTTTCCTTTTAGGAAACCTATGAAAAAAGCAAAATGTTATTACAACTAGATACACAAAATCACATAAAGAAAAATAATATTAATATTCACTTATTGAACTTACTGGAATTTGTTATGAATCTTTCTAATTTGAAAAAATATCTTTAAGGGGCTGGGATATAGCTCAGTGGAAAGCATCTGCCTCCTATTTACAAAGTCCTGGTTTTGACCTCCAGTTAAAAAAAAAACAAAAAAAAAACTTTAAAATTTTCTTTCTTTCAATATAAAATCAATATAAATGTCCTTAAGAAAAATTAGAAAAGGCAGAAAGTGAAAGGAAAAGAAAAAACCCCAAGTGACCACCAGAAATGACCTCTAACAATACCTGCTTAAGTTTTAAAAGTATTCTTGCTTTGTATTTTTATTTTTATAACCCAGGGAAAACTCAAAATACCTCAAAACAAACAAACTAGATTACAGCCACAGTGATGTGATAATCAGCAGCTACAACTAAAGAATCACATTTCTGAGGTATGGTGTATTGTTTGGGAGATGAAGCAGGTAGTACAGCACGATGTCACTAGGCCCAAAGAAAAGACAGGAAGAGGAAGAGAAGCCATGTAGCTGACACTAGGAAGTATCTTCCTTGCTGAAGAACTGTGGACATATTTTACTAAAGTGCTGATTAAAACACACACTGGTGGGTTCTACTCAGCCTTGAGTTTCTTTCATAATTAAGTCTGGGATGAGGCCTAAGAATGTGTATTTATTAAAGGTTCCTAGATGCTGCTCGTGTGAGGTGTACTCAGCCACAATCCTGGTGCTCTCATTCTCCTTGCCAAGAGTGGGATGTGCATTGAACGCATGTCAGGATTCTGACCCACTGCAACCTAAGTTTGCTAGGGCATACTTTTCTAGTCTTTTCTTTTTTTGGTACTGGGGATTGAACCCAGGGGCACTTAACCACTGAGCCACATCCCCAACTCTCTTTATATTTTATTTTGAGACGGGGTCTCACTAAGTTGTTTAGGCTTTGCTAAATTGCTGATGCTGGCTTTCTTTCTTTCTTTTTTTTTTTTTTTTTTTGCGTGCTGGGGATTGGAACCCAGGGCCTTGTGCTTGCAAGGCAAGCACTCTACCAACTGAGCCATATCCCCAGCCCTGATGCTGGCTTTCAACCTGTGATCTTCCTGCCTCAGCCTCCCAAGTCACTTGGATTAGAGTTGTGAGCCACCATGTCCATCAAGTTTTCTATATTCTTGAAGGGGGCTTAGGCTCTTGAAAAGGCATGTTTCTCTTTTCTGTCCTATGATATTTTTATCTGCAAGTGATGGTGTGAGTAGTGAAGCTATTTAGAGACCATGAAAGGAGTCAGATTTTGAGGACATGTCAATATATAAAAATGGCAGAGCAGGGAAAAAAAAAAAAAGATAAGGAATTTGAGATCCTTGAGCTCCCTGGAACTGCTCTACTTACGAATTTTCTCTTATTTCATAAATGTATCCTTGGTGTTTAAGCCATTTTCAAGTTTTATTAATCTATATTGAGAGCATCCTAATAATCATTCCTTCAACTGTGCTTACTTGTGGTTTATGTCATCTCTAATGACCTCCATTTCTTTTTTTCCATCATTTCTACACTCCATCTTAGCCAAAAGACTGAGAAGCAATTCCTTTAATCATCTACAAAGCTACCAGAACTAACTTTCCTACAACTGTGTCCCTTTTTATTCTGTAAGGGAGCAATCATAATCATCACTGCTTCATCAGTCCACCACTATTCTTTCTATACTGAAGTTAATTCCAGGTCTTATATTCAGGTCCCTAAATCTATCCACAGGGTTTCTGCCCATGGCAAATAATACAAGCAATAAAAAATCTCAACCAGCACCTATTAAACGCCTGCCATATGTAGGACATGAATAACTCTGTTCCACTGAAAAGTAAAAAAGAAAAAAAAAACAAACAAACTGAATTCCTGCTTTCAGAGAAACCACATTCATTTGTGGAGGTATAAACATAGAGCGATATGTAATTAAGTAACACTGTAGGAAAGTACTATGAGTAAGTAATGATAAAACAATGCTCTCTCAATAATTCAGAAAGATTAGTGCAGCAAAGACAAACTGAAAAAGGTGAAAGGCCCTCCAGATGGAGGTTTCTGAAATGCTGCTTTTTTTTTTTTATATATTCTAGAAAAGGAACTATCTAAATGTAGATAGTTGTAAAGTTGTAGAGTTGTAAAGATATACTGACAGATAATGTAATAGCTTAAAGAGGAATGCATGGCAGAAGTTTTGTTTTTAAGAGGATACATGTTTATACATTGTGAGGAGGGCTAAGGAATGGAATCCTAATGAATATTAACAATTGGGAGCACTAAGGAGAGAGGTCCTTTATTCAGAAATCAAGTAGAAAAAGGGCAGGAAAATGCCATTGGGCTAAGTAAACAGAAATAACTACAAAATCTAACTGCAGTAGAGTGGTATAAGAAAGTTATCCCACTCCTTGCTTTATACTCACAGGACTTAAAATCAGTATACCATAGTGACACAGTCACATCAATGTTTATAGCAGCTCAACTCACAATAGCTAAACTATGGAACCAACCTAGGTTCCCTTCAACAGATGAATGGATAAAGAAAATATGGTATGTATACACAACGGAATATTACCAAGCCTTAAGGAAGAATGAAATTATGGTATTTGCCCGTAAATGGATGGAGATGAAGAATATCATGCTAAGTGAAATAAGCCAATCCCCAAAAAACCAAAGGTGGAATGTTTTCTCTGATACGAAGATGCTAATTCACAATAAGGTGGGGAGGGTGGCTAGGGAAGAATAGAGGTACTTTGGATTAGACAGTTTGATGAAGGGAAGGGATGAAGGGAGGGGAGGGGATAAGAGGTAGGAAGCATTAGTAAAATGAATAGGACATTATTACCCTATGTGCATATATGATAACACAACTGGTGTGATTCTACATCATGTACAACTAGAAGAATGAGAAGTTATACTCCATTTATGTATGATGTGTCAAAATGCACTCTACTGTCAAGTATAATTAATTAGAATACAAATGAATCTAAAGGAAAAGTCTTTTTATCTTTTTCAATGGGAGGACTTTGAGGTTAAGACTGAAAGAGTCAATGTGGGAAGTTGAAAACAGTAGAGAAAGGGTCTTATGCAAAAAGTGATATTCCTGAAAGACAGATGAATTTAGAACATCTAGGTTGAAACTGGTCCACTGATGGCCAGAGAGAGCCGTGAAGGTTATGGGTAAAGAGATTTGAGACAGATGGAGGTATAAAGAAATAAAAAGTTCCCATCTGACAGAGGATGTAGAGTTCCATCTTGATGTAGAGTGGGGCAGTTAGGTAGCAAGGGGAGCAATGAAGGACTGGATGTGAGATGGGAACATATGATGTGGGAATAAGTGCATAAGACAATGGAGCTTCTCACATTCTCAGGGGGTAGTTTTACTGAGTTGTGTTGAAAACACCAGTGTCAATATTCCAAATAAAACTGGCACAAATATACTTAAGTCAGTGAAGGGTTAGGTCTCAGGTGATTATTAGATGAGCATATCAGTCATTAGGGATGGATTTATAGTTACTGATTATAGGCTGAAACTCTTGGTGTAGTCAATGCTCCTTTTTATTCTTACCCCCTTTTTAATTTGCCTCTCAATCCAAAAAACTTTAAGACTAACAGCCTTCTCAACACTGAAAACTTAACTGACAATTCCAGGAGAAAAAAATGTTTTATCTTGCTTTGATCTTTACAATGCATTTGTTAATACTGATCTCTCAGCTTTCATAAAAATACACTCTGGTGGTACTTATTCTTTATATTTGTTAGTTGAATAACACTGAAATGACATTTAATATCAGATTATTCTACTACACTTGCTTTCTTCCCCCAATATGCAAATGGTGGGATTTAAAGGTCCCAATCCCAACCTCAAAATACTGCCCTCAATTCTTTTCGTTATATTATTCATTGTGAGCATATCTAGTTACATTGTTATTTCTCTTGAGAGCAGGGATCAAGGCTGATCACTTTCAAAATCTCTCTTCTGCACCAAGAACACCACTTTAAAGTAAGGAGTAATACATTCTTACAACTGAATAGCATTAAAGTTAATTTTCTGAACTATCTGCTTAACAATTATGATTTATTTTTCTTTCATTTATTTTAAAAATAAAAGTCTGCACATGGGTGATGAAAAACTTAGTATGTCTTTTAGTCAACTTCTATAATCAGAATAAAATTAATGTAATGAATATAATGAAGAAAAAAATGAAAAAATTAGAAAATGATGAGAACTGAGTAAAAATGTTATTAGAGAGTCTCTTTAATTTTAAAATGTATTTAATATTAGGTATTAAAGTATCATTTGTAGACCAAGCAGCACAATAAACATTTAAATCAAGAAAGGATGTCTAAAATAGAGGTAATCCCTAAAATATAACCCTTATAAATCACTATTATAAATTTAAAAATTATGTGAGGTCATTGTCTTGTTCTTAGCTCCTGTACTAGGCTTTAATAGATCAGAACAAAACAAAACGGAGTCACTCATGCTAAATATCACATAATCAAACTGAAATTTTAAGGGAGCAGATAGATCCCAAAACAGACCAATTTTTCCTGAAGACAAACAGGAGATTCTAGTTCATCTGAGTTAGCAAGACTCAGTCCTTAGCGGGCTCCTTAGCTCTGGCGCTAGAGCGAGGCAGAACTTTATGGCAGAAGGGTGTGGTGGAGGAAAGCAGCTCAGGTCAGCCAGCAAGCAGAAAGTACTCTGCTCACTGAGACAACATATATACTCCAAAAGGCATGCTCCCAATGACCTACCTCCTCTGTAAAGTTAGCAGGTAAAAACAACTGGGTGCAGCGGTGAACACCTGCAATGCCAGCAACAGGAGAGGCTGAGGCAGGATGATCCTAAATTCAAAATCAGCCTCAGCAACTTCATGAGACTGTCTCGAAAAAGGACTGGAGGTGTTGTTCAGTCGTATTTAGTGCCTTTGAGTTCAATCCCTGGCACCAATAAAACAAGACAAACAAGAAAAAACAAACAACTCCCCCACCACAAACCCACAAAAACAAGAAAAAGCCCCCTTATTGTTGTGTTAATGCCTAGTGGGATCACTTAATCTATTTTATAGGATAAGGTGTTGCCCAATTCTAGAATTGGTCCACTTTATGCTTTGAATATAGCTCTTGCTGCTTTACCATTGCAATTTATTTTAAAACAGTCATGTTTCTTTCTCTTCCTCTTCCTCTCCTCCTCCCTAATCTCGGGGGAAATGTGATGGGCTGACAGATCTGACTCCATGAGAATGTTATAGGCCAGACTCTAAGGGAAATGACTAAACAGACTCCATTTTGCTCTGAGACTCCATGTTATGTAGGAAATAAGCTTCTCCCATGGGAACATCCCCACTCTGTGCCCATCATCAGTTACTTGGTGTGACATGTTTAATAATATACAATGGCAACTCCTATGTAGTAAAGAATTGCTCTCTTTTGATTCCTATTGCTCCTAAACAATGTACCATGTAAACAGTAAAATTGTGTGGATGTTAGCAACCATTCTTTACTTTGTACCTAGGTAAGGGTCATTTTGACCCACTTCCCCCTCTGTCGATGATCTCAAGATGTTAATGTGTAATTTCAAATCTTAGCAACAGACACTTATGATTAATGTGATTTTTGGTATAAGAACCCCCTACAACCCTGTGGTTGGGGCTGTTCTCCCAATAGCCATTTTTTGGGGCATTGTGTGAGACAGTCAGCCGGGCAGCTTAATAAAGACTCTCAAATTGGGACTTCTCAGTGTGATCGGTCTGTTCTTAAGTTGCGCCCCACAACAGAAATAGGATTATCTTCCTTCCCCATCTGACTCAGTTAACTGTCCTTGAGCACACACCCACCACAGGAACTAATTCCAGACTTTGGGGAAGGCACCAGAAGGCCTCAGCAACAACCATCTCCAAATTAACGAGTGAATTACAACTGTGGACAAGAGATCTCATGGAATGTAGCCTTTGAATCAACTCTTAAAAAACTCCCAGGTTTCCAGGAATGTGCAGAATCACACAGCCTCTGGGACAGGAGCCTCCTGTGTTTCTCTTTTTGCTAGTAAAGCAAAAAACTTCATTTTCCTTTCTCTCAAAACCGTGTCGTTAGTGGACTGGCACAGAAGACAAGGACTGGATTGGCACTGAAGACAAGAACTGAGCTTTCAGTAACAGAACTGCAAATAAAATACAATTAGGATCCTTAAATTTGTTTTAATTTTGTCTCTGGACATAAAGTTAGTATATATTCACAGCTTTATCAATGGACTCATCCCTTTGTATATTACACTGACAACCACAAAGACATATCCTTTCAACATTTTTCCATATGCTTCTGTGACCACACTTTCCAGAGTGGACCACAGAACAGTGGAACAGATCAATAATAACCAGGGCACCTTACTTGCTTATGTAAACTTACCGGGGTCAAGTTTTTAAAATGGAAGAAAACAGCATGGCAGCAAGTCTCAAGCTACTCTCCTACTTGTCAGTGACTACTGATAGTCAAATTAACTTTAATATTGGCTAGGTAATATGGGTGTGGTATACTAAAGAACATCTGGTCTTGGTACATGGTTCCTGGTAGTCTCTCAAAAACCCTTGGAATTTCCTAAGTGTAGGAGTCTTTGTTATGCTAATGAAGTGACTCATTGTGGGTTCCAAAGTTGTACCCTGTATAATAAAACTGCAATCCTAAATTTATCACTTTAAGTAAATGATATGAATCATTCTAATGAATTAATCTTGAAAGCACCGTGGGAAGCCTTGAATTTGTAGTTGGTAGGGTAAAGGGTGGGTAGCCTGGGGATTCCATTTGCAGCTGGTATCTCAATAAAGGTAAGTCTTTTTGAGGACTTTGCCTTTTTACTTGTGGATTGTGATACTAATTCTAGGCAGTGTCAGAATTGAACTGAACTGTAGGAGACCAAGGTGTCAAGAGAACTGGTATTAAGAGTACAGAACCAAAGGCACAAGTGACAAAAGAAAAAACCAAAATGGACTTTATCAAAATTTAAAACTCATGTTTCAAAGGACACCACAAAGAAAACAGTACAATAACTCATGGAACAGACAAAGTTATTTGCTAATACATATAAAGGACCTGTATCTAGAATATATAAATATAATTGTAATTCAATTGAAGTACAGGCAAAGGAGTTGAACAGTTATTTCTCCAAAGGTATAAAAATGGACAAAGAATCCAAATATATATTTCTCCAAAGAAATTGGGCTGGGGAGATAGCTCAGCTGGTAGAGTGCTTGCCTTGCAAGGCCCTGAGTTTGATCCCCAGTACTGCAAAACAAACAAAACAAAACAAAACAAAAAAACACCCAAAGAAATGAACCAATGAACCAAATCCAATAAGTCAAAACCGTAATGACAGGCTAAGGGTATAGCTCATGTAAAGCACCTGTCTAGCATTAGTGAAGCCCTGGGACTGATAGCCAGCACTGCAAAACAAAACCACAATGAGGTATCTACCACTTTGCATCCACTAGGATGGCTATACTCAAAAGGACAATATTTTAAATGTTGGTAAAGATGGACAGAAATTGAAACCAAAACCCTCCTATGCCACTAGTGGGAATATAAATAATGTAGGCCTTTATTTTTTTCTTTTTTTAAAAGTCTGGTAACTAAAAAAAAAAAAAAATTGAAAAATTAAAAACAAAAGGTGTGGTATTTCCTCAAAAGATTATATGTGGTGTCTGCATGATCAAGGAATTTTATATACTTAAAAGAAATGAAAATGTGTGCCCCTATAAAAAAACCTATATTCAAATGTTCTTATCAACATCATGTAATAGCCAAAAAAATAGAAACAAACCAAATCACCATCAACTGAGAAAAGATTAAAACAATGGTTCATCCACAGAATAGACTATTATTTTGCAATTAAAAGAGATTAAAGTACTGATGCATGCTAAAACACGAACAAAGCTTGAAAACATTATGCCACATGAATAAAACCAGTCACAAAAGGCCATATATTTTATGTTCCATTTATATGAGATTAATAAGCAAATTCATAAAAAGAAAAAATACATTAATAGTTGCCAGAAGCTAAGGGTAGGGAAGACTGGGATAGTGACTACTAATGGAGGAATTTTTATTGAGGTGATGAAAATGTTCTGAAATAAGATAGTGGGTGATGGATGCACAACTCTGAACATATTAAAAACCACCACTGCACTAGATACTTTAAAATAATGAACTTCATGACACAGGGATTATATCCTAAAAATTTTATTAGAAAAATAGAAATAAAAAATTGGCTACGTGATGTTCGCACAAAAAGACCTGGATGGACGCAAACTTCACCAATCAGCTCAGCTGTTTATTCAGGACTAAAGTTTCACACAGGAATAGGGGATGCAGGGATGAAATGGCATCGGTAGACCCACTTTCCTGGTGGAAAATGACCCACTGAACAAAGAAAGGGACTGGGTTGATATTATTTTGAGGGATGGTCTAGTGAACATATTAGTTTTCTTGGGTACTCAGATGTATGGGGTCAGGGAATGTGTCAGTTGAGGGTTTAGGATTTCAACCCTCTGGGTTGAGAGTCTATGGATCTATCTCTGAAGGGGATTAATGCCCTCTAGGAACTGTCACTTTAGGGTGATAAAACACTTCTTCCCGGTTTGCAGTTGGCATCTGGACACCACTCTTTGTCTTGGAAGATGAAAGCCATCAGCATGTGGTCTTCTTTTGCGGGCTTTTCTTTTCTTAGGTTATATTATCTTGGGAGATTTTTCATTTTCCATATCTAATAGGTGAAGTGTACGGGAAAGTTATTTAAATTATTTAACTGTTAAAGTGGAAAGCAGCAGAAAAACCATTATGCAAAAGTGATATTTAGTCTTATACTTTTTATATTTGACTTTAGAAAGCAATATGAGATACACACACAATTTAATTTCTTCTTTCTCATATGGTCATCATCGCCTTCCCAAAGGCTTAAGCTCCTTTGCCAGTGGTTTATAATGAAAGTCAGGGAGTGGGGTCAGAGACTAGTCAGGAATTAATCTACTCCTGAGGTGTTCTAAATCCAAATTAACAACAGAAATAGTTATTCTTTGGACTGTTCTAACCTCTTATACCAACCACTCTGAAGGATCTAAAACAGCTTACGTTATATTAAACCCCTGAAAAATTAAAATCTGGGGAAGAAGTTAAATCACAGTACTATTAAAAGCACGACCACATTTTAAATCAACTATGAACATCTTATACTCTAGCTTTTTCTGTCTTAATTAAGAATGCAGAATAAATGCTCGTGAAATACACTATGTAATAGCACTTCCTTCTGCTTCATTCTTTAGAAATAAAACAAACATAGTGTTTTTAACAGTAACTAAAGATTATAATTTTTTTCTTGAATTTATAGTAAAATTTCTTTTCAATCTCTCTCTCTCTCTCTCTGGTACTGGGGAGTAAATCCTGGGGTGCTTAACCCCTGAGTCACATCCCCAGTCCTTTTTTGTATTTTATTTAGAGACAAGGTCTCCCTGAGTTACTACTGAGTGCCTTGCTAAATTGCTGAGGGTGGCTTTGAACTCCCGATTCTCCAGATACTCCAGCCTCAGTCTCACAAACCACTGAGATTACAGGTGTGCAAATGCTTCTTAATCTGTTACTTGAAAATGCTAACTTTCACACCAAGAACTCAAACAAATCAGTTCATTCCTTTTAAAATGAAGTTAAAACTAGAAAGACTGCACTACAGAACATTCTTAGCACAATATTCCACGAGGAAATGAAGAAAATCAGCAAAGGGAGAAACTACAGTAAAGGAAAGGTCAATCAAAAGAGAAACTAAGTCAAGTTAAAAACACAAAATAATCCAAAATGACTGGGAATGCAAATCATATCTCACATCAATCAAACGATATAGATTGGCAGATTGGATTATTATAAAAAGGAAAAGAAAAGAAAAGGAAAAAAAAGAAGACCCCAAAATATGATGTCTTCAAGAGAGTCACCTCCTAGGAAAAGATATCCACAGACTGAAGGTGAAAGGTTGGGAAAAAGGTTGTTTACTGTGTAAACAAGCAAGGGGTTTCCATCTTCCTGTCAGACAAAGTGGACTTCAAACCAAAGTCAGAAGGGATAAAGAAGGACATTTCATACTGCTTAAGGGAATCATACATCAACAAGACATAACAATAGTAGAAATATATGCCCCAAACAATGGAGGATCTATGTACAAATAAAACCCTTCTCAATTTCAAGAATCAAATAGACCATAACACAGTAATACTGGGTGACTTTAACACACTTCTCTCATCATTGGATAGACCTTCCAAACAAATATTAAACAAAGAAAGTACAGGGCTGGGGAGATAGCTCAGTTGGTAGAGTGCTCGCCTTGCAAGCCTAAGACCCTGGGTTCAATCCCCAGCACCGCAAAAAAAAAAAAAAAAAAAAAAAAGTACAGAACTAAATAATACAATCAATGATTTAAACTTAACAGACATTTATAGAGTATTTCATCCATCACTGAGCGAAAACACTTTTCTTCTCAGCAGCACATGGATCCTTCTCTAAAAAAGACCATATGTTATGAAACAAAGCAACTTTCTGCAAATACAAAAAAAATAGAAATACTTCCCTGCATTCTAACAGATCATAACGGAATGAAACTAGAAATCAATGGTAAAATGAAAAATAGAAGCTACTCCAACACCTGGAGACTAATAGCAAGCTACTGAATGATGCACAGCAGAAGAAATTAGGGAGGAAAAAAAAATACTTAGAGGTAAATGAGAACACCAATACAACATATCAAAATCTCTGGGACACTATGAAGGCAATGCTAAGAGCAAAATTCACTGCATTGAGATCGTACATTAAAAGATTTAAAAAGTCAACAAATAAATGACCAAACATTACATCTCAAAGCCCTAGAAAAAGAACACATCGACACCAAAAGCAGAAGACAGGAAATTATTAAAATCAGAGCTGAAATCAATGAAATTGAAAAAAAAAAAAATTCAAAAAATTGACAAAACAAAAAGTTGGTTCTTTGAAAAAATAAATAAAATTGATAAATTCTTAGTACACTAATGGAGAAAAAACTCAAATTACTATAATTCATGATGAAAAAGGAAATATCACAATGGACACTACTAAAATACAGAAGATAACTAGAAACTATTTTGAAAATTTATACTCCAATAAAACAGAAAACCTCAAATTTCTAGAGACATATGATCTACACAAACTGAATCGTAACACTGAATTATAACACTAACAAAAGTCTACCAACCATGAAAAGCCCAGGACCAGACGGATTCTATAAGACCTTCAAAGAAAAATTAACACCAATACTCCTCAAATTATTCCATGAAACAGAAAAGGAGGGAAATTTTTCAAACACCCTGATACCAAAACCAGAAAAAGACACATCAAGGAAAGAAAACTTCAGACCAATATCCCTGATAGATACAGATGTAAAAATTCTCAACAACATTCTGGCAAATCACATACAAAAACATATTGAAAAGATAGTGTGCCATGATCAAGTGGGGTTCATTTCAGGGATGTAAGGGTGGTTCAACATACAGAAATGAATAAACATAATGCATCACATCATTAGACTTAAAGACAAGAATGATATCTCAATAGACACAGAAAAAAGCATTTTATAAAATACAGTACCTCTTCATGTTCAAAACACTAGGAAAACAGTAGAAGCATACCTTAACACTGTAAAAGTTATCTATGCTAAGTCCAAGGTCAACATCATTCTAAATGAAGAAAAATTGAAAGCATTCCCTTTAAAAACTGGAACAAGATAGGGATGCTGTCTTTCACCACTTCTATTCAACATTGTCCTTGAAACTCTAGCCAGACAATCAAACAGACAAAAGAAATTCAAGGGATATGAATAGGAAAAGAACTCAAGGTATTACTATTTGCTCACGACATGATTCTATACTTAGAAGATCCAAAAAACTCCACCAGAAAACTACTAGAACTCATAATATGAATTAAGTAAAGTAGCAGGATATAAAATCAATACCCATAAATCAAATGCATCCCTATACAGAAGCCATGAATCCACTGCAAGAGAAATTACGAAAACCACCCCATTCACAACAGCCTCAAAAAAACCAAACCAAACCAAACAAAAAAACACTTGGGAATCAATCTAACAAAAGAGGCGACAGACCTCTATAATGAAAACTACAGAACACTAAAGAAGGAAATTGAAGAAGACCTTAGAAAATGGAGATCTCCCATGCCCTTGGACAGGCAGAATTAATATTGTCAAAATGGCCACACTTCCAAAAGTGTTATACAGATTAGATACAATTCTTATTAAAATCCCAACGACATTCTTCATGGAATTAGAAAAAGCAATCATGATATTCATTTGGAAAAATAAGAGACCCTGAATAGCCAAAGCAATCCTTAGCAAGAATAAAGAAGCAGGAAGCATCACAATACCAGACCTTAAACTGTAACAGAGCAATAGTAACAAAACCAGCATGGTATATGCACCAAAACAGACATGTAGACCAATGAACAAAATAGAAGACACAGAGAAAAACCTACATAAATATGGTTATCTCACACTAGACAAAAGTGCCAAAACCATACAATGGAGAAAAGACAGTCTTTTCAACAAAAGACTGCGAAAACTGGAAATCCTAAGTAACAAAATGAAATTAAACCTCTCTCTCTCTCTCTCCCCCCCTGCACAAACATCAACTCAAAGTGGATCTAAGACTTAGGTACTAGTCTTAATAGAAGAAAAAGTAGGCCCAAATCCTCATCATGTCAGTTTAGGACTTAACTTCCTTAACAAGACTCCTAAAGTGCAAGAAATAAAATTAAGAATCAGTAAATGGGATGGATTCAAACTAAAAAGTTGCTTCTCAGCAAAGGAAACAACAGCATAAAAAGAGAGCCTTAGGATTGGGAGAGAATCTTCACCACCTGCACCTCAAAGATGGAGCATTAATCTCCAGGATACATAAAGAACTCAAAAACCTTAATACCAAAAAACAAATAACCCAATCAATAAATGGGCTAAGGAACTGAACAGACACTTCACAGAAGATAAACAATCTATCAACACACACATGAAAAATGTTCAACATCTCTTGTAATTAGAGAAATGTAAATCAAAACTACTCTTAAGATTTCATCTCACTCCAGACAGAATGGCAATTACCAAGAATACAAGCAATAACAAGTGTTGGTGAGGATGTGGGGGAAAAGGTACACTCATACGTTGCTGGTGGGACTGCAGATTGTTGCAACCACTCTGGAAAGTAGTATGGAGATTCCTCAGAAAACTTAGAATGGAATCACCATTTGACCCAGCTATCCCACTCCTCAGTTTATACCCAAAGGACTTATAATCAGCATACTACAGTGGATGCCACATCAATGTTTACAGTAGCTCAATTCACAACAGCTAGATTGTGGAACCAACCTAGA
This sequence comes from Sciurus carolinensis, assembly GCF_902686445.1. NCBI lineage: Eukaryota > Metazoa > Chordata > Mammalia > Rodentia > Sciuridae > Sciurus > Sciurus carolinensis. The sequence continues at coordinate 94,178,654 of NC_062224.1, forward strand.
TGCCCTTCAATAGATGAATGGATAAAGAAAACGTGGCATACATACACAATGGAATATTATTCAGCCTTAAAGAAGAATGAAATTATGGCATTTGCAGGTAAATGGAACTACAGACTATCATGCTAAGTGAAATAAGCCAATCCCAAAAACCCAAAGGTTGAATGTTTTCGTTGGTAAGTGGGAAGAATGAACTTTGGATTGTGCAGGGGGAGGTTGGGGTAGTGGGGATGGGAAGGAGGGTAGAATGAGACAGACATTATTACCTGCACGTATGACTATACTACTGGTGTGACTCAACACCACTATAGCCGGAGGAATGAGAAGTTATGCGCCATTTGTGTAAAATGTGTCAAAATGCATTCTAATGTCATATATAACCAATTAGAACAAATAAAAGAGAAGAAATAAAGTTAAGACTGACAGTTTTAAGTGTAATCATTGAAAAAAATATATATATATACTATGAAAACTGGGGCCACAAATTCAAATGGCTGTACCATACAGAGAGATAATGGAAATAAGTGTATCAAATCAAGTGTGATACACTTGTGTAACGAATTGCAGCAAAATGTGGCACTATTGTAGTCTAAATGGAGAAGACAGGTGGAGTGAGTCTGGTGTTGCCAGATCTTTTCCTCCAGATCTAGAAACTGACTTTTTATGTGAACTCTCAGTATTAAATGTCAACATAATTAAAGAAATTTTCAACTCCCTTTCTGATTCTAGATTGTCTCAAAGGTTAAATTTTTGTTTTGGTCTTAATACAATAAGTATCATCTTAAATTAGATATAAAATACATTTTAATATATTTATTTAGTTCTGAAAATATCTTCAAGTTCATAGTAATATTACAGATTTAAAAATACCAAGAACAGCTTTGGGGCTCTAATGCCAATCATTATAGGTATGGTTCATAAGGAAATAAAGCTAGACTTCTGAGACTCAAAATTTTCAAAATAAATATCTCAAGTGCAGATTTTGAAAACACCAACTTGTGGGTGTTTTCCAGGGAGAAAATTCCAGCTTCAAAAAAGTATATCAATAATACATCATACAGATTTTGGCTTCTGCTCCACAATATACTCACGCTTGTTTTAATACAAAAGCTGTTCTTTCTTTTTGTAAAATTTACCATGTATTTTGCAGCTTCACACAAAATCTGTAGCACAATGCTCCCTAATTTCAGGGTACAGGTCACCTGTTTGAGAAGGAAGGAGTCAAGAGTTCTACCCACTAAAGCACACCTCCCTTACCCCAAGCCCAAATTTTGTCTCAGAACTTGCTTTTAAGGAATGATGCATACATATATTCAAGACTTTAATACTAAAGTAGTCTGTAAGAGCCTGACGAATAAGGGCTATTTAGTTAAAGTAGCCATTTTTGGTTTCATTCTTTGTATAGTTTTAGAATCATCCCAAATTTTTTTAGGTTAATATGCTACATGTTTAAAAACATTTTCTTTTAAAGCATCGCATCCCCTTGCATCAGTCTATCATCCCCATGGACTTTTAGAAGAGATGTTTCTCCTCTCCCCCGTTGTTAGCCAGAGGTTCCAATACCAGAAATATTCAAAGTCAAATTGGTAGGTTATAGGTTTTATTTAAAGCCAGTTTTGAAGGAAGACAGAAGAAAATTGTTTTAAAAGTTCCATCTTGGGCTGGGGTTGTAGCTCAGAGGTAGAGCGCTTCCCCAGCATGTGTGAGAACCCCAGTGGGGCTCGATCATTGGCACCGCATAAAAACAATTTTTTTTTTAAGGTATTGCATTAGCCCACAACTTAAAAAAAATAAAATTAAAAACAAAAAAGTTCCATCTTCCCGGTGCCTGAAGATGAGCAGAACTTTTGGAGGGAGGCAGGGGGAAGAGAAAGCGAAATGAGACAAAAGGCAGGAAACGTACATATGCAGATTTAGTTAGCCCGTGTTAGGCCTGAGAACGGGACAATTTTTGCTCTCAGCTTCTTTGTCGCCGGCAGGGTTAGGGTTTCAGCCCTTCGGCATGAGAAAGTTTGGTCTTAATTCAGTAGGGGACCCCTTCCTCCCAAATTCAGTGTTTCTAAGATAAATTCGTCTTCTGTCTTCCCACAAAGCACCTTCTTCCAAAACCCAGAATCCAAGACAACGCCTTTGCGCGGAGAAGCGGCGGGAGGAGGAGAAAGGAATGAAGTCGGACCTCTAGGCGCCTGCCTATGGGAGCTGTGCAAGCAGAGACACGAGTGGTCCCGGATTCGGAAAGGACCCGCCCTTCGGAGCGTCCAGGCCGAGCCCCACGAGAACGTCTCCACGGCGATGCCGGTTCGCTACCCAGAGTGTGCAGGGCGCGGAAGCAGGGAAGGAAAGAACGAAGGCTGGAGAAGAGTCTGTCCCGGCCTCTGCAGCTGGGACGCAGGACCGGTCAAACCCTCTGCGTGCGGGGGTCTCTCAGACCGCACAAAGGGCCTTCAGCTGCCAGCCGCCTCCCGCAATTTCCTCACCTGTGCCTGGCTGCCGACCCTCCGGACCCACAGCGCAGCCAGAAGAAGCCCTACGCAGCACTGGGAAAAAACCAAAAGCAGCAGAAAGACGAGCAGCGACTGCTTCACGTCCACCGCCGCCGGGGCTTCTACGTTCGGTTCGCGGGAGCCAGCCCCGCCCCCTCTTCTGCGCCGCCCTCGCTCCAGACGTCAAGGATCCCGGATGTTACCTCCTCCGGCGCTCTGAATCTCCGCCCTTTCTCCTCAAGTCCCCGCCCCTTTCGAATGCGCTACGGATCCCGCGAGGCCCAGGGTTTCAATGTCTCCTGGGTGGCTAGAGCGTCTTCCTGCGCTCGGTCGCGCTGCAGGTGACGGCACCCGGAGGCTGTCGGGAAGTAGGCGGGGTGACGTGGGGTTGACGAGCTCGGCGGCGGGTTTGCTGAGATCTGTGGCCGGCGGCAGCTGGTGCGGGGGGCTCCCGAGAACGCGAGGTGGAGCGGGGCGGTGTGTGACCGGGGCCATGACGGGCAATGCCGGGGAATGGTGTCTCATGGAAAGCGACCCCGGGGTCTTCACCGAGCTCATTAAAGGATTCGGTGAGAACCAATGGGACCGTCCTGGGCCGGGGGTCACGGGAGGAGGCCCAAGCTGGGCATGGAGTGGCCACTTGCGGCCACCGCCGCCCCCCTTCTGAATGAAGAGAAGTGACTTCAGGAACCTTGACTCTGGGAGGGGGAATTTGGGGCTAATATCGCCTCGTCCGTCTGGGGCTGTCGCGTTTCCACAGTCATTTTGAGAGCCACACCACGAGGGCAATGGTCGTGTCTATAATGTGCACTGCTGTATGTATTCTCAGGAATCGATCGGGCCTTCCCGCCCCAGTTCTTTATGCACTTGCCCTTCTCTTTCCACTGTATTCTCTGCGGAGCCTCCCTGTCCTGTGCCGGGGTGGTCAGGTGCATCACTTAGGCCATCAGTCCTATCGGAGAAGCCAGCCGAGGGTGTGTCTTTTCCAGGGTGGTGTCTGAGGCCCTAGCCGCTCAGGAACTCGAGGTTCTCGTTGCTCAAAGCAGAACACTTCAGCTCTTTCAGATGTCCACACAGGCTGACTGTGTGGGCCTGCCAGACTGCTTCTCTGGTTCGTCTGCTCCCTGCGCAGTTTTGGCTTCCGGTGAAGTGAGTTTTCTTGATGTAGTACTCTAGATTAGAGGCCACATGCTTTCCTCATAATTTCCCTTTTGCTCTGTTCATTTACTTCCATAATAGTCAGCACATACGACTTTTTCTCCTTTCCTCTCAATTGTTCCCACCCTCTTTGGGCAGAAAGTTCATTTTTGTCTGTTACATTTCCTCAAGTATTATTTACAACCATTATGTTAAAACTTGTATTCAGGATAGAAATTAAATCTTAATGTAGATAATGTACACAGCTGAACATTTGGAATATTTTCCTAGCACATGTTCAACTATTATATCCCAGGCACAGTGGTAAGGGTCGGGAGTTGTTAATGTGAATAATCTGACTGCTGTTCTGAAGAACTGACAAACTAATATGGTGTCTTAATTGCTGTGCCAAGAGTTCACTAAATAAGAACACAGATCATGGAAGAGCACAGACAGAGGGAGAAACATAAACTGTGGTGGTGTTTTTTGTATACAGATTAGGGAACAGCTAGCAAAGCTGACTAAAACATGATATAATGGTCAGGGAGAATATTTGAATCTGAAACTGACCAGGTAAACTGACGCCAGATTGTGTGCCATGTGGTACAATTTGGTTGTCCTATAGTCACTGGGGACTTATTGTCAAAGATATTTGAATGAAATTCAAATATATGGAAATGAAATTATTTTTATAATTAAGATTTACTACACTTGTGGTATGCAGAGTGAATTAGAATGAATAAGAGAAGTTAGAAGTCTCTTAAAATGGTCAGTTTGAGGTGATAACTTGACCACTGACTTGAGGTGAAAAAGTAGGGAGCTAGGAGAACATAGATTCAGTAGTTTTGCTGTGTTTAAATCACTAGTTGCATGTGGAAATGCCTTCTCCTCATTCTTTTTGGAGCAGGAGTACATCCATTACGTGCTACATTGAAAAAAGGAATTCTCAGGGCTGCCAACCTTACAGCACAGGTTGAGTGGTAGTATATTTCTCCTACATGAAAAGTAAAAAAAATAATTCAACTTTGGTGGCTGGTGGACACAATTACAAAAGAGCAGGCATGAAGGACAAGAAAATGGGATCAATTTTGGACATACACTGAGTTTGAGATGTCTGCAGGTGTAGCCATAATGTTTATCTTTGAAAGCTTAACTGTTGTGACATGTTAAATTTGACTTTCAGAAATATGGTACTAGGTAATTTTATTTTAAAATTATTTCAGTCCATCATCAGCTATTCTTTCAATTTCATATGTGCAAAAGCTTGGAATTTGAGAATGATTTAAATAAAGTCGTGCATCAGAGAGTGATATATAAATGTACTTTTATCTGTACACATGAAAAAATAAATGACTGTTAATGGATTGGCTCCATTAGCAAAAGAACTTTGCAAAAAAATCATTTACTTCAAAGAAAAAAATCCATTTATTCCAATCATTTCCATTTGTTTTTTCCATTCAGTTCATCAATTTAAAAAAAAAAAAACTTGGGTGGAGCATAGTGGTGCATTCCTGTAATCCTGGTAACTTTGGAGGCTGAGGCAGGAAAATCTCAAGTTCGAGGCCAGCCTTAGCAATTTAGCAAGGCACTAAGCAACTTAGTGAGACACTTTCTCAAAATAAAAATTTAAAAGAACTGGGAATGTAGCTCAGTGGTAAAGCACCCCTGTATCCAATTTCCAGTACCAAAAAAAAAAACCCCTCAGAACTTCTGGAATTTAATTCTTTTGAAAGTGAAACATCTGATCGTATTGTGAACGCTATTGTAGATTCATTTTGAAAGTTGCATCATTGGAGAGGAAATTATTTGCGGAAGCAGTGAATACATAAATATAAATTTTAATGACATGTAATATCTTAGTAAAACATTTTTTTAACTAAGAAATAAGGAATACCAACTCTATACAAATTCTTTAAAAAAAAAATGGAGCCAGGTGTGGTGGCCCATGGCTGTAATGCCAGCGGCTTTGAGGCAGGAGGATTGTGAGTTCAAAAAGTGAGGCACTAAGTAACTCAGTGAAACCCTGTCTCTAAATAAAATACAAAATAGAACTGGGATGTGGCTCAGTGGGCGAGTGCCCCTGAGTTCAATACCTGGTACCCTCTGTCCCCCGCCAAAAAAAAAAGGAGAGGAGGGAATAAATACTTCCCAAACTCATTCTGTGAGATGTTACCCTGCTAAAACCAAACTATAAGAAAAGGAAAGGAAACTAAACCATAATCATCAAATAAATGTAAAGATTTCAAACAAAACAGGAGAAACCATTGAGAATTGTTTCTCAACAAAATTCACCATTCCTTTCTACCCCAATACACCATTCCCTCAGGTACTTAGTCTTTCTTGACCAACACGGTCATTCTATTAATATCTTATAGTATGTACAAGAGACAAATTTTGTATTGGCCTTTCCATTTGGCTCAGACTATACACCCAGACAATTAGCAGGGTGTATTAGTGATTTTTTTTTATACCTCAGTTTGGCATGATAGAGCAATTCTGGAGTAATCCCATGGTCTATAATAGCTGACCATTAACAGGAAAGTCTTATTATAACCCCTTTTTTTTTTTTTTTTTTTTTTTTTTGTATGGGGGATTGAACATAGGGACATTTTAGCACAGATCTATATCTCCAGTCCTTTTTATTTATTTTATTTTGAGACAGAGTTCAAGTTGTGAGGCTGGCTTTATTCCTCCTGCCTCAGCCTCCTGTATTTCCTAAGGTATATTTCATTTTGTTTTGAGGAAAGAGGCAAATTAAGATCTGAATTTCACACAAGAAGTAGGTGTATAGTCTTGAAGTTTCACAAGTGTTGATTATAATTTTTGGGGCCCCCAAAATGGGACCAGTTCAGTTGAGTGTCTGCAATTTAGGGCTCCCTATTCAGTTCAAAATATTGTCTAGTACTTGTTTTTGGAGAGGTTGCTTGAGGACTGCTAATCTAGTTTTTCCCATTTGGTCATATTGTCAGCCAAATGGCATTTATCTGCACCATGGGATAACTAAGAAATGGGTAGTGGAAAATATCTGGGGGAATTCTTTGTCGGGGGTGTAGAGGCTGTGACCAACCTTACTACTTTCGATAGACTTGTTGGTAAGGTTAGGGGGATCAAAAATTATCCAAACTATCTGTGGGAAAATAGCATATCTAGCAGTTAATTAAACTTAAGGCTTAGGTGACAGTTTGGGAGAGCTTCCTGCCGTTCTTCCTCCTGCCCCATACAGAGTATTTTTCTTGGGGAGGAAGCCTTCAGGTTTATTTTTAACTTTTAAAATTTATTTATTTTATGTGGTTATGAGGATCGAACCCGGTACTTTTCAGTGGTAGGGGAGTGCTCTACTGAGCTATAAACCCCAGCCCTCCAGATTTAATTTTAAGAAGACTTTGTTTTTTAAATATTTTTTTTTTAGTTGTCAGTGGACCTTTATTTTATTAATTTATATGTGGTGCTGAGAATTGAACCCATTGCCTAACACATGTTAGGCAAGTGCTCTACCTCTGAGCTACAACCCCAGCCCCAAGAAGACTATTTTTGAAACTAGTTTTAGAATAGAACTGTTTTATAGACCACCGGTATTAGAATACAGATGTGTTATTCAATGTATAAATATTTCAAAACTTGTACCTATTAAATAACCTCCTTTCACTTTGGAATACTGACAAAAGATGAAATCATCCTATTTAAGACCCAGTTTAGTTAACCATGAAAGTTTTGTGGTGCTGGGAATTGAACCCAGGGCCTTGTGCTTGACAGGCAAGCACTCTTTGAGCTGAGCTATATCCCCAGCCCCTGAAAGTTTTTTTTAAAAAGTGCAGATAGTAATGCTGTCTTCTACCTCTGAACTTCTAGACCATGCCCTGTGTACCCTTATCTAATTTATACATGCTATATATTATCCTTGTTTACTAGATTTGTGAGGGTTTTTTTTTTTTTTTTTTGCAGTACTGGGGATTGAACTCAGGGCCTTGTGCTTATGAGGCAAGCACTCTACCAGCTGAGCTATCTCCCCAGCCCTGATTTGTGAGGTTTTTAAGTATTGTTGATAATAGTTTATTAACTCGTGTCCTTACCAGGGCTTAGTATTGTGCTTGGCATACCAAAGGTGTTTGGTAAATGTCAATGTTTCATTAACTTTAAAAAACAAATCTTCCTTTCATCTCCCTTTTTGTGTGTGTGTGTGTGTGTGTGTGTGTGGTGCTGGGGATTGAACCCAGGGCCTTGTACATTCGAAGCTAGCACTCTACCAATTGAGCTATATCCCCAGCCTGCCCCAACTTTTTAATTTAATATATATATTATTAGGGAAGTTTGCATGAGGTTGCTTGAGTTTAGTGTTTGATAACCTTAATACCTCACAAGAATTTTGTATATTAGATGATGCAGATAATATCCTTTTTTATGTACATATATGAGGAAAAATTATTTTTTTGCTCAAGGTTAAGAACTTTAAGGCAGTGCTGGGATTAGGACTCAGGTCTCTGAAATTATTGCTTATTTCTCTTTCCATGCTGTTTTAGATATTGACTCTATATAAGGAGGTAGATGCTAACATTTGGGTACTATGTTTTCCTTACATAAACACTTATTTGTGTTTAACATAAGGTTATTTAAGCATTGTCAGAACTTGAAATTCTACCTGTGTAGAATATTTTGGAATATTTTGATTCAGTGGATTTTTTCATTTTTGTTGTGGTATGATGATATACAATGTTTTAATGTTTGGTCTTTCTTTTTACTATTGATTTTCTGATTAATCATTACCACTAGATTTCAGTAGCAACCCCCCATTCCCTGCCCCATGACAATAGTGACAATAAAAAATCTCAAGGCATTGCTAGATGTTCCCTGGGGATCAAAATCAGTGTCCTAGAAGAAATGCATGTTTGAGCAGGGGGTGGGAGTGACTTTGAAGTAGTTGAAAGTATGTATATAATTGGAACTTTGGAAAAAGATCAGAACTAAGGGTGTGGTTCGAAAGTCACTTAAATGGTAGCTATTTACTTTCCCAGAAGAAAAAAGTATACAGTATGGAAAAAAAAAAAAGGGAGGGGAGGTCTAAAAACAGAGTAGAAGAGCCAAAGATTGAGAGGTAGAAGGAACAGTTAGTTATAGGTGCTGATTTAATGAAAATTGAGCTCTTAAAACTTCAAAAAAATTATAATATTTTAATTTTATCATTTTAATTAATACATCACTTTTACCATTTTAATTTGTCCATGTCCTATTGAACCCAAATGTACCTTTCTTTTAACATTTAATGATGAAGGAATTTCTTATTTCAGGTTGCCGTGGAGCCCAAGTAGAAGAAATATGGAGTTTAGAGCCTGAGAATTTTGAGAAATTAAAGTAAGTAAAATTTTAGTTGTGTGAAAAGAACCAGGCATGGTGGTACTTTGCCTGTAACACCAGCAGCTAGGAAGCTGAGGCAGTAGGGTTGCAAGTCTGAGGCCTACCTGGACAACTTTGTGAGACCCTGTCTCAAAATAAAATAAAAAGATCTGGGGATGTCTCTCCATCCAGAGTGCTCCTGGAATCAAACCCTATTACCATAACAAATAAGCAAACAAAACAAAATAGCAGGACCCTGTGTCAAAATAAAAAAGGCTGGGCACATTGTTCACTGGTATAGTACTGCTGGGTTCAATCTGTAGTACCCAAACAGAAACAAAACAAAAGAAAAAAGTAATATATCTATAGTTAAGCAAACTTTTTGAGGTTACTCAGATTTGTCCATTTATTTTATTTGAATTACCTTAGGGTGAGTACATTATCTCCTTTAAATTTTTTTTCAATCCTGTGAATTAGGTATTATTCTGGTTTTGTAACCAAGAATCTGAGGCTCATACTTAATAACTGTAAGGGATTCAGTCCCAAGACTGTAATTCGATATCCACAAAATACTGATTGGTAGGTTTTTCACAAAATTCACTTATAGAGCATAGTATTATAACATGGAATGTTTTATCATAAAAGCATGACTAATAGGTCATTATACAAAAGCATATTTAACGGATAATGTACATTTCCTTGCCCTTGACCTTGGTACCCTCAATCATTGACCCTATAGCTGCAAGTGGAACACTAGAGGAGTCTTCCTTGTTAAGAGAGTTCTTAAGGGTCTTGGAATGGGGACAAGGAATAGGCTTTTAAAAGGGAAAGTGGGGACCTAGGGATGTGATAGTAAGGAGGAAACGGTTTTCTTTTCCTGCCTTACTCTTCCCCACGAAAACAGCAGTCATTTTAGATAAAATTAGAGATCAGTTGTGACTGAGATCAGGGAAGGTTAACTAAAGATGCATCATTTTAACTCTCTTTAAAACGAGGAAAGATTTTTGATGAGGAGGATGCCTCTGTGAAAAACTGGAGAAAATCAAAGTGGTGACTTAATGTATCATGCTCATCAGTGATCCTGTTAGGAATGAGGATGACTTCATTATGTATGAGATGATGGCAGCCATTCATACTGTAGTAGGATTTTACATAAATCTAATAATTATATGATTGGCTTCTTATTTTTAATAATATGTGTGCTATCAGCTGTTTATCTGTAAACATCCTATAGCAACTTTATTCATGTATCTTGCAATTTAGTCAAGATTTAGTCAATAGCTTTTAGTTTTTCTGTGTTCTTAATTTTCTATTTTTAAATAAGTTAATGTAAGGTATTAATCAAAAGTCCATAGATTTTGAGAAAATCTTTTATTTTAATTCTGTGTTATCCGATGTAATTTTTAGTGTTATTAGCCTCTTAGGCAACATTAAAAGCTATGAGTGGCAGTAGCAATCTTAAAAATTTCTCTTATTTACTTAGTTTACTTAATTTGCTTTGTATTTGTTAAATAGCTGATTATAATTTAACATGTTAACAGTGTTATAAAAGAATCAGCGTTTGGTGTCACTAATTTATATTTTTATTTGTAGGCCAGTTCATGGCTTAATTTTTCTTTTCAAGTGGCAACCAGGAGAAGAACCAGCAGGCTCTGTTGTTCAGGATTCCAGACTTGACACGATATTTTTTGCGAAGCAGGTATGGTTCTTTCATACTCTGAAAGGTCTCAAGAACCAAGGGAGTCTGGTTTGTCTGTCTCCTTCTTGTGTAGTAGTCATCAGACTTTTTGTCTCAGAGCTCCTTTGCATATCTAAAAATTATTGCCCCAAAGAGGTTTTTTTTAAATAGGATTATCTATCATTATTTACCCATAATAGACATTAAAATGGAAACATTTAAAAATATTTGTCAATTGATTTTAAAATAACAGTGATAAAGTCATTAAATGCTAATATAATTAACTTTTTTTGTGTGTGTGAGGTGCTAGGGATTGAACACAGGGCCTTGCACATGCTAGGTAAACATTCTATCACTAAGCTATATATCCCTCACCCAAAATAATGTATTTCTAATGAAAAATAACTGTGCTTAACAAAACAGAAAAGTTGGGGAGAAGAGTGCGTTGTTGAAAATATTTCCAAATCTCTTTAATGTCTGGGTTGATAGTAGCCTTCAATATAAGTTGCAGTGTGAAATTTGTCCTTCGTTTGGATTAGTTTGTTCTTCACATGGAATTTTTGATCCTGCATGATTTGAAAACATTGTGGGTTGGTCTTTTGGAAAATTTCCTGATTTATATACCTCTTTTAATTGTTAACTTTTGATATGATTTGACAATAGCAGTGAGTCACATTTGTCAATGTCTCCATACTGCATCCTTGGAAAAGTCAATAGATATCAGGAAATTTTTGAACTCATAATGTTGGACCCATATTTTACAAAATTCTGATTTTTACTTGAAAGTGCAAATTTTGTCAATAACAACAAATATCAGGTGTTTTCTTCAAAGTCATTGACTTGTTTTCACTAAGTTTTAAGAAAATATTTGCCATATACCTTGTTGGAAAACCATATTTGTCTACCATTCGTTCTATCCAATAAAAATGGTGTTGGGCTGGGGTCATAGCTCAGTGGTAAGAGTGATTGCCTAGCACATGCAAGACACTGGGTTCCATCCTCAGCACTACATAAAAATAAGTAAGTAGAAGTATTGTATCAAATAAAAATGGTGTTCCAAAAAAAAAGATGCCAACTCAACTGGTAAACTATCACACAAGTGTCTTTTCTTGAGATCACGAGCATAACTTGTTATGTAGCCGTTCATTATTTGTATTTTCTATTTCATTACACAGAATATTAAAAAATTATACTCTCAGGTGAAAATTTAATACTTTAATAATTTTCACTGCTTTTGTTTCAAAGGCGTTTTTTTGATAAAACTGGATCTTTGTATCATTTGATTTTTTAAAAACTATATATGTCAATGAAACATTTAATGCAACTGGTTAAATTTGTGCTAAAATACCAGCACTTCTACACACCATTGCTTTGTGCCATCTGTGAAAATGCGAAAGCAGGGAAAAAGATAAAAACCGTCTTAGGATTATGATGGAAACAATTGAACCTACAAATCCACTGAGAAAGAAAGGTCTTAGGTAGTCCTAGAAATCCATGGACCACACTTTAAGGATTATTGTTTTAGTTTATACATTGATGAGAAAAATTTGAGTTTAATTCACATTACTATATGCCTGTATATTATCTGGCCCATCATTTGGAAAAGCTGAAAAAAGTGAATGAATACTTACATTAATTAGTTTGATTAATTTGATTAGTGTTTAAAGTTTAAGCTAAATATGATTATATTTGTTTTGAAGTTGCGCTTATTTATGAGGTTCCCAAAATTGCTTAACATAAGAATGGTGGAAAAACAAAACTGCTTGCTCTCATTGCTAACTTTTAAGTCAAGTCTTTGCTTTTCTACTTGGTAATGTGTTTTCCTTTTTCTCTAATTGCTTCATTCCATTTTCCTTTGACTCTCTAAATTGAGTATTTTTAGAGAAATCAGAACTTTCTCTTATTTTAAAGAAAATATGGTTTTATTATTATGATTTACAAAAGTACCATTTTAAGGGTTTTAATTATTTTTCTTGCATATTTTTAATTGGTGCAAAGTGTTTGGACTCTTAGGAGTATTTTCAGAAATTTAAAAAAAATGAATTGAAATCATTTTTACTTGTGATAAAATTATACACATTAAATGTATAGTGTTGATATTTACAGATGACATTGTATCATTTAGAGAGGTAAATGTAAAGGTAAAGGCCAGTGTTATCTCTGGCCATCATATGCTAGTCATCTACTGTAATTAGAAGTATATATGTGTGTATCATTAATTAATGAAATATCAAGGGCTGGGCTTATAGCTCTGTGGTAAAGTGCATGCCTAGCATATGCAAGACCCTGGGTTCAATCCCCTGCACCGCATACCTGCTTAAAAAAAAAAAAAAAAAAAAAAGGCAAAAAATCCAACAAACAAACAACAACAAAAACAAAAACAGTCTGTCTATTTATCTCCAGAAAAGAAATTATATCTTAGTAATTGCAATTTGTATGTAAGGATCCAGGAATGATATTTTGGTAATACTTCTCTGTAAAACATTGCATTCTTATTACCATTTCACTAATGAAAAAGCTAAGGCATGCTTTACTTGCTTAAGATCATGCTACAGTGGTACTAGGTTTGACTCTTGTTCTGTCTTTTAGGAAAGAATGATTAACACTTAACATATGGCAGATATTGTGCTAGGTGCTTGGAGAATGAAAAGTTGTCATGATGCCTGCCCTCAAAGGTGTTTAAAGTATATAGAGGGATTGGTATTAATGAATTAAATACAGAATTACAGTGGTTATAAGTGCTACATGGAGTGAAATGAAATCAGTATTACAAAATTTGTGATCAATCTAGAAAATCCTCACTTTGGTCTCCAGCTATTGAACTTAGTGTCCCCCTCACTTTTGACAGCAATTGCAGTGTTAGGGGCTTACAAGAGTGCCCTCAGGTTCTGTAATCTGCTAGAAAGGCTTACAGACCTATCTGAACGTTGTTACGTTGAAGGTTATGGTTTATTACAGAAAATTGATACAGATTAAAATGAGGGAAGCCAGGCACAGTGGCGCATGCCTGTATTCCCCGCAACTTGGGAGGCTGGGGCACTAGGATTGTAAATTCGAGGCCAGCCTCAGCAACTTAGTATGACCCTAAGCAACTTAGTGAGACACTGTCTGGAAATAAAAAGAGGCTAAGAATGTGACTCAGTGGTTAAGTCCCCCCGCCCTCTGTTCAATCCCCAGTATCAAAAATAAATAAATAAAACCAGGGGAGAGACACATGGGGAAGAATCCAGGAAAGCTCCGTGTGTGAAGCTTCTAGTTGTCTTCTAGTGTTGTGCAGATTATTGCCATCCAGGGAACCTCAACTGATTCTTGATGGTCACACTTACTGGGCCTGAGTTATGTAATGTGATTGCTTACCATGTGACTGAACTCATCAGTCTTCAGCTCCACAGGCCATTGAACTGATAATACTGACCCAAAACCTCTACCCATAGTCTCCTTGTTAGAATCAGTGTGGCACAAAAGCCCCTAGGTAAACAGAGACATTTTCTTGGGCATGACTTCCAGGACCAAGTGGCCATACTTCTCTTTAGGTGAGATTAAGTTCTTTCATACACATAAAAATGGTGTTTGACTTTGTCAGGGAAGTCTAAGAATGTTTCTCTGAGTAAGTGACAGGTGCTGAAATGTAAAAGTTAAGTAGGTATTAACTAGGGGAGAGAGGCTGAGGAACATTCCAGATTAGTAACAGTTTTATAGCACATGGAAGTGAGACTAGTAAAAGATACTAGAGGGAAGTCAGTATAGCTGGAGATTAGAGAGTAAAGGGGAGATGTCCTGAGATATGAAGCTGAAAAGATGGAATCTTAGGATTAGATATACTTAGGTTTAGAGAAACAATTGTTTATAATAGTTTTTCCCTCCCTTTCATGTCCAAAGACTATCAAGGTTGCAGGTTCTTTCATTTTGTTCCTTTGTGTCTGTCTTCTATTCCAGAGGTTACTTAAAGGTCTAAGATGATTGCTAGTACCTCACCTTTTCTCTCATTTTCATATTCCAGACAGCAAGAAGGGGACAGTTGTACACTTTGTTTCCTTTATGGACTTTTTCTAGAATTTGCCCATGTCACAAGTTTTCTTCTCTGAGTAAAACTCTGTAACTTGAATTAAACTGTAAAGGAGACTAGGGCATTTGTCTTTATTCTAGGTGGCCATGGGTCTAGGTAAAATGTGGTAGTCTAATTTTATGTGAGGAGAAAATAGATATGGGAGAGCAACCATTAGCATGTCCGTGCACACAGATCAGACCATGGAAGGTATTTTAAGCCAATTAGACTTTTGTCTGTATTCTATGAGTAATAGGTTATTGAATATATTTAGAAAGGATGACATGATCAGATTTTCATTTAATAGATCACACAGTATTGGGAATGTATACACACCTGTAATCCCAGCGATTTGGGAGGATTAGGCAAGAGGATCACAAGTTCAAGGCCAACCTGAGCAATTTAGCAAGGCCCTAAGCAATTTAGTCAAACTCTATCTCAAAAAATTAAAAGTCCTGGAAATGTTGCTCAATGGCAAAGCACCCATGGGTTCAATCCTCAGTACCAAAAAAAGATAAATGGTATGGATTTAAAAGTAGATATTAATAGGAGGCTTTTGCAGAAGTCCATGTGAAAATATGTGAACAGATATGAATACAGTAATATTTAGTAGGTATAGGTAGCACCTTTAATGTGTAATGGATTGGATGAGAACAAAGGAGTAAGTCATATCAATGATGATACCTGTGTTTTTCTTTTTTCCTTAAAAATTTATTAAAGTATGCAGAACTGAGTTATGATAATCCCTGATTGATGATACACACTTCATGATTGGTCAACTCATGAATTCTATTTATTTATTTAGTCATTTAGTTGCTTATTTTAGAAATGTACTAAGTACCTAAGACCTTACCACCCATTGTAAACTTCACCTATTTTTTTCTCCTTTCCTACCCTTTGTTCAACATAACCTTTACCATCCTTCCTTCTATCCAATATAACTGTCACATTGAATTCTGCTTATCATTTCTTTGCTTTTCTTTTTATATATATATATATTTTTTTTTTTTTCTCTCTTTTTTCTCTTTTTCTGGGGGATACCAAGGATTGAACTCAGGGGCACTTGGCCACTGAGCCACATCCCCAGCCCTATTTTGTGTTTTATTTAGACAGGATCTCACTGTGTTGCTTAGTACCTCACTTTTCCCAAGGCTGGCTTTGAACTCAAGAACCTTCTGCCTCAGCCTTCCAAGCAGCTGGGTATATTTTTTATCCTAAAAAGGTGTGTGTATATAAAATTTTAACTCAATAAAAAGTATCATGCTTTGTATAATTTTACTTTTTTCATTTAATATTATGTTATTAAGATTCATGCATAGCTGGGCACAGTAGTACATGCCTGTAATCCCATTGGTTCAGTTGGCTGAGGCAGGAAGATCAAAAGTTGGAGGCCAGTCTGAGCAACTTAGAGGGATCCTATCTCAAAATGAAAAATGAAAAGGGCTGATGTCATAGCTCAATGGAAAACATATCTGGGTTCAATCCCCAGTACCACCAAAAAAAAAAAAAAGAAAAAAAAATATATATGTGTGTGTGTGTATATATATATATATATATATATATATATATATATATATATAGTTTATTTGCTTTTCTATGGATGTTGGTTGCCATTTGGGTTTTCCATTTGTGTTACTGTGAATTATGTAGGGCTATAAACTTTTTAGTACATTTCCTATTTTATTTATGCAAGTTTCTCCTTGAGTAGTCTTGGAAATAGAATGACTACTCCATCTGATAAGTAGATGTGCACCTTTAGGAGGCAGTATCAAATGTCTTCTCAAATAGCTTCTCCAGTTTAATACTCCCACTAGCAAAGTATAGGGGCACAAAACCACATATTTCAATACATGGCATCATTGGGCATTTAAAATTTTTCCCAGTCAGTTGATTTTATAATGGTACTTAGATATTGTCTGGACTTATATCTTCCTGACCACTAATCATATTGAAATGCTTAGTGGCCATATGTATTTCTTTTTTGAAATTACCATTTATATTCTTTTTCTTTTTCTTTTTTTCTTTTTTTTTTTTGCGGTGCTGGGGATTGAACCCAGGGCCTTGTGCTTGCAAGGCAAGCATTCTACTGACTGAGTTATCTCCCCAGCTCCTATATTATTTTTCTATTTAATAAATTGTACTTTTTTTTTTAATTTGTAGGAACTGCTTGTTACATAATCTTGACTCTATTTCTCCAAATTGGCACCTTTTTGTTTCACTTTAAGTGTGTTTTGCTGAATAGACTTTTCTGTTTTAGAGTATTTTTTTAAAAATGTGGTATAATTGTTCTCTCTCTGTAATTGTAAAAGATATTTACACATATTTAAAATTTTATTTTTGACATATGTGTTCTTTGTACACCAGGTTCTTTTTCTAAATGGGTTATCATTTTTTTTCTAGCCTCATTGTTGAACATTTATCTCCTTTTTTTAAAAAAAATTTGATATGCCAACCTCTATTGTACACTAAAGTAACATACCTGTGTATATTTGGGTGTGTTTTCTGGATTCCACTCTGTTCTCTTGACTAAATTTGTCTATTTCTGTGCCACTGCCACCCTATCTTAATTCCTTTAACTGCTGAAATTATGAAACCTAATGGGTTGTCTCTCTTATTTATTCCAACAATAACTCTACTATCTTAGCTCTACACTTCTTGTAGAAATTTTATAATCTTACCAAGTTGTATGAAAAATCGTGTTGAAATTTTGGCAGAAATAGCACTAAATGTATGTGCAAATTGAAAGAGAATTTATACCTTTCTGACATTAAGTTATGAACTTAGTCTGTTCCTATTTCTCTAGGTTATTTAGAATTTTTAAATATTGCATAATTTTATCAGGTGACATCTCTGTCGATGTAGATCTTTTGTTAGATTTATTCATTTATTTTATTTTATTTTATAGGGGGTACTAGGGATTGAACTCTGGGGCACTTGGCCACTGAGCCACATCCCCACCCCTATTTTGTATTTTATTTAGAGACAGGGTCTCACTCAGTTGCTTATTATTGCCTTGCTTTTGCTGAGGCTGGTTTTGAACTCATGATCTTCCTGCCTCAGCCTCCCAGGCTGCTGGGATTATTGGCATGTGCCACTACACCCAGCTTCTTTTCTTGATATCTAATTATAATTGTATAGCATCTTTTTTTTTTTTTGGTTATTTTTTCCTGGTTTTGTGCTGTTATAAAGATAGGCAACTCACTTTTATGTACTAATATATTTAGCCATTCTGCTAAACTTTTTTCTATTTTCTCTAATAATTTGTTGGATTTTTTGGAGGGAATGGGGTGTTTCTACTTAAATGACCATATCGTCTTCAAATAAACCCAGTTTCTTTTCTTTTTTTCTAATTCATTTGGCTCTAATTATTTTTTCTTATCTTATTACCTGGCGAAGATCTCCAGTAAAATCATATATGACTTTAAAGGGGAATACTTTTACTATTTTTCCATTTAGGATATTTACTACAGTTTTTTTAATGTAATTTTTTAAGATAAGGAAATTTTTTAAAGATAATTTTTTATGCAAGGGAATTCTGTTACTAAATACTGTCTATTATGTAAGGATATTAAATTTTTTCAAAGGCTTTTTCTGCTTCTGTTTAGGTGATTTTGTTTATTTCCTTTTTGGTAGGCTACTTCAGTTAATTACATTAATGAATATTTCTAATATTAAGTCATCCAGTAGCTCCATTAAGTTCAATTGGTCATGATGTGGTTTCTTTTTATACACTGTTGGATTAAACAGTCTTTTGTTTAAGACTTTAAAATCAATATTATCAATGAAATGTGCCTTAATTTTTCTTTTGGTGATAACCTTGACTAGTTTTAGTTAGGTTCATGCTGTCTTTATGCCTCTTTTTTTATTATCATAAAGTGTTTTTGTAAAATTAAAATGATCTATTTCTTCAAATTTTGGTAGAATTGGCTTATAAAACCATCTGGGGTTGTTGTTTTCTGTTTGAGAATATTTTTAACCACTGTTTCAGTTTAACAAAGGATCATTCAGCCTGTTTCTGTCTTCTTGAGTTAGTTTGAGTTAGGATACTTTTTGTCAGAATTTCTCCATTTCAGCAGAAGTTTTCAAAATGGTTTCTTTTAAATCTTTTAACTATTTTAGTTGTATGCTTGATTCCTGGATTTTTATTTCCATATTTGTGTGAAAGTGGTTTATGCTTTATTAATTTTGTACCTTTTATTAGTTACTTCACACTGTCATTATCACCAGATGACCTGTTTTCAGTCCTCTTCCATCATTCCTATAAATGTGAGTCTTTCTGAAGCAGTAGTTTCATTTTTATTTCCCTGTTAAAACTTTTTACTCTTATGGTAATCCTCAAGGTACAGTGATTTACAAGGTTATTTTGATTATAATTGTGTTAATGGAAACCAGTATGCTCTTTATCTCTTAAATATGTCCTCTTATTTTGTTTCTTTGTTCAAACTCTTTTATTTCATAGAATAAATTTCCTTCTCTGTTCTCTATGTCCACATTTTCAAAGCCCTGTTAAAATTTCACATTTATAGGGAAACCTTCCCTAATACTCCAATCTAAAATAATTTCTTCTTTAACTCTTTTTTGGTTTTATTGTTCATCTCTTTTTTGGTGAAATTTTTTTTCCAAATTCTTCATAAAGAAAGTGTTCGAACTCCTGGGCTCACGTGATCTGCCTGCCTTTGTCTCCCTCGCAGCCAGCTACTTGCGAGAACTGTAGGCACATTCTGCCACACCCAGCTTACAGTTATTATTTTTTTTTTAGCAACATGATCTCTTTTAAGAAATCATAATTATCTTCTTTAGTTTTTCCTGGACTATTAATAAATATTAAAATTTTATTTATGTTGCTGTAGCTATGACTCAATGACAAATGATTCTAATTTATATGTGTAGTACTTTAAGCTGTCCGAGCATTGTTTCCCAGGGTATCTACTATGTTTTTTTACCTAAGTTTTGAAAACAAGTCATTCTTGAGTACAGGGTTACATAATCAAATGCCTACAATATCAAGTTGACAGTATCAGTGTGTGAATTGTTGTGTATAAGAGATATGAAATGAAATAGTGCATATGCCATCCAAGGGATTCAAACCAAATTCTTAAGGTTCTGGGCTAGCCCTACTTGTGACCCTTGTTCAATTTTTGTTTCTGTTGGTGAACTCCACTACTTAACTTTACCCAGCATATATAGAATCTTGATAATAAAGGATTTAAAAAGTTGGCGATCACATAAATAATTTATTATAATAGTTTTTTTATAGTATAAGTTAGTTTTCTCAAATATGTATATATATATCTATGTATACACACATGTACACACACGTATATATATATGGTAATGTTATATGGTTTTCATAAGGACAAAGACCACATCTCTCTTCTTCACTGTATGTTCAGCATCTGTCAAAAGTCTGGCACCTAGTAGCTACTCATTAAATATTATTTGAATCAGTGAGTAGCTATACTTCTTTTGGTAATTCTTTACTCTGTATAGCATAACCACTTAGTAACCTCTTTTTAAATCTTTAATATTTTTATTCCCATGTTACCATGTACACTGTCATTACTACTATTTAGACATGTATACAAAATGAGGTATAATAATAGTTCATGGACATGTTAAATTATTATTGACATCAAAAGAGAACTATCAGTAACTATAGGAGATTTTTTCCTACTTCTGTAAAAAAAAAAAATTGTGAAGTGGTGGGTTGCAGATTCGAAGTCCTTAGATCATAGAAATGTTTCATAGATATAACTCTTAAAGCTTTGCTACCTAGCCCAGCATTGATTATATAGTATATCTTTTTTTTGGGGGGGGGGGTACCAGGCATTGAACTCGGGCACTTGACTACTGAGCTACATCCCCAGCCTTATTCTATTTATATAGAGACAGGGTCTTACTTTTGCTGAGGCTGGTTTTGAACTCAAAATCCTCCTGCCTCAGCCTCCTGAGCCACTGAGATTACAGTTGTGTGCCACCACGCCCAACTATAGTATATCTTTAATATGTCATGATTTCAAAAGAATGTGTGAATAAGTATAAATTTTAACTTCTGACTTCACTCTACTTCTGTCCTTAATTTGATCCTAGATAATTTTGGCCCAAGATAAGGGAACATTAAACATTAGAATATTTATGGTCTTCTTTAAGCTTAAAACTTATCATCCAAATTTACTAAGGAACTGTGATTCACATTAAGGTTTATGTTAATAGAAATCAGCAACAATGTTAATGGATTCTAGATCTCCTCTAATTCATCAGTTCTAACATGATTTTGAATACATATTGTTTTCAGTGAGGAATTATAGAATGATAGTGATATTACATTTGTTAGGAATTGGAAAGAAGAGCGATCTTAATGGAGAACATGGGGAACAAGAAAGAGTACCTTAGTTGAGGATATAGTTTTAACTTGTTGCTTCTTTAGGCTGCAGGTGTTGCTCAGTGGTGTAGCAGCTGCTTATCATGCATGAGGTCCTGGGTTAGATCCCCAGCACTCAAAAAAAAAAAAAAAAAAAAAAAAAAAATTAGTGGTAGAGATTGTAGCAGTTACCTAATCTGAGTCAGTTTCTGGATTTGATCCCCAGCATTGTAGACAAACACAAACACAAACTAAAAATCTGAAAGAGTAGTTCTACTTCTTAGTAGGTTGAGAGGATTAAAAGATTTAATATATGAACTGGGCGTGATGGCACAGGCCTGTAATCCCAACAGGTTGGGAGGCTGAGGCAGTAGGATTGAAAGTTCAAAGCCAGCCTCAGCATATTAGTGAGGCTCTAAGCAATTTAGTGTCTTCAATAAAAAATACAAAAAGGTGTGGGAGTTGAGGATGTGACTCAGTATTGAGCACACCTAGGTTTAATCCTTGATACCTGCCCCCCGCCCAAAAAAAAAATTGATATATGTGAAGTGCCTAGAAAGCTTCATGGCTATAATTTGTTATATGAACATTTTATAGCTAGAGTACAACACTGTACAAACTGTGATTGAGTGGACACTATATACCCTTTTGGGAGGATTTAAGTGAGAATGGAAACTAATATGAGTTGTTGCAGAATTTTTCTAAAAGCCCCATACATGATTTGAAGTTTGTATTGAGTTCTGATTAAATTTGGATAGGTAGGAATAAGTTTAGGAGAAAGTGAGTAAGAAGAAAGGATAAGTTCTATTGGCTTAATCAGCTGTGTGTTAGGTTAGGGTTTGTTCTTGTAACCTTTACTGGATTGGTTTTCACTAATGTTTTAAGTTCATTTATTTTCTTTGTTTCCTAGAATCAACTCCAGAATTAGTCAATTCCTGGAAATAGACTAGAATAGAAATCAAATATTTTTATTATCTTTATGCTAAGACTATGAAATAAAAATTGGTAACTATGAATCTATATTCCGGAGTCATTTTCACCAGTTAAAAACTTTTTAAAAAATTGATATCTTTGTTTTTATGTTTTATAGGTAATTAACAATGCGTGTGCTACTCAAGCCATTGTAAGTGTGTTATTGAACTGTACCCATCAAGATGTCCATTTAGGAGAGACATTATCAGAGTTTAAAGAATTTTCACAAAGTTTTGATGCAGCTGTGAGTACAGTCTTCTTTCTAATCCTAAAATGACCTCTTTGTCATAGTTCTTATTTTAATAGACTGCTTCTAAAATATTTTAGATGAAGGGTTTGGCGCTGAGCAATTCGGATGTGATTCGACAAGTACACAATAGTTTTGCCAGGTAATGAGTCTTTATGTTTAATCAGTACAGTTTCTATTTTTGTTTCTTTGTCTCTCACTGTTTTTTTCTTAACTACAGACAGCAAATGTTTGAATTTGATGCAAAGACATCAGCCAAAGAAGAAGATGCTTTTCACTTTGTCAGTTATGTTCCTGTTAATGGAAGATTGTATGAATTAGATGGATTAAGAGAAGGACCAATTGATTTAGGTAATCTGGTTCTAATTCCTGGTATTTAACTTTTGACAAGGAGAAAAAGTTGAATATTCATCTTCATTTAAACTATAGCATTACTTAAATTTTAAAGGTGGAGGTTACTATAAGGTAGTATAATATGAATGTGTTAGCTTTTTATGGAATTAAATAGCATAGAGGAAGGACATGTTAACTACAGTAATTCAATTGAGACCTTTAATTATTTTCTAAGAGAAAATATTTTTTAACTCACAGTTCATATAATTTATATTTTATTTTCCAGTTAACTTAAATTCACTCAGTGAATTTAAAAGGTTGTTATTGTCATTTGTATTGATTGGGGATAACAAGCATTTCTTGCACCATCTTGGAATATAATATTTTCATTTGGCCTGAGCATGGTGGCTCATGCTTGTAATCTCAACAATTTGTGAGGCTGAGGCAGGAAGATTGGATTTTTGATACCAAGCAAGCAACTCAGTGAGACCCTGTCTCAGAATAAAAAATAAAATGAGTTGGGGATGTAACTCTGTGATAGAGTGTCCATGGGTTCAATCTCTAGTAGAGTAATTTTTTTTTTTTAAATTTGGAGTTGGATCATTCAGAATCACTTTAATTCATTGCTCAGCAGTCTCCTAAATATTTTTCTTCAAAGTTTGTATTTAGTACATTATCCTGCTCTTCTTTGTACTAACGGGCAAATTTGTCCTTATCCTACCCCATCTTTAACCTTGAGCAAAGATGATAAATTGTTATTAAGGTTGAGAGTTTAATCTGTAGTTCTGAAATATTACTAAAACAGTGATCCAAAAAAGTCCCCCCCCGACCCCAGGTCCTGGGAATTGAACCCAGGAACTTGTACATGCTAGGCTACCTCCCACCCACTCCTTGAAAGAATTTTAACTCCCTATTATGACCTTACTAAATTTTCTCTTTTCCTTTTTTAAATTAGATTGAATGAAGTCCAACAGAACTTGTTTTAGTTGAATCTGTTATTAAATGCCGTTTATGAAACTTTGTACTTTTATACTTAAAAATTCTTTAGGACTGAGTTATAGCTCTTGGTATGCTTGAGGTCTTGGGTTCAATCCCCAGCACTGAAAAAAAAAAAAAAAATTTAATGTAGGTTCATTTGTTTGTACTTTTTGACCATATTCTTATATACAACCAGTAGTTTATTTAATGTAAATTTATATGCTTCCTCTATATTTTAAAATGTTTATTTTTCTATGTCTTTTACATAAAATTTGTAGAATGTTCTTTCTGTTGTGTAGTTACTTGTTTTCCCTACTTTGGAATGATTTTTTGCTGATCTGGTCAACATTCTTTATTCGTTAGAATTATCAAATATAAAGGAAGTAAAAGATAAAGCAGCCAGTTTTACTGTACAGGTGGTGGCTATGCTATGATTTCTAGTGAAAAGAGGATTAAAACATTTGGGTAAAATTGGTGATACATTATGGATGAATTTCACTTTGTTTTATTTTGTAGTTGTGGTTGTAGGAGTCAGGTAAATAAGGATTGAATCCTTATTTTGCCCTAACATGTGGGTTAGTCTTTCTAATTCTTTAGTTTTATCCTCTGTAAAATGAGGGTAGTTATCCTTGTCTCACAGGATTGTGAGTTTAAATGAGTTAACTCCTCAAATACTTGCTTAGATTCTCCCATGTAACACAATAATATGACAGTGCAAATTATGGTAATACTCTTTCTCCTAACCTTTAACCAAGACAATAAGAATTGAAGCTTAATACAGTAATGCTAAAATGAATTACTGTCCTGAATTGCTAAAAGTATTTATAGAAAGAAATATTTTAAATCAAACTTTTGAGGGAGTGTTATTATTGACTGCTCTTATTTTTGTTTTAATTGGCTTTAAAATTTTTTTCTAGGTGCATGCAATCAAGATGACTGGATCAGCGCAGTACGGCCAGTCATAGAAAAAAGAATACAAAAGTAAATGCTCAGCTAATTTCATTGGCATAAACATTCAGGATTTTAAGTTTTTTGTTTTTTTTTTTTAACTTGATTTTTTTTTAAATGGTGTGAATAGACATCTACTTTTAATTGGATTAATGCATTCAGGAAATCTATTTCTAAAAATTCCAGATTTTACATGGATGTCATGTATGACATAACTTTAGAGAAGTTAAATGTGCTAATCTCGGTGCTGGGGTTGTAGCTCAGTGGTAGAGTGTTTGTCTAGCTTGTGTGGGGCGCTGAGTTCGATCCTCTTTTATAGTTTTCCTCATTTATTATTTATTTATTTTTTATTTTATTTTTTTGTGGTGCTGGGGATTGAACCCAGGGCCTTGTGCTTGTGAGGCAAGCACTCTACCAACTGAGCTATCTCCCCAGCCCCTGAGCTATCTCCCCAGCCCAGTTTTCCTCATTTAAATAATGTTAAATAAATGGAATGATACATTGTGTTATCTTTTTATATTAGCTTATTTTCACTCAACATTCCTGGAGATTATTCTGGGTTGTTAAATGTATCAGTAGTTCATTCTTAGTTGATGGGTAGTACCCCTACTTTTTTAGTTTTCCTCATTTAAATAATATTAAATAAATGGAATCATACATTGTCTTATCTTTTTATATTAGCTTATTTTCACTCAACATACCTGGAGATTATTCTGGGTTGTTAAATGTATCAGTAGTTTATTCTTAGTTGATGGTTAGTACTCTGTGGTGCAAATTATATCAGATTTTTGCCTGTTAACTCATTGAAAGACATCTGGATTATATATACTTTTTTGCTATTATGAATAAAACTGCAGTAAGCATTTTTGTACAAACTTTTGTATAAATGAGATAAATGCACAGGAGTGTCCATAAGTTTGTATGGTAAATGCGTGTTTAGTTTTTCCCAGAAACCACCAAACTCTTCTCCAGAGTCATGCTATTTTTACATTCCCTTAAAATATGAGTGATCCAGGTATTTTTGCATTCTTTTTAGTATTTGGTATTGTCAAAATTTTTTTTTTTTAACCATTCTGATATTTCATTGTGATTTTTGTTTGCATTTTCCTGTTGACTGATGATGTTAAAAATATTTTCATGCCCTTTACCCATTTTCTAATTGCATCTTTTGGCTTTTGACTGTTGAGCCCTGGTATTTTTCTAAATACTTTAGATACCTGTTCTTGATCAGATACGTTGCCTGCAAATGTTCTCTTCTAGTCTGTAGCCCATCCTTTCAACATCATTTCTAACACAGCCAAGTCTTAATACCAATGAAGTTCAACTTATCAGTATTTCTCATTGTGAATTATATTTTTGTTCTCAAGGTTATAAGTGCTTTGCCTGGCCCTAGATCCTGTTTTCTTTTCCTTAAAATGTTTACAGTTTATATTACATTAAATCTGTGATCTGGTTTAAGTAATTTTTATATAAGATTTGACAAGATTGTTTTCTTTTTGTTTGTTTTTGCTTATACATATTTAATTTCTCTGTCATTCGTTATTAGAAAAGACTATCCATTTTCTATTGAATTCCTCCTGAACCTTTAAAAACCAAATTGGACATATTTGTATGATTCTATTTCAGGGTTTATTATTCTTTTCATTCATCTATTTTCCTTCTGCCAGTAGTATACAATTTTGATTATTGTTGCCATGTTTTGAAATCAGGCAGACTGATGCCTTCAGCTTCATTCCTTTCTTCAAAATTGTTTTAGCTATTCTGGCTTCATTGCTTTCCAGTATAAATTTTTGTATACTTTTTCTCTGTAGCTACAAAACTTCTTAGAAATTATGAAAGAAATTGTATCACACATTTAGATAATTTGAGGAGAATTGTTATCTGTAGTATTTTGAGTTTTCCAATGTGAACCCGGTCTCTACCTTTATTTAGGTGTCTCGATTTATTTATTTATTTTTTGTTTGTGTGTTTTTTTCCTTCCTCTTATTTCTTTTATCTGCGTTTTGTAATTTTTGGTATATAAATCCTGTACACAGGATTTTTCTGATTTATACCCAAGCACTTCATATTCTTTTGAGTGATATTATAAATGATATTATATTTTAATTTTTCATTTCCATGTCATCATTACTAATACATGGAAATAAAAGTGATTTTTCACCCTTTGTCTTGACACCCAGATTTTATGGCATTATCTACATAGATACTCATTTGGAAAGTGGGACAACTTTGAATTTGTTTATTTCTCCTTTGAGCTTTATCATTTTTGCTTCATGAATTTTCCAGCTGAGTTGTCTGGTGCATGCATGTTTATCATTACTGTTTCTTATTTTTAGATTAACCCTTTTTTGGGGAGGGGGTACCAGGGATTGAATTCAGGGACACTTGACCACTGAACCACAATCCCAGCCCTATTTTGTATTTTATTTAGAGACAGGGTCTCACCAAATTGCTTAGTCCCTCACTTTTGCTGAGGCTGGCTTTGAACTTGGGATCCTACTGCCTCATCCTCCCGAGCTGCTGGAATTATAGGCATGCACCACCATACCTGACCAGATAAACTTTTTTATCAATACATAATGTCCCTTTTGCCCTCTCTGTCTCTAATAATTTTCTTTGCTGCAAAGTTTATCTCTTAATATAGTTACTCTTGCTTTCTTTGGATAACATATGTATGATATATTTTTTCCTTTATTTTTAACAACTTATCATTATATTTAAAGTGAGTTTTTTTGTAGGGATTTATTTGATGTATGGAGATCATTTACATCAAATGCAGAGGACTTAGAAGATTTGAAATTAAATGTACATTTAATATAATATAATTGTATGTTATGGTTTAAATCTGCCATTTAATTTTTCTCTCTGTTTTTGTTTCATTTCTTAATTTTCTTTTTTCTGCCTTACTGTAAGTTATTTAAATACTTTTAAAATTCCATTTTTATTTATATTATTTTTAGCTTAATATGTATGTGTGTGTGTGTGTGTGTGTGTATGTGGGTATTACTGAGTATTGAAACCAGGGATGTTCTGCTATGAACTACCTCCCCAACCCTTTTAATTATTTGTTTTGATACAAGATCTCACTAAGTTGCCCAGGCTGATCTCCAGCTTGTGAACCTCCTGCTTTAGCCTCCCAAGTAACTGGGATTATAGTCATGCACCACCATGCTTGGCTTAGTGTATTACTTTTTTTTTTTTTTTTTTTTGGTGGTTTTCAAGCTTGTCACAGTCTATTGGTGTCAACATTTTACCTGTGTGAGTGTAATATAGAACCTCACCTTCCTTTACATACTTTTACTACTTCCGTTTATATAACACACATAATTCTTCCGTATACATTTTAGGAAAACTTACCCCCCCACACCCTTTGGTACTATGGATAGGACTCAGGGGCACCTGACCATTGAGCTACATCCCCACCCCTTTTTTAAAATTTTGAGACAGGGTCTCACTAAGTTGCTTAGGGTCTTGCTAAATTGTTGAGGCTAGCCTCAGATTTGTGATGCTCCTGCCTCTTGTTTCCTGAGCCACTAGGATTACAGGCATGCACCACCATGACTGGCTGAAAACAGTATGACTTTCACTTTAACCCAAAGCATAACTTAAAAAAGTTAAAGGTAAGGAAACATATTTAACCATATTTTTATTCTTTTTTTTTTTTGGCGGTGCTGGGTTTGAACCCAGGGCCTTGTGCTTGCGGGGCAAGCACTCTACCAACTGAGCTATGTCCCCAGCCCTCATATTTTTATTCTTTACATTGTTCTTCCTGATGTTCCAGGATACCTTTCTTTATCATTTCTTTTCTGCTTAGAAAATTCTGTTAGCTCATTCAAAGGGTAGGTTCTATATGAACAGATTTCTTATTTTTCTTAATCTGAAAATATTTTGATTTCTCTTTCATTCCTGAAGGATATTTTCACTAGATGTAGAATTCCGGATTGACAGTCTTTTCTTTCAGCACTTGAAAAGTTTTATGCCAATTCCTTTTGGCCACTATGATTTTTTTTATTGTAAATCCATTGTCATTCTCCTATAGGCATGGTGTTTCTCTCATGCTGCTCTCAAGATAGTTTTCCTTCTCTTCAGCTTTTAGAAATTTGACTACGTTATATTTTGTTGTGACGATCTTTACATTTATCTTGTTTGGGATTTGCTCAGCTTCTTAAATCTACAGGTTTATATCTAGTCAGATTTGGAAAGTTTTCAGTCATTATACATTGGAACACTTTTTAAACCTCACTCTCTTTTGTTTAGTTCCACAGGTTCCTGAGGCTCTATTAATTTTGTTCTGTCTTTTTATTTTCTTGGTTCAGTTTGGGTAATTTCTGTTGTTCTGTATTTAAGTTCACTGATTCTTGCTGGGAGTCCCCTCCATTCTCCTGTTTACGAGCCCCTCCATTGAGGTTTATTTTATTTTTTTTATTTTGGTAATTGTAAAATTTCCATTTGTCTCTGTTTTATATCTTGGTTTTTTGTTGAGACTTGTGTTTATAATTGTTCTGTGGAACTTTTTTTATAATGACTTTTAAAATCTTTGTTACATAAGTCTGCCATCTGCCATCTCATTATCAAATGGCTTATTTATTCAAATTGAGATTTTCATTGTTTAAATATGATGAAACAGAACCTGGACATTCTGAGTATTATATAATAAGACTGGAACTTATTTTTAAGTTTCATTTTGGCTGGCAATGGTGGCTCATGCCTGTCATCCCAGCAGATCAGAGGCTGAGATAGGAGGATCACAAATTGGAGGCCAGCCTCAGCAGCTTAGTGAGGTTTTATGCAATTTAGTAAGACCTACTCTCAAAATAAAAAGGACTGATAATGTGGCTCATTGTTTAAGTGCCCCTCGGGTTCAATTCCTGGCAATAATAATAATTAGAAAAATAAATAAAAGTTCTGTTTTTGCTATTTTTAATGAACACTGCTCTGGCAGGGTAAATTGGAGGTGCCATTTCATTACTGCTCGGAAGGACTGTAAGTCCAGTTTTCCTACATAGCTTCTATTGAGGAGGAAAGAGGGTCCCTGTTTTCCTTGTTATTGCTGGGCAGGTCTGGGGATTCTGGCCTGCAACAAGGCTTCCACAGATACCATTCTGGCTGGGAGAGGTTAGAGTGCCTTGTTACTGATCCCTGCATGGCTTCTACTGATATTGTAGTGGGACAGGGATGGTCTTCTTTGCCACCAGATGATAATGACAGTTTTGGTTTCTACTTGGTGTTCTCTAATAGTGCAAATGAGTGTTGTTATTATCACCTGGCAGGGATAAAATTCCCAACTTGCTACTCAGTCTTCATTCCGACACTATCTTGGGTACCTCATTATAGCCTAGTGAGGTGGGAAGTCTAGGCTTTCTGCTTTACTTTTGCTGTTGTGATTTGGAGTGGGGTCATTGATTTTTCTGTTTTGTTTGGCTACATTAGAACAGTTATTATCTGAAAGTTTTCTGTCTTGTCAGACTGACCCTGTTCTGATTGACTAGTGAGAGCAGATTTTTGTTGGACTTTTTTTCTCTTTTTTGGCTGTTGCTGATTTCTTCAGCTTCAACTCTGGGATTAATGAGGAAGAAAGAGAACTCAGGGAATTCATCTTCATGTCATTCTTGAGTTGTGAGTTCCCTTGCTTGTCTGCCTTCTCTCTCATTTGAACATTTTGTCTTTCTCTCTCTTTTTAATATATATGTTCTGTATTTTTAGTTGTACTCAGTGGAAAGAATAGGAACATGCAAAATTCCACAAGTGGAAATTTTAAAACAGTTTTTGCTTATTTCATAGTTTATTAGGCTGTGTTCTGTCTCATGAGTAGAACCATGAGAAACCCATGGAGGTGAACTAACACAAAATGGGCTTACCTTTTTTGTATATTTTTATCTTGATTAAGTGCCATGTACATGTTATAGATAATTTTTAAAATGTTCGTTTCTACTGTAAACAAACTTATGCTGCAAGGGATTTCATTGGTATCAGAGTAGTAAGAATAAAAAAAATTCAGAAATTTTAGTACAAAATAAAATCATACATTATATTAATGCAATACATAAACATGTTGCATATTTGTATGTAAGGTAGAAATAAAAATTTTAAATATATTAATTGAGAATAGAAACACTATTATTACCTAGGAAAAATTGTGTAGTAAAGAATAATTATAATTATCATCAAGATTCCAGTATAGCCAGGCACAGTGGCATATATCTCTAATCCCAGTGGCTTGGGAGGCTGAGGCAGGAGTTTGGGGAGTTCAAAGCCAGCCTCAGCAAAAGTGAGGTGTTAATCAACTCATTGAGACCCTGTCTCTAAATAAAATACAAAATAGGGCTGGAGTTGTGGCTCAGTGGTTGAGCGTCCCTAAACAAACAAAAAAAATATTCCAGTATAATTAATCTAATAAATGTGGGTTCTTAATTTATTCTGTTTTTGAACATTTTTAAGTAAAAGAATTGTCATGATTTCTTAGAGTGTTAGGGAAAATGATGAAAATATATAACTTAAAATTTTTTATTTCAAATGTTTAAGTGTAATTACCATTTAGAACATTAAAAATATTTATGGGCTGGGGATATAGCTCAGTTGGTAGAGTGCTTGCTTCGCATGCACAAGGCCTTGGGTTCAATCCCCAACATCACAAAAACAAATAAATAAATAAATAAAAATATTTGTGAGGAAAGTTAGCTAATTTTTTTGCTATACTTATTATTCTTTCTTATACAAAAACTTTGAAAAATGCCAATTTGAATTATTAGTCAGTTAATAGTTTAGCTACCCCAAAGAATAATGGTATTACTCACAGTGGATTAGCTTAATAGCAATGGTTTTATAATTCTTTATAACTCTTAAAATAACTCTTTTCTAGGTACAGTGAAGGTGAAATTCGATTTAACCTAATGGCCATTGTGTCTGACAGAAAAATGATATATGAACAGAAGATAGCAGAGTTACAAAGACAACTTGCAGAGGTTCGTGGCCATATTTTTAAGTGCAACATTCTAGCTTAGTAATTCTCTCAGGGGAAGTATCTTTTTTTTTTTTTTTTTTTTAAATATACTTTTAAGCCAGGTGTGGTGATGCACACCTGTAACCCCAGTGGCCTGGGAGCCTGAGACAGGAGAATAGAGAATTCAAAGCCAGTCTCAGCAACTTAATGAGGCCCTTAGCAACTCAGTGAGACCCTGTCTCAAGATAAAATACAAAAAAGGGCTGGGGATGTGGTTCAGTGTTTAAGTGCCCCTGAGTTCAATCCCCAGCGCCCCTTCAATGTATGTAGGTAGGTAGGTAGGTGGATAGATAGATAGATAGATAGATAAATATGGATATATATATACACACACACACACACACACACACATTTAGTCAAGTCTGAGTAGAAATTAAGGAAATATAATCTGGATTCGGGCTACCTTGATTTTGTTCCTGGCTTTGTCAGATAGTAGATATCTCAGTTTTTTCTTGTAGCATGAAGATAATATTTACTTTATGAGGTTGTCATGAGGATAAATGAGATAATATATGTAAACCACTTAAAACAATGACTTGACAAACGGAAGGGTTAAGTAAATGTTAGCCATGAACTGTTGTGACTGTTTACTATGATTTCATTATATAATAAAGCAAGTTAGAGTATATTTCTCAGAGAGTTAATTGAGTACTTTTAGATTCACAGCTAATCTTTACTAGTCTTTGATTATCTTTCTGTACTAAATATGATTAAAGAAGAGAATTAATAGTAGACAAAGACTACTTTATAATCCCTTGATAAATGAAATATACTCTTAAGAGTATATTTTAAGGTAATTTATTTTATAGGTTAATAAAAGATAGCAATACAGTATATTAATAGTATGGATGGTTTTTAGGTGAAAATGTATGTGTTCTTATAGAACTTAGAAATATGAGGTACTTTTTAGGGCTTTTATCCTTTAATATTGCCATTGTTTGGCTGACATTTTGTCAGTATTTCTAAGGGTAGAAATTTCAAAATAACTGTAATGTGTTAATCACTTAAAAATATCTGGACTTAAGCCTCGATCATTAGGGTATGCTATTTCTTTTCTTTCTCCTAAGGAGGAACCTATGGACACAGATCAGGGTAGTAATATGTTAAGTGCTATTCAGTCAGAAGTTGCCAAAAATCAGATGCTTATTGAAGAAGAAGTACAAAAGTTAAAAAGATACAAGGTATGTTTCTAAAAATATTTTTCTTTAATGTTTTAATAAGAAGCAGTATATTTTGAAATGAAGGTGTGTTGAATGATTTCTTTCCCTCCCATCATATACCAGTTTTCAGAGTAATGTGTTGATTCTCTGGCACCCTACAAAGATAAATAAGGTGGTTTTTCTTTTTTAAAAATGTTATTATGAACAGATTTAGTTCATTGCAGTTATTATTCTTATTGATGCTCAAATTATCTCATGTTTAGACTCGGGAGCCACTTCAGTCTCATAAGTTTTTTTGAATTTAACACCGTTATGGTTTGATAGTTTGAGATTTTATTTATACACACACATACACATACTCAGAATAACAATACCAATAATGTTCATAACAATTGAAATATTTTTTTCATAAATTTGTTTTATTCCTTAGGATATATCTCATTTTACTTATTTATTTTGGTGTGGTACTGGGAATTGAACCCAGGGGGGTGGTGTGGGTGGAAGGGCACTTTACCACAGAGCTGCACCCCAGTTCTTTCAGTTTTTTTTGAATTTTGAGACAGCATCTCACTAAATTGCTGAGGCTGGCCTCAAACTTGCAATCCTCCTGCCATGGCCACCCGAGTTGCTGGGATTATAGAAGTGTGCCACTGTGCCGGCTAGGATATATCCTATTTTAGATGTACAATCAAATTGCTGTGTTTTAAATCCACTTAAATTTTTTTTCTCTTGATTTGCTTTCAAATTATTAGGGGATTTAAAAAAAGTTTTGATTTTATTTTGTTTACTTATAGTAAACATTTGTGTAATTCAGAGTCAAATATAATAGCAAGGTTTTCTTGGTACTGCAAGTTGCTCACTTTGCAATATGTTCAAAAAACATTTTTTCAGAGAGAGAAAAGAGTACTTGAATTTTGCCTGACTTTGGATATTGAACTTAGGTTATTTGTCATGTGTTACAGTAGTAAAAAGATACTTTTTCATTTGAAGCTCAGTTGAAGGAAAGGATTATTGTTTTAGTTGCTCACCACAGTGTCATCATAGTGCTTCAAATCATACCTAACAGCCAACAAATGACTGTTAAATAAAATAAATAGACCTTGAAGTAGTAGTATTTATTCTGGTAGAAGTGGTTGGAATATCTTAGTCACTTACAAAGGCATGTGGTCATTGACTTTGGGGGCCATTTGCATGAGTGCTGATACAAATTAAAACCCCAGTTAACCTCATCACATGTCACCCCATGAATGTTAACAATGGAAGGAATACCTTGCCTGTAGTATACTGTCTCTTCTGGACTGAAAAACTGGGGAAGAAAATTTACTTTGCATACATCAAAAAAACTTAAAGCCAGTGTGCAGAGTTTCATTGTTGACCTCAGCAGATAAAGTGAGCTGATAGTGTTAATTTAGATTTAAGAAATTATCTGAATCTTTATGTAGATTTACAGTCTACATGCTATATAAACTATATCAGATAACTTTTACAATACCACATGTGTACATAGGCACCCTCCCAACCCCTTCTATATCCATTTGTTACTGAATTTTCTAAACTGGCATTGTAACATTACAACAATGTTTTGTTGCACCAATTTTATAAACTTTTACAGTGCCATATGTGTTATTTTTCTGAGGCAAACCAAAGGTATATTTCTCAAGGTTCTTGCTGCTTTCCTTAGCAGCATTTGATGGCGGATCTTTTATATACATTAATAATAGATAAAAGCAAGCCAGATTGCAAATTCTTTTTAAAATCTTAAACCATGTACCAAGTTTTTGGTTGAAATTGTGTAGGATAAGTTAAACTTAAATTGCATTCTATTAACCAATGTGAGTGTATTTCTGTAAGCATTGCTATGTTGAAATAAAGTTTTAAAAAGCAAAAAAAAAAAAAGTGGTTGGAATAGGTAGGTTCTGGAGTATTCTGGTCAGAAAAAAATTCATGGGGATAGAAAAGTAAGAGATGATAGCTTTAAATGTCACTTTCCATTTCATAATATTTAAAAAATCCAAACTACCCATTATTTATATTATTATGCAGGATTGTTATGTAAGTAACTCATTTTTAGTATCTACCAAATATAAAATAACAGATTAAGTGTTCAGAATCTTTGCTACATTGTTTAAAATGCTTTGTTTAAAAAAAAAGTATTCTCATACTGACATAAAATGAACACATTAAAATTTAATTTAATTAACTTCAAGAACATATAAGATGTCACAGCCAATTAAAAAGAATTGTTAAATTAGCACAAGTTTATGTGGAATAAAAGAATATTGAAATGAATTTGCAAAAGATACAAGTTTTTTTTCCTACGAAGAGCTATCTATTGAACCTCTACTAGACAGAAGTTATAATATTAATGTTAGTAGAAGGCTAGAATCATATAACATAGGAGGGTGTTCTTTAGATGATGCATAATTTCCCCCTGAAGCAGTTTTCCCCTATATTCTACCCCCTTTTAATAAAATATAATCTAAAGGAAAGATTGTTCTTGATCACAAAATAAAGCTGGTCTCATTACACTTCCATGATTATTTACATAGATGTAGTATTAAGAATGTTAATTTATTATGTAGACCTCTTAAGTTTACTTTTATAAGTTGCTTTTTTTTTTTTTTTTGGAATTGATCCCAGGGGTGCTTAATCCCTGAACCACATCCCCAGCCCTTTTTTTATATTTCATTTAGAGACAGGGTCTCACTGAGTTGCTTAGGGCCTCGATAAGTTGGTAAGCCTGGCTTTGAACTTGAAATCCTCCTGCCTCAGCCTCCCCAGCCGCTGGGATTACAGGCGTAGGCCATTATTCCCAGCCATAAGTAGCATTTTCATGAATAATCTTAGATTGGGCTTTTAAAAGCCTCTTTTCGCTAATCTTAGGATAAGAAGCCATGCCCAAGAAACTCTTGCCACCTGTTTTATTAGTATTTATTCTCAGTAGGAACACAATTTCATTATTTCTAATATTTTTATTTTAAGTATGGAGGATTTATTCCATTTGTTTTAAATTGGATGCAAAAAGTGAAATGTCAGAAAATTAGTGGAAATGTAGCTAGAGTGATTTAATGTTCTGTTTTCAGATTGAAAATATCAGAAGGAAGCATAATTATCTGCCTTTCATTATGGAATTGTTAAAGACTTTAGCAGAACACCAGCAGTTAATACCTCTTGTAGAAAAGGTAAGCATTTTATTGTTGAATACTTAAATTAGGTTTATATATAAAGTATATTTTTTGGCATGAGTGGAGCTAAATTTCATAAACATTTTAGATTTATTTGTTTGCTTTTACCTAGTGTTTTATATTCTATGAAAATTAGTTCAGCCTGATTAACTGAAAAATAAAAATAAAAATAAAAAATTGCCCCACTTCTTTTGCCTTCCAGAATTCTTTTTGTGTAGAACTCAGGTTGTGTTTCATTAAATGAAAATTTAAAATACTAACACTTCTTTGAGCAAAACATTTTTAATCTAAATAATCAGAATAACAGATTTTTTCCTACTTAATTTAGCAAACTATGAATTGATTTCAT
This sequence comes from Sciurus carolinensis, assembly GCF_902686445.1. Classification (NCBI taxonomy): domain Eukaryota; kingdom Metazoa; phylum Chordata; class Mammalia; order Rodentia; family Sciuridae; genus Sciurus; species Sciurus carolinensis. Next base: position 94,214,855 of record NC_062224.1, read on the forward strand.
AAAATTTGAAAACTAGAATGGACATTGATGGGGGGAAAACAAAAAGTTTGGACTAAGAAATAGATTTTGTTATTTCTAATATAGTATCCTTTCCACTGAGGAATAACTAACACAAGTGAGTTGAAAAATTCTGATTTCAAAGGTTTTTTTTCCTTCAATATAAGAAGATGCTTAATAAAATATTTGCAGAGTAAATGAAATGCAGTTGAATTGTTTTTAAGTTTATACTGTAAATCAGCATTTCTGAAAGTGATCATCGATGGATACTCTTTAAAATACATGTTACCTGGCCCCTCCCCAGATATTCTGATAAAGGGGAAGGATTCTTTAATAAGTTCCCCAAGTGATTCTAATGCAACTGATCTGTGTACCACATTTTGAGAAACACTGAGAAGATACTACTAGGCAAATAAAATTTTGGACCATTAATATAAAGACCAGATTACATGGTAGGTATGTTTTTCTTTTAATTTTAACGTTTACAAAGTGAAGATATATTTCATCCCAGATGTTTTATAAATTTAAAATAACAGAGTTGCTTTAATAAGATTTTCATATTTACCTTATTACCTGAAACAACTCAACTTTTGGCATTAAATGCAAAAGCTATTTGGAGAAAACTGCTAAATCTCACCTTTTTTTTTTTTTTTTTTTTTTTTTTTTAATTCATGTATGTCAGGGTATTCCAAGATGGGAAACTGATTTTTAAAGTTTAAAGTTACTCAAAATTGTTCTCAAAATTGTTTACAGAATACCTAGGCAGAATATTCTTGTGTGGAACACCATGAAATATTTCTCTGTTAAGAATATTATATGAAAATAATGTACTGTGCTAAATCATATGATAGGTCAGATTTTAATTTTATGTAAATTTTATTAGGGACCTGTAGATAAATTTTAAGTGTATCAATTTTGCCTTAAAGTGGGTCTTTGAGTATAATTTTTATGTGAAAATTAGAAAAAGTTGTGTTTGATTTTGTTATGACAATATATTCCCAGAATTTTTTGAAAGCATGAAGATTTTCAGCTTTGCCTTAGAACCATAATTCCTTAGTTCACATTATTTTGGACACAAGGTGGCAGTATATGAATACCTGATATTACCATGACATCAACTCGTATTTCCTGATTGCTTTTTTTTTTAAAGGAAGGTCGTGTATTGACCTTATAGTTTGCCCATTAATTGAAACTATTCTCAAATAATATTGAATAAGCAATATTGAGATACATACAAATATGTTTTCCTCCTATGTTTTGAAGAAATTTCAGACTCATGATTTGGAATTCTTGAAATGTTTTTATTCATTAATTAAACATTAATCTAGACACAACTATCTAGATCAGACACTCTGTTAAGGTTTAGGAATATAAACATAATTATATGCGTTCCTGTCTCAACCAATTTGTGATATAGTTTATGAAACTAATGAATAAACAATTATAGTACTGTATTGAATAGTATTATTCCATTTAGGGCCAGAATAAAGTCATACTGAAGGGCAAGCATAGAATAACTCCTAAATAACTTTATAGCCACTCAAAATTTCCCAATCACAAAAATTCAAATCTGTGGTTGGAATTAACTACTTAATCTATACCATTATATCAGCTTCCTTTGCACAAATATATTTTTGTTCATGTTTTGAAAAAATTATTATACTACATTGAAATACTGCATTACTGCATTACTTTTATACTGCATTACTTTTAGCTAGTAATGCAGATGTCAAAAAAACAAAACAGGTTCAGAACCAAGTAGAATAGATTACTGTTAAATTTAATAATTAATACAGTAAAAAACTTTTATAGTGTTAGTTATTACTTAGTATTAATATTTTCAAGTAAAATTACCTGTAGAATTCAGAAATAGATTATTAAATGGAATGGTCCAAGACTAGATTTTTTGTAACTGAGGCATCTCCCCTCAGCCTGTGATGGCATAAAAGCATTTGAGCTAAAATCTTGTTATTTTTCCTAGATAGTGAGCAAAAGTTGAATATTTTGATTCTCTCTTGGTTGTATGACTATGAAATTCTGAATTATTGTCTATCCATGTTTATAACAATTACCAATAACCTATCATATTATAAAATCATGGATATAGTTGCTGTGGGAATCCAAAGCAGTTTTGAAATTTAAAAAAAAATTTAAGAATGTATGATTCAGTTGGTAGTAAGTACCCTTTAGAATTTCTATCCCTTGGTTTTTTTTCTATCCCTTGATTAAAATAAAGTACAAGCATAGTTATTCACATTATTATTTACTTTAATATCTATGATTACAGAATTATCTGACTCAGGTCAATAATATTTACTATTTCCTTGTCACACTGTGTAAAAGGAAAGTATTTTTATGTATTTCTTCCATACTATTTAGAAATAGGATAGTATATTTTAGCAAGGGCAGAGCAATATACAGACTGAGTTTATTCTCAGCTGTAGTTTTTTTGTATGAATATGGTACTTTTAGCTGGTGCTTTTAAGCAAGTTATTTACTTTTTTGTAGCTTTTATTTCTCATCTATAAGTTGGGGATCATATCTATTGCATATTCTTGAGAGGATTAAATGAGACCCTGTCTGTGAAGTATGCAATAAGCACTCAATTAATGGTAGTCAATAATGGTAATTATTTTTAACTTATTCTTACGTGTCCCTTAATTTTATCTGAATTATATAATTAATGTATGGACATCTGCATTACATTTGTTTGTTTATTTGATTATGTTGTAAAGTTTATATGATAAGTTAATAAATTTACTTTTATTAATTCTAAACATTCTGTAAGTATATTTAGAGATCAATAGAAAGAAGCACATATTTTTATTTCAAATTACACCAAAATCAAATTGTATTTTTATTATTTGAAAATAGAAAACTGTATGATATGAGATATATATATATATATATATATGATTATGCTTGTTAACAAAAAATGTTTATGTTGACTACTAATCTTTTTATTTTTATATGACTATATGCCTTATATGCTCTTAATATATTAATTCTCGGTCATAGCACTCAATTTTATCATACGTTTGTTAATAATTACTACCTAATATATCATTAAAAATGTAATTGTTTTAATTAGCCTATTTTAAAATTAATATAATAGGAAAGGTCTGATATATTGGTTCCTTTCCAAAGACTAGCAAAATTGGCATCACCTGAGAGTTTGTTAGAAATGCATGACTTCAGGCATTTTACTAAATCAGTCTGCATTTTTATAGGGTCCCCAGGTCATTGGTATGTATATTGAAAAGCACTGCTGTATAATACCTGTTTTGACCTCTATTTTACTATATCTTAGCTGAGTGACTTTGGTCAAGTTTGATCACATCTGTGAGCACTGGCTTCTTCATCTGCTAAGGAATAAAATAGAATTGTGTTGAAACTCTATAACTGTTGTGAAGATCGAATAGCATGTGAAAACGTTTTTGAGGTCATAGAAGTGAGGTTCATTGACACCAGATAGTATTCCTTTTAGTATGACTTATAGAGAAAAGAGATATGTAATCCTTTATTGACCTTTTTTACTCACTTTTATGTTATTTTTTCGAAAATGCAGAAAGCAACATAGGATTTTTTTAATGCTAAATTTGAGTAAGAAATGAACAAATATGTATTGTTTTTAAATACTTATGACTGAGTTTGACTTTGTGGAATGGGTAACTTGTGTTTATTACAGTTTAATAATACATTTCAACTTCAGATGAGAAAGAACTAGGAGCCAAACATGATCCATCCTTCCTTCCTTTTCTTTTTTTTTTGTGGTTCTAGGGATTGAACCCAGGATCTCGTGTGTGCTAGGCAAGGACTACCACTGAGCTACATCACCAGCTCAGATCCTTCTTACTGAGAGCAAAGAATAACTGTATAATTGTCCAGAACTAGTTTGTTGCAAGTCTCAAGTTATATAATGCTTTAGAAATATTTTTTGTTTGTTTGTAGACAAGGTCTTGTTGTGTTGCCCAAACTGGTCTCAAATTCCTTGTCTCAATCCATCCTCCTGAGGAACTTTGACTATAGGTTCACACCACTGCACCAGCTCTAGAAACCCTGTGAACAGTGCATTTTAATTCTTGTAGCTTGAGAATACCCTCTTAAGCACATTTTATTTTAGTATAGTCTAAAACAGACTTTGAAGATTTTGTAATATACTATTTTTAATTTTTAGGCAAAAGAAAAACAGAATGCAAAGAAAGCTCAGGAAACCAAATGAAGAGGATGCTTTGGGATGTGTACACATTTCTGCTTCTACACTTATTTTCATGGCACCATTAAGTATAAGGAACTTTGAAAAACATCCTAATTGACTCAATGCACGTTTGGCAATAGTACCAGTCTGTCTTGTCTTTAATGCATGGATTAATAAACTTTTCCCCTACCTGCATCATGTGCATGCAGTGCATATTAAATAAAAGTAATACTGAGAGTGCTTGCCCAAATTCCGTTTTTTTGATATTGGATCTGAGAACTCTTATTGGTATTCTGGATTTATAACTACAGTAATGAACTTAGAAAATGCACAAATGATATTCTTTACCTGTAATTGTTCTAATTAATCTTCTGATTTTTTTTAGCTTAAATTCTTTTGATTTTTAAATGTCATATCTTAATTATACTGGATCTTTTATTCTCATTTATGGAAAAAGTCAATATTTCTGTCTTTGATATGTGTTTTGAGAATCTTAAATTTTCCTCTTATTACCACTTAATTTGATTTAAAAACTGAAAATTTCCTCTTATACCACTTATTTGATTTTAATGCAGATCATTTGAAAAGAGCAAAAGTACAGGGGTTTTTTGCTGCCAGTAGAAAAGGTAATAAGCATTGCAATTTTATTTTAGCAAACTTTCTTCAAGTGTTGGGGTTATTTTTTAAAATAGAATTATTATAGAAAGATCTGAATATTATGCCTCAAACAAAATTTCAGGTTAAGAACAAATTCTTAAAGAGTTTTGGTGTTACTCTCAATTTGGCAATCCTTTCAAGTTGTTACAGTGTGTTTTTATGGAAAATTTGAAGTTTGACAATTCAGGTTATCTGCTTTAAAAAAAGATGGCAGTGGTGATAGAGGATCCTTCTGTGCCATTTTGAACAAAATTAGTGTAGCTCAGTTTCCAAGAGCCATGTAATGTACAATTTGCAGTGGATTTTTTGCAGGGGGAGGGGGAAGTTGTTTTGGTTTTTATTTTATAAAATACTACTGAACTGTATTCTTGCTTGTAATTTTCTTTTCCAAGAAAAACTCTAAAGGAAATTTTATAAAACTTCTTTTTATAAAGGAAATAACCCACTTTTTTCTTTACCAAGCACATTTTTGAAATTAATATGTGAATTTTTAACATTTTATTATTTATTGTAAAATAAATTTAACATAATTTATTTTATTAGGTGAAATGTGTACCTATCATCCAGTTTCAACACATGAATTTTTTATGATTGTTTTAAAGCTTACTAATTGTGGTATTATTAAATGACTTAGAACTAATGCAGGGAGACCTGTAGTAAAATTGAGTAGAAAAATTAATGAAATATTTTTCATATATAATTTCAGTTGAAGGTACTTAAAATATGTAGTTTTTCAGTTATTTGTGGGTAAATATATTTTGCTCTTGATATGGTAGTAATTATGGAGTGTTTCAAACCTGTGATACATTTTTAAAAAATGGTTTCCTAAGGGATGTTCTTAGGTTCATCTCAATCCATTCATTCATTTCAGTTTAATTTCTATATTTTCTTTAATTGTGGCTTAAATTATCTAAAGAGCATTGCCAGGATTATTGCAAAAAGTAGTATCAGTAATCAGATACATCAGTGGAATAAAGGACAGGACCTAAAAATACTCCTTTTTATCTGATCACTGGATTGTTAATAAAGGTGTCAAAGCAATCAAACAGGGAAGGAGAGCCTTCAACAAATGGAGGCAGGATAGTGGAGCTGAATATCACTCGGAAAAAAATGAATCACGAGTCCCCTACCTCACAAAAATGAATTTGAGTTGAATCATAGACATAAGGGTAATAGCTAAAAACTATAAGCCTTTTTTCCAGAAAACATTGATGAATATCTTTGTGATTTGAGAGTAGCCAAAGATTTCTTGGGTTATAGAAAGCATTAACCACAAAAGATCCAGAATTAGGGCTCATCAAAATTAAAAGACTGTCATTGAAAGACACCTTTAGTAAGAGTAGCTTGTAGAGAATGGCATCTATAAAATAACTTTATAAATTCAGGTTAATAGGTATAAGGATTTTTTTTTAGATTTAATTTCTTATAAAAGTCCATGATAGGATTTTTCATAGTTTAAGAATGGTTTATCTGCTGCTTCTTTGATGATTGCAAATGCATTGTGACACTTCATGGTTTTTTTCTGCTTGTGAATAAAGACATATAACTTGTCCTTGTCTTGGTCCTATATATTGCTGATTTGAAACTAAGTCTTGAAGCTAATGAGTAGAGAAAATGAAGGAATAAAGAGCAATCCAGAAAAAGATAATTATTAGTTAAGTGGATTTTTTTTTGCGGGGGAGGAATATTTTAAAGAAAATCTTCTGCTCATTTCACTTTTGCCTTTTCTAAAATCTCATTTAATGATTGGGTAAATGAAGGCACTTCTGTTTTATGCTTTTTTACATAGCTTGCTTATTCTTAGGGTTGTACTTCTGCTGTTATAAACAAATAAAACTTGCCAACAGCTGTAGCACTGGCTAGTCTCACCTCATATGTTTAGTTCTCAAGATAGCTGCCCTTTTTCTAGCAAAGATCTGTCAACTCAACTGTGCTACTAGAAAGACAAATATTTATTATGGGATCACGACTACAGGGAGTTGCTCCCCTGAAAAAAATTTAGAGAAAGCAGAGATGCAAAAATTTACATTACCCATAGTTATTCCAACAGGGATGACCACATGAACATTTTAGTGTATTTAGTGATCCCTTTTCTCTATGTGTATACTGACATTTTCATATTAGTTTTGCAAGCACTCCCCAACATCTGAATTAGGTTTATGTAATATATGTAATTTTTAAACTTGATGATATGAAATTTTTTTGTATCAGTGATAACTCATAGGAAGCAAATTATCTGAAAGGGAATTAGGATTAATATTGGGAATTTTGAAACTCCCTACTAGTTTCTTGTAAAGTCACCAGATGTTTGGGAGGAGTGAACTCAAGCATGGGTCTCCAGAAATGACTCCTAACAAAGCATATAGTACTGATTTAACAAGGGAACTGCTACCTTTGCAGCTGTTGAGGAGTCTGTGGTATTGGAGTTAGTGAAATTAGAACATGTTGCAGTAATTGTGTTCCAGAAGTGAGAAACCTAATGCAACTCTCTGTGGTACTCCAGGAGTGTACACTGGAATGCAGAAAAATTCAACTTCTCCATGGCTAAACATGCCACTTGAAAATGGCTGAAGCAGTAGTCAGAGAGTTTCTGTTGGACTTATGCCTTTCAAATCTTACATGCCCTTTTCTGCAAGCATTTTCAGGAAATGAGGTTTTAGCTTTCTAGTCTCTGCAGCATAGGAACATACACTTGGGAGGAGGTTAAAGTGGATGCTGAGAGCAAATCCATCCAGTCACACAGTTTTACACTTTTCTACATTAAAACACATTTTTCCTTCTTGCATAAAAGTAGCACGTTTCTTTTAGAGAAGTGAGAAAATACAGAGCAGAAAAAATAAAAATCTAATCCCATTAGAGATAGTCATAGTGTTTTGAAGTATAATGTTTGATAGTTAAAAGATTTATGAAAGTTAAAGAGGGTGTCAGTATGAAAATAGGTCGCACAAAAGTTATATACATAAAAGTCTAGGATCACTGGTTTATGTGCATTTTTGATTATTGATGTTCTATATAACATACTTCTTTGGCTCTTGTAGCAATAATATAAACCACAAATTTATTGGGAAAAAATCTCATGTAGGTTTTTTTTTTTTCTTTTTTGCTTGTTTTTAAGAAATTATTAATTTTATTTTATTTTCGTGATGCTAGCATTTGAATCAGGGTCTCAGGCATGCTAGGTAAGCACTCTACTACAGCTACATTCCCAGCCCACAATTCTGTTTTTAAAAACAATTTGAACCCTACTCCATCATGATAGTTGTAAACATTAAAATTAAAACCGAAATTACTAGGAACAATATGGTATGTTATTTTATTATTTGAGAATAGAAGCAAAGCTTCCTAAGCAAAAAAGAAAACAGAAGAGAAACAGTTGACTATATAAAAACTAAAAAATTTCTGTACAGCCCCAGATGCCAGAAAACCTTAAAAGACAATAATCCAACAAATAAAATGATCATACATAACGAAATATATATCAGAAAAAATATATATCAGAAATGTAGTTAATGTCTAATATACAGAGTGCCCCTATCAAAAACGGTGTGTGTGGGGGGGAGCAGGAGAAGCACTCAAGAGAAAATTGGCAAGTGATAGGAGTAGACAATTCAGAGAAGAAATTAAAATAGCTAGTAACAAACGATGGTAAGTCCCACTAGTCATCAATAAACAAAATAATAGAGGAATGCTCTTCCTTCTTTCATTTCTGTTTTCCCCTACCTCCTTCCCTCCCTTTCCTTTACTCTCTCTCTGACCATCTTTCTCCCCTCCGTCTCTTCCCTCCTTTTGAAGCATCTCATGATGCTCATTCTGTATACCTCCTTTACATATTTCCACCATTCTCATTAGAATGATTTTTAGAGGTGAAATTTGCAGTACAGACAAAGTTGTACTGGGGAGGTACTCATGTGAAAAACTATCTCTGGGTTTATCACAAGCTTTGTAGGAGACATTAATGACCTTTGCTGAGTTATTAAGGTATGCATAGAGTAAGTGGTAACCATAAGCTCTGGGATTCAGTGGCTCCCTGAGGGCTGGTAATTATGATTTTAATTAGAGGCTATCTATCGTATCCAGGTTATGCTTCCCAGGCAGTGTCTTCTGATAAGGTTACCAGGGTCCAAGATCTGTCCTTTCAGCTTATGATTTGAGTATAGTCATTGAAAGTGATAAGGACTTTGGATTGTTAAGCCAACTTGCAGGACACTAATGTATACCTGAAAATATAACTACTTAATTTAGTTTACTATTATAACCTCCAGCAGACCAGACATTCCTATCAGCCTATCTATACATTCTCCCTCCAGCAGGTAAGCTTACCAAGGAAATCAAAGTAAGACCAGAAGATAGAGTGACTGTAGGACTGTTGCAAAGGAAAAAAAATTTTAATAGATACTGACTGTGACAGCCTGTGACATGTTTTGCCATGCTAGACAAATCTTGTTCCATTACACACCACCTTGTTAAAATGTTAACCATCCTTCCTCACATTACTAGACACAGAATGGCAAAGATTTGAAAGTACATTATTATCACTTTTCTGGTTGACATATTCTGGTTTCCTTTCTCATATGAACAAATGTTTTCAAATGTGTTGTAATTTAAACTTATGTTTATTTGTTTTTAATTTTATGCTTATCTGCAGTCCTAGTGACATCTGGAGAGGCTCCTTAGTTTAGTTTAATTTTTGAAACTCTCCAGAGTACTATTTTCTATAACCTGTGTGAGATCTGTGTATGCAGAATTAGTTTCTGTTCTAATGTTGCCAATGTAAGCTTCTTAATAACATATCTAATTTATAAGTTTGGAATGCTCTGCACACTTAAAATGGTGGGAAACTTTTAGAGAACACAGAATAGTTACTGGAATGGTATTGCAAATACAGTGAACATTTGGGTGATGCAGTTCCTTTTTTGGAGTTTAGGCAGAAATTTACTTGAATTAACATCTGCAGTTAAGGAAAATAACCAATGATATGCCAACTTAATTATCCTTTGTTATATCTTCCATAAATAACATGGCCACTCTACTACCATTTATGAACTGTACTTTTTGCCAACTTTATTGAAGTTGGTAAACAGTTTAATAGTTAAAACACTGACTTCTGTGCTTACTATTTTATTTTCAAACTGTAACTCTATTGCACTATGGTGGAGGGCAGACTCTTGGGCTTAGATTTAGGAGATTTGGGATTCTAGTCCTGCTATGCTATTTATTGTATGATCTTGGCCTGTATGTTGTTATCTGCTGAAATGTACTTTGTCCTTTGTTATAAATTTCAGGTAGCCCTTCTACAGCAAACATGGCTTCACATCTGTTTATATGATTAAACTGTAAAACAAATATTACTAAATGAAAGCTTCATTATATTAGACCTTGTTCTTTTATGGTTGGGTCCAAATAGAAGAAATAAGGCTTGTAAAACTTTAAACACACACACACACACACACACACTCTCTCTCTCTCTCTCTCTCTCTCTCTCTCTCTCTCTCTCTCTCTCTCTCAGTCACATTTGAAGGTAGAAAAATTTAGCATACGCTTAGTAAGCTATTATCCCTGTACTTGGATAATCTGGTTTCTCACCACTTAACACCTTATAAACTTGTAAATGTAAGTATTGTCTTGAAGCATTCCTTTTTTTTTTTTTTTTTTTTGCTAATTTTAACCTGTAACATAGTATAAAGAGTATATGCTAATATAAGCAATTTGTATTCTGACAGAACATCTCTAATTGGTAGCTGGTCATTTGTATGCACAGTCTTTATAGCTTCTTTCCAAATTTACACACCAAAAGAAAAATCAGCACCTTTTTGGATATGTCTTTTAGTAAATGTAAACAATTCTTTTTTTTTTTTTAATTCATTTTTATTGTAAACAAATGGGATACATCTTGTTTCTCTGTACATGAAGTAGAGGCATACCGTTTTTGTAATCATACATTTACCTAGGGTAATAGTTTTTGATTCATTCTGTTTTTTTTTTCTTCCCCCCACCCCTCCCACCCCTCTTTTCCCTCTGTACAATCCCTCCTTCCTCCATTCTTGCCCCCCTCCCACCCCCCATTATGTGTCATCATCCGCTTATCAGCGAGATCATTCATCCTTTGGTTTTTTGAGATTGGCTTATCTCACTTAGCATGATATTCTCCAATTTCATTCATTTTCCTGCAAATGCCATAATTTTATTATTCTTTATGGCTAAGTAATATTCCATTGTGTGTGTGTGTGTGTGTGTATATATATATATACCACAGTTTCTTTATCCATTCATCAATTGAAGGGCATCTAGGTTGGTTCCACAGTCTGGCTATTGTGAATTGAGCAGCTATGAACATTGATGTGGCTGTATCTCTGTAGTATGCTGATTTTAAGTCCTTTGGGTATAGGCCAAGGAGTGGGATAGCTGGGTCAAATGGTGGGTCCATACCAAGTTTTCTAAGGAATCTCCACACTGCTTTCCAGAGCGACTGCACTAATTTGCAGCCTCACCAGCAATGTATGAGTGTACCTTTTCCCCCACATCCTCTCCAACACCTATTGTTGCTTGTATTCTTGATAATCGCCATTCTAATTGGGGTGAGATGGAATCTTAGTGTAGTTTTGATTTGCATTTCTCTTATTACTAAAGATGGTGAACATTTTTTCATATATTTGTTGATTGCTTGTAGATCTTCTGTGAAGTGTCTGTTCATTTCCTTAGCCCATTTGTTGATTGGGTTATTTGTATTCTTGGTGTAGAGTATTTTGAGTTCTATATATATCCTGGAAATTAGTGCTTTATCTGAAGTATGCGTGGCAAAGATTTTCTCCCACTCTGTAGGTTCTCTCTTCGCATTGCTGATAGTTTCCTTGCTGAGAGAAAGCTATTTAGTTTGAATCTATCCCAGTTATTGATTCTTGCTTTTATTTCTTGTGCTATGGGAGTCCTGTTAAGGAAGTCTGATCCTGAGCCAACATGTTGAAGATTTGAACCTACTTTTTCTTCTATAAGATGCAGGGTCTCTGGTCTGATTTCAAGGTCCTTGATCCATTTTGAGTTGATTTTTGTGCAGGGTGAGAGATAGGGGTTTAGTTTCATTCTGTTGCATATGGATTTCCAGTTTTCCCAGCACCATTTGTTGAAGAGGCTATCTTTTCTCCATTGCATATTTTTAGCCCCTTTGTCTAGTATGAGAAAATTGTATTTATTTGGGTTTGTGTCCATGTCCTCTATTCTGTACCATTGATCCACCTGTCTATTTTGGTGCCAATACCATGCTGTTTTTGTTATTATTGCTTTGTAGTATAGTTGAAGGTCTGGTATTGCGATACCCCCTACTTCACTCTTCCTGCTAAGGATTGCTTTAGCTATTCTGGGTTTCTTATTCTTCCAGATGAATTTCTTGGGCCTTGTGATAGAATCACCATTTAAATTTTTTGAATTATGTATATGAGCATTAGTAAATGTCGGTCAGATCAGAAGCCCTGTTATGAATACCACAAGAATCCCTTTATTATAACAAGACTACTTGAGCATCTTCTTGTTCATTAACTAATTCATTCAATCAAAAGGTATTTATCTTCTCTGAGTAGGGTTAACTCTATGGATGAGAAGACATGTCTTGCTCTGTATCCTGCTTTCTGAACTACTCTGCATGCTTGCACTGGGTTTCAACTTTGTAGTGTTATAATGCTCACAGGTGAATGACTTCCCCAAACAGCAGGGACAATATGTAATATAGGACTAATTTGTCCCCACAAATGTATATGTAGTTTGAACACATTTATGAGAGTCAACTTCCACTTGAGACATCAATTTATTACTATATTTATGGTCAAAGTGTGAACATTTCTGTCAACTTTTATCTTTCCGGTTCAGTAACAGCTTATTTGGGTCTGGGAAGAGTGCAAGGTGAGAAGAAAGAACCAGAGGTGTTAGCTGGATTTCACTTAGGTTCAAGATAGACATTGAGCAGCTCTTACAACTTACTTATCTTTTATCAGCATTTGGGGCTAGTGAAGTGCTTCTCACTAAGTTGGGAATTAAGAAAGTAAGACTGCATTTTAAAAGGTAAATTATTAAGTTCAATTCTTAAAGATAGCACATTAAAAAAAGAAGTCACTAGGAAGAAACATACTGTTCCCAGGCTGTTGACTACAACTCAGAGGTCACCAGGCAGGTTAAATAAAGGAGTGCAGTTGTCTAGGCGTGGCAAGCTGAACGTGAGGTGATATTCTTTGCCCCATTTTTCTTGACAGGTGGACACCTCTTTCATATTATGTTTTCCTTATGTGAGAGCTAGAGCAACAAAATATTTCTCTCTCAAGTTTACTATTAGGGGCAAAAACAAAGAACACGCGTAAGCAAAAGTTTCCCAATATGTAAACTTTGACTTCGGTTTCCTTAAAACACTTTAGTTCAAACTAAACAGTCTGGACTGAATTTGATCCTAAGTCTCCACTTTGTAATCTCTGATATAACATAATTAGATATGTTAATATTTCATTATTTTATGAGCACACCTAAAGCAAGTAGGAATTATTAAAAAAGTAATGGCTGACTGTAGAAGTGCAGTTATAATAGAGTCACAGTGTCTATTGAAGTACACCTAGAGGAATAATTTTACCCATTAATTCCTGACTTTTTCTGATCTGAATATGACCTCAGCAGTCTCAACATTTCCAATCTGATCTCAATTCTAATGTTAAATCCTCCTTGTGTCTTTCAGATAGCCCATTGTTCCTGCTATTGTATACATTTTTCTCTATTGGTAATATTTAATTGAATTTCTGGGCATATAGTGGTAAAAACAACAGACATGTTTTGTCTTCTTGGAGTTTACCATCTAATAAACTAGATGAGGTTGAGAGACATGAATTAAATAGTTACAAATACATTACTACAAACCATCATAAGTTTATGAAATTAGAGTTCAGTGAGGTCATAAAAAGGGTCCTGCCCTATCTGTGGGACAATTTGAGCTGAAATCTGAAAGATGGGTGGGAATTACATAGATGAAATCTGGGATTTGGGTGCGGGGAAGGGTATTCTAGGCCAAATGAAGTAGACATGTTTTAGAAACATTAAAAAGGCCAATCTGACTGGGTGCAGTGGTACACGCCTGTAATCCCTGCGGCTCAGGAGAATGAGACAGATCACGGAGTTCAAAGCCAGCCTCAGCAAAAACGAGGTGCTAAGCAGCTCAGTGAGACCCTGTCTCTAAATAAAATACAAACTAGGACTGGGGATATGATTCAGTGGTTGAGTGCCTCTGAGTTCAATCCCTGGTACCCATCCCCCACCACCCCCAAAAAACGGCCAATATGATTGGTATGCACAAAGCAAATGTTACGTGTTGAAGAGAGAATGGTAGCTAGAATATACAGGTTTCTGTGAATCATACCAAGGATTTGGGTTTTTATTCCAAGATCAGTGGAAGTCATTAAAGGGGTTTAAGCATTTTTATGAGATCACAATTGCTATAATAGAACTGATAAGAAGGCTAGCATGGATATGGATGGGTGGGGAAATAGAGCAGTAAACTCAATATGTTCTTTTTACTTGTTGATGCACCATAAATCTCCACAAATTCCCAGGTCATCTCTTGTTCCTTTTCTCTAATCGCTTTTAGACTCTGCATTCTTTGCCACCTCTCTTTGGTTTTGGCACCTCTTCCACAGTGTTAATTTATGACCCATTATCAGCAAAATCTCCTGAGTTCTCAACCTAGATTTTAAACATTTTTTTACCTTCTTGCTATAAGAAAAATGTGCCTCTAATTACATTGCTTTCTGTGCAGCTCTCTGAAGTGGTACCTCGTTTTTCTCCCAGGGGGCCTGGAGATTGGGGAAGTCTTGGCCTCTTTTTTTACCTTTTTCTTTCATTTTCTCTTCTTTATCCTCAAAACTTGCTGACTTCAAATCTTATGTAATCAAATGATATGACTGATCTTTGTTGTCAACACCCATCATAGCTCCACAGTATTAATCCCCAAATCATGTCACTTACTCTAACACAGCTCTTAATTTTTGAAGATTTTGGTGATAGTACCCTGGTCCCTCAATTCTTTCAAGTCTCCTCCTTCAGTGATGTTCCCTGTACTCATCCTCAGAACTTTTATTATCACTAGGAACTGATTCTCCTCCATAATCTGAATTTCATGTTTCTCAACAAATGTCACCTCTTATCTTCTTCAACTTCACTCCCAGCATTTTAATTCCAGGAACTTTGACAACCTCTCCCAAACCCTGATTTCTATGGATTGTACACTTTCCCATAGTTTCTCTCTCTTTGATATTTTTATTTTCTCTTTTCCCAGTTTAAGTTTCATGTTCGATTATTACAAGCCCTCTCTTATGTACACCTTTCATTCTTTTGCCATTCTCTCACCTTATGTTATTCTTTTGGCAAAACTACATTCTAGTTAAATCTAACTCTACTGTTCTGAACCTACTCCTGTCTGCTGAACTGGAGGCTGGGGTAAAACACTGAACCAAGTTGCCTGGCCTCCTTTGAAATTCATGATCATGGACCTTGAATGGGTCCTTAATTCTGTCAGATGAGCATTTTATGAATTCTTAGGCCATTCTGTCCCTTTCTCTTATAGATAATTATTTCAGATTCTCCCCATTTCACTCAAACTCCAACATCTCTCCTCTGCTTGGCTGATGACCATGCTTCCAAGATTATTGAGAAAATAAAAACCATCAGAAGAGAATTTTTAGTCTTCTACTGGTACATCTACTTAAAAGCATTAGTACCTCCCTCTGACTTCCTGTTACTGCAGATCTACTAAACATTCCCTAATGCCAGTTTCCCTACTTGTTCATTAGATGCCATCCCTACTTTTCTACTCAAGAAGAACATTCTAGCAATTCTCTTTCTCTTACATCATCTTTTTAACTTTTTTTTTATATCACATTTTGTTAATTCATCAGATGATGGACTTTTCAGTTGTTTACATTTTTGGCTCTTATGAATAATGCTGTTATGAACATTTGGGTGTTTTAATGTATTTTATATTTTATTTTTTGTTAGTACATGTCAGTAGGGTGTATTTTGATATACATACATGGAGTGCAATCATCTTTTTTTTCCCATTTTCTTCTGGATTCTTGCAGTTAGCTTATACAAAAAAGTACCTTGACTTTATTTCCCTCAAGAGTTACTACTCAAATTCTTGGCTCCTCTTTGCAGCATGCCCCTTTAAAAGAACTGTCTGTACTCACTGTCTCCAATGTTGCATTTTCCCTCTTCTCCTAAAACCATGCCAATACATATTTGCCATCAGTGCATGGAAACTGCTTTCTTCAGGATCACCAGTGACTTTCATGATACTAACCTTTGTGGCTAATCTCTCTCCTCATCTTAGTCAACTTATCTGCAGTATTTGTCATAATTGATCACTCCTGCTGTCTGGTAAGTTTTCTTGATACAGTTTCCAGGATTTTCTTTTATTCTAATAGTCAATCATCCTCCTTTGTAGGTTTTTCCTCTTCCCAGTCTTAATCTAAGGTATGCCCCAAGGCTAATTTCTTTTTCCTCTTTCCAGTGCTATTTATACTTACCTATCTCACCTACCTCCCTGATTTCATGGTCACTCATGGCTTTAAATATTTATTTGCCATTGACTCCTATACTTACATTTCTGGCTCAGATCCCTTTCCCCAACGCTAGTTCATATATTGAACTGTCAACTAATTATTTTCAATTGGATGTTTTGTAGAAATCGAAAACTCAACATGTCCTAAGCAAACTCCCTGTCTCTGCTCTCTACCTCTGCCACACGCATGCACACGCGCACAAGACCTGTTGTTCTAGCAACCTTTCTCATTGCCGCTGATAGCAATTACAGACTAATGACTCATCTCTTGCTCTGACCAAGAAATGCAGAGACATTTCTGACTCTTCCTTATTCCTATGCCACATCTAATCCATTAGGATATCCCGGTAGCTCTACTTTCAGAATACACATAGGATCTGAACAGCTTCTCACTGCTTGCAGCGCTAATTTGTACCACTGCCATCGGTTCTTTCCTGATTACTTCAGTTTTTTCCTAATAGGTCTCTACCTCTATCTTGGTACCCATAAAGAATTATTTTCAGATAAGTAGTCAAAGTGATCCTTATAAAAAGTAAATTTGGATATATATCTGCATAGCTTAAAACACTGTCATGATTGGTTCTTTTATCCAGATTAAAACCAGAATCCTTGTGATGGCCAATAAAACCCCGTGCGATCCACTTTATGATCATTTTTCTTTTCTTTACCCTCCTAATTCAGCTTCAGCCACATTGACCTCATTGCTATTCCTTAAATAACACTAATTTAGGGTGTTACCTTTTACGTCTCAGCATCCTAGAAAACTTTTTCCCCAAGTAACTTGTTTAACTAAATCTCTTCTTTCAAGTCTTTGCTAATAAGGCTGAGGTTTACCACCCTATTTAATACGATAAATGTCCTACCTCTTAGGTGTGAAAGTACTTCCAATTTTCCTTTGCTCTCATTATCCTTTTCATTTTTTATATTTAAAGAGTATTTAAATATTTTTATTGGTACATTATAATCATACATAATAGTGGAATTTATTGTGACATATTTATCCATGTACATAGCATATTTTAT
This sequence comes from Sciurus carolinensis, assembly GCF_902686445.1. Lineage (NCBI taxonomy): Eukaryota > Metazoa > Chordata > Mammalia > Rodentia > Sciuridae > Sciurus > Sciurus carolinensis. The sequence goes on from NC_062224.1 coordinate 94,232,311, forward strand.
TCAGTTTCATTACCCAGTATCTCCTCTTCCCTCGCCTCCCTCCCCCAGACCCCTCCTTTCTCCTCCACCCATCTCCCTTCTTTTTTTCCCCCTTTTTTCTCTCTAACTTCCACATAAGAGGAAAAACCATATTATCTTTGACTTTTTGAGTCTGACTTATTTTGCTTAACAAGACATTCTCCGGCTCCATCCATTTTCCTACAAAATGACAGTTTTATTCTTTGTGGCTGAATATAACTCCATTGTGGCATATGACACATTTTTCTTTATCTGTGCATCTGTTGATGGATACCTAGGCTGGTTCTATAACTTGACTATTGTGAATGGACATGCATGTATTGCTATATATGGTATGCTGACTTCAATTTTTTTGGACAAGTACCAAGGAATGGTATAGTTGGGTCATATTGTGGTTCCATTCCTAGTTTTTTGAGGAACCTCCTTACCAATTTCCATAGTGGCTGTACTAATTTATGATCCTACTAATAGTTTGTTTTTCTTTTTCCCTGCATCCTCTGCAGCAGTTATTACTAGTATTCTTGATAATTGCAATTCTGACTAGAGTGAGATGGAATCTCAATGTAGTTTTGATTTGCATGTCCCTGATGGCTAAGAATGTTGAACATTTTTTCATCTAATACTTGGCTATTAGTATTTCTTCTTTTAAGAATTATCTGTTCAGTTCATTTGCCTATTTATAGAATGGGTTCTTTTTATTTTTATTTTTAGTTATTTATATATTCTAGATGCCAATCCTCTTTTGGAAGAGTAGCTGGCAAAGTTTTTCTTCCTTTCTGCTGTTAATTTTTTCTGTTGTTGTGAAAAAACTTTTTGATTTAATGTCATCCCATTTGTTGATGTTTGCTTTTATTTCTCGAGATATAGGAGGTATTCAAGACATCATTGCCTGTGCTCATATGTTGAAATATTTCTCTTATACTTTCTTCTAACAGTTGTAAAATTCTTGGTCTTATACCTAGATCTTTGATCCATTTTGGGTTGACTTTTCTGCAGGATGCAAGAGAGGGATCTAGTGTCATTCTTTAATATATGGGTATTCAGTTTTTCTAGCACCATTTACTAAAGAGCTGTCTTTTCTCCAGTGTGTGTTTTTGGTACTCAAATGACTTTAGCTGTGTGAATTTGTCTCTATTTCTCTTATATTCCACTGGTCTATATATCTTTTTTATAACAGTACCATGCTGTTTCTATTACTTTGGCTCTATGGTATAATTTGAAGTTGGGTATTGTGGTACCTCCCAGCTTTGCTCCTTTTACTCAGGATTGCTTTGGCTATTCTAGGTCTTTGATTCTTCCATGTGAATTTTAGGATTTTTCCCCCTAATTCTGAGGAGAATATTATTGCATTTCAATCAGGATTACATTGAATCCATAGATCACTTTTGCTAATATGGTCATTTTAACAATATCAAGTCTGCCTATCCGTGGACATGGGAGGTCTTTTCATCCTCTTGTGTATTCTTCAGTTACTTTTTTTCAGCATCCTGTAAATTTTCTTGCTGAACTCTTTTACTTCTTTAGTTAGATTTATTCCTAAATATTTAATATTATTGGAAACTATTGTGAATGGAACTGTTTTCCCTGATTTCTTTCTTTGATTCCTTATTGGTATATAGAGAAACCAGTGATTTTTGTGTGCTGATTTTGTATCCTACCACTTTGCTGAATTTGTTTATTAGCTCTAGAAGTCTTCTGGTGGAGATTTTTTTCTTTCCGATATTTTACCCTTTTTTCCTTTTCTTTCTATTCTTTTTCTTTTTTATTTAGCTGTTTTATCTATCCCTCTCAATAACCCAATATTAGTTTTATTGAGCATTTATTGTTTTTATATTCTCTAATTTATTACTCTTTGTTTTTGACTTTTAGGTTTTATTTTGCAGCTTTCCTAAGGGTTCTGTTACAGTTTTTTTCTTTAAATCTCTTCATTGAATGCTTAATTCTTTTGAGTTTATTCTTAATTCTTTCAAGTTTATTTGCTAAAGTATATGTTTAAGATTTTGCATTTTCTATTGAGTATGACTTTGGTTCTATCTTAGAAATTTTTATATATAATGCACTCAATGCTTTTAACTTTATGAGTTTTGATTCCTTTTCTGACAAGTTATTTAAACATTTGTCTTTTAAATCATAATTGGGTACTATTATCTATAATTTTCTGTTTACTGATTTAAATCATTATCATCAGGAAGTGTGATCTGTATCCAATTTAGTTTTAGAATTTATTGAGATTTACTTTGCAATCTACCTGGAATGTTGGGTATTGTGATGTTGGAGTTTGACTGTGTGATCATAGGTGATAATCACATGCCAAGAAAGCCTGAGCAGAAAGTTAGAGGATACTGGCTGTGATATCAACCCTGGATAGCCTATTATACACTTCTTACTGCTTAGGAAAAAATAGAATCCCTAATATGTTTGAAACTTTCTAAAAATTAAAAGTTGATGAATGCATTCTGTAACTATATGTTCCAGAAGCAATTATAGTATACTGATAATTAATCACCCCTGTATTAGTCAGGTTTCTATTACTATAATTCATAATTGAGAAAATCAATTTAGAGAAAAGGTTTGCTTTAGCTCAAAGTTTGGGAGGTTTCAATCCATGATTAGTTGACCCATTTACTTTTGGGCCTGTAGCAAGGCAACACATCATGGCAGAAGTGTGTGGTAAAACAAAGTCACTCGTTTCATTACCAGGGACCAAAGAGGAAGGGGCTGAGGGTCTCACTATCCCCTTGGAAAGCATGTCTCCAATGACCCCCAAGGCCCTTACCTGTTAAACTTTCTACCACTTCAATAGCTTGACTCTGGAGACCAAACGTTTAATACATAAGCTTTTTTGTTGTTTTTGTTTTTTGGTACTGAGGATTGAACCTAAGGTTACTTAACTACTAAGCCATATCCCCATCCCTTTTTTATATTTTATTTAGAGACAGGGTCTCACTGAGTTGCTAAGTGGCTCTCTAAGTTGCTGTGGGCTGGCTTTGAACTTGCAATCCTCCTACTTCAGCCTCCTGAGCTGCTGGGATTACAGGTGTGTCCCCAGGCCTGGTGATACATAAGCTTTTGGAGGACATTTAGCTTCTAATCTATAGTGACTCCTTTATGATTAAATAATTCGGGTAGAATTAAGAAAACAATCAAAAAATCCTTGGCTGAGATAGTCATTCTGTGTTAATTTCTTTCTCCCATGCTTAAAAAGAGGAGTGAGTTTCTCATACTCCTGCTTTCTGTCCACTGGTATAGTAGTTGGATCTACTTTATTCCAGAATGATGAGCTGAAGGATCACAGCAGTCAGAACGGTTCAAATGGAATTTTAACTGGTATAATTATTTTGACCATTGTTTTGGTGTTCTTCTCTGGTGTTTTGAGTTATAATGTGATGAACAGAGTATAATTTTCAAGATACTCTGTTACCAGGGTACTTCTTTTACATTCACAATGACATCAGTTCCATGGAGTTTTGCCTTGGGCAGTAGGCTGCCCATCACTGTATCCAGGAAGAATCCAGGTTCTGTCTGAATGTACTACTGATTTCTCATTACTTTTTACTAAGTTAATTTCTGGATTAACTTTCTGGTTGTGGAGAGATGGGGAGATGAAACACAATCGGTTAGGAAGTAGAAGGAGGTACATGGTGGGGAAATTAGTAGTTGACCTTATGGAATCCAGATCCATTCTGGAGTGACACAGAAGAACTTAACCTTTTCTGTTGATGTGAACCTGGGTATCTGAATCATAGATAAAGAGTTAAGAATATGAATTGTCTTTTTCAGGTTACTTCTATTTTAGGAAGTCACCAGGACATGCCAGGAGTGAAGGCTAGAATAATTTTCACCCAACTCAAGTTCATCAGACTTAAGATTGGAATCAAAACCTCTAGATTCTAATATTAACTTGCTCTTAGTCTTATAGTAAATGGTTCATTTATTCTGCATCTTGTAGATATTTAAAGAGAAATTGAGATAATCTGCAATTGGTCATCAGACTAATAGCCCTTAATGCAGCCTCTCTAAACTTCTTTTAAAAATATTGTCATATAATTTTACACACAAAAAATTGTGAAATAGGGCACATAGCTATATATATATACTCCAATATCTTTTTTCCCATTTTCTTCTTCCCCTCTGGGTTCTTCCCTGACTGGAGATGATTCTGGTCGACTTATGTCTCCACCTGTGTCTTTTTGGTGACGACTTTTTATCATAGTTTAGTGATGACTGGGCTGTCTTCTGACTCATGGCTTTCAGCTTACCTGTTCTTTCCACAGTGTCCTCAGGACCACTTTGTTATCCTCTCACATTCTGCCTACACAGTATGACACATCTTTAGAACCAGGTTAACCTATTTCCCATGGGGTCTGGAAGCAAACTTCCTTTCAGTAGTAGTCTGCCCATCACTGTATCCAGGAAGAATCCAGGTTCCTGTGCAAGTCATCAAGTATAAATGATGAATGAAATGTTTTTCTACATTTCTACTCTATTTCTTCATTCACACATTCCTACTGGATTATCACCTACATTCAGGTCTCTCGTGTATACATAATAAACAGGTTGCAAAAATTTAATTCTGTTTAGAGGAGATGGGAAAAAGATTCTATGACTTGCTTCTTTTCTAATGTTCTTTTTTCTTGTTGGACTTCTCTATTCTCCAGGTTGAACTCACACTTGTATTTAAATGATTTCCAAGGCTTGGTTTCTCTCCTGAATTCCTGTCCAACCACCCACTGAACTCTTCTTCTCCATTTAGGTATTCTTTTGTAATCTCAAATCTGTCATGACCCAAAATATACTCACATCTTTCCTTTGGACATACCTGTTGCCTTACAGGTAGCTAGTCATCAAAAATTCAAAGTCATAGTCATCTTTGAATTGTCCACCTTCTACTCCTACACTCTGGCTATCTTATGGAGTTAGTTCACCTTCATTCTGAGTCATCATCTTACCTTCTTTGCATTTCCATGAGCACCACCCTAATACTGACAGGGCCATATTAAAACTTTTAAGGTTCCTTTCTTCCAATGTACAGTATTCAAATTTAAGAATATACTGTGTATATTTACTAAGAGTGATTTGTTTGTTGTTGTTTTCTTTGTGCTTCAGTCTTACTCTCCAAATTTATTGTTAGTGAAGATAGTTTAACTACTCTAGCCTTACCCAAACTAACAAAAATTGTTTGATTTTTAATTCTATTACTGTCCCTTCTTTTTGATTTGCTTTATTCTCTTGAGTGAATAAGTCTTTCCCAGTCATAATTCTTTCTTCCCAGGAATTTGAAGTGCTATCTCTAACCTATCAAATAAATTATATATTATTCATATGGCAACAGCATTTAAGCAATTTGGACACATCTCACTTTATAAACCATTTCTCCCTCTTCTTGTGCTTCACATTCCATCCAAGTTGGACTTAGTTGTTCCCAAAGGACCCTTTATTAATTTTTCTCTAAGCTTTGCTTATGCTGAGTTCCTTCTGACTAAGATTCCTTTTCCACTTTTCCCCAATTTTTTCTCTTTTTTTTTTTTTTTTTTTTTTTTTTTTTTGAGGTGCTGGAGATTGAACCTAGGGCCTTGTGCTTGACAGGCAAGCACTCTGCAAGCTGAGCCATATCCCCAGCCCCCACCAGTTTTTTCTTATAATGTTACTTTCCAGGATCCATTTCACATATTTTCTTCTTTGTTCTTCCCATCCTCTACTTCAAAAAGAAGCAAACAAACAGAATTGGAGGACCTAAAACTCTCCCCAGATCTCCTCAGATCCCATATAGTAGTACTTTTGGTCTTTCTTGTGGCAGTGGATATATTTCACATTGTATCAGAGTGTACATAAGACTTTTTTTCAAATGCACAGGCCAAATTCCTAGCTTACTTTCCCTTGCTATACCAATAGATACATATACTTTCTTAGATACAATGCTATTTATATAAAGACAGTACCTAGACTTTCTCCACATAGTCAGTCTTTCTAAAGTTTATTTCCTATCCTGATGGAGAGAAAAAAAAGTACATTTTCTGGAGAGTAGTTGTGTGTCTGTGGCACACTGGCTCCTAAATGTCAATCAAATTCTCTTAGTAATATATACATTATTTGTAGCATATCCATTTATTTATAGGTTTCTTGTTCCCATCTCTGAGGAATTCAGTAGTTTTCCAAAATGATATCATTTTAAATATATACGTGAATGTATATTTATTTTTTAGTTTTGGTGGTACTTGGAATTGAACCCAGACCTTGTGCATGCTAGACCAGCATTATTCCATTAAACTACATCTCTAGCACTTCATTTGAAATATTCTGGAAGTCTCTATTTGATCTATAAGATAGGACAATAGTAGTTTATTAAATATATTTTAAGAATGGATAAAGCAGAAAAAGGCAAATTTTTATCAGTTTTCCAAGATTATGAAGGTGTTAACTAGAGTTTATTCTACTATTTCTTAAATATTTTGGGATTTTAGATTATATCAGTGGAGTGAATAACTTCTAGTTGCTACTGCAGAAGACAAAATACTAAACGCTTCCTCTTTCAACTCATCAGAATAGAATAACACTTTTTGTATAACACAAATATTTTAAAAATTTGAACGATTATGTGAGTTTATCAATTTTTATCTATGTTTGGTATCATATAGTTGCAGGCCAAGTTAACTCTTCTAGTTGTTCTCTGATGGGCAATTAAAGAATTTCTTTATAAGAATTGTACAGGGGAACTTACACTTGTTGATGCTTACTGCAGGCACTGATAGATATTTTACCTCACTTTATTCTTTATACTAGCATATGAAATTAGAATTATAATTCTCATTTTACATAGGAGGAAATGAAGCTAAACTTGGTTAAGTGTGTTATCTAAGTCACACACTTAGAAAGTGGCAAGATGAGAATTTTATCCAGGCCAACCTACTCCAAAACTTCCATCATTTTTGGTACTTTTGTATGATCAATGAATTTTCCATATGTAATCTGTGTGTTTCCGAAAACTCCAAATCATTTGCATGACGATGGATAGTCAGTGTGGTCAGTAAGGCCGTTTAAGGTCACACTGGCTATGTCCAACTGTTTTTGTTCCAAGGAAGAGGCTTTGGAATTTGATAAAGGATTCCAGTGATAAATAAACCTTAATGAAACAACTAAGTAATAAAGTATGCAAACCAGCATCAAGTGTTTGGTTTTCTTACGGCTTTTTAAAAGGTGTAAATAAATTTGGAGACTTTGCTTTAGGAAAATAATCAGTGATAATCAGGTGTGTCCTTGGAATGAGAGAAATTTTTCAAGTCATGCATAACATCTATGAATCTAAATAAAGGTAGATTTTCCCCCTGTTAAAAAAGTAACATTTGCCCATTAGAAAAAGTTTTGAAATATAAAAAAGAGTTTTTCAATTATCCCTGCTCATAAAGAACACTATTAATATTTAATTCTATACATTTAAGAATTACAGAGTTTTTTCAAGTTTTCTAAGATTAAAAATTAGATGCCCGACCAAGGGGTACTAGTGACTGAAAACATATTTACTTTAAGATGAGGCACTTTTGTTTCAATTACCTGTCTTAAGATGACCCAAGTCATTCGTTGCATTTGTAGACTTCACATGCAAATTGAAATAAGCTACATGAATTCATATTTTTAAATTGTTGGATAATCTAATTAGTACCATAAATTACAAAAATGGAACCATATTAAGCAACATCTAATGTGGTTCTTCCTTAAGTAACAAAAATGGTTCCCTTTCTTGAGTGATCAGAATAAGTGGGTTTGCCTAACCAAGATTAAGTTTTGGGTTGAAGTTAAGTTTATCAAGTAATAGAAAGTGGATGTCTTGGTACTGTGGGCAACTTGGTTTACTTAGTCCTGGGTGTTGCAGTACTTTCATCAATGACAGGAATCTTCTGGACAGGACAGTAGAGAAGAATCTGAGAAGATGGTGTCTGAAAGCACCTTCATCTCTTGCTTCCCTTTTCCTGATCCACTTCTTCCTTTTTCTCAATCCTCTTTCTTAGTGTCAGCAGTGGGGTTGGAAATAATCACTGTAGTGATGTCAAGTTGGAGCATTTTCCCTGTTAATGCATGGCCTCTCTCACAGGACACAACTTATAGCTTCTGTTTTGCCCATGAACCCAATGCCATCTACATCTTTCTGGTCTCACTTTTGAGTTTATTTTGGAAACAAAGATTGGGAAGAAATTTTGCTGTTTGTTTACCATTCCATTTCGTAGCAGATTTTCTTTACTCCTAATTGTTGGGTTTTTCCTCTCAAGGATTTGTAAATAGTTTATCAGTTGTACCTACAGTTATTTTATATCGCTGTAATTATTTGAGAAGAGTAGAGGCAGATAAGTAAGGATTTTTTTTTTTTTTTTTTTTTTTTTTTTTACAAACTGTGCAACCTTGGATAAATAACTTAACCTTGAGTCAAGAGGAGTTGATGGCCTTATCAGAAACCTAGGAGTAATAATAACACCTGAGTCACTGGGTTGTTGTTATAGGGATGAAATGAAGTATATTATGTGAAGTAATTAGCACAGTACTGGAAATAGTAAGTACTCACTGGAAGGTAACTATTATCATAATTGCATTATATTACATTCTGATTGAGTAAGTCAGGTGTGCAGGCTAAAACCAGTACTGTGGGTGATTCTGAAACAACCCACTTTTGCTCTGTACAGTATTTACTCTCTTTTCATTATTAACAAAGTAAAAAAAAAGTTCATGGATTCCAATATAATAGTGGTTATACTTTTTGAGGCCTACTTAGTAAGGCCCTAAGGAACTTAGAGAGACTATCTCAAAATAAAAACAAAAAAAGGACTGAGGCTGTCACTCAGTGCCTCTCAGTTCAATCCCTGGCATCCCCCCTCCACAATCAAAAAAAAAAAAAAAAAAAAAAAGAAGTGCATGATGACAAGTTGCCCTGAATTTATTGATACTTTGAAATAAATTTGTATTTTAATTTACTATAGTATGTATATTTGAAAATAGTAGTAAGTGTATGTGACAGAGGTCTATTTAGTCAAAGACAATGTCCATTTAGTATTCCAAATCCATTTTTTTTGTAATAATACAGTAAGAAGTTCATATTTGTAGGTAAATTAAGTTATTTAGTTTTTTGGCGTAAAGTCTTTTGAGTTCATTATGTATTCTAGATATTAGTCCTGTCAGAAGTGTAAGACTTTCTCTCATTTTGTATGTTCTCTCTTCACATTCCTAATTCTTTTTTGCTATGCAGAAGCTTTTGTTTTTTGATGACTTCCCATTAATTCTTGGCATTATTTCCTGAGCTTTAGGGGTCTTATTGAGAAAGTTGTTGCTTGTGCCTATATGTTGGAATGTTGACCCTACGGTTCATTCTAGGATTTTGCATAGTTTCTCGTCTGATTCCTAGGACTTTGATCCATTTTGAGTGATTTTTGTGCAGGGTGAGAGATAAGGGTTTAGTTTCATTTTTCTACATATGAATAACCCGTTTTCTCAGTACCATTTGTTAGAAAGACTGCCTTTTTTCCAATGTATGTTTTTGACACCTTTGTCAAGGATCAGATGACTGTAGATGGGTGGATTTGTCTTTGTGTCTTCTATTCTGTACCATTGATCTATGTGTCTGTTTTTATGCTAGTACCATGCAATTTTTGTTACCATAGTTCTGTAATGTAATTTGAACTCAGGTATCGTGATGCTTCCAGCACTGTTTTTTTGACTTAAAATTGCTTTGGCTCTTCTGGATCTTTTATTCTTCCAAATGAATTTTAGGACAATTTTTTGTGAAGAATGTCATTGGTATTTTGATGATGATTGCATTGAATCTATATATGGCCTTTGGCAGTATGGTCATTTTCACATTATTAATTCTGCCTATCCAAGAACATGGGATATCTTTCCATCTTCTGAGGTCTTCTTCAATTTCTTTCTTCAGCGTTTTATAGTTTTTATTGTAGAGGTCTTTGGTTAGATTTATTTATAAGTATTTTTTTGAGGCAATTGTGAATGGAATTGTTGTCCTGATTTCTTTCTCCGCAGAATCATTGTATATATAGGTATATAGGAAAACTATTGACTTTTTTTTTTTTTTTTTTCCCGCGGTGCTGGGGATCAAACCCAGCACCTTGTGCTTGAGAGGCGAGCACTCTACCAACTAAGCTATCTCCCCAGCCCTGACTATTGTATATTGATTTTGTCACCTGCTGCTTTACTGAATTTGTTTTATTAGCTCTAACAGTCTTTTGGTGGAGTTTTTTGAATCTTCTAAGTATAGGATCATATTATATGCAAACAATTTAACTTCTTCTTTCCACATTTTTATCTCCCTTTTATTTCCTTCTCTTGCCTAATTGCTCTGGCTAGAATTTCTAGCACTATATGAAATAGGAGTGGTGAGAGCAGACATACTTGTCTTGTTCCAGATTTTAAAGGAAATACTTTCTAAGTTTTTCCCCATTTACCTTGAGGTTGCCTGTGGGTTTTTCATATAGAATTTTTATGATGTTGAGGTAGGTTCCTTCTTTCCCTAGTTTCTTCAGTGTTTTTATTATGAATGGATGCTGGATTTTGTTGAAGGCCTTCTCTGTATTTATGCAGATGACTATGTGATTTTTGTCCTTAATTTTCTATTTATGTGATGAATTACATTTATTGATTCATGCATCCTTTGGATCTCCACGATAAAACCAACTTGGTTGTGATGTATAATCTTCTTAATATGTTGTTGACATGATTTGCTAATAAGTATTTTTGCCTCTAAGTTCATCGGGGTTATTGATCTGTAGTGTTCTTTCCTTGATGTGTCCTTGTCTGGTTTTGGTATGAGTGTAATACTGGCTTAATAGAATGAATTTGGAGTGTTCCATCCCTTTGTGTGTCATGAAATAATTTGAGGAGCATTGACATTAGTTCTTTAAAGTTTCTGGTAGAATTCAGCTGAGAATCCGTCTGGTCCTTGGTTTATGAAATAATTATTTTAAAAAATAATATATTTCAAATATATAGAAAAGTACAGAGAATGATATTATCTATGAATATTTTGTCTGTTTTTCTGTCTCTAACTAGAATATAAGTTTAATGGAAACAAAATATGTGTTTAGATCATTGCTATATCCCCAGATCTCTTAATAATAGCATATTGCATGTATTAAGGTATACAGGTATGACTTTTTCATAATCGTGTATTATATATTTACTGTGTATACATTCATTAACTCATTTAGGGCTTATAATAGCCCTTTGAAATATAGTACTATTATTATCCTGATTTATAAATAGGAAAATAGAGGGTCATAAAAGGCTAAGTCATCTGAAGAAGGTCAAAAAGCTAATTTGAAGAGGAGCAAGGACTTGAAATATATCTGTGCTCTTGACCACATGTTGTATTGATTTATTATATGTATTTAATAATAAATATTTGATGAATGAATGAAAGAATAAAGGAAGAAGGATTCAAATGGACAATGGAAAAAGGACATAGTTTATTAGATATCTTTAAAAGTCAAACCCTCATTTATGGTGATGATTTTTATTATGTGAGTTAATGAGCATGTGCTAATTGGTTTCACTACAAAGATTAGGATATATTTTATTACCATTAATAATTTTCTTGCTTTGTTTTACTATTTCAACAAGGTGTAGAACTTAAAGAAAATACTTCTGAGTCTTTTTACTTTTTTAAGTAACAAAAGCAAATAGTATTCGGGTTCCATCAAGAATACTTAAAAATTAGAAACTCCAGTGGTATCTGGAAATAACAGAAACCATGATACCAGGGCCTATTTTAATTTTCCAGATGGTTGTTCTACACTCCCATCCTCGACATTTGAAAAAGCACTTTTGTTTCATGAAGAAATAAGTTGTGTGTATGTGTGTGTGTGTGTGTGTGTGTGTGTGTGTGTGTGTGTGTGATAGAGAGAGAGAGAGAGAAAGAGAGAGAGAGATATCAAGTAAAAAAACTGCTCTAAGAAATTATTCTGGGAACTACACAATTCCATTCTATCATGTTAGTTTACAAAAATAATTTATTTCTTAAAAGTATAGGTTAAAAAATTTATAAAATAAGCAAATAACAACAATAAAAAAAACAGGCCTGAAATCTTTATTCTGATTGAACAAGAGGGTTTTTGTGTGTGTGTGTGTGCAAAAGGTCTGAGGTTCCTTCTGTCTTGATATTATGCCACACCTGGCTTCAATTCCCAAACCACTTCCTTGGGATTTCCACCTGGGTTATTAGGAGCTCAACTTATAACAAGCACATTCCAGGGAGGAAGAATGGGGGTAAGGATTAGAACAAGGTGTCCTTTCCCTTTTAAGGTACTTCCCAGGCAATGACACATTTAACATAGATGTAGTATTATTTAGGAAACTAGTTAATATGCTTAATAAAAGAGCCCAAAATAAAAACAGAGACAGTTTTGGTCCATGAAATAATCCAGGGACACAGGTTAGCAAGGTGGTCCTATCACCCTTAGTATGAAGGTTACCAGGCTATAGTTGTTTCCAGTTGCCATTTTTCGTCAATAAACAGGGAAAGGAGTGAGATCAGAAAAATCATCTTTAGGAGGCTGTCCTATCAATTCAATTGTAATCCATGGAAATGGAAAAACCTAAAGAATTGGAGTGCTTCTATAAAGAAAGAAGGAAAAAGTGAGTATTGAGAGGAAATTGGCAGTCTCCATTACATTGTGTGATTAAACTGCTAGATTACTAACACTTTCTTTACCCGAATCTCACATCATTAAGGGCTGAGTTTTTCAAACTGTCAATCACTATTATCAGCTATTTATATTCGATGTAAATGACTCGTAAAACCTGTGTCTTTTTATGACCTGGGAAATCTGTCAATAAAACCTGGAAAATAACTTGATTTCTATGTTATGACTTTGACAGAAAGAAAACTCTTCTTATTAAGTTAATTTACTTTTTAATTGCCGTGTAAATAATTACTGTCATTTCTTCTCTTCATTTTTCTAGTGAACTTCTGAATGTTAATTATTTCCTTCTCTGGAAACATTCTGTTTTTTTTTTGTTTCTGAAACATTAACTCTCTCTTTGCTTTTCTCCAATCTCTGCAATTACTTCTTAGTAATTGTCTTTCTCTTGCTTTTATTATTTAAATATTTTTGTTCCCTAAGCTTGTATCTGGAGAGCTAAGTTCTACTCAGTATATTCCCATTGTGCAATCTCACCCGTGGCTCCTTCCGTGCCCATGAAGAGGGCAACTTCCAGATCTACTTCTGCACCCCTGGCTTCCTGTGTGAACCTCTTATTCCATGTATGCAAATACCTACTGCACAATTCTTTTTATAATTGAGAAATACAGTATGCCAGAAATGTACACAAAGCATAAGTGTACAGCATAATGAACACTTTATAAAAACACCTATGGAAACACAACTAGTCAAAGATGGTGTCACCAGTCATGCTGAAGACTCCTGACTATTCCTTACTAGGTACACCACACTTCCTCTCTTCTGAGTAACCATTATTGTGGTAATTGTGGCAATGCCTTTTATGCCCTTTATTCATTTTTAAAATTTTAATACTGAGGATTTAACCTAGAGTCACTTTACTCTAACCCACATACCCAGTCCTTTTATTTTTTATTTTGAGACAGAGTCTTGCTAAGTTGCTGAGGATTCCACTATGTTGCTGAGGCTAGCTTTGAACTTGCAATTCTCCTGCCTCAGCCTTTGTAGTCTCTGGAATTATAGATGTGTGCTGCTGTGCCTGGCCTTTTTTGCTTTTTAAAATATAATTTTACCACCAATATATACCTCTTTAAAGAATCTAATTCTTTTTTTCAAGACTCTATGGAAACCATCTTTAAAATAAGCACATTTGAATTTAGAAATGTTCAGAATCTTCAGTATAGTGAAACATAACTTGAAGAGAACCTTCTTTATTCTCAGTACTGCATTTATCTTGCTTTTAACATAGTTACTATAATATTAGTTATTGTTGGAATGAAATATTTTCCCCTAGTTTTTATTTTCAACCATGTACTCTTGTGTTTTGGATGTCTTTTATAAACAACAAATAGCAGAATTTAAATCTAGGCTCACAATACTTGACATCTATCTGGGGTATTTGGTACATTTACACTTAATGTAATTGAGGATATGTTTGATTTTAAATCTATTTTATATGCATTTTCAATTTTTTCTGTTTGATATTTATCTTTTTATTTTCTTACCTTCTTTTAAGTTAGTGTTGTGGTCTGACTGTGTCCCCTAAAAATTCACACATTGAAATCCTAACCCCCAATGATGGCATTAAGAGGTAGAGCCTTTGGGAGGTAAATATGTTAAATTAGTTTGATGGTAGCAATCATTTCACTCTGTAAACACATATCAAAACATTAAATTGTATACCTTAAAAGTAGACAATTTTCACTTACCAATTGTACCTCAATAAAGCTGGGAGGGGGAGTACTTTCATGTGTTTTTTTTTTTTAATTTATTTTTATTGTAAACAAATGGGATACATGTTTCTGTTTGTACATGGAGTAACAACATACCATTTGCATAATCATACATTTACATAGAGTAAGGATGTTTGATTCATTCTGTTATTTTTTCCTTCCCCCCAACCCCTCCCACCCCTCTTTTCCCTCTATACAGTCCCTCCTTCCTCCATTCTTGCCCCCCTCCCACCCCCCATTGTGTGTCATCATCTGCTTATCAGTGAGATCATTCATCTTTTGGATTTTTGATATTGCTTATTTCACTTAGCATGATAGTCTCCAATTTCATCCATTTGCCTGCAAATGCCATAATTTTATTATTCTTTATAGCTGAGTAATATTCCATTGTATATATATATATATATATCTCACAGTTTCTTTATTCATTCATCAATTGAAGGACATCTAGGTCGGTTCCACAATCTGGCTATTGTGAATTGAGTATTATGAACATTGTTGTGACTGTATCTCTGTAGTATGCTGATTGTAAGTCCTTTGGGTATAGGCCAAGGAGTGGGATAGCTGGGTCAAATGGTGGGTCCATACCAAGTTTTCTAAGGAATCTCCACACTGCTTTCCAGAGTGGCTGCACTAATTTGCAGCCCCACCAGCAATGTATGAGTGTACCTTTTTCCCCACATCCTCTCCAACACCTATTGTTGCTTGTTCTTGATAATCGCCATTCTAATTGGGGTGAGATGGAATCTTAGTGTAGTTTTGATTTGCATTTCTCCTATTACTAAAGATGGTGAGCATTTTTTCATATGTTTGTGATTGCTTGTAGATCTTCTGTGAAGTGTCTGTTCATATCCTTCATCTGTTTTTTTAATGAACATTTATGTCCTATTTCAAAGTTCTGTGTGATTAGGATTAGTGCTGCCTTTATTAAAACAACACACAATAACAACCCACAGAGAACTAGCTAACCCTTCCTGCCATGTAAGGACACTACATGAGGATGCCATTTATAATGAAGAGGGCCTTCACCAGACAATGAATCTGCTGGTGCCTGTGTCTTGGACTTCTGAGCCTCCAGAACTGTAAGAAGTCAATTTCTGTTGTTTATAAGCTATCCAGTTTATGGTATTTTCTTATAGTAGCCCAAATGTACTAAGACAGTTTTTTCTTTTTAATCATTCTATTTTTCTCTCTCTCTGTTGATTTGAATTTTATTCCTCCCCTTATTTGCTTGTTGAATGCCTTTTCATCAATAAAGGTACAGCTTAATTCTGGCTTCCAAATCCTATTCTTTCCCCCTCAGGAACCATGCAGAACTGATTGCTGATGTTCATTGTGCCTCACTACTCCCTGCATCAACTGTACTTATCCCCCTGCAAGCCAAATATTGTATACATATCTTTCTTTCTTAACAGACTGTGATATATTTAATAACATGCAGCATGTCTAATTCATCTTTGTTGATCTCTTAGTTTTTTGGGATCAGGGGTCAAGTATGTTTGTTACATAAGCAACTGAAAGTACTCTGCTCTCCTAGCTTTATTGAGGTATAATTGATAAATAAAAATTATATATATTTGAGGGGTACAATTTGATGTTTTATGTTTACAGTATGAAATGGTTGTCACTATCACATATTCACTACCACACATAATTACCTTATTTTATTTTGTGGTGCTTGGGGATCAAACCTAGAGCATGTGCTCTACCCCTGAGTTATATCCAACTCCTACCGTTATTTTGTTTTATTTTTTGTAATGAGAACACTTAAGATCTACTCTTGGGAAATTTCAAGTATATGGTATTATTAACTGCATTGCTGTGCTATACATTAGATCCCCAGAACTTATTTATCCTTCATCAGTGAAACTTTTCCCTTGTGCAACATCTCTCCAGCCCCTGGCAACCACCTCTCTAATCTCCTTCTGTGAGTTCAACTTTTTTAGATTTCACATTTAAGTGAGATCATGTAGTATTTGTCTTCTTGTGTCTGACTTATCTTCAGGTTCATCCATGTTGTTGAAAATGTCAAGAATTTCCTTTTTTTAAGGGTTAAATAGTATTCTTTTCTGTGTGTGTGTTTGTGTGTGTGCGTGTGCACATATGCATGTGTGTTTATCAAATTTTCTGTATATGTTCATTCATTCATAGATACTAAGCTTGATTCCATATCATGGCTATTGTAAATAATGCTGTGATGAATATAGGTATAAATATCTCTCCAGATACTGATTTCATTTCCTTTGCATATATACCCAGAAGTGGGGTTGTGGGATCATATGGTAATTCTGTCTTTCATTTTTTGAGGAATGCCCATGCTATTTCCCATAATGACTGTACCAATTTATGTGCATGCCACTAGTGTGCAAGGGTCCCTTTTCTCTATGTTCTTGCCAATGCTTGTCATCTCTGATAATAGTCATCTTCACAGGTATGAAATGATGTCTCATTGTGCTTTCAGTTTGAAATTCCTTGTTTAATGATGTTGAACATTTTTTTTTCAAATACCTGTTGGCTGTTTTTATGCGTTCTTTTGAGAAATGTCTAATCAGGTCCTTTACTTGTTTTTTTTCTTGCTATTGAGTTGCTCATATATTTTGGATATTATCCCCTTATCAGACATGATTTGCAAATATTTCCTCCCATTCTGTAGGTTGCTCTTCAGTCAGTTGGTTATTTCATTTGTTATGCAGACACTTTTTAGTTAATGCAGTCTTACTTGTCAATTTTTGCTTTTATCACTTGTGCTTTGGGGCTTATATCCCCCCAAAATAATTGTCCAGATCATTGTCAAGAAGTTTTACTCCTATGTTTTTTCCTACTAATTTTACAGTTTCAGGCCTTATATTTTTGGTTAATCTATTTTGAATTGATTTTTGCATATTCTGTGGGAAAAGAATTCAATTTCATTCTTTTGCATGTGAACAGCCAGTTTTTCCCAACAACACCATTTATGAAGAGACCGTTGTTCCCATTGTGTGTTCCAGGGATCTTTGCTAAAGATCAATTGACCATAAATGCATGGATTTACTTATGGACTTTCTATTTTGTTCCACTTGTCTTTTTTTTTTTTCTGTTAACATTCTGATTTGACTACTATAGCTTTGTAGTCTATTCTGAAATCATGTAACATGGTGCCTCAGTTTTGTTCTCTTTTTTATGTGGAAACTAAAAAGAAGAAGAAGAAGAAGACATGTAAGAAAAAGAAGGACTGGGGACTGGGGAAGTGGAGAGGAAGAGGAGGGAGGAAGATAGAACATGGGTGAATGGGTATGATCAATGTGTGATATATGCATATATAGAAACACAGTAAATACCATTAGTTTGTACAATTAATGTGTTAATAATTATAATAAAAAAGAAGAACTAAGTATAAAACCTAACCTGTGGCAAAAAATATTTAATGGTAAAGATGGTCAAAAAAAGAATAATAATCTCAGTAAAATGATCAATTATGTTAACTTTTGAAAAATTTTGTGTTAAATAAAAAATCCTACAAATACATTATATCTTTTAAAAAGTTATATATATTTTTAGTTGTGGGTGGACATAACACCTTTGTTTTATTTTTCTGTGGTGCTGAAGAGCAAACCCAGGGCCTCACATGTGCTAGGCGAGCATGCTACCACTGAGCCACAACCCTAGCCCTGCATCATATCTTTTGACCCAACAAATGTGCCTCTAGAAATAATTAGGGATTTTTTCAATGAGCTGGACAACTTTTTTAATCGGGAAAAATGTGTTGTTTTAAAAATAAACTAAAATCAAAGTTAATTTTTAAAAATGGTTTTATATTGAGTTACATTCCTCTGTACCTAAATTGTTAAGAGTTTCTTTTGTTCTTATCATGAACGAAGATTGAATCTTGTCAAATGCTTTTTCTGCAACTATTGAGATGATCCTGACTTCCTCTCCTTCATTCTGTTAATGTAGTATATGACATTTATTGATTTGTGTATGTAGAACCATATTCGCAGCAAAGGGATAAATCTCACTAACCATGGTGTATGTGCTGTTGAATTCTTATTTTCCTTGAGGATTTTTTCATCTGTGTTCATCAGAGATATTATCCTGTAATTTTCTTTTCTTGTAGTATCCTATCTGCCTGCCTTTGATATCAAGCTAATGCTGGTCTTATAAAGTGAATTTGGAGTTTGGAAGTTTTCTTCTTTTACAATCTTTTGGAATGAGTTGAAAAGAATTTAAAAATGTTTGGTTGAAGCCACCGATGGAAGCTATTTGGTCAGTGGCTTTTATTTGTTGGGAGTTTTAAAAATTTCCGATTCAGTCTTCTTGTTCATTATTGGTCTGTTTAGATTTTCTATTTCTTCATGATTCAGTCTTGGTCATTTGTGTACTTGTAGGAATTTATCCATTTCTTCTAGTTATTCAATTTGTTATGTATAATTGTTCACATCAGTCTTTTGTGATCCTTCATATTTCTTTGGTATCAACTGTAATGTCTCCTCTTCGTTTATAATTTTATTTGAGTGTTGTTCTTTTTTCTTAGTCTAACTAAAGATATGTCAATTTTGTATATCTTTAAAAAAAAAAGCCCTCTCAGTTTTATTAGTTTTTCTATTGATTCTTTAGCCTCTGTTTTCTTCATTTTGTTCTGATCTTTATGTCTTCCTTCTGTTGCCTTTGACTTAAGTCTGTTCTTTCTCCAGTGCCTTGAGGTGTAATGTTAGTTTTTTTTTCTTTGAGACAGCAGCTCTGGGGAGGCCTAGTCAGATGCTGGCTTCACCCTTCTTTATGATGGGGAGTATCCATGCTGGACTGTGTGGGCTTGGGGTAGGAGTGGAACAGGCCATGTGAAACTGTCCTTCCGCCCTGCTTCCCATCTGATACATCTTTTCTTATTTCTATGCTCTACTCAAGTGCTCTAATCTCTCAGCCGAATTTCTTAGTTTTTGTGAAGGTATTTTCATGCCTGGATAGTTGTTCAAATTGATATGTCTGTGAGGCAATGAATGCTGTAAACTTATTCTGCTCTTTTGCTGACATCACTTTCAGTTGAAAGTATTTATATAAAAATCCTATTCCTACCCAGTATGTGCTTTATTTGTGTATAGGAGGCAAGCAAAATGAAATTTTAAATATTTAGTCTTAGATAAATGAGTTTTTCCCTTTTAATGATCATTTTTCTTCAAGTTAGATGTAGTAATTTATTACAGTGATATATTTGCCAAATATCTGATTGAATAGTTCTCATGTTTTAGTGTGCACTAGAAATATTGGGCAAAGTATTTAAAAATGTAGATTCCTGGGTCCCATCTCCTGTTCCTTTTCCTCCCTCTTCACCTACTGAAGTTATCCTATTTCTTAGGGTCTCTGTGAATACCATTTCACATAAAATCCTTTCTCTCCACCCTCAACATCTCCCTCTTGAAGTCTCTTGTGGAATTCTTGAGGTGCATGTTCTCCTCCTTCCCTGACCTGGATTCCTCTTTTTAACTCCTTTGTAGGCCCTGCTTTTTTTTTTTTTTTTATTGTTGTTATTTTTATTTAGCTTTTATGTAGGCACTGCTCTTTTTGATCATTTTCCACAGGAGCTTTGCCTTGTGGCAATTCCAATAAACATTACTCTCTGGGCCTAATGTATATTTTCCCTTTTTTCTGGTCTCCAGTGTTAATTCTCTGTTTGTTTCAAAGTTTCATGTGGTATGGTAAAAAGTGATTGAACTTAACACAAGGAAAACTAGTTTCAAATCTCAATTATAACACCAACGCCACCACCACCACCCCGTGCCCTTGTGGGGGCATTTTATTTCTCTGGGCTTTATTTCTTTCCTCTGTCAAATACAGTAAAGGAATGTTATTTCATTTAAAATCACATTTTTCTTCCTGATTAAAACATGAGGGGCATGGTGGTGCACCCCTGTAATCCCAGCAGCTCAGGAGACTGAGGCAGGAGAATTGCCAGTACAAGACCAGACTCAGCAACTTAGTGAGGTCCTAAGCAACGTAGTGATACCTTGTCTCAAAATAAAAAGTAAAAAGGGTTGGGGATGTGGCTCAGTGGTTAAACTCCCTAGTTTCAATCATCTGTACCAAAACCAAACAAACAAACAAAAAACTCCAAAGCAAAACATGAGGGTAGAGTCAAAGTATTATTCTTTGTGACCCGTTCAGGTTTTGCAGTGTTTTGTGCATGAACCGTACCAAGAACTTTTGTTAAATTGAATTATGGGGTGAATCAAATTGACCATAAGTGATTAGAAAGCATTTTAAATTCTCTTTACAAATCTCAGGAGAGATTTTAAGCCACTCTCTTAATAATGCTGCTTCTCCTTTAAATGAGGCAATCTGAAATATTTCAAAATGGAGAGTTAATTACGGCACTTCCACAATAGAGAAGTCTTGAACATAGCATGTTGACATTTTCTTTATAATATTCCTTATGTCCTACAATATTCTTTATATTTTTGGTTTCTTTATAATATTATAATTTTCTATAAATTTGATAGCTTTTTACCAAGACCAAATCTTTTATCTAGATTTTATCCATTTATTTGATTAATATTAATCAGTATAATCAAGTCTTATAATACTTAAGTCTTTGGAGTTGATCAGAGCAAACATAACATCACAGGTCAGATTCAGGTTTCTTCTGACATGTTCAACTTTTGGCTTAACTTGCTATCCTTAGTGATAATTGGCTTCCTGATAACAGTTTAAAAACTAACGGAAGATAATTTGCAGGGTGTGTGATCTGTAACAATAAAACTCACCATTTTTTAATCAATTATTCAGTAGGATACTAAAGATCCAGTGATTTCTATCATCAGAAATTAAATATTCAGCCAGGCATGATGGCACACCTATAATCCCAGTGGCTCAGGAGGCTGAGGCAGGAGGATTCTCAGCAACTTAGACCCTAAGCTTATTCTCAAAAATAAAATTTAAAAAGGGCTGGAGATAAAGCTCAGTGATAGAGTGCCCCTGGGTTAAATCCTCAGTGACACCAATAAGAAAGAAAAAAAGAAATTAAGTGTTCAAGTAACTATTCTAACACTAGCAGAATTTGAGGATGATCTATGCCTTTGACTTAATTATATGTTTCCTTAGAATTGTTCTCAAATTATTTAAGGACAATATATCTTGCCTGGTCTGCCTATAAGATAAGCCCATTTGGGATAGGGATTTTATTGTCCAGCATAGTATTACGAGCAAAAAAATGAAACTCACACATCCAAGTATTGACTCCTGACTCTGTAGACAGTCAGGAGTGTAGCCTTGGACAACTGCCTTAATTGTCTAGGACTTAGAACCCTCCCCTTTAAGATATGAGTATTAACTGAATTGTCTCTACATTCATATAATTTTACCTTTTCCCCATTTTTAATTAAAAATTTTATTTCTTCTCAAATATTTTACCCAGAATTCAAGTAACCAAAACAAAATTTGGTTTAGAAGATCATCTAGCTGCATCTCTTTATATTAGATCAGAAAACAGATTCAAAGACATTGAGAAAACTTCCTTCAAATCATACAAAGAGATAGAGTTGGTTCTGGCAGGAGAATGTCAGTCTCCTAAGATAGTCCAGGTTTTGTAAATTCCCATTACCCCTTTTACCTACTTTAAAACCTTTAATGGATCCTCATTACAAATAATGATGACATTATGAAACTTTTCATGAACTGTGCTGTCTCCCTCAGAACTACAGACCAATCAGTCTACTCTTGCTATTTAAGTTTCAGCAATAATGAATCACACAATACTAAGCTGATCCATGCTTATTTATTTTCATTTTGGCATCACACCTTCCTATTTTCTCTTTCCATTTTTTCTTTCTTTATCTCTTTCATGGTGTCCAACCCCCCCAAATACCCCCCAACCCTGCGTAGGTGTGCATTATGTTCTCTAGGGTTCTTTCCTGGGCTTTACTATACTCACTTTTCATGGCCAATCTCTTTTTCTCAGAAGGGTTTGATTGTCATCTGTAGACTTATCTCTTAAACTCTTGATCCCAGGCTTATCTTCTAGATTCTGGGGCTATGTAATTAATTGCTTAGTAGCCATCTCCAAATGGATGTTGCAGAGATACTCCAGTCTCAAGGTGTCATCTACTGCAGGTTGGCCTGTTCAATTTTTATTTCTATTTTTCCCATAGTATTATGAGAGTTTTAAAGCTCAGTTTTCAATTTTTAAAATTCTTTCATATTTGTCATGATTTTCTAGAGAAACAGAACCAATAGGATATATAGAGATACAGAAACATTAAGAAGAGATTTATTATGGAAATTGACTTACAGAACTATGAAAACTAAGAAATCCCAGGATATGCCATCTGTAAGCTGGAGACCCAGGAAATCTAGCGGTGTTATTCAGACCAGTTTTAAAGGCCTAAGAACCAGAGGAGCTAATGGTGTGACTCCCAATCTGACTCTGAAGACTTGAGAACTTGGAGGGCCACTACTGTTAGTCCTGGAGTCCAAAGACCTGAGAACCAGGAGCTATAATGACTATGTGCTATCTTTAGCAACCAAGGTATTCTACTCTCATAAAGGAATGACCCACCCAAAGAAAAAAGTATATTCTTAAAAACTAGAGCACAGAGGAATTTGAGTCTTATTCTTAGTGGGGTATAGAGAGAACAGGGGTACCAACTTTTAGTCTAGGCCTTAGGAAGATGAACAAGGGAGTCCTTACGACATATCCGTGGCTTAGCTCCAACAAGGTGCATTAGTGTCCGAGGACCATTATAACAGTACAAACTGGGTGACTTAAAACAATAGGAACTCAGTCTCTCATAGTCCTGGGGGTCCAAAGTCTGAAAACCAAATGTTTACAGAATCGGTTCTTCTGGTCTTCTGGAGACTTGGAAGAATAATCTGTTCTGTTTCTGTCTCCTTGCTTCTGGTAGCTGCTGGAGGTTATTGGTGTTCCTTAGCCTGTGTGCTCATCATTCCAGTGTCTACCCCACTGTTATGTAGCCTAGTTCCCTTTGTGTCTCTGTATATGCCTGTCTTCTTTTTATAAGGACTCCAGTGATTGGACTTAAGGGCCTAACACCTTGCTCTATTTACTAAGATATAAAGTCTTATTTGGAAATGAGATTTTCCCCCCTGATTTATTTGGAAATAAAGTCTTATTTATATGGAAATAAGGTCTTTGCTGATTTAGTCATCCAACTCATCTAAGCTAATTATATCTACAAAGACCTTTTTTCCAAATAAGTTCACATTCCAGGATTCTGGATAGGTCTGAATTATGAGGGGAGACTACAATGTAAGGGTGGGAGTCTCAACAATGTTCTAACCAAACCCCTGTAGGATAAAGTGTGTATTTTTTGCAGAGTATCAGTTCTACAAATGTTTCTCTTAAGTCTGTTATGGCAGAAAGTGGTGGGTCTAGAATACAGAAATCCTTTTTTTTTTTCTGTCTAACTTCATCATAATCAATACATCTAACCGTGGTTGTAGTTCCCTAAATGTGAGCCTGATTTAACATATAGAGTATCCCACTTAAATTTTTTCATCTGATCAGGAAGAATTGTTAAATAGCAGAATACAATCCTAACAAAAGCTTGGAATAGACCCACTGAAAATTCACTAAATGCCAATGGTATTGAGTCAAGAATCAGTCATATAAGAGGAGGCTTAATTCTTTTTTTTTTTTTTAATTTATTTTTATTGTAAACAAATGGGATACATGTTGTTTCTGTTTGTACATGGAGTAACTGTACCATTTGCATAATCATATATTTACGTAGGGTAATGATGTTTGATTCATTTGTTATTTCCCCCCCACCCCTCCCACCTCTCTTTTCCTTCTATACAGTCCCTCCTTCCTCCGTTCTTGCCCCCCTCCCACCCCCCATTATGTGTCATCATCTGCTTATCAGTGAGATCATTCGTCTTTTGGATTTTTGAGATTGGCTTATCTCCCTTAGCATGATAGTCTCCAATTTCATCCATTTGCCTGCAAATGCCATAATTTTATTATTCTTTATAGCTGAGTAATATTCCATTGTATGTATATATACCACAGTTTCTTTATCCATTCATCAATTGAAGGGTATCTAGGTTGGTTCCACAGTCTGGCTATTGTGAATTGAGCAGCAATGAACATTGATGTGACTGTATCTCTGTAGTATGCTGATTTTAAGTCCTTTGGGTATAGGCCAAGGAGTGGGATAGCTGGGTCAAATGGTTGTTCCATTCCAAGTTTTCTAAGAAATCTCCACACAGCTTTCCAGAGTGGCTGCACTAATTTGCAGCCCCACCAGCAATGTATGAGTGTACCTTTTTCCCCACATCAAGAGGAGGCTTAATTCTTAAAGTTCAAAACTCACTTCCCTTCTCTGGCCCTTGGGTATTTTGTCAACCCAACCCCAACCTTTTTTTCTCTCTACATCATGATCAAAGGTGTATCACAATAAAAGGGGTTGTCTTCTTGAGCAGTGATTAAAGAACGAAAAGAAAAAAAAAACCTAGAAAATCAGAATTACCGGTTTTGTGAGAGCGTTTCTTAAAGAAAACTGGAGAAGGAGGGTGTTATAAGCAGAGTTTTAGAGGAGGCATTATGGTAAGTTGCATCCTGGGTGTTATCTCCAGTGATTTGAAACCATAGAAACAAATTAAAGCTACTGCCGTGTTTGCGTTGAGCTGAGATTGCATGACTGAACTGTTCACACCACCAAAAATGGTAAGAGTTTTCACCAGCCAAAAATAGATTCAGGTACACTTGTCCTGTCTCAATGCATTTGTGAATGCTTAATTTCTTTGACAGTTATGTGCTCATCTCTTTAACCTCTGACATGGTTGAGAAAGTGACTTTAATTGTCTTTTATGGTAATTCAAGTTGGAGTAAGACTAGATTGAAAAGAAAGAAGCTTGTAAAGTGGATCTGCAGGATGATTATTAACACTATGGCTATAAAACAAACCCCTCCACTCAGCTCTCTGTTTGAATACAGATGGCACAGAGTGCTTAAGAGAAAGATGAAAAGCAGCCATCTTTGACACATTGGCCGAGGCGGGTGGGGATGTGTTACATTCCTGAGTAGAAATGAAAATACAATGCAGTATCCTGTGCATTTAGGAGATCTACCACGAAAGAACATAAACTGTTTTAGTTCTCTTGAAAATAAATTTTGAAAAGATAAAACTTTTGGGGCTAATAATTTAGAGAAGCTTCTATTTGATATTATATATGACATGATCCATACAAATAAAATAGAACCAAGTAAGATTGGTTTTGAGTATGTGGAAAGTTGATTTTTTTTTTTTTTTTAATGAAATCAAGACTGGGAAGGTTTTAGAATTGTGATTAAATTTCAGATTTTTGCAGATGTCTCTACATGTGGATATTAGAAATTACATATTTAATGATTCTCCTCCACTCCTCTATTAATAGTCACAGATTGGCAAGCTGAAGGATCAAACCTGGCTCTCAGGTATTTCTTTTGACATTTAGTTTCTTTAAAATGGTTTTGAATATGAATATCTTTCATTTTCTAAATGCTGTTTCTTCCCAACCTTGCTCTTTGATCTCCCATTTTTTGCCTGACATGCTTAATATGTTCAGCCACATTTTCCATGTGATTCTAGCGTCCATCTGATGCCATTTCCTCTATCGCTGATAATTACTTTCCTCGGTTTTTCAAACTGCTGCTATTCTTTCTAAATTCCTGAAAAATCTGTTAAATTTACTATAATTATTTATAACTTACTCTTCTGTTTTTCAACATGACTAACAGTGAGGTAATACAATAAAGAGACAGAATGTCAACAAAACTCAAACTGATCTAATTTCTACATATTCCCCACTGCTTTAGAATCACAAGCTGGCTGGAGTCAACTTGGTTAATAGACAATTAGTTTCCTCTCTACTTTTATCTGGGCCCACTGAAATTGAGGAAAAGTAAAAAATGAAGCACTAAAAGGGTACATGATTTGACCAAAATTATAAATTTAGTGTCAGGCCCAGGATGTAAATCTAAGTCCTCTGATCCTAGATTTAATGCTCTTTCCACCAAACTACAGCATGAGGTTGGAGCAAACCTATCGGTTATGGTGGAGGAGAATTTATAAAAGATAATCAGTAAGGCAATTCCAGACCGACTGCAAGGAAACTGGGATCTGTATTACCAGTTACTCAGGGTGGGCAGCCTGTTCTTGGATGTGTCATTCACGAGCTATGAAATCTTGGGTGAATCATTTTATCTCCCTAAGCTTCAATCAAGGAATTACACTAGATGTCTGTTATGTGCTTCCCTACTGACTTGGACATCCTGTGATTCCTAAGAGCTGCTTATGCAAATAGGGTACAAAGCATGCCTTATATAAACTATAAAGCTTCCCTAGTGACTCCCAAAGAGACATTGTGTGAACTCTGCTTGTAGTTCTATTTTAAACTCCACATTCATGCCACGTGAACACCTGTGAAAATGTCAGCAGTTAGGAGGGTTGAACATCAGCTTAAATTAGCTTTATAATCCAAGTCACAGATTTCTTGTTTGCAGCATAATTTTACCCTAAATCTGTGAAAATCATTTGTGGATGAGCTAACCTTGACACTTTGATTCTTAGAATGCATTTATATGGCATAAAAAGCCACACCTTCAGAACCTTTGAGATGTTTATCTATTATTTACGTGAAAAGCAGGTTTTCCCAATTGATTATCCTACAACTGACTTCTCTTCACTATTTTAATGATGCATGTGATATTTGCTGCCTCAATAGATTTAGGTTTGCAAATATAGCAATACAGAGGCAATTTTCTCCTAGCAATATGTCAGCAATTTGGAAAAATTGCCATCAATGAGACCATGTCCTTCTGCAGTTTCACAGTCTAAAAACTCATCTTCAGACAGACCAATTATTGAAGTAAAAAAAAAAAAAAATGTAGCACACCAGGACTCAAATCTCTTGACTAACTGGTTTGTGTCTGAAAGCAGGAAATGATATTTGCAGGGAAATTATACAATAATGCTTTATGAATAAGTTTAAGCACTGGTTGACTAGAACTATCAAGAGATTATAGATACCTAAGAAAAGTAGCTATAGGAAAATGGGGAAAAGATTGCAGAAAGCCTATGTGAGCATATAATATACTGGTCCTTGCCTTTCTTCTTAGAAAGAAAGATAATGGACATAAGTCCTCAGAGAAATGATATGAGTACAAAGGTGGTGACGTATCCCTTTGCATCAGGTCTCTTTCTAAGTGACAGGAACCCAGCTCACATTAGTCAAATAGAACAGAATTTATTGGCTTATATAACCAGGACATCTGAGAGGTAGTCTGGACCTCTCTGACTGTAACCAGGGACTCACATGATTCCCTTTCAGCTCCGATTCTCTCAGGGTATTAGCTTTATTTTGTTCGGAAGCTCTTGGTGCACAGTGAAGTTAGCTCTAGGAAGTCCCAAGGCTATATCCCTTCCCTCCCACAGCAAACCCCAGGGACAAATTGAATCTGAGGGATGCCACTTGGCTCAGAAACTCTCCTTCAGGCAAATCACTGTCCCAAAGGGATTATATACCCTATCAGCAGCTTGCCTGGGGTTAGGGCAGCACCATGACAGACTGCTTCCGAACTGCAAGTTGTAGGGGTATGGAATTTCTCTAAAGTAAGAAATTTTGGACACATAAGAAGCTTTTCTTGAGATTAAAATCAAGTCTTCATATGTAACATGAACCTAAAGCTACAAAGATCCGTCATGGACAGGTTTTCAAGTTATCCAAAATTACCCTAGAATTAGAATAAATGAAATAACCAAAACTGAATAAAACTTGAATCAGGTGCTACACCTTTTCCTCAAATTCACATTTTCCTATAACTTATTATTTAAAGAACTGTGCATCAACAAATACAAACAACTAAATATAAAATGCCTGATAATTTAGATGAGGATTTAAATAATTATGAATTAATTCCTTCATAATAGCAGAATCTGTCTTCGATCATTAATTTGTTTCTACACTTGAATAGACCTAATGTAACCCACTAGATATTGGAAATGATGTAATTACTGTAAAAGCTTAATTGCATTAGTTATTAAAATGAACTCCATGGACAGATGCTGAGATGGATGAAGTGCAAATTTATAAGAAAGAGAAGAAAGCAGGATTAATCAGAGGTGGGAAACTGACCTGTCATGTGATTGCCACTGAGACCTCAGCCCATCCCAGGAGGTCTGGGGTGAGGGTGGTCTGTCAAAGTTGCCCCAAACTGAGGCAGTGGGGCCAAGCCTTTGTACTTCTGTATTACCAGTTACCAGATGCAGGCTGACTCAGGGTGGGCAGGACATATGTGCTCCAGGCAGCTCCTCAGTTGAAGGCAATTCCTGGGAAGGAATTCAGGAATCCTAAGCAGGTAACACCCCTGGGAGCTGGGGGACAGGAGCCTCGAGCTGCAGAGGTACCAAGTGGCACATCACAGCATCCATGACCACTGCTGCTTAAAGGGCACTTCACGCACTACCCAAATGTCAGATCTCTTTTCATTTTGGTATCCAGGCAAGAACTGTCTCTTTTGGCTAAAGGACCTTTAAAGTGTTTTCCATTGTCACAGCAAAGAAGAGAGCAAAGTGGTCAGATCAAAGAATGTGAAGCCTGCTTAGGGGAGGCAGTTGCTCAAGAGAAAAAAGAGAATGAACAAGATAATTCCGTGACAGGAACACAGCCATCCCCAGGGTCACTCGCAGGGTCAATAAGCAAGGACCTATTTGTGTAAGGTCTTGAAGCAAGGTTTAAATGTCTCTGCCCAGACAAAATCTTGACAGATAGATTGGGGCAAATAGAAAAAGACACTTTGCACCCAGAGTCAGTCCCTTATCCAAAAGAGTTGGTTGTGATCACCAGTCCTGGGTGACTAAGAACTGGGATTGATGTCACACTGTAGTTCATTTAGAATAACTGCTGCAACTCAAGGTTTGGTTTTTGCTTTTGCTTCCAAGTCCTGTCATGCTGATGTCTTTGGGTCAAAGGAGGGTGGAACCATTCTCAGGTTCTGCGTCTAGCAACTGTGCTCCACATCATGTTCTGCTTTCACCATCTCTAGTTACATGATGAACCAAATTTATTCTCCTTGCTACTCCCAGGCCAGTTCCTTGGAAGGTGACTGGCCATCAAAAGGTGGAAAATATAGGTCATATCACATTTCCCTCTGCTCCCCATCCTCATTCTCCATTTTATCTGTGCAGAAGGCTGCAGAGATCTGTAGGATGATTGACTGGGGTGACTAGTGGAATTTCCAGTGTAGGAAGAGGAAAACGAGTATCTCTAAATGTGACTTTCCGGAAACTTCAAAGGAAAAACATTAAGAAATGAAATTTGTCATAGGTAAGTTACCTTTGCAGTTGTCACCCCTCCCTTCTCCCTGTCTTCAGGTTTGGGCCTCTTCATGAGAGCATTTCCTTCTAGATTTGCCTGTGGCACCTCCTGTTCTTTTTAGGTAATGGAAGCTTTACAGCCAAGTGCTGGCCTTTCTCCAGGATTCCTCCTGCTCTTCTCAGCCATTTTTTTAGTGACTTCTGAATTAATCTGTTTGAACTGACCTTCAGTAGGAACTCAAGAACGGTTTTTGGTGGATGTTGTTCCAACCTCCTCAAACGAGTCAGATTGGCTGCTCCAAATAGAGAGATGTTCTTACCCCAAGACCCTGCAAACCAGACCAGACACTCCAAACTGGTCCCAGTGAAGGTTTCAGTGTGTGGGTCATAGACTTCTCTTTTATTTATTGATTATTATTATTTTTTGGGGGGTACTGGGAATTGAACCCAAGGAGTGCTTTACTATTGAGCTATATCCCCAGCCCTTTTATTTTTTTCTCTTTGACATAGGATCTTGCTGAGTTGCTTAGGGTTTTGTTGAATTGCTGAGACTGGCCTTGAACTTGCAATCCTCCTGCCTCAGCCTCCTGAATCTCTGAGATTATTGGTGTGTACCACTGCAGCTGGCATAGACTTCTATTTTATTTTTTTCACTTGTCTGACAAATAACTGTTGAATTTAATAATCCCACCCCCCCACAAAAAAGAAAAAGAAAATCCACACATTCACCTCTTTTAAGGAGAGACTAAATCCTTAAGAATTGTTCCATAATTTGCAGTGAAATTCTTCTCCAAAGGTATAATTAATGGCAAGCCTGAAGTATTTCATGGAATACGCAACCCCTCGCCATTTTGAATTGTGCAGATTTGGGTCTGTTGGGAATAAGAAGTTGACCATTTACTAAGTGTTATATTTTATTTTTTATTTTTACATGACAGTAGACTATATTTTGGTGAATATACATATAGAGAGTATAACTTATTCTATTTAGGATACCACTCTTGTGGTTGTACATGATGTGGAAGTGCCCTGGTTGTGTATACAAATACAAGGCTAGGAAAGTTAAGACTGACTAATTCTAATGTCTTTCCTATTCCCATCTCCTCTCCCTTCCCTTCATTTCCCTTTATTCCAGTGGATTTCTATTATTACCCTCCCTAGCCTCCCTTTTTTTGGGTTAGCATCCACAAATCAGAGAGAACATTAGGCCTTTGGTTTTTTGGGTTTGACTTATTTCACTTAGCATGATATTCTTCAGTTCCATCCATTTACTGGTAAATGCCATAATTTCATTCTTCTTTACAGCTGCATAATATTCTATTGTGTACATAAACTACATTTTCTTTATCCATTCATCCATTGACGGATACCTAGGTTGTTTCCATAGTTTGGCTATTGTGAGTTGAGGTGCTATAAACATGGATGTGGCTTTGTCACTGTAGTATGCTGCTTTTAAGTCCTTTGGGTATAGACCAAAGAGTGGGACAGCTGGGTCAAATGGTGATTCCATTCCAAGTTTTCTGAGGAATCTCCATACTACTTTCCATAGTGGTTGCACCAATTTGCAGTCCCACCAGCAATGTATGAGAGTACCTTTCTCTCCATATCCTCACCAACATTTATTGTTACTTGCATTCTTCATAATTGCCATTTTGACTGGAGTGTGATGGAATCTCAGTGTTGTTTTAATTTGCATTACTCTAATTGCTAGAGATGTTGGACATTTTTTCATATTTTTTTTGACCATCTATATTTCTTCTGTGAAGTGTTTGTTCAGTTCCTTTGACCATTTATTGATTGGGTTACTTATTTTCTGTAAGTAGTTTCTTTTAGTCATCATTCCTTTAGTTATCTATTGACAAAATAAAAGTTTTTAAATTACCTTTTTTGAGGTATTAACTGAGTTATTTGTTCCAGAGGCCTTGTTGAGTAATTAGAGGCCAACAGTGAAAGAATGGGAGAAGATAGGAATCTACTTTCTTGTATATGTGGTATAAATTTTACATATTACCTCATTTTACAGTTTGTTCAGTTATTTTCAACCAATTCTTCTATACCTTCCTGAAGTCCTTCACATGTTGATATATACAGATGTGGAAACCAAATGTACCCTATTTTTATTAAGAGTCTGACCAGGTAAGTAATTCCTGTTATGGGATCTCATCTAGTTCTCCACACTTAATACTAACTCATCCACAATATTTCTTACTTTTTAGTAAAGAAGCATCCCAGTGATTTAGGTTATGCACAGTGCTTATTTAAAATAAGGTTTGGGACTTTATTTACTCATTTTATTTATTTATTTTTAATTTGAGCATGATTCAGTATCAGGGTATTTTCTCCTTTTGTTTCTGAAATATTTAATTTATCTGGAGTAAGATTGAGGGAGAGCAGTGAATGTCATCCATGAGGAGGAAAGGGTCAAATTAAGAATGTGTGAGGAGGGTACTAGTTTGGGGGAAGTTCATAGATGGCTTTCAGAGGACAAGATTCAAAGCACAGAGACAAATTATTTCTGTTGCCTAACAAAAGTGGTGAAGTTGGATAGAAATGTATCAGTTGAAGATGTAGCAGATAGAATAAAGTAGATTCAAGAAAGAATTGATGAGTCTATATATATAGGTGGAGACCTTGGACTTTAGAAAGATACAATGTATTTGGCTATAGGCAGTTGGGTGAATGCTCATAGCTTTCACCTGAAATAAGAATATAGGAAAAGTGTTGTTGAGGATATAGCTCAGTGGTAGGGTGCTTCAAGTAGCAGCACTTGAAGCCAGGCACCGTGGTGCATGCCTGTAATCCCAGCTACCTGGGAGGTTGAAGTAGGAGGATCACGGAGTTCCAGATTAGCCTGAGCAATGTAATGAGACTGTCTGTTGGCAGCCGAGGGAAAGAGTACTTCCCTGACAGTAAATAATCTAAATGTTAGTAATTACTATGAACTGAATCATTTTTCTTTGGAAAGTCAAGTTTTTGGAATAAAAAATAAATTAAAACACGCAAAATTTTATGTAAAAAAATACTCAGACTTCTACATAAGCTCACACAGAGCTTTCAGGCAGTTTGCTCCTGCTAGTGAAGCCAGAATTAAGACAGGTAGTTAGTGTAGAAATAGGAAATCGGGTCAATTCGAGGAAATGA
The DNA here is from genome assembly GCF_902686445.1 of Sciurus carolinensis. NCBI lineage: Eukaryota > Metazoa > Chordata > Mammalia > Rodentia > Sciuridae > Sciurus > Sciurus carolinensis. Next base: position 94,265,158 of record NC_062224.1, read on the forward strand.
AGCCATGAAGCCATCTGCCTTTGGAAGTTGGAGACTGCCCCTGGAAGAATGGAATGTCAAAGATCTCCGGAGCCCATTGATTACCAAATTTACCTGCCTTTATCAAGGACTGCAAGCAAGGAGCTGCTAATTAATGCCCCCTGGGCCCTTATCTGCCTGAATCACCTTGGCCCTCCCCCTGCCCATGGCTTCACTTAATGCAAAACCAGGCCTAGTCACGAAGGCAGGAAGGAGAGATAAGGGGGGAAAGAACTGGAGAACAAAAGAGACTTTAACCTATAAAAGATGTAGGTGCACTCACTTCTAGGGACTTTTAGAACATCAGCCATGGCCCCCTTCTCCCTGCCAGGAGAAGTCTGTATTATTCCCTTTAAATAAACCTGCTTAATATGCTTGCCTTGGCGTGCTTCTCTAGTGCTTAATCTTCAACATTAGAAGAAGCAGAACTCCTCACCGGTAAACGGCGGTATCACTAGGAGTTAAAAGTTTATTCGGCAGCTCCTTTAACTTTGTTCTCTCTGTTGTTTTGCTTCTTCTAAGGTACTAAGGAACTGTGGAACAACAAGGATACAAACCTTGGTGTAGAGCTCTAAAGTTAATTCCATCACACAAACAGATGTAAAAGTTCATTTGTTTAAGAACTATAAAAGAGTCAGGATGATAGCAGGATTATCTGTTCTTGAGGTTTAAAATAGTGATAATACAGACTAAGGTTGAAACAAAGAGCAGCCCCTGGAGACTTCTCTAGAGAAAGCCAGGCCTGATGTGATGGGAATTCTCACTGGGGTTCAGGAAACAACATGCTTTCCTGGGGTGGTCCCCTGTAGCAGCTGCAGCCCACTCTGGGAAGAACAGAACGTTCTCTGGAAGGGACACTTTCTTCCTTCTCAGGGTCTTCTACCTTCCCTGACTTTGTGTGGCCTAGCATGATTTTATGATGATGATAGTATTATCTTTTTATGCACTGTGTGTAAGTTTGCCATAAGCCTGAGCCAAACAAATAACCTTTTGGTTATCTATAAATCTTAAAAGAGATTTCTCCAAGGTTTTGAATTTTCTTTCTTTTTTTTAATTTGTTCTTTTTAGTTATACATTACAATAGAATGTATTTTGACATATTATACATAAATGGAGTATAACTTCCCATTCTGGTAGGTTTTGTTTTCAAGTGTCAGAAATGTTAGTTAGGTGGATAGGAAGATGCATGAATCAGGACACATGGTTGCCAGTGACAGAAAGAAGTTCTCAATCAAATTTATAAAAATGAAATATCTGATAACCGACATACCTGGGAAGTCTCAGATGCAACTAACTTCAGGTTAGCTGTTTAATTGATACTAGAGTTTTCTCTTGCTCTGTTTCCTATGTCTGCTTGTTTCTCTTTATGTAGCATGTTGGTCTTTTTTAATTGTAATATTGAGAAGCTTCCTCCATGTGACTTAGGAAGGTGGGTCATTAAGCAACCTTAAATTGAAATCTTCCCAAAACTGTGACTCTCCAGGCAAAGGAGGGATGCTGCCAATTTGGACTAAATTGGTAGTCACATGGGGGATTCTGATTGGCCCATCTGGTGCTTCTCTCTGAATGAGTGTCACTGTTGCTTCTCTATTTGGCCTGACTTGGTCCCTTGCTCACACCTGTGACAGGGCACTGTGATATGGGGGAATGGAAAACCTTTTTAAAGAAGGGGCATACTGTTACCAGGGGTAGCAGATAAAACTCTAGTTGCCACATTTTGCATGGTGAGAAAGTAAAGAGAAGACAGATTGTTTTTGTTTTCATGATGCCTTTGACTTAATAACCACATTCATTCTCAGCTTATCAGAGTCCTGGTGATATTCTTTTCAAAAAAAAATTATCGGGTTGGGGAGATAGCTCAGTTGGTAGAGTGCCTGCCTTGAAAGCACAAGGCCCTGGGTTCAATCCCCAGCACCACCAAAAAAAAAAAAGTGTGGGTGGGGGTTGTGGCTCAGTGGTAGAGCACTAGCCTAGTACGTGTGAGGTAGTGGGTTTGATCCTCAGCATCACATTAAATAAATAAATAAACAAGGGTATTGTGTGCAACTACAACTAAAAAAAAAAATTAAAAAAATTATCTATGTTGTTCAGTCAGTTCTTGGCAGATATATTTAGCAATTGTCAGTCATAACACATTTGCACACAATATTATGAGAATTCATTTTGAATGATGCTTTCAACTGAGCTACTTATTCATTTTCTAAAATTATTTTTTGCAATGAACTCTTGTCAAATAGCTAGTACAGGCCATGGACAGAACAACAAAGCCAAAGTCTTGGCCTCACCATACTTAATGTGTAATGAAGGGTTAAAACAATCACACACATATACATGCTCTTTGAAATTGTTTCAAATGCTGTAAGTTTATATAGTAAGAGTAGATACCTGGCTTATATGGACATACCAGAGACATTGTCTCACAAGAAGTTATGTTTGGGAGTCTTCAACAATGAGCGGAGGGATTAACTAGTTAGAAGTGCAGGGATAAGTTCCAGGAAAAAGAAACAGTATGTATGAATGACCCAAACAGGAAAGAAAGTCCTGAGGAAATCTGCATCAGACTGAAGAGTGAGGAAAACAAAGTGCAAAGTCAAATATAAAGAAGGGAGTCATGCGTGTTGGTTGAAGTTTCCGTTCCCCCCATGAACAGGGAAATCTTGAAGGGTTTAAATTAAGACAATGACACAATTTGATTTATGTCTACAAAAATCATTCTGGTTCATTAATTCATTCATTTATTTAGGCTATGGATGAACAAGACTACCTGGATTTCAAGTCTAATTCTACCACTTACTACTTGTGGGACCCAGAATAAGTTACCTAACCTCTTGTATCTCAGTTTTCTCATTTGTGAAGTGGTGTTAGCGATAGTAACTATGTGATAGTTTTTTAAAAATGAAAATTAGATGAGGGTTAGAAAGGTGTTTTAGGTATGATGGTATCTAAGTGTTTAGTATTATTATTGTTTAACATAGATTTATTGAGCAGTCCCTATGAGCCAGGCATTAAGGAAGCATGAAATGGTATTTGTAAAGAGTAGGGGTCTTTGCTCACTAGAGAATTTATGGTAAGGTTGAAGCCAGAATTGGGGGCAGGCAGTTAGTGTAGAAATAGGAAATCGGGTCAGATCAAGAAAATGAAGGCCATAAAGTCAAATGCCTCTGGAAGTTGGAGACTGCCATGGGAGAATGGAATGTCACGGACCTGCAGAACCCATTGATAAGCAAATTTACCTGCCCTTGTCAGAGACTACAGGCAGGAAGGTGCTGATTAATGCCCCCTGGGCCCTTGCCTGTCTGAATCACTTTGACCCTCCCCCTGCCCCATCCGCTTTTCACTTTTTACATCTCACCTGCAAAACCAGGCCTAATCCCGTAGGCAGGAAGGGAGGAGATAAGGAAGAAAGAATGGGAGAATAAAACCCATAAAAAGGACGAGATTTGCTCATCCCATGGATTCCGCCTTTGGGTCCCCTTCTTCCACCGGGAGAAGTCTGCTTTTACTTTTCTTTAATAAAGCTGCATTTTCCACTCTACATTTGCCTCGGCGTGCTTCTCCGGCGTTATACTTCAACACCTGAGGAAGCAGGACTCGTCACCGGTAAAGAGCGGTATCAAGGTTGTCAGACCATGTTGGGTAACATTTTGAGTTTGAGTGATCGTGATTTTGTAAGACTAACAGTTTGTCTTCATGTTTTACAACTATCCAAGCTATCATCTATACATTTCAGAGTTAGATATACAATACAGACTGGATTTCATTTCTGGCTTTGCCTCTTACTAACTACTAAGGCTCAGTTGTATCAGATATGGAGACATTAAAAATATCAACCTCATATTGTTTCTATGACTAAATGAGATTACATGTGTCTGTATTTATGTATACGAGTATGTATATACATATATAATATTTATCAGCATGCATGCCACATTGTAAGAACTTGCTAAATGGTAGTTATTATTAGTGGTAACTTAAGAGGTGGTGGTAGTGGTATATTTTTTTCGACACAAGCCTGCATGCTTGATTTATGTATCTTTTCAACACATGCTATGAGTTATTGAGAAAATGAATTAGCTGCTTAAAATATACTCCGATGAGGAAGAATACACATTCAAATATTATTAAAGTTATTTTTAAGTAGGTAGTTGGAAAAAGTAGATAGAAACAAGAGCAGACTTTAATATTTTACTGAAAATACTTGTGGATTTCTTAAACCTTGGATGGTGAAAATATGTTTACAGGCTATTCCTATGTTAAATATCATTATTGAAGGGGCTGGGGAGATAGCTCAGTCGGTAGAGTGCTTGCCTTGTAAGCACAAGGCCCTGGGTTCGATCCCCAGCACCCAAAAAAAAAAAAAAAAAATATCATTATTGAAAAGAAGAAACTAAAATGCTTGTAGACATCAATCCAAAATACTTCCTTAGCCTGTTAAAAATGAACATTTCTGAAACTTGAATATGCAGCTTTAAATTTTATTCTTCTCTTATTATTCAAATAATTAAGGATGAAATGATCTAGTAGATTTTACAAAGCATGAATGTTTACTCTTTAAAAAATGAAGTCTGATTTGAATGTCTGTCATTTTCAAACCTGTTTCGAATCTACCCTTCTGATTTCTATTTTTTTTTTTTTTTTGTCTCTAGCTAAACATGCCTTATCATATAACTAGAAGCATATGGATTTAATTTTCATTATGGTCTAACACAAATGGAGAGTGAAATATGAAAAGGATATTTCCATTTATACAGCAATAAGTTAACATTAAATCTAGCTTTATGATGTTTAACTTGGAGGCATTCTGCCAAAAAAACACTGATTGATGGGATGAAAATTAAAACCACTAATAGAATACCTTGTTCTGTAAATCAGGGTTGAGGATTATGGAGCTAAGATTATTATTATTTTTATTATTTTTTTATTGCTCTTTGAAAGAAGGAAGAGTAGGCAAACTAGTCTGTGCCTGGAGTGCACTGCAGGATACCAACAGAAGGCTGGGTAACTGGTCTCTGGAGTCTCTAAACCTATGGCAGATAGAATTCAACTACTCGGAAAACAAATCAAAACAAGTATCTGCGAGTGAACAGTCTATAGGACAGAGAAAAGAACAATGATGTAAAAAGATCATGCAAAGGAAAAGTGAATTATAAGGCGAAACGACCAGAAAATATTCCACAATTCCTCTGTAGTCACAAGGCAGAACTTGATCTTAATTCCTGCCTTGATAGAGTTAGCAACACACCCACTGATGGAGGTGTTTCAGCATTGAAGATATAAGAGAATAAAGACTCCGCTGTTGAGACTATTTCTCCTAACTGGTAGTGCAGAAGATGGGTATCTCATGAAGGAAGGGAATTTATACATGCATCTGGGATTTCAAGCCCTACCTGAGCCTCCAAAATATTCCAAAGTATAAACTAGAGATTTGGCATAAAAAATCTAAAAGAAGTATGTACTGTTTTTCTTTTAAAATAAAATAAAGTAAAATAAAATAAAAGATTTATTCTAAACTTGTAGGAAATAAATGCTTTATTTGTTATTGAATTCAGTTCCTTTTTCACTTCCATGCTTTCTCCTAGACCACTGGGCATTTCCCCTAATTCTCTAATTCCTCTTTTTCCTGTGATTTTGCTTTTCTTATTTTCCTTGTTTGTTTCAATGTCTAATGAAAGTAGACAGTTATAGTCCAGTGGATCCTGAACTTAAGATTTCTTGAATGAGAAAGTAAAATAAATCAGGGGACATCAATATAGGATTAACAACTTTCTTTTTGTTTAAATGATAGATATCAAAAAACAAATTTAAAAATGTCAAATTTAATTACATATAAAATTCACTAAATTGCAATTATTTCCTTGATTTCTTCTTAGACTGGTAAAAAATGTGTGGCTGGCTAACCCCAATCTGGAGGCTCACTTTGGACATATAGTTCTAACCTGCAAGAATTGGTTTAAGGCATTGAAACTTTCAGGTTATGAACTCAGAGCTATCTCCTTTGTTTTATGACTGCAAAACATTTATATCAAAATGCTTTGAAAATTACATTTACTTTTTCCTTAAAAGAAATATATTCCTCAGGACCTTTTCATCATGTTTAGAATAAAGTCTGCAACTCTGAAGATGTCTTATACTTTTATTATCTGGTCCCCATCCACTGTTACATCCTCTTCTTCCTACCACTTATACTTTCCATTGTAAGCAGGTCTGGTCGCAGGTACTGTCAGGCTTCTTTGTGCTTTAACCTGTGCTACTCCCTCTGAGGGATTTTGCATTTAAAACCCAATTCAAAGTCAACTCCTAGGGGAAGTGCTTCCCAGAAGTACCACCAGCTACAGATCCGCACTACTTCCTATATTCTCTGAGGAATATATTCATATTCATGAAAAATATATATGTTCATGAGAAAAAAATTACATGAAATCTCCACTGTAGTACCTCTTATAATATTGTATGGCAATGTTTTATTTACATATTTTCTCCTAGAAGAACTCCTTGAAGATAGGTACTATATGCTTTTAGATTTTTTTTTTATCCAAAGAGTGAACATTGCTGCAAGATGAAAATATATCAAGCAAAAGTCATCTATTCTAAGTTTTGAAATAATAATCTTTAAAAACATGATTAAAAGCTTAGGCAGTATAAGACTCCACTGGTTTGTGAAGGCAAAAGAAAGTAGAATAGATTTATTCTCCCACTGATATGAATTTTGCTATTCTGGTCACTTTTTATCCCACTCGGTATCATTGCCACCCTGTATGACTGGAGTCATGGAGTTTGTCTAACATAGTACTCCTCACCTAATGTATCAGTGAGTCCACTCCACGGGAATAGTGAAGAAAAAAATATCTGGGTGGGTACACACACACACACACACACACACACACACCACTCCAAAAAGTAAATAGTGCATATACCAATATCCCTTTATGGTGCATCTCTTCCCTCGCCAATAAATGTACTTTTATTTGATAATTTTTAATAGCTGCCTTGCTTGACTGGATGGCTCTTATTTGTGTTTTTATTCTCTGGCACAGTGTCTAGATAAATATCTGTTGAATGAAGGACAAAACATCTCCTCAGTGCTTTTCTCTAAGCCTGATTTGGGAATCTAGTGAGTCCATCAACCGGATCTTAACTGCAGCCTCCAATGAGAAAACAGGAAGGAAAACGAAAGGGCAGTGGGGGCAATGGGTGACTCATTTTGTTTTTGTATTTAATTCCCTCTTATCATAAAGTAAAAACAGTGGCTGAAAAAAATGAGATGTGGTTTCACAAAACATCATTATTATTTCCTTACTAAAAGGACAATACAACAACATATAATTATGGAAATTGACTTGGGTGCCCAGATTACATGCCCATGACGCAGAATGCAACAGTTACCTGTACCAAACATTACCTTTACCGAGGTATTAAGAATTCTGACATCATGTTATGGAATAAAGTAATTGAGAAAATAATAATAAATTGATTTGGAAATTCTTTAAATATATGGATTAGCATTCTATGATTGGTAAGAGACGTGCAATTGGGAAGGACCAACCCTCAGTGCACCTAAGACTGGTTAATGAGGTTACGGGGCACACCTGCCCAACACCAGGGAGGCAGAGAAGAATCTACAGCATCTCCAAAGTTCTCTAAGATTTTTACCCTTGAACAACCCCCTCCCTCTGCTCCTTCCTCCATTCACACCTGGTCACCTACTGATTTTAGTAGAATGTGAAACTGCCATGCTCAAATCCCAAACCACTCTTCATCAAATTAGGCCTGCTATTGCCTAGAGGAATTCCCAGCCATTTTCTGCTCCATCCTTTGTGGATGAGCTATTGCTCTGAGTAGGGAGAGAGGCCTTTCCTTTGTCTTCTCCCAAAACAAGGTTTATGGCATAGTTGTGGACCCTCACCAGTGTGAGTTGCCTACTCATATTCTAGTCTTCTTTGTCCTGTTAGCAAAGCCCTGACTTGGGATGTTCACTTCTCCAACTCTGACTCTAGTGTAAAATCCTGGTTAGTTTTGATAATCCTCTTCCCTTGTTAGAGATTGATTTAGGGGTGAGTATGTGATAAAGGAGATCCAGGGATGCTGTGGTACCAAATGTGATACCAGGACTGCAGAGGCCACCTTGTGATAAGAAGAGAGATTTAACCCAACATGATGAGGATGACAGACTAGAGGAAAATGGAGAGAGCAAGTTTCACTGGTGACCTTGATAAGGCACTGGAATGAACTGCTCTGGAAGTGCTACATATGGACTTCTTGCCTTGAGATGGTAAGTTGCCTTGCTTATTTAGGTTGGATTTCTCCTGGAAGCCAGAACATCCTTAATGTTAAACTCTCAACTTTAGGAAGCACTAATGACTTCTTCCATGGCTTCTACCAAATCAATTTTCAGCTCTCCTGGGAAACACATGTTCTTTACTCTTTATGAATCTTTACTAACACTATTCCATCTATGGAACATAATCTTACATTGCACTTATAGCTCGTGAAAATACATTCATTTTTCAAATGTACTTCAAATCTCATTACCTGAGATAGCCTTTTCCAACATGCCACCCACCACTTCCTTTAGTATGCGTTTTGCTCTTGGTTTGGATCGGTCTTCTAACCTTTGTCCTACTTTGCTTCATTCTATATGTATCAGTCTCCTCAAATAGTATAAAATATCTTTAAGGAAGAAATGAAATATTTTTTGCCAAATGATTCAAAGCATCATGAATTTTTCATGTTAGAATTGCTCCTACAGCCCTGGTACACTGCCTCTTAGCAGGTGCTCCATACAATTTGCCAAACTGGTCATGTGTGAAATGAAAGGGCTGGATTGAATGGTACCTAACATCCCTTCTGACTAAGGTACAGGGTGATGTTTAAACTGAAGTGAAACCATATTTCTTAATGATGTATAGAACTTTGAGAATTGAAAAGGAAAATCATCAGTGTGGATGGTAGTAGAATATAATATCTTGGTCTTTTTTAAAGATTAGTGTTTTTAAAACTATACTTCTATTTTGGACATCTTTACTCATGATATTTACTTTTGATGATTATCCGGAATAACTCATTGCAAATACAGAAAGTCTGGTTGCTGGGGAGGAATGTGCTGAAAATAGAATCTCATAATACATGGTCAATCATAAATCTTTCATGGAAATGCCAATATTTGGGGATTTATTGGAGAGTTTTCTGCCCTTGTTTAAAGCTGAGCATACTCCTGATACGTTGCACTTGGAGGGGGATTTATTTTGCTAAAGGGAAACACTCCAGTGGGCTATTTTTGTACTTGCTTCTGACATTTAGGCTTGGAAATACTGTATTTTCAAGATACTTATCCCTGGATAAGCTTGCAATGCTGATGTAAAAGTATATCAGGTCAAGAGTTTAATCGTCTGTTGACGTGACCTTTCACAGAGGATTTCCCTATTGTGGGCTTCGCTTTTGTGTAGATTAAGTCATGGGTACAAAAATAAATACAAGATGGGGAAACATAAGACAGGATCAAGGAATCAAACTTGTCCCTTAATTATTTGCCTCACATTTTCATTTCTAAGGCTGATGAACATAGGAAAGACATACACACAAAATGCCCAGAGACTGTTTTGTTCTAGTGTAATGATGGATCAAATCTCTGCTTGTTTTTCCACTACTACTTAATTAGTTCAATTGGTTCACATGAGAAAAGGCAGCCAGGTACATAGTGGCTCCTTGGAAGGTTCCATGGAGGAGATGGAGTGAGGGGGAGGGGGAGAAAACAGGAGGAAGAAACAGGAGGCTGCTGCAGGAGTGTGAAAAAGCAGGGGTGGGGTCGCCTCCTGGATTTCTCTTTTGATTTGTTTGTTTTTACACTGCTCTTCCATGAATCGCACCCCAGCCCTGGGGCGCCATGCGTTTCTTAACTGGGCATAGAAAATGGAGACTTCACCCTGCTGCAGTACTGAAGTTGCTGGAGCAGAGATCCTGCCTGTCTAAAAGCAGGTACAGCCTGCGGAACTTGGCAGAGTGACCTGCAGCTAAGACCAAAGTAAGTGCAAACTGCAAGTGGAAGGTACCCATAAATGTGGTAAAACCAAATTGGGCTTCTGAATGATGACCATTTTCCCACAATGAAAAGTAGCCTCTAAGCCAATGTGTTTTCAACTTGTCTATAAAACACAGGTGTTCATACCTCCTGGCCCTTGTACATGTTATCCTATATATCTGGAAGCATTCCTATTTTTCCACCTATCTCCTACCCTTTTCCCCAAATTTGAGAGCATCTAAACATTCCCTGATGGTCTCTCACCAGGTAGAATTTACCATCTGTTTTATCTTTTATTTATTTTATTTTAGTTGTAGATGGACACAATACCTTTATTTCATTTATTTTTATGTGGTGCTGAGGATCGAACCCAGTGCCTCACTCATGGTAGGCAAGCACTCGACCACTGAGCTATATAACCCCAGCCCTACATCTGTTTTTGAGCTTCCCACTGTGTGTGGTAAAATACGTGTAATCCAATAATACATTTAGTGCATTTAGTGGGCATTTAATGTATGTATCTCCCATGTCTGTGTTTTTGCCCTCAATAGGGCAGGAACTATCATCTGCATCCCTGGAATTTAGCAGAGATTTTCTCATTGCAGGGATTCAATATTTATCAGCCCTAGGCATAGATCAATGAATGAAGAGTGGTGACGGTGGTGGTTGTGGTAGGGGTTGAGATTCAGAGATTAAATTGGCAAGGGCTAGAGAGTTTCAAAGCCTTTCCTGGTGGATGTGTGCAATGCTGGTTAGTACCCTGTCATTCCCCTCAGGGCGTGGAGCACCATAATGACGAGAGTCCCTTCCCCTGCTGTTTAGGAATCCTGCTATTAGTACACTACCAGGGCTTGGTTGCTCTTCCCCTAGTTACATCCCAAGTGATCTCATGGAAGAAATGAAGAGTATCTAATCCTCTGAAAAGTTTACAAATTTTCATCTAAATTAATTCAGTAACCTTTACCAGGTATTTACTGAGTATCTATAATGTTATGCTAACCTACACACGGAGTAAAGAATTCTGTAATTTTCCAAATCTGCCCAAACCACTGTTTCACCTTTGAAGTTCCCAAGAAAAAAAATTCCAGAAAACAATTTGCTAATGCTCTACTTTTCCTTTTCTCTCTTATATTATTGGTAGTGAATTAAGAATTCAACAGGAAAACTTTCTTTTGCCCTGGAAGGTATTTGGGTATCTAGGAAAGAGTATGGGCCTTGGAGGCAAGCAGCTCAGAATTCTTGGAGCTGTATGGAAATCAATTTCTTCATCAACAAAAATAATTACAATAACTGAAATAATGAACATGCAAGTGAATCTAGGATATCACAATACTCAAAAAATGGTAGTGTTATATCATTTGTCTTTTATATATTAAGCAACCTTCATAATGTCTTTATGAATATGCATCATTTGTACATTTAGAACAGATGCTGTGCACTATGAGTCTGACGAGACAACACCAAGACAGCGACACTGGAATTTCTTCCTTGGAATCTTGGAACTATTCTGGGCCCCAAATCTTCCTGCTCAGCTTTTCTAAGACTGGATGGGTGATGGGTTAAATGATAGCACTAACAGTGGAATTTGTGCTATGGAGTTCAAAAAGGTCAAGTTGAAAACCTATCTTTGCCACTTACTAGCCAGTTGATGTTGAGCAAATTAATCAAACATCCTGTGGTAGATAGTATAATGCCCTCCCCAACCCACATGTCCATGTCTTAATCCCTGGAATGTGTGGATCTATTGCCTTACCTGGCAAAAAGGATCTTTGCATCACACACACGATCAAATTAACGACCTTGAGATGGAGAGAATATCTTGTGTTATCCAGGTGCATCGGGTTTCATTGCAAAGGTCCTTATAAGAACAGAAGCCCTGCATGGTGGCACATGCCTGTAATCCCAGCAGCTCAGGAGGCTGAGGCAGAAGGGTTGTGTGTTCAAAGCCAGCTTCAGCAACTTAATGTGGCCCTAAGCAACTCAGTGAGACCCTGTCTCTCAATAAAATATTTTTAAAAGGGGCTGGGGATGTGGCTCAGGGGTTAAGGGTCCCTAGGTTCAATCCCTGGTACCCCTGGTACCAAAAAAAAAAAAAAAAAAAAAAAAAAAAAAAAAGAGCAAGAGAGTGATGGAGAGATGGAATCAGACTTAGGAAAAGGAGATGCATCAGGTGCCTGGAGGCTAGAGTAGGAGGATTACAAGTTTGAGGCTGGCCTCAGCAATTTAGTGGAACTCTGTCTTGAAATAAAAAAGTCTTTCTTGAATTCCCTTCTCTTCACTTAGAACTGTATGATAATTTGCTCAACACTTATTAACATCAATTTCTGCATCAGAAAAGGGCTGGAGTTGTTGCTCAGTACTGTAGTACATGTGGGTTCAAACACACACACACACACACACACACACACACACACACACACGAGGAGATGAGACTCCAGAACCAGAGTTTGGAAAGATACACTTTGAAGATGGAGGAAGGGGTCACAAGCCAAGAAATGCAGAATTCTGGAAGCTGGAAAAGGAAAAGCAGTTGATTCTTCCTTGAAGCTTTCAGAAGTGACACAACTTGTGTGAAAACTGTTGTCCTCCACTAAGTTTGTGGTAATTGGTTTTAGCAGCAATTGAAAACCAGCACACAACTTAAGCTTTAGATTTTTATCTCTAATATAATAATGCAGCAGGGTATGGTGGCACACGGCTATAACCCATGGACTCAGGAAGCTGAGAGAAGAGGATCACAAGTTCAGCAAATAGGTGAGACCCTATCTCCAAATAAAAAATATAAAGGCTGGGATGTAGCTCAGTGGTGAAGTACCTCTTGGCTCAAACCCCAGTACCATAAAGTAAATAAATAAAATAATAATTTTATAAACAAATACTGATTGTGTCAGGTAATGTTTTAGGCATGGAAGGTACAGCACTTAATGCAAAGTCACTGCCACCAGAGAACTTACATTATAGTGAGGAAACAGATAATGAGTAAGCAAGTATTTTTAAATAATATGAAGTTATATGAAGAAATGAATCAGATTAAGAGAAAAAGTGTGTGAGCAGGTGTGCATAGGAGGAGCCATTGCAGATGGGGGTGTTCAGGAACTCTTGGTAGCAGCAATGTAGAGCAGAGACTTGCAAAAGAAGGAGGCAGATAAATGAAGATCTGCAGAAGCACTTTCCATAGGGAGAGCACAGCACATCCTGTGGTAGAATAGGAATTGGCCAAGAAATGCCCATGCAGCCAAAGTGGAGCAAGCAAGGAAGGTAGAGGCCATAATGACCTCCAAAACTGTTGGAAGGCATGTAAGGAGATTGGATTAATTGATCAATTTATACCAGGGATTGAATCCAAGGGTGCTTTACCACTGAGCTACATCCTCAGTCCCCACATCAAAATTTCTTTGAGATAGGGTCTTACTAAGTTCCTTAGGGCCTCCCTAAGCTGCTGGGGCTGGCCTTGAACTTACGATCCTCCTACCTCAGCCTCCTGAGTTTCTGGCATTACAGGCATGCACCACTGTGCTTGACCTAGGAGTTGGGATTTATTCTAAATGCAATAGGAAGCAGAGAAATGACTTGATTAGATTTATATTTAAAACTCGCTGTCACCACGATGAGCTATCACCTTATACCTTGTGTACTTGAAATTTATCTTAAAAAGTAGATCTTAAATATTTCCCAAGAACAAACAAAAAACAAAAAACTTGTGAGGTGAGGGGTACATTAACTAGCTTGATTGTGGTAATCATTTCACCATGTAAACACATATCAAAGCATCAAGTTGTACATCTTAAATATACGCAATTACTATTTGGTAATTATACCTCAGTAAAGCCGGACTAAAACCGTTTGACAATTTGGATCAGAACTCAGAGGAGAGGTTGGAGAGGTAGCTGTCATTGTGAAGTTGGTGTTCCAGCCACAGGACCAGAGAAGCTTGCCCTGGCAGAGTATAGGTAGAAAGTCTGGGCCCTCAACAGTAGAGGTCAGGCAAAAAACTGAGAAACAGCAGGCAGATGGGAGGGAACCTCATGCACCTGAAACCAAGGGAAGACCCTGCTTCAAGAGGGAGGCTTGGGTCACCTTGTCTACAAAGTCTCTCCGTCTTATTTCAGTGACTAGAGATAAAACAGACACAAAGGTCAGGGCCTGCAGGAACTCTTCGAAGTGATTGTTTACTGAATTAATTGTTGAATTAATTCAGATCTCTCTTGTTTGTTCAGAAACCATCTTGTAGGGTCCAGTTCCTTTTTTTCTTACTTCTGGCACCTTCCCTCTTTTGCACTTGGTTGTTCCATTCTGATCAGGGCTCTGCAGACTGTGACAACCAGAAAAAACGCTAAGTGGACTCTTCTGGTGTAAGGAATAGCTTTGGAAGGACAACAGCGGGAGTTTAAGAAAAAATGATTCTTTGATGTAGCTAGGAAAAATAGTTTGCTTAAATACCCTGCCAGCTCTGTCCCATTTCCATTATAATGAAATGACAATAAATTCCACATTGCAGCCTACAAACAACTGCACAGTGAAAATTGGAAACTCCATTACGTGTTCATTAACTAAAGATTTGAGCAAGTGATTTCTAACCTCTTCAGTGTTAAAATATCCTCTGTTTATTCGATGTTTTTGGTTTTCTGTCACTCTCTGCTCTTTCTCATGAGAGCTGTAATGGACTAGTTTTATTATTTAAATTAAATATAATTTTGTTTTGAAAATTCTTACATTTCTTAAGATTACTGGAGATCATTGCAATGTAATAAAATTATGCAGGAGAGTAATAGGGAAAACAAATGTACAATGGAGTAGTCATTTATTTCAACTTGAGAGCGTTTCTTAGGATTTGATGGCACTTAATATCACTTTGAAGACCAGTTTTGTCATTAGGTTTTCTGAACATGGTTCCTGCCCTGGCCTGGCCTATGCCAGAACTAGGCCCTCTCCAAATACACAGAATTTCTCCTCTCGGCTCGTAGTTGACCATAGCCTCCCGATTCTCTTTCTAGGACCATCTGACACCTGTCTTTCCCTGGATGTCAGTGTTATAGCAGTATTTTGAACTGCCCTCCCCTTCCTGCTTAAGGGCCTTTGCAAAAATGCTTCCTTTGCTGGAGCTTAGATACACTGATCCTCAGAATAGGGAATCAACTCCAAGAGTTGGGCTTTCCTTTGACTGTGGGATCTGAGCCTATGGCCCTTCAGGGAGGCCTAGTAACTTGCAAACATTCTGACCAGTGCCATGGTATGAGATCTGCCTCTCCAGGGAGACTACCTGTCCTGTTTCCACCATCTGTGACTCTAAAGCACAGGGGTCTCAGGACATTGCCACAGCCACATGGAGCCCATTGTCCAAGCCAGTTAGAATTGCCACAGTATCCTCCACTCCTTTGCTTCTTTCTCCCTCTGTATTCCTTTCCTATGCTGTAGTAACAAGTACATCACAGACTTGGTGGCTTAAAATAACACCTACTTGTTATTGCATAGTTTACAAGGGTCAGGAGTTCAAGCACACCTTGGTCAAATCTCCTTGGGCTTTACAAGCCTGCATTGGCCAAGATGCAGACTCCTCCTTCAAGCTCACAGTTTTTGGGAAAATTTATGTACTGCAGCTCTAATACTTATACTGATTTGCTTTCTTTGGACCAGCAGGAGAGCATCTCTGGGCTCAGGGAAGGCCTAACCCTTCTCCGAAGGCTTACATGATTAGGTCATGCCCACCCAGGATAATCACTTTTGGATTAGGAACCAGTAATATCTCTTGCCACATAACATAACATCATCATGGGAGTAACATCCCATCATATCCACAGGCCTTGCCCACACTCAGGGGGCAGATGTGCAAACCAAGAGGCACGGAGTCCTGGGGCCTTATTCTGTCTACCACCCACTCTGTTGTTTGTATCTCCCCAAACCCAGACTCCAGTTGTATTTAGCATTTTAACTTAAAATACATATATTCATATGATTCCAAAAAACACACAAACAACAAACATTCTGACTAATCTTATCTTAAATTCCCAACCACAAACTTAACCACTAACTCAGGGAGGCCCTGAGGGTTTCCAGCAACTCAGCCGCTTTGTTCTCAGTCTATTTGGACACTCCCCTCTCACACTCATCTACTCCTCCTCACTACTGTTTTGAGTGGGAATTTGGAAGTAAATGGCAGATGACTTCAAAGTCCCTGCTACTGTCTCTGCCACCTTCCCTGTACATATCCGTGCCCACACACTCTGCTTTCCTGCCTGTCTCAGTGGATGAACTGTCTACATGCTCACACAGGCAAAAAGGAGGCCATTCGTGTGCACGTGCACACACACATGTATATAAAATATATCTGCAAGGAACAACCTATCTTGCTGCCCTGAACACAATCACCTCACCTGGTAGAGGACTCTTTTTCATTCTCCACCATTCAATTTTCCTGCTACAATGAATCATTCCTAATTGTAAGGTAAGTGTTATAATTTATCCCATATTAAAAAAAATCCCTCTCATGATTTCAGCTGTGACACCATTACTCTATTCCTCTTTATAGCAAAGTTACTTGGAAATTGTTTATGGCAAATTTGTCTCACAGAAATCTCTACCCACCATTTCCTCCATTCTTTCTTGTTCCATCTTAATTAGGCTATTGCACCCACCATTCCCTTGCAACTGTTCCTGTTAAAGCCATAAATGACCCCCTTTTTGCCAAACCCAGTGGTCAATCCTCATGTTATGTAAACACTTTGCATAACTGAGTATACCCACCTCCCTTGGAAACATTTTCTTCACATGGTTTCTGGGACACCACCCTCTAGTGCCTTTTCCTATACTATGATATGACATGATATCCAATAGTTAAGTAAGTAAAAGGAAAGCACAAGAAAGTAGGCACACAAATGTATAGCATTTATGTTATATAATTTGCTCGTATGTGCATATATATATCTGCAAAGAAACAAGAGCGTTATTTACTGGACATGGAGTCTGGGTGACTGAGGGCAGCATTTATGTCCTGGTATCTCATTAATTTTTGCCATGTGTATATATTACCTATTCAAAAGTAAATTAAACTGAAAGCATATGATACCTACATGGTAGGACTGGTCAGTTGCATGGTGTCTAAGTGGTGTCAAACTTGCAGCAGCTCTGAGTGTCTCGGTGCTACTGATCCCTAGAAACCCAGGCAGCTGTGGTCACAGAGTGCTATGGATTTCTTAGAACACTCTGGTCCCTGAACAATAGCACTGAGATTATTGGTATGGAATGCACTTTTGGCAACAGAGTTAAACATTTCACTAGTGAAACAATGTCAAGGGAAACACTGTTCACTAATCCCTTCTTGCTGGGGGAGTTAAACACCACTGCCTCCCTCCCCAAAAGGCAGAGTTCTATGAAGCAAGAGGAACTTGAGATATTTCTCAAACTCTTGTGATAGCAGAGAAGTGGAAAGAGAAGCAGAATGTCCATCAAAAGAGGAGAAATTAGGACAGTTTGATTAAAGACACAATCAAAAGGAACCTTTAAGTACATATTAATTTGAACATAAAATATATTTTCTAAGAAAAATATAATTATTGTCAAGTGCTTAATTTCAAGTGCAATATTGTTACTGTTTAGTACCCATGAAGTATGTCAGTCTTTTGTTCTTCTTTACCCACAACCTGAATGGGGAGGGAGTGGGTAACCGTCGGAGGTGTGGGCTGGCTGGAAATAAAAGCTGGAAAAGTAGTATTAAAAATAAAATAAAAGGCAAGAAATACATACCTATTTCAAGAAATATATATGTATATATGCATATGTGATAAAAGGCAAGAAATATATATATATATATTTCAAAGCAGGAGTGTGATGGGTGGAACAGACCTGTTGAGTCTACCTTAACAAAAAGAAAAGCCCTGGAATGCTTTATTTATACTGGAACACACCCAAAGAATTCAGTAAAGAGTTCTTCAGGAAAACAGGGTGAGAGTGGGGAAAACAGGTTGTTTGGGGGTTGGCAGGTTGCGCTCATCTCTGGGTAGCTGTGTGTGAACCAAGGGCTGGGAGCTAAGGCAGGGTGCCAGCATGATCTGGGCTTTCTCCAACTGGGGAATTTCACCCAGGAGTTCCCAGAAAAGCAGCTTCCCTGCCTACCTTGGCTCAAACAAATCCATAGTTCATATATGGCTTTCAACAGTTCCTCATTTCTCAGCTGAAACCATTCTGTCAACTCACAAAAAGTGATCCCCTGAAGTTCTTCAGCATTGCGTTTGATGGAAGTAGTAGTTTCCGGGTGAATGTGCCTGTGTGGAGTGTATTGGAGGTGGGCACTGGGGGAGACTCCTTTTTAAAAATTACTAAATATCTAAAGGAGTCATGGGAAGTTTGAGTCATGGAACGTTCTTTCTTGTTTGGTCCTATCAGAAGTCTCACTTCCCTCTTTTCAACCTGAACTTGACACTACAAATGATCCTTCTATCTATTTCATTTTTTGACTTGGGGTTTGTAAGAATAAAGTGGTTATTTCCTTACTTCTTAAAGCTCCCTTTTCGGACTCTAAGTTCTCAAGCTCTTTTATGGTTATCCATTTGTTTGTTATCAGGGCAGTGAGGAGTTTGGGGAAATGCCTGATTTTAATTCCTAGAATGCTCCAGGACCAGCTTCAGTGGTTAAAACAAATTGAATTTCAGGTTGTGTTAACACATACAAGGGACTAATAAGGAGGATGCTATCAGCCCTCCAGGCAGACCTGGCGATATACAGAGTAGGTTGTACTCTTGGAAGTTTCTTTTTTGAGAAGATTGGAAGAATTAGGAAGAGAGTGAGCATGGGACTTGTCTGCAGGTATTTTAAGGATGAGACTGAGGACAAGAGTCTAGATGTGTGGTAAGTGCCAAGTGCTTAGATTTGAACCAAAATACAAGAAGGTGCAGAAATTCAGACCAATGGTTGCATGAGGTTACAGGAAAAAATGATTTCCCAAGACTGGGATGAGAAGCTTTGGGACAGGGCACACAGTACACCTGGATCTAATGCAGCATAGGCTGGCAGGTCTATTTTCCAGTTGGATGTTTGGAGGAGATGACATTTCACATCTCTTCTGCTTCTATTTATATTCTGGAATGGTGGCTCTTGACCTTTTCTGAGTCTTGGATTCGTCTGAAAATCTAATAAAAGGTGTCACCTTTCTCCCCAGAATCAAATGAACATATGATGCCATTTCTTTCTATACACGATAAAAAAAAAAAAAAAAAAAAAAAAAAAAAAAAAAAAGAGAGAACAGCTCTGGGGAAAGAACCCCTAACTCCCCAAAGATCAAATTTTGAAAACAACAGTGTTGAGTTATTTCTTGGTTACAGAAGACCTGAATAATTAAAGTCATCATTGGAAAACTAAGGATGCTTTTTTTAAAAAAAAAAAAATATTTTTAATTTTTACACAGTGCATTTTGATACATTGTACACAAATGGGGTATATCATTTTGTTTCTATGGTTGTACACGATGTAGATTCATACCATTCATATGTACATAGGGTAATGATATCTGCCTATTCCATGATTTTTCAAACACCCCCCATCATTTCTTTCTACATAATCTAAAATTTCTCCATTCTTCTCTCACTCCCCCCCCTATTATATATCATCCTCCACTTATCAGGGAAGACATTTGGCCTTTGTTTTTTTTTGGATTGGCTTATTTCACTTAGCGTGATATTCTCCAATTCCATCCATTTATTTGCAAATGCCATAATATTATTCTTCTCTATGCCTGAATAATATTCCATTGTGTATATATACCACAATTTCTTTATCTTTTAATCTGTTGAAGGGCATCCAGGTTGGTCCCACAATCTAGCTATTGTGAACTGAGGTGTTATAAACATTGATGTGGTTATATTAATGTAGTATGCTAATTTTAAGTCCTTTGGGTATAAGCCGAGGAGTGGGATAACTGGGTCAAAAGGTGGGTCATTCCAAGTTTTTGAAGACAAAGTAGTCCCAAATTTTCATCATGTTGGCTTAGGACCAGACTTCCTTAACAAGTCTGCCAAAGCACAAGAAATCAAAGCAAGAATCAATAAATGGGATGGACTCAAACTAAAAAACTTTTTCTCAGCAAAGGATACAATTAATAATGTGAAAAGAGAGCTTACAGAGTGGGAGAAATTCTTTCTACACACATTTTAGGTAGAGTACTTACCTCCAAAATTTATAAAGAACTTACAAAACTTTGCATCAAAAATACAAAGAACCCAATCAATAAAAGGGCAAAGGAACTGGACCCTTTACAGAAGAAGACATACAGGTGATTAATAAATATATGAAAAAGTGTTCAACATCTCTAGTAATTGGAGAAATGCAAATTAAAACAACTCTAAGATTTCCTCTTACTCCAATTAGAATGGCTATTAACAAGAACACAAACAATAATAGGTGTTGGCGTGGATGTGGGGAAAAAGGCACACTTTTACATTGTTGGTAGAGTTGCAAATTGGTGCAGCCACTCTGGAAAGCAGTGTGGAGAATCCTAAGGATGCTTTTTAATCCTGCTTCAAAAAATATAATTTTCTTCCAAGTTTATGTTTTTTTTTTTTTTTTTTTTTTTTTGGGTGCTGGGGATCGAACCCAGGGCCTTGTGCTTGCAAGGCAAGCACTCTACCAACTGAGCTATCTCCCCAGCCCCCCAAGTTTATTTAAACATAGCACATGGATCTCAATTTATTTCTAAGGGTTTGGTAACAAATAGATCGGAAATAATAGCAGATTAAATATTTAATAATATGAAAGGCTTTTGAAAATTATAATTCTAAATTTAGCTGAATGTAGGTACTACTTATAGATTAGTGTATAATGAATCACTTCATCTGTTTTGTTATTGGGTCCTTCTGAGAAGCCTATGCTATAGGCAGAGCATTTATAAACACCCCCAATTCACAAGTGACCAAATTGAGTTTCAGAGAACTTACTTGGTTGATCCAAGCTCCAAATTAGAAGAAGCATGTGTCTGAGGAAGAGTCAGGTGTAGGTCCATTCAATTCCTGGTTCTGAAGTGTAACTTGAGGGAACTCACTCTGTCACTCTGTTTCCTTGGAAGAGAGTGAAATAATAATATTAACCTTCTAGAAGTATTGCTAACCTTTAAATGAGATTTATGTCCTTTTTTACATATCAGTGGGAGTTTCTAAGGCATGTGTCCTGATATAATATGTGTAAGGCACTGAACTCAAAGAATAGCTTAGAGTAAGCCGTCGATTGTTAAAAAAAAAAAAAAAAAAGATAAAATTAAAGCAGAACACCTAAGAGTTTAGACTCTGTGTAACACAGTACTTTCTGAGACTTATAAAAGGTCTTAATTAAAGTAATAAATACATTTTAAATGGAGATTTTATTGGATACATGACTCATAAGGATGTTTTGATACAGTGGTAAGAACAGAAAATCTGTGTTTTATTACTGATATTGTTATTTATAATTGTGTCACTTTGGAAAAGCAATTTAATTGTTTATTTTAGTTGTCTAATGCTGTGTAACAAAACATCTCAAAAATTTAGTGGCGTGAAACAATCATATTGTGAACCTGGTTTCTGTGGGCCCTATTTCAACAGGGTACATAGGAGAAGGCTCATTTCTACTCCATTCCGCATCTGCTAGTATGTCTTTGCGATTGGGGTCTGGAATCATGGTTTCACTTATGTCTGGTTGGTGATGCAGAAGACTCAGACAGCTGGGACCTGTACTCTGGAGTCCTTGGGCATCTCTCTCTATCTTTATGTGGTCTCTGCATGTGGTATTGCTAGTATGGTGGTTTCAAGGTATCCATACTGCTTACATATCAGCATCCTTTCCCAGGTCCTGTGTCCTGGGAGAGGGCAAGTGTCAGGCTAAAGTTGCATCCGCTTTCTAGCCTGGTCTCAAGACGTGACATTGCTTCTGCTACTGTGTATTCATTAGAAGTAAATTTCCAAGGGTGATTGGTCAAAGGGAGGAGAAAGACTCCATCTTTCTATGCGAGGTTTTAAAACCATCATGCTGTCTTTACTAATGAATGCCGGGGGTAAGTTATTTGAGAATACTTGGGGGGTCTGGGTGGGAAGCAGCTGTACAAAGAGAGAAAAGACTTCATCTTGTCCTCAAGAGAAGACAAAACTTTTTTGTGAAATAAGAACCAAGAGCATCTTTGAAAAGTTCCTAATGATAAATTGTGCTTCTAGTGAGGAAGATCCTTGCGTGTTTAGCTCCAGTTCATAGTAACACACTGTGTCAATGACCATGCATTTGGTGTCTCTGGATTTCCATTTTTTTATCATATGGAGGGGGTGGGTGGAGACTGGGAAGCCCTCTGCTTCTTCTTTGTAAGTCTGGCATAGGGTGGACTATGAGAGAGGTTTAAGATGAACTTATTCCTTTCTTAAATTTGATCAAGTATGTCATGCATGAAAGGTGCTCCACTAAGTGCCACAGGACATGCAGGTCAATTAATTCAGATGCACTAATGACCTGGTACATCTATATTAATATATGTTATATACGAGTCGTATCTACATTTTTACAAATAGAAAAAGGTTCCTTTCCTGTATATATGTATATATATATAATGTAAAACAAATATAAAATGACACACATGAATACTCTGAGTATATAATATATTAAACATTCAAAATTTGAAGAAAATATATGAAATTTATATATAAACTTAACCATTATATGTTCAATAATTGCACTGAATACTGTCCTTTAGCATAATGGACACCTACTATCTTCAGAAGCAGAGATTCAGCTACAGTTGCTTCTATCATTACCTATTTTGGTAACGATAGGGAAAGTTACTTGTTGTCACTAAACCTAAATAACCACATTTGTAGAATCATGGGCTTGAACTATGTATTTTATAAGATTTTTCAAAGCTTTGAAAAGCCTTGATTTACTGACCTTTGCTTTCTTGTTAGTTGTGTGTTATAAACACACGTTCACACGTGTTAAGTGTTTTGCCTTCTCTGTTTTTATCATTTATTGTCTATGGGTTAAATATTGAATGCATTAAGAATTCCCTCTAGAAAAAATTTTTCTCTTAAATACTCTATAAAGCAAACAGAGAAAACCCTTCTTCTAATAACATCCCTGTTCTGCATTCCGATTTTTTTATATCATAAAATGCACCATACATCTTTCTACAAAATAATAGGGCATTGCCTTTTGTGTCTTTGTTCATTCTTAAAGTGTTTATTTGTTAAAATTCTGATTTATCTGGTTCTTGGGCTTCTCTGTTCTTGCCCTTTTAAGGCCCTTCTCTGGACAGTCACAGCTCTTCTGGGCCCCAACCCAAAACCTTCATGATGGGTAAACAGTGTATTGCCATGTAAGAGGGATGAGACTGAATATGAATGTTCTGGTAAAACGGTTATGGTAGAGAAATCTGCGTTTCAGGAAAACTACTGAATTATACTCAGTTTTTTTTTTTTTAATAGTGATCCATTCCTTACATTCTGGCAGAGAAGAATTTGCTTAGATTTTTGAGAAGGAGGGTAAAGTTCAGTTTATATGCATCTCCTTTTTTAATCCTTGACCTTCTGAGGTAAATAACAAGGCACAAAAGGGCAAGGCAATTTGTCTGAGGTTAAAAAAAAAAAAAAAATTCTAGTTAAGAGTGCAGGACCATGGAGTGAAGGTTGAGTTTGGCCTCTTTGCTGGGTTCTCTGCCCTGGGTCGGCAGCACCAGCAGCACCAGTAGCACCGTGGTGTGTGTGGCAGCCAATTCTGCTGCCACGTGTGTGTCCTGGTGCTTGGGTTGCAGTATTTCTGGGAGTCCGTGGCACGTGGAAAGGGAACCTGGGAGCTTGTACACTCAAGTGCAGCACACGTCCAAAATTTTAGTTCAGCTCCAAGGGTCAGCTTTTGCCCCTTGAAATATATTTGTGCCAGAGTTATAATGACCATGAATACTGAATAAACCATGACTAGAGACTGTGAATGAAAGGGAAAAAAAAATATATATATATATATAAAATTAGAAGGAATATATATGTATACATATATATATATGTATATATATATATATTTTTTTTTTTTCTTTAAGGGTACTTTTTGCTTTGCCTTTTTCTCTGAACTTAACAAATCCACAAATTAGCTGATCTTAGTTGTGTCTTGATCATCTTAACCACTTATAAATTCAAATGCATTCTTAACTCATAGTGCTACCTTCCCTGGGCTGCCAGATCCTGCAGTGTCAGGGTGAAAAGGGCCCGATTGCTTTGTGGACATGATGGGACAGCCTCGTGTCAATGGAGATGCGGGTGTTGTAGTGCACTGCTGTTCATCGTGATTAGTGTAGCTGTCTACAGACCTGGAGCAGCCCATCGGAGGCTCCTCCTGATCCTGCTGTTGAGGAACTTACTTCTAAGGAGCTTTTCTGGGCACTGATAGACTCTTCCAGGATTTGGCAACCACCTTTGGACACCAACTGGTAGTTTCCCTGATCATCTGAAGTAGGCAGGAACCTGTGGGTTAACAAAGGCTGTGCTCTATCCTCTGTGGTCCTGACTTTGCTACCACACTGTGTCCCTCTAGGCAAGTACTTAGCCCCTGGTTGCCATGCTAATTCTTCACTAGGCTCTAGTAGCACTGGTGTGCATTGGTCATGCTGGTAGCTCTGAGGACATCAAACTGGGGAATAAAGTAGCGTTATGCTGTCTCACAGTTACCCAAGATATTCAAAAGCAAGTCTCTTCTTGAACTTAGCTCACAGAGTTTGAAATAGAAGCCAAAAAAGGCTGTTCATGGAGAAGGATGGTCTCTCTTTACATTTCTCCCTTCCCGGCAAACAGCCATGATTTTGGGACTTGGAGTTCCTTCTTACATCACTTGGGGATAAAAGATATAAAACTGGATCAACCTATTTTGTACCTCGGGGCAGAGCAGGGATCTATCTTCAAGAACTGAGCCCTCTTTGAACTTAAAAGTAATATTTCTACTTTCTATAAAACACCAATTCCTTGGCAGTCCCTGCAGCCATTTGGTAAGGAAAAGATCTTAATTAGCTGTACCTCACAAAACTCTGTTATTCACATTAAGATGTAGGATTTTCTAAGCTAAATACAATGAATATACATGTCAGCATCATTCAGAAGTATTTACGGAGTGTCTGTCACATATATACCATTTTTGCAGATTCTGTGTAAGGCAAAGTTTTTATCCTTGAGGACTTTTCAAGAAGTTAAAAGGGATGCATACGTTAAGATATCAAGAACAAAGGCATGATAATACATGCAAAGAAAAGATATTACAGGCAACAAGAGTTGTATAAAGTTGGAGGGAGGAGAGATTTCTGTAATAGGAATATTTGGGATGACCTAGATGATGAGGGACAGAGAGCACAAGAGGCCTTGAAGGGTGGGTATCATTTACAGAAGCTGTAGGGAGGAGGAAGTGCTATTCAGAGAGGGAGAATAATTAAATGAGAAGAGAGTCCAGATTGTCAGTTGTTTGAGAAATAATTTGTAGTACTGTACCCAGAATCTTAGTTTGCTTTCTTTTGAAAGAACTCCCAGTTCCTGCTCACAGGGTCGGCTTGCCCTGGGAGCCATTCCTACTGTAGGTTGTGAGAGGAGACCCAGTGATTGAGTTATTCTTTTTAGGTGGCTACCATCGGGAGGTGGGATTCTGTGAGACTCTGTAGACTGGCCTATAGCATTCCAAGGCCTGGCCCCTTCAAATGTGCAAGACCAAAGGCTGATCTGTCTTCACCTTCAGCAGGTAACTAGTGAGCCATTCATGACACAGATAGGCTCAGACACATAGACTCAAAGATAAACATCAGTTCCCAGATACCGTACATTCCCATACCTGTTTGGGGAGATAAAAATCAGTTCCTAAAGTCAAAATATCTAAGTGAGGTTGGTATCCCTAGAAACGGAGCCTCTGCCAGGCACTGGAGTACCTGTAATTTATTGAAAGGAGAATTTTAGAGACTAAGAGAAGTGAGAAAGGGGAGGGTTGGAGCTGAGTAAGGGTGGCATCCTGGGCGAAGTCTGTCCCCGACCTGATCAAGGGGGAAGAGGGGAGGTGACGGGGCTGGGTTCTGGGACATAAAATTGTACTTTAGAGGAACAAGCTATACTTTTGATGTAAGAGACTATACTTTTTTTTTTTTTTTTTTTTTTGCAGTTTCTCAATCCATTTTTATTTTGAGTCTTAAAAGACAAAAGCACTAAAAGAAATCAGTTAGTTACCCAATTCCAATTCTGTGAAATTTGGATTTCCCTTCCAATGTGTCTTCACAGACAACTCCAGAGAAATACTGAACAGTGTGTTTTTTTTTCCCTTGGAGAAGTAATATGTTTCCATTAATTTAAAAATGGGAAACAAGAGAGAAACAAAAATTCATAAGTTCATGAAGAGGAGATGATTAACATTCAATATTAGGCATTTGTGGTTCACATGTTTTCTTTTTCTAATATGTATGTATAAATATTTTAAAAAACACAAATATATTTTATTTCTTGTTCCTCTACTTAACAATATGTGAGGCTATACTTTTGAAGCCAGTGTTGGGCATGGGTTGTGGGTTCTGATGGGAGAAGAGGGGAGACTAGGCTCTTAGACTCAATCCTGGGCAGCGGGGGACTTGGAGAAAAGGAGTAGGTATGAGTTGCTGACAGCCAATACTCCTAGCAACTGGATAGTGAACTTACAAGTTCAGTGAAGTAGACGTGGTCAGAATTAGGCAAGTACACCGCAGCATCTGCTACAATTCAGTAAAATAACTTACATCATTATGCAAACTCACCATTTTCCATCCTAACCCACCTGCCCAGGCTCGGACTGGACCCTAAGGCAACTACTGTACACAAACAGGGCCTATCCTATAGCCATCTGGTGGTAGCATGCAAGAAGAGGTCAAAGCTTTGACATTTATTTTTTATTTTATTTTTTGCTGTAGGCTGATGGCTCTCCTCAGAAGGTCAGGGTGTCCTATTCCATTCTCTGTAAACAAAAACAGGGCAATTATGGACCGTCTAAGTACTAACAGACTTAGGGGTCAGGAACTGTGTGAGAATATGTGTAGATTTTCTCTTTATACAGGGAAGTAACATTGGTCTTGAACTTGAAATAGCTCTGTTTTTTGGCACTTCAAAAATTGATTCATATTTAATTGGTTTATAGTATTTATTTGACCAGCATACTTCCTCATTAAATGGAAAAAAACAAATCAGAGGCAAATTTATTTTAGACTCCCAGATTTTTGTACTATAATTGAACCATGAAAGCTTTAACATTAAGTGTAAAAAGAAATGGAATGAGCTATAAATTTTGATCTGGGCAATGTGGAGTAGGTGAAAATTCAGTGGGGAGTAAGAATGATAGGAATGAATTGTTCCAGGTTGAAAAAATAAATAAAACCACCAAATCAAAACACTTTGCTCAAAATTGGCCATTTTTAGATTTTATACCTATGGTTGTACAAAATAAGGATCATAGGGTGCAAATAATTTTGAAACCAATTTCTTTTAAATTAATAATGATTAATTTCATCTGTTATAAACTTATTAAAATAAAACATACACCTTTAAATGGATCATCTTCCATTTTACAAATGTGCCATAATGCATTTATTTAATCTATTAAACATTTAATTTATTTATAGGGCAGTGGCATTTTGATTTTAATTATGTATAGTGCTGACCAAGGTATCCTGAATAAATATTTGGGATTCAGGTTGTGTGGTCACAGATTTGCCTTTGTTATTGAATGAAATTTGTAAGAGTAAATTTGCATTTTGGAACAACAAAATTACTAAGTGGTTGTGTTCTTGATGACAGGACTCATGATGGAGGCCAAATGCTATTTAAAAGTATAATTTTATTTTAAAAATTATCCAACAAATATGTACTTTCCACAAGCAGAATTTTCCATTCCGAGACTTCTGAGGTTAAGGAAATTGGGATAATCCTTATTGCCACAGTTATATTAAAATACACCACAATAAAGGCATTATATTAAGTAGTTAGTGACTCCAAGAAAATGATTTTTAATTAGAGGAAACCCAAACAAATGACATTTAATCACTAGCCATTTTTGTAAGACATTTGCTGCTAAGAATATTTGAGAAATACTCGATCTGAAAGTCAATACAAACCATTCTATCATTCAGACTGTCAGCTGGTCTAGAGACTTAGATACACTCGTAGCTGGTGTATCTCACAATTCTTGCCTATGAATCTAGTAGGGTGCCACTGTGTGATGCTATAAGTTCTTCTGTCCCAAGAACAGAAATCCTAACAGAAAGATGCTAGAGTTCAGGTAGAGATAGTCCCAAGGCTAGCGGATGTTGCATTTCTATGAGCTCTTAGAACACACACACACACACACACACACACCACACACACACACATTAATGTAAAACAAAATATCAAAAGACTAATTCAAACTCAGCTACATCATGAAACTAGCTGGCTTAGATTCACCTTCATGTGTGTGTGAGTTTCTGGCATAAAGTGAGCCACTAAATTGGAACAGAGGGAGATTCCTAATCTTTTAGTGCAGGAAAGCACTTATTGAACTGATCTAATCCCTCATTTTCTAATAGGAAAACCTCATGTTAGAGAGGGTAAACAACTTATTTCGAATGAAAAAAATTGTAAGGGCAGAGTTTAGGTTCATACCCAGGTCATTTAATATCCAAATCCAGTGTTCTTTCATTTCACCTATTAAATCTCTATTTTGCTCTGGAATGTATGAAATTATGACTATCCAACTGAAGGCTTATATTAACTATAAACATTATAACTAGAATCCTGCAAATTTAATATTTTTTTTTAGTTTGTTCAAGTTCAGCAGTTAGGCCTGAACCTGAGTCCTGATCTCGTACCTAACTTCACTTACAGCACGAGATTCATCACCTGCTGCACCATCTTCTCCACCACCTACTGGTTCCTGAGCTCAGTTTGGTTACCAATCACCAGGTTAGGCCTGCCAGCAATGTGACGAGAGACTATGAAGGTACTGGAGACTAGGACTTCTGGTCCTAGTTTCCTGGTTGCTGGAGGACCGGGGACCTGGAGGTGGGAATGGGCAACATTCAGAGTAAGAAGGAGGCCATGAAACACCTGGATTACCATTGACCTTCTACCTGGACAAAGTGAGGAGCCTAGGAACTGATAATCAAAGTCTGAAGAGCAAAATTTGGAAACATCTGTAGAAGAAAAGGCTCAGGATCAGAGACTAGGGGCAATACTTCAAGACCATAAGGAACTGTGGGTTCAGATCTCTTCAAATTCTGTGGACATTGCCCATATTGCTCTGTACATCAACAATGCTCATCTTGCTGCTGCAATATAAAGCAACAACTTTGAAGTAGTAATTAAAAGCCTTCCAACTAAGAAAATCCTAGTACCAAATGGATTCTCAGCTGGGTTCTACCAGATCTTCAAAGGAGAACTAATGCTGATTCTTATCAAATTATTCCATGAAAAAGAAAAGAAGGGAACACTCCCAAATTCAATCTATGAAGGCAGTATCATCCTGATACCAAAATCAGATAAAGTGACATCAAGAAAACTACAAACCAATATCCCTAATGAACATAGACACAAAAATCCTTAATAAAAATATTAGCAATGTACACTCAAAAGCACATCAAGATTTTGCACCATGATTAAGTTGGTTTCATCCCAGGGATCAGGATGGTTGAACCTATAAATATGATTCATCACATAAAATAGAATCAAGGATGAAAATCACATGATCATCTCAATGGATTAGAAAAATCTTTACAAAATCCAATACCCACTCATATTAAAAAACATAGAAGAAATTAGTGGCAGAAGAACTTACCTCAACATCATAAGAATATATATGACAAACCCAAAATCAACATCATGGAGAACATGAATGGATAAAAACTGAAATCATTTTCTTTAAAATCAGGAACAAGACAAGGATGTATCTCTCAACAATGCCTATCAATATACTTCTTGAAAGTCTAGCCAAAGTAATCAGGCAAGAGAAGGAAATTAAAGGGATAAACATAGGAAAAAGAAGAAGTTGAATTCTCTCTATTTGCTAATGACATGATCCTCTATCTAGATGATCCCAAAAAATCCAACTTCCAGAGCTGATTAACAAATTCAGTAAAGTAGCAGGATGCAAGACTAACATACAAAAATCAATAGCTTTCCTATACTCCAACAGTTATTCTGCTGAGAAAGAAATCAGGAAACCAATTCCTCGGGGCGGGGGGGGAAGACAAAACAAAAACTTGGGAATAAATCAAACCAAGGAGACAAAAGTACTTTAAAATGAAAATTATAAAACACCAAAGAAAGAAACTCAAGAAAACTTCAGAAGATGGAAAGCCCTCCTATGTGCTTGGATAGAGAGAATTAATATTGTGGAAATGGTCATGTTGCCAGAAGAGAACTACAAATTCAATGCAATTCGCATTAAAATACAAACAACATTCTTTACCAAACTAGATAAAACAGTTCTTTTTTTAATTTTTTAATTTTTAATTTTTATTTTTTATTGTAAACAAATGGGATACATGTTGTTTCTCTGTTTGTACATGGAGTAAAGGTAACCATTTGTGTAATCATACATCTACATAGGGTAATGGTGTTTGATTCATTCTGGTTTTTTTTTCCCTTCCCTCCACCCCTCCCACCCTTCTTTTCCCCCTATACAGTCCTTTCTTCCTCCATTCTTGCCCCCCTCCCTAAACCGAACCCTAACCCTAACACTAACCCTCCCACCCCCCATTATGTGTCATCATCTGCTTATCAGTGAGATCATTCCTCCTTTGGTTTTTTGAGACTGGCTTATCTCACTTAGCATGGTATCTACAATTTCATCCATTTGCCTGCAAATGCCATAATTTTATCATTCTTTATGGCAGAGTAATATTCCATTGTGTGTGTGTGTGTGTGTGTGTGTGTGTGTGTGTGTGTGTATATATATATATATGTATATACATATATATACATATCACACTGTGATATATATATCACAGTTTCTTATCCATTCATCAATTGAAGGGCATCTAGGTTGGTTCCACAATCTGGCTATTGTGAATTGAGCAGCTATGAACATTGTTGTGGCTGTATCTCTGTAGTATGCTGATTTTAAGTCCTTTGGGTATAGGCCAAGGAGTGGGATAACTGGTCAAATGGTGGTTCCATTCCAAGCTTTCTGAGGAATCTCCATACTGCTTTCCAGAGTGGCTGTACTAATTTGCAGCCCCACCAGCAATGTATGAGTGTACCTTTTTCTCCACATCCTCGCCAACACCTATTGTTGCTTGTGTTCTTGATAATCGCCATTCTAATTGGGGTGAGATGGAATCTTAGGGTGGTTTTGATTTGCGTTTCTCTTATTACTAGAGATGTTGAACATTTTTTCATATATCTGTTGATTGCTTGTAGATCTTCTTCTGTGAAGTGTCTGTTCATTTTCTTAGCCCATTTGTTGATTGGATTATTCATATTCTTGGTGTAGAGTTTTTTGAGTTCTTCATATATTCTGGAAATTAGTGCTCTATCTGAAGTATGAGTGGCAAAGATTTTCTTCCACTCTGTCGGTTCTCTCTTTGCATTGCTGATAGTTTCCTTTGCTGAGAGAAAGCTTTTAGTTTGAATCTATCCCAGTTGTTGATTCTTGCTTTTATTTCTTGTGCTATGGGAGTCCTGTTAAGGAAGTCTGATCCTAAGCCAACAAGTTGAAGATTTGGACCTACTTTTTCTTCTATAAGATGAAGGGTCCCTGGTTTGATTCCAAGGTCCTTGATCCATTTTGAGTTGAGTTTTGTGCAGGATGAGAGATATGGGTTTAATATCATTCTGTTGCATATGGATTTCCAGTTTTCCCAGCACCATTTGTTGAAGAGGCTATCTTTTCTCCCTTGCATATTTTGACCCCTTTGTCTAGTATGAGAAAATTGTATTTATTTGGGTTTGTGTCCATGTCCTCTCTTCTGTACCATTGATCTACCTGTCCTTTTTGGTACCAATACCATGCCGTTTTTGTTACTATTGCTTTGTAGTAGAGTTGAAGATCTGGTACTGCGATACCCCCTGCTTCGCTCTTTAGCAAATCGCATACAAAAATATATTAAAAAGATAGTGCACCACGATCAAGTGGGTTTTATCCCAGGGATGCAAGGTTGGTTCAACATCTGGAAATCAATAAATGTTATTCACCATATCAACAGACTTAAAGTTAAGAATCACATGATTATTTCGATAGATGCAGAAAAAGCATTCAATAAAATACAGCATCCCTTCATGCTCAAAACACTAGAAAAATAGGGATAGTGGGAACATTCCTTAACATTGTAAAGGCCATCTACACTAAGCCCATGGCCAATATCATTCTAAATGGTGAAAAACTGAAAGCATTCCCCCTAAAAACTGGAACAAGGCAGGGATGCCCTCTTTTAACCACTTCTATTCAACATCGTCCTTGAAACTCTAGTCAGAGCAATTAGACAAACCAAAGAATTAAAGGGATACGAATAGGAAAAGAAGAACTCAAACTATCCCTGTTCACTGATGACATGATTATATATTTAGAGGAACCCGGAAATTCCACCAGAAAACTTTTAGAACTCATAAGTGAATTCAGTAAAGTAGCAGGTTACAAGATAAATGCTCATAAATTCAATGCATTTTTATACATAAGTGATGAATCTTCAGAAAGAGAAGTTAGAAAACTACCCCATTCACAATAGCCTCAAAAAAAAAAAAAAAATACTTGGGAATCAATCTCACAAAAGAGGTGAAAGACCTCTACAATGAGAACTACAGAACACTAAAGAAAGAAATTAAAGAAAATCTTAGAAGATGGAAAGATCTCCCATGTTCTTGGATAGGCAGAATTAATATTGTCAAAATGGCCATACTACCAAAAGTGCTATACAGATTCAATGCAATTCCAATTAAAATCCCAGTGATGTACCTTACAGAAATAGAGCAAGCAATCATGAAATTCATCTGGAAGAATAAGAAACCCAGAATAGCTAAAGCAATCCTTAGCAGATAAAAAGTTCTTAAAAATTCATATGAAATAATAAAAGATTCAGAATAGCCAAAGCAATACTGAGCAAGAAGAGCAATGCTGGAGATACTACATTACGTGATCTCAAAGTATATTACAGAGCTATAGTAACAAAGCAGTATGGTATTGGCATTAAAAAGACATTAATACTCATAGAAAAGGAAACACAGAGACCAATTCACAGAGATATAGTCATGTGATCTGTAATTATATAATCATATAATCCTTGACAAAGTTTCCAAAAAGGTTAAAACACACACACACACAAAACCCAATCAATAAATGAACAAATGATCTAAACAGCTATTTCTCAAAAGAATAATACAAATGGCCAAAAATAAATGAAAAATGTTCACTATCCTTAGCAATCAGGGAAATGCAAACCAAAACTACACTGAGATTTCATATCACTCCAGTTTGAATGACAATCTTCAAGAATACAGAGAACAATAAATGCTCATGAGGTTATCCGGGAAAATGTACATCATTGGTGTGAGTGCAAATTGGTGTAAACATTCTGGAAAGCAGTCTATTTTAAAAAGACTAAAATACTAGAAATGGAATCACTGTGTGACTCAGCTATCCCACTCCTTGGTATTTATCCCAAGGAGCTAAAATCAGTATACTATAGTGAAATATGCATATCAATGTTTACAGCAGTGCAATTCACAGTAGTCAAATAGAACAGAGGAAGGGGGATGGGGAGAGGAGGAGAGTGAAAGATGAGGTACCTTGAAGTGGAGCAAATGATACTATATGTTTTTGTGAATTGTCAAAATGAACCCCACTATTATGTCTAACTATAAAGTATTATTATTTTTTTAATTGGCAATTAGCTAACCAGATTTGAATGTTCTTTAAACAGGAGAATTGTTTTGGTCTTTATGCTTTGGAGAATAAATTTAAACCATGATCTGTCTTTCTTGAGTCTACATCTGCCTGCTCTCAGACTCAATCCTGTGGCTAAAAGCATAGCCAAAAATAGTAACACAGAAAAATAGATACAAACAAGTGGTAAGAGGGGTAAGCAAACCATGGTGGAGCAGCCTGTGCTGTTTACTAGATTCAAATCTTAAAATAGGAACAGGGATAATCTTGTGGACACAGTCTTATTCTGAAATAAAATATATTATTCCAACCATCAGCTGTCCTTGTGGCTAATGTTAATTCACCTTTGCAACAAGTTACTTTGTAGTTGACATAGTATCAACAGATTTGCCAGCAACTGAGACTCACATTAGGGTGGTTTGGCTCCTTGTTTGGAAGCTCCGAGGCTTTGATCAAGTTGTGGCTTGCACAGAATGGTAGAGCATTCTTCAGAGCCGTGAGGTGGGAGGCAGGGGAGGATTCTCTGATCCCAATCATTTTCTCTGATGTAGATGTTGTTGGGTGGCTTAGGTGCTATTAGCAGCTAGAATCAACCCTGTACCATGGGTGGGGGCACGAGGAATATGCAGCAAGCTAGGAACTGCAAGCTGTTTGATCTTGCAGAAATTCATTTGGGGCCAGGAGATGATGCTTTCTCTTATGCTTGATTTTTTTCATGAAGAACTTGGACATTTTGAATAGAGTTCTTTGAAAAAGTTTTATGAGAAGTGAGAGAGAAGAGTTTTCCACTCTGCACATACTAATTGTGTGATTTTTCCCCCTGTAATCTATTCAAGGGTATGAGAAGATAATTAAGCAGACCAGTATTCCAGTGAACAGACAATTCTTTGAGGACAGAGATTATCCCTCAGTTCTGTAGAATTATGACATTAAGCCAACATTCCATAAAAAAGGATCAGTAAATTGTTTTCTGTAAAGGGTCAGCTAGTATTTTTATCTTTGCTGGCCATATTGTTTGTTAGAACTACCTAACTCTGTGGTTTCAGGGTGAAAGCAACCAGAGACAATAGGTAGACCAAGTGTAACTGTGTTTCAATGAAAGGGAGCATGTCATAAAGAGGGTGTTTTCAGGGAGGAAGTGGCTCAGTGGTAGAGTGTAAAGTGTTTGCCTAGCATGTATATGGCCCAGGGTTCCATCTTCCAGTACCACAACAAAATATAAAAATGAAGGAGTTTTCAAATTTGTAGTCTGCAATCCTTGCCAGACTACATATTTCATATCTGCTATAGATGTACTGGTGCTATATTTTCCCAGTTTCCCAGAGAGAGATTTGGGGAATATCTCTGATTCCTCTTTCTCTGTATTTTTCACATTCCTCCATTAATATTGTTGATGCTATTTTTTTTAAACGTATTTTCTATATCTCCTCAGTAGGAACAATTTTGATCAACCTAAAACTGGTTTAAGTCATTTATTCTCCACCTCATTATGAGGCACATTTCCTTCATAGCTCCAGTTACAGCTGAAGTTGACTTATTTGTTTACTTACTTATTTTTTTAATTTCCAATATTGGAATGTAAATTTCTTGAGAACAAGAACTTTGTCTTTTATTTTTGTACTGCTATAGAGTGGTGCCTGATACAAGGCAAAGCAGGTAGTCTGTGGAATATCCCTTGAAAGAAAAAGGACCTTGCACCAGTTCCCCCTGCTTCTATTTCCCTACATTCCCTGGTAATCCTGCACATAAATTTCAGGGTTCTTAAATCAATCAAGGTCCATAGGGAAAAGATAGCACTTTAAAAATAGTATAAATAAAGGAGAGCTTAATAAAGGAGATTTTAAAGAAAGTGTGCAGGTCAGAGAAGAGTGGGTTGTTAACCATCCCTAGGCATAGGGTAATAAGTGAGAGAGTTGTCACAAAAGCCTGAAAAGAGGGTCTCATTAAAAGCCCCTCTGTGACTGACAGAACCTGTGTCCTTTGGTTCTGTGTCCTCTGTGTCCTTTGGCCAGCCAGAGGCAGCCTCCAGGATGGGAGCTGGTCAGTAAATGCCCTCAATTTGTCCTCATCCCTCCTTCAGATGGCCTGCTGGGGCTCTTACAAACCCACCTACAGAGGCAAAGAAACCAGTGGTACAACCCATAGAAAACAGCCCGGTGGATTCTGGAGGGGTAAACAAAACATCTGGTACCATCTTTTGACCCTCAGCATCCACTTGTGTTTTCAGGAAAATTTTGTCTCCATTACAGGGACATGTAAAGTCCCATCAGCTACTGAATCATGATAGGATGATGTCAGTTCTCTTGCCTGAAATGAAAGCATTAATGATTACTAGTATTCTTCATGTAAGGTAGTGGGGGTGGGGAAAGAAATAGAAATAATTACCACAACCAATAGCTGATATCATCCCCTTTTCTGTAAATGGAATCAGTACATTGTGGCAATCAGAGTTCCTTTTTCTACCACACATTCTCTGTCTCCTTTTCCCTCTACCAGCCCTGTGATTAAAGAGGGATTCTCTCCTTGTATGATAGTCCATGCTTCTATCCTTATGAGATCCTAAAATAAATCAGCAAAACAATTCCAGAGTCCAAATATGAGTGTCTGTGACCTGGGGTCACTTTTGGTACTACTGGTAGAAAAAATAGGAAACACCACAACTCAAATGAAGAGACTTCGAGTAGCAGTTAATAAAGGGACTATCCCAAAAGGGTATGGACAGAGAATGGGGAAGACCTGTCATGATTTTAGAGTTCCCTAGGCTACTAACCTAGGCACAGAGGTAAGGATTCATCTCTATAATCTGAAATGAGAGGGTTCAATGGAGAACACAGCTCCAGAAGAGCTATTTTCTTGGGTGGAGAGACAGAGCCATCCTGAAGTAACCCTGCAGGGCAGAATTTGGGGGACATGCCCTTACCTTATCCCTCTCCAAGGTGCTACTAGAGTTTTCTACTGGTCAAAACCACACCGAAGCCAGAGAACAGAAAAACTTGGTGTGGTCCATACAGAGCAGCTTCTTCATTTGTTTGTTATTTCCACAATCCCAGCGTGCTGGGGACTTGAACCCGAGTCTCCAGCATGAGAGGCAGGCACTCTACGAGATAGTCTATATGGCCTTCCAGAGCAGCTTCTTAAGGTCAGCAAACAAGTAGAGGAAGGTATGAGAGGATCTCCAAGGGCAAAGGAAGAGTTTCTGGCACCTTGCTGTTCCTAAAACACATCATATGACTGTAAAACAAAACAAAATTCCACCTTTGATGGTTTTCCACTATAGAATAAAATCCAAACTACTTCAATCTGCTACCTAAATTCTCCCACAATCTCTCTTCACCACAGCTGTCTGACTTTGATTTTTATATCATTTTCCCATCCATGCTATTTGTGCCACACACTATATTTTTGTTTCCCTTTGTAACTCGTAGCAGAAAGCAATTCTCCATCATCTGTTCTTTCAACTCAAAATTTTTTTGCTACTGTCGAGCGTACATTCAATTATAGTGTTTTCTTCCCTTCTCTCGTTGCACTTATTCCACACACAATCTGCTTTTGTTTGAGGTATCCCCTGCTGTATTCCTGAATTGCATGAGGTGTTTTGATTACATCATTTAATTCTCATGGGAAACCAACAATGTGACTATTTTTATTCGATATTAAAGAGAACTGGCTGTAACCTCCCTACTCTACTGATAAATCTTAGTGTAACTAATGGTGGGACAGCCTGATGTGCCAAGCCCTCTGATGTGACATGATGTGAAGTACAGAGTGCCTCCTAGGAAGGATTCTTGCCAAAACAGTTATACTAAACCTAATTGAGACTTTAGATTTGACAACCAATTTGCAGGAAATATGAGGAATCGAAGATTTTGTTGAAGTTTCAGATGAAGAAGAAACAATGGGACCAAGATATGAAATGGGACCTCCTCTGAGACAACTGGTCTGATTTCTGGTAAAAGCAATTTTATTGAAAAAAATGAAAAAGGAGATGGAAAACTATTCTAGCTTAAGAGACCCAGCAAATATAACTGCCAAATACAATGCGTAGTCTTAGATGTTATCCCTGTTTGCCCAAAGTCATAAAGCATGTGGCAGCAGGGTCATAATTCCAGTTTATCTTGCTCTGCCCACAATTGTAGACATGGTGTGCCCTGCCCGTATCCTCTTGGCACTCACTATTCTCTTGCCATTCCGTGTCAAAGCTGCCTGACTTCAAGTACCGGAGACTCTGCTTTAAGGCTTGTGCAAGTCCAGAGGTATTGGAGTAATGGTCTTGAGGGCAGCCCCAGACAGTAAAGGGGGCAGTTGGAGGATAAATATCTCAGCTTCCTTTTTTGAGTGAACAACTCTGAGTTTCATCTATCTCCTCCATTTCCCAGAGGTCCCAATGGGATTTATTCCCACTGACTCACAGAATCAATTTTGTCACTAACAAACTCTCTATGGGCCTCCTTCCCTCCCTGTCTCACTTCCCTGTTCCTCCAGTGCTTCCTGGGATTATGTTTCTTTTCTCTTTTCTTTTCTATTTTTTATTTATTTATTTATTTTTGGTACCAAGGATTGAACCCAGGGGGCTTAATCACGGAGTCACAGCCCATTCCTTTTTATATTTTGAGACAAGTTCTTGCTAAGTTTCTTAGGGCCTCACTAAGTTGCTGAGGCTGGCTTTGAACTTGTGGTTCTCCTGCCTCAGCCTCCCTAGCTGTTGGGATTACAGGCATGTGCCACCACACCCAGCCTGGGATCACTTTTCAAATAAGCCACTAACACTCATCCTTTCCTAAGGCCTGCCTCTGGGCAACCAAAAGGAAAACAGTGTCAAAACTCCTGCTCTGTTCACTGGACAACCCAACCTTCTTTATTCATTCTGTCCATGATGAAGTTGACCAGAGGCTGTATGACATAGCGTATAAAAAAGGGACTGGGTTTTACAGTCACAAAAACCCCAGGTTCCCCTGACTTCCTGCCAATTGCCTGACTTGAGGCAACTGAAGCTCTTTGAGACTCAACATTCTTAGTGGTGAAGTAGGAAAACAGTAGAGAAGTTCCTCTATTTACACTTTCAACTCAAAACTTGTATAGGTATAGATCTTGCTGCATTTCTGGTACTAGATTTGTTCGTGAGTATCAGTGAGAGAGTTCACAAATCCAGGGAATAATAGAAGAAACTCATGGCAAGATGTTAGTGATAGCTTGAATAAAGTCATTTTGGACTTTTTGCATAAATGGATATAGAACAGCTTCTAGGAACATGACGTGCTGGTGAGTCAAGGAGGGACTGTGCCTATTGGGCAGAGATGGCGTGAGAATGACATAATCATGTGAAGAACATAGACTAATCCCTGACAAAAGGGGTGCCCGGTGAAGGTGAATGAGAGCCTTTGTGGTTTCCTGTCTTACTCTAGATTTTAAGTTCCTAGATTACAGAAGCAGTGTTTGATTTGTCTCAGACGTTTCCTTATGGTTGTCGTACAAAAATGAATAAGATACTCTGCAACTTTCTTTTCATAATCCATTTGTAGTATTCATGATACATCATGCAAACCAACCGAGGAACCAGCAGCACACAGTGCTGCAATTCGACTTACCAAATGTAATGTCAATCATTTCCATAACTTCCTTATAGCAAACTTCTTCCTTCATTTCACTGTCCTGTTGTCATATCACCAGGATTGTTGTAATTCATTGTGTTCTTTCAGTTCATCTTTTCTGGGAACTTTCCTCTCTTGATTCTAAGTCTTTGGATTTCACACTTTAACTATTGACTTGATCTTCTTTGACTCCTTACCATGCTGAGGTGATTACTGGAGCTTAAAAACTTTTTTGATTTTCATATTACTGATTTCATCCAATTTCTGGCTTCAGTAGATTGAATAGCTATGATGACTAATGATATGTTCACAACTCCAATTTATTTTTTCTTAATAATAATTTATTAATATTGCTTAGTAACTCTCTTTCACCTTTGAGCTTTTCTTGAACTCTTTTCTATAAATATAGACTGTTAAATCCCACTTCTAATTCTTATATTATCTCTTTTTATTATTTTCTTCTTTTGTCAGGTTAATTACGTACATAAACACAATGGTGTCTTACTCTGTGGTATCTAAACGAGTGTTGTCCAATAAAAATTTCTAAGATGATGGAAATGTTCTGTTTGGGCTATCCAGTAAGGTAGTCACCAGTGACATGTGACTACTGAGCCCATGATATGTGATCAGTGTGACTGAGGAACTGAAATTTTAATTTAATTTAAATTTAAATAGTTGCATGTGGCCAGTGGCTACCCTATGGGATGGAATAAATCTAGATTTTGTTTCAGTTTATGCAACAGAAATATTTCTCATATTTATTGGTCTTAAATTTTCCTTTAAACATCTGTATAATCTTGCCTAAACCGTTGTGAATAAAAAAATTACTCAGGACTGGGGTTGTAGCTCGATGGTAGAGGCTTTCCTAGCATGTGTGAGGCACTGGGTTCGATTTTCAGCACCACATATAAATAAATAAAGGTTCATCAACAACTAAAAAAAAAAAATACTGTTGTCTTTAAAAAAATAAAAAATGATTCATTATTACTGTAGTCTAAGATCCTCCAAAAGAAAAGGAAAGAAGAATGGTTTATGGAATTACCCCCTTTGATCCTGAATAACATACTCCTAACAGGTTTGACCACTCAGCAATCTATTCCTGCATGTAAGGTAACATGCCACCTACGGAATAATGATTTTTAGATGAGAATTTTACATAGAAGCTAACAACTTGTTCAACTTGCCCCCAACTAAAATTGTGAAATAGATTATGTATTTTTGGGCTCCCTCTTACCTTTCTTTTCTGCCTCTTCTTGGGGTCTCCTTCTTCCCACTCTGGGGCCAGTGCCATCATGTTTCTCCAGCTGATCATACTACCATGTCCCCTTCACTCCCCCTCACTGTGGAAACTTCCCATGGCTCCCTCTATTTCAACTCGTTTACATTAAGATGTTAATGACTGATAAGATTCCTTTCTCTGTCCACTGAAAACTTATACCGTGGAGCTATACAGCACTGTGGTTCTGAGGACGGACTTTGGGGTAAGGTGGCCCTGGGTTTTTATCCTGAATTTACTAGCTTAGTGGCCTCAGTTGGGGCAAGTCACTTTACTTCTTTAGGTCTTCATTTCCTTGGGTATATTGTGGGCATAATGATAGTCCCTTCCCCTGGGGTTAATAGGAATATTAAGTGAAACATCACATGCAGTATCCTAAGGACATAATATAATCAAATAAATGTTGTCATTATTAAGAAAATTTGTAGGAAAAAATTGCTTGTATGCTCCCAAATGAATCTGTAAGGATAAAAGTGAAGCAACAGTGGATAATTTGGGGGGAAATTCCTAATGTTCCCCATAGGGTCCTCAATATATGTGTGTATTGCATCAATGAATAAATGATGAAGTCATGAATCACTTGGCTGCTTTTACAGTCAAATGTTTTATTTTTTAAATGGTCAAGATCACTTGCTAAGTCAGTAGTAAATGCAGCAGCAAAAATTAGTTTTACCTATATTTGTCTCTGTGCTCTCAAAAAGGTTGGCTACGTAAGATAAATACAAAACTGTTACCAACGACAAGTGTAATTGGGCAGGATGGGATTTTAAATTTCTACTCTATGTTCGGTCTTGTTTATATTTCTATAGGCATGGATTATTTTATAGTAAGAGAAAGCAATTGTATATAATCATACTAACAAAATAGTCACAAAGTAGCATCAAGCATCCTGAATTAATATCATAGTACCTTATGTGGATCCTCAGGATGTAATTCCTAAGTGAATATTTGTTATATTTGTTAGTTTTAACCAGAAAATCTGTTAGAGTTTTTAGTATATGTTTATGGTCAATGATATTAAAAAAAGGAAGATTCACATGAAGCTGATACAACAGGTCCTCAAAACGCACTCTCTCTCCCTCTCTCTCCCGCCCCGACCCCCACACACTCTCTTACACACACACACATTTTTGTAGAAATTTGATACAGGAAGTTCTAGTCAGAATAGGCTAACGTACTTACCAAACTTGACTGTGATCAAAGCTTTGATGTCATTGTGTACTCTTAATGGAACTATATTTTTCTGAGAAAGAGACAAAGAGAGAGGAGAATGGAAAAAAAAAAAAAAGACTGTCTGTCCTCAAAGCCAGTAGTTATTGCATAATAGTTTTTCCAATCCATGCAGAGTATAGTGGGAAAAAAATGTCAAAATTTCCTTTCAGACACTTGTATTTAAAAATGCTTTGCAATTAGTAGAATATGATATAGTAATAGGTGAATTGATTAACAAACATCCTACGGTTCATATTTTTATAGTTATTGCTTCCAGATTCAAGATAACTACAAAAATAAAGAAGGGGATTATTCTATATTTTATGCTTAAATTAAGAGAAGTATTCATTACTGATTTGGACACATTTGCCAGACCTACGTGATGTACCCCTGGTGAAGTCCTATAAGACATGACCTCTGAATATTGCTAAACTGTACAAAACTTCTAAATAAAACATTCCTATCTCTAACATGTTTGCCAAAATAATGAATCATAGTAGGCTGCTGTCGGTAAGCTAGCAGTCAGTGACGTGTGTTCATTTTGCTTTCCTCTAATGTTAGAGCAAGTGATCAGAGTTGTTATCACCAAAACCAAACCAATAGGAGCATTCTGATCCGCAGGGCAACTAATGACTCACATGGTTATCTCCTCAAAAAGTTCTGATGGGCCCTCACCACTGACTCAGAATTTGTCAATCATAAATAAAAATATATGCATATCTCCCCTTCCTTTCTCCTCCTTTGATCTTTTTAATAGCTACACTTCCTTTCCTTGGCATGTTTGTCAATATGGGACTGGCAGTAGGATTTATTGAAAAGTTGGCAAATGTGAGAGTGTATTCAAACTTTGGTGGTAAGTGACTACCACTACTACTCAAGCCGATTATCATTTGTACAACAAGAACATTCCTACTTACAGGAAATGCGAGTACTTACTGAAATATGTTAAATGTTTTTAATTTATTACATTGTAAGTACATGTTCACTGTAGAGATCTGTAAACACACAAAAATATAAAGAGCAAAATACAAGCAATGTATTGTTCAACTACCTAGACATTATTGCCAAAATATTTTGTTTTTTAACCAAAAAATACAATTTCGCATCCTGTTTTTTTTTTTCCACTTCATTTAATGTAAGTTATTTATCCTGTCACTAAATTAGAAATCTTCATTTTTTAAACTGTAAAATACTACATAAAGGCAATATCTGTACCTCTCTCTCTTCTTTAATCTTTAATTCCCAGTCCAAAAAAGACTAATGCATTACTAAAGGAAACTGAAGAATCCATGTCCTTGGAAATTTTCAGGACAGTGTGATTCCTCTCTATCCAAAGTGACCATCTAGTTTACTGAATGGAGATGGACTTTTTACTTTCAAGTCAATATCAGATTAAAAAGTTAAGGGAATGCTTACCATCAAATGAAGGTAATCCTGAGCTAGCACTGTAGAAAACACATTCACAATATAAGTAAAGAAGGATCTTCAAATTTTACTTTAAATTTCTTGAGCATTTCACCAAACGCTGTGGGAAACATGAATTTTCTTAATAGCTCCTCCATGAAAGAAACTGAGGTCATTTTGTGGAAGCTTTTAGAAAGTTAGTAAATTAGTAAAAAGGTCATATTTAAATCATAGGAATTTGGGATGGAAATAAGACATTTGGGGAATTCTAAAGTCAAGAGGGTTGGAATGGAGGAGAAGAATAGCTCCATACAATTTACATGGAATGCCAAGAAATTGCTTTCCATGACTGTAAAGCTGAGAAAGAGTGATTATTTTGGTTATGCCTTAGGGATGTAAACATCAGTGTCACTAAAGAAGCAGTTGGCTCAGTGGGATCCCAATGCACAACAGTCGTCACACTGGTAGTGAAGCATTCTTTTGTATCCTATATTTAAACTTGGCACCTGATGGGGAATACCCCTGGCATGGCTCTGGAATCAGTAGCACAGCTGTTTATTTCCACAGCTTGCTTTAGTTACTAGGAAGCTGCTGCCAGATTAGGGAGACAAAGGGCAATATGGATAAAAGTTGTACCAGAGCCCTTGAAATTGGTAGAACATTTCAGAAAGCTCTAATAATGACAGACCAGTTGGTCCAGGTTGTGCACAATTTACTTCTTCTCTTCCAAACCATAAGCATGATCAGAAGGAACAGCGTGGAATAAAAGCACTCTGCATTTATTCAAGGTCTGTCAGCAGAGTTCCCACTATATGATAGAGAATTTCATTTTCTGGAGATATGAGAGTGAACAAGACAAATGACATACTTGCTTTCTTCATGTATAATAAAAATCACATTCATTTTCTTATTTTTTAAATTAAATCTATAAGCTGTAAGAGGAAAAATAGAGCCCTAGCCTGTTTAGCTAGCAGAGAAAAGGAAATACATGAATAAACACACAAGAAAAATATTGGAATATGATAAGCACAATACACAAAAATTAAAACAGGACTATAACGGGGATTATTATAAGTAGGTGGCTATTTTATACTGGGTGATCAGGGAAGGCTTAAGGAGATGGTATTTATGATGAAATTCAAATGGCTAGAAGTTAGAACTGTTCAAAGATGGAGGAGGGGAACAGGCATAACACAGGAAGAAGCAGCGGTGAAGGTCAAGGCTTTAAGCTGGGTATGCTTGAGGAACTAAAAACAAGTGTGGCTGCACCATCCCAGCAACAGGGGATGGTGTTAATGGGGCAGACAAGTTCCAGATAATGGAAGGCTTTTTGGGCCAAGG
This sequence comes from Sciurus carolinensis, assembly GCF_902686445.1. NCBI lineage: Eukaryota > Metazoa > Chordata > Mammalia > Rodentia > Sciuridae > Sciurus > Sciurus carolinensis. The sequence continues at coordinate 94,309,841 of NC_062224.1, forward strand.
TCAAGTGTTTTGGGTTTATGCTGTTGAATGTATTTAAATGGGGGAGAAATATGATAATGTCATGGGTCACTCACTGTGTGGTGTTTGGCTCATTTTAATCATTCACACAACACTTAGTGGGTGCTAGACTGGATTGGTGTTGATTCTGGTGATATCCAGATGTATCAGACATATTCTTCACCCTACAGGAATTCCCATGCTAGTGGATACTTCTATCTTTTTCTGTCTCTTTTCTACTCTGGAAAATGGAAATACTAACTTCCAAATTGTTTAGGGTATTAGATATGGTGTATAATAAGGATCTGAGCAAAGAATCTGATTTTATAGCTTCTTATAAGTGGTAGCTGTTATTCTGGTTTCTCATTTCCATTAGGTTATATGAGAGCTTTTTTTTGGCACTAGGAATTGAACCCAAGGGTGCTTAATCACTGAGCCACATTCCCCGCCTTTTAAAAAAATTTTGAAACAGGGTCTCTATAAGTTGTTTAGAGCCTTGCTAAGTTGCTGAGGCTGGCTTCAATCCTGTGATCTTCCTGCCTCAGTGTCCAGAGCTGTGGTGTGCCACCACCCCCAGCTATGAGAGTTTTATAAAGTATATGAAATATAAAAATGTAATGATTTAGTGTTTCAAATAAATTTCTTCCTACAGAAAGTAATAAAATAACATCAACTTTTTGGAAAATGTTTGAGACATGCAATTGATTTCAGGAAAGGTAGAGACATTGTTTATACAAGGTGTATAAAATATTAGTAAATACCATATTTCATATTACTTGAAATATATGAATTGATTTCCGAGGACTTCTGTAACAAATTACCACAAATTGTGTAGCTTGAAAAAACAGACATTTATTATCTTATTTCTGTGAGTTACAAATCCAAAATCAAGGTTGGCAGGGCAACTCTCTGAAGTTTCCAGAGGCGAATTTTTTCCTTGCCTTTTCCTAGCTTCTGGTGGTGACTGGCGATCCTTGGTGTTCCTGGGTTTGAAGCTGTGCAACTACAGTTTTTGCCTCCATTATTGCATGGTGTGATAATGTGCTTCTGTCTCTATCTCTTCTCATAAGGACGGTAGTCATATTGGTTTAGGGCCCAACTTACAGTGGTAGGACCTCATCTTAACTCATGTCTTAATTATAACTGCAAAGACCCTATTAATAAATTCACATTCACAGGTGCCCAGGTTTAGGGCTTCAGCATTTTTTTGGGGTGGGGTGGGGGTACCGGGGATTGAAGTCAGAGATGCTCAACCACTGAGCCACATCCCCAGCCCTATTTTGTATTTTATTTGGAAACAGTGTCTCACTAAGTTGCTTAGCACCTTGCTGTTCCTGAGGATGACTTTGAACTTGAGATCCTCCTGGCTCAGCCTCCGGAGTTGCTGGGATTACAGGCAGGTGCTACCGTGCCGAGCTCAGCATATCTTTTTGAGGGTCACAATTGAACCCACAGCTAGCACATTCTCTCTCTCTGCACCTGTATGTTTATGTGTGTGTGTATGTGTAGACATCCATTCATGTTAAGTGTAGCACTCTAGAACTGTAAAGGAAGAGGAAATGGACTTGGCAGTATAGCATCTTGACTGAGAATGGATGCTGTAAGAGTTGGAAACAGAGGTTTTAGATTTTCAGTTGCTTTCTCTGTTGCTTCCAAAGGAAGGTGGATGCATTTTTTTCCAGGTTAATTTAATGTATATTATCTAGGACCACTCTGTGACTCTAAAACTATGAAAATTCTGATATCTTAGAAACTTCATAGAACTTTCTTCAATTCTTTTTTAAAATTGAGATGTAATTTGCATAAGTGGATGATTATTCAGCTACTACTACCATTAAGACCCAAAATGGTTCCATAGTCTTGCAAAATTTCCTACTGTGCTCTTATAGGCGGTCATTCTCCTCCACTACCCATTGGCAATCACTGATCAGTTTTTTGTTTCTTATATTTTTCCCTTAATTTTCCCTATTACAGGGTGTGATATAAATGGATTCAGACATATATGACTGATGAAGTGTATAGCCACTTGAATCTGGTTTCTGTCACTCAAAATATTGCATCTGAGATTCACCCATGTTTTTGTGTGTATCAATACTTTGTTCCTTTATACCCCTGAGTGATATTCTATGGTATGAATATACCACAGTTTGTTCATGATGCCCCAGAATTTTTTTGAGATATTTCTAGTTTTGTTAATTATGCAAAAAGCCACTAAAACGTGTTTACAATTTTTTGTGAATATATTTTCATTCCATTTGGGTAATAAACACTTCAGAGCAGGATTTCTGGATTATATAGTAAGAATTTTTTTTTTTTTTTTTTTTTTTTTTTTTTTGCAGTGCTGGGGATTGAACCCAGGGCCTTATGCTTGACAGGCAAGCACTCTACCAACTGAGCTATATCCCCAGCCCCAAGCGTTTGTTTAAATTTAAAGAAAGCATCAACCTGTTTTCCAAAGTGATTACCAACCATTTTACATTTTTATTGGCAATATATGTATTTCATTTTTTCATATCCTTGCCAGTGCTCAGTATTGTTTATTATGTATATTTATTTGTTTAATTTTAACCATTCTACTATTTACTAGTAATATCTGATTGTGATTAACTTGCAGTTTCCTTTTCATGTGGTCATTTACCATCTGTATTTTCCTTGGTGAAATGTTGTTTTCAAATCTTTTGTCCATTTTTGAAATTTGGGTTGTTATTTTTTTTGGCGATTTCTTCATATGTTCTAGGTACAAGTCCTTTGTCAGATAAACATTTGCAAATATTTTCTCCTAAAACATGTTTTGTATTTTCATTATCTTGATAGTGTCTTCCAAAAGGCAGAAGGTTTTGATTTTGATGAAGCCTAATTTATCCGTGTAGTCTTATGGATGGCACTTTTGGTGTTATATTTAGGAAATCTTTTTTTTTTTTTTTTAAATTATATTTAGCTTAAAAAAACATTTTATTTGAAGATGATTTTGTGGGTCAGTAACCTGGTATGAGTCAGGTGGAAGCACCTCATCTCTGTTCCATGATGTCTGGGCCTTCAGCTGTTATATCTTAAATACTTGAGGAATGGCTGGAATAATTCCATTGGGATCATGTGTCTGGGCTGCAGTCCTATCAGATGGGTTTCTCAGTTCTGTTCCAAGTGCTCTCTCCACAAAGTTATCTTGAGTTTCCTCATAGCACGCAGTTTCAGGGTAGCTGAATTTCCTACAGGTGGCTAGTTTCCCAGTGAGCAAATGCAAAAACTGCCAGACCTTCTTCAGACTTAGTTCTGGAACTGATTCATCATTATGTCCACTGTATTTTCTGTGATTACTTCAGGAGCACTTCCTACCTATAACCTCCCATAGTTAAAGCAGGACTTTCGCATTTACAGTACTAGGCATTGGTGATTTAGCACTGAGAGGAAAACACTGAGAAATTCAAGATCAGCCAGTGCCCAGTTCCTGGAGAACAGCTGGTGGAAGTTCTGACAGATACTGGGTCTTGATTCTTTTCCTGTTTTGAGTGACACTGAATCTGGAGCAGTAGATCTAAACTTACACTTAAGTTTGGGGCTGAAATTTATTGCTTACAGTTTTAGAGTTTTGATATCAGGAAGCCACTGGGTTTCTGGTGAGGGTCCCGATCCTAGTTTGCAGATGGCTGCTTTGCTGGGTACTCACTTGGTGGAGAGCTGTATTTAAGAAATCTTTGCCTAACTCAAGCCACAAATATTTTCTTCTAAAACTTTAGTTTTGGTTTTGCATTTATACCTATGATTCATTATGAGCAAATTTTTTAATAAAAGCATAAGGTATGGACTGAAGTTTTTATTTATTTATACAAATGATTTGTTACTACATAGTTGGTTGAAAAGACCTTTTTCCATTGGCTTCCCTTTGCATTTTGTTGAAAATTTATTGACTGCATATATGTGTACCTATTTCTGGTCCAATAATCCATGTCCCTGTTCTTTTACCAATATTGAACTGTCTTGATTATGTAGTTTTATGGTAAATCTTGAAATTGAGTATGTGGGTTCTCCAAATTTGTCTTCTTTCTAAAAAATGTATATATTTTTGGGCTATTCTAAATCTTTTGCCATTATTTTGTATCCCTTGTTGCTTTATATTAATCTATTAAATCTTTTACTCTGTCAAAGCTTGTTGCTTTCTGTTGACTAAGATTGCATTGGGTTTATACATAAGTTTGGAGAAATCTGATTTTTGAACTCAAAATTTATAAGACTTTTAATTTTAAAAGTAGAGACATTTCAAACATAGCCTATCTCTCCATTTATTTAGGTCTTCTTTGACTTTAAGACAGAGTAGGGAAACATTTACCCTGAACTACATCTTTGCCTAATTTGGTTAACATAATCATATACTAATAATATAACTTATGTAATATAATAAAGAGTAGAAACTTTTGTAATATTTGGTGAAGTAAGTTAATGTTAAATCACTCTATACCATGTGTGACTATTTTTAAAACATGATCACTTCTACTCATTATCCCAGGTAGTATAAAATAAAGTATACTTATGAATATCCAAAATGAGTTGATATTTATGTGTACCATTAACACTTTACTTTCCTTTAAACATTTTCATCCTATAAATGAATCTTTTATATTATATCTTTGAAAACATGGGAGTCAACGAAGGTTCTAAGATACATTATATACTCAGATGTCATAGGAGCCACAGGTACAGGTAACAGAAGTGGGAGAAATCAGCCAGAGTAAGAGCTAAGAGGAAAAGGTGAGGACCCTGGTAAAGCTGATAGTAGTGCCTGAAGGTAGAATGGCAGCTCAGCTTTAGTGATTGTTGCTAAGTGGGAATATGGTACCAGTGTTGACAGATGATTTTTTTTTAATGAGAAAAGTTCTACTACTACCTGTAAAAATTTCTCAAGTTTAAAATGCTAATTCAAAAATACCTAAGCTACTGTTTGCCAGAAAAATACACCTAGGGTTGTCTAGACTGTGATTTTTAGTTTTCAACTTCTAGCGTGACAGCAGCAGCAAAGGCTCCTATTGGATTATACCCATTATTTAATGTGCAATTCTGCTGCAGAACAATGAGATATCTATTCCTGGAAATAAATGCATGCTTATAATAGTGTGCTGTAGTTGGGGTTGAAACACACACACCACACACACACACACACACACACACACAAAACAAAAACAAAAACAAAAACAAAAAACCACCAAGGTATCCTGTTGTTGAGGAAATTAGGATACCACCTCAGTAATTGTACTGATCATCTCTGAGGGTGGACTTTGTGAGTTCAGGAGCAAAGGGTTTTATCTGAAATTTGTTAGGCAGCTTGAGGTTTATCTTTTTCTAACTGGGAACCCCTTTAGCCTCTGTGTCACAGTTTTAACATCTTTCAGATGAGAATACAGGGGAGATCTAAGATGGCGGACTAGAGGGAGGGAGGCTGCATTCCTTGTCGCTCTGTAACTCAGGTTTAAAGTAGAGGAAAATCTGTTTCTCTGTGAGGCAGTCCTTGCTGCTCATGGATCCCCTGCTGTTTATCCCATTTGTCCACCTTGATCACCTCATACGACTACTTTTTGAGTGCAGATTGCTCACTGACTGCTGTCTGTCATCTGCCATTTGCCCGTTTGCCTGTCTTTTGCCTGCCCACTGCCTGCCTTTCACCTACGCATCACCCACCACCTGAGGTCCACCTACTGATCATCTGCTGGTAGTTACAGACTACCTGCAGACTGCCAGCAGATCACCAGTTCCCTGCTGTTGCCTGAAAGTTCATTGTCACAGTACCTGCAGGTTTGGTTACACATGGATGCTGCCATTTTGGGACAACAGCCAGGACCTGCAGGATCCCTGGCCCGACCAACCAGGTCTGGCCTCCAGCACTCCTCAGCCTTACTGACCCTTCCCTGCTTCCAGGATCCCCAGCTCAACTGAGCATACCCCACATGGTCTCGGCACCCATGCCCCATGCTACTGCTCCACATTTGCCAACGTGTTTGGAAGCCAGTGCAGCCATCTTGGATTATTCTGGAAGCAGAAGCTGCCATTTTTAGGTGGGGCCAATCCCATCCTAAAATGCCTGCTGGAGACTGAAAGCTCATTGTCAGGTACCTTTTATGCATCAAGCTACTGCAGACTGGGGGGTTTGAATAGTATATGACTTATAGTGTAGATTTTTTTCTCATTTTTGAAAAAAAAAATTTAAATTTTTCTCGCTCTATTTTCTTTTCATTTACCTGTTCCCTCAGAGTCTCCTTATCTCTTTTCTCATGCTAACAACCAACTTCTTTTAAGTCCACTTTCACTCTTCCTACCATCTAGTACTTCTATATACTCTTTTCTTATCCCATTAACAGTTACATCCTATACCCCTCCCCATCCTCTTTGTCTAACATTAGAAATTGTAGACTTAATTGCAAATCTGTTTGTTATACTGTAGATAATAATTGAACTCATCTTCTCTGTTTATTATGAAAATATTTTTAATGTCCTCATAGGGGCTATTTGATTTAGGGCTGCATATTGTCTGTACTGGGTGCTGCTAATATTGATCTGCCTCTTAAAGCAGAGGTTTTGGAAACCTGCAGGGTCACTATAAGCCTATGGGGGGAAACTGCAATACTCCAGATCTGTACCGCTAGGGGGGAAGATACATGAACAACATGAAAAACAAGGAAGATAGTATTCCAAATCAAGATTCTATATTAATAGAATCCAATGACAGTATGGTAGAAGAAATGTCAGAAAAGGAGTTCAGAATATACTTAATTAAAATGATTTGCAAAGCAAAGGATGAGATAAGAGAGCAAATGCAGGCAATAAACAATCACTCCAATAAACAATTGAAAGAGCATCTGCGGGAAGCAAAAGATCATTTCAACAAAGAGATACTCTAAAAAAAAAACAAACAGAAATTCTTGAAATGAAGGAAACAATAAATCAAATAAAAAACTCAATGGAAATCATCACCAACAGACTAGATCGCTTGGAAGACAGAACCTCAGACAATGAAGACAAAATATTTAAATATTTATTTTCAAAATATTTTGAAAATAAAGTTGGACAAACAGAGATGGTAATAAATCATGAACAGAACCTCCAAGAACTATGGGATATCATGAAAAGACCAAATTTAAAAATTATCAGGATTGAGGAAGGCACAGAGATACAAACCAAAGGAATGAACAACCTATTCAATGAAATAATATCAGAAAATTTCCCAAACCTGAAGAATGAAATGGAAAATCTACTACAAGAGGCTAACAGAATGCACAAATTTACAACAGATCCACACCAAGACACATTATAATGAAAATGCTTAACATCCAAAATAAATATAGAATTATAAAGGCTTTCAGAGAAAAGATCAGATTACATATAGGGGGAAACAAATATGGATATCAGCAGATTTCTGAGCCCAGATCCTAAAAGTTAGAAGGGCCTGGAACAAGCTCTGAAAGAACATGGTTGCCAACCAAAAATCTTATACCCAGCAAAACTAACCTTCAGATTTGAAGATGAAATAAAATCCTTCCATGATAAACAAAAATTAAAAGAATTTACAAATAGAAAGCCTGCACTTCAGAACATTCTCAGTAAAATATTTCATGAGGAGGAAATGAAAAATAGCAATGTAGGTCAACAAAGGGAAGAACTACCCTAAAGGAAAAGTCAATCAAAGGAGAAACCAAGTCAAGTTAAAAATTAAAAATAAGCCACAATGACTAGGGATACAAATCATATCTCAATAATAACCCTGAATGTTAATGGCCTAAACTCATCAATCAAAATTTTTCTGTGATTCAAAAGGGTTATGATTTTGTCAATCTACATGTTAGGAAGGGGTAGCTCTTTGTGACAGGAACTGTAAATATCTACCTTAGTTGTCTTTTAAAAAAAGTTTGTTTATGATGCTCCTTTCCATAAAAAAAATTGATTTTTATGTGACAAAAAGTACCAGTGAAATAATTTATGACTTGGGGATTTTGAGTCACGAAAGTTTAGATAGTTCTTGCTAACTCCAGATTTGTAAAGAAGAAAATTTCAAGTTTTCTTCTTATTTAGCAGTTGTGTTATTTAAAAAATATCTTTGGTATAAATAGACTTTATCATGGTAAAGGAGGTAAGGCAGGGATATTACTTTACTTATCCCTATGACATTTATTGACTACTTCTTTTTCCCAGTGATTTGAGATGATGTCTTCTTTATGCATTCAATTTCTATATGTATCTGAGTGTACTTATTTCTGGGCATTCTGTTTTGCTAATAGACCAGTATGATACTCAAATTATTTAGGCTTCTAAAAATGCCTTAATATGTTTTAGTCCTGGTCCCACTTCTATGTTTATTTATTTATTTATTTACTAAATTTAGCATCAGGTGATATAACTTAAAACTGTTAAGTTTTCATTGAGGTTTTGTTAAATTTACAAATTAATTTACACAATAATATGGACCTTCTTTTTGTAGAAAGGCTATTTTTTTGGATTCAGTGGTATTTTAACTTTTATTTTTAATAGGTATCACATTTTTATTGACAAATATATTAATATGTTTTTTGTTACTGTTATATAGGAAATATTTTCTTCCATTAAATCTTCCAAAAGATTGTTTGAATATATGTAAACTCCTGGTTTGTGTATGTTCATTTTGTCCTTGGTAATCTAATTGAGTTATCTTAGTGTTTATAGTAGCTGTTAATAAAATATCTTGAATCTTCAAAAGAAAAAAAAGAAGTAATTATAGTCGCACTTGAGTATGCTACCAGAATATTTAGTGCAACATATTTATATGATAATAAATTGGAGACCCCAATAGACCAATAGGTGACTGGCCAAATATTATTATAATACCACTACATAGTATGGAATCATTAAAATTGTATAGTGTAAGAATACTTAATATAAAAAATGAAACATTGTTGACAGGAAAAAGCAAGTTACAAAATACTATAATAGTGTGATCTTATGTATGTAAAAGAGAAAAACCGTGTGCTTTTGTATGCATTTCTGTGTGTAACTTGTAAATCGAATAAAGATAACACATTTTGGAAAATAATCACAAAAAACCCAGATGAGAATATAGGACTGTATATTTTTTAAGCTCCCACTATTTTTTTTTTTTTTGGTACCAGAAATTGAACCCAGGTGTGCTTCACCACTGAGCCGTATCCCCAACCCCTTTTTATTTTATTTTATTTTAAATTTTGAGACAGAGTGTTGCTAAGTTGCTTAGGGCCTCACTAAATTGCTGAGGCTGACTTTGAACTTGCGATCCTCCTGCCTCAGTCTCCTGAGATTCTGGGATTACAGGTGTGTACCACCATACCCGGCTCCCCACTGACTTTTGAAACTATGAATTAGTTCTATAAATCTGTAAGAAATGTGGGTATAAAAATGAATGCCACTGTGAATTCAAAAACAGCTAAGGAAGATGTAAAACAGCTTGATAGGCTGTTGCTTAAAGTGAATGATAATTTGGAAATTTAAGATAGATGCTGTAATGCAGCACAGATATATGAAAAGTATCTGAATGCTATTTTAGATGACTGCATCCTTAATTTGTCAACTACTAAACATAATTTTAGCATTCCCTTGATGGCTCTCTGCTGAGTGCTCTATTCACATTTGTACATGCATGAAAATCTCTGGGGCAATGTAATCATATTTACAAAATATTTATTTTTGGCAGGGTGACCAATATATGGAATATACTTAAGGAACAACCACTAGAATATTCTTTTTCTTTTTTGACTTTTATCATCTGGATGATGTAATCGAGATGATTTTATCTACATTTACTTTATAGGGAAAACATATCTTTAGGAAAGCCTAAGGCTCCTTATAAAAAAAAAAAAAAAAAACCAGAAAAGAATCAGAGCAATATCATCTTTACCCTTTTCCATGTTGTTGTTTTAGGGGACATGAATCAGGTCCATTCAGAGACCTCACTCCTAGCCTACTATTTTGCTTAGAATAACAGATAGGAATGAAAGAGTTTCCTGAACTTGCACCATTTTTTATAGCAGTCATAGAACAAACCAAAAATGTATCTGGAGGAGAGAGTTCTAGTTCATAATAGTTATTTGAACAAATAGTAAAAAGGCTCACTCATTTTCAAAAGAGGTCAAAGAAATGAAAAAAAGAAAAATAGGCAATTTCTTCTTAAAAGACAAGCTAGATTGTCCTACACAGCAGGAAGGACCGAGTGACAACAGCCTGTGCAGAGCGCAGGAATGGACCGGTTGTCCGAAGGCCTTGCCCACAAGTTTCACGCCTGTGATACCATGTTTCCACAGACCAAGGGTTTGTTCCCCACAAAACAAATCTAATGTCTTTATAGATGACTGGATGCTAAAAATTGCACTTCATCTGACAGGTATTCTATCGTAGTAAATTACACTGAAGTTCCCAGCCTGGAGGCTATGGACCCACTGTTGGAGAAGTTAAGTATTTCTTCAACTTCCATGGTAAAGCAGAGACTGCACTTGGCCGGCTGCTTTCTTTTGTCTCAGACAATAGCATCTGCTACTCCAGGGATGACAGTAAGCGCTGGAGGCTAAGAGGAACTGTTGACTTGACCCGGCAGTGGAGCAAACTCTCCGGGGAGCACAGACACCCTGAGAAGTCAAAGCAAATGTACATCACAAATCCAAAATAACAGGAGAGAACAACTCCATTTTTTATGGTGTGGCTTGTATGAATTTCTGTGCGTTTTGACATACCATTATTGACTAAATGTTTGGTTGTTACCCTTTCTGCTGGGTCATTTCCTGCCTCCCAACTACTTGTCAGTCTGTGAGCATCCTAGCTAGCTATTGGTTCATCAGTCAGCTTGCAAGTATCCTTCTCCGATATTGGTCCCCTGTTAGCCCTGCGGAATTCAACTGCATAAGGATAACTCCCCCCATCTTCTCTCATGCTTTCTCTCTCCTACTCACTTTCTTTATCTCTCCTCCTCACTTTTCACACTCTCTCTTGCGGGCGCTCTCTCTCTTTTCCTCTCATTTTCTCTCTTACCCTGCAGGGAGATACTGTTTGCTTAATAAACCCTCTTATGTCAATTCCTGTGTCTGGCATGGTTATCCGGGTTCTTAGAGTTAGGATATTGCAGAGGTTTTGCTAGTCTGGAAATTTGGCAGTAGTCTGGATCCTAGTGGTGCAATATCCGAAGCTTTTTAGCATTTCTCACAAAATTCTCCTCTTCCTTGCTCCTCCGTCTTTACTTCTTATTCCCTTTATTTCTATTTCTCCTTCATTAAAGTCTATTAAAATTTCTTGACTTGTTACATATCCCCAAACAGACCAGAATTCAAAAGCATTCTTTAAACTCTTATGTCTCAATTTCAAAGTTGTTATTTAAAATTCCATTATTGATATTTCCATTAGCCCTGGAAAGTCTTTCTTTTATGCAGGTTTTTTATATGGTTATTGATGTGGCCCCTTTTGAAGGTTTTCATCCTGTTATTACAAGTATTGAGTGTTTTTTGTTTATGGGATATTGAGCAAGATGCCACAATGAAGCTTTGCTAAATTAAAGTTTGTACAATTTATAGACCTTTTATTTCTGCTCAAGGTTATAGGGCAATTAACTTTGTTCTTTTTAAATTGATAAAATGTGGTTTTAAAAAACTATTTATAGATGGAATGTGTTTGCAAATGGTTCAGAAAATAATGCAAGTGGCCAAATAATTTTGTTGGTGGAATGTTTCATGTTTTACATGAATTCTTCTGGATCTAGCAGATGTATGGTAGGTTTCAATTTATTAGGCATACTCTGTTTAACTTTTTTAACCTAGGAAAAGACAGCCTGATTAATTGTCGGCATAATGATCCTTTGGCCATGCTTGCTGAATGATTTATATTGGTGTTTTGTTAGACACAGCTGAACAAAGTTTCATTTGCTGTGGAGGCTCAACAAAAACATTTATGGGGTTAGGAGCTTGTGTTCTTAAGAAAATACAATGGAGTCTGAACAACTGAAACTTCTAATTTAATATCTTCTAGATTTTTTCTGCCAAAATCATCTTTCTTTCTAATCCCTTTGATCACATTTATTCTTTTGGAGAAACATGTTCTGTTTCAGTACCAAATTCAAATGACCTTTGTTAGTATTTGACAGCCTCTGCTTATTTGTTCATGTCTACAGAAACTTCTGTTTTTCATTTCCCAGTGTTTTCATTTCTAATAAGCTTTTTTCCACGTTCTTCAGAGGTAATCAACTTGGTAAAGTGATTCATAAGAAGGTGCTCTGTTCTACTGTGCTTTCCTGATTCTGGTCCACAGGGCTGTTTTTAAAATAGCTCATGTTTCTTAAGAGCAGTTACATCTATAATGTTTTATTCTTACCTCCATTGGCCAGTCTAGACATGGCCTTTTAAGTAGATCTTTAAATAACAAGCACCAGCACACTTGAAAGAGGAGCAGAACATTTGAGGGTGTTGTTTTACACACTAATCACCTGTGAATGTTTATTTGAGTATGGAGAAGTCAGTTAATTAACTACACACTTTTTTTCCCTTTACATGTAGTCACATGCTGCATACCATTAGTTGTGGGAGGTAGAAAGCAAAAAGAAACAGTTCTTGCTCTTAAAGTCTAACACTTCAGGAGAAAAGACAGACAAATGGACAAATGACAGTTTATGAAATATTCCATGATGGCATCCCAGTCCAGACTCTTAAATCCAGACTTGTTCCCAGCCAGATTCCCTACCACCCCCAGACATAGACAAAGGTTTATTTAGGAAAGCAGAGACACTTTCAAGGGAGCATGTGGCCATCTCCAGAGGGAGAGAGTCCCCAGTAAGATTTTAAGAAGTGATGCCCAACCCCAACCTTGAAAAATGAATAGCATTAAAAGAATAAAGATGGGGGAGTGAAAAGAGCATTCTAGGCAGAGAACAGCATGAGAGACAATAGGGCATCTTAATCAAGTGTGACATTTACAGGAATTCTATGTATCGCAACATCATCGAGTGACACAAGTGTAGCAGAGTGATAATAAATGATGCTGAAGAGAGAGGGAGGGACCAGGGATACCTTGGGAATCTGGCTGAGGATGTCTGGGGTAAAGGCAATGTCAGGCATTAGAATTATGGTCTATCGAGTTATTTGTTACTAAACTGCCAATATTTTTCTTGGGGTAATACTTTTGTTCTTGTATTTTAAAATATGAATCCTGAATCATTTCTATCCAGAGAGTTACATACCACAATGCAATTTCAAATTAAACCGAGATATATTGCGGTGTTTCAAACCTCTCCCAGGGAGTCAAGTATGGTGGGGCACACCTGGGATCTCAGAGATATAGGAGGGTGAGGCAGGTGGATTGCAAATTCAAGGTCAGCCTTGGCAATTTAGTGAGATCATCAGCAACTTGAGACCCTATCCCAAAACAAAATGAGATAAACCCAGGGCTGGGGATATAACTTAGTGGTAGAACATCCCTGAATTAAATCCCTTATCTCACATATACACATATGAAAGAAGATTTAAAAAAAAAAAAACTCTCCTAGGTATCTTGATATTTTAAATGCCATTCTGCAATTTCTTAACGTGAAATGACTTTCTTTTTGGCTCTCTGCATTGCTGCAGAGTCAATACAGCTCCTGGTTGTCAATCTAGATTTTAATTTGTTAAATGTTCTGCTCTTCCCACTTGGTTTTAGACCACACAGCACAAGGACAAATGGAACCTCTGTCTAGAGTCCTGGATCCCAGCCAGGCTGGCTTGGCAAGGAGGAGGGGGAATGGAGTTGTTGTAAGTTAGGGAAATATTGTTGTGGGACAGAGAATGGAAAGAATACGGACCTGGGTTATACAACTCTATTATTGACTACCATGTGACTCTGCACAAGGTCATAAATTCCAATTTCCTCATCTGTAAAATGAAGGGATTATATCAGATACTCTCTAAATTATTCTTTAATCAAAATTTCTGGGATCCCTCTGTGGAAATGACAGTTGTACCCTGGATGATTTCTAAAATCCTTCTCAGCTCTAAAATTCTATAATATTCTAACTTCTTGTCATGGATGACTAAAAGTTAATTTTGTTATAGTCTGTTGGTGCTTCTCAGAGTAGAACCTGAGCAGACTAAGACAATTCTATCTTTCTTTCAGCGATACCAGGTTCTCTGTCAGTCACACCAGGTTCTCTGTTAGCCAAGCTGGACATTTAAAAATCATCCTCAGCTCCTCCTGTTTCTGCCCTGGTGATCCATTTCTTAATCCTGCTGGTTCTCTTTTCTGGTATTCTGGTATTCTGACCCTGTGTCTAGTACCATGTCATTTATTGTCTGGACTGTTTCAACAATCTCTCTCTCTCTCTTTTTTATTCATTTTTATTGTAAACAAATGGGATACATCTTGTTTCTCTGTTTGTACATGAAGTAGAGGCATACCATTTTTGTAATCATACATTTACCTAGAGTAATAGTTTTTGATTCATTCTGTTATTTTCCCCCCCACCCCTCCCTCAACAATCTCTTAATGGGTACAATTTTTGTCTATGAGCCTCTAAAGACTTAAAGAGGAATTTTAGGTACAGTGAAGCATCCTTCTTCGAAAATCTCCAGTCTTTCCATTGCTTGAAGAATAACATTCAAACTCCTCAGCACAGAATTAGAATCCCCCTTGATGTGGCTTTAACCATCCCTGCAGCCCTGTCTCCCAGAAGACTCAGCCAGGTGCCTTTTGATGCAGTCACATAGATTGAGCAAATATTTTCTCAAATTTTGGGGTCTTTTTTTTTTTTTTTTTTCCTTCAGTGTTGAGGATTGAACCCAGGGCCTTACACCCGCGGGGCAAGTGCTCTACCACTAAGCTACACGCCCAGTCCTTTTAAAATTTTATTTTGAAGAAGAGTCTTGCTAAATTGTCCAGGTTGGTCTTGAACTTTTGATCCTCTTGCCTCAGTCTATGGAGCAGCTGGTATTATAGGTGTGTGTCACCATGCCTGATAAGCTGCTTGGTCTTTTTCTTTCTTCACTTAGGAAAGTTCTTGACTTTCCATCTCTTGCTGAAATCCTACTCACTTTCTCTGGACCCTTTTGGGATGCTGCCTTCCTCTAACCACCCTCATAATTTCTCTTATTTAATGCTTGTTTCAAGTACTTCAAAAGCTTTTAGCTTCTGCCTGTATTATACTTAATTTTTAAAGTAACTGTCACCCCGTTTAGATTGACAGGTTTGGAAGGACAGAGACCTCATGATGTTAGGGCTTGGTATGCTGAAGTTGTTCAATAAATGTTTATGGAATTTAACACCTTGGGAGAAACAGTTGACAGCTATAGGAATGACCGAAATTTAGATAAGTGGGAGGGCATTGAAGTAGAAAGTGAATGTATTGAAGAGAAAACAATTTCATTTTTGTCCTTTGCCCAAGCCAACCCATCTTGTGGTAAGCCCGATGTTTCTTACCCTGGGGGTATGTATTTTACGTCAGAAAAACTTTGTGTGATCTACACCAGTATTGTCACACGCATACTTCAGAAGTGTACTATATTTAACAAACAGAATCTCTTATCTGTCTTGCAAATATCTGTTCTTTTTGTCATTTCGAAGTTCTTGGCTTAATGTATCTATTTGCATTAAAATTTTTTATCTGGTCTTTATCTCAGATTCCTGGCGCAGAATTTTAGAACACTTGGGATTTCCTGAGATAGAAGTGTTTTTGTTATTCCTGAGTCTCTGGATCTTACTGGAGTTTATGCTAATGAGGTGACTCTAGGTGGTTCCCTAGATAGCTGGAGAATGAGGACTGATCAGCAGCAAGATCAAGTGCATGATTAGAGGGTTGAAACTTTGAGCCAGTATAACTATTGGGGCAGGCAAGTGGTGGAGATTGAGGTCAATCATGTGACCAATGCTTTAATCAAGCATGCCTACCTAATGAGACCCCAATAAAAACTCTGGACACCAAAGTTTAGGGGAGCTCCCTGATTGGTGAACTCATCAATGTCCTAGGAGGGAGATGTAGCCTGACTTGATGGGGAGACTACTCAGAAGATCTGCATTTGAGAGCCTCCCAGATCTCACCCTAGGTCTCTTCATTTGACTGGTCTGACTCATAGGCTTTATAGTAAAACTCTGATCGTACATATTGCTTTTTCTTAAGTTCTATGAATTATTCTAATAAATTTTCAAAACTGAGAGGATCATGGAAGTTCCTAAACGTGTAGGCAGTGAAAAATGCAGGTGATCTGGGGACCTCTAAAGTTTAGTTGACATCTGAAATGAAAGAAGTCTGGTGGAGGATTGAGCCTGTAGCTTATGGCCTCTGCACTAAATCTAGGTGGTTGGAGCTGGAAGTGAATTGCAGTACAACAGTTGGGGTTGAAACCAAGTAAAATCACAGAATGAAAACCATTTTGGCGTTAAGAATGGTTCAGTCATTTTTGGTGGAAATTCTTTGATGTGATATAAAACAAAATAAGATCAACTTTGCTTCAAAGGAGACCTTACCAAGTAAGAGGATCTGTTCAATATCCAATTTTAAAGTATCAACATCTGTGCAGTTTCTTCTTTTTTATAGAGTTTAGGGAATTAGTTTGTTGGTAACCAAGACTGATGAATCTTTGGAATTCATTTCTCTTTTGCAAATTTATAACCTGTGCACTTTAACTCTTCATTTTTCTCCTCTGGAAGCATGTCAATAGCCTGCCTTTTTATTGCAGAAAAGCAAATCTGCTCAACATTGGCTTTCACCATTTTTACCAAGCAGAGAAGCAAGAACTCAGTGATCACATGGTCCTGCTCAAACTAAGGGTGTCTGGAAATGATCCACAGAGTCACAGGAGGCCATATGATTTTTCTCTTCCCTATTGCTCTTTGGTCAATATAATTTGTCATTTGTCATTAAAATGGGCCTCTTATCTCTTTGGTACAGCTTGATGGCATCTGATTTTACATGAGTCAGACAGTTGCACTGCTTCTTTATGGCACTTTCTAATTTTCCTTTCATTCTATCATCTGGTTTTTATTTCAACTTTGCTTTTACAGGTCGTGCACTGTCCTGACCTTCAGCTGCTGTCACTTTAAACAATGTAAGGACATCATACCATCACCGCTAAAATAGCACTGTGCTTTCTTAGCTCACTTCTCTAGTGTGTCTCTTTTTTTTAAGATGTCAAAAGCAATCTTTGGGGAAATGTCACATCAACCAATTAAATTTTTTCTCCTCTGAGGGTTCTTCATGCAATGTCCTTTCTTTTATTCTTATTCTATTACCCATGGAAAGCTATTACTTAGTTTCTTTTTTTTTTTAAACCTAGTATTGTGCTCATCATTTAATGCTTAACTGAATTTCTTCTCACTTGATGAATAGTTCTATTTTTTTGAAATAATAAGTGTCAAATCTTTATACCCTGAGATTAAAAAAAAAAACCCAAAAAACTAAAATATATCTTTCCAAATGTATTTAGAAGGTCTTCCTTCTTTTTAGAACCTGATTTTTTTTTTTTTTTCAGTTAATGTTTCTTCTGGACAATATGATTAGCTAATAGGAAGGAGTCAAATTTCACTGAAAGAAATTGCTTCTCCAAGTGAGATGAAAGAACTTTGGCTTGAGGGCATCATAAGCACCATGTATTTACAGTTGACCAGATTTCCCCAGTTACTGAAGAACATTCGTGTGTCTTCTAGTGTGGCAAGACAAGGCATAAGACCCCACCCATCATGGTTTTTTCCCCCTTATAATTCTATTTTCTTATGTATTATAGAGTTGTTTATAGCAAAGTAACTCTACAAGTTCATGCTCAAAGTATTCATTGGTCTTTTAAGATAAATTTGCAAAGCAAATTTTATTGGGGACTTTTCTGCCAATGGTTCCATTCTAGCGCCCCCAATCATATTCTCTCCTCCATATTTTGTGTGGGATATCCACTATTGTATTTTTGTGAAGAGAGGTTAAATGTCAACTGGGACAAGATTTATTTGTTCTAAAGCCTTGTCAAGACTAAAGACCCATAAGCTGCTCTACTTGTTAAGTCAAAACAAAATCCTGTATTAAAAAGCCTTCTAAAAAATATATTTTCCCAACTATACCTGCAAATATATATGTATAGGGAATTTAGAAATGAGAAACTACCTGCAATTATACCACCCAATGAGAAAGTCACTTCCTTCCAGTCCTTTCTTTGCATGGTTTTCCATAGTATACACATATTTATGTAATTGTTTTCACAACAGAGTCAAGATCATGTTCATTGCTACTTTTTAACTGATTTTTTTCTTTAATTTCTCTTTTTCAGTAGACAGAAGATCAGGATAAATTTGCCCAAGTCTGCTTTATCCCTCTTTATATAAAAGTAACTTCATTAAAAGAGAAGGGTAAATAGTTTACTACTTACTTTGCGATTTATTTTTCTCTCTTCTTTTTTGATGCTGGGGATCAAACTCATGGCCTTGTACCTGCTAGAACACTACCACTGAGCTACGCTCCTCAAGTCC
Organism: Sciurus carolinensis; assembly: GCF_902686445.1. Taxonomy (NCBI): domain Eukaryota; kingdom Metazoa; phylum Chordata; class Mammalia; order Rodentia; family Sciuridae; genus Sciurus; species Sciurus carolinensis. The sequence goes on from NC_062224.1 coordinate 94,328,276, forward strand.
TACTTTGCTATTTCTCAGTGATTTTTTTATGTTTGTGGGGAGCCATCTATGACTACCAAAATCAGGCTTGCTTGAGCCATCAGACATGGAAATATGGCTTCCAGGAACTGGCAGTCATGAGAGATTGCTTCAGATGGCCTGAAGTGTGTGGCTTCTGTGTAGAGTGGCTCACAGCCAGAATTTGTATGTCCTGCATGTGTCACATGACCTGCTGGAGCAAAATGGCTTCCTTAACTCCACCCCATCCTGTTTCTCACAGAAGAAGCTCCTACAGTCCCCTTTGATCTGTAGGACTATAAATAAAGGACAGGTGGGCTCTTCCATCTTGTTAGAGCCAAATTAGCATGGCTCGATTGGTCATGTCCCTGATTCAAAAGAGATAATTGTCTTCTGTGGTTTTTCTATTAAACAAGTTTCTTGGCAATTAATTTACAGCCAGCCCATCCCTCCAACAGGAACCGTTTTCCTTGCCCATGCAGGACGTGTGATGAGACTCGAGATATATTCACTTTCTATTTTGGACAGTCTCTTCAATTATCAGATATTATCCACAGTGTTATTTAATCAGAATAAACTCTTTAAAAATGAAAATTCTTTTGGCTTCAGCATGACTCTGAATCAAAATTGATCAAATTGCTAGAACTAAATATCCCACAGAAGAAAAATCTCCCGGTATAATTATTTTCTGCAGCTACATTGACCTCAATAGTCTGCTTGTAATTTTTTAGTGTATCTGAAAACATCTGTTATAAACACTGCTTTCCTTATGTCTAAGTTATGTTTAAACATTGATTAAATTTGCTGGTGCATCAGTCACAACAAAGTACACAATGTATAAGTTTAGAAGTTTTTTTTTTTTTTTTCATTTACTTGATTTTATTGTACATAATATTTTATGTGGTTGGTCCCAGTGTTCACACTGACTTGAGGGAGATGTTTTGGATTTCTATGCTCATAGTTGTTCAATTGCTGCTGCTGCTGCTGTTTTGTTTTCTTGCAGGATCAAGGTGGGTACTTTCATATAAAATCTGATTTTTAATCCCTTCTCTGGCAATTCTTTCCTGGATTCTTTGCTTTGCATAATTATACCTACAGGGAAACCAACATCCTAAAGTCACCAAGATAAATCCTCCTACTCCAACATCACATGATCTTCTAATTCTACTAGTTAACAAAAAATGTCCAAGTCCAGCCACAACAGATCCCAGTGAACCATATAATATCGAATCCCATGCACAGGGAATGTTTTCAACATCTAAAATTCCTAGGAGCTTAAAGGGCTAGGATTAAATAGAAAAGAATGGGGCTATTAAGTCAAATCTTTCGCATTTTGTGCATGTCAGGCTGAGACAGGAGGATGTCAAGTTCAAAGCCAGCCTCAGCAACCAGGACCCTTCCCCTTCCCGGGCTTGCCCGGCTCCCGTACCGCCACCATGGGGACAAGTCGGCTCCTCCAGCCCCCAGAAGTCTTTCAAGGAAAACCAGCTTTTGTGGTTTCTGACTTTGGGAGGCTAACTCCTAGCTAGGGACAGGAAGAGAAAAGGGAGAGAAAAATCAACATTTATTGCCTGCCTTATTTTGGACCGTGTTAGGTATTCTGTATACTTGATCCTTATAAAAACTCTACACAGTAAATCTCTTTCCTACATCTACTGAATTCTGTCAGTTCTGCCTCCTGATAGATACATGACACCCAATGCATACTGATAATAAATGCACTTATCTTTCTTATCTAGCAAGCAATATACAGGAAGTTACCCCAGGATCAGATAGTTGTTCTGGGAGGCTGAGGAGGCTCTGCAAAAGCATCTGGGGAGGTAAACGTAGCTGGGAGTAATGATGCTGTAAATAAATCAAAGTAATGTTAATGATGGGGGTGGGGAGAATGGACTCCTCTCGAATCTCTCCATTCCAGTTACCATCCCCCATTCATCAAGGTCAATATCCTCTTGTGTCGGCTTTCCTGATATTTTCCTGTAATTGGTCATTTAGACTTTGGTCTTACTCAATTCCAGTCTACTCTTCATCCTTTAGCTAGAGAGATCTTCCTTGAACATGAAAAGGAGTATGTCACTTACTTGCTTGAAGCATGTTTTCACTGGCTCTTGGGATAAAGTTCAAACTAATGAAGATGGTATTCACAGGGCTTCAGGATTTGGACCTTATTACATCTTCATTCTTCAAGCCACATGTTATGTTTTAACCAGAGCCCATTTCTGATTCTTTTCACGTACCCTTGTCTCTTTCATCTGTCAGCCTGTGTATGATGTTCCAAGGTGACACCTTCCCATGCCTTTGGGCAATTGAATGGAGTAACTTAGGAGTTGGCACTGGCATGTTCTTCTCTTTCAAAAAATGCCTATATCTGCATTTTTCTTGAAATTTTCAGTTCTATCAGTCTACCTTTTATTCCCACTGTTGAGAGGTACATAACTACAATATATAATTTATTTGTCTTCTAGAACGTTTTGAAATGTAACAGAATATGTACAATTATAAATGTCAATGACATTCAGTCTCAGGGTTCATAGTGAGGCAATACGTAATTGAGAGCTGGAGGGTTTTTCAACTGTAGCTAATTTTCTTCAATCTTCTGAATATTTAACGAGAACCTAGAATTATATGCTGGGCATGGTGGCAAACACCTGTAATTCCAGCTTCTCTGGAAGATGAAGCAAGAGGATCACATGTTCAAGGCCAGCTTGGACAACTTAATGAGACTCTGCCTCAGGGGAAAAAAAATGGCTAGGATATAGTTTAGTAGTAAAGTGTCTTTGGGTTCAATCCACAGTACTGAAAAAGAAAGAGAGAGACAGAGAGAGAGAGAGATGTGGAAGTAGAATTATAGTTTTTTTTTTTTGTCTGTGGCTTTTGGTAATAGGGATTGATGTCAGGGATGTGTTACCTCTGAGTTACATCCCCAATCCTTTTTTATTTTTTACTTTGAGACAGGATCTCACTAAGTTGCTTGCTGAGGGTCTTGCTAAATTGCTGAGGCTGGCCTCAAACTTGTGATCCTCTTGCCACAGCCTCCCGAGTCTCTGGGATAACAGGCATGTGTGACCATACTTGGTGTTTCAGGGATTTTTAATGTAAATTTTGACTTTTAAATGTGAGCCAACTCTGTGACTAAACAAAACATCTCTAAATGAAACCCAGCTTATCAGCTGCCAGTTTGCTGTCTTTTTCTCTATTTCATTCAATTCACACCAACCCTTGTTCTTTTGCTTTTTGTCTGTCTAACCTCTCCTTTTGCAGGCCATACTTTAAATATTATTTCCTCCCAGGAGTTTTCTCAGATCTGGGTTAATTTCTGCTCCGATATGCTTCAGCAGTGGCCTCCTCTACCTGCAACCAGCCTGTGAGTGATTTCCCATTACACTTTGAAGTTTGGCGAAGACTGGGATCATTTGTGTTAATCGCTTATGCATTCATTCAACAAGTATTTAATGAGCACCTCTATGTGCTAGTGTTATCCTAGGCACTGCAGATCCAACAATTAAGAAAGCAGAAAAGTGACCAGATGTGGTGGCACATGCCTATAATCCCAGCCATTCAGGAGGCTGAGGCAGAAGTTCAAGTTCAAGGTCAGCCTCAGCAATTTAGTGAGACCTTGTCTCCAAATAAAAAAATTAAAAATAACTGGGGATGTAGCTCAGTGGTAAAGTGCCCCTAGGTTCAATCCTTAACTAAAGAAAAAATAAAAATAAAATAAAATAGAATAGCTTCATAAAATAGCTGTAGGTAGATAGTAAACAGGAGAAATATATATAGTGACCCTCTCTAAATTTCTTTTTTAATAAAGGAGGTAACCTACTCTATGGTAGGTTTTTTATATGCTGTTCTGACTCTTATTAGTCAGGCTTAAATGCTACTTAATGAAAAAAAAAGCATTAACAGATCCACTAGACTTTTTTCTCCCCCCTAATCCCTTGCCAACCTCCTTCTTTTCTTGGTGATTGTTTTTTGCAGTATTGGTAACTGAATCCAAGACCTTAAGCAAGTTCAGCAAATGCTATGCTACTGAGCTATGTCCTCAGCCCTTTTTTTAAATTTTATTTTGAGACAGGCTAACCTTGAACTTGTGATCCTCCTACCTCAGCCTCCCAAGTAGGTGTAATTACAGGTGTGCACCACCATGCCCAGCACTATGAATTTTAATACCACACATATACTGTATATCTGTTTGTATTTTGTGACCCTTTGAAGGGTCATAGATCATTGCATATTTTTTCACAGTCCACGAATAGATTTTTGTTTCCTGGGCATATAGCCCCATTGAGAATGCATGTTACCGATGTTGCAATTGTCCCTGATCATCAGTGGTAAAAGCAACAAAGGTAGCTGGGGCCCTGGCACTTAGGCTGATTGTCAGTATTTGCTCCCTTGCTGGTGTCCAGACTGAGAAGGGAGTATGGTAAGCCATAGAGAACCATCCGCAGCTTCTGAAGTTTCTCCTCAGAAGTGACCCATACTGCTTCTGCTCAAATTTTATTAGCAAACCAAAATCATAAGGTTTGCTTTTCGGGGAGTGAGGGCAGGTGGGATGGGAAGTGTAATCCTATCATGTGGCTAGAGGAGAAAAGATGGCAGAATATTTGTGAAGAGCTGTAATGACTGCCATAGTTCCCTCCTCTGAATCATGTGAAATGGGAGGAAGAGGAAATCAAGGCTTAGAGAACCGAATTAATTTGTTTAAAAGCCTGCAGTCACCAAACTTGGATCAGGTAACCGTCTAGCTCCTACCTGTTTATCTTCCTCCTTACCTCTGGGGCTTAACCCTGCTCCTTCCCCCCATCCTTCCTCCCCACCTCCCATGCAGTGCTTGGTGATCAGATGCCCCTAGAGGTCTTCAGGTCCCTTTCCCTAGAACTTAGCAAACTTCAAGGTCTCTGGGGAGAGGAAAGGCAGCCCGTTCTAAAGGAAGATGTTCCCTTGTCAAAGTTATGGACCATGGACTCTGGCAGAGTTAGTGATGCTTCTCTTTCCAAAAGGCTTATACACGGCCTTTTCAGGCCACTTGGAAGGAAGATGTGTTAGAGCAATCATATGCTGAGATTGGTGGGAGTCTTAGGCTACTGCATAGTTTGGGACATGTCAAAAACTTTGTGAATCTGGCCGGGCTGGTGGAGCACTTCTGTAATCCCAGTGACTTAGGAGGTTGAAGCAGGAGAATCACAAGTTCAAAGCCAGCCTCAGCAACTTAGTGAGGCCCTAAGCAAGATTCTGTTTTTTTTTTGTTTTTTTTTTTTTTTTTTTTAATGGGAGGTGGCTAGGGTTGTGGCTCAGTGGTTGAGCATCTCTGGGTTCAATCCCCAGTACCCCCCCCCCCCCCGAAAAAAAAATTAGGAATCTGAGCAATAATCTGGTTTAACCCTGTGCTTGGACAAATCAGAGGATAGTAACTCAGTGTTCTACAGTGGCCAGTGGCAGATAAAGTCATCCCAGGATCTTCACTTGCCAGCATCATGCACTTCTCTTTCTCTGGGGGGATATATTTTGCATCCAAAAAAAGGAAGGTCCTTCTGTGGATCCCTTCTGCTTACTTGCCAAGTTTCTTTTTCCTCAGGTCCCCTTTCTTCTTTCTTCCACTCACAAGAGAATTGTGTTGTGTTTTCTAGAGGAAGAATACACGTTTGAGCTTTTCCAACTCTGGCACAAGATCCTGGCAAGTTTCCTCTTGGACTGTCTGGTTTAGTTCCATGAGCTGTTTAGGGACATCTGCAACTGGAGAATAACCAGTCTCTCCTATGAGCCAGGAGAGTACTTCGTGAATCCCCTCACCCCACGGTTCACTGTAGATTTTCAGCAGCACAACTATCCTGGGCCCTGGAGAGTCTCAGTACCAGGCGACTTGCCTTCGAGGCCTCTGCATGTGGAATGCTGCCACTACCTTACATGGTTTCTCCTCAACCCACCGAGGCTGGACCATATTACTTCTATAGCTTTTATTTTCCCAAGCCTCACCCAGTCTGTAGTATTTCATAAATGTTCATCGAATCGCGAATTAGCGAATTTAATAAGATTGAACTACAGATGAAAAAGTGGATGCTTGGAGAATATAAGTCCCTAGCTCAAAGTTGCACAGCTAGTGAGAAAGAGGTTGAATTCAGAATTGAACCCAATCTGCTTGACTCCACTGCATTGTTACCCGCACCTGCCAGGTCAAATGAAAACCAAGAACAAAAACACAACTAATGTAAATAAGGAGTGTTTCACATGAGCTGTGGTAGGGTGGGCGATGGGGAAAGCTCCTGTCTGACCCACACGTTGGAATGATTTAGAACATGAAAGAAGTCAATAAGACTTGCCTGACTACCCTAAATTCTTTACTGTGTTCTTGTCATAAGGTAGTGAAAATAACCACTTACAGAAAGTAGGGGTCAGTCACCTCTGGAGACTCGGCCTAGTAGTCTTGAATTATGGTCTTTTACCCAATCTGCTTTGCGGTCAACCACTAGTGCCCTTTTCTCACAGTGTTTACATGCACACGATGTGTCTAATTTAAGGAACTAAATGTGTTAGGAAAGAGGGCCCAACTCAGCTTGTTTTGGCCCAAAACTTGACCGATAGCTGAACTCATAGGAGGTTCCCCAAATTCCAGCTCAAAGAAAAAGTTAAAATAACAAAAATCTTCCAACTTCAAAAAACAAATAATTGAACTTGTTCAGTTCTTGTTTTCATTAGAGATTTGGGTAAAGATAAAGTGGAAATGTCGCCACAACCTGTTTTGTGTATGATTTACAACCCAAGACTAGTCACTGGACTTAGGACTCTTGTGGTTTCCTGTAATTCTGCTTTTCATTCCCAAAAACTGTTTCGGGGCTTGAGCTTCCTCAAGAGATCACCACAACTGTGGGTGACTTGGGTATCAACTTGGAAGCCTGGTAAACTTTATTCCAATGACTCAGGTTTTCAAACAACTCCACTCTTTCTTCTGTGGCTCACAGGAAAAATGAAGGCATTTTTTTTTTTTTTTTTAAGAACTGAGATTAATATGGTCGCACCTTTCATGTGCGTTATGGAAGAATTAACTTTGAATATTTCTGTGAAGCCAAATCATGCTTTATTCCACCCCTTCCCTTTAAGTACAAGTTCCCTTAGAAAAGAGGACCCAGTGATTAATTAATGTCCTGCCTACAGTGACTAGAAAAGAAAGAATTCACACAAGCCACTGGCCATTCTTACTTCTCCATGGGGCTATTCACCAATGGTATACGACAGATATGAACTTCCTCGGTCTTTAAAGAGAACTACATGTAATGATTAGTTTTTACCAAGACCAACTAATAGTTTTGTATATTTTTTTCCCTGATCATTTAATCATAATGAAATTAGGCAGTGTATGGCAATGAGGTGACCAACCCTAGTTTCCAAAGTAAGATTTAGGTAGAAGAGGGATGAGGATTGGAATTACCAAATGTATAGTGTTTGGGATCTAAAGAAACCAGTAGCTCTCTGGGTAGTCTGGGGTGTACAGATCCCTGTAACAAAAAGGACAACAGCAAAGGTCTTTTCTCGGTCTCCTGCAACCAGAGGGAATTCTCTCTCTCTCTATTTTTCTTTCTTTCTTCCTTCCTTCTCTCCCTCCACTCTTTTTTTCTTTCTGTCTTGTATTCAGGATGCTTTACCACTGAGTCACATCCCCAGCCCTTTTTTATTTTTTATTTTAAGACAGGATCTTAGGGCCTGGCTAAATCACTGAGGTTGGGCCAAACCTCCTGCCTCAGCCTCCTGAGTCACTGGGATTACAGGCATGTGCCCTGGTTCCTGCAAGGGGATATTCTTAAAGGATTTCTAATGGTGAAAGATACAAGGAGCAACAGATGCCTTTCAATTTGGACTTCTGGTTGACTAGTTTCTCGGAATTGAAAAGAGAGGGTTAATACTGACTGTCCCAGTACATACACCTGACAGTGAAATCTACTGAATCACATCCAGAATAGTTCAATAAACACCATAACAGAGTAATCAGCAGAATATTATTTTCTTCTCAAGTGCTTTTTTTCCCCCCCTCCCCAAAGGACAGCTAATTTTGAAAGGGATTCTAATACAGACCCATTGCCATCAGGGTCTGCAAAGGTGTGAACACAGAGGACCCACAAGGTAGACCCCCCCACTGTTTCTTTTTGTTTGTTTTGGTCAGTCAACAGCAGTGAGTTTCTACCAGACTTTGCCTTAACCTTTTTATTCAGGGAAGTTGTTTCTGTGCTGCCGATTTTCTCTCTTCTTTGTGACTAAGATTAAGATCAAAGGTACAGTTCAGGTTACTTCTCCTCACTCAACCTAGCTACTATTCTGATTAGAGAGTGCATATTCATTAGCTTCTTCCAACCTGCGACGGCTCATTAATTGTACTACCCTGAGGACTCACGTCACCTAGCTTACTTCATATTAATTTAGACTTTTACATTTTGTTCATTTCATCTCTTTAGATAGATAGCAGGGTCTCTCCCAACTGTCTCTTGATCTCTGTCATAAAATGCAGCTACGAATTCAGCATTAAATTGAAGGAGAAGGAGCCAAAGGCCTGGAATTCCCTATGCTGCTTTGCACAGTGATCTGTATGCAGTGGGTACTCCGTAAGTGTTCATGAGGTAAATAAATGAGATGAGTGAAAACAACCCAGCTCTGCATCTCTCGGCCATCACCCCTTCAACCTTCGTTTCCTTGCCTGCAAGTAGATGAGATGCCAGATGTTCCTTTATTTGTTTTCCGTAGCTAGCTTACATTTCTCATCCAGCCTCTATAGTAGTGACTTCATTAATACAGGGCTTGCAAATCTTTCCTAACCCAGCAGCAAAATCCCCAAAGGCTGCTCAGTGTGCATTTTCTTTCTCACCACTTCACACGTTGTCTTAAACTAGGACAAATAAGATACAATGAGAAATAATAAAAAGGTTTTCCAGTGCCACTGTAAAGGTGGATTTAGCTTTCATGAGAAGTGTTTCCCAAAGCTTAACATTTGGGAAGAAAAGAAAATATTCTGAAAGATAAGTGGCCTTCCATTCCTTTCCTGCAAAAAATATTTCTACATATCACATATGTATTATTAGTATATAATTAAACCATCTTTTTTTTTTTTTTTTTTTTTTTTTTTTTTTTTTAACCTTTGTGTTTCATCCACTATTGACAAAGTTCTTGAGAGCATTGAACAATCTTTTCTGGTTATTTTTTTGTTTTTATATCCCCAGTACCCAGATCAGTGTCACATAATAGGTGCTGGATAATGAGCTGCACTGTTAAAATGGAGGTTCAGAAAGGCTTAAAATAACTTGTCCAGTAACTCAGCAAGTGGTGGAGTAAGATTATTAGAGTATCTTCTGGTTCCAAACGCACTGTTCTTTGTAATATGGCAAACACTCAGCCATTGTCACTTTTAACATTTTAGTGAAGAATAGTTGTCAGATGGTGGCACTGATTATGAGGACTACAAATTCTGTCATTTTGATGGGTTTGGGTTGCATACAGTACAGGCTGCTGCCAAGGTGGTTCTGAGCAGTTAAGGATGAGAACAGAGATTCTCTGTCTCCAGGATTTTATTCAGTATAAGTAACAGAGAGAAACTTAGGAGTTAGCATCCCCAACACTCTCTTAGAAATAATTTTGTTTCAGTGAGGAACGAATGACCCTAAAGATAAATTGAATTTCTTCCTTGAGTAGGAGCAACCCTGGGTCAAGTTATGTGACAAGATTTCCTGTCTTACATTTTTCTACTCTCCTTTGAAAGAAATGCTTTTTAAAAATATATCAAAAGAAGTGAGAGATATTACATAATCTCACTTAGGAAATGATCTGAAGCAATTTCATCTGAAGCAATAATTATTTCCAGTATGCAACTCATCAAGGAACTTTAAAAACAGGAAAATAAGCAAAGCTACTGATTGTAAGAGTCAGGAACTGTGTGAATCAAGATACTCTCTTAATTTTATTTCTTTACATTTGTGATATGACTAATGAACTAAGCAAGCATCGAGTCTTGAATTCTGAAAATAAAATGAGTGTAGATTTAAATATAGTACTGCTTTTTCAACAGTTTATTTAATTTGCCATTCATGACAGATTTACAATATGATTTTGGTAAATATTGCTTCAAATTCTTATTCTTTATCATATGATAACAGAAATTTTGCATCTGTCTTATTATATGATGAAAAAAGTAATTTTCTCAAAACTGTTGTCTAGTATTTATGTAAAAACTATAGACAAAGAGCTCAAGGAACTTGTTTTGTTTCTTTTCATTTGACGATCTGATGAGTAGAAAGAAAATCATGTCAGTTGTGTGTGGTGGTGCATGCATATAATCCCAGCAACTGGGGAGGCTGAGGCAGGAGAATTGTGAATTCAAATCCAGCCTTAGCAACTTATTGAGGCCCTAAGCAACTTAATGAGACATAAAAAGGGCTGGGGACGTAGCTCAGTGGTAGGATGCTTCCGGGTCAATCCCTGGTACCAAAACAAACAAACAAACAAACAAACAAAATAAAAAAGAGAAAAGCAAAAAGAGAAAGAAAATTATGTAATTCATTTTATAAAAATAATTTGTTAAAATGTTTCTGAAATAGAAAATGCAAATAATTGAAATAATCTTAAAAGCCATATTTTTTTTTTAAAAAATAAAAGATAGCAACTTACTTTCTGGTCCCCAGATCAATTGTTAATATAGACAGTTTTCTTCTTTGAAAAAAGAAGCAGTTTGGAACTGTCATGTTATAAGTGTCATAATATAAGATGACTTATAGTTTCATTTTAAATTTTTTTAGTACCAGGGATTGAACTCAGGGGTGCTTAACCTCTGAGTTACATCCCTAGCACTTTAAAAAAAAAAATTAAAAATTTTTAGACAGGGTTTTTTTTTTTCTTTTGGCATTTTTTTATTGGTTCTTTTTAGTTATATATAATAGCAGAATCTTTTTTGATATAATTATGCAAGGTTGGAATATGTCTTATTCTAGTTAGAGTCCCATTCTTATGGACATACATGGTGGTAGGATTCTGTGTTGTTTTCATTTATGTACAGGGGAAAATGCTGTCAGATTCATTTCACTGTCTTTCCTTTGCTTACCCCACTTCCTTCCCTCCATTCCTCATTGTCTAATCTGCATTTCCATCCTTCCCCTCACCCCACCCCCCTTATTGTGGGTTACCTTCTACCTATCAGAGAAAACATTTGACCTTTGTTTTTGGGAGACTGGCTTACTTCACTTAGCATGATAGTCTCCAGATCCATACATTTGCTGGCAGATGTCATAAAGTTATTATTCTTTAAGGCTGAGTAATACTCTCTATGTATACATACCACATTTTCTATGTCCATTCATCTATATCCATTTATTCTATTTCCATTTATCTATTGAGGGGTCCCTAGGTTGGTTCCATAGCTTACTATTGTGAATTGAGCTGCTGTAAACTTTGATGTGGCTGTGTCACTGAACTATGCTGACTTTAAGTCACTTGGGTATAAGCTGAGGAGTGGGAAAACTGGGTCAAATGGTGATTTTATTCCAAGTTGTTTTTGAGGAATGTCTATAATGCTTTCCAGAGTGGTTGCACCAATTTGCAGTCCTATCAGTAATGTGTAAGTGTACCTTTCCTCCACATCCTTGCCAACATTTATTGTTACTTGTATTCTTGATAATTGCCATTCAGCCAGAATAGTTAAAGCAATCTTTAGCCAAATAAAGCAGAAGGGTTGGGGTTGTAACTCAGTGGCAGAGCGCTTGCCTAGCCCATGTGAGGCACTGGGTTCGATCCTTGGCACCATGTAAAAAAATCAATAAATAAAGCAGGAGACATCACAAAACCAGACCTAAAATTACACTATAGAGTTATTGTACCAAAAAAAACCATGGTATTGGCACCAAAACAGGGAAGAAGACCAATGGAACAGAATAGAAGACACAGAGACAAATCCACAAAAATACAGTTGCCTCATAATAGGCAAAGGCACCAATGACATACATTAAAGAAAAGATAGCCTCTTCAACAAATGGTGCTGGGAGAACTGGAAATCCATAGTAGTAGAATGAAATTTAATTCCTATCTCTCACCGTGCACAAAACTCAACTCAAAGTAGGTCAAGGACGTAGATACTAGATAAGAAACCCTGCACATACTAGAAGAAAATGTAGGCCCAACACTCCAACGTATTGGCACAAGGAACTGACTTCCTTAATGAGACCCCTAAAGTGCAAGAAGTAAAATCAATAAATGGGATGGCATTAAATTAAAAATCTTCTTCACAGCAAAGGAAATGATCAAGAGTATGAAGAGAGAGCCTATGGAATGGGAGAAAATCTTTGCCATCTGCACCTCAGATAGAGCATTAATTTCCAGGATATATAAAGAACTCAAAAAATTTAATACCAAAAGGAAACCAAATAACTCAATCAATAAATGGGCAAAAGAACTAAACAGACACTTCACAGAAGAAGAAATATGAGTGGTCAACAAATACATGAAAAAATGTTCAATAGCTCTAGCAATTTGAGAAGTGCAAATTAAAGCCACACTGAGATTCTATCTCACTCCAGTCAGAAGGGCAACTGATACAGGGTTAAGTTGCTCAGAACCTTGCTAAGTTGTTGAGGCTGTCTTTGAACTCATGATCCTCCTGCTTTGGCCTCCTGAGCCACTGGGATTACAGGTGTGTGCCACTGTGCCTGGCTTCAAGTTTATTTGGCAGTTACTTTAATTGCCTAACTTTCAAAATAAATATCCTAATTTGTTGCTTACTGGATATCTGATTTCTTAAAGGCCTAATGGAATAATGTGCAAAGTGTTTGCTGCCTTGTCTTACATGCCCAGTATCTGACATTCACTGAGTGTTTTAGAGACTAATAGTACCATGCAGGAGTCGCAGCATTGTTTCATGAATTTCATGTAGGTGGCAAATCATAGCTAAAAAAAGGGAATGGGTTCAGAGAGAAAGGATTGGCAACACTTGGGAACGTTTTAGGGAAATCCTCTGGTGTGAAGGTTCTGCAGCCAAGTCCAGGTCCACTTGGCTTTTTGAAATCTTCTCTTTTGGCCCTGAAAACTTTCACTCAATTCCCTCTCCCCAACATTTTTTTTAAATGCAGTCATGACTGTTTTACACATATGTATAGATATGTTAACATTTACTTATCTAAAAATCAAGCACAAATAACTGCTTAAATTGTCACGAGATCTTGGAGGAGATACAGAGAAATCTAGTTTGTTAGGTTAATTCCAGAATAAACTTACAGAATAAATAAAACCATGAAGTTAAACTTGCAAATTGTTTTTCTAAATAAACCAATTTCCCATCCTCTGCTTTTAAAATATGTTAAATATGTTAATACATATCCTGAAGGCAAATATCTTTCCTCACAAAATGCTTATTTGGAACTATGTTAAAAAAACAAACAAATCCTGAAAACATTCAACCTCTTCATTTTATAAAGACTTCCGTAGTAAACAGAAGTCTAAGTTGATTGACTTGCTCAAGTTTACAAATCTCTTGCAGTTAGTCATTCTTTTATTCTAAAAAGCAGCAACAAAATGCCAAATTAATGAGAAAAAGTTTTTCAAGAAAATTATTTTTTATGGTCACTCTAGTCACCTTCTTAGCATCAGTAACTGATCATTGCTTTTGACAATGTTTTTAATTTGATATCATAGTTTTGATCTATCCAATTAAAATATTTATTTTCTATGTTTCTGTGGTTTCTGTTTTCTATGTTTCATAGGAATGAAACCATGAGGAGCTGGAAGAAGCAAAGAATCTCAGCTCAGGAGAGAGAAAGCAAGCCAGCAATGTGAAGTTATATTTTCCATCCATAAGCTATTTTCTCCACTGTTGAATTTTATGAAACATTTTTTATGAGTGCATATTACTTATGCAGAATAGTGAGTTTCATTGTGGCATATTCGTACATGCATATGACAAATTTTGATCATACATATGCATGCCCCTATTGCTCTTCCTTACCTTTTCCTCCCTCTTCCCCAGTCTCCTTCCTCTTCTAATAACTTTCTTTCTACTTTTATATGTTGTCATTTTTCTCCCTTTATATTCCACATAGGAGAGAAAACATATGAAACCTGTCTTTCTGAGTTTGCTTTATTTCACTTAACATGATGCTCTCCAGCTCCCTTCAATTTTCCTGCAAATGGCATTATTTCATTCTATAAAATATATATATGTATATACATTCTTTAGTTGTAGGTGGACAGAATACCTTTATTTGATTTTTTTTTTAATGTGGTGCTGAGGATCGAACCCAGTGCCTCACAAATTCCAGGCAAGTGCTCTGCCACTGAGCCACAACCCCAGTCCTTTCTTTCATTCTTTATGGTTGAATAATACTTCACTGTGTATATATATCACATTTATTTATATTCATTCATCTGTTGACAGGCACCTAGGCTTGTTCCATAACTTAGTTATCATAATAAACATGGGTATGCAGGCATCTCTGTAGCATGCTGATTTTAATTTTGTGGGTGTATACTGAGGAATGGCAACTGGATCTTATGATGATTCTATTTACAGTGTTTTGAGGAACCTCCATATTGATTTCCATAGTAGCTATACCAATTTACATTCCCATCGATTACATAAGATTTCCTTTTCCCCCACCAGCATTTATTGTTTTTTGTATTCCTGATGGTAGCCATCCTGAATGGGGTGCGATGAAGTCTCAGTGTGTTTTGATTTGCATTTTCCTCCTCGTTAAAGATGTTGAACATTATTTTCTCATACATATTGGCCATTGGTACTTCTTTTGAGAATTGTCTATTTAGTTCATTTGCCCATTTATTGATTGGGTTATCTTGGTTTTTTCACTTTGGTGTGAGTTCTTTGTGTATTCCGAATATTAATCCGCTGTCAGAAGAGTAGCTGGCAAAGTTTTTCTCCTATTCTGTAGGCTCCCCCTTCATTCTGTTGTTTCCTTTGCTGTACAAAAGCCTTTTTTTTTAATGTTTCCATTTCCTCATCTTTTTTTGTTCTTTTTAGATATACATGACAGTAGAGTGTATTTTGACATATTATACCTATGCAGAACCTTTTTAATTAGATGTGGTCCCATTTGTCCATTCTTGCTATTATTTCCTGAGCTATTGAAGTCCAGTCAGAAAGTTGCTGCATGTGTCTATATCTTGAAAGTCACCCTCCATTTTTTTTTTTTTTTTTTTTTAGCAGTTTCAAAGTTTGAGGTCTTAGATCCATTTTGAGATGATTTTTATATAGAGTAAGAGATGGGGCTCTCTCAAACTTCAAACTTTTACGAATGTATCCAGTTTTTCTGGCACCATTTGTAAAAGTGACTGTTTTTCCTCCAGTGTAAGTTTTTGGCACCTTTGACAAGAATCAGCTGTGAATTTGTCTCCGTGTCCTCTACTGGTTTATTTACTTATTTTTCATAATTTATTTATTTTAAAATTTTTACAGACTGCATTTTGATTCATTGTACACAAATGGGGTACATCATTTTGCTTCTATGGTTGTGCATGATGTAGATTCACACCATTTGTGTAATCATACATGTACATAGGGTAATGATGTCTGTCTCATTCCACCATCTTTCATACCCCTGGCCCCTCGTCCCTCTCATTTCCGTCCACATAATCTAAAGTTCCTCCATTCTTTTCTTACCCCATCCCCCACCCCCATTATGTATTATCATCCACTTATCATCCATGCTGTTTTTATCACTATGGTTCTGTGGTATCATTGGAAACTGGGCATTGTGAAGCCTCCAGCTTTGCTCCTTTTACTCAGGGTTACTTGGCTATTCAGGGTCTTTCCTGCTTCCATGTGAATTTCAAGACATCCACAAGTTTTAATAACGTGATTCATCCTCCCATTCATCCATTCAACCATCCAACCAGCTAGCTGGCCATCCATTCATTCACCAAATGTGCTGGGTGTATAAAGATGATTATGATAGGCACTTTTATTATAGAGCTCACTATCTAGCCAGAGTCAGCAGGTAATAAATACCTGTAAAAATGGCTGGTGCCACAAAGAGATGTAATAAAAGGAGCATCTTCATTGTCAGATGTGTTGAAGTTCTTCAGACAGAAAAGCAGAGGACTTTTGTGTTTGAGGGATGTGTTCTGTTTAAAAGCATACAGGTGTGAACGGTTTGGGCATGTCAGGGAATGGGTGAAGCATAGGGCTCGTGGCAGGAGATGGGTTGGGTGCAGGCTGAGGTCAGACTAAGAATAGCCTTCTATATCATGCTAGGAAACCTTGAACTTTACCTTACATGGTCCTGCACAATATAATACGGAGAACACTAGCCACATGCAGCTACTGGGCACTGGAAATGCAGCAACTCTAAACTGAGATGCACTGTATAATGAAATATTCATTAGATTTGAAAATTTAGTATGAAAAAGATTAACTATCTCACTAATAACTTTAATATTTATCATATGTTAAATGATATTTTAGGTATATTACTTAAAATATTTTTCAGATTAATTGCACTGATTTTACTTTTTAAAGAAATGTAGCTACTAGAAAATTTTAAATTCCGTATGTGGCTCTCATTGCTTTTCTCTTTGAGTAGTAGGAAACGATAGTAATATACTCAAGATTGTGGCTTTTAAAATGTACTTTATTGAATCAGGCACAGGGTACACGTCTGTTATCCCAGTGACCCAGGAGGTTGAAGCAAGAGGATCCCAAATTCGAAGCCAGCCTCAGCAACTTAGACCTTGTCTCAAAATAGGACAGGAGATGTGGCTCAGTAGTAGGTCACCCCTGTGTTCAATTTCTAGCACAAAAAAAATACAATTATTGTTTTAATTAAAGAACTTTAAATTGCCAACAACATGACTACACTTGATAAATGACTTAGTTTGCATGTTTAAAGAATACCATTTTCCTGTGTAAACAAACAACACTATCAAATCCTTAACAATTAACAATAGTTTCTTAATATTGTCTGTTATGCAGGCTGTGTTAAACAT
Source organism: Sciurus carolinensis (assembly GCF_902686445.1). NCBI lineage: Eukaryota > Metazoa > Chordata > Mammalia > Rodentia > Sciuridae > Sciurus > Sciurus carolinensis. Next base: position 94,345,223 of record NC_062224.1, read on the forward strand.
ACCTTGAATGTTCCCTAATTCTCGACACCAGGATCCTGTGGGACATGGTGATGCAGATCTGTAATCCTAGTTACTCAGGAGGCTGAGGCAGGAGGATCGCAAGTTTGAGGCCAGCATGGGCAATTTAGGAAGACCCTATCTCAAAATAAAAATTAAAAAAGGACTGGGGATGTAGCTCAGTGGGAGAGGGGCCTTTGGTTCAATCCCTGGTACAGGAAAACAACACCACTACCACCACCACATGCAGAAACCAATCCAGGAACCCCATTCTATCTGCTGTTGTCCTTGAATCTCTTTCAATTTCCTCTTCATTATTATTTTATTGTCCCTAACTTGATAGAAGACTAATCCAATTATCCTTCTCCCTTCTGCATTGTCTGATTTATTGGTTTTCTTTTTTCCTGATTCCCTATATTTCCTATATATTATAAATTAGACCTCTAAGCTTGGATGACACATGAAATGTTAGGTACTTCCTATTTTATCTCATCAAGTGACACCTGTCAGATGTCACTGGTAGTGATGGCAAGGTTGACCACTGGGTTGCAGTGACAGCAGTTTCATTCCTCCAATACAGTTGTGGTGCTTCCCTGACAACTAGAAAACTTCTAATCAAGAGAACACTGTAATTAGATCTCCATCATGAAATCATATACATTGTAGAAGGGACTAAAAGAGAAAGCAGACAGACTACCTAGGAGTCTATCCTCAGCCTCTTGAAAGAGAAAATGATCATCCTGTGAGCTGCTAGCGTTTTAATCCCTTAGCACGTATTACCTTTTCAGATCCTCAGCCCTTCAGGATAGGGTTTATTATCCCCACTGCCTGTGTAAAACTGAGATTTAGAGAGGCTGAAAACTTGCCTGCTGTTCTAACCAGCGGTGTTAGAACAGTAATTATAAAACCCAGCTTTGTGTGACATCAAAATGCATGTACTGAACCACTGACTGTGTTGACTAAAGAAGAATTTGGTTTGAGGGGTTGTGAAGAGACTGAACACTTTTTAATTTGATGAACAATGGACTACTCAGGGTATGGGAGGAAATAACTCTGAGGCGTCTATCTTGGATGATTAAGGAAGGCTAGTGTGATTTTATTGAATTTAAAATGTCAGGTAGACAAGTCAACTGAAAATATAGGTCTGGAGTTAGATGACAAGCAATATAGGCCTAAAGTTCAGAAGACAAGTCAAAAAAAAATAAACTACTAAAATATAGATTTAAGAGTCATCTGCATAGACTTGGGAGCGTAAGCCAGGGGAGTGCATAAAATCACCTAGTATATTTATAAAACATAAAGATACCTGCAAGCTGGGTGTGGTGGTATAAACCTATAATTCCAGGTACTTTGGGAGGCTGAGGCCAGAAGATCGCAAATTTTAGGCCAACCTGGGCAACTTAGCAATTTGGCATACTTCTGTTTTGCATTTGGAAGACATTTGAGACTTGAAAACCAATATTAAAAGGGAGAAAACCGCATGAATTAAAAATATAATTTCTGATTTTCACAGTTCTGAACAAGTTGACGTATCATACAGAATTTTGGTATGTTATCTTAATACACATTCTTCCTATTTTGGTACCAGGAGGTCCAGGTATTTGTAAAGGAGGGCATTTTCCATATGGTCAGTGGGATTTCATGACATGATGTCGAAATCATGGTCTAGCAGACAGAAGTTTTTTACTTACAGAACAGAACAGAATTTTTGAATTAAGTTTGTCACAGAAAATCCAGTTCCTATATTTACTACGCTATATAATAGCTGATACTTTGAACACTTGCTTTTGGAACACTCTTTAATATAGTAGAATCGAAATCTGAAAATCAGTTCTGCTTTTTTTTTTTTTTGATGCTCTTTACAATACTATGTGGTGACAAAATGAATGAATTGTTTTTAATTATTAACAAAAGACAAATGAGTATTTCCCTGCCATCTGATATCTCCTTCCTTTCTCTGGGGCAACATTAAGGATCTATTATCATTCATTCAATGGTTTTTCTTAATGATCTTCTGTCAAATATAATAATTCATTTCTGTTAAGATGAGTAAAGGGTTTGAAGGGATATTCATCAAGATTCAAGATAAACAGAAGTATTTGCTCTGTATTTATAAAGCTCTGTAAAACTGAGCTTCTGTTCCTAAGGAATTTTTGATTATTATAAACGGCAACTACAATAGAAAAAAAAAAAAAAAGACCATTTCTGGGACATGGGCCAGGTATAATCAGGTTTAAATAGATTTCAGGAAATCATTTAAGGAGGAAAAGCAATCATAAAAAATACAGCCTAAGGACTGTAGGAAAGTGAGAGGCAGGCCCCTGTCTTTCTTTCTTTTTTTTTTGCGGTGCTGGGGATTGAACCCAGGGCCTTGTGCTTGTGAGGCAGGCACCCTACCAACTGAGCTATATCCCCAGCCCAGGCCCCTGTCTTAGAGATGCTCTTCAGAAGTGTGTGGTCAGATGGGCTGGCTTTTCCTGCACACCTGAGCTCTCTTAACAGGCAAGAGGTGACCTCAGTGTGACTGGTCCTCCTCAATGTCCAGGACCAACCAGATGAATTGGACACTAAAAGGGGATATTTATTTATTCTTAAAATTAAAAAAGTACAGTGATATGACATTTTGATTAGCCCAATAAGTAGATGTCTTTTTTTTTTTTGGTGGTGGGAATCGAATTTAGGCCCCTGTGTGTGGTGAAACCACATTCCGCCAGTGAGCTATACCCCCAGTCCTAGATGGCTTTAATTTTGATCTTGATAAGACTCCTAGATGCTTATTGATGCATATTTTATTGCAGCTTATTCATAAGAATAGTTTATATAGTCTATTGATTAGAACACTACTCTAAACTTCAATAGTTTTAGTTTTCTAATCTCCATGCTTATCAGTGCTTTTGCTAGTCAATCATTACTGAAGAAGTGGACTCAACTCCTGGTGAGTCCTTCATGTCTCAACTACTGATTTGTAGATTTGATAATTTCAATATTCTGCCAGCTACACTAACTCCAACTCCCTTATCTTAGAGATGATAAAACTGGAACAGCTGGGCATGGTGGTACACACCTGTAATCCCCGCTACTCAGGAAACTGAGGCAGGAGGGTCAGGAGTTCAAAACCAGCCTCAGCAATTTAGAGAGACTCTGCCTCTAAATAAGATGTAAAAAAGGGCATGAGATGTGGCTCAGTGATTAAGTACCTCCTGGGTTCAATCCCTGGTACCAAAACCAAACAAACCAAACCAAAACAAATGAACAAACAACCCCCTTCTGAACTCTACAGACATAGGAGTTTATCTGAAGTCACATACACTACTAGAGTCAGAGTTAACCTGGAATCCAGGTTTCCTAACTTGATCTGCAACTCTTCCTGCTGCCTTCACAGTTACATAGAGTTGGTTTTCTAACTGGATTAGCTCTTTTTTGTGTGATTATTAAAGTTTTTTCTATGAGATGTCCAGTTTTTTTTTTTTTTAAATTCCTAGATATTATTAATAGCAAGATTGGGTTAACTCCCTAGAATAACCTGTATTATGTCTTTCTGGATATATTGTGTTCATTTTTGAAACATAGTGAATTGTTTAGAGGCATTTTATTTCCCTGGATCTTTGGAGATATGTGAAAGTAGCAAGACACAGTGGAAGGAAGATGGCCTCAGAAGCTGGGATTATAGGTCTATCTTCATCACTGACCCTGCAGAAGTCACTTCATCTCATGGCCTCTCAGTTTTTCAATGTAAAGTAGAGACCAGGATGCCTCATTCTGTCTCTCATGTGCACAGTATAGCTTATCAAATAAGCTAGTAGTGATAGAAGTGTGTTGGTTAAGCCTAGTATGACATACATGTAGCAAAGCTAGAGAACTTTGAAAAAGATCATTTGAACTTATGGTAGCATGTTTAAACCGACAGAATGATAAGCCTGTCAGTAGACAGTGTCATTACCTGCTTTGGGAATTTCTTCGTGGTAGGCTGACTTCTGTACCATCGATGACTCTAAAGGTGTGGTGAGGAAAATCAACATCCTCTTATTTTGTCATGCGCTTCTGATGAAACATTGTTGTGAGTCTCACAGAGAGAGCAATGACTACTGCTAATTAATACCATGCCAAATTTTATAACATCCCAAGGAAGGCCGGACAGGACTGACTCATTCCTCTTGCACACGGTGTTCTCATTTGGCAAACAAGAACACAATGGGCTCCTGAAAGTTGAGACGTCAACATTTTCTATTATTTCAAGGAACTTGCACATTGTTTGCACAGCTGTCATGTTCTTTTGACAGGAGGCAGAAATTACTTTAAGGTCCCTCAGGAAAAATAATGATAAAAGTAATAACTGGAATGTATTAGTCTTCTATTTTATGTCAGGCAGTGTGCAAGAGTTTTACATTCCTTATTTCTCATTCTCAAAGCAACTCCATGAAAGACAGGTATTCTTAGACACATTTTACTTTATAATATCTTTTTTATAAATTTTTTTTATTTGTACAGACTGCATTTTGATTCATTGTACACAAATGGGGTACAACTTTTTGGTTCTATGGTTGTGCACAATGTAGATTCACACCATTTGTGTAAACATACATGTACATAAGTTAACGATGTCTGTCTCATTCCACCATCTTTCACACTCCCCCCCATTTCCCTCTATGTAATCTGAAGTTCCTCCATTCTTCTCTTTATAGAGAGAAAATAGGATATGTTAGAATCTGAATGTCTTAGTTTCCATTTAAACTGTGGCAGGCATGCTTGCATTTCATTTGTTCTCCTGACTGTTCTTGGATAAACGGTGGCAAACTTTATTAATTCCAACTAGCAGAAAAACTAAGATAAAGTCAGGCACAGTGGCACATACCCGTAACCCCAGTGACTTGTGTGGCGGGCAAGACCTGGGGCCCAGGGTTACGCCACATGCATTCAAAGATGGTGACTGGCAGAGAGCCAAATGGCGTGCTGAATGCGCCTTGAGAAAAAGAGGAAGCGTTTAGCAATTGGCTGTATGGTAATTAGTTCAGCCGCCTAGCTGGTGGATAGAAATATCTTACATGTATGCTTGAGCTGTGATCGCTTGACCTTTAATAGGATTGGATGGACATATCTGGTTACAATGCTTATGCATGAGACTGCTTATATATTGAGGGTGTTATCCGAATAAAGAAAAAGCTGCTTCACAAACTTCTGAAGAGTATGTGTTGTTTGTCCCCGGTGGTCTGTCCCGGTGGTCTGCGGCGGCAAGTGGCAACTTGGGAGGCAGAGGCAGGAGGATCCCAAGTTTGAGGCCAGCTTCAGCTACTTTGTGAGGCCCTAGTAGCTTAGTGAGACCCTGTCTCAAAATAAAAAAGGAAAAAAGAAAGAAAGAAAGAAAGTAAGAAAAGCTAAGACAAAACAGAGTTAAAAAATTTATTCAAATATCAGAGTCAGATCTGTGACTGGGGCCCTTAATATCATGGTTTCTCCTTAAGATTCTTTTTTCCTTAGACCATTGGTTTTCAATTAATGAATCCTACAGTTGTATATTGGACCTGTGCTGGACTAGGAGGAAAACTGGACATGGTCCCTGCCCTAACGAGTGAACATGAATTGAAATTGAACCCTGAGCAGGCCTATTTCTGGGGTTTTGGATAGTCTCATCCTTTCCTTTCCTTTCTCCCACGATGTTTATCCAAATGAACACAGTAAATAGTCAATAAACCACCACCAGTGTGATTTGTTGAGCACTTTTTGAAGTGCTCAGCCTATATCATGCTATTTAACCCCTGAGAGCATGAGCTGCAGAGCTAGTAGGAGGCAGAGGCTAATCTGTGTGTTCTGAGGCCAACCGCCTGGCTCCTTCCCCACGTGGGCTCTTGGTTAAGGGGTGCTGGCTGTTTTTCAGGGGCACCTGACGAACCCACCTTCTCTCCTCCTACTCCTGCAGCCTGCAAGGCAAAGCCAGAGGTGCAGGGGTTTTGGAGAAAGGGAAATCCCTACTTTAGGATTATTATAGGAAGGTTATGAAAAGGCTTGGTAGTAGTGGGCTGGACTTCTAAGTTCTACAAAGGGGAACGTTGGACATTTGAACCCTCTCCGTGTTGTAACTCAGCTGTGGCACTGAGAATCCAGACACCAAACATGAACAGTGCAGCGAAGGGCGAGGTGGGATATCAAGGGAACTCTTGGAGGAATAATAGCCTTAGCTAGGATCATTACTAGTTTTCCCATTTTTTAATAAGCTAAGTTATATTCTTGAAAGATTTTTGGCTCTGATATGATGACTTTTGCAAAATTTTTCTCAAATTTCTCCTGTTTAATCCTACATATCCAGCTCTACTCATGACACCTAGTTCTGTTCTGAATTTAATGGATTGAATTTCGCTTGCTAAAGGTACAACTCCTTATTGAATATACCCCCTTATACATAAAGAACTTAAAAAAAAAATATGATTAACAAGTAAAAGGAAAGGTAAAGAAAGAATTCCAGTTAGAATACTGTTGGTATAATTATCACTTTTGGCTGCTGATAAGAAGTATTGATGAATTATTTCACTTTGCCCAAATTCTAAAGAAAAAAAAAATCTTCATGAATTACATTTTTATTACATAAGCAATTCTACTTCTCTGCTTTATGTCGAGAAAAACATGTCAGCAGTATTTCTAGCAAGAAGTTCCTCTTTTTGACATATATACCTAAATTGCCTAATAATTAGTTTTTCATGCCTGCTTCACCCCTCTCAGATGCTCTGTTTTAAAGTCTCTTGGAAGTCAAGTGTGGTAGCACATGCCTGTGATCCCAGAGACTCAGGAGACTAAGGCAGGAGGATCACAAGTTCAAGATCAGCCTCATCAATTTAGCAAGGCCCTAAGCCACTTAGCGAGACCCTGTCTCAAAAAATAAAAACGGCTGGAAGTGTAACTTAGTAGTAGAATTCACTTGGGTTCAATTCCCTGCTCGTCCCTCCGTAAAAAAGATCTGTTAGAATATAAGAAGACTGTTTCATGTTTAATTACTGAAAGTATGTAATAAAATGAAATTTAAATAAATAACAATAGATAAAAATCAGGTGAAGGAATAATTTCTCTAATCATGTTTCCATTCGATGTGTTTTAAATAGATAAACTATATTATTTCTAGGGATAATTATTGATATTATACTGACCACTTGGGACTTTTTTTCTTTTTCCCATGGCTGGGGATTGAACCCTGGGCCTCCCTGCATGCTAGACAAGCACTGACTTATGAGACAGGGTCTTGTTAAAATGCTAGGACTGTCCTTGAATTTATGATCTTCCTGCTCAGCCTCCCCAAAAGCTGGAATTACAAGTATAACCATCATGCCTGACTCTTTGGAACATTTTTAATATCATATTATAATTTTGTTCTAAATTCATTTAAAAATTTGAATTTTAAGTTTTTAAATTTATTCATTCATTTGTTAAAAATATGTTAAATGTATGCCATTGTCAATCTTTGGTACATTGCTTAAAGGTTAAGATTCATTTAGTATCAGGGTGCACAGAAGTATGATATAAAATGATATCGTTCAATGTTTATGGATACCTTGTTATTTTATCACTTAATACACAAGGCAATATTGAACTTGTTTGAGCAGCTCATAAATGTTTAAAGGTCACTCGGGTTGTTGATAAATGCTTTTATTCTAGTTTCACTTTCTTTATTGACATGATATCCAGAAGAATTATTGCCATGTTAGAAAATAATAATTAAGAGTATGTTTTCCTAAGCCCTCCAGTAGGAAAATGGGGAAAGTTCAAGGGAAAGCTACAAATTAAAACCAGAAAATTTTCAGAGGTTGGATTTTTTTTTTTTTTTTTTTTAGTTCCTTTAGTATCTTGTCCAGTAACTTCCAGTAAATTAACCAAACCAGTGTCCAGTAAATAAGAAAACCTGGTGACCAGTTGCTTAACCTGAAATTTCCTTATATTCCTATGATTTATACTTGACTCTTATAAGTAAGAGTTTAAGTGACTTTAATTTTCCAAGAGATTTTAAATGATGTGAGGCCCAACACACCCTTGATCAATTAGATCAGATCCCCAAGAGGAGGAACCTGGGCTTTGGCATTTTATTTTAAGCCCCAGGGTGGATTCCAATGTGCAGAAAAAACCAGAAGTATGACTGACCTCCCATTTCTTATAACTGTGTATTTTCACAGCATATTCTGGGCTTCTCTTCCATATTTTATTCTCTTTCCCATTTGATTCTTTTGAGAAGTCATTTGCTCTTTTTTTTTTTTTTTTTTTTTTTTTAACTCTTGTTCTATGCTTTAATTAGGTTTTCCTACTTTCTCGTTTTGCTCTTTCTACTCCACTCGATGAAGGACAACTTTGACTTCTTAGAGCAACCATAATTCTAAAATGTGTATGGAAACCTGTGGGTTAGCCATATCTCACACAAGCTCCAATTTCCATATTAACAATATTATCTTAAAGTGAAGCTTATAAAGGAGGCAATCTTAATATCCTGGTTAATAACTCCATAAATTTATAATCTCTAGTTTCTTTATCAATAAGTGACTATTTCATTATAAATTACAAGATTCTCCAGTGTTGTTGATGCATTTGAAAAATAATGTTATTTGACATTATACCAGGTATTAAATTAGAGATTTAATTGTAATTAAATTCATTCACACTACCAAAAAATACAATTTGGTTGAATAGATTTGACTATGAGGTGACACCAGACTTATAAACAACATTGTAACACCGTATTATCACACTTCCAAACCCCTTAGCTCTTTACCCTAAACTGGACTATTAAAAAAATAAAAAAAGACAACATTCAATCATAAACCATTTATATACAACATATGTTGCAAGAAGAAACCTGGGCAGTTTGACTTGCTTATTTACTTCGCATTTACCTTACCTTAAGTTTTTTTTTCCTTTTCATTTTTTTTTCCAATTTAAGAGCAACCACTGCTTATGAACTGACCAGATTTCAAAAATACCGTGGTAGCTACCTTAGTTCATCCTTCTAAAGTCTGTGGATCTTGTTTCTCTGTTCCCACCCTTTCCTTATTTTTGATTAGAAGGTTCTGATCATTTTACTACTTCTCTTTCTGTGATCCTCTGCTCTAATCATTATTTTTTTCTCTTCTAACTTTTCCCCAGTTGCTTGCTTAGGTAAGAAGTCACGAACTTCCTTCCGTGTGTCATCATTTCTACCTGTGTTAGCGCATGCGCATCTTCCCCCATCAAATGATGTTAGCACATGCGCATCTTCCCCCATCAAACAACTCTCCTTGCTTCATAGGCTTTGTCTCTGTGTGTGTTTGGGGTAGAAGTGAAGTGGTGCTAGTGTGTTCTGATGAGAGTCTAACTGGAGTAGAGAAGCCCAGCCAGAGCCTTGACTAGCTGCCAGAGAGTAGTCCTCTACTTTGATTTTCTTTTCTTTTCCATTCTTTTTTTTTTTTTTTTTTTTTTTTTTTTTTTTTTTATGGTGAAGTATTGGGGATTGAGCCTTGAGGTACTCTACCATCAAGCTATATTCTCAGTCTTTTTATTTTTTATTTTAGAACAGGGTCTTGCTAAGTTGCCCAGGCTGCCCTTGAACTTATGATCCTCATGATCTTCCTGCACTAGCCTCCGGACACTGAGATTATAGACAGCCCAGCTGGTCCTCTACTTGGAAGGTCAAAGACACACACTGATGGATTCTACTGTCATTTATAACCAATCAGAACAAATAAACAAATTAATAAAAAAGATACACCACTATTCATTGTATTTGTCCAAAGAGGTCTTGAGAAACTGAGTAGTAATAGTTAAAATCCAACGAAAGTTAAGTCAATACCAGAATAGTAATTTAATAATTTATTGAAACCGGTGAGAATGGGGAGCCTAAAAAGCCTGCGTAATCAGCTCAGGCTCTTCCTGCAGTCAATCTACGTGGGAAACGTAAGCAGAGAGCTCTCTTGGTGAGGCTAAAGTAAAGCAAGAAGAATTTGCATCAGTTTATGGAAAATCCCACTAATGCAGTAAGAAATATCAGAGCAGTTCAGGTAATGTGAACAAGGAAAGCCAACTAGGAGTGGAATCTGGAAATGGGAAAAGGCTTTGTTTAGAGTTTGCCCAGGTTCTACTGCAATCCAGGGAAGGATTGCCTGAGTTCTGCCAGATCACTGATTTTTCAATTAAAAACCAGAAATTTGAATTTCAGATAAATCCCTGGTTTGTGACTACATCTGTTTCAGTTTAAGCATCAAAATAAACAATGAAAGCAAATAATTATAATGCATTGTACACATGTGGATTATGGTCAATGGAATGCATTCATACTGATGTGTAAATATATAAAATCACTGGAGAAGGGGGGGAAAGGTTATTGTTATCGTAGAAAGGTAAGTAATAAAATGAAGGAAGAATGTTGGAAATGACCATTTGGCAACATAATAGTCATAATTAATTTGGGCAGGAATCATCAATAAATGTTAATATTTTTGTGTGAAAGTTTGAACAGTGACAGAATATTTACATAATATTAAAATAGTTCCCCACCAAATTCTTACTAATTACAAAGGATAAAGATAGTAACTTAATAGTGGAGAAAACTGGCAGAAACCTTAACACAGTGATTAAATCTGGCATCCCCAAGAAGAGAGAAAATCATCATTAATCCTCCTGATGTGATTCAGTAGGAAGAGAAGAGCATCCAGCCAGGTGCGTTGGCACATGCCTGTAATCCCATCAACCTGGGAGACTGAGGCAGGAATATTGAAAGTCTGATGTCAGATTCAGCATCTTAGTGATGTGCTGTCTCCAAATAAGAATAAAAAGTGCTGGAGGTGAAGCTCAGTGGTAGAGCATCCCTGGGTTCAACCCCCAGTACCATAGGAAAAAAAAGAAGAAAAAAGAACGTTAAAAATGAGAATGGCTATTATTAAGAACAGAAACAATAATAGATGTTGGCGTGGACGTGGGGAAAAAGGCACACTCATACATTGCAAATTGGTGCAACCTCTCTGGAAAGCAGTATGGAGAATCCTCAGAAAACTTGGAATGGACCCACCTTTTGACCCAGTTATCCCACTCCTGGGTTTATACCCAAAGGACTTAAAATCAGCACACTACAGTAACACAGCCACATCACTGTTTATAGCAGCTCAGTTCACAATAGCTAGATTGTGGAACCAACCTAGATGCCCTTCAGATGAATGGATAAAGAAACTTTGGTACGTATACACAATGGAATATTATTCAGCCATAAAGAATAATAATATTATGGCATTTGTAAATAAATGGATGGAATTGGAGAATATCATGCTAAGTGAAGTAAGCCAATCCCAAAAAACCAAAGGCCAAATGTTTTCCCTGATAAGTGGATGATGATATATAATGGGGGTGTGGGGTGGGGAGTGAGAGAAGAATGGAGGAACTTTAGATTATGTAGAAGGAAATGAGAGGGAGGGGGATATGAAAAATCGTGGAATGAGACAGAAATCATTACCCTATGTACATGTATGATTACACAAATGATATGAATCTACATCATGTACAACCATAGAAATGAAATGATGTACCCCCCTTTGGGTACAATGAATCAAAATGCAGTCTGTAAAAATAAAAAACAAATAAACAATAAAAAAAAAAGCAAGAAGAACACAACTGTGATATTCCTGACAAAAAGATATAAATATTAACTCACTATAAAGACAGATTAGACAAGCCCCAATTAGGGTCAGTCTTTATAAAACAAGTGATGTGCAGGATGCAGGGGTGCACCCCTGTAATCCCAGTGGTTTGAGAAGTTGAGGCAGAATGATAATGAGCTGAAGTCCAGTCTCAGCAACAGCGAGGCGCTAAGCAACTCAGTGAGACCCTGTCTGGGGCTGTGGCTCAGTGGTCGAGTGCCCCTGAGTTCAATCCCTGGCACCTCCGCTCCCCCCCCCAAAAAAGTGATGTGTACGACTCAAATGTCATTGTCATGAAAGGTGGAAGAAGAGTTCCAGATTAAAGGAAGCTAAAGAGATTATGACAATGAATCAATGCTCAATCTGAAATTTTTATTGTTATCTTAAAGGACATCACTGGGGCATTGGTGAAATCTGAATAAGGTCTATGGAATAGGTGATGTATTAAACCAATATTAATTTCTTGATTTTGATAATTATATTGTGGTTAGATAAAAAATACACACTGAAGTATTTAGGATAAATAGTCACTATGTCTATAATTGATGATCAATGGTTCATAAAAAATTAAAGAGAGAAGAAAGGATATTGCAAATATAAAATGCCAATATATTAGTGTTTAGGGGAAAAGTGTACAGGAAGTCTTTGTACTATTCTTATAAATTTTCTGTCCCATCAGAAATTATGTGGAAAAGGTAAATTTGAAAAATAATCCCTAGTTTGAATCAATGTTCTCTGCGAAGAATTAACAACAGGAAACAGTATTGGAGATAGAATCCAGGGGTGCTCCACCACTGAGCTACACCCCAGCCCTTTTTACTTTATTTTGAGAGAGGATCTTACCAAATTGTCCAGACTGATCTTGACTTTGCAATCCTGCTACATCAACCTCCCAAGTAGTTGGGATCGTAGGCATGTACCACTGTACCCAGCCTGGAAACAGATTTTTTATTTTTTATTTTTTGATGCTGTCCAGGGGTGCTCTACCACTGAGCTCCACCCCCAATCTGTTTCTAATTTTTATTTTGAGACAGACTCTTGCCAAATTGCCAAGACTGGTCTTGAACATGTGATCCTCCTGTCTCAGCCTCCCAAGCTGCTGGGATTATAGGTTACACCACTGCACCTGGCAGATACAGAACTCTTGAAGTCCTTTGGGTGAGTCTCTGCAGTGCATAGTTCTCTTCTTTAAATATCTAAATATGATTATCAGTGCCACCTCTTGTAGACTGAGTGATCCTAACTAGGGCTGCACTCTGAACCTGATTAGAAGAAAATCTCAGCCTCCTGTTTATAAGTTTTTGTTTGGTACTGTTGCTGCTACCTTGCAGAATAACTTCTCCTCTCAGTGTTAATTTCCTAGTTTAAGTTGTTCAGAGGGAGGTCCCAATTTTCCAGTTTCCTGGTATAATTTCCAACTATTAACAATATCTTTACACTTTCCTAGGCAGAAAGAAATACCCTCCTGGCATCTCTAGCTCGAAGTCAGTTGTTTTAATATCTAAGACCTAGAGTTTCCTATAGGTCTAAATTATTTATTTCTGGGTTTCTTTTCCCTGCCCCAGTCCTGGGTATATGCAGGGTTTCACCTTCAACGGATTTTATTCTAGTCATGTTAGTAATTACACATTACCCTAAAAGCGAATGCTTTCAACGAATACACTAATGTACCTTTCAGCAAGCGCTCTTGAATTATAATGAACGTTTCCATTTTAATGAGGTCTGACTGAATTGCAGCAGTCTCTGCAAATTATCTGAAATGGTACAGTACCTGCATTAGAAATTCAGTCATGCCTACGTTGGGGATCAACGGAGGAGAGCTTATTTCCACCTTCATTTCTCTTCCATAAAAGGAAAGAATTGCTGGATAAGCCACTTTAATAACAGAGGAAGCAGTGAATTGATTTTTTTTTTTTTGACATGGTTGCTGAGGAGAGTGATGGGGAGTGGGTGGAACTGATTGAGCAAAATGAAAAATAAAAGGTAACAGCCAAGGATAAGCCGGGATCCTGATAGCAAGACTTGGGTGTAAATTAGAATAACAAAAATGCTGCTCCTGAAATTGTTTGGCAAGAGGAAAACCATATTTAGATGAATTTTCAAGCAGAATTAAATTCAAGATTTTTCTGTGATTGTCAGAGAAACCATTTTGTGAAACAAAATATGACCTATCAAGGACCACGGAATGTGACACAGGACCTAGACCTGAGGATTTTGATGGGAAGAATGCTGCTTTTTAATGAGAAGATGATTTTAAAGTGTAGGTGGTGAAGAGAAGGGAAGAGAAAAGGTGGAAAAGCTATGGTGTTGTTTGAGTAAGGACTGGGGGACCAGTGGGGAATAATGGTGGAGAAATGGGTAGGGAGGTGAGAGGGAGCCCGGCTGGAGAAGGAAAAAGCATTGTAACAACTGGTGCTTTAGACAAATGTGTGGTCTGAAGCAGTTTCCAGATTTGAGGTGAGCAACAGCTGCTGATAGGAAGTTTAGAGTCCAGAACTGGTAAATATTTCAAATTTGAATTAATTATGAACAGCTAAGAAAGAGCAAATGGGACGGGTTTCCCACCATGGTAGGGGAGGAGTCTACCTGCTGAATCCTTTTCACACACACACACACACACACACACACACACACACCAAAAAAAAAAAAAAAAAAAAAAAAAGGGAAAGAAAGAAAAAAAGGAAAGCTATTTTTTTTCTGTCCTTTTTAAAAATACTTGAGTAGTGACCCTATTGGCTAAGAACAGGCTGGATGTCCCTAGCCTGACTGAGGCAGAGTTATAGCAATTTTTTTTTTTTTTTGCTTAGGAAAATCATGGTTCTTCAGTTTCTGCAGAAACTCTGCTCAGCAGCTGCAGTAGTCTTCAGACAGACCTGGGTTCACACTCACTTTTTGTTTTGGTGCTAGGGATTGAACCCTGGGTGCTTGATCAATGAGCTACATTCCCATCCTGTTTATTTATGTATTTTTTATTTTGAGACAGGATCTTGCTAAGTTGCTGAAGCTGGTCACAAACTCATGGTCCTTCTGCCTCACTCTCACCTCACCTGCTGGGATTGCAGGTACCAATTGTGCTTGGCAGGGCTTTGTTTTTTGCAGCATATTTCTTTATCTTCTTTTCAAACTTACAAGCAACCTACATGTGCACCTGCTTTCTACTTTTTCAGTTTTTTAGTTCATGTTTTTGGTGCTGGGATTGAACCCAGGGCCTCACTCATGCTAAGTATGTGCTCTGCCACTAAGTTGCACTCCTCGTCCTCTTTTTTCCACTTAATAAGGAAGGCAGGGTCCCTCTTAAGCCTGTTTCTCTGCTTTTGAGTTATGGACTCCATTTCTCTTACTTTCTCTAGGAATTCACACAGTGTTCTGCTTTTGACCTCTATGATAGATGGTACCCTTCCCTACCAGACCATTTCTATGAGCATACAAACAGACTTGTTCTCTTTTTTTTTTTTTTTTTTTTTTTTTTTTTGTGTGCTGGGGATCGAACCCAGGGCCTTGTACTTGCAAGGCAAGCACTCTACCGACTGAGCTATCTCCCCAACCCCCAGACTTGTTCTCTTATGTTGAAAATGTCCTCACTTGCAAACATACTTCCCCCTGTTTCTCAGCTCCCTTTCCTAATCATATGTCCTTCATCTCAAGCCCCATACACTCAACTCCCTTAAAATTCCATTATCACTTCCTAAAAGTACTATAATTGTTTCTATGTGAGGTGTCCCCTGAGAGCTCCTGTTGGGGCACCTGGAGGAGGTGAGTCATTGGAGCATGCCCTGGAAGGTGCATCTGCTTTGCCGGATTGCGTCCCCACCTCCCTCTCTTTCTCTGCTTCCTGACCATGAGCTGAGCGGTTTTCCTCAGCTGGACCCTGCCCCCATGATGTTCTACCTCTTCTCTAACCCAGAGCAATGGAATCGACTGTCCATGGATTGACCTCTGAAACCAAGGGCCCTAATAAACTTTCCCTTCTCTAAGTTGTTCTTGTCAGATGTTTTGGTCACAGTGACCTCAAAAGCTGACAGAAACAAACACTGTCATGTTTGTGACATGTAGCCAAATATAAAAGTTGCTTCTATGCTCTCATTTTCTCAGTTCTCATCAGCCTTTGCAAAAATTGATCATCTCTTTCTCTTGACAGACTCTCCTTTCCTGGCTTTTTGATGCCATGTTCTCCTGGTCTTCCTCTGACCACTCTGGATGATTGGCTCAGCCTTTTCCCTCAGCTCTCATTCCTTATCCAAATGTTGCAGGTTGAGGTCCTTTAGGGTCTTCCTGGGTCCTTTTCCCTCCCATCTCACCTAACTATATTCTTCTAAGGTAATCTCATGCACACCCATAACTGTGTCATCCTCATGTCATGGACCCTCCAGTTCATTTATGTGTGTGTGTAGTCTACAGTTTTTCATTCACCTCTAAACTCCCAAATTCAGTTCTCTACTATTTCTAACAAAATTGACCCAAAAGAATTCTTGGCTCATCTCAAACCTGTCCCTTACCTCAGCCCTTAAGTCTCCATAGCTCCATAAACAGATTCAACCTCAGGTTAAAACCATTCAGGGTTCATTCGTCTTTCCTTTCATCACTTGTATCTATTTCATCACCAAATACTGTAAATGCCAAAGAACACCTCTGATTCTGCTCCTTCTCCCCATGTCTATTTCAGTCTTGTTAACATGATTTTTGTCCGTCTCCTCAGTGGAGATGTGAAGGATCATCTAGGTTAGTATAGAGGGCCGGGAACACTGCAGGAACATAGTGGAACCACAGTTGGAGTTAGAGCCGTGGCTGCGTCGTCCTGGGTGTTATGTAACCTTCTTCAAACCTGTTCCTAATTTATAAAATGTGGACAGCAATATAAAACTCTCGGCACTGGTGTGGAAAGTAAAAGAGATTATAAACATAGAATCATTTTCAGAAATCCTGGTACATCAATATTGTACAACTTTACCTGTTTTATTGTCCCCTTTTTATTCCCCAACAGATAATATAGTGCTTGGAACACAGTAGTCACTTGTCCAATTTTTGTTCAGTGATTAAATAAATGAATAATTTGCAGGCTCAATTTTACTCATAGTAGTGTTCTGAGGGACAAAGTATATCTGAAGTTATAAAATAGTTTCTAGTACACTGTGAGTGCTCAGTGAGGATTTATCATTAGTACTCAAAGAGGCTGCTGAGCTAATCATCTAATATGACAGAGTGACAATCTGAGGATCTTATCTGAAACAATCTGTACCTGTAATTGCACACTGGGACTCACCCCCGCTCATAAGGGACATAGCTCCTGCAATGGTACCCTTTTAACTTATTTTCTTTCTCCTTTCCTTACATATCCAAAAAGTGAAATGACATTGATTTTAGCAAACTTTCTCTTCAATCCAACTTCCCTCCAATTACCAACCCCACTCTTCTTTCTACATTTAAACTCTTTAAAGGAGTCATCTACCATGTGTCTATGATTCTTCTCTTCCTATTCTCCCACTCCAAACTTACTATCTTCTCCACCTTTCACAAAATCTTCCTTTGTCAAGACGGTTAATGACTTACACTTGTCAGGTCAAAATGTTAAATTCATGATTCTCAGCTTGACTGATCAGCAGCAGTGACAGTTGCTCCCTCCTGGTGTATAACTTTCTTCACTTCTTTCCAGAATACAATACATTCTTTTTTTTTTTTTTTTTTTGGTACTGGGGATGGAACCCAATGTTGCTCTACCACTCAGTCACATCCCTGTATATTTTAATTTGGAGACAGTGCCTTGCTAAGTTGCTAAGGTTGACCTTGAACTTGAGATCCTCCTGCCTCAGCCTCCTCCGTCGCTGGGATTACAGGCGAGTACCCAGCCCATTCCATTGTTCTGACTATCATCTAAATCTGAAGATTCCCAAGTTTACATTTTCAGCTTCTACATCTCTCTGCAACTCCATGTATATAATTGGCTAATTCATTTTTCCACTCAGGTATTTATTAGGCATCTCAAATGTCACATGTTCAAACTGTACTCTTGATTCCACCCTTCCCTCACTTTCCCAATTTTACCACCTCCTGAGTTTTTCCATCTCAAGTATGGGAGAGCCATTCTTTTAGTTGATCAGTTTGAAACACTTGTGTTCATCTTTCCTTCTACACTCCTTCGGGCCATGAACAAACCTGGCAGGTGTGTGAAAAGTGGATCATCATTTCAGCCACCTCCGTCACCTTCGCTGCCCTCTCCCTATTCCATGCCAGTTACCTCCCAATTTGGTGACTGCTGAGACTGGTTCTTCCCCCGCAATTCTCCCCATCCCCTTCCAATTTACGTGCTCCCCACTTCTGCACAGACCCTTCTTTGGTCAAGGCTG
This sequence comes from Sciurus carolinensis, assembly GCF_902686445.1. Taxonomy (NCBI): domain Eukaryota; kingdom Metazoa; phylum Chordata; class Mammalia; order Rodentia; family Sciuridae; genus Sciurus; species Sciurus carolinensis. The sequence continues at coordinate 94,363,191 of NC_062224.1, forward strand.
CTAACGACTTGCACGTTGTCTTCAGTCTCCCTGCAGCACCTCCTCCACTAGTTTCCACACGACTGTCACAGTGATTGTTTTAAAATGTCACATCATTCTTCTACTTGAAATCTTCAAATGGCTTTCCTTACAAGGAAAGTACTTGTTATGGCTTGAAAGGTTTTATACACTGTTTCTGACGCCCCCCCTCCCCAACACTGCTGTGAACCACTTCCTCCATCCTGTCAGTTCTCACTCCAACCACATCAGACAACTAGATATATAGAGAACAATCCAAGGATCGCCCTGCCCTGGATCACTCCCAGATATGCTTACACCTGCATCCTTTTCAGCTGCTTCAGACCTCAAGGGTCTCCTTTACAAGAGATCTCCTCAACCATCCAGTAAAATGCTGTCCTCCTTCTTGTCACCGTTACTATCACCCTTACCTGTTTGGGTTTTTTTCAGTGTACTATCACACCTGCTGACATGTATTTGTTCCTTGATTCTTGCTCCACTAGTGTGTAAATGACATGAGAGATAGGACTTTATTCTCCTCTTTGCTCCTTTAACCTCGAATGGTAGGTATTGAAATATTTGCCAAATCAGTAAATGAAGTAGTAAGTGTTTTGGTGATCTAATGTTTTCTAAGTTTTTCTATTTAAGTGAAATTTTTGCTTATTAATAGTTATCTGATAAAAAAGCCAATATGCTAGAGTGATTTGTATGTAGATAGAAAATTGCTGGACTGGGTGGGGCAGCTCACACCTGTATCCCAGCCATTAGGAGGCTGAGGCAGGAGGATTGGTAGGTTAAGTCCAGTCTGGGCATCTTAATGAGCCCCTATCTCCAAAGAAAAAATAAAAAGGACTGGGGATGTGGCTCAGTTGTAAAGTGCCCCTGGGTTTAATCTCTAGTAACACACCACACACACACACACAGAGAAAAAAGTTTTGGATTTTCTAGTGTCTATCAAATGTCATTCAAAGTAGGTGATGCTCCCTTATCTGTACATAGAGCTAGCTCTACCTGTTGCCAAAGGTGAATGTATTTATGCATACTTCTGTTCAACTTAAATCATTCTGCATATCATAGTGCATTATAAGATGATTCACCACCTGGCTCCAACACTCCCAGGCCCTTCTTGGCTCCTCTCAGTCAACTACTCTGACCAAGGTGGGCATGGAGAGGGAAAATCTTGTTTCAGGTCAGGCCTGCTGTGATTCAGAGGTAATAAATGTGCCTCTTGGCTTGTGTCCTGCCAGAGCACAGTGCAGCCTGCTGTTTAACCTCCTCGTTGGTGAGGACCAAGTGGATCTGGTTTCCATTTGAAGCTCTGTTCTTAGTTTGTGATGATTAGGCTATCTGTTGTGAGGCTTCCTTCCTAGGAACAGAACAAAACTATAAAATATAAAACCTCCCAAGTGACTTTAATCCTAAAGCCAAGCCTATATTTGACATTTATTTTTATAGTTGTGGTTAAAAACAATAATCTCTCCCACTGTAATCTCAAATATTTCTTCTGTTTTGCTTTAGTTCTACTTTTTTTTTTTTTTTTTTAGGGGTACTGGGGATTGAACTCAGGGGCACTCCACCACTGAGCCACATCCCCAGTCCTATTTTGTATTTTATTTAGAGACAGGGTCTCACTGAGTTGCTTAGTGCCTTACTGTTGCAGAGGCTGGCTGTGAACTCATGATCCTCCTGTCTCAGCCTCCCAAGCTGCTGGGACGACAGGCATGTGCCACCTCATCTGGCTAGCTCTACTCTTCATGAATCAGATAACTGCAGTCACCATGCCATTAGTTTTCTGTGTACCTTGCCTATTAGATTAAGCTTAAAGCCCCATGAAAACTTTTGCAAGAAATAGTTCCATCATTTTATGATGCATCAATAACAATTAAAATTTAAAAGATAGCTTCTATGGAAAACTTGAAAGTAAATTTACTTCTCCCAGGAAAATCTTATAATTGAAAGCTAGTGGATATATGCCCTAACACTTTCTAAACTGGGTAGAAATGTTTGGCAGCAGCTCAGATGCAGATGCTGGTAATAATGACAAACATCCTAATTACCACATTTTGTTCAGCCCAAATTGTGTTCACATGGTCACATGGTAGGTTAATTAATATGCAAGTGTCTTTGAGAATGCTGACTTAACTACCTGTTGCCTTTAGAAATACAACTGTAAGAGGTGCTTATCTTCTCATAAAACAAATACAGAGTAGGGTTAATTTTCTTAATTCATCAAGTGGTGTCTCCCTTATCAGGCTTTCCGCCATCTAAAGCATCTAGCTGAGCTTGACACATCTTTTTTTTTTTTTTTTTTTTACTGGGAGATTTCTGCTACACTCATGCATTCTTTAACATCACGTTTTAGCAAAAATCAGTAATCCAGCTTTTCTTAGGTCCTCATGTGCTAACATTTTGTAGAGTTCTCTAGTTACAGAAATCCTCTCTCTGTCCTGTCCACAACTACTATGGCAAACTCTGTGTTAGTATAATAAGTATTTCAGGAAGAATGAAGAGATTCCCGGCCACCAATATCCCACATTAGGAAACGTGTATTATTATTATTATTATTATTATTATTATTGTTTGTTTTTGATTTTGAATAGACTTTATTATTTAGAGCCAGTGTAGGTTCACAGCAAAAGTGGAAGATACAGTGATTTCCCATCTACCCCCTACACTCATGTCACCAACATCCTGCATCAGTGTGGAAACGTACAGTTGACGAATCTACCTTGACACATCATTGTCACTCAAAGTCCATGATTTACATCTAGGCTGAGCTCTTGGTGCTATACATTCTGTGGATTTGAACAAATGTGTAATGATAACATATGATGTGGAATATCTTTTCATATGCTTGTTTGCTCTCTGTACATCTTCCTTGGTAAGGTGTGTGTTAAGACATATGACCTATTTTTTAATTGGGTCGATTGTGTTCTTATTGTTATATTTTAAGTGTTCTTTGTAAATTTTGGGCTACAGTTCTTTTTTATTTTAATTTATTTTTATTATAAACAAATGGGATACATGTTGTTTCTGTTGTGACTCCATGTACAAACGGAGACACATCTTCTTAAGACATGAGTTTCTTATGCTATGTCACCATTGGAACTATTAGTTTTGCATTTCCAGTAGAAGCTGAGTCAATTTTACACAGTGTGATACCTACCTTATAAGATACAGGGCCTAGTCCAGCAGCAAACTACAAAAATAAAAAAAGATAACAGTTCCATCCTCAAATACAGTCTTACAAGGTTGGGTAAGGGCAAAATTGAAGTGTTTGCATTTAATAGCTTTTATTTTTATTTATAAAATTTCATTTTTAAATGGCTGAGCAGAACCCCCTTATGTATATATATATTCCACAATTTCTTAATCCATTCATCTATTGATGGGCATCTGGGTTGATTCCATATTTTAGCAATTGTGAAATGGGCTGCTATAATCATTGAGGTGGCTATGTCACTGTACTATACTGATTTTAGATCTTTCGAGAAAACACCCAGGAATGGGATAGCTGGGTTGGGTGGTGGTTCCATTCCTCGGCTTTTGAGAAATCTCCAGACTGCTTTCCAGAGTGGTTGCACTAGTCTGCAGTCCCACCAACAATGTACAAGTGTTCCCTTCTCCCCACAACCAAGCCAGTTTTTATTGTATTGAATGGCTTTTAAATCTGATCCTAACCTACTTTTCTAATCTTATCCTCCAGTGCATCTAAGATAAACTCTCCGCTGCAGTCTCAACTGTCTACTTATTCTCCCCAGCCACGCTCTGTGCCTTCTTCATTGCTCAGATATATTTTTTTCTTTCCTATTTTCCTGCCTTTTTTTTTTTTTTTTTCAGTACAACCTGCTTGAATCAGATTTTCGTTCCTCATCCCTAGTCTACACAGAGCTCCCACTTCATTTGGTGTTGTACACTGCTTTACTGGTCAACTTTATATTCATGTATCAGTCTTCCCAAGTAGACTGTGACCTTCCTAAGAATGGAGCTTTTTCTTGTTTATTTTTATGTTTCACATGTAGAAAATGTTCAATATCCACCACCCCTGCCTTTCTTTTTTTTTGACTGTAGGGAATTGAACCCAGGGATACTCTACCACTGAGCTACATCCCCAAACCTTTTCATTTTTTTATTTTGAGACTATTTAGTGAGACTGGCTGAAACTGACCTAGAAATTGCAACCTTTCTGCTTCAGCATCTTGAGGAGCTGGGATTACAGGTGTATTCCGCTGAACCTGGCTATTTATTTACTTTTAAGAATTTTTTGTATTTGTTTCATAAATGGAATTTTTAAATCTTTTAAGTTTTTATGCAATTGGTCATCTAATATAAACAACAAAGTCCCCAGGCCTACTAACATAGGTATAATTTATATTCTTACAGGCACTACTTACATGAGCACACTTTGTGAGGTTTGTATACATACTTGATGGTCTATTGGCATGTATTTTTGTTTAGACTGTTTTTTGGTTGCAGTAACAGAGTGCCTGAGACTCAGTTATTTATAAAGAAAATAAGTTTATTTTGGCTTAAAGATGTGGAAGCTGTAAAGTCCAAGATCAAGATCATGGTGCTGGCATTTGCTCAGCTTCTTGTGTGGACTTTGTGTGGCTTCAACTCATGGGAAAAATTAGAAGTGTGTGTGTGTGTGTGTGTGTGTGTGTTTGAATGGAAGACACAAAACATGTGGGGTCACTTTGCTTTGTAACAACTCTCTATAGCAGTAACCAATCCATTTCCCTGGGAGTGAGAACTCACTTGTGGTAGATGACACTCGTGTGCTGATGAGGGCCCAGATCCCATGACCCAGACACCTCCCTCCTCACCTCCCAGCATTGCTGCATTGGGGAATTAGGCCTCCACATGAGTTTACAGCACACTTAGAAATGCAACGGGGTCTAGCAAGGTAACAGGACGGTGGTCGTCTTGCTCAAGTGTCAGAAACTGGTGACTCTGTTCCCAGTGTAGATTTCGAGTTTCAGAAACTTGACTGATTTGGGCTAAACAAATTCACAATGTATTAATTTATAAGGGTCAGCTCTGCCAAGGATACACTATACTCTTTCTGGAAATTTCTACTCAGGAACCAAATATCATCATAGGAATTTGGTGAATAAAATAAGTAAAGGAAATTGATTATTTTTAAGGCATCTTTAATCCAGCTATGGTGCCCTGTAGAGATTTTATTCTCTTGACTAGACTGAAATCATTATCTGGGATCCTAAAATAGGACCAGTCATTTCTACCTTTCAATACTAATTTTCCTAAAACTCTTTTATGATCACTACTTTGGATTGGCACCTATTAGCATCTTACTGTCATTTTAACATTTTTATCAATAGCTATTATGATGTCTGTGTTTCAGCCCGTGCCCCCCTTGACAGATAGCTTTTCAGGTATTTGCTGATCACCAGCCACACAGTGGAGTGGGTTCCTTTGGATTGGCCTCCAGGACAACTAATCTATTCAACAGGTCAAGGGTTTTATTATCCTTATGCATCTTTAATTTCTGGAATATACTCTACTTTAAGTCAGGCTATTAACTACATAGACATATTAAAAATTACTTTTACATATCTTTTGGTAGAAAAAAATCACATTTTATAAGTAAAAGCTTTATAAAAAAACAAGCCAGGACTTACCATCTCTAATAGTAGGTGACAATAAGAATTCAAGTTAAAAATATGCAAATCTAACAGTAAATAAAAATAACGAAATTGAGGGATAAGAGCAACTCTCGTCAGTGTTAAACTATGTGGATCATTTTATTGATGTTCAATAATCTATCAGCTTATTTCTCTAGCTGCAGAACTTATCACAATAAAAGAGACTCTGGTCTGGGGATGTAGTTCAGTGGAAAAACACATGCCTACCATGTATGAGGCCCTGGGTTTAATCCCTAGCACCACAATCAAAACAAAACCAAAACCAAAATAGTTCCTACTTTCCTCTTTAATGCAAGAGGAAAACGTTCTTGAGCCTCTTTGAGATGTTAAGATTTGATATAGAAATATTAATGACTTTTGTTTCAGTTGGACATTGTGTTACAACAGAAGCCATTCCTACTTTAGAATAGCAGTCTGACCCTCCTCTAAACTATGCGTCATTGGCAAATGAAACAAAATAAATAAAATTAATCTTTGAGGAGCTGCAGTTAAAGAAAATCTCCCTAAATATAAATATGACTAGAACAGAATGTGCCTGTTAAAAAAAAAAGAAAAAGAAAAGAAAAGAAACTGACCACAATTATTCATAACTGACTGAAAAAAATCTCTTTTCATGTTCCAGCAGGATTTCCACCGCATTGTAATGAAATCATATCAAAATCATATCAAGAGGCACTTCCTATAAATTATATGCCAGTGTTAAATTAAACATGCAGTCCTATGCTTTACATGTTATGTCATAGTCTAGATGCTACCAAGTGATACCACCTTATTTTCTAAATGCAGATATAATAGCTGGTAAAAGACTCTAATTAACAGCATAGTAAATAATAGGATTGATTTTTATCTTGTATATAAACTGGTGACTAATACACAGGAATTTGTTATATAGTCAAATTCTTTATGGTTCAAGAGGTGACAAATCATATAAGCTTTAAATTAGGCAAACCTGTAGAAGAAAAGAAAAAAGATTGGAAAAATTGTTTTAATGAAATGGTCAATAACTTTTTTTTGTAACAAATACAAGCAGATTTAAAAGTTAAAATTAACAGCTAACAACTTCTAGGATTTTTTTCTATATATATGTATATATTTTTGGGGGGGATTGGGGGACACTGGGGATTGAACCCAGGCATGCTTTATCATTAGCCACATCCGCAGCTGTTTTCATTTTCTGTTTTGAGACAGGGTCTCACTAAGATGTTTAGACCTCACTGAGTTGCTGAGGCTGCTTTGGAACTTGTGATTTTCCAGCCTCAGTCTTCTCAGTCACTGGGATTACAGGTATGTGCCACCATGCTCAGATCCCTTATATAATTCTTTGAAAAGACAATATAGTTCTGAATTGAGAGTTTTAAAAAAGTTTTATTTCCAAAAATTATTTTTCCAAAAGTTCTATTTCCTGACTGTTTCTTCCTTAAAGCTGATGTAAAATATGAGAAATAGGAAGCTTTGAGTAATGAATCTTTGATATTTCATTACAACCAAATTTAATAATTTGACACTGATACATTTTTAGAAAGCAGCAAATTTATTTGTAAGTCACATAAAAGGAATTTGGAACTGAAAATTCCCATCAGTGAAAATTAGGTTACAAATAATGAAAAATAGTAGATTAAAAAAATACTGTCAATACTGCCATCATTCACCATATTTATAAAATAACTTCATATTGATGAATTCAGAAATAAACATAACAGTATATTTGGACTGAATGATCTATAATAAATTAACTTTCTCTTTTAATAAATACCATTACTTTTATTCCCCCTTTACTTCTGAATTTGCTGAAAGTTTATAAAAAATAAATATATGTATGTGTTTGTTTATAAAATTATAAACTTGGACTGGGAATGTAGCTCAGTGGTAGGGCACTTGCCTCTCATATGTGAGTTCCTTGGGTCAAACCACAGCATGGCAAAAATAAATAATACAAATTATAAACTTAATTTTAAAGACTTCAAATCCTACAGGCAAATCCGTTTCCCAGTATAGCAATTCATGGCAACACACTTCCCACAGCCTGTCAGCTATTGCTTATACATTTGGAGCATCAAGCTTAGTATTTTACAATAATACTTAATTTTGAGGAAAATGTCCACAACTCTGTTCAGTGCCACAACTAATCCTCATTCTGCTCTATGGGATTCAACTCCCTACCTAAAATTACTGTTAAATTTCCAGTTTCCTCAAAAGAAACTTTACGTAGCTTTTCTCAGGCCAGTAACCATGATCCTATTTGTTCTGTTTTAACTCCTTCATTTTATCAAGAATGTCCTTTATAAACTTTGACACTTGAAAGTTGACACACTTCTGGAGTGGCTTAAATAGTATGTTGGTCTAGTACCTGTCTTACTCTGTTTTTGTTGTTGTTATTATTATTACTACTATTTTTTTTCCCCAGTGTTGACAATCAAATCCAGGGCCTCACACATGCTAAGTGAGTGCTCTACCACTGAGCTAACCCCCCTCTCCCCTGTCTTATTTTGGATATTAATTTTCTGGTAACATAGCAAAACAGGACATTTGTTTTTAGTAGCTAACACCAAAGCTTACATTAATCTTCTGGTTAATAGTCATAGATCTATTTCTTATGAACTGTTAATTTAGTTCATGTCAAATAAACTTATGAAATGTATATTTTGAAACTCAAATGTGCATCTTTATAAATATTTCATTGGAATACAAATGTTCAACAAATATATGAAAAAATGTTCAGCATCATTGGCAATGAGGGAAATGCAAATCAAAACTACACAGATTTCATCTCACTCCAGTCAGAATGGCAATCATCAAGAATAAAAACAATAATAAATACTGGAGAGGATGTGGAGAAAAAGAAACACTTTTACACTGTTGATGGGATTGCAAATTAGTATAACCACTATGGGAAATCAGTTTGGAGGTTCCTCAAAAGACTAGGTATGGAATCACCATATGACTCAGCTATACCACTTTTCAATATTTATCCTAAAGAATTAAAGTCAGCATACTATAGTGATATATGCACACCCATGTTTATAGCAGCACGATTCATGATAGCCACATAATGGAATCAGTCTAGATGTCCATCAGTGGTTGAATGCATAAAGAAAATATGGTATGTATACACAATGGAGTTTTATGGAGTCATAAAGAAGAATGAAATTAAGTCATTTGCAGGAAAATGGATGGAACTGGAAACTGTTATGTTAAGTGAAATAAGTAAACTCAAAAGGTCAAGGGTTATATGTTTTCTTTCATATGTGGAAGCTAGAGAGGAAAAAGGAAAAGAAAGATGGTGGAGAATCTCATGAAAATTGGAGATCAGTAGAGTAGAGGAAAGTGACCGGGGGAAGGAGGTGGGAAGGGAAAGGGGAAAGGCTGGGGAATGATATTGGCCAAATTATATTGTTACAGTGTGTGCATGTACAGATATGTAACAGTGAATTCTACCATTATGTACAATTAGAATACATCAATAAAAATATGGAAAAAATATGTTGCAGATGCTTTTCTTAATATTCGGGAAGAAGCTTTAGCATTTCTTCTCTCCAGTACATCCTTATGGACTATTGCTAAACTTGGAAGTTTTTGGCTAAGTTGTCCAGTCTGATCTTGAATTTGTGGTCAGGATGACCTCGAACTGGGGATCCTCCTGCCTCAGCTCCTGAGTCACTGGGATTACAGGCCTGTATCACTAAACCTGCCAGAAGAACATTTTATTTTCTAAAATAGTGAGAACTGATGAGAGGGAGGAGGAATGAAGGTGGAAAGATTCTGGAAAGGATGCTAGCAAGACAAAGCAAGGACAGCAGAGAGAATGGAGGGGAAAGGGTAAATTTGAGACAGCTGATACGGTAAAGGGATAAGACTTTATGGCTGGTTTCTAAAGGGGTTGAAGCAGGCCTTGGGGTGATCAGAAAAGGACTGAGGATGGCTTCAGGACTTTGGGTGACTGTAGGTTATCAGTAGCCACAAGAGGCCACCCAGGACGGGACAGAAGAAAGGAGGGACCCTTGAGTGCAGAGAGCTACTATATATAAAGAGGGAGGAATGGGGATGAGCTGAATTTTGGGTGCCTGTGGATCATCAGGAAGACAAGTTTTGTTGGTAAAAGGATACATGGTTCTCGTCTTTGGAGAGGTCACCGAATGGTTTTGTTTTGGTTTTGGTACTGGGGATTGAACCCAAGGGTACCTTATCACTGAGCTACATTCCCAGTCCTTTGCATTTTATAATTTGAGATAAAATCTGGCTAAGTTGCTGAGGATCTTGTTAAGTTGTTGAGTCTAGCCTTGAACTTTTGATCCTCCTGCCTCAGTCTCCCACATTGCTGGGATTACAGGTGTGTGCCACTGCACAATCACTGAGTGGTTTTGTACAGTCTCTCTTCCCATCAGGAAATGTAATTTGACATTCTCAGATTTTTTTTTTTTTAAGTTGGGATAGCTTCTAAAAATGGGAGATAAAGAGATGGAACTCAGAAAATGCATACTATTTAATCTTTTAGAAATCCCAATCTCTAAGAGTTAATAGTTTGGGAGCTGAGAAAACGTGGCAGAGAGTCAGCTTTCTCCACAATTTGTTGGAATCAGGAATCTTAATGTCAAGAAATACTGACGTAGCCGGAAGTACTAACAGTGACTTACCTGAAAGATAATTTTAAAAAGGAAAGTCATTTACAAAACCTCAGTCTGAAAGTAGAGTTGAGACACATAAGATGAAAAATTGAGACCACACATGATTAATTCATTCTTCTTCTTAATTATCATATGGACATGTGCTAAGATATTTGTCCCCATAGTCCTTGCCTGAAATTGTCAGAGCCACAGGTTCCTAATCACATCATACCTCGATGGCTTCTTGAAGCATATAGCCAATGATCTAGACCAAAAAAATTAACTTTTAAGGTGTGTTATACTGTAAAAAATTGTTCAGAAGAATTAATGTTTCGTTGAACATTTTAATGTTTTTTGTGTTCCATTCATTAGCAAATGTTTAGTAAAGTCATGCTATATTCCAAGTACATGGTATGGAGCTCATTTTTGTAGTTTGCTCATGAGAAAAAAAAAAAAAACCTTAAATTTATAACAGACAACTAAATGCTTTGAGTAGGAATAAGAAAACATCTATTAAGGGATTACATTTTTTTTCATTTAGGTACATCATTAACATCTTTTTATTTAAACACAAGTCATAAAGGGAGCATCAAGGTCTGTAATATTTAACATTTTCTATAATTTCTCAGATGGTTCTTAAAGCATTTATTCCAATGTCTAATAAATGAAGGAATAAGGTAATTTAACACTTACTTATTCATAATCATATTCACTGAATAAATATGATTGACTTTTTAGCTCTGAGATAAGTACTAGTGTAGTTGCATGAATAAGAAAATACATTTCCAGCTTCAAAAGAAAGCTAGAATCTCAGGGAACATTATGGAAATAACTGGCAAAGCACTGAGGTGTGCTAACAGGCATTGGCACAAAGTGTTTCTGGAGTACAGATGCCAGAGGGTTTCAAACACTGGGAAAGGAGTAGGAGTGTTTTATTTTGAAGTCAGAGTTGATAGTTTGCTTCTTTTTAAGTACATTTTCAAATTTAGAGCAAAGTTTATACTCTAAATGTTTCATGTGGCCAACGTGAGCGTGTTGGAGTGGGTAGGCACTGATCACTTTCTGCAGGGTCTTCTCAGCCACCCTTTTCCTGGAAACTACCCCATAATTTCAGTGTCCATAAAACCAGACATGGGCCCTTGGGAATAATCCCTGAAAATTTAATTCCACCTCATGACTAGGGAGAGTCACTGGATCCAAACTCAATTAATATTTCTTTCCAAGGATTTTAGAACTGAAACTCAAATAAGGAGATTTCCTTTCTCCGAGAACTACATCTACCTCTAGTCAGAAGCCATGGGAAGTTTTGCTCTCCTATGCAGATTTAAGAACAAAGGAAACCAGTCTACACACAGAGAGAAGAAAACATGTCTACATGGAAGAGGAGAAATAAAAGTGGGAGAGAAAATTCCAATGACTTTGTATCCCTGGTCTAGATCCTTCCAGAAGTCTGTTAGCATTAATAACTTTAAGTCTAAGTGTTTTGTAAAGCCTTATAATGCAGTTCTACTTTCTGCTTAGACTAGTTAGAATTGCTCTATGCGATTTAATAATCAATCCTGAAAAATCATAGTGAACATCTACTGTTTGCCTACTCAAAATTCTTCCTTGACCCCATCCACCTGCCTTCCCCTTTTCTATAGCATCTAGCTATTTCGCTTGAGGAACTAATGGGTGGGACTGACTTCACCCCCAGACCCAGGGAAGGGCCCTATTGCCAATCAGCAAAGCCCTTATTCTTTGCCTACAGTGTTTGGTTTATGAGGGAGCCTGGGACCCACTCTTCTCTGAAGTCGATAAGATGACCAGATGCAGATTCTGGAAAAATACCTCCTCTCTCCTTTGAAAGAGCAACAGGGAGCCATGCTCCCATTTCATTCTCTTGGCACGAGAATGTGAAGGTTGGAGCTACTACAGATCTTCCTATCTGAAAGAAGTCAGAGAACAAAGCCTGCCCTGGCGGAGAGCAGAGTTCAGAGAATCAAGAAATAGGTACATTCTTGCCCCCTTCCCACCCCCTATATGTGTCATCATCCGCTTATCAGTGAGATCATTCGTCCCTTGATTTTTTTGAGATTGGCTTATCTCACTTAGCATGCCTCTATTTCATGTACAAACAGAAAAACAAGATGTATCCCATTTGTTTACAATAAAAACGAATTAAAAAAAAAAAAAAAAAAGAAATAGGTACAAGGCAGCTTGTGGGCCAAATCCTGGCTGAAGTCAACACTGATTCTATATGTGCTTTTTTCCTTTGTTTTCTAGTTTTATTTTTGTTTGAGCCATTTGAATTTGGCTTGCTCTTATTACTAAACAAAAGCATCACAACCAATAGTAATGCATTCAGAATATTTTATCCAGGTCTTTTCTTTCTTTCTTCTTATGAGGCCCGAAAAAACATCTAGTTTATAGGGTCTGGCTTTATAAATGCAGTTACTTCTGGGCTGTTCTTTGTGAAATGTCAGTATTCTGGTATTGTTCTTCCTTGCAAGTTACAGTGAGACTCCATTTTGACAGACTGAGATAACAAATGAGGAACAAAATGTGAGGGATGAGACAAGAGCATGCGATGTACTATTTTGATTAGAGACACCATAATGCAGGGTTATGTGCTTAGGAATCTGCAACCTCAGAAGCTTTAGGTCCTTGGATGTAATTTTTTATAAATACTTGCAACTAAAACTTTTGATTTTCAGGATTTGACTAATCAGAACTTTCTGGCCAGGCATGGTGTAGGTAAAATCACATCTGCTGAAGCAGACCACCTTTCCCCCAGATTGTTAAATTTTAGTACTTTCTTAGAGGGTTCATTTTGGTGGAAAGAGATGATAAATATTTCTGATAACTTATGACCAAACTGTCCCTCATGATCAGATATTCTATAATCGAGTTCATCTTCCTAGTCAGAAAATTGCATCTGAGGAGATATAGGAGTGAATTATGTACTCCTTTGCCAGCACCAAGCATTGGAGTTTCATTCCTCTGCTGGAAGAACTGTAATTCTCATTTCCTGTAAATACAGACAAGTTAGAACTCTCTTCCCTTTCTTTCCTCCTCTTTCTTCTCCTCTTCCTCTTCTTTTCCTTTTTCGTTCTAGCAAACCTGGAGAATATATTTATTGAAAATGTGGATTTACCTTTAAACTTTTCATGATAAAACCAATGAATTGACTGCAAACCTATTCAACCAAGTCTTATTCATGGTTAACTTGAATTGCCAGATAACAGTGGATCAAGCAGCATACCTAAAATATCTCCTTACCAACTTTTCTATTTCGTATTTCAAAGATCTGGCCTTTTATGAAAAAACTATTTTTAGATTTCCAAGCCACATGATCAGTGTTAGTCACTCATTTCTTCTTGTAAGATGAGTGAATTCTTTCAAAGATGCTTTATGTATTTTCTAGACTTTTCTTCGTCACAGATCCTTATGATATATTGGAACTTCAACTACTTGACAAGACGTGATTTTGGTATTACTAGTTAATAGAGTAGGTTTGAGAAACATTTTCTCATTTAGTGACATTCAAGAAATCACACTCTAGGCAATAACTTCTTGGAGTTGCGACTGAAATGCCAAGTTTAGAAAGAAATCCTAATATGCATTGTTCTTTCTTATTATACACAAAATGAGAGCTGAATGCAATTGTCAGAAACATGGAAACAGGGCTACTGCACAGAAAATAATTATTGTAAGAATTCACTGAGTACTTTTGTTGTTGTTGTCGTTACTGGAGATTAGACCCAGAGGTGCTTTACCACTGAGCCACATTCCCAGTCCTTTTCATTTTTATTTCTAGACAGGGTGTGGCTAAGTTTCTTAGGGCCTCACTAAATTGCTCTGGCTGGCCTCCAACTTGCCATCCTTTTGCCTCAGCCTCCCGAGTGACTGAGACTAGCGTGTACCACCATGCCTGGCTCATTGAGAACTTTCTATGGGTCAGGCACAGCCTTATATTGCAGTGATGGTAGTTGTAAGGAATCCCATGAAAACCACGCTGGACATGGGAAATCACATAAGGGAGTTTATTAAGCAAAAAGAGTGCCTCCCTGCAGGGTAGGAGAGAAAATGAGAGGAAAAGAGAAAGGAAAGAGAAAGGAAAGAGAAAGGGTGTGCGCTAGAGAGAGTGGAAAGTGAGGAGGAGAAAGAAAGTAAGTCAGGGGGACAGAAAAGCAAGAGAGAAGATGGCAGTGAAGCTATCTTTAAGAATCCCGCTGGGCTAACAGGGGACCAATAACGGAGAAGGATACTTGCAAGCTGACTGATGAACCAATAGCTAGCTAGGATGTTCACAGACTGACAGTAGTTGGGAGGCCGGGGAAAATGACTGCACCGGAAAGGGCGGGGAGAGCAGTTTTCAGACTGACAAGCTAGGTTGTGGTGCAATGGAAAGGGCCGGGGAGCAGCTTTATATTACAGTAGTAACACATTTTACTTACCATTGAGATTCTTGGGAGTGAGAATTGTACTTTTATTTCTGAATGTCTTGTATCTACACAGACATCTCATATCTGTTAGTTTAAATGGACCTTGGGCTTAAGAGACAAGGTGTGATTTTGACAGAAGTAAAGCTGGGAATGGAGCACTGGGTGACAGGGAAAGGACCTTTCCTTGGGTGAAGAGAAGTGGAGATTTTTTTATAGGAATAACTTCTGCTTTCTGATGCTAACCTTGTTCCACATCACAGTGCTCACACTTCACAGGTTGTGGCAGAAGTTGAATACTTTGTCCTCTTCTTCCTAACAAATCTCTTGATTGGCAGCTGGACACACCTGTGGAAGTGGTCTGTATGACTTTCAAGAGGTATTCTTAAAGAGTCATAGCATGAGCTGGGTGTGGTGGTGCATGCCTGTGATCTCAGCTACTCAGGTGACTGAGGCAGGAGGATCACAAATTTGAAGCCAGCCTGGGCAACTTAGCAAGATCCTGTCTCAAAATGAAAAATGGGCTGAGATAGAACAGTGGTAGAGCACCACTGGATTCAAACTCCAGTACTGTGCAAAAATGAAACAAAGCAACAAAACCTCAGAAAGAGTCCCTGCATGCTTTTCTTTTTGCTTTTGTCCTGCACAGATTGGAGATTGACTGCGTAGAGCTTGAGGACTCTTTGTGTACCATACGGCAACCTTGAGGACGAGACAACAAGGTAGAAGCAAGCCTGGGTCTCCTAAATCTTTGAATCCTTAAATGTGTGAGTTAAAAAAAAAATCCATCTTGTTTAAGCCACCGTTATAATTATTTATTCTTTTGCCACGTAAATCCTAACATATATGCGTCCCTTCATTTGATCCTGACGATAACCCTCTGAGGTAAGTACTGTGATTATCTTCATTGGCAGGCGAAGAAAATGAGGCCAGAGAGCCTAAGTAATTTGCTCAGGTTCAGACAGCTACTGAGTGTTGGAGCTGGAGCTGAATCCCTCTGAGGAGTTGTACCATATTCATTATATGTAAGATGCCTCAGACAGAAGAAACTCCACTGGTCTTATATTCCTAGTTCGGACACCTTTCTAAGAAGACTAAATGGTAGGCCTAACTCTTTAGTGGCCTATGTAGTAAATGTGGATAGTTCAATGGCGGTCCTTGCCACAGGCAGATACCTAGTAGAGAATTCAGGATATTTTGGTTGGGACGTTTTTGGCTTTGGGTCACTGAAAATCCAACTCAAAACTGGCTTGAACAACTTTATTTTTCTAATGTGAGTCAATTTTTTAAATTTGTTCATGTCTTGCATTCAAAGTACTCTTGGATGAGATCCATGGTCTGAGATTTTTCACCGTAGTGCCTATACACCCGCAACTGACCATTTTACCAGGTTTTGCCTCTTGGTCAGTTTTACAGAAGCCTGCCCAGTTTCATGTGGTCATTAACCTCAATTAAGTTGATTTGGTGTTTAGTGCAAAGGGCCTCCACCATCTTGACACACACAGGCTCATCCCTGTTGGACACAAGCTTGGCGCTTGCCTAAGACTTTGGCAATTTTGTGGATTCCATGACTGGGTGGAATTCCACAGTGAGGAAGGTTTTCTTTTTCACCTCTTGTGCAGCAGTGTTAACAGCCATTGCACCTCCAGCAGTCAGGTCTTCCTTGTCCTTCTTTTAAAACAGAGGTAGAAATGGGTGCAGTGGCACATGCCTTTGACTCAGGAGGCTGAGGCAGGAGGATCACAAGTTCAAGGCCAGCCTCAGCAATTTAGTGAGGCCCTAAGTAGCTTAGTAAGATCCTGTCTTGAAAAATAAAATATGGGGATGTGGCTTAGTGGTTAAGAGTCCCTGGGTTCAATCCCTACTCTCCACCCCTAAAATGGAGGTAGAGCCAGATATGACAGTGCACTATAATGATAGTAACTCAGGAGGCTGAGGCAGGAGGATTAATAGTTCAAGGCCTGCCTGGGCATTTTAGGAAGACCCTGTCTCAAAATAAAAAATATAAAAGGTTGGAGGTGCAGCTCAGTAGTGAGGTGTCTCTGGGTTCAATCCCCAGGAGCCCCCTTGCAAAAAAAATCTAGGACAAATAACTAGAGAGCTGTACTGCATCCCTTCTCCCCTGAGGCCCACCCTGCCACTCCCTGCTCCTTACTTGACTAGGTGCCTTTATATAGGGCACTCCCTTTATAACCACATACGGTGACACAGATGGGATGGTCCAAAGGAGAAGTGTACTGAGAAAAGAGGGCCTTGGAAAGAACGTCTTCTTTGCATGGACTAGAGTCCAGAATTGTAGTGATTCTTCTGCTTCGGCAGGTCCACAACAGAGTGGGTCATCCTAAATACCTCTGCTAACATGGCCTAATACTACATTGGATTTGGAGGGACCACAACAAACTCTCCTATCAACTTGAACTCCTATATCTTTTGCATATGGGTTGTTTCTCAGACAAACCTCTCCCAGACAAAGAGGTTCAGAAGAATAACCTGTGGGAAAAAGAGTCGAGGGAGGTGAGGTCAGAAAGTCACCAAGATAATCTGCGGCTGCAGACACTGAGTTCACGAATGGAGGATGGCTTGCTCTTGTCCTGTCCATTTGTGAATGAGCATCTCCTTTCCCCAGCTCCAGCTCTAGGGTATATTGATTAGCCCCAGCCCAATCTCCAGCGTCCTGAAGGTATTCATCAAATAAGACTTTGATGTACGGAGGGGGTAGTGCAACCCCACTTCCTGGTCTTCTGTCTTTCTGAAGCAGTCGAATGCATGGAAGGCTGCCACCTTTCCCAGCACTGCTAGAGGACTCTGTTTGCCTCCTCCACATCCTCCTCCAAGATACTCTGCCTCCCAGAACGCAGTGTCTCCCTACCAGCTCTCTTGATTTCTTTCTTGCTTTCTTTTCTTCGAGGCCAGGAGGGTGTGTAGTAGGAGGTTGCCGTCTATATCTCTGTCTGTAAAGGGAGGTGACTGATGGGGGAACAGGGAGAATAGTACCCTCCTGGCCTCACAAACAGTCCCCTGGTCTCTGTACTCAGAGGCAGGTGCTCAGGAAAAGATTAAAATCTATTTCCTCTTGGTTTTCTTCTTTTAAAACTTGCAACCATGAATCAGCACCATGGGTATTAGGGTAGCAGAATTTCCTTTTAGAACCTGGCAGTACATTGCTTATTAATCACAGGTCTTGGTTTTTGGCATCTTCACTTGAGTTCTACGTGAACTGCTGTGGTTTAGATCAAAGGCGTGGCTCTTAGACCTTAGCACTATTGGGAGGTGGTAGAACCTTTAAATGGTGGAATCTAGTGGGAGGTTCTCCAGTCATTTGGGGTGTGCTCTTGAAGGGGATGTTGGGATCCTGGCCTCTTCCGTCTCTCTTTTTGTTTCCCACCACCAGGAGGTGAGCAGCTTGCTCCACCACATACTACCTGACACGATGTCCTACCTCATCACAGGCCCAAAAGCAATAAGGCCAGCCAACAGTGCACTGAAGCTACCATAACTGTGAGCAAGAATAAACCTTTTCTCTTTATAAGCCAGTTATCTCAGGTGTTTGTTATAGTAATGGAAAACTAACACAGGCATTTTAGGGGATGTTGTGAGATACTGCCTTGGTGGGTGCTGGTCAACTGGTTGTTTAAAACTGGAGTCTTAGCCACAGTACTTAGGTAAATGAATCTTTGAAAACATTGAAAAGTAATTTTTCTGTTTGGAAATGAAAATAATTCATCATTAGTGGTTTGACTAAATACCTGTTTAAATGATTAACTCCACCTTGACTTAATTATTGATCTCTCTGTTGGAGAAACAGATAAGAGAAAATAACACTTTCTCTTCAACTCTAAAAAATTTGCTACCTGGTTTCTGTATAAAAGTATATTGAGTGATCTTCCTATACCCATCCTCCTTTGTCAAAGCTTCCCTGATATTGGCACTTATTTTACATATGATAGGATTTTCTCTTAGCAAGTAAATATGAATTTATATTGCTAATATTTTAAATGCACAATATCTTATCTTCATTAAATTCCTCAGACTAGAATTATATTTTTTATATATTATATATAAAATGTTTGTTTTTACTTTTATTTTCATATTAAATACTAAATATTTGCTTTTACTTCTTCAAAAATATTGATTTCCTACTGCTTTTTTGTCCCTACTGAAATCAGTCTGGTTTTAGTTTAATTTCTTCTTATATGTACAGTTGTAATCTGTATTTCTTGTGCCAGACTTGGTGGAGAACAAGTCTCGTCTTTTTACTCTTTTGCACAAAAATGGTTAAAAAAATTTCCCCACATTTCATTAATAATAAAGTACAGGGGGCTGGGGAGATAGCTCAGTTGGTAGAGTGTTTGCCTTGCAAGCACAAGGCCTTGGGTTCAATCCCTAGTACCACAAAAAAAAAAAAAAAAAAAAAGTACAAAGTCTTCAACCCAGATGTTTTTAAACACCATATGTCCAAAGGAAAGGTAGGACTCTTATTTGGTGTTCTTTGGCATTTTGAATCATTTGATTGAATTTATTAAAACTATTTTTCTAACTTAGCTTCTTGAATAGCATTCTTCCCTGACCACTATTCCTTCTCAACCTTTTTTACTGAATCTCAGTGTGCCCCTGGATGTTGATACTCTCAGATACTAGGTCTCTTGTTCTGCCTCCATGTTGAACCCTCCTTGGTTCCAGATTGCATTTTCACGAACCTGGGGACTAAAGCATACATTTTTATCCCTCATTAAAATCACTAAAAATAGTTTCATTATTAAATTTAGAGAAAGATATGTTCTTTTTGTATGTGAATGATATTTCATGAATCTATTCAAACTTCCATAATGGATACAAATGAGAGAAAGGTAGTGACAAGGTGGTTTTACTTTTAGCTTTGGTATTTATTTGGCATCTAATTTTGAAAATGCAAGGACCTCAAGTTGGTGTTTTTAAAATATGTGTTAATGTTCCTGAGGCAGCTAAAGAGGAGGGAGATGGCATGGGTCTGAAGTTTTGTCTTCGTTCTAACTCATAAGAATCACGTGACATTGGCAAGCCATTTAACCTCTCTAGGGCTTCCTCCCTTGTGAAATGAAGAGATTGGTTTTTTATTTAGAAGAACTATTCTACATACCATCTTACCATAAGGTGATGTGAAAGTGCTTCTTAAACTGTTAGGCTAATACATTTTTACTGTATTATTAGCAATATATTAGTTGAGTTGACTTTAAAGATAAGGTGTTATATAATCAAGAATTGCTAGATCTTTGGGTTCTAATAGGATCTATAAGGATGGAATCCTTTGAGTTTGTGAATGCTTTAAAATTAAAAATAGAATCACCAAATTACTATTCTGGATTAGTAAAACTAATGATTTTTATTATTTATGGTAATTTACCATATACTATATCATGAATATACTATATGTACTAAGAATGTTGATAGCAATATTCATTGTTATTCTTATAACAGTTTGGTTCATAGCCAAGGTCAATAAAGGTCAATAAGCTATTGTGTTTTAAATGAATGATTGAAGAGATTGTACACTTTGGATTGAACACAATTAGAAGGAATATTTCAAATAGGAAAGTATAAAATTCAGTAAAAGATGTATTTGTGATACCATAAAGAGATTATCACAAATATTCCAAAGTCGTATAGAAGAAAAGGAATTCTAGTCACTGACTCTTAGGTTTTTAGGTTGTATTAAGGCACCAGTTGAATGGTCAAAGTTTACATCTCTTATCATTTATAGAAACAACTTGAGCAGTGACCCCATCACCCACTTCATGTCTGACCCAGGATGAAAACACACACACAACAGAATATAAACTGACTTAGGAATGAAATCAATCCATGCATTTTATCTCTTTGGGCAACTTATTTAACATTAACATGTCATAATTTATGCAACTTGACAACTGTAACTCTATAATGATAATGTTACGACAATAAAACGAAATGGTTTTTGATGAGGAAACTGTAAACAATAATGTGATTGTCCTTTAGACACACAGATACAGAGTTCTCCATACCCAATGGCCCTGTGTAACAAAATCAAATTTAGAATGTTTAACTGTGCTTCTATAAAACCTTCAAACAATGAGTAGTTTCCTTTACCCACTGGATTTTCTGCATTTCCATTATCACGTTATAGTCAACCTAAATCCTCATAACCTTTAAATGATTTTCATGAAAGTCAACCTCATTCACAAAGTGTTTCTTTCTTTCTTTCTTTTTTTTTTTTTTTGCAGAACTGGGGATCGAACTCAGGGCCTTGTGCTTGCGAGGCAAGCACTCTACCAGCTGAGCTATCTCCCCAGCCCCAAAGTGTTTCTTTCTATCCACTTTTTCTTTTTTTCTTTTTTTTTTTATTATTGTAAACAAATGGGATACATCTTGTTTCTCTGTTCGTACATAGAGTAAAGGCATACCATTTGAGTAATCATAAATTTACATAGGGTGATGTTGGTTGATTCATTCTGTTATTTTTTCCCTCCCCCCACCCTTCCCACCCCTCCCACCCCTCTTTTCCCTCTATACAGTCCTTCCTTCCTCCATTCTTGCCCCCCTCCCTAACCCTAACTCTAACCCTAACACTAACCCCTCCCACTCCCCATTATGTGTCATCATCCACTTATTAGCAATATCATTCTTCCTTTGGTTTTTTGAGATTGGCTTATCTCACTTAGCATGATATTCTCCAGTTTCATCCATTTGCCTGCAATGCCATAATTTTATCATTCTTTATGGCTGAGTAATATTCCATTGTATATATATACCACAGTTTCTTTATCCATTCATCAATTGAAGGGCATCTAGGTTGGTTCCACAATCTGGCTATTGTGAACTGAGCAGCTATGAACATTGATGTGGCTGTATCTCTGTAGTATGCTGATTTTAAGTCCTTTGGGTATAGGTCAAAGAGTGGGATAGCTGGGTCAAATGGTGGTTCCATTCCAAGCTTTCTGAGGAATCTCCATACTGCTTTCCAGAGTGGCTGCACTAATTTGCAGCCCCACCAGCAATGTATGAGTGTACCTTTCTCCCCACGTCCTCGCCAACACCTGTTGTTGCTTGTATTCTTGATAATCGCCATTCTAATTGGGGTGAGATGGAATCTTAGGGTGGTTTTGATTTGCATTTCTCTTATTACTAGAGATGTTGAACATTTTTCCATATGTTTGTTGATTGCTTGTAGATCTTCTTCTGTGAAGTGTCTGTTCATTTCCTTAGCCCATTTGTCGATTGGATTATTTGCATTCTTGGTGTAGAGTTTTTTGAGTTCTTTATGGATTCTGGAGATTAGAGCTCTATCTGAAGTATGATTGGCAAAGATTTTCTCCCACTCTGTAGGCTCTTTCTTCACATTGCTGATAGTTTCCTTTGCTGAGAGAAAGCTTTTTAGTTTGAATCTATCCCAGTTGTTGATTCTTGCTTTTATTTCTTGTGCTATGGGAGTCCTGTTGAGGAAGTCTGGTCCTAAGCCGACATGTTGAAGCTCTGGACCTACTTTTTCTTCTATAAGATGCAAGGTCTCTGGTCTGGTTCCGAGATCCTTAATCCATTTGAGTTTAGTTTCTTGCATGGTGAGAGATATGGGTCTAGTTTCATTCTGTTGCATATGGATTTCCAATTCTCCCAGCACCATTTGTTGAAGAGGTTATCTTTTCTCCATTGCATATTTTTGGCCCCTTTGTCTAGTATGAGAAAATTGTATTTATTTGGGTTTGTGTCTGTGTCCTCTATTCTGTACCATTGATCCACCTTTCTATTTTGGTACCAATACCATGCCGTTTTTGTTACTATTGCTTTGTAGTAGAGTTGAAGATCTGGTATTGCGATACCCCCTGCTTCACTCTTTCTGCCAAGGATTGCTTTAGCTATTCTGGGTTTTATATTCTTCCAGATGAATTTCATAATTTCTTGCTCTATTTCTGTAAGGTACATCATTGGGATTTTAATTGGAATTGCATTGAATCTGTATAGAACTTTTGGTAGTATGGTCATTTTGACAATATTAATTCTTCCTATCCAAGAACATGGGAGATCTTTCCATCTTCTAAGGTTTTCTTGAATTTCTTTCTTTAGTGTTCTGTAGTTCTCATTGTAGAGGTCTTTCACCTCTTTTGTGAGATTGATTCCCAAGTATTTTATTTTTTTTGAAGCTATTGTGAATGGGGTAGTTTTCCTAATTTCTCTTTCTGAAGATTCATCACTTATGTATAAAAATGCCTTAGATTTATGTGCATTGATCTTATATCCTGCTACTTTACTGAATTCACTAATGAGATCTAAAAGTTTTCTGGTGGAATTTCCTGGTTCCTCTAAGTATACAATCATATCATCAGCAAATAGGGATAGTTTGAGTTCTTCTTTTCCTATTCGTATCCCTTTAATTTCTTTGGTCTGTCTAATTGCTCTGGCTAGAGTTTCAAGGACGATATTGAAAAGAAGTGGTGAAAGAGGGCATCCCTGCCTTGTTCCAGTTTTTAGGAGGAATGCTTTCAGTTTTTCACCATTTAGAATAATATTAGCCATGTGCTTAGCATAGATGGCCTTTACAATGTTAAGGAATGTTCCCACTATCCCTATTTTTTCTAGTGTTTTGAGCATGAAGGGGTGCTGTATTTTATCAAATGCTTTCTCTGCATCTATTGAAATAATCATGTGATTCTTGACTTTAAGTCTATTGATATGGTGAATTACATTTATTGATTTCCTGATGTTGAACCAACCTTGCATCCCTGGGATGAAACCCACTTGATCATGGTGCACTATCTTTTTAATATGTTTTTGTATGCGATTTGCTAAAATTTTGTTGAGAATTTTTGCATCGATGTTCATTAAGGATATTGGTCTGAAATTTTCTTTCCTTGATGTGTCTCTGTCTGGTTTAGGTATCAGGGTAATATTGGCTTCATAGAATGAGTTTGGGAGGGTTCCCTCCTCTTCTATTTTATGGAATACTTTGAGAAGTATTGGAATGAGCTCTTCTTTAAAGGTTTTGTAGAACTCGGCTGAGAACCCATCTGGTCCCGGACTTTTCTTTGTTGGAAGGCTTTTGATGACTTCTTCTATTTCATTACTTGAAATTGGTCTATTTAAATTGTGTATGTCCTCTTCGTTCAGTTTAGGCAATTCATATGTCTCTAGAAACCTGTTGATGTCTTCGAAATTTTCTATTTTGTTGGAGTATAGATTTTCAAAATAGCTTCTAATTATGTTTTGTATTTCAGTCGTGTCTGTTGTGATATTTCCTTGTTCATTCCAAATTTTAGTGATTTGGGTTTTCTCTCGTCTTTGTTAGTGTGGCTAAAGGTTTATCAATTTTGTTTATTTTTTCGAAGAACCAACTATTTATTTTGTCAATTTTTTGTACTGTTTCTTTTGTTTCAATTTCATTGATTTCAGCTCTGAGTTTAACTATTTCCTGTCTTCTACTACTTTTGGTGTTGGTCTGTTCTTCTTTTTCTAGGGCTTTGAGCTGTAGTGTTAAATCGTTTATTTGTTGAGTTTTACTTCTTTTATTAAATGCGCTCCATGAAATAAATTTTCCTCTAAGTACTGCTTTCATAGTGTCCCAGAGATTTTGATATGATGTTTCTTTGTTCTCATTTACCTCTAAGAATTTTTAAATTTCTTCCTAATATCTTCTGTTATCCATTCATCATATAATAGCATATTGTTTAATCTCCAGGTGTTGGAGTAGTTTCTGTTTTTTACTCTTTCATTTATTTCTAACTTCAATCCATTTTGATCTGATAGAATACAAGGCAGTGTCTCTATCTTCTTGTATTTGCTGACATTAGCTTTGTGGCATAATATATGGTCTATTTTAGAGAAGGATCCATGTGCTGCTAAGAAGAAAGTGTATTCACTCTTGGTTGGATGGTATATTCTATAAATGTCTGTTAAGTCTAAATTATTGATTGTGTTATTGAGATCTATGGTTTCTTTGTTCAATTTTTGTTTGGAAGATCTGTCCAGTGGTGAGAGAGGCGTGTTAAAATCCCCTAGTACTATTGTGTTATGGTCTATTTGGTTTCTAAAATTGAGAAGGATTTGTTTAACATACATGGATGAGCCACTGTTTGGGCATAGATGTTTATGATTGTTATATCTTGCTGTTTTATGCTTCCCTTAAGCAGTATGAAATGTCCTTCTTTATCCCTCCTGACTAACATTGGCTTGAAGTCCACATTATCTGAAATGAGGATGGATACTCCAGCTTTTTTGCTGAGTCCATGTGCATGGTATGTTTTTCCCCATTCTTTCACCTTTAGTCTATGGGTATCTCTTTCTATGAGGTGAGTCTCTTGCAGGCAACATATTGTTGGTCTATCCACTTTTTCTTAAAGAGAATTTCAAGAATTACTACACAACTGGAGAAATTTGAGTCTTGTAGTGGCTGGGTTTATCATTATAATAGTAATTGCTATCAGATTCTGGTATGAGAAAACAGGTTCTAAAAATTCTATAGCTAAGCAGAGCTAAGTTCCTAAATATAAACTAGTTAAAAACTCCCTCAAACTAATTACTTGCCTTCAGCTGCCATATCAGGTAGGCATAAATCATTTGAAAGTGTGGGTCAGATCCAGGCATGGTGGCATACACCTGTAATCCGAGCTACTTAGGAGACAGGTAGGAGGTTTTCATTAGAGGCCAGCCTTAGCAACTCAGCTGTCTCAAATGAAATAAAAAGGGCTAGGAATGTAACTTAATGATAGAGCACTTGCCTACCAAGTGTGAGGCCCTGGGTTCAGTCCCCAGCATCACAATGAATAAGTAAATAAAATAAAAGTGTGGGTCAGGCTCCAACTCCATGTGTTAGCTAACTGGGAGTACTGAGGGATCTTTCATTGTTGTAACTCACCGGGTAAACAGTTGCAGAATTCACAGAAACTTTCGAGTTAGCTAGTTTATTTTCAAGACCTGAATCAAATCTACTAACAGGCATACTTTTGAGGAAATTATTGCCCTCTTCTAAAACTTCTCAGTAATATAAAAATTGATGAGGATCCCTTTCTTAACCCTGAGGACTTTAATGTCCATGTGAAAGTAGTCGGAGGAAATGGCAGCATGTTGCATACTTTAAAGACTAAACAGTATTTCACTGGGTGCAGTGGAACATACCTGTAATCCCAGCTGCTCAGGAGCTGAGGCAGGAGGATCACTAGTTCAAAGCCAGCCTCAGCAACTTAGTGAGGCTCTAAGCAACTTGGCGAGATCACATCTCAAAATATAAAATAAAAAGGCCTAGGGATGTAATTCAGTAGTTAAGTGCTCTGGGTTCAATCCCTGGTATCCAAAACAAAACAACAAAAACAACAACAAAAAAACTGGATAGTATTCATCCATTTCCAAATCAGTTAACTTTCACCAAGGAATGAGGGGTGCTAGTAAGTAGTATTTCTAAGGGGAAAAAAATAGTCACCCTCTACTCCTTGTTGCTTATGATTTGGCTTCAAGGAATTTCATCAATCTTAGAATAACATGGTTGAAGAAATGACACAACAGCTGTTAGACACTGTGATTATACAGTAAAATCTCTTTCAAATTGCTATTAAGCTAAAGTGGCTCCCATGTATCACGACCCTTAGTTTATAAGCTCGAGGTTGTGTCCTCCTTTACTGTATGATGTCTTGGCCACTATAGTCAGTCGCTCCCTAAGGGCATTATTTATATTTGTCACCTTATTGAAGATTGAAGAACCTAATGCCTGG
This sequence comes from Sciurus carolinensis, assembly GCF_902686445.1. Lineage (NCBI taxonomy): Eukaryota > Metazoa > Chordata > Mammalia > Rodentia > Sciuridae > Sciurus > Sciurus carolinensis. The sequence continues at coordinate 94,389,587 of NC_062224.1, forward strand.
CAGAATAAGGAAAGGCTCCTTTGGACAACAAGTTTGATATTTTTCCCCTTCTGTCGTTCCTTGTCTTCTCTACCCTCACTTGTTCTTCTTCTGACGTCTTCTCTCATCTTCTCCCAGCAATTCAATAATGGGCAATGAGAAACCTCGTCATTATGATATTGGATGTGCAAAGAAATCTGTCAATGAAAATCCATTTTAATTTGTTCCTATACTGCAGCTTAATAACTTCTTTTCACCTGTACAGTGCCTCACATAAATTGAACATTATGAAACAAGGTTTTAGGTCTTGACATCTTATGACAGGTTTGTTTTTCTTTGTGGCTTAAAATGAGAAAGAGGAAAAAAGAAAACAACTCTCATCTGAAGTGTTGCCTTTCTTGGAGGTATTTCTAGAGTAAACTGAGACCCACGTAACTGTACGATAACTGGCTAAATGGGATGAATTCTTAACCTCAGAAATTCTTACTCATGGACAGAAGTTAAAATAAAGTCAAATCTGTGGTTAAGAATTTCCCCCTTGGTTCATACTGGCAAGACTCTTGAAACCTGTGGTGGTTGCTGTTTCCTTCTTCTTCAACTTACCAGGGCATTTTGTAGGAAGCATCCACATTTCCATGTAATGACCAAAGAGATCAAACGTAAAACATGATTCAATGTTATGGCTTTTCACCAGTAACTATTTAAAGTATTTTTCTTGGAAACAGACAACCTAGTAACTTGATAGCACCAACTGGCCATCTTGTAAGAGAATAATTTTGAGACTTTAGGTTCTGTGCACATAGACATAAAATAAATGAAGAAAGTTGTGGTCATAGATATGAATGAATGGTCCTTTGTTACTTGACAATGTGGAACAGATGTGGAGCTTCAAATGTATGCTTACCTCAGAATCACTGTATTCCCTCTCATGTCCCATGAACGCACCTCCTTGTTTCTTTGTTCAATCTGGGGATCTGAATGTATCAATACTTTTCAGTATTACTGCCATTAAATCTTTTCTACTAGAGTAAAAAGAGAAATTATTAATTTCTTCTTGCTTACAATACTTAGCTATGTAGAGAATATAGAGAGATGGAAGGAAAAGTTCTATTTTTCCTCTCAGACTCTGCTTCACATGTATCTTTTATTTTTAAGCTTTTTCCACCTGGTCTTGTGTGTACATTGTGTATTTGTTTTGTCATTCTTTTATATCAGTTTGTTTCCGTTTCTTTACATTTTTTTGTCTTTTTTACACTTTATGTCCCCAGCACCTGGAACAGCCTCTGGTACACCATTTGCATTTTATATGTGCATTTGTCAAATGAATCGCTCAAGAACATTTTCTTGTCATGTGCTTTCCTTTGGCTTCCACGATCTTACCTTTAAAACATGGCTATTTCTGAGAACTTTGGTAATAGTGTTCCAACTTGCCCTAACACTATGTGCTTAGGCTTCTCTTTTTCTCAGGTTCTTTGGTTCTAAGGCCTGTTGGTCACCATCTGGATGCTGAGCCTACTTTTGCCTCCTAGCCGTTCCTGCCTTAGCCAACGCTTCACAGTTATGTTGGCTGAACCCCTCTACTTAGATCTTTCTTCAATTCCAACTTAATAGAGTTCAATTTTCTCTGAAGTTAGTCACTACCTTTTCCTTTCCTCTCCTTCACAACCAAATCAAATATGTTTAAATTTTCTTATTTCATATAATCCTCTAGAGGTAGCCCTGAAATCTCACTTTGTGTTTTAACAGCTATAAAATGTACAATTGTTCAAGGAAATTTGTCAATACAACCTTTATTTCTCCTCACTTATGATTACGCTTCTTTCCCTCTTAAAAATCTCTAAGCACCTATTTTGGAAAAAGGCTATCGTGATCTAGCCGACTCTGGATATTTTTGCTCTTTTTATGTTCTTACCCGAACAGAATCCTCAAGTTACTTTTGTTTCTATATATAAAGGTAGAAAACAACTCTCAGTGATATTTTTATTTCTTCCAATATGAAGATTTATATTTTTGCTTACATAAAATTATTTTAGAAAACATTTGTTGAAGAGTAAGATAGCTCCTGGATTCAAAAACCATAACTATCCTTTCCTTTGAATGTTTCAAATTTTACATTAAAATTGCTGAATAAATCTTAAAAGAATACAATTTTTATCACTATCCAAGGACCCCCATTACTTTCTAGATACTTGTTGCATTCCCAACCAACTTGAAATTTTGCTGAGTTTTAATAGTTATTACCATCTGATGTCACCCAAACTATCAACATTTATTTGACTTTTCAGTGTAAGTCTCAGCTTCCCTTGGATATTATTTTTTTGTTCTAATTCATTACACATAACAGTAGAATGCATTTTGACACATCATACATAAATGGAGTATAACTTCTCATTCTTCTGTTTGTATATGATACAGAATCACACTGGTCATGTTATCATATATGTATATAGGGTAATAATATCTGGTTCATTCTACTCTTCTTTCTACCCCTCTCCTGCCTCCCCTCTCTTCATTCTCCTCTACCTAATCCAAAGTACCTCTATTCTTCCCTAGCCACCCCTGCCACTTATGTGAATTAGCACCTGTGTATCAGAAAAAACATTTGGCCTTTGGTTTGGTTTATTTTGCTTAGCATGATATTCTCCAGCTCTATCCATTTATCTACAAATGCCATAATTTCATCCTCCTTTAAGGCTGAGTAATATTCCATTGTGTATATAATACATTTTCTTTATCCATTCATCTATTGAAAGGCATTTAGGTTGGTTCCATAGTTTGGCTATTGTGAATTGAGCTGCTATAAACATTGATGTGACTGTATTACTGTACTATGCTGATTTTAAGTCCTCTGGGTATAAGCCAACGAGTGGGAGAGCTGGGTCAAATGGTGGGTCTATTCCAAGGTTTTTGAGGAATCCCCATACTGCTTTCCATAATGGTTGCACCAATTTGCTGTCCTACCAGCAATGTATGAGTGTACCTTTTCCCATACATCCTCCCCAACATTTATTGTTGCTTATATTCTTGATAATTGCCATTCTGACTGGAGAGAGGTGAAATCTTAGTTTTGATTTGCATTTCTCTAATTGCTAGAGATGTTGAACATTTTTTTTTCATATACTTGTTGATTGATTGCATTTCTTCTGTATCTGTTCAGTTCCTTAGTTCACTTATCAATTGGGTTATTTGTTTTTTTTTATTTTTTGAGTTCTTTATATATCCTGGAGATTAATGCGATATATGAGGTATATGTGGTAAAAGATTTTCTCCCATTCTGTAGGCTCTTTCTTCATGTTATTGATTATTTCCTTTGCTGTGAAGAAGCTTTTTAGTTTGAATCCATCCCATTTATTGATTCTTGATTTTACTTCTTGTGCTTTAGGAGTCTTGTTAAGGAAGTCAGTTCCTAAGCTGACATGGTGAAGATTTGGGCCTACTTTTTCTTCTAGTAGGTGCAGGGTCTCTGGTTCTAGTGCCTGAGTCTTTGATCCACTTTGAGTTGATTTTTGTGCAGGGTGAGAGATAGGGGTTTAATTTCATTTTGTTACATATGGTTTTCCCAGCACCATTTGTTGAAGAGGTTATCTTTTCTGCAATGAATGTTTTGGCACCTTTGTCTAATATGAGATAACCGTATTTATGTGGGTTTGTCTCTGTATTTTATTCTGTACCATTGGTCTATGTGTCTATTTTGGGGTCAATATCATGCCATTTTTGTTACTATGTCTCTAGTATGGTTTAAGTTTTAGTATTGGGATGCCTCTTGCTTCACTTTTCTTACTAAGGATTGTTTTGGCTACTCTGGTCTCTTATTTTTACCAAATGAATTTCATGATTGCTTTTTCTATTTCTATGAAGAATGTTATTGGGATTTTAATAGGAATTGCATTAAATCTGTATAATTCTTTTGGTAGGATGGCCATTTTGACAATATTAATTCTGCTTATCCAAGAGCATGGGAACTCTTTCTATCTTTTAAGGTCTTCTTAAGTTTATTTCTTTAGTGTTCTATAATTTTTATTGTAGATATTTTCAACTATGGACAATGGTGGTATCTGGGCTCAATGAAGTCCTCTAACAACCTGTAAAATATTTGTAAAATTACAGGACAACTTCTACTCTAGGTGGTCCAGTTTGTCTGGTATTTGATGTGACTGCTTAGCTGCCTAATGAGAGATATTACTGAAGGTTGTTGCTCAAAATGAAATAAAACAAAAAGAAAAATTCAAAATCAAAATAATAATAAAAATAAATATAAATGATAAAAATAATCAAAATCAGAATCAAAATCAAAAATAATAAACAATGAACAAAAGAACCTAGCAAAACAAAATTAGTAGTATGAAAAAAATAGGTGTCCATATCTTTTAACCCATTTCAACCCTGGGAATTGATCCTAAGGATGTAAATATGTACTGTTTATAGTAGTAAAAAAGCTAACAATGTCTTGAATGTTAATAATATGATTTCTTTAAAAATTATGGTATATCCATGTAACAAAATTCAATTGAAATTTATAAATGATATTGAGAAAACTATGGAGATGAAAAAGCAAAGGGTATATTATGTGAAAAAAACAGGTAAAAATTTTGTATAATATGATACCATTTTGTTGGGGAAAATAACTGAAAATGTATAAATGCTTATAAAATATTGAAGGTATAGACATTCTAATTAACAGTGTTGAAATCACAATAATAATATTTTTCTTCTGTTTCTTCTTTCAAGATTGTTTTTGAAAATTTAGTTTATACACTTTAATAAGACTTTTAAAAGTTATCAAAATTTATATTTATTTAAAAAACATTCATTTGGAGTCCTTGACAATACCTTCTTTTTCTCTTTTTTTAATGTGCATCTTCTTTTACATTGACTTTGCTCATGTCCAGGTATACTATCAGGAATACTTTCCTTAATTTTAAGTTACTGACCTCAAATTGTAATATTTGTTCCCTTTTCCCCAGGGAATTATGACTTGGTTCTAATCTTGCCATGGAATATAGTGTCATTTTATTTTTATTTTTTGGTACTGGGGATCGAACCCAGGGTCTTGCCCATTCTAAGAAAGTTTTCCTACTGAGCAACACTCTCAATACCTTGGTGATATTTTAAAAGAAAGAAAACTTTGCCTGGATATCAGTCAATTTGATCAAGATTACAGCTTTCAAGCTTCGACCTTTCTCTGTAGTTGGAAGGCATATCATCTATGAAAGAGAGAGAAATAAGATAATCTGAGGATATACATCAAATACAGTGATAACAAGTAAGATGTGGTAATTTTGTTGTATTGAAGTCAATTCCACTGAAATAAGGGGTAGCACTATAATCTGCTTCCTAACCATGCTACCTCCTTACACCGAAGACTTTTCTATTCTGTTTGAGTAAACACTAATTAACCAATGACAGTGTGTTCATTGCCTATCAAGGGAATTTAGGGCAGAAAATGCTTCATAGATCAGTTCTTAAACTGTTTTGAGGAATCCAGGAAATGCTAGGGGTCTCTAAAATAGCGGAAAAACTTAACCCATAATCTTCTAAGATTCTGAGAATATAAGGATAAATGATTGTCGTCTACATCTAACTCTCTGGCAAGAAATAAAAACTCAAAGATATTTTGCAACAAATTAAAGCAAATCATTTTGGGGACATAAATTAAAGTGAATCTATGCATTCACAAAAGGAGCTTCTCAAAGGATCTCTGGAGTAAGCTAAATCTCCAAGGGCCACCATCTTCATAATATTGGGCAACGGGATTAAGTTCACAGCTGGAAGAAATTTCATGTGCCTCATATTTATCTGAGTCATACCCATTTATCATTCATGCCTTATTGGCTTGCAGGCTTTTATTTTATTTTTTGGACTGGGGATTGAACCCAGGGCACTTAACCCCTGAACCACATCCCCAGCCTGTTTTATATTTTATTTAGAGACAGGGTCTTGCTTCTTGCTTAGAACCTCTTTAAGTTGCTGAGGCTGGCTTTGAACTTGCAATCCTCCTACCTCAGCCTTCAGAGCTGCTAGGATTCCGAGCATGCACCACTTGGCTTGGCTTGGCTTGAAGGTTTTTGATAGTTTGATTTGAACAGCCTGTGCTCTCAAAGACTTTTATTATTATGCTTTTAGTATAATAGAATAATTTGGTGTACCTTTTGGCTTTAAATGTCTCCTAAAGCTGAATCATTAAAAATATGTTAAACTTTATGAACTTATTTATTAGAGGTGAAGTCATTAGATTTGTTGCTGGGTATGGTGGTACATGCCTGTCATTTCAGTTATGTGGGGGGCTAAGGCAGAAGGATTGCTGACTTTGGTAATTTAGCAAGACCCTGTATCAAAACTTATTTTAAAATATAAGAACTTGGGTCATGGCTCAGTGGTAGAGCACCCCGGGGTTCAATCCCCAGTACCACACATACACACACACACAAATAAAAGCAAAACAGTTATCTAGTGATAACTTTAATTAACAGAGTGAACTGACAGCATTACCTAGATGCTATCATAATAAATACTAAACACTAGCTTTATAATCAGTATAAATATTGATATAAAATAACGTACTTATTTCCTTGGAATAATCTGTAGGTGAAAAGTCAGGAGCAAGTCTAGAACCCTGAAGCAATGAAGCAGCTTCCATTAAAGTGTGAAAAAAAATACATCATCTGAGAATAAATAATTGTAATCTAGAACTTAAAACCAGTGGAATTTGTATTTAATGTGATTTAGGACAGTTCACCTTGTAATCATAATGCCCACATGCCTTTAAGTTACAAAGTTAGATGCTGATGTTAATCATAAGTATTGGAGCTTTACTATAAAGGGGAAAATAAAAAAAAAAATGACAAGATAATGGAAGTAATGACACATATAATATAAGATTAATTTATGAAGAGGAGAACATTTCTTCAAACCAAACCCTTGAGTTCCATTTGGAAGATTCTAGTAAATGCAACAGGTTTACTAAATGAACAATTTTTGTAGCAATGACAACAGTAATAGTAATCAATGAAGGAGTTGACCAGTCAAATGTATTTTCCATAACTATTTGCCATTCCCAATCCAGTAGTTTGGAAGTAGTTTTGAAAGCCAGAAAACTGAAACCTAACTACTAAGTCTTCCTTATTTAGTTAGTAGAAAGAGATAAAAGTGGAAGCATATTGACACAGATCCAATTCCTAAAATGACACTTACAAAGACAAAATTAATCTCCTACTGTGTTTAAACTTACCCGAAAAATCACTGGGAAAACAGTAGTAATATGCCAATACAGGTTTATCTGGACAAACTGTTCTAATTAATGTAATCCCATGCATAAAACAACACTCTGCATCTGGGGTTAAACTAGAGAGCTTCATTCACAAGTATAAAAGTTGATTAAATTGTAGGAAAATATTTGGGAATGACAGGAATTAAAGATTTACTGGCCTCACCTGGACCTTGTGCATTGTGTTAGACACTGGCCATGCCAAGCAAGCACCTCCCCGACTCTGCTCCCCTCCAGGGCAGTTTTCAGATCATCCATGGTCAGGTATCTTTTTGACATCTTATATTCACTGTTTGGAATATAAAAAATAAAAAGCAACACTTATTTTTTATTTTACTTTTAGATTCAACTCAGATAATGTCATAATTGGGAAAGTTGGGAAAGGCATACCATCTTATTGATGAACATATTGGGTACACACTTCAGTGTGAAAACCAGTGGTGAATACACTGAAGTAGGTTAAAAAATCTATTCAAGTTCCAGCTTTTTTTTTTTTTTTTTTTTTGCAGTGCTGGGGATTGAACCCAGGGCCTTGTGCTTATGAGGCAAGCACTCTACCAACTGAGCTATATCCTCAGCCCTAGTTCTAGCATTTATAAATGGAATTATGAGAATATAAAATATAAGATTATCACTGCAAGATACAGGGCATTTTTTAACATATGCCTGATTTTTTACTTTTATTGTCATCATGGTAAAGTCTCACAAATTGATTCATTCCAAGTGATACTTACTGCATGTTCCACAATGTCATAAAAGAGAAGGTACTGCATTATGCATTATTAATAATTATTGCTTGCATTTGTCATGCACTCATCATATGCCAAGTTCATTAATTCTAAAAGTAGGTATTATTATCTGTATTTCGTTGATGAGAAAATTAAAGTTCAGGCAATCTTACTATCACAGTTAGTAAGTGGTAGAAACTGGATTTGAGTCCAGGTCTCATTTGATTGCCTCCAAATTTGGTCCTCTTTCTTTTGTGTATTTTATAGAGTAAAAAATAGACTGAATTCAAATATCTGAACAATTTCTTTTTTTAAAAATCAAATGTATATTTGTACTTTGCATTGTATACCTAATTTTCTTTCTGAATTCATTGACAGGTAATTTTGTAATAATCCTCCTCCTTCTCTTATAGCACATGAGATTGAGTTTCATCATGGAGTAAATGGTGTGACTTCCTTAACGTCTGCTTAATTGTTTGAACATTTTATTTGCTCAAGGATAGGAAGTGGAAAAAAAAATCAGATACTTTTAAGTTGTTGAAGCTATTTGTGCCATACTAATTCTTTAATCCTTTAATTCTTATTCTTTTATATTAGTGATTAAAGTTCAAAGTTTGACAACAGAATGTTCAACTTAAGAGTAACAAAGAAGGGATGTGTTTTTTAAAAAAGAAAAAGGTATTTTTTTTTAACAACCTACAAACTCATAATATATAAAAAGGCAAATCAAATCCCTTGGAAAGATTCAAATATTGGAAGAAGAAGGAATCAAGCTGTAAGGAGTTTGGAAGGACAGAAAATATATCTGCAACAGAAATATGGCTCTTTGTAGGTTTCAGTTTCTATCTGCAATTGCAATTATGTTGTTCAAAGGCAACTAAATTATTAAGGAAACAGGTTTCAGAAAAATCAGCCAAATTTACTGAAACAAGCTGGGTTCTGTGCTCTGGAAAAAAATAAGAAAAAATTCACTTGTAAATAAACAGAATCATGTTAACTCTGTTCACACTTCCTTATCTTTGACCATTTCCCCTGTTTGGTCAGTAGTGGCAACCCCAGTATGCCTCTTGGCATTTTATGTCTCACTGTTCTCTAACAATTTTTAAAACAAATTACAGCTAAGAAGTAAGGGAAAGCTTCCTCCATGATTACCTGTTTTTCATTTTAACAAACCATTAGTGTGGCAAAGCATTCCCACGTACAACTTATTTATATTTTATTTTTGTGTACCCTGGATTACTTCAAGTCAAACGAACATAGCACATATTCCTGGAAAGACAACATAATTCAGTAATATTTTAAATTTATCATTTATTTGAACTTAAATGGGAAAATTTTAGAGTATGTTACAAAATATGAATGTTAGATAAAACATGAAAGTCTTTTTAGTTTGAGCTTTATGGTTATACATAGTAGTTGGGTTCATCCTGACATACTCATATAAGCAGAGAAATCAGTACAGTTCATAATCCTCCCTTTTCCCTCCTGTTCCCCACCCCACCCACCCATTTTCCTTCTTTTGCTCTACTAGACTTCCTTTTGCTTGTCTATTAATTTGTATTTTATTGATTCCTTATGTAATCTTATCCTTCCCTCCCCTTTTCCTTTATTTTACTCCAGCTTCTGTGTATGAGAGAAAACATTTGATCTTTACCTTTCTAAGTTTGTCTGATTTCACCTAGCAGGATATTCTTCATTTCCATCCATTTACCAGCAAATACCATAATTTCATTCTTTTTAATGGCTGAGTGGAACTCCATTGTATATATACACCACAATTTCTTAATTCATTCATCTATTGAACGGCATCTGGGTTGATTCCATAATTTAGCTATTGTGAATTGTGCCGCTATAAACATTGTTGTGACTCTTTGCTGTAGTATGCCGATTTTAGATCTTTGGGGAAAATACCCAGTCATATGGTGGTTCCATTCCTAGTTCTTTGAGGAATCTCCAAATTGCTTTCCAGAGTGGTTGTACTAGTCTGCAGTTCCACCAGTAATGTACAAGTGTTCCTTTCCTCCCCACAACTTCACTGGCATTTTTTGTTGTTTTTATCCTTGATCATTGCCATTCTGAATGGAGTGAGATGAAATCTTAGTGTAGTTTTGATATGCATTTCCCTGTTTGCTAGAGATGTCGAACATTTTTCCATGTATTTATTGACCTTTGTGTTTCTTCTGTTGAGAAGTTTCTATTTAGTTCTTTTGCCCATTTATTGATTGGGTTATTTATTTTTTGGTGTTAAGTTTTCTGAGTTCTTTGTATATTCTGCATAGTAATCCCTTCTTGGAGGAGTAGCTGGTCAAAATTTTCTCCCATTCTGTAGGCTCTCTTTTCATACTTTTTATTGTTTCCTAACTGTGAAGAAACACAAAGCTTATGTGTCTTCCTAAGCCCCTGGTTCTATAATTCACTTTTCTTGACTTTCAGAGGAGATTAACAAACAAGTTTGAATAGCACCCATAAGATAATTGGGGCTGGGGATTAGACTCTGGACCCCTCCTTGGATTTCAAAGACCCTAGAAATAAGCAGAAATGAAAAAAACTACCAGAAAGTGACAATGTAGTCATCAGTAAAGTACCTGCTTAGACCTGATAAATGACCTATTTTATACCTAGGTGTTACAGTTTGTATCTAGAATGTGCCCCAAAGGCTTATGTGCTGGGAGCTTGGTCTCCAATACAGTAGTATTCAGAGGTGGTGCTTATGGGTAAGACCAGATCATGAAGGCTCTGACTTCATCAGTGGACTAAGTCCATTGATAGCAGAATAGACTATGGGGAGGTGTGGAAAGTGTAGGCGGCAGAATTTAGTTGAAGGGTGTGGGTCCTTGGGGGGCATGCCCTTGGGGACTATATCATGTCCCCAGCCTCCGGACCCTTTTTTTCCTCATTCTTCTTCTCAGCTGCCATGAGATGAAGAGTTCTGTCACCATGCCTTGTTTGCCATGATGCCCTGCCTATAATAATGGAAACATTAGCTATAATAATGGAACCAGCTGACTGTGGACAAAACCAGGAGCCAAAAGAAACCTTCCCTCCTCTAAGTTGTTTATGTCAGGTGTTTCAGTCACAGGATGAAAAGCTACCTAACTCACTAGATAAGAGTGGAGCTATCTGGGCTGGAAAAGAGAAATTTAAGACAACTGTCTCAATGCATTGAAAGGAAAGTTTAAAAAAATTTTTTTTAATTCATTATTTTATACATTATTATGTGCTATAGATTTTTTTTTTCCGTACACAAATTTTTCTCAAAATATTCTCAGGTATTAACCATTTTGTAAATGTCCACAGAATAATCGATACTTTGGGAATATATTTGGTATCCCTCTCATATGCTTTTATTTATTTATTTATTTAATTTTGGTACTGGGGATTGAACCCAGGAGTGTGCTTCAACACTGAGCCACGTTGCCAGCACTTTTTATTTTTTATTTTGAGACAGGGTCTCGAAAAGTTGCTTTGGGCCTCCCTAAGTTGCTGAGACTGGCTTTGAACTTATGATCCTCCTGGCTCAGGCTCCTGAGCCACTGGGATTATAGGTGCATGTCACCACATTTGGCTATGTGCTTTTAATATTTAGAAGAGTAACACATGTTCTTAGAAGAGAAAAACGAAAAAGTAGAAAAACTGCTTATGGAGAAAAATTTCAATATAAATTTAAATAGAATAAGTATCTGGGAGATTGGAGATACTAAATGCATTTTTCCAAGAGAGTAAATTCTATTGTGTGAAATCCAACTAATTCTCCTAAGATAGTGGTCCAGAGATAAAGAAGAAAATGAGGAAAACTTGTCCTGTCAGCTATGGTTTGTTGGGAGGTTATTACCTGCCAGGCAGGATACTGAGTACTTAGCCAAATCATTTCATTGAGTCATCTCAAAATAACTGTACCCTTATTGAAGCTTTGAGGACTTGGAGGAAGAGAGGATTTTACTGTACAAAATCACATGCATAGTAAATGTTGACTCCAAGTTCATACTTTTAACCACTCTGCTGAGAACTTTCCATAAGTCAAACATGACATTCAACATGGGAGATCATCTGCACTAGTAACATAGGTATTATTACTCTCATTATATAAATGAGAAAAATGAGACTTGGAGCAGTTAAGTAACATGCCCAAAGGCAATTAGGTCTTTTTTTTTTTTAATACTTTGAATTTTTAATTTTAGAGAAGTTTTAGGTTCAAAGCAAAATGGAGAGGAAGGTGCAGCGATTTCCCATAACCCCTCTCTACCATAATAATCAGTCCTCTCCAATTACCAATGTCCTTCACCAGTATGGTCCTTTTGCTGCAAGTGATAAACCTGTACTGATACATCATTATCACCAAAACTCCACAGATGAGGGATCAATCCTGGTGTTTTGCAATCTATGCATTTGGATAGATGGGTTTTAAAGTCAGGTCTTTCTTACTTCAACACTTTTAAGTGCAGAATGAGAGTATAAGTAAAAAAGAAAAAAACTTAGAGGGATAATTGTGTGTGTGTGTGTGTGTGTGTGTGTGTGTGTGTGTGAAGGATGGAGTAGATGGGGGAAGGGTAAAGAGACAGGGAGAAGTCTGACTCATTCTAAATTAAGAAACTGCCTGGGACTAAAGATGTTCCTATGATAAATAGACATTCTTCAAGTTTAGTGCTTTTTTTTTTTTTTTTTTTTTTTTTTTTTTTTTTTTTTTTTTTTGCCTTCTGTACCAGGGATTGAACCCAGGGACACATCCAAGCCATTTTTTTTTGTATATTTATTTAGAGACAGGTTCTCACTAAGTTGCTTAGGGCCTCACTAAGTTGCTGTGGCTGTCTTTGAACTTGCAATCCTCCTGCCTCAGCCTCCCCAGTCACTGGGATTATAGGCATGCACCATCATGCCTGGCCAGCTTGGTGCTTCTTAAGTCTTGCTGCACATTAAAAAAATTCTGAATCTGTACTCCAGTCCAAATAAACTAGACTGTCTAGAGGTGGGAACCTGGCATCTGCATTTTGCAAAGCTCCTGGCTCTTTTCAGTGTGCAACAAAATGAGACCCAAGATCTTGAGCTCTCCTTCATCTGTGTGCTACAGTATTACTGTTCTTAACTCATATTTAGAAAAAAATAAAAAAGGCTAGTGTTATCTCCAGAGGTTTCAAAATAGTGGAGTAATCTCAGAATTAAGAAAAAAAGGTGGATGTGGTGGTACATGCCTGTAGTCCAAGCTACTTGGGAGAAGGCAAGAAGATCACAAGTTTGAGGCCAGCCTGGGAAACAAAAACTCTGTCTCAAAATAAAATGGTGGTGGGGGGTGGGTGTGGGAGAAAGGAAAAAGAAAAAAATTTTAATTAACAGAAAAAGGACTGGGGAATGTATCTGAGTGGTAGAGCACTAGCATATTCAAGGCCCTTGTAACACACACGTACACACATGCACACACACACAAACACTTCTCTCCCTTCCTTGGAGACACTTAGGTATAAAGCAGAAAGTTCCTTAAGCTTATGAAAATCAATAGGTATTTAATAATGCTAATTACCTACAGGGGTCCCAAGAAGTGGTTGAAGAGTAGTTGTTGACTTAGACTCAGGGAAGTAATGATAGGCAAATCTGAAGTTGATGCCAAATACCTCTGCCTACAAAATTGGATAATACTCAACGCAGAATCATTTGTTTCCAAGTATTTCTCCAGATTGGAAGGATAGGGAGCTTTACAACGTCTTGGAAACAATAGCCAAATAGGTCAAAAGTCTATCCTTTGGTACTGCCATCCCTTTTGCCAATTTTGCTTGTTTTTATGGACTCTAATACTTTATTCTCTACTTTATCCTTCCTCTTCTGTACCTTTCAAGTCAACCACCATTGGTTACAATCCACCTAAGTCAAAAAACAAAACAAAACAAAAAAACCAACCAAACATAAAAGCCCCCAAATCTTTGGAACCCTTTGAAAGATTTACAGAAAAATTGAGCAAAAAGGGTCAGACTTCCCATATACCACTTCCCTGGACCCCTCCTAATTTCTTCTGTTATTAACACCTTGCATAAAGTGTTGTACATAAGTTTAATTTACAATAGGGTTCACTCTGTGTTGTACAGAAAGTATTAACACCTGTTAGTACAGCAGTTAATATAGATTTGTTCTGCAATTTCTGAAACTGAGCACTGAGATCAGATTTGTGCCTCAATTCCTGAATTCCTATTTAACCTCACCTGATCTTTGTTTTCCACAATAAATTGGGTGAGGTATGTTGTCTTTTAGTATCATGATCAGCAAGAGTGACTTGGGGGAGCTACCCCCTCTAGTCTATTATGTAATAAGTCAGGAACTGCACAGACTATTAATAACAAGAGTAACTTGTGCATGGAAACAGTTACACCATTTTACATTCCCAGCCATGGTGAGTGCCTGTTCTGGTTCCTTCAGATCTTAGTCTGCACATGATATGGACAATTGATTAATTTTAGCCATTCTAATACACATGCAGTAGCATCAAATTGTGTTTTTATTCTCTAAGGATCAGGGATATGGAGCATGTTTTTATGTGTTTATTTCTCATTCATGTGTCTTCTTTAGTGAAGTAGCTATTCTAATGTTTACTTTTTTATTTATATTCATATAGTTGAAAATATATACATTATTCTATATGTTTTCTGGATAACAACCTTTTATCAGCTGGGCATGGTGGTGCATGCCTCTAATCTCAGCAACTCAGGAGACTGAGGCAGGAGGATTTAAAGTTTGAGCCAGTTTTAGCAACTTAGTGAGACCCCATCTCAAAATAAAAAAATAAAAATGACTGAGATGAGCTCAGAGGTAAAGCACCCCTGGGTTCAATCCCTAGTACCAAACCAAACCAAACCAAACCAAACAAAACAACAAAACCCTTTATACCATTTTATCTATGAAAAGTTTGCATAACACAGATATTAAAAGATTTTTTCCTAGAATTTTTAAAAAATTTACATGTTGGTAGGTCTATGATACACTTTAAATCAATTTTTCCCTATGGTAAGATGTGCTGAGCAATGCTCATTTAGGGAAGATAGGAATATCCAATAGTTGCAAGAGCATTTGTTGAAGTTTATACTTTTTAAGGTAAATTGCTTTTTATCTGTGTCAAAACATGGCTGCTTCTTAATGGATGCATTTATTTCTACATTATCTATCTTAATGCCAATAAAAATGGATCTGAATTTCCAGGGCTCTCTTGTCTGTCTTCATGCCCACAGCACTTTATCTTGTTGACTGCTGCCTTCCCGTAAGCCTTGAAATAAGGTAGTTTTAGCTTCCCAACTTTACTCTTCTTTTTGAGGCTGTATTGGTTGTTCTAGGTTCTTTGTAATACCATAAGAATATAGAGTAGGCCTGTCAATTTCCACGAAAATTCCACCTGAAATTGAGACTGTGCTCGTTCAATAGCTCAATTTGGGAGAATGAGTATAGTAACAATATTGAATCTTCCAACCAGTGAGTTCTTTCTGCATTTATCTAAGTCTCTTTTAAATTTATCTGAGCAGAAGTTTTCAGTAAATAGATCTTCCATATATCATTTCTAAGTATTTCATATTTTCTATTGCTGTTCTAGATTTATTTCAATTTCTCACTGCATGTTATGAATATGTGTAAGTAAAAATAAGTTGTATATTGGATGCTGTAGCCTGAAAACTTATTATACTGACCTTTTTTTTAACCTTGTTTTTTTTAAACTGTCTTCTTAATTCTAGTTTCTAGTGTGTCTTCCTTGAGATTTTATATGTAAAAGATCATATCAACTACAGAGAAATAGATATACCTCTTTCTTTCTAATCTGGATGGTTTCTTTTATTTCTTTTTCTTACCTATGCTGGCAGATTTGAACATCTTCAGGAATGAAAATTGGCATCTATGTCTGTTCCTGACCTCAGGGAAAGTCATTCAGTCTTTAGCATTAAATATTTTCTTAGCTGTCATTTTTTCAGAGTTGTACATTATCTGGTTGGGTAACTTCCTTTTTATTCCTAGTTAAGTGAGTCCTTTTATTATTTAAAGGTGTTGGGTTTTATGGATACTTTGTGAAGATGATCATATGAATTTTCTCTTTTTAATTTGTTCACATGGGGAACTATATTGACTGACTCTAAAAAGTTAAGTGAACCTTGTATTACGGGGTCAAATCCAAGTTGGTAATGATGAATAAAATTTTTAACATGTTGTTAGGTTGGATTGCTAAGATATTGTTTAGAAATGTTCCCTCTTTGATCAGTAGAGTAGGGGGAGGGAGGAGAGGGAAATACTAGGGAATAGTATTGGTCAAATTATGTCATACCATTGTGCACGTATGAATATGTAACAATGAATCCCATCATTATGTACAATTATAATGCCCCAATTAAAAATGAATGAGATTTGTCTCTATTTTTTTTTTTTTTCTGGGTTTGGTGTCAGTGCTGCTGGTACTATGTGTGTTTGAAAAACTCCTTCAGGTCTTTTGGTTTTAATTTATGTAGATTGGTATTATTTCTTCTTGGGGTTTGATACAGTTTGGTAGTGATCTATATAGACCTTTGCTTTTCTTCATGGAAATTATTTTACTTATGAATTCAGTTTCTTAGTAGACAGCATATATAAACACTTCAGATTATGCTTTTCTTCTTGAATGAACTGTGGCAATTTGTGAATGTAAAGAAATAAATCTATTTCCTGTGAATTGTTGAAATTGGCATAGGGCCGTTCATGTTTCCTATTGTTTTCACATTCATAGGTAGTGTGGTGGTGTCATCAGCTTCATTTGATATGAGTAATTGGTGATTTTTTTTTTTCCTGAGCAGTTAACCTAAAGTCTTATCAGTTTATTGATCTTCTCAGAGGAAATTGCTATTTGTTTCATTGAATTTCTCTATGGCTTTTCTGTTTTCTGCTTCATTGATTTCTCCTTTGATCTTTATTATTTCCTTTCTTATTTCAATTCAGACTTTCCATTCTTTCCTAAAATGGAATCTGTGGTCATTGATTTCAGACTTTTCTTCATTTACTTATGTGTAAAGTGTGTTTCTGGTAGACAATATATACTTAGTTGGATTCTTTTTTTTTTTAATCTACTCTGAGGCTGGATTGGGGTATTTAGAACATTCACGTTTGAATGATGAATGATGAATGATATGATTCAATTCCTATGTACCACATTTATAACTATTTTCTATTCAAGGCACTTGTTATTTTAAAAACTTTCTATATCTTTGGGTTTCACTGAGAATTTTATATGATTCTATTTTATCTCCCTCTTTAGCATATCAATTATGTTCTTTTTGAAAATACCAAAGTAGTTTCCCTCAAATTTGAGACATGTATTCACAACAAATCTAAGTCTGTCTTCTGATAACACTGTGCCACTTACTGGGTGGTATGGGAAACTTAAAAGAGTGTTCCCAATTCTTCCCTTCTGTTCCATATGACACTGTTGTCATTCCTTTTATTTATATGTATTCTATAATCCCTCAATATGTTGTTACTTTTATTATTACTTTAAAGAAGCAGCTATTTTAACTGATCTAAGAGCAAGAATGATAATTATTACTTTATTTTCATGGATTCCTTCTGCTATAATCTTCCTTCCTGAAATCTGAGCTTTTGACTTATATCATTGTCCTTCTTTGTGAAGAACTTGTTTTAACATTTCATGTCCAGTAGGTCTGTTGGCAGTACATTCGCTTCATCGTCTTTGTGTCTGAGAAAATTTTTGTTTTGCTTTTGTGTTTGAAGAAGAATTTTGCTAGATATTGAGATTGCCAATGAATAAATTAAAAAAAATTAATACTCTATCTATCCTCTTGTTTGCATGATTTCTGACCAAAAGTCTACTCTAGTTCTTATCGTAGCTCCTAGATCTTATGGCATTTTTCTCCCTCTGGGTATTTTCTAGATTTCCTCCATTGTCATTAGCTTTTCAGCAACCTGAAGACGATATACAGTTTTTAGTATTTATTCTGCTTGGTGTTCCTTGAACTTCTTGTATCAGGGTTTTTCTGTCTTTAGTTTTGGAAAATCCTCCCCCTTCTCTCCCTCAAGTTTTTTGCAAGCATATCCATAGGGGGAGAATTTCCCAATATGTGTGTGTGGGTGTGTTTAAGACTTAGAAAAGAAAGGTACAACTGAGTAACTTATTTAAAGTCATTAGGGAAAATGAGCACAATTTCTAGCATACCTAACTACTGCCTTTTCCTCCTGGACCTGATATACTTCAATCATTTCTATCAATTCTTTACTTGACTCTAAAGACTTTGCTTTAGGGGATTCTGACATCTAACACAGGTCAAGAATGGCCCTGCAGGAATGTTTTGGTCCACGTCCTCTCCTTCAGTCTTATGATGAACTGGTAGAATAATGCTTCATCAGCCCCTCGTGAATAGGAACTGTAACTCAGTCTTGATATTTGAAGGAAGAGGCTGGTCTTTTGTTGAAGAGGTATCGCAGAAGGTGCGATTCTTACTGTCTTTGTGCTAACACACCTGTGGCTTTTCAGAGAACAGTGCCTGATGGGGTTTATCTATAGGGAAAAGCTGCAGCCTCTGGATTTCTTCCTTTGGCTCTTTTTAGTTTAACTTTTTCCTTTTGAATTTTGGGCTGCCCATCCTTGGGTTTTGGCGCTGGGAACCCTTTCCTGGGATGCTCCTGTGGTTTTGTAACCTTCTTTCCCGATTTAGGTCTAATTCAAGCTGCTGCAGCTGCCTGGCAATCATCTCTGCTTCCAGCTGCAGATGTTGATCGTGTCTCTGAAGTCTGCTTGAAGGGTCAATGGTCCAGTTCAGCTTTCTGGCAGCCGGGCTCAGCCTGGTGCAATCTTTGTTCCAGATGTTTAATGGTAGCCGCCATCTGATTAGTCTTCTTTTCCAAGTGTCTGTTTAGTTCACTTTTCTGTTTTATTCTTAAGTCTGAACTCTGCAACTTAAAAGGAAGTTCATGCTTGAGAGCCCTGAGACAATCCAGCTGCTGCTGCCCAGATGCCGGAGCATCCTGCTTCTCAAAGACATCCTTCTCCAGTTTTTATCCAGCCAATTACATCTCCTGTCTCATGATGATGTGAGTCTCCAGTTCTTTTTCAACACCCATTCACAACTGTGTCTCCTCCTTTAAATACTTCCTTGTTTTACTTGGTGCTTGCCCTCCTGTACTTCTGTCTTGTTTAGGATTCTGCTGATTGGATTCCAACATGAAGAACCTCTCCTCTTTAACTCATCCCATTTTATCTGGAAAGGAATAATTTTGTTGTTTGTAACTGCAAGCACCAGCTTAATATTGGGTTTTTATAATGTATCTACTTTTGCCAGAAGGTTGTTTACAGTGGCATTCAGATGTCTGTTGGGTTCTTCTCAGGGAAAGAGAGAAGGCAGTTGGAGTTGTCAAAAGGCATCTGAGCCAGATCTGGGGAAATCTCTGCACATGTCAAAACTCATCATTTAATAGTGGCAACACTTTCTATGAAGTCAGGCTGATTCCTTTAGCTACAATTTTGGGCTAACATAGAAAAGCAAAGTTGCAAAGAGCAGAAGGCCTGGCACAGAGTAGGTGCCTTACAGACTCTGTGCTGTCCAAAAGCACAATGGTCTTTCGTTCATGACATCTCTCCTGACACAGAAATTCACAACCATTGCTCCTCTGCCCTCTCAAACCTAAAAGGTGAGAAGGAACCATAAATGATCAAATAATGTGATTAATCAACAAAAACACCTCTAGCAAAATTAGCAAAGACCTCTTTCCTGTGAAATTTTGGGCAATCACTCTAAGTAATTTAATTGAAACTCATTTATCACCTCCACTGCTCAGATAACAGATAACATACAATTTTCTATGGTTTTGAAAAATATGACTATATGAAATGACTATACTTTGAACCACCCTTGGGCTTAAAATATTTGAACAGTGAAATATTGTCAAAATGATTGGACTGTGGATCCTAAGCATATGAACTCTGAGAAACTGGAACACTAAGTAGTATTTGTTGAGGCATGTAGTCTCTAATCTTAAATCTATTTCAGTTCGTTCCACAGTGAAAAGCATTAAAAAAATATCACCTGAATAAAACCTGTACTTCCATCATCCCTGAAAGTCAAAACTCTTTTGTTTTTTGTTACTATAACTTAGCTTCTCCTTCTATTAAAGGTCAGAAGTCATAGAGAACATGCCCAGTAAGAAGTATTTATTTATTTTGCCAAAAGAAAAAGTTCTGCAGATATTTTCAGACATTCGAGTCAGGGAGGCTTTTAAAATCATGTCCTTAAAAGTTGGATGCCATGCCATGTGCCTGTAGCGCCAACTCCTAAAGACGCTAAGGCAGGAGAATCACATGAGTTTGGGGCCAGCCTGGGCAAGAGTGAAACCCCATCTCTTAAACAAACAAAACCAACCGCTAAATCCTGTCCTTATTTCTCCATGCATTCTTAGATATTTCTTGTTTCACCAACATTTGCTTACAAGATCTTTCAATACTTATTCGTTCACTCAAAACTTGTTTACATGGCTCCTACTGTGTACCAGGCACTGTGCGAGGTGTTGGGATTTAGCAGTGAGCAGAAAAAAGCACAAGGTTCTCAATTGTGGCATGCACTATCTAATTGAAGAAGAATTTTCAAATAATCATACAAATTAATTAGAATTTATGTCTCTATTGAGTGCTGTAAATCCAATAATCTAGTGCTGTGAGAACATCTAAAGGAGGAGCTGACCTAGGTAAAGAGATCAGGGCAGGCTTCCCTGGGGAAGTAGAAATTGCATGAATAGGTGAGTGATGAGTAAGAGCTGAAATTGTATCCTGTGCAGAGGAACTATTAGGTGCAAAGGCCCTTTGAGCCCAGTGGGCCTGGCATCTTCAAGGAAATGAAAGGAGGCCAGTGAGGTCACTAGAAAAAGCTAGAGTAGGAGTAGGCCCTGCAGGTGTTAGACCATATTAGGGATACTGCCTTTATCCTAATGTTTGGGAGATCTGTCAAAGGTTTACAAGCAATAGGAGAAAAGCTCAGGGTTGTATCTTGGAAGGATCCCTGCAGTTAAAAAGCAAGGAACACATAAGGTGGGGGGACGAGCAGGGGGAGGTGAATTGAGACAATCACAGCCATCCAGTCATCAGATGGTGACATCTTTGATCAGGGTGGTGGCAGAGAATAAGCTGAAGAGAGATAAAAGGTAAAATAAATAGCACTTGGTGGCAAAGGAGATACATGATGTGACTCCTGGGTTCCTCTGTTGGCTCAAATGTATATGAGTGAAGAATCATGCAGACCCGTCATATTTATCCCCCCGGCCAAAAGAAATTAGCACTGTTTCAATGACCTTTCAGAATTCATTTATTCCACCAAAGTTTAAGGAACATCCACTGTGTGTCATTCTGGCTGCTGACGATACAGGAGTGGACAAGGCAGTCTCTCATGGAGTTTCTGTTGTTGCCAGAAACTCTGGTTAAGGTGAAAATTAGTGCAGTCACAGTGGAAACAGTATTTAAACTGGAGGCCAATTTTGTTTTTGGAAAAATCAGAAATAAATGCACTTTTTAGTGCTTCACAATTTCTAAAGTCCTTTACTACCTCACAGATACCAGGGAGGTGTCCTATGGGGAGCCAGAGAAGGTGTTAGGATCTTAAGGTCACAAAGCTACAGGAAGTCAATATTTTGGCTCAGATCTTCCAACTCCAAAATGAAGGTTGCCTCCCTCCCCTGTTTATTAAAACTATAACCAAGAATGAAAAGCAGCCTGCTGAAGGAAAGGGTATTCTTTTTTTACCTAGCGGTTTGAAAAATAACAGATTCCTCAACTAGGAAACAGCACATTCCTGGATTAAGTGTAAGAAACAAAAGTGCCTTTCTTTTGCCTTCATCATTACCTAAAGTCACGTAGTCGGATTCCTTTTTAGCCAAATGAAGGCAAGAGACTCAGGAAAATTCTGATTGTGTATTGATCCATCATGGAAAAAAAAGAGTTTTCAAATGTACTTACACTAGCACCTACAGGGAAGTTTGGAACCAAGGGAAAGAATTTAAAAAGGAGGCCTACATTCACATATGGGCTTCTTTCTTCATTTGAGAAACTTAGTTATGTGAGTAATTTTGGAGCTTGTTTCCGTATTATTTTACTTCTCATTTTAACTGGTCCTTTTTAGATGTTTTCCCTTGTATCTGCCATAATTCCAATCACCAAAATCAAATAAAATCAAATCACATCTGGACTCTAAGGGTTCAATAACATTATTTATCAAAATAAAATTTATTAAAAGTATTCAAAGACCACTTCAAAGTTTAGCTGCCTTCAAGACAGTTTTTGGCACTCATAACGGACACTGAGATTTCCACACAAAGCACACATTCAATTTCACACACCAGTTAACAATTCAAACCAACCTTTTCAGTTTCATCGATACATGAGACAACAGTACTGATGATCTGTAGTCATAAGAACTTCAATACCCTTTCACATAGTAAACATTTTAATGTTACTTAGTATTTAAAAACTAAAACTAAAACTAAACCACTATGTGGTAACATGGACTGATTTAGGGAAAGATGTACAGCCAGCTAGCTAAGGCCACATAATCCCAGACCTATTGATTTTCAATGTTTTTGGAACAACAGTATTACACTGTATCTTTCATCTCACTCTTGCTTTTCCAGTGAGACCCCCCCACATGTTCTTCAGGAAGGGAAGCCCTTCTGACACATGCTTCTCCTTCGTTACTGGCTTCCTGATTCACTACCCAACTTCGAATCAATAGTTCTGAGTGATGTTTCCTGAACACCCAGCCTGAATCCAAGGTCAGTCTTTTGGTAGGTCACAGCCTTTTCTCTCAGGAAAAAGAAAGAAATGTCCTCCATTCTGGGGCTCCTTTTTCCATCTCATGTAGTATGGGGGTCTGTGGTGATCTGTGACTTTTTGCACAAGTCCTGGTAGAATTCTGACTCCAAGAAACGCGGGTAAGAGTTGTTCTCCATCAAGCTATATACCCTTTTCTGGGCAGTAGTGAAGCAGCCACTTGTAGCCTCTTGTATATTTTGGGCAATCAGAGTTTTGGTTTGAAAGTCTATGTTTATCTGAAATAAAACAACAACAAAAAAGTGGTTTATTTGGCATTCAGTGTTAGTGACTAAACTTTAATATTTGAAAACAAAAAATGTAATGTGTGAT
The DNA here is from genome assembly GCF_902686445.1 of Sciurus carolinensis. Taxonomy (NCBI): domain Eukaryota; kingdom Metazoa; phylum Chordata; class Mammalia; order Rodentia; family Sciuridae; genus Sciurus; species Sciurus carolinensis. The sequence continues at coordinate 94,412,679 of NC_062224.1, forward strand.
TAGTTTCAGCCAAGACTGGAGAGACTTAAGTGAAATTTAGGCTAGTGAAGAGGGAGGCCTACTTATTGCCCTCCCCACTTGCCTCTGATTTGATGCTTTCAATTAATTTGTTTTACTTTGGTGCTAAGGACATCCAAATTATGCTGAAATGAAGAACCTTTTTCTTACCTCTTTTGGAGCTTCCTTTTCTATGAAATCAGTATATATTTTCCTTGCTTTTGAGGACAGTTTTTGGGGTGATTTTGTTTTTTTGAAGTCTTCACAGGCCAACCAGAATTCAATATTTTCTTCGCAGAACTCAGATTTTAAAAAAGCCCTGAATGCAGCAAGACCATCTGAAGGAAGGAGAAAGTAAGATTGCAGAGTATGAAGAACCGAGTGACCAGATAATTCCTTTTGCTCTTCCAGTATTTAGATGTAGCAATTCTCTAGATTTCACTCAAGTCTGTGATCCTTAATTTAGCTTTTTAAAGACTAAGATGCCAGTAGGTAAATTGCTTAAGTTGGTGCTCTGCTACAAAAATATATAGCTTTGCTATAAATGCAAAATAAATATTTAGAGGAGAGTCATAAATTCTCAGGAACTAGGGCTCTTGAAAACATTGTATGCAATGGAAAAGCTGACTCAACCCTAACTATGAGCAATGATTGTTTTAAATTTTAGGCTAACTTTTCTTCTCCACCTGGTGTGCATACCACATACATTTTCATGACTAAATACTGAGAAATAAAGGAGAGAAAAATATGCTTTATGCTAGTAATTGTAAAAGCTCTTCCACAAGCTGCTCATTTGTGGTGTGGATGCATCCTCTAGATTCTTGTGATGTTTGCGATGGATCAAATTCAAGATTTTAACTTACATTTACTAGCTAGCAGCTCATCAAATGCTTCTGACCACAGCAGTGCTTCCTCAGGAGAAGGCCTGCAAGAGAAGTTTCATGTATTAGCTTATGCATATCAGAGTTCCTCTTTCGAGTTTAATAACTTGCTATTCATACTTGCAAGTACAGGATTCTTGACTTACTTGATGAAAGTTTGCTGTTTGCTTTTCTTGCTGGTTTTGGGCTTCCCAGGAGTAGAAGAATTGTGCAAGAAATAGCTCAAACGGGTCTTCCAATCTTTTAAACTAAAAAAAAAAAAAAAAAAAAAATTAAATTCACTAAGAGGCAATTGCTTCAATATGCTATTGCAGTTGAAGGCATTTTTACCAAATAAAGTCACCCAGTAGCTACAGACACACCAAATAAGACAAAACAAGAACTCAAGTGACAATCTTAACCCCTTAACATTTAAACCCAGCACCTTATGTGATGAATACGATTGCATGCATTCATCTAACTAGTTTTACACCTAAGGGGAGGATTACCTAAAATCACTAGGATATTTTGATAAATTTAGTTCATGCAGTTCAAAAGACAGATGCTCTTTCTGACCCACAAAAGGCAGTTTCTCTTGTAAGGTTAATTACAATTCTGAGACATTTGGCACTCAATGTAAAGGACAGCAGTGAAACTGCTTTGATACTGGCTGATGATCCTTCTTCTGCGCTTAGAGCAGGAGGTTCTGCACCGCATCAAGGACTTGTACAAAGAGGTGTATGTGTGATTGATTCCTCTGGCTCTCCTCCTTCCCCACCACAATGCTTCTTTTAAGTGGGTACTGCAGAACAATTATTTGTTCCACAGTCGTGACTGGGTACTATCTGCTTTATCATGTTTAAAAAAAATCTAAAACCATTATACTCAGAACCAGTCAAAACATATCATCCAAAAAGTGTGTAAGCTCATCAGAACTCATAATGCAACCTACGAATGCTGGGATGCGCTTCAGCCGCAGTATTCTGATGTCATTTTAAATGCAGAACAAAAAGCCAACCTGCATGCAGTATCTTAGCGCATCTACCACCGCTCTTACACAAAGAATCTTCCTCACTTACTAAACTACCCGAGCGTCCTTTTCTCACAAAACAAGTATCTACCACACAGATTTATAGTAATGTGCAAATTAACTCCCTCCCCATATATTTACTTTTTTTTTTTTTTTTCCCTGCAGAGGCTCAGGCTACAGTTTGCTAAAGTCAAACCGAGACCGAAGATACCGCGTCTGCAGCAAACACGGCGTTAGCGTGTAGGAGCTGGACTGGAGGGTCGCGGGAGAAAGAAAGCCATACTCACAGGGTCCGTTTCATCTTTTCCCGCTTCTCCTCGCTCTTGGGACCGCTGCCTGCGTTCTTGTCCATGGGTACGCAGTCGTGCTGGACAGCCCAGAACATGGCACTTTGCATTATCGTCTTCCCGCAGACGCCGCAGCTGTTTGCTGCGCGGAGCGCACCGCCATATTTAAGATAGGCTGCGGCGCAGGGGCGGGGTCTCAGCGTGCCGGCCCCGCCTCCAGAGATCGCGGATTGGCCGACGCAGGCGGGCTTGGGGCGGGGTCAAGGCGGCCTGCGGCGGTCACGGACACTGCGGAGGGGTCTCGGAGCGAGGGCGCTGTTGACGTAGGCGGCCCCGGCTTCGTGCGCACGCAGGCAAGAAGCTGCGGCCAGAGGGACCCGTGTGGGAGCTGAAAGAGACTTTTCAGTATGAGACGCCGCCGTGACCTTTGCCGAGGCGCGGCGGCCGGCGGGATCGGAGGGCTGCACTGCGGCCTAGGTTGGCTGCCGGCCAGGCCTGGGCGCTCGCCCTCCCTCACCCTTCTTGCTTGCCCCTGCTCGGGCGTGCTGATTCCCCAGCGGGGAAATGCGCTTGCTGCTAGCCGGAGTTCAGCGGCCTTATTTTGAATCAAGACTAGGCTGTTCCTTTTGTGTTTTCTTGAGCGTGCTTTCTCTCTGCGTCCCCTTTCTTGTTTACAGTCATGCTTTATAAAGATTCACCCGAGGCCACCTGGTCTGTAAACTGAGGCTGCAGAGAAACCCTTCCAGTTCCTCCCAGGGACTCCACATAATTTAGGGAAGGAAGCTGAACCAGAGAAACCGGAAAGGATGACTGCCCAGGGCAGGTGCTGTGACCTGCTTTGCAACTTGCCTAGGCGTCATAGAACACTTTTGGGAATGAATATTAGTCAGAGAGGAAACAGGTGAAAGTGACTGTGGGAAGACAGGGCTCTAATTGGGTTTGCATTTTTGATCACCACTAGACAAGTGGCCGAAACCTGTGAGGTTACAGAGCTGCTGCTCAGGAGTCCTCGCGACAGTATCTTCTGCCAACACAGAAATCACAAGGCTTTTATGGTGAGAGCTAAAGGGGAAAACAAAGAATTTGATAACACACTGGAATCATTCTAGTTTAAGAGTGCAAGGAATCAGGATTTCCTCATGAAACATTCTTGGTTGGCTTAGAATTTACCGGAATATTCAACTGACAAAAAGGGTGTCTGTGCTGGAGGGGGAACGTGGGAAGTGGGCAGAGATTAGGTTTGATTGAATAAACTTCATTTTCAAAAACCACCTCTCTCTACTGCAGGCTTTAAGGACAAATAGATTACCTCAACTGCAAAATGATTCCATTTCAGTTTATTATCAGAACTATAAAATGGAATATTCAGTGGGTTTTCCCATCAAGCTTCTAAGTAGGTAGTAAGATTAACAGCAAAGCATTGATTAGGTTGTAAATATTCTCCCTACTTTGTAGTAGACCTGGTAAGAGAAAATTAGAGACATATTCTTGAAAATTGGAACCAGCCAACATATTCATATATTGAGCTGTCAGTAGTTGGAGCTGCAAGTTTGACTTAGCACAATCTGCCTTTAATAGTAAAGGAACAGTTATATACTTATTGTGAGTAGAAAAAGCATTTAGATTTCAGTAATAAATACCCAAAAACATGTTTGCAAGACTATAAGAAGGTAATTTTTCTTAAGGACATGCTCTTCATCCTAAAAGAACTTTACATAATGTTCCAACATCTAGTTCATTTTATGATGATTCAATACAATATGTATAATGTACAAACATTTGCTGTATTAAATATGTGTAATATGCAGATGTGTTTGCTTTTTCTCACTAATACAAACCTAAATATATTTTTCACTTAGAACCTTGGACTTTAGAATTTACACATAGACATTGATCTTCACTGGTAGGCTAGGAGTGCTGACAAGAGACAGCAGAGATAGAGAAAACATGGGCAAGTTCACATGCTGGACTTGTGTCAATTCGGAGACCTGTTTAGAGCCAGTGCTTCTTTACCAGTAAAAAATTAACTGCTGTCACACCTGCTCGAGTCCCAGTTTTTCCTATGTAATGAAAATAATATCTTTCTTGCCAGCCTCATAGAATGTTATATAAATCTTATATGAAAAGCCTTTTATAAATTCTAAAGTTCTATATAAAAGTTTATTGTTAATGCGCATATGTGTGAAAAAGGAATCCAAGGCATAGCTTTCCAAGATAGGATTAACTCAGTGAATTAGGTTATATATGTGTAAATTCTATTAAGTATCCAAATAATGTTGCAGATTTGTAAAATATCAAGTTCATGATAGATATTTAATAAATGGTGTCTGGATAACACCTGAATAAGGAAAATAAGCAAAGATTAACAGTTAAACTCTTCAGAGATCTCCAAGCCAGAGTAGTTCAATCATCTTAATATATTAAAGGTGAATATAGATGTGTTCATGTAAACAACTGATTTGAATGCAGACTATCCTTGATAGTTTAATATCTAAGCATTCTCCCAGCCCCAGTACTGGGGATTAAACTCAGGGATGCTCTACCACTGAGTTAGAACCCCAGCCTCCCCTGCTTTTTTGGTGGTACTGGGAACTGAATCCAGGGCTTGTGCACATGCTAGGCAAATGCTCTACCACTGAACTTCATCCTCAGTCCACTTATCATCTTTAATTTGAGATAGGGGTCTCATTAAGTTGCCCAGGCTGGCCTTGAACTTGCAATCTCTCTGTCTCATCTTCCCCAGTAGCTGGGATTACAGGAATGAGCCAGAGCATTGAGCTAGTATTTGCTTTTTCATAAACCTTTTCAGACTGAAAACTCAAAAGGCAGAAATTATTTTTGTCTGAAAATTGTATGGTTGATTGACAAATCTGAACATAAATCAGTTTAAAATTTTTATTTTAAGGGAAAATTTTAAGAGGTAAGGCAATACCTGCTGTTCACAGAAACCTTTTTCTTAAAATGTCGCCATGTCTTTTTAAAGACAGGCTAACATTTTTAAAGAGTAAACTATAATTTTTGATGACTTCCCTTTGGATTTTTTTGTTGCAGTTAGGTTTTAGGTAAATAGGATTGCTTCATATTAAGATGACACATATTTTCCATTCTGGGGTGGAGGAAGAAACAAGGCAGTGGGTTGTAAAAGTTGCACAGCAAAACCACATTGGGAGAATGGCTGATAAAGGAATACATTTTCCATGTTGATTCTACCACGCCCTCTACTGGAGAGACTGAACACCTAAGTGGCAGAGGCTCTCAGGGTGGGTAGTGAACTTTTAAAAATTTTTAGAAGTTTAAATTATAGAAAAGGCAAATAAAAATATAAGTTTCTAACAAAACCAAAGAGATATTATGAAGAGTAAACATCTCCTATGCCACAATTCTCTTCTCTAGTATTTACTGTGAACAAAAATATTTATATATACTCTCATATTTCAGAAATTTAGAAACAAAAATATATGCTTAAAAAACATAAGAGCATCATTCTAACTATTAATCTGTGCTTCATTTTTTCAGCTAATAAGATATTTTAGTTCTTAAATTTGTAAGAGCTGTGAATCTGTCAAATTTCTTGTGAAACCCTAAATAGTTGGTTCGTTTAAAAAAAGGAAAAAAAAAATTAAGAAATGCCAGGTAGTAAAGTGTGTGTTGAATAATTGGAAAAAATGAAAACTTTTGTGCTTTTCTGTTGATGATGTTTGAGGACATGTGTCTCACTCCTTTCCTCCCTTCCTTATTTAACTTCGGTAAAATATTTTTATCATAATGACCATATGACTTCACAAGATTCTATACTCCATCTCTTACCTGTAATATGATCTGAGATATGAAAATTAAAATTAATTTCTTGAAATGTAATTTCCATACCAAGAAGCTAAGAGAAAACTAGCATTTTTTTTTTTTCAGGAATAAATCAGAGTTTAAAACTAACACTTGGTGTGTATTATAGAGCAATTAATAATTTTACCAGTCCTTGTATTGGCAATTCCAGTTAGTTTACCTCATGATTCTACCTAATTTCATGCATGGCATGGAGTATGTTGTACTTCAAATGCAGGCAGGGCCTACTTAAATTTAATAGCCCCTCTTCATGAAAATATCAGGATTGTTTTTGGAAACTAATAACCAAACACAAAGAAGTTTTTGTTTTTTATTTTTCTGAATAAAAACTGCTAACATATATTGAAATATCTCTATTAGGTTTCTGAAGTTACTAGTCCTGTATGTGAAAGACTATAAATTTGAGGTATAAATTAGGGAATTGTTTCCTTTGGCTGCTTTCTTTTTGTGCATGGAAAACCAGGGGGAGTAGGTGATTATAAGTACTTTCTTATAAAATAAGTTGCATAGATGGCATTTTGTCTATGAAGTTTAGAGGTAAAGCTAGGAATTTCTTTCTTGGCGTCTATTCTAAATGGGATTTTAATTTTGTCTACAGAAATAGGACAAGTGTCCTGTTGATTATTACTATTTTTTAAATTTTGATATATTAGGCTAATGATATAGAAGATTTCAAAAAGGTCTAATATGCTCTCAGTGACTTAGTCACTGAACATATTTTCTGCCTCCTTTTAAAAATTTTATTATTTATTTTTTTCAGTTAACCCAGGGTGCTTAACCACTGAACCACAGTTCCAGACCTTTTATTTTCTATTTTGAGACAGGATCTTGCTGAGTTGCTTAGGGCCTGGCTAAGTTGGTGAGGCTGACTCTGAACTCATGACCCCCTGCCTCAGCCTTCTCAGTCTCTGGAATTACAGATGAGTACCACTGTGCCTGGCCACTGTCCTTTTTAAAAATTTAAGTGTGAAGAAAGGCTATTTTTTTGTTTAGATAATGAGGTATTCATTTGTGCTGATTTTTTTCTTCAGTATACCGATGATTCCTGCATTAATCCACTTTAGACACTGATTTTCACATGTCTTTGATTCATCAACTACTTCATATTAACCTGAAACCTTGTGTATATTCTCTGGCAAATATTTTTGAAACAAAATTTCTAAACTCTCAATAGAGAATTGGGAAAAGAGTAATGAATACTTTTAAGGAGATGCCAGTAGGCCTTGACACAGTTGTCATGTTACAAGTATTCAAGTCTTGAATTCCAAGCTAATGGCACTGGTACCCCACAAACGTCCCAGTTTTTAAAGACAAAATAATTTTGCATTTCTTTTTGGAAGGTGCTCTTGAAAGAGAAGAGTGACTGGAGGGGTTGTCCGTAATTGGGACACTTGTTATTTTTTCCTAGTTCTTGCTCTATTTTAGTTACCACCTCTGGCAAATCGTTCAGTCTTTTTGTGCCCAGTTTTCTAATTTGTAGAGTGCAAAGATGTTCAAAGTGCTAGGAATGCCCTGGGCATGTTGGTCCCATGGCAATACATAGTGCACCAAGTTGTTCTTTAGCAAAACTTTGGTAGAAGGGCTTGTCTCTTCTAAGGTGTTTCTTTTGCCTGTTTTACTGCTTTTCTCCTAAAACCCACAATTAACTATTATTCCTGAGGTAGCATGTTCTCTTTTTAGGTGGACAAGTTGAAAGAAAGTCCTTCCTATCTCCTATTGAAGGAGTAACAGGACAGTTTCTGCCTTGCTCCTAAGAGGAACTGGTATGTTAAAGATGGAAGTGACCTGATGGGATTTCTGCTTCTGTAGTCCTGATACTGGGGAGACTGTGTCTCCAATACACTTGACACTCACTCCTGGACCCTGTGCCATCTTAGCTCAATTCCAGTCCTTTCTTGGGGACCTTTATCCTGCTGGGTTTCCTGGTGTTCCTCCTGGGTTTTTCCAAATGCCCTATCAGGCACATTTGTGCTATACTTTATGAAAATACTTTTGTTCTTTTAAAGCAGATTTAGGTTGACAATAAAATTGAAAGGAAGTTACAGAAATATGTCTTATGCTCTCTGCCCCTACACATACATAGCCTATTATTTACATTCTTAACCAAAGTGGTACATTTGTTACCATTGATGAACCCATACTAACACATCAATATCATCCAGAGCTCCTAGTTACATTAGGGTTCACTGTTGGTATTGTTAATTCTATAAGTTTAGATAGATGTATAATAACATATATTCATCCTTATAGCATCATGCAGAATATTTTCACTGCCTTAAAAATCCTTTCTATTCTGCCTATTTCTCTCTCTGTCCCCAACAACTTGGCAGCTCCTGATCTTTTTAATGTCTCCATAGTTTTGTCTTTTCCAGAATATCATATTGTAGTTGAAATCATACAGTATTTAGCTTCTTCAGATTGACTTATTTCACTTAGTTACCACTAAGTGCATAAGTTGCCTTTATGTCCTTTCATGGCTTGATAGCTATTTTCTTTTTAGCGCTGAATAACCCATTGTCTGAAGGTACCACACACCTACTGAAGGACATCTTGATTACTTCCAAGTTTTGGCAATCAGGAATAAGACTGAAAAATCTGTGCAAAAGTTTTGTGCGACTGTTTTCAGCACCCTTGGGTAAATACTAAGGAGCATGAATGCTCAATTACAAGCTAAGAATATGCTTCCTTTCTAAAGAAACATTCTGGTTTGCAAAGTGGCTATACTATATTGCATCCCCATCGGCAATAAGTGAAAGTTCCTGTGGCTCCATGTCCTCACCAGCATTTCATGGTGTCAGTGTTCTGAATTTTGTCCACTCTAATAGATGTGTAGTGGTATGTCAGTGTTTTCATTTCCCTGATAGCATATGATGCGAAACATCTTTTTGTATGATTGTTTACCATCTGCATATGAGGTGTTGAATCCTTGGTCTGTTTTTAAATTGGCATGTGTATTTTCTTATTGTTAAGTTTTCAAATTGTATTTTTTAAATAACAGTCCTTTTAAAGATATATTTGTGTATTTTTCCCCCTGATTTATGGCTTGTCTTTTATGTTCTTGACATTGTCTTTCACAGAGTAGAAATTTTTACTTTCAATTAAGTCCATGTTATTACTTTCTTGGAGTGTGCTTTTGCTGTCCTATGTAAAAAGTCATTGCCAAATCTAAGATCACCTGTATTTTTTCCTTTGTTATCTTCTAGGAGTATTATGTTTTTTTTTATTTTACATTTTGAGTTTTTTTAATAGTTATTTTTGGAAATATTTAAGTTCTCCCTGAAAAATGTTTTACAAATGTCTAACTTTTCACTTATCAATCTTTTCGTCTGTTTTAGAGTAATTCTTCACAGTTTACCGGGTGAATTCTCTCTGCACTGTATATTTGGTACAATTCATTGATTTTCTCAATGCAGTGTGGGAGGCACTGAAATTCCCTACTGGAGCTTTGGTGTCTCCTAACTACACTTGTTCCCCTGTCATATTGTAGTGCATCTTTCTCCCATAGTCAGGAGACTGTGGTTTGTGCATCAACTATTTATTTCCTTCAATTAATTATTTGTAGTAAACATTTGGTTTCATTTTCTTTGAGATCTTAAAAATAAATTTTAAAAGAAGCCCAATGGACATGATGGCATACACCTGTTATTCCAGTGATTTGGGAGGCTGAAGCAGGAGGATTGCAAGTTTGAGTCCAGCCTAGCAACATAGCAAGACCTTGTTGCAAAATAAAAAATAAAAGGGACTGGGGATGTAGCTCAATGTCAGAGTGCCCCTGGTTTCAATTCTCAGTACCAATAAACTAAACTAAACTCAGCTGAAGCCAGCATAGTCACTTGTCCTACCTCTAGATGAGCTGTATTTAACTCAGCAACATCAGTTCGTTTCTCCAAAAGAGTTTTGAATTCACCTTTTTAGAAGTTCCCATTATCTGATGTACTCATTATATTTGATATCAGGTATACACAATGCATGTTGTCTTCTTCATGAACAGATTATCTCTCATCTTTGGCAAATGGTTACTTATAAGCTCAATCTGATTTTATTTATTATTTAGAACTTCTTCCATATGTAGTAGAGATTCTTTTTATTAAACTTTTTCCCCCCTGATTAACAAGTTTGCTCACTCTATCTACTTTTTAGCTTCCTGTGAGAAAAGTTTTTATACTTCTCTGAAATGGGAAATTCTCATTTTCTGAAAATGTGAATTTTCAAGTGAAGCATATTTTCAATGATTCTGAAGTTGTCCTTCATTCTTCCGATAAATTTTGAAGACTATTTTGCTTGTAGCTACTTGAAATTGAATGTTTGATGCATTTTCTGAAGACTGAAGATTTCTTGAAATATCAGGTTCAATTTGCTCTAAATGTTTGGTATGTCTTTCTAAAACTATGTGTTTGAAGTCCACTCAGAGTTGTATATTTTCTCCTGCTCTTTGTTAATGGCCTCCAATTTTTCTGTTTCTGATAGGTTCTTCTTGGGCCTGGTTCCCATCTAAGTTGATTTAAGTCCTTCACATTCTTTCTGAATGAGGTTAAATCTTTCAAAATTTCAATGTATTTCCTCTAGAAGGGCAGAAACTTCAGTGTCTAGTTCTTTGTCTTTACTTGCATAAGGTAGGCTTTTATTTATTAAAAAAATGGGCAGTTGTTAAGTGGGTGGTTACTATAGGTAGATGGGGTATGGCTAGAGGAGGTGGGTCACTGGAGACATGCCTTTGAGGTTAAATTTTGTCCCTAATGAGAAGTTCTCTCTTTGCTTCCTTGGGCCCCTGTCCTGAGCTGCTTTCTTCCATTATGATGTTTTTTTCTCATTCTGGACTCAGAGCAATGGAGTCAGCCATTGCTGACTCTGGACTGAGACTGTGAACCCTAAATAAACTTTTGAAACTGTGAACCCTAAATAAACTTTTTCTCCTCTAATTGTTCTTGTCAGATCTTTTGTTCACAGTAATGAAAAAGCTGACTAAACCATTGACCATGACTATAAACAGCACCATGTCCCATAGCAATCCATGGGGATCTGTTTTTAGTTTAAGGTCCTCTGGCAGGGCTGCCACTGAATGGCACTGTCTCTAGAACCACCACAAGACAGAACATTACAGCCATGAGCAGACCCTGCCTGATTCCATGGACTGTCCTGGGTCACTTCAGGTTGATGACCACAGAACCATCAGAAAGTACCAATGAATGTCTGCCCAACACCAAATAAGGGTCTGGTATCTATGGTAGACCTCAGTGGAGGTTAGGGAGTAAATTACTGGCTAATATTTCTCTCTCTTTTAAATAAGCTTTCCATTCTGTCACCCTGGATCTTATTTTGCCCATTTTCAGAGTCTCTCCATGTCTAGCTGGCTTTAAATGTATGTAGGAAGGAAAGTTATGGAAGGATTATGAAAGGTCCTACAAAGATTTTAAGTTGCTTCACTGATTTAACCTTCAGTTCAGTCCTTTGTGATCCAGCAAAACTTGACTTTCTCAAACTATTTCTTGCATGTATTGAAATGTTTTATGATGTAGAACCCCTTCTGGGTGCTTCTGTTCAGCATGAACATCTTTGGAGGTAGTAGATGTTGGATGTAGCATCTCTTACAGAAGCTGATCCCTAGGCCAGGTGGTCCCAAACTTTGTCCAGCTTTGTTAACAAGTCAATCTTGTTGACAGTGAATCACTGAGATTGGCTGAGGGATCCTGGTTTTGTCTGGCCTGGGATACTTGTGCTTCTTGGGACAGGCTGGGGATTGGCCAATCTGGACTGAGCTAGGCTGACTCTGCAGGCCTTGGCTGGGCATTCTTATGTGTATTGAGATCAGCTGATACAGGCTGGTGCATCTCTATGCCTTGCTCTGCCCCACAGTGTTCTCATCCTTGTCCTACAACCTGTGGGAAAACTGGTCTTCCTTCCCATGTAATGGCAGAGGTATAAGAAAACCATTGGGGAACAGTTCTCTGATTTGATTTTCAAAAGTTAACACTTTTTATGACATGTCAATGTCTTATTTGGTTGCTTTTTCATTAAGTCATGTTCCTCGGGGGGACTCTAGATTTTATGGAATTGGAATGCAGAGGAAAAGTTGTGGTAGAATGACTCATTTATTCTAGATGTAGCTTACTTCATCAGCCACTATGAGAAAAAGTTGAGATATATGAACAAAGAGAGGTGAAATCCTAGGGAACAAGAGCCCAGATATGACTAAGTGTGCATTCCCAAATTACTGAGCTCCATTGACCAGTTAAGGAAAAATTCTCCACAGCACATGATGTTCAGTGGGAATAGGGATAGTCCTGAGTGACTGCAGGATTTCAGGGGAGCTCTTCATAGCCAAAGGCCTCCGTTTCCCTCTGTAAAGAAAAGGAAATATGTAAATAGAATCCATGTGCTGAATCTGGTGAGGCTTAAGTTGGTATGAGTACTTCAGGTTTGGGAGGTCTGAGATACTGTTTTAGTCAGCTTTTGAGTTGCTGTGACCAAAATACTAGATAAGAAAACTTAGAAAAGTTTATTTGGGGCTTACAGAGGTTTCAGTCCATAGATAGTTGACTCAGTTGCTCTGACCCAAGGTGAGACAGAAAATCATGAGGGAAGGGCCTACTGGAGGAAATCTACTTGGCTTATGGCAGGGTCAGGAAGGAGGTGGGGGCAACAGGGGGAGAGAGAAGAAGAGGGAGGAGGAAGGGACCACAGGAAGAGCAACCCTTTCAGGGAATGCTCCCGTGACTCACCTCCTCCTGCTGTGCCCCACCTGCCTACAGTTACAACCCAGTCAGTCCATTCAGCCTAGGATGGCCTGATTAGGTTATAGCTCTCATAATCTAATGATGTTACCTGTGAATATTTCTGTGTTAAAAGAAACTTTGGGGGAATATCTCATATCCAAACCATAACATATGCTTTTTCACAATTTATTTATTTACTTTTGGTGACTGTAAAGTTTTCTTGAATGAATACATCAACATTGATGTCCAGGAAGCAAGGAACAACATACGAAGTCATTCCTCCTACTACATTCCCAAAAGATGATAAGTCTTTATTTCTTATTCTGAAATACCAGCTGCAATTGAGAGCTCCAGAATTTCAGTCAACTTGACATTTTCTTTACCTTTTCTTTTACACTTGCTGGGTGGCTAGACGCTGACTATTGAAGAACACCATGACCCCTTCTTGGGCTGGCGGATGACGGTGATAAAGACCTGGGGAACATCTGGAGGAAGATTTCTGTGCTTTGTAAAGCTGCTACTAGGGTCGAATCTCTCCCTTTCTCCTAAATGTTAAATATTTGCTATATAGCACATAAAAGATCTCTTTTGCAGACTGCTGTTTTTTTGTTCCTGTTGTTCCTGAACTAAATTGTTTCTTTCTTGTTTTTAAATTTCTTATTTTTTCAGTACCAGGGTTCAAACCCAGGGGTGCCTAAACACTGAGCAACACCCCAATCCTTTTTATTTTGAGACAAGATCTTGTTAAGTTGCTTAGAGCCTCCCTAAACGGCTGAAGCTGAAACTTCTGATCCTCCTGCTTCAGCTGGGATTACAAGGGTATACAACCATGCCCAGCTTACTAAACTGCTTTTAAGTCATCTCATGGAACAGGCTGAGGTGATTAGTTGCAAGAATCTGAGATGAGCAGAAAGATCAGCACAGTTTCAACTATACCTCCAGCTTGCAAACTTCTTTTAGATTTGAAAAAGAGAAGTGTTCACTGGTTCCTGTAAAGGAGGAAGTATGTTTGTGAGTGTGTGTGTGTGTGTGTGTGTGTGTGTGTGTGTGTGTGTGTTGCAGGAGGTTGGGGAGAAGTGCAAGTGATGGTGACACAGAAGTTGAAAGTTTAAGGGCTGGGGAAATAGCTCAGTTGGTAGAGTGCTTGCCTCACATGCACAAGGCCCTGGGTTCAAGTCCCTAGCACTGAAAAAAAAAAAAAAAAAGAAAAGTTAAAGGTTTAGCAGAACTGAGTGTGAGGTGGTCAGAGCTTTCTCCATTAAGCTCTCAGATCCAAGTCACGGAGTCTCTGTGGGGTCAGCACATTTGCTTTCTGTTTTCAAGAGACTCTCCTTTTGCCTGCTGATACAGTACACATTCATTAGTCCCATAAGTTGATGTTTCTTGGATGTCTGGTTTTTGCTCTGTATGTTCATTCTGTGCATCCACAACCATAAATTCAGTTACCATTTGTATTGGCATCAGCTGCTGCCAGTATTCTACCCCATGCCCCAACTATTTTACAACCCAGATTGTCAGTCTGTGAACATCCTAGCCAGCCATTGGTCTGCTCATCAGCCTTGGAACATCCTCAGTAGTCATTGGTCCATTCTTATTAGCCTGCGAAATTCCACTACTCAAGCATGGCTCCACCCCATTCTCTCTCTCCCTCCTCTCACTCTCGCTGGCTCTTTCTCCTCCTCTTGCTCTCTTTCTCTCTCTCTTCTCACCCTATGGGGCAGACACTCTGCTTGTCGGCTTAATAAAATCTCTTGTGTGAGTTCTCGCGTCTAGAGTGGTTTCTGGGTGTTTTCAGTTTGTATACTGATTAATCCCTGTCTGATATCTCTGCTCAGCTCAGACCCTTATAGCTAATTGAGGTAGCTTGATTCAATCAGATGACTAAAAGCAGGCTAGATTCACTTGTTAAGCACAGGATTTTCTATCTATTCTCCTAAGCCTATTGCTTTTCCTTTGTTCTCTACGTTGGTGAGTGGCTCCACTATCCACTCACTTGTCTGATTCCAAAACGTGGTGGGCAGGAAGTGGTCATCTTTGAGAGCTTCTCCTCTTCTAATCCAATATTGAGCCTGTGCTGCTTACTAATTTGACTTCTTTAATATAAACTTCTCCTTCTCTTCCCGCCCACTTCCACTTTCCTGATTCTCCACTTTTTTTTTTTTTTTTTTTTTTGTGGTGCTGGGGATTGAACCCAGGGCCTTGTGCTTGCAAGGCAGACACTCTACCAACTGAGCTATCTTCCCAGCCCGATTCTCCACTTCTTTTATGAATTGAAGCAAGAATTCTATCTTGTCATCATCTACATTTTCTCTAGACAATTACCTATTTTTTTAGCCAGCATGATTTTTCTAACACACTTCTCTGATCATTGTTGCTTTCCTGCTTAAAAGTACTAATGCTTTACTTTACCCTTAAGATAAGTTCCAAATTCCTTAGTTTGAATTACAAGATCCCTTTTATCTGACCCCCAAGTGCCTTCCCAGTCTTATCTTTGTCATTCCTGCCTTGCTCTCCCTTCTCTTATCCTATTAAAATTTTCTGTTTCCTTCTACAGGTCACGACACCTTTCTCTCTGGCCCTTTTCTTAGGCTGTTCCCTCTATTTGAACCTTTTCTCCTGTTTCTCCCCGCTCTTCATCTTTGTTGTTCATTCTTCTTTGGGTACTGTTGAAATGAAGTTTCTGAATGCTACCTCTGCACTTTTCCTGCTTCCACTTCAAAGCTGGTTTAGGTGGCCCTCTTAAGTGCTCTTACAGCACCTGTCAGTTCTCACAACTCCTGTCAATCACCACAAGGAATTGTAATTGCTTGGTTTGCTTGTCAATTTCCCTGACTAGACTGCAGCACTTTATAATTATCCTGGCACATGGAGGATACTTGGTGTTTGTAGAGGGTCTGGATTAATGGAAGTAGGAATGAATGAATGGATGACCACTTTCCAGGAACTCCACAATCTGAATCAGAAGCAAAGGTTTAGTGTTCATGGTGTCTATATAATTAAACTCTGATTGTAACTTTAAGAAAATTTCATTTTAATCCTGAATTTTGCATTATTTACAATTAGTTTTCTGTTCTTTCAGTTGGTATTTTCTACTTGCAGTTTAGAAGAGAGAATTTATTTGTTGTTTTTAAAAAAATCTAGTTCTTACCTCTTGTGAACACACCATTGTTTGTTTATAAAACTAGTTAATATAGATAAAACTCAAGGGGAAAATTGACAAGGCAGTGACATACAGGATATCTGTTTAAATATTTTGAAGACATGGATGGATAATTTTACATTTCATGTAGCAATAACAAAAAACCACATGGTTTTATTTGCTCTCATTTCACTATTTTGATATAGATAGAGTGAGGCTATATAGCTTAGTTGAACAATTTAATAATAAATCTTATATAAAAATGACTTGTTTCTGAGCCTTTTAAGGAATTTCCATTTTGGACCATTATAAATAGACTCCTGTCAGGCAAGTGGACTGAGGCCTGATGCTTTACAGATTTTAGAGAACAGAACTGTCACTAATAATTTTAAGTTTTTCATAATATAGAAAATAATATCCTTTATACTTTTGCTACTTTTAAGCTCTGAATTTCTGTTCTTATACAAATATTGTTGCATTATTTGGATTAAAGAATTCAAATTTATTGTAATGATTCTAATACATAAAATTATTGGTTTAGATAACAAGCCGGGGTTCAAGAAAAGGAAAGCAAATTGGAAAATTTTATTAAGAATATGGTCCGTTGGAGCCCAGTGCAGTGGTGCACGCCTGTAATCCCAGCGGTTGGGGAGGCTGAGGCAGGAAGATTGCAAGTTCAAGGCCAGTCTCAACAACTAATTATGGTCCTAAGCAACTTAGTGAGACCCTGTCTCAAAATTAAAATAAAAAAGAAGGGCTAGAGGTGGTTAAGGGGCCCTGGGTTCAATCCCCAGTGCCAAGAAATAAAAAAAATTTTTTTTCCTTGATTTTTCATTTAAGGTCATGTCCTTAAATGATCCTATGTTTTACTTTTCTTTCCCTGCTTCCCTCTCCTACAGTGCATGTAAAGAGCCAAAGAGGTTTTTAAAAAAGAGGAAGAAAAAAAAGAAAGAAAAAGGAAAAAATGGGAAAAATGTTGTGGAACTACTGGAAAAGAGGGAAAAAGTATCATCAATATATGAGAAATATGGAAATTCTGAAGTATGTGAAACAGGGAGCTGAACTGAAGCAAAAACTACTCAGACTGGAATAAGTAAGTATGAGGTCAGTAAGTGGTTGATTGCTTCAACTTTTCCTGAAAAAAAAAAAAAATTCCATTTTGGAGCCAAGGTGTTTTAAACAAGGATGTGCTGGAGGCAGTAAGTGAGGGTTAAATATTATTTTAAGAACTGTGGTAGTAACCCACATAGTATGTTTCCCTAGATTTTACTTTATTTATGGATAGTGTACTAAATGAACTTACAATCAAAGAGGAAGTAAAAACCAAAGCCATTTAGAAATTATTAAAAGTCAGATACTGTGTGTGAAAATCTATGGAATGTGGTCCAAACCATATTCAGAAAATAATTCTAGACAAATTAAAATTTTAATATAGAGATAAGATTGAAAATAAATTAGTGAATGTATGCTTGTTATTGAATGTTTGGGATGTAGTGTGTTTAAGAATTCTGAAATTAAGCCTGTACTGAACAGGGAAGCATAGCTATTGAGTAGTGACATCAGGGTTCAATGAGTGTTTTAGAGGAATTGCATAAAATCATTAAGAGTCTTATATAATTCCTACATTGCTCCAAAGCAGAGTGACAGGAAGTTTTCTTTTTTTTGAGGCAAGCATAATTCTGATCTCCAAATCTGAAAAAAAGCACTTAAAAGAAAACTAAAGATAAATCTCAAGCATAAAGACATAGACATCTTAAGTAAAATAGTTTTAGATGGGTTCCACCAGTAAATATTTTAAAAGTAAGCAAACACATTGTTCACAGTGAAAATATTTTTTCGATCCTCTACAAGTGATAAAGTTCCTTTTAATTTCTGTTCAGCAGAAATCAAAGAAGCTATTTTTAATATAATTTAAAGATAAGGTGGTAAATAATATCTACCTAGCTTTACCTACCACAGCATCACTATGGGGTAGAATTCAACTTGTGGCGGCATTGTTGACCTCTTATCACATGGAATGTAATGGTAACTTCCAGAGGGAAAGTCTGAGAACTAAGTAAAGATCAACCTAACACCTGATTTTAATATTAAATTCTCTTTTGCTTCTTAATATTTTGGATTGGTTATCTGGGTGCTTGTCTTATTTCCCTTTGCTTTCAAGAAATAGGAACTACAATCATTCACCTTTGTTTCCGCCCAGAACACACTTTTCCATCAAGCAGGTACCAAGAAAATGCTTGTTGTCTAAATCTAATCAAAGGAGCTATGATATGGTGAGAAGTTCACTGGTCTTGGAACTAAGGGCTTGGTTTCAAGGTCAGCCTGCCTTTCCTCCTCCTTTCCTTCTTCTTTCTGTGTCTGTAGAGACTAGCCCCGGTCCAGCATGTAGCAAGGATAAACAAAGTTTGTTTAACTTCCCTGAGTTAAGTTTATTCCATTTGAAAAATGGGAATATGAATAATACATGATACTTTAGAATGGAGGCTGCCCCTCCCTTAATTACAATGGCAATAGGCTTTGTTGTTGAGCATCTGTTACTTGAGCCAAAGTCTGAAGAGGCACACTTTACATATCTGTATCCCCTATGCTTATACCCTGTGTTAGTCAGTTTTGTCTCTGAGAAAAAAATACCTTAGACAATCAACAAAACAGGAGAAATGATTTATTTTGACTCTCAGTTTCAGAGGTTTCAGTCCAAGGTTGCTTAGCTCTGTTGTTTTGGGGCCTGTGGTAGTATAGTATATCATGGCGGAAGCAAGAGGTAGAGAAAGTCTGTTCACCTTGTGGCAGCCAGCAAAAAGAGGTCGGAAGGGCTGGGGGTCCAGTATCCCTTCAAGGGCAAAATATCTGTGACCTAACTTCCTCCCACTTGTCTTCACATCTGAAAGGTTCCACCACCTCCCAACAGCACCACAGACTGCCAACTAAGACACAACATGTGACCTTTGGGGCATATTTGAGATCCAAAGCATAACATCCCTATGAGATAAGTGCTATTATCCCCATTGCAAAGGTGCTTGAAGAAGTGAAGAAATTATCCTAAATCAATAACAAGCAAACTTGTCAGAACTGGGATTTGAATTCCAAGTTTATAATTTTTCCTTTATAGAATTCAGTCACCATGTGCATAATGTTTCTATAGGATATTCCATTTGGGTTTTCAGCAACAGGTCTCTTCATGAATTCCCTGGCTATATAATTGTGTTTTCTAAAAGACTGATCTTGAAAGTTAAGCTAGTGAGATCCAGTCTCTAATACATTGCTTGACACATAGAAAGTGCATGCTCAATATGTAACTGACAGATAAAACTTATTAATTAATTGCTTATTAATGAAAAGACTATAGATAATATTAGTAATTTATGAATTAAACCAAAGAATGCCTTTCTAAAATATAAAACCATTTGTCGTTTTATTTCTGCATGTAGAACAATACAAACATCTGTAGTAAACTTATGAAGCACTTCCATATGTATATTGATATCCCAAAATTTAACATATACCAAATATGTTTTTATTGTACAAAGCCAAGATATTCACAAGAAGCTGCAAAAATTTAATGCAATTAACAAGACTGAAACTTTTAAATTAAAACATTGTTTTCTGTACATAATATATAGAGTTGTACATTTGAAAATGGATATTATTATGTCTCATAGGAGGCAAATGCTACTTCATAAATATGCTAATATAATGAATATGCTAATGCACCTGAATAGAATCTTTATAAATTCTATATTAATATCTTAACCTCCAGAAGTTGAAGCTTTTATTATTTTTTCTCAAAAGTTGTCCAAACTTGACATCTATGGGAAAATTTTAAACTCTTTTGCATCTCGTTTGAGGTGTTTTACCAAGAACAAATTTACACTTAAAATATTAGAATTTGTATGGTTTGGAGAGCTCTGACATGACTATAGTTTTTTTTTTTTTTAATAGTCAGCCCTGTCACCAATTCCCAAGAGACAACGTGTGAGATTGAAGAGTTTTTCAACACCCACAACTTAGTCAGATGATGTGTCAGTAATTCTAACCAGGTAAAATGGGAATTTGATTTTCATTTTGCAACTGAAAAAAGGAGAACTTATTAAAAATCAAAGTTCCCAAATGCCATTTCCAGAATTTGTTGTTTTTAAACCCTCCTCTTGTGGACATGACATAAAATACTTTGTAAAAAAGAAATTAAAAATGCTTTGTAAATTGTGGAGTGCTAATGATACACCTAATGTGTTATTAAGGAATTATGCCTTATTTTTATGTAAAGATGATGAAAGTGTTCTTTGGAATTTATTGAAAACTGAGGAAGAGAATAGTTTAGAGACTCAGTAAAATCTTGCAGTGAAAGGAATGTTTCTTTTGTTGCGGTCTCCTCAGAAACAAATCTGGTCCACCTCACTTAACAGATTTGCTGGTGTGCCTGGTTATTCCAGAGTCCAGACATGTCAGGTTACCTCAGGAGACAGTGGTGTATTGTCACGATCACACGAAGTCTGAAAGGAGAGCCAGGAAACTCTGAGCAAGCCTGCGGGATTCAGGATCAACAGCGGCTGTGGATGGGGGATTTTAGTCATCTGTCTTGTGACTCAGCACCTCTCTGCCTCCCTAGGTTGATTTCCTCCTGTTTCTTCCTGTTTCTTTGGTTATTTCTTTCTCCTCTCCTTGTTTCTGCCTAATGGCTTCTGCTTGTTGCCTTTTATCTTTAAAAATAGAAATGAATAACAATTACTGAGGTTTACTGCTAAGCAAAATCTCATTTTTATCCTTATTACAATCTGATAGGGTGTCTTTTTCATCTGATCATTGGTTATCTGAGTTTCCACATTGATGTATAGGGACCCCAAGTTACCTCCATAGGAAATACTACTGAACTGAAAACTAATGCCATTTCTACTCAAAACCTCCTCCCCCCTTAAAATTAGTTTTGGTGATTAATAATCACTGATATACTATGTAAATGAAATGCGAAGCATAATAGTAAAATTTACAAAAGATGCAGAATTTTGTAAAAGAAATTCTGGAAGTCAATAGGAAAACCATTGACAAATAAGAAGAGAAAATAAAAATGGAAAATAGTGTCATAAACATAATTAAAAGAAAAGATTGGAATAGTAAAGTCTTGGGAAAAGTTTTAAAGTTTTGGAATATATTTTTCAAAAATGTAAAATTTGACATGGACCATGTTATTACAGCATTTTGTTTTGTCTCTCCTGACTCAATGACTTGACACTTTGTTTATTCTAATACCTGGCACTTACTTAAAATTGTAATCTAAGTATTGGTAATATCTTTAAAAACATGTATCTGTTTAGAATTCTACTTTTATTTTTTAAGATAAAGTCATAATCAAATATTGTTCCACCATTTGCTCAGAAATTTTAGATGCTTCTGTAATGAATTTTTTTTTAAGTGGCTTCTCCGTTACCAATTATTCTTTTTAAAATAACCAGTACCTCATATGCTATTATTTTTCTGATTTTGCAGAGGAAAATGAGGAAAATGAAGTCCACAGAGGTCCACTCACTTGTTTTACGGTTTTGTTATTGGTGAGGGAACTGGGATTAGTCACTTGACTTCACATATGTTCTTAAGGAGTAAGTTAAACTATCTCTATGCCCTATTACTTTCCTTTTTATGTTTCAAAGGTTCCCAGAGAGATTCTTTTAGACTGGCCTGTCACCATATGGTTTAGAGTGCCCCTGATGAACAGAACTCTGCTTCCAGAACATTCTTAGACTTCTAGTTGTCCTGGAGTCAGGTGCAGATCCTGTTCAATCAGTTGCCATTATCTTCATGGTAAGGTTATATGATGCATAACTAGTTACTCTAAGGAGTTGTTTTTAATTCTTTGAAAAGCTGCTTCCAGTGTGGCACTCATTTTACATATTCTCATAAAAGGAGCAAATAATGCAATGGCTCCTGGCATGGCTTATTTAATTTCTACATTTTTCAAATACATTGTCTAAATAAAAGATTTGTTCATAGCTTCACCTTCTTTACAAAGACACAAGTGAAAACTCTTCTATCATTCTCCCTCTTACTCTCTAGGAGTAAGAGAATTTTGCTACTTGAAAACTGGGTTTTCTGTTTTGCTATTCTGAAATACATTTTGGAAATCTTTGGTTTGTGCATTATTATACAATTGAGTATAGGTATTTGCATAGCCGGACTTTTGTCCTTATCATTCCCCAGGGTTTTTGTGGAATAAGAATTAATCTCATAGAACATAAAGGGAATGCTTTGTAAGCAGTGTGTGCTCACCTGTGTTAGGAGCACATGAAGAGCTACTTGGAGTCCTTACAAACTGAGGGGCATCTAAGATTTGTAAGCTCTGGAAGTTGTGATAAATTATGATTATGATTATTATCTTTTTGTTGGAACCCATTATTCATAGGTTCAAATAGTCTTTTAGCTTTAACTTTAAAGTTCTGCTAATATCATCTTACATTTTTGTAGTATATTATAATTTGAGAATTTAAAAATATGTATTATTTCATTTCATGGTCACGAAGTTATATGACGTAGAAAAGGGAAATAATATTAGTGTATATTTTAAGGGTGAAGATACTGAGGTTGGTTTGGTGTTTAATGGTTAGTGACAGTTCAGGACTAGAATAATTCTACTGCCTCTTGGCTCAGTTCTTTTTCCAGTTTCCATGATAAAGAGAAAGAATAAGGCAGAAATGAAGGAAAGGACAAAGACATTTAACAATTGTTAAGTGCAAATAGTGTGTTTTATTTTCACACTATTTAAAGGAAGTTTTAATTTTCAATTGCTTTACATAATATGGTTGCAGAGAAGTACTTTACATTCATCCTCTCTGTGTCCTGAAGATTAGTAT
This sequence comes from Sciurus carolinensis, assembly GCF_902686445.1. Lineage (NCBI taxonomy): Eukaryota > Metazoa > Chordata > Mammalia > Rodentia > Sciuridae > Sciurus > Sciurus carolinensis. Next base: position 94,435,384 of record NC_062224.1, read on the forward strand.
TACATTTCTTTTATATTTAAAGAAATTATAGAAAAGTCAAACAACATAAGCACAGTAGGCAAATCAGTTGGCAAATTCCATAGAATAGTCATCTGTTCATAATCTTAGTACCTGGAGATTACTAAGATAGTCAACAAAAGAAAAATTAACTGGATTAATTATCCCTTTTACTCAGGGCAGTTTAAAAAATCTCATCTAATTTTATCATCTTGATTCAGCAACATATTTTATTTATTTATTTTTCTTATTTAAAATTGGTTTACTAATTATAACAAGTCACATAGGTCTATGTAAGATTTAAAAATTTGATTTATTTTTAGTTTTTTGGTCAGTACAAGTTTTTATATTTTTCCCTTTGGGAAAATAATAGTTCTTCTTCTTATTTCTTTTTTGGTAGTAGAGAATTGAACCACTGAGCCACATCACCAGTCCTTTTATATTTTTTATTTTGCAACAGGGTCTCACTAAGTTGCTTAGGGCCTTGCTAAATTGTTGAGGCTGGTCTCTGACTTCTGAGTCCTCTTGCCTCAGCCTCCTCAGTCACTGGGATTACATGTATATGCCACCATGCCTAGTTCCTGAATTGCTTCTTTTGCTGAAAATCAGCGATTATGTTTTACTTATTAGCATAGGTTAGGCTCAAGGATTTGTGTGTGTGGGTGGGAGTGGGGAGAGAATAATGATCAAAATCCTGTGTCTTTACATTTTTAACTAATACTCTGTTTTATTGTCGTACTTGTGTACTCAGGAATGTGTGGTTTCTGCAGAAGGAATGTTTATAGGTAGAACTTGTAGCTCTGTTGTAGGCAATTATTTGAGGTAGAAATGTCCTGAAGCTTGGTTGATTTTATCATATTACCCATTTCATATTTAAACTACATTTATCAACTGAAAAATTTAACTTATGAACCTCTTTTGGTAAGTTCCTGAGATAAATAAAAGCTTTTTTTGGACACATGTCCTTGCAGTGAATGCTTATCAGAATGGTATTTTTGTGACTCTTGGCACATTAAACTTCCTAATTTTCCTGATTGGTCATGTGAGGGAATATTAAGATTCAATATGAAGAAAAATATTTCTCTGATGGCAGTTGTGTTTAATTCTATGGCATAATAAAAATCTGTGCAAATATCATGTCTGACTTTGAAACAGAAAAATACTGGTAACTTTCTGAGACTAATTGACAGATAGGGAGAGTTTCCTGGGGACTGAAGTTCACATATTATTGAGAGCCTTGCACATAGGCAAAAATTGCATTCCACCAAACAGGACTGAACGTGACTTGTGTATTAACATACATACATATTTTATCTTACCAAACATTTATTAGGTTTTGGTCATATATTTGATTTAATAATATTTGTTTAGCTAAATCACTCTGAAATAAGATTGAACAGAATTTCTGACTAGATTTTCAATTTTTATCACTTTTGTACATTATCTTTCACCTTTGAGACCATTAACATCTTACATTTAGCAAAATTTAATCAAATGAAAAATATTAAGGATATTTATCGTTAACATTTTTATGTCATCTTAAAGTATTTTGGAGACATAAAGCATCTTTGTTATTTACTACCTTTGATAGCTCAGACAATAATTTAATTAGTCTGGGTCTATATTCCTTCAACTATAAAATAACTTTTACCCCATATGATACCTGGCATGACTAGATGTTCTATAAATACTAACTTCTGTCTTCTCATGTAGTTAATATGTGCTTTATTATTTCATATTTATAAAATAACAATTATTTAAATTCTAAAAAATGATATGTTGTTTTTTATGTTTCATGGAGGTGTTTTGTTTTTAGAATCAGCAAGTCAAGAATCCTATATTTTCCAAATTCTTTGCTGTTTTTCATTTTTCCCGGTCATATCCGTATTCTGTACTGTACTGATTGGCATTCTGTACTGGCAGTGCTCATTAGCTGTGTATCCTGATGAAGTCCATGTGTGTACATGCCAGGCATTCCACATTCCAGGTACAGGGAGTGGAGCATCCTGGATGGGCAGGCTGAGTCTCTGCATGATGAGACTAGTTAGAAGACATGCAGCTTCTGAATTTCAGTGAAAGTTTTACCCTGAAAGAGTTGCAGGATCAGATACAAGTTTCTATACTTCCACGGGTTTAGAGCAGCTGATGGTGAAATAGGACCAATTCTATGAAAAGCCTGAAGTTCAACTCTAACATACACCTTTGCGATGCAGGATTGTCTTTTGTTTTAAGGTTTTGACAAAGTTTACTGCAAAAAAGGCTAAAGTTAAAAAGGAATGGCTTGGAGTGGGTTTGGGGTAAGGTAGAAAGAGGATTTTCAAGGGAATAGGAAAGTAAGTGAAGCATTTTAAATAAAACCCATTAATTATATCAATTTTTATTAAGAATGGTCCTTGACACAAATGGTATGTCTTGACTCCATGTACAAATAGAGAAACAACATGTATCCCATTTGTTTACAAAAAAAAAAAAAAAAAAAAAAAAAAAAGAATGGTCCTTGTGACTGAACGGAAGTCTTCATGCTTCTTTTCTTTGAAATTCAGATTCTTCTTTTTACTTTTGTGTTTCTTCAGCCTGTTCACTGGAGGAGAGCTAACCAAGTGTGCTAAGATACATCTCACAAAATAACCATCTACTTTCACTGCATGTGCAAGGCCCCTTGGATTGTTTGAGTGAGGGTGGAGTAGAAGAGAGGAGCTTACTTTGTTTCCTAATTATTTCTGTTTCCTTCTCTCTTCAAATTAAGTCACTAATAGTGCAACTACATAAGGTTTGACTGATGTGGGCAGTTCCTGAAGGTTCAGGTGGTATTTAGGAGAGAAAATATTAGTGTCTAAGAAATCATAATAGGTTGAGCCTAGTGGTGCACAATTGTAATCTCAGAGATGTGAGAAGCTGAGGCAGGAGGATTGTAAATTCAAGGCCAGCCCCAGCAATTTAGTGAGACCCTCAGCAACTTAGTGAGAGCTTGTCTCAAAATTAAAAAAAAAAAAAAAAAAAGAAAAGGAAAGAAAAAGAAAAAGGACTAGGGATGTATCTCAGTGTTAAAGTGCCCCTAAGTACAATCCCCAGTACCCCAAAACAACAAAACAAAACAACAAAAAACTCAAAGTAACTTTGTTTCTGACAATTTATAGTTTAAAATTAGTACATAATAAATCAGAGCAGAGATGTAATTTTAAAGAACTGGGTCTCAAGCTGAGATTAATTTTGGCTCTAAGGGATATTTGGCAATACCTGAAGCTATTTTTCCTTGGATTAACTGTTCTTATCTGTTCTCTTCCAAACCTTTCCTTCCATCCTACTCCACCCCTCCCAACCCCAAGCCAATTCTTTTTTCATTCAGTCTTTTGCAGTGATCTGTCAAAATCATGAAATGAAATGAAACCACAGATTGCAAAGGTAAATGTTAACAGGAAATGCAGGAGAGTGTGTGAGTGTGTGCCTGTGTTACTGGCATTGGAGGGTAGAGGCTCGTGGGCCTGCCAAACATCCTACAGTGCAGAGGACAGATCCTCCACAGTTATTTAGTATGATATGTCAATAAGGCTGAGACTGAGAAACCCTGTTGTAAAAGAGCAACTTGCTTTCAAGAGAACAAATCTCAACTATGAAGAAACAAAGGTATCATTACATAATTTTATAAGTCTTGATTGTAATAATGAAACTTTCTTTTTTTAAGACAAAGTTTGGCAATACCTATCTAAGCACTGTTCAGGAGAGCCTTTGTTCCTTCATTCAAAAAATACTCAATGTACCAGGCGTGGTGGTGCATGCCTGTAATCCTAGTGGTTTAGGAGGCTGAGGCAGGAGGATTGAGAATTCAAAGCCAGCCTCAGCAAAAGTGAGGTGCTAAGCAACCCAGTGAAACCCTGTCTCTAAATAAAATACAAAATAGGGTTGGGGATGTGGCTCAGTGGTCAAATGCCCCTGAGTTCAATCCCTCCTATGCCTTCCCCCCCAAAAAGTACTGAATGCCTCCTGTGAGGCAGATCCTGTTCTAGGTGATCAGTGTGAGTTATGGGGCTTTTTGGTGTCTCTTTCCTTTTTAAGGAGATGGACCCTAAGACCATTAGATCTGTTATCATCAAACATTCAAATAAAAAATTAACTGTTTCTGCCCCCCATTCTGAGCCTGTGCTCACCAGGTTCTTAGAGCTTTGTTTTTGTGAATCATGAGTTCAAAGAATGTGATATGGAGGAGGGTGCCCCTGGCCAACTGGCATTTACATTACTTTGTGTGAACCAGTCCATTAGAATTGGCTTATGACACCATGTGTGCTCCCTGTCTCTTGCCTTGTGATGCTCTGTGCTCCCATGGGACTCAGCCAGCAAGAAGGACATCATCAGATGAGGTCCCTACAGCTTGTGCCTCCAGAATCCCTTGCGGTGTGAGAATTTCTTTGAATGATCTACAGGTGCACTTAGCCTAGCAGGAAGTAGGGCTTTCTATGAAATCTTAGAAGAGATTGATTCCTGTATACAGAGCAAATGCTGTTTCATTGCCATTGCCTCCAGCTCGCATGGTGGTTCTTCAGAGGGCTGCCTCAGGTGGAAAGTCATCAGCCAGAGTTTGTGCTTAGAATCTAATCTCCTACTGTTTTTTCATGAACGAGAATACAACTGAACCCCCAAAAGGGATGGTAAGTGAGGCTCCAGCTCACAGACAAAGAAAATTCAGTAGCCCGTATCACATTACACAAGATCTTTGGATTCATTTGGAGTATGGGGAAAATTTTTAAAAATGAGAAGGAAAAGATAACTATTACCTTTCTGTCTGACTTGAATAACTGGGTGACTGTAGTTCATTTACTGAAAAGAGGATGATAGTAGGAGAACATATGTGGGGGAAATTTGAGAGTTCTGTTTTGGACATGTTGAATAGATGAATGCCATTTAGACAGTTTCAGGGAGATAGCATAGCTGGAAATATAGATTTTTGAAAAATGAAGCATAAAGATTACACCTAAAAATGTAAATGAACTGAGAATGAGAACTTCATTAGACAAGAAGACACTTAAGACAATGAGGTTCCACAAGAGAAGAAAATGTCTCAAGGAACAGTGATAGTAAAACAACTGATGTTGTTAAGGGTCAAAGAAAAGGACAGAGAAGTGAACTTGGCTTGGATGTGATGGAGGTTGTTGGTGATCTTGCTTAGAAAGTTTCTGTGGAATCATGGGGACAAAGTCTGGTTAGATCAGTGTCTTAGTGTTTTTTGCTGCTGTGATCAAAGGACCTGACAAGAACAATCTTAGAGGAGGAAATTGCAGAGGTCTCAGTCCATAGATGGCCAACTCCATTGCTTTGGGTCATTGCTCAATCATGGCAGTAGAATGTGGTGGAGGAGAGCAGCTCAGGACTTGGCACCAGGAAGCAGAGAGAGCTCTGTTCACTAAGGACAAAAGATATACCCAAAAGGCTATCCCCACTACTTCCTCCAGCCTACAGCTGCCATCCAGTTAATCCCTAATCCATATCAGGGGGATTAATGTGGTGATTAGGTTAAGGCTCTCAAAACCCAATCATTTCATCTCTACACTGTGTGCTTTTGGGGAGACACATCATATCTAAACCATAACAATCAGAATTTTTTTTCCCATTTTCTTTTCTTTTTTTTTTTTTTCCAGTCATTACCAGGAATTGAACCCAGGGGCACTTAACCATTGAACAACATCCCCAGTCCTTTTTAATTTTTTATTTTGAGACAGGGTCTTGCTAAGTTGCCTAAGGTTTTGCTAAGTTGTTGAAGCTGGCTTTGAACTTGTGATCCTCTTTGTTTCAGCCTCCTGAGCTGGTGGGATTATAGGTATGTGCCACTGAGCCCGACTTAAACCATAACAATCAGAGTGATGAGGAAAGGAAGTTTGGAAATGGAGAGAATGACTTCAGATATCATTTTAGGTATTTTGTTGGGCAAGCAAGCAGAGAGACGTGGTTGTAGCTGCAAAGGAGGTGTGAGTGAGAGAACAGCTCTTTCTTCCATTTATCTTTCCATCCATCCACCCACCCTTTCTTTTATTATTTTTAATTATCACACTGAAAGATAGGAGGTTATTATATGCCTTAAGACCTTGAAAAAGCCAGATGGGATGTGAACTGTAACACAAATGTGAAGCAAATAGGAGCAGGAACTCCTCATCTACTGGAAGAAGAAAAGGAAAGGTAGAATTTACACTTAGGAAGGCTTTATTTGATGGTGGAAAAATGAGGGAGTTCTCATCAAATTTCTTCTACTTGTGCCAGGAAATAAGTCAGGTCATCAACAGATGATCAGAGGGATGATCAGGAGTGTTGTAAATTTGAGAAGGAAGAAAGAAGGTGAAATAATAACTTGGATAGTGAGGAAACAAATTTATCAAGAAAGTATAGTGTAATGCCCAGCAATGTTGAATGTTCATTTGAAATTTGAGATCATGAATATAAACATGGAATTGTACATTAGGTCTCCAGAACTTATTCATCTTGCATAACTAAAGCACTGTACCATTTTTACTTATGTTTTTCATTTTGGTTGTATAGATAGATGTTCATTATATGTTCTGGAAAAGCCTTTCATCAGTGATACAAATTGCAAATTATTTATCCCATTTGGATCCTTTTCATCTATTTTAATATTTTTTTTTTTACTTTTAAAATGTCATTTTATTTTTTTCATTCAACAGGCATTACAATTCAAAGGGTTCAAAGTAAGTAGCTTTTTAATACACAAACAAACCAACAACCTAATAATCCTAACAAAAACAGCAAGACATTAAAAGAATTCATGGAAAAAAATGTGGTAAGGGTGTCACCCTTGGTATTGCAAAATCTTTTCCCTTGAGTCCTGCTTACCTTCAATGTTGGGATGAAATTTTTTTTTTATTGTAAACAAATGGGATACATGTTGTTTCTCTGTTTGTACATGGCATAAAGGCATACCATTTGTGTAATCATAAATTTACATAGGGTAATGTTGTTTGATTCATTCTGTTATTTTTTCCCTTCCCCCCCACCCGTCCCACCCCATTTTTCCCTCTATACAGTCCTTCCTTCCTCCATTCTTGCCCCCCCTCCCTAACCCTAACTCTAACCCTAACACTAACCCCTCCCACTCCCCATTATGTGTCATTATCCACTTATTAGCGATATCATTCGTCCTTTGGTTTTTTGAGACTGGCTTATCTCACTTAGCATGATATTCTCCAGTTTCATCCATTTGCCTGCAAATACCATAATTTTATCATTCTTTATGGCTGAGTAATATTCCATTGTATATATATACTACAGTTTCTTTATCCATTCATCAATTGAAGGACATCTAGGATGGTTCCACAATCTGGCTATTGTGAACTGAGCAGCTATGAACATTGATGTGGCTGTATCTCTGTAATATGCTGATTTTAAGTCCTTTGGGTATAGGCCAAGGAGTGGGATAGCTGGGTCAAATGATGGGTCCATTCCAAGTTTTCTAAGGAATCTCCACACTGCTTTCCAGAGTGGCTGCACTAATTTGCAGCCCCACCAGCAATGTATGAGTGTACCTTTCTCCCCACATCCTCGCCAACACCTGTTGTTGCTTGTATTCTTGATAATCGCCATTCTGATTGGGGTGAGATGGAATCTTAGGTGGTTTTGATTTGCATTTCTCTTATTACTAGAGATGTTGAACATTTTTCCATATGTTTGTTGATTGCTTGTAAATCTTCTTCTGTGAAGTGTCTATTCATTTCCTTAGCTCATTTGTCGATTGGATTATTTGCATTCTTGGTGTACAGTTTTTTGAGTTCTTTATAGATTCTGGAGATTAGAGCTCTATCTGAAGTATGATTGGCAAAGATTTTCTCCCACTCTGTAGGCTCTTTCTTTGCATTGCTGATAGTTTCCTTTGCTGAGAGAAAGCTTTTTATTTTGAATCTATCCCAGTTATTGATTCTTGCTTTTATTTCTTGTGCTATGGGAGTCCTGTTGAGGAAGTCTGGTCCTAAGCTGACATGTTGAAGCTCTGGACCTACTTTTTCTTCTATAATCTGCAGGGTCTCTGGTCTGATTCTGAGGTCCTTAATCCATTTTGAGTTTAGTTTCGTGCATGGTGAGAGATATGGGTTTAGTTTCATTCTGTTGCATATGGATTTCCAATTCTCCCAGCACCATTTGTTGAAGAGGCTATCTTTTCTCCATTGCATATTTTTGGCCCCTTTGTCTAGTATGAGAAAATTGTATTTATTTGGGTTTGTGTCCGTGTCCTCTATTCTGTACCATTGATCCACCTTTCTATTTTGATACCAATACCATGCCGTTTTTGTTACTATTGCTTTGTAGTAGGGTTGAAGATCTGGTATTGCGATACCCCCTGCTTCACTCTTTCTGCCAAGGATTGCTTTAGCTATTCTGGGTTTTTTATTCTTCCAGATGAATTTCATAATTGCTTGCTCTATTTCTGCAAGGTACATCATTGGGATTTTAATTGGAATTGCATTGAATCTATATAGCACTTTTGGTAGTATGGCCATTTTGACAATATTAATTCTGCCTATCCAGGAACATGGGAGATATTTCCATCTTCTAAGGTGTTCATTAATTTCTTTCTTTAGTGTTCTGTAGTTCTCATTGTAGAAGTCTTTCACCTCTTTTGTGAGATTGATTCCCAAGTATTTTATTTTTTTCGATGCTATTGTGAATGGGGTAGTTTTCCTAATTTCTCTTTCTGAAGATTCATCACTTATGTATAAAAATGCATGGGATTTGTGAGCATTGATCTTATATCCTGCTACTTTACTGAATTCACTTATGAGTTCTAAAAGTTTTCTGGTGGAATTTCCAGGTTCCTCTAAATATATAATCATGTCATCAGCGAACAGGGATAGTTTGAGTTCTTCTTTTCCTATTTGTATCCCTTTAATTTCTTTGGTCTGTCTAATTGCTCTGGCTAGAGTTTCAAGGACGATATTGAAAAGAAGTGGTGAAAGAGGGCATCCCTGCCTTGTTCCAGTTTTAAGGGGGAATGCTTTCAGTTTTTCACCATTTAGAATGATATTGGCCATGGGCTTAGCATAGATGGCCTTTACAATGTTAAGGAATGTTCCCACTATCCCTATTTTTTCTAGTGTTTTGAGCATGAAGGGGTGCTGTATTTTATCAAATGCTTTTTCTGCATCTATCGAAATAATCATGTGATTCTTGACTTTAAGTCTATTGATATGGTGAATTACATTTATTGCTTTCCGGATGTTGAACCAACCTTGCATCCCTGGGATGAAACCCACTTGATCATGGTGCACTATCCTTTTAATATGTTTTTTTTTTTTTTTTTTTATTGTGAACAAATGGGATACATGTTCTTTCTCTGTTTGTACATAGAGTAAAGGCATACCATTTGTGTAATCATACGTTTACATAGGGTGATGTTGGTTGATTCATTCTGTTATTTTTCCCCTTCCCCCCACCCCTCCCATCCCTCTTTTCCCTCTCTACAGTCCTTCCTTCCCCCATTCTTGCCCCCCTCCCTAACCCTCACTCTAACCCTAAAACTAACCCCTCCCACGCCCCATTATGTATCATCATCCACTTATCAGCGAGATCATTCTTCCTTTGGTTTTTTGAGATTGGCTTATCTCACTTAGCATGATATTCTCCAATTTCGTCCATTTGCTTGCAAATGCCATAATTTTATCATTCTTTATGGCTGAGTAATATTCCATTGTATATATATGCCACAGTTTCTTTATCCATTCATCAACTGAAGGGCATCTAGGTTGGTTCCACAATCTGGCTATGGTGAATTGAGCAGCAATGAACATTGATGTGGCTGTATCTCTGTAGTATGCTGATTTTAAGTCCTTTGGGTATAGGCCAAGGAGTGGGATAGCTGGGTCAAATGGTAGTTCCATTCCAAGTTTTTTAAGGAATCTCCATACTGCCTTCCAGAGTGGTTGCACTAATTTGCAACCCCACCAGCAATGTATGAGTGTACCTTTTTCCCCACATCCTCGCCAACACCTGTTGTTGCTTGTGTTCTTGATAATCGCCATTCTGATTGGGGTGAGATGGAATCTTAGGGTGGTTTTGATTTGCATTTCTTTTATTACTAGAGATGTTGAACATTTTTCCATATGTTTGTTGATTGTTTGTAGGTCTTCTTCTGTGAAGTGTCTGTTCATTTCCTTAGACCATTTGTCGATTGGATTATTTGTAGTCTTGGTGTACAGTTTTTTGAGTTCTTTATAGATTCTGGAGATTAGTGCTCTATCTGAAGTATGATTGGCAAAGATTTTCTCCCACTCTGTAGGCTCTTTCTTCACATTGCTGATAGTTTCCTTTGCTGAGAGAAAGCTTTTTATTTTGAATCTATCCCAGTTGTTGATTCTTGCTTTTATTTCTTGTGCTATGGGAGTCCTGTTGAGAAAGTCTGGTCCTAAGCCGACATGTTGAAGATCTGGACCTACTTTTTCTTCTATAAGATGCAGGGTCTCTGGTCTGATTCCGAGGTCCTTAATCCATTTTGAGTTTAGTTTTGTGCACAGTGAGAGATATGGGTTTAGTTTCATTCTGTTGCATATGGATTTCCAATTTTCCCAGCACCATTTATTGAAGAGGCTATCTTTTCTCCATTGCATATTTTTGGCCCCTTTGTCTAGTATGAGGAAATTATATTTGTTTGGGTTTGTGTCTGTGTCCTCTATTCTGTACCATTGATCTACCTGTCTATTTTGGTACCAATACCATGCCATTTTTGTTACTATTGCTTTGTAGTACAGTTGAAGTTCAGGTATTGCAATACCCCCTGCTTCATTTTTCCTGCGAAGGATTGCTTTAGCAATTCTGGGTTTCTTATTCTTCCAGATGAATTTCATAATTGCTTGCTCTATTTCTGCAAGGTACATCATTGGGATTTTAATTGGAATTGCATTGAATCTGTATAGCACTTTTGGTATATGGCCATTTTGACAATATTAATTCTGCCTATCCAGGAACATGGGAGATATTTCCATCTTCTAAGGTGTTCATTAATTTCTTTCTTTAGTGTTCTGTAGTTCTCATTGTAGAGGTCTTTCACCTCTTTTGTGAGATTGATTCCCAAGTATTTTATTTTTTTCGATGCTATTGTGAATGGGTAGTTTTCCTAACTTCTCTTTCTGAAGATTCATCACTTATGTATAAAAATGCATTGGATTTATGAGCATTGATCTTATATCCTGCTACTTTACTGAATTCACTTATGAGTTCTAAGAGTTTTCTGGTGGAATTTCCTGGTTCCTCTAAGTATATAATCATATCATCAGCAAATAGGGATAGTTTGAGTTCTTCTTTTCCAATTCGTATCCCTTTAATTTCTTTGGTCTGTCTAATTGCTCTGGCTAGAGTTTCAAGGACGATATTGAATAGGAGTGGTGAAAGAGGGCATCCCTGCCTTGTTCCAGATTTTAGGGGGAATGCTTTCAGTTTTTCACCATTAAGAATAATATTAGCCATGGGCTTAGCATTGATGGCCTTTACAATGTTAAGGAACGTTCCCACTATCCCTATTTTTTCTAGTGTTTTGAGCATGAAGGGGTCCTGTATTTTATCAAATGCTTTTTCTGCATCTATTGAAATAATCATGTGATTCTTGACTTTAAGTCTGTTGATATGGTGAATTACATTTATTGATTTCCTGATGTTGAACCAACCTTGCATCCCTGGGATGAAACCCACTTGATCATGATACACTATCTTTTTAATACATTTTTGTATGCGATTTGCTAAAATTTTGTTGAGAATTTTTGCATCGATGTTCATTAAGGATATTGGTCTGAAATTTTCTTTCCTCGATGTGTCTCTGTCTGGTTTAGGTATCAGGGTGATATTGGCTTCGTAGAATGAGTTTGGGAGGGTTCCCTCCTCTTCTATTTCATGGAATACTTTGAAAAGTATTGGAATGAGCTCTTCTTTACAGGTTTTGTAGAACTCGGCTGAGAAACCATCAGGTCCTGGACTTTTCTTTGTTGGTAGGCTTTTGATGACTTCTTCTATTTCATTATTTGAAATTGGTCTATTTAAATTGTGTATGTCCTCCTCGTTTAGTTTAGGCAATTCATAGGTCTCTAGAAACTTGTTGATATCTTCGAAATTTTCTATTTTGTTGGAATATAGATTTTCAAAATAGCTTCTAATTATGTTTTGTATTTCAGTCGTGTCTGTTGTGATATTTCCTTGTTCATTCCGAATTTTGGTGATTTGGGTTTTCTCTCGTCTTCTCTTTGTTAGTGTGGCTAAAGGTTTATCAATTTTGTTTATTTTTTCGAAGAACCAACTATTTATTTTGTCAATTTTTTGTATTGTTTCTTTTGTTTCAATTTCGTTGATTTCAGCTCTGAGTTTAACTATTTCCTGTCTTCTACTACTTTTGGTGTTGGTCTGTTCTTCTTTTTCTAGGGCTTTGAGCTGTAGTGTTAGGTCATTTATTTGTTGAACTTCTTTTATTAAATGCGCTCCATGAAATAAATCTTCCTCTAAGTACTGCTTTCATAGTGTCCCAGAGATTTTGATACGATGTTTCTTTGTTCTCGTTTACCTCTAAGAATTTTTTAATTTCCTTCCTAATATCTTCTGTTATCCATTCCTCATATAATAGCATATTGTTTAATCTCCAGGTGTTGGAGTAATTTCTGTTTTTTGCTCTTTCATTTATTTCTAGTTTCAATCCATTATGGTCTGATAAAATACAAGGAAGTGTCTCTATCTTCTTGTATTTCTAACATTAGCTTTGTGGCATAATATATGGTCTATTTTAGAGAAGGATCCATGTGCTGCTGAGAAGAAAGTGTATTCACTCTTCGTTGGATGGTATATTCTATAAATGTCTGTTAAGTCTAAATTATTGATTGTGTTATTGAGATCTATGGTTTCTTTGTTCAATTTTTGTTTGGAAGATCTGTCCAGTGGTGAGAGAGGCGTGTTAAAATCACCTAGTATTATTGTATTGTGGTCTATTTGGTTTCTGAGATTGAGAAGGATTTGTTTGACATACATGGGTGAGCCACTGTTTGGGGCATAGATATTTATGATTGTTTTATCTTGCTGATTTATGGTTCCCTTAAGCATTATGAAATGTCCTTCTTTATCCCTTCTGATTAACTTTGGCTTGAAGTCCACTTTATCTGAAATGAGGATGGATACCCCAGCTTTTTTGCTGGGTCCATGTGCATGGTAAGTTTTTTCCCATCCTTTCGCCTTTAGTCTATGGGTATCTCTTTCTAAGAGATGAGTCTCTTGCAGGCAACATATTGTTGGATCTTTCTTTTTTATCCAATCTGCCAGTCTATGTCTTTTGATTGATGAATTCAGGCCATTAATATTCAGGGTTATTATTGAGATATGATTTGTATTTCCAGTCATTTGACTCATTTTATTCATTTATTTGCTTATTTTTGACACAACTTGGTTCCTCTTTATTTGAGAGTTCCTTTAGGATAGCTCCTCCCTTTGCTGATTTGCTTCTTTGTTTTCATATCTTCTTCATGGAATATTTTGCTGAGAATGTTCTGTAATGCTGACTTTCTTTTTGTATATTCTTTTAGCTTTATTTATCATGGAAGGATTTTATTTCATCGTCAAATCTGAAGGTAAGTTTTGCTGGGTATAAGATTCTTGGTTGGCATCCATTTTCTTTCAGAGCTTGAAAAATGTTGTTCCAGGCCCTTCTAGCTTTTAGGGTCTGGATTGAAAAATCTGCTGATATCTGTATTGGCTTCCCCCTGAATGTAATTTGGTTCTTTTCTCTCACAGACTTTAAGATTCTGTCTTTATTTTGTATGTTAGGTATTTTCATTATAATGTGCCTTGGTGTGGGTCTGTTGTAATTTTGTGTATTTGGAGTCCTGTAAGCCTCTTGAACTTGATTTTCCATTTCGTTCTTCAGATTTGGGAAATTTTCAGAAATTATGTCATTGAATAGGTTGTTCATTCCTTTGGTTTGTTTCTCTAAGCCTTCCTCAATCCCAATAATTCTCAAATTTGGCCTTTTCATGATATCCCATAGTTCTTGGAGATTCTGTTCATGATTTCTTACCATCTTCTCTGTTTGTTCGACTTTGTTATCGAGGTTAAATATTTTGTCTTCAATATCTGAGGTTCTGTCTTCCAGGTGTTCTATCCTATTGGTTGTGCTTTCTATGTAGTTCTTAATTTGGTTTATTGTTTCCTTCATTTCAAGGATATCTGTTTCGTTTTTTTTCAATATCTCTAACTCTTTATTGAAATGGTCTTTTGCTTCCTGTATTTGCTCTTTTAACTGTCTATTGGTGCGTTCATTCAATGCCTGCATTTGCTCTTTCATTTCATCGTTTGCTTCCCTTATCATGTTGATTATGTACATTCTGAACTCCCTTTCTGACATTTCTTCTGCCATGCTGTCATTGGATTTTATTGATATAACATCCAGATTTGTTTGAGGCATTTTCTTCCCTTGTTTTCTCATATTGTTCAGGTATCAGTGGACTGCAGAGATGTTGCAGATTTCCTCTATTGACTTATAATGTCCCTGAAGATTGCTAGTGTATCCCCTCTTATCCTTCAGTAGCCTGAAGTCTTAGAGGAAGTTGATACTTCGGTGTTCCCCTAGGTAGCTGCCTCTCTATGGTGGTGGTCTTCAGGTGGGGTATATTCCCTGCTAGAGGGCAGAGGTGCCTCTACTTGTTGACCAATGGTCATCCAAAGGGGAACTAGACTGCGGGCTGAGGCAATGCCTGTTTGGGCCTGTGTCTCGGGTTTTACCGTCTTTGTGGGAAAACCTCACTCGGCGGGGAAGACCCACCCGGTGGGGAGGTCTCGCTAGTCCGTTCCCCTCCTAGAGGTTCCCCTCAGTCCACAACTACCGCCTGGGCAGGGCAGCCTTCCCAAGCAACGTTTCCAGGGGCCTGGACCTACCTCCTGGGCTTGGGAGCCTCACCCTTCCCAGACGAGTCTCCTTAGGTTAGAGAATCTGCCCGCGGTCCTGGAAACTTGAATCCGCCATTTTTCGCTCTGCTTCGCTGTCCGTGTTTACCGCTCCGGCGGGGGAGGGGTGTCCCGCCGAGTCACTCTACTTCACAAAGTTCTCTGCGTTCCAGGGCTACTGCCCCATCCAGGATGCCTCCCCTATGGGAGAAACTCACCCGGCGGCTTTGAGTTGGTCCCAAGTCACTATCTCCTCTTTTGAATCTTGAGTCCTGGAGTAACATGAAATGCAGTCGCCCTCTAGTCCGCCATCTTGAACCTTCTCCCTTAATATGTTTTTGTATGCGATTTGCTAAAATTTTGTTGAGAATTTTTGCGTCGATGTTCATTAAGAATATTGGTCTGAAATTTTCTTTCCTCGATGTGTCTCTGTCTGGTTTAGGTATCAGGGTGATATTGGCTTCGTAGAATGAGTTTGGGAGGGTTCCCTCCTCTTCTATTTCATGGAATACTTTGAAAAGTATTGGAATGAGCTCTTCTTTAAAGGTTTTGTAGAACTCAGCTGAGAATCCATCTGGTCCTGGACTTTTCTTTTTTGGTAGGCTTTTGATGACTTCTTCTATTTCATTACTTGAAATTGGTCTATTTAAATTGTGTATGTCCTCCTCGTTTAGTTTAGGCAATTCATAGGTCTCTAGAAACTTGTTGATATCTTCGAAATTTTCTATTTTGTTGGAATATAGATTTTCAAAATAGCTTCTAATTATGTTTGTATTTCAGTCGTGTCTGTTGTGATATTTCCTTGTTCATTCCGAATTTTGGTGATTTGGGTTTTCTCTCGTCTTCTCTTTGTTAGTGTGGCTAAAGGTTTATCAATTTTGTTTATTTTTTCGAAGAACCAACTATTTATTTTGTCAATTTTTTGTATTGTTTCTTTTGTTTCAATTTCATTGATTTTAGCTCTGAGTTTAACTATTTCCTGTCTTCTACTATTTTAGGTGTTGGTCTGTTCTTCTTTTATTAGGGCTTTGAGCTGTAGTGTTAGGTCATTTATTTGTTGAGTTTTACTTCTTTTATTGAATGCGCTCCATGAAATAAATCTTCCTCTAAGTACTGCTTTCATAGTGTCCCAGAGATTTTGATATGATGTTTCTTTGTTCTCATTTACCTCTAAGAATTTTTTAATTTCCTTCCTAATATCTTCTGTTATCCATTCCTCATATAATAGCATATTGTTTAATCTCCAGGTGTTGGAGTAGTTTCTGTTTTTTACTCTTTCATTAATTTGTAACTTCAATCCATTATGATCTGATAGAATACAAGGTAGTGTCTCTATCTTCTTGTATTTGCTAACGTTAGCTTTGTGGCCTAATATATGATCTATTTTAGAGAAGGATCCATGTGCTGCTGAGAAGAAAGTGTATTCGCTCTTGGTTGGATGGTATATTCTATAAATGTGTGTTAAGTCTAAATTATTGATTGTGTTATTGAGATCTATGGTTTCTTTGTTCAATTTTGTTTGGAAGATCTGTCCAGTGGTGAGAGAGGCGTGTTAAAATCACCTAGTATTATTGTGTTATGGTCTATTTGGTTTCTAAAAAATTGAGAAGGATTTGTTTGACATACATGGATGAGCCACTGTTTGGGGCATAGATGTTTATGATTGTTTTATCTTGCTGATTTATGCTTCCCTTAAGCAGTATGAAATGTCCTTCCTTATCCCTTCTGACTAACTTTGGCTTGAAGTCCACATTATCTGAAATGAGGATGGATACTCCAGCTTTTTTGCTGAGTCCATGTGCATGGTATGTTTTTCCCCATCCTTTCACCTTTAGTCTATGGGTATCTCTTTCTATGAGGTGAGTCTCTTGCAGGCAACATATTGTTGGATTTTTCTTTTTAATCCAATCTGCCAGTCTATGTCTTTTGATTGATGAATTCAGGCCATTAACATTCAGGGTTATTATTGAGATATGATTTGTATTCCCAGTCATTTGGTTCATTTTTTAAATTTTATTTATTTATTTATTTTTTTGACACAACTTGGTTCCTCCTTTATTTGACAGTTCCTTTAGGATAATTCCTCCCTTTGCTGATTTGCTTCTTTGTTTTTCATATCTTCCTCATGGAATATTTTGCTGAGAATGTTCTGTAATGCTGGCTTTCTTTTTGTATATTCTTTTAGCTTTTATTTATCATGGAAGGATTTTATTTCATCGTCAAATCTGAAGGTAAGTTTTGCTGGGTATAAGATTCTTGGTTGGCATTCATTTTCTTTCAGAGCTTGAAAAATGTTGTTCCAGGCCCTTCTAGCTCTTACAGTCTGGATTGAAAAATCTGCTGATATCCATATTGGTTTCCCCCTGAATGTAATTTGGTTCTTTTCTCTCACAGTCTTTAAAATTCTGTCTTTATTTTGTATGTTAGGTATTTTCATTATAATGTGCCTTGGTGTGGGTCTGTTGTAATTTTGTGTATTTGGAGTCCTATAAGCCTCTTGAACTTGATTTTCCATTT
Source organism: Sciurus carolinensis (assembly GCF_902686445.1). NCBI lineage: Eukaryota > Metazoa > Chordata > Mammalia > Rodentia > Sciuridae > Sciurus > Sciurus carolinensis. The sequence continues at coordinate 94,452,793 of NC_062224.1, forward strand.
CATTCTTCAGATTTGGGAAATTTTCAGAAATTATGTCATTGAATAGGTTGTTCATTCCTTTGGTTTGTTTCTCTAAGCCTTCCTCAATCCCAATAATTCTCAAATTTGGCCTTTTCATGATATCCCATAGTTCTTGGAGATTCTGTTCATGATTTCTTACCATCTTCTCTGTTTGTTCGACTTTGTTATCGAGGTTAAATATTTTGTCTTCAATATCTGAGGTTCTGTCTTCCAGGTGTTCTATCCTATTGATTATGCTTTCTATGTAGTTCTTAATTTGGTTTATTGTTTCCTTCATTTCAAGGATTTCTGTTTGTTTTTTTTTCAATATCTCTAACTCTTTATTGCAATGATCTTTTGCTTCCTGTATTTGCTCTTTTAACTGTCGATTGGTGCTATCATTCAATGCCTGCATTTACCCTTTCATCTCATCATTCAATGCCTGCATTTGCTCTTTCATCTCATCGTTTGCTTCCCTGATCATTTTAATTATGTACATTCTGAACTCCCTTTCTGTCATTTCTTCTCCCGTGCTGTCGTTGGATTTTATTGATGTAACATCTAGATTTGTTTGGGGCATTTTCTTCCCTTGTTTTCTCATATTGTTCAGGAATCAGTGGGTCATTAAGATATTGCAGATTTCCTCTATCGACTTATAATGTCCCTGAAGATTGCTAGTATATCCCCTCTTATCCTTCAGTAGCCTGCAGTCTTGGAGGAAGTTGATAATGCGGTGCTCCACAAGGAAGCTGCCTCTCTAGGGTTGGTGACCCTCAGGTGGGGTATATTCCCTGATAGTGGGCAGAGGTGCCTCCACTTGTTGACCAATGGTCATGCAAAGGGGAACTAGGCTGCGGGCTGAGGCAAAGCCTGTTTGAGCCTGTGTCTCTGGTTTTACCGTCCTTGTGGGAAAACCTCACCAGGCAGGGAAGACTCACCCGGTGGGGAGGTCTTGCTGGTCAGTTCCCCTCCTAGAGGTTCCCCTCAATCTAGAACTACCACCTGGGCTGGGCTGTCTTCCTCTGCAACGTTCCCAGGGGCCCGGACCTACGTCCTGGGCCTGGGAGCCTCACCCTTCGCAGGCGAGTCTCCTTAGGCTGCCTCTCCTCAGAGAATCTGCCCGCAGTCCTGGAAACTTTGTTCTGCCCCTAGGCGTGTCTCTGTGCAGCTCTTCCAGCAAGAAGCCACCTAGCTCCTGTGACCCTGCTCTGCACCTAATTGCCTGGCTATGCGGCCCCTCCTCTGAGCCGCCACCCGGAGCCCCGTACAATAGCTCCGAGACCCAGAGACCCGCCACACACCTCTTCCTCCGGACAGCTGCCCGGTGTTCCAACGCAGTCACTAGGAGTCCAAGCAACTCACTTCGCGTCTCCTCCTCCCGCCAACCACCTGTAGCCCTAGGCAGTCACTCTGAGTCCAAGTGACCTGCCCTGTTCCTCCTCCTCCTCGGGCAGCCCCCTGGGTGTTCAGGAGCGGTCGCTCAGAGGCCAAGCGACCCACCATGTTCCTCCTCCAGGTAGGCCACTGGTGTTCAGGAGCGGTCGCTTTGAGTGCAATCAACTCACCACTCGCCTCCTCCTCTGGCAACCGCCTGTGGCTCTGATGCAGTCACTCCTAGACCAAGCGACCCACTGCGCTTCTCCTCTTCCTCCGGGCAACCCCTGGTGTTCAGAAGCAATCGCTCTGAGTCCAAACAGCTTGCCACGCAGCTCCTCCTCAGGCAGCCGCCCGGAGCCCCAGTGGTTGCTCCGAGTCCAAGCGCTGTGCTGAGCCGCCTCCTCTATGATGATCCCAGTGCTCCGTATTTACTGCTCCAGCGGGGGGAGGGGCGTCTCGCCAAGCAACTCTACTTCACAAAGTTCCCTGCATTCCGGGGCTTCCGCTCCATCCAGGACGCCTCCCCAACGGGAGAGACTCACCCAGCGGCTTTGAGTTGGTCCCAAGTCTCTCACTATCTCCTCTTTTGAATCCTGTGTCCTGGAGCAACATGAAATGCAGCCACCCTCTAGTCCGCCATCTTGAAAACCCTCTATTTTAATATTTTAAGCAGTTGAATTTACAGAAATTTTTCTTTATTTTCTAGATTTTGGGATTTTACTTTAAAAATATTCTCTATCTTGAAGCTATAAAGATATTTTTCAATATCTTCTGATGTTTACAAAGTTTATTTTTTATATTTAGTTTTTCCAATACCTGGAATTTACTTTTGTGTATAGTTTAAGGTAGAAATAACTTGTGTGTATATGTGTGTGCCTGCAGTATTTATTGACTGCTTTGCTTTGCTCCTCTGATCTAACACTCTGTCTTTGTTTTTTTTTTATGTGTATTTGTGTGTGTATAGTGCATGTCCATGTATTTCTAGTTTTTAGAAATAAATTCTTTTAATTTGTGTCTTAATTCTTATAGCAATATCATATTCCCCTCCCCTTTGATGGTTCTGGGGATTGAATCTAGGGTTACCCTATCACTGAACTACATTTCTACCACTTTTTATGTTTTATTTTGAGACAGGGTCTCACTAAATTTCCAAGGCTGGCCTCAAATTTGTAGTCCTCCTGCCTCAGCCTCTGAGTCACTGGGATCACAGGTCTGTGCCACTGCATCTGGCATTGCTAGGTATTTTGAATACCACCTCTGATTGTATACCTAACTCTTACAAGAAAGTCTGGCACATAGGGGCTGGGGTTGTGGCTCAGTGGTAGAGTGCTTGCCTACCATGTGTGAGGTACTGGGTTCAATTCTCAGCACCATATATAAATAAATGAATAAAATAAAAGTCTATCAACATCTAAAAAGTATATTAAAAATTTTTTTTAAAGTGTCTGGCACATGTTACTCAGTTGTGTCAGATAACAGAGAGATAGAGCCTTTATGGGCAGGTGAGGATGGAGACCACTTCAGAGGCCACATTGGGGTGAGCTTTCTGTATCAGGTTAAGGAAATTGGCCTTTATCCTGATATTCATCAGAGCTTTAAATAGGAAGGAATTTTATGAGTCTGCTTTGAAAGCATTTGAAATTCAAACTGATTTATTCTTAGATATTGTAGATCTCTAGTGAACCTGTGTAGTGGATGTTCAGAGGGATGAAATGAAATGGAGAAAAATTCGCCCCCTTTTTTCTGTTGCCGTTGTTGAGATAGATGCATGCTAATAAACTATAGAAACAAACATTGTGTCTCCAGAAGTACTCCCATCATTGTGTATGATTGTGTGTGCATGCAATGAGTGTATGTGCACAAACACATGAGTTTGACTGAAGATTTTGGACTAGATATCTTGTTTTTGTTTTTGTTTTTGGCAATACTGGGGATTGAACCCAAGGACACACGGCTGCTGAGCCACATCCCTAGTCCTTTTTACTCTTTTATTTAGAGATAGGATCTCCCTAAATTGCCTAGGCTGGCCTCAAATCTGCAGTCCTTCTGCCTCAGCCTCATGAGTTGCTGGGATTATAGATGTGTGCCATCATGCTCAGCTGACTACTTATCTTGAAGTAGATTTGTTGAAATTACATTTGTTGTGAATACCAGAAACCAACACTGGCTAATTTAAGAGAAATAAAAGTGTTATTCTTCCTTGGATTTACACTGGGGTATATCCTAATATCTAGAGAGTAAGTGATCAACTAAATATGGGAGTTGAACTGGAGTAGCTCCAAAGCTTAGTTAGAAGAGCTCATAGGTGTTTTCTATCAAATGCGACCATTGTTGTGACTCCATGCCCGCCATCTTAGTCTTCAGGTTTCTTAGTTTCAAATTTTATAGTGTTTTAGACTGAGGTTTCTCTTAAATATGCTTCTATCTGATCTTTGTCTTTCAGCGAAAATAGAGGCTATTGTTATTTCCAAATATATATACTTTCTCTCCTCTCATAGTAGTAAGATGCCTGATTTTAAGCTGATTATGTGAAAGCACAGAATGCAAACTACATTCTCAAATTTCTCTTGCTTACATATGGCCATGTGACTACTGGCCAGTGAGATTTTAGTAGGTATGCACATGGTGGCTTTCAGGAACTTTCCTCAAACAGTGGCATCTTTTGGGAGTTTCCTGGAAGGTACTTGTAAAGACTGGAGATCTAGTGATATCTTAGACAATAAGGATGGCAGCCATACTCCAGGCATGGCAGAGTGAGCTAATCAATAAGAAAAATGTGTGCAGATGAGCAAAGAAGTTGTGTATTAGAGTCTCTACACCTGACCTGAAGTTTAGTTAAGAACCTTTATGTGTGAGAGACATATCTATTTATTTTTTCTCTCATTGATGTTGCTATTATTTTGAATCTCTTAATATCAGTCAAATTCTAAATCTTATCCAGGGTGTTATGATAGTTTATGGTACACTCAAAGTTTCCTTGGTATTTTCATGACAGATATGCATTTAAAATTATAATATTTCATAATATTGTATAATTTTTTTAATAGAGAAATGGTAGTTTGTGCTCTGACTTCTTGAAATGGAATCTCTTTGTTCATCTGTATACATTTTTCTTGTGGATTATATGAACTCTTTACATTTTAAGAAAATTAGTTTTTGTCTATTATATATATTACTAATATCTCCCTGTTTTGTCTCTTGCATATTTTCTTTTTTGTTTAAATCTTTTTTTCTGCTACACAGATGTTTACTGTTAGATATAATTATCAATTTGGGTTGACTCTTGAAGAAATAATAGGAGTATTTATTTTATTTTTTTAGTAAAGAAATTGGAGAAGGAGTTGTAAGTATATGACATAGAATATGCAAAATCACAAATACTTCTGATCTATTCAGGAATAATTTCCAAAACTGAGTTTAATCAGAAAAAACTTCATTCATTTGGGAGTACATGACTTGAGATTGTAGCTTGTCAAAGTTCTTTTTGCAAAATGAAGAAGATACATTTTGTCTTAAAGCCCATGCAGAAACAATAGATTTTAATCAGGGCATAATATGATGAGATTTGAATTGGAAAAAAAATCAAATCTTGGGTGATAACCTGATCAAGTAGATGATAAAGAAACTGAAAACTGCTCTCATATTAAAGGTGACAGTGGTAGAGCGGTAGGGGGGAGGTATAATTCAGTGTGTTTTTGAGATTGAATCAATATTGAAGATTGAGAGTCAAATTGTACAACTGAGTTGAATTAAGTCAATTAAATATTTCTGACAAATATTGATATTATACAGTGTACCATGGGTATGTATTAACTTATTTTAATGAGTGAGCAAAATTACGTGAAGAAAGACAGTTTGGGGGTAGAATGTAGAGCACTGCCTTTAGACGATAGTCTCAAATGCCGTATTGCTTTAATCCTGATGAAGCCATCAGCAACAGGCTTTCAGCACAGTCCCTGCAGCACCGGTGAGTACCAGAGACACTCTGCTACCTGGACTGTGAGAGTCAAGTGAGAAAGCTGGAACAGCTCGTTCTGTGCAGGGATAGCAAAGGTGTGAAGGAGAATGATCAGGAGGCGTCTGGTGCCTTCTCAGGAACACCCAGGCTGCTCTGCTGAATATTTTGTTTGTATTTGTTCTGTCAGGAGTCTGCCTAAAAAACAGAAAAATCTTTACAGAAAAGAAATGTGTTGTTCTTCCTTTCAGAAGTTCCAAATGGGAAAAGATGTGGGACGGAGCAGGATAACAGAGGCCCTTGTCACCTGCATCCCCTCTCCACATCCCACCGGGTCGCAAGTCTCCAAGGTGCATACTAGACTCCCAAAGTTAAGAGGTGAGGATGTGATGCAGTTTGAAATTCTCCTTTGGTGATTCTAATATGACTTTTCTCCCCTTCTACTATCTTACTCCCCACTCAATCCTGAAAAGTCACTGTTTCAGTGCCAGTAGTTAAGGACACAAGCACAACTCCTGGGGGGAAAGGCAACAAAGTTAGATTCTTAGGAAAGTATCCAGTGCTAAGCTGGAAAATGTAGTCATATATATATATCTGAATATATGTCTCATAGATTTTCATTGACCTAAGAACTGTTTTAAATAGGGTCCACATATCTTTATGGATACATCAAAAGCAAGAGCAAATACACATGTTTTTGGTCATCCTGGGAAACCTACGTGTGTGCTTCCTCTATACTTCAGCTTCCCTGAGGCAGCACAGAGATGAATGATTTGGATTCCAAACATACTGGCTTGTTCAGCTAAGTGAGATATGTTTAGCAATTGACTTACACGTTTGCAATGATAGACTAAACCAGTAGTTTAAGATGCCAGCTGGAGTTATGCTAACATTTTTTCCTTGTTAACTTGTGTGTGTGCACATGGGCATGAGCATGCACACACACGTGTGAACACACATTGTACACACAATGCAAAGAAACGATTTCTGATATTTTTTGCATGTATTTGCCTCAGATGAATAAATGGCATTTAGACCTCTTCATTGTGGCTGACAGAGAAAAAGAAGATACATAAATGAGTTATCTTGTTTCTATCATTTTCATGAATTTAAAGACTGATCTGTGACATGCAGTTATTTTTTAAGAGCGAAAGTTCTGTATTAGGGTTTCCTAGAAGGCACTAAGGAAATTTGAAGGTATTGTATTAACCTGGCTAGACTGGGCTGTGCTTCAGGAACAAACCAACTCAGAAATCTCAGTGTTAATAATATATAGCCACCTTCTCCATACCTGGCAGGTTTCAGGCAGCTTGCTCTAAACCATGATTCAAAGATCCATTTTGACCCTATCGTCTCGACGCTAGTTTTCCACATTCATTGAGGCATGAGATGAAAATTGGTGCAATGTTCCTCTGGGTTTTCCACTGGCTCACCCTAGAAGTGATGTGCATTGCTTGTATTCACACATTTTTTTTTGGATCACAACAAGTGATATGGGCCACCTATCTCCTGCTGGACTAGAATTGTGAAGTGCATAGTTATCAATGAGAATTGCAGATTTATGCTACAGTTGTATCATAATTACTGAGATAATGGAATAAATTAGTGAATTTGTAGGGTTTAAAAGCTAGTTTTATTCAAAAAGTTTTTGCTCTTGTTTTGTTGGTGTACTTTACAGAAAAGCATAACTAATGAATGCTACCTGGTTAAAAGCTTCTGTGTTTTGTAATTTTTCTGAGATTCACACCTGCTGGGATCTTTATATCCTTTTGATTTCTGGTTGTCATGCACCTAGGTGATCAATATGTAAAAAATGACATGTGCCTCTGAGCTGTGATACGGTGTTTGTGATACTGTGTCCAAAAGGTGGCAGAGCACTTATTAATATTTTTAGATAATTTTATCCAAAAGAGGAAAAACACTGTTTTTGTTTTTGTTTTGTACTGTGGCTTGAACCCAGGACCTCACACATGCTAGGTGAGTACTTTTATCACTGAGCTACAACCCTAGACCTTTTAAATTTTATTCTGAGACAGCATCTCTTTAAGCTGCTCAGGCTGGCATCAGAATTGCAATTCTCCTGCCTCAACCTGCCAAGTACTTGGGATTGAGGTGTGCACTACTGCAACCTGGTGATGGGAAAACATTTTTTTTAAGCTCTTTGGAAACAGGTAAATTTTACGTCACAAAAAGTAATAGATTATTGATATTGAGAGATTAAATCATTGATTTCTCCCCCCCATAAGAATTACTTTCCTTCCTAAATGAAAATATAGGGTATTCATGTAAAAATACAAATATACAGGAAAATGGAAAAGAATGTAAAATACATTATACCCCTATCATCACTGGATAACCATACTGTATTCTAGCAAAGTGCTCCCAAGCCTCAGTGTTCTATTTTAGTAAATGTTCATTTCTTACTTACACAGACTCTGTAGATCCTTTTCATCAGATGCTTCTGGGCAGCTGTCTTTCAAGCCTCAGGCATCTAGAACACCTTCAGTTTGTGATGTTATGATGGAGGTCTCCAATTCTCCATGGAAGGTGAAGCGAGTGTGGAGAATGCACAGTGATTTTTAAGCTTTCAGACCTGGAAGAGATACCATGTCTTGTTTGTTCATGTCATATGGCCCAACTAATCACATAGTTTGGATTAGGAAAGGCAACTTGGAAATTACTTTCCAGCAGGACCTTTAGGGTAGAGAGGGAGAACATGGATCTTTGGAGGTCAGCTGCTATCTCTGCCATAGTAAACATTCAACTTGCAAGCTAGATTAATAGTTATTAATAGTAATATGTACCTTATCAAATTTGATGCTCTATTAAAAATGTGTATAAGGATTGCTGGGCACTGTGGTGCATGCTTGTAATCCCAGCTACTCGAGTGACTGAGGCAGGAAAAGCCTGTGTAAAGCCAGTATGGGCAACATAGTAAGACTCAGTAAAATAAACAAAGTAAATAAAAATAAAAATACAGAATTATATAAGGAAAAGAAAGATTGGTTCTACTAGGAAAAAAAATATAAAGCAACCCATTGTTTTCTTTATGTAAAGTATGCTGAAAGATTAAGAAACCAGGCAGACAATGGTGGTTCTCAAAAATTTTGGAATTCGAATTATTTTACCTGGACTTTTATGCTTAGTTTTTAGCCCAGTTATAAAACTTGAAGTTATGCTGTTGGAATGTTGGTGGGCTCATTAAATTACATACAACTATCTACAAGGAAGGAAGAAAACAATGTCTTTTCTATCACATTGGCAACATTTTCTTGCATGAATCTCAGGAAATTAACAATTCTGTTTCTTGGTCTGTTGCTGGCATTTTAATAATATTTTAGGAGTATTTTTGAAGAATGTTTTTATTTTGGAAAAGTTTTATATTTGCTGAAAGTTCAACAAAGATAGAACAGTGGGTTTCTGTATACCCATCATCCAGCATTGCCTAATTTTTATCTTATAGAACCACAGTGTATGTGCCATACCTAAGAAATAATTAACATTGTAATCAAACTACACACTCTATTTGTATTTTACCACTTTTCCCACTAATGTTCTCTTTCTGTCAGTAGCCAGCTCAGGATATCATATTTGCATTTAATTGTTATGTTTCTTTATTCTTTTCCAATCTTTAACAGTTACTTGGTCTTTCCTTGCCTTTCATGACCTTGAGATTTTTAAAGAGTTCTGGTTAGGCATTTTGCAGAATGTCCCTCATTTTGGGTTTATCTGATATTTTCTTATGATAACACTGGGGTTAAGGATTTTTGCAAAGAATGCCAAAAGGTGAGGCTTTCTTCCAAATGCATCATTTGAGGGATCACATGACATTAATGTGACTTATCTCTGGTGATCTTAACCTTGGTTAATCTTGACCTTGGTTAAGGTTGTTTGCCAGACTTCACTGGTGTGTTATTTCCATATTAAATAATAATTGTCATGCTTCACTATGCTGGATGTTGATTCTTGGGCATATTCTGTTTAATGGTTTACATTCAACTCTCATGGATTTACATCTGTGGCTATAATCTTCTTTGTGAACTTGAGCAGGCACCTGCCTTCTCAAAGCTACATGCATAGTTACCTCATATATGTTACACCATCATTCTAGTAATGGGGAATAAAAAATGACCCTTTTGCCCTGCTTATGTGAATTGGTGTCAATTTTTGACCCAGATGCCTGCTTAGGAACGTAAAGCAAGAAAGCCAGTGTGGAAGGAGAAGCAAGTAGTATAGTTGCTAGTACTTTGTGTTGGCAACTTACACTGATGCTGCTGAACCCTAACTTAAGACCTGGCCCAACAGTCCAGTGCTGTCCACAAGTAACTTCCAAAGTGCACAGCTGCTGCATATTAGTTGATTGAGCACTTGGATCACCCCGAATTAGGAAACTCTATGACATTTCCCACAGTTAGTACTTAGTCTAGTGGTGAAGCCCAGTGTTATAAAGGATCTTGTGACTGAAGTGAAGAGTAGGAAGTCCTCCTGTCCCCAAACAAGACACGGCCTCCAGTTTGGTTGAGCCCTCTAAGAAATGAAAACACAGTTATTTGTAAGATATGTAAGTTAATAAATTTCATGCTTAAGGCATAGAGTTGAAAATTAATAATGCCTTAGAAGTTATTCTATTATTCCTTCTATCCTATTCAGTGAGGAAAAATCATTAGACTCAGCGTGTTTCCACTTAGGGAAGCTGATTCATGCTTTTTTTTTTTTTTTTTTTTTTTTGCTGGCCTTTTAATTAAAAAAAATTTTTTTTTTTAATTTTGGAGGGTGTTAGTGGGGATTGAACCCAGGGGTGCTTTGCCACTGAGTTACACACCCAGCCATTTTTATTTTTTATTTGAGATAGGATTTTGCTAGGTTGCCCAGGCTGACTTTGAACTTGCAATCCTCCTACCTCAACCTCCCAAGTCACCAGGATTATGGTATGTGCCACTGCACCTGGCTATGATTTGGCTTTTATACAAATCGATGAGTTAATATGAGATCACGAGAATGGGAACTAAAAGTATTATGTGTAGAAAAGACAATTATTCTTTCATTTGATATTCATTTAGGCATTTTTATCCTGTCATAAACATAAATAATAGTTTAATTTATAAGAAGAAATTATTTTCAAAGGTATTTTGTGTTTATAGGGAAATTGTGACTTTTTCTTTTGGAATTGAAGATTCAAACGGAGCATGGTTTCACTGAGTTTTCATTGATTATTGTGTCAGCACAGAAATGATATTGTTTCAACTGGTTTAGTTTCTCTTCTTGAAGAACGTGCTGTTCCTGCCACATGGTGTTGCTTGTGAAAGCAGATTAGATGCTGACCTTATTCAGTGCTGCAGTGATGTCTCTTCTGATCAGAAGGTAGCTTCTCGAGTGTGTGTGGCGGGGAAGTGAAGTTTCTGTGCTCAGGTGTCAGCTAGGTTTGCCCCAAGCCTCTGCTCTCTGTCCCGACCCGCGGGGCATCAACGCGGACGGCAAACCTAAGAGAGAAGGAATGAAGGGACAAGAGACGCAGGGAGAGACAGCAAGACAGGAATTCTGATCAAGCTGCAAATTTTTATTGTTCTCACGGGTATTTATGCTGAGGGAATGAGGGGTATGACGAGGTGCAGCCTGGTTGGTTGTATTCTTCTGCTGGGTTCCTGATAGGGTGCAAATTCGCGCTGGCGGGAAGGTGAAGTTCGTGCCGGCGGGAAAGTGTAGTCCCGGAAGAGAAGCCGTGGGCGCCATAGGCGCCATACTGTCAGAATTATCAGCCAGGAGGCGGGGGGAGGGGCGCTGCTGCTTATTGTAAAGGTCAGAATGTTCTCAGAATGAGAACTTCTTGGTCCCTGACAGCTCTCCTCATGTTACAGCACTTGCTTCACACTTGCAGTCTCAGTAGTAATCCCGAGGCACGTGCCAAGTCATGGGCTGCAGCAGACCCAGGCAGTGCCTTCAGCCAGCACTCCGGTGTAGGCTAGGCCCTTCCATTCAGTTTCAGCCACCAGTGCTGACTGCAATTCCTCAGGAAGAGTACTTTAGTGAGGAGAGAAGTTCTAAGAAGTTGAACAGCAAAATAAGAAGTAGTTGGGATCTGGGGCTCTGCGCAGACTCAAACTGACCTTTTTCCAGTAGATTTTGTAGATCATACATTTTAAGGAATATGGTGACTGGGGTGACATTTTATTAAGTTCTAAACTTTATTACCCCCTGCTATTAATTTAGATTTCCTGTTCTATTTCTTCTATTTCATGAATTACTTATTGTAGGAATTTTCATTATTTTGCTCTGTTATAAAAATAGGATGTTCATAGTCGCCTGATTATTTAGCATGAACAAAACTTCCTCCCATTTTCTTCACTACTCTCAGACATTGATTTACCATGTGCAATTTAAAACTCTAGAAACAAAACGTCTGCGTATATAATGAATTGAAGGACAAATACATATTGCCGAGAAGTTTTCAAGGACAGTCTCAAAACTTGATCTAAGGAAAAACAGAAAAGGAGATTGCAGGGCGTGGGGGTGGAGGGAGCAGAACTGCCTTCTCTCTGGTCAGACTCTCAGGAGTTTAAAACACAGAACCAGGGAGATGACAGGCAAGTAAAGACCTCTCTGTGGCCTATCGCTTCTAACAGAACCACAGAAAAAGAGCAGTTCTCTGAAGTTGTTTGGAGGAGGTTCTCTGCCTGGCTCCAGGTTTCAGTGTGAGCACCAGACTAAAGCAAGCCCAGGGAGAGAGAGAGGAGCAAATGACCAGGATACTTCTAGTAAATTGATGAGGATGGAAGTGAAGGGAATGAAGATAGTAGGAGGCTTGAAATGGACTATAACCCTCTGCAGTCTTGAATGTGGTCCAGCAGAGGGACAGAGACAATTTAGTAGTTGCATTTTTTTGATGGTCAGTTTTTTTTTTTTTTTTTTTTTTTTAGGAGTTCTGTTTGTCTTTATGCTTAACGTTTGGTAAACACGCCCTAACATATTTGGACTAATTTACATTCTTTTTTTTTTTCTTTTTTGCATTTTTAAGAACCGACACCAAAGACAGTTTGTTTATTATGGTATTAGTTGAAGGTAATTACAGACATTACATTGAAGCAAGATTAACAGTTCCCAGCTTAAAGATCTCACCCTTCCAATATTAGGGCAACTAATTTGTACACATAAAATTTATTAAAAGGTATAAAGCTCTTGTTGGGCAGGGAAGAACACCAAACGGGCCTGTCCTAGATAAGGCTGCCAGATAATCTTGACTCTGTTGAGAACAGCCAGATACATATGATGAGCATGTTTCCAAATGTTGAAGCGTTTACGTTTTCAGAATCCAAATGGATGTTGGTTACTGGTCCCTGGAACTGACCCTCCTATGGGGGATACAGTTCACCCTGGGCTGAAGTGCTGCAACCAGGTCTGAAACCTGCGCTTCAGTGCTCGGTGCTCAAAACCTCATGGAAGGCCAATGTTGCAGGCTCCGATACTCAGCTGCAGGTGATCCTTTTGCAACCTTATGATAGGCCGCTCCCTTCTCTATTCTCTATTAAATCGGCCATCCAGTTTCCTCATGTTTGCACACTCCTCACGGCGGGCAGGGGTTCCGGGTTTCTTAATTTTGCGGACCCCAGGCACCTGCCGCGATGGCCCTGCCTGAAAAACACGCGATCCGCGACCTTAGGTCCACCGCGGCCGGATTCTGCTCAGCGAGATGACCAACCCGCGGCCGCAGCGTCAGCCACAAAGCTCACGTGGGCACAGGCGACGCGGAGAAGCGCTGTTACAACAGCTGCCCCTTCCACTAACCTTCCCAGAAACATCTTTCATAAAAAACAAACAGGTTCTAGCTCTTTTCATTCTTGCTGCCAACACCCTACCTCCACAAGATCTATAGTGAAAAGCCTAATTTACCTTCTTAATCTAAGTTTGTGGTGAAAGTTCATAGTACATTTTAGAAATCCTCACTCACTGAGAAGAATGATCATGGCAATAGGTATTCTTCGAGGTGACTAAAGACAAGGAAATTAAAGAAGAGAGCAGAAGAGAGAGGCTCTTTTGGTTTTCTTATAGCAATAGCTTGAAGAAGTTGTTGGATCTGACTCCTTTGTCCTGTAGTAAAGTAAGGGACAGCAACTAGCCTACTGTGACTTTAACAGAAAAACATCCTTCCCAGGATAAGAAAGAAACAGAGATGACAAATTCTTTCACAGGAGTAATGAAGAAATTTTTAGGTTTATTTCAAATGTTGTAAAAAAAATATTACCAATCTTTGCAGTACATCATACAGGAAGAACTCTGAGTAATGAAAATGACTTCCACAAACTTATTCTCCTAATAGCCCACAGCCATTCGTAACAGATGTAGGCAACTGTCTTCTCAAAGCCTACAAAATCACAAAGGTAAACACAGGATTTAAAAACAAAATGCAAAAAATAATATAAATAAGAAAAATTTAAATGTGGAAAAAAACCAAATAAAACAAAATGCTGCAAAAACTTTACGAAGGTCACTAAATTCTCTGGAGTAGTCTTTTTGGAGGAACTGGCCTATTGTAATGCTTGTAAGCAGTGTTTATACTCAGTAAACTTAGCGGCTTTCTCAAGCCTACTTTTTTTCCTGAAAATGGTAGGTCCTGACATCACGTAGAGGGTGTAACAAAAACACTAGGCCAAAAATCAAAACAATTTAGACAGATAACATCTTTGAGACGGTCTGATCATCCTTACACCAGAGAACCACAGAGGGAAGGAAGAATCAAAGGGGGTCCTCAGCATCTTCCTGAAACTTCATGAATCTGTCAACAGTTGCCAAATGTGGAAAGCCACATGAAAGGAGATGGGTTGGAGTCAGGAAGATCACAGAATGCCTTTGACACTCACTTCTGGGAAGAGCTTTGGAAAATCTGCAACTGAATTCTAGATAATGTGGTAAGAAGGTTTTGCATCTGGCAATTTTATCTAAAAATAGAGGAAAATAATCCCCCATGAAATCTTGGACAGATTGTCCTTATGTCAGTGTGCTGATAAAATTGTAGAACATAATTCTTTTTCCAACCATGAAAATGATATAATACACAATAAGGGAGTTCAGAATTACAACTCAATTCCTGGAAGAATCTTTGGAACATCTGAATGCACTACACCTATGTCTTTCTCAGTTTTTATGGTTGGCTGGGTGACTCATTTTCAGGCGAGTATCCACACTAGACTGAAGGTAAGTTCTTCAGTATTTGGCACAGGCATTTGTCCTGGATTTGAATCTTGGCAGTCACTCACTAGCTAAGGACACATGGACAAGTTGCTTAGCTTCTCTGGGCCTCAGGTGTTGAGCTGTCAGATGTAGGTAACAAGGGTTCGAGTGTAGAGTGTAAGAGACGCAGAGGCACCAAGAATGGTACCAGGTTGGAGGTTGAGCAAGGAAGGATGTAGTTGACATCAATAGAGATGAGGATTTGGGGTTTGAGGCTGGTGTTCAGCGTTGGCCATATCAGATGGAAGATGCTTTCCAGAGGTCCAAATGAAGATGTTGAATGGGCAGCTGAATTAACAAGTCTGCAAAGAGGTTTGGGAAGGAGATACATATTTGTGAGCTGGCCGTATATGCATAGTAGCCAAAGCCATCACTAAGACATTCAGTGTATTTAGAAAAGAGGAATTCTGGTGCAAAGAGGTTAGAGATCAGAGAGGGAATCTGCAAGAATGTGACCACGAAGGAGGAAGAAACCAAGAGAGTGGGTGTGAAATGTTTTAAGGAGGAGCGATATTAACCCATGCCATATGCTGCAGTTTGGTAAAGTAACATGAAGACTGAGAAATTACAAATGGATTCTGCTACTTGATTATTGGCAGTGTTGAGTAGTCCAAATTTGGAGTAGATTTAAAACAGGGTGAGCTAGGCACAGCAGTGCATACCTGTAATCCCAGCTACTTGGGAGGCTGAGGCAAGAGGATCGAAAGTTCAGGGCTAGTCTGGGTAACTTAGTGAGGCCCTGTCTCAAAAAATGAAAAGGGCTAAGAGTGTAGCTCAGTGATAGACCATTCATTCCTGCATTCCCAATACTGCTAAAACAAAACAAGCAACAAAAAAGAAGTGAGACGTAAGAGGAGAGAAATTGGAGACAGTGGCTGTAACTTTGAAGAATCTGCCACAGAGAAATTGGACTGTAGCTGGCAGAAAGAGAGGAGGACAAAATACTTTTCTTCTAGCAGTGAAAAACAGCAGTAATGATATCTAGATAGCAAAAATCTAAAGATTCAGTATGAAAGGAAGGACTGGCGGTAGAGGAGACAGAGTAGAGAAATGCTTGGAGAAATCCTTGGGCAGCCAGAGAGGAAGGTAATTGAGTTTACTTCTGCTAGGAAAACAGACATTTCCAGATATCTAGAGGCACATATAAACAATGGATCCCTACTCAGCCATGAGAAAGAATCAAATCCTGCCATTTGTGATAACATGGATGGAATTGGAAATCAAAAAGGGGATTTATTAGATTTACTTACATGACCAGAAGCTGGATAGTCCACAATGGCCCTCTGCAGCTGGAGAGCTGGAAGAACCAGCAGGTGTGCAGTCCAAGACACAGAAGTCCCAGAACAAGAAGGATCAACAGTGCTACCCTAGTTTGAGACCAAGGCTTCTGGAAACTACGTGGAGAATCACTGGCAGAGTCCACTATGGAAGAGTGAAGAAGCGAGAGACCGATATCCTCAGACAATTGAAGCACTAATCAAGAAGTCGTTCAAGAAGAGCCGAGCTTGCATCTGCATCTGCTTCCTTGTTCTTCCAACTTCTATTCCATCCAAGCTACCATCCTATTGGGCAGTGCTGCCCATGCTTAGGGAGGGTCTCCACTTCACTTCACTGTCCCACATTTTAATCATTTCTGTACAAGCTCTCCTTGACTGAGGCCTCTTAATCATTGGCATCTCCTAATCCAATCAAGTTGACAATTCAAATTAACCATTACAAGGCAGTTAGATCTTTTATTTTATATAAATGTTTCAGCCTTCTAGCTCATCAAAAGAGATTTCAAATAATTAAGATACAAGTCTTGAACCAGTTGTGTTCTACTGAGAGTAAATGCCTACTGACTTTCACTATCATAGGTTGAAGTGTGGGCTTTGTCTGTCCTCTGGCTAGAAATGTATTTTGCACTTATGTATTACAGCTGGCTCTGGGCTCTGTCTCCAGAATCAAAGACTGAAGAGATAATCTAAAATTTATGTAAACGATCTCTATTTGGATATGAATTAAACATTTCAAACTCAACACATTCCAAACAGCACTCCTGAGTATGGCCTCCCTGTCCTTTGGCCTCCCACGCCACTCTCATCCTGCTCCTTTCTGGATCTCCTCGGTCTCAGCAAATGCCACTACCATCCATCCGGTTGCTTTAACCAAAAGACCTGTCAGTGCACATTCCCAAAATGTTTCTCAAAAACTCCTTTCTCGCCGACATCATCATAACTCAAACCTCTCTTACTGCTCACTGAGCTGATCACGACAATTAGTATCATCACAGTAACCTCCTAACTGATGTCCTTGCTTCTAGCTGTGTCTCTGCAGCACGACACAGATCAGCTAGAGCGGTCCACGGCAGCCTGTTCAGGGCCCTCCAGTGGTTTCCCACTGTGCTTAGGATCAGATCTGTGCTTTGCCTGCACCACATGTCTGAGCCTGCTTGTCTGCCCAACTTCTGCTTGTCCTGCTGGCTCCTCTGCTTCCTGGACTTTGACATAGCGGTCACCTTTTCTTTCCTTTCAGAGCTGTGCAGAAGTTAAATGCGTTCCTATCTCGAGGTCTTTGCAATTTGCTATTTCCTTTTCCTGGACCTTCATCTGTCAGCTCTTTGTACAGTGAGTTTTTTCTAAAGATTTTTTTTTTTTTTTTTTAAAAACTTAAATGCCATCTCCTTAGAGAAACCTTTCCTGACTCTTCTACTTAAAGTACCTCCTCTTATCTTGAAGCTTCTATCACATAATTTACATACTTCTTTTGGTACCAGGGATTGAACCCAGAGGTGCCTTACCTCTGAGCTACATTCCCAGTCCTTTTTATTTTTTATTTTGAGACAGAGTCTTACTAAGTTGCTTAGGGCCTTGCTAAATTGCTGAGGCTGGCCTCAAACTTGTGATCCTCCTGCCTCAGTCTCCTGAGTCTCTGGGATTATAGGTGTGTTACCACCATGCTCAGTTATAATTTACTTTTATCTTCATAGAACTTAAGGGATTCTGGGGTTTTTTTTGTTTACAATTTTATTTTCTGACTCTTCCTACTAAAAATAAGGTCATTTAGCACAAGGATTTTATCTGTCTGATTCTGTTTGTGAAGGTGCTAAAATAGTGACTGGCACATGGGGTTATCCAGGAAATAATATGAAGTGCTGATAAAAAAAAAAATGGAAACCAAAACATGGATATTTTTGTGCTTTCAAATTTGTTATTTATCTGTCAGGAAACTATTTTGCTGAATTGTATATAAATGGTGAAAAACTGTGTTTAACTGTTTATGAAATTATGATCTCCAGAAACATTGCCTGGATACAGATATCTGGCTGTGTAACTTTGGGCAAGTTATTTAACCTCTCTGAGCTTCAGTTTTCTTTTTGTAGAACAGTATTTTCTAAGGATTAAATGAGTTCATTTAGTTCAGTGAATGTCATAATGAGGACTCAGTAAATATTACCTAATATTAATTGTTAATTCATAATAAGTCACACTATTTCCTATCCATAGAATTGATAACTAGGAAAGATAAAAAAAAATAATTCCAATAGCTTTTCAAGATATTTTGAATGTGCCATCTTCTAGAAAATTTTCTTGAAAGTTCCCCTTTGATGAAACTATTTATGCAGCAAGGCTATTGAATCAACAAAATACTAGCAAGTCAAATTCATCAATGTATTAAAAAATTATATACCTTAAACCAGTGGAATTTATCCCAAGTATGAAAGACTGGTTCAACATTTGAAATTAATCCATCACACCATCAAGCTAAAGAAGAAAAATCATATGATGTAGAAACAATATTTGACAAAACTCAATACCCATTAATGATAAAAAAAAAAACCTCTCAGTTATGCTAGGCATAGAAGGGGCTTCTTTAATTCACTAGAGGTGAACCAATAGCTAATGTCATTCTTTTTTTTTTTTTTTTTGGCAGTGCTGGGGATTGAACTCAGGGCCTTAGTGCTTGTAGATGAGCACTCTACCAACTGAGCTATCTCCCCAGCCCTAATGTCATACTTGATAATGAGAACTGGACACTTTCCCACTAAGAAAGGGAACATGGCAAGGATGTCCTCCTCATAACTGCTTTCAATGTCATTCTAGAAGTCCTAGCTAATGAAAGAAGAAAAAGAAACAAAACTTACACCTATTGGGATGGAAGAGATATAACTGTTTTTGTTCAAAGATGACACGAATTTCTGCATAGAAAATTAAAAAAATCAACAACCACCCAAACTCCTAGAACTGATTAGCAATATAGCAAGGTTGCAGGATAAAATGTTATTGCACAAAAGTCAACTGCTTCCTCTCAATTTTGCCATGAACCTTAAGCTGCTCTAAAAAAAATCGAGTCTATTCCATGAAAAAAGATTGTTGATCTCTGGCTTGAACTTTAAGAGTAGTTCAGGGTAATTTGGTGAAAGTCCTAATGATGTCTATCTGTAAATGGCCAGTTCACAGATTTAACTAATGGCTGGGAAAACCATTTTGAAAATACTGTTAAAGCCTCTGATAGAGAAGTGGCTCTCTAAAGACTTGCTGCAGTGTGGAGACACATTTATCTTGCTCAAAGGAAAGGACTTGAGTATTTTATATATATACTCTGTGTGAAGAAATCACTGCATGATTCTCCTTGAAACTTGTTCTATCACATGTAATTTTTTTGTTTGAGTTATGCAGAGGGAAATAGGACTTGTTTTCTAAGGAACAAAAGTGATTAATATTAATCACCAGAATGTGACTATAAATGCCAATATTAAAAAGTAAAATGCAGTCATTAGCATTTGTACAAAATTACATTCATGATACTTCACAATTTCCAAATAAAAAGAAGATAGGCCTAAAATCTTGTCACCAGGATAGCCTTTCAGCTTGGGTTTCATTCTTTTTCTCTTTTGTACAAAGGAGTGAGACTATGAGGAAAAAGACCCAAGAACCATTTGAGAAACACACTTTGGTGTGAAAGGAGTTTTCTATTACAAACCTCCAATGAAGTTTAAAGGGGCCTGCCTTCTGCAAAAGCAGACAGAAAGGTTCCTGGTGTCCTGCCCGACATTCAGAACTGGCATTAGTACTGCAGCGATTGGCCTCTCAAGGTTACGAGGTGCCAGGCCTGCTCTTGGCTGAATAGGCATCGGAGTGTCTCAGAGCAACATTCATTACCAAACCAGGAAAAAAAGGGTGGAGAGGGAATCATAACTAAGCAGTAACTTCCAAGCAACTGAGAATAACCAAACTGTATATAAGCTTTATTTCTGAAGTTCAGTGGTACCTACTATTAGTGGAATTTTTATTGTACAAAGATTAAATCCTCATTTGATTTCATGTATCATATGTTTAAATATAAGATGAAGGTACATTATTATCACTATCATATATATATATGAAAACTGAGACCCAGGTTAATTTTAATCTGGCTGCTTTATGACTTGAACATGTAATTTTTTTTTATACTAAACTATGATTAATACACAGTGAAAATTCAAATATTACATAAATAACTCTGTAAAATTTTATGACTGTGTCTTTTGGCATTGTAATTAACCACCAAGATCAAGATATAAAATTTTCCAATCACCTGAGAAACAATAAATATTAATAAGTTCATTTGCCAAAAACAGTGTATCCACAATGAATAAATACTTTAATCACTAATTAAGTCTAAAATAAATTATTTTTGTCCATAGCTTCCATTGCATAATACATTGACAGAACTTGTGCAGTTAATTTTGAAAGTAAGTTTAATAGCTTGAACGGAGATAGTAATCAAGTTTGAAGCTTTTTGCTTTTATCTTCTTCTCCCTTAAATAGTTTATGGCATGCCTGAAAAATTGAATATCTAAAGGGTGGGGTGGAAATATTCCTTAAGTCAACTTTTTAGATCAAGACTTTTTCCTTCCCTCCCCTCTCTCCTCTTCTTCTCTACGGTCCTCTCTTTTCCTTTCCCCTCCCCTTCTTTTCGTTTTGTCGAAGGGGTTTTGAGAGAACCAATTTGGTGAATACAAGTTTTTCTTTAGTTGTACCTTATATTAATGTGACCAGAATCTGAGTATACTGAATTTTAAACAGAGAAAAATGAACTGAACTCATTTGTTCAGGGAAATTTTCATATTTAGGCTGAAATTGGATATGTGGACTGACAAGTGCTAGTAGAAGGCCAAATTTTCTTCCTTTGCTCGAATGTTCTTCCTCCCATGGAACCTTGGATTTTAGAGAACTTCAGAGATTTCCAGTGAAAATAAAGTCATTCAAAGATGAGTCACGGTTTGAGTATCAATCATCCTCAAGTTTCTGTAGGTTCATTTCTCAAACTTGCTTCAAGCAAGCTTCAAGTTGTTTGAATCACCAAGTACCCAACCTTCAAGTGAAGAGGGAAAGTGAATCTTAGAATTCCTAGAATTTTGATTTTTGAAATGAGTGTATCAGTCCTAGAATATCCTTATGCTTTTGGAACATGACCAAACTATAGATGTAAGTCCACATATGCTTGTATGCTCGTTCATGAAACCACAGACCTCGAAGTTAAAGCTATGAACTGTGGGCCTTGAAGGCCTAGCTCATTGGTAAAGCATATGTTGTAGCATATACAAGTTCAAGGGTTCACTTTCCAGGCAAAAAAAAAAAAAAAAAAAAAAAAAAAAAAAAAAAGCCTTCCGCAAATAACACAAATGGAATATTCTTTAACAGAACTCACTTTCCTCCCATTTTTCCAACTGCTACTAAGTACTCAAAGTACTTTACCATTTTCATTAAACTTAATCAAAATTAAACTATGAACAATATTGACCTTCAAAACAGAACACTTTTGTATGCAAAAATTCAGTGGAGCTATTAGAACACTTTATTTTTAAAACCCTATTATCCAGTCAATGAAAATATCAAAAAGACTCCACTGACAAGGGGTTTTTGGCTGTGAAACTCACCGTAGAAGATATTTTTCTGTCTCAGTGAGGAACTGCATTTCATCAGGTGAGTTTGCTTTATAAATTCAGTACAATTTTCACTAGCAAACGTTACAAAGTTCCTCATCCTCCACAACCAGTATATATTTTTCTAACTAAAAAGTACCACTAAAGACCTTTGGGAAGGTTCTCTATTGGAGCAAACCTTCAAACAAGTGTATTTACATGTAAGTGAAACATGAGCAGCATGTTCTGGGTCAGGGAAAACATCCCGTAACCGATAATTAACCGAGGATTAATTTTGAGTAGCACAAGGGCAACATGAAGTTGAAACAAAGCTGGATTAGGAATTTGAGGAAAGAATCAATCCTTTAAACAGTTATAGCTGACAACCAAAGGAAGAAAATTCCCTAAAAGGATAATAAATAATTCACAGTTCAGTCTCAAGTATGAATGAATTTGTAGGCGAACCTCAGATTTTCAATCTACTCAAACACAATGAAATAGGAGTCATTGATGTGTTTATTTTCTGTAGGTGAAGACTCACAACTCAACGAGTATTACATTTACTACAGTAGAGTAAAATGTGACCAAATGGTGTTTTTACATGAATCCTAGGAGGAATACATTGTTTATGATCTCATTTGTTCTATAAAAGTTTACTGAGCACTTACTACAGGCCAGGACCCATGGCATGTGCTAAGATTATAATGATAAACCAAGCAAATTTTATTCTTGTTATAGAATTTAGACAAACGTGACTGTGTTTAGCCTGTGCTGTGAGAAATGCTAAAGATTTCAGGGTGTACCTCAAGGGGTGACTGGCACAGGTAAGTGGGGTGGGAGCAGGTGGGTCTGAAGTTCCTGACCCATCTTTTCTCCAAACTTCAATCAGTTGCTCTTTCTGTTTTACCCATTGAGCTACCTTACAAGATTAAAGATCCTGATGTTAAACAAGTTTAAAATTCAGAACTAGGTGGTGTAAACTTCTCCCAAATATTCTCCTTTTCCTAGTCTGTTCTGTTCATTTTTTTCAACTGTATGCTTAATAAATGTTAGACAACAGGGATTGTACTGAATGTTATATAAAGCAACTCATTGCATTTAAACACTATTTCAATCTAGCAGTATTTTACAGTCATTTCTACTGCCACACAATTAGGACTATTGGGATAATGTCTATAGGTCACAGTTAATTCTCTGCAACCTCTTCCATAATTCCTGTGCTACTGAATTGAAGAGCATGCTCCTGGGCCAGGGAAAAGCCTTGGGAGCAGTAGCTGCTAAGTATGCAGGAGAGTTGTGGATTACTTCCTACCTCTCCAATCTGTGGTACTGAGCCTTTGTTGCTGGGTACCACCTCTTCACAGGCAAGGCGTGCCAGGGACATAGTGAGATTTTGACCATCAAGATGAAGAGCTCAAATCAGTTACTAGGGACGAGCAGTTCCTTTTGTATTAGTCATAACTCCACCTCTCTCCCACAGTTGATTGCAGCAGATCCTGTGTCCTAACAGCAAGGCTGAGACCTGCTGCTGACATTAGAGTACCTCCTGTAATGCTTCATTTATGCTCTTCAGTGCCCAGTAAATATTCGTGGAACTGAGCTGAATAGGAACAGCGCTCCTTCCTGCATGTATCTCTAAGCTGTTTATAGAGGTGCCCACCGTCCATGTGACTGGTGATTCCTCCTTAATCAATGCTTGATGGAGGATTAAGATAGGGTAGAATGAGGGCTGGGGTTATAGCTCAGTTGGTAGCGTGCTTGCCTTGTAAGCACAAGGCCCTGGGTTCAATCCCCAGCACCACAAAAAAAAAAAAAAAAAAAAAAAAAAAAAGCTAGGGTGGAGTGAGACAGACATCATTACCCTATGTACATGTATGATTACATGAATGGTGTGAATCTACATTGTGCACAACCATAGAAACTATGTGATGTACCCCATTTGTGCACAAGGAACCAAAATGCAGTCTGTTAAAAAAAAAAAAAAAAAAAAAGAATAGGGTTCTTTTACCTCTAGGCAGGGCTGACCTCGTGGGTAGAATACTGGGGCCCCGTGAACAATTTGATTTGAGAGAACTTTGCTAGAAGCATCGGTCCTCAAGTACCTTTCTGGTTTTTAGAGTCAGCAATTTTCTTTTCTAATGATTCAAGTGATTTGTCTGAAAACATCCCTATTAAAATGTGGATCCCTCGGTTCCTATGCCCTAGCATACTTGTTATGTTTTTATCATATATTTCAATCTCAATAGCATTATTTAATTGTTCTGACTGAATTCAGTTAATGAACAGAAACTTGACAAGGAGGAAGACTGAATGAAAGGCAGGCATGAAAATGGTTGTTAAGCACAAAGCTCTGTGTTAAGACGGGAGTACTGAGAAGGCAGCCCCTTCTGCCAGCAAGCGGACACGTGAGTGGGATTAGAGGTATCAAAAATGTGTACTTATATACTTCCTCTCAGTTTTATTTCTGGCCAGGGCTAACTTTAGGTGTTATAATTTCCATCTGCAAGAGATTAGGCACTGAAGTTCAAAGCTACTTTCATTGGCAAAAGATGATAAATGCTCTTATATTTCTATTTTTAGTTATCTTTTATATCAATTTTTAGGTATGGTCCTGAACTCTTATCAATTCTGATAACCGTATCTTTTATCCTGAAGGAAAAAATAATAAATGAAAGTCAGGGATGATCTATGAGAATGTTCCACATTTACTACTGAATTTTTATTATAGGATAACAAAATAATTTTTCACCAAGACTAAAGGTTACTCACTTGCCTATGTACACTGTCTGGAGGAAATATGTGCCATGCATGAGTGTTTTCCAGTCAATCGTAGACAAAAAGAAATATTTTAAAATTTGAAATGAAGTACATGGAAGATGGTATTCAATCTGACGTTGTTAAAAATTCTGGAATTTTCAAACTAAAAACTTCCATCTAAATTTTTTTAATATCTCAGAAGACACAAAATGTGTATGAATCTTTGCTATGTTCTGAAAATCACTCAGAGTTAAGTATTATGAAACTTAATTTGGCATGCTTATCTAACTAATGAGATCTGACGAATAGTTGGTTTGTAATTGGAGTGAGGTAATATTGAAGACATTTTTTCAAGACTAGACAGACACACAGTTGACTCATTAAATAATTTGTTTGCTATTGTGTTATCCTCTTCTACTTAAAGACCTCAGTAGGTCAAACATGTTTAGTATGTGAGGTGAAAATAGACTCTTTCATTTTCCACTGAAAGTCAAAGAGTTCTGTACATCTACTTGAAAATGGGATATCATAGGCCAGGCACATAACTTCAATGCATGCCTTAAATCTAACCTTACAGTTCAATTTTATTCTTAAGTTTCATAAATTTGTGAGTTTTTTAAATAAATATGCAAAATTGGCAGCCTCCTATTACTCCATGTTAATAGGAAGTGAAGATTGTTTAGTCTTGTACTCAAAATTCTTCAATTTGACCTCTATTCTATTTATAATACTACATCATTCTACTCTGTTTGAATTGGTGCAGCAAACCTGGCATGCAGATCTTTCCTCTATTACTCCATCCCACAGACTGTAATAGTGCCTCATTCATCCTCATTCATACTCTAACCATCTTTCGAGTCCCTATTGAAGTTACCCTTCATGCGTGAGATTTCCTCTGATTGCTTTGTTCCCTGGTCCCTCTACTCCATGTCCCAGTTCTTATATCCTGTTTGTATTAATCCCTGTTTAATGCCAGTACACACTTTCTGAGTGTTTACTAATGCCATACATTGTCCCAAGTGCATTTTCTGGTTTAATCTTCAAGTTTCATGAGAACAATACTATTTTTCTTCATTTTGTAGAAGAGGAAACATCTCAGGGAATTTAAATGAGCACTATCAGTTAAAATTGATGAAACCTGTGTTCAAAAGCATATTCTTACCTACTAAATAATACTGCCTTAAATTAACATCAAATCTTTCATCCATTTTAATGTTCCCTATCTCTAGTTTGGAATTCTGGAGTGTTGTGATTTATATTCTCCAACCTCTCTGACACTGCCCCTCCTGTAGGTGACTGCTAGAGTAATGCTCTGCATTTAGTTAAATCTCAATAAATGCTCACTGAAGAATGGAAAGCATATGTCAATATGCTTTTTACCAGGATGTGTATTTTCTTTCCTTACTTTTTTTTTTTGAAAATTATGTTTTTTATCTATTAAGCATTACTCACTAAGACACTTCAGTGAATATGAGTTATTCAATGTATGAGATATTGTCTATGAGTGCCTTAGAAATCTTACCAGATTTCCTGGAATGAGAATGTAGCTTAGTTGTAGAGTGCTTTTCTAGCATATGCAAGACCCTGGGTTCAATCTCCAGCACTACATAAGCAAACAAAACGAGACAAAACAAAAAGAACTTATTAAATTTCTTATTCCAGAAATACTGAGATATTCTCAATTCCAGGGCACTGAAAAAATGTAGTCTTAAGGTGGACTTTGAACATATGGGACAAATCTTAAACAAAATCCTATTCAGTGTAAAGCATGTTTAAGTTATCATAGGTCAGTAACTGTTGGGAAACATTAATTAGTGAGTATAAGTTCTCCCCATTGAAAACTGAAAATGGGGAGAATTTCTGCTTGTATAATGATTTTTTAGCATCTGTTGCTAAAGAAAAACCTTGATAGAATGCTTCCATCATCCTTTTAAAACCTCTTTCTACCTGGATTGGGTGGCAAATGGTTGTAATCCCAGCAGCTCTGGGGGCTAAGGTAGGAGGATCCACAAAGTCAAGGCCAGCCTTAACAACTTAGTTAGGACCTGTCTCAAAAATAAAAACAAAATGAAACAAAAATTTTTTAAAAAAGCAAAAACAAAACCTCTTTCTACTAATCATTTTCATAGGAGCAGAATGTTGGTACCTCATCTGATTCTTTAACATTGGCATGTCAATTGTTGAAACCTTGATTTAAATATCACCTGGCTTGCATAAACTGGGAAACTCATGGCAGGAAAGGAAATCATTTACTGTATGAATGCAGAGGCCTTGTTATATTTACTGGAGGTCATTAAGCTCAGACCTTCATCTCTAGTTTATATTCCCCAACCTCTCCATTTTCACCACCAGATATGAGATCTTGTTAGTTTTGCTGGGATTACTAGAAACATACTCAATGAGGACAGTAAGAGAAATCCTTAGTTGACTGTAAGAAAGCCACCTGACTTCCCTTGAGTAGACATTTGGATTAAGCAGACATGCAGGAATTCACAAAATTAAATCTGTTACATGCTCTTTTTCAAATACTTTCCTTTTTTAAACAATATTTAAAAACAGGGCATCGCTAGACACTGCCCCTCCTGTAGGTGACTTCTAGAGTAATGCTCTGCATTTAGTTAAATCTCACAAATGCTTACTGAAGAATGGAAAGCATATGTCAATATGCTTTTTACCAGAATGTGTATTTTCTTTCCTTAATGCACAGAGGATGCACAGAATTCAATAATCTTTTCCACTGAACGTGTCTACTAGGAATACAAATTGTGTTTGTTCTTATCCCCTTTCCTTTGTCTGAGCTATGTTCCCAGTCCTTTTTATTTTTATTTTCATTTTTTTGTTGCTGAGGCTGGTCTTGAAATTGTGAACCTCCTGCCTCAGCCTTCCAAGTTACTAGGATTACAGGCACATGCGTGAATAGCTGCTTCTTAATTCATGAAGAAGAAAAACTTTTCAGATTATCAATATATTTTTTACTTTTTGGCCTTGAGTGATATACCTGAGAACTAAGCTGATAATTTTTCTGTAGTTACTCTTTGTTGCTAAATGTATTTACCCTAGGTGAAATTTGCATGATCTTTGTCTTTGAAATTCCACCCCACAATAATTCAACAAAAGCGCCTGACTGTTACTGAACTGTGATGGGTAGGGAGATTTTTACTTTTCAGCTTTGGTATGAGTGATTTTGCCTTATTCGGTAAGAAATAAAGTAAAAAGAATCTTAAGTTCACCCTTCATTTGATACAGAAGACAAATGAAAAGCTTAAAAAGAAACAACAAAAAAAAAAAAACAAAAAAAAAAAGAAAGAAATCAGCCCAGTGTGGTGGTGCATGTCTGTAATTTCCATTGCCTAGGAGACAGAGGCAGGAGGATACCAAGTTCAAGTTCAGTCTTAGCAACTTAGCCAGACCAGACTCTGTCTCAAAATGAAAAATAAAAAACAGGCTGGGGATACAGCTCGATGGTAAAGCGCCCCTGTGTTCAATCCCCAGCACTGCCCTGACCCCTGGCCCCCTGCCCAACCAAACCCAACCCAACCAAACAAAAACAGAACCAGACCTGTAACTGTTTTCATTCATCCTCAGAGATCCTATGTGTGAGGTTAGACATATCCTACTCACTCAAAAGCTGATGAGAACCAAGTGACCCTGCAAGTTAGCTGACCAGAAAGGAGTTATTTTTAGATCTCACCTGGTACCTTTTTTCTGGGGGAGAGGTAGTTATTGGGGATTTAAACCAGGGGCATTTTGCTACTGAGCCACATTCCAAGCCCTTTTTATTTTTTATTTTGAGACAGGGTCTCACAAAGTTGCTTAGGGCTTTGCTTAGTTGCTGAGGCTGGCCTGGAACTACAGTGCTCCTATCTCAGCCTCCCAGGTTGCTGAGATTATAGTCATGCACCGCCGAGCCCAGCTTTTTTTTTTTGTTTTTTTTTAAATTTATTTTTATTGTAAACAAATGGGATACATGTTGTTTCTGTTTGTACATGGAGTAACAGCATACCATTTGCGTAATCATACATTTACATAGGGTAATGATGTTTGATTCATTCTGTTATTTTTTCCTTCCCCTCCAATCCTCCCACCCCTCTTTTCCTCTATACAGCCCCTCCTTCCTCCATTCTTGCCCCCATCCCACCCACCATTATGTGTCATCATTGGCTTATCAGCGAGATCATTCTTCCTTTGGTTTTTTGAGATTGGCTTATCTCACTTAGCATGATATTCTCCAATTTCATCCATTTGCCTGCAAATGCCATAATTTTATCATTCTTTATGGCAGAGTAATATTCCATTGTATATATATACCACAGTTTCTTTATTCATTCATCAATTGAAGGACATCTAGGTTGGTTCCACACTCTGGCTATTGTGAATTGAGCAGCTATGAACATTGACGTGGCTGTATCTCTGTAGTATGATGATTTTAAGTCCTTTGGGTATAGGCGGAGGAGTGGAATAGCTGGGTCAAATGGTGGGTCCATTCCAAGTTTTCTAAGGAATCTCCACACTGCTTTCCAGAGTGGCTGCACTAATTTGCAGCCCCACCAGCAATGTATGAGTGTACCTTTTTCCCCACATCCTCTTCAGCACCTATTGTTGCTTGTATTCTTGATAATCACCATTCTAATTTGGGGTGAGATGGAATCTTAGGGTAGTTTTGATTTGCATTTCTCTTATTACTAAAGATGGTGAACATTTTTTTATATGTTTGTTGATTGCTTGTAGATCTTCTTCTGTGAAATGTCTGTTCATATCCTTAGCCCATTTGTTGATTGGAGCCCGGCTTTTTTATACTTTATTCTAAGGCTTTATTGCCATTTTTTATGTTTTTTTTTTTAAGATGTTGAGGGGCCTTTATTTTATTCATTTATTTATATGTGGTGCTGAGAATTGAACCCAGTGCCTCACACATGCTGGGCAATTGCTCTACCCACTGAGCCAAAACGCCAGCCCTGTCATTTTTAAATCTATGAATTATATAGATAAAATCTTACACCTGTGTTATACTCTGAATTTTTAGACTTATCAGTTGAAGGAATCGTTGAGAAAGATGTTAATCAAAGTGAGAAAGAGTTTATGGAAGAATAATAATGAAAGTATTAATGGTATATAACAGAGATGGTAATGACTATGTTGTACAGTAAATTTTTACAGCAGAGTTGGCTAAAAATATATCTGTGAAGCAATCCTTTATTTTTCTAGGATGGAAAGCAGTAGGATTTCCCTTCTGACTTCTGTCTTTAAAGCAGAGAAATATTTTCACTTATCCCTTGAAATCTGATAAGAAAGAAGTTGAGCATCTGGCAACATCTTAGTGACATAGAGTCTAGTGTGTCTTTTGCTTACTGAGCACCAGAGAAAGTTCATCTGTGGGACACTATAATCCCAATTTAGCAGTTTTCTCTGTTTTGCAGTGTATCCCATTATTGCATTCATCAATTGCTTCTCTGTTTCTGCATTTCCTGTTCCTTTATCCTATGTGTCAGAAATTGTCAAAGCTTTCAAGCTTTCCCTTGAGGAAGAATCAAATGGCAAATAGGTCCAGAGCGAAACCAAACTTTACCAGTAGGTCCTGGGCTGCCCAGGCAAATGAGCTGATAAACTAGAGGGTTGACCACAGGTGTGACTGAAGAAGGCTCTGAGAAATAAATACACTCTGCTCAGAAGAGTTGACTTGCTCATTGTTCTATGGTAAAATGATATGATTTTTTTCATTGAATCTAGAAGGACTTGCAACTTCATTACTGATATTCAATTATTCCTGAAGGGTTGCACAGTTTATTGTATCAGTATGGCTGGTGGAGCTGAGCTGAAAATTCTGTGAGAGGTAACATACTCCAAACAGGGGAGGTAATTGGTTTGAGGGACTATTGAGGCAAATCACTATAATTGGGGATTTTTAATTAGGTTTTTTTCAATGGCTGAGAAAAATGCTCTAATATGCTTATAGTTTTTTAAAAAAATATTGCTGGATTATTTTAAAGGAATTACTTTGGTGCTGGGGGAGGTGGTGCACATCTATAATCCCAGTGATTGGGAGGCTGAGGCAGCAGAATTGCAAGTTCCAAGGCCAGCCTCAGCAATTCAGTGAGAACAACTTAGTGAGATCCTGTCTCAAAAAAAAAAAAAAAAAAAAAAAAAGGGTTGGGGAGGTTATGTGGCAGGAAGTGAAGTAGAAATAGTTAAAACAAATTTAGGTCTGTATACAATTTAAGGAGGTCTAATCCATTGTATTGCCTTTTAAATGTCATGTTAAAGCTATTTTGAAAAAGTGCTACTTTCCTTATTAACTTGATTTGGATTTGCTTAAGCAAAGAATCACTAGAGTTAATTTTTTTCAGAAGATTACTTGCTTTGATTTTTTGTTGAAGCCTACCAGGCCAAGAAACGTCACTGACACACTCTCAGCATGTAACAGTTCTTTGTATTTCTTTCACTGGTTTTCTCAGTCATTTCCTCATGGGAAATAGAAAACATTTTCTAATAATAGAAATAATTTACCCAATCACAATCTCTCTCATGTGATTAAGTGGAACAAAGGAAAAGGTGAAATCCATAGATGGAAACTGTTGCTATGTGTGCATTAGGGAAATAGTTACCTGAACAATCTCACCTCAGGTAGTTTGTGGCTCACCTGAAGAAATCTATTCCAGGAAATCTAGATTTAGTAAATTGCCTGAAGATCGTTATCGTTTGCCTATTTCTTGATGTGTATAGATCACATCCTCTGAAGTCTTTATTTCATGTCAATTTATTGCCTAAAATTGGCCTTCTCAGGAGTGACTACAATTTGTTTTTAAGTTACATGACAATAATCATTCTTTGAATTTTATTTTCACTTGTGGAATGACTCATGACTAATAGTAGAATTTAAGTATCCAATTGAAAAGTCAGTGTGTGATTATGTTAAGCAAAAGAAACCAAACTCAAAAAAGTCAAGGGTGGTTTGTTTTTTCTCATATATGGAAACTAGAGGGGAAAAAAAAAGGTAAAGGAAGGTGGGGGGCATTTTATGAAAATTGAGAGAAGATCAGTAGAACAGATAAAGAGACAAGGGGAGGGAGGAGGGAAGGAAAGGGGAAATACTGGGGAATGATGTTGGCTCAGTTATTATTCTGTCATGTGCCTGTACAAATGTATAACAACAAATCCCACCATTATGTATAACTATAGCTCATCAATAGAAATATGGAAACAATTCAATGTGAGAGATGATTGAAAAGCAAGTTTCAACAGGAATAGCAAAGCTGTAATGATGATGGTTAGTATTTGTGTTTGGAAGGGCTATCTACAAAAGAAATATTTACATTATTGATATTTTTGGTATGTAGTTTATTAAGGAAAACATTTTTTGGTTTTTACAAAAGTGTATCACATGGATTTAAAACAAAAATTGTTTTCTAAAACAGTCTTCTGTTATAGATTTAAAAACATCATAAATTAGTCAATGTTTTAATGTTTATTTTATGTATGAATGAATTATGAACTTTGGAAAGGCTGTCAATTGATGGTAAGAGCATTTATTCACAACTCTAGACAGTCTCTTGCTTATAATGCTCTTGATTTTAGGCCAGTTTTTGGATGATGCAAGACAGAGGTCATTTTTGTGATAACTCACAGTTTAGGAAGATACAGTTCGCTATTGTGATAAGTATATATATAATGTATCTTATTCTTAAAAAAATTATTCATTTATTTTTTAATTTTTTACAGACTACGTTTTGATTTATTGTACACAAATGGGGTACATCATTTCATTTCTATGGTTGTGCACAATGTAGATTCATACCATTTGTGTAATCATACTTGTACATAGGGTAATGATGTCTACCTCATTCCACCATTTTTCATACCCCCCTCCCTTTCATTTCCTTCTACATAATCTAAAGTTCCTCCATTCTTCTCTCCCCCCCCCCCTCATTATATATCATTCTCCACTTATCAGGGAAAACATTCGGCCTTTGGTCTTTTGGGACTGACTTATTCCACTTAGCTTGATATTCTCCAGTTCCAACCATTTATTTGCAAGTGCCATAATATTATTATTCTTTCTGACTGAATAATATTCCATTGTGTATATATACCACAGTTAGAAAGCACTTTAAGTTCCATGTTTAATATGTGCTAAAACAAGTGTGTGATCACCTACATCCGAATCTTGGCTATGACACTTAAATCAGTGTGACTTTGGTCAAGCTAAATTGTGGTTAGTGTTCTCATTTATACAATGGGTTGATGACTACCTATTTCATAGGCTTGTTGTGAAGACTAAATGTATTAATTAAAATTAATGAATTAAAAATAAATAGTAAATAAATAAATAACATTAATGATTTAATTCTAAGTTCCAAAGAATTATACCATCATTGTTATTTGATTTCAAATAATACATTACTAAATAATGCTGAAGTCAGAAAGATCTGGGTTTAATTACCAAACCTGGAATATTAGCTACGTGACACTGAACAAATTAGTTAACTTGTTTGAGTCTTAATATGGTTCTCTACTTCATAAGTCAGTTATTTTATGTAACTTACTAGTACCTGTTTGGGCATGATTAGATATATAAGAAATGTTATTAGTAGCAGAGGAGTTAAATAGTTGTAGAACAAAATCTATGTAAGTAATTAGAAAACAAAGAAATCGGTGATGGGAAGGGTTTTGAAAACTTGCAAGGAGAATGATTTTGAACTGGGAGTGTGTAGATTGTAGCTGGAGGGTGAAACCCAACCCTTGCAATATGACATGACTGTAAAAAAATGGGGATGGGAAGACACTGCAGCTTTACCACTAACGGTGCTAAGATCACAGGGTTTTGGGGGGTGGGGAGAGAGTGGCTATAAGGAAAATTCTGGTAGCACAAGATCCTCAGAAGTAAGACACAAATTCAGAGCAGAAACTGTCCACAGCCATGGTTGACTGCTGAACTACATAGGTACAGGCAGGGGGTATACTGGTCAATTTTTTTGTCACTGGAAGTGCCTAAGAAGAACAATTCAGAGGAGGAAAGATTTATTTTGGCTCATGGTTTCAGAGGTTCAATCTGTGGTCAGCAGGCTCCAAAGGCGTGGCAGAGGAAAACCGCCCAGCTCCTGGTAGCCAGGAAACAGAAAGAGAGGAGCCAGGAACAAGACACAGTCCCCAGGGGCACACCCCCTGGTCATCACCAGAGGTTCGCTGTGATGTCACTGCCATCACCCAGAATACCTGTCACGTCTGTACCCTTTGGACTGACTCTTTGCTGCCCTGTGAATTGTACCATCATGTGATGCTCCTCTGCAAACCATTCTTCGGTTTTTATCATGACCGTTGTTTTAAACTAGATTTGTTTCGAACTGCTTTGTTCCTTGGATAGGGAAGTGTTTGGGCTCTAGCTAGATGGTCTACCACAATACCACTGAAGATGTAAACGGATGAGTTTCCTTTAAAAGTGATCTTCAGGTTGGGGTCTGTGTGCTGCTGTGGTGGTGGTGGTGGGGTTTAAGAGCTTGTTGATTCATTTTATGAATTATTAAGTAAGGGGCTTGAGTTTTCTACGAACACTTGTATTTTTAAACGTTTGTCAAATTATTGACAAGTACTCTCTTGTTCTAAAATGTCATGGTCATAGTACAGTGAATGCTCATGCTTGGGTGCTTTATAAAGAATTGCTTTTTACTTTCAAGGCGTGTTTGTTTGGAAGAAACCTACTGAGATCTTGTTCCCTGTTAACCCATATTAAAAGTAAGGATTTCTACCATAGACTGGGTTAGAATCACT
This sequence comes from Sciurus carolinensis, assembly GCF_902686445.1. Lineage (NCBI taxonomy): Eukaryota > Metazoa > Chordata > Mammalia > Rodentia > Sciuridae > Sciurus > Sciurus carolinensis. The sequence goes on from NC_062224.1 coordinate 94,486,752, forward strand.
CCCTATAATGAGACATCACTGATAAAAATGATTGTGAAAAAAAATGGTTGAAAAAATGGCATTGTTGGGTAAATTATGGTTCCTACAACAGGTGTTGGCGAGGATGTGGGGAGAAAGGTACACTCATACATTGCTGGTGGGACTGCAAATTAGTGCAGCCACTCTGGAAAGCAGTGTGGAGATTCCTTAGAAAACTTGGAATGGAACAACCATTTGACCCAGCTATCCCACTCCTTGGCCTATACCCAAAGGACTTAAAATCAGCATACTACAGAGATACAGCCACATCAATGTTCATAGCTGCTCAATGCACCATAGCCAGATTGTGGAACCAACCTAGATGTCCTTCAATTGATGAATGGATAAAGAAACTGTGGCATATATATACAATGGAATATTACTCTGCCATAAAGAATGATAAAATTATGGCATTTGCAGGCAGATGGATAAAATTGGAGAATATCATGCTAAGTGAGATAAGCCAATCTCAAAAAAGTAAAGGACAAATGATCTCACTGATAAGTGAATGATGACATATAATGGGGGGAGGGAGGGGTTAGTGTTAGGGTTAGGGTTAGGTTTAGGTTTGGGGTTAAGGAGGGTGGCAAGAATGGAGGAAGGAAGGACTGTATAGAGGGAAAAGAGGGCTGGGAGGGGTGGGGGGGAAGGAAAAAAGTAACAGAATGAATCAAACAACATTACCTTATGTAAATTTATGATTACACAAATGGTATGCCTTGACTCCATGTACAAACAGAGAAACAACATGTATCCCATTTGTTTACAATTAAAAAAAAAATAAAGTGAAAAAAAATATGGTTGAAAAAATGGCATTGTTGGGCAAATTATTGTGGTTCCTAACTAAAGATGAAATATAACGGACTTGTTAAAATTTAATTGAGGTAAGCCAGTTAAGTGTAACATGACATAGTAATAACTAATTTACATACAAAAGAATCTATAATTTATCAATAATATAGCAACCTAATTGAAGGAAGAATTTAGGAACAAAATTTTCACAGAGCAGAACAAGGAAGCTCTTAGAGGTGGTGTATGTACAACTTCATTGTCTTGATTGTGTTGGAAATTTCTCAGTTGCCTAAATATTTGAAAATATTAAATTCTACACTTTAAATGCATGCAACTTGATAAGAAGTGTATGGACAAAAAGATTTGTAGTAAAAATGACAAGGCTAAGGGAAGAGAACCACCAATGAAGAGGAGCATATTCTTAAAGTTCCTTTGAATAATACTCAAAACATAAACCAGGCATATTTCTTGATGGTGTTGAATTCTACTCATATATAGCATAATTTATAATTCCTGATGTGAAATTTTTTTCCTATAATAAAACAAATAGAGCCAACATTTATCATCGGTTTACCTCTCAATGTATCATTTCCTTTATTCTTTGGAATAATCTTGGGAAATATAAAATATCCATAAAATTGAGAGAAAATTGAATAGTGTGTATTGGGCTCGGGACTGCAGTTTGTTGCATTGCATTAAAGTCGAGTCAGGATTTTCTACTATTTATACCTCTGTGGATAGACAGAAATTGCTTCCTATCATCATTTGTTCAGAAACAGAAGACATCTGGTTATAGACTGTGTTGAAATCATTTGGCTGGGAAATAAAGAAGAAAATCATTCATTTAACAGCTTGCCAGATGGTTGACAAAGAATGTCTTTACTAATTTGTGGGGCAATTTTTCTCAAGTACTGGACTGCTTTTGACAACACAATGAACAGAGAGCTTCAGACCAAAAACTATAACCGTCCTACAATAACCTGCTAGGTATTCCTGAACTTTTCAGTCTCAGATGGATTCACTTCAGAGCACAGGTTTTCTGGGTGCAAGAACAGAGTACTTTGGGTTTCAAATTCAAAATCTTATTAACTGTTATTAATTAAATTAAAAGCATCCAAGCATTCCAAGTTCTTATACTTGCCTGAAAGGGAATATCATTTAAGATTAAATGACACAAGCATATGGACCACCTTGACAAGACCAGGCCCCCTTCAGAATCTTTTGAGATTGGTAGCGGTACCCATGTCCCACTTTGGCTGGTTCTCATTCACAGTGAATTAACTGAAAAGGGAGAACCTTCTGCAACTAGGAAGCAGCCATTTTTATTTGTCTCCGTAGGAGCTAAAAAGAAGAACCTTATTGTTCTTTTTGAAAGTCCTGAATCTAAGTCTTGTTTGCTGGACTTTACCAGGTTCTATATCAGCATCTTTGGAAGCTCTTCTGGGAAAGCTCCGTCCTCACCTGCTACCCTCTGCATGTGGGGGTGACTTTGGAGTCCGAGCTGGGGTTGAGTCTGTCCAGTAGTTACTGCGGTGTACTTTGGAGAAGTTGCCTGGTCTCTCTTGATTGCTGCTTCTCTTAGGATTGTTCTGAAGGCTAAATGTTAACTACTCAGTAACTGGTAGCAATAGTAATAATAATCATTACCTGCCTCAGGGACAAACACCCATCCTTCTTTTTTACCTTCTCTAAATAAAGGGTCCAAATGTTTCCACCAGTGGGCTCTTCTGTGGCTTCCGCCTCCCGTCTGAATCTCTTCTATGAACTCAGACGTTTGAATCTGTCCTGTTTGTCATTAAATATAGCTGCATCTGTCTTCGTTCAGTTGCCCTAAAAAAATACCATACACTGGGTGGCTTGAAAAGAAATTATTTTTCTCACAACTGTGGAGACTGTCAATCCAGGGAAAAGCAGGGACATGGTCAGTTCCTGGTGAGGCCTCTCTCCTTATGTTGCAGATAGCCACCTTCTCACATTGTCCTCACATTGGTGAAGAGAGTAAGGAAGCTCTCTGGTGTCTTTGCTTATAAGGCACTAATTCCATCATGACCTCATAGAAATCTAATAATTTCCCAAAGGCATTTCTCTAAATGCCATCACATTGGGGGTTAGAGCTACTGGGTACAGATTTGTGGGGGATGCATTCAGACTGTAGCAGTGTCTGAGCACACGGACCATTCTCCCTTTATCTTTGTAAGTTCTAGGTTCTCATTATGGTGCTCCTCACAGAATCGGACATTCAAAACTGTGCTGGAGCCCATGCAGTGATCAGTTCAATCTTTGAACTCCTCAGAGTGACCCAGGAACTCTGCCATAGGGAGCTGCAGATAAGTCTGAAAAATCCTAAGGCTGCAGAATGACCAAAGGAAGCAGGAGACAACTGAGCTACTGTTGTCCTCAAAATTAACAAAACTTCCTCAAAGTGGTATTTTGAGGTGGATCCTCCAATTGGCACCATTCCTGGGCACATGACCACTCTCAGCAGTATACTACAGTGGTTAAAACACAGGTTCCAGAGTCCAGGCTGCCTGAGTTTAAATATCAGCTCTGTCATTTTTTGAGTTGGGAGACCTTGGCCTCAATCTTGCCATTGGTAAAGAAGGATCATAATAGCAACTTACTGATAGGGTTGTTGTCAAGAGTATATCATACACACTCACCCATGCTCGCTTGCTCTCTCTCTCTCTCTGTCCCTCTCTCTCTCTCTCTCTCACTTACACACACACATGCACTGCTTAGGATAATACCTGGTACACAGCAGTGCTATATAATTATGAGCTACTGTCTTTATTATGCATTTTGGGAAGCAGAACAGCATGTCCTTGTCATCCACTTTTCTATATATTCAGAGTGGGTGAGAACCTGGAACACTGAGGTCAATCTGATGCACACTGATTAAGCACATTCCATTCTTGAGCACCTGCTATCTTCCAGTCTCTTTGGCCAAATGAAAAGGACTAGACTCTAAGATTAAAGGAAGCATGTGGTTTTCTGTTTTAAGGGAACTAATAAGGGATGTACATAATTTAGGAATTTATCCAGGGGGTGAGTCTTTGATTTCAATTTGTTCTACCATTATGAGCTTTGCCTTTTTTTTTTTTTTCTCCATTTTCCAAGAAACTGTAGAGGCAGGACAATTCTAGCTACTGATGAAAATACACACTGTTATTTCATGTGATTAGTCAACACATTCTGGTCACGTACTTGCAAATGGAAAATTTAGAAGTGGGGGGAATAGAAAGAGCTTGATATGGTATGGACTATTGTAAGAGTCTGCGTTGTACTGACCTCAGCTCTGATTTTTCTTCTTTAAAACTTTTAAATGTGTTATAGTTGTATAGAATTGTGGGGTACATTTTGGCATATTCATAAATGCTTATAACATAGTTTGTTCTATTTCAATCCCTAGCATTATCCCTTTTCCCCCTTCAGCTCTGAGTTTTCAATGACAATGTCTATGACTAAGGAAAGGGACATAAATTCTGATTGTCATTATTTATCTATCTAGTTAAAGAGTTGCTCAGCAGAAATTATAAACTGATTGTGGTTTTTTAAAAAAAATTTTAATTTATTTATTTTTTTTGTAATTGTGATGGACAGCATACCTTTACTTTGTTTATTTTTATATGATGCTGAGGATTGAACCCAGTGCCTCACACATGCTAGGCAAATGCTCTGCCACTGAGCTACAGCCCCAGCCCCTATTGTGTTTTTAATAGCAATAGCTACTCTTTGTTGAAAGCCTACTTATCATATGATAGACCTTTTTAAAATATATCTCCTTTGAAAAAGACATTTGAGCTGTGCCATGTTATCTGTTTAGGATGTGTAGGGTAGATTTTACTCCACTTCTCTAGCACTTGTTGGACTATAGAGGTTAGTTAGAAAAGGGTATTGAAAAAAAAAAAAAAAAAGGAAACAGAACAGTGTATAAAAAGGAATTTTCACACCTTGGTTCTTAAGAGTAAATTACCTGGTCCAAAAATATACTTAGCTATTTCTGAATACTTTTAGTCATTTTATTGCTAAATATAACTTTAGTTAATATAATTCACGTATCAAACACTCCTTCAAGGTAATTCTGGATCATTTATAGAAAGCAGGGAACAACAACATATATCTCTGTCTGTTTATCTATCTATCTCCAAAATGCCAATTGCTATATAAAAATATGCTTGAGACAGCAATATTTATGTTGATGAATCATAACTCTTTGAGCCATTAGTAAGAATGAAGAGCTCTTGAGAAAGCATTGAGGGTGTGGCTGGTGAGAAAGGTATTATAGAAAGGATGGAAATGTTTTAAGAAGATCACAGTAATGTTTTAGAATTTTACACTTAAAATTTCCAAATCAGTGTATATACTTTATCACATTTAATGGGCTCAGCAATCTGGTGAAGTGGTAGGATAAGTGCCATCGCCTTCACTTTTTTACATAGGGAAGCTGAGGTTCTGAGAGGTCAAGAACTTTACCCAAAGTTATTCACCAAGCTAATGGTGAATAACAAGCAAACCAGTATTAGGATTTATGACTTTTGGTCATTTAGTCTAATGTTCTTCATAATGTGGAATTGTGACATTTCTTTTTTTCTTTTTTTTATTGTAAACAAATGGGGTACAAGTTGTTTCTCTGGTTGTACATGAAGTAGAGGCATACCATTTGTGTAATCATACATTTACATAGGGTAATGGTATTTGATTCATTCTGTTATTTTTTTCTTCCCTCCACCTCTCCCACCCCTCTTTTCCCTCTATACAGTTCCTCCTTCCTCCATTCTTGCTCCCCTCCCACCCCCCATTTTGTATCATCATCCACTTATCAGTGAGATCATTCACCCTTTGGTTTTTTTGAGATTGGCTTATCTCACTTAGCATGATATTCTCCAATTTCATCCATTTGCCTGCAAATACCATAATTTTATTATACTTTATGGCAGAGTAATATTCCATTGTACATATATACCACAGTTTCTTTATCCATTCATTAATTGAAGGGTATCTAGGTTGGTTCCACAATCTGGCTATTGTGAATTGAGCAGCTATGAACATTGATGTGGCTGCATCCCTGTAGTACCTGATTTTAAGTCCTTTGGGTATAGGCCAAGGAGTGGGATAGCTGGGTCAAATGGTGGGTCCATTCCAAGTTTTCTAAGGAATCTCCACACTGCTTTCCAGAGTGGCTGCACTAATTTGCAACCCTACCAAATAAACACAGTTTTCTCATACTAGACAAAGGTGCCAAAATCATGCAATGGAGAAAAGACAGCCTGTTCAACAAATGGTTCTGGGAAAACTGGAAAACCATATGCAACAGAATGAAATTAAACCTATATCTCTCACCCTGCACAAAACTCAACTCAAAATGTATCAAGGACCTTAGAATCAGACCAGAGACCCTGCATCTTATAGAAGAAAAAGTAGGTCCAAATCTTCACCTTGTTGGCTTAGGATCAGACTTCCTTAACATGACTCTCATAGCACAAGAAATAAAAGCAAGAATCAATAACTGGGATAGATTCAAATTTCTTTCTTCATGAGAAACATGAATGAGCCTCCAGGGGTTTAATTTTATTACAGTTTTGCAAAAACATTTCAACATGCTGTTAATTTAGAAAATATTTTAGATAATCTTTAAAAAGTGGAATATTATGACTTCATCTTTTATGCACATTGAAGTTTTGAGAGAGAGTTGGGCAGGGACTTATGCAGGGTCTTATGAGGAGTTTGACTTGATCTCAATTCTCAGTTATGAAGTTATAGTGACTCAGGGACCTGCTGGAGCAATGCCATGGATATTACTGATGAATGGGTGTGTTGGTCAACTTTCTGTTACTATTACGAAATACCTGAGATAATCAACTTAAAGAGATAGCCACTTAAAAATAGAAAGTCTATTTCGTCGTTTTTTTTTTTTTTTTTTTTTTTTTTTTGCAGTGCTGGGGATTGAACCCAGGGCCTTGTGGTTGTGAGGGAAGCACTCTACCAACTGAAGTATATCCCCATCCTGAAAAAGTCTATTTTGACTCATAGTTTTGGAGATTTCAGTCCATGGTCATTTGGCTCTATTGCTGTGGGTCTGTGGAGCATGTGGAAGAGAAAGCTATTCACCTCGCAGTGGCCAGGAAACAGAGAGAAAAAGGAACTACACATAACTATCTAACTATAGCTCTTCACAGACGTTCCCTCAATGAACTAACTTTCTTCCACTAGCTCCCACCTCTTTAAGGACCCCCGATGGCCCCATTGTTTGGGGCACCAAGTTTTCAATACATGTTGCTTTGGGAGACATGCAAGACTTTCAAGATCTCAGTGATATCCTTAAAAATTAGACTGTTGATATTTTGGCATGTTTACTGTAGGTTACTAGTATACAATACGTTCCTTAATTTTATGATTGTTTTAATTCAGTAATGTGCATGTATCATACCTTATGTAAAAAGAGCTTCTATGGAATTAGTGCCAGATTGACGATGATGTTGACGTGAAACCAATGTTACATAAGAGAATGGTCATCTTGGTATGCACAGAACTCATATTTTCTAGCATTTAGACAGCTGATTTATTTGCCAAACATTGCTTTAGGATCCCACTTACAATACAGCTGTTCTCTGTGATCTTTGAGAACAGCATCGAGTACATCATTTCTCTCAATACGCCTGAGCCTCAAAGAAGCATACTGTTAGCTCTAGAATACAGAGGCAGAGGCGATTGCTTTGCCCCGGAGAGTCCCCCGTGGACAGTGAACCTTGGTGTTTGAGACTATCTTAATCAGTTAAGAGCCTTGCAGACTTGGCCTCCTCCAGTTTGCGAATTTAACCACACACGACAAACCTGATTTGTTGACTCTTACGGCAAGAACTGTTAAATATAAATTAGAAAGGAACAAACACTTAGCTGAATAGAGCCAACAACCTAATTGTCATCTTGGAATAACTGGTGTCTCAAACCTAGGGGTGAGTGTGAGTGTGAGTGTGTGTGTGTGTGTGTGTGTGTGTGTGTGTGTGTTTCCTGAACCAGTGATACTTTTAACAAATGATTGTAGAAGAATATCTTTTAACTTCAGTCTCTTTTTATGACCACATGAATTGAAACAATTAAAATCTTGAACCAAATATTTGTTGCTGTCCAGACAAATCAAAACAACCTAGTGTCAGGTAATGAATAGAAAACTTTGTTTTCCTTTGAGGTGTCTTAGCATGAAGGAAAGAGTGTTTTTGCATGGAGATTGCTAACTCCAGGAAGAGGGGGGCTGCGAAAGTCTTGCTCACGGCTGCAGCTCTTTGCCTGGCACTCAGTCTGGCACACAGTCCCCTGTTTATCCATGTAAACTGTTTAATTATGACTCCTTCAACATCAGCATCCAGTTAACACAAATTTTTGAGTACTTTAAATGTGCTAGTCGTTCACTGCTAAAGGTGCTGGCTTTAGCACTGAACAAAAGACTTGGCCTTGTGTGTGTGTGTGTGTGTGTGTGTGTGTGTGTGTGTGTGTGTGTGAAGTGAGACAGACATTAAATAAACAAATATGTAATGAATATCAGATGGCCCTAAGTGCTATGAACACTTAAAAGGCCAGAGACACAATACAAGGTGCTACAATTTTGACTGAGGTATTCAAGAAAGTTCTGAGATGTTCATGTTTGAGCAGACGCGAAAGGGCAATGTGGATGTCTGAGGACACAGCATTCCAGGCAAAGGGATTAGTAAGTGCAAAGGCAATTTCTTTGATGGATTCAAAGAAATAGAAGGTCAGTATGGTAGAGGAAGAATGATATTTATTTGAATCATCCATATTTAATTAACTATGAAAAGAAATCATACTAATTCTCTCAAACTTGAGTTATATCCGTAGTCCTGTTTCTTTTTTTAAAGCTGTAGGTGGACAGTCAAGCCTTATGAGGGTATACATGGCACTTTTTAGTCCCTTTACTAATGATGCCATGTGGGAAATCTTACTGAATCTTTAGAACAAGCCCGTTATTATCCTCACTTGTCCACACAAGTCAGAAGAACTGAGAAGTCCTTGCAGAGTTTTAATAGCTTCCTCAGGATCATGGTAAAGCTCTAAACCAGGATTGACCAAGGCAGCGTGAACTAGAAGCTGTGTAATCAACCATTCGGAGCTGGCTTCTCACCCAGGCCTGGGCCTGAGACCTTAGCTGCACACAATCCAGATACGTTCTTGGTGTATAGAAAGGGGGTGAATTGGATGGAAGTCTGAATATGAATTCTGGAAAAAAAACCTCATGACTTACTAATTTTGTTGGGGTCTTACTCTTTTTCTGTGGGAAATTAAATAATCAAACAGAAAGAAAAAAAAAAAAGAAAAAGAAATACCCAATATTTTCCCGTAAGAGTTCTGGCCCTAAATCTGTGTTGTATTTATGTGGAAGGGCCATAATGTAAATTAACACCAGATTGGACACTGTTTTGACTCTGGTCAGATTCTGAGGACTAAACCCTGTATGTCAGTTTGTGCCCCCATATGTAAGCAGAGCAGATTGGTGTTCATGAAGAATGATATTTGTTCGAATCATCCGTATTTAACTGTGAAAAGAAATCAAGAAATCAAGAGAGAGGATAAAAAAAAAAAAACTGTACTGACAAAAACCAAGCATTGTCATGAATATTATTGAATATTTCAGAGCAGAAGTGAGGCTTAAAGAATATTTTAGCTCCCTTAGGGTTAGGTCATAACTGGTTCAGAAAAGTTGGCTGACAGGAATTAAATCCATCCAGTGTTTATGATAAAATATGTGCTGTTGAGAACTGACCTCTGGGTCATCCGTTAGTGAGAACCAACTTTCTTGTGTTTTTTAGCCACATGGAGAGGATAAAAGCAAGTTCTCTCTGTTCTTGGGTCTTATAATGTTTAAAGTAGAGATTCTGATTGTGATTTTATAATACATCCCCACTGGGCACTGTAAAGCATGCTCAGACTGTTATTTCTTTCCTGAAGACAGATAGCTTATTTGAGACATCTATTTAAATGTCATTGTCATTTCATTTTCCTTCAAAGGAAATAATTAAGTTTCAGTCTATTTTTGGATCTGAAGTGTCACTGTAATTCATGTTCACTGATTTTGGCAAGTATTCTCCTACTGTTAAGGATTTTCCATTTACTGACTTGGTAATTTCCAACATGAACAACACAGGGAATGAGCTAATATTAAGGAACTGGGTCACGTGTGCAGCAGCGAAACATCAGTGGAACTTTTAGATAATAAGTTTCATCATGGAGGTTAACCTACTTATAACAGAAAAAGAATGAGACAATTTAAAGACAATTTAATTACAAACGATAAAATAGTTTCACATTAATGTTTCAGGGAGGGCTGTACTTGGCTTCTTGCTTATTACCTTAAAGGCATGATAGAAATTGAGGAGAGAGACTGGTTATTAATGCAAGTGACACTATTCACAGATCATTAGGAATTATATTCCATTATTGATTTGGAATTAGTGATAGCATTTATTTAGTTCAACATTTTCATCAGTATATTACTTCTGCTATTAAACTCCTCTAACATTTTGTATTACTTTCAATGTATTTAAATATTAATTAAAATAAATTCCAGTAAGCTGACCTAATAACTGGTTTCCACTTTGATTATAGTGTCTAGTGTTGAATAATAGAAAGTTAGTTTTATAAAAAAAGAGAATAAGTAAAAATATTAGCCATCTTCTAAATATTAATGTGGGACTGTTACACAAATTAAACCATTCTCATTATTTTTTAACAATCATATGAGAAAAATAAAAAGTGGAAGAAAATTGAACTTTGATGTGTCTTCATGATATTATGAACTCTAGGTCACAATATTTCTTTACATTTTCAAAAGAGTATAAATCTAACTTACCAAGATATAGTGAACACTTTTCTGAAAAGGACATTGTAGTTAGACTTGAAAATAGAAGTAAATTATTTAATTTCTTTCTTTGGATTCTTGTAATACCTCAAAATATATTTGACTTTCTGGATATTTAATTTGCTCTAATTATTTAAGCTCAGCCTTTTGATTATTAAATGAAAAGGTAAAAACCAATCATCTTCTATAAAGAATAGAAGGTAATACAGAGAATCTATGGATAAAAATTTGTTTGTGAATTATCAATTTTATTCCTCATGAAGAAAAACCCATTGATGGTTATGTCCATAAGTCAAAGCATTTTTCTAAGTTTCTATAAATTGTCCATGTTAAAAATAGGTAAATAATAACTTCTCATAAAAGTCTCATTGATGTTGTTAGCATTCCTATATCTGGAAAATGCAGCCACCAATATAAACAGATATGTACCAAAAGAGAGAACTTTTGGGTAGCCAAATACAGTTGCAGAAAATCCATGAGCCAAACTGATGTACCTTTACCTCATAGGTGCCACTTACGAGCATTTTCCTTCGATTTTATACTCAAAACTGCCTCTCTCCTTTCAAAATTCATCCCTCCAAAGATTAGAAGTGGGAAATCTAAGCTGAGAGGAAAGAGGTAACAGAGGCTACTGCATACATACTGTACAGAAATACAGTACAAAGCAAAATCAAGAGCTAAGCAGAATGGAAAAGGCAAGAGACTAACAGTGACAGTTATACCTACTATCTATAATATCATCATTCTGTGGCAGATGCCTGTGGATGGACATTTGGGAGTGGGTAGGAAGTGTGAAGAATTTTCTATCATATATTAGTGTCCACCAAGAAATATTCACCATAGAAGAGACAATACAACCAACTAGGAAAGTGATTTGTCTGGGTCGTGCTGGTCAACTCTGTCACTGGACAGCTCAGTGAACTCAATGGTGATGGTTGCACAGAAGGAGGCTGTGCATAAGTCCAGCAATATGGGAGATTTCCTTTCACCACCCAAACCAAACTGCCAGCAACAGAGACTAACCCTGGGTCTCCAACATGGTTGCTCTTTCCTGGGGAGACCAACCACCCCTTGATGGCAAGTCAACTACATGGGGACTGTTCCACGCTGGCAGACCCAGAGACTTGTTCTAATAGGAATAGACCCATACTCAGAGCATGGGTTTGAAATTATTGCTTTTAGGGCCTTAGGCAGTACCATTATGGGAAAACTTACAGAGAGTTTGAGTCACCAGTGGAGGATCCCATTTAATATCACATACAAAAGGCCCACTGCACTTCAAAGAGGTGTGAGAACAGGCTCATGATGATGGGATACATTGGTTTTATTATATGTTAGAACATCTAGAAGTTGCAGTGTAGACAGGGTGAAGAAGAGGTCTACTGAAGGCATAGCTGAAGGTCATACCAGAGGCAATACTTTAAAAGGATGGGGAATCATCATCCAGGAATTATACTTCCTAGGTCAAAGATCTTTGTATAGTTCTGTATCTCCAAAGGAAAAAAATAATCAATGGATCCAGGAACCAAGAAATAGAAATAGAAGCCCTCTTACTACCAGTGACCAATTTGGGGAAATTTATACCTAATAACCCTCCAATTCTGGCCTCTGAATGGTTAGAGCTCTTGATCTGCACAGCAGGTATCCTTTATCCAGGTAACAGCAAATGAGGACTGTTGAATTATAAGCAGCAGCTTCTGTGTGGGCACCCACAGCACCTGCTACAGTCACCCAGTCCATCCGCTAGCACTGTGTAGGAGATGGTGGATGGAGTGAAGCCCTCAGAGGGAGGCAGTGTTCACGCCAGAGTCTTTCCATTGTCAGCTGATCAGATATTTTTTTATGTGTGTCACCACGGTCTCTTACTTCAACAGACTTTCTTCCTGTTTAGGCTGTAAATTATATGCCCTGTTTCTTCATGGCTTTACATGAATCTCGAAGTCCAAAATTTTGAAAAATAAAAAAAACCCTTTCATCTCATAGGGACCTGGATCTTGAAACAAAAATATTTATTTTCAAGACATTTTCTATGCTGTGAGTTTTAAATAAATTTACTTAGAAACTTCACTGACTTATCTTCTGTAGAATCTGCACAAAACTCACAGATGTCATAAATTGAATGGAAGACTATATATGGGTATCTCAAAGCAACGTGAAAATAATTCAGCAAACAGAATTTATATTAATTATCTCAATATGATTAACAAATATGAGGAGGAAGAAAAGGTAAGAAATGAAAGTTAGTAGGTACTGTTTAAATTTAAATGTAGATTAAAAGTATGATTTCTCATAACCTTTTCAACTTTAGAAAAATCTTTTATGCACTTTTATGTCAGTATATAAGAAATATTTATTTTAATGTCAATGCTTCTTATAGTATCACTTATTTCTATTTCATTAAATTTAAGTATAATTAAATAATATCTTAATTAAAATGTCAGCTATAGTAGGACTTTTAAAAAGTTGATGCATCTATCAATTATATCTCTTTAATCTTTTTTTTTTTCTGGATCTATACGTAGAAAAGTGTACATAGTGCAAATCAACAAGTGTTCAGAAAATGATTGCTAGATGTTAGAATTTTAAGGAATATAAAATGTTTCTTCATACTATATTGTTTTATTTGATTACTTATAATTAACATGCGTAATTATTATAGAGGTAACATTATTTAATCCTAGCAAAGAAAATCAAAGTAGAACCAAATATTGGAAGATGCCTGTAGTGTTCTCAGTAGATGGTAGAAGCTCAAACAATGCTGGCATCATTATGATCAAGGAATATCATCCTGTGAATATGAACTTGAATTCATTAGGACTTTTGTTTACATGAAGCAAGAGTTTTTATTTTTTAGGTAAAAACATATGATTGCATTTTTTTTTTTAAATCAAAGGTGGTTTATTTCACTCAACAACATGATATGGTTGGGTTTTAATTAAACCTCTGAGATGTAGTCTACAATCTGTACTTTGTCTCTGGCTCTATTTGATGGAGCTTTAACAACCAAATTATGTACACATATACCCATAAAGACCACATTTCCTTTGTTTAAGACCATAGTATTTAAAACTGCTCTCATAGTTAGCGATGAAGAGAATATTAGTGAAATGAATGTTTTGTAACTACAAAGCCCAAGAGAAAATTAAAGAGTGAAAGGATAATAAGCAATGCAGTTACATTCTGAAAAGCAAAAATAATCCAAAGACCAACCTTGAAAACAAAATTCAATGGGACTGATGAATAAAAAGAAACCAAATGTTTTTCTTCTGTTCTCATTAAATTCTGATGTATGGCAAGAATTTGGATTTCCTGTAAAATAAGAATGCTTCTATAGGACAAGTTCCAGAATTATTCAATCTTTACATGCTCCAAGGTTTATAGCAAATGCAAAAATGTACACACTCTGTGTAAATGGAAGAAAGCAATTCAGATATTTCACTTTTTGTTTCTTATAGAAACTCTTACTATCCAAGAAAGAGCTAAATAGTTGTTAAGCTAGTTGAAAGTTTTGAAGAAAAATTCTGAAATAAGGATTGACTGAATAAGTAAAATCTCCATTAGTTTCTTTCATGAAATATCACTTCAAAATTGTCTTAATATTTACTAGGAACATAGTATACTTTTGTGATCCTAATTTTATGGTTAGATTCTTATCATAGAAGTCCTTGATAGAAGGAAGATTGGTTTCAAAAATCTGATACTCAGGTGTCAGAAGGATTATCTTATTAAAAAATGTTAGAAAATGCAGACCAGGGATTACTTTTTGATGGTTAATTCTGAGTAATCTGGAGGTAATTGTATTTGTCATTGAGATAACTTATTAGTAAACAAGTCACTTTTCTATTCTACAAATTTGTGAAATCAAATGTTGTCAGTTTAAAGTTTGGAAGATATTTGGAATGTAAAATTCACTCTTTGCAAAAGGATAGTCATTCAATTTTTAAAACTATTTACAATTACTCAAGTTCAAATCGTGTTCCAGAGAATCCCAAGTTTATATTAGTCCATGAGTCACATTCCATTTAGATATTGGATAGACTGGATTCTAAGAACATGTGGAATTTTTAGCATCATTTTTTTTTTTTTTTAATTTGAGGAAAATTGTGGCTGCCTTGGGGCTGTGAGTGCACAAAGGACCTCTTTGAGTTAGTCAAATGTGTCTCGGGTTCCCCAAGGCCTATTCATGCATAGCGGCTGGCCTAGGGAGTCCGCTTAGGCTGTCTTTCAGTCCCTCCCACCCCTTTGGCTTTGTGCCTGTGTGCAGAGAACAAACAGTAGAACCATTTGGAATGACCCTGCAAGCTTCATTTAGAAATGGAGAAATTTGGATCCCATGAGTGTTCGCACCATTAGCTGATTCCTTAACCAGAAGGTTCACCATCGTTTGTGCAAATTGCTTTACCCATTAATGTGATTTTTATTTGCACTGCTTTTGTGACTAAGATGGGGTAATGATGTGGCAATTAAATCAGTTGCTTTATGCATAGCTATTATAATCAAAAAAGTGAATTAGTAGATCAATTCAGTGGTGCTGGGTTTTGTTTTGTTTTTCCTTAATTTATTATATTAATTAATGAATTATAAAAAAATCAATTAAGGATTTTAACAGTGGTAGTTGTTACTCATAATCTCTCCTGTGTGACTAGAAGATGGTACTTATAAGTTTTGGACTGTGATTTGAACCTGATATGAGTGGGTATACTCCATTATCATTGATGATCTTAGACATTAAATTCCTAAGTGTAGTCAGTTTGTCAGACAAATCCTACAGGGTAATTTGATACCACTCATTTGGTATGCTGGTATGCTCATTTACAACTAGTTTTCTTTACACAGGTCTTTACATCTTGTTCACTGTGGATAATGTTATTCAACATTCTTTGTATGGCATAGACTATAACATAGATTATGCCATGAAATAATTTGTATTTATCTATTTAACATCAGCAAGAAACCAGAAAATCATGCATATATTTTTAGAAGGTCATGGTAGTAAAAATATAAAAATCATTTCATCATAGATGCAGGAAGATTTCTTAGGAAATGCTCTCAAAGAAAGCTCAAATTCATAACTACATTAAGAACAATTATGATCAACACTGAAGTTTATAGATTCTTGTGATCTGATGGGATCAAAGCTCCAAACTATTAAAAATCCAAGGAAATTGCAAAAAAGGGTGATATTCAAGCTGCTTCCAGTGTTTTAAAGTACCTACTAGAGTCATGCATTTATGCATTGACTGCATAGATTAATTGAAATGTCTAGCTAATCTGATCTTGATGAAAAGTACACTCAGGTGTGCACATGTGTGTGCGCACACATACACATTTTCTAAGGCATATGGTAAGTAAGATCATGTGTTTTGTTTGGTAAGTTAAGTGAATAAGCAAACACATTTATCAACTTAAATACTTGGGGACCACTGTAGGGCATTAAATAATAAGGGCGTTCATAGCTGCAAAGTAGTTGGGAATCCCTAATCAAGCCCATGCATGTTTCAATAGTACAAAGTGTTCACTCTCTTCTTTGGCAAACCTTCTATCAGAGTGTTATTTTCGCTTTTATAATGTACAGACCTATATGAATTCAAGTAGCATAATTTTCAATCCTGTGCTTATTTTCTAGATAGTTTTCTGTGTGTCTGCTATATAAAGAAATTATTTTCTCACAGTTCTTAAGTCTGGAAATCCAAGGTCAAGGTGTGGGCAGGTTTGATTCCTTTGCTTGCAGATGGCCACCTCTTGTCTATGTCCTCTTATGGTCTTCCCTCTGTGACATATGTCTCTGGGATCTCTCAAGTTTCTGTTAAAAGGTCACCAGTCAAACTGAATTACTGCCTACCATAGGACCTCCTTTGAACTTAACCACCTCTTTAAAGGACAGTCTCCAAATACAGTCACATTTTGAGGTACTGGGAGTTACAAACTCAACATGAATTTTGCAGGGACACAACTCTGCCATAGCATGCAATGAATCTATTTTAATGGAGACAATAAATTATTTTAAAGAATTCCACTCAATAAATATTTACTGTGTGACACGAACAATGGTGTGTATTGTGTTACTTTGTGTGTGTGTGTGTGTGTGTGTGTGTGTGTGTGGAGGGGGACTCTTGCTCTTTTGTGGGAAAGACATAATAAAGATTTACTTCAGTTAAGCCTTCAAAGCACCTTGTTTGTATCTTTCTGTGATATAAAATCTGCCTGCTGTTTTTCAGTGTTTAGGTTGTAAATTTTTGAGGAGAGACACTGACTCATTTTATTTCTCCTAGTATTGGCCTGGTACAGAGCAGACCCTCAACAAATATTTATTGGATTGAACTGAACCTAACATAATTTAAAGTGAAATGTAATAGGTACCATGGCAGAGATGCAAACAAAGTATAATGAAGACAAAAAGAGGAAGACAATCATTCTGACTTGGGAAATTTAGGAGAGTTCCTGAGAGGACATTAAGGACACAGTTAGCTGGTATTTCAAGATATAAATCAGGATAGAATGGAAAGACTATACATACAGTCATATATATACCTACACACACATATATATATATTTATGTATCCCATTGATTCTACTTCTATGGAGACCCTGACTTGGACCCTTTATGTGTTGCTCTTTAACCCCAGACCCACATGTTTAGTTTCCAACTGACCTCTGTAATGTGAATGCTCACAGAAGCAGATCAAGTGCTGCATATTCAGACCCAAACGTCTCAAATTCTTCTTCAACCTGGTCTCCCCAGCTGTACGCCACTCCTCATTTTTTTTTTTTTTTTTTTGCGGGGCCAGGGATTGAACCCAGGACCTTGTGCTTGCAAGGCAAGCACTCTCCTGACTGAGTTATCTCCCCGGCCCTGCCACCCCTCATTTATGGCGTCATCCTACTCCCATATCTGAAATCTCCACCTTCAGATTGTCCGCCCTCCCCCTTTTCACTCCTCTCATCTGGTCAGTTTCCAGTTGCCTCGCTTCCATTCCACTTGTAAGAATATATAAGGTAGTTAATAAGGAAGAGATTCAAAAGGAACAAACTGTACAACCTCAAAGTACTGATTTGTGACTTGGTCAAATTGATTGTTTAACATGTGAAAGGGAATAGATCAATCTGAGCTATTAAAAAATAAATCCAATAGTCAGTCATGCTTCATTCTACAGCAATGACATCCAGTTAGTATTAATTAAACATTAAGTTGTTTAGATCCAAAGGGTTCCAGAAATCTCTTGATAAAGCCTAAATTCTATCATGTCACATTCATAAATAAAAATTCGGGTAGAAACCTGTCTTAATTTTATTGACGGATTTAGATGTTATGATCATTGCTAAAGTATACCAATCGAGGTGTGGAGTAGAATTAGATATTAAAATATTTTTTTCAAAGCAACTTAAGTCAGCTCCTGTCTTTTTCCTTCTTTCTTGGGCAATGTCTATTCTGCAACTAGAATCACCTAAATTTGAGGGCAGTGTGTTTATTTTTGAGGACGAAACCTGTGAAGAGTGGATACGTTATTTAATAGAATTAATTACAATCAGATAAGCAAAACTTATTATTATGATTCTGACATTTGAAGGATTACAGAAATAACCCTGTTTTATGGAACCACAGAATAGCACTAAATATGATAGAGCAGGTATATTCCCTAAAGTGCTTGATCTGTATGCTCACTGATTAGTCCTCATTCTTGGGTCTTTATCCTCATTTTTGATTCGTGGGGGGGCTTACCTGCCTTAGAAGGTGCAAAGTTCCTAGACTGAGTCCTGAGTTTAATTCTTAGGAAACACTTCAGTTCTTCATTGCATTGTTTATTCTTTGTAAAATAGAGATTATAACAATAACACTCTCCTCAAAAATGGCTATAATGATAAAATGTATTCATGCATGAAAAGGAAATGTAATGTTATAGGGGAACATTAATTCTTAGAAATATTTATGCTATATGAAATTTAAATTGTTAATGCTTTTAAACCTCAACGAGACTACTTATTTTCCCATTCATTGGAATGCCCTCAGTTTCTGCTTTTTATCCTGTTTTGTTTGTTATGCTGTGATGATCCTTTTGACTAGAGAAGCAATGTACCTGATCTTTATCAAGTTATATAAATAGCACTGATTGGGGACTTGGGCTTGGAGACATTGTGAAGGAGACCATGTACTATGTATTCTGTATGTACTATGAATTCACACACAGGAGTACAGAGTTTGGAAACGATGATACTTGAGTGGTTTGTGGTGGAGTGTTACCATGGTTCTATTCACGCAGGTATAGTTTAATCTGTTAAATAAGGTGGGGTTTCTTAGTCTATTTTTAGCATTTCTCTTCTACCTACAGGGGATTTTAGAAGATTACTATTCACTTAGCCTATTTTAAAATAACTAGTACTTTATGTTTCAAAATGCCTTCCACAATAGGAATCTCTCCCAGTAGAGGAAGTATTTAGCTGTAAACAGTAGATGTATTCATCCCTAGCCAAGTGTGTGGATTTGGGCTAAAATGCATACATGTGTCTATTAAAAGTTTTATTATAGTAGATTCCTGACATGTGACTTCTAGCATACTGTTATATAAATATTCAAGGGATAAACTTGACTCAATATTCGTGGTGTAAATTTCCACTACAAAGTAAATTTCTCCATGTGAACTTTAAAATTACATTTAACTAGAATAAGACAAAACAAAAAAATCATTCCATGGTGATTCCTTTAGGAATGTAAATTGCTTCAAAGTCCAGAGAGTACAATTGACTTTAGCATGATATCTAGTTAATTGAGTTTGTGAGTTTTGAGTTCAGATAGGTCAGTTAGCTTCATAATATTATTTTTACAAGTGCTTGTCTTTGCTTTCAGCCGGAATCAGGGGGGATTTAGAGACATATTAGCAGAATCCTTCCTCCTCTTATTTTTCAGAAACTCAGCATAGGATATTGAAAAGAGGACACAGATATGGTCCTTGTATGTGACAAGGTATTTTTTTAAATATGTGAGTAGTATCATTTCTAATTAGTATCATTTCTAATGCTTATCACCATCTGAAGCATTTTTAAGGTTCTTTAATATCTCTCAATCTAGGACAAATTCAATTTCAGATGAAATGAAGTTCATATAACTTGACTGATTGATTTTATATAGCTAAAGTTATTTTCCATTATTTGCCTAAGAGGATGCCAACAAAGTAAGTTGTAGAACTTAATTAAATACATGAATTGTATAAAATGTATAAATTGATAGATTTGATAAGTTCATAAAAGTGTAACCTCCATTTGGATAATACTAACTCAGAATATTCCTTGACCACTGTAACTGGACAACATTTAATGCTGTGGTATAGAAAACATTTGCCCAGTGGATTGTACATTTTCAAGCTGATCATTAATTTGGAAGTTTTACTTTTCTCTGTCAGAAATAGCATTAGCTCTCTTTCCTGCTTATAGAACTGAAAGAAACTAAATAATCTTCCTTTGGTTCTGACAGTGGCTGTCTCACTCAGAGCTTAGAATACCACATAAACAGAGGAAGAGAATATGTCTGGGTTAGCATGTAAAACATGCAGATGACATTTTGCAAGCTTATTACAAGGGAAACATTCCCTGCTCAGCTATGCCACAAAGTGGTTGAATATACAGCTTGGAATTAGACAGTTCTGCACCTGAATTACAGCTTATTTTCCAGCTCTGTGACTGTAGGATTCATGCAATCCCTGTGAGCCTCAGTTTCTTCAACTATAAAGGGGAAGTAAAAGTATCTACCTTGTAAGGTTCTGTAAATATGATACAAGTTGATAAATGTAATACATTTAACACAGTGGAAATTTTGAGTAGGCAGAGTGAGTAAATATTATTAGATTGTGGATATCATACGTCAGCTTTTAGCATGGGAAAAGCTAGATACTGAAAATAAGACCCTGATGCTCAAGTAAACAGTTCATAATAGGTTAGGATGGCACAGAATCTGTGAAATAACCATTAAAGCAAAAGATGCTAAAAAAAGAGACATTCAGGCAAAACAAATGGTATTCTCTTAGCCATACTAGCTGAAGTGTTTTTTTACCAGTTCCACTCTGAGAAGGTCATGGAACTTTATTGAGATCTTCATTTTTATCCATGGAATATTTATCATAAATGCTATGTATATGATGTATAGTATCCACTTATTTATAGCATTTGCATATACACCAAACAGAACTATAGTATCAGTATATATCTAATTCATGCTTGGGATTATTCATTCATCATATTCTCAAACTTTTTATTACCTTTAAGTTTTATTTCAGAGGTAAAACTTCTCTAGTGTTTTAGTCAGCTTTTTCACTGCTGTGACCAAAAGACCTGACAAGAACAATTTTAAGGAGGAAAAGTTTATTTTGGGGCTCACAGTTTCAGAGGTCTCAGTCCAAAGGCAGTCAGCTCCATTCTTTGGGGCTTGAAGTGAGGCAGAACATCATGGCAGAAGGGTGTGTTGGAGCAAAGCGGCTCAAGACATGATCAGGAAGCAGAGAGACTCCACTCACCAGATAAAAAATATATACCCAAGGGCACATCCCCAGTGACCCACCTCTTCCAGCTACATTCCATCTGCCTTCTGTTAATCCCTTTCAGGGCATTAATTCACTGATTGGGTTAAGGCTGTCCTACCCAATCATTTCACCTTTAAACCTTCTTACATCGTCTCACACATGAGCTTTTGGGAGACACTTACATCCTAACCATAACAACCAGAGAAGGAGGAGATAATAAAAACTTTGGTTTTAATAAAACAAGACCAAAAGGGCACTTTGGATGTGATTATACAGAAAGAACTAAACTAGATGGACCTGACTCCCCTCTACAGTCAAGATTCAAAAGTGGGCAAATTAATGAACAGCATGGATTTGAAAACCATAGGCCTGATGTGCTTGGGCTTGGGTTTTGCCTTTCCACTTGAGAGTTTGGATGATATATATATATATATTTTTTTTTCGTGGTGCTGGGGATTGAACCCAGGGACTTGTGCTTGCAAGGCAAGCACCCTACCAACTGAGCTATATCCTTAATATGATATTCTTAATTTATCTGAGATTTATTTTTCCTGTATATAAACTGAATATAAAACTGCCTTCAATGATCATTGGATAATTAAAAACACTTGAATGTGTCCTGAGTAGAACTGAACATATTAGGTACCTGATAAATGTTAAGTTCGTTTGCCTTTTCTTTTCCTTTTGCAAATGCTGCATTATCTAAAGGGAAATTTTGTTTTGGGGAGAGGAATCTGGCTATGCTGCAACACTGAAAGGTGTTTGAGATAATTAGGGATGAAGAAATAGAATTAGGAGCTGGCGTTTTTGCTCAGTGGTAGAGAACTCCCCTAGCATGTGTGAGGCATTGGGTTTGATTCTCAGCACTGCATATACATAAATAAAACATAAAGGTCCATCAACAACTAAAAAATGTTTAAAAAGAAATAGAATTATTTCTGCTGCTAGTTGGAAAACTAAAGGAGTGAGATAAGCAATGGACGTACTTTACGTTTATGAAAAGTATAGAGTTTGTATTAACACATTTGCATGCTTTCCTATTGTTGATTTTAGTTTGGAAACTATTTTGGACCCTGTTAAAGACTTGAGTTGAAGCAAATATGAAAGTATTAAGATAACAAAAAATTTCCCACATTTTGTCTCCATTGTATTTTAGGGAAAACTCAAATCTTCCATATATTTTCCAAACTGGATTCAGGTAGAATCTCTCTTAACTTACATTTACAATATGCTCTCAGATATACCACCATCGTGGTGCTTTGTTAATTATTAATTTGTTTTAGCTCTTATGTTTATCAAGCCTTGCTGAGAATAGCTACTGTTCATCTAACTTTGTATTTTGCCAACATTTATTTTCATGGTGTTCTTGTTTTAATGTGATAGGGTTTATTTTTAGAAACTTGAGAGAATTTTAAAAAAATTCCTAGTTAGTAGTTCACAGAAAAATTATTACCTGTACCCTTTGCATAGTGTATGGGTGAGACAGGGTTCTGAGGTCTGAACTTAGGAGCTCTCTACTTGTAACCTGCATTCCCAGCCCTTTTTATTTTATTTATTTTGGGACAGGGTCTCACTATGCTGTGAAGGCAGGCCTACAAAGAGTTGTGTAGATTGTTACACAAATGGGCACACACACGTGTTTTTATTCAGAACCCTGTCTTTTTTGGGGTTTGGTCCTTCAAGAACTGCAGGATAACTAAAACTCCATGTTGAACTAAATGAGTATTATTGTTTTCCCAGTCAACAACTTATTATTTCTGTGACTAATCTAAAGAACAGATGATTTTTTGGAGGGTGAATTTGAGGTGGGGTGGGGGAGGATGGGAGGGATAAAGGGAGTGAAAAGAGGGTGATCATGAGCTGAAACTGATTTCTATGCATGTGCGAGTTTTTCAGGATGAACCCAACTATTGTATATCACTATGAAGCTACAATTAAAAAAAAAAAAAACCAAATGGATGAATTTAGTACACTGCATTTTGATAACTTTCTTCTATTGGTAGGAGTTAAGTTGCAGGAAATTTTGGTGCTGTAATTGGGTTCATTTATTTCTGCTTCAGAGTGTAAAACTTCCCTAGAGAAGGAAGAGGTCAGGATGGATAATGAGGGGTCAATTGCATAGAAAGATGATTTAGGCTTGCTGTGAAGGTAAAATTTTCAATATTTGGGCCAAGAAAGTGACACACATGAGATAAGTAGGAAGAGTGGGCTAGTGTGAGATTACCAGACTCACACTTCATGAGGTCTAGGTAGCTAGGGTAATCTAGCTGTGGGATCTAGGGTGGTCTGGAGCCCACATTCGCACAGACCAAACAACCACTTCAGGAAACCTCATGTGGGTTTTGAGGTTCTTGAAGCTACCTGTCTTCGAATGGGTCAAATTTGAGTAAGAGGGTGAAGAAGGGAACTACTAAGACTTGGGATCACTCTAAGCAAAAGTAAAGAAAGAAAATTAGCCTAGGGAACTGGGAATGATCTTAGGGAGAAGCCTGGCTTTAGGGTGGTAATACTCCACCAGGGATGATTTCACCAACATGTGACATTTGGCGAGGTCTATATATATTTTTGATTGTCACAACTGGAGAAGAATGCTACTGGCATCTAATGGATAGGTAGATACCAGGGGGATGTCAAACACCATGCACAAGTCATCTCGTCAAAACAGGATTTTTAGTCCATAATGGTGGTACTGCTACAGTCAAGAGACTGCTGTATCTAAGTGAATGTGCGTGTTGAATAGGAGAAGGTAAAAATTGGTGTTATAGCCTTCAGTTTAAAATACTTCTGAATGAAAGGTATTACTTAATTTAATTTAAACATGGAAGGTTCTAAGAAATGGCTTAGGCAGTCAGAAGGCTTCACTGTCCTTCTGTCCTTGTTATGGTTCATGTAAGTTGCTTTTTGATGAATAGAATGGATGTTAGGTATTGTTTACCCATCTGTAAAATGAGGCTGATCAAGCTGGACATTCACTTCGGCATCATTGGAGCTGGCGCATAAACAAGGCCCAGGAATCTAGTGAGTCCAACAGACCACTTGCTCTGGAAAGACAACCTGGAAAGACTCTCAACCTGTCCTGTGTCCAGCTGTTTAGTAGGCTATATTGAACAGAAGGCTAACTGAATTCTGCCACTGAAATGCTGTAGAATTTTCTTCTGGTGAATTTTCCATGTAGGCCACTCTCTTAGTCTATTCAGCTACTATAACAAGATACCATGAGTTGGGTGGCTTGTAAACACAGAAACTTATTTCACATGGTTCCAAAAACTAAGCAGTCCAAGATCAAGGTGTTGACAGAGTCAGTATCTGTGGTCCCAGATACTTTCTCCCAGATACTGCCTTCTTGCTGTGTCCTCAACGTAGTGGAAGGGCCAAGGCAGGTTTCTAGAGCCTATTTTATAAGGACACTAATCTCATTCATGATGGCTCTGTCCTCATGACCTGATTACATCCCCCAAATACCCTAATTCCTAACACCATCAGCTTGGGGGTCAGGATTTTAACATATGAATTTGAGGGGTCACAAAAATTCAGAGCAGAGAAGCCACTGTTGGAACACCTGAATGGCTGGAAAGAAGAACCTTCCTTGAGTGTAAGAAACAGGTGGTATGAGTTTCATTGGCGTAAGTGGTAGCATCATCTCTGTGTCTTGCTTTCATGTTGATGTATCACAAGTGTTGAGGCTGTGGGAGAGAGGAACTATAGGTTTTCTCTTCCCCTAACCATTGGTTGCTACCAAAAAGAAATCCAGTAATTATGAATTCGCGACAGGCTTAGGTTTATTGAGTGAAGTAAAATCAGGGAAAACCTCAAAAGCAAAGTATAAAATTGTGTGCAAGCCAAGAACTTGATGTAATGGGAAATTGGTAGCAGGGGATAATTACTTAATTATTAATGCTTAAAATGAAGAACATGGGATATTTGTTGGAAAAAAAGCTAGTGGGAGAGCTGTTAAAATAATGAGGTGTGAAATCATGAGACTCAAGATTTTATTGGAGTCAGTAGAACCTGAGACAAAGCAGAGAGGTATGTTGAAGAACTGACAATAATAATAGCTAAAATTTACAGTTCTCTGTTTTTTAATTATGTGCTAAACCCTTTTATACATTATTCTACTTAAACATCAAAATCACTATTATTATCTCTTAATAAACTCTGTTATGACTCTATTTTGTAGGTGAGAAAAGTTAAGCACCAAGGATTTATGTCAGGTCATAGTATTAATAAGTGGTGGATCAGAGTGTCTGAGACAGGTTAGTGCAAGCTGACCCACTGAATCCAGGTGATGCTGATTTCCAAAATGGGAATGTTAGAGATGGAGTCAATTTTAGTTTGGAAGGGAGAAGGGTGTGTGTGGGTCTGCCAAATTTGAGGTGAAATATGGAAGAATTGAGGAGGGGTTGTTGGCATAAGAAGCACTGCCCAGAGGGTCTGTCAAAGCTGGACTGAAATAGAGCCAAAGCCATAATTCCAGTAAGTTTAATCATCTTTTTTTTTTTTTCTTTTATGGATCTATTTGTTCTCTTTTTTTTGGTAGATTTATTTAACTTTTTAAAAAAGATTTTTTAGTTTCAGAGGGACACAATGCCTTTATTTTATGTGGTGCTCAGGATCGAACCCAGTGCCTCACACATGCTAGGCAGGCACATTACCACTGAGCCACAACCCCAGCCCCTTTATTTAACTTTTAGTGCTTCAATGATTCTAGCTTGCAACAGTCGATAAATTTTGCCTTCCTGCAGGGACAGTATAGGAATTGGGCTCTTCAAAGACTTGTATCAAGAAAACCATGTGTTGGAGCTAGAAAAACTGATTAATCATATGCAGAAGACTGAGACTAGACCCTTATTGCTCACCCTGCACAAAAATCAACTCAAAATGGACCAAGAACCTAGGAATTAGACCAGAAACTCTTCAATGCCTAGAAGAAAATGTAGGGTCAACCCTCCAGCATACAGGCACAGGCAACAACTTTCTCAATACGACCCCTAAAGCTCAGGAAAGAATGCCAAGAATTAATAAATAAGATGACATCAAATAAAGTTTCTGCATAGCAAAGAAAACAAGAATGTGAAGATAAAATCTACAGAATGGAGGAAAATCTTTGTTAACTACTCTTTTGACAGGATTAATATTTAAAATATATAAATAACTAAAAAAATTTAACACCCAAAAAACCAATAACTCAATGGGCAAATGAGTTAAACAGATACTTCTCAAAAGAAGAAATACAAATGGCCAATTGAAGCAAATTCCAATCCGGGTGTTAAATGATGCTGAGAAATTAAAACCACAAGCCAAAACAGTTTATTTATAAAAACTTAATAACTTGCTCATCAGGACTACTTTGATAGTAGTCACTCATTTCACTCATTTCAACACCTTCCTTTACTATGCCCACTAATCCAAAATTATTGTGTCATTAACTTGGTCCAATCCCAACTGGTTCTCTGCTCTTCAGGAACTACCTTAAAGTCATTCATGATGGGTCTCCATAACCCTGTAAATACTCTCCCTATAATTCTTCCTTTGGAGATTCAAAGACTTTGTGAAGGTTGCAGTCTTGCTTGCTATAGTATAAGAAAATTCTCTTTTCTTGATCAGTAGGTGTTTCTCATTGACTTCATGGGGTGTTTTGATTGAACTAACATGTATTTTATTGAATAAACATGTAAGAGATGAGTTACTAAATAGATGTGAGCACTAAAGCTTATAAAAGTACTTCAAGAAAGTACGCAGACTATAGGGTCAAATTCATTCAGTCTTTTTGGAAAGCACATTTGCACATGACTGGTTTGTGGGTTTCTTTCCTCTTTAAGAATGCCTTGATGTTGCTTTGAGTGGGATTCAGCATGCATTGTTTGAGGGGCAGGGGAGAAAGGGAATGGAGTGCATTTATATCAGGTGATTTTTGTCTTGACTACCTCCTATACTTGGGGTTATGCCTAAATCACTAGCTTCTAGAAAGGCATACAATATGGAGGGGTTCGTGTATTTGAATGAGAGAATACAATTTAAACAATGATGAAGAGGAAGTAGAATGAAAATGCTAGTGAATACTTTCTTAAACGGAATGGCATAATCGATTCCTAAATAAAGACTAAAAATTGATTCTTGAGGGAGCAAAAAAAAAGTTTTAGATATTATAAATGGATTGTGGTCTTACAAAACACCACAGTAGATAACCACATATATACCTGCGGTATTAAAATTTTATAGGGAGAGGGTGACTGACTAGGGAAAGAAAATGTGTAAAAAGGGTTCTGAGGGGAGCAGTAATGAAAAAACAAATTTGAGAAACAGCCCTCTTGGGGTAGTTTCTTTTGGGTGGCCAAGATTTAAATTCTTCACATTTGGTTCAAAGACTTCAAATCTAATACCAAATCTGGTACAACCACTCATGGCTATACCAGACAAAAATGTTTGGTAATTTAAAAAAAAGAACCAAATATGTATTTAAAACATATACTTATGTGAAAAAAAAATGTGTACATTAGTGCCTCCATAGATTTTGCTTTACGTGAAACTGGTGCCTGTGTGTGTGTGTGTGTGTGAGACCTCTCACCTTAACTATTCTATGGATCTCTTGATGTCAAATTCATATGGAAATTCATTTGGAAACGAGATTAACTTAAGTCTACCAACACTGGCAGCCTGTAGAGAAAGCTATAAATGAGGCAAGTCTTGCCCTGGAAAACATAACAAGCCCAATATTTACTGTACTCCATTACATTACAAGATGTACCAGTCAAAATTAATCAATTATAGCCACTAGACAGCAAATAATTAACATGTCTCATTATATCATTCATCTTCTCAGCTGGCAGAAAGACTCGATAATGTGTTCTGTGTGCAACTTGACTGTTTGCATTTAATTTGTATTGTAATCAGAAAATGCTCAAAGATTCTTAATACATTAGGTAGCAAAAGACACTGGCCTAGGCTTATTGACACAGCATCTAGTCATTTCTTTCTAAACAGTTAGAGTTTCCAGGAAATATTAAGTGCTAAAATAGATGCTATCTACATAAACATATTTACCAAAATAAAATTATCCTGAAAATTGGTCCTTCAAACACTTTAATGTTGTGTAGGTGTGATATGGGAGAGAGCTCTTGGTTCATAATGTAATGAAGACTACAATAATCTAAATTTTAATGGGTAGAAGAACATCTGCAGCCATTATTCATAAAAAATGCAAACTAATAGGCCTATGCTTGTCTCTTTCAATTTTCAGACTAATGGTTACTGTGTTCCATACCTCTCAGATTACGGAATCCAATAATCACACTCTAGGCAGCTCTATGTTTCCATTTCCAGAAAATAGAGCACCAGTAGTAGAAATAAAAATGTATGTTCATGAGCACATATTGAAGGCCCGTGATAAACCGACCAGTTTATTGGATACTTTACATGTTATTGAGAATAACAGAAACTCCATTGCAACTTTGCGAAGTTGCTTTTACCACTGCCACTAATTACTGTCCCTAGCCTTTCTCCTTGTCAGTATTACTTTATTACATCTTTCATAATACCTTTTTTCCCCTACCAGTAAGGAACTGCAGGCTCACAGATATTAATATCCTTAAACTTGATGATGAACTTAAAAAATGTCAGATTCCACATGTAAGTGAAATGATTCAATATTTTTCTTTCTGTGTCTGGCTTATTTCACTTGGCACACATGGAATAAAAAATAAGTCCACGTACAGAGACAAGGAATACAGCAGTGACCACATAGGCAGGGGAAGGAGGAAACGTAGTTCAAAGGATACCGAACAGCAGATATCTGGGATGAACAAGTCTAGAGGTCATTAGGGCCACCTGAGGACTAAAATCAGTAAAAGTGCATTATATTGGGGATTTTTGTGAAATAAGTTGATTTTAGCTACTTTTCCTCTCAGTCATTTTCAGAATCCTCTTTCTCCTAAAAGTTCATGATGAATAGACATGTCGATTTGTGTCACTAATAAGCATTTTGTTATCGATTGTATCCCATAATGTCATACTGTAAACCTCAAAGACACATGAGGGAATTTATTTTTAAGGAGTGGTAGAACAGAGGTAAGAATCCAAATCTGGCCAATTCAAATCTCTGACCTTTTCAGAGGACTGTTGTGGGGTTTTGGGAGCTAGCATCATTTTTAATAACACTTAGTCATTTTGCCTACTTCTCAACAAAGGCCTTCCTTTGGGGGAACTTATATCTAATGGGGTTGACAGAAAATAAAACAAAAAAACATGTTAGGGAGTTGATGACAAGTGTCCTGAAGAATATCAAGGTAAGGGGAAAGAGCTGGTGGAGGCAGTGTTAGTCTCTGTGGACTGATCTGAGCTGAGAACTGCACTGAGCGCATCCTAGGCCCAAGGATGTAAGGAGGGATGAGAAAAAGGAGTTAATCGCACAGCAAGGAAGACCCAGAATCTGGAGAAGTGGGGAGGTAGGTGGGTCATTATTTGTGGTAGTAAGACAGAGAGAGGAGATAAGGTTGGGTTGGGGCCCGGTAGACCATGGTAAAGGATTTTGGATTGTTTTCCTTGAGTGAGAGAGAAATCCCTGGAGAGTTTTGAAGAGTAATATAATCTGACACATTTTTCAAATGAACACTGTGGTGTGTGTGTGTGTGTGTGTGTGTGTGTGTGTAGTGATCTGGCAATGGTGGGAGAGCTAGAAGGTGGAAGGCCAACTAGGAGCCTATGATAATAGTCCGGTGGCTTTGGGGTGGGCCAACACTGTGGAAATGATGAATAGTGATAGCATTTAGGATGTGTTTTTAAGGAAGAAATGAGGAGATGGATTGAGTAACTGCATATCCAATGTGAGAGAAGAACAGATATCAGGAAGATTCCAAGGGTTGGGATTCATAACACTGGCAGGATGATGCTGTCTGAGAAGAGGAAAACTGGAGAAGGATAGGTTTTGGAAGATTAAAGAAATCATTTTTGGACATATTAGTTTTGAAATGTTTTATTAGACGACCCAACAATTTTTGATTCCTCAAGTATTTCATATTCCCTCTGTTTATAAGGTTCTCCATCTTTTAGGAATAGTAAACCAAGAACAGATAGTACTGTACTTAGACTATTTATAATTTCCTTGTCCTTATTTTCATTATTTATAATTGAGGTGTAGATGGTTTTTCCAATTCCAAATTCTATTAGGAGGTTTTAAAAAACACTTCACTCTTTCATAGTGATTTATTTGACAATAATTCTTTCACACCATGCTGTACTTTTAACCACATAGTTTTTTTAAGGATTCTCACTAGTTCTGACATTTAGAAATCCTTGTCTAATACTTATGAAATCATTATTATTTATTGTAGAGTTCTGATGCATTATATTTTCTGCTAGTGTTGCTTTAGTTTTTCATAAAATTTATATTTCTTCACTAAAGCCAATTTTAATATCATCCACATTTGACTTGATGGAGCCTGTGTCAGAGTGCCTCTGTTTTGTTCTTGGATGACACTTTACTTGAACAGGCACTTTTCAGCGCTGAAGAATACATTTCCTAAAACAATGACGTCAAGAAACAGAAAAAAATTTGTCTACCTGACAAGATACTAGCTGTGGATTCCTACAAGTAGAAATGAAGCATAGAGGTTAAAACTAAGTTCTGGGTTTTCTACTTCTTACTCTGTGGTCTGGAATAAAGTACTTACTACCTCTAAAGGTATTCAGTTTTTGTTTAATTAATTAAAATAATAATAGAAACAATGAGTTTGTTAGGAAAATAAATGAGATAATCCACATGAAGTTATTGACACAACAGGATGCCTGGTACACAGTAGATACTTAATAATTGACATAATTATCATTATTTTTATTACTATTATCAGTAAAGGATAAAATGTTGTATCAAAGGATCTTCTTAGCACTTAACTCTTTGCAAACAATTGACATGGTCTCTGATGGCTATAGATATGAAAAGCATAGTCAGTTTTCTCCAAAAATTTACAACCTACTTGCAAAAATAAGAGTTCTATTCTTGGACATAATATAATTAAAACATTAAAAAGTGGTTTAAGAAGGAGATAAATTATGACAAAATAGTACAGATTTATGTCCTTGGAGTGCATTGATAAAAGTTGCCAGGGCACTCAGAAGTGAGAGAGGGATAATTTCTGGCCCAGGGTGATTACAGAGAACTTTTGGAAAACAGTGGAATTTGAAGTGGATCTTAGGGAAGGAACAGCATTTACTTCATTAAAGAAGAAAGCAGAAATTTTGAGCAGATGAAATCTGGGAAAAGCACAGAACTGAGAAGAGGTAAGTGCGTTTATAGAAACAGTTTTTGAAAGTGCTGTGGGTTTTATCACAGCAAAGCAAATTATTCTGATAAATGTTTTTCTGAAGTTCTCTTGGCAAAATAGAATTAAAAACTAGAAAAATGAATGAATGTAACTCAGAGAAAAATAAGCGAATTAAAATTTGTCAAGCGAAAGATAAAAAGTTTAGAAAATTTCAGTGAGGAGTGCTTGTGGCAATATTGTAGAGATCTTTCTATTTGTTTTTCTAGTAGCAGGGGCTTTGTACTTGAGTTTTCCAGACAACCATTTGGAAGTAGAGAAAACACTACTCTTGAGAATAAAAATGTTTTAAGACCTTTGGCACTGTTATAAGTTTCAAGACTTTATTTTGGAACTCAAAACCCAACAGTTTGACCATATTTTTTTCCTGGGCTACTTTCAAGTGCTCCCTTGAGTTACTGTTTACTGCTGACAAAATGGAAACACAAGAAAAAAAAAAATCTTGGTTAGTATCTTATACTTTTATTTTGCCACAAGTGCTATGTAGTCGTGAGGACCGGATCATCCAAAATGCAAAAATAATAACAGATCAGACAAAATGCTAGGTGATATTTAATTCATTTCTGTATTTTGAACACATGAAATCAGGTATACATATATTAATAATGATAAGTTTTACATGGGGAACAAATATTTGAAGACTATCACATTAAGAGGATGACAAATGATTAACTCTTGACTAGTCTTGGAACTGGGAATTCTCAAAGTACATAGATGGGAAAAGGGCCTTCCGTGTGCAGGAAACTACAGAGTGGAGAAAAGGCATATGGGCACAAGGGGCTTATAAGTGTGTGTGTGTGTGTGTGTGTGTGTGTGTGTGTGTGTGTGTGTGTGTATGAGAGAGAGAGAGAGAGAGAGAGAGAGAGAGAGAGAGAGAGAGAGAGAGATTGAAATATTTTAGAGAAGAGAAGAGAAGAGAGGAAGAAGGGCATGAGAGAGTGACCAATGAACCAATGATGAGATCAGAATGTTAGACAAGGCTATAATCTTTGAAGAGTTTTACATATCATGCTAGAGGCCACGAAGAATTACTGGAGAAATTATTGCTATGTCGTATTTGGTACCCAATGTAATGGAGGCGAGCTTCCTTCGAGAAAAGGTGTTTCCATCTTTCAGAAGAAAAATGTAGTACTCCAGAAAAGTTTTTGAGACATTTAAAGTAAAATGGACAGAACATGGTACTATGGTTTGCATAGTGTCCCCACAAAGTCCATGTGGTACAAGTGTGGTTTCCAGAGTGGCACAATTAAGGAAATTAGGTGGGCCTTTAAGAAAGGTCCTTGGGACACTGGGGCATGCTCTTAAAGGGCATTGTGGGACACTGCCTCCTTCCTTTCTCACTCAATCTCTCTCTCTCTCTCTCTCTCTCTCTCTGTCTTTCTCTCTCTCTCTCTCTCTCTCTCTCTCTCTCTCTCTCTCTCTCTTTTTGTTTTCTGGCTCATGACTTCAGGGTTTGCTCCTATCATGATGTGTCTTCCTTGCAAGAGGTCTAAAGCATGGGATTGCCTGATCTTGGATTGGAACCTCCAGAACCATGACTTCAGCACACAGTTACTCTTTCTAAGTTTATTACCTCAGGTATTTTGTTAAAGTAATATGGGGTTGATTAATAATTGGTTGCTAACTGGCCATTGTTATGGGGCACAACTTAAGAACAGACTGATCACCACTGAGAAGTCCAAATTTGAGAATCTTTATTAAGCCGGCCGGCTGACTGACTCACACAATGCCCTAAAAAAATGGCTATTGAGGTAACAGCCCCAACCACAGGGTTGTAGGAGTTCTTACACCAAAAATCACATCAATAATAAGTGTGTGTTGCTATGATTTTAAATTACAAACTAACATCATGAGATCATTGACAGAGGGGGAAGTGGGTCACCTAGGTACAAACTAAAGAATGGTTACTAATAACCACACAATTACCGTTTACATGGTACATTGGTTAGGAGCAATAGAGATCAAAAGAGAGCAATTTTTCATTACATAAGAATTGTCATTTTGTATTGCTAAACATGTCACACTAAGTAACTGATGATGGGGACAGAGGTGGGGTGTTCCCATGGGAGAAGCTTATTTCCTACATAACATGGAGTCTCAGAGCAAAATGGAGTCTGCTGGCCTATAACATTCTCATGGAGCCAGATCTATCAGCCAGATCTATCAGTCCATCACAGCCATGAGGACTGAAGGAGAGGAAGGTATCTCAGATGTCCTCCAGGGTTCCAACTAAGGTGACTGGGCAGCATAAGTTTTTTTTAGCAAATATTTATTAAGTGGGTTTAGAAGTAGGTTTTAGGTTTGCTGATAGATTTGGGGCATACAAAGTTAACTGAGAGTTTAATGGAAGAGACAAACTAGTGAACACTCAATTATATTATAGTTGATGAGTATCATTATTCATTCTAATAAATAATACAGGAGGGAAATAAAGCAGATATAGGAAATAAGGAAAGGTAACATATTCAGTTCTAGACATAAAAAAACATCAAGGGATCTCTAGAACCACAAACCACAAGTGAGAAAGTAGGGCCATGCTGAAAGAAGTAAGGGATGGAGAAACAAGAATGAGCCTGGGTTTGACTTGTTGCCTGTCTTCATCCCGTAGGTTTGTAACCTAAGTAATAATTTCATCATCTGCAAAATGGGATTCAGGTCAGCTTCCCTGCAGAGTTAATGAGGGTGAGAAAGAGTAATATATAACATGTTGATGATGCTCCAGTGGGTAAGAGATGACTCCGGCCCAGTCCAGTGAGCAAGAGATGCCCTGGCTTCCTGCCTTGTGACCTAAGGGGTTTGCTTTGAACATCATCTTGTTACTATTGATTATTCAGGTCTATGATATCAGAACCATTTCCCTGCCTTTGGTTGATGATAATAATCTTTAAAATAATCTGTAAATCTCTTAAAATTAGGCCCTTATGATTTTTTCAGACTGTACATATCAATCAGTGTTTGCATATAAAAAGCACTTTCTAACTTTATCTTTAGGATGATGAGGGCAATCATTTTCAAGATAGCATTTGAATGATAATAGATATTTTGAGATTCATTAAGAAACTCAAGGGCTGGGGAGATAGCTCATTTGGTAGAGTGCTTGCCTTGCAAGCCCTGGGTTCGATCCCCAGCACCACAAAAAAAAAAAAAAAAAAAAAAGAAACCCAATCATTAGTTTATACAAGTGTCCTCTCATTGTCAGAGGCTGATTTCCATGCGTGTAACTGAACAAAAATTGCAATCTTGGTCTTTAATAAATAAAGTATCTTCTTTTGATTTATGAGGAAGTGTGGATTTGGAATCAGAAAGACCTTAGATTTAGCCTTGGCTTGTTTTCTCAGTTCCTTGAGTGGGTTTGGACAAGTTTTTAATGTCTCTGAACTTTAGTTTTGTCAAGGTTAAAATGCAGTTAATAATAACTTTGTTGCACATTTATTGTGAAACTTATATGAGATAAGGAAAGCAAATTGCCTATCCAAGTGCCAGGCACATAGTAGCTTCCAAGTTTTTTCCTGGACATGGAAACTCTTATTATTTTTTTTTCTCTTTCTCTTCTCAAAGAAAGAGCATTTATGACACTTTTCACCAAACCTTTCAGCTAATAATAAAATTCATTGTGGCAACTCTGGATATAAACTGCCAAACTGAGACATTAAAGCTGTGCTAGCACATACACTCCAATTTTAGATTTAGTTGCTTGGGATGTAACTTTCGAATGAGTCATGGGGAAGATGGGTGCTCTCGGCCTAAGACAGACTATATTTACCTTAACTGTCTCTTATTATTCTCACTTGCAGAATCCTGTAAGAAAGAACTCAGCAGCACGTGCTGCCAGAGAAGCACATCCAAGTGTGTAATAACATAGAAAAATACATTATTAATTAGAAGTAGTGTGATGAGTTGAAATCTTGTCAAGAAGTCAAGTTGTCCAGGAGATTTTCTCAGTTCTTCCACATTATTCCTTTAAAAGGATAACTTTCAAACTAAATGTTTATAGATAGATCTGGCATATCTTTTTCTTGTACCGAGAAGTTTCTTTTCCTTAATAGGAAGGTAGTTCTCTGATGAAGGATGCTAATCATTATAAATGGCTGTTTACTTACCAGCCTAGTATTATCTGCATTGTGATTATTTGTTTTTCCTTCCTGTGGACATCTAAGTATATTGAAGGTTTGGAGCAAATTTTATTTGCTTACTGCATACCACCTGCAATCAGGTTGATATCTCATACATATTAAGTGTTTAGTGAGGTGCTAATGAAACAATGAATAAATTTGAGCTCGCTAAATTGAGACATATCAGGTTTGTGAATTCTGTTTGATATCTGAGGCTACTATTCCCCTCAGTTTACCCTACTGCCACTTCTGTTTCTCCCTACATATTTCATTTTTTTTCTCTTATATTTTAACATCTTCTTCCACCCATTTTGATTCTTAGGAACTATTACTTTCTAAAACATTTCCTCTCTTTTAATAACTGTCTTTTGTGTGTAAGTGCATAAGACTGAAGGTTGAACCCAGGCTCTCAAACATGCTATGTAAGCACTCTACCACTTTTTTTATTTTGAAGCGCGGTCTCACTAAGTAGCTCAAGCTGACCTTGAACTTGGAATCTTCCTGTCTCAGCACTGTCCCCCGCCCACAACAGTAGCTGGAATTATAGACATGTGCTATCACAATTACCTTCTAGGTGCTAAGGTCTGACATCCACTTCCGTCAACTCCATTCACATAGCATCCCTGCAGGGCAGGTTTAGTATGACTCTCCTACTGGATCTTTGTTTACTTGAATCTCAGTACTCAATCACTGGTCCATGTATCACCAAAAGTCCTGTTTGTTGCGTTTCTTCTCTCTTCTCTAAGTCAGGGATAAAAATTCATTCTTAGCAGAATTGTTTTGAGGCTCAATCAAAATAATCTATATCAATATTCTTCGTGTTCTATGGTGACTTCGTTCATTTGTGAATGCGTTCTTCCTGCAAACTGTTAGAATTTGAAAATGCCTCTTGTCCTTTCCATGAACATTCTTGTTTATACCTAGGTAAATTATCTAAGTCCTAAGTGACTAATTAATCATTTAAAGTAAGATTGTAGGACAAAACAAGGCAACACTGGTAGGTGCCAGATTCTGGGTGGTATCTTTAAAAAGTGACTGATACTGCTGCATGTGTGGCTGGCAGGTGAAAACCAACCTAGATGAGAGAGATTTGCCAATAACTGTTCCTCCAGGACCTCAAACTGAAAATGCAGCCAGTTGGTGCTGACTAACTGTGGCCCTGATACTGGTCGTAGATCTCCTTTGCTCACTTTTCATCCAAGAGTCATATTCTGGGATACTGCTGGTGAGAGCCAGGGCTTCTAACTTATGGACAGACTGGTAGCTTCGTTCTTCTACCTTCACCTTTTCCCTTTTGTATAAATATTTATGAATGACCCAATGTGTGTTCTGCAATTTTCAGCTTACGTAACATATTTTCTAATTAAAGTGTTTCATCTTAGTACTGGAACTTGGGCATCATTACATCAGTTCCCTGCTAATGCTTCTTTCTAGTGGAAACCTAAGCATTAAAGATGTTTTAAACCAATTTATTGGAGTTTATTAGCAGCATTAATGAGAGGTAGCCATAAGAGCAAACTTCCATATTAAATTGGTCTATATAGATAATGGCATTTAAAATTTGGAAATGTACTTACATATATTAGGTAATTGTACATGTACTTTCCATTTAGCTTATTTGTGGGAGGTACTAAGGCATTAGAATCAGAAAGCAATATTGTTTCTAGCCAGGAGACACTGGAAAAGTTATTTATTCAAGACCTCAACCCATTTTAAAATCAGTTACTAGTTCTTTAGTGTGGTGGGATTGTTACTTGTTGTAGGGGTTACTTATATATTTCGGACATTTTTCCCTTTCTATTTTCTTCTTGAGGTTTTAGTTTCAAGTCTGTTTATAAGTCTTTACTTTTGATTTAATTTTTGTGTGTGGTGTAAGATTAGGGTTCTACTTCATTCTTTCACAGGTGGCTATTAAATAGCCAAGATGCAGAATGAATGATGAAGGAATGGATAAATTAAATGTGGTATATACTCATAGTGGAATATTATTCTGTCTTAAAAACTCCCAAAATCCTGTAATATGCAATAGTATGGATGTTGAGGACATGGCGGTAAAGGAAATAAGCCAGCCACAGGAGAACACGTGTCTCATGATTTCAGTTATAGGTGCTATCTAAAACAATCAAATAAAGCAGAGATTATCATGGTGCTTCCCAAGGACTTAAAGGAAGAGAGAAGTGGGGGGGTTGTAACCAGTGGGTACAATAGATGAATAAATTCTAGAGATCCGCTGCACAATGTTGCACCTACAGTTAACAATACTTTCTTTTTTTAACACTTAAAAATCTAAGTGGTAGAGCTCACATTAAGTATTCTTAACACACACATGCACACACATGCACACCCACATTAATTAACTTTTAAAGCCCTGGATTCCTCACACTTAACTGGAGTTGTCAAGAAGAGAGGAGCACGTGAATTACATACAGAGGGTCCCTGACTATTTTCTCTAGTGCATCCTCACTGCCTCCATTATTCTCTATATTTTCTGAATTCTCTTTCATTTCTTCACATAATCTGATGTGACCGTCTTTATTTGATTACTTTTTTTTTTTTAACATAAAGGCAAAGTACACTCCATGAGGGCAGATGTGTTTTCTGACTGATTTGTTGTTGAATCCCCATTTCTGATAATGGTGTTACCATACAAGACGTTTAGCAATTATTTGTTGAATGAATAAATAAATAGGCCAAAATATTGCACATTATCCCCTAGATAGTAAAACATAATAACTATCATAGGAAATAAAATATCATAGTAAATATCATTATATTCTTACAATGAAATTTTAGGGGTTTTTAATATTTTATTTTGTTTCCTGAAATTTGACTGGGTCCTTTGCTCTCTCCTGCACATTTTCTCTGTAAGAGCTCATTCGGTCAGTGATTTGGTTGTGCCAACAGTTCCTTGATACACATTCCTGGCCTCTCCTCTCTGGAGCCCCACTGATGGCATGTAGTCACCTGATCCACGACATGTCCCACAAATCCTGCTTATCCTGCTGAGCTCCTTTTCTCAGTGAGTGGCATCTGCATTTACACTGCTGCTTATCAGGAACTTTGCATCATCTGTGATCTCTCCCTCCTTGCTCAAATCTGATCAGTTCCATTTCTCCCTCAGAAATGTTTCTCTTTTCCTCCTTTGCTTAGCTCAAACTCTCACTTACTCTCATTTGGACTTTTATGGCAACTGATAATGTAGACAAATATTATTGAACACAATATCAGATCTTTATATGCACTTCATGAATGCAGAAACCTATGAGGCAGATGTTATTAGGGCATTAGTATTATTTTCTTATAGATGAGTAAAAAGCAAGGTTAAATGAAATTAAGCAGTTTTCTTAAATTCTCATCATTGCTCATTGTTGGAGCCAGGGTTTGAACTTAGAGCTGTCCGATTCCAGAGCCTCCACCATCTTCTAAATCTTCCTATTTACGACGATTCTTTCCTCTCTAGCCCTTGTTCAATCCACACAGACTTCCCCTTTTCTCTGAGTTATCTCTTAATTATTCTTCAAGATTAATCTCAAACATGGTCTCTTCCATCCTTTACAGATCCCACTGGGTAGAAGCAGATGCTCCTGTGAGGTTCCAGGACAGTCTACCCATGTCTGCCTGGAATATTATTATTGATCATTTTTATTCTGTGTCTTAATTATCAGTTAACATGTCCTCAAGACTAGGAACCTTGTAATATCTGTGCTTCATTAGAATTAGGTAGACTTTTATTAAAGGAATACTTCTATAAATATTATTTACTGAATAATTTAATACTCATTTTTATTTTATAGAAATATAATTCATTTTTCCCTACAAAGATTTTTAATTATCAGTTTAGAATATTTGACTTTAAATTCAGTTCCCCCCTTGACTTTCTGCAAACAACACAGGAAGATTTTTATAAGCAATAAATACCTTTTTGTCCTCCCACCCCCAGGTTAGCAAGTCCTTTTTGGTATCTGTAACTCTTAGTTGCTCTAATGTCTTGGTTCTCCCAGACTAAGCATTTTCCTATGCTATCCTAAATTCCTGCATTCTTTTTCCCCCCCAGGTTTGTTTTCTGCTAGACAACAGTTAAAGTGTCAGCCCTGGTGATTCAGTCCTCATTTGCAACATGAGTTTAATGCCATTTTTCATCTCTGACCAGTAGTGGGTGTTTGAGGTCCCAGAAGATATTTTCCGGCAGTGGGTTTTACCAATTCCCAAAATTACAACCTTTTGTATCTTTAAAGAAAGCCACATATATCTTTTCTCCATAATCATTCTTCCAAAATTGGTAAAAAGTCCTTGGTGGTGGATAAAACTGTGATGTGACTGATGGATTTTAAGTGGGGAAGTGGTTATCTCTGCCAGGATGCTTGAATATTGAATTATACAAATCTTTATCACTAGTTTCTTTTGGAGAATATAAGATTTGATTTTTTTTCATAGACAATGAAGCTTACCTCATCTATCTTCAGAGTTTGAAAATATATATGTATCTAAATAGAAAATAATTATGCATATATTCAGGTTCTGACTCTAGAAGTCAATTTTTTTTTAAAAAAAGCATGAATCTCAGACTACTAAAGAAAAAATCACATCAGAAATGTATTACTATGAATATGTCCTTGTAATCATTTGATAAATGTAAATTTTGGAATTGTTTTAATAAAGCAAAGGTATTTTTGGCTTTTAAAGATCTCCTAAGGGAAGCAAAAAGCATTTAGAATATTAAGTTTAAATGATATTAAGGTATTAATTATAATTATAAAATAATCATTATTTTACATGGAATTTACTTTTATGGTAAAATTTTGGACAGATAGCCCTTAATAAGTGGACATAGGATTTAAGTTCATGTTGTCTATTCCTAAGTCAAATATTTGAAAAGACCTCTCTCAACTATTCTTAAGTGCAAAATAAATAGTTCATTATCTACCTCTTCATGATAACTTCAATTTTTGAAGAAATTAATCTTCAAAATGAGTCCAAGTTAGTTATAGAAAAGAAAACAGTGGGCAAACTGTAATGGGGCATAATAAAATCCTGCACAGCATTTGGGTAGCTCCATCTTGTCAATTGTATTGATGAGGAAACTGGAGCCTGCTGCTAAAGGCTCGGGACATCAGGTGAGTGAACAGACTTTGGTCTGATTGCTTTGTACTGTCCAAAGCTTTTTGTTTCATGATGTGAAGGTGCTGAGAGAGATGGGCAGACAGATTGAACTTGGAGGTGAAAACCAGAGTATAAGCAAAACTGGAGATTAGGCTTAATCTGCTTTGGAGTATACATATCTGTCCATTGAAGGGGAGAGAGAAGTAGTAAAAAAAAATGCCAATCATTCTATTTACTAGTTACATCAGTATTTGGGGCTGAGTTAGTACAATTTGAGTGAGAAGGCCCCAAGGTGTTCTGAAGCTGCTTAAAACATGCATATTATGGCCAAGTACTTATTACTTTTCCTACTCGCCCATAAATATACTCATTCATTCCTAGAGTGAGAGAAGACTATTTGAAATGTAGAAGCATTTTTTCTTGCCTATAGTGGCTGAGGATCACTATCTTCAGGTTCTATTTTTTAAAATTTTATTTTTATTGAAAACAAATGGGGTACATCTTGTTTCTCTGTTTGTACATGAAGTAGAGGCATACAATTTATGTAATCATACATTTACATAGGGTAATGGTTCATTCTGTTATTTTTTCCTTCCCCCCCAACCCTCCCACCCCTCTTTTCCCTCTATACAGTCCTTCCTTCCTCCATTCTTGCCCCCCTCCCATCCCCCATTATGTATCATCACCCGCTTATCAGCGATATCATTCACCCTTTGGTTTTTTGAGATTGGCTTATCTCACTTAGCATGATATTCTCCAATTTCATCCATTTGCCTGCAAATGCCATAATTTTATTATTCTTTATGGCTGAGTAATATTCCATTGTATATATATACCACAGTTTCTTTATCCATTCATCAATCAAAGGGCATCTAGGTTGGTTCCACAGTCTAGCTATTGTGAATTGAGCAGCTATGAACATTGATGGGGCTGTATCTTTGTAGTATGCTGATTTTAAGTCCTTTGGGTATAGGCCAAGGGGTGGGATAGCAGGGTCAAATGGTGGTTCCATTCCAAGTTTTCTAAGGAATCTCCACACTGCTTTCCAGAGTGGCTGCACTAATTTGCAATATCACCAGCAATGTATGAGTGTACCTTTTCCCCCACATCCTCGCCAACACCTATTGTTGCTTGTATTCATAGTAATTGCCATTCTAATTGGGGTGAGATGGAATCTTAGGGTAGTTTTGATTTGTATTTCTCTTATTACTAGAGATGTTGAACATTTTTTCATATGTTTGTTGATTGCTTGTAGATCTTCTTCTGTGAAGCGTCTGTTCATTTCCTTAGTCCATTCGTTGATTGGGTTATTTGTATTCTTGGTGTAGAGTTTTTGAGTTCTTTATATATTCTGGAAATTAGTGCTCTATCTGAAGTATGAGTGGCAAACATTTTCTCCCACTCTGTAGGCTCTCTCTTCACATTGCTGATAGTTTCCTTTGCGGAGAGAAAGTTTTTAGTTTGAATCTATCCCAGTTATTGATTCTTGCTTTTATTTCTTGTGCTATGGGAATCCTGTTAAGGAAGTCTGATCCTAAGCTGACATGTTGAAGATTTTAACCTACTTTTTCTTCTATAAGATGCAGGGTCTCTGGTCTGATTCCGAGGTCCTTGATCCATTTTGAGTTGATTTTTGTGCAGGGTGAGAGATAGGGGTTTAGTTTCATTCTGTTGCATATAGATTTCCAGTTT
The DNA here is from genome assembly GCF_902686445.1 of Sciurus carolinensis. Lineage (NCBI taxonomy): Eukaryota > Metazoa > Chordata > Mammalia > Rodentia > Sciuridae > Sciurus > Sciurus carolinensis. The sequence continues at coordinate 94,529,155 of NC_062224.1, forward strand.
TCCCATCACCATTTGTTGAAGAGGCTATTTTTCTCCATTGCATAATTTTGGCACCTTTGTCTAGTATGAGAAAAATTGTATTTATTTGGGTTTTTGTCCATGTCCTCTATTCTGTACCATTGATCTACCTGTCTATTTTGGTACCAATACCATGCTGTTTTTGTTACTATTGCTTTGTAGTATAGCTGAAGTTCTGGAATTGTGATACCCCCTGTTTCACTCTTCCTGCTAAGGGTTGCTTTAGCTATTCTGGGTTTCTTATTCTTCCAGATGAATTTCATGATTGCTTGCTCTATTTCTGTGAGGTACATCATTGGGTTTGCATTGAATCTGTATAGCACTTTTGGTAGTATAGCCATTTTGACAATATTAATTCTTCCTATCCAAGAACATGGGAGATCTTTCCATCTTCTAAGGTTTTCTTTAATTTCTTTCTTTTATGTTCTGTAGTTCTCATTGTAGAGGTCTTTCACCTCTTTTGTGAGATTGATTCCCAAGTATTTTATTTTTTTTGAGGCTACTGTGAATGGGGTAGTTTTCCTAACTTCTCTTTCTGAGGATTCATCACTTATGTATAAAAATGCATTGGATTTATGAGCATTGATCATATATCCTGCTACTTTACTGAATTCACTTATAAGTTCTAAAAGTTTTCTGGTGAAATTTCCAGGTTCCTCTAAATATATAATCATGTCATCAGCAAATAGGGATAGTTTGAGTTCTTCTTTTCCTATTTGTATCCCTTTAATTTCTTTGGTTTGTCTAATTGCTCTGGCTAGAGTTTCAAGGACGATGTTGAATAGAAGTGGTGAAAGAGGGCATCCCTGCTTGTTCCAGGTTTTAGAGGGAACGCTTTCAGTTTTTCATCATTTAGAATGATATTGGCCATGGGCTTAGCATAGATGACCTTTACAATGTTAAGGAATATTCCCACTACCCCTATGTTTTAAAGTGTTTTGAGCATAAAGGGGTGCTGTATTTTATCAAATGCTTTTTCTGCATCTATTGAAATAATCATGTGATTCTTGACTTTAAGTCTGTTGATATGGTGAATTACATTTATTGCTTTCCGGATGTTGAACCAACCTTGCATCCCTGGGATAAAACCCACTTGATCATGGTGCACTATCTTTTTAATATGTTTTTGTATGCGATTTGCTAAAATTTTGTTGAGAATTTTTGCATCGATGTTCATTAAGGATATTGGTCTGAAATTTTCTTTCCTTGATGTGTCTCTGTCTAGTTTAGGTATCAGGGTGATATTGGCTTCATAGAATAAGTTTGAAAGGGTTCCCTCCTCTTCTATTTCATGGAATACTTTGAGGAGGATTAGAATGAGCTCTTCTTTAAAGGTTTTGTAGAACTCAGCTGAGAACCCATCTAGTCCCGAACTTTTCTTTGTTGGTAGACTTTTGATGACTGCTTCTATTTCATTTCTTGAAATTGATCTACTCAAATTGTGTATGTCCTCCTCATTCAGTTTGGTAATTCATATGTCTCTAGAAACCTGTTGATGTCTTCAAGATTTTCAAAATAGCTTCTAATTATGTTTTGTATTTCAGTCGTGTCTGTAGTGATATTTCCTTGTTCATTCTGAATTTTAGTAATTTGAGTTTTCTCTCTCCTCTTTGTTAGTGTGGTTAAGGGTTTGTCAATTTTGTTTATTTTTTCAAAGAACAAACTTTTTATTTTGTCAATTTTTTCTATTGTTTCTTTTGTTTCAATTTCATTGATTTCAGCTCTGTTTTTAACTGTTTCCTGTCTTCTACTACTTTTGTTGTTGGTCTGTTCTTCTTTTTCTAGGGCTTTGAGCTGTAGTGTTAGGTCATTTGTTGATTTTTTCTTCTTTCATTGAATGTGCTCCATGAAATAAATTTTCCTCTAAGAACTACTTTCGTAGTGTCCCAGAGATTTTGATATGATGTATCTTTGTTCTCATTTACCTCTAAGAATTTTTTTATCCACCCCCCCCATGTCTTCTGTTATCCATTCATCATACAACAGCGTATTATTTAGTCTCCAGGTGTTGGAGTAGTTTCTGTTTTTTATTATGTCATTATTTCTAATTTCAATCCATTATGATCTGATAGAATACAAGGTAGTATCTCTATCTTCTTGTATTTGCCCACAGTAGCTTTGTGGCATAATATATGGTCTATTTTAGAGAAGGATTCATGTGCTGCTGAGAAGAAAGTGTATTCGCTCTTTGTTGGATGGTATATTCTATAAGTGTCCGTTAAGTCTAAATTATTGATTGTGTTATTGAGATCTATGGGTTTTTTTGTTCAATTTTGTTTGGAGGATCTGTTCAGTGGTGAGAGAGGTGTGTTAAAGTCACCTAGTATTGAGTGAGAGGCTTTCTACATAGAACCAGCCACAAACCCCCGAACCAACGGAGAGCTTCGATCCGCAAGCAGCCTCTGGGATCAGAGCAGGGCAGCCAGAGACCTCTTCAGGCGGCTCTGCCCACTCCGGCTGCAGGCTCTCTTCACAGGGCGATCCAAGATGGCAGCCTAGAGGGTGACTGCACCCCCAGTCGCGCCAGAACCCAGGAGTTAAGAAGGGGAGGCATTGAGAGACTCGGACTGAAATAGAGCCACGGGTAAGTCTGCCCACTGGGTAAAGCTTGGCCTGGGTGGCAGGCCCAGATAGAGGTGGCTTATCGGAACCGGGCAGGGCAGCTAGAGTCTTCCACAGGCAACCCTGCGCACTCCGGCGGTGGGCCCCGCCCACACAACCAGCTTCCCCAGGTTCTCGGAACGGGCCCGCTAGTGAGAGCCTTTCTGACCAGAACAAGCTCCAAGTCCCGGAGCCAGCGCAGCGCAGCGTACTCTGGCACGCAAGCAGCTTCAGGGACCAGGATAGGGCAGCCAGAGACTTCCCCAAGTAGCCTGGACCCCTGCGGTGGGAGGTGCCTTTCAAGGCTAGCTTCTCGGACCAGACCGCCCAGTGAGAGGTTTTCTACATAGAACCAGCCACAAGCCCCCGAACCAACGGAGAGCTTCGATCCGCAAGCAACCTCTGGGATCAGGGAAGGGCAGCCAGAGACCTCTTCAGGCGGCTCTGCCCACTCCGGCCGCAGGCTCTCTTCACAGGGCGATCCAAGATGGCAGCCTAGAGGGTGACTGCACCCCCTGTCGCTCCAGAACCCAGGAGTTAAGAAGGGGAGGCATTGAGAGACTCGGACTGAAATAGAGCCACAGGTGAGTCTGCCCACTGGGTAAAGCTCGGCCCGGGTGGCAGGCCCAGATAGAGGTGGCTTATCGGAGCCAGGCAGGGCAGCTAGAGTCTTCCCAAGGTAGCCTTCCACACTCTGGCAGTGGGCTCCTCCCACAAGGCCAGCTGCACGGTGCAGGACCACAGTGAGAGCCTTTCCACACAGAGCCAGTTCCAAACCGTGGAACCAGTAGGGGGCTAGGGGCAGTTTTCTTCAGATGCACTGCATTATCACATTCCTCCAAGACATCAGGCTACTGAAGGCTGGGAGGTGATACACTGGAAATCTACTGGGACACTATAAGCCAATAGCGGAAAACTGCAATATCTCAGGGTCCCACTGACAGCTGACCAATATGAGAAAACAGGGGAAGAAAATGTCCCAAACAAACCTAGATACTACATCAATAAAACCCAATGACAGCACAGCAGAAGAAATGTCAGAAAGGGAGTTCAGAATGTACGTAATTAAAACGATCAGGGAAGCTAATGAGGAGATAAAAGAGCAAATGCAGGCATTAAATGATCGCACCAATCAACAGTTAAAATACCAAATATGGGAAGCAAGAGATCATTTCAATAAAGAGTTAGAGATACTGAAAAAAAAAAAACAAACTGAAATACTTGAAATGAAGGAAACAATAAACCAAGTTAAAAACTCCATAGAAAGCATAACCAATAGGATAGAACACCTGGAAGACAGAACCTCAGACATTGAAGACAAATTATTTAACCTTGAAAGCAAAGTTGGCCAAACAGAAAAGATGGTAAGAAATCATGAACAGAACCTACAAGAATTATGGGATATCATGAAAAGGCCAAATTTAAGAATTATTGGGATTGAGGAAGGCTTAGAGAAACAAACCAAAGGAATGAACAATCTATTCAATGAAATAATAACAGAAAATTTCCCAAATCTGAAGAATGAAATGGAAAACCAAGTACAAGAGGCTTATAGGACTCCAAACATACAAAATTACAACAGACCCACACCAAGGCACATTATTATGAAAATACCTAACATACAAAATAAAGACAGAATTTTAAAGGCCGCGAGAGAAAAGAATCAAATTACATTCAGAGGGAAACCAATAAGAATATCAGCAGATTTTTCAATCCAGACCCTAAAAGCTAGAAGGGCCTGGAACAACATATACCAGCCCTGAAAGAAAACGGATGCCAACCAAGAATCTTATACCCAGCAAAACTTACCTTCAAATTTGATGATGAAATAAGATCCTTCCATGATAAACAAAAGCTAAAGGAATTTACAAAAAGAAAGCCAGCATTACAGAACATTCTCAGCAAAATATTCCATGAGGAAGAGATGAAAAACAACGATGCAAATCAGCAACAGGAGGCGCTAGCCTAAAGGAATAGCCAAATAAAGGAGAAACCAAATCATGTCAAAAACAAATATGAGTCAATTGACTGGGAATACAAATCATATCACAATAATAACCCTGAATGTCAATGGCCTGAATTCATCAATCAAAAGACACAGACTGGCAGATTGGATTAAAAAGAAAAATCCAACAATATGCTGCCTGCAAGAGACTCATCTCATAGAAAGAGACACCCATAGACTAAAGGTGAAAGGATGGGGAAAACATACCGTGCACACGGACACAGCAAAAAAGCTGGAGTATCCATCCTCATTTCAGATAATGTGGACTTCAAACCAAAACTAGTCAGAAGGGATAAAGAAGGACATTACATGCTGCTTAAGGGAAGCATAAATCAGCAAGAAATAACAATCATAAATATCTATGCCCCGAACATTGGCTCATCCACGTACGTCAAACAAATCCTTCTCAATTCCAGAAATCAAATAGACCACAACACAATCATACTAGGCGATTTTAACATACCTCTTTCACCACTGGATAGATCGTCCAAACAAAAATTGAATAAAGAAACTATAGATCTCAACAACACAATCAGCAATTTAGACTTAACAGACATATATAGAATATACCATCCAAGAAAGAACGAATACACTTTCTTCTCAGCAGCACATGGATCCTTCTCTAAAATAGACCATATTTTATGCCACAAAGCTACTGTTAGCAAATACAAGAAGATAGAGATACTACCTTGTACTCTATCTGATCACAATGGATTGAAATTAGAAATAAATGACAGAATAAAAAACAGAAACTTCTCCAATACCTGGAGACTAAATAATACACTATTATATGATGAATGGATAACAGAAGACATCAGGAGGGAAATAAAAAAATTCTTAGAAGTAAACGAGAACAAAGACACATCATATCAAAATCTCTGGGACACTATGAAAGCAGTACTTAGAGGAAGATTTATTTCATGGGGTGCATTCAAAAAAAGAAGTAGAAATCAACAAATAAACGACTTAACACTACAGCACGAAGTGCTAGAAGGAGAAGAGCAGACCAATACCAGAAGTAGTAGAAGACAGGAAATAGTTAAGATCAGAGCCGAAATCAACGAAATTGAAACAAAAGAAACAATTGGAAAAATTAACAAAATAAATAGTTGGTTCTTTGAAAAAATAAATAAAATTGATAAACCCTTAGCCACACTAACAAAGAAAAAGAGGGAGAAAACTCAAATTACTAAAATTCGGAATGAACAAGGAAACATCACAACAGACACGAGTGAAATACAAAACATAATTAGAAGCTGTTTTGAAAATCTATACTCCAACAAAACAGAAAACCTCGAAGACATCAACAAATTTCTAGAGACATATGAATTACCTAAACTGAACGAGGAGGACATACACAACTTAAATAAACCAATTTCAAGCAATGAAATAGAAGAGGTCATCAAAAGCCTACCAACAAAGAAAAGTCCAGGACCAGATGGGTTCTCAGCCAAGTTCTACAAAACCTTTAAAGAAGAGCTCATTCCAATACTCCTCAAAGTATTCCATGAAATAGAAGAGGAGGGAACCCTCCCAAACTCGTTCTATGAAGCCAATATCACCCTGATACCTAAACCAGACAGAGACACATCGAGGAAAGAAAATTTCAGACCAATATCCTTAATGAACATCGACGCAAAAATTCTCAACAAAATTTTAGCAAATCGCATACAAATATATATTAAAAAGATAGTGCACCACGATCAAGTGGGTTTTATCCCAGGGATGCAAGGTTGGTTCAACATTTGGAAATCAATAAATGTCATTCACCATATCAACAGACTTAAAGTTAAGAATCACATGATTATTTCAATAGATGCAGAAAAAGCATTCGATAAAATACAACATCCCTTCATGCTCAAAACACTAGAAAAAATTGGGGTAGTGGGAACATTCCTTAACATTATAAAGGCAATCTACGCTAAGCCCATGGCTAATATCATTCTAAATGGTGAAAAACTGAAAGCGTTCCCCCTAAAAACTGGAACAAGGCAGGGATGCCCTCTTTCACCGCTTCTATTCAACATCGTCCTTGAGACTCTAGCCAGAAAAATCAGACAAACCAAAGAAATTAAAGGGATACGAATAGGAAAAGAAGAACTCAAACTATCCCTGTTCACTGATGACATGATTATATATTTAGAGGAACCTGGAAATTCCACCAGAAAACTTTTAGAACTCATAAGTGAATTCAGTAAAGTAGCAGGTTACAAGATCAATGCTCATAAATCCAATGCATTTTTATACATAAGTGATGAATCTTCAGAAAGAGAAATTAGGAAAACTACCCCATTCACAATAGCATCGAAAAAAATAAAATACTTGGGAATCAATCTCACAAAAGAGGTGAAAGACCTCTACAATGAGAAGTACAGAACACTAAAGAAAGAAATTCAAGAAAACCTTAGAAAATGGAAAGATCTCTCATGTTCCTGGATAGGCAGAATTAATATTGTCAAAATGGCTATACTACCTAAAGTGCTATACAGATTCAATGCAATTCCAATTAAAATCCCAATGATGTACCTTGCGGAAATAGAGCAAGCAATTATGAAATTCATCTGGAAGAATAAAAAACCTAGAATAGCTAAAGCAATCCTCCGTAGCAAGAGCGAAGCAGGGGGTATTGCAATACCAGATCTTCAACTCTACTACAAAGCAATAGTAACAAAAACGGCATGGTATTGGTACCAAAATAGACAGGTAGATCAATGGTACAGAATAGAGGACATGGACACAAACCCAAGTAAATACAATTTTCTCATACTAGACAAAGGGGCCAAAAATATGCAATGGAGGAAAGATAGCCTCTTCAACAAATGGTGCTGGGAAAACTGGAAAACCATATGCAATAGAATGAAATTAAACCCCTATCTCTCACCCTACACAAAACTCAACTCAAAATGGATCAAGGACCTCGGAATCAGACCAGAGACCCTGCATCTTATAGAAGAAAAAGAAGGTCCAAATCTTCAACTTGTTGGCTTAGGATCAGACTTCCTTAACAGGACTCCCATAGCACAAGAAATAAAAGCAAGAATCAACAACTGGGATAGATTCAAACTAAAAAGCTTTCTCTCAGCAAAGGAAACTATCAGCAATGTGAAGAGAGAGCCTACGGAGTGGGAGAATATCTTTGCCAACCATACCTCAGATAGAGCGCTAATTTCCAGAATCTATAAAGAACTCAAAAAACTCTACAGGAAGAATACAAATAATCCAATCAACAAATGGGCTAAGGAAATGAACAGACACTTCACAGAAGAAGATGTACAAGTAATCAACAGATATATGAAGAAATGTTCAACATCCCTAGTAATAAGGGAAATGCAAATCAAAACTACCCTAAGATTTCATCTCACCCCAATTAGAATGGCAATTATCAAGAAAACAAGCAACAATAGGTGTTGGCGAGGATGTGGTGAAAAAGGAACACTCATACATTGCTGGTGGGGTTGCAAATTAGTGCAGCCACTCTGGAAAGCAGTGTGGAGATTCCTCAGAAAGCTTGGAATGGAAACACCATTTGACCCAGCTATCCCACTCCTTGGCCTATACCCAAAGGATTTAAAATCAGCATACTACAGAGATACAGCCACATCAATGTTCATTGCTGCTCAATTCACCATAGCCAGATTGTGGAACCAACCTAGATGCCCTTCAGTTGATGAATGGATAAAGAAACTGTGGCATATTTATACAATGGAATATTACTCCGCAATGAAGAATGATAAAATTATGGCATTTGTAGGCAAATGGACGAAATTGGAGAATATCATGCTAAGTGAGATAAGCCAATCTCAAAAAACTAAAGGACGAATGATCTCGCTGATAAGCGGATGAGGACATATAATGGGGGGTGGGAGGGGTTAGCATTAGGTTTAGGGTTAGGTTTAGGGTTAGGGATAAGGAGAGTGGTAAGAATGAAGGAAAGAAGGACTGTATAGAGGGAAAAGAGGGGTGGGAGGGGTGGGAGGGGTGGGGGGGAAGGGAAAAAAAAATAAACATCATTGCCCTATGTAAACGTATGATTACACAAATGGTATGCCTTGACTCTATGTACAAATAGAGAAACAACATGTATCCCATTTGTATACAATTAAAAAAAATAAATAAATATATAAAAAAAAGAAAATGAAATCCAAAAAAAAAAAAAATTTTATTGATTTTTTCAAAGAACCAATTTTTTGTTTTGTCAATTTTTTATATCGTTTCTTTTGTTTCAATTTCATTGATTTCGGCTCTGATTTTAATTATTTCCTGTCTTCTACTGTTTTGGGTGTTGATTTGTTCTTATCTTTCTATGGCTTTGAAATGTAATGTTAGGCCATTTATTTTTTTGACTTTTTATTCTTTTAACAAATGCATTCAATGAAATAAATTTTTCTCTAGTACTGTCAAAAAAACAAAACAAAACAAAACAAAAAAAGAAAATGTATAATTAAATGCATATAGTAGAAAAGAAGAGAGATAAAATAAAGGAGTTCAATATTCATCTCTGTACATTAAAATATCAAAGTATATTTCTTTTGTCTCTGGAAGATTCCCTTCCTACTGATTATGAGCTATAACTTCTCTCTTCTGGGAGAGATCACATTTGCATATTTCCTTTTGTAAATATAATTAGAAATTTTAATATGCAGTTATTCTTCTGACATGAAGTAAGTGCTTAGTAACTGCATTTATATTACCTAAATTGTTGCCTTCTTGCACAGGAGCATTTGTTTTTGTATTCCAAATATATTCCATTCTTCATTTAATATTCCATATTCTTTTCACAATGTTCTACATCCATTTTAGGCAGAGTTATTCTCTTTCTATTGGTGATGCCAATAACTTATTCTGGTATGACATTGTCAGCTTTTATATTAATTGAATGCCAAAGAATACAAAGATGTTAGAAACAAACTTTCTATTAACTATGAATGAATGTATTATAATTATTTGCTTTTAATCAACTATTTAAAAACAAAACACAGATGAAATGACTTTGTTTTAAAATTTTTAACATAACTTGTGATAAATAACTCAAGGTGTGCTCCATACTGAGAACTCATTACATAGTGTAGCAATGGTGTTTTTTTTTCCATATGGTATAAAATCAACAACTGATATAAAAGCATATATTATATATTGGTCAATCATGATTATTAAAGTGTTTTCAAGGTGTTGGAAAAAAAAAAGTCACCTAGTATTATTGTGTTGTGGTCTATTTGTTTTCTGGAATTGAGAAGGATTTGTTTGATGTACATGGATGAGCCACTGTTTGGGGGCATCAATATTTATGATTGTTATGTCTTGCTGATTTATGCTTCCCTTAAGCAGTACGAAATGTCCTTCTTTATCCCTTCTGACTAACTTTGGCTTGACATCCTCATTGTCTGATATGAGGATGGATACTTTGGTTTTTTTGCTGAGTCCATGTGCATGGTATGTTTTTTCCCATCCTTTCACCTTTAGTCTATGGGTATCTCTTTCTATGAGATGAGACTCTTGCAGGAGCCAATTGTTGGATCTTTCTTTTTAATCCAATCTGCCAGTCTATGTCTTTTGATTGATGTGTTCAGGGCATTAGCATTCAGGGTTATTATTGAGATATCATTTGTATTCCTGGTCATTTGGCTCATTTTCATTTTTTGATAGGACTTGGTTTCTCCTTTATTTGGCTATTCCTTTAAGGTAGTTTCTCCCTTTGCTGATTTACATTGTAGTTTTTCATCTTTTCCTTATGGAATATTTTGCTGAGAATGTTCTGTAATGCCGGCTTTCTTTTTGTAAATTCTTTTAGCTTTTGTTTATCATGGAAGGATTTTATTTCATCATCAAATCTGAAGGTAAGTTTTGCTGGACATAAGATTCTTGGTTGGCGTCCATTTTCTTTCAGAGCTTGAAAAATGTTGTTCTAGGTCCTTCTAGGTTTTAGGGTCTGGGTTGAAAATCTGCTGATATCCATATTATTTTCCCCCTGAATGTAATTTGATTCTTTTCTCTTGCAGCCTTTAAAATTCTGTCTTTATTTTGTATGTTAGGTATTTTCATTATAATGTGCCTTGGTGTGGGTCTGTTGTAATTTTGTATATTTGGAGTCCTATAAGCCTCTTGTACTTGATTTTCTATTTTATTCTTCAGATTTTGGAAAATTTCTGATATTATTTCATTGAATAGATTGATCATTCCTTTGGTTTGTTTCTCTGTGCCTTCCTCAATCCCAATAATTCTGAAATTTGGTCTTTTCATGATATCCGATAATTCTTGTAGATTCTGTTCATGATTTCTTACCATCTTCTCTGTTTGGTCAATTTTGTTTTCAAGATTAAATATTTGTCTTCAGTGTCTGAGGTTCTGTCTTCCAGGTGTTCTATCCTATTGGTTATGTTTCTATAGAGTTTTTAACTTGGTGTATTGTTTTCTTCATTTCAAGGATTTCTGTTTTGTTTTTCAATATCTCTAACTCTTTATTGAAATGATCTTTTGCTTCCTGCATTTGCTCTTTTAACTGTCTATTGGTGCGATCATTCAATGCAATGCCTGCATTTGTTCTTTCATCTCTTCCTTCAATGCCTACATTTGCTCTTTCATCACATCATTAGCTTCTCTGATCATTTTGATTATGTACATTCTGAACTCCCTTTCTGACATTTCTTCTGCCATGCTGTCATTGGATTTTATTGATGTAGCATTAGGTTTGTTTGGGACATTTTCTTCTCTTGTTTTCTCATATTGGTCAGGTGTCTTCTCCTCTAGTAGTGAAACTCTGAGATATTGAAGATTTTCTCTATTAACTTAAAGTGTCCCTGTAGATTTCCAATAACTCACCTCCTAGCCTTCAGTAGTCTGAAGTCTTGGAGGAAGTTGATAATGCAGTGCTCCACAAGAGCACTGCCCCTCTAGGGGTGGTGGACTTCAGGTGAGGTATAGTCCCTGCTAGTGGACAGAGGCGTGTCCACTTGTTGACCGATAGCCAAAGGGGAACTAGACTTCGGGCTGGGGCATGGCTGGTCTGGGCCTGTGTCTCTGATTCTACCACCCTAGCCTGGTGGGGAAGACTCACCTGGTGGGGAAGCCTCACAGGGTAGCTCTCTTCTGAGAAGTTCCCTTTGGTCCAGAACTACCACCTGGGCTGGGCAGCCCTCCTCTGTGATGTTCCCAGGGTCCTGACCTACCTCCTGGACCAGGGAGCCTCGCTCTGTGCTGAAGCATCTCGCTGGGCAGCCCCTCTTCCGAGAAGCTGCCTGTGGTCCTATCTTGCCGCCGAGTCCTGGGACCCTTGCTCTTCAGGTTCTATTATCTAAGACTTCAACCTGTATTCATATGGTAGTATTTTTTTTTAAAGAAAATAAATAAAATTCCATGGCTTAGATCAAACTGAACTGTCGGGGTACCGCAGACCCCCAGCCCTTCGGCGTGGCCAAGATGGCGCCTGGCAAGGTGCCAAGGAAGTGTTGAGAACAAAACCAGGTACCTCCAGCAGACTAATACTCTCTGCCAACAAGTGGCGTTATTTGAGGAAGTTAATGTGATTGGTCATGGGTCCTCGTGGACACTGCATGATTGCTATATCCACACTATTGTGCTCCATTACTGTCCATGCTTTCCCCTCGTGATCTATAAGCTGATTGGTTGTTGTATGTAATGTAAGGCGCTTGCAAGAGCCGCCGGCCGCCGGCCAGCCAGAAGTAACTGCTAGCAGAAAATAAAGAACTTGCCCCGATCCGGTTTCGTGTTTCTCTGCGGGCAGGGGAACGCGATACTGAACTACTGAGGTTACATGTTCTATAACTAACTACCATCTACTTTAAGCAACCAAATACCTTTTTTTTTTTTTTTTGGAAAATATTCTCTTGCACAGATGATTCTCTTTCCTGGAAATGAATCCCCCCAAATATTTATCTGCTATAATCATCCTTTTGCTTCTAAATAAGACGAATTCACATTAATATTCATTTTCATGTAACAGATGTAGGGTTGTTGCATCCTGCGCAACAGTTTATGCAGGGCTAACTGAACCAGTTGATGAGGGGATTAGGGAAAAGACAAACAGACACAAAAATAGAGAAAAAGGCAGGGCTTGGTGGTTTAGTCTGCATCTGGTGGAGGACTAACCACAAACAAACTCAGTAAATTTATTATATAGATTTAAACAGCAGAAGAATTTATTGTGAGAAAGCTTCTTCAAGATAAACAAAACCAAAGCTGAGTTTAAAAGCAGCCCAATTAGAACTTATCACCTTGCGCCCATAATCCTCTACCTCTGGGCAGCAGACATTGAACCCAAGGTTATGAACTAATAAAATTTCTTGGTTAGCAAGGAATTTCCCTTTGAAAAGGGCATCACCATACAAGTAGGTGGCTTTTGGTTGGTGCCTTTGCATCTAGAAATTCCTTCTCAAGGGAGGTGTCACCTCTGTCTTTGGGCAGTTCAAAGACCCATAACTCATTCAGGGCTCCTGACATGGGGTGATATGCATTTTAATTAGTAATGCCAATTCAGTAGAATTTGAGACCTGAGAAATATTTTTCATTGTAAAACTAAATGTCTTGAATAGAATTTTCCTGTATTTAATTTCTTGGGAAAATAATACTATTTTAGTTATTCTATGCTTCATCAAAAATATGGAACATTTATCCATTTGTGTAGATGTTTATCCTGTGCTAGTTGCTGAACAAAGCAAGTGAAACAGACATGAGTTCTTTCCTCTGAAATATTCCCATAAATGCTAAGAAGATGGCATGACAGGAGCCCAAAGCAATCTTTGGGCAACTGATACCAATGCTAAATGAAAACTAAACATGTAGAAGCTCAGTTCATAGAAATTATTTCCAAAGAAAACTTAATAAACACATTCATTCACACACAAGGACCATGAACCTTTGGATGGAAGAGTAATTTTAAGTTGTTAAAAAAGTCAAGAGAACATTCAATATCTGTGTTAATAATAAAAACACTTTACTAAAACAATTATTGTTTCATTGATAGGATGACTGAGCATTTCTATAAAGCTTGCCCTCCCTTCAAGTCAATCACGCTTGTAGCACTTACTAATTTTCCTTTCTTCAGTTGGCTTGCATCATCACAATTTTTTCCATGTCATCAATATTTAGTAGAAATTCACTTTTTTTGTTCACTCTTTTCATGCACTTGATAGAGGATTTGTTAAATGACTCAAATTTAGGCCATAATATACTGATTTTATGCACATGTTAGTTCTCAAATCCTGTATTTTCTGTGCAAAGCAGGAATTGCTTTTAAATTGCTAAGTTAGAGTGTAAAGGATATTTGAAACCAGAGTTATTCATTTCTCACTGGTGACTAAACTGAGTGATTCATTTACTGACTCATTTACTCATTGATTTATCTGTTTTGGGAGCCTATTATATTTCACTTACTCAGTGAGAATGAAATGTAAGACATAGCTGCTGTCTCAAGAAATTTACATTCTTCTGTTACTTTCTGTTATGGTGACCCCCAAAAGCTCACATGTGAGACAATGCAAGAAAGTTCAGAGGTGAAATGTTCGGGTTATGACAGCCTTAACCTAATCAGTGCAATGATCCACTTGAACGGATTAACTGGATGGTATAACTGTCAGCAGGTTGGGGGTGGCTTGAGGAGGTAGGTCACTAAAGTTTTGCCTTAGAGGTTTATATTTTGTCCCCAGTGAGTGGAGGTCTCTCAGCTTCCTGATTGTTATGTTCTGAGCTGCTTTCCTTTGCTATACCTTTCCACCATGAGGTTCTGCTTCAGCTCAGACCCAAAGTAACAGAATTGGTCATCTATGGACTAAGACCTCTGAATCCATGAGTACCAAATAAACTTTTCCTCCTCTAAAATTGTTCTTGTCAGGTCTTTTGGCCACAGCAGCAAAAAAGCTGACTAAAAACACTCTCTGACCTCTACAATAATGAGCAAATATTACCCATTTTTCCAAGGATGCTAACAATATTCCACTTGTTTCTATTCAATATGTCATGCAATTCATCATTTTATAGATATTATCACCCAAACTTAATATGTTGTAAAGAAAAGCAATATTTTATTATTTTGAAATTTCTGTTATAACTTAATAGAACGAACGTCTGTGTGTTTTTAGCTTATAGTAGCCTTTAAAATTAATTAGTGCATTATAGTTATACATAATGGTAGGGTTCATTTTGACATACCCCCAGTGTTGATTAAGCTTTGTTAGGATATTCTTGACATAAAATTGCATATATTCAAGTATACTATTTGGTTTTTTTGATACATATGCATATACATTGTGAAATGATAACCACGATTCAGTTAATTAATATATCTGTCATCTCTACATAGCTTTTATTTGTGTGTGCGTAAGAATATCTAAGATTTATCCTTTTAGCAGGTTTCAAGTGTACATTATAGTATTGTTATATATTATCATCATGCTGTACAATAGATCTCCAGAATTTCCTCATCTTTCATAACTGAAGCTTTGTACCTTTTGACATCTATCCTTCCCCTCCCCATAACCCTTGGCAACCTCCATTCTATTCTCCTCTCCTATGAGATTGACTGAGATTTCACGTATAAGAGAGATATGTGGTATTTCTGTGTCTTACTCATTTGGCTTTACCCCATCCATTTAGCAAAAATGAGGATGTCATTCTCTTTTTAAGACTGCAGAATACAGGTCAAGCATCCCTAATCCAAAAACCTGAAATGCTTCAAAATCTGAAAACTTTTGAGCACCAACATGACGCCACAAATGAAAAATCCCACACCTTTACCTTGTGAGGCAGGTCATAGTAAAAACACAGATGCACGAAAAATATCATATGAAATTACATGCTGGGTATGTATATATAAAAAAATACATTGAATGCAAATAATTGGATTTCATGTTTAGAATTGGGTCCCATCCCCAAGATCTTTCGTGTATGCAAATTATCCAAATCCAAAAAATTCTGAAATCAGAAACACTTCTAGTTCCATGCATTTTGAATAAGAGCTACTCAACCTGTATTTGTGTGTAGTTATGTCTGTATTTCGTATTTTCTTTATCCAATCATCCTGTGAAGGACCTTTAGATTGTTTTCCTGTCTTGTCTATTGTAAATAATGCTGCTGAGAAGATGGTAGTATAGGAACCTCTTTAAGATTCTCTTGTCAATGTCTGGATAGATACCCAGAAGTAGAGTGCTGAATTGAGATAGGTCTATTTATTACCCATTAAGTCCCAAGTTTTCAATTCTAATATTTCGGTGAAGTTAGTATTGGCACATTAAAATAAGTTGAAAATCACTTTCCATGGCTTATATGTTATTATATCAATATTATATTAGAATTGTTTAATATAATTGTTATTGTGTAATTATATAATTACAAGATATATACTATATATTCAAGTCTTTATAAGTATTCCCTATCTGGGATAATGGGACAAAAATGTGTTCATTTTTTGAGGCATCTCTATATTGTTTTCTACAATCCTGAGACCTTTTCTTGAAGCCCAACATGGGAGTCAGCAGTGACGCTTGTGGGAGGCCTGGAGGGGGTGGGGGCAGGGGTGTGCATGAGGCAGTTCATGATTTAGAAACATCTGAGCTTGTATGACCTTAGAAGAGTGCCTGGATGGTCAAGTTCAGGTTTGAAGATAAGTCCTACTATTAAATGTACAAAGGCAGAGGACAGGCAATATAATCACACACGCCCCTTGAGATGCTAGACTTAATTACATAAAAGTACTCAATGTTTAAAATTTGAAAACTGGAAAGGAGCTAGGACATAGATTATCTAGACTAATTACTTCATTTTGAAGATGAAGAAACTGAAGAGCAGGTGGATTAAGAAATTTTTATAATTTTCTGTAGTTTTTCCAGAGGTGAATAAATTTATATAGTCCATAACCTGAGAAATCCAGAATTGAAACCAAAAGTTTCTTAACAATGAATCTAGTATTCTTTCCATTGTGTGTAATCGAAGTGGTTTTCTGATTCTATCGGTGGTGACTCTTTGTTTATTCATTTATTTTTTTGCAAGATCTCCTTAGTTTCAGAGCTGGCAGCAGGGTGGTTAGTGGCTTGGCCCTCCTCAGCACCTGAATTTGTTATGGTTGACTGTGCAGTTACTCATGTTGCTCTATTTAAAATGGAAAAGACTACAGACAAAATGCCTGGGATCCTGTGAACCACGGAGGCATATGACCAACAAAATCATTCTTCTAGGTACAATAAAACGTAATGGCTCATGGAATAAAGAGCGCAGAGAAGGAGTGAATCACTGGGAATACAGGGGAAGTTTTGTTTCAACACAAGGGTTACATCTATTTTAAGGTACTTTTCAAAACCAGGAAAAAACATGAACATTTGAAAATGATTCCCAGGGGGGAACATCATATTTTAGTATTTCCTTTCTTCAAGAATATAAGACTTGAAGTACTAAAACTTTTTTTTAAGCATAAAAGGCAGCAGATCAACTTTTACATTTGTAAATATTACGTTGAGTTTCTGAAGGTGGATGTTGAATTTGTAGTCTCTTAAAAGAATGTTCTTTTAAACTGACAGTAAGGTAACATCAAATCAATGTGTTAAACTGCGTACACTTTCCGTGAAAACTATGGAAAGTAAAAATGCTATGTATTTTCACCATTGTAATATACCAACATTAGACCTTTAGAAATTTATACTGGAATAATATCTTTATTGTGTCCTTGAAAAACACAAATGTTTATAACTTTTAAACTTATGTTTAGATTTATTTATTATCAAGACCATGAAGAATTCGTATTGGGAGGAAACAATTCTTAAAAAATAAGAACCAAATTTTCTACCTATATAGAGCAATGTTAAGTACAAGAATAAATGAAAAATCAAATTTTAAAGAACATCACAAATTTTTTTCACATGTAGAAGATGTATATGATATAGAATGTTAGTTGTGAACATACTAGTAGGAAAATTATACAGATTAAAATATCTCTCAAGAACCTTTTAAATATTGCTCATGATAAAAAACAATTATTATGAGTACCAGATTTGTCTACTAAATTGAGCTATTAAGAATACTATATTTGCAGAATATATTCATGATAAAGACATAATTTACAGAGCTACAGTTTTTTAAATAAGTAATCTGTGCATAATGACAGCAAAATTAATGAAAGAATTAATTAGTTGCTTACTATATATATAGTAAAAATATAAAGTCCATGTAATGAAGAAAGATCTACCTTTCCCTTATATATTAACTGAGCTACTTAGGTACGCTATGCATTGTGCTATTTATGGTATAAAAGTTTTAGAGTTCATTCCTTTTGGAATCCTTTTCTTTTTGGAACTAGAAATAAATTTTTAGCTAGATTCCTGTTTTATTTCATCTTTGGTTGTGATTTTGTGCTTTCCTAAAGTAGAAGATCAAAGCAAGTACTTGCTATATGCCATCTATCTACCATTTAAACTTTTGAGTGGCAGTCAGAAAAGTCAAGAATTGTTGGACTGAATAGTTTTCAAAAGTTTCTGGTACATTTCTGACTTTAGAAACCTGGGATAGGAATCCATTGCCATATGCATATATACTATTTTCTGAGCCTCTTCAAAACATGTTTGCGTGGGTTCCTGAATGTTCCTGATGATAGTTTCTCTTGTTGAACTGTCAATGTTAACCTGAAAAGTGAAATTACATGTAGAGCATAAGTAACACAATTGAACATAGACACACAGAATGGGAAGGTTTCATTTATTCCCCCCTCCTTTTCAGTACAGTAGGTAATTTTGTTCACAGTTTTCATAGATATCTAAAGAGATTTATCAGAGATAATTTTTTTTCTTTTCTTTTCTTTTTTTTTTGTGGTGCTGGGGATTGAACCCAGGGCCTTGTGCTTGCAAGGCAGGCACTCTACCAACTGAGCTACCTCCCCGGCCCCCCCCTTTTTTTTTCTTTTTAAAAGTAAATATCCACCTTCACATTCCAAAGGAATAAAGCACCACCTGGTCTGAGACCAGAGTCTCAGAAACCACTGTCCACTTAGGAGGATGCCCAGTGATTTCTTAGTGGAGGTCTGCAAACAAGGAAGCATATGAAACCAAGGCCTCTTTTTAAGAAAAAGGGAAGTTCGTGCTATTTTAAAATTTATCTTCCTGAATCGTCACAAAGGTTGTTTTAACAGAATATGCCCGAAATGGGAAGAAGGTGAGAAGAGGGAGAAATAAAGGGCAGAAGTGGTTATCTCAGTAAACCCCCAAATTTCCAGATTGGACTTCCGGGGAATAAATTACCATCATTGTCTGTCCTTTCCCCTTAATAGGAATGTTCACTTTTATTGTCTGTCTGCCAGGAAAAGTCTCAGTAAGTCTGTTTCATTCGTTGTAAGTGACTGGGGGTAATCACAATGTGAATATCTGCTGGGTCTGCTGGTTTTGGGCTAAGGTGAACGGTAATCTCTGGTGTGGTGGCAGATTGCCACTCGGGATGGGCACATGCCTATTTATGGCATTTGTAGTGTCTGCTGGCAAGGAAGCTTTTTATTTTGAGGACTGCCTTTTTTTTTTTTTTTTTTTTTTTTTTGGCTTTTTAACCTTCCTGGGAATTAAGATACTCTAATGAGAAACTTTGGAGCCAGACAGCCTAAGTTTCAATACTAACATTATCACTGTATGTCACTAGGCAAGTTTGTTAACTTTACAAATTCTTAGGTTTTTTTTTTTTTTAATCTATAAAACAAGGTTAGTAATACCAAATTCATAACATTTTAGGAGATACTGGGATGTAAAAGTGCCTGGCATGTATGGATGATTGACAGGTATTAATGCCAAAAGATGCACTGATTTCATTTCCCATCTTTGTTACCTCTCTAGGGGACTGTGGCTGGATGTAGGTCTTATAAAGCTTCTTTGCCATAAAACTTCTGCTCCACCGTGAGGCAATTTTCTTATAGGTTTCACATGCCATCCAGAATTTAATATTCTCATCGCTGTGCTCCATTTTTAAGTATGCTGCATAGACTACTGGGCCACCTAAAAGACGTAGAGAAATGAGTTTATTTTTATAGTTAAGATTATCAAAAAATCTGAACAATATTTAATGCAACTTAAAACAAAAGTCTGAATAGAATCTCCCTAATTATGTATCAAGTGAGTATTTTATATTCATATCTTTATCTATCACACTCTCAGATCTGCACATCTACACATCTGAAGTAGGTTCGACAATCCAGTCATTGGTGAGGTCATCCTGCATTCTGAGTCACTCAAAGGATATTGCTCACCACTGTGGATGGGTCTGTGACATACAAGACAGGAGATGTCACAGGGACCTAGAAACAAGGCCTACACTGGGCAGGTAGGAGGAGCTCTGATCATGATGTTACAAACCAAAGCTAAGAACTCATGCCAAACTGGTGGGTAAGAGCAGAGTGTAGATTCTAAAAAGACAGGTCAGCGTTGGAAGAAAACTATTTAAGCCATGTGGGAGTTATATTCTCATCAGGTTGCACAACCTGTAGTGTTTCTGAAGATCCAGTCAGTGCAGGAGAACACAGACAGATAAAAACTGAACTTTCCACAGTGCTGGGGGTTCGAACCCTGGCCCTTGTGAATGCCAGGCAAGCACTCTACAAACTGAGCCATTCACTCAGCACCCTCAACTTCTTTTTCATGGTTTATGGTTCAAATCAGAAATAGGGACCAGGCAAGGAATGGAATTCAGAAGGGATATTGGCAACTATCTCAGAATTGAGTACAGGTCGATGATTATGTGGAGCATGATCATCAAATGACCCTTGATGCCAAGATGGTGATCCTCAGCTGGGGTCTTAAAATGCCTTTCTAGGGGTAGATACGGAAAAAGGTGAGAGGACCTTTTCTGATTGAGTCACTATTTTCTAGGAACTCATGTTCGAAGAAGGCAGCTGTTAAAAATCTAACATGGTAGTCAGAATCTTCGGGAAGACCAAGTACTCTCAAGGCTCACCATGAATACTTTGAGAT
The DNA here is from genome assembly GCF_902686445.1 of Sciurus carolinensis. NCBI lineage: Eukaryota > Metazoa > Chordata > Mammalia > Rodentia > Sciuridae > Sciurus > Sciurus carolinensis. The sequence continues at coordinate 94,549,720 of NC_062224.1, forward strand.
GAATATTAAACTTCTTTTGGTGACTATGAAGTCTCTTGGCATATCTGAGCAATGGAATTGTTAAGTGACAAAACAACAAAGTAAATTTCTTTTCTTTCTTTCTTTCTTTTGGTACCAGGAATTGAATCCAGGGGTGCTTAAACACTGAGCCACATACCGCCCTTTTTTAAAATTTAAAATTTTGAGACAGGGTCTTGTTAATTTGTTTAGGGCCTCATTAAGTTGCTGAGGCTGGATTTGAACTTGCAATCCTCTTGCCTCAGCCTCCAGAACCTCTGGGATTATAGGCAGATGCCACTGCACCCAGCCAAAGTAACTTTCAATAGAATTGTGTGTATAGTCACACTGAATGCATGACCACTTATACACTGACTGCTATCATAGGATTCTTTTTTTTCTTTTACAAAAATTTGTACATAATTTAATGTGCACAACTTGATGTGTTTGTAGCTAAGTATATACCTAGGAAACTGTCACAACAATCAATGCCATAAACATACCCAGCAACTCAAAAAGGATTTTGATTAATAAAATCTTGGTCAGTATCATTAACTATTATGAAAAGTAAGTGTAAATAGATGGAATGGAAATAATGGGTAATCATAATCATATTTTCCTGGATCTTCACACAAGAGCTTAGATCAAGTTTTCTAACACTAGCAAGTCAGATTTTTTGACTTCTTGGTTTCTAATTACTCTGTCAGAATTGATACAGGAATAAAGATAACAAAGAATTTTATATTCAAGAAAAATAACTCAAAAAGAGGCAGATCCCTTCTAAGGAAGCATTAGGGTTATGGAAAGTTGGTAATCTGCAAGAAATACAACATCCTAGTAACACACAAACTTAGACCATGGCTTACTATTGTCATGTGAGCCTATATGCAGCCTTCCTAACCTTGAGTAGTTCATAGTTTGACAGGAATATCACCTCAGTGTGGAGGACGTGAGATGGGATAGAACATGGATAGATATGTAACATAGGAAACGGTGCACCTACCCAATGGTACCTGCCCAATGGGGGAATACATTTAAACTTAGAACAAAAAATTTCAGGGGCTGAGGAGATAGCTCAGTCAGTAACAAGGCCCTGGGTTCGATCCCCAGCACCCCCCCCCAAAAAAAAATTTCAAACAAAAAATTTATTTTTATGCTAAAGTGACTTTAAGTTGTACCTTGCCTTACCATAGGCACAGGAAATGGAGCAGAGAACACATGTAGTGACTAGTCCTCCTATTAAGGAAATAGTTGAATGGCTGGAAAAAACAAGACAAACAAACAAACAAAAAACCACCAAAAATTTATTTCTGGTTCAACATGTTAAGTTGAAGTCAGTGTTTTTCAGAACAAATGAAAGAAACAGCTATAATTAAAAATGAATAGACTGATAAAGTTTGTAATAAGAGAAAGTTTCAATGCTTAATTAGGAACAGAAAATAAGGACCTTAAAATAAAAATACATTGCTGGTGGGTTGCAAATTAGTGCAGCCACTCTGGAAAGCAGTGTGGAGATTCCTCAGAAAGCTTGGAATGGAACCACCATTTGACCCAGCTATCCCGCTCCTTGGCCTATACCCAAAGGACTTAAAATCAGCATACTACAGAGATACAGCCACATCAATGTTCCTAGCTGCTTAATTCACAATAGCCAGATTGTGGAACCAACCTAGATGTCCTTCAATTGATGAATGGATAAAGAAACTGTGGTACATATATATACAATGGAATATTACTCAGCTATAAAGAATAATAAAATTATGGCATTTGCAGGCAAATGGATAAAATTGGAGAATATCATGCTAAGTGAGATAAGTCAATCTCAAAAAACCAAAGGAAGAATGATCTCGCTGATAAGCGATGATGACACATAATGGGGGTGGGAGGGGGCAAGAATGGAGGAAGGAGGAACTGTATAGAGGGAAAAGAGGGGTGGGAGGGAAGGAAAAAATAACAGAATGAATCAAACACCATTACCCTATGTAGATGTATGATTACACAAATAGCATGCCTTTACTTCATGTACAAAGAGAAACAACATGTATCCCATTTGTTTACAATAAAAATAAATAAAAAAAAAAGCAAAGAGTTTTCTTGCCTGATAGCAGTAGAAGAAGTAAGATTTGAAGCACAAGAGTGATTGCTGCTGGCTTTCAGTATCAATGAAGAAAGATAGAAAGAGGAGGGAGGGGGAGAGAGAGGAAGGAAGGAAGAGAGGAATGAAGGGAAAGAGGAAGGAAGGGAAAGGAAGAAGGAAAGAAGGGAGAAGAGGAGTTGAAGTCTTCAGTTACTGTTTTTGAATTATTGATTTCTCCCTTGAATTGTCAGTTTTTGATGCACATATGTATATATCTTCCTGATGGTTTCTTTTGTCAATATAAAATGTTCATCTATATCTCTAGTAACACTTGTTGTTTTAAAATCTGTTTGTCTGCTGTTAGTATAACTACTCCAACTTTCTTATGATTGCTGTTTTCATAATACATATTTCCATCCTTTTACTTTCAGCATCTAACTGGGATCTTGTTTTATATCCACTCTGACAATCCCTGCTACTTTTTCTACTGTTTAATCTATTTGGATTTACATTGCTATTGATATGTTTGGATTTATATCACCATTTACTTTTTTGTTCTCCAAAGGTCTCAAGTCTTTTTTTCCTCCATTACTCTTTTACTTCTTTCTTTTATGCTAAATAAATATTGTTTAGTGTAATATTTAAAAAATAAATAAAGAAAGAAAAATAAAGAAATGAGCTAGAGAATAGGAAAAAGAAAGAGTGAGAGTGTGCACATGTGAGAGAGAGAGACAGACAGACACCAGATGGCAAGATATCTGGAAACCAATATTAGATTCCACATTCTAATGTTCAGATTTGTGTTTATGTTTTGCTTGATTTTGAATCAAAATGTTTATGGATTCTCATTTGAGAACCCACCTGCATTTACACCTGCCTTCCTAGCTTCCCTCCTGATGGAGAAGAATAAATCTCTCTGCTTCTTTTTGGGCTGGCCTAATTTTTCCACAATTCTCAAGTTCTTTGCTAACGAAGTCATCTATGTGTTACTATATGTAGTTTTTATGTTTTCTGAGTGATATTTTCTGTATATACTATATAAAATACAGTTCAGCACAGGTGCTTGATGTGGTAGCTTGCAGTTTTGTTCTCAACCCCTTCCTCTAATGGCACTGTATTTCCCTGTCCCATTTACATCCGTACTGGCCATTGAACTTGTGCTGGTCAATGAAATACATGCAAAAGTGCTGTGTGCAGGTCCAAGAAGATGGTTCAAGAACCCTCATGTGGTTCTGCTTCTCCATTCCCATGAAAAGAATGCATTCTAGACAAAAGCTGCTCACTTAGCTTAAAGGTCAGAATGAAGACAGGGAATAGAGTGAGAGCTGACCTTAGTTGCTGTGTATCATGAACAAGGAAGGGACCTTTCTTAGTGTAAATCACTGGGATTTTAATATTATTTGTATTATGGCTTAGCAGAAGCTGACCTGGATGACTCCAACCCATCAGATACTTCCGATGTGATTCTGATGTGTGGAATGAGTAGACTCCTGTGATTGGTATGTTTCACAGAATTCTGTATACATTAGGCTAAGTTTTGTCTGAGTACAAGTACAAGTTATCCAAAGAAGCAGCATTTATGTAAAAATGTTTCAGGAATCAGTAACTATTAAATTCATATTTAAATTGCCAGTTTAGAATTTGGTTGACTCACATACTACGTGAATTATAATGTAGAAAAGTCTTTCCCAAATCAGACAATGGAACCCAATATAGCTCATTCGGAAGTTTGAAACGATAATCATTCCTGAGCACTATGCTCAAGAGACCATGATTCTGCTGCAGAAGAGCCACTGAAGGTTGAGCAACAGAATTGCTCACTTAAGTTGAGAGGATGGCAGAAAATAGGGTGATGGCAGACACAGTGTATACCTTTTCCTTGAAGAATCAGAGTGTTGCTTTTGGAAATCTCTAGCTTGCCCTTTTAAAACTAGTCACTGAAATTAGTATTCCTGTTAAACACAAGATGACACATGCCATCATTGCTTGATGCAGTAGAAAAACGTGGAATTTCTTCTGATTGAGTCGGAATGGTGGTCTGTCTCATTCCAGGATCATGTTTTTCTGCAAGACAGCAAGTCTTACACCATACATTAAATCCTAAAAGTGAGCTCTAACCATTAGAAATGTGTTCAAACCAATTTTAAATTCACTTTTTAATTTTAAATCTGTACCATTGGGGGTATAATAAATTCCATAATTCTCCCAGAATCTCTCTGTGAAGTTTTATAGTAAATCTTCTTTCTGTTTTATTAAAGTTCTCTGGGTTGGTTTCTAGGATATTAATCATTTCCGATTTTGCTCCTACTTTTTCTTTGCTGTATTATTATAAAGGTAGTGTAAAATGCAATACTATTAACACAGAAAATGTCTAATAAAGTAATATCCATTGTTGACAATTTGTTGTTGCCTTCTTTTAATCTCTGGATCATGTAAAAACATGTATCTAGCTAGCATTCATTCATCTGCACACATAGATAAAAATACAAGTTATTGACATTATAATGTGAAGGCATTTTGTATCACTATTGCTCTGTCATGCTTAATATTATGCAGCAAACACTCTCATTTTTACTTTAGATTATCATATGATAGTTCATTGAAGTAGTTTGTAAGACAATTGTTCCTCTGTATCCATAGGGCATTGGTTTCAGGATCCTCTGAGGTCACCAAAATCTGAAAATGTTTAAGTCCCTTACATAAAATGGCATAATATTTGTGGATAAGCTACACTCATTCTTCTGTATATTTTAACTCATCTCTAGATTACTGATAATACCTGATACAACATGTTATGTAAATAGTTGTTATACCATATTGTTTAAGGAAGACAAGGAAAAATATCTCTACGTGTTTAACATAGACACAATTCTTTTTCTAAATATTTTTCACCTGCAATTCTTTGAACTCACAGCTGCAAACATGTGGATACAGAAGGCTGACTATATATCTAATCACTCTATTATTATTGGACATTTACGTTTTCTACCTTTTTTGTATATAAATATCAAACATTGAACATTTTGGTCTTTAAACCCTTAGGACTGATTTTTCTTAGGACCAATTCAAAGAAATTAAATACCTAAACTGAAAATGTAATATTTTGGGAGACTTTTGATACATACTATAACATTAAAAATTTTTTTTTACTAACCTTTTCTTCTTTTTTCCTGTGAACTGCAAATATTTTGCCCATTTTTCTTTTGTATCATTAGTATTTCCTTGACTTTTCAGATAGTGTCTTAAAGGCACTCCGTAATATTTATGGCTTTATTTTCTACTTTCCATTTACACATTAGTATTTTAAAATTACGATTATCTATTTATTTTAGATGGGCTCTCACTAGGTTGCTCAGGCTGAAACTCAAGTGTTCATTCCACCTCCACTTCCCAAGTGGCCAGGACAGGCTCTCACCCGCCTTCTTTTTATGTGTTATTTTTGTTTATGATTTTGATACTTGTGAACCCTCTGATATGAAAAAACCTCTCAGTTCATCTCTGATCTGATCTAACTTTCAATCTTTTCTGTTCTTTTATTAGAGAAAAACCTCTAAAACAAACCCCCTGTCATCACCCTCTATTATATCTTTCAAAATTTTCCCATTTCCTGAATAAGAAAGGCGGGACCTCTTGGCTGTGGTTCTAGGGCTCATTAGGACGCAGCCCTCCACCTCTCCTGCTTCCTCCCTTGCCCTTCTTGGCTGGCAGTCTCTGAGCCTTATTCAGACACATTTCCTGGAACGCACTTCCTGGTTGTTAGGTATGCAGTTCCTTTCGTGTGTGGCAGGCTTAATACCCTGATCCAAGACTTAGCCTACGTATATCAGTTTCTGGAAAAACTTATCCAAACACCCCAAGTTGGATAAGCACTCCCTGTCAGTTGACAAATAGCATGGAGTGCAAATCTGTTTTAGTTTATAGTCTATCTACCTACCTACCTACATACATACCTCACTGTCTGTTATATTTATGGATTTACTTCCACTATGTCCCCACTCACTTGAGAGGCTTTGAGGATTCCAACTGAAGTTTATTCATCTTTATGTATCCAGCTCCTATATACTACCTGATATATAGCCGGTACTGGGTAAACTAATGTTTGTTGATCAGGGCTTTTGTATCCTGCATGCTTCTACATTTGAAAGGCATTTTGTATAGGTCTTGAAAAGTGAAGAGGTAGGCCCTAATAATTCACTGAGAAGCACTAGAGACCAGAAAATTATGCTTGGAATGCTGTTACATTTTAATTTTCTGTGAATGAGAAAAAAAGTACTAACTGAACAGTGATGTCTAGAAAAGGCCAGGTTTTCTTCCCTCCCTGCAAGGTGCAGAAGTATGTGAGAAAGTAAAGACAAAATGTGCTAAATGCTTTGAAAGGGCTGAGGCAAGGCAGGGTGGTAATAGAAGGGTTGATGCTGGTAACTATGGCAACAGCATGGTTAACAGAGATTAGAATAAACGATCGCGTAGGAAGCTGCCAATCAAGAGTGAGCAGCAAAGACTGTTCCACAGATGAAGAGAACTGAGAGAATGGCTCTGCCTTTGGGATCAAGGTGCACCTGAGGGAGCAACAACCTCCATCAGCAACTTCCATTATGTGGACAAAGAGGCACCAATCAGCAGAGATGTTCATCAATATAAAGCAGCCTCCACTGCCTTCAGCAGGATGGTAATCCTACACCATTCGACCTCGCATTTCCAAGATTCAAACAGAATTAAAAATTGATGCAAACTCTGTGATTCAGAGCACTTGCCTACCCAGGATGGCTACACTGTATCCCTGCTCTGCATCTCTGCTGGAGCCAACTGAGCAGGTCACAGAAAAAGACCCAGCTGTGCTTTCTAACTTGAAATGATCACTGCAAATTTTAAATGGGTACTCACGATGCCTCCTCACTAACTCATCCTTTCCTAATATCAGAGTTCTCAAATCTCCCCAGACACTTCATCCCTTCTCCCATTTTAACATTTCTAACACCTCCTCTCCTCAGCCATCTGCAGGTGACCTTCAAACTTCACAGAGACCAGACTTCATCAGACGGAGATGTTCTATTTTCCCTCCATCAAATCAACCAACTACCTCCCTCTGCACCTGTCCTTTCCTGAGCGATTTCTTTCAGCTCTGCTCTGCTCTTGCTTCCCACACTACTTTTTATTAGATCATCTCTACCCTCTTCCATGTGACCAGTCCACTTCTCACTAATAGTCAGCATCATACAAATAGGTTGCTGTATTTCCCAAATAAGACCCAACTCTTGACCCCATATGCCCACTATTGATCTCACACCTCCTTCCTGTCTCTACTTTTTTCTATTTTAAAATATACTTTCTTTTTAATTGACACATAGTAATAATACCTATTTAGTCAGGACAGTGTCCTATTTCTATCCCTGTATACAATGTGTAATGATCAGATCCACATCATTGGTTATTGTTTCTTTGTGTTGGGAACATTAAAATTCCTTTTGACTAGCTACTTTAAAATATTCAATTAATTGTTGTCAACTATAGTTATCCTACTGTGCTATCGAACATTAGAAATTCTTCTTCTTCTAGAAGAATAATTGTCCATCCTTTCTGTATTCCCCTTTTCCCCACAGCCTTATCAGACTCTAGTAACAACTATTGTATTCCTTGAGATCAACATTTTGGTTGTCTTTCTGGGCCTGAATTACTTCACTTAACACAATGTCTGCCAGTTCCATCCTTGTTGCTGCAAAGGCCAGAATTCATTCTTTTTATGGTTGAATAATATTCCATTATATATGTGCACACACATGTTTATGTGTGTTCTACAAATTTTAGTATATATTTTTTTCTCTTTCTGTGAAAAATACTATTTGTGTTGGGCATGGTGGTGCACACCTGTAATCCCAGTGGCTCTGGAGGCTTAGGAGGACCTTGAATTCAAAGCCAATCTCAGCAACAGCGAGGTGCTAAGCAACACAATGAGACCCCATCTCTAAATAAAATACAAAAATAGGGTTGGGGATATAGCTCAGTGGCTAAGTGCCCCTGAGTTCAATCCCTGGTACTGCCCTCCTGCCCCCCCCCACACACACAAAAAAAAAAAAAACAAGAGAAAGAAAAATATTATTTGAATTGTATTGACCCTGTAGATTACTTTGGGTAGTATGGACATTTTAACAACATGAATTCTAATCCATGGACATGGGTTATGTTTTCCTTTTTTGGGTGTGTCCTTTTCTATTTCTTTAATTAGTGTTTTATAATTTTACTTGTAAAGATCACTCACTTTTTTGCTTAAATTTATTCATGGATATTCTATTTTTTGGTAGCTAATGGGATTGCTTTTCTTAGCAATTTTAGTATTGGTATATTAAAAGGTTATTTATTTATTTATTAATTTGTTTATTTATTTGGTACAGGGGATTGAACTCAGGGGCACTAGACCACTGAGCCACATCCCCAGCCCTATTTTGTATTTTATTTAGAGACAGGGTCTCACTGAGTTGCTTAGCACCTTGCTTTTGCTGAGTTTGGCTTTGAACTCATGATACTCCTGCCTCAGCCCTCAAGACCCTGGGATTACAGGTGTGTGCCACCGTGCTCTGAAAAGCTACTTATTTTTGTATATTAATTTTGTATCCTGAAATATTACTGAATTTGTTTATCAGTTCTAGCAGGTTTTTTTGGTGGAGTCTTATATAATCATGCTGTTCAAACAGGGATAAGTTGACTTCCTTTCCTATTTGGATGCCCTTTATTTTTATTTAGTTTTTCTTGTCTAATTGTTCTGGCTAAAACATTCAATACTGTGTTGAATAGGAGTGATGAGAATGGGCATCCTTGTCTGGTTCCTGATCTTAGAGGAACAATTTCAGTTTTTTTCCCATTCAGTGTTATGTAGTTTGTGGGTTTGTCATATATAACCATCGTTGATATTTGAAGTTTCATTTTTAGTCATGAACAAATGTTGGATTTTGTTAAAGATTTTGCTCCATCTACTGAGATAATCATAGAATATTTATCTTTCATTCTATTGATGTGATTACATTTGTCCACTTGCATGTGTCAAACCATCCTTGCATCCCTGAGATTAATCTCACTTAACCATGGAATATAATCTTTTTTATGAGCTATTGGATTCAATTTGCTAATATTTTGTTGAAAATTTTTGCATCAGTCTTCATGAGGGTGATTTTTTGTGTGTATCTTTGTCTGATTTTGTTATCAGGGTAAAGCTGTCCTCGTTGAACAAGTTTGGAAGGGTTCCTGCCTTTTTATTACTTTGGAATTGTTTGAGAAGAATTGCTATGAGTTCTTTAAAGTTTGGTAAAATTCAGCAGTAAAACCATCAGTTCTGAGCTTTGCTGTTTTGGGAGTTTTGTTTTTTTTTAATTACATATTAAATCTTATTACTTGTTTTTAGTCTGTTCAGATTTTCTGTGTTCTCAGGCTTCCATTTTGGCAGGTTACATGTGTCCCAGAATGTATCCATTTCTTCTAGGTTTTCTAATTTGTTGATGCATCAATGTTCATGATGATCGTTTGCGCTTCTATGATATCAGTTGATTGTGTCCTTTCTCATCTATGATTTTATTTACTTAGGGGTTTTCTCTCTTTTTTTTCTGGGTTAGTCTAACTGAAAGGTTTACCAATTTTGTTTATCTTTTCAAAAGTCAATTCTTCATTTTGTTGCTCATTTTAGTCTCTATTTTGTTTATTTCTGCTCTCATTTTGCTATTTCTTTTCTTCTACTAATTTTGGGCTTAATTTTTTCTTGTTTTTCAAATTCTTTGGATTGCGTTGTTGGATTGTTTATTTGAAATCTTTCTATTTTTTAAAATGTAGGCACTATCTGCTGCAAACGTCTTTCTTAGTATTGCTTTTGCTGCCTTCCATAGGTTTTAATATGTTGTGTTTTCATTTTCATTTGCTTCAATAAATTTTTAAAATTTCTCTTTTGATTTCTTCAGTGACAAACTTGGTCATTTAGGAGAATATTTCTTAATTTCCATGTATTTGTACAGTTTCTAAAATTTCTTGTTATTGATTTCCAGTTTCAAGCCATTGTACTCAGAGAAGATACATGTTATGATATCAGTTTATAAAATTTTTTGAGTCTTGTTTTGTGGCCTTGCATATGGTATGTCCTAAAGAAGTTTCTACGTGCCAGTGAGAAAATATGCATTCTTCACTTGTTTGGTGAAATGATCTATAAATGTCTGTTAGGGTGGTCTGCTCTTTTGCTTAAGTATGTGTTTCTTGGTTGACTTTTGTTTGGCTAACCCGTTAATTGATAAAAGAGAAGAGTCTAGTTCTTCTTTTAGAGTTAATAACATTTGCTTTATATGATAAGTTCTAGCTTTGAGTGAAGATAAATTTACGATTTTTTTTTTTTTTTTTTTTTGCCGTGCTGGGGTTTGAACCCAGGGGCAAGCACTCTACCGACTGAGCTATCTCTCCGCTCTGATTGTTATTTTTTCTAGATCAATTGATTCCTTTATTTATACAGAGATCTCTTTTGTCATCTTTTACAGTTTTTGATTTAAAGTCTATTTAAGTACAGACTGTATATGAGCATAACTACTCCTGCTTACTTTCCGTTTCAATTTGCATAGCTTATCTTTTCCCATTCTTTCACTTTCAATCTTTGTGTGTCCTCACTGGTGAATTGAGTTTCTTGTAAGTAGGTCTAGTTTTTTTCTTTTTCAAAAAAACCCATTCATACAGTCTACATCTTTCAATTGGGGATTTTAATTGTTTATATTCGAAGTTATTAAGGACAAGTAAAGACATACTCCTGTCATTTTGTTAAATTTTTTTGTTTGATTTGTATATCCTTTTTCCTTTCTTCCCCTCTTGTTGTTCATGTTTGTGGCTTAGTGGTTTTCTGTATTGACAGGGTTTGATTTTCTTTCTCTTTTGATATCTACTCTATTGTTAAGTTAGGTCCTTTTGCATATTTTCATGATGGTAGTTTTCCTCATTTTGCTTCGGGAAATGCTCCCTGAAGCATTTCTTGTGGAGCTGGTCTCATGGCTGATGAATTCTCTTAATATTTGCTTCTTCAGGAAAGTCTATTTCTGTTTCATTTCTGAAGGCACCCATTTTGCTGGATATCATATTTTTGGTTGACTTTTTGTTTTTCTTTCAGGACTTTGAACATATGCCATTCTTTCCTGGTCTGTAAGACTTCTGCTAAGAAATCTTCTGTTGACCTAATGGAGATTGACTTATAAGTGACTTGATCCTTTCCTCTTGCTGTTTTTAGAATTGTCCTATACTTTTGAAAGTTTGACATATATGCCTCCAATAAGTCTTATTTTTTTAATCCCCCAAAGTGCTTTTAACTTCTTGGACCTGAATGTCCATCTATATCTTTTCCAAAATTTAGAAAGTTTTCAGCAATTATTTGGTTGAATAGGTTTTCTTTTCCTCTGGATTATCCATAATGTGAAAGTTTGGACACTTTATGGTGTCCCATAAGTCTCAATGGCTTTCTTCATTTCTTTTAAAATTCTTCTTCTAGTACCTCTATTTCTCTCCTTCTCCTCCTTTCCCTCCTTCTCCTCTTCCATGCTCAGAAATTTTTTATTCTTCCTGATTTTTATTCTCCTGCTATTCAGGCTGTCCACTGTATTTTAAAATTCATTTATTGAGTTCTATCACTCCAGAATTTTTGATTGGTTCTTTCTTTGATCTCTGCTGAATTTCTCATACTTTTCATAAATGATCTTCCTAATGTCATTGAATCATCTGTATTTCTTGTGTGTCATTGTTTCCTTAAAATCATTGCTTTGAATTATTTGTCAGACAATTCATTAATTTCCTTTTCTTTACTGTTTTTTGCCAGAGTTACAGTGTTCCTTTGGAGGCACCAGGTTACCTTTTGTTTATCCTACTTGTCTCTACATTGGTAATTTTGCATCTGTTGGGTCAATTGCCTCTACCAATTTTATAGAGTAGCTTTGATAGTGAAAGACTTTCTGCTGGTGATGAGTCCTAGGTTATTATTTGGATATGTTGCATGGCTTTGGTTCCTGGTTATTAACTTTAGTATAGCGTTTACATAGCCTCTTCAGCTCTAATCCATTTTGGCCTTATCTGTAGGTATCTTGGTGGGCTAGGCTGTTGCGGCTGTGAATTGCACTACCAGTGGAATTCAGCTCCTTTGGAAAGGTGGGTTTGTTAGCAACTCTACACATGGTGCACCCGGCTGCAGATATGGGGGCCCATCTGTAGCTCATGTCAGAGTGAGTCTATACCAGTGGGCCCCCTAGATGGGTACAGTTCAGTATATCTAGTAGTGAGTGAAGGTACCTGTTAGCGTCTGAAGACTTCACAGGTAACTTTGTGGGATCTCCAGGGCTGACCTACTCAGGGAGGTCTACTCAGTTACTTCTCAGGCATCTGCTTCTAAAGGCCTCAGTGGGCCAACCTTCTGAGAACAGGCTATTGAATTGCTTCTTGGAGTCATAGAAGGATGGGCAGGGCTGCCCAGATGCTCCCTGGAGGAGAAGTTTGGTGGACTAAGCTTGACTGCTTCTCAGAATCTTATGTGGGTGGATAGGGTCAATCACCTGCTTCCCTCGTCCTTCACAGGCCCAGGTGCTCTGGCCAGGCTTAGCTTCATTAATGGGCCATAAGGATATGTGGTCATTGCTACTGGAGCAGAGGGCAGATAGGTGAGGCTGCTTGACTGCTTCCTGGGATGGAGGGTGGAAGGGCATGCCATCTGACTGTTTTCTGGGGCTTTCTACAGAGCATACTACTCAATCTGGGCTGTTCAGGTGCTTCCCAGGCCATGGGCTGGGCCTGTCTTCCTAGTGGTTCACAGGGCTGGCTCAGTGGAGCTTCCAAGGGCAATTGGATGGTTGCTTCAGTTGGGTGAGGTCTCAAGATGACTCCATGAAGCAAGAGTGTGGGTGGGGGAAGGCACATGGTGGCTGGACTCATTCTCTATGGCAATCCAGCAATGTGGTAACCTGGCATTTCCCCAAACTAAGTCTAAGGCCTGTGAGGACCACACAGTTCTCCAGCAGTAAATATCTCTGCTGGAGTGAAGTCCTTCTTGACTCAGGATTGATCTTGAGAGATGAAAAGATAGATGCTGTGTGCTTAGTTCCTGTCCTTCTGAGGCCATAGTGTATCTCCATGCTCTGCACCTTCTCTGCCACATCCCCACTCACTCGGACATTCTGCCTCACCTCTGCCTCACCTCTGCCTCACACACTCCAGTGAAACAGCTGCGGTTTTTTTTTTTTTAACCTGTCCTTTTGATCCTTTGTTGTGGAGAGAAGCACAGGCTTCCTAGTCAGTCATCTTCCAGTTTCTGCTTTTCTGTCTATTGACCTTCATTCATATCAAAGTGTATGTGATTCATTCCCTGTATTACCATCTCCACCAAATGTCACCAAAACTGCTCTTACAGAGGCACCATTGGCTTCCTCATTGCCACCTCCAGTGGGCGCTGTTCTTTTCTCATCTTACCTGACTTCTCAGCATTTTTGACACAGTTCAGGGTTCCTTTCTTGAAGGCACTATCTCCTTTGGCTTCCATGATTATATACAATTTTTGGTCATCCTTAACTCACCCTATACTCTTTTCCCATCCTCTTCCACCTTGCCTCCTCTTCCTGGATCCCTCTTCTTTACCTGAACTCTCCCTCTAGTGATCTCATAGACCCTGCAGAGGCTTTTGCTAATTAGCCATATGCTAATTACTCCCAGCCTTGTCTTCCCCACTGAGTTCCAATCTTATGTGGTGCATTATGATATTCTCTTCACCTGTTTCTATTCATCAGAAGAGACCCAGGACATCTGGTACACTCAGCTTTGTTACTCTTTAGTTTTAGGTCTTTCATGTGACCTGTAAGGCACTATGCTTCGGTCATTTTGAATTTCTTTCACTTATTTGAAAACACTGACCTCACTTATTTCTCAGGGCCTTTAAAAAAAAGATGGTTCCTCTCTGCTTGGGCCACTCTGCCCACAGCCTTCAGCGCCGGTGGTTGCGTCTTATCATTCAGCTCTTTGCTCACATTTTACTCCTTCTCACAACTGTTCTTTAATTATCTATTGAATTGTGATCTTCCACCTAATTTTTTTTTTTTTTGGTTATATCATCTGGCTTTATTTTCCTCAAATCACTTATCACTTTATGGAATTATTTATTCATTAATTTACTTGTTTGTGTCTTTTCCTCAAAGGGAACACATGCTGAGCAGTGACCCAATGTCCCCAGTGCTTGGATGTTCTTCCAGGCACACCATGAGATTAAATGACTCACTCAAGGGAACAACTTAGAACTTAAACACCTTTTTCGTCGTATGAAATATAATTTACACAAAAGATCAGTGAGCAGCTACGGTTTTCATCTTTTGAGAATTCATTCATACATACAAGTATCTGCCTTCTGATTTTTTTTTCTGGCATTATAGATTTTGATTCTTTTTAATCTTGACCTTTCTGCTTTGAAGACTGCCTGGATGTAGGTGGTTGTTAGTTCTCTGCTATCTCAAATGCACTTCTCTGTGTCTTTTCTAGTTCCACTGTATCTTGGTTAAGGCTTAGTCATCAAAAAACCCACAGAGTTTTGTTTCTTGTGTTCACTTTGGTGATGCCTCATGCTTTGTCGTGGTTTTGGTTGCAGTGCTATGGTTTGGGAAACCATCATTGAAGAAAAGTTCTCAGGCGATTCTCTTACTGTGACAAAGTCTTAACTGGAACATTTAAACTTTTTCACTATCAATATGCTCATTTGAAAATAATTTAATATTTCCTAAAAACCCAGATGTTTGGAAACTTGAAGAACTTGCTATCTTGATTTGGAAATTTGGGGGGACGGTTTGTGATTCCTGCTTAATTCATTGTGGAGGATTTTTTAATGATACTGGTTTTCTCACAAAATCCTGAGGAATCCTATACACTATATTTCTTCATTGAAAGACACCCATATCTCTATTGGACTTACTTCTACAATAGTTTCCTATCTTTAATATATTATAAGTCAGCCCCTTATGCAGTCTTAGCTGAAAATTTTTGTAAAAGGATATTATTTTTTTAAAACATGCATTTGTCTTGCCTTTGGAATTCCATTCAGGGTGCTATAAAAAATTGCTTGAATCACTATTTTTAAATTTTACCCTAATGCACCTTAAATGGAAATCCTCCTTTTTCTTTTCTACGGGATTTTCCGTTTCTGGAACTCCCTGCCACTCCCACCTTGGTATTTTATGTGTCACATGGGCACGAGATTTTTTTCCAAGCACACTTCCTGATCCCTAAGAAGTGCTCAAGACATATTTATTGACTGAATATTGAACAAAGGCACATAATGTTTTAAAAATGTCTTTGGCATTTTACAAAATTTGCTCGTAAACAATGTATCATTAGATAACATCCAGAATGTGTCTAGGTTCCTAACATTCTTGTTTTGGACTGGGATTGAACCCAGGGGTACTTTACCTCTGAACCCCCTCCCTAGTTCGTTTTGTTTTTATTTTGAGACAGGGTCTTGTTGAGTTGCTGAGACTGGCCTTGAACTTGTGATCATCCTGCCTCCATCTCTTGAGTAACTGGAATTATGGGTGTACCACTAGCCCCAGATCTAACGTTCTTAATTTTTAACTAACATCTCAATTTTGCCATAGTTCTGTGCTCAAATTGATGTGTTTTTTTTTTTTTTTTTTTTTTTTTTTATGATCCTCTTTTCCATTAAGGCCGTAAATTTAATAGTATTTTTTGATTATATATTTACTTAATGGCTCTCCAATAAACATCTTCTAAACCAATTATCTGCTCATCTCTTGAGACTCAGCCTAATATGTTTCCCTCCCATGTGAATTTCTGAACTGTATGTTTCTAGAATAAGTGTTTTAATTTATGTAAAAAATAGTCATCTGTATATCTTAGCTTAAAGGATGAATTTTGCAAGTGCCCTTGGTGAATGTAAACACATTTTTATGTTCTGGAAAATCTAATATTTATATTCTTATATTTATTTATAACTCTTTCTGGTTGACTGCTCCAGAGAGTGATTTGTTTTATCACTTTTTTGTTATGTTTTATATATTTTTATATAAATTTCATACTAATTTGATTTCTGGCGAGATTTTCACCATGTTTTTGCTTGCTTTTGTAAAGAGCATTATGATGTCTTCTTGCTTTCATCTTTTCTGTGGACTTTGCTTATTATCCTGACATCAGATCTTTGAATTGCTAATTCTAGCAAGGCAATTGCTAATTCTAGAGGTCCCCAGTACTGGCACATAATTTGCATAATAAGGCTTGCTGTCTTGATCTTTTCTTCCTGATATTTATGTTTATTCCTTGAATATTTATTGCATGCCCACTAGGCACAAGGCATGTTTTGAGTCCCTCAAGGGTGTGAAAGGTAAATAAGAGGCAATATGCTCTTAAGAAATTGACAATCTACTGAGCAAGCTGCTGTGGAGCAAACCCATTGCATATGCTAGCTACAACGAAAAAAGTAAATAATGACACTAATAAAAAAGAAGGAGGAAAAACATTTCTAAGAGGTTTCATGGAAAAGATGGATCTTGAGTTTTACTTTCAAGGTTGGGCACTCTAGGTAGAGGAGACAAAAGGGCTTTTGCAAAAGCCTGCAGCAGGGGAGTAAAAAATGTACTAGTAAAAACATAGCAATTGGTGGAGGTTGTGTTATGTAAGAGGGTATTGCAGGGAAACTTTTAGAAACCGTGCTGGGTTTATGGTATAGGGAACCCGGAATACCAAGTCTGTGGACATTTTGGTAGGGATCAGAGGAAAAAGATTGCTGTTCAGAATGTGCACTTATTACTAATAAATATAACTACCAATTCCTGTGTGCAAAGTCTGTTTCAGGCATTGAACTAGATGTTATAGTCAACCTGTACAATAATACTGAACTCACAGGCCATATTCCCATTTTACAGATAAAGAATATGAAACTCTAAAAGGGAGATTAATCTGGCAATGTTGCAAACATGGATTATAGAGTATTGGCACCAAAATCCAAACTATTAGCAGAGGAAGAATTAATGTAACTGACTACACATACATTTTTGTCTCTTCTTCCCATTTAAATGCTGTCAAAGTTACTCAAAAGATATTTTTTAAAATTCACAGTCATGCTCACAAGTTGAATCACCAAACTTTGAGGAACACCTGCAAAGTGAAAGAGGTAGTGTGAAAGAAGAAACTGTGGCCCCAAATATTCACTGGAAAGGCCTCCTACGGAAGCAGAGCTGGGTGTCGATTCCAATAGCAGGGCAGGGGTCACGAAGCAAGTTGTAGAGTCTTCAGCAGGAGCAGTCGAGGCTCCCCACCTCCCACCCTTTGGTCCAGACAGTAACCGTGTGTGTGTTCATCTCAAGGGGGCTGAGTCAGCATGGCAGCCCCAGGAGGGACAGGAGCCTCCTGTCCAGAATAACCACTGCAATGCACCAATTAAAACATCTACCTAGTACAGCTAGTTCCCCTCCACAGATTGCACATTCACAGAGAGCCTGAAAGGCGATCCTAAATAAAAAGATGGATCTGTAGGCAATAATTAACAAACATTTGAGTGGAACTAATTCCATTAAAAAAAATATATCAAACTCAATTGAAAAAATTTCTGAGTACCCACATTTTTTCTGTCCTTTGTCTTTTGAGTTCATAATTTTCTACAACCTGCTAGTTTCTTATCCCAAATACAACTGGCAGTTCTCTTGAGTACATATCATCCTTCATACTTCCTCCTAGAACCTATGAATTTATCTCTTCCTACCAGTGCTGTTATCTTTCCTTTGTATCATGCTAACACTTATATACAACTCTACACAGATCCACATACAGGCCCTCTTAAATCAGACACTGATAAACTTTGAGGAGTTTCTGAACATCAAGATTCAAGTTCACTCTTACTTTTGAAAGCACTTGGAACAGCAAAGCATTTATTTCGTTTCTTTTTTTTTATGCTAACTTTGGAAGGCCATGGTAAGGCAGTATATTTCAGTATGTGTTACTATTTCAGCACATTTGCCAAGGGATTTTATACATATACTTGTGAAGAATAAATATCTGCAGTGACTAATCTTGTTTCAATTAACACTAGAGAAAATAACCATGGTTGACACGACAAACTATTTCCAGGTTTTCTTTTTTTGAACAACGTCAGTTGCTGTTTAGAAGACTGTGGTAAGGAGAACAGCATATAGTCATCAACTAGATTCTCTCTCTTCTTCCCCTAAGAATGATACCGGCTAGTTATTGAAGGATGACATATGCATAATACTCACATTTTGTAGCCATCAAATTTTCAAAAGATTGGGCCCACTGTAATACTTCTTCCAGAGTAAGGCTTTGAAAAGAAACAAAAGGTGCTGATTGGGCTAAAATGTTCTCTAGGTTTTTGTTGAACTAAGTAGAATTATATTACCTTGAAAATAACTCTGAAATACAATTACACTCCATTTGTGTGTGGTTTTGTTTGGAAATTTATCTACCTATGATTATTTACATTTTATTTTTAATAATAGAAATTTTTTAAATTATAAAATTCATAAAAGCAGGATACACTTGAAAACATAAGGAGTTAAGTATTAAAAAGAAAAAGAATGATCATTGTCATACAATCTTTCTATTCCCCAAAGTAGCCACTGTGTATAGTAAGGTTTGCTATGCCACATCAGGTAATTTCTTAAGAGATTAGTAGTAGATTCAAAGTGGGTTAAAAAAGACACACATTTTTAAGGTTCTTGATACAAATTGCCAAATTGCTTTCATGGTGTTGTGTACTATGTATCTCTGCCATCGGCAAAATGTTTATCCATTTATCTATTAGAATCTTAGCATTCACCCACAAAACCTATGTGTATGCATCTACATAATAAAATTAGTAATTCTGAACCTATTATTTTCTCAGTCTCTTGTTTGCTGATATTTTTGATTTTGAGGATTTAATTTTAATTACAATATGCCAAGTTCATTTGACTTAAACAGTATAAACAAAGCCATTCGTCATTTAGAAAATATCTGTGAAAGATAC
The DNA here is from genome assembly GCF_902686445.1 of Sciurus carolinensis. Classification (NCBI taxonomy): domain Eukaryota; kingdom Metazoa; phylum Chordata; class Mammalia; order Rodentia; family Sciuridae; genus Sciurus; species Sciurus carolinensis. The sequence goes on from NC_062224.1 coordinate 94,568,793, forward strand.
TGGCTCAGGCTTTTCTTCTGTTCCTGTTGGGGAGCTTCATGAGATGAATCAGCAAGGGACTACATTTTCACAGGCTGATTTTTTTTTTTTTTAATTTTCCCTCTTTTAAAATAGTTAATGTGTTCATTATCATTGGATTTGTGGTACCTTCTTGATTTTCCTGCTCTCAATAACTAGATATAATCAAAGATGGCTATAGATAGAAGCAAGATCTGTCCACTGGCTCTGCTGTTTGGGGCTGTCAGCCCCAAACTTAGTGCTGCAGGAACAGCTATCAGTATTAGCAGGTTCTTAACACAATGAAGGAAGATTAATTAAAGAGGTTAAAAACAAATCTCAGAACATGGAAACATGTTGGGAGCCCTAACAAGGTCAAATATCTTTTGTTTTTTAAAAATTCGGATGGATCCTGTCAATTTTGGAGGGACTGTTGCATCAGTACTGAGGCTTAACACTACTGGGTTAGGATTGCTTTCAAAAAAACATTTCCATGAAAATCTACCTGACTCATTGTTCTTTTCTCTTATTAGAACTTAGGAAAGAGTAACCTAAAATAACCTTCTCAGTCCAGGGAAATGGAAAATGCCTATCTGTCCCACTCATTCCCATTATGTAGGAAAGAATAAAATCGACAACCTGAGGGAAGATATCATCACTGTGTTGGGTTAGTTTAAGATTAGGAGTTGGAAATTGTTGGTAAGAGAATTCCTTTGACTCTAAGAGTCATGAGGTTTATAGAGATAGATTACGATTAGAGTAATTATGCTTGGAGGTAAAGTTGTGAAATACAATCTATTTTGGTTTGAATATCATTTTTGTTTGTCTTTTTTATTTCTATCTCACAAGTTTCACGTGGGCCCAGGAATATTCAGTTGGTCTCATCAGAATTATTTTAGTCACCTTTGTCTCCTTACCCACATGACTGCCTGATACAAGTTCTGCAGTTTTTTATCCCCTTTCTTTGGGCAGATAGGCAGTATATAGCAACCACACACGGGGCATTTGAGATGTCATGCCACCATGGACAGAGGAATGAAGAGTGTTTGGAGGTTGACAGCTCCAGGTTCTGATCCTAGTGCTGTCCTTAATAGGTTCTGGTTTTACTGTATTTAAAAGTCTCTAAGCCTCAGTTTCATTATCTGTAGAATGGATCATAATGTCTATCTCATAGTTATCCTGAAAATTAAATGAGGTTGTGAATGCAAAGCACTTATCAAGTGACTGTCACCAAGCAACTGTCTGTAAATATGAATTCTTTTCTTTTGATGGTCCCCTTCCCTCATTGTGGGTCCGCAAGGCAGGGAGCAAGAAATACAAGCTCTAATGGTGATAGTTCATAGGAATCATCAGGAGAGGAACAGACAGCTGTTCTTAATTGCCTGGTACATCTTTTTTCCTTGGTTGCATCTGACTATAGTTCAGCAGCCTCAACAGGTTTAAAATGCTGACCTTGGGTCTTTTTGTCTCTTCCACCTGCCAGTGAGCCTCCTTCTGAAAACACAGTGACTCGTGAGCATTCTTGGACTTTCCATACTTCAGCAGAGGCACGTCTCTCTGACTACACAGGGAGACGAGACCAGAACTGAGGTCTCGACTTGGACTGGTCTAGGTACTCATGGTTAACCTAAGAGGGATCTCCAACCTGGGAATTCTTTGAGGTGAGTACATCCAACTGAATGACTTCTCATGTTTCTCAGGCATTATTCTTGCTTCTTATTTTAAATCAGACACTGTTCTCCTCAAAATGTCTACATTTTTAGTTATGGCAAAACTTAAAGAGATTGGGAGTTTGGTAAGCATTTAATTACCCTTCTAGTCTCATAAACTCCACTTAGAAATGCAGGTTTTTGTTTCCTTTTGTTTTGGTACTGGGGATTAAACCCAGGGCACTTAACCACTGAGCCACAGTCCTTTTTTATATTTTTATTTAGAGACTGGGTCTGGATCAGTTGCTTAGGGCCTTGCCAAACTGCTGAGGCTGGTTTTGAACTCACGATCCTCCTGCCTCAACCTCCCAGGCTGCTTGGATTACATGCATGTACCACCACTCCCAGCAGGAGTGAAAGGTTTCTGGCGCTTCATAAATGAAGGATTTGAATTCTGAAAATATTTTGAATTGAAAATTTTCAAACTTTAAAAATTCATAATAGATGCTAAAAACATTTAACTTGCTAAATTCTCAAGTGTAAACCGTGAATAATGAAAATGGAATCTTAGTGTAACACATGATTGCTCTTCTGGTGGAATTACTCATATGTAAATGCAAATTTTACTTTCTGAGCAAAATATATTGAGAGTACTTAAATAAACACACACCTACTTATCGAGTGACAAAAAATGCCTTAAATGGTCATAGAATTTAAATCCTACTCACTTTGAAGGGAGCCTCTCAGATTCATTGCTGCACATCTTACAAATCCAACGATTCCGCCTGCTCATTTTTCTAAAGAAATACAGTATATATTTGTATAATTTAATCACTTAAATAGTTATAGGTCAATTTTTAATAACTTCCATTTGCTTATTCATTCATTAATTTATTTATGTGGTGCTGAGGATCGAACCCAGTGCCTCACATGTGCTAGGCAAGCGCTCTACCACTGAGCCACAACTCCAGGTCCTAGAGTCAATTTTTAAAGAACCTATAAAGTGATAAGTCATGAAAAAATAAGGATGGATTCTTGAAGTTAGTGGAATATAGTGAGTGTGGGGTAAGGAGGGGAAGGAAATGACTCAGCTCTCATACATATTTTATATCAGTGCTTAGATTTCTACGTGAGTTCAGAAATTATCTAGCCTACCTAGAATGTTTTAAAAACACCTTTTCATTCAGAGCCCACTGACAAGGGAATCCACCAACTTTTAAGGTTTCCTTTTTTGGACAATTTTTAATTTTTTTAAAAAAGTTCTCTCGATATGGTGAACAAAACTTTTCTTCTTTGTAATTAGCCAAATAAAATATCCAAATGAAAAATAAAACTAATGAATGGATTCTCAGAGGCGTGATGCTTATAGAGTTTTTCCATTCTGGGTGGTGTTATTTTGATTTTAAAATTTAGATAGAATTACTCAGGCCAGACACCTTGTTATGACCAAGCCCTGGCTGCCAGTGTGTGATCCACGCAGATCTGGTTTCTCCGCTTCCTGTGCTCACTGACAAGCAAGTAAGAGGCAGGTGATGGGGCTTTGATGCAGGACGTACAGGGGATGCCGGCAAAAACAAAAGCTAGACTTGAGAGTGGTTGGTGAAGGTATCCCAGTGAAGTACTACCTGAGCTGGAATGGGCAGGGGGGTAGGAAAGTTGAGAGGAGCAGGCTGCCTGGACAAAGGTCTGGAGGCCACAGGTCATGTCCTACTTGAAGAAAGGAAAGGAGTTAAGTTGCCACATGAATCTAGAGCGTGGCAGGGAGAGATCTGAGGAAAAAGGACGGAGAGTCTTTGGGGACAATAATCATAATCAGAAATGTTTACTGCAGTGAGAAAGTGGTAGGAGATGAAGTTGTAAGAGGCTGAGGCCAAGAATATTAGGCCATGCAGGCCCTAGATTTCCTATTTAGAAGTTGGACAATCATTGAAGGTTTTAAATTGCAGTGTAGACAGGTTAACATTTGAAGTCAGTTTTGTAAATAGATTGGAGTGTCCTGTGGCAAAGGGTGGCATCGGGAAGAAGAGCTGGCGGGCAGCTGCAGGAGTCCAGTGAGGGACGAGTGGGAGGTGGCAGTGGAGATGGAGGGATGGGGCAAATTTTAGACAAATTTGAAGGAAAAATCGCTAGTACTTGTTGCTGCCTCAGACGTGGAAGGTGAGAGAGAGAAGCAAATGAGTTCAGCTGAGAGATTCAACTTCAAGATAGAAGCAGGAAGTTTTTGAGAAACAAAATGTGTAAGAAGACAGAAATATGATAAGATGTCCTGGAAGAGTGTGAACCGAGGGAAGAATGCAGCTCAAGATGGGTGACTGAAGAACACGAACATTTAAGAGAAAGATTGTGAAAAAGGAGCTTGTAGGATAATTAAAAAACAAAAAACAAAAAACAAAAAAAAACCAACCAAACAAACAAAAACAAAGTTACATGCTCTCATAGAAGCCAAAGAGTATGCTTGTCAGAAAGAAAAGTGACCAATTGAGAGTTAAAAACTGGGAAGAGAATGAGAACCAAGGATTGAAAGATGATGTCAAGAAGGCATTAATGAGCATGGGGAGGGTGCTTTCAGTGGAGCAGGGAGGGTAGAAACAAGATGGAGAAAAACGGGAGGAAATGGAGCCCAGGACACATGGAGGGGTGCTTGGACGGGGCTACTTGCAATTTCTTTTTTTTTTTTTTTCCTCTCTCTCTTTCCCTTCCTCCCTCCCTTTTGTGATAGCTGTTGACAGAATGCTATAGTAGGGACAGAGAGGCAGGTCTCTGCCACGTGGCCGTTCTGGTCTGCATATCGTTAGGGGGCAAGGGTACAGTGTAGCCTGCAGTGTGAGTGAGAGGCACGCCCTGAAGATGCAGATGGTAGCCAGGGAGAGCAGTGGAAGATACAGGAGAAAGAGGGAAAATCCATAGAGTTTTAAGTTCCTGAGAAAGAAGGAGAGGCTAGAGTACAGAATGTGGGGCTGGGACATTGGAGAAATGGCAGTACAAGACGTTACAGTTCCCTTCTTCTGGAAGAGCTGGATAAAATTTAGGTGTCAATTTGAGTACTTCTGGAGGTTTGGAGATAAGAACTTATGGGAGGCCTGGTCTTATGGATTCATCTTCTCTGTGGATCTCCATTGTAAGTGAGGAGGATCGTGGGACTAAATATCTCCACAGGAAGGCACAAAGTGGAAGGGGAGTAGGTTAATTAATTAGCCATTCTGATTGCAAGTATAGATTCAAAATAGTAAAAGCACAAGCAGAAGGGGGAGTTTATTAGTGGGATGTGTTTGTGTGCAGTTAGATTCCAAATGACCTTAAATGTAAGACTAAAGCTGTCAGACTGCTAGTAACAGTAATTTGAAAAAAAATTGAGGCTAAGAAAGTTGTTGCATTAACTGGCTGTTCATAACTGGTTCTATGTATAATGCAGATCTTGATCTACACGTAGTTCACAGTTCAGTGATCACCCATGAGGTACAGTTACTCAACAGCCCTTGCTTATTTTTTAGTTAGGAGGATGCTAAAGAATTTACTTTCTTCACATGTCTTCTTTGTCAATATAACTGCTATCTTCTCCCAGGACTTGACTTCTCATGTGCTCTCTATGTTTAGTAATAGATTTTGTATCCCATTATCTCCTCATTTGATCTACTGGAATGGTGTGTACACATTTTTGTCTTTATGTGATCTCTCTAACTTGAGTGCATGTCTGTTTACAAGTTATTTTAAAAATAACTTTAGTGGAATTGTTTGGCAAAAGCATAGCTGTCTTGGTATGCAATTCTCAATGAGGTCAGATGCACATTGAAGGTAATTTCTAGATGCATGGAGTTTAGGGGGTTCCCAGAGTTCCTGAGAGGTGACAGAGTATATTCAAACAGACATGCACTTGAGTTCAGACTCTTTTAAACTGTGTGAACTTGGGCATGTTAGTTCAACTCTGATTCTCAATTTCCTCTAGTTCAAAATGGAACTCTTAAGATTGGAAAAATAGATATATGCAAAAACTTTCTGTTCCAGTTTATCTGACCTTCCCTTAACTTCTTGCACTCAGTCACTTAGGAAATATTTCTCTTTGTGTGTACAGGAAATGCACATTATGTCGACTGTATCCTTTCTTCTTTTAGATTTCAACTCCTCATCTCACCAGTTTTTCTCATTAACCTTATTAATTCTTCCACATTTGAATATATTCTGAAAATCCTCCTTCTCTTTTGTTGCTCCCATATTTCTATTGTTCCTACAGTATTTTAGCGACTGGATTCCAGTTTCAGGATTAAGTGGATCTGCTGCAGGAATTCACATATGTATTATATTGAAGGGTTGCGGCTACCAGGTAGGGTTCATTTGGTCAGAAGTGCTCAGGCATACTAGAGTAAGATCGGACTGACCATTCAGAGTGTCCCTTTAAGTACAATTATACAGGTTCTCTCTTCTACACATACGTCCGGTTAAAAGGGAGAGAGGAAGCTGTCATCCACACAGACAACTCTTGCCAACTATGGAACATCAAGTTGTGCTTCATCCTGTGGTGGAAAGACTACTTGTCTAATTCCAGCAGAGCCTCTGTATAGATATAGCAGCCCTGTGCTCATTACATGATCTATTCAGAGGGAGATTCTCTGGTTCAAGCCTTTCCATTAGTTGGGTGACATTGGAAAATGAGTAAAATAAAAATAAAAAAAATATATGAAAAGTTTAAAGAATTATGTACAAGATATATTATGCATAAAATAAACAAACTATAGAAGAGTTGTATTTGTGAAGTTCTCTGGTTTTCCAGTCTCTTGAGAAATGAACTTGTTAGGTACTGTCCTGGTGACTGATTTCTGCTCCCAGGCACTGCCCAGTGCCTGGTGCCCTGATGCCTACCCCCTAAGATCTCTGGAACTTAGTGTCCACATGCCGGAGCTGTTTTCTGCTGCCTTCTTCTGGGCTTATTATCACCATGAACTACTGCTCTGCTGGAATATATAGAACACTCCTCATGTCCTCACAATGTCACTGATATTGAAACAAAGGAAATTCAGAAGTGTTTGATCTAGTTCCAAGTAAAAAGGACAGATTGACCATTGGAGTTTATTATCTCCTCCAACCCAAACACTGGTAAAATTATAGTAAAAGAACATGCAAAACTTAAACACAAAGGAAAAAGGAGATTAAAAGAAGGGGGAAAGAAAGCAACAAAATATTTCAAATAATTTTGGAAGATGGGAAGCAGATGGAGTAGAAATTAAAATTCTCATACCTCTAAAATGAGAAGAAATAAGGCAGTCTTTGGAATTTCATCTGACAAAAATGAAGAACATATAATTCAGTCTGAGGATAAATTCCAAAATAAATAGGAATTAAAAAATATATCTATAATCCTGCATCCAACATTTATCATTAAATAACACATTTCAGTCAATAATTTATACCAAGATATAGAGTGGCAGAGTCAAACCCTTTCACATTTACAATTGAGAACTTTTAAGAGATATTCTTGGTAATTCCAAAAAGGATAATTTATACTTTTTTAAAAAGAAATATAGTTCTTCAGGATAAGGATTTGATTGAGCCTATTGATAAACTGAACTTCATTTTATTTGGTAAATTTAAGGATATTTTTAGTGACATTATACCCTTCAGTCAAAAGTTCATTTCTAATATTCATAGAACTACAATTCTACTTTGACAATATAGAGTTCTCAGTTTAGAATGACCTAAACTGATATAGAAACTATTTATACTGTGAATAAACTCACCAAACTTCAAATCAATAATAATCACTTTTCTCTCATGTTGGTGGCAATGATATATGGAAACATTCCATTAATCTAAAAGTAAAATATAATGAAACCAAACAAAAGAAGATTAGTGTGAGTTTCCTGAAGAAAATATCACTTGGCAAGTATTTCTAGAAATACCCTGCCTTATGTCTTCAGTAAATAATTTTCCACTACATAAATGCTGCACCGTGGTTTTCTACATTTTTGATTTGCTGACTTCTACTGAGAATTTTAATTTCGTGGATTATTATATAACTACCTACATAAATATATTTTTATTTGTATTTTCCATTGTTTTTGTTTAAATATCTTGACATTTTAATTTGCTTGTCTTTTTTGTTTTTTAAAACTCTTAGTAAAACTAGTGTGCATGTTTACAATCTAAGCATATGGCATTTAGAACAAGTTAGATCTCCATAATGATTGTGCCTTCAGTGTTTTCCCTTGGTAATTATTTAAAAGAAATAATATAATTTTATTAATAGAATCTTAGAGTGGTTATAAATGCATCAGTGATGAATGCAAAAACAGATTCACATTTCCTTCAGCGTGAAATCTAAAATTGAAATTAAAAATGTATTTTATTAATTTATAAATGAATTTTATGAATCTTCTTAAACCTTTTCACATACTTAAATATTTTTATACAATCCTGATAGGCAATCAGTAAATTCTTTCTGTTCATACAGTATATCTGTAAAGGAACATTGAATATGTTCCTTTATCTTATAATGTAACATGTTCCACAAGATTTAGAAAAAATCTGGAGCAATTTACATTTTAGCAAGATTTTGTTGGTCACATTGCACAGAATTCCCACCTTAAAAAAAAAAAAAAGAAGTACTTTGTGTGTACTTGGGTATAACATGGAGGAATGAAGAAATTCCATAAAATCAAGATTAACAGTGCTTCAGCAAGACTTTATTGGAATCCACACCTGAAATCAGTACAGCAAATAAGTTGATGGAACTCATACTTCAGTGCACGATTTTAAAACCAGCAATTCTGAATTGCCTGATTTTATGTCTTTATTTAAACTAAACACACACACACATATACATACACACAAAGCCACATACGATGAAAGAATGTACTCTCAAGCAGTAATATTCCTCTATTGCTCAATTAAGATTCATGTATAGATGAGTGACTGTAAGTTTTAAGAATAGAAAGTTTAAGTCAGGCAAAGGAATATTTGTTTACCAGTTTATTTTCTCCTTAGTGGGGAAAAAATGACCCCCTGCTCACACTCGTGGTAGTCCTGCTGAGACCATCAACCTCCTCCAGTCATTTATATCAAGCCCACATACTTGTACTAGTCAGCTAATTTACAGAATGTCATACTTACAAGTATATCCTGTGAGCAGTCCACCATGCTGGATTTTATTTCCTCTTTGTTAGGATCCTTTGAAACTGGGTTCTGAAATTTCATGAGACACCCAGCATTTATTTTTCCTGGCATAAAAAGACTTTACTGTCTCTATAATTAACTTCTATGGCACTCTGGCCTCGGTATGAATGTTCTGTTTTTACAGACACATATCTATGCAAAGAGAAGTTTTGGTGAATATGAAAATAGTGCTGTGGAACTGCAATGCATTGCTGATGAAGAGGTTTTATCTAATATTGTCGGAGCATAGGAAGTGATCAGATGATTGCAAGCAGTAGCTCTCCATGAGATCTTCAGTGCAATAGTCAAAACTTAGTCTTCCAAAAGAATTCATTTTCTAGTTTTAGAAAATGTATGACCTAAAGTAAAATGCCCTTTAAAACAAGACAGAGCTGAGTACAAATAGTAAGCTACTACTGCCAACACTTGCTATTGAATCATTGAGAACTGTTAAAATCAACTTGTTTAGAATAGTCAAATGACTAAGGATTTGTGTAAAAAAATAAAAAAATAAATTCTGATCAACCTTTCCCAGTTCCTCTCACTGGTCCTTCTTGGCAGTTTCTGCATTTTGCATCATTCTTCAGCTATTAGTCCTGTTAAAATCTTACCTGAGCACAGTGCTTCAAATGAGCTGTAATGAATGCAGAGTGTGGTAAGATTATCTATCCAACTGTGTGTGTTGTTGTGGGGTTCCAGAATAAACAGGAAAGATCAAATGTGAGTGATGGAATGTTTCTGAAAATATTGAGGAGACTGATGAGGTAGAATATTATTGTTATTTATCTTTAATGATTTTGAGGCTCAAACCCAAGGAAATTGAATCTGTCAAGCCTAAGGGATAAGAACCAGAATAAGGCAAATGAGAAAGCCAGAAGTTGAGTAGCTGTAGCCATGATGAAGAAGAGCAGGGGTTTGGATAATTCAGGTGAATCTGTGTTGTTTATTGATAGGGCCCATTTTCCTCTTGTTGCTGGTTGTCCAGTTTCCATCTGGATCTCTGAAAATATGGATGCTGAATCTTTCCAGGAAATCTCCAATCTAGTTGTCAATCTCCCCTGCCCCCAGATTATTAGTTTCTGTGATTCAGGAATGTTTCCTCCTCCTCATGGATTGGAAGCAAGGAGCTAGCAGGAAAATTCTGAATGTCATACCCTATGGGGTAAAAGTTTTTCTGAAAACCTATTTATGACATTAATCTTGAGCATCTTCCTACAGAATAAAAAATTGTATATCAAAAAGGGATCAGAAACAAAGAAACTGTGGAGCAATGAGCATCAGAGTGGGAGATGGAAGGTGGTCCTGGGGGATTCTAGTACAAGATGCTTGTGACCCGCCTCTTCCTTCCTTTCTGATAAAAATCTATGATCATTTTCCCATGGAGTTATATCCCCAGTTCTTTTTATTTATTTTTTAAATTTTGTAATAGGCTCTCACTAAGTTTCTGAGGCTGGCTTTGGACTTGTGATCCTCCTGCCTCAGCCTCCCCAGTCACTAGTATTACCAGAGAGTGCCACTGCACCCAGCTTCTGCCAAGTTCTAAGCATTTTTAGATTCCCTGAAATAAACAGAGGTCAAGTCCAGTTAATGGAGTCAGGGCAATGTAGCCCTTGGGATGCAGCTGAGTAGGACTGATTCAGGGCTGTGGGGTTAGGGAAAGTAGCAGGATCTTTGTGTATTTGCGGGTGCTGTTTGGGAATACCCTTTCTTTGGAAAGCCCATTTTTCTAATAAACTGCAATCCACTTAGTCTTGAAAACTTTCCCTCTATTTCTAGTTCAGCCAAGCCCAAAGTAAGAAGAGTTCAAATATTCACAATTAAAGAGCATTAAAGAATATTTACTATTTTTCTGTTCGAAATCCAAAATGAATTTCACAAGAACAGAACAATGAAATATTGGAAATTAGGATTAGAAATTAGTTTGTGCCAGTGTTGAGAAAGATGACAATATGCTTCTGCTTTCCTTGAACTCTGGGTACATGTCTGGTCTTCTTCCCTGAGTCTTAGGTTTGCAGAACAAACTCTGCCAATCTTTGCAGACTCGGTGCCTACATGATGAGAGTGGCTGGAGCTCTGCAACCTAAAACTTGACCCATCTTCTGTCCTTGTCCCTCTCTGGCTGGATGCCCAGTTGAAACAATGTAACACAGGTTTCTGGTTTGTGTGAACCCAAAATAGTGGTAACGTAAATTGGATTACTGGGTGCCCAACACTGTTGACACAAAAAATGTGCTTAAATAGCAATTAAAGCTGGCAACCAATTTTGTCTGCATTTACTCAAATGACTTGCTTGAAGGATGCCTTTAATTATAAATCCTGCCATTCTATAAAAGATTATTCACTAGCTCCCCATCACCCTTGGCTTCCTTTGGCAGTTGCCCTAAAACATTCTTGTGGCCCTCCCAGGAAGTCAGTACTGTATTGCTCTGAGGTTTCAGATCTCCTTCAGATCTCCAGCATGGAACTGCAAAGGAGCAGTGATCCTACCTAGTTTCCATTTTCTCCCACATACTTAGTAGACCACTCTGTCCTTTTCAACTAGATTTCAAGGGATCTGTTAGGATCTTATTGTTTCCTCTGATGTATTTAAGGCAACACTAACATAATTAGAAAAGAAGTGATGTTCTTTTCATGGGGGGAAAAAAAAAAAACAAAAAAACCCCAAACCAAAAACAGAGAGTGCATAGTCACTTAATTTGGACTGATTGTGTCTATTAGGTTTTTTGTAACATTCACATTGTTTAGACTGTGGGGGTCTTCTGAGGACTGGGTGGAGGGCGAAAAGCCTTGGAAGAAGATTAGCATTGACTGTCAGGTGGCCTTAGGGCACTAACATGCCTGGACTGATGTTGTTGTTTTCTTGGCTTGGGTTCCTAGACCACACAGGAAAGGTAAATTTAAATTATAAACCCAGGAAAGCACAGGCCTGGTATTGTGCTGAAAGGTACGGATTTCCTTGTCAGTAGTTAGTGCAGATAACTAGTTTTTCCTGTGTACTTTTTCACTGAAGCTGTGGCAGTTGAGTCTCTGGCTCAGTTAGGACAGTCTGACATCATGTTTCTGACTTGCAAACAAGAACTCTAGTTAACTGAGAATAGTAAATGTTGAACCTCTGCTATAGTAAATGCCAGTTATCACTCTGGTTTAGGATTCCCTTTGTTTTGTTTGTTGTTTTGAGATTTCTCTTGTATTTTTGCAAGTTTGACTATGTATTTCAAGGGTGATATTTGTAACTTTTTCCCCTAGCATTTCCAGGTGTCCAGTGGAGAGATCTTGCTTCCTCTGCTCCTTGTTTTACTTTGTGAAAGAATGCTATGTATTTTCAGATAAACCAAGTGCAATGAAATATCAAGGAAATTGGGGACTTCAGCATTTCCTTGTCATCATGGATAGAAAGCACCATTATTTGCTTTTTAAGCGAGGGATGCCTCTATTCAGAGGTATTCAAATGCAAAACTGAGGACTTTGGGATTTCAAATCACCTAATCAATGCATCATCCTTATTCTCTATATAAGTCCATCCCTTTTTGCTGTGTGCAAAGGAGAACAAAGCAAAACAAACTTTTGCCACATTACCTTTTTTCCCCCTTTTATCACAGAGATTACGATGACTTTTCTGCAGATCACTACTTAATCTTTAAACAAATCTGTTCCCAGGTGGAGAATGGTGACTGATAACTGCAACCCACCCATTCATGGATGCCTATGTGCCTATAATGACTCAGGGAAGTACATGGCTAGGTAGTGACTCAGAGGAAAAAGGGTAATTCGAGAAGAATAGGTACCTCCACCAGCAGGTCATGGGGCCTAAAGGAGTTTAGAATTCTGGGTTAGCCTATATTTTTTCTTTCTCTTTGACCAAAAGAAATCTCCTGCTTTACTCATATGTGCTTCAACTACACCCATGTGGACATAGCCTTAAGACTAGTGTAGTAGGAGCTCAATAAATATTAGAAGAATGAATGAATGCATTCCCTTTCTGGTAAAACTCATCCAAAATAAAACTACCCTTAATTTTCTTTTTTAGCCATTTTTCACTTATATAAAAATGATGGGATGGAGTTTTGGGAAGGAAGTTTATATTGAATGTTTTCCTATGTCTCATATCATCCTGAGGGTTAGTCCTACCTCTGTGCTGTAACCTTTTTTCTAACCTATCATCAGTGAGTTGTTAATGAGTGTACTGAAATACTAAGCTTTGTAAGTATAATTTACACAAATATATATTTCATAAAGCATGCAAATTTGAACAATGGAATCCTTGTGACTCTTGTCAAATAAGGAACTAGAGTGAAACACAAAGTAAAACATTTATCTTTAGGATCTGTAAAAAAAAAAAAAGGAAATTTTATCTCACAACCCCTGGAAGGACATGATATACAAATAAGGCTGGATAAACAACTTTAATCCTTAGGAAAGGCAAAGAACTTAAAGAAATACTGCAATCCTGGAAACTTTAGAAACCTATTGTAATATACTTTCCTCTGTTTAAAAAAGTATATGTTTTTCCCCTGAAATTTGAATATTTGGAGAGTTGCTTTAATGACTCTAAAACTAGTCCATCAAATAAATACTTTTTGAAATCAGAAAAAAAGTATCCTTAAGACATTTTTATATGAAAGAACAGTAATTTTGTTCACAGAAAATTATATCCAAAGGAGAATGAAGAGTGATTATAATTATAAGAGGGATGATCCCGGAGGGCCAGAACCACATAAGACATTCTGAATGTACAACATGAGGCCAGCAGAGATTATGGAGTGATTTTTTTTTTTTTTTTTTTTTGGTAATAGATGAAACTTAGAAAAGGGGTAGAATGAGTATAGAATAGTAGGGACACAGAGGTATGAGGTTTTTTGTTTGAAAAACTCTTGGGGAAAAGAACACGTCAGGTTATTAACCACAAACCTTAATTTTTCCTCAAACACATTTTCAAATGCTGCAGAAAATGATGTCAATTAAAACGTGAAACTTGTTTAACTTTTTTGAAAAATTCCAAATATGGTAATTTAGGAAAATGGTATTCCATCCCCGCCCCCACTCAGTGGGGATTGTTGCCATCTTGCTTTTCCAAGGGAGCAGGCAGAAGGTAAATAGGAATGTGAAGTTTATATCAGTAGCTTGCTTTCCTTAAACCTTTGCTGAAAGTTCTTGTGGCGGCAGCTTTAACAATAAGGGAGATATTTTTATGTTTAAGCATTCATTGTCTATGTTGAAAGTAGAAGATTTTGTATTGTTAGGGTCCAATATCGACTGGTCCCCGATATTGACTGATCCCCAGAGAGTCAAAGTGCACACACGGTAATGCAAGACACACAACAAGGTTTTATTGCAAGCTCGAGCCTGGACCCCAACCAGCCTCTCAGACCATTGCAGTGGCTGAGTAGGGAGCGGCCCCGAGGGGTGAGAAAGCCCTCTATTTAAGAGATTTCCAAGCATTCACACACAAAGACCTGTATGTTATTGGTTAACATTTGAACAGCTAAACATTAGTCCTCCTCTGGTTGGGTCCTGCCAATCTATTTGATTCTCATTGGGTCCCACCAGAACTGAATGGTCCTAAAGGAAGAAGGGAGGAGGTAAGGGGCGAACTATGCAGGAGATGAGTTGGGGCTAGACCCCTCTGTCCTTGATAGATAAGGTTTCCAGGCAGCTGCACATTCATTCCTCAGACAAATATCTCTTAACAACCTTGATAAGCACAGGGGTCCAGCAGTCCTGTTTGTCCTGTATTGGTTCTTGAGGGTGCAGTTGCAACTGCCTGCTTCCTGGTGATTAAGACAGCTGCACAGATATCACCCTGTTCTCAACAGTATCAGAAACTGCTCTTCTTAAGCCCTTTTTAAGTAGAAATTCTATCACAGACATTTAGAATTTAAAGGAAATTTAGATAATCTAATTCAAAGTTGTCATTAATTGACGAAAAGGATCTGCATTGCCGAGAAATTGTGGTAGAGCTGATGATAAGACAAGATAGCCCAACTCTGAGATCTGGGCACTTTTGCGTGACTTTAAAAGACTCATTCACTTTCTGTTTTACTTCGGATGAAAGTCAAAGAATTATATAAGTCTTCTCCATGTGTCTATATGTCTATGCTTTCTTTACCAGAAAGACGTGATACAGTTCTGCGCTGACACGGATTCTGCCTATTCTTGCTGTATTATATTCATTGTAATTAATTAATTCCATCTTATGGTCATGGCTTCTCTACTTGAGTGTTAGTAACATGGTCTTTCAACTGAGTTGAATGACTATTAAGCTAGTAAATCATTTATCTGGCTCAGATGAGGAAATTTGGGCATCACTCTTAAAGAACATAATTCATGCTGCCTACTATCAGAACATAGTAAAAAACTTGTCAGAAAAAATACAGATTAAAGGATGATTATTATTATTGAAAAACAATTTATTTTACAAAAGACTTCCCTAGTGGCAGGGAAAGTAAGGGGAATCTCATGAAAATAGAAGGAGAGATCAGCAGAATATAGAAAGGGAATCAGAGGGAGGGAACAGAGAGGTTCTTGGGCACAAAATTGACATAATTATATTTTAGTAGTCTATGCATGTACAGATATGTAATAATGAAATTCTTATGGGATAATTATAGAGTGCCCACACAAAAATAATTCCTCTGGTGAATTCCTCTTTAAATTCTGATTTAGTTTATGTTCGGTATTTTAAAAATAGGGCATATAGCAAAATACATCTGAATTGATGAAAGTGAAAAAACACTTTTCTAAAAAACTCTAGAAGTTCAAAACACTACTTATATCTGGTAATATAAATAATAACATACTTAACAATGTATTTCTTATTTATTTTTATTTCTGCCAAGGGCCAGGGTTGTTTGGTCAGATGAATGATATTATCTGCAGATTGGAAACAGATTTAAATGGTTTCAACGCAATACCTAGAAATACCCTTGAGAATCAAACATGCCTGAGAAAAGAGGGTCAGAAAAATATTATGCAAGAGTGGTAATTAAGGAATATTCCACTTAGGTCTGTTTTAAGTCAAGCACTGTTCCAAAATGACCACGTAGCTTTATTTTTAGGCTGTAGTTTATTGATTCAGGATGTAGCCTCTGTTAAGTGTCAGAATGGCTCTTAGCCTACTGGTGTGCTTTTGGTTCTAGATACTGAAAAATCAAAAGTTTTTTCTGTCATTCTGGAGAAAAAAAAGCCAATTTCTCTGCTCTTCTTGTCCTGGGTCAAGTCCTATTTCTATGTGGATCATATGCAAGGTTATATGAGAGACTGAGATTGACACAGTCCACATGCACTGAGGTTCCCTGTCCAGTTAGTGATGGACTACTTCATAAAAATGCAGCTTATATTTTAGAAGCCATATTTGAATGGGAATGTGAGAATTAGACTTTCCAGGTAACACATGTAGGATTAGTTTGGTGAGTTCATTTGCTGACATTTGGCCTCTGAGGCAAGACACTAAAAAATGCCAGTAGCCTGTAATATAAACCTGTGGAAACCAAAGGGGTGGTTAAAAAAAAAAAAAATTCAATAGCAATTATTCTAGTTATTTCTTCCTGGTTGATGAAGACAACCAAGTATAACACTATAGAGGAATTTAGGACTCAGGAAGAAGAGACACTCTGTGTCTCCATGTGCATGTGGCATGTATCATGGTTGTGCAGGGCGCAGAGGTTGGTTTTAGTGCCCTTTTGTTGCTATCTTAAAATTAATGCTAATTTTTGAAAACAAAGGGCACCTTAATTTTCACTTTGCATTGGGTTTTTCAAGTTATTTAATGTTTCTGGAGGGGGGACATATAAGGTCAGGGAATAGATATCAGAGAGCGAATTTTGTGTACACTTCAATTCCTGTTGTGGAAAATTCTATTCTCTTATTACAGGGTTTAGAGGAAAGTTGTTTGAATAATTTAAATACATTTTGATTGTATAAAATGTCAGGAGGGCATTTGAAGTGAAGTTGCAGTGAGTGGAGAGGCCATGGTAGTGTGGCTGATAATAATATTCCTGGGTAGAATGAAAGACAGCACTGAATCTCATCTGGTGGAGGTGGTGAGAGGCTGGGGTCTTGGGAGAAGCCCAGTAGCAGCAGCCAGAAGAGAGAACCATACAGTGGTCATCAAAGTTGCTTGGGCAGTGGTAGTTGACCACATTAAGAAATTTGATGAGTACATAGAATTTAGAGGGTTACATTTTCCTATGTTCACTAGTGCTGGAGAGCAAGTCACTAGACTTTCAGTGTTTCAGATGACTTATCAGAATGATTTTTCTTACTAGTTGCTTTCAAATGACAGATAGTTTTAATACGATAGCGTCTGTTCTGCTCTGGACCACTAGGAAATAAGTTTTTTTTATCAATCAGTACAGTAGCCTGTTTCTTTCAACAGAAATAAATAAATTTGAGATTAGAAGCGTGGGCTAGGAGGATGTGGTGGAAGAAGTTTAGGAGTTGAAGAAGTTTAGGAGTTGAAATATTCTAGCTGGCAGATCTCTAGGAGACATGGCAAATAGAGTGACCACCACCCCACCAAAGCTCTAGTGCATTGTTTAGTTATTTGCTCAGAAAGTGAAGAATGGGGTCAGACTAGATATTAGGTCTCTCAGATATTGGACATGGGTCCTGGTTAACCTAAAGAATTCATTTAAATGACATTCTGTGAGCTTGTGGGGTGTTGCAAACAATTTGAGTTGACTCAAATTTGAAATGACAAAATGGCGAGAGAAGACTAATGAAAGACCCAGCCAAGTGTGTGGAGCCCTCTAGTGACCAGGTCCATGGCTGGATCAAGGCTTCTACCTGTATGACACATGACTTCCCGACAGGTTTCTCAAGGTGGTTTGATTCATTCTACTTTACAGATGTCTCCAAAGGTATGATGGAGTCTTTATTAATCAGAGTCATAATGAGAACAGCCACCATTGGCATCTGCAATGTGCACAGTGAGCGAGGAGCTATGCCCAATCCTTTCAACAATCTTGAGAAGCAGTTCTTCATATTTTTTCAGAAGAGGAAATTGAGACAGTGTCATATGGTTCTTAGCTAGATAGGCTTTAAGATTTCTTCAACCCTCCAGCAGTTTTTGGCAACTATTCATCTCTAAGCAGCTTCTGGCTCTGTTAGGGGGAGCTTTTCCATTTTAGCCTCACTGAGCAAGAACAAGAGCCCCAATTACAAGGATATTTATCTTATAGCATTTAGTTTTAATATGCAGTATGAACCCAATAATAGTTAGTCCTATGTTTATACTTCAAGCATGACTTGTGATTCTGTATATGTATGTTATAGTTGTAAATAAGCAGAGGAAAACAAATTAAAGGAAGATATTTTTCTTTGTATTATTCCAATTAGTTGATGATACTTAACTTCACTATTTCCAGTTGGTGACTTTGAAAACTTAATTTGCCCTGCATGATCAATCACATCTCTCTCAGTTGGAGAGTATAATCACTCTCGCAAAGAAACTAAGTAGGAGATCTGGGCGTGGTGGTGCAGGCCTGTAATCCCAGTGGCTTGGGAGGCTGAGGCAGGAGGACTGGCGAGTTCAAAGCCAGGCTCAGCAAAAGCAAGGCACTAAGCAACTCGGTGAGACCCTGTCTCTAAACAACTCAACATAGGGCTGGGGATGTGACTCAGTGGTCGAGTGTCCCTGAGTTCAATCCTCGGTAAGCACCCCCTACAGCCCCCCACCCCCTGCAAAATAAAACAAGTAGGAGAAATGAGAAAAACACAGGTTGCTACTTTCATGGAAATATAATGGTGACTCATACACATTTGCCAGCTCTCTGGAAGATGTACTCAAAGTATTCTGATTATAAAACAGGGCAATATTTTAAATCACTTTAAGCAGAGCTGATTAGAAATCAAAGGACATCTAATAAAAGGTTTTTCCAAGTTGCACTTGCCCAGGATATTCAGAGTTTAAGTTGAAGGGAAGCAACAGTCAGAACATGCATATTCCTCCCTCTCCTGGGTGCAGAAAAGAGGCAAGTGGAGATAAGAAGAGCACAGTCTCTGAGAAAGGGCTTGTGGACTTGGTGTCCTTCCTCTGCCACTCTTGGCTACCTCTGTTCAGAGACAGAGGGCATGGCACCTGGAAAAGAACTCAAGGCCCTCTTACCCCTGTTACTCATATTAAGCAACAAAGCTGTTAGACTTCATTTACCTAAGCTCATGTTATCCACCCCCTGTAATGCCCATGGTCTGCTGAGATTCCTGCAAGTAAACCCAAGTGTAAAAATTGCCCACAGGTTCCTGTTTGACGAGTGGCATGCTGGTTTCTCATCACTCCCCAGAGGCTACTTATAATGAGAAATTGGTCTTGTGAGCTTTGAAACTTTTCCACTCACAACCCTGCATGTCTTTTATTATACTGCCTTTTAAAATTAGCGTGCTATTTTAGAAAATAAAGAAAATAGGCTTTAGAAACACACCACAGGCATCTGCTTTGCAGAAACTACTAATCAGTCCCTGTCTCTTCACATAGTCTTGTTATTACTAAAAATAGGAAAATATGCAAATTCATGACACATGTATTAATTTTAATTTATCCAGAGGCTTTTCTGTATATCTAAAGAATGAATATCTACATGTAGATTTGATTCGTATAGAGTCCACATATCTCTGCTTATGGATTATAGAAGGTGGTATGATCTACAAGGTGGGATAATTCTATAAGGTGGTTATATGGTACCTGCATTGTGTCAGAACCAGATCATCAAATAGATTTTATTGTTATTAATGATCATACTTTGTGAGTCTAAGTTTTAGAATTTAGAGAAGTATTCTAATTTCATGATTGTGCCTCATTTGTGCCCTAAAAGCACTCTGTACTTCTGCATTACTGAGTTTATCACGGGTACTACATTTGCATGTTGAATTATCTGCCTTTTCAACTAGATACTAAACTGATTGTCTTTCCTTGTCTGTCTCATCCATTATTAGGTCCTTAGAAAAAAATCAGTGTATAGTTCTCAGTCGTGCTTTATAAATTTATTTAATTGAATTGGTGCCTTGGTTCAATTATTTTTTAGTAACTTTATTATTCCAGGCACTGTAAAGAGTACTTTAACACATTTTCTCATGTAATCCTCCCCATAATCAAAGGAGTTTGTTACTTTGGTCTTCATATCAGTGATAAGGAATCTAAACTTCAGATAGGGTAAGCAGTATGCTTAGATCCTATAGCTGAGCTACATTTGGAAATGGGTCTATGTGACTGCAAAGGAGGAATCTTACTTACTACACCACTGTCTTGTGTATCAGAAAGGTATATTATTATACAAATCATTCCAGATGCAGATGAACATGTGCAATAATAATTTGGAAATTTGCAGTTATTTTGGGAAAGTAGCATTGAAAAGGGGGGTGTAATCTCTTCAAAATTTGTATAGAGAAGTTCCTTTCATTGACTATAAATGCTTCTTGCTCCTTACACAAACCAGATAAGGCCTGTTGGGTCATTATTGCTGCCATGTGAATTGATGTCATACTTGGGTGGTGTTATTATAGATAAGGATGGCATAAGTATTTCTATTTGATTTAATCGACATGACTGAGCAGTTTGCAATTTTGAGATTGATATTAGGTGGATTGGTGGATTAGGGGTTGGAGAGCAGAATAGAGAACACAAGATAGTATAATATACCTATTGTTGTCACAAGCTGACAGCATAGTGAGAAATAAGATAGGTGAATAAATTACTATATAACAAAGAGAACATAATGTAGGGGAGGTTTTACAATCTGTAGAGGACCTGAAAGGAGTAAGAAATTATATCTGGTTGACGATATTAGAAATATATCATGGAAGGGGGTCTCATTGGGAGGGTCCTTGAAAGATGGGCAAGATTTAACAGTTTCTTGTGCAGATGTTCGAAGATAAATAAAGATGTACTCTCTGCTCTTAAGAATAGTTCAGTCTCACTGGTAGAGAAGAATAGTGAGTATTGGCAGGTCAGAGAACAGAAAACTAGAGAAAGCAAATAAGAAATAACTATGCAATATAATATTAGAAAAGTAATACATGACATTGCTAGAGAAGCAGAAAAGATGTCAAATAGGGCGGCCAGCAGTCCAAAAGCCTGAACTTTTAGATTGCATTTATTTGGTTGTTAAAAGTTTGCTCCAGGAAAGGATCCAGAGGGACTTTCAGAGAATTGTAGGAAACTGGCTTAATAAATGTAACTTCTCTTTTCAGTGACTCAGTTTTCACAGGGAGTTACAGGGCTTTGAGTACGTAGCCCACAAGGTCGGTCTGGAAAGGGAAAGGATTCTTCCCTGCAGTGGAGTGGGTTATTGTAACATTCATCAGAATTGGCAAAGATGACTCCGGCAGCATTTGTGTTGGATTATGTTGAAATCACGTCAGAGACATTGAATAATTCAAACCACTCTAGAGGGAAGTTTGTTTTCCCTTCTTGCAATGCACATGTGACTTGGGCATGGAAAACCTTTTCCTAGTTAAATTTTGCTTCATTTCCCATATAAGATTTGTCACAGTAAATAATCCTTTCTCAAATGGCAATATCCTGCACGTAAAATGTAGTTCGAGCTGTCTGAACATTAGGCAAGCAGTCCTGTTAGGGGATTAATCAGCCCTTCCTTAGATGAAGACCGTAAAACAAAATAAAGTCACACACATAGTCAAACACTGGGCATGTTTCCATGGGAGGATGACACTTTTGCTTATAGAAGGAAAATGGGATGTTAAAGATGGTAATCAGCTTCACTATGGCAACAGTTTTTTTTACGACTGTTTCTCCATTCACTTCTCAATGTTTACCAGCTCCATGTTGCTGACCATCAAAATACAAATAGTATAGATATACATTTCTGTTAAAAATGATCACATCATTATTAATGGCTTTCTTGAGAAGTTATTTATATACCATAAACTTCACTCATTTTATTGTAAAATTCGATGATGACAGTAAAGGCAAAGAATTGCGTAGCCACCACCACAATCCAATTTAGATTATAACCACCCCTCTCAAAATATCCCACATGTCCATTTGCAGTTGCCAGTTCCAGAAAACCACAGACTGCCTTCTCTTTATATAAATTTGCCTTCAATATATAAATTTGGGCAGGTGGACGACAAATTTAACCCATGATATCCAATAATAGTAAATGCTCACATGAGACAGAATAGACCAAGCCGTGATCTGTGAGTCTTACAAATATTAGCTCACTCAATGCTCATAATAAACCTATAAGGTGGACACTATTACTATCCTCATCCTGTACATTAAGAAATTGAGGCACAGAAAGATCACATAGCTGGCAAGTGGTGGATTGTGCATTAGAACCCAAGCCGTCCGGCTCCAAAGTGCATACACTCTCAAACCCCAGAGCACGTGGTGCCGCCTCAGGGTATCCAATCCTGTCCAAACGACCACTATGAAATGTTAAATTCATTGATACTGAAGAGTTTATGATTCTAATGTACTAGAATAGCTTTATGAGCAGACTACACCTTCTTGACAGAGAAATACAGATTCAGAAGGGTCCCTCATTTTCATTAAAAAAAAAATGTTTTAAAAAGATGAACTGACTCATTATAACACACTTACATTAGGTTGAACCATCTGAACTCGTCTTTTTATAAAGCAATAAACAGGAGCATGTTGATGACCTTATGTGGTTCAAGCTAATACTTTACTAGTCAGCTTCTGAGACTTGTTTCTGTGACGATCCCAGTAGGCACAGCATCTCATTTCACTGGAAATTTCTTTACCTCTTCCCACTCCATTCTCTGCCGCCCCCACTTTTGGGCAGCCAGGCTTGCAACATTCATCCCCTCAGGGAGGGATGACACAAAACAGGCAGAGAGCAATACCAGAGAGCAATACCAAGAGGAACAAAAAGCCAGTAATGACTTTGAAGTTCAAATGCTTACATCAGAACATGAAAGAGATTTTTGAGGACAAGTAGAAAGTTTTCCTCCTCTTTTCCCGGATTAAATAAAGATTCCTAGTACCACAGGAGGAAAGAACAGCCTGAGCAGCTTGAGAATCTTCTTTTCTGAAGGGCTAAGAGTCTGTTACTAAGCAGGAACTGTTCAATCCTGTCCGAGGCCACGCCTGGAAGGGGTGAAGGGGAGGGAGAAGGGCTCTCTAAGTTGGTTAGTCACACACACACCTAGAGTCTATAGTCCTCCTGGGACCACAGAGCTCAAATTATACTGTGACCAAATCTCATCGACTTATTTCTTAGTAAGTCTAAATTTACTGATAAAGAAAAAAAAAAATACTTTAGAAAATTAAGAATTTTTGCACCCTTGAATTATAATTTTGAATTTTTAGATCTTAAATTCAGCTCTTTTTATTTTTACACTAAATAAATGTTACAGCTTTTTAAATAGACACAGTTGCTAAGGACTGAGGTTCCAATATTTCTAAGAAAGATTATATTGATAATATATTTTAATGGTAAATTGTCAGGTACTTTATGAAGTTCTTGGAGAAAGATATAAGGTATTAGAAAAATTGTTTTCAGAAAACCATATGCAATAGAATGAAATTAAACCCCTATCTCTCACCCTACACAAAAGTCAACTCAAAATGGATCAAGGACCTCGGAATCAGACCAGAGACCCTGCATCTTATAGAAGAAAAAGTAGGTCCAAATCTTCAACTTGTTGGCTTAGGATCAGACTTCCTTAACAGGACTCCCATAGCACAAGAAATAAAAGCAAGAATCAACAACTGGGATAGATTGAAACTGGCTTTATTTCGTAAAATTGGGTACTATGCAAGGCAGTGGGAAAGTATAGATAAATAAGATACAAAGTAGAAAAAAACTTAAGTATATTATGTTAAGAGAAATTCTTTTTGACAAAAGTGATGTAGAAAAGTGTTGAATTTTAAAAATATTAGGGAAAAGGTCATGGTTATAGATCTACAGATCAAATAAATATTAAACATAATTGGAATACTCTGGGTACAGGAAATAAATGGTCATATATCTGCAAAAATGTAACTTACCTGCTAACTCAAAAATGAATAGAAAATTTGAATAGATCTATAAATACTACAGCAAATGTATTCTTTCATTGAAAGTTTGAAAATCATCATCTCTCTGCGCATGTGCTCACTTCCTATGTGGTCTTCACCCACATGACTGCACAAACCCAATCCCAGATAACTTGAAATGAGTCTTACTAAACTTGCAAGGAACAGATAATCCAAGTGCAACATAATTTTACAGAGCAGGAAATGAGTACACTCCTGAAAATATTTTATGAGATGCATAAAGCCTTTGTATTATGAAAGACAGTACAAGGAAGGCAAATTAAAGGCTCATCTTTCTAACAAAACTATGATATTCCTGAGAATCTAGTACAGACATTCAAAAAAAAAAAGCACAACTGTTAGTGGTGAAGAGCCAAATTATCATTATCTCATGGAAGAATTATTAGTTCAGAAAATTCAAGAATAATACAGCCAAATTATTTGATATTAAAGAAAATCTAATAAAGCTTGTGAAATATATGATTAACAAGGAGAAATAAATTGCTTTTCTTCACAGTATAAATGCTGAGAAAAGTATAACTTAAAGAATGGCACTGTGTAATAGTGACAAAAACTACATGAAACCTGTAGATAAATTCAGTAGAGATATGCAAGAGTTTCTAGAGAAAATTAGGTATGTTTTCCAAAACAAAAAGGACCAAAATAAATGGAGTTAGCGATGTGTTCCTGGAAGAAAATATAAAACACATACTAATTTTTTCTCATTCTATCTATACATTCAATGTAATTCCAGGAAAGGTTATACTAGAGCCTTTTCCTTTGAATTTGAATAGTTCTTACTACAATTTATATGCCTCCCTCAAAACAAAATAAAACAAAACAAAATAAAACAAAAACCCAAGTTTGAACAACAGGAAAGGCACTTTTACAAAGGTAGAGAGAAGAGCTGTCCAGATTGACTCTCAAATTTTAGAGACTAAGATGGTGAGATAATTGTGCAAAGACAAAGAGAAAAACATAGCAGCATGAAACAGTCCTACTCAAGTGAGAGAAGAAACTATGACAGAGGAGGAAATTAGAACACAAAATAAAGATTATTTAATTGTGCTGGGACAATCAATTACTGGGGAAAACACATTTACACAAAAAATACAAGTCAGTGACAAAAATATTAAAGCTTTAATGTGAAAATGGAGACTTTATGAACCTGAGGTAGAGAAAGAAAATACTAATGTATAAGCCTTATACATGATACTTATACTAATGTATAAACCTTAATGTTTAAATGTAATTCTTAAAGAAAATACTAATGTATAAACCTTAAAAGATTGCAACAATTTATGTATGGATTACAAGATGATATATACGTATATTAATGCATATAAAATTTAATTCCAACCAAACCAATGCATATTTTACTTAAAATTATTTGTAGGAAAAATATAAAGATATGCAGGTAGGTTATAATTTCAAGATATAAATAGTAATTTTCTGCAGAGATATGGAAAGGTAATGGGTACATATGGTCTTAGGACAGTATTCTAATTTTACTCTATCAAATATGACAAAATGTTAAATTTACAAAAACAAGTGATTGGTACCTAATATATTATCTGAAGATTTATTTAAGTAGAATCTTAAAAAAGTGGATTTTCTTAATTAGGGTTTACTCTTCTGAGCATTTCGTTCCTTGTGATAGGAAAAGAGAAATTTTATATAATTTGTTTTCTTCTTTCAATGCTCCAGAACATACAAAAAGAAACACTGTGACTGTATTTATGGGAAAAAAAATCAAAAATTGATTGTTATCAAGTTGGTTATTTCAAAATATGCCCATTAGCCACTAGGTGTCATCATATGCCACTATAATTAAAAGCCAGTATCATCTTGTAGACAAAATCAATAGCAAAATTTTTGCTGAAATATTAGTGACATTTTCATAAATCTAAGTACTTATAGTCCTACCCATTTTCATCCCTGGGATTTTGTAGCTAAGTTTTACATAGAAAGTTTAATTGGGAATAGATTTCATGAAGTTATTTTAATAATCCATGAAGCAGGAATTATAATTGTAATACTAAAGATTTGGTAACTGAAACAATGTGTCTGGTCATAGTTAAATAACGATAGCATTTATCCCATCTTTGGATTCCACTTGCCATGCTGCTTATTCACAAGAGAGGACAGTTTGAGGAAAGACCCAGGATCTGCACTCGATGGTTTTATTTCAGGGCGGAGAAGGCATGTCCTGGAGATGGTTCTGCAGGAACTGCAATTCTGGTGCTTGAGGGACACATGAATTGGGCCTGGCTGGCTGCAGCCACCCAGCACCTATTTTTTTCCTGCACAGTTGGGAGCACTGTGTTTTCAATCTAAGTGAAAGTGTGTTTTCTCTAAGTAAACTAGTAGTTTCCTTTTGACTGAGAATGCTGTTAAGGAATTTTTAGAATGGAATCCCCCAGTGAGAGTGCAGAGAGGTTGCAGCTGCAGCCTGTTCCCAGGGGCAGGAGTCCTGTGGGATCTACTAGCATCATGAGGTGCCTGGAGATTGGGGTGGGCAATGCCAGCAGCAGTGCCAGTGCCCAGAAGTGGCTGTGATGGCATGTGCGAGGCCAGTTTTGCTGCAGGATCTGAGAGGGGGTTTCCAAACTCTGACTTCCTGGAGAGTGTGAGAACTAACCAGTAGCTTCTAATATATAAGTTCTTTCTATGCTTAATTAGTTTATTTTTACTTATTTTTGCTATAGCAAGGACTTATGACACCCACTGCCAGCTTTCAGTGCAGAAAACCATTATTGTCTAAAATGATAAAATAAGGTGATAATATAAGGTTCCACCTCCCTTTTGTACTTGCCAAACTATTGCAGATTTCCTCTTTGCTGCCAAATATGAGTTGACTGTAGTAGTGGTGTGTGTGTTTGACATCAGGAGAGATACCTGCCATGAGATCCCACCCTTGGTATTTAATTATTTAAGTGATTTATCTTTGCTTTACCCTTCTGAGAAGCACACAGCACAAGTCACAGCATCTGTAGTCAAGGGAACGTCAGTTTTTATGTAGAACAGTGGATGAACACAAACTTGTAAGAGAAAGGATTTTCAGGACTTGTCTGTCAGGATTCAGGTTCCAACGCCTGGTGGAGACCTAGTCTACTTATCAGAAGGATCAGCGTCTCAGACCTTAAATTAAATATCTCATTTCAAATGCCAATTACCACGATTTACATATCCGTAGTCTTTTTATAGGAACTAGAGGTGTTTTTCAGAGCATTTTGGTTAAGAGCATCAGGATATAACAAACCTGTTACATCAAAGGGTAGGCATTTATTAACTAGGCATCTCTAGTATAGATTCCTTAAATTTACCGAAAAATGAAATTATAATTACACAAGTGATATTTAAAATGGTTTTCCTTCCGAAAAGTAAACAATTACAAATAAGACTAAATAAAACTGCTTGACACATCTTCAGTGCTGGATTCCCACAACTGCCTGGTGATATTGTAACTTTCATCCCTTGCTATTAATCCTACCTGATAGCTTATGTTTACTCTTGATTCTCCCTGAAATACTCTAGCCATAAATGCAGAAAACTCACCTCTTTGCTTCCTCCAGGTACCAGGTGATTTATTTTATAAAAATTCTGTGTATCTTTCATATTTTGAAGTTTTACAAATTGAAATGTAATTCATGCTGAAATAAAACTTTTTTAAAAATGTAACTACAAAGAAATTGGCAAAAATTGCACTATGTACATGGGGGGATAGGAAAGGGTAAGGCATTATTTTTTGTGGTAGAGATTATATCTGCTATAATATTCCAGTGGGGTTTTTTTGTGTTTGTTTTTTTATAGAATGCATTTTGATTCATTACACAAATGGGGTACAACTTTTCATTTCTCTGGTTGTACATGCTGTAGTTTCACACCATTTGTGTACTTATACATGTACACAGGGTAATGTTATTTGTCTCATTCCACTATTTCCTTCCCCCGCCCCCTCCCCTCCCCTCATTTCATCTCACTCCAATTAGAATGGCTATTATTAAAAATACAAACAATAGTAGGTATTTCCAGTGTTTAAAGGGACAGTCCCTGAACACACTATATAAATCTCTTTGCCCACATATCCTCTACGCCTTGAACCATTACTATTTTTGAATTTAATACTTATTGCCAATTGATGTCCCTTCCATCTTCTCCTTTCCTTCATTCTCTATTTTTATTACTACTGTCTATCTCAGATTATACAGATAATCGAGTTGTCCAAGTTCAAAAGGTTAGGAAGTAAATGGGATTTGAATCCAACTCTGTTTATCTCCACATTGGTGCTGTCCAGGACAATACGCTGCATATGTTTGCCCTTTGTACTCCCTAAAACACTATGAAGTTCACAAATCCATAGTCTAATGATGTTTAAGGCAGTCAAACTGATCACATGGCTCTGCCATGCTTTTTCCATCAAGACTGTAAATAAAGACTGGAGACAGAGAGTGGGCATCCACTGCATGTTTGCATTAGAGGCATAGCCTAGGTTGGGATTCCAAGTGGTTTTTAAAAATTGTTGTTCAGTCTTAGTGTATTTTTTAATTGTTAGAGTTGAAAATACCGGTAATTCATTATTATTCTTTAGCTTTTTTTGAAATTTCCTTTTTATTAAGTTACATCAACTTAAAACAACTGGGTAGCTGGTTTTTTGTATCAGAACTTTATAGGCTTGAGGAACTAGTGGCTTATGCCTGTCTCAATATTGTGAGGTGATTTGATATTTTCAAAATTACCAAAATAATAACATTAAAATAATAAAGGAAGAAACAACAGGAAAAAAAATAACTGTTGCAATCAAATACGTCACACATCTCTACGTCTTGATAAGGATGATGACTGTTTTGTGTGGAGTTGGATGTCACTAAAAAGCACAGGCCATAATTAAAAATAGTTGCTGTGGTCTGACATGTGAGACCACAAAGCGGAAGAAGTCTAATCTTGAGCCACATGAACTTAAAAAAAAAAAAAAAAAAAAAAAATCCTAGTGCCCGTTTATTTACAGCAACAAGTTGGCCATTCATTCGTAACCAAGTCAGGAAGAAGTCATCTGATATTAATGTGTAGATTAAGTCATTTCAACTTGAATGAATCTGGAAAGATTCCATATTTAGATAGTTATATTTATTCACAAAACATTTAAATCTTCTATCATGCTTCATTATTTATAAGGTATTTAATATGTGCTGCTACAAACATTTTTCATGATTCAATCTTGAGGAAAAGAGGGTATTTATTATCATATTAATTTGAATGTTATAAATGAGGGAATAAACTCAGAGGTTCAATGACTGGCCGTGGGTCATGTAGCAATTTACTGGTGGAGCCTAGGTTCAATATAGTTTTCTACATTTTTACAAAATGTAAAATAGCAGGAAAAAGAAAGAGACTGGACACTGGTGGAGAAGATAAGAATATTTTGTAGCATGTGTAAGTGTGAAGTCATGGGGCACATTAACCTCATTTGTCAGGTGGTTTTGGAAAGGTTGTGAGGGTAGAAGTTCCAATGCAGTGGGTTGGACAGTGAGTAGGAAGTGAGGAAATGCCATCAGCCAGGGTGGACTCTCATCTTCTAGAGGATGCCTGGGCGAAAGGAATGATACACAGGAAAGCAGTTAGAAACTCAGGACATCATCTTTCTTTTCTTTTTTAAAAAGGAGAGGTACTTGATCATTTCTATTTTCATGTGGACACTTAGGTGAAAAACACTTCTGTGCTTTTAGGACTAAAAAGAGTGGCACTTCTGAGCAGATCTGTGTTTTGAACGTCAAGAACACTTTTGATTGAGAAATTGATCAAAATTTTCCATTTTGCCTTGGTTTTAAACATTTAACTCTGATCCAACCATAGGAAATGTATCGATCTTCATTGAGTGAATTTTAAACCTCGTTCCAGATCTCGTTTTATGGCCTTTTTCTACTTTTCTCTGTTTGCTTCCATTTCGAATACCTTTTCCGTTCATTCATTCATATTCTCTCTCTGTAACCTTATAACTCATTTCTAATATTTTCTGGAATGAGATCAAGATATAAATGCATTAATTTTATTCCTATTGCATGCCATTTGGTAACATTTCAATTAGTGTCTGTAAAATGAATGAAATAAGTCTAGAATATGAAGAGAAAGAAGGATCTTACATGTCATAGGAGGACATGACAGTTTAGCAATGGGTTGGATAAAAGCAATGAGAACAGGAAATAGTGAAAGATACATAATGCTTCTAATCTGGAATCCTTGTGGGGCTAACTGGAACACAAGTGAGTTTTGGAAAAATATTATAGATTTATGAAACAGTAATTAGCTTAAATTTGAAAATTTTCTAATTGGCTATAATCAGTTTCAACTTTTTGATTCTATCAGACACGGCCCCTGATATCCATTGTTTCCAAGTTTGTATAGAAAGGGGAGAGCGGGCTGAGGAGAGTGTTGGCCTCTTTTCGAGGAAGAGAACTGTGAGGAGCTGCATCTATTGGTGTCAACTAAGGGCTCCCCAACACGAGACTGTGCTCACATGCAGGCCAGACATTGTTTGGGACTGTTTTCTCTAAAACTAAAATGTAACATTCTGGTTTCATATCGTCAGCATGATCACGTCCTTCAATGCTAGTCTTTTTCAGGGTACTTGTCACAATAACATCGTGGACAATGAACGCAGGGCAGGGGCATGTCAAGAGGGACTGAGTTTGTGGTACAGAGGTAGAGCGCTTGCCTAGCACGTGTGAGGCACTGGGTTTGATTCTCGGCACCACATATAAATAAATGAATAAAATAAAGACCTGTCAACATCTAAAAAAAGTTTTTTAAAAGAGTGCAATGAGAGAATGAACAAGGGTGAAAACACTTGAAATACTTTCTTCCAACTTTTAAAACATATAGTACATGATTATTATCTATACTCACCCTATAGGTAGATAACATTTAACTTGATGTAAACATTACACAATGTATGATCATGTACTAAAACACGCATCATACCCCTGCATAGCTATCATTTTTATGTTTATATATAAGTTAAGAGATTTAATTTAAATTAAAATTAAAAATAAAGACAACAAAAATGAAGAAATAATGTTCCTAGTAACACGAAATATGAAATGAAAAAGTTAGCAGAGTCAATTCAAATTTTTGTTTTTAGGTTCCAACAATGAGGAAAACTTCCTTTAAATAAATTCACATGAAAATAAATGAGACTTTTATGCAATATAGTCCAAAGATGTTAAATCAAAAAGGAATATAAACACAAATAGCATTGTCAGAAGTGAAGTGAGGTTGACGGAGATAATAGATTCATTGTGTTCTGCTTCAGCCCTCTGCTTTCTGTCTTCTCAGCGATTTTTAGGAGGTTTTGACTAACTGAGGCACACTCTGGAGACAGTAACACCAATGGAGCTGGCTCTGGGACCAGTCAGGTCAGAAGATGCCACAAGATTTGGGATTGTTAATTCAATGAAAAGAAGATTTGTTAAATATCTTTAAAAAATGTCAAGACTATCATGTGGAAAAATAATTAGTTTGTGATCTAATGGAGTCATTTAAGGTTTTGTACCACATGAAAAAATTAGCAAGCACTGGCCTTAGTTACTTCCTTTATTTAGTGACTACATAGTCCTATTTATAAAAAGTGTTCTGTGGGTGGAGGTAAAAAAGAGCTTGAGAAGGAGAGAGGTGCGGTTAACACCCTTAGAAAGTTCATCACTACCCATTTTGGTTTTTAATAAACTTGGAGAGAATGCCTCATCTTGTCCTCCCCTTCTTTTTTTCCAGAAGTTTCCCAAGAGCTGGTGCTTTCTCACCTCTTGAGTAACCTCAGAAAGAAGGAAACAAGTCATACTGTTTAGAGTTTGTTTCTATCATCTAGAGATAAGGTTGAACAGTTGTCACTTTGGGTGAAGACTTGTGACCTCATCTGATGACTGCCTGATGCCAAGATGGTGTGTGCCCATGAGGGACCAGTGTGTTGGGGAAGTTTGGATTGTTTAAAAAGAAAACTAGGTTTTAATAATTCAATTGTAGAAAAAAGTAAGGTATGGGCCTAAAATCCCAGAGAACCGACTTCTGTTCCCTTGGTGTCTTGGGTAAGCCGGGTGGGTTGGAGCCAGCGGCCTCGTCTCTTGGCCTTTGCTTTCCAAGGTGTATGATTAAGGGCTGGGATGGATTAACGTTTGGAGTAGCGATTCCTGTTCTAAACAGGAGGGCTTCCTTCAGCTCTGGGTGACAACAGTGTCCTCTGTGGGTTTGCATCCAACTCAACAAACTACCTGTGAACATTTCACAAAAATCCTAGTGAATTCTTCTCTTAGAATACTACTGATTGCTTGAAACAATACCAGGTATTTTTTTTTTTTAGCATTTTATGTTTTTCATATCCATGTCCAAAGCATTCTTACCTGGTGGCCATAATGCAAAAAAATAAAAAATAAAAATAAAAATAAAAGTACATAAAACAGTTACACTGTATAAAAGACATTCAGGGACCCTGACAAGCCCAAGGTTACATGGCTGATGTAACATGTCTAGGAGAGTGTGATTTGTCATTGCATTTGTGTTACCTGGGTGGAAGAACTGTACTCTGCCCAGTTCTCCTTGTCTATACCACAGAGGACATCAACGTGCTCTGGGGTAAACATAACCGAAAAGATCCTGCCTCATAGCCTTTGTCTTCTGTTTGAATTTGACATACGGCTTAGCAAAGGGGACTACTAGGAGTGTGAAATCTGGGTAATGCCATTTCCTTAGTGATTGAACAAGCCTTTCAGGAAACTCTGAATCTGTCCAGGTTCCACGGTACTGGGTCTGCCTCTTGGGTGGTCCTCTTTCTCTTCATGGCCCAGGGATGCTACGTTCCTGTGTTATCCACCTGCGTCAACACAAGCCAGGGCCACCCAGCCCACTCCTCAGCTGTGTCAACAGAGATGGGATGGTTGCTTCTTCTGATTTATCCTGATTATAATGACCAGATAGAGAATGAAGTCAAGCATTCCCTTCCCTTTCCTTCCCTCCTTTCTTTCTCTTTCTCTGTCTTCCTTTCTTTTACTTTCTCTCTCTTTCTCCCTCCCTCCCTGTCTTCTTCTCTCTCTCCTATCCATCCATCCTTCCTCCCTTCCTCCCTCCTCCCTTCAAAGTGTAAAGGACTCCTTGTTATGTTAAAACTTCAGATTAAATTCAGGGCTCTGAGATCTCAAAGAACTTCCATAGAGTTCTGAGATATATAGTAATGGTTTGATTCCAATAAAGAAATAAAAACGTGTATCCTTCTAGGCAGTATTATAGCAAATGCTTCCAGGAAATCTGCACTTTATAGTACATAATTGAAAATGCCATTTCTCTTGAGATTAATTCTCACTTCTTCTTGCCTCTTTATTGTTACCCACTGAAGAAAGGGAACAGATCTTACAGCAAATCAAGTTGAAATTTAGCCTTTTCCACTTATCATTTGAAATAGGTTTCTCTCAACCAACCAAAAAATCTCCACAACTTTTTCTTAGACACATTTTCTAATTGCCTTTCAGTGTGAGGATGAGCACAGGTTTGGTATCTAAAGTCAAGGCTAACTCCAAGTTTATTTTGGTGAAAGTTCTATGTATTCATCTAGGTTCCTTTGGAACCACTTTTTAATAATAACTTTATTTCAGTCCACACTGGAGAGTTCATTCTCAGCAATCATGTGAAACCCTCTTCTCTTGGGGCCTTCTTTCTTCAGTTTTAGGTATAAACATGGCTGAAACTTTAATTTTCTATCCTGCTTTGTTCTACAAACTGTACCTAATCACCCATGAATTCTGTTAATGGTGGTGCGTTGGAGAACTTACAGTTCATGGTTTCCACTACTTCCTAAGTTGCTTTCTCCTGTCTCACTGTAGGCTGTACTTGACTGTTAGACATCGACATAGATGATCTCAGGTTCCTCTTCGCTTCATTAGCAACAGCAACAACAACAACAAAATTGTCTTCTTCTACACAAAGCGTCAATTAGGTAAGTAAGTAGATATTACCCAGAAAGAGTGTGTGTCTGGGAAATTAAATGAAGCAAAGCATTTTCATCCTAACCAGACAAATGGCCTCAAATGGCGCAATCCCATCCATCATCCCTGTTGCTGCACCGATTTCTCCCTCCCTCCCCTTTTCTACCCCTTCTGTCTCCTCCTCCTCTCTTATGTATAGCTTTCACTTCCTTCCATAACTGTAATCGTAACTTTCTTTGTTACGCCACCTGCAAATTCCCCTCAGTGCTTGACAAGGATTTTACTGAGTAAAAAAGATGTTTGCAAAGTCTCATCTCATTGGGAATTTGGGTTGTGGGCTTTCCTTCCTTGCTTGCTTAATATGTGTAGGTTTACTATTAATGTTTTATGTGTTTTCCATGAAAATAGGGGTCTTAACAGAACCAGGGTTAGAACATAAAAATCAGACTTCTTATGGAACAGTGATTTCAGATTTCCTCATTTGCTACGAAACTCTGAGTAACCAAGATTGCTGTGAGAAAATACAAAAACAGATTCTAGCTGCCGATCCCCTGTTGACTACTCTCAGATGACCTGAAACATGTAGGCAAATAATTCCAACCCCATCAGGAAGGAATAACAGGAACAGAAGAAATAAAGGGTTCCTCAATGTTAAGTTCACACAGTATAAGATGATATCATATATTTGTTAGCTTAAAATGTCTAGCATTTATTAACTACAGCAGTAGTCACATGACTGACGTTTATTTAACCCCGCTGAACTTGCTTTAAACTTTATGATTAGTTAAATATTAATATGTCTTATTGTTTAGTTATAGGTTATCACAAGTAAACAATTACTAGAATAATTAGAATACTTCCTTGTCTAGTCTAGTAATGATCATACAAAATATTTTTTGTTTTTCTCCTTGTGACCTTTTCCTGTTCTGAAAAAACATGTGTAACTGTCAACCTTTTAATGTATAAAAAGCTGGCTGGGAAAAATAAAATTTAGAACTTAGCATCCATTCCTTGAGTTTGTGTTGCTTTGTTCTCCACCTCGCCGATGCCTACTCCATCACCTGTGACCACTACGACCCCGGCTAGGGCTGGACCCCGGCATTTCTTCCCTTGTGTGGTATCTTCTCTCTCTCTCTCTCTCTCTCTTTTATTCCTTCTGACTCATGCTCTTAAGTTTCTAACAGACCCGAAGGAAAATGGCAACTTATCAGCTGCACAATAATTTCTGACAAAAGAATAAGATGTTAAACACAAAGGATGCTTCATCTTAAAACATTCTAGCAAATGATAAAATAATGCAACCTAAACATGACTTCCATCCAGGGAGGGGCCTGTAACATCCAGGTGAAGATTAACAGTTTTCCATGGAAACCATTGCTAAAGCAAAGAAGAAAGTTGCATCCCTCTCTCTTCTCTTTCAGTTACCTTTAGGGGCTATTTAGTTTCACTCTCCTGATCCCTACTGAAGGTATTACAGTAAGCACTGTTCTTGGAGCTTACGGAATGATATTTTCATTTATTGAGCAAGCTTGCATAAATACCAGGAGTAATAGACAATGGAAATGAAACAATGAATAACACATTTACCTTTAAAGATATTACAGTCCAACAATTTTCATTAATAAATTATACAAAGTAAACTGTCATTGCTATAAGCCTGTTTTGGGAGAGAAGAGGGTCGGTTACTCAAGAGAATCTGGAGTTTTCCACTAACAAGGTTTAGGTGTGAGTGAAATGACACAAATCATTTTGAAAAGTAAATATCTATTAAATGCTCTAAAAGTGAACAATTTAATGCTGGAGAAATGCAGACTGTTTTGCTAATCATTTAGGGTAGGTATTGGTGAAGGATGAGGACAGGTTGGGAGAAAGGTGAAGCATGATGTAAAGGTAGAATAAAGATGAAGGAAAACTGAAAGGGAAGAGAAAATTGTCTCAATTCCCTCTGTCTGCTGCAACACATTCAGATTACAGACAGCAATTTTCTCTGAAATATCTAGTGGTTGCTGTTTTCCTGCTTTGGGCATAATAGCTCACCAAATTGCACTGGATAGAGTATGAGATGATGGGAAGTGTATAAGTGGCTGATCAGCGAATTGACTATTAGTGGTTGTTATGTGGAGTTAGAAGAAGGCAATTTACCTGACGCTGGTGTGCAGAGATCACTGGCTGAACACACAATAGACGCTTGTTTAACAAAACATGGTGTAATTTGTGCATTCTGTTCCAACATGAGAAGCTTCGTAAGCCGTACATTTTCTTCTGATATATAATTTCAACATATGAAATTGCCCTTTTCTAATACATTAAATGAAAATAAGAACAGCCTGCAGCATTGCATTGTGAAGCATTGCTAAGACATTACATTGCTGAAATACTATCAAGTTATTACATATAGCAACTTTGGTCCGGAAGTCAGCATGGGGCAGTTTATATAACTCTTCGCACTAAGGGAAGTTCCTGTGGTCCATCTACTTGTGTTTTTTTTTTTTTTTTTTTAAACTTTGTGACTTTATTACTTGAGACTCTTTGGATAAAATCACATTAATCTCTTGGCATTGTGGCTTTGCAATCTACAAACAGAAAAACAAAAGTTTAGACAATCTCTGAGCTCCCTCTAAATCTGACATTCTATATTCTGGACAACAGCACAATAAAATGGGTTTTTGTTTCCCTCCCACAGAGGGGAGGAGAGGGGACTTATTTAAGTGAAAAGCCCATTTGTACTGTTCCCCATCTCATGATTTCCTCCCACACATTAGGAGAGTGTATTAGACACTTAAGAGGGTCTTGTTGACTGTGTAATATTCCTTCTGTATGGTCAGGAGCCCTCAAAGATTTTTGTAAATATTCTCCAGGGCATTAAAGGAAGATGCCCATTTTGTCAATGATACTCCTTTTATGACACAACTAAAAGCATGGGTTTAGCTTTTGGGTAATGTAAGGAAAGTTGTTACAGTCAGACATTTTCCTGTAATAAATTCGAACTGCTGTAATTAGAATTTTTTTCTGTCATAATTATGTTCTAGAGACTGGAGCATGGGTTCATTTTTTAGTAAATGGAAAAGGAAAGTAATCCAGGCAGAATATTCATCTTTGGAAGAGAACGTAGTAGAATACACATCACCATCCCACCACAGACGCTGAATGAATAAATACTCAGATGAGAGAAACAGAAACCACAGGAGGTAGAAAAAGAGTCTGAAGCAGGAAGAATGTGAAAGGAAGAGGCTGAATCTGACCACAAGAGGAGTCACCAAAATCTCCCTTGGTGTAGTTTCCAAGGAGCTTGTCTGAAAGGGAAATGAATGACGGAGGGCTTTTAGTTTCTAATTTTAGTCAAAAATCTGTCTTGTTGCACGTGGTCCATGAAGAGAAGAAGGAAACTCCAAACAAGGATGGAGGAAGACTTTTTAAGGGGGTTATTAAATATTACTTAATTACTTTTATTATTTATTACTTTAGACTATTATTTATCCATTTTTCAAGTATACAATATTTGATGTGAGGCTATGTGGATGTTCCTGAAGATGGTGGACGACAGAGCAATATGAAGTGTAAAATGGAAACATTTTAACAAAGAAGCTTAGGAATTGGGGGGACATGTTCAGAAAACGCTAAGTTAGCATCTTCCTGTTTCGTATCAGGGTTTACGTTTTTTACAAAAATATAAAATGTGTCCAAATAACTGTGGTAAATACATTCAAGGGTTACAGGCTAACTTTGGAACTTAGGCAACCCCTAACTCAGTCTAATAATACCTGAAGCTGAGGGATGACTTTTTTTTGTTTTTTGTTTTTTTGCTTTTTTGTTTACCTGTAATTTATTTTTGGAAAATCTGTAAATCCTATAATCCACCTGATACTCTTTAATAGTGTGCTATGGGGAAAGAGACTATAACTTCTGGGTACTGTGGAGAATTATCATTTTCCATATCACTGCCAAGTCTTGCCAAATATTGTTCTAAATTTATTGAATTGTAATGCACTTGATTTTAAAACTATCCACATCAATGATCTGCATCATCTTGCATACTTTGTGATTTTTTTTTATTACAGTGACTTGCCTTTGAATGAATCAACCACAAATTAATTTCACTGTCATTAGGACTATGTTTTTAATTCACATTTTTTTCAACAAAATATTTATTAAGAGCCTACAATGAGCTCTGATTTTTTTTTTTTTTTTAATAGTGCCTGTGCTTTATTCCATTTCACAGTTCCAGTTGAAAGTTTGGTAGTTGAAAATTCTCAACTCTGGGAAAGTCCTCAACTCATCTTCTCTGAGTCTCACTTTCCTTATTTGTAAAATGTAGATCATAATACAACATGTCGTATGAGGTTGTTGTCAAAATTGAATGTGTTAAAATACATAGAGCCTTTGAAGCTGTGTGGATGCTAAATGCAGAGATACAGAATCCAGAATGGCATGGAAATTGTGTAAAACTCACTTTTGGAACCCTTTGCTGCTTTTTACTTGAATGACTGGGAGTGAAATCTTCTGAACCTTTCTGAAGCTTGTACTCTGTCCAGCATTCTAGAATACACAATTCAGAACAACTGAAGCTATGTTAGGAGTTTATCTATACCTTAACTGGCATCTATTTTATGCATTTTCCAGTAGTAGTAGTAGTAGTAGTAGTAGTAGTAATAGTAGTAGCAGTAGTGGTGGTAATGGTAGTAATAGTAATAGTATTATTAGTAGTAAATAATTGCATTAGGCGAATATTAAAATCTAATTGTATTTCAATTTAGATGTCTCATTCAGATCTGTAACCCTGGTTTCCACAGGATTCACATTCTACATTGTTCTAAAGTTTAATCTGTGCAACTAAACTCATCATATTTTTTCCTAAATTCATTTCTTTTCTCAGTACCATTGTCCCTAGCCATTTCCTAATTACCTAAGTTGAAAATATTGGAAATTAGTGATCACTTCTTTGCTTTATCCACGATTTTCCAGTTTAGACATCTACTCATTATTGTCCCATCCATCCCTTCTTCCATCCATTCTATCCATCTACCCATTCTGTTTTTGTGTACTATTGCAAAAGACTTTTTCTGTAGTTTTCTTCTCTTTTTAAAATGACTAATTTGCTTCATTTCCCCTTGTAAGTCAGTATGACTTAATTGGTAACATCAGTGTGGTGAGTCCTCATTTCAGTTTTTTTTGTATGTGAAGTCCAGACTCCTCAAGCTGACATTGGTCGAATTGCAGCTCTTGCTCTTGTTTTGGCTCTCCTGCCCAATTCATTGTAAGATGGCTTCAGCGACAGCGATTTCCTCACTGGGGAAGCTTCTCTCTTACTGCTTTTCTTATTTGTGGGGAATAAATCAGCCTTGGATTCTAACGTCCCTGCTTCTAGTGCCCTATTTCTAAATTTCAATCACATACTGTCCTATGACAGAGACTGTACTTCCTTTTGGAACAGTATCTTTCCTAAGCACATTTTAAATATTTCTACACAGAATATGGGTTTAGTAGGTTCACATTTACTGGAATTCATAAGTCTGTAGTCTCTGGATCTATGGAAAGAATAAGGGCATCTATGAACATTGTAGAAAAGAATTGTCTTTATTTTATAAGCCCTTAATTGAAAATTTATATTTCCTTCTGTTTTGAAGGCAATAATCATGATAGTATTAAAAAAATTCATAACTTGGTTACCAATACTTAGACAAATAACTTTCATCACTTTACAACTGATGCTGAATCTTAAATATCATTTATATTCTTTCCTATTTCAAAGTTTTAAGTAGACCTGCTGCTTCATTTAATGCATTCAGAATGAAAATAGAATGCTATTTCTCCAGTCAGCTTTTTAAAAGTATTTCACTGACCGAATTTCAAAATATTCAGTTCCCTCT
The DNA here is from genome assembly GCF_902686445.1 of Sciurus carolinensis. NCBI lineage: Eukaryota > Metazoa > Chordata > Mammalia > Rodentia > Sciuridae > Sciurus > Sciurus carolinensis. The sequence continues at coordinate 94,608,412 of NC_062224.1, forward strand.
GTGGTTCTATGTCTTTTGTTTTATGCATTTAAGAACATTCCAAGAAGGTACCTTGGGACCCATAGGGACCCTAGTCAAAGTCTAGGGCATTAAAAAAAGCTTATGGACTCTTGTGTTGAAATAATGGAACCTGGACCAGTGACTGTGAAGTCAAAGTTACATCACTTAGTGGCTATCTGCCCGTAGGCAAATGACTTCAATTTTTAAAAATTCATGTGAGGCACCATCTGTCATAATGCCTGCCACACACTGAATGTCCAATAACTACTTGTTGTTTACTGTTCTTATTAAGGACTTTTAAATTCTAGTTTCTCTCCAGCATAGCTTTGCTGAAGATGATCTGAAATTCCAAACATTCCCAAATCAATCTATTATGGGTCACTGGACTTACTTAAGATTATATTAGAAATCATTACATGGCTTATAAATACTAAGTTTAAACATAAGATACATAATATGATTTTATAAATATGTATTTATTAATATTAATAAATAATAAATCATTGATTTTGTCAAATTGAGTAAATAAAATCAAGTGAAAATTAATTATTAAAAATAAATTAAAAATTAAAATAATAAGTTAATATTTATTCTAGCAAACATATGCTTATTCAATAAGAAATAAACAAGTTTTAGCATTAGTGGAATCAAGCTGGTGCTACTACATGGCAGAGGTCTATCACAAAGCTGAGGCAACCACGAAGACCCCCCCAAAACCCCAGTTCTTGTGATTATACCAGAAAGAATTCAGACATGTTGCTCAGAGTAACAGGTATAAGTTTATCAGAAGAAAGAGGGAAAGGGAAAATGGGATACTCTCAAGGGGGAAAGTGCATCCTCTCAAAGAAAAGAGCAATGTGTCCCTACTGTCCTCCAGTTCTACTGGAGATCCCAGGGAAGTTTCCAGAGAGTCCTGCCCGGGTCCACCTCTTAACTTTTGACTGACAGCGTAGGAACTGCACCCACAACCTAGAAGAGAGGATTGTATGGTGCTCAGAGTTGAGAATTTTTAAGAAAATTGAGTTCCCCTGATTTTGCCTCAATTTCCTGCCCCCTTACTGTATATTCCTATTGTATAGCCCTTGGCAAGCTTTTGTGAGGGTCTTGGATGATAGGGGAGAGTTCACGCTACCTGGTAGGGTAAAACCTGATCTTGAAACAATAATTTTTCTAAAGGGATGTAATTATGTTTGGGGACAATTTTTACATACCAGGCTCCATCTTCCAGGTGTTTATCTGTCAGGTAAGGCTTCCTCTGGTTTTTAGTTGCCCTTCCCTGTCTTTTCCTTGCTCACACATTCTTGGCTGACTTGCCACCTAGCAATGCTAGCTGACTGAGTTGGTCAGACAGTGGTCAGAGCTACCAGACACATATAGTAGATTAGCAAACACCCACTTTTTTGAACTGTCTACTGATTATACACTTTTTTGGAGTTGTTTTGTTTAGAATATTAACAAAATTAAAAAAAAATAGTGTTTAATATAGTTTTATTATCTCTGAAGTTTTCCTTAGTATCTTAGTCCATTTTTGCTGCTATAATAGATCACACTCTGACTGTGTAATGTGCAATGAAGAGAAATTTATTACAGTTCTGGAGGCTGGGAAGTCCAGGATCAAGGTGCTGGCAGCTGGCAAGGGTTTCTTGCTGTGCTATCCTATGACAGAAAGATAAGGGGAGAGGGAGAAGGGGGGTTAAATATGCCTTTTATAACAAACCCGCTCCATCCATCAAAACCATTCCCATAACAAAAGTCTTAATCTATTCATGGGAGTGAATCCCTCCTGGCCTAATCACCTCTTAACGGTTTTACCTCTTAATGCTATTGCATAAGGAATTAAGTTTTTACCATATGTTTTTGAGGTGGACACAGTCGAAATTAGTTAATAACAAATAGAAAATCAATTAGTGTTATTATCTGGAAATTCTGAGTCTCATTTTGAGTGTATCCATGTAATGTTTTAATCACCATCTGTCATGTAGTCTAATTAGATAATATCTGTCCTGTGGCTAATTCCTTGTGACAAGCCCTTGGGATAAAGGATGCTGAACTTTCTGATATGTAGGAAAAACACAATAATAATAAATACATTTTTTAATTAATTGAGAAAAGGTTGAAACAAAGAGACACCAAAGGCAATGTTTAAACATCTGCAAGTAATGGGGCAAGCAGACATTCTGATTTTCCAAAGTTGTCTGTGGACCCCGGCTAGAAGGGTAACTCTGCACACTTCCAGAGCTTTGTCATCATCTGCATACTAAAGCTGGGTGGGTGCACATCTGGGTTCCAACTAGCAGGAAGAACAAAGTGTGGAGATGGCCTGCCCATTGGCCCACAGTCTGGGACTATGGAACACATCACTTCCACTCATGGTCCACTTCAGAGAGCTGACCATGGCCATACCTGACTACCAGGAGAAGGAGAAAATAAATTCTGCTGAATATTCAACATTCATCACCATATTATTATTTTTTCTTTTCCTTTTCAGAAAATATCAACTTTCAAATTTACAAAGTACTTTTATGCTTATCTCTTTATTTTTCCCAACAAGATTGAGTATATCAGTTTAACAACTGGAATTTCTTACAAATATTTTCATAGTAAAATCTAATTTAATAGCAGTTACTATTAAAAATATGCTACATGCTTAGGGGATTAAAAAAAAACAATGCAACATAGGGACCCCTCCCTGTAAGGACTTCCATAAGACAGAGAAACTCAGAAAAATACTACTAGTTTAGGCTAAATATAGAAGAGAGAGATTAATTAGAATTAATTTATAGAGTTAATTGCATAGAAGGTAGTAGGGACTTAGGAGAAGATAAATTAACTGCAATTTTTATAGTTTCAAGAGGCTATAAGGGAAAGAAGGATAAGAGTGGGATATTGAAGGAATAGTAAGATTCAGAAGACATTCAGAGGGATTAAAGTTATTCTGTATTAGGGACAAATACTATCCCAAGTCCCCTAAAAACCATGTTTGAGACTAACACGGAATCTGGTGCATTTACAAAGTTTATTAAGTGAATAAGAATGGAATAAGAAATTAGGTTTACTAATGAGATTATGTTTTTTGATCTGGAATGGTCAAATAGCAGATAGACGATTTGGGTATGTTGTAAACAAAATTTTTTAATAAGGAAATGTTGGGTAAACTGAGTCAAATAGACAACTGCTGCTATTAGCAAAGTTACTGCAAATAGTGGTATAGAAATCACTCCCCCATCCCCATACTGAGAGACCTCTTGTGCCGGCAACCTGCATGGCTGTTAATTCAGGTACAAGACAGGGCAGCGAGGGGGCAGAGAAAAGACAGACACACAAATAGAGAAAAAGCTGGGGTCCCGGCGGTTCTCCATCCCCTGATGAGGGATGGACAATCTGGAGCCAGCTCAGTGCGTTTATTATATATGTTTTAACATCAAAGGATTATTGCGAGAAAGTCTCTTCAAAACAAGCAGAACCAAGGTTGTAGGTCAATTATGATTATTGGTTTGCACCCATAACTTTCCATCCCCACCCTTGGCAGCTGGCGTCTGAAACTCAAGGTCAAGAACTGAGAGCTCCATGGCTGGCACAGAACCTCCTATCGAACAGGGTATCACCATAGCAACTGGACAATCTTTTAATCTGCACCTCTTCCCAGGAGAGGCACTGCCTCTGTTGCAGGACAGCTCAAGAACCCTAATTCAGTCACTGCTCCCAACACTCTTGGATATTTTGTCCATAGGAGGGATCCTATATTGAACTTATTTGTTTATGGATCACTTGCCTCTCCACAGTTTTTAAATATCTTGATGCAGGAACAACTGTCTGATAAATATTCATGTTTCACTTTTATAGTATAAATATATGGCTGAGAAGTGGCCGTCCAACTAGGGGCTACATTTCCCAGACTCCCTGGGGGGCTTCCAAGACCCTGGGACTAGGGTCTGTAGACCCTTTGTCTGTAGAATGTAGAATAGAATTAGCATATGACTTGGAGGCCCAGCCCATGGAGACCCTGTATGGACATTCTGATCCTTTCTCCACCTGCCACCTGGGTGTAGATGGTCAGGATGACATGGAGTGATAGTGAGGGTGACATGTCCTAGAATGCTGGGGAAACCCAGTGCTTTTCTACCCCTCCTAGCCCAAAATAAAAGCATAAGTGCACTGTATGCAGATAAGATAAGAAACAACCTTTGTTGTGTTGAACCACTGAGATTTTATCTTCTCCCTCTAAATGCACTTAGCACTTGCCTTCATAAGAAACCAGTGGATGCTGGAAACAATTGTTCTGTTATTCATCTTTTACTGTGCTGAGTAAATTGCTTTGCTTTTGGCACATAGGCCATAAATTCTTGTGTGAAGTTTATACCTATACATAAAATTCTCCAAAAGAGAATGTCAAGAATCCATGTGAGCTTTACTTTTTTTATATGAAACTTTAAATCTTTTGTGATTGACTGAAAGCAAATACATTGAGCTGGGCACAGTGATGCATGCCTGTCATCCCAGCAGCTCCGGAGGCTGAGGTAGGAGGATCGCAAGTTCAAAGCCAGACTCAGCAATGGTGAGGTGCTAAGCAACTCAGTGAGACTCTGTCTCTAAATAAAATACAAAATAGGGCTAGGATGTGGCTCAGTGGTTGAGTGCCCCGGAGTTCAATCCCTGGTAACCCCTGCCCCCGAAAAGTAAATACATTGAGTTTATTGATAAAATACTAAAAGTAAAGTTAAGTTTCATACACACACGAACCCTAAAGTGGCTTATAAAGTCCAGGTATCTTAGTGACTTTGAGAAAAAAAAAAGAATAGGAAAAGAATGAAGAAAAGGGAAATAATCATCTCCATGTTGTTTCATCTACTAGGTTGACAATCTTAGTCATTCATGGCAGACTTGTTTACTGGACTTTATTATTTTCTGCCTTTTTTGGTCTCTTTTTCCTTCCTTGATTCCCTGGCTTCACTCCCTGGCCTCTGTGCCTTTCCTTGCTCCTAGTTAGGGAACTGGAGGAATCCCATTAGCTTTGAGACTGGGACTGTACCGGGAAATCCTAACCAGCAAGTTAAAGGCTGTCTTGCACACTCTATTTCCACAGCTTTTCTTCTTAGATAGTTCCTCAGTGGCAGCTTGTGCTTCCCAAAGCTCCTCACATTTGCCCTTTCTGGTGTTTCCCATGATACTGGCCAGCTCCCTATTTGTCCTGCTCACCAGTATTTCCAACATTCTTTTCCTACTGTTTTCATCTCTTGACATTGACTCCTAGTATTGATCATTAGCCTGTTTAACAAACAAGTGTTCTCCAATCTTAAAGGGAAGTGAGCCCTGTGTCCCTTGTTGGGACTAATGACATGTTAACTAACTCAGGCTGACTTCTTACTCCCTGGCGAGTGAACAAGATCAAGGCCTCAAAGGCGGTTTCAAAGGTTCATGACAATAAATCGGACCACCATCAGGGATTGGTTAACAACAGTTCCGCAAACGTGATCAGCTCGTGCTTGCCATAGTCCTATGGGACTCTCGCCTGCGTGAACCCCCTGTGCCTTGCTGACCTTTAAGCTGATTGGGTTTCGCCTAGCCTCCACCCTACATAAAAGCTGTGTGATTTCCTCAATAAACGAGTTCCTGCTGTGATGGGTCTCCCTGACATGTCTGATTGTCCTCTGTCCGGAGGGCTGGGTGCGGGCAGTCAGTGGGCCCTACCTTTCCCGAACTGGCCTTGTTGGGGAGTGCTCCCTTCCCTCGTCGCTGGTCGAGAAGAGCAAGGGGGCTAAAGACCCCAACAGTCCCTGTTAGCAATGATCACCAGGTTAGTCACTCTCACTGGTAAATGTCCCTTACCTCAGTCACCATATTTCTCCTCAGTCCAACTTCAGAATACCCACTACTTTAGGGTTCTTTGTCAAAGCCTAAACTTAAGCTGAGCACAGGAGGCTCAGGAGGCTGAGGCAGGACTATTGTGAGTTCAAGGTCAGTCTAACCAATTTAGCAAGGCCCTAAGCAACTCAGTAAGACCCTGCCTCTAAATAAAATACAAACTAGGGCTGGGGATGTGACTCAGTGGTAGTGCCCCTAGGTTTAATCCCTGGTACCAAAAAACAAAAACAACAACAACAACAACAACAAAAAACCCTTAACTTACTTAACCTCAGAATCTAATATTTTGAAAACATAATTCTATGTTCTTTACTTTTACAGTTGATTACTACTAAGCAGATATTCCTCAGTGAAGTAGCAATTTCATAGTGGTAGAAATATCTAGAAAGTAAGTAAACAAATAGCTAAGCAGGCATTCTTGGTTTTGAAGCTCAGAAAATTCATTCAGCAGGTAGTATCCATCATAACCCAGGACCATTGAATATTTTAAAAAATGTTTTAAAAGTTTATTAAGGATACCAAGTAAGATGAAACAAATTCTTAAAATAGTTAACTGGATGTCCTTTGGAGGCCTAGGGATGATGACTGAGAAATGAAGATTAATTTTTTTGTTTTTGCTTTTGCATACTAGGGATTGAAGTTGGGCACTGGAACACTGAGCTACATCCCCAGCCCTATATTTTGTATTTTATTTAGAGACAGGATCTCACTGAGTTGCTTAGTGCCTTGCTTTTGCTGATGCTGACTTTGAATGTGAGATCCTCCTGCCTCAGCCTCCCAAGCTGCTAGGATGAGAGACGTGTGCTACTGCAACTGGCCATGAAGATCTACTTTAATACACCATTCAGACATACAATATTTATCATAACACAGTGAAGGAACGGAATTTTGTTTGAATTTCAAGTAAAAATTAATTCTTTCTCTAGTTGGATAAATTGCTTTACTTGGCTCAACCTTGATTTGCCATCTATATGAAAGGCATAGTGTCAGCTCTTTCTATCTTATAGTGTCATTCTGGAATCAAAGAATGTACACTAGAGCTGCAAATACTGTGCAGGCTTCTCATTTCTTATCAGTTATGCACTTGCCATTTTCCAGATGAAACTGTGATCCTATCTATGGCAGATTACCCATTCATTTGGTCATAGCACTTAACTAAGTGCCAATCTGCACAGGAAACTTAATAAATATTTATTGCAAATAATGAACAAAATCTTCCATTAAAATAGCTTTGCCTTGTTTCATTTTAGTTTAGTCTATTACATCAATAGGTCCTAAGTTCATAACCCTACGCAATTCCTTTTTTGGGGAAGTTAGTAGATCATCACTCCTAAGCGAATGCGTGATATTGTATCAGAGGTCTCAAAGGATCCTAGTAGGAACTTTGAAACTAGAGTAGCCCTTCAGTTTTGACCCACTTGAGGTAAGGAGGTCAGATCTTTGGCCACTGCACTGACCACTCATTCTGCTCCAAAGAGATGTCTCACTGGAGAGACAGCCCTCTCAGGACTGGGCGGTTCCTGCAGTGTGACTCTCCAGTGAGCTGTGAGCAACCAAATTCCTGGCCACTGGTAGAATGAGCACCTCAGTTCTGAAGGAGGTTGTGCATCATGGGATCTGCCACTATCCTTTTATCACTCAGCTCTAACTGCTTCATATTGAGAGCGAGTTCAATTTCATCTAGAAATGACTGCTGTAGGGTTCTGGAAGAACTCTTCTCCTGGGGAAAAATCATCAAAGGGAGGTCAGTGGAATGGAGTTCACCACCAGAGCATTTGTTCTTGAGGTTATATCTATGTTCACTCTCTTTGTCTTCATTACCCATTCTAGATTCCTCTTCTCCTCAACCAGCTACCCTTAGCCCCTTATTCCTCTTGGGAAGGATCCTATGTATAGATGATATGGCTTTTCTTTGCTTCCTTCAAAATGGGTAGGCTTCTCAGAGGGGGAATCTCGCCCTGTTCAACATTACCTGCAACTGGATATCAAGTTGATTCAATTCTTTATCAAAATAGCCAGTCCTTTTGACTCTTGGTGCCAAGTTCTCTAAACTACCTGTGTCAGTAATATTTTGGCCTCCACCTTAATCTAATGACTTTATTCCTTGAGAACCCATCCAAGACTGCTACACTTCCATAAGGAATTAGGCCACTATAGATGCTTGCCAGTCATGTTAGGGGTCTATACTAAACAGAACACCTCTTCGAGTTCTCTTTTCTAGTTGTAAAGTGATTTGATTTTCCCTTCAGCATGCCTTGTCTTGTCAGTGCTTGATTCTAATTCCAGAACTTCACTCTATTCCAGCAGGTCAGGAAGCTGAGGCAGGAGAAATGCAAGTTCAAAACCAGCCTCAGCAACTCAGTGAGACCCTAAGCAACTTAGTGAAACCCTGTCTCAAAATAAAAAGGGAAGTGGTTCAGTGGTTAAACGCCCCTGTATTCGATCCCCAGTACCAAAAGACAAAACAGAACAACTGCCCCCCCCCAAAATAAAACCAAAACCAGAACTTTACTTCCATTTGAGCAATCCACTCTTCCTGTGTGTTCTCAAAAGGGAATTTGTCCTTTTAGTGTTCATTCCTCTTTCCTTGCTCTCTCTTCTCCCTTGGATTCTAGACCTACATCAAAGGGCAATGTTACTGTTAGGCAACAGTTGTACCTCTAGCCCATTTTCCCTAGCTCCCTCCAACTGTTTTTAGGCCAAATTTGTACACCCTGAGACTCTTCTCATAGGACATATTAATTCATAGGTAATTATTTGATCTTTCAAGGAAATTGACCCTGGCGAATTCACACCTCTAGTTTTCCTGCAATGTACTGAATTCACATCTCCTGTCTGAATCCCAGGTTAGCTACAGGTACTCTTTCAGATGTGCACTACATTCACTTAGAATTCTGACTCGTATCTGATGATTGACTGGTTTTACTCTCAAAGTAGTTCTATTAGAAGGGAATGGAGCTCTAAACTGATTGAAACCAAGTGAATGGAAAATACATGTTGTATAGCCAACTTGCTTTCCCTTAGTTTTTTTTTTTTTTTTTTATCAGTTGCAAAATTTTCCATCACTTATTCTTTTCCTGCTTCTGGGTCCTTACCTCCCTTTTTCATGTTATTTTTGGCATTTTCTATCCTAAATTGCATCTGAAATAGGCTTTTCACATATTGTTCTCATCCTTAGCTTACATCCTCTTTTCCAGGCAGCTCTATCTCAAAGAACATCAGAAGGTTAGAGAGATAACCTCTGCCTAATGTGGGAACCAACTAAGAGTGCACTGTAATGGAGAAGTTGTTCTGTCCCCGCCACCCAGGATGGCTCCATGTATCTTTAGAGATGAAATAGGGAATTGCTTTTTATTAAAAGAAAACTTACATTTATATGCATATCTTTGGATTCATCAGAGTTAAATGCCCTAGTCACTCTAACAAATGATTCCCAAATCTCAGTACCCTTTAGCATTTATAAATATGCCCATGTCGGTGGCGTAACTCATGGGTATGGTGATTGCCTCATGTGACTTTGTAATTTCAGGCTTCTTTGCTTTTAGCAGTACAATTTTTGAAAGAAGAATTTAGGGAAGAGAATAATTGGGGTGTGCTATTGTTTGAATACAGGTGTTCCTACCAAAATTCAAGGTGAGATCTACTTCCTCAAGGTGGTGGTGTGGGGGATATGGTGGGACTTTTAAGAGGTAGTTAGGTCATGGGGTCTCCACTCTCATGAAGGGATTAGTGCTCCATGGGTGTGAGAATGGATTGTTATATAGCAAGTCTGGCACCTCACCCCACTTCGTTGCATGGCTGCTTCTCTTCCACATGTCCTCATTTAGCTTTCTGGTTTTTTTCTGCCATATTTTGATGCAGCAGGAAGCCTTTACCAGATGTAACTGCCCAATATTGAATTTTCCTGCCTCCAGAACTGTGAACTAAATAAACTTCTTTTCTTTAAAAATTGTCCAGTTTCAGGTATTCTGTTATAGCCACAGAAAAAAAAAGATTGTGTCTAATTGATAGACTTGTACCTGGTAGCTGTCCCTTCTACTCACATTCTACCAAACAGAACTTATTTTTATGGCCCTAAGTATTCAAGATAAAATATGAAGTTCTAAATGAAATTAAAGTACTAAATTCAAAATAAATATCAAGATAAAAATATGAGAAAGTAAATATCCAAATATTCACTGTACAGAAGCATTCATAGAAAGTTCTATTTTGCCATGTATTTGATGGGCCTGGGGATTGTCATCTACCTGGTGCCTAAGGAGAGGGCCTAAGGTTGGTGAATAGCTAGTCATCTCTGTTTCACTCTCCCCAGACAAAAAATGGAAAGAAAAATTTTGGACAACATCAATACCTAAAACAAAGAGATACCGATGTGAGCAAAGTAATATTAATAATAGGCAGTTAAGAAAGAAAAGCCAGTATGGAGTTCAGTTATGCTGTAATTTATACTTATTTGGAAATTTAAAAATTTGCCATCTATCCAATGATGGAGAAGTTCAAAAAGTAATTTGAGTTTCTGGGAATTCAGAGCACACTTTTTTGTAACTCCCACTTGTCTGAAGCATCCTTCATTCAGAACAGAATTACTACTCTCTCCTGGAGCTCTGGACAGGATTGTTCCTATCTACCAAGTGCAGGTTGGGAAAACCCCCTAGAATTCCATGAGAGCAGGACTGGTAGGGAGCCTGCGGTTCCTTGGCTTCATGGCGTTCTCTAGAGAGGCAGGTGTCTGTGGCTGTCAGTGCTCCCCTTTTAAATGGGATCTTTGGAAGGGAGCAGAGGATACCCAACTGGGTTTGTGACAAAAGAGAGATGAATTGCCAGAGGAGCCAAATGGGATGTGACTTGGTGCTCAGGAAGGTTGCACACAGTGCTGACAGGAAGTTGAAATTGCATTCTCTCCCAGTAGGGGGAGAAATGGCCACTAGTGCCCTTAAGTTTTGGTCAGGAACCTGTAGAGAGCCCCTAGGCAGATGGCCCTTCAGATGATCTTATTGGTATCTCTCCTGCACCTTTTCCAGTGCTGAGTCTAATTTACGGCAATTCATTTGCTCCTTTCTTTCTCAGAACACAGTGAACCTCTCAAATATTGAATATCTCTCCTTCATCTCAGTGTTTCTAGCTCCAAATATGGCTTATGCAAATAGCAGGTATCATTATTGGTGAACATGTTAATTCATCAATTATTAGAACTTTTCTAAATTACACTCTAGAAAATGATCTAAACTTTTCGCTAGGAGCATATCATTAAACCTAGTGTTCTGAAGCGTGAATTAAGAAATCTTCAAGCAAAGACCATTTTGTGCTTCTTTCTCATAACTTTGGTACTTCCTATTGTGCCGATAGATAGTCTGAATTGTAATTATTCTGATTTAAATTATGCCAAATATACATCTGAGGAAGTATTATGTTCAATTCTTAATATGGAAACATTTCCTATCTATTGCTTCTTCACAGTGGGTCATTTATAAACCCTGAGTTAACTGGCAGACTTAAGCAAAAAAAGTTGGAGTAGGAGAACAGTGTGTTTTTATGGCTTATTCAAGTTCTGTTTCAGGGCAGACTGTAAAGATGAAATAAGTACAGATTGTGTCGACCTTACTGATTTAAACCCAGCTCATCGAATTTTTCACTTTCTAGGTTTCACTAGAATAGCAACAGATTAGTTTGGGAAGATAAGAGACTATCTGAACCTTCAGGTATTTCCAGTTCTTTTGTTCCATCCAGAAAGAAAAGATAAAAATAACCTCATGCGTTTTGAGAAGTTAAAGAAAGTAAGGGTATGTGAACTAAAGAATGTGCCAAAAGAATTACTGTTGACTACCTCAGTTCTTTTTTTGTCTCTGTTAATAAGAAGTGAGCGCTAGAACATTCTACCAGTTGCATAGGTCCAGCACAAACCCACTGTCCAGTTCATGGCCAGGTCCTCCGTATAAGGAAGTAGAATTCTTGCCTCATCATCGCTGTCATCAGTTCTTCCTGCTGTCCAGTATTTTTGCTCCCCGTGGTGGCTTGTTTTGCTTTGACAGCTGTTTTGCTTGTCTCTTGGCCTAAATCCTAGACTTCAATTTTGTTTCCTATCTTTGAAAGGTCCTTTTGACCTGAGAGCAATTACTTGCTGCAAATCTGTTTAGTCTCTTAGTCCTTCATTTTTATTCTTAGCCTAGATGATGACTTAGAAGCCTCTGTTTTTGTCCAAAATAAAAGTGAGCTTTGAGAGAAAGCATGTGCCCTGGTTGTGTTAGTCAGTTTTTTTTTTTTTTTTTTTGTCTCTGTGACCAAAAGCCCCAACAGAAACAACTTAGAGGAGGAAAAGTTTACTTTGGCTCGTGGTTTGAGAGTTTGAGTCCATGGTTGGCTACCTCCGTAGCTGTGTGCCTGAGGTGAAGCAGAATGTCATGGTGGAAAGGGATGGCATAGGAAAGGTGCTCAGTTCATGATAGCCAGGAAGCAGAGAGAGATCTCTGCTTGAGTACAAAGTTAATTTTGTCCCCAAGGGCACGACCCCAGTGCCCTAATTCATCTAGTCTTGCCCTACTTGCCTACAGTTTTCACCCATTAATCCAAAGTATTTATTCATCAAATGGATTAATCCACTATTAGCAATCTACCAATTAGGTTATAACTCTCTTAATGTAATCATCTCACCTGTGAGCATACCTGCATTATATCACACTTGAGTTTTTGGGGGATACCTTATTTCTAAGCCATAGTACTGATTCATATGCAGGTTTATTGGGAATAAGTCATTATCTATTGAAAGAACCATGCAATTTGTTTTGCGTGTGTGTGTGTGTGTGTGTGTGTGTGTGTTATGGGGTTGGGGTTTGAACCCTGGGTCTTGCATGTTCTATGCAAGCCTTCTACCATGGCTATAATCCCAGTCCTTCTCCCAAATTGTTTAAGGCACATTTTTAACTGAAGGATCTTGAAGATAATATGTAAAAGCCAAGACCCTTGCTGCAGTTATGAGGGATCCTGACTAAACACCTTAAATTGTCCCTGTGTTCCTCCCCTTTTCTTATTTCATCACAGCGAATTGCTCTTCAGGAAGTAACTATTCACCCTCTGTTTCCCATTGCCTTGATTACTTTCCTGATTCAAGTCCTGGTTCTCTCCCAACAGATGACAAGTTTGACTTTCCTTCCCCAATTATGTCTGTTCTCAAAACGTTCTACATTGAATCTTATGTTTTCTAAAACACAAAGAAATCATGTCCCTTCTAGGAAGAGAGACCAGGAAATGACAAATCTCAGTTTAATTTTGGGTCTGCAAATTCACTAAGTATTTTAGATAATTTTCTGTGTTTATTGAGCAATAAAATGGGAATGAGAATGTTTATCTTAAAAGTTTTAATGTAGACTCAACAAGTAACAGATGTATCTCACACAAGGCCTGACCCACATAAACTATAGCAATAACCTTTTTAACTTTCCCTGTTATGTTCTCTCTTCTCACATATATTCCAGCCAAACTGAATAAACTAATGTTGTTGAACACACTAAAAAGTATTGCTGGATACCTTTTCCCCTGATTTTTCACAGACTTCTCTCTGTACCTCGAACGGTCTCACCTTTTTTTTTTTTAGAGATCCTCTCTAATTCTTCCTTCTCTGTGAAAATCAGTCATGAATACTATACAAGTAAGAGTACGTATTAAATATAGAACAAATACTTTTCTTAGATGAAGAAATCCAAGGCCTATTATAATGTATTATTTGCATAACTATCTTTTTTCCCAAGAAATCTTAGAGTTCCGAACTTTTTAAACATCTGTTTTGAGAAGTAGGTAGGTGGAGAAATCTATTATTCGAGAATAGGGAGATTGTTTTTTCTCTTGTGTGCCATAGAGAATGTCCATGTGGAATGTCCCTAAATATATCAGGTTGTCAAACCCATGGGAGAGGATCCTAAGCATCAGTCGCTGTTTGTGAGTTTGACAGGAGAGAGGGAGGAGGATATAAATATAAATTCTTAAGTGTAATTGATTAGAGCCAACATAATCTCTAAAATTAAAACACTTGGCATTCTGTGTACTATTTTCTTGTTTAAACAAATCAACTCTAATCCTGGAAGCCGGTTTCCTTTTTTGTCACCAAGGTCACCACACAGACCTTGACTAAATGGCAGTGATCCAAGTCAAGTTTATAAATTTGTGTTCTGTTGGACTTAGATTGAGATTCTTAGCTTAGTCTACCACCAAATGTGGGAATTTGAAAGTAAATTTATGTAAGCAATGAATTATAGTAAAATCCCTTGGACTTAAAATTTCAGTTTGTGAAGGTAAAATATTGAAAGCATAACAATTCAGGTATCTGCATTATCAAAGGATCCATAAGGAAGCACACATTTAAGATGTTCAACAATTTACTTCCCTTCTCTTCTCTCCTCTCCTCTGCCACTCCTTCCCTCCTTCTTCCCCCCAATTTTTCTTTATGTGCTATTTTTAAATTCATCTTAAAGGAGCCATTGAGAAGTAAATATCCAGTCAAATACTGAATGTGTAGAAGCAGCCATAGAAGGTTCTGTGTTTTGCCACTTTCTTATCTGTGGGAAAGTTTCCTTTAGGTTAGGTCTGGAGTAAGATACAGCATTTGATCATTGGGATGATATGTATTGAGCTTTGAAGATTCTCAACAAAAGGATGGAATTATTTCTGCAGTTGATGAGTAATTTTTATTTTATAGACATGGTTTCATTTTGGTCAACTCTATAACAATTCATATTTATAAAGTTTAACCTCATGTTTTACTCTGTTAATCTCACAGATTTCAATAAATCATAAAGAATTCCTACTAGAATATTATAGTCCATGTTTACACACAGAAACAAATATATTGAACACAAACTTATCCTATGTGGGCAGATTGGGCAATTGTATACCTTTGTCTTAGACGTCCTGGGGTTTACCATGACTTTATTTTTACCTTCCGGCATAGGCATAGTGGAAGTAATGTAAAAAAATAAGTCTGAGAAAAGTAAATTAAAAAAAAAAGACATTTTGATGAATGAATTTTTAACCATGCATATTGTTCACTGTTTGTGATTTAGCGAAACTGAACATAGACGATGAACTGGGAATTTGGGACTAAGTAGTGGATCAAATTTCTCTGGATCATAGATGTCACTCGTGTTAATCACATTTCTGTGATGGTCATATGAATCTTTCACCATAACAAAAAGTGCCAATGAAATGAAAATAATCTTTGTAATCATTTTATATTACTTTGAATCTGCAGCCAGCAATGATGTTTTTCCCCCCAAATGAAGAGTTGTCTTAGATTCTTATTTTGACCATCTAACCACAGTTGAGTGACTCTTAAACATGGCAATTTATTTAGAGAAAGACCAGCATTCATTTTATGACCAGTGTGTGTGCTGGATAGTCACTCTGCTCACTCACAGTCTTATGGGCCTGGATTCTGTTTAATGTGACAGTAGTACTTAAAATAGGAGCAGAGCCTCCTGTGTTTATGGGGACTGCAGTTCATCTCTATCAGACATTGGGAATAATTACATAATGGTGTGAGGCGTCATAGAAAGGTTTTATGGAAAAGTTATTCTATGTGGACCTTGAAGAATTGGTTGGATCTTGAGAACTGGAAAAGATGTTTTAGACGGAGAGTAGAGGTAAACCAAAGATCTGGAGACAGTGAAATGAGTTCTTAATCTTGCATGTTATAAGGCTTGTGCAAAAGAGGTGAATAATTCAGTGTGATGTCTGGAAGGGAGTAATGGGAATTAAACTGTCAAGGTCACATTGGGAGGGTTTTAAATTCCAAAAGGAGATATTTGAGCTTCATATTATATGTCATGGGACCTGGTTGGACAAGTCTGTATTTCAGAAGATGACGCATGTGGTTGCTTAGAAAGATGAATTAGAGAGAAGAGGCTGGAAAGAGAATAAGTCATATGAATCGGCAAGTCAAGAGGACCTCTTCTAGAGTGGGTTGAATAGAAATGGGCAAGTGATCTGCCAACCACAGACAGGGGGTGTAGAAGATTGACAGAATTTGGTGGTGTAATCAGTTAAGGAGAGAGATCCGTGAGGACCATGAGTAAACTGAACTCCCTTTCTCTTACGACATGACCTGCTAAAGCATGGAATTAAACGGGTAAGTAAGAGCTAATTTGGATTCTCTCTGATGGAAACTCAAGAATAATGCTTTTAAAACCTGATCTATGTATTGCTTCTTGCCATTGCTGTTGCCTGATGACTAAGCAAGCTTATAGTGAGGATCTGGTGTGTGGATGATGGATTACCAAATAAGACACGGAACACAGGTCCATGGGGAGACACCACTGCACCAGTCATGCAGGAATGTGTCATACTGATTATTTTTCTATTTTCGGTAGGTGATCCCTTTACATGGAGTGTTATTTTCCTCCTCAGGTGACACTTAGGACTGGTCAGTGGGTGGCAGTGTTGCATAGTAGAAAGAGCATAGATTCTGTGGTGGGAAGAGTTGTGAGGAACTCTGGCACTGTGATTGCTCCTCAATCCCCTGGTTCCCAGTCTGGATTATCCAACCACTTTCAGAATTATCTGGAGCTTCCTTTTAACCACAGATTCCCATACTCTGCCCCTCAGAGATTCTGATTCAGTCAGTCTGGGATGGGCCCCCCCCAATAGGGGTGTACATATATTTTAATATTCTAAGTAATTTTGAGAGCTAAATTTGGAATCTAGTGATTTAATGTTTCTGAAACTCAGTTTTCCTAGGATTGCTATGAACATTAATTGAGATAGTACAATTGAGTTTTATCAACTTTAAACCACAATAAAATGTCAATTGTTAATTGAATGACTTCTTGAGATAGCTTTTCCATCTTTGTTTTCTTTCTTTCACTTTTTTTTTGTTTTTGGTACCAGGGATTGAACTCAGGGGCACTGGACCACTCGGTCACAACTCCAGCCCTTTTTTTGTATTTTATTTAGAGATAGGGTCTCACTAAGTTGCTAAGTGTCTCACTAAGTTGCTGAGGCTGGCTTTGAACTTGCAATCCTCCTACTTCAGCCTCCTGAGCCACTGGGATTACAGGCATGTGCCACTGGGCTGGGCCTTTTCCATCTTTTTAAAAGACTATCAAATTCTCATCAGTTTGAAGTTTGGATGAGATCACATTTGTCATATTTTTATGCATGGGAATAGCAGGGAGAAAACTGATGAATTCTGTCCAGTTTAATACATAATATAGAGCATTAACTAGATCACAGTTTTTAGATGTTGAATAGGTAGTAAAAAGTATAAGACACTTGCTTGATTTTTTTTAATCTCAGAGGAAAAAAATGCCAGTTTAAAAAAATAAATGATGAAATGTAAAAAGACATTTTTGCATATACTTTTAATACAAAACGTAAATTTATTATTGACACTATGATAACTTAATTTACAAATATATTCTGGCTTCTTAGTTTTAAGAGCAATAGCTTAAGTTAAATACAATGTTCTCTTCATCACTTCCAAGTCAAATATACTCAAACAAAACAACATAAAATAACCTTTCTCAGAAATAACAACAGTGATATCTGGAAGAGTCGCCAAGTTAGGGAGATTTCAGCAGCTCTATAGAATCTATATGTAAGTATACATAGCATGTCAGTTGACCTTGAAGCTTACAGCATGTTGTAATCAGTCCCATAAATTTTATTCACAGTTTGTGTCACCAGAGCCACCTGACCTATTCAGTTTGAGGGATTTTCTAATGCGAAGGTCGTCTGTATTTTTGACAGGACCACGGTAACGCTTTTCTTCTAGAGTCTCTCAATTTTCATCTTATGTTTTTTTCAACCCTGAATCTGGATAACTTCCTTGGTAATCCATTCTGTGTCACTTGTTCCTCCCCTGGGCCTGTCAAGTCACCCAAAACAAGCCAAGTTGTCCACCCAGGCAACCACACTGGCATGTTCCTTCCTTCCTTGATGCCATCTTTTAATTCTCTTCAGTCAGGAATCAGTCACTTTAGGCTGTTAGCCTGAAGGTCATTCAGAAGATTTAAGTAAATATTTGATTTCAGGAACCTGGGATAAGAGTCCTTTTCCATAAGGGTATATATGATTTTTTGGGCTTCATCAAAACATGTGTGGGTGGGTGCTTTAATCTTCTTGGCTGTAGATTCTCGAGTGCGAAAGTCAATATTGATCTAAAAAAGAGATCATCATTAATTCATGTGCATGTCCTATTTCTGGTAATTGTATGATGCTACTGGATTTTTTGGAAGCACCCCAAAAAGGCAGTCTTAGGTCTTCATTTAACTCATGTCAAATATCTCTCATTTGACTACTCTAAGCCAGGTCTACACTAGGTATGGAGGAGAAAAAAAGAAATGTCACAGAAGTATTTGTTTCACGTTACAAGAGCGAAAACCATGAGAAATGTAAATAGCTACAAAAGGTGGTCCATGTATCAAAGAAGAGTGATGTGGACCCTTGAGATTTACTAAAAGAGAGGACCTCCTGTGCAGCTACTTCCTGTTGGGACCAAGAATGTTTTACAGGAAGATGAACCTGACAAGTGACTGGGCATATTTTAGCTGCTGCAGTTGCATGCATTACAGCAATCTGCATTTCATCCTCTCCCCGGATAGCTCATTAAGTTTCCCCTGATGTGTGGTTCTGGCCCATAGTACCTGTGCTCCTTTCTTTACCCTTGTCAGGTTCAATATTTTTGCAAAGTCAATCTTTCATTCTCTGCACTGAAATCTTCCCAAAGATAGAGAATTATTTTGTAGTTGCACTAAATTATGTGAATATGCCTAAATATGTAGAATTAAATCATGATACTCAGGATTTCATCTTGATATGTATGTCGAATGTTACTTCTGTATTTAAATTCTTTTACACATAAGCTGATGATAATGGACTTAATACTCACTTGTTTAGCTGCATCTGAATGTACAAATGCTTTATATATTTTCTCTGCCTTGCAGTGCAAAAGATCAGATTCTGTTTTCTTATAGTCTTCACAAGCCAGCCAGAACTCAATATTCTCCTCACTGAACTCAGACTTAAGGAAATTTCCAAACACATTCTGACCAGCTAAAAAGGAAGGGAACAATTAAATTAATCAAGCCAATAAATAATAACTTGCAGAAGTAATTTGTAAGGAAAATAACTACTGAATTCTCTTGCTGTAAAATAAGATATGGCTACTGCTGGAATAGCCATATCACAGTTTGTAGAGAAGGAAAGGCCTTAGAGTTTCCTTTATTTACAGAAGAGGAATCTGAGACCAAACTTGTCCTCAATCACATAGCTGCTTAGTGTGGCCACATAACTGTGCTTACTTCCTTTTGTATTTAAATAAAGATTTGGCTCTGCTGATTATAAAACAATGTGTTTTCTTATAGACTAACAGCTTCGCGAGAATGTAGAATATTTCAAGGAAGCAAACGTGAACTGCAAAGGGCATTAACATCATGTTAATAACTACAAATATAATTTCCAAATCCAATTCATATTAGATAATTGTAGGCCTATATATAACCTACGCACCTGATACACTAATTACACTAATTACATTTGCTGAAGTTGCTGAGACTTATATGAGTCATTTATGTGCCATTTATTTGATAACTGAGTTATATACTACATCTGATAATAAGATAAATGAGCTAGGTTGAACTACTCCATCCCCAAAGAAGCCTCCTGAGGGTGTTTCTGGGGAGGAGAGATAGTTTACTCTTCAGACAGAAACCAAGCTGCATGTCTACACCTCTTCACCTTCTCATTCCAGTAGGACTGCAATACCCATAACAAGAAGAAGGGAACATAATTTCATTCCTTCCCTTCTTTGGTCAGAAAATCCCCACAAGACCGTTTGTGTTTAAATATCCTTTTTCACTTTCTATGTTATAACATGTATCATAGTATATATGAAATGCAATTATTTACTTTGTTTTTGAACCACCTTCAAGGTAGAAAGGGACTGTATCTTTGCTTCTGAATCCTTTTGCCTCGAAAATGCCTATCACATAAATGTGAGATGAATGAGAGAATTTATGAATGATAAAATATTAACTGTATGAATGAATCCTACTCTTTATATCTTATAAAAATACGTCCTTTAGGCAACTTTCAAAGTCACAATTAACATGTTGAGATATTTGGTTTACTCTTAAAACTCTAAACTTCAGAACCCCAACCTATTTTTAATTTTGTTTCTATAATGATCAATGAAAGTGCCTAATTGCCTTGGCAGATTTGTCTAAAATACTGTGGTGGAATTAAGTGTTAAGTCAGTATATCACACAGAGGCCTACTATGCTGGAGTTATCAATGGCCATAGAAAAGTCAGACTACAACTTTTTGTATACTTGCTACCCCAAATACTGTATTTTAATGAAGTCTTTCAATCTATTAGGGTATTGAGCTGAATCAAAAAACATTCAATGATTAACGTGTACTTACTTTGGTTGGCAAGAAGTTTTTCTAGAGATTGAGACCACTGCATTACTTCATCAGCAGAAAGTCTGCAGGGAACAAAATTTAAGCACATTAATAAAACATTTTTTATGTAAGCCCAAATGAAATCAGAATGGCTGCTGGCTTTTGAAAATTTCACAAACTAAGACTAGTTACCATATGTTTTATTAACCTAGATTTATCAGAATCCTTTAGAATTACCATAAGTATGAAAAAATGCCAATAAGGTTTGAAAAATTCAAATAGATAAAAATCTGACAGTACAAAAATAAATAGCAAGTATAAACACATGTTTATATTTAATTTACATTGGTACTAATGTAGTCTAATCTTATTTGGCTTATTACCTAAGAGAAATGAAACCCATCATGTGCAGTACTAGTCTTTTACTAGGCTAGAAAACGGGTACCTGGACTGATCTTGTAAATGATAGTTCAATGGATTAGTGCACGTACATGTCTTTCGACTTGGAAGACTTCATTCCAGATTCCAGATGTGGGATCATAGATCTCAGGTATGCTTTCACGTCCATTCCACTATAAGAGACAGAAAATAAGTACTCATATTTCTCCAGCAGAATTCATCTTATTTGTAAAACGAACAAAGCATGGTGTAAATGCTCTAAGGAATAAGACAATGACAAAAGTAGCTGATAACACATTTTACTATATACTCAGACAGGGCTCATTTTTATGAGTCCGTGTCTGGCAAAATTCCCACCTAATTTAATGCCATAGCATGATTTACTTTTTTAATATGACCAAATCTTATAAATTGCAACAGGCAGTTGCTCCGGTCTGGTTGAGCCAAATGCTCATGTTCTCTTCCATTCGTTCACACTCCCTCTGCCATTAGAGAT
The DNA here is from genome assembly GCF_902686445.1 of Sciurus carolinensis. Lineage (NCBI taxonomy): Eukaryota > Metazoa > Chordata > Mammalia > Rodentia > Sciuridae > Sciurus > Sciurus carolinensis. Next base: position 94,629,557 of record NC_062224.1, read on the forward strand.
AATCCAAGTGAGACACCAGAGGAACTTACAATGTCTTTGGCCTCCTTTTTTGCGTTTTGTCATCCAGAAGTGAATGACCAGTTTCTTTCAAGTCCTTTGGGTTTGCGGAGAAGAACATTCCTGGCATTTTGTCCAGCCTTGGCGTGGAGATGGCTGCTGCTCTCATGGTCCTCTCTCTGCAAACGTCTGCTCGCCAACGTCTCTGCTGCTTTATATAGAGAAGGCAGACAGGCTCTGGCTGCACAAGGGAGGCTGTTTATCAAGTGATGTTACCGCAGACACTGCAAGTTCCTCCTTCCTTGGTGTGTTGTGACGTGTGCCTTGAAAAAAAAAAAAAAAGCCTACAGTGATGTGGTTGAAACTTAACCAAATGAGAGCAGTCACTTGATTAGAAAGAAAATCAAACACTCAGAGGCACACACATATACTATGGGGCCAAAGCAGCCCCTGTCTTTGGTTTGAGGTGGTGCTCATTTCCTCTTGAAAATTGTGCATTCCAAACAAAATGATTCATTTGGTGTATTTATTGTATAAATTAGAAATCAACTTTAGAGTTGTATCCCCCTCAACGCTTCGGATAGTCCTTGACTACAACACCATCTGATCACAATATTTAAAAGAGATTCTCCTTGTCAGGAAATAGTGTAAAGGAAACAATAATTTTTGTTCAATTATTTTTGCACCTATCTGGTAGGAAGAAGAGATCTTAGAGGCTGTCTTCATCTTGTCCCTCTTGGACTCTTATCCCTTATTTCCATGGCTTGAAGTTTTCATGCTGAAGTTCTCCAACGGGTGTGTTAAACATCCTACTGGTGATGTTGAAGGTGATTTTAGAGTACATTAATTTAATATAATTCTAATATTTATTAGTAATCTAATAACTAATTGTATCAAACTGTGATTGTTTACATATTTCTGCTTAGGAAAAGAACAAGGTAAAAATAAACAAATCTATAAATAAAATATAATTGATACACATATATGGCATAATATATGGATAGACTAAAGAATCACACAGTAGCAGGAAAAAACATTCAAGGTAAAATAAGAGTTTATTAGATAGATCAATAAATTGAATGTCTCATGAGTTGATCTTTCATTTCAAATTTTGGCAGTATCACTGGATACAGCCTGTTTAATCTCCATTAAAGCTCTATTAAAAGTCTAAAAAAAATCCAGGGAACTAGATGACTAACTGCTTATCAGAATAGAAGTGTTAGTGTAATATAAGCTCTTACAGAGTTCATAGAGTACTATGGCTTAGTTATAGAGTACCTAGTTTAACTTAAACTTCCCTTGGATCTTGTTTTTACTTAGATCTAGTTTTTACTTAGACTCCTATTGGCATTGGTAGAGTTGGTAAAAAAGGAGGAGAGTATTAATTTTCCTGGCCTGATTCTATCATTAGGATAAGCAATATTAGAAGGAAATGCATTGGTGATATTACTTACTTACACACAGTCATGTGTGCACATTATAAATAATAGCATCATTTGATGTCAGAAAGATAGCAAGATGCATTGAGAAAGCAGTGAGACTTTGGAAGTGATCCAAACAGAATGGATAGGGCCCAAAGACTGATGACATAAAGACTTTGGTTTGTATACTTCCTGTGGTGTACTCCATACTTAATTTCCTGTTAAAATCTTCAGCATTGCTCCTGTTTATCTGGTGATCTCTCACTCCTCTAGATAATTTTGGGTCAGTTATGTTAGACAAAAATTATTTAAAGATTATTTCTGGTGTTCCATTATGACTATAAGGACTGACAGTTTCCCAAGTATGTTTCTGAATAGTTCTTTTGGATGTTAAAATAAGCATTATAAGAAAAAACAGCCGAAGCTAAGGTTATGGAACCAAAGAAGCCTGGGAAATGTTGGGTTCCTGACTTTTTAAAGAATCATACCCTCTTTAAATAGGGAAAATAGTTTTTAGAAAAAAAATGTTCTAATACCACATTAGGAAACTCTGGTCTGAGACCAGAATAAATATTTGCCTCTTATGTATTAAGGAATTGCTTTATACTTCCCAAGATTTTTCTACCATAATGTAGTCTTTTGGGCTCAAGTATTTGCAAGCAATTCCAATAGCATGCTTCCAAGTTCAAATATAGAAATAATCCCCTGAGAGCAGAGGTTCTTTTGAAATTCCTTTATCGCCATTGACTGTTGAAGCCTTCTCCGTGGTACAGTAATAGAGATGTTCTTTCAAAGGCCACTTGCTAGTCCACTCAAGGTTTATATGTGCCTGACCAAGGCAAATTTGATTCTGTTCTATCAGCAAGGGCTGAGGAGTCCATGGCAGAGCATTGAGAGTTCCCTATAGGTCTCCTGTAGTGTCACCATCTGGTCCTTCTTTGTGAAATTCATTAAGAAAAGACAAGCCGGTAACTAAATTTAATCAATGACTTTAGTTGAGGTTGTAGAGGATTTCAAAAAAGCCACTAGAAGAAACAAAGACTCTTGCAAACAATTTCACTTTTTTTTTTTTTATTCTTTGAAATTATGCTTCGGTAACCAGGTTAGAGTTAAGAAAAGTAATACTTCATGTAGTATGCTCTTTGAAATTAATTAACTTTATTTTAAAAGCAATTTCGATTCACAGTGATTTTGAGTAGAAAATGCAGAGTTCCCATCTATTCCCACCCTTCACCACGCCCCAGACTCCACCACCAATGCCATCTCTCATCCATGTGGTTTGTTATAACCAATGAACCTGCATTGGCACATCAGTGTCATCCAGAGCTCATAGTTTACATCAGAGTTCACTCTTGGTGTTATGTATTCCATAGATTTTGATAATTGTACAGTGAATATACTTATCATTATAGAATCACACAGAACAACTTCCCTTCCCTTAAAGTACCAATGTTGTATTTTAAAACACCTTGGAGACAGATTCAGTAAAACACTTCAGGTTGTGGCTATCAATTTTGATGGGAAAAATGAGGGAGATTTTAATCTTTGCTGAACTGACTTTACATTTTGTTTCCTGAACACTAGTAGGGAAAACTTTGTCAATTGACATTTTCAACCTTGGATGGATTGCACTGATGTTGGATCTTTATAATATCACTGAATTTTTTTGTTGTGGATGTTAAGAATGTGGGATAAAGAAAACGATTATGAGATTGTACCTTAAAAATATATCTACTGGAAGTGTCGGTGATATGAGCAGAAATTTTGATCATTAGAAGCACAATGTCCTTGATTCATTAAATTTAATTGCATCTTGCAATGTATCAGACATAAGGTGCTGCAAATACAGAGAGAATGAATCTCTGTCCTGTGGGGTGGGATTCAAGGTATAGTAGAGCAGAGAGTAGGGTAAATAAAGAGAAGTTGCATCAGAGAGAAATATTCAGAAGAAGGAATGCAAGCGAGATTAACTTTGGAAGTATGAGAAAGGAAGCATAATGCTTCCATATTTACTACAAAATCAGCATATATCTTCTTTGCCTCTCCTGCATTTGCTTTCATCACTCCTTGGAAAAGTAAAAAGGATAAAAAAGATGTCAATGGGGATATGGTCTTCAGCAAGTAGACACTTCACACATGTTTAAGAATTGTGGAAGAATGGATCCTTATGTACACAGACTTTCAAAGGGGCTCTGGAAGACTGTTGTATTTGCAAAATCATTCAGTAATTAGAAAGTTAAACTACTGGAGTCTTTTATAGTTCCTCATTACCTGGTTCATTACCTTGGCCCACTCCTTGGGTCCTTTTTGGCTTCTGTCAATTCCTGAGTGGGTCTTCAAAGTTTATAGTGTTACCTACAGGGTTTCAGCTGAACTTCATACAGTTTTTTTTGAAAGTTTCAACAAAGGGGAGTTTGGAAGTTTTCTCCATGTGTGTGTAGGGTTGGTGGCGAAATTCATTTCTACTTTGTATCATTTGTGAATGAAAAGTTAAACATTTCAGTGTGTATTACCATTTTATTTTCTAAATGAAGAAATCCGTTCAAAGATTTTTAATAAAAGCAGATATCTGCAAATTGGTGAATTTCAATGACCTCAGTAAATACAACTGAGCAAGATAAGAATCTAGTTTCTTTTTCTCAAAACCCTGCGATAGCTGACTTATCAACACTGAATATCTCCTTTCTATAATTCGAGGGTTTATAGAAAATTGAATGTGAATATTTAAAGAAAATCGAATTAGTTAATGGGCCCCATGTGATTCTATAAAATCTACTCACTCTTGATCCAATATTACCAATGAAGTTTTCATGAATAGCATCATTTTCCAGATCACTCTTCAAAGTACTGAAGAAATCTTTGATTAATATTATTTCTGATATACTTATTCCACTTTGGATTCATTTTAATTAATTATCACCCTACCCATTTAACAAGGGAGTCGTGTCTGACTTGATTTAACTGTGCTTGCAAATAAAATTCAGGTAGTACTAAAACAAGTGTCTCCTTATCAAGCTCAAGTACATGGAGAGCTGTGCTGTAAGAATATCAGCGATGGAATGTTCTGTTATATAACATATGACATAAACAGAAAAGAAAGGTGCTCAAAGGTCAGCATGGAGACAGTATCTGCAAAGGAAGGTACATTTTAAATATCAGGCAATCAATGACTGTTATCTCAAGTTGTTAATGACATTATTCCAGTATTTTGCCTTTGTTCTTAAGAAACATTGCAATGTTTACAACAGTGACTTACTTGCTTTGTTCTTCCTTGTTAATTATGTGATTTTCTTAGAAAAAAAATCTATCAAGGTTGCCTGACATACTTTATTCTTTCCAAAGCCTTGCTACTTATTGCTTTCAAATATATTCTTATTACTTTCAAATATATTAACTGTACTCTGTTTATGTCCTTTCCAGTGGTCTGCTTTTGTGTCTGTTATGTATTTATTTTGTTACTACACGTTAATGCTGGACCCACTGGATGTGCATAGGTAGTGACCACTCTTAGCATGACCCTGCCTTACTGTGAGTACAAGTGATCTGTAGTATTACTGTTTTCTGTGCCTGTTCCACCCTTTTCAATTAAGCTTCATTTATTATCCTCTTTTTTCTTCTAATTAAAAAAAAAAATAAGTGAAAGGCCTTAAGCCTGTTGAATTGTAGTGATGTGATAATCCGGGTGCATTGCACAGGACTGTGAGTTCAGTTTCAAGTTGTAACTTCCCCTGTTGTGTGAGTTCGATAAGATCAGTTCACTTGTCAGTTCCTCTGGATGGAAGTCAAAGGTGATCCATAAGCAACTAACAGCTATTGCAGTGGAGTAGGAAGATTTTAGTCCTTTTCAGATTCTACAGTGATCAAAACTAGCCCCAGAAAAATTAGGATTTAGAATTTGCCATGGGGAGTATGTTTTCCATTTTTCTTTATATGTTAGAGCCCTTAGCCTAGACTTTTCTTTATAGAACTCAGTAAATTTGGCACTTCAGCTGCTCCTCGTAACAATGCAACTCTTCATTTACTGGGACCATCCTCCAGCTGTCCCTTTCTCTACCAATTTTTATTTTCCTGGACTTCCTTTTTTTTCTTGGTTATTTGTAAACTAGTGGGTTAAACAAATGTACAAATTTATGTAAGCTATATCGCCAGCCCTATGTTCAAATGGTAATGATGTGGAAAAATCCATAGACTATTCCTGACAATTCCAATCTAATTTTCTTGCCATCTGCTCTGTAGATAGACATCATAGATGGACATCAAGCATACCCAACTGCTGATCTTATCCAGCTCTAGGCTCCATGCCAATCCATAATGAGGCTGGAAAAAGCTAAATTATTTTAAATTAGGAGTGGTGGAAAGTTTCTATTGTGGAATCATATTGAGTTATGTTTCTTTCTTTCTTTCTTTTTTTTTTTTTTAAATAAGATTTTTGTGGTTCTAAGTGTCAGTTACTCTAAATCGAGTATCAGTGGCTTAGGTAACAAAGATAAATGGAAGCATCCTGGGATAGTTTAAGTTTAATAAAAGGAAACACTGAAAACACTAACCCTTCCACAGATCATATACACTCGAGCTTGGGGTTGGGTGGTTACTCAGAATCTTTGTCAATTATGAATTTGCTCAGTCCAGGGCTAGCTACAAATGGGGGAAACTCTCAGCTTGTGAAGTTAGTATTTCACTCTTCCAAAGATGGAGACTCCTGAAATAAAAATGATCACTTATTCCTATTTTCCTCCTTCTGTGTGTTTTGTCTTATTTTTCAGTAGGTTGTGGAAGTAGAAAACCAGGGTAATTCATTTGGTGGAAACTCAAAGTTAGAAAAACCCTAGATTCTTGCTTTATTTTTTGTCTCAGATGATGGGGAAGATCAGGAGATATAGATTTATAAATTTCTGTTATTTTCCATGTGGAAATTAGGTAACATTGAGAAGGTTTTGTCTTCTTTTTGTTACCATTATAAGGTTTTAAATTCTATTTCATCTTTACTGTGTCTTGTATATGACTTTGTGGCTTTCCCCTTGTTGGTTCTGTTTTGACCACCTTCTTGGTTGAGACAGTAAGATTTCAGCATGTAAAATGCAGTGCATTGAATTACTAAAAGGAGCCTGACTTGCGTGGGAGTTTGTTTCATTCTGCCAGACTGGGGTTTCTTTTTCAATATTTTGCTCCAGTGGGGTGGAGACATGTTTGCCTCCCCATGAGAGAGGGAGCAGGCAGTGCAGACCTAGCGATGTGATTAGCAATGCCTGTATTCAACCCCAGGAGGCTGGAGGTGAGCAGGAAGCAGGGACACTAGAATGGAATAGGAGAATGTCACAGTATCCAGGATGCTCTCTGGTCTGTCACTTTCCTAAATTCACAGTTCACTGTAGAACAGCTATTGATTCCCAAGGAAACAGAGCACTTGAGGATGGCAATTGAAAATAAAAGTTTTAAGACCCCATCTAATCCTGGAAGTCATATTCTTGAACACAAGTATCTGAAAGGTGGTCACATTTTATAATTCATCCTTTATATCTTCAGACAAATTTTTCAATTCATGGAAAATTAAAAGCTACCGAGAAGATCTAAGAATGATCAGTACATTAGAATTTCCCCGGCTTCATATAAAATTCCCCCTGATTTGGGGCAGTTAAAAGAGAGTGGAGTAATTCAAGGGAAAATGTCACCATTTCACTTCTCTTTTGTGTGAGAAGTGTGCCGTACATAAAATATCACTTCAGAATTAACTGAGAACTAGGTTTGAATGTTAAGGCTTCTTTTTTTTTTCCCACCCCCTCTGGCAAAAATTATACTCAACTTTCAAATCAAATGTCAACTGATCTAGAGGAAGATGGCCCGGGAAACTGTAGATGTCTCTAAAATCATTCGAATGCACAACAGCTGTAAGATGAAGAGACTAATGCAGAGGTTTACCATCTCAGAGAGAGCTGGAAAAGATCCCGTGATTATATCAAATTAAAGCCTGTTAGCTACGCCCAACTCAATAACAATAGTTGATGTTAATCAATGATTAAAACTGTGTCCTATATTATATATTAAGAAATGCATTATCCAGACTTATTTCTTCCTCCTTGGAGACATTGTTCAGTATCTTTGTCTTTTCTACTAAGGCCCTGGTATTTTCCTCCCTCCTTCCATCTCTTCCTTCCTTCGTTTTATGCTTCCCTAACTTCATTGGCTTCTTTTGTAAAAAATAATTTTTAAATTTTTTCTAATTAGTTGTATATGACAGTAGAGTGCATTTATGCATTTTGATAAATCATACATAAATGGAGTATAATCTCTCATTTTTCGGATTATACATATTGTAGGATCACATCAGTCATGCAGTCTGATATATACATGAGGTAATAATGTCTGTTTCATTCTACTATCCTTCCTACCCCCATACCCCTTCCTTTCATTCCCCTCTACTTAATCTAAAGTAACTATTCTTCCCTAGTACCACCCTCCTTATTGTGAATTAGCATTGCATATCAGAGAAAACCTTCAGCCTTTGGTTTTTTGGGTTTGGCTTATTTGGCTTACTACCAAAAGTGTTATACAAATCTAATGCAATTCCTATTAAAATCCCAATGACATTCTTCATAGAACTAGAAAAAGCAATCATGAAATTCATTTGGAAAAATAAGAGGCCCAGAATAGCCAAAACAATCCTCAGCAAGAAAAGTGAAGCAGGGACATCACAATACCAGACCTTAAACTATACTTCAAAGCTATAGTAATAAAAACAGACATGTAGACCAATGATACAGAATAGAAGACACAGAGATAAACCCATATAAATACAGTTATTTCATAATAGACAAAGGTGCCAAAAACATTCATTGGAGAAAACATAGCCTATTCAACAAATGGTGCTGTGGAAAAATGGAAAGCCACATGTAACAAAATGAAATTAAATCTCTATCTCTCACCCTGCATGAAACTCAACTCAAAATGGATCAAAGACTTAGGCACTAGAACAGAGACCCTGCATCTACTAGAAGAAAAAGTAGGCCCAAATCTTCACCATGTCAGCCTAGGATCTGACTTCCTTAAGACCCCTGAAGAGCAAGAAGTAAAATCAAGAATCAATAAATGGGATGGATGCAAACTCAAAATCATCTTCTCAGCAAAAGAAACAATAATGTGTAGAGAGAGCCCACAGATTGGGAGAAAATCTTTACCACATGCACCTCAGATAAAACATTAACCTCTAAAATGTATAAGGAACTCAAAAAACTTAACACATACACACACACATAAAACAAACAAACAAACAAACCAAGCAAGAAATGAGCTAAGGACCTGAACAGACACTTCACAGAAGAAGATACACAATTGATTAACAAATATATGAAAAAATGTTCAACATCTCTAGCAATTGGAGAAATGCAAATCAAAACTTTACTGAGGGCTGGGGAGATAGCTCAGCTGATAGAGTGCTTGCCTCACAAGCACAAGGCCCTGAGTTCGATCCCCAGTACCGCAAAAAAAAAAAAAAAAAAAAAAAAAAACTTTATTGACTTCTGAATGCACAGATTATGGCTAATTGATTTCACTGTAAAAACTCAACTTTTATCAATAGTCTTCCTTAGAAACAGAAGAAAAGAGCAAAACACATCAAAGAGTAACTGAAAGCTTAGGAATTCTGAGGGCTTTGTCTTTCTGCATTCTGATATAATATATAGTCACTTCTGTGGTACTCTACAAACAAAGCACATTTTCTTCTAAATACACTTTTTATCTGATTTTAACAGGTAAGAATGAGACACAACTTTTGTTCAGTCATATTTAAAGGGAAATTTAATACAGTTTTATATGATATGAAAGAGTTTGGTAGGAAATAGAAATATTTTCCAAAATTAGAGAAAAAAGTATATTTTTGAGCAGTGAATACTTCTGAATATAAATCCATCACTCCAAACAGGCGGGCCTTCTCCAAATCAGTTGCAGATGCTAATGCCATTGTCCCCTTATTTAGTTAGTAGGCCATAATTTTTTTTTTTTTTTTTTTTTTTTTTTTTTTTTTAAGTACTAAGGATGAAAGAAACCCAGGACCTCAGGCATGCTAGGCAAACACTCTACCACTAAGCAATGTCCCCAACGCTTTTATAAAATTTTGTTTTGAGAGAGGTTCTTGCCCTGTGTCAAAATAAGTTTAGGCTGTCCTTGAACTTGTGATCCTCCTGCGTCAGCCTCTCAAGTAACTGGGATTACAGGTGTGCATCACCATGTTGGTAAAAATATTTATTTTTAAACACATTTTGATTGGCTTCTCCATTTCCCCAGAGTAAAAACCAAAAGTCTCATAATGACCTGTGGAACTTGACATGATATATTTCCCTAAATAATTTTTCTGGTCTCAGCATCTTCTACCTTCATCTTGCACTTTTCTCCGGGCACACTGGACCCCTGGCTACTTCTCAACCTGACAGGCCCATTTTGCCTTAGGATCTTTGCATTGATCTTCTGCCTGGACTGTCTCCAGATAATCACATGGGTTGCATCTTCACTTCATTCAAGTTGCTGGTCAAATTGCATCCTCTCCATGAAACTTCCCATGATCACCAGAACTAAATTTGCTAATGACACCATCCCCATCCTGGTTTTTACTTATCTTCATCTGCTTTACCCCCTCACCCTACTTAATAGCTTCTCATGCATTACTTAAATTCAGCACATCATGTTTATGTTCATTTTCTGCCTGTCAGGGAGTTTTGTCTGTTTGCTGAAGCATCCATAACAGTACCTGACACATAGGAGGGAGTGGTCGAGTGAGGTGGTTGAGGGCTGAGGCTTATACTAATTTTGTTCAGTCAACATATATTTGTTCAGTGCTTATTATGTGCTAGTTGCTGTGCTAGGTATTATGGAACATTTCAGAAGGTGGTAAGTGCACAGTGTACAGTTGAGCATAGGGTACTCTGGGAGGATATAGATTGGCCACTAATGTAGAGGAGGCAGAGTCATGAAGGATTCATTCATTTTATTCACTCAGCGCATGAAACCTATTATATGCCAGTTACTTCTCCAGGCACCTCAGAAGGGGAATGATTCAACCAGAATATGCTTTTTGCCTTTGCTTTTCCTCTAGCTGCCCAAGTAGCCAGCCTTACATAGGGTTTGAAAAGGTGACATCAGAGGCAGAGGGTGATGGATCAGAAGTATGCAAGGACCTGAGTCCCTGTGTGCTGGGCTGACAGATCTGGCTCCATGAGAATGTTATAGGCCAGACTCTAAGGGAAATAACTAAACAGACTTCATTTTGCTCTGAGACTCCATGTTATGTAGGAAATAAACTTCTCCCATGGGAACACCCCACCTCTGTACCTAGCATCAGTAACTTAGTGTGACATGTTTAACAATACAAAATGACAATTCCTATGTAAACAAAAATTACTCTCTTTTTTGATTCCTATTGCTCCTAAACAATGTACCATGTGAACAGTGATTGTGTGGATGTTAGTAACCACTCTTTTAGCTTGTACCTAGGTAAGGGTCATTTTGACCCACTTCCCCCTCTGTTGATGATCTCATGATGTTAATGTGTAATTTTGAATCATAGCAACAGACACTTATGATTAATGTAATTTTTGGTATAAGAACCCCTACAACCCTGTGGTCAGGGCTGTTCTCCCAATAGTCATTTTTTGGGGCATTGTGTGAGACAGTCAGCCGGCCAGTTTAATAAAGACTCTAAAATTTGAACTTCTCTAAGTTCAAATTTTAAGACCATCTAAGTGGTGATTGGTCTGTTCTTACGTTGTGCCCCCTAACACCTGGTGGAAGCATGAAGCCACAGTTCCAATCTGATTCATACACCCACCTCTTTCTTATGCCAGATAAAAATGAAATGATTTCATTTAATTCTCTCACCATGTTTTGTTATGGTTTCTATTTTTGGTACTTCAAAATATGTAGTCTGGGTTTTTTGCTATTGTCATAGTTTGTGTTTGTACGTTTCCTGATTAACTTGAAGGTTTGTGATTTTGTCCTGGTGGTTGCCTTCATAGCTTTATAGTACACACTTTATCCTTTATTCTTAGAGTGGCGTCCCTTACTGTGAGTCATAATAAAATCTAATACTACTTTCAACACTTGCTACTTATAATATTATTTTCCCTACTTCTCTCCCTTCCCACTACAATACAATTTTGGTATATGATATTTTTTCTTAGCTTGTCTTGTAATACATTTGAGTACATTTACCAATATACCCTGACTTACTATCTTTACAAGATATCATTTGACAGTGAGAGATGAAAGGGATGGAAATCAGCACATCTTCCACTGCTTCTGCCCTTCTTTCTCTTTCTAACTTTTGTTAGTTGGAGCATCAGTCCTGGGCGATTGGCAGATGAGAGTTTGGAGGAGAAAGATGGATTCCAGCCTTTCTGGAAGGCATTCATTTCCCAGATAGAAATGAGGCAATGAAAAGCCTTCCCAGATTTTTTTCTGACTGTTTATCCAGAATTTGTGCATTAGAGGTACATTCCCCAAAGCCAACAAGGAACAGCTTATGAAATAAGACTGAGGAAGGTTTCATTCAGCTCTTTAAGGTGAGGCCCTCCTGTGCGGCGGTACCAATGAGCAGATGTCTACATAGAAATCTCACTGCGTTTTGGACTATATTCTAATCCACAGTGTCCCCCTATGCAACTACTAGAAGCTGTGATAATAGTCTTCTTTACCCTGTGGAGTTTTGCCTTCCTACTTCAACACCCCACTCTTTACCTTTTCCTGAGTGTGGCAAATGTTTCCAGGGAAGAAAACGGTCAATTATCTCTGCCCTCTTACAAAGGGCTCTTCCTTTCCTGAATTTTAATTCATCTAGTTTGCTTTGCTTCCACAGCTCTCTGATGTCTTTAAAAATATGACATTTGGGGGAAATTGTTTTTTGTTTTTATTTTCTAATTTTTGCATCAGAAGCAGTGTTCTACCACTGTCTATTAGGTTGTACTCAGAAACAGTATTCCAAACCCTTACAGATTTAGTGGAATTCTAGATGCATACTGGGATTCCAAACTGAATTGACTTCTCTCTTGAGGTTCTGGAAAAATATGCAGACACTGCTATTTTGTAGATTTGTTAGGCAATAGCACCTTTCTTATCACACTGTAATTCTGAAAGAAGTACTGCTTACTTGTCAAACCACTTGCATGTCTTCATGTGGAAAGAATATAGTCATGCTTAAATAGAACAAATGCAAAGGAGGCCAGCAAAGATGATAGCTCAACACCGTGTCAGGATGAGTTCACTATTCTATCCACATGTTAAGGAACCAAGTCAGATGCGTCTGATTATTGAGATTCATAGTTTCATATATGCCTCCATCAGCTCCTGAGAAAATCGATCATATGAGCAGTCTGATGAGGAGGACAACATTATTTAATACTTAAAAGTAGTCTTATGAGATATGTGTAGTCATTCCCATTTAAGATAAGGAAAGGGAGGATCCAAATATTAAATAATTTGCCCAATATCACACAGTTAATATTTGGTAGTGAATAGAGGTCCCCACACCATGCTCAGGCCCTGTTTCTGTTTCTCTGAATCAAGCAGTAGCTTTGTCTTGATGAGCTGTCTCTCCTTACTTTACTGGTGGTCTAATTCATGGCATCTGTTCATGTTCAGCTCTGGAAGCCTGGTAGTGCCCTCCTGCCTGTGTAGCCTTGTCTTATTGGGAAAACATCTCCATTTCCTTTGGTTCCACTTTCATTTTCTATCATTTCCTCTTTTGAAGGAAAAGAAAACAAACAAAAATATTAACAAATTTATGCTTCCAGAAAAGAAATCAAAATCAAAGCAATTTATTTTACCTTCCCCCCCCCCTCAGTGTCTGGAGAGTTAACACCCCAGTTATGGGTTAACTGTTAAATCTATAAAATTTTTAGGTTTTCATATCTTGGGGCTCTGCCTCTAATTTTCTTTTTCATGAATTGAGGTAAATGAGACATATATGCACACAGAGTCTGATCTTTCCCTTGGTGTTTAGTCTGAATTGTCATTTCAAGTCATTCAAAACAGAAGGATGGGTATCTCTACTAGAAAATACATATATTGGTTAGATTGCTATGAGATCCTGGGAAATTTACCTAATCAAAAATGAGCCTTGGCAATCATCACAATACAAATAACAATAAATGCTGTTGGTAAGGGAACCCTTATACACTGCTGGTGGGAATATAAATTAGTTCAGGAATGATAGAAAAAAATGGAAATTCTTCAAAAAACTAAAAACAGAACTACCACACAAGGTAACTCAACTACTCCTCACTATCATTTGAAAGAATTAAAGTTAGCATAGTCTAGTGATAGATGCATATCCATGTTTAGCATGGCACAATTCACAACAGCCAAGTTATAGAATCGACCTAGGTGCCCACCAACAGAAGAATGAGTAAAGAAAATGTGCTATATGTACACAGTGTAGTATTGTTTATCCATAAATAAGAAAAAAATCATGTCACTTACCCGCAGATGGATGGCATCAGAGATGGTCATGTAAGAAAATAAGTCAGATTTAGAAAAATAAGTATCTCATGTTTTCTCTCCTGTGTAGAAGCTGGGGAAGGGGAGATGATAAGACTGTAGAAGGGAGGCTATGAGAGGAGAGAAAGGGGTTTGGGAGAGGGAAAGAGTAAGGGAGGAAATAATGAGGGGGAGAATTGATCAAAATATGGTATATACATGTATTAGCACATCCCAATGAAATCCACTATTCCATATAATTAATGTGCATTAAAAAAGAGTCTTTATGAAACTGGGAAAATATTACCTGACTTTATTTTCCTCAGTGATAAAATTGGGAAATGTAGCATTCAGGTGTAGCTGTGTGCATGGTACTTTGAGGATGAATGTTCTATGAAAATATTCTTGTAAGTTGGTGGAAATGTGCTTTCTAAGCATATAGTAATTTACATATGTGTTTGTGTAGAGTATGTTTTCTATTTTTTTTTTAATAAGAAACTATCTTTCCAGATTAGATATACTAGTCCTTCTACATTGGTTTTGTTTCTCCTCCAAATATATAAACACACTGTATTACATGAAGAAATGTTTCAGTTTGGGCTTCCTAGAAAGGAAACTCTAGAGAGAGATTTGGGTTCAAGAAGTTTATTGGGCACTGGTTTTCAACTTAATACCTGTAAGGGATTATGGGAAGCCTGGTGGGCAGAGGAAGAAAATGGGGCTGAGCTGCAATCTCCAGGGCCTCAGTCACTCCTGTGAAGGTCATGGCAGGTAGGCCTGCCTTTAGTCCTAGTGCATCTTTAGGCAAGAGAGCCTTTAAATCATCATGATTGGGTCTTGATGTAGGTTGCCCCTACGAGGTTGTGGGAGAGGTAGCTCTCTTTAGCAGAAGGCCATCTCAGAACGTCCTCAGCTGAGAGGTGTTAGTTGGCAATACTTTCAGTAGCTGGGAGAATAAATACATCAGTTTTGAAGTGGGGGAATGTGGGTAGCTCATCATGCAGTGGTCAATATGACTTAGACCATTATTAGCAGTGCACATTGAATACTTCATTAGGCCAATATTATGTCTATTAGATTGCATATAAAATTGCCAGTTTTATAAGTCAAAGATTGTTGAATATTGATAATTTAGTATGGTATTCAAAAATTATGTAATAATAATAGTAGGGGTTTATATGAAGCTATACAGTAATAGAAACACAAGTCAAAGGTAGGAGAGTTGATTTTATGAACTCCTATGGAATGGTACTATAGCACAGTCAATATCTTAAAAAATAAATTTTATTTATTTATTTTAAAAGCAAGCTTTTGGTTTCCTGGAATTTTGTTTTTGTTTTTCTGTTTTGTTGATTTCTGTTATGATCTTTATTATTTCCTTTCTTTTGATAACTTTGAGGTTCATTGACTTTATTTTTCTATTCTGTTAAGGTGGAAGCTTAGATAGTTGACTTAAATGCTTTCTTATTTTCTAATATGGATGTTTAGTGCTACGCATTTTCCCTGAAGTGTTATTTTATCAGCATCCCACAAAATTTAATATGTTGTAGTTTTATTTAGTTCAGAATATTTTTTATTTAAATTTTTTGAACCCATAGTTTATTTAGTAGTGTGCTAATTTCCAGATAGAGACTATTTCAAAAATCTTTTTAATACTGATTTTTAGTTTAATTCTGTTATGCATGGAGAACATATTTAGTGTGACTCGAACATTT
This sequence comes from Sciurus carolinensis, assembly GCF_902686445.1. Classification (NCBI taxonomy): domain Eukaryota; kingdom Metazoa; phylum Chordata; class Mammalia; order Rodentia; family Sciuridae; genus Sciurus; species Sciurus carolinensis. The sequence goes on from NC_062224.1 coordinate 94,645,149, forward strand.
TTAACCTTATTGAGACATTTTATGACTCAGAATATGTTCTGTTCTTGTAAATGATCTGTGCGCACTTGAAAGAGATATGTAGTTCACTATTTTTGCGTGAGATGTGTAAATGTCAGTTCAAGCTGGTTGACAATTTTCAATTATTTTATGTTCTTACTAATTAAATATCTAAATCAATTACTTAGGGTATTGTAATCTCCAACTATAATTGTGAATTTGTAAATTTTGGAGTTTTATCAGTTCTTGCTTAATGTAGTTAGAATCTCTTTAGCTATTTTTCCCTCTTTCTTTTCTTTTCTTTTTTCTTTTTCTTTTTTTGTGCTGGGGTTTGAACATGAACATGCCTTGAGCATGCTAGACAAATGCTCTACCACTGAGCTACATCTCCAGTCTGAAGTGCTTGTGCGTGTGCTCCCCCCTCCCTCTTTCTCTGTTTTGGTACTGGCATTGAACCTAGAGGTGCTTTACCACTGAACTATATCCCCAGTTCCTTTATTTTTTAAATTTTGAAACAGGGTTTCACTAAGTTGCTTAGGGCCTTGTTAAGTTGTTGAGGCTAGTCTCAAACTTGTGATACTCTGGTTTCAGCCTCCTGAGACTGGGATTACAGTTGTGTACCACTGTACCTTGCTGAAGCTCTTTTATTAATTGCATAAATTTAATTGTTAGGTCCTTTAGATGAAATGATTCCTTTGTCATTAGAAATTATCTTCTTTATCCCTCTACTACTCTCTGCTCTGCAATCAGTTTTATCTGACATTAAAGTAGCCACTACAGTTTTATTTAGATTAGTGTTAGCATATTTCATTTTGTGCCTTCTAATTTTTTAACTCATTTTATGTCTTATATTTAAAGTGTGTTTCTTGTAGGTAGCACTTAATTGGGCATTATATTTTTGTCCCATCTAAAAAGTTCTGCTTTTGAATTTTTGATGTTTAGATCGTTTATATTTAATGTAATTATTGATATGGGTTGGGGTAAAATCTACCATTTGGCTACTTGTTTTATCCTTCTCCCATCTACCTGTTATTTCCTTTTCTTCTTTTTCTGTCCTTCTTGAAATAATTCTTTTTCATGATTCTATGTTACTTATTTTGTTATTAGTCATTATTCATTATTCTTGTTTTATTTTAGTGTCTTTATGGTTTCTAGTAAATATCTTTAATATATTGTAGTCTGCTTTCAAGTGATGTACTACTTTATAGTCTTACAGTTCAAATTCACTATATTTTTAGCAACAATTTCTTCAAGTATTCTTTTTGATCCCTTCCCACTTCCGTCCTTTGGAGTCTCTAGTTACATAAATATTTGGTAACTTAAAGTTATTTTACAGTTCAGTTCTGTTTAGTTTTATTCATTTTTTCTTTATAGTATTTAATACTATTATATGTAATTATTTAAGTCTCTTCTACAGGATTGAATGTTGTATGAGGTAGGGACTGTTTTCTTGGGAACCACTGTATTACCAGGGCCCCAGTGCCTTGTTTACAGTAGGTATTTGATACACCCTTTGCTGGTACAGCCTTTTATGCAACAAATGTATCTTATTAGAGATTCTTAAAGAAGTAGTTGGAGAAGCATATAAAATTTGTATGCTTGATGGCAGACAGTGGCTAAATGGCCAGAGAGACAAAAGACATTCAGGGTCATGTAAGTAGGGAAGCAAGATGGGGGAAAGAGGTACCTAGAGGACACTCTTTTAATGAGATGTCCCCTCCACTCTCCCAACATCCCATTCCCTACTCCAAAGAAGTCATTATCAATAACTTATATATTCATCTCATTAGAGAAGTAGGTAAATCTGACTACAAAATCAAGGCTAAAATAAATTTTGCAGAATTAGAATGTGTTGAAGAAACTAATTCTAATTCAAATGGATTAGACTTCACACAGTGATGGTTGTTAAACACCTCTAATATGTGGAAAGATAATAAATGCATTTTCTTAGTGAGGAAAAAAATTTCCTCTCTTGATGGACCAAAACTATTTGTTTTTTGCTCCTCTTTTCCTTTCTCCTTTGCTTGGCTTCCCCTTTCCATGAAGCTTCTTTAGAGGTATTTCTTCATCTTTAAAATCCTGATGCTCATGTCTGTTGCGGCCAAGAAAGCAGAGTATCCCTGTGAGAGAAAAACACGTGTTGTGCTTGGGATACCAGTCGTAAGTCTCTTTTCTCTTGGCAAGAGGTTGTTTGCTAAATATTTTCCCCTCTTTAATGGATTTGTAGTCATTGGGCCTGGCAGCTTCACCCAACGGCCAGCATTCAGTTGAGTTGTACACAGGCATCTTCTGAAAGTGAAAACATTTCTCGTAGAACAAGGAGCATTATGAGTTCCTGAACTTACTCCTGCATCCATGTGCTCCTGCCCTTCCCCACCATTTTTGTCATTTTATCCCTCTGTTCCATTGAGACACCTTCTATTGCTCTGGTCAAGTTCTCTAACATTTGCTTCTTCCACTATTACACTTATCCCATCCAGGGCATTTTTCATTTCAGATATTGTAGTTACTGTCTCTAGAAGTTTCATTTGTAGCTTCTTTTTTTTTTTTTTGCAGTGCTGGGGATTGAACCCCGGGCATTTTGCTTGCAAGGCAAGCACTCTACCAACTGAGCTATATCCCCAGTCCCATTTGTAGCTTCTTGAACATACAGAATACATTCATAATAATTCTACGTTCTTGTCTTCAAATTGTGTTAACTCTGTCATTTCTGAAGAAGTTTTAAAGACAATTTTCTTCTTCTGATTATAGGGTGTGTTGTTACAGGCTTCTTTGTATGAGTGATAGTTTTTAATTGGGTGCCAGAAATTGTGCATTTGTGCCTTTTTTGGGTGCTAGACGTTTTTGCATTTCTGCATATATTCTTGTGTTTCATTCTGGGACATTGTTATTTGACAACTTTTTTTTTAGGTTAAGCTTTGTTAGGTGAGATCAAAGCAATATGTCATCAAAGAACAATTTTCCCATACTGAAGTAAACGTCCTTCTAGAACTCTCCATAACATCCTGTGACTTTTAGGTTTTCCACTTTGACTTTGAGAACCTAATCCTACCCCTGTGTGATGTCTGAGCATTCTTTCCTCTAACCTTTCAAGTCATTCTTTCTTGGCTCCTGGCTACTTCAACACAGAAAGTGCTGATCAGTGTTCCACTCATACCGAAGTGGAGCCCCCTGGAAACTAGAGCATTAATCTCTATGTGTGTTTTCTGTTTGGGCATTGTTTATTGCTGAGTGCATCTGCTCTGGTCTCCTGAGCTTCCAGCATGGCTTCTTTAGCTCAGAGAGATTGTGGGCCTGGCCTGGTCCCCTCCACTACAGCCTGGGGGTTTTCTCCAGGCAGTGAACTATGAAGTCATAAGGCTCACTTCACTTGCCTCCTGTCTCTCAGCAGTCACTGTTCCTTATTGTTTGATATGTTGAGAAGCCTAGAATATTAAACCTGAATAGAGAAATTCCATGCTTGGTGATCCCTTAAATTCAGTGACTATATTTTTTTGTTTGTCATTTTTATGTTTGATTTGATTGTTTCCTAAACCTAATTTCTTGTTGCATGTTGACATATCAAAATTTTATGTTTTTTAATGTATCCATTGACTATTATTTTGTCCTTCAGAGCACTATCATACTGAATTTATTACATTTTTGATCACTATATTAATAATATAAATTATCAAATGGACTAGATTTGCACAGGGTCTTTGTTTTTGTATGTGTGTTTTTTTTTTTTTTTTTTTCTTTGTTGTTGTTTTGGTGCTAGAGATTTAACCCAAGGGTACTTAATCACTGATCCACATCCCCACCTCTTTTTATTTTTTATTTTGAGACAGGATCTCTCTAAGTTGCTTAGGGCCTCATTAAGTTGCTGAGACTGGCTTTGAACTTGAGATCCTCCTTCCTCAGTCTCCCAAGCTGCTCTACAGTTTTTAAAGTTGCAGGGTTAAACTCTAACTCTGGAGTGATGGCATTTGACGCTTAAAAGAAGTAATAGAACAAACAGATTGGCTTACAGTCAGTCAAATGATTAGTCTGGAGTCAACCAATGCGTCACTGTCAGAGCCAGGGACAGCTCTTGGGAGCATGACTTCCAACCACTTGTCTTAACCTTCAGACCACACTTTCCATCCTCAAGGCCCTGAACCAGACTAAGGAAGTACTGCTTGTATTGTTAAAGTCCTCAGGTAAGGTGTTAACTCACACTCGAATGTGTCACAGAAAGAGCTAGAAATTCATCAATATAATTTGTAATACCAGTTCCCCCTTCTTATAATTATTGAAAATGGCATCTTATATTATGGCTTGACCAATAAAAGAAACACCTTTCTAGAGATTGATTTCACGTCATGTCCTTCAGCATTGTGCTGTAGGAAAGGATAAATCAGGGAAGTAAAGTGAACTAGAACAGAGGTGATCAGGAGATCTCTTGCCATGTTCACACAGGCAAGATCTCTGTGCCAATCGTTTGTGTACCAGTGATTCAGGAAAATATTATCTCCAGAAACAATCAAGACCATCTTACTCTTTGGATTAAGTGTTTTTGGATTAACAAAGGTAATAATGATTGCTAATAATAAATGTCCTGAGAGAACAGATAAAAACATCTTATGCATTTTAGATTACCATAATCTTCATGATGGGATCTAATTTTTACCATAATCCTTTGAGATAAATTTTATTGCCCTATTGAAAACATTAGACATTTAAGTTTCAAAAAGACCAACTTTTCTAGCTTAATGTGTCAAAATTTGAAATTGAACTGCAGCCTGGTCCCAAAATTCATGCTAGTTCCAATGTTCTATGCTGATTCTCAAAATTGCTGCTTTGTGTGACTAAATCTGTCACTGCTTTTAGGTGATGTTTCCCCTAAGTGCATTGAGAATCTTCTCAGTGCAGTAAAGAGAGGAACTTCCCCATCAAGTTGTTTTCTCCTACTCAGCTAGTCCTGAGCCTCCTCTTTTCAGCTTTGTACCACGTTTCTGGTTTGGGGCTTCTTTCAAAGCCTATAATCAAAGCTATTTCCTGGCTACTCATCTGACAACTTGTCTTCCTGGAGATTCATCTTCTGGGACTGAATTGGGTTTATTTCTCCCTCGAACAACTTAATTGACTGCTTTATTTTCCTAGGCAATTCACAAAAATTTTCATTGTTGTATGAAGACTAGCTGTTTTTTTTTTTTTAAATTTTTTGTTCTATGTAGTTATACAGGACAATAGAATGCACGTTGATTCATTGTACACAAATGGGGTACAACTTTTTATTTCTCTGGTTGTACATGATGTAGAGTCACACCATTCATGCAATCATACATGTATAGGGTAATGATGTCTGTGCCTAGCATGCACAAGGCCCTAGGTTCAATCCCCAGCACCACCAAAAAAAAAAAAAAAAAAAAAGTGAAACAGGACTAGTTTTTTAACAACACATTAAGCACTTTACCAAATTTTTGAGTATGATTAAGAAATTTCACTTCTTTCCCTTTGAAATTAGGATGACAATTTATCATACTCTGAGAGTTTTAGAACTTGGTTGGCGAGTTGTTTGCCTCATTAAATGTCCCTGATCAAAAATCACTCTTTTTTTTTTTTAATTTCAAATTTAAAACAATTATTTTAAGTATATTTTGGTGGGTGGGGGGATCCTTTGCAGGATGTATTGGATGTTAAAGCTAATGTTTCATGATCATTTAGTAGAATGATATGTTGTAACAGAATGAAAACATGAGAAGAGACTTTGATGGCAATAAGCTGGGAGAGAAGCCTGAGACTGACTTTAGTATAGCATGATTCCAAGGCAGTTTATGAGAACCCTAGACTTCAGGGGTTTCCATTAGAAAGATGCTAAAATTTAGTTCTGTGAAATCTAGGGGCTTTCTGATGTTCAGCTGCACACATGTAGACTGAAAATATGAAATCTTGTTTCATAAGCATCCTGTGTCAGTTTCTTTGCAGTGCAGGAAATAGGTTCAGAAAAGATAAGAAAGATATACAGAATAGCTCTGCAGGACGCCCTGCATGCCATTTCATACCAATGTGGTCATTTCCAGGAATCAGAGACTGATTATTTTTCACATGATATATCTAAAATACAGTGTTGGGAAGATAGTTGTATTCGATCAAATTCTTAATTATCTTTGCTGATAGGATCATGTATCATGTTTATTATTTATGCTGACATGTATATACATACATCTGCTTTATCTTTCTTTATATTTCATTCAAAACATTTATTAAGATAGTGTAATTCATTTATATTTCACACTAGACCTGCCTCTTCTAAAGAATCTCAAAAGATCTTTACTAGAAAGGTATGTAGGTTTAAAAATGTATGTTATGTATTTTATAGATATTTGGAGCATAAGCATAGTTTTACATGTCAATTCATCTTTAAGACAACACTATGAGATAGATTTATTTTACAATAGAATATCTAGGCTAAGAAATTTTTTTAAAATCTTAAGTTCACCATGTACATATATGTGTATATATAATACACATATAATACATATGCATACATATATGCATACATACATATTGTATATGTATGTGTATATATATGTATATATATAAAGATAGCACACTATGTACTTTTGTGTATACTCATTGATCTTTCCAATGAGTGTAGGAGGAAGGGACTATTTAATCTCCATGTAACAGATGAGGCAATTATAGATTTGAGAGGTTAAGTAATTTTCCTGAGTTGACACAATTAGCAAGGTTTAGGACTAGAATTCTTGACTCTGGAGGTCTGATTTGATCCTCAAAGTCTGTTTGCTCTATCTGATTTTCTTTCCCTGGTTCACTGACCCAATCATGCTATTACTTTAAATTGAATATTTGTTAAGTGGAAGCTAAATTATGAATTATGGTGAGTACCTCTTAAAGACTGACTGGAAGACAATAAAAGACTCAGGGGCAAATGCAGGAGTTTAAACATGTATCCTGGTTGCTCACACGCAGGACCTTCATCTCCATTAGTCATAGGGCATCCTCTCTAAGGTGGCAATTTTACTAGGATTTACTAGTAAATTTACTAAGTACTAGCATTCATTGGTATAACATCTACAAAATGATGGTTAGGGTAGTGATAATCTATACAACTGAAATTCTTTCTTTTACATGATTTTCTTTCTTTCTGGTTTTTTGTTTTGTTTTGTTTTTTGTTTTTTGTTTTTTGTTCCTAAGACTAAACCTTCACAAACAACTGTCCCTGAAGGGGACTCCCCTGAGTAGGAGTGGCAAGACCTTTCAGCAACTCAGCAATGCACATCTGGAATAGGCTCTTATTGGTTAAGCAGGGGTGGAGGTGGGGCTCAAGAGTGGCCTATTGCTGTTATAAGTATTAAGCATAATTGAAATCTATCTAGGACATCTGTCTTAATTATTCCAAACCTAAACCCTACATGCTTGACAAAGCCTTGGCTTTGAGGCAGCCAAGAACTCCCTGCTAAAGAAGTGTCGGTGTTATCCTGGAGTACCACTCCTTGGCCTTTCTGTCTGGTAACCTGGGTTCAGATTTCCCTGCAATAGACTTCACAGCTGCACACGTGAGGACATGTGCTTGATGAATCAATGCTCTGTACTCAGAGTTCATTTCTCCTTCTGGGCCTCACTCCTGACGTTCCCCCAGTGACATCTGATATGAGGGAAGTGTTCCAGCTGACAGTTTCTCAAGTGCTCTTCCAGGGTTGTGGCCACTGTGGCTGTCTGATTTCTTTGACTAAAAGAATGACTCTGAAGTTTTGGAAAATGTGAGTGAAAGCTGGTGAGCAGAGTCATAGGACAGACGCCTGCTTGTTCCCCTCCACTGCAGCACTGTCCTCGGCGTGGAGCCTCGCATCTTGAAGCAGTGAACCTCAAGATGGGACACACAACTCCTAAAGCAAAGCGGCGGCTGCAGGCGCAAGACTGCATCCCGACGTGTGAATTCATGCTTGGGAGTTAGGGTGTTTAGGTGGGGAGGAAACGCTACTGGAAACCTTGATCTTCAAAATTCCCCCTGAAAAAGTCAAACATAGATCATAGATGTAATTATAAATGAAATGAAAATTGCTTTGTAAGCCCCTGCTGTCTCTCGGAATCACCCTTATCCAGCCCTCCTCACCGTTTTTCCCTCAGTGGACCTGCTGGATGTTTCCAGAATGAAAACATTTATTTCCTATGTATTTTAACCAGTTACTGGGATAGGTAAGGGCAGGATTATCACTTCAAGCCCCTTACAGTGCTTACTCTGAGTACTTGCAAACTTTTGCAACTTTGCAGCTCATCTTAAAAGGGGGTTTACTTTGCTGTTTGTTATTAAAGTGAGTTCAATGAGTATCCGTTAAGTGGAAGCTAAATTTTGAATTATGGAAAGTACCTCTTAAAGACTAACGAGAGTACAATAAAGATTTGGGGGAAAGTGCATGGTTTTTTGCTGTGTAGATGACTCTTCAGGTGGCCAAGTGGCTGGCACTGGTATCCAGAGCTATTGCTCAAGAAAAACCACAGCTTCCTCACAGAAGGCCCCTCATCCTGTCTTCCCTTAGCTTGCAGTGGGCTCTGAAGAGGCTCACATTTTCTAAGTAACTATAACTAGGGCAACAAACAGGAGCAGGCTAGAAGATCTTGCTTATTTATTATAGTTTTTTCTTTTTGGTTAAAACCCCTACTTACTGAGAAGCAATTTTGAAAACTTCTGAGGAATAACACAGGGGAAAGATAAAATTTTATGGTAAGAGATAAATTCAGATGAAAGAAAGAAGTTATTATTTTAACTTCCATGGTAAATTCTTATGGGTTGAAATAATACTGTCATCTTCTATTCATTTTATTAGTATATATTAAACACTCTTTAAAGGAATGTAGATTTTTAAAAAACTTATTCAGCTGGCATAGTGGCGCACGCCTCTAATCCCAGTGGCTTGGGAGGCTGAGCCAGGAGGATTATGAATTCAAAGCCAGTCTTAGCAACTCAGTGAGACCCTGTCTCTAAATAAAATACAAAAAAGGGTTGGGGATGTAGCTCAGTGGTTAAGTGCCCCTGAGTTCAATCCCTGATACAAAAAAAAAAAAAAAAAAAAAAAAATCAGATAAATTGCTATTAATTGTACAATTGCTTAGTGCAAAGTTCTAAAGTTCTACAGATTAGATTTTAAAAGTCCTTCAGAAGTCCATGTGCTAAAGACTTGTTTCCTGGCATGGTGCTCTTGGAAGGTGGTGGAACCTTTAAGAGGTAGGGCCTGGTGGTAGGGGTGCAGGTCATTGGGAGCATGGCTTTGAAGAGGATAGTAGGACCCGAGCCCCTTCTTTTTTCTTTTTTTGCTTTCTGGCCATGAGGTGAACAGTTCTGCTTTGCCACTTGCTTCCACCATGGTGCGCTACCTTGTCACAAGACCAAAGCAACAGGGTCAATTGCTCATGAACTGGAACCTCTGAAATTCAAGCCAAAATAATCCTTTTTTCTTTTTAAGTTGATTATCTCAGATACTTGTTATAGTCATGGGAAGCTGACTACCACAAACTAAAATCAATGCTATTAGATAAGTAAAGAAAAGTGAAATGCATTGAAAATATAACAAACTACCCCACAGAAGTGTTCAGTTCAGCTCCCAGAGGTTGCTTAATTTGTCTTTTTTATCTTGCTTCCATTGTTCACCGAGACAAGATATGGTTTGTGGTCAGTTTTAAAGACAGTTAACTGAGAATGGGATCAGAAAAATCTTTTACTATTATTATAGTTCAAATACAAATTCTTTCAATTAACATGCAACAATGGTGATCTGGAAGGTTTGATTCAATGATGTAGCTGGTTATCTGTAGGAGAAATGAAATTCAAGGTCAATCAAGGGTCATTTAAAAAGCTTTCTATTTTGATATAATTTTGGACTTACATAAGACTTGACAAGATAGTTTAGCATGTATAATTTTCACTCACTTCCTCTAATTTTGTCATGTCTTATAACCAACTGGATTTTTACAATTAACAAAACTAGGACAATAGCATTGACATGATTATTAATTAAACTACAGACTTTCATCAGATTTCCCCAACTTTTTCCACTAGCATGGGAAAACTTCAGATTGGCAAAAATATTCTTTTGCTTAACCTTCAGGTTGGCAACAAATTCAGAACATTCCATGATGCCAGCTAGCAGTAAGGATATACAGTTGGAGTCTCGTATTGGTACCAACACTTAGGCAAGTAATTTAGTAATATTTAGAATTGCACTGCCCAATAGGGAAGCCACTAGTCACATGTGGCTGTTTAGCTCTTGAAAGGTGTGGGACTGAACTGAACTACAAGTGTATAATACCCATTCGTCTTCAAAGAATTAGTACAAAAAGAAATCATGCAAGCTATTACATTGATGCTTTTTATTTTGGTTGCATTTTGAAATTATAAAACTTTGAATTCATTGTATTAAATATCCTAAAATCATTTTGTATGTTATGTTTATATTACAAAAGAAATCTGTTTAATATATTGTTCCTTTTTCCTTTTTATTTTTATTTTTTGAGTAACATGTAATACTTGTATATTACTATCTGGTATAGTGTAATATTTCTACCCATGTATATAGTATATACTGATCAAATTGGTGTAATTAGCATTTTCATTTCCTTATCATTTCTTTATGTCTGGAGCCATTGAGTTCCTCTCTACTAGTTCTTCTTAAAATATATTATATGCTCTTGTGAACTACAGTCACCTACTATACTGTGGAACATGGGAACTGACTCTTTCTATGTTACTGTGTTTTGGTTCCCATTATCCAGCCTCTCTCCTAACTCATCTTGCTTGTTCCTACACTTTTTCAGAAGTAATGAGATACACACAGCTAGAGATAGCTAAATTCCTCTCATTTTTGATAATGATAAGAAGAACACTTAAAGCTTTTTTTCCCAGCTGGTATCCTTGTAACAGTCATTTGTGCTGTACTCTTGCCACTGTGATACAAAGAATGGCAAAAACTCATGTTTGGTGGAATTGCAGGGAAATGAAATGCTGGCCATCCATGGAACTCAGCCTGGAAATAGGAGCTGAGCATTTCTGCCAAAACATGTAGAAGGTAGTCAGAATAGTCTTGTAAAATGTTTTATTTCTTATATGATACAAATGTGCATCTATTAATTTTTTTTTACTTGCAACAAAACCCTTTCAGCAACACCAAACTTAAAGGTTTATGCTTAATTCAAAATAAAATTCCTATTTCTGTTATTCAAAAAAATTGATGATAAAAGTGAACTTGCATAAAACATGTCAAAAATTACTAGCCAGCCACCTTGGGAGGTCTATAGCACTGTCACGAACCACTTGGGAGAGAGAGACACATTGTGCTAAGGGAAGCACCAGGCTCTCTTTGATAAGCAAGCCATTGTTTTATGAAGACTATGCAGAGATTATGGAGATGAGCATTTCAGACATTGATGAAAGTCTGTGCTGTGAGTTAATGGGGCCTAAAATCCATGAGCTGCTAAGATCCAGTAGAAGCCATCTTCAAGGGATGAAGTCATTTCACATACTTACTGGAGGGTGACTCACAGTTGCTCTAATGTACTGACTTGATAACCCAGTACTCTGCGTCCTTCAGGCAATCCCCACAAACACATCCTTCCTTAGTCCACCATCAGCTTCTGTGCATTCACATTGTGATGTTGTCTACTGACTCAGCTCATGATTTTGAAGTAAATCTCAAATATGGTTTTCAAGAGGGATTGTATCCAGAAGTTACCAGTCTCTGCTCATCCTGTCTTCTTGACCTTGTAGGTGTGTGTTTTCTTCAAATTGCTGTTACTTTAAAAGAGGAAACTATAAGGTTGAAGCAGTTATTCTACCCACTGAACTATTCCCATTAGCCATTTTAAGTAAACTACTTGGTACAGAAAATTTCCTCAGTAATGGAGATTCTGACCTGTGATCTCACAGAAGTGAAAGAAGTATTTGAAATAATATTTATAGTTTCCCAAAGTCTATTACTTTATACTGTAAGATTTTAAAGTGTTTAAAGCGTTAAGTATTATAATTTCTTTAATGTTATTATTTCACATAATTAACATTATAGTCCCCAATACTGTTGCCACACATATTAATCTTCTTCGAAGATTTCATGTACTTCTTTTAAATTAGTTTTTTTATTTTTACAGACTGCATTTTTAATTCATTGTACACAAATGGGGTAACTCTTTTCATTTCTATGGTTGTGCATGATGTAGATTCATACCATTCGTGTAGTGTAATCATACATGTACGTAGGGTAATAATGTCTGTCTCATTCCACCATTTTTTCATTCTATCCCAATGGTACTGGAAGTGGGCAAAGTTTACCATTTTCCTTTAGAAACGGAGAAATTTTGCAGACTTCTTGGGAGTTGATGGGTATGGATTATTGAGACTAATTCTTACTTAGCCCATGGCTCTAGATTCCAGGACATTCACATTTTTTATGGGTTATTCATTAGAATGATTAGAAAAAAATAACAAAAATGATAAGCTTATTATTACTGGAAATTTTTAAGTTGTCCACAGAGTTGCTTTCTTTTAGGAAAGAACATACAATGACTCACAGTTCCTTGCAGGAGCCCATTTAGAGGGAAAAAGGAGTTCAAAGGGACTGTCCCAAGGATAACTCTGTGGAGGACAGTGAATTGATGCTTGGTCACCAGGGGAATTTCTCAAACATTCTTAAAGCTTAACCCACAGCCACACCTCTCAGCAGTTTCTTTCTTCCTAGTCAGAAATATTTACAAGTCCTTTGCACCCAAGATGTGAAACGTGTACAATTTTCTCTTAAACAATTGTTTTTATCCCCCTAAGAGAAGTACATTGAAACAATAGGACTCTTTGTATTTGCCTGATTACTCATTTCCTGCAGATGCAAAACCTAAGAGTTGTCTGAAATGAGGATAGTAATAAATTATGCATTATAAACATGTTTCAAAGACTTCAAGTTCCTCTGAAATATTTGCTTAGTCAAAGGCCAAAGAAGAAATGAACATCTAATTGTCTCTCTCTACTCCAGGAAATTTCTGTTTTTGAGCACCAATGAAAATTTCTTATGCCACCAAGTAGTAAGAAAGACTATTAGTGTTGGTTAATTAAAAACAATAAGTATTTATTGTTTCTAATTCTTACACTAAATCAAAATTGCACAGGTGAATTATGGATACCCATTGTCCATCATTCTTTAATTTAAATTCATAATATTTTTTAACATTTGTGGGATTGGTTTATAATACTGAGTAATATTTGACATATGTACTTAGTCTTTCAAATTTTGGGTAAAATCACAGGTAAAATATTGTGAAAAGAAGAAAACATCTCCATCCTTAAAAGTTATATAGGAAATGTAATTTCATAAACATCCATAGCAAATCATTATGGTGTCTAATCACCGTTCTAACTCAAAATGAATCAAGATGAAGTTTTAATAGAAAAATGAAACTATATTCTTATGATTTGGTTGGATATCTGTGGATCCAACATTAGTAGAAGAAACAGAACAAGAAAGATAAGTCTCTCATGTAGAAGACAAAACCGGATGTTGGTTGGTACATTTAAGGTAGGTTTTACTCAGTAACTGCTGGCAACAGGAGAAAGAGCAGAGCACCATTCTGATTGTGCACAGATGCCTGGACATTCTAAAGGAAAATGGGAAGGGGTGGGTAGGGGCAAGCAGTGAGTGGGAGCTCAGGTGGCATCCACAAAATGAAATACTCTGAAGGGGTGTTCAGTGTCCAGGAGAGCAGGTTGACTGTCTGCTCCTGGCAGTTATAGGGGTTAAGGATTCTGTCTTCTCAGAGAGACTTGGAGACAGAGGCCCTGTTCTTCCCAATGCTTACATTTCATAAGAATGGCTCTCAGGTCCTTGAAAAAGACACTGAGTTGCAGGAGATATATATATATATATATATATATATATCTCAAAGGGACAAAGGAGTAGATTCACAATTATTAGCACCTTTTAATAAATGCTCTAAGAAACAAACATCAGGGACCTGTCATTGTGTGTTGGCTAGTACAGACAGTAAATCCTTTGAAAGTCCTGAGGCTATCCAGACACAACTCAAAAGACAGTTGGGTCAACCCTGGGATGTGGCAGTGGGCGCTGAGAAGTCATGCTGGACTTGGTCAAGTGGCTTAATGCAAGGACTCGGGTGGAGTCCTTATATGCTGAGAACTCTGCATTTTTTTTTCTTTCTTTTGCTTTATCTCTTTCCTCCCCCGCTTTGTTTCCTCTAACTGTGTCAGTCAGGATGCACAGTAGGAAACAGAAACTACCACAGTACGTATTTTAAGCAAGAAGAATTTTAATACAGGACATTATGTGCTTAAACAGTTACTGAAAGTGATAAAGAAGATCCTATGCTGGGTTTCAGGACAGAGCCCAGATGAACTCTACTGAGAAGTGACGATCTCTGAGGTCTTCATTAGAGCCAAAAGTTCAAGAGCAATTCCTGAAGCTGTTTTGCAGGGTCAGCATGTGGACATTAAGAAGTCGGCCCTGCTACCACTGCAACTGCCTCCCAGCCTTAAGGACACTGTAGAGCGATCCCCATTGCTGCAGGCTAGGCGTTGTCTCAAGCTAGGCACTGACCCAAGCAGCTGCGGAATCAAGGCTGGAAGGTTGCTGCAGGACATCTCACATTTCTGTAGTCTTGTGTACAACAGAAGTAAACATAACTTTGACCTTGCTGCTTGCTTCCAAATCTTCTAAGGAATAGAAACTATTTTGCATCAGTGCTTCAAAAGGTGTCTTTTCATTTTTTCCCTTCCTTTTCTCCTCTCCCTTACTGATGAATGTGCACTTATTCCATGAAAAGTACCAACCATTGCTGAAATTTAAAAAATTATCCTTGAAATAGATGAATCTCATGTTAGGTGAATTACAGGTCAGAAGACACCTGAAGAGTCACCATCCCACAGGTTAAGTGCTGTAATAGAATTGAACATGCTGGCATTTGGGAGCATAAAAGAAATTAAATGGAATTAAGACAGTTGTACAGATATGACCCTAACACTTTCCATGGAAAGATGTATGCAAAGTTGTCCAGTGGGGCGTGGGTAGAGGGTCCTCTTAGATAGAGGGAGATGTCAACTAAAAAAATGTAGGTTTTAGGTTGTTTGGTGAGCAAGTTCTTCAGTATAATCCTAATGCAAGTTTAAGAAACTCTAGCTAGAAAAATCTGACTTTACCCCTAAGCATGAAGTTTTGATCCCTAAGTACAGTATTGGTTGGTCTTCTCCAACCTTGGTTTTTATCATAGGAATTCAGTATATGCCAGTCATACCTAAGACTTGCTTTCCTGATGATTGTGTGTCTGGAACCTGACTCAATATTTATTTCTTAAGCTTAAAAGAACATAAACTGTCTTTATGATTATGGGAACGTTAAACATTTAATTTTCTGATTCCTTGAATGAATAATAAGTGCCAATTGTGCAGAAGGAAAGCAGAAGATTGTGTCTGTGATGGAAAGTCTTTTGTGAGGAAACAGACAGATGTCATACAATCAGACAGTGGCCCTGAAGGAGTGTGTATGGAATGCCACAGGAGCTCAGGAGGTGCTTAGCCACTGGGGGGCAGTGGGGGCTTCCTGGATGAAGCAGCAGTTTAACTGAGAGATAAAGGTTGAGTAGGAATTTTTGGATAGTTCAATATGTGAAGGGGGAAGAATATTGTAGGAAGAGGAAATACCTTTTCATATCTCAGCGAGGAAAAAACAATATCGGGAAAAGAGATATAAGAACATTATGGGAGCAGGATATACAGGAACATATGGAAGATCAGCCACTGACCTCAGGGGCTTTAGGGTGTGAACTGGGTGGTAGATGCTGCAAGTACTGTGAAAACTTGGAGAGGGATCCTGAGGCCCAGAGTGGCTGGTGAGAGTGCTTGGATTTGATTAGGCCTTGCATTTGGAGAGGGGACATTGCCCCAGGTGTGATGAGCAATGTGAACCTCTCTCCCAGGGACATGTTCTGGGAGTGGTCTGGTGGAGAGTGGGGCATGGAACCTGTCTTCAGCAGAGGGCATCTGTGGGATGGCCGAACTTAGAGTTGGGTATGTTACTGACACTTTTTATGGAAAGTCGAGAAGGCCAGGTGGCATTTATGGAAGTAAGACAGAAAAGTGTAGCAGTAAAACATGTGCTGGGGAGTCAGTAGGCACAAGTCCCAGTGGAGTCTATAATTAGTTTCATAGGCCGGGTCTGTCACATGTCCCTGAGCGTCTAGAGGTACAGTACATAAAGTGAGAACTGTTAAAACTTCATTATCAGATTCATTCCACTGTTCTTCCCTTCTCTCCTATCTTCTTCTGGCCCCTCAATCCTCTTCATCAATTCTAGTGATCTTTCCTCTGTTTCAGTGAAATTCCTTCTTCCTTTTTATCCATCTTTCTCTCTCCTTTTTATCATCACCGCCCCTCCTCCCCTATTTTGGATTAGCTTCCACAGATCAGAGAAACCATTGACATTTGACTATTTGGTACTGGCTTATTTCACTTACCATGATAGTCTCCAGTTCCATAAAGTGTCAACGGATTGAGGAAGGTGGAGTGGGGGTGGGGTGCTGGGGACTGAATTGAAGCGAGTTGCGTTCCATGCTTTGGTAATTAAGTCAGGGTATATCCTGGTATTGTATTTAACTAGCGGGGGAGAGAGAGAGAGAGAGAGAGAG
Organism: Sciurus carolinensis; assembly: GCF_902686445.1. NCBI lineage: Eukaryota > Metazoa > Chordata > Mammalia > Rodentia > Sciuridae > Sciurus > Sciurus carolinensis. Next base: position 94,661,799 of record NC_062224.1, read on the forward strand.
AGAGAGAGAGAGAGAGAGGAGAGAGAGAGAGGAAGGAGAGAGAGAGAGAGGAGAAGGGGAGAAGGGGAGAAGGGGAGGAGAGAGAAATAGGCAGAACACTAAATAAATAAATAAAACACAACCCTCAAAACAAAATAAACAAAAACTTCATAATCTACAAGATTAGTATTTCTGGTCCTAAATTCTATGTCTTTAAGAGATAGGAATCTGTTGAAATGTTCAGTGGGTTTTATTGTGATGCTATTGCATCACAGTTTGATGAACTTCAAAAGTTTGATGAACTAAGACTTAGACCCAGAGGTCTTGGATTTAAGTTTCAGTGCTGTCAGTTACTAACTTCATGACCTTGAGAAAGTCATTTACCTTTCCTGAGCCTACATCCTTATCTATAAAACTGGGGTAATGTTTGCCTTTCCTACCACAGATTGTTTTGAGGGCAAGATGTGATGACTAAATAGAACATTGTGTATTCCATAAAGTGCCAAAGGAAACATTTTAGGAGAAGAAAGTAGCAGTTCATATTGTAATTCCTTGTGGGGAGATACAGTGTGTTCAGAAGTAGTACCTGTGAGAACAGAGAGTAACAAATATAAAGAAAACATTTTCAATAAAATGTAGATAGAAAGTAGATAGTTACTTTTCTGTAAGGATGAGGAAAAAGAAGAGAGAGAATGGGAGAATGAAGTTGCTAACAGTGACTATAGGGATTACTAAAAAAAAGATATATTTAAAATCTCCATATTGGACATTTTAGATCTATTTTAATGCAAACAGTAGTTTCATGCAGTTAGTTTTTGATGTGTGGCTCAATAGCAAGCCAAAAGGAAAATTTTACTTGGGAATTTCAAGAAGTATAATGGAAAGAGAACCAGTTCTTAAAAAGTTATTTGCATCTCTGTACTCTTCACTAACATGTTTATATAAAACATTTCAGATTATAAAAATAATTTATTGGTTTACTCCGGAAAGGACACAGAGAAAGATAAGCTACATGACAGTCAAGTTTTATCAGCACATTTCTAAATGCCTCATGTATAAAGTTGGAAATGTAGAAGTGCAAAAGAAGCATCTATAGAAATTCTAGTGAGCTCTGATTCAAAGTTCTAGACATGGTTCTGCTGGCGGACTCCACAATAGCTACCATAAAGGGAGCATTTCAGACTTAGTGCTCTGTGGCTCAGTTTCTTCCCTCAGAAATTCCTCTGTCCTTGATGCATAGTTGGAGGAATGCAGACCTCTGAAGGTTGTATCTGGGTTGCTATGGAAGTGTCTAAATATTATGAACAATGCAGTTGTATATGATATACAATGGAATTAGGGCAGCTAGAAATTATTGTCATATCCCTGAAATGTAAGCTTCCAGTTTGAAAGAATGGCAGGAGTTTTTTTTTTTTTTTTTTTTTTTAAAGTGAATTATCCTTTATTGCACTATTTGATCCTCAGTGGTCATATGAAATCTTGGGACTTCTAAAGAGCTTTCAGGGCAGGGAGAGACCTGCAGACTCTCACAGGAAATTCACAGAGCCAGGCAAGCTGAGGCCTGAGACTGCACAGCAGAAATGAAGAGCTTGGTCTCCTCCAGGAGCTACAGTATAGCATTGATGTTACAAGCAGCACTGCTTTAAAATCTCACCTTTGGAGGGAAACAAAATAATACAGTTCTAGGTTCCAGCAGGTCCCCAACAGCAAGATAAACCTCCCTCTTCTGCCTCCCTGTTTGGCGCCATGGGATCCTGCACTCTCCGCTACTCAGGGTTAACTGTTTGACTTTTTTAGATTCCAATAATTGTTTATGAAACTTAATTCTAATTTTTAAATTAGAAGTTACCCACCGTAAAATACTCGGCTCTCTTCCGCCCTCCTAGACTTAAGTTAGGGTTCATTAAATAAGAAATACAGTTCTCTGTATGCATCTTTTTGAATAACAGTTCTGTGAATGCTATTTTCTTCTGCAGATATGCTAAAGACGGTTTCCTCTCTGAACAGTTCTAATTCGTGAATTTGAAATGCAACAAGCTCACGTCACACGCTGCCCTGAGTGAACAGGAACTAACTGCAGCTGGCTTTGTGGCTTTTCTTGTTTTCTTTCCTTTTTCTCCCCTTCTTCTGACAGTTGCTACTGAACATCTTTTTCAAGAAAGAGAGGAAAACATTTCTCACAAGCCCTTTTGTCTCCACCATAAAAATCAACTTAAACTGAAAATGTAAAGGGACTGAAGTTTTACTTTGCACAGTGGAGGGAAATCCATTGGTCTCAATATCTGAGTAAAGCTTCACTAACATTAGAAAACACCCATTTCACTTTGCATCTCTATTTTCTCATCTACCTTGCCTGTGAGGAGAGGAAGCTCATCTTCCCTGTTTTCTTTTTGGTTCCTTGCTAAAACAGCATGAAAATTAATTTTAAAAAGATTGTTCCTGTTGATATCAACTTTTAAAAATATTAAGTGATTTGTGCCTTATAACAGAAAATTTCATCTTTCATATGTATATTTCAAATAAATAGTTGCATAACTACTGAAAATGTAAAAAAAGAGATGATGCAATTATATACTCTATTGAATTAAATTTTTGAAATGTTTTCATTCAAAAAAATATATGTATACATAGCCACCTGGATATTCTTGCATAGAATACACTTTTAAAAGTCTAGAAAAAAATGTAATAAGGAGGAGAAGTTTTAAAATATCTGTTAAATGAGAATTATTTCCAGACTCAAAACTGCCCATTTTCTTTCTTATTTTTGAAGTCTTTAGTGTATTATGAAAGAAAGTTAGCAAAATAGGATCAAAGTTCAACTATAATCCAGAGTAAATATAATAGACTTAAGAATAATCAAATTCTGCAGCAGTCTTGGTACACTCTCATATCAAGTATTATTTGAAAAAAGGGATTCGTTAGTCTAGTCTTCAAAATAGGTTTTGCTATAGAGATTGTTTTATTCATGTAAGATATGCTTTATATTCATGGAGTCTGTATAACTTTAGTTTTTATTCAAGTATCAAGAAATGTAATGGAAAAATATGAAAATAAAATAGCTTGGTTCTTTAGATCCAGTCAGAAACTTCTTTCCCCTTATGAAATAGAAATTCAAACAATGAACATAAAGCTCTTTAAATGTCCGACATGAAAAAATAATTGTTTTGGAAATATTAGTGGTAGAGGTGTGCTCATAAATAAGCTGTTTTCAGCAAACAGATTAACAACCAGCAGGGTTCTAGAGTACTGCTGTGGTCTTCCTGCCTGGTGAGACACCATTCCACTGAGTGGACAGAAATCACCTCATACTCATTATTTCTCGGTCGATGAATTTCTCAAGAAGGAAGTAGGTTGTTCAACTGTGTCATCTGTGAGTGGCTTAAACATGACACAGAGATAACTGATATTTTGAATGCCTCATCGAATGACAGTGTGCCTGGTGTCCTCTAATATTTTGGAGAGATGAGATGCCTCACATCATCCTTCTGTCAAAATTTCCTCCTCTCCTCTTAGTTGAAGGCTTCAGAATGGTTGCTCTAGATGAAAGAATAACAAAACATATCATGGTAAAGATCAATTTAGTTCCTTCTGGCAGTCTATGAAGTAATGGATTCTATGTCCGTGGTTCTCAACCAGGGATGATTTTGCCCCCCAGGAACTTTTAATACCTTCAGGAGACACTCAGGGTCATGGTGACCAGAGGGGGACAGGGTTAACGGAAGCACGCCCAGTGCAGGATGACCCCCACAAACAACATTGAGCACCAGTGTCAGTAAGGCCACGGTTAAGAGTCCTTTTAGTATGAATTCTCAGAAAGAACACATTTCCTGGTATATATATGATATAATCTTGAAGTCTTTTTCATACTTTTATGATAAGAAGTCTAAAAAAAGTTTTATTTTTTCATGTTTCAGAGTTTTGATATAAAATCATAGTTATGTTACAGATTGTTTGAAGAATCTGTAGGACCTGATTGTAGTTTTGGGGTTTTTTGTTTTGTTTGTTTGTTTGGGTTTTTTTTTTTTTTTTTTTTGGTATTGGGGATTGGACCCAGGGACTTTTAATCACCGAGTTATATCCTCAGCCCTTGTTATTTCTTATTTTGAGAAAGGGTCTCACTAAATTTGCTGATTTTGACCTCAAACTTGCAATCTTCCTGCCTCAGCCTCCAGAGCCCCAGGGATTACAGATGTGTGCCACCTCACTTGACCTGAATGTATTTTTAAAGACATGATAAGGAGAACTTATTTGCTCTTCTGCTTATGTGTGAGGATCAGTTTATCTTTTTCCACCATTTATAAGCTCCTAAAGAGAGGCCATCTCCATACCTGAGAATAAGTTGAAAGAGAAATACAGAAGTTCTGATCCACATTTAAGTTCCAAGCCCTGAAGACATGATCAGAGTATTATGCTGAATTATTAAGTTGGAGCCCATCTGAGTTTTCCTCATCTTGTTGGAGGATGAGGGTGGCGTGAGATACATATTATTACATAGTTAAGTATCACTGCAATTCTAAGAAGCAATAGAAATCCGCATCCACCTTGGATTCCAACCTTGAGGATTATTTTCCCACCCATCTCTCTCATTGTGAGGGAGGGGAGGGAAAAGGAGATCTGGAAGAAGACTGGAAAGGCTATGGATGCAATTCACTCACTTCCGAGAAACAAAGTGACACTGTGTGGCTTTCCACAGCAGTAGCCATGTTAGAAGAAACCTCATTTCACAGAAATCAACTGGTAAACAGCTCAGTCCCTAATTGGAACTGGGGCATATATGTGTCCATGTAGCTTTTACCAAGCTGGAAGTAAAAATGGCACCACATGTCGATAAACTAAATTGCAGTAGCTCTGACCCTCCATTACTGTTCCTACAGACATTCCCAGATTATTTCTGGACTCTTCGAAGAGTGTCCCACATATATTCGCCACCTTCATCACCTTCTTTGTCTGTACTGTTCCTCTTGGCTGGTGTCCACTGCCTTCATGCTCCTGAGATGCACCTCTGCTGATGGTACCCCTCAGTTGACCAAGATCCTGCTAAGGAGCCCTGTCCAGATACTCAGAGCTGCTACCGCCAGTTGTGCTGGGAGTTGTGGATCTGGTTCTGAACAGTCAGGGAAAATGTTCCCCTCTCCAGTTTCATGCCTTCTTCTGACCCTCAGGTCCTCCCATAGCATGGTTATCCTTGGAGACACATGACATCCTTGTAAAGGCAGCTCACTCTGCTCCACATTGCTCACAAGCAACTCCAAAATGAGCAGGAAACCCAACTTCCTTGTCGGGTACAAGCAGAAGTCCAGACATGTGTCTAATGCTTCTCACCCCAATAGCTGTTCTTTATTTTATTTTATTTTATTTTTCCCACTGACAAAGAAAAATAACATGCAGCCTCAGCTCTAACCAGAAGTTTTTGCTCCTAAAACAGAACATTTATTATCTAGAATAGTTGTCTGCATTTAGATTAATGATGACAACATTAGTTGTCATAGGTGAATATTTTTATGCTAATGTAAAAGAAGAGCCATCTGAGATTATAGAGAATAAATAGACCTGAAATCAAATAAAAATGTCTACTGCTGGTAGAAAATACTAATGGTGATATTTAAAACAGTTTCCTCAACTACATCTTAGTCGCCTTTCAAATTCTTTGGTGTTCAATTTCATCCAAGGCATGCTGTTAAATGAGGGGGAAAAAAGACTTTTTCAAAAAGAGAAATGAATTAAGGAGTAAACAGTATATAGTTCTGATTTCATTAGCCAAGAGCTATATTGGACGCAAAGAATTTTGTTTAGCCTAGAACATTTTAAGAATCCAGGTCAGTGGAGACTTTTACTTTTAGCTACGCTTACTTTTAGCTACGCTGAAGAACTGAGACTTTTTCTTTTTTCTTCTGTGTACCAGGGATTGAACTCAGGGGCACTTGACCACTGAGCCACATCCCCAGCTCTATTTCGTATTTTATTTCGAGTTGCTTAGTGCCTCACTTTTGCTGAGGCTGACTTTGAACTCTTGAGCCTTCTGCCTCAGCCTCCTGAGCTACTGTGAGAACCGATACATTTTCTGATTATGACTTTCAAATTCATCATCTCCAACATGATTACTGAATACCATCTTACTGATTCCACTTGAATGTCTGAGAGGAGTCTCAACATTCCATGTTGAGGACTGCGCCAACCCTCCCCCTCTACCACCACCATGTTCTGATTCCCTCACACTTCCTTGTCTAAGTCCGTGGCAACTCCAGTGTTTCTGTTCCTTGGGCCAAAAGCTTTGGAGTCACTCTTTATTCCTACTAAAATTTTTCTTTCTCTCTAACATGAAACCTATTACCAATCTTGTGAGTTCCAGAGTACAAAACTTCAGCCTATCTCCATAATACTATCCTTGGACCAAGCCACCCTGACTTCTAATTGGGCTTATTGTGATACATCATTCTCATTAGGATCATTGTAATAAGTCTTCTGACTAGACTCCTGCATCCATGTTGGGCTCCTAAACCAGTTTCAACACATTATCCTACAAGTTAGACTACTTAAAACTCTCCAAGAGAACCCCATCCCACTCACAGTGAAAGTCAAAACTCTTTGAAGGACCTAGAAGGCCCTTCAAAATATGCTTCCCTACCCCATGACCTGTTAGACCTGATCTCATCTCCTACCTAAGCCTGCTTCTTGGGTATGTGACCTGTGCAGTCACATGAGGTCCTGTGTTCAAATGGTCCCCACCCAAGGTTTAAGGCTCATGAAGTTCTTAATTCCGAACAAGGGACCCTACATTTTTACTTTGTATTGATCTCTACAAAGTATGTGGCTTGTCCTCCTGTGGCACCCCTACCCTCAAACTGACCTCCTCACACCATTCTGAACACTCTAGGCCCTCTCCTCCCTCCACGGCTCTTCGGACATGCTGTTCCCTCTGCCATGTTGGTCCCCTCACCAGGGAGCTTCCCTGACCCACGCCTTCATCTTTAAGTCTTTACCCTAGTGCTGACTTTTCAATCAAACCCTAACCACACTATTCAGATTACAAACTTTCTCCAATCTCTTTATCTGATGTATTTTTCTCCTCACTGAATTGACGACCTTAAATTAAAAAAAAAAAAATTTCTTATTATCTTATTTGTGTCTTACCTATATTTCCCCTTGATTATAAGAAGCCTCATGAAGGCCATGATCCTTGTTCATTGCTCTCTGTGCACGATGCTAGTAAGTGCTTAATAAGTATGTGTTGACTAAGTATTGAAGATTGAGAGCAGAGAAAATAGCCTCAATACTCATGTACAGTTTTATCGCAGAATGTGACTCTTAGCAAATCATTTCGTTGTATCCGTATACTGTGCATCTCATTCTAAATCAAAAAGTAACAGGTCATGATCCTCTAAAAGCCCCTAAAATAGGATAAAATTACAGTTTATCTAAAAACAGTCAAACGGAGGCCAGTATTGAAATATGAAATATTTTGTGGGGAGGGGCATTATCGCTTTTTCAACATAAAGAAAAAGAACCTAGTGAGTTGGGATTCCTTATTAAAAGTAAACAGGAAAATGAATCCCTCCATTCCTCATCCCCTTAAGAATAATAAACTTCAAGTACACAAAGAATTTTCTGGTTAGTAAAATGGAAACCAGTTAGTAAAATGACCCAGTCAGACTGGGGCAGAAGTGGAGCACCAGTTCTGACTTAGCTTTACCAAGTTTCACTTCCTTCAAGTGAGGCTGCGAGTATGTGGCTCCCCTCGGGCCCTCTCAGGTTAGACTGTGGACTCAGGCTCTTCACAGCACCGCAGTGTGTCCTGGCCCCTCTTAAGCCCTTGCACCAACAAAATGATGATCCGTTACCAGCAGGTCTCTGCCCTTTTTCTCTGGGCAGTAGTTTTGCTTTTCTTGATTTATGTTGTGAGTCTTATTCTCTGAACCTTTTCCTATAAGATGGCAATCTTTTCCTTTTGCTGGAAAGATAGAGAAAATTATGGGAGAATTTCTGCAATTCCACTACCTCTTTTATTCAGCCTTAGGCCTCTGTGCCCACATATTCTTTCTCTTCTGTTCCTGGGGGTGAATTGTCTATGCAGACATCCAAACCTACACCACTTCTGGAAGGATATTGTTCCAGGAATTTTTCTTTCTCTGGAAATTCCCCTTTGCTACCATGATCTTTCTCACCAGCTTATTAATATGATTTGTCTTTACACATCAAAAAAATAAAATAGGTTCTCTTGATCCCATTACTTCCCACCAGCTCCTGATTCCTTTCCCTTCATTATAGTGAATCTCCAACTATACTTGCTGTCTCCAACAATAAATAAAACAGATCTATTTCGTCCTGAATTAGGTTTAGTTTTTAACATTTCACAGAAGCTGCCTATGGCTATGTCATTAAAACCAAGAACTGTGCTCAAATCCCTTTCACCTGACCTATGGAGATTCTGACATGGTTGTTATTTTTCCTCCCGAAACATTTTTTTCTTTTGCTTCTCTTCCAGGAAAAGCCTAGTTTTCCTTTACTTCACTGGTCATTCATTTTCATTTTCTATTCTTGATTCCTCTTCATCACCTAAATTAAATTTGAAGTATCCCAAGGTTCAGTCCTCAAATCCTCCTTCTTTTCTCATTTTTCTTGAGTGACATTTAATTCTTGTTGTTTCAATATCATCTGTATACTGAAAACTCCCTACATTTATATCTCTCCCTTTAAATCAAGATTTAAATATCTTTATTTAAATGCTTAAAATTAGGATCTCCATATTTCCCATCATTTACTTAATTTGCTCTTGCAAAATTCTATCCACTCTTCATGGATATATAGGAGTTCTACTTTTCCAGGTACTTATGCCACAATCTTTAAGGTCAGTCTTGATGATCTCACATCTAGTCTGTGGTATATCATGTTAGCTTTGTCTTCAAAATATATTCATAGACAATCATTCCTTCTTATCATGCTCACTGCTACTAACCTGGCCAAAGACATCATTATTCTTTGCTTGGGTTATATATGTGACCTCTTAGCTAAGCTTTCTATTTTCTCTTCCATCCTTCATCTTTAGTTTATTCTCAGTGTACAACTGAGAGATATCCTTAAAAAAATAAAATAAAGTGTTGATCATTCTTCTGTTCAAAATCTTCTATTTCTTGTTTTTTAAAAATTTTTATTAATTTTTTAATTTGTTCTAATTAGTTGTATCTGAGAGTAGAATGCACTTATACATTCTGATAGATAATACATAAATGGAGTGTAATTTCTCAATATCAATTCTCTGCTTGACAAGAGAAAAACCAAATTCCCATAAAATTCTCAGCATTGTGACTCTACAATTTCTGTAACTTTATTTCCTTTTTTCAGGCTTCCCTCTGCCCATGCATCTTCCTTGGCCTGACTGGTGTTTTAGTTAATTTTCTCTTCACTATAACAGATTAACTAAAACTGGATGGTTTATAAAGAAAAGAGGTTTATTTAACTCAGTTCTGTAGGTACAGAGCATGATACTGGTATCTTCTTGAAGTCTGGTAAGAACTTTGTGATGGGTCATGACAGGGTGGTGGGTACCACATGGAAAGCAGCACAAGCAAGCCAGGGAGAGTTTGCTTTTACAATAAAGTCACTCCTGAGTTCACCCATTAATCCACCATCCACCAATCCATCCACAGGGCCTACGCTGAGGAGGAGGGATGCTGTGACTTCACGCTCATGCAGATTGTAGAATGAGTGAAAGATGAAGAAGAAGGTAGGAAATACCTGATGTTATTTCACAGTCTACTTTTCCATGATCAAATCTTCCCCAAATGTGCAAGTGTCCTAATTTTCAGACATATCAGTATAATTTTCTGTTGCAAAGCATGAAAATAATCAATTGGAGGATAAAAACCTGGGGGTATGCTTAAATGACCCATGTGTCTCCTGAAAGCCCCTTGTGACATATCTGAGTTAGCGTGTGTCTGTATATTTGTGTGTGTCTGTATTTGTGCCATGTGCCCAGCTTTTAACTGCATTTAAGCTGCTTGAGAGAGAAAATGGTGCCTGAGAAATCCCCAGGATTTTGTTGTGGAAGCTGAGCTTTTGGTTTCCTTCTGGACTCCTGATGGTTGGACAGAAGTACATGGCAAAGAGCTCTTGTGAAAGCGACCAGTGGTTTTCACCTTCTAGTTCCTGGAGTCTAGCAGAAGGTTTACTTTAATATTTGTGGATAACTTCCTTTAGGACACCTATTTTCTATTTAAAGCGTGTGGGGAAGTCTGAAAGGTCAAGTGAGTGGATCTCTAACCATCTTCTGAAAACTCCAGAGGGAAGCAACAAATAACCCAGGCAGTTTCTCTACTTCTTGTGGAAGCGGTGTAGTTTGGTCACATGAAGGTGCATCAGATGATTTGGACTTGCTCTTTCCCACCATGGTTTTGTGATCTCAGGCTGACGACTACATGCGCACGTACTTTGCTTTTTTCCTTGTGTGGTTTCTTTGTCTCCTTTGGAGTCTGTCTCAATCCATTTGTACTGCTAAACCAGAGTACCTCAGACTAAGTAATTTATAAACTGTAGAAATTTATTTCTCAAAAATCTGGAGGTTGGAAGGTCCAAGATCAAGGAGTTAGCAGACTCGGTTGTCCAGCACCATTTACAAGGTGGCATCTTGTTTCCTTGGCAAGGAGAAACTCTGTCCTCATGTGGGTGCCCAATCCCATTGAGGGAAATGGAGCCCTCAGGACTCAACCATGCCCTAGTACTGCTGCTCCAGTGATTAAATTTCAACAGGAAGTCTGGAGGGGACAAGATCATTCACACTACAGCTTAGTCAAGCTCTTTGACTCTGCATGCCTCCAAATTTATTGCTTATATTTTGTTAATTTGTAGTTCAGCAGGAATTGGTTAATGTCCAGGTTTAGGTACTATTTATGTAGGTTCTATTTGCATTTAGATGTGAGAGATGTATTGTTTACAAAGACAGAAATGACAGCAAGAGAACTGTGTCCATTAGTGTCAGTCACATCCTTAGAGATTAAACTGGCGACTGTATAAAAATCAAGAGAATTCATTAAAATGGATTAAATGCACATTATGAGTATTTAATGGTTTCCTAAGCAAATAACTTAGGCATAATCAATTAGTAATTGATGAGTTACCATTATGTTTCAGGAATTGTTCTAGACATTAGAAGTACAGAAGAGACCCGAACAGATCAAATTCCTACCCTCATGAAACTTACATTCTAGAGGTAATGGAGGTAAGGACAAGGAGCAAATAGATAAATAAATGACACAATTCCTGGCAGTGATACATAAGTCATGAGAGACAAAAAAGGAGAGGACAATGTTGGAGAGTAATGATGGCATATTTAGGAAGCCTTCTCATAACATGTGAAATTTGAACAGAGACCTGAAAGAAATCAGAATGCAAACTATACATTATCTCAGGGTACATGCAATCCAGGGGGAAGTTGGTGGTGCTGGGACCAGGGCCAGGACACTAGACCCAGTGGAGTTGGTATTACGCAGTCAGAATCCCAGTACAATCTGGACACAGAGTGATCATGAGTTGCTGAAGAAGTTAATGTAAGATGTGAGAGAAAGAGAGGAGTCAAAGATGATGTTGGGGCAGAGCAACAGGTAAATAAATTGGTGCTGATAAACATGGCGAAGGTTGTCAGAAGAGGAATAGTCTTGGGTAGGTGCATAGGAATCAAGAATTCATTTTGAGAAATGTTACATTTACAAAGCCCACTGGATATCCATGGGAAATACTGAACAGAGAGTTGGTTGCAGGAGTCTAAATTTTAGGAGAGAGGAGAGGACTGGAGATACAAATTATAAAGACATTCACCCATAATCAGGACTTGGTGAGTGCACCTATGAAGTAGGTACAGATGGAGAAGAACTTCAATATTGAGAGATTGGGAAGAAGGGGAGTAACCAGCAAAGAATAGGGTGGGGGCAGGGCAAGCACAGAAGGGCAAGGCTGCAGGAGGAGATCTCTGGGAACCTAGAGAGCAAAGAAGCCATCTTCATAAGAAGGTGTTCTGTATGTGCTCAATGAATCTGATAGATCAAGAAAGAAAGGGGATTATATTTAGCCACTGGTATTTGAAACATGAAGGTCCTCCAAAGATCATTAGCCAAGTGTGCTCACACATTTATGTCTCTGAAAGAACTTTTTCTACCTTCATCTTGATTTTCTATCACCGGTAAATGCTTCTCTTTCTCAATAGTCAAAATTCTATGATCTTAGTAATTTGTGAATTTCTTTTTAAAAAAATTATATGTGAGAGCTTCTTTTCTATCATTGCTCAAAATTTAGAATTTAGACTATTTTCACAGCATCAAACCTATTTCATTGCTCACTCTGTGATGTATGTGTTGGAAACTATGAGGCAAATTTTGCAAACAAAATTTATCTTTCCATAATAATGTTCTGCTTCAAATGTTATTTGCCCACTTGCTAATGTTTTTCCAGCTATGCATTTGTTGTTTGGGGTCTATTGTTTCAGAAGTAGCAATTTCTCTAACAGGGAAAGATTAGTGTCTAATTATCTCAAAAATATTCCAGGTACATTAGTGATGCAAATAGTATTTCCCAGGGAAAGTTCATGTACCCTCCTCTTCTTTCTTGGTATTTCAGTTAGCAGCTTGCCCACACAGTCACTGCTTACTCAGTAGGAAAAATTAAGCACTGAAGTTCTTCAAATATGGAAGAGGGAAACACCTTTGAAAAGGGCAAAAGGTCAACAAGGTTGTATTAAGGGAAACCGCAGTTTTTACCAGCACCTCTTCACCAGCTGACTGGAAACAGAAGGAGAAAGAATTGGGAAAATCCTCTATTTTAGTTGGGAGTGGGTAGATCTTTTCACATGGATTTTAGAGTTTATAGTTCCTAAAGTGTTTCTGTCTGATACCACTTAAGGCTCTGAAGGCAGAACCAAAACACCCCACCCCTTTTTCTTCTTGGTTGGAATTTTCAAGAAATGAGAACTCTTTTTTAGTATATGGTAAAAATAGCCGCTGCTTGTGCTGCACGCATAAGTGCTGCCAGAAGCTTATTCCAGTGCACATTGGTCTTTCTGTGTTCAACACTGTGTGAGACCTTTTAAAAAATAAACCCTCACACTTAATAGTCCCAACAAACCCATTAAATAGATTTTAGTAATGACATCAAATAGAAAAATATTTTGAAAACTGTGGAAAGCCGGCCATACCCTACTCTGAGTTATTCCATGGTGTACATAACAGCAGCTTTCCACTATGCTTATCCCTGCGTTACTCCATTTTTTAAAGCACCAGTTTGCCATGATTTACACCATTTTGAGTACCAGTACCAAGGTAGAATGACTCTATATCTTACTTGTACAAGTAAATGACTACTATCTGCCCAGCACAAGACACAAATGACAACTTATATGGGTCAATAAAAAAATAAATTTATCAAATTAATTGAGGAGCACGTGGAGACATGCACATATTAATCATATCAAACACCAGACATATGAGTGTATCAGTCACATAAAATGACCTGTAAAAGGAGGAGAATCCCCAGATGGTGCACAGCAGGAAGACCAAGCTGGTAAGACTCAGAAAAATTGCCACAGTGAGGAATCACGAATCTGTCCTTGGGCTTCAGCCAGCGGGAGTTTTCCTGTGTGATGCAAGGCCCACTTCGAAACTCCCTGTCTTTGGAACCCTTGCCTTGATGGCTCTGCATGTTGGTTAATCCCCATCTAGCCACTTTCTGTGACTCTCCATATTTTTTTTTTCAGCTTCCAGTCTTTGCTTTCCCTAAGGCCTCTTTAAATCCTATGGTCGCCTTAACCCATTTTCGGTCTTTCTGTGACCTATATATCATTGTGTGAGGTGTGAGGTGTGATTTGAGTGTTACAGATAATAGAAATCAAGATTGGAACAAAGTAAAAGAACTTGTGTATGGCACGGTCATGACCACCAAGTGAAACCAAGAGTGCCAGTAGAGCAGATGAAATTGATAAAGTTTGTGAACTTATTGGTGTTCAAAAACTTCTGACACTGTGGAAAGACACAGATGTGTCTAGTCTATGCTACTGATGCAGTTTGCTGGAGACAAAAACCATGAGTGGTTAAGTAATTCTGTTATGAAATAGGAAGCAAATGATGGAACCCAAACTCTGAATTTGAAGTCTGGTCCTTTTGCTGTGATAATCTGATAATCTAAGCGGTAGATTGATGCATACACAGCTCACCAGTATGTTGTCTTGTAAACAAGGCTCTAAACACAATGCTGTGACTCAGGGGCAGGAACAAGTAATCATCCATTGAAAAGGCCCAAAACGAGGGCTGGGGAGATAGCTCAGTTGGTAGAGTGCTTGCCTTGCAAGCACAAGGCCCTGAGTTCGATCCCCAGTACCGCAAAAAAAAAAAAAAAAAAAAAAAAAAAAAAGAAAAGGCCCAAAACGGAATACTTTCTGCTGGGCCTTAACAGATAGGATGAGACATAATGATATTCCTGACATTTAGAGAAGCATAAGCAAAGGCAGTGAAATTATAAGTGATGGCTTTTGTGAGCATATGCAATATTTCCTGATAAACTAATAAACCAGTTACTGAAAACCTTTCCAAAGTGGAATTTCAAGTCACTTTGTATTTAAATACTCATTCATACTAATTTGAATTGGGTAGATGCTGGTAGTGATGCAGTAGCCAATGGCTTAAGTACCCAAAAGCTTTCTTGAATAATTATCTGCAAAGAGATAGTTGGAGACCTGCCTTAGGAAAACTTATCAAAATTTTGGACTATCAGGTTAGAAGGTAAAAAATAAAAGTAAAGAGAAAGAAAGAAGGCTATAGGGAAGGTTGTTTTCTCTTCAAGTCTGCACTTGTCAATAGCCCTTTAGCTAATATCGATTGACTTTAGGATATAATCCTCAGAAGAGTACTATTATTTGGAAGACTGAAGTCAAGACTAGCAAGACTAAACAAGACAGGGACTAGCAAAGGGCATTGTAGGTCTAGGAAATCATAAAATCCAACTCATACTTAGTCCAATCTGACCCTAGAGATTAAGACAAGAAAGAAGAATTAGGTATCAGGTACAGAAATTTGCTTAGAAAAGTATCTCAATTTGGGCAAACAGGGTTGGAGAGGGACTGTTCAGTATAGATGTGGTTTCATCCTAAGCATTTCTGATACAAGTTGTAACCTATTTCCTTTCCACAGGCAGAACTGTTTCAATGGTGGGCAGTTCTGACCACTGGAAGCTTATTTACCTTTGGATGGAGTGGGAGGACAAAACGCAAGGAGAGGTGGGATTCCTGGAGTATGGGTTGCAATGACTCAGGTCACCTTCCTGCCTCAGTTTCCCCAGGGGTAGTGGTGATATATCATGGCATTCCTGTACTGTGTCCAGCAGTGTTTTGCATCTTTCCTTCTGCATTTCTTGGGTCACCTGTAGTTGAAG
The DNA here is from genome assembly GCF_902686445.1 of Sciurus carolinensis. NCBI lineage: Eukaryota > Metazoa > Chordata > Mammalia > Rodentia > Sciuridae > Sciurus > Sciurus carolinensis. The sequence continues at coordinate 94,677,183 of NC_062224.1, forward strand.
ATGCTGGGCAGGACTCTGCTGAACAGATGTTCCTAATAATGCTTACATCTTCTGAAATGGCACTTGGTCTCTGAGCTTAGTGTCCTGACTAGTGCTCCTTCATAGTTCTCATAAGATTCACAGACTTTCAGCTTCTTTTCTGCTTTACATGATGCACCATAGGAGGGTATCTGGTTGCATAACTCAGAAACCAGTATTTCCCTTGATCTCTACCTGAATATCTTAGTCATTTGGGGGTTATGTCTGTTTTGGTTTAAGTCCTAACAGGATACTATATCAATTATATTTACAAGTATGCATGTCTTACCTAGACTATATTGTGAGTTCCGCATCAGGGATTGTGAACTTGGTTGATCTTGCATGTGACACCTAGATTAGTGCCTAATCTAGCATTTTTCACATTTTATTGCTCACCCAAGTGATACAAAGCATATTCTAGGTCCCTCCCAAAAATGCTATAATTTTGTAATTCCAAGATGGAGCCCCGGAACAATTTTTTTTTAAGTTGGGGATCTTGACTATAGTTTGAAAACCACCAAAGTTGTTAGCAAGAGTTCAACAAACATTTATTGAACGATTATTGATGCTTAGAGAGTAAAAGCAAAGAAAATTATAGGGAATGATTTAATTTTGTTTTCTAGGTTGTTTGTGCAGCTGAATATTTCTTTTTAAGTGGTAAAGTTCAAGATGCTCCTCAGTGCAAAGCCACTCAATCACAGTTTTCCCCACTCCACCCCATCTCTTAATTCATTTTTTCCTATCCTTCTGATATTACCGTAAATGTTTCTTCTCCAGAGACTAGGCTTAACTTCTCTAAGCTCTTTAAAGTAGACCCTCTTCCCACTCAACCTTTTTTGTAATACCTATTACAGCATATAAAGTTCACAAAATTCATAAGAAGTTTTGTAAATGCATATCCTCACGTATATAGCATACACATGTATATATACATACATATTACATATATGTTTATATTCACACACTCATTCATTTATTATCTCTCTGCTGTTTCCATGTTGGCAAGGACTTTTTAATCACCAGTGCCATTTAGTGTCTGATACCATTCCTAGTATTTTATCAATTTTGGCAAACATTTAATAAACAAAGCAATGAATGACCCATTCTGAAATCCCTATGTTGCCTGGGTAGAATTTTCAAAATACTGATTATTAAAAAAAGAAGACATTGAAATTCACTGTTTCATGATTTATTTTGATATTCTTTTATCTGGTAACTGTGTTGATGAGGTAGATATTACTGTTTAAGGAGCAGATGAAAGTGAGATCTAAAAGACTGTGATAGGGTGTTGTGGAGAGAAGTAGCTCAGGTAGCTGCCTGGCTAGTCCCCTCTTCACTCAGTATGAAGGCCTCCCCACTGACTCTCCTCTAGGCTTTGCAGCTAGGTCTATACTTTAAGTAGTGGTTTGGTTCTCATATTCATCTCCTGTGTGTGTGTGTGTGTGTGTGTGTGTGTGTGTGTGTGTGAAAAAACCACCAGTTATTCCCCACAGATGGCAGAACACTATTCAGATGGAATTGCTGCTTGTTTATCACAGTATTTTAGGCATATAATATTGCATATAGGTTAGTTTTGAAACTTAGGGTAGTCTTATAGACTGTTTATGATAGTCTCTTGGCAAATTAAAGTTTCTAATTATGATAATGTACGTATATTTCTGACTTTAATTAAGAATTCTTCATTAAAATGCTAAAATTACTAAACAAAGTCTGCATTTGGTCTTTCTCTTTAGTTTTGTTTTGCAAACTTTATTTTTTGGAAAAAATTTTGTTTGGCCCTGGGCATAGATAGGTAAGCATCTTCCTTGCAAGGTCTTCTGCTTCATTAAAGTAGTTTCAATTTTGGTTCGAAAGGTTGGCAAATTAATACTACAAATCACAGAGCTGTATTACTTATAGATTTCATTTCTTTTCAGATAGTTCAATGTTAAGGAAATTTGTAGTCTAACAAATGACTGTGGATATGTAATAGATAAGGTCACATAATTTAATATTGAATCCAAGAAGGACTATTTGCCACCTACCTACTTTTTTATTAGATAAGAATAAGAACTGAATAGGTAAACTGAGAGTCAGCTTATAAATTCAGGACAAGGTCAAAAAAGGCAAGCCATCCTTATATTGAACCTTAACCTTGGTCACCCTATGGACAGTGATAATACAAATTTGAACACTGGTGCATGGTCTCAGCTGGTTTCTGACTATTGGCAACCATTCCAGAGCAATAAAATTGACTTGTTTAAAGGTAAAGTTTGATCAACCTTAATTGTATTCTACTCACTTGGTGAACCAGTCAGACAGCTACCTGGGCTACTTATTTCTGTAACCATAATCTCTATGTAATAAGTCTGAGTGAAGGGTTAGATCACTCAGTTTTCCAATTGTACCTTTTTAAAAATGGTCAAGATGAACCTTGGTCTTACTCCAACCCAAAGAGGAAATATCCAAATATGAAACTTAAATGCATCCTCACTGACATTGATCCACCCTGATTCAGTATTTGAGGACAGCACACAGAAGTTGTACAGTGTGCAAAAGACCACACCACCAACTCTAAAACCAGTCGCTCAAAGTCACTGTTAGGTTGCACATGGACAGGCAGCTCAGTGCACTGAAATCCTAAAAATGAATAATAGAAGTTAGCACTGTTACTGGGGAAAGTGTTTTTTTTTTTAAATCTGCATTTTTAGACCCATTTCAAGGATTTGAATGTTGTAAGAAATTACAAAGGGAAATAGGAAAACATAAATTCTGAAAAGTGGGAAACAGTATTTAACTTGGAAATTAGAAAGTTCCAAAGTATTGAAAGTGTTGTAGTGAGTCAGCATAATATATCTATTTTAAAGGTAAAGTGAAGTATAATCTACAACAAATAGAAAGTTTCTTCAAACTTTATGAAAATATCAAACATCTATTTGAAATATGCAGCAACCTATGTAAAGAATATATTTACTTAAAGAAATGCTTAACTATTAGTCCAGTGGAACTCTTACTGTTCCCAACATATCTTGTCCAAACTCTGATCCTAATCTTGCCCTTGCACACAACTTCCAGGTTTACAACATCACTTTGCTGATGAAAACTACCCAACAGCTGAACATTAACTATTGGTGGCAGTCTGAACTCCTGGGCTTCGCATTCCTGTTCTTGTTAGTCAGACTTACCCCACATTCCCAGTGACAGCCTTCTCTCTTCTCCCAGGGTACCTCTGCTAATGCCAAATGTGTCTTATTCCTGTTTCCTAAAAACCCTAAAGCTTCCCTACCCCTATGCCTTTGCTCTGTCTGCTTTCTTCCTTATATACCCCTTGTTCTTCCATTTTATCCAAATTCTTCCCTTCATCACATCAAGTACAATTGCTTTCTGGATTGTTCTAACTCATAATTACTGTTAACTAACAGCGCACATCTCTGATAATCAACACAAGTCTTTGGGCAACCACTGGTGGGCTGCTAGTTCTTTTTTTCACAGGTTTGAAGATGTCTTCCCCAACTGGATGGAAAATTCTTAAAGGATCAGGAGTATATTTTCTCTCCTTTTTTTTTTTTTTTTTTTTTTTTAATCTCAACAGCCTCTGAAACAGTGCTATGCAAATAGGAGGTAATTGCATTATAATTTCATTTAAAATCATTTGAGGAATTTAATTTAAACCCAAATTGCTGAATCAATTTCCATCAGTCATATGATTTTATGTTTGATCTCACATTCTGGGAGATCCTGTTCATTTAAGCCTAGCGGGTTTTGACTTTGACTCTTGTTTTACATTTTAACTGGTAGAACCCCCAAAATATTCAACAGAAATGTCCTAATTAATGTGGTTGACCTAAGTTCCTTTGTCGTATTTTGTCCAAGTCTTATATGTTGCCTCAAGAAAAGCAAACAATTACTGAAATGAGTAATATACAGCTTCACTGGTTAGTCAGTCTTATTCCGGAAGCAAAGGCTTCCGCTTAAGGCTCATTTATAGCTGCACTCGGCAAAAGGAAGTTTTGGGCAAAGCATCTGCAGACTGGTTCAACATGTGTGTCCCACACAACCCACGAACCACCTATATCCGTTCTCATGCACCATGTCTAGCCATCGTGTTAATCATTACTGACAGCTGCACTTTTTTTTATTTTTCTTTTTAATGTTTGTGAGTTCTTTTACAGCAATGGGAGAGGTGGAGGGTTGTAAGTAAAGCAAATGCCTCTTGGAAAGTAAACATCTCCATTGCAACTTTTATAGTTATTTGGTCCTATTACCCATATTCAACTCTAGACTTGGAGTTCTTCCAAGGCAGGGACTGCTTGTCGTTTATTTCTTCATCATCTCTAGCATGAGACCTGGAAGACTGTAGGTACTCAGGGAATGCTCCATTGGATGAATGTTCCCAGAAAGAATAAAGGAATGGAGGGAGGGTGCTGGGAACTGGAGAAATTAATAGTCCCACAACAAATGAATCCATTGACATATGATTTCTATGCATCTATTCATGAGCCTTGAATTTCAAGGAGTTTGAGGAGAATTGTGATAGATCAGCCTCATCCAGGCCCCCTTTTAATCCAATTTTAAATGAAAGCAAGTAAAAAGAGAAAGTAGGAGGGAAAAGAATTCTCTATTCTCCTCTAATTCCTTCACTGACTTCAGACTTTGCATGGATATTCTGAGATGGTTGAAACTTGGTTTCCCCAAACAGGAAAAAGCAGCTTCAGCCTCTAAATAGGCACATGGATATTGTTTCCAGGTTGTCATTACACACATTTTTGAGGTACAAGTAACTATACCATCATCATCTAGTCTAAATACATGAGTGTGAAGAACTCTTGATTAATTTTAGAATGCACAGGGGTGTGGAGGATGGGCACTGAATTCATTTTAAGTTTAGCTCTACACCTTAGCTAGGTAAAGGGGAAGTGGCATGGTACTTGTAATTATATTTTAATGTATTTGCCACTGCTCAGCTGTGTTTATCTTTTTAAACACCTTGCATATTATTCTCCTCTTTTTTTAAACAAGGTAACTTGATGGTCAACCAAGCTGCTTTCAGCCTTGATGTTTTCTAATTACTTATGTAGTTATCCAATAGAAGGGGAATACGAAGACAGGAGAGAAACCTGTGGGAGGTAGGAGAACTTAAAGGAAGCAGAGGGACCTTCAGTTAGTCTGTACTTGTCAGCTGCTTTCACATTTCATCTTCTTAACCTTCACCATCACATCACAGGGTAGTTTTATCACCCTCAGTCTTAAAACACAGACTTGGGTTCAAGTACATATTGTAAAGGCAGAATATGTGAGCTGGTTTCTTTGACCTTAAACATAGGATGTTTCTACCTGGACCTGTTGATTTGGGTGCCTTTTCTTCCATAGAAAGTTGAATTGGTGACACAGTACCTGTAGATGACCTCTGATGTAGGGTTAGTCAGAAAGGATTTTAAAGGATGTAACATAAAATGTAATATAAAAAAGTATAGAAACATATAAAAAGCACCTGACATGAAACCCAACTACATAACAGGAGTTTATATACAAATGCCATTCCTTTTTGATTGCTTTAAAATTATTTTATTTGTATATTTGAGTAAAAGCACAACTTTAGACACTTGTGGTGGACAGGATTAGTGACAATAAAATATGAGTCCTTTACAGAGGCAAATATGCACGTGTATATCTACATCTATAGGAACATGTATCTGTATCTATCTATAGACAGGTCTTTGGGTTTTAAGCCCTTTAAAAACAGCTACATCCCTTCGCTTATGCCATATCTAGCCATTTTGTTCATCATTATTTAATTAATGTAAGTAATAGTGATATTTTACAATCACTGACCAGAATCAACCTAGCACATTATGTGAATCAGCAAGAATCTTTCTCACAAAGGGAATAAATCTTAGCATGGTGATTACTAAAAGTATTTATAAAGGACAATCTAATAAATTTCTTTGGTTTCCAAGGTGATAACAGGCTGGAATAATAAACTCTTCTGTTCTTAGAACCAGGAATGTCTTGGGGAATCTCTGTAAGCGGACAAACTGTTGCCCAATATCATTAACTCACATTACTCTGACCAAACCTGACTAACATTTGGAGTCATTTATGAGTTCATGAAGCATATATTTTACTTTGTACTGGTAAGCATATGCCAAAGTGAATTAATTATTGGTAATGAAGCCAAATACTCAAAGTATGCTCTTTAATGATAGTGAATCAACTCGAATCGATGGTTCTGGGTTGAGATGAGGAGGAAAGGACCAGGTAGAGAAGAAGATTGTGGGGTTGGTTTGACGTGGAGTGTGTGATCCTTCTCCGTCCAAGAAGGGCCCAAAGCAGCCCTGAGGGCCGACCCACCTGTCCACCTGTGAGTCAGGGACAGTGATGTGATGAAGAGCAGCCAGTGACTCACCTCACACTATCAGCAGCCTTTGCAGTCAATTAAAAAACAAGAGACTTCTTGATGGTGTTGCCTGATTCCATTCCAGTTTTTCCCAAATAATACTAACATGGCGTTTTCAGATTTTTAAGGATAACTATCAAAAAAATCCCCCCAAACCCTTACTTTTTCTATAACTTGGAGCAATTTAAAAGTAGATAGCACTTATTTGATAATACTTACATGCCTGTATCTTAATGCCTAGGGAGAAATGTGTACAGTTCTATTTTTTAATTTCATTTAATTTAAAACTAAAATGGAGCTAGTTCTGCCTTTCTTCCCCTTCATGCCTTCTTGCTTTTTCCCCCTAATTTTACTGGGGGTTGAACTCAGGGATGCTCTACCATTGAATTACATTCCTAGCTTTTTACATTTTGAATCAATATCTCACTAAGTTGCCCAGGCTGGCCTCAAACTTGAGATCCTCCTGCCTCAGCCTCTCGGGTAGCAGGAATCACAGGTCTGTACCACTGCACCTGGCTCCTTCATGCCTTTTTATTGAAAGCCTATGAGCAATGGGAATCCACCTTCTCCCCTGCCTCATCCACAGTGTTTCTCCGAGAACTAGGCCCAGCTTCTGTAGCCTCTGAAGTGAATTCAGCTGAAACTAAATTTCAGCTGTGGAAATCGTTTCTCTTCCTTCTCCCTGTGGGGGGTCCTGTGGGAGAAAAAGCTTGAAATCCAGGATTAGAGACCTTGAGGTATGCACTTTCCCTAACCATTATTTCCTCAATGCATCACACCATGGATGGGGTGGAAGAGAAGCTATTTTTTCATGTTAGTTCTAGGGTTTGAGAGAGGGCTCCAGAAATAATATTGACAAATTAGAGATAGAAGAAGAGACTAAACCTTAGTGGAGTATTTCATTTGTGCAAACACCATGCTATTATCCTAGCATCTTAGTTGATTCTCAGATAAGAACTTTGAGGAATGAGATAAGGAAACTGAGACTCGGAGAGATTAGGAGAAATATTTGAGGTTACACAGCAGAATAGGTTTAGACCCAGTAGTATCTGTCAATTCCTGAGACCTTGACTTCATTACTCCTATCAGCAAGATTCAGAAATAAAATAAAAGCCATTATACTGATCTTGGACAAAAAAAATCAGGCAAGCAAGCAAACAAAGCTTGTTTATGTCATTTCACTTTGATTGCTTCCTTAGAAAGCGATAGGATCAAGGCCTTCTCAATCAGTCTTTTGCTTTTTGGAGAGGTTCTTAAAGAATACTTAGGAATGTTTGGAAAGTTTTGGAATAATGTATCTATATCCTAGGTGTATCTTTGCTACCCTAAGGTTTTGAGGTGACTTCTGACTTGAAAGGATGTCTGGGGTGACTTTATACCCACATATACAAATGCATAGATGTATCCATATCACATTATTATATTTTACATGTAAATTATTTCATGATTTTTTAATTTATAAATACCAATCAAAGCCAGTAATTCTAAGTATAGGCTCCCGTTTTGTGCAGTAGCTAAATATGTTTGTTGTGAGTGTAACTTAGAGTACTTCTCACACTTCAGTATTTCTAGGAGTCATCATGGGGTTGTTAAAAACACAGGTTTCTGGGCCCCACCTTCTGAGATCTGGTTCAGGAAGTCTGGCTGAGGATCTGAGCCTGACCTGTTGAAAGAGGCCTCTCAGGTGCTGACGCTCCAGTCCAAGGGCCGCACCTGGATTAGGCCCTGCTGAGAAGTTAATTAGACCATAAACTATAAAGACCTATATTGAACGATTTTCTTTTTGGTATTCAGTCTTTTCAGCAGTAGGCATGGGACTGGAATTCATTCTGTTTCTTTGATGATTTCCTCTCTCAATTTAATTCAGAGAATACTTTTGAGCATCTCAGTTCCAAACAGTACCACACAATGCGGATGATATTTAATCTTCATGTCTTGAAATACATAGATGCTAAAGGAGTTTTAAATCAAGTAAGCACATTTTCATCATAGTATAAGAGAAGGAAGGAAAAATTTAGAGGTAATCTAATGCAATCTTATTTATGGATGAAGAAATTTCCCAAATAAATCATCTGCCTAAACTCACAACTAATTGTGGACGTGGACTAGATTCTAACTCTCTCTGCATATTTTTTTTAAACAGCTCAGAACTAAATTCTGTGCTGGATTTTGAAAATAAAATTTCCCCTGGGAAATATTACCAAAGTTGATCTTTTCCTTTCAATTCCTCTTTGACCAACTTTACCTCACATATTAATTATTGCATCTGTTTCTGACTGTTCTGCTTGCTAGATTTCTTTATTAAAAATTTGTTTTTATTAGTAATGCATTACAGTAGAATGCATTTTGACACATCATATGTAAATGGAGTATAACTTCTCATTCTTCTGGTTGTACATAATATAGAGTTACACCAGTCATATAATCATATATGAACACAGAGTAATAATGTCCGATTCATTCTATTCTCCTTTCTACTCCCACACCCACGCCCCTCCCTTTACTCCCCTCTGTCTAATCCAAAGTACCTCTATTCTTCCCTAGCACTCCCCTACCATACTATTTTCAGTTAGTATTCGCATATCAGTGAAAACATTTGGCCTTTGATTTTTTGAGATTGGCTTATTTCACTTAGCATGATAGTCTCCAGTTCCATCCATTTACCTGCAAATGCCATAATTTCATTCTTCTTCAAGGCTGAATAATATTTCATTGTGTATATATACCACATTTTCTTTATCCATTCATCTGTTGAAGGGCATTTAGGTTGGTTCCAGAGTTTAGCTATTGTGAGTTGAGCTTTTATAACCATTGATATGACTCTGTCACTATAGTATGCTGATTTTAAGTTCTTTGGGTATAAATTGAGGAGTGGGATAGCTGGGTTAAGTGGTGGTTCCATTTCAAGTTTTCTGAGGAATCTCCATACTGCTTTCCAGAGTGACTGCACCAATTTATAGTCCTACCAGCAATGTATGAGTATATGTTTTTCCCCACATCCTCACCGACATTTATTGTTGCTTGTATTCTTGATCATTGCCATTCTGACTGAAGTGAGATGGACTCAGTATAGTTTTGATTTGCATTTCTCAAATTGCTAGAGATGTCGAATGTTTTCATATATTTGTTGATCGATTGTATTTCTTTTTCTGTGAAGTGTCTGTTCAGTTCCTTATGCTTGCTACATTTCTGTTACTTCTATCTCAGTTTGTTCCCAGTGACCAGCATAATCTCAAATTACATTATTTTCTCCTATGTGCATCTTAGATCCCCAGTCTCTCTGACTTTAATGAAGCTCTGGAGGACTTCTAGAATCAGCTTGCACTTTCCTGTCTCCACTGGGTTTATTCCTCTTTGTGGAACCTTGACCAGCCATTCTCCTGCTCACATCAAGCCAGGGGACTCCCTTACCTTCCCTCTCACGGACTCACCCATTTAGAATGTCCTCTCTTTCCTTCTACTCAGGTGGGGAATCGGAATTGGAATTTTAAACTGGTGGATTTTAAACTGGGTTCCCATAGAAGTCACGCCAAAATGAGGTCCAGCTATGGCCCTTCCCAGCTGTTCTTTGTTTGGTTTCCTCCTAAGGCACACAAAGTATTTTTCCTGGTGCCTGGCATGTAAGGAACACGATGGATACCAGCATTTACTATTTTTATTCAAATAATACTCTTAATCATGCACACTTCTCTCACCTTATTTAATTTGCTTTTTCTAAGCCTGTCTTAAATGTATAACCTCATTGATGTCACTTAGCTCTTCATGATTATTTCCCCTCTTTTCTTAGAAAGCGTTTTAGAACTTTTCCAGATTTTCTCCTCTGTGGACAATGTGAGTGGAAAATCCAAACCCTTCTCATGACATTCACCACCACCAACCTGGTCCAAGCCACTGTCATCTCTTGCCTATTTCAAGATAGCTTCCGGTCTGTTCTCTGCTTCACCAGTGACCCTGTGCCACACCAGGCTCGATAATTCCACCATGAACTGATCATTTCACTTCCGTCAACAACTGTCTGATGGTGTCTCAACTCTCTGGCAGTAAAGACAAGGTCCTCACCAGGGCTTGAAGACCTGGTGCGCCTACCATCTCTGACTTAGTCTCCTGTCCTCCCCCCGGCTCTCTCTTCCACGCACTCTGCTGGCCTGCCTGTTTCTGAAACACACCAGACTTCTTTACTCTGGAGCTGCTGCTTACCTTGCTCCTTCTACCTGCCCTGCTGTTCTTCCAAATATGACAAGGTTTCTTTCCTCATCTCTCAGGTCTTTGGTCAAATGCTGCCTTTTCCAAAGGTCCCTCTCTCTAGTCTTCTAATTTGACCCCTCCAGCATCATTTCTATCTCCTTTCCACAATTATGCTTATCTTTGTGTTTTTCAACATATAAGTAGTATAATGTATATTTTTTATATTTTATTACCTGCCTCTGTATGATATATAGTTATATACACATTTTTACTGTTATGACAAATGTGACAATCAAATATTTGATGAGTTTTTATTTTAAAAGTTCTTACATTATTCAGCATAGGAGTAGAAACACTGAGGCTATGCATCGTGGTTGCAGTAGCTCTGTGTATGAATTCAAACCCTATTTTTCTTCTTTTTTTAACCTCTTTAAACTGATCTTCACCTCTTCCATTTTTGTTTCCCAGTTTTTACATTGGGCTCTTGACTCTTCTAATGTATATAATTTCATTTTCTCTTAACAACTTTCACAGGGCTTAAGGAATATGTGCTGAACAGAGAGAGTGATGATAACTTAAACCAAAAATATTTTTCATTTTTCTTGTAGCAAGAGGTGTGTGATCCTAGGGAGAAAGGGTCTTATGTTACTCCTCTCCCCAAAATCCTTAAAAATCCATTCCATCCAATTTCACACACACACAAACATTTATGTTATTGAAATGTACTCAATACAGTGAAATGGCCTCCACTAGCTTAGTACCTGATGAATTTTTTTTTTTTTTTTTTTTTGTAATTGTCTTCTTTGTTCAGAAACTTAAAGTAGAAATCTTAATTAGGGGCAGTTTTTTGCATGTAGAATCAATAAAATAGAGGCAAGATTTCTTTAGATTTTTAAGTCATTCAGAGAGATAAATGTTATGCCCAAGAATTTAGAGGGTAAAACTGAAGTCTTACAATTCCTGATTTTCTGCACTTGAATTTTGATATCTGTGCCTTTTATTTCTTCTCCTGCTCTTTCTTTGCCTTCTCTGTATTTTCTCCTTTCTCATTCTCTATCTCTCTATCTTCCTCCAGAAACATACATTTTCTTTTAAATTTTTATTTTTTAAATAAACACTATCCATTTCCATAGGAAAACATTATCAGAATGAATTAAATGCATCTGAAGAGCCAAGATTGAACTGATGGGTTTATTTAATATTATCAGATGGAATAACTGTAGGGGGAGGGAGGGAGTCAACCTTTTTCCTGGGCAAAGTCAAAACAAAACAGATGAATTGAATTGCCAAACCATACATGTGGAGACCATCTTGAGTCTTTTGGGAGACCCATGCTTTTAGTGTGTGAGGAATTCATAATCCAAGGGGGAAATGGATATTTACATGAACTAATTAGTTAATGATATATAGTAGTGTATGGATATCATTACTGTGTTAAGTTTTAACTGTGATCGTTGTTAAAATAATTAAGAGATTAATTATAACTCTCATTCTAGAGCAAATTCCCTGTATGATATAACCACTGATGGGCATTTAATGTGGTCAAGTTGAACTGATCATCAAACTTAAGTTGGATGTTTAGTGAGGGTATTCCCATGCTGCCCGTGTAACCTAATGGCTTCCCCTAACGATTCAAGACTTCTCTGAAAGCTGGTGAGGGAAAGGCATGCAGACACTACTTAGGGAGTAAGAGCTGATGTAAGTCAATTATGAATAAAGTAAAAACCCTAGTTTTAGAAAATTCATATTTAAAATAAATTTATACATATATACATAATTGAATTTGGGGGGGACTATGTAATTGCTCAGACATGGTTTTTTTAAAGATACAATTTACACAGAATGAAATGCATAGATAAAGAACATTCAGTTCTTAGTTTTGAAAAGGTACATGCTCACGTCCCCATCACCCAAAGCAAGATAGAGCACTGTTCCATTACTCCAGAAAGTTTCCTCCTGTTCTCCTCCCTTCCTGCTCACCTACCCTAGACAGACATAATAATTTTCTTATTATCATCATAGATTAATTTTGCCTGATTTTGGACTTCCATAAATGGAATGATACAGTATGCATTCTCTTGTAATTGGCTCTGACCCCCTAAATATAGCATTTCTGAGATTTATCCATATTGAATAGAGGAGCATTTTGTTCCTTCTAATGACTGCATAATTTTCCATTGTGTGACTATATCATTCAGGGTTTTCTAGAGAAATAGAAGCAATAGGATTTAGCTTAAGGAAGTGGCCCAGGTGAGTTTGGGGTCTGGCAAACCTGAAATGCACAGGACTCTTAGGTGAGAATGGATATAGCAGTCTGTAGGGAAGGTGGGCTGGAATCTCTATATTACAGTCTTAAGGGAGAATCCCTCCTTTTCTAGGAACCCTCAGGTTTTTCTCTGATTACATGAAGCTCACACATATTATGGAGGAGAGTCTACTTTATTCAAAGTCAACTGAATATAAATGTTAATCACATCTGTAAAATATTCCCACAGCAACACCTGGCCTAGTGTTTGAACAAATGCAAATTTTAACACACAAATTTTAGTCATCACAATAACCATACCAAAATTTGTTTACACACTCTGAAATTGGCGATTATTTGTGTTATGTTGGAGGCTGAGTTTTGCGCCCACCCCCCAAATTTATATGTCGAAGTTCAAATTCCCAGTACCTCAGAATTCGACTGCATTTGGAGATAGGGTCTTTAAAGAGGGAAGTTAAAATGAAGTCATCCAGGTGGGGCCTCATCCAATATTGACTGTTCTAATAAGAGTGACTGGACACATACACAAAGGACAAGGCTATGTAGACACATGGGGAGGAGACACCATCTGCAAGTCAAGGAGAGGGGCCCTCAGATACCTCAGGCACTGTCATCTTGGTCTTGAACTTCTAGCCTTCAAAATTGTGAGGAAATGAATCTCTGTTGTGGATGGCACCCAGTCCATGGTATTTGGTCTTGGCAGCTCTAGGAAATTGATACAGGTTGCTTCCAGCTTTGGGCTCTTTTGAATGGAATGAAGCATCTATGAATATAAGAACTCTTTTTAGGAATACATGCTTTTATTTCTTTGGGAATGAAATTGCTGCTTCATTGAGCAGGTATTTGCTTTCATGATCCACTAGAAACTGGTTCTCTGAAATTCAACACTGGTACCCCTTATGCATTGTTTCAGTTACCCATGTTCAACCACCATCCAAAATATTAAGTGGGAAATTACAAAACAAAACAATTTATATGGTTTAAATTATATGGCATTCTGAGCAGCAGGATGAAATCTTGGGTCATTCTGCTCTGCGGGCTCAGTGTGTAAATAAGCCCCTGCCAGCGTCTCCTTGCAGTATAGCTGCGGCCCATTATTCCCTTAGCACCTGTCTTATCAGATTGGCAGTTGTGGTGTCCCAGGGCTTTGTTCTAGAAGTTTTTATTTACTTAATACATTCTGCTCCCATGTATAACTAATAAAAACAAATAACAAAGTTTAAAAAAAGAATAGCTACAAGCACAAAAGTAGTGCTGTCAGCAATTTGGATATGCCACAGATAAGCTGTAAAGAACTTCCTTTAAGTGAAAAGGTAAACAGTTCTCACCTTGATAAGGAAAGAAAAAAATTAATCATCTGCTAAGTTTGGAAAGATATATAGTAGAAGAGGATATTTCAAGAGAGACTACATTCACATACCTTTTATTACTGCATATTGTTATAATCGTTCTGGTAGTATTAGTTGTTAAACTCTTACTGTACCTAATGTGTAAACTAAACTGTCATAGGTATGTATGCTTAGGAAAAAAACAGTATATGTAGGATTCAGTGCTATGTGTGGTTTCAGGTACTCAGTGGGGTCTTGGGATGTGTCCCCATGGTTAAGGGGGATCTCTGCATGCCATCTTACAATGCCAGTCCCATAGACAGAGGGGTAGGTACACTCTACTCGCCAACATTTGATTTCAGATACTCTGGTGGCATATGAAGTGTATCTCATTGTGGTTTTAATTTCCACCTACCTAATGAATAATAATGGTGAACACCTTTCCATATACTTATTTCTGTTAACATATGCTCTTTTATGAAGTATCTTGTCAAGGCTTTTGCTCATTTAAAAAAATTTAGATTTGGAGGATTTCTGTTATGCTGGATATGCGTGTTTTGCTCTTTGTTTATGTTGCCATTAGTACTTTGGTTGTTCATTTTCTCAATGAGATCTTCTGATGAGCAAAAATGCTATGATATATATTATATCATAACATATATCATATATATGTTATGATATTTATGAAATATTTGTATATTTATATTTTTTCTGTTATGATTTTTTTTTGGATCCTGTGTAAATTTTCTGCCTATCTAAATATGTGAGTTTCAGAGATCTGCTCTAACAAAGTACTTCCAACTGGTGGCTTTAAAGAACAAAACTTTGTTCTTACACAGTTCGGGAGGCTGGAAATCTGAAATCTAGGTGGTTCTGAAGGACAGTCTGTTTCCTATGTCCCTCTAACTGCTGGGGTTGCTGTGAGTCACTGACGTTCCTTTGCTGTCTCTGCCTTCATCGTCATATGACACTCTCTGCTCTGTCTTCTCATCTTACAAGGATCCTGATCACATTGGATTAGAACCCACCATACTCTAGTGTGACCTAATTTTAACTGGACTAATTGTATATGAAAAGACCCTATTTCCAAATAAGGTAACATTTATAAGTAGTAGTAGGGGTTAGGACTTGAGATTTTTTGAGATATAGGTCTCACTCACAAACATAAAGTCACAAATCTGAGTAATTAAAAAAATAGCTTGATGATTACAGCCATTATAATCTGATCTGTTACATAGCCCATCTTACTACATGCTTATTTGTATTGAATATGATTGTGATAGAAGTCAAAGTTTAATTGACTTTGAAATATTTATCTAGTACCTGGAGAACCATTTGTTGAAAGACTTTCTTTCCTCTCTTACGTTACTTAGAATCTTTTTCAAAAATCAATTGATCATTACATGCAGGTCTATTTGTGGAATTCTGTTCCTTTTAATGCATTTGTCTATTCTCGTGTCAGTACTAAACTCTCTTGTCATTGAACCTTCATATTAAATTTTGAAGTTAGCTCGTATACATCTCTAACTTTATCTTGTGTTTCAAGATCACTCAAGGCTAATCTAGATCCTTTGCAACCATATAAATTTTACTCCCATTTTTATAATTTCCTTCAGAAAATACACAAATTTTAAATGGGATTTTTTTTAACTTGGGAAGGTTTTATTTCATTTATTTTTTATTTTTTTTACATGACAGTAGAGTCTATTTTGAAATATTATACATTAGAATAGGTATAACTTGTTTCAATTAGAATCCCATTATTGTGGTTGTACATGATGTGGATTTGTACTCATTATGTATTTTTATATGAGAACAGGAAAAATATGTCCAATTCATTCTCTTTCCTATTACCATCCACCTCCCTTTCTTTCATTCCTCTTTGTCTAATTCAGTGAACTTATAATCTTCCCTTCCCTTGAAGAAGACCTTAGAAGATGGAAAGATCTTCCATGTTCTTGGATAGGTGGAATTAATATTGTCAAAATAACCATACTATCAAAAGTGCTACACAGATTTAATGTAATTCCTATTAAAATTTCAATGATGCTTTTCATAGAAATAGAAAAAGTAGCCATGAAATTCATTTGGAAAAATAAAAGCCCAGAATAGCCAAAGTGATACTTAGTAAGAAAAGTGATGCAGGAGGCATCACAATACCAGATCTTAAATTATACTACAGAGCTATAGTAACAAAGATGGCATTGCATTGGCACAAAAACAGGCATGAAGACCAATGGAACAGAAGAGAAGAGACAGAATCAAACCCACATAAATACAGATATCTCATACTAGACAAAGGTAACAGAAATATACAATGGAGAAAAGATTGCCTCTTCAACAAATGGTGCTGGGAAAACTGGAAATCCTTACGTAGTAGAATGATATTGAACCTCTGTCATTCACCCTGCACAAAACTCAACTC
Source organism: Sciurus carolinensis (assembly GCF_902686445.1). NCBI lineage: Eukaryota > Metazoa > Chordata > Mammalia > Rodentia > Sciuridae > Sciurus > Sciurus carolinensis. Next base: position 94,693,781 of record NC_062224.1, read on the forward strand.
AGAGTGGATCAAGGACTTAAACATTAGACCAGAGACCCTGCACCTACTAGAAGAAAAAGTAGGCCCAACTCTCCACCATGTTGGTTTAGGAGTTGACTTTCTCAACAAGACTCCTAAAGCACAAGAAGTAAAATTAAGAATCAATAAATTGGATGGTATCAAACTAAAAAGTTTCTTCACAGCAAAGGAAACAATAAAAAATGTGAACAGAGTGCCTACAGAATGTGAGAAAATCTTTACCACCAGCACAGCATTAATTTCTAGGATATACAAAGAACTCAAAAACCTTAACACCAAAAAATGGGCTAAGGAACTGAATAGGCACTTCACAAGAGAACAAATATGAATGTTCAAAAATACATTAAATGGGATTGGGTTGAATCCACATGTTATCTGGGGCAGAAAGGACATATTAAGAATAATAAATATACTTATGTTATGAAATATCTATTTATTTGGGTCTTTAATCTGTCTCAGCAAAACATTATAATCAGTATAGAGATCTTTCACATATTTTGTTAGATTTATTCTTAGATACTTGATTTCTTCATGTTATTATAAATAGTATTATTTAATTTTCCAATTATTAGCTGAATATATGTTTTTTTCTTTTTTTATTGCTATTGGTAATTAATATTTTCTGTTTTCATGATAACTCTTGAAATAGGTCAATTTTATCAATTTTCCAAAGAACTAATTTTTGACTTCATATATTTTATTTTTTCTCTATTTTCTATTTAACCAATCTGATTTTGTTATATTCTATCTTCTTAATTTAGTTTTAATTGAATCTTTTTGTCCCAGATTCTTTAGGTAGAAGCTTAAATAATTAATTGTAAAACTTTAAGAATTCTAATACAACTAATTTAAAGTCAAAATTTTCCTTCTAAGTACCTTTCAGCTGAATCTCATAAATTCAGATTTATATTTTTGTTATCAAGTCTAAGATATGTTCTAATTTTTTCTATAACCTGCAAGTTACTTAGAATATTTTTGTTTCATTTTTAAATATTTGGGGAATTTTCTAGGTTATAATTGATTTGTAATTTATATACATATGGTCAAAAGAAGATAGTAGACTGAGACAGACATTATTACCCTATGTAGATGTATGATTACATGAATAGTATGAATCTACATTGTGTACAACCATAGAAATGAAAATTTGTACACCATTTGTACAACGAATCAAAGTGCAGTCTGTAAAAATAAAAATTAAAAAAAAAGAAAAAAAATATGATTGACTATAAAAGACATCCATGTTTTAACAGAAGAGCCACAGGCTGTGTGGAACATAGAATGCTTGGAAATAAAATTTGAGCTTTGACAGTGCTTATACAAATCTGAATCAGAAAAAGGGACCCTGATTCTGGAAGACCAGTCAGTCACATAAAAAGTACAACCAGTTGAGGAGCTAGTACAACTTGCCAAGGTTTACTGTGATGTCTGTAAAATAAACCAATCCAGCACCTCTGCTGCGATTCCAGAATCACCAACCAGTATCCTTCTCATACAAATGTCCTTCCTGGTCACTGTGCCCAAGAAACTGGAATCATCCCTACATGGCAAAAATAAATATCTGGATCTTGAAAGAACAGTCTCTGGAAAAAAAATTGTGTCTTTTAAAATAAAAACAAAGCAACACATTCTGTAAATCATTAAGGTTTTAGGGTTTTCTGAGATCTATTTTATATAACTCTACATTGTCTTGATGAAAGTTCTATGTGTACTTGAAAAAACTGTTCTATAAGTGTCAAATCAAGTTGGTTGAGAGTATTATTTAGACTCCCTGTATCCTCACTTATTTTTAAAAATGTGAAAGTTCTTTTATACATGAAGTTGTGTTATCATCTTCAACTATAGCTGTGGATCTAGTATTTTTAGTTCCATAGTTTTTCTATCATATACTTTGAAGTTTTATTAGTAGGTACATATACATTTTTGATTATTAAATTTTCTTGATGTGTGGTCCCTTTTATTAACACCATGTCTTTCTTAATATTTGACTCATTCTTTTATTATTAAGACAATATAGCTATAAACCTTCATATGCTTAGTTGTACTCACTGTATATTACTTTCAGTTAACCTTTAACTTTAAAAACAATTAATATTTGAAATAAAATACTGTTAGATATTAATATTCAAATAGTAATACTTTATTAATATGATGATATTATATCAATATTATAAATTAATATTTGTAAACTTATAAAATAATTTTAAAGAAGTATTTGGTGATAATGTTGCCACCAAACTCCTTCAAATGAAATGTTGAATTAATTAACTTGCTTTTGACAAATTTTTATGTAGGTATATTGCTAATGGACAATTTTAAAAATCAAATCACATCAGTGCATTATTAAAGGAAATAAATCACTTTCATTGAAAATGGTAAAGCAGAAATTTCATGTTCAATTTGAAATGCATTTATACTAATAATTGCTAATTAAGAAAATGTTAAATTTATTACATTTCTATTATTTGTAAAAGACTTAATGATAATCATTGCAGTTCTCCAAACCATTAATAGAATTCATCTTTCAAAAAAATACTTTACTAGGTGACTAACATTTCCAAACTACCAACATTTCTTGAGCTTAATTCATAAAATTTTAACTGAATCTATTGACGTGGAATTATGTGTGAAGTCATATTAAAGATCTAGGCAATTTTTGAAAACAATTGATCTTGGAAAATTTTAAACATACACTGAAGTTGAGATAATGAATCCCATGTACTCTTCACTCAGACAATCATCAACATTTTCCTATTCTTATTTTACCCATACTCTTCTCTGACTGACATGTTTCTCCTAGTTTATAGTAAATACTAGATATTCTATCATTTCATCTGTAAATATTTTGGCATAAATTTTTAATTGATAGATTTAAAAAGACTCAACAGCAATATTTTATCACAAGTAACATATTATAAATAATATCATATTATCTAATAACCAGTCTAAAATTTTATTTATCTGAAAAGAAAAAGTCATTTTATAGCTATTTGTTAGAATTGAAATCCAAAAGTCACCCATTGGATTTGGTTCATTGTTTTTAAATGTCCTTTTATAATTCCATACATGTGTTGAAGACCATTGGTTTGTTTGTCTTGAAGAAGAATTTTCCATATTCTGGATATGGCCAATTATATTCACTTATCTCTCTCCTATATCGCCTATAAAATGACAATTTACAGACTTGATTAGATTCAGATTCAACTTTTGGAAAATATGCTTCATAACTAGTGCTACAACACCAACAGCCTCTTTGTCACATCAGGGGAATGTAATATTAGTATGTCCTACTTTTAGTGATGTTATAATTGATCAGTGGTTTAATGTGCTGCCTGTTTGTTAAAAAGTTTCCCATTAGATGTTGACTCAATGTTATTAGTAGTCAGTTATGGTGGTGGGTGGCCTAAGCTAGATCTGTTATTTCATTACCAGAAGCCTATGGTGATTTACTAATCATGTAATCCTTCCTCATTTATTAGTAAGAATTTTTCCATAAGGGAGAGTCTCCTGTTCATCTTTATAACATTTGGTTACTATTGCAGACTATCCATAGATCCTTCCTTCCATCCATCCATCCTATGACATTTATACTTACCTTTTAACTTCAGATTAATGACTCAGTTTTTGTCTCCCTTCCACAGTGTTACTTGAGTTCACCTAATTATACTTAAAGTTACCATTTCCCTCATGTTTCTCAAACACTGGGCACATTACACCAGGTAATGCATTTCCTTCTATCATACACCCATCAGGCGCAAGTATTACTAACTGCACCAAACCTTGTGCCAAAGTCTATGTGTTCCACCTGCCATCATTACCAGTCAGGAGCAAGCAGGGGAATCAGCTCTAAAACCCTATCTTATTATTTGCTTTTTGAACCATATGTGACAATAACTGCTTGCAACCAATTGGATTTCTTGGGGTGCCAACTCTGTGAAGGTGATTAGTGTCTAGGATACTTACTAGACTCTTGGAAGAGGAGGCAGGCAGGAGTGGGCAGAGAGGCAAGTCCACCTGTCAGGCAATCAGCAGTAGCTTCTGCTGACCCTACGGAGAGATTAGCGCTCTGGTGAATTTTCGAGTTGTCTCTTTTATACCCAATAATTACCTGACTAAACAGTATAAAATATACTACACATACCAGGAGAGACAGAATAAATAGTGCATAGTACTTTCCTTTTTTTAAAAGAATTTTTTTGATCTTTTGGTAACTATCAAAGGTGCCCAATGAGTGTGAGTGTGTGTGTGTGTGTGTGTGTGTGTGTGTGTGTGTGTGTTTTGTATAATTACTAACTCACGGTTTTATATATCTAATGCCATCTACTGCAGGCCTTTCCAATCATTTTTATTGATGTTCTGTTTCAGGGCTTAGCTAGTGGGAACTGCCGTAATTGGTTTCTCTGTCTCTTTGATGACTCCTATAATCTTTGAGAGCTTTCTTGCTTTTGAGCCATATCCTTCGGATATATCTCAATGGTGATAGTATAAATTACAGCATCGTAAAGACACTTAAAATAAACCTCTGTGGTTTTTCAGCAATTTTGTTTCACTTTTTTTCAGAAACTCCTGAGCTTTTATACCTAAAATAATTATAGTTTTTGATGACACAAAGCAAAAAATATCTACAGGTTTCCAAAATGGTACGCACACTCACAATCAGAAATATTTAGTTTCTTTCCCTGGATCCTTTGCCAAAAGTAGCCATTTTAATTATTTTTGGTTTACTTGTCTATAATTTCAAAATATAAGTAAATATACATTTGTAGTCCATATTTAGAAGGGTTTTTTTTTTTTTTTTTTAAATCGAAAACTGAAAGACTGAGAACTCTTAAAGCTGCATGACCTGGACTTGTATTTAGGTAAATACGTCTGATAGAAGAGTGCTTCATTTCATAGTGTTGGGGACTCAGAGAGCAGGACAGCTTCTCATCAGAGCAAAGCATAAATCCTTAAGAGAACATAGGTGGACTCTTATAAATGGAACATCAACTCATTTACATAATGATTTTTAGTTTACATACCGTTTTGCTATGAATATATTAATTTGATTTTTCATAATAACCTTATGAGCTTATATCCATGTTACAAATAGGAAATGAGGCACCAGGGAACAAATGTCTTGTCCAAGGCTTTGCCAAGTCCACATGGAATTCAGGTCTTCTGTCTCCAATTCTACCTTGTAATGCTACTGTCTCTCAACATAATTGCAAGTTATATGGCACTCTTACATGTTTTGATACATGTTTTCTGTGACTGCCACAAGTCACTCCAAATAGGTTTTAGAATTAGAAAATCCTCCACCTTTTTTGGAGATTCACAATACAATTAATATTTAATAGTCTGAAAATTTTTATATTACTGAAATCTGTTAATTTTATATTGTTTTCCTTTTTTTAACCAGGTTAAAATTTTTAATTAATTTTGTATTTCTTCATATTTCCCAATTTTTACAAGGCCACAGAATATTTTTCCCTACTGAACTAAGCCTACAAAGGTGTCAAAGCAGCAAAACTTGTTGTAAGCATGAGTTAATACACTTACTGGTAGCGTCACTCAGTGGTCATGGTTTTTTTTTTTTTTTTTTTTCCCAATATAAACCATGCCTGAGAATAATCTTCTATTTAGTCAGATATCTGTAGCAGGTCAGAGGCAAATTCTGGGTTACTTCTTTTACAATTAGATTCAGTTATTAGTTACTTAACAATCAGGATCTAAGTAATATACATGTGTACTGACAATATTTTACTCATTGAAAAATCCACCCATATTTAGTTAACAAAGTACCAGCAGCAGCCATAGCAGCAGGCAGGGTTTCTCTGTGTTGCTAGCAACAAGAAACCAAGCAAATCAAGCACCAAAACAGAAGCCTTCTGCATTTTCTCATCTGTGATGAGATACGTTGATGCTGGAGATGAATGAGCCTGAACATACAAAGAAATATTTACCATTGGAAAAGATGTTCTGCACTAAAAACAGAAGTGAGTATAAACACAAATACAGTGCAGCTATGAAGTTTTATGATTTCTGGAAATTTATGTTCAAAGTAATAAAAATAAATGCTACAATTACTTTGAATAATATAATATTCTTTATTATCTTAAGTTTTTGTCACTTTTCTTATAAGTATTCTAAGTCAATATGACATGTTTCAGAAAATAAAAACCGTTTTGAAGAGGAGACACACAGTAAGTTGGACTTCTTCCTCCATTCTAAAATTATGAGAATTTTTTTTGAGAATTTAAAATTTTTGAAATGAGTAGTTACACAGAGAGGTAGGGAAAATACTAGAGGATTTACATGTCCCTCAGAAGGTAGGGGTAAACTAAAAATACTATTTTCTTGGATGAATTCTTAAAAACAATGGGGCAATTGATTACTGGCTGGATTTTTTTTCCTAAGGTAATTTTATTTCATTCTTCCAGCAAAGACTACAGAATAGCTGTTTATTATGCACTAAGGATTCTAGTGAGACCTGCAGGGGACAGGATGCAAAGGGGAGAACTTGAGGTCCATGGTTGCCATTCTCAATGAGGTGGCAGACAGGATGAGCAGGCATATGATTCTTGTCAAGTTAGCATTAAAGTAAAGGGAGCTATGAAGTATTCGTAGAAATATGAGAAAGTATGGAGTATATGCATTATTTGCTAGAGCTGCTTAACTAATATGCCACAGACTGGGTGGCTTAAACATTAGATGCTGATTTCCTCACAACAGCAGTGACTGGGAGTTCAAGATCAGGGTGTTGGCAGGGTGGGTTTCTTCTGAGGCCTCTCTCCTTGACTGGTAGATGACAACCTTCCCTTGTGTATCCACATGATCTTCTTTCTGTACATGCCCATGTACTAACTTTCTTTTCTTACAAGGACATCAGTCATATTGGATTGGAGCTCATTCCCATGAACTAATTTTAACTCAATCACTTCTTTAAAGACCCTGTGTCCAAATGTAGTTACATACTGAGATACTTGGGGTGAGGATTTAACATGAATTTTGAAGGAACATACTCAGTAATAGAGTATTTAAGAAACTGGAGGACTTTCAGAAAGGGCGCTATCAGGAAGACTGAGGGAATATAATGTAGAATATTTTGTGGCTAGTGGTGATATTTGAGTTGAGCCTGAAAAAATGGAAGACTTGAGGAGTTGGAGAAAAGCAAAACTTTCTCCAGAGGGAAGGCTGTGTTATCAGAGGCCAGGAGGAAATGAAGGCCTGATGGACCCAAGAGATGGGTAACTGCATAGGTGGCTGTAGGGCACACAGGGGAAGTAAGAGGGAAAAAACTGTCACCTGTTGCTCTGTTGTGATGCACCAAGAGGGACACAGTTCCATGTGTAGTGTATTCCTATTCAGTAATGTTTAGACTGAATCTAATCCTCTAAAATACTCAGATGGTTGAACATCCCGGTCTGGGCCTTTGAAAATGCCAGTATTATGGAAGAAAAAATAATCTGGAAAACTGTTCTAGATTAATGAAGACTAAAAAGACAGGACGAAAAATTGCAATGTGTGATTGTGATTGGTTACTGAATACTAAAGAGGAAAATATTAATTTTTGAAAAAGCAACAAAGGACATTTTGGCATAATTGGATAAGTTGAAAATGGACTGTATGTTACATAAAAGCATTGTATTAATGTTAAATTTTCGGAATGACATTATTTTATTTCTGTTTACAAAGGAGAATAACCCAGGGATATATACTGGGGAATTCAGGAATGAAATGTTTTGATATCTGAAAATAACTCTGAAGTGGTCCAACATACACTCAAACTAACACCCCCCTGACCAACAAGCACACATTCACTAAGAGAAACAAATATAGCAAAAGTTTAAGTTGTCTAGATTCCCCAATGTTAATTTAAACGAGTGGCATATGGACAGTTGTTATACTGTTTTGCTTGTTTTCTCTAAATTTTCACATTTTCAAAGCGGAGGAGAATAAAGATTTCTGTTAGCATTTGCTCACGTTTTTTTCTTTTGCAACTTCTTTTATTTATTTGCTATTCATTGAATAGCTGTTAGTAAATGACTTTATGGCCATTTCACTCTGAGTTTATGGTGATTAGATTTACTTTATAATTATCATTAACAAATACGTTAATGTAGTAAGATTTCATTATAACCCTGAAAATGATTACTGAGTTTGATATCTGTGTGCCAATTTTTTTCCCCTTGAGTGGTAGCTTTGTATAGCAGAGTAGACCCTTAAAATGGTCCAACCATCAACTACTATTATAAAACATTTTATTTATAAACATTTATATTTTTCATGTTCATGAAATAATGTGGATTAATTTGTTATAAAATGAAATTCAATAAATATTAATTAAATATATGTAATTTGCCTATAACTGAGTCAGACACAGTTTCTACACTAAATGGAAGTTACACAGTTATCAATATACATTTATTAAAAATTTGAGGTGTAATGGAATGATGATTTTTATCTGCCTTAGGAATAGTAAGAAAGGTGGTATGGTTTTCTCATAACAGTGAGATTTGGAAAAAGAAACTTTGATAAATTACACTGAGGTCAAAGAAATGGGTTGTTCCGAAGAAATTTTGGCTTCCAGAAACATTCAGGAATGGATAATTCTCCTTATTTAGATTTGTAATCAGTGTTTTCCCTTTTAACCACTGGATCAGAAAATTTCTGGCAATAGCAAGTTCTTAGTGACCTGTTCTCTGCTGGCATCTGGAAGAAGTCATATTTTAGGAGGCTTTTCATCCACTAAGATGATTAATACCTGCTCAGATGTTAGTTGTTTTTCTTAGAGGAGTTGTGGACGTGCGTTGAGTCACTCACACCCCCATATCCTATCCCTGGTGTGATCTTGAGCATGTATTTTTAAGAGGGCTGGTTAGGTCAGTGCCAGTCTGTAACCATGGAATCAAACCAATTCAAATGTTGCACCATCTTAAGAACTTGGCAGGGGAAACATCACACTCCAAATAAACCTACCATTTTGTATGAGAATTATCAGAGTCTATTTCATCTGGTTTAGCCTTCCATGGAGAATTTAGCATTCATGAAAAGTACATCTCACTATTCAATAAGGTCCCAATAATGCAGTCACAAAATTAAAGCAAAATTAGCATTGACGATAATTCAATTTACAGTTTAACTTATAAATGCAATGACCTAAGAGAAAGTGGGCATAGTAGAAATCTTTCTTTAAAATATTTAGAACCCTGATTATTCCTAAATTAGACATCAGAGAAATATAAAATAAAGACTATTTACAATTTTGAGAAGATTTCATAGGATGATTTTTCAGAAGCTGACTAGCGAATGGGTCAAGTATGCTCTATTGACTGGGGTGACCAGACATAGTCTTGTGGCGGAGAGATCCAAAGGTGGAATTGCAGTGAGTGCATTGAATGGGCTCAGAGGTGGAACATTACACATCAAGAAAGAGAATAGACATGGAAAACTAGGAGTCCAAAGGTAAGAAGAATGATTTTGGTCTATACAATATTATCAATATTATTAAGGAATTTAATTACATAATCAAGTTATTAGGGAGTGCAGATTGAACAATTAAAATTGATTATTCCAATTTATTGCTTCATAATTATTGGTGTCAATTATGTAATTGGTCTGTCTCATTTGACCAAGAACTTTTACAAAATAAGCTACATGAATATACGCTGGCATAGTCATTAATATCTGACAAAATAGACCTTAAGGAAATACATGTCATTAGACATTAAGTAGACTACTTCATAATGCAAGAATCACCAAGTAGCAGTATAAAATCTAATTTGGAATGAGCATAATGACATATGGCACAGAACATAAAAATTGACAACTAGAATGAAAAATTTTCGAATACATATAATAGTGGGAGATTTTAAAGCAACTCCACCTAATGGTAATGCATACTTTGCCACTGTAAAATACACATTTTAGGTACACATGAACCATTTACAAATTTGTGTGCATTCCAATCAGTTGAGTGTGTTCTCTGACCACAGTGAAAACTATGTAGTTATTCATGACAAAACTAAAACCAAACAACAACAACAAAACCAAACTGGAAGCATTTATACTTGCAAATTAAGAAATATGTTAATACAAAAATTATAAGAGAAACGAAATCACAGTGAAAATCAGAAATATCATAAACTAAATAATAATACAAATACATTTAAAAATTGCAAGATTGTATTAATGATGTGTTTAAAGAGAAATTTATGCCCAAAGTTCTTTATTTATAGCAACTCAATTCACAATAGCTAGATTGTGCAACCAACCTAGATGCCCTTCAACAGATGAAAGAGAAATGTGGTATATATACACAATGGAATATTATTCAGCCATAAAGAAAAATCATATTATGGCACTTGCAGATAAATGAATGGAACTGGAGAATATCATGCTAAGTGAAATAAGCCAGTCCCCCAAAACCAAAGACTGAATCTTTTCCCTGACAAGTGGATGATGATATATAATGGGGGTGGGGAGTGGGGGATGAGAGAAGAATGGAGGAAGTTTAGATTACGTAGAGGGGAATGAGAGGAAGGAGGGGTATGAAAAACGGTGGAATGAGACAGACATCATTACCCTATGTATATGTATGATTGATATGAATCTACATTATGCACAACCATAGAAATGAAAAGATGTACCCCATTTGTGTACAATGAATCAAAATGCAGTCTATAGAGCTGAAGAAATAACTCGTTTTGGAGAGTGCTCGCCTAGCATGCCCAAGGGCCGCTGTTCGAATTCCCCGAACTTCAGGGGAGGAAAAATGCAGTCTATAAAATAAATAATAAAAAAAAGAAGAAAACTTCAAAATCTGGTCACTAGGCCTCAATTTCAAGAAGAGCAAATTAAATCCAAAAAATAGATTAGGAATAAAATGATACAATAGCAGAAAAAATGAATGGGATGAACAAACACATATGTAATGGGATTCTCAAAGTCAAAGTTGCTAAATTTAAAATATGCATAGTAACTATTACATGCGATGGTGAATAATTGCAAAGTTCTACATTAATATAACGAAAAAGCCTCAGATGTTACTATGACACTTCTTTATTTTCTAATATACCAGAGGATACACAAACAATGCAGTTAAGTGTAATAAATAGGACTGGGGTTGTGGCTAGCACCCTTGCCGAGCACATGTGAGGCCCTGGGTTTAATCCTCAGCACCACATAAAAATAAAATAAAGATATTGTATCCACCTACAACTAATATATGTGTACTTATATATATATTACATATATATACACACGCATATATGTGAGTAATAAGTAAAAATTTAAAGATAGCAAAGAAATTAAATGGACCTTATTTGCAAACTATATAAAAATGCTAGAGGTTCTACACATAATTAGTATTAATTAATAAAAGAAGATTACAAGTTGACTGACTTCAGGCAGTGTACAGAAATCATTGTGGTTATATTATCAATAAAGCTAGAATTTAAAACTTCATAAGACACTATTTAGAAAAATTGTAATAGTTCTAAATACATGCAAGAATTCCATGTGGAAAATTGTAAAATATTGCTTAGAGAAATTAAATAACACTTAAGCAGAGCGACATATCACGTTCACAGACAATTAGACAATAGTGTAAAGATGGCTGTTCTAAGGATATTGAAAAATGTCACTCAATATCTCAATCCTCTTTAAAATTGTTTTAGGGTTTTTGTCTTTTGTTTGTTAGCTTGTGTGTGTGTGAGGGGGAAGGAGGGTGAAAGTGGAGAAAATTTTCATTTTAAAATTGAAGTCAAAAATTTTCACAAGTCTGAAACACTTTTCGGGTGTCTTGAGGAGTTCATAGCCCCAAGCACTGTGCCTACAGGACCTAGTAGGTAGAATGGTCCCTATGGTCCCTTTGGTCCCGGTGTTCCCAGGCTTGTGGTCTTATCACTATGATACCTTCTGCCTCTGTTATAATGACTCACGTGTTAATTTTATTATAAATTAGAAAAATCCATGTATGTGGTTTTGAATGATTTTGCTTTAAATTTTATATAGGTATGTGCTAGAAAATTGTTTTAACTGAATGATGAAGTTTAAACAAACATATTTTAAGTGAAATCTGTGCCATTACATATTAAGGATTTTTAAAAATTTTTTATCGATTGCAGCAACAGGAGAAACATGTTTGAAAAATAGGGAATATTTCTACAGATTTCCAGAAAACTCAAGAATTTACAGCTTTAGCTTGTATAGTTTTTCACTGTACTTTTCTGCCCTCTAGTGGTTATAGAGCAAAGTCCAAAGAAAAATTTCAGTAAGAGCCAGAAGACTAGTTTTTGAAAAACTTATTTAAGTTTAGCCTGCTTCCCTGAGTAATGTAGTACGAAATTTAGAACTTTTGTGCATGCCAACAGCATGGACATCAGCATACACCTGTGGATGATTTTAATGTGTTTTAGTATTTGTGGATTAAGCAAAAAGACTAATTAAAATTATTTACACATTGAAAAATAGGAAAAGAATAACAATGATAACTATAAAAACAGTAATTATAGATCTAATTTATTGACTCCCTAAGTGTTCAACACTTTTCATACATTACCTTATTTTATTTGTACAATGGTTCCAGAAGCAGGTCCACATATTATAGATGAGGGAATTCAGGTTTGGTGTGGTTAAGCAGTTTGATTAAGGACAAATATTAAATAATAACAATAGCTAACATTTATTAAACAATTTTAGTGCTAGAAACTCTGTTAATTACTTTTTATGTCTCTATTTGTCAGTGTTTATAGTAGGAAACAGAAACTATCATAGGTGTTAGGTATAAAGCCACCTTTCTCTCCCGCTACAGGAACCACCTGTCAATCTGCATTATGCCCGCCTCTCCCATTAGAGGAACCCAGCCTCCCAACCCACCTGTCAATCTGCATTACGCCCGCCTCTCCCGTTACAGGAATTTCCGGCTTACGTTGCCATAACCTTCCTGCCTCCCACATTCCATTCTAATATGTCATTGGTCCATCAGTCAGTCTATAATAATTCTCCTCCGCGATTGGTTCCTCCCAGCCCACGAAATTCCCATAACTAAAAAGAAACCCTACGCCATCTCCTTCTTTTCCTTTCCCCTTTCCCCCTAGCGGGCACGATTCGTCCGCATAAAATAAAAAGTTCCTCGTGTGGGATCTGTGTCTGCGGAGCGTTTTTCTGGGAGTTATCCACGAACCAAAACTGCCCCTAACATCTGGCCTAACATTGGTCTAACAATAGGGACTGAATGCAAATTGGGTTAATACTTCAAGTGAGATCCTACTTACTCATAGTAAGTGAGAAGTCTGTTCTTAGGTGGACCTCCGGTGATGACCATTCAAACAATGTCAACTTTCTGGAAGCTTCTGGGAGCTTCCACCTCTAAGATCGTCACTGTGGGAATATAAGAAATCTCACAACACTGGAAAATCTGAAATATGGATGTAAATCCTGCTGCAGAAAAACCTCCTATATCAACCACTTTTCTCACCATCAGAAGCAATCAAGTCTTGAAGTAGGATGACCACTGACTAGCTTACGTCCTGCTTCTCCCTCTGGTTGGCAGGTACAATTAACATCCAGAGCTCTTGCTGCAAAGGAACCTGGGAAGTGTAATGTTCATCTCTCAGCCCCTGTGGTCCAGGATAGAGCAGAGAAACAGGAGGGAAAGAATGTTGAGGATAATCAGCCACTTCCAGCTCAACAAAATTTTACCACTGAGCCCTCATAGAGATAAATATTTTTTTCATTGTATAGATGAGAAAATAAAAGCAGTAGTGCTAAATGACCTACTAGAGAAGGTAGGACTTTCGGTTTCTCTTGTTCCAAAGCACATGGCATCTCATTATCTCAATATGACTGCATGATAGCATCATTAATTCTATGCTATACTAATGTGGACCCCTGCCCCAACATTTTCCCATTTTTTAAAAAATCAGGATGAGACCCAGATTCAACAAGAAATGAATTAAAGATGGTGTTCTCTGCTTGTCTTCTCAGTGAGCTGGTCCTCCAGGGTTTGGATAAAAAAGAAACAAAATTAATAGACAGCCCTTTCATTGCTCATGTTCTTGAAAGGAAACAAATGTATTTACAAACATCTGTGAGTTGACCAGGCAAAGGGAGCTAAGGTCATTTGCTGGCAGTAGAATGCAAAGGTAGTTGGCACATTTGAAAAAAGTGAGGTGTGTAACTACTCAGCAGAGTAGCATCAGGCATTGGCCAGGAAAGATGGGGACACAGCGGATGTTGTTTTGTCTGTGCAGTCTGGAGGCCTCCCAAACATGTATCTACCACCTCCCTCTGCACCCCCTGTTCACCAACTCTGTCCTTCTGCTTCAGAAGTGGGATGGGATCCACGTCAGGCCAGAGTGCCTGGAAACTGAAGATAGACCAGGAATATTCTGATGGCAGCCTTTGAGGCAGTCATTTAATGATTGTGCTTTAAGGAAATTCCCATAAGATCCCTCCAGATGTCCTGGTTCTTTTTCCTTCTGAGGTGTAGTTGTCTTTATTTTCAGTCTTGGAACAACTCAGGATACTTATAAGAAATCCCTTTTCTTTCTTGTTTAGAGTCAGTTTCTGGAGTTTCTTACTAATATCCGAAGACCATGCTGGTCAGGAGATGAAGACCTAATCCTTTCCCCCTGATGATCCTGAGGTGCTTTCCTGGAAGTTCAAAGGAGGCCACACCATTTCCCATTCCACTCCTGAAGAGTTTGCCCTCCAAGTTGGAATAACGTCATGAAGATGTGAGCAGTCTCGCAATCTACTGTGTAATATTTTTAGCAGCCTGTGACACTGTTTAGGCCAGTTTCTTCTCAGAGCTACCAACCTAGGCATGTGCCTCTAGGAGGAGAATGCCGGCAGAGCGGGTTTTCTTAACATGTTATCTGAAGAGTGGGACAGAGAGATGCTATCCTTGCCTGAATAGGGAGTTGGAACGCACAGAAGCAATCAAAACCTGTGAAGAATAAGAACCCAGGGAGGCATGGAGCGATTTTTTACTTTATACTCAGATCCTGTGGGTATGTGGTAGTTGTATAGACTTCATTTCTAGAAAATCTTTTGCAAGGCTGAATGAAAGCATTGGCTCTTGACCCCATCTAAGTGTGTATCAGCAGCATTTGGGGAGTTTTTTGTTTTTAAACTCAGAAACTAATATCAAACCCCTGATGATTGTGATCTAGTGCATCTGAGTAGATCAGATGGGGCTCAGAAATGCACATGTTTAAAATCGTGTGTCTTGATAAATGCTCACCCTAGTTGTGGCCATTAGCCCAACATTGATAGTGCTGTGACGTCACATGATAACTCGGGCAGAAGAGTAGTAATAAGCAAGTTGAAAAAGCTTATGTCATAAATTAGTAATGCTTGCTTCCTGCATTAGAAATAGCTGATTTGAATTTTAGGAGTTTGAGAATTAAAAGTGTCAGAATCAAAATGTAATGTTTTTAGGGAATTGATTCTTGCTTTTTTGAAAGGCACCTGGCATTCATAAAAACAGGAGTCTATAAAGGTGCTAAGGTGCCCTCAAGTGGCCAAACTCTAAATTACATTTTAGTGAAAAGACATGAAAAAGATGAGAGGAAAACATTCTTTGGAATCCATAATTTTTAATTTAAGACTTTGTTAACTGTGTTCTAAAAAAGGAGATATGGATACAAGTTTTGACTTTTATATAAAATTCCATGCAAAAACTGGTGATGAATTATTTCCATGCTCAAGTTTCAGGTGGATTAAGAATGTATATTGCTTTAGAAGATCCACATTTTCCTTTTAATTAATATTTCTTATTGGAATCCTGACTGCATTAGTGTCTGCAGTGACATTCTTAGATTCATTTCCCATCAAAATGCATGGGATTAAACCTTGTGGGTTAAAACTGAAAAATAAGAACCTTTGTTTTCAATGAGGATCATTTGTTAATTTGCCTAATAATTATTAATTCAATACCTATTTCACAGGCATACCTCTGTGGGCATTGGGATTACAGTTGTCAACCAGATAAACAAGATCCCTGAGCAGTAGGGTGTGTGCAGATATATGTGGAGTTTGTGCTGAGAGAAAACAGAGTACTCAAGCAATGCCCAACCTAACTTTCTGTCACTCCTAAATAATAAACAAAATCAATACAGATTATTTAAAATTCTTTCAAAGAAATAAACCTGGAGGAAGGTTAGAATCGGGTAACTATGCTGGCAATTTTAGATAGACTCAGCAGGGATACGCTGTTTGAGGTGACAGACATTTAGTTGAGATATGACAGAAGAAAGAAAAGCTGTGTGAAAAATAGGAGAGGGGAAAAGGTACAAAGAGTCCAAGGAGGAAAAGAACTGAGACACGGGAAGAGAAAAGAAAGCACAAAATCCAAAGCATAGAGAGAAGTGGGGCAAAGGAATAAGATGTGGTAGACACTAACTTGCTCTTACCTCTTGCAGTTCATCCCAAGGTTTTTGGGAAGCTCTTGGAAGGTTTTTAAGCAATGCCCTACAGTACAGAATAAGCCAATTGGTTTGAAATTTTATAAAAACCACTCATGTAGTTGGTATTGATGGATGTGAGGCAAAAAAAAGAGACATCAGTCAGGAGGGTGTTATAGTCTGGGCAAGACAAGATGCTGGCTTGAACTAAGATAGTAGAAATGGAGATGCAGAGAAGTGAAAGGAGCTAAGACAAATATGTGAGGGGAAAACTGAGAAGTTTTGCTAAGAATTTAAATGTGAGGGATAAGAGGAGAGAAGAAGGATGACATCATAGTGTTTGGGGGGAGGGTGGTGCTGTTTATGTGACAGGTAATACGGAAGCAGGAATCCGGATAAGATGGGTTTGTGACCTCTGAGACAGACAAATAAGATATGTGCATCAAATTGTCAGAAGGCGGACAGCTGTAAGAGCTTAGAACTTGGAACAGAATTAGAACCTGGACTCTAAACTTGCCAATCATAATCTAAGCATGTCATGTTATATAAAGACATGGAAATGAATCATCTAGCAAGAGCTGAGAAGAACAAAGGTAAACTGGACCAAGCTTTGGGCGTTTCAGCTCTTTGTGGTCTAGATGCGGTGACGATGCAGTAAAGTCATCCAAGGAGACTGAGGTGAGAGGCGATGAAAGCAAAAAGTGAGATGTTGCAGAAGTAAAGAGTCGTGTCCCAAGGAAGTGTGGCCAGGCATGTGGAATGCCACTGGGAATAAGGTAAGATAAGAACTAGAGAGTGTTCACTGCATTTTGCAGTGTGGAGTTTTTCAAGAGCTTGACAAGAACACTTTCAGAGAAGTGGTGTAGAGAAAAGCCAGACTGGAACACTTGGAGTGATGAAATAGTGTCGTCAAGAAGAGATATCAAGTATAAATTTTCCAGAAGTTTGTTGTACTCGGGAGCAAAGAAAGATGATGGCAACTTGACATTTTTTCAAGTATTTGTTTTGGTTCCCACAAAGGAAAGTTTTGAAAGAAAGTTTTCATATCAGATCAGCATCTCAAGAGAACAAAAAAAAAAAAAAAAAAAAAAAAAAAAAAAAAAAAAAAAACTCAATGATGTAGGAAGGAAGTCCTTTAGAAAGGGAAGAGGGGCGACCAGAGCTCAAGTAGGTCAGTCAGTCCTTAGGAAAGGGACAGCTTCGGCACAATCGTGGCAGGAAGGACAGAGCGTGGCTGTGGATGTGCACTGGGTTCATTCTCAACTGGTTCCATTTGGACCCCTTGGAAAATCTTGTAGCTATGAATTACAACAGATTGCGTTCTTTTCCAAAGTTTCTTTATGTGCTCCAAAATTTGAACCATCAGGCTAAATAAACTTCACTATGGAACTTTCCGATCTTTTAATTTTCTTTGCATGTATTGTGAATGTCCAAAACGGGAGTTTATATTACATGCAGCATTCTCCAAATTGATTTAAACTTTTCTCACGAATTACCCTTTATATTGTGGCAGTAAGTTTTTGAAGGAACACTTCAAGAAATTCTGAAAGATCAAAAGGACTAGTGTTTCTTTTGTAAAATTTGATAAAGAATTTCGTCTTTATATTTTGTCAGAAACCTTGTTTTTCTAGCACTCAAATAAAAGAAAGAGGACATTAAACAGTAAATGTGGAATATTTATAGCTATTTCCTTACCTTTCCTTAATAAACTGAATACTTTTTTCTGATATTGAAATATGAATAAAATCCTTTTTATTTATGAATTGGAATAAAAATGTATCACAATTACCTGCCACTTATGCTTTGAATGCAGTAAGATTTAGCAACTTCCTCTGCCTCATACACCATACTTCTGTCTTGTAGAAGGTATTTCACAAGTACTTGTTGAATGAATGAATAAATATGAATTCTCATTTACTATGCCACTTATTAAAAAGAACTCATGTGCTCTTGCACTATTTGTAAGTTTGAAGTTTTCTATCCCTCTATTGGAATGGAAGGAATGGTTTTATCGTTAGAGTGGATTCCAGAATGGGGGTGGAGTGGGGAGGAAATAGCATTTTCCCTTGTCTATACCAATCAAGAACTTTACTTTTTATAATTAAGAATTAATTAAATAGTAGATTTTCAACTATACAAGAGCTCATTTTTAAACCTATGGCAGTAGACTTAATCTGCACATAGTAAAGGAATCAAAAATTCATATTGAATCATAGTAATCAGACTTTAAAGGACTTGCCTTAATTAAACAGCACAGAAAATTACACATATTTCTTTCATTTGGGGAAATGCAGGAAAGCTCAATTGCTCCAGGTCATTTTCTCAAGGAGACCAATGATATCTGAAATGACACTTAACGGAATCCTTTATTTCATGATCAGATCTGGATGCAATATTTATCACGTTCAAGCCACTCTGCAAGGTGCTGCAAATAGAATATACTTTACAGTCATTCATACAATCATCACCTATTTTGGATTTATTTTTTGACAAATGATCTTCACCTGCCTTTTGTTTAGTGAATTCTTTCCTCAACCTCCTTTTTCTTTCCTTTGCTTATTATTCTTTAGTATTGTTCATCCTGCATTGGGAGCCTCTCTGCAGAGCTGTGAGAGGCCCTAGAGGAAGGTGGGCTGGGTACAGCCTGCTTCAAATGTGTTTGCACCCTCTTGCCCCTGGGGGTAGCAGGAAGGTCCCTGGGGGCTCTGTGAAGTCCAGTGTGACACAGGTGTCTATTCTGGACTGGCGTGGCATGTGTGCACACACCTGTGTGTTTCTCCACGTGCATCTGCAGGTGCACTGAGATCTTCTTTTCCGGTTGACTCAGATCAGCGGGCACACCACTGTCTGTTATTCCTACTTTATTTTCTGCTCTGTCACTTCCATGGCAGAGATAGCTTTTCTATATACTTCCTCTTTCAGTTCTACTTCCCTGGCCTCTGCTCCGCTACACAAAGCCATCAGGCTGGTCCCTCTGCCCACCTGCTGGCTGGAGCTCTGCTGACCAACAGGGACCCCGTTTGCTCCTTATGGTGTGGTGCCTTTAGGGTGACCCTGCTCTGATCACGTGCGCAGGCTCTGCTGAGATCCTGTCCGTTCCCAGTGCCCTTGATCTAACTTTCACCCTACTCCAGAGCTCACATTCATATATTCTCATTCAGGGTTAGGGGGTTTCCTTAATTTTGTTGAAGGTGAAGTGATCCTTTCTTCTTTTCTTTCTTTTTTTTTTTTTTTTTTAAATTGGTGTCTAAGGAGAGAAGCAGAGTCTTTTCTTCAGCCTTCTTTTCCCAGGCTTAAATGGAGAGTAAGGGGGTCGGGGAGGGAGAGAGGGAGGGAAGGAGGGAGGAAAAGGAGGAGAGGAAGGGAGGGAGGGGGAGATAGCTAAAATTTGTTGGTGGTAGAAAACTAGAGTTTAAGATTTAAAGGTGGGGAAGTTTTTGATGGTGACAAGCTTGAATACGGATGTAGTGTCAGAGGTAGAGTGAAGGTAAAGCATATTGGAAATTAAGAGGGGGAAGTGGGCGACCTGACCCAATCATTCAGGGGAAAGTTGAGGGATAATCGCAGTCATTGGGGTTGAAGGGAAGTCTGTGAATTATATCACAAAGTTCTAGAGAACGGCCTTACTTGGAAGCTGTGAGGTGGTGAAGGAGTGCAAATGTGAATATCCTATGCTGTGTTGAAGAGAGAAGCCGCAGCCAGGACGGTGTCAGGGACGCAGCCCATCACAGATGCAGTGAGCAGTGCAGGCTTAGGAGGGCACTGTCCCCAAGCATCAGCAGAGCTGGCTGGAAGCTGGGAGGGTGACAGATTGCCTACTGAAGTGCATCTCGCATCTTGCTGTTGGAAGAGAATAGAGAATGGCTCCCGCTTTTGCATTTGTCACAGGAGCATTGGCAGGAGCCGGGCTTGTGCCTTTCTCTGTGTGTGTGTGTGTGTGTGTGTGCATGTGTGTGTGTGTGTTTAAATTTTTAAGTCTCTCTCTTCTTTTTAATGATACACGAAATCTCTGCTAAAACCTGTGAGGAACTTTCTAATTTCATTAAATTTTCAGGTGTATTTTTGCTGCTTCTTAATGAAGTCATGATGGAGTAGAAAAATGCTATTTAAAGCCTGATTGTGGCTGCTGCGGCTTTTTAATGGAATTGCTTAATTTATCTCCGGGGAAAGGACTTCTTTTGTTGATGGAAGTGCTGAGATCGGCTCTGATGGCGTTTTTGCTTGAAATGCAGGGCTGTGGGGGTAGTTTGGATGGAGTGGGTGGGAGGAAGACAGAGGCCAACTGTGGACCATACAAGTTACAGGTGTGTGGAGTCACAGAGAAAGAACAAGACTGAATCGAAGAGAAGCATCAAACTAGAGGGGAGGAAAGCTTCATGGACACGACGTAAGGAGACATCCTGTGGCTTGTGGCTTGCTGCTGCATGTGGACAGTGATGTGCATTTCTGTGTCAGAGAAGTGAGAACAATATCTAGAAAGTGAAGACCTTTCCTGCATTGGCAGGTCACCTCCCCATTCCATACTTCCCCACTGGTTAGCACCAAGTTTCCATGGAAGTATCTAGTTTGAAAGAGCCTGTGCTGCTTATGTTTTGGTGCAGTACAAAAGGTTGGTAGATCAATCAGAACAGGGCATGGCTTTGTGTGGCAGGAGACTTGGAAGACCATGGCCTAAATACAACGGGAAGTTTATTTCTCACATCTAGGGGAAAGCAGTCCTTCTGAGGTCTGGTGGCTCTGTGGCTGTTAGGGGCTAGTGCTCCGGCCAGATCTCCACTCTGCCACCCTGAGTATGGCTCTCATCCGGGCAGTCCCCCACGTGGTCACTCCAGGAGACCATCACATCTGCATTCTGGGGGGCAGGAGGAAGGAGAGCATATCCCCTCTTTCCTACTGAAGCTTTCTGGAAGTTCCCTAAGAGGCTTCCATTTACACAGGACTTTAAAGGTACTCCATTGACCAGTACTATTGACAAGGAAGGCTGGGGAAGAGGCTTTTAGCTGACTGCAATTTGCCTAGGTAGAAAATTGGTATTCTATTATTTTGAGAGGTAAGGGAAGAATGTGAACTTGGAGGGTGAAGGAAACTCAGAACTGTCTATGGAAGAGCCAAGCAGCAGTGGAGAACCATGCTATGAAGAGAACCAACTAGGAAGGAAATGCCTCTTTATCCCTCGCCCCTTAACCCGCCCTCCTGAATGTTCAGGAATTTACTGGAAGAGACAAGTAGGATTGCTTCAGGGTGTACAATGGGGCCTCAAGCAATTCTTGGATATTCTACATGACTTTAATAAAGCTTATCTATGTCCAGGGCACAGAGATTTACCAGGGGCCAAGAAGCCCCTTAGCTCACTTCTTAGGTTGTGACAGCTCAGATTTCCCTTCCTCTCTAGTCGTTGTCACCCCACCCCCACATTTATACCTCTGTATCCCTCATATGAAACATCTGTGTTGGTAAAAATATTTGGTTATGGATCTTTTAAAAGTCTTTCTAGTAAGTACCATCTCTTTCTTTTATTAGACAAATATGTGTTCTATGAATTCAGGGTCATTGTCAAGATCTTGGCCAGTTATATAAACCTGGATCTGTAGACTGAAAGTCTGATTTTCATTGCAAATGCCCTATTTGCAGGCTTCTCTTGGAATGTCTAGGGGAAACTGAAGGAGGTGTCAGGACCTGTGTTGAGGTTGGTACAGGATTGAGATTCCCAAATGAAGGAGAAAAATAAGGAATTGTGATCTGAGTCTCCTACACTGTGCTCTGGGAAGAAAAACACTCACCCTTAGAGGGGAAGAATCAGAAAACATGCTTTCCAATTTGGAGCACAGCAACAACACAATGAATTGGCCGATGTGGCTGCCAGGACAATATTGGTACCACTGCAGAGTTCCTTAGGCCTGTTTCCAGGAGGCTTGGTTTACAGTCTTGACAAAAGTAGTGGCAAAGGAGAATTGAATGGATTTATAATTTTATTACAGTAGGGTGTGCTTCAAAATTTTCAAATGAAATCTGAGCCCCTGATATTTTTATTTGACTGGTATAATTTGTGAAATAAAGGACACCATATTTAAAGTTCAAAAACTTAATTTGTAGGTATGATAGAAATTACAATTGATAGTGAATTTTTCTCAACAAAAGCAGGAATTCTCACAACTTTGTTCTTAAGACCATTTTCTACTCTGACAGACCCCAAAGAACTTTTTCTTTTCTTTTTTTTTTTTCGGGGGGTACCGGAGTTTGAACTCAGGGGCACTCGACCACTGAACCACATCCCCAGTCCTATTTTGTATTTTTTTTTAGAGACATGTTCTCCCTGATTTGCTGAGTGCCTCACTTTTGCTGAGGCTGGTTTTGAACTCTTGATCCACCTGCCTCAGCCTCCTGAGCTGCTGGGATTACAGGCATGTGCCACTGTGCCCAGCAGAACTTTTGATAAATATACTAATAGTAGAAATTAAAGTCAAATTTTAAAATTTTATATTCGCTCATTTAAATCCCCCAAACAATCCCATTTCATGTTAACATAAATAAGATATTTTGCTGCACGTGGTGATACATGTCTGTAATCCCAGCTACTTGGGACATTGAGGCAAGAAGATCACAAGTTTAAGGCCATCCTGGGAAACTTTTGAGACCTTGTCTCTAAATAAAAAATAAATAGGACATGGGATGTAGCTCAGTGTCATATCACCATTGGTTTCTAGCCCCAGTGTGTGTGTGTGTGTGTGTGTGTGTGTGTGTGTGTGTGTGTAATTATAAAATAATTATTTTTCAAATAAAAATTTAGTGAAAAGAGTGACAGTGTTTTCATATTTTTGCAAATCTCATTAACCTGGATCCTAATTGAGGATTGTTGGATTATATCTGCTTTTACACATCAATTTCTTTTTTTCTGATAGGTTGCTGTGGTTGAAAGAAATGAAGAAAATCCAACTTTGTACCACACATCATGTATGTAATTTAAAAGGGAGGAATATATTAATAGCCTTTAGATATCTCTGAATAGTCTTCCTTGATCCTACAACCAAACTAACAAATTAGTAGCTCCTTAAAGATTAACTATAGTTTGGAATCTAAAATTATATCAATAAGATTTACATTACATTAGACTCTACTGGTCTACAAAGTAATTTGAATTTACCTTTGTGTGATTTTGCATTATGATGCATGGAACATTTAGAAAATATTGTGACGCTGAATTATGCAGGTTTTCCCAATGTTTTTGAATTTCATTATACAATATTAAGAAATTCTATTCATTAATTTACCCCTAACAAATGCCTAAAGAAAGTCTTTAAGTATTGGAAAGCTGTCAAGCTAATGGAAGCTTTCACTTGAAGCTTAAATTAATATTGGCAATAAATACTGTCAGTTATTTTTCCTAAGTGATGTACTCACTTTATTCATTTTTGAGAAACTATCTGCCAAAATATCCAGCTCTGAAGAACCATATCTGTCTACCAGTTGTCCTTTTCATTAAAAATTGTTTTATGAACACAGTAGCTAGTTCAGTTCACAACTTAAACAACTGTCCAAATGATTTTTCCTGTAGAAAAATAGAAGTGTCTTAAATAAACCTCTCATTTCATCACATGGAATTTTTTTTTAAATTTCTTTAATTTTTTTATTGTAAACAAATGGGGTACAACTTGTTTCTCTGTACACAAAGTAGAGGTATAACATTTGTGCAATCATACATTTACATAGGGTAATGGTGTTTGATTCATTCTGTTTTCCTTCCCCCCATCCCCTCCCCGCCTCTTTTCCCTCTACACACTCCCTCCTTCCTCCATTCTTGCCTCCCTCCCATCCCCCATTATGTATCATCATCAGCTTATCAGCAAGATCATTCACCCTTTGGTTTTTTGAGATTGGCTTATCTCACTTAACGTGATATTCTCCAATTTCATCCACTTGCCTGCAAATGCCATAATTTTATTATTCTTCATGGCTGAGTAATATTCATATATATATATATATATATATATATATATATATACACACACATACCACAATTTCTTTATCCATTCATCAGTTGAAGGGCATCTAGGTTGGTTCTACAATTTAGCTATTGTGAATTGAGCAGCTATGAACATTGATGTGACTGCATCACTGTAGTATGCTTTTTTAAAGTCCTTTGGGTATAGGCCAAGGAGTGGGTCAAATGGTCATCACATGGAATCTTTAAAATACATTTTCTCAAGGGTCCAGATTTACTAACATCAATAATTTTCATTTTTTAAAGAGGGACATTCTTAAATGACATTGAATGTATTGACTGTGAAGAAAATATTGACCACTAGCCAGTTTGGTGTCACTGCCTTGGTTCATTCTAAAGGGTCAGTGGTTCAGTTTATCGTTGTTTTGCAAGTTCAATGCAAATGTCACAATAGTGAAAAGAGCAAATAAGGAATTCATCTTATTAAAAAGGATCTGAATTTACTATCTACACGAAGTGGGATTGGGAATTTCAAGTTAATTTTGAGAAATCTTCAACTAAAGTATCCAGTGATGATAGCATTAGATTTTAGTGTTGAGTTATATTTTTGAACACCTTGAAAATGAATATAACATAATCTAATTTTTTACCTCCATTAAATATGTAACTTACTAAACAAACCTATATTCTGGTGACTGATAATATCTAGTAATGCCAGGTGTGGTGGTGCATGCCTGTAATCCCAGCTACTCCAGAGCCTGAGGCAGGAGGATGGAAATTTCCAGGCCAGTCTGGGCAACTCAACAAGACCCTGACTCAAATTAAAAAAAAAAAAAAGGCTAGGGACATGGCTCAGTGGGACGTGCTTGCTAGCTTGTATGAAGCCCTGGGTTCAAGTCCTAGTAATACCAAGAAACAAAAAAATTCTAGTAGTAACTCGTGACTGAAGTGGTTGAATATTCTCCCTTCCCTGCTAATTCACTTCTTCAGAGAATACAGTTTATGAAGCAGCAGACAGGAGATGATATTGTCTGAGTTCCATCTTGATGAAAGATAATGGGATAAGAAAAAAGGACCTTTAACTTATATACTATTTAAAAATATATTTCATAATGACCGCATTTTGTTCAATAGATTCTGACCTCCTATTCCTTGTAAACATTTCTTTCAATCCTTCATTAACATTGTTAATCTTTGTTATCCACTGAGGTGACCATTTCCATGCAGTGAGTCCATCTTACAAAGAGTAGGGATCTCATTTATTCTTACTAATCATTTTTGGCTAACCACAGGGCACAGTTTTACAGGCGTGTCCCAGGCCGTCTTTGTCAGCTCTCTTTGTTCACCTTCTCTTCTCTCCCAGAAACCTCATTTGCCATTTATTCTTCTTTGAAGTTGCCAGTTTCTTTCTGACCCTTAGGTTTTCTCTCTCCTCAAGGCAGAGCATAATCTCATCTGTCTTTTTTTTTTCCCCTTCCTGTAGAAAAATAAGCCTACAGACCTTTATGTACTTGTAGATGTTAACTGAAATCAACATGGGAGATGTCAAACATTTAAAACCGAATGAGCCAGACGTCACTACCCTGTGTAATGTATGATTACATGAATGGTATGAATCTACATCATGCACAACCATAGAAACGAAAAGATGTACCCCAATGTGTACAATGAATCAAAATGCAGTCTGTAAAATAAAAAGCAAAAGTCGGTTCAGTCTTTGCATCTTCTATCTTGGAGCTGAGCTGCTCCTGTTACATATACTCCTTCACCAGCTCATGGCTCCATCAACTTTTCCGTTGCAGTAAGCCCTGCTGGAATTCACTTCCTTTCCCATTCAGTGAGGATTTTTTAAATTACATATTTAATTATCTTCCATTTTTTCCATCTTCTGTGGGTTGAAATTGTGTCTCCAATTTTTTATGTTGCAGTTCTAGCCTCCAGTGGATAGAAATGTGGGGAGTTAATTAGGTTTAGATGAGGTCATAAGCATGGGGTTCTCAGGATGGGATTAGTGTATTTTTTTGGTATTGGAATAAAGTTTTTAATTTGTTCTAATTGGTTATACATGACAGTAGAATGCATTTTGTCACATCGTACACAAATGGAGCACCACTCCTTCCTGTACATGGTGCAGTCATACTGGTAATGTAATCATACATGTCCATCTCATTCCACCCCCCACATGTCCTTCCCACCCCCACCGCCACTCCCCTCTGCACAATCCGAAGTTCCTTCATTCTTCCCTAACCATTGCCCCACCCCCCATTATGAATCAGCATCTGCCTATCAGAGAAAACTTTCAGCCTTTGGGTTTTTGGGTTTGACTTGTTTCACTTAGCATGATATTCTTAAAGAGACACCGGAGAGTTTGCTCCTACACTGTCAGGAAGAAAGTGTCTGTCTGCAACCTAAGGAGGGAGTCCTCATCTGAAAATGATCATGCTGTCACCTTGATTGCAAACTCCCAGCCTCCAGAACCATGAGAAATTAATGTCTGTTTTCTAATTCACCTAGACTCTGGCATTTTCTTATGGCAGTCTATGCCGATAAGATGTCACCTACCTGGAAAAACTCCAATCCTAGGTCAATTTCACTGCCCCTATGTTCCAAGTCCACATTGCTTGATTGAGCTGCTCTGCAGATCTTGAGATTTCCAAATGACTGGTAATACCATCTATTTGTACTTGTCTTCAGCACTCTCTAGCAGTGCTTGTAGTTAGAATGGGAGAAAATAGGTGCAATTTTGATCCTTTTCTACTTTCTTCGAACCTCTGTCTCCATTTCCTCTTCTCACAGCAGAGAACTGCTGCTTCTATTTCTCTTCCTGAACCAGACTCCTTCCTCCTCAGTGATGCCTCCGCAAAGTGCTTGATCTATTAGGTTTCTGCTCGAGCTTCCTATTCTTCCTCTGCTGGATCCTTCCTGTTAACCTTTAGATATAGATGGAATGTTCCCATATTTTAAAGTGAAACTATTTGCTTTCATCTTTCACTGCTCTATCTTGCTCTTATTCTTCAAGCCACCCATCCTCCTTCATCTGCCTACTGGCTCCATCACTGAAGATTCAACTGAGATGTTCCTGTATCCAGACACCTTTTGTAATTCCAGCGATCCTGCCTAGGTGACTTTTTTATGTGGTCTCTTAGCAAACTACCCTTCCTTGTCCAAGCACACATCACGCTGGAATTGCCTCATTGCTTGTCCGTGTCTCCAGAAATATTGCCAACAATCCAGGGCAAGGAACCTGAATCTGTCTTATTTACTATCATATCTTCAATACTGTGCGTGGTGCTTGGAATTTAGTAGGCATTCAATAACCATTTATTAACTGTAAAAAGAGAAACAGATAAAGCTTAAGAAAAATAACAGGGCAAGTTAAGAATGTTGGTGATATTTTAAAATCATTGTCTTGACTGCTAGCTGACTTACATATTCTCCTGAAACTCTGTTAGAATTTGTAAGATACATTTTAAAAAGTTAGCAAAGGGGGGACCTGATGGTGCAAAGCCCCCATGTTAATCTTAAGTCAAATATAATTTAAGAGTAATTAGATGATCAGTGAAATTTTGAACTTGCTGAATTGCTTTCTCATTTTCTATCTGTAGTCTGACTTCACTTCTCTTAGGAGTAATAATAGTGAAAGGCCAGGAATTCTTATAAAGTCCTTTATATTCTTTTTCTTGTTTCCAAAGAATCTATAATAATATTGTTAAAGTCCCCCACATTCTGAACAGAATGAACTTTGCTTACAAAGGGAACTTGGCATGTTTTGAGAAAGAGGCAGGACAAGAGCAGGAGTATGTTCATGGTGTTACAAATCCTGAACCTGGGAGATAGGCAATAGGTCTCCTGATTAAGATGAAAACTCTCCCACTCCTTTTTCCATGGAAATGTGAAGGTTCTCAACTGGGGGCATCCTAGAGACCACAGTGCACTACCTTGACTCATGAGATTTTGTGAAAGCTGTACTCTGAGTTAAATTGCATTTCCTGACTCCTGGGGCACAGAGGGTACCCGGTGGCCAATATGGTGTTTTAACATCCTTTCAGTCATGGTCACTGCTTCATTTTTGAAATTATGCCAATCACAAACTACCACGAGGACTACAATGAAAAAAAAAACAAAACAGAAATAGTGGGTGGATAGTTATATGTTGCCACAAACAAAGAGTTCTCTGTTTTTATATGTGGGGTTGGATATTAATTATTAAGACTTTTCCACCATGTCAGTCTTTAGCATTCTCCAAGTAAGGGAAGTCCCTCTTGCCAGGAAGTAGTATTGAAGTAGACATTAGGTGAAAAAAGAGAGAGAAACAAGTGTTACACAGTTGATCAGGACCCATGACATGCCTTTTTTGCTTAAGGGAGTAATTTGCAATTTAGGAACCCACATTCGAATTTCACCTAAATTTTCACTCCCAGTAGTATTCTGATAATACCCCTTGTGTATTTTCTAGGGCCACGACGTGTCCTTTTCCCCCACTCCTCCATGTAATAACTGATGGAAAGAGAAATGTAATTACCACCATCATGTGTGCAGAGGCATAACACGCAAAAAGATAACGAAAAGGCTGGGTGGATGGCCATTATCTTAAGGTTCTTCCTCAGTGACTTGAAAATAAAACCAGAGGAAGATTGCTATTCCTTACCCTCTTTATTACTGTAGATGAAATAATGACGTTACAATGCCTCTCTACTACTTCCTCTGAGATCATTATTTTTTGCTGATCAATTTATGCTGATCCAAAACTTGATGCGAATACATTGCTGTTGGTATCATTGATTTTATATATGTGTGCAGGAACATTTTCCTTAGCAGATTGTTGTTATTTGGATCTGTAATGTCCCTTAATGTCTCATGTTTTGATAACTTGGTCCCCAGTGAAGCAATATACAGAGGCAGGGTTTTTAGGAAAGGATTGGATCATGAGGGCTCTAACCTCTTCAGTGGATTAATCCTCTTGATGGATTATTAGTCTGGATGAATTATTGGAAGTTAGTGAAAAACATAGGTCAGGTGGACATGGTTAGAGAAAGTAGGTCACTGGAGGTGTGCACTTGGGGACTGTATCTTGCCCCTGACCCCTTCCTCCCCCTGCTCCTGCTTCTTGCTTCCTCTGCCACATCTATCCACCATGATGTTTTGCCTCATCTCAGGACCTAAGCAATGGAGCCAGCTGGAACCATGAGCCAAAGTAAATCTTTCCTCCTTTAAGTTGTTTGTGGCAGGTAGTTTTAATCCTAGTCATGAAAAGTTGACCAACACAGATTTTTGTCACCTATCCCAAGGAACTCAAGATCTGAAAAAGATAAAGAATTATGTGTATCTCTTTACATGAATATACAGATATTGCTGTAAAGATTTAGATATAGTTACATAATCTGTCATCTATGTATTACATGGATATAGTACATATTGGGTCAATCAAGTATATGTGTATATTTATATCCCATATATGTGTGTCTACATGTAATTTCATACATATGTATATATACATGCTTCTCATATCTGCATACATGCATATATCTATCACCATATAAAGTTGCTGACATTTAGAAGTGGTCAAAGGTTTTACAAAAAATGGTCCTGAATTTACTGAACAGTTTTCTTGTAAGGAAACATAGATCAGAACAAGATTATACAGGGTCCCTTGGATGATAAATGACTTCAGTAAGGAAAAAGAGATACAGTGATAACTTATACTAAAGTGTAGGCACTTAAAAAAAAAAAGGAATAAAAGCAAGACCATTTGTATAATTTTGATGTCTTTCTGTACTTTTCATTTTCTTGATTTTCTTTCCTGGCTTACTTTTACTAAAATAGCTGTCAAAGAATGGTCCTATAATATTAACAATGAATGAACTAAACATAAATAATTCATTTCATTAATGCCTTTTCATCCCTCTTGATGGGCATATGTATTATTTTAGAATTAAGTCAGGGCTGAAAAAAAAAATCCTCAAATTTAATTTAATTTCTAGATTTAATGTTTCCCCTAGAATATATTCTCTGTTAGAAAAGGGAAAAGAAATAGCCAGTATCTTTTTAATACGAAAATGTATCTGATAAGTTCCACAAACACATTTTTCAGGGCCAAAACTGTGACAATGGGATTCTTCAACTGTTTTCCAGATGCCTTGAAATCCTTTGGCTGCGATTTGGATTTCTTATCTCTGTGTCCCAAGTATTCACCAATTTTACTTGAAATTTAGTTGGAGAAAGATAGCTTGAACGATCCAGAGGATGTATACTTTAAAGGGGTCTCTGAACACAGTTTGTTCACAGTCAGTGATGCACTTTAGCTAGCAAGTGTTTAATTTCTAGCTTAATAAAATTACCAAAATGTGGATCTTAAAATAGAGAAGTATTTAAGAAATGTCTCTTTGGGGAGTGATTGCTATCAACCGCACATAAAGCACAATTGGATATTGCAATAGTACTTACTGTAAAAGAGCATCTGTTCCTGGGTCTATTAATCCTCTTGCTTATAAAACCACCCACCCCCGAGTGCTCTGAGGAAAGGAGGGCCAGGAACACCATGCTGACAGGGCAGGGCCATTGAGAGCATCCCTGAAAGCCACTTTAAAACTCTAAAGACCAGCGTCTGTTTGTTAATATTGTTTTATCACTCTGCTAGGCCTTGTCCAGTTTATTGCACCTAATGCAGATAATGAACGTGAAATCTTTAGGGTAGCCTAGGACATTTCCTAATGAATATAAGAACCTTTAGGAAGGGAAATGATGATAATGGATGGGACAGTGTTCTTTGAATCACTAGACCAAATAAATTGGACATGACATAATAGCCTCTTGTTTTTGCCAGAAATTCACTCTGGCTCCTTAGAGAGAAATTCAATCATTTCTGTTTCGGTCAACTCTTTATCAGCTGTTTAAATTATTTGATGAATAGCTCTAGTGAATATCCTGGGGCCTGGAATTTTTATGAATAGCGTAGGGTGCTTGTCTATGTAATAGAAGGGCTTAGAGTATTTTGGCTGAGCACATTTTCCTTGCCAAGTCTTGTATCCAGAATTACTTGTAATGAACTGATGTGCCTAATTGGTATCTTTTGAGAGTTGCTTTCATTTTCATCTTCAGATTTCAGTGGAATCCTAATGAGAGCACATTGGGGGTGAAACACATCACCAGTTTCCACGAAGATTAATCACCCTTTTTGAAGTAGATGATGCTGTTTTAAAATTGGTATATAATCTTCTAGTCTTTAGTTTCCTGTTTAAGTAGTAGTGAAATTAATAACTGGTTCTTAGACAGTGTTTATTATCAGTTGAAGTTCTAAATGCTTTACATATGCTAATTCATTTAATTTTCACAAAACCCCTACAAGGCAGGTACAATTAATATCTCTTTTATAGATGAGGAAACTGAGACCCAGAGAAGTTTAGAAACATACCTAAGATCACAGAGCTGTGTTTTGAATGAATGACTCAGAATCTGTGCTCTTGCCTCTCTGCTGTAATAGCATTTAAAAACTTATAATACAAGTTAGGATTACTTGGTGTTGCAGATTGATGATCTAGAAAAATAATGAACAATCAGAAAAATATATTGTTACTAAATAGAGCAACCAGCCCTGAAACCAGTGATATTTAACCATACCGATCATGTCCAATTTAAGGTATTTAATGCATATGGCCTTATGCTTGTATTGAACTGTAAGAAACAGAGATCTGTTCAATTATAGTATACAATGGAAGATTTGATTGAGGAAGGTCAAGAAGTAACTTGCAAGCTGCATCTTCAGACCCTGATTAGAATGAAACTGTAATTCTGTAGCCCGCCTTACGGAGAAGTGGAATTCTGTTCTGCATTCAACATTGCTCTGCTAATAACATGGTCATCATATGCTCCTTCCCAAAAGATGGGGCCAGCATTCTTTCTTCTTAAGCTCTGCTTTTTCATGTCTTCACCCACTTCTGTCTCAACTGTTTTAACTTCTACTCTTGGTAACTGGCTAAATCTTTGCATGGTTCACATTTGCCATCCAGTATGAGGGCATTTCTTAAAGACAGAATTCTGTTACAGGCACCAAAAAATGGTTGCCTTAGGGTTCAACATTCACTTCTACTCCAAATAGCTGTGACCAATTGACAACCTATACCTAAGAAGTTTCTGGAGTCCATTCCCTCAGAAGAGAGCTGAGGTCAGTTAGACATTCAATGTATTATGTCCGATATTGCACTTTTGCATAAATTTTCCCCTAAATTATTTAAATGCCAGTCAGTCTAATGGTTTTTTTCTATTATTTTTGATATCAATTAGAGGTAATAAAGTTTCTGCTTAAAATGAGTGAAAGTTGTGTTTCCCAAACACATAATTAAGGCCAAATTATTAGCCAAGTGTTAAATCTGAAGAAATATCATAAATATGCATGAGTTGAAATGAACTCAGCTAACTTCCTAATCCTCACAATTCTTATATTTAAGAATTGAGGACAGATCGATCTTTCATTGAGGAATAAGAATTTGGATATTGAAGTCAAGTCTTTCAGATCAGGCTTAAATTATTCAGTGCTATTCTTTTTATTTGTTAAAAATAAGAGAATTAGTGTGAAGTACCTAGGAAATGACGTGCCTTTCACATTTTAAAGATTGCTGGCACAAATAATAAGACACAGAACACTGAGAGAAGTCAGTCTCTGAGAATGGATGTATGCTGTCCTGCGTCATTAGCTCGACCGAGTGAGGGTGCCTTTCTGATAAGTGTCACGAGAGCCACCTCACCACGGTTCATTTTTATGCCCCTGAATTCTTGTGGCAGACCTCTGCACGGCTCCTCGAGTAGTAAGGAAAACGACCTGTTGAGGAAGGAGAAGAAAACTCAACTGGGAAGAAAAATGGTTTGTGGCTCACTGAGTTTTCTTGGAAAACTCAACTCACCCACATCAGAGTATTTTTTTTTTTTAATTTACTATCTTTTGTTAATATTTGGCATGTTTTGAAATAACAGGGTTTCTTCCTTGATTTATTTATTTTTTTTCTTTAATCTTTCCTTGATAGTTGGAATCCAAACTCAGTTTGCCACTTCGGTTGTGTTACAAACAGCTTTATTTTGTATTTGTCACGAAAGTAAACTGTCTCCAGTACCTTTTATGTTATGTGAGCGTAAAATTCTATTGTGTATTTGTTTTCACCTGCTGATCTCTGGAAATGTGTTGCGAATTGTCTATTGTGCTCAAGTCTGGCTGAACTTTGGTTCCAAGTAGCTTAGAGACAGCTCTGTGCTACTCATTAGTGGAATGTTTTTAAGCCTGTGGTGGCAGGCAAAGGAGAAGCTCATACAATATTTATAAGAAATAGAATAAACGGTATTCAGAGTTGGGAGTGTGCCACTAAATGGTACAACTTGAGTTGAGTCGCTTAACCCCCACACCCTCAATTTCTTTACCAGCAAAAGGGATTTGCTAGTATTTGACCTCGGAGGTAGTTGTGAGTTTGCGATATTAACACCAACTCTTTGGTGCATCATGCCATTTCTAGGCCATTTGAAAATATTATTTTTTTTCTTAATGGAATATGATTCCATTAGAGACTCTATTAGTTAAAAAATGCATCATTGGGAAAGAAATAGTACAGGAATATAGCTAACATAGAGATAATTCATCTTGAATTTATCCATGGTACCACAGAACATGAGATGATTCCAGTCAGAAGGCACTCAAAGTATTTGGGCTTTGATTTTTGATATCCCAGAGTTTTTATGTAGTTCTCAGAGAGACCCCACAGATGTAATGGGGGAAAGAGGTAAGTTAGTGGGATTTGATGTTTCCCTTCCCTATCACCACAAATGATATTCAACTGTCTTTTTTCATTTGTCTCCAAAAGATTTCAAAGTATTTTGCCAAAAAATGTTTGAAGATCACTAGTCATATTCTACATCCTCACTTACAGGCAAAATACTTACAAATCCATCACTGAATCATGCATGTCTATGACTGCAATTGAGGAAAGAGCTATGGGAGCTAACAAAAAAACTGCTTAAGATCTTAGAGCAGTGTTTACAACCTTGGCTGCACATTGGAATCACCTTGAGAGATTTAAAAATCTTGATGCCCAGGTGGCTCCCAGACCAATTATATCCAGTCTCCACAGGTGACTCTGATGTGCAGCCAAAGTTGGAAACCACTGGCTTGGTGGGAGGGAAAGGTGACTTTGACTTAAGTTGGTAGGAAGTGTTTACAGAGAAGGTAGGCTTTGAGTGGGATTTAACAGATAGGCTGAATTTTTATGGGGGAAAAAATGGAGGCATTCTGATACATTAATATTGTCTTTAGAGATTATTGAAAGAGAGAGAGAGAGAGAGAGAAAGAGAAATTAGAACAGAAGCATAGCCTGACATTGAATCAGAAATAACTTCAAATTTTGCTCTGTCATTTACTACCTATGAAAATGTGACTAACTTGTTTAATCTCTAAATCTGTTTCTTTCTCAGCAAAATGGGGGGAAAATGTCCATTGAGAAGTTTAGTAAAAGCTAAACAGGAAAATGTACACAAAACACTTCTTTCAATGTCAAGTTATTCCAAGTGCTCATTATGTAACTGGTATTATCAGTTGACTATCACTGAGCATTCAGTATGTTATTAAATGAAATTAAAGAGTTAGCTTAGGACCATATTTTGGGAGCCTTGAATGCCAAGATTAGCAGGTTTTTCTTTTTTTTTTTTCTATAATTGGAAACTTAAAAAAAAATTTTTTTTTTTTTGCATATAAGATCACAGCAAACAAAGCGATATGTTAGATTTGTGCAGTGACCATGTGCAGAAATGATGGCTGTGAGGAGGACACGGAGTTGAAAAACCAGTTAGGGAAGGGGAATTCTAGTCCAGGAATGATGTTTCTGGATGAGAACAGTTAGAATCTGTGTGAAAAAATTATCAATGAAAATTTTCTTCAGGAAAATTAGGGACTAGTCACTGATTGGCTTTCTCTGGTAGCAGGGAAATCTGAAAGCAAGAAAACAGTCAAAATGACTTCGAGATTTAAAGAGTGATAGAGGAACTGATATTTGGAACAGAAGATGAAGAATTCATGGTAAGTCTTTAACATCTGAGGTTAGGGCAGAGCAAGCAATATGAGCATCAGACACGGTGGGGAGTTAGAAAGTCATTCACTTAGCAGTTGTGGTTGGTGGTGTGACTTCAACGTTACTTTTCCCAAAGACCTGTTGTCTCCGCCATGTGAGGCTGGCTCTCACTAGTCCTCCTTCTCTTCATATGAGATTTTCCACGGACTGGAAATGTCTTCCATTCTTCTCCTGGGTTACTCTTACACTTCCTTCAGAATGGAGGCAATTTATTCCTTTCTCTTTATAGCCCTCTTTGATTTCCCCAGTTATTTCCTTATTTTGTTTTCTAAGAACCCTTCGTATACATTTTTACGGTAACATAAATTGTGATTCTGTTTTTGTCTTTCCAGTTAATAAACTACCTTGCATGGTAGTGGGCCTGAATGGGTTTGTAGCTGTTGTCAAATGCCACCAGCAAGAGAGGAAAAGATAGAGGGGAGATGAGAAGGCTGAGTTCTGCTTTGGAAACTATTACTTCTTAAAAAACATCAGCATGTTCTTTTTTTCCCTCCTAAAATGTAAATTTGATCAAACATTGGAAAAGATTATAGATCTCAAACTAGCCAGCTACTTATTTAGATTCTTCATCTCTTGACAGATGCATGAAGAGGCAGTTAATATAATGCTTAGCATCCTCAGGATAGTGATA
Organism: Sciurus carolinensis; assembly: GCF_902686445.1. Lineage (NCBI taxonomy): Eukaryota > Metazoa > Chordata > Mammalia > Rodentia > Sciuridae > Sciurus > Sciurus carolinensis. Next base: position 94,729,865 of record NC_062224.1, read on the forward strand.
AATCCCCAAGAAGTGTTTTCTAATTAAAACTGTTTTGATTTCTTCTGAAATATAATAATTTAATGTATTTTCACTGTAACAAAATTGAATCAAATCAATGTCAGATGATCCCAAAGAGCCAAAGCAAAGTAAAACAATTTATTTTTGTTTGTTTGCTTCATGGATTGTCTTAATTTGGACAGGGTCATAGATCACTCCAGAGATTCAGAGTCTGTTTCACAAGAGTTGTTTACCAAATACCCTTGTCAGACCTCAAATTTACTAAGTGGGTTCCTATGGGGCTGTTTCCTATCCATTCATTATGAATCTTCCTCAGTTTAATGCAGCAATTTTCTCCATAGTTAAGTCATTTAGTAAAAAACATCCCATGATCCAAAGCAGCCTGTTTCTGGAGTCTATTGTTTGGCCTTCTGCAGACAAGAAGCAGGGCATGCTGTCCTAGGGGCCACTCCTGTGTGGCATAGAAATTCTGCTGTTTGAGTACAAATACACTGTCTATCTCCCAACAGTGTTGAACAATCATTGGTGCAGGACTCCCAATATTTATTCATTGCCTAATTTATGAATAAGCAAGAAAAATTACTTGTTGCAATGATCCTTTCTTCAGGATATTCCTCTCCCACTTTTCCAAGCAAAAGATATCATCCAGCAGTCAATAAAATAAAACTCCTTTTTGTCAGTCTGACATAAAATTTAGTAAAGCGACAGACATGATTTCTACTTTGATTCAGGATTCTGTATCCACGCATTACACTTATATTTGTTTGTATCTCAGAGCCAGACCCTTTGAAGGTAACATTTAGAAATTAAGCCCTTTATGAAGATGTCCATTTTGTGATGAACCCAGTGACTAAATATATCTATTGTCCCAACTTAATCATTAATAAATTGCTGTTGAGGAGATATTTTAGTTCAGTATTAATTTTAAAGTTTTCTACAACAAAAGGAAAAAGTAATGAGTTTATCAGCAGGCTGTCATATAGAAAGGAACCACAAGGTGGCACCAGTGTATTTGAAGTTATTCCTTTTATACCTACTACAAAACAATGACAGGGGGATGCTTTTAAAAAATATGTATTTGTAGATTTATACCTAAATGAATTAAAAGCAAAATTGCACATTTTAAATTTCAAATATTTTCTGGGGGCTCTCTTGCTGTCAGTATGAGAGTCAATATTTTAAAAAACAAAACTGTAGCTCCAGTCAGAAATGGAGGGCCAGAGAAGGGACGTGTAATAACATTCATAGATGGTGAAAATGGCTGCCTTCATCCAAAGAATTCAGAATACACGCAAGTATCTATGGATGTGTATGTATTTATAAATGTTCGTAACACACCCATTTATTCTATTTATTCATGTATATATAATACATTTTACATATGTAATGTATGAGTCATGTGTAATGGTACACATGTCACATTACCCACACCACACCCTCCCCACAACTCCCCACAACCCCACTACCCCCACTACCCCGAGACCCCCCAACTCCCCAACCCAACACACACATTTTCTTCTGCAGATGCAGTCTGGTCTGCTTCGTGTCTCCAAATCTGCCTCATATTTCTTTGTAGACCACTCCAAAGCCCCTTCGTTTGCAAAGCCCTTCCTGATATTTTCCAGGGTAACATCAATTATGTACTTTATTGTTTGTGGCCCATTACACACTTTTAAGGAAACTGTGGCTGGCTTTCAGTGCACACATTTATTTTCCTGCCTGCTATATTTTGTTTAATTATAATTTGAGGAAGGAACTGTCTCTTACTTGGTTTCAAATCCAATAAGAAATGCTTCACAAATGGTTATCATATATTCCATGCTAAGACAACAGTATGAGAAAAAAAAATACACACAGCAAAGAGAATTCTTTATGATCCAAAGGTCAACATAAATTTATCATTAGTTTACTAATATTACTAATATGAATGTTATAGTTAAATGGTTATTCTTCTTTCTGTTTCGTAGTATGTGGTGGAAGAAACTATCTGGAAAAAAAAAAGGAAGCTTAGATAGGTAACCATTATGTTAATCATTTTGTAAATTAACTTTTGCTTATAAAACTCCTCCACCTCCCCATCAGCGCATGGATAAGCTGGATCAAATAAAACTAGACTCAACACTGATCCTGCCATATGTTGGCTGGCACTCCCTCATCAGCTAGGAGTTTAGATTTTAATTTTTTTAAACCCCCTGTTTACAAACCTTCTGCTTATTTTCAAATATTGCAGCAATACTAAAATGTAAGCCAGTGAGACTTAGTTTTTAAGAACCAAATGCTCAAGCTAAATAAAGATACAGTATCTTGGAGATATGTGGATTAATGAATACCTCTGTGAGGAGTTCAGTTTCATGGTTGAAAAATGTTTAAAATAATCACATTTGTACTATATAAAATCATAGTAGCCATTTGATGGTGAATTGTAACAAATACAGCAATTTAATTTATGTTTTTAAGGTACAAAGTGGATTAGACCAAGATTTCATTTTGGTTACATACCAGTGTACTAAAGAAATATACACAGACTCACACAGGGGTGATCTTTAGCGAGCTGTGGGCAGGGGGTCTAGCTCAGTGGTAAAGCACCTGCCTAGCATGCATGACATCCTGGGTTTGAGTCCCAGCTCTGTAAACAAACAAAATCTAACCAAGCTACTGGAAAAACACTTTAGGAGTTGAGGTGAAAGACGGTGATGACAGTGTAATCTGACCAAGTACAGAAGGTCTCCTGAGAGGTGCAGGGAGCAAACCAGGAAGAAGCCCAAGCTCTGGGCGCCATTTTCTGACCCAGGCATTCCTTGGACTTTCCTCAGACTGAGAAAAAGTCAACACAAGCCAGTTGACATAGAAGATCTAGAAGAGACAGAAACATTTTCCATCTCTTAAAAGGCCATCCTTGCTTCTCAGCACTATGGAAAAATCTTTATTTTTTTATTTTATTATTTTCTAAATTCCTCAGAACCTCTCGCATTGATTTCATAGATACAAACTGAAAAGACAAATGAGAGACTCTTAAGACAATACGTGTAAACCTTTGCTCTAAACAGGAGCAACTCTGGGGCCCACGTAGGTCACCTCGTTTCCAGCTGCTGCTTCTCCTGGCATCTCCTCTTTCCTCTTCCACCCAGGAGCACATGTCCCCATTTCAGTCATTTCTTCCATGCTTTATGTAATCTTTCTGAGTCTGTGCGTGAGTCATGTATCACTTTAATGAGCCATTTTCACAAGACTTCAAACATACTATGCATTTTTCTTTTATAAACATGATGTTTTAGATATCTTATTCCCAGAATAGAATACCCAGGGGTGATTTGTAAAAGTGTCCTCTCTTTCATTACATTGCTATTTGTTCTCTCTGCCTATAATATTGGTTCCCTGATTAATACAATGTTAGGCACCCAGTGGCCACTTACTGAATCATTGATTAATGAATAAATGCGCTATTTTAACAGGTTGCTGAATTGAAGTTTTGAGATGAGAGGCATTGTGACATATACCTTTTGATTCCTTATTTTGTTTATAGAAATCTCAAAGACACGGGTTCATATATTTATTTCATATTTCCTTAGTGCCCAGCAGAGAGTTTTGTGCATGGAATGTGTCATAATGCTGTCTTTTCTTTATAATTTCTGGACCTGACACTGTGTTTGAATTGTGATTCTATTATTTATTTAGCTGCATTCACCATTCTGGAGAATGGATTTCCATTGTAAATGCAGAAGATAATGTATAGCAAATAGGTTTCTTTCAAAGATTGAGATAATGTGACAAAACTATTAATGTGTCGGTCTAGTCATCTACTGCTATGTAATAAACCTCCTCTAAAATTTAGAGGCATAAAATGAAAACTCTTTCATTATGTTCATAGATTCTATGTTTTGAGAGCTGGGGATGTCTGGTACCTCAGCAGAAAAGAGCCAAACAGCAGGGGATAAATCAAATGCTAGGAGTGGAATCACATAGAGGGTTCTTAACTTAGGTACCTAATTGGTCACATTATGGGATGATATTATTGCAGTCATCTTTTAAAAATGAAATCTTTAAATAGTACTCGGCATATACAAAGTGACCCAAAAGAGTCTGGCTGTTATTGTAGAGGGTGCTATATAATTATGAAGTATACTTAAGGGTATTTTTGCATTTGCAGCATGAGCAGTAGGCCTGAATTTAGTGAATATTCTGAGTTCAATACTTGGGACAATGACTCACCCAGCTGGCTCTCAGTCACTATTAGTTGAATGAACATGAATGCTTTGGCGACTGAGTTAGCTTGATGTCTTCATCAATCATTGGGGTTATTGATCTATTTCCAGTGCTTCCTTACATCTTTTCCTGGAATGAGTTAAAGGGTTTGACCACTGATATGGCTAATGTCTTCCCAGTTCCATGATTCTCATGGGTGTGACAGTGAATGATGATGCTCAGTTCCAGACTCTCCCTTTCTCATGGATCTGCCGTTCTGCAGATCCTCTAGCTCCTTGGGACTGAGAAGGACAGAATGTCCTTGTGTAGCCTTTTTAAAGATATACATGTATTTTAACTCCCTCTTGATCTCTGACAGGTTCCTCAACTTCTAACTGAAGTCCTGGGGACTCAGTTCCTGCTCCTGGTTTGTTCTCGAACTAAATCCCTTGCCTTTGTGATGTCATCTATCGCAAGGTCTTAAACACCACCTGTGTTTGTCTGCATGTCTATATACTGATTGCCAATTCATTGATGGGTCTAAAATGCTCACAGACACATAAGTGATCCAAGCCTCCTACTTTATATCTCCTTTTGACTGTCTAAGAGCAGTCTTAAATTTAACATTTCCAAAACTAAGTTCCTGATTTCTCACTACCCTTCCCATCCACCCACCCACCTGCTTCCAGACATCTCCTTCCTCTTCAGTCTTCTCTAAACCTTTGGTTGCTCAGGTAAAAAATCATCTCATCATTTCTGTCTCCTCTTTTCTATTGTCCAATACAGATAGTAACTCCCTTGGTTCCACCTTTAAAATACATTGTCACTATTTCTCCTATCTGTGGCTGTGGCCCTGGCCATTACCTCCTCTCTCCTGTGACAGATTCCTGAGAATACAACAGTCTCAATCCTGGCTCTCAGTGCTTTTGCCTTTCCTTCCTGCATTGCATTTTTAATTCTATTCTTAAAAATATTCACATTCCTCTTATCATACTCAAACCAGAAGTCAAGATCCTTGAAGTGACCTAAAAGGCTCTAAAAACACCCACAACCTTGTCCTCCCCTGGCTTCCTTCCTGGTTTTCTCCCCCTGTTCTTCTCATGTATGTACACTAACCGCCAAGCACGTTCCTGCTTCAGGGTGATTGCAATGGTTGCTCCCTCACCCTGCTTGTCTTCTTCTAGGTAGCCACAAGGAGGCGCTCTCATCTTCAGGACATTGGACAAATGTCATCTTTTTAAAGAGGACTTCCTGATCATCCTCCTTAAATCCCAACCAAATCAACATTCTCCACTATTCCTCCCCAATTTACTTATCCTGTAGCATTTTTCTCCATCCAATGATTATTTATGTCACTTATTTTTTTCCCCTTAGCTGCAGAAACAAGCACGATGGGAGGGCAGAGATTTTTAATACTGTCTCTCATTTATTTTCTTCTAGTTCCCAGTACAACAGCTCTCTCTAAGCACTCAGGAAATATTTTGAAAATTTATAATATAAACATTTTAATATTTATATTCAAGTGAAATAAACTAGCTTACCATTTAAGATATTTATTTTTAAAAATATACTCATCAAAAACATTCAACATTTATTTTTTTCGTGAGCTTGATTTTCTGAGTATACTAAGTGTATTTTGGATGAATTTGCTTCCTGAATACCTTGACAGGCTGCCAGTTGTTTATTAACTGTTTTATGCTCATTGATGAAGCTTCCCTAGTGAAATAACTTATAAGCCACAAGTAATTTAAGATTCTAGATGAATCTGGTCCAATTTGGATCTTCATTTTAAATGCATTGCTGTCAAAATAAAAAAAAAAAATTCCCTGTATTGTTTTGAGAGCTATTGATGTCTCTTTATAATATGATTTTGTAAGTTATTTTTAACAAATAAAGGAACATTTAGTGATGTGAACAGTAAGACAAATTGAGACCAAGATAGGTCAAAGTGTTAGCCAATATTATTCAAATTATAAATTTTCTTCTGAATATGTATAGCACAAACATATATAGCCAAATGTAAATTTGTTCTTTATGCTTAAGAACAAGATCAAGGGGCTGGGGAGATAGCTCAGTTGGTAGAGTGCTTGCCTTGCAAGCACAAGGCCCTGGGTTTGATCCCCAGCACCACAAAAAAAAAAAAAAAAAAAAAAAAAAAAAAAAAGAATAAGATCAAGAATAATTTATCCATCTTCCATACATAAGGTAGTAATAATTGTGAATGATGTGCATCCTAAAAGTTAGGTGGATAATTAGGCTATCTGGTTAGTTTTTTCAAAGTTCTTCTATGAAGAACTGTGTTGATACTGTTATTTACTAAGTTTTTCAACAAACAAGATGCTTGACCTCTGGATTTCTCTTAACAGCCAACGAAAACATTATATAGACAGAACAAAACAACATATGTGTTATTTCAAAGGTAAACTGTTTGACTGGCTTTAAGGGGGACATGTATTTGACTCTGTCACTCTTGCTTGAGCTTTAATTCAGTGATAAGTTTGAAGTATTATTTGAGAAACCTAAATTTAAGTTGTGAACTAGATAAGATTAAGCAATTACAAGTATTTGAGAATTGTTGGAACATTTATTGATAAGTTTATTTTTGATCACAAAGTTTGCGCTGTATAAATTACAATGTCCATGTTTACATTGTAATTTTTTGTCATGTCAGAAAAGTTCTGAGAGTGACATATTTACTAGAGTAATGTAAAAAAAAATTTGCAATTCAGAAGGATTTATGCCCTGTTGGGGTATTTTCCTGTAGGTAGATGTATTAGGGCTCTTCAGAGAGAAAATTCAATAGGATGGATGGATGGATAGATAGGCAGACAGACAAGATAGACGAGAGGGACTTTGTTAGGGAAATCGACTCAGGATGTTTTGGATCCTGGGATGACAACAGTGTGACTCAACCCAAATCTGAAGGCCTCAGAACTGGGAAGCCAAGGGTGTCATAGGCCAAGGCCAAAGGTCTAGAACCCAGGGGTTGCTGGTGCAAGTCCTGCAGTCCAGGGATGGGAGAACCTGGAGTTCTGATGTTAAGGAGCTGGAGAAGGGTGTCCCGTGGCCTCGGGTGCGTCTGCGAGGGTGTTTACAGAAGAGACATTTGAATGGTAGACCAAGTAGAAAAGACCCAGTGCTGTTGTGGGCAGTCATCCTCCTTCCTCTTTGAGCACCTAAACAGAACAGAGGCAGGGGAAGTTGGATATGCTGTCTCTCCCTGTGCTGGCACATCCACCTTCTCCTGCCCTTGGGCTTCAGCACTCCTGCTTCTCAGGCCCTGGGCTTGGGCGGGAAGTGCATAACCGGCTCTCCTGGTTCTCCAGCCTAGAGACAGCAGATCATGAGACTTCCAGTCTCCGTGATCACATGAGTCAATTCTTCATAATGCATCCCTTTCTACATATGTACACGTATACTCTTGGTTCTGATGCTCTGGAGAACCTTGACTAACGCAATCCACATGTACGTGGGGTCCGCTTTATGCTTTGAATACAGCCTTGGTGCTCTGCCACTGCAACTTATTTTTAAAAATGGACATGTTTCTTTCTTATCCTCTCTCCCTCCTTCTCCCAAATCTTTACCCCTCCACAATCTCAAGGGAAACAGGATTAACTAACTTTCTCCATTTTAGGCAGACTTACCTGTCTTTGAGTACACACCTACTGCAGGAACTAAGTAATCCAGACTTTGGGGATGGTACCAGAAGATCTCAGAAATGACTCTCCCAAATTAGCAAGTGAATTACAAATCCAACAGAGAACGCATGTAAGGTAGCCTTTGAATCACCTTTAAAAGCCTCCTGTTCCTGCTGATAGGCAGAATCAAAGACTATGGGACAGGAGTCCCCTGTTTCTCCTTTGTTAGCAAAGCAATAAACCCTCTTTTTCCTTTTTCTCAAAATTGTGTCCTCGTTATTGGATTGGCATCAGGGACAAGGACTGAGCTTTCCACAACACACATATGCTGATGAAGTCTAGGGAGGGGCGTATTACATCAAAATCACATTTGTAAGTTTTGCTTCATGGGATTATACATGAGGATTAAATGACTGGGCATGTTTGCAGTATAATAATTCCGAAACAAATTTTTATTGCATGAATGAATGAATATTTAGAAATAACATAACTGTTACAGAGTGCTCCAGGAAAAGTCCATCTTCCTTGGAATACAGAGTTTATAGGTCATTGTGAAATCTAGTGATGAGACTCGTTGTTGGATCTTGACAAATTGCGTTCCCTTTCCAAGCTTATTTTTCTTCAAGGGAATATAAGACGGAGACTTCGTGATGATGAATTCAGACAATCACTTTGCCATGCTGCAATTGAATAGGAAAAGTGCTCCAGAATGATGTTATTATCATTTCCCGTTTGTGTTATTTCTTTAAGTCCCAAGTGCCCTTCCCTTAAATTCAGGTGTTCTGGCTTTGTCTTCTCCTGACTTCAAATCCAATATTCATTTATTTATATGAATATATTCATATTCATCCCTACTTAACAGTAATATACCTTTTCTCCCTTCTTTCTCTCTTCTTTAACAGCTTTATTGAAGTATAACTTACATATCATAAAATTCACATTGTAAGAGAACAATTCAACAATTTTAGTAATTTATAGAGTTGTGTAACTTCCATTAAAATCCAGTTTTAAAACATTTCCATTTCTCCCCAAAGTCCCCTTGTGCCTGTTTATAGTGAATCCCTTTTTCAACTTAGTAATATACATTTAAGTACCTATATTACACATTTCACAGATAATTACATTTATCCCTGTTTTAGAGTTCTGAAGCTTTCCTAAAGAGAAGCCATTGAGAAAATAAATTATTATTAAACAAGGAAGCTGAAATCAGATATCATATTGACTACTTTTTATAAAAAAAAAAGAGTTTCTACAACACTGAGGCTATAACTGTCTAATGTCTGAATTTTTCTGATGTGATCTAACAAGTGTCTTTAACCCTAAGATAGTATTCTGAGTTCTGGAGTTGAAGAGGATGTGATCTGTACAGTTAAAATCCTCATGTAGAGGATGAAAAACATTTCATGTTTATATGAAATCAGAAGAACTGGGCTTTATTCCTGTCTTTGCCCTTTATTGGTTGGATAGATGATTTCATGTCATGAAACTTGTTTTCCTATTGGTAAAGTGGGAATGATATTTATATTTCTTTTATTGCTTTATAGGTTGTTATAACAGTTAAAGAAAAAGTCTATGAAAATACCTTGTAAAAATGTGCATACAGGTTAGTTCCCCCCCTTATCATTATTAAGACCAACTGTGTTTACATTTAACTCATTTTTACCAAAGTTCTAAAACTGAGTGAATGAATTAATAAAGTATTTTTCATGTGTGTGTTTATAGACTCTGTGATTCGTTAGGTACATGCCTGAGAGTAATTAGCTTCCATCTGGATCACGTTTTCACATCACTTGAATAACTGAAATCTTAACACTAGTAAGGCATGTAGAGAATGTACTGAAATTTTAATATGATTTCATCTTTAAGTCCCAGGGATACAATATTTGACTTTTCTTGATAAAATTTTCTGAGAACCTTCATCTTTCCACTGAGAAGGAATTTTCAGTTGCCAGTGGCACTCGGCAGGAAGCATCCTATACAATAAGATTGCAGTTTTACTCTCGGTCAAGGTTAAAAGCTCAATACTATCTTGTCATACAGGGTGGAAGCAAGCTCTCTGAATTGTCTTTGAGTGGTTAGAAATGGAATGGGGAATCTATGAAATTCTTCCAGGTCCACTTCTCAAACACCTTTTCTGTCAGATTCCTCTGCTTTTGAATGGAACCCATTGTTGATGGAGCCGTGTGAGCCTTCAGCACAGTTTCCTTCATCTTGTGCTTGGCAGAGAAAAGACTGACTCTTTGCAGGCATATGTTGCACAGTTTGAGAGGATTGAACATTATAGATTTTAGGTCCTATTCTTTCCTGTTCAGGTGCCATATTTAGTGGGTCAGCTGTCTTGGTATTGTTTGCAAAGAATATGCCCATTTGAAAGAGCTGAATTTCAAAGTGGTAATGTGGTGACATCAATAAGAATTTTTCAAATACAGATTTAGCATAATGATTGTCTCAGTTATTCTTTCATTAAATCGAAACCATATATGAATGATTGATAATAGATACTTAATTCTCCCACTTGTTTTGTCTGTTACATTGTTCACATTTCCCTTTTCCATGGTTTGTTATTCTTGGGTTAAATATTTATTTGCATGTTTTCATCTTGAGTTTTGATTTCTTTTATTGATCTTTAATATATGAATTTATAAATAAAATATAAATTTCCATCAGACTCAAAATATCAAACCTTCAGACCCTGACTTACACAATCTATCTAACCTAGCACTGACTTCTAAGGAAGTCTGGTTTTCTAATCTTGACTTGACCTTCTGTACAGTTAAACTCTAATTTCAACTTCATTTATTTTTTGCTTGTCCTTGCTACTTGAAAAGCACGAGAGTCTCCTCTTCCTGGAACATTCATTACCCTCATCATACCATAGGTATTGCTGCTATTCAGTTTCCCAGGAAAGGAACTCTGGTGGAAGGTAAGACGCAGGGAGTTTATTGTGGAGTGCTCTCAGGGTCCATATTGTGCAAGGGAGGAAAGCAGCATTAGGCCCAGGGGCAGTTGGGCTGTAGTGCAGCTCAGTAAAGGCCTCAGGGAACCCCACAGGGATCTCTAAAGTTGGGTCAGGCTCTTGGCGTTTGTCAGGAGTTGGGTTGAGGGTATCAGGCCTCTTTTCTTCATGAGTGATAGTTGTTGAATGTGAGCTGTTCCTGGAAGGGGTGTGATCTTCAGCAAGGCAGCTCTCTTGAGTGAGGAAATTTCCAGAGAAGGCTAACAATAGAGTCAGCAGCACTTGGAGTAGTGGGGGAGTGTCCCTCGGTCCTCAGGGAACTCCAAGGGAAGATTCACAGGTCCATGCAGGTTGCCTTTTCCTGTTATCTGTTTTCAGAGCTCAGTTTACATGTTACCTATTCAGAAGGGTCTTTCTCACAGTCACACCCTCTTTACCTTCTCTCCTTGTGTGGGTATGGAACTTGAGACTTGCTTCTCCTCAGTTGATATGGCAAAGGCAACGGGATGCCCTTGTCTAAGACTTTGTGTCACTCATCTAGAGTGAGAAAGACTCTCACTGACCTGGAAGAAATAAGTAGCCAAGCTGTGAACTGCCCGCAGAGATGGCCACACCTCACAGAAGAGTGGGCAATCTCTGGCATGTGAGGGCAGCTTTCATCTGCCTGTCCCTGAGAAGCCAGATCTCCCAGTCATTCAGCCACAAGGAAATACATTCTGCCAATAGTCTAGGGAGCTTGGAGGAGGGTCCTGAATTCCAGAAAGAAAAAAATCAAAACCACAATGTTAGAATGTCTCTTGTTAAAAAAACAAAAGATAACAACTGCTAGCACAGATGGGGAGAAGAGGGAACCCTTGTACACTGTGGGGAATGTAAATTGGTACAACCATTATGGAAAACAATATGGAGGTTCCTCAAAGTACAAACAACAGATCTGCCATATAATTCAGCAATCTTACTGTATGTATAATTCATACATAAACAGAGGAAAGGAAATAATATCTTTATATTATTTCCTTGTCCATTGCAGTGTTAGTCCCAATAGCCAAAACAGGGAATCAGTTCCATCCATGAATGAATGAACACAGAAAACGTGTTGTGTGTACTCAATGGAATATTATTAAGTCTCAAAAAAGATAAGGAAGATCCAAGATGGCAGAATAGAGGGAGGCTGCTTTCCTTGTCACTCCATAACTTGGGTTTCAAGCAGAGGATATCTGTTTCTTGGTGAAGCAGTTTTTGCTACTTATCGATCCCCTGCTGTTTACCCCATTTGTCTACTGTGATCACTTGCAGTCTGCTAGCATATCAACACTTTTTGAGTGCAGATTGCTCACTGTCAGGTGCCTATCATCTATCATATGGCTGCCTCATGCCTGTCTATCGCCTGCCTTTTACCTATCCATCACCCACCGCCGAGGTTCACCTCCCGATCATCTGACAACAGTCAGCAAACTGACCACAGTCAGCCAGTGGAGCGCCAGCTGCCTGCTGCTGCCTGGAAGTTCTCTGTCACAGTACCTGCAGGTTTGGTTACACATGGCTGCTGCCATTTTGAGACAACAGCCAGGCCCCGTAGGACCCCTGGCCGGACTGACTGAGCCCTGTCTCCAGGATCCCTCAGCCCGACTGATCACTCCCTGCCTCCCGGGTCCTCACATCGACTGACTGCTCCCCGCCACAGGACCCCTAGACCCACTGACTGCACCCTAACACCAGGAACCCCCAAAACGACTGATTGCACCCCGCCTCCAGGATCCCGCAACCAGACTGACCACACCCCACCTCCAGGACCCCTGCCTGACCAACTGCACCCCACCTCCAGGACCTCTAGTCGACCACGCCCACACCCTGAGCTGCAGCTCCCCTTTTGCCAACACATTTGGAAGCCAGTGGCCATCTTGGATAATCCTGGAAGCTGTATCTTCCATCTTTAGGTGGGGCAAATCCCATCCTGAGACGCCTGCTGGAGACTGGAAGTTCATTGTAAGGTACATCTCATACATCAGGCTACTGAAGACTGGGAGGTTTGAATACTATATGACCGCTATAGTGTAGATTTTCTTTTTTCTCCTTATTGAAAAATTTTAAGTTTTTATTTCTTTACTTTTCTCGCTCTCTTTTCCTTTTGTTTACCTGTTCCCTCAGAGTCTCTTTCTCCCTTTTTGCATGCTAACAACCAACTTCTTTTGATTGCACCCACTCTTTCTATGATCTAGAATTTCTATATATTCTTTTCTTATTCCATTAACAGCTACATCCTACACCTCTTCACATCCTCTTTGTCCTCCATTAGAAACTGCAGACCTTATTGCAAATCTATTTGTTATACTGAAGATAATAATTGAACTCATTCTGTTTATTTTGACAATATTGTTAATGTCCTCATAGGGATTATTTGGTCTAGGGTTGCATACTGTCTGAACTGGGCACTGCTAATATTGATCTCCCCCTTTAAAAAAAGGTTTTGGAAACCTATATGGTCACTATAAGCATATAGGGGGGAAACTGCAATACCCCAGATCTGCGCTGGTAGAGAGGAAGGTACATGAACAACATGAAAAAACAAGGGAAGAAAATGATCCAAATAAACCTAGATTCTATGTTAATAGAATCCAGTGACAGCATGGTAGAAGAAATGTCAGAAAAGGACTTCAGATTATACATGATTAAGATGATTCGTGAAGCAAGGGATGAGTTAAGAGAGCACATGCAGGCAATGAATGATCACACCAATAAGCAGTTGAAAGAGTAACTGCAGGAAGCAAAAGATCATTTCAACAAAGAGATAGAGATTCTCAAACAAACAAACAAACAAACAAACAGAAATCCTTGAAATGAAGGAAATAATAAACCAAATAAAAAACTCAATGGAAAGCATCACCAACAGATTAGACAACTTGGAAGACAGAACCTCAGACAATGAAGACAAAATACTTAATCTTGAAAATAGTGTTGCTCAGAGAAGATGGTAAGAAATCATGAACAGAGTCTTCAAGAACTATGGGACATCATGAAAAGACCAAATTTAAGAATTATTGGGATTGAGGAAGGCAAGGAGATACAAACCAAAGGAATGAACAACCTATTCAATGAAATAATATCAGAAAATTTCCCAAGCCTGAAGAATGAAATGGAAAATCAAATACAAGAGACTGATAGAACACCAAATGCACAAAATCACAACAGATCACCAAGGCACATTATAATGAAAATGCCTAACATACAAAATAAAGATAGGAATTTGAATGCTGCTAGAGAAAAGCATCAGATTACATGTAGGGGGAAACCAATATGGGTATCAGCAGATTTCTCAGTCCAGACTCTAAAAGCTAGAAGGGCTTGGAACAACATATTTCAAGCTCTGAAAGAACATGGTTGCCAACCAAGAATCCTACACCCAGCAAAACCTTCAGGTTTGATGATGAAATAAAATCCTTCCATGATAAACAAAAGTTAAAAGAATTTACAAATAGAAAGCTACAGCATATTCTCAACAAAATATTCCATGAAAAGGAAATGAAAAATAACAATGTAGGTCAGCAAAGGGAGGAACTACCTTAAAGAAAAATCCATTCAAAGGAGAAACCAAGTCAAGTTAAAAACCAAAAATAAGCCAAAATGACTGGGAATACAAATCATATCTCAATAATAACCCTGAATGTTAATGGCCTAAACTCATCAATCAAAAGACATAGACTGGCAGAATGGATTAAAAAGAAAGACCCAACAATACGCTGCCTTCAAGAGACTCATCTCATAGAAAAAGACATCCACAGACTAAAGGTGAAAGGATGGGAAAAAACCTACCATGGGAAAAAACCTACCATATGGACTCAGTAAAAATGCAAGTGTTTCCATCCTTATTTCAGACAAAGTTAACTTCAAGCCAAAGTTAGTCAGAAGGAATAAAGAGGGACATTTCATACTACTTAAGGGAACCATAAATTAGGAAGACATAACTGTCGTAAATATTTATGCCCCAAACAATGGTGCATCCATGTACATCAAACAAATCCTTGTCAGTTCCAGGAATCAGATAGACCACAACACAATAATTCTGGGTGACTTTAACACACCACTGTCACCACTGGATAGATCTTCCAAACAAAAACTAAACAAAGAAAACATATAACTCAATAACACAATCAATAACCTAGACTTAACAGACATACATAGAATATTCCATCCATCAACAAGCGAACACACTTTCTTCTCAGCAGCATATAGAACATTTTTGAAAATAGATCATATGTTATGCCACAAAGCAGCCCTTAGGAAATGCAAAAAATAGAGATACTGCCCTGTGTTCTATTAGATCATAATGGAATGAAATTAGAAATCAATGACAAAATAAAAAAAACAGAAATTACTCCAACATCTGGAGACTAAATAATATGCTGTTGAATGAAACATGGATAACAGAAAACATCAGGGAAGAGATAAAAAAAATTCTTAGAGGTCAATGAGAACAATGATACAACATATCAAAATCTCTGGGACACTATGAAAGCAGTACTAAGAGGAAAATTCATTGCATGGAGCGCATTCAAGAAAAGAATAAAAAGTCAACAAATAAATGATGAAACTTTACAGCTCAAAGCCCTAGAAAAAGAAGAACAGAACAACACCAAAAGTAGTAGAAGACAGGAAATAATTAAAATCAGAGCTGAAATCAATGAATTTGAAACAAAAGAAACAATTCAAAAAATTGACAAAACAAAAAGTTGGTTCTTTGAAAAAGTAAACAGAATAGACAAACCCTTAGCCACACTAACAAAGAGAAGGAGAGAGAAAACTCAAGTTACTAAAATTCGTGATGAAAACGGAAATATCACGACAGACACCACTGAAATACATAACATAATGAGAAGCTACTTTGAAAATCTATATTCCAGCAAAATAGAAACTACCAAAGACATGACAAATTTCTGGAGACATGTGCTCCTCCCAGACTGAACCAGGAGGACATACACAATATAAACAGATCAATATCAAGCAATGAAATAGAAGAAGCCATCAAAAGCCTACCATCCAAGAAAAGCCCAGGACCAGATGGATTCTCAGCCGAGTTCTACGAGACCTTCAAAGAAGAACTCATTCCAATACTTCTCAAAGTATTCCAGGAAATAGAAAAGGAGGGAACCCTATCAGACTCATTCTATGAAGCTAATATCACCCTCATACCAAAACCAGGCAAAGACACATCAAGGAAAGAAAATTTTAGACCAATATCCTTGATGAATATAGATGCAAAGATCCTTAACAAAATATTACCAAACTGTACCCAAAAACATATTAAGAAAATCGTGCACCACGCTCAAGTGGGGTTCATCCCTGGAATGCAAGGATGGTTTAACATCCATAAATCAATAAATGTAATCCATCATGTCAATAGACTTAAGGATAAGAATCATATGGTTATTTCAGTTGACGCAGAAAAAGTGTTTGGCAAAATACAACACCCTTTCATGCTCAAAACACTAGAAAAAATAGGGATAGTAGGAACATACCTGAACATTGTAAAGGCTATTTGTGCTAAGCCCATGGCCAACATAATTCTTAATGGAGAAAAACTGAAAGCATTCCCTTTAAAAATGGGAACAAGACAGGGATGTCCTCTTTCACTACTTCTATTCAACATTGTCCTCGAAACTCTAGCTCGAGCAAATTAGAGAGACTAAAGAAATTAAAGGGATATGAATAGGAAAAGAGGAACTTAAGCTGTCACTATTTGCTGATGACATGATTCTATATTTAGAGGATCCAAAAAACTCCTCCAGAAAACTTCTAGACCTCATCAATGAATTCAGCAAAATAGCAGGCTATAAAATCAACACGCATAAATCTAAAGCATTTTTACACATAAGTGATGAAACATCTGAAAGGGAAATGAGGAAAACAACTCCATTCTCAATAGCCTGAAAAAAATAAAATAAAATACTTGGGAATCAATCTAAGCAAAGAGGTAAAAGATCTCTGCCATGAAAACTACAAAACATTGAAGAAAGAAATTGAGGAAGACCTTAGAAGATGGAAAGATCTCCCATGTTCTTGGATAGGCAGAATTAATATTATCAAAATGACCATACTTCCAAAGGCGTTATATTTAACACAATTCCAGTTAAAATCCCTATGACATTTCTCAGAGAAACAGAAAAAGAAATCATGAAATTCATCTTGAAGAACAAATGACCCAGAATAGCCAAAGCAATCCTGGGCAGGAAGAGTGATGCAGGAGGTATCACTATACCATACCTTAAACTCTACTATAGAACAATAGTAACAAAAATGGCATGATACTGGCATCAAAATAGACAGGTAGATCAATGGTACAGAATAGAAGACACGAAGACATACCCACATAAGTACAGTAACCTCATACTAGACGAGGGTGCCAAAAACTTATAATGGAGAAAAGATAGACTGTTCAACAAATGGTGCTGGGAAAACTGGAAATCCAGATGCAGTAAAATGAAAATAAACCCCTATCTCTCACCCTGTACAAAACTCAACTCAAAATCGATCAAGGATCTAGGAATTAGACCTGATACCCTTCACCAAATAGAAGAAAAAGTAGGCCTGAATCTCTATCACGTTGGCTTAGGATCAGACTTCCTTAACAAGACCCCCATAGTGTATGAAATAAAAGCAAGCATCAATAAATGGGATAGATTCAAACTAAAATTTTTTTCTCAGCACAGGAAACAATCAATAATGTGAAAAGAGAATCTACAGAGTGGGAGAAAATCTTTTCCACACAAACTTCAGACAGAGCACTCATCTCCAAAGTTTATAAAGAACTTAAAAAACTTTACACCCAAAATACAAAGAACCCAATCAATAAAGGGGCTAAGGAAATGGGCAGATGTTTTACAGAAGAAGATATACAGGTGATCAAAAAATATATGGAAAAGTGCTCATCATCCCTAGTAATTAGAGAAATGCAAATTAAAACCACCCTAAGATTTCATCTAACTCCAATTAGAATGACTTTTTATCAAGAACACAAGCAATAATAAGTGTTGGCGTGGATGGGGGGAAAAAGGCAGACTCATACATTGCTGGTGTAGTTGCAAATTGGTACAGCTACTCTGGAAAGCAGTATGGAGATTCCTTAGAAAGCTTGGAATGGACCCACCATTTGACCCAGCTATCCTACTCCTTGGTTTATACCCAAAGGACTTAAAAACAGCATACTGCAGTGATGCAGTCACATCAATGTTCATAGCAGCTCAATTTACAATATCTAGATTGTGGAACCGACCTACATGACCTTCAATTGACGAATGGATAAAGAAACTGTGGTGTATATACACAATGGAATATTAACCATAAAAAAGAATAAATTTATGGCATTTGCTGGTAAATGGATGAAGTTGGAAAATATCATGCCAAGTGAAATAGGCCAAGCCCAAAGAACCAAAGTCTGAATATTTTCTCTGATAAGTGCATGACAATATATAATGAGGGGGAGTGAAGGGGGGGAAAGAAGAATGAAGGAACTTTGGATAGTGTAGAGGAAAAGGGGTGGGACGGGGTGGGAATGGAAAAACAGTAGAATGAGTCAGATAGTATTACCCTATATATATGCATGATTACATGAATGGTGTGAATTTAAAAAAAAAAGATGAGGGAAATCTTGACATTTGTTACAAGATGAAAGAATTTGGAACCATTATACTAAGTGAATTAAGTTGGTCACAAACAAACAAACAAAAACAAACACTGCATGATCTCATTTGTGTGTAGTACCTAAAATAGGTGAAATCATAGAAGTAGAGGGTACAAAAGTGGTTAAGAGGGTGGAGGTTGGGGATCTGGGCAGATGTTGGTTAAAGTATACAAAATTTCAGTTATAAAATAACTCCTCTATCCACTTTTAGTATTCACTAATATATCACACAGTAAGTAGATTTCTTAAAACTTTCAGTGTTTTCTTGTGGTCTGTCCGAGTTTCAACTGTTAAGTCTGCCATCCTTACTTTATTTTCCTAACCTTTCAGCCTTATATTTAACTATCTACCTCAGATTTTATTAGCAGGTTAATGGCAAGATCTTCTATTCTCCAAGCAGCCCTGGCTGTTTGTCTTCATTTCTTCTGCTCCCTTCTCTTGGAAAGCTAAGTTGGTCCTACTCTCTGTTGTCCCTGCTCTGTCATGTAGCTCAAATGTTGTCTTTTCAGATGAAATCTCTCTTGAGTTTCCTAGCTCTGTTAAATGTATTAGTCAGTTTTTTATTTCTGTATTGAAATACTTGACACAGGCTACTTACGAAGTAAAGGGGGTTTGTTTAACTCACAGTTTTGGATGTTCAAAGTCACCTCCTGACTGCACCCCATATGTAATGGATGGCAATGGAGGAGTCCTGGGGGCAGCAAGGGATTGTGTCTTAAACCAAGAGCAGAGAGAGTGTAGGGTCCTGTAATCCCCTTCAAGGGCACACCCCCAATGACCTAAGAACCTCCCACCAGCTTCCAC
Organism: Sciurus carolinensis; assembly: GCF_902686445.1. Lineage (NCBI taxonomy): Eukaryota > Metazoa > Chordata > Mammalia > Rodentia > Sciuridae > Sciurus > Sciurus carolinensis. The sequence goes on from NC_062224.1 coordinate 94,749,120, forward strand.
CTCTTAAAGGTTCCCACACCTGCTCAACAGTGCCACCCTGGGGATCAAGCTTTCAATCAAAATGGACCTTTGGGAGAGACAAACCATCTTCAAACCATAGCAGCAATACATTTATGTTCTGTGGGTTTTTTTCAGTTGTTCTTGAGCACTTTACATATTTGTCATGTCCTTTAATTCTCAGGACATTTTGAAAGCAATAATAATAATATGAATTTTGTTAATGATCAAACTAAACTTAAAGATTTTGTTTTCACACTTCATTTTAAGGAACAAGATTGTACTATGAATCCTTCTGATTCTAAGCCACTATCTGACTCACTATGCTATGGCTGCCTCTTCTGAACGTCCACAGTACTATGCTTGTGGCAGTTTGGTCTTCTTGATGTTTCTATTATGATGTACATTTTAAATATTTTTTATATTTCCTTCTAGGTTATAAACTCCTCGAGTTAGGAAACTTCTCTAAAAATTTCCTATCACTTCTTATTATTTCAGTTACATTTAATCAGTAAGTAAAGAACTCAATTTCCTATTGATTGCATTTAATGAGGACATTTGTATTTGTATGGTCATTTTTTCATCTGGGTAGCCAAGCTCCTTTTTGGGGATGTATGCTCAGGTTTACATGTCTCTAGCATTTGTAATGCACAGTATAACTTAGAACTTCCCTCCCTATCCAGAGTCTATGAGTACTTAACTCCCAGCTATTCAAGCGCATGGTTTAACTACTATTTTTACCAGCATTTAACAAGAAGCATGGACAACAGATTTTCCAAATACTATCTGATTATGAGAAATCAATCTGAGGAACTCAACTCAGTTCTTAGCTGTATCTTAGAACATTCAGTCACCTCTAGCAGATTGAAAGTCAAATCCTCTATCCCAGTATGAGAAGTTTTTCTGGGGACAGACCAGGGTGAGGTCACTTGCAGATGCATGGATGACTTCTTCTGTTTTCTTTCTTAAGGGACACAGCAATGATCTTATTTGTATTCAAAGAAATCTGTAAAACTACCCAGGCGTGCTCAGGTACAAACTCACTGATCAAAATGAAAAGCAAAGATAATGTTTGTATATTTGCCTGAGAAATATTTTATATGTTGACTTGTTTCATTTTCTTATGAATTCTAGACATACAAAATATTGACTCTCCCTTATTTCTAGGCTCACAAAATGAATAATTTGATAAGAAAAACTGATTCTAAGTGAAATTAAGATGGAGTCATCAGTTAATTACTGCTTACATCTAACCCAATATCTTATCTGTCTTTCCAGTCCCCAGTGTTCTGTCTGACAGTTAGATAAAATAAATTGCTACAGTTTTGACCAGGTCTTAAAGGTCAGGACATGCTATACACAGTCCAACAGGTCCCTCTATTTTCCTTCTGATAGTAATATATCATTCTAAACCTTTCCCATTGTAATTTTAGTTCGTTCTTAAATACGAAGAAGTTTTTGTAGAAAAAAATAATTCCAATTACATTAAAGCATATAAATCAAACAGTGAAAGTGTCCATTGTTCCTGGTACTTAATTTCCACGAATAGTAATTAGTTAACGTTTTGTGTTATATATTTGCAGATGTGAACATGTGGGGGTGTGTGTGTGTGCATATGCATACATGCTTTGAAGATATGTTCATACTATTGCATAATGCTGCAAATTATTATTTTCAGTACAGAGTATAACATAGATCCCTTCCGTGTTAATACATGGCTTCTACCCTCCGTGTCCCTAAGGCTATAGGCTGATTTTTTAAAAGAACTTCCTCTGCAAGACTGACCTTGTTCGTATTCATCATATTTACTTGTCCAACCATCTGGGGAAGAGCATGGTCAAAGGTGAGCCAGTTCAGGTGAGGATATTTGCATTACCCACAGCTCCCTAGAGGGTTATTGCTTCTTGTCCTTTGCTCTCACGTTGTAGGAATGGAAAATGATCATTCCTTGCAATAGGCTGATCACTTCTAATATTAGAAGGTAAGGTGTAAAACAAAATTGAACATTTCTGTTTTAAATTATTGATCATGGAGCAATACCAACCTCTGAACACTTCTCTGGTGATTTGAAAGAAAAGCTCTTGAGCTTGTTAATATAATTTCATTTCATAGCAATAAGCAGTGGTTTCTACTAGCCTTTGTATTTAAAAAGTCATTTCCATAAATTTCATCAGGTTGAGATCATTAGAACATTTCACGGATGCTATATATAAGTTAATGCTCATTTAACATATTCAATTCTTCTGTCTGTATATATCAAAATTTCCTCTCCACTTACCTTGACTAATCAATACTAGAATATTTCTTCTTCTTTTTCTTTCCACATACACATTACATATTTATAGATATTTATGTACATAATTCAGTGTTCAAATTAAATACAAATTTTAATAAAATTTTCTCATAACACTCTCTTATTTTTAGATAAAGAACCACATATTTTAATGTGTTGAGAGAAATAAAAATCTCATAATTCAAATCAACATCTTTTGATTTAATGGAAAAGGCCTTTTGACTTATTCATTTGCATCTATGTCTTTATAAAATTTCCTTTTCTGAAATATAATTTTGTGTATCAAGTGCATAACCTTATTTTTTGATTTTTGTTTTCTTTTTCTTTTTCTTTTTTGCAATGAGGGGATTGAACCCAGGGCCTCATGCTTATGAGGCAAACACTCTACCAACTGAGCTATATCCCCAGACCCTGATATTCTTGAAGATCTCTCAAGGTTAGTTATAGAAGATGTTCTGCTTTTGTAAAAATGAATAAAAATAACTTCCAGACACAAAATTCATTCATCACTCTAAGAAGGGGGAATAGAAAATTCTCTATTGTCTGTAACATTCCAGATTGAATAGTGTTCAGCATAAAACCTGGACCATCACTGTGATTTCCTGAGGTATATTGAATTATTTTTAATATCTAGGTCAGAGAGTCTGACTAGAGTATAGCAATTTCAAATTGTATAATGTATAATTGTATAATGTATACTATTGGGATTCATGCAGACCATACCATTTCTCAAGGAAGCCCACGCAACCAATAATGAATGTGTAACATTCATATTTGGACATATTTTATTATTCATGTATCTGTTTTGATGATTGTTTCTGATTTTCAATTTTCTTTATCAAAACTTGCTAGATAATATTTATTCTCCTGTTCAGAGGTCAGCCAACTTTTTCTGTAAGGGATCAGATAGTAAATATTTAGACTTTTTGGACCAGATGATCTCTGCTGCCAATAGTCAGTTCAGCCTTCATAGTGGAATAACAGCCATATACAATGAGCAAACAAATGGACACATCTGGGTTCCAGTAAAACTTTATTTACAAAAACAGGTAACAGTTCAGAATTGGCTCACAACCTTAGTTTGCTGATACCTGCTGTAGTGCAATGTTATTCATAGTAAATGGTCCATGAAATGTTTATTACCAGTCTAGAATGAGATATGGAGCTTGTACCAGGATGTAAATCTACACAGCATTTCCTTCGTTGAGGAGGTATTTTTATGAAAAATATGTCAGTTGAACTAAATAATGCTTAGTGACTATGTAGCTGATTTATATTCTGCCTCAAGCTCCTTTTCTCACCCTGAATGGGAACAGTTTTTTGGCCATCCCTGATCCACAGAACATACTGAGTAGCTCTGCTAAATCCTTTTCTCTTGCATACCAACACCTGAAAATGGTGTAATTTATGATTAGGCTAAATCTAACCCTCTTCTCCCAAAATAGAAAATAATCCTTATGCTACTTATTTTAGTGTTATTGTTGGAACTACACCTCAAATGAAAGGCAAAAGCAGGCGTCCTGTTAGCTCTCGCTTCAGCAGCTCTGCAAGAGCTGGAAAATCTGCCTCTTAGTCCTTGTGGTGTTCTCTCCTCTTTCCTTTCATTTTCTTCATTAACGTAATGTTCCTGTGGTATTTAAGCTTTAAGGACATGAAACATTAAACCTTTCACTTTTATAGTAAATCATTCATTAAAAGGATGTACTTATTGGGGGTAATTTTTTTTTTTGACTTTCATGTCAAATTATAACAAAGAACATTCAAAAAAAATTGCACATTTGCCAATTGCTCTTTTTATTCATATCAACAACATAGTTAAAAATGAATCAAAATGCAGTCTGTAAAAAATAAAAAAAAATTAGTTGCTACAACAGTAATAATTAAAAAAAAGTTACGATACGTCATGACACACACATGTGACAGGTGATTCCCCTCGTGGCCTAAGTAATTTGGGTGGAGTTTTGAGCAATGGTTGAATAATATTCACACAAATTTGCAAGCTTCTACTTACGATCTAAAACTACTAGTATGAACTTAATTCCAGCATTTCCACCCTTCCTCAAACAATGACAGACAGGAAATTATAAATGTGTGAAATTAGAAGGTTATGTTCTTTTTATCTTCAGTTCTTATTTACATGTGATAAAATTTGCAATTTAAAACCTGAACTACTGGATATTTTTTTCTGTCCTTCATAATCTTTTTCAATCACTTAAGTTTAAAAATGGTTATACACACTAGCCACTCAGGTTTGAATTTACATCTCTAGTCTTTTAAACCTACCTAATGACACTTTAAAATCAACAAAATTGCTTAAATATCTGATCTGTCACCATCTTGAATTTTTTACAAATTGTGAGTGGTGGATAATTTGTGGGATGTTATGATGATTCCATATTGCCAACAAATAATCTTATGATGCATGGCATTTATTTATATTCTTGAGAACTTATCCATATTCAAAATATGTAGGATTTCTTCTATGAGCAATACAACAATTTTCTCTCTCCCACAACTCACTCATGATATGTTGCAAATCTTAGTTTCATGTGAATTTTAGAGATGTGAGGGAAAGGATCACTAAAGATAAAATGTGGTTTGGTAGGGCCATATATTCATTCCTTCATTAAGCATTTATTGAACCATTATTCAGTGTTCAGAATTTCTCTTTAAGGCACCTAAAAGATAACAATTCAGTTTGATAGGACTTCATGGATGTGCTTTATAATTTAGATTTAGGTTTTCATGGCTTTTATCAATTTAGTCACATACAAGCAGAGATGTTTGATCATATTCTCTTTCCTGGCTTCAACATTTCAAGCCTCTCCAGGGCAGAAATGAAAGATTATGAGTGTGCTACATTTCTATAGCTCTTTCATTTCTACCCCAACCCTAGCTTACTTTCATGTCTGCAATAAAAATTTTGATCCAGGTGGATTTATGTGAACATTATATTTTTCAGATTGACCTACCTTGTGACTGAATTTCGCAATGAAGTCTTATCAGGTTGTTATATACCATTGCAACTAGGCACCTTAAAATTAGATGGAAGAAACAGAATATGTTACTAAAGGATGTGCTGACTGGATAAAAAGTGGGTTTTACCTTGTTTCATATTTTTTGAGCACATAAGGCACTTTAAAAGTTTGCAAGTCTTTAAAGCATTAGCTCTAGATATTTCAAGTGTGCTAAGGTTAGAAAGTACAGTGAAATTTTAAAACATCATGTGAAGGAAATTCTGATGTGCTATTATATTAAGGAAAGTAGACAGAAGTTCAGGAACATATTGGAAAGAAACTAAGAAAATTGGATTTTCCTGTTTTCATTTTCCTACCAATGGTTATAAAATGATGAATAAATCATGATCTTTGCATCCTAGTATGTCTACAGACTTTTGATCATAATTTGCTAATAATTAATGTTTCCATTCTGAATTGACAAAATTTTGATGAAAGTCAAAGAAACAATGTTTTACTCAGTTCATTCAAAAGAGTTGAATGTGCAATGTCTATAGGACAATTTTGAATTAGAAATAGCCTATAGACTTCCCATGACTATTTTGAAAGGTGGTATGCATACTAATTGAGAGAACTAAATTGGTTGGGTTTACATCTCAACCCAACCCTTTACTAACTGAGGGGCCTTGCTGCCTCAGCTCTGTGCTTCAATCTCCTCATCTGTAGCAGGAATAATATTGGTCTCAGATCTTTGTTATAAGGATTAAATATTTGATAAATGTAAAGAACACAGAACACAGAAGGCACATGACATATGTTCTTTCTTATTATTTTATCAATATAAGTTTTAGTATTGCTCTTGCTCCTTTGGAATCCATGTTGAGATGGGCTCTGGAATCCAGGGTTCTATATTGGAAACCATTGCTGTAAAGTCATAAACTGGCTAAACTGAATTTTAATTTAGAAAAATGAATCAAATCAGTCAAACAAGTGTTTAAAAACAACATTCTCATTGTTTATTGGTAAAGTCATAAACTATTAGGGATTGTGTCTTTGTGATTAACTCAAAATAATTTCCTCCAATCTGTTTTATGTTTCCTCATTGAGTTGACAAAGATAACTGAAGGTATGGTAGTTGTATTTTATTGACTGCTTTCAGTTTTCTGTGCTATAGACCAAAACACCATGTTTGCTGTGTTTGTACAATGTATCCAAGTATACCAAATGATGAAGATGTTTCTGGACTGTTTAGTCATACATACTGAACAAAAGAGTCTGGGTAAATAAGATCATGAACAGGAGAGCCCATAATCTAATGTGTACCATATAAGGATGAATCATAATACACTAAACTCTAAATTCTGAACTATTCTGTGTGGCATACTTCCACAAAATGTCATTCCAGTAACACACATCTTTGATTGTTTATTTCACTTGTGATGAGTGACTTTGCCTGGGATACTCTGTCTTTAGAGTAGAATGGGTTCTAATAGGGAAACATCATATCTAAATGGGGTTTGGAACTTTCTGTTCTATAGTAATGCGATAAAACTAATGTGAATTTAAGCAGTTATTTGGCTTTATTACATTTAGTTCTGATCTATGTTGACATATATTATTAAACTTCAAAAATCTACTCGACATCATATATCATTAGAACAAAAATGTTTCTCTGTAAACATCACTGGACTTTTCATTTAAAGGTATAGATTTGCCCACGATCCACATTCTCACTTGCAGTTTTCTAAAATACATTGCCTTAAAAAAAACACTATCATAATAACTCTCCAAGATCCTATAGAAAGCTTTTTGCAGGATTTTAAAATGTTATATTCCTGACATTTTCCTGTAGTAATAAAAATATTCCGTCTCTCATAAGCAATACTACTTTGTAAAACCTCATAGGAATTCTAATTTTTACTTTGGAAACATTTGTGGTTTTAGAAGCATAACTGTTTTTATTCATTCTTAACGTAAAAGAAATCAACTAGGAGAAGTTTTAAACTTCCCAAGATCTATAGGATATTGATTTCCTGAATTCTTGCTCTGTGGTCAAGAATACAGTCAGTTTTTATAGATAATCCATGTGTACGTCAGAAATCTGTATCTATACTAATTATAGGTTTCCATTTTTTCTATGTGTCTGTCAGATTTAGTTTATTAAGTATGTCATTTAAATCTTCCATATCTTTATGGGTTTTTGCTAGTCTAATCCATAAATTACTGAGAGGTTTATTATAATTTCCCAAGGTGGTATTTATCAGTTTGATAAAGAGTAGATACATAGCAAATAAATCAACTTCTTTGCAGTTCTTTCAATTGTGACTTTATATAATTAAAGATATTAGGAATTTTGGTTTTGGAATGGTAGACTAAAGCTTTTAAAACTAAAAAAAACCTTTCATCTTTAAGGTCTTTGTACTTTTTTTCTTTCCATGTTTATATATTGTTGCCAAGGAAAAATGTCACACATAAACATGAAAAATAGTAGTTACTAATTGAAAAATGCTTATGAAAATAATTTTATTCTCAAATATGTGGTATGCAATGCAGTCCTTAATGGAAGATTTATTTGGAAAACAGAATATTTCTTTTTTTTTGTAGTAATTTTTTTTCATTTACTTACAGATTGTTTCATTTAGAGTCCTGGAAACAACTCATAAGGTGAACAGCTGATTTATGTAAATTATGTTGGGAATTTTTATATTAAAATTTATTGTAAATTTTAGACTCATGCATTTATTGGATTTTAGTCACTGAATATAATACACTTTGTAAAATAGTCAATTTTAAAAAATTCATATTTAGCAATATATTTGTGTGCAACTTTTACAGTATTTGAATCTGATGAACTTGCATTAGAAACTTCTTTATAAGAACCCCACGAATCTAGTTCTCACAATTTGTTTTGTTAATTTTTAAATTTGTTCTTTTTATTTATACATGACAGTAGAATGCATTTTGACATATTATACATACATGGAGTATAACTTCCCACTCTTGTGGTTGTACGTGATGTGAAATTACACTGGTAGTATATTCACATATGAATATAGGAAAGTTAAGTCCAATTCATTCTACTGTCTCTCCTATTCCCATCCCCTTTCCCTTCCTCCCATTCCTCTCTGTTCACTCTGGTGAACATCCATTCTGCTGCCTGCCCCCTCTTATCTTGAGTCAGCATCTGAATGTCAGAGAGAACATTGGGCCTCTGATTTTTTGGAATTGGCTTATTTCACTTAGCATGATAGTCTCCAGTTCCATCCATTTACTGGCAAATGCCATAATTTCATTCTTCTTTACGGCTGAGTAATATTCCATTGTGTATGTGTACGACGTTTTCTTTATCCATTCATCTGTTGAAGGGCACCTAGATTGGTTCCATAGCTTTTGTGAATTGAGCTGCTGTGAATGTTGTTGTGATCACATCACTATAGTATGCTGATTTTAAGGTCTTTGGGTATATGCTGAGGAGTAGGATAGTTGGGTCAAATGGTCATTTCATTTCAGGTTTTCTGAGGAATCTCCATACTGCTTTCCAGAGTGGTTGTATCAATTCATAGCCCTACCAGCAATGTATGAGTGAAACTTTTTCCCCACATCCTTGCCATCATTTGTTGTTACTTGTATTCATGATAATTACTATTCTGACTAGAGTGAGATAAAATCTCAGTGTAGTTTTAATATGAACATTTTTTTTTTATATTTGTTGACTGTATTTCTTCTTCTGTGAAGTGACTCTTTGGTTCTTTTGCCCATTTGTTGATTGGGTTTGTGTGTGTGTGTGTGTGTGTGTGTGTGTGTGTGTCTGTCTGTCTGTCTGTTAAATTTTTGAGTTTTTGAGTTCTTTATATATCCTGGAGATTAATGTTCTATCTGAGGTGCAGGTGACAAAGATTTTCTCCCATTCTGTAGGCTCTCTGTTCATGTTCTTGATTCCTTTGCTGTGAAGAAGATTTTTAGTTTGATACCATCCCATTTATTGATTCTTGAATTTACTGCTTACACTTTAGGAGTCTTGTTGCAGAATTTGGTTCCTAAGCCAACATGATGGAGATTTGGAGGCAGGGTCTCTGGTCTAATGCCAGGGCCTTGATTCACTTTGACTTGAGTTTTGTGCAGGGTGAGAGATGGGGTCTAATTTCATTTTATTACATATGGATTTCCAGGTTTCCCAGTATCATTTGTTGAAGAGGCTATCTTTTCTCCAATGTATGTTTATGATGCCTTTGTTTAATATGAGATCACTGTATTTTTGTGGTTTTGTATGTGCTAAGTCTCACAGTTTGATTATTATTATAGTTAAATATTTCATTCAATATTTCCATGCATATTCTAGGAAAGATTGTGCATATATTATTAATAATCTGTTTTTAAACAAAGATCCAAACATTTAATGATAAAAATTTATCAATTGTTTCACAATATTAACAAAAAGTATATGAATAATGATATTACACCTATTTAAATAGCTAAATATTCCCATATCTCAGGGAGATAAGGGTAATGTGAGACTAATATATTTTAAAGATGATATGATACTGTTACAATAAACAGCTGAAATGAAAGTACTAGTTCATATGTTGCTATTAAAATATAGGTTAGAATATTCTTATTTATCCTTATACTTCCTTCACCATTCAAGCATCAGTTAAGAGTCTATTTTTCACAGCCACAAGAATACAATGGTTAAAAAAAAAACTCCTATTTTAAATTGTGAGAGTAAGGAGCTTTCAAGATAAAAGCATTTAGTGAATTCTGTTGTCTCACTAAAATATATCAACTGCCCAAATCTGCATGCCTCAGAGCAGAGGGTTTATACCAGTGAGAGATTATAAGGTTGTCAAAGCATGCATGCACACAAATTGCAAATCTCACCCCATGATAACTCTTACTTATAAAATAAGAGAATATGTAGTTGTGAGGCACATGTGAATCAAGACAGGATCTAGGATCTTCAATGCTGCTGTCCAGGTCATTTCTTGCCAATCAGAACATGTTCTGACTCAGGTTGCTGTATGAGGCCTCTGCATGACATTTGTGGCGCATAATGACACAGATGTGAGCTGTTTTTGCTATGACATGTTGTCATTGAGGTGGTTGAATAGATTTATATGACATCCGGCAGAGAACCATAAGCTATAAATTGATAGATTCCAGGTTTGTTTAGTACAAACAATTCTAGACAAACTGAGTATATGCTGCCAATTTTTTTCATAGATAAGGACTCTCTAGGTAGAGAATACCATTAGTTTATTTTCCAAAAGTATCAATAGCAAGATTGGAATAAAATTTGACTAGGTCAACTTCTTTGTTTCTCAAAGGGTACTGGTTGTCTCCCTCCTCCTGCACACAAGAGAGATTTTGAATTGTGAACTCCTGCTTAATTCTTTTCTACCTAGCAACCATGCCTAAAAAGGCAAGTTTAACGACAGGGTAGAGAAGAGGTTGGAGGAGAAGTGCCTTTAGTTCCATGGTTAGGTCTTTGTAAAGAGACAATCTTTGCAATATCCTTGAGTTGAATTCGGAGAGAATGTATAACTTTTGAGACATAAGATGAGCTTCTAGGTATCGCAGAGCTGAGTATACCATGACTTAGGGAATAGTCAACAAAATCATAGGTTATCAGTGGTTGAAGGAGGCATCTTGTGCACCAGCCTGAAGACAGTATCATAGTTGTGCACTCAAGAATATTGATAGAGGATTTAAAAGAGTTATTTTATTCACAATCAATATGTGGATAGATATAGGTGTGAGGTCCTGTGAACTAAAAGTCTCATCACTAGTCTGTGGGTATGTTGAGTGTGGACTTGTCAGTTGGACGTCAAGGCAGGTCAGTCATCAATGGTAGATGCAATAGAGGTAGAGAATGATAACAGAAATGGAGCAGCATCTGGTCTTATGGAGGGCCAGTGATGGCACAGGACATGGCATAGACAAGAGTTCCTTGGCTCAGTCCTAGGAAATCATATAAGGCCACTTGGAAGTTTGCTAAAGAACAAATAAACGATAGAGGAAAATTAGAAGTGAAAAAATGCTCAACGTCACTAATCATCAGGGAGATGCAAATCAAAACCACAATGAGCTATCTCCTCTCTGCAGTTAAAATGGATATTATCAACAACACAAGATGACAAGTAATGCTGAGGAGGTAGAGGACTGCCACACACCGTGGGGGAGTGTGAATGACCACAGTCTCCAGGGAAAACAGCATGGAGGTTTCTAGAATTACAAAGAAAACCATTCTATGATTTGTCAGTCCCACTCCTAGGTATACATCCAAAGAAAATGCAATCAGTTTGTTGAAGAGACATCTGCACGCTAATGTTTATTGCAGCACGTCACAATAGTCAAGAATGGTGACAACCTAAATGTCCATCTACTGATGAGTAGATAAAGAAAATATAATATAAATGTATAATGGAATACTCTTTAGTCATGAAAGGGTGAAATTCTGTCATTTGTGACAACATAGAAGGAACTAGGGGTCATTATGTTAAGTGAAGTAATCCAGGCACAGAAAAATGAATACCGCATTATCTCACTTATCTCACTCATATGTAGAATTTAAAGATAAAGTTGATCTTGTACAGGTCGAGAATAGAACAGTGGTTACCAAAGGCTCAGGAAGGTAGTGAGAATGGAGGGTTCCAAGGTTGGCCAATGGTACTAAATCAGAGAGAAGAAATAGGTTCTCATGTGCCATCATGCAGTAGGGTGACTGACTAAAAATAACAGGATCATAAATTTAAAAAACTAGAAGAATGTATTTTCACCATCAAGGAATGATGAGGTTTGAGGAGTTAGATATGCGTACACTGATTTGAACATTACCTGATACATACATATATCCAGATATTACTTGATATCCCAGAGATGTGTGCAGGGCACCATATTGGTCAACAAATAAAACCAGACTTGATGGAGCTCCCAGACGCAGAAATCTGTCTCTCAAGTACTGACAGTCTTGAGAGATTATTCCAGATTGCCTGGAGTACGTGGTTTCCATGCAGTGGTTCACCGCTGAATTTGCAGTCCCTGCTAGGATGACCTGCTAGAGCAAAATGGCTTGCTAACCTCCACCCCATCCTGTTTCTCATGGAAGAAGCTCCTTCAGGTCCCCTTTTGATCTGTACCACTATAAATAGAACATGGGCTCCTCCATTTAGTTAGAGCCAGACCCATTAGCATGGCTCAACCTGTCACATCCCCTGATTTAAAAGATAATTCTGTTTCTTGTGTTCTTTTTCCTGTTAAATAAATTTCTTAGTGATGAATTTACAGCCAGCCCATCCCTCCAACAGGAACCCTTTCCCTCACCCACACAGGATGTGTGTCGAGAGAGGTATACAATTTTATGAGTTGATGAGAAAAAAAAGAAAATCTGTTATTAATCATGTTAATTTGACCATATTATTTAATCTTGCTGACTTGCAGTTTCTTTCTTTATAGGGTGTAATGACACCTATTTGTGCAGTTACTATAAAAAGTAGATGAGATAAAGTGGAAATACCTAGCATGTGGCCTGCCAATGTGTAGATCCCCAATAAGCGCTTGGAAAAGCACAACCTGAAGCCATGTGATTGATGTCATACTATCTCTTAACTTTTCATAAGCCATTTTGCTTCTGTTTCTACACTATGGCAAGTCTTCTGCAACCCTTTGAGATTTTAAGTCACCATTTGCATTCTTCTGCTTCTGCAATCCAAACATTGTGACAGGTAGGTTTTCAACTGTTATTAGAAGTAGGATGTTCAGTTGTAAAAGTAACAAAATACATTCAGGTAACATTAAGTTTTACAGATGCTCATGTGAAATACACCTTGCATTTGTGAAATTACTCCTAAGACCCATCCTCTTTATTAACATTGATATTTAATTATTTAAATGTACTGTGGGGCTCTGTTGCTTCAACAATTTATATGGGAGAAAAAGGCGAACACCTTTGTGATATTTTGTTCATTATTCATTCACTCATTTTATTTTACAGTATCAGTGAAGGTACTGGTAACGCGGGCATGTGTGCATTTTCAAGAGGCTTGACTCTCCTCAAATGTAATAAATAATACCTGCAAGCTATTTGGGAACACTTGTTCTCTTATGAGGTCAGGAATGTGCAGGTATAAAAGATGCAGTATTTCTTCAGGGCATCTTTTCCAAGTAGGAACCAAAAGTCAACTAGTGTCTTCATTTTCAAAAGAAGTCCACTGAGGTTTGCAAATTCATTGATGTCTGAATGCTGGAATGGGAGGCATGAAACTAATTAGAGACCAAAGGCTAAACTGCCACTTTGTCTTCTTCAGGGTACCACACACTCGAGGAGCTTCATGACAGGGAAGCTTGAGGCGAACATATGGCTGAGCTCATCACTGCTCAGCAACAAATTAATCCAAAACAAAGCACGACATTTCTGTCAACAGTTTTTTGAATTTTAAAAATGAGTCAGAAGGGAGAGGAGGAAGTTAAAGATATTCTTAACAGAACTTTAAAAAAGGGATCGTTGTAGTAAACTTTTAGTAAAGTAATAAATCTGTTGGTTTAATATTTTCAAAGTAACTAATTTGGGCCTCAAAATCCACAGTAACAGGCAAATTCTATGGAATTTATAATTCTAAGGAAGAAAAGTGTGGTTGATAAAATAATAACATGGAAGAACGACCCCTCATTTGTTTTCCTCCAGACCACCTTTTTCTTATAGAAAGTGAAGACGTGGTTTTTAAAGATGTCTAATTTCCTTTCTTATTCTAGCATCATCTGAAATCACTTCATCATTTGGTTGATTTTTGCTTCTGACTTTCACAACGCTTAATGGACATGTAGACTTCCATACATGTTTCTGTCTTTCATGGTTCCGTATGTGTGTATTTTCTATGTGTATGTTCTATATGTATATATGTCATGTTTTCATATGTGTCTGCATCTTTCATAACCACAAGGTTGAGAATATAGTCTTGTTGCACTACGGAGTGAAACGATATTCTGTTTGGAATACTATACGATCGCAAAACGGACATGAGATAAATAGCAAATAAGCAACACACCATCACTTGGAACCTGGGATCCGCATGTTGAGTGAGCTAGGTTCATGATGTCTCCTAAATATCATTAGAAGCCTAACAGGAAGCCAGTGGCAAGATTTGCTCTTTCTTCCCACCTACTGGCTTTCCTCAAAGTCAGAAGAAGCTGAATGTGTGTAATGGGTTTAGAACGAGGCCTGTGTTAGAGATGACATTGCTATTGTAGCCCTGGTCCTTTTCCTGTGTAACTCTTGGAGCGTTTTTCTTACATCTGGTTTCGTTGCCAGTCACGGTGATTTGCTTTGGCATCTGTGGGCTGAAACTAGCAGGAACAGAGTAACTGGCCACTAAGCACAGACACTATATTGAAGGAGCTGAAATGCTTAGATGAAAACATTCACAGCTTTAAAAATGGTTGTGAGAAAATATTGTCGCAGAAAGGAAGAGTGGAATTTTGAATTAAACACCTTAGGGAGTTAATTGTATTTTAGATAAGCCATCCTAGGAGTTATATTGCTGTTGACTTGGAATCAGTCCTGTTACTCAAAAATAATATTAACCCTGATTCTATTACTTTTTTCTTCAGACATCGAGATAAGAGTGGAAATCTTTATGATGTTGATAGCTGACATAAAATTGGACTTAGAAATGAGAATGAAACTAAAATTCTGGGAGAAAAAATATCTACATACATAACAACCTGGAATGTATCTTGGTTTTCTGTGAAAAATTACTTCTTGATGTGAACTGATGTGGCTAGTTCACAAGAAGTGCTTACGCAAATCTAACAAAATCCAGTAAAACATATCAACACGGTTGGATGGTGTTTATCTGAGAGAGCCAAAGGAATCCAAGAAGAATACTGGGATTTTATGAGATAAAACATTATTTACATAAAAAAACATAATGATTTATTTTAAATTTGATCATTAATTTAAGAAAGGACTTAGTCTCAACTCCACAGTTGATAAGCCATAGAAATTTATAAACAGATAATGAAATGCACAGGGAACAAAATGATACATTAACAAAGAATTGTGTTTTACTCTTCCAATGGAAAATCATGCTCATTAAGGTTTTTATAAATGAAGAACTCACTTTATAAAATCTACTTGAAGAGGAAGGGTGCAGGGGTGGGAGGGACGAGGAAGGGGCAGTACTGGGGACTGAATCAGAACAAGATATAGTCCATGCTTTTATAATGATGTCAAAGCGGATTCTACCATCATGTATAATTAAAAAGAACCAACAAAAACCAAACCAAACCAAACCAAAAAGAATACATGCAAAAAAGAATCACACTATTATGTATAACTATAAGCATTAAAAATGCATGCAAAAACAAGTGAAAAAAATTTACTTGAATTTCTAGAGACCATCTCTGGGATTCCACAAAGAACTAAGGTTTAATATATGAATGTAACTGAAGTAGCTATTTCCTTAAGAAAATGACTTAGAAAATGAAGGGCAAGGACACAATTATTCTGTGCTAAAGAGACGTCCAACATTTGCATCACTAGAGAGGTGTCAGGTTTGTTATGTGCTTGGTAAAGTGATAAAACACTACAGATTTCTTTTAAAAGCAGTTGAATATTTAATAACTAATTTGTTCTAGAAAAGCATTTTAGAGTAAGTTATGGTACCCTAACATATTAATGTGCAGTGATGTAGCAAACAAAAAGCTAATGTAATTTAAAAAAATAATTTACTGAGTTAAAAAAAATGAGTCATATATACAACGAATAGATGCCAATATAAACCTTAGGGCTACAAATGCTAAAAAATGCAATTGAATCAAAACTAAATCTAGATCTTTGAATAACACAGATGCAGTAAACATTTTTTTTTTCCTACAAACATCTCAAACTTCTACCATGTGGCTTTTAGGCCCCAGAATGCAAAAATGTAAAACTCATCAGGAAGTTAATGTAGCAATTCTTGTCTGGATCATTTGAAGACGTTGTTGCAATAAATGGAACACAGTTCAATAGCACAAGTTTTTGCAATGTATGTGAAGTCATTTAAATATGAAACAGAATGATTAGTTTCAGTTAAGTACTACAGAAGAACTTCGCTAAACACGTGTTCATAATGAGCTAAACAGTCTCACAAAAATGTTAAAGTTCTTTCTATTTTTGCATTCTTCTAATTTTTAAATAAATTTTGGATGAAATTATATAACATTCCTCTATTACCTATGCATATAATTTTATGTCAGCATATAATTTAGTTTTCAGAAAACTTCAAATATGGTGGCAGAATCCATTCATACGTAAGACCTGATATTTGTATGTGTGTGGTGGTGGGCGTGAAACTCAGGGCCGTGCAAGCTGGGCATGTCCTCCACCTCTGAGCTGCATCCCCAGCTCTAAACATTTGACTCTTGATTGGCAAATTTTGTTAGAAATAAAAATGATAAAGAAGATGCCACAGTGGCACATGATTAATTATGAAATGAGTGCTATAAATGACTCATTGAAAATATTATTTTATGACTAAAATTGACATAGTTGACTTTAATGTTAGCCAAGAATGATTCATAATCTCTAGGTCTAGTATTTACTTATAATTTGTATAATATAAGAAATGTGCTGAATATAAAGTGTAAATTATTAAAGGTTTTTGAAAACAAGAATTCGAATCCATCAATTGGGTAAACTTTCTTAAAATTTCACTTATATTTATGTTATTTAGTATTTCTTCCTTCTTAAGTAGAGTGAAATGAATTTCAGTTCATTCTCTTTTCTGATTATTACAAATTTTGAATTAATAGAGCCTATGGCATAATATGTTTTATATGTCTTTTAAAGTCCAAATAAATATGTATGTATTTTTTCTCTATACATCTAAAATTAAATTTTGTTTCTTTGCAAGAAGTCTGCAGATTTATAAAGCAAGAATTTCCAGGCTGGTAAAGATTGAGATATGTATCTCTCCAAGGAAACTACAGATTTTAAAAGAATACCAGGTTGGTTATTATGAGTGTGCTTAAGAGCCATGGAGTGATTTAGTATCACGCAGTTGCTCTCTGTCTTTCCCTCTGGTTTTACAAATGAATTATTTAGTAGCAACTTTCTTTATGTCATTAAGATTAAATCTCCGCCAAAATTGTCCTAGAGAAATTTTAAAAGGTCTGGGAAAATGGTTTGACATTTAGTATGCTGCTAGTTTTTCATATTAAAAAATGCTGCTTTTTTTCTGACATGCTAATTTGTGTATTTATGTGGTGTGTGTGTGTTTGGAGGGAAGAATGAAAAATAACTAACTTAAAAGTGGGTAGATAGATGCTATTAATCCATTAGAGACATTGCATTTCTTTTTTGCATTTGCAAATATGAAAGGTTTTGGAATGTCCGAGGGTGAGTATGATTTGTTAGAGTTGAATACAATGATAGATGGTATATTTTTCCGGTATATGAAATTGAAATGCTAAATTATGAAATACTAAAAAGACAGTAATGGTGCATCTATTTAGAATGCAATATGTACTAGAATAAAAAATCTGATGACTTGGGATGTTGTTTTCCTACCGTAATTTCCAAAATTGACTTTAAATAATTGCCTGATATATACTGAGTGTTGACTCTAATCATGTCAGGAAGACGGTTACTTTGATCATGGAGACCCTATGCCTACACACAATAAAAAATTCTTGCATCATAACTGCTTGCAGGTATTTCATTTTCTTCCAAATTGTTTCATTTTTATGATTCATTAGCTTAAGAAAAGTGAAAAAACATTAAATGCTGTTCTGAATTCTACTTGAGAATTTTTGGCATTATGGGTAATGTTCTATTATTTTCAGTAATGTTACAGGCATGACCATATTACCCTCTGCTGCTTCCTACTTGGCCAACAGTTTTAGTTGACTACCTAATCTTACACAGGATACCAGTGTCCAAATGTTAAATTATTTAACAAGCACTGCAGTTTTATTTAATGATCTCATTTCTAAGGAAATGGGAGGTAAGAACCATTTATAGGAATTCAGTATACTAAATGTTTACAGGGAGCAGAATCGAATCTTAGATCTCTTTTTGGCATAAATGCACATTGAATGAGTTTCCACACTTTGTTAATTGATACTCATCTCATTAAATAGTTCCTGATTGGAAAGAAATGTTAAGCTGTGTATTAGTGTTCTGTGGTGGTATACCTTCCTTTTAGGTATCTCTTTTGTGCAGTCTTGTAAACAATTGTCAAAATTTAGTGTGTATAAGGATTGAGATAATTATTGAAAAATAAATAGAAAACCCTCAGTAAAGAGATTTGTGTTGAGTTGTGTTGGTACTATGAAGAATTTCTGTTTGGAAAGAAACTGTTCAGTGTAATCTGATAGTCTTATGGTAATAAACCCAAACTCATTTAATCTATAAAGTATTAGTCTGTTGATAGAGTTTACTATAATAGTAGTAGAAAGCATAGTAATACTTATGAAAATATCATATTTTATTCAGTTTTACAGAGACATTTACATGTATTATTTCACAGATATGAATAATTTCATGGTAATTTACTCAGTGTTCACGGATGACCCAAATGCTCAGAGGAAAAGGAATCTGAAGGGTCGGTGAGGGACACCAGAAACTAAATGCACTATTAACTGTGAAAGTACTTGCCAAATTTAGTTTTCCTATTCAAAATTTTATTTATTCAACATTAAATGGGGGAAATTTCTCCTCTAAATTTCTTAAGAGATTGTATAGACAAGGACTCAGACTATACAATATGGAGAATTCTATGAAATGAAGAAAGCAAAATAAATTATTCCTTTAGGCAATAATAGAGTGACATTGTTGTGGGGTACAACTTAAGAACAGACCGATCACCACTGAGAAGTCCAAATTTGAGAGTCTTTATTAGCCAGAGGGCTGTCTATCTCACACAATGCCCCAAAAATGGCTATTGAGAGAACAGCCCTGACCACAGGGTTGCAGGGGTTTTTATACCATAAATTAGTACATCAATCATAAGTGTCTGTTGCTATAATTCAAAATTACAAACTAACATTGTGGGACCTGAAATCATTAGCAGAGGGGGAAGTGGGTCAAAATGACCTTACTTAGGTACAAACTAAAGAATGATTACTAACATCTAAACAATCACTGTTGACATCACTGTTAACATGGTACATTGTTTAGGAAACTAGGAATCAAAAAGAGAAATTTTTCGTTATACAAGAATTCTATTTCATCATTTTATATTGCCAAACAAGTCATGCTAAGCAACTGTTGATGGGTACAGAGGTGGGATGTTCCCCTGGGAAAAGTATTTCCTACATAACATGGAGTCTTAAGGTGAAATGGAGTCTGTTTAGTCATCGCCCAAATAGCCTGGCCCATAACATTTCCATGGAGTCAAATATGTTAACCCGTCACAACATGTTAAAGTTTCAACAAAAAACTGAATGATTTTGTTGAAAGTCACAATAGTATTTCATTCGAAAGGTATTGCAAAAAATAAGAGCCTTCATTAGGATTTTTCCAAGTTAAAAAAAGAAGACAAAAGCATCCAGGAAGCTTCACATGGAGAAGCAGGAAAACCCTGTGACATCAACATCCAATTTAGATTTTAATTGCCTTATACGAGTCTGATAAGAAGAAAGTATCATATAACTTTATCTTTTATGTAATTTTATATTTTAAACATTGTTTTTTGTACTGTGCTTTTTTCTTGTTTGGAGAAAAAAATAACTATTAATTGCGTTTGAAGTGATATAGGAATATAATGTCTTGGTACAAAATAAGAAATTGTGAGTTAATAAACTGATCATTTTTATTACCTTCAGATGACATGATAAAACCAAAATCCAAAGCCTTTCCTGTCTCCTGTTTCTTTAAAACTATTTTGGAATTGCTATAATTTGGGGATCGCTTTTTACTCATGAGTAGAATAAAAGAAGCTAATAAGTTCACACTTATCTTATACAACCAGGCAGGAGAGCATGGTTTTAATATTAAATTCCTATTTTTACAATTATCATACATTAAATAATTATGACTTGGAACATAATTCTTTTCAATATTTAAACCTCTTTAGAGTCTTGTAAGGCTCAGAGCCTGCTTTGAAGTCCAGAAAGCTTTGGATATAGGTAAGATGCCTGAAAAATACTGTGAAAGTGTTGTCAGAATAAAACTAGTAGAAAAAGGGGAAGTAATAATAGGGAATATTCATTTTGTTTTGAAAGGTTACTGGTCATGTCAGGACAGTTAATCTGCAAACGGTTTTGTATTCCTGCTGTTCAGTTACATGTGGGATCATGGAACATTCCCATGACCCTTTCTTTTCTATTATTGTTTTTAATTTAGAACTGATTTTTTAAAAATTTATTTCCTTTCTTCCTTCATAGGTTGGTTCATTCTTTTAAAAAAATTTTTAGTTGTAGATGGACGTAAAACCTTTATTTTGTTTATTTATTTTTATGTGGTGCTGAGGATCAAACCCAATGCCTCTCACATGTGAGGCAAGTTCTCTACCACTGAGCCACAACTAGAGCCCCTAAAACTGTGATTTAGCTCTAAAAAAATACATGGAATGCCTAACTCAGGGCAAACTATCTCACCCCATGTGACTTCTGTTGAAATAGCTACAATTTATAGTGTGATCTGGCTCCATGAGAATGTTATAGGCCAGACTCTAAGGGAAATGACCAAACAGACTCCATTTTGCTCTGAGACTCCATGTTATGTAGGAAATAAGTTTTTCCCATGGGAACACCCCGCTTCTGTGCCCATCATCAGTTACTTAGTGTGACATGTTTAATAATATACAATGGCAACTCGTATGTAGTAACCAATGTACCATGTAAACGGTAATTGTATGGATGTTAGCAACCATTCTTTAGTTTGAACCTAGGTAAGGGTCAGTTTGACCCACGTCCCCCTCTGTTGATGATCTCGTAATTTTGAATCATAGCAACAGACACTTATGATTGATGTGATTTTTGGTATAAGAACCCCTACAACCCTGTGGTCGGGGCTGTTCTCCCAATAGCCATTTTTGGGGGCATTGTGTGAGACAGTCAGTTGCCAGCTTAATAAAGACTCTCAAATTTGGATGTCTCAGTGGTGATCAGTCTGTTTTTAAGTTGCACCCCATAACAATAGATGCTATATAGAGAGGTCAATTTGCTTTATGTAATGTGATATTATTCAGGTGATACCCCTGAGTTTTCAGGACTTGAGGCTTCAAATTGTTGCTGTTGACCTAGGAGCCACATGGATTTAATGCCACCTGTTCCTGGAGTCTCTGATGTTTCTGGGTCCCCTGCCTATCTCTCCTACTCCCTTTGACCCCCATCTCTTTCCTGAAATGTCAGTCCTGCAACCCCTGCATGCCACTGGTGACTACGAAGTGGATTGGGCAGCGTGCCTTCTTTATTAACATGGAAATTCACACAGCTCACACTGCTATGCTAGAGATCAGCACCTTTGTGAGGCTTTCTTTTTGATATAATAAGAATGATCAATTCAAAAGGGAAAAGTTTAGAGAGAAGACAAAATAGGAACCCTGGGCACTTGTCAGAAGTGTTTTGTGGCTGGAATAAATATTTGCAATTTTCTTCTCTATTCTGTTGCTGAGATGTGTATTCTATATGAATGTTTTATTTGCATTAGCTTGTATAATTATTGATGTGCTTTTTCTCCTATCATATGAACTTCTAAGTGGCCTGTAAGAAATTAGGACAGCAAATATGAAACATGTATGTGGAGTTGATGACAATAATAACTGTCCTCTGCTGAAATTCTAGAACTATCTGCTTCTTTCTTTGTTGTTTAATGTAATATATTGATAACTGCTAAAAAGTCTAACTAGAAATTATTAAGTAAATGAGTATGTGTACAGAGTTGAGACCATTTATCTGAATGTTATAAATTCCTATAGCTAATTGAAAATCCAAGCAGCTCTTTCACTGCTGCCCTCATGGAAGATGGGATCCATCCCCACCCACAATTTGGCCTGGATGTGGAGACTGACGTCACCAGCATAAGCCATGAGGGCATTAAGAGATGTTTTGGACATCTGAAGAAGATTTCCTGGGGAAGCAGCCTGGGCTCCAGGCTGGTTTGAGGGAAGGGTAGGCAATGGCTTTGGTTGTCACTGAGGTTGGAGGGTGAGAAAGGTGAGGTTCCCAGGTGGGGTAGGGGTTTGCACAGTTTGAACTTCCCTCTGACTGAAAGGGAGGAGCCCACTATAGGCTTTCTTACCGTTCCTCCAGATGTGTGTCAAGAAAAGAAGTGGAAAGAGATGGGGTCTAAAAGGTGTCATCAACCATCCAAAATGAAGTCAGACTCTGTGAGGCAACTGTGAAACTCACCTTTTTAAACCTGTCCCTTGGTAACTTCTTTCAGTCCACCTGCACTGTCACCTTGGTTTTCTATCACCTTATGCTGCTTCACTGATTTTCATGGAACCTCACAGCTGACCGACACTGATTGGGATGTACTTTGTTTATATGCCTCGTCCAGCTGAAGTTGTAACCTCTCCACAACAAAGCTTTGTTTTCTTTATAGCTGCATCCTCATGCCCAGACTGCAGAAAACAGAACAGGTACACATTATTGTTTAAAAAATAAATGTCTCTCTGATTTACCACATTATACTCTCCATGAAGACCAGAGTGTGCTTGCTTCTCTTAGAATCAATTCTAATGACTCAGTCTTCATGATAAACACTGGTGGAAGAATTCAGTCTTACAGTTGCTTTGATCCAACAACTTTGCAAAGTTCTCTTATATCTTTTACTTTCAATAAAGAGACTAAATCTATCCTTTAGTCTACAAGTCTATGGAAGAAATGAGAACCAGGAATTCACTTCTGATGATGAGGCAATGCTAAAATTTTTAACAATTTTAGGATTTTATTAGACATGACTACTCTTATGTTCACAGAATGCAACAAGAAATGTCTTAATTCCTGGAAAACTGAGCTTTGGATTTAAAATCAATTATATAAGTTACAGAATGACACAATTGACATCAGGGAAAATCTGACAGATAAAATCTGTTATGTGTATTTATTAACAAACCAAAATATGAACTGAGCATGGTGTCGTAAACCTGTGATCCCAGTAAATCCCTGAGACTTGGGAGGCTGAGGCAAGAGGATCACAAGTTTGAAACTAACCTTGACAATTTAGCAGGCTGTTCTCTCAAAAGAAAACAAACAAACAAACAAACAAAAACAAAAAAATGAAAAATAAAACTGGGATGTAGCTTACTAGTAGAGTGCCCCTGGGTTCAATCCTCAGTACTGGAAAAAAAAAAAAAAAAGGAAAAGAAAACAAAACACCCCCCAAAATATCTCTCTGACCTAATTGTATAAATGAATAGAGAAATAGACACATAAGTAGATAAATAATGAAATAGCTAAATTGGATGTTGCTGTCTATGCTTTCCAGGCTAACTCACGAAAATACAAAAGAAGTTACTGCACTGAAATTAAACAATACCTTTCTTATTCATTAAATGTTCTGAGACTCAGGCTGGTTATTTTTAGTTCTTCTTAAACATTTAGTTCACTCTAATTTGGTAACTGTTATTACAAAAGCATTTGATATTCTGCAGCTGTGCAATTATGTGGCTGCCAAACTCTGGATTGATTGCAATGCCACAGCCCAGGGAAGGTGGCTCAGCCAACACTCCTTCCTTGTCCAGCCTTAGGTTGGCTCTCAGCTGCCTGCTGTTTGCTAACCAGGGAAGTTGGGAGCTGTAGGCTTTGCAGACTAGCCTGTTGCTCGGCAACCAGGCCTTCCCTCTTAGGAAACAGGTCAGGAAAAAGGAAAAGAGATGAAGGGGTGATTAAACGTTTGGCCTCTCTGATGAAGCAGAAATCCTCTGAATAGAAGTTATTCTGGACACATATCTTCAACTCCTGGGGAAACAAATTAATCTCATTAGGCAAGGTTAATATCTGTTAGGAATATTGTTGTCCTATCACCTGGGGGAAAGTTCTAGTGATTTTAAACAGCATCAAAGGCAATACCATTATATTTGGTAAAATCAGAAATTTCAGTATGGGCCTGGCACTGTGGTGCACACCTGAAATCTCAGCAGCTTGAGAGGCTGAGGCAGGAGGATGCTGAGTTCAAAACTGGCCTCAGCAAAAGTGAGGCACTAAGCAACTCAGTGAGACCCTGTCTCTAAATAAAATTCAAAGTAGGGCGAGGATGTGGTTCAGTGGTTGAGTGCCCCTGAGTTCAATCTCTGGTACCAAACCCGCCCCTGCACCCCCACAAAAAAAAAAGAAAATTCAGTATGGTATATCCAGTATATCCAGCATCTCAAGGCCATCTCAAAGAAATTAATTCTTGAATGACAAGAAAGGATATTTTCTTTTATATGGTAGGTAGCTTATTCAGAGACACTTTAAATGTTATTACAAAATCTTGTTTTTTTAATGACATAATTCATTGAAACATCTTTCTTTTGATACTTGCTAATGTATACTGATGGATAGTATTTGTCAAGAAGTAATCCAAATGCAAAACTGCATTGTAGAATCTTGAATGCCTCCAACTGAAAATACTTGAAACAAAATGCTATTTTTAAGGGAAATTTCTTGTATTAAATAATATGAGCTTATAAAACTCTATACTCTTGTAGATATAGAAGAATTAAAAGAATTAAAAATTAGAACAATTGTTATTAGAATTAAAATTTAAATATCAAACAGGAGAAAATAGAGGCTATGTGGAAAAAGAAACTATAAGTCTTTAAAAATTGCCTATCAACATGCCTCTTGAGGAACCTACAGAGTGGGAGAAAATCTTTTCCACATGCACTTCGGATAGGGCACTAAACTCCAAAATTTATAAAGAACTTACAAAACTTTACCCCCAAAATACAAAGAACGCAATCAATAAATGCGCCAAGGAAATGGACAGACACTTTAAAGAAGAAGATATATAGGCAATTAATAAATATATGAAAAAGTGTTCAACATTCTAGTAATTAGAGAAATGCAAATTAAAACAGCTCTACGATTTCATCTTATTCCAATTAGAAAGGTTATTATCAAGAACACAAACAATAATAAATGTTGGTGTGGATGTGGAGGAAAAGGCACACTTTTACATTGCTGGTGGAGTTGCAAATTGGTGCAGCCACTCTGGAAAGCAGTATGGAGATTCCTCAGAAAACGTGGAATGAACCCACCTTTTGACTCACTCAGTTATCCCACTCTTCAGTTTATACCCAAAGGACTTAAAATTAGCATACTACAGTAACACAGCCACATCAATGTTTATAGCAGCTCAGTTCACAATAGCTAGATTGTGGAACCAACCTAGATGGCCTTCAAAAGATGAATGGATAAAGAAACTCTGGCATATATACACAATGTAATATCATTCAGCCATAAAAAAGAATAATATTATGGCATTTGCAGGTAAATGGATGGAATTGTAGAATATCATCTAAGTGAAATAAGCCAATCCCAAAAATCCAAAGGCCAAATGTTTTCCCTGATAAGTGGAGGATGATATATAATGGGGATGGGGAGGTGGGGGAGTGAGAGAAGAATAGAGGAACTCCAGATTACATAGAGGGAAATGAGAGGGAGGGGGGTATGAAAAATGGTGGAATGATTATACAAGAGCAATTAAAAAAATTAAATATTTATTTGAATAATAAGTTTTAAGTTAGAGCTGCTATGTTGGCAATGCAGATGTTTATCAGATGACAAAAAGCATGCACAAAAAGTACTAGCACAAAGGACAAAGTAATGCTAGGAACTAGGCTAAAGAGCTGCTGATTTTGAGGAAACAAAAGACCTGAAATCACTATACAAAATATAAAATATATTAAACACTACCCTCCACACAAGTCTTTATTATTGATTATATTTAAAAATTATTTGCGTGGTTAATTATATATTGAATTTGTAAATGAGTATTTTAGAAGCATTGGGAGGGTTTTGCCTAAAGTACAATTTATTGGGGAGAACTAGATTTTAGTTTTAGAAAACTTTTCTTTCATGGGACCTCTATTTTCTTGAATTAAATTTTGTAGTTCTAGAACAATTGGGCAATCTAAAGAGGTGTTGCCTGAATTACGTAAAAGCAGAGGCTTCCTTATATTTTAACCTACTAAGCAGTTGCGGGGATTCTGGTCCTTAAGCACAAGGGGCTGCATCTTCCCATGTCTTCAAAAGAGGAGAAGCAAAGAGGGTGTCCGGCCTTCGCAAGGCCCTGAAGGCTTCCTGCTCATTGGCACCGCAGCTGCTCTAGGAACCCACGGATCCTCGCCAAAGGAACCTTCACCCCCACGCGAAGCTCCCTGGAAGCCAGGGTCTGCACCTGGGACTGAAGCCCTCCGTGGCGGGCAGTGCGGAGGAGGCTGCCTCAGACTGGCAATATTGGACATTTTCTAGGAATTTATACAGACATTGGTCCTTAAAAGCTGCACGCCTGTGGTCTGCAAAATAAAATGCTTTGGAAACCTCTGAGTACAAAAAAAAAAAAAAAAAAAAAAAAAAAAAAGGTGGAATGAGACAGACACCATGACCCTATGTACATGTATGATAACATGGATAGTATGAATCTGCATCTTGCACAACCATAGAAACGAAGAGGTACCCCACTTGTGTACAATGAATCAAAATACAGTCTGTAAAAATAATAAATAATTTTAAAAAACATGCCTCTTGAATCAAAATTTTTTTGTATGAATACTTATGTCTATTTTATCTTGGCTGATAAAACTATATAAGCTAAAAACATTTGTTTATATGTTATTTTTCAGATATGCTATTTGAAAAGGGACAAGTGCTATTTTAGTTATTTTTCATTTAGGGTTTTTTTCAGTGTTGTTAGGAAAGTAAAGCTATTCTGTTTTAAAGTAGGGTCAGCCGCAGGCCCAGTGAAACAAGATGAATGAGATTGTAGATCTGCTGCATGCTTATGAAATCTGCACTCAACGATACTGGACTAGGCACTTAAAAATTTAAAGAGATAGACCTTGTGTTAGTTGATTATAGCATAATAACATAAAATAAAATAGGATAAAAAGTGAGGGTCAGTTAAGAAAGGGAGTTTCTACATGGCAAACCGTGAAATGTTAACACAGAAGACTGTGTGTGCTTGTAAGTAAGTGTGGATAACTCCGCCAGAATCTGAAACCATGCCTGTATGATTACCTGTGCATCTATTTGTTTACCATTCATTCATTTGCCTACACTTCTGCTTTTGTATGACTAACAAAAAAATATGAATAAATTAATTTGGCAATGATTTACTGATTTTAATTTTGTTTTCTTGGTGGACAATCTATTGGCTTTGAGAATCGAAGACAATTGACATATTTAAAACCATAGAAAAATACAGGGTGAGATTGATCCCTTTTATATCCATGAACTCATTTTATTACAAATCCAAAATCAACCTCTGTTTTACTCTGTCTTTTATGAAATGGGATTTAAACTTCATCTTAATTTTTAATGAGGTATTGGACTATTGTATGAGATTTTATTTTTGAAAGCATTTTAGATCCTTGTTATGGCTACTTATGTTATAATTAAGAATAATATTGCTGAATGACCAATAATAATTTAAATCTCTAGTATGTAAAATGAACTCATATTTACATTTATATTTATCTATTTTATGTATATTTGGGTTTAGCTGAAGTAGTTATAATTTTGTGATTTTGAAAAATGGAAAATTTTTAACACAGATATATTTATGTATATATATATCGTATGGTGGTCATGTACATTTAGTTCAACTTGTTGCAATTGTAATTGTGGTTAATATGATTATCTCCATACCCATTGTTAGAACAGGAACATTTTCAGTCACATCATTCTTACTCTTTTCAGTTCTTGTGCTGGCAGTAAAACTCCTGAGAATCAGAAAGCAGAGCCATTCTACCCATTTCTAGAACCATTTTGACTCTTTCTGTTATTACTCAACTCGTATCACTAAACTATGGAAAAGCCACATTTTAGGTGAGAGATAATATTCCTCAAAACTCACAAAATTTGACTAATTTCTCTTGGACACTTATAATTTAATGTGACCCAGTTGAGTTTAACTGAGAAAAAAGTGGCAAAAATTATGCTTATATTATTTAGATATAATGAATTTATGTGGTATGTGTGTGTGCACGTGCTTGTGCATGCCATAAGCTCAGCTAACTCTTGCTGCTATACCTGACCTATGGAATCTCTTGCTTCATAAGATTTCCTACATCTGTAACAGACTAGCAGTGTATCAAACGATTTGCATTTAAACGTGATAATCAGGAAAAAAGAGATTCTTTAAAATATAAAGCTCAGATGAAGAATAAATTGTACATGCAAATGTGCTGATTTGGATGCAGAGGATGGAATCTAACAGTAGGGCAACTAAAGAAATTAAGGCTAACGCTTCTCCTGAGTGCCCAGTAATGTTGAATTACAATCGAATACCTATAGAAATAAGTGTGACATCCAAATGGATACTAAATGAATATATTATGCTCTGTGATGTTTCACTGAATTCTAAACGAGCTCAGAATGATGACATACCGAGAGATGCTGAAGTACTTCAGACACACTCGGTCAAATGCATGTGGTTAAATAAAACTCCATGGAATGTTCCTTACATAAAATGAGTTTTTCCTATTCAGAAGGAAAGTAGAGCAATTTATTATTATTTTTTTCCTCATACAATCTCACTACGAGTAGGAATTTACTTCAATAAACTTGCTTTGGCTTTTAGAGAAACTCTTGCAATTTGGAAGTTACTTTGCAATTCTTTTGAACTCTAATGCACTAAACTTGCAATTCTGTCTTTATTGTGCCCTGTAGCCTTAAGTAAACCACATACTCTGTTAAATCTGAAAAGCAGAAGTGACCGGCGTAAGTGGACCAATGGCAGGATATTATTGCTAGCAATAGACCTTCCAGGGAACTGAAGAATTGGGATATTTTGATGAGTTAAGTATTTTGATATATATGATATGATATGATGTGATATGATATATATATGATATATATTATGCATTATATATATGAAATGGGGAATTGGGATATTTTGATTAGTTAAATGTTCTTATATTTATGATATATATGATATACATACACATATGTGACAAATTCATCAAAGAAGTATTAAATGTTATAGAATTATATTACTATTTGCAATAAAGTAAACTTATATTCCAAGTTCCTATTCCTTTTTGGAAAGTGTAAATTCATGTTTATGGGGCAAATTTCCAGTAGGAAACTCAAAATGACCCCCCTAGGGTGATTCCTCAGTAGGACCTGTCCTCTATCAGTAGTTTGGAGGAGTAAATGGGACTCCCAGTGAGCTACAACTCAATCTGTGCCATTAGTCAAGCGCAAGACACAGCTGACTCAGGGAAGAAAGCCAGGAGGAGCCTGGACTGGAAAGTAATTCAATGATGCTGGTGGAGAGAAAGAAGGGGAGGGATTTAGGAAGAAGGAAATGGCTTTTAATCTCATCTCTCACAATATTTTCACCAAAGAATCAAATCCAGCAAATTCATAAAATGTTGTAAATTATGATTCTGCCAATCATTTGCTATAAGACCCTGATGAGTTCAGAATACCACCCTAAAACTTCAGTTGTTCCATCTGTTAAGTTGAACATAGTGTGGAGGACAATTGGAGGTTTAGCATAAATATTTATGAAGCAGGTGATACAACGGTTACTTAGCCAATTGATGGTGGTGGTTACTGTTGTTCAGCTGGGTCTCCTAAGTGCCCAGTGCTCAGGAGCTGGTTGTCCTGGAGCATGGACAAACACCTCAAATGTAGTCTTCCACCACCTGATCTCATCCTGCTCACCAACTTTATCTCCAACAGATTGACCTATCAATGTTCTCTCCATTCCTCCTGGTGTTTAAAGCAATCCATCTGCCTCAGATCAAGAGCAGCTCTTTTGAAACAAACTATAATCGCAGCTCTGGGAAGATGGCGGAGGAAGAGCAAAGAAAAAAGATCCCTCTGGTTCCAGAAAAATCTCCTGAAAAAGAGGGAGGCTTATCAGGCCCTCAAAGCTACCCAGGCAAAGCAAGCACTTTTGGCAAAGAAGGAGAGAAAAGGAAAACAGTTCAGATTTAAGCGACTGGAATCATTCCTACATGATTCCTAGCGGAAGAAACATGACCAGGTGCGTGTCAGACGACTAGAAGTGAAACCTCATGCTTTGGAAATGCCAGATAAACATTCCTTGGCCTTTGTTGTACACATCCAAAGGATTAGTGGGGTGAGTTTGCTGGTGCAGAGGACTATTGCAAGACTTCGTCTGAAGAAAATATTTAGTGGTGTCTTTGTTAAAGTCACCCCGAAAAGCCTAAAAATGCTGCGGATAGTAGAACCTTATGTGAGTTGGGGATTTCCAAATCTGAAGTCTGTCCGGGAACACATCTTGAAACGTGGACAAGCAAAGATCAAGAATAAGACCATCCCCTTGACAGACAACACAGTGATTGAGGAGCACCTGGGGAGGTTTGATGTCATTTGTCTGGAAGATCTCATTCATGAAATTGCCTTCCCTGGGAAGTATTTCTGGGAGATCTCTAAGTTCTTGTGCCCTTTCCATCTCTCTGTGGCCCGTCATGCTATCAAAAATAGAGTGGGCTTCCTCGAGGAGATGGGCCTACCTGGTTATCAGGGTGAACGCATCAATCAGCTCATCGGTCAGTTGAACTAAACCCAGAATATCTGAAAGCAGTGCATTGGAAGCACATGTTTTTGTTTGATGGAATTGTTATCAATTATCTTCAGAGATGATTATTTTCTGCCTTAAGAAAATGGAAGGAAGGGATTGGGGAAGAGACAGTAGTTATGATCATGGCAGGCACCTGTCATCACAGACAAGTTCCAAGGAAAAATTTCATTTTTTCCTACATTGACCCACCTCTGCCTCTGAAATCAACACATGCCATGGAGAAAGAAGTCCTGCTTTGTCAGGGGTTTAATGTTGGCGAATGAGTAACTCAAGCATGTATACAAGGCCCCCTAAGACTTGTAGCAGTTGACCAAGTTTAGGAGCATACTTGAATCTAGAGGTCCCAAGAGTCTTGTTTTGAAAAGACTTGAAATACTTAGGAAGAAAAGTACAAAATCTATGCTCTTCTGTCAAAAAAAAAAAAAAAAAAAAGGAGCAGCTCTTTTGATCTTTCAAGTGTTTGATTCTTCTTATACCCTATTAGCCGTCCCTGAGTAATAAATTTAATTTTAAAATTATAAAACACTTTCTATCAAATCTCCTTATTGTATTTTGTCTTCTAGAAATCAACATATTTCATGCTTTCTTATTCATTGTACTGATTTATTGACTATCCTGCCCCCGCTACACCTGTGAGAATATAGGCTTCAGGAGAGCGGGGCTTGGTTCATCTTGTTCACTTCTATAACCTTTCTATCTGCGCTCGTGGTTGGACATATTAGGAGCTTAGTTAGCAAATATTTGTTGGATGAATAAATTTGTGATATAAAGCTGTGGGGTTACCTTTGCATTGTTTGTGGGTAGAAGATTCCCTCCTCAGTGCAGGCAATTAGTCCCTCACCCAGTTACTCAGATTTCTTCAGGAAATCAGCACATTTTATTCCCAGTTGAGATTTGGATGCTAACTTTCTCTCCTCACCTCTCCTGTTCCCCTTATCACCCTTCTTCTTCTCCTCTTCTACCTTTTACTGTTTTCCTCAGTGACCATGGCCAGTTTTACTTTAGTATGTCAAGCTACCAAATTAAAATTCCACTCATTCAGTTTTAGTGTGGCATACAGGCAATTTGGGATTCCAGTCAACAAGGAAAAATTTGATAATATAATTCTGTGGCTTCATGTTTCTGTACAGGGGTCTTAATAAAAGTATTGAACTATAAATTGCTTCATGTCTAATGAAGAAGGCAACACTGTTGGGAAAAAAGGGAGAACAATCATTTTCATCAGCCTGCTCTCTCTTTTCCAGAGGACACATAATGTTGCTCAGAGAAACTCCTGGTCCCCTATCCAGTGAGTCCCCTGAATGTAGTAGAGGAAAACTGTAGAATTTCTTAAAGTGAATGAGGAGAACTGCTTAACAGAAGCAAGCATTTTCTTTTTATTTTACTTTATTGAGCCCATTGACATCTAATTCAGATAGGCAGAGTATTAAATCTTTGTGTTAAAAATAAGTGGAGAAGCAATTTCTTGCCTACTCTTCCCATTAGTAAAGTTGAAAAGAAGTCATGTGAGTGGTCTGCCCTGTGGCCTCCCTCCTCTTAGCCTCCATGGTCCTTGAGGGTTGATACTCCCAGGGATTGAGACTCTGTTCCTCTTCTGTGCTCTTTCTCCCCTCTTGATATTTAAATACCTATACCTTTGGGTACGCCTTTTCCACTCATGCAGACTTGATAGCTCATGCCTCATTGTATATTATCTTGTGCTAGATTGGGAAACTGGAACGTGTCAGCGACAATCTTCCTATTATGGGAGAAGAGGTGTCAAGGAATAATTCCCAGAGAGAAGGGGGATTCAAATCAGGACCAGCAGAGTCCTTGGCTTATATGATGATAAAGAATTTCAACATATGACAGAATTCAGAGGCATAGCCAGAGGTTTATTTAGGAAAGGAAATACACAGCCAAAGGATGATGTGGGTGTGTTTGTCAGGTTTGTGTCACTGTGACCAAAATACCTGACAAGAACAACTTAGAGGAGGGAAATTTTTTTTGGTTCATTCTGTGGTGGCCAAGTATTGCTCTGGACCCAAGGTGGGACAGCAAATCATGGCAGACAAGTATGTCAGAGAGATGCTGCTTCCCTTATGGAAACCAGAGAGTGGGAGGGGCGGCGAGGGGTTGCAGGGAAAATGAGCCCTTCCAGGGCACAACTGCAGTGACCCACCTCCTCCAGTCACACCCCACCTACCCACAGTTACCACCCAGTTAGTCCATTCAGGTTAAGATGGACTATCAGGTTATAGCTCTTATAATCCATTTCACATCTGAATATTTCTGCATAAACACAGGAGCTTTTGGGGGACATCTCATATTCAAACCATAATAACAGATAATCTCAAGAGAGAGGGGACTTTTGGGGTAAATCAAAGAATATTTAAGAAAGAAAGCAGGTCATCTCAGGAATTTTTTTTTTTTTTTTTGGTGCGTGGATGGGGGATCTTGGCTCTTCTTTAACAGGAAACTTGGTGAGGGGTAGTTATGGGGAAGAAAATAGGAATGATATCAGTCTGGTGATTTAAAGACAGTTGTGGTAGCCTAGTCAATCTCTGGATCCTTAAGATGACATGGTCTCCATTATCTGATTAGTAGATAGCACTGAAAAACCCTCCAAAATTATAGGTTTCTAAAAATGTCATATCTTTCTAATCTATTTATTAGAGGGTTAATTAGTAGCGCATAAGGTATAAATGAATGGATTTATGGTTACCTTGAAAATTCATAGATTTCCTAGGAATTTGGGAAGTGACTGACCCAGAAGAAAGACTGGCTTTGGAAGTGACAGGTCTAGAAAAGTATGTTTAATTTCTGAGTTAAAATTCTATTTAATTGTCCTTCATGTCTCATTACAACTTTCCCTTATGCCTCTTTTTTTTTTTTTTTTTTTTTTTTTTTTTGAGTTTTTTGAGCTGGTGTTAATTGTAAAACTTCTGAAAACCAGAGAGTACAGAGGGTCTTCTCTCTTCTGGAGCTACTTTCTAACCCATTGCATTATTTATTCCACTCCCATCTCTACGGTTCAAAGATACCCCATTCAGTGTGAGGTATGGCATTCCTGAAACCTCACCTATTGAAGAGAAATTTCACCAAACGTGATGCACAGATAAAAAGTTGACTCTATTCATACTATTTCTAGCAAGAGTGGGGAGCACACAGGCCAAGTTTGGATATTCATCTCCATTGAAAGAGTGGAGAATTAGGAGCTGAGTTGGAGGGACGTAGACCACCAGTGTTTGCCAATGGACCTTAAAGAGAAAGTAAACTTGCTCCCATCCTTGTGACAGGAGATAGTTTTGCACCTTAGAGCCAGGGACTTGCCCACCAGAGTTGGGTTCCTGCTTTCCCACAGAGACTAGCATATGAGGATGGTATCTTCCTTGATGTCATTTCAAAGGGTGGCTCCCAGGACCTTGAGAAGGGCACTTGTGGGCTGTAAAAGTGTTAAAAGGCTTTAAAACACATTTACTTCTCAAAGAGGCAGGGGAAGTATTTCTAATTACAAGTTTTCTCAAGTAAATGCTCTGAGAAAGAGATGTGTTGGGACCTGAAGTCAAGTAAAGCTGACAGGAAGGTCAAATCCTTCTTGGTCACCAAACAGAAGTGATTTCCCTTAGGTCCAAATAAACCCAGGGGCACTCTGCAAGAGAAACTCATCTTCTACCAACAGATTGCTTGCATTTCCCCATTTTCCTTGCCTGGTATGTAAAGATTTGGGGTCACTTAAGAGCTGGTTTCATGGTGTTTTTATTTTCTCACCTTTATCTCTCAGTTAACCCAGAGGGCGCTTTCTCCAGTTAACAGCACAGAATCCCGCTAGTTCTTGGCTCACAGAGCTTTCCATAACAACTTGCATTCCACAGGGACTGGTTTAAGTGCTTTTGTACAGTGCTGCTGCCGCCCCAGCTTCACGAACGTTCGCATGGTATTATTAGATGTTATTAGAATTTTAAAGTTATTTTATGTTAAATAATAGCACAGTGGGAATCAAAAGTCATGTAGGAATTCCCATGTGTGTAAACAACATCTTGGATCAAAAGATACTCAAAAAGTTTAGGAGTGGGTATTTACTAGCAAAATACTGTTTCTGTGAGACGCCTCTGCTTAAGTAGACTTAATTCATTTGGTCTGTTTTACAATTTTGCCATTGTTAACTGAATTTTGCCATTATTTGAGGTTCCTTTATTTCATGAAATGGGTTAATGATATTGATCTACAGCAATGGTGGACCTGTATTTTTTGGCAAACTTGTACCTTAGTTATGACCACAATCTGAGAGCCAGGTCCTTTTTTTTTCTTTCTATTTTTTTTTTTTTCTTTCTTTCTGGATAATCCAATCTACTAGCTTTTAGTTCTTTTTTGTTTTATTTTTATCATTTGATTGACAGATTTTATGTCTGTATTATGTACAACATATTTTGAAACATGTACACATTGTGATTTATCATTTTGTGGTGGGAATACTTAAGATCTCTGTATTTTTCAAGAATCAAATATATCATCATTAACTGTAGTAACCATGCTATCCAATGTCAGTTACAGTTTTAGTAAACAGAAATGACTTGTGGTCAAGAACATGAATGCTGGATAGTATGTATTCAAAATGATTTATAATGATTATCTGAGTCATCTTCATAAGCATCCATGTGTTAATAATGCTGGAAGCTGGACATTAGTTGGGTGACATTATTATCTTCATTTTGCTGCCAAATGTGCAATAAAGAAGTTTATCTTTTAGATGACTGCTAACTCTCTTTAATGCTCAGTTATCTCCAAGTTTAAAACCACTATTTTATTTCATATGATAATTTAATTATTCAATCATAGTTATGAGATGTAATCTTGCAAACTAACATTAAATGAATGTCTGATAGGATGTGAATGATTTTTGTGTTGTTGCTGAATTGATCAATCATTCTTCATTTAATGTTATTGCATTTAATGTTATATTTTTCTACAATAGCATTTATAGCAAAGGATGGAGCCATGGCCTGATAAAATACATACAGAGGAAATTAACAATGTCTGTTCTGCATCAATTATGATGATAAAATAGTAGATCTCTCAACTTATAACAACTGTATGTGACTAAGTTTTTGTTTGACAGTAATCATTTTACACTTTTAATTCCAATTCATGAAAATTATGAAGGTACCTGTATTGGCATTTAGTGTGTTTTAAAAATGAGTGTCCAGAAAAGCTAATAAGAAATAGAAGTTGTTATAAATTGTTTAAAGTTTAGATTATGGTAGAGGTTTAATCATGGTAGAGATCATGGCAAGCCAAATTTCTTCCCATTAGCAGTGGCTTCACTCAGAATTCAAATTATCCCATTCACAGTAGCCTCAGAAACAAAAAACAAAAAACACGAAAATCTTGGGAATCAGTCTAACAAAAGATGTGAAAGATCTCTACCTTGAAAACTATAGAACACTAACGAAAGAAATTGAAGAAGATCTTAGAAGATGGAAAGCTCTCCCATGTTCTTGGATAGGCAGAATTAATATGGCCAAAATGGTCACCCTACCAAAAGTGCTATACAGATTTAATGCAATTCCTATTAAAATCCCAATGACTTTTTTGGTAGAAATAGAAAAAGCAATTATGAAATTCATTTGGAAAAATAAGAGGCCTAGAATAGCCAAAGCAATCCTCAGCAAGAAAAGTGAAGCAGGGGGCATCACGATACCAGACCTTAAACTATACTACAGAGCTACAGAAACAAAGATGGCATGGTATTGGTACCAAAACAGACATGAAGACCAATGAAACAAAATAGAAGACACAGAGACATACCCACATAAATATAGTTATCTCATACTAGACAAAGGTGCCATAAACATACATTAGAGAAAAGATAGCCTTTTTAGCAAATGATGCTGGGAAAACTGGAAATCCATATGTAGCAAAATGAAGTTAGTCCCCTATCCCTCACCCTGCAGAAAACCCAAAGTGGATCAAGGACCTAAGCATTAGACCAGAGACACTGTGCCTACTAGAAGAAGTAGCCCAAACTCCATCCCATCAGCATAGAAAATGAATTCCTCAACACACCACTAAAGTGCAAGAAGTAAAATCATGAATTAATAATTGGCTGGTGTCAAACTAAAAAGCTTCTTCATAGCAAAGGAAACAATCAAGAATGTGAAGAGAGAGCCTAACGAATAGGAGAAAATCTTTGCCACCTGCACCTTGGAGCATTAATCTCCAGGATGTATTAAGAACTCAAAAACTTAATACCAAAAAACCACAAATAATCCAATCAATAAATGAGCAAAGGAACTGAACAGACCCTTCACAAAAGTACAATTAATCAACAAATATGAAAAAATGTTCAACATCTCTAGCAATTAAAGGAATGCACATTAAAACTACACTGAGATTCTATCTCATTCCAGTCAGAATGGCAACAATCAAGAATACAAGTAATAATAAATGTTGGCAAGGATGCAGGGGGAAAAAGGTATACTCATACATTGCTGGTGGGATTTCAAATTGGTGTCTACCACTCTGGAAAGCATTATGGAGATTCCTCAGTAAAGTTGGAATGGAAGGACCATTTGAACCAGTTATTCCACTCCTCACTATATATCCAAAGGACTTAAAATCAGTATACTAGAGTGACACAGCCACATCAATGTTTACAGCAGCTCAAATCACAATAGCTAAGCTATGGAACCAACCTAGGTGCCTTTCAACAGATAAATGGATAAATAAAATGTGGTATACAGACGCAATGGAATATTACTCAGTCATAAAGAAGAATGAAATTATGGCATTTGCCAAAAAATGGATGGAGCTGGATACTATCATGCTAAGTGAAATAAACCAGTCCCCCCCAAAAAAAACAAAGACTGAATGTTCTCTGATATTTGGATGCTAACACACAATAAGTGGAGGGGAATGAAGAATAGAAATTCATTGAATTATACAAAGGGAATGAAGGAAAGTGGGGGGATGGGAATAGGAAAGACAGTAGAATGAATTGGACGTAACTTTCCTATGTTTGTATATGAATACACAACCAGTGTAACCCCACATCAGGTAACCACAAAATGGGAAGTTATATTCCACGTATGTATGATATGTCAAAATACATTCTATAGTCATGTATTACAAAAAAGAAATAACAAATTTAAAAAGTGGCTTCATTCTTTGAACTTACTTTTATAATAAGGTTATCATTTTAATTAAAAACTTTTACCTTATCAAATACATACACAAACTTGCTGAAGCTGAGGTTAAGTTCAGGGTTTAGGTTGGCTATAAAAGCTGGCACCCTGCGACTTGTCTCTTCCTTGACTGGCCATTGAACAGAATTCAAGCACTCTTTCATACTTGAGGTTTGAATTAATCCCATAAAAGATTTGTCTGACTGAGGTGTAGAGTCTCCTTTCACTACATCCCCACTCCCTACCTATGTCTGATGTTTTGGAAATGTTCTTGGTGGCTCTCTGACTCTTTCTCTCTGAGAAAATTTTTAACTTAATTTTAAAAAAATTACATGTATTATGTTTCAAAAATAAAGTAAGCATATTCTGAATTTCCTAATTGAACACATTATAATGTAATACACCATATCGGTGCCCATATTCATTTTATTTTGATGATTATTATTTATTGTGGGAAAAAATAGTAAAAGAATGTTACTGTCTCAAGCATTTTATAGTGTGTGATACAGAGGTGCTAACCATGTGTGCATTTTGGGGCAACAGATCTTTAGAACTTTTCATCTTGGAAAACTGAAACCCTGTGTCCACTGAACACTCCCCTTTTCCTCCCTCCTCCCCAGCCCCTGGAAACTACTATTCTATTTTCTGAGAGTTTAATGATTTCAGATACCTCACATAAATAAAATCATGTTTTCTATTTGTGTGTTTTTGAATGACTTTTTTCCATTTTACCTCACATCCTTGAGTTTCTTCCATGTTGTGGTATATGATAGGATTTTTTCTTTTTGAAGACAGAATAATATTTCATTGTATCTAACACACACACACACACACACACACACACACACACCCCTCATGTATTTTCTTTACTTCTTCATCTGTCAACCTCTTGGCTATTGTGAATAATGCTGCTGTGAATATCTCTTCGACAGCCTGTTTGTAATTCTATTGGTTACGTATCCAAGGGAGATTGCTGGATCATTCTAATTTAATTCTATGCTCATTCTTATTTTAAGTTTTTTTTTGAGAAACTTCTATACTGTGTGCCCTAATAGTTGCATCAACATTCTTTATTTCCACCAAAAGTACACAAACATTGCAATTTGTTCAGGACCTTGCCAGTTTGTGTTATTTTCTGTGGGTGTTTTGCTTGTGTCTATGCTTGTGTTTAGATCATGGCCCTCCTAGCAGTTGGGCGTGATCATCTCATTATAGT
The DNA here is from genome assembly GCF_902686445.1 of Sciurus carolinensis. Taxonomy (NCBI): domain Eukaryota; kingdom Metazoa; phylum Chordata; class Mammalia; order Rodentia; family Sciuridae; genus Sciurus; species Sciurus carolinensis. Next base: position 94,788,439 of record NC_062224.1, read on the forward strand.
TTTGTTTTGCATTTTCTTAATGCAAGTGATGTTGCTCATCTTTCATGTGATTGTTGGCCATTCATATATCTTTGAAGAAATATCTCTTCAAGTTTTTTTGCCTGTTTTTTTTAATTTTTAAATTTGCATTATCTTCTGTTGTGGTTGAGTTGTAGGAGTTCTTTATATATCCTAGATATGAGCTCCTTATGAGATATTTAGAGTGCAAATATTTGCTCCCTTTCTGAAGGTTGCTTTTCTACTCCCATTTCCTTTGCTAAGCTGAAGTTTTGGTGTTTGATATAGTTCCATTTGTCAATTTTACTTTTATTTCTTATGCTTTTCCTCTCATATCCAAGAAAAACATGCTAAATAAAGATCATGCAGTCTTCTGTTAAGAGTTTTATAGTTGCAGGTCATATGTTTAAGTCTTTAATCTACTTTGAGATAATATTTGTATATGGGGTCCAACTTCATTCTTTTGTGGTTTCCCCAACATTATTTTTTGAGGAAATAGTCCTTTCCCCATTGTGCATTCTTAACATCTTTGCCTTACATGATTTGACCACATATTGTCATGGTTTATTTCTGTTTGGTTCAATTGGTCTATATGTCTTTAGGTCAGTACCATACGGTTTTGATTACTGTAGTTTTGTAACGTTTCGATACTAGGAAATGTGTGATGTCCAAATTTGCGGTTTAGGACCTTTTGAGATTCCATATGAATTTTAAGATTGTTTTTTAATTTCTGCAAAAAAAATGAATGCCATTGGGATTTTGATAGTGATTGTATTAAATTTGTAGCTCATTTGGGGTTATTTTGGACATTTTAACACTATATCTTCCACTATCACAAATTCCTTTTTATTCATTTGTTTCTTCTATTTCTTTTAGTCACATTTTATGGTTTTCAGAGCACAAGTATTTCATTTACTTACCAAGATTGCTATTAAATACTCTATACCTTTTGTTGGCATTTAAGTGGATCATTTTTTTTTAAATTTCCTTTTTAGATTGTTCATTCTTAGTGTACAGGAATCCAACTGATTCTATGTGGTAATATTGTTTTCTGCAACTTTACTGAATGCTTTTATTTGTCCAAAAATTTGTTGTTGTTGTTGTTTTGTGTATGCATGTGTGTATATGAAAACTTTAGGATTTTTTTAATATGATAGAACAAGTTACCTATGACCAAAGATAATTTTACTTCTTCCTTTCCAATTTGGATGTCTTTTATTTAATTTTCCATGGGCCTTCCATACTATGTTGACTGGAAAGCATAGGTGTTCCTGACTTAGAGGAAAAACTTTGAGTTTTTTTACTATTGAACGATATTTGATATAGACTTTTGATATATGACCCGTATTAGGTTGAGATAATTTCCTTCTATTCCTCTTTGTTGAATTGTTTCCCCCAGTCATGTAGAGTTGTTAATGTTGTCAAACACTTTTTCTAAATGAATCGAGATGACATTTGGTTTTTGTCCTTTTTTCTGTAAATGTCTATTCCATTGATTAATTTTCATTTGTTGAATTGTCCTTGAATTTCAGAAATAAGTTCCACGCATTCATAATTTATAACTCTTTTAATGTACTTTTGAATTTTGTTTGCTAGTATATGTATTTTGTGGTATTTTTATTTATATTTCAAGAATGTTCATCGGTAGTTTTCTTGCAGTAAGTTTATTTTATTGGAGTTTGTTGGTAATGCTAGTCTCATAAAATGAGTTTAGGAGTGTTATTTTGCAGAGTTTGAGAAAGATTTCTGTTTCTTCAAGTGTTGGGTTAAATTCTCTAGTGTAGTCATCTGGTCCTATACTTCTTTTTCTTGAAAAGTTTTTCATTACTGATTCAATCTCATTATTAATTATGAATCTTTTCAGATTTCTTATTTCTTCATGATTCAGTCTTAATGGGTTGTATGTTTCTGGAATTTATCCATTTCTAGGTTATCAGATTTATTAGTCAACAATTGTTTGTAGCAGTTGAATATCTATTTTTTTCTCCTGGGAATCCCATATTTGTACACCAGTCTTTTTTTTGGTATTCTATAAATTCTTTAGTTTCACTTTTCTTCTTTTATTTTTTATACCTCTTACCTGATAATTCCAAATAATCTGTTTGATTTCACAGATTCTTTCTTCTTCTTAATCAAGCATGCTGTTGACTATATGTGAATTTTTCTATTATATAATTTTGTATTTTCAAGTTCCAGGATTTCTATTTGGTAATATTTTTTTAATAGTTTCATTTCTTTGTTGATCTCATTTTGTTCACTCATGGCTTTATTTTAGATTTTTTTATTTTTAATTTTTTTATCTTATTTGTTCTAGTTAGCTGTACATGACAGTAGAATGCCTTTATACATTTTGATAGATTATACATAAAGAGAGTGTAATCTCTCATTTTTCTGATTATACATATTGCAGGATCACATTGGTCATGCAGTCATACATGGACATAAGGTAATAATGTCTGTTTCACTTGACTATCATTCCTTTCCCCAGACCCCATTCATAGGTTTTATGATTTTGTTCACTTCTCTATTTGTGTTCTGTAGCACATTGGGTGTCATTATTTGGTAATTCATAGATTTCCATTTCTTTAGGGTTGATTTCTGGAATTTTATTTTATTTTTTGATAAGGTCATGTTTTCCTGTTTTTTGGTGTACCTCATTATTTTCTGTTCCGATCTTTATTTTTTTTTTTTTTTACTTTTTTTTTTTTATTATTGTATACAAATGGAATACATGTTGTTTCTCTATTTGTACATGGAGTCAAGGCATACCATTTGTGTAATCATACGTTTACATAGGGCAATGATGTTTGATTATTTTTTTCCCTTTCCCCCCACCCCTCCCACCCCTCTTTTCCCTCTATACAGTCCTTCTTTCCTTCATTCTTACGGCTCTCCTTATCCCTAACCCTAAACCTAACCCTAAACCTAATGCTAACCCCTCCCACCCCCCATTGTATGTCCTCATCCGCTTATCAGCGAGATCATTCGTCCTTTAGTTTTTTTGAGATTGGCTTATCTCACTTAGCATGATATTCTCCAATTTCATCCATTTGCCTGCAAATGCCATAATTTTATCATTCTTCATTGCGGAGTAATATTCCATTGTATATATAAAAAAATTCTTAGAAGTAAACGAGAACAAAGACACATCATATCAAAATCTCTGGGACACTATGAAAGCAGTACTTAGAGGAAGATTTATTTCATGGGGCGCATTCAAAAAAGAAGTAGAAATCAACAAATAAACGACTTAACACTATAGCTCAAAGCGCTAGAAAAAGAAGAGCAGACCAATACCAAAAGTAGTAGAAGACAGGAAATAGTTAAAATCAGAGCCGAAATCAACGAAATCGAAACAAAAGAAACAATTGGAAAAATTAACAAAATAAATAGTTGGTTCTTTGAAAAAATAAATAAAATTGATAAACCCTTAGCCACACTAACAAAGAGAAAGAGGGAGAAAACTCAAATTACTAAAATTCGGAATGAACAAGGAAACATCACAACAGACACGAGTGAAATACAAAACATAATTAGAAGCTATTTCGAAAATCTATACTCCAACAAAACAGAAAACCTCGAAGACATCAACAAATTTCTAGAGACATATGAATTACCTAAACTGAACGAGGAGGACATACACAACTTAAATAAACCAATTTCAAGCAATGAAATAGAAGAGGTCATCAAAAGCCTACCAACAAAGAAAAGTCCGGGACCAGATGGGTTCTCAGCCGAGTTCTACAAAACCTTTAAGGAAGAGCTCATTCCAATACTCCTCAAACTATTCGATCTTTACATTTGATGAAACAATCACTTCTCGTAACTTTTGTGTATTGGCTTTATGTAATGAAATTCCTTCTCCCTTTCCTCAGTTGTAGATTCTGCAGACCCAAAGGTAATGTAGTGCATATACAGAAAATCATATCATTTTTCCTGGAAGGGTGAGGTAGAATCCTAAAATCAAGTCAAGTCAACTGGGATAAAGTCAAATTTCTACAATGACATATATGCGAAGTCAAGTAAATGGGAAATGGAAGCTATAAATATCCTTCTGTTAGATCACGTCAGACTTTCCTATTATATTTTTTTTAATTAAAATCATTTAGTTTTAAAATAATTTGAAGAACGAGGATAAAAAAATTACAAACCAGTAATATTTTATTTTAATTGACAAGAAAGTAATATATAATTGCCTTGTACACCCAGTAATGGTTGTGATGATTCACTGGGTATGGTATGTATTGACCTACTGTCTCTAAGCTGAAAATGCACCTCTGATCTGTGAAAATGGACCTGACTCCTTTTTCTTTGCCAGCTGGGTCTGAGTGTTTGCCAGTACAGTGTGCTTCACTTTCCTGGTGTCTGGCTTATTCAGTGCAAGGTAGCCAGCAACCTCCCTTTGTTATCCTCTCCTACAGGTTTGTAGTAAAGTGCCTCTGGTGAGATACCTCCTTGTGTATAGCTTCACCTGGCATCTCAAAGGCCATGTTTGTAATAGGTTGTCCTGATGGAATACTAACAGTGATATCTCTATAAAATGAGCTACAGCCATAGGTCAGCCCTGTGGAATTCTTTTTTGAGTGTTCTGTTTTTACCACAGAGGTAGTTAATGTTCTTTACATCTGCTTATTTGGGATTTTAAAATTTCTCTTTCTTTCTTACTAGTCAATATTGTTACCTCAATTCCTTCCTATAGTTCATAATTCCTTATATCAAATATATGAACAGGGAACATTTAGTACAAGGAATTATTGTTTCTTCTATCCTTTTTGAACCTATATCCATACAAATATGTGCAATTCATCAAATAGAGAAAGCTGGGGGGGGATGGCATTATCTATGGAATATATTGAAATCAAAAGTAATAATACTACTGCCAAAAGCTAACATACCAAAACCAGGTTCGCATTCTGAACTTTACCTTGGCTGCAGCAAAATCACATTTTCTGTTATGATAAATGATAAATTAGTGTTGTTAGTTTAAATCTATCTTATTTTTATATAATTTTAAAATATTGCAAATTTTAGCATTGTATAAATTTATTTAAAAACCAGGAATTTATTTGAATATTTATCCTAATAACATTAAAGTAAAAATAATTCATCAATATTGATTATCTGTTCATGTATTTTTTACCTTTAAGTTGGGTTCATACCTGTTATGAGTTGCAGTTGTATCCACCAAAATTCCTCAGTTGAAGTCCTGACCCAAGTACCTCAGAAGTGATTTTATTTGGAAATGGGATTATTACAGATATAATTAGTTAAGGTCTAAATGGCCAGGGACTGGGGTGGGGAATAATCCAATATGATTTGTGTCCTTGAAAAGGGGAAAATTCGAGTATAGACATTTGTTTGGGGAGAGTGTGATTTGTACATGGAGGTGACCATCTACTGGCCAGGGAGTGTTACCTGGAACAGATTCTTTCCTTGGAGTCCTCAGAGGGAATCTTCCCTGCCAACATCTTGATTCCATACATTTAGGTTCAAGAACTGTGAGATAATTAATTTCTGTTGTTTAAGGCACTCAATTTGAGGTACTTTGTCACAGTAAGCCCTAGTAAACTAATACACCATGACTTGGGTTATGAAAATATATACCTTTATTCTCTTCTGCAAACTTACTCAGTGTTCTTGAAGCGCTCTAACACATTTAGTTGCTCAGAATATTTTGTGTGCATCTATTTTTTTTTGTGCATCTATTTTTAAACCTTCATATTGTTTCCAAATCGTTCTGTGAGTTTACTTATGTTATTCAACTAACTAGAACTGGAAAGTATCTGATTTAAAATTATCTTTATAATGTCACTTCCTTATCTGCCCACATTTCTACTTTTAACTATTTTAGAGAATAAAAACCCTAGGACTAAATTGGCCATCATAGAAAAAAACTGTCAAGTTATAGAATATATGAATATTATAGATAACTAGACCTATGTAATGACACTTGTATTGAAAGAATGCAAAATAAAATACATTGCATTCTTATTCTCATAACTGGTACAGTACTTACATAGGCGACTTTCTCTTCTTCTAGCCTCTTCGTTTCTTTCTGTCTAGTCATTGATGCCTCTCTCTTATTTTCCCTGTATTTCTCTTACCGACAAAAATTGTTCCTGTCCCAGTTCACATAATTTTCTTTTTACTGTAAGATGGTAATTATTTAATTACAAGTTAGAAAATTTCTTGCCTATCATCTGTGTTCTTAGAACCAAAGAGAAATGGAAAGAAGTCAAGAAATCAATAATACTACCAGAAAGAAAAAAATATCCTCTGGATTCAATCATTTCCTATAAATCTTATTTGCTTGTTTCTATGACTAATGAGAGCAGTATGGAAATTTTTCACACTCTAGCAGCAACCTGGGTGCAAACCCATTTGCAGAAGGCCTTGAATAAGAACAAAATTCAGCATTCATTCATTTTAAATGCAAATAGTGGAATCTGAGTAGGACAAGAGTGTCAGAGTGGAAGGGCCTGTTTTCAGGCCTTGCAGAAAGCTGTCATGGTGACTAGGAGGCATAGCATCTTATTTATAAAAATAAGTCTGAAAAGAGTCAGGCATAGGCTTGCCATTTGTTGAATGGAGAATGTATCCTGAAAAATCTGTTTTGGGATGCATAAAAAATTATTAGAGGAAGAAAAGGGCAACAGAAAACCATCACTTTGCAACAATGAAGATATGAGACATATTCATTTGAAGGTTTTTAAAAATATATTCTTATAACAACTTTCTGGAATATTTTCTAAATGAGAGGCAAGGAATAATTTTTTAAGTGTGAAATTAAAAAAAATATATATCTAGTAAATTCTGATTTTTATTAAATTGCACATCTTAGGGTTTATAATGATAATTTTGCAATCATCTTTCCCCACAGGTGTATTTTTCTCCAGCACTTCTCTTGATTATCGTAAAGTTTAATAAGTAGCAAAGGCTAGGGAATATGTTGAAATTCAGAGAAAAAATTAATTGGAAATCAATCCTAAATAATATAGCTCCATTCTAAAAGTAGAATATGTCTTCTTTCTCAGCTGGTGTATATCAGGGTAAAGTGTCACTAAAATTAGTTTGAGAAGCATGAGGTTGAAACCCTGCTCTGAGCAAAGAAGTCCCTGAAGCTACTGCTGTGAGTTCTGTAGGGGGCAGACCCCAAGGCCCTAGTGCTCAGCAATTAAGCTTAATTGGCTAGCCAGCCTTCCTTGGGGGACTGTGGAGACACCTAATTAGCAGCAAGCAGTTGATTTTCCACCAGGGTACTCTTTCACTTCCTCTCATATTTCGACTTTGAACTGGATGGAAGTTTAGAGGTGAAATTTCCCCCTAATGGTGTGAATTTTGATGTCCAGTGATCAGGTAGGAGGGTCCTCTCACTAGGATGGAAGCATTTGCTCTCATTGTGAAATACTTGTGTGGTTCCCACCAAGAGTGCCTTCTGGAGATTAGCAGGCAAGATTCATGAAAGAGTTTAGTCTGTGAGAAGTGTTTGTGCTATTTGTTTCTCCATCCACAATCTCACTCATTTTGACATATTTTTTTAGATTAATGGTATACATAACAAGAAATGTATGAGACAGTTTTTCATTACTATAGTAAAATACCTGACCCAGGATACTAATAAAGAAAAAAGGTTTATTTAGCTTAGAGTTTTGGAGGTTCAAATCCAAGTTCAGGTGGTTGGACTGGGGTATGAATACCATTTGTTTGAACTCTGGTAAGGATGGTGGGTGTTATCATGACAGAAGTGTGTTTGTGTGTAATAGGTCACAGAGAGAGACTGGAGTTCCACAATCCCCTCCACAGATACTCTTAATGACCCAAGGACCTCCCCTTAAGGCCCATTTCTCAAAGTTCCCATCACCTCCCAATATCACAACCTTGCATAAAAACTCTTCGATCACAGTGGAACCTTGGTAAACACTCAAACTCTTATGTAGTAACTAGCAATAAGCAGTGAAATGCATGGTAAGGTTACAAAGTGTTCCCTAAATTACTTTAGAGTCCTTTAAACTATCCTAAGAGTGGACAAGGAATCAAATGGTGGCAGTTAATCTGTAGAAAATGAAAAAAAGCAAGAGAGCTATTTGGAAATCATGTCAAGAGAAAAGGATTAATGGGACTAACTCTTGACAGGATACACTGAAGTTGATGTGAAGCTAGGAATTCTGGCTATAGGTGTCTCCATCTGTCTGGGAAGGAAGATTCCTTTAGTAGCACAGGCGCACTAAGGTAACCCCTGCCCAGATTTTGACCCCAGTGCCCACATTAACATGGGGTTGACTTGTAGATGAAGCCCCTCTAAACAGAATGGCTACCATGACAGTTCGAGAGAGGACCAACTAAGTTCAAAAACTATACTGCTGGACATGAAGTTATAGTTGAACACCTGATTGGCGAAGGTTGCTGAAGGAGAGACCCCAGTTTTTAAGTCGACCATATAATAGTAATAAATTTGGATTTCGCATTGTTTTCTTTGTTGTTCTCTGTTTGGGGATGACCCACTTTTGAGAGTGCTCTCTGTTGAAGCCTCACTTTGCTTTTACTTTACTTTCATTTATAATAAAGTTCTCTTACATGGCTCTTTGTGTCTGACTTTAAATTTTCTTTCATCAGAACACAAGAAGTGAGGTTTGGAATTTCAACTCCCTGCTTTCTTCTGACAAAATCATGCCCAAATCATAGCAGATTACAAAGTCAAAGCACTTGTAACTATGTAAACCACAATCTAACCATTTTAGGGTTTGTGATGACCTTATTTACAGTTTGCAGCAAAAGATACATCCATCTTCAGCTAATTGTATTTTCTGATTCTGGATCAGATATTATAAGACTATTTACAAGGTGTTTACTGTATGTGAAGCACCCTCCCATTGTTCTGCAAAAGGAAAGCATCTTTCTCTGGCGTTCATATCTTGCATATAAAGGAGGTCAAAGAAATAGAATGTTTGGGTGAATATTCCTATAGTAACAAGATTGAACATACCATTTTATTTAATGTCTGGAAGCAGAAGTTCTGTTCACTTCTAAGGCATTTCCACCCTACAGACATTTATCTTTCTAACAGAAAATTTTGATGTTGTTACTCTAGTGCTTAAACTCCTTTAAGAGCTTACTTCTTATCCCAGCAAACAGAATCTTCGCTGCTTTGGAAAGCTTTAGCTGAGCTCTCCATCTCTGCCCAGGAACTTGATGTATTCTTCCTTGAACTCTGTCCTTTTCTTTTAAAAGTATCTATCTCTTGGGCTTGTTTAATTTCCTCTCTATTGCAAAACTATACAAAGAAGCAGGCACCCTGTCTACCTTATTCATTTTTGTAGTCCTTAGAAACCAGCTCATTGTATGCTTCATAGCAAGTATTCAAGAAGGATTTCTGGGAGGTGTGAATATTAATACGTCTGACAGGTGGCAACAAAGCAAAACCAAAAGGAGAATCTCTATTTCTCCTTTGGGTGGCCACCTACAATCTTGGCTTATTATGTGTGACTTGGGGAGAGAAGCTGCAAGATTTGAAGGGATGCCGTATCTCCACTTTCAGAGTCAGCTTTAGTAGTGGGGAGATCAGCGAATGCTAACATAGGCACTTGGGGTTTCCTAAACTTGTCATGATTTCTCCTTTTGTTCCAAAATTTTTCACATCCTTTCCCTTGTCTGGTAAGTTTTTAAGATCCATTTGAGTCTCACTTTTTTCTCAGATTTCTTTTGAGGCACTCCCTGTTCCAGAAAAACACATATGCGCCTGAGGGTACACACACTCCCACTTTCTCAAACTCCCCTCTGCCCCGCCCCATGCAATACATACAGGGTCTTCTTTCATGGCATTTTTGTACTAGTTTCCCTATAATGTGATCATTGAAAGTTCAATATTATTTAATACATTGAGAGAAGTCCTTGCTTCTTACTCTTCTATCAATCAAAGTTTTTAAGCAACCCATTAATTAGTTATCTCTTGGATTAATTAATCGTCCAGAGGATCACATCAATGGATGGACAAATGGATGGATGGATAGATGGGTGGGTGAATGGATAGATAGACAAATGCATGAGTTAGAGTAATAACTTCCTTTTCCTATTGTCTTGTCATTATTCTTCACTATTGTTCATATAATAAATATAAAGAAATTTTCTGTCTCATGGAGATATTTGTTAGGGTTGGAGTACATATAGCATAAATCTAAAAATAAAAGCAACAAAAAAGCAGAAAAAAGTTCAGTGACCTTTTATGCCTTGTTTGATTATGATATTTCTCAAAACTCCTTGCTACAGTGTGTTTAGTACATATGTAAAGTATATCTATGTATTTACCAATTCATGAGTTGATAAAGCACTGTCCTGTGCCACTTTTAGGGAAAATGTGTTTATTTTCAAACGTTGTGTAATGCCAGAATTTGGTATTACCCCTGAAACACTCCGACTGATTTAAACAGAATTTGGGTGATTATTTTGATGTTCTGCATAGGGCTCTGGAATTTAGCAACACAGTGAACGAAACTGGCTTTCAAGTGGGCAACCTTGCTCAGTTACATAACTACAATATGGAACCACAAGTGGTGAGACACAACTACTATTATATATGGTGAATTTAGGATTTAAAGTGGTGACTTCTCGTAAGAAGACAGTAAACAGTGGATCTGGGAGCGGTGAAGTTTCAGTTGCGTCCTCTCACTTGTAACACATTCTAAATGCAATCTGTTTAATTCAAAGTATTATCATCTTTAGAAACTATATGCCTCTTTTCTAAGGCTTCTCTTATTCACTTGTAGGCAGCTGGTTGATGAGCTTTCAGAAGGAAAATTCCCATTTTTTTTTTGAAAATTCCCATCTTACACAAAATAATAAATTTTGACATATTTTTAGAGATAGTTTCTCCTCTAACAAAGGATGACTTATTTTTTCTCTGTTGATTGTTATGACCTCCTGCTTAGGGAGTGACTTTCTGCAAGGTCAAAAGTAGCTCTACATACACAATCCGCACAGCAAAATGTCTCAGTATCCTTTGCATGTTCCTTGAAACAAGACTAGTTATTTTTTACTTTTGGGTGGTAGGAGACAATTCTCCATGGTCCTAACATTTCTACTTATTAGCAAGTAGAAGCACTGATTGCTTTGGTTGTAGAATAATTTTTTAAGGATGTTGTATAGCAAACAGCCTTGGAAAAAGAGTGTCTTTCTCCACAGCAGAAGACAGACATATCTGCTATCCACTAGAAGAGATTCAGATTCCCTAAGTATGGACTTTCTCTTTTGAAACACAAACATCTGAGCATGTGGGTTATATATCAGGCCCTCTGCCTATTACCTCATCGAAGTTGGGGCTTGAGGATGTTAATGCTCTGACTACTGTTCCTGGTCATGCACATTACTAACAACAACAAATATCACTACCACTATGAGTTATAGCATATTTTGTTTCAGATTTAGGAGGCAGTATTTTCTTCCATATCCATGAGATTATAGTAGGTTAATTTGTTATCTCGAAAATAGTGTACCTCTCTGATCCTTCACAATAAGTGAGAGTCATAAAATAGGATATATTATTTTAAGTACTGTGATGTAGAATTGATTAATTAATACTTTGATTTTGACCTATACTTGCAACATATGTTACAAGCCCCTTCTGATGGTTAAGTTGCTCTATGATGTTTAGAATACTACAAAGAAGTGCTTCATTATAATATGCTATGTGCATTTATTCAGTGTGATAGCAAGGGTAAAATTACATTTGCATAATGCATTACATAGATCTCCAAAGCCAGTACATTGCATTTTTTTTGTCAAGAGTTGCTACTTTTCTAAGCTTTCCATTTTAATCTACAGAAAAGTAATCTTTAAGTTTTGCAATTAAAATTTTTCAGACAGTTTCTGTCATAAATTTCCTCAATTACTTTCTTATATTTCTTGTCCCTAAGAAATTATATTTCTCCCAAGACATGTATCTGAAATACTCATGCTTAATAGAAAATCTGTTTGTTCAATGCACATATGTTTATATATTAAAAATTAGATAATTTGTATGTGGTTTATTTTTATGAAACATTATTAATTTATGTTTATTAACATTTTATGTTTTCAATTTTGGGAATATTCTTAAATCATTAAGAAGTCTTGTTTCAACAGTAATTTAAATAACTCAAATATCATTTCATAATGTATGTATATCAGGGCTGAGGACATAGTTCAGTGGTATAGCACTTGCCTAGCATGCTCAAGGTCCTGGGTTTGATTCTCAGCACTATTTAAGTAAGAAAAGGACAGGCATAATGTATATATTTCATAAAATTAAAATTTTCATTTAGTACTTACATAAGGTTTGAAATCCTTTTATTCATACTGTGAATTAATAAGAGTAATTCAGCATAATACTTTTGTTATTATATTCAGGATTTCAAATTACTTGAAAAATGCAAATGCAGTGTTTTAATAGTGTCCTTCACTGTGAAAATTTAGTAGATTTTAATGTTAATTTATGGTTAATATCTGATAATTATAATGTCCATAGTGAGAAATAGATTTCAATTAATGAATTAAATGTGTTTCATTTCTTCTTCTTTTTTTCTTTATGCCCAAACTTCTATAGATCAACTTGGATGCTGTATCAGGGAATGACAAGATTCACTGTGTGATTCTTAGTTCTTGATTCTTTTCCATTTGTCTTCTGTATAGTATTTACTTTCTTCATTTTCTTTATTCTTCTTTCCAGATTTCTTCTCTTCTTTTCTAGCCTTTTATTCTTTAACCAGCATTGACTTTTAGCAAGTAAGTCCTCTGACTGCAACTGTTCCACATAGCAATAAAAAACAAAAAAAAACAAAAACCAAAAAAAGACCAATATTGATTCCACTCCTTATTAAACATAATGCATAAATAATACAAAAGGAATATATAAGTAAATTCAATTCTTTTTTTTTAAAGCTTATCAAAACTCTGTGTCAGTGGCTTATACCACCCTTCATAATACAGTTCCTGCTTACTTCAATCTCACCTCTCACCTATTCTCCATTCCCAAATCTCAATGCCATCCTACATTCCCCATAATATTAGAATATTACTTATAACTGATGAAAGCATTTTAAGTATCTGTATCTATATCCATTGTTCATTCTGCCTGAACTATCATCATCTTAAACTTCACTTTGTTAATTTTCTCTGGTCCTTCCCAGATACAAAGAATGTCCTCTCTGATGCTGACTTCTAACCTGGATTAAGTCTCACCACATAAACCCATTCACACATTGATTAGGCTATAAATAATGTAGTAAAATTGATATCTATATTCATATTTAAGAATCCATTATTTTGATGGATGAGCCTTTAGCACCTAAAGGGAACTGTGAAGATTTTAGGGTTGCAATCTTTGTGTCTGATAACATATTGATGTATTGTTTCCCCAAGAGTTGATAATGAAAATTTCCTATTAAGACAGAAGTTATGCAATGGTCATGAAAACTGAGATTAAAAATGGATCAATAAAATATCTGTCCTAATACTTCCATGCTTATAAGTATTATTCTCTATATTAGTCTGCAAGTCATCTTTTTCAACATGATCAGGAACAAAGAGGGAATCATGAAAATAAGTAAATATATATATCTTATGAAAATATTTTTTTCTCTAAAGAGTGAAGCCATTTTTTCTGGTTTCAGATTTATCACCTATTTTGTACTTGATACCCTTATAAAAAATGCTTCAATTAACAAGTTCCAGATTATTTAAAGTGAATGGGAACTTAAAGAAATGATCTGAGTGTGGGACTTGTTCCCAGTTTTGTTTTCCAAATGTGGGATTCCATTCTAATTGTGGGGTCAGCATTTAGACTATTTATGATAGTGGCCTGTGTTCTTAACTTGGGTAAAAAGAGCTTAGCTACTAAGAGTGAAAGATGCACCTGCTCCCCTATGCCTTCTGAATGCCTCAAAAGTGCACTCTGGAGCCTTGGACTGATGGGTTATAGAAGAAAAGACTGGTAATGGACTTTTTACCCCCAAATAAATTCAGCCCCAATCCCCCTTTAAAACATAACTACCTTGTTATTACCATATCACACAAAAAGTAATAAGCTTTGTAGCTGTTATCAACCCATAAAGAATAAAGATTTTCAGATTAACAGAGGGAATTTACATAGAGCACAAGTGTTTTCAAAATTAGGTACTTCCAAGCAGGATCCTAGTCACAGCCAAAGACACCAATCTGTTGGGAATGCTTCACCCGCACTTATATGCACAGTAATTATTAAGCAATTCACCGTGGTTGAGTCTTTCCAAAAATTCAATTTGGTCTTCATTAAACTAAATCTCTTCCTGCTCTCATTTTATCTGTTTATACGTTGCTTACTTGAATCATACAAAAACAATAATAATTAAAACAAGGAAAAGAAAAGCACATCTGTCTCTGGAAGAATATACAAGCTTACTGGCATGAACAAATTAGCACTAGCTACCAGGACTCACGATTGCATAGACAACATTATTTTAAAAAATGGAGAACACCAAGAGGACCCCAAATATAAACCTCATACTTTTAGTGATTAAGACTTGTTAATGTAGATTCATCAAATGCAACAAATGTATCATGTTGCTGGGGGATGTCTTCGATGGTGGAGGCCCTGCATGTGTCAGGGCTGGGAGTATATGGGAAAACCCTGTGCTATCTCAATAATTTTTCTAAGAACCTAAAACTGCACAAAATATAAAGTCTTTGAAAAATGGAATGACCCAAAGAGGTCCCTTACTGGAGTTCTGTTAAAGAACCATCTAGACTTTAAGTTAAGCAATACAGGAAAATCCACATTTATTTATTCGAAATGATGTTGTATTAAAACCCTGTAAGAGCTGGTAAATAAATAGAAAAGAAGTGATTCTCCATTTATTGTTAAGGCTTAGATTTTTAAGAGTAAAAATATAATTCAATTGCATACAAAAATAAATGCATGTCAACTATTTTATTCATTAAGGGGGAAAACAGTGAAATAGCAAAGTTAATTAAAAAGAGAATGAGGGTCCTGGGGCTGTAGCTCAGTGGCAGAGCACTTGCCTAGCATGTGTGAGGCACTGGGTTCGATCCTTTGCACCACATAAAAAAATAAATAAATAAACAAGTAAAATAAAGGCATTCTGTTCATCTATAACTACAAAAAAAAAATTTAAAAGAAAATGAGACTGAAATACTTATATCAATCTAAAAGATCCTGAATTATTATTACTAAGTGATAGACAAAACTGATTAATGTCCTGAAGAGTAATACAATAATAATCTTTAGGGTTTTTTTTTTTAACCAGTCAGAAATAAATGACTTCTCCAGAATGTGGGGGAAAAGGTACACTCATACATTGCTGGCGGGGATGCAAATTAGTGCAGCCACTCTGGAAAGCAGTGTGGAGATTCCTTAGAAAACTTGGAATGGACCCACCATTTGACCCAGTTATCCCACTCCTTGGCCTATACCCAAAGGACTTAAAATCAGCATACTACAGAGATACAGCCACAACAATGTTCATAGCTGCTCAATTCACAATAGCTAGACTGTGGAACCAACCTAGATGTCCTTCAATTGATGAATGGATAAAGGAACTGTGGTATATATATACAATGGAATATTACTCAGCCATAAAGAATGATAAAATTATGGCATTTGCAGGCAAATGGATGAAATTGGAGAATATCATGCTAAGTGAGATAAGCCAATCTCAAAAAACCAAAGGACAAATGATCTCGCTGATAAGTGGATGATGACAGGTAATGGGGGGTGGGAGGGGGGCAAGAATGGAGGAAGGAGGGAGTGTATAGAGGGAAAAGAGGGGTGGGAGGGGTGGGGGGGATATAAAAAATAACAGAATGAATCAAACATCCTTACCCTATGTAAATGTATGACTTCGCAAATGATATGTCTTTACTCCATGTACAAACAGAAACAACATGTATCCCATTTGTTTACAATTAAAATAAATTAAAATTTTAAAAAATTACCTCTCCAATGGACAAAAATCACTTATCAATCTACAAGTTATCATTCACCTTCACTGTATCTGAATCCTAGTCAACAGTACACCCTAAGTCAAACAAGGGTCCATTCCCCTAGAGCAGGAGTGGACAAACTTTTCTATAAACAGTCAGATAGTAAATATTTCAGTATTTTTATGCCACATGTAGTCTCTGTCCTATACTAATCTTTTTAGTTTCCACTCCACCCACCTCTTTTACAATTCTTGGTTCAAGAACTAAACAAACTCATGTCTTGGAATTTTGTGTGAGTCATAGTTTGCTAAACCCTGCCCTAGGCAACAAAATAAATCTTTGAATGATCCTGTTGCACCATGCTCTAGTGTGATGATAAAAATCTTACTTCTTCCCTTGTCTTATTTCCAAGTTTGGCTAATTCGTTGCCCATACAAATGAGGAAGCAGAAGAGTTAATTAGTTCCAAGACCTAGAACAAGATACATGGCTAGGAGAGAGTCTGACTTCAAATGCTTTACTTGCTTTCTCATTCCTTTGAGCACTATGACTCATTGGAGAGGGAACCAGTTAGGAAAGACTTTGGAAGGCAGATAAAATGATAAGGCCCTAGATTGTAGTGGTGGCAGTGTTGATGGGAGTATATTGAATAATCACTTGTACCTAATAATTAATTGGATGTAAGGTGGGAAAAGAAATGTTAAAATGACTCCTGATTTTTGACTTAGACATCTGGGTAATAGGTGACTGATACCTGGAGGAATGCTAGAGGGTATGAAAGGCATTATGGCCTGGAATATAAGATGGCCAAATCATTTTTAAGTTTGAAATTTGAGGTGTTCATGTAATAGGCAGGTGATATCCATATTGATTGGGCAAACTTTAGGTCACTTCACTTGAATGTTTCCAGGAGTGTCCCTAACAATGTGATCCTATGTTGACATATTTTTGTAAAATTTTCAGAAGTCATGTATGTTAAACCGTTGCGTAAGACCACTGCCCCTTTTTGCTCTGATTTCCCTCAACCACATTGAACCTTTTAATTTTTTAGAGACTGCATTTTGATTCATTGTACACAAATGGGGTACATCATTTCATTTCTATGGTTGTAAATGATGTGGATTCATACCATTCGTATAATCATATATGTATATAGGGTAATGATGTCTGTCTCATTCTACCATTTTTTATACCCCCTCCCTCTCATTTCCTTCTACATAATCTAAAGTTTCTCCATTCTTCTCTCCCTCCCCACCCCCACCCCCATTATATCATTCTCTATTTATCAGAGAAAACATTCAGCCTTTGGTTTTTTTGGATTGGTTTATTTCACTTAGCATGATATTCTCCAATTCCATCCATTTATTTTTATTTTTTAAAGGTATTTGTAGGAAATAAACTTTACCTTTTATCTAAATTCTTTTTGTAGGAGAAATACCTATAATAGTATCACATATACCAAGTTTATCTGGGTTAAAAAGTCTCATGTTCTTTGCATTTTAAATATCCATACTAAAAATAGTATTTGATCAATCATGTCTAGTATATGACTGATTCATCATTTTAAATTCTTTATAATATTACAAACTAATCAAGGGAAATAAAGTAAATAACGGAGGTATGGCAGATGGTTAATCAGTGAAAATGGTGTGTTACCTTTCAGTTTCTGTGACACTATGGTATTTGTCAGCTTTTTAATATTTGTGATTATTCATCCTCATTGTGTATGAATTAACTTTTTTTCTTCTTTTAATATTTGTGATTGATTATTCATCCTCATTTGATGTATGAATTCATTTTTTTTCTTCTTTTCTAGTACTGAAAAATTGAACCCAGGGCTTCATACGTGCTAGGGAAGCACTCTACCACAGAGCTACACCCCTTCCTAGATGTGTTTTCCTTTTAAAACCCAATTTTATGTTCAGAATTTTATATTAGTTTTTCTTAAAGGACCTGTCATATTGTATAATCTTCAGAACACACAGGACCTAAATCATTCCATGAGAAAAAATACATATATATTGGGAGATTCAGGAGTACAGATGCCTTTAGGAGACTATGGGAAGCCACACTAGGAGAACAGGAATGGAATCCTAAAACTGGGAAACTAAGGAGTAGACAGAGAAAGAAGAGGGAATCCATGAAGCAAATGGAAAGGGAGTATCTGGGAAAGAAAAAGGCACTGGTGGAAAATGACATCACAGGGACCTTGTTATTGAGTTTCTGGAATGAAGTGATTTGTCATGTTAAATGCCCCAGAATGGTCACAATGAGGTGACTAAAAATGGACCACTGAATTTAATCCCCCAAAGCTATTGCAATTTCAGTGAAAAAATGGGCGCCACTGACAAAAGCCCCACTTGTACTAAGTTCATAATGAATTTGAGATGAACAAGGAGATACTGAGCACACACAAAACTTTCCTGATGCTTGGTTATGACAAGTTTAAATTAGGACAGTTATAGTATGAGAGAGAGAGCTTTTCCATTAAAAAGTGGGACATGTAGCATTTTTAACTGCAGATGGAAGCTGAAAGAGAAGAGGTTATGCTCACTTAAGGAGGAACGTGCACTTCTTTTACATCCCTCAAAACCACAGGACATGGGTAGCAGTTACAATTCTACTTGTTAAATGGAATGCCTTTGGTATGACCTTGCTCCCACCATTCTGCCTTTGAACAAGAGATCCCTCTTAGTTTTAGCATTACTCTTCCATTCTTCCAGAGCTGAAATCTTGGAATCAACTTTGTTTCATTTGTCTGGCCAACTATAAGACCATTATTCTTTGCATTGCTTCTTTTCCAGTCCGACCTCTTGAGTGCGCTCTGTGTTGGGTGTTCTGTGCTTTTGGCTGCTTCCTTCACAGCTTCTCCTGTTCTTTTTCTCTGTCACATGACTACTACATTCACCCCCTCCCTTGATTCACACTTTCTTTTTTTCTGTCTCAGCAGATGCTATTTTTAAGTAGTTCATGTTCTACTAGTAACATATTAATATAAAGTGATATGAATATCAATATTCATATGCATGTATATTATCCTTAAATGATCATTTATGCCATAGCTATTTTGTTTACATATGTTATATGAAGATGAAACTACTTTTTATTTGAGAAAATACTTTGAACTATAAGCTACAGTACAAATGGTGCTGTCTTTTCAGTCCATGGTTCACTTAGAGACTTTGCAAGATCTCTTTCTTGTGCTTTCCATATTGCTTACCTCTGAAGTACTAATTTAATGAGAGATTCTTAAAAAGACAGTAGTTATTAAACATTTGTAAATATACAGTCACATCCTTTAACACTGCTTTCATTTTATGTTTTTTTCTAAAGGTTTACTCTTATTTGAAATAGTGCAAAGCACAACTTATAGACACTTAAAAGTAGATAATTGAAATAAGTCATCGATGCTTACAAAACAGCAACTTTTAGTTCCTATAAATAAATATATACATGTGTTCATATATACATGCAACCTTTTTCTCAACAAAGTTCTAAAGGTATTTAAAACTATTATGTAAAGGTATTTATTTTCCACTGGCTTCTACTATGTAGTTTAAAAACTTCCTCTGGGACAAAGGCTTTTCTCTTGCTTAAAATATATTCAAGGTTCAATCTCTAACCTTTAAGTGTTAAGGTCTATTTACTCTTTCTTAAAAGACTACTTCTACCAGGAATAAAAACCTACAAATAAATCTATAGAATCATAGGACACAACACTTTAAAGCACATTCTTAGAAGATTGATCATGAATTCAACCATTTAAATCTCCCGGAATGTGCTCTTGGATTTTAACAATGGATTTAGCATGTTTCCATAAAAGATTCATATTCAAAAATTAAATACTACTTTGAATGATTAATTTTAAAATTATATTTTTTCCTGCCAAATAATAGACATTTTCTGTCTTTTCCATATCAGAAGTAAGAAAAAACAGTCTTATCATTTTGAATTCATGATTATATCTTTGTAGTAAACCTGACATATTTGGAAAATGGGATAAAAACTATAACTCAAAGACATCTTGCACAAAAATATTTACTTTTGAACTATCTAAACTGATACTATAAAAAATTAGATGTGTAATTTGAATTCATAGGAAATCCATGCAGGAATATTCAGTATATCTAAGTAAGTGAAACATTTAACTTCTTTTTATTATCAGTTTTTAAAAACAGCCATTTATTTATTATATTTTATTTCTAAGTCATCATCATCCACAACATTATTGATTCAAATATTACAAACTATTTTCCTAAATGCAAAAATGAAAAAAAAATAAAATAAAAGCACAAGAAGAAAGAACCTACACTATTTGTAAGGAGTTAATTTCTTTAAAATTCTTATTTTTAAAAATAGAAGTGTTGTAGGTAAAACATCTAGGAAGTTAATTAAACAATCACCACCCAAGGGAAAAAAATATGAATTGAACAAGACAATTTTCATTTCTTCGAAATATTCATCACTGACTTTAGATATAACACAAAGCATAAATATTCAATGGCTAAATCATAAACTGATTAAACTTCACTGGGTATTTTGTTTTTCCATTACTGTTGCATCTTAAGCAAACTGAGAAGAAAAATATAATGTTTCTTAAAAATAAGGTCTTTAAAAATGTTATTTCCCTTGTGTATATCATGTTAAGTGAAATAAGCCAATACCAAAAACCCAAAGACCAAATGTTTTCCCTGATAAGAGGATGATGATTATAATGGAGGTTGGGGGGGTGGGGAGTGAGAGAAGAATGGAGGAAATTTATATTATGTAGAGGGAAATGAGAGAGAGGTGGGTGTGAAAAATGGTGGAAGGAGACAGACGTCACTACCCTATGTACATGTATGATTACCTGAATGGTATGATTCTACATTGTGCACAACCATAGAAATGAAAAGATGTACCCCATTTGTGTATAATGAATCAAAATGTAGTCTGAAAAATTAAGCAATAAATAAATAATAAAAAAATTTAAAAAAAGTTATTTCCCACCTTCTATTTTGCTGTGAAGCACACCAGTATTTGTTCATTTATTATTACAACTCATTATACATGTATATTTTAATATACTGTATAAATAATAATTGTATATAAAATACAAAAAAATTTCTGAAATGACATAGTAAAGTTAAATAATATCAATACTTGTTTCTGATGGTTTCCCATTAAAAGGTAGTGGCAAATCTAACAAAAAAATAAGAGGACCATAGTCTATATGAATATTCATATAATAATTGATTATGGCTGTGACAACACCCCACCTTTTTTATGTAGTTGTAAAAGGAGTTCACTTTAAATTAACTGACATCACTGTGAAATAAATTACATAATTATGTGGGTGGGAAGTAAATTAAGCCAATATTAGATGTACTGCAGTGAATATGTTATATAGGGACTGTGCGGGGAAGGGTAGAGATAAACTTTTTTAAAAAAAATAAAGGTGAGAAGATGAGTGATACTGAGACCAAACTATATGTTTTTGCTTTTAAAAGCTATTTATTTTTTCCTTTCCTTTGTTTTTTAAGAATGAATCTCTTTAATTTTCCAATAATGATTCAAAGTGATTGTTTATGTTACCACTATATAATTGGGAATACTGGCTAATCAGCTTTCATATAGACAAAAGGAAGGAAAATTCAATCTGAATTTTAAGTCTTGGGTAATGAACTTAAAATGTTCTTTAAATTCCAGGAAAGAAACCTAGATTATTTCTCAAATTTATGACCCAGAATGTTACTGTACTTAAAAGTCCAAGAAGACACAAGACTTCATTAGAAAGAATGCTAAAAAGGAAACAAACACATTTCTTTTATTCTTGCTTTTATTAAATCAACATGTATTCTCATCAAGAATATCATGAATACATAAATTTGCTATACCATAGAGATTAGGTAATATTATAGAAAAAAGTAACTAAAACGGAAGGTGTGGAATGAACTGTACACATACAATAAAAATAAAAACATGGGCAAGATTGGGAAGATAAAGTAAGTTGGAAACTAGATCACATCTGTAATGCCCTAAAGGTTTTAGATTTTTATAATCAATATTGGGGGGAAAAAAACCCCAAAACTCTTGATTTTTTGTCCTGAGACTAAAATAGATCCTTTTTAGGCAAATATAAAAATCTGTATTTGTATAAACATAAAAATCATTGATGAAATGATTAATATTTGATATACTCATTCAAAAGGATTTTGGAGAAATTTATGGATTGTAGCTCCACATGAATTATTAAAGAAGATAAGATTCTTTTAGAAATATTTCTTCTAATTCCTTTAGATCTGAATTAGTGGTAGGAGAATGTAAGTTGCCTTAAAACATTCTGTGAGAACAGTCAGGAAATAGAAAAAAAAAACTGCTGGGGAAAAAGAGTGATAATTTGAAGGTTATTTCTACTTAAATATATTGCAATTTTATTGATGTTTTACTGCTTAGCTTTTTAATGTAAGTACTTCATTTCTTAAAGTTAATGGAAACGTTTTTTAGAAAATGAGATTACAGAATCACTGAATATTAAAACGCATTTTTAGGAGTGTTAATGTTGTTATTCATCTTTCACAAATTCATCTTTAATGTTAAATTTCATTCATAAAATCACTCATTGATGGAAACTGATAGAATAAAAGTATGTGGAGGGAAAGAGACATGAATAGAATCACATGTGGAAGAGCTACAGCTGATATTTTTCTGAAAATCTTCACTACCAAAAACTGGTAATTGCTTTCTTTTCTAATTGATTAAATTGGGACATCTGGAATCATCACTGAGGATGAGGAGTGAGTGGAGGAGGTAGGAAGAAGGTATTGATATTGAAGGTCTTTGGCTGGATTTCTATTAGAGGTCATTTAACATTCAATTTTCAACAGTTTTGACCCCTGCTCTATTTTTAGGCACTATCAAGCACTTACTGCTTCTAGTGGTGGAGGTGACATTTGTGCTTCCTTAACTCAAGAAAACTTGAGTGTCACTCATTAGCTGTGAAGTCTTACTCTATGATCATAAGAAAGAAGTTACTAGCTATTTACATATAGACATTCCAAACAGTTCCAATAATAAATGAAAGGTTCATGACTGAGTGTTTGTGGATGAGTAGGAAATTAGATTCCAAGATTTCAATGAATTTCTTAATAGGAAAGGGGACTACACAGCTTCTGCATTACAAGGAACCTGAATGGGAAGGTGGAGAAGTGACTGCTTTCCTCAGATATGCCACTGACCATGTGTGATCTGAAGAAATAACTGACCTTTCAGTTTTTATTTTTTTTTCCCTGTCTAAAAGCAGAAATGTGACTTTAATTTCTAGGCTTCCGTCTATCTTCAAAACTCTATTTCATTTTTTTGGAATAATTAAAACTTTCCCATTTTAAACAGAGACTAAATTAAAGTTGGAACCTCCAGAATAAATGCTATGTCGCTATTTTCCACTAAGTGCACAAAAATGCACACTAAATATTTCACAACCAGTTTGCAATATGCCGTACTTTAAAGGACTTGCAAATGTACAGGGAGTATTCCATTTGCATGTGTTTAAATGTTTATTTTCCATGATGAAGGGGAGGTGAAATTTTGTCTATCAAATGAATAGTTTGAAGAAACATGGGATAAGACATGCTATTTTTTCCTCAGCTTTTAAATGTTCAATCTCAAAATAGAAATAGTAATAAAGAAAATAAATCTGTGCAAATAAAATGGAAACATGCAAGATCTGTTGATCTTTTTATAGCTTCTCATATCAACAGGAAATTATCCATAATTATCATGGGACATTTATATAAATTAACAATTTTAGGAAAACCTTAAAATAAAAAATTTAAAAATTTGAGTTTGTGAATAAGTTCCATAGCTGAATGAGTGAATAGTTACTTAACTCCACAATTGAGTAGATAATGTTGAAATTTTAAAAACTTTTATGGGCTATGCTGTTCATCATAAAAGGATTTATCCATGCTCCTTATTGTACCTTTTTCTTTTATATTCCCATTAAAATAAGAAAATGGATATTCATCACTCTCAAACCCCTTTCCATACAAAAGCCTATGCCATTAAATACATCCAAGGAGTATATTTTGAAAAGCTTTGGCTCCTGGTGCTATTGGACATACATGTTAATTGTGCATATTGTAATTCTTCTTTTTAATTACTTTGAGAGCCACAGAAGTTTAGATGACCATTATATTATATGAAATAGTTTAGAATAGTTGAAAGGAAACAAATTCACAAAATGGAAGTTTGTGTTTTGGTCTAGAATTTTACTTTGTATAGAAGTGAGGCTTTTGAATAATGCAAATAGCATTTAAAATCATGTATATGATGCTTAACAGGTTCCTACTCTGCAAGAGGAAGATAAATAGTTTCTTGAATTTATAATGCCACAAAAATATCCGCTTATGGTTTAAAATCTAATTATTATTATAAATTGTCTCTGTACTCTCCCAATAGGAGATTTTTAAATACCTGATAAAATGACTAAATTCTAAACAAATGGCTTAGGAATTTAAGTGTGGTATATAAAAATATTCTGTTCGAATAAAAAATGCTTTCTAAACCCTAAAAAAAATTGTGTTGTGATTGTACATTTAAAACATTTAGCCTTGAAATATAGTGACTAGTTTATCATTTTACCTTCTTCACAAGAAAGGGAACCACTTTTTATGATTTCCAACCTGTTGGCTATTTACCAGTTTCTTATAAATCTCTGACTTTAGAAATCGAGGAAAGGAATCTTTGGCCATGAGACTGTAGATTAATTTCTGAGCCTCATCAAAGCATTTAGTTGTTGGTTCAGCAATGTTCTTTGAGATGAGTTCCCTGGTACTGAAGTCAATGTTAATCTGTGGAAAATAAGGTTGCATATCATTAGATTAGTTTAATCAAAGAATACATGGTTTGGACAGATGGTAGATACACATATTATTTGAATTTTTTTCCAAGCACAAAACTAATCTGATGCAAAACAGCAGAAAGGTCATGCGTTCATTTTCTGGAATGCAGAACACATGCTTGGTTTAATTATTTTCCTAGCTTAAGAGGGGTGTCACTGACAGGGAACAGAGGTAAAGCCTTATTTTGAGATTAAAAAAAAAAAAAAAAAAAGGAAATGGATACGCAAACAAGACAGTTTATAATTTTAAATTTCTTTTCCTAGTTACCTTTTCTTTTCTAGTACTTTGACCTAAATCCCTAAAATGTACTTTCTGTAGGCAGAACTATAACTAGAATTTAGTAGGTTGAGTTCTTTATTCCCATTCCGCATGGCTCCTCTTGCTGTTCCCCACAACATTGCTTTTCCTTCTTAATTTTTCTTTCTGTTTGAAAAAAAATGGACTAAATAAGCCCCCTTTTCACCAACTCTCATATCTTGCACAGAATGAATATATGTATATATAAAACTGATATATATTAAAAATGTTATATCTATATATCTCTATCTCTATCTCTATCTATTTATTATATACATATATATGTATATACATATACACACACACACACATATATCTTCAGCAAGGATATCTGCAACACACTATTGACCTGCAAATATGTAAAATGCCCCAAACCTTGTGAAGATATTTTCCCAATTCTACACATATTCCAGGATATGTTCTCAAAAGCAGAAAATCTTTTTTATCTAAGGTAGCTAATGTTAACTGAAACTATTCACAAAGTACAGAAGAGATTTGAGATTTGAATGCTAAAATTAAAATCTCCCCAAGGCAGGTTCTTTGTCTTATTTATCATTCCATTTTCTAGCACTTAGCAGAATACCTACCATATAATATGATATCAATAAATATTTTTTGAATAGAATGAAAACTCTTGGGCAAAATGGGGAGATTATTAAAATGCTAAAATTTGGGGGTCTGTTAAAAAAAAGACTATTAAGGCCTGTTTATGCTGCATTGAAATGTGGTTAAAGGAACTGCAAACAATTCCCTCTGTAGCTACTAACTTGCTGTTTGCGATTGAAGAAAGCTGTATAATTTCCTTTCATCTTCAATTTCCATGGTATAAAAAGTAGTAAAAGAACCTATCTATAAAGTATTTCAAAAATTAAGTAAGTACTATTGAAATAGTTAATTGTTCTATAAATAGGAAGAAAGAAAAAAATTAATTGGAAAAGAATCATCCAAAGTTCACTAACTACTCACAGATGTTTTCTTTCTTTAGGGATTTCAGGTACTCACAGATCCCAGAACACACCTGCATTTTTTTTTCTTTAATGCACCGGATAAAGTGTTGAACCTCCCTTAGAGGCCTCAAAACCTAGAATGAATTACCCTTTCTTTATACATGAAGATGAAGCAAGGAAGCGGAAGGCTTGGGATCATTATCAAATCTGTCTTCTAACACATGACCTTGGTGACCTAAGGAGAGTGACCTTGGTATTTCTGAGCCTCTGCTTCCTCATCCTTAATCTATTAAGATTTCATGAATCAAATAGAACTAAGATGAGATAATACATCCATTTATTGATACCACGATATTTATGAGTATTTATTTGAGCAAAATGCTTCCTTTATTTGTGGGCAGAAACCCAGTAACAAAATAAGTAGTAGTATTTTAGATTTAAAGTTGAAGGATAAGAATAAGACAGTCCTCAAAGGATCTGAGGACTAACATTTCTGCAAATGCAGAGTCTTGATGCAAGAAAGAATTTAATTTCTAGAGGGCCACTGTGCCTGGATGGCTGCAGGGTAATGTGGGTAAAGGGAAGTCCTGTGAAGTTCTGTGGTGGGAAGGAGATCCAAGCCAGGTCTTGAATCTGTGCATCTGTGCTTTGGCAAGGTCTCCTTGTTTTTCTACTGCATGCAATAGGAAGACATAAGAGTTTTTCACAGTGAAGTAGGGTAATAACTTATGTAATGAACCTAGTATAGTGCTTCCTGCATAGTGGGAATCAATGAATAGTGGCTATTATCAGGAACTTGTACTCATTTTTAAAACATTTACTGTGGTCTTTTTCATAAGCCTATCTTGTGTTATGGAGATATGGAAAATATGAATATGAATATATTTCTTCATCTAGATACCTTATTTAATTCTTAAACAGAATAATCTGTGATTTAACTTTATATTTCTCCTAGTGATAAATATAGTAACTTAACATTTAGGTGCTCATCAGGGGAATTTATACTGAAAGCAGGACCAACGTGTGCCAGCTACACAGTGATAGCTTATTATTATTATTATTATTATTATTATTATTATTATTATTCTGTTGTCATCAGGACTAACTACTTGCAGTACACCCCCCATTTCCTATTTAAAAAGTTCAAATCTCTGATTTTGGCATTTATGACTTCTACAATGTGGTTCTAATGTATACCTTCATTTTCTTCTATGTGTACCACATATTCCTACCAAACTAGACAAATGCATGTATTTTTCTACTTTTGAACATTTTTTCATACCATCCTAATATAACTGAAAGTCATCCCTTTTCAAGTAATTTTTTTTTTTTTCTTCTAAGACTTAATTCTTATAATACCTACAATGTGAGGTTTACTTGTGGATTTTTGTATATTCCTGACCTCTCAAAGGATTTTTGTGTTACTTATGTTATATTTGCATTTTGTACATTTTTCCTTTCATGCCTCATACAGTAAGGACTCAATAAATATATGCTGTACAAATCAGGTGAATAAATTATTCACATTTGTTTTGTTTAACATAATTTTAAAATTTAAAACAGAACTATTCATTTCAATGTAATAATACTATTATTATTGAACTATATTCAACTTGAACTTCTCATTTACTCCTTTCATTTTTCTGATATGCCTGTTTTCCTACCAAGGAACTACAGGTGTCAGTCATTGATAGTTAAGTAATGAGAAGATACTTTCCCAGGAGATAATCAGTGGTTTTAGGAAGATATGTCTTGGCATTCAGCTTAATTTCAGTGACAAAACATCACACCCACATGTTTAGATAAATGTCATTATTTTTCTCCAAGTTGTTCAAGCTGGAAACATAGGAATCATCTCTGACACTGCTTTTTACCCTGCTCTCTTATCAAGTGTGTGTATAAGGTGTTTAAAATTGTACCTTTCATATTGAAATATCAGTGATATTTTGCATATCAATCTTATTTCTCCTTAGGCCTTTGTAACTAACCTCTTTCCTAAACTATTAAATTTATCATTTCTCTGATACCTCTTTTTACAACATCTTCCCCTTCTAAACATTGTTGACAGTATTGCTATATTAATTTCACCAAAATATTACTTTTGTCATATGACTATTCAGTTATTATTTTCGGTGACATAAATTGTAAGTATTTTATTCTAGCTTTGGGATTGTTCACACCCTACCTCAGCGTGTTTCCAAACTAACTCCTACTTGTTCATACTGGTCCCCATCAAGCTGCTCTACTCTGTTCAAAGTGAATCTTTCACCTGAAACTCTGGTTCATATTCATTCACCATCTAAATTCCCTCCCACCTCAACTGTGCAAAATTTCCTCCTCCAAATGACTTATCTTGAGTTGAATATCCTCTAAGAAGCCTTTCTTGATCACAGAAGAAAAGACATTATAATTTTTGTGTCATTATATGTAATTTTGATTTTAAAATCTTAAGAAATTTTATTTCTTGCTTAAACTGATTTGGATACAAAAGCTTCTGTTAAAGTTAAGTATTTAATTTAATTTTCACAGAAAGAAAACTTGTCACTACAAAGGCAATTCAATAGTTCTCAGGATGGATTCAGCCTGTCTTTTGTTTATTACTGTTCCTTTGCTTCTTTTACTCTCCTCTTATTCTCCACATCCCTCAAATATGTGAGCAGAGCAGATATTCATTCCTCATGTTCTGTCCCAACCCTTTTCCTTCTAGTTTTTCTACTTGTTTTGTGTTTACTGACTCTTTTTTCTTTGATAGCAAAATATTTTGAACGATGGCATTAATTCTAAAACAACCACAAGGATATCTAGAGATTATCTTAATCGTAAGATAATAAGTTTCAAAAGTTTAATATTAGTACTGATGTGCTATCTTCGCCTGGCTACCTTATATTAAATATATCCCACGTGTGACTATAAAATGATTCAAAAGATCATCACCATTTTTTGGGAAAAAAAATCTAACATATCTTACATATCTGAAAACTGGTCATTTTATTTATACTCTTCCTTGAGTTTGTTCATTTGGTATGTTAATTGAGTAGGTGCTTAGTAACAGTGCTAGGATCTGAAGATATAAAGATGATTAATATGGAACATCAATCAAGAAGACTGATTTTGAAAAAGCAACCAAAAGAAAAAAAAATGCTTTCTGGAAGAAAAGTTTTCCAAAGGAAATGAGACTTTAAACTGACCTTTGAAATATTGTGAATAGGAAATATTTAACAGAGGATTTGCTCATGAGATAGTGAGCTAAAAGAAGCCTGGTGGGTTTTGAGGAGAGGAAAGGCAAGAGTCAGGAGAAGAATGGACGTTCCAGGTACTATAGGACCTTACAGGTCTTGTTAAGAAATTGTGTCCTTACCTGAGGGCATTGAGGAGAATT
Source organism: Sciurus carolinensis (assembly GCF_902686445.1). NCBI lineage: Eukaryota > Metazoa > Chordata > Mammalia > Rodentia > Sciuridae > Sciurus > Sciurus carolinensis. The sequence goes on from NC_062224.1 coordinate 94,817,888, forward strand.
GTAAATATGGAAATAATGTAAGCACACGTTTTTTTAAAAAATTCACTGGCTTCCAAGTGGTAGAACAACAGGTAGGTTTGGATATAAGGAAGAAATATTCGGAAACTATTTCGGACAGGTGGACCACTGAGGGTACATTGGGGGCTGGTCATGTGGCCAGACTGACCAGAGGGTATGCACTGTACACATGCTCAGAAAGCAGAAAGGATGGGAATTGATATTGAACACTTATGAGCTGGGGCAAGGGAGAACATCTTTAAGGAGGGTTGGATTTTAGAAATATTCTGAAGAATGATAGGGCTGATAGATTGGATATGGGGTAGGAGAAAAATATCAACTGAGGCAGAATAATGGCAGAACAGTTTCCATTAATGAAGATGAAGATTTGGGTAGAAAAAGAGCTTTGAACAGAAAATCAGAAATCAGTTTTCAATTTGTGGCAAGTTTGAGGTGGCCTGTAAAGTCATAAGATTGGAAAAGATGACTGAGACACTGAGTGTAAACAGAAAAGGAATGAGGACTATCTCTGTTCATTACAGTGCCTGTCAGCTGATGAGTAGGAACAGCAGAAGAAATAAAGAGAGTCAGTAAGGGAGGAAATCCAGTCCAAGAAGTCAATCAAAGATATTTCCATTAAAGGAATGATAAATTTAGTCAAATACTCCTTCTAAGTCAATTCTGATAACTTATGGAATTGGACCCTTTCTTCTTGACTCCATGAAATTTCAGTAATGGGGGGAAAAGTGAAAAGTCAGGATACTGATATCTATCTATCTATCTATCTATCTATCATCTACTTACCTATCTGTCTATCCCTCTGCCGCATGTCTGTGAACTGAGTCCCTAACTTTGCACTCATCTCAAATGTGAGGTTTGGTTCAGTTCAGCTACAATGTATTTGGATAAATTTCTACCTCAAACAGTAAGAGATGAGATTATGAGCCTGGAACGTGCTGAAGATGGAAACTATCAGGAGGTGATCCTCTGACTTTCTCAGGCAGACTTCCCCACTGATGAATCTAAGGCTTCCCTGACCTGCTTGGGAGCTATGGAGATCCTAAAACGTTGCTGAACTTCTCAGAGCATTGGCTGAAGGTCAAATCAATTAATAAAGTTATATATATATTTACATTCACATATATGCACATATAAATATGGGTGTAAAAAGATGTTTGTATTCTGTTTGGATACTCTTTAGTTTCAAGGACTTTGAGAAACACGATATTGTATTAGTTTCTTTTTCAAAAGGGCATGAATTATCCTAGATATCTGAGACCACCACACTGCCATCTCAGAAAATAAGACACAGGTTTGTGATTCTTATGAAATGACAGCTGAGATGTCATCACAGCCATTTAGAGGCTTTTATATCCTGTCAGTTTTGAAAAGGCCTTGACACAGCTGACGTTGACAACAATCCATTGCATTAAAATGACTGCCGTCTGAATGACGTTTGTGGTAGTTGTTTAAAAACAATTTTATTATAAAGATCCAGAATAATTTAATACTCATGTGGTTTTGTTAACTGAAAGTTATGCAAGCCAAACTCCTTTCTTCTATACCAGCTTCTTAGAATTCTTCTAGCTTTCAACAAAATATTTTTGCAGGAGGAATACATTTTAAAGTGTACCTGTTGACTCTCCTGTGACCCTAAACTGTGCTTTATATATTTTTACATAATTTGAATGAAAAGTTCTCAATTGTGCTCCCAGATTCAAATTAGATAGTCTTTCCTCATTTAGAATGTATAGTGTAGCAGGAGACGATCATTATGCAAAAGATGTGTGCATGCATAAGTAAAACGCCTCACAAAGATGGAGCAGGCAGCATCTTAGACCTCATTCATAACAGAGCTGAAAAATTGCTATTCAAATTAAAGCCATCTATAATCATGTTTTTGGTTACCTAATTCTATTTAATCACCACTAACGCTTCTAGTATTACTTCATTTTTGACATCATCAAAGGCAAATGAATGTCCTAAAATATATTCTTCAAGGTGGCTATTAAAGTTGAAAATAGCAGTTTGCAACATTTAGAATAAATTCATCCCTGCACAAGAACTGTATCAGTTTGTTATCATTGGCTTGGGCAACAGAAATAGATGACCCTAGCTGGAAGGTAGTGCTAATAACTAAAATTGGGCAAGAGAAATGAAAGAAAGATAATTCCAAAGCACCTTGATTAATTAGACAAGTAGTCAAAGCAAAGATGGGGAATGAATAGAAACCAGATGCCTCTTCAATTTCTATGGCAATAAAGGAGATGACATGTATAAAATCATAAAGTATACAGATTGCTAAAAATAGACATACAAAAGCTACTTGCTGGAGCAGCTGAAAGGGAATGGATTCACTGATATCCTTCACCAACCCCAACCAGCCCAAGGCCTGGTGACCCAGAGACATAGGGATGTTTAAAGAACACGAGCTTTTTGGTTTTGACTTGAAATGTAGAAATCATTTTTGGAAGAACAAATGAGATTGTAGATTATTAGAAGAAATATTCCTGACACTTGTTTTCTTCTAATGCTTGAATCTCGGCTTCACAGTCTAAGAAGTTATAACACATTAGAGTGTGATAAGAGGAAGAAGGCTTCTTACAGAGAGGTAGATTCTATGTGACTTGATAATTTTAGGCTTCTGCCTCTAACATAAACCTCAAGGGGTCCTGGCTATGTCATTAACATGTGAAAATAAGTAGTAGATCTAGGGAAATGAATTTGAAACCAAAAAGCATGAACAGCAGATCTCCTTCCCAGTGGATCCTAATGACTGCAGGGCTTATCACTTTATCCCTAAAGTTCAGTTCATTTTTCACCCGCAACATGTAGATGATTGTGATACTGTCCTAAGATACTGAATGTGATAATGAAATGAGATAGTCCATGTAAAAGCACTATGCAGGTATTACAGTTTTTAGTTCTGTTTTTCTTTCTCTTCCTCCTTCTTTCCCTCCCTCTTCTTTCCCCCTCTTTCCTTTCTCTCTCTCTCTCTCTCTCTCTCTGTCTTTTAAAGAGATTCCTTTATTTTAAAATTGAATCAATAAGAATGCAAAATATTGGGATCCAGAAGGTATGGCTGACTCAGTTTACACTCTGTTACCCAATACTTAGCTTCTTTCACAACTGGGCTTGTCTTTGGGGTACTGGCTAGTCCTTTGCTAAATTTCTGTTAAGGTTTACTAATTACTTCTGAGGTACATTTCTTGATCTCCTAGACTTTAATTTTTCTGTCACAAATGCAACCTCACTTTGTATGTTCCTATCACAATGCTCCTGAAAGTTTGTTGTAATATTTATTTATTTATTAGGTACCAGGGATTAACCCCAGGGGCACTTAACCACTGAGTCACGTCCCAGCCCTTTTTAGTTTTTATTTTGAGACAGGGTCTCACCAAGTTGCCTAGACAGCCTCACTAAGTGACTGAGGCTGATTTTGAACTTGAAATCCTCCTATCTTAGCCTCCCAAGTTGCTGGATTATAGGCATGGGCCAATGCACCCAGCATCATTTTTATTTTTTTAAAACTGGAATCTTCCCAACTAGATGGTCAGCGACCCTGACCATCTTTTATCTCAACTCTACCAGCATAGTACTTAGGAGATAATAGACAATCCACTATTCATTAATAAACAATTTAGAAACTGAAAAATAAGCAAAATTGTTATGTCTAGAGAGGATTCCAGAGTCGAGCATGAATGGGGAGTTAGCAGTGACTCGTGGAATAGAGAGTCTCTGAAGAACTTGAACACACTAAGGAAGTGAGTGACATTTAAAAATGCAAAGGAAAAATATGAAAACGAAATAGAGAATATGAATTGGCATTACCAGTAAAAGCAAGAAATGTTACTTGGCGCTAATTTTTATAGACTTCTCTCAACCAACAATTCAAATACCTATTTCTTCCTTCAAGACTCAGTTTCAAAACTAACTTTATTTAAAGTAAAGAGTTCATCTCAATATCCTGTCTTACTGTTCCATCATTATATCCTTCCCAGATATAAGACAATCTTATTCTTTTTTTGCATTTAATCATTTGTGTCTTTGCCATTTTCCTAGTTCTAAAAATTTTATTTTTTAACCCAATTAAATCAAAGTTTCTTCTGCAGCTATTCATAATTTCTACTTATTTTCTTACGTTTCCTTATTGAGAGCTTCCTAGTAAAACCAGTGCATTATGCTTATGTATTTGTTATTTGTTTTTCTGCCTAGACTGAGCTTCCCTTTCATGGAGAGATTTCTATCAGAAGGAAGTGAATAATAGTTATAGAATAAGCCTTTATTGATGGTAAATAAAATATTAAACCATAAATAACATTGTACCTCATTAAAAATTAAAGAAGTCAGACACTAGTATTAAAAAGTGTCCTATGCAGATCCATTAGGCTATCTTCTTTATGACCACTATTTCTTCTTTGTTTTATGAGTTATTATGTACTCATATTTAATACATTTTCAAATTAAACATTTTATACTACTTTTTGACTTGAGAAATTACCAATGTAGTTGTTCCTAGTTGGTGATAATATGAAGATAAATTTATAGATACATATTATTTTGGTGCTGGGATTGAACCCAGGGCCTGAACCTGCTAAGTACTTGCTCTGCCACTAAGATATGCCCCCAACCCCTGAATTTATATAATTTTGAAACATTGCAAAATGTTATTATTTGATACTTTTTCCTAATCACACAGAATAACAATCAATATTAATTATTTTCTTTTTAATGACATTTTTCATCCTTTATGACCAATTTTCTTTTTACTCTAAAGGAATAAGGATATAAAAATATGTCCATGTCTTATATGAACATAAAGATATTATTTAAAATTTTCTAAGTAAACCTTTTCTCAAAACTAATACTAATTTCCAAATCTTATGATATTAGTGCTCTAAACTGAAGGAAGAATGAGTATAAGTTTAAGAGTTCTATTCTACTTCAAAAATTCCAGGTTCTTACTGTGCACAGAGGAGGGACACTTTAAAAAATATATTGTTTAGTTAACAATTTTCTTATCTTCTAGTCAATTAGTCAAAATAACTGGGTCACAGTAGTTTTTTTCCTGCAGAATTTTCTCCTGAACCCAACCAGTTACAGTTGACTGAGTTACTTTTTTTTCTTCCTTTTTTCTGAACCTGTTTTGTTGACATGTTTTTATAATATGTTTACATTTATACTTTTATGAAGTCATTTAAAGGTACTTGTCTTCAAATGATCATAGAAGTTAGCTAATGGCTGCTTTCATGTCTATAAATTTCAATAGTGCATATAGGGATTTCAAAGACACAAGGGATTACATTTTCTTAAAAACTGTTCTGCTTGATATAAACCCCAAACTCATTCTCCTATTTTTATTTCTCATCTCTTCTACGTGAATGGGTTTGTACACTTTTTTTAATGAGGAAACTGAGGCTCAGGGAGATGAAAGAGCCTTACACAAGATTATGTGCAAGTGAGGTGTCATGATTCGAACCCAGGTCTAGGCATTGTGAAACTTCAGAATTTCTGTCATATCATAAAAACTTCCTAATGTAGAAACAAGAGAGAAGGTCATACTCTGAAGGAGAGGCCATAAAATATAGTGAAATTATTAGCTTCTTTCATAGAGACCTGAAAGTTCAATTTTGTCTTCAGTCTCTGCCTATGAGGACAAAAATTGACAACCATAAATAACCTCAGTTTATAAAAAGGGGACATTTAGTAAGTTTAGTATAGTCCAATTGCAAACTGTCTCATTATAATCAGTTGAAAATTAAGCTATGCTAGCAATTTTATAGATAAGGCAATAAAGATACAAGAAGTTAAAAAGGAAGGTATATGAAATTTAATAGACATTTGGATAACTGTCATAGTTCTTTGTTTTAGGATTTTCAACTGAGGAAATTGGTTATAATTTTGATTTTTTTATAAGAATAAGCTATGCAGTAATTGAATATTGAAAATGGAGAATATTTTACATAAATTTCATCTTAAATTAATATTCTACTTATGAAAATCGTTGTACTTTCCAATCTTCATAACAGATAGATCATCTAATCATGTCAAGTCAGCCTATTAGATAAATCTAGAATATTTGCCAGCATGTCCTTATCTTCACTGTTGGCTGTCTACCCAGCTAACCTCATCCCCACTTCTCTGCTTGGGTTAGCAATATCAAAATACTTGTAATTTCTGGAAAATTCTAGGGTGATTTTTACCTCAGTTCTTAACCAGTATACTCTCGGTCTGAAATATGCTTTCTTCATTTGCTCTCTTCACAAAACATGATTTGTTTTTCATGACCTTTCTTTTTCATGTGTGAACCATGCTGTACATCTGTCCTTCAACTCTCCAGGTAAACTTAATCACTCTTTTCCTTGTGCTAAGAATGAATATTAAATGTGATTTTATTATCACATATTCTATTGTATATTTGTCTGGTCTTATGATATGTCAATCTCTCCTATTCTGTGACTTCTTTGTGGGGACAAACAATCAAAAAATCGGTTTAATGAATGAGCACATTAACAACTATATTTGACAGATAACTGATGGATGGTAGGAAAATACCTCAAAGACTTCAACTGGTATAAAACATAGCAAGCAATGCCCTTTAATAATTTGAGTTAGACACAATGAATAGTAAATAATAGGAAAGAGAATAGTTATATGTGTATTTGTGTTCATGTGTGTGTATATAAAGACATAATTTGTTTCCAATGAATTTTGTCACATCTGACAGTATATGTTTAGAGATTCTTCGATTTATTACTTGAAAAGAAGCTGTAAATTTAATTATATTTTATTTACTTGAAATTAATTAAATGGGTAAAGTATAAAAAGCTATAAAAATTTATGTCCTAAAATAATAACTATATAACTATGCTATTTAGTTAAATTATTACTGTGTGCATTTACTTTGGAAGGAAAGGTTAGGAAAATAAACAAAATGATTTCTTATATATTATAACTTTGAATTCACCTGCAATAAAAAGACTACATTTTTTATTAGAAGGTTTTTCATACACAATGTTTGACAATGCTTTTCCAAAGCAACAATTGTTAATTAGATGGATTAGTAAAGAAGAAAAAATGACTTTCCAACTGATATCACAATATAGGATATCTTCAGGGCTGATTTCCGAGCCTTTTAGGGAACGGTGAATTAATCAACTTGACAAATCATACATACTACATTTTCAATTTTCCCGAATTATTTATTGATTTTTAGATGGTGACTTGGAAATGAATGTTGAAATAACTCAGCAGGAGTTAAAGTTCCTTTTCCTCCATGAATTGCTGGCCATGTTTCAGTGGTTCATGTGTTTGTTAATGATACACTGGACCAATACAGTCTGCAGTAAGTAATGTTCATCTTAAACTTGAACTACTGATAGGGTAACTTTATGTCCCAGATTTTATGAAGGTATTTGCATTTCATCTTCTCTACCCTTTGTCCCCATAAGAGTACAACCATCCTTCTGAGTATTTAGAATCTGAGAATTTTACCTCTGAGTATAAGAATCTGAATATTTTAGATTTGAATCTGAGAATTTTATCCTCTGAGTATAAGATAAGAATCTGAGTATTTTACCTCTGTTGGAAAGATGACTGATCTGAGTTTATGTGCGGTGCTTGTAGTTCAACATAGCTTCCTGTTTGCTTGCTACTTATGCTTTCAATCTTTTTGCTTATATGATCTCTTTGGCAAGGGATCTAAAGAAATTTTAAAATACAAATTGCTTAGCTTTTTCAGTTAAGATGAAAAGAGTATCTGGAAATGTTTGATCATAGTATTGGTTCTGGAAATTAAGTCAAATATAAATAGGTTGTTCCCCACATAAAATGCTTTTGGGGGCCTATTTTCAGAGGTATCTAGGTTTCTCTCTGATTTTTAAGCAGCCCAGGTAGGTCCTGATCATTGGTTACAATGCCTCATACTTCTGAGTTTCACCATCAAAGAAATATAAGTAAACAACCCTTCCATTTGATAGTAAGACAGAATTACGTGCCATAAAGTGGACTTCTAAGGTATTAAAAATGAAAAACTTTTTTTACTGTTGGTTAGTGGGCGATTTTTAACTTTTTAACAAAGTACTCAAAGTGTTATACCACATTGGCCTTTTTAACTCCATGGTTCTCAAAAGGAAAAAAGAAACTGCCCTGGAAATCCAACAGCTTTTTAAAATGGGATATTTGTCATGTTGACTTCAGCTGTTTAATTTGAGATCTCTGACACTATTTTTCAAAATCCTGTGTGTGGTGCCATGGAGATAGAAATGTTGGTCAAATCTTATTTATACATAGTAAGTAGGTTTCGAGAAATGTTAGCTGAGTCCTTGAAAGACAGGATCATCTTTAGGAACTTCCTTTGGTATCTACTGACATTTTCTGTATGAATACATAGCAATGATTTGATTACCCTTTAGAAGGATTAAACTAATCTACTTCTAATTGGCAGCAGATTTGTTAGGGGATGAATCTTCATTGTCCTGAAGCATGTCACTCACCTCTTTAGGGGCATCAGCTACAATGAATTCAGAATAAATCATCTTGGCTTTGGAAGCAATTTTTTCTGCACTTTCCGTTTTCTTGAAGTCTTCACAGGCAAGCCAGAACTCAACGTTTTCTTCACTAAACTCTGATTTTAGAAATGTTCGAAAAGCATCTAGACCAGCTATAAAATATATAAGAACTTTTGAATAATATCATATGTAGCAGTAAGATGACCAAAGTGAGTACATTGTATTGAGCATCTATTGAGTATTCAAAGGCAAGTGTTATCATCCCATTTAATATAACATTTGTACATTTCACTTTCTAACTTTAGAAAAATTATTTTGTATAAGTAATCATAAACATAAAATATTCTTAATCTATATTCCTTAAATTAATTCCCCTAACAAAATATGTACTTTCTTTTTCTAGATATGAAAAAAGAAGAGTTAATGAGAAGGTCTTAATGGTTACTTTATAAGATACCCCATAAACTTTGTTTTTTAAACACACTCCACTAAGTTTAGACCAAGTCAATGCTGTTATTCTAACTTCAGAGTAAGAATGACTGTGTTGCTGTGAATTGATGAGGAAACACAATTTGAGAGTAAGATATTAAATTGTGTTGGTTTGGGCTTAAAGCAAACAAAGGAGGCAATGCTGGTCCTTCATTAGTGTGGGAAGAATAGATTGGACAAATATCTTTAAACCAAGAAGGTAACTAGTAAGGTATTTTGTGCGAATGTTTCTTCTTCTGTTTATTTGGTGACTGATAATTTTAATTCTGTGAGGCAAATGGTGGGGTTCTCTGCTGTTGCCTCAAGTATACTACTGATGTCTCCCAATCTCCCTCTTGGTATCTGTGGATGATGATGATACCTTCCAGGTATCCCCCTGTGCATGTATTCCTTTGGCAACTTTAACTAAGGACTGCAAATGGGCCCATTTATTTGCAGGTTCATTTTCTTCAACTTTGCTAGTATATGCATTTAAAAAATTAATAACTATAGTCAGGGCTTCTGATCTGTTATCCCTACATGTCTTCCCCCAACTCCCACCACCTTCTCTTATCTCCAGGAAAGTTTACACCCTTATTCCTTGCTCCTATAGATAGTTAAGTTGGGAAAACCTTGTTAGACCCTTACTTCTCTGCTTTTCTCATCAAAATGTGCCCCGAAATATATCCAGAGCTCATTTGAGAAGGTAAATCTTCTTAAATGTTTTAGGGCTGAGTACAGTTAAGAGTGCTACCAGTGAACAGGTTAGAAAGATCTCATTCGGAGCCCCTCTATTGATCAGACTGTTAGTGTGTTAAAAAGTCATGTTATTCAGTATCACACAGTTTGCATTCTTCTGAGGATGATAGCTGTTTCTAAGTGAGGATTTATAACTCTCTGAGGAGGAAAATGTACATAAGAGCTTTTGCCACTCAAAGGACTTTGCCTTCCAAAACATTGGTGGTTTTCTCCTCCACCTGTCAGGAAGACCCCTTTGCATGTGCACCAAGCAACTTTTCCCTGCCTGCAGACTGAGAGAGTTCATCAAGTTCCAACATAGGGAAGAACTTTGTGAAGAATTGGGGATAGGAAAAGTTTACCAGAGAAAATAACTATATAATGAAAAAAGTTAATGGAAAGGGGACTGTGTCAGTTTTTTATAGGTTGCTGCCAGTAGGAAGCTAAAAGGAAGTTTAGCAATAGAGAACAGAAAATATTTTTTTCTGGAGCAATATTAAATGTCTAACATCACTGAATTAAAAATAGATTTAACATTTAAAAATATTTGAAAGAATGTTGAAATAAAAAAGTCATTGCAAAAGTTTCCAGATACCAATTAAAATTCTCAGTAGAAATATTGGAGAGTGTGGATGTCATTAATAAGTGAGCACTATATGAAAATTCAATTAACTACACATTTCTTGCACTTAAAAATATATCCAAGAAGCTTCTATGACAAAAACTTAGGTTATAAAAATCTTAGTAACACTCAATTAGAATTTTCTCTGATTATGGTCCAAACAATGATGCATTTGAGAGATCCAAACAGGATCTAGGCTGAAAGTATTTTTATATAAAGAATAAAGTCTACTTTAATATTACTGAAAGAATATTGAGGATTCATGCCTAGCAGTATTTTATATGTGCATCATTAAGGCAGATGAATCTTTCTTCTTACGAGGATTACCTAAAGGCATCCCTTTAGATGAGAGATGGGAAGTTAGAGATCAAGGAACTATTATTATTTTCTCCTATTCTCTGATTTTAATGAAGGGCTACTCTGAACTAACAATGTGTGCTTTCTTCCTTTCAAGGCTTGGTTTAGCACAAAGTAGAACAAAATAAGCAACTTAAGTAACTAAAATGTGCTATTTATCTCTGTCTTGGACATGATACTTACATGACCTACTTTCCCCTTCTGTACATAGAATTTGAATGCTCAAAAGATGCCAAATGATTTTGGAATATATATGTACAATTAAAATCATTACCTGAGAGCACTCTACAGGGTGGATTGGTGGGTGTTAAACGGAATAGGTCAACAATAAGGAGAGAAAACTATAGTAAGGAAGGAATATGCTCAGTCCATCCCCAGTCCATGCACAGTAGACTTTCAGGTTGACAAAAACAGGGAACTTGATGAGTTCTTTAGCCATTTAAAGTATTAAGAGCCTGTATAGTTTGCTGTTTCTCTGGTATTATAAAAGCAAAATCAAATCATGAAAATTTGAACTTTTTGCATGAACTATGAAATCCCAGGAGGTATGCAGATGGAAGCTCAAAGCTCTCCTTGCCTTTGGTCTGTGGTGCTATTGTGTAGAATCCCTGCCTGCAGCCTGCTGAGCAAGTCACAACTAGTAGAGACACTTTGACGAGGTTTTTAGCAAACTTAATCTGTCACATTCATTATACACATAAGGAAAGAAGCACACTAGTTGAAACTTTTAAAAATGCAATTCATATCCATAGCATCTTTAATATGTCTTTAGTTGGATTCTGGGAGTTGATTATTTTATATTATTTTAGGGTTTAATTATTTAAGGATGATAAATTTGGAATTTCTAAATTCATCTAATTCAATCTAACATATATGAATAAATAGTGTGAAGAATTTATTCAGTTTTTTCATGTTTTGAACTTTTCTGATACTTTGGTTGTTTTACTTAGTTTATAATGGAAATATCATTTGATTGATACAAACAATACATCATTACAATATTTTCTGTATATGTCTCTGTAGTATCATTTTTCTTCCCTGGGATGAGATAGACTGCTGCAAAGCTGATTGTTTATAACATAATGGAAGTTGTAGATACCTTTGTGATTATTTTGTATGTTAACTATTTCATTTCAACAACTAGGACATCTTATTACTGACCAAAATTACCTTAGTAAACCTCTTGTTAAATATAAACAAATATTCACACATATACATATTAACACACACACATTTAAATGTTTTTGTATTTACTAAAAATAACAGTTAAAATATGTATTTTAAAGCAACTTTATTTTAGCTAAAAATAAAGTGATTTATTTAAGTTTTCCAGTTTTTGATAGTTGGCATGTTTTTTTTTTTTTCATTTGTCCCAAAGATAGACACTTATTCTATACATCAATTGCTGGTGAGCTGAAGAAGTGGGAAACTTCTCATTTGTTTTTTGGAATTTTCCTTTTGTTTTAATGCATAGAATTGCTATAAACTTATTTTAGACCCAAGCAAATTCCTTTTGGACTTTGACTTTGGGCCTTTGAATTTATGTCACTTTTAGAAGCTTTATGTTTCAAAGGTTGATCGTATTTTATGCCTGCCATTTTCAGAATTTAATGATTTACATTTGATTATTGTATTTTCTAAGCCTATTATTAGTAGGATCTTACCTTGGTTGGCTAAAAGTGTGTCCATATTTTCAGACCACGCCATTGCTTCTGTGGTTGGTGACCTGTAGAAACAGCATCTACCCTTGACAATAGCATTGTGATCTTTTTCTTCTATAAACTATAGTAATATTTGAGGTATATGTATTTGTTGCACTACATTATTTAAATGAGTTTTATGCCATTAATCAAAGAGCAAAAAATCATATGTTTCCACAGTGGACAGCTATAGCAACCTGAGATGGGATGTACTTTGACATCAACAAATTGTTTACTAATCTATTAATTTGTAAATTCTTATTTCTTAAAAAGGTACCAGAGCAATATTGGTTTTGTGGACTAATAGTGAATTTCTTCTTAATTATGATCGTAAATGTATGTGGCGTTACTCTGCTCTGTTCATGAAAATTTCTTGTGATAAAAATGATGAATGAACTACTTCCTAAGTTTTCACAGTATACAAAACTATCCATTTAATGATTATGTGTCTTAAAAAACTTCAGAAAAGTTTTAAGATTTTCTAACATCTGATGATCTTAAAAATGTTTGAACATAGTATTTCCAAAATATTTACCCCATACTGAGTAAGACTTTATTTCTCTTTTGACTTATACTTCTAGTTCCAGATTGATTTATTTAAATCTAGGAATCTGTCAGGACAGAGTAATGTCTTTTCCAAGGCAGTAAAAAATTTATAGACTTAAGTCTTCTGAGGAAGGTATACTTTGGGGGATGTGATGTTGAAATAATAAATTAGGTTTAAGATATAAACTTTCTGAGATGCAAATGCATCATGAATCATTCCCCTTAATAAACAAAGATTCTGAAAAAATAAGCCTCATCCACAGAAAACATCTGATGGCCAGAAAAATAAACAAATGTTGAATTATGTGGCTGTGATTTGAAAATGACTTAGTTATGGAAAGGAATGATCTAATTTAAAATTTATATTAAAATGATTGACAAAATAGAAATAGTCTTGTATCTTGTCATCCTTATAAAGCTGCATTTGCACATGAAAGTGACAATCTTAAATACGGTTGTGTAAAGTGATTCCTATGCTTTTATAGCCTATCACTTATAATTTGCTGCAGTTTTATAATTTTTGTGAGGATTGACTGTGTTCCCTTCTGTTATTGCAGTATTAGTTGAATTTTCAGAAAATAGGGGAGGACACATAGAATAATGTGACTGGGAATTCATTTTTCTCTCTTTTATTACTTACATTTCCTGTCTCAAAATTTCCTTCCCCAGTTATGGATCAGTGACTTTTCTTTCTCTCTTGGCTTACTAAATTCTAAGGACACAAGATTATCTGGGAAACCATTTTGAAATAGTGGTGTTTTCACTGGAATGGAAATTTTGAAAGTTTTATATTGTTCAGTTCCCACCTTCTATAAATGGGGGATGAGACTAAATCCGTGATTTAGTTTTACATTGAAGAGCTTTTGTGCATTATATAATCTGTTACTTGAATAAACTGTTACATTTCATATGTCTCAAAATATGAGGTTTTATAGGCATTCTAAAATCAAATGGTCACTTGGAATGTACATGTTTAAAACGTATTTAAAAAGCAGACAAATTTGGTGATTAGCCCGGGTATTCAAATGTAAAGCAATCAGTTCCTATGGAATGTATGCTAATGCAGAGAGTAGAGCTGAGCCTGTCCACACAGTACATCTGTTTTGAAAGGGGAGCAAACTTCTAGGGAAAACACTGAGAAACAGAATCTAAGCAAATTCATTCAAGGATGAACATCTACTTCCCCATTTGTATGTAGTTCTCTGATGACAGAACTAAATGCTATTTATAGCGCTGGGAACAGTGTGCCTGGTCTGAGACATGCTGTTGAACATATTAACAAACTGGCCCCAAATATGGCAGGTATTAAACCTTCAAAGGAAGAAGGGCAATGGCTTTCAAGATATTGGAAACTATAGTGATAAAAAGATTATTGAAAGGTAGTTAATTGTATTAGCTTTCAAAGACCTAGCATGATCTGGGTGAGGAGGATGAAAAATGATCTGAAAGCATCCCTGTGGAGGAACAGGACGTGATGGGCCTCACTAAACCCTCACTAAAGCCTGGGTGAGGTAGAGAGAGAGGGGACAACATCTAATAGAGAAGGCCTTGAGAAAGGTAGGTCCTGTAGGGAGAGCCAGGTGTTAAAAGAACAGTCCACAAAGACCTTTGTGGATGTAAAGTAGTCTTTTGTAAAATGGAAGTGTTCAAATAAATGGTAGCCCTTCTTATTGTCTTAATTAATGTAGTGAAAACAGAAAGAAGAAAACAAAATCTGGGCGCTAGTAAAGAACTGAAGACAAAAGGAAAACATGTTGTGAGCTGCAGAGCTTTACTGAAACATTACAGATGTTCTATAGATACACATATGGAACCTTATAGGTAACAGAGTTAGAGCTGCTAGGAAATTCTAGTGCTAACTGAGGTCCACACCATGCTTACGTTGCTGTGAAGGGTTACCCCTGCAGCTGTGCAACAATGCCTAGCATACCCTCAGATTATTTGCTAACCTACTCCTCATCCCAAAAGTTCAGTTTTTAATATCTGATAGGCTGAAAGTGTTGGAGGTAATACAGCCTTTACTTTTTAGAAATTAGTTGACATATAACTATTTTAAGGAATAATCCTTATTTATTGTCATTTAATTTTTAAAAGTTTCAGATTTCTTGTATATTTATCATTATGTGGAAGAGCAAATTATTGGTCTCTGAACAAATTGAAAGGCTTTTTAATAGCACTAAATTGCACAATGATCTATTGAATGTTTACAAGGTACACTTTATTGTGCTGGTTCATCACATACTTTACCTAATTTTATTTTGAAAATAAAATTTTATTCCCACATTATTTGTGAGTAAAAAGGCTCAGAAAAGCTGGTAACTGGAACATATCCCACAGATAATGGGAAGGTAGAATTTAATGGAGTGTGTACTTATCACCCTAAATTTTCACCCTTCTTCCTAAAATGACTGTGTAAATAGATATATGCTTGTTCCTTATTTATGTTTTGAAACATGTGATAAATACCTTGAAAGTGATTTTCCTGCAATAGAATTTCGTTATACTTCATACAGGTGTTTGTTCTAAATAATAGTTAAATTGTGATAATTGATTACTCAATAACAAATTTTCACAAGATATTCTTAAGCTTGTTCATTGTCAAATAAAAATGGAACATTTCTTAGGTTAGATGTGAATGAGAAATATGATTTTGTGTTTCAAACAATGCAACTTAGAAATGTCAGGAAAGAAACCTATTGAATAAAAATGAGAGGAAAGAGAAGGTGGCTGGTTTAAAACTGTACTGCCTTGGTTGATGTTCTTTTCCCTTGATGTGTGTTACCTAAAACAAATAGACAGTGTATCATTTATTTTTCTTTTTATTTTAATTATAGTTATAACTTTAAGAGAGGTTTTGTGAGTGCTTGCATGTTGCTTGTTTCCCCTAAAATTCTGATGCATAATCAGAGTAACTTTTTGTGTGTGTATGATTTGCCATGAAAATTCACTTTGTATTATGGAACCAAAATTGCACTTAGTATTTCATGGGGTTTTGGCTGATTTCCTTTCTGTTTTCTTCATTAAGCAAGTGCCATCAAGGCCAGCAGTACCCATATTATATGTCCAGAGAAGAGCCAGACCAGATGGGAACTGCGTGAAAGCTACCAGTTATCTTGCTAATTGTGCCAGCTAGAACCAGTTGTATTGCATTAAAAATGTGGAATCCAACAACTTAGCTGTTCACACTCAATTAGCAGTGTGCTGGAGAATGGAAAATTCAAGCAAGGAGTCCATGTGCCCCGGGAAGTGACAGCTGCTTCCTTACCCAGCATTTAATATCCATGTAAAAGTTTCTCCGTAAGCGTTGTGATAATGAATAATTTTTGCAAGGATCATATACATGACATGTCTCTAACTCATCTCATAATCTTGAAAATCATCCTACAGAGAGGCTCAGTGTCTTTCTCCACTTTATAACCTTTCTTTATCCAGGAATCATGAAGTTAACTGTAAAGTAAGCCATGCATTGTTGACATATTTCAGAAAAGAAGAAGAAATCAACAGAGAAAAGAAAAAAATAAATAAATCAGGAGGTAAGGCAACAAATAGCATATTTATCATAAGTGAAGGAAAGCAAGCATCTAGACCAATGAATACTCAGTGTTTCATTTTTACATCTTCTGAGATAGAAATAGCTTTAAACGGCAACTCACTTCACTGGCATTTTTTCGTCCACTGTCTGACTGTCACAGATGATGCCGAATTTCTGTTTCTGACTGATCTTCAAGCTGAAGGTAATGTGACAGCAGGAACATCACAATTAGTATGCAAATACCTGTCCCCTGGGTTATAAACTGGCATTCTTTAAATCATGCTATACTCAGTTTTTTTTTTTCATTTTGCTAACTTTTCACTGGTCAAAACAAACTTCTAAGTAACACATAACTCTGAATCAATGTGACATTTCTCTGAGTCTGGCATAACAAATAGATATTCCATTTGAAAATTTAATTACTGAAGTTCACATGAACTCATTTATAAGACAGCTATTGTTGACACGAAATTCAGTGAATGTGAATATCAAAATATATATTTAATATATATGCCTTTACTATTCACCTTTAGGTTTTTAATTTGTCTGAAGAATCATTTTTTTTCTTTGATTTTTTTGGAAGTGGGAAGAAGATTGTACTTCTAATATACTCAAACAACTACAATAAATATGTAAGTATTTAAATCATTTTATATATGGGCTAAAATGTTCTATATTTAGTACTATACTTTTCTCTGAAACGTGTGCAGTTTTTCTTATATAATCACATTTATTTCTCTATTACTTTTTACCATGAATCTCATGCAATTTTATGCCAATCTTTCTTCATGCAATGATGTTTAAAATAATAATAATATATTTATTAAAAGCAAGACCATATACTGGTATTTTTAATTGTAGTCAATGCTTCATATCCCCATGCTTTGTCAAGCTTTTATCTCAATGTGATAGAGTTCTTTGGTTGTAAAATTCTACTACCATATATCTATGAACCCCATTGTAAATTAAACATTCCTGAAAGACTGATGATTTTCAGGATGAAAAAAAGAACTCAGAATGTATCAGAAAGCCAGCTTTTCCCTGACTTAGTATTAAATCTTCTCCATTTAGTTGCTTTGTGGAAATCCCTAGTCTGGGAATGACCCTGGGACTATTGAGACTGACCGAAGAAGAGATGACCTAAAAAGTCAGTGTATTGTTAAGAAAGGATATCATCAATGAGATTGATTTGTTTTGTTAATTCAAGCACCATTAAGTAATGTTCTTATGATATGCAAAAACCAAATCATTAAACATATTTTGACTTTGTTTGCTGAGGGGAGATAATGAAGAACTCTATAACATATGCATATGCAAGAAAATATTACATTTTAGAAAACAAGCTATCATTTTTAAAGATCCTTTTGGTAAAATCCCTGCAAAGTCTTTAAGAAACAGAACTCAGGAAAAGATTTATTTTACATTAAACCAAAAATTGAAATTTCTATTTTGAGTTCAATACAATTGCAAGCATGCCATTTCTCATAAATCCTTCTACAAACCATAATTATTATTTACTTAATATGTACTTCCCATTCCTTTCAAACTTGTTTTCAAGAATTGGATTTTATGTACCAAAATGAAGGTCCATAACACAATGAGCAGGTAAGGAGATAAACTTTCTGCTTGAATGATTCTTTGCAATATTCAATACATCCTAATAAAGGATTGCTAATATAGACATTGTTGAGGCATCTAAATATCACCAGATTTTAGCCCAAAGGGTTTCAGGCTCCATTATCAGAGTTTTTTCCCCAGGTTGAATAATGGCTCCCCAAAGATGTCCAGGTCTTAAAGCCTGAAAAGTGTGAATATGTTATCTTCCATGACAAAAAGGAGTTGATTATCCTAGATTATCCTGGTGGACCCATTTTAACTAGCTGGGATCCTTTAAGAGGAGTGGCAGGAAGGTTAATGTGAGTAGTAGGATGTGTGGGAATGGAGGCAAGAGGTTGAAGTGATGTGAGGAAGAAACCAAGAGCCAAGAAATGCAGGTAGCTGCTAGATGCTGAAAAGGGCAAGGAACAAATAATTTCTTCCAACCCCAACCCCCCACCCCTCCCAGAAGCAACCAGCCCTATCAATGTTTGATTTAGCCCACCGAGACTGGTTTTGAACTCTGCTCCCAATCTCTAAGCTAATAAACGTGTGTTGTATTAAGTTACTAAGTCTGTAGTAGGTAGTTAGAGCAGTAATAGGAATCTCATACATCCAGGTAACTCCAGCCTTTAAACTCCTGCTTAAGAGAAGATAGGAATACAACAAAATAGTAATAAATTTAGAGACAAGAGCAGTGAGTGCTTCAGTGTGGCTTCTTCATACCAGACAGTAAACTTGACCTCTTTGAACCCCTTTGCTACTAAAATGGACATAGGGTCTATCTCACAAGGCTATGACGAAAGGGAGCTCGAGTTAATCAGTGTGACTTAGGTAGAATTATTTATATACGATCGCTTTATTTCCTTTCTGCTTATTTAATGTTCACAGAACCATGGCTCAGACAATAGTAAGGGGGATTAGATTGATCATGCTTTTCTGCAAGGATCTGAAATTTATTCAAAAAATTTGTACAGTGCTTACATTGTGTAAGAAAGAGATCATGATAGTACAGGAATAGAAAATATTAATCAGTGACTATGAAATTGATAATTTTGGAAAATTAACATGATTAAGACATGTGTGGAATGAATTGGAGGAATGTGAGAAGGCCAGGGAGAGTTAAACATCATGTTGTGAGTATTTAGAGTTTTTAATTTATCAATGAAAATAATTAAAGAAGAATTGGCAGAATCAGAGGAAGTTCCTTTTTTACATTTTTGGCTTATGATTAAGTAAATACTTATAAACCACATGTTTATATTTTGGAAATACTAGAGTTTTGGGAACTGAACTCTCCAGTCGATTTTTTAGTTTAAAAAGTGCCAGTTCTTTGTTCTTGATTTTAATAAAAAGGTTAAATTTTTTTTTTTTTTTTTTTTTTAAAGTGAGGTGCAGTGGTTCAAGTACAAGAGAACAAGGGTTGAGCCAGGGGAACTGTGGAGGGATGAAAAGATACACAGCAGTCTGGGGTGCCTGTGTGTCTGGGGGTCAAAGGAACAATGTCTAACCCAATCCTCTGAGCGAATGCTGTTCCCAATTGTGATCACAGCAATATCAAAGGAAAAGCAGGATTGAGGAAGTAAATATGTAAAAGAAAGCTCTGAGATGCACAGATCGTTTAGACAGTTTTGATTAGCTTTTCTGTGAGCGGTTGCACCATTTTTATAACCCATTCAAGGACAATTAAGTCCTTTTAAACCTCTATGAAATGTCTCCACTAACATAAAATAACTACTTCTATTTACACTTCACTAAGAAAGGCAAGAGAAAAAACCAAAAGATTGATTCTTGTACTTGGTACTTGAATAATTTAAGTAAAAGCATAACATTTTAACTTTATGCAACTGCTAGGAAATACTCATATTTTAGAAATTGATATATCTAAGTGAGGATGTCATGAGTGATTTGGGGAAATACAATTAAAATAATGGAGAATTTGAACTAATACTAGTTAACATACATTGAGTGTATGTATCAGAAACTTATCAACCATTATCTCCTGGGTTATTGTTCTATGATATAGACAATATTTTTAGGCTCATTTTGCATATGAGGTTTAGATAACTTTCTAAAGATTATATGTAGCTTGGAAATGGTAGGGTTGGATGGAGCACGGTCTGTGGTGAGAGCTGGTATTTAAGTGGTGTTAATTGTTCACTTGTAAGATTTAGTTTAATAAAGGAAATGGAACAGAAGAACAGAATGGAGAACTATGGGCTTAACTATGTGATAAATGTTTAAATACTGCAGTAACTGCTGAATGCAGAGCAACAGCTAAATTTTAGGAATAAAAGAAGAAATGAACTAGGGAAGAAGAGGCAGCACAATCTCAGAGAAAGACTAGGGCTGTAGAGTGGTGTGGAATATTTTTAGGAATACTCTTCATAACATTTTGGGAAAAAGAACACAGGATAAAGAGGACAGATGACAGAAAAGAATTACAAAGAATAAGGAGTGATAAAATACTGAGGAATTTGCTAAGGTATTCTGTGGGAAAAATAAACAAGACCAGCAAGAATGAGTTCAGATGAGTGGGCAGTTCACACAAGACTGTACTGATTATTTAGTCCATGTTATGTTCCTGTTTAAATTACAAGGGGAAAGAAGGATTGATTATGATTTTTTACAGTAGTCTTCAGAGATTTATAGAATAGTTATATAGGGAGTTTAATTTGGGATTAAATAATTTAAAATTTAAATTTCTTTTCTAAACAAAGGAAAGAAGAAATTATTTTTTCTTGATTCTGCTTTGCCTCAAGTTACTGCTGGGTGAGGCACAATTTATAAAGCAATGAGCCTGAGTCTTGTATGGTTCATAAATTATTTCTGAGAGCAATTCTAAAGGAGAAGTTTGAAATGTTTTGAGCAATGGCAATACTACTGAAATGTGTCTGATCTCCCAAAGTGGCTGCTTGGAAATACAATGCTCATTTGGTTATATAATTCTTAGTATGCTTGTTGACAAATCAGTCACATTACTTTCTAGTCACATCTCATGATTATATGTCCTAAATGTACTTTCTTTGTGTTTTCTTAGAATACCAAGTCCCTGATAGTCAAAGAAACATCTGCCTCACTAAAGAGAAATATTTAGAAACTTAACAAGATTTCTGATGTGAATAGAAGTCTTATGTTTTAAACGGAAAGTAACATTTTACATTTTAGTGGTTTCACATACCTATATTAATTGATGAGAATTAAATTTGCCTTTAAAAATTTTTTAATTTGTTCTTTTTAGTGAGAATTAAATTTGAATCACATGATAGAAATTATTGAAGTTAATAATATTATCCATACCAAAATATTAACTTCTCTTTTGAAGAGAAGAATGTTTAACCCAACTCCCACATTTTCATAATATACATTATCAATTGATCCTTTACTTCTTTTATAGCTAAATATGCTAACAGCAGGGATATAAATAGGCATTTAATTGATTTCCCCCATGCTTCAAATTTCTACGTTGCTATTTTGTATACATACCATGTGTTTAACTGTTCTTCTGAGCTAGGTATTCCTTTCTTTACTATCTGGTAATGAGTTTAGTATTCAACCCAAAAATATGTAAGGCAAGATAGTAGCCATGGGAAATAGTAATAAAGATAAAGAGTGCAATTTTTAGGAGTATGTTTCAACTAGAATATATGTGTACCTTTGGCAAAAAATATTTTTTTAACTTTTTTTTCAGTCCAACAAAATATTACAGTCTGTGTAGGAATTTTGACATGTTAGAAGAACGATGCTCTGTCAATTGTAGCATTTTAAAAATACACAACAGATAGAAGGTGATCAATTTTTCCTTGTCTTCATGGACATTAATTCCTAAACTGAAAGGAGTGTGCACCAATTCAGGCTCTATGTATCTAAATTAAAATTCTTGATTACATCCAAATGTATTTTATGCATAGCATATACTCTTTTACTTTTTTATAAAGGTTCTATTAATTTTATATTACTAAATTATTTAAACCATGACATAAAGTTTATTTAATTCTTTAGCCAGATTAAAATTTCAACTATGGATAATTTGTCCTATTACATAAATCCAGAATAGAAAAGAAGAAAGGCAAGTGAAATTCTCACCAACTCAATCAATTTTTTTCCTTAACAAATAATAATATTTTTTCATTTATTTTCATCATAATCAGGTATCTCCCTTTGTACCAAAATTTTGCTTATATATATATATATATGCTTATATATATTTATATATGTATTTATATGTATACATATATATGTATATATGTGTATATGTGTGTGTATTTAACTTTAAACCTGTAAAATCTATTTTGCTACAATGGAGAAGGGAAAGGTAATTAAAACTATTCACTTTTTTGCAAGTATAAGTAAAATATCTGGCATTATGCTTAGTGATGTTCAATCATGTAACTTTTTTTGACAGGCTGAATGGGTTTCTCTTAATTTGTAGATTATTGCTGAAAGAACTCTCTTTTCAACATTATAAAGAAGGCAGGAAGTCATCAAATAAGTGCTCTGCCGGGAATCAGACAGTAGCAAGTCTCCCATTGAATTTATCATTCTTTGACTGCTTGAGCCTTTTAATCCTCTGATTAGTGGTGCTTAGGCTTGACTTATAGACTGGCTACAGGAAATTCAGAAATGTCATACATACATTAATTTTCAATCAATTGGTTTTTAGACAGTATGCTTTACATGGCAGGATATTACACAAGTTGTTAACCTAGATAGGATGACAAGGAATTTACCTTCTTGAACAACTACCCAAAAATTTTCCCTGGTTTCCTCTTGCTTGCTCAGTGAGTCCAAAGTCCTTGGCATGGTGGTATGTAAACTATTTCTTCTAAGCACAGATCTTTTATTTGTCCCTCTCAGACGCTGATTTTCTGTTATTCCCTGATGGTGCCTTGCTCTTTATTCTTGTTCATGCAATTTCTTCTACTTAGGATTCTCAGTCCACCTTTTATTATCTGAATATTTTCAAGACTTGGCTTCAAAGTTGCCAGCTCTTTGAAGTCTTTTGTGCTTCTCTTTAGACCCCACCCCACAACTGCAGCCTTTCGTGGGTAGTACTATAATGCTGCAGGTCACCTGCTGCATAGTCTACTGCGTCATTCTGTGTTCCCGTTTTTTCCCTCATTTGGGGTGGAGATAGTGTCCTATACGCCTCACAGCAGATGACATAGTGCTTTGCACTGTAAGAGTGAAAAGGTACAGAAAGAACAAGAGAAATGGTGTGGTAGGAAGCCAATATGCCCAACTAGGGGCCACATTGGGAGGATTAAAGTAACACAAAAAACAATGAGGAGGGACTTAATAAGTAACATCATTAATGGAAGTGATTGCCATGAATAAGCCTCTGCTGCGTGCCAGACTCTGATTATACCCTCTGCATAGAGTTTATGAATATATTTTTTATAATTTCTTAGATTCTCACGATATAGGTAAGGAAACGTGTAAATTCATGCGGAAGTCACTTAAGTGGTGGAAACAGTATTCAAACAAAGCTTAACTGATCCCAACACTGATATTCTTTATTTGCATGTAATTATAAGGACAAATCATGTGCATCCTTTGGTTATAAAGGTATTTGTCATATGTTTGAAAAAAAAAGATCAAGTAGTATTTTGATTATCTCTGAAGTTAATTTTTAGAGAAGACTTATGTAAGAGTAAACACATAATGATCCCATATGATTTCCTAGTGCTTGTTCAGAATTTTCCAACTCATTCTTCAACAGCTTCTCTTCAGCATCTATCTTTTCCTGCCCTTTTTGTCTTAAGTGACCTATATCCATTACAGCATGATTCAGAGGTCCCTTGTCTCTTTATTTGATAAAGTTTCTAAATAAAAAATAAACATCAGATGGCCTTTCTTGATACAGTTTAAAAAGCAGATTGTACTCATTGTCTTATGGAGAGAGAGAAATTGTGCCCAATATGGACAAATGAAATTCTTAAACAAAAATGGAAGAATATTGGTAGAAACCCTTTCATAAATTTTCTTTGATTTGGACAATAATACTAAATGATAGCCATCTATTATTTCTTCTTTTAAAGTGATAAACTGATGCTCAGAAAATGCATTCAGATTTTTTATTCATACTTTCACAACTAATAAACTTCTTAAATCATTAACTGCTGGATGTGGGATTGAAGTTTAGGTTTCTCTAAGTCCAAATGTGCTTTCTACTCCACTTATGTTGAGAAGTTTGCTCTCTAAAAATATGGCCTACATTAACAAAGACATGCAGACCCAAAGCCATGGCTATATATATTTCTTTCCATAACCATGATATGTTTAGGGAGCCATATGTTAAAGTAGTTCATTTTTTTCCATGGGAGTAATGATACAATTCTGAGTTATATTTTCGGCCATACAATATGTTTTATTTTACTTTTTAAAACTTTTATTTTGACAGAACTACAGGTTCCTAGGAAGATAAAATGATAGGACAGAAAGGTCTTATGTGCTCATCACAGTTTTTTCTGGTGGTTTGCATCTTGTACAATTATAGTACAGTAGCCAAACCAGCAAATTGACATGGACATGTGTATGTCCAGTCTTTGTCATTTCATCACACATGAAGGTTTATGTAACCAACGTGGCAATCAAGATGGAGAATTGCTCCACCACCTCAAAGGTCTTCCTCAAGCTGTGCCTTTATGTTCACCACTTCCACATCATCTCTACCGGCTGGAAACCACTAATTGGGTTTTCTATCTCTCTTGTCATTTTAAGAGTTTTAGATAAACAGCATTATATAGTAAATAACCCCTGAGGATTGGCCTTTTTCACTCAGCATTATGACCTTAAGAGACATCTGCATTGTTTTGTGTGTGAATCATCCTGGTCCTTTTATTACTGAGTAGTATTTTATCATCATGCATACATCACTGTTTGTTTAACCATTCACCTATTGAAGGACATTGTTTAGGGTTTTTGATCTATTAAAAATAGAGCCACTACAAACAGGTGCAGATTTTTGTGTTTAGGTTAAGTTTTCATTTATCTGGAATAATCATGAGTGATTACAAGTGCTGAGTCTTATAGAAAATGTGTGTGTGCATTTATTTATTTAAGAAATGGCTGAATTATTTCCTGATCGACTATTGTTCTACATCCGACCTACAATTTATGAGAGACCCAGTGAGTCTGTATGCTCCCCAACTTATTCTGTTGGTGTTGTTCTGTTGTCTGCTTCTATCAATGATGCAGACTGATCCCGTATCATTCTCAATTCTTTCCATTTGCATTGCTGGTAACATGGAATATTTTGCTGCTGTTTCTTTTCATGTTTCCTTTTCCTTTATTGAGCTGGACAGATGATTTATCCTTTCAATATAAATTTTTATGTTCTTCATACCTGGGAATTTTCCTTTCATCACATTTTTGATAATTTCCTTTTTTCAGTTTTCCCCTCAATCTTAAGTTTATCAAATTTAAGTTTATGAACATCCTGAATTTAACTTCTATATTTGGACTTGGTCTTTTCTCATCACTGTGAACCCTCAGTCTAAGGTTATGCTTCCTTTGTATGAATTTTGTTTTTGTATCAAATAAATTTCCCCAAATTAAAAATATATATATTTAAAATGTAAGACCCTTGTATAGATATCTTTATTATTGTGAATATATTCAATACTTGTTTCTTTAATATTATCTTAGAATGGTCTTGAGGGAGAGGCAAAAATACTTTCAATCTATTAATTCCATCTGAATTCTTATTCAGCCTTTAATTCTTCTCAACACCTAGCACTAATTATCATATGTCACAATAATGTTGGTTGACATATCATATGCACAACAATATTGGATATAAAAGTACAATTGAAGAGAACAGAATTTTAAATATTTTGATGTCTTTCTTCATCTCCCCACAACTAGGGAGCGCCTTATAGCAACATGACTTTAACATGCCATGAACATATATCTATAGGACAAATTTATTGTTGAATTTGTAAATTTATTTTTAAAGAAATAAGCTCCTTTCCCTAACCCTGTTCATAATGTAGAAAAGACAAAAATGTGTGTTTGGTGTGTATAGATTTTGGGGATTTGGGGCATGATTCAATATTTTCACTCTTTCTGTGTTGACCTCCTTTTCCCATTTGTATTATTGCATCAGGCAGTAAGATTATAGAACAAAGATTTGGATGTGGCTTTATATTAATTGCATAACACTCCTCATTTGAGAAACATTCTTCTCCTTTATAGAATCTATGAAATTGCCTTAATACTTTAATTTCTCCATTAAAAATATTCCTTTAAGTCAGAGTAATAGGTGTTTATGCAATTTTATATTTCTAATGTAACATGTAATTTGCATAAATACCTTTTTTCTCTTCATAATAATTGGCAAATAAATTTAAATATTCTTTTACAAATAGGCATTGCAGAACCAAAAATAGTAAAAATTTAGCTTCTGTCGGTAAGAAAAGTGGTTAATGTGTCAGCAATGACCTCAAGAAGTGAACTTAACAATGGAGTGAAGCTCATCTTATGCTCACAATGAAGATAGCATATATTCAAGAAAAGTAGAATGGGTGTTTGGATTTTATGCTCTGTTCGCACTTGTGGGAGTAGACCTATACATTTTAGTTGTACAGAACTCATTTTCACTGAATTCAGTAAGGTGTCGATTTATTTCCAAGTAAATCTGACAGTTTTAAGGCGTTAAAAGTCCAATCACAGCCAATAATGTTAAATTTTGATTTATTAGATCAAAAAACTTATAACCTAGATCACTATGAGGTAGATTTACTCCCCTGAACTTTTTATTGCATTAAAAAAGAAAAACAAATTGGCTTGTGAAATTCTAACATTTGAACTACTGGAAAAATAATTTTCAATTTTATAACATTTTAACAAAGTAAATTAATTGAATTTAATCATGTTTATATGTGAAAGTATGAGATATTGTTAAATCAGTCTTTAGCTCTCTATATCAGTAATATTACTTGATCATAATAGCTGATGTCTGCAAATTATTTCATAATTTATTTAATCAGTCCTGTTAAATTTTCAGTCATTTCCTCTTATCCACTATTTTAAGTAATATTGTGATGGACATTCTTGTCTAC
This sequence comes from Sciurus carolinensis, assembly GCF_902686445.1. Lineage (NCBI taxonomy): Eukaryota > Metazoa > Chordata > Mammalia > Rodentia > Sciuridae > Sciurus > Sciurus carolinensis. Next base: position 94,845,019 of record NC_062224.1, read on the forward strand.
ATATATTTTATGCATAAATATTTATGCCAATGTAAATTTCTGCAAATGTAAATTCCTAGATCAAATTTTATGCATAATATATATTTTCAGACTTATTGGTAAACTGCTCATTAGACTTGTTTTTCTAATTTGCTTTTTCATGAAGAACTTTCTTTCAAATTTTCCAACAATGAAGTTTTATGATTTAAAAAAAACTACTTATCATTCTGATCGACACATGCCATAGAATAGGCGATAGCCTATTTTGTTGAGACTCTCATCTGAAACTCATAAATATATTTGATCTAGAAAAACACAGTGAACCATAAACACAAATTATGAATGTAATAAGCATTTCCATTGCAAATAATAAAACCAACTTATTTATTTCAGGTAAATGATAACTATCTGTGCTGAAGTTTACTATTTAATTCTTCATCCTTCTTATACTTCCAATCTTATAAATTCAGTTAATACATCTTACAAATAAAACCAGTATGAATTTCAACAGGCCTGTATCATTGTATATGCTTCTTTTAAAAAAATCGAGAATATTGTATTCATTTCGTGTATGGGGTATAGTTTACATTGATGATTACATCCATTTTGCTTATCAAAGTAAAGACAACCCTGTTGGTGATTAGGCAATATGACTTGAAAATAATAAGCATCAATTTAGTTACATAAGCACAATTCCTGATGTGATTAAATTGCTATAGATGCAGAAGTCAGAGTCATAGTTTTTTTGCCATGATAATTTTTTCCTCATATCATCATTTTATGCATATAATGGGTTGAAACAGATTTTCTCTATTTACCGAATGCTCAGTTAATTATTTAATAGGACTTTGCTTTCCAGATGGCAAATCCTTTTAGGAATGCATTCTCTTTCCCTTTAAAATGTAATATTTTTTATTTCATACAAATTTTGATTCAGCATAATTTTTGTCTTTTTAATTTCCTGCTTTCTTGCATTCATAAGATTTAGGGCATTGTGTAATCTGCTTGTCGCTAAGAATGTTTTGTTGTCAAGTGCTTCTCCTTCTAACCTTTTGTATAGTCTGTGTTCATCTTCCTAAAGGCTGCTCCTTTCATGCTGCAATATTCCTTTTATTCATTGCTCTTTGCCACCTTGGTAGCATTATATCCCCCTCCTTATTAAGGCTGCATGATATTTGACCAACTTTTAGTTTCTCAGCTCATTGAAAAAGTTTACTAAGTTACCTATTATTTGTTGCATATTGAAAGGGTTTCTCTATTTCTGGAAATTCTCTTATGATAATCTTTTTAATTTTTACTTTTTATTTTCACAGACTGCATTTTGATTCATTGTACACAAATGGGGTACAACTTTTTGTTTCTATGGTTGTACACAATGTGGATTCATTCCATTCATGTAATCATGCATGTACATTTTGAAAGACATGGTTGACTTCTTTGGAAAGAGTCCTCATAAAGCTATTTCATCTGAAGGTAAAGCTGGTTCTTCTACCATCCTTGATTATGCTGTAAAATAGAACCAGAGAGGACTAGAACCTGGAACATGCAAGGACTTTTGAAAATGCTCTTTTGACTTCACTATCATATGTGAATTAGATAGATATACACATTAGATCATTGGTGGTGTTCACTTGCTCTGAGCAAGTGACTGTTACACTTCATATCCTTTACTTACAGGGTGGGTGGATGCATAATGACACTACTTAAACTTAAAATCAGTTGTTGTGCATATTGTAAATACAAAGTGAGTTAGTACATTTTTGCTTATGAAATTAGTGTTAGTCCAATAGACTGTATTATACATTTCTTGATCTTCTAAAATTGAGGAAATTGTATTTCGTTTTGCATATGAGGTATAATTCACACTGCTAGTTACTTGAATTTTTATCCTCAAAGGAAAGACTACCTTCTTGACTTTCTTGTTGATTAGACGATATGACTTAAACATGTGAAGCATATACACACTTAGTACTTCACAATTTAGGAAATAATTTCTTATATTATTCAAAGTCATTAAAAATAAGTTAAAGTAAATATTGTTATCCATTGTCTTTCAGGTGTGGATATTGAATATACATCATAAAACTAATAAGTTGTAGAGTTCAAATTGAAACAGATTTTTTTTAATCATTTGGACAGGGGCTAATTTAGCTTTTTCCTTTTTCTGTTAAGTTTGGTAATACTAGATAAAACACTTTGCTTATCTCATAACTGTTCAAAGTATTTGGAAATAACTCTTGATCTATCAAATGTTATAACAGAAAAAGGAATATCATTATTTTAAAGTCATGCCTAGCATTTCCCTATTCTGGTACCATGAAGATTACCCAGATTTGTCAGTCAATATGTATACCAGCCATTTCATTGTCCTTGTTCTTAAGTTGTAATATTAGCTTGATTCATAGATTTGAGTCTTAATTATTTGTCATAGAGTAGTCATATTTTATCTCTATGATATAGTAAACCATTTTAACAATCTCCCATACATGGATATTAATCCTTTTTGACAAAACAACTTAGATCCGCATTCTTCCTGTAGGATCTGTCTATTCCAAGTTAATCAAAACTGAATTTTTCTTGGTATCACAAGACTTGAAAATTTGAAAAGTAGGGACTCAAGGTAGCTCACACTCATTCTCGTCAATAGTATAAATTAAAGACAGAAGAGAACAACTTTTATCTTTGTCACCACCAAATGGTTTTTCACAGCTTAAAAAAGTCTCACCTTCCCAGTCTACCCTTAGCTATAATACCTTCCTGTTATTTCAATTCAGCTTCTTAATGATTACCTTGTAACTAAGGCATTCATTGGCCTGAGATTGTCTTTGTGGGATTACCTTTGGCAGTATGCAAGATATTATTTTAGAAAAGATGAATAGTGTTTAATAAGTATAAATGGAATCCACATATGTTTCTCTATAGATGGAGATCTGTGAATGTCAAAATCTGGCAACTATTTTTATATATTATATATATCAAGTATATAAGTATATATTTTATATATATATGAGAACTATCTATTATATATATGTGTATATATATATATATTCCTCTGTGAATACTTTCGGTATTTTATGAGCAGATTTCCATGTGCAATGTAATCATTATTTCCATTTGCCCAATGTGAAATTCACATCGAGGTGAAATACTATTCCTACGGGAACAGCAAGTCATGTTTCTGACTCTCAGTTCAATTTCATCACTAGTGCAACACGAAATCTCGGTCAAGTGCAACTACTTTTGCCTTATCCTTTTATGAAATAGATCTCTTTCACAGATAACCTACACAAGGGAAAAATTATACCCAAATGTAGAGCAAAAATCAAACTGAAATGAAAACTTGTCTAATGAGAAAGTTATTTAAGTGTCTTGCAGAATTTGTCATTCTGCTGGGACTTTACTACCAAAATGGAGTTATAGATATGGTTAGCCCATTGATCTGTTAATATTAAAAGATACTCCCTGTGCTGATTTTTTGATATTATGAATGTAGAGAAATGCATACATCTGTGAAAACAGTAATTAAGTATTGCATGTGTATTTTTCATATCTGTCATTACCTGTATATTTGCTCTTCCTTATCAATTGTTGTAGTCTTAGGAATAATGATAGAGGCACTTACATATGGCAAAATTAGTTTTTAACAATCAGTTTTTGTTACAAGGTCCTTTTTTGGAATACATGATGCTATAAATCTCTGATAAATAACGTGGTAAGCAGTCTGGGGATTTTGTGCTTTTATAACTTGGAGCTTCATCTTTTTTTTCTCTTTGAGATCTTTCCTGTTTTGTGTGGTCATATCAGTAACTGTTTGGGTCATTTTTATTAAATCTATTCATACCACCTTTAGGCGAATGATTTATCTGGTCTTCATCTATAGTTCAGATCTTCCTCTTGAGCATCTTATCCTTATACCACTACTTAAAATTCTCTGCAAATATTAACTTTCACATGACCATCATCTTTGCACTCTATCCAAATGACTCCATCTCTAGCTTCTTTGTATTAATTTTTTTCTATCATCTATTCAGTAATCTGAGCAAAGAATTTTAGAGACATTTTTACCTTTCCTCTCTCCCATCATATCCAATCTAATTTCACATTTCTTGATTTATTCATTTCACTTTCTCTTTGCCTTTCCTAGCTGAGCATAGCTTCTGTCTGCTGTTTCTGCAACTGCCCCATAACTGCTCACCTAGCATCCTCTCTTGCCTGGATGAAGGCCACACCCCATGAGGCTACACGTTTCATCTTTCTGAAAAACAAATCTGAGGTTATGTCATTGCCTGACCAGATGTCATGCAAAGTACTGCAATTTCCTCCAAGGCCAACCTTTATGCAAAGTCAGAAAGAGACAGCTGCCTGTATGAGGTGAAGCAGAGTTGCTGTTTCTCCATCACAAATTTCTCCCTTTGGGACACTTTCACTATTTCTGAAATTTCCATCTTCCTCATTCTTTGTGTTGACAAATGAAAGTCTCTTTGAAATATAGCACATAATTTTTAAATAGTTATTTTGAAATAATTTTAGTTTTACAGATAAACTGGCAAGATATTACCAACTTCACATAGACCCCACTCAACAATTCCTCTCCCATAATGTTTTATATTATTATGGTATATTTGTCAAAACTAAGAAACAAGTGGCACACTAATGAATGCTATTTACACTTCAAAGTTTATTCAAATTTCATTTGACTTCCCATCAATTTATTTTTTCAGTTCCAGGATCCAGGTGGGAATGACACAGTGTATTTATTTTTATTTTTTAATTATTATATTGATGCATTATAATTACGCATACCAGTGGGATTTATTGTTGTATATTTGTACATGCACACAACATAAAATTGACTAAATTTGCCACAGTGCATTTTAATATGGTTTCTTTTAACAGAGAGAATTGCTTGAAGTTATTGTAAACTTAGTTTTAGATACCCTTTTAGAATGATAAACAAATAGGTCAATAGCAGTAAAATTTGGAGAGAATGTTGTGGTGTTTGAGGGGAGTGTGTCACTGTGGAGCCTTGCACTGGAAAGGTCTGGTACTATTTGGAAACCCTGGAAAACAGTCACACCCGAGGGCACTTGATTTAGGAGATGTAAAATTCTTGAAGCATCAGAACACAAAATGGTTCACTAGAAATAAATATTTCAATGATGTTGGAGATTAATGTTTTTAATTACACAGAGCATGTGAATCACTATGAGTACAACTCAGAATGGGAAAATAATTGGGGAAACATTAAAAACATGTGTCATTGGTCAGAAGTATGAATTTACAAATTCTTGCTAAGGGATCCTTTATGTGGCGTTTGAAGGACCTATTGGTCTGGGAATGGAAATAGATATTCTGAGGTTTGAGCAATTAGTTTGATTACTGCCTTGCCACTATAGTGTTTTTCTGCTGATATAAAATCTATAGTCAGCCTTAGGCATTTGAATGTCATGCTTCTATATTTAAACAAATTTTCTCAGGTTCTAACGGGCAAATATAACTTTCTGGCTAAGTCATCTACAGAGGACCCTGAGGGAAAATCTGTGCATTTGTCAACTTCCCTGGAAGTATCAGCTGTAGTCCCCAGCAAGGGCAGGATATTGGATTAGTAGCTCCACTTCTAATTTCCTGGGAACATATTGTGTAGTAAGAAGGACATTATAAGAAAAATATGCATTAAATACCATTTAAAAATGAGATGCACAAGAGATTTACTTGCTATAATGTGTGTGTGTGTTTGTGAGTGCATGTTTATGTTTTTTGGTTATTGTTCTTAGTAAAATTTCCCATTTTGATATGATGTAAATGTAGAATTGTTCAAGTATTGGAAATGAAAACCACATTAAACATATTATCTTCAGATCAGAGCTCTTCTTGTGTGTATATAGGATTCATGAGAGAGTAGTTTGATTTACAGCAACTTTACACCCCTATAGTACATCTTTTTAACTTATCATCATGTTCATATTATACATGAATACGCAAATAATTTATATGAAAGCAATCTAAAGAGGCATAAAATTAAATCAATAAGGATTTGTTAATTTTTATAAAGTGTCAATAACTTTCTCATTTATTTGTTTTTCTTTAGAGCTTAGTACCTAAAGTTATAAATGGAAAACAAACAGGATCAGGATGATTTTATATGAGTTGCATTTCATCAATATGCTGGGGATTAGACAATCCCGAGTCATAAAACTTTCCTCTATTTCTAATGAAAATTCAACCCTGATGTCAAATTCTTATAAGTTTATTAGGCACTTGTCATAACACTCATTATACATTAGATCATTTTATATGCTGAAGAACAGGAAAGGTAATTAAATTGGTTGTTTCATTAGTTGATGGACAGTTTTAAAGATTTTATTTCTTCTGGAAAATCAAAGTATATTGTTCTTTCATCTTCTAACTGTTTAGTAGAGAAATCAGACTGAAAAGAAATCTAAAGTTTATATAATAAAATAATTTTACTATGAATATGACTTGATTTCATTAATAAACCTTAATAACTATATTTTTAAGATGTGTAGATTTAGTTTTAGAATTTAAATATTAGATTTTTCTTTGTTAATGTGTGAATTCAACTTAAAAACATGTTTAATTAGATGAATTAAAGGCAGAAAGTCATGATAATATTACCTGTTGTACAGTCTATTCTTTGAAAATATGCTAATTGCAGGAACTATATGTAAGTAATAAGTCTTTGTAAATTCTTAAGGATTATAATTAGCTTTTATGACTTCTTTTATCTGGCCAGACTTAAAGGTATACAAGTGATTAAAAAGTCAGCCAAGTTGAAAAAGAAATTTTCATTATTTTTAGTCATTTAGGTAATTCTGAATTTGCTTTTTTGGCCTCTCATGTTATTTTCTATTCTCCTTTTTTCTGAAACTACTAGTGGAGAAGTAGGAAACTAAATTTATCACATGGTAAATAATGAAAGTCATGTTCCAGAGCAGTTTTCACCCATCATTTGGTGGCCAAGCTTTAGACTGCATGTGTTTCCTTATCAGAAAAGCGTGGAGCACTATTACAACACTCTCTCACACATAGCTTCTGTTAACATTTCTATTGTCTGAGTTTCTACTCTGTGGGGTGCTCTGATTCTCAGTCTCTCATGCAATCATTGTTATGTAGAACATCTTCTGTGCATATATTTTCCAAAATGGGTATTGCTATTTTGTATGCAAATATTTTAACTTAAAGAGACTTATGTATTTCATTCTACTTCTTAATGTCTTTCATCCAGCATTGTGCTTTTTAAAAAAGATTCATTCACGTTGCTGTGTGTCTTTCACTTATAATCATTGTAATATACTTCATTGTGCACCCACCCTTCTCTCCCCATAACCACTTTCACCTCCCAGTGACAAGCAGTAAGGTATATTCAATTAAGCTGCCCTTTATCACCATTTTTCAGATGAGGAAACTGAGGCATGGAGAGTTGAGTAATCTTATCAGAATTGCATAGCTGGAATTAAAACCTGCTGTCTGTTCCTAGATTCCATCACACTTTACTCCTACTGTGTGCTGCTCTGATAGGTTAGTCATCAGAGCATGCAACTACTCTGTTGTGTTGTATTCCAAATAGTTTTATCCAGAAGGACGACTCTTGCCCCAACTTTGACCTTTGTATGTAGCTTAAACAGAATAGATAATCCAGTGACCGAAATCTGAATCTAAACTCTATTAGCCTTATGATGAGGCACATGGTATGAAAGGAAGAGCTAAAAGTATTATTTTGTATAGTTCTCTGGTCAAGGCTGAAATGGCAAGAGAACTGGTACTTATGAACTGTCTACTAGGTACCATCATACAAAAATTTTGTATCCACTAATTACCTAGTTAGATGCCCTAGGAAGGGGCTTAAATGACTGCTTCCTAGCAAATCAAAAAGTAGCCTGAATAATCATAATTGCTAACTCTGGCAGAATCAGAACCAGAAGTTTACTTAATGCAGTTCATCCATTTTTGTACCAAACCACAATGTTTCCATTTAATGAATTGATTTAAAAAATAAATAGAGGTAAGAGTGCTTGATTTCTCAGATGTTTATCTAATTTTGGAAAATTGTATGTATAGCCTCAGCAAAGGTTCATGTGAAATTCTTCCTAAATACTAATTTCTATGTGTTTGTTTTCATATGGTTTAATAACCTATGAGAGTAAAAGTAGAAAATATATATTTTGTGTGTGATATATATTTCATATGTGAATTGGAGATTGATTTTCTTAGAAAACAAACATTTTGAAATGAAATTGATAAAGAAAAGTTTGAATGGGTTCTCATGTTAAAAAGTTTACTGCATTCTTACAGCTGTTTGAACTCTGCCCTCCCATCTGTTTATTGGTGTAGAGATGGACAGCATGTCTATGTAAAGTATTATTTGTCTTTCATTTACCTTTAAGTGAAAATGGCCAGCATCTCTTTATGATGATTATGACATGAAATTATTAAGTATCTGCAATAGTTCTTGGAAGAACCACTTCTAAAAAATTGTTGGATAAAAAATTTCATATTCTTTCAATAGATAATTTTTCTATGCTTGAGCAATGGTGTGATGTTGAATCAATATCAGTTTAAGTACTAGAATGGCACCCGAACCATAAAACCCATCAGTAAAGACAAAGTAACTAAGCCAAAATTGGGAAGTAAATTATATTTCACCCAGGAGGATCTCCAGTAGATACATTTTTCTCCTTGTATTTCTGCCTCAAGATAAATCTTGGGAGAGAGCAATGTTACAGACAGGCCAAAACAGAGAGTTGAGTTCAACTTAAATTCTGACAGATTTCACTGTTCTGGGAGGGTCAGAGTCTAGCCCAGGGAGGGTGAAGGTAAGGGCAGGCTGCTGGGGTGAGATCCTGTGATGTCCCCCCACAAACCACAGAGGAGATTGTTTTACTCCTCTCCCAATTGCTCAGAGGCAATTAGCAGAAGTAATTAATAGTGCTACTTTGAGAATGCTGAGGCTGCTTGATTTATTTTCAAATCAAATGCAAAATTGTAGTGTCCCATTAACAAACCCAAAGGGATACTTGACATGTCTAATTTTAATGACTAGGTATTTAAGATAATGCAATATCTCAAAAACCTATAAGCCAGTTTTAAAGAACTTAAAATTTTATAGAAGTTGCAATTTTATTTAGGATGGCATGAAGATAAACATTTTTCAAGAAGGGGAAAGAGTTGACAGCATTTGTCATAAATTTTAGGGCATATTGTAAACTAATATTATGTAATGGTATGTGCATTTATACTAGTATAATAATGTACTAGTAAATAATGAGTTAACCACACTTCATCTTTAGTCAAAATGCCCATTTGACTACTGAAATCTTATTAAGTTGCAAATTAAAAACCTAAATCATTTTTAAAGAACTTAAGATTCTACAGGATTTGTAGTTTTATTTAGGGTGGTATGAGTGTTTTTCAAAATTATTTTTAAAATTAGATTGGAAGAATGGTAAATATATTAACTTAAATATATGTCTCAAACTTTGAACACAATAAAAGTACTGATTTTATCTTCTCATATTCTGCCCAAGTTATTTGACACATGTGTGTATATATATATATATATATATATATATATATGTGTGTGTGTGTGTGTGTGTGTGTAAGTATATATATATGTGTGTGTGTGTGTGTGTGTGTGTGTGTGTGTGTGTGTGCATATATGGAGTAATTTCATATTAAATGTTTTTTAAGGCTATATATAACATCTTTCTGATAGTTTCTTTATATAATTCATTATTTTAGGGTCTGAAAATTGAACACCTACTAACTTTGTCCTTGAATAAAGTCTTATTATTACCTATTCTAGTTGCTTTTCTAAAAAGATATAGGAAAATGAAGAGAATTTTTTTTTTTTTTTTTAACACGTCTTCTAGCTCTAAAACTCTATGGGTTCCATGATCCTATGTGTGTTTTTTTTTCCCATCTCCTGTGGAGTCTATCATCTTTGTTCATCTTTTTTACAAATTTGAATCAGACTACTTGGCAGAGTGTCAGTTCTCTGACAGTCCATGACAATATATTATTTTGTGCAAATGTTACCTAGTGAATAGCTAGCAAGTTTTCCTTTTTATGATTCTAAACTTACTGAGTTTGATGAATAGAATCTAATATTTGTCATTTTTATCTCCACATGTCATTATTTTAACCTTTATAGCAAGTTCATCTATATAACAAACTTTAAATCTCTTTATACTCACGAATGCAGTGCAGGGGAAATCACTTTCCTTCTTACTCTTTTGATGTCTTCTTTGTTGATTGGATGGTTGGGAGAATTTGTACTTCTTTTAGATGAACTTTTTTTCCCAAGCAGTAATTTTTCTATATTAACATGTCCCCTACCATATATGTTTCTTTTCTACACAGTCTTCATATAACCTCATTATTTTTGAGGTCAAGTTTAATATCGAAACACCATTGAATCCATTCCATACTCAGGATATTTAAATTTTAGTTAGTTTTAATTTGAAAGATTTTGGTGGTGTTTCTATCAAGTTGTAGTAAATCAGATTCAACCATAACCACTACTGTCTGAATCTCTTCTAAAAAAATGATCTAGGGCCTGTATGTACTTCAGTGTCCCGAAATCTTCTCATTGTGAAGTCACCGTGTGATATGTAAATTTTTTTCAGTCAAAAATATGTAAACCTTTACTTTGCAATTGTCCTCTGACGAAAGAACTCAATTTGAGAAAAATAATGACAAGCCATTTTTTTCTTCTCAAGGAAGCATTTGCATGACTTTCATATGGTATAAATGTTTGCATAGGAAATTTATTATTTATTATACATTTGCATGGCTCATTGCTTTTTGTTTTTATGACAGTTTATCTGGAGGAAAATGCTTAAAAACTGCATACTATTATTTTATAATCTTACCTAATCAAGAAATACCTTTTTAAAAAATTTAATTTTTTTTTAGTTGTGGATGGACTTTTATTTTATTTATTATCTATATGTGGTGCTGGGAATCAAACCCAGTGCTTCACACATGCCAGGCAAGTCCTCCACTGAGCCACAACCCCAGCCCCAAGAAATAACTTTTAATGCATAAACAACATCTTTATTAAGTCAAGTAAAGATTGAAGGGAAATTGCCAAACTATACTATTTTTTTTTAAATTGAGCTTAATTGCAAAGATACTTGAAAGGATGATAGAGGAAGAGACAAACACTATAGCTGCCCAGATCACTTGAATTTTTCTTATATCAATAAAATATCAATTGTCGCACTGGAATCACCTTTAATTCCCATCCTATCGAAGAATGTAGAAAAACTAAACAAAACAAAATGAGGGACTGGATAGTTCAGCTTTAAAAAATAATAAGAAAATAAAAAAAATCCTCTGTAGAATAACAGCACTTTCTCTTTAGTTCTATTTGTTTTAATTTCATTTAAAAATGCATATTGAAAAGTGATAAATAACTTTAAGTTCCATTAAAGATATCAACTTAATTTTAAATTTGAAAAAACTTTTATGTTTGATTTACTGGTAAGCTTATCTAAGTAGTCAGATTTTAGATTAATTTTTGGAACCATTTCAAACCTGGAATTATGCTCCCAAATATAGTACAGTGTTTTTATAGACAATTGATGAAAATGATTATTGCTTTTTTTTTTTTTTTAACTTTTAGTCTAAGGTAATTGCTTAGAGAAAACAGATGGATAAATAGGGACATGTTTTGGCTACTTCAGTCCAATCCATGTTCAGTGACTTACTTGTATACCCCTGAGGTACTTAGGTAACCTTTGACAACCTTCATTTTTCTGCCTTAATATGTAAAAAATAAGACTGAACTCTTATGCTTATAATCAGAAATAAATGAGGTAATCAACTTGAGTGTTTATCGAACTGATTGCTGCATCATGGAAATATTAACAAATGTTAGCTATTGTTGCTAAAGGATGAGTATATTAAAACAAATTCAATATGAATATAAAATTCAAAGAGAATTTAGAATATTATTTTTAATTATTAGTGAAAAGTTGAAATAAATTAAAAAGGGTCACAACTGTAATTTAGAGCAAATGTAAATGGACCAGTTTAAAAAAAAATTGCAGAGCATCTCATACTTTCATGTCAGATTGTTTCACTATCATGAAGGGGAGAAGCAATAGAAATAGCAAGATCTTAGCAAACTAATGCCGCCAGGTAGTCTGGCAAAGTTTTGAAATAGAGATGGTGAATTCTCAGCACGGGGTTAGGAAGAAAGGTCACTTGAGTGATAGAATTATGCATATTTTCTACAGATGCAGGATTCTGAAAATGTGATTTACAGAGTTTATAGGAAAGGCAGTGAAGGAAGGAAGAACTAAAGATACGGATTGAGGTTTCAGCAGAGGCATAGTTTAGCCAGGGCTATGAGTGTTGTGAGAGAAATTTTAAGGATGAATGTGGTAATATATATGAAACACTCTCTGTTCCCTGGAAGAAAGGTTCTATAAAAACATAACGTATTGCTGATTCTTAGAATGAATGGTGAAGGTTGAAAGATTTTCAGACACAGGGAAAGGGCACATTCACAATCCAGTGAGAGGCAGAGGATATTGAAAATGGAAAGTCAGAAACAAGAAAGGAAAAGGAAGAAAATGTTAAAGCTCCTTAGAAGACTACGCACGGCACAGTTTTAAACAGAACTGTCTTTACTTGAATTGCTTTGTAAAATAAGAATTTTAAAAATGATTTTTTTTTTACTTCGAAGATAACTGTACTTAGGATTAAATAATGGAAACACATAAAGATAAAATAAAAGAGTGGTCAAGAAGAGCCAAGAATGAATTTGGGATAAATGTCTAAGGAAACAATAACATAAAAGAAAATGTATAATAGAAACAGTAAAGAAGTGACTGTTCAAATAAAATTATTTTTATTTTTATTTTGCCAAAATATTTTGGGAAATATTTTGGGGGATTGAATTGTTTTAGAACTTCTCTTAAAATGTTTGCATGTAGTGGCTAGTGTAATAGCTTACAAAAGGATTTATAGCCAATTTTAGATGCATAAATAGAATTGGAGGAAATACAAGGAAATTAGAATGTGCCACCCAGAGTGTCTCATATGGAGCTTCTGATTACATATCCGGATCTCATAATTGATGCAGAGGTGTCTGTCGGGGTAACTCGGCCAACAGAATGACTTTGAAACAAATCAACTATCCACATTACAAACACCAATGAAACGTGTTACCATTGAAAGTCTATACTCCCTTAATGACATAAATCTGTATATACTTTTGATACTCTAATTAGGTTACCATTTATGTTTTTACTAACAAGTATTAAAAATTAGAATTTTACAGCTAAATGGAAGAGATGTAATAATTAATGTCTTATGATTTGAGGAAGATTTTCTGAAAACAGATTTATTCAGTGCTCACAGGGAACAATTAAATAGTGCTATGATAAATAGAAATCATGTGTATCGTTATGTGTCTGAAATACACTTATGAAAATAATAATAGATTTTCTTATTTGTAGCTGTCTTCCCCATGGGAATCTTATGACAAAAGAAATTCAGTGTTTTTGAGATCTGAATGTTAGGTTCTTTTATTATACCCAATTACCACATATTTAAGTACAGATGAAGAATAATCTCTGGCTATTCCATTATAATTTTTTTTCTTCTGATACTAGCAGGAGAGTCACTTTGCTTTATTTAGAGACTTTTCCTTTGAATTATTCTTTCCTCTCACATGCCTCTTCCATTGAGTTACTAAATCACTTTGATTCTCCTTTCCAAATGTACCCTTTGTCCTGTCTTTATTCACTTACCTCCATCCCCGTTATCAAGCTTCAGACCTTCTCTCCCTGGATTACTGCAGCTGACTGAGTTCTTTAGCTTTTACCTCCATGTTCCACTACCAATGTGGCAACTTGGGTGATTCTTTTAAGGTGCATGCTAGATCCTGTCATTCCTCTACTCACACGTGGCTATGGTTTCCCACCTCAGTGAGAACACATCTTCATCTGCCCAGAACCTCCTCGTAGAATTTGGTCCCTGTCACCTCTCTGACACTGACTCTACTTACACACAGTTGTGCTTGCTGCACCTTAGCTACATCGACCCGCTTTTCACTTTCCAAACACCCTTCTTCCTCAGCACCTTCACACTGACTCGCTTTTCCTTTTCCAGGTGTTCCTGGCCCACCATTCTCATGACTGACTGCCTCACCTGACCAGCATAGTTGATGTTGTTAACACATTGCAACCTCACCCCTCTACTCACTCTATCCCTTCTTGCACCCGTATTTTCTCCGTAACATGTAGTGACACACTACCATCTGGCATACTCTACCATTTAGTTTATTTTTCTATTTTATCTCAAGCTCCACGTAAACTGGGATTTCAGTCTGTGTGGTTTCACTTTTCTATCATCGTACCCAACACAGCATATGGCATGTAGAGATATTGAAGATATTTGTTGAATGTATGAAGGATGTCACACCTAGAGTCATGCTTGTGTAGTGGCAGCTTGATAATGCATTTTCTTGCATTTAATTAATAAAAAACTGTGGGAGGGGAGTCTCTGCCTGAAAGTCAAGGAAGTTGTACTTAGCAGGAGAGGAAAGTTAGAGAAAAAGATGTAATAAAGAGAATGAAGAGCACATAAATGTGCATAAGAGAAACAAAAAGGTCTATGATTTCATTTTTCTTGAAAACATAAGATTATCTTTCATTGATTTTCTTTTTTTTAAAGGTGAAGAATGCTTCGTATTTGCTGAGTAAAATTAACATTTTGGCGAATAAAAGTACTCTAAACTTGAAACTTTTTCTAAAACTAGATGTATATTAATCTTTTTATAACAATAAAATTGAATTTCTAATCTGCATTCTCCATATAAAGCAACATGTAAAGTTATTTAGTCTACTTTAAACACTTACCTTCAGTATTTGGGACTCTTATGTTTTAAATACTTAGATTTTTATGTAATTTGACCAACACTGTAGCTAATGTTGGTTTCTAATAAACTTATGATATTCAAACTAGAGCCATTAAAAAAATCCTGTCTGCTTTCATAAGTGAACTAAACCCTGTCTGCTTGTTTTTACCAATAGATGTCAGTGGTTGACCATATTAGTGAAATTATTGCAGATGTACTTGTTTTATTTCACTGTAAAAAGAAAGGAATGCTTTATTCCTTAAGCGATCCTTTTATTATTTCACCTTGGGAAGTAGTATATATTATGACATGGTAGACTTATAACAGGGAGTGTTAATAGATTCCCTCATTTACTTGAAACCATTAAATTTTTAAAGTGCTATAGAAAGTATTCAAAAATTCAAATCAATTTTTAAAATGAATTTTTTGTTTACATAGATTTACATATATTTCTTTAGTCATGCAATTTTCAAAGTACAAGTTTTATTCACATTCACATCTGTTGTGAAGATTTTTATCAAGGTTTCAAGCAACTTACTTAAAAATAAGTTCAAGGACAATTCCAAGGAAGTTTGCAGATAAAGTTTTACTTTATAAAAATTACAAGTGTTTCCATAGCAATTGACTAAACCTATTTTTTATCTATTAAGGAGAATTGTGAACATTACATTTTAACATAAAATATACTAAAGTCTTAATCATTTCTCTCTCCTCAATGTTTCTTCACTTAATTATATCTTCTTGACTTAGAATTAAATTTAGACAGCATATACAGGTAAATTTACTTGGATTAATAGTTTCAGAAAAATTGTTAACAGATCTTTGTAATTTTCAAGATTGGTAACAATGCATTTCTTCTTTGGACAATAGGAAAACCACAAAACCTTGAGATACTTCAAAATTTTTCTTAATTGTGATCTTTTTTTATAGAAAGTCATGATGTTGAAGAAAATATTGAGGCAATCTTTTGGTAATGATGTCATTAAAACAGAACTGAATATATGCCATAATTTATTGATGAATTCAATACATATTTATTGAGTTCCTACCAGATATCTGGAACTTAACATGATTTCTTTCTTTCCTATGATAATCTATTACCACATAAAAAGCTTTTTGTTCAGTTTCCCATGTATAAAATGATTGTGTGTGTGTGTTATAAATAAACATGTTGAATGAAAGAAATATAAGTCAGAGTGGGAGAAAATGTTTTTGATATTTAATCTGGCAAAATAGATACATGCTGAAAACATAGGGAACTCTTATGAATCATGAAAAATACATATAGTCCCTCTGGAAAAAAGCATAGGTAAAAAGTTAAGGAAGCACGCTTCATAACAGAGTGCATGAAATGGTCAATAAACACTTGAAAGGATGTTCACCAATATTAGCCATCAGAGGAAAAAAATTTAAAACATTGTACACTCATCACAGTGTAAAACTTAAAAACAATGGCAAGCATAGGGGAGACTACTGAATGACAAGAACCCTCTCACAGTTTTGATGAGAATAAAAATGATCCCAATTCTTCTAGAAAACATCTTTTAAAGTTGAACATTTTGCAAAGCGAATGACCAGATAAATGTAGGTAAATCTATTTCTAGGTATAGCATGCACATAAAAGAATAACATGCACATTTGTACCAAAAGATATGCATTAGAACACCATTACCAGCATTGTTTGTAAAAAACTCACACTACAAACAATTTAAATGTTTACGTACAATAAAAGGATCAGTTAAATGTAGAATACTCGATAAAATATTTGACAGCAATAAAAAATAATGAACTATTGCTACCTGCAACATGGATACATTTCACAAACATTAAGTGAAAGACTAGTGATAAATGAGCCTGTATAATAAATTCCATTTCTATAAAGTTCAAAAGCAGTCAGAATTAACTTTTGGAGGCAGAAACTGCAATACCTTTAAGAGGGGTAATGACTGGAAGGTATCATGAAGGAGGTATCTAGATTGCTGTTTTCTTTTTCTTAACCTGGGAGGTCGTACACAGGACTGCATACTTCATTTAAAAAACTCAATGGTGTACCTTTCCCTGCATTTGCTAAACAATAAAATATTTACTTGAACACTAACTCAACTACTCTTTTCAAAACTCTTAACAAAGGAACTCTGACACAATTCTTTTGGTTAATAAAAACACTTTATTTACTGTTCCAGATAAAGGATTCTTTGAATTTCTTCACAAAGTGTTGGAATAACTTTCCTCATTTACATTTTTAACAAGTACTGATAGCATGTTATATGGGGGCAAGGACAGTGTTGAAGGGAAAATTGAAATAATTATATTTGAGATACTTCAGTGAATAAAGGCACGTAAATCACAGAACTTAGTTGTAAAGTCCTTTGAAGGTCCCATCACAAGGGAAACATGATAGACTACAGGGTTGTTTTCTTTTTAACTAATATAATAAAGCATTAAAGAAGAAATCATGAACTTTCTTGCTCTGAATTCTGAAACAATATTATATATTTTTTATTTTAATTTTTATTTTTTTGGTGTAAGGGTCATTAAACAACATAATACCTGTGCTTTATAGCTATTTTTTTTTAAATTTTTTCCCATGTATGTACACAGGATAATTCAAACCAATAACCATGTTACCTATTTATTTAAATGCTCACTGGCAATAATTATTTTTAAAATTTTATTTTTAATTTGCAAATAGTTATATATACTTATGGATAAAATGTCATGTTTTATATAGATATACTATATTTTATGGAATGATTAAGTCCATCTAATTAACATATCTGTCACCTCATATGCTTATTTAAGCATTAAGAGAACATTTAAAATCTGTTCTCTTAATTTTTAAATAAATGCTTCATTATTATCAACTATATATAGTTGTCATACTGCACAATTGATCTTATTACTAATTACTAACAGAAACATTGTACCCTTTGGTCAGTGTCTCCCTAATCCCAATCCCTGACCACTCCATCCTCCCTACCTTACCCTACCCAGTCACTGGTAACCACCATTCTATTCCTATATATCTATAACTGACATTTTAGATTTCACATGAAAGATCGTGAGATATTTGTCTTTCTGTGTCTGGTTAATTTCACTTGGCATAATGTCCTTCATGTTCATCCATGTTGTCACAAATGACAGGATGTCCTTTTTTGTTAAGGCTGTAGAATATGTCTTATATGTACCACATTTTCTTTCTTTATTCATCCATTGATAGACACGTGGGTTGAGTCCATGTCTTATACATTGTGAATAATGCTCCAATGAACATAGCAGTGCAGATATCTCTTTGACATACTGACATCAATTCTCTGAATATATACCCAGAAGAGGAATTGCTATGCACTTTTTATTTTTATTTTATAATTGGAAAGGAATTCTGCCGTTTTGGTTGAGGTTTGATTTTCAAAAAGGGGTTATGTTGAATGTTGACTCCTCTCTCTATCTCAAAATATGCAGTTTGTCAGACAATCCTCTCACCTCTATCTGACCATTGCTTACCACCTCTATCATTTTGTCTCTAGACCAAATTGCTAATGCCCCCCACCCTGACTTTTACCCCATTTGTCTCTGATTAGCTTTTCCTTCTTGCACCTTTTTTTCCCCATTTTGTTCTCACCAGATCAAACAGTGTGGATTCAGTGAGTTTTATACCTTCTAATGTTTCCTTCTTACTCATTAATGCCTTTTCCTTTTGGTTTGACGAATTTCTTGAAGGACAGGTGTGGTGGAAGGATATTCTCTGAGCTCTTGTTTGGGAATAACTTTATTTCCCCGAATTTCTAAAGGATAGCTATTTTGGGTCCAGGATTGTTGGTTAATTTGTTTTTCCTTTAGTATTAAATCTCATGTCACTCTCTCCTGGTCCATAGGGTTTTTGCTGGGAAGTCAGGCAAACTTGGACATACTTAGGGTTACTTGTTTTTATCTCTTGCTGATTTGAGAATCTTCTCATACAACTTGAAGGAGCTTCATTATGTATAGGGTAGGCTTACTTGAATTAAATCTGATTAGTGACTTTTGACCTTCCTCTCCTAGACATTTTTATACTACCTAGAGGCTGGGGAAGTTTTCTGTTTTCTCTTGAAATAAATGCTTTTAATTCTGTCCCTTCCTGTAAGTTTTATTTTTTAATTTTTAATTTTTTTAAAATTGCTTCCATCTTCCTATTAAGTTTCTTTGTTAGAGAAATGAGTGACTTCTCTATGTTCTATTGAAACTCTCTGACTTTTCTTAGACAGTTCTTTTAAATTCTACATCCAAAACTATATCCATACTGGTCACTATAAGATCAGTTATTCATGTCTCGTTTTGACCATTTGGTGAGGTCTTAGTTCTCTGAAAGTTGTAGATGCTTGTCAGTGTGTGACATCACTTGGTCACTGATGAATTAGGTATTTATTTTAGTTTACCTAATATGACTTTTATTGTGCTTGTATTTCCCAAAATTCTTAGCTGGCTGCTTATTTTATTTGAGCCTGTGCTCTCTACCACTATGTCAACATTAAATGGTGACCTAAGTCTAGATTTGCTGAGTCCATTGTTGTGTTGTCATTGCTTCAGCTCCACAGGGTGATCCAAGTCCAGGTTTGTCCAAAATAAGCAGCTGGTATGTTGCCTGGCATGAACTGGGTAATATCTTAAAAGGTAGTCCATCTCCACCAGCATCCCAGACAATTCATTAACAATCACTGACACATGGCCAGGCGCTGAAGAATATTGCATAGATCTGGAAAGAACACAGTAGAGGTACCAGCCCCAGGCTCCTATGCTATACTTGTGGCCACCAATCCTTCAGTACTGTCACATTGAGTCCTTAGCCCAAGTAAAACACTGAGTAAGACCGAAGCCCACACTGCCTACTACTCAGGTGGACTCATGGACCAGAACTGTTATAATCAACCATAGGTCATACTGGATGGAATAAAAGACCAATAGACTAGAACTCTATGTCTCCAAGTAAGACCTGGGCCATTTCACAGTTGTCATCTGTAAACATTCCTGGGTATGGTGATCATTTGAGATCTACCTACCATTAGGTTTCACAAGTCTGGCACTGAGTTCCAAGGCATAGTCTATGTTTCTGATTTTGCTCTATTCCTAGCAAATGGAGACTTGTTTCACTCCATGCATCCCGGGGTTGAGGTAGTATTGACCAAGCTGATCCTTAGCACCAGGTCTGACACTAAACTGCGTTATACCTGAGTCTTACTGTAGGGGTTCCTGCCACATTCAGCATGGGTGAGGGAAAGGGTTTCTGTTGGAGGAAGGTGCCAGCTTTGAAGACTAATTGTTGGGACTAATGACATGTTAACTAACTCAGGCTGATTCCTTACTCCCTGGAGAGTGAGCAAGATCAAGTCCTCAAAGATGGTTTCAAAAGTTAATGACAATAAATTGGACCACCATCAGGGATTGGTTAACAACAGTTCCACGAAGGTGATCAGCTCGTGCTTGCCATAGTCCTATGGGACTCTCGCCTGTGTGAACCCCACCCCCCTTGCTGACCTTTAAGCTGATTGGTTCCCGCCCAGCCTCCACCCTACATAAAAACTGTGTGATTTCCTCAATAAACGAGTTCCTGCTGTGACTGGTCTCCCTGAGGCGTCTGATTGTCCTCCACCTGGAGGGCTGGGTGGGGGGGTTTAGTGGGCCCTACCTATCCCGGTCAGGCCTTGTTGGGGAGTGTTCCCTTCCCTTGTCGCTGGTCGAGAAGAGCAGGGGGGCTTAAGACCCCGACAATAATCATTAAGAAACTTATTTAAAAGGATAAAACACAAGAGACAATTATCTTTTTAAATTGAAGGGGTTGTGACAGATTGAGCCATGCCAAGATATGACCCCTAACAACATGGAGAAGCCCACCTTCCCTTTGTTTATAGTCGTACAGGTAAAGGAGGACCAGGAGCAGCTTTTTCTGTGAGGAACAGGATGGGGTGGAGTTAAGGAAGCTGTTTGCTTTAGCAGGTCATTGCAGTTGAATTAGCATTTCCTCAGGCGGTGAGTCACTCTGCACAGAGCCACATACCCCAGACTCTTTGAAACAGTCTCTCATGACTGGAAGTCAGACTTCTGTGTCCCATAGCTCAGCCAAGCCTGATTCTGCCAGTCATGAATGGGTTTTCCACATCTCACAACTACAAGGCTCAAGAGTGCACATAGGCCCCATGTAACAGTTGGTAGTGATGTAGGTTTCAACATGAATCCATCCCACCAGAAACTAGGTCACTTTGGTGCCAGGGCAGGTCTAGAGGCTCCATCTGTAAGCACTGGCTATGCTGCCAGAGGCTTGTGGGGAGGTAGTGAAGAATCTCCCTCGGACTGATGCTAAGCTGGTTTGCAGCTGACTCTTACAGCAACAGGTACCTACTCCATTCTGGGTGGGTGGCATGCCTGAGCCCATATCAAGGCTGGTAAAGATGCAGGTTAAAACGTGAGTCTGTCCTCCTGGCACACAGGTCTCTACTGTGATCACGGGGTAAGCCTAGAGGTTCAGTCCTGAGCAGGGACAGAGGAACTCTGACGTCGGTACATGGGTCTGTGGTTTCTGTGTCGTACTGGGCCTCACTGTGGTGAACCCGTGAGAGACTGAGCTCCAAAGTAAAATCCTGTATTAGATTTCCGGCCCTGTTCCCCAGTGAATTGACTTTTGCTGACTCTTTTCTTTACTGCCCAACGTTGCAGGAGGGGTGGTGGGATGGCAGTATCATCCTCACCTGGACAACGGTTTCTGCAGCTTATTCCATGGGTACTTGTCTGGAGTCAGGGATTGTGGACTCTGCCTGCTACTGGGTTTCAAATCTGAGTCTGAGACTTAATTCCTCCTCCTCCCCATAAGGGGAGGTATTTCTCCCCTTGCTGCTTGGATATTGGAAAAGGGGTGATACAGGCAACTTTTTTGTTCCCATCTTCCTTGATGGGTCTTTTGTCATTATTATACTAATTGTGGTCTCTCTTATGGCTTCCTTAGCTCTTGTGAAGGTAGACTGGCACATAAAATAGCTGCTGAAATTGATATATCTATGAGGACAGCATCACTGGAGAATTTTACATAGCCATTATATTGTTTCATTTATAACACTTTAATTTCCTACAGATACCTAAGTTCTGTCATGAAATACAACTGCAATAGCAAAACTCCCAGGGGAGGAATATTTCTGTGAAGAATCCTTTACTCTTTCTTTTCAATGGGATTTTGAAAAGAAGTATTACTTAATTGTGCAATTTTTTAAACAGATTGCTTTACTTTGTGTACCAAGTACATAAAATAATGATGAATAATAATAGAAACTTTCTTATGAGAAAAATACTTTGAAATAAGGTCCCAACAGTCTTCATTGTGTTCTGGAACATTTTTTCTAGTTTGATATTCAGTCAATATCATATGCATTATATGGGTTATGTTCAGTTCCTCTTATGTCAGACAATGAGGTTGTATTCATTTTCTTAGTTTTCTCCACTCAAAAGCTGGAAACACAATTACAAAGGCATCGGGGCTCTTTGGAACGAAGCATCAGGTCAAATGTCACAAAGGAGATTATATGTGTAAATGATGACCATGAATAATGTGTACATGAGCATGTGTATGTACATCATCCCAAATAAAACCCAAGACATTAATAATTAATAAATACTACATAAACCCACACTCATATGTAAATTTTATAGTATACATACATGTGTATATATGAGAAATAGGAATCAAGAAGATTGTTAGAAAAAGTCATACTTGATTTAAAATTCTATTGTTCTCTAGGTGTATGTGGTGTTTATCTAGAGGTTTTCTATATCATAAAAGGAAAATAACTGTTCATAAGCATAAATCTTTCTCTTATATTTAGCCATAGTCCTTGGACAACATCCTGAAATTTAATAAACTTGAATTTTGTCAGAATAAAAGTAAAGGTGATTTAATGGTCAAGACCCTGTCATAGAAAATATGTTTCTTGGAGCTTTCTGAGTTGGTAAGCTTGTCAGTGTAAGAAGCAACTGAGAGACCAAATAGAGAATCATTCTTAAAACCACTGAAGGCATAAACCAAAAACAATAAGCAGTAAGAAAGTACCTCTTTTTTCACAGAGGCCACCTTCTATAGGAAACCTTTTTCTTTTTTTTTGTAGTTGATAATTTATTTGGTAATATTTTAACAAATATTTATTCTACGACTACTTTGTATATAGCAGGAATAGGACCACACCCTTTGTTGAAGTTGGATATTATGTGACTGCCTGCTGAGCTATAATGGTCTGAGTAGAATATTGTTTTTTTTTTCACTAAAAATAGATGACATTTAATTTGGGAAATAATATAACAATATTTATTTACACATATTACATATCAAACAGGACTACCTTTTCTCTCCAATTTAAGACCTTCCAATAATATGATGATACAGTTTCTTAGGAAATCTCAATCTAGTAAATTTCACTAGATATAGAATTGGAAGTTCAAGTCTTGCTGGGTGCATGGCTCATGCAGTTTGGGAGGCTGAGACAGGAGAATCCCGAGTTCAAAGCCTCAGCAAAAGCAAGATGCTGAGCAACTCAGTGAGACCCTGACCCTAAACAAAATACAAAGTAGGGCTGGGGATGTGGCTCAGTGGTTGAGTGACCCTGAGTTCAATCCCTGATACCTAACCCCTCCCCCCCAAAAAAACAAAGTTCAAGTCTTATTTCTGCGACTTCAACTTGAGTTATATTGAATAGGATAGACATTTTTGGACCTAAGTTTGCCCCCTGGAAGAACAAGGAGCTAATAAAACATTCTGGAAGTTTCATTATAGTACCAAAATAATATTTAACATTACAAAAAATACAAACATCCTAAAGTTGAAATAAATTGATATATGTCTACTTTTGTTGTGGTATTCTAATTGTTGCAACTAAAATCCAGAAAAAAAACTAGCAAAAACAATAAGAATCTTACTCAAAACCACTTTGATCTGCTTATGAATCACTTACAGTCTAAAGGGACACATTTTGTAATAAATCAAAGAGAAAAAATGAATTTTAATAGAAAGATTAAATTTGTATGCCAAAACTGAACCAAAAAAAAAAAAAAAAAAAACCCTAACCATAAAACTAAGAAGTGATAAAATTAAAGCAATAATGAAAAGTCTCCCCAAAGAAAATTAATAAATAAATACCCAGGTCTGGATGAATTCAATGCTGAATTTTATGAGGACTTTAAAGAAGAACTAACACCAATGCTTCTCAAAATATTCCGTGCAATAGGTAAGGAATGTTTCCAAACTTATTCCACAAAGCCAATATCACTCTGACACTAAAACCAGATAAGAATACCACAAATGAAGAATACTGTGGACCAGGGTCCTTGATCACACAGAAGTAAAAAACTATTAGTAAAATTCTTGTAAACTGAATTCAACAGCACATTAAAAAGATTATATACCATGGTTTCATTTCAGAAATTCAAAGATGATTCAACATATGCAAATTAATCAATATACTATGCCGCATAAATAGAATCAAATGTAAAAATCACATGATCATCTCCGTAGTTGTAAAAATGACTTTTGACAAAATTCAAAACACCTGCATGATAAAAGCCCTGAAGAAACTACAGAAGAATTTTAAGAACAAAGACAATATATGACAAACCCAAAGCCAATGACATGCTGAATGGGGAAAATTGAAAGTATTTCCTCCAAAATCCACTGAAGGATGTCCACTCTCACCACTTCTATTCAATATAGTATTTGAAATTTTAGCTGGAGCAATTAGGTAAGAGAAAGGGATAAAAAGGATGCAAGTAGGAAAGAAGTCAAATTACCCTTACTTGTAGATGATATTATCCTGTACTTAGAGAACTTTAAAAATTCTACCAGAAGACTTTTAGCCTGATAAACAAATCCACCAAAGTAACAGGATACAAAATCAACATTAAAAACTTTCTGTACAACATAATGAACCCTTTGAGGAAGAAATCAGAAAAAATTCCATTCACGATAGCTTAAAAAATAAATAAAATACCTAAGAATAAACTTAACCAAGGTGGCGAAAGACCTCTACAATAAAATTTAAGAACACTGGAGAAAGAAATGGAAGAAGATGCTAAAAGATGGAAAGACCTCTCATGTTCAATATGGTTTAATATTGTTAAAATTGCCTCATTATTGCAAGTGATCTACAGATTCATTGCAGTCCCCATCAAAATTTTAATGACACTCTTCACAGAGCTGGAAAAAAAAAGAATCCTAGAATAATATGGAGAAACAAAACACCCATAATAGCCAAAGCAATCCTGGGTAAAAAGAGAAAAGCTGGAGGTATCATAATACCAGGTTTCTAAATATACTATAGAACCACAGTAGCAAAATCAGCATGCTAGTGGCACAGAACCAAAGTAGAGTAGAATAGATGACACATAAAGAAACCCATATAGCCATAGCCATCTTATTCCTGACAAAATGCCAAAAAGCTTTGTTGGAGAAAAATTACTCTCTTTAATGAATGGAGCTGGGGAAATTGGATCTCCATATATAGGAGAGCTTAACCCTAACCCTAACCCTAACCCTAATCCTAACACTAACCCTAAACTATATCACTATCTCTTACCCTGTGTGAAAGGGAATTCAAAATGGAGGGGAGGGTCAGGGTGGATAATGGGGGTAGAAAGATCAAAACATATGCATGTATGAATATGCCACAGTGAAACCCACTGTTCTGTATAATTAATATGCACTGATAAAAATTATCATACCAAAAAAATCGTATATTTATCTTTCCTGCTTTTCTCTCACTAGCGTGGACTTAGAAAAGTAGTCTGTCACTTAATTCCTGTGTAAACGTGGGCGAGCCAAGTTTCAGTTCCCTCTTCTGTTAAACAAGAACAATAATATATCCACTTTGGCAAGATTTAAGGTAAAAAAATTAAAAAAAGTGAAACATGCAAAGCCCCTGTATCTGCCCATGGTTCAAAATTGCAGTATTTCTGCTTTATCCAATCTTACTAGTTAAACAAATTGTGGTATATTTATTAGAAGAGTTCAAGCAAAGATAATAACACAGGATCTTTGGAGGGATGAGAACAACTATACATAATTATTAACTTTAAAGAAAAATGTTCCACACTTCTGAATTTTTGTCCCCATGTCTCATAGCTATCCCGAAATGTATGCCACACTGATCACAAGGAGTTGTGTGTCTGTCCACATCCTGGAGATTAAGGTTGGAGCAATGCTGGTGGACAAAGAGTTAGATGTGTTTGTCATTATTTCTAAACCATTTTGTTTTATGGAGATTGAACATAACAGAACTATGACTTTTACGTACTTTTTTTTTTTTTTTAACTCACTGAAGAATTTCATGGCACATTTTTTCCTTTCCATGGAAGGATAGGTTCTTGGGAAATTTCCAGATTATATTAAATCAGTTGGGTTAATATCACTACTTAACACTTAAAGAGGTAGTATCTTTCTAACAGAACATTAAGAGATTAATAAATCAGATTAAAAGAAAATGAAACACTAAGATTTTAGTTTCTAATTCAGATTACATCCATTCTGTATTCCAAACACTGAATGTATACAGGTGATTATCCAAGAGGACTGTCCTGCCATTTACACATATATAATCTTTGGTAAAAACTTTAAAAAATAAAGTCAGATGCTTGGTTCATTAAACCCAAAGTTTGTCTCTGACACTGCTACTAAAGGAATAATTTAAAAAGTTAGTATTCTAAGTCACCCATGACATCCTCAAGAAAAGCTAACTATAGTTCTCCTAAATTTCTTAATGTTCTTTTAATATAGTCTGTTACAAGCATATCATCCATTACTATGCAAAGATTGCAACACATTCTTTCCACCTTAGAAAAAGCATATACTATCCGTTTTCTCTTCTTCATATAAAATACTTTTATCTTTCCAATTTTTCTCCCTTTCAACATTTTAAGGTGTTTCCTATTTCTTGTGCTTCAATTGTTTAGTTTAAGATGTTTTCTTTTAAGGGTGATATTAAACTCCATTTTTCACTGCTCATGATGTTATCAATCTTTTAGCCAGAAGACCATACTGCACTGATATATTCAGAGGGCATGCTACGGTGACTTCTACTTCTCTTTCCCTAGTAAAATCAATAGCTTTGGAGTCCATCATCATTTATAACTATCATTCAGATTGTTTTTCTCCCAAATTCCAAGTGCATTTATGTTTACCATCTAAAGAGCTTTGCTGTGTCTTCCTAAAGCTCAGGTTATTTTTTTTTTTTCCCCAGAGAAGTCAATTCACATGGCAGAGTCTATAGATTGCCAACCGCTATTTTTTTCTCCCTTTATCAATGGAATTCCTGTGTTTTAGCAAAGTGCCCTTCCCAGCTATCTTTGCAGTTGGTTACAGCTGTAAGGCAGGAATTTGGCCAAGAGTGTACAAGCTCAAGTGATGCCTATGAATTCTAGATGATAATTTTATGGGAAAATTGCTTGTGCTTCAATTTCTCTTATTCCTTCTTATTGACTTAACTATGGATATGACAAACCTATGGAACAAGAGAAAATCTAGCAGGATTCCAGAATGTTGTGCAATGGGGCCTGGACTGGTGGACATCTCTGGGCTGTATTTCAAAGACAAGTGAAGTTCTGTGTTGCTTTAGCTGTTGAATTTTGACATATTTTTGTTAGAGTGGCTTAGCCTAACAGTTGATTAATGAATTGTATAAGACTCAAATTCCATTGCAAATTCTTCTGGATGATTTATAAAGTGCCAAAGAAGTCTATATAACTGACAAATTTTCACTTTAAAATTCATCTTTGTTCTTTATTCTTTTTCAATTTTTTAATTTTTACAAGTTGCATTTTGATTCATTATACACAAATGGGGTACAACTTTTCATTTCTACAGTTGTGCACAATGTAGACTCATACCATTTATGTAATTATATATGAACATAGGGTAATGATATCTGTTTCATTACACCATTTTTCATAACCTCACCCCCTCCTCCCTCTCATTTCCTTCACATAATCTAAAGTTCCTCCATTCTTCTCTCACCCCCACCCCCAACCCCCATTATGTATCATCATTCACTTATCAGGGAAAACATTTGGCCTTTGGTTTTTTTGGGATTGGCTTATTTCACTTACCATGATATTCTCCAATTTTATCCATTTATCTGCAAATACCATAGTATTATTCTTCTTTATGGATGAATAATATTCCATTGTGTATATATACCACAGTTTCTTTATCCATTGATCTGTTGAAGGGCATCTAGGTTAGTTCCACAATCTAACTATCCTGAATACACCAAAAATACAAAGAACCCAATCAATAAATGGGCCAAGGAACTGGACAATTTATAGAAGAAGATATAGAGGCAATTAATAAATATATGAAATAGTGTTCAACATCTCTAGTAATTAGAGAAATGCAAATTAAAACAACTCTAAGATTTCATCTTACTCCAATTAGAATGGTTATTAT
Source organism: Sciurus carolinensis (assembly GCF_902686445.1). NCBI lineage: Eukaryota > Metazoa > Chordata > Mammalia > Rodentia > Sciuridae > Sciurus > Sciurus carolinensis. The sequence continues at coordinate 94,873,335 of NC_062224.1, forward strand.
CAAGAACACAAACCATAATAGATGTTGGTGAGGATGTGGGGGAAAAGGCACACTTTTACATTGCTGGTGGAGTTGCAAATTGGTGCAGCCACTCTGGAAAGCAGTGTGGAAATTCCTCAGAAAACCTACCTCCTTTTGACCCAGTTATCCCACTCCTTGATTTATACCCAAAGGACTTAAAATTAGCATACTACAGTAACGCAGCCACATCAATGTTTATAGCAGCTCAATTCATCTTTGGTCTTTTAAATGTCCTCTCAAATTAGTTAATAAACACTCATTGGAAGAAAACTGAGAGCACATCACTAAAATATACTCTGTAGGAGCATCTAATTCATTTATAGAAGAAGGAAGGGATTGAAATCAATAAATTTATAAATCCAGCCACTTGGATGCTCTAGGAAAATATGTATACCCACTTTTCTTGATATTGATGCTATTCTCAAAGGTTTATTGAATTTAGTTTATGAAAATGAATCTAGGACAATGAAAATGTAATTAACTAACAAAATTCAAACCAGTGAAAATGACAGTATTTTTGCATACATAAATTTTAAAAAGATGTAGTAATGGGTTAATATGAATAAGAAAAGAACTTGAAGTTTTAACTTTTGTTTGGAAAGAAGAAACATTAATATTTTTGTATTTTAATATTTTATTAGAAATATGTTTGATTTGAACTTTATTATATATCAAATACAATTTTGCATTGTGAGCATGTCTTGGGAAATAAATACTTTGATTTCTAACATCATTTGATTTATTTCTTTCACAATCATAATATGACCATTTCTTTTTCTTACTCCTTTTTTCTTCTTATCTTCCTTCTTTTTTTTTTTTTCTTATCTTCTGGAGTGAGTCCTCCTTGAGATCAACATCTGTATTGTTCAATACTCTATCCTCAAAATATGTAGAATTAACAAATGAGTGAATGAAAGAAAGCGTATGTTACTTTATGTGATGATTATTTTAGGATGTTTGAGCTTTATTTGAGTTCTAAGCCATAAATGGTTCCATTTTGTACACAGTGGAGGATGGAAAATTCAACCTGCAAAATTTCTTCAAAGCATTTTTTAATTCTACAGGGATAAAATGTGCATACAACTGCAGTAAAAGGATGCAATCAGTATATTTCATAACAAGATACTAGGAGTTCAGAGAACAATCTCATGGAATCAGGAAAGTGTCACCAAACAGAAGACATGTGTGATGAAATTTTAAACACAGAGTTGCTGTCTAGGAGAAAACATCTTAAGAGAAACAGGAGTAGTGAATCCTGTGAGCAAAGTGTGGGGTTTTAAACGTGGAGAAATCATTTGGTGACCTGAACATAATGAATGGGAAAAAAATAGGAAACATGGTGGGCAAGTTAGATATTTAATTATCTAAATGCAAGCCTGCAATTAGAACACTTGTCGGGCAATGGATAGTTGTTCAAGATTTGTGAATAGGGCTACAATGTGAGTAAAATTCTGTTTTATAAAGGAAATGTAGCAGCTGTATATAAAATGATGAGGTAGACCCAGTAAAAGTAAGTGAAAATGTCAGTCATAGTATCCTGTGGGTGAATCTGAATTAGAGTAATTGATGTGGGAATAAGGTATTAGCAGATGAAGAAATATAATGCAGAAGACTTACTGTTATTTATGGACAAGACAAAGGGAAAGACATAGATGGGTCTGATATTTTAAACTTGTATGGCTGGAAAAACAAGCTGAAATTTACATAAGAACATGATTTTCCATGCTAAGACTGAATCCAGTACATGCTATCAGGTGTCTTTCTTGGGGATACAAAAGACGGGTAAGGGCATGTGCAGATATAGAAAGACTTCAAAAGGACCAAAAATAATATTTTAACTCACTATAGTGTTTCATTCTCAGAGAAAAGGAGGACAGAAAAACACCATGTCCTTGAAATGACCCTCTGAGTTCCCAAGAACCTAGCTAAGTTAAGGGAACAATGAGAGTGAAGTATTATTTAAAATCACACTGACTTTCCTTGTTGTAGGCTGGGAATTAGGGGAAGTTAATGTCACCTGTGGAAAGCTGCTTTCTCGAATGCATGCCAAGTTCCTTGGAATACTGGTCATACAATGGGATAACATAAGCTAATGTCACTGCTTCTGTAAGCTAACCTATACAATGTCCCTTCCTGAGGTAACTGGTGTGGAATGGAGAACATTGTAGGGAGAATGAATGTCACTTGTCCAGCCGGCTGCCACTGAATGAGGCATTGTTAGGGATGGAGGCACCATTTTCTGGTGAAGCATTGTTAGGGGCAGAGGTGCTATTTGCCCAGCCTTTTGCAACTTTGCAACTAAATTTCTGAAGTGATATTATGAGGCACAGAAATGCTACTTGGTGAAGCACCACAAGGAAATTCTGTTCAGCCTATCACCATGGCGCCTTCTCCATAAGCATTTTCAATGCAACTTAGGTTTTACATGCCAACTCTGGGTACTTCTTCTGGTGTCTCAGCAACCTGTTTCACTACTCTAGCACAACTGGGCTGTAAATATTACCCAGAATCTGAGATAGCATTGATCTTGACAAATTTGCAAAATTAGCTGATGATACCTTTTTTTTTTTTCCTGTCCTTGCAAACTTGTCACTTGTCATCTGTTGGACCAGATAGTATAGGTTGCCTCTGACCTTATTTGTCCTCTGTTTTCTCTCCTGCTGCTGTTCAAAGTCTCTGTCCTCTCCGTGTCAGCTCCTCAGGGTCTCTGTCTCAAAAATATTTCAAGGTGAAAGTAGATGGCCCTATATGCCAATTTGTATTAATAGTAATGGTAGAAGTCTGCAGGAGGTTCTGCTTCCTGCCTACCATAGAAGCTTTTTGTTTGTCCATTTGTTGTTCATTCATTCTGGGACTCCATCATGGTAATTTAGAGCTGATAAAATGCAGAGATTGGGAGGAAATTTTGTTGATGATGTTCCCAGCATCTCAGCCTTCAATTTTGACTACTTATCTCTCTTGTTTACAACATGGTTGCCTATTCTGCTTGGCTTAGAAAAGTGTAACTACTGATCTCATTAAATCTGTACATTTGGCATTACAGGCATTTAATATAAATAGAAAATCAGATTATACGGAGGCACAATACAGGTGTCTCTTATGTGGCATGTGGGAGGTTTCATGTCAATTTCTCCTAGATTAGGCAATAGTAATATGCTCGCATTATTTGTCTTTAAAAATTGTTACATAATTTGGATGAGACAGTGTGATTTGTGAATCACAGAGTTATGTAAAATATATAGTAATGTTGTTTGTGGTTATACACTTTAAGAATATACATTTACATGGACTCTGGCATGATTCTTCTGGTATGATCTTCAATATGTTCAATTTCAGAATCTTTCTCTTTGTTTACTGGTGACTACCGAGGAGATAACTGAATGGTATAAATTCCCAGATCCCATCTTGCACATTATTTGATGAGATATTTTCATTATCATAAAACATAAAGTATTAGAAATGAAAAGAAAAAGACCAAGAATTCCATGTAGTATACTTTACAGCTGCCATCTAACTGAAAAATCCCAGATACAGATGCTAATTGGACTTTTAAATGAATTATTAAAATAAAAGTAATGAATATTCAGATATAGTGCAATCAATAGTTCAGTAAACTATTGTTGAGAGAATCTCTAAATCCTAAATGTGTCATAATGGAAAAACTTTAAAATATGTCAAAACATTTCAAGATTTTCATCTCAGTGCTAACTCTAAAAATAAGTTAATAAATTTGTGTATTTCTTTGTGTGTGTGTGTGTGTGAGAGAGAGAGAGAGAGAAAGAGAGAGAGAGAGAGAGAGACAGAGAGATTGATTGGGATGTTCCTCTAGACAAAAAATAAATGTCATAAGTTATATGTAATTTACTATACCAGACCCAGATTTTACATACTGCTTTTGTTTTATAGACTTTCAAAGCTAAGAGATATATAACTCCTCATATGGTTTCTCTAGTTATTGTGATTAATCGACTAGAATCAAACACTGTAGGTGTATAGCAGGGCCAAGAGTTGTGGGGATCAAGTTGGGTACTCTTAGGTATAAAATTTAAAAGAGTACCAAAAATTCCTTGGTAATTAAGATATACAAAAATCAGTGATGAACCAAAAGTGAAGTTTTAAATAAAGGCAATGTCAGTATTACTAATTTTCACTTTGACCTAAGGCTATGTAAGATGGCTCAGAACAATGTTGGTATACAGATAGTTCCTAGTTTCTGAAGCTATAAATTTCTCAGTTATCTATTCTAAGTTGCTTTTAAGTCAATAATTAGACTATACATTTATTATCTGTACTGATCAAAAATTTTAATATATTTTTCAATTATCTGTCTTATTTATAAATTAAACTCTATAATGATTTATAATGATATACAGTATTTTGGTGGGTTTTGCACATGAAATCTGACCAATAAGAGATTTCCAATCAGCTAACCTATGTATTTTTACCACAATTAAATATGTATTCACCATTGATGGATCCTAATTTATTTTTTATGAAGCAGTTCTTTCATATATATATATATATATATATATGATTTTAAAAATGTTTTTGATTGCACAAACATCATAATTAAGAAATTATTCTAAAATATAGGTCTAAAATAATGGGGAAAATTTTGTACCACACATAAAAAAATGTGAGCCTAAAACTCAAAGCTTTTGGTGTACTTATACAAATAATTTTAGAAACTAGTTGACTCTTAGCAGGTAGTTATTCAATAGGTTCTGAAAAGAATATCAATAGTTTATCTCTTATATCATTACAAGAAGTATTTTCCTAAGAATATCAGAACCCCCCTCCTTTATTACACAGTAATTTAATTTTCATAATTCAGTTTTCTCGAAGACTCAGGTATGAGTTTATTCCCTACCTTGTAACAACAATTTAAAGAAGAAATATAGTTTGTCTATAAGCAATGGAGCAACTTGATAAGGAATCTGGGTTTGGACTCACAGAGATCTGACTGTGAGAAACAGAATAAGATGTATAATTGGGAAAGATGGATGCTGTGGTTTGAATGTATCCTCCAAAAGTTCATGGAAACTTTATCCTCAAATTCACAGGTTAATCATTTTTGCAGATGGGGCCTTTGGGAAGTAATTAGGATTAGATGAAGTCAGGACCCTCGGACCTGTTGTGATGCAGAAAGACGGTTCTCACCAGAGACCTGCACCAGGCTCTTGGACATCCCAGCCTCTACAACTATAGACTAAGTAACCTCTCTTGTTGATAAATTTTCTGGCCTTCAGAGTTTTCTCATAGCAACAGAAAACAGACTGACAGTTAATATCAGGCTTTACAGCTAAAAAGAGAAAATATTAATAGGTAAATACCATCCTAATCACCCAATTCAGTTGTGTCATAGCCATCACATTTCTTTCCTTTTAAATTAATTTATATTTACTAATGAGTACCCCAAACCACTGGGAATTGACAATTTTAGCTCATTTAATCTCTACCTGCACCTCCCCACACACCATGAGTAAAATAGAAGAAGTAAGGAGAGGTTCAATCTGTCTATTCATTTGAATGTTAATAAATTTAAGACCCTTTAAAATAAAACGATTGATTAGTAGCCGAACATTTATGCAGAAAATTGGTTTTAAAGAATATATATATAAAGGTAAGAGAAGTAAGAGAATAGATATGAAGTATAACACAAGAAATGGTGGTGGTACTGGTAGAGCTTTATTATGAAAAAAAAAAGGCAAATTAAAATGCAAAGTTTAAGTGAAAGAGAAATTACTGTTTGAGCAATCCACTGTATGGTTTTCACAAAGACAAAAATTAAAAGCTTGCCAAATTATTTGAGTTTCTTTTTCTGCTTGTGTATGAACAAAGGAAGGAAAAAATAAATATTCTATGGCAAATTGCATGGAAGAAGTTAAAGCTTGCTTTTTATACGAAGAGGCCAAAGGCTAATTCAAAATTTTATAAAATTGTCTTTCATTTTTCTTTCTATTGTGTGTGTGTGTGTGTGTGTGTGTGCGTGTGTGTTTCTACAAAAAACGGCTATATTGAAGCATTTTAGTGTCTTACTGTTTAATTGCTGAGTTCAAATAATCTTATGGAAGAGTAAGATTAATTAGTGATTCATCTGTTGAAGATATAGGTAATTAATTGAAAAGTGTTTTCTGTCTCATAATTCTACAGAATGCATGTCACATTTTCTATAGAGAGACCATAAAATAATTTATTAGATGTACTTAATAACTTCAAGCATTTTAAAAGTATGTTATTATCAAATTTGCCAAATTGTTTTAAACTGCAGAATGGAATTATGAAGCCAGGATTTTGACATACTCCTATCTTAAGGTAATTTACTTGGAATTTTTGTCAGAGAACTTGTAGTAGGAACACAAAAGAATTTCAAGTCTTTTCAATAAAATAATGGCAAAAATTAGGATCACCTTTATAGTCAAAATAAATTTTCTAAAACAAAATCTGATTACACTACTTTTTAATTCAGAGCTTTTTGTTGGTTCTAGGAGATAGAGCTAACATCTTTTACCTGGTCCTTTCCGATGAATCCAACTCTCCCCTTTACCTCCCTCTTACTGTGCTCTCTTCTTACCTCCCAATTAAATATGAAGGCTACTCATTCACAAAAATCTGCTTCCTAGAATTGAGGTGTGGCTGTGTGGAGTCCTGCAGGTCTGGCTTCTGATTGGCACTCCTTGAGAGACGACTTACATTTGCATCTACCAGGGATTCCAAGGTCTTGTGAACTATACCTGGGCGTGTGCATTTGAATCACATAGCCTTGTTAGGGTTAACCTGTGGCTCAAATGCTCAGGGCACTTGATTTCTTCTACTCAGTTCATTAATTGCTTCTTCTTTTGCTTCATTGTTTTTAATTTCCACTTCCACTAAAATCTTTCTCTTCTGTTACTGAACTTTTCTGAGAATCCTGGCCTCCCAGTTTCCAAGTCTGGCAAATCTGTGTGTCCTTTGAAGATTTCCACCCCTTCCCACTCTCTGCATGAGCTCAGTTATATACCTAAAAGCATATGTGTTATATTTGGCTAGAATTTATTTGCTTTTTAAAAGGAGTTTTGTCTTTAAAACATATTGTCTGGCATATTTCCAAAATTGAAAAACACAATCATTATAAAAGAGAGTTAAGGGTAAATAACTCTTCCCTTTGAAATTGAATATATTCTGAACTGATGCCACTTTTATGTAGGAGTGGTAGGTAGGTTTTAGTGTATGTTACTTAGAGTGTATGCTTAAAAACATGAATTTATAGTGCTGTAGTTCAGTCCTGCCCAATAGATTATCTATAATGATGGAAATGGTCTATATATCTTTGTTGCCCATTTGCTACATGTGTATATGGAACATTAGAAATATAGCTAATGTGCCTGAATTTTTAATTTTAATTACTATCAATTTCAATAGTTATATGTGGCTACTGTTATCTTATTGGACAGTGCATTTCTAGACATCAACTTTCAGAAGCTGAGCCGGTGGGTGAGAGAAACAATTTTGATTTGTGTAGTATAGAGAAAAATAAGAAAGACTACATGGGCAAAAACCCTGAGATAAAGATGCTTGACGTGTGGGGCTATAATAGAGAAGTTTTAAATAAACTGGCTCAATTTGAAAAATGAGACATCAACAACAGAGAGAGCTGTTTTCAGTCATACTCAAATGTTAATGCGATCAGTCACCTGGAGAACTTCTTAAAAACACACATTGCTAGACTTAACGCCCACAATTTCTGATCCTGTAGGTTTGGGAAGGTCCAAGAATTTGCAGGTTTAACAAGTCCTCTGGTGACGCTGATCTTGCTAGTCTGAAAACAGTGGAGGCAATTGGTCCAGTTGTATCACAGAGTTGCTAGATCAGATGTGAAGATTACTTACTAAAGAGTAGCAGCTTTGACCTGAGTCCTGGCCCCCTGCTTCTGTCTCTACACACTTGCTTCTTGGTGTTTGGAAGGCCATAGTTCAAACTCCTGAGGAAGTGATCTAAAACAGTCCAGAAACCAGCTCTTCCAGTTATCATGGAAAGAAGTAATCTGTGTATTTTTTTTTTTTACCTGCGTATTTACCTAACTAATTTATGCAATTAGTAAGCTATTATTTATTAAATTGTGGTATTTTTTCATAACAATCAAAATAGGTCAATGTAGTTGGTACTCTTAGTTACCTACTCAGTACTCACTAGACTTCAGGGGAAAGCAAATGCCAGAGAATAGCTGAGAATGAGAAAGCTGAGCTGAGACCTGCAGCCCATTCTACCTCTTGGCCTCTTACTACTTGAAACAACATTCGACATTCTTAAAGTTTTGTTTTTGTTTTTAATCAGAGAGGTAAGCAATAGAGTCCTTTGTTCCTTCTGAAGCTATTAATCGAACAATGCCAGGAGTTAATTCAAGGAAGCTTTTTGGTATTCCTTTTAGGTTAGTAACATGAACTCATATTTATTTACTAATGACAGAAGAAAAGGGCCAGAGAACTTTCAGGCATTTCTCTAGTTACCTCCTTTACCAACTAAACTGTGAACTCTGAAGATACATTTTTTATATTGCTTCTGATATGATTTTTGGCACAGAGTAATTTCACAATAAACTATTGTGCAGATGCAATATAGACAAATAAATCAACACTTATTCTTTAGCATCAAGATAGGTGCTTTAAAGAACATTGCTTATATCAATTCAGATTAACTTTGTTTATGGAGATATACTAAGACTCAGCTATTAAGATTTATTTATCAAGGAAATGTAGAGATTACAGGATTATTTCTTATTCTAAGTCACTATGCTGATACACCACGTCTAATTTTTTTCCATTATGACTTGTCTGAAGAGCAAAATGGCAACTGACATGACCTATTTCCTTTCTCTCCCAATCAGATCAAATAACAAAGTAGTATAGATGGCAATAGGAACAGTAGCATTGCCATATCCTCTGGTTATATTTTTCAAATAAAAGAGAGACTTCCAGTGTGTCCTTTGGTATGATATAACACTAACCTTTAAAATGTCCTTTTTCTTTTCTTTGACATTCTGTTGCCCAGCAAAAAAATAACTGTGGCTTGATGACATGTAATGTCTGGTGGGTGATTGGGTAATGGCGACGTTGCCACTGATTGACCTATCTCTAGAGTTATAAGCATTGGCATTTACTTTTATATGGCAGATAAGTCATAGAATCAGCACAAACTTTTCCAAGTGTTGCTATAAACCTATCAAAACGGGAAATTATGTGCTTCTCAAATGTCTTGTCCAGGTTATACATATCCATGCTTTTCTTATCCTCTTATATCAAATTCATGTAATTGGATACTTCTTAACCTTGTATCAAATTGTATCAAATTCTTATATCAAATTCTGTCATGTAATTGGATACTTCTCAACCTTAAGTCTTAATTTATTTATAAATTGATGACAAAGAAAGGAAATACTGCATATAAAATAGTTTGTAGTATAATCTGCTTTATTTAAAATTCACATGTGATTAAAAAGTATTCAGCAGGTATGATTGGATATGTATGTGGCAGGCCTTTCTACTTTTTGTACACCTTAAATTTTTAGAAAGTTCCTAAATTATCCACTTCTGAAAATTCCATCAATTGGCTTTTTTTTTTTTTTTTTCCCCCTGCTTAGTGAAGACTTGCAGGGAAATGTGTTGCCCATTTCTGGTTATGCTCTTCCACCTAGCCATCACATTTGGAATTCTTTGAACCTCAGTCCTGGATCCTCTTCTCTTTTATCATATACTTCCTCAAATTTGGAATTCTTTGGCTTCAATTTCCATTTATATGCAAAGGACTACCAGATTTCCATAATCTTTGTACTCTGGATGTGTATATTCATCTGCCTAGTTGAATTTTTCATCTGCCTAGTTGAATTTTTCATCTGCCTCGTTGAATTTTTCATAAGAAATTTAAAACTCAGCATGTTCAAAATTTAATTCATGCTATACCTCTTCAAACCAAGTACTCATTTCAGTGATTGGCAGGAAAATTTACCCATATTAACAACAACAACAACAACAACAACAAAACATTTAGTTATCATTATCAATCCTTCTTCTCTCAAATTTCATGTTTTCAATTCCAGTTCATTTTCAAGTGCATAAGATTTTAAAAATATCCTTATTGATACAGTTTATATACCATGCAATTTACTCATTTAAAGAGCACATTTCAATGTTTCTTCTCATATTTGCAGGTTTGAAAAACCATCATCAGCAAACATAATTGGAATTTCATTCTTTGACAAAAAAAAACAAAAAACAAAAAAAACAAACCCAAACCAACCCCCTCCCCTCCAAAAAACCCCCTTTACCTATTAGCAGTCATCCACCACCCTCCCACCTGTTCTCCCAGGTATAGGCAATAACTAGTTTGTTTCTTTTTGGGGTCATTTTTAAACATTTAATACCAATGGAATCATCATAATTTCAAAGCTCACCCATATTATCAAAAATATTCCACTGAGTGAGTATCAATTTTTTAAAATCCATTCATCAGTTGATGGCTATTTTAACTATTTCTATTTTGGGGCTCTTATAAATAAATACTGCTTCCATGACCATGTATGTTCAGATTTTGTTTGTGATGTATATTTTCATTTCTCTTCACTGAGCTCCTGGGAATGGAATTGCTAGATTCACATGTCAAGAAACTACTAACCTGTTTTCCAAAGACTCAGCACTATTTTACGTTGCCACTACAAGTGCTTGAGAGTTTCTGTTTCTCCATTTCCTTCCTAACACTTGCTGTTTTGTTTTTAATTCATCCATCATAGTATGTGTGAAATAGAATAGTATGGCTTAGATTTGCAGTTTCCTAAAAGCTAATGGTATTGTGTATCTTCTCCCAAGTTCTTTGGCCATGTGTGTATCTTCTTTTTAAATATATGTTAAGTTCCTTTGTTATTTTAAAAACTGTAGTATGTGTCATTTTATTATTGAAGTATATAAACTTTTTATATATTGTGGATAAAACCCCCTTATGAAATACATGATTTGCAAAGATTTCTACCCATTCTGTGGGTTGTCTTTTCATTTTCTTAATGGAATCATTTTTTGTAGCAAATTTTTAATTTTGATGAAGTCTAGTTTTTCTTTTGTCATTTGTATTTTGGTTTTAGAGTTAAGGAACCACCAACAGAAGTCACAGATATTTTCTCCTATGTCTTATAGTTTTATTTTACACTTTAATTTATTATGCATTTTGAGGTAATTTTTGTGTAAGATGTTGATGTCATTTATTCATGTTGATATCCAGTTGTCTTGTACCATTTGTTGAAAGATTAGTTTTTACCCATTGAATTACCTTGGCATCCTTGTTTAAAATCAATTGGCCTAATGATTTTATTTCTGGACTTTTAATTCTGTTTCTTTGATCTACACCTTTATCAAGACCACCAGATCTTGATTATGACAGCTTAGTACTAAATATTTGTTATGGTTTGGATGTGAAATGTCCCTTGAAACTCAAGTGTGGTATGAGACAGTGCAAGATGGTTCAGAGGAAAAATGATTGGGTTGTAAGAGTCTTAACTTAATTGGTCAATTAATCCCAGATGGGATTAACTGAGTGGTCACTGGAGGTAGGTGGGATGTGACTTGAGGAAGTGGTTAATTGGGGCTGTGGCTATGGGGTATACATTTTGCATTTGGGTAGCTGACCTTTCTCGCTGCTTCCTGATTATCATGATGTGAGCTGCTTCCCTCCACCACGCTCTCCCCCCATGATGTTTAGCCTCACCTTGAGCCCTGAGGAATGGAACCGGCCTTCTATGGACTTAGACCTCTGAAACTGTGAGCCGCTAGATAAACCTTTTCCTCCTAAATTTGTTCCGGTCAGATCTTTTAGTTACAATAGTGAAAAAGCTGACTAAAACATATTGGAATCAGAAAGTGTGAACTCTACAACTTTGTTCTTTTAAAATAATACTTTGGTCATTCTGAGTCCCTTGTATTTCCATATAAATTTTAGTAGCAACTTGGTAATTTCCTAAAAAAGCCAGCTGGGAGTTTAATAGAAATGACATTGAACCTATAGATGAATTTGAAAAGTATTGCTATCTTAACAATATTATCTTTCCTGATCTATGACAATGTGGTAGCTTTCCATTTATTTGTTAATTCTCTTTATCAGTGTTTTATAGTTTTAAATGTACAAGTATTGTACTCCACCATCACACCTGATGTGCTTGAAATTTTAAACTTAAATTCTTTCTGTCTGTCTCTGCAGTCTCTCTCTGGTTGACCTTTAATCTTAACTACTCTCACTCCTTACACTTTCAGGAATTCTTAGATAACTGTTTATCGTTTTATTAGTTGTCTTTTCTCAACATGTTGTATATTAGCCATTCCTCAGTTGGATAGTCTACTATAGTACTGAACTCTGATTTCTACTTCTTTGTTTTCTTAAATCACAATGCTTAATTCAAATCTACATTCTCAGTTCTGTCCATTTTGGCCTCCATAATACCCTTAAAATAAGTTTCAATCATGGTATAAATCCTTCATAGTCTGGTGGTGTCTTGTCTCCAGGCTCACACGACACACGGGATACTGCTCTTCACCCTTTGCTCACCAGTCATCTTGTCTCTTGTCATTTCCTAGGTGGCACTGTCCTTCCTCTGTGGACAAGCTCTGAACAGATAATGCCCTCTACCTGGGTGGTCTCTTCCCGTCTCTCACCGGGATAACTCCACACCATCTTTCAGGTAATGGAGAAATCTCCTTTTCATTCTGTGTTAGGCTGTTTTTCATTAATTTTAACCTTCATGATAACAGCTTCTCTTAATGATGAACAATCGTTGGTTTAAGTACTTAAAGTATATTACAAACAACTGGACTGGGAGTAGTGGCACATGCCTGTAATCCCAACTGAGGAGCTGAGGCAGGAGGATTGCAAGTTCAAAGCCAAACTCAGAAACTTAGATCCAGTCTCAAAATAAAAAAATAGGGCTGAGGATGTGTCTCAGTGTTTAAGAGCCCCTGGGTTCAATCCCTGGTACTAAAGCAAACAAAACAATAACTGAAGGAAGGTAGGTGATCTTGTCTATTTTGCTCCAGTGTATTTTTTATGCCTGACACCTAAAAATGTCTGAAACAAAAATGTGCTGAATAGATGAATCCTTATTGCATATTCTGCCAAGTAGTTCCTGTGTACATTGTTTCCTGTGATTATTGAGACATGAATGGGAGTAGAAGCTGTTTGACTTGTTAAGCCCTAAAGACAATAGTAGTACCATTTTTTCTGATGGAAGGAATCTAATCAAGAGTTCTAAGGTTCAGGAACTTTCCATTTTCACTATCAAGTGTTTTTAGAAACATTCTCTGTAGCCTCAAGGAGGGAATCTTATTCATATCAGTTTTGCATTTGAAAATCTTCATCTTCTAACAGTCACTGAGAGAATGTCACCTACAAAAGACCAAGGTTCTAAGGTGCTTAATTCAATAGCCATATGGCTTTCAGAAAGTTATTTCACACCTTGGGGCTTCAGTACTCTAATCAGTGAAACAGTTATTTTCATGGATTATAAGTGAAAATCCCAATTCATAAAAATATTAGTTTTTCTCCTTGATTCCACCTCTCTCCCATCATCTCTACCCCTACGGGGTTTCAACCTGATAAGTACATGTTGAACTAATTTATAAATGTTTGAACTGGTGCTTTTCAAAATGGAATACAAGCATATGAGGAGTCCTAAGGATAATTCATTGAAATCCAAAAAGGAAACATTATCACTTTATAGCTATTTATATATAAAAAGTGAAGTCACACAAAAGTTTATTATACAGATAAAATGATTGATGTTGGTGATCTTAGTTCGTATTAGTAAAATTAAAAATGATAGAATTTAATTTCAATAAAACTAACCTTCACAGAATAGACCCGTTGCTTAAAAATATTCCTACAAAGAAACCTCTGTTTGAAAATAACTGCCAGACCTGAAAATTCACCTTTTTGTCAGGCATATATTGAGTAGGTCAGTAAAAACCAAATCATTCCAGTCTAATCATATGGTTGTATACCACCCAAAATTTAGCTTTTAAAATAATCACATTTAATTAGACCCTTCCTGGTAAAGATGACATATTCTTTTGTTCAAAGGGAGACAGAAACTCATTCCAAGGAGAAAGAATTTTGAAGATAGATATTTGAAAAGAAAAGGTTTTATTGCAAATATGTTACTCAAAAATTGTGATGGCTATTCACATAAAAAATATCTAGAAATCATTTTCTAACCAATTCCTAAGAACAATCACTAAAGGACTACAAAAATTTAACATAAAGTCAAATTTCCATAAAGTCTTAACCTAATTCATATCAATTGAAAAGTGTGTGTGATTATTAATGCAGCTGATGATATAATAAATTGCATTTAACTACTTTCCGGTATTTTGTTTTTAGCTAAAATGATAATAACAGTTCTTAAGACCAAGTACTAAGAAAGGAACATTGGGTATGCTAACATTAATACTTAGAACTGAAACACTTTAGAAAGCTTTTGACCCTAAGCAAATAGTTTATTTACAAAGATATTTGTCTCATTTTTTAAGCATTTTATTTCATTCATATTTTCCAATGTGTTAGTACAATAGTATGTTAAAAGGATCTTAAATTATCCTACATATACTGAAGGGGCATGCTCAGTTAATGTTTTCCTTTTTCCTGATAGGAATGAGTGTTGAGAAAAGTATGGAGAACCCTAGAAACAACTTTGGTAAAGGATCTGTTAATTATACACCTTTGCGAATGCTTATTGATCTTCTTTTTCCTTTTCTCTGACATATTCTTTATCTCATCAGCTTTTAGCCTCTAGTTTTATTTTCCCCAAATCTTTAAGAATCATGGTTCTCTTTCTTTAGGACTTTTGTATTTCTTCCATGCTTTTTAGGGAGGTCTCGTTACTACTTAAGTTAGAAAGGTGTTCTGATAGCCTTTCATCCTCTTCTTTGGCTGGAGACCAGCTCCTAGTCAGAAAGCATATAATTGGCTAATCCCTCAGGCAGTGAGGCAAACATAGCACATCCCTGCAGGTCACTGGAACAGGACGCCTTGGTATCCATTACCCCTGAGAATCTAGTTGAACTATTTTTTTTTTTTTTTTTTTCCTTCACCTCTGGCAGGCTTCTCTTAAGCAGCTCCAATTGTCAGGTAATCTTTGCATTAGTAAATGACTTTAATTCACAGGAATATATCAACCTCTATCCCCTTAGGTAACTGTAACTAAAACACTGAGGTCCCAGGGAACTGTCAAAATCTCTCACTTGCTGTTCTACCTCATTTTGAGACGTTTGTTTGCAGCTCAACTCGTAAGGTATTTATGTTTTTTAAAACAAGAATTACAAAGCGATTTTGAGAAAAACTTGGTCTTTACATTTTGCCATTTTATTTGGGTATTAATAGATTTATGTGGAGGTATAAATTAAGATGAGGCTAATGAATAAAAATCTGAGTTAAGCACATACAATGCTCTAACTGAAATAATTATTTAAATTAATAAATAAAAGGAAGTAGCAGGGAAGGAATGCCTCCTTTGTCTCCTTCTCCTCTCAGGGTGACATTCTCCTCAGCTGAGATGAGGAACAGTGGACAAGAAAATGGAGGGCAGGTAGTAGCAGTAAATCAAAGACCTATTGAAGAGAGTACCAGCCTCCCTCATGAAAGATCACTGAAAGGGCTAACTTTCCTTCTGGAAAATGCTCCAGCATTTAAAGGAAGACCAACAGCAGGAACTGAAACACATGGCCAAATTCCTGGGAGACAGAAAGGGGACAAAAATTAGAGAGTCATTTGCTCAATGATGCTGAATAATATTCATAACTGATGCTCCAGTTTAGGGTTTGATCCCCACGTGCTCTCCTTTTAAAATAGTGGCTAGACCTCTGACATGTCTTGTATCTGTTCAAAAATGGGTGGAAAAAAAATTATCAGGCAGTCATTTGGCTTCTTTTTTCTTATGGTGCCAAAATCCATTTTGTTATTTAAAAGAAAAATCCATTTCCTATGAAAATGTTTTTACACTTATGATTGATGGCTATCATGTTCACATGGCTAGTATCACATCCCCATAAATATTTATAGCCAATTTATTTGTGTGTGATACTGCAAAGTTATCAGAATTCAAAAAACTGTTTCCATTCACCTTGTAAGTCATTAGATAATGGCTGCTGCCATAGGTAAATTTTTGACCCAGAAGACCAATGGTCTGATCTCATGAGACATTTCCCTATCTTTTCCATTCAGCTACTGACTTAAGAAATATGTTTAGGTTCTTGGCAGTTTATTATATCCAGAAGGAAACTTGACTTACATTTTAGAGGTGAAAAAATCTGAAAGTGCAGAAAACTCAAAATAGCACTTACCTTTAAGATAAGTGAAATGCATTCAAATTTAAAGCATAGTTACCCTTTTGATTAGTAACTTACAGTCTATAAACATGTGGTACTGCTTAGTGAAAAGGTGCTACATAAAAAACAACTATAGTGTGGTGTGAAAATTATAACTTACTTTTAAATGTCTTTTAATGCCAATTTAACCATTTGAGTTAAAAAGTCTTGATATTTTCACTATGAAAGTTTCCAAATTAACTAGAAAGTTTTTTTTTTCCCCTCTTGCTAGCACTGTACAGAATTTAAATAGGATTACTTTAAATCAGTAGACTGGCCTGCATGAATATAAAGGCAGACATATAAACTAGAACTTTATTATTTTGTCACCACAGTCCCATAGGTCATCAAGTTAATTAGATTAAGTATAAAATTCTCTAATCAGTTCTGGGTTTTAAAACAAAGGATCAAGATGAGCTACTTTTCCATTATTAGTGGACAACAAAGACCGGTTAGAGGGAGAGAACTGCACTTAGATATGTCTGTTTCTTTTCTTGCATATTCCACTATGTGACATTACATCCCAGAACATTTTGCTTTGATGCATTGTCTCAGATCAAATGAGGAGAAAGGGAGTTAGCTGAGGAAAGGGGGATTTTAGGGGTACCTAAGTAGGTTCCAAAACAAAGCAACAACTCGGTGGATATAGAGACAAATTTTGGGAACAAAATCGCAAGGTCTACAGGACTAGAGAAGAGAGAGCATAAGACTATTCATGGAAGTCTCCGGAGCCATGCATATGCCAGGCTCAGATTCCCTCAGGTTATTTGTAAACTGGTTGAGTGTTTGTTGAATGAACATGAGCACCTGCCTCCAACATGCAATGTGGCGTAGCATGGATGAGACTCCCGAGTGCTCTTTGTGATTGGGTAACCTGTGTCACAGCCTCCTTCATGGTCCTGTTCAGGCAGGTGATGGGTGAATATTTCCTGGGACTTTCAAAAGGAGGCTGTCATTGTTTAGAGAGTAGAATTCTCTCCCTTAATAAAATAGAACCAATCTCAATTTGGATTGTAAAATATACTGCATTCTTTATTTCTGTTGAAGAAAATATGCAGAACTCCAGTTTGAACTAGTTAATCAGGTTTCACTTTCTTTGGAGAAAAAAATTACTTTTATAACTCAAATAAATAGTATTTGAGTTCAGGTTGGTTTAAGTTCAGCAAGAAAGGATCTTCTGACTGGCAGCAATTGTTATTATTGGAAGTGGGGAAGTTCAGAAAAATCTTGAGGATTAGTGAAAATATATTAAGAAGATAACATAGGCCAGGGATATAGATGTGAGGAGACGCAGTGGAACCTTTAGAAGTCAGTTTCAGCATCTCTTTCTAATTATAATGTTACCGTGGTCAGGATTGTGTGCCTCTTAGCAAGTTAATATGAGATCTATGTCCATCTTTCATCTGTGACACTTGATGCCTTCCACAAGGAAATAGTCTCCCATTAGTGAACATGGCTAAGGGCTCAAGTTTCTCCACTTTTGCCAGCTCCTCTTATTTAAAGTTTTTTCTCTTTTATCTAATTTATTTTCGTAAACAATTGTTGTGCTTCATAGTTCAGGTTCTGGGTACTACTTAAGATTTTTAAAAAAACCGATGAATTTTTTTGTTTCTCCAAGGAAAATAAAATTAAATGCTCATATTTTATAGATGAACTTAATATTTTGAAATTCAAGCAAAGATTCAGTTTTTTCATGTCACATCACAGCATCAGATTGGATGACACAAGTGACAAAATTTAAATAAAGGACCCACATGTGACTTGAGCTAGTGGGGGAGGTAGATGAAGAGATTAGTAATGAACTTTGATTGGCACACTTAGTGCAAATGAGAGATGCTTTTAGAACCAGGCAGTATTGGTGAAATGGTATGTGTAATTTTTTAGGTGTAGATATGGTTTAAGAGACTTTTTCAAAGTATGTTGACATGCTAGCCCTGCAGAATGTGACTTAATTATAGATCAGACTGGAACTGGGACAGCTAGGTTAAAAACAATGACAGTCACATAAGAGAAATACTGAGAGCAGAGACCTCTGAATGGAGAGGAGAGGCTCCATTCTGGAGAGACTTTGGAGACACCAGGTAGAGCATTTGGATATGAAGAAGGAGAAGGAGGGATAGATGTGCTACATTGTTTTAACAGGCCATCAGATATAATTATGAATGCTAAAATAAAATGTGGGTCACTTTCACAGCAAGCCAAGTTCAAAAATAAAAATGAAAACTTGTGTGCAAGGTATTATTCAAAGAAGTGTGCACATGTGGGCACAAAAATAAAAATAAAAAAGGTGTAGATGCTGTGGGCTATGTCCTTGGAATTCCTTCTTTGTTTTCAAAAATCCCAGCAACTGATGGTTATCAAACACCTTCTGCTGAACTTAAACTGCTCAAACACAAATACTATTAATTTGATTGATAAATGTAAACAAAAACAAAAAGAAAACTAACAGTAAATATGATTAAAACATGTTAATGAATTAAAAAAAAAACTGGAATCAGAAGACCTTGCTTTGTCTTTGACAGTTCTATATGATAAATAATATTTTATGTGAAGCAATGTTGAATTGTGCTACTTGTTATTTGAGCATCTTCTTGTCATCTTGAATAAGAAAATGAACCCCTCAGGACCATGATCTCACTATCTATAAAATGGAGATAAAGAATCATATATCTCAATGTTTTGGGGAGGATTAAATGAAATTAAATGTATCAAGTACTAGCATTCAGAGTGCCTGGGAGATATTGTTTGTCCAACATAGGTTAGTAGCATATTCCTTGCACTGATTTTTTCTTTTTCTTTCTTTAAAGATTAACCTACATTGATAAAAGAAACATTTACAGAGCATGGCCTCACAGATAATATGAAACCCACAGTGCTTCAGGTTTTTTGGGGGAATTTATTCATAGAGAAACTTCCCTTAGGCTTATGAGAGAGGAGAGGGCACAGTTATCAAGGCTGATTATTTGTAGATGTTAAGAAGAACTTGCAGCCAGAGTACATTGTCTAATGACAGCTCTTAGGAAGTTTCCCTTTTCGTGAGTCTCAGTTTCACTTTTGTGAATCTCTATCATAAAATTTATTAGTGTATTAATAAAACATATCAGTGTACTAGATATGTTGCTGAGGAACAGGCCAAAGTTTAATGCAAAACACATTCCACTTTTTGTATAGGTAATTTCTTCCTGGAAACCACCTGAATTCTTCACACACGAGAGGAAGGCTGCCCTCTGTCCCTAGGCCATTTGTTTACCTTTGTTCATTCTGGGATCTCCATTGATGGGTGGCACTTTCTCTTCAACCAGTGATTTTCACTTAAGGAGGACCATGATGTCATCTGCCTGAAGCATGCAGTCAGTCGATTCATGTTGGTTTCTTTCTGCTTTTCTGCCATGTTGTCTGGAGGCATGATCCAGTCTTTCTACTTTCCAGACTGCCAGCCTTGTCTTTCTCTTTGTAGCCTAGTGAATGTGGAGGTGACAGTGGTAGGGGAAGTAGAGGAAGAGGTGCTTATGTGTGTTGGAGGATAAAGGGTTATGTTACTTGAGAGAAAGAAGTACTCTTTCCTCAGCTCCTTGCTCAGATTATCTGTTTGTATCACTGACCCATTTCCCTTGGACAGCAATGAATACAAGAGGATGGAAAGAGAAGAAACTAACCATGCTGACTCATCACTCAGCACACCCCAGGAGATTTGACTTTCAAGCTCACCAGTATCTTTGAGAGAACATATATATTTTAAAATCATGTTTTCCATGCCAATTCCTAGCACAGTACATAAACATTGCATTGCTAAATAAATACCTTATTGGGCAAAAGATTAGTGAGGTCTTCCACTAAAAAAATCATAGGACATGATCACCTATCATTAAGTCCTTAAAAATTTCACATACTACATTTTGTTTTAAATAAGAGGTTCTATTTATGGAAAAAATATTAGAATAAAACTTCTAATCAATGCTTGTTTTTGATGCATAGATCATTTACAGAATAAAACTGGCAAACTAGAACTAGTAAAAGAGTTGAACAAATTTTTATCAGGATATATGATACAAATATGGAATATCATAACAATCTAATTTTCTAAAGTCATTGAAAAAAGAAGTTCTATTTGTTTTTTTGAAAATCTTAACTCTATAAAATGAAGCCAAAAAGCCCTAGTGGTATAATATTTGGTACTTGGGATAAAATTTCTACTGGGCATTAAAGATGGTTTATTAGTCAGCTACTGCAGGGATAATGCTGCACAGTAACATACCTCAACAATAAAAAACACCAAATCTTTATTTTTTTCATTCACATGTCTGTGGATTGGATAAGATAGTTTGCCTCAGGCTTCTCTGAGGTCAGATCTGCTCTGGAATTCTTCTTGAATCAGCAACTACCTTAGGAGAAACCCCAAACACAAGCTAAGCCCTGCAAGCAAATTTAAACCTCCCCTCACTTCGGGTTTTCTAACACTTTCTTGATTAATCCAAGTCCTATATCAAGCCTAGAGGTGAGAGAGTGATCAAATGCTATTCTCTGATTGAAAGACCAAAGACATGGTAATGGAAGGGGAGGGGAGGGCAGAAATAATCATAGGCATATAACATGAATTCTTTATCTTTAAATCATTTCAGCTGGAAGCTTAAGATGACCATGACAAACATGAAATTTTGATAAAATTATGTTATGGAATATGAGAACAATTTTATTTTGAAATCAACATATTTAATATACCATGCATTTTTAAAATGTGCATACATATATTATGTCTTAAAAGTTCAAAAATTAATATACAAATCATTTGACTATTTTCACAACTTATCAAGTAAAACTGTCATGAAAGTCAACTTCCAAAATTTAGTGTGAAATTTAAGTATGAGATAACAGTCCAGGGTGTGTGTCCCAAATCAACAGAGGTGCTACTAATCCAAGTTATCCAGATACCTGGGCTACGGTGCCTCTGTCATATTGAAGGCCATGGTGATTTTCCCCATCAAGGTTATTTAGAAGACCTGAGAATGTTGTTCATAACTTAGATCCATGGAAATATTTAGTAGCTTAAGGGAGTTGGGCAGTTCAGTCTAGCTAACAAGGAAAAAGAGTGAAAAAATTTAATGAACAGATTACGGATCTCTGCAGAAATAACAGATTTGAGTTACCTAAAAAGTTTCTGGCTCTTCTAGTTAGGAATATGATAGAATAATTGCTTTATACTTGGGTATATGTAGTATTTGTTAAATATGAACAGAATATATATTGAAGAAAAAAATTAATTTCTTTGACAATACTTATCTAAAACGTGAGGGAAGAAAATGGAAAAGTGCAGATTCAGCAAGAAATTCTGTGGTTTTTACTTTTAAAAACATATTGCTTTGACTATGACACATAATGGTAAATGTTGAGTGGATAGATTTCAGTAATTCGGACATAATAAAATACATAACCCATTATAAAATTTTAATATAAATAAAAAAGTTGATTTGGAGTTTCAAGCTATGGATTACTAGGATCCTTTTTCTTTTTTTTAAATTTATGGTATACAATGGGAATTTATCTCAGGAAGTGTCAAAATATGTTCTATAATTGCTTACATCTTAATTATGACTAATTACATGGCCTTTATTCATACAACCTGGGGAATTTATCCTGTTTGTTTTGTGTAGGTTTGGAATTTGGTGCAATATGATATTTAGCAATGGAAGCTTTTGAATGACATCCTGCTTATAAAAGAACTGAAATAAAGAATTTTTTTATATCTTAGATACACTTCATAATTCATGTCCATATTTTAACTGACATAAATAAAATGGTATATTTTCTAAACATGTGTAGATTACAATCAAACTTCTATTTATACATAGTAAGAAAGCAGTGTTTAACTTTCCAATAAAGGGCAACCATCTTTTTTCTAAGTGAGTTGCTTTAATTTCACCATGAAACAACAAGCTTTATAACCATTTTTTCCAAATGTAGCCATTCTAAAATATTCAGTGTTAGCTGTGCTTTTTCTCTATTTAAAAATATTGCTGCATATAAATTCTTTCAGAAATGGAAAAGCCACCCAAAGATGCAAAAAAGAGCAAAATGAGTCATGTTTTACACAGAAAGATTACAAATTTATTGTAAGCTTTAGAACAGATACATACTGATATAGAAATTTAACTTGTATTTTTATTAATGTATCCTCTATGGAATTAACTTTCAATAATTAAGTAGTAACTGAGCCAGAAGATTTTTAAAAGAAGCAAGTATACCAGCATACTTCAAACAGGATAATTGCAAGATCATTATTTTTGGACACTGTTTTTTAGATATATCATGTTTCTTGAGTGTTTTTAGTTATTGGAAGGGAAACAGGCATTATCTAAAATTATGAAGCGATTATCCAAAAGTACAGCATACTCCTAGAAAGATATTGACATTCCTCAAAAATTGTTGGGCCATAACAGAGTCAAGAACAAAATTAATTCCTGGTTACCACCTCTTTCCCTACTCCCCAATGAGTCACATTAAGTTTCTCTTTCATTGAGCTTTTTTTTTTTTTTATTTCCTGGAATCATCCCAAGGCAACCCATACTGACTGAGTCATTACAGCATGTCTTACTCTATGATATTGTGATGCATTTATATAGTACAGTATATAATTGACTTTTAACAACCTTAATTGGTCACACAATTCAATAACTGCATGTAGCAGGATCAAATTCTCCAACACTGCACATTATTTAATTTAAGGAAATTGTTAGCCATTTTATATATATATTCATCACATTCTTTTGAAAGTGTTCACCTAGTTCTATCCTCAATACATGGTACCTACTTCAAGTATAAAACACACAACACACACACAAATTTTGTTTATGACCAAAACTCTGTTTAAGCCCCATCTTACTGTCAAAGGAAACTAATCTACATCACAAGATTAATGTGAGGATTAAGTAAATTCATGTGTGGGATGTTCTTAAACATAGATTTTCAGAGAATTTTATTGTTAGTGACAAAGCTTCTGTTTATTCAGAAATTATCACTAAAGTACCTTACCTACAGACGGTAAGTAAAGAATTATCAAGCTTACAAAACTGAATAAGACGTGGTTTTTTGTTCTGGAGAAAATTTACAGTGGAATAGGGGGTATACCAATTATTTATTGTTGCAAAATAAAACATCCCTAGGGTGATCAATGACCCAGTTTACTTGGAATTGAGATTTCTGGGACACGTCATTTAGTTTTAAAATGGAACTTGTCAGAAGTAAACTGGGGCTGAGAGATCATCATAAATCCATCCCAAATTTCAGTGGCTTAAAGCAAAAATGATTATTGTTTCTCATGAGACAAGCCTTCCTTTGGTGCCTGGGCTTCTTTAAGCAGCCACGTTCAGCTGGAGGTAAGGCTGGGTCTGAGCAATCCCATGGTCTCTTTTACACCATGGATTTTTCACAGCAAGGGTCTTTCAGAGAGAGCAGGTCCCAGTGCTGAAGCAACTCATCAAACCTCTGCATATCTCACATTTAAATGGTCCTGTCCCCTTGGCCAAACCAAGTTATGAGAAGGAACATAGACATGGGTATGGGGGAGTGGTATTCTCTGGGAGCCAGAGTCTTCCTGCCAATAGCTCAAGTGGCATTAGTAGAAGTGATACTAAGGAGCAAAAGAGAGGGAAAAGTTGTGTGTTTGGATTTGGAATGCAGACCAGAGTCAGAGTTCTGCAATGCTTGTTTTTCATGACTCATGTACCTAACTGCTGGGAGTTTCCTTTTGTCACCAATATCTTACTCATTCCAACTTCACAGGGTTATTATACTACAGAATTAAAAGTTTAAGAATCAAAATACAAAATACTTAAACAACTAGAAAAATGATGCTGGACTATATCTCTTTTTACCACTTAAATATTTTAACAAATCTTAAAAACAGTCCCAGGTGGGCACTGTGGCCCATGCCTATAATCCCAGGGGCTTGGAAGGCTGAGGGGGAAGGATTGAGAGTTCAAAGTCAGCCTCAGTAATGGTGAGGTGCTAAGAAACTCAGTGAGACTGTCTCTAAATAAAATTTAAAAAAGGGTTGGGGATGTGGCTCAGTAGTTGGGTACCCCTGAGTTTAATCCTCTGTACCAAAAAAAAAAAAAAAAAAAATCCCAATAACTTGTTACTTATCTATTAAGCCTTCAAAAATATTTAATTTTCATCACTCTTCCAATTCCTTAATTGCTTTAAAAAATGGATAATTTCCACTTTCTGGCACATGCCTTAACTAGAAAGCAGTATTTGAACAAACTTTGAAAAAAAAATATCAAGAATACAGAAATTATTATGTCCTAGGTTTGAATATCATATTCTCTAATGCATTTTAACATCATGGTAAGCCTCAAATACTGTGATTTAGGTATGTTCACTCATGTTAAACTCTTTTCTATTTTAATTTGTCCTTTTTTAAAGGCAAAAATTGTGCTTTGAACTTATTAGCTTATATTCACATAATTATTTAAAACCTATGAACTTGATTTTTTTCAATATAACTTGGGTAGAGTATATCTGTTTGAAATTCACTTCATAATGCTTAACCATTTGTGTTGTATGCTTTTTTGGATTTCTGTTTCTTTAGAATAAATCCATTATATAATATTTTTACATAGGTAAAATCAGTGAATAAGAATCTGTCTTGTAAGGGTTTCTATGTCAGATTTACCACTGATTGGTGTGCATTTTTGAAGAAGTTACTTAAATTTTATGTGCCTTTTCTGTTACCATTTAATGGATAATAATAATGCATCTTAATATATAATAATATATAATATCATGATAAGAATACATATCATGTGGTATTGCCATGATAATTTAGTTACTTAATCTATATTCTATGCTTATAATGAGGTTTGGTTAAAAAATAGTGGTTACTTAAATGTTACCTTTATTTCTACCATCATTACTAAAATAGGTAAACTCTTGAAAAGTACAAAATTCTTTTTGATATACCATTCTCTATTTACAAAATTCAGAATTCTAATGTGATTTTCCAGATCGGGTGCCCTTTGATTTATCTTTAATAATAATTGTGTGCATTCAATTGAGAATGCAATGATTAAATTGCAGATTATTGTCTGTTCAAAATAGGACTACTGTTAATTCTGCAAACATTTGTTGAGAGCCAAGTAGGCATCATCTACTTGCACCCTGACCCCTCCCTGTCTTATATTTTGAGAACGGGTCTCAGTTCATTCACCACTTCGACTCTTGCCATCTCCTGAGTGATGGCAGCCTTGACTCCATGCTCAGATTCCTGTTCTTCCTTCCAGTGTACTTCACCCTCAATGCCAACGTTAGCTATTCACCGTGGCCACACTGTAGAGTTGTGCATCACTCATTATCCTGTCCAACGCAGAGTGCAGGGACTGCAGTCACACTTGTGTGGATACCCTTAATTCTCTTCTTTCATTCCTCTTTCATCATCATTGCCCAGAAAATTCCAACTCTAAGAGACTGCTCTTAGCTCCCTCCACATTTATCACCCTCCCCAGTATCCTTATTCCATTAACACTCCTTATCTCTGGTTCCACTAAAAACAGTTGTTCATGCTTCTGTCAAAGTGTTGTTCTTTCCATCTGACCACTATTCAGTCTCTTTCAGATTTCAGATAGTTTTACTTCCTTTCTTTTCTGTGTCTTCAACATCTCTCTACTGCAAGCTTCCCTTCAGTATTCATGTGTGCTAAAATATTTCTCGTCTTCAAAAAATAAAGCAAATAACCAACAGACTTTACTCTTACCAAAAATCTTTTTCTAGAAGAACACACTCTCTCTGACAAAGATTTTCTCTTCAGTAGAACCCTAGCCAGGCTCCTCTGAGGGCTTTTCAGGACTAGGTCAACATCCTTTGGTGACCCTAGTCCCTCATCCCTAAGGAGGAGAATATTCAAGGCTGCCATAAAAATGTAGTGCTCCTCACAGCCAGCACCTGGAGACGGGGCCTCTATCTCCTGCCTCTTTGGGAGGGTAGGAGCCTAATTCAGAAAGTGCCGGTGAACGGACTCAGATGTTTCTCAGGTGGACCAACTCTTCTCAGGTTTTGTAACTATTTGCTTCCCTCACTCGGCTCCAGTTCCTGCCATTCCCCCTCATTAATATATTCTTTTAAAACACCAAGTTTTTTCTGTCCAACGTGGACTGGAGCTCACTTCTTTCCCTTACTCTCAACAGCTAATTAATAAAATCTGTTTTCACAGATCTAACCAATGTCTGCTGTGTTCATCTTTGACTTTTCTGCCACCTCATCAGCAGTTGAAGTTTTAGGTGAATTAGCTCCCCTTTTCAGTTCTCATTTATGTTTTGTTTTAAAGGAGAGTCTTCCTCACCTCCTTATTTGCGTAGTCACTGAAGACATATTTGTTAAATGCCTGTTCTGTGTCAGACACTGTCCTGGTAGAGTCGGGAGTGCCAGGGTGGAGTGGCAGCTGCAGGCTGCAGTATCCAGATACTTACGGCAGCATCTGAAGGAGGTGCTGAGAGGAGCAATGATGGCATCGGGAGGAATCATGTTCCAGGCAGAAGAAGAGCCAGTCCTAATGTGGAAGCAGGTGGAAATACGCCTGGCATGCCCAAAGCACGTGGAGGCTGATGGAACTGAAGGAAGGAAGAGTAAAGGGGATTAAAGGCAGAGATGTGATAGGCCCCATATCATATCAAATCATATCACTTGTAAACTTGATGGACTACCTGATTTTCCTGTTGAGGGAAACAAGCCGTTCTGGGGGTTTTGCCTTTGTGTTTTAAAAGACTACAGTATTGCATAAAGAGATGAAGAAAGAAACAGACCAGACTCTGACGGTTATCTTGGCAAGGTCACAAAATACCTCCTTGCTCCTAAATCCTTTTCAGTCCTCATCCAGATTTCTGGCAGTTGGTATCACTGTGGACCACTCATTCTGTTTTGTCATTGTAACTCCACCTATTCTTAATGTTCTTCCCGTAAATCTGGCTTTTTTCTCCTTTGCCTTATTTTTCATCTAAATATTGGTATTCCTAAGGATTTCACTCTACCATTTACACAGTGGCTTAAATGGGTGGTTAAGCGAGTAAAAAAAAGACACTTTCAATTCATTTGACTTGTTCACCTGCCTCAAATACTTACTAGGTATGTGTTTTGGGGAGATCAATGAAGTTCTGAGTTTCTATAGAATGGGAAAACAAAGTGACAGGCACCAAACTGCTGTTAAGAAGATGAATTAGGTGCTTTGAGGACTGGACTAAATGTGCTTAATCCAGAACCTGGAACACAGTGCACGTAAATGATATAATTTTACTGCCTGGTGATGCAAACGATTTTCAAGTCTTCAGTTTCCATAAAGTACCTGATGACTTCCCAGTACATGACTTAAAGCCATGTGTACCACATACAATTTCTGCAATATTGGACACATATCTAGAACTCCCTATTGGATATTTCCAGCTCAATTATTCATAAACATTTTATTCTCAGCATAATGAAAGTAGAACTAATCCTTGTCCCTCTTTCTTCCAACCAGCTTTCATTCCTTTGTTCTCAAGCAGCAGAAAATGGTGCTAACCAAGGTCCCCAAGACAGAAACTTGAACATCATCTTGGTTTGTTCTTTTTATCAGAGAGACACCATCAATTACTAATCCTCATCAATTCTGGACCATAAATATCTTTTTAACTCATCCACATTTTTGTATCCATTCAGCAATTGCCTTAGCCCTGCATTACTGAAAACACCTAAACTTTCTTCCTGTATTTACAATTGCCTTCCCCAATTCATTAATATCTTGAAGCCATTTTTCAAATGCAAACATTATTGCATTGTTTTCTAAGTTTTGATCAACAATCTTAATTTGACCATGGAATAAAGTAGCACTCTTTCACATGACTATTTCAGTTAGCTTTTTCATTACTGTGGTCAAAATACTGGCCAAGAACAACTTGAAGGAGGAAAACTTCATTTGGCTTCAGGGTATCAGAGGTCTCAGTCCGTAGATGACCAACTCCATTGCTTTGAGCCCCAGTGATGCAGCACATCCTTGGGCAAAAGCATGGCAAAGGGAACTGATCCCATCCTGGTGGTCAGGAAGAGGGAGGAGGCTGCCTAGAAGATGCACCCTTCCAGAGCATGCTCCCAGTGACCCACCTCCTCCAGCCACACCTCAACTGCTAGAGTTATCACCCAGTCAGTTCATTCAAACTGGGATGGACTGATTAGATAAGAGCTCTCATGCACTGATTATTTTATCTCTGAATAGTCCTGCATTAACACAGGAGCCTCATATCCAAACTATAACAATGACGATCAATCCTCTCCTCCTGTTAGCTCACCCTTTTCTCAGTACCCACTTTATACCACGTTTTTGCCATACAAAACTACTTTAAAACATTAACAAAGCTTTTCCTTGTGCCTGGAACAACCTGCCATGCCTGTTCTTTCATCTGGGAAGATTTGTCCTCCCTTCTCACTGAAGTCTCTCTTGGATACCTTCCATGAGTTCTAATAACACTCTATGCTTCTATCATTGTCATTGTCACCTGATTTAAATTATCCATTCATTAATTTTCTATAGATTTTAGACTTCACAAGTGCTGGTCCATGTTTATCTTGATAAGTTCTAAATCCCAATACCCAGCACATTCTTAGAACACATTAAAACCAAAAGCAGAAATGTTCATGGTGGTTTCTAAGTGCTTTGGTGGCTCCTAATGATATAGAGACATTTAATTAATTTAGTGAAGTTATTTCTGCATGCCATATAAAATATGCTTATTTTATTTTCTTGTCTGTAATATTGTCATTAAGATAAAATTTCATTACACATGATTTGGCCACTGGCATTAGAGAAACATTTCAGGTTCTTTTATAACCCTGAGGCATTAGAAGTCACTTTCAGAAATAAACCTTAAGAGGGGATTGAGTCTTATAAAAACCCAGAACCCTCCCAGTTTAGTCCAGAATTCTCATGTATTTCATACACTCATAACGTATTAACAGAATATCTGTTTAGTCAGGAGGAACTTACGTGAGGGAAGAAATATAAATGCATATAACAAAATCAGAGAAATGAAAAACTGCTTGATTCTGGCTCAGAATGGACACAGCTTTTAACTTTAATTCTTCAAATATAACCTCTTGTTATATTGGAAATAATATCCTCTTGTTTCCTTTTTCTTTGGTTCCTGATTATTTACATCACAACATATTCAGCTCTATTTAGAAAGCCAAGAAGTATCCTAGCTATCTCTTTCTCTCTTACCTTTTTTGTTCAGGTAGACTCTTCTTAAAACATAGTTCTCTTCTTGGTGTCTTTCTCCCTCTCTGCTTCTCTTATCCTCATCATTCATAGTTTCTCAGTCAGACTATCAACTTCTTATTTATCACCAGACTATTAAAGAATTATGCACAATCCCTACCCCTCGATATAAATTCAGGCTGCTTTCTCATTGACGCTATGAAAAAGAAATGCATTCTTCTACAATGGTATATGAGCACTTGAAGCATGGTCCCAATCTGACTCCAGACTACCTTCCAGTCTGAGTTCTTGCCATTCTCCATGGTCACTATTCCTCCTCCCAGTCCCCAGACCTTTAGGCATCAGAAGATTCTAACCTATTAAATTTCAAATCTTAATAGGAAGATCTCCCCAAAATTTGCAGTCTAAATTATCTACAGTCAGCTTCAATTTTGCCACTTTGTTGAGCCATTTCTGATTTCTGTGAAGACTTAGTTGCTAAAAGGTTGCAGCAGTAATTCACAGCTATTAATCTAATAGAATGCATTAAATTCTTGGATTCTGAAGTTAAATTACCTTGGTTTCCTTTCCAGTTCTATCATTTGACAGTTGTACAATCTGTTAACCTCTCAGCATTTCTATTTCCTCATGTGTAAATTGGAGGTCATACTAATAAAACCTAATATGATTATTCCAAGGAATAAATGAAATAATTTCATAGAGGCTTGAAATTGTTCCTGACAAGAGTGTAATAGTGCCGGACTTTAAATGATTTATTTATTTTGATCTACTTTTTTTCCCTACTAAATTTTGAGAACTTTGATTTCTGAAATAATATATTCCTTTTCTTATAATCTTCATTGTTGAGTAAAATCTTTAGAGTAGGCATTGCTATTTATTGGAAACTGTAATAATATAGAAATATATGCACCATAGTTATCCCACAGTACTTGTTTACTACCATATCAAATAAAAGCCAGTGGATTATAAAAGTATTCATGAGGAGGTAACATTTTATGTAGACCTTAAATAGTGTAGCCAGGGCAGGAAAATCCAAAGGAAGAGGTCGCCATGATCAATGATAGAGCTGGGCAAGATGTAACCCAATGTTATGGCATAGATATGTATTTGTAAAGTAAGTATACAATATAAAGAACTTGAGTGGTAGAAGTTTATTTCAATGCAAGTTAAATATTTTAAACAGGAAGTATTCAGGACCATAAAGGTGTTCATAAATTAATACTAACTTGAAAATTGATTCAAATCGGAAGAGCCTGGAAGAAGCAATTGTAAGATAGTTTGAAGTTTTAAGTCTTTAGTATTTGAAGAACTGTTACATTTAATGCTATGTTCAGGGAGACCAGAGAGAGAAATTGGTTTGAGGATAAGAAATAAGCTAAATTTCAGGCATGCTCTTTTTGAAATATATTGATACTAGAGTGAACATATTAAGAGAAATATATGGAATTCAGAAGAAAGATGTGAGAATCAGATATATAGAAGAAATATTTGATATTGTGAGGGGTGAAGAAATTATAAAAGAAAAATGAGGAGAAGGCATCAAACTCTGAAGATTTCTAAATTTCAGTGCTGAGAGAAAAGAGGAATAAGAAGATGATTCAGTAAAGAAATGGTCAGACAATAACACAAGAATGAGAAATCTACAGCATCACAGAAATCAAGGTAGGGCAATTTTGGGAAATGAGAATTATGATAGATACTGATTCTGCTGAGAAATGAATGTAAGAGAACGAATGGCCATATGAAAAGCTATTAGGATTTTGTGGACTAGCGTCACACGGGCCCTGGATTTATCATCTGGTCCTGCCTCTTCCTGGTTGTGATTCCTTGGGTAATTGAATTCTCTAAGCCTTAGTTACTTAACAGGGAGAATAATCCATTTTTGGTACTCACCACCTCAGCTTGCTGTGAACTAAATGAGGCAATGGGGGAAGCTCTGAGCACTGTCCCTGGCAAAGAGGAAGCACCTGCACAATCCAAAGAGGCATTGTCCTAAAGGTCTTTCTGCAATGACGTAAATGTTCTATTTTGCTCTGTCCGTATGTCAGTAGACATACAGGGCTGTTGAGCTACAAGAAGGAGCACTCTTTGTCTCTCAAGTAACATTCTCAGGGGGCCAGGCTAGTGAGAATGCTCTGTGTTAGGCATTTGGGTATCTTTGGTTGAAGTCTCTTCATTTGTGTGTTAGATTCTTTCTCAAATCCTGTCTTTTTAAGGAAATATTGAGGCAGTTGCACACGACCCTTCTGCTCACTGTCCGTTGGTGCAACACCCACTGTTCACATGGTCTCAGCTACAGGGGAGGCCATGTGAGCAGGTAAAATCAGTTACTTCTAGAAAAAAATTGAGAGGTTTAAAAATAATTAACACTGAACAGAAAATATGTTAAGTACCTGTTGGTGGTGGTCTAGCTCTAAACATATATGGATATATTCATTATTTTAGTACCTTGGGATTGAACAAATAATCCTGTTAGAACCTCTGTGACCACTTGGAGATAGTATTCATAGTTTATTTAAGCTAGACCTGTGTTCAGGTCCTCAAGGGTTTTAAGAAGAACCAGAAGTTCCTATTATTCTGCATTGCAGGAATAAAAGGGAAAACAGCATTGGCCGTAATCA
This sequence comes from Sciurus carolinensis, assembly GCF_902686445.1. Classification (NCBI taxonomy): domain Eukaryota; kingdom Metazoa; phylum Chordata; class Mammalia; order Rodentia; family Sciuridae; genus Sciurus; species Sciurus carolinensis. Next base: position 94,905,581 of record NC_062224.1, read on the forward strand.
CTGAACATTGGGACAGTATTGATCACAGACTCCAGAGGCTACATTTTTCCAATATGGCATGAGCTTCTTCCTCACTGCTGTTACTTAGAATCAGGAAGGAATTGTAACAATAATCAGTTAATTCCATGCTATACTATCAGTAATTTATTCAACGGTTGGCATGTGGAGTAAGCAAGTACCATCCATGGGAATTTTGTTGGGGTTCATAGATGATGTGGACTGAGAATTGTTAAAGTTGGGAGCCTGGGCCTACAGCAGGCTGCTCTGCAGAGCAAAGAATGGATGTTGGAGTAATGTTTTTGATTGCTAAATCCATGCCTAATGCCTGTTACCTGGAATTTTCAGTTAACAAGCCAAAAGGTTTATTTTAAGTTCAATTTCAGTTGTGTTTTCTTGATACTTGAGAATGGAAACATTCCTATTAAATCACAAAGAAATCAATAGGAAATTATCTTCATCAATAATTGTCATGTTAAATTCCAGTTTTTGAAACATGGGGAATTTTAAATTTCATAATTGACTAATAAGTTTCTTTATCTATTGACTTCTAGCCTGAAAGCAGAAAACACTCTAGAAAAATAATTACCACCACCACCACCAATAACAGATATTTAACACTTTTTTCTGTTAGACAGTTACAGTTAATTATTTTTAAACCTCTTTTTTTTTTTTTTTTCTAAAAGTAATCGATTTTACCTGGGTCCATAGTTTCCCATGTAGCAAGTTGAAATCACATAAGCAATTTTGCACAAATGGAAACTCAATTCAAGAAATTGGTTACAAAGTGGTGAAAGATTTGGTGGAAACTAAAAAGAGGTGAGGGAGATTGGAGTAGTATTAAACTATGCAGAAAGTTCCTGTACTGCAGTGGAGGAATAAAAGGAGAAATATCTTTGTCCTTAATCATGGAGGAATGGGACTGCTACTGATCACAGATGCCAGGAAGCTGCATTTTTCTCTGATGTGGTATGAACTGCCTCGCTGCTGTCACTAGAATCAGACCTCACAGGCCAATGTTGCTGAAGCTGCCTGAGTGCCCGGTCTCATAGCCACTGCGTGGCACAAATAGAGCCATGCAGTCCCAGAACCCATAAGCCTACATTTGCTCACCAATGCTCCTGCAATGCAGAGGCAATGCCCAGCAGAAAAGAGAAAAGAAATGCTGTTTTTCTTCTATCCACCCTCCCATTTCCTGCAAGTATTTTGTGTGGGCAGAATCTGAAGGGAAAGTATTTTGTAGTAAGTTCAGAAAATGTAGTTTACCAGTTACCAACCCCTTATTGTATATAAAAGAGCATAAAAGTATAAGAATAAAGTATATATAAAGTACAGGCATATTTTTTAGCATTTCTCAAAAAAAATCTCATATCTTAAAAAAGAGAGGAACTTCCTGAATTATTTAATTTTTTTTCTTTTTTCTTAGAGTGTTATACTGGAGAGTTTATCTAGCAATCACCACACAGGAAAACATCCTTCCTCCTAATATGTAAATATCTGTAAGTCTTAATATTTTAAACTGCTAAAATATATCTTTAGATCATAAGGGTCTGTAGATAGCAGGTCATTGACATGTGCTTTCTTTATTCTCATAATATATGAAACCTAGTTCAACCTATTGTTACTATTGTATGATTCATTTAAATTTCTTGAGCGGCTCAGCTTAAAATTGGAACCATTAAATTTCAGAAACAAACTTAAAATATCCTAGTGTTATGGGCCAGTTCTGCCTAAAAGACACGGGTGTACCTTTGACACCTCTATCAGCTCATGCAGTGTCTCTTCCGTTCTGCTTCCCGTTCAGAGATAGTCAATTTGAGATTTAATACAGCTCTGAAAGTTACCATGCCAGTAGAGCCAGGGTGTGTTTTAGCTTAGATCACATTTTCTTGTGCAAACTGTTAATCTCCAAGATCAAACATATCTTGTTTGGAGGTTTGTAAAAGAAGATTTTAAAAGATTATTTCCTAACACTGCATCCATGGCAACTGTTCAAGAACATGAGTTTCCCGCCCCCCCCCCCCTTTCTGTTGTTTAGGTTACATACCAGATACAGAAATATTGTCATAAAGGAGTTGTCATGGCTCAAAAAAATGCATCTGAGAAAGAGCTGAGATGTGCTTGGATTAGGATATATTGCACAGAGATGCCATTTGATTCAATTCTTCTGGGTTTGCCTTTGAGAATTCCATTTTGACAGAGAAATTAAGTCATCATCTACCACAGAATGATCCAAAGAAAAATGAACATTGCAGCTCCCAAATGCAGGCTGATGTAGGAAAGGTTGACAGAATAAATGAATCACCTCCTTAATATATTTTGCCACCTCAGCATAGATCATTAACCTAATGGATTATGTTTTGTAGTTGATGCATTTTTTTGTCTGTGTACTAAAATGACATATGAAACCTTCCCACTTTAATGGTCACTTAACCTTCACAGTGTGAAAGGCTTAAGTGAATTTAAACATTTGTATTAAAATTCATACCATCTATCTCAGATACTAAGTAGCTAAAGCTGCAGTTGACTTTTTTATAAAAGTAGCAACCACTGTTGACTGGAGTGGTAATATTGGAGACTTCCTTGCCTTACAGTGGAGGGCATTTTGTTCTTGGAGAAACTGGGAATTAGAAAAAGTTTTTCCTTGGGATCCTAAGTTTTATGATTCATTTTTCTTTCAATATTAGTTATACAAATCTTAGAAGTAACTGAGTAAAGGATTTATAACAATATAGTAAAAAAAATGTAGACTACTTTTGCTTCTCAAAAACTTTTCTTATTTTTAAGATCATAGTGAAATGTTAGTGTTTATTTATAAAGAAATGAACCATTAACATTGGTATTTAATGATTTGCAAAAATTAATTTGGAGAAAATAGGCAATATGTTAATTCAAGGAACATTTATTCAACATTTATTCCATGCCAGATATTCTTCTGTGTTTTGGGACTATAAAGAAAAGTAAGAGAAGTTCTGTCACTTCCCAAAGTTCACCGACAAATGGAAAAAATGCATAGGGAAATCATTATACAGTTGATAACTTCTGTAAGAGCAAAGTATAGAAAACAGAAGAATTCCTATTCCAAAACATCAATCTTATTCAGAATGAATCCAAAAGGAAACCTATGCTGCATAATAAATTATAAAGAAGGAGAATCAGAAATGGTGAAATATACAAAGGAGGAACTTGCAGGCACATACTGTAAATGCTGGTATAATCTGAGAGTATATGTTTCACATGACATTATTGGGCTACTTCTAAGCCCTAGTCTAAATATGTGACTGATAAAAGAGAACCTTACTTGGGAAAAGACAAAGGAAGGAAGAGTCTAAGTTGATGATAGACTCTTCCAAGTCTCTGCTAGGACAGCAGATTTTATGAAAGATGATAATCTCACATACAACCCAGGACCAAGATTGCCTTTAGAGAGTCTATTCCACTCTACAGGTGGATGATGGGTGGGTAGACTATACAGAAGATCCCTAAAATCAAGCATGTAGAGAACTATTTACATAAAACCTACCTATTCCAGAGGGCCTTTGGGGATCCTGCTGACAGGACCAACAATGAGAAAATTCCATGACCTTCCCTTGAATTCATATGCTGTGTTTGCTTGAGTTCTATATCTGCACTATGACAAATGCAGGCTCCCTGACACAGCTCTTAGAAACAAGAAAGTAGGTCACAGTCAGCCCAGAACACTGCAAGTAGTAGTACTGAAATCATGACCTGGACTGGGGAAGCCCGGTTCTGCCGAGAGAGAGCGAGCTTCAGTCAGACTTCCTAATGAACATTGAAAAAAAGTCTCAGTGACGTGGCCAGAAATGTGTCTGCTTAACTCTAAGAAGTTGTTAATTTCTCCCCAATGGTAGGATTTTAATACAGAAAAATAGGAAAATTGAGCAAAGAAAAGAAAGGCATAATGTTTTCAATCAATTTCTCATTTGTTTCAGTGCTACCATTTTAAAGAGAATGAAACCACCAATCAAGCAGAGATATTTATTTTTAAATATGCTTTCCAGTCATCAAGACTATGATGATTTCTGAGTGTGGCGTGTACTTTCGTAACTCCATATCAGTTTATTTCATTCCTTAGGCCTCTTGACTTTCACTCTCTCATCAATCTTTTTGGAAACTTATTCTTCAATGCTCAACTGAAATGGCCCTTTATCCATTTGACCTTCCCTGAGACCACATACCTGGGAAGATGCAGTGTACATATTGGTAGTAAATTTATTATGTCAGTTATTTTTATTACTTCTATTATGATTCTATCTTTGCATATTTTTCTCTATTCTAGATTAAATTATTTTAATATTTATTGAACTCTCACCGAGTTGCTTTATGTGATATTTCTGGGATTCCTATGAGATAGATAAAATTCTAGCCCATTTTACAGGTGACAAAAGTGAGACACAAAAAGTGATTGCTTAAGGTGAGTCTAGTAAGTTTCTAAATCCAAGAAGTCTAACTATAGCAACTGTCTTAAGCACCGCTTTAGTCAGCTTTGTGACAAGAAAAACTTAGAGGGGGAAAAGTTTATTTTAGCTCTTGATTTCAGAAGCCTCAGTCCATATATGGCTGACTCCTTTGCTCTGGATTCAAGATGAGACAGCACATCATGGCTAAAGGGCAAGGTGGAGGAAAGCTGCTCCCCTCATGGCAGTCAGAAAGGTGGGGAGGGGGAGAAAGGGGATAGAAAGGCAGAGAGAGAGACAGAGAGAGACAGAGAGAGAGAGAAGGAAGAGGAGGAGGAGGAGGAGAAGGAGGAGGAGGAGGAGGAGGAGGAGAAAGGAAGGAGGAAAGAGGAAGGGGTTGCAGGGAAGAAAAAACCTTCCAAGCATGTCCCAGGGGATCCCCCACCTTCCTGCAGTTACTACCCTGTCAGTTCCTTTAAACTAGGATGAACTGATTAGGTTACAATCCAGTCAATTCATCCCTGTACTTTTCTGCATTAACACAGGAACTTTTGGAGGACATCTTCTTTCCAAACCATAACTTTCTTCCCCTGACCCCCAAAGTTTATGTTCTTTTCACAATGCAAAATGCATTTAGTCTATCTCCAAGAGTTCCAAAGTCTTAACCATTCCAACATTGCCCAAAAGTCCAAGTTCAAAGTCTGCAAATTCTCAACTCCTATAAAAAAATCAAAAGAAAGTTATATATATCTAAAATGCAGTGACATAGAGAACACATTCCCATTCCAAAAGGGACAAATAGAGCATAGGGAGAAGGAATGGCACAGCAAAATGACCAAAACCCAGGTGCGCAAACAGGTGCCCACATTGCTCCATGCAGCATCAAGAACACATGGTGGTGAGATGTTATTCCCAAAAACCTTACTTTCATCTCTGAATTTCTGGAATCTCCATTTCAGCTTATCTTCATCTTCACAGCTTCACTCATAGCCCTCTCAGGACATCCTGCGGAGATTCTGACCCTGCAAATTTTTCTGGTCTCTCAGGCTTTCTTTTGAAATCTCAGTGAAAGCCTCCATGACCCCGTAATTCAAGCATCCTGTATTCCTGCAGAACCAGACCCATTTGCATAACACCAAGGTCTGAAGCCAGCTTGTGCAATAACTGAGTTCCTTATGATCATGACTGTACTGGCCTCTGCTTGGATGGTTGAGTATGGTGAAACAACTCTCTTGGGTTCTCTATACAAACAAAGAACCCCCATGGTCTCTTCTCAAAAGAATTTTTCCTTTTACACTATTGAGCCTGCAGTGAGTGTGGTCTTGCAAATTTCTGAGATGCTGTCAATCCTCATTTCAGATTATCTCTGTGCAAAGTACCTAGCATCTCTTGGTGACTTTAATGAAAAAGCACTCCTTCCTTGTATCCAATTTTATAGGCCCTTTTATGGTCAAACTGCAAGTTTTTTAAATCCTTTAGCTCTGCTTTCTGCTCCTTATTCTCACAGTAAACCTGAATGAAAGCTACCAGCAATATCCGTGATGCCTCCCAAATGCTGTGCTGCCTTGAAATTTCTTCCACCAGATTATGAGTCCACCATCTTTAAATTTAAATTCAGTGTCACAAAGACTAAGGACATGGGGAAAATGTAGACCACTTCTTTGTTAGAATGGAACATGAATGGCCTCTAGTCAGATTTCCAGTTGAGTCCTCAATTCCCACTGAAACCTCCTGAGCGTGGTCTTTACTTTCTGTGTTCTGGCTTTCTGAGCTCTCATCAGAATTGTCCATTAAGCCCTGCTTACAGCATTCTAGAGCTTCTTCAGCCTGCCTCTCTAAAGGTTTCCCAATTCCTCCCACAAACCAGTTACCAAGGTTTCTGAACTACATGGTCAGTTAGTCATAGCAATGACCCAATTTCTGTGTTGGTCATCTTTGAGCCACTGTGACCAAAATATCTGACCAGGACAACTTAGAGAAAGCAAAATTTGTTTGGGGCTCACAGTTTTGGAAGTGTCAGTCTATAAAACTCCATTATTCTGGGCTGAAAGTGAGGCAAAATATCACGGCTGAAGGACAGGTGGAAGAAGACTGTTCCCTCAAGGTGGCCAGAAAGCAGAGAGAGACAGGAATCACGGGCTTCAGGGAAGAAAACCACTTACAGGACACACCACCAGTGACCTGCCTCCTCCAGTCATGTTCCACCTGCCTGCAATTACCAACCATTCAGTCCATTCAAACTAGGATGGACTGATTGGGTTATAGCTCTCACCATTCAATCTCTTTACCTGGGAATATTCCTGCAATAACACACAAGCTTTTGGAGGACATCTCATAACCAAACCATAGTAGGACCTAAGCTCTAAGTGGCAAATTTTATATAAAAGAAAGCTTATATAAGAATACAAAAACAAAAGGCCAATGTTTTAGGCATTATGTAGCAAGAGAATACAATGCATTTATACTGAAATACAATGATGTATTCCTTCCTGATTGGTCTCAAGATGCAGCAACATTGTTATCTAGTCATTTGTATAAAAACGACACTTAGATACAGAATGGGTTTCATGATCATTTTCTTTCTTTACTTGCATTTTTCCACATTGTTTGGAATTAGGTCACAAACATTTTTAATATGTCACAAAATAAAAGATAACTTTCTACAAATTAATTTCTTGATAAAATGTTTTCGGGGAGTTTCATTAAATCCCAGACATCTTCATTTAAGAAAAGATCACAATATGTGTCTTCCAAGACTTCAACTCTGATGTTTTCTTCTCATATGCTAGACAGTTTATCTTTGGTTATTTTTACTTGTACTGTTTTATGGCTTTTTAATGTATGTATTGTGCACTATAGCTTTTTACTTTATTTATGTGTGTTGTTTCTGAGGAATGAATTTATTCTATTTCATTTATTTTTAATTTGTACTTCTGGAAGAAATAAGACTCAGAAAAATGCTAGAGATATTATAAGTCATTTAAAGTGAATATGAATGTTAGTACTAAAAATTAGGGAAGATTAATGACTCAAAAATCTGTTTAATTCTATAGCAGAAGCATCTGCTTCATTTGAAAGAGGAAAATGTTCCTCTGTAAGTGGGAGCAACTTGTCAAATAATGTCACCTTGGTTAGTGCCTGATGTTCTGCTTCCTGCTTTGGTTTTGTCTTGACGTCTGGTGAAGTTTTTTCCATGGCATTAGATTGTCATGGTTACACTTACATTTAACAATTACCTTCAAGAAATACACATGAGTTAAGAAATGGATTATATTAAGACAAATGTTTCTCTTTAAAAATTTGCAAATGTGTTTAGGGTTTTTGCCACACAAATAGCAGCAATAAGCTAATTAAGGTAACTGAAGAAATATTTTTAATATTTATATATATATATACATACATATTACATATATACATATATACACAAACATATACTCACATGTGTATATTCATTCACATAAAGCATTACAGACTTTCTGTAACTTGTGTGAATTCCATCTTTTAATCTTCCATGTAAACAATAATGGAAAACTACTAATGGTGAAAGTACATTCAGAATATTCTGAACCAAGGTTTTTTGTGTTTTATTTTTTAATCTCCTAGTACATACATTTATTCTTCAGTCCCTAATTTAGTTATTTTATGGTTTAGTACTTTTGATGCTACAGATAATTTTTTTTCAGAATATGTATAGAACAACTATTTAGTAATAACACAAATATCTGCAGGATATTATTTGAACAGGATGAGAAAATTTCTGATTGAAATAAAGATAAAATAGAATCTGATTTCAAACATGGATACCTTGACTGTGTAGTTTTGATTCCATAGTTCTGACACCAAATTAAAGGCCATACGTTTAAATTTAATGCTGAATGAGATACAAGTAAGAAAGTTCTTTTACAGGACAAGATGAATGAGTGTAATGTTTTGTCTATAGTGTGTCACTTGCAGTAAAGAAGTGAAAGGCAGGTTGCAGAAGAGCAGATTATGAATGTGTTACTGAATGTTGCATAAAAAAGTGGAAGAAAGTGGAAGCATAATTGCAGTTTATATTGCAAGTCATATTTGCATTTTAAAACTACCAAATCTATTGTATCTTAAGAACAATTAAAGGTGTTCTACAACACCAGTAATACCCTTCTATTTTCTAAGTTTAAACTTTGATTATATATTACTAATAGTTCTATTCTCTTATCCCTTGCTGTGCATATTCTTTTTTTATTTTGCTATAAAACATATGATGTTACACGTTAAACTTTGGTTCCTCTCAAATGTATTCTTTCCTTTTTTTTTTTTTTGTATCACATGAAGTTGACTAGCAATGTCATGTTAAAGGCAATCACTCTGTGAGCATTTATCCAAATGGCAACTCTGAATTGCTGCAGTTTATATTCATTTTTTTCCAGACCTCCTGCACTAGAAAAGGTCACTCTTTCTCTCCAGAATGGACAGTTTTTCTTCACATTCACCGATCTCTTAGGTGCTGATCACGTGATACATGAATCAATTCTACATGGACTCTGTTTGATTTTTTGATATCTGTTCAGCTTCTATTTTTGAGAATACAGTTGGTACTGCATGTCACACGTAATCTAGCACTCTATTCCTGGAGCAATGGTTCATTAATAGACACACACAGAAATCACTTTTATCCACAGGAGCCTGCATGCCTCTATCCTGGAGTTTCATCTAAGTCATTTCTTCTTGCCTTTGTTATGGAATTGTTAGTAAATGAGATAGGCATTAACATTTGTGAGCTTTATAGTCATACAGTAAGATTTTAAAGTCATAGCTCATGCTATTTTTCATATTTTTATTGCAAATATCTGTCATCCTTAAGAACAAAATAGGAGCTTATCTTCTATTAGGATGGGTGACCCAGTATTTAAGAGATAAGTATAATAGATGGAATGTAGTGTAAAAAAGGAGAAATTAAATTCTGAGGGGAAGCATAGCAAAGTATTAGCTTTAAATATAAAAAAATTCCTTTTCAATGCGTGGATAAGTTTGAGATGGCTTGTGAAAGTGCAAAGTGAACCCTGCAAGCATTTTGGAATCCACATGTACAAATTATTCTGATAACACCTGGATTAAACTGGTTAACCTATAACAACTGCAAAACAATCATATATTAACCGCAATGTATTTTTATTTTCCCATGTTAAGTGGATGGCACAGACTAATAAAACTGCTTTCAAATGTTAACTCAAAAAAGGCAGTTCTTGTTTCTAATAATAGTTTTCAGTTTGCAATAGTCAATGCTTGAAATGTAAAACTCCCTTTCTTTCTGTCCCTCTCTCTTCCTTCCTTCTTTTTTCTTTCTTATCTTTTCTCTGATTGTTTCTTCTTTCTTGTCCCTATGTCTGATTCCCACTCTATACCTCCATCCTACCAAGACGGGCAACCATTTTAATGTGTGTACTGTGTGTTTATTACTTGTGTCCTTTCTCAGATGATTATTTTGCTTGCAGAGCTTTAGTACATGTAAATGGGATTATATGACATAGTATAGTTCAATTTTTAAAAGTAATCAATGTACTGCTAAGCTTATTTCATGTTCTGGATTTTCTTCTCCTGTGCTGTTTCCAACTGCTTCATGATATTTTATGGTCTCTAGCATGTTTACATATCTATTCTCTATGAACAATTCTTCAGTGAATATCACAGTTCTCTAAATTGTTCCTGTGAAAATTTCCCTGGTCTGTTTAAGTATGAGCTGATTTGTGCATATCTTGCATAACTATGTAAATCTAGACTGCTCTCCAGCATGGTCTCATCAGTATACCCTTCCCCAGTGCTTCTCCATCCCCAATGCATGGAATTATACAGCTATCTAAAAAGGATGAAATGATATGCTATTATAGCTTTAAATTTCATTTTTCTGATAACTGTGGGTATCTTCTACTTGTCAATGTTTTGGATTTTTTCTGTTGAAAAGTATCCAATGTATCTTTTACTTTTTGTTTTGTCATCATAGGTATTTTTTTTTCTGCTTGATTTTCAGATTTCTTTTGCATACATTTTGCTTCTTGAGTTTCGTTTTCTAAAAATTTAAGAAATCCTCTTTTTCTTGGCGTTATTAATTTTTCAACATTTCCTCTGCTGAATATTTATTCTATATTTAGGTTTATGATCTGCTTAAATTGCCTGTTTTTGTGTGTCCTTAGGTAGGGATTCAGTTTTATATTCATCCATATAGTGAGTTACTTTTCCCATACCAAATAATTCTTTGTTTTCTTCTAGATTTCTGGTGCACCCTGTTCATAGGGTGTGTATCTGTCTGTGAACTGTCCATTTTTCCAATTGCATTCATTTCCAATGACTTTTGAATCAGTCAAGTAGGATACATTTTGTTGCCATAATAAACAACTTGAAAACATCAGTGGTTACAGCAACAGAGATCTATTTTTTTATTTTTACTCATGTTACAGATTCATTGTAAGTCTGCAAGATGCCCCAGTTATATTAGTTGCTCAGGAACCTTGGCCTCTGGAGAAATCTGCAACTTGTGCATTGTCATTCATAGGTCAGAGGGAAGAATAGACTAGAAAATATGTGCTGATGATTAAATAAATGTTGCGGTCCAGAAGTGACATGTCTAAATTTGGCCTAAGAGTTCATCCAAACAATGGTTCAGAAAGTAACATCCTTCCATTTGATCACGACATGGAAATTGAGAAAATATTCAGTAAATAGCACTGACAACTTTTATGCCTCAGTAATAGTATGTGAGTTTCTTTTTCCCTGTCATTTTATTTTTTTAAGATTGACTCAGCTATTCGAAGCTCAATTGATGCCACATACATTTTATGGTAAATTGTTCAAAAGGACAACTGAATTATTGAATGATATTACTTGGAATTTGTAGATTAATTTAGGTTTATTTACTCAACCATCACAGCGTTCTTGTGATCAATCTCTATTGTTAGAGATAGCTGTAGTTTTTTATATTCCATTGCATGAACCAATTACAATGCAATTATGATTTAACATTAAATATTCAATAGATTAGTTACTGTTTGGAGCTATTACTGCTACTATTGCAATTAGCCCTCTTACTTGCCTTTTGGTGTACATGGGCACAAAATTCTATTAGAAATATATCTAGGAGTAAAATTGCTTCAAAGCTAGGTTAGTCAATCAAAAGTAGTTGTCTCCTTTTTAAAATTTCCAGAAAAGAATTATGATTGACCAGTTCGAGGTCAGGTTTATAGTTTTTGCCCCATCAATAAGAGTTAAGGGTTTGGGATTATAAGGCACACTTCCCATTTAACAGAGCCTGTAGAAGCTTACATCTCCATGAATAGGCCTAGGAATGGCAAGAAAACCTAATGTTTTTCTACAAAACTAACCACAAATAACCTTTTCTTCTCTTGAATTCATTATCCTGGATAGTGATACAACCATTCAAACAGTCCCCAACCAATTTTGTCCAGTAGGGTACTTCTTTTGTATCACATAGAGCTAGTCAGTTATCCCTCCTAAATATGAGTCAATCCCCCTTTCCTCATCTTTGATTTTCCTTCTCCAGCATTTCTTTAGTGTAGACACTTACTTCAAAATTGTGGAGGCCTCCCTTCATCTTAAAAGTACATATTTATAACTATCCAAATAATCTTTTACATCTTATTTCTAATATTCATATTTTAATATGATTAAAACACTTAAGTGGGTATTTAATTACATGCTAGAGACCAAATTTTTAATAAAGGGATATAGATCTTTCTGTAAGATAACTCACGCCTTTTTCTTCATTTCCTTTGGTCTAGTCACCTCTCACATTCTAAACCAGACTTTCTTCTTCCCTTTCTTTTATCTCCATGTGGTTGAGATGTACAATATGATTCTACCTGTCATACAGTAATTGATTAATTTGCTTTCATATTTGTTTTAGGTTTATGTGTTCAATTCTTAATGGCTGTGTTCTGTCATATAATTCTTTACATCTCCAACACCAGCACAGTGCATGAATAGAAGGCCCTTGTTGAATTAATGAATTAATTAAATCTGGAACTGTTACTTGACTGATTTGTTATTCATCAACTACTCCAACTGGTAATCAAAGTTTCTCAATTATATATCCTTAGTATTCTGTCTCTTCACTTTCATTCTCTCTTCTTCAAACAGAGTTATACAGTCCTGTTTTTTAAAAACTCCCTTTTATTAAACTTCCTTAATCATTTCCAAATATCTCTAGGTTGCTCTCCAAACTGGTCTCCATATCTACAGTTATACCTTTAACTCCCTCTGCCTTCTACTCTAATCCATCACTTATACAACTGCTAATGGAATTGTTCTAAATTCAATACAGTTATTTTCAATAACCAGCTCACTTTCCGTAGTTGGTATTGGGTGATATTTGCTGTTAAATTGCTATTAAATTCTTCTTCAGTCACAATGTAATGCTGCATTTATCCAAATTCCTGTCATTATACCTCTGTGTCTGTGTTCAGGGGTTTTTTTTCTTCATCTGTGTCCTGCTCTCTTTTGCCACCTCCTAAATTTTAAGATGCTTTTCATTCTGTTGTCATATTTTAGCATAGTAGTCAAATACTTTTTACCTTTATTAGTTTGTAAATCTACGCAAACTAAGTGTCTCAAAGAAGTCAGATGGTATTTGCTTTTGTATTATCTTTCTCCATATAATTAGCATTCAACAAATTATTTAATAAATTCATGAATGCAGTAGAGAATAAAAAGTAAACTATATTAGTGATTCTCACTTATGATTCATATAAGGATCACTTTTAGAGCCTTAGAACTTCTGTGACTTAACCAAAGTCACTCTCATTCTTGAGACCCTCTGAAATTTTTTTGAAATGTTGGGATGTTGTTCCACTTAAATGACTATAATGTAAGTTACTGTGAGTGGAAAAAAATTGGTGTAATGATTCTATGGTGCTTATAGCAATGGTCAAATGAAAACTTGTTAGGTAGCTAGTACCAGCAGTTCTTCCTGTAAGTCACTTGCAATTTAATATACAGGCAAATCTGAAATTTTACATTTAGTGCAAATGTATGTTGTAGAAACAACATGATCTATATGTGTACATACAAACATAAATGCATTAGATTTCACATAATGTAGTTGGAAAAATAAGCATTCTTATAGTACTTTTTAAATGAGTTTAATAACTTGACCCTAAAGTCAGCTGTTTTAGCAGCATTGCAGATATTTTGCATTAGGAAAATATATTGTAAACAAACTGTTAAATATAGCTTCTTCCAAAGGACACAAGATCCTAAAGAGCCATTTATTTACACATTGCTTAGCAATATAGTCATAACATTTATAAAATTTAGAAACAGAATGCAAAAAATATACCTCAATAATTGTTTCCATGTCCTGTTGTGAAATATGGAGACAATTTTTATATTACATGCAATGAGAAACTTGTTTAAAAATACAGTCCAGGCAAGTCATTAGTACATAGTTTTGATAAAGAGCATATTTTTGAATAGTTTTGAGTTTCCTGCATTCTCTATTAATTTGCAATGACCCCATGGTAAGAGAAATAGCTGAAATCTGGGAAGACAGAATTAGAATTTAAAGTTCCTTTGACAGATTGAGGAATAGTTACTAGCAATACTTTGTGTTACCTTCATTCTGCAATGTAGAGTTGATCTGACTGCTAAAAACAGAACAAAGAAAATTCATTTATATTTGAGCAAGAGTAATTTGTATCAAGCATAATAAAAGTCTTTCTGCTTCAAAGAAAAGTTAGACATAAAAGTAGAGTTTGAAGAAAACTATATTTTCTCATTCACTAAAAATAATTAAATATGTACAAACCATGATTTGGACCTAAAAGTTAAGCTACAGATAATGGAGTAAAATTGACGACCAAACTCCGAATGACTTTTTGTCCATTCTCCTGCTTTATATATTAATTTTTTTTGCATAGAAAAATAGACTTCAGGCCAATAAGTGATTCTGATTATATCCACAGGCAATGTTTAGTGAAATGGTTTGTGTGAAATCTGTGCACTACCCACATGATAGTGACTAAACAATATCAGTCTTTTCTCTTAAAAAGTTTGAATGTGAAACAGTATTATCGGTGTTGAGGCAGAAGTTGATTGTGTGTATGTGTGTGTGTGTGTGTGTGTACCTATATACAGGTAATTAGAAATACCTTTCTAGTGAAATTATACAATGAAACATTTGTCATTATTTAAAGAGAGGTCTGTCCTTTCTTATAAGTCTCATTTTCCTTTGACTACTAAGTAATTTCTGCTGGAGAGGAGTACCTTTGTTTAGGGTGGGTGCTGGCTATGTCACTAAACATATGGTAGGACTGGCCATGTTAGACAGACCAGCCATGTGATTTGTGTGGAAACTTTGGCTCATATATCAGTGGATCTAAAGGCTGAATTCATCCACATAGATAATTGACCAGTGAATAAATGATGACAATGCACCTATTCCCCACGGAAGTTCTGGACAGAAATGAGGTCATACTGAGCATTATTCCCGCAAGCATTAGATTTTGGCTATTTCAGGTTAGACAAAGGATTATTTGAATTTGAGGACAGAACATTATTTATAAAGATGGAAAATGTATATGGAGGGGAAATTTGCCCTTTAATCTGCACATAGTCATAAGGTACTCAAAGTTCTAGCTACTTCTATGACATTGCAAGATGGTGTCATTTTTATCCATTTTGTACCTGAAAATAAGACAGAAAGAAAATTTTTGATCACTGCTAGTATTGTTCATGTGAGGTAGTATGCAGTAGAAAATGAATGAATATTAAGTGATATTGCTAAAATTTCATCTTCCATATCCTGTTATGAAATTAAGTAAGATTCCTCATAAAAGGGTGAGTATCATCCAGAAAATGGAATATGTTTTCTTAATTACAGAGGTCCATCAAACATTGGGTGTCACTTTAAATAGTGGGCTGAATGAAGTGTCACAAATATCTCTCACAAAGTATAACATATTATACCCAGATTCAAAAGAATACATGATCTATGTGTCAGATTAGAGAAATCTTGTGGGATGTTTTTCACTCACCTTTATGAATGTGTCCTACCAAGGCAACTTGGTGGTCGACATATCCTGATAGAATAGATCAGCAAGATGTTCTCTGGGATAATAAAGGTATCCAGAATGAATGATGATGGAGCATGGAAATTGTTTAGGTCTAAAAGCAGTAAAGATACACTATTTCTGCCACCGTAAGGCAAAATGCTTCTCATTGTTTATACAAAGGACTGTGAAGAATTGATTCTAACTCTCTAGCCGATTAGCAAGTGCTGGAGTGTGTTGTTTTATTCCACCAAAGTCTAGAACCTTTCCACTATCATACCCCTTACTTTATGGATTAAGTAGTCAATGGGAAGAGTGTATAGGTTACAAGTCTATCTTCTCAGAGTGCACATTTTACAGACCTAATAAAAGTAATCTGACCAAAACACCATCTATCACTGAATGTACATAAATATGATGCCATTTTAGATCTCTGGAGGTAATCATAAGCTCAAAACCAGAAGAATGTACTATGTTCCTTTATTCAATTATCATAGTAAATAGCTGAAGACCATGCTATTTCCGAGACCATGTTGCATAGTGCTTCTGAAAATTAAGTGACCACTAATTACAGTTGGCCAAATAAAATTGTTCTATTCTTTTAATTGGATATCTTGTCTAATGACACCTCCTTCTATTCCTCAAAGTGCTTCAGTCTGGATTGTATTGTCAGTCTTATTCAAATATATTCTTGACCTATCCTTCAGGCAAGAATCTGTGACTTGGTTTAGTTTTGATAAATCAATAACATTCTGTGAATCACCATTGCAGTCAGGATGAACCCTGAACACCTACAATGTTTCTGTCTTAGCACCTTGGTTGCATTTGAGGGGGCAACTATCCATTTAATTTATAGAGAGTCTGATCAATTAGCCATTGCCACGTATCTCTATTGAGAGTTAAAACAAAAATAGAAATAGAAACACTCTGGTTACACATCTATCACTTCTTGTTGTGATCAAGTTCACCTTATTTTAGATGCAAAGTCACATTCTTTGGTTTCCAGTGCTCTGAGCACAGGAAACTTAATTCCATTGTAATAAACTCTTACCACTCAGCTGTTACCAATCTTTGCAAGGATAATAATCCCTTCCTTCCTGAACAATGAATATCTCACTGCCTTGGTGGTGTATATCCTCTAAGTTTTTCTGGAGAATGTGGTTATCTATCACTGATCACTACAATATTTCTGTTTCCATAAACCTGATGGAATTTTCCTCTGTAGAATATGTTTCATTATTTCTGAGCCATCACAGATGCTACCTGTCAGTTAGCCAATAGTACATTATTAAGTAAATTCTTAAGAAGGAATTAGAAATGGCTAATTCTAACCTTAGTTATTTATCTTCAAAAATAATGCTTGAGTCAATCCATTAAATCCTGAATTCCTGGTAAGGACACAGATGTTAGAGAGTTTGCCTCATTTAAGACCTAGTTTTCAAAGATCAAGATTGCTAAAAGAGAAAAGTATGTAATACATGAAAATAGTATATATTCAATATAGATTATGACCTTTTCTGCATTTAACAAGGTCTTACTTTGCTAGTGGTTTTATCTAGACTATATGTTTATCATAACTCTATGTTTATCAATAACTCTGTGAGGGAGGTGCTATTATTATTTCCTTTCAGAGATGAGAAAATTGAGCAAAACAAGCAGTTACTTGTTTACTGATTCAGCATCCATATTGAAAATGTAAAAGCCATAGACATTTTTTAGATGATGCTAGAGGGCAATAAAATTTATTTAATTGTGTAAATGGAAACAGGAGACCATGAGACCACCAGTTAGAATCAACAGAACTCTGAACAATCTTAAGAAAGAATTAGAAATGGCTAATTCTAACCTTAGTTATTTATCTTCAAAAATACAATCTGTATTTTATAAATTTACCTTAAAAATTTTTTATATCACCTTCACACATTTTTAGAGAATTTTATGTTATCATTTGATGAATGGGAAACCAAAGAAAAATAATAAAAAGGGATAATGTTGCCACAATAAATCATGACTTGAGGTGTATCTGCAAAATTATTGAGCTTGTCAGAAAAATACAAATGACTTACAAATTACTCTATGATCTTCAAACAAGATCACATAGTAAGTTTGTGATATATGTAATAGAAGAAATATAAACAGATATAATCCAAAAAGGTAAAGACATGAAAAAATACAGAAATTTCCAGAATTTAAAGAAATCCTAAGTATTTCATAATACATAGTTGTGGCTAGAAAGTAGGTATACACTCCTCCTTATGATAAAGTATTAACCTATCATTAGTTTTTGAATTGAAGTTTATTAACTCTTATTCAATGTAAAAGTAAAGTTTGTGTTTCTCTTGTTTCTTCCTTTTCTCTGGCTTGATACAGGCAAGCTCCATAAACTTGAAAGTCATGTATTGAGAGAATAGAACCATTAGAAGGAAGGATTCTAAATTTCTCTATTAACATTTTGGCTATAACTGATAAGGAACATTTGTTTAGTAATTAATATGTATAAAAATAAATTTATATGATCTTCAAACAATTTCATATTAGTAGAATTACTCTAGTAAGTACATGACTTCTCAATATGCTGTTCATAGTATAATATTTATTCATTCATTTTTATTTGTATTTATTAGGTATTACTTTCCATGGAAATGAGATAAACTATAAAATTAAACAAGCAATTTTTTGGGGGTATATTTAAGTCTATTTGAAGAAAATGCAAAGACTAGATGAACAAGCAACTTTTTAAAGAATACTAGTTAATAGGATTAGGGTTATATTATAATTATAACATAATTGTTAATCTTATAAGACCCATATCAAGAGGTAAGACTAGGAATAAGAAGTAGAGGAGGACAAAAGAGTAATGGATGGATCTGGAGATCATTATGTTAAGTAAAATAAGCCAGGCACAAAAGACAAGTTTTGTGTGATCTCACTTAGAATATAAAAAGGTCAACCTCATAGAAATTGAGAGGAGAATGGTGGTAGCAGAGGCTGGGGAGAGTAGTGGGTAGGGAAGGGTGGGGAAAGGTTGACCAAGGGTACTAAGTTACAGTTAGACAGGAATAACAAGTTCTTACATGCTGTGGCACAGTAGGGTGACTACAGATAATGATAGTGTACCGTACAAAAAGTTAAAAAGCTGGAACAAAGACATGTGGGTGTTTTCACCATGACAAAATGATGCATGATCGAGGAGATGGAGATAGAGATGTTCACTCTGATTTGAGCACTACCTAATGCACACATATCCTGAAACATCTCATGGTACCCCATAAACGTGTACTGTTTTCATATATAAGTTAATAAATGGAATTAAAAAAGAAGTAGAAATGAAGAAGTCAAGAAGATGCCTAATGAAATTGTCTCTTAAAGGACTAATTATGTGTGATACAGCCCTGTGGCAGTTATAGGCTTGATGTCTTTGAAAAACAAAAATAGAACTGGCATGCAAACGGAGCCGAAATTGGTAAGGAATAAAATGGAAAAGATAAGTAAAGACTAGAAATAAAGATCCTTTTAAGTTGAGAGGATATTTGAATTTTCTCTAAGTGAAATAGAATGCCATTGAAAAGGAATTACTACAGCCAATTTGTTTTCGTCGATTATCCCACTGTTGCTGTGTGGAAATGGATCATGTTTAAAAGAGTGGGAAGAATAAACCAGTGAGGCCATTGCTATGCAATGACATGAACAGATGATACTTGATTAGGGGATTGTTGATGAAGAAATCCAGGCGTGCATGAACTACGGTTGTACTTGCAATGAGAAACTCTATGTGACTTGTTAAGAATTGAGATGTGAGGGATGAAGGAGAAGGATCAACCAAAATGGCCCCTCTTACATGGCTTGATAACTTGGGAGTTCAACAACTGCATTTATTAATATGAAGAAACTGTTGTGGAAACAGGTATGGAAAGGCAGAGTATCACATAATGAGGTTTTGGGTATGATAAACTCAAGTCATCTACTAGTCATCCACGTTAAAGCTCTGGTACAGTTATTGGATATAATCATGGCAAATTTGTGCTCAGCAGAAGATGAATATACGTATTACTCCAACAGTCAGTCTTACTGAACTGTAAGCTACGTAGAGACACCTCTCATCCTAATAGTTGTTACTTCTGGCATCTGCGCTGTCACACAGATGATACTAAATAAAAAATTTCAGAGTGAATGAATTCTAAGAAAATGGGGCACTGTTACTCTTCATTTATGAATATGGTAACCCACGTACACATTCTTTGTCATTGTAGTCAGCATACTACGGTGATACTTTATAGAAATGCTTCCATTCATCACCCAATCTGCTGCTTGCAAATGAGTAAAGATCAGGAATTTGCAAGACACACACAGGTTCTACATTTTTAACATAGAAATGAGAACAGTGCTGTGGGTTCTTGGATGGTGAGGTGAGTAGTTTCATGGGCCTGCTTTCCAACAAAACTAGCAAAGTTGGTGAAAAAAAAATGCTGTACTGTAAGAAAATTTCCCTAAGACATACAACAAATAAAGAAAAAAAACTATTCTAAACACTGTAAAATTTTTTATAAGGACAGCAAGTATCTATAGCATTTAAATAAAAATCTCTTTCCTCCCTTATCCTCCCTGCTGAACTTATTGGAAGCTCCACTTTAAGAGGGTACTGATAAAAATATGGGGCTTCCTCTGCATCTTCCCATCAGGGGTCACCATCTTTCACTGGAGGACCCAGCCACCAGCATTTATCATGCCCTCCAACTCTAAGTTGAACCAGTTAAATTCCCAAGGTTGTGCAGATGTTTGGAGCTCCCTACCTCCCCTCATCTCCCACTAGGAGGGCAGCCTGAGAATCCTTGGGCCCTGATTATATGTGTCCTAGCTGGCTGAAAGGGCAGAAATTTTACTTAGGATAGCCAGGAAAAACAACCCACAAGCTATTGCCCCATCAAGTATCCAGAGGAATGGATCAATATATTCATAGAAAATGAGATAATCCATAAGAAAGGAAAATTCCGAAGCTCTCCCCAAAGGAGTTGATGTTATTTGAAACAAGTGTCAAATAAACTCTTGAAAGTTTATACTAGAAGTTCAAGCCCAGGTATGTTTTCAAAAATAATAGCCCTTCTTCATTAAGAAAAAGTAAAACCACAGGCTAGATAGTTCAACAGAGCAAAAGGAAATGAAATAGCTAAGAGTAGCTCTCCTGGGGTCAGAACAACCTCAGACTGGTCTCAAAACCCACTTCTGCCTAACTTAATTGAGTCAGACTGCTGAGAAATTTATGAACACAGGGCATCATTGAAAATAATAGCACACAGCCAGGAATTAGTAGAGTCTAACTTCTAGGTATAATACTAAATCAGTCAGACAGCTTAACACAGAGAACAAGGAAAGAGATTCAACGACAGCCCTGCCAACTCTACTGCCATCTCAGATGACTGTACACACGCCCAAGGATGCACCCTCTGAGGATATATCAAAGACTGTGTGGTGGGGAGAGGGGACTTCATATAAAGAGCATGTCTAAGCACAAAGCAAGCAAACAAGCAATATCAAAAGCAAGACCCAAGAGAGGGACATCAGTATCCAGAATTGCTATACTGTAGTGCCTGAATTGTACAGTTTTCAATAAAAAATTAGACATGCAGAAACAGAAAAGTGTAACTCAAACAATCAGCACAAGAACAATAGCCATAAACCTGGCTTCAGAACTCATGAGACAGACCAGATGTTGAATTTAAAAGAGCAAGAGTTCAGGGACCTGGAGTTGTGACTAAGTGGTAGAGCAGTTGCCTGGCACCTGTGAGGTACTGGGTTCTATACTCAGCACCACATATAAATAAAATAAAAGATCCATTGACAGCTAAAAAACCAAAAGTTAAAAGAGCAAGAGT
The DNA here is from genome assembly GCF_902686445.1 of Sciurus carolinensis. NCBI lineage: Eukaryota > Metazoa > Chordata > Mammalia > Rodentia > Sciuridae > Sciurus > Sciurus carolinensis. Next base: position 94,926,905 of record NC_062224.1, read on the forward strand.
TCACAATAACCAACATAAACATGTTCCCATAATGAATAGATACCATGCCTAAAGAAAGAAAGGTACAAGGATGATTTTATTATTATTATTATTTTTTACAGACTGCATTTTGATTCATTGTGTACAAATGGGGTACAATTTTTCATTTCTATGGTTGTACACAATGTAGATTCACACCATTCATGTAATCATACACTTATATAGGGTAATACTGTCTGTTTCATTCTACTATCTTTCTGTCCCCCACCCCTCCCTACACCATCTAAAGTTCCTTCATTCTTCTCTTCCCCCCCCCCCCCCCCATTATATATAGTCATCCACTTATCAGAGAAAACATTTGACCTTTCATTTTTGGGGCTTGGCCTATTTCACTTAGCATGATATTTTCAACTTCATCCATTTACCAGCAAAAGCCATAATTTTATTCTTCTTTATGGCTGAGTAATATTCCATTGTGTATATATACCACAGTTTCTTTATCCATTCAGCAATTGAAGGGCATCTCAGTTGGTTCCACAGACTAGCTATTGTGCATTGAGCTGCTATGAACATTGATGTGACTGCATCCCTGTAGGATGATGTTTTTTTAAATGGACAATATCAATAACAAGTTAGAAATTATCTTTAAAAATAACTGAAAATTGAGTTGAAATGTACAATAAGTAAAATTAAAAAGTCCTTAGGTAGGGTAAGTAGTAGATTTGAACACAGAAGGAATAAGTGAACTTGAAGATAGATTGATAGAGATCATATAATCCAAAGAACAGAGGGGAAATAGAACAGCCTCTGAGAGACCTATGTTAAGAGGTGAGAACTGGAATAAGATAAACAAATTAGATATCATACATGCATAATGAAAATACTGAATGAATAAAGGAAAAAAACATTAGGAGAAATAATCTCTTGATTTCTCCCAAATCTGTTGCAAAACATTTATCTACATATCCAATGAACTCAACAAATTCTGAGTAGGGTATACAAAGAGATCCACACCAAGGTATAACAATAAAAGTGCTAAAACTTGGCAAAAAAGAAAATCTCAAAGATACTGAGAAAAACAGTTCTTCATGGACAGTGGGATCACAGTAGGATTTACAGTTGACTTCTTGAGGATACTGGTGTGCATGATGCAGTGCGATTGTTACCAAGGGGAAAACTTGTAGTTGCACTTATGTTTAGTTGATTTTTAAGATCTCTAACTTTTGAAGTCACATAGCTGAGCAATACAGTATTAGTCTCCCACTAGCTTTGTTGTAGATGACACCTCTGACCAAAGCCACCCAGGAGATTAAAACAGTTCTTTGAAAAGCTGCATTTCACCATCTTTTCCTGGTGATAGTAGCCTTCCCTTGTTCTCTGGGGAACAGTTGCCTTTTGGTTATCTTTCCCTATTCTCTGATCAAAGATGACTGTTGTATCCTAATGATTAACTGCAGAGTCATTATTCCTGGGAAAAGGAACTAAGATGACATGAGTCATCAGACTTTCTAATCAATTTTTCTTTTATATATATATATATATATATATATATATATATATATATATAGAACCCAGAAACTTCAGGAACATACAGATAATAGTAGATGCATGTCAGTCAGGTCACCCTAAATTTGTAGCTACCCTGGTACTTACTCATCTCATATGTCTCTCCAGAAATCCCCATAAAAGTCTCATACCTGGAACCCAAAGTAAGATGGAATTTTTTTTTTTTTTTTAAAGACAAGAGTCCCCATTTCCCAACTTGCCAGCTTGTTACCGATAAAAGCTCTTTCTTCTCTGTCGCCCTGTCTCTCAAATGTTTGGCTTCATGGGGCAACAGGGGAGCCAGAAATTTTGTAGTTACAAGATGACAGTCAAACTGCTGAAAAAACTGTCAACTGAGTAACTTCCGTTTAGCAAATCTCTTTCCAAAATCAGGCCAGAATAAAGACATTTCCAGATAACTAAAATTGGGAGAATTTATATCTAGCAGATCCACTTGAAAATTACTAAAGGACTGCTAAAGGAAAAGAGGGCAACCCAAGCGAAAATTCAGATTCACTTTAAAAGAAAGCATTATGGAGGAGACCAAGATGGTAGACTAGGGGTGACTGGATCTCATGTCGCTCCAGAACTCAGGATTCAAGAAGAGGAGGTATTGAGAGACTCAGAACCAACTCAGAGCCTCTGGGTAAGTCTCTTCCACTGGGTGAGGCTTGGCCTGGGCGGCAGGCCTGGACCGCAGGCAGCTTCTCAGAGCAGGGCCGGCCAGCGAGAGGCTTCCACACAAAACTAGGCTCCCCTGGCCGGGGCGGCAGGCTGGACACAGGCCCAGACCAGCCACACTCCAGCCCGCAGTCTAGTTCCCCTATGGCAGACCATTGGTCAAGAAGTGGAGGCGCCTCTGCCCACTAGCAGGGAATATAACCCACCTGAAGGCCACCACCCCTAGAGGGGCAGCTTCCTTGTGGACCACCACATTATCAAGCTCCTCCAAGACTTTAGGCTACTGAAGGCTAGGAGGTGAGTTACTGGAAATCTATAGGAATCCTACAGATTTTCCCACAGAGGAAATCTACAATATCTCAGAGTTCCACTGATACCTGACCAATATGAGAAAACAAGGGAAGAAAATGTCCCAAACAAACCTAGATGCTATATCAATAAAATCCAATGACAGCATGGCAGAAGAAATGTCAGAAAGGGAGTTCAGAATGTACATAATTAAAACGATCAGGGAAGCAAATGAGGAGATGAAAGAGTAAATGCAGGCATTGAATGATGAGATGAAAGAGCAAATGCAGGCATTGGATGATCACACCAATCAACAGTTAAAAGAGCAAATACAGGAAGCAATAGATCATTCCAATAAAGAGTTACAGATACTGAAAAAAACAAACAAACAGAAATCCTTGGAATGAAGGAAATAATAAACCAAATTAAAAATTCCATAGAAAGCATAACCAATAGGATAGAACACCAGGAAGACAGAACCTCAGACATTGAAATACTTAACCTTGAAAACAAAGTTGCCCAAACACAGAAGATGGTAAGAAATCCTGAACAGAATCTACAAGAATTATGGGCGGCATAATCATGAAAAGGTCAAATTTAAGAATTATTGGGATGGAAGAAAGCACAGAGAAACAAACCAAAGGAATGAATAATCTATTCAATGAAATAATATCAGAAAATTTTCCAGATCTGAAGAATGAAATGGAAAATTAAGTACAAGAGGCTTATAGGACTCCAAATATACAAAATTACAACAGACCCACACCAAGGCACATTATAATGAAAATACCTAACATACAAAATGTAGACAGAATTTTTTTTTTTTTTATTGTAAACAAATGGGATACATGTTGTTTCTCTGTCTGTACATGGCGTAAAGGCATACCATTTGTGTAATCATAAATTTACATAGGGTAATGTTGTTTGATTCATTCTGCCATTTTTTCCCTTACCCCCCTCCCCTCCCACCCTTCCCCTCCATCTATACAGTCCTTCCTTCCTCCATTCCTGCCCCCCTCCCTAAACCCAACTCCAACCCCAACACTAACCCTTCCCACCCCCCATTATGTGTCATCATCCACTTATTAGTGATATCATTCTTCCTTTGGTTTTTTGAGATTGGCTTATCTCACTTAGCATGTATTCTCCAGTTTCATCCATTTGCCTGCAAATGCCATAATTTTATCGTTCTTTATGGCTGAGTAATATTCCATTGTATATATATACCACATTTTCTTTATCCATTCATCAATTGAAGGACATCTAGGTTGGTTCCACAATCTGGCTATTATGAACTGAGCAGCTATGAACATTGATGTGGCTGTATCTCTGTAATATGCTGATTTTAAGTCCTTTGGGTATTTTAAAGGCTGCAAGAGAAAATAATCAAATTACATTCAGGGTCAAACCAATATGAATATCAGCAGATTTTTCAATCTAGACCCTAAAAGCTAAAAGGGCCTGGAACAACATTTTTCAAGCCCTGAAAGAAAATGGATGCCAACCAAGAATCTTATACCCAGCAAAACTTAGCTTCAGATTTAACAATGAAATAAAATCCTTCCATGATAAACAAAAGCTAAAAGAATTTACTAAATAATAGCTGGCATTACAGAACATTCTCAGCAAAATATTCCATGAGGAAGAGATGAAAAACAATGATACAAATCTGCAAAGGGAGGAACTATCCTAAAGGAATAGACAAATAAAGGAGAAACCAAGTCGTGTTAAAAAAAAAAAAAATGAGCCAAATGACCAGGAATACAAATCATATCTCAATAATGACCCTGAATGTTAATGGCCTGAAATCATCAATCAAAAGACATAGACTGGCAGATTGGATTAAAAAGAAAGATACAACAATATGCTGCCTGCAAGGGACTCATCTTATAGAAAGAGATACACACAGACTAAAGGTGAAAGGATGGGAAAAAACCTACCATGCACATGGACTCAGTAAAAAAAGCCAGAGTATCCATCCTCATATCAGATAATGTGGACTTTAAGTAAAAGTTAGTCAGAAGGGATAAAGAAGGACATTTCATACTGCTTAAGGGAAGCATAAGTCAGCAAGACATAACAATCATAAATATCTATGCCCCAAACATTGGCTCATCCCTGTATGTCAAACAAATCCTTCTCAATTCCAGGAATCAGACCACAACACAATAATACTAGGCGATTTTAACACACCTCCCTCACCACTGGAAAGATCTTCCAAACAAAAATTGAACAAAGAAACCATAGATCTCAATCAATAATTTAGACTTAACAGACACATATAGAATATACCATCCAACAAAGAGTCAATACACTATCTTCTCAGCAGCACGTGGATCCTTCTCTAAAATAGACCACATTTTATGCCATAAAGCTAATGTTAGCAAATACAAGAAGATAGAGATACTATCTTGTATTCTATCAGATCATATGAATTGAAATTAGAAATTAATGACAGAATAAAAAAGAAGAAACTACTCCAACACCTGGAGATTAAATAATATGCTATTATATGATGAATGGATAACAGAAGACATCAGGAGGGAAATAAAAAAATTCTTAGAAGTAAACGAGAACAAAGACACATCATATCAAAATCTCTGAGACACTATGAAAGCAGTACTTAGAAGAAAATTTATTTCATGGAGCACATTCAATAAAAGAAGAAAAAATCAACAAATAAACAAATTAACACTACAGTTCAAAGCCCTAGAAAAAGAAGAACAGAGCAACACCAAAATAGTAGAAGACAGGAAATAGTTAAAATCAGAGCTGAAATCAATGAAATTGAAACAAAAGAAACAATAGAAAATATTGACAAAATAAATAATTGGTTCTTTGAAAAAATAAACAAAATTCATAAACCCTTAGCCACACTAACAAAGAGAAGGAGAAAGAAAACTCAAATTACTAAAATTCGGAATGAACAAGGAAATATCATGACAGACACGAGTGAAATACAAAACATAATTAGAAGCTATTTTGAAAATCTATACTCCAACAAAACAGAAAATCTCGAAGACATCAGCAGGTTTCTAGAGACGTATGAATTACCTAAACTGAAGCAGGAGGACATACACAACTTAAATAGATCAATTTCAAGAAATGAAATAGAAGAAGTCATCAAAAGTCTACCAACAAAGAAAAGTTCAGGACCAAATGGGTTCTCAGGTGAGTTCTATAAAACCTTTAAAGAAGAGCTCATTCCAATACTCCTCAAAGTATTCCATGAAATAGAAGAGGAGGGAACCCTCCCAAATTCATTCTATGAAGCCAATATCACCCTGATACCTAAACCAGACAGAGACACATGGAGGAAAGAAAATTTCAGACCAATATCCTTAATGAACATTGACGCAAAAATTCTCAACAAAATTTTAACAAATTGCATACAGAAATATATTAAAAAGATAGTGCACCACGATCAAGTGGGTTTTATCCCAGGGATGCAAGGTTGGTTCAACATCTGGAAATCAATAGATGTAATTCGCTATATCAACAGACTGAAAGTCAAGAATCACATGATTATTTTGATAGATGCAGTAAAAGCATTTGATAAAATACAGCATCCCTTCATGCTAAAAACACTAGAAAAAATAGGGATAATGGGAACATTCCTTAACATTGTAAAGGCCATCTATGCTAAGCCCATGGCCAATATCATTTTAAATGGTGAAAAACTGAAAGCATTCCCCCTAAAAATTGGAACAAGGCAGGATGCCCTCTTTTACCACTTCTATTCAACATTATCCTTGAAACTCTAGCCAGAGCAATTAGACAGACCAAAGAAATTAAAGGATTATGAATAGGAAAGAAGAACTCAAACTATCCCTATTTGCTGATGACATGATTATATATTGAGAGGAACCGGGAAATTCCACCAGAAAGCTTTTAGAACTCATAAGTGAATTCAGTAAAGTAGCAGGTTATAATATCAATGCTCATAAATCTAATGCATTTTTATACATAAGTGATGAATCTTCAGAAAGAGAAGTTAGGAAAACGACCTCATTCACAATAGCCTCGAAAAAAATAAAATACTTGGGAATCAATCTCACAAAAGAGGTGAAAGACCTGTACAATGAGAACTACAGAACACTAAAGAAAGAAATTAAAGAAAACCTTAGAAGATGGAAAGATCTCCCATGTTCTTGGATAGGCAGAATTAATATTGTCAAAATGGCCATACTACCAAAAGTGCTATACAGATTCAATGCAATTCCAATTAAAATCCTAACGACATACCTTACAGAAATAGAGCAAGCAATCGTGAAATTCATCTGGAAGAATAAGAAACCCAGAATAGCTAAAGCAATCCTTAGCACAAAGAGTGAAGCAGGGGGTATTGCAATACCAGACCTTCAACTATACTACAAAGCAATAGTAACAAAAATGGCATGGTATTGGCAGCAAAATAGACAGGTAGATCAATGGTACAGAATAGAGGACATGGACACAAACCCAAATAAATACAATTTTCTCATACTAGACAAAGGTGCCAAAATATGCAATGGAAAAGGTAGCTTCTTCAACAAATGGTGCTGTGAAAACTGGAAATCCATATGCAACAGAGTGAAACTAAACCCCTATATCTCACCCTGCATGAAACTCAACTCAAAATGGATCAAGGACCTCAGACCAGAGATCCTGCATCTTATAGAAGGAAAAGTAGGTCCAAATCTTCAACATGTTGGCTTAGGATCAGACTTCCTTAACAGGACTCCCATAGCACAAGAAATAAAAGCAAGAATCAACAACTGGGATAGATTCAAACTAAAAAGCTTTCTTTCAGCAAAGGAAACTATCAGCAATATGAGGAGAGAACCTACAGCGTGGGAGAAAATCTTTGCCACTCATACTTCAGATAGAGCACTAATCTCCAGAATCTATAAAGAACTCAAAAAACTCTACACCAAGAATACAAATAACCCAATCAACTAATGGGCTAAGGAAATGAACAGACATTTCACAGAAGAAGATCTATAAGCAATGAATAGATATATGAAAAAATGTTCAACATCTCTAGTTATAAGAGAAATGCAAATCATAACTACCCTAAGATTCCATGTCACCCCAATTAGAATGGCAATTATCAAGAATACAAGCAACAATAGTGTTGATGAGGATGTGGGGAAAAAGGTACACTCATACATTGCTGGTGGGGTTGCAAATTAATGCAGCCACTCTGGAAGCAGTGTGGAGATTCCTTAGAAAACTTGGAATGGAACCACCATTTGACCTAGCTATCCCACTCCTTGGCCTATAGCCAAAGGACTTAAAATCAGCATACTACAGAGATGCAGCCACATCAATGTTCATAACTGCTCAATTCACCATAACCAGATTGTGGAACCAACCTAGATGTCCTTCAATTGATGAATGGATAAAGAAACTGTGGTATATATATATACAATGGTATATTACTCAACCATAAAGAATAATAAAATCATGGCATTTGCAGGCAAATGGATGAAATTGGAGAATATCATGCTAAGTGAGATAAGCCAATCTCAAAAAACAAAGGGCAAATGATCTCGCTGAGAGGCAGATGATGACACATAATGGGGGGTGGGGGGGCAAGAATGGAGGAAGGAGGGACTATATAAAGGGAAAAGAGGGTGGGGGGTGGGGGGGAAGGAAAAAATAACATAATGAATCAAACACTGTTACCCTATGTAAATTTATGATTACACAAATGGTATGCCTTTACTTCATGTACAAACAGAGAAACAACATATATCCCATTTGTTTACAATAAAAATAAATTTTAAAAAATCAAAGCATTATGGTAGGTAATTATGTAATTATAAAAGACAACCTAAATATGTATTTCTTTTATCTGAATTTAAAATCAATTGTATAAAACTACATATGTAAAAACTTTGTTGGGCATATAACATGTAGAAATATTTTTATAATAATGGAACCAGTGCATGTGTGGGAGCAAAGTTGTACTGGAGTAGGAAAATGGCACTACAAGGGAACTTGAATTCACAGGAATAAAAGAAAATAGAAAGGTCTATGTCCATTTTTCACTTCTATAATAGAATACCACAGACTGGGTAAATTAAAAAGAAGTTTTTTTTAGGTCACAGTTTTAGTGGCTGAGAAGAGCAAGGGTGCAGCACCATCATCTGCTCACTGTCTGGGGAGGGATATCTTGCTGTTTCATAACATGGTGGAAGCAGGAGAGAATCAAGGATAAATCAGCGTCTCGAGAACTGACTCACTCATGGGAGTTATAAGGGTGGACCTTCTGTTAGGCCCCATTTCCAAAGCTGCTGCACTGAGAATTAAGTTTCCAACATAAGGACCCTTGGGAGACATAAAAACCACAGCATTCAACCCTGGATCCCAAGATCCATGGCCTCCTCAGAATGCAAAACATATGCAATGTATCCCCAAGTCCCACAACTCTTACCTTGTTACAGTCCAAAGTTCAAAGTGCCATTTGAATCAAATATGAATGAGACACAGGACATGATAGGGAGATAATTCTGGCTAAAATTGAAATACTGGTAAACAAAATATGATTTTAACTTTTTCTTTATTATCTATCTTATTCTATACATATCCACTCACTTTTATATTAATCAGTCCATCTCTAGCCTTTGCTTTCATGTTTTTGAAACACTAAAAAGATACTTCTCCATTTCAACTTAATATTGATATCCTAATTTTTTAAATGTGTTTTTAATATTTTTCTGCATCCCTTTCTAATTACCTGTACTGTAATGTGTTTTTATAATTTATAAATTCATAATAAAATAAAATAAATACAGTATCATTTTTACTGATAGTATGAGGGTTAATTCTATATGTAAACTTGGCTAGACTGTGGTGCACAGTAGCTTGGTTAAATCCTGGACTAGATGTTTCTGTGAAGGTATTTAAAGATCAGATTAACTTTTCAATAGGACTGCATGTAAGCATATCACCTCCATAATGTGCATGGACCTCATACAAGGAGCTGAGGACTTAAGGAGGAAGGAATTCTGCCTTCGTATTCCCTTTGGACCCCAGACTATGATACCAACTCCTGCTAGAATTTCTTGCCTACCATCCTTCCCTGTAGCTTTCATGCTTGCCAGCGACATAATTCTTTTAATGAATCAAGTCTCATAATTTTAAAGAATTTTTAAAAGATGATAATATGTTGAAAGGCATTCTGATTCATGCATTAAAATCATTATCTACCTCTCTAGTTCTCTTCTTCTCAATCTTTAATACAGAAATTTATATGTAAAGATATATCTAATATTACTGTGTGTATGTGATCTAATATATGTAACAAGAGAAGCTTGACTAATACACTTTGCTCTAAAGTATCTACCTAAAAAACTGACTTTTATTAGATTATTCCAAAGATCAAATACATCTCAGGGAAGAAAATCTTTTACTAATGCATTAAGAAATATCTGAAATACAGGATGTCAAAACAAGTACTATGATGATTTTAGGAATTTATGAATAGTAAATGTGAAAGAAAGATGGTTCAAAGAACATGAGGTGGAAAAGCATCACTGAAAGTTACGAAATCATCTATTATTGTCTTTTAAGCTAGCTATAGATTATTAGGATAATTTGCTCATTCGAATAAAGAATTTCTATCTACTAGAATTTAAATATTAATTAAAATGCTTTTTTTTAAAAACTTATTTTCATCCCTATATATTTTTTTCCTATTAAATAACACAAAATTATATTATGGATCCTGAAGAGAACAAATGGTACTTCCAGAGTTTTATCACATCTACGCAAAACCTTTGCATTTTCTGTTTTTCATAGCTACTCTGATCATCTGTAGGTTGAATCTATTGCACATATGAATTTATTAAAAGATGTCTGAACTATGTGAAAAGAATCCTTTGTTCTAGTGGTTTGGGGAATTGTGCTGACAGTAAAAGATTTAAAAGGGTAATTTTAAATAGAATACACTTGATAAATGCTTTGTCATTATAAAACATTGTGTGCACTTGATCTCAGGGACATTTTAAAGAATTCAAAAAAGATGAAACCATGGTAAAAAGGCATTCTGAAGTCTTAAATAGGTAGTTAAATACATTTGAGGGTTGATTTTTATTTTTAAAGTGCACTTTCCCAAAGTTTCATCAAACTATTTACATCTATAGACCTTTAATCCTTAGCTGTTTATGTATTACCTTTCTGTGTTTATTGTATGAGTCCAAAACACACATGTACACACAGTGCTTTACAACAAATACATATTTGCACAATTTTGAAAATTGAATACAGCTTATATGTGTTTTCATTTTACTTGCCTGGTTTTACCTAAAGCATTGCTACTTTGAAAAATGAAACAATTTCAGTTCTTGAGAGTAGTTGTGTTAACCAGGGTCAAATAGGGGAAGCAGAACCACTATGAGTTATGAGGTAAAGAACTTTATTAGCACTGTATTATTAAATCACCAATCAAACCTCAAATTCAGTGACATGAAACACCAATACGTTACTTTCTTCATGAGATGCATTTGGTTAAGAGTCAGTAAAGACTTCCTCTCTAATCCACGGAGTATCATCTGTGGAGCATGTGGAGATAAATGGTCTTTGTGAATAATTTATCTACTTGGTTGACAAATTGGTGCTGGCATTCACATGGGAGACTAACGGGAGTTGTGGGGAAGGGTCCTAAGTTTCTCTTCTTGTGAAGTGTGCACACTGTGCTTGGGCTTCCAAACTTGGATAAAAGAATAAACATCACAAGGGTACAGAGTCCATGATCTTTGAATAATATAATCTCAAGAGCCACGAAGCATGACCTTTCTAATACTGTGCTATCAGAGCAGTCAGGAGAGTCTGCATCTGCCCATATCCAAGTAGTAGTATGGATAATACCACTAGATAAGAGGGTTATCAGTGTCACATTATAAGCAGAAGCTATGAGATGGGAAATAGGACTGAGGTCATTTTTTAACATAATCATCCTCAGTAGACCTTATGAGTACAACGGTTAATGTTGATTCTACATGTAAAATACATGTACCCCTTCTTCTGCTATCCAAGATGTGTTCAGAGGTTAGACTCATTATCTAACTCAGATCCAGGTGCAGGGGAGCCTCCTCAGGTATATTACTTCTGATACATCTCCTAGAATATCATTATTTTTTATCTGAAGGACTAAACAAATGACACTAACTTATTCTCCTGTACATCCAACATATTACAGTAGATATGTGCACAATAGATACATTCATAAAACGGAAAGACAAGATGCATAGCAATGACTGGTCCATAGCAATTCTGAAATCCAACATGGTTTATGCTGCTATTGTGGGAATTTTGTCTACGTCTATTGGCTCTAACTTACGGGTTCTTGATTTATCCTGAGTCATTCCACCTTTTCAATAAAAGAGTCTGTTTTGTTACTGAGTGTTCTTTTCAAAACTTATTTTTCCTATTCTTAAATGTTGGAATGTCAAAAGATTTTTCATTTTCATTTACTTCCTCTATAGTCTTCTTTTTTCAGTCTAGTAACAATTCTACCATTATAATTCTCTTAAAAGAGAATCTCTCTTGTGAATTTTATGTGAATCTTACTAGGTTCATCCTACTAGGTGAAAGTCACACTCACAGATATTTAATATAAATATGTGACGTAAACTTTATATAATCTTTTACTTATTCTCTATGAGAAATTCTCTGTAGTTTTATTTTTCAACAATAATCTTCAAGCAATGTACATAAGGAATTCTGAAAATTTGATTTTTTCCCAGAAGTCATTTCTTAGTTTGAGATTCACTTGCTGACTTGAGAGGGTAAAAACAAAAACCAAGTCTTTGTTCCATTATATTTTCACAACTTATTATTCAGTTCATCTCTTTCCTTTTATGTTTTATGATGGGCAGTGAGAACTCAGTTGGCACATTTAATGTTCTTCATGGAAATGTTTTCTGATACCAAAATATCTATTATCAATTGCTTGTAGTTTAACAAACTACCCCAAACATTAGTGGCTTAATGGCAATCATGTTTTTCTCATGAGTCTTCAACTTGGAGGATTTAATATATTGGCTATTTATATGTATTTTCCATGTGGTGTCAGTTTGGTGACTCAGGAGGGGTCTATGGGATCAGTTGTCAAGGGGGCTGCTCACATAGCTCCAATTAGTGCTGACTTCCAACTGGGAGTTTAGCTACAGCAACAGGGCAGAAACCTCAGTTCCTGCCTCTTTGTGTGTGTTTCACCACTAGAGATTTTAGTTTCATAATAGTACAGGAAAGTTTTCTAGGTAGTTCAATACTGACCCAGTTCTCCCTTTTTTTTTTTTTTTTTTTTGGCTTTTGCTTTCTATGCTTTTTATCTAAAGAAAAATCCTTCCCATTCCAATATCCTGAAGTGTTCCAAAGTTTCAGAGCTTACATTTAAGAATATTTCATTTTGTGTTGACTTTTACGTATGATGAGAGACAGGAATCTATTTTCCTTCTTCTGTATGTTAATAGCCAGTTCTCCCAGTACCATTTAGTAGAGACTGTTCTTTTCCCAATGAATATTCTTAGTACCTTAGTTAAAAATCAGTTGGCTGTGGATATGTGGGTTTATTTCTAGGCTATTTTTTCTGTTCTACTGGTCTGCGAGACTATTTTTATGTCTATACTGTTTAATTAATATAGATTTCCAGTATATTTTGAAGTCAGATATAATTCTTCCAGCTTTTTTCTTTTTGGTCAAGATTGCTTTGGCTATTTGGGGGGGGGGTTGTGTGGTTTTGCACAAATTTTAATATTTTTCTAATTCTGTGAAGAATTTTACTGGTAGTTTGATAGGAATTACCATAAACTTATAGTTACTTCGGGTACTATGGATAGTTTTACAATATTAATTCTTCCAATCCATGAACATAGAATGTCTTGGTGTTGCTTTTGTCCTATTGTTTCTTATATAATTTTTCTTACATATTTGTTAGCTCTTTTATCTCTGGTTAAATTTATTTTTAAGATTTTCTGTAGCTATTGTAAATGGTTTTCTTTTTTATTTCTTTCCAGATTATTTGCTATTGGTGTATAGAAATGCTACTGTTTTTATATGCCTATTTTATATTCTGTAACATTGTTGAATTAGTTGTAATAGTCATTTTGGGTGGAGTCTTTGAGTTGTTTTACATGAAAGATCATCTTAACTGCAAATAGTGACAATTTTACTTCCTTATCCAATTTGGATGTCTTTATTTCTTTGTTTTGCTTGATTGCTCTGTCCAGGACTACTAGTACTATATTGAATAAACATGTTGAAGGTGAGAATACTTACCTTGTTTTAGACTTAGAGAGAAAGTTTTCAGATGTTTCCTATTCAGTAAAATGTCAACTGAAAGCTTGTTATATATAAACTTAATTTGGTTGAGCTGTGTCCCTTCTGTACCAAATCTTTTCACAATTTTATAATGAAAGGATGTTGAGTTATATAAAATGTTTTCTCTGGTCTACTGAGATAATCATATGATTTTTGTCTTTCCTTCTCTTGGTGTAGTCTTGGTGACTTGTGTAGGTCTGACCATCTTGCTTTCCTATAATGAGTCCCTCTTGAGTATGGTGTATACACTTTTCAATGTGTTGGTTTTGGTTTGCTAGTATTTTCTTGAGGATTTTGGCATCTGTGTTCATGAGGGATATTAACCTGCAGTTTTCTTTTTTGTTGTTGTTGTGTCTTTTGTCTATCTTTTGGTATAAGGGTGCTCCCATTGAATGGGATTAGAAGAATTCTTTCATTCCCAATTTTTTTTGAATAATTTAAGAAAAACTGGTATTAGTTTTTCTTTGAATGTTTGGTATAGTTCAATGGTGCCTCATGTGATTCTAGGCATTTGTCAGATAATTTTCATTACTGATTCAATATCATTACTCATTATTGGTCTATTCAGGTTTTTTATGTTTTTATGATTCAATCTTGGTAAAGTATACATGTCCAAAAATTTCTCCATTTCTTCTTTTATGTTATGAAATTTGTTGGCTTATAATTGTTCACAAAAATCTTTAGGATTCTTTGTGTTTCTTTGGTGTCAACTGCAATGTTTCTTTTCATCTCTGCTCTTAATTATTGAGCCTTTTCTCTTTTCTTAGTTTTCCTGGTTAGTGTGGGTTTGTAACTTTTATCATTTTGAAAAACCATTTTTTTGTTTGTCTTTTACATTTTTTACCTTTATTTCTTTTATTTCTGCTCTGATATTGCTTATTTTTTCCATCTACTAATTTAGGGTTTGTCTTGTTCTTATTTTTCTGTTTCCCTAAGGTACCATGATAAATTATTAATGTGAGATTTTACTTTTTTGACAGAGGAATTGATTATGATAAACATCCCTCTTGTTACTGCTTGTGCTGTATTCCATAGGTTCTAGCACATTAGGTTTCTATTATCATTTGTTACAAGAAATTTTAAATTTTGTTTTTAATTTCTTCATTGATTCATTGGTTGTTCAGGATCTTGTTAAATTTCCAAATTTTTTAAAAATAATTTTCAAACTTTAACTTTTTGTTGGTTTCTAGTTTTATTGCATGTGGTCAGGAAATATACATATGATTAAAATTTTCCAAATATTTATTGAGGTATTTTTTGGTCTACTTAACCTGAAGAATATTCCATATACTGATTAACTGAATGTGTGTTTCACAGCTGTTGGGTGGAATGTTCTTTAGATGTCTATTAGGCCCCTTTGGTCTAGGGGTAAGTCAATTCTGCTGTTTCTTTGTTGATTGGTTAAGTGAATAATATATCCGTTGTTGAAAATGGAGTGTTAGAGTCCCCTCATTATTGCATTGGAGAGTATCTCTCTCTTTAGGTTTATTAGGTCCTCTAGTATTGGGTGCATACATATTTATAAGTGCTACATCCTCTTGCTGAATTGACCATTTGTCATTATATGATCTTCCATCTTCTTTTGGTGGCTTCTTACAATCTATTTTATCTGATGTAAGTATAGCTAGTCCTGGTCTTTTGCATTCCATTTGCATGGGATGTGTTTTCTATCCCTTCCCTTTCAGCCTATTCACTTCTTAAGGTGAAGTGAGTTTCTTATAAGCAGCACAGGGTTTAGTCTTATTTTTCTATTTATTTACTCCATTTCTCTTGAACAGAGAATTGAATTCATTTACATTTCAGGTTATATCTGTAGTTACGGTCATGCTACTGCCATTTTCTTGGATTTCTTGATTTTTGTTGTTCCTCTTGTTCTCCCTCTTTTATAGTTTCTTTCGTTTTAGGTGATTTTTTTCTGGTAGTGTTATTAGATTTTCTCGCTTTCCATTTTTGGTATTTTATTGTAGATTTTTTGGTTTGTATTTATGATAAGGGATACAAAAACATCTTTGGATTTAAAAAATCTATTTTGCATATATAACAACCTAACTTTGGTTATATAAAGAAGAAAAGAAGCAAGCAAGAAGGAACAGAAAAAAATAGAAATTATTCTAATTATTTTGGGGTTATCTTCATACTAAAAGTATAAATTAGTATGCATCATTTTTATAATTATAAACATTTTGTTTTTTGTACTCTAGTCAGTGAATTTCATAACTTAACATATTTTCTTATTGCTCATTAGCATTTGTTTCAGTTTGAAGAACTTCCTTTTGCACAGCATATAAGACATGTTATATGTCATATATATTCATCACATGTAAGTGATGAATTTAGCTTTTGTTTGCACAGAAATATCTTTATCTCTCTTTCATTTCTACAGGATTGCTTGACTGGGTATTGTATTCTTGGTTG
This sequence comes from Sciurus carolinensis, assembly GCF_902686445.1. Lineage (NCBI taxonomy): Eukaryota > Metazoa > Chordata > Mammalia > Rodentia > Sciuridae > Sciurus > Sciurus carolinensis. The sequence goes on from NC_062224.1 coordinate 94,943,123, forward strand.
GTAGTTTCATTTCTTTAGTGCTTTAAATATATCATTCCACTTCCTGTTGACCTGTAAGATTTCTGATAGGAAGTTCACAGTCAGGCAAACTGAAACATGCTCCTGTGTTATTTGTTTCGTTCCTGTTTTCAGAACCATTTGTCTTTGCCTTTGAGAACTTGACATAATATATTGTGAGGTGGACTTGGTTGAGTTGAATCTTTCTGGTGATTTCCACCTTCCTGTACCTGGATCTTTTTATCCTTTTCTAGGTTTGGGAAGTTTTCTGATGCTAATCTCTGCTTAAGAGTTCTACTTCATTGGAATCCAGTTTCTCTTGAACATTACTTTTTTAATGATATCCTAAAGTTCACAGAAGCTTTTTTTCCCCTTTTGTTTTTCTTCATTTTTTTTCCCACTGATTATATATTTTCAGATTACCTGTCTTTGATCTCCCTGATTCTTTCTTCTGTTGATTCTGTTACTGATGTCATGTATTGCATTTTTCATTTCTTTTATTTTAAAGCTCTAGGATTTCGGTTTGATTACTAAAAATTATTCCAATATTTCTTAAATTTCTCTGATAAAAATTGAATCACTTTGCATTTTCTTGATGTTTATTGAGTTTCCATAAAATAATCTATTCTTAATTCTCTGTGCAAGAAGTTGTACATAGCCATCAATTGATGGTCAGTTTCTTATACATGATTTTCTCTGTTCAGCATTGTCCTAGTTCCTTGAAAATTCTTGGTGCTTTTTGGTGTAGGATGATGTCGGTGCATTGAAGGGTTAGGTGTTCACTCCCGTCTTTGCTATCTGATTTTATTTAGGCCTCCTTTCGTGTTCTCTCATCTTATAGTCACTCCTGCTATTAAAGCACTAGATGGTGCCCTAACTTTAGGTTTGTACAAATTTGTAGTTGGTTCATTATCTCTGTTGAGGGCACCTCAAGCCCACATTTTGTTGACATATGCAGTTAGTGTGTTCCAAATGAACCTAAAGAGGGTAGTCCATTCTTGCTATGTTGACAAGTGTTAGTCTTGGGCTTAAATGGGCTTGAATCCCTTGTCCAAAGTCACCAGTCTGTGTTCAGGTGCTGTGAGATTCTGTCCAGTGATGGACCTCCCTGCGGTAGATCTGGTTCTCTGCTCAAAAGCAGCTCCACTTTCTCATATCATTCTTCTTCTCTCCAGTGGACAATGACTTTCTTTGTGTTGTGCTGCCTGGGGTTGGGGAAGAATATGTTGGGCAGTCCTAAGGCTACTGTGGCCACTGCAATGCTACCTGGAGCCCACAGTCTGCTGACCCTGGAGCAGCATAAAAGATAGGACCAAGGCCATGTTGCTGTGGTTTACTTGCTGCAGTGGTATATCTGTGGCCCAAGACCACTATAGCTGTCCAGAGGTGGTCCAGATTGAAACCTAAGTCCATTCCACTGGGGCTGCAAATCTGGCACTTCGTTGGTTCAGAACTCTGTTTGTAGGCAGTGGCCTGGAGGCAGGGAGCACTGGGTTCTTCCTAGTGTTCAGTTTCACCATGTTACACCCAGCACTGAATTCCACGGTGAAGTCCTGCTCTTGATTCCCTGTTCTACCTCTAGCTGCTGGAAACTTTCTTTGCATTGTGCTACATGAGTTATAGGGAGGAATGGTACAACCTCTTTTGTTATAAAAAAATATTTGTTCTTTTTAGATATACATGACAGTAGACAGTATTTAGACATATTGTACATACATGGAGTGTAACTTATTCTAATTAGAATCCCATTCTTGTGGTTCTACATGATGTGGAGTTTCACAGGTGGATTATTCATATATGAACATAGGAAAGTTATGTCCAATTCATTCTACTGTCTTTCCTATTCCCATTGACTCTCCCTTTCTTTCATTACCCTTTGTCTAATTAAGTGAACTTCTATTCCCACTCCCCCACCATTGTGTATTGACACCTGCACATCAGAGAGAACATTTGGTCTTTGGGTTTTGGAGATTGGTTTATTTCACTTAGCATTATAGTCTCTAGTTCCATCCATTTACTTGCAAATACCATAATTTCATTCTTCTTTATGGCCAAGTAATATCCATTGTGTATATATACCACATTTTCTTTATCCATTCATCTATTGAAGGGCACCTGGGTTGGTTCCATAGCTTAGCTATTGTCAGTTGAGCTGCTGTAAACATTGATAAGACTGCATCACTGTAATATGTTCATTTTAAGTTCTTTGGGTATATAGTGAGGTGTGGGATAACTGGATCAAATGGTGGTTTCATTCCAAGTTTCTGGGGAATCTGCATACTGCTTTCTAGAGTAGTTGCACCACTTTACAATCCCACCAGCAATGTATGGGTGTACCTTTTTCCCTACATCCTTACCAACATTTACTGTTACTTGTATTCATGAAAATTGCCATTCTCACTGGAGTGAGATGGAATCTTAGTGTAGTTTTAATTAGCATTTCTCTAATTGCTGGAGTTGTTGAACATTTTTTCATATATTTGTTGGCCAAATGGTATTTTTTCTTCTTGCTAAGCAGGAAGCCTATGGCTTAAAACTCATAGCAACTTGGATTACATGGTTCCTGGACATGCCCTAGGCCCATGTCATGGTCAGAAGTGGCAGGAGTTGGAAGATGAATATGTCTTGCTGAGTTTGTCAATTCTGAGGAAAGTCCAGAGTTTCTATATACAGGCACAGACCTGGGCACAGGGGCTGTGAGGTTTTACCTGATACTGGTTTTTATCATCGTATCTGGTACTGGATTCCAAACTGAAAGTCTGCCCTTTATTCCTGTTCTCTTTCCTAGGAAAGCCGTATCCCTCTTCATGCTATGCTGCTTAGAGTTGGGGAGGGGTGATACAATAACCCTCATTCTTTCCTTCTTTAATGTACCTTTTTTATTATTATGTTAAAAGGTACTGTGCTCTATCCCCTGGTTTTCTTAGCTCTTATAAAGGTGATTTTGTACATTGATATTTTATGGCAAGATATCTGGAAGATCTTGTTCTGCCATCTTGCTCCATTCCTTAGTGTTCCAAAAGATAAATTAGACATAAATGTGAAAGAGAATAAGGCAGAGATGCACATTTTAATATTAAATGCTAACATGCATGGGAAAGACATCAATGGAATACACTTTTCAAGACAGTAGAATGAATGGAACGTAACTTTCCTATGTTCTTATGTGAATACATGACCAGTGTAATTCCGTGTCCTGTACAACCACAAAAATGGGAAGTTATACTCATTGTATGTATGATATGTCAAAATATATTCTACTGTCATGTATAACTGAAAAGAACAAATAAAAATTTTTAAAAAGGAAATGTAAAAATATTAAAATTAATTTTAAGAATGGATTTCTTGCAAAGAAGTTAGAATGCTTTCTAGGAGAGGGATAGACCTGGTGTTTCAAGACCAGATAAGATTTGGAGAGGTGAAAAGGATGGAAGAGCACATATCTTAAATTATGGGAAGAATCAATGGTTGGGACAACCAGATGGTGAATTTAGGCTGTTTTTTTCCTAAGATTCTAAAATCTGTATTTCAGTGTACCCATGGGATTGTGGAATATAGATCCATTTTTTTTGTTTGTTTTTTGAGAGATTAACTGGAATTGTACATGACTTAAACTCTGAGAAACTCAGATAGGAATAAGTGAACTTGTACACCACCAACAATTTCTGAACAAGTTTCTGGGATTTATTTTCTTTTAACATTCATTTAATAAGCTTATGTACACAAACCAAATTATAATCTGTGGGAAGATAACTGAAGCTTTTGGTTGCTTTTATTGAGGATAAGTTCACTGGTTTTCTATAACATCACAATGGTTTTAGCATTGTTTAATCACCCTAAGCCTTAGCATTTAAAGTTTTTCACATAATACAATTTTACCACAGCACAAATTAATGTTTAAAAGCCTTTTTCAAAAATGTATATAAAATATATGAGGATGTAGTACCATTTAGAAAGAGTAGGGTTAATATGACCATCAAGACTCAAGTGATTTAATTTTCTGATTCTTTTTAAATAGCATCTATTCACTACTTGAAGTACCTTGGTTGTTTTCCTGAATTGCTTGGGCTAATAAACCATTAAACAAATTTACTTTTATTTCAAAAGAAACATTTCTCACTAATTTGTGTATGAAGTTTTCTAGGGTTGTGATTGTTACTATTCTTCTTCTTCATTGAAGTTGTCATATCACGGGAAATACATTAACACAGTAATTGCATAAATGATATGTTCTCTGTTCTGTTTTTTAGAGTTGTTGCAGACTAGTTAATCATCAGTGGAATATGCAAATAGAATTTCTGAATTGGGCAAGCAAATGCATTGAGAGGCAAACATAAATGTTAACTTTATTAACAAAATCAATGCCTACAGAAACTTTTGTATTTCAGGGTTTGTATGTTGAATGCATATTAGTTGCATTTTAGAACCTTTATTCAATTCAAATGTGTATTTATACATTTATTATGCTTAAATGTTACCTTGAATTTCCAAAAAAAAAAAAAAAACAGTAGTTTCAAAGACCTTTTAAAATACTTCCATTAAAGATAAAAGTAAATCTGAGTTTTGAAGTTTTGTTGCTATATGGTTTAAAAAGTGAGGAGTATATGAAAAAAATAATCTTAAATATTTACTTTTTTATTATTTGTCTAACATTTAAGGAAAATGGTCCTTTGTAGTCTTGAACAATTTATTTTTAATGCAACCTATTAACAAAACCACAGACATTTAAAAATATTTATAATGGATTTAATCCTTTAGTGGTCAAAAAGAAAGAAAAAAGCATTATGCACAGTACTAACTATAAGTGTTTGAAGTTTAAAATTGTCAATTTAAGATGTTAGCTTTACAGTTAACATGCCCTAAAATAGTGGTTATCCTATCACTGGAATACAGTTACACTTGAAATAAATAAATCTTTGACTTTCCAGACATAAAATTTCTTATGATTGTAGCTTGCAAAACTATTTTTACTGACTGTTTTGATGTTACAGGTTGTATTCCCTGGAAAACAAATTCTAAGATGGAGATTAATACGTGGGACATTTATTTTAATGTGCTCTTGGGATGAGTGCTTGTATAAGGGAGGAAAGAAAGCAGGAAGAGGCAGATGGTCAGTCACAAAGTTGTTCCACAACTTCCTGACCCCCAAGATTGGGAATCAGAATTTTCTTAAATTGCAGCTAGAGATCCAGACCTTTCCTACAATCTTATTGATCAGTCATTGAATTTCAAATGCCCTGGATGCAGAAGTGATTTTAGGGAGGGAATTTCCTTTATTCATAATAATCCTTAAGGAAGTCTAACAGTGAGAACAGTTTTTGCAGGACTGTCAGCAAACAGGGTAACATTTGATTCATTCTGAATGATCTCTGATGTGTATCAAACTCTCTACACAGTCTTCCTTCTGATGGATGCTGTGAGCAGTTCCTCCAAGCTTCTGGTGGACCTCTGATCCTGGGGAAACTTAGCAGGGGGAGCTAAGTAGGACAAACCACAGCCCCCACCCACTACTGTAGTGGACATGGGGCCACCTCTGACCCTTGTCTCCCTGTCCTCTACTATCCGTTTAAGTCCCCTTCAGTCAGCAAAACCCCTTCTAGTCACAGAGGTTTACTTGGTGTCATGACACAGAATTTCCTCTTTAAGAGATCTGAGATCTAGGTCTCCCTGTCCTTTTCACTTGGAGGTTGGGGAGGGGTCCTTTTGTCCATTTACCCTCAACAGAGTAGTACAAAGTAGTGCCCAAGAATATCACCTGAGTGCCACTTTATGCTTTCTTGCTCCCCTCCTGTAGCCATACTGTCCCCTATTAATCAGGATCAATTAAGCATGACAAGGTAATCATACCTCTGCTTTCCTGCTAGTTGCTTGGCATTAAGACTCCAAAGTGCCATGTTGGAAATCACTTAATAGAGGTCATTGGAGTTCTTATTGTGTCTCCTGGTAAGAGTCAACATGGTATAACCCATGACCTTTAAAATGACAAGAGTCTTGCTTTGTGAGTGCGGGGAGTACAAATTCCCCAAATAAATCACTGGGATTGACAATAATTGAAGTCCATCCTATTTCTACCCTTTGGGTTCCTTAGTATGTGTTCTACCCATTTGATACATAAGAACATATAAAGACCTCTTTATATAAGTATGTGTTGGGTCCCAGAGTATGGTCTCCCTCCTTGCAAACTGTCACCTCTGAGTTAGTGCTTCAGTCATTTCAATGCCCCAGGCCTCTGGTAGCCTATGGGTGGTATATGATATGAGTAGAGAATCCCTCAGATCCTCTCCCTCACCTTTGATGCAATGCAAATTCTTTAGTCTGATGCTGATAAATCAAATCCAAGCCCCTGTATTATGGTATGGGAAATATACCATATTTGATGAAAGCAGATGAAAGCAGGAAAAATAAAGTTATTCCAGGACTGTGTATCTATTTCTTTTAAAATAAATAACTGCCTGCCTGTTCATTGGAAGGAATCTATAGTCCACTTACCACTAAATGGCTAATTAGTCCTCCCAAAAGATGCTGCTGTACTGGGGACTCTGTTATTATTAGTTTGTACATATGGCAACAGCAGCAGCAGCTTGATTAACCTTGATATATGGGAACTTCTGCTGTTGGACTCTATCTAGCTTCTACTCCTGCCACCATGACTACTGGATTCACATATCCCTTGTGCCAGCAGCAATAGGTCATGATAAGCTCATATCAAATGGTCAAGTCATCTTGTCCACTTGAATTATTTAGTGCTTATCACATAGTACATGTTCTCCAGTGGGCATTAATGTGCAATGTAAAAATTTCCATGCTTTGAGCTCAGTTTCATATGTACATTTACTTGTTTCTGCATTAGAATTCCCTGTTCCCTGGGTTACAGTTTGTGTGTGTGTGTGTGTGTGTGTGTGTGTGTGTGTGTGTCTTGATCATTCAGGCAAACCTTTACACTGCCTATAAATCTCTTTATATACATATTCCTATCTTTGCTTCTGTTTTCACACTAATATTCCCTTGTTATTATCTTTAGCTACTTCAGGGTTGGTCCAGAGTGTAGCAGAAGTCCAGTTTTGTTTTTTGTTCATATACTAAGCTGAACCATCCATGAACTTTGCAAACTTCAACATTTTTATCTCTTGCATTTAGTGACGATGGATTACTCAATGTTGAAAAGTCATGAGCAGAGATGGGGGAGTTGCTAACAGTGGAATATGGTGAGGAGGGATGAGCTAAATACTGTCAACTTTGCCCTTAGGTTTTACTTATATTTAATCCAAGGTGTAATACTTCCATGAAGTGATGGTGGATTATGATCATCTTGCCTCAACTTGTACCTTGGTGAGTCTGATTGAACTCACCTCATTATGGGCTGTTCTGATTTTATGGTCATTGAGTGTTTCACCTCCAGATTTACTCTCTACCAGGGTCCATTAACATATCAAAAGATCTCTCTCTCTTTCTTGAAAGGTATAATATTCTTTATTCTAGTTAATATGGACTTGTTCCAGAACACTAGTTATAATTATAATTATGATTATCCCATTAATCCTTCCATAAATCCTACGTAGCAGCCTTTCTAACTTGGATACCTCTGAAAAGTTAAGATCTATCAGGCCATATGACCTCAGCCATGGACTGCTTGCACCACAACCTGCTGCAGACGTCTGAGTTTTACATATGAGAGTCTTTGATATTACTGGATAGTTAGATTTTAGCAATGTTCCCAAACATGAGATATACCACTTTTCCAAAGCCCAAAGGGGTTTATCCTTTGTAGTGGAAGCTGCAAGATTGCCCGTATGTCTATCTGTTCAATTTATCTCTATGCCTTTAGAAGCAATATCATTACATGCTCTCAGTCAATGGAATACTAAAAACTTTGCTATGTGACAGCCCTCTAGATTCTTGTGGACTTTTGTTTATCTAGTTCAGTTATTGATACATTGGAACAGAGTGATGGTATGCAGAATGTTTATAAGGTACAGATCTATATTATAATAAAGGATGGAAGAGTTTATGTCACCTTGGGAACAAGGTAAGAAATGTTTCTTGGGACTGAGAATGTAGCTCAGTGGTAGAGTACTTGTCTGGTGTGCATGAGGCCCATGTAATGATTAAAAAAAAGTGATGAACTATTGCTTATCCTCCATTTAATGGAGATGGAAAGGAATGACTCTTCTAGAATGATGGTCACATTCCACATACCTAAGCATTTCAGCAAAAATACTGCATCTTGAACACAGGTTTAAACAAAGCAGTTGATTTTACAGTAGCCTACTGCCATCCTCTTGGATCTGTTTTTTTTCTTCTTTCTCTCTCTCTTTTTTTTTTCCCCTAAACTAGGCTAGTAAACTAAAGGAGGATACAATGGGGACTATCATGCCATCTTTTAGGACTTTAAGGACAGCAGTACATTTTTTGCCATTATCCACAGGATGCACTCAGTTTCCCCACTTTGATTGTTTGGTCCTCAGGTCAATGACATGATGTGGAGGTAAGTTAATTACCAGGTATATCAATTCCAATTATATGTTCCCTAGCCCTTGAGGTCTGATTAAATGATCCCAGGTGAATTTGTGCTCAGTTTACTTTTTATGAACCAGAGCCAAATCAGGACTTCATATCCTGGGGATATTCCCATATCTGGAAAGATGTTCTATTAGCTCTGGGGGATCAGAAGGAAACTTCAGGTTATGAGTATCAAGAGCAACTCAGAAGCTCTTCAATGAGTCCTCAAAATGTGTGAGTATTCACCCCACATTTTTAATTTTCAGTGTTTGATCTAAGGTAAATGGGTATAAGGCTCTTTAGGGGAAGAGCATAATGATTATTGGCAGGTAGTGAGCTCTTGTATCTAATCTCTATTTCTGGCACTTATTTTTTCTATTTTGTTTCACTCCTTTTCATTTAGCATGCTAAAAACATCTGGGACCATTAAAGAATTTCATGACTAATGATAGAGGCAAAAGGAATGGGCTAGAGCATTCACCTGAAAGAATCTCACCATTTTAGTTTCCTCTGAAGCATCATACACAGGACTATTAACCTCTACCTACAAGGTTACATAGAAGTGTCAGAGAAACTTTAGTCATCGGGTTAAGACTTTCTCATCCACATAGACTCACCTTACAGGAGTAAGATGACCTTACAGGAGTATTCCTTCTTATACCTTACATTAGATTTTATTCATGTTCTGAATTACTAGAAATACAAAAAAGATTTGAATGAAAAACTAACATGTACCATTTCAGGACTGACCCTAGACTGACCTCTTGAAGAATGCTCCTGAGAAACTATACTTTGTTTTATGTTTTATTATAAATAGAGATGTTTTTCTGAGTGTTATTTGATTATCTTCTAGTAGTGAGAAAGGTAGGCCTTTACTTGCCAGAAAGTTGAGAGTTGCTAACAGGACAGTGCAAATTCTCTGCAAGCATGACAAAAGATACTTCAAGGAAGGTTTCCAGAAAGGATGTGGTAAACAAGAGCATTGCCTGCCAACATCCAGCTCACCTTCTCCACATTGTAGTTTGTTGGATCCATCCCAATTCCAGGACAAGGGAGTGGTGTAAATAAATCAGCCCGAGTAGTCATGCTTGGTTTGTCTAAGTCAATCAAGTGATACCATTTCCTTCTCCTTGTTGACTTTGTTTTGAAACAGGCAGTTCTTAGCTAATCACTATATAGTGTTTCGAAGTCCACAGAAATTTATTCAGGAATAAGCATGTGTTTGGATTTTAAGCCAATAAGATGTGAAGCGAGGTTTAATAAGGCCATTTAGGAAAGAAAAAGTCTATGTTGTCATGAGACAACTTCTACGAGTCACCTTATTATCTATGTTTGGACATTGAAGTTTTTAAGCATGAAGTTAAAATGTTTAAATTTTGATATTCCTAGGGAGGGACTGATAGTTCTATATGCATTATAACAAGTATTCACCAGAATCAGTTTTAATCCATTAAATTAATCCCTGAAAGCTAAACAATCCATGATGTCCATGCCTTTGAATGTCAGAAATTAGCAATAGTCATAGTTCATAGACAATACTTCTAAAGTCTAAGGTCAACTAATCCTTAATGAGTTCCACTAATTAGTTCCACTTAATTAGTTCCACTAATCCCTGAACCCCTGAACCCCCTTTTTTTTCTTTTCTTTTTTTTGGTGCTGGTGCTGGGATTGAACCCAGGGCCTGGTACATGCTAGACACTCTTCCATTAAGCTATACTCCAGTCCTTGACCTCTATACTTCCTAACCCTAGATTTCATCACCTTTCCTCAAGAAAAGTATGCCTAAAAAAACAGTTCATCTTTGCTTACTTACATACAAAGCCCTTTGTTTTAGATTTTGAATGCTGATCTCCATCTTCAGTAGAATCCAGAAAATTCTCCAACCATTTTGTAACTATGCAGGCTGAGGATTGAATTAACAGAGATGATTACAGCAAGGCAAATGAGAAATTGGTGCTGGAATCACCATGATAGGCTCATTTAGAACTGGGTCCTTGCTCTGAATTTCCAGCTACATGGCTAATAAACTATGTATTATTTAAGGGAGTTAAGTAGTATCTTCTGTTTTATGAATGAAAATGTAAGCTAATTGATAAAATAAGTCATATTTAAGCCATCTCTTAAAAGACATATTGAAGCTAAAAATTGAAAACAAGCAGAGAGGATCTTTAGAGCAGAAGGAACAGCAATTGAAAAGGTAAAGGAATTAGAGAAAATATTATGTTAAGAAACTTTAATTTTACTCAATATAGTTGGAATTATAAGCAGATATGCAGAACTAGGGAGAAGTAAACTATAAAATTTATAAATTTAAGTGTCATGTAAAGGAGAAAAAAATCTGATCTGTCTTATGCATTGTAACCTATACTTACCTGCCTAGACCATTCAATTGAGTATCTCATGTCACTTGAGTTGCTCAAACTTATTTTTTCTCTAGTCAATCACTATGGGTATTATGACAGTCTTTTCTCAACAAAAATATTTCTTTGTTCCATATTATTTATGCTGGGTAACCTCCTTTTTAGTCAAAGATACGGAACCCATTTAGGTGACCATGTGTGGATGAATGGATAAAGAAAATGTGGTGTATGTACACAATGGAATATTATTCAGCCATAAAGATGAATGAGTCTGTCATTTGCAAAAACATGAATGGAACTGGAGGACATTATATTTAAAATAAAGTAAAGAAAGACAAAGACTGAATGATCTTGCTTATATATAGAATCTGAAGTTGATCTCCAAGAAACAGAGCATAGGCTAGAAGTTACCAAAGCCTGGGAAGGGTGTGGGGAGGAAAGATGGAGAGAAGAGAGTTCATGAGTACAAGGGTACAGTTGGACAGAAAGAATAGCTTCTCGTCTCCTGTATTTCTTCCTAATTTATTCTCCTAATGAGAGGAATTTCAAAGCCATCGTTTGCCTTATTTTTCTATATTATAATAATTCTGACCATTTTGTCTTTTTGTAACTAACTCATGTGTTTTTATCTTTTTTATGTTTTTACTTGTTGGAGTATTCTGTTCAGATCACAACATAATGATTTTTTTTTCTCATCTCATTTGCAGAAATATCATCTCAGAAATGCCTTTCTGGACATCACCAACTAAAAGAGCACCTGACATGTAGTTATAGTCAGATACATCATTCTTGTTTTTTTTTTTTTTTTTACTTTATTTTTTTTTTATTTATTTATTTTTTTTACGTTTACATAGGGTAATGATGTTTATTATATTTTTCCCCCTCCCCCCCACCCCTCCCACCCCTCTTTTCCCTCTACACAGTCCTTCTTTCCTTCATTCTTACTGCTCTCCTTGGCCTAACTCTAAACCTAACCCTAAACCTTATGCTAGCCCGTCCCACCCCCCATTATATGTCCTCATCCGCTTATCAGCGAGATCATTCGTCCTTTAGTTTTTTGAGATTGGCTTATCTCACTTAGCATGATATTCTCCAATTTCGACCATTTGCCTACAAATGCCATAATTTTATCATTCTTCATTGCGGAGTAATATTCCATTGTATAAATATGCCACAGTTTCTTTATCCATTCATCAACTGAAGGGCATCTAGGTTGGTTCCACAATCTGGCTATGGTGAATTGAGCAGCAATGAACATTGATGTGGCTGTATCTCTGTAGTATGCTGAATTTAAGTCCTTTGGGTATAGGCCAAGGAGTGGGATAGCTGGGTCCAATGGTGTTTCCATTCCAAGCTTTCTGAGGAATCTCCACACTGCTTTCCAGAGTGGTTGCACTAATTTGCAACCCCACCAGCAATGTATGAGTGTTCCTTTTTCACCACATCCTCGCCAACACCTATTGTTGCTTGTATTCTTGATAATCGCCATTCTAATTGGGGTGAGATGAAATCTTAGGGTAGTTTTGATTTGCATTTCCCTTATTACTAGGGATGTTGAACATTTTTTCATATATCTGGTGATTACTTGTACATCTTCTTCTGTGAAGTGTCTGTTCATTTCCGTAGCCCATTTGTTGATTGGATTATTTGTATTCTTCGTGTAGAGTTTTTTGAGTTCTTTATAGATTCTGGAAATTAGCGCTCTATCTGAGGTATGGTTGGCAAAGATATTTTCCCACTCTGTAGGCTCTCTCTTCACATTTCTGATAGTTTCCTTTGCTGAGAGAAAGCTTTTTAGTTTGAATCTATCCCAGTTGTTTATTCTTGCTTTTATTTCTTGTGCTATGGGAGTCCTGTTAAGGAAATCTGATCCTGAGCCAACAAGTTGAAGATTTGGACCTACTTTTTCTTCTATAAGATGCAGGGTCTCTGGTCTGATTCCGAGGTCCTTGATCCATTTTGAGTTGAGTTTTGTGTAGGGTGAGAGATAGGGGTTTAGTTTCATTCTATTGCATATAGTTTTCCAGTTTTCCCAGCACCATTTGTTGAAGAGGCTATCTTTTCTCCATTGCATATTGTTGGAACCTTTGTCTAGTATGAGAAAATTGTATTTATTTGGGTTTGTGTCCATGTCCTCTATTCTGTACCATTGATCTACCTGTCTATTTTGGTACCAATACCATGCCGTTTTTGTTACTATTGCTTTGTAGTAGAGTTGAAGATCTGGTATTGCAATACCCCCTGCTTCGCTCTTGATACTGAGGATTGCTTTAGCTATTCTAGGTTTTTTATTCTTCCAGATGAATTTCATAATTGCTTGCTCTATTTCTGCGAGGTACATCATTGGGATTTTAATTGGAATTGCATTGAATCTGTATAGAACTTTAGGTAGTATAGCCATTTTGACGATATTAATTCTGCCTATCCAGGAACATGGGAGATCTTTCCATCTTCTAAGGTTTTCTTGAATTTCTTTCTTTAGTGTTCTGTAGTTCTCATTGTAGAGGTCTTTCACCTCTTTTGTGAGATTGATTCCCAAGTATTTTATTTTTTTCGATGCTATTGTGAATGGGGTAGTTTTCCTAATTTCTCTTTCTGAAGATTCATCACTTATGTATAAAAATGCATTGGATTTATGAGCATTGATCTTGTAACCTGCTACTTTACTGAATTCACTTATGAGTTCTAAAAGTTTTCTGGTGGAATTTCCAGGTTCCTCTAAATATATAATCATGTCATCAGCGAACAGGGATAGTTTCAGTTCTTCTTTTCCTATTCGTATCCCTTTAATTTCTTTGGTTTGTCTGATTGCTCTGGCTAGAGTCTCAAGGACGATGTTGAATAGAAGCGGTGAAAGAGGGCATCCCTGCCTTGTTCCAGTTTTTAGGGGGAACGCTTTCAGTTTTTCACCATTTAGAATGATATTAGCCATGGGCTTAGCGTAGATGGCCTTTATAATGTTTAGGAATGTTCCCATTACCCCAATTTTTTCTAGTGTTTTGAGCATGAAGGGATGCTGTATTTTATCAAATGCTTTTTCTGCATCTATTGAAATAATCATGTGATTCTTAACTTTAAGTCTGTTGATATGGTGAATGACATTTATTGATTTCCGAATGTTGAACCAACCTTGCATCCCTGGGATAAAACCCACTTGATCGTGGTGCACTATCTTTTTAATATATATTTGTATGCGATTTGCTAAAATTTTGTTGAGAATTTTTGCATCGATGTTCATTAAGGATATTGGTCTGAAATTTTCTTTCCTTGATGTGTCTCTGTCTGGTTTAGGTATCAGGGTGATATTGGCTTCCTAGAACGAGTTTGGTAGGGTTCCCTCCTCTTCTATTTCATGGAATAGTTTGAGGAGTATTGGAATGAGCTCTTCTTTAAAGGTTTTGTAGAACTCGGCTGAGAACCCATCTGGTCCTGGACTTTTCTTTGTTCGTAGGCTTTTGATGACCTCTTCTATTTCATTGCTTGAAATTGGTTTATTTAAGTTGTGTATGTCCTCCTCGTTCAGTTTAGGTAGTTCATATGTCTCTAGAAATTTGTTGATGTCTTCAAGGTTTTCTGTTTTGTTGGAGTATAGATTTTCGAAATAGCTTCTAATTATGTTTTGTATTTCACTCGTGTCTGTTGTGATGTTTCCTTGTTCATTCCGAATTTTAGTAATTTGAGTTTTCTCCCTCTTTCTCTTTGTTAGTGTGGCTAAGGGTTTATCAATTTTATTTATTTTTTCAAAGAACCAACTATTTATTTTATTAATTTTTCCAATTGTTTCTTTTGTTTCGATTTCGTTGATTTCGACTCTGATTTTAACTATTTCCTGTCTTCTACTACTTTTGGTATTGGTCTGCTCTTCTTTTTCTAGTGCTTTGAGCTGTAGTGTTAACTCGTTTATTTGTTGATTTCTACTTCTTTTTTTGAATGCACCCCATGAAATAAATCTTCCTCTAAGTACTGCTTTCATAGTGTCCCAGAGATTTTGATATGATGTGTCTTTGTTCTCATTTACTTCTAAGAATTTTTTTATTTCCCTCCTGATGTCTTCTGTTATCCATTCATCATATAATAGTGTATTATTTAGTCTCCAGGTATTGGAGAAGTTTCTGTTTTTTATTCTGTCATTTATTTCCTATTTCAATCCATTATGATCTGATAGAGTACAAGGTAGTATCTCTATCTTCTTGTATTTACTAACAGTAGCTTTGTGGCATAAAATATGGTCTATTTTAGAGAAGGATCCATGTGCTGCTGAGAAGAAAGTGTATTCATTCTTTGTTGGATGGTATATTCTATATATGTCCGTTAAGTCTAAATTGCTGATTGTGTTGTTGAGATCTATAGTTTCTTTATTCAATTTTTGTTTGGACGATCTATCCAGTGGTGAGAGAGGTGTGTTAAAATCGCCTAGTATTATTGTGTTGTGGTCTATTTGATTTCTGGAATTGAGAAGGATTTGTTTGACGTACGTGGATGAGCCAATGTTCGGGGCATAGATATTTATGATTGTTATGTCTTGCTGATTTATGCTTCCCTTAAGCAGCATGTAATGTCCTTCTTTATCCCTTCTGACTAGTTTTGGTTTGAAGTTCACATTATCTGAGATGAGGATGGATACTCCAGCTTTTTTGCTGTGTCCGTGTGCATGGTATGTTTGTCCCCATCCTTTCACCTTTAGTCTATGGGTGTCTCTTTCTATGAGATGAGTCTCTTGCAGGCAGCATATTGTTGGATTTTTCTTTTTAATCCAATCTGCCAGTCTGTGTCTTTTGATTGATGAATTCAGGCCATTAACATTCAGGGTTATTATTGTGATATGATTTGTATTCCCAGTCAATTGACTCATATTTGTTTTTGACATGATTTGGTTTCTCCTTTATTTGGCTATTCCTTTAGGCTAGCGCCTCCTGTTGCTGATTTGCATCGTTGTTTTTCATCTCTTCCTCATGGAATATTTTGTTGAGAATGTTCTGTAATGCTGGCTTTCTTTTTGTAAATTCCTTTAGCTTTTGTTTATCATGGAAGGATCTTATTTCATCGTCAAATTTGAAGGTAAGTTTTGCTGGGTATAAGATTCTTGGTTGGCATCCATTTTCTTTCAGGGCTTGGTATATGTTGTTCCAGGCCCTTCTAGCTTTTAGGGTCTGGATTGAAAAATCTGCTGATATTCTTATTGGTTTCCCTCTGAATGTAATTTGATTCTTTTCTCTCGCGGCCTTTAAAATTCTGTCTTTATTTTGTATGTTAGGTATTTTCATAATAATGTGCCTTGGTGTGGGTCTGTTGTAATTTTGTATGTTTGGAGTTCTATAAGCCTCTTGTACTTGGTTTTCCATTTCGTTCTTCAGATTTGGGAAATTTTCTGTTATTATTTCATTGAATAGATTGTTCATTCCTTTGGTTTGTTTCTCTAAGCCTTCCTCAAGCCCAATAATTCTCAAATTTGGCCTTTTCATGATATCCCATAGTTCTTGGAGATTCTGTTCATGATTTCTTACTATCTTCTCTGTTTGTTCAACTTTGTTTTCAAGGTTAAATATTTTGTCTTCAATGTCTGAGGTTCTGTCTTCCAGGTGTTCTATCCTATTGGTTATGCTTTCTATGGAGTTTTTAACTTGGTTTATTGTTTCCTTCATTTCAAGGATTTCAGTTTGGTTTTTTTTTCAGTATCTCTAACTCTTTATTGAAATGATCTCTTGCTTCCCGTATTTGGTCTTTTAACTGTTGATTGGTGCGATCATTTAATGCCTGCATTTGCTCTTTCATCTCCTCCTTCAATGCCTGCATTTGCTCTTTCATCTCCTCATTAGCTTCCCTGATCGTTTTAATTACGTACATTCTGAACTCCCTTTCTGACATTTCTTCTGCTGTGCTGTCATTGGGTTTTATTGATGTAGTATCTAGGTTTGTTTGGGACATTTTCTTCCCTTGTTTTCTCATAATGGTCAGTTGTCAGTGGGACCCTGAGATATTGCAGTTTTCCACTATTGGCTTATAGTGTCCCAGTAGATTTCCAGTGTATCACCTCCCAGCCTTCAGTAGCCTGATGTCTTGGAGGAATCTGATAAAGCAGCTCATTCGAAGAATACTGCCCCTAGCCCCTACTGGTTCCACGTTTTGGAACTGGCTCTGTGCGGAAATGCTCTCACTGTGGGCCTGCACCGTGCAGCTGGCCGTGTGGGAAGAGCCCACTGCCGGAGTGTGGAAGACTACCTTGGGAAGACTCAAGCTGCCCTGCCCGGCTCTGCTAAGCCACCTCTATCTGGGCCTGCCACCCGGGCTGAGCTTTACCCAGTGGGCAGACTCACCCGTGGCTCCACTTCAGTCCGAGTCTCTTAATGCCTCCCCTTCTTAACTCCTGGGTTCTGGAGCGACTGGGGGTGCAGTCTCCCTCTAGGCCGCCATCTTGGATCGCCCCGTGAAGAGAGCCCGCAGCCGGAGTGGGCAGAGCCGCCTGAAGAGGTCTCCGGCTGCCCTGCCCTTATCCCTGAGGCTGATTGCAGATCGAGGCTCTCCGCTGGTTCTTTGCAGGAGTACACTGCACTGCAGCGGCTCCGGGATTCGGAGCCTGCTCTGTTCAGACAGGCTCTCACTAGCGGGCCAGATCCGTTCCGAGAACCTGGAGAAGCTGGCTGTGTGGGCCCATTCTTGTTTTTTTTTTTTTTTTTTTTTTTTTGGTGCTGGGGATCGAACCCAGGGCCTTGTGCTTGCAAGGCAAGCACTCTACCGACTGAGCTATCTCCCTAGCCCCAGATACATCATTCTTGATTCTCTCGCTAAAAGTGATCATCATCTTAAAAATATATCCATTTATTTGTTTCTTTATACCACTCTCCTCTTCTAGGCTACAAAGCTCAAGCAGGAAAGAACCTTTTCTGATGTGATCATGGTGATATCTTTAGGACCTGGAAAAGTACCTGCTACTTGGTTAAATGCTCATTTAACTATAGTTAAAATATATCAAATACATTTCAGTCTGAACTGAAAATTTTTTCCCTCTCCCTGATTATTTTTTCTGGGATCATAATGAAAAAAAAAGTAGGAAAAGCAAACAAAATGAATTTATTGTACTGTGAATA
The DNA here is from genome assembly GCF_902686445.1 of Sciurus carolinensis. NCBI lineage: Eukaryota > Metazoa > Chordata > Mammalia > Rodentia > Sciuridae > Sciurus > Sciurus carolinensis. Next base: position 94,961,064 of record NC_062224.1, read on the forward strand.
ATAGAAAAAAAATTACATGAATACAGTGTATGAAGAGACTGATTACGTTTTGACAGGTAGCCCAGAAATGGACTGAAGTTGCATTTTATGTATGAGTCTTGGTCAATAACTAGAAACTTAAAGGTCAGTTCATAGAAGTGCCTTGCATAGATGGGAGTGACAAATCGTGACAGTGATAGAAAGGGGGAGAAGAACAAAATGGTTCTTTGAGCCAGTTTCTTCCAGTGTTTATGCCCTTGAGCACTTATTTTATGATTATGATTATTATGCCCATAATAATATGACTGATTATCATTATTTTATTGATTATAATTATTATGCTTTTTATTATCTCTTCTGCAATTTTTCAGATCATTTCCCCCTTACAGTTTTCGATAGTGACACACTAATGCAGTGCCTCCAACACCCAAGCCACTTGATCAAGGCCTCCTGTTTGCATGTAGGGGAAAAATAGGGCTCTTGTGTGGTAGCCGCTACAAGGGTTTAAGTTATTATTTTTTGGTTTTTACTCTGCTCAGGTCTATAAATGGCACATATATTAATTAGACAGTTTTCTACTTATTCAAATATGGAATTATAGCAGTGATGGTTATTTAAGCTTGATGACCTTCCAGTCGTGAATGCATTTTGTGTTTGTTGGTTCACAGAAGACATAAGAAAAGCCAAGGAGAGACATCATTTTAGAATGTGAAGCTGTGATTTTGAAATTGTACTCATTCTGGTTTGGTTACATGACTTTTAGTAATATCCACCTGGGAGTTAAGGTTGTCACTTTGGATGAGGTATATGTAAGACAATGTATATTGCAGAAAGAAAACAAAATACAAGTATAGAATTTTGCAGAGAAATGGGGATAATGGACCAAAATGAAAGTAAGAGAGGAAAAGATGAATGGAATTTCTAATGGTTTTGTAGCTTTGGTTCCAGTCCTCTTGTTAGACTAGCTATATACTCTGCTGCTGGCTTCCACAAAACATTCATGCATGCTATTTTAAAACTTGGCTCTATTTTCTTTGACCTCATCCATATAATTACATTACCAATATGATGGGTAATGCATGTATTATAATTCTGATCTTAGTAAACATGATTCACAAACAAATAACTTTCTATCATTTCATCCCCAACGAAGAGAGACGTGTCATCTATTAAAAGGCTCCAACAAGAAGCAGATGTGAAATGATCATTCTTTCCCAAACTGATTGTAGAAGAAAGACTCTGAAATTGGGGAAAACATTATGATACAACTATGTTGTGATTGCTCTTTCCAGATGTTAATCCCAGAAGATATATAATAGATTATGTTGAAATAAAAGGCACAATCAGGGACCTTTTGCCCCATTCACATTTGAGACTCTGGGTGGAGCCTGCTTCGCAGAATGAAATGACCTTATTGCATCACAGGACACCACGTCAGGAAAAAAAAACAGTGGTTTTGTGTGTAGCTGGAGAGCTAGGCCAGATTCGTTTTTTATGTATCTTAAGTGCTTTGAAATGTACTGAAGTCAATGATGCCAGTTTTCAAGTTTGGGGGAGGAATGAGATCTCTCTTATTGAGGAAGCATGATTCTTAAATTGAAGATTTCAGGGAGAGGACCTGGGCAGTGGTAATGTGGAATCATACCTAGATCTCAGGGGATTGCACAGACCTGCAGGGGAAAGGACTGAGCTTCTCAGTTTGATGTTCCAAAAAAAAAGGCTCATTTTATGGGCCCTGACATCAGGGGAGACACTGAACAGTGACTTAGACATGAAATATTGTCTCTGCCAGAGCCAGCAAAGACCCTGACAGCAGGCTAGACTACAACCCCTCATGACCATAAGTGTTAGAGTAAATGCCCCAGTCTTTGAACTTATCTGGAAGAAACTGTTTAAACAGGAAAAAAAAAAAAAAAGGTGCTTAAACTAAATATCATTCATTGACAGCAGTTTCTCTTTTACTATCTAGAGCTATGGGGGCTTTGAGAAGGATTAAATGCATAACAGACACTGATGACATCTTTGTGTATCAGCATGGTAATAGTAGATTATGTTTGCTGTGATAATACAAGATCTCAAAATATCCATCTCTGAAAAGCAAAACAGTCTGTTTCCCTTACTCAACCATGTCTACCATGGGCCAGTAAAAGTGCTTTCTGCTAGTCACTCAGGTACACCTAGGCAGCCAGCATCATAAGCAATTTTGAGTGCCTGCTACAGGGAAGAGAGAGGGTCTCATGTGACAAACAAATGCTCCTGCTCAGAGACACATTCACAGCTCACTACCCATTTTTCAGAGCTAGTAACTCTGTTCCCCATAATCACAAAAGGTCCAGGAGGCACAGCCTGCCGAGTGCCTGCAAGGGAAGAGAATCAGAAATAATTCAGGGATAGTGCTAATGACTACCTTTTAACAAGTACTAATGACATCAATGAGAAAATAAATTATCATGTAGCTCCTTGCTATTTAAAAGACTGAGATGGGTGAAAATCATAGATGGATGAGTTTTAGTTGGGCACATTTATATAGGAGTAAGCCCTAGAGCTGAGTGGAAAGAACTGAGCTCAATTATTCTGCTTAATGAAGTAAGGGAAATAACAAAGGTGAGAAAGTCTTGAGGGGGAGAAGCTGGACTTCATGCTTGTGTGACTAAATGACTTCTGTGTGAAGAGGCATCTAATATTTATAAGTGTTAGTGTTGCTGTGAGGTTAATCCCCAACATAACCCCAAACTTCTATAAACTCTGTTACAATATAAAATCCCTTTCATGACTACTTGGTTTGCTGGTTCTGAGAAAATCAAAAGGGTGAAGTTAAAAAATCTGTGTAAGCCCTGGGCTGGGCGAGGGGGAGAGTGAGAGGAAGAAAGAGAAACTTTAAGTTAAATCGAGAATCAGTTAGCTGTAAGGATAGGGAGCCAGTGTAAATCCTGAGAATTTTCAAGTGTTGGTGAGGGTGTTAGATTGTCCACAGAAAACAAGACAGAGTATTCAAAATAGTTTTATTTAAAATTCAAAGGCCCGAGTAATTTTTGCTGGGAACTCCATAATATCCCAATACATGATCTCTGTTTTAGCTAGCTCAAAGTGTATGCCTGTTACCTGAAACCAAAATAAATGTGGGTAGAACAGTTGATAGGATACTTAATAACTGAGAGGATGCATAGATTTTCTGTGTTCATAACAGAAAGAGAATGATAATTATATGAGAAAAGTTTTAAAGTGTATTTTAGTCACTTATGTTTTTTCCAGACTAATTTTGCTCTGTAACCAAGGTAATGATATCTGTTATCTAGGGTCCACCTATACTTTCAATGATCGTTTGAGCTTCAAATACCTTTTATTTCTTGACACAGGCCTTTAAATTCACAATACTCTGAATTGTTAAGAAAAAGCTACTAGCATTCTAGAAAATTATGTTCTATAGGAAGAGAATGATATTCTCTCATAAATTCTTTCACACATGGAGAATCTTAATCCTTCTATTTTTCAAAAGTATTGCATGAAGCTTAAAGAAGATGTTTTTAAAAGAACATCAAGATATATTGTTTAATTTTTCAGATTACTCACAATAACAAATAAAATTACTTTTATGAAGAAATGTGGTGATTTGAAACTGTTCAACGGGGAATAAAATTCTGTTAGCTAGGGTTCTCTTTAAGTAGAAAGGTCAGGTGCACACACAGATGAAACCGTCTGACCTTTGCCCTTAAGATGTTCCCTCTGCCAATGTCTCCACCTCCACCTTTCTGATACAGGTACACATCTGTGTATCGGTTTCCTGACAAAGAGTGTTTCATCTGTTTTCTGAAATTATATAGTCTTTCCCTTTTCCTGAAAGTGCAGAGCAGAGGGAGATAGCCCCTACACCTTCTGTCAGCTCAGTGCACTCAGGCTTGGCACTGGAGAAAGTGAAGCTTGTAATGTCTAAATAAGTATTCTAAGTGGGCAATTTCAGTAAATTGAATGGCAGTCAATGGACCTTTCGACTACTCCCTTCGTTTCATCCATTACCATTACTTCTATGTAGGAGGTTTTAGCTCAGGGCAGATGTTACTGCAGAGCTCATGAATGACAGAAATTTTGAACTATCTTCCTCCTACAGCCCCGAACATTCTGTGGAGCACATTCTCTCCAAGAATTTAACAGGGAAACTATGTTTTACTATCTGCAACTTTTATAATGAGGTTCAAACTTTTAAGGTATATCAAAAGTAGCATGCAAATGTTGTTTTGTAAAGTATGATCAAGTGTTAGATCAAGCATTACACTAGGTCTTTTTATTAGCAATGATGTTTAAGTCATATGTTTTTGTGTGGATGTGCAGGGCATGTGATTATGCAAAAGTATGTAAATGGGAATGAAAAATTCTAGATGTGCACTTACTTGTTTTTATTCCTAACTCAGTATCTTTCTACTCTATTTAATTAAGCCACGGATATTCTTAATTATTTTAATTGTTTATCAAATGCTTATTATCATCAAGTTATTTCACTATGACAATTGCATTATAGTTTTGAGTGAAATTGATAGGAAATGACAAATTCCTTACAATCAATATAGGCCAATTTATTTTGTATTCTTAAGGACTTTCTTTTTTAAAAGGGCCATAAGTAAAATTATTAAGCCTTTATGATAGATCACTTTATAGCTTACGCTCCAATTGCTTTACATACAAAGTTTTTTTAATTTGATTTGCTCTGCAAAGCCAAGATTACTGCTGTAGTTTTATAACCTCAACTTCAAATAAGAATATTGAAAGCCAAAATAGTAATGCACCTAGATAATAGGATCAGAATTTTTTTGTGCTTCACCATTCACCTCAGAACAATTTGAACATTTTCATATTGATATTAAATACACCTCTATATTTATCAATATAGACATTTGGGTTGAATCCAGTAAGGCTTGATTTTAGTCACAATGATAAAACAGGAAAAAATTAATATCTTTCTAAAGTTTCTCCCCACTTTTATACTTTACATGCACTCATATACACATTTGTTTTCAAACACACACACACACACACACACACACACACACACATGCATGCACACATATATGTATAGCCACTTTTTTGATTCGTGACTACTTGCATATCAATGATTTCTTGGTTTTGCCCTGTCGCCTGCTATGTCTCTTTATCTCAAGGTACGAAAAAGAAAACAAAAGCATTACTTTTCTTAATTTTGTTTTTGGTTGAGAGTCAAAAAACAGCTTTTCCTCCCTGTGCTCCATGAAAAGTAAAGTTTCTTTTCAATTTTTGCGTATCTGTTATTTCCAGTTCAGATAGTACCCGAATTGTTAAAATATTGTGGGAGCTATCTTCTTTATTCACTGCAATAGAGATGGCTTCAGGAGGGCAATGGGTAATGGGCTCTGGTAAGGACTTGAGAATGAACTAGAGTAAGTCTTCATCTACCATAGAAAAGACTTCAAACAACCCTTACTTTCAAATAGTAATTATTGGAACCAAGAGAAAGGACAGATGGGAGATTGGTAAAAACAATTTGTTCCTTTAGAAAATTACCCAAGTTTAGGTCCAGAATGAGGTCCATAGAGAAAATAAGGTTCGTAGATAACAGCAATTTTTGTGTCACCTAGGATATCAGGTACCCTGCTTTTTCACAATCACATTATGCAAAGAACCAGGTTGTGTTTCTCAGTTAAATATCACCTTTTGTGAGACGCAAAAGGTGAAATAAGTAAAGAAAAGTAGTTGAAGTTTGAAGCCAAAAAGAATCACATCAGTGTGGATGATTAATAATGTGCCTCCTTTTCTTTCCCAATCTCCTGACTCACACTTCTAGACCCACCCCCCAAACTTCTAAAAAGCAAAGGTATAGACAATTGCTAACGCTGCTCCAGATCGCCATGATTTACTTTTATCATCTTTAATTACTTTTGCAGACTGCTCTTGGCATTGTTTAACATATAACATTTAGAAGAACAAAATAATACTTTGTGGTTTTTAGTCAAATTCAGATGCATCTAGAACTTTCAGTTATCTTTACTGAGAAGTAGAGTGTGTTTTCTGTACCTTAAATGTGATATTTTCCTCTCCCATTGAAGTTGCTTCCTGTCCTTTGGGGTCAGAAATTGTTTCTGTGTGATACACAAACCATGGTCATTCTTTGTCTTCAGAGCGGTAAGATAGAAAGGATTCAAGAAAAGTCTTACTTAATATTCACAGTTCTACTGTCTAGATTTTTTACTTGCTGTCTTTATACGCAGATTTCCTCATTTGTAAAATGAGGAAGTGAGCCAGACCATCACTAGGTCATCCATTTATGACACAATTCTTGTAAGAATTGTGTCATATATAGATACATTTCTTTTTATTAATAGTAAAATTTTTCAAATCTTTATAAAATTTAATGTACATCTATAATTCTCTATTTCTTTTTGATTGCCTCATCCTCTCCTGTAAGAAACATTAAATATGAATAGCATCATGTATTTATGGAGTTGGATATTAGTTAAAATTTATCTCTGGGGACACACACACAATGAAATCCGGATGACTTACTGTTTTTCAATTTCTTATTACATAAGTAACAGGAAAGTAACCTTCTTTACATAGTGCAAACTATTGAGTTTTAATAAAAATGTACATTGTACCTTAAATTATTGGGCTATGACAACTATTATAATGGCTGAGCCTTATATTTTTACCATAAGTAATTTAATTTGATTTTTTATCTTGTTATAAAATATAAATTAAATTAAAGCTAGGTCAGAAAAACACAGTTCTCAACATTTCTTTCATTTTTTTCCCCTTTGCATTTTTACTTTGGTGTTGGCACCTCAAACAAAGTTATTAATGGAAACTCCTTTTACACTCCCACTCCTCGCTACCTACCACACCCCTGCAACCAAATTAAAATATTTAGGGCCAAATGACAACAATAATTTTGAGAAAGTTAAGATACCTTAAAATGCAGTATAACAGTTTTTTTTTTCTTTGTCATAGCAAAGGTAGTTAAAAGAGAAATTCTGAAATGGGGAAAAAATGTAAAGTAAAAGATAAATAAATTCCAGATAAAATCGAACTAAGGCAACTTGAAGGTATCATATACTTAAATCATTTTACTGAGTTATTTATTTCTATTATTTATGTCATCTCTTTTAAAATAAATAATATGTTATATAGTGTTTGACTAAAAATTATTTGTAAATTAATGTGAAATGTTCAAAGTTTGACAACAGAAAAAGGTTCAGTCTTGGTGACCTTTGGCATAGAAAAGGACAAAAAATAGAAATCAGTTGTAAGGTTTGTGTTTTCACAAAGTGTAGAATCTGCTTCACAGAGATTATTTTAATTCATCTGCTTATGTAAAAGAATCTAGATAAGTCTCTCTCTCTTTCTCTCTCTCTCTCTCTATATATATATATTTATATATATATATATATGGGCAGATGTGCATGCCTGTATATATTTTTTACTGTCAGAGCTTCTTAAATTTATAAATTTTTCTCTCATTTAAGTAGAAGGAGTCCATCTGCCACTATTTACTTTCGTAGCTTCAGTTCTTTACTCTTAAAAGCTCTTCCAAGAACCTGTTGGGGAATGTGCTGTTGGTCAGACTGCCCCGGCTCCTTGCCCTGTCTCTCATCATGGTTCTTGTGATACAAGTGCTGTCCATGATCAGTTTCTCAGCATGAATAATGGGGACCATTTTAATTGACTTGCATTTAGGCCTCAAATTCTCTGCTTGATTTTCCGATCTAATTATATTATGTCTACATTCATTATAGCTTGGAGGGGTTTTAGTGTGTTTCCTGTTGTTAGGATCAGAGGAGGACTCAGATTCCTTCAACCCACACGACTGCTGGATGAGACTTGGCTCTGCAGAGGGACAGTGTACTCACTCAGTTTCCATGAAAACCTATATCACCGCTTTTATTATATTCACCTACATGTTCATATTATTTTGTGAACCTATCTTGTAATTAAGTGTTTCAGTATAATTTATGACATATATTTGGGTTTCCCAAGATCAGGTCTTGAAATAAAGATTTGAATACAAATACTTCATTTAGAAGATAATCCCTTCTTTTTTAGAGGAAATAAAAACAACATACATCACTGTTTTAGTAAATATACTTTGTCAACCAAAGTCTTATTTAAAAAAAAAAAAAATCTTGGCCCTGAATTGTTGATTTTAAGAGTACACCATCCAGGTAGAATTTATGAATATTTCAAGTACTGATGACCTTGTATAGATTTTAGAGTCAAATACAGAGAGACTCAGGTGTGCTTCTATTTGAAGCCTCTTACCCTGTGAGAAGTCAGACACACGGCTGATAGTATAAGATAGTCTTACTGAAGGAATACAAATAGAATTGGAGACAGGGTAAGGGAAAAAAATAGAAAAATAAAACATTAAAATGTACATTAGTTAGTGGTTATTACTATGACCAGCTGCACTTAATTCCTTGGGGGAATCTCAGAGAAAGTAAGAAAAACATGACTCCAACTTACCTTATAAGGCAATGGGAACCTAGGACATTTATCTTCCTTGGTGGAAGATTGTTCTGGAACCATTGTCTCCATCTTTGATGCTTCTAGTTTGTATCTGCTTTCTCTGAAATAAGCTCCTCTACTTTGTGTCTTGGTCAGAAGCCACAGCTTCTGGTGACCTTGGGTAACAAAGGATTGAGATAGGTGTCGGCTGGACAGCACCTGTCTGACACTTGGACTGCTTGGATTAATTCATGCCTTACAATGAAAGTATTTTGTGTTCAATGAAGATGGCTAGCTAAAATCCCTTGAAAAAAATCTTAAAATATAGCATTGATCAAGCAAGCTACAAACCTGTTGCTGCAACAAATCTGGAGGATATAATGAATGTTCTTTATCTTCACCTTTTACCAACTACTCTAAATTACCTTCATTCTTGGAAACATTTCTTCAAGATCTTGTTCCTTGCTTGGTCAAGTGACCCAAAACTTCATCTCTCAGTCTAATGAACTTCTGGTTTTTGTCAGACTATTGTGGCAAACAATTATTTATTATTATTACCCCTATGAGAGAATTGGGATGCCCCAGGGTATCCTTCAAGTTCTAAAAAATACTTCTGCTTGTTCCCATTATGAAGCATCAATTATATCTACTATGACAGTCATTTCTTTCCTTATCTCCTAGTTTCTTGTCTTGAAGGGCCTAAAATGATTTGGTTTGAGTTGTAGTGGTGGGTTTAATATACCTCTTTTTATGATTTTTGGTTAAAGCATTGCTTGTTCTAACTAAAGGTTTGTGTCTAATGGTTCTCAACAAACTAGATAATTCCTAGTTCTGTTGTTCTTGTAAATACTATAGTTGAGGATATATTTTATATGTGCATTTGTGGTTGAATTTTATGAATCTCCTTCAGTGGATCTCAGTTTCTGACTTAATTGTAGGCTCTTGGTCTGATAATTGACTCAATTTTGGACTTTGGTAGAGGGTGTGTGTGTGGGTGTTTGTGTGTGTGTGTGTATGAGTTTTTCTATTATGGGATTTGACTTCAACCATCAGTTCTTATTTATTTTTGATATTTCTAGTAACAAAACAATATCTTTATTGAATGAAAGAATTCTTTGTATATTTTGGATATGTTGTTTTTCAGTCAGATGTGTATTATACAAGATTTTCTCCGAGACTGTATGTTATGGTTTAGATGTGAGGTATCCCCCAAAAGTTCACATTTGAGACAATGCAGGTGGTTTCAGAGGAGAAATGTTTGGGTTGTAAGAGTCTTAACCCAATCAGTGAATTAATCCCTGGTGAAATTAATTGAAGTGGTAGGGTGTGGCTGGAGGAGATTGGAATTGGGGCATGGATTTGGGGTATTTATTTTGAATGTGGAGAGTAGAGTCTCTCTCTCCCTCTCTCTGTCTCTGCTTCCTGATAATGTCCGCTGGTTCCTCTGCCACACTCCTCCACCATGATGTTCAGCCTCACCTTAAGCCCCTTAAGCCCTAAGGAATAGAGCCGACTGTCTATGGATTGAGACCTCCGAAACCATGATCCCTCAAATAAATCTTCCTTCTTTTACAGTAGTGCTGGTCAAGTCATTTAGTCATAGCAGCAAAATAGCTGACTAAAACACTGTGATTAGTCTTTTCAGTCTCTAAACAGCACTTTCATGGTTTTGAAGATTTTTATTTTAATGAACTCCAATTTATCAACTTTTCTTTTATGGATAATGATTTTAATGTTGTGACTAAAACTCATTGTCAAACTCAATGCCATCTTTTGTTATTTTCTAGTTTTATAATTTTGCATTTTGCACGTAGATCTGTGATCATTTTTTATTTAATTCCTGTTAAGAGTATAGGGTCAGTGTCTAGGTGACGATGATGATGATTTTGTATATGCATGTCCCATTGCCCAATACTGTTTGTTGAAAAGACTATCCTTTCTCAACTGAATTGGATTTATATCCTTGTCAAAGGTCAGTTGGTTACAAAAGTGCGTGAAGGTCTATTCTGGGCTCTGTTCTCTTCCACTGAGTTTTCTGTCTTTTCTTTTGCCCCTGCCACACTATCTTGATTAATACGGATTTTTAGTAAGTCTTGAAATTGGTCAGTGTAAGTTCGTTGACTTTGTTCTTCTCCAATATTGTGCTGACTATTCTGAATCCTTTGCTTTCCTATATAAATTTATAGTTCATTTGTTAGTATCTACAAAGTAATTAAATTGTTCCAATTTTAATTAGGGTCTACAAATCAGACTGAGAAGAAGTGCCACCTTAAAGATATATTGGTTCTTTGTGTCTACAAACACAGAATACATCTCTAATTATTTAGATATCCTTTGTTTTCATTAATTAAAAAGTTCAAATTTTTGTTACAGAACTATAATATATGCTTTGTTAGATTGATACCTTAGAATTTAATTTTTGGTGCTATTGAAAATTGCATTGTGTTTTTAATTTCAAATTTCAGTTGTTCCTTGCTGGTATATAAAAAAAGCAAGTAACATTGTATACTAACCTGTATCTGCAACCTTGATGTATTTACCTATTAATTCAAGTTGTTTGGGGTTGATTTTCTACATATACTCATATGTATATGTACTCAATCAAAACAGTTTTATGTCTTTTACCTCAATCTTTATGCTTTTTATATTCTTCTCATCGCATTTACTAGGACTTCTGATAGGATATTGGATACTAGCAGTGAGAAGGGATACCTCTGCTCTGTTTTCCATCTTAGGGCAAAACATTTTGTTTCTCACCATTAAGTGTCATGTTTAGTGTAGTGTTTTCGTAGATGCTCTTTATCAATTCAAATTTTTCTTATATTTTTCTAGTAATAAAAACCACAAGTAGATACATAAGAAGATGGCTTTTTGTTAAGCATAAGAGAAACTTGTGTAAGTTTGCATTTCCCCCTTTTTTGTTGGAAAATAAAGTACCAAAGCAATTGGAATAATTATTATCCTGGTTGACCCTAGTAATCCTCCCACCCATCATCTTTAGGAAAGACAGCCTGCTCCTGATGAGTTCCCCTTTGCATCTGTAAATATGATCACTATTTCTCAAACTGAAAAATAGTAAAATCTACCAGAACACTGACATATAACCTGACACTACGGAGAAACTAATAACTGTTTCTGAGAAGTTTTTCTTAAGAAAAAAAAAAAAAATTACCACAAGAGATGGTTTATAAAACCATTAATTGACTTAAAAATAACATGATAAAAAGAAATATGTTTAAGGATATCTGAATGAAAAAAATAAATGTATCCAATCCAGGTTGTTTCTGGTTTGGGGAAAGAGTTGTAAATATCCTATAATTGGCTAAGCCTTTTCCCCAAAATGTTCTCAAGACATGGTACTGCTGTTCACAGTCTCAGTATACCCTGACTCCATTGTTTTGTTTAAAATCCTGATCACTGTCCGTGCAGGGTTTGACACAGACTCCACTATTTCTATATATTTTTTTTCTCTTTACCTCCAGATGACAAGTCAGTTTCGTTTCACACGTATCCTTCTGAATGGGTAGGTCGATAAAGTTACATAATGGGAATTTTATTTTAATGTCTATTTCTATAATGTAAAAACATTCCTTATTTTTCAATTGAGATTTCATGTATCACATTTTTTTTTCTGTTACTTGGATGGAATCTAGATTTCTATAAATGAAGTTAACAAAATGTTCTCAAAAGAATAATTATTTTAACCTGCGAAAAGGAGCATATGCTGTTGTATACCACTAAGTATATCAATTCCTCCAGCTAAGAAGAAATAATTTAGAAAGAAATATAACTGGCTAATTAAGCTCATCTAATAAAGTGATTAGTGTGCATGACCTCTATTTGATGGGATCAAGTCTTTTGAATCAATCAACAGATTCTCATCAAGTGGAAAAAAGTAAAAGCATGGGTAATATTGGAAATATTTACAGACTTCAGTACTGAAGGAAATTAGAAAACAGAGATCTCAGGGATTTATAAAACACAATTTTTGTAGGCTATATGTCTATAATACACACCATAACATTCATTGGAATAGAACTAGGAAGTGAGAAATTTCAAGATAACTAGGTTTATATGGGGTCCTGAGGTTGAACTTCCAGGATGAAATAATTATTAGATAAAGAAAAAGAGACCAGAATTCACTCTCTTAATCATACAAGGAATGTAATGAGAAGATAGTTGTCTATAAGGTAGGCAAATAGCCCTCACCCGTCTCTGGATCTTCTAGTGCTTTGATCATGGACTTCCAACCTCTAAAGTTAGGAGAAATAAATGTTCATTGTTCAATCCACTCAGTCTTTATTTTTGTTATAACAGCATTTTCTGATTAATATAGAAATGAGTACTAAGAAGAGAGGCACTGCTATAATGAATATGTAAAAATGTGAAAATGGCTTCGGAACTGAGAAATGGGTAGAGACTGGAAGTTTTGAAGTGCATACTAGAAAATTCTGTGAAGGGAATTTGCCCGGTGATTCTGGTGAGAACTTGGAAAGAAAAGCAAGTTTCCACATTCTTAGACAGAATACATAAAAAAGAAATACCATAAATATTAAGTGTATTGAAAGTTAGTAGAAATAAGAAGTTAGGGGCAATTCCAACAACATCTTTGATGGAATTTAGGGCCATGTATTTGACAATGGATAAAAGGTGATCCCCACTATAAAGTAGTGTGTGGACTATAAAGTAATCTGTGGAAGGATAAAGTCGCAAGTGATAAAATTGGATATTTAATAGAGGATATTTCTAAGCAAACAGTTGACGTGGTGGCTTCGTTCCTCTTGGAACTTTTGATAAAATGTGAAGAGAGAGAAATGGATAGAAGAAAGAATTATTAAGCAAAAGGGAAACAACATTTAAAGATCTTTAAAAAGCCTCAGTAAAAAAAATTGAGAAGGCATGTTCTCCAGAGAACTCTATGGGTGTGACTAAGCAAAAACACCTGATGAGATGAGTTTGCATTTGAACCATGGAAATCTTGAGCTACCCCAGTAGCAGAGCTATCAGTTTGAATTGAAGGGAAGGAGATACCCATCCAACAGAGCCCAGGTGTGTACAGCAACCACGGAACTATGAGGGTAACAGAGTAACTACAGTGGGCCTGGGGAGCAGAGCATCACAGCACAGAGGATTACTCTTGATCATTAATATCTCATGAGAATTGCCTTGCCAGCTTAAACCTACTTAACCTGTTAGCCCTTCCTTCTTCCCTATCTTTTCCATTTGGAATGGGCATATCTATCCTATACCTGTTTGACCACTGTTGCCGGGGTCTAGTCCTAGTAGGAGTCCATGGGTTCCACACAGGTAAACGGGGCACGGGGAGACAGCGTGGGCGATGGATGGAGAATGAAAGACACAGACTCTAGTTCTGGTGCAATCACTCCCACTTTATTCTGGGGAAGGCTGGGTTTATATACATTTTTCTTCAGGTTATAATGGTAGTCTTGTGGTTAATGAAATTAAAGAAATTTCCAAAGCATAGGCAGAAAACAGTAACTTTACAGATTATCCTTACCTAATCACAATTTTTTTTAAGAATATCTAACTACGTCAATGAGCTAATACAATGTTTATTTCCTTAATATCTAAACTCTATGTGACCTAAGACTATTCTTATTACTCTTGCAGTTAAAGCGATAGACAAGTAATCTCATGTGACCATCTCTACTAGGTCCATCTGGTTAATATCTAAATTGCTGAGTTAAGGGCTACAGGAGGGCAGCGGTCACAATGGTTCTCGTGGCCAAGTTTTTTTACTGAATAGATTACCTTGTCTTATGCAGCTCTTTTTTCCAGAACAGGGCATTGTGCACCAACGTTTATTATAGGGGTGACCTATTCTTTGTAGGAAGGAAGGAATGTTGTGGAACCTTATTTTCTTACCTCACCACCACACATAAACAAAACCATCATTAGAATTTAACCAGCCTGTTGGAGACAAAGGCAGATCTATATCTATTTTCTCCAGAGGCTTTCAGGGACTCATTGCACAGTTGCAAAATTATTTTTGACTTTGTTAGTGGTAAAGACCCATTGTTTTTCAGATTGTAGGTAATATTTTCTGGAATTTTTGTTGTATTCCCCTCATCCCCTTAAGCAATCCGTTCAGACTGAAATGAGTAATATATTATCAGAAAAACACAGCAGAAAAAACACCATGCTCCGGAGCAAAACATCTGGCAATTCCCTTTAGGATGAGCCTTTGCAAACATCCTCCAGAGGATCTTTGTCAAGCACTGGATGGAATTCCGGACGCCCCTGCACACTGTATTTGGGAAACACATCACTCAATTAGTTTCAGTTGTCCATAGCTAGACTGGAATCTTGTCTCAAGTCTCATCCATATCTTTAGACTTCAGAGTTGCTAGAATATGTTGAGATTATTGGGATTGTTAGGATGGAACAAATACATTTTTCTGGTGAGAGTAACATGAATTGGGAGGGCAGGGTAGAATACTGTATACTACATGTTTGTATCTCCCTAAGAATCTCTGTCAAACTCTATTCCCAAATAGGATGATATCAGGAGATGGGGCCTTTGTGAATTAGGTTTAGAAGAGGTCATGAGGTTGCCACACCCATGATGATATTTGTGTTCTTATAATAAGATGAGGCTAAAGCTATTATTTCTTCAGTCACAGTGATAAGATGACCATCTGAGAAGCAGACACCAGATCTGTAGATACTTTGACCTTGGACATCTCAATTTATGAAAGTATGAGGAATATTTGTAGTTTAAGCCATCTAATCTATGGTACTCTTGTTAGAGCAGCCTAAACTAAGATAATATGTAATATGAATCTTAAGGTGCTATTGTTTTCAGAATTTTATGACTTTTTCCTGATAGTACATGATGTAAAAAAAGACAAAAATGAAAGAAAAAATAAGTGGAAAGGAAGAGGAATAAAGGAAGGTAAGGATTCTAAATATACTAATGACAAAGAATAGCAATGATCTGTGAAATAGAAACTAGGAGCAAACCCTTTGACTTGGTAGTAAGGAACATAAGTGGTAGTGATTATGTTCTGTCAATCTAAAAAAAAGCAATCCAATGAGTGGTCCACTAATGGCGGTCCACCCCTATAAATATACCATGTTACTATTTGCTTATGTATCCCCCCTTTGATATTTCCTTTTTATTTTTCTGATTGAATGAAATACACAGATTTTTTACAATTCAGTCTTCTCCTCCCATTAGATCTCATGACCAGGTCCAATTGAAATGAATGCTACTAACCAACATTCCTTATGCCAGATCAATTTCCCCATATACACGTCTTACTAAAATAGTGTTACACGTCTTACTACAATAGTGTTGCTCTGTTCACTGCATCTCTCTTTTAGCATTTGATAAAAGATTACACATACATATCTGTACTTATACCAGGACTGTGTGCTTCCTGCTACCTATGTATTTTGTTGAGTCTCTACTTTTAGCCATAATTATGGAGGGTATACATATACACCAGTGTACTTTTAATTTGCATTTTACTTGCCACACATGGCCTTCAACACAATTTATATGTTTATTGTCCACGTGAGTACCATCTACTGTGTTTGAATGTTCACCACATTTGCCATTGGGCAATGAATTCTCAGTCTTCCTGAGCTTTGGAATTTTTTCTTTTTTTTTCCTTCTTTAAAAAATATATTCTAATTGTTAGGGTTCTTTAACCCTTATATGTCAAATGTCTTTTCCTTATTCTTTGAATTGCCTGTTCACTTTTTTAATGATTCTTATGATGAACAGAATCTTAACTTTCATGTTGCCCAGTATATAAATCTTTGTTACAGATATTTCTCTATGCTAAGATCATGAAGATATTCATTCTTATTGAATTTTTTTCCAGGTACATTACAACTTTTATTTTCTACACGTGTTTTCTTTTTTTATTTTTTAAAATTTGTTTTATACATGACAATGGAATGTACTGTCACACATTGTACACAAATGGAGCATCACTTCTCATTCCTCTGGTTGTACATGGTGCTGAGTCATACTGGTAGTGTAATCATATATATACATAGGGTAATAATGTCTGTCTCATTCCACCATCCTTCCCATCCCCACTGTCCCACCCCTTCCCCTCACTCCCCTCTACATAATCCAAAGTTCCTTCATTTTTCCCTACCCACCTCCCACTATGGATCAGCATCTGCTTATCAGAGAAAACATTTGGCCTTTGGTTTTTTGGGATTGGTTTATTTCACTTAGCATGATATTCTCTAGTTCCATCCATTTACCTGCAAATGCCATAATTTCATTCTTCCTTAAGAATGAGTAATATTCCATTGTATATATGTACCACATTTTATTTATGCATGAAGATATTCTTCTTTATTATTATCTAGGAGTTTTATGTTTACCTGCCACCTTTAGATCTACATAGAGTTATCTATTTTAAGATTTCAACTTGGATTCAACTATTTTTTTCTTTAAAAGGAGATTCATTAAGAATCCTCCTGTGGTCTTTCTACTCTATAACATTATTACTTGTTTCTACTTGTTTTAATACTGTAATATTTTCCTCATTATACTTTTTTTAAAGTAGATATCTAGTATGACTCTCACAAATATCATGTAGTTTTTTTAAAAATCCAATCTAGAAATATTAATTGCAATTTTTAATTTTTGTATGTAATGCAATTACTGATTTATGTGGATATAAATTTACCAAGTTACTATTTTCTTATTTGTCCCCCCTTTGGTATTTTTTTTTTTTTTATATTTCTGTCTGGGTAAAATACACAGATTTTTTTTTACAATTTAGTCTTATACTTTCATTACCATAGCTACATATTCTTTTATAGTTTTACAGTGATTAGGCTATAATTATTTTCAGATATAATATCATATGTTAATTTAGTCATGTAATTTCCATTCTGTGGATAATTGGAAACTCAAAATAAATGACTATTACAGTTTGCACATTGATATTAATTTATGTTTGCCTACATATTTATCATTTTCTTTTAATGTCTACTAATATATTTGATGGTCCCCGTTATCAATTTAGTGATGCTCAGTTCTAAATCTACTCATTGATATTTCTGTAACTTAAATTTCTTATTCTTTTAGCTTTTTATCCTTCAGATAAAAATGCTTAGAATATATTAAAATGTTAAAAATAGTCATCAATGTTTATGTCCAGTGTCTCCATTTTCTGGGTTACTTGTTGGTATACTTCTATTTTCTTTTCTCTGATGGTGTTTGATTCTGTTTACTTCTTGAGTATCTGGTTATTTTTTATCAAGTACTGAAAAGTTTATCTCAAAACTTATCAAGATTAATTGACAGTTGAGATATTTTTCTAGAGAAGATTTATTTTTGATTCTGATCTAAGGCTAGATGATGGGTAATATCAGATGTTCCTAATTTAGAATTTGGGATTGAAGCATCTAGAAGTTAGCATTCACTTTATTTCTAGTTAATTTTACCTCAGTGGCAGGTGTAGACATTTAGCATGCACACTCTGTGTAATTAGTTTAGTACAAACCTGCTCCTTTAAGACCCTGGATTCTGTTTCTGTCCCTGTGGTTTCTAAAGGACATGAAAAAATGCCATTCGATATTTGGTCATTACACCAGGCTTGAAATTAATACAAGCAAAGACTCAAATTGTCAAATTTATTGCTCTAGAATTTCTTCTTTTCATTGATCTTAGTGTGTGTGTGTGTGTGTGTGTGTGTAAAGTTTTTCACTTTCTTGTTAAGTTTGTCCATGCCTCCAGGTAGATATATTTTATACTCTTTTCTAAATATTTCAGATAAAGCTTTCTGTGTTTTGCAGCCCACTATCATTGTTTAATGTCCTTATTTTGATTTCTAAGAATAATTTAAAAATTCTTAGAAGAAGCAAATGAGAAAGCTGTTCAAAAATGTTAACATAAGATTGGTGTCAGATTTCTCTTTTGCACCATTAAAATCTAGCAACAAGCAACATTACCACAGAATTAAATTTAAGATTAAATAATTGTAGGTATGATTATATAATTTTAGGAGATAAAACTTAAAAAAATTCTTGAAACAATAAATATAAATATAAAATATTTTATTTTATTACTTAAAATATAGTAAGATATTAAATGATTTCTACTATACAGATTAGTTTTTCATAGAAAGGTAGAATATTTTAATTTTATGGAAGGACTATGTTACAGATGAAACAAACATGAAAAAAAAGAACTGAAAATGTAACTAATACAAAACTTAGTCAAGATTAAAAGCATGATTTACATACATAATGATGATTATGTCATCATAAGGATGATTCACTATTATAAGGCAAAAATTCTCAAGATTGATTTGAATAGAAAAACATCTTTGCACTTATGCTTATTAAAACATACTCAAAACAAAGTTCAAAGGAATTTTAATAATTAAAGATAGATAAAATATACATACATTAGATGTAATAATTTGTCATTAGATATGATAATAATGAGTACATTAAAATTATCAATATTTAAAACTCCAAAAGATTTTTGAAGGTCAACAGTATATATTTTTAACTTGAGAGTATATTCAATTTTAGACCTATTACTTTGCTGACTACTTTGCATTAAGTAAAAAAGAATCCACTCCAGGGTTTTCTAGTAATATAACCCTAGAAACATTTCATGCTTTGAGGGGGACTTGACCTTCTGAAATTCAGGAAAAAGGGGAGGTAGGTAAATATTGCTAATGTAACCTAATTAATTCTTTTCCTAAATTCCTGATTATTCTACTGTTCTCTAGCTTTGGTTCCTTTGACTGTAAAATGTATACTTCTTTCAGGGTTCTTGAGAGATCAGGTTCTTGAGATATACCTAAGTTACCTGGTTTAAATCCTGGTATATAATGGATGCTAGTTATAGTTTGGAGCTGGAACATCTTCCAAAAGCTCATGTGCTAAAGCTTAGTACCCAGTGGGGTGCTGTTGGGGAGTGATAGAAACTTTAACAGCTTGGGCCTAGTAGGAGATCTTTTGGTAATTGGGGTCAATTGAAGCAGATAGTGGGATCACATCCTCCTCTTCCTCTTTTCTCCCTTTGTTATGTCCCTGTCATGAGCTATGCCACATGCTTCTGGCATGATGTGCTGCCTCCGCATAGTCCCCAGGATAATGAGACCACGGACTGTGGTCTGAAACCTCTGAAACTGTCATCAGGATGAAGCTTTTCTCTTTATCAGCCGATCATCTCAAGCATTTATCTATGGAAAGCTAACAGTGCTCAAATGAGGGTATTACTGTTTTCATTGTCACTATTAATTTATAGTTCTTATTTGGCAATTAATTTATGTTTGCAAATTGTAGGAAATCACTCCTATTCAATACTTACGATTAACCATTTTTTTTGAAAATAGAGTTACTTTATAATTTTATTTACTTTCATTCACTTAATGAGAGATACTCATTTTTAAAATATTTTTTCATTCTTTTCTAAGATACCCTGTTACATAGTGATTATCCATGTTTATTAGGGAAGAGTTATCAATGTTTCTAATACCAAATGCATTGTCTCAGAGGTAAAATAAACCTTGCTGATTTAAATCCAAAGTTAGAAAACATTTTTCACCATTTATCATAAATTTTTATTTTTTAAATTGGCAGAGATCTTAATGTGATAGAATTCTATCATATTAAATAATTTGCATGCTATCTCACCTAAATAAGTGGTAATAATCAAGGTTTTTATATCATTTCAGATAACTAAAAAGTTTGATATATATGTTAGTTTTATAGAAAAAAAGAATAGTATTAAAATGCTTATGAACACTAAATATTGGCTATTGCCTTGATAGTACATGTTGGTGTGTTAACTTGTGATATGAGTATTATACACCCAATAGAATAGAAATTCAAGTTTGCAAAACACTTTCTAACTACAAGAAAAATTTCACTAATATATTAATTTATTTATAATTGTATTTATAAGGAATGATAGAAAATGCTATTGACAAGTGTACAGAACTTAAATGGATGAGAAAGACATACAACCAAGTTTCCATTTCAACTATACTCTGCTTATTTAATGAGTGCTTAATAGTTAACATGTAGATTTATGGATTCCTTTTATTCCATCCTTATAACACCTAATCTCCTCAATTTGATGAAATTATGTCAGTATCTACCAAACAACTAAAATGAAATCTGTAATTTTTTTTTGTGCTTCTCATAGTGCGTTCTCACAAGTCTCACTGTGTCTGTGTCTAATTCTAAGTTCTTCTCCAATTCATTTGTTTGCTCCACCTTCACTTCAGTATGTTAGGATAGTTCACTATCACTTTTTCCTAGATCACCATTCAGCATTCCAATGAGTTTTTTTTTTTTGCTTCCGGTCTCATTTTTGCCCAAGCTATGCTCCTGAATGCATTACCTATTGACCTTTCTGGGAAAAAAAAAAAAAAAAAAAAATCTAATGAACTCATCCTCCTAGTTCACCAAACTTAAATGTTTTCTTTGAATGTTAGAATATAACCCAAGCTTTTGGACATGGTTCATTATTCTAGAAATGCCTGACAATTGCTTGCATTTCTAGTATGTATCACTTAGCATTCTTTTCCATATACTCTTATTTTAACTACCCTGGATTTTTTTGTTCTCAAGGGATTCATGTTTGAAATTTTTCCCAGTATCCTGGACTTTTTAATAGCTTCAATAGCTTTATTGAGATGCAATTCATATATCATATAATTTCCTCAAAGTATATAATCAAGTGACTTTTACTGCATTTATAGAATTGTACAATCTTCAACACAATCAATATAAGAACATTTTATTTATCACCTCAAGAAATCCTATACCCATTAATAGTTTTTTCTCATCTCCCTCTTGTCTTTCTTGCCCCCACAATCCTAGTCAACCACTAATTTGCTTCCTGTGTATATAATTTTCCTATTGTGGACATGTCATATAATGGATTCTTATAGTATGTGATCTTCTTTTACTTAAAATTATCAAGATTCATCCATGTTGTAGCATGCATTAAAACTCCACTCCTTTTTATTGTCTAATAATATTTCTACATACGCATACTACCACTTTTTATTTATCAATTCATACGTTGATGGATTTGGGGGTTGATTCCACCTTTTAACTATCATCAATAGTGCTACTATGAGCGTTTGTGCACTTGTTTTTGTGTAGACATATGTTTTCAATATTTTTGGTACTGGTAGGTCATATGGTAACTCTATATTTTACCTTCTAAGGATCTGCCAGACTATTTTTTCAAAGTGGCTGCACCATTTTACATTTCCATCTGCAGGGTATGGGAGTTCCAATCTCTCCATATCCTCGCCAATACTTATTTTTTCCCCCTTTGCGATAGTTTCTTTTCTTCCTGGAATGCAGTCTCTTTTTATGGTAGCCTGCTCTCTCTTTTTCTGGAGGACTATGATTCATCCTTCAAACATCTCTGTTTCAGTGTTACTTCCTTGGGAATTTGTCCCTGAAATCCTCAAAGGTCTTTATATTACTGGTTGTCATGGTACCATGTATTTATCATAATTTATTGTAACTCTTAGTCTAAAACTTGGTCATCCGAGTCACCGTACAACCT
The DNA here is from genome assembly GCF_902686445.1 of Sciurus carolinensis. Lineage (NCBI taxonomy): Eukaryota > Metazoa > Chordata > Mammalia > Rodentia > Sciuridae > Sciurus > Sciurus carolinensis. The sequence goes on from NC_062224.1 coordinate 94,983,055, forward strand.
CTCTGAAGCCCTGCAGCCCTCTTGTCTTCACTACTGAACCTGAGTTTCTGGAATAATACCAACTTTTTAATAGGTGCCCAAAATATTTGCTAAGTGACTCAAGGAAAGAAAATCTGAATCAGAAAATTCTTTCCCTTTCTAAAATTCAGCGATGATTAAGTTCCCTTTATCATCTGTCCCCAAGTCTCTTGCTAGCCTTCTGTCCCAACACAGTATCCCACTTACAAATTCCCATCTCTGTCTTCTGTTTTATGTGCCTTTATGCTACAGGATATTAGCCATTCTCAGAACATGACAAGCACTTTCATATGGTGATTTTGTCTTTTTTTCATGTGCCCGAAATGCTCACTTGCTATCTCTTCTGCTTGAGATAATTCTACTCCCTCTAAAAGATCCATCTCCATGTGGTCTTGTTTTTGAAAGAGTCTTGAAAGTAAGTGCCATGTACCTCTAGGATTCGAGTAATGATGACACTGATGTATGTCTGCCTTATAATATCTAGGGGATGTGGAAGACAAGCGTCAAATATTCCTTTGTGTAAGCATCTCTGAGAGGATTTTTCATGTTATTGTGATAGTGGTTTAGTTGTGATTACCTCGGTAAAAACATTCAAAGGGCAGGTGTTATAATCTGGAATAAAGAAGAGACACCTTAACAACAATCTACATCTTTCCATGAGAGCTTGCATCGTTGTTTTTTATAGTCATTTCCAAGCCTTATATCCACAATGACTGTCTAAAAACTGAAGGCACTATCTTGTTTTCATCAGTTTCCCTTGGTGCTTCTGTTATGCAACCTTATTATCTTCTTGGTAGATTTAACTATAATAGGATTTCATCTTCACTTTGGGTTTGAAATATTAAAACATTTACATCAGAAATATAATTTAATTGGTTATGGAAGTACATAGTAAGCACTGAAAACAAAGAATTACACAAAATGGTCCACAGATAAAAGAGAAGGCAAAAACAAAACATGATCTCCTCAATTCTGATGCAGCAACTGCTCCAACCCTTGTTACACAGGAGACTCAGCACACTGAGAGAGCTGACTGAATTTTAGCAATGACAACAAACTCAAGTGCACAGTTCTTATGTTTTATTCATTCTTTGTTTAGTCATTCTTATCATATTTTATGGCTAAAACAACTTGCTCTTAGATTAAAAATAAATCTTTCTTCTTTGATTGAAAGAGAATTAAGTCTTTATTTTTTTTCAGCAATTTGTGCCTATTAGCATATTTGAAATGAAAGAGAGCTGTGCGTTGCTTCCTTTGATATTGTGTAAGGTAATTAGATTATTTGCTAAGAAATTACTTTTCAGAATTAACTCTCTTTGTGGTTATTATTTTTCCCTTCGGCAGGACTTAACTGATTTAATGTGCTTCCAGTACCTTTGGCAACTGGGTAAAAATGTCATGGTGGGATGAGTCAATGTTTGCATAAGTAGAATTTTAGAAATTTTAAGAACAGATATGCGAATTTCTGGAAATTGAAATTCTAGGGAAAACCCTCATTTTAAATTAACATCACTATTTATATTGTTCTGTAATTCTCCTGCAATAAGAAAGCAAGTGGATTTCTGTTAGTTTTCTGAACTGGGAGTAGGATGTTGGGCATTGCTAGAACAATATTGATCGTGTCTGTAGAAAAGTTGAATTAGAGCAGCTACTGTGTGCTTGACCATCTTGTTCTTCCTTCACCTTCACTTTTACCCCTAGGACACTGAGGCTATAAAGTGTATGCCTTTTAAAACTTCAAATTAATGTAGACTTAGAAAAAATTGTTAGAATAAACTGCCACCACTATATCTTCTATACCAAGCCTTCTTGACCTGACTAGATTTGTATACAAAGTCCTTTTAAGAGAAACCAGTGTCACAACTGTGAAAGAAAAAAAAAAAATTAAATCACTTTATGTTCCCAAAAATATATCCTATTTTTTTTGGATGGGGTAGCCACACTGAAACCGGAGCCTGCACAATCCATGCCAACCCTACTCTTGAGATGTCTGTGGAAGCTGCTTGGGTTGTCCCTGAGCAACTGATGTTGCAGAAGTATCCAGATGTTTATATGAATGAGTTACAACTCTGCCTTTAGTAGTAAAAGCATGAAAAAGCTGATGGTAAAGGCTGGGGAGATAGCTCAGTTGGTTGAGTGCCTGACTCGCAAGCACAAGACCCTGGGTTCAATCCCCAGCACCGCAAAACAAAACAAAACAAAAAAACTGTAAAAAACTGATGCCGAGGACACTTGTCTCATAAAGTTATCAATGCAGTCTTAGAATTTAGAGCACTTTCACATGTCAGTTGTTAAAGTGTAGAAAGGGGAAGATTCCTGTACCACATTGTCTCTTCCTCAGTACTCTCATGACCTAAAATTATGGTCTTATCATTGTCATTTGGTATTGTCAACTTGACTTAGTATAGATATTTACCTGTGCCCATTTTGCTCTCTAACTCTTCAGCATATTGCAAAATATATTATGCAAGTTCATAAGTTATTTTCTGGGTTTGGGTGGGAGTAAGAAACAACGCTTAGTATTATTTACCTTCTGACTTTGACACTTTTTTTTAACTGCCAAGCAAAGGTGTGGGTGACATTTGAAGTGTAGTTAACTGATTTAGAAGAAGTTTTTTTTTTTTTACATAATTCTCAAGGCTTTTAAAAGTATGAGTGGGCTTTGCATAGCAGGTGGTGAATGACAGCTGTTTGGGCAGAATATGAATGAGCATATCAGACACCTCCACATTATAAAAGTTTCAAAAACAAAATATGTCGGGTCCGATCTATGACAATACATATGAAATTATCAATTACTTCATTTTCTTTCTTTTTTAAAGTTCTAGTTCTGTTTTTTGTAGTTTTAATCTAATATAAAATGGAAAATTATTTATACTTAATAGTTCAAATTTAAAGCCCTAAATTATGTCTTTCCATCAATGATATAATTTTAGCTTTAAATATTTTAATGCAGTGTATTTTTAAGACAGAAGAGAGGATTTTGAATCTTCTCACCACAAAAAAGAATGTTTAAGGTGACAAATATGCTAATTATCATAACTTGATCATTATACAGCATATACATGCATTGAAACTTCATATTGTGCTCTATAAACATGTACAATTTTAGGTTTCCATCACAATAAAAACAAAGTAACTGCAAAAAGTAACTTAAAATAGAAAAATCTTAAAACATGAAATTCGGTACTTTTTTACTTGTCATTTTGAATGAAAGTAATGGGAAACAGGCATTGTACTTGAAAACCTCTAAATCTGAAATTTGGATCTGACTTCTGATCTCCTTTCAACCACTGTCACTTTTAAGTAGTTAATACAGAGTTCAATATCTTTAAAAAATTTTTAACATAAGTTCTTGAAAGATGGGTATCTGCTTTTCAGCTCAAAACTTCATTCATTCTCTCATTGAACATTTTTTTTTTTTTTTTTTAGTTTTCCATGTGAATTAGATACTCTGATGAATGCAAAGATCAAATAAACCATGTTAAAATCTGCAACGGGTCTTTTACCTGGGGAAGCAATAGGCTGCAATGTAAATAGCTATGAACACATGCCGAGGACACTTGTCTCATAAAGTTATCAATGCAGTCTTAGAATTTAGAGCACTTTCACATGTCAGTTGTTAAAGTGTAGAAAGGGGAAGATTCCTGTACCACAGTTTGAGGAATGACTAATATTTTACAAAAGAAAAATTCTCAAAGCATGATATCCACAGAAATTTGGACAATGAAAAGCACTGAGTATCTGTAGAATAGTGAAAGATACTCAGTTCAGAATCAAGGAGTTTCAACAGAGAATAGCATTGACAGAGGACTTGGAAAGAATATGGGAGTTCCACCTGTACAGAACAAAGAAAAAAAAAACCCAAATTAAAAAAAAAAATTATATATATAAAACTTCTTTTTGTAAGTACTTTTAAAGCTTTGATCATAGTGAATATTGAATAAACATTAATTGGATATATATGTTGTGAATTATCTTATTCCCCAATCAGATGCAGTAGGAATAACTGTTTTTGTTTTACAGATGAGAAAACTATAAAGAGAAGGACAGTGGAATGAATCTGACCTAACTTTCCTAGGTGCGTATATGAATATACCACAGTGACCCTCACCTGTATGCATACCTACACTAATTTAACACAACCTAGTTGAGAGTAGTGGTGCATGCCTGTAATCACAGAAGGTTGGGCGCCTGAGGCAGGAGGGTCCCAAATTCTAAGCCAGCCTAAGCAACTTAGCAAGGCCCTAAGCAATTTAGCAAGGCTCTGTCTTAAAATAAAACATAAAAAGGGCTGGGGTGTGACTCAGTCCTGGAGCGCCCCTGGGATCAATCCCTGGTACAAAGAAAACAAACAAACAACAACAACTTAAAAACCCTATAAGTAAAGAGCAGAAAGATCAGTAGAGTAGAGGGTAGGGAACAGGGGAAGAAGGAGGGGAGGGGAAGAAGAACAAAGGGCAATTAGCAACCTGAGCAAATCCATGTAACTACTATAGCTTCTAAGTTTTGGAAGTGAGATTTGAAATCAGCTTCATTTGAGTTTCTATGCTTGTAACCACTATACATTGTACCGGCTCCAAGAAGGGAAGTCAAATATACTCTACTGCTTATAGGCTAAAAGCTGCACATGTTATTAAAGAACTAGAATCCAGAGAAGAGAAACCATTTGAGAGAAATGATGTACCAAAGTCAGTATCAGACCTGACACAAGAAGGACTTGATGTGGAGGCGAAAATTCACCCACCTGAGGTTGTCATTCTACCTGTTAGTTATAGCCAAATTCTGGAGATGGGACAATAATCTAGACTGGCAATCAGAACAATCATCATCTCTACACAAATATTCCAGACTGTATCCACTAAAGAGTTAATATACATAGATATAAATCTTGAGTCACTATTCCTGTTCCTAATGGGTTCTTCTTCTCCAGCCTGTTCAATCTACCTTTAATCTGTTAGAATCCATCTAGTCTACATATAAATTCATTCATTTGTTGTTCAGCAAAACTTGAGCTGAACAGAATCCACATTTGATTCAAAAACTAGATACTGCTTCATTAATAAATACCTATAAGCTAATATGTATACTCATGTAATTATTATTATTTTTTTTCTTTTTTTTATTGTAAACAAATGGGATACATGTTGTTTCTCTGTTTGTACATGGAGTCAAGGCATACCATTTGTGTAATCATAAATTTACATAGGGTAATGTTGGTTGATTCGTTCTGTTATTTTTTCCCTTCCCCCCACCCCTCCCACCCCTCTTTTCCCTCCATACAGTCCTTCCTTCCCCCAATCTTGTCCCCCTCCCTAACCCTAACTCCAACCCTAAAACTAACCCCTCCCACTCCCCATTATGTGTCATCATCCACTTATCAGTGAGATCATTCTTCCTTTGGTTTTTTGAGATTGGCTTATCTCACTTAGCATGATATTCTCCAATTTCATCCATTTGCCTGCAAATGCCATAAATTTATCATTTTTTATGGCTGAGTAATATTCCATTGTATATATATGCCACAGTTTCTTTATCCATTCATCAACTGAAGGGCATCTAGGTTGGTTCCACAATCTGGCTATGGTGAATTGAGCAGCAATGAACATTGATGTGGCTGTATCTCTATAGTATGCTGATTGTAAGTCCTTTGGGTATAGGCCAAGGAGTGGGATAGCTGGGTCAAATGGTGGTTCCATTCCAAGTTTTCTAAGGAATCTCCACACTGCTTTCCAGAGTGGCTGCACTAATTTGCAACCCCCATACATATATATGCAAGTATCTCAATATGTACCTCTTAAGACACCACCCTCACCATCCAGATGTGCTCAATTTTCTCTGTTACCAGTAATGTACAACATGTACAGAGCTCTATTGACTGGCTCAAACATATATGTTCAATAGAAATGTGTGTTTTGTTTTAGATAGGCTATTCAATGAATTATATGATCAGGAAATTCTTTTTAGTTCTACATGGCACAAATGGACAATATTTCAACAGATGTTTCTAAGAATAATCTTTGTTTTCATTCATACAACCAATATTCTAGTGTGAGTCAGGCGTTATAGTAAGCTTTTCATAACACAATCAAGAGCCTTGTAACAACGGTTTGCTTAAGAATGAACTGCACAGAAGATGATGAACCGATAAGATTATATGGCCCATTGACATGTTAACCATCCTAGATTAAGTGTACTCTGTGATCTCATGACAAACCTAACAACGCAGTTATTAGAATGTATTCCCATAGTTACAAGTTGCATAGCTTTATGTTAAGTTATTTAATTATCATTTATTTTTAAAATGTAAAATTGAAATTTCAGTACCAAACTAAGCTACCAGAGTCCACATAACAGCTCTGGTCAACGTGGTGGTTAGTCAGAAGTCCCGTGGGAAGAGGAGGTCTATCCAAAACGGAGGGCAGTGTGCTTCATTAGGACCCTTTGCAACGTTTGCAATCACACTTTCCTTCTCTCCGTTGCACAAGCCCATAGTTACTGCAGCATATTGTGATCATGAGGACAAATGATGGACAAGAGGAAAAATAAAACAAAAGAATAAAAGGAACCTAGACCCCAGACATCAGATTGAGCTACCAGACCTGCCCAGGCCTGTTTATTCTTTAAGAAAAATGATGCTGGAATTTTCTTAATCCAATGTTTTTTTTATGATTATTTTTATTTTTACAGACTGCATTTTGATTCATTGTACACAAATGGGGTACATCTTTTTGTTTCTAGGGTTGTGCATGATGTAAATTCATACCTTTCATGTAATCATACATGTACACAGGGTAATGTCTGTCTTATTACACCATCTTTCATACCTCCACCCTCTCCTCCCTCTCATTTCCCTCTGCATCATCTAAAGTTCCTCCATTCTTCTCTCATCACCCAACCCCCACCCCCATTATATATCATTCTCCACTTATCAGGTAAAACATTCGGCCTTTGGTTTATTGGGAAGGCTTATTTCACTTAGCATGATATTCTCCAACTCCATCCATTTATCTGCAAATGCCATAATATTATTATTCTTTATGGCCGAATATTATTCCATTGTGTATATATACCAGAGTTTCTTTATCCATTCATCTGTTGAAGGGCATCTAGGTGGGTTTCACAATCTAGCTATTGTGAATTGAGCTGCTATAAACATTGATGTGGCTGCATCACTGTAGTATGCTAATTACATAGGAAGTGCTGGGGTAAAACAGGGCTGTGGGTGACTACAAAGCCAGGATGTTTTCAGTTTTGCCAAGCTGTGTACATGTTCTTAAGGAACACAAAAATTTCACGGAAAGACAGAAAAGTAACGGCTGGAGTAATAAAGCTAGGATAGTATTACTGTGTTTATTATTAGTGCGGTTTCATAGGCATGGTTTTAAAAATATATTGTTTAGTTGTAGATGGATACAATAACTTTATTTTATTTATTTTTTTATGTAGTGCTGAGGATCTAACCCAGTGCCTCAGACATGCTAGGCAAGTGCTCTGCCAGTGAGCCACAACTCCTGTCCCACACATGTTTTTTCTATGTGATTCTTTTCACAACTTTCTGGATTTCAGAGCGTCAGCTTGGAAGAATTCATTTGCCCTTCTATTGCCTTTCAGTTTTTCTTCACTCATCCTTCTATAATGTGTGGCCTAGTAGGTGGGAGAAAATTTAGGTCACAGGATGAAGAAGAAAAGCATACAACAATTTGGAGAGAATGGACTTTTACATGGAAGATAATTGCTCCCTAAATCAGTATCTGTTTATATTTGTTCTCAGAAGTCAAAGAATTATATAACATACTTTTAATATACATTAAAGAATTGCTTAAAAGTTCAAATACTTAATTTCATGCATGCTGCTTATATAATAGCTTTTAGTATGCATCAATCTACGAATCACAGTGGCAGGAGATGTTTCTAGAAATGTCAAATGCTTTCTGGTTTAGATTCACTCTGTAACACCAATAGCTGCTTCTAATTGACATTTTACCATTTTGCTTCAAGCTAAAGACAGATGGCTGTATATATATATGTGTGATATGAGAGCAAGTGTTTTGCCAATGTCCTTTTTGAAATCGAATCATAGTAAGGTTACACTGGACTTTTTGAAAAGGTGTATGTCTGTTCTTCAGTCGTAGCATTTTCTTTTTCCTGTGACAATTGCAACTCAAGGATCTTAATTTTTAGAGTCTTAAAGTATAGTAAAAAGCAATTAGAAATAAGAATGCTAGTATAACAATCATCTCTTTGGAGAGTTTGTGGGAATTGGTGGTAGAGCAATAATAAAGTGATGTAGTTAGACCATATTCTAGTCTGGCCTCTGTCTCTGGAAACTCTAAATCTGAATATTTTAGCTGGGATCAAATATAAGCTTGTATTTCAATTTGTAATACCACTTCAAATTATGAGACCATAATCATCTGTGAGCCTAACAATTGTCCAAATTAAGGTCAAAATAATACTTATAAAATATGCCATCTTTTTCATTTTTAAGCACTATTTGTCTAGTATGTTTGAAAAGATGGAGACATTTGGACTGATGAAGTAACTAAATATAATTTTAATAAATAGGACACTACGGCAATATATTAAGAAGAAGGAGATTCTGTCAGGAAGATCATTAAAATGCCTCTGTTAATACCAGTCCTCTTTTACATTTTCAAAGTGAACCTCCTTCAAGAGGCTTAATATCTTTGTACTGATTCATAGTAACTCTATGAAAACTGAAACAAATCCCTCCTCTAAAAATGTCAGTGCAAAAGGAATTTTCTCTATGGGAATAAATGCCCTAATGTTGAATAAATAACCAAAAAAGAAAATCCATTGCTACCTTTCTCTATCTCAGAGTCAGATCAATGGTCTCATTGAACTTTGCACTAGTCCGAAATTATTTGAGGTGTTTGATCAATTGTGGGTATAACATTTTATAAGAGAGTTGTCAATGGTTGGGCATGGTGGTGCATGCCTGCAATCCTATCTAGGCAGAAGGCTGAGACAGGAAGATCACAAGTTTGAGGCCAAGCCTGGGAAATGTAGCAAGACCCTGTCTCAAGATTTAAAAAAAAAAAAAGAGCTTCCCAAGTACTTTCTTAGAAGTGAAAGACCCTGAGTCTGATCTCCAGCACTGGGGGGAAAAAAAAAGTTTCTATCATCTCTAACTTATTGGTTCATTTATTCTCAGTCCTTCTTATGTATACATGATCATATAATACTTGTTGAATAATCTTAAATACTTAAATTACTGTCAGATGATAACTATACAAAGGTCTTAAAAGAGGTACACATAGGGTGTTGGAATTTTAAAGAAATTCTTTTTGGTTGTTGCTGTTTTACAATAAATTACCACAAGTTTAGTCGGGTCTTTGGATTCTGGGCAAGGTTTAAATGGGTTTTCTGATCAGGATCTCACCAGACTGGAATGATGGTATTGGCTGGGGTTGTGTAACTCTGGAAGTGACAAGGCCACCTCAGTTGGCTACATGATAACCTAACCAAGGGAGAAACTACCCATGATGTGCATAGGTTATACCCATGTTCAAAGGTAAATGGTTAAACAAGTCCTGAGTACCAGGGGGAAAGAATCTTGAGACACTGGAGGCCCTCTTAGAATTCTGTATAGCATGAGAAATAGGGACACGCACAGAAAGGCAGCATTGAGCAACTCCTTCGAATATTGCTACTGTTTCTTTCTGTTATCTCCTATTAGGAAGAGGGATGAGGAGAAGGATTAAAAAATTACATTTGACCTACATGTAGTTCAGCTACTTGGAAATTGACCTGTTTCATGGAATAGTAGTTAACACGTATTGAGTGACTATTGCAGGTATCCTTAATTTATTTTTAGGTGTTGTAATTAGAGTTTGCAAGACAAGTAATATTTTTCTAGACTGTCTTCATAGTTGAAAAAAGTGAGCTACAAAAATATGAAGTTGCTTATCAGGGTCAAAATGAGTGGAGATGGTAGGACAAAAGACAACATGTTACACACTCAATAAATGTTATTAATTTGATTATTGTTTAGAATTATTAGAAAAGGAAATAGTATAGAAAATCCTAGAGGACATGAGTACATACATATACTCAGGTAGTACTGTTGTTTTATGTTAGAACTTAACTAGGTTTATATCTATCCCAGAGGAACAGTGTGGAGAATCCACAGAAAACTTGAAATGGACCCACCTTTTGACCCAGTTATCCCACTCCTCGGTTTATACCCAAAGGACTTAAAATTAGCATACTACAGTGACACAGCCACATCAATGTTCATAGCAGCTCAATTCACAATATCTAGATTGTGGAACCAACCTAGATGCCCTTCAACAGTTGAATGGATAAAGAAACAGTGGCATATACACACAATGGAATATTATTCAGTCATAAAAAAAGAATAATATTATGGCATTTGCAGATAAATGGATGGAATTGGAGAATATCATGCTAAGTGAAATAAGCCATTCCCCAAAACCCAAAGACCCAATGGATAATAATACATATTGGGGGTGGGTAGTTGGGGTGAGAGGATGGAGAAACTTTAGATGACACAGAGGGAAATTAGAGGGAGAGGATTTTGAAAGATGGTGGAATGAGACAGACATCATTACCCTATGTACATGTATGATTACACAAATGGTATGAATCTACATTGTGCACACCATAGAAAAAAAATGATGTACCAATTTGTGTTCAATGAATCAAAATGCAGTCTATAAAAATTTTTTAAAAAATTTTAAAAATTTAAAAAATCTAAAAAGAAAAATCGAGAAAGAACTAATGCAAAGTAACTTCTGTTTAGCAATGCAGTCTCCTTCTGCCCAACTTCTCAGTACACTGAGTAGGGAAACACAGAAGACAAAAAATAGACAAAATATTGTAATGATCCTGAAAACTAAATCAGAATAGTCATTCAACACTCCTGGAATCTCCATTATCTTTTAAAAAGATTTCAGATGAAAAACATTCAACTTTGGTTTCATTTAGTGGCAAAACCAAACTTTGACCTAATGGAGAAGACACTTAACAAAATCATACAAATAGATTCTGTTGGTCTCAAAACCTGATTTCAAATTTTCATCAGGAATGTGGGCTGTGTCCTCTCCTTTCTTTAAGGGTCCATGGTGAGGTAGTCACAGTATCTTTTTCCTGATTCCCATCACCCTGTTCTCTGCCTCCAAGAATTGTCATCTAAATACTCTTTTATCACCTGGCAGAAACTACAAAGTCTAACAAAGAGCTAGGTAAGAATCAGACTCCAAGTCAGGGTTACTGTAGGGGGTGGAAGTGGTTATGCAAAGAGGGGAGCTGCAGCAGGCAGAGAGGTTGCAAAAAATGTAACAAGCAAGATGCAAATCCTACCAGAAAAAACATGGGAGCAGAGCAGAGCTTACCACATGCTTTTTTGGGGTTGGGAGGTGGGCGGGGTACTAGGGATTAAATCCGGGCACTCAGCCACTGAGCCATATCCCCAGCCCTATTTTATTTAGAGGCAGGGTCTCACTGAGTTGCTTAGTGCCTCCCTTTTTGCTGAGGCTGGCTTTGAACTCACAGTCCTCCGGCCTCAGCCTCCTGAGCCTCTGGGATTATAGGCATGCACCACCGCACCGGACTCCCACGTGCTTTTTCTTCTGTTACAAAAATTCGGACAAATGTAGAAACAGGATCATGCCCCTGAATTCATATCCTGTAGAACCCATCATTAAATTTTAAGAAATTTTGTATGTTCCATAGGATTTGAGAAAATATGATTTCTTGATCAAGAAATAGAATTCTTGGTTATTTTGATTTGAAAGGAACAGGATAGGTACCAGTGGAGCAATCCTGACGATGATTCTAATTCTATGACACTTTGATTAAAATAAATTGATTTTAAGTTAAAGAAGCAATACATCAACCGATATCATCTACAGTATTCTGAATAAGAATACAAGTTCAATATGGTTCAAATAAGTACATGTTTGACATTGGGATGGAGCCAACAAAAAATTCTGTTGGCTACCAGAGTTAAAAAACACTAGGATAAGGTTGATGAGATGCAGAGATAATCAGCATATATACATATACCTGATTAGTAAAACTGTATACAGAGCTATATTAAGTAGTAGATAAACTTGGCACTGGTAAACGATTGTGAAACCAATGACTATATTAATGAGGCAATACAAAGTATTGCTAATTATTAGAATTTGTTAATATCCTACAGAACTCCTTCTTCATGTCTCTCAGGAGAGTATATTAGTTGACATCATCAAAGAAAAACTTTGTTGTAATTGTTGAGACATTTCCTATAATAATTGCTTTTTTTTTAAGCAATGAGGTTGAATATAAAAGCTTAAATTATGAATATTTCATGTTATATTATTTTAATATTCCATGTGCATACCTTATGGAAATTAACTTTCTTATAGCCTCATACTGACCTTTACTTAATTGAAGGAAATTAAATTGTACAATGAATCTGCTTAGGCTTTTTCAGAATGTATTTTCCCCTGTACATTGTTGAGGCTTAAGAGAAGGCTTTAGTATTTTAAGTTATCAATTTTACTATACAATGAAATAAAGATCTAGATCATTGGTAAAAATGTTAACATACTAAATATTTTGTTTACTTAGGATGGAAATGAAATGCTAATATTTAGAATATTACACTATGGCAGAAATTTAAGTGTCTTTGTTACAATTAACTCTTGATATCTTCAGGATATAAGGGTTATTTTTCATACCATACCTTGACATAGTTCATATTTTTCTCAGGCTGCTTAACATTGGTAAAACGAATATTATGACACTGATAGTTTGATTCTGTAAATATCTGAAAATCCTAAATTTTTACTTCCAATATATATTCACACATTCAGAAATAAAAATGCCTTATGTACCTAAAAATGAAATAAATGCATTTTTTTGCATGTAGTTACAAAAAGTGAACAGTATTTTGAGGATGCTTTTAGTTTTTAAGTCTTTGATGATCTCTGAGGGAATTAAGACTGCAGGTTGTGTATTTTCTGATCAGAATCCTGCTGAAATTCCCAAATATGACCTATGATGATCAGAAGCACGAGTCTCATATACTAAAGAGTAAGGAAAATAACTTTGGTTTTCTGATGCATCATTTATTTTAAATTCACATTGCGTCTTATTTTCAAAACTCTGCAATCATATTACATGGACTGTACTTCTTTTATCTAAACATCCTGATTCAATTTTCATATTAAAATGTTTTTGAATGTAGCATCATGCATGGAATCAAAAATAGAAGTTTGATGCTTAGTTTTGTACCCAGGAATAGTTTTGTTTGTAAGATAGGCTTAAAAGGAAACCCATTTATATTAAGAGAGTTTAGGAAGAAAGATTTAAGAATAATGTCAATAAACTATACTTAGTTTTGAAAGATAAAGTCTGAGATAAATAAACCAAGTCCATGGAATCACATGAATATGAACAGAGACTTCTTCATTGAATCCAAAATAAAAAAGACCCAAATAATTCTTTCAGAAGTTTTAGTTTTAAAATATCTAAGACAAGGAATAATAACACATGAAGTACCAAGCTCTTTGGATTGAGGTATTGTAAAACAAAAAGATCTAGTTGTTGTTCAATAACATCTACAATATCATTTATATACAACATATTAAGATATGCAGAAATTTATTTTTATTTGAATAACATTTTATTGGAATAAATTTTCTACTTCCCCTGAATCCTCTATATTCCAGTACTTTTTGTCATTCTGCATTTCCTTTAGTATGAATCATTGTTATGATTTTTTGATAATCCTTTAATTTTATGTAGTATAATTAGAGTTTTAATAAGGAGGACTTTCAGTAAAAGCTTGGAAATGTATGACCATGATTTTATCTTTTATCTGACAATTTTTGTTGTTGATCTCATCTGGTCAAAATCTTCTAAATCATCACTTGTCATCTGGAGAGATTTCACCAAACAACCCATTTTGGGTCTCAGCCATATAATATTTAAAGAAAAATTAACCTCTTTGATCAAACATTATTTACATTTTCATTAGTATTGGTCATTCCAGTATTCATCTGATGGCTGAATTAGAATATTGCAAATGAGAAAATACTAGGTACTTTTTAATATATGGAGATATGTAGCATATATAAAACATTAACAAGAAGTGATGAGACATTTTATTAAACAAAAGAATAAGCAGATCAATAAGTTTTATAAAAATCATTTAACCAAATATATAAAAATTAAGGTATCTTATATTCAAAAATGAATTTAAGAGGATAATTTATTGTAATATATTGAATATATCTTTGGCATATAAGCCAAAGAGAGAGCACCTTAAGATTTTAAAATTGAATATTTATTAAAGTGAATATTTATTAAATTAAATATGTGATTTTAATATGGAACCATAGTATTGAGTAAGTTCTTTCAAAAATCTGGAAGTCTGGATTCTGTGTACATAATTCCAGATTTCCAGATTTTTTGAGGAACTTAGATAATTTTTGTAGTCATATATACACACACACACACACACACACACACACACACACATGCACACACACATATATGTGTGTGTGTGTTTATGACTAAAATTTTAATACTGTTATATATTACACATTATTATTCACTTTCAAAAATGATGCTAATAAATATAATTAACTTCCCCTTTTTCAGAAAGTAAAATTCTCTGATTTCTCATTGTTCTACAAAGATTACCATTCAGTTAAATAATGATTTATTGTTTTCTAAATAAAACTATTCAACACAATTAACTTTAATATAGTTTGCATGTCTTTTAACAACTGTATATATTTGTTGACTTGCATAAACATCCTTTTTAAGGAGAAACAGGCTGGCTGACTATTTGGTAGAGTCACCTAACTCAGATTTTTAAGAAGGAAGTCTTGGTACTTCTTAAGTGTTGATGAAAAGAATACAGAAATGATATTGACAGATATCTGAGTCACATTTCACTCAAAATTCTTTCTTTACTGATGTTCTAAATTATTCTGGAGCTACCTTCCTTATTTAGACCTACAAAGTGTGAAGTGTTGATAAAAAATCTTCTAGTACTTGGTTAAAGAGAGGAATAATATTAAAGAAATCTGGAGATTTTCTAACACATGTTTCTAGCAATAAAGAAAATTTCCTGTATTAGAAGAGTGCCATGCTTTGAATATGAAATTTCAAATCTTGTAAGACTTTTCTTACTCAAGTATATGCGAAAATATACTTTGTTTAAAAAAAAAAAGAAAAAGAAAAATCTTTTTAGTTTGAATCTATCCCATTTATTGATTCCTGCTTTTATTTCTTGTGCTTTCGGAGTATTGTTAAGGAAGCCTGGTCCTAAGCCAACATGATGAAGATTTGGCCTTACTTTTTCTTCTATTTGATGCAGGGTCTCTGGTCGAATTCCTAGGTTCCTGATCCATTTTGAGTTGAGTTTTGTACAGGGTGAGAGATAGGGATTTTATTTCATTTTGTAGCATATGGATTTCCAGTTTTCCCAGCACCATTGGTTGAAGAGGATGTCTTTCCTCCATTGTATATTTTTGGCACCTTTGTCTAGTATGAGATAACTGTATTTATGTGGGTTTGTCACTGTGTCCTCTATTCTGTACCATTGGTCTGTCTATTTTGGTGCCAATACCATGCCATTTTTGTTACTATTGCTCTGTAGTATAGTTGAAGATCTGGTATTGTGATACCTCCTGCTTAGCTCTTCCTGCTAAGGATTGCTTTCACTATTCTGGGTCTCTTATTCTTCCAAATGAATTTCATGATTGCTTTCTCTATTTCTATGAGGTATGTCATTGGGATTTTAATTGGAATTGCATTGAATGTGTATAGCACTTTTGGTAGTATGGCCATTTTGACACTATTAATTCTGCCTATCCAAGAACATGGGAGATCTTTCCATCTTCTAAGCTTTTTATTAATTTCTTTCTTTAGTGTTCTGTAATTTTCATTGTAGAGGTCCTTCACCTCTTTTGTTAGATTGATTCCCAAGTATTTTATTTTTTGAGGCTATTATGAATGGGATAGTTTTTATATTTCTCTTTCAGAGAATTTATCACTTATGGATAGAAATGCATTTGATTTATGAGGGTCGATTTTATATCCTGCTATTTTGCTGAATTCATTTATGAGTTCTAGAAATTTTCTGGTGGAATCTTTTGGATCTTCTAAATATGGAATCATGTCATGGAAAATAGTGATAATTTGAATTCTTTTCCTATTTGAATCCCTTTAATTTCTTTGTATCCTTTTAATTTAATTTCTAATTGCTCTGGCTAGAGTTTCAAGGATGATGTTGAATAGAAGTAGTGAAAGTGGGCATCCCTGTTTTGTTTGTTTTTAGATGGAATGCTTTTAATTTTTCTCCATTTAGAATGATGTTGGTCATGAACATAGCATAGATAGCCTTTACAATGTTGAGTTGTGTTCCTACTATCCCTATTTTTTCTAGTGTTTTGAGCATGAAGGGGTGCTATATTTTGTCAAACACTTTTTCTGCATCTATTGAAATAATCATATGATTCTTAACTATAAGTCTGTTGATGTGTTGAATTACATTTATTGAGTTCCAGATGTTGAACCAATCTTGCATCCCTGGGATGAAACACACTTGATCTTGGTGCACTATCTTTTTAATATGTTTTTGCATGCAATTTGCCAGAATTTTGTTAATAATTTTTGTATGTCCATCAGGGATATTGGTCTGAAGTTTTCTTTCCTTGATATGTCTTTTTCTGCTATTGGTATCAGGGTGGTACTAACTTCATAGAATGAGTTTGGAAGGTTTTCTCCTTTACTATTTCATGGAATATTTTGAGGAGTGTTGGTAGGAATTCTTCTTTGAAGGTCTTGTAAAACTTGGCTGAGAATTCATCTGGTCCCAGGTTTTCTTGGTTGTAGGCTTTTATAGCTTCTTCTATTTCATTGCTTGAAATTGATCTGTTTAAATTGTGTATGTCCCCGAGATTCATTTTTGGTGGATCATATGTCTCTAGAAATCTGCCGATGTCTTCGATATTTTCTATTTTGTTGGAGTATAAATTTTCAAAATAACAAACTAAAAATCTTTTGCTCAGCAAAGGAAACAATCAACAATGTAAAGAGAGATCCTCAGAGCGGGAGAAAATCTTTGCCACTTACAATTCAGATAGAGCACTAATCTCTAGAATTTATAAAGAACTCAAAAAACTTTACACCAAGAATACAAGTAACCCAATCAAAAAGAGCTAAGAAAATGAGCAAACACTTCACAGAAGAAGATCTACAAGCAATCAACAGATACATGAAAATTGTTCAACAACTCTAGTAATAAGAGAAATGCAAATAACAACTACCCTAATATTCCATCTCACCCCAATTAGAATGGCTATTATCAAAAATACAAGCAACAATAGGTGTTGGCAAGGATATGGGGAAAAAGGTACACTCATACATTGCTGGTGGGGTTGCAGATTGGTGCAGCCACTCTGGAAAGCAGTATGGAGATTACTTTAAAAACTTGGAATGGAACCAACGTTTGACCCAGCTATCCTACTCCTTGGTCTACACCCAAAGGACTTAAAATCAGCATACTACAGTGACACAGCCACATAAATGTTTATAGCTGCTCAATTCACAATAGCTAGATTGTGAAACCAACCTAGATGCTCTTCAGTAGATAAATGGGTAAAGAAATTGTGATGTATATACACAATGGAATATTATTCAGCTATAAAGAAGCATAAAATTGTGGCATTTGCAGGTAAATGGATGGAGTTGGAGAATATCATGCTAAGTGAGCTAAGCCAATCCCAAAAAAACCAAAGGCCAAATGTTGTCTCTGATATGTGAATGATGATACATAATGGGCGGGTGGTCAGGGAGAGGGTAAGGGAAGAATGAAGGAAAGATGGATTGTGTAGAGGGATGAAGGATAGGGAAGGTTTGGGGGAAGGAAAGGTGATAGAATGTGACAAACATCATTATCCCATGTATATGTATGATTACACAAATGGCATGACTATACTTTGTGTACAACCAGAGAAATGAAAGTTGTACCCCATTTGTGTACAATGAATAAAAAATAATAATAATAATGATAAAAAAGAGCAAAACAATGTCATTCAGAAACTATTCCTATATCTGTCCCATCCTTTTGCTTTTGGCCTTCCTTAATTCTTCCTTATTTTCACACCTGTTGTAAACCAATATTTATGTTTTCTGTATACTTTGTCTAGGATTAACCTCAAAGTTACTATCATTTGTCACTTTTGAAATTTGACTATATTTTATTTGTGACTCCATGAATAGTTTACAGTGATGCCATATATTTTAGAAATTAATGTGATTTATTTTTTCTAATATACAATTTTTAAAATTTATTTTTTATAATTAATAGAATTGTCCGACAATATTCATAATTATAATTCATTATTTGAATGATGAAAATTTTAAGCAGGTTTTTAAAAGAGAATATAAGCATGTGTTTAAAATGTTTATTTCTGGGGGTTGGAGTTGTAGTGGTAGAGTGCTTGCCAAGTATGTGTGAGGCACTGGGTTCCATCCTCAACACCACATAAAAATAAATAAAATAAAATAAAAGGTATTGTGTCCTTCTACAACTAAAACAAAAATTTTAAAAATATTTATTTCTGGTATGAAAGAGTGAAGTCTTTTTGTTTTGTTTTGTTTTTGAATTTGTGCTCATCACAAGATGTTTTTTCTTGTCCTTAAGTGATATGTAGAATTAAACATGGTTTTCTTCAATGTATCATCTTTATAGTATTTTGTAAAAATCCATATTGTAATATTAACATAGAGACTGTGGTTCAGGTTACCATAAGTTTCATTTTTCTGCATTATATGCTTTTTACTTAGAATCTATACATTGTTTTTATTGTCAATGTATATAACTTTGGAATTAAGGAAGCCCTCCATGTAATACTTACTGGTACCTGAAAGATGACTTAGATGTCTCAATTACTTGATAAAAATTCTTTTTTAAATACTATATGTGCTATAATAATTAGCTAATTTTGTCTTCAGAGATGCCTCTTCTGACTACAGTTTAAGAAAATGGGCTGGGCATGGTGGTGTAAACCTGTAATCCCAGCAACTCAGGAGAACCAGGCAGAAGGATTGAAAGTTCAACCTAGCAAGGCCCTAATCATTTTAGGGGATCTCTGTCTCAAAATAAAAAATAAAAAGGGCTGGGGATATGGCTCAGTGGTTCAACCCTGGGTTCAGTTCTGGTACAGAAAAAAAGTGAAAGAAAGGAAGGAAAGGAAAGAAAAAGAAAGTAAGAAAAGATGGAAGGAAAGAAGAAAGAAAGAAGGAGGGAAGGAGAGATAAAGAAAGAAAATGGAAGTCTCTCTCTTAGTTACTCCTAAATTTCTAGATATTTTAGGGATTCTGTATAAGAAATGAAAAACTAAATATTAAATTATCTTTATTCCTTCTGGAAGATACTGACAGTTTTTGGAATAAACATAATCAATAATATTTATTTACAATATTAGGTATTAAAATAATGCTTTTTAAAAAATTATTATTTTATAGTTCTGCAATTATTATTTACCAGTTATTTACAATTTTAATTTTCTAATTAAAATTTTATGGAAACTATAACTTTTGTCTTATTGTGTCACCCCAAACATTTACCTAATGAATTTTTTAATTAGAAATAGTGATACTATGTGACAGAGAAAATGCACTCTATCCCTAGATAGAATAATCATAATGATTATCAATCATTATCTTTGAAAATCAAATTATTTGTGTTTGGTGGGTTTCTGTATGTGTGGGGGTGTATAATACTCTGAAAATTTCTTTAATTTGTGAAATCTTAGCAAAATAGCCACCTGGAGTAACTGATATAAAGCAGAATAGAAGAAAATAAGCTGAGGTAATTACTAAAAAGAAATTTATGGGACCAAACTGAAAGACCACCATTTCCTTCATGATCATGTGGCTTAGTGGAGAATATGTTTATTAGTGTATATATCATAATATACAGATTTATATTATAATAATATAGATGAATAGAATTTTATGTGTTGAATCATTTCAATGATCACATATTCGATTTTATAGTTGATATTCATTTATCACCATCTCTTAACATTCTGATTTTCAATTTTACATAAAAAATTTACTTCCCAAATCTCCATGTTAACTAATTTTCTCTGAATAAAACCTAAACACATTTCTGGGAGTTCCTACTGTAAGGGAGCTTTAAATGAGGGTGATAAAATTGTTCATAAAATATTTGTCCATTCATTAAATATGTTACAAAAAATTCATAGAATTTTTTATTCTATGGAATCAGTGCAAATTTCCAAAGATTGACCTTTTGAATCAGGTTTCAGTGGAAACACAGTGAATCCATACTTGACCCCTTAATTTAGAACACATTGAGACAAACTTTGAAGACAGGATAGCAGATGCTTGACTGCATTGTGTGAAACTGCCTTGCCATTTTTAAGACCCAGGTAAGGCAAGATGCACCTGAATGTTTAGCTTGTGATACTGAAATGACACTTTTGTGAATTTACTCATATAGGAATTCCATTAGGTTTCCTCAATGATAAACTGCACTATTTTATTCATCTTTGAATTTCTGCTATTCTGTAGAATGAAACAGAGGGTGAAGCATGACAAACGCTTTTGAAATATGGGAGGTTTGTATGATTCATTAAGAATAAATTAGGTATAAGGTATGCTGAGCTACCTTGTACCTAATAAAAAGTTTGTTCCTGATTCCATTTATATTGCTTTGATCTCATTTGAGTTCATGTGTCGGATTCCAGTTTCTTCACATGCAACCAAAATTCAGTGTTGAGAAAATAATTAATTGTTGGATTTCACAGATTGATGACAATTTTTCCATCTACTTCCTTGCTCTTGTTAAAAATACAGAGTCTAAAAGCAGAATTGTGACTTTTTTGTTTAGGTCAGACTTTCACAATGATTCAGTCTTTATTTTTTCCACAATTATTGATTATTTGTTACATTTAAGAAATCAGAGATGAAAGTATAAGCAGACTATCTAAAAATTAGTAGGTATTTTTTTTCTTAAAGTTTCATTTCTGCTGTAGAAAATTTCATTATTAAATAAAGCACCATATAACCATGTGTATTTACTGTGAAATGATTTTATCCTTTAAAATCACAGCTCATAGTTTTAAATTTTTCACATGCAATATTTTACTACTAACACCGTTACTTCTTTTCAGCTGTTTATAAAGTGACTTGATTTTTTAAGTTTTTTCTTTAAAAAGTTATGATTTTTGTTTTCCATCTTCAAAGAAACTTTCTGTGAGTTGGTTGATTTGTAAGGCAAAACCTGTAAAATGAACCAAAAAATATTTAATATATTTACTTAAATATATTTAAGTAAAATATATTGATACACATGCATGTGCTTTGCATTCTGTTTTCGTTTTATGAAAGGAGCCCAAAGATTTTGCAACTTAATGAGTCTCTTGTGTCTTTTTCAAACAAGTAAAATTAGCTACCTAATTCCTAGTATCAAAAGGTGAGTGATGGTCCACATCATCAGTCATAGGTGACTTTGCTTTCTGAGGTGATGAAGGATGACTTGTTTAAAGGGTGGCTTTCAGCTGCATATTGTGGAGTTCAAACTTTATAAAAACTGTAGTCTTTCTAAAAAAAAAAAAGTTTTTCTCTTTTCATTTTTCTCTCTCACTCCTGTTTGATTCACTTCTGAGTTTCCAGTGATAATCAGTACCAGTCAAATGAAATTGTTCATTAAATATTTGTCCATTCATTAAATATGTTACAGAAAATTTGTTTCAGTGTATTACCTTTTATTTTTATGGTTGAAAAGACTTCAGTTAACATAGTTGAACAATCTTGTGGATAAATTTGTGAGATCATATATTTTTTCTTAAGACAGATGATAATTAAAATTAAGGACACTAACTATAAGACCAGTTAATATAGCACAACGAAAATGAAATTGATGTGTTTAAATTTAGTTAGCAGCACAGCTAAGTGTGAGCATTTTGGAGATACATATCTTCAATAGGCTTTTTTTTTTTCTCCTAAGGAAGGGCCACTTGGCAAAAATTAAATAGTTAAGAATTTTCTTTTTGAAAGAAAATTTTAGGAAAATGTTTAAAGTTATAATGTTTTCATAGTTTTTCATTTAGCTAAAATATCATTATTTACTTTTCTGTGCACTGCAAAATTATAAAAGATTTGTTAAAAGTAATTGTTATCCTCATACTTTATTCAAGGAAATCTTATTCTCAAAGTACATTTGTTTGATATGTAACCAAGGCATTATAAGAAAAAAATTATATTATAATTAAAATGTGACACTTAAATAAAGGAAATGATTTCCATAATCCCATCCACACACTGAAGTCAAGTAATCTATACTTGGCACTTGACAAATATTTTAAAATTTAATCATCATAAGAACATTGTAAAAGTTTTATTCCAATATTACAAGTGAAATTTGAAGTTTAGAATGTTTAAGTAACTTTCCCAACATATATTTGATAAGGAAGCAGAGCTAGAATTAAAATAAAACTTTGCCACATGTGAAAACTTCTACTCATGCAATGGACTTCTTCCTCTTAATGCTTTGTTTTGTGTATTTATTGTGAAAGACACTCATTGAGTTTCTATTATGTACAAAACTTGGCAGCCTTGTAGGCAAAACTTGAAATCCATAAGCAAGGTAGTAGAATCATCTAATTCAATGCACCTGTCTTCTATTGTCTTTAAAGACATTGTGTTACATTGATTTGACTACTCAAAAATATCAAGTTATATTCTCTATGGCTTCTTTCCTGTTATGTATTTGTATGTTTTCTATAAAAAGTGTTCCTTATTTCTTAGACCAGCATCCATTCCAATTTTTATTCTGAAGTTTTCTTTTATCAATAGTAGGGTTTTTTTTTTTCCCTCTTTTCTCGACTTGTGCACTAATCAGAAAGTGCTTTGAAGAATATTTATTACAATAATTAAAATCAGTGAATGTGGGGACCATACAGAGCACAAGAAATGAGAAACTCTGAGTCCTTCTATAAAAGATTGTAGAGGGCAAAGGTCCGGACTGTTAAATGAATTTCTGAGGATCAGACATCTAGTTAGAAGTTCAGCCTTGAGTTTCTAGAGTCTCAGTTTATACAGCTTTGTCATTTTTTTGGCCAGAGTTCAGTGCTATCTATATGTTTTTACTTGGCTTTTTTTCACTAGTTCCATTATTGGCTCTTTTTTCCTGTATTTGTCCATGTTATCTCTTTCAGAGATCAAAACTCTTTGAAGTCAGGCATTACTTAATCAAGGAGTTATGGTACATGTTTGAAGCATCTCATTGAATATTTCATAATTTAATCAAAATGAATAATTTTGAAATAGATTACAAATGTAAAAGCTAATAATAAAAGTTCATGATTCCAGGACAATGCTAATAAAAATCAATCCATAATTTTGTGATTAAATCAGAAAGTTTGTATGAAATCTTAATTCAGTACATGAAACTATCAAATTTCATGAATAGAGACTGCCACAGAAAATAAAAATACAAATCAGTCAAAGAAAAATTAAAAATCACTTTGCTAGTTCATCCTTGAAATGTGTGATTTGTTTTCATATGAACAACAGTATAAAGAATTAAGTTGACATTAAGATCAGTGACAATATCTCAATTAATATTTTCTATATTAATATCATTCTAAAATAAAAAGATGTGGTTATTTCTTTTTTGATAACAGGAAAGATAATTAAAAGTGGGAGATTTTAGTGTCTAAACTTTATGAAGATATTAAAAATGTTTATTATTTTAGATAGTCCAAAGTTTTTATATTGTACATTTCAATTAAAATATTTACCAAAGTCAAATGTATGACATCTTTAAATACAGACATTTACAGACCATGTAAGACACATTTAAAATTAAATATTTCTGTAGTATACATATATTTATTAGCATAATATTATTTGAATAATATAGTTTTAAGCGAGAGTCTTAATAAGAATATACTTAAAGGGAGAACATGCTTTAAAGATGAGCCTTCAACTCCTTGCTTCTTTCCCTCCTCTAAAAGGACCCAACTCTGAAAGTCCAAACACAAGACCTATTTACTTATAGAAAAAATGTCCCCCGCTCATCATTTGAACCACTGATTGCCTCCTGTTTCAGAAGCAAGTTCATTTAGCAGGCAAGGATGTAGTCCACTCAGTCCCAATCTGGACATGATTAATTTTTTTATTTCTTTTTCTGTTTTTTCCCCATCATCTGATTATATTTCTGTGGCCAGAAAAAAAAAAAAAAATGCGCCATCTAATTGGGAAAGTCTAGTTTCACTTAGGAATGAGCCCAACTGTGGATCTCGTTCTCACTTACCAACCCAGCTTATATTTAACCTGGAAATCTATGCAGATCTATATGTCTTCCCAGAAGTCCCTGTTGCAAGCTTAATACTAGAAATAATCTGTGGTTATTCTTGAGCTGCTCATCATCTCACAATACAAGAACAGGATTAGTTCATTCTCTGTTACCCAAAGAGAATATTCTTTATTATGGAAAATGCTGTCCAAATAGATGAATATGTAAGGATTATGTTGCATGCAACTTGAAAAAAATTCAGGTTAGATATTTAGTGAAACTGTTGACAGTTATACTAAAGATTAGCCTTTACTTAACTTCACAGTCTTGTAAAATATTGCTCTTATGTCTTTGTTGCCTTTTAGTTAAAATTTTTTTTTCTGGTTATAAATGGAATAATATAAAATGGAAGGTTTTACACAATATATTGGAAGATACATCATGCATTGTTTTAGTATAAAAACTTTAATTTACATTTTTAAAATTCTTTCAGGTGGTGTACTTTAAAAGGTATAATAATTTCTTAATGGAAACATAACATATCTTAGAAGCTGAGATACGAGTTTACCTTCAAAATGAGACAAACCTATTTTCCTTATAACCAAATGGCAACATCTGATTTCACATCTTGGAATTCATTATAGGTAAATGAGCGTGACCGTCTCCTAAGATTTGTTGGTCTCCGAGATCTTCCTTCTATCAATTCTAAGTAGATGTCAGATTTCAGAAAACGTGTGTAGCTGTCTTGTTCCATGAGCTGATACACTCTGCTTTGTGCAGCATCAAAACTGTGGAGGGTAGGTTGGGTGATGCTCTTAGCAATGACTTCTTTGGTGTGAAAATCAAGGTTAACCTGGATAAAAGGGAAAAAAGTGTAATTACAGTCAGTTTACTTAAGCAAACGCCGAGGACTGAGACAATTGGAGTGAGCCTGGCAAGCTTGGAACATGGGCGAGTTTCCTCACAGGGCCTAGAGTGGTTTATTTTGGGCTGGCATGTCATTTGGCTCTTCTCTCTTTATGCTCCTCGCCCTTCTCACTTTAGAAAAAAAATGAAATATTGCAATGGAAGTAGCATACAGAGTATCAGGCTGACTCACTAATTTTCAAGGTGAAGAACTAAACTACATGGACATCATCGAGTGGAAACCAGTGAGGTTGGGGAATATTTGGGATTGCAATATGAGACTTCTTTTTATCCTGTTGCTCATTTCATTATGTTATCATACTTTCCTATGAACAAACGTGTGCTGAAGTATGGATGTTTCTTAGAGACAAAAATCCTTTAAAGTCTTTTGCTAAAGAACCATTGCTATACCTGGTCCAGTGTTGGTGGGTTTTCAGGTAGGGAACCTGTGTTTTTTCCTCTTGGGTAACATAACACAATTAGCTCCCCCCTTCCCCTGCTCTGAGGTAGGTATGAGTTTGACCTCAGGGAAGACAGAATAATATATTGAAACAGAAAAAAGATTGAAACATACCAAAACAAGGAAAATAGCCCTCATTTCTTATGGTGTAACATCCATGTAGAAAATGCAACTCCCTGGGAAGCCTTATGATTTGGATCTTAAACATTCCCCCACAGCCCAGGTGATAAAAGCTGTGGTGTTATTGGGAAGTGCTGGAACTTTAAAAGTGAGGCCTAGTGGGAGAAAGTTACATCATTGGGTGTGCCCTTGAAGTAGATATAGGAACCTGGCCCCTTCTCTTTCTCTTTTTGCTTCCTGGCTGCAACCCTTGAGCAGTTTCCTCTGCCATCCACCTCCACCATGATGTTCTGCCTTGCCACAGACCAAAAGCAACAGGGTCAAGCAATCACAGGCAGAGATCTCTGAAATGATACTCCAAAATAGATTTTCTTCCCTTACAGCTGATTTCTCTCAACTAGTTGTCACAGCAACTTCTAGGAAGCTGACTAATAAAGACAGTATTAATTTACAAACAAAACTTTTGACAGTGAGAGACCAACAGTTCCACCATCAAAATAAAGAACCACCATTTATTGAACACAATAGAAATTTATAAACTCTAATGTCTGATGACAACATTTGCTGTTCATATAGCCATTTTAACAATTGCATCACACAGTTACCTATCGAGTTTACAGTCAGAGAAAACCATGAATTTTTTTTTGCCACTTGAACCCTTGCCAAATGAGTTTTACATCATCAATTAGGATATTTTCTTTTAGCTTATTTTAAAGTAGAATTATAGTTGTTTGGGCAAAACTTTATATACATAGATAACATTAAAGTGGTACATGTTAAGTACCATTTTTGGTTTATTTTGCTTTTGTTACTTTTAGAAACCTTTAGTTTCTATGAAGGGCTGCTTCTGTTAAAGTGATTAACATGAATGTGTGAAGAAATCATTTTGTTGTAGTTAATTGTACTCAGTCTACATGCAAATAACTGAGGAGGGACTTCACTTGTATCCTCTCTTCCATGATAATATCTTAAAATGTATTCTATTTACACACAGGAGCTTTATAGACTATTTACATTAATAATCACGGTTGCTTCAACAAAATCTTGAACTTTCCAATAAAATGTATGGGGAAATCAATTTGATAAAGGCAGATTCTCTCAAAAAATTTTCAAGCAGTTATAAAGTTTTCTGATCATCTTTACTATACCTCTTGTGGAGCATCACTCTGTATAAATTTCTCATATATGGCTTTTGCTTTAAGGGTAATTTGTTGAGGTTCCTTGTTTTTCTTGAAATCTTCACAGGCTATCCAAAATTCGATGTTTTCCTCACTGAATTCAGTCTTAAGAAATCTGGTAAAAGCATCCAGTCCATCTACCAAAAATACATATAAATATATATATATATATATTATGACTCCAAAACATCAATACTGGGAATACATGCTACTTGACATTAAAACATAACTACAAACACTAATAAAAATCTAGACCTTCCCTGTGATGCCACATGACAGCAGACATCCAGCACAGTTTTCAAGAAAATTAAACTAACTTCACAAGGGAAATTTCATTCCTGTTGAAATAAAGCTATATCATACTTAGATCTAAGTCCTTAGACCTAAGAGTGAGAGGGACCTCTACTGTGACCTCAGTTTATGTTTGTTTTTATTCATGCCCCTCCCAGAGTGTGAGACCAAGAAGCTTTCATTCAGAACCCATCCTGCATACCTTTAGACAGTGCTTTCTGGTACTCAGGACCTTAGAATTCCCTGTAATATGCTATGTTTCCAGAATTTGCATGGTCCCCACTTGCCAAGCCCATCCACCAAAATCACACTTGACACATTATTATGTAAATCCTTTGTCTTTAGTGTGAACAGGGCTCAAAATAGCAGGTGGAAGCATCTGCTCAAAAGTGCAGGGAGGCCTATTCCAGTGTGAAACTAAAACCACCCTGGATGGAAACAGAGTTGATCATGCTTAACCTTTACCAGTGTGAAGGGGCTAAAGTCTTCAAATTCCCATGCAATCCTTCAAGTGGTTTACAAAGTATCTTTGCCCAAGTAAAGGGATAAAATATATCTTTAAGCAGTTTTGGGTTTGATCTCTAACTCTTAAGCATTTAGACACAGTATGAGGTTTTTTTGTTTTCTTTTTGCCTGAGCCCCATAAATACTGGGGGAGTGGTATCAAGTCTTATGGAAGACTCCCAGGGCTCAAGTTCATGTTTAGCAATTTACCATGTGACCCTGAGTGAATTACATTTTCTTGTTGTTCTTTAATTTCTCAATATTTAAAATTAAGACAACAATAATACCTACCTGATAGAACTGTTGAGAGAATTAAATGGTAAAATATGCCAAGTTCTTAGAATATAGACTGGCACATAGTAAAGACTTGATAAAGGTTTCATTGGTGGGGATGGTGATAATATTCTTGGTGATCAATTATTTCAGGCTGGGCCAGATAAAATTATATTACATATATTGAAAATAAGAAAGTGGCAGACTTTGGATTCAGCCATAAGAGAATCTGACTTCAAACTAGTGTTCTTTTATCTATTTTTGAAATTCCACTTTTTTTGGCCTATTGTCATTTTAAAAAGTAAACTTTTTAATTAAAAGGATAGATTTACATGTACTTGTAGGAAATAGAACTCATGTACCTTTTATTTAGTTTCTATCAATGTAAGAATGTGCAAAACCATAGTAAAAATCACAACTTGGATATTGACATTAATTGATAAAATGAAAGTACGGAACTTTATAAGAATATTTCATGTTGCTCTTTTAAGTACTACTTCTATCTCTCCTACACCCAGTTCCTTTTTAATCCCTGGGAAATCTATATAGACTACTTATATTAATAATCACTTTTGCTTTAACAAAATCTAGAATTTTTCAATAACATGTATGGGGAAATCAATTCCATAAAGGCAGATTCTCTCAAAAAATACACAATAGAATATTATTCATCCATAAAGAAGAATAAAATTATAGCATTTGCAGGTAAATGGATGGAACTGGAGAATATCATGCTAAGTGAAATAAGCCAGTCTCAAAAAAACCAAAGGCCAAATGTTTTCCCTGATAAGTGGATGATGATACATAATGGGGGTGGAGGATGGGAATTAAGAGAAGAATGGAGGAACTTTAGATTATGTAGAGGGAAATGACAGGAGGGACAGGGCAGGGGTATGAAAGATGGTTGAATTAGACATCATTACCCTGTGTACATGCATGATTACATGAATGGTATGAATCTACATTGTGTACAACTACAGAAACAAAAAGTTGTACCCCATTTGTGTGCAGTGAATCAAATGTGGTCTGTAAAAATAAATTTTAAAAAAGTTTAAAAGATGATTATTATAAGAAGAAAATTTTTTTCAAGCAGTTATAAAGGACATCTGTGTTATTTGGAATTTGTTTTTGCTCCTGATGCTGTTGTTTATATATATATATATATAAATGCTATATAAATTTATGTACAGGTTTTTAAGTGTAAACATAAATCATCATTTCTCTTGGATAAGTTCCAAGAAATGAAATTGGTTGATAATATGGTAGAAACATTGTAGAAGAAGCATTGAAGGAGGGAAAACATGATTGTGTGGACTTTCAATTAAACTGCTTCTGAGAAAATCACACTTGAGTTGGGTTTAAATGATTTTTAGAAATCTTTAAATTTATTCTCAGTAGTGTGACTCTCTAGTTGTGGACTATTTCCGTTCCTACTACCACAGGTAAGTTTTTGTACAGGAAAACCTCATGAATTCCACTTGGACTTCTAACTTGTCGGAAGCATCTGATTGTACTGACCCTCTTTTTTAAAATTAATTTCCTGTTGGTGCATTATAATTACACATAACATTAGAACTCATTGTGATGTATTCATACATGCACATAACACAAATTGGTTGATCTCATTCCCCAGCACTTTCCTTTCACTCCCCCATCCCTGCCTCTGGTTTCCATCCTCTGCTCCTCTACTCTACTTTGACTGCTTCTTTTTGAAATACTTCTCTTTGCATGATTCTAGGATTCCATATCTCCAAGTTCACACTGTTCACTTCTCTGTGCATTTATCTGTGTAGGTTTAATTCGCTGCATTTCCCATCAAATTCGAGGTTCTCCTTTCCTCTACTCTTCCATTCTCCCCTTCTCTACTCTTCCATTCTCCCCTTCTCTCTGTCATTCTCCTGTGCTCTTTCAGCATTTCTTTTCTTTACTCCCTACTGTACTTTAAACACATTGTCGACACCTGCAGGCCAAATGAGGCATTACAAACAACTTTGGAAGACAAAGTTTCTCTGAGTTAGATTCTGATACCTTTCAAAGATCTCTCATTACAAGAAATCATCAAAGGAAAAATCTCTTCACTTCATATATTCTTCCAGCTACTGAAACATTGTTTCTCCTTAAAATGTCTTTAAGTTTCCTATGCTTGGTCTTTTAATCTTCTAGGCCTCATTTACTTCCTAACACATTGAAATGTGGTTTTAATTCAACACTCCACTTTAATTATTTTTGCCAAATTTCCTGAACATTATATTCATTAAACATTTTTTTTCCAGTCCATATGTTATTCCTTCTCTCTACAACAGCATCTGTGGTGGAGATTAGTCTGTAATTCTCTTCAATGGCACCTACACTCCTGAGTTTAGTCTTACACCTCTGTCTGTTATTTGTCTGAATCCTTCTCAGTTTATCCTTCTTCATCCTTCCCTTAAATTCATTTTTTCTGGGAAATCACTTCAACACTCAAATATAATCAACATTCTGACAATTCTTAGCACCCACTTCCAGGCTCTTTCCTGAACTAGAAGCTTACAAGTACCAAGATGTGATAAATATCTCCACTAAATTTCATGCAAAAAAATAGTCCTGTTATAGTTGAATTCATCATCTTCACTCAGAATTTTTTGTACATATCTTTTGAACATATCTTTCCCATTCAATGACACCATCTACTTAAGAATTGCAACCAGATAGAACCCTGGCACTTATTATCAAGGCTAACAATTTTTTCCTCATCTCATACCCAGTTAATAATCAAACTTTGTCAGTTTTCCTCTTTCTTATATCCTCCTTATATCTTTTTATTTATATGATATTTTATATCTTTTTATTTATATGATATCTCTAACTACTTCATGCAGACCAGAGTTATCTCTCATGTTGATTGTTATAAGAGCCTCCTGATTGATAGCTCTCCCCCAACCTCTTGGTTTATTATCCAGATTCTAGTCAATAATCTCTTTCCATCCTACAAATTCCTTGATGATTCATCACTATTTAAAATCTTCATCTCTTTCCACTCTTTTCTCCCACACACTAAGCTCCAGTCACAGAGAAAGGCTCAGTTCAATGTGTGTGCCATGTCCCTGCATCTCTTGGCTTTAACCCTTCTGCAAACTCTTTGTCACTTCCTGCTCCAATTTCATCAATCTGTCTTTCTCAGTCTAGTCCTCACTCTCCTTTCAGGTTTAAATCAGAGTTTATCATGTCTGGAAAAGTTTCATCAACCCCTCAAGAATAAGTTGGGTATCCTTCAACATGACTTCCTGGTATGTTGGACAATACTTAAAATATCATACTGCACTTGCTTATTGTTCCTCGGCTACCTTGTGAAATTCATGAGCTGAAGACCACTGTCTAATTTTCCACAAAATCTCTAGTCCCCAACATGAAGAAATCACTCAATAATTGTTTGCTAAAAGATGTAATGTATAATTGAATTGATAATAAAATAATAACATTTCATTTAAAATAAAGTTAATTAAAAAGTTTCAGGATATGTTTCACATTTTAAATGAAAATGTCAGACCTATAAAATTTATAAGAAAAACTGACAATAGGATCCAGTTATTGTAAGAAAGCAAAAAGCAATGTGAAATAAAAGAATTTTATCCTATTGTAAGTATGGAAAAATATATGTAATTAAACAATATACCAGTCCATTTAAGATGTGAACCCTATTCTTTATCTGATGTCACTAAACATTTAATTAATATTCTAATTTTGTGCTTGACAAGCAAGGTTTTTGTTATGATTTGGCTCCTACTATATGTAAAGATAGAAAAATAGCTATTACTGACAGTTTATTTCTGAATCTATTTTACTAAATTGGAACTCAGCCTCATGAGTTTTGCCAATGTGAACTTTCTACTAAGAGTTGGGTCCTTTTTGGCATGCTCTCAAGATGACACCATCAATTTTGGGAGCCTGCAAAGTTTGATGTCAGTCCCTGTGGCTTCAGACAAGCTGGCAAATTTTTGTGGAGGTGCACAGCTTCCCCCTGGGGTATCCCTGTGGATTATGTCCCTACTGCTATAGTATGTTCCTTACTAGGTCAACTAGCTTATAAATAAGTTTTCATCTTGAGCTCTCTATGTAATCACTCGTTCGTGTATTAAAAACCAAACTTATTGCACATTGTATTCCAGACCCTGTCCTAGGTACTAGATATCAGCAGTTTTAAAAAAGCTGACGAACGCTTTGATGTTTAATCTATAGAGCGTTATCTTAAATAGAAGGAAATATTACTATTAAATTATACAGGAGGGCCACTACAGGGTAACAAAAACAGTACTTTCCCTTTGATCATAAATAGCTACAAAACTGGACCAAAATAAACAGTAAGATGTTAGATGCAACTCCATCTACTTCAATGATGACGCTACATTTAAACAAATTAGACATGCCAATTACAAGTCAGAAATTAAAAGACTGAGTTGAAAACTAAAACCAGACTGTATATTGGCTGCAGAAAACATTAAATATAGATTAGGAAGATGAATAAAAAGGATTAAAATGATGCAAATGATGCACAGTTCAGAGATTAAGCCTAAGAATACAAAATCTGAATAAAAAACTTATATGGTCTGAGAAGATGACTTTAAAATAAAAGAATATTTCCATTTCATAATTATAAAATGGTCAATCATTTCTAGCATATAACAATCATATATGAACTTAATTCAGAGCTTCAAAATTTATGAAGAAAACTGATATTTCTTAAAGAAATAGAAAAATGTAGATTTTAATTATGCACACTAATTCATTGAATTAGTCTACAGAATATGAATCATAATATATAAATCTTAACATTATTAACTAAAACAACCTAATTAACAATTATAAAACACTCTACCCAACACATCTTTTCAAGTGCTCAGGAAGATTATCCAAGATACTCTACATTCTAGGATGTAAAATGAATCTAAATAAATTTCAAAAGTTTGATATCTTAAAGGCTTTCTTTTTCCTGTTAGGCGGTTTGAATTAAAATTTGACAGTAGTAATACAGCAAAAAGAGCCCCCATATACTTAGTAATCAAATAACACACTTAGAAATAATTCACAGATTAAGAAGAAATTCTGAGGGAAATTAGAAAATATTTACAATTAGAGCGGAAGTACAACGTATAAAAGTTTGTCAGCTACAACTTAATCAATAATTAGATGAAAATCATGTACTAATACAAGAAACTGGGTATCAAAATCAAGATCTAAGATTCTACTTTAAGAAACTTGGCAAACACAGAAAATGAAGCCCACCTTGAGGAGAAAGGAAAAATAAACACTATTAAAAACAAGATCAAAGGTCTATAGTATAGAAAGAAAATGACTAAAGCCCAAAATGTTTCTTTGGAAACAAGAATAGACCCCTGGAAAGACTGTTTTATACTAGGAAGCAATCATGAATATTACCACAGATCTTACAGGTATTACAAAGATAACAAGCAAATATCATGAATGACTTTATGCTAATAAATTTAATTTATATGACAGAAAATTATTTTTAAAATGATAAAACCTGCCCCAAATGACACTGAAAATGTGGAAAATCTGAAAGTTTTAATGAAATTACTAAGTAGATTTTATAATCAAATATCATCCCCTGAAAAAAATGTTGAACCCAGATTAAGTGAATTTTATAAAACTATTGAAAAAAATTATTCTAATTTTAACATAATCATATGGAAAACAGAAAGATTGATACTTCTGTCTCATTTTATGAGACTAGGATACATAACTCTTAGACCTAAACCTGACAAATGTATTATACCTGTTTCCCCCAAAATAAAATAAAAACTAAGAGTAAAGAAAAAGAAAAAATGTGATGATAGATGCAAAATTTCTGAAAAATATTTTAAAATTAATCCAACAATTCATAAAATAGGAAACAAACATTCTGGAATTATGGTTGAAAAAATTGTAAAATGCAGTCTAGCTTTCTATGCCTCCATTGCTCATTTTCACTTCTGTTTCCATCTCTTATAGTTACTGCTCTCAAGAACTATTCCTCATGATCCATGACAAGCATGATCCATGATTATTTCTAACATAAGACGTTCCATGAAGAATTAAGAAGAAGGAATCTCTGTTGGGGGCAAGTTGGCAGTAACTAAGAGGTTTTGTGTTTTTAACATGTTTAAAGATTTCGAGGGCTAAGTGCTGTCTACGTGTATCACCTTATTTAATTTTCAATAGGTGTTTAGAATATATCCTGTATGCACGTAGACAGATGAGGAAACTGAGCTTCTGTTGCTTCAAATCTCACTTTTTAAAAAATTATAGAAGTCCTACTTAGGAAGACATTATTTCTTATGGAAGACAGAAAAGTTGCCCTAAAACCCACAATCTGTGAAAATATTACCTTACACAGACAAAAGAACTTTGCAAATGAGACTATGGTTAAGGACCTTGAATGAGATTATTCAGGAAGATCCAATCTAGTCATGAGTTCTTAAAAGTAGAAGTCAGATCAGTGGGTCAGAGAGATGTCACATGAGAAGAACTTGGCTGGCTATTTAGTCCTGGCTTTTGAGATACAAGAAGAAGGTCAGGAAATAAAGGACATGTAGAAATCTGGCAGGTGGGATTGGCCTTAAATTCAGAGCTGCAAGAGAATGGAGATCTTGGTCTAAAACTATAAAGACCTGGATTCTGCCAATGACCTACACAAGCACAAAATAAACAGTCCCTTAGGTCCTCCAGAGAGGAGGGAAACCTGTGGACACCCCAAGTTCATTCTGACAACACCTGTACTGGACTTCTGTTCTACAGAAATGTAAGGTAATAAATTTGTGACTTAATCACTGAAGCTGTGGTGAATTGTTATTGCAGCAACAGGAAACTAAGGGGATCCTCAATTTATGTTTTAAATATTACTTATAGATAGAATTGTCCTCTTCATCATAAATCATTGTTTTTGTTTTTATTTTTAATGCTGTAAGCGATCTTTTCAATAATTGGAGTTCCAGGAATGTAATGTGTAAGACAGGGGTAGTCGGAAAGAGGTAGGAAGACATACAGATATCCTGAAGCGTCAGGGGCGGGCTCTGAGGGTCCCAGAGCCGCACCGTGGCCTGATCTCTAAGATGGCGCCTGGCAGCTTGCCAAACATTGCTGCACTCATATACAAGTTTTAGGAAGTAACTCTGGTTGGCTGTTGTACATGAGGCGATCCTGGTATCTGCCTGGAGACTGTTCCTTGATAGGCTGACTTTCCTGGTAGTCTACTCTCTGATAGGCTGATGTTCTCAATATAAGTCGGAGACTTGTGGAATAAAGCCCTTTTGGTTCCTGTGATCAAGAAAAGCTCACGTGTTGTGATTGCCCACCGCCTGTGGGCGGTGGGCGGTCATAAGTGGTGCCGAAACCCGGGACCTCGAGTTATAAAGAAGAAACTGATCAGGTAAATACAGGGAAAGTAAAGTACAGTCTGGCCAGGTTAAAGTTCGCTGGATAAGCGATGAGTTAAAGTTCGCAGGGTAAGCGACGAGTTAAAGTTTGCTCGATAAGCCACAAGTTAAAGTTTGCTGGATAAGTGACGAGTTAAAGTTCGCTGGATGAGCGACAGAGTTAAAGTTCACGGGAAGCGACAAGTTAAAGTTCGCGGGGAGCAACGGAGTTAAAGTTTGCAGGAAGCAACGGAGTTAAAGTTGGCAGGAAGCAACGGAGTTAAAGTTTGTGGGAAAAGTGACGAGTTAAAGTTCGCAGGAAAAGCGACAAATTAAAGTTCACAGGTAAAGTTCACGGGAAAAGTGAGGAGTTAAAGTTCGTGGGAAGCGACGAGTTAAAGTTCGCAGGATAAGTGACGGAGATTGAGTGTTTGTAAGTGCTTTTGCTTTTGTTTTGCTAGTTAAAGTGCTTTGCATTGTTAGTTTAATAGAGAAATATGGGCACTGAAATGTCACGAATGCGCATGTAAGGTCCCTTAAAGGATTTGCTCCGGGCCAATGGAATTCCTCTTGAAACTAAAACAGCCCGAAACTTTTTACGCACAGTGGAAGATATTGCGCCATGGTTCTTGGACGAGGGATTACTGAATATCCCTCAATGGGAGCTTCTAGGGGAGGATTTGAGAGCGACAGAGAGAGTAAAACCATTACCCCTGGGAACCATGGCCATATGGATGTTAGTTAGAGGGCGTTTAGATACTCCTAATACCAAATGCAGAGAGGCAATAAAACAAGGGGAAGAGGTTTTGGAGGAAATAAAAGAGGAAAGGTCTAAAGCATCAGAAAGGGCGTCAATAAGATCAGAGACAGACAAGGAAAATGAAACTGGGTGTGAGGATAGTTCAGATGAAGAGGAGGATTTACTATATAGAACAAAAAATCTTGCTATTACAGGATCTACTAAATCAAATGTAGCAGTTAAAAGGAGAACTCACAGACTTACGCCGTCTGCTCCCCCACCATATAATTATGAGCATTTAGGGGGACAAAAATGTTATTGTAGCCATCCTAATTCCAATTCAACAGGATGGGACTTCCTACAACAAGATGCAACAGCATTCCCAGTGTTTGAGGATCAAAATAATCAGAGATATCATCAACCTTTAGATTTTAAATTAGTAAAACAATTAAAAGAGGCTGTAATGACCTATGACCCTCACGCAGCCTTTACTTTATCACTTGTAGAATCCATAGGGGGAATGAATCTTACTCCTGATGATTGGGGTAACATGGCACGAGCCATGTTGTCAGGGGGGCAATATCTGGTTTGGAAAACGGCGTGGCAGGAGCATTCCAACGATACTGCACGCCGCAATGCTGCAACAGGAAATCCTCAGTGGAATTTAGAGATGCTTATGGGAATGGGAGTATTCACAGGACAACAGGCTCAAATTGGCTATAATCCTGCAGTGTACATTCAGGTTTCTGCAGCCGCTGTAAAAGCATGGAAAAGTATACAAGGGAGTGGGGACTTGCAAGGTCAACTGTCAAAAGTTATTCAGGGATCAAACGAGCCATACGCTGATTTCGTAGCGAGGTTGATGCAAACAGCAGGCCGCATCTTTGGGGATGTGGATCAAGCTATGCCCTTGGTAAAACAGTTAGCTTATGAACAGGCTAATAAATGGTGTATGGACGCCATTTGTTCCTGGAAAAATAAGGATTTAAGTACATATATCAAAGTGTGTAGAGATATCAATGAGATTGTGATTCAAGGAGAAGTTATGGCAGCAGCCATTGCACAAGGATTACAAGGTCCTATAGGAGGGCCTCCAGGAACTTGTTTTTATTGTAAACAACCTGGACATTTCAAAAAGGACTGTCCACAATTAAGGGACCCTAATCGACCCCCTAGAAGACCTAAGCCTCAACGTTGTCCTAGATGTAGAAAAGGTAATCATTGGGCATCTGAATGTAGATCTATGATAGATATAGATGGAGTTCCTCTGCCCCCTCATGGACAGACAAAAAATGGGAGTTGGGGCCCAGCTCCCCGGGGCCCCTCAAAAGTATATGGGGTGATTCAACAGGTACACAGGACTCACCAACCGTTGACAAGCCAAGGAGAGCCACCACAGGGAGCGCAGGATTGGACCTCTGTGCCACCGCCAGAGCAATACTAACTCCAGAAATGGGAGTCCAACCTATCCCTACAGACCTAAAAGGTCCCTTACCTCCTGATACTGTTGGAATTTTATTAGGTAGGAGCTCTAGTGCACTCAGGGGACTTATAGTTATCCCTGGAGTTATTGACTCTGATTTTACAGGAGAAATTAAGGTTCTTGCACATTCTCCTCAAGGAATTATCTCCATATCACCTGGGGAGCGCATAGCTCAGCTTTTGATTATTCCCAGCCTTCATAATAATTTTCCATCAACCACAGCAACCAGGGGAACTGCAGGTTTGGGATCTTCTGGAGTTGATTTTGCCTGTCTTACCATGGACTTAAAAAATAGGCCAATGCTTAAAATAAAGATTAAAAATAGAGAATTTTCGGGACTCCTAGATACAGGAGCTGATACTAGCATTATTACCCTAAAAGATTGGCCAAAAGAATGGCCTCTACAAGTAACCGAACAAACCCTGAGGGGATTGGGTGTAGCTACTAGCCCACAAAGGAGTAGTTCTGTATTGACATGGGAAAACGATGAGGGCCAACAGGGAACATTTCAACCTTATGTCTTAGACCATTTACCTGTTAATTTATGGGGCAGAGATATTATCATGCAAATGGATTTAGTACTCACTACAGAAGGCCATTATAGCCAAGAGGCTCAAAATCTAATGGTAAAACAAGGTCATAAATGGGACAAGGGGCTTGGCCGCTATGGCCAGGGAAATACCCAGCCAATTAGTGTTAAGGGCAATCAAGGTCGCCAAGGCTTGGGTTTTTCCTTGGGGCCACTGAACAAAAGTATGTAAAAATAACTTGGAAATCCAATGCACCAGTGTGGGTCTCTCAGTGGCCCCTGACATTAGAAAAACTTAAAGCGGCCCAAGAACTGGTACGACAACAATTAGAAGCAAATCATATTAGACCTTCAACTTCTCCTTGGAATACCCCTATTTTTGTCATAAAAAAGAAATCAGGAAAATGGAGGCTCCTTCATGACTTAAGAGCTATTAATGCTACTATGCAGTCTATGGGGCCAACTCAGTTAGGGCTTCCAGTCCTTACTGCTTTACCAAAAGATTGGCCTACAATAATTATAGACATAAAAGACTGTTTTTTCTCTATTCCATTACATCCTTGTGATTGTGAGAGATTTGCTTTCACTCTCCCATCTCTAAATCATCAACAACCTAATCAACGATATGAATGGGTTGTTTTGCCACAAGGTATGACCAATAGCCCCACTATGTGTCAAATTTATGTTGATCAGGCGTTAAAGCCCATTCAACAAAAATACTCCAAACTTATTATCTATCATTTTATGGATGATATATTATTATGCCACTCTGAGGAAGATATTTTAAAGGATATTTATTCTGAATTAATAGAACAACTCAAATTATGGGGACTCATTATAGCCCCTGAAAAGGTTCAAGTTGGTACTACACAAGAATTCTTAGGAGCCCAATTAAACAGGGCTGTAGTAAAGCCACTAAAAACTGTCATCAGGGTAGATCATCTAAAAACATTAAATGATTTTCAAAAGCTACTAGGGGATATAAATTGGATTTGTCCATATTTGAGGCTTTCCACAGGAGAACTACTTCCTCTTTTTAATATCTTACAAGGGGATCCCCATCCCACATCACCCAGATAGCTCACTCCTGAAGCACGTCTGGTTTTGAATATTATACAAAAAAGATTAGATGAGGCTCAAGTAGATCGTATTGATCTCTCTCAGCCATTACAATTCATTGTTATTCCTAACAAGAAACTACCCACTGGAGTCTTTTGGCAAGAGGGTCCCTTGTTTTGGGTCCATCTAGCCTGTTCACCCAATAAAACTCTCTTACCCTACCCTGAAGCAGTAGCTCAAGTAATCCTAAAGGCACTTAAATCATCTATCACAGTGTTTGGAATTCATCCAACTACTATCATTATTCCCTATGATAAGCATCAACTTTCTTGGTTATGTAATTTCATGGATTCTTGGACTGTTGTTAGATGCTCCACTCAAGCTAACTTTGATATTCACTATCCTAAACATCCTTATATACAATTTTGTAGTAATAATTCTGTAATATTCCCAAGAGTTACCAGACAACAACCTATTCCTAAGGCTCCTGTGATTTTCACTGATGGATCCAAAGCAGGGACTGGAGTTATTTGTTATCAAGATAAAGTCCAAACATTCCTTTTCCCTAATTCTTCTGCTCAACAAACAGAACTCTTAACAGTTCTTGAAGTTTTTAAAATGTTCCCTAATATTCCATTCAATGTTTACTCAGATAGTTTATATGTAGTTCAAGCTCTCAGTAACTTAGAATGTGCAGGGCTCATTGCCTCAAACTCTACTATTTTTCATCCTTTACGGACTTTACAACAAATGATTTGGGATCGTTATAATCCTTTCTTTATTGGACATATCAGAGCTCATACCAATTTACCTGGACCTTTAGCCCTAGGGAATAATGTAGCAGACATAGCAACTAAGGATCCCCACATTTTTTCTGCATTTGAGGCAGCAAAAAATTATCATCAACAATTCCATGTTAATTCTACAACATTGAAACTGAAGTTTCCCATTACTAAAGAAACTGCACGTGCTATTGTTAAATCTTGTGGCCAGTGTACAGTCCTCCATCATCCACCTTCTATAGGAGTTAATCCTAAAGGACTGTTACCTAATCATCTATGGCAAATGGATGTTACTCACATTCCTGAATTTGGTAACCTTAAATATGTACATGTATCTGTAGACACATGTTCAGGTATCATCTTTGCGTCGCTACACAGTGGAGAAAAAGTCAAAGATGTCATTTCCCACTGTCTCCAGGCTTTCGCAGCCTGGGGACTTCTAAACAACTTAAAACGGACAATGGCCCTGCTTATACTTCAACCTCTTTTAACCAATTTCTTACTAAATTTGAAATAACTCTAACCACAGGTATACCTTATAACCCACAAGGACAAGGTATTGTTGAACGTGCACATCTCACCCTCAAAAATACTCTTTATAAATAAAAAGGGGGAATAGGGGAGACCTTCAGGTCCCCTAAAGATAAACTTTCTCTTTGCCTCTTTATTTTAAAAAAATTTTAACTCTGGATAATGAGGGTCGCTGTGCCGCTGAGAGACATGGCAATCATAAACAACATGATAGAGCGACGGTAAAATGGAAGGATGTTCTTACAGGACAATGGAACGGCCCAGACCCGGTGCTTTACTGGAGCCGCGGCTCGGTTTGTGTGTTTCCACAGGATAAAACATCGCCTATTTGGGTTCCTGAGCGACTAACTCGACCAGTGCCAACGCTAGCAACAAGTAACTCAGACTCCTGATGACCATGATGCTTGTAGCCTTTCCCCCCTTGAACTAACTTACAACCTCTTTTCAGTCTCTTAGGAGGAACAGTTCAATTATGTACCTTTCCACCTACCCCAGTTTGTGTGTTTCCCCCTTTTATGTTTCTGAACTAACGAAACAACCGCTTCTCTCAATTGTACTTCAGATTTATGCTATCTCTCTCAATGTTGGAATGCTTCTAGGTTCCCGCTGGCAGTCTTAATGTGTGTTCCTACCTTCCTACCAGTCCCAGTCTCTGTTACAGATGCGGAATTGCCAGTGTTACTGTCAAGAAACAGGAGAGAATTTGGCATCACAGCGGCTATGGTCACTGCAATAGTGGTTTCTGCAACAGCAGCACTAGCAACTGCCATACCTACAGCAACAGCAGTCAATCACTTGGCCAAAAATACAGCTGCAGCCTTACAGACTAAAGAGACCCTAAACCAACATCTAACAGCAGGCTTACTCCTTGTAAATCAAAGAATGGACTTACTACAAGAACAAGTGGATATCTTGCAAGAACTTTTGGGACTGGGATGTGTTTATCCTTTAAGAGCAGTGTGTGTCACCCCTATTGCTTATAATAACCTTAGCTCTGTGATTATGTTATCTAAAAATTGGTCATCTACGTTTGATACTCAGAGTCAATGCCACCAGGGTTCAATTACATCGGTATCTGAGATGTTCTCTTTGTTATCTAAAGCCCTGGGATTGACAAAACAGTGGGCTGGAACAGTAGCTGTTCTGATTATTATCTGCTTAGGGATAGCCTATGTTATACACAGCCAAATCAGAGCTCGCCAAGATGCCCGATGTCATCAACGGGCTATAGTACAGACTTTGACAGCCATTGAGACAGGCACATCCCCCCAAGTATGGCTAAGCATGCTGGACCAGTAGTCAAAGACGGGTAAGATCCGTGGAAATGCATACCAACCTAAGACAGGGTTCTGACGCTGGAGGTCAGAATTCCAATGACGGGTAAGGATGTAATTTGCCATGGAAAACCTAAGACAGGCATGGTCCCAAGTCATCTTTTCTTTATTTAAAGAATAAGGGGGAGATGTCAGGGGCGGGCTCTGAGGGTCCCAGAGCCGCACCGTGGCCTGATCTCTAAGATGGCGCCTGGCAGCTTGCCAGACATAGCTGCACTCATATTCAAGTTTTAGGAAGTAACTCTGGTTGGCTGTTGTACATGAGGCGATCCTGGTATCTGCCTGGAGACTGTTCCTTGATAGGCTGACTTTCCTGGTAGTCTACTCTCTGATAGGCTGATGTTCTCAATATAAGTCGGAGACTTGTGGAATAAAGCCCTTTTGGTTCCTGTGATCAAGAAAAGCGCACGTGTTGTGATTGCCCACCGCCTGCAGGCGGTGGGCGGTCATACTGAAGCATTAGAGTGTGGGGTGACTGACCACTCCCACCACAAGAGAGTGGCATTGGGCTTTTCTATCATTCATCTCTTCCACCAGTGTTTTCACTGGGTTAAGTGTGGTTCTGCTATTTCTTTTCCTCAGTAAATTGACCCTGATTATCAGATGTTAGTAATTAGATGTTAGTGAAGAAATTATAGAGATCAGGCTCAGAAAGAATTTGAGAAGGTATCTTAAGATGACAAACAACTGGAAGAACTTGTCTATAGTCGTTAGATACAGGTAAGATGATTTCTACTCAAACACAGCCGTGTTGAGGTGACCTTGTGTTAAGGGGTCGCTGAGTGAGTCAGCAAACCCTGACCACCAAGAATTGAGAGTGTGATCGATGTTAGAGATATTTAACTGCTCTGCTTATTTCTTGGAGCTCAGTTAGTGTATTATTTTCAAGACTTATTTCTCACCCCTAGCAGTGTGCTTTTCTCCCAATATAATAGGGAAATATAAATGGACGACGGAGCATTGTGATACATAGCAGATTTTCTCCAAAGGTTTTCACAGTAAAGTAAATTATCTGTCTCTGGTTTTAACATTTTTAGTCCAAAATAGCTGTCAAAGAGAACAACAGGGAGTCAGACGTGCTGGTTGTTTTGTGGCTTACTAGCACTTAATCATTCACAGAGATTGTTGTTTCTTTAGTGTGTTCTCCTTTGATTTTCCTCCCATAATTCCTTTCACCGCCTGCATCTCGGGGCCTGAACTTATAAAAATGCAGTTTCTATCATTACTATGGTTGAAGAATACGCTCCTTTAATTTTTGAAGACCAAACTGCAATGTCTTCTCAAGACTTCAGGTGAAATTGGAGCGTTGGATTGATGACTTGAAGAAATAGGCTGAATGAGCATTGTTTGGCTATTGATTGGGAACAGCTTGAGGATTCCTTCCTTTTCTATTTATGTAACTTAAAAAAAATTTTTTTTGATGGTCCAGCCTCTGGATTTATTTATTTATTTTTTTGTCTTTGTTTTTTCTGTAATGATCCTGGAAGGA
Source organism: Sciurus carolinensis (assembly GCF_902686445.1). Taxonomy (NCBI): domain Eukaryota; kingdom Metazoa; phylum Chordata; class Mammalia; order Rodentia; family Sciuridae; genus Sciurus; species Sciurus carolinensis. The sequence continues at coordinate 95,026,464 of NC_062224.1, forward strand.
AACAAAGGAGACTGAGGCCAAACATGCTTTTCAACCTCTAAGTTGAAATTGAAGTAGAATTTGAAATGTGGGGCACTTTTAGGTCTGTTAAAGCCAAACCACAACAAAAACAACAATCTACACACCAACTGACTTGAACCAACTTCAGGCAGTTAGCTCCAGTCTCTGGCTAAAACTTAAAAAAAATCTTCCTGAGGAATTTCCCCTTGATGAATATTTGGTGAGAGAAAATAACTGCTCAGCACTCTATTTCCTTCCTCTTTCAGATTTCTAAAGTGAGTTTTCTTTTTCCCCCAAATTGGTATCCATTCTTTATTGGATTGTATTCTAAAAAATGATATTTTCTCAATTTGTGTCTAATAACTATTTTCAGAACTGACTGTTTCTTTATATTTTCTAGAAGAATTCTGAAATGTCTTAGTTGTTATTACAGGGTCAGCATCTTGGCATTCTTTGCTTGGTAGTTGCTATAAAGTAGATTCCGATATAGAATTTCTTGACTCAGTATTAGGAAACACTTGGAGACAAGACCACAAAAGATTATGAGAACATTTTCAGATAACACTAAAAAAACCACAAAGTATTCATATGGAAATGTGTCCCCTGCTGATTTTAAAAAAGCATAACACTGGGGGTTTATAGTTTAACATCTAGCTGCAACTAGATCTGTTGATCAGTTCTTGTCTGGAAAAAAGGAAACTACATATCTTTTTATTTGATTTATGAAAAAAGTACACTGACTTCAGTGTAGGATAAACTTAAAATTTCAATTAATTTTATCCATATGTTATATATAACCATAGATGGAATAGTTTTTCAAGATATTATTTATAAAGTAAGTTAATAAAGAATTGTCCAGATTTCAGAAGAATACAACCATTATTTTTCCTATTAAAAGATCTAAAGTATAATAAAATGACTCCTAATGACATTTAAAAGGAATTCTCCTTATGCCAAACAACTGAAATTGTGACTTACTTATTAAAAATAACTTCCTTTATGCTTTTATTTATGAATAATTTTATAAAATCATTTATGAATCACCTAATGTGAACCTGAGGACTGTGCCATATGTGTGAATAGCATTATATTAATTAAAATTATGATGCCAAGGAACTCATCATTTGCTGAGTTCTTAGTACATTACTGTAGGACTTTTACTGGCACAATTCTATTAACTTTTCACATCAGCCATATGAAGAAGCACTACTATACTCGTTTTTACAAATGTTTAGAGACTTAAGTGTTTTAAATATTCCAGCTCAAGAAAGATAGCAGAGAGGATTGAACCCAAGGTTCTTGCTTAAAATAGTAAGACCCTAACCTCTAAAGTGCAATGCAGACAACAAAGCCTCTACTGTTGAGGAATTAAACAAAACAAAACAAAACAAAACAAAAACCAAAAAACTTAAGGGATAAGATGATCATGTATGAAATAAGGACTGAGGGTATTTGCAAGTGTGACTTATTCTGTTTGGAGCAGCAGAATAAAATCACCTTACATGGAATTCAAGTAGAAGTCTTCCAGAAAACAACATAAACATTATTTTAAATATAGTCCTTCACTAGTTCACAAAGCTGGAGTGTTGACTCTATACCAGCTGCTACTCTCTGGAATATTATGCAAAAGCCCTTTGTTACCATGGTTAGTTTTGCACTTCATACAGACATTCAAAATGAAGTCAAAGTGCTCAAATCAAGAAAAGTGCTGTGTGTGCTATGAAGCCTCTTGATGCATTAACCAACATGAATGGATTTTGTTGGCATAATATGAATATAATGGTGAGGAATAAATACTCATTCAAGAAATGAGTGCATGATGAATGAGAAAGGAGTTAATTTATTTAAAATTTTAAGCAAATTACTTTTTGAAACAGAATATGCAATGTTGTACACAATGATTCTAGCACATTAGTTACTTCCTGTTTCTCTTACTTTGGACAGCTGCACTAAGTCAGGTCACAATGGAACCATTTCTCACGCAGAGGCAGTAACTTACTAAACAGTCCTTCAGAAGGCAGCAGTGGGGAATGCAGCTGCCAAGAGGGCTTGATCGAACCTGGGATTAGAATTCACACTGGAAGAAGCTGGCTCAATGTGTTATACAAATATGAAATGCTTGTAATTGCATGCTTCTAAATTGAAACTCTGGCATCTGTTGGAATATTTTTATGATGCCAAGAAACCAACTGAAAGAAAAAGTCAAGAGACTCTGAAGTTGAAAACCCAAGAGCAGTATAATATCCTAAGCACTAGCCTGCATTGTTTCTCCTTTAACCTTTGACTTCTTAGCTCCAAACTGCCATAGAGTGTGTGGTTTATGTTGTAATAATGATTTGTTTATATGATCCATTTGTAATTTAGGCTGGATTTGATTAGTTTTTATTCTTTAGGTAGATGAACAAACTGCTGTGGGTCAGCTCGAGTGAGAAATTTAGCTTTGTAGAACACTGAACCCCTTATCTTACAGAAAATTGTTAACCAAAAATTGGTAAGAGTAACTTGAAAAGCCACAGGGTAGAAACTTATAAAGAGAAGTACCCATTTCCTTCCTCAGAAGTGAAGTATTGCATTTCCTTACAGGCCTTACTCAAAGCAATAATAAGTTGTTGTTTTTTTTTTTTTTTTTTTTTTTTTTTTTTAGTATAATCAGTTCATATATTTAAATATATATATTTAAATATATCAATATAACGACTTAACTATTCTATTACTATACTTACATATTATGAATTGCCTCAGAAATATAATTGGTAGGTCCAAATATCCAAATAGTCATTAATAAAAAGGAAAAAAAAATGATTGGGGAAAAAAAAAAAAAACAGGCACATAGGGAAAATAAATAGTTATATACTAGTGCAAAGATTTCTTGTTGACAGACTCCTCTCCTGCGTAACAACGCTCTCTCAAATCCTAGATTACCAGCAAGTGAGACAGTTAGAACATTTGTATGTGTACATCAGTCACACTTCCCTATTCTAGGCATGTCCCTACCCAATCCTGCAGAACTTCTTATAAGACTTCCATCAACTAAAATTCAAACTGTGACCCAGTGCCTTCTCCTATGTCCTGTTCTCTGCTTCAATTTCTAATCTGCAATAGGAAGCATAATCTTCCTACTAATATGGAAATAAAACCCAGGGATCTTGGGCTCATCCTATTTCTTTTCTTCCTGTACCTTCATTTTTTCACCCTAAAACATATGTATGTATTCAAACAGTCAGCAAGTTCATCTCTTTTCCTTCTGAAAAGGTCCTTACCTGAGGATAGATTATATATATTTTTAGAGCTTTGTAGGCAGTTCATAGTAATCTATCTTTCTATCCATCAGATTTAATTTTGTAACACAGTCTCCTGAAGTTTGACCCCCAACTTGATTTTCCAATGTTTTTGTTCACTATGCTCTGCGTTAGTGCAAATGAACTTCTTGCTTTTCCAGAATATATCAAGATCTCTTATTTTTCTTACCCTTTTCAGGCTTCCTTCTCTGCTTAGGAATGACCTTTACTTCTGCCTGTTGAATTCTTGAATACATTGATTTAATTCCACTTAATGATTTTTCTAAAGCCTACCAGATAAATTGAAAATTCTACAGCATTTTAAAAACTGTCTCGCCAATTATTCTTCAAGTTATATTTTATTCAGCTGCATCATGTGTTTTTAAAGATGTTTTACATGGAACCATATAAATACATTTATGCAAACAAACATATATGCATAAAATATACATATATAGTATTTCTCTCATTAATTTATTTCATATGTTCACAGTGATAATTTTTATTTTTATAAAGTCAATCAATAAGAAAACCAATGAAGACTAAATTTGAAATTAATGATTAAGAATGGCAGAAAAAGTGATTTGATACTGGTTTTTGATATATTAATACATCTTTATTAAATAACATTTAGAAACTACTGACTTATGCATACATTTTTAAATTATAGGTTTTTATGACTCCTTTTTCAGTTTCAGACAGATTTGCCAGTAAATAAGGATGTGGAAACAACTTATCCTAATAGCTATGTAGAAATGAATGAGGAGCAGAAGTTATTCATGGACTTTATTGTGTTAAAAATTTTTATATAACAAATTTCAGTTCAATTTTAATTTTATTTTGTGTGGTGCTGGAATTGAACCCAGGGGCTAACACATGTCAGGCAAGTGCTCTATCTCCAAGTCACATACCCTGTCCCTTGAGTCCATTTTTTAAAGTAATACAATTATTTTAATATAGATTTAGACTTACAGAAAGTTATAAAGGTAGTACAGTGTTGCCATGTACCCTAAAATTTTCCCATTATTAATCTCTTACATTGAGTTGCAATTAATGATGGTACATGAGTTACAATTAGTGAGTCAATTTTGATATATTAACATTAGCTGAAGTTCATATTGCATTCATATTTCCTTGGGTTTTACTTTTCTCTCTCTCTCTCTCTCTCTCTCTCTCTCTCTCTCTCTCTCTCTCTCTCTCTCTCTCTCTCTGTTTAAATTAAAAGAATACTAAAACTGTGTGAATGACATTTGAAGAGAATAGTAGAATTTTCAAGTCACCTCTATGGATACCTAGATGTCTGTGAAATGCAATAAAGATCAGTGATTTTTCTGTTTTGGTCTCATGGGTCTTGTCTGTCACCCTAAGTAGCGCTTCCTTTTTCAAATTACATTTCTTAATAAAGAATTATTTTGTTTTTAATTCCCTAAATAAATTACACTGTTTAATGCCTCCTGCCTATATTAGCTTTCTGCTTGGATGGTCTCTTTCTCTCTTTGTCCAGCTTGTGAATTTTGATGAATCCTCCAAATCCTAGGCTACGAGTCATCTGTTCTGTGGTTCTGTTCCTAAAGCTGCTGATAATCAGTCTATAAGGTTTTAATTTCAACTGTTTTTATCCAACTAAATACTCAAATTTCCATAGTATTTTGTTTGATGTATAACTTAATTTCCTATTTGACTAAGTTTAATACAAGTTCTGTTTTCTGTAGATATGACATACAGAATTTGAGAAACATATTAAATGGAGGGATAGAATATAAAATTTAATACAGCAAAGTTGTGAAATGTGTATGTGCACACGTATGTACATAAAGAACCTCTCTTTTTTTGTAAAAAAAAATGCATATATATTTCTTCCTATAAAGTCAATAGAAATGAACTAAATTTAACTATTGTTAACAAGAGAATTTTAGGTGATTATTTTAATTTTTATAATTTAATATTATAATTAACATTATAATGAGAAATAGTGATTCAATAAAATAATACTAGTAACAATATTTTGTGAATTCCATATAATTTCTTTAGCACTTTGATCAATGCAGATGTTATTAATGTCTAAATTCTTCAGTGCTGTTTTTTATTCACATCTCCTCCTTTTGGTTTAAACTGGTTATAGGTTATAATTCTTTAATATTTCTATCAGTAGAGAGAAAAAGAATTTCAGGTTTAATTTTATCCATTTGATCTTGACTTCTTGTAAAGAAGAATAATTACAGAATGTCAGGCAAGGATTTTTTTTTTTTTTTTGGTAAGACTAATTACCTTGCTGAATCTTTCTTCACTTTGGATAATAAGAATATGATAGAATTGTTATATAATAATTAAGTTAAAATAATAAATCCAGTTTATATATTACTTCCAATTGAAATTTTAACACTCTAACTTGTGACTATACAGGTGAGAAAATACTGAAAATGGAACAAACTTTTGAAATGTGTTTGTAATTATTATTTTTCATTATAGCAGGGATCATTGACATTTATGTAATGTCTAACATTTATTGGTTTCCTATTCATCATCTCATTTAATCCTGACAGAAATCCATTTCTATTGAAACTAAAAACATTATCTCTATTTACAGTTGGGGAAGCTGAAAGAGTGATTAGGGAGCTTAAATAAGATTATACAATCATTTATGTCACAGAAGAGACCACAAACTCAAATCTCAAAGGAACTCTGAAATAGACTTTTCTTAGAAACGAGTTCAGTTTTATTATGTGAGCATTTAATATTTTTCAGGTTACATGCTGTGTTTGGGAGTCCAATGATGTAAAAAAAATGTTCCTTTTAATAAATAGTCAAATTTAAAAAAATATATTTAACCATTTCACTCCTTTATCTTTTTTCCCTTTCTCTCAGTGGTAAAGAGATGAAAGAGCAGTGATGTACCAAAATATTGGTAGAAAAGAAGATTTAAAAAAATGATTTTGGAAGCATGGTTTATAGAGGAAAGTTTGATACAGGTTGCTATAAGGAACAGATTGAATCTGATGGCAACAGTGGTAGCAAGACAGAGAGGAAGGCACCATTCTTAATAGCCAAGGTATGGAATCAGTGTAGATTTCCATCAAGGGAATAATGCAGAAAGAAACTGTGATACACTAACAAGGTGGAATATTATGCATCAAATAAAACAGAATGTTATTTGCAGCAATATGAATAGAACTGGGAAACATTTGTTAAATAAGTCAGGTACGAAGGCAAGTACTACATGATATAAAAGTTACATAAATTTATTTCATAGATAGAATAGAATAGTGGTTACCAGAGACTGGGAAGGGTAAGACAAAGAGATGTTGGTAATAACTAGAAGAAAGGAATATATGTTTCCAACAGAAAGCAATGATTAATATTGGATATTGTACGTATGCTAGTTACCCTAATGTGATCATTATACATGTATCAAAATAACATACTGTGCTACATAAAACATGTAGACTTATTATGTATCAATTTAAAATAGTAAAAAGAAAAGACAGTGAAGATGGATCAAGTTTGCCATATATTGGGCAAGAATTTGAATAGCTAAGCAATTATAAGAAATGAGTAAAAGTGAGTAATTGAAGAAAGTTGCTTAAGTTACTCTTCCCCAAGTAGGAACTGATACTAACATTAGAGTGAAATAAGGAGGAAGGAGAACCATGTTATATTCTTATAAAGCACAAACTTCTTTTCTTAAACCAATGCTCTCCATTCTCAGTGGCTACATCTTCCCCAACTTAAAGTCTTGATTTCTTCACCTATGTTTTCTTTCTCCGAGCAAATGTTACAAGGCAGAGGCAGATATCTGTTTCATCAAAAGAGGGAAGGTTTTCAGAAATAGTGTGCAGAAATAGAATTCTGATGTTAGTAAATTCAGGGGAAAATGAACAGATCACCATCAGCTAATGACGAGTTGGACTATGAAGGAGGGGAAAAAATACAGAATATGAATGAGGATGAAGTAGGTGTTTCATTAACTGGTTGAATTACAAGTATGCCACTCCTAGCTTCCCTGGCAACAGGACTCACTTCTTCCAGCAAACACCTTAGAATGTGAAAACCACTTGGCACTGCTCTAAGCACTGTTAAAGAAGCTGGCTGGCAGCACCTTGGGATGGACTGGGGAAGACCTGGGAAGTGACTGTGTTTTAGACACAGAATAAGATAAGGAACAGGAAAAATGTGAGATGCAAACAAATGCTGTGGGTTTGAGGAAGTGTAGATATTTGGTAACGATGAAGGGTTGCAGTTTCAGATGACCAGTTCAGTACCGAGAATAATAATCAACCCTGTGGCTTCCCATTGACTACTCAGTACAAATTTTCAGTTTTGCTATTTGAAAGAAATCATGGACTGAATAAGAACAAGTTCGTTTGCTTGCTACCTTATGGAAACTGATTCTAGTGTATCATTCAGGCAGGCTGCCCTCTAACCCTGGCTGTGCTGTTGAGGAGACAAACAGGGACTCCGTCTGGTCCTCATCCTCCACCTCATACACAGAGCTCTGTCTTAAATACAGACCTGATTCTCAACTTTTCTACAGAATTCTGCTTTAAAAATAGATGATCTGATGTGCAGAGCAAAGAATATACAAAATTGTTTAAAGACTTATATTCTTTCGGGTTTCCTGAACATCTGTCAAAAGAACTACTGTTAAGTTTTTTATCATTTAACAATGAAAATAACATGGATAATTTATTAATGATAGATTAAATGAAATCGAAGATCTCCTTCAAAAATCAGCAAATCAAAAAATTTGAAATTGCAAACAATGAAAAGAAATAATTAACATTTCAATAAGTAATTCTTAATAAAATGAGGAAATTTTAAAAAATGGTTTCCATTAGCTGACTATTCTGTTATTTAGTTACTTCTGCTGATCTGAAAATTAGATTACTGTAAATTACCACTTATATAAAATTTTATGACAGCTTGTTTTGTATAATTACATGCATCCACTGTTTAATTTTCCATTAAGGAATAAAGTGTTTGCTGAAGATATCACTAACCTCTATGGGAAAGCAGTTTGTCAAATGATTCACCCCATTTCACTGCTTCTTCAGGGGAGACTCTGTTCAAGAAACAAAATGTTTTATAATGCAGTATGCACAAAGTCTGTTTACGAATCTGTTTGAACATATGCTATATCTCTGCTCTTTTCAGTTATATTTTCACAGGATTTCTCTTTGATTTTTCATATAATGAAAGTTCCATTTACATTAGAAACTTCAAAAACATTCATCAATTCCCTTTCAGAATTTGCCTATGGAGCAGCGGGGTAAAGTGACATTATAGGTTTTCTTTATTTTTTTAAGGAAAAATAATTTTGCTTTATGTTGAAAAGCACGCACGTGTACACACACATACACACACACACACACACACACACACACGAAGAAATGAAGTCGACTATCTTTTTTATTTTTAAATCCATCAAATGGATAAACCTAAGAATATCTTTCAAACTGTTTTTTTTTCATTTTTAATTTTAAGTGAGATTTCCTTGAAGCTTTAACCACAATATGCTGCAAAACTTTTCTTAACAGATACAGGAAGTTTGACTAATAAACATTCAAAAGGGATAAGAAATAAAAGCCATTTTAATAAAAAAAAATTTTAGAGATGCTGATAATATAAAGGGTAGAATATTTTCTTGCATCTTGATTGATCATATTCAAATTTGGAAGAATTTGTATTAAACTAGTATAAAAGATTATTCCACTTTATTTAAAGACATGATAAAAAATTATAAAACATCCCTATGTGTGTATTGTCTGCTGTTATATGTAGAACTTTTTTTAAACTATTGAAAAAAAGAGATAAATAACTCTTTTCTATGACAATATTACATTGTGAAAACAAGTTAATGATGTCATCAGTTTTTAGCAAGTAAAATGTGTCCTTTAAAAATGACAGGTATATAAATTATAAAATCTATTTAATTCAAGCTATTAAAGTAGCTTAATTTTAGAGATATTTCAAATTTCTTAAAATGGCATCTCTAATTTTCCTTACATTACCATGTAATTTCTAGTAAAATAGAAATCCCTAACTTCCTTTCTTAAATCTTTAATTATGTAATCAACAAAATCTCCCTCTAAATAATGAAAGTTATTCACCTTGATTCTTTGGCCAAGACCCCAAATCTACTGGAGCGGGTCTCTTCATGTGAGTCAAGTTTCTGCACAAGAAGACTCAGCCTATTTCTTTTTTCCTTGGCTCTGTAAAAAAGGCAGTAACTTCAGGACAGTTTAGGTGACAGGCAAAATTTCTTCTGCCTACCAACAAATCTAGAATTAGTAAATACCCTCTCACAGTCCCTCCCCCACTACACACAATCAAATATGTTTTTTGGAGGAATTAGTATAGCAGATATTAAATATGTTTCTCCTTTATCTTCAAGACAGAGATTATACTTGAGATTATATTTTGATACAGATTATTCTATTTCTTCTTTGTGGCTAAAATTTCTACACCTTTTAAAGTGAAAACTGTTCAGGTTTAACGGTTGTTTAGTCCTAATAAGAAAATATTTTTCTCCACTTGTGATTGTATAATCAACATATTTTCAACCAGATATTTTACAAATAAATGCTAACAAATATTCATCAGTCACGAGTTTAAAAGTATAAAATTGAAAACAATATTACCTTGTCTTAGCCTCTTTGCTTGCTTCTTCTTTTCCTGGCCCACTGTGCATTAACTTGAAAAAAGCTTTTTCTTTTGATTCACACATATTTAATTGAGAAAACAAGACAAATGGTGTTTCCATTTTCTCTCTAAAAGGAGGAGCTGTCTAATATCTTACATCCTTCTGTAGTTCACTGGTGAATAATAGTCTGTAGTAATGCATGGTAGAATACAAAACTATCTCAACTCTTTCAGCAGTGTTTCCAAAAAAGAAAAGGAAAACAGAAAAAAGGAAAAAGAAAGAAGTTCAGAGCTGTGTTTCTACCTCTGTAAAAATGTAGAATTGAGGAACTGAAGTATAATTCTGTCCTGAGCTGTTTAGGGAAATGATACCACACATTTGCAAAATGACTCTTGGACTCCAAGATAAAGACGGGTATTACCACAGAGTAACTTCTCTTTTGAGTTTGTGAAACCAGAATGATGTTTTAATAGAAACAAATGGAGCTGTCATCTCCCACAGGAATTTTCTAAAGAGTTCTTTAATATGTATTAAAATGTATTGTGGTAAAGTCTAAGAAAAATTTGAAGATCTTTCCCCTCATCTTAAAAATATAATTTTATTTATTTTTATTTCATTGAGTTAATTAAATTACATTTAATTCACATAATCTGTGTGGTGTTAATTATATTTGCTTAACATAGTGCATCAAAATAATACTGTAGATTAAAGTTTTGTGGTTGAATGGGAGAATAGGAAACACTTCAATAATTTTTCAACATAGGTGCATAGAATGATTTAAGTGTGTTTGAATTTTTTATCACTATATGATAGAATGGAAAAAATATGGCTTTTTTCCCTTAAAACTATTTTTTTAATATAAAGAATTTTCTTTGACCCCTGTCTCATTGTGGTTAAAATATTCTTTTTAATGAAAAATTTTAGCTGAAAATGACAATTTGTGTGTTGGTATGTTTTTAAATGATTTAAAGATAAATGTTGTCAACAGCAAATTGGTTGAGCCCCATTTCTTTCACTGAAATTCAAAAATCTGAAAAATAGTGATCTAACTCATAACAAGAAAAAAAGAAACTAAGGATCACAGACTTTAAATGACTCATTCCTGCAAAGTCCCAGAGAAAGGTCAGTGAAAGCTCTGGAATTATTAAGCCTTTGATCACCAGTAGCATGTGCTTTAGTCTTTAGGGCTTTTGATCTTGAACAGTGAATACTTTAATTTGATCTAAAATTGCATGTTGCATAATATTTAGCAGTTAGCGCATTATAATAAAAAGTTACCAAGTTTAAAAAAAATTAAAATCAATTTACACAAATGCAAAAACAATATTTTATTTTCAGTCTTTTTGATTATTGATTTAACAAGACAATACTTATAGGATATACCAGCTAGGTGTTCAAAACATTTACTGTTTTGAAAATATAGAATACTTTTTATAGAGTCATACATGTAGCTTCCTGACCCACTGATTTACCTTGAACATATTTTAAAATTCTTCACCTTGATTCAAAATGGACTGTTAAAAATATTACATATGACAACATTTTATGGCAACTTACTAGAACTGTATGTTGAAAAGATGCATTCCATTCCATCCTGAAATATTCTTGTATTGATTAGCATTCCCTAGTTCATATGTGAATGACGGCAAGGGAAAACTACGATTATGGCAAGGGGAAACTATGACATCATCAAATATAGTCCCAAAGACTACATTTGAGCTACTATACCCACAGGAGTGAAATACATAAACTTAGTGAATTATTCTTTGTGAGATTCATTGACCAGTGCTAGGGAAATAGCCCAGTGGTGGAGAACTTACCTAATCTGTGTCAGACCCTGGGTTCAATCCCCAGTACCACACAAAAATACAAAAAATGATCTGTTGTGATTGTGTCCAAGATATACTATCTGTTCAATGATAGAACTATGAAGAAAGAAAGTAAACCACTTCAAAGTCCTGTTTAAAGGTCTAAAACAGAATTGGGAAAGATGTGTGTTCTAATCTCTATATGATCAGGTGGAAGCTCAAGCACCATAGGGAGATAAGGGGTGACTTCAGCTAACAACCATTCTTTTAGGAAGAATTATGTCTTGTATATTTATTGAAATTATAAAGCATAGTCTTTTTTTTTTTTTTTTTTTTTTTTTTTTTGCCTAGATATTTCCCTTGCTAGCTCTCTTCTCTCCTCTGCTTATATCTGAGTTTCCATCTGGTTTCACTTTCCTTCAGCCTTTCTTTATCATTTTCTGTTCTGAAGTTCTACTGACAACAAATTTGCTCATCTTTTGATTTTCTGAACGGTGTATGCGTGCACTGTGGAGGGACTAAATCAACTTTTTAACATATGTAGTTTGGATATAAACTTTATTACTTCCTGTCTTCTATTGATTTTGAAGTTAGTTTGTTCTTTCTTTTCTGGGATCTTCAGTTTTAACATAAGATTACTTAGGATCTTTCTTTTTGTTTCAGTGTAGGCACTAAATGATATAACTTTCCTCTGAGAAATTTATAGTACACTGTGACTTGTGCTGTCCCAGAGGTACTGATATGTTTTATCTCTGTACTTATTTGTTTTTAGGCACTTTTATTTATGCCCTGATTTCTTCTGTGATTCATTCCTCATTAAAAAGTATATTATTTAATCCCCAGGTATTAAAATAATTGTTTTAGAATTGTTATTTATTTCTAATTTCATTCTATTATGATCTGATATGATGCTAGGAATTATCTCTTTTTTTCATATTAGTTAAGACTTGGTTTGTTTCCTAAAACATGATCTATTTTAGAAAAGATCCCATGTGCAACTGAGAAGAAAGTGAATTCAGATGTTGATGGATGCAATATTCTATAGATGTCTGTTAGGTCTGATTAATAATTTTTTTTGGCTCTGAAGAGTCTTGACTTATTTCATGTGGATGATCTACCTATCTACTGATGAGAGAGGGTGTATTTAAGTTACCTAGTATTATTGTATGAGGGTCTTTACATTGAGTTAGGGTTTGTTTTATGTCAGTAGGTGCGCTGACATTGAGATCATAAATATTTACCATCATTATATCTTCTTGTTGGATGATTCCCTTAAGTATGAAGTGACCATCTTTCCTCTTCTGGTTAATTTTGGTTTGAAATCTACTTTATCAGATATAAGAGTACCTACTTCTGCATTCTTTTGATCTCCATTAGCATGGTATACATTTTTCTGTCCTTTCACCTTCATCCTATGAATGTCTTTGCCTGTAAATTGAGTCTCTTATAAACAACATATATGTTGGGTCTTTTTTTAATATTTATTCTGCCAATATATATCTTTTGATTGGTGAGTTTAGATCACCTACATTCAGTATTCTTATAGAAAGTTAATTTTTATTTTCTGCCATTTTAATTGATTTCTGAAATGTAATTTAGACTTGATTTCCCTTTAGTTGATTCTTTTGCCTGTGAGATTCACCCATATACTGCCTCTGATATTTATTTCTCACATCTTTTGTGTGAAATATCTCATAGAGTATGTTTTATAGTTTTGGCTTAGTGCTTAGGAATTATTTTATTTTCTATTTATCATGTAAATTGTTTATTTGACTTCAGTTCTGAAGGATAGGTTTGCTGAACATAGCCTTCTTGGTCAGAACCCATTATATTTCAGGGTTTGGGGTAGATTATTCCAAGGTCTCTTGACTTTTACAGTCTGGGCTAAGAAATCATTTGAAATCCTAATTTGCTTACCTCAAAATGTGACTTGCTGTTTTCTCTTGTGGCTTTTAGTATTCTTTCCTTTCTGTATATTAGGCATTTTAATAATAATGTGTCTGAAGGGGATCTTTTTTGATCTTGTTTATTTGGTATTCTAAATGCATCTTATATTTGGATTTCCATCTCATTCTTAAGATTTTGAAAATTTGGGGATATTACTTTGTTGAAAATATTGTACTTTCCTTTACTTTGTATTTTAGTGCCTTCATGTATACCAGTGATTCTTAGGTTTGGTCTCTTAATGTTATTCCAGTTCTTGAATATTTCTTAACATATTTTCATTGTCAACTTTATTTTCAAGATTATATACTTTGTCTTTGAGGTCTGAGAATTTGTAGTCTAATCTATTGGTGATGCTTTCAACAGATTTATTTATTTTTTGATTTATTAAATCTTTCATTTCCAGAATTTCTGTCCATTTTTAGGATCTCTTTCTCTTTACTGAAATGTTATTTTACTTCCTGTATGTAGTCTCTCTTAGTTCATTCTGTAGATATTTCTCTAATATTTTAATTATCAACTTTCTAAGTTTTTTCTCTGGCATTTTCTCCTCTGTGGTGTCACTGGGGTCAGTTGTTATGTGAACTATTTGGGGTTGCTTGTTCCCTTGATTTTTCATATCACCAATATTTTTACCCAACTTTTGGGACAAGTCTCTCCTTTTGTATAAGGGACTTTTTACTGAGTTATTTTTTCTATACCATGTGTCCTGGGTTGGGTGAATATCTTGGTGTCAATGTTTTCACTTAATTTGTACTTGCTACTATGTCCAGTCTCTAACACCATATTGAAAGGAGACACTAAATCCCAGTTGTTATAGCTCCTTCGGAACAATACCTTCTACTAATAAATCTTAAAAAAAAATTAATGATGTTTTCCAGCATTTTGAAATAGAGTTAAGTTTGCTTATTCTTAACTCTGACCCAAAGTGGTCAAAATTGCTAGGGGAGTCTGTAGGCAGAATATCACTGCAGGGTTCACTCTTGGCAGGACAACTTGGCTGTACCCTCCTTCTGGGCATGTCAGATCATGTGTTGGGATGAGAAGATGGGAATGTGTTGGCCTATCCTCCAACCCTTTCTAGACTTGGAAGAGATAACTCAGGGCTCACCAGATTTGGTTCGAATTTAACTGTTCTCAATCTCCAACACCCATGTCAGATTGGTTCCTGATACCAGAGTCTGGATTGCCTGTTTCAGTAAAATTATACTTTGCCCTTCTCAGTTTTGTAGACTCAATTTTCAATGAGTACTGAATTGCTGCTCTGATTTACTCTTGGGGAGCTGCTATGATAGTGTGGCCTCCTCTGAACATCTTATTCCATTCACCAAGGGGACAGACTATGTGAATCAAAAGGATTTTAAAAATATAATCCATTAAGGGTAAAGAAGTTGGGATATGAAGGCAAAAGGAGGGTTGGAATATTCAAAAAATAAAAGGAGAGAAAGCAGAGGCAAGATCATGCATGGAGGCCCCAAAGAGGGAGAAAGTAAAAAAGTAGAAGAGAGAGAAGTTTTTTTTTTTAATTAGAGGGAGAGATGGAGAAGAGTAATAAAACAAGCAAATAAGTAGAGTAGAATAATATCACCACCCATATCAAACAATAAAACTAAAAAGTAAAAAATAAGAAAAGCAGAAATCCCAAAAAAGAAAAATCACAAAAAGCAAACAAAAGTGTCTCTATTTCTTAGAAAAACAGAACAAAATAGTAAAAAGTTAATAAGAGGAAAAAAAATGCTAAAATAGTGGAAGAAAACAACCTAGAAACGTGTATATGTTTATACATGAATTAATCTGCAAATATAACCCAAATGACTAAAAAATTAATAGTAGAAAAGAAAAACTCTTAGTTAAAAATGCTTAAAATTTTCCACAGAGGCAAAAAGTTGAATGTTTACATCCTATTGCAGACTGTTTTGTCGTTTGCTTCTAAGGCTATGACCCTCTTAGAGGGAGCCAGGGTTGGGTGACATTAAACCCAATCTCCCTTTGTGATTTTTGCCATTCCACTTGCTGGAATATATTGAAGGTATAGCAGATTGAGCAGCTTCTCTGTTCATGGGAGATGAGACTCAAAGTACCTTCTATTGGAATTTTGTCTGAATATCTCAGATTATTGCTCTTCCTGACTGGAAATAGTACAGAGATCTATTTGGGAAGTTCTAGCTGCTGTGGATGAGTTCTAAGCAAAAGTTTGGGCCTTTGTTTGGGGCATCTGCTCTGGAGCATGTAAATCCCTGCAACCTTTGTGGGTGGATGGGCATATGGATTACTAGCATCTCCCCAGAATTCTACTCCTAGGGCAGGGTGACAAACCTCTCTGGGTGGATGGTACATGGAAGGTTTCCTGTAGCCCACCTAACCACCCAAATGTAAATTTTCGAGTCTGTGCCCCCAAATATAACACGCTTACCCGATCAACCTCCCCTGATTCCTCTCAGCTGGTCATTCTTACCACAGAGCTCAAAAGAACATTGTGTTGCCCTCTCCTGTTCCCAGGTAATCACATGTGCCTGGACAATTTCCCTGATCTTTTTCCACTGGGTGTTTGAGTGTTGCAGGGCTCAAAGGAAAAGAGATTATATTCTCCTCTGTACCTCTGCCTTGAATCCCCCTAGATCCACTATTCTTCATAAATATTTTGTGATCCTGATTTTCAAAGTGTGCTTTGGCTCACACAGTAAGCATTCATTGTGACATAGTGAAAATATTTAAGGCTTCTTGGGTTCCCATAGGAATGAGATTTGGCATGAACTCCTTGAGTATTTAAGCACTTCACTTAGAAGTTGAAAAACATGGAGCAAATACTGTGAACTAAATTTATGCACTGTATTTCTGTTTCCCTTTGTGTTGCCTCTTGCTTCATGATGACACAGCATGTGGTCCCTGCTAGGCTCAGGTGTATTTCTTTATATACTCCATTCACTGCACTAGTGTCTCTGGGTTTCTTCGAAATTTCTTACAGACAAATAGTGATATATAATGGTTTCCTTCAGACACCCACCTCTTTATTAAGCCATATTCCTGTTGTTCAAAGACCAAACAGAGCAAGTGAGAAGTGCCTCCTTTCTCCGCTCTGCCATCTTGTGATCCCTGAGAAAGAGAATTTCTAATGTGGAAGAAAGGATATTTAGATGCAGTGAAGTTTTATTTAATTGGAAGGTCTTTAGTCTTAAAGTTTAATCACAAGTACAGATAAACTTAGGAAGTTGCTCCTGAATTGGTCATTGCTTCTAGTCTTTTATGGTGAATAAAGCTCAGATATAAATTTTTCCTACATATAAATATTGCCTATCTTCTTCCAGTAGAAAGACCTAGAGCAGTAGCAATGACACCAAGATTGTCATCTTGAAATGTCACTCCACCTAGTTTCAGTGGAGACATCATTGCTTCCAGGTTTCAGACACATGCAAGCAGAGCCTGGGAAATCCTTCCTGTTAGTTAGCAAAAAAGCTATCAAAGACTAATGGAGTCACTTTGAAATTATTCAACAGCCAAATTTGTGAATCTTTTATTAACCAAAATGAGTCTATTTAAGCATCAATAATTTTTATGATTATGATGGATTGGGCAGATTAAACATATCCATGGGTACATTATGATATTAAAAAACTGTCCATTTCCAGAGGATTATAGAAATTAATTCATTGTTATGAAAATTGGTTAATAAAGGGGAAAATTGAGCAAGTATTCTGAATTTCCTATTAATTTTACCATGGATAACAAAACAGGAGATGAGAGGAAATGTTTCTTTACAAAAGTATTCTGGCAATCAAATAAAAATGAAATTAAAACATTAGAATCTTACTGTTTTGTAACCCCCCAAAAAATGATTAGGCACAGGGATTAAGCTTCAATATTTGCTACACTTACTGAGAAACAGAGCAACATTGTGTTGTTCCTATAACCTTGGTTTACCTTACTTATATTTTTCCAGAGAGAACAATTTTGATTATAATCCATTTTTATTATAATCCATATAATTTTGATTATAATCCAGCCACCAATTATCAGGACAACAGAGGACAGAGGAACATGTTGAATTGTACCATGAACATTCAGAGATCCAGACTGTGGGGACAACTATAGATCATTTCTTTAGCAAATGAATTTTTAAGGAAAAGAAAGTGATTGAAATAAGGATAACCTACAACTCTTTTTGTAGATTTAATGAAAGAAAAAAGTCCATAAACCACTTTTGTCTTCACAAGTGAAGAACTAATTGTCTATTGAGTTCTACCTGAAAGTCCAAATTTTTCTTTTTAAATTTTTTTAGCAAGCGCATCTTCTGTTATGTATTTAGTAGTCAAAATAAACATCATGTTGTACTAGTCATTTTGAGAGTTAATCATATAAACAACATAATACAACTGGGATTTTAAAAATTGAACTATTACTCCTATTATTAATAATACTTATAGCAATAATATTTAGTAATAATAATAACAATAATAAATCAAACAAAAAATCAATTTTATTGACTAATGCAGTGGTGAAAAAATCAAGCAAATTTCTAACATGACACAGTGAAACTGTTAAATATGTTTTATGGAGGAAATTCACAGAGAATCAGCAAAGCACGTCTTGCTTCAACACTTACATTGTTCAATATAAAAGCATGCCTGTCATGGCACAGGTGCACTTGACACATTGTCAGACTCCAAGACTCCAAGAGACTTCCCTGGAGCCACTCCCAAGTATTTCTAAGGAAAAGCTGAACAGGTTCTTCCAAACAGTGAAGTCTCCTGGTTGAGAAAAATGCCCTTATTGGAAAGGGTGAAACTGATTATCTTATTTTACAGATCTAACTTAAAATATTACATAATAAAAAAAATATATCTATTACATAATATTCTTCTTAAGCTCCCGAAGTAGAGGAGGAAATGATTACTAGGGCCCCTCAGATTTGTCTCTGCTCATTCTCTAATAAAATAAAAGGCTTCACTTAACTTCTGTGGCCCCAACCCATCTTTTCTATTCTTTTAACTCCGACTACACATTATTCTTGCTATTCTTAAAGAGGGTCATGTTTTTCAACCCCAGGTCTTTATGATACCAAGAAAAGTATCCAGACTTTGAAAAGGGGGAGAAGATGACCAAATGTTCTGCCCAGTGAATCTTTGGAGTCATTTTCCCTTCGTAATCTTTGGGGTATATCACAACTCCATAAATTTCTGAACACTGAGAGTAATTCATATAAATGTTGTCCATTCTTCATTAGAATGAAGAACCAGATGTGGAATCAAACAAGGATGTTTTAGCTTATTGTCTTGTGGATATTGATCAATTTTGTATCTATTTATAAATTCATTTCTGTATTCCCAATGACCAATATGTGTGTGTGTGTGTGTGTTTAGAGTCTCTCAAATCACAATATAGCATCTTACTGATTCCTTCCTTTTATAAATATTAATTTTACATTTTCAGGAAAGTTATGATTTTACCTTTTAAAAATATCCTGAAAACATTTTGCCCCTTCATTCTAGATGATCCCATCATCTTGTCCAGTTATTAATCACTTTAGCAGTGATTAATCCTTAATCCTTAATATTTAGCACAAGCAATGAGTTATCTCTGCAAAGTCACCAACTGGCATAGCGAGGCAAAACTGACAACTGCACTCATTGCGTTCCATTGTTCGAATATGTTTTTGATCATAACAATTGCCAGATTCTGTTACAGTAATTTTATCACCTGTAGTGCTTCGCTTTGTCTTATTTTGATTCTAACTTCAGACTAATTGGAGCACACAGCACTTGGCAGCAACACATGAAGATTTTATTACACATTGTAATGCAAATAAAATGTTGAGAATCACAGATCGAACATAAGATGTGAAGAATTACTATAAAGTTGACACTTTGTAACCATTATTCATGTCAAAGGAATGGTATTTTGCCAGCCACTCATGTGTCTAACTACAATGAGAAATCCTCCATTTCCCCATAGGTAACTATTATCCTGAATTTCATAACCATCAATTCAATTTATTAGTTTTAGAACCCAGATATACATCCTTTGTTATTATAGTTATCCTTCCCCCTATTTAACTTCATAAGACTTTTGTGTCTCTTTAAGTAGGTCCCCCATTCATTTCCTTCTTTTTCTTACAATTTAACTGTTGTAGAACTGAGCTGTAGTTTTGCCTATAGTCTGGATCTGGCTGGTTCATGGTTCAGTTGAACATGTTTCACCACTTTTGATTGATATTTGTAGGTAATTGTATATCAACTATGATAAATATTTCAGGAATTAAAGGTATACTAGCTATAGTCATTGTAACTGACCATATATACACACACTATAATTGTACGACAAATTATGTTCCTCCATATCCAATGACTTGTTCAAAAGTATATTCAAAACATATATAACACCCAAAATAATCTTCATTTCCTTTACATATTGCAATATATATTTTAATTTTTTATGTAGTCATTGAATTCAAAACTTCATTCCACATCTGTGGAAAAGAAATGGAAAAATTTACCTTTGTAAAATTCATAACATTAAAGCTGTGAAGGAAACTTCAACTCACAGTTGAAAGAGTTCAGAATGAGAAAAATTAATGACTTGCTCACTGTCAGCATATTACTGACAGAGTTGAAACTAGAATAAGATTTTCATAGCTCCCTGACGTTCCTAAACTCTGCTGTGTGCTCAAAGCTTTTGGCTGAGAAAACACTATGCTTACGTCCTGTGTCCTGAATCCCTCTCTTTGCTTGTGCTTGTGACTTTATTAGACTTTTATAAGCTTCCTTTTCCTCTCTCCCTGGGGCTTTAATACATCGCTGGGTAGAAGATACCAAAAGCTTCTCTCTCTCCTGTCCTCTGGTCCTCTAGCAATTCTCCCACCTTCTATGACTGAATACCTCACAGTTTGATGGCACTCCCCACCAAGTGCAATGTCACCGGGGTCTTCTTTTCAGATACTTAACTGCTGATTTTGTTAGCACACAAATAATATATATTTTAAAATCTAATCCAAAATGTTATTGAGTTTAAATACTATTTTGTATTCACTCTTGGCACTTCTGTAACTGATTATCATCAACTGTGAGACTTATAAGCCATAAGCATTTGTTCTTAATACTTATGGAGTCATCGAAGTCTAAGATCAAGACACCAACAGACTCAGTGTCTGGTGAGGGCCCACTTCTCAAATGTTGGTCTTTCCATTATCCTCACATAGCAGAGGGAATGAGGGAAATCCCTGAGGCTCCTTTCATAAGGGTACTAATCTCACTCCTGAGGGTTGTATCCTCATGACCTAATCACTTATCAAAGATCCCACTTGAAACTCTCATCACATTGGAGATTTGATTTCAACATATGACTCAGGAAATACGACCTTTCAGTTTATTACATCTTTTTATTTTGTGACAAATATGGATTAATAAAAAATGTTGCAAAGATAGTCCAGAGTTCCCCTTTATACTTAGACACCACGATTACTATCATTTTATCTAATCATGGCACATTTGTCAAAACTAAGAAAATAACATGGGTGGATTACTAAGAACAACTTCCTTTGTATTTCACTACTTTTTCCATTCCTATCATCTTTTTTGGTTCCAGGATCCAATCCAGAATTCCACTTTGCATTTAGTAATGTCTTTGTTACTTGTTTCGTTCATCTGTGACAGGGTTTTAGTATGTCCTTGTGTTTTATGACCTTGGTCATGTTGAGGAGTACTAGTCTGGTACTTTGTAGAATATCTCTCAACTTGAATTTGTCCAAAATATTTATTACAACTAGACTGATATTACAGGCACGTGGGAAGACTACCACAGGAGTGAAATACCCATAGCATTATACTGAAGGGTTTCTACTAGCAACCTGATTAATCAATGATGATGCCAACTTGGGTCATCCTGCTGAGGTGGTGTTTGACACCTCTACATGTTATATCTTGGGAAGCAAATCATTAAGTTTAGCCCGCACTCAGAAGGGAGGACGACAGAATTAAGCTTCCCTCTGAAGGAGGGAGAATCTACACAGATTACTTCACTTCTTTTCTATGGAAAATTTCTCTCTTCTATTTGTTTGATTATCAATACAGAGACTTGTATGTTTATATTTTGAGATAAAATGCAGTACCACGTTACTTATTTTAGTGTTGAATAGTTCATTTTGGTCAGTGATAGCTCATTAAATTTGTCTTCTTGGTGAAGTTTTTAAGAAGTGAAGTGCACTTAATTTCTCACCTATCAAACTGTGGAGAAGCACTCTCGCTAGATATCAAAAAAATCCTGCAGAAAATGTGACAAATTATTGTGGTGGATTGTTGCTAATAAAAAAATCTTCAGGAAAAAAATGATAAAATTATTGCATTTTAAAAAGTAGGTAGAGTAGTATAAAGTCCCTATGTACTTAATATCCAATCTTGAAATCAGTAATGTTTTCTTCAAACTTTTTAAATCATATATTTCATTCTTATTTTATTTGATGAAATATATGAACTAAAGCCCCAGATATTAATATTACCCTCTTAAATATTTCAGTATGTCTTTGTGAAAGACATTTCTTAGGCAATGACCCTGCCATTCTCATACCAAAATTTACCTTAACATTTCTATACCTGGTCTATATTTAATTTTCTTTGATTGCTCAAAAATGAATTTATGTAGTTTGTTTGAAACAACGTCCAAAAAATGTGTTTATATTTTACAATTGTTATTCATACTTCCTATACCACTTTTAATATAGCACATGTCTTGTGTCAGGTATAGTGGCACATGCCTCTAATCCCATTGACTTGAGAGGCTGAGACAGGAGGATCAAAAGTTTGAGTCTTGCCCAGGCAACTTAGTGAGGCCTTGTTTCAAAATAAAATGCAAAAGGAGCTAGGATGTTGTTATTGCTTCTAGAATATAATATGTAATTTGAAAAAATTAGAAAATAAATCCAAACTTTAACTTTACGATTTTTTCTTCCAATGTTCCAATGAAAACTATTTCCTAAAAATTTGTCATTTGATATATCCTACAGCATACGTAAAATAATTTCAAAGTCTCAGCAAAAATATCACCACTAACAGAAGGTTAGGAATGACATTTAAACTTTGTTATTTTGCCTATAAAATATAAGATTCTTAATTTTTTCCCCTTCATATTCTTATGTGACTCGATAGTATTTGAAATTATACAGCAAAATCAAGAAATTATTGCTCTGTCCCTGCCATCCTTTCCTTTGTTTATATATAGAAATATTTTTATTGTTATTTGGTATTTTTATGTATATAAGCACATATGTATATAAAGTTTCAGTCTTAGAGTATAAAATGCAACATACTGTCTTCCCTACCTTACCATTCAAAATATTCTATATAGAAAATATACTACAAACATCATTCTTCATGTTAGTTTTACTTAACAGATATGTAGCATATCTTTGTATATCAGAAAATACAGATGTCCATCATTTTCTTTTCTATTATATTATTTGGGCATTTCACAGATAATGATTATTTGAGATGTTTCCAATCACTTGCTTACATGTAGAGGGCTATAATGAAATCCCTGTGCTAATGACATCGAATATTTTGTGCCAGAGTATTTAGGGGTAGACCTAAGTTTGCTGAATTTAATGATAAGTACTGTGTTGTCAATTTTCCTGTCTAATTATAAACCATTTTGTGCTTTTATCAACAATGAAGGAGAGTGCCTGTTGTCTCCAAGCATTACCAACAAATTGTGTTGTTAAACTTTTGGGTTTTTGCCATGTAATAAGTCTGAAGTAGATTCTCATTATTTTGTTTTGTTTTAGTGTTCATAGCTTGATTTTCAAATTAGCTTTTAATTGTTAAATAATTATAGACATACAGAAAATTTGCAAACATAATAAAGTGAGTTTATATAAATTCTTCACCTAGCTATCCCTAAAGTTAATGTTTTAAATATTCATTTTGCAATCATTCTTTTTTTTAGAGTTTCAAAGTTTCAGCTTAATTATTAAAAGTCAAAATATCACCCATACCAAGAAAAGCAATGAATTAATCATGGAAATTACCCAGTTTTGAATTGTATCTCAAATATTTTGGTTTCTTTCATTTTAGGAGATTATCTCAGTAGTTCATGATAGGTATTTCTATCAGTATTGTGCAATTATTAATGTGAGGAAATTAACATTGGATAATACTATTAACTGAACTGTAAAACATATTCAGATTTCAACACTATTTCAGTGAATGTCCTAATTGCTTATTTAATTTGCCCATCTCTCATCTCTTATGACTGAGGGCGATTAGTTTCATATATTTAAATCTTCATTGCCTTTGTATCCCTGAAATCTCTTTTGTATAGCTTTCGCCCATTTTCCCCTCAGGTTTTGATCTTTCTCTGTTTGATTTGTAGTAATTCTTTAAATTTTAGGGATGTTAGTATTTTTTCTGTGCTCTGTTTTATTTGTTTCATGATTTATCTTTTGGTTTTTGCTTTGGTTTTCTGGTTTAAGTTTCACTAAAATTCTGTTTTTATTTCAATATAGTTAATTTATCAAATATTTGAGTTCTTTGCTTTTGGACTTTGAGGTATATTTAGAAAGTCTTCTATGTTCTCTAGTGTTTTATGAAATACACCCATGGACCCTGTTAACACTTGTATAATTTCAGTTTTAGTACTTAATTCTTTGGAATATTTTGGATTTATTACCTTTTATAATGGCAGGACCTAGATTTATACTTTTTTGAAAGTTTATTAATTTGTCCCACTACAATTAATTTTAAAATTCCATCTTGTCCCACTGATTTGAGTTGCAACTTTTCTTTTTTTAAATTAATTTTTTGTACTCCTTTTTAAATTATTTTGTTTGTTCTAATCAATTATAAATGACAGTAGCATGCATTTTGACACATTGTACACAAATGGAGCACAAATTCTTAATCCTCTGGCTATACATGGTGCTGAGTCACACCAGTAGTGTAATTATATATGTATATTTGTTAATAATGTCTGTCTCATTCTACCCTGCTCCCATCCCCACCACCCCACCTTCTGCACAATCCAAAGTTCCTTCATTCCCCTCCCCACCTGGGTCACTATGGATTAACATCCACTTAACAGAGAATACATTTGGCCTTTGGTTTTTTGGGATTTACTTATTTCACTTAGCATGATATTCTCTAGTTCCATCCATTTACCTGCAAATGTCATAATTTTATTCTACTTTAAGGCTGTGTAATATTCCATTGTGTTTATATACCACATTTTCTTTATCCATTCATCTGTTTAAGGGTATCTAGGTTGGTCCCATAGTTTAGTTACTGTGAATTGAACTGCTATAAACATTGATGTGACTGCATCACTGTAGTATTCTGATTTTAAGTCCTGTTGGGTGTAAACTGAAGAGTGGGATAGCTGGTTCAAATGGTGGTTTCATTTCAAGTCTTCTGCGGAATCTCCATACTGCTTTCCATAACGGTTGCACCAATTTGCAGTTCTACCAGCAATGTATGAATGTACCTTTTTCCCCTCACCCTTGCCAACACTTATTGATTTTATTCTTGATAATTGCCATTTTGACTGGAGTGAGATGAAATCTTAGATTAGTTTTGATTTGATTTCTCCAATTGATAGAGATGATGAACTTTTTTCATATTTTTATTGATTATATTTCTACTGTGAAGTATCTGTTCAGTTCCTTGGTCGATTTATTGATTGGGTTATTTGGGATTTTTTGGTGTTAAGTTTTTTGAGTTCTTTATGTATCCTGGAGATTAGTGCTCTGAGGTGTATGTGGTAAAGATTTTTCCCATTCTGTAGTCTCTCTCTTCACATTATTGATTGTTTCCTTTACTAAGAAGAAGATTTTCAGTTTGAATCCAACCAATTTATTGATTCTTAATTTAACTTCTCGAGCTTTAGCAGTCTTGTTAAGGAAGTCAAGTCCTAAGCCAACATGATGAAGAATTTGGGCCTACTTTTTCTTTTATTAGGAGCAGGACTGAGTTGCAATTTTTCTAGATATCAAATTTCTCCACATATTTAAGTAATTCTAAGTGTTGTATCTGTCATAATGGTCTGTCAAAAAATGAAAGAATGATACGTTTTAATTTGTGGAGATTATAATGTGATAAATATTTTATAAACTAAATGGTTATGATTTGTTACAATTTTTTTATAGTCATTATTATTATTCTATATTATTGTTTAAGTCAATTGGTCTGGAACTGTATTTGAGGACTGAGTAGGGTGTATCTTTACTGAGATTTCATTTACATTACATATAATTTTTAAAATTAAAGTGTCTTTGTGTGAATTTCTGGAGTATCTAAAAGTTTTCTCCCAGATGCATTTTGTATATTTTTGTTATTTTGTTACATTTTCACAGAAGGGAAAATAGGACCTAGGAGATTTTCCTTGTAAATCATCTGTAAATGGGAATTTTGAAAATTGTACCAATTAAGTATTGTACATAAAAAATACATCATGAGTTCCAATTTCTGCTCCAATAAGAACTTGCATGTCACCACCCTCATCTTTACAACAAGAAAAAACTGAACCATGTACTATGTCTTTGACCCACCGGAGAACCAAGGTCACATGAGCAATTGTTACCCCAACATGGAGTGATGAGCATATCTGAAGAGATGCAGCAACTGAGATCTGCTTACCTGGAATGATAACCGCTAGAATCACAGACTGATAGGAATATGCAAGTTATAATTTTGATGAATTGCTGGAGGCCACGTGGAGACGAGTGTGAGGATGAGAAGAAGCTATTGAAGGCTGCAGTCTCAGGGGAACTCCACAATTTTGTGATCTTTTCTTCCAGAAACCCCACCAGATTTATAGTAAAGGTCCAAGAAAGATTTGCGCTTGGCTTTGGCTGGGAGAGGGGAAGAGTAACACTCATGGAACATGCCAGAGACTTCTCCATTACAAATGCCTCCTTTGCAGGGGAAAGGATTTTGCCAGAGCCAAATTCTGAGAAGAACTCCCCTCAGTCTTCTAATCTTAACACACAGGGAAATAGGCATCAGGCTTCATGGAAATAATTTCAGATGCTGCAGCCAGAGAAAGGAATAGGTGCTAATGGTAAAAAGCAATGCAACTGGAGAACACAGAAGGGTAGAGTCCCCAGACAGCCCACAAGGGTGCTGGACTTGATCAGAAGGTGATAGATTCTTCTTTCCTCTTACCTTGCCACCACACAACAGGGTGTGGTGACAGAAGTAGGTTGTAGCTGAAAGATCCAGATTGTTTATGAATAGGTGGACTTCGGGAGGACTGAAGTCAAGTGAAGGGGCAAAAGCAAGGGCACTAGAAGAACTTGGATTTGAAATCTGTCAGATAGACTCATCACGGGAGAGATTGGATATGCTTTCATGTTATGAGAATTTAGACAGGAATGAGAGAAAACCCAGACACTTAAAATCTTGATTTAAAAAAAAAATCATATTTATCATTTCAGTCAAAATACACATATTGATATTTGTTCTTGTGTGTACAATTCATATTATTATTATAGACGAGTGGTTACATCCGAGCAACCCAGCAATGACTGTGTCTTGTACTTATAGGCATCTCTGCTGGAAATTTTTGCATAATTTTGTTGTGATTTTTAATTTTACAAACATTTCACACAGAGTCCTGGAGAGTTTTATAATGAAACTCCCTCCAAAATCCACATGCACATATTTACTCATACTGCTCTTTTTTTTAAAAGGTAGCGGGAACTGCTGTTTTGGTGATGTTTTTACATTTCCTTTGTGGTCTTGATGGAACATGTTAACGTTTATCAGCAATTGCCTATGACTGCAAGTTTCCTTCTGTGATGAGTATCTGATTGTTCTTAGGAAGTATGTCAAAGAAATGACCTTTAAGAAAATACTTAAGCAAGAATCTTTGGTTATAACTTTTACTCTGTTCTTTGAATCTGACAACTTTCATACTCATGTTCCTTAAGTAATACTCAAAATGGTTTTGTTTGCTTGTGTGTTTTCTTTTTTAAAAAATACTACAAAGTAGGTAGGTAAAATGAGATATGTCTAAGATAGAATGTTATTGCCAAAATTGAGAAGGAAACTAGTAATAATCAAAATACATTTCTGTGTGTGTGTGTGTCTGTGTCAGAGAATCTTAAAAATGTTTCAATTTAAAATATTGCTTATAAGTGAAGACAGGAGATCCTCAAATTGCAGGTGATTGAGATTTGTCTTTACGGTAGAAATGAAACTAAGAATCACACACACATATATACATGCATACGTACACACATATGTAATGATTTAAATACTAAAATTTGACATTTTCTTTCCAGTTCAGTTCAAAAAATTGAGAGAAATAATATTTCAAGTAACATCAGCATTCAGTTTGCTGGAAAGAAGTCAGGTTTAGGTTTGAGTAAGGCTAGTTCATCAAGCTTTGTCATGATATGGATAAATTAAATTTTAAGAGTTCTAGAGGTCTGAATCTGCCTCAGAATTTGATATTAAAGCTTCATTCTCATTGTGGTAGTATCAAAAGGTGGGACTTTTAGAAGGTGATCAGTTATGAAGGGCCCACCCTCATGAATGCATTAGCACCTTATAAAAGTCCAGGGACTAACTGAGGCAACTTGTTGCCGTGACATCGCTTCTACTTCACGATAACACCTGGATGGATGGCATCTCTTAGGAGTGGATCTTCAGGCACAGCACATGCAGGTGCCTTGGCCTTGGAAAGCCCAACCTCTGGAACTGTGAGAAATAAATGTAAATTGTTTATAGATTGCCCAACTGTGACCTTTTGTTATAGCGGCACAAATAGAAAAAGGCAAAGATCCTCTTCCTAATTTGGTTGCCCTGGCACCGAGGATGATGTCCTCTTGAAAGAAGACAGAAAAGGTACCCCTAGTTTTAAACACATAAATTAGATTTCTGGTGCATCCTCACTCTCTTCTAAACTTTCCCAGTTTAAAATTCATGATTTCCTTTCTAATTTCAGTCCTCTCGCTCAATGATTTCTTTCCCCACAAAGAGTCCTAAAATGCCCCAGTTCTGCACATTTGCCCATGTATCATGTCCTCTCATCAGTTGTTCTGAGTACCTCTGTACAGGGTCAGTGTTGCCATGACAAACTCAGAGGCAGGTGGTCCTGAAGTCCCTAAGTGACACTTCCTGTTAAAGTGCTTTTGCTCACCACCATCCTCCTGATGCTGATCTCTGCTGGCTACAGTGTGCTCTGAGGGCAAGTGGGCATCTCTCCTCATTACGCCATGTTTAGCTGGACATAAAAAGTGATGCACAGCAATTATACAAGTAGGCCTGACCTAATTCATTGTTATTGCCCTTGAATTCATTCTGTGTTCATGAACATGTGCATATTTGTCTCATGTACACACATTGACATACCGTATTATTTTCCTATTACTGCCAGAACAAATTATCACAAACTTATTGACTTAAAAAAATACAAATGTATTCTCTTATAATTTTGGAGGATGGAAGTCCAATACGTGCCTCACCAGTGTAAAGAAGAATAAAATTATGACATTTTCAGGTAAATGGATGGAGTTGGAGAATATCATGCTAAGTGAAATAAGCCAATTCCACAAAACCAAAGGCCGAATGTTTTCCCTGATAAATGAATGATGATACATAGTGGGGGTGGGAGGGTGGGAGGTAAGAGAAGAATGGAGGAACTTTGGATTATGTAGAGGGAAATGAGAGTGGGGAGGGGACAGAGGTATGAAAGATGGTAGAATGAGACAGACATTGTTACCTTATGTACATGTATGATTACATGAATGGTGTGAATCTACATTGTGTACAACCATAAAAATGAAAAGTTGTACCCCATTTATGTACAATGAATCAAAATGCAGTCTGTAAAAATAAAAAAAAATTTAAAAAATCAAACTGTTGACATGGCTTTGGAAGAGATTTTTTTATTTTTAATGCCTTTTTAAGTTGCTAGAGGCTGTTCACATTCATTGGCTCATAGGTCCTTCCCCAAACCTTCAACGTCTGAGATTTTCTCCACTAGCATAATTTTAACACTGAATTATCCATCTCTTTCTTCCATATTTGTGAACCCTGTTATTACATTGTTACTACCTGGATAACCCATGCTGATCTCCCCATTTTAAGTTATTTGATGAGCAATCTCAATGACATCTTTGCCTAAATTCTTTGCTATGTAACATAACATGTCCATAATTCTAGAGTTTGGGGTGTGGACATCTTTGAAAGAAGAAAAAAGAGGTAGAGAATTCAGTGTTAAAATTATGCCAGTAGAGAAAATCTCAGTCATTGAGCCAATGAGTGTTAAGAAGAGAGTTTGGTTCTATGACAATATATCAGGCCCATGGTAAGAATAATTTTGAGTCCACACGTATTTTTTTGTTCATACAGATTTCCCTTATAGTCTCTCTGAGTGATATCTAAATTTTAGAACTCAAATTGATAATGAAAATGTAATGTAATTGTGAAAAGAGGAGAAAACAAGTGTTTTGTTGTTTCTTTGTTAGTTTGCTTTGGTTTGATCTCCAAATTCATTCATGTCCTTTGTATCCTCACTACTGGTTCAAAAGACTTTTTAAATATGGTGATATCTAAAAGTTATTCTCTGAGTCTCAGTCAAATGAATGACAAATACTACAAAATGGATGATATGAATAATTTTCCCATCAGTGGAAAGCCTTCCAGAGCAGTGTTTCCTAAGTGTTTAGAACACAATTTATTTTTAGAATATCAATATATTTTTATATCATAAGAATTGTGATTCTTTCAACAAAAACTATAGTGATTTTACTAAAGTTTTTAAATAAATATGTGTATTACTCATTATGATGAATCTATATGTTCCAGACCATGATATTTATTGATACACAGTGCAATACTACATATTACTCATATACAGTATCAGTACTACATAATAATAATAATATATGTGGCTTTGTACACAAAGATGTTCAGGTTCATAAGAACTTTGTAGTAACTCTGAACTCCAGAAAACCATAATAAACCAGATATCAAACTGTTTCATAAGTCAAAAATCTCTTAAATCTATCTTTCTAATCCCCATGAATTATGACGATTATTTTTGTTCAGGAATGTTATTGCTTCATTTTTGTACTTCAATAGAAGAAACAAGAACCTAAAATCTACATGGAAAAGGTGTTGACAATTCTAATGAAGAAATATGCACGTAAATTGACGTTTTCATCCTCATCTCTAGCAGTTTTCTAGTATAAAATAAAAGGTGCAATTTTAAACTAATTTAATTTACAGAACTTAAAAAACATCAATACTACAAAGTAATTAAACTTCTATCAGAACGAATTTTTTAAAATGGTTGGGCCAAATGCACATTAAAAATTTGCTTCTGATTTAAGCCTTCTAGAAACTGTATGTTCACTTATAATAAATCCAATTCTGTATAGGTGAATAATGTTGATTAAGCATTCATATTAAACTTTCTACCTGAAACCTCAAGTACATTGTTTCACTGAGTTCTCTGTGCTGAGGAAATATCTGTGATTTATGGAGACATAATTGGAAAACACCTCTAAAAAGGAGTGCATTAGATGGAGATTTACAAGCTCAACAATTGTCAATGGATAAATATTGCATTCAGTGGATTATCAAAACCTTCCATTCAATTTTCCTTTCTCTTCTGATTTCCACTTTTTGGCAGAACTACCATTTACTAGAGTCATCATTACAAAAAAATAAGGAAAGTTAGAATTTTAAGTAATTATAATTTAAAAAATCCCTGTTTACATATTGAGATTTACTTAGAAGAAGAAAATGGAAAACAAATTGTACTCATATAATCAAAATAATGGATTAAATTAGATTATTGAAAATTTAGGTTAGTAAAAATAAAGGTCAAATTTTGTGATTTGTCTAATAAAATAAATCTCTCCACCTTTCTCATTCATTAGTACCTTTAGAAGTTTTATATCTCAGTTAAGATTTGAACTGAAGTCCTTAGATTTTAAAATTAGTCCCCCAAGTTTGCCTAGATGGTGAATTTAAGTTGTTTTGACTTGAATCCTTCTGAGATGTGTACTCTGGGCTTTTTTGATCAAATAATGGAGGTAAGAGTTTATTTTGAAAGAATTTCTTATCTGGATATAAGATTATTGTAGTCCTATCATTGCAGAAATAGCATTCACAATTTGTAATTCCATAATAGCTCAATTTTCCTCAAGTCAGAAGGAGAAGGGGAATTATGCAATAGAAAGACACTGGCATATTTCCATTGCTAAAGGCTAAGGATACGGAACATTTACAGATTAAATAGTGCGTAAATTTTAGTTTATGTGCCTATTATAGCCACTGTCGACAGGAAACAGGATGCACACAGTGTGAGATGTGGCTTGCAGCGCCACTGGAGGCTTGTTCTCAGAAATTTACCAAGTTTACTGCCATTAACAGCATGCGTATTAGGAACCTACCATTCTGGTTTATTTACATAGCTAAGCCATGTATTGAGAATTAAACATTTATCATGCACCTTTCTTAAATTATTGATAAATCTTTTCTCAAAAGAATATTAATCTCTAAAAACCATTCATGCCTAAGAAGGGCATCTTCTTTTCCATGGTGTATTAAAAATATTTTTGAAGTAACATTTTTGTAAACCAGAAAATCTATATTGTTGGTTTACAAATTTAGGTTTGTGATAAAAATATTACCAGCGCTTTCAAAAATATTGTGTGATTCGAGAATTTTTGCTTTTTCCTTTGAAAGCTATGTAGAGGCATAAAGCTGAGCTTAGTCTAGATTAGATATTGAAATGATAAAAATGTGTTTTGAATTGGTTAGATGTTGCCAGTTAATATTTAGTTGAAGAAATGCAATGACAGCTGTAAAAAGCACAGATTCTAGCTTGAGTCTGTCCTGTGTTCCTCATTGTGTGACTACTCCTGTTTGGCTCCAGTCACTTAGACTCATTGTACTTGTTTCCTCATTTTTTAAATGGTGATAACAATAGTACTTACCTCAATTGGCTGTCAAGAGGATTGAATGAGTTAATATAGGTAAAGCACTTAAAACATCGCCTGACATCTTATAAGTGCTTTTTTTGAAAAAAGTGTATTAACTCATTTATTATAGTAAGTGGTCGGTACATACCAGGTACTGTGCTATCCTAGAGTCTCAAAGGCAAATAATTTGTGCTTCCTGTTCTCAAAGAATTTATAATGTAGTCTGGGACAATGGATCTTACATAGATTACGTCAATATAATGTGTTAAGGGTCATAATGTGAAATTTGTGCTGGATGCTGTGGGAGAAGCTTTGTTGCTTGGAGTTGGGGGAAGGTATCATCGAATCGTGGATCTTAGCTGTTTCTTAAAGATAAGTTATTCAAGTGAAGAAGCTGGAAAAGGGCATTTCAGTTAGAAAGCAGCATAAAAGAAGACACAAAGGCATGAAATAATATGATGTGTGCAGTTCAGAACTTCTATCAATTCCATGTCAGAAAGGTTGATGACTGATATAGATAACTCTGCATGCTCCCCCCAGCTCCCACACCCTTGGCTTGCCTAGGATAAATCAAATACTTTTAGATTCTCCAGCTCAATACAGTGCTTACTTCTCCTTTTAAGATAAACAAACCAGAAAACAAAGACTTCAGGATAGGTACTTTACTTTAGAGTTGATCCCAGAAAACACAAATGAAAAGGTGCTGCAAAAGAAGCATTAAGAAAGAAAAGCAAATGGGATGTGTGTTAATAAGTGGGTCTCTATTTTGGACACCTGGGATGCATCCCTTATGAAAAACCATGTGGAACTGTTCTGTGGAAGCTGGATAGTGATATTTATGCATCAACTCCCCTACGCCCACCCACCCACACAACGTATGGACATTTGTCCTTGAAGCAACCTTTCCCATGAACTTCAGTTGCACATGCCCTAGGCCAGTAAGCTCTGGCCAGTAAGTTCTGGGGCTGGAATTAGCTCTCATGCAGGGAAGGAGAGGTGTCTTGTTAGAGTGGAGTGCTATCGACATGGCAAAAACTATTCTCTACAACTGCCGGTGAATTCAAAGGCAGACTTAGGAATTAGGGTAGTAAAGACCCATCACAGTCAAATTTAGGTAAATTATCAGTCTTTCAAAGACTTGGGAACTTGGGATTCTCTTGTTTTTGGTATGAGGAATGAGAGGAGCGTAAGTGGAGATTTGATATAAGTATGGAGAAGTGGAAGAGATCATTGAACTTCTGTCAGACCATGTAATGCTTCCAGTTTATCTTGTATTCTGAAGAAAGATCTTTAAAGTGGTTTCAATAGAATGTAAAATGTTTCCATTTGCATTTTGGATCATTTTCTTAGATTTTAAACATCATCTTTAACTGGAAAAATTATATATATTTAGATATTGGTTGAATGCAATTTAAAAATGGGACTTGGCCCATACATGAAGATCTAGATTTAGCAAAAATCAAAAAGAATTGGAGTTTGCATTATGATCTTTATAGAACTAAACTTACTTTTAAAAATATTTTAAATGGGTTTAAAGACTAAACTATAGTATTTTTCAAAGCATAGAGTAAAATTTCTATATTGTGAAGTTTTATTTTTCTTAATCATGATATCACATACTGATTATAATGCAAAATTTGTTGCTTATATTGGTGAATGTGTGTATTTATGGCCCTGTGTTATGCATAATACCTGAATAATACAAGCAACCTACCTTTTAAATTATTTTTATAATTGTATGCTATTTTGGATCTAAGTATTAAAGAAGACAATTGCATAATGTTCATTCTAGCTATAGTCTTCAGTCAGTGGAGGTCTTCCAGAGAAATGAGAGCTAAAATATAAATTAATGATTTCTAAGTAGTTTATTCTCAGTTTTAGGATTTAATATTGATTATATGTGAACAATTATATAGATTTAATAAAAGAGTAATTGCTTCAAAGATGATTTTTAAGCAAGGACTAAAGTTGTGTAGCAAGTGTGAGCCAGGTACTTTAAGTTAGCATTTTGAACTTCTGTTGACAATCCCTTTAATAACACTGTCCATTTTCTGAAAATTCTTATTATTACTTTCTAATTTTAAATGCAAATCCATTGACAGAGAAAGAGATCACACTCTGCATTTCCCTTTGGCATTTTTAGTATGCACATTAACCACATTAAATAATTTCTGTGAGTGGAGATAATTTAAATGGGGAATCCATGCATAAATCAATCTGAATAAGTGTGAACACATTCACTAGAATATCAGTTATTGTATCAGACCAGTTATATGTTTGTTTACATTCTATGTAGTATCTAAAATAGTGGTTCTTCACTTCTGAAAAGAAATGCTATTTCACTTAAATATGCATGTGTGTGTTTTGTATATATGTGTCTTGGAGTATGTGTTCATACGTATATTACATGTATTTCTATGGAGAGATAACTATTGTTAAGATATTTCAACTTTGCCTATTTCTTATAATGCTTTTTAAATTCTAAGTACATTTTTTTTCCATTGGTTGATTATTGGGAGCTATTTAAGTACTATATACTTTGACCACAAAACACACACATTTCCTAAAATCCCATTCTGTGGATGAGGAAGTTGCTATCTAAGTCTGTGAACTTAGCAGTGGTACTGCACAGTGCTAACAGGTAGAAGGAACAACTGCTAAATTATTAAGATCCAGGTAGTTTAGCACTGTCCTCAGCGTGGTTTCCACGGCAATGAGGAGGAGTTTCCTCTTAAGACGCTTCTTTCAGGCATCTTAGGACAATTACCACATAAGCCAAGTTCAAGAGTCATTTCTCCATATAAAGCATAAACAAAGTAATACAAAAAACTCTGTTATACAAACAATACACAAAAAGTGAAATTTGTAATGGTAGTATGTTGTATGAAATTAAAAGAATAATTTTTTTAAAAAGCTACAGCATTTCCATGGTACATAATTTATGGTTGGCATTGTTCTGTCCTGATGACAAAGAAAAGCAGCCACACTTACATTGCTCAAACATTTTTTTAAAAAAACAATATTACTCCTTATCTTTTCTTTGTCATTGCTGGGTAAATTAAAACTTCATATGGAACAGTATTATTTTACAATATATTCTTTGTGTTGACATGTTTATATTCTCAGAGGAAGACTACTGCACAAACTGATAATTCTTTTCTACTGTGATTGGTCCTTGACTCACTCAGTCTTTCTCAGTCATTTCTGCAAGAGACTTCACCACTTTGAGTGCAATATTGTAACACAGGTAATTTTCTACTTTTAGTGGCAGGTTGGGAACATCTAAAGGTGACTGGTGTAGAGCATGTGTCTACTTTTACTGAGATAAATATTTATACAGCTTACTTTGATTTGTTTATATTCCGACAGGAAAGCCATTCAATCACCTCAGAAAAGTCCATTTATCCATTGAATGTTCAAGATCTATCTCATCAACCAACTGTGCAGATGGAATATACTCTAGATTTATAAATACACCTTCATCACTGTATTTTTGTAGGGCTCCTGACCCCAGGATTATACTTTTTATCAGAATAGGGCATTACCTTTTAGCCAGGGGTCAATCAAGGTGGGATGGGGTGGGAAGGAAGCTTCTGGATGGTTGAAAAGGGGGAAAAAAGACTCTTCTTGGCATATTAACATACCAAGTGAATTCTAAGTAGTGGATAGTCTCAGTTATGGTTAAGATACATTTGCCTTATACTTGTTTCATTTCCTGATTAGACTCAGAAGATCTACCTTTTTCCTTCTTTCTATCTGAAATTCCTAAAGCTTCCTCCACCTTAACTGACATAGGCTAAAGGGAGGCTGAGAAAGAATGTCGTCGGATCCTGGGAGAAAGCTGGAGTTGAGATTTTGCTTATCCTGAAGGGAGTGCAGGGGACAGAGAGGTACCTTGGATTCTCTTTTATGCCAGTTGAATAAATAAGACAATAAACTGATAGGCAAATATTTACACATGTGTTCAAAATGTGTATTATTTTACTAAATAAAAATGATAAAGGAGAAGTAGCATCTGTTGTGCATCTGCAACATGCCAATCATTTTGCATATGTTTTCATGCTTCATTTTCAAACAACATTGAAGGAAAGGCACTATGATCAGTCTTAGTTCTCAGATGAGCCAGGTGCTACTGTGGGAGGTTACATCACCTTCTTTAAGTCAGTTAATAAGTAAAGAAATCCAAAGTCCCATACTGGTCTCTCCACTAATTGCTTGAATTCAAATTCTTCAAAAAACATACTTTTTTTTGGTATATAAACTTGAGCTTATACAAAGTTTCTAAAGTATATTTTCCTAAAGGCAATAATTTTAATTTTCTTTCTTTTCCCCAAGTCCCATACCATTCAGTTCTATTTCATTTGTACCAATGAAATTACCAATATGATTTTGCAAGGCTAGCATGTTTAAATGCAAGTTAAATGACTTGGAATTAAAAGATATTCATGAACATTTCCTGAGGTATTTTAAAATTGCATAAACTTTCAGTTCTTTATGGATTTGTGAGAGGGTATCATATTTACTAAGCTAAGCTCTGGTTTTATTAGGAAAACAAAATCTTTTCTCTCTCACCTTCTCACATTGAACAAAAAAAAAAAAAAAAAAAAAAAAAAAAACTCCTTAAAGACTACCATTGTCAGGCTACAGTGTCTGCCTTTCCAAAGGCTTTGTCAAAAATGCTGAAGAAGCAATACACTACCTGGGTAAATCCTACATGTAATGAATAAGTATAAAATTGCACAGTTGCTTCTTACTACTCTTACAAGATCCAAGAGCTGCCTGTAATAGCCAGTTTTGATGGTCCCACATTCTGACAGGGAAAAAGTCTACTCAAATAACCTGTCCAAATCTAGAAATTCTGTTTTATTTCCTGATTTTGCTAACTTGACTCTCAAATAAGTCTTCTTTTCTATCAGGAAATTATTGAACCAGTCTTTAAAGCACCTTTGATGTTTATAAGAAATGCAAGCCCAGATTTGCTACCCTGTTGTATACAAATTTTAAGAAATAATATTTACTTTACCAATTATGTAACATTTTAAAAACCCAAATTTCTCAATATCCTTCAAAGTAATATCTACTTTGATCACTACCTCAATGAGCCTTTGGCTATATGACTCTAATACCTGAATGTTTCACGTCCAGTTAATTAATCTTTTGGGTGTGATTGTGTGACCATTCACATCCCATCCTAGAGCAATGTGGGACACAAGTTATGGTACTGTAATAAGCAGGATCATGCTATGTAATTTGTGGGGCCCACTACAGAATAAAAATGCAGGGCCTGTTCAAAAGTGAGTTAGAATTTTAAGATGAAAACAGAACATTAAGGCAAATGCTAGTAACTTCTTAGCATTGAATTCTTGGCCACTGTGCAAGTCACATGCCTCGGAAGCTTTCCCAGCTATGAAGTTTCAGCTACTTGGTTTGCTACCATGGTTTCTTGTTAATGATCCCAATTCTAGATATCCTTTAATAGTTGTATTACAAAAAAGTGTCCATTATTAATTCTGTTTACAAATAAGGAAATATTAAGTTGATAAAAATGTAAATCTATTGTTCATATTAGTTTTTTAGGATATCTCTGAAATACACTTCTAAGTAAACAAACTCTCTGTTAGACTTGTTCAGATGAAGTACTAAAACAAATACTATTATGATCTATCAAACCTATTTTGAGCTTCACTTACAGAGATAAGTGCTGAATGCCTTTAGAAAAATGCTTTTTGTTGTCATTATGTTAGCAAATCTCTAGGATCCTGTACAAAAGGAACAGATCATTTTCTTGTATTGCAGGCTGATCATATGCCCAATATTTTCTATACAGATGTACCTAACAGACACAATGGAGGTTACAACTCTTGACCTTGGTTTGTTCTTCTCATCTCATCTTTCAATGCATATTTTTATATGCCATAATACATATAGATCCTTTGAATAATTTATTCCAAATTAGTCACTATTTTTCATGAAAATGAATTTATTTATTTACTTTTTATTTTTTTTAATTTTTACAGGCTGCAGTTTGATCCTCTGTATGCAAATAGGGTACAACTTTTCATTTCTCTGGTTGTATATGATGTATACCAAACTAGTTGCTCTGGATATGTGATATGTGATTTCTTTTTTTTTTTTTTGGTGCCAGGGATTGAACCCAGGGACACTTAACCACTGAGCCACATCCCCAGCCCTTTTTTGTATTTTATTTAGAAACAGGGTCTCAATTAATTGCTTAAGTCCTCACTAAGTTGCTGAGGCTGGCTTTGAACTTGTGATTCTCGTGCTTTAACCTCCCAAGCTGCTGGGATTACAGGCATGTGCCACTGCACCAGGCACTATGATTACTTCTTATTTCATAGTTAGTATGTTTAGTTTAAAGTAAAACATAAAATTCAAGCATGACAAAAGATAGCCCACGTTTTTGCCACTCTGATTTACCTACTAAGTTTTAATCTTGGGATATGCTCCTCTACTTTTTTCCTCTGGCATTTAAAATGGGAGAGTGCACTGTATATATTTCTATACACATTTCTCATACACAATATATCAGCAACATTTTTGTAGGTCAGTAAACATTATATTATATAACTTTTAATAATTGCATTGTAGTCCAGTGTACAGTCATAATGGAATTCATACAGCTCTCCTTCTGTAGCTGGAAGTAAGGACCTTTATCACTTACCATTTCCAGTCCTTTTTCTCTTAATCTCTCTGGTGAAGGTATTCTCTTATCTATCAGTTCCAGCCTTGACTTTTCAATTATCATTTAGTTTGCAAGAAAGTCATTGCATGGTTTTTTAACTTCAGTTTCTTTTTAGATGTAACTACACCTCTGCCTCTTAGATCTTCATTCAACTGTGACTCAGTCCTGCCTGTGTCCCTGTCCCCCTTCACTGCCCTTGTGGGCAGGTCCCAAGCTAGTATATGAATTAGTACATTACACAATAATGCATTTTTTATAAGTATTTGTTAATATTTAGTTATAAGGTACTATAATCAGTAGAAAATAGTAAGACAGGAAGAAGAATCTTCCTTACTTTACAGGAGACAAATAGGAAGTAAACATATATAAATGATTTTAGATAATGAAAAATGTTGTTAAGAAATGTACCCAGGGAAGTGGAGCACTTTACATCAGATAGGCAGAGAACACCTCTCCTAGGAGAAGGAACTAGCTATGCACACATCGAGGGCAAAGCACCCACCTAGAAGGAATGGCATGTGCAGGACCCAGTGAGAATGGAAGGCATCAATTAAAATTAAGGTTCAGGGGGGAAGTAATGTGACCTTTTAATAAGTTAATAAAACTCAAACAAACTCATGCTGTAAATCAAGATAGGAGTGTAGGTGACTGGGTGAGGTCAAGGAGAAAGTGTAAATCTCTGGGTTCATGAGGCTAAGACGTTGAGAAGTCAGGATTTTGGGCAGATCATCTTCATGGGTACTGGAGTCTCCAAGAATGATGACAGGGACATTGTTGTTGAGATGAATCAAAATTAGATTTAGCTATTAAAGCTGAGACACCAAGGCTTTCAATTACTTCTCCAAAGCAGAACATAGTCATACAACTGCATTATAGGTTAAAACAAGCTTCTTATTAAGAAGAAAGGGGAGACAGAAGTTAAAGTAATGATAAGCCTTTGTCTCATTGCCTTACTCTTAGGTATGAAACTTTAGAAGAGGCTTCTGCATAGTTTTCTTTAAGTTTGATGAAAAAAGTACTGGCTTGGGTCTTGATAAAATTTCATCTCTACTTCAAAGCTAATCCTGAAACTGTTGATAATAAATGAATCAATATAAAAGTGACTAGATGAACATTACTTATCAAGCTTAAATATTTCTATTTCAAATTTCCAATAGTCTATAAATTCACATTATAGTATTTCTTGACAGTCCACATGTGCAATGCTAGTGCTCAGTGCACTAGAAAAGCATAGACCAACTGTATTAGCTCTGCTGTCAATACCTGTGTAGTATATCCAAAGGCAATTTCTTTTAACTTAGAGAACTCCATATTCCTTCTCCTCCATGATCAACACCTGTGCTCTACACCCAGAACAACATAATAGCTGATAAATAAAAATCTAAAATGTTGCTTCTCACATTAATGGTCTGGGAGCTGTGTCATAGATATCTAAACATATGGTTCCTTTAAGATAGTGGGTAGTTAAATCATTTCTACCCATTTTTTTAGTTGAAGGCTATGTGGGAGTCATTAAATGGATGACTGAATGGTCTCAAAGTATGGTGGAATTGCAAATTTATGACCTTCTATACCTTTTGTGGACCCATGAGACTAGTGCATGGGTTTAGCCAGAGGGCTATGAACAGAGATCAATTCTGTACTAGGCAATGAATGGCAGAGAAAGACACTAGAACATTCTCAAGTTTCTTCTTATAACATATGCTAGGCAAATCCAAGATGCATCACCAAGATTCCTGCCCCTAGGGTACCTTTCCTGATCATGCCCTCACCTTAATGTGGACAAGACCTATAAAAATGATGGTGTATCATTCCTGTGTTAGATTACAAGCATACCTCGGAGATGTTGTGGATTTGGTTGAAGACCGTCACAATTAATATTGCAATAAAGTGAGTCATGTGGAATTTTTGGTTTCCCAGTACACATAAGAGTTATGTTCATACTGTAGTCTATTAAATGCACAGTAGCATTATGTCTAAAAAGTAGTACCTACCTTCGTTAAAAAAACTTTATTGCTTTAAAAAAATGCTAACAAATATCTGAGCCTTCAGTGAGTCCTAATCTTCTTGCTAGGAGAGGGTCTTAGCACTTACTGTGGGACTTGGTGGTTGCTGAAGGTTGGGGTGACTATAAAAATTTCTTCAAGTTAGATAGCAGGGAAGTTTGCTGTACCCATGGACCCTTTCATTAAAGACTCTCTGATGGTATTCAATGATGTTTGACAGCATTTCCTTTTAATAGCACTCCTTTTCAACTTAAAGTCAATCCTCTCAAAGTGTACTGCTGCTTTATCAACTAAGTTTATGTAATATGCTAAAATCTTTGTTGCCATTTCTAAAACTTTCACAGCTTCTTCACCAGGAGTAGATTCCATTTCAAGAGACCATTTTCCTTGTTCTTCTATAAGAAGCAACCTTCCATCAGTTAAGGTAGTATCATGAGATTGTGGCAATCTTCAGGATCCACTTCCAATTTTAGTTTTCTTATTCCATTTTTAGAGCACAGGAAGAGTAGATTAGGGTAATTCTACAGAGCCCTAAGATTTTCATGATGGGAAGTGAACTTTGGCTTCAACTTAATGTCATCGACTCTGCTGGCCCCTCCCTAAAGACACATCATCTTGGGGCTTTCGAGGCAGGCACTACCTTCTCTTGCATTCTGGAAATACTGAATGGAATCTTCTTGCAATATAAAATTGCTCTACAGTGAAGAACCATTGAAAGTGAGCCACCAGTGAGTGTAGTGAGACCTGGGTAACTTGCAGCTTCTACATCAGCACCTGCTGCTTCACCTTGCACTTTTATGTAATGGAGAGGCTTCTTTTCTAAACTTGATACCAACCCATACCCGCTCCAGACTTTTCTTCTGCAGCTTCTTCACCTCTCTCAGCCTTAATAGAATGGAACAGAGTAAGAGATAAGGTTGTAATTTAGGAGATTGTTATGACTGGTTTGATTTTCTCTTCAGATTCCTAAAATTTTTTCACACCATCAATGAGGCTCTTATGCTGTCTTACAACTTGTGTGTTCACTTGTCTTCTAAGAACTTTTCCTTTTCATTCTGAGCTTGTCTAACTCTTTGGTGTCAGAGGCCTAGTGTGGGCTCATCTTAACTTTCAACATGCCTTCAGTGCTGAGTCTAATCCTTCTAGCTTTTGATTTAAAGTGAGAAATGTGCAAATTCCTTTCATTTGAACACTTAGAAGTCACTGTAATGATATGAATTGCCCTAATTTCTCTATTACTGTATCTAAAAAGTAGGGAGACCCAAGACGAGGGGAAGGGTGAAGGACCAGCTGGTTGGTGGAGTAGTTTTAACATAAACACACATTTATTAAATAAGTTCACCATCTTATGTGTATGTGTTGTGATGTCCCCAAATTATTATAATAGTAACATCGAAGATCTCTGATTCTGAATCACCAAAACAGATATAATAGCAATGGAAAAAATTTATATATTGCAAGAATTACCAAATTGTGACACAGAGCTTTGAAGTGAGCAGACTGTTGGAAAAATGGAGTTGCTAGACTTGTTTAACACAGGGTTGCCAACAAACCTGCAATTTTTAAAATATGCAATTTCTATGAGGCACAATACAGAGTAGTGTAAAATAAATAAAATACATCTGTATATTATTGGCAAAGTTGAAGAGATGTAATTCAGGTCCCTATTCAGTTGACTTGAATTAATCAAAATCTACATTGTGCACAACCATAGAAACAAACAAATCCCAAAACATTGATCAAATCATGTGATCACTTATAATAGAAATTTTCAAAATGACTCTTTAAATTAAGGTGTTAGCTTAGGTGGTAAGGAAACTGTTATTATGGTAGAATGAGACAGACATCATTACCCTATGTACATGTATAATTACACAAATGATGTGAATCTAAATGTACAACCATAGAAATAAAAAGTTGTACCCCATTTGTGTACAATGAATCAAAATGTAGACTGTAAAAATAATAATAATAAAGAAATTAGTTAAAACCTAAAAATAAAAAAAGCCTAGAAAGATATTTATCTATATGATGTAGTGGATAAGCATGATAAAATCCTCAAAAGTGACAATTTGCAATGTAGATGACACATCTTTTGATCTTGTAACTTTAGGGAAAAATGTTTGGGATATAAAATGATAGTAATGTGTTTAGGCTTCTGTTGGTTAAAATGGGGAAGCATAAGTAAGAGATGGATTCAGAAAATAATTGACCGATTTGTAAACAGGAATGAGTCTGGAGAAAGCCCAAAAAGGTGAGGGATTATAGAACTGGAAACAGTTATTGGTTCTTCACTCCAACCAAAGAAAATATTGAGAAGATCTTTGAACAACACAAATGAGTCATAGAGCATGAACACAACCAAGGGTTTGGCTGTCATATGGATCAAGGTGAGAAGCTATATAACCATTTCAGTAGACAAAATGTCTCAGGGCAAAGGGACTGAGGGGTATGACCCTCTCTCTGACTGAGTCTGAGAATATCAAAGTACCTATCTAGATAGTCCTTGATTTCTGATGATTTTACTTGACAATTTCTTAACTTAATAAAGGTACAAAAGCAATACATATTCAATAGAAACTATTTTGAATTTTGAAAATTTTCTGGAATAGCTTTCTGCTGTATCATGCAGTCTAATGCTGGGCAGTGGCAGGGAG
Source organism: Sciurus carolinensis (assembly GCF_902686445.1). Lineage (NCBI taxonomy): Eukaryota > Metazoa > Chordata > Mammalia > Rodentia > Sciuridae > Sciurus > Sciurus carolinensis. The sequence continues at coordinate 95,070,419 of NC_062224.1, forward strand.
CTGCAGCTCCCAGTCAGTCACAAAACCACAAGCTCAGCACCCGATATTCTATACCATGTTGTCATGTTCTCATGATGTCAGGCATTAAGTTAACTTTTGACTTACAGTATAACTCCCAATGTAAGTTGAGAAACACATGTAGTTAAATCAAGAAAGAAATATATTTTAAAATCAATTCTGGGTTTAGCTCATGGCACATGGAACTGGCCACAATCAAAGAGATTTGAAGCTATCATTTTGAAATAGTTACATTGACAAAAGAACGATGCTTCTAGGATAAAAACATGTGTAGCTGTACCTAGTGGCACACACCTATCATCCCAGGGTTTGGGAGGCTGAAGCAGGAGTACTGCTAGTTCAAAGCCAGCCTCAGCAACTTAGTGAGGCCATAAGCAACTTGGTGAATCCCTGTCTCAAAATAAAAAAAATAAAACAGGCTGGGGTTGGGGCTCAGGGTTTAAGTGCCCCTGGGTTCAATTCCATGTAACAAAACAAAACAAATAACAACTATATATATATATATATATATATATATATATATATACACACACACACATTTATATTTAAAAGTAACTTTTGGGTTTCTAACTTTATGAAAACATGAAGCAGGTTGAGAAAGTTGAGTAACCCATAACAAAGTAAGATTCCTCCATGACCATTTCAGATATGACAAAATTACACAAGAGAGATGATATCTTTAAATGGTGCTATGGTTTCAAGGTGTTTTCCAAATTTTATGTTTTGAAACTTAGTGTCCACGTTTATAGTCAATTGGTATTTGGGTATGGGACCTTTAGGAAGTGACTGTATTATGAGGGCCTGACTCTTGTGAATGAGTTAGTCCATTTTCATGGATTAGTTGATTAATGAGTCATCAAGGGAGTGTTTTGTTATAAAAATGAGATTTTCTGGCGTGCTCGCTCTGTCTTGTCACATATCACCCTCTGCCATGTTTTAATGCAGCAAGAAGGTCCTCACCTGGTACTTTCACCTGCTGTTAATTTCTCAACCTCCAGAACTATGAGTTAAATAAACCTCTGTTCTTTGTAAATTATCCAGCCTGTGGTATTCAGTTACAACCCACAGAAACAAAAACTGGACAGTGTCAGAGATAGATCTAAGAGCTAAGGATTAAAAAGGCCAAAGGCCATTACTTCCCAGGAGCATAACCAGGGCCTAATTGAGATACAGTGATCTCAACCAATAAAGGGTCTTTTCATGACTTTTGCCCATGAGATTTCAGCATTGCTGTGGAAAAATAACATCAGCCTCTTTTCTTTTTTTCCCACTTGTAGATGGGAATGCTTGTTATGATCACCTTATTTTTGTTTAATCAGTATAAATTTACTTTGTAAGGAACACACAGTTTTCTGATGTATCTCTGGATCAAGTTGGAGGAGGTCATATCTAGACCCAAGGAAGTGAGTCTTGTTCATGAATTAGAGATTATGGACTTTTAAGTGTGGGCTTTAACATTATGAAATTCTGGAATTATCATCCTTTGAGAGGTGGCAGTGGATTTGTGTTTTTAGTTTTAGAAGAGAAAAATGAATCTAACAGAGTGATGAACTGATAGTGCTGTTCACTACATATTTCTATCTGTATTCTGCATTCCAGGCTTATAGCAGACTTGTATTTCCTAGGTCACTGTTGTTGGATGTTCACAGTTATGGCCAATGAGCTGTGAAGAGAAATGACATGTCATTCTAGGGTACAGCATTTAATTAACAGTGCAACACTTTGTAACTTGCTGTATCTTTCCATATTTAGAAATATAACATTATTCTATTCTCAATAGCAATTGGAAACAATTAAAAGGAGGGATGATTAATAACCCAACAAATTCTAAATCAGATGTGATGGACCAATGGGATTAGAAGTAGGGAGGGAGAATAGAAACAATGAGGAAGAAAAAAGAATGCAAAAAAATTGGAAATATAACAGTATGCATTGGGGCAAAGGGAGAAGGTGTGATCAGAGGTCAGGTCACATATTCCCAGATGCTAAGAACGATTGTAATGGAGGTGGCTCTTTTGGTATGAGACCTGAACTGACTGTGATGAGCTCATCCTCATATCATCCTTCTCATTGGAGGTGCAGTTCAAGCTAGAACTACCACATTTTAGACTTCAGTCACTGAGATTTGGGAGTTAAATGTTACCACAATGAATCTTTACCCTTTCTGATGGTCATGAAAAGGAAGTCTCATTTATGATCCTAAACACATCTTATAGGGAAAGATTGAGGAATCTAAATTAGTTTCTAGAATCCTTCAAAAATTGATATTCAGGATGGAATTTTGATATTTAATTTAAAATTTGTTTTCATGAGAAATTATTATCATCCTGTTAAAAGTTCTGCACTGAAATAACTCTTCAATATTATTACATTTAAATGAAGGGGAAGTTGGTGTTGCCAGAATTAATATAGAAACTGCTTATTGATGTAAGTGATTCTATTTATAATGTTAAGAAAGATTAACTTAAATATTCCATTTCAACAGCAGTGTAAGTCGAAGTACTGAAACTTTAAATTACATGTTTTGAATGAATTTACCTATGAATTTCATCTACTACTCATAGGAAATGTTTCAGCAATTTATCAAAAATCACATGAATATTCATTCTGAGTTTACTTCTACCAACGTCCTTAATTGTGCCAACACTTTTATGATGATGTGATTGTGATGAAGAACTAACATAGCATCATTTTATTTGTCACCACAGAAAAACCTATATTTGTCTCATCAAGAAGTTTCAGAGCAAAAATAATTTTTAGGAAGTTTACATGAATTGAAGATCATGGTAGAGTTGAAATAATACTTTTGCCAAGTATAGCATCTTTCTCACTTAATTTTCATTTAAAAAAATCTTGCTTTAATGGCTTGATTCTTATCACTAGTGTATTTTAAAACTGGAACAATTATATTTTGACTTGGAAGAAACATGGTTCTCTGAAAAAGATCGTTTGCAAGGCTTACCATTTTCTGACTTGGTTAACTTAAGAAGGTAATTTGATCTCTCTCTTATCTTTTAAATCTTTGCAAATGGGAATAATAATTTATATGAATATTAAAACTTGTAAACTATTTCCCCTAGGTATCTGAGGGATACTTGTAAAAAAAAAAAAAAAAAAGAAGAAGAAGAAGACCAGTTAAATGAGATGTTACATTAATTTAAATAAGTGAATAAATGGATTCAGTGATAGATAATAATGACTGGTTTTACAACCAGTGGTGGGGAAACAGCTGAAGAAATAAAAGTGAAGTGGTATCATCAGGGTTGATCCACCAGAACCCAAATGCCCACATTTTGAACTCCAATTACCTCTCCAGTGGCACCTAGGACATGGCGAACGTCTTAGACACCTCTAAGTGGAGGACACTAGAGAGAGTTGAAAGCAAATAGGTATGATCCTCCATTAGATACAGTGGAGAAATGTCAGTGGCCGGGACAGAGTGGAAATGACAAGAGGAAAACAAATGAAAAACAGGGAAAGGGCCAGGAGGAGCAGTTGAGTAGGAGGTGAAAAGTGCCCAGTTGGATCTGTTTGGAGCTCTTTTGAAGGGAAGGATGATGAGGATTTATGCTGCCCACCTGCCCTTTCCTTTCCACTTTCTATCTCACCTCGTGTGGAACCAAGTGCGATGCATCGTGTTTGAGAGTGCTGGATACAAGGAGGTCTGTAGCAAAATGAAAAAAAAGAGTGTGACTCTTAGAAACTTGTCACAGTGATTTGTCTCTGAAGGTTAATACTCAGTGATGACTCTCATTGAGCAGGAATGGGGAGGAAAAGGGGGGAAGAACCGCTAGAACAAATCCTCTGATTATTGTCATGATTTCAGTGAACGATCCAGACATATTTGGATAGGGAATATGGCGAATAAATATTGTGACCTGGGAAAACCACTTCAGAGGTGCTTTTCACTTTGGGAGTGAACCTAATGCTGCCAAGGAAATAACCAGAGATATATTGCAGATATGGGTACAAACTGAATATAACATGAACTTGAGCAGAGTATTTTATGCAAGGAGGATAAGAATTAAGAGTACTGTAAGTTTTTCACTTAAGGGAGAAGTAATGGTGTATAACCTTTTATTTTTGTGGGAAGAAAACTCTAAGAGCCATGCAAATTGTTGAAGACAATGCCATAAAATAGGAACAGGCACTCCAAAGGTAGAAGGGATAAAGTGCTTGGAATTAAATGAAACAAAAATCTTTAAGAGTAGGGAGTGAGAATTATTATAATAGTAATATTTATAAGATAAATTCAGTACCTCCTGTTCATTGGAATGAATGGCTTAGTAGTTCAAAGAAACCTCTGGATGCTTTGATGTGAACCTTGGCTAACCACATACTATCCTGAGTATGACTCTTGCAGAATTACTTAAGCTCTATGAACCTCAGTTTCCTCACCTATGAAATTAGGGCACACATACTACTTATTTTATAACACTGCTGTGAGAATTAAAATTCTAAAAATGTCTTAACCAAGTACTATAAAAAGCTTTCTACAAATGGTAAAAATATTTTGAAATATCACACATTGTATTTTCTAAGTTATTTAAGTTTTTTGGAGGGGGTGAGGCAGCATTAGGAAATAGGGAGGTTTTTTTTTTTTTTTTTTTTTTGTCATTTAAACACTAAGGCTAAGTCAAGAAAAAAGGTGAAGAGGGTAGAAGAAACTACCTCAAAGAAGTCTTTGTTAATATAGTGGAGAATTTCACCTTGCCCAGTGGGAGACATGATCAGTGCATTTGGATCTGAGGAAGTGATCTCCAAACCCTTAGGGTGTCTGACATTGTAAGTGCCTTTATTTACCTGGGGATCTTGGGTTATAATTGGTAGTCCAAATATAAGATATATGGTAGGAATACGAGTCATATAGTGGCAGCTCAACCTCTGAAAAGCCTGAAGACTGAGAATAACCAGCCCACCATGTGTATATGACAAAGCACCAATAAAGACTCTGGATATCATGCTGAGGTAAATTCCCTGAGCAATGCTCCATCCATACTGTCATATATCACAGCTGGAAAAATTAGTGCTGTCCATGACTCCACAGGGAGAGGACAACTAGAAACTCTAGCTTAGAACTTTCCTGGGCCAAGGCCCACATGCTTGATTTTAGTCTGTATCCCTTCAGTGTAATAAACCATCACTGTGAGTGTAACAACTTTTAGAAAGTTCTGTAAGTCCTTCTAGTAGATTATTACTCTTGATTCTTACCTTGGGGATTAAACTTAAAATTGGTGTCAAAAGTGAGCTTGGTGTTGGGAACCCCTGACCTTGAAATTGGTCTCAGAAATAAGTGTTCTTTGAAGATTGTCCTCTTGCGTCACTTTCTCAATAAGTTTATTCCTTCCTTCCTTCCTTCCTTCTTCTCCTTCCTTCCTGGTAGGAGAAGGTAAGATGTTAGGGAGAGTTTTATTTATTTGGTTATTTCAATTGCAATTAGGCAAACAGGAAAGGTAAAAGGAACAGATGAAACTGAGTAGAACAAGAAAGGATTTGTTCATTTTCAGGTTTTAAATTAAGCACTACACATTTTAGATGTAGATAGAAAAGCCAAGGTTTTAAGTTCTTTGGAACTCCTATAGTTAATGATTTCCATCTTCTCAAACCAAATCTGTCCCTGCCCATGCTCTTCATCTCAGTAAGTGTCCCTGGAGTTTCCTACTGAAGGCAAAATCCTGATGCTATCTTTGATCTCTCTCTTTGTTTCTTTCATTCCTCTCAGCAGATTCAACAGCAAATTCAGTTGACTCTATTCTAAAATATGCCCGAAACTGTTAACTTCTAACTCCACACTGGCCCAAACCCCATATTTCTTTCCCACAAAAGTACATAATGCTCCCCAACTTTTTCCATTCTTATCTTCTTCTGCAACTATTATTTAATCTTGTGGCCCTTAAAGTAAGGTCCACAGACCTTGGTAAGGGAAGTTCCCTGATTCTTTTAGATTTAGAGAGTCTTTAAATTCAAAACTATTTTTATAATAGTACTAACATATTTCCTGCCTCTTTCACTTTGGATTTTGCACAGATGGTGCAAAATCAATGATGTGTACAGAGCTCGTGTCTTAGCACAAATGAAAGCAGTGACACAAACTGCACTACCTGTCATGATACCTGTCACCACTGCACACTAACTCTATGCATGTATGTATGTATGCATGTATGTACATATCTATCAGGCCAGATTTTTTTCCATGTGTTTCAATCCAAAAGTATATGTTGTAGAGTTAGTGAAGAAGCAGATATAAAAATATATTATGTAAGTTGAACATTAAAGGGATTCGTAATGATGACACAGTTAAAAAGAGGCAGGTTTAATGTAACAATGTTGACAAACTAGAAAAAAATACTAAAATTTTTAAATGTCAACCTGTAAATGCATCTTCTACACATCCAGTGTGACCAAAAGGGAGGTATCCATGAGGCACTGTTGCTGCATGCGAAGGCAGGATGATTGTGGTGAGGATAAATACTTGTTAAATGTTTGTTTTGTGAGGCAAATTAGCTAATTTTTATTTATAGAATACCATTTTTACTTGAAAGAATGACAGAAAAATTAGAGGTTTTTCTCTATTACGAATGAATCAAGACTGTCATTTCAAGGAGAATCACTGACAGTTTTGTCTAGTGATGAGATGAGCATTGAAGAGAAAAACTTAAAAGTTTAGTCTGAAAAAATGTGAATCCACCACCATGAGGTCAACAAATCCCCAATATGAAAGCACTTGTCTGATGAGGTCAATGGTAAACTATTAAATATGACTTGAAAAAAATCATATAATGAAATATGTTAAAATGATGAAAACCACATATTTCATGCAATGAATATCCTCCTTAGGAATAATGTATGTGCTATAAAATTTAAAATGGGTAAAATATCTTTCAAGATGTAAGGTAGAACACGAAATTTTATAATAACAGTTTGATGGGTTTAGTAATGTTTCAAATTCCACATTGCAGTTATCTTTCAAGATACCATTTCTGCCAAATTTTGGTTTAATAACAGGAAAGATTACAACAATTAACTTAAAGGGCTATTAAAATATTTCTCCTCTTTTTAACTCTATGCATGTATGTATGTATGTATGCATGTATGTATGTATCTATCTATCAGGCCAGATTTTTTTCTATGTGTTTCAATACAAAAGTATATTGTGGTAGAGTTAGTGAAGAAGCAGATATAAAAATATATCATGTAAGATGAACATTAAAGAGATTCATAATAATGTAAAAATAACACCAATTCTTTTCATTCATTTTTTTCTGTTGAAAAGTATGGTTGCTTCCCACAAAAATCTATTGGTTTGCTAACATGTAATGGATTTATTGTTTTTAGTAGAATTAATAAATTAGCACACTTTAATTTTTCAAGAACTTAAGAAGTTTAAGACCAGAAGATTTAGGAATCACTTCCCTAGTGATCAATTGGATGATATTTTGAAGTGTCTATCTATCCAATGGTAGTCCATTATACTTGGAATAATATCTAAGCACATTTTGCTAATTTACAAAGTCTCATATATTCTGATTTCTATGAAATATTCTATAGACTTTTCCACTTAGTGAATTATACTTAAGCAACTTAATTCAGTTGCTTAAGTTTCTCCAACTTTAAGTGAATCACAGACTGTACTCACTACCTGGAATGTTCTTCACCATTATCATCACATGGTTAGCTCTTTCTTGTGATTAAAATCTCGGGTTAACATAACCACCATAGGAAATCTTTCCTAACTTCAAAATATAATGTAGTTACTCTGTATGTAGTAATCTGGGTTTCAATCTGTGCATAGAACTTAATAATCCATGATATATTCTCTATTCATATTATTTTATAATGGTATATAATCTGCCTCTACCTTCTAGAAAATAAGCTATATTAGAGCAGGATTCTTATCTTTCTTATTTATCATTTATTACATAGAATCTAGAAGAGTCCAAACTACTGTTAGGGGCTCAATGTAGATTTTTTTTTCCAGTACTGGGGATGAAACACAGGGGTGCTTTACCCCTGAACTACATCCCCAGTCCTTTTGCTTTTTATTTACTTATTTTTCAATAAAGAAAAGATATTTATTTAGCTCACAGTTTTGGAGGGTTTTTAAAAATAGGATCTCACAAAATAACGCAGACTGGTATTGAACTTTAATGCTCCTGCCTCAACCTCCCAAGTCTCTGGGATTTTAGGTAGGTGTCACCATGCCTGAGTCAGTGTAGATCTGTTAAATGAGTTAATGATGACTTCATTCACTGTGTTGGCTCCATCCAATCATTAACAAGGGAAATTTCAGAATGGCTCATAGAAGAAAACTCAAGATTGGACTGAGGTGGATTTAAGAGAATGAATGAAGGTAGAGAACATCAAAATGAAGGAGGGCAAGAAAAAACATTTTGGGGTTTCAGGGTGACTGGAAGAATCCAATAGGTTTTTGGGTAATCTAAAATAATTGTGGTCATTTCCTCCCTCTTTTTCCCCTCCTCTCTCCCCTCCCCTGTCTCCACTCTCACTTTCTTTCTATCTCTTCTATCCATCTCTCTCTCTTTCTCTCTCTCTCCTTCCTTCCTTCCCTCCTTCTCTTCATTCCTCCCTCTTCTTTCCTTCTTTCCTTCCTTCCTTCCGTCCTTTACTTCTAAGAATATTCTCATGTTAGCACAGTACCGAGTTCAAAATGACATTAGATTAATTGATTAGCAATTTCTAGGAAAAGTATTTGGCTCAAGAGCAACTTCTCAGACTCCTACACCCTATAAGATGGTATGGAGGAGCAAGATGAGACTTCCTGTGTGCTTGTGATACTTAGAAGTGCTGAGATGAGATGGAAGAGTTTGGGGTTGAAGCCAGAGAGCTACAGACCTGAGACTTCAGAACCAAGGACAGTGATTGTCAGTACCAAGTGTCAGGATCGCAAGCAAATACCCAGTCCTGACAAAGAAAAACTGAGAGGACACTAGCCCAGTGTCTTAAGGACAGGACGTATCCCCCACTGTAAAATTCCTTAAGGTGAGAGCTAACTTTAGTACTTGGCCTAGTTCTCCATGTTCCTGACTTCATATAGTTTTTAGCCCCAGTTATCTCTTTATATTCTTTTCCTTCCAGATTGTACATTAAATAAGAACTTAGAGGTTTTTTTATGTAGTCATTTTGTAGTTTTATTGGGATGATTTTTCCAGTATATAATCACTGGTGCTGATGTATGCGGGAGTGGAACACAACCTTTTCCATGACGTTCTGCTGTGTAAGGAAGTTCTCATCACAGCAGCTGAAGGAGAAAATGTGGGTGAATGTCTGGCAACAAGAAATGAAATACAGGCATTCAGAGACAGAGAATTGAGCAATACATTCAAGCTCTTAAAGAGTAAAAAAAAAAATGTATCTTTATCTAATAGTCTTTTTATAAGGACAGAGACTTTTAGATGAATTGACCAGCACAGTGATACAGGTATATTTACAGTGGCATTTTATGATAGGAGAGGGAGGCCATCCAAATTGTAGCCTCTGACATTATTCAACATTGATTTAGAACATGTTTACAAAAGTTCTGCTATACAGGTTGACAAGAATATCAGAGGTCAAGATTCACTAAACCCAGTGCGATAGCAGAAAGGGCCAGAAAATTGCAAATTATTTGTTGAACTTTAAGGTAATAAATAAAAATATAAAGAAAGTTTAGAATAGTTTTTCTTTCTTATTTTTAAAACTATATCATCTGGTTAAGTAAAATAAGATTGTTTTTCTTATAATTATGCAAAAATAGGGTTTTTTTGGAGGAAAATGCTGGAGTAAAAGACAAATATAATATGCATAAAATACAATTCACATGTTTAGAGAGAATAATAAGGAAGGAATGTAAAATAGCAAGATGAATGGAGATGGGATGCCAAAGTAATCCCTTACTTTATTGTATTTAAGGCCAAATCCTCTCCTCAAACAAAGATATATCACTGTGTATATGGCATTAGTTGAAGATGAAAAGGATCAGCAGTGAATTTCTGATAGATCCAAGTACCTCAGATATATATGTATATGTCACTGAATCTGGATAGAGAGTTGAAGACTGTTTAAATGGGAGAAAGAAAAGAATCCAAGAAGAATGGAGTGAGAATAGTTTTTTTTTTTTTTAAGACAAAAACAATTTCACACACATTTTGGCCAAGAAATGTTCATAAATATGTGGAATATGCAGGAAACTAATACCAAATGATAAATATACAAAAGCTGATTTTGGAAGTCGTGACCAGATACCTGAATAAAATACCACCTATTTGCTCATCTTAATTTCATTTTGTATCAATTGAAGAGCAGTTTCCACAATTTAGCTAAAAAATCCCTTTTGATTAGCCTATGGATTAAAAAGTATAAATATGAAATAATTTATATTGCCTACAGAAAGAAAGATTGCAGATTACTGACAAATACTCTTTTGATGAATCTTTAAGCACACTTTTTTTTACAAAAGTAAAAATCATTTATATATATAAGTAAAATATTAAATATTTAACATTAAACATTTAATATTTTAATATATATTTAATGTACATTAAATATAGTACATAAATGTATTTTATATTAAATGGGAAAATATGATCATTTCCAAAAAGAAATATGGTCTAATGAAATAAATCAATTAAAAAAAGTCAAACTTACAAATGTCCAATAACTTGCTATCCAAGTAGTTTCTACTTTTCCTCCTGTGATATTAAAAATATGGCTTACATTATGTACATTATGATTATATCCTTGGGATTTGTTCTTAAAAGTGGATTTGCTGGGGAGGAAGGTAAATGCATATTCTGATATTTATAACCACTTTAATCTCTATTTCTCCTAATTTGTGCTTTTATTAGCAAAGTATGGTACATCCTTTTTGCCACAACCTGACCACCCATGTACACTAAGCCCACTTTTTGATTGGACTTTGTCCTCAGACATGTCTTCAGTCAGGTTGGCTCAGGTTCACAAGAATCCTGCAGAATCAGTTAGTGAGAATCTACCCATCCTGCATATTTGATCACTCTAGTCTCCTTTAGCAAGAATCCTGATAATTCAATTTAGTAAAAATCTCTCCACCCTTGATGTCACCACTTACTAATTTTTCATTTGCTCAGTCACTCATTTGACTTGCCAACTACAAATCTCTACCTCTTGTAGTTGGGTCCAATCTCTTTCCCATATTGTGATAGTCTTGAGTCTGTTTTACCAGAGCTACATAAAATTTTCCTTTTTGTGTTAACAAGTAAACTTTCTTTAACAAAATAAACTTTCTTTAACATTGTATGAAATTTTTTTATTGGATAATACTTTTTCATTAAAATGAAGAAGACAAATGAAGCAGTAAGTTTGTAAGTTCACAGGGGATGTTCAAATTCCACTGTTTCCATGAAGAGCATGTGGGGAAGGGAGTATTCTACTGAAGAGAAATTTTCCATTATATAAAGGGACGACCTATAAAAAGGACATTTCAGATGGAGGATAAAGGTCAAAAGCCTGGGAGGAATAACCTAGAAATAATATTAGACAAATGTCAGCATTCTGTTGAAATAAATGAAGTGAGGATGGAGCCAATGGATGAGGATGCAAACACAGAACCGTCTTGACATTTTAGGCATGTCATGGAATAGAGTGATTGCTTGAAAACACTCCTAGTTAAGTTCAAAAGTGAAGACCTGAACTCAGCAGTATTGCAACACAAGGACTAAAGTAGTACCTAAGTGTTTTAAGGACATAGATATAACCGCTGTAGTTTGACTTAGTGTTTGAATCTGAATTTATCATTTATCACATGGTATGATAGTAACTTCGAAATTGGCTCAGAGAACATCTTTATTTAAAAATTATTATAGCACTTAAAAGTTTTCCTCAAGTAATTACATTTTTTTAATTAAAATCTTTTTTTTTAATTTTTACCATCTGCATTTTGATTCATTGTAAACAAATGGGGTACAACTTTTCATTTCTATGGTTGTGCATGATGTAGATTCACACCATCTTAATTTGACCTTTGAAACTAAGATTTCAGAGCATACCTTGAGTATCTTATCCTTTTTAATGTCCTCTTTTTGCTTGTAAATATTCAGTCATTTAACTCAAATCCCCCTAGGCCTCATGTTGCACTGTTGAATAATTTTTTTATATTTATTATGATCATCATATATTTAGAGTACCTACATAATATATTTTCAAGAAGTTGAAGCTCTTAAGATATTATGATGACAGTGAGTGCCTGTGACTTCTGCTACTCTGTGTAATTCTCAAGAGACTGATCCTCTGTGAAATGGAGATTTATGAAGGAACAAAATTAAATTTACATTTAGAAAACAACAACAGAGAAAAAGTCTTCAGAATACACTTGAAATGCTTCCACTTTATGCTCCAGGTCCTTTGTGATTTACTTTCCCTTCCTTCCATCTCGCCTCCTGCCACAGGACCATACCATCCCTAAACTTCACTCATCCCAAATATGTCAGTTAAGCTCTTGTACTGCTGTGCTCTGCCCAGAAAATGCAAACCACTCTCTTCAACTGCACACACACGGCATTTGTCCAACAGAAACCATGTGATTTTCTTTTCTCTAATGAGTGTAGTTGTTAACTGGACCATAGAACAAGTAGCCACATAATGCTACCCTACAATTATGAAGTTTGTTCTTTTGAAGAATTGTACTCTTTGGCTTTAGAAAATATAGAATTTTGAGAAGAGAGGTGCCAGTTATTTAAGAAGAATGAATCAATCTTACTCAAAACAGGGTTATTGGTTTTGTAAATACAAATATGCTCTCAGTTTACTTAGACCATTGTAATAAAGACTTTGGGATGGGTGTCTTAAACAACAGAAATATACTTCTCCTAGTTCTGAAGAATGGAAAGTCCAAGATCAAGGGACCAACTGATTTAGTTCCCAGTGAGTATCCTCTCCCTAGTTAGAAGACTGTTGCATCTTCACTTGATGAATATAGAGAAAGACCAGGTCTTTATCCCCCTTTAAAGGAATATTCCTTCATTGACTGCATGACCAGGACCTTATCCAAACTCAGTTACCTTCTAACAACCTCACTCCAAATATCATCATATTGGAGATTAGAACTTCAAACTCTAAGGTATATGATTTGGGGGGTACATAAATATTCAGATGTTCTAACTAACCATGACTTAGTACTATTGAGGCCATCTTCACCCTTATACAGTAGTATTATGTGAGTACATAAAAAAAAGATTATGCTCAGAATTAAGAGGAGTTGGTTGAGTTGGATGCTTGCAAACTATCTTTTCTCAAGAACATTGAACAATGTTCTCCTTAGACAAATGTAGTATCCGTGGAGTAGATGTTTCAGTCACCGTGCCTTCTTATAGACTAAATTGGGTCATTCTCCCTCTCTTGCAAATCCATTTGTTAAAGTCCTAACCTCCAGTACTTGAGAATGTGACTGTATTTAGAGATAGGGTCTATAGAAATGTAATACAGTAAAAGTGAGGTCATATAGATGTGTCCTGATTCAATATGATCGGTATATTTGTGTAAAAAAGAGATCAGGGTACACACAGATAGAGTGGATAGACCATTGTGAAGAGAGCATCAGAAGAGGGCCATAGAGATCTCAGAAGAAACTAATCCTACTGACATCTTAATCTCATACTTCTAGCCTACAGAATGATGAGGCAATGGATTTATGTTATTTAAGGCGCCCATTCCAATGTACTTTGTGAGGGCAGCCCTTGGAAACTAACATCTCCCATGTACTCCAGACAGTTCTTTGATAAGGCTTTACTGGAGTAGACAAGAATTGCCTGCCCTAGAAAGATGCCCCAGCCTCTCTCCCCCTTCTGAAGCACCTCCCACTCAGTAAACAGACCTGTGGCACCGGAATCTCCTCAACCTCATGCTCCTGAAGCACTGGAAATGTGAAATGTCTTTGACTCAGAGGATATAAAAACATGTGAATTCTTACATGAGTTTACGCTGGAACACAGATAACTTTTCCCTGCCATTCTCTGAATAAGAGGTGAATCTGCTTTTAGCATATGGAATGAGGAAATTTGCAGTATTCTCTCCTTGCAGAAAATAGTTAAACATCTATTTTTTTTTAATTTTCTTATTTCATTTTTTTCTGGTAATCAATTCATCGACATAAAAATGACTAGAACTCCTTTGACTTCTCTCCGGATACTTCAAATTCTAGAAAAAAAAAAAAAAACTAAAATAATGGAGAAAAATATTGCCACTTAGACTCTGCAATATGTAGTTCAACTAATTCATTCCCAGAGTGGATTGGAGTTACACTGTTTATCTGCCAAAGATGTGTAGAAAGACAGTCTATTTACATATGTAAGCATAAATATAGGATCACTGAGGGCAGAAACTATGAATTTTTTTCTCAAGTCTTATTCCCCAGGTCTGCCATAATGTAGCCTGGCACATAGTATACTTTAAATAAGCATTTTGACGGTTGTAATTTAAATCTAAACCAAAATATTCTACAGATAGTCTCCATCTAACAATGGTTTGGTTTATGAGTTTTTTGACTTTAAGATGGTGCAAAAGCCATATGCATTCAGGGACAACTTACTTTGACTTTTGAATTTTGATCTTTCCTGAGCTAGTATGTCTCACAATACTGGACAGCAGTGGCAGAGAGCGGCAGCCTCAGTCACCCATGTCATCAGGAGAATAAACAACTGACACTCTACAGTTTGCAGTATTGCTAAGCTATAATGTTCGGTTCATTACATATATTAAGTGAATCTTTTGATTTATGATATTTTCAATTTGTGATGGGTCTATCAGGATGTCACCATATTGTACATAGAGGAACATAAGTAGTTTTGTTTTAAAAGTGATACAATGCTTACACTTGTAACTTTTAAATGTGATATGATGCTTGCACATGTAAATTTGCATTAATTTACAGAAATGTTTATAATATTTTGAGGAAGACAAAAGAAATTGTGGTGCTTTAAATTGTTAAAATTGAAGTGTTTTTGTTGGAAAAGTACTGTACCTATGAGGTTGAAGTAAGAAGAATTGGGGAAGGCCTTTAGAAATTATAAAAGAATTTACTCTTCCGTAGATAGTCACTGGTTCCCGGAAGATGCTAAAGACCTTTACTGGGATTCTTTAAAGGCTCTGCTATAATCATTAGGATAGCTTCTCAGATTCCACTGAATGCCTGATGTTCTTCATTCTTGTCTTGTATTAGAATAAATCCCGAGATTCATGTGTGTCTTAAAGCAGTATCCAGAGATGAGTTGCAATCTATCCTGTTTCCTACTATTATCCAAAGAAGCCAAAGATGGCTTCTGTATATTGGCTACCATGTATGTTCTCTCTCTCCGCTCCCCCTATCTCTATCTCTATCTCTATTTCTATCTCTATCTCTACCTTTATCTCTATCTCTATCTCTCTCTCTTTCATCTCTCTCTATATATCTCTCTGTGCTGCAAGCTTAGGTCCATTAGGTCAAAGAGTTGCCAGCCACCAAACTCAAATTTTTACAAATCTAGTTATTTAAAAATAGTTCAAAGAAACCATTTAAGACCTGCCAGCTTTGCATTCCCTGTCAAACCTCCTTCTACACACACACACACACACACACACACACACACACATACTGACCCCTTCATGTGCTCATGATGGACAAGAAAAGTCTCAGTCCTTCTGGAGCTCTGCAGCTTGGAGACTGTCCACCCGGCTGCTCAGTGACATTCACTTTAACCTTCTTTTTGGTCCAGCTTTCTCCTCACCTTCTGAATGGTGGCCCTGTCACTGTGGGCCTCTAGACAATCTCTTGCTACAGGAGATGTCCCCTTTTATGTAAACCTCTTTTATCTTTACTTAGCCCCTACGTCCCTTGAATACCTGCATATCTACTCCACTTTCACCTCTTTTGATGTTATCATAGCGAAATTTTTAAAAGAATGATAGATGAGTTTCTTTTTCTCTAACAAAGCATTTGTTGCTATTGCACAATATTAGGGACAGTTCATGTGATATAGGGAAGTTGTGTGTTTTGGTATCAAATGAGAGGATCTTGCAAATCTTTCACTAAATTGGCAACCCATTGTTTCCAGGAACTTAGCCTTTCTTTTTCTAGATTTTTGCCAGCTTTGGAGTTTTCAGATGTAGTTCAGGCCCATGGCCAGCGGTGAACTGCTCTACATGGCTTAACCAGTCTTGGGTATTCTGCAAGATGGTCTGAGAATCCAACTGAATGACACTTGGAAACCATCATGAAGGCAAAGCCCAGAATTAAATTTTTCATTAATTAAATCAGAATTCATCACCAATAGGACTTTTGTTGGATAGGCATTGGTAGGAGCATACAAGAAGATTGACAGGAATGTGAGAGTAAATATTATAGTTTGTTGCTGACAGCATTCCCCAGTTAGTTAAATAATTTTTTATTTAAAAATGTTTTCAAAACAAAAGATAATACATGTTCAAATTATAATGTTTCCAGTAAAGATTTTGGTTTTTCTAATTTTGATCCCTGCCCTAAATTTTCAGACATATTTCTATGTTAGCTAGAAGTTACACTTCTATATGTACTATTATTCCTATGTGTACCTTTTCCTTGAATTCTCACTCCAGCCCCATCTTCGTGAAATGTATTCCTACCTTTTCCTCTGTGAGTTTCTTTTACAAGCAGCAGGTCTGCAGAACTCCAAGTTTCTTTGGGGAGGACATTTAGTTTAAGGAAGATTCAATTCTCTAGGCATAGTCCATATGTGATCAATTTATGTGTTTTCTCATAGGAAGAAAATACTGATTAGAAAGGGCATCTGTTAGGAAAGGATTTATGATGCAGAATGAAAAGAACTTTATATGGGAATATGTTTATTAAAAAGAATGATTGCTTTCAATAAGGGTGTACATTGCTAGAAGTTTTTTCTCTGCCTAAAGTAGAATTTCAACAGATATTTCTAAGAGATGGAAGGAAATATTTGAAGAAAGGAATCAGAGATATAGATGAATATAACTGAAATAGTATTAGTAGGTTAGGTCCCTAGAAACAAAAGCTGTAGACAGGAGAGTAAATGGAGAAAAGAAGCGTAGTTTATGTTAAGAAGTTTGGGGTTATTCACTTCAATTATACAACTGTTAAATGCAAAGAAATATAATGGGAGAATCCGTTTATAAAATGTGAAAGCATTGTATGTGTTTCAGCAGCATAAAATTTGGAAGTTATATGTGTTACACATTTTATTTTAACACCCTTTCCCAGTGCCCAGCATAGTGTAATATCTTAAAAATTTTTACTGTATGACTGAAATATCTCTCATATCATTCCTTCAAAATATAAGGTCTGTTAGCATTAATTTCCCATTCATTTTCTACTCTAGGTTTTTCTAAATATTCTCTGTGTAAAATATAGGTTAATCTCATATGGACACACAACCTACTTTCCCATGTGATTCTAAAATAAAACTTTAAGCCCTGGAACTTGCAAAGAGGCAGATTTTGCAAATAACTTCCTGATGAATAAAGCTAACCACAATGTGATTATGAGCAGTAATGAAGTAATGAGCCTCTCACAAATAGTTTTCACAGACAAGCTAAAAGATAATACTCTCTATCTGCAATTTAAGGAAGTTGACGTAGATGGCTTCCTGGTTTTTTCCAAATATGATTTCTTTTGAGCCTTTTGACTGTTCTAAATACTGAATGCTTGGAAGTAGGACCTAATTCTATTGGTTTCTCTTTTCCAGTCTCCCCTGTTATATTATGTTAACCTTAAAAAAAAAAAAAAAAAAAAAAAAAAAGTTCTATGAGCCGGAGGAGGAAGCTGTTCCTTTAGATGGTTGTTAAGACATAATTACTGGATTTCTCAGCATATGTATTATTCTTTATTGTAATTTTGGAGGTTAAAGCACAAAAAGTAATATGCTAAACAAATTGATTTCCCATATATACATTTTCTTTTTAAGAAATATCTTACTTTACATGAACTCAAGAACATCTACTTCATTCCTTAAATTTATCCATATTAAAAAGAAATCACCCAAAGCTGTTTCATTGTTTGACTATCCTGTATAGTGTTTGCAAGGTATGATTTTCTTGTTTGGGAAGCAGGAGGGAACTTAAGGAGTGATAGATGTGTACGAGTGGGTGAGGCAAAGGAACCAGGAACTGAGTCAGGAGGCCAGAGTTACCCACTGTTGCTTGAGTTGAACCTTGCTGATAACCTTACTAATTGCTGTTCATTCACCAGGCTTTCTAAGGAGCCCGGCTTAGTGTAGACCCCATGGTTACTTCTCTCTCACATTCACCAGAGACAAACATGGAAAGGCAGGATCAAAAGGAACCACACTAGAGCTTTCTGCTCGAATGAAAGGTCTTAAAGGCTCTGAACAGCTTGAGCAAAAAATGCTGAAGCACTGTGCAAGCAATAGTCATCCTTCTAACACTTGCAACTTTTATAAAAGGAATTCAAGATAAGGACATGATTCTGCAGTCTTTTTATTATGCTCATTTCCTGAATGCCAGTTATTTAAGTTGTTTTATGTTTGATTAGTTTGGAATTACATGCCTTTTATATGTGTTGGTCAATTTATCTGCAGGAAACTGATGTTTCCCCAAGGTCATAGCAAATATATGCTGTTTTGTTTGTAAGTATGTATTGCTGAGAGCAAAATGTTAACATCAGTCAGAGATCACCCCATCAGGGTTTATTCCTGAAGTCTGAATCTCCATGCTAGCTGCACTAATGGCAATAACAATATGTTATTTTCTTATATAACAACAATAAAATGCTACTTAGTACCACATTATACAAGCCTACTTAGTTTCCAGTCTCTTCTGTAATATCCCCCATAGCATTGTATATTTCCAAGCCTAAGTTCTGGTCTATTGCAGATATTAATGGAAAATAATTACACACAACTCTGCCAGATAGACCATTACTTTCAATTCCCTTCGAATCATTTAAACAAAATAGAATGAATCTTTCTTGATCATTTAATTATTGGGTATAATTACTTAAAAGTTCATAAGAGGACTTGTTGTATTCACTTAAGAATCGATTATAGATCAAAGATTACATCTTTAACATTGAAAATTTTCCAAGATTAACGTAAAGATCAGAAAAAATAGAAATGCTCATCTTATAAGCATAGTATTTATAAAATCTCTTGTAAAAATATACTAGACACAAAACAAAAACTTGCTTTATCAAATGCTTTATCTGCTGCACCTAGAAGACTAACACTTAATAGTTCAATGAACGAAATTGCATCTAATCCATGTTTAAGCCTGCATTTAACATAGTTCAGACTTTTTAACAGTAAACACACAAGAGAGCTAGAGAGGTATTTGTTTGCTGTTTTGTTTTTGGTTTAGGAGTAAGAGAGATTAAGGCATTCAGCAAGATATTTTCTGAAATGTATTTGTTGGTAGTGTGTGTTCAAAGAGCTCAGAAGAGCCTGGATAAACTGTGCTGCTCAGGACACTTATTAAATCATCCCACTAGCAGGGGTACACTATATACCCACTGTGCATTCATTTCTGAAAGGGAGAGAGAAAAAACAAATAAGCAAGAAATATCAGTTTATCTTTCCCCTCAAGGAGGCAGTAGTCCAGTTGGAGAGAAGAGAGTCATGCGTGAAGAACCACTGAATATTATAAAGCAGTATAATGTGAAAAGCGAAGCTCTTTAATGAATTAAAATTCCTATATAAAAATACTGCACAAAACATTTCTCCTGTTATTCAAGGAGAGTAGCAAAGATTTTTCTCAACCAGAGGTGGCAAACTGGCTGCCTGCAGGCAAGACTGCAAAATTGTTTTGTTTTGCCTACAGTGTTAGAAAAGAATGAAACAACATTCAAGTATTGTATATTTTAGATTAATATATGTTTGTATTGCTTCTTTCAGAGAATAATTTCAGAGAGCCTGATTTCATTGGGCCAGTCTTTTCTCTGAGGTGCTCAATGGCTATCTCCTTTAAAGATACAGATACCTTCACACCAAATAAGACTTTATTCATTTTTCTTACTTTCCTTAGAAACAGTTTGCTACCCTGGTACTAAATCATAAGGTCTCTAGTCTGGAATATTTTGTTTTAAATTTCTGATACAAAAGGCAGGGATGCCTAGGGTGTTCTAGTTCAGGACAGCTAGATCATTAAGACCTTTAGGAATACAGTTCCTTAAAAGCAGGATGGGCATTGTATGTCTTTTCTACACAGGTATAAGAAGGAACCAAACTAGAACACCGTTATTCCAGTGTTCTGCTTTTTGTGATTTTTGTTGTTATTTTAGTTTTAGTAGTTTATCATTAATCTATAGGAATTTTTATATAGGAAAAATAATCCTTGCTTATTTGGTGTAGTTAAAATTCTAAGTATTCTGTAGTTTAAGCAGGAGGAATCATTTTTTAATTGGATCTTATGCACTGTTTTCCAGAATCATACAGCTCTCCCCAGTTTTCTTGATTTCATCATCTATTTAGTCCATCCATAATTTACATTTCTTTATTCTGAAAATTATGGAAAATTTTGTTGAAATAAAATCATTCATAAAAGTCAGATTTGTAGGATGAATGTGACGGAATGGGAAGGAGAGGGGCTGGATCTCTGTCTGTCATCTGATGACCCTTCAGCATTCTCTATGGAATGCAACATCTAGTTTAGCTTT
Source organism: Sciurus carolinensis (assembly GCF_902686445.1). Lineage (NCBI taxonomy): Eukaryota > Metazoa > Chordata > Mammalia > Rodentia > Sciuridae > Sciurus > Sciurus carolinensis. The sequence continues at coordinate 95,091,060 of NC_062224.1, forward strand.
TGAGAATTCACCTCGTCTTGTTTCAAGTAGATGTTTCCTGTTTCAGATAGAGAAAGAGAAACTTAAAATATAGTTCTTTGTGGAGAGAGGTGTGCTGCAATTCAAATTATCGCTGTTTCATGTCTCAAAGAGACCACAAGGATAAATTAGTAAACATTTTACTACAGTGAAAAGAGGAAACTTACAGTGACATTTTACTTTTGGGGAATCCTGACACTCAGAGGAAGCGATTCAAGTTCAGTCAACTGATGTAAAAGTATTTTTTTCTCTTTTTATGGTCATGATATTGTTGAAAGCAACATGTTCTTCCATTCTGGTGGCGTTTAGTTATTCAACAAATGGAGTTAATCAAAGTTATAATCACTATCCTAAATGTTGAGACCCAGAATCCAAACTCTGTTTACTCAGAGGAGCTCACAACCCAGTGAATATACAAACAACTAAACAGGGAATCTAAGAACCAGTGCTCTCAGTGGTAAAAATAGATATTAAGGGAACATAGAAGAAGCATGCATAATTTGTTCTTGAAGCAGACAAAGAAAGCTTGGTGGGATTGAGGAATGTGTTCTCTATAGCTCAGGATATTAACAGTGTCAAATGTTGCTATGAATGCTGAAGAATGCATTTGGTGATGAAGATTCAAGGATGCTATATTTTAAGTTTTATTTGTAAGGAGAAAGAGGATATCAGTCTTCCTGGCTTAATGAATGTGGAATGAGGTAGAGACGGAAAGGTCTATAATGATTTCTGTGTTTCTTCATAAGTCTTGGTAGAATTATCTGTAGAGCAACCTGTGAAAGGGCAGGCTCTGATGACAGCGAAGATCACAAATTCATTCTTAAGTGAGATGTTGATGGAGACAAGTGGAGATGTCTATCATTACTCTGGAAATACGTGTGTGGAGCTCATGAAGCGTGGTTATACTTTATGTAGGACATAATGTAATCAGCAGAGAGATAGTCTATAAGATCATGTACCAGTTTAGAGGAAGGAAAGAAAAGATGAGCATAGGGTTTAGAATCTACAAGCGCTAAATGAAAGAGTTAGAGAACATGTAAAAATGTCCAAGAAAGATAAAATAATATTAAACTGCAGAAGCAAACATTTTAAATAGTGTTGTGATGAACATCATGTAATGAATTTAAAATTAGAAGTCCCATCTGACTTTAAAGGCAGCACTCTCCATAAAGTGATGGGCAACAATTCAGAATACTCTAGTTGAAGGAGCTAGCACAGAACAACAGAGACATGAATGCTTACTTCTTCGGAGGAGCTTGTCCCAAAGAGAGAAAAATAGTGAAGTAGGAGGAAGGACATATTGGAATAAAGAACAAGCCTCAGTGGGCAGTGGGCAGATCTGGGCTGTGTCCCTTTGGTGAGGAGGCGACAGGACTCTCCTTTCATCTGCCGCCCTCCTTGCAGCTATGTACCAACTTTCTAGGTCTGACATACAGAGTACTCCAAACCAACTGGCTTCAAAAACAGAAAATCACTCTCTCAGTCCTGGAAGATTGAAGCTTGAGATGAAGTTGTTGGCAGGGCTGGTTCTTTTCAAGGAGTCCGAGGAAGAATCTATTCCATGCTGCCCTCCCAGCTTCTGGTGGTGGGCTGGCAATTTTTGGCATTCCTTAGCATGTAGAAAAATCTCCCCAATTTTGATCTTCATCTTTATGTGGTGTTCTCCTTGTGTTTGCTTCAGCATCCAGCTTTCCCCATTTTATAAAGACATGTTGTCATCTTGGATTAGGGAACACCCTCATCTCTATTTACATCAGCTATGACTATTTCCAAATAAGGTCACATTCTGAGGGAATGGGGTCTAGGACTTGGTCATGGTAATGATAAACCCATTTATGAATTTCTCTGAATAAAACTAATTTCTTGCCATACTTATTACCCCCAAAGTGGTAAAATGAGTTGACCAAACTAGTATTACAGATGTTCTCAATGTGGGTTTTTTAGTTCTCTTTTTGCTCTCTACCACCTGGACATAGAGATGGTATGGGGTTGTTGGACCTATCTGACTTCTACTAGAATGGAGTTGCCACTTTTACTAGTTTTATCAGTGAACAACTACTAATTTCAGTTTTATTTCTCAATTTGTCCTGCATTTCTTATGTGTATGGAACAGATCAGGGTGATTTTTGGTACTGGGGATTGAATCTAGGTGTGCTTATCCACTTAGCTACATACCTAGCTCTTTTTATATTTTATTTAGAGACAGGGTCTTGCTAAGTTGCTCAGGGCCTCACTAAATTGCTAAGGCTGGCTTTTGAACTTGCAATCCTCCTGCCTCAGCTTCCCGACCTGCTGTTTTCTAAAGGACCAGAGAGGAACTTCTATATATAACTAAATGAATACAGTATCATAGATTCCCAGAATAGAAGTGACCCTTAAGGACCATCTAACTCCAAGTATTACTTGATTCATTGAATATAAGAAGACTTTTCATGGTCTAATTGTTGGTGGCTGATAATAACCAGGGTTGAGACCTAACACTGTTTTGTTTTTTCTTTGTTTGTTTTATCAACGCAGATTTCCTTCAGCATATCGTAATTGCAGAATTATTCCAGGCCAGACTGTCAGTGAGCCAAGACAGGCAGTGGAGCAGAGCTTCACTGGACAGATATCTGAGTATGGAGCAGAGCAGCTTCAACACCTTACCTATGCTTTTATGCTTCATTGATGCTTTCCATTGATGCTGTGGTTTTGATCCTATATAGGCATAATGTTCATTTGTTGCTGAAATCACAATGCAAGAGAATTCAACTTAACCACCCATCTCACTGTTGACATAAAAATCTGGGTCCAGAATTTCTTGAATAGTCACAATATTTATGTTAGTTAAAGGTTAGGGAGATGAAGAGAGACTCTATTACATCAACAGGTGAGACTAAATCTCTTCATCTTCATAATTTCTACATTCCCTTTAGCTTCTCATAGTAAAAATACAAGTTTGGATCCCCAAATTGGTTTTCCAGCAGTTATGGGGAAATTCTTTTTCACAAATTGCATACATGCTTTTGGAGGAACCAGTGAATTCATCAATGGTAATATTTTGTTTCATTTGCAAGAAGAAACTTGTTGAACAGGAAAGTTATCCTCAGGCAATAACTATACACCTGGGTAACTCTTGTCTCCCTTACAATGCTCAGCACTTTGGTTCTTCTAGACCATTAGCTTCAGAATACTCTTTCACATTGTGTGAACACTGTAGGAATAACCTCACTGCCTGTATTTTTAAACTAGTAAAGCTACAATTGCTTGAGTGGAAGCTTATTATTGTGCCAGATTCTCCACTAGGTGTTTTTTATATATGTATTACCTCCTTTAAAGATTCTCAGCTGGTTCAAGGTACTTATTCTTTAAGTCAGTCTGCTAGCTCAAGTTTAGTCAAACTCAAATTCTATTCCTTCATTTCCACTAGGTTTTTTTTTTTAAATTTATTCTGTCAATTGCATTTTTCATTTGGAATATAAAATGTGGGCAAGAATGAAAGTTGTTGTTTTTAAGTTTTTGCAAAATAGAATCAACTATGTCACTCAATAACATCTATCTGGGTATGTGGTTTTTAGTTTCTAAACAGTATTACAGCTCATAAAAGAATAATGCAAGGCAGCATAGTACTAATATCTCTGGATCTAAAGACAATACATCCACACTTGATTCCCAGCTTGACTGAGATTATCAACTAAACAGTCATTTTAACTCTCTTTTGAGAGATGTTGCCTAAAAGTGATAGTGTTAAAAGATTTACAATGTTCCTTCTACTTCTAACATCTATAATGCCATGACCTGCTAAGATGAACATCTCTAACGTATCTTCTGTATTTCAGTTACATTTATCCAAATTCCCATTTAGTATTTTTATTTGAGAAACTCAAGTACCTCAAGTTGCAACAGGTCTACACCAAACATAGCCTTTTTATCTTGAAATTCGACCTGTAATTTGTAAATCAATCTTTTGTAGAACCACTTACCTTCTATTGCATTTGTAATTACTTCTTTTTTACATTCAGAATTATTTTTTCCATTACTTTTATCTCTCTGTAGAGATTGGTAAAGTTAATGGTCTTTGATTAGAAAACATTTTTTGTTTTGTTTTGTTTTGTTTTTGTTGTTAATATTTCTATTAATTTTCCTTCTGGTTGCTATTGTTTGTGTTATTGACCTTCACTCTTATAATAATATTCTTCCTTTTGTTATGTCTCCTTAGGCTTTTTTCTTTTGATCTTTCAATAATTTAAAATCTAACATAGCTGCTTTATCATGGGTCTAACTGCCTTAATCTGTTCAGGCTACCAAAACTAAACATCATTAACTGCTTGGGTTATAAACAACAGTATTTCTTATAGTTCTGGAGGCTAGGAAAATCAATGTCAAATTTCCAGCAAATTCATTGTCTGCTTTTTAGTTCACAGACGGTACTTTCTTGCTGTTGCTCTTTCCTCACATGGTAGAAAAGGCAAGACAACTCTCTAGGGCCTCTTTTTTGAAGGCATTTACCCCATTATAAGGGTCCTGTCATTATAAACTAATTACCTCACAAAGACCCTACCTTCTAAGACCACCACACTTGTGATTAGATTTCAATACTTGAATTTTAGGAGGGATACAAATGTTCAGATCATAGTGGTAACCCTGACCTATAGGACATTATCTTTTTTTTATATTTTTAATTTTTTTTAAATTTATCTTTTAATTTTTTATAGACTGCATTTCGATTCATTGTACACAAATGGGGTACATCATTTCGTTTCTATGGTTGCACACAATGTAGATTCATACCATTTGTGTAATCATGCATGTACATAGGGTAATGATGTCAGTCTCATTCCACCATCTTTCATACCACCCTCCCTCTTATTTCCTTCTACATAATTGAAAGTTCCCTCATTCTTCTCTTCCTCCCCATCCCCCAACCCCCATTATATATCATTCTCCACTTATCAGGGAAAACATTCAGCCTTTGGTTTTTTGGGCTTGGCTTATTTCACTTAGCATGATACTCTCCAATTCCATTCATTTATTTGCAAATGCCATAATATTCTTCTTCTTTATGGCTGAATAGTATTCCATTTGTATATATACCAGAGTTTCTTTATCCATTAATCTGTTGAAGGGCATCTAGGTTGGTTCCACAATCTAGCTATTGTGAACTGAGCTGCTATGAACATTGATGTGGCTGTGTTACTGTAGTTTGCTGATTTTAAGTCCTTTGGGTATAAACCGAGGAGGAGTGGGATAACTGGGTCAAAAGGTGGGTCCATTCCAAGTTTTCTGAGTCAGGACATTCTCTAAGCCTATGTTTGACTAATGCTTTGTCTAAAAGTCTTCTCAAATTTTAATCTTCTAGTCTGAAAGGTGAGATGATGGGGGAAAGTGTTACTGCCTTGTCTTATTCAGGCATATTTCATGAGTTCTTTTTCCAGACAGCTTTGTTTTTAATCTTAGCCAGATCTGGGCTGAATGTTAACTAACCTGACTCCAGTTGTCATTTTGAGAACAGTGACAATGCAGAACACTATGGAAGGGAGAGAAGACTATATACACTATCCTTCCATTTAAACTTAGCACAAGGAATCATCATACTCTTCTTCACTCCGAAGTGTTCACTGCTTCTCTTCCCTTCTAACCCAACATTCCTCTCACATCACAACTGTGTTAATTGTGTTCCAATTTGAAGGGTGCATATAGCTGATAAAGCATTATTTATGGGTTTGTGGGACAGTGTTTCCAGAAGAGATTAGCTTCTGAATTGGTAGATTAAGTGAAGAAAATTCAGCTATATTCATGTGGACTGGCATCATCCAATCCATGGGAGGTACAAATGGGACAGAAATGGGAAGGAAGGCTGAACGCTTTATCTCTTATCTTGATCTGGGACATGTCTCTCTCCCTTTCTCTTCTTAAGCTGGACATCCATCTTCTCCAACCACATATTTTGGAACTCCTGATTCTTGGACCTTTAGACTCTGAGATTTACCCCAGTCACTCCTGTGTTAGTCATTTTTCCATTGACCAAATACCTAAGATAATCAGTTTAATAAGGGAAAAGGGTTATTTTGGCTCACCAGTTTTAGAAGTTTCAGTCACTTGAGTAATGCTTCTTCTAAAATCTTCTCAAATTTTAATTTTTTAGTCTGACAGGTGAGGTGATGGGTGGAAGTATGTTGGACTTACATAGTTAGTTGTTCCTATTGATTAGGGCCTATGGTGGGACAGTACATCACAGCAGAAGTGTGTGGCAGAGGAGGCCTGTTTACCTCAGTATATTCGTGAGCAAATAGGAGTCATTAGGATCCCCAAATCTCCTTCAAGAATACAACACCCATGAGCTAACTCCCTTCAACTAGGCCTTAATTCCTAAATGTTGTACCACCTCCCAATAGTGCCATGGATTTAGAACCAAGTCTTTGACATGTGGACCTCTGAAGGACATTTTACATCCAAACTGTAACACCCTGCTCTCTTCTCAAGCCTTCAGCCTGAAACTGAATTACACCATCAGGTATCCTACTTCTGTGGCTTTCTGACAGTATATCAGGGTACTTCTTCATAAGCATGTGAACCATTTTCCATAATAGATCTCTTCTTCTATATCTATAAAGGCTACTGGTTCTGTTTCTCAGGAGAATCCTGGCCAATATATTAACTCCTCTATTTACTTCATGGTTTCTCATTTGTACATTAGTTTCACAAAAGACTATCTGATTTTCATAATCAAAAGATAACAGTAAGAAAAGACTTTAATCTTTTCACGAATCATCAGCTGGTTCCAGAAACAACTCTTACATAGAACATATTTACAAATTTTGAAGGCTACATTTTCATGTTCCAGATTCAATGGTTACTTGATGAGGAGAGTTAGCAATAGATTTATCAAACAGTATAACAGAGGAATTATGGAATTTACAACAACATAAACAAAATATTTAAAGTGTGTATTTATGTAATTATTTAATTTCTCCTATTTTATGTTTGACTTGAAAGCAGAAATTATAATTTAGATAAAGTTGTGATTTTAGGTACAAAGCCAACTATGAGATTGCTCAGTAAACTTTTCAACTCAATGGCTCAATGACAGTAGTGACAGCTTTTGCAATTAGCGTAGGCTCTTTGTTTCTTGAGGCAACTGTAAAATCTACAGCCATGTATTCACTTTCCAATGAAATTGGTACACATCATAAAAATTGTAGTTGAGTTAATTGGTGCATTGGCTGACAGACTCAGCAAAGAGGCCAAGCCCTGAGCCATCCAGTTATTGCTTAAACTGCTCTGTTGTAACTACGTTGGCTAGGATCATTGAGAAGGCTGTGCTTGTGTCCCCAAGGCTTACGGAAAGCACAAATTGAGAACTTTGGTATCTAGGGATGTCAACCTGACACTTTTCATAAGCATCAAACACTCATAAATTATAAGAAATAAAAAGATGTGCTCTACTCGAGGATATTTTATAAATACCAAGTAATGGTGTTATGCTATTCTGAGGTGTGGAGTGAAAAACTCTGATGACTAGTTAGAAAAAGTCATAGATGATGTGTAATTTATCTATTTCTAAGGTAAGTTAAGCATTCTTTTGTGAAATTTATTATAGTCTAATATTTTAATATCCAAAATATTAGTTCCTTTTTAAATTTGATCCCAAAGTCTTTCTCATGTAGCCAGAAGAAATAAACTATGAATTAATTTTAAAAACATGCCTATTTTGAGTACTCTTGTAAAACAAGGAATCCTGGTGTGTCTATTTAGAAAGTACTTTTCAAAGGACAACAAATGCCTTAGGATAATTATTGTTAAACCTGAATGGTTTAGAAAAGCATAAATAGTCAATGAACAGTGACTTCCTCTCTCATTTTCAAAGTCATTTATAGTACCTGAGAGAGAATATTTCTCATTGTCAAAATATACTCAGGATAGTAAACTTTGAAAAATCAAAAGTAACTCAGAATAGAATAGATTATTCTACGCGAACTCAAATCCTCGAAATTTTCAAACAATAGAAACAATATGTTTCAATTTCAGGGCTATTTAAACATTGGACACAGAATGGGCATTGAAAACACCATTTTATGGCTTGTAAAGAAGAAGAGTAAGCCTCTGCGTGTAGTCTTGAGTGAATTCTTTTACGCCCAAAGTCTTATGACATAACTTTACTTTCTTTCTGCTATATTAAATTGATTCAAACGTATGTTTTGCTTTGTGGGGACCCTAGGATTTTCAGCTTTCCAGGGAGATGTGGAATTTTAAAACATGGAATGGAACTGGGTTTACAGTGACACTGATGAAGATTATGCTTTGGCATCTCTTACCCCTCAGTGCCTTTAAAGACATCCTAATAATTGTGAACATGGCCCCATGCATGTTAAATTTTGCCAAAGTAAGTTATGTTTGGTGCCCTTAGTCCAGACCAGAGGGTTTTCCCACTTCAACTTCTCTGCCATGTTTTTCCTCATGCTGGGAAACCTGGAGGGTCTCAAGAGAAATCTGGTTAAGGGGATGCTGAGCTAGGAAAATATTTCATTTCAATTTTATCTCTTCCCTGTTCTAAATACATATCTATATTCCTTAATTTTACTTTGGTAATGTTTTGGTGTTTTTTATTATTATTATTATTAAAGATAATTCTCAGATTTCTAGTGTTCTGAACTCCCAAATCATGGAACCACCCCTAACAGAAACCCTGACAGTAACTGTGTGGAGAGTTTAATCCTTTAAAACTTCTTATGGTTTTTCATTGTGACTTGATTTCGTTTCCAGCTTCTGAACTATTTGTCTTCTGCTACAAGTAAATTTTATCTTATGTGATTATTCATTGAAATATTTTGCTCACTGGACAGATTTGATTTTTTTTTAAAGAAAATTGCCATGTCATTTATAGAACTCTGTCTTTTTCATATTTCTACCATAAAGTTCAAAGTCTTCTCTAAAACTTCCAAGATGGTAAATATTTTATCTCTTTCCTCCTCAGTCACACCTCCTTCTCCACCCCAGCCATCATACTCTATTCTCCAGCTTCAGAGAGGATCTAGTTAATTCCTTCTTACAGAAACAAGCCCTCAGGTATGGATACAATGTCTGAACTCTACTACCTTTTTCACCTATTTAGGGTAGGGTTGGATTGTGGTGGGCAACTGATTCCATGGGGATCTTCACCAGAGTACTTTGATTTGGAGAACAAGGCCTCTTGATGGATTTTGCTGTGTCTCTATAATGAAAAGTGATATAGGTGTGTGATTTAGAAAGCAATGTTTCCATATGTTAAAAAAAAAAAAAAGCAAACTAAAAGCTACAGGAAGGATCAAAAAATAAAAATGATTTATGCAACACAAATGTTAATGAAGCAGTTCATGAATGAAGGGACAAAGATCATGTGACTCCAAAGAAACAGAGAATCACCTCAAGATGGCCTGCCTATAATAGCTTCCAGTCCTTCAAGGGGCCTGGCTTCCCTCCGTTCAACTGGGTTGTTAGATATTCTTAGATACTTACTACACATCTCTTTCTTGGGTCAATATAAATAGGTCTCTTTTACTCATAATGAATGATCCAGGAAACTGAAATATCCTGGGTTCCCAATACACTCTGTGGGTCACTTGTCTTTACACCTGTGCCTGTTTCTCCACTTATAATCACTGCTTGGAATACTCTTCCTTGCTTTGGATGCAAATTGTCCCAATAAGTATGTAACCTAGGTTGAGGCAACAGACTTCCACAAAGGGAAATTCCAGAGAGGATAGTGTCAACTTTTCCAGTAGCTTGAGAAATGAGGTCCTCAGACCAGGTAAGGAACCAGAGCACTACAAACCAGTGTCCATGGTGGGAAGTCATTTGTGGTCAAGTTATAGTCTTAAAGTAAACAGTAGGAGTTGACCAAAAGGATAATGATTCATTGTACTTTCATCTTAGGAAAGAAAGTATGGGTACAGAGATAAGAGATTAGGTAGGGTTTTTTGTTGTTGTTGTTGTTGTTATTGTTGCTTGTTTTTGTTTTATTTTTTTGAATAAATGAATGGAAAATGAAGTATTAGTAATCAGAGCAAAATCTTATGCTTTTTTCATCCTGGAGATACCAAAATTATTTGAAGTAAAATTATTTGGCAAATTGTATTTTGTTTATCTCAGTCAGGTAAATGCCAATTTAAAATATACAGATATCTGTATGTATTAGTATGTTTGAAATTCTGTAAAATATTTTCTGCATATCAGAATTTCAGGGAGGCAGCAGATCTAACTTATTAAGGTCATTTACTTTTTTTTTCCAATCAAGACTTATCAGCTCTTAACCAATGAACACTAATTCTAATGAACTAATCAATATGATAGCATGTTGCCTTAATTTAAAAACACTAATTTTTTAAATTCATTTGAATTAGATAAATTTGCCTAATAAGCAACCTGTGTTTTAACATGGTAGCCAGGACTATGTAACAACAGTATCTAAGTCACTCTAAACGAGAGGATATTTTTCCTGCAAAAGATCTGTGTTACTCTCAATTGGTTTTCTATCTGCAAAATTCAGGAGACATCAGTGACGTCTAAGAAGGTAAATCTCAATGTGAGGATAATTTTTCTGATAGCTTTCTTCTCAAATTGTGTCCAATAATTATGTGCATAAATTAAGTCCTAAAACATGTGTGTGAAATTAAAATATAAAAAGAAAAACGAAGGTCTGGAATTGTCAACATTTCATGGATACTTAGTAATGAGCAAACACTATTTTTGGTAGTTCAAAATTTTGATACCTGTATCATTTTTTCTTAATTGTGTGGTTTATAGCATGTCTTTGAAAATAGAAAACTTAGAAATTTTCATTGTACACAAGCATGTTAAATATACTGCACAGATGGGTTTTAGACTCTTATTTGCCAGAGGAGCTTTCATTAAGGATCACACACGAAGGAAACTGCATAGTTAAACAGGAATTCATTCACATTTGCTTCAAGAACCAATATTTTATTTTTGGAGAAATGATTCTTAATTAGCATTTGATGGTCCCCCAAATTTGTCAGCTTCTGTAATATAATGCATCTTAAGGCCAAAGCTCATAGAAATATGTTCTTGAGGGAAAATATCATTCCTTTGTCATTGTTAGATTTCCAGAAACTAGTGGGGTGCCTGGCTTTCAGTAGATGTTTATTGAAGATGAAAGAAATCAGCTAAGTGATAACAGAGGACAACTAATTGAGTTTCCATGTACCAAGTTAATTATAGTGTTATAGCTGTGAACACTCTAATGTGAGGAAATGAATGTGGAAGTGACTTCTTTTATTAGCTATGTTTATATAGAATAATACTTATGTATTTCTATATTCAGCATGGATATTTAATTGCATAAATAGCATTAAAAATGGAGGGACATACATATTATTAAAAGATTCTAGAGGAAATAAATCACCTTATGAACTTAAATTCTAGCTATATTACTTGGCATATGTTTCTGGCATCTTTAAACCCACTGATAACTAGCATGGCTGCTTGGATCATAGAACAGAGCTCTAAAAATAGTCGACATTTTGCGGTTTCTATAGTAACAAAGAAAATGGCTTCATATTCTGGCACTGCTCCCACAGAGCTTAATGTTCTCTCTAGATTGCCTATACACTATACTACTATGTTATTGTAGTAAAAACTACCATTACTCTTTCCTTCGTGTCTTTGATGTTCTTATAACAATCTGATCACTAGTACAACAATCTGAGTGTTTACCTAACATGGTTAAAGCATTCCAGTTATTTTTTAAGAAATTGAATTCCACCTAAAAGAAAAATTAAAAATGCTAAGACCAGGCCATGCTTTTACATGGTGTGATTTGAACTGTACTGAAAGGTTTCAAACACTTTCTCCCTCAACATCTAATATTTACCAGTGTGAGATGATTCTTTTGGATTATATAATTATCTCCCTTTTTAATGAACTATTCAGCATTGACTGTCTGGTGACCCTAATTAATTCCATAGTTTTAGACATATCTCTTTGTAACAGTCACATTTGTTCTAGTAAACCAGTTCTTCCACTGAATTTACTTCATCAAAGTAGGGGAATTTGTCTCTCCTGTTTCCTCAGGAATCCTCTATGCTATGACTAGAGGAGGCACGTAATAAATGTTTTGCTGGATGAGTCTTGGTTAAATAAAACTCTGGGAGTGAGAGAGTTATTTCAATGACATTTATACTTGCTAAGGTTATTTAATTCTAGTATATATCTCTCCATCCCCTGACAACTCAATGGTAGTAGTTCACCAGTTGGTAATTGTGGTAGGCAGAATACCTCTCAAGCATGTTCAATTCTGAATTTCCAGAACCTGTGAACATGTTAAAGTATATGTCAAAGGGGAATTAAGGTACAGATGGAATTAAGTTTGCTATTCAGCTGACATGAAGTCTGGGACATTATAGTGGGTTATCCTGTTGGGTCAATATCATCACATTGTAAAATTGAAAGAGAGAAAAGTATCTCCTTGAGAGAAACAAGGAGATTTGCAAGAGAATTTGTAGAATGGTACAGACTTTGAACATGGAGGAGGTTGGCCACAAGACAAGAAAATCAGATGGCCTCTAGAGGGTAAAAAAGGCAAGGAAACACACTCATAAGTTTGTGTTCTAAACCACTAAGCTTGTGGTAATTGGTTACAGCAAGAATTGGATATTAAAACAGTGGGGACCAATAAAGATTTTTTAATAGTAAGGAACAAATTAAGAAATAGAAGACTAGATGAATTTGTTTATTGGGAAGCTTTGACTACTCAATGGTAATATGAAAATTGGAGAAGACACATACCACCTCTAGAGAAACTAATCCCTGCTATGGAACAAATAAAAGTAAATATATTTATTTAAACATATCATTTTAAGGTATATTAGTTATTTATTTTATTCATTGTCTATTTTCATTGGAAACAAACCAAGTCGGAATAAATTTTCTTGTTATATTTGAATGTAAAATAGATCAAATTAATCAAATTAATATGGAGAGAACAAACAAGAAGCCAAATCACCAGTTTCATTTATTAATAGCATATGATGCAAATATTTTATCCTGTTGATACAGTCATTGTTCTATGGATTATTTTTGTATGTTAATGTATCACAATATACCATGTTCATTCCACTGATTTGAAAATGATATGACTTGACTGATGACATTTAAAATAATATTTTATAAATAATATACATATGGATGATGTATAAGGGAATTTTGATCTTTTTAAATTCAGCTGCATTATAGTTTTCATCTTCCTTTTATCAACTAGAATAATCAATCACTCTCTTTAATGGAATGTGTTATACATTATTAAAAAATAGACACTTAATTTTTAAAACCACCTGAATCTTTAATAGTGTTATACTTTTTAAGATCCGCAAATAGTTTCTCACTGTGGAAAATGTGGGCGATCCAAGATGGCGGCCTAGAGGGAGACTGCACCCCCAGTCGCTCCAGAACCCAGGAGTTAAGAAGGGGAGGCATTGAGAGACTCGGACTGAAGTGGAGCCACGGGTGAGTCTGCCCACTGGGTAAAGCTCGGCCCGGGTGGCAGGCCCAGATAGAGGTGGCTTATCGGAGCCGGGCAGGGCAGCTACAGTCATCCACAGGCAGCCCTGCGAACTCTGGCGGTGGGCTCCGCCCACACAGCCAGCTTCTCCAGGTTCTCGGAACGGAACTGGCCCGCTAGTGAGAGCCTTTCTGACCAGAGCAGGCTCCGAGTCCCGGAGCCGCTGCAGCGCAGTGTACTCCTGCAAAGAACCAGCGGAGAGCCTCGATCTGCAAGCAGCCTCAGGGATCAGGGCAGGGCAGCCGGAGACCTCTTCAGGCGGCTCTGCCCACTCCGGCTGCGGGCTCTCTTCATGGGGAGATCCAAGATGGCGGCCTAGAGGGAGACTGCACCCCCGGTCGCTCCAGAACCCAGGAGCTAAGAGGGGAAGGCATAGAGAGACTCGGACTGAAATAGAGCCACGGGTGAGTCTGCCCACTGGGTAAAGCTCAGCCCGGGTGGCAGGCCCAGATAGAGGTGGCTTAGCGGAGCCGGGCAGGGCAGCTAGAGTCTTCCCAAGGTAGTCTTCCACACTCCGGCAGTGGGCTCTTCCCACACGGCCAGCTGCACGGTGCAGGCCCACAATGAGAGCATTTCCGCACAGAGCCAGTTCCAAAACGTGGAACCAGTAGGGGGCTAGGGGCAGTTTTCTTCGAATGAGCTGCTTTATCAGATTCCTCCAAGACATCAGGCTACTGAAGGCTGGGAGGTGATACACTGGAAATCTACTGGGACACTATAAGCCAATAGTGGAAAACTGCAATATCTCAGGGTCCCACTGACAACTGACCATTATGAGAAAACAAGGGAAGAAAATGTCCCAAACAAACCTAGATACTACATCAATAAAACCCAATGACACCACAGCAGAAGAAATGTCAGAAAGGGAGTTCAGAATGTACGTAATTAAAACGATCAGGGAAGCTAATGAGGAGATGAAAGAGCAAATGCAGGCATTGAAGGAGGAGATGAAAGAGCAAATGCAGGCATTAAATGATCGCACCAATCAACAGTTAAAAGACCAAATACGGGAAGCAAAAGATCATTTCAATAAAGAGTTAGAGATACTGAAAAAAAACCAAACTGAAATCCTTGAAATGAAGGAAACAATAAACCAAGTTAAAAATTCCATAGAAAGCATAACCAATAGGATAGAACACCTGGAAGACAGAAACTCAGACATTGAAGACAAAATATTTAACCTTGAAAACAGAGTTGAACAAACAGAGAAGATGGTAAGAAATCATGAACAGAATCTCCAAGAACTATGGGATATCATGAAAAGGCCAAATTTGAGAATTATTGGGATTGAGGGAAGGCTTAGAGAAACAAACCAAAGGAATGAACAATCTATTCAATGAAATAATATCAGAAAATTTCCCAAATCTGAAGAATGAAATGGAAAACCAAGTACAAGAGGCTTATAGAACTCCAAACATACAAAATTACAACAGACCCACACCAAGGCACATTATTATGAAAATACCTAACATACAAAATAAAGACAGAATTTTAAAGGCCGCGAGAGAAAAGAACCAAATTACATTCAGGGGGAAACCAATAAGAATATCAGCAGATTTTTCAATCCAGACCCTAAAAGCTAGAAGGGCCTGGAACAACATATACCAAGCCCTGAAAGAAAATGGATGCCAACCAAGAATCTTATACCCAGCAAAACTTACCTTCAAATTTGACAATGAAATAAGATCCTTCCATGATAAACAAAAGCTAAAGGAATTTACAAAAAGAAAGCCAGCATTACAGAACATTCTCAGCAAAATATTCCATGAGGAAGAGATGGAAAACAACGATGCAAATCAGCAACAGGAGGCGCTAGCCTAAAGGAATAGCCAAATAAAGGAGAAACCAAATCATGTCAAAAACAAATATGAGTCAATTGACTGGGAATACAAATCATATCACAATAATAACCCTGAATGTTAATGGCCTGAATTCATCAATCAAAAGACACAGACTGGCAGATTGGATTAAAAAGAAAAATCCAACAATATGCTGCCTGCAAGAGACTCATCTCATAGAAAGAGACACCCATAGACTAAAGGTGAAAGGATGGGGAAAAACATACCATGCACACGGACACAGCAAAAAAGCTGGAGTATCCATCCTCATCCTCAGATAATGTGGACTTCAAACCAAAACTAGTCAGAAGGGATAAAGAAGGACATTACATGCTGCTTAAGGGAAGCATAAATCAGCAAGACATAACAATCATAAATATCTATGCCCCGAACATTGGCTCATCCACGTACGTCAAACAAATCCTTCTCAATTCCAGAAATCAAATAGACCACAACACAATAATACTAGGCGATTTTAACACACCTCTCTCACCACTAGATAGATCGTCCAAACAAAAATTGAATAAAGAAACTATAGATCTCAACAACACAATCAGCAATTTAGACTTAACGGACATATATAGAATATACCATCCAACAAAGAACGAATACACTTTCTTCTCAGCAGCACATGGATCCTTCTCTAAAATAGACCATATTTTATGCCACAAAGCTACTGTTAGTAAATACAAGAAGATAGAGATACTACCTTGTACTCTATCAGATCATAATGGATTGAAATTAGAAATAAATGACAGAATAAAAAACAGAAACTTCTCCAATACCTGGAGACTAAATAATACACTATTATATGATGAATGGATAACAGAAGACATCAGGAGGGAAATAAAAAAATTCTTAGAAGTAAACGAGAACAAAGACACATCATATCAAAATCTCTGGGACACTATGAAAGCAGTACTTAGAGGAAGATTTATTTCATGGGGTGCATTCAAAAAAAGAAGTAGAAATCAACAAATAAACGAGTTAACACTACAGCTCAAAGCACTAGAAAAAGAAGAGCAGACCAATACCAAAAGTAGTAGAAGACAGGAAATAGTTAAAATCAGAGCCGAAATCAACGAAATCGAAACAAAAGAAACAATCGGAAAAATTAACAAAATAAATAGTTGGTTCTTTGAAAAAATAAATAAAATTGATAAACCCTTAGCCACACTAACAAAGAGAAAGAGGGAGAAAACTCAAATTACTAAGATTCGGAATGAACAAGGAAACATCACAACAGACACGAGTGAAATACAAAACATAATTAGAAGCTATTTCGAAAATCTATACTCCAACAAAACAGAAAACCTCGAAGACATCAACAAATTTCTAGAGACATATGAACTACCTAAACTGAACGAGGAGGACATACACAACTTAAATAAACCAATTTCAAGCAATGAAATAGAAGAGGTCATCAAAAGCCTACCAACAAAGAAAAGTCCAGGACCAGATGGGTTCTCAGCCGAGTTCTACAAAACCTTTAAAGAAGAGCTCATTCCAATACTCCTCAAACTATTCCATGAAATAGAAGAGGAGGGAACCCTACCAAACTCGTTCTATGAAGCCAATATCACCCTGATACCTAAACCAGACAGAGACACATCAAGGAAAGAAAATTTCAGACCAATATCCTTAATGAACATCGATGCAAAAATTCTCAACAAAATTTTAGCAAATCGCATACAAATATATATTAAAAAGATAGTGCACCACGATCAAGTGGGTTTTATCCCAGGGATGCAAGGTTGGTTCAACATTCGGAAATCAATAAATGTCATTCACCATATCAACAGACTTAAAGTTAAGAATCACATGATTATTTCAATAGATGCAGAAAAAGCATTTGATAAAATACAGCATCCCTTCATGCTCAAAACACTAGAAAAAATTGGGGTAGTGGGAACATTCCTAAACATTATAAAGGCCATCTACGCTAAGCCCATGGCTAATATCATTCTAAATGGTGAAAAACTGAAAGCGTTCCCCCTAAAAACTGGAACAAGGCAGGGATGCCCTCTTTCCCTGCTTCTATTCAACATCGTCCTTGAGACTCTAGCCAGAGCAATCAGACAAACCAAAGAAATTAAAGGGATACGAATAGGAAAAGAAGAACTCAAACTATCCCTGTTCGCTGATGACATGATTATATATTTAGAGGAACCTGGAAATTCCACCAGAAAACTTTTAGAACTCATAAGTGAATTCAGTAAAGTAGCAGGTTACAAGATCAATGCTCATAAATCCAATGCATTTTTATACATAAGTGATGAATCTTCAGAAAGAGAAATTAGGAAAACTACCCCATTCACAATAGCATCGAAAAAAATAAAATACTTGGGAATCAATCTCACAAAAGAGGTGAAAGATCTCTACAATGAGAACTACAGAACACTAAAGAAAGAAATTCAAGAAAACCTTAGAAGATGGAAAGATCTCCCATGTTCCTGGATAGGCAGAATTAATATCGTCAAAATGGCTATACTACCTAAAGTGCTATACAGATTCAATGCAATTCCAATTAAAATCCCAATGATGTACCTTGCAGAAATAGAGCAAGCAATTATGAAATTCATCTGGAAGAATAAAAAACCTAGAATAGCTAAAGCAATCCTCAGTAGCAAGAGCGAAGCAGGGGGTATTACAATACCAGATCTTCAACTCTACTACAAAGCAATAGTAACAAAAACGGCATGGTATTGGTACCAAAATAGACAGGTAGATCAATGGTACAGAATAGAGGACATGGACACAAACCCAAATAAATACAATTTTCTCATACTAGACAAAGGTTCCAACAATATGCAATGGAGAAAAGATAGCCTCTTCAACAAATGGTGCTGGGAAAACTGGAAAACTATATGCAATAGAATGAAATTAAACCCCTATCTCTCACCCTACACAAAACTCAACTCAAAATGGATCAAGGACCTCGGAATCAGACCAGAGACCCTGCATCTTATAGAAGAAAAAGTAGGTCCAAATCTTCAACTTGTTGGCTTAGGATCAGATTTCCTTAACAGGACTCCCATAGCACAAGAAATAAAAGCAAGAATCAACAACTGGGATAGATTCAAACTAAAAAGCTTTCTCTCAGCAAAGGAAACTATCAGAAATGTGAAGAGAGAGCCTACAGAGTGGGAGAATATCTTTGCCAACCATACCTCAGATAGAGCGCTAATTTCCAGAATCTATAAAGAACTCAAAAAACTCTACACGAAGAATACAAATAATCCAATCAACAAATGGGCTAAGGAAATGAACAGACACTTCACAGAAGAAGATGTACAAGTAATCACCAGATATATGAAAAAATGTTCAACATCCCTAGTAATAAGGGAAATGCAAATCAAAACTACCCTAAGATTTCATCTCACCCCAATTAGAATGGCGATTATCAAGAATACAAGCAACAATAGGTGTTGGCGAGGATGTGGTGAAAAAGGAACACTCATACATTGCTGGTGGGGTTGCAAATTAGTGCAGCCACTCTGGAAAGCAGTGTGGAGATTCCTCAGAAAGCTTGGAATGGAAACACCATTTGACCCAGCTATCCCACTCCTTGGCCTATACCCAAAGGACTTAAAATCAGCATACTACAGAGATACAGCCACATCAATGTTCATTGCTGCTCAATTCACCATAGCCAGATTGTGGAACCAACCTAGATGCCCTTCAGTTGATGAATGGATAAAGAAACTGTGGCATATTTATACAATGGAATATTACTCCGCAATGAAGAATGATAAAATTATGGCATTTGTAGGCAAATGGTCGAAATTGGAGAATATCATGCTAAGTGAGATAAGCCAATCTCAAAAAACTAAAGGACGAATGATCTCGCTGATAAGCGGATGAGGACATATAATGGGGGGTGGGACGGGCTAGCATTAGGTTTAGGGTTAGGTTTAGAGTTAGGCTAAGGAGAGCGGTAAGAATGAAGGAAAGAAGGACTGTGTAGAGGGAAAAAAGGGGTGGGAGGGGTGGGAGGGGTGGGGGGGAGGGGAAAATAAAATAAACATCATTACCCTATGTAAACGTAAAAAAAAAATAAATAAATAAATAAATAAAAAAGAAAATGTGGTATATTGTGAATTTATTTAACATCATCTATTGGATATCTATTATCTTTAACTCATGTGAATAAAATTTCAAAGAGATAATGTGAAATTCTATATTGTGTGCTTCATAAAATGAGAAATTGTATGATATCAAAATACCATTCTGCCCAAATCTGATCCCATCCAAACCTTGCTGTACTTCAGTTAAATTCACTTAGTTTTTTCCTACCCCAATTTTTTCATTTGAAACACTGTCTAGTTGTAAGTAGAGGAATGGCATGCTCTTATTTGCATTTAAGAACCATAACCTAGGCTGAATTATGTGGATGGTTTGTTAGAGAGGTAGGAAGGAAATAAGTAGCTAAGACTATGTGAGGTGCTATTGTAATAGTCCAGATGAGTGACATGGTGACTTGGTTTGGGAGAGCAGTAGATTAGATGAGAAGAATTTTGGTATGTGGATAGGTTCAGGTTGTAGAGTTAAGTGTGAAGGATTTCAGTGGATACAATGAATAAGGAACATTAGGAATGTGATCTAGGTTTTTAAGATGAGTTACTACCTGATGTCTCCTAACTACAATATTCAGGTATAAAAGCAGTTTTGCTAGGAAATGTCATTTATGTGATGTTAATTACAATAATATTGCTTAGAACATGTTGTCTGAGTTGGTTACTGGAGAATTTTAAGTAAAAAAATAGGATATCCAAATGTGGAATTTCACAGAGAGGTCCAAGGTAGAAAGAGATCTATACATAGTTATAGACCCTTGTGAGATGCCCAAGGGCATGGAGTTATAGACAAGAACTGGGGTACTCTATTATTTCAGGTTTGATGAGAAACAAGAAACAGGAAGGGAGCTTGAAAAGTCTTTTGGTTTATTTTGGGCCAAACCTTCTTACTAATTAACCTCCTATCATCTTTATGCCTTCCATTCTTTGGTTCTTTGAGCCTTTGTGATTAAATTTAGAGCATCTTAGAATTTTTCTCTTACCATCATCCAAACTAGGTAGAAAAAAAAGACATAATTTCACCTAGCCTAAGTCTTGAGATATTTTGCAGATAATTAGGAATGGCGAGAGGGAAAGGTCTCCTAAAATATAAAATATACCATGAACAACAGCATCTAAAAGAAAATATCAATCAGTTCATCAGGAATGTGTAATAGATACGTTTTTTTTTTTTTTCTCAAATGGAAAAAATCATTTTAAGTATGCATAAGACTGGAGTTAGCCAAAAATCACAGTGTATTTTTTTTTTTTTCATATGTGAAAGCTAGACGGGAAAAAGGAAAAGAATGGGTGGGGAGAACCTCATGAAAATCAAAAGGAGGTCACTAGAAGAGAGGAAAGCAATCGGGAGAGGGAAGAGAAGTAAAGGGTAAATACTGGTGAATGATGTTGCCCAATTATTTTTTTTATATCCTGTGCATGTACATATGTGTAATAATGAAACCCACCATTATAATTATAATACACCAATAAAAATATGGAAAAAATACTAGAGAGGGAGATGAAACTAAAGAGAGTGGTATGTTATGGCAAGTAACTCAGATTTCCTCTGGGGAATTCAGTATATTATTAAAGGAGTTTAAGTAGAGAGCTGACATTGTTCAAGGTGTATTTTATCTAAAACGTTCTGGCAGGATTCCAGAGCATGAATCTGATGCATAGCCATGTTGGAAGTAGGGACATGATTTAACTGATAATACAGGACCATGGGAAGATGATGAAGAGTACGAAGTAAGGAAAGGTAATAGGGAGCATTACACAATTTGACTGTTTTTTTCCCTGGTTCCTGGGAGGGACCCTCCAAATACTTGGAATTTGATGAATGACAGGAGTGTCTTTTTTATTCAGGGTAGTCTCCTCAGACTACACCTGAGTTTATGCTTCTGAAGTGACTCACTGGTGGAGCACCTAGATAATTTATGCTAATAAATGGCTCAGCAGGGCAGTTGGCTATATCAGAAAGACCAACCATGTAATTGGAGGATTGTGGCTTTGAGAAACATGATATCTGCCCAACCTCTGAAGGAAAGAAGACCTGGAGACTGAATTTAACACATGGCCAATGATTCAATCAATCATGCCTATGTATTGAAATCTCAAAAAATCCTCTATATGCCAAAGTTTGGGTAATCGTACTTTGTGTACATTGTTACATATTCATGTCACAGGAAAGTGATGTCAATCTAAAGGCACAATGAAGCACACTAAGTATGAGAACTAAGAATTTATTCCAGCCAAAATGAGAACAGCCACACAGGAAAACACATATTGTCTTTGCTCAGAATACGTGCTTTGAAATGGCATTTGAGAAATCTAGTTTCATACTTTTTTTTAAAAACGGGTGAGATGAGTTTACAAGTTGATTGTTACAGTTGCCTTGGTCAATAAGACTAACACGAGCTGTTAACTTGTTGTTGCTTACTTTGCTATAAAGAATCAAGATAAGTAGAAAAATGCTTTTAGTAGGGCTCCTTTTATCTTAAGAGTGTCAAGGACTTCACAGAAATCTGCAGTACAAGATCAAAACCACCTGGGTGACCATGCTTCCTGCCTCCTGTTTCCCCTGGGCTAAAGAATGTTGTGACCTTATTTTTGTGACACTTGGAATCTTTTCTCAGTGGGATATTATGACTCTCTGGGAATCTCAGCACTGGGGTCCTCCAGACCTTTCCCCTTCTTGGGCCCCTCTAAATTTGCTGGGGTAAAACCGTAACAGTAAACATAGCACTTTCCTGAGTTCTGTGAGTCATCTGCTCAACAACTGAAACCAAGGGGATGTCGGGAACCTCCAAAGTCCTTGCCAGTATGTCAGAACTCTAGGGGCCAGGGAACCCCCAGGCTTGAGGCCAGCTTGATGGGGGACTGTGTCTTGAATTTGTGAAGTTTTGTAAGAAGGCACTTCCTTTGGGAAGTGGTCCTTGGCAGTTGCTTTCCAGCTTCCTGTGCATTTCTTTCCCTAATCCTTTTGCAAGGTTTACATTCCTCCCTTTTCCCTGACATCCTGAATTCTAAACGGAAGTGCCCTTTAGGATTAAGATGTTAATTGCTAAATAATCTTTCCTTAGGTGTACAGAACCCAGATCATCTGATGGCCTTCGTAACACCCTTTAGTTATATCAACTAACACAAACTTGCAGAGAAGTCTAAAAGGAACCATAAGAATTAGTCAGAGGAGGTCAATGTCCATTGCTTGTGGCGGCTTGAGAGGTGAAAACAAAAAGGACAAAAAGGTCCTGAAGGACACCCGCCCCCACAATCTCACCATATAGGCTTCCTGCCTTGCTCTTTCTTTTCTTCCCTACAAAAGCCCTTTGTGCCCTGAAGTTCCCTCAAATGAAGCTTTGAGGTTGAGACCCTCTACCTTCCAATCTGTCAACCTTTAAATAAAACTGGTTCCTTCCTAACAACTCTTCTTTCCAAAATATTGACCTTTGCATGATGGGTAGCCCAGACTTACCCTGGTAACCTTTTGTGCTACCTCTGGGTATTTCATTGAATTGGTAGAAGAAACTGGAGGAAGGCAACTTAGGTATTTCAGGTGTAAAAAAGCTGAACTTGGTGACAAGTAAAGTTCCAAACCAAAGAAATTACAAGTGTATCCTAGTTAAACATTAGTTGGAGCTAGATGCTTACAATTTAGAATATTTAACATGTTTTCTGTTATGATGGAATTTTTGGAGGGAGGTGGGGTACTGGGGATTGAACTCAGGGGCACTCAACCACTGAGCCACATCCCCAGCCATATTTTGTATTTTATTTAGAGACAGGGTCTCACTGAGTTGTTTAGCACCTGGTTATTGCTGAGACTGGCTTTGAACTTGTAATTCTCTTGCCTCAGCCTCCTGAGCCACTGGGATTACAGGCAAGCACCACTGTGCCTGAATTTATGGAATATTTTTAAATTGACTGTTATGGTTTAGATGTGAGATGTCTCCTAAAAGCTCAGTGTGAGGCAACGCAGGAATGTTCAGGGTTGAAATGATTAGATTATGGTAGATGTAACCTAATCAGTCAATTAATCCATTTGATAGGGTAATCATTTGAATGGATTCATGGATGGTAACTTTAGTCAGTTAGGAGAATGTATATCACTGGCGGCCTGACCTTGGGGATTATATTATCTCTGGCTCCTGGCACTTAATCTGTCTCTGCTTCCTGGCTAAGCAGAGAACTGGGAAGTCTTTCTCTTCCACTTCTTTCTGCCATGATGTTCTACCTCACCTTGAATCCAAAGCTATGGTGTCAGCAGACCATGGACTGAATCTCTGAAACTGTGAGTCAAAACAAATGTTTCCTTCTATAAATTGGTCTGGTCAGGTATTTTGATCACAGCAACAAAAAGCTTACTAAAGCTTTGTCCGGGCTCTGGGCTATTTTCTGTCAGGTAGAACTGTATCTTAGGCTATAAAAAACATCTAGCATAATTGAACCCTACTTATCAGACCTGCTACTCTAGGTATGTGACAACCAAAAATGCCTCAACAGATTCCCAAGAGGTATCACATTTGCCAAGAACCAATGACTAACGGGATGAGAGAAAACAATCTGTACAAAAGTAAAAGGTCGAAGAAAACCAAATTTAAGTTAGCAAAGAAAAAGCAGGTAAAGTAGGAACCTGAGAGTAAGCAGTAACACAGTAGAAGAAATGGAAGCCCAGAAGTTTATTTAATAAACAAACAAATTAAAAATTCAGTATATTTTTGTAAGAGAAGGATAAGGCTTATTGGTATCTTGTATGTAGTAAGACAGTATTCACTAAAAACGTAGAAGGAAAATTTTCTGCCTTTATAGATTACCTTGCTGTCTGTTTTTTAGCAGTGAGAACTTTTGGCTAAATAATATCTAAATATTTGGATGAAAGTGAGAAATACTAACTGGAAATTACAAATTCAGGTATCTAAAATTAAATGTTTGATGCAGATAATAAAAAAAACCTAGAATGTTTTTGTATATCTACTTTGCTTATATTATTCAACATATATTATAAGCTGTGTCAGTAACTAGAATACATATTTTTCACTTTAAATTCAGATGTTTGATCTACATTTATAAAAAACATAAAAGAACGTTTATAAATTTATTGCAAATAAAAGTTAAGACTTCTCATTCTCCAGTTAGATATGTAAAAATCACTCCTGAATAATTTAATTTTTGCAATTTAATTTTGTTAGCTCTGAATTAGAAATGTCTTTGCATCTTTCACAACTTCTAATGTAAGGTGATAGATCAGCAATTATTTGTGACTTTTAGAAACTTTAATTTACCTTTAATTTTATTTCAATTTTAATAAGGTGAAAAATCAAAAGACAACGCTAAGCTTCCTCTATTAATTGAAATTTAAGATGATTTGGCTTAGATGGTAGTTTGAGAAGATTATGGAAAGTGGTTTATAACATATTCTTTCACTGCTAATGTTTATTTAGGAAACGAGATTAAAATGTAAAACATTTTTGCAGTTGTGTATTTCAAAGTGATGGTACCAACTAATAATTGCTACATGTGTGTACATATAGCAAAAGAATGAGGCATTTCTTGTGGCAGGTACTGATTTGTACCTATGACCTGATTTTGTTTACTTAAGGTATATATCATTTGGAGGATAAATTACTTTTTATATTGCACTTACTCTTGTGATTTCACAGGATTGCCAGATCAATACCTTTAACAAAAACAAAGCAAAAAAATTTATGAAGTTATCAGATAATCAATTAAATGGATTAACTTGATACATCATTTCAGTGAAAATTAGTTTAATTGTAGTTTTTAATTTTTTTTTTTTTGGTCTTTGGGCTTTATTTTGAATCATATGATATTTATCTACCCTGTATCAAGTCTTTCAAGTAATTGGTTTCAGTATTACTTTAATAATTTTTAATTCAACTTCCTAAAATCTCCTCTATTTTAACTTTTCATGGAGCATCATGCTAATACTATATGCATATTACCCAATCTTGAAAGGATAATACCTATCATATTATTGGACAAATTTTTGTTTGCTTTGGTGGATGCAACTTTTAAGTTTATAAACATTGTTTCACTATGCTCAACTTAATTGGGTTTGAATTTTATTGAATACATTTGTTATCTTTAATATGCTAGATCAGAAAATATAGAAAATTGGGTCATTTTTGCACATCGTGAGCACTTTTTATTAGTTATCTATCAGACTTATTCTCTACTTGACATATCCTTTCAAGATTCCAGCAAAATTAAAAAAATATATGTCCACTGATCTCCAATGTTTGTGTGATTTATTTTTAGATTATTTTAAGAAAATTAACTTCCTAACTATAACTTATCATCCTGAAAAGACACAACATTATATTTTTCTTTCTTTTTTTTTTGCTCGAGTTCCTAGTTTATCTTCTCACTCTATCCACTGTATATCAGCAACAAAAATCTAAACATAGTCTTAAAAAGAATCAAAGCTCAGACAGTGGGAGAGGGAAAAAGAAAATCAGCGGTTGTGAAACAAGTCACAAGAAGAGAATATTGCTTTTTGTGTTCTTCCTGTAAATCTGTCCTGTAATTACTGCCCAGGCCTTCTCTTGTCATTTTGCAAAGAAAAACATGGCATAATTTTACTCTCCCTGAATAGTGAGTATTTTCTTCTAACTCTTGATAAATGTATTTTTCCATGATGTGCAGAAGTTACAGGGTTTCTGAAAAACAGACTCTACTTTGTTGAAACTTAAATCCTCCTAGCAGGAAAAATTTTCTGAAGATTAAAATAGAGAAAGATTGACAATGAAAGTTTCCTCATTTCTATGACTAAAAGAAGGGGGAAGGCTGAATGTTCTACCGTGCAACTGTCCCCTGTAATATCAATTTCTTTTTCTGAATTTATTCATAGGCATATTTGCAATTTATAATATACTAGTGGCATAAAGATGAAGCAGGCCTGGGCCCTGTTCTTAAAGAGCTGATTTTTGGCTGGTGGTGCTTCTCTTGTCCAGCTAGTACTTTCTAGTCTTCTTGATTTCTGCCCTCAGGCCGATTGCCACGTTCAACTCAGATTCTGTTTTTGGTCTAAGGACTTCCTTCTTAGACATCCTTCCTGTGTCACCTCCTGAGTGTCTGGTCATGGGATTAAACTTCAGACTAGCTTTCTCCTCTGATCACTTGGTATTCTCATTTTCCTCCTTGATTGACTCTGAAGTCTTAATCCAGTCCTGATAAAGAGATCCAACCATTTCCTGTACAGGCCAAAACCAACAATGAGGGATTTATTTTTCATTAATATTTTAAAATCAACTTAGATAATTATATCTGTCAGTAGATGAGACAGAATCCTCATAGTCATCAGATACTTTAAGAATAGATATGGAATTAAGTCTAGCTTTAAGTTAATTGAGAGTTTATACCTACAATTCTAAATTTATTAAGAATTTTGACTTTTTGACAAAGTTTTCTCCCATGTCTACTTTTCCCAATTAGGATTCCATCAGCTTCTAAGACATTTTTCAGAGGACCTTAGAGAAGTTAGAGGAAGGCTAGTTGGAATGAAGCTCATAACTTCCAATCTCTATGGGTGAGAATCAGGCATTACCTATAGTCTAACGTGACCCATGCAAACAGCTTCCTGAGTAGTAGCTAGTTTTAGTGACCACATAAACTTTGTCCTGCCAACTTTCAAAATATGCCCAATCTTTTTACTGATCCTTCATTCTCACATAAACTTAAAGCCATAGACCACCTCTATTTCATAAGCCAATGATTTAGAAGAATTTGAAGGTCACTTTATCTTAGTTTTTGGTTTGAAAGGAGAATAACAACACCAAATGGAAACTATATATAGTTCAAAGTATTTGACTCAAGTATCTCCATTTGTTTCCAAGTTTTTGTTTTCACTATAATACAATGTGTTACTCTAGGCAGATTTCTCAATTAGGTGAAGGAGTTTATAGCAATAATACTAAATCACAGGAACTAAATTCAACTTTTGCTTGTACAATATATTAGTAGAGTAGTCTAAGACCTGAAGTTTTTTCCAAAGGTAAAAGACAATGTATTTTTGAAATTGTTCAAAATTTTAATGAGTATGTAGGTTTGAGAAAACATAGGATAGCCCTTTAGAAAATGAGGTAAATTTTGATTTGGGTGTCTTTGTAGGATAATTTAATCTAGAATTATATTCATGAATGAGTATGACACTTAGGGATTTGTCATGTGTGTGGTGGCACTAAACCATAATACAGGTTGATGCAGTAAGTATATCATTGGAGAATTAGCTATTTTTTTTTTTTTTTTTTTTGTCTAAACAGCAAAGTTCTGATTTATCACTAGGATTTAATGTTTTTGTTTTTTAGTGCAATTAAGAGTTTTACTAAAGATTTCAATTAAATAAATTTCAGGACATTTGATCTCTATTTCACTTGACCTACAGACTTTGCTGATCTTGAGACTATTTTTCCAAACATTATCACACTTAAAGCTAAAAAGCTAATTAATTTCGCCTAAATGCTAGACAGGAAGCACTGATTTTGGCACCTTCTAAAATTTGTGAAGCAAAGTCACAATACTCTCCAATATCAGATCTTAACCCATGAATGTCTCTGAACTTAGCATTCCAGGATAATGACATGTAGAATTTTTTACTTTAACAATTTGTCCAAGGTGTGTGTTTTGGAAGATAGTTTAATTAGTGCTTGGGGAAAGAAGTAAACCTCTGTATTACACTCAAGAAACTCTTAGTCATGTGTTAGTTGGAAATAGAGTACATAATAATAATAATAATACTCTCTTATCAGAGAAAAATAAGTACAAAATAAATACAGCATTTGAATGATAAACATAATACAGTTTTTAAAATGGTACTGGAGATTGAACCTAGCAGTGCTTTATCACTGAGCTACACTCCCAGCACTTCTATTTTATTTTATAATTATGACACAGGGCCTTGCTAAATTGCTGAGGATGGCCTCAAACTTGTGATCCTTCTGCCTTAGACTCCCAAATCACCAGGATTACAGGCATGCACCATTGTACCTGGCTAAACAACAAAATTTTATCATTCCTTAGTAGTCTATTAGGCAAATCTCCTGCACGTGTAGAGCTCTTGATTCCTTCTAGTTTCGGCAAGGCAGCACCTTAGATACCTTCCATCTTTTCCCACTTTGGCAGAACCCTGGGAGGGAAAGAGAATGGAGGGAGCAATGTCTTCTTTCTTTCCTCTTTCCCTACCCCTTCTCCTCCCTTCTCCCTTCAACTTCGCCTCCCCTCCTTTTCTTTTGAGTCAGCTCTAGAAGAGTATTTTACATCCACCTTTATTCCATTGGGTGAAAATTCAATTCTAGGACTCTGACTACAAATAAAACTGGGAGAGATAATCTACTTGATTGTTCAGGAAAAAGAGACAAATTGTTTAAAATTCAGCAGTCTCTGTCTCTGTAAGTTAATCTGTGGAATAAATATCAATGTTTGTCCCCCTTCCATGGAGCAAGTTCATTTTCTTCCTAAGAGAATTTATTCAAAATCCGATCCAATAACCCCATTCAATGAGTAGTTCATGTTGTCCAGTGATGACCAGTTCTTTTCATCTGATTTTGATGTTATGTATGGTATAAACTGACCCAGTTTTTATTTACTTTTTTCTTCAGTGAATCAATATTAAAATCTTTCGGGTATAAATGATAAAAGGTTCCTAACTTGGGGTTAGAAAAAAATCCTGTTGACTCCAGTTTTGCTCTCTGATAAAATCCACTTAAATGATATTTTTTCAGGGCTCTTTCTTCTACCCTGAGAAAGTGCTTCTTTGTCTATTATCCTCCATGGCCATATCTAAAGTGGTTAATGTGGAGGGAGTACATCCTCTTTGGGGAAACATAGGTATGGCAGCTGCTGTGTGTCAGAGCTCATCAAATACCCTTGGGCTATTTCAGTAGAGGGTTTTAAGACTCCGCAAACAGTCATAGGCTATTTTTAGACCATGCTTGCCTGTTTCTTTGGCAATACAATTTCCTCAAAAACTTAGGAAGCTTTTTATCTATTTGCTTCCAGACAGTTCCATGTGCCAGTAAATACAAATTTGTACCTAAAATTATTTCCCAAGCTTGACTTTTTCCTTTATTATCTCTACTCACCTCCTTTCTGATTAATGACAGCAACCTTGAGGCTGCAGAGTACAAGGATCATGGGTAATATTCTTAATTAGATTTTTCCTACTAAAGCAAGTCACTTAGTTTAGTTTAAAAGCTTACTTGGACTTCTGTTGCTAAAGGATCTCCCTGTGCTTTTCTTTTATTCTTTCCTTTCTTCTTTATTGGTCTTAACTCTTATTATTTATGGTCCAAAATAGTTAGTTTTTCTAAACTTAAAGTACTGGGATTGGTAGATTTTTTTTCCTTTTCCTTCCATTGCTCTCTAAAATTCAGACTCCTCTTTCCACGATATCACCTTCTTTGTAATGCCAATGGATAATATTACTCTGACTTTTTCAGGAGACTGCCTTAAAGTTATAGCCTCCATGTATGGTCTTCCTTTCATTTTGTAGGTGAATTTTATTAAATGTTTTCCCACATAATGCTATCACTCACCCATCTTTGAGCAAACTTTTTTTTTAGTTCTTTTATCTCCTGCTGCCCAACCATGAAAAAAATAAAACATAATCAACTCTGGTTTTGTTTTCATTAATAAGCTATACCATCTTTTTAATTAGAAACTTCTGCCTATTTAGTTGTAGAACTCTGTTGTGGACAACTTCAAGAAAATTTCAGCCTAAACAAGTTTATTTCTCATTCATATAAGAATCTAATGTATTGGTTATTTATTGGGAAGCTCTCATGGAAAGTTTTTCTCCACATTAGTGATTCAGGAACCCATTTGCCTTCAAATATTGTCCCTGTCATGCTCTAAGCTCTCTGTATCAATTGCCTCCTGTTTGACAAGTAGGGGAAGAATATAAGAGAGTGGAAAAATCCTGCTGTTATTTTTAATGATCCAGGCTGATAGGTGATCTTCATGGCTCCTACCTATGTTTCTCTGAGTTATAAGATAAAGAGAGCTGTCACATATATTTCCAAACTCTTGGTCTGAATAATTGGGCAAACTGTGGACCATTTAATAAAATGAGAAATATGAACTGAGGTTGAGCAATTTTGGAGGAGGGATTTAAGAATTCAGTTTGCACAAGTAAAAGACATTAAAATGGAAATTTTAATTAAATAGTTGCATGTTCAAGTCTGGAGTTTAGGGGTAATTTCAGTGTTCATGATATAAACTTAGGAGACACCTAGAAATGGAAGGTATATAAATCTGTAGGACCAGATGAATTCACTCATATTTATTTGCAGCTAGAGAAGAGTTAAAGGCCAAAGGCGGAACTCTAGAGTGCCCCAACATCTAGAATGTTGCAGGGATAATCCCCACAAACAAATCTAGGAGTTGTCAATAAATTAGAAGGAAGACTGGATGATTGGAAAGTCTTAATTCCCCATGAGCTAAGTGTTTCCCTAAAAAAGGAGAAATCAATGCTTTATAAGGTCAGTAAGAAAAGAGTCAAGAGTAGGCCATTGAATTGGGTTAAATGAAGGTCATTAGTAACCCTAACAGGAAAGTGACTTTGGGACTGTGGGAGAAAAGCTGGATATTGTTTTATGAGAAAATGTAACAGGGAAAGAAAAGGGGTTTCACTGAAACAAGATGAGTTATATTAAGGAATAAATTATGATTGTGTATCTTTAAATAACCTAGTACATAGAGGAAAACAGAACAGACAAGAAAAAATAATTACAGAACAAAATATGTGTGTTAGTCAGCTTTTCGTTGATGTGACCAAAATACACGACAAGAACTTAGAGGAGCGAAAGCTTATTTTGGCTGATAGTTCCAGAGGTTTAATCCATGATTGACAGAGTCCATTGCTCAGGGCTCAAGATGAGACAGAACATCAGGCAGAAGGGCCGAGCAGAGGATAGCACCTCATAATGGCCAAGAAACAGAGAAAGGCAGAAGGAGGAAGGAGCCACAGGGATGAACCACATTTCCAGCGCATGGCCCTAGTGATCCATCTCCTCTAGCCACACCCTGCTGCCTACAGTTACTAGCCAATTACACAATTTAAACCAGGACGGGCTGCTCAGGTTACAGCTCTTATAATCCAATGTTTTATCTCCAAACATTCCTGCATTAACACAGTAGCTTTGGGGGGATACCTCATGTTCAAATCATAACACAATGATTAAGAAAGAGAAAGAGGATGGAGTCTTTGTATACACAGGGAAATGAGTTTTGCATTGTAATATTTAAATTATGAAGCCTCATGAGGGGAGTAAATGTTATCCACTGGCTTACCTCCTCCTCTGGGGGAGGGGAAGGGTTAGCATGCCTTCTGTTGTGGATGGGACAGTTGCATTGTGTTAAGTGGAAACATTTCCTAGTTATTATCTTTATTTGGGAATTAAGAATAGTTTAAGGGAATGAATTTGAGTGTCATGGGTACATTTGTGATTTTGGTGTGAACTTAACTGGATGAAGTTATACCTTCTGGGTTTGTCTTTGAGGGTGTTTATTGGCCTGTTGAGTTGGAGGACTGAGTGTGAAAGACTCACTCTCAAAGTCGATGGGCACATCCACCAGGTAGGATCTTGAATGGAGCAAAAATGTCAGAGAAAAGACAACTTCCTCTCTCTCACTCTTGGAGTTGGGACACTCTTTTTCTCCTGCCCTTGAACTTCAGAACACCAGGGCCTTTGGAATCCATCTCTTAAGCCAGCAGTACCATTGATTCTCAGGCCTTCATTCTTGGTCTGATAATTAATTATATGATTAACTTTTTTGCCTTTGAGGCTTCTGAATTTCCAGTCATCCTAGGGTCTCCAACTTGCAAAAAACCTATCATGGACCTTCTCTGCTTCAATAATTATGAGAGCAAATTTTCCTAATAAATCCCCTCTCTTCTCTCTGTTCTTCCTATCTATCTATCTAACAATCTATCTATCTATCTATCTATCTATCTATCTATCTAATCTAATTCTCTCTCCTATTGTCTTTTTCTCTTTGAGGATTTCTGACTAATACAAGCACTGTCAGAACTAATACATGCTATAGATATTTAAAAGTGTTACACAAACTTCTTTTTGCTTGTTAACCTACCTAATATAAGTTGGATGGATGCTGTTTTCAGGGTATAATGATAGCTAAACTGATTTTATGTTTTCGTTTTTCTTTCTTTCTCTTTCTTGCTATCAACAAAGTGCAGAAACCAGTCTCATGTTTATGTTGATAAGCATGGAAGAATAAATTTTAAAAGCAGTTTCAGCAAGCTCAGAATATTTTTTAAAGTTTTTTCAGAAAGGACTAAATGATGCTATGCTTTAAAAAAAAAAAAATACCTCCAATCCATAAATAGCAGTTAGTTCTGTCATTGTGTCCTATAAAGTAATAGCTACACTTAAATTATCTTCTGATGGAAGAGATAGATTCTGAATTCATTAATTTTCTAATAATGAATCTTTATTTGACAGAACATAAAAATCAAACTATGCTATCAAATGTTTAAGGTTTTTGTTGAGAGTTTTTCACATATTTGCAATATCAAAATCATCACTTCATCTTGGAGAATTGTTTATAGGACATAGCATTAATAATCACTAGAAATAATGCTTTTTCAAGCTTCTATCTTGTACTTACCCCAGTTTAGTAGATGCTTTTGGCTTCCCATCCAGATCTCCTTTATTGGATTCTCTTGATGCTGACAGAGTCTGTACCAGCAGCTCACCACTGTACCCTGTGAACCATTACACTCCAGAGCACCTCCCTGGATCAAGCTAAGGCTACTTTGGGGCTGAATGCACACCTTTGCCTTGCTTTTCCCCCTAATATATTCTGCTTGGCCTATTCCCTTGCAGAAAAAATTAGAGGAATAACCCACATCGTAGGCTCTGCTTACATGGAATCTGACCTAAGAATGGACAACAAGGGCTGTCATTATAATATATTTTTAAACTTTGCAAGAAATCAGCCACATCCAATTGCCTGGAAAGAAAGATGCAAAATTAGAGTTTTCTCCCAGAAAAGGTTATTGCACGTTGGCAAAATTAAAATTCTGCTAGGATATTTCTCCCAGTTGAATTTAAGTTATAAGCACCATAATCTGAAAGCATCTTGGAGAGGATTGATCTGATATTTTATTTTCTGAAACCTCTTTTCCTTAGAGACTACTGAGACTCTGCCATGGTCTTTGGCAATGCTAAGTACTAGATTATAGGAACTTAATTTTGTCTCAGGAACTTCTTCTGGGAAAAGAGTTGGCTTGCTTTTAAATGTGGTGAGAATGGAAACATTCTATATTAATTTTCATATTTATTTTCTCTAAATGCTCTTTTAAATTTATATTGACAGAATAATAATTGTATGTATTAATGGAATACAATATGATGGATGCTTCCATTCATGTATGCATTGTATAACGAATATCCAGCTAGTTGACATATCCATCACCTCACAAACTTATTTATTTGTGGAACATTAAAAATCTACTCTTAACAGTTATGAACTATTAAATATATATTTTTTAACTATAGTGTGTTAGCTTTCAATCACGGTGATAAAATACCTGAGGTTAATCAGTTTATAAGGAGGAAAGTTTTGTTTTGATTCATGATGAGAGGTTTCAGTCAATGGTCATTTGGCCCTACTGCCTTTGGGCCTGTACTGATCCAGTACCTCATGACTGGATCATGTAACAGAAGTTGCTCACCTGATGGCAATCAGGAAGTAGAGAGAAACAGGAAGTCACTAGGATCCCAATATCCCCTTCCAGAGCAAAGCCCAATTGAGTAACTTTCTTCTATTAGACTTCATCTCTTAGAGGTTCCACCACTTTCCAATAGATCCACAGGATGGAGACTGAGCCTCTACACACCGGCCTTTTGGGAACATTTAAGATCTAAACTACAGCAGTTACCTTACTACTGTACAAGTTACCAGAACCTGTTTTTTCTGTCTAACTGAATCTTTGAAATCTTTGACTAACCTTTCATCTTTCCTAGCCTACCCTCCCTGTACCTGCTTCTAGCCTATGGTAACTACCATCTTCCTTTCTACTTTTATGAGTTTGAGTTTTAAGATTCTATATGTAAGTTTGATGATATGATATTTGTCTTTCTGTGTATAGCTTATTTAACTTATAATGTTCTCTAGACTGATCCATGTTGTCACAAATGATGAAGTTTATATATATTTTTTATTTTTTACGGACTGCATTTTGATTCATTGTACACAAATGGGGTACATCATTTCATCTCTATGGTTGTGCATGATGTAGATTCATACCATTTGTGTAATCATACATGTACATAGGGTAGTGACATCTGTCTCATTTCACCATTTTCATAGCCCCTCCCTCTCATTTCCCTCTATGTAATCTAAAGTTCCTCCAATATTATTTTTAAGTATTTTAAAGTATTCCATTGTGTGTTTGTGTATGTATATATTTTAAAATCAGTTAGTCTGTTGATAAATGCTTAGGTTGCTTCCAAATCATGGCTATTGTGAAGAGTGCTATAATGGACAGGAGACTCTGTTATGGGTTGACTGTTATGGGTCAACAATACAACAGTGTTCATTGATGAGACCTTGGAGAAGTGATTGGATCACCAGGTCTAGTCTGCCATTGGGAAAGTATATATGCCTTTCTCTCTCTAGAGTCATCTCTCTCTCTCTCTCTCTCTCTCTCTCTCTCTCTCTCGGCTTTCTGGTCATCATGAGGTAAGCATCTTTGCTTTGTTGCATGCTCCCCATCATGATGTTCTACCTCACCATATGTTTTAGTCAGCTTTTTTGTTGTTGTGACTAAAAGGATCTGACCAGCACAATTATAGAAGAGGAAAAGTTTATTTGAGGGCTCATGGTTTCAGAGGTCCTAGTCCATAGAAGATGGGCTCCATTCCTCAGGGCTAGAGGTAAGGCTGAACATCATGGCGGAAGAGTATGACAGAGGGAGGCAACTTACATCATCAGGAAGTAGAGGGAGTCTCCACACAACAGAAATGAATATATACCCAAAGCCATGCCCCAATTCGCACCTCCTCCAGTAATACCCTACTTATTTGGTTACCAGTCAATTAATCCCTATTGGGTATTAAATCACTGCTTGGATTAAGACTCTTACAGCCCAATCATTTCTCCTCTGAACCTTCTTGCATTTTTCACATGTGAGCCTTTGGGGGACACCTCACAACAAAATCATAACACCATAGGACCAGAGGCAATGGAGTCAAGGAACATAGACTGAAACCATAAACCAAAATTAGTCTCTCCACTTTTAAGTTGATATATCTCAGTTATTTTTATCATAGGATCATGAAGCTGACTAAAACAGAGGCAAACATTTATTTGAAATACCTAGTTAAATTCCTTTGAATATATAAGTATGCCCCAAAATAGGATTATGGGTCATGTGGTAATTCTATTTCTAGTTTTTTGTGGGATCTCTATATTGTTTTCCGAAGTTGCTATGTAGATTTATATTCTCCCAATAGTGTACATGGGTTACAAATTTTGAAGGTAATGTTCTTACATAGTGTTAGATAACTATAATATTCCCATGTCATGGTCTGCCTAATGACATGTCAGCCAATCTGCATAAATCTGGAATTCTAGATTCAGATGGATCACTTGCTCGAAAAAGTCATATGCTCTAACTAGCTTTTATCAATATAAAATATTATTTGTGTCTCCATGTTTTGAGTATTTTATTTCCCAATTGAGACAGAACTTGGGCAAAGACAAGGAATGGTACTTGATATGTTGGAAATCCTTTAAAGAAATTTAACAATGTAATCTAATTAAAGAAAAAACAGTACAAAACTGTAATTTTAGTCAAATAGGAAGTTCAGATAAAATCTTGTGCTTTTTATGCCTCAAAATTATGTAGCCAGTACTAAAGCAGTTAAACTCTTCAATATCATACATATACTTTATTATAAAGAATTGCCTGTCAAAATTATGCAATGCAAAACCATAGAGCCCACAAATGTTTTAATTGAATTCTTAGCTTCTAAAATGTTAAAATGTCTTAGGTTTAAACTTCCACAGTAGTAGTAAAGGGGGGAAAGTAATATATAATCATATGCTTTAAAAGTGTGCAATTGTAGATCACAGAAAATAAAAATGAAGTGTTTTGTCTCCCTAAAAGCTGTTATTAAATCTATAGTTGAGTAACTGATTGACATGTTCCACAGAATTTTCGGAGTAAGGGATTAACCACTGCTTTCATTTTAATGCTTGCTTTTGTATAGGTCCACGTACATGAGTGTGTCTTGTGTACATGGACCTCTCCAGAGCTGGACAAGCCTAAGTCATTTTATGAGAAACAAATGCACGTCTAATATATTTGTGTTCCTATGGTGCTATGGTGGTGACCTCCAGATGTATGATTACTTGATAAATGAGTCAAAATTAATTAGAATTCATGATGCAAACAAAATCAGAAACTATATGAGACCAGAAGAACTCTGGTTTGAACCTAATACAGGGAGTATGTAAAAAAACTAACAAAAAATGGGGAAAAAAACATGAATAAATGACTGTAAGTGCATGGAAAATTGATACTCCATAATAGGAAGAGTATATTCCCTGAATGGATGATGTAAGAGCAGTGGCCACTTCATGGATATACAACCGCTGCAGCATATAAAGTCCCTGCACTTGGTTCATTTCTCTCTTGAAATTCTTAATT
This sequence comes from Sciurus carolinensis, assembly GCF_902686445.1. Classification (NCBI taxonomy): domain Eukaryota; kingdom Metazoa; phylum Chordata; class Mammalia; order Rodentia; family Sciuridae; genus Sciurus; species Sciurus carolinensis. The sequence continues at coordinate 95,128,206 of NC_062224.1, forward strand.
TTCTGAGCAAATGACCTCTCATTTTATTTAACACTGAGCCTTGCAAATTATGTAACTAGAGTCCGGTGCATTGGTGCACATCTCTAATCCCATTGATTCAGGAGGCTGAGACCAGAGAATCATAAGTTAGGTCTAGGCCAGTCTTAGCAACTTAGTAAGACCCTGAATAACAATAAAAATAAAAGTGACTGAAGATGTGGCTCAGTGGTAAAGCACTCCTGGGTTAAACCCCCAGTACCAAAATAAATAAATAAATAAATAAATAAATAAATAAATAAAATATATATGTATGTGTGTGTATATATATATGTATGTGTATATATATATGCATATATATATATACAAATGTGTGTCTATATATATATATATATATATATATATAAATGTGTGTATATGTATACAAAAAATATAAAATGTAGCCAGTCCTACAAGCTATTGGTAAATGTTTTGGTGGTCACGCAGGGGTTAGTTTCTTGCTATACTACCCTCCGTCACCACAACAGCACACACATTTCTGAGGAGTAAAACCATTGGGAAAGAGACAACACAATGAAAATTGAGAAAAGGCTAATCAAACTAATCAGAATGACTTTAAGATTTGCATAACAAGTCTTTTCAGAGGTAAGTGAGGATATTAGAAATATGAAAAAAGAAATGATTCTAAAGAAAAACCCAAAGGATAATCTGGGAATTAACAAGATGAAAGAAAGAAAGAAAGAAGAAAGAAAGAAAGAAAGAAAAAAAGAAAGGAAGGAAGGAAGGAAGGAAGGAAGGAAGGAAGGAAGGAAGGAAGGAAGGAAAAGAAAAGAAAAGAAAGAAAGAAAAGAAAAAAAGAAAAGGAAGAAAGAAAGAAAACCAATAGATTGACTGGAAAGCATATGCACACAGTTGAAGAATCAATTAATGAACTTGGAAAACAAGGTAATGTATTCCCCAGGAAGTTATCAAAAAGCCATGTAGGAGGACTGGGTGCAGCTCAGTGGTACAGTACTTGACTAGCATGCACGAGGCCCTGGGTTCAGTCCCCATTAACACACACACACACACACACACACACACACACACAGATGATACTGGGGTGGAAAATATGAAAGTTTAAAGATATGGAGGATAGGAATAGGACAGTGAATGCTTGTGGATTCCTGAAGGGAATGGGAAAGTTAATGTGAGTATATATTTGAATAAACAGCAGGTAAATATTTCACAGAAATGACAATATGACACATCCAGTTTCAAGGATACACAGCAGAGATCTAGTCTACTTCAGGGAAAAAAGATCCATGTTGTTGTGAAATTTAAAACAATAAAGACAAACAATATTCTAAAAAAAATTACGGGAAAATGTACATCTATTTCAAGGGAACGGAAGTCAGAACAAGATAATTTAAACGAATGTGAAATGAAATTATTTTCAGTCATGCATGACTCAGGTCTATCACTGAAAGACACTCTTGAAAACATATTCTAGGAAGAAAACATATCCTCTCAAGCAGAAAAATAATTCTGGGATAAAACTATAAAATATAGAAATCAAGTAAGCCATGTAATGAAATGTATTACCTACCAAATAGCCAATCAATCAATGAGTTGTCATACATTTAATCTATAGTACAAATCTGAGATCCTAAATGAAAGTAGCATGCTGATAAGTTGATTTGAGAGAAAGACAAAAAGGAAGTAAAAATGTGGTAAAGCCGACTGGACAAAGATGAAGAATTTGGTAAGTAATATGAATAACCTAGGTGATTATCTATATCATCTCTTCTAACTACAAATTAGAATTCTTGCCTTTTACCTATATTTTCTGTTTCTGCTATAGAATTTGGGAAGCCCCCCCCCCCCCCCAATAAAAAACATCACTTAAGCACACAAACTCATTTAATCATGTATTCCAGTCACCTGGAAGACTTATTGAAACACAAATACTCTCTTCAACCCTAGGATTTCTGATTTATTAAGCCTGGGGTGGGGTATAGAATTTTTCATTTCTAACAAGTGTTCTACTATTGTTTATACCCATTGGATCAGGAACTATATTTTACAATCACTGCTCTAAGTCACTGGTTATGCCATCAGGGAAAAACAAATTGCAACTACAATGAAATACTATTTTCACTGACAAGAATGACTAAGATTAAAAAGATTGATGTCATCAAATGATGGTGATGTTAAGGAGCAACTGGAACACTTTTCCACCATCATTCAGGAGTAGAAAATGGTAAACTCCTATGGAAAGGTATTTGGCAGTTTATTATATAGTTAAACAATTATCACCTCTGAGTGAATAAACATTCACCTATGAGTTATTTATGCTCAGAAATTTAACTTCTTTTTGTTTAATTCAAAAGAAATTTGAACCTGTCCCCAAAATAACTTATTGAAGAATGTCTACACCAACTTTACTCATACTCCCCAAAACTATAACTATTCAAACACTCATCTACAAGAGAATGAATGAATTAATCTCAGCATATTTGTATAATGGAGCACTACTTAGTTATGGAAAGAATTAACTCAGGCATACAGCCACAAGGAAAACATGATGATCAGTAAAAGAAGTCAGACTTCATAGATAGTATACAGTATGGCTGTTATATGGTGTTTAAGAACAAGCAAAATTAATCTGTGGTGAAATAAATAAGATGACAAGTTGCTGATTCAGCAAGTTAACTGAACAGAAGGGGCTGCAGCTCTGTTAAGGAACTTGCAAGTTATGGTCAGTGGTCAACAGTTCTCCTTAAGATGAAACCAAGGTTGATAATGTGCTTCCCACCATGCCTGTGCCCCATTGGGAAAACATGAAAGAAAGGTTCTCATGGATGAGAAAGAAAGGATACAATTTTAGGGACTTCACAAGCTGGGTTACCTAGAAAGTGCCTGAATTTCTCAGTAAGTATCCGTTTTTCAAATAATTTTGGCATCTTTCATTTGTTATTTGTTTTCTTTTAGATATGTGCTTTTTTATCATGAGTGTAATTTAAAATCCTTTCAGAGCTTTGAAAACAAACTGTAAACCAATCCCCAAGCCCCAAACTACCCTAAAGCAGTCAATCAAAATTTACGATCATAAATTTTAAGAATTTGTATGTTTTAAATAACCACCCTCTCTAGCCATAAGTAATCCCTAGAAGGCAAGTTTTAGCATCATGGTTTTGAATGTCAATCTGATATTAAATCACTTTCCCCTCTATTCTATGTAGATCTTGTATCATTTTTGGTATTTTCCCTGTTTGGTAATAAGTATCTGCTTAGGTTAGAACTGTGGTAGACCTGAGCAATTCTAGTCTATTTCCCCATGGCTAATTCACCTTATGTGCTGGTCTTAGCCTATGTAGGTCCAGTTTAGCTGAAATCAGTGAGCCTATGTTGTTGATGTTTTCCTGGGTTTCCATCTGCTGATTCTACAGTAAACAAGCTCTTTAAATACAAAACCACCTGGAATGCCTTCACCATATATTTTACCTGAACCTTTCTCTAATTATATGCAGTCTTTGGTCCTTGAACACCAAAATTAACATGGAGGAAAAGTACCATAGTCATTATGCTGAAAATATGTCTAGGATATTAAAGAGAGAAATAGTTTTCTGCTTCTAACTCATGAGTCCAAATCAGCTTTAAAATCACCTGCCAATGCTCATTAAGCCAAAACTGTATCTGAAAGAGTCGGTTGAGTAAAAATGTTGCTCCGAGTGCCAAGTCTGTTCTGTTTCAAAACTGTTTAGGATATTTACATAGTAGCTGCTTTAATAGGAATTTTATTTTAATATAGCAACATTGGTTTTTAGAGTTTGCCAAACCTTCTTACCTCCTAGTTTTCAAAATAGGTACTTAGTATCCCAGCCTTCCACTACACACATAATTTGGATATGACCACCATATTAATGAAAATAGATTTCTTTGGCTGTACTTTAACTGAGGTGGATGAATTCCAGATTACCTTGGGAAGGGAGTCACCTGTCACCTGTCACCTGGAAGTATAAAGGAGTTGACTTTGTAAAAAGGGATTTGTTGAATGCATGTAGCTGTGCCAAAGGTTGGTCAGCTTTTTCTTCTTTCCTTTTATTTTTCACTTGGGCCAATGCAATCATAGACACCTTAACATTATTATTTGAATTGACAAGTACTCACTCTTAATTCAATGTAAACAGTTGATAAGATTAACACTGAGATACAATCTGGTGGATGACTCCCTGCCTGCCTAGGAATCAAAAGGCCATAAGGAGTGAAAGGAAACAAGAAGTTTGTTTGGCAACTCCATGTGTCCTTTCTTCCCTGTCATTACCACCTAACATGAATCTGATTTATTCAGGTCTAAATCCGCATTCCCAGCACTGTTTACACTGGGAAAATATAATTTGCATGTCACCATCTGTGAAGAAAGATTATTAAACAATAAAGGATTAAGAGATAAACACCAAAGCCTTGAAGCAATACACTGAGTCCAAAATATAAATGCTGAGAATACAAAAGATTTGTTTAAGGGCTTCTGAATGGTTTTGGGGTGCTGACTCTATTCTTGGAAGAGAAAGAAGTACAAAAATATGCAAAATGCTTTGTTATTAGATTACCAACTCTAGAAGTTTGGCTTATTTTTCATTAATATGATTATATTTTAATTGTAATTTATGCTTATGCTGACTTTATTTCCTCCCTTACTTTAATAGTATGATTTTTACTTAATTTGATGTTTTATATGGAACAGTATTCATCTTCTATAATGCTTAAAAATTGTTATCTCTTCAACATTTTTCCTTAAGATCAATAATTTCTTTCTGGCTAATAGGGATAAAAGTAGAACAGTATGCATGAAGACCACTAATTTTGTTTCTTCTTAAATTTCTCTATGTAATGATTCACCTGCTTAATGATCACTTTTCATTTTTAGGAGAACTGTCTATAAAAGAAACAAAGAAAGACTGTAGGTATATATTAGCATATTGTAGATAATCTTACATCATTGGTACCATCTCCAGGACACCAATCTGGACAAACTTTCCGGAGATATTGCCAGGCAGGGTGGAGAGAGGCATCCATGAGGTACAAGCATGTTATCATCCTAATCTGTGAGTAGAGTGTTGTTGGCTCCAAACATGGTCCAACCCTGGATTTTATGAGCAAGCCCAGTGAAAGTTATTCTCTGTGATAGAAATTGATTAAAAAATCAATACAAAATAAGTGAGATAAAAACAGCAACCAGAACAACTTGATAAATGATATGTAGAGAAAGTCTCTTCCATTTCTCAAAAGTGAGTCAAATGTAGCTGATGGGTTTGAACAGGTGACAATATAATATTCCAAACCATATTGATGCAAGACTAGAGTTAGGCTATAATCTAGAAAAAGTGACACATACAATTATACATGCTTACAGTTTACAGTGTGATAATTTGCACATGTATGCGAGGACTTTGAAGCTCTTCATATATGTTCTGTTCTGTTTAAACTTACAATCCTTGTTGTTTTTTTAAATATATTTTTAGTTGTTGATGGACCTTTATTTATATTATTTATATGCAGTGCTGAGAATGAAACCCAGTGCCTCACATGTGCTAGGCAAGCGCTCTGCCACTGAGCTGCAACCCCAGCCCTCATATGTATTCTTTACAGGGTGTGCCTGCCTTTGCTAATACACTCTACAATGACAAATTTTCTCTGGAATAGGGCAGGGTAATCACCAAGCCAATACCTCCCACAGTATTTTTTGCATATATTGTACAACATTGTCATTTCCAATTAGTCTGCTTCTATGACTGCCAATTCATTTTCTGATTTGTAATTTTATAACTACTAAACAAGAGAGGGTGTCCAGTTTTAGTGACAGGTGTGCTCTTTCTTTTCTCTTTTACCTACTAATCAGTTCTCTGATTGTATAGTTTTATTTTTACTATTTTTTTTTTTTACTGTGAGTTTGTTTAGCATAAATTGATCATCTATGGAGAAAACTGAGACATTATCTACTATTAGATATTACAGGTGAAATAGAAAACAGGTTGTTTACAATCCCCAATGTGCATAAATAACTCAATGCCCACTTCCAACCCTTCATCTCCAATTATTAGTGATGATGTAGATATGTGTTTGCAGAATGATAATGACATCATGAAATCAATGAATCAGTAGCAAAACATTTAAGAGTAGGCATCTCCCAGCACCAATAATTAAGATATTCTTTTTCCAACTGGGGAAAAGAGTCAAAAGAAATAAGAGAAAGAATGTATAGGAGAATGTAATGCAGGATTTGGCAAGAGTGATAATGGAAATAAGCTAGTCCCTCAAGCAGTTCTTAAGGTATCCTTAACATTGTATTCCAGGTCTCTAGATCCAGTTTTTCTACCAACAAGGAAGAAAAAATACAAAGATTATATCTAATTCCTATCATAGAGGATATTCAGGCTAAGAGCCATCAGAGCTCAAAGGTTATAATCAAAACAGGGAGTGATCCAATATTTTATTCTAAGTTAATTTTAAATTATAAAATATTTTAGGCACAAGCCCAAATAGAACAATTTGATGAACTCCCATGTACTTACCATTCCACTAGGAGTGGAATTGAGAAATATCTTAAACAGTTTATTGTAGAACTTTTCTTTATAATATGGGTTACATTTTTCAAGTTAAAAAAATGAGTCTAACAGGTTAAACTCTGAAAAATGTCAGCTTCCTTGTAGAAAAGAGAAACTGCAAAATTGATCCTTTATGTGATTCATATTTCATAACTGGTTTTACAAATTTTCTTCTTACTCCATCATCCTAGGGAGATAAACACAAAGTACTAGTGGGACAACTCATTTTGAGTCTTAAACTAATATGTTTAAAGAGTATAGGAAATGCAATTTTAATAGCAAGGCATTCTTTGTACTTTTGTGATATATTTTCTTTCTTTCTTTCTTTCTTTCTTTCTTTCTTTCTTTCTTTCTTTCTTTCTTTCTTTCTTTCTTTCTTTTCTTTCTTTCTTTCTTTTTTTTTTTTTGTACCAGGGATTGAACCCAGAATGGCTTACCACTGAGCCACATCCCCAACACTTTTAGTGATATATTTTCCTAAATATCCTCATCAAATGATTTAAAGTTTAGTGTTAGCTTTGTTTTCCATACTGATAATTGTGCTAAAAATAAAATAATACACCTTTGGTTTAGAATACTGTAAAAAATCCCCAGTCTTAACAATTTTATGATTGTGGTATTTACTAGTACTTTCAGAGGAATTGATATACATAATGTTGATATTCGCCTGGATATTTCTAAGCACATGGAGGCTGAATGGATAGGTGTTTTGTTTTCAGAATGTTAATGGAACTATAAGTGAATGAGTAAATATGTGGAATGATAAGACAGCAACAGAAGAATATCATGTGAACAACGAATAAGTTTGGCTAGATTGCTAATTATTTTGAGGACATAGAAAAAGGAGATAAGTGCAGAATATAAAAATACAAGTGCAAGTACTGAACTATGCATAAGAATGCAGTATTGAAGAATGTGTTTGATTTAGGGCAGAATATCTGGTCCATCAGCATGAGTTTGGTTTTGCATTGAAAACACCAAAGCTGAAACTTAGTTTATCAACTTCATGGAAAGAAGTCATGTGTCAATGTCATACCATTTCCCTCAAAGTACAATCATGAATGATCAACTGAACTCAAATGGGAAACACATTTTAAAGTTCTATGCCTATTGAGCATTGAAAATATTACTTTTGCAGGGCTGGAGGGGATCAGGGATTGAACTCAGGGGCACTCAACCACTGAACAACATCCTCAGCCCTATTTTGTATTTTATTTAGAGAAAGGGTCTCACTGAGTTGCTAGTGCCCCATTTTTTGTTGAGTCTGGCTTCGAACTCATGATCCTCCTGCCTCAGCCTCCCAAGCCACGGGGATTACAGGCATGTGCCACTGCGCCTGGCTGAAAATATTACATTTTCACACATTACATTTTCTGTTATAGCCAAGATGTTACCTGATACAATTAAACATAGATCTTTAAGTTTACTATTACTAGATACAATAGTTTGTATACATAATATTTAGGGTTCAAGTTGTCTCTTAAAATATTAAACAACAATCCATTTATTTAAATGAAGTTCTTCCTGGAAATTCAATATCAAAAACCAGAAAATGTGGAGGTGATCTGATTAGAGTGTCACATAGACTGGAAGTGCCAGTCATTATCTTTTTCTTCTTCAGTTGTTTTAGGGGAATGCCAAGATTTCTACTAATTTGTTGCCAGTAGTTTTAAAATTAATGATAAAATTCAGTGACAGCGCAATATGTTAGTCTGATAATCACAGTGCCTGATCAACCAATCACATTCTAGAAACTATTGAACTTATCAACAGCCAAATATGTTTATGACTGACAGAATCATGAACTTAATGTAATTTTAGCCCTAAATCAAGCAAGACATTTGATTTAGATACATTGAATAACATAGTTCAATGTACTTATACTATTTTGAAAACTTCTGTTTGAGTGCCACTCTTCAAATTCTAATATTCTAAGCTTATAGCAAGTTGATAATCACAGCATAATTTTTAAGAAAACACTATATATCTTTTTTTGGGGCGGCATAACAGGAATTGAACTCAAGGGCGCTTGACCGCTAAACCACCTCCCCAGCCCTATTTTGTATTTTATTTAGAGACAGGATCTCACTGAGTTGCTTAGCACCTTGCTTTTGCTGAGGCTGAGTTTGAACTCTTGGTCCTCCTGTCTCAACCTCTAGAGCCACTGGGATTACAGGTGTGTGCCTCTGTGCCTGGCTAAGAAAACACTATATATCATAAAGAATGAAGTTAAATATAATAGATGGCATGGATCTCCTTTGACTTTATAATCAAGCATATTCCCATTATGGCCAATGGAAGTAAGTACTCATGGTGGAAGTTTAAAACAATATTTTTATCTATGTATAATATATATATATATATATATATATATACACATACATATACACACATATATGTGTGCAAATATATGTGCAAATACTACAATGTATGTGATATGTAATATACATGGAAGTATGTTAATTTATATATAAGTGACTATGTGGACATTTGTAGCTAATTATATAATTACATGCATTTTGTTTATATTTCTATAGCATGTGGCCCTGTGTAGACTAGACATAAGTGAATGGGAAATATGTTGGATTCTTTCTTTTGTTCTATCTATGGAATTAAAATTATTCTGTCAGTGTGGTGTTTTGAGATGTACTAAGGGGCAAATCAATTTGTCATTCACTCAGCTGTGCCATTAGAAGAGCTTCCTGACCCTTAATGTGACCAAGAAAATAATAATTTCACTCATTACATATAAAAAGGGCCTATATAATTTTCACTGGCCTATTAAGGTTCTATTTTTTTTCTTGATGCATAAACTACCTCATAATTAAAACTCAATGTTTTTTTGGAATAGACTGCAATAACTTTTTCAAGTCACTGGGGTGTTATTTCATATAATGAAGCTGTAATTTACAAAATGCTGAACCCAGCCATTAATTTACTAAAGGACATCAAATGACTCAAAATGAAAAATATAGCTTTCCAAGGAACCTAATAATCCCCAGGTTATAGTTTATGTATTAATAGATACTAGCTTTTTGTACAATTTTAGATAGGTCACCATCACTGTCCAGATTTATTCACCTCCGTCAAACAACAATAATAATAAAGATCCTTTAATGCGAGGATATTGCAAAGAGAAGTTCTGTGTTTAAATTTGAAAACCGCTTTACTGTCATTTTCATTATGATTATGCAAGTTTATATTAATCTCCTAATTTTACTGTTGAATAAGCCGAGACCCAAAGATACTAAGTTACTTTTCCAAGTTTATGTAGTGAAAGTGACTTGGTAGCAAAACTGGAATTACTTTTATGGAGTCCTCAGTCCATTACTGTGCTCACTGAATCACTTTGCGTTTCTGCTTTTTGTTAGGATTGTTTTACATTAATTAAGAACCCTAACAATAAACACTCATTTACTCATTTTTGACTTTTATAGTGAAAAATGTTGTGGAATTGAATGCAAAAAAAAAAAAAAAGAAGGCTTTACTTTGGCATTATCATTAGCCTTTCAAAACAGCTGAACTGGATGGTTGTCGAACTTGGCAAGGACTGAAGTCTGACAGAGAGTAAACTCATGCCAAGTTCCATTTGAAATTAAACGCTCTGCCAAAGTGATAAGCTACTGAAAACTGGGACTTCACATTAATCTGCCATTTCAATATACTTTACCAATGTCTCATAAAAAATTCTTATTTTAATAAGTAATGTTGATGTTGCCATAAAGCATAGATGCCATGTTCTTTCGTACTAGACTTCCCAAGGAAAATGACTCAGAGTCTACATTCTACATTTTAAATTCCATTTGTTTATATTTTTTATTACTTTCTTTCCCTAGATGTAGCTCTCCCTTCCCATGTATGTTTTAACTCCGTTTACATATTTAAATCTTGTTTTATTAATGTCCTTGCATTAAATTTTATGTGAAATGCTCTAGAAATATCTAGGTACTTCTCTCAAATGAGATGAATGACCTTGTAGCTTATGGTTTGCTATATGCATAAGGCAAAGTTTAGCACAATCTATCTCTGATTGTCTTCTCCTTTTTCCCTCTTACTAGAGGAAAGATCATATTTTTACCTGGCAATTTTCTTATAAATTTTTTCTTAACATTAATATATACATATATTAAAAACTTAATGAAATATATCTGTATCTATATTTATGTATCTTTATTTAACTATGTATACATATATATAGAGAGATACCTGTGTGTGTGTATGTGTGTGTGTGCATACCAAGATTTAAATACCAAAATATACTAATTTTTAATTTTCCCAAAATTAAAAAGACTAACTGGTGAGGATATGATGATGAAGTAATGTTTTCCTAATACCTACTCAATGATTCACATTAGGTTCTCTAGTCAATGCTGCCAAACACTTAATGACTTAAGCTGGATGCTATGCCCTTCTTTTAGCCCTGAACTCCAACCTGCATCCTGAAGCAGATACTTGGAACTAATCATTGATTATCCTTCTCAATGACCCAAACACCCAACCCTGCCAATTCTGTTTCCTAAATGCTTCTTGATTCCTTTTCTTCCTCCCCATTTCTACTATTATTCCCTTTTTCTGAATCAGAGCCTCACCTCAATTATTGCCACAAATGTGGTTTTCCTGCCTTTCGACAACTTCCTGCCAATACAATTATTCTGTGCTTCCAGAATTGGAACTTTTAAATTGTGCTTCCAGAATTCCAGAACTTTTAAATTGGAAAGTCTGAATATATCTGTCCCTTCATTGAAGTCTTCCTATAATCCCTTTCTGCCTTTATCATATAAACACCCAATTCTGTTTTGTCTCAGTTTTTATTAGTGCATTATAGCTATATATAACAATTTGATTTGTCTCTTTGTTTGTTTTGGTAGCACAGATTGAACTCAGGGGCTCTCAACCACTGAGCCACATCCCCAGCCCTATTTTGTATTTTATTTAGAGACAGGGTTTCACTGAGTTGCTTAGTGACTCACTTTTGCTGAAGCTGGCTTTGAACTTGTGATCCTCCAGCCTCAGCCTCCAGAGCTGGTGGGATTACAGGCGTGTGCCACTGCACCCACCTGGGTTGTTTTTAAATATTTGTACATGCACACAATGTTATTTGGTCAATATCATTCCCCAGTATTTTCTTTTAACCCCCTTCTTCCCTTCTCCCCCTTTCCTTTACTCTTTTTGTCTCCCTTTGATTTCATGGGAACCCCCAACTCTGACACACACACACACACACACAGCTTTCTTTTTCTTCTTCTTCTCTAGCTTCCATGTAAGAGTAAAAACATATGACCCTTAACTTACTGAATTTGGCTTATTTTACTTAACATAATATCTCAAGTTCCATCCATTTTCCTGAAAATGACATAATTTTATTTTTCTCTATGGCCAAATAAAATCGCATTGTGTCTAAATATCACATTTTATTTATTCACTGATAGATACCTGGACTAGTTTCATAATTTGACTTTTCTGAATTGTGCTCTCTAAACACGGGTATGCTTGTGTCATTATAATATGATGACTTTAATTCCTTAGGATAAGTACTAAGGAATGGTGTAGGTGGATCATATGGTGGTTCCATTCCTAGTATTCTGAGGAACCTCCATTCTGATTTCTATAGTGGCTGTACAAATTTAAAATCCCACCAACAGTGTAAAAGTGTTCCTTAATCAGTACATTCTCTGAAGCATTTATTATTGTTTATATTTTTGATACTATTCAAACTGGAGTGAAATAAAATCTCAGTGCAATTTTGATGTGCATTTCCCTAATTACTAAATATGTTCAACACTTTTTTTTTGACACTTGTATTCCTATTTTTTCAGAAGTTTCTGTTCATTTCATTTGCCCATTTATTAATTGGGTTGTTTGTTTTTATGATGGTAAAGCTTTTGTGTTCTTTATATATTCTTGATTTTAATCCTCTGTCAGAAGAATAGTTAGCAAATAAATTCTCCCATTCTGTAGGTTCTCCCTTTGATTTCATGGGAACCCCCAACTCTGACACACACACACACACACAGCTTTCTTTTTCTTCTTCTTCACATACTTGTTTCCTTTGCTGTACTGAAGGTTTTTAATGGGATGATACCCATTTATTAATTCTTGGCATTATTTCCTGAGTTGTAGGAGTCCTATTGAGGAAGTTCTTGTCTCTGCCTATCTGTTGGAGTGCTGGTCTTGCTTTTTTTTAGGCGTTGCAAAGTTGCTAGTCTAATTCCTAGGTCTTTGCTCCATTTTGCTAACTCTATTGTTCAAGACTTCCCACTGTTTGGTAGTTGCTCTCAAAAAGATTAGTGCTCTGACATTCCTGTGCGAAAATCTACAGTCTGGATCCTTGTAACTTTCATAGACCCCTGCACTATGCTACATAAAACTCCAAACTGTCGTTATATGGTAGTTGTATAAAATAGTCTCCTCTTGCTCTCTGGATAATTCATGCGCATCTTTCAAGACTGCATATTTATACTGCAGGATGTCTTCATCTCTGTTCTTCCCAGCTTTGGTATGCTTTCTACCGTGTGCGTTTTCACATCACTGCATTCAGCGTGCTGTGAAGGAGTGGAGGCGGTTTATCCAACTTTGTAACCTTCTCCCACGGTGCTTCTTACACAGTAGGCACCAGTAGAAATTCACTGAATGGATAAACATACCATTTTTCCTTTGTGTACTCCCTTATGTTCCCTTGTCTCTCCTTGCCAGGTTCATAAGGCAAAGTTCATACTTTTTTTTTAACGTGATAATTTGTAAAATAATATCATTAGGAAAAGATGTGCCGTATCACGGGTAACGATTTTTCAAAACGAATTATTTGGTGGGTTCTTATCTTGTTCTGTATTTGGTTGGTAGAACAAAATACCTGAAGCTTCATACTCTATAAAATAAGGAAGTTTATTTAAATCAGAGTTCTAGAGATTCAAGAGCATGATACCTGTATCCTGGTAAGGGCCCCTTTCCCTCTGTTACAACATGACAGAGAAGAGGAAAGAGAAATAATTTCATGCAGAAGGGGCAAGAGGAAGCAAGGAAGAGAGCAAGCTGAGGAATCCAAACTCATTTAACAACCCGTTCTCATGGGAAATTACCCACTTTGGCATTAATCTCTTTGGCAGTGCCTCCATGACATTAACCACTACACCCCACCTCTTAAAATTTCCACCATCTCTCAATGTCACCACACTGGGACCAGGCGTCCAGCATATAACCTGTGGGAGAAGCACTCAAACCATATGTAAGCCATAGCAACCCTATTTCAAGAACTGTCATATATTAGCTCAACCAAAACAAGTAGCTTACATAATCAAACTCCCATAAATCCATGTTTGATTCCAGGCTATCAGATCACAAAGGTTTTGCTTCTAAGAGATATATGATAGTTATTCCATCCTAAAATCTCCCAGTGTCAACTTTCTACAAGTGGGTCTGGGATGTCAACCCAATTTAACTAGAAAAATAGCTAGAAAACTATCAACAATAAACCTTTACAGTAAAACAGATAACTCTTTTTTCATAAATATTATCATTATTTTTAAAGGGCATGGGAGAAGGGATAGTGCTTAAAACCAAGTCACTCATTTGACTGATTTTTGTTTGTTGATTAGATTCTTTTTTTTTTTGCTTTTCATTCATTTGTTGATATAGTCTTTATTATTTAGAATTCTTCGTCTAATCCCCCCCATACTTCTTTAGAAGGTAAGTTATTAAAACTGAAAGAGGGAAGAAGCTGTTGAAAGCATCAAGTTGGAATCAGTTGCAGTTTTAACCTTCTATTTTTATCTTTTTTGAATTTCAACAGTCCTTCCTTCCTCTATTGATGTTTTGAAAGATTACTTTCTAAGCTAGCTATATCGCCACAGTGTATAATAAAAAATGTTCAAAGCACCTTTATGACAACAGAATCTTTTTCGTTCCTTTCTGACATTCGCAGCTGAAATTGTTACGAAGAAGCATTGGGAGAAAAGGTAAAGATGACAAAGGTGATAAATACTTATTTGGGGAATCGGGGAGATACATAACCAATTTCATTCATTTATATTGACCCAGTCAGGCCCCCAGGATAAACTGACTAGATGAGCAACATGGTCCCTGGGATGGATTGGAGGCAGTGGACTTCCTTTCCATCTTGAAAATTTCCAAATAGAACTCAGAACGTTTCCTTTCTAGCCTTTTGATAATTTGTGATATTTGCTTATAGAGATTATTCATGTAATTCAAATATGAATTTTCAATATTAATTTTCTGCAGAAAATTCAGGGTAGAGTTGCCAGGCAAATCAAAAAAATAAATAAATAAAAAGAAAATACAAGATACTCAGTTAAATTTAAATTTCAGATATACTTTTCTTTTTAGTATAAGTATGCCCCATGCAGTTTTCTGTCTTATGTAATTCTTTTACTAAAGAGGTCTTACTTATCTGAAATTTAAATGTATCCAGATATTCTGTATTTTATCTGGCAGGCTTCAACCAAGAACTCTTTTAGTTTGTTTATGTAGAATTTCATAATCAGTCTCTATAAGAATGTGCAAAAATATTAGGGAAAGGGTAATATAGAGGAGGATTAAAATTCATTTAAAATTTAACAAATAAATTTGGGATCCCTAAATAAAATTGTGAGAGACGGCATGTTACCACTTGGTTTTATTTATTCATAAACTGAAAGAAATCAGTAGATTTTGCATATTCTACAGTTCTCTATGAACTATATGTGTAAGTTTCCTGACTACAATATAAAATAAATCACTGGATGTAACAGCTGTATGGAATTCTGCACACCCAGAGAGCAGACCTTACCAAGATTTCAGTTACAAAGACTACTCCTAGCCTGCTCTTCCCAGACTTGATACCCAGGAAGGGGATGAAAAGAGCTGAATTGAATTTAACCTACTAATATTTTTGCCTCTTTAATCCTAAAATGGTTTTTGTTTTACTTTGGGAGTTTGTGTCAACAATCCAGTTATTGTTTGATAATTGTATAACTCAGGACTAGTTCTAGCACTTTTATAATTTTGAGCAATGTTAAGATTATAGTATGTTTTTACCTATTGTCCATCCAATTATGCACAATTTAACATAAAACAATACTTAACTATTATGTAACAATAAGGACACCCTACATGTTTATTTCGCCACATTTTGGAAATATCAAATTATTTCAATTTATATAAAATAATTAAGCTTAGTCCCTTCACTTTGCTGGTATCCTAAGCATGAACTTTGGATCACACAGCGTAGAATTGGTGGTATGCTCTGAAGTAACTGATAAGCTCCTTATTTAGTAGCCCATAAATATGAATCAAAATGACTCAGGACAAAAAATAAATAGCACCCATTTTTAATAATGTAACACTAAATGTTTGTGGTAACTTTGGATTGAGTCTGCTAAACTAAACAGAAATTACCCAGAAGACATTTTGTGTGAGATCTGAAAGGCAGAGCTTAACCTTAGAGGATTAGTGTAGGTGACCAGGCATGGTTGACGTTCATTATGTCTTGTTGCTGGTCAGTGGGGGCATTTTGATTGAGTGGGGACTCTCAGTTCCTTCAGCTCCAGTCACATCTCCTGCATCATCTTCAGTTTTTGGTCCAAGGACAGTGCAGCTCCATTGCAAATGGTGACACCTGCTGCAGCCATCATTACATTATCATTGTAGATAGTGACAGGCAGATGCAGATTCCATTGTGTCCCTGTGGGTTACAAAACCCACTTCTTCATGGATTCTCATTTGTCTTTGCAGATTCTGGCTTCTCCACTTTATGTCCTAAATAAGCTTGGTTAGAGCCAGAGCAGTAGACAATCCTAAAATTATTTTTTCTTGGACTGACTTATTTACTTATTTATAATATTATTTTAGTTGGCTCCCTCATTTCATTTATTTATATGTGGTGCTGAGAATCGAACCCATTGCCTTGCATGTGCTAGGCAAGCATTCTGCAACTGAGCCACAACCCCAGCCCTCTTGGATTTATTTTTTAAGGAAAACAAAAGTATGATTTGAGGATAATGTAGGACTCAAGTAGAATAAACTGCATAATATTGACTCAACAGTCAATCTAGCTTCACTAAACTATAAATAATTTGTGGACAATCTAACAAATAAAAAATATATGTCTTTCGAATAATGATTTTTCCAAGAAGACACCAGGAGGAGCTATTCGTCTCTCATTTTTTCCCTCTCATTCATTCTGGAACAGTAATGAAGAAAAAAAACCTGCCCTTTACCTTGTAACAGATATTGTGTGGTCAGGATATTGTCCTAACCTGATGCTTGCTTGGTAGGCGTGGATTCTTGGTTAGTAGGCGTTCGTGACATATGCAAAGACCTACAAACTGCTGAGTTGTTTACTGACTTTACTTGGATATATTTAAATCGGATTTTAGTTGCTCTACCAGCAGGAGACATTTCTCTCTTAAAAAAACTCTACTTCAGTTTGTAACAACAGATTATTCACTGCTGTTTGAATATTTCTCATCTCTTTATATCATGGAAATTTAATGTATGTGAAATATAAACTTATTAAATTTTTTTTCAGAATCTATTTTCCATACCCACATACTTCTTTTCCTGTCAAGGTTTTTGGTGGCCAATTATTGGGAAAATTACATCAAAGCAGCAGTCAACAATGAAAAAGGAGTTCTTTTATCACTTTTCCTTTCAGAGTATGAGATAAGAAATTAGATGCTTTGGTTACCACCAGAAACAAATAAAACAAAACCCCCGTGTTCCAGTTCCCCCATGATACTTTAGAAATGACTAAGATTTTTGAATTTGGACAAACCTCAATAAATTTGAAAACTCCAGATTAGCTCATATTAAGTTTCTGCTACTTCTGTTAGAAAGAGGACAGAGAATTGAAAGAATATTCCTTAAACATGTGAATGTGTGAATGGTTATCAAACCATTAACATCCAGGTATCTTTATTCATGTTGTTCATTCCATCTAGACATATTTTCATTTGTATTCTTGACTCCTTGTGCCTCCAAGTGACTGATTTTCAGTATACATATGTAACGCCACATCTTGCCCACACTGTCTCTGCACATCAGCATCCAAATTGGGGTGACAAATTGGAAGTACAATAGCATTTTTTGCACTTTAATTTTAGCATCTTAAAATGTATATTTAGAGTCAGATGCGGGATGTTTTTAAACAATTATTTGAAGATGAATTAACTGAAACCTAGTTGGTGTTTTGCTTTGAGTATTCATTTCAACTGGTTTAGTTTGTAGGAATAACATTGTTTCAGGAAAAAAAAAAAAAATTGAGTACTAAAACTGAGAACTGGTCACCAAAGACAGAAGATATAGGACCATCGCACCCTACAGTAAGAGAAAGTAATTTACATGTGAATCTAGAAAAAGGTGTCCCAAGGTCAACCTGGATGCTCCTGGGCTTTCTCAGAAACTATTAACATGTCAAGATGCCTGAGATGAAATAGTTGGCTGACTACTTTAACAATTTTATTTACCCTATAGAGTTTGGAATCGATGCCAGGGACACCTAGTGGGCAAGTCGGCAGTCACCATCAAGATGGCTATTGGTCATGTCAAGTCGGATCTTTACAAATATCTTCATCTACCACTAAAAACAGAATTAGAAGAAACTTAAAAGAAGAAAGAGTTAGGAAAGTTTTCACAATGTCTTAGTTACAAGTATTTGCCTCCTTTTATTAACAATATACACCTAAAATAATGGTTCCCTCCAATGTATCTAAAGTTCTTCATGGAAAGAAATATTATTTTTGTGGAAATAACAAAAGTTCTCATTCTCCCCAGCCTCTGGTAATGACCATTCTACATTCAAATTTTTGATTCCACATATGAATGAGATCATGAGACACTTGTCATTCTATTCCTGACTTACTTCATTTAACAATAATCTTCAGTTCCATTTATGTTGTCATCACAAATAGCAGGATTTCATTATTTATTATTGATGAATAGCATTCCATTGTGTATATTACCATATTTTTAAAATCCATTCATCCATTGATGGACATTTAGTTTACTTCTATTTCTCGGCTACTGTGAACAGTGTGCTAATGAACACAGAAGTACAGATATTTCTTGAAAATATTGATTTGGTTTCCTTTGGAGAAGTTGGATTATTGGATCATTTGACAGTTCTATTTCAAACCTTTAGAAGAACTCCTACACTGTTTTTTTAATCAAGGTTATAATAATCTATATTCTCACAAATAGTGTGCAAGGGTTCTCTTACCCCCTTCCTTTAATTTTCTTTTCCTATTTTTTTTTAAACAGCCATTCTTATTGGGATGAGATAATGAGGTGATTTTTATTTGCATTTCCTTGATGGTTAGTCATGTTAGCATTTCCTCATATACCCATTGGGCATTTGTATGTCTTCTTTTGAGAAATGTCTATTTAGATCTATTATTCATTTTTAATTCAGATTATTTATTTACATAATTTGCCATTGAGTTTTTTTTTAGTTCCTCGTGTACTTTTGATATCAAACCCTTGTCTGATGTAGAATTTGCAAATCTTCTTTTGCAGATTGTCTCTTTGCTCTGATGGCTGTTTCCTTTGTTATGCAGAAGCTTCAGAAGCTTTTTAGTTTGATGTAATCCAGTTTAACTGTGTTTGCTTTCATTTCCTGTGCTTTGGAGTCTTATCTAAAAACCCTTGCTCATTTCAATGTCTTGAAGAAATTCCCTATGTTTTGTTCACATAGTTTTATCATTTCAGGTTTTACATTTAACTCTTTAATCCAATTTTAGTTAATTTTTGTAAATCTTAAGAGACAGAGGCCTCGTTTCATTATTCTGTATATTGGCAAACCATTTCCTCAGTATCAGTTATTGAAAAAAACTGTCCTTTGTCTAATGTGTTCTTAACAAGTTCATCAAAAATAAGACAGTTACAGATGTGTTACCTCTAAGTTCTCTATTCTATTCCATTGTTCTGTGTGTCTGTTTTTATGTCCAAATCATGCCATTTTGATGACTATGGTTTTGTAGTATATTTTGAAGTCAGATAGCGTATAATGTCACTTACTTGGTTTTATTTTATTATATTTTATTTGGCACCAGGGATTGAACCAGTAGGTACATTCCTAGGCCTTTTAATTTTTATTTTGAGACAGGTTCTTGCTAAATTGCTTAGGACCTCCCTAAGCTGCTGAGGGTATCCTCAAACTTGGGATCCTCATAACTCAGGCTCTGGAGCTGCTGCGATTACAGGTGTGCACCCCTGGTATACTTGGTTCCTATTTGATTGAGATTCTTTTGGCTATTTGGGGTTGTTTCATATGACTCCATACAAATTGTAGGAATGAGTTTTCTAGTTTGTGAAGAATGTCATCGACATTTCCATCGGGACTGAATTGAATCTATAGATTGCTTTGGGTAGCATGGACAGTTTAACAACATTTTTTGAATGCATTACATAGTACATGTTTGCATTTTTAAAGTGTTTTCTTCAATTTCTTTTATCAACATCTTGTAATTTTCATTGTAGAAATACTTAAGTTGTTTGGTTACATTTATTCCTAGTGTTCTGTTTTGTTTTGGGATTATATTATATTTTAAAATTTTGAGTTCAGGTAATTCTCTGTTGGCAAATAGCAATGCTATTGTTTTTTAAATTTTTTAATTAAACTTTGCTAAATTTATTAGTTTTAATAAGTTTTTTTGGTAGATTCTTTAGCTTTTCTACATATAAGATGATGATTTCTGCAAGCAGTGGCAATTTGACTTCCTTTTTTCCAGTATGCATGACCTTTGTTTCTTTTCTTTCCCTGTTTGCTCTGGTTAAATTTTCTAATGCTCCATTGCACAAAAGGAGTGAAAGTGACTATCCAGATTGGAAATTTGGATGAAGGAGATAAAAATTTAACATGGATTGTATGGGAAATTTTCTAACATGAAGACTGGGGAATCCCATTCATGATAAAAGACTCACACTGCAAAAATCTACCATCAAGTTATTAATTACTTTCAGGTAAAAGTAGAGAGAGTTTGAAGGGAGTGAAGTAGTATATGAACCTAAAATTTACTGTAACTTCTATAAAATTTGCTTGTTATTTATCTCTCTTGAATTGTATAAACTCCTGTGTTCATACAAAGCTAAAATGTAAAAATAAGCAATACATACAATTAAGACACTTAATGAATGTATACCATGTCTACCTCAGACATGCTTTACAAATATTGTCATTGGTACACACAATATGGGTTATGCATTCTCACTTTAGAAATGGGGAAACTGAATGCAGAGGTGATGAACTTACCTAAGCTCCCATAGGTAACAACTACTTTACCAACATTGCTAGACAAAGTTTATGTGAGTTCAAAACACATCCTCTAATGTCGTGTTGCTATATAAATACCAATTCTTCTCATGTGAATATTTTATTTAATCAAAAGTATACTTATTGTTCTCAAGTTTCAAAAAAGCATTTTTGAGCACAATCTTCATGGAAGTACTGGGTTATAATCTGGGCGTATGAATATAGATGTAATAATTGTCTTCAAATTTACAATTCACAGGAAATCATGTTGGTTCTAACTAAAAACATTGTTCTTAAATTCCTTTGTAGTTATACTTGATGTGGTTAAATCCCCCTATTC
This sequence comes from Sciurus carolinensis, assembly GCF_902686445.1. Lineage (NCBI taxonomy): Eukaryota > Metazoa > Chordata > Mammalia > Rodentia > Sciuridae > Sciurus > Sciurus carolinensis. Next base: position 95,149,351 of record NC_062224.1, read on the forward strand.
TAAAAAGAAAAAGAAAAGTTGTTACATACAAATATGGAGGAAGAATACAATAAACTTAATAGTTATCTATATGTAATTCAAAATAGCATGTAAAATTACAGAAGGAATATGAGAATTAGGCAAAAAACTGTTCAAAATAGAAAGTAAATTTGCTGTAGGTATTTTTAATGCCAGCAGCTATAAGAACATAATCTCATTATTATATCATGTAGTTCTTTGAAATCTGCCTACTACCACCTGAATTATTTTAGAAAAAGAAACAGGAAGATTTAGTGGGTTATTTGGATTTGATTGGCTTTAAAAGTATACATGTAGGTTAAAATTAACAATTAATTTTATACTGTATTGTAACAAGAATAAATTTAGACTATGGAGGTCTTCTTGTGCACTTATCTTTTAAGATTTTTTCATGGGATTATATTCCTGCAGTCCTAAAATGACATTATCTTAATTAAATTTAATTAATGAATTTTTTTTTTTTTTTTTTTTTTTTTTTTTTGCAGTACTAGGGTTTGACCCCTGGGGTGTGCTATCACTGAACCACATCAACAGCTTGTTTTAGTTTTTATTTTGTATCAGGTTCTTGCTTAATTGCCCAGGGCGGCTTCAAAATTGGGATCCTTCTGCCTTAGTCTCCTGAACAGCTGGGATTACAGGTGTGCACCACTGCACCTGGCCTAAATTAACCAATTTAACCAATCTCTCTCAGAATTTATTATCTCTGACCTATTTTCTTAGTGAATATCCTTTTGGGGCACAGTGGCTCATGTCTGTGATCACAGTGGCTCAGGAAGCTGAAGAAGGAGGATCACAAGTTCAAAGCCAATCTTAGCTATTTAGCAAGGCCATAAGTAATTTAGCAGGACCCTGTCTTTAAATAAAAAAATAAAAGGGCTGGGGATGTGACTCAGTAGCTGAAGTAACCCCTGGGTTAGATCCCTAGTAGACACATCCAAAAAAGAACCAAAAACACAAACTAACAAATAAATAAACAAATAAATGATTTAAGATTTTGCTAAAATATATTTAAATAAAAATATTTATTTTACACTTTTTTTTCTCCAAAATAGTGATGGTGAAAACAATGTTAACCAGCAGCACTTCTAATAGAGTTTTCAAAATTAGGATTTGAAACGAATATTTTAATCAGTTGAATCCATTTAAAGTCGCTGAGCACTGAAAAAAAAAAATTGATGCAGTGAAAGAAATATAAAAATATAACAGAATAACTAAACAGGGAAATAATCCCATGAGGGGATAATGGATGGATTTGCTTAACCTGAGTTTCTATTCAATATTGGCTAATCATTTGAATTTTTTTCATGAAAGCAGTGAAAGTATTAAGAGAGCACAATGTTGCCAGTCTGTTAAGATTCCTCTACAATTAGCAGAATTCATTGTCATTTTGTCAGAGCTAAGATAATCCCTCACATAACTGCTTAAACCAGTGTCAAAATGTCAACAGAGGCAAGGAATTCTTCTGGTAATCAAAATCCTATATAAATGTTAAACAGGGGCATTAAGCGCACTAAAACCATGCCTCCAGCTGATTCCAGAGAGTATTTGGCCTAGAGAAAACCTGTAAATTATAAAAGTTGTCTCAGCACCTCCTTGATTTTAGCACAAACTGCTGGTGGTAGTGAGTAGACCCCAGCCACCAGTATGACCACCAGGAACACTGAGGTGAACCAGAGCAAGACCAGAGAGGTAAGGCCCTTCTGTCTGATAAGTTCTTGCCTGCCGTTCCTTTCATATTTTACTATTAGTTCCTTATCAGATCTGTGGCTTACAAATATTTTCACCTAAGCCATAGGTCACCTTTTCATTTTGTTGATTATTCCCTTTATTGTATAGAAGCTTTTAAGTGTGACATAGTCCCACTTGTTTGGTTTTTATTTCTTTGCCTGTGCTTTTGAGTTCATATTCAAAACATCATTGCCTGGAGGACATTATGCTAAGTGAAAGAAGCCAGATGCAGAAAGATACATCCTGTATGATCTTGCTTGTGTGTGAACTTTTTAAAAAGTCTATCTTATGGAAAGAGAGGAAGTCGGTCTCCAGGAGCTGGGAGTAGGGGTTGGGGTGAGGGAGATGGGGCTTTTGGTCAGAGGATGCAAAGTTTCAGTTATAAAATGAGTAAGTTTTGGAGATTTAATACACAGCATGATAATTATAGTTAATAATACTTACTGTACTTTAGATACTTGAAATTTGCAAAGTACAGCCTAAGTGTTCACACACACACACACACACACACATACACACATACACAAAGGTAACTAGTTGTATTAAATTGATTAATACAACTAATCATTTCACAGTGTATAGGTGTATCAAATCATCACATTGCACACCAGAAAAGGCATACAATTTTAATTTGCTAATTATACCTCAGTGAAGTTGGTAGGAAATCAAAATTCTTGCTTATGGGCTGGAAATTCCTAGGATTTGCTGGAACACTTTAGATAAACCATTTGATCTTTCTTTATCTTGGCTTCTTTACAGTTAAAATTATGAGAACAGTGACCTTAAGTTACACAGCATTTGGGAGGAATGCTAATAAATTCAGTGGAGCCCTCAAAACCATAGAGTCCTTAAATCACACACAGAGGTGGTGTGTTACTCTCCTCACATAATAGTGTTTTTCTCACAATGTTTTGAAGCCATAATAAAAAGAAATTATTGGGAAAATGACTGTTTTCTTTAGGATGCTTTTATCTATAAGAAAATAAAAGACCCAAATGGCTTAAAGAATGAGGTTTTATCTCACATAGCTAGCTGTCTGGGGAGAGTGGCAGGAGAGTGGACTTATTCAGAGACTCAGTGATGTCATCAAAGACAGGGCTCCATTCATCCTGTCTTTTTGTCATCTTCAGCATATTCCTCTGGTCACAAAACAGTGGCTGTTGTTTTAGTTATTGAGCAGATACAACGAAACAAAGCAAAAAGAAAATTGTCATTTGTTTCTCTTGTTTTTATCTCTTCTTAAATATTAAGGAATATTTCTCAGAGGTTTTCTTTCCCTCAGTCCCTTTATATGTTTTTGTCCTCTTCTGTGCCAGTCTCTGACAAAGGAAAGGGAGACATGATTGGATTAGTCTATTTAGGACCCATCTGAGTCAAGTAGAGGTGGAGAGGTGGGACCTGGAATAGTTCAGGTCAACTTTCAGATGAAGAAATGACCACTCTGACATCAAAAGTGTCTGCTGCAGTATTTTTGGTTTTATATCCTAGGTGGTTGGTTTAGATTCAATAAATAAAAGAAGCAATGCTTTTTTCATTAATAAAATTTTATATTTTTTCCTATAAAAACTTTTCAGGCTGCTATGATCTGATGACATACAAACAACAGGAGGATTGGGATTTTGTTGCCTATAGATTTATTCTATTCCTCAGAACCTTATTATTCCAGGCTCCAGCACACTCTTCCGAAGTGCCCACTTACTCTTCTACCACAAGTGATGAATAGTTTTATGGGAATTCTCCGACCTCAGCTCTCTATACCTCATGGGGCTGCCATTTTGGGGGCTATACAAATATAACCTTCTGTATTACTCCCTTTCTATCTTAATTTTTGCCATCATTCCAAGTAATTGAATGTGTACATATAGATTAATCTTATATCTTGACCTCATAAGTCCATGATCTTTTGTCAATGACATCCATCTGCAGTCTGATATAGCCATTTATTGCTACCACTGAAAATGCTAGAAAGGAGATGTTCTCCTTTTATATTAAATGTAGGTGCTATCCTCTCTAATCAATTCCCAATTTCTTCTATTATCTCACTTTACTACTACTTTCGCATAGTTCTTCAGCTTTATCCAAATTATTATTTCCTTGATTTTTCTTCATTCTAAATATGTCCTACTGGGGGGCATTTATGAACCATGTGTGGGACCTGAGCCACATTGGAGCCATTAAGCAGGGAAGCCTGGTCTTCAGAATCCCCTGATTCCAGAATGCCTGATTCATGTGGCACCCGGTCTTAGCTCATCGCTCAATTTCAAGCTTAGCCTCCTGGAGCCGGGTGTAGCATGCCAAGTGCCAATCAACCTGTTTACTGCAGGACCCCTGTCACACCAAAGAAACACTCCTCCCACTGAAAACTTATCCCTGTCTTTGACATACTGCCCCTTAAATAAAGAACTGGGGCCTTTTTCAGTTGTTTAGTTTCAGTTCCTGTCAGGACTGGAAGACCTGTAGGGTGTTCTGCTTTTAATATCTATTCTTTGACTTTGTCTCATTTCTTACTGATTATTTCAGACTGATTTTCTCCAGCAGGAACCTGCTCTGTCAGGGTGCTGGCCACCCCTTCAATATCAGTCTTCTCTTGCTTTCTTGTCCCTCCCTTTGCCCCTATTTTCTATCATATGATTCACTTATCAATATTTTGAAACTGCATTTATTGATAAGTTCTTCAGATATGTTCTGCCTGGCATAACTGCATGACCTATACCACCTAATGACACTAATACTTCTTTATCTGCTCCTTCTGACGCCATGCTGAATACAACCACACATATTTTAAGTGTTTCCACAACTTCATGGTCTTAAATCATAACTAGGCTTTCAGTGCTATTGAGAAATTCTCTATTGCCCTCTTTGAAATATCCAGTATCAGTTTCTTTCAAAAATATGGATGCCTGTTCTCTTCTAATGTCCTATCTTTTCCTTCTGCCTTTTCTGTAACTAGCAGTTTCCACTCTTATGCAAGATCTCATTCTCTCAAACTTCCTTGTGTGGAAATACAGTTGTCTCTCACAGTTACCATCAGCAATCAGAAAATTCCCATCTGATTTTTGGTCAAGGGCAAAGATTTTCCTTAGTTGTATATTTCCACATAAAATGAGATCCTGTCCCAAAGGGGGTTAAATTGTCTAGGACTATTGGTCAGAGGATGGTCCAAAGGTGGTAAATTGGTATGCTGCACATTTGGTATCAACTAAAAGATGGTGAATTCCTTATATTCCTTTACCAAACCTTGAAGGCAAAAGAAAAATCGACACAGAACAAAAAAGGAGATGATTTGTTTTTGTTTTTGTGCTTCCTCACTCTCACTGTACCAAGTTCATCCATAACATTCCTTAAAACCCAAGCTCTCTTTTCTTCCCTCTGCTTAATCTTTATGAGTAGAAAACCCAGCAGTGTAAGCATGCATCTAGAGCTTTCTAGCCTGCAGTTTTTTCAGTGTTTATTTTTGCTGCAGGCTAGAGGAGGGAGAAGTAGCCACTGAGATACTAATGAGAGAAGAAAGGAAAAAAGAAATAACAGTCAGGTAACTTATGCTATAACTCTGCCACTTGTGTGAAATGTAAAATACCAAGTTCTCTCAAAAATACTCCTCACTACAGGCTGATGCTCTAAACACAGTCTTACTATACAGACTCTTACTCCTAAGAAATCACCCATTAATTATACTACCTCCTCCACACATGTAATTTCTATCACCACTGTCTCCTTTGCATCAGCATGTGTAAATAGAAACAAAGACTTACTTTTATATTTGAAAACAATAATGACATAGGATTATATGACAATAAACCTCCTCTGGCATGGATATCACCTTTAGCTACAATACTATGTGTCTTCTCAACTTAAATATTCAAATATTTCTATACTGATTAGTTCTACTTTTACTTATAGAATAACCCCTGGTTTATGCTGTCAGTATTTCACTTAATATGCTCCAATCATAATGATCAATCACATTTGTTCTATGTCTAATAATATACTGATGACCAGCATTTTTTTTTTCAGAATTAGGGAAATCTTATTAAAACCTCTTTTTGCCTCTCACAATCTCATGTTCTCCTTGGTTTCCTCCAATATATATGGATATCATGAGTTCATCTTGCTCTGCTCATTTCTTTGAAAATATATCTTTCTTTAGAGTCTTGTTCTTGCTCCTCTTCTACTTCTTTCATGGTGTGCAATGCTTGAATCTCACACTTTGTAAAACTATATGTATATATATATATATATATATATATATATATATACATATATGTATATATATATATATATTTTTTTTTTTTTCAGTGCTGGGGATCAAACCCAAGGACTTGTGCTTGCAACACAAGCACTCTACCAACTGAGCTATCTCCCCAGCCCTGTAAAACTATATTTATAGCTAAATATTAAAAATTTTCTTTAGGTCATGGATCCATAAATTCACCTGCCTTTGTGACTTGTGAAAGGCCTAGTCATGGTTGGGAAATAGTATAGTTGAAGCAAAATCAGACTTTGTATGTTAACATTTCTATTTTCCACAGTTTTCTACTCTACTTTCTAAACTATCTTAAGTCTTAGTAGTAAGATTCACCAGTATCTCTCCTCATCATCAAGAGCAGAGATAATGGGAATCATGCCAGTCATTTTGAACAATAATGTTGAATTAATTAGATATTCAGTTTACAATAAAACTTGTATTGAAGTGTCAAATTTTAAGTATTGATGTGTATGAAATACAATAAACGAAATAGAATATTTGCAAATTTTTGTATGATATTTCCAAAAAAGTGTTAAAATCTGGATTAGTCTGATTGTGTAAATGGAGCACTATGAAGAGATAGAGAATTAATTGTACACTGTACTGGAAAAAATGCCCTCATTTTCACAAGATAATCTGAATTTTTATCTATACTTTTCTTGATTACAGTGAATTAATCTGATTTTTTCTCTAAAACAAACAAATTTGACTGAGCTGTTTCTGACATTGTCCAGAAAAGGACTGATACCTGAATCACATTGTGATTCCTCAGGAGGTGTAGGTAAGGGCAGTTATTTTCTTCCCTAGGCAAATTCCATGTCTAGATAATGTTAAATTAGTTCATTAAGAGGCATCCTAAGAGGCTGATCTACCTGAACTTGCATTTAAGAAACAAAGTCTATGAAAGAAATTTTTAGCTGCTCCAGACAGAATTAACTGGTTTCTACATGAATCTCAGTTTGTACTTTACACACCTACAAAAGCTTTGCAAATATCTAGCGAGTTTCTTTAATATCCATGTAAAATTTTACTAAAAACCTAGAAGAGTGACAGTCAGCAATCTGTGTTTAAACAATCTCCAGGATTTCTAATGCCGCTTGTTCACAAAATGGTTTGTCAAACATTTCTTCAATATATTTTTCTAGTGCTACATTTGGGACATATATTTTCCCCTGAAATATTGCAAACATGCAATTAGATGGCAGGGACAAATATAAATTATTGCAATCTTTATGTGTTTTCTATATAAGTGAATTGTAGTTACAGTTTATGTGTTGCCTAAGACTTAAAATTGGAATTCTCCATGACAATTCCTCTACCTTCCTTATCAAATCAACTACCAGCTACTGTCTAACTTTAGTGTCACTAATGTGTACTTAATATACATATTTCACAAGTTCACTTCATTATCTCTAGTTTTGGATTTCATAAATGCCTATTTAAATTGTCTCTACCCTGAGTCTTTGCTAACTCCACTTTATTCTCCAGACTCTGATGAGATATTGTCAATTTCTTGATTAATGGGCTTGTATATGTCCTTTGTTTTAAGATAAAACCCAGATTCCCAGATTTTTCAAATGGTCTTTTAGATAAGTTCTTAGCTGATTAAGCCTGGTAGTGTTCATTGAGTATGGAATGTTCCTTTAGGAGGTGTGTGGGCATTAACAACTTTGGAGGAATACATTTCCTAATCCTCAAATTCCATCTTCATTTTTTCCTAACTTCATGTACATTTTCTTTTCCCACCATTCATTTCATAATTTATTTCCCTACATTTTATGAAAAAAAGTCATATGATACATAACCCCCATAATCTGATTATAGTACATTAGTTTGCTATGAAAAAATGCTTTCAGTATCCAAAAATGGAAGATATGTCCTGTTAGAAGTCTCACTGCCTTTTATCTTAAACACGTGACTCTTACAAGTGAATGATGATTTAGCAATGAGTTGCACTTGTTTGTAATCTATAAATCCATATGTATGAGTAAAGTATATGGGCAAGGACAGTGTTGGTTAATTTTCTTTTAGGAAACCCATTTTGGTAAACTGTGAGTATATTGCATCATATATATGACTTTAAAAAATTTAAAGTAAATTAATTTCATGTGTAAAATTCATAACTAATTTCATTAATGCTATTATGCATAATGACTAAAAAAGAAGAAGGACTTTAAAAGGTAATCCATGAGATAAAAGATAATTCTTGATAGCCCTAACTCTTGACTAAATCACCTGGTCTATATATTTAAATTATGTCTGAAATACTACTTCCATCAAAATCTAGAAAAAATTATTATTTTGTTCTTGGAAGTTTTATCATCTAATTTTTGTTTATTTTCTTTTTGTGTAAATAAATAGTTAATATTAACCCTAGAGGCTAATATCTCAATAAACAGACTATTTTTGGTTATAGGTGTGGTGATTTTAAATAGTTTACTATATATGATGTTGCTATATATAGGGTTGCTATGTATATATTGTGTACTATGAAATGTATGATTCAATTTTATAAACTCAAGTGGTTTCATAGTTCAGAAAATATTAGAATTGGCTTCATATAGGAGCAGTATCATATATCTCATGGTATTTATGACTTGCAATAATAAAGATTGATGATATTTAATAGGCCGCTTTCCTTGGTCATACTGTGATTAGATCTAACACTACAGAAGGGTATAAATTTATGTTTTATAACCAAAAATAAAATGAGAGCAATAGAAATGAGCTATATAGAGTGATTATATATAGATTTTTGAATGCAATTAGAATCAGCACCCAGTCAATATTTGAAAAACCAGCAAGACAAGCAAAATTATAAATTAATAATAAAATTTTTATGACTATGATGAAATAATAAAAATTTGATCTCTAAGTAGAAATAACATTCAATTCCATCCTAGAAAAATTATTTCTTTGGACTCCATAGTTATAAAATTTTAAGTACTGAGGACTCAGTGCTCATAAGACTAAGAATTTGTGATATTAGTTAAATCAAGCTAGAGAGTCATATTCTTAACACTAGTCCCTTGAAATTACTTAAAATTAAATCTAAAAGATTATATTTATTTAGTCTACATATTAGGTTTGAAAGGAATTTGCCTACTCTGCAGCCCTAAGTAAATTAGTGTATGCTGAAAGAAATACTTACCTTTCTTAGTCTCTAAGTAAAAGTGGCTTGTGATGTAGGGCATAGGTTTGTTGTAGGACCAGAAGCTTCAATGAATTCCCCCCAACTTCTCTCTTTACCCTTAATGGAGAATAAATTTTTTTTTTTTTTATGTTGGGTGATTCTAGGTCTTCGTGAGTCACAGGCTTGGCCCCAATTGATATTAAGTTCCTTCATTTGTTTTGAAATGCCCATTTTCAGCAAGTTCTGATACTGATTGCCAAACGGTGTTCCCACAGGAAATGCAATGTGTATCCTACATTCATATGTAATTAATTAAACTCATTAGCTTCCATGAGCATCATAGAATACATGAATACTAAGTCCTTACTGATCAAGGATCATGTTTTTAATATCAACCCTACCTGGTATCTTTTGGGTAATCATCTTTCAATGTTTTATAGAACGTTGGTTGAGGAATATATATTCAATTTGGTCCCTACTATATGTTTACTGCTATTACATAATTATTTGATGCAAAGACATTGAAATATTAAGACCTTAAGAAACAGCCTTCTGAAAGGTATGAAGATGTCTAATGCAGGGATGCTGTCTAGTATCCTTATTTCCTTTAGGAGGTGTGTGGACATTAACAACTTTGGAGGAATACATTTCCTAATCCTCAAATTCCATCTTCATTTTTTCCTAACTTCATGTACATTTTCTTTTCCCACCATTCTTTTCATAATTTATTTTCCTACTTTTTATGAAAAAAAAGTATATGATACATCACCCCCATAATCTGATTATAGTACATTAGTTTGCTAGTTTAAATAAGTATTAATTTAGTGATTTGCTTTCTAGTATTGAAATTTAAAAAAAATGTATTTTCCTGAAAACATTGTATGCGGTTTATTATAAAGCCCCTGTGAATCATTATCTAATCAAAATTTGTTTGTTAGCTGACATTTGGGAATCAGACTCCAAACTGTAGATTCAAGGTAAGTGTAAATGACTTCATAATATACATTTTTTATCTGTTTCTTTTTTGATTATGTTTAATATTCTCTTTTTTCCACACCTACTTTTAGTTACCATATTTTATCATACATTATTTTGTGGTTTTGTCATTTATTTTGGGAACAAGATGTAATTTTAATTAACAGATTAAAATTTTTTTAAAATTATTTTGATTCTTTATATTTTCACTTGATAGTAGTATCTTCCATGGGGAAATTTACACAAAGCTCAACTTATTACTACCATAAGTCCTAACCCTGCTACAGTGACACATAAGCCTTACAGTATAGACAAGGAGATCAGAAGCACATATACTTCAACTACCTATCACAAAACCACAAAGATTTTGTTAAGTTCTTGATATTGAGATCAGAAAAATATATTTTTAGAGAGGAGTGACATTAGAAAGCTAAGGTAAAAGATCTCACAAAGTACTAGTATGTCATCAATATTATCATGATCTAATCTCCAAACGTATTAGTGCACAAAGGTTTCACATTGTGTGAAGAAGTAATTAAGTCATTAGAAAAAGTTAACTTTAAAATGTCAAACAAGACAAATAAATGTGTGAACCAAAAGGTAGTACTAAACGTGTATATGTCATACTGATTAAAAATTTACTAATCTGTAAACTTGTACAAAGGAATTTTGGTGATTTTCTCATGCAAAGACGACACAAACACCTAAAAATACATTTCTTTATATTTTCAACTTCACTTTAGATATATGAATCTTCATCTTGGGTGTGTGATTTTCATTCATCCAGGCTATCAAATAATATCTCTGGCTCCTGTATATTGTTCTTTGAGTAACTTGGTTACTACCATTAGCCTTATTTCTAGTGTTTTGGCACAGTAACAGAAGGCCACTGGGGACATTTGAACAAGAAAGAAGAGGAAAAGTTATGTTTCTAGGTCTCAGAAAGAAAAGGGACCCAGGAAATAGAATGCTAACAAAACGGACTAGAGTAAACAAATATCTCAATTGTAATTCTTGTTAAAGAAGGGGCTTATTGTCAGAGGTTAGGTCAGCATAGTATGGATAGGGGAATCTTGTGTAATGAAAGCCACATGGAAGATAAACCAAGGCAGTCATTTTTAAGAAAATTCTTAATCATCTATGTGAGACTAGAGTTAAAAAATAGGTCATCTCTGATGTAAATATTTGGAAATCATACTCATTTTGAGGAAAAACTGAACCTGTATGGATACATAAGATGTCATTGTAAATATAAATATAGGTAAATTATGATATTAGTATAGTAATACTGACATTAAACTATAGTGTCTATATTTTAAAATGAATTTTATCAAAGCATACCTTATAAACAATAAAAAATAGCCATTTAAATTTTAAAATGTAAACTTTCAATAAATGCAACATCTGTTCCTACTGTGAGCATATTGCCCATCACTCCAAAATATCCATCTTATATAGAGTATACCTCAAAACCTGGCCCTAGGAAAACTCTATTTTTTCTTTCATTCAAAATTAGTTTGACTCTTTTTCTAGAATCTTCTAAAAGTACATTCCTATACTCTGAAATCTTTTAAAATTGGCATTTGTACTCAGTATACCTTTTTGGAGATTCATCCATGTTGATGTACAGATCAGTAGTCTATTCCTTTTATTGCAGAGTAGCATCCATTGTGTGGATCATATAATAATTTTTAAATCCATTCTTCTATTGGTAGAAAATGTTTTTCTGGTTTTGAATTATTATAAATAAACCTTCTATGAACACTTCTGTCAAGTTTTTCAGTGGACACATTCTATTTCCTTTGTGTGAATACATGATATATGTCTATATTTACACCCATAACATTGTCTTAATTACTGTCCTTTATTAATTAGTTGAAATGAAGTAAGAATTGTTTGGCTAGTTTAAGTCCTTTAGGAGAACTAACAGTGTTCATTGTTTCAATTCATGAATAATGTATGTCTTTCCACTTATACAGGGTTTTGAAAATTTTTCTTTTAACAATATTTTTTTATTTTACTTTATTGGTCTTTCACATAATTATTAACTATTTGCAATTATTCCATATTTGGGCATTTTAGAATTTATATTTTAGCCAGTTGCAGTGGAGCATGCCTGTAATCCCAGCAATTGGTTAAGCTGACACAATAGGACTGCAAATTTCAGGTCAACCTCTGCAACTTAGTGAGATCCTATCTCAAGACAAAAAATAAAAAGCTCTGGAAATGTGGCTCAGTGGTAAAGTACCCCTGTATTAAATACCCAGTACCAGAAAAGAAAATATTTGTTAGTATGTTATTACTAAGAGATAAAGATATATTCATATACTTTATGACCTCATTAACAAAATATTATTTCTAGTAGTTTTTATAGATTCCTTTGATTTTTGCTCCAACACCATCTTGTCTTATACAAATTTTAAAATATTTCCTTTTGTCTTCTCTGGAAAGTTTATCTTTTGTTTCTTATTCTTGCTTTATTGCAAAGTCTAGAAACCTTATGTCTTCTTTCTTTTTTTAACTCAAACCTAAGGTTATCATCCCCAGTTTAATTGGTTTGTTCTAAAGAAAATTTTCTGGTATAAATTTCCTAATTATACTACTTTGCTATCTATGATAACTAACAAATAGTTTGATACATTAATAGAAATCATACTCACTTGAATGGTCAAGTAAATAATCATGGGAATTATATGTCCATTCTGTTAGGTAAAGGGACAGACTTATCAAACTAATGATTTTTACTGGTCAAAGTGCATAATAGTATTCCACTAGAATATAAGATGGTATGAGGACAGAATCTTATTGACTCTGTTTATCACTATATCTCTGTTGTGTAGAATAATACCTGGCACAACATGGTAATTTAGCAAACAAATCTTGACCAAATGATTATTAGCATTACTTCTAAATCTTAAGGTTTTACATGAAAGATAGGTAGGAATATCCAGCTAAAATATACAATAGTTTATTCAAAATAACTTTTGTAAAGAAATATATGGCCCTGTTGTAGATAAGTTAAATTCTGAAACACTTCAATGACCACATAGGTGCAAAAACAATACCATTTATAGTCTTTCTGTGCATTGTATTTCAAAGCTGAGATAGTTCCTTAAAAAATATGAGAAGTATAAAAGTGATAGACTCTACAGACCAGTTACAAAGGTTTTCAAAGAGGCATAAGCTTAGTTGATAAGATAAATTTATAAATGCCTTTTTAGCCAAACCTGTCTCAAAGATGCAGGTTCCAGGAGGTCTTTGAACAAGCCACAGAGATACGAGAAACTGAAAAGAATGAAGATAAAAATACTTCTGTGAAGGAGATAGACTAAACAAATGTAGAGAATGAAAAGCATCAAGTCAGGATAAGTTTTTCTGACTGCATATGAATCTGTTATTTTATTTGTTGATGTGGGAATATATAACAATGCTTTTTTATACTCACATAAATTATTTAATAAGGATTCAAATCATCATGTTATATAGATTTGTTATACTAATGCATTGTGGGCCTTTTTGCTACATAACTTTTTTATCTGTTCTACAGGTCATTTACTCATATTTAAAAATTTGACCCAATGAATTGTCATTAAAATAATGACATAAAATGATTTCAAAACATGGACAATTCTTCAAGTCAGGTTACAGGCAAATGAGGAATTATTATACTTCTAACTTTTGTATATTTATAGAACCTTTCAAAATATTTAAAAATAGCTCCTTGCAAGTCTCTCAACTGCTCATTTTACAATGATTTAGGGAACAGCTATTATAGGAAGGGCATTGCCCTATGGAGTTGGGATATAGTAGTGAACAAAACAAAAGTCTTCATTTTCATGAAGGTAATACTGTAATTAATACTTTCAAAGGAAAACATTATTATAAAACATTTATAGAAAAATGTTAATATGAAACATTTATATGAAAACATTAATGTGAAAAATAAAATGTATTTAAGCATTAAAATGAAGCTTCATTACCATAGAATTTCTTTTAAAAAAGAAATTCTCCTTTGTGAAATGACATTTGGCAGAGTATGAGTGAAGTGAGAAAGAAAATCATGCAAATAGAAAAACAAAAGTATTCTTAGAAGAATTCCTTAGAAGAAGTAGCAAAGTCAAAGATCCTAAAGAGGAACATGCCTGATTTGTTTAAGAAAGGCAGGGAGACTAGTGCTGCTCAAGAGGTATTGAAGGTATGAGAGAAAAAAAAATGGCAGTAGAACCGTAGCCAGGAGAAGGGTCATGCAGGCCCTTTGGAATTCTGGCAATGTCTTTTCGGAGTTAAGTCTGATAACATACAGGTATACTTAATTAGGGAATCATATTATTTTTAAACTTGTAAAAATTATTTTATCTTTTCAAGCACTGTAGATTTACAGAAAAAGCTAAAAAATACATGGTTCCCATGTGACCCTCACCCTGTCCCATCCCCCCATCGCTTCCTCTATTATAAATATCTTGCATATCTATGGTGCATTTGACAAGTTTATGTTGATAAAAAATTACTAAGTCCACAGTTGATGTTAAGGATAATTCTTTATATTGTATTGTTTTGACAAATGTTGATATGTGTTTACCATTATAGTATCATACAGACTAGTTTCACTGTCATAAAAATCTCCTGTGTTCCACCTATTCATCCATCTGGCAAACTCTTGGCAACTACTGATCATTTTACTCTCTTCCTAATTGTACCTTTTCCAGAATGCTATATAATTAAGATCATGCAGGATGTAGCTTTTTCACATTACATTTTATTTAGCAATATTCATTTAAGACTTCTTCATGTCTTTCATTGCTTTATGGCTAAATTATTTTTATCACTGAATAATATTTCATTGTACATGTACAAGTTTGTTTCACCTACAAAAGGGCATCCTGGCTGTCTCCAAGCTTTGGAAACTATGAATAAAGCTGCTATATCCATCTGCATATAGGGTTTTATGTCTACATACATTTTCAACTCATTTGAATAAATACCAAGGAGTGCAATTGCTAGATAAAATGCTATTATATTTAGATTTGTAAGAAATTGTCAAATTATCTGCAAGGTGACTATACTATTTTGTATCACCACCAGCAGTAAATGAAAGTTCCTGTTGCTCCTTACCAGCACTGGGTGTTGACAGTGGAATTTAGTTATTCTTATAGGTATGTTGCAATATCTCATTACTGTTTTAGTTTACAATTCTCTAACCATTTGTGAGGCTGAACAACTTTTTTTGATGTTTATTGCCATGACTATATCTTCTGGTGAGGTTTTCAGACATTTTGCATGTTTCTAAACTTGGTTGCTTATTTTCTTTTTCTTCCTTTTAATAACTTTTCATTTTGCTTTGTTTTTAGCCTTTTGCTTTGTGTATTTTGGATATGTCTTTATTAATTTTTGTTTTGTAAATTTCCCACAATCCTAATATGTGATGTCTTTTATTTCAAGTGTCTTCCACAGACCAGAAATTTTAGTTATAATGAAGTCTATTTCTTTACCTGTCACAGATTATGTTGTAAAGTGTCATTGCCAAGCCTAAGACCACCTGAATTTTCTCTTATCATAATTTCTAAGAATGTAAGAGTTTTACATTCTAGTATGAGGCCTATTAATGCATTCTGGGTTACTTTTTATGAAAGGTGTAAGGTCTGTGTCTGAACTCATTTTTCTAATAATACTGAGAAGTTCTTTATCTAAGATATGAAGAAAGTTTGTATAAAGGAAATAACATAATTATGAAAACCATTTTGGATGCTTTAAAAGTCATTAATTAGGAAGAAGATGAAGGTTTGTGTAGAAGTCATGAGTGGAATTTGTAAGAGGTTGTTGAATTTATGATATTTTACGTTTAGAAAGTCAATAAGCTTTTATGGAGAATATGTATGAGATCTAAATAATGAGCCCAATCAATAAAACCAATATTCTAGGCCTGAGCAATTATGTGAAAATTGGGACCATTTGTCAAAATGGAGAACATTGACAATGTTTCCTGTATCAGTTTTGACATATCATAGTTGAGGCTTTTATATAAGAATTCAGTTGGTTGTATCAAGTGTATTATTAGCTACATTTAGGTGGAACTTAAAGAAGAGTTTGGGAGGAAAATATAAACTTCGGAAATGTCAGTATGGATGATCTTTAGAACCTTGAGTATAAGATGAAATTACCAAGAGAGGGATTGCAGAGCTAAAGAAAATCAGGTCCAAGATGCCTGGGATATACCAACATTCAGAGTTTAGTAAGAGGTGGGGAAATCCAGAAAAACAGACTCAAAGTGAGCTGCCATTGCACTGAGGACAAATGAGGGGAGACTAAGCAATATGTTTTCAAAAGGAGGGTGAAAAACAGTGTCAAATTCTGTTGAAGAATAAAAAAAAAAAAAAATGCCCATAAAAACAGAACTGAGCATCAGAACTGACAGTGGGGAAGTTGTTGGTTGATAAAGAATCATCAAGGAGGTGGGAATGAGATCCTGATTGGAAAAGATTTAAGGGGTCAGGGGAGGGATAGAGATACAAACATCTGATTTCTAAGAGCACTTTCAGGGAGTTGAAGAGATAAACTAAGGTCAGGTATATCCTTTATAGTTATTTATAGTTTTTTGAACAAGTAGATTTGTTCTTACTTGTTGTACCTATTGTGAATGACACATTTTATTTACATACACTGTTTCTACAAAGCATGTAGAAAGATTAAATGAGACATCTCTGGAACATAAGACCCTAAATATTTTAATCCTGTTCTTAAATAATTGTCAGTCTGCCACCTGGGACTTTCCCTGAAGAGCTACATGCACAGAAGACAAGCCTATAGACAGAGATGTTATTACTAGTGACTGATTTAGCTCTGCACACCCCAGAGCAATTTTCTGTTGAGCTCAGGGTTAGAACAGGCCTAGGGCTTAAAACTAAAATAGATCAAGTCGTATTTTTTTATGCTTTTTTTTTTTTTTTCAATTCTCACTTGTACCCAGTCACTGTATCTTTCAACTGTGATTAGGAGAAAAACAAAGTCTGAGAAGATGACATCAATGGGCCAACAGAAGAAAGCCAAGAGCAAAACAGCTTTGCCTCGTGTAGGCATTTTAGAACTCTGAGGGTCTTAAAAATAAGGTTCAATTAGGGTCTTGACATTTTCAAATTTTTTTATTTGTTCTAATTAGTTATTCATGACAATAGAATGCATTTGTGCATTTTGATAAATCATACAAAAATGGAGTATAATTTCTCCTTTTTCTGATTGTGCATATTATAGGATCACATTGGTCATGCAGTCATATATGTACATGAGGTAATAATGTCTGTTTCACTCTACTATCCTTCCTACCCCCACATCTCTTCCCCTCTTTTCACTTCCCTCTACCTAATCTAAAGTAACTCTATTCCTCCCTAGTGCCCCACCTCCCCTTTATAGTGAATTATCATCTGCATATGATTGAAAACATTCAGCCTTTGATTTTTTGGGTTTGACTTATTTCACTTAGCAAGATATTCTCCAACTTCATCCATTTACCAGTAAATGCCATAATTTCATTCTTCTTTAAAACTGAGGAATATTCCATCAGTCTTGAAAATTTTTGAGCCCCAGGGAAAACTCTTCCTTCTTGGAGATGGTGCATAAAGAAGATGCTGTTTGCCTTTTCTATTCAGCCATTACAAATCTGTGAGTTACTTGAGATTAGAGACCAGACCCTCATTGCTTCTTTTCCCTGAGCTTATTACAATGCTTAATAATGGTAGGTCCTTGAAAAAAAAATGTTGATTTATCATAAATTGAGCACTCTCTTTTCTTGGTATAGAATTATGCAAATTATGATTCTGCAAGATATATTGTCACATAAAATATAAAATATATTTGTCATATAAAAATATTGTCATATAAAAATATTACATATATTGTCATAAAAATATGTCATATATTACATATATTGTCATATAAAAATATTACCTTTTGTCTCCGTTTCTTCTCCAACATTATACTAGTTATGTTCTGTTTTACAAGTATATAAATTTAATTATGGACATAGATTTTTATTAAGTTTTTCTTTTAATTTTTGCTGTTTCAATTTTAGTGTCAATGAACCTAACCTAAAATAGAAATACACACAAGTTCAATCAGTTCAATGTTCCTGACAAAATTTTAACATAATATCTATACTTTCAACACACTAATGCTAAATGGTTGTAATTGATTAAAACTTCTAATTAATTTATTTGCAAGTTAATTCTGATTATGCTTTAGTTGAAAATGTCTATAATAATGTTTTGTGAGTTTGTTTTTGGGAAATTCCAGAGTATTATTTCAAACATATATGTTATTTCAAGATTTTCTGTAAGCACTTTCAAATGCTTTGATGCATGAATATTTTATTGGTGCTGGAAAATTGCTTCCATTATTCTTATCAAAGGCTGTTTTCAATAGAAAATGAGACAGTCTAAAGATGATGCAAAATTAATCATGGATTTCATAAGTGAAGAAACCAAAACAATAGATTCCATTCTTAGATAATATGTATATTTTGTAAGTAGCTAATCACTTCTTTTGACATTAAATTCTCATTTTTAATCAATGTATCTTTTAAATGCTATGAAATTTACCCATTTTAAATAAATATAGGTGTATTTAAAAATAATAAATTTGATTTTATTTACACTATCAAAAATAATAGCAGCAATTCAAATCTCAGTGTTACTTCATTTTTCTGATAGTTCTAAACACTGTTGAATTTCAATAATCATGTATATGTATGACTTGGTTACCAATGTTTATTCTACATATTGCTAAGTGTAGGTATTTGTAGATATTTTTAGTTTGTATTTTGATGTAAAATACTGCTCCTCTGATAGGATTTTGGAAATACACACATATGCCAAATATTGAAAATACATGTATTATACCCTAAAATATACACATTTGAAGGCAATGTTTAGTTTATTTATCTGCATATTGTTTCTTGAAGTTTGCATCTATCTTGATAGAATTGCCTTTAATGTTAATTCTTACTGTGTCTGACTAGTTTTGATCTTAAGCTCAAAATGACTAAAGTAATATTCCATTTTTTTCTACCGATTTTAAGAGTTTATGCAATACTGGAAAAAGTCTATTACATTCCTTGTGGGAATATTTTTATTCAGTAATTTACTTCCATAGCATACTAAAAGTAGCTTTTGTCTTTGGGTATCTTCTGTTATGACTCACCTTTGAATCTTTAAATTAGTTATGCATAACTTCCTTCTTTGTTAATAATTGGCAAAACAGTAAACAATTGTCTTGTTACTCAGTAAAAGACAGTGAAATTCCAGTTGGTTAAAAAACATGTTGACACAAAATAGAAGCAAACTGGACCAGACTGGATTTGAGGCTGACGGATTACCTTTCTTTGGACTGGATTCCACTTCTTTTTGTAATTCATTTCTGTTTAAACTAATACAAAAAATCACAAAAATATTCAAGTGATGTTTTGATACATATATACATTGTGTAGTCACATATACCTCCTCAAACATTTATCACTTCTCTTGGTAAAAAAATCAAAATGTTTCTTCTAGATTTTTTAGATAGATGGTACAAAAATCATTATCTAGTTACTCTACTGTGCAATATCACACTACTATCCATCTAACTTCAACTTAATACCCACTGATCAAGCTTTTACCCATCTCCTTAGTAATCATCATTTTGCTTTCAATTTCTATGATATCAACTTTTATATATTCTCAATAAGAGTGTGGTCATGCAGTGCTTGTATTTCAATGCCTGGTTTATTTCACTTAACATAATGATCTCCAGTTGTATACATGTCACAAATGACAGGATCTTACATTTTATGTGTGAATAGTATCCCTGTGTATTTGTATCATATTTTCTTTATTCATTCTTCAGTTGATAAACTCATGTCCATGTCGTGTCCATTTTATAGTTATTGTGAACAGTGTAGCAATTTGAATGTGGAAGTAAAGATGTCTCCTTGGCATACTAACTGTGTTTCCTTTGGATGTATACCTAGGCATGAACTGCTGGATCATATGGTAGCTCATTTTTTGATTTTTTGAGGACTCTCCATATTGTATTCCATAATGAAATTTCATACTACTTTACATTCCCACTAACACCATTTAACACTTAATTTTGTCCACACATTCACCAGGACATTAACTTTTGTTGTTTTGATTATAGTCATTCTTATTGGAGTGAGGTCTTATCTCCTTATGGTTTTGATTTACCTTTCCCTTATAATTAACGATTAGCATTTTTTCATTTACCTATTAGCCATTTGTTTGTCTTCTTTTGAGACACGTATACTCAGGTCCATTGGCCATTTTGTAATTTTTAAAAAAAAATTTTTGGCGTTCCTTGTATATTCTGCAGGTAAACTCCTTGTCAGAGGCAGTTTGCAGATTTTTTTTTCATTCTCTCTCTAAGTTGAATCTTCACTCTGTTGATTGTTTCCTTTATCATGTAGAAACTTTTATTTTTATGCAATCCAATTTGTCTATTTTTTTTTCTCATTTCCTATGCTTTAGGAGTCTTGTACAAAAAATCCTTGCCTATTACAAAGTCCTGAAGCATTTACCCTAGTTTTCTTCTAGTGATTTCACAGTTTCAGTCTTTTATCCATTTAATAAGTCTTCTACCTGTAGTGAGTTTATGTTATCTAAGTAATGAATGAAACACAGGGATCTAACATCATTCTGTTTATGGTAAACAATTTACTCATTACCAGTTATTAAAAAGACTGCTTTCTTTAGTGTGTGTTCTTACCAAATTTTTCAAAAATCAATTGACTGTAGAAGTGCGAGTTGAATTTTAGGCTCTCTCCATTTCATTGGTCTATGTGTCTCTTTTAGAAGCCAGCACTATGCTGTTTTGATGACTATAGCTTTGTAGTATATTTTGAAGTCAGGTAGAATAATACTTTGTGCAATGTTTTTTGATCAAAATTGTTTTCTAATTGGGGTTTTCTGTGATTCCATACAAATTTTAAGATTTTTTTTTCTAGATCTGTGAAGAATGCCATTGGCATCTTTATGTGAACTGCATTGAATCTGTTGGGGTAGTATGGACCTTCTAATGGTATTGATTTTTGTAATCCATGAACACAGGAGTACTTTCTTTTTGGGTGTGTCCTCTTCAATTTATTTCAACAGTGTTTTATAAGTTTTCATTGTAAAGATTTTTAACCTTTCTGGTTAAATTTATTTCTAAAAAAATTTTTTTTAACTATTGCAAATGGATTTGCTATCCTGATTTCTGTTTCAGATAATTTGCTGTTGGCATATAGTGGCTGTACTCTGCTACTCTATTTCTGTATGCTTTCATTTTCAATACTCAGTTGGTTTCCTGTCTTCTGAATATACACCTATTCACTGACAAAACTTTATTTTTTTTGTATGGAAAAATAACTTCTCCTTAAATAGACGTATGTTCAATTGTACTTAACCAATATTTCTTCAGTTAGATTTTAGTGAATTGCTAAAAAACATGGTATCATTTAAATCTGGGGCTGGATTTTATATTTATTAGATATATGAACTTAAAATTTTATGCTGGGCCTGGTGGCATATGCCTGTAATCCCAGCTACTCAGGAGACTCACAAGTTCAAGGTCAAACTCAACAACTTAGCAAGACCTTGTCTCAAAATAAAACAAAAAGGGATGAGGATGTAGCTCAATGGTATAGCATTTGCCTAGCATGTGCAAGGTCCTAGTTCAATTCCCAGTAAGGTTAAAAAAACAAAAAAAGGCAAAATTATTCTACTTTTCTGAGAAACTATGTATTCATTGACTGAATAGTGAAAAACAGCCATACCTCCTTGTGAGGATTATTATTTGAATCACATGAATTAAAACACTCAAGAAGCAGATTGCAATTTGTTGAGAATAATATATACACTGTTGATTGTGAACACAGAATAATTTATAGCACCAGTATAAAAACAATCTAACACTGAGTTTAGATACATTATTTAAGAAAAAAATTATATTTTAAATATCCGTAACATTGTTTGGTTCTCCTTTTATAGATATTTTTGAAATTTTGCAGTATCCCTATGTAGAAATACAGTGCTGTGACCACCTAACTAATGGAACCAAAGTAACCTTATATTTAAGCCAATGTAAGTTCTTTACTTCTTTTATCCACCTTCTTTATGTCTATATTATTTCCATTTCCAGTTATCTCTTTGTTAAAATTAGATTTCATTTTATTATTTTACTACCATAGAAATGATTTCTGCTTTGATAACACTGAAAATAATGGAAGCAATGTTCCTATAATGAACTTTACAATTATTTTCAGAACATGCCCTACTTCTCAAAGCTGAGTACATTTTCTGAAGTTATTCCTTCTGCCAGAACTTCCTTTTCCCTTTTCTTTCCTACTCAATTCCTGTGTAGCTTTTACAGATCAATTTATAGCATATTTTCTTTTAAAAGCTTTCCATAATAATTCTGATTAACTGTGATCTGCAATCTGTGACATTCATTTTGATACTTATTGTGATATTTCTTGAATTGCTATATAAACCTTGAATCAGTTTTTCACTTCTCTTATCTCTAAATATACTGAACTGTTGAACAACATTTATGGGTCTTTGTGCATGTGTGTGGTTTTTCTTCCCATCCAAATTATTCAGACACAATCTGAAGTTTTAACAGTATCTATTTTATTCCTTTGTATGACTCAACTTCAGAAAAGATAAAGTGCAAAAGATGCACATTAGTCAGTCGCATAATGGTGGACTTTCACATTGAGATAATTTATTTATGTTTACACAGTCAAAACTAAGAGAGTAATGTCATTTGCCAGTAATGAACACTGTGTACTTCTCCATATATATACCTCCAAAAGGATGTGAGAGTTCTATTTATCAGCAAGTATCACTGTCAGTTATAAATTATGTAGAAAAATGTCTCCTGCTGTCATTTGGTGTGTTGATTCTATGAAGCTTCAAAAGAACAAAGTAAAGTAGGTTGATCTTGGAATGTGTGTCTTATGCCAAAATGCTGGATATATCATTTTTAAAAAAAATATTTATTTATTTTTAAATTTTTTACAGACTGTGGATATATCATTTTTGACTGGGGGAAATACATACATATGGGCTCTAGGTATTTTAGGAACAAAAATTGATTAAAAGAAGCCAATTTATTTTGAAATCAGTAATTTAACATCATGTATTATTACTTAACATTTGGACCTGCTTTTTGTTCATTGATATCTCAGTCAGACAATTAACCATAGTTCACTGTTTTTTTTTCATCTGTAGCCGAAAGGGAAAAAAAAGACAAAGTATATAAAAACAACTAGGTCCTATTTTTGGACGTATCATACTATAAAGTGTTATGAATCCAGGGATGCAATATACCTACTCACATAGCTAGCTATAAATTATTTGAGCAACTGCTTTTGCACCCTTTCCTGTACTATTGCTCTAGTCTGAGCTCTAAGTTTTTGCATGCTCTCCTGCAATAGTCTTATAACAGGTCTTCTACTTCCAGTTACTCATACCTACACTCTACCCACTGCATTATACTGGAAAAATCTTGTAAAAACTTCAATCATATTATTCTCTTGATAGGTGCATTTAATAGTATCCTCATGCCAAAAGAACACATTGGAAAGTCATTTTAATGGCACTCAAATAAGCTTCACAATTTAACCACTCTCTTTCTTGTCAGGCACGTCTCCTCCTGTTTTTCCCTCCACCATAAACCCTATCCATGCTAAATCACAGGCATCCCCTGAAGGTGAAATACTACTTTACATTTCTGTGCTTCTGCTGGGCTTCTGCTGGAATTCTTTCTAAGCCTGCTGTGCCTCTCTCCTGTCACCACCAGGTGCATACATAGTTATTGTTCAATATTTAGCTCAAGAACCACATCTGTCAAGCCTTTTTCAATTCATCAGTGTTCCCAGCTGAAAATGACGGCTTGTTACTTTGTGGCCCCACTGCACTACATACACATTTCAATCCACATAATAGTGAAACGTATTTATCTATGTACTGTCTGTCAGTCTGCTGCGCGCAAGTAGCCTTTTCAGAACAGAACCTGCATATCATCTCTCTTCACTGCCTAGCTCTTTACATTCATTATTCAGTTGATATATTTCATGTTATAAATTAAAAAGGAAAATAAATTCAGCTAAAAATAATGTCGACAGAAGACTTGCAGAAGTGGAAGAATGAAATTCACATGTAGGTGTGCTTTGAACCCAAATTCATGGTCTTTATACATGCTCACACTTAAAAGTTAAAAATCTCAGAATACTAACAGTTCCAGAAGAAAAAAATATTGTGTTGCTAAAGAAACAACAGTGATTTTGACTTTATTTTCTTCTTTTTTTCTCCCTGATTATTATAGTACTTAGCCTCTACATGTCTCTTGCCTAGATTCCAAAGAGTTTGTCTATTAAGAATACCGCTGGTGTCCCTGCAGTCAGATCATACCCTGAGAGATTTTGGAAAGAATTACTGAAAATATAATACATACATTTTGCAAAATGACTTCCATCTAAGTATTTTGCCTCCAAACTCCCACTATGACTGCAAAGCAATGTTTATCTATCTACTAGCTCTATATAATTCATACTGGGAATCCAAGGAAAGCCACTCTTACCTCTCATCTTCTATGTATGCTTTATTCCTTTGATAAACTGTTTCCAAGACAGCTTCACCAATTCCTCCAATGTTTCTTTGCAATGTGATTTTGTCTCTCCTTCTAACAAGAGGTGGAGGCTATTCTTCCCTCCTTAAAACCTAGATGAATCTTGTGATGAGTCTGATCAACAGAAACAATCGTGTGTTTTTTTGAGGGCTGTCTGAAGAGGTTATGTATCTTCTGATTTTGATCTACTGTCCTAAGATGACCATGTAAGGAAGTTGATCCTATCTACTGGAGGAAGAAAGAGCATGTTCAGAATGTAGACATCCTGATGGGTTGTACAAACTGCCAGTTGTGCAATTGAAGCCATTGAGAGCTTGTAGCCCAGAAGATCCCTTAGCTGAATGCGGCATATAAGTGAGCTCAGGTGAAGCAAGACAAAAATGGGCTTGTCAAATATACATTCATGATAACAATAAATAGGCATTTTAGGCCACAAAGTTTTAGATGCATTGTTATTTAGCAAATTATAATTCAAACAGTAACCCTAGTGTCAATACATAAGGTAGGACCATGATTCAATGCATAATAGATTAATGGGAGAAGATTCTGAAAAATACTTTGTTAAAGTTGATTTTAAAACTTCCAATTTCTTTTTCTTCTTACTTTTCAGTTTTACCTCAGGTAACCAAGATCTCTGTCTATACTTCTTCTATTATGCATGTATACGTATAGAATAACTATTGTATATGTATGTATATGTCAGTGAAAGGTATTTTCTAGCCTTGGGAGGAAAAGTTTGTTAAAAAGTACTACAGATGAAGAGTAAGGATGACTGTGGCTTCTTTACATCCCAGACTGTGGAACCTTTCTTGCCTGTGCATTGACCTCTGAGCTCACTTCTTTCTGGTTTTAAACTAAGACA
Source organism: Sciurus carolinensis (assembly GCF_902686445.1). Lineage (NCBI taxonomy): Eukaryota > Metazoa > Chordata > Mammalia > Rodentia > Sciuridae > Sciurus > Sciurus carolinensis. The sequence continues at coordinate 95,174,971 of NC_062224.1, forward strand.
CTTTAGAAATCCTAGTCCTGCAAACCAAATTATTATATTTTTATGAACAACAAAAAAAACTTGATATTTATTATAGGTAAGGATGCTCTGCTAATGAAAGTATAAATTGGAACTATAATTTTCACTGTTCTTAAGACATATTAAAATATTTATCTCTACTTCTAGAAACTTGTATGTCCGCCACACATGAACCCTTGTTCACAAGGTCATTTTTTGCAGTATTGCTTAATGAGGGCCTGGCAACAACCAACAAAATTAATTAATGAGACCCTTTAAAGCATTCTAAGTTTATTTAATAACATTGAAACGTTATTTTAGCTATTGATTTTTAAGATAGCTCACAAAATAACAAATTTAGTATGATGCTAAATATTGTGCATTTCTTAGAAGATAGAAAAAAACTTGTATAGAAATAAAATATCAGCAATAGCTAGGTGGTGATATTCTGGGTAAATATTATTGTATTCTTCCCAGTTTTTTCTGTTTCTAATTTTTCATAAAACCAAGGCATACTTATGATAATCTGGACAGATATTAAATGCACACACATATGTAGATATGTATGTATGTTTGCACTTCCCTAAAAACTAATAAAAAGGATTATCAGGAATGGATCCAGAAGGAATTGAAAAATATCAAGCAGTTAAAAAAAAAAAAGGTTCCCATATTTATTTACAAATAAATTTTCTCTCATTATTCTACTGATATAAAGTCATTTGGGAGTTATCCAAATGCATACTCCTGTGTGCAGTGTCTGGCACACAGTAGGTCCTCAACATATATTTATTGGAGGAATGAATAGAGGCTACATAGAGTACAAACAAGGACAAGGCTCTTCTTACCCTTTGATGAGACTTTTCTTGACATCTAAGTAAACCATTGGTCCTGCAGTTTAACAACTTTTGGAAATGTCTTAATATTAACTACTCTGAAAACAAAAATCATGATTTTTGACAGATGTTCTCTAAAATGTAATTGGTTTACCTCCTAAACCCCATAGACAAGTTAATTTGCTTAGTTACTTGCAGCACATTTTACAATGAATTCTTTCCTGTGAGTTCATTATAATGCTCATTGTGTAAGTCTAGATGGTTCATGAGAGCATCATTGAAATTGACTCCAAATACTGTTCCCGGGGGATGGTAACACCTGTGGTGAAAATTTTTTAATGATAAAATTAGCTGCCCCCAACCCCACTATGGAAACTTCAAGAGTTAATTGACCAATCATTTTTTTTGTAAAGATGGTGTCACAAATTATGAGTGGGGGTGTTTTCTGATTTTATTCATAGATTCTACAGCCCATGTTTATAAGATAGTGAGATAGCCTGACAGAATGAGGCATGAGAATGTTAAATATTATGCAAAATGTATCCCTGATTACCTAAAAAAAGCATATGAATCTGAAGCAACTAAAACTTAAATAAAATAATTTACAGTAGGATCTTATTAGAAGATATATTCACTATCTGTGATCCAACTCCTGTCACAAGTCTATTGAATTTATCATCCAAATTTTCCAATCACAAATCTAGATGTAATTTTCTTTATTTTCCCATCACTGAACTTAGCCCAAAGCAGTAAAGAAAACCTGAATTAAGTTATTCGTGGTGATCAACTGCCTAGATAGCCACCAGCAATCCTTGACTTCAGGATTTTAGATCATGGTCTACTCTTACCCTGAGTGGGACTAACCTCTGTAACCTGCAAAGAATGCAAGGTTTATGGAAGCTAAGTAGGAGTAAGGGGCAGACTCAGGAAATAATCTATCACTTACATTACACAAATGCTTCTTCTGTCTCTTATACTATACTTGGTAGTTTTCAAAGTCCTTTCACACCTTAATTCTCTTGATAATTCCATAACCCTCAGTAGCTCCCCATTTGGAAGCCTCACAGATTTGCTTTGCAACATGGCAGCCATCTTTGGTTTCACAGGTTAAGACCATGGTGGACTGATTACATAGCTCTGGGCCCAAGAGAGGCGGAACATCAAGGTATAAAAGCCCTGGGGAGGAAAGCAGCTCAGGACATGGCGACAGGGAAGCAGAATGGAAACAAATTGTTTATAAGCCAGATACCATTGCCCTTCATCCAGTACCTCTTTTCTTTTCTACTATTATCCATTCTCTCCCTAGAAATATGGAGATCATAATTTGCTGTCTGTCAACGGTACTGTGCCTCATTGGGTTAGTCCTATAGTTCTCAACTCAATCAGGGCTAACAATGCCCAGTAGGTAATAGGAATGGAGGAAGGTGGAGAAGGAAATAGAATGGTATGGTTGATGTTTCACATACATTGTCACAACAATAGATGTAACAGCTTTTTAGCTGAAGATTTTAAGATCAAAAGGTAAATTTTCTAGATGTTCGCATAAGTAATTCTCAGTGTTTATAGCAGGACAATTCACAACAGCCATGTTATGGAACCAGCCTAGTTATCTGTCAACAGATGAATGGATAAAGAAAATGTGGTATACATACAGCATATACTCAACCATAAAAAATGAAAGTTTGTCATTTTCAGATAAATGAAAGGAATTGGAGAACATTACACTAAGTTAAATAAGTCAGATTTAGAAACTCAAATGTCAAATTCATTCTCTCATATGTAGAAGCTAGAGGAGATGAGAGAGAGAGAGAGAGAAATTTTTAAAAGAAAGTGGGGGAATCTCATGAAAATAGAAGAATGACCAATAGAGTAGAGGAAAGGAATAGAGAAGGAGGGAGGGAGCAGAGGAGGCAGGAGAAAGTACTGGGGAAAGAAATCCACCAAATTATGCCATGTCTATGTATAAATATACTACAGTAAGTCACACATGCACACATAATTTTGAGAGTCTGAACAAGTGTTTTTGTTCTAAAGGGTTATTAGAACTTTGTGCTCTGTAGCAATAACTCAAGCTTTGTATCATGTGTGACAACAGGATTCCAACTCTAGTAACAGTTATATCAGGACTTCCATCCATTAATGAATATTTATTTTAGAGTATATATAAATAACGTGATGCTGTTTCATCTCCCTGATTACTTCTTCAGAACCAAAATAACTCATTTTCACAGCTACTGACAGGGTCAGCCGTAGTTGATTACAGATGAATTCCTCTGTGGGCAAGTCCTTAACCATAAGAAGAGGCACCACCCAGGATCACACCCCTTCCCGCAGGGCAGCCTCTACCTAATGAATGATCACTGCAGAAGGAGAACAGTCAGGTGACTTGCTCCATTCTTACAACTCGGAGAGGGCATCCCAATTCAAGAATTCACATTGAATTTCAACTTTTCCCTCTGCCAGTCAAATTGATGCCTTTTATTTATAAAGTCAATTTTGTTCCCCTCTGGAAATCCATCATCTTATGTTGTCTTCTGGCCTTCAAGTATATAATTTTCCCCCCTTTTTATTCTTCTTTGTTCCCCCTCATGCAATTTTTTCCTCTAGTATGATAGTTTCTCTTGACTATGTTCATATTGCTTTTTTCTTTTCTTTTTAAATGTTCTTTTTTATCACACTATATTTGTACATAATAGTGGGGTTCATTTTGACATAGTCATACATGTGTGGAATATAATTTGCTCAATTTAGTTGCCAGTGTTTCCTTTTCTCTCCTCCAACCCCAAATCCCCTTCTTCTACTCTACTGGTCTTCCTTCTATTTATTTACTGTTTTTTTTTTAAATGGTGCTTTAAAGATATACATAAAGGTAGACTTCACCAGGGTACATTCATATATGTATATAGTTTAATTTTGTCAATTTCATTCTTCATTTCCTCCTTTTTTTCTGTCCCCCCACCCTCCCCTATAATCTCCTTCCTCTATTCCACTGATTTTTCTCTATTTTTCTGGAATCCATTCACCATTTCCCCCCTTTCGGTGCTCTAACTTCTGTGTATGGGAGAAAACAGTCAACCCTCATGTTGTTTTCCATGTTTACTAATATTTTAATTCAAAGTAATTATATTCTTTTTCCAAATTTTTCATGTTTTTAAAATGTTCGGTAAAATTTTAAAATATCCTTTTACACCAAGCCTTTAATTATCTCCTTTGTTTTTAAACATACTTAACGTAGTTCATATATATTGTATCTGATAATCATGTTATTTGTAGAAGAGGTTGCTGGTATATTCAATCCCCTTCATCCCCCACCTTGGCCTTATGGTTGACAGTTTCTTTATTGGTTGGAGTTTGGAATTGTAAATCTCTGCACCTTGACATGAATTTAGTGATTTTTGAAACAGATCTTTGTGACCTGGATCCAAGTGGGGTTTTCTTTATTTACACCAGGTGCCTAAAAGAAACTTTGACTTGGCATCACTATATATAAAGTTTTGGCCTTGAGTGTTAATGGACTATATATATATATAGGTGGATTCATTTCTTGCTCCCCTTTGAAGCTGATGCAAGACATGGTAAGGGATTCTCAAAAGATACATCTTTTCATTTTCTATTTCTCCCAGAACCAGAGTTGGACAATAAATTTCCCTCACCATGTAGAGGTGGATAAGAGTATTTCTCACTTCTCTACTGAATGGTAAGTCCTTCAGGACGTTTGTGTGTGGTCACAATACCACACACAATAATACCATGCATTAGTCCAAGCCCATGCATTCGTCCAAGCTTTGGGACTAATCACAGAAAGCTTTGATTGCAGTCTTATAAATACATTTTACATGTCTGTTTATCTTATATTTTTCCTAACCTAGGTCAGGGAACTCTTGAGAGCAGGATCCAAGTCTTATTTATATTTTAAGTTTTCACTACTGTGACATTTATTTAATTGAATTAAAGTAAAATTTGGGGGGTGTAGCTCAACTCTTCAGTGAAGACCTCTTTAACATTCAGTAGGGCATAATTTAGTATTCCCTTTTTACTCCTATAATAATATGGCGCTTCTTCTATAGTTATTTTAATGTTATTGTTTCTTTAAATATATGCTTCTTCCGCTGGATTATGGTATTTCTGAGAAAAGGAAGTATATTATTTTCACGATTAAGTTTTCCAGATATTAGCACATATGACATCACAAGATGGTTCAAAAATATGTGTTAAACTTACATATTTTAAAAAGAGATCAAAATGAAAAGAAAGCTGAAAAAAGTTGACCCAAAACAGAGGTAGAACAAAGTCTCGCATTTACCCCACATCTATTTTATCATGACATATTTGCATATTACCTCGATATATAGCTAACAGTTATCTTTGAAGGGGTTTAGATCTTTGCACAGTCCAATTCCATGCCCTCGTCAAGCCAATAAAATGAATATTTGACTTACTATAACACATAATCCTACTTAGAAGGACTGAAGTCCTGATTGGTAAGCAGGTCAAATGTCTCATGTTCCAATTATTTAATAGCTTAACGTTTCTAAACACAACTACTCCATTTCAAAATGAAAATTAGCACATGCTGTATATTTAAGTGACCAAGTCATGAGTTTGAAGGGGCTTGTGAAACCTGGAATACTAGCTGGAGGAAAGAAACCTACTCATCAGGAGCAGGTGCACAGGAAGACCAGAAAGCATAATGCTACTGTGCTGGGCAATGTTATTTGTTACAGCAGCTTGTTTGTTGTAGTATCTTAACTAATAAACTGGTGATTAGTTTTTGGAAATTCAAATGGTATGTCTGTCCTCTTTAGAGAGATTCTTCATAAGTGCTCAAATGGCAATAATAAAGCAAAGTACATTTTAATGTTTAAAATAAAACCTATGGCTATAACAATACATATTCAAATAGATGTTTGAGCCCTTTTCAAACCTCTAAATTTTACTTTTTGAAATATTAATTGTATTGAGATAATTATGTCTAAAGAGTAATTTATCTAAAAGTCTATAAATATGACAAAATTAATATTTAACCAAATATTCATGTCCTCTAGCTTCTAAATAGGATCCAAGAAGAATGTTAGTCTTGAGGCTAAAACTTTCAATTTATGATTGATTTTCTTTTTGACAAAAATAAAATAAAATAATCCCTTGCTTGCTTATATACTTTTCATGTTCTGTAAGATTTATTATATATTCTGCATGTCAGTTTGAAAGAGTGATTCTTTGTAAAGGTAATTAACAGAGGAGACTGTTAAACAAAGTCTGTATCTTAATTTGTTTTGTGTTGCTGCTTATTTTTCAGTTTGGAGATGAAAAACTAAAATGTTAAGATAATGAATGTGTATTACCAGCATCTATTTCTCAGGTGAGTTCAGCTAAAGAGATTGATGTTAATAACTTTCTCTGCAGATTAATTATTTCAGGATAGAAAGATGAGTACTTTTCAAATCTCTTCCTCCCTTTCCTATTGCCATTTTTGATTGAACTATTTTCACATTAAGTTTTATTATGTGGTTGAAGATGCCATTTATTTATTACAAAGCCTCACAAAAATGAGGCCAAGATGAGTTTACTTGCTTAGAACTAATGTGATTATCTGTATTTTCCTCTGCTAGCTTGGTCCACACCTGTATTTAAGCTAGGATCCATCACTTTAGGGCGTGTTCTCTTACAGACACCTAAATGACAAGCCACAGTATCTTGTTCTTATTTTTGAGGTCATATCTGCTTGAACACCATCAAAGGTATACTGGAAGCATAGTGTTGTTTATAACAAGATAAACACAGCATCATTCAAATTGCTTCCCAGGCCAGTGTTCATTTTTATTTTATTCTATTAAAGTTATCTACATAATATTTTAATATTAAATAATTATAATAGTTACAGAAAATAATGCTTTATAAACATTAACAGTTCTATTTGACAAAATATTTTTATTCTCAATTAAGCAAGAAATACACAAGAAATTAATAACATTGCTGGCTTTCAGCCATTTATTAAATCATTGTCAAGATGTAAAATTGATTAGTAACATTTTCTTATGCTAAAGTTATTTTTAATTTATTAATATATAATAACCGATAAATATTTTCATGTTGGGGCTGGTATAACAGAATCATATATGTTTTTGTATGTAATTGTACTTTTAAAACTATAATACATATGCTGGTAAGTTATCAAAATTGTTATTAAAGCTCTATTCACACATTTGAAGTTTAAAGTAGATTCTGAAAAAAATACTATGTAATATGATGTCTAGTAGGGAATAATAGAATCAAAGGTAACTTGTTAATTGAACAGATTAGTTTTAACAATGTAATACTGAGTAATTTTTCTGGACGTTAGATCTATAAAGTTTCTCAAAGTCTTAATTATAAATTAAGCTATGAAACAACAAAGTGCACATTAATATAATAGTTATTTAACATTACATGACATAAAATCATTTATAAAAGTGTACCATTATTTTCTGGAGGATCAGCAGGTGAGTGTTAAGTTCCACCTGTACTATTCTATTTTGAATCATATAGAAAGGGGTAAACCATTGCTGAAGTAACTCATGGTCTCAGACCTCTGCAACAAACCACAGGTGAGGCTGGCTTGGAAGAAGTCTGCTGAACTGGGGCCAATGGTCTTCCCCTGGCACTAGAGTTCTTTGACATGCTTTGTTCATAGGTAGATCTGGGGGCGGAGCACAGTATGATCTGTTCAATGTTAGGTTTCACCAGCCCCACATTGAGTTCCAGGACACAGTTTTGGGCTTACTACCTGTCCTAACCCCAGCATTAACAGTGGTGTCTTATATCACACTATGCTGCCCAAGGTTTTATGCAGACTTGGTGAAGGCAGATGGTTGGCCACGTAAGTTGTTGATGCTAAGTGGTATTGCGCCTGAGTCTCATACCTCAAGGTATAATCTCAAGGGTACACTAAGGTATCCATCAGAACCAGTGGTACTGCTGCCTGAAACATGGATCTGTTCTACTGGGGGACAGACTTTTTCCTGGGGCCTACACAGTAAAAGAGTCCCATCTGTGAGCACCAGCTTGAGTGCTCACAGATTTCTGTACAGCTTGAGAATGTAGGATGGGTGGTGGACAACGTCCCTTGGTTATTAAGGCAGATGCGAAGCTGGGTCATCCTGAGTCTCACAGCCACAGAGGCCTATACAGCCTGTGGAGGAGGGCACATTACCTAGGCCCACTTAATGCTGGAACTGATATGGCCCAAACTCAGGTGTGTCCCACAGGTGAGGTTTGCAAATATAGGGCATGTAGGTCTACTGGGTGCTTGATCTTATTACGGCAGGCTTTGCACTGGACTGAGAGAAGCCCTGTGCTAGCTCTTCCAGTGGGAGGTGCCCTGATCCCCACTGTTCTGTCCCAAATTGTGTGAGGGGTGGGGGAGACAGTCTCTATGTTCCAGGGGCTTAGGCTGCAGGTATTAGCCTGGTGGTAGGGGGTAGAGGTTGTAGGACTTTGTAAGTCTAAGGCCTACATTTAGTTCTCTTTCCCTCTTTCAACCAGGAGACAATTCTCTCCACACTGGGCCGCTTGGAGATGAGGAAGGAAGGGGTGACTGTGAAAATTCTTCCTGTTTTCTCCAATGTGACCTTTCATTTTGCTGTGCCAAAATCAGGCATTGAGGCCTCCCTTTATTTCCTTAGCTCCTGTGTTCAAAGTTTCAAACATGTGTAGCTATTCTACTTGATGTGCCTAAGATGAGAGTTCACTGGAAGATCTTACTCAACTGCCATCTTTCTCTGGCCCCCTCAAATTTTGATTTCTTAACATGTGAACATTTTCATCAAGTAGGTAGTTTTTTCAAAATTATTCAAGTAATCCCTTTGTTCTAATTTACCTGTATTCCTAATTACACAGAAATCTGAGAAAAAAGTTCCTGTTATGAAACCAACTTTAAGTTTTGAAAAAGAAATATATGTATTGTTAAAACATTCACAAAATATCAAAGATATAAAGAAGAGAAGTCTGGTTTCCCAGTCTCTATTCAAAAGACAATTTCTGTCAAATTATTTTTGCCCCTTCAGAGATAAAAGCATATTCAAGGATGCTCACTTTGTTGATAATGTGTTAAAGACCACTGGATATTGGTTTAGGAGTGTTGGAAGTGTGAAGTCTGACATATTGATATGTTGTATTTATGTGATATATATGTAAAAGATACTCTGTTGTCTTTGACATAAAATATAAATAGAAAGTTTTCTTCATATTGGTAAATGTTCACCAATCAATAGACATCATCCAACTTTAGATAGATTACTTCTCTCAAACAAAGATGTATTAGAAGATAAGAAAGAAGAAAATAAAACAGAAATAGACAATTTTACTGGTGATGACAGATTAAAAACCTATAATATATATTCATAATATATGTATTTATGAACATACAGATGTATGCATACGTAACATATAAACAACTGAGCCAGAAGAGAAAAATGCAAACACACAGATACACAAATTGAATTTTATAATTAAGTGAATGATTATTTTTAAACTACAAATTAATGAACATTCACCATTATGTTTTGTGGGATTGTCAGAGGTGTTATGAGGTCACCCAGTGGAAGCTAGGATAATGAGATTTGCAAAAGTAGAAGTAGAAGACACGCAATTAGCGCCTGCATGAGAAGTCAGAGGTTGAAATTAAGTTTTTTTATATTTATTTTTTCTCACAAAGCCTATATGCATAGTAAAGTTTAAAACCTTTGAAAAATGGTTGTATTTTGTCTAGTTAAGGAAAAATAATGAGTCAATTTACTAAGGGATGTGTTATCAGATATCTAGCTGCCATTACATTTATTTTGATCATTATAAAATTGAAATTATTTTGTCACACATTTTATCAAAGTAGAATCAAAAGGGTATGTGATATACTGATGTTTAAAGTCAAATACATGCACAATTTCACTGGATTAATTTATGTACCTCTTTTTTAATACAAATAATAAGTGCAATCAAAGAAATGCTCAGAAGAAATTTATGTAAATGTGGTTTTTGTTGCAATTGAAAATATACTGTATTTCTGAAAAATATCAAAGTTTCTTACTTGGGAGGAACTAATGTGTACCTGTAGACTACATGAGAATTTCCAAGTATTTTGTCATTCTAATATCTTCCATATATAATTTACCAATTTCTCTAAAAATATTTAAAATAATTTAATTATTCTGTGGCATGTTATTATAGAAAATTTAGAATATAATTTTTAAATTTTAGGTTATGCTTTAATTGTATATCATTTTATTCAGATACATGATGTATAAATAATTAATAATATAAAATCTTCAATTCTCTCCATTTAGTAATATTTATATGTGATAATGAAATGTTTACTTAATAATTATTTGTAGAAAATCAAATTTTAAATTGATCTTTTTTCATGCTTGACTTTGAGACCAATGGAATATTATGAAATATATTATTCCTTATGACATTCACAGTCTTATATTCGCCAACATTTCTAACTATTGAGTTTTCATTGAAAAATCAAATCACTTAAGTGAATATTTTGTATTCTAAACAAGAAGAAAATTCCAGTTTGATATATTTTAAATGTCAAATTTATTTACTTATTATTTATTGGTACCCAGGATTGAACCCAGGGATGCTTAACTACATCCCAATTACACTTGAATAGATTGTTTCCTCAGATTTATCAGGTTGAGAAACTGCAGGATTATTACAATTTTATTTTCTTCACTAAAATATTACACGTCAACAAGCGTTTCTTGTTTCTTGTATTTTTCTTTCCTTTTTTTTGCGGTGTATAGATCTGAATCAAGAGCCTCACACATGCCAGGCAATCCCTCTACCAATCAGTAGCATCCCCAGTTTTGGGGTTTCTATGTTTTTCTCAACCATCAGTTATAATTAACAAGAATTTTGAGATTAAATATAATTTTAAAGAAAGTTTTAAAAATCTTTAAGTTTGTATTATCATCAGAAAACAAAACAATTATGAGTATGTATCTTAATGTCTTTTCAAAAATGAAGGAGCTATCAATGACATCAAGAGCAGACAGATTTTGAGGGCACAAGCTTCTTTCCTGCTCCCTTCCATTGGAAGATTTTTGAATAGTAAGTCAACTTTCCTCTCCTGGGATAAGTGCAATTTTGTTATGACATATTTTCTTATATTCTGGTGAATTCAATTTACTTAACTTTTACTTAAAATTATTGCCTCTTGTGATCATAAGATAAGCTTAACAGTGCTGTTATGGTTCGGATGTGAGGAGTCCACCAAAATCTCATGTGTGAGACAATGCAGGAGGGTTCAGAGGAGAATGATTGAGTTAGGAGAGCTTTGGCCCAGTCAGTGAATTAATCACCTGATGAGGTTAACAGAGTGGCAACTACAGGCAGGTAGGGTGTAGCTGGAGGAGGTGGGTCCTTTCAAGGTGTTTATTTCGTATTTGGCAGTGGAGTCTTTCTCTCTGCTTGATCATCATGTGAGCTGCTTCCCTCAGCCATACTCTTCCACCCTGGGGTTCTGCCTCAGCTCCAGCCGGGAGGAGCAGAGTCAGCTTACTTAGGACTGAGACCTTTGAAACCTTGAGCCCCCAAATAAACTTTTCCTCCTCTAAACTTGTTATTGTCAGGTCTTTTAGTCACAGCAGCAGAAAAAGCTGACTAAAATAAGTGCCTTTTATTATGCATTTTTTTGTTTAGTACCAGGGTAAGATTTTCTAGTCTCAGAGACTGAGTTACAGAAGAGATTCTCCTTTATCCTCTGAAAGTGTTTGAATAAGATTAGCATTATATGTCTTCAAACTTCAATTTGCCTTTGAAACATCGTCCTATATGCTTCCCTTATTTATTTCCCATTGTATTGTGGATCATTTAAAACGTATCTGATCACCATGTGCACATAAACACAATCAACCTCAGGATAACTATACTAGACCAGTGATTGAGAAACATTAGTTTGACTCATTCACCTGAAGGACTGATAGGCTTCATATGTGGAGCCTTGGATTTAAAACACGTGGTAACGTTGGAGCTTTGAGTTTGCATCTTCAAGTTCCCAAGTGCTGGTGCTACTGGAGCTGGTGAACCTCTTTTGGGAACCACTGCAATGGAGAGGTGAGTATAAATAAATTTTCATCACTAAGTTTCAACCATTATTAATCCTTGGCCAATCTTGCTTTGTATATATTGCTACTCCATTCTCTTACCCGGATATTTTGAAGCAAATATCAGAAATAATATTGTATTCGTAAATACATCAACATTTTTCTCTAAAATATAAGGACTCTTTTCTTCATTGTTCATTGTTCGTATAAGGAAATATAATTGTGATGGATTTTTGTGTGTTCATATTGTATCCTGAGCTCTCTAGTTCTAGGAGGTATTTTTGTTTCTATGTTTTTTTTTTTTTTTTACACTTTGGGGGATTTCTTTTTCCAAGGCAATAATGGACAGAGAGGAGTTTTCTTTCTTCTACAAAGAGAGGGAGTTTTTTTTTCCTCCTTTGTAATCTATATACTATTTACACCTTTTTCTTGCCTATGGTAATGACTGGAACTTCCAGTACTTTGTGGTAATAAGAGAAACATCCAAACACACAGCCTTTTATTTTTTTTTTGTCAAATCCATAAGTAAACTTTCATTCTTGTGCCATTGAGTATGGTGTGGATTTTGACAAGGTTCTTTATCAAGTTGAGATCATTTCTATTTCTCAGTTGCTGAGTTTTTTTTTTTTTTTTAATCTTGAGTAGATGTCAGGTGTTGTTAATTTTTTTTTCAGTATGTTGTTATTATGGGTTACATTAAATGATTTTTCAAATATTAAATCAACCTTACATGTAGAATAAATCCCTCTTGGAAATGTTATCCAATTTGTTTTACACATTGTTGGATTCCTACATTCACGTCTTGTTGCTGAAGATTTTGATCCCTAAGTTCATGAGTCACATTGTTATGTAGCACTCATATTTTTATTTTTTTGGTACTGTGTTTATCTAGTTTTGGTCCTAATATTACTGGTTTCATCAAATGAGTTGGAAGGTATTGCTGTCTCTTATTTTTGAAAGATAATGTACAATATTAATGGTAATTCTTTAGATATTAGGTAGAATTCTTCAAAATTATTTTGGCTTGGAGACTTTTTTTGAGAATTTTTAAGTTGTGAATTCAGTTTCATTACAGAGCTATTCAGATTGTGTATTTCACTTGCTTAAGCTTTGATAGTTACTGGTTTTTGATGAATTGGTTGATTTCTTCTAAGCTATTGAATTTATGAGCATAAAGTTGTTCAAAGTTTTTTTCTTGTGCACTTTTAATGACTGCTGCTGATATCCCCTATTTAATTCATGATGTTGGTGATATGTGTTTTCTTATTTCAATTCTTTCTAGTTTTGCTTGAGGTTTAAAAATTTTATTGATTTGTTTTTCAAAGAACCATCTTTCAGTTTCATTGATTTCTTTTTTGTTTTGTTTTGTTTTCCTATTTCCAATTTTTTTGATTTCTTATTAATTCCTACTTCCTGCTAGCTTTGGATATATTTTGCTATTTTGCTAGTTCATTGAGAAGACAACTTAGGTTATTGACATGAAAACTTTTTTTTGTTTCTAGTGTCAACATTAAGTGTTCAAATTAATTCAAAGCTTCAAAATTAATAAAAGTGTTAGACTGTTTATCAGTATTTGTTTATATCAGGGGTTGGCAAAGTAACAGGAAATATGTTAGGCTTAATAAGCCATATACTCTCAGTTGCAACTGACTATTCAACTGTTCCTGCATAGTAGGAGCATGGTCACAGATGAGTGAGCCAGACTGCATTGCAGCAAATATTTATACAAACAGGTGGGGGTGGGATTTGCCAAGGGAAAGAAATTTGTGGACCCATGATCCAAAGGATGGACGGACTGGGACATGGGAAGAGAACAGGCGTTCAGGACAAACTTGAATCATGTTCATTTGACAAAACCTTGAAGGATCTCAAATTAATGTATTTAAAGACAAAATTCTTATTCTTTCTTGACTCAAAGATGGAAAGTGGCACTGATTCAATGATTGATTTTAATTTATAAATTTTAATTATATAAATTATATAAATCCTATTATTTTAATTATATAAATTTTAATTATATTTTAATTTTAATTATATAAATCCTATTATATAATCCACATCAATTCATTTATCACCACATGAAAAACTGATAATATCATTTTTTTGAGTACAGGAACCCAGAGAAATTCACTACTGTTTGTATCCCTAGCAATAAGTAGATGCTCATGTTATCATTAACTCAATAAATCAGCACAATGCTCTGTGAAGATGGAGAATGGGAAGAAACAAGGTTAAAGATGAGCACATGGATATTAACAAGCACCTGGGAGAAAACGATCTGTAGAAGAAAGATGTTTTGGGGTTTTGTTGGTGTTCTGGAGCTGACTAGGTATTGGTAGGTTGAAATTCACCAGAGAAGTATTTACACTACAGAAATTGGAAAATAGTTCAAATCAGGATTTCCTTTCCCCCACACTACCAGAGAGCCAGTTTAAAACATTAACTAGGACACCATGCATTATAAAGCTTAGTTCATGTAAACATAAAATTGCTAAGAGACATTTAACTTGAATTTAGTAATTATTCCTGGGAATAACTCCTTTACTTTACAATAACAAAAGTCTCTTTTGTACAGCCTTTAATATTTCATCTTTAACAACAGCACAATAATTGATTTTTATGTGCAACTATAAATATGTACAACTATAAATACTAGAAGGAACAAAAAGGGTTTTAATGTTACTCCAATTGATACATGTAGCTTGGATTAACTTTTATTATAAAAGCATAATGAAGAAACAGTGCTATATATATATATATATATTTAAATAATTGAAATAAAAATATAAAATAAAAATGTATATCCATATAATTTTTTTATTTCAAATAAATATGGAAAGAGTATCCTCTGAAAAACAGAATTAGACCATATAAAACTTGGCTTTATAATGAATGATTGATTGATGCCTAATGCTACAATTGAAAGCCTAAAATATATGATTTAATACAAGTTAAAAAAGGAAATGGTATATTGCTAAAGATTTGTATATTATTTGAAATAGTTATATGTAATTTTTCTAATAAGTTTTTATCAATTTTTTTATATTATTGAGTTTCCTAAGATTATATGTTACATGTGGATAGAAAACTTTTAGAAAATTTTGAGGTTTGGAAAATCAAGTAACATTTTAAAATTTCTTTTTATTTAGGAATGCATTGTAAATTTTGCAAATAGGATTAAAAATAAGTTTCATTTTGTACCTTATGATTTTCTTGTAAAATAGAAATACAAATTATGACAATTGAAGGAAGCATCAAGTTAGGTTTTCAAACTTCTTGAAATTATAATATGGCAATACATTGGTATCAATCATAACTGTCATTAAAATACTCATTTCATTTTTAAAAATTGGGTAACTTAATTATTTGATTGAATTTGGGAGAGGTGAAATGTGAAAAATGGAAAATTACTGGCCAAGTTGATGTTTCTGTTTATACCTTCCATTCCCATAACAGACACACACAAATGTTGTGTTTCTACTTAGCATGTTACTGTCAATATATAGTAGTTGTAGAAATTGTCTGCATGTGCCATTCATTGGCTATTGGCTTAACAAGGCACACATTCTCTGCAAATTGTTTCAATCACAAAGCGTTTAAAATAAAATTCCACTTTGGTTCAGCCTGATTCAATCTGTGCTGATAATATCAACTCTATTGGGCAACATAATAAAGTCCTTTAATCAGTAGTTATTGTGTCTTTTAAATGAATGCTGTCAATTTCTTGTCATGAATGAATACAATGATCTGAGTTGGGTTTGACATCCTTTTGTGTATTTTCTTGTAAATGTCACAAACCAACATTTAAAATAGATGGAGATATAATCAGTCAAATCTAAAAAACTGTTCTTTCAGCCTTCAACACTGTCCTATCTTCCAGGCAATGTGTACAAGCTTAACTGGTAAAAGGGAGAGTTTTCCCCAAAATTTTTTCACTATTTCAACTGCTCAAGAGATGATTAAGAAATTAGATTTCAACTGAAACTTTTTCTAGTAACATTTTAAAACAGTATGCCACAGGAGTAGAAAATTTAGTAATGAAAGTAGAAGTAAGGGTGATTTTTAAATAGGTATTCATATATGGTAATTTATATGAATTAACAGAATTCCTCATCCATAAGCAATGAATTTTGTTATGCTCAGTCTTTCCAGCAAAGACTGCAAAAGTCAAAACAACTTTTTTTTCCCCATACATGTTAATTAACTGAACTGATCAAAATCTGCAAAATATTTTGCTTTCTCTCCTTTAACCCTGTAAATAAATCCTTCTTATTTATCTCCTTTTTAACTTTCTTTGTGCCTTTACTTCGGTTACACTAGATTTTAGGAGATAAAGTTCTTTTAAAGGATAATTCATACTCAAACAAAATGAGGAAAAGTAGTATAAAGAAAACTACTTCTCTACCCTAAGAATTTTAAGAACAATATGCACAAACCCAAAATCTATAGGCTGAACTGGTAATAATGATATCAAATTCCAGAAACCAACCCCAAATTTTTATGAACAGTGGTCAAACATCAATGAAATGTTCCCACGACCATCTCCAAATCCATATCTGCTGCAGATATTTCAATCTGTGACCTCTTTGGATTTAATACTCAAATGTCACTCTTAACACTGTGCAGTATTAAGATGTGTGTTCCTAGAGGAGGGAATTTACATCTCCCCTTTTTGACTCCAAAAAAAAAAAAAAAAAAAAAAAAAACCCATGTTTTGAAAAACCCATGTTTTGAAGGTAAATATAAACATTTCATTTAAGATTACATGCATATTTCTAAAATATATTTATTTCATTTCTCAGAAGGGGAGTTGTTGAATTTAAATCATTGACTCTATTGCTATGTACCTATATAAATATACCGCAGTGAATTACAACTTTGTGTATATCTATAAAGCACCATTAAATAAATAGAAGGAAGACCAATAGAGAAGAGGAGGAGTAACAGGTAGAGGGAGGAATAGAGGGAAAGGGGAAGTACTGAAATGGAGCAAACAATATTGTTATGCATGTATGAGTATGTCAAAATGAACCCTGTTATGGTTTAGATATGAGGTATCCTCCAAAAGTTCATGGGTGAGACAATGCAAGAGAATTTAGAGGTGAAATATTTGTGTTTGAGAGCCTTAATCTAATCAGTGCATGGTCCACTTTAGTGGACTCATGGTGGTAACAGTAGGCAGGTAAAGGGTGTGTCCAGAGTAGGTAGGTCTCTGTGGAGTCTTTGAGGTTTATTTTTTTACCTGGTAAGCAGAACTCTCTCTGCGTCCTGATGTCATGTCTTGAGTTACTTTCCTCCACCAGACCCTTGTCCTGATGCAAGGCAATGAAGTTGACCATCTATGGACTGAGACCTCTGAAATTATGGGTACAAAATAAACTTTTCCTCCTCTGTTTTCTTCTCAGCTCTTTGGTCACAGTAGCAGAAAAACTGACTAAAACAAACCCCAATAAATATGTATATATAGATAACTATAATGCAATACTAAAAACATTTTCTTAAAAAAGTACATATTTATTTGCAGTCTGAAAACAAGAATCTTCACCTAACTACAGAAGAGCACATCACCAATACCCATTTGAAATTCTCATTAGTCTTCCTTCCCAAATAAATCAGTACTTCTCCAAATTTTGTCATTTATTTTTAAAAATTATTTTAGCACATATTCTTGCATACTATATTATTTAATTTTATCATTTTGACATCCAAATAAATAGGATGGATATTATTCTGAATTCTCCTTTGTTCTCCCAACATGGTATGCATGAGAGTTCCCCAAGTAGATGTGTAGAAATGTATTTCATTTTCATTGCTGTGTGGTATTTCATGCAGTATGAATGAATAATCATTTTATTTGATCATGCTAGTTGTGATGGACATGTAGGATTTTCTGTGTTTCCAGGTTTGTGTTTAGGGTGTGTGTTTCTTAAATGCAATGCTGTTCTGAACATTCTTCAATGTGTCTCTGTTTTAGGAGATTCCTTAGGATATATCTCAAAGTAGAATTATTGTGCCACAGAGTTTATTTAACTATTTACCAAAGTAGTTTTTCAAGTTTACACATCATCAGTGGTGTACAGTTAGCGTATGGTGTATGGTTAGTCCTCCAAGTTTAGGCCAATCTGGGAATTGTAAATGCTACTTCTTTGTGGCTATCTTGGATTTTTTCCTACTCTTCTTAAAGTAAAAATGCATTGTATTGCATTTTGCTGTTGATTGGTTTTCTTACACCATTTCTTTTAGCTACTGATGTAACTTTCGGAAAAAAAAATTAAGACTACCAACTACAGAAATACAACTGACGTATTGATCATACATATACCTACCTACTTTGAAAATTATATTTTTAATTATATTAGTTCTTATATCATTTTGTTCTTTTAGTGTTAACATTACATTTAAAGAACTAAAAGAATAATGACAATTTTTTTTTTCTCCCTTTGCACTGGAAAATGCTATATTCCATTTTTAGGGGAGAATGGCTCTTGTTTCTCTGACAAATTTTTTCACAAATAATAGATGAGCTTTATGTTGACTGTAAAAATTATTTCTCCCTCTTGCATAATGTTTTAAATACATTTTTGTAGGCATTCTTTTTCATGGAAACAATGTACTTTCTCCCTTTAGTTACAAAGATTTTTTTAATGAATAAAAATAAATTTAACCACTTTTTCTGCAACTGAGATTTTTCCTTTAAGCTGTTAATAAAGTTTTAATTTTCTAATGATGAATAGTATTGAAAGAAATTAAATGTTTGCATACATACAGATGGATTCAGCTTACTAATATTTTAAGAATTTTTACTTAGGTGTTTGAGATCAGCCTTTAATTTTTATTTCTTAGAATATTCTTTCACAGTTTTGAAATCAAAGAAATACCAACTTTATGCAATGGATTGTTCTATGTTCCTTATTATCCTTTTTTTGATATATTTGAAAATTTTTGATATATTTTAATTTTGAAATATTTTAATTATTCATCAAATATTTTGTAAATAGTTAAAATAATCTAGGTTTTCTCTTTTTCATCAATGATCTCAAATATTGAATAATTAATTGCAAAGTGCACTGTTTTCAAAAATTCATCAGATCCACTTTTTTACATTTGTTCTAAAGTTATCTTTTTCTGAATTTTTTTCCATGCTTCTCTCATTTAAGGGGCGATCCATTAATTTCTTCCACATACAATTCAATTTATTTTTGTGATTTTAGATATTATTTGCTTATATATGTTGAAGATATATTATTAGGTGAATACACATTAGAGTCTGTTTTTCTGGTAAATTATGGTTTTCTATATATAGTCACTTTCTTCATTGTTAGTAATTTTTTCTTTTTTAGCCATAAGGTCTATTTGTGGGTAAATGTTTGCATTCTTACTTTCACTTTACATAACAAAAAACTGAATTTATTTAGTTATTTCCTTTTATTCCCTTTCTTTACTTATTTTCTTTCTTATAAAATATTGTTTTCTTGTAACTGGAAGTTTTCATACATTTATATTTGTTATGATTGATATTTTGGAAATTTTTCTCACATATAGAAAATTTTATATACCCCTTTTTAGCTCTTTCATTTATTTCTTCCTTCTGTTGGTCTTTTTTTTAATTGGTCATTTTATTCCTAATTTTTCCTGTGTAAAATTCTATAGTTTTTCCCATTCAAAATTCTTAACTTGTACATGAGGTCTATCTTTACTTTCTTGCTAAACGATGCCAGAAATTTATAAGCCTTAACATTAATTATCCATCACAAATGATGTGACTATTCTTTGTTCAGTATTTAGTTCTAACTTGTTTCTTACCTCACTAATTATTATTAACCTTGATTTTTATCACCAGAATTTATTTAGTGCTATTTGCATGTTTAACAGTGTTCTTTTTTTCACAATTTTATCCACTATTTCTGACATTTCTGTAGACATTTTCTTCCTGCCTGAAGTCATTCCTTCAGAATTATCCTTAATGAGGGGGGCAGCAATGTAATCCAACGTGGTAGCCTCTAGCAACTTGCTGCCTGCTGTGTTGGACAGTGCCAGTCTGCTGATTCAGTCTACATATTTTTAACAGAACTATTTCATTTTTGAGAAATTTTATTACCTTTATTCCCCTGTCATTTTTTAACATAAAAATGCTCTAATGTATAGCAACGTTTCAAGAGCTATTAAGCTCTTGAAATACATATATGTATTTATATATTTATATATATATAAAGGATATTTGTATATATCCTTTCCTATGTTCTATCACTAGTGTTTCACTATACTTGAATATTCAACCATCCATTAATTACCTAAATATGAATGCATCTCAAAAATTGCAGATATTGTACATTTAGCCATACTCCATTTAAAATTGGTGTCACAGGCCATTCTGTGAGATTCTCTAATGTGTTTTATATTCTTATATATAACAATTTAGAAACCACTGACACAAATATTTTCCTGAATCTAACCAAGCTTTTATATTATGGTATAATCTGTGTGAGCTTGATGACTTTTCATTATCACCACATTTATTTCTAAACATCCCCAAGGCAATATAATTACCAGCTAAGAAGAAGTATCAAGCCAAGACGGGGTTATTGTCTAAGTAAAGATGACCTTCTGTATTCCTTGAGCAATGCATAAAACTCAAATGGATCTTCCTGCACATTAGATTCATAAAACATTTCTGGAAGTCCATACCTTTTAGGTGAGGTTGTTACTCACATGTTAAGGTTAAGGTCTGTAGGTAATAATTTTTTTATAAGTTCTTATCACTTTTATGACTTAACTCAGAAGATGTTTTCCCATATACACTCAGGTTAGAGCTAACTCCATCAGTATTCCCTGTACCATTCAAATGACACATTATTATTAATATTTTTCTTCTTGCCTGACCACAGCTATTGCCTAGGTTTACATAAAATCTAATTGTTTGCATTTCTATAACAGTTTTCATTCTGTACTTATAAAATTGAAATCACACAAATGACATTATAGTCTAATATTTAAATTTAGTATTTATTTCATTGTTTTATTAATTCCACTCATTAATTATTTCAGGAATTACTTTGGTACACATAAATTTTCAAAATTGCCATTCTAATCTAGTCACATATATCCACTAAAATAAGTAAATTTTAAAATTCTTACTTGCTCTTTTAATTGCTTTTATGTTTGTTGCTTTCACTTATTCTTTAATTTTTACCATAATTCTATAAGTATATTTGAAAGTGATTGTCATATATGAAAACAGTATCTACAAACTGTTTTGAGAAACTCTTTGCAGTATAAAGAACTAGTTGCTCCTTAAAGGGCCTATTCCATTGAAAAATGTTTTTTAAAAAGCTCACTTAAATTCTTTGAAATGAAAATATTCACTTTGAAAACATATGGCTTACATGTCTTATTATAGATCACTTACTTGAAAATATAATATTAATTATTTATTTTCATCTGTTGTTTTTAAAAACATTTAAAAATATTGAATACATATAAAAGGGATGCTGTTTTTATGAAATTATATTATTATGAAATTGTATTATTTCATATGATCACATGCCTAATAATGTGCACTGTGGTACTTTAATTGTCATAGCTTCAAAACATTGTAAATTTTTTATTAACATTAGTTCTATACTCATAGGAGTTTACAAAACAATACATCAAGCAAATAATACATAAACTCCTGTGTACCTTTCAACCAGCTGGCCCCAAGGCAACAACCTATAAAATTATAGTATATCAAACTTTTCGGTCATTATTCCTTCAAATATTTTTTTCAGTTCTTACATTCTCCTTTTGTGACCCTCATGATAATGAGCAAGATTTTTCTTATTTCCCTATAGATAAATGAGTTCATTGTTTTCACAGTTCAGTTTTCCTTCTTTTGTTCCAATTGAATAATTTCTATTACCTGTCTTGGAGTTAACTCATTCTTTCCTGTCATGTCCAATCTATTTTTGAGCCATCCACTGAAGTGTTAAAATTCATTATTTATTCATGCATGCATTTGTTTTTTAGTTCTGTAAGTTCCCTTTGATTCTTCTTTAGATCTCCTACTTGCCTTAAAATATTTATGAGATAATTCCAAGTTATCTCACTACTGGCTTCTTTTGCATGTATTTTTAAATCTGGTTGTCCAGGTTTGTTTCATGATGAGTGGTTTTTGACTGTGTCCTGCATATGGGGCGTTAAGCTGTGAGACTCAGGATTCTGCTTCTTCTTTTTCAGTCAATAGGAACTATGTCCAAATATAGCAAAAAGTCTCATTGGGAGGTTTATGTTCAGCTCACCTATGGGCCCCATTCTTAGGACCCACTGAAATTGAAGCCCTATCTGGCATCCTATCATTGGTCCTGAGAAGAAGTGGAACTGGCTTCCAACATATTTTACTATATGACCTAAAAATATATTCAAATTTTTTGTCTCAGTTAAATTTCTCAGACCTTAGTTTTGCTTTACTTCATCAATGACTTCCATGGAAAAATATGGTCACAATGATTTCTCTGGGAAATAAAAATAATAATTTTCAAAAGCACAAAAAGAGAATTAGGTGTTAATTTGATGACTATATAGAAGTCATAGTTATTTTCCTACCTTAGCCTACTTTTGGCGGGAATACAATAGTATTTTCACCTATAATTTGGGTAGTTAGAATCTCTGGTTGCAAAAAGGATGAAATGCAGATAAAAATTAAAAACCTGTTAATTTTAAATAAAGTATGTATGTGATAAACAGGATCACATACTTATTTCTAAATCTTAATTTATATATAAACTTCTTTTAAATATTTTATGTAGAATATGAAAATTAAATGATAAAATATAAATCTTTACTATGTATCATTTAATTGACATTTCTTGTATGTAAACTTTAGCAACAAAACAAAAAGGGAAATAGTAGGATATATATTAATTATTTAATTATGAAAAATGATGCTAAGAAAATTAATTTGCCCTAAACTATACAATTAATTGGTATATTTTGAGTGTTTTTTTTAATTTAAGAGAATACAGTAATCTCTTGGAAGTAAATTACTAATTTTTTAGGAAGTGTTTTCTCATTATTCCAAAATAGCCATTAACAAAGCCATTAAATAATAGAACATATTTGAATTTTCAAGAGGAAAAAGGCCTAAATTAAGTATACCTAACAATTGTAGAAATACAATTTTAATTTGTTTAAAAGTGAAAATTATCAAAATAAAATTTCTATGTGGAAAGGAAAAATATTTATCCAGGAAAATTAACTTATATTTTCATTTGTCTTCATATAAACAAATCAGATTTACTTGTTATGCATGATATGTAATAAACATTAAAAAATTAGAATCACTCATGTTCTGGAAGTGGTAATATTATATTCTATTATTAAATCATGGTAAACAGATTCCTAGTTTTTAATTGCTTAATCACCAATGCAGCAGATATTTGAAGAACCACATTGACAAATTTACTTTGTAATTTTAATTAACTTGTTTTTGCCTTTCTAATTAAATTTGCTCCTGTTACTTTTGATGATTTAGCACTGGTAGAGAACTAGCTTTGTTAGCAAGCGCAACAGTATTTTCATCACAATAATCATATTCAATGTGAAAGAGAGGAGAAAAGAAATAGAGTACTCCAAATATTATGAATATGTTAAAATATTAGGAGTACTTTTAAAAGTTATGTGCATGTTATAAAAATAAATCTTGAAAAGGAGCTATAAATATTTGCTACCTATGTCAGTTTTACTGTATATCTTTGTAAGATTACATGCTATCAAATTTAAGTAGTTCAATGTAGTATTTTATACAAAACAGATTATCTGAGGAAACTATAAAAAGGCATTTGTTCATTGTTAAAAGGTAAACTATTAATTATTATTAAGTAGAACTTGGGATTTCAAACAAGATTCTAATTCCTGAGAGCACAAAAATTATGTAATTTTCCATTTTCTTTTCCTTAGACCATTGTTCTTAAGACATTTCTTCAGTTTTCTTTTTTGTGTCAAAAGTCTCTATTTCTCAGAATTAAGTTCATTATGTACCTCATAACATTTTTCTATTATACTGAAGACTACTGTTCAGTGGTATAGTTCTTTTAATTTTTGTTTAGTAGCTCAATTACTTTAATACCTCCTTGATCCACTGAAATTTGAGTTTTTCTATGTGTATTGCTGAAGGCATTTAATTAAATAAATTCCTAAAGTCAAAATTACTTCCTTCTCAGTCCAATCAGTTTCTAACCACGTGTGGTTTAAACTCAAAATCCCAAATATTTTTTCTCATTTTGAGGAAGCATTATTTACATAAGACTACATTTTCTATTAATTTTTATCAAGAAACCTACGAATTCTTTATTTTACTAAATAACTGTGGTAGAAAAGTAAATTTCTGATGTGTCATGCATTGGTTAAATTTTATCCTTCTCCCTTTATTCCCAAAAGAAATGACTTTTTACCATGTAACACATATTCTCAGTGACTGAAGTGGTAACTCAAGACTATGTTTCAATAAATTGTGAAATTCATCTGAAATTGTACACAGAATCATCTCCTAGATGTTGTAGAATAAATCTTTATAAGACATAGGCTTCCAGGTGCTACTCACACTGCCCAACCATAGGATTACACTTTGTTGTTTCCTTTTTATGTTCAGTTCTAACCAGTTGTACCATAGGAAAAACAGATCACTTTATTCTTTCATGTATTTTGCTTTGTTTTCTTAATGCATAA
Source organism: Sciurus carolinensis (assembly GCF_902686445.1). Lineage (NCBI taxonomy): Eukaryota > Metazoa > Chordata > Mammalia > Rodentia > Sciuridae > Sciurus > Sciurus carolinensis. Next base: position 95,199,590 of record NC_062224.1, read on the forward strand.
TGGTAGGGTTTTTAGAAAGCATTGATGAAGTCCACTGTCCAGTAACACCCTGCTCTTAAAGATTACTATTGTTTTCATACAAACATTTCACAGTGAATATCCAGCAGTCCTTCCTGAGTGAGGGCTTGGCCTCTGGTAGCTTTACTGGTGGTATGGTCCTCCTGTCCTTTTGAATTGTGGTGTCTCCAGGTTATTTGCATCAGTAACTTGTTTCTTGGAAGGTAACTCCCTCTGCAGTCCCTTTTTAGGTTAACAAGTACTTTGCCTTATGACAAGCTCCTGGGAATATTTTGTCCTTGAGGCACAGACCATGTACCCCTACCACAGCTGCAGCATGTGTATAAAAGTAGAGCCAGTGCTTATCATAGCAACACATGTATTGCTGCCATTGCACGTTGATAACAATCTGTGAAATATGGAAAACTGGTTTGAACCTCCAAGTATTGGGTTTCCTGACACTGCCAATTGATACATTAAAAACTCAAATGTGTTCCATCTGGGTGTAGCATAAAGTTTTCATAGGCCAAGTTTGTGTAACTCTGGAAGGAAGGGTTCTGTAGAAGTGGGTATCAACCATTGGTGAAGTAGAGTGACTGCCTTGTCTCAGCAGAAGAGAATCACAGTGTCTGGAACACACTCATCCACATGGAAAGGACATTATTGCTGACATCACACATCGGCCATTTGGAAAACACTGGTTTACTCAGTTATTGCTGACCCTACAGGAAGAAGAGCAAGCTGCTTATGTGTGCAATAAATTTCTTAAACCCTTAGTGTCTTCTTAAGTGTGCCACTGAATCTTTATCATTTATTTTTGCTTTACTATGCTCTCCCCAATTGGATGTTTTTCTTGCATCACCCGAAGGATAATTGGTACCTCAGACACCAGAATCATTGTGGTGGGGGCGGTTTCAATTAAATTCAGTAACAAGCCACAGATTGTTTCTGCAGTTGGACTAAAACAAATATAACAGCTTCCCACTTAAGATAAATGCCAAAGATATTGTGGTGACATTGCAATGTAAGATGTGCTACTGCACAATGGAATGTGTCAGCATTTGGAAAATCTGCATAACTGAGTAAACCAGTGTTTTCCTAAAGGCCAATGTGTGATGTCATAAAATCATTCCTCAAAAAATTCATTAGAAGTGCAAGATAGACCAATGGATTTTCAAGAGAATGAGGAATTCATAGATGTGTTTGCAGTTTACACATTGCCACTTATTTTTAAGCTACTCTTTGTGAATTATGGAATCAAATAAGGATATTTACAATTATCTTAAAAGGCTTAAAACACTCTTTTGCAATGACATTCATTTAGGAGATAGAATTTTTTTTATTGCAATTGAAGTTATACACCACAATAATCTGAATGCAGATCAGATGTACGAATCAAGTTGCCTTTTATTAAGCTATCTTAAAGCTTCTTGTAAAAAGGTGTAAAATATTACAACTTTACTATTTTATTATTCTTTAAATAGTTACTTTTTACTACAAGTCTTATTTTTATAACTACAAATTGGGATTATTCTATATTTAAATATGTTAATAAGTAAATATTTTAAAATTTATATGTTACAATTTTGAATTTGCTATGTATAAATAAAATTCACCAAAGCTCTTCAGGCTCTTGAGTAACTTTAAGAGAGCAAAGAATCTGTGCCAAAATATTTGAGAACCCATTAACCTCCAGAAATATTTTTTTAAATACAGAACATATCAGACTGTTAAAAAGGGAAGTAGTGGGAATATAAACCCACACCTTGAACATTTGCTTAATTGGAGTAATGATCTCTTGTTAAATTCTTGACTATAGTTTTGTTTAATTTTTAACACCAGAAAGACTGGAACATTTCTAAAGATTTCCATTTATGATAGCCAAATAAAACTAAGTTAATGTTTTCATGAAAACTAAAAGGGCAGCATACGGTAGTTACATATAATATCTGCAATAGTATTCATGACTATTAAAAATTTGAGTGAAGGCTAGTCAATCACCAAGTAATCTCTCTCTCCAAATAATGTCTAGTCACATGTCTGATGTTTAACATCACACTTTTTTCTTTCTTTTTTTTAACCTCTACCATCATGTCTCCACATCAAAACAGGTTTATCTTAGAAATCTTAGAACTTTTCTGATCCCAACCTTTACCCCCTTTCATGGAAATTCCTATACTTTGGACTTCTATTTTTAATAGCTACTTAACTGAGGCAAAGATCTGTTACTATCTGCTGATTAGCTTCTTGGCTTCACAAGACCAAGGTTATTGAAGGTATATAAGACTGGGGATGGCCCTCATCCTAGCTCCTATAACTTCTGTGTCAGTAACATTAAATTCAGTGTTTCTTGCTGGTATCCAGAGAGGCAGAGTAAAGTTACTTGTACTCCAGCTATGTTTCCCCTAGGAATGCGGCAGATGGGAAGGTGCGGCAATGGCCTTGCCAGGGTAGGTTTGACAAATCTTGACTTCACTGATGGCAACAAATCAGCTATTATTCTCTTATGCATCAGCTCACAGTATTATGGTGAGATTGCAATAAATCAATGAGTCCATCTTAAAGCAGGGGACAGAACCATCTTTATTCACCAGTTAGTGGGCCCCCACCTGGTGGGACGAGAGCAGACTGCAAGTCTACACTCCTGGACACCCTCCAAATGTTAGAGTACACCTTTTATATCCTAAGTAAAGCATGTCGGCACAAAAGTGATTGTTGCTATGATTCAGAACTACAAACAAACATCATGAGATCTAAAATCATAAGCAGAAGGGAAAGTGGGTCAAAATGACCCTAGTTGAGTGCAAGTTAAAGAATAGTTACTAATGTCTAGGTAATTATTCTCTGACAGGGTTCATTGCCTAAGAAAAGTGGGAACAAAAAAGAGAATAATTTTACATTGTATAAGAACAGAAACATTTTAGTTTCTAAGCAAGGAGTGCTAAGCTGGATCAGGATGGCAGAGGCCAAGTTCCCTCATGGGAGAAACATTTCTTATAAGACATGGAGTCTTATAGTTTGGTCATTGCCCATATAGCCTTACCCATAACAACAGGATGCTACATCCAGATGGGGGATTTGATGTTCACCCAAATATCATCATATTCTGTGATATCTAAGGCATATGTCTTAATCTCTGATCATTATTTCTGTATCCATTTCAATAATGATTTACCAGATTTCTGCTGAAGTTATTCTAAAGTGACTATTAAATATACCTAGCATTTTGTCATCACTTGAACAATGATTTGAAGGGTGGCTACCTGTATAATCTATTACTCTTTACTCTCCTTTACTATATTACATTATGAATGCATATATATTCTCAGGTAGTCTGTAGAAAAAGGTGTGCAGGTGTACCTTTTTCTTTTTTTCTTCTGCTACTATCTCCTATTCTAAGGTCTCATTTAAACTAGTTGCAATTGACAAGAAATTTTTCACTCTGTTCCCCTCTGATTTCTGTGACTAATCAATAATTATCCAATTTTAAGTCTTTTTCCTTTCTATTTCACTTTTAAGATATATATAATATTCGGCCAAAGTTTTGCCACCTCATGTAATGTATGAATACATCAACTCCTCAGTGTATTTTCCATCTGCTACTTTATCTTGTTAAAAGAAGGTTTGCTTTAATCATTAGTAATTTGTGTCATGATGGATAAAACTAGTCACCACAGTAGTCTCAGCTAATATAAAGTTCTAGATTTTTATGTCAGCAAATACCATAAAGCAAATTACCCTTTTTCTGAGTTGCTGAAACCATAAACTTTTATGCATTTGTTACTATACTTTCTCTCAAATTCTCCAGTTTCTATCTTCAAAACATGTTGGAATCAGTCGGGACCTTTTGAGCTTCTCTTCACCTGTTTACTATTCCACACCAAGCCAAGGAACCAACACTTTTTATTGCAATTGTATACTAATTTATCTCTCTGCTTGCCTACCCACACCCTGTTTGGAACACAGCAACTAAGGGTGTATTTTAATAGTGTCGGTTCTTGTTAATTTTTTGATCGACTTTTCTAACTGCCTCAGAGTTCTTACTAGGATCCTCTTTGCACACCATGACCTCTTATTCTCATGCCTTCTTCCTTTCCCCATTGGTGACGACACATTTCTAATTTGCTCCAACCTGGCTGGTCTTTTTTATCATTAAGAAAGTCCTCCAACACACACATGCACATCATGTGGAACGCATGGGCTTTATACTGTAGTAGATCCTTACCCATGGATTCATTTTCTGCAATTTTAATTATCTGTGGTCAAACTGCAGTGTGAAAGTGTTAAATTGAAAATTCCAGAAATAAACCATTTGTAAGTTGTAAACTCTGTGCTGCTCAGATTATCACCTGATGAAAATTTTCACCGGTCCTTCTCCATTCTGCCTGGGATGTTCATCATCCCGTTGTCCAGCATATCCAGGCTGTATATGCTACCTCCCCATTAGTCACTTAGTAGGCATCTTGGTTATCAGAATGACTGTCAGTTTTGCAGTGCTTGTGATTATTTCACCCATATATAATTTGATAATGGTTCAAATTCCAAAAAGTAGTAAGACTAGCAATTCACATATGCTAATGAGAAACTCTACAGGACTTCCTCTAAATGAAAAGGTAAAAGTTCTTAATTTAATATGAAGACAAAAAAATCATGTGTTTAGGTTGCTCAGATCTATAGCAGTAATAAATCTTTTATCTGTGAAATTGTGAAGTAGCGAAAAAAAGTCATGCTAATTTTATTGTAGTAAACAACCAAAAAGTTATGCTCATGATGTGTGACAATGGTCACATGAAGGGTAAAAACACGTATATATAGGGTTCAGTATGCAACCCCTGGCATCTACTAGGGGTATCAGAATATAACCCTGCTGGATAAAAGGGACAGACAGTAAAATACAGAACCCTGTTCTGGTTCTTCTATGTCCTGGAATGATCTTCCCTCAAATCTTTCCTCTTCACCTTCATGCCTTGGTGATGTCTGTATTAGAGAATCTTTTCTGAATCAGTGGCCATTTCCTGACCATCCCCCGCTTTTTATCCTCCATAGCACTTACCACCCTCTGACGATTGAACTATTCATTTGTTCATTGCTTATTTCTCTGTATCAAAATACTAAGCTTCTGAGGTCAAAAATTATTTTGTCTTTAATACTCAGTTGTAGATATTAGGCTCTAGAATGAATGCAAAATCAAATATTTGATGACTATATGAATGAATACTTGAATGAATATATGGATAAATGAATAAAAAGTGATTGTTAGAAGTAGATTCAAACAATATTCTAATTTTCCCAGTTAACTGAGAGATAATATAAACCTGACTATCTTGCTCAGATATTTTTCATGTTTTCCCAAGCATAAGTACAGAAAATAATTTAAAAATATTATTTATGTAATATTTAATGCTAATATTAGATTTAGAGGATGTTGGACCTATCAATCTGGAATATACATAACACACAATCATATCTGAATTCCAATTTTAGTGAATTTACTTGAGAATTCTAGCTTCAGGATAGACTTTGTTCAAAACACCCACTATATTTACTGTATATGGAAAAATATCTATTATGAGTACAGTAAAAGTACTTCTTAAATGACAGGATATACCATTAAAAATGGATCAATAAATGTACCACTATTAAAATTAAAAATTCATATGTCAAATGTCTAACAAGGAAAAAAATCAAGCTGCATCCTGGGACATGGTTGTTTTTTTTTTTTTTTTTTTTTTAATTGTATACAAATGGGATACATGTTGTTTCTCCATTTGTACATAGAGTCAAGGCATACCATTTGTGTAATCATATGTTTACATAGGGCAATGATGTTTATTTTTTTCCCTTCCCCCCCACCCCTCCCACCCCTCTTTTCCCTCTATACAGTCCTTCTTTCCTTCATTCTTACCACACTCCTTATCCCTAACCCTAAACCTAACCCTAAACCTAATGCTAACCCCTCCCACCCCCCATTATATGTCCTCATCCGCTTATCAGCGAGATCATTCATCCTTTAGTTTTTTGAGATTGACTTATCTCACTTAGCATGATATTCTCCAATTTCGTCCATTTGCCTACAAATGCCATAATTTTATCATTCTTCATTGCGGAGTAATATTCCATTGTATATATATGCCACAGTTTCTTTATCAATTCATCAACTGAAGGACATCAAGGTTGGCTCCACAATCTGGCTATGGTGAATTGAGCAGCAATGAACATTGATGTGGCTGTATCTCTGTAGTATGCTGATTTTAAGTCCTTTGGGTATAGGCCAAGGAGTGGGATAGCTGGGTCAAATGGTAGTTCCATTCCAAGCTTTCTGAGGAATCTCCACACTGCTTTCCAGAGTGGCTGCACTAATTTGCAACCCCACCAGCAATGTATGAGTGTTCCTTTTTCACCACATCCTCGCCAACACCTATTGTTGCTTGTATTCTTGATAATCGCCATTCTAATTGGGGTGAGATGAAATCTTAGGGTAGTTTTGATTTGCATTTCCCTTATTACTAGGGATGTTGAACATTTTTTCATATATCTGTTGATTACTTGTACATCTTCTGTGAAGTGTCTGTTCATTTCCTTAGCCCATTTGTTGATTGGATTATTTGTATTCTTCGTGTAGAGTTTTTTGAGTTCTTTATAGATTCTGGAAATTAGCGCTCTATCTGAGGTATGAGGGGGCAAAGATATTCTCTCACTCTGTAGGCTCTCTCTTCACATTTCTGATAGTTTCCTTTGCTGAGAGAAAGCTTTTTAGTTTGAATCTATCCCAGTTGTTGATTCTTGCTTTTATTTCTTGTGCTATGGGAGTCCTGTTAAGGAAGTCTGATCCTAAGCTAACAAGTTGAAGATTTGGACCTACTTTTTCTTCTATAAGATGCAGGGTCTCTGGTCTGATTCCGAGGTCCTTGATCCATTTTGAGTTGAGTTTTGTGTAGGGTGAGAGATAGGGGTTTAATTTCATTCTATTGCATATGGTTTTCCAGTTTTCCCAGCACCATTTGTTGAAGAGGCTATCTTTTCTCCATTGCATATTTTTGGCCTCTTTGTCTAGTATGAGAAAATTGTATTTATTTGGGTTTTTGTTACTATTGCTTTGTAGTAGAGTTGAAGATCTGGTATTGCAATACCCCTGCTTCGCTCTTGCTACTGAGGATTGCTTTAGCTATTCTAGGTTTTTTTATTCTTCCAGATGAATTTCATAATTGCTTGCTCTATTTCTGCAAGGTACATCATTGGGACTTTAATTGGAATTGCATTGAATCTGTATAGCACTTTAGGTAGTATAGCCATTTTGACGATATTAATTCTGCCTATCCAGGAACATGGGAGATCTTTCCATCTTCTAAGGTTTTCTTTAATTTCTTTCTTTAGTGTTCTGTAGTTCTCATTGTAGAGGTCTTTCACCTCTTTTGTGAGATTGATTCCCAAGTACTTTATTTTTTTCGATGCTATTGTGAATGGGGTAGTTTTCCTAATTTCTCTTTCTGAAGATTCATCACTTATGTATAAAAATGCATTGGATTTATGAGCATTGATCTTGTAACCTGCTACTTTACTGAATTCACTTATGAGTTCTAAAAGTTTTCTGGTGGAATTTCCAGGTTCCTCTAAGTATATAATCATGTCATAAGCAAACAGGGATAGTTTGAGTTCTTCTTTTCCTATTCGTATCCCTTTAATTTCTTTGGTTTGTCTAATTGCTCTGGCTAGAGTCTCAAGGACGATGTTGAATAGAAGCGGTGAAAAAGGGCATCCCTGCCTTGTTCCAGTTTTTAGGGGGAACGCTTTCAGTTTTTCACCATTTAGAAGGATATTAGCCATGGGCTTAGCGTAGATTGCCTTTATAATGTTAAGGAATGTTCCCACTACCCCAATTTTTTCTAGTGTTTTGAGCATGAAGGGATGCTGTATTTTATCAAATGCTTTTTCTGCATCTATTGAAATAATCATGTGATTCTTAACTTTAAGTCTGTTGATATGGTGAATGACATTTATGGATTTCTGAATGTTGAACCAACCTTGCATCCCTGGGATAAAACCCACTTGATCATGGTGCACTATCTTTTTAATATATATTTGTATGCGATTTGCTAAAATTTTGTTGAGAATTTTTGCGTCGATGTTCATTACGGATATTGGTCTGAAATTTTCTTTCCTCGATGTGTCTCTGTCTGGTTTAGGTATCAGGGTGACATTGGCTTCATAGAACGAGTTTGGGAGGGTTCCCTCCTCTTCTATTTCATGGAATAGTTTGAGGAGTATTGGAATGAGCTCTTCTTTAAAGGTTTTGTAGAACTCGGCTGAGAACCCATCTGGTCCTGGACTTTTCTTTGTTGGTAGGCTTTTGATGACCTCTTCTATTTCATTGCTTGAAATTGGTTTATTTAAGTTGTGTATGTCCTCCTCATTCAGTTTAGGTAATTCATATGTCTCTAGAAATTTGTTGATGTCTTCGAGGTTTTCTGTTTTGTTGGAGTATAGATTTTCGAAATAGCTTCAAATTATGTTTTGCATTTCACTCGTGTCTGTTGTGATGTTTCCTTTTTCATTCCGAATTTTAGTAATTTGAGTTTTCTCCCTCTTTCTCTTTGTTAGTGTGGCTAAGGGTTTATCAATTTTATTTATTTTTTCAAAGAACCAACTATTTATTTTGTTAATTTTTCCAATTGTTTCTTTTGTTTCAATTTCGTTGTTTTTGGCTCTGATTTTAACTATTTCCTGTCTTCTACTACTTTTGGTATTGGTCTGCTCTTCTTTTTCTAGCGCTTTGAGCTGTAGTGTTAAGTCGTTTATTTGTTGATTTCTACTTCTTTTTTTGAATGCACCCCATGAAATAAATCTTCCTCTAAGTACTGCTTTCATAGTGTCCCAGAGATTTTGATATGATGTGTCTTTGTTCTCGTTTACTTCTAAGAATTTTTTTATTTCCCTCCTGATGTCTTCTGTTATCCATTCATCATATAATAGTGTATTATTTAATCTCCAGGTATTGGAGAAGTTTCTGTTTTTTATTCTGTCATTTATTTCTAATTTCAATCCATTATGATCTGATAGAGTACAAGGTAGTATCTCTATCTTCTTGTATTTGCTAACAGTAGCTTTGTGGCATAAAATATGGTCTATTTTAGAGAAGGATCCATGTGCTGCTGAGAAGAAAGTGTATTCGTTCTTTGTTGGATGGTATATTCTATATATGTCCATTAAGTCTAAATTGTTGATTGTGTTGTTGAGATCTATAGTTTCTTTATTCAATTTTTGTTTGGACGATCTATCCAGTGGTGAGAGAGGTGTGTTAAAATCGCCTAGTATTATTGTGTTGTGGTCTATTTGATTTCTGGAATTGAGAAGGATTTGTTTGACGTACGTGGATGAGCCAATGTTCGGGGCATAGATATTTATGATTGTTATGTCTTGCTGATTTATGCTTCCCTTAAGCAGCATGTAATGTCCTTCTTTATCCCTTCTGACTAGTTTTGGCTTGAAGTCCACATTATCTGAGATGAGGATGGATACTCCAGCTTTTTTGCTGTGTCCGTTTGCATGGTATGTTTTTCCCCATCCTTTCACCTTTAGTCTATGAGTGTCTCTTTCTATGAGATGAGTCTCTTGCAGGCAGCATATTGTTGGATTTTTCTTTTTAATCCAATCTGCCAGTCTGTGTCTTTTGATTGATGAATTCAGGCCATTAACATTCAGGGTTATTATTGTGATATGATTTGTATTCCCAGTCAATTGACTCATATTTGTTTTTGACATGATTTGGTTTCTCCTTTATTTGGCTATTCCTTTAGGCTAGCGCCTCCTGTTGCTGATTTGCATCGTTGTTTTTCATCTCTTCCTTATGGAATATTTTGCTGAGAATGTTCTGTAATGCTGGCTTTCTTTTTGTAAATTCCTTTAGCTTTTGTTTATGATGGAAGGATCTTATTTCATCGTCAAATTTGAAGGTAAGTTTTGCTGGGTATAAGATTCTTGGTTGGCATCCGTTTTCTTTCAGGGCTTGGTATATGTTGTTCCTGGCCCTTCTAGCTTTTAGGGTCTGGATTGAAAAATCTGCTGATATTCTTATTGTTTTCCCTCTGAATGTAATTTGATTCTTTTCTCTCGCGGCCTTTAAAATTCTGTCTTTATTTTGTATGTTAGGTATTTTCATAATAATGTGCCTTGGTGTGGGTCTGTTGTAATTTTGTATGTTTGGAGTTCTATAAGCCTCTTGTACTTGGTTTTCCATTTCATTCTTCAGATTTGGGAAATTTTCTGTTATTATTTCATTGAATAGATTGTTCATTCCTTTGGTTTGTTTCTCTAAGCCTTCCTCAATCCCAATAATTCTTAAATTTGGCCTTTTCATGATATCCCATAATTCTTGTAGATTCTGTTCATGATTTCTTACCATCTTTTCTGTTTGGCAAACTTTGCTTTCAAGATTAAATAATTTGTCTTCAATGTTGAGGTCTGTCTTCCAGGTGTTCTATCCTATTGGTTATGCTTTCTATGGAGTTTTTAACTTGGTTTATTGTTTCCTTCATTTCAAGGATTTCAGTTTGTTTTTTTTCAGTATCTCTAACTCTTTATTGAAATGATCTCTTGCTTCCCGTATTTGGTCTTTTAACTGTTGATTGGTGCGATCATTTAATGCCTGCATTTGCTCTTTCATCTCCTCCTTCAATGCCTGCATTTGCTCTTTCATCTCCTCATTAGCTTCCCTGATCATTTTAATTACGTACATTCTGAACTCCCTTTCTGACATTTCTTCTGCTGTGCTGTCATTGGGTTTTATTGATGTAGTATCTAGGTTTGTTTGGGACATTTTCTTCCCTTGTTTTCTCATATTGGTCAGCTGTCAGTCGGACCCTGATATATTGCAGTTTTCCGCTATTGGCTTATAGTGTCCTGGTAGATTTCCAGTGTATCACCTCCCAGCCTTCAGTAGCCTAATGTCTTGGAGGAATCTGATAAAGCAGCGCATCCGAAGAAAACTGCCCCTAGCCCCCTACTGGTTCCACGGTTTGGAACTGGCTCTGTGTGGAAAGGCTCTCACTGTGGGCCTGCACCGTGCAACTGGCCGTGTGGGAGGAGCCCACTGCTGGAGTGTGGAAGGCTACCTTGGGAGACTCTAGCTGCCCTGCCCGGCTCCGATAAGCCACCTCTATCTGGGCCTGCCACCCGGGCTGAGCTTTACCCAGTGGGCAGACTCACCTGTGGCTCTATTTCTGTCCGAGTCTCTCAATGCCTCCCCTTCTTAACTCCTGGGTTCTGGAGCGACTGGGGGTGCAGTCACCCTCTAGGCCGCCATCTTGGATTGCCCCGTGAAGAGAGCCTGCGGCCGGAGTGGGCAGAGCCGCCTGAAGAGGTCTCTGGCTGCCCTGCCCTGATCCCAGAGGCTGCTTGCGGATCGAAGCTCTCCGTTGGTTCGGGGGCTTGTGGCTGGTTCTATGTGGAAAGACTCTCACCGGGCGGTCTGCTCCAAGAAGCTAGCCTTGAAAGGCACCTCCCACCACAGGGGTCCAGGCTACTTGGGGAAGTCTCTGGCTGCCCTATCCTGGTCCCTGAATCTGCTTGCGTGCCGGAGTACGCTGCGCTGCACTGGCTCCGGGACTCGGAGCTTGTTCTGGTCAGAAAGGCTCTCACTAGCGGGCCAGTTCCGTTCTGAGAACCTGGAGAAGCTTGGTTGTTTTAATCTTTGTATAATGCTGCAACAATGTCTATGATAGTGGGAAGAATCAAACCAATCTGTTTCTCAGTAAGGGAATGGGTACGCTGTGACTTATACAACACTGCTGTTGAAATGAAATTCAGAAAGATGCAAAAAGGCATATAAATCTCAAAATAACATTAGTTAAAAATGTTACAAAGTGTATGCATGTAGAATACCACTTAGGTAGTTTAAAATGCAGAACAACAGTATACATTATGTAAGTTTGTGTGGGAATCATACATAATAGAGTAGTTATCTCAAAAGGGAAAAAGTAAGGAATGTAGAATGGAACTTTAAAAGAGTACCTAGTTTTTTAAGGAACTAACTAGCAGAAGTTTTCTTTCTTGAGTATGTGAGTGTTGTTGTCTCTCTTTATCTCTCTCCTCCCCCAACTTTGAAACATTTCAAACTTACAGAAAAGTATAATTCAAATAATTTTTTTCTTAGCCATTTGAAAATAATGCCATAAATACCATGAATTTTCATATTTACTGCACATTCTTGAATATAATCTTAAATACAAGAAAATGAGCATCAATACAAACATCCAATACTTAGCCTCCGTTGAATTAATAATTCTCAGTATTTTTCTCATTTGAAGGATACAGTCTAGAATCTTACTTTGTCTTTACTTGATGTCATTTTTATCCATCTCCATCTCAATAATTTCTTCATCTTTTTCTTTTATCATCTTAACACTTTGATAACAGATCAGCTATTTTGCAGAGGGCCTTGGGGTCTTGGTATGGCCTAGATAAGAAATGTCCCCCCAATCTCATTTATGTGAGACAATGCAAGAAAATTCAGAGGTGAAATGATTGGATTACAGGGTCTTAACCTAATCAATGCATTAACCTGCTGATAGGGAGTAACTGGGTGGTAACTGCAAGTCAGTGGGGTGGGGCGTGCCTTTGGAGTATATGTTTTGTCCCTGATGAGTGAATCTGTCCCTCCCCACCTCCCTCAATACCTTGCTCTGCCTTTCTGATTGTCATGTCCTGAGCTACTTTCCTCTGCCATATGCTTCCACCATGATGTTCTGCCTACCTTGAGCCCATAATAATGGAGTTAACTGCCTATGGATTGAGAACTATGAAACTGTGAGCCAAATAAACTTTTTTTTCTCCAAATTTGTTCTTTTCAGATCTTTCGGTTACAGGGGTGAAAGACCTGACTAAAATAGAAGTCCAAAATCTCCATCCAACCCAGAAAACTTCTTCTATAAGAAGTTTTCTAAACTTCTAAAACTATAAGAAAAAGTTATTATTGAATGCATGTCAAATCATAGAGTAACATTACAGGTGATCCATTAAGCAATTGCAAAGACAGAAGAAAATTATCCTCTTATGCAGTGAGTATATCTAATCCATTATATACATGTTATTCTGTAATCAGTAACAAGTTCTCAGGAAAGAGCACTTGATAGCAGCATTTGACACATATAGTATATCCTAAATGCATTTGAACATAGGAGTGACGATCTGTTGTGCTAATTGACTATCTAGAGGAAAAATGATCTTACGTGTTTATGACAGGAGATGATTTTACAACCTGGATTGAGGTGCCCCCCATCAGTTAGTCTGCTACCCTGCCACAGAAACTGAGAGATAGGAAGCTATTGTTACCAGTGGGTACATTTCAAAGGGATGGTTCCCCGATGCTTGAGAAAGACATCCCTTAGTCTCTAATGTTGGTAAGGGGCTTATTTAGCTTTTAAAAATATAGACATATTAAATTTTAGGAAGTAAATACAGGAAAGAAGGGAGGAATATCTTACTTGCACCAGGGTCCTTTGTTTAATTTTTTACTTTTTAATTTGTATTTACCTTTAAAAGTACCATTCAATTTGAATGTGTTTAAAGTCTCCTTATGACAAGACCAAAAATCTGCAGCTTTGGCAGGAATAACACAGAAATAATTTTGTTTTCTCACTTTATCCTCTCAGTTGGTACATGATTTCACTGTGGGCCAGTACCAGTGATTATTCTGATCATTTGCTCAGGGTGGTCTATGCCTCACTGCATCCTCAAGATACCTCTTTTTAAATTACTAATAATTTTATGAAAAGGAATGTTAAGAGAAGGATATTCTTTTCTATGCTTCCAATATATTCATATTCACTTAAGTCAGTAGTGACTTGTATGTTTCTGGTTATATTCAATAACACATAATCCATTTATGTAACTATTTATTTTGATCCTGAATTTCTCCTTTGAATAGTGAAAGTTCTTTCAGATTGACTTACTTTTCCTTTCACTTATCTATATTTCCTTGGAGGACTTCTCTGTTTTCTACCAAAAACCTTATGTTCCAAGATCACATAATTTTTTCACCCCCAAATCAGGAATTGGTCAGTTTTCCGAGGTTTACAGTTTTTAGTGAAGAATCATTTATAGACACCAGTATCTTGGTACTAATTTTTCCTGATGCCATTGGTTTGTCACTGTTCTCTGTCATTTCAGTAGACACACCCAGAAGTTTGTGTGTATGTGTGTGTGTGCAACTATGTATAAATTTCTAAAAGTCTCTCTCTCTTTTAAAAGTAATGAATTCACACTGTCATCCCCAGTTCTAATATGAGAACCAGGTATATACTAGTTCTCACCATTTCTGTATTTTTAACTTTTTTTTTCCGATGGTGATAAATCTACATCATTCTTATTCTTTATAGATTTAATTATACGATGAGACCTCCTTTATTTTAATAAATCTGCCACCACTGCCACTATCAATACCCATAGAAAGAGCTATTACATCTTTAAATATTAACAGCATTAAAATGTGCACACATGGGCACACAATAAAAACTACTTTCTACAATCTAGCTATTGGGAATTGAGCTGCTAAAACATTGATGTGACTGTGTTACTGAAGTATGCTAATTTTAAGGCCTTTGAGTATAAATTGAGGAGTGGAATAACTAGGTCAAAAATACCAACCTAGATGACCTTCAACAGATGAATGGATAAAGAAACTGTGGTATATATACACAATGGAATATTATTCAACCATAAAGAAGAAGAATATTTTGACATTTGTAGATAAATGGATGAACCTGAAGAATATCATGCTAAGTGAAATAAGCCAAACCCAAACAACCAAATACCAAATGTTTTCCCTGATAAGTGGATGATGATATATAATGGGGAGAGGAGTGGAGGGGTGAGAGAAGAATGGAGGAAACTTTATATTATGTAGAAGGAAATGAGGGGGGTATGAAAAGTGGTGAAATGAGGTAGACATCATTGCCCTATGTACATGTATGTTTGCACGAATGGTGTGAATCTACATCATGTACAATCATAGAAAGGAAAAGTTGTACCCTATTTGTGTACAATGAATTAAAATGCAGTCTGTAAATATAAATTAAAAAATTGAAAAAAAGAACGACTTTCCTCATGTCATTCCTATAGCAGGAGTCTTCAAATACTCTCAAATTTGGTAACTCATTAGAAAGACTCACAGGACTCAACAATAGAAATATATTTATGACTATGGTTTGTTATGGGAAAATGTTGTCTACCAGGGAAGCTCATGAAAGACTCAGCATCCAGGGTTTTTATTGAAGGCTGATCATGCAGGCAGCCTGTGTCTGGCACATACCACAATTCCAGATTCCCAGAAGGAAAACAGGTGTACCTCATAAACCACAGTGTGCGTAAAATCACACTGTGTGTAAACCAGTTAAGGCATAGTGAGACTCATCCGTTCTGGGAATGCTGAAGAGACAACCAAAGCCAGGTTCCAAATTTCAGCCAGGGGCCAACCTTGCACACAGGCCTTTGAAAAGTAGCAGTTTGGCTTGCCAAATTTTAACTATTTTCTACAAAATGGTCATCTTTTATTTCTCTTTAGTGTAACTCAATTGACCCACTTCATAAATTTCACAACCCTTTGACTCACCACCACCATTTTATCCTTATTTGGAGCATTTCGAGCACTCTCAAATGTAGTGACCACTGAGGCGTCTCTCCCTATAATGAGTTGAACTATTTTTTTTTTAATCTCCATAAAAATGGCATTATATAATATGTACTATTTTGTGCCTTTTCACTCAATAATGTATCTGTGAGAGTCTTTGGATTAGTAAGTTACTTTAAAATTTTTTTTTTTTTGGTAATTCCTGGGTAAGGCTTTTCATTATACCTTCTTTATGTGATCTTCGAGAGTGCTGAGTTTGGCTCTGGCAACAGTTGAAGGTCACCTTGCCTGCTCCTGCTTGAGCTTTGGTAATGTGGACTCTGCCAGTGTTCTTGTGGTCCCAGAGGATGACCTTCATACTGTGATATGATTCCTGACTCTACGACTTGGCCTTTCCAGGATGTCAGCTGAACTGTGTAGCCCACTACAGGTCTTTCTTGTTGGCTGGTTTGAACCTCAGTTTCTTTCAGTATTGGGAGGTCTCTGAAATTTCTGCTCAGATTTTTGGGTTTCTACTCTGCTACTCCCTTCTCATAACCTACCCCCGAATTCCATATCTCTTAGCAGTCCCTGTTTTTATAACCATGTGATAATGATGCTCTGTGTTGTCAGCACTTTGAAAAATACTTTCAGAAATAAATCCTAGGTCGCTGGGTGCAGTGGCACATGCCTGTAATCCCAGCAGCTCAGGAGGCTGAGGCAGGAGAATTTTGAGTTCAAAGTCAGCCTCAGCAAAAGTGAGGTGCTAAGCAATTCATTGAGACCCTGTGTCTAAATAAAATGCAAAATAGTTCTGGGGACGGGGTTCAGTGGTCAAGTACTCCTGAGTTCAATCCGCAGTATGAAAAAGAGAGAGAGAGAGAGAGAGAGAGAGAGAGAGAGAGAGAGAAATCCTAGGTCAAATGGGGGTCACCTCTAGTGTATTCCTGTTCTCAAGGATTACAGCCCCGTGTTGGTTTCTTTCCAGTACTGCTCATAGTTTCTGTATATTTTGTCAAGATTTTAGTGTTGTTATTGATGGGAAACCAGATCCTATGCTAGTTTTCTACCATAAGTGGAACTGGAAAAATAAAAATAATCTGTTATAGTAAAAAAAATATGGATTTTTTTTTAGTTATATTCAAGAATTTTATATGTATCAACAATTTTTTTGTTTTTTTTTTTATATTTTGGGGACAAGTTTTGTGGTTTTACTTTTCTATTTCCCACCATATCACCTGACAGTTTCTTATGTGTGACTCAGGATAAGAAGATAAATGCCAGAAATAGTGCCCAAGATACTATATATTAGGGTGATTTTTAATGTCAATCCTCAGAACAATGTTTACTGGATATTCTAGATTTCATTATTAAAGTGAAAAAGGGACCCAAAATTTTAAATAAACCTTTACAGATAATGCATCTTCAGCAAATTCTTCTTAAGCAGAAAACTTGATGCCCAAAACGTTAAATGAAATACAGCATTAAATTTGGAGATATCTAAACATCTCATATAAACCTTTTAATGAATCAAAACATTTCTCTGAAAAATATTCACTTGAACTTCATAAGTGTTCACCTTGGAGATGTGCTGGTGATTAACAATTTCCATTGGCATTCTCCAAAACTAGGATGATGAGACGTGAATTTATACTTGGGATCTCTAGGGGACTGAGAGATCACTGATTGATACCAGTTCATTCAGTAGGTGATTCCCAGCATGCAGCATTAAGATTCGCACCATGTAGTAAATCCCTGGAGGAAGACTTTTGAAGTTCTAAAACGTTTCATGTGCTTTAAAATGATAACTTGAGTGTGATTTCTTTATATGATATACTTAATAGCACCTCTTTCAACTTCTCTTATCACACAAAGTGAATCTGTCCTCACTCTACTTAATGGTTTCTAAAGACTTTTTAAAATGACTATGATTGTCACTAAACCTCCTTCCTCCTGACAAGGAGGCCATGTGCTTATAAATTAGTCTTTATCTGATTGTATATTCTGCCATCTCCCTGGCTCATCTCTCGAAGGTGTCTCCAGTTTTTAGAGTTCCTTTCTAATGTTATATTTACATGTGGTCTGAGTATCACTGAGAACTTGAGGATATTTGCTTAGCTACTTTGAAGACTACTTCTATTAATATATATTTTGAGTAGTTCTATGGTATCATTTACTCACATTGTACCTATATTTAACTAGACAATAAATAAATTACTGCTGCTACATTTGGGGGACCTAAGTGCTTTTTACAAATTTCTGTATGTTTTATCCAGTTATTTTTGGTTCATTATTCCAACTTCTGATTGCATTTTAAATTCCTAATTGTTATTATCCTATTTATCATCCCAGTTAATTCTGCCAACTTCCTCTTAACTACAAAGGTTTGGCCAGTAATATTGATCTAAAAATCATCAATCAAACTATTGCATAATATGTATTCAAAAAGGAACTAATGGCAATCCCCCAGTCTTTCATTGATCAATATTGTTAATGTTAGTAATTAAAATGTCTGCGTGATGAGAGCTGCTAGGTACTCTGCTCTCGTTCTGTCAGGCATTGTGTTGGTCCACATTTTATTCATTCATGTCCCACAAAATTATTACGGAGTTTCTATTTTCTACAAAACATGTTATTGTTGAATTTTATACATGACTTACTTGAAAGGTACAGATCCTCAGGTAACAACTGTAGGAGCCAGAAGGTGACATAGTCAGCATTCACTGAAATTCATTCTTGCAGCATTGTTTTAAACTGCCTCCCACACATCATGGAGTTTTTATTCTCATTCCTATCCCCTAATTCAAAAGTTTCCCAACCCTCAGAGGCAGTCAGGGTTCTGTGAAACTTGTTTTGAAAAACACTGATCTCTGCAGTAGTCATCCAAAATCTCCTGAATAATTTTTTCTTTATGCATTTTCTTTGGAACACTAGTTTACAAGATGATCCATTAAAATGAATTCATATGTGTGTGTGTGTATTTCAAAAATTAAGATAATAAATGAGTGGGGCAGTCATCAAAGCATATTTCTTCCTTATGGTTTATGAGACATTTAAGTGAACATGAGTGTGCAACAGAACAGGTATCTGCCTTAAAGGTGGTGAAACTAGTTCAGAGAGGACAAGACCCAGATGATGCCTCCTATGCTTTAATTCTTGGCAGGTGCACAGTGCAGGCCTCTCCCTTTACTGGAACAGAGCATGGGATGGAGAGTTTACTGAGTTTACTGACTGAAGAGAGTGCAACAATCCATTTGATCCATCCCTTTTGAAAGAGACTGCCAATAAATGGCTTGGCTATGCTTGCTCAATAATTTCTCCCAATATTATCATTAAATGAATCACTCTTAAATTGGAATATGTAAGAGAATAGGAGAGACCTGAATGTATTATTATTCTTTTTTGGAGACTACAATAGAAGTCCTGTCCTTTCTCCAGAGAATGTGGGTAGTGGCATAAAAAACACATTTCATCGAAGTCATTAATGTTTCTTTTCAAAGAATTCAAAAATAAATTTGATTTTCCTGTCTTTAAATTATAAATATATACTACAAGAGAAGTTTGAAATGATATATAGGTAGACTGATTCTAGAAAACTTAGATTATTCCTTGTAGTCTGGAGAGAAATATTCTGCTGTGAGTCTCACACGTCTTTGACCTCCACAGCTGCTCCTCTTTGTCCCTCTTACACATGGCACTGCCTCCAACTCTGTTTATTAAAATGTTCAACCGGCTGTGCTCTCCTGCATGCCTATAATATCAGCTACTTGGGAGGCTAGGCAGCAGGAGTCCAACTTTGAGACTAGCTGGGGCAATTTAGAAAGACCCTGTCTCAACTTAAAAAAGGTTGGGGATGTGACTCAGTGCTAGAAGTGCTTTCCTATTATGTGTGAGACCCTGGGTTCCATACTCAGTACCATAAAAAAATAAAAAAGAGTTAAAATATCCAACTAGCAACCACTTATACTTAAGAATAATTTGCTTTTTAGAACCCTTCCTAACTATTTCCAAAGCTAGCTGGATTTCTTCTAAGATTCATGGAACTCCTGATAACTTTGTCCCTCAAGTTAGAATGCTCCTTTAGCACCTTTCAATTTATGGTGGTCCTCTGGTTGATTTTTGGCTGAACACGCTGGAATTTGTCCTACAATTATCCTACCCATCTGTATTGTGGCTACGTTTCTCTGTGTGTTAAATGAGTGTGCACATGTGTACACGTGTCGAGTTGCACAAATTGTTAAACTTCTACTTGGGTTTTATGTCTACATGTAAATATCTTCTTGTTTTTTTTTTTTCAGAAAAACTTTCCTATCACTGCCTCATGCCTTCTATAGAGATAGAGGATCTAATATCATCAAAACATTTTCATCTTAATTTTCTTTCATCTTAATTCATTTCCTTTCATCTTATATTGATAATCAAATAGAAGTTATGTCCAGCACATTGGGTCTTGTAAATACAGTGTAGTTTAAAAAAATATTTCTGCAGGTGGTATTTATGATGTAAAACAAATTTACTATTTTTGATGCTAATAGTGATTCATTTGACAAACACTTTGTACCCCTTACCATGAACCTAGCATTATTTTTACTATGTAAAAACTGTTAACTAACAGAAACCCTGGATATACTTATGGTGGATATTTTTCCATTTTACACGTGAGAAATCTGGGTCAAGCATCTCCTCCCATCCAGTAACTGGTAGGTCTAAGACCTGAAAATCAGACTCTGGCTCCAGAGTCTGAAAGTGAAACCACCATACTCTGCTATAATCTGGAAATATAGATTCTCTATTTTTACTTATGTCTGGTCTAAGTTGCAAAACATACTATAAAAAATAGGGTTCTTTCTATGAACAACAGTTTAATAAATTTGGGATATTAATTATCAGCAAAGAGATATAACCTTGCAAGTAAAACAGACCTGTTTTGGAGATCTTAACCTGATGACTATTAAAACTATCCTTGTTAAATGCTTCTATGGAAATTCTGAGAAGTTTAATCTTAAGGAAAATGAGAGGTTGTTCCTGTTTGTATTTTGTAATGAGCATTTAAAAGTTCAATTTATATGAAGTAAAATGAAATTAAATCCCTGTCTCTCACCCTGCACGAAACTAAACTCTAAATGGATCAAGGAATTAGACCAGAGACCCTGCACCAAAGAGAAGAAAAAGTAGGCCCAAATCTTCATCATGTTGGCTTAGGAGCAGACTTCCTTAACAAGACTTCAGAGTGCAAGAAATGAAAGCAAGAATCAACAAATGCTATGGATTCAAACTGAAAAGATTTTT
This sequence comes from Sciurus carolinensis, assembly GCF_902686445.1. Taxonomy (NCBI): domain Eukaryota; kingdom Metazoa; phylum Chordata; class Mammalia; order Rodentia; family Sciuridae; genus Sciurus; species Sciurus carolinensis. The sequence goes on from NC_062224.1 coordinate 95,220,477, forward strand.
CTCAGCAAAGGAAACAATCAAGAATGTGAAAAGAGAGACTCTACAAAGAGGGAGAGTCTTCACACACTTCAGATAAAGCACTAATCTCCAAAATTTATAAAGAACTTACAAAACTTTACACCAAAAATACAAAGAACCCAATCAATAAATGGGTTAAGGAACTGGGCAGACAACACTTCACAGAAGAAGATATGCAAACAATCAACAAATACGTGAAAAAGTGTTCAGTAGCTCCAGTAATTAGAGAAATGCAAATCAAAAACCACCCTGATTTTATCTCACTCCAATTAGAATGGCTATTATAAATAATACAAGCAATAGTAGGCATTGGCAAGCATGTAGGAAAAAAGGCACACTCATACATTGCTGGTGGAGTTGCAAATTTGTGCAGCTACTCTGGAAAGCAGTATGGAGAGTCCTGAGAAAATTGGAACGGACCCACCATTTGACCCAGTTATCCCACTCCTTGGTTTATACCAAAAGGACTTAAAATCAGCATGCTACGGTAACACAGCCACATCAATGTTTATAACAGTTCAATTCACAATAACTAGATTGTGGAACCAACATAGATGTCCTTCAATAGAAGAGTGGATAAAAAAACTGAGGTATATATACACAATGGAATAGTATTCAGCCATAAAGAAGAATACAATTATGGTATTTGCAGGTAAATGGATGGAGTTGGAGAATATCATCCTATGTGAAATAAGCTAATCCCAAAAAACCAAAGGTGGAATGTTTTCTCTGATAAGTAAATCTGATACATAAGTGTGGGATGGCAGTTAGGGAAGAATGGAGGAGCATTGGATTTTGTAGAGAGAAATAAAGGGAGGGGAGGGAACAGGGGAAGGAAACACAGTGGAATGAAACAAATAACATTACCCTATGTACATGTATGAGTACACAAATGGTGTGAATCTACAGCCTATACAACCATAGAAATGAAAGGTTGTACCCCATTTGTGTAATGAATCAAAATGCACTCTGTAAAAATATGAATGAATAAATACATAAGTAAATAAATAAAATAAGTCAACTAAATGCCAAAGGAAAAAGTATCCATTGGTGTGCCACACTGAACAAACCAAATTAAAATAATGTAACCGTATATAAAGAAAAAGTAAAAGCCAGTATTCATGTGAAGACATAGAGAGGTGGTAATTATACCATGAAGTCTGTTCAGTGTGCTGATATAGTCTCACAAATCAGAATTTTTAAGATAAGTACTAAATTAAACAGTGATTGACTTTGAGCATTAGAGTCACAATGTGATCTAATTTCTCTGTAAATACAATTCAAATAGCACAATGGAGGTAACATAAATGAATGTAATACTATTTATGACATATAATGTCATGTATTCTGTTGTAATTTCTGAAAAGTAAATATTACTTATTGAGTTATTATTCATTTTCAGACCATACTTACATTGTATAGAGCATATTCTGCATGAATGGAAAAGCTATTATTACTAAATCGATTTTTTAAAAAATTCGTTTGCATGATAGGGCTAATTTCTTCTTATGTTTCTCTTTCTTTTAAATTTTTTTTTAACACGTCTGTATTTGGTCTGCAGTTTTGGAAAAAAAAAAAAAAAATGCTTTAAGTTATTTGCCCCTGATTATATTTGGAGTTTGTTTAGGTTAAAAAAATAATAATAATAATACAAATTATTGAGGTGTGGTTTGCTCCTGTACTTCCAATACTTGGGAGGCTGAAATAGGAAGATCTTGAGTTTGAAGCCAGCTTGGGCAGCATAGTGAGACCCTCTATCAAACGTAAAAAATAAATAAGTAAATAAAATCCACATTAGATAAAGCTTGAAGTTAATTTACTCTCTCCGTCCTTTTTGTAAACTCTTTATCAAATGAAACTTTCTTAATGTAGAAATTCATACCCACCCCCCAGAGTCTGGTGAGAAAATTAGGTAAATTTATTCACAAATACTGAAGAAACCATTATAGGTGAAAGCCTATTTCTTCCTAAGAGTACTGGGGTTTTCACATGGCAGTTGAATACTTTAATGCAAAACTAAGAGCTAATAAAACCTAAATACGCACAAAATCACATGGAAAATGTTTTTAAAATGTAGACTCCAGGACACTTTCACTACATAACTTGACTCAAGAGGTCTAAGATGTGATGTAAGAAAAAACATTTTAACATGAATTTCCAGTAATCCTAACTGCACTGTGAGATAGGTGGATAGTTTTGTTAGCATGCGGATGGGGGAGGTTGAAGATATTTTTGAAAAGCATCTTCATTATTAAACTGGTACTTGAAAATAACTTGTCTTGCCATTAAGAGATAATTTCACTTTCATACCATATTTTCCTGTAATTAGTGGTATAAGAGCAGCAATATTCAATTAGCCACAACAGTCTATGACATTGGCATCAGGTTTTAACTGTTGGATACAAAATAGGTGTTAGAACAAGATACTCTATTGGAGAAGATACACTACCCATTACCTGGCACCACTGTACTTTACATTATAAAAATCTTACTTGTTGTATTTTACTTACTTGTTGTAATTTGAGCAAATCTCAAATTCTATAAATTATTTGTAAAATTGAATCATTGGTGTTTATTTGCTATGACAATTTTCCTCCACAAGAGTAATAGCAAATATTATGAAGTGTACACATGTAGATTTAAAAGTATTCAGTAACAGAAGATTTGTCCCTGTTCATTTTCTCAAAAGACAGTTTCTCTTCACCAGTTGAGGTGCACCTTCTCAGGCTGTTACCATGATAGCAAGACTGCCCTTTCCAGACTCCCAATCTTCTGCTTGTGGTAACCTCACTTTTAAGGTGAATTCTCTATGCCCCTACTTTGCACATAAATGAAAATGCAAAGTTCAGAGCTCTGCTCAGAGGTCAGCAAGAAATAATAGACTTCATCCGCTCTCCTTTTCAGAGACAGCAACTATCTGACATTGCGGAAAACTTAATGTCTCATATTTTACTAGAAAAATAGACTTTGTGCTTCTGTGTATTAAAAAAAGACATCACGTATTTTATATGGGACTTTATTTTTTGTGGTACTGGGGATTGAAACCCATGGGTGCTGTACCATGAACCACATTCCTAGCCTTTTTATGTTTTTAGTTTGAGACAAGATCTTGCTGAGTTGCAGAGGCTGACTCTGAAATTGTGATTCTCTTGCTTCAGTCTCCTAAGTCGAGATTACAGGTGTGAGTCACTGTGCCAGGTTTCTATAGGACTTTAGAACACATTACAATTCATTTAAAATTAGTTTATGAAGTACTCATAAAATATATAGTATTATGCTATTTTATCACTCTATTCTTCATATAAGAACTGCTTTCTTGAAATAAATATATATTCAAGAAGGTAAGATATGACTTTGCCTAATTGATATTTACTTACTAAATTCTCCTTTTAAGTTGTGAGATGATGCTTCTAGAATATTCCCAAAGAACTTTTTAATGAACATTTATGTGTTATATAATTGAAACAATTAGTTCCCCTAAGTTTGTGTTTTGAATGCACTGAGGGCAAACACTGCCTAGAATCAAGCACATTATTTTTTATTGGAGCATTATAATTATACATAGTAATGGGATTCACTATGCCATGTTAGTCCATGCACATCACATCATTGGATCAGTCTTACTCCCCAATACCGTCCAGTTCCTTTCCCTCCTCCCTCCCTCTAAGCACTTGCTCTACTCTATTGATTGCCCTTTTATCATTATTATTTTACTTGGCACATAATAATTACATATGAAAGCGGGATTCATTGTGGCATATTCACATATGGATAGAGCACAATTTGGAAGATTCTATTCCCCAGGCCTTCCCATGCCCGTACTCCCTCACTCCTTCTGGATCCCCTACTTCTACTGTTTTTCTCCCTTCTATTTTTATGAGCTCTCCTTATTTTGTTTTTTTACCCTCATATCCCCCTAGCTTCTACATTTGACAGAAAAACTTTAACCCTAGAATTTTTAAGTCTGGTTTATTTCACCTCGCATGGTGCTCTCTAGAACCATCTATTTATCAGCAAGTAACATAATTTTATTCTTCTTTATGTCTGAATACAACTCCATTGACACACACTTTCTTTTTTTTTTATAATTGCTTTCTATTCATGAAAATTGACTGGATATGATGACACTTATCTCTAATCCCAATTATTTGGTATTAAAACATCATATGGTAGCCCACTATATATATTTAAGATGGAGTTTTGCCGTGTGACTCAGATTGACATTGAATTGGAGATCCTCCTGCTCAGCCTCCCAAGTAATTAGGATTTGAGGTAAGTGTGCTCTATCCATTATGTAATGTTTAAATCATGGTAAACATATTAATTTCCTCAAACATTTCTCATTTCTTTGTGGTAAAACATTTAAATCCTCTTAGCTTTTTTGAAATATATAATACATGATCACTATTTGTCCTTACCCTACTCTGCAGAACACCCACACTCCTTTCTCTTACCTAACTATAACTTAGTATCCATTGGTCAACCTTCTCCCAACCCTCCCTCTTTCTACTAGCTCTGGTAACCACTATTCCAATATTCAACTTTATGAGATCAACGTTTTTAGATTTTGCATACGATTGAAATCATGTGGTATTTGTCTTCTGTGCCTGGCTTATTTCACTTAACATAATGACCTCTTAATTTATATTTTAAGTAGAATAAATATTTTTGTTTTAAACGTGTACTGAATCAAACCCATGGAATAAGCTTATTAAATTCATCATAAAATTGGGGTCAAAGCTCTTCCATGATAGCATGTTTGCTATCATGTGTGTTGATACATTTTGAAATACTTTATCCCTATGAAAAAACATTTAATACGAATTAAACTTTTTATTAATAAGTTTGAACTTAAGCAGGAAAATTAACAGTGCATTTTGAGAAGGAAAAATTGAAGTATGATTTTAAGCAACTTGTATGAGGTCATCTTTCTATTTTTTGTTTAAATCTGCCATGTAGTCCAGTTTTAATGTTTTGGGATATTCAAAACACATTTTTTTCATACTTTTAAAATTGGTGCACTATGGTAGTATATAACAGTGTTATTCATTGTTCCATATTCATACATGCATACAAGATAAAATATAATTTGACCTATCTCGTTCCCAAGTATTCTCCCTTTTCCTCCCCTTCTTCCTTTCCCTGATCTCTACTGATTTCCTTTTGATTTTCATGACATTCCCAACCACTCCACCCTTCTTTTCTTTTTTCCTCTCTAACTTCCACATATGAGAAAACATTGACCACCTTCTGAGTTTGACTTATTTTACTTAACATTATGTTCTCAAGTTCCATCCATTTTTCTGCAAATGACATTATTTCAATCTTCATTATGGCTTAATAAAACTCTGCTGTGTATATATGTCACATTTTCTTTTTATCTATTCATCTATTGATGGACATTTAGACTGCTTCCATAGTCTATTTTGAATTGTGCTGCTAAAAGCATGGGTATGCATATATCTCTGTAGTATGATGACTTTAATTCTTTAGGATAAACACTAAGGAGTGGTATAGCTGGACCACATTGTGGTTCAATTCCTAGTTTTTTCAGGAATCTTTATACTGATTTTCATAGTGGTTGTACCTATTTACAATCACAACAACAGTATAAAAACGTTTATTTTTCTCCACATTCTCTCCAGCATTTACTATTTGTATTCTCAATGGTTGCCATTCAAAGTGGAGTGAAATGAAATCTCAGTGTAGTTTTAATTTGCGTTTCCCTAATTGCTAATGATAATGAACATTTTTTCATATTTTTGTTGGTTATTTGTTTTTCCTGTTTTGAGAAGTGTCTGTTTATTTGCCCATTTATTAATTGGTTTTTGCTTTTTGTCTTAAGAACACAAATTTAAATGGAATCTATCAATATTTTTAGCCATGAAAATTAAAGTGGTTCTAAGAGAATTATTTTGTAATTCTCATTAATTCTAAGTGTTTGGATACTTTTTTTAGGAAATAGTATGAATTATTCTAAAAAATAATAAAAATTAGAATTAATATCCCTCAGATTTATAGTTAAATAATTAAGTGGATATGATAGAAACTCATTGTGATACCTGAAGCTTATCTGAATTCCCTGTAATCTTCTCCATTACACGTCTTCCTCTAAAACCTTGAGTCAAAGAACAGAAATGCCCTTAGTCAGGGAAGGACAATTTTTAATAAAATGGATGCAGTTTAAATAATTACTATTAAATATGAAAATACTGACTTTAATTATGTCTCATATTTTGAGAGTAATACCTAACATGAACTTTTGAAATGTAATAGAGTATTCCTCAAAGGCAAATGTCTAAATTTGATGTTTACTGAGATAAACTTTCATACAGATGAAATAGAATAGAATAAAACTTCAAATGCCATTACAATATAAGTGACACTATATAGTAAACTCAGGGGCTGAATAAAATAGCTGTATGCTCATAGCAGATGCAATATCTGCCCTGGAGGGAGACTGAAAGTATTTATAGAAAGGCTAAAAACACACACAAGTACATTTACTTGATACATATTCATCCTGCCAGGTTGACCTAGAAGATTATGTAGAATTTCTTGTCAAATTATTTGTGAAATATGATATCCAGGCATTTTGGATGGAAATTCAATCTTGGAAGATATCAAAAAATAGCTGATTTTATTAAAGAGGCAGAAAGGCTAGGATATAGAGAAATAAAACAAACTACTCTTTAATATTTTATGATTACAAAGCATTACATTTGAGTGCTATGTGTTTTTATAGATTTCTTTTAGTTATTCTAGATTTTAATTCGAGAAATAATTAAAAAAGAAATTTCAAATAGTCATCCTGGACCAGTGAGACTAATTTAATAACTTGCATGTCCAAATCCTTAGGGACGACAGAGAAATGAAAATGAAAAATTTCCTTCCTTGGGGTTGAAGTTTTCAACAGGAAGGATATGTCAAATTGGAAAATATATCTAAAAACTCTTAGTATGCTTTTAAATACATTTAATGAAGTACATAGCAACTAGATAGTGTTATCAAGAAATAGATGGAAACAAATGAACTGAAATTTTAAGTCATATTAATTACCTTATAAGCCTAAACATTTAAGAAGTTGAACTCATTTTTATAAAACTACTTTTTTAAGGAATTTATAGATACATGCTGTTAAACAGGAAGAAAACAGGAAGTCCAGCCGGAGAGAAACCATAACTAATACTTACTCTTCATCCTAGTCAGTGTTCTAAGAGTGTTGTATATAATAATTGACACTAAAATGTAAGTACCCATAATTATCATCAATCCTATTATATGGACAATATAATGAAAGTAAAGAAAGGGTAGGTAATTTTCCCTACATCTCACAGCAGATAAGTGATTAAACCATGACATAAACTCAGGAACTCTAACTCAAGAAGTCTGTGCTTTTAATGGCTAAACTATACTGTTTCTAAGGACAAGAAAGAAGGTGAACAATGTAATCAGGAGTAGCAACATTTATTGTAAATTAGGGGGGTGAGTAAATGAATGCACATAGGTTTAGTTTCATATTGTAAATGGCTCATAGACTCAGTCAGAACATTGCCCACTCTTTCTGCTGAACTAGGTCAAACAAAAAGAGTTTCTAGCTCAAGATAAAGTTGTATCTGTAGGTGTTGCATAACTTTTATTTTTAATTATAGTACCGATTCAATCTGCTTCAGACAGAAGTCAAGAAGAAACAGAAGCTGTGAGAAAAAGAGGAAGAAAACTGAATGCCAATCTAAATGCTCATTATGTGCATTTATGTCTTTGATATTAAAATTTGACTAGGCTTGTAGAGTTTCTGCTAAGGGAATTAGTCTTCATCAATAGTGTAATGGTGAATAAAAATTAAAAGTGTGGGGTGGGGGAGAGCAAGGGTACAGTGTCCACTAGGGTACAGATTCATTCAATGAATATTAATTGAGGGACCCTTAGATGCATGGTCCCTGATATCATGCCACTCATAGCAAAATTCTGAAGTTTTAACATTATTGAAAATATGTATTTAAAAGTCGAAATGCCCAATGGAGAGTAGATATAGCTCTTGGCTCTTGAAGAGCTTAAATAGGCGGATTAGACCTTGTTAGTGAAACCAAGGTGTCCCTGAGAAAATGACAGTTGGTCAAAGAGCTGCAGAATAAGGCATTAATAGAATGTGAAGGGGAGGAGTCCATGAAGTGGAGAGAGTATGGTGAACACCCTGGGATTTGGTGGAAGCCATAAGGATTTCAAAAGTTGTCTCCCTGACCAACTCGCAGAAAGCAGGGAACATCCTGGATGAGGTAGGAGGCGATGCTGGAAGGGGCAGACCCTGCAGAGCCTATAACTTCCTTACAAGTTTTAAGTATTTCTTGGAAGCAGTAAGTCATTGAAATCATTCAATGAAAGTATGGGCAGAGGAGCATGTTTAGATTTTGGATTTTAAATAGATGGCTCTAGTTTTACTGTGGTAAAAGGAATGGATGGAAGTCTAGATGTGAGTAGAAGTTAAGGGGCAAATTCAGCTCCTTTATGGAGACAATAAACATGGAGGAAGAGAAAGGGCAAGAAAAGGAGAGAGCAAAAGAAAGACAGAAATAATATCACACTGAATGTAAAATGGAGTTAGTGAATGAATAGATACTGCTGCTCTACACTGAGATGAGGAACACTGGGGTAAGACACTTCGTTGGTTATTTCTTTTTTTGGACATGTTTAATTTTGGGAGAATATGTTGAAATCATCTCTGAGGAAATGAGAAAAGAGTTGGATATTCAAGTCTGATAATATGAATGTGTGTGACCTCTCCGTAGGTCTAGGAAATTAGAGTGGGATTATTGGGACATGGACACACCAGTAGAGAGGAGCTTCGACCTCTGGCTTGAAGAAGCCTAATACTGACTTAATATATGTTTAAGATAAACCAGTAAAAGAGGCTGCAAATTTAAGATCAAGGGACAGGAAGGAAACCATGCGAAAACTGATTCACAGGAGCTAACAAGGGAGTTGCAAATAGTAAGTAGTCCTAAATATTATTTAATCCATATTACAGTAGAAAGATAAGTGCTATAGAATGTCTATTGGATTTAACATCTAAGACATTAATAAGCATAGCCCCAACAACTCAGGAGGCTGAGGCAGGAGGATTGTAAGTTCAAGGTCAGCCTCAGCAACTTAGTGAGACACTGACTCAAAATAAAAAATAAAATAGAAAAAGGGTTGGAGTTTAGCTCAGTGGTAGGACACTTCTGGAGTCAAGTCTCAGTACCAATAGTACTGAGTACCCGGAAGTAGCAGTGTAAGTTATACAATCTTTTGCAAAAAAAGTAAAGTGACTTATTTAATAAATTTGGTGATGCTGACTTCCTATGATCTACCATTTCTACTCCTATTAATATGTGCTAGCAGACATAAGAATTTTCCTGGAAGCATCATTTGTAATAGCAAATAAACTAAAGAAGTTCTAGAATCAACATGTATATGTAAATTATAGCATACTTTTATATTACATATGTGTATGTAATATATATAATGTAATATTGATAGTATATAGCAATAGAGATGAACAAACTGCAGCTACTTGAATTAACAAGGTTGATTCTAATAAACAGATTAAGAAGAAAGAAATATATTGTAATATGATATAGTTTAAATGATAAAATATGCAGAACTAATCAAAATGTTTATATGATCTTGTAATATGAAAATATATATTCATACATATGTACTTTAAGATATAAAGGAATGTAAATAATTTACATATAGTTTAGCTGTTATCTTCAAAAGTTGGTAGTCAGAAATTTGATCAAAATGAGATTTCAAGTCTTCAAAGATATTAATATTCTATTTTATTCTATTTCTTATACTACTAAATAGGTGTTTGGATTTTACTATTACTTTTTCATGTTTGTGTGTGTATCTATAGGTTTCATGCATTTTCTCAAAATTTGAAGCTATTCTTTGTAAAATTTTAAAATTATGACTATCAATTAAATATTGAGATAGGATTTGAAAAAAACAAGTACCTTAAAAATGGTTTATAAACTCCAATGTAACTCTGATTTCCTTGGGATTATATACGTATAAATATGATCACAAGTAAGTTCTTTTCTCTTTGCAACTTCAGGGAATAGCGATTTTGTTTCTGGAAAAACCATTCTAGTGACTTCGTTTTTCACCTGGTATATTTCACTTGCCAAAAATGGAAAACAGGCATTTTGATTAGAAATTACATACAACCTACTCACATAAATTTGTGTATATATCCTACCATAAGAAGATGTGAGACTTAAACTTATTTTTCTTTTGAATAAACCATCTTCCGTTTTCTTTCCTACTATCTGAAATATAACAATTTCTGGAGAATCGATACTTTTTCCACTTCTCCCTTTGGATAAAAGTCAAACTTATGCTTTTGTTTATAAGCAGAGAGCAATCTAATAATTTAAAAATAAAATACTTTAAAAGAAATGAAGTCATTATCAACCTGCTGAATAAGGAAGTGATTCATATTATCCTGGACCACAAAGGTCTTTTGAATCAATGAATAACAAACCTAATTGCCACCGAAGTCATTAGAAAACACATTAAAATGTTTACTCCGGCTTACTTAACAACAAAATACAATAACAGGGAGATTTATCTATAATGAGGGATTCCAGTTTATATACAATATGCCTCTTGGTTCCAAATCCTTTATGCCCTCTGTTCTTTAAGGGTGAGCCCTATAGCTGCTGTTTCCAAGTTCTAAACTCTAAGCCAGTTTTTAGTGCCATTGTGCATCTGCAGAGGAGGTATATAGAGAGAACACTAGACAAATGCCTACTTTCAATTAGTGACAGAGAAACCTCAAATGTTTTCCTGAACTGGTGACCTGGGTAAGACAAGAATGGAATTATCATTTATTGTTAGTATTACCACTCTTTGTTGAACTTTTTCCTTACGGTTGGAATTGTGCTAAGTGACTGATACAGACAAGTTCATTTAATTCCTTCTTGATAAATAATAAGCACTGGTTTTGTCATTCCTTCTTTACAGTTGAGGAAACTGAGGTGAGTAACTTGGCAAGGGCACATAGCAACCATGTTACAAGGCTGGGTATGAATAAAGTTCTCTAACCTCAGGACTCCTTCCTGTCAATCAGTATCTTCAGTATCTCCTTCTGAGGTGTGCCTTTCATGACCATTTGCTGTGAACCTATGTAGCTGTTTTGAGTTATTTTCAAAACCAGGAACTTGTATATTCCTCACAGCACTAATGAACTATTATCTTATTAATCTACCAACCTAATTATCCTACTACCTTATTACCTGCTAACTTAACTATTTTATTAAGCTCTTTGTTATCCCAACCCTGCTCTGGCAGCAGGCCTTCACTACCACATTTAGTACTGTGCTTTGCCAGGATAGTGGTTTAGTACACATTGTGCACTTTGTAAGAACTTGTTGAGCAAATGAATGAACCATTTTGTTCTTAAGCACCTCAAATATTGCCTTTTATTAGTCCTAGATCCCATACGGCCAGTATGTATAGGTCCAGATCCTATAAGTTCTTATGCCTGTTTATCTATTCCCCTAATAATTTCATGTTTGTCTTCAATGTAACATATCTAAAGATGCACTCTTTTCTATTATCCCAGTAAATAAAATGTATGACTTTATTTCTCAAGTCTTCAGCCTGACATTTGTCTGTTTTATTTTTTTTGTTTTAATACATTCAAAATAATAATTTATATAAATTCATTCTCAACAAAATCATAGCTCCTTCCTGTTCCCTCCTTCTTTATAGTATCTATAACAGGCTACTACTGTCTATTGCTTGAATTTCAACAACTTTCTGATGTCCCTACTTTCCGATGTTACTTTTCTGCACTCCAATTAACAACTAATTAAGCAATATAGAGCAGTGTCTGAGAGTACAAGGAGTCCAAATAAAGACTTCACCTCTTAACTATGGGATATGGTAGACCACATCATCCCTTTTTGTCCCAGAGAATTTGGTGGTGAAATGGGGATAGGATGTGATGTTTTTAATCCCCAATAGGATTGATGTGAATATTAAATGAGTACGTAATATAAAGCACAGAAGAGTACATTAGCTTTGTAAATGCCATATCTTTCTGTATAGTGCTAGAACCCTATTTTTAGTTTTCTGAATATGTCATATTGTCTTATATCCATATAGTTTTCCAATGCTGATATTGCAGTCTTTGAATTAATACCTTTGGAGAGCCTTTGTTAGTAGCTCAATAAAAGATTGGTTTTTCCAAGGGGTCTTTTTTAACTCCTTGCAATCTACTCTATCAGTAAGCACCTGGCACAGTGCCCACGACTGCCTTTTTCTTGTTTTTATGCCTCCAATCATTTAAGCTTCATGGAACTTGGGGACTATGCCTTGCCTCTGTGTGCATATAGTTCTAGCACAATTCTTTGTAGTAGGCATACACCCAACTGAATGTCTGTTACCCAATCTAAAAGAGCTCAATGGAATAGAAAGGCTAATAGCTAAAAGGGAAAATTCATAAGTTCTTTTGATATTCTCTCTTGTTCCCTGTGAATATCTGAGGTTTTACTGGAGTTCGAAGTGGGGTGTCAGGGATGATGTCAATACATATTTGCACGCCTTCATTCCAGCAATCAACTTCAACAAAAGCAATAGTGGGTACCAATTTTCTGGAGGAAAATAGAAACAAAATCCATGATTTAGCAGTTTCCCTAGGAACACATGTGTCATTTTGACACTGAGTTGTTTAGGAACTAGGAGGTCCCTGTGACAGTGGTGCTTTCTGGAGTGGAGCTACTCTTTGTCAAGGGGATTCTCACTGAATTTTGATAAAACCAAAGAAAAATGTGCTGTGGAATAAATCATCTGTTTCTGCAATGTGACCAATTTATTTCTGCTCATTTTTTGTAAAAGTGATTTGAGAAATTAATACAATCTTGTTTCTAGGGGTGAGTATGTGTGTGTGAGAGAGAAAACCACCTCTTTCCATGATAGGTAATGCATGTGAAATGATACAAGAAATTAATCATTGTCCTGTGTCATGACACTCCTCAGCAAGACAAGAAGCTATGCAATGCACAATGATTTATCAGCCAAAATGACAACCCTTTGCTAAACAAGGTAACATTGTGAGTTTTGTTGAATTAGTTCAAGCCTAAGGATGCCATTATACAAAATAATGAATATCCCACTGTCTTCAGGATAAAAACCTTTATTGTTCACTCTTTTTTCTTACTTCCCTTTCCCTCCTTTTAAAGAAGAATCAATACTAGTCATTGATAGAGCCAACTAAGTCCTCTGTTCTTATAAATTTGATATTAATCCTTACCCTTTTTCTCCTCTGATTTTTGTTGTAATTTTCCTTCAATCCCAAAATTACATATACCCAGTCTATTAAAGTATTCATTGGTCAGAGCTGAACACACTGTTAAATACAAGATTAGAGGTGTGGAGGTGGGCAAGGATGTGGTGTGTTTCAGGGTCTCGTGTAGTCTACAGTGTAAATGGAAGATAAGCATTAGATAATCTATTAAACTAAAGGATAAATAATGCCAAGTTGAATATAACAGAACTAAAAGAAGCCATGAGAGCTAATGGGGTGAACTTCCTGTGAAGGTCAGAGAAAGCTATTCTAGGTGGCATTTGAGGTAATGACTCTAACTCAAGTCCTCACCTTCATCTCATACCCCTGAGATATCAATGTCATGGACTGTCTGTTTTTCCCAGAGCCTTTATTTTATTAAAGATCAAGATGGGTGTTTTTGATCTTGTACCTGAAAATCTCTTCATTTAACGGTTTGTGTATTCAGCAACTTTTGATGATGTTTCTCAATGATAAAATAAAACACTAGATGCAGTATTTTAAATATCTTCTCAAAATACAATTTATTGGTACTAGAGAATTCTGTGCCTTCCCAAAATAAAATTGAGAATAATAAAAGTACTCTGATACTTTTTCTCCTTTTATTCTTAAATGTTATGACAATATGATTTCTTATGCTGGTTGTAAACAGTAATACCAATAACATTTAGATAGAATTATATTAAAAGACAGCAACAAATATAAACTATGACTTTGCAAGGTACACTCTTCATTCAATGTCTGTTTTAATACTGTGGCTCACATCTCTCTGTGTTCTGAATATTTTGTGAACCTAGTCTGGTTTTTAGCAACAGAATTAATTTAAATATAGAATGCTTCTTGAACCCATAAACCATTTTCATTAATGACTTCTAAATAACAGCTAGATTAACAGGCAAACACTTAATTATTGTCTCCTTTTTAATCAGGCAAGCAATTCTAATATAAACTGACAAGGCATTTATTTAGGAAGCTACTTACTTTAAATAGTCACTGACAGTTTCAAAGATTTTCTTTTAAGCCTATGAAATGTATGTTAGAGATGAAAAGCAAACAATAAATCTGAATAACCATTTTTAAATAACCTAGTTTCCATTACTTTCCATTTCCAAATGTAAAAATTCTCATTGTAGTTTGTAGAAAATCTGAGCAAATGGAAACAATTATGACACAAAGATATACCTTAGAAAATTCAACTTTCTAATATGTCCCAAAAGGTAGAGTTAAATTAGGAATTGACCACAACTCACATCTTGACTTTGTTTTTTTTTTTTTCCTTTCCTTCTTGAAAGTTGGATTATTATGTTTATATATGGGTCAAACTCTCAATATAGGATTCGCAAACACACAGAGATGTTGCAAAAATTTAGAATTTCAATAACATATGCTGACACAAGCATATCAGTGTCTTTTCCCAGTGATTTTTTTTAATGCCTATAAGCAAACCTTATGGGATGCACCAGTAATAAAATTAGAATTTCTATTAGCATCATGCTAAGTAACTTGCTAAAATAATTTTATCAATGGAGATCGCAGCATTTGACTGACTACATGTATAAAGCTTCTATAAAACCCAAAATTTTTACAGGTTAATAATAATCTCCATGCTTTTAGTATATAGAATTTTACAGTCAGACTGGTAGGGGGTTTCCAGATACTATTTTACAAAATAGTATTAGAAAGCAAAATCAACATATATGACATAGCTAAGCAAACGAGTGTAGTAGGAATTTTCATGTTCATGGTTGCCTATCATCTCTGGAATATACTTTCACTTTTTGAACAAAGCCCCACAATGTAAAATGCCTGTCAAGGTACAAGTAAAAATGTATTAGCCAAGACTGAAATTCTGGAAGGAAAGTACTATGTCCTATGCTTTTCCAAAGAGGTAACCCAGAAGGCAACTTTATTTAAAAGGACCATGTTAAGAAGCTCATGAGAATTAAATTCATCCATGGGAACATGCATATTGGAGGCTTCTCAAAAAACAGCAGTAGTAGGATCCTAGGGTGGATTTCTATTTCTCATTAATGCCAGTGATGGTTTCTTTTAGTGATACAAATGTGAATTAAGTTGCCCATTACCTAGGTATAAAGCCTCAGCTTGATTTTCTCATTTTCCTTGAAGCTTTTGTGAGCTGCCTAACATTCTTTTGTTTTAGTTGTTTTGTTTTTTGCAGTACTGAGGATTGAACCCAGGGCCATGTGATTGGGCAAGCACTCTACTAACTGAGCTATATCCCTAGCCCAGCCTAACATTCTTTAACCCTATTTTATGCCTGTAAATTCTGTTGTTGGCAACTAAGAATTCTGTTATTTCAAAGTAACAGGTTTTGCAACTATTTTTTGTTTTCACAAAAGCTCAGTGTACATTCTGAGTCTGTGTGTGTGTGTGTGTGTAATGCCTTAATAATCACCCTACAGAAATAAACCAGTTAACCATTATCATCCACAATTTGAAAGTTGATATGTTTTATAGAATTTCCTTGGGAAACTACTAAACTAGTCAGGGAAAATTTCTATGGTAGTTAGTGTAGCTTAGTAGATTCAATGACTTTCCTTCACTAACAACTTTCATTGTATTCAGGATACTTAGGTTGATTTTTCCAAATGTGGGCTTGCAATAAGTTGCATATATATATATACATATATATATATATATATATAAAACATATATGTAGAATATGTATATATATACATATATCTATAATATTTTTGTCTTTTCTTCTTTTTCCTATCTGAAATAAATATGACTTCTGTTGTGTGAAGATATTTTTAGTTATGCAAATGTATTTTTAGAAACCATATGTGTTGAAATTCCATTTAGAATTGATGAAATGACAGTTCTGTTAAGATTTCAGTTGCTAGAAACTTTAAATTCACAAGAAATGCCTTCAGAGTTTCTACAAGGATTTTTATCTATTGTTTTCTTCTCTCTCAACAAAGATTTTAGTTCTAGAGTAACAGCCTTCATAATAATTTTGAAAAAACTGCAATGATCATGTAACAAATGATGAACAATATTATAAAAGTTCTTACTATGCATATATATTTCCAACATATAATGGGTTTTGTCATTTCTGTGAGTTCACTTTTAATTTAACACTAATCATGTTTGCATGAAAAAATGTGCATTTTGACTCACAAATGATCTGGTACAATAAATTGCAAGCATCTGTTTCTAGGGTATTATCTAACTTAAATTATTTTTACTTCTTTTATTAAATGACTTTGTATCCATTCTCCTAGAGATGCACTTCTTGCATTATGTAGTTTAATAAATACCAAGAACATATATTGACCAGGTGGATTTTTGTACCTAAAATAGTTTCAAAATCTTCATAAATTAGTTTTCAATTTTAAAAGAGATTTGTTCTAGACAAGTTAGTGAAGAATATGTAGTATTTTTAAAAATAAACTTTTAATTTTAGAATAGTTTTATACTTAAGCTACAAAGATAATACATAGAATTCACTGTGTTCTCTACCTAGTTTTCTCTATTATTTATATTTTACACTATAATGATACATTGATCAAATTTAATAATCCAAATTTGCTATGTTAATATTAACTATTAACTGTATCCATATTTTATATTCCTAGATTTTATGAAGTACTTTTTTCTTTTTCCAGGGTCACTTGGTTGTTATCACATGACATTTAGAACCATTAATACTTGCTTCATTAACTAAGAAGCTAGCTATGGGTTTTCATATTACTTGTTTAGCATACTGTGGTAGTTTCCTGCTATTCTCAGTTTGTTCAGAGTTTTAACCTGAGTTAGTTTTTGATTTTATCAAATGTTTTTTCTGCATCTAGCAGTATAATCATATTTTTGTTTTGTGGTTTGTTAATGTGGTAGATTACATTGATATGTTTTAAAACATTGAAACAAACTTGTATACCTGCAATAAATCTCATTTTGTCTTATTGTATAACTCTGGTTATACACTCTTGGATTCTACTTACTCAAATTTTGTTGAACAATTTTGCATCTGTGTTCATGAGAAATTTTTGCCACTTTCCCTTTATAGGAATATTTTTATCTGGTTTTGGAACAAAGGTAATATTGCTTAGGAGGTTTCCCTCTATTTCAATTTCCAGAAGCAATTGACAAAAATTATTTCATTCTTAAATGTTCACTAGAATTTTCCAGTGAAAGCTTTCAGGTCTGGTGCAATCTTATTTGGAATATGATTATTGATCTCATTGCTTTGATAGACACACTGCTATTCGTGTTATTTGTATCTCCTTGTGTGAGTTTGGTATTTGGTTTCTTTCAAGAAATTGTTTCATTTTATTTAAATTATTAACCTTGCAGGCATGGAGTTTTCATAGTATTTCTTTATTATCTTTACAACATCCACAGGATCAGTAGTGGTGATCCCTTTTTCATTCCTCCTATAGGTAATTGCCTTATCATGTTATTGGTCTTTTCAAATAAAAAACATTTTATGTTCTTTATTTTCTCTATCGTCTTCATTTTCAGTGATTTCTGGTAACTTTTATTTTTTTCTTTTTGCCATAGGCTTGAATTTTTATTCTTTCACTAGTTGCCTGAGGTATTAATTTAGATTGTTGATTCTATCACTTTTTTTAAAAAATATATTCATTGCTGCAAGTTTCCCTCTAAGTACTGTGTTTAAGCGATATTTTTACTTTAATAAAATGTAAATGTTATACCTTAAGATTTATTTAAGCTATATTTTACTTTAATTCAGTTCCAAATATTTTTAAATATTTTATCTTCTTCTTGTAGAAGTACCTTTCTATTATTGTGTAATACCTCTATTCCTAATCATTTTTCTTATTCTGAAGTTTTTTTATATGAAATTAATTTAGCTATTTCTGCTCCTTTCCCCATTGATAATATGATAGCATGTCTTTTTCAACAATCTTTCACTTTTACTCTGTACCAGGGTCTTCACATTTAATGTGGGTTATTTTTTGACAATATCAGATTTTTTTTTTTAACCTACTCTACTTTGGGTGATGCAGAGTTAATGTGATTGTTGAGATAATTAGACTAATATCCATTGTGTTTATAACTACTATTATTGTGTTTGCCATTATTCCTCCCCTGTTTCTGCCTTCTCTGTTTTTAATTAAACATGTCTTAAAATTCCTTTCTGTTTTATTTTATGTCAATCATATTTAAAAAATAACTTTCAGTGATTGTTCTAGAGTTTCCAATGTATACTTTAAGACCTACCTGAAGTAACATGTGTAGTACAGGGATCTTATAACAGTAATCAATTCTTCCATTCCATCCTTGATCAATTAATGTATTGATGTCATTCAATTCACTTATTCATGGATTAAAACATCACAGAGTATTGATATCATGACCCTTATGATTTCAAAGAACTATCTTCTAAAACAATTAGAAATAAGGAAAGTAAAATGTTTATCTTACTTTAATTTATTCCTTCTCCCATGTTCTTCTTTACTTCATGTGGACCCAAGTTTCTAATTTATATTATCTTTTTTCCTTGAAGACCTATTTTCAATACATTATAGTTATACAAAATTGTACAAGCATGTAATATAATTTGTTCCACTTCAGGTCCCAGAACTTCCCCTATTTCTCTGCTCTTTCCTCCCCTGATTCCCCTTTCTCTGCTTTACTGATCTTCCGTCTAATTATATCTAGTTATTTTTAATTAGTACTTTATAGAAATATTTAAAGGTGAAATTTCCTGTGGTATACTCATATATGTATATAGCATAGTTCTGTCAAGTTCATTCTTACCCTTCCTCCTATATCCCCTCTCACCTCCCTCTCCCCAAATCCTCTTCTGTTTCATTGTTTTCCCTTCTGTTTTTATGGAATTCCTTCTCCCTGTTTTCCTTAGTTTGGTCCAGGTTCTGCATATGAGAGAAAACATTCAACCATTGACTTTCTGAGTTTGGCTTATTTTACTTAAAATGATTTTCTGAAGAACTTTTTTTTGACATATACTTTAGCACAGGTATGCTAGAGATGACTTCTCTAGTTTTGCGGGGAGGGTGTATTATGTTTCCACATGAGATATCCCCCAAAAGCTCATGGGAGAGACAATGCAAAAACATTTAGAGGTGAAATGATTTGGTTTTGAGAGCCTTAATCTAATTGGTGAGTTAATCCACTAATAGGGATTACTGCTACTGCGTGCTAACTGCAGGCAGGTGGGGTGTGGCTGGAGGAGGTGGGTCATTGGGGGTGTGCCTTTGGGGTGTATATTTTGTCTCTGGAGAGTCCAACTGCTTTCCTCTGCCATAGTCTTCTGCCATGATGTTCTGCCTCACCTGGAGCCCCAGCCATCTATGTACTAAGATCTCTGAAACTGTGAGCACCAAATAAATTTCTTCTCCTCTAAACTTGTTCGTGTCAGGTGTTTTGGTCACAGCAGCCAAAAAAAAAAAAAAAAAAAACTGACTAAAATAGTATGTATTCGAAAAAGTTTTTATACCTGTTTCACTTTTGCTTGACAGTTTTGCTAAATACAGGAATCTAGGTTTGGGTTATTTTCTTTTTAACACTATTTAGCTATCCCTTCTTGTTTACATATTTTCTAACAAAATGTCCACATCATTCTCACACTTGTTGCGCTGAAGGTAAGGTGTTTCTCTGCCACCTCCTGTTTTCCTATGAAGGGTTCCTTTTCCTTTCTTCAGTTTGAATACGATATGCATGGGTGTAGGTTTTTTGGTTGGTTGTTTGGTTTTTTATGTTGTTGGAGAGCTATAATTTTCTGGTTGGTGTTCTCCTAACTTCCTATATCTATGATTTGTTTTCTGAAATTAATTTTGAAAGCACTTGTCTGCTATTACTTAAAACACTTTTTTTGCTTAATATTCCCCTGCTGATGTTATAAGTAGGC
Source organism: Sciurus carolinensis (assembly GCF_902686445.1). Classification (NCBI taxonomy): domain Eukaryota; kingdom Metazoa; phylum Chordata; class Mammalia; order Rodentia; family Sciuridae; genus Sciurus; species Sciurus carolinensis. The sequence goes on from NC_062224.1 coordinate 95,240,693, forward strand.
TGCATCTTTTGAAATTGTCATAGCTCTTGAATATTCTCTTCTTTCTGCCCCAGAATTTTTTTTTTTTTCTCTTTGCATTTTAGTTTAAGAAGTTTCACTTGCCCTACCTTCAAACTCACTGGTCTTTCTCTGTCTCTGTTCAGGTTACTGATTAGTCCATCTAAGGAGTTCTTCATTTTTGATAGTGTTTTTAGCACCCAGTTTTTCTGCATTTGCCCATTTTAGCAGCTCTGCTCTCTGCTTGCATTAATTTTTGCTTATTTCATGTTGCCTACTTTTTCTATTAGAGACATTAAAATAGAATAATAGTTATTTTAAATTTTCTACCTGGTAATAACAAAATCTGTGTCATTTATGAATCTTGTTCTGATGTTAACCTCTTCAGATTGTGTATGCATGTTGTGCTGTGCATTTTCTAACAAATTAATTGGTTATAATATTTATACTTGCATATGGGGTACAGTATTATAATTCAGTACACATATACAATATGTGATGATCAAATCAGGGTAATTAGCCTGTCTCTCAAATGTAATCATTTCTGTATGTTGGGAACTCCAATGTCACCTCTTCTTTTGATTTTGAAATATATCAACTGCTCTGAACTACAGTTGCCCTACTGAGCTACCTATCTTTAGGATGACTCACCCTTTATGAGTGTTGGGTACCTATTTTCCACCTTCTCACTATAACCTTCCACCCCTTCTTAGCCTTTAGTGACCTGTGTTCTTCTACTTTCATGTAATCAAATCTTTCAGCTTCCAGAAGTGAGAATTCTCCAGTTCCATCCATTTTTCTATAAATACCATGATTCCATTCTTCTTTTGGCTGAATAATACTCCATTTTGTATACACACTACATTGATTTTAATCATCACCCATCATTGGCCACCTAGACTAATTCTACACTTGGTGATTATGATTTTTAATGTGATAAAGAGGGGAACATAGGTCTCTTTATATAATGCTGACTTTAATTCCTTTGGGTATAAAATAAGTAGTAGTGTGGCTAGATCATGTGGTAGTCTAATTTTACTTTCTTCGTGGAATCTCCATACAGATTTTCATTATGAATGTACTAATTTATGTTCTGACCAACAGTGTGTAAGGATTGTTTTCCCCCAGTACTTATTTTTTGTATTCCTAATGATAGCCATTCTGATGAGGTGAGATAGAATCTCACCCTAGCTTTGATTTGCATTTCCCTGATGGCTAAAGATGTTGAACATTTTTTTCCTATACTTTATGCCATTCATACCACTTTTTTGAGAAGTGTCTGTTCAGTTCATTTGCCAATTTGTGACTGGGTTGTTGGACTTGGTGTTTTTTGTATTTTTGGTGTTAAGCTGATTTTTGTAACTGATGAAAATAAGTTTTATTAGTTTTATTCTTCTGCATATGCATATTTAGTTTTCCCAGTAATATTTGTTGAAAAGAATGTCTTTTCTCAAATGTTTATTCTTGGTGTCTCTTGAAAATCAGTTGGTCATAAATATGTTTATTAATTTCTTGATTTTCTATTCTATTCTACTGGCCTGTGCATTCATTTTTTTATGCCAATACCCTACTCTTCTGATTACTGCAGCTTTGTCATATGATTTTGAGATCAAGTATTGTGATTTCTTCAGTTTTGTGCTTTTTGCTTAGGATTTCTTTGACTAGTCTGATTATTTTGTATTTCCATATGAATTTTGTGATTGTCTTTATTTTGTGGAGAATGTCATTGCTATATTGATGAGAATTGCATTAAATGTTTAGATTTCTGTAGATGATATGGACATTTTAACAATATTAATTCTTTCAGTCCATGAACATAGGATGCCTTTCTGTTTCTTTGTGCGTGTTATTTCTTTCCTCAGTATCTGAGATCCTTCACTTTTGTAGTTATGTTTTGTTTCTAGGCATTGTGTGTATGTGTGTGTGTGTGTGTGTGTGTGTGTGTGCTCTTTTTGGTGTATAAATTTTCTACTGTCTTTTGTACTTTGATTTTATATTCTGCAAGTAAATTTGTTTATTTGTCCCAATAGCCTTTTTTTTAGTCTGTTTTTATGTAAAAGATCATATAATCTGTAAGGAAGGATGATTGACTTCTTCTCAATTTGAATTCCCTTTGTTACTCTTATTTTACTATTCTTGCTATAACTTACAGTACTATGTTGAAAAGTTTGATGAAAGGAAACATGCTTGTTTTGTTTCAGATTGTACAGGAAACACTTTATGCTTTTTCTATCTTACTATGATGTTGGTTAGGTACAGTATATAGCCTTTATTGTTTCCAGGTATGTGTGTTCTAATTTATTGATGATTTTTATCATGAAAGTATGTTGAATTTTATCAAATGCTTTTTCTGCATTTAATGAGATGATTGTATATTTTTTGCTTTTCAATCTATTACTGTGCTCTTAGGCTATTGATTTGCATATATTGAACCATTCTTTCATCTCTGGGATAAATCTCACTTTGATTATTGTCTGAAATCTTTTAAAAATATGTTATTGAATTTGATTTATTAGCATTTTGCTGATAATTTTGTGTCTGTGTTCATCAGTGATATTAATTTGTAGTTTCCTTTCTCTTTTCTCTGCTACATATTTTTCTGTTATGATATTGGTGTGTTGTTGGCCTTGTTCAATAAGTTTAGCAGAGTTCCCTCCTTTCAAACTTTAAAAAAGTTTATGGGAAAGCTGCCATATTATGAGTTTTTGTTGGGAGACATGTTATTACTGATTCAATCTTATAACACATTTTAGCCTTTTCAGGAATTCTGTGTCTTTGTGTCTTCGAGGGTCATTTTTGTTAGGTTTTATGTGTCCAGAAAGTTATCCATTTTTTTTTCTAGATTTTCAATTTTGTTGCTGTATAGTGTGATTTTTTTTCATTGACCCAATGGTAATTTGAGAGTATATCAGTTAGTTTCTACATATTTGCTGTAATTTGAGGTTTCTATTGTTGATTTCAAATTTTGTTCCATTGTGATATAAGAAGATATATAACATGCTTTGAATTGTTTTGAATTTGTTGAAGCTTGTTTTGTGGTCTGTCTTGAGAAATATTTCATGTGTTGATGAATTTTTGATGAATTGTCTTGTAAATATTGGTCAGGTTCATTCTACCTAGAGTGTAGTTTAAGTCTGATGTTACTTAGTTGGCATTTTGTTTGAATGATTTGCCCATTGATGAACTGATGCATTAATATCATTAACTACTATTACACTGGAGTTTATCTCTCCTATTAGATCTAATATCACTTACTTTATGTAATTAAGCACTCCAACATTGGGTACATATATGTCAATATCTGTTTCCTCTTGTTGAATTGATCCCTTTACCATTCTGTAGTGTCCTTGATCTCTTTTTATAAACTTAAAGTTTATTTCATTGACATAAGTGTAGTTACTCCTGTTCACCAGTGGTTTCTATTTGTGTGAAATAACTTCATCCAATGCTTCACTTTTAAACTATGTGTGTCTTTATTGATAAAGTAAGTTTCTCATAGATAGAATATAGTTGGCTCTTGCATTTTTTTCCCCATTTAGCTACTATATTTTTGATGGGAGAATTTAATCCATTGACACATGAATTTACATGACTTCATCTTTAAATGATTTAGGGAATTCAGCACTGATGCCAGCTTTGTTAATACAGTTTCCAACAGGAAATTTCCTTGATGTTGTTCCTATGCCAAAACAGGTGATAATAACTCTGCTTTATGAGACTATATATGTATAAGAAAATGCAAAGGCAGTTTAGAGGTGAAGTTCTTGGGTTATGAGGGCTTTGGCCTAATCAGTGCATTAATTCCTTGATAGAAATCAACTGAGTGGTAACTGTCAGTAGTTGGGGTGTGAATGGAGCATATGGGTCATTAGGGGGTGTGCCTTTGGGATATATATTTTGTTCTTGGTGAGCAGAGGAGCTCTGTCTTTCTCTGCTTTCTGGTATGATGTTCTGTTTCTATTCAATGTCCCTTTAACAAGGTTTCAAAAATGTGATAATCATGGTCAATTGAACTTTAAAATATAAGAACAATGACATTTCAAAACTCAAAAATAAATAAATTGAAACAAAAATGTTGCTTTGGTTGCTAATGTTTTAAATCTAATGAAAAATATTTTGAAATCTTTAACAAAACAAATTGAAATTCTGAACTCCTAATTTGGTGTACATTTCTTTTTTCAATTTTTTTTCCAAATTCACCGTAAAAGAATCAAGGTGAAAATGTATAGTTTCTGAAAGTAAAATGATAAAGAAAAGTAGTTAAATTAATTTAAACTACTTTGCTATCAAGGAGCAAAACAGAAAAAAAAAAAAAACTTAATAAGCATAGTAATCTTTATATCCAATCAATTAGTAATTCATTAAAAGAAATAGGCAAACTTGGAAAAGAAGTAAAAGATAAAATTATAAATTGTTTGATAATACAATTAAGAAGATAGTACAGTTTAAATAGTATGCAGAAAAAATTTAATTTCCTGCTGATCTGACATGAAAAGTAACAAACAAAGATAACAGGAAACTTATAATATAGCACTAGAGTAAGTCTGTATTATGACAAACTGGTTAATTATTGTTGTCAGTTCAAGAAGTTTTTAAAATTAGTTAATACAGATATATTTTAATGCCCTGAAATTTTGTAGTTTCTGTATGTTACAGACTTCATAGATGCTCTCAAACATTTGTTAGTCCTTCTAAAAATTTACAGAGCATTTCTAATGAAGTAGAAGATACTTTTCTAATCAATCAGTAAACCAACCAACCAGCTACCACCACCAACAAAAAACCCATTATGATTAATTTTGCTGGAGAAAAGAACAAATTATCCCTCCATTATTTTTAGAAAATCATTGTTATATGGAAAATGTTTAAAAATATACATCCAAGAAAGGAAAAGGGGAAAAATATTATAAGGGAGTGTCAGAAAAAATATTATAAGGAAATTATTTAATTCAAGACATTATTATTTTCTTGGGTTCTGTAGTGCTTGTGCTATTTATCAGCTGTTTTTCAATTTCTAATTTGTTGTGGTTTTTGTTTTCGTTTTAAACAAATGCTTATTTTTGTAAGTAATTTCATTTCCCGTGCCATTAAAAAGAAAGTTTCAGGGTCCATGGAACCTGGGTTCATCCCAGGTGGCTCCCCAATTTGCCTTACTTGAACTCTGCTGTTTCCTCGGAGTGGAGATCTCTGTCCCTCATCAGTGAAGTCTTCCATGACAACAAAATAAAAATGTCAACTCTTTTATGCTCACTTCCAGTCACCCTCTATTTTTTTTTTCCTATGTAAACGTTATTCCTGGCACTTACCATTCTCCATGGAATGTAAGATCATTGAGGGGGATCCACTGAGTGTTTTAGGAATAGCTGTAACTTCTGACACTAGGAGTGTGGCAGGCTTATAAATCATCAGAAAAAGTGAATTTGGAACACAAGTAATTATATATAATATATGTATAATATACATGTGTGCTTCCATTAATATAAATATATATATTTATTTTTTACTTACTTCTACCACCATTTTATGAACAATGAACTTCATGGTAGTGTTTAAATATAGCAAATTATTATTTGGAAAAAAAATTGAGCATATCATTAAGCAACCATATATATTGCACAACTTTTATCCATGAAGCATTGGACTAGTTTAAATCTTAAGAAAATGTGAATTTTAAATGGTTCGTACTCTAAATACTTATAGTGTTTTATGGAAAACAGGCACATCCAACCACCACATGTAGAAATCAATTGCGTTTCATTAAAATTATTGAAGTAAGAACTACAAAAACTTTTTTTAAATTTGGGGGAAAAAAAGAACTCAGTTTCAGTCCCTTTAATTACTTTATTGTTTTATGCAGCCAGATTTTAGTTTTAAAGATGTAAATGTCATTTAAATGTACCTCATTCGTATTGTCAATTCTTGGGTGAGAAACGTGGGAGTTGGCACAGTTGTACCAGGGTCAGTACTTCCAAAACCCTAAGTCTTTTAAAAAACAATATATGTGAGCCACAGTATTTAAAATCTGAGAAAATTAAATTAATTCTTTTTTTCTCTTCAATATGCTAAGTGAAATTTCTTAAAGTTAACATTTATTAAGAAAATCATTTCTAATATTTTGATAATATGTGAGATTAAAATAACCTTGATTATATCTTTATTGATTTTTTTTTTATTGTTAGTATAAGATTATTACAATAGAGTCTGAAATAACACTGTTCTCTATCCATTTTCCCACGGTAGAATGGAGCAATTTGAAGATATTCAGAAGGTTGTTGTATAACTCACTATCTAATATTTAGTAATAATGAAAACTAGTATGTGATTTTACTTTTGTCTTGCTCATGGTAAACTCATGCAATTTTGAACACTACTAGCTCCATCACATGGACAACTCTGTGAACTTAGGCTGTTTAGTTGATATCTGCAAGGTATATTTTCCTTGTCTATAAATTGATCTTAATAATTACACAATTCTCAAAGGACTCTTATAAAGAATACAGCAATACATTAATTTGAAGATCATAGCATAGAACTCTATGTAGTAAAACTCAAAAAATATTGGGACACCATCTAGTAAATTTTACTCTGACATTCCAAGGGGAGGGTTTTATTTGTCACCTGTCCTGTATATATCTATGGGTATCCTGATAAAAAAGATGTATAAAACTTTTTCTGTCCTAGGAAGAAATTGGAGCAAGAATGCCAACAGAGAAACCAATACTTTCTCTGGAAACACATCTCAGAGAGGTCCTGGTACAGTGAGATTCTTGTGGGAGAAGTTTACAATATTTAGACTGTTCTTTGTTTCTTGCATAAAATGCGGATAAGCATGTATCACTTACTGGTGAGAAGAAAGTCACCAGTATATTATGCCTCCTCTATAAATGTCAGAAATCATCATGCTGTACCCACACTCATTATGTGGGGTGAGCGTATTTAAAAATTGCAATTGTCATAAGCTATAAACGACAGTGTTAAGTGAGACATTCATCTCCTCTCAAGTTTTTCTGTATAATCTAGATAAATGGATGTGAGCATTATCTTGTACATCTGGAAAGCCAGATGCTCAATCTATTGTGTTGACACTGCCTTGTATCTAGCCCTCTCATGGGGCAATGGCCCTCTGTCCTCTATCACTCATCCAGTGCACCTGGAATAGAGCAAGAGTCCAGTTTAATTTTTAGTGCTATGTTCATAGATGACAATATATTATCCATTAAAATGGACAAAATTAAAGCACCTCTTGCCATGAGATTATAACACTCATTATCCAGGTGGTAAGTATCTCTGTGCACACTAGACCAAGTCCTCTTCTAATCTTGACTTCAAACTCAGCTACTAACATTTTCTCCATACTAATCCTTGTTCCGAATGATTTCAATATCTCAAGATAACACTTCCAGTTTCTTGGACACATTAAGAGTAGAATAATGAGACCATTCTACCCCAGGTACAAGTAATAAGGGGTAAATTGTCTGTAGAGGATTTTGAAACAATAATAAAACTGAGTAAATTTGTTCTGCTTGTTACCACCATGTGGAACCATTTCTACATAATGTCAGTGTTTAAAAATCTTTTTATGGGTTACATCTAATCAGATGTACTTGCTATTAGCTTTAAAAGGTCTATATTTAGCTTCAAATGACCATAGTTTTGTTAATTTTCTTTAATAAACATTTTCATGCATATGGAAGCTCATTAAGAGAACTCCCAATTACACACAGTTGGCCCCTACACATTTAGAATTATATTCATGTATTAATTTTAAGGAAATGTTCATAATAAATTAGAATTGTTGAAATATTTTGTGCTCTCCCTGATACCACATGTCACAATATTAGTAGTCAGTACTTTTACATAAGTATCAATAAAAGAAAATTTAAAGCGTGTGTGTGTGTGTGTGTGTGTGTGTGTGTGTCTGATAGTTGTATCAATGAATTTTTTGGTTGTTACTCCAAATAATTTTGTGCATAGAGGAAGGGACAAAATCATCTGACTGAGTATTAAATATTCTAGGTACACCGCTGCTTGGAAACTCAACTTATTTTTCTCAAAATGTTTTCTATTCATACTAACACAACAGCCTATGCAAAACATAGACTGGGCATCTTTATTTCCAGTGGCAGCTATCCTCCACAGTTATACATTTAATCATTTACATTTGAGCAGTACCTCTTATCTTTCAGGGCCATTCCCGCTGTGACAATGACTCTGTGATTTTCTGTTCAATCAGTTTGTGTAATCCATTGAACATATCACTTTTTCATGAATATTCTCCCCACTTTTCAAACTTCCCTCTTTATCTAATTTTGTTTCAAAGGTCTATCCTTTTAGTTAATCCCTTGTGTATATAATCAACTCTTAGTCTCTTTCTTTTTAATTCTCCTGTTAAAACTAAATGCTGATAAATTCAATTCTTCACCAACTCTCAGCAATTCCTTAGGTACATGAACTTGCTGGAGTAGCCCATTATCATTATGACAATCTCACTTTAATTAATGACTATTATCCCAGCCTTACTGCTTGTGCATAGATCATTTACTATACTGAGTCTTCCAGGATTCTGTTTTTAACTACTATTTTCACCAACTTTCAACATCTCCTCCCCCAGCTTCCTTCTGAACTGACCGTCTTATTTCATTGAGAAATTATTGCAAGCACATTCCTCAAGTTTCCATCCTGATACACTCCCATCTGCCTGCATCTGTCATCATGCACTTTGCACCCCCTCCTTCTGTTTCCAGAGATGAGCTGTGCCTATTCCAGGCATGTCAGTCCCCCGGCTTTGCATGAAATCTTACCTTTCCTTGTGTCTCAGGAAAGTAGATCCAACAACTCTCTCATCTATCTCTACACTATATTGACCTCTTGGCTGAAACATGCCTATCACTCTCTCTCCTGTTATATGAGGAATACAGATATTCAGTATCCCCATCAATTGATTCCAGAACTCCTTGATACCAGAATCTGTGGATGCTTAAATCCCTTACATAAAATGACACAATATTTGCATGGACCCTACACACATCCTCCTGAATACTTTTAATCATCTCTAGATTACTTATAATATCTAATACAAGGTAAATGCTATGTGACTAGTTGTTCTGTGTTGTTAAGGGAATAGCAAAAAGAACAAATCTACATTTCAGTACAGAAGTAGTTAAAAAAAAATTTTCAATCTGAAGTTGGTTGAATCTGTGTATGCAGAACCTAAGCATATAGAGGACTGACTACATTGTTTCAGCTTCCATATGACAAGGAAAATTAAACAATGCCCTTGATCATGTTTTCTTATACAACTACCATCCTGTTTCTGTCCATCTAACAACAAATTACCTTAGAAAAATTTTTTTCCATATTAACATCCTCCAATTATTTTATGCTCATATTTTCTTAAACTCATTTAATTAGCCTTTAATATCCATCACTTATCAATAACTTTGGGAATGACCACCAGTCTTCCATGTTGCTTTATCTAGTGGTCAATTCCCAGTCATCATCCTTTTTGATTTCTCACACCATTAACCACTACTTCTTCTTTTAAAGACTTTCTTCACTTGGTTTTGGGCCATCCCTCCATCTCACTTTCTCCCTTATTCTTTCTCAGTTTCCTCTGTGAATCCTGGTATTTTCAGAGATTTCCCAAGTTCAGGCTTCAGTGGCATGTCCAGACCTAGTAACTCCTCTGTTCCTTCTGTAACGGCATCACCTATTTTCTATATAACATCATTCAGGATTAAAATTTTGCATAAAATCACCCCACTAAGGAGTATAAGTGTGTATGACTTGTCTGGAACTTTGTCTTGCTCTTTAGTCTCAGCAACCAATTTAATATATCCACAGAGATATCTAATAGAATTATGAATTAAATATTGCCAAACCAAAGTCCTGTCACTTTTATATTAAAATCTGCTATTGTGACAATATTCACAATATTGAGATACTGTATCTCAGTAGATGGTAATCTTGTCTTTCAAGGTATTGAAACTACAGATTCTTAGTGAACTCATCTTTTTCTCTACCATGGCTCTCCTACAATCCCTAACAGTTATGCCTTAGAATTATCCCCTCTCCCTTGTAAAACACTCCATGGTTACCAATCTGATCTCAGCAACTATCATTTCTCACCTGATGGTTTTTAAAGCATCTTTAATAGATACCCCTGCTTTTATTATTCTTCCAACCACATGCCAATTTATTCTTAATAAAGAAGGCAAAAGTCCATTGTTTTGCAATGTAAATCAAGTCACCTTACTTAACAAAGTGAGGTGCTCTCAATGATTCTCCATTGCCCTCTGAGTCAGAGCCAGTTTACTCCATGGCCAACACCATTGCAAAGATCAGACCTAGTGACACCTCCATTAACACCTCCCCTCTCCCAGCTTCTCCCGGGGCCTGTCCTCTCCCCATGTGTTTTCCTTAAAAACCAAAATGTCCCCAAGTCAGTGTCTTTGTATATTTTTTTTCCTTTACCTTGATAGCTCTCCCCATAAATATCTAAACAACTCACATCATTACACTGTAGAAATATTAATGTGCCTGATTACAGAGTTTGGGGAGATACTCAAAAAATGACTTCAGAAATTTTAGCTTCCTAAAATAAAAAATCTATATATTTTAAACTCTGCAACAGTTTTTTTTTTTCTCCTCAAAAAGGATTTTCAGAGAGCTGAGCAAGAATTATATACTCAACATAAATTTCCTTAATGGGAAATTTAAGTTTTTTTCAAGGGTAATATGTACTAAAGACTTATTTTCCTTAAGGATTGATGGAAGAACCTAACAGTATAAGATGCAAACCTACTGGTTTTACTTGCCACAGCATTCAGGTAGTGGTTGCTCTCCTCATTTTCAGGACATAAAACCAAGACCATAAACTCTGTAATTAGCTCAAGATGACAAAACCTAAGAAAATACTTAGGCTGAAAAAGAAGATCAAAATCATTGCAAAATTGATGGATCTTTTTATTTCTCAAAATTATTTTTGAAGCAATTATGAAAAGCTGAAATAAGTATAGCCTCTTTCTTCTTAGGAGGTAAAATTTAGTCTGCAATCTTTTGGTTTTAATAAAGCATTTTTCCTGTGACCTTGATTCACCCAAAGTAGTAATAACTATCCTTAAAAATTATTGTGAACTTATTATATGAACAATATGGTGATTCTAGTGGCAAATACTCAGTTTTTTTTTTTTTTTTTTTTTAATGTCTATATACCCGAGAGAGAGGGATTTGATAAAAGATTTGGGTGAATGAAAAGTATTTTCAATAAAGAAGTACATAATATATTGTCATTACTTTTAGGGAACATAAAACTTATTGGAAAAAAGAGAAAAATATACCAATCTCTTGTTTGAGCAATTATACTCTGTACCATGTGATTTCTGGTCTTATCTTTGTTATCATGATCATCCATCACCTTATGCATTAATGTGTTTTATTTTCATTATTTTCTGAAGGTTTTCATGATTGATTTATTAATAGGCATATTCCGTACACTAAACTAAATTGTCTTGATATTGCAAGTGATTAATCATTTTAAACTAGCTATTTTTAATTTCTGTTTATTTTTATATAGGAATTGCATATTACTTTGATTTCCTAGATAGACTTGTAAAAGATATTTAGCATAATGCTATTCATAGCAATTTGTTTGTGATAAATTGAATCAAAGATTTAGTTTTGAATTATATTCTTTTTATAGTCTTTCATTTAAAATGACTAGAAAAAGTAGTTTCCTGTGCTTGAGTTTTACCTTTGTATCTATCTTATAAATTCATCTTTACACTTTACTTACCCATTTCTATTTCTCCTTGTGAAACTCTCAGTGGCATTGAGAACACTTTATTACTGATGTACAACAAGGTAATGCACACCAACCATTCTTGAAATTTCTAGTTATACCTTCAAAGAGAGTAATATTATAATAAGCAAATTAAAGAGCCATGAAAAAGTAACAAAAACAAGTTTCTGTCAAAGGAATAAATGGTAGTAACAGAAAATGAGCCACCTGTTTCTCATTAAGCAAACAAGTGATGTGGCATATAATTCAGTGGCTGAAAAATGTGTTTTGCATCCTAGGATCTCTTATAACACTAGAATTTTAGACTTTTGAATGTGATAGCAAGGGAGCAATGTACCATAACAGTCTATTACAGGATCTTCAGTGTAGTACAGAAGGATCCTCAGAAACAGAAGTCATTTTTCAGGTGATTGTAGAAAATGTTCTTCTGTTTTACCCCTAGAGTTAGCAAAGAAAAAAATCAGCAGCAGCTGCCCCGTAATAGAGGTCACATCTTTTGTCCTTGCTGGAATAGTGGTTCTCACACTTTGGCATGTATCAGAAGCACAAGGAAGACTTGCTAAAACAAAAGGTGGTGGTTATACCTTCACATTGCTGGCTCAATAGCTTTGAGGAAGGGACCCAGACTTTGCATTTGTAGCAAGTTCACAGGGGTATTGATGCTGTTGCTCCAGGGATCACACCCCGGGAAGCACTGCTAGAAAATCACTAAGGGAAATGGAAAGAGTTCTGAAATAGTTTTTAAAAACTACTATGAACATTAAATAGATGTCTGAGCACACCTATAATAATAAACATTATATAATTTTACATAATTAGAAAACATGATTTGCCTTAAATTTTAAGTAGGTATAGAACTAAAGTAAATGGATATTCAACTTGAAAATTGAACAGTTAGCTCATAGTTCTGCCCCATAGGGATTTTTATAATAAGCACACACACACACACACACACACACACACACGTGTGCATACACTCACATCTATTTGTGGGTGTATATTTAAGAATAATGCTTTGCCAAAAATTACACTCCTTTCTAGTAAAGGCTATCCAAAACCCTATAGACACTGTGAGAACAAACAATATAATAATGCACACAAATAAGAAACACATGTGCACATATGTCACAGAAAGTGACAACAAAAACCAGTATTGGGACAATTGGGAAATATAGCAAAAGAAGAAAAGAAGGTGGTTCACCATTTGACCCAGTTGACCCAGTTATCCCAGTCCTTGGCTTATACCTAAGGACTTAAAATCAGCATACCAAGTGACACAGCCACATCAATGTTTATAGCAGCTCACTTCACAGTAGCTAAGCTATGAAATCAACCTAGGGGCCCTTCAACAGATGAATGAATAAATAAAATGTGGCATATACACACAATGGAACATTACTCAGCCATAAAAATTAATGACTTTATGGCATTTGCAGGTAAATGAATGGAGCTGGAGAATATCATGCTAAATGAAATAAGCCAATCCCCAAAAAACAAAGGCTGAGTGTTCTGATATGCAGATGCTAACACTCAATAAGGGTGTGGGGAGAGGGAAGAATAGAAGTTCAATGGATTAGACAAAGGCAAATGAAGAGGGGGGATGGGAATAGGAAAGACAGTAGAATGAATAGGACATAACTTTCCTATGTTCATATATACGTACACCACCAGTGAAACTCCACATTATGTGCAACCACAGGAATGAGGTCTTCATTAGAATAAGTTACACTCCATGTATGTATAATATGTCAAAATACAATCTACTGTCATGTGTATCTAAAAAGAACAAATGAGACATAAGAACAAATGAGCAGGTGGTTCTCTTCAATAGACTTTGACCTCCTTTAGGCAGGAGCAGTGCTTGGTATTCATACACACCGCATTTTCTAGTCACTGTGTAGTAAAGACATCATGTTTTGTTTCTTCAACAAAAAAAAGGGCCTCGACATTTGTGTTTCCATGCAATGGTGGCATTATGTATAATTCACTCAATCTGGAGTCTACACTTAAAAATAACTGAGTTTAAAGTGGTCATTCAATTACGTTAGATTAATGAAAGATAATGGCAGGACATATCCAATGTAGAAAGTAGACAGAGCAGGGTCCTAAACAGAAATTCTGCTCCTGTTGTAAAAATTAATTCATATACAAATAATTCTATTAGTGAAGCCAGAATTAAGGACAGGTAGTTAGTGTAGAAATAGGGAATCGGGTCAATTCGAGGAAATGAAGCCATGAAGCCATCTGCCTTTGGAAGTTGGAGACTGCCCCTGGAAGAATGGAATGTCAAGTATCTCCAGAGCCCATTGATGACCAAATTTACCTGCCTTTATCAAGGACTGCAAGCAAGGAGCTGCTAATTAATGCCCCCTGGGCCCTTATCTGCCTGAATCACCTTGGCCCTCCCCCTGCCCATGGCTTCTCACTTAATGCAAAACCGGGCCTAGTCATGTAGACAGGAAGAGAGCGATAAGGCAGAGAGAACTGGAGAACAAAAGAGACTTTAACCTATAAAAGATGTAGGGTGCGCTCACTTCTTGGGACTTTAGAACATCAGCCATGGCCCCCTTCTTCCTGCCGGGAGAAGTCTGTACTATTACCTTTAAATAAACCTGCTTAATATGCTTGCCTTGGCGTGCTTCTCTAGTGTTCAATCTTCAACATTAGAAGAAGCAGAACTCGTCACCGGTAAACGGCGGTATCAGATTTGGAGGCCCCAGCGAGATTTACGCCAAGGTAAGTAAGCTTCTCTCTCCACACACCCCACATCTGTTTGAGGTGCATCTTTCTTTCTGTCTCTTTATTTTTGGAGGGCAAAATGGGCACCCGTCGGCTACTTAAATGCAGTTAGTGCAGCCGCCATCCTTAAGACTCGGGTGAGAGGCTTCCCGGCCCAGGCAAGTTTCCAATCCCCTGCTCTGCAGGCATGTTGGGGCTCTGCTGAAGCCGTTTCCTACTTTTCTGTCCAGGCCCGGAGCGCAATTGCCGCAAGTACACAGTGTCCCTAGTCCTGATCTGCCCAGGATGCGTGGAGGTGGAGGAAGGGTTGGAGCAACTGCGGGGTTCTCGGCCCGGGCTACTCTCGGGTGGACCCCAAAGGTTCCTTCTCCAGACTCCCCCTCCCGACAGCCCTAAAGGGTATCCAGGGTGATCAGTAGACAATGGCACTGAGGGAAAGCGCCAATCACCCTTGCCTCCGTATGGGCTGTACAGTGCACAACACTCCCGCACATCCACTCCCTCCTGGATGCTCCCCTTCCCTTGCCGGTCAGACATTAGGAATTCAAGCTGTAGGATTAAGGCCTGGGATGATTAGTATGAAAATGCCCAGGTTCCCTTTGTTCGCATAGTTAGCCTTCACTAGTCTAGACATCTAAAGTCTCCCCATTACTATTCCCATGCTTAAATGTGCTGTGTTCTCTTTAAGCTGCAAGAGGGAGGCATTTAAAAACCCCTCCCATGTGACCCTCCAAGCAAAGGGTGTTATACGCCTAACAACCAATAGATGTCCCCTCACCCTCCAGAGATTCCTTTAGTCTACAGGGCAAGAAGATAGGTAAAAGGCACACTTTTTACTTTTGTCATCGCTTTTCATAATTAGGAGTTTATTGTGGCAGGAGGAAAGCAGTAATGCCCTTAAGTCTGAATCCTCCCAGGGTCTCTAGCACAGGGCAAACAGGGACCCTAGCACTTTGCCGAAGAAGGCCAGAAATAACTTTGGCAAAGCCAGGTGGTGAGAGACGGGTTTTTCTGGACCGTAAGGAAGCTCAAAGTTAGGGAGACGTCCCTAATACTTCTAACTCAGAAGGGAGCTTCTCTCTCAACAGTATTGCCAGGTTCACCACTAGCCTGCATACTGCTAAATTGCAAATGATCAAGAAAAGTGCCTTTCGTATGTTACCATGCTTGACAGCAATAATCTCTACCATAAGAGGAGAAAGCCTTGAAGAATCGCCCACTAAGGGAGGAAAATCGAGGGAACCCTCCCAACTTAAGCCAGACAAAAATAAATTTAAGGAGGCTTTTGGAGGATCCTAATAAATATTGAGATGTTTCAAAACTTATGCCAGGTATTTGACTTCACCTGGAAGATTATGCTATTAACCATCTAGAGAACAGGCAGTTCCCAGAAACCATCCTAACTGGGATTCGAATAATGAGTAGAATGCCAAAAAACTATTATGCAGCCTTCACGAAAGTCCTGCTATTTTCATGGGGAGACTTAGGAAAGCAATAAGAAAGCACACCACTCTGAATCCTGGATCCATAAAGGGCCACCTACTTTTAAAGTATAAATTTATCATTTAGTCAGCCCCAAATATTTAGAGGAAATTTCAAAATTGGCACGTGGCCCTGATCAATCCTCAGATGATCTTCTCCAGCTTGCATCTTCCATTTTTAATAGACATCAAAGGAAAGAAAAGGGAACATATAGGCAAGAAAAAGGACTTATTAAAGATCATTCAAACTGATAGAAACTTTTAATGCCTTGCAATAGCCCATGCAATTTGCCTATTTAGGAGTTAAAAAGCAAACTGCCTAGTCCAAAACCTTAGAATAATGAAGCAGTAATTTCCCCCATCCTGTAGTTCTTAATCCATACACTTTTATCTTGGATTCCAACTGCTGCTTGGTTTACTAAGTGAGATTTAAAAGATGGCTTTTCCTGTTTATGCTAGACTCTGCATAGCAATTTGTTTGCCTTTAAGGAACCAGATACTGTATCTCAACTAACCTAGACAGTATTGCCTCAGGATTTAGATGGCCCTCACCTGTTCCGGACAAACCTTAGCTAAGGACTTAACAAAATTCAGAGATAAAACATCTGTGATTGTTCTCCAGTAAGTAAAGTACATCCTTTATGTGCCTCCACCCAGGAGGAATATCAAAAGGCCATTGCAGAACTCCTAAACTTCTTAGCTAATAGGAATTAAAAGATCTCAAAAAATAAAGCTTAATTACATCATCAACAGGTTTAATACTACAGGAAATAGCCACCATAGGACAATATTCTGCCCCAAGAAGGGGCCTTACTTCAAGCTCCTGTCCTCAGCTTACCTATGAAGCAAGATTTAACCTGTTTGTCACAAAGGGGAAATAAATCCTGGATAGGCAGCCATAGGCAACTCAATAACCAATGGCATATCTCAGTGAGAAACTTAGCAAATTAGCTTCATTCTCAAAAGTAATGGAAAATAAGGTCTCATAATTTTCTTTGACATCCAACCTGTCCTGATGAGATGACTAAAATGCCCTAGGCACAAGGTTTCTGTTAAAACCTGTTAGATCCTTCCAGATCTCAGTCAAGGCTTACATTGAAATGTAAATAGGAAGCCTAAAGGCTCTGTAGGAGACCGGTCTCAAACCCAAGGAAAAAAAAGGTAAAAAGAGCCTTACCTAAACTCCAGCAAAAGTAAACTTTATGGTGCTTTACTAAAGTAATTAACGGCCGTATCATTTTTCCAGGACTCTTGTTTTTTTTAATTCTATATTTTTTTGAGCTCATGATTTTTTTGATCAGTTCTATTTTTTTATTCAACTAGAGTTTTTGAACATCTGTTACATTGCAATTGAGATTCACCTATAAAGTTACAAGGCCTTTGATTTTGTGTTATTTGTATGTCATGCTGTCTGGTGTCATGTTTTGTCTGTATCAAAACTGAGCGCTCCTAAAATTAAAATTTAAAAATGGATCCAAATACTTTTAATTCACATGATTTAAAGGTTCAATTCAAATTGGGTAAACTAATGAAAGTAAAATGTCTTTGAAAATAACTCACAAGTCTGTAGGTGGTCAATCTAATAAAATATTGATGTTAATAAAATGTCTAATATCAATTGTTTCTAGGACTTTTCTTCAACAGGAAAGAGACAGCAAATACTGTTCAGGACACTTGTCTGATTTCTTGGTTTTTACAGAATAAGTGAATTAGAGTTAACATGTATGGGATTACTCAAATGTGTTTGTAGAGACATCTGATTAATTTACAAAGTTAAAATGCTAATTGTTAAATAACATCAAGTACTCTTAACTCCTTAAATTCCATGGGGTAACATACTTAAATATTATTGGTGTTTTCATAGGTTAGGTTGGTAAATAAAAGGGTTTAAACTTGCTTTGTGTCATCACTAAACTAAAAACAAAGTTACTAAGAGTTATGTCCTAACAAGTGCAATTCTATATACAAAGGGTCCCAAAAGTTTCAACTGTGTTTCAATTAGAGTACTATAAACAACAAAATATTTAATCTTATTAAAATAGAGCAATTTATCTAAATTCAGAAATTTCATAAGAGTTGTTTCAGAATGTGAACAAACAGGGGTCAACAAATAGGAAAGAGAAAATAAAAGGTTCTGGGTATGGAAATATATTTAGTAAAAGGAAAAAGGAAATGTTTCTGGGTAAGAAAGTGCTTGTGTGATGAAATACATGAGGGTCTAAGTAAGTGCTAAGAAAGTCTGTGTAAGTAAAGGGCAAGTTTCAACAACTTTGTGTGAAACAGCTAAAGCTATTTAAGGTTTTTCCTAAGGTGAAATACTAATGTTCTGATATAAACCAAAGTTTTATCTATATGGTAAAATGACAAGGATTTCTTAGAAACACTAATTTACTCTTTGTGTCTATTAAGTTTTTTTCTTTAGAACAATTAGTCTTAAAAATTGGGGTTTATCCAATTATGGTTAAACAACTGTTAGAATATTGTACTATGTTACAGAGTCTAAATTTTTCTTTAAAAACTAAATTTGGTAAAATGAAAGTGTCAAGGTAATTGTGAAGTGGTCACTAGTTGTATATTAAATGTGTTCATATTTTTCAGGTATACAAGTTTTAAAGCAGGGAATTTATCCAGCTGCTATTCTCCAGATTAAACTTGTCTGTAATGGTAATTTTAAGCTTATAAAGAGTAAATTTTATTGGGGATTAATTTCTATCATTTAATGTTCTATTATAGGACCTGTTATCAATAGGGTATATGTAAAATTGGTTATATTTTACACTGAGATAAAGAATTTCAAATGTAAATGTATTTCTAAACATTAGAGCCTGACTTGTTTAAAGGTTAATTTTGTGAAACATGAAAATATTTTGCCACTTTGACACACAAAAGGAAAGTTAAAAACTCTCTCAGCCTTTCTTTGATTCATGTTTTAGGTACAATGTTAAATTGTGTCAATTATAAAGTTTATATAGACTCAGGAAACAGTATATGTAAACTACTTAATGATATTTAAGGAAGAAGCAAAGATCAACATCAGAATTAGAACACTTAAGATCTGTAAAGAGCCACACCTTACCTGAGATAAGGCTCTGCCTCCCACCTTACTGCATGTTAGAGTGACTCCAAAATAAGTCAGACTTCAGCTTATTTAAAGTTATATGATCTCAAATAGGGAATATAATGTGGTTCTCAGTCAAAATTCAAGATAGCTATTATACAAGCAGAATATATTTTTACTCTTGCTAATTTCATTTTGTAAAACTGTTACCTGTTAATGTTTTGCAGAAGTAGGTGCTTCAAGAACATGCAACCTAGGTAACTTGTGATAATAAGCCATCACCTAACAGATAGTGGTAACTTCCAGAACTAATACAGACTTCAGTTAGATAAAAGGGTAAATAACTAAAGTTATGGACATTGAAGTTAAAGCCCAGTACTCTTACTTTATGACTGGTGAGACTGGCTTGCTGGATGATTAAGATCAAACTTAGAGATTGGAATTAAATACAGAAGGCAAGATAGACCAGTATTTGGAACTTTTGCTTTCAGTCAGCCTGAACCCACGAACAAGAGAACTTCTCTAAGGAGCTTTGCAACTCTGGGTCACACAACCTCCTGATCAAGGAGATTGTTGAGACTAGAGGATGAAAAATCACTCAGTGCATCTGCTGCAGAGGAGGGTCATGGAAAAAGGGAGACATCCCTTAATGCTTCCAAAGGAAGTCACCTCATCAAGGAGACCCTACCTAACCAATGGCACTGGTGGAGCTAAGAAGCTGCCCTTAAGTTCTCTACAAGTGGTCCCTGTGGGAACTCAGCTGACTCTTTAACAAGACAGGAACCAGGTCAATTTGACCAGCTTGATCTTAGACACCCAGCAAAACAGTGAAAACCAAAATATAATCATTCTTGGGCATTTAAAAGAAAATAATAGTTAAATGTAACTTAAGATGTACACTTGTATTAGCCCACTAGAATAAAGACTGGAAGCTACAAATGAAAGAAAGATTCTTCAGCAAATGTGCCTGATAACTATCAAGAGAAACTGCCAGAGTCAGAAGTTTTTAGTCAGTTTAAGGCCTGCAGACCTTCCTAAGCTACTCAGATAGACTTAACCTATGTTTGCTCATATGATTATCTAGCCCTAAGTAACAAAAGTATAGAGCTCTCTACTAAACACAGGTTATACCAATAAAGGGATATTATTACAAAAATCAGATGACATTAAGTAGCTTAACTATATTTTTTTTGGGATATCTATGACATTAAGAGTTAAATGTTGTGTTTACATTCCTGATAACCTGGACAAGGTTAAAGTCCCCAAATAAAGGCCTTGTCCTCTCCAGCCTTTGCTAGGCCTAGTTATGGGAACAATTTCTCAGTTCTTCCACCTCCTGGTGAGAGATTGACTTCTGTCATTTTCATGACACTCAGTGGCATGTTTCAGATGCTGCAACATTTACTTTGTACTAATCTCATTTCAGTACTCATGTCTTTTTGTTCTTCTATCATAGAAGCACCCACCCCCAGATGACTTTACAACCTGCTCTTCCCCAACCAGACTTCTACCTTGGACCCCTCGATTGACCCGATTTTAAAAAAAGGAACTCCAAACTGCTTGCCCCTCGCTGCCCCCTTTCAGCTTTGAAGCAGCCAGAACGACCGATGCCCCCTTTTCCTTAAAGCAGTTAGGAGTTCCTATAGCTAAAGGGGGGAATGAAGCCAGAATTAAGGACAGGTAGTTAGTGTAGAAATAGGGAATCGGTCAATTCGAGGAAATGAAGCCATGAAGCCATCTGCCTTTGGAAGTTGGAGACTGCCCCTGGAAGAATGGAATGTCAAGTATCTCCGGAGCCCATTGATGACCAAATTTACCTGCCTTTATCAAGGACTGCAAGCAAGAAGCTGCTAATTAATGCCCCCTGGGCCCTTATCTGCCTGAATCACCTTGGCCCTCCCCCTGCCCATGGCTTCTCACTTAATGCAAAACCGGGCCTAGTCATGTAGACAGGAAGGGAGAGATAAGGCGGAGAGAACTGGAGAACAAAAGAGACTTTAACCTATAAAAGATGTAGGGTGTGCTCACTTCTTGGGACTTTAGAACATCAGCCATGGCCCCCTTCTTCCTGCCGGGAGAAGTCTGTACTATTACCTTTAAATAAAACCTGCTTAATATGCTTGCCTTGGCGTGCTTCTCTAGTGTTCAATCTTCAACATTAGAAGAAGCAGAACTCGTCACCGGTAAACGGCGGTATCATTAGCAATGCACTATTTTCTCTTCATTAGTGTAAATAGTCATTAAAGTTAACATAAGCTTGATAAAAAGAATCTGTGAACAGTTGTATAAACAAAGAAGGACAATTTTCTGCAAATAATAATTTCAAAGACAAGATCAGATCTGCACATGTGGTTGTAGAAAAACATTAAGAAGGTGTTGTGTAAGATTACCAGAATTGAAGAAATAAATTCAGAAGCAGATTAGGTAATTTTTTTACATCATAAAATGCTTCTTCAGTTACTCATATTATACTTGAATGTCTAGGCAAATATTTCTTGCCAATGTATTCAACTCAATACTCTGATGCTTTGATTTGGTTGAACAAGTAACTTCCCAAATAATGTTGCCTATCCTAAAGGTATCTTTCTTATTACTTATTATTTATATTAGTAACTTAGCTATACAACATTTTCTTAGATTTAGAACATACCATTCCCTATATCATGGATATCACACATGATAAACAAGATATGATCCCTTCAAGCTCATGAAAAAGGAGGCCCAAACTCTTTAGGCTCCAGGAAACCATAGTTTAGAGCAGATGTCACCAAATTTCTGCAAACTGTAATATACATTTAGTTCCTTATTTCTTTTCATTTTGCCCAAGCACTAAAAATATAATTTTAATATTTTAATGATTGTTAATATTTTAATGCAACAGAAATATTGTGTGGCCTGAAAATTTAATGCATTGACTTGGATAGCTGTTATTTAAGAAATATGCTAACATTTGGTCTTAAGATTTGGTTTTTAAAATGTATCAGTTTGAAGATATCCCATTATTTATAATGCAAGGAGAAAGCAGGAGCACTTTATGCATAAATGTATTAACAGATAAGCTATTAAATGTGTATATTTATGCATATATATTATGATAATAGGCACTATGAAATTTTTTAATTAACTTTTTTCAAAAAGTTTTATTTTTCTAATTAGTTATACATGACAGCAGAATGCATTTCAATTCATTGTACATGAATGGAACACAACTATTTATTTCTCTGACTGTACAGGATGAAGAGTTCATACCATTCCTGCGATCATGGAAGTACCTAAGTTAATGATGTCAATCTGATTCCACCATCTTTACCACTCCCCTGGCCCCTTCTCTCCCCTCACTGTTTTCTGCCCAATCCAAAGTTCTTCCATTCATCCCCTCACATCCATTATAAATCAGTATCCACATTTCAGAGAAAATATTTGACCTTTGTTTCTTTGGAATTGGCTTATTTCGCTTAGCATGATATTCTTCAGTTCCATCCGTTTATCTTAAAATGCCATAATTTTGTTCTTTAAGGCTAAGTAATATTACATTGTGTATATATGCCACAGTTTTTGATCCATTTATTGATCTAAGTTGGTTCCATGGTTCAGCTATTGTGGATTGAGCTGCTATAAACATTGATGTGGTTGCATCACTATAGTATGCAGATTTTAAGTCTTTTGGGAATAGACTGAGGAGTGGGATAGTTGGGTCAAATGGTGGTTCCATTCCAAATTTTCTATGAAATCTCCAGAGCAGTTGCACTAATTTGCAGTCCCACCAGCAATTTATGAGTGTACCTTTTCCCCCACATCCTCATCAACATTTATTGCTTGTATTCTTGAACATTGCCATTCTGACTGGAGTGAGATGAAATCTTAGAATAGTTTTGATTTGCATTTCTTTAATTTCTAGAGATGTTGAACAGTTTTCATGTATTTGTTGATCGATGTATGTCTTCTGTGAGTGTCTGCTCAGTTCCTTAGCCTAATTATTGACTAGGTTATTTGGTTTTTTGTTGTTAAATTATTTGAGTTCTTTATATATCCTGGACATTAGTACTCTCTCTGATGTGTGTGTGGTAAAGATTTTCTCCCACTCTGTAGGCTCCCTCTTCACATTATTGATTGTTTCCTTTGATGAGAAGAAGCTTTTTAGTTTGAATCTATCCCACTGTTGATTCTTTATTTTATTTCTTGCACTTTAGGAATCTTGTTAACAAGTCAGGTCCTAAGTCAATAACTGTTATACAGATTCAATGTAATTCCAAATAAAATCCCAATTTCTTTCCTTATGGAAATAGAGAAAGCAATTATGAAATGCATTTGGAAAAATAAGAGACCCAGAATAACCAAGCAATCCTAGTAAGAAGTGTGAAGTAGGAGGTATCACAATACCAGACCTTAAACTATACTACAGAGCTATAGTATCAAAAACAGCATGGTATTGGCACCAAAATAGACAGGTAGATGAATGGTACAGAATAGAATACACAGAGACAAACCCACATAATACAGTTATCTCAAAAGGTGTCAAAAATATACATTGAAAAAAAGATAGCCTCTTCAACGAATGGTTCTGGGAAAACTGGAAATCCATATGCAGCAAAGTGAAATTAAGTCCCTATCTCTCACCCTGCACAAAAGACAACTCAAAGTGGATCAAGGACCTAGGAATTAGATCAGAGACCCTGCACCTAACATAAGAAAAAGCAGTATAAAATTTTAAATAAGAGAAAGTTTTTGAGGCCACAAGTTGTCATGTGGTAAAGATTGCCATAAAAATTTCAAGGGAAGTGAATATTTCATCAATATTGGAGTTTAAAACTTTGCTTTTATTCTTTTATTTCACTTAGGTAAATTCATTTAGGAGAAAAATGGCAAAGAAATAGAGCCTTTCACAATACATTTAGCATTAATAGCAATTAATCATTAATCACCTCATTCATATTTCTTCTCTGACAGTTTTGAGATTACATCTTGATAGACCTAATATGATCCTTCAGGGGTGCTTCTTAACTCAAAGGCAGTTTATGATAGTAGTATTTGCTGACAAAGTCAATATAAAACTTCTGTTGGGAAATGTAGACCTAAAAAATTATCTGTTTTCGAGTCTAATTAATCTTATTTCTAGAAAAGTTTTTTCAAACCCTCAAATATGTACAAAAGTACCTCAGTTACTTTCAAAATAAAGTCTTGGATACCATTATGACTCTCATTTTATAGTGTGATAAAATTCCCCATGCATTCAGAGGTATAAGTATCAAAGTCTAAATGCTCTCATGCTCCACTTGCTATGCTCAACAATCACTGTGTCCTCACACCTTAAAGTATGAACATTTTTCACATTCCATTTGTTAGTGGTTTGGTTGAATGTTGCGTTTTTCCAAGCAAAATAAAACCAAAATGATTTTGTACGATTGAATTTTTGAGTTCCCTATATATTCTGGAATGTTAATGCCTTGTCAGTTGAATATACTCTATTTTCTCCCACTCCATAGGCAATTCTTATCTCTGTTGACTGTCCCCTTTTTTGTCCACTTTTGCTTTTGTCGCCTATTCTCTTGAAATCTTATCCAAAAGCTTTTTGTCTGCATTGAAGTCTTGAAATGTTTTTCCTATGGATGTTACTTTTAGTAGTTTTCCAGCTTTAGATCTTATATTAAGTCTTTGATCCATTTTGAGTTGATTTTTGTATATGGAGAGATATGAGAATCTAGTTTCATTCTTCAGTATATGAATACCCCATTTAAGAGATGGTCCTTTCTCCAGTGTATATTTTTATTTAATTTTTCATTTGTTATAATTACTATACATGACTGTAGAATGCATTTATGCATTTTGAAAAATCATAAATGGAGTATAATTCCTCATTTTTCTAATTGCATGTATTCTAGGATCACATTGGTCATGCAGTCATATGTGTACATGGGGTAATAATGTCTGTTTCACTCTACTATCCTCCCTACTCCAATGTATTTCTTTTTGGCACCATAATACATATCAGTTGGCTAAATATATATGGATTTATTTCTGGATTTTCCATTATGTTCCATAAGGCAATGTATTACATTTCTATATCAGAACCATGCTGTTTTGATTAGCATACCTTTGTAGTGTGCTTTAAGATCAGTGTTAAGATGCTTCAATTTTACTTATTTTTTTGCTCAAGATTGCTTCAGATATTCAGGTCTTTTGAGATGGCATATGAATTTTAGGTATTTTTTCTGTTCCTGTGAAGAATGCCAGTGGTATTTTGATTGGAATCACATTGAATCTGTAGACTACATTGGGTAGTATGGATAGTTTAATGACATCAATTCTTACTGTAATGTACAAAGCTGCTCTCCCCACCCTTTCCATTGGAGTCATTCCCCCACCTCCCAACTACTGTCAGTCGGTGAACATCCTAGCTAGCTATTGGTTCATCAGTCAGCTTGCAAGTATCCTTCTCCGTTATTGGTCCCCTGTTAACCTGGCAGAATTCAACTGCTTTAGGGTAGCTACCCTGCCATCTTTTCTCTCTTGCTTTTCTTTCCCCCTGACTCACTTTCTTTCTCCTCCTCGCTTTTCCACTCTCTCTAGCACGCGCCCTTTCTCTTTCCCTTTCTTTTCCTCTCATTTTCTCTCTTACCCTGCAGGGAGACACTATGTTTGCTTAATAAACTCCTTTATGTGATTTCCCATGTCCAGCGTGGTTTTCGTGGGATTCCTTACACTTACAATCTATATGGAATATGATTTAGTCATAAAAAGAATGAAATCTTGTCATTTTCACCAACTGGAGGACATTATGTTAAGTAGAATAAGTCACCCACAGAGTTGCAAATATTGTGTGTTCTTATGTGTAGAAGCTAAATAACATTTATTTTATAGAAGAGAGTAAAATCATTGTTAGAAACCGGGAAGTATATAAGGAGAAAAATAAAAAAGGAAGTAGAAATGGGTACCCAATATAGTTAGAAAGAACAATAATTTCTAGTGTTCTATAGCATCATATAATGACCAAATAATCTGAGTTTGCCATGATTTATTGTGTTTTGTAAAGAACTAGAAGATTTTGAGAGTTCCCAACACAAAGAAATGATAAATGCTTAAGAAGATAGAAATGTTAATTTTCCTCATTTGATCATTATGTATTATATGAATGTATTAAATCATTCCAATATATTCCATGAATAAGTACAATTATTGTGTGTCAATTAAAATTTTGTAAAAGAGGACAGAAATAAATAAGTCCACTGAGTGATTTTTCTTGCATTTTTAATATTTGCTTCTGATCAAATATTTTGATTACTACATATATCAAATTTTTAATTAAAAATGAAGACTCAAAAATAATAATCTCTTTAAAAATAGGGAAAGAACTTGAATAAATAATTCTCCAGAAAAGACATTCAAACATGAAACAATACTTAACATTACTAATCACTAAAGAAACACAAATCAAAAGCATGAGATATTAATTTATACCTTTCAGGATGGCTATTATTAAAATGCAAACAAAAGACAACAAATATTGTCAGGATATCAAGAAATTAAAATTCTTGTACACTAGTGGTGGAAATACAAAATGGTATAGACACTATGGCTTACAGGATGGTGGGTCCTCTAAAAATGGAAAATATAACTATCATACAATCCAGCAATCTCACTACATGATATTTCACTGAGAGATTGAAATCAGGATCTTGAAGGGATATTACTACACCTATGTTCACTGTAGCACTGTTCACAATAGGCAAGATACAGAAACAACCTTAATGTCAATGGACAGATGATTGGGTAAAGGATAGTCTGTACACAGGATGGATATTATTTGGATTTTTTAAAAAGAATATTCTAAAATATGTAGCAATAGGGAGGAATTTGGAACTCATTATGCTAAATGAAATAAGCCAATCACAGAAAGACAAATGCTGTGTGATTTAAGCATATCTAAAACAAACTTATAGAATCAGAGAATGGAATAGTATTAACATGGAATGGACATGGAGGAGATGGGGAGCTGTTAATGGGCATAGTGTTCTCATCAAACAAGGGGAGTAAGCTCTAGAGATCTGCCTTGCAACAGTGTACACACAGCTTACCATAATGTATGGTGAACCTCAAAATTTAAGAGGGTAGATTCAGTTTTCTGACCACAATAAAGTACTTTTAAGTAAAGCCTTGAAAAATATTCTTTTTTTTTATTGTTGAAAGGTTTTAAAAAGTTACACTAAATATTTTTAAAAGAATTATTTGTAAAATCCTGTTTAAAAACTGAAGTACATGACTGTAGATGAAAAAATTCCCCTGTTGTTGATTTTCAGTATTTGGATAGTACAGAAGTGATTTTAATGGATGTGGACATAAACTTTTAAATTTTTATAAAATTACCATTTGAAAATGAGCTTGTATATATGAATATGTTATATCTAAATTTGTTTATTATAAATATTTTAAGACATTTAAAAATTAAATTGCATAATTTCTTAGATAAAAAAATGAAGATCAAATGATTTGAAGTTTACCAAATAAGTGATCAGAATAAGTGTACAAAGATACACAAACCCAAACTAGCACACATAAAGTTGGTGGATATCAAAATGAAAACAGAATTTATCCAGTAGTGTTAGGTATGTACTTGATTTTATTTTTACTTTTGACCTTTGGTATGTTTATCATTTTTTGAAGTCAACATCTATTACCTTTCCAATCTTACAAATTTTTTAAAAATAAAAATCAGTATATTTTTTTTTTTGACCAGTTGAGTGATGGATATTGGATTGAAGATTTTTGGAGCCAGTCTGTCTGGGTTTATATTCCATTTGTCCTTCCTAATACTAAGAAACCTAATGCTAGTTATCCAACTGCTCTAAATCCCAGAATTCTGACCTGTCAAATGGAAATAGTAATAACAATTACCCCCCAGAATTGTTAGTGAGGATAAAAGTTAAGGTTTATGATTTGCTTGGAGTTCTGTTTCTTTTAAAGGAAACAATAAGTATTAGCTATATATTATTATTATTGTTATTCACCACTAGTCTAAAATTATTTCATTATTTTATAATTTTAATCTCCTTTAATTCAAGCATTTTTATGTCATTGTCATTTATTTATTTTATGCCATGAACATCACATATATAATATAGTAAAATTGTTTTAAAAAAGATCTTACTGACAAATGAGTTTAGAGATAATGCTCACCTTTGTTTTGTGCTAAACATTCATCATTAATACCAGTATTTTCCTTTTCTTCTTGTTCTTTATTGAGTTATTTTATAAGTCTTTAGCTGTATTTCTTACTAGGTTTTTATTTCTAAATCATTGTCATAGATTCTTTTATGTGTATTTATTGATCCTACCATATTTTTAATAGGAATAGCAATTAGAATTCAAGTGTTTAGGTCTAGATAAGAAATAAGGCCTACTTATATTTATTACTAATAAATATGTAAAAATAGTCTCCTTTGTCAGCCTCAATATCCTTTTGGTTGTTCCAACACAGTATTATATAAAGCCTAACTTCAGATACCAACTTATCTTGATACCTCATCTTAGGCCCTACTTTAGTAAGGCTGTTTTTTAACTTAATTACATTAACAAATTGCTCTATTTCCATATAAATTATTCTGAAATACTGGGGTTTAGATCTTCAACACATTTTTTTTGAGTGTACACAATTCAACCCATAACAGTTAGCAAAAGCAAATAAATACAATTTTTACATTGTTAAGGTAGTAAAAATAATACTCTTTTAAAAATATATATATATTTTAGATATTGATAGACCTTTATTTTATTTTTTTATTCATTTATTTTATGCAGTGTTGAGAATCGAACCCAGAGCCTCATATATGCTAGGCAAGTGCTCTACCAGAGTCACAATCCCAGCCCCCAAAATATTACTCTCTCTACACCACATACAGTTGCACTGAATTTTATCTGTGAACTATATGTACTCTACATTACCAGTACCAGAATTTATTCATAGCTCATATTCTTGTTTCTTGATATATTTGTAGTCATTACTGATACTAAATCTAAACCATTTACCTCTGATCATTCTCTCCAGTGGATTTTGGTTCCTGTTGCTCAGTCTACCTGGAATATCCCCTCATAAACACTTTTTAGAATTAACCTCACTCTCAATACTTGCCTTATTCATTATTCACATTCCTAATCACCACTATCATGAAATAATCATTTCCTAAAAACTTAAGTATTTGGGTTTTTTGCATTGCTAGTTGTATATATTTAATGCTTTAAACTAGTGCTTCAAAAGGATTCATTGTAAATACATACCTATATTCTAAAAGTCCTGATACTGGTCTTAGATATCAGGAACAGGTCCTTATTCCCCGTGTTGAAAACTAAAAACCTGAGAAACACAAAGGTAAGTGTAGGAAAAGCAAGTTTTATTTAAGAAAGGCACAGAGATGGGCTTCTCCTAAGAGAAGGGACCCTGGAACTGGATGTCCACAGGAAGGGGTTGTGTCTTGCTCTTTTGTAGACCCCAGAACCACTCTTTTAATTATTGCCTTCTCTTTTTTCTCCCAGTACTTACCTAACAACAGGGACTAGGAGGTTAATTGTTAGCAACTCAGAGTGCCCAGGAGCAAGATCACAGAGGTTAACAACCCATTGTCCTATCTTTGATAAAAAGTCATCATTCTCTCAACCCTCAATCTCCCCCCACTTTGTGTCCTCTACCTCCCCTTCCCCCCCCACCACTATTCATTACTTATCCTGACTACCTGACCTTGGTCCCTGCCTAAGTCAGGCAGGGCTGCAAGCAGATTGCTTTTTTGTAAAAGAAAGCATATTGTGGGGATAGGGATCAGCACAGTGGCTTCATTTTATAGAGTTATTCTCTTGTCCTCATGTTCCCACCATCCTCATCTGTCTGTCCCCTTACAATACTAGGTACAATTTTGTTCATATACTAGGTTTTTGATTAATATTTTTGATGAATTATTGCATGGTAGACAATACTGCATTGCATTCACCAGGTAATTGCTTCACTTCCCTATATAACTTGGCACAGGTACATACTGTGTTCATTCATATCAAAGTGATAATTTATGTAACAGCTCAGATTAGAATGTATTGTATGCATATAAACAAAAGTGAAACGCTGGTGATAATACTTATTTGACCTCATTGTTACTTTTTCATGAAATATTCATTTATAATTGTAATTTGCTAATGTAAGTCTTCCTCTATGATGCTGGAATTGCTTTACTTAAGGGGCTATATGCACATACTTTTAAAAAAATCATTTCACAGAATGAATTCAAATTTCTACCTAAATAAAAAAAAAACATAATCATAAAGGTGATATGTACAAATGCAATTAAACCCAGATTCTCATAATGGCAAAATCACAGATTCAAATCATTATTCCATGAACTGTGGAAAGATTGTTTTATTATTTTTTTTGAAAAAACAATTAGTTGATTCTTTGTTGCAGCTATGATACTATGTTTCGGAGAGAATTTAGAATTAAATTTGTAGGAGTTCTAATGAAGACTAAAAATTTAATTTTCCTTGAATATCGTTGTATCTTCTCTCTCTCTATCTATGATTGCAATGCAGTCAATCTAAACCATTTCCTGTTAATTCTAAATAGCTAACCCCACAGAGTCCCTCTGAAGGAAGCTATTTACATTTCACAAGCAGAGAAATTAGTAGTTAGGATGTTTCTATAACATGACAGCAAGATTAGTTCAAAAATGAAAAATTCAGACAATCACCCAGCTGTTTCATATACAAAATACCAAACATCTGGTTCTCCTGACTTTTTTTCCTTCACTAACTTGATTGAAACAGCAGGGTTGATTGTGTTGTGCAAATATAGCCTCTGAGCATGAAAATTAGGGAGTAAAAAAATCTCCACTATATTGTAGACTTTAAAATCCCAGATTCAGAGATTCTGAAGTTATACTGTCAGTTATAGGACAGGCTTCTTTCTATTGTGTTCATAGAAGACTCAGTAAGATGTTTGCAAAAGAACTCTGGAACTACGAGATAATTTTAATTACCATAGTTATTAGCATTTCCCTTCCCCAGTGACCTTCAAAACATGTTTTTCCCAAATCTAGACAAATGTACTACGGACTATTTAGATCTTCATTACAATCCCAGTTCCCCATATACACCAGTGATATGTCTCGAGATGACCATTTACTAGATAAATATTTGCACAATGGAGTGGATGATATAGCACACTCGAATTCATTCTCCCATATGAACGGGAAATGTAATCTGAGGTCATCAAGTCAACTGAGTTTTGGTTATTCACATGTGTGATAATATGCAGTTGCCACCACCTGCTATGTGTTGCTTACACAGTTTACCATATCACTCTTGAGAGAAGTTGGAAGCTATTAAAATGATAATTGGTACATTCATAACAAAAATCAACAGACTGTCAGCTATCAACAGGAAGGCTGTAGTGCCATGATAGGGTGAAAAAACAACAGACAGAAGGAGAAGAAAGAAAATATCAGAAGGAAATGAAAAGTATTAGGAGAATTAGTCTAATACCAAAATCAAGACTATTTAGAGGATACAGCAGAATGATATCCTATATAAAAATGAGGTTTATCTAAACAGTGAAGATTCTAAACAATTTTACTTTTTCACAAATCCTGTGTACCTATTTCTCTATTGAATTTTCACTAAAAGAAAAATAAGATCAATGTCATATAGCAATTAAAGACATGACCTTCAGCAGGTAGTATTTGTTAATTACCAAATTATATAATTATATTTTGCTAATTAAGATGGAGATTTAAAAGAGTGCAAGTGCAAACAGGAAGAAAGAAAGCAAGAGAAAGAAAGAGAAAGGAAATTTAATTACAGGTGCCTTTTCTGTGCTTTTCATACTTTAAATTTCTTCTAGCTTTCCAGCTGTGAAGGCAACCATTGTTCTCAGGGGAGCTAATTAGACTAAGAAGCTCGCCTTCCTAGTGGGCTCTAATAAGCACAGTTCATTGCAGAACTTTACCAGTGTGTGTCAAAGACCCACAACTGTGTGGGGCTGGTGCTAGGGGCAGGCAATACAAAGCTCTGTAATGTAGCTGCAGTAAACACACACTCCATTACTAGGGCACTGGTGGAATAACACAGAGGCCTCAGGAATAGGAAGTTATGGTTTCATTAATGTTGAACTGTAGGGGTCAAAGAACTAATGAAAGGGCTAAAGGGATAACGATCCTACCTATGACAAACACTATTTACCATGTTGTCTTGAGCAGACTTCTATGTTAGCAGGAGTTGCATGGAGGAGACAGTGTTAGCCATCTGCTCTCTGTGCTGGTTGCCATTTTTTTAGGCTTGCTTAGTTACTATGAACAGTGACCTAAAAGGCAAACAGTGCTGTGCTGGGAGGGATTTACAAAAAAAAAAAAAAAAAAAAAAAAAAAAATTAAATAGAGGAAGTATATAAACAGATCTGCCTTTATTTTATAATTAGAACTTTATAAAACAATACTCATTTAACATTATTAATTTCTTAAGTATTCACCTATTGAGTTTATTTCTGTAAAAACGTGACCCATGAGTGCAGACTAGGTCTTCATGGTATCTAATTTTGAACATAACTAAAATAATACATAATGAAGGCATTTAAATGAAAGTTGCCATTAGGAGAGTTCTGAGTCTTTCCAATGAAATGCAATGAATACCCAAGACACACCCAAATTAGCAGCCTGGGATTTAACTGTAAACTCCTCCACTCCGTGCTTATTTTGTGAACTTACATTTCGATTACATCTTTCGTCTTTGGAACAAAACATTGTTGGTTACTATGGAGGAAATGTTCTTTATTTTACTAGTACTACAACAGTGAAACCTTTCCCAAAGAATTTTTGACCACTTAATTCCTTTTTAATAGTGACTCATACTCCTGTTTTTTTTTGTTTGTTTGTTTTTATTATTATTATTCTTTCCCAAGGATTGTTAAGGAACAAAACAAAAAATATTTGAAAGCCAGGTACAGTGGTACATGCCTATAACCTCAGCTTTTGGGGAGACTGAGGCAGGAAGATCATGTAAGGCTAACCTAGGCATCTTAGACCCCATCTCAAAATAAAAAGGACTGGGGTTGTAGCTCAGTGACAGAACATTTGCTTAGCATGTGCAAGACCCTAGCCTTAATCCCCAGTATAACAAACAAAATAAAAAATCTCTTTGCAGACAAGTTTGACTTCTTAAAATGCAACATTTTAAAAAGTAAACAACTTTCTACAGTCCTTTAACAATGAATAATGGAATTAGAAGAAAACTATTCAAAACTTTGTAAGCAAAAAACTTATGTGAAAGCCCCTAACACTCCTTTTGGATAACAAGTTTTGCTATGCTTAGCTGGATGCATAGAGAAGATTGCTACCTTGGTTGTACTGAAATATCCATGCTCCATGCGAAGGTTCTTTGAAATTTTCCACTAGCAATTCCACAAGCAAGCTTCATAATGACCTTATGGAAGCATCCTGGTTTTGAACACATTCCTGTTGCTTCAATTGAACAAAGTTGGCCAGCTGTAACAAATAGCACAGCAGTCTCCTTTTCTGGTGTCCAATTCAAATCCGTTTCATCCCACTTGGGAGAAAACTGTGATTTAGTCTTAGGATTTATGGCATGAAAGCAAATGTACTACTCAAAGTCCATGGAATTGACAACACCAAAAATATGCCCCCTCTATGTTTATAGACTAAAGATAACTCTTTATAAATGAAAGTAATTCTTTTGTGAAATAGGGTAAAAAGAAACACCCTGGTCCAAAAGCCACAGCAAAAAAAGAACAACATATAAAAGTTACTCTTTTCAAGAAATAAAAGCAAATCCATAATGGAATATAGTCAAAAGAAACATACTTGTGTAAAAATCAACCAACCAGTAAACAAATTTGTGTCCCTGACACTGAAATGATATCAAAATGTTGACATTCTATGTCCACTTAAAATATATAAATATGAGGAATCATATTGCAAAATTTCAAGAATACATTTAGAACTATTAGAATGAACACATAGCTTTGAAATTATAAGTAGTTTGTAATTTGCAATGGTGGGTGATATCATTTTGCACAATTGTAAAGTTTAAACATTTTATGTATTTGGTACAAATTCTACTTCACATATTTTTCGAGGCTAGGGGAAAGGGGTATGATATTCTCTTGCGAGGCTGGGCTGGGACAGGGAGCTGTAACTCCTAGTCAGCCACATGTTCAGGAGAGCAAACAACCGATATATAATGTGATGTACCCTGTTGCAAGCACTTTTTAAATATAGATATTTAATAACATGAGGTTGTCAATACTTTGTCATAAAATAAGCTTTGTGTTACGTGGTTTTTGCCTAACTTTTGGTTAAGATATATTTTTCTTAGCATGTTTAGACTAGGCTAAGTCATGATGTTGGCAGATTATGAGTGTTAAATGCATTTATGTGCTTATGGTATTTTCAATTTAGAATGGATTTATGGGGATGTTATCCCATATTAAGTCAAGGAGTAGCTGAAGTTGACATTTATTAGTATAGAAATTATAGTCACAAAGTATATGATATATAGACATTCATCCTATAGAAAACTTATAAAACATGCAACATATTTGGTCATTGACATTGTTTTTAATTTTCACTAATTCAAAAGATTCAAAAGACCTATTGGAAAGTGAACTAAACTTGACATAGATGAATTTAAGTTCTAAACAATGATCTTCATTTATTGGCACTATGTCCATGACTATTATAGTTTATTTACATGAATTATCATTGTTAATCACACAGATTGATAAAGTTCTAAGAAAACAAATCAATAATTTATTTGAAGTATATATAAAAGATATATATATATATACACACGTGTATATATAAATATATATACACATTACCTTACAATTACATATCTATGTATATATGAAGTAAAAAATATATATATTTGAATCCCAGAAAGTCAGATGTGAGGGATAATAGGGTTGAATCCTCTTGTTCTTATAACGCTTTTGCAGACCTCATTAACCTTTGCTAGAAAATTCGACAGGAGCCCAAGTTTAAATCTAACTGACAGAGAAATAACTACTCAAGTCTTTTCCTAGGAGGCTGCTAAGGACCCTTTTTGTTATGGCTCATGACAACTAGTATTCTGTTTTTCTGAAATCTGTGTGCCAGAATGACTGAGATTTTGTGGCTTTCATTCCCAGAATCATTACTGTTTGTTGCCAGAATAGCTCTGTGCCTTAAAAACCCTAGAAAACTGTTTACCTGCTTAATGACTTCACAGGCTGTCTTCTCAGCTGCACATCAGCTAATAAAGTCTTTGTTTCTTCTAATCTTCTGATTTAGTTCAACAGCAAGAGGAAGAAGAAAAGGAGACTGCTGAGGAGCAGGAAGGAAAAGGAAGGAGTGAATACTTGTAAACAGTAGTATAATCTCTGATAGCCCTGATCCCAAAAATTAGAAAAATTTTAAATTTGCATGATTATAAACTAAGACAAAAGTGGGGAAAAGGAAATTATGGTCAGCTTCAGGGTTAGGAACTTTATTAATTTTCATCCTTGTATTGTGGAGTAGCTAATATTTATCTTCACTTTTCAAATAAGAAAATTGAAGTCAAATAATGCTGATGCTGTACTTATAAAATAGTATGTATTACCTCATATAAGGTAATTAAAGTGAGCAAAAATGGTACCAAGTACCTAAATAAAGATTGGTGCCATTGGAGATCTACTTATAAGAGTAATAAACAGATTAACTTTTAGATCTACCGCTATCCTAAGAGTCTATAAATATAATAATAAATAAATGTTTTACATTAGCTAAGAATTAATTGAATATGAACTTAAAGGAGGAATTATTTCTTTGAAATTTTCAACATTAGTTTATTAGGTAGTATAATAATGGAAAGTTTTTGTTTAAATTTGAGTCTTTAATGTAAACTTGTTACATAAGATTTTAGTGAGAGATAATCTGGCAGAGAAGAGAGTTTCTCTTTAGGTTAGTTGCAGTGTGGCCTTGAAGTTTATTAATATCCTGTTACTATTTCAGAGGTTTATGAAAACTGAGGCAGAATTGCCCTTCTCATTGCTCCCAGAAGAAAATACAAATGAACAGTGATCATTATTACAAAGTCCATCTTGTGAAGTCAGCAGATCCTGACTACTGGTGACCTGCCCACCTCTTTTTCTGAGAGGAATTCACACACTGCTTTCCTTAAGACTGACTTCTGTCAACAGATGAAGACAGAATCAAAATCTGGGGAATATTGCCACTTATGGGTGAGGAGATGGGGTTCTCCCCTGGGACTTCTATCTTGACCTGTTTTGTAAAAGGATCATAGAGAGCACCTTTTCCTCCTTTTTCCCCATACCTCCACCTCACGGAAGAAGATAGAGCTTCAAGTTAATGAAGCTACATAACACTAGTGATGGCATTATTTCCTTGAGAATGGCCAACTCTAGTGGCCATTTCCTTGGTTCCATCTCCAGTGACTGTGGATAGGAAAGAAAGAAGTTAAAAATCAATAGGTTTATACCTTCTTTTATATGCTGTACCAAATCTTATTTTTTTTCAGAATTTTTAATTGCAAGTTTGCATACTTGCCAATCTCCCCTATCAAATATTTTCCTACACTTTGTTTTTTACTTGACTAGAACTATTTAAGTATACAGTTAACCATTAAGAAATCCCAGATGGGATGTGGGCTGATTAAGATCAACAAACTTGGGCATTCTCCAAGGTTTCCATCTGGATGACTTGGAGAATATGTCCTTAAAGAAAATAGGGATCATAAGAGAAGAGGTTATTTTGGTAATAAAGAGGGGGAAAATATAGATAAGGTCAATTCTGGACCACAATATATATACTATTTTTATTTTCTCATTATCCCTCAATAAAGCTGGGGAGGGGAAAAAAGATTTTGAGAAGCAAATCTTTCAGAATGCTTAGGAGAATAAAAGAGAGATGATAATGAACTGAGAAAGCAAAATGGTAGAGCATTTTACTTTAATACGTTTTAATTATGAAAGAAAATGTGCTTTAGGTAACTACAATATTGAAGATTCAGGTTCCTATGATAATGTGATTCCTATGAGCATGAACAGAGTATTGGAAGAAGAATTAAACCTCAAGTGGAGGAGTGCTTGTAACACTGAGATTTTACACTGAAGAGCAAATGGTAACCCTAGGCTGAAGTTAACGTGTTTTCCAGGTTCAGAAGCTGAGAGAGATTCAGTGGGTTTTCTCATTTTCTGTGTGAAAAAGCAAGAGATAGTTGGATTTGAGAAATGATGGGAAAGTTTTGTAGAGATTGTGTAAAGAATCAAGAAAAATACTAAAGACAAGCAACCAGACTACCAAGGAACATTGACAGCCTACAGAAATTGCAAATAAAGGCTTGGTTTGGGGCTCAGGGCACATGTTGTGTGTCAGTGTTTAGCTATAAGGATCTGTACTTACAGTACTTGGACAAAGGTAAGCTTACCTTCATCTCACGGAAGAAGATAGAGCTTCAAGTTAATGAAACTACATAACACTAGTGATGGCATTATTTCCTTGAGAATGGCCAACTCTAGTGGCCATTTCCTTGGTTCCATCTGCAGTGACTGTGGATAGGAAAGAAAGAAGTTAAAAATCAATAGGTTTATACCTTCTTTTATATGCTGTACCAAATCTTATTTTTTTTCAGAATTTTTAATTGCAAGTTTGCATACTTGCCAATCTCCACTATCAAATATTTTCCTACACTTTGTTTTTTACTTGACTAGAACTATACACTAGAACTATACACTAGGTAAGTCCTGGCGCCTGAGTTCCTTTTATGTACTTTGCTGCTGTCCAGTTCATTTTAAACTGTTACTTACTGACAGACACCATTAATTTCAAAATGCTTTGCTTTTCTTTTCCTTCCTTCCTTCCTTCCTTCCTTCCTTCCTTCCTTCTTCCTTCCTTCCTTTCTTCCTTGGAGATGCTATGCATCAAACTCAGGATCTTGCACATACTCTCTATTACTTGTGAGAAATTATATATTTTAATCACTTCTCTTCATATACTTCTAAAGATTAAACCACTTTTATCTTTTCCAAAATCCAAATAGTAATTCTCAAAATACTTTATGTTAACTTGGACACTGCTGTTAGGAGCTATCTATCTTTTAATTTGGAGTAGCCCAGTTTCCCCCTCCTTAAAATGAAAAGAGGAACTCTTAAGACCTTTTCAAATTCTATAACAATCAATCTCTTGACAATCTATTTAAACACAGTGATTTATTTGTTGTTTAAAAAGAGATTAGTGTTCATTGTGATAATGAATATTTCCTTAAACTAATACATACCTAGCAGGCTACATTATCTAAATTTATTCCATGCAAAAATAGAGATTTTTTGGCATAATGAAATAAGTGATGCCTGAAGGCAGGAGTTTAGAAGATTATTCTGCCATCAAATCAATATTCAACTTAAGAAAGGCATTTCCCTGCTTTTGGTAAATTTCCTAATCCATAATATGGAGTAATAAGTCTTGATGGCCCTGGGCTGTTCCTGAATGACTGCTAAAAAAACTGTTTATACATTTAAAAAAAATATTATGTAGAGTATCATGTAGAAGGTGTTTAGAGGTAAATTAACTAAAACTTTCAATAATTCATGACATAAGCACTTGAAACTAAGATGAGAAACACAATTGGTCTATTTTTCCTTTTTAATGCTTTTCTAATGTCATCAATTTATTGAGCTATTTGAAATTATTATTTTAGACCAATATTTAATATTTTGAAATAGAATAGTAATAAGTTCTTCTAAGACTCCACTTGGAAGAACCATTTCATCTTCGTTAACATAAGAATATTGGTCTTTTAAGGCCTGACTTAAGCTAAACCTGGAAAATCAGAAAAAAATAGGTAATGCTTGCAGACATTAAAACATAAAACATTAAAATTCCATAAATTTAAAAGGTGCATATAGTATGTAAATATTTCCAAACAAGTTGAAAACTGATTTTCAAAACAGTTGTGTGAATAAATTTAAAACATGTTTGAAATTCTACCTGGTTCTTAAATATTAAAAGATCTCGGTTTCTGAACAAATAACTTTTAACTCACTGTGTTTGATTTTTGGGGAGTTACACATGTTATCTATGAACAAGTTTCACCCATCAGTAAGTACATATTTGGACACCAACTCACACTTTCTTAATTTTATTTTGGAGTTACTTCTTCTGCTGCCTAATATTTATATAGTTAGCTATTTCAAAATATTAGAAAGTTACCAGTGTAGTATCAGAGTAAAAGGAAAACATTTAAAGTCAGGTTGATTGAGACAATAAAGAGATACAAAATGCAACCTTTCAAAAGGTATATACTGTATGAATTCTGAACCCATAGAATATTTCCCTGCAAAGTGTTGTTGGGTTAGAATGTCATATAAATGATCTCAGTCTCGAATTATACCTGTTTCCTTCTCTCTGAAGAAGTTCTAACATGGCAGGCAAGGCAGGGCTATTGGTGGTAGATTCTCAGCTTTCTTTTCCTGAAAAATTATTTCTTCATTTTTGAAGATTAGTTTTGTTGGATACACAAGTCCACAAGGTTGATGGACACTTTCATTCTTCATTTTGAATAGTCACTCTATTCTTGCTTACATGGTTTCTCTTGGGAAGACTGATAGAATTGTTATCCTTCTTTCTTTGGAAGATGTTTGCCTCCTGATCTCCCCTCACCCCCAGTCTTGTGTCTCTGGTTTTTTTTCAAGATTTAGTCTATGTCTTAGGTTTTCTGTAGTTTGAGTATGGTATGCCTAAGACTAGACTTTTGTTGTTGTTATTTATTCTATTAGATATTTCCTGAATTGTCTGGCTATTTGAATTGGTGTATTATTTTTAAAAATCTTGGCTAGTATTATTTCAATCACATCTTTAGCCTCTTCCTCTCTTCTTTCAGATGTCTATTATACATGTTTCACCTTTTGCAATTCTCACAATTGGTATTGTTTTATAAAATATGTTCATATATATTTCATTTCTCTCTTTTCATTTTATTTTTTTGAATTTCATTTTGGAAGTTTCTATTGAACTGGCTATAAGTTCTCTGACATTTTACTTTTACTGAGCCCGGTAAAATATTCTTTATTTATGTTATGATGTTTGTGAAATCTCACATTCACTTTTGATTTTTTTTAGAGTTTCTATATTTCTATTATCTTAGCTATATGTTCTTCCATACTGTCTAATTTTTGTATTAGAGCCTTACATACCTTAATTATACTTACAGTTCACTGTTTTAATTCCAAAATATATGCCAAGTCTGACTCTGGTTCTGTTACTTAGTTTGGCTCTTAAGACCATGGTGTTTTATTTGTTTTTGTTTTCTAGTTTTAAAATTATTTGTTTTTTAACCTTATAGTTTTTTTTATTTATAGTAGAACATGATGTATTGGGAAACCAAAGAATCCTGCATATATCTACTTTTCTTAATCCTTTTTGCCAAAACTTTGGACCATATCTTAATGTTCTTTGGTAAATCCATTGTACACTTATTCTTTCCCTCATACTGTGGCCAAAATTGACTAAAAATGAAAATCTGGGTGTTCTTGTCCTTTGATTAAAAGTATTAAATTTATATTTCTTTTTGTTGTTAAGATAGAGAAAGTTGAAAAAAAGATCAATGTTCCCATTCCAAATAAGAGAAGAATTTGGGTAACCAAAAAAGAGAGAAAAGGAAAAAAATTAAGTATTAAAAATCTGTCAGAGACTTAGAAACTTAAATAACAAAATTCCAGTAAGTAACAAGCCTTCTCAAAAGAAGAGATCTATGGTAACTTGCATTGTGGCAGAGTAGGAGATTGTGCGATTCATGATAGATGTAAGGAAGGAGAAACTGAGTTAGATTTCAAGAAGTTTGTAATGGATGTGGCCTTGCATGCTATGCTAGAATACCAGAGACCTTCAATCTCAGAATGTGTGTGGAGCGCTCATCAGTTACTTCCCACAGACCAAAAACTGAACCCGGCTCAACAAAGACTACTATCTATATAGTACTCTTTTCCTTGAGTCTGTACTCTAATGACCCCCTATAGATTGGGAACAGGTCAGTTGGGACCATGGAAACTCCTGAACAACCCAAACAGCTGAAGTCAAGCTATGAAAAAGAGAAAATACCCCATAGATTGGAAAACTATATAGTTAGGTTGAAAAAAAATTATGAACTTCTA
The DNA here is from genome assembly GCF_902686445.1 of Sciurus carolinensis. Lineage (NCBI taxonomy): Eukaryota > Metazoa > Chordata > Mammalia > Rodentia > Sciuridae > Sciurus > Sciurus carolinensis. The sequence goes on from NC_062224.1 coordinate 95,281,939, forward strand.
CTAATGCTAAAATTCCAGACACCTTAAAAAAATGTTTGATTCCAACTTCAAAATAATTTGAAAACATTAGTATACTCATGCCAACAAAAGTTACAACAAAATTAGACTGCAATTCAAATATGTATTGCGTTGACAGCTGCCACACCAGTAGCCTGAAAAAACACAGATCCTGCCACCTTACTTAGTTAAATGTTATTTCCATTAATCCATTAACTTCCAAGGGTCAACAAAATCTAGCTCATAGGTGTTTTGGTTTGTTCTGTCAGCTAGGAATTATGTATCATAATAGTATACTTAAAAGCAATATTTGAGACATCAAAATTTCTTAAAATTCAAATTCTGGGTCTCTGCATAAAGCTTTAATTACAACAGAGTCATGTGCGTGTTATCTGTGTCTGCTTTTGTGCTCTAAGAGCAATATTGAGTAGTAGCAATAGAAGCTATTATGGCCTGTAAAGCCTAAAATATTTATAACTGGGTACTTTACCAAAAAAAAAAAAAAAAAAAAAAAAAGTTCTCCAGCCACTGGTTTATGCTTTTTAAAATATATAGAATATCTGATATAAAGCTAAAAAATATGTGTGTATATATATGTAGAATGTTTTCCTAATTCAAATGTAATTTATCTGCTATTTCAAATGCTTATATATATGATGTACTGAGAGAAGTGAAACTGCAGTGCATGATAACAATGGGAAACACTGAATAATATCAAGACATGAAGAAAATTCCAGAATTTTCAGATGTTATCCTTCCCATCCACTCAAACACAATTCTGACCTAGTTGAGGAGGTTAATAGCTGCTATCACATAGGGAGTTTTGACAGTGAGAGGCTGTACATAAGAATCTAAAGGAAATGATGAAAGTGAAAAATGAATTCAATAAGTACTAGTAGGTACTGAAAGAATTGACCCAATCAATGAATTTGTTCAATGGTTACAGAAATTATCCAAAATAAATCACAAATAGGCAAAAAAAAATTTTTAAATTAAAATAAAAAGATAGATAAAAGAGGGAAATGAAATAAAACAGAATTTGTGTTCTGGAGGGCAGTATTGACTTGTTTAATACAAATATAAGTGAAGGTCCAGAATGAAAGAGACAATAAGTAGAACACTAAATATCTGAAATTATATTGACTGCAGATTTTCCAAAATTGATGAAAACAGCAACTTACTTGTCAAAAACAGTCAACTTGAGGCAGAATAAAAATAAATGATACCGAGACATGTTGTGTTTAACTTACTAAGAACACGGACAAAGAAAAAATATTCAAACAAGCCAGAGATAAGGGGCATATTACATTCAGAAGAACCAAGAAATGAACAATGAATGACTTCTCAGCCAAAAAGATGGAGGCTGAAAGGCAAAGGAAAATATCTTGAAAGTGTTAAATGGGTACAAAAAAATCTCTGGCAGTCTGAAAGTGGACCCCCAGCCAGAAAAGCAGCCAGCAGGAGCATCACAAGAGCCACCTCTCTTTGCTCTCAGTCTCCACCCTGACCTCTCTTTCCCATAACAACCAGAAGGCAGATGGCAAGTGAGCTTTGCAAACAGTTTTGGGATACTGATCTCCCTAAAGCAAAACAGATCACAGAAGAGCAGAAATTAATCCTGCGAGAACATAGGCAAATAGCTGGAGTTATTATTGATCTGGGCCAAGTAAGTGAGGGATGATCCATTTACTTATCCCCTTAATGGATTTGCTCAAAGTCTAGTGGATGGCAGCCAAATGACACTGGGTTTCACTGTGCTGTCACCCTAGCTGCTTTCTGTTTAAAAATTTCTAGGAGGTGCCTTGCTCTAGTTTCTAGTCATTACATGGATGCTTGTCTACTGTGCCTTGCTTTACTGCTAGTCTCAGTTAACCAGACTTGCAGGCAACAGTGGAGGTCATAGATGTCAAACTCCACTTAATTATAAGTTGGCTGTTTGCCAGTCAAGTGCTGAACTATCTCAAAAATAGAGAAGAGGTAGCTCGTTTTAGCTTATAATGTGCTAAGTGCAAATTTATATGCTGTGTATAATTAACATGCTTACATCAAACATAAGACATAAATTTTGTTCAAGACCAACGAAATAAATTGTTCTGCTTTTGAGAAGAACCAGACTAGAACTCTGTAATATTAACTGTACTTGTTGGAGGCTCTAAACAAATCCACTAGTTTTGTTTTCTCCTGGCCTGCATGGGAAGGGAGTAGGTAACCTTCAGAGGTGTGGGCCCACTGGAAATAAAAACTGGAAAAGCTGTATTAAGAAATAAAGCAACCAGTGTGGTGGAGCATGCCTAAAATCCCAGCAGCTTGGGAGGCTGAGATAGGAGGATCATGAGTTCAAAGCCAGCCTCAGCAAAAGCCAGGTGCTAAGCAACTCAGTGAGACCTTGTCTCTAAATAAAATACAAAATAGGGCTGGGGATTTGGCTCAGTGGTTGAGTGACCCTGAGTTCAATCCCCAGTACAATAAATAAATAAATAAATAAATAAATAATAAAGAAAGAAAGAAAAAAGGAAAAGAAAAGAAAAGAAATAAAGCCAGCATGCAGGAAAATACTTTTTGAAGCAGGGGCGTGATGAGTGGAAGGTGTGTCTGGTCCTGACAAAGGGAAAAGCCCTCAATGCTTTATTTATAGTGAAACACACCAATGGAATATTTTGTAAGGAGGGGTTCTTCAAGGTAAACAGAAAGCAGAGGTTGCAGGGAATTGGCCTGGTTGGAGACTTATCACTTGTGCAGAAATTCTTCCTCCTCCAGGCAGCTGGCCTCTCAAAGCTAGTTAAGTGTACCGGTGTTTCTTTCACCCAAGGATAGCAGGCATCTGAATTCACTGCTGTGGAACCCATAAATTCCACCACACCAGGCATGGAATCGGCCCCATTAACAGCAGAACCTGCAAATGGGCGTGTCTTTCTACACCTTTGCATGGAAAGATTCCCAGATGTGGCAGTCAAGCTGTTCAAGGCTATGGAGTTCAAAGTAATCATTTATTTGCTGCTCCTGACAATTTTCCTAATTAAAATGTAATTTATCTGCTATTTCAAATGTTTATTTTAAAGCTTTAAAAGTAGAAATCTTTGGCATGTAATATTAATAGGTATGCCAGAAGGATAAGATTCAGAATATACAACTGAAACCAAATCAAAGAAAGTTGCATGGAATAGCCCTAGCTCATTTTCAGGCTGCAGCACATACAATGAATCTATGTAATTTTTTTCCCTGAAGAAAAGTGGCCATCAGAGTTTGGGATTTAGAAGTTGAAAACTGACCTAGCAATTTCATATCTTGAATTTAAAGTAGTAGCAGCATAATGACAATTTAAGCAGGTGCTAACATATGACAAATGGTAACCGTGCATGCCAGATGTAAGACTATTTTAACCCAGTGATTAGCAAATCCTCTGTGCTACAGAATTACTTGTTTTGAAAGTCATTCTTATTGCCACCTCTTTTTGTAATTACTTAATTGGTCTCAGATCCTATCCTATAAAGTTAGCATAGTTTTAAAAGGTAAACCCTTAGTGAAACCACAAGGTAATAATAATCTCTATCTTAAGATTCAATAAAGTGAGATTTACCAAGATTATTTAGCATTACTTGAATGCATAAACCATATAGGGGTGATCAAGATTCAATTTAGGTTATGTAAATTATCAGAAAAGTGTCAGAATTATATATTAAGAAAAAAATTCATTTTAAAATAGAATCAACTTGTATTTTTAGTATTTGGATTAGGCATATCTTAAGATAAAATGGTAAATTTCACAGAACAAAGGGATAGAAGATAAAATACATCAATTCAGGTCTTTATCTACCATTTTTTTAAGGTTTTAGACCTAAAGAGATGCCTTTTATTTGAAAACTGGTATAAAATTGCTTACCTCCAAGGATGGTTTTGGAAATCAAACTTTATATTAGCTGGCAAAATAAAAAGAGAATGTAATTATTTTAAGAGTAATATATCTATATTATATTACTGATATATATATATATATATATTACTGGTACCTTTGTTACATATCTTTTTATTTCTCTAAGAATTTGAAAAAAAATTAGCTTTGAGAAATGTGTCTTTCACCCCAAGAATTTAGATAACAGTCAACTGAAATAAAATATTTTCTTCTCCTTTGATTTGTTGTGGTCTCTGGCCACAAAATAGACACTTATTGATACATATAATGACCATAATTTCAGGAATAGTTACATTCTTCATTACCTAAATATTTCCTTCGCACAGCATACAGGTCAAGGATGTATATTTAACATTGGTTGATTGACAACCAATATTCTGTCTTATATATCTGAGTATATAAATAAGAACTATTTGTTCTCTTATCTTCTCAAGTTCAGTGACTTGCTTACTAGGGAGTATAAATGATCTTTGTATAAAAAAGGTTATTAATATTTGCATGTGGGAATAAACATGTTAATGTTCCCTTTACTTACAAAAATAGTAGGTAGCTGCTTTCTGACTATTTAGTATCCTTAAAAATAATCGGACAAATCATGTGGTTATTTGTAACAACAAAATATGACTACTTTAATGAAATAGAAATCATGCATTTGAAATGAAGAGTCAGAGAGTTAGATTTTGAATTTAAGCAAAGGCATAGAACTTTAGCTTTATATTCCCATGAAACTAGAAGGATCTTTTATCTACCTGATGGAGTTCAGCACCTGATCTCTGCAGTACTTGATAAAACACTGCAGTATTTTCATACTAGTTTCCCTAGGTGATTCCCTTGCTTCCATCCAGGACAACCTAGATGTAGAGTGAGTTTTAGGAGCTCCTGAGGTCTCCCTACCATCAAGAATACATAGGAAAACCTTTCCCAGCTGTTTAGACAGCTTTTAAAAAATGTTTATGGACTGCATTTTGATTCCTTGTACATAAATGGAGTATATCATTTTGTTTCTATGGTTTTACATGATATAGATTCATACCATTTGTGTCATCATACATGTACATAGGGTAATGATGTCTGTCTCATCCACTATCTTTCATACCCCAGCCCCCTCCTCCCTTTCATTTCCCTCTACATAATCTAAAGTTCCTCCATTCTTCTCTCATCCCCATGCTACCACTTCCATTATATATCACCATCCACTTATCAGGGAAAACATTTGACCTTTGCTTTTTAAGGATTGGCTTATTTCACTTTGCATGATATTCTCCAACTCCATTCATTTATCTGCAAATGTCATAATTTTATTCTTCTTTATGACTGAATAATATTTCATTGTGTATATATACCACAGTTTCTTTATCAATTCATCTGTTGAAGGGCATCTAGGTTGGTTCCATAATCTAGCTATTGTGAATTGAGCTGCTATAAACATTGATGTGACTGTGTTACTGTAGTTTGCTGATTTTAAGTCCTTTGGGTATAAACGAAGGAGTGGGATAACTGGGTCCACAGGTGGGTCCATTCCAAATTTTTTAAGGATTCTCAACACTGCTTTCCAGAGTGGCTGCAACCATTTGCAACTCCACCAGCAATGTACAAGTGTACCTTTTCCCCCACATCTATACCAACATCTATTAATGTTTGTTTTCTTGATAATAGCCATTCTAATTGGAGTAAGATGAAATCTTGGAGTTGTTTTAATTTGCATTTCTCTAATTACTAGAGATGTGGAACACGTTTTCATATATTTATTAATGGCCTGTATATCTTCTTCTGTAAAGTGTCTGCCCAGTTCCTTGGCCCATTTGTTGAAAGGGTTTTTTGTATTTTTGGTGTAAAATTTTGTAAGTTCTTTATAAATTTTGGAGATTAGTGCTCTATTTGAAGTGTGTGTGGGAAAGATTTTCTCCAACTCTGTAGGTTCTCTTTTCACATTACTGATTGTATCTTTTGCTGAGAAAAAGCTCTTCAGTTTGAATCCTTCTATGTATTAATTGTTGCTTTGATTTCTTGTGCTTTGGGAGTCTTGTTAAGGAAGTCTGATCCTAAGCCAACATGTTGAAGCTTCAAGTTTACTTTGTCTTCTATTTTGTGCAGGGTCTCTGGTCTAATTCCTAAGTCCTTTATCCATTTTGAGTTGAGTTTTGTGCAGGGTGAGAGATGGAGGTTTAATTTCATTTTACTGAATATGGATTTTCGGTTTTCCCAGCACCATTTGTTCAACAGGTTATCTTTTCTCCGTTGTACATTTTTGTCTGCTTTGTTTAGTATGAGGTGACTGTATTTATGTGGGTTTGTCTCTGTGTCTTTTACTCTGTACCATCATTGGTCTGCCTGTCTATTTTGGTGCCAATACCATGCTATTTTTGTTACTATTGCTCTGTAGTACAGTTTAAGGTCTGGTATTGTGAAACCTCCTCATTCACTTTTCCTGCTCAGTATTGTTTTGGCTATTTGAGGTCTCTTATTCTTCCAGAACAAGTTCATGATTGCTTTCTCTCTTTCTATGAGGAATGTCATTGGGATTTTAATTGGAATTGCATTGAATCTGTTTAGCACCTTTGGTGGAATGACCATTTCGACAATATTAATTCTGCCTATCCAAAAACATGGGAGAGTTTTCCATCTTCTAAGATTTTCTTCAACTTCTTTCTTTAGTGTTCTGTAGTTTTCATTGGAGAGGCCTTTCACCTCTTTTGTTAGATCGATTCCCAAGGTTTTTTTTTTTTTTTTTTTTGAGGTTATTGTGAATGGAATGGTTTTCTTAATTTCTCTTTCAGAGGATTCATCATTTATGAATAGAAATGCATTAGATTTGTGGCATATTGATTTTATAACCTGCTACTTTGCTGAATTCATTTATTAGTTCTAGAAGTTTCCTAGTAGAGTTTTTTGGATCCTCTAAATATAGAATCATGTCATTGGTAAATAGTGACAGCTTGAGTTCTTCTTTTCCTCTTTGTATCCCTTTAATTTCTTTGGTCTGTCTAATTGCCCTGGCTAGTGTTTCAAGGTCGATGTTGAATAGAAGTGGTAAAAGAGGGCATCCCTGTATTGTTCCAGTTTTAAAAGGGAATGCTTTCTGTTTTGCTCCATTTAGAATGATGTTGGCCCTAGGCTTTGCATAGATAGCCTTTACAATGCTGAGGTATGTTCCTACTATACCTATTTTTTTTAGTGTTTACTTTTTCAAAGAACCAACTTTTTGTTTTGTCAGTTTTTTGAATTGTTTCTCTTGTTTCAATTTCATTGATTTCAGCTCTGTTTTTAATTATTTCCTGTCTTCTAATATTTTTGGTGTTGGTCTTCTTTTTCTAGGGCTTTGAGATGTAATGTTAGGTCATTTGATTGTTGACTCTTTTTTTTTTTTTTTTTTAATGTATGAGCTCCATGCAATGAACAGTCCTCTTTGTACTGCTTTCAGAGTGTTCCAGAAATTTTGATACGTTGTGATGTTGTTCTTGTTTACCTCTAAGAATTTTTTTGTTTGTTTCCTGATGTATTCTGTTATCATTGCATCATTCAATCGCATATTATTTAGTCTCCTGGTGTAGGAGTAGTTTTTGCTTTTTATTTTATCATTGATTTCTAATTGCCTTCCATTATGGTCTGATAGAATACAAAGTAGTATCTCTATTTTTTTGTATTTACTAATGGCTTCTTTGTGGCATAGCATATGGACTGTTTTGGAGAAGGATCCATGAACTGCTGAGAAGAAAGTATATTCATCTGATGATGGAAGAAATACTCTGTATATTTCTGTTAAGTCTATATCATTAGTTGTATTATTTAGTTTCTTTGTTCAGTTTTTGTTAGGAGGATCTATCCAGTGGTGAGAATGGTGTGTTAAAGTCACCCAGTATTATTGTGTTTTGGAAATTTGATTCTTAAAATTCAGAAGGATTTTTTTGACGTACATAAATGCTCCATTTTGGGGGGCATAAATATTTAAAATTGTTATGTCTTGCTGGCTCATGGTTCCCTGGAGCAGTATGAGATGTCCTCCTTTATCCCTTCTGATTAACTTAGGTTTGAAGTCACTTTATCTGATATGAAGATAGAGACCCCTGCTTTTTTTACTGAGTCCATGTGCATGGTATGTATTTCCCCATCTTTTCACCTTTAGTCTGTGGATGTCTTTTTCTATGAGATGAGTCTCTTGAAGGCAGCATATTGTTGGATCTTTCTTTTTAATCCAATCTGCCAGTCTACGTCTTTTGATTAATGAGTTTAGGCCATTAACATTCAGGGTTATTATTAAGATATGATTTGTATTCCTGGTTATTTTGGCTTATTTTGACTTTTAACTTGACTTGGCTTCTCCTTTGGTTGGCTTTTCCTTTATGGTACTTCCCCCCTTTGCTGACTTGTATTGTTGTTTATCACTTCTTCTTCATGAAATATTTTGCTAAGAATGTTCTGTAGTGCAGGCTTTCGATTTATAAATTCTTTTAACATTTGTTTATTGTGAAAAGATTTTATTTCATCATCCAATTTGAAGGTTAGTTTTGCTGAGTATAGGATTCTTGGTTGGCATTCATGTTCTTTCAGAGTTTGAAATATATTGTTCCTGGTCCTTCTTGCTTTTAGGGTCTGGGCTGAGAAATCTGCTGATATCTGTATTGGTTTCCCCTTAGAAGTAATCTGATGCTTTTCTCTCATAGCTTTTAAAATCCTATCTTTATTTTGTATATGAGATATTTTCATTATAATGTGCCTCGGTGTGGATCTGTTGTAATTTTGTGCATTTGATGTTCTGTAAGCCTCTTATATTTGATTTTCCATTTCATTTTTCAGGTTTGGGAAATTTTCTGATATTATTCTGTTGAACAGATTATTCATTCCTTTGGTTTGTATCTCTGTGCCTTCCTCAATCCCAATAATTCTGAAATTTGGTCTTTTCATGATATCCCATAATTCTTGAAGGTTCTGTTCATGATTTCTTAACATCTTCTCAGTTTGTTCAACTTTATTTTCAAGATTTAATATTTTGTCTCCATTGTCTGAGATTCTGTCTTCAAGATCTATTCTGTTGGTGATGCTTTTTATTGAATTTTTAATTTGGCTTATTGTTTCTTTCATTTAAAGTATTTCTGGATTTTTTTTTTCAGAATCTCTATCTCTTTATTGAAGTGCTCTTTTGCTTCCTGCATTTGCTCTTTTAACTATTTATTGGAGTGACCATGCATTGCCTGCATTTGCTCTCTTATCTCATCTTTTGCTTCATGGATTATTTTAATTATGCAGATTCTAAACTTTTTCTGTTATTTCTACCACCATGCTGTCATTGGATTTTATGAAAATAGCATCTTGGTTTGTTAGGGACACTTTCTTCCCCTGTTTTTTCATATTGTTTCCGTGTATTCCCCTCTAGCAGTGAAGATCTAAGGTACTGAAATATGCCCCCTGCAGGCTTATTGTGACATTGCAAGTTTTCAATACCTGTCCTTTGAGGGGGAGATCAATATTAGCGCACCCGATAAAAACAATATGCAGCTCTAAATCAGACAGCCCCTATAAAGACTTTAACATTATTGTAATAAATGGGATGATTTTGATTACTATCTACAGTATTTCTAGTGGTGGAGGAAGAGGATTGTGAGGGGTGTAGAATGTAAGTGAGTAAATAGAGGTACCTGATAAAGAGAAGAGTGAGAGTGGGGTCAAAAAAGTTGGTCTTCAGCATGAGAAAAGGCAAAAAGACTCCAAGGGAATACGTAAATAAAAGGAAAATAGAGTGAGAGGAAAAAGAAGAAATTAAAAAATAAAAACAAAAAAAAACTATGGTTCACAGTCATCCACCACTCAAACCTCCCAATCCTCAGTATCTTGATGCAAGTGTGGTACCTGTCAAAGTCCAGTCTCCTGCAGGTGTCTCAGGAAGGGAGCTGCCCCTCCAATGATGTTGGCCATGCCCTCAGGAATAATTCAAAATGTCTGCACCAGCCTCCAAAGAAGCTGGGGAGCAAGGGTGTGCCGATTCCGCACGTGGGCAGGTACAGTCTCCAGCATCCGTCTGCCTCACTTCTTCCTTAATGGAGCACATCTAGACAGCTTTTTCACTGCTGTGACTAAAGGATCTGACCAGAACAATTTTAGGGGAGAAAAGTTTATTAGAGGGTTCGTGGTTTCAGAGGTCTTATTCCTTCAGGCTGCAGGTGAGGCTGAACATCAAGGTGGAGGAGTGTGACTGAGGGAAGCAGTTCACATTGTGATTAGGGAGCAGAGAGAGACTCCACTCTCCAGATACAAATATATATACCCCAAAGCCATACCCCAATTCCCACCTCACCAAACACATCAGACCACTTCAGTTAGCACTCAGTTATTCCCTGTCAGGTCATTAAATCACGATTGGGTTAAGACTCTTACAGCCCAATCATTTCTCCTCCAAACCTTCTTGTTGTCTCACACATGAGTTTTTGGGGGACACCTTGAATCCAAACCATAATACTAGCTATGGACCCTAGGACTCTTCTAATCCAGCCAATATCTGTTGGAGTGTTTTCTGCTTATTAAATATTGTGAATATCATTCTACTTGGAAAAACTGTTAAGATGATTTTGTAACAGTACACTTATAGGCATCCTTATAATCAAAATAAACCACAAAAACTTGAAATAGAGAACACAAGTAATTATCAAAGTAATTATTTTGATAATACATGCATTTAAAATCATATAATAATTTATGTGATAAGAGTTTTGGTTAAACACAAATGCTAAAATCACATAACATAAAACCTTGACAAAAATTTACATGACATGTAAAAAACTAGAAAAATGTTCACTTCACAAAAAAAAGCATGCCTGTGACATAAAAGAATGTGTAAAAAAAATCACATTAATACTGAAAAAATGGGTAACATTTATGTTAAAAATATGACAAACTTATGAAAAGATATTTGAAGCCTAGTGAATCCAAAGTTTGCATGCTTTAAATTGGAAAGTAGTGCAGGTAATGGAGTGGTTGAAAAGTCAACTTTTGGGAGAAAAGTGCAGAAATATTCCACTCGCTGTTGGTGAAAGTGGAAATAAATCTAAGTACTTTATTAGTCATTTTGGGTGAATGTGTATCAAAACTAAAAGTAGTCATATTTGACAAAGTCAAATAATTACTAAGAACATAGTGAAATGACATATACAATATAATGCACTGAGTTTAATCAATGTAGTGTTAGTACTTTCACAGTGTAAAAAAATTGAGGCAATCTCTTCATACGTGAGGGCTAGTTAAACCAGTCATTTTAAATAATTATGGGGGATTACAAAACAACTGTTAAAATGATTAGGGCACTCTATTTAATGTGATTTGGAAAGATACGCTTTATATATATTACATCAATGTTTCTGCTACATGGGATGTTCTCATTTTATAAATACACAAACATGCAATTGGTGAGAAGTATGTCATTATAATGTGATTTTGAATGATGTTTACTTTCTTTTACTTCTCTGAATTGCTTTAGTTTCATTTTATACTATGACAGCTCATAATCTTGTACAATCAAGAAAAAGGGACCACTTTCAGTAACAAAAAATATTGAAAAAATAAATCCTTGGGTTTACATGACAGATGGTATGATAGTTTCTATCATATTTTAGGTAGCACTTCCAAATAAAGTGTCATGGAACAATATAAATTTCATAGTATTTCCTAGAAGAAGTAATAAAAGATAAAGCTTGTTAGAAAGATTCAATATTTGACGAAGTAGAACTCAATTAGAAGTGTAAAGAGAAACTTTAATCAAAAGAAAATAAATTGAAAGAATGTTGTCAATATCTGGGACTCAACTATATGTATTCACAGAAGAAGAATAAAAGTTCATACAGGAACTTGAAAACCAGGCAAAAACTGGATGAATTGCTTAAAGTGTAGGGAATGTGATGTTTGATTTGGTTTTTCAATGGAAACAATTACAGGACAAGCTTGAATGGAAAGATAATTCTCATATGACTAGAAAGAAAATCATTATACTTATATATAATACATATATATTTTTATATATAATATGTGTATATATGTATATTATATATACATTTATATAAATATATATCTGTGTGTGTATATATATATAGCATAAAATTGCATAACAATAAAACATATATATATTTATATATAATCTTCTCAAACCTAATTCACTTTGCATGAATTTCCACTCTCCTTTCTTTCAGTTTGTTGTGGTTGGACTAGTCTTTCTCCCACTTGAGCATGTGGATCTACCTCCCATCCTATCATTTCATCAGTGACTGCCTCTGTCCCAGAGTACTGCTGACTAAACTTATAGGTGCAACTCCTTCATGTCTTTAGGTATCAACATATAACATGCATATGACATATGTGTAACATGCAAATAACCTGTGTATAGCATACATATATGTATATAACACAGCCCACATACGGTGCACGTATAGCATACATATAATGTACAAATGCATATATGTATGCTGTGCATGTTATATGTATATCGAGAGTATGTTACATAGCTATATGTACATCTTTACATCACATGCTATCTGTACACCACGTATATGCATGCTACATGTATGTTTAATGCATGTCTTATGTATGACATATGCATGTTATGTGCATAGTATGTCACATGTGCCATGCGTTTAGCAAATTGCATTTAGTATGAATGGCATGTTTATATTACACATAACGTGTAACATGCATATCATTTGACATACAGCACATATATGTGTAACATTTACATGGCATATAACTTGCACATAACATGCATCTAGCACATTGTAGTATGACATGGAACATATTTAACATGCATATAGCATGCCTATAGTATAAATTCAATGTACAAATGACAACATGCACAGAACATGCAACCATGTAACAACACACATGCATGTAGCATACAGCACACAGCACACACATAATATGTGACATGCATGTAGCATGCATGCCATATAATTTAAATGGACGTGCACATAGCATGCTACATGCATACAACACACGACATGATTGTGAAGCAACATATACAACATAGTACTCATGAAATGCATGAACAACATACACAATACACAATATTCATCTAATTCATGCATAACATGTGACACACAACATGCATGTATCATACATATGACATGCAGAAGTAAACACATGACATGCACATGACACATATGACAGCACATGTAACATATGAATCATGCACATGACATGCATGCTGCACAACACACAATACATGGTGCAACATGCATGTAACATTACGTGCATGCAGTGCGCATATGCTCGTGCAGCATATAACACATAACATGGAACATACATGATGGAGATGTGATTCACAACACATGTCACACCATTTACATGCCAAATATTACACCTAAAATGTGTTTCATGCAGGTAGCATGCAAAATGCATGTGATAATAACACACATATGGTTTGTGCTTAATGCATGTATGATATGACATATAGGACATGTCATATACATAACATACATATAATATGATACACATATAATACAGACAACATATATAACATACATATGTAACATATACACATAATGCATGCTACACATGCACCTCACATGACTCACATGATTGACACAACTCATATAACACATGACATGCAACACACAACACACTGCACACATGGTACGACATATATCTGTTATACAGGTGTGATGCATGTGACACACAACACATGACATGCACATAGCATATATAGTAATTATATATTGTAACTACTATAATTATAGTATAATTATGCTGCATAGCATGTATATATATATATATATTTTTTTTTTTTTCATGCAGAACATTTCTGTAGGAACCAAAAAGTGAGATTGCTTATTAGAGCTGATGATGATTTTCCTACATATATATTAAAAATATTAGAATTTCAGTGTGCTTTATTATCTGCCTACATAATTTTATGGAAGAAATGATGCTCTTATAAGAGATATACATCCTTTATTATTTATTTACTAGGTAGAATAAATGAGGTAAGGCAGGTAGAATTTTCTTATATATGGCACGGAAATGATAAATGGTAAACAAAGGTTAACAAAAGTTCCACTTTCCCTCTTGCTCTTTTAACTTCTCATAAAATGTGTACCTCCAGAATGAATAGTGCATGTCCCCACAGGAGTCATATGTGAGAAACACATGTGTCTAATGAAAGCTAAATAGCACAGGGAACCTGGGTTGAAAGTTACTGATTTGGCCTTTAAACTGCTGTTTTTGAGTGTGTGTATAAAACAATGATAATCAAAATCACATGGTCCACATTAAAACATGCTGACCAAATTCAAGACATCTGTATTTTTAAGATTATTTTCAAATGTTTAATTCATATTAAATAAAAATATAAAGTTATCAGTTTCATTTTGGCCAAGTCTGGAATATCCTTTTATAAAATGTTTCAATGTTTCATTATTTACTGTCACATTTCAGAGTTGGGAAAGATAAGACCAAAGGCCTGAATTTATTTATCTTGGGTAGACATGATGAATATTTGAATCTTAACTCTCTGATGAGGAAGGTTACTGGGAACATATGATATGCATTTATTCAGAGTTTGTTTATCATCAAATTGGAGAACAATTAAACACTCCAGTCTGGTCACTAGGAGTTCTCCCAGATGCCCATAAGGTAGAATTTGCTTCTGGTATGTATCATTGCATTCACTAGCCTGGAAGTAAACACACAAGGATGGATTTTTAATATTGAAGATCAAATAATAAAAGAATATTTTGCATATGACATTAGATGGTTCACAAATAAAATTTTCCTTTATAGAAGGTTATTATTGGATAAAATTTAACCATATTTTTTCCAAAAGTTTGCTCATTGAACTAAATTATAACTCAATTGCAATTTGTTTGCATAGTCACCTTCAAATAAAAGTATTTGATAATAAAATTATTATAAAATTATTGTTCTCTTATTTTGTAAATGGAAAAATTCATTTCTATGGAGATGTTTTTATTTTCAAAATAAATCAAAAAGTAGATTAAATGTAAAATTGCATTATAGAATGTTAGAAACAAAATAATTAATTCCTCCATCTTAGTTCTGATCTTTGATAGCTAAACTACATGGTATATTTACAAAATATTCTATGATTTCGAGTGACTTTTTTAAATGGTCAGAATTAACTATGTTTAATTTTGACAATTGAACACAAAAATAAATTCTAGAGTAATATTCCCTACTATAAATTGGAAAGATGAAAATAAATAACATTTATAAATATTAAATATATTTATAAAGCTTATATATTAACACTATTTTTAATGTCACATGAAAAATAATTTTAATTATAACTTCCTTTAGCTTGTTGAATTAACCAAGTAGACTTTATTTTATCCAGCTAATGCTAATGTTTAGTGTGTGACGTATTTTGCTCACTAAAATTATTAAGTAAATAATACAAGCTAATATAGTAATTAGAACATAATAATTAGAATAAAATTCTTAGGTCTTTTTATTACATAGAATGTAGGATATTATGATAGTTATTTCTATATATAAGATTTTTGTAAATTTTTAATATTTTATTAGTATACTTATGTGCTTCCTTTATTGACCATAAAGTCAAAGTCCGTATATGCTAAAAGATGACATGATCATACAGAATTGTCCATAAATGAAAATAGCAATTTTATATTCTGAATCAATATTTTTATTAAATTTTTTAACCTAAATTCTTGGCATATAACATTGGTGAAGTATCAATACAATTAAATACTGTGTATGTACACTTCACAAATGTGTATTTACATATGTGAATATATTTAGAGAAGGGGTATTTTAATTAAAATCATGAATTCTTAAAGAATAATGTTCAGTTCATAAAGTAAAATTGAATGCTTCCCTATAGGAAAATCAAGGTAGAAATTGATCTTGGAAATATGGTGATGTGCAGAACCAGGTAACTATAAGACATTTATATCAGTGTTATTGCTCAACTGATTTAGTAATACAGAAATACACATTATTCAAAGAACATCTGTTCTCAATTTCTCCCTCTCAAGTTTAAAATAACAGTATTCCTATAGTTTGTATCTAAAGTGTCTACCCAAGCTCCTGTGTTAAAAGCTTTCCAAATTGGTGTTTTGGGGAGGTGGTGAAAACTTTAAGGTAGTGTAGTAGAAGGTTTTCTTGCATTGGAAGCATGCGCTTGTGGGAACTGGAACCTGTACTCTCTGTTGTGATGTGCTCTTTACCACAAGCCCAAAAATAATTGAACAAACTGACCATTGAAATTTTCGAAACTGCAAACCAAAATAAACCTCTCCCTTTATAAATTGATTGCCTCTGGTATTTTGCTGATGAAATACCTGAAGAAATATGTTGCAAAGTTGATGAACACAAATATTATATCATCTGAAATTTGTCATAGTATGACATCTTCTATTTTTTATATTACCTAATGTTGGGATGTGACTATATTTTTGAGACTAGTTGTTTGCTTTTGTGTTTGTTTAGAGCTAGTACTGGAAACATGGAAATGTGTCATTTTCCTTTATTTTTTGCCTGGAAATTGGAAGGAAATTAAATATTTATTATCCAATAAAGCTGAAGATTTTACATATAAATATTTTCAAAAACATTACTGATATATTGATTTTAATAGTAAAATGTATTAGACAGTGAAGGTATGTCCTTACTTTAATAAGCTCTTTTGAAAAAATTCACATTAATATACTCTTTTGAAAAAACCATCAATTGGACCAATTGATGTCTAGTACATAATTGGTTTTGGCTGATGGAGAGTTGTTGAGTAGAAATAGTAGGAAGCAATGAACTGTTTTATTAGAAAACAAAAAGTGGAGATTTACTTAAAGTATTAGCATAATGTAGGTTTTTAATAAAAGATAAAAATGATATTTATAAGAAACCAATGATCATCTTAAGGAGATATAGTACTATGAATAAGAGGTAGAAGCTATTATTTAGCTCATGAGGTGACAGAAGTTAAATCGTATAATCACTAGCTATCAGTACTACTATTTCACACATCTTCTTTGTCAGATTTATTTATGTGACAAGTATGTAATTTCATGAATAAAATTTTATAAACATCGGTAACTGGCATACTATGAACGTAGCATTAATTTACCTCCTACTACTTTTTAGTATGTAACAAAGCAAGTAACAGTGACTTAAATAAAGGTATGGATTCTTAATATCACTGAAGTACTAAAACACTAAATAAATTTAAAATGGAAATATCAGTTGACATCTGTTCTTTCATTGGCATTTTTAATTTTTTTCTTGAGCACTTCCAGTTATTTAAGATAGTTTTATAATATTAACAGAACAGAATTTACTTACAAAAATATATCAGAAGAAATATTTTGCTGGGAAATTTTATTCTAAACATCTATAGTCTTGTAAGTTGTGATTTGGAAAGATTTTGTGTTCATTTATCAATTTCTATAGATGCGTCTACATTTACTTACATCATCTACTTCCTCATGATTAAGCTATTATATTTACCTAAGATTCAGTTTCTTCTATAAATTGCTCTTCATTATTCAACGTACACTTATTAAGAATATAGCTTATGTCTGACTCTGGAACAGTTGGCCACAGACATCAAATAGTATGTGTTTTCATTTGGAAACAAAATACTCAATTCACAAACATCCTAGATGCCCTTCAACAGATGAATGGATAAAGAAACTCTGATATATATACACAATGGAATACTATTCAGCCATAAAGAAGAATAATATTATGGCATTTGCAAATAAATGGATGGAATTGGAGAATATCATGCTAAGTGAAATAAGCCAAGCCCAAAAAACCAAAGGCTGAATGTTTCCCTGATAAGTGGAGGATGATATATATGGGGCTGGGGGTGGGGAATGAGAGAATAATGGGGGAACTTTAGAATATGTGGAGGAAAATGAGGGGGGGTAATGAAAATTGGTGGAATGAGACAGACATCATTGCCCTATGTACATGTATGATTACACAATGGTATGAATCTGTGTTGTGTACAACCATAAAAATGAAATTATGTACTCCATTTGGGTACAATGAATCAAAATGCAGTCTGTAGAAAATTAAAAGCTAAATAAAAATAATTAAAAAAAAAGAAATGGGATCATAGGTGGAAATACCTGTCCATCAATGTGTGAGTAGGTAAATTATGGTAGATATATACAATGAAATTTTATTCAGCCATGAAAGATTGAAGTTTTGATTCATGCTACAACATGGATAAGCCTTGAAAATATTATGGTAAATGAAGGAAGCTAGACACAAAGGATCACACATGGTTTGATTCCACTGATAAGAAATATCTAAGCTGGGTGCAGTGGCTCATGCCTGTAATCCCAACAGCTCAGAAGGCTGAGGTAGGAGGATTGTGAGTTCAAAGCTAGCCTCAGCAAAACCTAGGCACTAAGTGAGGTGCTAAGCAACTCAGTGAGACCCTGTCTCTAAATAAAATACAAAAATAGGCTGGGGATGTGGCTTAGTGGTCAAGTGCCCCTGAGTTCAATTCCTGGTACCAAAACAAAACAAAAAACAAACAAGCAAGCAAAAAAACAAAAAACAAAACCCAAAAGAAAGAGATCGGTGGTGGCAAGGGGAGGCAACAAAGGATGAATAAGCAGTGACTGCAAGTGGGTACAGAAATTTACTTTGGAGCAATGATGATATTTTGGAATTAGATAAAGGTGATTATTGTTCAACATCAGTGAATACCACTGTATTATTCACTTTAAAATGGTTAATTCAACCTGTGAATTTTACCTCAAAGACTGCCAAAAGAAAAAAAAAAAAAGAAAAGAAAGAAGGAAAGATGTGGTGTGTCAAGATTATTTGAAGTAAATTGGCTGGGTAATGATACCTGTAATGACATTTCAGAAAAAGGAAAGGAGGAGGGAAAATACACAATATGGTGCAACTGGGTGGATGGGAACAAATGCATCACTACCCTAGGAATGGACACATGAGTAACAGTTTAGATTCTTAGAGCAGATCAGTATTTCATCTTTTGGGGAAGCATGGAGAAGACAAGGTCAAAAATATCTGTGAGTCAACAGAAAAGTCACATTTATTTCACACATAGGAATTTTTCTCCCTCAAGTGAACACATCTCATGGCCTCATGATAAATGGAGAGGATATATAATATTTTAAAAACTGTTAGAATGATTTTGCAAAGTTAACATTAAAGGGCACCATTTGAAAAGGGCATGGAATTAAATGATGAGTTAGTGCAATTTCATGATGACGGATGGCGTGGGGTTCAGTACAGGCTGTAATGGTTATCTACTAATAGACCACCACAACCAGAGTTGAACTTGTCAGATCCTCACAGAAAAAAACAGACGTTTTGCTGGTTGCATAATCTCAGCTTATTATGCATTTGAAACAGCTATAGCTAATGGCATTTTATTCATGTTCTTGCTCTGACATCCAAATAGGGTATTTTTTGCTTATACAGCAAAGCACATAGATGGAATGAAGAAAAACAGCACAAATTGATCAGCTTCCTCTTGTAACCAAAAAATATTTGGCTCTTCAGTATAGCACAACTAAATTCTACAGTATTAAATGTTGGCAATATGCCTACTTAAATAACAGTTGTTTGAATGCAGTTAGAAATTATTTACATATTTTCTACCATGCATAATTGCTCAAATAAATCATTATTTGAAATAATTGTTGACAGTGTCTTACATTTCACATTAGAAATATCTAAAAACTTCTATGTTTCACAGTCCTGCTACATGCTATGGGATATATGCAGCACATGTATTTTATAATATTATAATTTAAGTGGCATATCAATATACTAATGTATATAGATACTGACAGTTTTACTAAGTACCATATAAACAAAAGATTTGCCATTATCTATATAAACTTTGTGTTAAGGTTGTAAGTAGGGAGGGTTAGCAAGGAAGGAAATCATGAATTAAACATGCTCAGGAATGAAGACTTCAGAGAGACAACATGTGGATAAATTAAGAGAAAAGGGAAAGCTATTTATTGAAAAGGAGGAAGTTTCTTTTTTTATTCAACGCATATGATTAATTGGAAGCAGAAAGCATTAAGAACACAGGGCAAGCTCTGAAATCACATTGTCATAGTTGAAGCAGCAGCTCAAGCATATATTTAGAGGATAACATCAAAAATTTACTTAATTCAAGTCACCACATAGTCATCTAAAATTATTGGTGGTGTTAATAAACTATTCTGTGAAGTAGCTCATGTATGTTGATATGAATAAAACATTTTTCCGACTTCAGAAGACTTACAATTAGAACAGAAGTTGAGCATAGGGTGGAGGTTGGAGAGCAGAGACAAGCTGGTGAGTGACTATGACTAGAAATTCAAAACCATTTTCTTTCCTTCCCTTCCAGAATACCAGGTAATATTTTCAAAAAACCTGAAACACACACACACACACAAATACAAATTCTTGTATGTTCATGTAAGAATTAAGGGGTGAGCAATTCAATTCAGCATGAGAGAAAGAGATTGGGGATTGAATCCAGGTACTACACAAAGTTTTATTAGGTGGTTAGATAAAATTTGCTTAGAGTTTTATTTTTTCCATAAATAGTTACAGATATTGAATTTTGTCACTTTGTTCTGATTCTATTCATTGTGGGTTTTCTCCTATATGCAATTACATTATTTGATCAATTACTCTAGGAGTTACTTGATTATGATTATAGGCATGTGCCATTGCACATGGCTGTTACGTGGTGGTCTTAGCATAAATTGGGAAATGTTTTCTCTGACATAGTTTTTCTTGCAGGAAGTTTTATAACATTGCTTCTACTATGATTTCTTACCTAAATATTTGGCAGAAATCATTAATGAAGCTGTCTGAATGTGTTCTTGTCTTGGAAATTATTTTAACTAGGCATTTTATAAATACTGCACTATTTACATCTTGTATTTACTTCTGAGTTATGTTTGATAAATTATGCAGTTTAGTAGTAATGGTGCTATTTGTATTTCCTATTTATTCCAGAGTCATATTTGTTTTACCTTTTTTTATCTAATTTGTCAAAGTACTATTTGAAGTTGCTTCCAGTATTCCTTCATTATATTTTCAATGTTTGAAGAATTTGTGGAAATATTCATTCCTCATTGTAATGTGTCCATTTTTCTTCTCTCTCACTCTTACTTGCTGTTCATTTTAACAACTTTTATCTTCTTATATTTCTCCACAAATTCATTATTATATAAATTATTCTGTTGATTCTCCTTATCTTTATTATCCTCTTGATTTGGTATTTGATTAAATTTTTTCACCAGACTCTTAAATTAGAACTGTGATCATTCTTTTCAAATAAAACTTTTATCTTATGACATCTAAAGTAGTGTATTTTTATTATGCTGTTCAAAATAGTTTATAATTTATTTTGTAATATGTTTTTTAAATACATATTACTTAACAGACTAGACTTTTCTAGACTCTTGTCATTTTCTTTAAGCACATTGAATATATAGCTCTACTTTCTTAAGGTTTTTACTTTTGAAATTGAGAACACACTGTTGGAATTATTGACACTGCTCTGAAGGTAAGCTGTACTTTTCTTTTAGTTGATTTTATGATTTTTTCTGTCCTTTTAGTGTAGAACCTTTTTACTATGATGTATCTAGAAATCTTATCCTTTTTTTTTTTTCTATCCTGCTACAGATCATTGAACTTCTCAGATTTAACCTTGTATTTTAACAATTCTGAACATTTTTGTTTGGAATGACTGTTTATCTTCTCAAATACTGCCTCTGTCCAATTTGGTTACTCTAACAGGATATTCAAGTTATAGAGTCTCATAATACTTTTGATGTTAGGTCCTGTTGTTTATTGATCTCTTCACACAGACAACCAGATTAATCAGGGTTTGTTGACATTGTGTGCCTTGTCATGAGTATAATATTGACAGAGTTAGTTGTTTTATTTATACAATAAAATATTATCCTTTCTTCACAAGCAAATACCTGTATGCTGTGCAGTTTACTCACTTGCTTCCTCATGTTCCTCTTTCATCCTGCCTGTGTATTACAGAAACTATAATTTTTGTTGTGAGGATGATGATTAGTAACTATGTCAAAATTCTCCTTATGTTGTATGCAAAGTTACATTGGGAGAAATGTCTGTCTTTGCTTTTACATAGTTACTTCAACATGTCCTTATAATAATAGATACACATTCAGAAATCATTGTGGTAAACATCATTGATGAGAGTTTTCACCAAACAATCAATATAATTATACTTATAGGTGCAACTTAAATTTGTACAGAAAATAGGTATTTTCAGTGCCTCTTTATTTTTGCTCCTCTATGTTCAACTCAATTTTCAGATATAGGTGTAGAAACAACACCCATGTAAATTTCTCAGTCACCATTTTATTGAAGATTCACCTCTTCTGAAGACTGACCTCTTTTTAACTTCCTTTTTCTACAACTTACCATCAAAAACATGAAAATAAAGAGAGATGTTGGCTATGTATAGTAGCTAAAAACTATAGAGAAAGTCCATTTCTAATGATATAAAATATGTGAAATAATTTCACTTTAAGGATAGGAAAACATGGAGATTCCCTTTTGAAATACAGTACTTCACCTGTTTATCTGCCTCCCTCAGTCTCTTCCTTTGAAGTTGGTTTTTACATGACTCATGCACATCATAACAAGCATAAACTCACCTCATACATTATAGCAATCCCACCTTTCTAGGGAACAAGGATTTTAGATATTTTTACCTAGTCTATGTCCAATGGCAATTCTGCTGTTGTATCTGCTCTACCTGTTCCTATTTCTAATGTATAAGCTTTTGCTTCATTCTGGGGGCCAGAATTTATTCCATATTTCTCTTCCAGTCTTATTCCCTCATGCCCAAGTACATAGATGATAAGAAAGTGAAACTCTTATTCTACATATAGAGAAAGTTTTAAAGTAGTTTGACCAGAACATCAAACCAGTTGCAATATTCCCTTAAAGCCTACTGGGCAGCAAAGCCCCAGTGTCTTTCAATTCTGCAAAGACAGAGAGGTGAGGAAGCTGCAAAACAAAAGTCTGAGGCTACCAAAATCATTTCACAAGGTTTAAGGAGAGGAGCCATCTACAGTAAGTTCAAAGCGAAGCAGCAAATGCTGATGTAGAATCTGCTGCAGTTACTCAGAAGGTCTAGCTAAGGTGGCTACGATAGATAAGAAGTATTTCAATGTAGACTAAGAGTTTTATTTTGGAAGAAGATGCCATCTAAGGCTTTGATAGCCAGAAATGAGGATGAACTCTCTCTTTAGGGAGGGGCCAGTGACTTCAAGATGGTGACTTTAAGATGAAGCTAATGTTCATTTTCCATCACAGAAATATTATGACTCAAGAAGTACAAGTAAATCTACTCTTCCTTGCTCTATAAAAAGCCTGGATGACCACTGTTTGTTGTTTCTTGGTTTCTCTGCAGTACTAGCGATTGAACACAAGGCCTCATGCTTGCTAGGCAAATGTTGAGCTGCATCTCCAGACCTTTTAATTTTATTTTGAGATAGAGTCTTGTTAAGTTACACAGGCCGACCTCCAAATTTTGATCCTTCTATTTCAGCCTCTTGACTAGCTGAGATTACAGGCATGTTACACCACGCCCAGTGTAAACATGGTTTACTAAATATTTTAAG
The DNA here is from genome assembly GCF_902686445.1 of Sciurus carolinensis. Taxonomy (NCBI): domain Eukaryota; kingdom Metazoa; phylum Chordata; class Mammalia; order Rodentia; family Sciuridae; genus Sciurus; species Sciurus carolinensis. Next base: position 95,305,462 of record NC_062224.1, read on the forward strand.
TCCACTGTTTTACCTCATGCTCAGAAAAAAAATATTTATTTCAAAATATTACTACTCATTGTCCCCTGCACTTCATCAATTAAAATGGAGACTTAAAATAAGATGAATGTGTTTTCCTACATACTAACATACGTCCATTCTTCCGATCATGAATCAGAGTGTTTTCAACTTTTCAATTTCATTTAATAAATATATTTTATAAGGTTATAGTTGCCATAGATAGTATTTCCTCAAATGGATCAAGGCAACGTGAATTTAAAACATTCCAGAAAATATTGATAGGTACCATTAAGAAATTTATACTTTAGAATAGGAAATCAAAATATTACTGTGAACAGGTGTTCAACCCTCATGGATGACTTTGAGAAGTTCAAGACTTCTGTGGAAAAAAAGTAACTGTGGCTATGGTGGAAGTAGCAAGAATTGAAAGTAGAGACTAAACTTGTGGTTTATACAGCTGTATCTCATGATAAAACTTTAACAAAAGAGGAACTGTATCTTATGGATGAGCAAAGAAAGTAGTTTTCAAGAGGGCAACTACTCCTCAGCAAGATTCTTTGAAAATTGTTTAAATGACAACAGAAAATTTGGAAAAGCACATCAACTTAGTTAACAATACAGCAGCAGGCTTTAAGATGATTGACTTCAATGTTTGAAAGAACTTTTGTGATAAAATGCTGTTAAGCAGCATCAGAATAATCAATCTTCAAATGAAGAATCAGTTGATGCACCACATTTCATTGTTATTTAAAGAAACCTCCACAGCTCATACATCCTCAGCAGCTGCCATTGTGATCAGTCAGTCAGCAGCCATCAATATTTAGGTAAGACCCTCCACCAGCAAAAAGATTATGACTCTGTGAAGGCTTGGATGATTATTATTCAGTTTTAGCAATAAATTTTAAATTAAGATGTATAATTTTTTCGATGTGGTGCTATTACACATTTAATAGACTATTAAATGTATTATGTTAACATAGCTTTTATAAGCACAAGGGGCAATTCACTTGCTTTATTACAATATTTGCTTTATTGTGATAGTCTGGAATCACACCCACAATATCTTCGAGGTATTAATGTGCACTATAGCTGAAAGGCTCAAAAGTTTGAAAACATTTTAAAGTCTTTGTCTTTAATCCTATTGGCCCAACCAGAAAAGGTAAATTCATATGAATTCCAGAAACTTACAAAGAACTTTCAATTCTGGAAAAACTTGACAGTCATTTATGTTAAACTATAATTCTGAAGACAATTTCAGCATTATTTCATAGAACATTATTTTACACTTTAATTCAAACATGACTACTTCCTTCTGTGATGGAGATGAGAATTTCCACATAATTCTGACTATTTCAATGTATAAAACCTTCTGGATAAGTTTGAAAAATATTTATATACTTATATAAACACACTCACACATATTTTAAACTGTTATTTCTCTTAGCATGATATTCTCCATCAGGGAGCTTAGTTTTTAAGTGTCAAGTTAAATTCATATTTGACTAAAATTTTAAGGAAAGAAAACACATAGGAACAACTTGCTACATTCTTAATTCTTTTATCTGTCCATTAGTCTCTTGAATTTTAATTGCTTGATAAATTTCAGGAGTGTAACTATGAAACAATGTTGGATACTATGTCAATATAGGTGATTTACCTTTTCCATTGATAAACTATAGGTCCTTGGGCATCGCAGATAGGTCTAGGGACCTTGAGACATTAGTATTTTATATAGTGAGTATACCAGGCAACACTCTTGCTCACTTTTATAAATTCTTCTTAAATAAGGGGTGGGAGGAAGGAAACATAATAGAAGGAGACAAATATCATTACCCTATGTACATATATGATTACACAAATGATGTGACTCTGTGTACAACCAGAGAAATGAAAGTTGCACCCTTTTGTGTATAATTAATCAAAATTAAAATATGCAAAAATAAAATAAGACCTGAGTTTCTGTTTATTTAATTTTCTCTATTTTTATGCACTCAAGGCTCTGATATTAGTTCTCTGTGGCAGAGACTTTGTGTTTTTTTAATGAAGACTTTTGTTGTAAATCTTTTATGTAATCCTTTTATGCTGTACACTAAGATTACTTTTGTTTTATTTAACTTTTTGCATTTTAGCTTTTATTAAATGAAGTTTCGGACAAAGTAGAAAATCTATTAGAAAAGTAAAGAGCAGATTAAAAAGGGAAATTATGAGAAAGTTCAAAGTCAAAATGGACTGTGTGACTTATTTTTGTAAGACCCCAATGATTTAACTTAAAAAGTTGCCAGAGCTGCTGATGCTAAAAAGGGGTTAAAAATGAAAAGCTGCAGATGAGCTGAAGTCAGCCTAGCTAGATAACAGGATAACCTTGGCAGCTAATTTAGGCTGTTGTTAGGGGTAATGGGGGATCCCCCCAACTGCGGTCAAGCTGACCTCACCGCTGACCTCACGTAGACCAATGGTTACTGTGATGACTAAAACTTGGCAGCCAAAACGTATCCTGATATGCAAACAAGGACACAAACCCTCCAATTGTAAAAGAGAAACTGAGTCCCTTTGTCTGAAGTGTATAAAACAGCTTGTAAATTTGTGCTCGGGGTACTTGGCATGGACTGCTAAGTGGGTCTGTGTCAGGTGCCCGAGCAGCTGCTTGAATAAACTGATCCTTTTGCGCTTGCATAGAACTCTGGCTCCCTGATGGCCTTTGGGGGACTCGTCGACTTGGGCATTACAATTTTCATAGGTTAAATCTCTAAAGAACATTCATTTACCCCTCAGATTAAAAAAAAACAAAAAACAAAAAACAAAACTTTCTTTGATAAATGTCTTCATTCTAAACTCATTAATCCCATCACAGTATGGGGTTTTGTGATATGCTATTCATTCTGTAAAGGGAAAATATCACTCCGTACTAAAGTAACTCAAATTGAGAGAAGGATTGCTAAGTATCACAAAACATTAGGAACATAATGAGATTTTATCTGACTAAAAGTTCAGTACAATCAAGTGGTAGAGTGATGTGTCTTCCAGCATGTCTACTGTAATTGTTACCTACGCAAGTGAATGGAGAGTGCTCAACACCAAGCAAGTTACACATATGTTCTCATATGTCCTGGCCAGACAGAACCTGGAGTTGAAATTGAGTAGAAAATTAGAATTTGCACTTTGAAACTCAGGTTGAAAAATACCTATTTATGCCATTTTGCAGAGACATATTCAAGTTATATTGTACTATATTCCTCTAACATAAGAATTCATATATTGAAGAGTGAGAAATTAAGTATTAAGCACCTGGAAAGTAGAGTTCGGCTCCATATAAGGGAGAAAAAATAAGAAAATGAAACCCCCCAAATAAGTTTATAACTTTTTTCAATGAATGGGATCCCTCTTGTATTCCACTTTGAATCAGCATGATCCATGTAGAATATTTATTAGTATGTTGTAGAGGACAGTGAATATGTGCACCTGGTAAAAATAAGTTCAATAAACTTAAACCCTCTTCTCATCCCAGGACTGTTTAGAAAAACATTAAAAGAAAGTAATTATTATAGGTATTGAGGAAGGGAAAAATCAATAAGAAATAGAAAGTCATCATAGAGCCAAGTGGACTTTCATTTGTGCTGAGGAGAGGAAGGATTGGAATAGGAAGATATGTAGGGAAAATGCTCTTGGAGGTCAAGGGCCCTGCATACTAGGAAACAGGGATAGAAAGAGAGACTAGAAAGAGAAGGGGGGAAAAAATCCCACCAAACATTGATTTGGAAACACAATATTTACTGCTAACTCAAACTAATAAATGTGTTTGAACATAGCAAAACAAACACAATGACGGAATAATTTCTTATTTAGTATAATCAATATTTTTAGCTAGATTTAACTTTCCAATATATCTGCCCACATGATTTTTCCCTAATTGTACTGTTTTGCATCTTCTTTTGGTTTTGATTTATATTCCAAGTTCCTATTATCTTTCTTATTTCTCATTATAAATTAGAATGGAAATTCACATGTATACAATAAACAATACTAGGTCAGCCTATTTAACCAAAATCATGTAAAGGTAAATAAATTAATGGTATGTGTTTGCCACTTAACTAACTCATTTAAACCTCTAAAGATTCAGTATGTAAACCAGCTTTTAAAATATTTCATTATAACAGTGTTATTTCAGATATAGCATAAAAAATGTATATATGTATATATATGTACATTCGTAATACTCCAGTTTATCCAATACATCTTTGTATTCTAGACATGGAATTATATGACAGTGTGATGGCTCTTCTCAAGACATTTATACATCTATAAGTATGTAGCTCACTATTCCAAAGCACTTTGACAAAGAAGACAATGTTGAATTATTATTAGACAATGTTGAATAAATACCTAATCTGAAGAGGGAACTGGAATTAATATTATTCACTTCAGAATATTAAATGAAGTCCAGTGAAGTTTAATAATATGTGAAATTAAAGAAAAAAATGCACATTGACTTTATTTTAAAATCTCTCCAGTACGCAATGTTCTGAATACTAGGAGAGATGAATTTGAAAGATATGTGTTATTCTTGTCTCTAGGGGAATTGTTTCACTTTACTTATGAGATGTATCAGTGTTTCCTAGTTTTTTTTTTTCTTTTACTTTATTTCAACTTTCACAATAAAATATAATTGGATTTTAGACCCTGAAGCAGAAGAGTTTTGTGTTGTGTTCTTGTCATTTATACTAAGCTTTTATCATATTTAAAAAAGTAAAACCTCCAGCAAGAAAAAATAAAATAAAAAATCTAAGAGAAAAACATAAATATTTGCCTCAAAAAGCAAGTCTCAAAAGGGATATTTGATTTTTAAAGGTTTAGAACAAGCATTAATTAACATAGTTTTAAAGCTTGCAAAACCTCTGCTTTCAAAAGAGTAGTTTAGGCATGGATTAGCATACTTTTGATACATGCTTAGAAAAATATAGGTTTCATTTATTTCAGAAAGGAGTATGGTAAGAAATAATGATTTCAACTTTTCTTATTTTATACCAACAGTAAAGAAAAAATCAGAAACCATAGAAATCTACAATTATTGTAAATAACAGGAATTATAAACTGTGATACAATTTTCCATGAGCAAATTTGAAGGGTTGAGAAACAGTCTTTGATTCAGCACTTACTATCCATCTTTAGCTATGAGTCAGGCACTGGTCTTGTCAGTGGGGATAAAGTAACAAGATTGCCAGCAGTTACAGTTCAACATTCATCTTAGTTTCAGATGCCTGTAATTACCCACTTTACATCTCCACTAGGATGTTTAATAGGTATTTCAAACATAATGTATACTAACATCATTCTTGATTTTCCCCAAAGCGGATATTAAAATTCACAGAGTTGCTTAAGCCTAAAAATTGAACGTTTATTATTTATTTCCCACCTTTATTCCCACACAATCCATCAGTAAGCACTGTGGACAATACTTCCAAAATGTCTCTCAAATTTATGTATTTTTATTAATTTCCACTGCTACTCCCTTAATCTACAAAGTTAGCCTTGAACCTAACAGTTTAATCTTTATCCTTGAGTAAGAAAGACAGTTCCTCCTACTCACTGCTGGCTTCCACTTTTGCTCCACTATAGCTCATTCTCTATGGGACACTCAGAATTATCTTTTAAAAGTATTGCTCTAGGTTTGACCACTTTCCTGCTTAAACCCACTTATTGGTTGTACTTTGCTTACCGTGTTTCTTCCACATTGAATTCCTTTGGTTTCTAGACCTATTAACTATGCTGCTGCTCTGTCCTGTTATTCTATTTTGTTCTTACTTAATCCTCAGTAGAAAAATCATATTCTCCTATATCTCTACTTGGATGTCTCATTTACATGCCCGAGGCCTGTTTACATACAGCAAAGAGGCTCTCAAACAGCAGAGACTATCGCTTACCAGGCTAACACAGCTTCCTGTGTTAGTATGCTGCCAAGTCACACTCTGTCACAGCACCCTGTTTAATGTTTCCTTCCAAGTAATTGCTACTATCTGAACTTTCTTCAAAAATTTTATTTGCAGCAGGTTTGATGGCACATGTCTGTATACACAAGTACTTAGAAGGCTGGGGCAGAAAGATTGCATCAAGTCTGGGCAATTTAGGGAGACCCTGTCTCAAAATAAAGAGAAAGGGAGATGTAGCTCAGTGGTAGAGCCCTTACCTAACATGAGCAAGGTCCTAAATTTAATTTCCCAGATTGTATTGTTGTGGTGAGATTAAATAAATCACAGGTCAGTCTTGTAGCAGGGCATGGAACTCTATTCCCGAGCGGGCCAAAGGGCAGCAACCAAGTTGCCTCTGCACCCTTCAACCCTTTGCAGAAGTTAGAGTACATCTTTTATAATCAAAAACCACAAGCTACCAGTAAGTCAAACCCAGAGCAATTCAAAAAGTGGGTCAGAATGATCAAGTTCAGTATACAGTCAGGGTACATTGCCCAAGAAAAATGGGAACTAAAAGAGAACATCTTACAAAAGCATTTCTTAATAATTCATTGTATAAGAATAAAAGAAACATTTTTCAGTCACTATGGGTTGCCAAACAGGGTGTGTTTAGCAGGAGGTGGTTTGCAGAGGTGGGGTTTTCACACCGGAGAAACATTTCTTATGTGAAATAGAATCTAAAAGTAAAATGGAGTTTGTCTGGTCAAGGCATATATAGTTTGCCCAACAACAGTAGATGGAGAATGTGGTCTTTGTTGTTTTCTACACACGCACACACACAATTACACTTAATCATAAAGTAGATAGTCAATAAATACTAGATAAGGAAGAAATATATATGAAAATCCTGACAGATAGGAGAGATTTTCTTTATTTACAATACCATTTTTTGCTTTCTTTCAACAAATGTATATTGATGATATACTACACTGTAGTTAAAATTTCAATTACTAGTTACTATGATTAAATGGTAAAGAAAGGGATAAGTTTGTTTGTGCCAAAGGGGATCATTTTTTTCCCCTTAGAAGACAGAGACAAAATAAACAAGATAAATAAGCAAAACATATATACCTTAGATGTTGATATATGCCTGGAGAATCAAAAGGTGATAGAAAATTAGAGAGTGTTGGATGTGGGGTAGCAATTTTAATTAAAGTGGCCTGGAAGAGTTCATAAAAATGGCATATTTGAGCATGGACTTGAAGGAAGTGAGACAGCCAGGTGAGAATGAGTGTTTCAGGCAAATGAAAATGTAAGTGACATAGCCTGGCATGGTCAGGAGTGTACATGGCATGTTTGAGGAAGAGCAGAAAGGCCGGTACGGTTGCAACCTAGGGAGGAAGCAGGAAGAGGGCCAAAGAAGGAGGTGAGGATGCAGCTAAAGTTCCCTTAAGATGCTTAGGCACTTCATTTTTAGGACCTTGGGTCTTATTATTGGAAGACAGTGGAGGGTTGGCAGTGGAGTGCATCATCCTGACTCTAGCAGCTGAGGGGGAAAGGGAATAAAGAGATGCAGGAGCAAAGACAGGAAGACCAGGAGCTGACTGTTAGAACAGCCATGCAATCTGCCCTGGCAACCAGGAGGAGAGAGGTGGCTGTGGAAGAGAGGAACCTTGTGATTTTGAATGTATTTTGAAGATAGAGCAAATGGAAAACCCCAATATATTGAATGAAAAGTATGAGAGAAAAATAGAGAAAAGTAAAAGGCAGAAATGAAACTAAAGTTTCCTCCTGATTGACCGAGTTCCTATTTAGGATTTCTTTTTATTTACCCTGTTCACTAATAGCATATTAAATTTGATGCCAACTATAGATGGAAGATGCAATCAATGTCAGGAGGCAATGGAATGAGCCTGGGTTTCAGAGGAGGACAGCTTGGATGTAGAGATTTAAACCATTAGCATATCAAGGTATTTAATGAATTGAGATCAAATGTAATACCCTCAAAAGTTAAAAAAAAAAAAAAAAAAAAAAGTGAAGGGAAATAGGGCTGAGCCTTGGGGCAACCAGGTTTGTTTTTTGAGGAGGAACTAGCATGAGAAAAGTCAAGGAATGAACAATGACATAGGACAGAACTCCACAGTTAAATTCTGTGTAGAGTGTGTTGACCTCAAAACAAGGTGAGAAATTAATCCTAGAAAAAGAGAATGATCCACTGTGTTGATGCAGCTTATATATCAGGTTTAAGGAAGACTGATACTTGAGGCATTTTATATCGGATTAAGCATAAATTCCCATTTGCTATTAATTCCCTCAAAGACTTGCCTCTTTACTGCTTTCAAACTTGAAACTGAAGCAAGACACAGACAAGGTAATCAGATATTCTTGACTGAAGAACACTAACTGGAAGGGTAATTCTCAACAAAGCAACTTAGCTGGGGATATACCTCCATGGACCACAGAAGAATGAAAACTTTCATAGTTACCTTGGCTGCATCAGTTCTAGGGACCTATGTGGAGGTGGATACCCATCCAGAATCTTCCTCACATATCCTGGCTATGATGCATACTACTGGAAGATCCCTAAGCAGAAGTTTATAAACTTAAAAAGAATTTGATATTAAAATAATGTTAAGTATTTGAAATTTTCCAAAATAAATATGCTATAAATTAAACATAAAAGTTTCTTGCAATTTAAAATTAAATTCCCAAATCAAGTTGCTTCTACAACAGATTAATTTGGGATTTTAGATTTTTTTTTTATTGTAAACAAATGGGATACATGTTGTTTCTCTGTACAAAGAGTAAAGGCATACCATTTGTGTAATCATAAATTTACATAGGGTAACGTTGGTTGATTCATTCTGTTATTTTTTCCCTTACCCCCCCTCCCATCCCTCTTTTCCCTCTATACAGTCCTTCCTTCCTCCATTCTTGCTCCCCTCCCTAACCATAACTCTAACCCTAAAACTAACCCCTCCCACGCCCCATTTTGTGTCATCATCCACTTATCAGCGAGATCATTCTTCCTTTGTTTTTTTGAGATTGGCTTATCTCACTTAGCATGATATTCTCCAATTTCATCCATTTGCCTGCAAATGCCATAATTTTATCATTCTTTATGGCTGAGTAATATTCCATTGTATATATATACCACAGTTTCTTTATCCATTCATCAACTGAAGGGCATCTAGGTTGGTTCCACAATCTGGCTATGGTGAATTGAGCAGCAATGAACATTGATGTGGCTGTATCTCTGTAGTATGCTGATTGTAAGTCCTTTGGGTATAGGCCAAGGAGTGGGATAGCTGGGTCAAATGGTAGTTCCATTCCAAGTTTTCTAAGGAATCTCCGTACTGCTTTCCAGAGTGGCTGCACTAATTTGCAGCCCCACCAGCAATGTATGAGTGTACCTTTTTCCCCACATCCTCGCCAACACCTGTTGTTGCTTGTATTCTTGATAATCGCCATTCTAATTGGGGTGAGATGGAATATTAGGGTGGTTTTGATTTGCATTTCTCTTATTACTATAGATGTTGAACATTTTTCCATATGTTTGTTGATTGCTTGTAGGTCTTCTTCTGTGAAGTGTCTATTCATATCCTTAGACCATTTGTCGATTGGGTTATTTGTAGGCTTTGTGTTGAGTCTTTTGAGTTCTTTATAGATTCTGGAAGTTAGTGCTCTATCTGAAGTATGATTGGCAAAGATTTTCTCCCACTCTATAGGCTCTTTCTTCGCATTGCTGATAGTTTCCTTTGCTGAGAGAAAGCTTTTTAGTTTGAATCTATCCCAGTTGTTGATTCTTGCTTTTATTTCTTGTGCTATGGGAGTCCTGTTGAGGAACTCTGGTTCTAAGCCGACATGTTGAAGATCTGGACCTACTTTTTCTTCTATAAGATGCAGGGTCTCTGGTCTGATTCCGAGGTCCTTAATACATTTTGAGTTGAGATTCGTGCACGGTGAGAAATATGGGTTTAGTTTCATTCTGTTGCATATGGATTTCTAATTTTCCCAGCACCATTTGTTGAAGAGGTTATCTTTTCTCCATTGCATATTTTTGGCACCTTTGTCTAGTATGAGAAAATTATATTTATTTGGGTTTGTGTCCATGTCGTCTATTCTGTATCATTGATCTACCTGTCTATTTTGGTACCAATACCATGCCATTTTTGTTACTATTGCTTTGTAGTATAGTTGAAGTTCTGGTATTGCAATACCCCCCGCTTCATTTTTCCTGCGAAGGATTGCTTTAGCTATTCTGGGTTTCTCATTCTTCCAGATGAATTTCATGATTGCTTGTTCTATTTCTGTAAGGTACGTCATTGGGATTTTAATTGAAATTGCATTGAATCTGTATAGCACTTTTGGTAGTATGGCCATTTTGACAATATTAATTCTGCCTATCCAGGAACATGGGAGATCTTTCCATCTTCTAAGGTGTTCTTTAATTTCTTTCTTTAGTGTTCTGTAGTTCTCATTGTAGAGGTCTTTCACCTCTTTTGTGAGATTGATTCCCAAGTATTTTATTTTTTTCGATGCTATTGTGAATGGGTAGTTTTCCTAACTTCACTTTCTGAAGATTCATCACTTATGTATAAAAATGCATTAGATTTATGAGCATTGATCTTATATCCCGCTACTTTACTAAATTCACTTATGAGTTCTAAGCGTTTTCTGGTGGAATTTCCTGGTTCCTCTAAGTATATAATTATATCATCAGCAAATAGGGATAGTTTGAGTTCTTCTTTTCCTATTCATATCCCTTTAATTTCTTTGGTCTGTCTAATTGCTCTGGCCAGAGTTTCAAGGACGATATTGAATAGGAGTGGTGAAAGAGGGCATCCCAGCCTTCTTCCAGATTTTAGGGGGAATGCTTTCAGTTTTTCACCATTGAGAATGATATTAGCCAGGGGCTTAGCGTAGATGGCCTTTACAATGTTAAGGAACATTCCCACTATCCCTATTTTTTCTAGTGTTTTAAGCATGAAGGGGTGCTATATTTTATCAAATGCTTTTTCTGCATCTATTGAAATAATCATGTGATTCTTGACTTTAAGTCTGTTGATATGGTGAATTACATTTATTGATTTCTTGATGTTGAACCAACCTTGCATCCCTGGGATGAAACCCACTTGATCATGGTGCACTATCTTTTTAATGTGATTTTGTATGCGATTTGCTAAAATTTTGTTGAGAATTTTTGCGTCGATGTTCATTAAGGATATTGTTCTAAAATTTTCTTTCCTCGATGTGTCTCTGTCTAGTTTAGGTATCAGGGTGATATTGGCTTCATAGAATGAGTTTGGGAGAGTTCCCTCCTCTTCTATTTCATGGAATACTTTGAAAAGTAGTGGAATGAGCTCTTCTTTAAAGGTTTTGTAGAACTCAGCTGAGAACCCATCAGGTCCTGGACTTTTCTTTGTTGGTAGGCTTTTGATGACTTCTTCTATTTCATTACTTGAAATTGGTCTATTTAAATTGTGTATGTCCTCCTCGTTTAGTTTAGGCAATTCATAGGTCTCTAGAAACTTGAAAATAGAAATTTTCTATTTTGTTGGAGTATAGATTTTCAAAATAGCTTCTAATTATGTTTTGTATTTCAGTCGTGTCTGTTGTGATATTTCCTTGTTCATTCCGAATTTTGGTGATTTGGGTTTTCTCTCATCTTCTCTTTGTTAGTGTGGCTAAAGGTTTATCAATTTTGTTTATTTTTTCGAAGAACCAACTATTTATTTTGTCAATTTTTTGTATTGTTTCTTTTGTTTCAATTTCGTTGATTTCAGCTCTGAGTTTAACTATTTCCTGTCTTCTACTACTTTTGGTGTTGGTCTGTTCTTCTATTTCTAGAGCTTTGAGCTGTAGTGTTAGGTCGTTTATTTGTTGAGTTTTACTTCTTTTATTGAATGTGCTCCATGAAATAAATTTTCCTCTAAGTACTGCTTTCATAGTGTCCCAGAGATTTTGATATGATGTTCCTTTGTTCTCATTTACCTCTAAGAATTTTTTAATTTCCTTCCTAATATCTTCTGTTATCCATTCCTCATATAATAGCATATTGTTTAATCTCCAGGTGTTGGAGTAATTTCTGTTTTTTACTCTTTCATTTATTTCCAATTTCAATCCATTATGATCTGATAGAGTACAAGGTAGTATCTCTATCTTCTTGTATTTGCTAACAGCAGCTTTATGGCATAATATATGGTCTATTTTAGAGAAGGATCCATGTGCTGCTGAGAAGAAAGTGTATTCACTCTTTGTTGGATGGTATATTCTATAAATGTCTGTTAAGTCTAAATTATTGATTGTGTTATTGAGATCTATGGTTTCTTTGTTCAATTTTTGTTTGGAAGATCTGTCCAGTGGTGAGAGAGGCGTGTTAAAATCACCTAGTATTATTGTATTATTGTCTATTTGATTTCTGAGACTGAGAAGGATTTGTTTGACATACATGGATGAGCCACTGTTTGGGGCATAGATATTTATGATTGTTATGTCTTGCTAATTTATGGTTCCCTTAAGCAGTATGAAATGTCCTTCTTTATCCCTTCTGACTAACTTTGGCTTGAAGTCCACATTATCTGAAATGAGGATGGATACCCCAGCTTTTTTGCTGGGTCCATGTGCATGGTATGTTTTTTCCCATCCTTTCACCTTTAGTCTATGGGTATCTCTATGAGATGAGCCTCTTGCAGGCAGCATATTGTTGGATCTTTCTTTTTTATCCAATCTGCCAGTCTATGTCTTTTGATTGATGAATTCAGGCCATTAATATTCAGGGTTATTATTGAGATATGATTTGTATTCCTGGTCATTTGACTCATTTTATTCATTTATTTGTTTATTTTTGACACGACTTGGTTCCTCTTTGTTTGAGAGTTCCTTTAGGATAGCTCCTCCCTTTGCTGATTTGCTTCTTTGTTTTTCATCTCTTCCTCATGGAATATTTTGCTGAGAATGTTCTGTAATGCTGGCTTTCTTTTTGTATATTCTTTTAACTTTTGTTTATCATGGAAGAATTTTATTTCATTGTCAAATCTGAAGGTAAGTTTTGCTGGGTATAAGATTCTTGGTTGGCATCCATTTTCTTTTAGGGCTTGAAAAATGTTATTCCAGGTCCTTCTAGCTTTTAAGGCCTGGATTGAAAAATCTGCTGATATCCATATTGGTTTCCCCCTGAATGCAATTTGGTTCTTTTCTCTCACAGCCTTTAAAATTCTGTCTTTATTTTGTATGTTAGGTATTTTCATTATAATGTGTCTTGGTGTGGGTCTGTTGTAATTTTGTGTATTTGGAGTCGTATAAGCCTCTTGAACTTGATTTTCCATTTCATTCTTCAGATTTGGGAAATTTTCTGAAATTATTTCATTGAATAGATTGTTCATTCCTTTGGTTTGTTTCTCTAAGCCTTCCTCAATCCCAATAATTCTCAAATTTGGCCTTTTCATGATATCCCATAGTTCTTGGAGATTCTGTTCATGATTTCTTACCATCTTCTTTGTTTGTTCAACTTTGTTTTCAAGGTTAAATATTTTGTCTTCAATATCTGAGGTTCTGTCTTCCAGGTGTTCTATCCTATTGGTTGTGCTTTCTATGGTGTTCTTAATTTGGTTTATTGTTTCCTTCATTTCAAGGATTTCTGTTTGGTTTTTTTTCAATATCTCTAACTCTTTATTGAAATGGTCTTTTGCTTCCTGTATTTGTTCTTTTAACTGTCAATTGGTGTGTTCATTCAATGCCTGCATTTGCTCTTTCATTTCATTGTTTGCTTTCCTTATCATGTTAATTATGTACATTCTGAACTCCCTTTCTGACATTTCTTATGCCATGCTGTCATTGGATTTTATTTATGTAACATCTGGATTTGTTTGAGGCATTTTCTTCCCTTGTTTTCTCATGTTGTTAGGTATCAGTGGACTGCTGAGATGTTGCAGATTTCCTCTATTGACTTATAATGTCCCTGAAGATTGCTAGTGTATCCTCTCTTATCCTTCAGTAGCCTGAAGTCTTGGAGGAAGTTGATAATGCGGTGCTCCCCAAGGAAGCTGCCTCTCTAGGGGTGGTGGCCTTCAGGTGGGGTATATTCCCTGCTAGTGGGCAGAGGTGCCTCCACTGGTTGACCAATGGTCAACCAAAGGGGAACTAGGCTGTGGGCTGAGGCAAGGCCTATTTGGGCCTGTGTCTCTGGTTTTACCGTCCTTGTGGGAAAACCTCACCTGGCAGGGAAGACTCACCCCGTGGGGAGGTCTCGCTGGTCAGTTCCCCTCCTAGAGGTTCCCCTCAGTCCACAACTACCGCCTGGGCAGGGCAGCTTTCGCAGGCAACGTTCCCAGGGGCCCAGACCTACCTCCTGGGCCTGGGAGCCTCACCCTTCGCAGTCGAGTCTCCTTAGGTTGCCCCTCCTCAGAGAAGCTGCCCGCAGTCCTGGAACCTTCGCTCTGCCCCTCAGCTTGTCTCTGTGTAGCTCTTTCACCAAAAGGCACCTAGGTCCCCCGGACGTGCTTTGCACCTAATCGCCTGGCTATGTGACCCCTCCTCTGAGCAGCCACCTAGAGCCTCGTACAGATTCTCCAAGCCCCAGTGACCCGCCACTCTCCTCTTCCTCCAGGCAGCCACCCGGTGTTCTGTGTGGGCGCTTGGAGACCAAGCAACTCACTGCGCACCTCCACCTCCTCCGGACAGCCCCCCCCCTGTTGTTTGCGACGTTGCTCTGAGTCCAAACAGCTCGCCACCCAGCTCTTCCTCTGGCAGCCGCTGGAGCCCCGGCGGGTTGCTCCGAAACCAAGCGTTGTGCTGCGCGGCCTCCTCTGCAAAGTTCCCAGCTGTCCGTGTTCACTGCTCCAGCGGGGAAAAGGGTATCTTGCCGCCTGGGCAGGGCAGCCTTCCCAGGCAACGTTCCCAGGGGCCTGGACCTACCTCCTGGGCCTGGGAGCCTCACCCTTCGCAGATGAGTCTCCTTAGGCTGCCTCTCCTCAGAGAATCTGCCCGCAGTCCTGGAACCTTTGCTTCGCCCCTCAGCTTGTCTCTGCAGCTCTTCCACCGAAAAGCCGCATAGGACCTGGGACCCTGTTCTGCACCTAATCGCCTGCCTATGCAGTCTGTGCTCTGGGCAGCCGCCGAAGCTTGGCGGGTTACTCTGAAACCAAGGGCTGTGCTGAGCAGCTTCCTCTGCAAAGTTCCCAGTGGTCCGTGTTTACCACTCCAGCGGGGGGAGGGGTGTCTCGCTGAGCAACTCTACTTCACAAACTTCCCTGCCTTCCGGGGCTACCGCCCATCCGGGACGTCTCCCCAATGGGAGAGACTCACCCGGTGGCTTTGAGTTGGTCCCAAGTCACTCGCTATCTCCTCTTTTGAATCCTGAGTCCTGGAGCAACATGAAATGCAGCCGCCCTCTAGTCTGCCATCTTGAAAACCCCCCGATTTTAGATTTTTAATGATTCTAACATTATGAAATACAAAAATAAAAAATTGTGACAATATCACATGATGGTTTAAGGATCAGGCTATAGGCTATACAATCAAAGTGAAATCAGTTGAAATCTCACAGTTGACTTCCATTACCTTCATAATGTTAGAACGTGACATCCTATAGCTACACTGAATTTGAAAATTACCTACTTCATGGAATAATTTTGAGGTTATAATGAAAATAGCATATACAAAGCACTACATTGCCAAGCACTCTTTAAGTGCTAAATAAATATTAGTTAAAATATTTTCGTAGTGATATTCCAAGGCGTGTGTGTATATTTTATATATATATATATATATATATATATGTATCTATCACATTTTCTTTATCCATTCATCTGTTGAAGGGCACCTATGTTGGTTCCGTAGTTTAGCTATTGTGAATTGAGCTGCTATAAACATTGATGTGACTGTGTCATTGTAGTATGCTGATTTTAAGTTCTTTGGATAGAAACCTAGGAGTGAGAGAACTAGGTCAAATGGTGGTTCCATTCCAAGTTTTTGAGGAAGCTCCATTCTGCTTTCCATATTAGTTGCACCAATTTACATTCCCACCAGCAATGTATGAGTGTGCCTCTTTCCCCACATCCTCACCAACATTTATTGTTGCTTGTATTCTTGATAATAGCCATTCTGATTAGAGTGAGATGAAATCTTAGTTTTGATCTGCATTTCTCTCATTGCTACAGATGTGAACATTTTTTTATATATTTGGTGATCGACTGTATATCTTCTATGAAGTGTATATTCAGTTCCTTAGCCCCTTTATTGATCGGGTTTTTCTTTTTTTCTTTTCATGTTAAGTTTTTTGAGTTCTTTATATATTCTAGAGATTAATACCTTATCTGAGGTGCATGTGGTAAAGATTTTCTACCAACCCATATGCTCTGTCTTCACATTATTGATTGTTTCTTTTGCTGAGAAGAAGTTTTTTAGTTTGAATCTATTCCATTTATTTATTCTTGATTTAACTGCTTGCACTTTAGGGTTCTTATTAAGGAAGTCAGATCCTATGCCAACATGGTGAAGATTTGGGCTTATATTTTCTTCTAGGAGTCACAGGATATCTGTTCTAGTGCCTTAGTTTTTGATCCAATTTGAGTTGACTTTCATGCAGGGTTAGAGATAAAGTTTTAATTTCATTTTGTTACATGCATTTAGTTGAATAGGCTATCTTCAGTGAATGTTTTTGGCATCTTTGTCTAGTATGAGATACCTATATTTATGTGGGGTTGTCTTGTATTTGCATCTTCTATTCTGTTGGTCTACCTGTCTGTTTTGGTGCCAATACCATGCTGTTTTTATTTCTATAGCTCTGTAGTATAGTTTGAAGTCTAGTATTGTGATACTTCCTGCTTTACTCTTCTTGTTAAGGATTGCTTTGGCTATTCTGGGTCTCTTATTTTTCCAAATGAATTTCATGATTGCTTTTTCTATTTCTATGAGGAATGTCATTGGGATTTTAATTAGAATTTCATTAAACCTATATAATGCTTATGGTAGTATGGCCATTTTGACAATATTAATTCTGCTTATCTAAAAATCATGTGAGATCTTTCCATCTTCTAAGGTTTTCTTCCATTTCTTTCTTTAGTGTTCTGTAGTTTTCATTGTGAAGGTCTTTCACCTCTTTTGTTAGATTGATTCCCAGGTATTTTTTTAGGCTATTGTTAATGTGGTAGTTTTCCTAATTTCTCTGTCAGAGGATTCATCACTGATGTATAGAAATGCGTTTGATTTATGGGTATTGATTTTATATACTGTTACATTGCTGGATTAATTTATTAGGCCTAGAAGTTTTCTGTTGGATATTTTTGGGACCTCTAAATTTAGAATTATTTCATTAGCCAATAATATTAATTTGAGTTCTTATTTTCCTATTTGTATCTCTATCCTGAGAAATATTAAATTTATTATCAAATTTCATGTTACCCCCTAATTCTTGGAGATTCTGTTCATGGTTTCTTACCATTCTCACTGTGTAGTCAACTTTATTTCCAAGATTATATATTTTGTCTTCATTGCCTGAGGTTCTATCTTCTAAGTGAGCTAGCCTGTAGGTAATGCTTTCTACTGAATTTTTAATTTGGTTTATTGTTTCCTTCATTTCAAGGATTTCTGTTTGTTTGTTTTCAGAAACTCTCTTAAAGTAATCTTTTGCTTCCTATATTTGCTCTCTTTTTATCAAAGTGGTCTTTTGTTGCTTGTATTTGCTCTCTTATATCCTCCTTTACTTCACAGATTATTTTAACTATGTACATTCTGAACTCCTTCTCTGACATTCCTTCTATTGTGCTGTCAATGAATTCTATTATTGTAGCATCTTGGTTTGTTTAGAGCACTTTCTTCCATTGTTTTTTCATGTTTTTCACGGGTTTTCCCCTCTAAAAGTGCAGATCCAAGAGATTACAGTTTCTATCCTATAAACTTATAGTGTCCCTGCAGGATTCTGTTACCTTGCCTTTAAGGGGGAGATCAATATCAACAGCACTCAGTGCAAACAATATGTAGCCTTAAGAGAAGTGATGTGTTTGATTGTTACTTACAATATACAGTATAAACAGTAGTCTTGCAAAAATGGTTATAGTTTCCAATGGTGGACAAAGAGTTAATGGGGGCATGTAGGATATGATGTTTATGAGGTAGGAGGCGAGAATATACAGGTGTTAGATCATAAGAGTAAAAGAGAAAAAAATAACAGAATGAATCAAACAATATTACCGTATGTAAATTTATGATTACACAAATGGTATGCCTTTACTCCATGTACAAACAGAGAAACAACATGTATCCCATTTGTTTACAATAAAAAAAAAAAAGAGTAAAAGAGAAGTCAAAAGAAGTTGACTATTAGCAGGAAAAAAGAAAGAGATTCCAAGGAAACAAATAAGTGAGAAGAAAATATATAGAGTAAAAAATAAGAAAAATGAATTACATATAAAAGAAAAAAAGAGAAGAAAAACAATGTAAAAACAAAGAATATATACAACAATACTGTAATATACTATTCAGACTTCTCAGTCCTCAGTAGCCTGATTCATGAAAAGTACTTGGTTTCAAGAATGTTGGAGATGTGAGAGCAGGAAAAGAGAATAAAAAATCTTGAATGAAAATTGAACAATTGCTTCTGTTGGGGTTCAATATATTCAGTTTCCCCTCTCATCCAATAGGTAGAGTTGTCTGGAGTTTGCTGGTATCTCCACCCTCAGGATGGTGAGTGATACCAGGGTAGGAGAGTTAGTCTTGGAGGTGGGACTCCTGGAAGCAGTGTATAGCAATTTCTGGTCCCTGTTGGAAGACTGCACCCCAGAAATCTCCTCTGGTATCCACTTGTATAATGTAGGATACTGGTCTTAGCCCCTTACAACACCTGTGGACCCCACAATTCCTGGTCTCTAATTTTGTCTCTAAGCTGTATTTCTCTTACCCCTGTCGTTTCAACTTTCCTATCAGAAACTTCTCTTTCCAGAGGGACCTGTGGGTCTTTCTTGGAGAGCTGCTCTGTGTCATGCAGATCAGGACCAGGCATTGAGAGTGATGGACCATCCACATAGTTACAAGCTGGGTGGGGTTGGGTTGGTGGTTAAGGGGTGGTTGGGAGACTGGGGATTGGGGGGACCATAGGGCCTTGCTGATCATCAAACTGGTGGAACTCGGTGATCAGTGAATGCCAGATTGGGGAGTGAGTTGCAGACCAGGCTGCTATTGGTTCCCAGCAAGTGTTGCCTGAGTTGGGCCTGGGAACCCAATGGGTGCAGGCTGGGCAAGTCAGGATCAAGAGGTCCTCAAACCCTCTGCCATCTTACTGACCCTGTGCAAGCCTCTTTCCTGCCTCTGCAGCAAGATGGTGGCTATTAGTACACCAAGAAGGGTGACCTCAGGTGTAAAGCCTGCAAGGACCTTAATGATGTTCTTCCATGTCTTGGCTATTATCCCTCGATGGAAGCAGCCATGTCCTAAGTTGGTGGCGATGGCAGCGATAAACCTATAGGTACTTTGATGTTGGGCTTTCAGGCCCCTTCAGTATCCCAAGATGGAAACTTCCCCAACTATATGGTGATGGCAGAAGTATCAGTACCCCACGATGGTGGTGGAGGTGTCCCAAGATGGAGAAGAAAACTTTCAGAGATGGAGTAGTGAGGGTGGGTCATGCAGTGGCACTGGGTGGCGTGGTAGGAGATGCACAGCTGTACAGGCAGTGCTAAGTTGTGCGGCTGCCTCCAGATCCTGTCTGGTGTCCCAAGGTGGAGTCTACCACGTGGAGGGGGCTATGACTGTGTGGTTGTCATGGGTAGATTGGGAGTGGCCGGCAGGGCGGGTCTGCCCGAGGTGGGATGGGAGAGCTATGTGACCACTGGGCCTTATGCAATTCTTAAGGTCAATATTAAACTAGATTGTAAATTAATGTTAAGCTTGTGCAGGACAGTTATACACTTTTTAAAATCCATCAGTGGAGTGTTATATTGCCTAGGCTGTGTATACTTGCCAGACTAAGAAAACAGAAAGTATGATGATGTATGTCTTTACCCCTGGAGGAAAGACCCAATAGCCTTAGAAATGCTCTGAAATGGTTCAAGGAATTTGTTTTCCTGTAAGTCAGCATATGAACCAATATGGCAAAACATTTGCCAGAATATCAATACCAAAAAGGTCAATAATTTAAGACATGTAAATGTTATAAGAATAAATATTTAAAATGGAACTAATATAATTTTGTATTTACATATAGGCCTCAGTTACACATTAATATCAAAATAAATTGATCATTTGTTTTCAATTGCAATTGATCATGTATAGATAATATAACAACATGTTATGGTAGATTAACATTAATTTATCTTTAAAGAGTCTATACTGATGAGATAAATTGCTTTAGAGTTTTTCTTACAGCCCTCATCCAGTCTTCATTGATTGAGAACTTATTCTATGTTTGCTTTAAAATCAACCGTGTCTGTGTATGTGTACACTTGTGTTCAGGAGTGAAGGAAGGAGCAACTTTTATTATAGAGTATTTTCAAAAGTTTATGGAAGAGTCCATATTAATCATATAACTTACGTGTTTTTGGTTTAATAAAGAACACTGTATTCAGGCTCATTCTGGATTTCTCCTGAGAGCTGAAATTCCTTGTCAGGGCACAAAAGTACATTCTTAGTACTCAGTAATTATTTTTTGTGAAAGGAAAGATTTAATAGGCACAGTACTAAGTGACTCTAAAGATAACTGACCTGTTAGGTAAGGACCCTATACAATCCATTTCCTCTCGTGTATGTGGTACTATATGCATATGATGGATTTCATTCTGATGGTTAGGTTCCATTATGAAACAAAAAGGAAGGGATTTTGCAGATGTGATTACGATCATTAACCCACTGACTTGGAGTTAATTCAGTGGGAGATTACCCAAGGCCCTGACTTACTACCTGAACCCTTTAGAAAGGGGCTCTGGAGGCTGGGACAAGAGGTGGTAGCTTGTCTGTGAACTTTGAAAACACAAACTGCCACATTGTAGAGAGGCTCCAGTCAAATGACAAGCCAAGCTAATTCTTATTATATTTACTGTCACATTCATGAGAAAGAGGTAAATAATGATTTCAAGTTTATGACCTGGGTGCCATTTAAGAACCCATGATTTACCAAGTACAGTGGCACACACTTATAACCAAGGTACTTGGGAGACTGAGGCAGGAGAATCAGGAATTTGAGGCCAGCCTGGGCAATTTAGGAAGACATGGTCTCAAAATAAAAAATTTAAAAAAGAACTGGGGTGTAGCTCAGTGGTAGAGCACCTCTGGGTTCAATCCCAGTATTAGGGAAAAACAAAGGTAAGAATCCATGATTCTTAATATGGGTGACGTCTCTTTTTGGAGTGTTGAAACTTAATTTTATATATTCTTACAACATTTAATCCAAAGTTTTTAAATAATAATTTTATTATAATTTGATATATAAAATTGCTAGTGTAAAACAGGAAGTTGTGTCTAAAGTACATTTCCGAGAAACATTTATATGTTTTGTAGTTCCTATTTTAGAAAATAGGAGAGATGAATTTTTAAAAAAAGATATTAACATATCACTTATTAACCTTTTGGTAAAAATGACACATTATGCATTAGCTTAGTTACAGGACTTTGTTAAACACACCCACATATGTTATATAAAATATGTATCGTATAAAATATATATATTATATGCATGTTTTATAGGCTAGGTGAGAAAAGGTATGTTTTCCAGATTTACTGAATAAAAAATTGAAATTTTAAGGAAAAGGGATAGTTACTATTTTGATGATTTTTTTTTCCTACAGTGTTTAACATCAAGGACAGGTATTCATGATATTGTGAAAGTCTAATAAAAAAGGGAAATTTTTTTTAATGTCTAAACAAGCATAATGAATCAAACCGTTTCCCAAAGAACTGTGTTAAAAAGGATTCTGAGGTTACATGTGCCACTGAAAAGATGGTGGACTATGGTGCTTTGGAGCATCTACTTCACGTATGATTTGAGCAAGAATATGTGCCATTCACAGTCTAGTCTCTCTTACCTCGTATACCCTGCAGTTTAGTTTTCAAATGCTGTATAACAACCACAAATTATCACCAACATAATGATTCTAATGGAAATGAGAATCAACATGTCCCAGGAATCCAAAGCAACCTAAGCAGCATAAAGAAATAATTTTATTTGTCTGTTTTTGAATTGTCTTTCCTTTACTTTTTATTTTCAGGTTGGCATATCTGTTTAATATTAAAGCAATGTGCATGTTAAAATCATCTAAAAATCATCTCATGTGCATATTAAAAAGCAGCTGCTTGAGAAATAATTCCAGAAGTTGAGTTTAGGAGTTTTGCAAAGAAGCCAGGAATCTTTAGGTTTAGTATAATCAAGGAGATTGTGATTCATTACACACTACACATTAATGAGTAAATTAATATTTCATAATATATTTGCAAAGTTTAGATATTTTTAATTATTTATTTTTTTACTTTTTATTCATTTATTTTTTTACTTTTTATTCATGTATTTATTAGGTATTTCTTCCAATCTCCATGTTTCCTGCTTTTAGTTAGCTTTAATCTATTTTACAAAATGTTGATGAATTTTTCAACCATTAATTCTTATTCTCAGAATACAGTTTCATTTATTTTTACATTTGTAGCTTTCATGAATATTTGTACCACCCTCAAATACTTAATTATATTTAGACCTTACAATTTGTAGTTTTAAAAATATTTTCTTACTGGCTTCTATATTATCATTTTGTTCTTTCATGTAATATATTTATCTTTTCAATTGTTTTTTAATCTTAAATTTTATGTAGTTGAGATTTTTAATTTTAAAAATTGATTTATTCTACATATTTTAAAAATTTTGATATTTAAGTTTTCATTTCTTTCTTATTTTATATCTTCTCTGTATTTTTTCCTTTCCTTTATGTTATTTAATATTTCTCTCCTTTTATAAGCATTTACTTATAAAACTGAGTGCAGGTAGAAGGAATTAGAGACTTACTACTGCAGACATTTGTCTTAAGTGTTAGTACCTTTTTCTCAATAGATTTATCATGTATACGAATATTGTCTTCTTTATTTATTTTTGTACTGGGGATTTAACCCAGCTGGGGGATTCTACCACTGAGCCACTTCCCCAGCCCTTTTTACTTTTTATTTTGAGACAAGGTCTTTCTAACTTGCTTAGGGTCTTGCAAAGTTGCTGAGGCTGGCCTGGAACTTGTTGTCCTTCAACCTCCTGAGTTGCTGGGATTATGAGCATGTGCTACTACACAGGCAACCTAATATTGTCTTCTAGAGAACGCCACATAGGTCAGGTGATCAGATCAACTTATTGATTATACTCAGCTAATACACACTGTAAATACTCAATTGATAGTACACTATTATATGTACTACAATGTATGATCTCATGGCATGAGCATTGGGAGTTTTGGAAAATTATGCCAAAAATAATGAAAGGTAGTAGTGCAACCATTGCCAAGGAGGTATCTGCCAGGCACATCCCTAGTATGAACTTTGAGGAAATAAAATCCAATAGCAATTTATGAAAAGAGCTCCACGGCTAACTGAATTCTTGAACTGTTTGTAAACCTCCTTGATTCTCATATAGTGTACCAATCTCTGATCTATTTCCCTTCTTTGCAGAGTTAAGAGACAATCATTCGGGGGATATATTTTCATCATCTTTTTACTGTGGTAGTGAAAGAAAAGCCTCAACACATTGGTATATTTCCTATAAATATAAAGACATACTTTATTTCTCCAATCATAAAAATTTTAAAATTCCACATTTAAATTCATTAATCCCTGGAGCTACCACATCCTTTCCCACTCCATTTACAACAAAAACTCTTGAAATATCTGTATACTTACTGACCACCATTTTCCTGTATTTCTTCAACCATTCTGTTTCTTTGGGGGGGCATTTTAATTGACATAAAATATTTTACATATTTATAGGGTTCCATGTATATATACACATATGGTGTAATAATCAAATCAGGGTAAGCATTGTATTTCCTCAAATATTTATCATTTTTTGTTGTGAAAACACTCAAAATGCTTTCTTCTAGGTTTTTTTTTTAATATTCAGTACATTATTGTTTTTGGTGGTCACCGTAAAGTACAATTGAACACAAGAATTTATTTTTTCTATTTGACTGATTAGTACCTGTTGTTCAACCTTTCTCCATTCCTGTCTCTACCCAATTCTCTCTCCAGTCTGTGGTAACCACCATTCTATCAACTTCTATGAAACAGACCTTTGTAGATTCAACAAATGAGGGAGATCATTCATACTTCTTTTTCTATGCCAGGCTTATTTTAATCAACATATTGATTAAATATGTTGAATCAACATGAATCAATGTTGTTGCAATTTGTAGGATGTCATTCCCGTTTAATGAATGTCCAAATAGTATTCCATTGTTGTGTATACACATCATGTTTAAAAAAATTATATATATATATATATATATATTTAATAATATGTAATCCTTATAATTTTTAGTTTCACAAATGTTTTCTTATTGGCTTCTATATTATCATTTTGTTCTTTCATATAGTATATTTATCTTTTCAATTGTTTTGATATGTATCATGTTCTCCATTCATCAACTGATAGATACTTAGGTTGTATTCATTTTAGGGCTATGGTAAATGGCATTGCATTTAGAACAAGACTGCAGATCTCTTTGTCATACAGATGTCATTTTCTTTGGATATATACCCAGTAATGGGATTGCTGGATCTAGTTTTAATTTTTTGAGGAACTTCGAAACTGTTATTCATAAAGGCTATACTAATTGACATTCCTACTAACAGTGCATAAGGGTACCATTTTCATCACATCCTTACCACCACTTCTTAATTTTTATCTTTTCCATTTGTTTCTGATGATAGCTATTCCAACTGATAGGAGATGATATCTCTTTGTGGTTCAATTTTCCAGATGATTAGTGGTGTTTAGCACTTTTTGATATGTGCCTGTTAGCCATTTGCATGTCTTCTTTTGAAAAATGTATTCTAAGGTGCATTGCCAGCTTTTTAATTGATCTAATTATTTTTGTATTGTTTTGTTTCTGCTATTGAGTTTGTTCTTTATATAATCTGTATATTAATTCTTTATCAAGTGTATAGTTTGCAAATGTTTTCCATTCTGTAGATGTCTCTTCATATTGTAGATTTTTGCCTTTGCTGTGTAGAAGCTTTTATGTTTAAAGTAATCCCATTTGTCTATTTTTGTTCTTATTGCTGTGCTTTGGGTATCTTATAAAAATATTTACCCTTTCAACTGTATTTAAGCATTTCTCCTATGTTTTCTTCTAGTAGTCCTAAAGTTTCAAATATTACATTTATGTCTAATTCATTTTGGGTGAATTTTTGTAACTGGTGATAAATAGGGGTCTAGTTTCATTCTGCTGCATACGGATATTCAGTCTTGCAAGGGCCATTTTTTTTTAAAGAGACTGTTCTTTTTCTGATGCACATTCTTTGTACCTTTGCACAAAATGAGTAGACTATAGACAATGAGTTAACATCTAAGCTGTCTATTGTGTTCCATTGGTTTATGTGTCTGCTTGAATGTCAATATCATGCTATTTTGGTTTCTTTGGTTTTGTGGTATATTTTAAAATCAAGTAGTATAATGCTCCTGCTTTTTTCTCTTTATTGAAGATTGCTTTGGCTATTTGGAATTTTTGTGTGTGTATGTGTGATTCTGTACAAATTTTGGAATTTTAAAAAATTTCTCTGAAGAATGACATTGGTATGTTGATAGGGATTACTGTGAATCTGTAAGTCATTTTTAACCTGTACAATATATTGACATTATACCTACATTTTAACATTATTGTTTCTTCTGATATATGATCAAAGGATATCTCTCCATTTCTTTTTTGACCTCTTCAAATTTTTTTATCAGTGTTTTATAGTTTTCATTGTAGATGTCTTTCACCTCTTTGCTTAAATTTATTCCCGAGTTTTGTGGTAGCTATTAAAAATGAGATTTATTTCTTGATTTTTTTTTTATAACTTCTTTAGCTGTTTTGCATTGAACCCCCTATAAATATGTTTGGTCTTCCCAATCCACTGAAAAACTATTTTTTCAATGTCCACAATGACACAATGACATCTGGGTTGTATAATCCAATGACTGTTTTTCATTTCTTCCTTCATATCTCATTTCCATTTGATAAGAGATTACTTCCTTCTTTAGAAATTTACTTCCCTTTTAAACAATGACTTCTATGACACTGTGCTCTGCCAATTTTCCTCCTATCTCACTTCCTACTCATGAAATCAGCTCATTTCACTGACTAAAGTTACAGTATCATGAACTCAGTCTTTCTAGCTATGCTTTCTTCTTTTATGTCTAGATTTACTCATTTTATGGACTAATGACAAGGCTATATGTTGAAAACAGAAGTCTCTGCTGAGAATCATTTGTGTATATACAACTACTCATTCAACATCACTATTTAGATGCTTAATGGGCATCTCAAATTTAACACATTCAAGTGTGAAAAACTGAATTTTCTTTCAAATTTATTCCTCTTTAATATTAACTGAACACTAAATGGAAACTTATTTTCCTGTGATCAGTCCAAAATATTTACAGCCATCCTGATTTATCTTGTTTTCTCACAACCTATGTATCACCCATGAAAATATCTTTACATTTCTACGTTAACAGTTTTTACATATTTGAACTATTTCTTACCTTTTCCATTGCTACCACTTTGATCCAAATCACTGTAACCACTGGATTATTGCAATAACTTTCTTTCTAGTCTTCACACTTTCCAACTTTCATACTTCATTATATTCTCACTATCAGAATCGGAGTGGCATTAGTAAACCTAGTCACGTATTATCACTTAGTAATAGCTTCCCTTCTCAAGAGTAAATCAACATCTGTATAATGGTGTAATAGCTGAATAGACTCTTGTCTTCCTATTAATTTATTACACTTGCTGATGCTCTTACCCACAGTCATTGCCTAGCAGCACATAGATTTCACTCTTTAATACTTCCCCATGCCCTCCTGTCTTCCCTCCCTTTGCATTCCTTTCCTCTGCTCTTTTGGTCTATTTATTTCTGGAACTTCCTATATGTTTTGGAGTCATGGTTGACTACAGGTAACCAGAAGCATGGAAAGTGGAAATGTGCATGGGAGGGCTATTATCCCTGAAGCAATGAATGACCAGTACATATCCCTCAAATATATAAATAGTAATGAATGCACAAAGCATTATATTTTGTTGTGTATTTGATCTAATAGAATTTATTGTGTTAAGCATTTATATATATGAACACTTTTCAGCTTCACAACATTCCCATGAGCTGAATATTACTGTTAGTCCCTATTTTGAAGTTTTCTGTTATTGCATGTTTGCATTTCAGTACTCAACCAAACTGACAAAATTGACCCCTAAATAACTTGAAGCGACTTGAGTTATAGGCATCCTCAACCAGATTCACTCATAACCTATCATTAATAGTCAATGGAGTAATTGGATCCTGAGAATCTCATTACTTGATTGAATCTATTCCTCAGTTATTTTCTATAAGACTACTTATTTTCTATATGATTCATTTGTGAATGACCTAAGTGATAGAGAACGAATAGGACCAGAGACTTGGCTAATACAAGGGTAGTAAGATGAACTCTTCCTAGTATAAGGCAAACTGATCCCAGTTTCCTTAAGACCCAAAGTGAAATTGTGTCAGAAGTGGACTCTTCAATAGGTAATAAACTTTAGAGAGTTCAGCGGGTGGCTATATGTCTATATAAATTCTATTACTATTTGGTATTAAATTCTACTGCCATTCTTACTATAGATATTGACTTATTATAAATTGAAAATACCACTTTATTTTAACTCTTAGAATATAGTTAAGGCACTCTCTCATGATTGAATTGAAAAAAATTGGTTGGTAAAAGGTAAGAACATTAAATCATATTTTAAATGAAAGATTTTTTTAACTTATGTACATCAAGCAAGTTTCTTTTCTTGAACTGTTCATACATGAAAAACCTCTTTTGATCACTTGTCGGTCACAGTCGCGGAGTGAGCTGGCAGGTGAGTCAGGCCCCCTGCATCTCGGAGGTAGCAGGCGGACACCCAACCCGCCCGACCACCAGGCCAAAGACAGACACCATCACTGAGTGACCCCGCCTGACCACCACGCCAGGTCTGTGGCCATCGTGGAGCAAGCCAGCAGATGAGCCAGCCCACCTGCACCACGGAGCTAGCCAGAGGCTTCTTTATAGGCTGGTGCAGGCATTTTGAATTATTCCTGAGGGCATGGCCATCATCATTGGAAGGACAGCTCCCTTCCTGAGACACCTACAGGAGGCTAGAGAACCTTTGACAGGACCCAAGAGTAAAGAAGAGGAGGTATTGAGAGACTCGGGACCAACTCAGAGCCACCGGGTGAGTCTCTCCCACTGGTCAGGCTCCCTGGATGGGGCAGTAGTCCCAAGATGCAGGGAACTTCATGGATTAGAGTGACCCAGCGAGACTCCCCTGCTGGAGCAGAGAACCCAGTCAACAGGGAACATTGCAGCGGAGGGCCACACAGCCAGAGGCTTCAACGCAGAGTGAGGGTCCAAGGCCCAGGCAGTAGCTCCGGTCCCCAGGGAATGTAACAAAGGAGGGTAACTCAGGGAAGGAATCCCTCATAGGGCCAGGCTCCCCAGCCCAGGCAATAGGTCAGGACCCCTGGGAACATCACAGAGGAGGGCTTCCAAGTCCAGGTGGTAGTTCTGGATTGAAGGGAACTTCTCAGAGGAGAGCTGCCCAGCAAAACATCCCCACCAGGTGAGTCTTCCCTGCTGGGCAAGGCTTTCCCACCAGGGCAGCAGAACCAGAGACACAGGTCCATATCAGATGTACCCCAGTCTGCAGTCTAGTCTGCCTTTGGCTGACCATCAGTGAACAAGTGGAGATGCCTCTGCCCCTGACAGGGAATATACCCCACCAGAAGGCCACCAACCCTAGAGGGGCAGCTTCCTTGTGAAGCACTGCATTATCAAGTTCCTACAAGACATCAGGCTAATAAAAGCTAAGAGGTGAGTTATTGGAAATCCACAGAGACAATATTAGTCAATAGAAGAAATCTGCAATATCCCAGAGTTTCACAGCTAGAGGGGTAGATACCTGAACAATACAAGAAAACAAGAGAAGAAAATGTCCCAAACAAACTTAGATGATACAGAAATAAAATCCAATGACAGCATGGCAGAAGAAATTTCAGAAAGGGAGTTCAGAATGTAAATAATTAAAATGATCAGGGAAGCAAACAATGAGATGAAAGAGCAAATGTAAGCATTGAATGATCACACCAATCAACAGTTAAAAGAGCAAATACAGGGAGCAAAAGAACATTTCAACAAAGAGTTAGAGATATTGAGAAAAAAAAAAAAAAAACAGAAATCCTTGAAATGAAGGAAACAATAAACCAAATTAAAAACTCCATAGAAAGCATAACCAATAGAATAGAACACCTGGAAGACAGAATCTCAGATATTGAAGAAAAAAATATTTAATCTTGAAAACAAAGTTGACCAAACAGAGAAGATGGTAAGAAATCATGAACAGAATCTACAAGAATTATGGGATATCATGAAAAGGCCAAATTTAAGAATTATTGGGATTGAGGAAGGCACAGAGAAACAAACCAAAGGAATGAACAATCTATTCAATGAAATAATATCAGAAAATTTCCCAAATCTGAAGAATGAAATGAAAAAGCAAGTATAAGAGACTTATAGGACTCCAAATACACTAAATTGCAACAGACCCACACCAAGGCACGTAATAATGAAAATACCTAACATAAAAAATAAAATAATTTTAAAGGCTGTGAGAGAAAAGAATCAAATTACATTCAGGGAGAAACCATATGGATATCAGCAGTTTTTTCAATCCAGACCCTAAAAGCTAGAAGGACCTGGAACAACATTTTTCAAGCCCTGAAAGAAAATGAAGTCAACCAAGAATCTTATACCCAGCAAAACTTACCTCCAGATTTCACGACGAAATAAAATCCTTCCATGATAAACAAAAGCTAGAAGAATTTACAAAAAGAAAGCCAGCATTACAGAACATTCTTAGCAAAATATTCCATGAGGAAGATATGAAAAACAATGATGTAAATCAGCAAAGGGAAGAACTAGCCTAAAGGAACAGCAAATAAAGGAGAAACCAAGTCATGTCATAAAACAAAATTGAGCCAAATGACCAGAAATACAAATCACGTCTCAATAACAACCCTGAATGTTAATGGCCTGAACTCATCAATCAAAAGACATAGACTGGCAGATTGGATTAAAAAGAAAGATCCAACAATTTTCTGCCTGCAAGAGACTCATCTCATAGAAAGAGATACAGACTAAAGGTGAAAGGATGAAAAAAAAACATACCATGCACATGGAACAACAAAAAAGCCATAGTATCCATCCTCATATCAGATAATGTGGACTTTAAGCCAAAGTTAGTCATAAGGGATAAAGAAGGACATTTCATACTGCTTAAGGGAAGCATAAATCAGCAAGACATAATAATTATAAATATCTATGCCCCAAACAGTGGCTCATCAATATATGTCAAACAAATCCTTCTCCATTCCAGAAATTAAATAGACCACAACACAATAATACTAGGTGATTTTTACACACCTCTCTCACCACTGGACAGATCTTCCAAACAAAAATTGAACAAAGAAACCATAGATCTCAAAAACACAATCAATAATTTAGACTTAATGGTCATTTATAGAATATACCATCCAACAAAGAGCAAATACACTTCCTTCTCAGCAGCACATGGATCCTTCTCTAAAATAGACCATATATTATGCCACAAAGCTACTGTTAGCAAATACAAGAAGATAGAGATAATACCTTGTATTCTATCGGATCATAATGGATTGAAATTAGAAATAAATGAAAGAGTAAAAAACAGAAATTACTCCAACACCTGGAGATTAAATAATATGGTATTGAAAGATGAATGGATAACAGAAGATATCAGGGGGAAATAAAAATTCTTAGAGGTAAACGAGAACAAAGATACAACATATCAAAATCTCTGGGACACTATGAAAGCAGTACTTAGAGGAAGATTTATTTCATGGAGTGCATTAAATAAAAGAAGAAAAAAATCAACAAATTAATGACCTAACACTACAGCTCAAAGCCCTAGAAAAAGAAGAACAGACCAACACCAAAAGTAGTACAAGACAGGAAATAGTTAAACTCAGAGCTGAAATCAACGAAATTGAAACAAAGAAACAATACAAAAAATTGACAAAATAAATAGTTGGTTCTTTGAAAAAATAAACAAAAGTGATAAACCCTTAACCACACTAACAAAGAAAAGGAGAGAGAAAACCCAAATTACTAAAATTTGGAATGAACAAGGTAATATCACAACAGACATGAGTGAAATACAAAACATGATTAGAAGCTATTTTTAAAATCTATACTCCAACAAAATAGAAAATCTCGAGGACATCAACAGGTCTCTAGAGACATATGAATGACATAAACTGAACCAGGAGTACATACATAATTTAAATAGATCAATTACAAGTAATGAAATAGAAGAAGTCATTAAAAGCCTACCAACAAAGAAAAGTCCAGGACCAGATGGGTTCTCAGTCGAGTTATATAAAACATTTAAAGAAGAGCTCATTCCAATACTAAGTATTTCAAGAAATAGAAGAGGAGGGAACCCTCCCAAAGTCATTCTATGAATCAATATCACCCTGATACCTAAACCAAACAGAGACACATCAAGGAAAGAAAATTTCAGACCAATATTCTTAATGAACATTGATGCAAAGATTCTCAACAAAATCTTAGCAAATCACATGCAAAAATATATTAAAAAGATAGTGCACCATGATTAAGTGTGTTTTATCCCAGGGATGCAATGTTGGTTCAACATTCGGAAATCAATAAATGTAATTCACCATATCAACAGACTTAAAGTCAAGAATCACATGATTAGTGTGATAGACGCAGAAAAAGCATTTGATAAAATACAGCATCCCTTCATGCTCAAAACACTAGAAAAATAGGGATAGCGAAAACATTCCTTAACATTGTAAAAGCCATCTATGCTAAGCCCATGGCCAATATCATTCTAAATGGTGAAAAACTGAAAGCATTCCCCCTAAAAACTGGAACAAGGCAGGGATGCCCTCTTTTACCACTTCTATTCAACATTATCCTCGAAACTCTAGCCAGAGCAATTAGACCGACCAAGGATATTAAAGGGATACGAATAGGAAAAAAAGAACTCAAACTATCCCTATTTGCTGATGATATGATTATATACTTAGAGGAACCAGGAAATTCCATCAGAAAAATTTTAGAATGCATAAGTGAATTCAGTGAAGTAGCAGGGTATAAGATCAATGCTCATAAAACCAATGCATTTTTATACATAACTGATGAATCTTCAGAAAGAGAAGTTAGGAAAACGACCCCATTTACAATAGCTTCAAAAAAAATAAAATACCTGGGAATCAATCTAACAAAAGAGGTAAAAGATCTCTACAATGAGAACTACAGAACACTAAAGAAAGAAATTAAAGAAACCTTAGAAGAAGGAAAGATCTCCCATGTTCTTGGATAGGCAGAATTAATATTTTCAAAATGGCCATACTACCAAAATTGCTATACAGATTCAATGCAATTCCAATTAAAATCCCAATGATGTACCTCACAGAAATAGAGCAAGCAATCTTGAAATTCATCTGGAAGAATAAGAAACCCAGAATAGCTAAAGCAATCCTTAGCAGGAAGAGTGAAGCAGGAGGTATTGCAATACCAGAACTTCAATTATACTACAAAGCAATAGTAACAAAAACGGCATGGTATTGGTACCAAAATACACAGGTAGAACAATGGTACAAAATAGGGGACATGGACAAAAACCCAAATAAATACAGTTTTCTCATACTAGAAGAAGGTGCCAAAAATATGCAATGGAGAAAAGATAGTCTCTTCAACAAATGGTACTGGGAAAACTGGAAATCCATATGCAACAGAATGAAACTAAACCCCTATCTCTCACCCTGTGCAAAACGCAACTCTAAATGGATCAAGGTCCTTGAAATCAGATCAAAGAACCTGCATCTTATAGAAGAAAAAGTAGATCCAAATCTTCAACATGTTGGCTTAGGATCAGACTTAAGGAAGGACTCCCATAGCACAAGAAATAAAAGCAAGAATCAATAACTGGGATAGATTCAAACTGCATAGCTTTCTGTCAGCAAAGGAAAGTATCAGCAATGTGAAGAGAGAACCTACAGAGTGGGAGAAAATCTTTGCCACTCATACTTCAGATAGAGCACTAATTTCCAGAATATATAAAGAACTCAAAAAACTCTACACCAAGAATACAAATTATCCAATCAACAAATGGTCTAAGGAAATGAACATACATTTCACAGAAGAAGATCTACAAGCCATCAACAGATATATGAAAAAATGTTCAACATCTTTAGTAATAAGAGAAATGCAAATCAAAACTACCCTAAGATTCCATCTCACCCCAATTAGAATAGCTATTAGCAAGAATACTAGCAACAATAGTTGTTGGCGAGAATGTGGGGGAAAAGGTACACTCATATATTGCTGGTAGGGTTGCAAATTAGGGCAGAGATTCTGGAAAGCAGTATGGAGTTTCCTTAGAAAACTTGGAATGGAACCACCATTTGACCCAGCTATCCCACTCCTTGGCCTATATCCCAAGGACTTAAAGTCAGCATACTACAGAGATACAGGCAGAACAATGTTCATAGCTGTTTAACTCACAATAGACAGATTGTGGAACCAACCTAGATGTCCTTTGATTGATGAATGGATAAAGAAACTGTGGTGTATATATACAATGGAATATTACTCAGCCATAAGAATAATAAAATTATGGCATTTGCAGGCAAATGGATGAAATTGGAGAATATCATGCTAAGTGAGATAAGTCAATCTCAAAAAAACAAAAGACAAATGATCTCACTGATAAGTGAATGATGACACATAATGGGGGGTGGGAGGGGGGCAAGAATGGAGGAAGGAGGGAGTGTATAGAGGGATAAGAGGGTTGGGAGGGGTGGGGGGTAAGAAAAAAATAAATAACAGAATGAACCAAAAACTATTACCCTAGGTATATGTATGATTACAAAAACGGTATGCCTCTACTTCATGTACAAACAGAGAATCAGAATGTATCCCATTAGTTTACAATAAAAATGAATTAAAAAAAAAGAAAAGCCTCTTTTATTCAAATTGTGCCTCTGAAAAAGTGAGAAAAGTTTATACTTTTTATCAAATATTGAGGAAATAAAACAAATGAATGCAAACTAAAATGATAATTGAAGATGAGTAATAAAAATCAGAAGAGGCAATTAATATGTTTTATTGAATGTTACTCAAAACATTTTATTTATTGATGTTTTTGGCATCTTGAAGAAAAAATATAAAATGTTTTCTTGTGTGAGGACCTGGGTTTGACTAATAGAACCATACTAAGAAATCATTCTGGTGCAAATATTTTAGTTTTTAATTTTTAAAATTTTTATTGGTGCCTTATTTTATATAAGAGTGGGATTTGTTATGTATTTGTACATGCACACAATATAACAATATCATTTATGGGAACAAAATTTTTGAGTATGGATTTAGTAAATGTCATTGCCATGATTCAGATTTTCAATGATGCTTATTGTTTCTCAGCTTTAAAATTCAAGGTTATCTGTACTTCACATGCTTTTTAAGCAGTTCATGGAAATTCTCTCTCATACTTTAAAAGTTAAAATGTATTTTTAATTTGTACAACTTCTTAGGGACTTTGGTAGGTTTCAAATATTGCAATATTTTATAATTTTTATAAATATTCCTGGTATAATTCTGATTTAATACTAACATTGTTAGGGTAAATTACTAAGTGCTGTATCAAAGAAAAATATCCATAGACAAAGTAAAAGTTTTTTTAACACATGTTATGGTCCAGTGCAGATTGCTGCGTCTAATCATTTAGGGACCTTATTATTCAATTGTGCGTCGTCTCTTCCTTCTCCAATAAGTGATGCCTGCCATCATCTTTGGCTGACATTTCTTTAATACATAGGGTTCAAAAGAATACAAAGAAGTTTATGAGAATGTTTTCAACTTAGAACTGGAATATGTATTTATCACTTTTTCCACCATTCCAATGGCCAGAACCCAGTGGTACAGCCCCACTTAATAAAGTAGCCTGAGAAAAATATTTTAGTTCTGTGTAAATGAAAAAAAAAAATAAGCAGAGAATGGTGAGCACTCTTTTTTTAATACTGACTACTATTCTTTATTTAATTGTTCATTTGCTCTCATCCTAAATACATTACAGTATTTCCCTCATCAAAGAAAAGCAATCAATGTCCCAATCAGTTCTTGCATTTGTACTCAAAGGCTACAAGTTCTAGATATTATGTTATTTAATGTAGGACAGATTTAACTCTTATTAATTGATTAGTTATGTCCACCTCACCTCGTAACACTGCATTCAGAGACAGAGAGAGAGATACAGAGGGGGGAGAGACAGAGAGAAAGAGCAATGAAATGTTCTCAAAATTGTAGAATGGAAGACACAGAAGTTGTTATTTATCCAAAACTATTGTAAAACAGTACTAAGCTCCTACCACCTTGGAGCAGAAATTCCTTGAATGTGTCCTGATTTTAGTCTCTAGGAAGAGTTACTTTTTTCTTTTTGGTATCCCGCAAATGATTGTACGCTCTGGGAGATTCTTTGTTTCTACAATCCACATTGGCTTCCTTTGAAGAGGTTCTTATAATTTTTCTTGTTTCTGCTAAATATTTGCAGGATGCTTCTAGCTTGAGCAAACTTGTGTCCCTAAAGATGGTTTAATATTCAGAATAAGCAAATGCCTTTCTAAACTATAATCAATAAAATATAAGAGATGTAATAAATTATAACCATTATAAGACACAGATTGATGTTCAAATATTATAGTCTATGTGACCAGCACCATACAGAAGATACAGAATCGTTTCTTGATATCATAACATTTCCTTGTATTTTTTTGCAGTCAACTCCCCCAATTACCCCACAGGTAATTTCTGCTTTCTTTTTTCACTATGTATTAATATTATTCTTTCCAGAATTTACTATAAGTGGAATAATATATGATGTCCTCTTTTATATCTGGCATGTATACAGCATAATGTTTTCCATATTCATCTACCTAGGTCCTTATATTAAAATTGTTTCTTTGTATTGCTGAGCAGTACTTCTTTGCATAGATATACCAAAATTGGCTCATGGAAATATAAATCACTTCCCAATTTTGACTGCAATGAGTACAATTTCTGTGAATATTTGTATGCAAGTCACTATGAATGTATGTATTTTATGGGAGGAGATATGAGTGAAAGTACTTGGTCATTTATTAAATACATATCTCAGTTTATTTAAAGATTACCAAATTGTTTTCTAAAGTGGTCAAAAGATTTTCAATTCCCACTCGCACTGTATGATGTTTCAAGTTGATCCTTATCCCCAATCATAATTGAGTCTATTAGGTTTTATAATGTGACCCATTATAATTACAATTATTTCTTTTCTTTTGTTGTGGGGGTGGTACCAGAGATTGAACTCAGGGACACTTGACCACTGAACCACATCCCTAGTCCTATTTTGTATTTTATTTAGAGACAGGATCTCACTGAGTTGCTTAGTACCTAGCTTTGCTGAGGATGGCTATGAACTCGAGATCCTCCTGCCTCAGCCTCCTGAGCTGCTGGGATTACAGGTGTGCACCGCCATGTCTGAAAATTTCTTATTATTTAATCTAGTATTGGTAATTAGTCGTGTCAAACATTTCTAGTACACGTTTTACTATTACATTTTGTGAAGTTTTCATTCAAGACTCATGTACATTAGGTTATGGAAGATTTTTGTCTTTTACTGAGTTGTGAGATTTCTTTCTGTATTCTGGCTCGCATTCCTTCATTGGATATATGAATAGCAAATAGGTTTTACCAGTTGTAACTTGCCTTTTCATTTTTAACAGCGTTTTAAAAAGAGAAGAAATTTTAAATTTGAATTAAGTCCAAATTGTCAGCAAGTCCTTTTAAAATTCAGATTAGTGGAATTTTTTTCCAACTATAATTCTTTCAAATTATTAATATGTTTCTTATCTATTAGATTTCAGTTTCTCATATTCTATTAAAAGTTTTTTCCTTATTAAAAATCTGATGTATGTTTTTAAGTTTACACAGCATGCCTCTTTTTTATTTTCCCCTTCTTTTCTTTTTCCCTTTCCAACCTTTCCCTTCTCCCCACTTTTCTCCTGTCTCTTGCTGTTGTTCAATTAAAATGCATATTGCAGGCTGGGGATGTAATCCAGTGTCAGAGCTCTTATCTAGCATGCACATAACCCTGAAATCAATCTCTAACATCACAAAGGTTATAATGATAATAACAAATAAAATGCATGTTGGGTTTTCTTCACTCAAAATCTTTTTCAGTGCCTGGCATGGTGGCGAAAACCTGTAATCGCAGTGACTAGGGAAGCCAAGGCAGGTGGATTGGGAGTTCAAAGCCAGTCTCAGCAAAAGTGAGGCGCTAAGCAACTCTGTGTGACAGTGTCTCTAAATAAAACACAAAATAGGGCTGGGATGTGGTTTAGTGGTCAAGTGTCCCTGAGTTCAATACCTGGTACCCCCCAAATCAAAATTTTTCCAACCTCCTCCACCATTGTTTGGAAATCTAGGAATAGGTGTTTTCCAACTCTTCCAGACCCCAAGATTTCTAGAATCTATTTCCTTCCATTTGTTTGCCAGCAGCCATTTTTATTCTTATTAATATTTTCCTACATAGGCAATAAAAAAAGAACCTTTACCAATAATGTTGTTTTCCCATCTCTTTATCTAG
The DNA here is from genome assembly GCF_902686445.1 of Sciurus carolinensis. NCBI lineage: Eukaryota > Metazoa > Chordata > Mammalia > Rodentia > Sciuridae > Sciurus > Sciurus carolinensis. The sequence continues at coordinate 95,343,299 of NC_062224.1, forward strand.
ATTTGAATTCCAAGAAATGATGTGTGCCTTCTAAGTTATTGTAGTATCTTAGTCTTTGAGGCAGCTACAACCAAATGGCATAAACTGGGTGACTTAGAGACAACAGAAGTTTATTTCTCTCAGTTTTGAGGGCTTGGATCAAGTCTCCAGCATTCTGATGTCTGGGAAGAACTCTTTCTGATTCAGAGAAAGTATGTTCTTCCTGGATACTCACATGGCAGAAGTCCAGGGGGGTTCTCTCCAGCCTCTTTCATCAGGTAACCACGAGGACCCTCCCAAATTTTCCACCTCCCTTTGCCATCACATTTGGAGTTAAGATTTCAACCTGTGATGTTTAGGGAGAGAACATTTAGACCATAGGACTCACTCAGGCAACAGTTTTAGCAAAGAGCCTGTAATGTTTCTGTCTCTGCTTCCTGCTTGAGAAAAGACCAAACTGACAATACACCTGCCTTACGTTTTACTTTGAGTCACATCTCAAATCCTAATACCAATTTCTCTGGGCCTTAGTACATTCTACAGCAAAGCACAAGTGTTTCGGTCTTATTTTAAAAACACAACAGCTTTTGTTTTCAATCTTAGATATAGTCACACATTCGTTTTTAAGGTAAGATATTGTTTATCATTTAATTACTTGATATATTGTCAAGATTATCAAGAAAAATTCTAGAGCAGTGAGGCTTTAGAGGCAAAGATTCTGTAGAAAACTCTATTATGAGAAACAGAATTGAGATTTTGTTGAACTTTGACTTATTGTCAGGAATCAGCTGTGAACTATATCCTTTGAGCTTATAATATGTCAGTCTTGTTCATTAAGATCATATTTCATTCAGAGTCAGTATCATTAGGACAAATCTCCTAAGATATGATAGAGATCTAATGGCATGAAACAGGAATGGATTCTGTTTCTGTTTCTTTGAATTTCTTTCTTAATAACGTGATATCATTTTGAGTTAGCTGAACATACATGACATGATTTAGCCGACTTCAGGTATGTTTTGCTAGTGTTATTTGCAGGTAAATAACTACAAATAACTATCAATTTTTGCCAGAAAACACATTAATAGGACTGTATCTTTATTGTATTTCCTTTCTTTGTTTTTATTTCTTTTTGTTTGGGTTCACAAGTGTCCTTTAAACACAACAATCTAGTGTGATGACTTTTTCTCATTATGTGAATCCATGTACATCTAAAGTGGAAGCCAAAATTTCTTTCTCAGTCTCAGTTCATTCTGAGTTCAGGTAGGGAACCTTGTTGCTATGAACAACATGAACTCGACTAAAGTCATAAAGAAGCTAGAGTCAGAGAATGAGGAAGCCATAGTTCCTACCGGCTTTGTGTGGGTGTGTTCGTTTTCATTATTTATTATATTTCAATCTAGGATTTTCAGTTGACTTATCTTCAAAAACGTAGAAGTCTACATTTTTTTTTTGCTGTGATGATTAAATTGTTTTCCTAATTTAATTTATTGACTAGTCTGTTCTACCCCTGCTGTTGTTTCATTACCCCTCTGCCATGATTCAAATTTTCATCTAAGTATTAGACTGTTTCTCTGCCCTGTGTTCTTCAGCATTGATCTCTTCCCTATTGTATCATTTCTATAACTCCATAATAAGTTCTTTTACCAACATAAATTAACTTCATCCTTTTTCTTTTTAGATATCTTTATCTAGTCTTGGCTCTTTATTCTTTCAAGTACAGTTTAGAATCTTTTGGGCATATTAAAAATATTGAGGTGCCTGTTAGACATTGAAGTGTAGTTACTAATTATTGAGTAGTCAATAGCTGTCAGTTTTTTTTTAATTGATCTTTTTAGATATAGATGGCAGTAGAATGTACTTTGAAATATTATACACACATGGACTATAACTTATTCTAATTAGGATTCCATTCTCATGGTTGAACATGATGTGGAGTTACACTGATCATTTATTCATACATGAACAAAGGAAAGTTCTCTCTGATCCTTTCTACTGTCTTTGCTATTCCCATCCTCCCTCCCTTTGCTTTATTCCCCTTTGTCTAATCCAAGAAGTTCTAATCTAAGAACTTCTATTCTTCCCTCCCTCCCCTTTGTTTTGTGTTTGCGTCTGTATGTTAGAGATAACATTAAGTGTTTGGGGAATTGACTTATTTCACTTAGCATGATAGTCTCCAGTTCCATCCATTTACTAGCAAATGCCACAATTTTATTATTCTTTATGGTGAATAATATTACATTGTGTATATAAACCACATTTTCTTTGTCCATTCATCTGTTGAAGGGCACCAAGTTTGGTTCCATAGCTTAGCTATCATGAGTTGAGCTGCTACAAACATTGATGTGGCTGTGTCACTATAGTATGCTGATTTTAAGTCCTTTGGGTATAAAGGAGGAATGGGATACCTGGGTCAAATGGTGGTTCCATTCCAAGTTTTCTGAGGAATCTCCATACTGCTTTCCATAATGATTGCCCCAATATTCAGCCCCAGTAGCAATGTATGAGTGTACCTTTTCCCCCACATCTTTGCCAGCATTTATTGTTACTTGTATTCGTGATAATTGAATGGCTATAAGTTTTGAGCTTGAGTGAGTTCCCAGAGATGTTTAATAAGTGTTACAAAGGACAATGTAAGTCATCTGAAGCAATAGAGCTCATAGCCAGAAAGTGATATCCTGGAGATCAAACTTTTTCAAGATAATCAACTAACTGGTAGTTAAATAAAGTATTATTATGGGATAAAGTGATTAATGTTAGGGTAGAACACTGGAATTAATGTAGGATGGTCAAGAACCCACACGTCAGAACTTTTAATTTCAGAGAATTTCATTTAGTTCTTACATCAAAAAGCACATCTTTAAAAGAATCTTTCCTTGACTATTATCTAGCAGTGTCCATTCCCCCACATTTTCTAATAAAAATATTATTTATCACTATACTTTTTGAAGTGCTAATCACCAACATTTAGTTTGCAATTATTTGACATCTGAACATAAATATATTTTCCCTATCCATATAGATCCTCATTCCCTAATGAGGGTCTGATTCCATGCAATTTTAGTAAGTATATTTTAATAAACTAATGATCACAGCACATTAAATTATTCATGTGTGATGATTTCTAGGCGAAGGCTCTGGTCTGACATGAACTAGCTCCATCATATGACATTGCTCATTTGGCCACTCAAGGACTCAGTGAGGTTACTTCTCAATAGAAGATTGAGCTAAATGAGTCTTAAGATCATATATTTTCAAAACATTCTATAATTTCCTTTCTCATTCACTCCCTGCTGGAAGGCAACTTTATAAATGCACATCTGCATTATGACATACATTTATCAGGGGAGAAGGGCATGAGGCACTTAAAGTTTACTTGTCATACAAGTGTATCCAGCAAGTGCAAGGAGAAGTTAAAATAAACTGGTGATAAACTAAAGCCACGTACAGGAAATTTATCATTTCCTAGCAGTCTCCTTGCCTGGGCTGATAAATGGCATTGTTTTTGCATCGCAGGGCCTTTTCAAAATGATAAACTTTTTGAAAGGAACCCAATTCCATGATAAAGAGATTTGGGCAGAAATGAGGAGCAGTTGCCTAGTTAGAGTGCTGTGCAGTGGTGTTTGATGAATGAATGTAACTCTGTTGTGGCAGGGTGCCAGGGAGTAGGAGCATAAACCGACTAGGCTGAAGTAAAGTGTAGTTGATCTGACATCCTGAGAGACCTTGTGTTCCAACGTGGCAAGCAGGCCTTATGAAACCTTCACCAAGCTGTGGATTTGTTTGTTTGTATTTGTAAGGGCACTTACAAATACTGATGCCATTTGGAATAGCATCCTTGGGAAAACAATCAGCAGATGCTGAGGTGAAATTTTAAAAAAGTTTAAAATTAACACTTTCCTTTCTTTCCTCCCCTTAGTCCACAGACTTCCTTACAGCTCCTGACCTAAGCTGTTGACATGGATGTGGTCTAGAGGAGGTGATAATAAAAAAGGAGTGGTGTTTTGGAAGGGGTTGGGGGTGAAAGGGCGATGATTCAGAAAATTTTAATCTGGAAAAAAATATTGTAAGTATAATTAGATTCAAAAAATCTCATAATTTCCTGATATCCCCCACCCTTACCTTTTAATGATTTATCTTTATATGTTATAATCAGACTTTTTCTGACAAAACTACTCTAGAACTTCATTTGTTTGATTTCTGACCTGAGAGGTCCAGTTCCTCCCTAAGGATGACCATGAGTCCCACTTTGGACATACATTCCTCATAGGTAGGAGTGGAAAACAAAATGCCATTTCTGCCATTACCTCCCTTCCACTTATTTGCCATCCTTTTGTTCCTCTCTGTAGTCCAACTGTTCTACATGATGTAGGGCTGGGAAATGTTTCTGTTTCCCTAAACAGAAGGCTAATGTTTAACCATGTGCTTTGCCACACAGTGACTGTCAGATTGTTAGTGTATTTCAGGTAGGAACCCATTCAAAAAGTAATGATTTTTTTAAAACTACATACTATGGCTCATTTTCTTTTTTGAAAATAGGATACTAAGCCAATTTTATTAATCTATAATTCCTGGTATATTGAAATTATATGCTATAGCATAAAGTATTTGCTAATGAGAGCTATTACTTCTGGGCAGGAACTAATATTTTTAAAATAAACAATTTAATAACAAATCAATTTTTGCAGAGCCCTGATTTTTCAGAACCAGATAAATAGAAATGTGTTTCCTATATTTTCAAAAAAAAATCACATTTTTATTTCATTTGAAGATAATAGTGATTAATGACTTAGAATAAATGAGTTGATAAATCTTGATAATAGAAAGTGAAATCTAATAATAAAAAAATTACACAAGGCACAACACAAGTACACAAGGAACAGCTGTAACATGGAAACAAAGCAGGTATCTAATAATTTTTTTTATGAGTGTTCAGTTCTTTGCTCCTTAATTAAACAATGACGTCCACACCAAAAATTCTATTTCCTAAAAACAGCTTTTCAAGCACATATTTTTCCTACAGCTAAATTTTGCAGCCACCAAAATAATGTAAATGATAATATTTTGAATATGCCTTCTGTATTATTGCTTTATCTAATTTATTGAATGAATGAGCCAGTTCATATCCTGGTTATTGTTCTACTTTATATTTATTTGTTTAGTTATTTGAACTTAATTACATAGTAATTTCATAATAAATCACTTAGAACAAACAAAAGACTGTAGAGGATCCTGACATTCCAGCATTGCTCTTGCTCACATGTGGGAAGCACTGTTTCCTTTTCCCATGCCGGGACCTCAACCATCGGTGACCTTTCTGAGTATTTTAGCTTCTGTATTCTTCATTGGTTTCAAAGCTTATTTCAAAATACCCTTCTTTGTAAAATGTTTCCAAATCCTTCCACTAAATATGATCTCTCCCAGTAGCCCTCTCTTTTCTCTTCCCAGTGGGCTGTGGTATAATTTGCATATTGTATGTTTCTATTGTGTCCTTTATTCCACAAGAAAATAGCATGTGTTATAGAAACATAAATTGATATCCATTTGTACCTAACTATCCATTCTATCATCTACCTAAATATTGATGTAACTTGGAAGTCTTAAGTAGTCTGTTATGCAATCATCTATAAATAGTCCTATTAAGTAGTTGTTATTATTCTCATTTTTCAAGAGAGAGAAAAAAAAAAAACTTCTCTCCCCCATAAATGTGTGTGTGTGTGTGTGTGCGTGTGTGTGTGTGTGTGTGTGTGTGTGTGAGAGAGAGAGAGAGAGAGAGAGAGACATTTGAAATAACTTTCTTAGAAAAGGAACCAGTTTTAGAAGATAGAGTTTATATTCATACAAGTGCCTTTAAATCAGTTAAGTTTCTTTGTCTCTTGAAAAAAAGATCTATTTTGGAACTTCAATGGGAAGGGGATTACTTATGTCAATCTATCATTGTTATTTCTACTTCAATAATCTATTTCATTGTTCTGGACCATACACATATACTCCTTTACCTTAAAAGTTTTATTTAATTAAGCCCTAGTTTGTGATTATCATTTACAGTTACCTGGTAAGGTCATCTAATATTTTTAAACTGTTAAATTGTTGCTATTAAGGACTACTACAATGAAAATAGTTTGAATAGTTAGAATACTAAAGCAAAGGAATAATACTGGGGAATAACTTAAACAGTGTTCTTGTGCCTGATCAACTCAAGCAAGTAGTTCATTTGACAATTTCCAGCTCTCCCTTGGAATTAGTCTTATGTGACTGTGAGGATGTTGATTGGAAAGTGCTTTGTGAGACATAAGCTCCTATACATATTTAAAGGCATTAACTTTGACATTAATTAGGGTTTTTCTACTGACTATGGAATTACTTTGAAATTTATAATCAAGAAACAAAATGACATTTCCCACTGGCTTTTCCTCTGTTCCAAAATATATAAACATTGTGAGCTCTTAAAATCTGTCCATACGTTAATTTTTATTATGTGTATCAGGAATGAATAAGTTCTAATTTGTGTGTCCTCCTTAAACCATCGGTATTGAAAGACTAAATAAGTGTTAGCGTTATGAGACTTTATCCAAAACCAACAAACACACACACACACACACACACACACACACACACACAGTATAGAGAGCTGACCTGGACTAGAAAGTGTGGAGTCCAGGTGTAGGAGGGAGTAACTGACTAAGGCAATCAAAGCCTGTCTCTGTGGTGTAAACAGATGGAAGAAGCGTCCGCTCCATCAGTGTTCGTCTTTTCCCATGGATTGCAGGAGGTAAGGATGGGATATATACATGTGGATGGGGAATGTCTCTCACTTCTGAGAGAATACGAAACACAAGGCTCCTGGCACTGGATACACCAAGGACCTAGAGGGGAGAAAAGCGGGAGGCGGGGTCTAGGATTAGAAAAGTACCAAGCACTGAAGGTGAATCAGAGTGGAGAAAGTGTTTTAGGGTCTCCCACCCTTTCAATAGTAGTCTTGGCAGAGGTGTCTAGAGAAGGCATAGGCTAGTGCTCCTTGATAAAGAAGCTCCTCAATGGAGATCTTAGGCTAGGACTGCAGATATCCATCTGGCTGGATGTCCGTAATGCATTGACTGTGTCTATGATGGGGGAGTAGCTTTCCACATGAGTCCTGCCAGGTAAAGCCTTTGCAATAATTAGGATGGTTAATTTGATGTGTCACTTGACTGCTAAGTGATGTTCAGATAGCTGGTAAAACATTACTTCGGCATGATATTAGTATTTGGATCAGTAGACTGAGTGAAGATGATTGCTGTCACCAATGTGGGTGAGCTTCTTCCAATCTGACACGGTGTGAATAGAACAAAAAGTTGGGATAAGGTAAGTTTATTTTTTGCTTGATACAGGATCTCCCGCTTCTCTTGCCTCAGACAGCAGTACTTCTGGATCTCTGTCTTCAGATAAATTGAGACTTCATTCCTTAGCTCAGCTGGTTTCCAGTTCTTCTGACATTAACTAGAATTGGATTTGTCTTTCTCCAGTTTAAAATTAGCAGATTATAGGATTTTTCAGTTTCCATAATCACATGATCTAATCCCTTTTAATTAACATTTTTCTATATCTTTGTGTCTATTTATCTCCTATTTTTCTGGAGAACCCCAACTAATAAAATTACTTATGGTCAGACCTAAAAGATTATACATAGATTTTCACCAGGAGTTGGACTTCTTCTTGTGGACAGAGGGGTTTTATAAATAACTCCCTTTTTGGCCATTTATTACACCTCCACCTAACAAAATTTGGGGACGAAAATGGCATGTGTTTCCATATCTTCAACTAGAATACACATTCTGAACTGAAACTTCAGCTCTAAACTTTCTTGCTAATCCAAGAACTTCATTTGCAACTGCTTATTTACTGACCATATATAATTGGCACTTCAGAGTTAACACCCTCACATTTTTCTGTTTGTCTCCCACACTGAAGTGTGAAGTCTATAAATTCAGGGATCATTTCCTCCACATTTAGCAACATTCTTGGCTCTTCAAGAATTTAATAGATCTTTAATGAAAGAAAACAGAAGGAGAACTATCAGATTGTCAAGTGGAGAATTTTCTCAATTTCAGTCTTGTGTCAGAGTGCATTGTTTAACTTAGCAAATTCAGGCTCAAATTTAATTGACCTAAAATGTGTGGTATCTGTAAAATCTAAAAACAGCTTTTCATTAATCTTCACCTAAACTTATTTAAGTAGTAAAGTTTGAAGAATATTTCCAGTGGTACTTACTTGGTAATGTTTTTTGCCAGGTGAGACACATTTTTCTTTACTTCTTTCTCATGACCTCCTTTCTAGTCCTCAGCTTTCAATTTAAGTGTCATTTCCTTAAAGAGGTGTCCCCTTTTCTCCAATCTAAATAAAAAAACTTATCATGGCATCCAGTGTTTCTTTTACATAATTCTTTTCCAATTATATAAATCTAAGTATATTTGTAGTGGCCATTTTATCTCCAAGTTGACATCCCAAAGCAGGGACTGAGATGCTTCAACTCACTCTCTGAACGATGTACAAAGAAATACTTGTTTATTGCATGAGTCAATTAGTGATTAAAGACATCATGGTCAATAATACTCCTTGATTTCCATAACATAAATGTGTTCTCCTTAATATCCTTGTTATGTGTTTGCATTTACATATGAATGAGTGTAATGATTTATACTTAAGGTGTCCCCCAAGGACTCATATGTGAGAAAATGCAAGAAAGTTTAGAGGTGAAGTGATTGGGTTTTGAGAGTTTTAACCTAATCTGTGCATAATCCCCTGATAGGGATTAACTGGATAGGAGCTCCAGGCACTGTAGGGATTAAATGAGTGAAAGACTGTTGCTAGGTAAGGTGGGTCCCTGAGAGTGTGCCTTTGGGGGTATATATTTTGTTCTTGCTGAGTAGAGTCTTTCTCTTCTTCTGTCTCTCACTCTGCTTCCTCGTGGCCATGTCTTGAGTTCTCTCTTCTACCACACTCTTACTCCATGATATTCTGCCACATCTTGGACCCAAAGCAACACATCTATGGACCGAGATCTCTGAAACCACAAATAAACTTCTTCTTCTCTAATTGCTCTTGACAGGTCTTTTGGTCAGAGTTGCGAACAGAGACTAAAACACTGAGTATTTCCATTTTCCTGTCCGTTACTGTAATCTCTTCTGAAAGTCTCTTGTTTAAGACAAAATTTTGTTGAGGATCATTTGACCCTCAAGATGTTATGCAGATAAAGCAGTCATAAATGCTGAGTTCTAACTACAATTATGTTCCTGCCCACAACTTAATTATCAGCTCTTTTTACATTTCTGGAAGCTATGTTGTAGTACTGCTGAGGTATTTATAAGTCAATGCCTTTGGAACTCTTTTTTGTGGCATTCAAGCATGAAGCTTTCTGAACCCTCCTCCTCCAATTAGTTAGTGAATGTCTTATGCAATCCTGGGCATATAGTAAGATCTCAATAAATATTCTGTAGATGAATGAAGAGTGAACTGCATTTTATTTGATTTCTCATGCAAAGATAATAAACTTGTGATTATGTAATACCTGTTCAGAAAAATATAAAGTTATTTAAAACAAATACTTTAAAGTACCATATAAACTTTATAAGGAAATACATTTCCTGCAGTTGAATTGACTCCATTTCATTTTGAAAAGTAATTTGTTGTTATTTTGTTTCAAATTGAATATATCAAATGTAATTATCAATGAAATACTTCTTATTTTGCCTAGTTGTCTAAAATACAAATTTCTTAGATAGCAAGTTTTATGGAGGGGTACAGATTGATTATTTTGAGGATTGTCCTGCTCTATTCTACATATTTATAGTGATGTAAAATCACCTACTCCTTTACTTTCCATAATGAATAACAGATACTCTAACTTATCATTCACTACAGGACAGTTTTCTAGAGTTGGTAAACAAGTTTATTTGAATATGTAAAATGTTGTTTATAACTTTTGAGAAAATAATGTTAAGAAACAGGATTATTTCTGCTCCCCACCTTTTCTTTTTTCTTGCATCTATAGTTTATAGACTGGTTGTAACTTTGTTGTAGAATAGCATTACCAAAGTGCAGTAAGAATAAAAATAAGTTCATAGCAGAAGCCAAGAACCATTAGGAGAATTCTAAATCCATGTTAAGATGACCTGAACATCTTTTAAAAACCAAAAAAAAGTTAAAAAATAAATGTTTGGATTTGAGTTTTAATGGTTGCATTCACTAAGGTTTATGATCTCTAACACATTTTCCTCTTATAATTCTTTTCTCTCCCTCTGCCAGCTATTGTTTTCAGTATTTATATGCATTTTTCGTTCCTTTCTCACAACAATTAAGTAACCAAGGCAGGTATTATTTGTGTTTCCATAATGCAGGTGATCATTTGAGGCACCAAAAGCGTGAGTAATTTCCACAAGTTCTCACAGTAATTGGCAGAGCTGGACTTAAGCCCAGGCACCCCGGATCTAAGTCCAGACTCAAGACCACTGGCACACAGACTGCTTCCATAATGCATACAATTATTTTGGACAATTCATTTAGCAAATGTTGTTTATTGAGTATCAACTGTGAGAATGGCACTGAGTTGGAATTGAATGGGCATGAGTAAAAGAATAAATCAAACCAACACATGATATAAAGATAAATTGAATCGACTTGTAATGATAGAAGAGAATGGATGGGCTTATGGCATTGCTTGCCTGCAGTTTGGGGTAGTGCTCTTATATTTTCTGATCAGATATGGTCTTTATATCAGGCCCATTTCTATGCTACTATTGACAGACTAGGCAATAAGGATAGTGGGGAAGTGAACAAGTTGGAGACAAATAACCTGTTGAAAGCCTAAACAGGTAAGCTACTATCCAGGCAATTTTGATTAAGTTCCTTAACCTTTGTGGTAACTCAGGATCTTCATTAATCAAATGGAAAGACACTTTCCCACATGGTTGGCCTGAGAATTTAGTGGGCAAAATATGCAATGTTTAGAACAGAAAGCATAATATAACATGTGCTGTATTATTATGATGTTATTTTGTTGAGGGCAATGGACACATATATGACAGTAGAAAAATACTTATTGGAGATGAGTGTAGGAAAAGTTATATACAGATAAATCCTCATCTTACACAAGTAAACTAATGACTACTTTAAGAAAGATTCCATTGTCAGATTTAATCTTTCAATTAAATGAAATGCACCTTAAGGACTCATTCCAAATTTGGGCATAGTAATGTTGGATCTTATGGCATATAATCTGTCTTTGTTTAAATCTTCATTTGCTGAAGTTTAACTGATTTTCATGTCCATAATTCATTTGAATGGTGAGTTAGAATCAAGGAACTGCAAGTTATTTAAAACTGATTTTTTAAAAATGCAGACTTATAAGGAGTCTTCAAATCTTGATTATATGAAAGTTATTTGATTGTAATTTCAACAAGTCTGATTTTTATATATTATTTCCAATACAGAAGGGAAAATGTGTGCTGATAGTCATTCACAGTTTCGTATTTTATAATTTCAGGGCAATATAAAATTTTGCTTAATGAATTTTATGAAGGAGATTGACACATAAGAGAGGAATCTTTTATTAAACGACCTATAAAGTCCAATTGTCAAATACGTACAAATTATGATTAGGCATTCTTTTGTCTATTGCATATGAACTTTGTCTCTATACCAATCCTCTAAATATAAACAATGATGATTTCTTGCTGTGTAAACACCTTAATCTGACCTTATAATAATGGTTAAATTATTTCTTATGTGTTCCTGATTTGGGTTTTGGTTAAAAAAATGTTTCTAGTCATGTACGCCTTCTAGTCTTGATTCAAGTGTTTTGTATCTACTCGTTCCCTAATTCAGATCAAATTGTTTGTCACCCAACTTGGAAAACCTGATTCTGACTCCTAGTTTCTCCTGTAGTGCAATGATTAATTACCTTGAACTAATTTTAACTGATTGAATCTTCTAATTACTCAGTATGAATGAAGTTTGAGTTTATAATAAGCCATAAAGAAAACATCTACAATAATAAACTATTTTTTTCTCAAATTGAAGATATGAAATTATGTGACAATTTTTTAGCACAGTGATATGAGTTTAGGATTCAAATTAAGGAAAATTTGTTCTGAGTATCTGAACTTCAGAGAGTCCATTTATACTATTAGAAACATGTACATGAAAAGTAAAATTTTTGGATTCTCAAGTCAAAATAGCTTCCCTAGATTTCACTAGAATAAAAAGTTCAGTTCTCATAAATGACATAAAATTATTTATGATTTTCATATTTACTAAATTATTTTTTTGGACTAAGTATAGATGTTCTTTTAAAGCTGCATTATTTATGTTAACATGATTTATATTTTTAAATAAGATCATAAACATAGCTAAATTATTCTGATGTTATACAAATGGTGAAATTATTTCCTGCAAGCTAATTGAGAGCTTTTAAAGTATCTAGTAATTAAGCCCAATGCATGTAATCTCTGCTAATAGTCAGATACCCTGTCATCGTGTCCACTACCACAAAGTGACTTGACTGGTTCCCTCCAGGTTGGCTTTAATTGCACATCTTTTTTTTTTTTTTTCCAATAAGGAATTCCCTTACTGAAAAAACAATAATTTAAAAATGAAAAAATGAGCAGCAGAACAAAAATGCTGATTCCTTGTTACTCTTTGAAAAAATATATATTTTTTATAAAAATCAGGCTTAATTTTCTCGCTTTATGTTCCACCATCCATATCTTTTTGAGTGACCGATTCCTCAGCAGTTGTGTCTACATCTTGAATATACACAAAGTTTCACTTTTTCCACACCTTAAATTCATTTTCTGAACCTGAACCCAAATTTTCTTCAGCATTTCAGAACCTAGTGATATCTATATACATGTCAGGAGGAAATCTTGTAATGAAAAGCTTCCTGAAAGTTTAGTTTTATTAATATTAAATATACCCATTTTGAAGAGAAATGTCATGTAACCTGTTGGAAAATTATTATTTAAAGTCTTTTTGAATCAGTAAGAGAATTAAAGGGAATAGTCAATTTCCTTAAGTAAAAAGGGTACAGGAAGTCAAAGCCATTGCAGCTTTCCTTGTGGTGGTTACTGGGACTACTGGAGGATAACTGTCAACAGGTTGGATCCCCAAAGTGGATGGAGGCCTCAGGCCACAAGAAGGTGAGAAGAAACAAATCCTTTATACACCCTGTAATTCCAGGGTAAGATGTTCTGATAAATACAGTGATTGTCCAAGGGGAGAAGACAAAGTTGATAGTTCTCAATGGAGAAAAATATAAGATACTGTGATACTGTGTGAAATAGAAATCAGCTGGTCAAGAAATTACCATAAAATTGATCCCAGGTAGCAGTGGCTCTGAGGTGTCATGGAAAAGTCAATGTCAAACAAACCCTTGTGCTGCTGCCTCATCCAAGAGACTTAGGTTCATTAATGAACATGCAAATGAGTTCCTGAGCACCCTTGTCCCCCATCCTGCTCTCCTGAGGTGGTGTCAAGTTAAAAAGTAAACTATGACGAAGTACACAAGTAGATATATTTTATCAGTGAAACAAAACACATACTGAAAAAACTGGAAATAGGCCCTTATATATTTGGATACCAGATTAAAAACCAAGTACATTTAGGTTGATAAAATGTTTGAATACAGATGATATCTCTGAAAAGAATACAATAATCAAAAATAATAAGCAGATTTGAAAATGAAATATAATCATCGAAAGAGAAACATAATCATGGAAATGAAAAGTTTCACTTAAACACCAGAATGTGGGGGGAAAAAATGTGAACCAAAAGAAATATCTCAGAAAATTATCCAGGAAAGACAGAGTGATAAAGGGATGAGAGTATTTGAAATTAAGAACAATGATTTTTTATAATGTGAAAGACATTTTGAAGTCTTATGTTTAGTAGGAAACCAGAAAAAAATTGTAAAAGCTATATGAAACTTTATGTTTAAGAAGTGCAAGCTATAATAAACCTAATTGGTTCAAATGAAATAAAACATGGTATAACTGAAATAGAATTGTATAAATCCAAAATTATAGTTGCAGATTTAAAGAACTCAGTAAATAGAATTTGAGCACTATCCAATTATAGGTCACTCTTCTTAGGAACAGCAGGATAGTAATTCATCTCAAGTGCTCATAAAATATTCAAGATAGAACATATGGCACATCATATACATTGTGTAAAATCACAACAAATTAAATACTGAAATAGCAATAGTATTTTTTTGTCACAACAGAGTTAAACTGGAATCAAAATAACAAAAAAAAATTTGTAAACACCAAATATTTAGAAAATACAAAACTAGATAAGAAAAATGAGAAGTCTTTTTAACTCAATGAAAATGACAGAACATAAAAACATCATGTGAAGGTTAACCTACATGAGTATTTTCAAGAAAAATAATCACATAAAATACATTATAAAAGGAGAAAAATTAAAATTATACATAAATTAAAGAAGAGTATAGAATCTAGAGAGATTAGTTCTGACATTGGGGTAGGCAAAAGATTCTCAGGGGACAAAAACATGAAAAATAAGAAAAACTGTCATGGTTGCATGTAAAATGTTCCCCCAAAGCTTTATGTTCAAATAGGAATATTCAGAACTAAACTGATTGGGTTATAAGTCCATTGTAGCTTGAATGGACTAAATGGATTTTAACTGAAGGCAGGCAGGGGATGACTGGAATAGGCAGGGGTTGTGCCCTGAAAGGATTCCTCTTTCCCATGGTCTTCTCTGCCCCCTGGACACCACGAATGGAGCAGTACTCCTTCTCTACTCCCTTCTGACCTGATGTTCTGCCTCACCTTGGCCCACCATGGACTCTGAAACCATAGCCAAAATAAACTTTTCTTCTTCTAACTTGTGAATGTTGGGTATTATGGTCACAACAATGAAAAGCTAACTAACACAAAACCTCAAAATTAAAATTCCTATTTCGTTATCTCCATTAAGAGAGGGACAAAGCAGAATACCTGAGAGGAAACAATATAGGCATTTCTGATGATAGGCTTGTGTCCAGAATATGCAAGGAAGTTTTTATAGCACAATAGACCAAGTATCACAATACCAAAAGGAACAAAATTTTGGATAGATGTGTCACTAAATAAGCAATGTAAAGTTCTATGAACTCATTCTAAGAGCTTAAAATATGGTTCATTATGAAAACACAAATTGAATCTTCAGCATAGTAACACTAATTGGTAAGTTAATTGAAAATAACAGCAATAATTTTCCCACACATTAATCTCTTAAACTAGGATAGAATCTCCGTAGGTTTTGGATGTGTTTTTATTATTATGTTTTGCTGTGTGCATGTGTGCGTAAATGTAAAATACCAAATCAAAAGTAGTTTATCATTTAGAAGTTTTTTGCTTTCTTAATGTCATATATTGAACAAAAAATATGAATTGAATTGAATATTAACAAAGGGAAACATTCTATGAACTTTTGGACATGGAAGAATATAAGAAAAGAAAAATAATATCTTACGGTAGCAGAGACTGCTAATTACTGGTGACAGAGAAACTTTGATCTTCCTCCTTTGTATATTACTTTGGAAAATATTCAGATGTTACTCTGCACAGATCAGAGAGCTTAACCAAGTAGCTTCAGCGATGTCTGATATTAACTGTTTTATGATCTGGGTTACATATTATTCAAAATATTAAAAATAAGACATGCTTATGTGACTATTTTTTTTATTGTAAACAAATGAGATACATGTTGTTTCTCTGTCCATGGAGTAAAGGCATACCATTTGTGTAATCATACATTTACAAAGGGTAATGTTGTTTGATTCATTCTGTTATTTTTTTTCCCTTCCCTCCAACCCTCCCATCCCTCTTTTCCCTCTATACAGTCCTTCCTTCCTCCATTCTTGCCCGCCTCCCACCCCCCATTATGTGTCATCATTCGCTTATCAGCAAGATCATTCACCCTTTAGTTTTTTGAGATTGGCTTATCTCACTTAGCATGATATTCTCCAATTTCACCCATTTGCCTGCAAATGCCATAATTTATTATTCTTTATGGCTGAGTAATATTCCATTGTATATATATATACCACAGTTTCTTTATCCATTCATCAGTTGATGGACATCTAGGTTGGTTCCACAATCAGGCTATTGTGAATTGAGCAGCTATGAACATTGATGTGGCTGCATCTCTGTAGTACGCAGATTTTAAGTCCTTTGGTATAGGCCAAGGAGTGGGATAGCTGCGTCAAATCGTGGTTCTATTCCAAGCTTTCTGAGGAATCTCCACACTGCTTTCCAGAGTGGCTACACTCATTTGCAACCCCACCAGCAATATATGAATGTACCTTTGTCCCCACATCCTCGTCAACACTTATTGTTGCTTGTGTTCTTGATAATCGGCATTCTAATTGGGGTGAGATGGAATCTTAGGGTAGTTTTGATTAGCATTTCTCTTATTACTAGAGATGTTGAACATTTTTTCATATATCTGTTGATTGCTTGTGATCTTCTGTGAAGTGTCTGTTCATTTCCTTAGCCCACTTGTTGATTGGATTATTTGTCTTCTTGGTGTAGAGTTTTTTGAGTTCTTTATATATTCTGGAAATCAGTGCTCTATCTGAAGTATGAGTGGCAAAGATTTTCTCCCACTCTGTAGGTTCTCTCTTCACATTACTGATAGTTACCTTTGCTGAGAGAAAGCTTTTTAGTTTGAATCTATCCCAGTTGTTGATTCTTGCTTTTATTTCTTGTGCTATGGGAGTCCTGTTAAGGAAGTCTGATCCTAGACCGACATGTTGAAGATTTGGACCTACTTTTTCTTCTATAAGTGAAGGGTCTCTGGTCTGATTCCGAGGTCCTTGATCCATTTTGAGTTGAGTTTTGTGCAGGGTGAGAGATAGTGGTTTAGTTTCATTCTATTGCACATGGATTTCCAGTTTTCCCAGCACCATTTGTTGAAGAGGCTATCTTTTCTCCATTGCATATTTTTGGCAACTTTTTCTAGTATGAGAAAATTGTATTTATTTGGGTTTGTGTCCGTGTCCTCTATTCTGTACCATTGTTCCACCTGTCTATTTTGGTACCAATATCATGCCATTTTTGTTATAAGTGCTTTGTAGTATAGGTGAAGTTCTCATATTGCCATACCTCCTGCTTCACTCTTCCTGCTAAGGATTTTGCTTTAGCTATTCTGGGTTTCTTATTCTTCCAGATGAATTTCAAGATTGCTTGCTCTATTTCTGTAAGGTACATCATTGGGATTTTAATTGGAATTGCATTGAATCTGTATAGCACTTTAGGTAGTATAGCCATTTTGACGATATTAATTCTGCCTATCCAGGAACATGGGAGATCTTTCCATCTTCTAAGGTTTTCTTTAATTTCTTTCTTTAGTGTTCTGTAGTTCTCATTGTAGAGGTCTTTCACCTCTTTTGTTAGATTGATTCTCAAGTATTTTATTTTTTTGAGGCTATTGTGAATGGGGTAGTTTTCCTAAATTCTCTTTCTGAACATTCATCACTTATGTATAAAAATGCATTAGATTTATGAGCATTGATCTTGTAACCTGCTACTTTACTGAATTCACTTATGAGATCTAAAAGTTTTTTGGTGGAATTTCCTGGTTCCTCTAAATGTATAATCATGTCATCAGCAAATAGGAATAGTTTGAGTTCTTCTTTTCCTATTCATATTCCTTTAATTTCTTTTGTCTGTCTAATTGCTCTGGCTAGAGTTTCAAGGACAATGTTGAATAGAAGTGGTGAAAGAGGGCATCCCTGACTTGTTCCAGTTTTTAGGTGGAATGCTTTCAGTTTTTCACCATTTCGAATGATATTGGCCATGGGCTTAGCATAGATGGCCTTTACAATGTTAAGGACTATTTCCACTATCCTTATTTTTTTTAGTGCTTGGGCATGAAGTGATGCTGTATTTTATCAAATGCTTTTTCTGCATCTATCAAAATAATCATGTGATTCTTGTCTTTAAGTCTGTTGATTTGGTGAATGACATTTATTGATTTCCAGATGTTGAACCAACCTTGCATCCCTGGGATAAAACCCACTTCATTGTGGTGTACTATCTTTTTAATATATTTTTGTATGTGATTTGCTAAAATTTTGTTGAGAATTTTTGCATCAATATTCATTAAGGATATTGGTTTGAAATTTTCTTTCCTTGATGTGTCTCTGTCTGGTTTAGGTATCAGGGTGATATTGGCTTCATAGAGTGAGTTTGGAGGGTCCCCTCCTCTTCTAATTCATGGAATACTTGAGAAGTATTGGAATGAGCTCTTCTTTAAAGGTTTTGTAGAACTCGACTGAGAACCCATCTGGTACTGGACTTTTCTTTGTTGGTATGCTTTTGACAACTTCTTCTATTTTATTACTTGAAATTGATCTATTTAAGTTGTATATGTCCTCCTGGTTCAGTTTAGGTAATTCATATGTCTCTGGAAACTTGTTGATGTCTTTGAGATTTTCTATTTTGTTGGAATATAGATTTTCAAAATAGCTTCTAATTATGTATTGTATTTAACTCGTGTCTATTGTGATATTTCCTTTTTCATTCTGAATTTTAGTAATTAGACTTTTCTCTCTCTTTCTCTTTGTTAGTGTGGCTAAGGGTTTATCAATTTTGTTTATTTTTTCGAAGAACCAACTATTTATTTTATTTTTTTCCATTGTTTCTCTTATCAATTTCATCGATTTCAGCTCTGATTTTAACTATTTCCTCTCTTCTACTACTTGTGGCATAGGTCTGTTCTTCTTTTTCTAGGGCTTTGAGCTGTAGTGTTAAGTCATTTATTGTTGATTTTTTCTTCTTTTGTTGAATGTGCTCCATGAAATAAATCTTCCTCTAAGTACTGCTTTCATAGTGTCCCAGAGATTTTTATATGATGTGTCTTTGTTCTCGTTTACCTCTAAGAATTTTTTTATTTCCCTCCTGATGTCTTCCATTATCCATTCTTCATATAATAGGGTATTATTTAATCTCCAGGTGTTGGAGAAGTTTCTGTTTTTTATTCTGTCATTTATTTCTAATCAATCCATTATGATCTGATAGAATACAAGGTAGTATCTCTATCTTCTTGTATTTGCTAACATTAGCTTTGTGGCATAAAATATGGTCTGTTTTAGAGAAGGATCCATGTGCTGCTGAGTAGAAAGTGTATTCACTCTGTCTTGGATGGTATATTCTATAAATGTCTGTTAAGTCTAAATTGTTGATTGTTTTATTGAGATCTATGGTTTCTTTATTCAATTTTTGTTTGGAAGATCTGTCCAGTGGTGAGAGAGGTGTGTTAAAATCGCCTAGTGTTATTGTGTTGTGGTCTATTTGATTTCTGGATTTGAAAAGGATTTGTTTGACATGGATGAGCCACTGTTTGGAGCATAGATATTTATGATTGTTTGTTAAGTCTTGCTGATTTATGCTTCCCTTAAGCAGTATGAAATGTCCTTCTTTATCCCTTCTGACTAACTTTGGCTTTAAGTCCACATTATCTGAAATGAGGATGGATGCTCCAGCTTTTTTGCTGTGTCCGTGTGCATGGTATGTTTTTCCCATCCTTTCACCTTTAGTCTGTGGGTATCTTTTTCTATGAGATGAGTCTCTTGCAGGCAGCATATTGTTGGATCTTTCTTTTTAATCCAATCTGCTAGTCTATGTCTTTTGATCGATGACAAACATTCAGGGTTATTATTGTGATATGATTTGTATTCCAAGTCATTTGACTCATTTTTTTTTTTTTTGACATGATTTGGTTTCTCCTTTATTTGGCTATTCCTTTAGGCTAGTTCCTCCCTTTGCTGATTTGCATCATTGTTTTTCATCTCTTCCTCATGGAATATTTTGCTGAGAATGTTCTGTAATGCCAGCTTTCTTTTTGTAAATTCTTTTAGCTTTTGTTTATCATGGAAGGATTTTATTTTATTGTCAAATCTGAAGGTAAGTTTTGCTGGGTATAAGACTCTTGGATGGAGTCCATTTTCTTTTCGAAATTTTTAAAAATGTTGTTTCAGGCCCTTCTAGCTTTTAGGGTCTGAATTGAAAAAACTGCTGATGTTCTTATTGGTTTCCCCCTGAATGTAATTTGATTCTTTTCTCTCACAGCCTTTAAAATTTTGTCTTTATTTTGTTTGTTAGGTATTTTCATAATAATGTGCCTTGGTGTGGGTTTGCTGTAATTTTGTATATTTGGCGTCCTATAAACCCCTTGTACTTCCTTTTCCATTTCATTCTTCAGATTTGGGAAATTTTCTGATATTATTTCATTGAATAGATTATTCATTCCTTTGGTTTGTTTCTCTGTGCCTTCCTCAATCCCAATAATTCTCAAATTTGGCCTTTCATGATATCCCATAATTCTTGTAGATTCTGTTCATGATTTCTTACCATCTTCTCTGTTTGGTCAACTTTGTTTTCAAGATTAAATATTTTTTCTTCAATATCTGATGTTCTGTCTTCCAGGTGTTCTATCCTATTGGTTGTGCTTTCTATGGAGTTTTTAATTTGGTTTATTGTTTCCTTCATTTCATGGATTTATGTTTTTTTTTTTTTTCAGTATCTCTAACTTTTTATTGAAATGATCTTTGCTTCCTGTATTTACTCTTTTAACTGTCGATTGGTCCGATCATTTAATGCCTGCATTTGCTCTTTCACATCATCATTCAATGCCTTCATTTGCTCTTTCATCTCCTCATTTGCTTCTCTGATCATTTTAATTATGTACATTCTCAACTCCCTTTCTGACATTTCTTTTGCCATGTTGTCATTGGGTTTTATTGATATAGCATCTAGGTTTGTTTGGGACATTTTCTTCCCTTATTTTTTCATATTGGTCATATATCAGTGGGACTCTGAGATATTGAAGATTTCCTCTATTGGCTTAATGTGTCCCTGTAGATTTCCCGTATATCACCTCCCAGCCTTCAGTAGCCTGAAATCTTGGAGGAACTTGATAATACAGTGCTTCCAAAGAAAGCTGCCCCTCGCCTGCTGCTGGGTCCAGGGCTGGGGGTTGGCACTGTGGAAAATCTCTCAGTAGGTGGGCCTGCTCCGGGAAGCTGACTGTGGACCAGGACTGTGCCGGAGGGAGCCTGGCTGCTTGGGAAAGCCTCTCGCTGTCCTGCCCTGGTCTGAGAAGCTGCCTGTGGGCTGTGGCTCGCCACTGGGTCCAGGGCTGGGGGCTAGCTCTGCACTGGAACAAACTCTCACTGGGCAGGCCTGTTCTGAGAAGCTGACTGTGGACCGGTCCTACCGCCTATTTAATATTTTTCCTTAATCTATAGGTCTTAATGTGTCTGTTTTAAAATTAGTGCTTTATTTCTAACTATAAGACAAATGGAGATATGATAAGCATTTATATTTGTTTTATATTTATATTCAAGTTTTAGAAAATGATTATGTGCACTAATCAGTTATTTTATCTGAATGAATTATTTCAGTCAAACAAATAAATTATCTGCTTTCTAGGACTAGAATTGTTTTGCATTAAGCCAGGACTTTGGTCATATGTGTGATATATAGTTTTCTGTATATACCGTGGGTACTTAATGTAATGTTAAACCTTTTTAGATGTGATCAAGGCTACCACAAGCTAATTTTGAGTATCATGAGATTCTTCAAAGGCAGTGGTTTTTGTCTTCTTCTGATAAACAATTGAAAGATCACTCTTAGTGATTAAATCCCTGTCTGGTACTTATTTAGCCAATATTTCAGGTTCTGTACAACCTCATTATATAAAATCCAATTATCTATAAGAAAAAGGAGCATATTTCTTATCTCTTGGACAAAATGTTATTGATCAGATTAGTTGTGACAAACAACATGGCCAAGGTCACAGAGATAGTACTGATATCCAGAGAGATAATCCAAGATTCTCTGTGTCATAGACATCTAATTTCATATCTGATTGATGTAATTTCCCTAATTTTAATACCTGAAAATAAATGTAATTTATTTGATGCCTAAATAATGTTCTCCTACTTTAGAGAATATTATCACCAGTTTTCTACAAAAGATAAACATTTTATACATTATATATTTTTATTCTCAATGCTAAATTTTTCTTTTTTATTGATAAATGTTGAACAAAGGAATGTGTCTTTCTCAAAAACATGCATCTTCCCTCTTCCACAGTAATAACAGATTAAGTCACTTTGATTTAAATCCATGGGTATTATCATCTTTCATTATTCTATATAGTCTTCTTTTATTGTCCTCTGAAGCTCAAGCACACTTTATCCAAAGAGTTGAATATAAGAAAGGAGGAGAGTGCTCTTTTAAGCCCATCCTGTGTGAAAACAACTGCTTTACCACTTAATGAATTTTACAAAGGTATTCACTGTTATGAAAACACTCTTGTGGGTGGCACTGTGCCAGGTGCTGGAACTGTGATGGATGAGGTAAGCAAGGTTTTGGTCTCATGACTCTTGGGTCTGGATAAGACCCTTACACAGTAGTCAAAGCCGTCCAGCCAGCCATGTGTGCTGAGGCTTCTGCTTTTAGAGTTCATGGGATCATTTTGTCATAGAAAAGTGATCAGTTGGCTTCTGAAGTCTCTTGTTAGGAGCTGATAGCACTAAATCACCAGTGACTTGACTGCTGAGGTCATCTTACCACATTTAGGAGATCTGTGCAAACTTCCAGTACCCAAAGATATAAATCACTCATTACTGTAAAATTGTAGATGGTAAGAAATGAGTGTTTAAAGCATTGACTTATATTAACAGAGCTTTTCTCATGTCTTCCCTTTCTCTTATACCATGACTTTAAGTTTGAGAAATGAGAAAGTGTACCTGTACCCTGATTGCTTTACATAATATGAAAAAAGTATACATTTCTCTGTTAGAATAATATGATATTTAGAATATAAAATATTTAGAATCCATATGTTACATCCCACAATTTTAAGTAAATAAGGAAATTTTGAATTAAGATTTAAAAAGACTTTAGTAGATATATTTTTAATAAATGTACAGCTGGAAATGATGGTATATACCTGTTATCCCAGTGGATTGGGAGAATGAGACAAGAGAATTGGAGGTTCAAAGCCAGCTTCAGCAACTTAGCAAGGGTGTAAGCAACCTAGTGTGATCCTCTCTCAAAATAAAAAAATAATAATTTTGATAAAAGGAGGGCTGGAATTATGATTCATTGGTTAGGCACCCCTGGGTTCAAATCTTAGTACCTAAACAAACAAACAAACATATTGTGATTATAAAGAGAAATATGTATTTTTAATTTATTCAACAAATATGTTTTTAGTGTCAATATGTATCTGGCAAATTTTTAGGAAAACTGTTATCTACATTCTATTATAGCTTTACGAAGTATTTGTTGGTGATATCAAAATGATGTTTATAAAAATACTTAAATGTTATTCACCTTTTCTCTAAAGTGATTTTTTATAAAATAGTGACTCTTTTCTAGTTATCTTTTATTTTAGTTGCTACATTGTAAAGTCTCCTTATCTTCCAGTATCTTAATTTGAAATATCTAAGTTGTACTTATGTCTACATGAAAAAAACAACAAAGTGAATATTATTTTTTTGCTAAGTTATTTTTTAAAAAGAAAACTTTTTTACATTTAAATACTTTATCTAAAAATGTTGTTATATTATAATTCAGTATCTTACCAACAATTATTTATATTTTCTTCTATATTTAATAACTGGCTAAATTTGAGATTAGAGGACCAGACTTTTCTCCATCTACAACTCCGCTATTTTTAAAGATACTGAAAACATGAAACTGACATAGTATTTTTTGACTTGTATAAGGCAATTTATTCTTTGAAATAAATTCTGAAGACACAGGAAAGTTTTAAATAACAGTAAAGTACAATAAGAACCATCTTTCTCATCTTTAGAGACTTAATAGCAATGCACTGACTTATGTTAAAATGTACTTTAATATTATAATGCATTCATGTATTTTAGCCTAATTTGTCTACTAGGAGAATAGTCTGCCTTCATCCTTTTTACACTTCTTCTAAGGAAAGTAGATAGCACGTTTTTGCATTAATATATTAAAGACTCTGAGTTCTATAATGCTTTCTAAATGCCATAGTCTTTGCATATATGCAGAGTGAATCAAAAAGTTATGGAGTCATCAAAAGTGTGAAAACACCTATATTATATTAGAAAGCAAGAGCAAAAAAGTTGAAGTTGTATGTTGTATGTTATCACATATATATATGTATATACAAGTAGAAGTCAATAAGGATAAGTTGATTTGTATTGTGATAACTATTCACTAAAAATAGTTAAAATTTCATTAGTTCTTGAATAAGCATTTAATGTGAGATGTTGACAATATTGGTGAGGGTATTACTCTTATTGTTGAGGGTCAGGCATGAAATAGATTAAATACCTAAGGCATTTATGATTTCATAAATATATATCTTTAAATGAATTTGAATATCCAACTGTTTGTATAGATTTTTATTTTCTGAGTTTGGAAGAATTTCAAGAAAGTCCCTAGTGACTCACACCAATTTATAGTCCTCTCTGAGTATGATTTGTAACTTGGAGCTAACCAGTAGAATATGGCAAAGGTAAATTGTTTGCAGATACAATAAAAGTAAGTCAAATCAAAAAAAGAATTATCCTCTGTCTACTAAGAAATAGTCTAGTAATGATACCGGCCTAGGCGATTAGGAATGGGTCCTGGTTCCCCCAGTATTAAAGATTAAACACCCAGAAAATTCTGAGATAAGGGTAGAAAGCAAGTTTCATTTAAGAAAGGGACAGAGATAGATTTCTGGGAAATGAAGGGGTCCCAGACTGGGTACCTGTGGGAGTGGGTGTGTCTCGCTCTTTTATAGAACCCCAAAATCCACCCCCTCACCTTTTCTTTCTTCTCCATGTATCTACCTAAGACTGGGAAGGAGCAGCACAGGGTAATTGTTGAGGGAAGTACATCATCAGAGGTGTTATCATCCATGGGGCAGGAAACTATACTCCCCTAGGTTAGTTGTTAGCAACCCATTTCCTTTTCTTTGATAACCAGCCCTCATCTTCTCAACTCCTGACATTGACTTCCAGGCCTTGGGCTCCCTGCCCCTGTTGAGGAATGTGATATTTCCTGTTCCTTCAAACCAGGTGGGGCTGCAGGCACTTTGCTTTGGGGCAAAGAAAGCCTGTGGGGAATCAGTACAGTGGACTCCTTGTATACAATCACTCTCTTAATATTGTGTTCCCACCATCCTCATCTATGTCCCCTTATACTAATGTAAGCAGTTCAACAGAAATTATAGGGACACGAATCTTTCTTTTGTTGAACTAGAAGAAATAAGCCATCGCCTGTTCTACAGCTGTGAGAAAATGAATATGACCAAATATCACATCAGCTTGAGAGAGAACTCTTATTCTTACATGAAATTGTAGTTCTGGGCAGCGTTATGATTGCAATCTTGCAAGACCGTTAGCAGAGCACATAAATAGGCTGTGCCCAGACTGCTAATCCATTCAAAATGCAAGAAAATGAATATGTTCTTTTAAACCACTGAGATTGTGGCGATTTATTATAGCACAGGAAAACTGACACACTCAGTGTTTCAGAAGATGATAACTTGGCTTATTAATTCTTCACACTCAATGCTAGGTAACCCATGACAGGGAAGAGACTTTGACAAGTAACCAAATGGTGAGAATAAGTGAGAACTCTGAGTGAGAAGCTTGTAATCAAAGATATTTGGGTATATAACTACCCAAGAAAGAATACTTGAAAAAAATTTCGCCATGGGCTAATGAATAAAGGACAATATATAAGAGGATTACATGTAGTTATGTATTTTATTTATATAATAGAAAAGTATTATTTGGGAGAGGATATATGGGAGCTTAGCTGATGATAAGTTGAAGAATTTATATATCAGGTCCAAAAGTCTATAGATTAATGAACATTTTTATAAAATTTCAGTTAATCACAAATAGTATCCATATTATTCTTAGGAAGATGTGAAAGAAGTACAATAGTTCATTGTGGTATTCAGCTTCTAACATGCATCTTTCCTTACCCAGTTCCCAAATTCCAGGTATTAGGGCATCATAGGAAATATTAAAGAAAATTCTTTAGATAAAAAAATATGAGACCTGCATGATCACATCCAGAAGTATAAAATGAAATTTAGAACACTGGAAATGGTAAATATACAAAAATACATTTTATAAATATTTAAAAATTAACTGACCTAGTATTACATAGCTGGATTAAATGCCATTTTTGGCGGGATATAATTATTTCTATATTTTATTGAATTTAATTGGTAGATATATTGTTGAGAACTTTGGCATCTATGATCTTTAGTTTCCTTTCTTATATGTCTTTATTTAGTACTGGTATTAAATTAGTGCTATCATCATCAGAGTTAGGAAATGTACACTATGCACTTATTTTTACAAATGTATTGACATCAAGACATATCATTTGTTCTTTAAGTGCTTGGTAAATTTTGCCAATGAAGTTGTATAGGTCTTATATTAATTCATTTTCTATTGCTATAATGAAATACCTGAGACCACATACTTTGCAAAGAAATGAGGTTTGTTTAGCTTACAGATTTGGAAGCTAAAAGTTCAAGATTGGATCACTGTACCTGACTGGCCTGGGATAAGGATTTCATGGCAGATTGTGTCACAAATGCTGGACCACCTGGGAATTATCTAGGGTTCTTTAAGTACTACTCAATCTCTTCCAAAGGTGATGCCTTGTAACCTAATTACCTTGCAATGGGCCCCACATCTTATAGATTCGACTACCTCAACACCACTGCACTAGGTATAACCCTCCAGCATATGAACCTTAGCTGGACACACTTAGGCCATATCCAAAACACAGGCTCCTGGTGCTTTCTTTTTAGGGAAGTTATTTTCTATTGGTTCAATTTCTTTAGTAGAGTAAGGTTTACTAAGACTGACCATATGTCTTGTGTAAATTTTTACAGTTTGTGTCTTTCACAAAATTGGAATGTGCAATTCAATCTCTAATTTGTGGGCACAGAGTTATCATAGTATTGAGGTCCTTATAAGAAACTTCCATAACACCTAATGACTCCTGTTTGGTCTCTGACATCACTAATTTGTGACTTCTCTTTTTTTTTTCCTTAGTTATGTCTAGAACCTAATCAATTTTATGAAATTATTTTCAGAGAACCAACTTTTAGTTTTCTTGATTTTTGTGATTTTTTGATTTTACTAATTTCTGCTTTTTATAAATTATTTTTCCCTTGATTCAGTCTTAAATTACTTTCTCCTCCTAGTTTCCTAAGATGTAAGCTAATATGATTGATTTCTATATTTCTTATTTCCTATTATATACATAAAATGCTATAATTATCTCAGTACTGTTTTAATTGTATCCCACAAAATTTCATAAGTTCAATTTTTATTAGTTCAGAATAGTTGTAAATTCCTCTTGAGATTTCTTTATAACTTATGTTATTTAGGGGTTTATCATTTAAATTACAAATATTTTTATAATTTCTAGCTGCCTGTCAATCTCTAGTTTAATTTTATTATGCATTGAATCATGCTTCTTGTGACTTCCATACTTTTCATTTTTTTAGGTGTGTGAAGGCCTAGCATGAGAATTATATTTTCAACTTCACAAGCAGTTTTTTACAACTTCACAAGCAGTTTTTTAGGACATAACCTATCAGAAGTCATGGAGTATCTGGTCTTAACTATGGTTTGGCTTATAAATTTTCAACTTTATGATGGGCTGATAAATGTATTAAACACAATTTTCCTTACAATATTTTTGACTTGTGATAGATTCATTGGGACATAACTTCCCTCCAAATCAAGGATTATTTGTATTCACATTTTTGTGGAACTAAAGTCTTGGTAAATGTTAAATCTAACCTTGAGAAAACTGTATTTTGCTACTGTTGAACTATTTTATAAATGTCACTTATATCATTGATTGATAGCATTGTTCAGGACACCTATATTCTCGCTGATTTCCCTACTCCTTGATCTATCAACTCCTGTAACAGGCATATTGAATCTCTATCTACAGCAGTGAATTCATTTATTTTTTTCTTGTAGTTCTATCATTTTTCCTCTTGTATTTTCTTTGCTCTGAGATATGTTTTTGATATAGTTACTCCAGTTTCTTTAGATTAGTGTATCTAAGTATTTATTACGAAATTATTTCACTTAGTATAATGTATAATTTCCTCAAGTTTCATTTCTGTTATTCATGGGTCAGAACTTCCTTTCTCTTTAAGGTCAAATAATACTGCATTATTTATTTGTTTATGACCATTGTTCTTATTTTTCTAACCATTCATCTGTTGATACACACTTGAGTTGCTTCCATATTAGGCTATTGTTAACAATACTTCTTCAAGACTGCATTCAGCTCCTTTGTATATATACCCACATATGGAATCCCCAGTTCACATAGTGGTCCTGGTTTTAACTTTCTAAGAAACTGCCATATTGTCTCATCATTTTATATTTCTGTCAACAATGTTCAAGGATTCCAGTTCCTTCAGATCCTAGCCAAACTTGTTATTTTATTTTTCATTAGAAGCCATCTTAATAAATAGGAGGTTATATCTCACTATGAATTCAATATGCATTTTCCAGATGATAAGTGATATTGAGGATTTTTTATATGCTTTTTGGCCATTTATATATATTATTTGGGGAAATATCTATTCAAGCACTTTGATCTTTTTTGAATCGGTTGTGAATACATGTATAAGTAAAACTATAAGGAAATGAAAGGTTAAAAAAAATAAGTTGAGTAAATTAACATAATTATAGTAATATAAAATGGAGCTAAAATAATATAAATCAAGGTTTTCTTTAAAAAGGAGAATAATGCTAATTATACTCTAATGGAAGGGAAAAATAATTTTATTCAAAAGTACATTTAAATATATAAAAATAGGTAAATAAGATGAGATCATTTATTCCTACCTAATCTCAACCAAGAAAAATAAATAAGAAATACAAAACTGAAGATAAAATGATAGAAAAAGAATAAAAAATGTAAAATGTTCATTCTTAATAAACTGAGAACACAAAATTTAAAGTACTTTTTAGAAATAAAGCAGGTTAAAATGTATACTTTAAGAAATATAGTGCTGTAGAATAATTAAAATTCTTATTATCAGTTCATATTTTTACTGGAAAGATGAAGGGTGGAAGATAGATTTTTACAATTACTTTTATATATTATATACACATTTTATTTATTTATTTATTTATTTATTTATTTATTTATTTATTTAGTGGTGCTGTTGATTGAACCCAGGGCCTTGTGCTTGCAAGGCAAGCACTCTACCAACTGAGCTATCTCCCCAGCCCCCATGTATATACATTTTAATGTAAAGCAGAATTTGATAATTCACAGTCTTTCTTGCTTGTCTTCAATGAGTTGGAATTCACTGAAAGAAGTCCCTCTCGATGGATTTCCTCAGTAGAGTCAAAGAAAAATCTGGAAAGAACTGCCACTGGAAAGTCCTCTGGGCTGCTTAACCAGGATACACCCAGACTTTAGGCTTCCAACAGAAGTGTAGGACTGTGCAAATGTGCAAAGTCTTTGATTATCCCATATGCTAGACAATTTTTTCATGAATTAACCCCAAGTCCATACATAAAGTAGTCTTAGATTTTCATGTGTATTCAAATTTAATGAAATTTTAACTAAACAAATGGAAAATTAAAATTGTACATTATAAAAATATGCTTAAAATGATTTGTAAGAACAAAGAAAACATGTTTGGAAAAAGGTGACAATATACTAGTCTGATTAAATCACCACGGAGAATTGTTTTGATCTCATAAATTGACAAACATGTATTTTTTTCAAATGAAGTTATTTATAGCTAACTATTTCTTTCCTGGGGTGCATTCCTCATTGATTCTTTTGCAACATAAGGGTCCTATTTAGTGAATTGCTAATGCCCACACACGAAATGGCCATGATGGTCACACAGTTAATGCCCCTGCAGAAGTGCTGACTTATTTCCAGGGATCAGTTAGTGCTCTGAAGGAATTCAACTGAATGTGGTTGCAATTATAAACTAAATGGTTCTTAAAGGAATAACTCTTCCATGACAAATGTGTGACAAATAACTATTCCCACACCTCTTCCAGAGCACATTATCAGTCTAAAAACTCCAGCTTGATTTCTCAACTAGTTCATCCATGGGAGGATAAAGAGCCAGATTGCACCATTTAATAGTCTTCCCTTACTGGCCTTATTGCTAATGAGGGGATGTGGGATGAGACATTTCAGAAACAACTGAAGGCTTCTGATCCTTTCACTGCTAATTTATGATCTCCATTTGAATGATGTGTAAGGTTATTCCCACTGTTGAAAAGTGTAGTAGTTGTCCAAGGGATTAAATTTAGATACATTAAGTCACTGCATGAGCCAAGTGAGCAGACAGAATAAGACCTTTCAGAATTGTGACTTAACTTACTCTATTCTTTCATCTTTTTTATTCAAGTATTTGCAACACATGAACTGAAAGTATGAAAAATGCAAATCTACAGTTGAATTGATGATCAAAAAGTGAACACACCTGTATAACCACCTGTTGGGTAAATGTTCTGGAAGATACCTTTATGCCCTCACTCAGTTACCACCTCTCCTTCCTCCCAAAGCTAAACTTCTCATATCACTGTGTTTTGCTTTTAAAACCTTTGTACAAAGAGGATTACATGAAGGGTATTATTTTATGTCTGGTTTCTTTGACTAAATAATTTGTTTGAGATTCATCTATGAACATGATCTTGAATGTTATTTCAGGTCATTCTTTTTAATTGCTATAAACTATTTCATTGTGTAAATACACCACAAATTTTTACACATTCCACTATTGATAAACACCTGGGCTATTTTCAGTTTTGCCCTGTTTGAAACATAATGCCATAAACTTGTAGTGCCTAACCTTTGTGACTAAAGTTACATTTATTCAACTCTAATAGATGCTATTAGTTTTCCAAAACTGTAGGCAGAACTTTTATGTGAAAGTTTCTGCTTACTGTTTATTTTTAATTTTTTGTTTCTTTTGAAGTATATAACTCATGAAAGAAACGGCAAAAATCTGAAGTGTCAGCATGGATAATATTATCAGAATATTAATAACAGTATGAGAAATCCAGCTCCTGGTTGGAAATCTGTATGCAATGTTTCAGCCAATCACAGGCAATGCAAAGGCTTTTTAAGACTTTGAGGGTAAGCTGCCCCCCTGAAACAGACCTGGTACACAGCCAGTGCACTATAGTCTTCTGAGAGGAGTGGCAGGCACGGATTTAAGTGATCTTACTTGTCATGCTCTTTGATCATGGAACCCCCTAGCCCAGCACCCTCATTCCTAGTTTTCTTTATCTGAGGAATTTGGCAGTTATCTTCTTCAGGTGCCTTTACAGAAGACACCTTATGGGGGTGGGAGGAGGAGCACAGGGGTGGTGATGGGCAGAGACACCTTCCCCCTCTAGGACTGCATGACTCAATTCTCTAGACCCTCTTCCTGTATCCCCCATGCTCCAGTTCTCACCTCATGGTCTAAATGTTTGGAGCCTTCTGTTCAGGACCCCCCAACCAGGAAATCAGCCCCCAATTCTGTCTGACCTACCTGAGTCTTTACAATGGAAAAGCTGGGACAGGGTAACCAGTGCACTCTCGGGGTTAGACTCTGGCTTATACCACCAGAGTGAATGAGTCACCTTTTCACGTTGGCTTGTTGATTTACTCAGCTGTCCCATACCTGACAGCTCAGTGCTCTCCCACCTCAGCTGAGCTTCCGACACAGGATTTTACCAAGAAGTTAAGGGAAGTATGTATATTTTAAAAGTTGCATATGACGTAAATTCACCAAATAAACCAAATACATATCAAGCACAATGAAGGAGTCTAAGAATATAAAAATGGGTGAGGATCTACTTTTGCTCTTGAAGAGAAACATAATAAACATCGCATAGGAAGCTTAGGCTTAGACAGATGAATTTACAGAACACAGTGTACTTCAAAGAGTGGTAAAGAATTTTATAATGAAGGTTTAGGACTCTTGATATTAATACATGTCATCTGAGCTAGGCTTTGTAAAGGATAAGATTCTGCAGATTATAAGGATGATAGGGTATTTTAATCATATAAAAGTGCACATACATAAAAGCACAGAAATGAAAAAAACAACATGTTGCTGACAATGAATTCAATGATATTCTTATTACAGAAAGGGTGTGAGGAAAGAGACCAAAAATGTAATGTTAGGGGTCAGATGATGACAGGGATTTTAATAAATGGATTAGTTTATTTTTCTACAGAAAATATCAAGGATAAAAATTGATGACAACATTAATAGTCATTTGATTAATTTTTAGATGATTATGTAGTTAATATTTGTGAATAAGTTCATATTCTCAATAGCATTCATAAAAGATGATTATAAATGCATCCTTTTGTCATTCATTCTGTTCAAATAACATTAAAACACATTTCCTTTCTATTTTTTACATTTTAATGGAAATAGAAGCTTAAAATGGGAATTTTGTATGCTTTGGATATTATTGAGATGAATAATATTTCAATATAGATATTTATCTACTTGGGACACATTTCTTCAAAGGAATTTTTTTCTGCATTGTATTATAATTGCTAGCACACATATTTATAGCTTAAACTAGATTATTAAACAAGTAGCTGTAAAACTACATGGTGTTGCTTTACTGCAGCCTCTAGCACACAGTCCAAAACTTTGGAGGAGCTCAGAAGGCTTGGCATGCTTAGGTTACATGACAGGAAAGTGCCAATGTGCACAGCACTGGACTCTCATTTAAATCACTGTTCTGTCCAATTACTGGTTTATACTCCATTATTTTTACACAAGTGTAGATTTCATCTACAAATAAACTCTGCCATTCTTAACTATTAAGTTGGATACCTTCAATTCTTACTCATATTTCAAACCCCATCCACAAATATCTATTCAGACATATCTTCTGAATCAAATATTATCAAATCACAGCAAAATGCTAGTTTCCGACAAGGAAGAGAGGTCACATGACCTTATTTTCTGCTATTGAGGTTGATCCTACTTGATTCTTTTACAGAATTCAGTAATTGGATTATGGTCTAATTTTTGAAGCATGCATTCCTATTAATCATGCATTAATCTTTATTGAGCATCAACTATGTTTAAGGCAATGCTTTAGGTGCTGAGGAGGGGAAAAACAGAAAGAAAAGAAAAATTTCCTCTTGCATGCTGAAGAAAGTTTAAAGTTCTCTTACCTTCTCTTCTTTCAAAGAAATTTTACATTTGAAATGATTTCTTTCACTTTATGGAGAAACACAAAGTTTGGGCCATCATTTATCAGGAGATTATTTTCATTAATCATGTATATATGCATGTAGTGCCAAGTTAGGTTCCATAGCTATTATCACTGTTGAATCATATAGGGTTAATCTAATGGGAGGAATGATTCTAAAGCAGCAAGTAAATACCAAATAGCTTCTATTCTGTCAATAATGAATTATTTAAAAGTTCTAAATAGGAAGTGTTTTTTTTTTCTAAACATGCTAAGCATTTTCAATATGGCTTATGTGAATTATTTTCAGATATAAAATCTTAATATTTCTCATAAAGAGTCAAGTAAGTGTGCTGACAGGTATGAAATACAAAAGTTATTTGGAATTTGGTGTTCAGAAGGTAATTGTGTGCTGAGTGCATTGAACTCTAAATTGGAGTTGGGCACCTCTATATGGATTCACGGAAAAGAATTAAAATCTTGAAGGTAAACTCATCATCCTCTATCAATAACCAGAAATATCCCTTCTTTGAATCTGATATTCCCTGACATTCTCTTGCATGAATGTGTTGAAGTCAGATAAATCTTTAGGCTATTTATTTTGAACTATTGGATTTTAGGGTACTGCTTCAGATTTTAGGTTTTTATAACCTCAGTTTCTTTTTCATCAGAATGTTATTTTTCGAGAAAAAATATATGCATGCATTGCTCTATGGAATGTTTCTCAGAAGTTGAATGTTAAGTGAACATTTTTAGACTAGTAAGGCTATGGCTAAGAAAACATAATAGGATATTTTTTCCCCTTAGAAACGAATAAAATTGATTTGAAGAAAAGTCAAGGTTTAAGGAAGGTCTGATATTGTAGGATTGTTGGTTTAAATGTGAAAAAGCAAAACAAAAACATTAACACTTAAGACTTGCATATGTGCTAGAGGCATTAGTAGACCCTCTGTTAGTACTTGGATATACTCAGGTTAGCAAAAGTTAATTCTGAATTAGCACTAGAAGAATTTTGCTTGCTTGTTTTTCAGGTAATAGGCAATCAGGTTAACAGGAAGTTAACCAGTTATTTTTTTCCCCAAATTCTGGGCTGTTTGTCTATTTAATATAGACTCCTATCCCCAGATGTATAGTTCTTGATATTTATAATAAATACTATAAAAACTTGCAAGGAGTTTCTACAGTGTTATCTTTGGTTAATTTTCCTTTATTTTTTCATTTTTTAAATTCAGAGTCTATTGGGACAAAGTATCATTGTGAAATTTGGTGTTCCTAAGTTGCTATTTTGGATACTTACATTAAATAATTTTAGAGTTTATAAAGCATAACTTGCTTAAATTTTAAGGTGTGACAACTATCTTATATTAATTTGCTATGAAGCTTAACGAGACAGATTAGCATGCAGGAGCCATGTTGTGGAGAGCTTCCAGGAAACACACTTGTACAGATTGCAAGAGTCAGCATGCAGGTCAAAATACAATGTGGTAGCAACCAAGGCCTCAGATGACTGAGAGGAATGTCTGAAGCATCCACTGTTGTCCCAAATTTGGTGAAGGGGGCCAGATCTCAAAATTCCTCACCAACAGTCACTGGACATGAACTGCTCCAGGGAATGATGTTACATGGTATTTGTGAAATGACTTTCTTCAATTTTGGGACCTCTCCAGAGAGGTACTCAGCTATGAGATGTCAATAACCTACACTTTCATCAGCTGGGAAAATGAATGCTTTAATCCTGAAGGAGGGAAGGAGATGGATTTTTTTTTTTTTTTTTTTTTTTTTTTTTTTTTTTTTAGGAACCACAATACCCACTCCAATCCATCCATTGGTAACTTATTTCCATTTTTCTCAAATAATTTCTTAGAACAGTTCTTTCCAGATTTTTATATGACATTGGTTAAAGGGGCAAAATATAGCCAGCCCTTAACATTGCAGCTAGTATCATGATCCCAACGGATTTTATCCTTTGCCTTCTTTACTAAATAATTGTTTCTCCTTGCCTTTGGATAGCATCTCCGCTTGGGTGACCCAGGCACTCATCCCTGAGGGGTCTGAAATCTTGTGTATCAGTTATCAGTTTATTCCCTTTTAGTCACAATACACTCTTCACTATATGCTTGGTAATAAGAAAATTAATTCTTGTAAATATCTCTTCTTTAAAGGGAACATGAAGTTAAGTTTTAGGAGAGTACTTTAAAGGGATTTACAAGAGGAAAAAAGTCTCCTACTGTGTCTAGTGCTGATTGGGGGTAGGTTACATGGGTATAAAGACAGCTAATGTTGCTTGTCCAAGTCATGAACCCAGGATAATGTCCCGCTGCAGTCTTTCCACCAGCATTGGCCTGA
The DNA here is from genome assembly GCF_902686445.1 of Sciurus carolinensis. Lineage (NCBI taxonomy): Eukaryota > Metazoa > Chordata > Mammalia > Rodentia > Sciuridae > Sciurus > Sciurus carolinensis. Next base: position 95,378,907 of record NC_062224.1, read on the forward strand.
TGTAAATTTTCTGCAGCTCTCTTGACACACAAACCAAAATTCCTGCATGATCCATATGTACTGAAGACCTCCTGCCTGGGCAATACCTGTGCTTCTGTGTTAGGCCCCCATGTGACCTGATTGCTCTGAAAGCCTCCTGCTCCCCAGCTCCAGGTTCCTACTGCACACCCAGACCACCATCATTAATCACCTGCTTCTTTATGGGAGCTCCATTTCCCTTATGGGAGCTCCATTTCCCTTATGGGAGATCCATTTCCCTTATGGAAACTCCACTCTAACCTAAACCAAACTGGAAAACAATTCTGTTCTCTGGGAATCTGAGTCATACCTTCTCCAATGAGGCCAGAGTCCTTCTATGTTTGTTTTTTTTGTGTGTGTGTGTAGTCTGTGGCAGCCAGAGACCATAATGTAGAATTTTCTTGTATCCTATAGTTACTCTTTTATCATAGTTAATAATTCTCTAAATTCAGTTAATCCTGCTTAATCCACTGCACAGCTTCTGCATCCTGATTGGACCTAGACAGCTACATGCTGGTCACCACACCTTCTTCAGTTCTTCCCTGTCCTCATTGTTTAATGCTATTCTACATCTTATGGATGACGGGAGTCAAGTATTTCACTGTTTATAATCTAACACCTCTACATCCACAGAGATCAAAGTTTCAAGGATGGGGAGAACAAATCTTTTAAGCTGATTTCTAAGATTGATAGTGAGGACACTCTTATTTCTACTGCTAGGCTCTAAGCTTGTCGTATTCTATCTTGGTGCACATAACACCATATCACAGTCATGGATGCATAATGTACACTGAATCTTCTATGATTGTGACCCATTCATGAAGGGTAATGTCTCTAAGCTGGCGCGTTGCCTGTTTCTTTTATAGGCCCTTTATCACTTCTCTGTGAGGCCAGCAGCATTTAAGTGACATAGTAAGAGTTAATATCAGTGAAATCTGTTGTCAAGCATTTACTACTTTATCTGCTTTGTTGTAAAGTGATTTTCTTAAACCATAAAATATTATGCAGAATTGTATAACAATGATTCACATACTTTAGTCCTCAGATAGTGATATTGACTATGAATGTATGGGCTCAAAATGCAAACCTATATCCTGAATATGTGTCAGTTAAGGTAAATTAAATTGCTACCACTTTAGTGATCTAAGGAGTTCATTGTAGTCAGCATCATTAAATGGCTGCTAAGTCTTCTTAGAAGATGATGCTATATTGGGGACTCAACATTGGTCTTTGTTTTTAGTAAGTATGACATTTCTGAATGAAAGCAGATAGATCTTTCTTGACGAGTGGAAACTTCTGTATAAGTCACAAATTATGCCAGTAATGTGGTCACCCCTGACAAAGGTCCACTGACCATGACCAAGTCAAGTCATTCTCTTTACTTGGTTGTTTAGGTACATTTTGTATGATCGATGACATAGACATCCAGGTCACCTACGTACAGAGTTCATTTGGACCTTCTAACCCTAATCATTCCTGATTCTAGATGTGTCCTTTGCATCTTATGAAGATTCTCTGATGAACTTGCATTCTGTCATGACTTGGGGGTCTTGCCAAACAGTTTTGATCATGTGATCCTTTGAGGTTTCATCTTCATATACTCCATTTCTATCCAACCCAATAATACACCAAGAGTTTTTTTTCTTTTATTTTTTTAAGGTACAATTCTACAATAGAAATGCCATGGCCCTGAAAGTCCACAAAGCCTCTACTTTCTGAGGAATCCTTGACTACTTTAGGTCCCAGTCATAGCTATCAGCTTTTATATCAGTTCAAATGTGAGTAGTAGCAGTTTTGCCATTTGTGAGATATTCTGCCTTCAAAAACCATCCTTTTTATCACATCACAGTCTCTTTGTGCTTATGTTAGTAATGTCAAATTTGTAATAACTAGATGCTTTAATTTCTAGCTTTTTCATTATATATCTCAGCTAATATCAATTCATTACAAATGTCTCTTGTACACTATGACATATTTACAAAAGAGTATATTTAAAGAATATGCACAGTTTAATACAATTGAGTGAACATACTCAGTGCAGTATTTTATCACATTTCTTTACTCCTGTAACATAGGACACAATACTGATATTTGAGTTAATCATACTTTTGATTTCTTCATAATTTCTCTTGTATGTTTAACACAATAAAGCACATTACTTGTTTGCTTTTAATTTCTATAGAAATGGAATTGCATAGCACATTTTTAAAGACAATGCTAACTACTATAATAAATGAATCCTGAAATATCTAATGAATTGAAATAAATATTTCTCATTCATTACTTCCAAGTATTTCTGACTGATATAACTCTCCTTTAAGCAATTATACAGCAAGTCCAGGTTCATGTTCTATAGCTCTGCCATCTTAAAAAATTTATGGTCAATATCAGCATGTATATTTACTTCAAAAAAAGGGGGAGATCAAGGAGGATCAGATGTGATAACTTTTTAAAGGCTATTCCTAGAAGTGGTGCATATTAATTTGTTCCAGTTTCACTGGTTGCAACTTATTTACACATTCATTTTCTCAAGAAAAATTTGGAAAAATACATGAAGAGGAGAAAGGAGATGAGGTTTAGAAGGTGTCAGCAGCCAAATATGAAGAAATCGAGTCAGAAATCGAGTCCCTATTCCAATTCTCACCTAATGCTTGGATGATGACTGAACTGTGCCATGGTCTATTTAGTTGGCTTTAAATGTACAGTCAGCCTTCTGTGAGTTCTGAATCCATGGGTTTAATCAACTACAGATCAAAGATATCCAAAAACATTTATCTGTATTAAACATGTACACATTTTTCTTGTAATTATTTCCTAAACAAGGTAGCATGACAGCTAGTTACATGGCATTGGCATTGTATTAGGTATTATAAGTACCGAATGTACCAGAACCTCTAGAGTTCATTTAAAGTGTACTAGAAGATATGTACCAGTTATATGCAAACACAGTCATGTGCCACGTAATGACATTTTAATGATGGACCATGTATATGGCAGTGGTCCCAAAATATTATATCACTTACTGATGTTACTGCCTTGATTTAAGTACACCCTGTGATGTTGGCTCCTAACAAGGTACTTCTCATGATGTGTCTCATCATTAGCCACATGTGATTGTATTACACCATTTTAAATAAGGGCCTCGAACAACTACAGATAGTGTACTGGAACCAATGTTCCACTGAGACTAAGTGACAACTATATTTCAGTGAGCGAGTGTGTTACTCTATGAGGCAAATAAGAAAGAGGTTTAGTTGAATGGCTTATTAAAGAGCCCAGCATCCAGTGTTCCTTACTATTTTACTCTGTAATAATGTTCAGATGCATGTGGCTGTTGACCAGAACATCTAGTACTAATATTTCTGGCTGAAATTTGTCCAATTGTTCTGGGTCCTTAGTGCTATTATTTACCTGAGACTGGCTTGTTAAGGGACAAAAAGCAACAGTTATCCACAAGCTCCACTGTGTGTATGGGGGTAATTCCATCCTTGAAGTTTACCAACTCCCAATATTGTACAGGCAGTTGATCCCAAGCAGTTCCTTAGGTAGACAGATTATCTGGAGAGAAGGGAAACCTTATTCAGAAACTTGGCATCTGACAAAATACTGAGAACAAAGAAATTCATCCCCTGTTATAGATGGGATATGCCAGAAGGTTCAAGATTGTTTGCATCATGTAGCAAGGGTCCTGAGAAGCTTCAGTGAGCTTGTAGGTGTTGCTTCCATGATTAAAAATATGGCAGACCACTGGGTATGGAGGTTTGTGATTTCAGGACCTGTGATATTCTCTTAAACCAACAGAGCTCAGCATGTAGCCAGCAATTCCTACTCTAACGGTGTATACTATAGGGTCACTGAGGTCAATTCCTTGCATAAGAAATTCATCGGCAACTTATTGCTGTAAACATGTGCTCAAAGTCTACAAGAGACATAAAATCAGTGTTCTGTGCCTCTTAAATCAGAGGGTATCTGAGGCGACTAATAGGATGATCTGTTAAATTGACATTTAATACATTCTAGAGCCCTTTGTTCAAGGGAGCTCCAGGCAGGGTGGTATAATTGGTACACAACAGTGTAAATGAGGAACATGTGTCCTCCAGAGCCCAAAAAGACTTAAAAATTGGGGTGATTATTTTACCACTGTAGCTTCTGAGCAGGTCAATACCTTTTTCTTGACACTGTCTGGATGGATCACCTTGCATTTTACCAAATGATTTTTCAGACACTTAATCTAGGTAGATGGCCTTGTACTACATAGAGTACAATAGTTCATTGCCTTTGTAGAAGCACCTTGGTGAGTACACATTTGTTCTGAATGAGTGTGCCAAATGAGTGGCCCCAGAGACCACTTAGGTTCTAGGAGAAAACTGGATGCAGTTAAGAACTTTGACTGTAAAGGCTGTGTGGACAGGAAGGCTGCTGACCTACCCCATGGGTATCAATGGAGTAAGTGATCTGTTGATAGAGACGCTCAGCAAAGCATATTAACCTGACCTCTAATAACCAAGTATGTCTCAAGTGCTGACTGGATTGAGTCAGCAATTTGTATAACATTGGATATGGGAACTTTAATAGATGGGAGCACAGCATTAAGATTTCAGTAATCCACCATGGCATTAAGATTTCAGTAATCCACCATGAAGCATTGCTGATTATTTCTAAGCTTAAGGACATGGCAAATTGAACTGTTAAATGGAGGAGCAGTGGTGGGGTATAATTACTTGTTCTCTATCTAGGCCTGTCATGATAAGATTCGATTCCTGAAAGTCCTGTTTAAATTTACATTGGGTTTATTAACAATTTTAATATAAGAAATTATCCTTGGAACCCCTTTTATCATGCCAATTTATAAGAGCCAAAGATTTGATTTATTTTCACTTTATTACTCATTGGGTCAGTGTTCATATCCCCTGTGGGAGTACTTGATGTGACTATGGGGAACTTAGCAGAGGAATAGTTGAGATCAGGTATACCTATCTGTCCTTTACTTTATGTGCTATAACTCCTCTAAGATTATAGGCAGTACCTTATTTAAATTTATGGGATCCCTTGGTATAAATGTAATTTTCAGCCACTATATTGATTAGGCCCATGAAGTCTTTCCAGTGGATGTACTTCAGCAGATGTTGACATAAGATCTACAACCTATGTTGTAAATGTTGGGGTGGGGGGTGGCTAATCATGAACTTTTATCTTCTTTTTTTTTGGATAAATTCTTGTAATAACTTCTAGACTTCCAGTTGAATTACATTATGGACCTTCATTTTAGGTTTTTATTCTTTTGTTTTCTCCCTGTATATCCCTCCATATTCACTGTCCAACTATCTTTCCTTCCTTCCTGTCTTCCTACAACCCTGGCTTCCTTCCTGCCTGCCCTCCTGCCAGCTGCCTGTTAAAATACTTATTCATTTCTATTTACTGGATATGTATTAGGGTGAAATGCATGCTACGGTGCCCATACTTTTCTCTAGAAATCATCTTCAGTATCATTAGGATTAACAAATTCTCCCATGGAAATGATTTCATTGTAGCATTCAGTGACCTTGGGTGCAGTTGGGTGTGGCTTGCCCTTCTGTTGTGCCACAGAGGTAGCATGGATGGTCGTTCCTATAATGGAAAGAATCAGATCTTTCTTGCAGTAAAGGTATGAAAATAGCAACAGCAGAGATATTTAAGAATCCTGGTAAGCCACCAGTTCTTAGAAGGGTAGACCTGCACACCACCCAATGGCTGCTTTATTTACCTCTTTTCTTTTGTTCTTTATTTTCTCTTTCATAACTCCCTAATGACTTCTCTTTCATAAGCAAGGACGGTCACTTGATTGTTCCATAACTCCTACAGGGGGTCTTTCCTCTCAGTGCTATTTAGATCCAGGGTCAATGCTCGGTTGACACATACAATCAATTGATCACAGTCTTTCCCCTGAGCATAGCCTCAGTCACAATTTCATTTTAAGACACATAAGTAGGTCTAGACAGAGACACAGGATGCATGGCCACTTCAGGGAGGGCTCTAATCCCATACTCTTGTCCCTAAATGCCAAATATAGAAATTTCTGACTTAGGTGAGCTAAATCTACAACAGAGGCTCAGTGGGACTCAACAATGCAACACAAAGCAGCCCAGATCAAAGGACAAGCGAGTCAGCAGGCAGCAGCTCTGAGCGCACAGTGTGTGCTCCTCATCAAGCAACAGTTAGCAAGGCAAGGCAAGAGAAGACAGGTGCAAAATGGTGCCCATGAGCGAGGCATGCTCAGAGTGCCAATTGCTGTGACGACCTTGCCAAATCAGGATGAACCAAAATTTGGTTTAGAAGTTGAACCCATGATGCCACATATCTACCAAGAGGCTATAAAATATTATGAACTATATAATGAGGTTTGCAAGAGAGCAGGACAGGTTTTCCAAGCAGGTCTGAAATGGCTTGAGAGAGTAGGGGAAGGTGACTGGTTTGGGGATTTTAATGTAACTGATGGGTGGGACTGGAGTAAGAATTCCAACATTTGGGCTGGGATTGGATGGTTTGAATTTTGCCAGCGGAAAAGACAAAGTACCCGTGCTTTCTTCTTAACTGCTCCAGATGAAGGACACAAAGGGAAGAGAAGAGGTGACATCTCAAGATGTTAGCAGTTAAATATCAAACACTGCATTCAGACTCCACTTTTGGAAAAGGATTAATCAGTTCACAATGTCCCATTTTCCTATACATAGGGCAACCATATAAGTTAAATTGATCAGTTTTATGTTTGTCCAATAAAATTTTCTAAGTTTTTAAAATAGGTGTCCCATATACAGGATGATGGGACAAAGTAGATTAGAAGCTTTTTCACAGATGTGTAAACAGATTTTGATAAATAAATAAGGAAAGTTCAGGCATATGATTTTAGCAGTCAGTGTGAAGTCAATGCTACCTCTGATCTGATGGAGGCTGGTATTCACTTTAATAAAGGAAAAGAGGCCACTCAACATACACTGCAATAGAGAGACAGATGTTGCTGAAGCAATAAAGCTGCCAAAAGAGAAACACCTTGTTTTTTCTCTCCTACTGCCTTTGGATCTGCTGGTACTCACTGTTGGCTGAATCTAACCAGAAGCCAGAGGGCAAGGAAGTCTGTGAAAGATAGCGCAAAAAGATTTTCCCAGGAAATAAGAAAGGTAGAGGAGGCTAGAGAACTTCTACAGTGGCCAAATGGAAAAATAACCAGAAGTGTCCATATTATTTTAAGAGTGAAATTGGTTGTCATATCATCCTTGGTGTTTCCATAGCACTCTGCAATGACTTTTGTGTACCTCGTGTTGACACATATATGATTGTTTGGGGGCTTTCCATTCTATTTCCTTGTTCTAGTTATCATATGTTAATACCACAGTTTATTAAAGTCTATAATTTTGGACTCTATCTTTTTATATGACATGGCAATTTCCCCTCATGATTATTCAAATTTAAACCTTATACATTTATGTACTATTATGATCAGCCTGTCAAGTTTCCAAACACAGAAACAATCAAAACTGAAGATTAAATAGCTGTTAGAAATTTGAATGGAATCACATTGAATATTTGATCAATTTGGGGAAAATTTACATATTTATAATGATCATCAAAGTAATGAATATTACATATCTCTTCTACATTTGCCTTTATTAATTTTCTCAAAAATAATTTAATGTCTTTTCAAGATTTAAGCATTTTTGTTGGATTTATTCTCAGGAATTTTACTTATTTTACTTATTTTACTTATTTGATGTACCATGAGATTTTGAAAATTTCAGTTTTGAAATCTTTGCATTTGTTGTGTATAATTACAATTGATTTCTATATGTTAATTTTATGACTAGCAACTTTGTTAACTATTTTAACAACATATTTTTTAAATAGAAAATCACCATCTATAAAAAACTATATGCTTTTTTCTCCTCAGTACTACTCAGATTTGTTTTTAAATTTTGCCTGTCCCTATAAGCTAAAAGCTTCAATAAAATGTTCAAGTGAAATAGGCCCTCATATGTAGTACCCATCCTTACAGAGAATACTTAATATTTTTCACCAGTCACTGTCCTGTTGGTGGTATTTGATGGGGCCATAAACATACCTTATTATGTAAAACAGGTCATACATGAGAGTTCATTTTAAAATACTTTTTATATGAGCAATGTGTATATGCAGTTTTTGATGCAGTCCTCCAGATATAACTCATACAAAATCTTGTTGATTTTTGTTACTTAAATCTGTTTATTTATATTGCATTGTTTAACTATCATTTACTGAGTGAAATGTGCTAACATATCTCACTATGGTTCTGGTTTTGTATTTTTCAACTTATTTTGCATAGATTTTTATGTTACCCATGTTTTGAGGTTGAAATGTTCAGTGTGTACACATTTCCACTGATTTGGTATTAATGATGATTTGACTTTTTATTATTATGCAGTAACCTCTTTCTTTTGTGTTATGACTGCTCTATGTTAATATTGAGAATTCATTTTTTGTTTGGAAATTCTTTTACTGACCTAAATTCATGTTACTTTCATAGTTAGTTTACATATAAGCAGGTTAACCCTTTGACTATATAATACCCAAATATGATAGCTCATTTGGGGTTTAGAGATCTTTTCCACAATGAATTAATTACTTTAACTGGTACAGAAATTTCTATGTTCACAGGTAGCAATATACTGAAGTGTCACTATGTCACAAAAGCAATGTGTGTGGATGTATATATATATATACATATATATGTGTATTTATAGGTGTGCACACCTATATTTTTTAAAACAATACATATGTATTCTTATGACTTTTTAAAGCTATATGTTGATTTATATTGCTGTTGTAAAACTTTTACAAGATAAAATTAGAACTTCAGAGAGATCCTATATAATATTTTCTTGAAATAATTTTGGTAATACAAATTTACTTAATGATGGACATGGTAAATGGATTTAATTAATTGCCTAATCAAAAAAGCATGTTAGGAATAAAATTGCCTGCTATAATTTTAGTCAATATTTTTACCTATTATGGTGACAAACATCTTGCATAATATTTATGTACCATCTTCACTTTGTTCAAGGTTTTCAGTGTTCATGCTGTTTTAGAGAACAGAGACATTAAATAAAAGAGACAGGATGAAGAGGTTTTCAAATGAAGTGAAAAATCTAAGGAACATGTCTGTCAGTATAAGATAAGATTTTTACAAGAATAGAACAAATACAATATAGAGAACGATTTGTTGATTGTTCAACAGATGCACAACTCCGATAAACATAACAATACAATCATATTCCCTTGTCCTCTGTTACTTCAGTATCACCCCCGACACAGGTGATTTGACAGGCACAACAGTATAGAACCAGACTGAGGAAAACTCACTGCGTTGGTTTGAAGTTATTCATGATCTGAATAGATCTGTCAACATTTAAAAGAACACAGACATTTTCTTTCCTCTAAATTAATTTCTAACAGGCTAAAAAATTCTCATCATTATTTTAAATAGTGAATCTCAACATCCTGTGCAGGCACAAGACTGCACTCCTAATTAGAATAAGGTATTATCCTATGCTTATATAAATATATCAAAATAGATTCTACTGTCACATGTAACTATAGAGAACAAATAAAAATAAAAAGGGAAATAAATAAAATAGCTTAGTGTTAAAACAATTACTTGGGAGTCAAGGAAAATTCTATTTACTCTCTAACAAAAAAATTATCTGTGGGATAATGTAGCCTAAAAAAGAAGGTATTGTACAATGTTTAATATTATTGCATTAAAATTAGAAAATCTTGCTGGGTGTGGTGATACATGCCTGCAATCTCAGCGCTTGGGAGCCCGAAGCAGGAGGATTGTGAGTTCAAAGTCAGTCTCTGCAACAGCTAGGTGCTAAGCAACTCAGTGAGACCATCTCTAAATAAAAGACCAAAAGGTCTGGGGATGTGACTCAGTGGTTGAGTGACCCAGAGTTCAATCCCAGGTACCCCTCCCCAAAAATTAGAAGAAAATTGTGATCATTAGGAAAAAACTAACACTTGCTCTCTCATCAATGAACATTTCCATATCTTTTTCTTACTTTTATATATCATATAAGAATTCTTTAAGTTATTATGAATTCCTATGGTTTGAGCAGAATAGCTAAAATTTTCAAGGCAGCAAATACACGTAGTTGCTCATTTAATTTTTCATATATTTAAATAAGCTTGCAACAATCACAGAATGGATGATCCAAAAAATAGAAACTGAATACAATTCTTTGCATATACAGTCCTAGATTATTTGACTAAGTATATAAAAGAGAAAATATATATTAAAATAACAATTTTGTTCATTTTATTTTATGTGTGGAAATTGAACCAGTTTCAAAAATTCATTTATGAGATTTTTTTCTTAAATAGAATCTTCAACAGGACAAAATATATACAATTGCTCATTTTAGATGATCACTTATCCAAGAGGGATATGAGCAAAATAATATTTTTATCAATTATATAGGAGGTAAATCTATAAGGGAAAAGGTTTTTTAAAAAATGTTGAATGAACTGTACATAATGACATAGATAATTCAGGAAATGTTTAATCCTAAAAAGGTACCGTGTTCTAGAAAATCACATTTGGCTGTAATTTTTAGTTTATATGGTAAAAATGCAAATTCAGGCATGTTAATGGAATAGGTTGTAAAATGAAGCATTTCTTCTCTAACTTTTATTTAGCTCAGACCCCAAAGCTGAGGATAATAGTTGCCAACCACTGCATTCTATATTTCAGATTATGTTTTTAGGACTTGTAAATTGGGTTTCCTAATTCTATTTCTGCTAACACTAGCCCATCTGTCAAGCCAGCCTATATATGAGTCAAGAAGGAGACCAAAATAATGAATCTTTGAATGAGCATTCCTTTGAAACAACTTAGAATTTTGATTCCCCAACATTGGGAGTCTTCACAACTCAGGCTCATGGTCAGTGGACTTTTAAACAATCACTTAGAGATCTTGGCATACCTTTGGAATAGAAGTACATGGAATTTTGTGATCTCGTTCCTCCCATCACCACAAAAAAGAAAGAAAGAAAAAAAATAAAAGAAAGAGCAGTCTGTTTGTAGCTGCTTTTATTAACAAAAGGTGAAGATAAACATTCAATGTATGTACTTTATTTCCAGTTTCCTACAGGAAAAAATATTTTCCTCATGTACTAAAATAAGTATGTTTCTCTATTGTGTTGCTATAATGAAATACTTGAAGCTGGGTATTTTATAAAGGAGAGAATTTAATTTAGTTCATAGTTCTGAAGATTGATAAATCATGGTATGGGTGCCCTTGTCAGGGCCCTCTGGCTGTTTAACAACATGGTAGAAGAGTGGAAAGGGAACATGTCACTTGCATAAAGGAACATGGAAGCCTGGAAGCCAAAAGGATTTAGAGGCCAGGCATGCTCAATGACTCCCTCTTGAGGGAGCTAACCAGGGTCCTGAATTACTAAATCAATGCCTTCTGAGAGCACGCTCAGTGACTTTATCACCTTCCACTAGGCCTTACCTCTTAGGTTCCACCCCTTCAAAATCACCACCCTGGGGAGCAAACTTCTAGCACATGAGCCTTTGGAGGACATACTCAGATCATATTCAAACCATAGCACCAAGCAGTAGATAACTTGACTGACCTTGAGGCACTGTGGAAGACACTATTTGTGAGGCAGCATGCCCTGAGATGTGGCCTTTGCAGAAATGATCTGTGTTGGGTGTGTAGTTGGAAGAGAACTAAATGAGGCCTGAATTTCTGGAATCAAGAAAATTCAAGCAGGGACTGCCACTTAGGGGATTTTCTGAAACATGTCAGAGTTTCTACCCTGAGGAAATCGAGTATCTGCCATACAGAATATATAAAACTCGATTAGAGTAATGCATGACCTGTAAAAATAAATCTAAAATCTCCATTATGTCCTCTCTAACTGCTTCTACCCAGGAGCCATGCCTACTAGATGGGAAGGAAAGCTGGTTCCTAGGTAGAAATTTTCCATGGCACCTTTCCCATTGCAGGCTTCTACAACTGAGTCATACTTGAGCTGTAGGGCAAGAATCTTGATACTTATTTAATGTTTATAATAGTTTTACCCTTAATAGATCAAACTAGAAACAACTGGAATGTACTTCCAGAAATAAATGGTTAAATAAACAGTCATATATCCATATCATAAAATACTACTCAGCAATAAAAAGAAACATGATAAATATCACAACTTATGTAGATCTCATTATGCTCAGTGGGGTAAACAATTCAATCACAAAAGGATATGTCCTATATTATTCTATCTATATAGTAACATTCTAGAAATGTAAAAAACAAACAAAGAAATGACAGATTAGAAGTTACCAGGAGTTAAGAAGATGGTGAGTGTGAGAGAAAAGTGGGTGTGACTCTGAAAGGGTAAGTGGTATCTCTAGAGCATAGGGAAAGACCTCCATGGAATGTAATCTAAGGACAGGGGTCCTAACCCTTGGCAACCTGCAAGTGATCTTCACCATGGAAATGTTCGGTGTTTTGACTTCATCAATGCCAATATTCTGGTTGTAATCTGGACTAAAGTTTTGTAAGATATTACCATGAGGGGAAATTGGGAAGAGGATACACACACAGTTTCTCTGTATAATTTCTTACAACTGCTTGTGAATTTAGTATTATTTCAAATGTTTAATTAAAAGTTTTTTTCTGTTATCAGGATTTGTGGTACAATGGAAATTGCATAGATTTTCCATGTACCCCCACCTCCCACTGATCCCAGCCTCACCCTATCAAGGTGCCACATCATAGTAGTGTATTTCTTACAATCAATAACCTATAATGACTCATCATTATAACCCAAAGTCTGTAATTTTATATTAGAGTTCAGTCTTGATGCACATTCTGTTCTTTTTCACAGACACATGGGGAAGAACATTTGCATATCAAAATTTGCAATATTTACAATCAAGCATAATAACATTACTGTTCAAATAATCCTCTATGTTTTGCCTGTTCAACTTTCTCTCCCCCAAACATCTGACAACCAATGATTGTTTTACTCTCTGCATAGTTCTGTTTCTAGACATTTGGTATCACATGGTATGGTAGGGTAGTCCTTTCAGATTGGCTTCTTTCACTGAATAATATACATTTAAGGTTTCTCTGTGGCTTTTCAAGACTTGATAACTTAATTTATTTTTAGTGCTGAATAATATTCCACTGTCTGGATGCACCAGAATTTATTTTTCCATTTACTTACCAAAGGACATACTGACTACCACCATGTTTTGACAACTATGAATTAAGTTGCTATAAACATACATGTGCAGATTTTTACATGGGCATACATTTTCAGTTCACTTGAACAAATACCAAGGATCTTAATTGTTGGATGATATGGTAAGAATATGTTTAGTTTTCTAAGAAATTGCCAAAATGTCTCCCAAAATGGGTGTACTATTTTGCTTCCCAGAGACAAAGACTAAGAGTTCCCATTACTCCACATCCTTACCAGTACTTGGTCTGTTAAAGCTGAATTTTATATTAAGCTGGATTTAAATATTTAATATGTGAAAAACAGAATGTTATTTGCTACTTGGAAGTAACTGGAAAAGTCATAACATCTTCCCACAATTTCTGAGACAGAAAAACAGGAGCCAATAAAAAGCAAAAACAAAATCTGTTTCATTATCCTTCTCCCTGTTATTATTCCTATTCCTCTTTCCTTCTTCTTACTTCTTCATGTTAGGACCAGGTCATTTAAATGTCTGAAGGAAGTTCCTGTTAGGCATGAGAGAGATGCCTGTATTTGGGTTACTATGCTGAAGAGAATGAAGCAAAATATTTAGTTGTATAAGATAAACCCTATGGAACAGAAAAGAAACAAACAAACAAAAAAAATAGGATGAGTGTGAGAAGGGATCTTGCTTCAAGTTTCAAGTACCCAGGTTTATTTCCTCTCACATTTGTGGACTACAGTAGGAACAAGGTACACATGTTTTAAAACGGAAGTATTGGACTATATAGCAAGTATGCTGATCATAGGTTAACTGATAAAAACCTACACAAAGAGAAACTTTTAGAGAGGTAACAAATGTACTCTGCACTCTAGAAACTAGGGGGAAAAAAGCAACAACAAATGCTTAAAAATAGGATGTGACTATCAATTTATATATCTCTTCTTAAAAACCCCTGAAGTAATTTTTTTTTGTGATTTGTTTAAAAAGGCAACAGAAGGAATAAAGACACCCTCTGTGAACACATATTCTGGGATTAATCACACATATTTTAGTAAGTAGCATATAGATAATGCAAACTACAATGAAAAGACTGGAGTTTATTACAATTTCTCCATAAGATGTTGATAAAACTGTTAGCCAAGAGTAGGTGAAGATCCATCAGTCTTGACTCTATTCTTAAAATTATTGTCTTTCTATGTGTTAGTTGTAGGACATTGACATGCTAGTCATAGAATCATTGTGCTGGTTTTGAATCATCAACATTTTTCCGGAGACCTAATAGTTTAAATCCATAATATTCCAATTGAAGTTCTTTGGTTTTTGTTCAAATCTAGTTACAAGGATTATGATCATTAGTGGATCAACTAACTGTTAGAATTATCCTCCCTGATTGTCACCTACTTTACGTGACATTGCCTGATTTGCTCTGATTTTGCCTTTGTTTTTAATACTTCCACTCTTTTTCATATCATAACTTGTCCGCTGTGGACTTGGAACATTTGCACTAGTTTGTAATCCGTATCTTCAATTATGTATCTTGAATTACTTTCCAACCATTGTTCCTTTTCTCTATCTTTCAAAGCAAATGACTCAAATTACTTTTGTGTACCCATATTCCCCCCCATTTCTCACTATGATTCTCTCTGTAATTCATATCAGTTTAGTGTCAGTGCCTAGAACTCTATAGAATTTCTTCTTAAGCCACTACCACTTAATGTCCCAATCTAGTATCCCATTATTTTGTCATTACCAAAAAGCCTTAGCTCCATTTAACAAATTTAACTGAGTCTTCTTTCTTTAAACCTTTTTGTGTATTGTTTAGTTTGTGATTTTATTCTTTTCCCATCTATTTTCTCAACTCTCTGCTTCCTGAAAAACTCTAGAATAGCCCTAGGTTCCCTCCTCTCACCTCCATGCATTTCCTTGCTCTGTGTCCTGTGAGATCTGGTCCAGCCTCAGAGCTTTCAATCCCTGCCAAGTACTGATTAAGTCCCATGCATACACCTTCAACTCTGGCTCTCCCCAGTGCTCTCTACTTCATGCCCATCATGAAATAACGTCTTCAGGAGGTTCTTTTAGGCTTCAGAGAGATGCCTGGCTTTAGGTTGCTGTGTAGAAGAAGATGAAGCAAAATATTGAGTTATAGAAGATAAACTGTGGAACACAAAAGAAATGAAAAATCAGAAGAATGTGGGGAGTGATTCCTGGTTCAGGTTTTAATTACCCAGGCATATTTCCTTACAAATTCTGGATTGCAGTAGGAACAAGCAATCCAGCCATCTTCCCTTGAATTGAACATCTTCAACTTCATGTTTAAAGAACAATCAAATGTAACAGAACAGAACCTGCATGTCCTATAATCCTGCTACCAAACCTGTTCTCTCCCAAGTCCTCTGATCTCAGTAAACAGTGCTGTTCATTTGCTCAAGTCAAGATCCAGATATAGCAGTGCTTAAAAGATTTTTTCCCCAGTAACTCTAGGGTTTGGTGTATCTTTTAAATACCTGCAACATCTGTTTCTCTGTTAAAATCCAATGGGTATAGCCTTTAAGTAAAGATGTTTCTTTGCTTTAATATATTTATGAATTTTGCTGTGTAGCAAGTTATGTTCATTTACATGTGAATTACACAATCATTTTCTTAGTTTATTTTTAGAAAATTTAACCTTTCTAGGAAATGATTTTTGAAATATTTCTAAAAGTACACAGAAAAATTAGACAAGTTATTTTACACAACTGTTTTAGAGGTTTTTAAAACCAGTTTTCATGTCCTCCATGTACCAAAAAAAAATGTTTCCAATATGCTATCTTTTTTGATATACATTGATATATTTCTCATTTTAAATGTTTTATTAACTATTATATAATGTTTTTAATAATTTTTTGATTTGCACTATTGTTACAAGGTACACATTCATTTTTAGTTGTCCTGAAGTCATCTTGATTTATTTATAAAGGCTAAGGTGACAACAGTTTTCTAAAATTGTTTTATGTTATTTTATTAATTTCTCATTTGATTTCTATATTTTAAAGCATGTTTTAATGGAATTCCATGTGAAGTCCCTTCCCGTATCTCCTTTCCTTACAGAATCATGTGTTAATGTATTTTCTCAGGAACTTCAGCCTCAAGTTCATGACTCAGGCTGCCTCACATTCTAATTAAGATAAAAGATGAACTTGATTCTGGATTCTTTCTTGGTTAGGTAGCTGATTTCTACAACTTGACTATTTTTTTTCTCCTAACCAGACATAATTCTCAAAACTGGGTACTATTCTAATAAATATTTTAGTTTATAGAAGCAGATTTATTAGAACCAAGTCATTCAGTTACCAAGTGAGGGATCAGAGTGTATTTCTGCTGCTGTATTAAGCAGGTTTTAATTGGTATTCAGGCAGAAGAAACCAATTGAAATTCTGACAGTGCTTTCCTTTTAATAATGAACAGAAAAGCCACAGGCAGTGGTTTAAATGCATGCACGCACACACACACACACACACACACACACACACACACACACAAATGACAGACAAATTTAACAACTTGGTGTGCCAAACACAATCCCTTGGACTGATGTTCTGAGGTGGCTGCAGGTGGAACACATGTATTTATAAAGTGTTATGAGGATGTTGGCACAAACAAAAACTCAAATAAAATTAATTGCTTATAAATGGTAAAAAAAGAAAAAAAAAAAAAAAAAAGAAAACCTTCAGTGGAATAAACTTGCTTACTGTGTTGATACTGGTATCAATAGAAAAATCATTTCAAAATGAATGGTATTTAGTTGCAATCATTCTTCAGAATGAATATGAATGTACACAAATTATATTCTATGCCATTTCATTTCAATACATTGACGAAGTTCCTTTGACTTAAACACCTAATACTGCAGTTAATTTTACATGTGATGTGGAATAATAATGTGCAAATGATTAATTGGTGTCAGAGCTCATTAATTGCATGAAAATATAACATTAAAATAATCCCAACACAAGAACAAACCAAAATAAAATATGAAACGAACAAAAAGGCCTGTTATATCCAGCAAGTTATAAAAAAAGAAAAGTAATAAAAAGTCATACTTTAAATGAAAAACATATATTGGAGCATTTCTGTAATGTATAGAACATATGTGAGATGTTGAACTTTGTACAATTTATGTGTAATGAGCAGAATCTAATCAAGTTTCTTGAAATTGTCTCATCTGTTACAGTGAAGTTACCCAACCATTTTGAAAATTCTCCTAACTTTCTAGAAAGTAGTAACTATTCTAGTAGTGTAATTATAGGAAAAGAGACTTTCTTTGAACAAGATTATTCCAGGGACACAAATCTGTTTTCCTCCTTGGATGGTGCTTTCTACAGCTTCTCACTTTCAGGCTCCGCCCACACTGTCACCTCCTACTCAACATTTTCAAATTTGTCCTCCTTCTCTCTTGACTTCTGGTTTGTGCTTCCTTCCAAAGAATGTCTTGGACTCTCCAGACTCTTCTAAAACACTAGTTTACAGTTCCAGAAGATAAATTTATATGATTACCTTTAAATTCCTCTTTTGTGTAGATATTTTGCAAGAAATATTTGCCCTTTATTCTAACTTGGATTTGTCGAACTACTGTTCATTTTCTCAACTCCAATTAATTCATGTTCCATATAATTTTATATAGAAAAATCCTGAATATTAGTGAGTATCCACTTTACTGAAAACTTGAAAGGAAAAATAGTGATTAATAATGGTGACTGGACTTAAATTCCATGAAGTATGTATTTGTTTTTCTCATTTGAGGTGGCCACAAGTTTTAGAAATTTTGAGATATTTGAGCTTGAATGAAATGAGTTAAAATTGTGATTTTATTTCTTGATAGTATAAAGAAAGACTGCTCCAAGGTACCATTCTTCTCTAGTGTGAGATTCCAGAAACAAATTGCATCTTATAGTATTTATTTACACATGTATTTATTCAGCAGTTATTTATTTGATCTCTTTCTGTGAGACTGATATAGTGCTAGAAATTACATAAGAAGAAAGCCAGATGAAAGGAAAAAAAATTGTTTTCTTTTTGTGTTTAAAAATTATCAAACCTACAGAATAGTTTAAAGAATAATACAATACCCATGTAGCATTTGATTAATTCCACCAAGCCTCTTTTCTTTCCCACAGTCCATCTGTCTCTCAAGATTTAATCAAGCAAGTTTCACTTGTTGCCTGCAGATATCTGTTGCCTCTAGATTTCATCTAGAATGGTTCTCTAACATGATATTATTCGAGAGTTTAAATTAGTTTTCTTGAGGAATATTACTGATTCTATCAGGTTCTGGATCTGTCTGACAATTTGCTCATCAGGGTATTACAAAAACAAACTTGTTTTTATTGTTGTTTTGCTTTGTTGTGTGTGTGTTTTAGTTGCATTCCTGTTTGGCCACTTTTTTTTTTTCATATATAAATTTTTTTTTTATTGTAAACAAATGGGATACATGTTGTTTCTCTGTTTGTACATGGCGTAAAGGCATACCATTTGTGTAATCATAAATTTACATAGGGTAATGTTGTTTGATTCATTCTGTTATTTTTTTCCCTTCCCCCCCATCCCTCCCATCCCTGTTTGGCCACTTTTTATGAACCTATCTTAAAGTTTACTGATTATTTTGTGAGGTTTTTTCTTTTTGGGGAGGGGGAGCTTTATATTAATGTGGCAGAAATTATGCTAGGTTTAAAGTTTGCTACAGCTACAATTATTGTTAGTACCTAAAATGCTTCAAATGCCCCAGTTTTATCTTCACAATATAGGCTAATTTTTCAGAGGTTTGCCTCAAAGTCTAATTGCACTTGGTGTTTCAGCTTCCCTTTACCCTGCTTCTGAGAAGAATGTCTTTTGCAGTGCTCCCAGCTACATACCACTGTTACTTATGACTCTTTGTGTGGGTGGGAGTGTTCTCTGATCTTTTGGCTAAGTCTTACTCTTTGGCTGTCTGTGAACCTGGATCTCAGGGAGGTGGCCTTCAGAGCATTCCTGCCTCTCTGCAGATGTGGCATTGGCCTACTTCTTTCCCCAGAGCACAGATTCAGAGACTTCTCCCATTTAGGCATAGATTTTGTTGTCTTTCCCACTTTAGATTATTTCATAGGAAATCATGATAGGTCTGAGAACTGGGGCAAAGCTGCTGTTCGCCTCCCCCTCAAGCACCCTGGGGAAGCATTATCAGAAATCGGTTTCATCTTTCACGTGAGCATCCAGTAGAGTTCTGATGGAAAGTTCTGCCACAGTGTGGAAGCCCCTCCCTCTGTCTTTCACCCCAGATGTATCCCACTCCTGCACTAGCCATTAGAGGATCTTTGGCAAGGGACCTTTTTAGCCTCTCTGGCTTGTTTTATTGATGTCTTTTCTAGATAAGTTTAATTCTGTGGTTCTTTTTCAGCCATCGGTTAAATGCTCTTAGTCCATATTTTGGGCTAGCTCTCTGTCCTGTGACCTTGGTTCTCTACTAGGTTTAATTAAATTAAAAAAACAAAACAAAACAAAACAAAAAAACACCAGGTTTCTTTTGTTTTAAAATTGGCAGTAGCACCCTTTCCTGCTCAGTGTATCTCCAAACCAGAACTGATTTCTTAAAGCTCCATTTTCTTAATTATGATAGTATGAAATGTGCCTATTATAGCTTTTGATACATAGCAGGTCTCAATAATTATAAATTATTTTGTCAATTACTTAGTTTTGAAGGTTTCTTCTCATTTAAAGCTATTATTTCTAAGAGTGAAAATACTATAAGCTAAACTTTTCCCCTGTATATATCTGATATTAATTGGTAACTTGTAACAGGGAGAAGATGAAGATGAATGACCCATGATTAACTTCAGAAAAAATATTTAAGTACATTAAATGGGATTATTTAATAAAATAATTCTCAGAATTATTTTTCATTATGTATTTCATAGACATATAAGGTACATACACATTGGGTTGCTTATGAGAACATCTAACAATACTTCCAAAAGTATCCTTTTCTATAATAATTCTCTAATTGATATACATATATATCAATAAGAATGAAGGAATGAAATCTCTTATAAGAAATTTTGCTACATGATAATAAGAACCACTATGATAAATAAAAAAAGTTAAGAAATATTAATTATCCAAAAAGCATGCTCCCTACATGTCTAGCTATATAGAAGAGACATATCCTAAAATTTCTAATATCCAGTTTCTTTTCAGAAATGAACAAAAATTGACCATTGCCTAATAACTACATGTGAGTAATAAGCAGAAGAATTAATGGTTATATTTGGAGGAGACTTTGTAATATGTACACTTTAATTTGTTTGAACATATTTTTTTCAACATTAAATATTTATAATTTGTATGCACTATTCTGTGCTTTCTTTTCATTTGGTCCAAAATATTTCCACTGAAAATCCATCCCATTCTATTTCTACCTTAAAATGAGGCTGGAGAATTCTGTACCTATGCTGCTTCACTCAATTGCATTTGAGAAGGAATGGATTACATAGAATGTTGCTTAACTTAAACAGCCTCTTTTTGGCCTTTGGCAAACCACTCCAAACATTAAGATAGGCAACCACTGAACTTGTAAATTAGGGGTGCACAGTGGAGCTCTTTGTTATTTGATGGATCAGGTTCATGACATAACTTATGTTTCCAGAAGATATGCTGAACAAACCAATTCTCACTGTTCAATCACTCTGGACCCTTTCCTGAATCCAAATTGTCTTTTCTCTCTCTTGAGGTTTTCTGAGTGAAATGCAAATAGAGGAAGAACATCAGTGTCATCTCTTCCCTAACCAGAAATGTCACCTCACATCTAATCAGAGTGGCACACACATGCAGCATTTTAATTCTCTCAACCCAAAACAATGAGAGCTGAAGTCTTTAATGAAGAATGGGAACATGAAGGTATTTCTAATATATATAGTTTGAAAATTAATTAATGTACTGAGAACATTGCGTAGGTCTTTGTAAGTTAAAACAATAGTCAGAGAAATGCAGTTTCAGAGTGGGATTGGAATTAAAATTGAATAACCACATTTCCACTGAACATGAATGTCAGAAATACATAAAAACGTCCATATGCTTTTCATCAATGGTATTCATCCCTAATCAATGTCAACATAAAATGAACAAAATTTAGAGAAGGAACATGGATTAGTGAAAATTTTGGAGCTCCTTAGTTTCAGTAAAGTTTTTTTTTTTTTTTCTTTTAGAAGAAACACCACTGGTATAGGTCTTGGATGGAAATGAATTACAGCTCCCATCTTGTCAATGAATTCTGAGTAATCTAAATTTTATGATTTTTGCTTAGGTGTGCAAGCTTTGGAAATATAATTGACATAATTTATTCTTGGTTTATCTCCTTAAGAGAATTAGGTGGGTACCTGATTCACAATTTTTATACAAGGATTTATTAAGTAATTTATCTTGAGACCTGTTTATTTTTTCTGGGTCATTGTTTTGCTTTTTAATTATTGTTAACTGTTTTAACATTTCCAACTACTGGACTTTCTTCCTTAAAATTAAATTCTCTCTTTTGCCAAAACATATGGATTGTTTCTCCCTTCACCTTAAACTTTAGGGTTACATTTTCACTGTACAGCTAAATAAAACCACATTTGTCTCATCCATTGCAGCATCTGCCATTCATCAATAGGGACAGTTCCAGAGTCACTGCAAATAATTTAGAGGGCACCTATGCTGCTTGGAAATCTTCCCTAAGTCTCTAATGATTCAAGTTTGTTTCCTAAAGAATGGTCCAGAAACCTGGTTCTGCCCTATTCATTTACCAACCTCAATTTCTTCCCAAATGATCACAATTTGACTTCTGTTTATATCATAATAATGACACAGGGTGAATAACAAAAATAAAAAAATATAATTCACATGGCCAATTTTCTTTCTTATCTTTCTCTTCTCAGTGAAAGACAATCTTACATGTTACCAAAATGCAGAGAAACATCATTTCTTATTTTTTTGCAAGTCTTCCTATCAATTAGGTGGTCCTTGACTCTCAAATGAGCACTTACTTGCATTCAGGGTCAGCTGCGGTTGAAGTTTGGGATCTCTCCAAGCTGGGTTGGCTGCATACGTTTACATGGTGAAGTTAGAAGAAGAGGAAGGAAGCAAGCAAGCAAGGCTTCTCCAGGCCTGGACTCAGAACTGGCGTGGTGTTGTTTTCCTTGTATTCTCTTGGTCTGTTGAGTCACAAATGGAACCAAGACTCAGAGTAAGGGAAAATAATCCACTTTTAATGGAGAAACTGAAGAAATTAAATGGAAAAAGTTTGTGGTTACAAGGAAGGGAGTATTTGTGGAGCTTCTTGCCGAGACTATCACACTGACACAGTTGACTGTGCTTTTACTTGGAGTTCTCCTTCCTTGAATTAAGTGTCATTACCGGGTCACTTCCTCCTTTATACTCCAGGATGAGCTAGCTGATTTCATTCATGTGGTTCCTCTTAATTCACGTACCTCTTCAGGGATGATGTTTTGGTTGGTTTGAGTCTCTCATTTTTCCTCAGCTCTTACACTGCACTGTCATGGGTTTTCTTATCGCATCCCATCCTTTGAAGAACACCCATAAGCAGAGTTCACCAGAAGTAGCATGAAGGTTCCAGAACACAGAGGACACGTCATACTTGACATTCTCATTTGGATATTACTTAGGAATATAAAAACTGAAATTTATAAAACTCAGGTTTTTTGAATGATATTACTATATTATTTATGTTATTAATTTCATCATTAGTCAAGGCTTTTGAAGTAGAAATCTTATTCTACTTTACATTTCTTCATTCTCAAAATTCAACTTACAATAAGACATGCTTTAAAATTGTAAAAATATATTACAATTCTCTTTGACTAAAGAGAAAAGCAAAGACTATTTTCTCAGTTCTTGGATAATATGTTTATTATGGTCAACTAATCTCCCATGCTTTTTGTTTGAGGAGAATCTGTCATACATTTGTTCTGAAAAAAATTAAACAGAGAGATTTATCATTTCATGATCTCCCCCCATCTTATTACTAACCTTCAATTACTTTTATCAAAAACCTATAAGCCAGCTTTAAAACCTCCCTATTTTGTATTCTCTATGTTTGGCCAATCCAAACCACCGATTCTGTCCTCTTTGTTTTTGATACTTTCCTACTGCCACATTCCTCCAAGACAATGCTATCAATTTCCTGAATTACTATTGAAAATTAGTACATTCCTGCTTATCTTTACTGTCTGTCTTTACCTCAGTCTGAAACCACAGTGTGCCAGAGATTGAACAGGATCCTTATCTTGATCTGCTAAAACACCCTTCAGTGACTTGTTGGTTTTACCTAAAAGTACCCCCAACTTTATGAAACTCAACATGATCTGAGAACCATGTGATTCTGCTACTTGTATCTATATAGCTTTTCCCTTGTTAGCATTTCTCACCTTCAGACCATATTTAAGTTTCTGAAATAAATTCTTTTCCTTTTTTACTCAAAGGGATCCTCACATTCTTTCCTATTTCCTTCATGCCTCATTTGGAATCTGGTTTTGGTTCCTCCATGATACGTAAGTGTCCCAAAGGTTTTATTTTTCTTACATTTATGATTACTTTAAGTTTCTCTTTTTTACTCTTTTAAAATTCTGTGATATTCTTCTTTGTTCCCCCCTGTGGAGTTTGGCACAATTCCTGGCATGTATTAGACACTGAATTAACTTGATTGTTATTGAATAGAGGTTTTAAGAAATAATATCTTAAAATAATTTTATCCATAATTTGTTAGTTATAATGAAAAAGCAATTTTTGTCAGTGTCCAGTTTCTTTGTGGTTCATGAACATAATTTCTATAGCCCAAGTCTGACAGTGTCAGTCATGTTTAAATTTTAGCCTTGAGAGTATAGAAAAGTAGAATATCCTACTTTTTAGTATGGTGTTCAAAGGATTTGTCTTTTTCATGTAGTCTTTATGCCCATTTTTATTTCAGAAGGCCTTTGGGCATGCCTTATTCTGTTTCTTTATAGTTTCAGAGTAATTGTAATATAGCAAAATTAATTTTACTTCCATAAAATTCTGAGTTGATGTTATATAATACAAATCTCTTCTGAGTAGTTAGGATTATTATGCCTGTTGCTTTGGATAACATGAAAGGAAAATTAAAGAATGAGGGATCTATATAAAAATCTTTGATCATCCAAAAAAAAAAAAACTTAGGAAGTTTGTTATCTACCAATACTTTTGCAAATATTTTAAATTGAAATCTGTGTAACTGTTAAGTGAAGATGTTCATCATCTGATGGTCATGTAGATATTTCAAGCCTGCTTTACTCCTTTACTCCTCTCTCTCTCTCTCTCTCTCTCTCTCTCTCTCTCTCTTTCTTTCTCCTACTTCAAAGGCCAAGCACTCATCCTTAAGGCAGCACTGCATTAAATAAAATCATCTTTTGCTTACTATGAATACAAGAGATGAAAAACTTGAAATTGGAGCATGTTAGTACAGAAACAAATCAGCTGTGCCACAGTTGTATTTTAGAAATATCTTAATATTTTATGTTAGGCTAAATGTTCCACAACTAACTGAGTTCAGCTAACCATGGGCAAAAGATGAAAAGAAGGACAAGTTACCTAATGCAGTAATTGAAATAAGCATATAGAGTTTCACCAAAGTGGCCTATTAGGTTTTTAATGTCTAGGAAAACCAAACCTAGAAATGAATAAAAATATGAGGCATGCTCAGATTTAAAAAAAGGTTGTTTATGCTTATCATATTTAAAACACACACACACACACACACACACACACACACACACACACATACACAATCACAATCACAATCACAAGAAGTAATTACTGTGGAGTGTGGTCTTATGGAACTACAAATGCTTAAACTTTCTGGTAATTCTCTCTTTCTTTCTTTCTTTCTCTCTTTTGCTTTTTCTTTCTTTTTCTTTCTTCCTTTCTTTCTTTCTTTTTCTTTCTTCCTTTCTTCCTTTATACTGGGAATTGAACCCGGGGCACTTAACCATTGAGCCACATTCCCAACCCTATTTTTTTAATTTTATTTTATTTTAAGACAGGCCTCACCAAGTTGCTTAGGGTCTTGCTAAATTGCTGAGGCTAGTTTTGAAATGTGATCTTCCTACCTCAACCTTCTACGATGCTGGGATTACAGGTGTGTGCCACTGTACCTGGAAATATTTAATGTGATACTTGTTTAGAGTTCATTGGATATCCATTCAAAATTAGGTTTAATTCTTTATAATCATGACTTACATATTATTCTTGCTGGTGGTATATAAGAATGTGTATGTATAAGATGGGGATTTTAAAATTGCATGGTTATCTTAATATTATTCATTATCTTAAATTCATATAATTTTCAAAATTCTAAATGATTTTTGAGAACTAGATTTTTGCCATCACTTAAAATATCAAAAAGCTGTCAAAAAGATCTAAAATATTTCAAAAATGTAATTTCAGAAATATATTTTATCAATGTCAGTATATGTGAAGTATGTCAGGTGACTTTGGGAAGCTGACATTCATTTTTTTACAGAAGTTTCAGGAAGATTGTTTTAAAATAATTCATATGACACTTGAGACCCTCTTTGAAAAATATTGTACAATATGAAAGAACTATGAAAAAATACAATTAAACAGAAGTGAACATGAGTACTAAATTATGTGAATAAAATAAATGCTAAAAATAATTATCAAAATGGAGAGGGTATATTTTTCACAATTTAATGATGAATTATTACAGAGAAAACATTACCATGAAACTGTATGCAAACTATCAGTCAATATACTTGAATATGAACTAAGTGTGTTACTCAGAGACAATTTTTAATATTAGCTGTTAATATTACTTAAAATAATTTTCTCAGAATGTGTATATATATGCACAAAGATATAAACATAAATGTTCCATTTTTTTTAAATAGATCTGCAGTCCTTTTAGCTTATCTTTTAAAAAATCAAATGTCTTATTATAAAAAATTATTTGGACTTTTGGTGTCCAGAATAAAAATGACACACAAATTATCATGATCACAAATGAATATAGTGGTATTTATTGTTCTTTAATTAACAAATTTGCTTTACCTTAAACATGTGAATAATCAAGAGTGTATGTGCAAAAGCTAGTAGAGATGGTACAAATACACAGGTCATACTAATATTCTCTAAATTTGTAAGTTTTATAAGAAATCTTATCCTTTAAATTAGCTGACAGCATCTTTGAGACAATCTTTGTTCTCATGCACATTATATTTCTCTCACTTCCTTCTTGGACTTTGTATTCACTGTGGTCATTCAATCATTCATCCATTGGCATGAAATCAGGCACTGCTGACAGACACATAAGCAGAATTCAGGGTGCCAATCTTTACAGAACTAGCTGTCTAGCACAAATTGTAGCACCCACAGAAATGGGACACTTAGGAAACAGGAATTTAGAACTTAAGCAATGACTACAATGCTAAGGAGTGCCTTGTGCTCTGCAAACACAGAGAGGATTTGAGGGGTTTAAAAAAAAAAAGTGTTCCAGAGGTAATGATGACCTCACAAAAACCTAAGAATAAATTGGAGTTTTCTAAATTAAAAATGGCAAATTTGAGTAGCTCCTGAATGATGAGATGAGAACATGCCCAATCCAGGAAATGACATGTTTAAAGAACATTAGAGAACATTAGGTCAAAAATCACTACTTCTAAGAGACAAAAGCCTGAAAAGCCTGGATCCCCCAAAGTGGTCTTACTCTATTTTTCCTATATGGACAAATGACATGTGATTTCACGCAACATTTCTCTGAAGAAATGTCAATTCCTCAAGAAGAAGGATCATGCTTCATTTGTGTTATCCACTTGGTTTGTGCATAATTTAAAACCTAATAAATCAACCAATCTGGTGCTTCCTAGGGTCATATGGAGCTTCCTGAAAATTAAACTGTCACATTGACATTTTGATGAAAATTGTGCTATTTAGCATACAGTTTGATTTTCCAATGGAATCAAGTTACTAAACCATTTGTGATGCTGAACATTTAGTCAGGGCTCCTCACTAATCTCAGTTTACTTTGCAAAATGCATGGTTAGATCATGTTATTAATACAGAACTACATTTGTTGGGCACAGTGTGCCTGCCTGTAATCCAAGTTGCTCAGGAGTCTGAGGCAGGAGGATCTTAAGTTCAAAGCCAGCCTCAGCAACTTTGAGTTGCTAAGCAACTCAGTGAGACCTTCCCTGTCTCCAAATAAAATACAAAATGGGACTGGGGATGTGGCTTAGTGGTTGAGTGTCCTTGAGTTCAATCCTCAGTACCTCTCCCCCTGAAAAAAACATAAGAAACACATTTAGTACTACAAAACAGAGCCAGGAAGACAGGTCAAGTAAAGAGAGAGACTCTCTTCAGACATATTTTCTATCTTGCTCTGGAATAGAGTTTTGAGAACATCTTGCAAGAAATGAGAATAAATGTTCAAAGTTTCTAAGTCAACAGAAATTGTTGACTATTTTCAATATTTGTCCTTAAATCTGCCACTGTTCTTATTTTTATTTTTGTTAAGGAAGTTGGGATTTATGTATTTGAATAATTTTATTTTCTTTCTCCAGAATAAGACAATACCTGACAGTCAGATCAGCTGGAAGTCAGTTGTCTCCAGTCTCATTCCTCTGCTCATTGCATTCCATGATACTGAATATAACACTCATTAAATTCTAATTTTTATAGTCATCCTTAAGAACTTCAAATATTCACTAAGACTTAAACATAGTTATTATTGTATATTCAGATATGATTTGGAGAATTCATTGGTATTTTTTTAACACTACCAAAATCTTATTAAAGCTAAATTAAATGCATCATTGGAAACTTTAATTTAAATCTTATTATTATTCTGTATTAAAATTCAAAAAGTGCTACTATACAGTAACACTGCTTCTATAGCCAGTAGAGTGTTTAATATTTTGATTTGAATCACTCAATCAAAAATTAATTTCTTCTTAGAAAGATGTTGTTGGGGGGAAAAATCTCTAATGACTTCAATTAAGCAAAATATTTTCTGATATTTTATTTCTATTGAAATGTATTTTTCCTAATAGAAATAATTTATTTTTTGTCAGTGTGTTATATGTAATAGTGAGATTCATTATGCCACATTCATAAATGCACATAATTTGTTCAATCTCATTATCAAATTATGCTATGTCCATGTACAAATATACCACAATGAATCCTGCTTAGTATATAATTATTATGTAGTTCTTTTAATAATTATTAATAAAAAGGAGATCAGTAGAGTAGAGCAAGGGGTTAAGGGTGAGGGAAATGGGGAGGAAAAATGTTGGGGAACAAGAGTGATCAAATAGAAATACTTAAAATTTTTTTGGAAGAAATACAATGATGAAATTACCTGTGATTGCATTAATGCCTAACATGGTAAAAACAAAACAGTTATAAGAATCAACAAATTTGACCTGGGGTTGTGGCTCAGTGGTAGAGTGCTTGCTTAGCACATGGGAGGCACTGGGTTTGATCCTCAGCCCCACATAAAAAATTAAATAAATAAAATAAAGTTATCAAAATAAAAGAATCAACAAATTTATAGTAAGGAATCTTAATAAATTCCCAGTAACTATAGCATTCATTGAAATATGTTGATTACACTATAAAGTATTTTCTTTATCCAAAATAAGTTCATAAGAAGCAATGATATAAAATAGTATTTTAATAAAGTTAGTGGCTTTTCTTCTATATAGGTGTATATAGAATCCTAAATCTTTTTATTGTTAACTATGTCATGAAGCTTCACATTTTAGAACTACAGTAAATAATGCTGAATGAATGAATTTTGTAAAGCTAAATAAACAAATAGAGATCCTGAATTTTTTGTGAAGGAATTAAAAAACTATTTTTGTCTGAATATATACATTTATTGGCAGGAATTCAACAGAATTTAATGTGTAGATTTTGTTGTGTTTCTCTGGGAGGATTATGTTACTGAGTTTTTCCTCCTGATTTCAATTCACCATGGACGACTTTCTTTGCAGGTCATCTTATAAGAATAATGTGGAATCTTCTTTTAGAAATATTAGCAGTATATTAAGTGAAAATAAAATAAGTAATTCTTAAATAGTTGTAAGATGAATAAGTATTAGTTTTCCTTCAACCTCATCACTTATCCTCTTTTTCATTTTGAGAAAAATGTAAAAAATTTTTAAAGGAACATCAATTTAGGGTATGTTTTTGGTAATCTCCATCCAAATCTTTCATCTAAGATTAGTGTTAGAATGCCTACGTAAACACTGCCTGCAACCATTATTTTTTCTCAAAAGATATATTTTCAGCTAATTTTTATTAATGGAAATTTAAAAACAAGCGTCTGATTTGTTCCATGGTATATAGAACTTTTTTGAAAATAGAAGGAAATGGTCTACAGCCATACCACCCTGAACATGCCCGATCTCGTCTGATCTCTGAAGCCAAGCAGGGTCGGGCCTGGTTAGTACTTGGATGGGAGACCCCTTGTGAATATCAGGTGTTGTTGGCTTTTGGGCTGCGGAGGTAGCTCAGTTGGTGGAGTGCTTGCCTCACAAGCACAAGGCCCTGAGTTCAATCCCCAGTACTGAAAAAAAAAAGAAGGAAATGAAGGTCTGCTAACTTTCTTTTCTATCACCTAAAGCAGAGAGGTATAAATGAATAACTTTAACCTCTGTTCACCACTAACCTTATCTGATCCCCACCTGACCTAATTTGGTCTATTAAGTTCAAAATGATCTTCCAGCAAGGAAGTTCTATTACATGACCACACGGGAAGAAGGTCTTACTCTATGTCCCAAGACTCAGGCTTAAGTAAATGGGTCTCAATGTAGCACTGCTACTTAGACCTAATGCAAAAAAAAAAAAAAAAAAAAAAGATGAAGAAAAGAAAAAAAAAAAGAAAAAAGTCTCATTTCTGAAGAAAATATGTTCAGTTTTAATAATCCATTTTTTGAGATATTATTTTGTCCCCAATCTTTTATTCACGCTTCTGCTACCTGGGGCATGAAGTCTGCTATAGAGAAAAAAAAAAATGAGTGAGAATTTGTTCAAACTTTCAGCTCACTACATTGCAGTGTAATCATTAAAGGTGTTTGTATGATAGTGAAGAAACAGATTTTAATTGTCTACATTTAATGAGTTTTAGAATTTCTTTAAATCCATAAAGGATACCATTGTTTTATTCCATTATCTAGGAAATAATTTTATTATTAAAAGTTTGGCATTTTGAAATCATTATGACAAATTTTGATTGCTTTTTGTTTTAGATCACTTTTGTTACTATAAAAATGTACCTGAGATTGGTTGAATATATAAAGGAGAGAGATCTACTTAACAGTTTTGGAGGCCGAAAGTCTAAGATGGGCTAGCTTTGTGTCTTCAGCCTCCAGAGAGGGACTCATTAATGGAGGATAGCATCACTAGAGAAGCATATGGGGAGAAAGCAACCATATTTCCAGACAGGAACCAGAGAGAAATTCATAGATCAGAATCAGACTTTCATAGTAATTTGCTCTCAGGAGAACTAACTCAGGATCCCAAGAAAATTCCCTTAATACTGAGCAAGGTCCCCAGTGAGCCAAGGATTACTAGGTCCCAGCTCTTAAGGTCCCAACACTGTCACATTGCCACACTGAAGACCAGGCTACCAATACACAAACCCTCAATGACAAACCAATTTACATTTTAATATGCTATATAATATTCTTTATTTTAAATAAGTTGATAAGGGATCAAAAATCCTCTTTCTATGCTGTAGATGCTGTCATGATTTATATTAATAATGACATCTCTTTGTTTCTTATTCTGTGCTCTAAACCCATATGTATCAGCTTCTGGTATTGTTTTACATATATATTACCTAAAGTTCTATTTGGAAAAAATACTCCTTCTTTCATTTAACAGATACTGTAATGAATATTTTCTATAGGTCGAGTACAGAGAAAATTAAGTATGCTTTGTTATTTTTTGCCTGTAATTTGTTTACCATTCTTTCACTGGCTCCCCATCTCTCTCTCCCCCAAAATATAAAGAAATAGATAAAATGCACTTGATTTTCTTTAGGTTCTAAGTCTCCTTCAAATACTAGTGTATGTGTCTGGGTGAACATGTATGTTGTGTAACTCATAATTGTCCCAACTCTCTTCACACTCTCTGAATATTCCAATATTTCTTCTTTCTTTTAAAATGTTCATTCTTTCCTTCTCACTTTATAACTGTTATGGTTTGAACGTTTGTCATCTCAAAAACTCACGATGGAATTTAATTTCCATGATGACAGTATTCAGAGGTGGGACATTTAAGAGGTGGTTAGCCATGAGGGCTCCGCCCTCGTGTTTGGAACTGATGCCGTTTTAAAAGGCCAAGTTCATCAGAAAGAAGTGATAAATATTTAAGGAGACAGGTATGTAACCTGATTTAAACACTGCAAGAAAATTTTTTGTATCAAAACATGTCAGGGAAACCCACAAACATGAACATTTTTTATCTTTTCATGTGTCATTTTAAAGTAAATTTTATTAATTAAACATGAAATAAAAGAATAAGTACAGTCCCACCTTCTCTCTTTCTCTTCCACCATCCATTATATAATGAGGAAGCAAGAAGGCCTTTGCGAGATGCTGGCAGCTTGATATTGGACTTCTTACTCTCAAGAACTGTAAGCCAATAAATGCCCGCTCTTTATAAATTACCCAGTCTCAGGTATTCTTTTATAACAACACAAAATTACCCAGACAATAAGCAAATGGCTATTTTTATTATTACTCTTCAACAGTAATGGGCAGACATGTAATTTAGTTGTAATCTGTCAAATATACTTTTGACTCCATTGACATTGATATTCAAAAACTGGCCAGGTAAGGAGATGGCAGATTTTGTGACACTGGGAACAGGTGGCAGCAAAAGATGTACAGTGAATCAATGGTGGAGGCAGGTGGTAGTTCTTGACGAAGACATAAGGGGATAAGTTTTAATATCATCAGCAGATCAGCACTTCTGCTCAGATTATGTCTTAAAATCATTCCACTAGTTCAGCCTGGAGCTTAATCAAAGTTTTATAATATTCTTACTCATATTCAGCACACCCCTTCCTGTTTAATCTGTGAGGAGTGGGCTCTGTTACCTATAACTAAGAACCATAACAGACTTCAAGTGACTCAACTAGATGTTGTGAAAGTGATCACTGGGCAGGTGCTTAGACCAGTTAGTGTATTTCATGCCCTTAAACAGCAAGTCTTCTTCCTAAGCATTTGACCTCATTAGAGACAGTAAGTTGCAATTTTAAGAAATGTGTTTGTATAACTAAAATGCATTTTTTTTTTTTTTTTTTTTTTTTTTTGCCTCTGGGTTGGCCTAAGAAAGTCAAGTTAAGCCTGGATATTGTGAGCATCAGGTTCATGGCTGCTTGAGATGGGTGGAAGGGGTGGGGGACAAAGCAGGATAATACCTTAGTGAAATCATTCTTTTCACTTTATTCAATTTTGTCTCAAATCAGACATATCCCTGGAATCTTCACTTGTGAGAATCAATACATGTCCCTTTTTGTAAAATAACTTTGCTCTGATATCTACCATTTTCAAAAACATTTCTGAATATCACATTGTAAGAACCAGTACTGTAAAGATGAATATAAAGGGTTCTTGCTTCCAAGTGGTAGGGAGGACAGACACTTAAACAAAGAACAATACAGTGCCTGCTAGAATAGAGGTATTTGCAAAAGGCTGTGGGGGAAAATACAGCTTTTGTGTGAAACCTACATCAACTGGAAAGATTAATTATCAAGGAGGATAATTAATTACTCTGAAATGAATTGTCAAAAATTAATTGAATAACTAAGTCGACAAGACCAGAAAGAAAATGCTCTGAAAAGCCTCAAGGTAGACTACAAAATTTGTAGAGATAAAAATTATGTAACAGGAAAAAGAATAGTTGAATGACATAACCCCAATCCTGGTAAGAAGCCTGTTCCACTCTCTTCACTTACTGCTTTAAAGCAACAATGTACTTTATAATGCTTTTTCAAAATTTCCCTAAAATCATTCAGTACTACAATTGGCTACTCATGTTTCATAATTAAACACTAAAGACTAGAACTGTGATGCACAGAAGTAAATGCTTGGTCATTTTGGAACAAAATAGGCAAATCTTGAACATCTTCCCTTGAAGTTCTAACAATCATATTTTCTTTGTAAAGGTGGAACAAAATGCTAAATATACAGATTCAGTTTTCTTCATAAAAGGTGCAATCATATAATTAATCACCTTGATCATTCATGAAAGATTGCACCCTTTTATTTACCACTAGCTTAAGCATCTTAACTTTGCAAATGAAGGTTTTCCTTTATTAAAAGTTTAAAGTGTCCTCTTGAAATTTTTTGAAAAGAATAAAGAATCCAGTGAGAAATTATAACAATAATAAGCAGAATCCAAGGTTTTCTCTTAAGAATCTTCTCACAATAAACAGAGAAGTGGTTTTTTTTTTTTTTTTTTTTTTTTTAATGGTGGCAATGATAGTTACTTTCAGAGTACTTTCCACTTAGTATTAAAAGATCATGAAAGAAGGCAGTCCTGGGTAGACTGATATTCATCTCTGCCCTTAAAAGAAGGTGTGTGAATGCTTTTATTAAAGAACAAAGTATGTAGTAGGAAACGATTGAATCCCATTTTTATAATATGAAATGAAATTGAATAGCTGTTTAAGTAAAAATGTGAATAAGCTATATTTTTAGTAACATGGAGGTAACACAGAACCAAATGGCAGAAATCTAAAAGGAGACTATATAGGTGAATAAAACAATATATTTCCTAAGAACTTTGTCTAAGGCATAAATCAGATGCAATACTGAAATGTCTAATGTAGATAAATAGGACACTAACATTAGAGATGATGGCATGATTCAGAGAGGTAACATTTAGTGATAGTTTTCATTAGGATATGAATTTTACTGAGGAAATGTAAGTTCAGAGAGGAGCATATTACTTTTCATAAATCTTCAAATCAACGAATACCTGAATAAAAGATATAAGGGAAAAACAATAAAAACTTGGATTTATAAGGATTCTTTCTTGTGAGTTACTCAAAATCTCTTAAATATTGCTGACCTTCTCTTTTCAGAGAAATAGATGGCAAACAGCTTACTTTTACAGGTAAATTTGTTCTGTTCTTCTCAAGTATTTGAGGCCACTCATTAGTGCCTCATATTTCACCCTGAAATTTTCTACAGATCTTTGTAATGATGAGTAATGTACACAACATTCAATGAGGTAAATTAAATCACATGTATGAACATTGGCATTATGAGACTGTATAATTATATAATTCTCATTGCTCACTACATTTTAAGAAATTTATGGTGTTAATTCACTGAATCCTTATAATAATAAGATAGCTATTATTGTCACTATCGCTATAAAATGAAGTTTAAACAGGTTAAGCACCTCTCTTGAATCATATAGTACATGGCAAAACAAGAACCTGAAACTAGATCTTCAGGTCTCCTACGCATAATTATCATGCAAGTTCACCTCTTCATACATTCTAATTTGGTCAAAAATAGGCAATCAAAGCATGGACAAAAGAATATTGATTCTCCCTACTCATATCCCTTTTTAAATTGTAAAGGAAATTTTTTTTTCCAGAATACTTTTTAATTCTGAAGAATGACTTGCCCATCCCTAAACCAATCCCTAGCAAATGTTAAGGAGAACTAAAGTGAAGGACTTAAGCCAGTACTAATTCTCGTTTAATCACTTACTTTGGCTTGGTGTGATGTCATGTCATTGGAAAAAGTCTTGGGCAAATTCTCACATTACTTTACTGAGACTAGAAGATAGATCTCCCATATGCAGCCAGGAAAAGGGTCTCAGAGAAGACAAGGAAGAAGAGAGAATTGGGGAATCAGCTTCTGATCCCAGTTATTCCAAATACAAGGACAGTTCCTTAATAGTCCTTAGATACAACTGACCACAAAAAGATACTTCCTCTTGGATCAATAGCCTCTTACCCCCACACTTGTAAAATAAAGATTAGAAATCACTTTTCTCTAGATTTTCTGAAGAAGACAAAATAAAGTTCATTGACCTCCTTTCTGAGTTCTGTATTTACATATCATCCCATCGATCACATATAACAACAGATCAAGCCCATAAAACCCCTAGACAACAGATACTCATTGGCAACCCTCTCTTAGGATCCCTCTCCTTTGGAAGCTCTACTTTCTTTCACTTACTCTAATAAATCCTGTTACTTCGTTCCTATCCTTATGTCCAGGGATTTTCATTTTTTTGAATTTGGGAGATAAAAACCCACCCATCTATGCTCCACGTTACATTACCATTCCTTGTTTCTATGTCTGGGTAAGGGGATTATTCCCTTCTTGTTACTATGGGAGGTCTGGCTTCCAGAGAAGTTGCTAAGGAATCTCAGGACAAAATACAGAAACATGGAGAATTTAGCTGTCCATCAGGTAAACTTTAACCAGATGATCTGAGACAAGTGAGTGAGCCAGTATCAAACAGACAAATCCTTCATCTCTCTCCAGGAAATGACTTTGAGATGATTGTCCCTTGTCAATTGACCAAAGAAATCCTCAAATGGATTGATACCTGTTGTCTCCCTCTGTAGATTCCTGTGAAGCAGCTATCAGTGCTGGCTGAATATCAAATAATGTTTGGTAGTTTGTTCTTTTATTTCCTCTCTCTTCCTTTTGTAGTCACACTTCCTATCCTAATACAACTCCAATAATTTTATTTTTATTCTTTGACTCAGACTCTGCTTTGTTAAGAACTCAACAAGTATTATACCTAATTGTACAATGCAGTTGAGACAGAAGTATTTGTTTAGTAGGTAAATAAATGTTTACTCCATTGCCCAAAGTTCATTGATAAAACGTAGATTCAAACTTCGTTTGATTAAATTCCAAATTGTCTATTTCTCAATGCTAAATTAAATTGTATTTATGTAAGCTCACATGCAATCACTGAACTTTCTGTTACAAAAATTCCAGGGAAAAAAATAGGATCTGGTGTTAGATTTCCTCTGGCTCCTTTCTACATACAGAAAAAGAAAAGAAAAAAAAAAAAAAGATTCTAGACATTTTATCCCTGTGAGACTTTGCCTGCCAATCCTGGTAATTATTCCCAGTCTGAGAGTTTGATGGACACTTGTCTTTCCCTCTTTAGTAACTGTAATTAATGTTCTGTGCTGCAGAACAATCTCTTGGGATGAAAATCATCTTAATGGTAATGCTTTATTGCTCTAGTTCACCAGGTGTTCCCTCATGGAGAGTAGGAAATTAAATTATATAAAATGCATGCACCTTAATTTATAGTCTGAAACAATATTATCAATCAGTCTACTTGTATGCAATACCAATTAGGTGGGGATACTAACAGTGACAGAATTTTACCTTTGAGTTCTATTGGAGTTTGGTTGTGTGACTGTATACCATTCCTTGTTTCCACCAATCCTTAGTTAATATTCTCAGACCCAAATTGTATCATTAATTTCATAATTATGATTGACTGTACCTGTGACTACCAAGTTGTCAAAGCATGGAAGACTCAAGCAAAGATAGGTGGGATTTTCAGTATCATATGTAAGTTAGACTAACTCAGATTGCCATTTTATTAAAAACAGTGGCATTCTGTTTTTAAAATTGAAGACAATAAACTTGTGAAAGATTGATCTGTGTGGAACAGAAGAAAAGAATGTAGATCCATAGAGATCAGTGTGGAGTGACAGTCTGATCTGAATAGTGAATGATTTGCATTTGTAAATGGAGTGGACTGTACACTGTCCAGTATTTTCCAAGTGCAGGGACAGCTGGTGACCTTTCCTTCCCATACAACCACACATTCTTTGAGGATCATGAAAACAATACTTTTTTTCCCAAGGCTGTGGACATTGAGAAGGGAATTTGCTTTGGAGCAGTTTGCTTAATCTTAGCTAACTCTCCTGACATCAGTAAATTTCACTCCTTCAGGACAATCCACCAGTGATACTCATGAACTAGTATAGAAAAGTGTCATCAAACAGTAATGAGAATGATCCAAAACAGTTCATGTGCAGTGGTCCCTGGAATGGTGAGAATTACTGCCATCATTGACTTGTCCTGCATAGAGGTTGCTGGACTTGGTGTCAGAGAGTTAGTTCTGGGACATGCTTTCATCCTGATTTATGCTGATGTAGATACATGGAAGCTCAATGTAATTGTACGGATTTTGTTCTACATAATCCCCACATTAGTGTCTACAGTTTTCTTCTTTAACATCTTTCTGTTCCAGGTTCCTTTTCTTAAACCCTTCCTACCTATTTTAGGTTTCCACTCTATTCAGTTCTCTTCTTCCTGCTCACAAAATATTTATTTTGTGTCCAGGGTGGGTGGGACAGCTTAGAGTTTACTGTCGTTTCTTTGCAACATTTTGTTAAACATTTGCATTCTATGTTTCTTTAGAGAAGCTTACTCTCGAAACCATATCTTTCTTTTGCAAACCAACACAAAACAAAAATGGATATCATAATTTTCCTTTCCGATATTGGATTCATGATCCTAATTTGGAAGTCTTGAATCTTTCTCATAGACTTCCTACTATAGAAAATCTAATTCTCTATATAATAACTGAATACTAAGAAAACAGAGATGAATACACATCTTTGAAATGTGTAAACATGAAGACTGTATGGTATATATCTGTGTGGAGAACAAGCTTGCCAGTGATGCTTTGATAACAGCTACCCTGGTTAGAGCATGGAGGTTCACTTCTGTGTCTGTTTTATTTCTCCCCCAATCCTCATCCTCTCTTTTATTCCTTGCATAATGTGCTAGTGACATTCCTCTACCAATTCTGTATCAGAGAATTGCACATTTTCTGATGCACACTCACACCTTAACTTGAATAAAGGAATGAAGTCTTGAATAAAGGAATCTGCATGTCTCTTGCCGTATTCCTGCTAGGATCATAGAAACTACATCAACAAACTAAATACTGCATTAGATAGAAGTCAAGATTAAGAGAATATTTGAGATTGAGTTCACAGCTACTTCTTGAAAATTATTTTTACAGCATTTATTATAAAATTATATCTTTACTAAATACACAGGTTGTTATGGTCAATGTAACAAGTTAAAAGAAAAAATTAGATGATAATTGTGTCTGTCGATGTGCTGAAGAGATAGTATCTTATTTGATGTTGTTAGCTAGATGAACAACACATACTTTATCTAACTTTTAAATATGTTTCAGCCATTGAAGATAAATTTTAAATTGAGGAATTTGTGGTGAATAAGTTTTGCTTATTGCTGCAGTGATTATTATCATCAATATCTGTGATGCCTGATTTCTCAGTGAACCAATTAATTATTGTTTACTTTTCTCAGTGCTCAGAAATTCATTATGTGGCAAGTACTGAGTGTCTTTTAGAGTATCGATTTGAAAGGAATTTAGAGGAACTATTATATTCTTATAAACATTATTGATCTGAATCTAATCAATCTCTTAGATCTGGGACTCATAGCCATTTGGGAAAAATATTGTAGATAGAAGGATCTGTGAGGATACAGTAATCCAAATTTATACCATGAGAAAATCTACAGTGTATTTCCTTCAAAAAATAAATGTCTTCCACAGAGGGTGCTGTTAAATTCAAAGAAATCCATATCAAAACTCCAAAGTTACTTTTCATTGAAATAGCAAAAACAATCTTAAAATATACATGAAACAACAATAAGACCCCAAATATCTAAAAGAGCTAGAAAGGAACAAAGCTGCAGGTTATGTATTCCCCAGTTTCAAATTAGATTACGAAACTCTAGTATTCAAAACAGTATTCTGGGAAAGTTGGCAGAGTGAATCTAGGTGGCAACCTTCAACTCATTCATAACCCAGAAAGCAAGGAGTGAAAGAACAGCTGACCAGAGAGGGGTTTGACAGAGTAAATGGTCTAAAACTCAATAGTGGACAGTTTGAGACTGTGAGAGATTTGTAGGTTGGTAACTGGAGTAGAAAATAAGGATAGAATTCCTATCCCTAAGCCCATACCAGGGTGGGGTCAGGGGAGAGTGGTAATAAATCGAGAGAGATAGAGAGAGGAAAATCACATAATCTTACTTCCTTAACAACAGATGGAAAGAAAAGAAGACCAAGTTAAAACAGGACAGAAACAGCAAAGACAGTGAAGGAGATCAAACAGTTTAACTCAAATTGTGAACTGAAAGTTGCATGGGGTAGGGCAGTCATTTTGTAGAGTCCGCAGCTAGCCAGCCTCCCTGGAAGAAATTAAGTCAATATAGCTTCTCCCCACCTTCCAATAGCAACAGATACAACTAGAGGGAATTCCTATGCAGGAGGATGTCTCAATAATCCATCTGAAAGAAACTTGTAGAGGTATCACTGCTGAAACCCTCATTGCAGACAAGCTAGAGAGGTGCAGTGGACCCTAGAACTAATCACTCTTGTGGAGTGCTAGCCCTGGTCCAGCACTCAACACAACCTTGGTGGTAGCTCAGGCAAAACAGGAAGGCACGTAACCCACCCGCATCATGGTGATGGATAAAACCCTTGTGAGCTACACCATCAAAGACAGAGGCTTTAGTGTCACTGAAGGTCCACAGAGAGCCAGCGCCAGCAGATCCCACCGTTGCAGACAGGCAGGAGGTGCTTGGAGAGCACCACCCTGAGGAGATTACAGCAGAAGGGAGTGAACAACCATGATTCATTGCCATGAAAAGTGAGAGCTGACATGGAGGTGGGCCAATCAGCTGGCTCTCCTTTCGGGTCACAGAGTTGGTACCCTGGTGGTCTCTACTACCCTAGGTGGAGGTTTCTTTGCCTCAGCTGGCTCACAGAGAGCCTGCATCCA
Organism: Sciurus carolinensis; assembly: GCF_902686445.1. Lineage (NCBI taxonomy): Eukaryota > Metazoa > Chordata > Mammalia > Rodentia > Sciuridae > Sciurus > Sciurus carolinensis. The sequence goes on from NC_062224.1 coordinate 95,419,037, forward strand.
AGGGCCCCATGGTTGCAGTCAGCCACCAGGTACTTAAATGACCCTGGGGTTGGGCAGTGGGAACTCAGACACAGGCAGGCCAAATGACTTTATATCCAGTTATGAGGGTGGTACCTTGGCAATCTACATCAGTCAGAGGAGAAAGTACTGTATCACAGATCACTCACAGAAAGCCTGAAATCACAGGTTCATGCTTGCAGACAGTCACTTTAAAGATGGTCCTAAGGAAGGGAGCCCATGCTCAGCATCTCACAAGAGTCAGAGTGACAGCCCTGAGCTCTGCATCCTATACTCCTGCAACCAATAGAAACAGCCAAAAGATGAAAAAAGCATCCTCCAAGCACATAGCCTCAGTTTCCTGAGCTGATGACCAAAAATTGACTGGAAAGAAACCTGTAACAACTATGAAAGAAGATTCTGTGCCCCGTGACCTAGGAGGATTCAGAGATGAAGAGTGATGGGCCTCCACTATGGGTCCCAAATACTGGTGAAATCCAAACCAGGAAGACTCAGTTAGAATTTTCTCCATGATGTCATAAATTACTATTAATAGCTCTAATGTCAATTTTAATTTTACTAATATTACTCTTCAGTTTGACTCAATAGTGGTTCCTGCAGTATTCAATATTGTACCTCCAATCCATCTGATTGTATTTCCTCTAATATTTTAAAGCACTAAATTATAAATCATTCTCACTGTCTTTGTTTTTTTTTTACTATCTTGAACTTACATTTGCTCTTCTTAGTCCCTCTTACCTTATCTGCTACAGTCTCAAATCTCACCATCCATTTTTTTCTTCATTTTACCATGGTTTATATTATTCTTTTCTGTCTTTTATTTTTATTTATTTTTTGCCCATTTTTCTTCTTCCCCTTTGCTGACCCTATATAATGTAATAGTAATTTTATAGATGTTAATAACTAATTTCTCAACCTATTCCAGCACATTAGTATAATTTTATACCTGGATTAAAGGAACGGTGTAGAACATTGTCAACAAGTTTCTGTTTTTCCTAAGGTTGACCAGAATGTGAATTTTCTCTAAACAGACTACAGCAAATAGAGTTTAAAATCTTCTCTCAAAGTGGTGCTGATATTGGGAACAGTGGCAGACTCACTTTGAGTGAAAGTATAGATATCTGGATACTCACTCAGCCTGGGACTCTTAAGAGAAAGAACTTCACTAAATAGGCTGTATCAAAGTAGAAGCAATTATAACCTCTGTATGTGGTTATTCATACAAGCACTGTGAAAAGACAAGGGAACAAACAACCTAAAAACAGCCTACAACACTTCAACAACAGATTCTATTGACACCCCAGTGGAGGAAATATCAGAGATAGAATTTAGAAAATTCATAGTTAAAATGTTCAATGATCCAAAAGAATATGTAAGAAATTAACTTAGAAAATACAGGAAGTGAAAGATTATTTCGATAAAGAGGTAGAGATTTTAAAAAAGAGCCGAAGGGAAATTGTGGAAATGAAAGATTCAACAAATCAAATTAAAAATTTATCACCAATAAATCAGACCACTTTGGAGACAGATTCTCAGATGTTTAAAACAAATTATGTAATCTTGAAAATAAAATCAATAACAAAGAAAAGATGTTAAGAGATCTTGACCAGAATATGTAGGAAATTTGGAATAACATTAAAACACCAAATATAAGAATCATTGGCATAGAAAAAGAAAATTTTCCAAACCTTTGCAACAAGATGGAAATGCAAGTATAAGATGAATATAGAACCCCAAATAGGCAAGATTTAAAAAGGCCCTCTTCGAAATACATTATATTGACAATTCCTAATATACACAGTAACTATACAATTTTAATAACTACAAAAGAAAAATTACAGGTCACATTTAGAAATAAGCCAATTCAAATTTCAACTTATTTCTCTCCATACATAAAAGCCAGGAGGACTTGGAATAATATATCCTAATCCTGAAAGAAAAGAAGTGTCAACTAAGATTATTATATCTAGAAAAATTATCCTTCAGAATTGCAATTCTGCAGAATTCATTTTTCTATTTCCAATATTTGCTGAAGTTAAATAAAAATTTTCAAGTCATTGATGTAATAAAAAAAGAAGATAAAAACATTACATGATAAGCAGAAACTAAAAGAATTTATAACTACTAAACCTGAATGCAAAACATACTTAATGAAATCTTTCATGAAGAAAAAATGAAAAAGGTACACTCATAAATTTTTGGTGGAAGTGCAAATTAGTACAATCACTTTGAAAAGCAGTATGGAGACCTTCAAAAGACTAACGATGGAATTGTAATATGACCAGATGTCCCACTGCTCAGTATTTATTTAAAAGAACTGAAAACAGCATATTACAGTGATATAGCCACATTGTTTACAGCAGTGCAATTCACAATAGCCCATTTATGGAATCAGCTCAGATGACAATTAGGAGATGAACAGATAAAGAAAATGTGGTACATATGCACAATGGAGTATACTCAGCTGTAAAGAATGAAATTATGGCATTTGCTGCTAAATGGATGGAACTGGAAAATATCACATTAAGTGAAATAAGCCAGACTCGGAAACCCAAGGGACGAATGTTTTTCTCATGTGCAGAAGTTAGATCAAAATAAGGGGACAAAAGTGTGGGGTGCTGGATCCCATGGAAACACAAGAGATCAGTGGAGTAGAAGAAGGTGATTGAAAAGGAGGGAGGAGGGATGGGAAAAGCAAGGGTGGAATGAAATGAACCCAGCTTTCCTGTGTGTGTATATATATATATATATATATATATATATATATATATATATATGAATATATCACAGTTAATTTCACCTTTATGTGAACCTAATTAAAAAAAAACTATAAATAAATCTGAGGAATGGCAGTAGGATTGGGGAAAGGGATCAAGGGCAGAGGGAGGATTGGGGACTGAATTGGAGCACATTATGTTCCATGCTTATATGATTATGTCAAAATGAACCCCAATATTATGTATAACTATAATGCACTAATAGTAAATAACTAAATATGGTGAAAGGTACTGATATGTTTTTAAAATCCAAATATACCCATGAAACTCTATAGGATGCTGAAAAATAAATGAAAACTTACCTAGTCAACAAAATTTTAATAAGGCACCAAAAATACACCATGAGCAAAGGATAATTTGTGTAATATATGGTATGAAAACCTAAATATCAACATGCAAAAAAATTAAATTGGATCCTTAGGCCCTACACAAAAAAATCAACTCAGAATAGATTAAAGAGCTATCTATGGGACTAGAAACCATAAAACTTCTAGAGGAAAAGAGAGAATAAGCTTCTTGACCTTGGCAAGGATTTTTTTTTTTTCCTGATATGACACTGAAAGGACAGGAAAGAAAAATGGAAATGCAGAAGGGGGACTACATCAAACCTCTGCACAGGAGAGCTTACGCATAGTATAGGAAATATCAATAAAAATAAAAGGTAATGGGTAATGGAAGAAAGTATTTATAAACCATATATTTGATAAGTGATTAATATTGAAAATATGCAAAGAACACTTACAACTCAATAGTAAAGAAAATAAACCTCATTAAAATTTGGGCAAAGGACCTGAATAGACATTTTGCCAAAGAAGGCATACTAAGGGCCAACAGGTATTGAAAAAGTACTTGATATCATTACTCATGAGGGAAATCCAAATCAAAAAACCACAGTGAGATATCACCTTACACCTCTTCAGATGACTATTACTTAAAGTTGAAAAGGTAAATATATACTGGCAAGGATATGGAAGAAAGAAGACCTTTGTATGCTGTCGGTGGGAATATAAGTTATCATAGTAACTATGAAAAAATGAGAAGTTTCCTCAAAAAATTAAAAACAGAACTACTACTTGATCCAGCAATCCCATTTCTGGGTATATATTTGAAAGAATTAAAAGCAGGATCTCAAAGAGACATCCGTGGTCCCATGTTTATTGTAGCATCAGTCACAATATCCAGATATGGAAACAATGTAAATGCTCATGGACAGATGAATGAATAATGAAATTGTGGTATGTGCATACAATAGAATGCCAGTCAGCATTAAAATAGAAGATCCTACTATTTGTGAAAACATGGCATATGGATGGACTTGGCATTACATTATATGAAATGAGCCATAAGGGGAAAGGCAAATACTAGATTATCTCACTTATATGTAAAAATCTAAAATAGTCAAAGTCATAAAAATGGACATTAGGATGGTGGTTGCCAGGGGCTACGGGGTGAGAAATGAAGAGGTGATGACAACAGGGTACAAAGTTGCTGTTATGCAAGATAAATTCTAGAGAGTTATGACATAACATAGTGACAATACTTAAAATTCGATGAGAATACAGACTTTGTATTAAATGTTCCTACTTTACATACACACATGCACACACACACTCAACAACAATAAAGAGCATGGGAGGAAATTGTGGAAGGTAATGTGTATGTTTGTGGCCTTGATTGTTGTGATGATTGCACAAGTGTATAGTTAAATTCATCAAAATATCTAAATCACATGTGTGTGTGTGTGTGTGCGTGTGTGTGTGTAGCTTTTTATATGACCTGCATACTTTATTGAAGTGATTAAAAAATAAAAATGAAAATAATGAGGAAGATTTTATGTACTAAAATGGAATGATTTTTAAGATATGTGTGTTGTTATGCTATTAAAACAAAGATCCAAACCCCACCCCTCCCCTGGCTAAATGCAGATCCTGTTTGAGATTAGAAGAGACTTTGAAGAAATATTAACAAACAGCATAAGTGAAACTTATTTTTTGAAAGAAAATAATAAAAGACTGAAAATGGCATTTAAGAAAGTAATTAGGAAAATTATATTGTTAGATTATATTAAGAACTTGTTAATTTTTGCTGGTTGTGAAAATGGTACTGAGGTTTTTAATTAAAAATATGTCAAAAGTACTTACTGAATATTTATAGGTGGAATTGTATACGGGATGGGATAGGATAGTAAAAACTCCAAAAATCATGTGCAAAATATAATATTAGACATTGCATATAGATAGATATAACAGATAAGATTAGATAGCTACCATAGAAAGAATGAGATACATTAAGATTATCCTGTTGCTGGCTATTTCCAAGTGCTACATAAAAAATTTTTTTTGCTAGTCAGGAGTGGTGGTTCATGCCTGTAATCCCAATGACCGAGGAGGCAGAGGGAGGAGGATTGTGGGTTCAAAGCCAGCCTTAGCAATTTAGTGAGGCCCTAAGCAACTTAGTGATACCCTGTCTCTAAATAAAATATAAAAAAAGGGCTGGGAATATGGCTCAGTGCTTAAGTGCCCCTGGGTTCAACCTGGTACCAAAAAGTAAAAAAATAAAAATTTCTTTGCTACTAGCAAGTGATCCCAAGGTGGCCTTCTTGTAGAGACAAAGACTGATTGTATTCCTTGTGACTACAACTATTAATAACTGCCATTTCTAACTTAAGGCCATATGTAAAAGACGACACAGAGAATTTTCTTAGGAAGATAAATAGAATATAACCTACAGCTTTGAATACTAACACAGTGCAATCTATTCAGTCAGTAAAATAGATAGAAAATGCTTAAGAAAGTGTTAAATGAAAAGGTTTTATTTGCCCTTTACACTTTGGAGTAGTTTTGATCCAGGGTATAATCAAATGTATAGATCCTCTATTCATAACATAATACCAGAAAATAACTGTTATGTTCTTTTAAGCAAACACTTGTTTGAAGTATGCTTATAAGGTTAAACAATATGTAAAATAGATGTTCCTTCTGCAAAGATTAACTTATCCTGCTTTATAAAAACTTTCTAATTGTAAATTCTATTAATAAATCTGAATAATCTTTGTTTAGCAAAAGCATTTGGATAATTGTCAACAGAGCTTTATCTAAGAAGCTAAGCTTTCATCATGTCAGCTATATTCATTCTCTAGAATTCTGAGATTCTCTTCTCTCAAAGTATTCTTTAAATCTCACCAGCCTAAACAAAAGGGTCTTGCAGCCTTTCATGGTTCCTTGTTTTCCAGCCTTAATTTCTTAAAATTTAATGAGCTTTCTGCTTGACCTGTGAAGGATTAACTATGTAAGCAACTATAAAGGTAGAAAAATACATGCAGCAATACTATTTCAGAATTGGATGTTAGGCTCTACGGGGCTCTGATCTCTGAACAAAGGAAAATAAGCAAGAGAAGCTCCTTAATTACCCCAGTCTACTGCTAGAGGCAAGTTCCTGAGATCACAATGCAGGGAGGAAGAACTCAAACTGAGGTCTCAAAGTCCTACTGAGTTATGGAGTCAGAGATTAGAGTTCTAGTTTGGGGAATAGAGAACTGCCAAGAGAGAACTTCACAGATCTGGAGGAGAATCCTTCACATTTCTGGCTGAGCACTCATGTGCACATCTGGAATAGGAATCTCCCTGGAAACAGGGCAAGAATTATCAAAAGTCAGCAGGCCAAACAATTCCCACAGCTCTTACTTGGCCTGGAGAGACTGCACTTTCACCAGCTTGGAAAAAAATATGTTGTAACACATGAGACACCAAGAACACTTCCCAAAAAGTTATTTTATTTTTTAGAAGAGTTTGTTTTTTTGTGTGTAGAATTTATATAAGTTGCTGAAATATAGTTTTCAAAATTAACCAGTAAAACCATTTCTATTCTGTACCTGGAATTGTTTTCAAGAGTAAGTTTTGTTGTTCACAATAGTTTCAATTGCTTTAATAAGTATAGTGATAGGGCATCTATTTCTTCTTGAGGAAGCTTTGATGATCTTTATTTTCCAAGAAATGGACCCATTCATCCAAGTTGTTAATTTATTATAAGTTTATTCATAATATTTCCTTATTATTTATTTAATATCAATATATTTTGTAGTAATATTACCTCTCTCATTCCTAATGTCAATCATTTGTGTCTTACAACTTATTTTCTCTTGATGCAGGCTGGTTAGAGTTTTATATATTTCTCTGGTATGCACAAGAAGTCAACTTTTGATTTCAATGATTTTCTGTGTTACTTATTTTCTGTTTCATAGATTTCTCTTGAATGATATTAGTTTTATTTTGGAACTTTGTTTTTAATTAGAAAAAGCTTTCAATGTGTAAAGAGTTCTGTTTTCAGATCTTTAGGGTTTTGGATGATGTGTTCGTTTGCTATTGTTCCTATAAAATATTGCTAAAATTGGCTTAAAACAACAGAAATGTATTCTCTTAAGAGTTCTATGCTAGAAGTTTGAACTGAATTTCATGGTGCTTAAATCATGATGTCAGTAAAGATTTGCTCCTTCCACAGACTCTGGCCAAAACTCCTTTACCTTCCTGTTCCAGGTTCTGACGGTGACCACATTCCTCAATTCTGGGGCATCATGCCAATAACAACCCCCATGGCCACGTTGTGTTCTGGGCTTCTTTAACCAATTTCCTTCTGGCTTCTTGTTGTAAGAATAATCGGATTAAATTCAGGGCTCATCAAAATGATCCAGGATAACGTCCCATCTCAAGAGCCTTTATTTTAAATGCATCTTTAAGACTCTTTTCCCAAACAAGTTAGCTCACAGGTTCTAGGGCTCAGGATGTGGCAATCTTAAGTGGCCATTATTCAGCCCACTGTGAGAGAGTATGACAGTAGGATTAATCCCAAGAAGGGTGATTGCTAAATCAAATACTGGGAAATTGTGCCCTAGAAAGTTGCAACCACTTACAGTATCACACTAATATGGGTCCCCATTTCCCTGCATTCTCATCAGTAGCAAATGAGTTCAAATATTTGAAACTTTGTAAATCCAAGAAGTTGAAAATTCCATTGTGCTCTTATATAATGTGATGTTCTTTTGGAAGAAGGTTAAAATAGCTTTCAGTTTACTGGTGAATGATGCTTAAAAGGTGTTTTACATTTTAAGCAAAAGATATTGTATGTATTTCTATTATTTTTGGAAAGCTAATCTTACTTGCAGTTTACAAATATTGATATAATTCTGTGTCTTAATTTCAGATGCCTTTGCTGAGAATTCCTTTTATCATTTTAAAATATATATATATTTTAAATTTTGTTATTTATTTTACCTTTAGTCTTGATTTCATGTTATCTGTTATTAATATCACAGTTTTGTGTTTGCTTTGAATTCGTTTATTCAGTGTGTTCTGTGCCCATCTTTTTGCTTTTAAGCTTACTGTGTCACTTTGATCGACATATATCTATTAAGCAACTTGAAGCCAGATTGTTGTTACCACTTTCATTTCTTTGTAAGTGAATTTTTCAATGCATTTGACTTAATTTTGTCATCCACTTAATGCTTTCCCTTAATTACCATGCTACTTCCTTATTTTTCTTCTTCCTTTGCCATAACAAAAGTCTACAGTTTACTTTGCTTCTTGTGGTTATGTTCTTTTTTTTTTTTTTTTTTTAATCAATGTTATTTATTTTATTTTATTTTTTTTTTTTTACATTTACATAGGGTAATGATGTTTATTTTATTTTTCCCCTCCCCCCCACCCCTCCCACCCCTCTTTTCCCTCTACACAGTCCTTCTTTCCTTCATTCTTACCGCTCTCCTTAGCCTAACTCTAAACCTAACCCTAAACCTAATCCTAGCCCGTCCCACCCCCCATTATATGTCCTCATCCGCTTATCAGCGAGATCATTCGTCCTTTAGTTTTTTGAGAATGGCTTATCTCACTTAGCATGATATTCTCCAATTTCGACCATTTGCCTACAAATGCCATAATTTTATCATTCTTCATTGCGGAGTAATATTCCATTGTATAAATATGCCACAGTTTCTTTATCCATTCATCAACTGATGGGCATCTAGGTTGGTTCCACAATCTGGCTATGGTGAATTGAGCAGCAATGAACATTGATGTGGCTGTATCTCTGTAGTATGCTGATTTTAAGTCCTTTGGGTATAGGTCAAGGAGTGGGATAGCTGGGTCAAATGGTGTTTCCATTCCAAGCTTTCTGAGGAATCTCCACACTGCTTTCCAGAGTGGCTGCACTAATTTGCAACCCCACCAGCAATGTATGAGTGTTCCTTTTTCACCACATCCTTGCCAACACCTATTGTTGCTTGTGTTCTTGATAATCGCCATTCTAATTGGGGTGAGATGAAATCTTGGGGTAGTTTTGATTTGCATTTCCCTTATTACTAGGGATGTTGAACATTTTTTCATATATCTGTTGATTACTTGTACATCTTCTTCTGTGAAGTGTCTGTTCATTTCCTTAGCCCATTTGTTGATTGGATTATTTGTATTCTTCGTGTAGAGTTTTTTGAGTTCTTTATAGATTCTGGAAATTAGCGCTCTATCTGAGGTATGGTTGGCAAAGATATTCTCCCACTCTGTAGGCTCTCTCTTCACATTTCTGATAGTTTCCTTTGCTGAGAGAAAGCTTTTAAGTTTGAATCTATCCCAGTTATTGATTCTTGCTTTTATTTCTTGTGCTATGGGAGTCCTGTTAAGGAAGTCTGATCCTAAACCAACAAGTTGAAGATTTGGACCTACTTTTTCTTCTATAAGATGCAGGGTCTCTGGTCTGATTCCGAGGTCCTTGATCCATTTTGAGTTGACTTTTGTGTAGGGTGAGAGATAGGGGTTTAATTTCATTCTATTGCATATGGTTTTCCAGTTTTCCCAGCACCATTTGTTGAAGAGGCTATCTTTTCTCCATTGCATATTGTTGGAACCTTTGTCTAGTATGAGAAAACTGTATTTATTTGGGTTTGTGTCCATGTCCTCTATTCTGTACCATTGATCTACCTGTCTATTTTGGTACCAATACCATGCCGTTTTTGTTACTATTGCTTTGTAGTAGAGTTGAAGATCTGGTATTGCAATACCTCCTGCTTCGCTCTTGCTACTGAGGATTGCTTTAGCTATTCTAGGTTTTTTATTCTTCCAGATGAATTTCATAATTGCTTGCTCTATTTCTGCAAGGTACATCATTGGGATTTTAATTGGAATTGCATTGAATCTGTATAGCACTTTAGGTAGTATAGTCATTTTGACGATATTAATTCTGCCTATCCAGGAACACGGGAGATCTTTCCATCTTCTAAGGTTTTCTTGAATTTCTTTCTTTAGTGTTCTGTAGTTCTCATTGTAGAGGTCTTTCACCTCTTTTGTGAGATTGATTCCCAAGTATTTTATTTTTTTCAAGGTTATTGTGAATGGGGTAGTTTTCCTAATTTCTCTTTCTGAAGATTCATCACTTATGTATAAAAATGCATTGGATTTATGAGCATTGATCTTGTAACCTGCTACTTTACTGAATTCACTTATGAGTTCTAAAAGTTTTCTGGTGGAATTTCCAGGTTCCTCTAAATATATAATCATGTCATCAGCGAACAGGGATAGTTTGAGTTCTTCTTTTCCTATTCGTATCCCTTTAGTTTCTTTGGTTTGTCTGATTGCTCTGGCTAGAGTCTCAAGGACGATGTTGAATAGAAGCGGTGAAAGAGGGCATCCCTGCCTTGTTCCAGTTTTTAGGGGGAACGCTTTCAGTTTTTCACCATTTAGAATGATATTAACCATGGGCTTAGCGTAGATTGCCTTTATAATGTTAAGGAATGTTCCCACTACCCCAATTTTTTCTAGTGTTTTGAGCATGAAGGGATGCTGTATTTTATCAAATGCTTTTTCTGCATCTATTGAAATAATCATGCGATTCTTAACTTTAAGTCTGTTGATATGGTGAATGACATTTATGGATTTCTGAATGTTGAACCAACCTTGCATCCCTGGGATAAAACCCACTTGATCATGGTGCACTATCTTTTTAATATATATTTGTATGCGATTTGCTAAAATTTTGTTGAGAATTTTTGCGTCGATGTTCATTACAGATATTGGTCTGAAATTTTCTTTCCTGGATGTGTCTCAGTCTGGTTTAGGTATCAGGGTGACATTGGCTTCATAGAACGAGTTTGGGAGGGTTCCCTCCTCTTCTATTTCATGGAATAGTTTGAGGAGTATTGGAATGAGCTCTTCTTTAAAGGTTTTGTAGAACTCGGCTGAGAACCCATCTGGTCCTGGACTTTTCTTTGTTGGTAGGCTTTTGATGACCTCTTCTATTTCATTGCTTGAAATTGGTTTATTTAAGTTGTGTATGTCCCCCTCGTTCAGTTTAGGTAGTTCATATGTCTCTAGAAATTTGTTGATGTCTTCGAGGTTTTCTGTTTTGTTGGAGTGTAGATTTTCGAAATAGCTTCTAATTATGTTTTGTATTTCAGTCATGTCTGTTGTGATGTTTCCTTGTTCATTCCAAATTTTAGTAATTTGAGTTTTCTCCCTCTTTCTCTTTGTTAGTGTGGCTAAGGGTTTATCAATTTTATTTATTTTTTCAAAGAACCAACTATTTATTTTGTTAATTTTTCTGATTGTTTCTTTTGTGTCGATTTCGTTGATTTCGGCTCTGATTTTAACTATTTCCTGTCTTCTGCTACTTTTGGTATTGGTCTGCTCTTCTTTTCTAGTGCTTTGAGCTGTAGTGTTAAGTCGTTTATTTGTTGATTTCTACTTCTTTTTTTGAATGCACCCCATGAAATAAATCTTCCTCTAAGTACTGCTTTCATAGTGTCCCAGAGATTTTGATATGATGTGTCTTTGTTCTCGTTTACTTCTAAGAATTTTTTTATTTCCCTCCTGGTATCTTCTGTTATCCATTCATCATATAATAGTGTATTATTTAATCTCCAGGTATTGTAGAAGTTTCTGTTTTTTATTCTGTCATTTATTTCCAATTTCAATCCATTATGATCTGATAGAGTACAAGGTAGTATCTCTATCTTCTTGTATTTGCTAACAGCAGCTTTGTGGCATAAAATATGGTCTATTTTAGAGAAGGATCCATGTGCTGCTGAGAAGAAAGTGTATTCGTTCTTTGTTCGATGGTATATTCTATAAATGTCTGTTAAGTCTAAATTGCTGATTGTGTTGTTGAGATCTATAGTTTCTTTATTCAATTTTTGTTTGGACGATCTATCTAGTGGTGAGAGAGGTGTGTTAAAATCGCCTAGTATTATTGTGTTGTGGTCTATTTGATTTCTGTAATTGAGAAGGATTTGTTTGACGTACGTGGATGAGCCAATGTTCGGGGCATAGATATTTATGATTGTTATGTCTTGCTGATTTATGCTTTCCTTAAGCAGCATGTAATGTCCTTCTTTATCCCTTCTGACTAGTTTTGGTTTGAAGTCCACATTATCTGAGGTGAGGATGGATACTCCAGCTTTTTTGCTGTGTCCGTGTGCATGGTATGTTTTTCCCCATCCTTTCACCTTTAGTCTATGGGTGTCTCTTTCTATGAGATGAGTCTCTTGCAGGCAGCATATTGTTGGATTTTTCTTTTTAATCCAATCTGCCAGTCTGTGTCTTTTGATTGATGAATTCAGGCCATTAACATTCAGGGTTATTATTGTGATCTGATTTGTATTCCCAGTCAATTGACTCATATTTGTTTTTGACATGATTTGGTTTCTCCTTTATTAGGCTATTCCTTTAGGCTAGCGCCTCCTGTTGCTGATTTGCATCGTTGTTTTTCATCTCTTCCTCATGGAATATTCTGCTGAGAATGTTCTGTAATGCTGGCTTTCTTTTTGTAAATTCCTTTAGCTTTTGTTTATCATGGAAGGATCTTATTTCATCGTCAAATTTGAAGGTAAGTTTTGCTGGGTATAAGATTCTTGGTTGGCATCCGTTTTCTTTCAGGGCTTGGTATATGTTGTTCCAGGCCCTTCTAGCTTTTAGGATCTGGATTGAAAAATCTGCTGATATTCTTATTGGTTTCCCTCTGAATGTAATTTGATTCTTTTCTCTCGCGGCCTTTAAAATTCTGTCTTTATTTTGTATGTTAGGTATTTTCATAATAATGTGCCTTGGTGTGGGTCTGTTGTAATTTTGTATGTTTGGAGTTCTATAAGCCTCTTGTACTTGGTTTTCCATTTCATTCTTCAGATTTGGGAAATTTTCTGTTATTATTTCATTGAATAGATTGTTCATTCCTTTGGTTTGTTTTTCTAAGCCTTCCTCAATCCCAATAATTCTCAAATTTGGCCTTTTCATGATATCCCATAATTCTTATAGATTCTGTTCATGTTTTCTTACCATCTTCTCTGTTTGCCCAACTTTGTTTTCAAGATTAAATAATTTGTCTTCAATGTCTGAGGTTCTGTCTTCCAGGTGTTCTATCCTATTGGTTATGCTTTCTTTGGAGTTTTTAACTTGGTTTATTGTTTCCTTCATTTCAAGGATTTCAGTTTGTTTTTTTTTCAGTATCTCTAACTCTTTATTGAAATGATCTCTTGCTTCCCGTATTTGGTCTTTTAACTGTTGATTGGTGCGATCATTTAATGCCTGCATTTGCTCTTTCATCTCCTCCTTCAATGCCTGCATTTGCTCTTTCATCTCCTCATTAGCTTCCCTGATCGTTTTAATTACGTACATTCTGAACTCCCTTTCTGACATTTCTTCTGCTGTGCTGTCATTGGGTTTTATTGATATAGTATCTAGGTTTGTTTGGGACATTTTCTTCCCTTGTTTTCTCATATTGGTCAGCTGTCAGTGGGACCCTGAGATATTGCAGTTTTCCGCTATTGGCTTATAGTGTCCCGGTAGATTTCCAGTGTATCACCTCCCAGCCTTCAGTAGCCTGATGTCTTGGAGGAATCTGATAAAGCAGCTCATCCGAAGAAAACTGCCCCTAGCCCCCTACTGGTTCCACGGTTTGGAGCTGGCTCTGTGGGGAAATGCTCTCACTGTGGGCCTGCACCGTGCAGCTGGCCGTGTGGGAGGAGCCCACTGCCGGAGTGTGGAAGGCTACCTTGGGAAGACTCTAGCTGCCCTGCCTGGCTCCAATAAGCCACCTCTATCTGGGCCTGCCACCCGGGCCGAGCTTTACCCAGTGGGCAGACTCACCCATGGCTCTATTTCAGTCCGAGTCTCTCAATGCCTCCCCTTCTTAACTCCTGGGTTCTGGAGCGACTGGGGGTGCAGTCTCCCTCTAGGCCGCCATCTTGGATCGCCCCGTGAAGAGAGCCTGCAGCGGGAGTGGGCAGAGCCGCCTGAAGAGGCCTCTGGCTGCCCTGCCCTGATCCCAGAGGTTGCTTGCGGATCGAGGCTCTCAGCTGGTTCGTTGCCGGAGTACGCTGCGCTGCAGTGACTCCGGGACTCGGAGCATGTTCTGGTCAGAAAGGCTCTCACTAGCGGGCCAGTTCCATTCTGAGAACCTGGAGAAGCTGGCTGTGTGGGCGGGGCGCACCCCCGGAGTGCGCAGGGCTGCCTGTGGATGACTCTAGCTGCCCTGCCCGGCTCTGATAAGCCACCTCTATCTGGGCCTGCCACCCGGGCCGAGCTTTACCCAGTGGGCAGACTCACCCGTGGCTCTATTTCAGTCCAAGTCTCTCAATGCCTCCCCTTCTTACCTCCTGGGTTCTGGAGCGACTGGGGGTGCAGTCTCCCTCTAGGCCGCCATCTTGTATCCTATGTTCTTTATCTAATGAATTATTTAACAATTTCTTAGGCATTTCTTGATGTTAGGAGAGAAAGAACAACCTATTGATTTTTGATAGAAAACATGAGAAAAATTGAAGAATTTAAGGGATTATTCAACCACCTGCTATGCTCCTCCCCAACAACTTCACAGGGTTTCTTATTAATCCAGTCATTGGATGTCCATCATCACTACATTTGCCTGCATCATAATTTCTATATTGTTCAAATGCTTTCAGGGTTCAGTTATACCCATCCTTCATTGCCCTCACTGAAAATGGGGCTTATAAGGGTTTTCTCTGTTTCTCTAAAGTTATTTCTTTCATTTTCTTCAGGTGGAATGAGTGAGGATACAAGAAAAGGAAATGTTGATTTCCATTCAAGGGAGAAAGTTGGTGAAACTTGGAAATTAACTTCTGATGAGTGACTGATTATGTATATTTACTTTGGGCATCAGGGTATGCCTTTTCTTTGGGTTCTAATGTCACATCAACTCCATCCCTCAACCTGGCTATTTCTTTTCAAAAGCTTATCACTTAGAATTTTTAGAATTTTATCTTCTTATGTCATCCTCTACATCACTATTTCAATACTATTCTACTCATAGAAATTTATTTACTTATATAAGTTTTATAATTTTATTTAAAGAAAAAATCAAGATTTGTTAATGTTGGGTAGATCATCAGATCTTATGAAAAATTAGACCTTTTTTCTATGTATTCATCAATTCTTTGTGTTTTATTCTACTGTCATGTAGAACTAATTAGAACAAATAAAAATAATAATAAAAAATAAATTTGTAAGAGAAACTGGATGCTCTTAACTATTTCTGAATCTTCACAACATCAGTGGCAACTTTCTAAGTTCAAGACACAATAAGCAGTCATCTTATGTTAATTATGGAGTCCTTGTAAGAAATAATAAATCTGTGAACCTGCTGTAGACTTAAACAAAGCAAGAGAGTCTTGTTACCTGTGCCAGTCTTTCAAATGTCCATATTGCATTCAGACTAAAGACTGTATGCTCATACAAGAGGAAATAAAATCACATATCACAACAATATATTATACATTTAGAAGGTGACATACAAAATACTTAAGAAAGTTACATTTAAAAAAATGTTTCTTACTTTAGCCTCAAACATGTATTTAACATTCATCTCTCAGATATGGATATAAATAAATGTAGAAGTCTTTAAAAAGTAACTAGGCTGATTTGAATCATTTAATATCATTAATTGAGCCCTTGCATAGTACATTGGAAAGTTATTTCCATTCTGCCCATTTTAAAAATTTTAAGTATGTAGCATGCAGTGCTGGATCTTTTCAAGTTTATCAATTGAAATTATTTTTCTTTCTCATTGCCCACCTTCTCTTCTTGTTTCTTATTTTTTTTTCTTATCCATCTTCTTATTCCTCCTGAAAAAATCTTTAATTTAATTTGAAGTTCTTATAGTCCTTAATATTTATTCTAACATGTTTCCTTAAAGATGAACCAAAATAGAGGAATAATTGTATAGTGATTCTCAGCTATAAATAACTGTTTGCCAGTGGAAAATGCTTATATATTTATTCTTGTGTGGAACGTAATTATCTCCTCCTGCTGTAACTCCTGCTGTAATTATATCCTCCTGCTGTAACTCCTTTCTCCATGCAATGAATCACCTGCTAGATGATTATACTAAGAACTTGGTTTCATCCAAAACATTGGTGTAGTCACCAAGAACTTTGTAAAAGAATATTTTCTGTTCAGGTGTGGAGCTAGATGTAGTAATGACAAAGTCAGACAACCTCAATTTAATGCTGTTCTCCTTATTCCATCTAAATAAAGCATGCCTCAGAGGTTGTTTGACTGGAAATTGTGCTGAGATCAGGTAGAATTTTGGCAAGTAGGATAGTGAAGGTGGGGGAAGGGACTTGTACCCTATGTTATTGCTTGTTAGTTACTTCAGGCCAAGTTTTATATAAGGAGCTATGAAGATCCTCTTCAAAGTTTAGAATGCCTTCAAGCATTTTGGGTCCTCCTTGCCTGATAGAATAGCTTGAACTTTGGTAATTGTGTCACTGATACTTAGAGCATTTGGTTTGTCTTAAAATCATAGCAGGAAAAATTGAGACTTGCTCTGAAATGAACATAAGAAAGGATTTGGGAGCATCCCAAGATCCCCACTTACTGATAATTACACATTTGTGGTATTTCCTCCCACTAGGGATGGATGTTGGTTGGTCTGAGTGTCCACAGAATATCTCAGACACAATAACACATCTGTCTTGAGATTATGCTATAAAAGTCACTGATGACTTCCATTTTTACTCATTCTCCTCTCATTTTGGAAATACTTGCTCTGGGTGAAGCTGTTTGCCATGACATCAGCTGGCTACCATCCCTCCTACAGAGAAAGGAATTGTAGCCTCCTTCTAACAGTGAAGAGTGTCAGTCTGAAAATCTAGTTCCAGTCCCAGTCAAGACCACAGATGACTCTAGTCCCAGTCAAAAGTTTTACTGAAACTCATGAATAAACACCCAGTCAAGACAAACATCCTGACCCTCAGAAACAGTGAGAAATAATATAGCAGGTTTAATGGTGGCTTCCCTCAAAGATACATTCCTTGAGAATATGAATTCAATATTGTTTGGTAAAAAGGTCTTTGCAGATGTAATTGAGTTAAGGATCTTGATATGAGATCATCTGGAGTAGGGTGTCCTTGAAATTCTAAGAGAGGAAAGAAGAAAGACATGTATAGAAGGTGGCAATGAAAGATTGAAGCCCAGGTTGAAAGATGAGTCTGTAAGGCAAGGAACTCAAGTACAGCCAGAAGATCCCAGAGACTAAGAGTGGGACATGGTATGAATTTCCTCAGGGTCTGCAGAAGAAATCACACCTCTTATACCTTGATTTTGGATTTAAAACCTACATATATATGAGAGAATAAATTGCTGTTATCTTAAGTCACCCAGTTTGTGGTAATTTGTTGTGACTGTTCTAGAAAACTGATCCAGATAATAAGTGATATTTCTCTTTAGGTACTAACATTCGGTATAATTTTTTAATTCAGCAACAGATAACTAACTCAGATTTTGCTATCTGTAAGTATGGTGCTTTTGTAACAGCTGCTTTTAAGTGGGAGTAGCGCTGGAAATCGGTATTGAGCAATAACTGGAAGGACTTTAACAGAGCAGTGTTAAAGTCTAAATTGCTTTGAACAGACCATTAGAAGAATTGTGGACTTTGAGGAGGTTGCCAGTGAGAACTTTAAAAATGTGAGAAAAACTTTCTTGGAAGATGGAAGAAAGGAAAATTCTTTTATGTAATGGTACAAAAGTTAGCAATACTCTTGCCTGCAATAAGGGAGAAAGTAGAAAATGTGTCCAATGAACTGTGTGATCTAGCTAAGGACATGCTTTGCCAGTGTGCCGAAGGTGTTCCTGCTTTCTTCTTGGTGTTTTAAGTAAAATGTGAGCCTAGAAAGAAAATCCAAAAGAGGGTCTTTTAAAAATGAACGAGCTAAGAATCATGGTTTTGAAAACTATCAGTCTCACCAGATGGCAGACAGTGCTAAAGTTAAGAAATGCCTTTTTGAACAAAGATCAGATCCAGGACACTATATAAAATGTATGGCCAACTATAAAACCAAAGGAAAGGTATGAATATTAAATTATTTGTTAATTGGCAGTAACATTTAAGAGTATTTTTCAGTGAGAAAAAAACCCCTCTAAAGTATTTAAAGGGAACAACCCATAGGTCTTCTCAAGCAAACAGTAAAACTTGTGAAAAATCTAAGAGCATCGCTCCTCAGTAGAAGCTCAAGGTAGAGGAGGAAGTGTTTTATGCATGGGTTTTTGTCTATATATCTGTATCTATTTTTCTATAGATCAGTGGAACCTAATGTAGATTATA
Source organism: Sciurus carolinensis (assembly GCF_902686445.1). Classification (NCBI taxonomy): domain Eukaryota; kingdom Metazoa; phylum Chordata; class Mammalia; order Rodentia; family Sciuridae; genus Sciurus; species Sciurus carolinensis. The sequence goes on from NC_062224.1 coordinate 95,437,420, forward strand.
AGAGAAGATTTCACCATGTCTTAGGTGTTTTGAGAAATGTGAGTGCCTTTTACCTGTGAAACAGGCATGGATCATTAAGAAGCAAGGGGCATAATGTGTAAGCCAGCTTCAAAGCCTCACTTAAAAAAACCTGATCCTCTCCCCACCCAATGTACCAGTTTCCTGTGTGGCCAAGAGAAGAGATGATGTGCCATGTCTGAGAAAGATTATACAACACACTGAGCTTCTTGGTTAGTCCTCTCTTTCTCTCTGACTGCTCCCTTTGGTAAAAGTCAGGCACCATGCTGTCAAAGTCATATGGAAAGATCCACAAGGAGAAGAACTAAAGCCACCTGCAAACAGTCTTGGTCAAAGCTCGAATGTAACCTAATGAGAGCTATTAAACCTAACTTCCCAACTAAGCTACACCTGATATTCTGATCTTCAAAACTATAAGATAACATTACACACCCACACATATATATTTGTCTTCAGATAGTAAAGTTTGGGTCCTTCATTAAAGAGAAATAGAAATAATACAGTGGAAAAGTACTCAGTGATGAGATTAGCAATAGGCAAAAGGAAAGGACATCTCCTTCGGTGGTATGAAGGAAAAAGAGGCATGTCTTTAAGCCACCAGGACAATTTGAACTGTACAGGTCAACGGTCATTTCTTTAGTGCCCATCATTCTCAGCAAAGTGCTAGGCACTTAAAAGACTAAAGTATAAACACTGCGTTGTTAATGCTTTTGCAAAGTCTGATCTAGAAAGAATTCCTATTTACTGCCTTTCTTCTTTTTCTGTTTCCTTCTTCACCTCTCCCTCTTTTCTTCCCTCTCTCCTCTCTCTTCCATTCTTTGTTTCTCCTCCACCTCCTCTCTACCTTGACTAAGTACTACATAGAATATCGTCTTCACAGGATGTTCATTTTTGATTTCTGGAAAAGGAAGTCAACACTTCATTGCATGCTGATTATGAACCAGGCTCCCTACCAGAAAATAAGGCTTTAATTTAAAAACCAAAAAAACCCAAACAAAATATCAAAACATTACTAAGAATATATATCTAATTATACTCATAACCAAGAGAAAAAAAGATAATTTCTTTTAAAAATGCGACTGATTTCTTATTAATTTTCATTAAAATTGCAGTTGTGATATTAAAATAAATAAGACATGCATGTCTCCTTTTAATTCAACAGCTATTGAGCCATATTTCATTTTGGCTTACTTGTTTCAAATATGTTTGGTGATGTGACATGAAATCTGTTATATGTTTATAAACATGAACTTATTAACTGATTAGGAACTTCAGAATGTTGTAGAGTATTGCAATTTACTATGTACATCTGCTTAAGATCCACAAGGAGGAGGGGAAATGAATTAAGAATTGATATAGAATGGCAGTTGTAGCCCCTTTAGGGACTACTGGAATAGTGTCCTCTCAATAAATCAGTCTTAATAGCTCCCAGAATAAATGGACCTTGAAGAAGCAGAATTAGAAAAAAAATATTCACAAAGTTTCTTGTAATGTCAAGATCTCTTTCAAAATAGAGCATATAATTCTGATTAGGAACAAATAGCAGGAGGCAGGCATTGATCTAATTATCTGTTGATTAAGCACATCAGCATGATTATGTATGTATGCATGAACACATACATACACACATGCAAATATAGACATTTGTACAAATATGTATAAAATAGTTATCTGCAATATACATAACAGACATTTAAAATACATACTTTTTCTATTGAAATTCTATTTTTGAATTATTTACACTGAGGAAAAATAATTGTGAATGTTCCCTTCATTTAGGATAAGTAATCAAAGTTATTTTATCTTGAAAATTTTAAGCAACACCTGTTCTTAATTTTTAAGATTTTGTAGTTCAAAAGTATCACCACATTCTATTTAAAACTGCACTTATATTCTGAAACTATTCCTATACAACAAATGTGGTACAGTCATACAGCTAGTTAAACAGATGGTTATTTATTTTAAATAATTATAAATTCAGAAAAGTGTGATATTGTTATATTACTATCAACTTTAAAGTGAAAATGAAGTGTCATTTTTAATTTAGCTGTAACCCCTTATGAAGCCTCAAAATTAACCAAATTTTACAATCTCTTTGGGATAGATTCTTTTAAAGATTCCTTAAGGAACAGGAAAAGAAAAAATATATGTTTTTATGTGTAAATGTATACATATGATACACTATATATAAATGAAATATATAAAATTATATACTATATGATTTACATACATAATATATAAAATAACTGTAGATTATACATACCATGTGATTTAGTGAGCTTTTCTCGCTGTGACCAAAAGACCTGACAAGAACCATTTTAAGGAGGAAAAGTTTATTTATGGCCCCCAGTTTCAGAGGTCTCAGTCCATAGACTGCTTGTTCCATTCTTAAGGTCGAAAGTGAGGCAAAACATCATGGTGGAAGAGTGTGACAGAGAGAAGCCACTCACATGATGATCAGGAAGCAGAAAGAGAGAGAGAGAGACTCCACTCCTCAGATACAAAATATATAACCCAAAGGCAAGTCTCCAATGACCTACCTCCTCTAGCCACAGTCTATCTGCCTTCAGTTACCACCAAGTTAATCCCTGTAAGGGGATCAATTCACTGATTGGGTTAAGACTCTCATAACTCAATCTTTTCACCTCTAAACCTTCTTGCATTGTTGCACACATGAGTTTTTGGAGAACTCCTTACATCTAAACCATAACAACATGTAAAAATGTAAATAATTTACATTAACATATGAAGAGTGATGAGAACTATTCTTTTTAACATGACCCACATTGTAACTCAACTTCAAGATATTTTAAAATTATAATTATTAACAGGTACCAATGTCACAGATTAATAGAACTCACTGTGATATTTTCCTAAAAGCATACAACATACATTGATCATGTTCATCTACCCTTCTACCCTTGCCTCCATACTCTCCTCCCCACCACCAGTAGCACCCTTAGCAATAATCCCTGTTCTATTTTCAGATCATCAATTTCTCTCTCTCTCTCTCTCCATCTCTCCATCTATCTTCCTCTCTCTCTGCATCTCTCCATCTATCTTTCTCTCTCTCTCTCTCTCTCTCTCTCTCTCTCTCTCTCTCTCTCTCTCTTTCTGCTTTAGTTTCTATAAATGAGAGGAAAATGTGATTCTTGTCTTCCTGTGTCTGGCTTCTCTCAGCTAACATAGTGTCCTCCAATTCCATCCATTTTCCTGCATGATCAATGCATGATGTATGCCTATGTGTTGCTTCTTTGGTTGTGATTAGTGAATTTGATCACAGTGCATACCATGTCAGAATCATACAAGAGCGGGGACACTAGCAGTTCAGGCAGGTATAGTAGAAATTACAGAGTATATGATGTGCACCTTGTGTGGTTATTCTTGGGACCACATGACATGGGGTCTTCTATCTGATGATGGATGTTTCCTCACGCACTATTGATATTGGTTCTGTATTCCAATTGATCTTGGGTGTTGGCTGCTGCAGTAGTGATGAGGAAGCCAAAGCAAATGTCCTTGGATTAGACATTGGTGTGACAGGTTCAGGTGCTCCACAGGGAGAGGCAGGGTCAGGAATAATAGCACTCCCTCTGTAATACTCACAATCCATCTGATCAGCAGTGTTTGATCAGACAAGGTGTAGAGGCGATGCAAGGGTCTTCTGTAGGTGCAGCAGCAGCAACAATTGTGTTATTGTCCTTTGATGCTATTGTAAGTATGTCTGCCCACAAATGGGACCTCAGACTCCCCTAGCTATTCATGGCTGGGGATAGGGTAACAGCCAGGGTTTTTCTTGCCCTACCTCCTCCATTGATTCTTTCAGCTGTAGTTCCTGCCAGGAATCAACGGGGAGTGGGTAATGGTTGGAGTTTGGTAAATCTTCTCTTAGCCAAGATGCTTGCAGGAGCAAGGGAGACTGGAATCTGGCTCATACTGGGCAAAGTTTCTTTCTGGGCAAAGACCTTCTTAAGCTATAGCCAGGTTCACAGTGGCCTTTCTCAGAACTGTCCCAGCCCACCTCTGTGGGTGGGAGAACAGTGGAATTTCAGAGTTCTTTCTCCATTTTGTTAGTAATAAGCACCTGTGCATGGTGCTGAGAGAGGGTGGCAGAAACCTTGAGGGCCATTGCCCTCAGTTCTAGCATCCACATAAAACCAAGGTGACCGGACTTTTCCCTGGTCTCAGAGAGCAGGCTCCCTGATCCCTCAGCCCTTGGGGATGGCACCCTCCACCTCTGCACACATTGCACTGTACATTCCCCTCAGGGCAGCACTCTCAGAGAATTTGTGTCAAGGGCCACTCCACAAAGCCATGCCTGGCTCCTGGTCAGTCACCCACTGAGCCCATGCAATGGAATGTCAGCAGAGTCCAGAGATGGGAATATGAGCTTCTAAATGCTAATGCCTTCCATATGCCAGTGGCTCTCCATCTCCAGCCTCTCCCTTGATCCTCATATGGAATGCAAACTGCCACTTAAGCCTTATCTTTCACGACACAGCAGCACCTCAAACTACATGACTAGTGTCAAAGTCCCTTAATCTTTCCTCTTTCTGTAACTGGCACTATCACTTTTCCAGATGCTCAAGATAATCTCTAGTTATTATTTTACATTAAAATCTGAAATCAAATTCTGACAAGTATCCTTCTAAAATATTTCCTAAATCTGCCACCTCATTCTCTACCTCTTCTCCAACTCTCATTAGTGTAAAACAACAACCAAAAAAAAAAAAAAAACCTCTCAACTGAATTATGAAATTACTCTACCTTTCTGATCTTTCTGTTTTTTTTTTTTTTTTTTTCCTTACTGCCACTACAATACAGTTTGCCAAATCAGAGGGATTTTTGCAATTAACATTTAAAATCTTCCAATTGCTTCCTATTTTGTATTTCAAACCAAGTGTTCTCACCATGGTCTGTAAGGCCCTATAAAACTTCACTTCAAAACTAAGGTAAGAAAATTGTATTAGATGATACTAGAAATGTATGCATAATGTGAAGGGCTCTTGATGACACACCAAAAAAATTGAGTTTTATTCTGTAGTCTAAAATTAATTTGTAAAAGAACTTAAGAAAATGGGCATTGTCAAATTTACCTTTTCAAATGATTCTGACTCTCACCAGGAGAATTACTGAAATGAGAGAGTAATGACATAAATATGCTTATGGAGCCTGCTAGGGAACAGCAGGAGCAGGAGGCTGATGCTGTGGAAGCCCAGTGAGCCCAGTGAGCCCAGTGAGTCCAGCGAACTCTTGCCCTAATGTTGCTGCTCAACAACATGGTCCTCTCCTACAACACGATCCTCTTTTACACACTATCTTTTCATCTTTTACAATTTGTTCCTCTTCTTTGTACACATGGAAACTTAAAGTGCAAAATAACATGAATAACCATTAATAAATGTGTCGATGATACACTTACTTCTATAAATGAGAAAACTAGATGCTGAGAGAGTAGGAACATTCCTCATGTTATGCCCCAAACAGTGGAGACTGGTTTAATTTTTAAATTTTATATAAACATACATAATTTTATGAGTGTATACTTAGATAGATTACTACAGAATTTGAGACATTTACAACTGAAGGAAAATTTTCAATATCCTAAGATGAAGGCAAAGCAATTATTAATTTCTGTGTTTTCAGAAGAGGTAAGTAAAATGTACTACCAAAGTGAAATTAATCAAATAGCAGAAATAAAACTGGAATTTAGGTTTCCGGGTTACTATTCCACCTCATTTTCTGTGGTGTTACATAACAAGTCCACAGGGTGCATCATGACACAAGACCTCAAGTATTAAATGTAGTGATTGCTTCTCAATCTCCATATTAGGCTATGAAGGAGCCTAAAGATAGATTCCCTAAGAAGAAGAAAGAAAGAACTGGGCTCATTAACTTACATTTTATTGATATGGAAGCATATTTTGCATTACAATTAAACTCAAATATCACTACTTCATTTAACATTTTTTTCTTCAACCAGGAAATTTGAATGTCTATTAATGACATAATAAAAAAGAACAATTGCTTTTTATGTTTAATAAAGTACTATCTATAATATTTTATTTATATAGTATTATCCTTTCCATTTTAAACTAGAAGATATAAAATAATTCTCATTTATATTAGTATTCCCTTAGATAGTCTTTCAGAGAGAAATCCTAGGGAGATTGGAATAAGGCCTCAAATCATGAATACTAAGTAGATCCAGTGCAGCAGTGCTCAGATCAGCTCCTTAAAACTAGGATGGCAGTAAAATACATGATTAGCATTGTGAATTTGAGGAAAGTTTGTCTCTACATTCTAAGGAATTCTTTGTTCATTTTCTAAAGGGTTGTTTATTGGGGAGCAGTTAAGCACATAGGTTCTTTCAAAGCCTGGTTCTGAAACTGTCTAGATATGTAACCCTGGACAAGATAATTAACCTCTTCATGACTCAGTCTTCTCCTTTACAACTCTCCTAATGGAGTTGTTGTGATTATTAAATAATCAAATTTTATATGGTACTTCACACAAGAATAAATTTTATAAAGAACACAGAAAATGTTCTTTATATAAATGTTCTTTGTTATCATTTCTAAAATAATTAAAACAGATTTGAAAGAAGTTTGCCTCCTCTCCCTCTTTCCCCACAAACTTCTCTTTTATTTTCTTTCTTCTTCTTCTTCCTTTTTTTTTCTTTCTGTTACCTCTCCCTCCCCTGAACCTTAACTAAAAAATAAACTGCAAAGCTTACACAAACAGCTCTCAAAGAAATTCCTTTGAACTTGCACCAATATCATCAAGCAAGGGCAAAGAATTGGAACAATCTGAATGCTTCCAGCACTTTTAGATGAGAGAAACTGCAACCTGAGCCAAAACATAATAACATGTGCTCTCTCTTTTCCTTGTCCTGTGAAACTCCAAACATTCTTTGGCTCAGGAAATTCCCACCACCAGTTGCTCCTTGCTGCATATCTGCTGAATCAAGTCTTTATCTTTGGTCTGAGTTACATGAACATTTTTCTTGACATCCTCTGCTAGACTGAGGAGTTCACTAGAAGCAAAATCATTGCTTTCTTCACCCTGGCATCCCTAGTGCCAGGCTGGCACATAGAAGATGCTCCATTTATATTTGTTGGATGAAAGAATGAGTATTAGTTAGTAGAGAAAGAGATGATAAGCAAAGAGGAAGAATGCAGTAATCCGGCAGATGCCATAATCACATGGCAAAGGAAGCTCATTGGCTACATACATCTACGGTTTAGCAGAATTGTTTTGAAAAATCAGAGAGGTCGGAGGAACATATTTGGTCAATGGAAAATTGTTCACTTTTACCAGACAATATGTAATGAGAGGGAGTAGTGAGGTTAGAGAGATAAGAAGTTCTCAGGACTTAAAAGGCATTGTATGCCTGAAGTGAAGACTAAATCTTAAGGTTAAAAAAGAAAAAAAAAAAAAATCCAGAAACAACATTAAACAACCAAACTCTTCTTAAGAAAAGGTGTAATATTGTTGGATTCTTGCTTTTGAAAGGTCAGCAGGACCACAGTGCAGAAAATGGATCTCAAGTAGAAAAACACTTGAGGTAGTGAGAACAAATAGGAAAAATTCAGGAGATGTGAATAGTGGGTGAGTAGAAATTTGAAGAAAGACAGAAAATGGGTAGATTCAAGAATTATTTGGAAGGTATAATTGAAATAAGTCTTTAAACTTTTTGACCCCAACCCAAAACATAAAATGCAGTCAATGTTATTCTTCCCTCTGTGGGAGTAGTGAAAAATTCCAAACAACAAAAGAATGCATTATTGATTCTGATATTTTATGTTCTTTTTTACTTTTAATCTATTATTACCTGCTCAATTGATTTTATGACTCATTATAGGAGCAAATAAAAATAAAATCATTTATCTATGTGATTTTAAGATCAGATGTGAGAGTTCTAAAGTAGGAATGCAGGATGGCAGATAATTTCTTATTTAGACAAGTATATGGTGATAGGAACTTTCATACTTTTGGAATAAGAGGCAGCTCAGTTTGGGGGTTCTGTATATTTCTTTTAAATCCTCTAGGATTTTTAGTAGTGGTATATGATACATGACTATATATTGTTAGAGAATTTATGAAGTAATTCTGGGCTAGATATGGATACAGAATGTCCTGTAAATCCAGAATATCTGGATTCCAGTTCTGACTATAGCAATTTCCAGCTATAAAATAATGGGCCAGGTCATTTTTTCTTTGTAAGCCTTTGTTTCTTTATATACGTATACAATGAATACAATGGCATTGCAGGTGGATACAGAGTAGGAGTTTCAGGAATGATTAGAAATGATGCCTGTGAGGTTTTTAACATAGAACTGGTCCTTGCAAGTGATTAATAAATATTACCTATTACTACTACCTTCTACTATTTCTATTTTTAGAGTCCCAGAATATATTATAGACTAGCAGTTTGGAGGCTGCTTCAGTTCTTACCTCTTTGATTCTAGGACCATTGTGCAACTTGTCTCTGCTCGTATCAGTTTCCCTGCCTGCAGCATTGCCAAGGAACAGAATCTTTATCAATGAGGGATTGCTCCACCTTACCCTAACTTCTACCTGTTGAGGAAAAGCCAAACTATGAACCAATTAATGATTCTTTAAAGCTGTAAATAATGCAACTCAGAATTTTGGGTGGCTGAAAGGGAAGATCTCCTAATTTTCTCAACAAGAAGTTTATAGGTCGAGCGTTGGTTCAGGGGCTTACCAGCACAATCCAGTACAGAGGCTATTCTACTCCGCCATCTTTGTATGTTGACCTGAGCTATTCTTATTGTCTGGTGTTTTCCAGAGGAGTGTTTCAATTATCAACATTACATCTACATTCAAAGATATAGGTAAGATATCACACAAGTCATTTACATTCCATTTTTAATCAAGAAAGCAGTACTCTTTCTAATGGTCATCTGGGTGACTTTTTAATCTGGATTTATTGGCTCAAGTTTGTCATTCCTAGCTATACGGAAGTCTAGGAAACTGGGCAACAGTTTTGTAATGCTTAGCTTTTGCAGTGGTTCTTGACTATGGCAAGCCATTAGTGTTATCTGGGAAGCTTTAAAAATACTGAGTAAGTATTCCATTGTTAAGTCCTTGAGGTAAGTTTATTGCTGCCTTAATTAAAATAGGGATCATGTTTTGGGGTTACAGTGTTGTGCATCATGCCCCCTGGAGTTGTGCAGTATAGAAACTGCATGATGACTCAGAAAACCCTACTGTTGGTAAGAAGAAAAGAAAAAGGAATACTATGTAAGGAATTAAATGTGTCTGCCATCGATGGTAAATACAAAGCCTGGCAAGCAGAATATAATTAATCAGATATCTGGACAAGGTCCCAGAAATGGACAGGGACCAATTCCTGTGGCAGTTAATGAATTTGGCTGGGGAATATCTCATTTTAACATGAATTTGTTTTTTAATAGAAGGGCATGCCCTTTTATCAAATGTAATTGATAGCTTTCTAATAAATAGAGAAATTTAGATAAGTTATTTTTTTTAATCAATCAGAGATTATATTCACCCACATGTGACTGAGAAGGTAACATCCTATCAATGAATGGTAACGAATGATTTGTTAATTGGACGAGACAGCAAATAGGCTTAGAGAAACATTAACAGCTAGGTGGTGAACAGAAGGAAAGAGAGCTGAGAAGTGATCAGAGCAAAAAACCACAGTCTTTAGGGAATACCAATTCTGTTGGTTCACCATTAACACATGAAGAATTTGGAGTTTGTCTAGCAACTGGAGTTTTTGGGAAATGATAAGGTTTTTGCTGAAACGATTATAGCAAAATACTTGAAAATAGAGTTAAAAAGTAGTTGGATAGATGAGAGTTCAATGAAAATTGGAAGGTGCAGGGTTGAGAATTCTTCCAAGATCATGATGTGTAAAGGTGAAGATCGTGATTATATGATATTTTCAGGAAAACTCAACGTTGGGAATTAATTCTTTTCCTTTTTCATATAATATGAGAGAGCTGAGATTGCTTGAATAACCATGAGGACATATGAAAGGAGAGAAATGAGACATGGAAGCAGAAAAGAAAGGGAAAAATAGATAAATAGATAAGACCCTGAGGAAAGGAAGGCAGAAACCCACATGAGCAGAGCTATGGTTTAGTGTGTCCCCCAAAAGTTCATGCAATGGAAACTTAAAACCCAAATTCATATGTAATAATATTTGGAGGTGAGACCTTTGGGAGTTAATTAGGATTAGATGAGGCCATCAGAGTGGGGTTTCTGGGATGTCATTAGTGGCTTTATAAGAAGAGGAAGACCCAAGTTAGCAGGTTTTCTCTGTTCTTAGACTTCTAAGCCTCCAGAAATGTCACCCAGTCTGCAGTATTTGTTATAGCAAGAGAAAACATGCAGGAAAGGAAAGACTAAAGGATGCTATTCTCACAAAGTGCTGCTTGCAAGTTTGGACCTTGGCTGACATCAGGGCATGTTGATTTAAGGAGAGTTCTTCCATTCCCAGAATTGTTCAGTGGCTCACTCTGCCTAAGATCTTTGTGCAAATAAATGGTTTGTGCTAAACACCTGCTTTCCCTCTGGGAACCTATGTGCTAGGCAGAATATCTGCCCCTAATAAAACCACTAGGCTCTGAATCCCTAATGAACTTCCTCACAGATAACATTTCATGCCTGTTGTCACAATTCAGTATTAAAGGAACTAAGAACATTGTGATAGCTTTACTAAGAGATCTCAGAGGCATGCACTAGTGTCCTCTGAATTTTGCCCTTCTCACCTTTTACTTTGTGTCCTTTTCTGTGTAATAAATCACCACCATAGACCAACTACATATCATGTCTTATGAGTCCTAGTGAATTTTTGGCACTTGGGGTGGTCTCAGGACTCTATGACATACTACAGAATTGAACATCTAGGTTGTGTTTAAAGATAAAGAATACCTATTCCACTATAATTGGAATGTAGAAGACAGGCTAAGGTAACAGATTTTATTGAATTAAGTTGCGAGTGTTTATTTTGTATAGTCACCTGATGAAAGTAAATAAGGAAATTTTAGAAGATATTTTAAAAAATGAAAAAGTTTAAAAATAATCTGTTAAGAGATCTAAGTAATAAAATATAAATAAATCAAAGAGTACTAAGGACCTAGTTGCTCTGAAAATCATGAGTTTATAAGTCTACAGCAGTGTGTATGTGTGTGTGTGTGTGTGTGCGCGCGCGTGCGCACGCACGCACATATGTGTGTAGGTGACTATTTTAATCTAGCAGCTCTGAGAATCCTGTGTGAAGATCAGAGTAGCTGACTGAAGTGTTTTAAAGTCAGTGATTTGTTAAGAATTTTCAAATTCATGATGATAAGGAAATTTACTGGAAATGAGCTTAAGTGATCAATGTCAAGCAACAAGATAGAAGACTCCATTAAAAGCCTACCAACAAAGAAAAACCCAAGACCAGACAGATTCTCAGCTGAGTTCTACAAGATCTTCAAAGAACAGTTAACACCAATACTCTTCAAGTTATTCCATGAAATAGTAAAGGAGGCAACCCTTCCAAACTTATTCTCTGAGTCTAGTATCACCCTATTACCAAAACCAGACAAAGACACATCAAGAAATGAAAACTTCAGACCAATATCCCTGATGAACATAGATGCAAAAATCTTCAATAAAATTCTGGCAGATTGCATACAAAAACATATTAAAAAGCTAGTGCACCACAATCAAGTGGGGTTCATCCCACAGATGCAAAGTTGTTTCAATATATGGAAATCAATAAACATAATTCATCATATTAATAGACTTAAAGACAAAATCATATGATTATCTCAATAGATGCTGACATAATTTCTTAAATCATCACATCCACCCCATATATTCATGTCCACAACAGTTAACTAACCTCCAGAAATTTCACTGATTATCAAATCAAATGAAATTTAAATATCATTCTAAGACTCTTTCCCCCTTTCACCATTTATTCTTGAAGTAAGAAAGGAAGAGGCAAGTCAGTTGATACTTCTTTTTTCCTTAAAAGGTAGGGTTGTCTCTGGGTTTTATGTAAAATGTCATATGAGTGATTTAATTTGTAAGGTGTCTGCTGTTTTAAGCCTAACAAATACTTTGTGAGGTCATTTTGCCTAACTGTTCTGATATCTTTGAAATACCATACCATGTTAGTCCTTTCCCAATCTATAAAATGCTGTCATACATTTTAATAGCTCTGTTTTATATTTGGCCTTTTAAAAGCATCATGCTTTATGGTCCATCAACTACATAGTGGCAAAAATCACAGATATTTTGTCCATGGCTTGAGCTATTCTCAGACACTTCCATTTCACTTGTGTATGCTCTCCCTCTCCACCATAGGAGTATAATCTGATGAATGTTAAGTCTGGGAAAATATGAAGTTAGTGGTACAATAGAAAAAAAAATGCAGCAAGATATATGTTTTATTTGAGAGACATTTATTAATAAGTGTACTGTTGCCAACTATTCTCATTTCCATGCAAATATCTAACTCATTGAAAGATCCATATTTCCATTAAGCAAAAGGTAAAATTTTGTCCTAGATCATGAGACCAATCCAATCAAGTTTAGCAACTCACCTCAAAGCAGTTAATCTGTGTATTTTGCAGCCAACTCTAAGCCTATTTTGAATTTTTTAAGTCAATTAATGTACATTTAACTTTTAGACAATTATAACTGTCTGTTTAATGTATATAGAGAGCAAATTTTCAGATAAGAAAAAGACATTCAAAGGAATAATCAGGTAAGACACATTTATGTGTTTAGAGGCATATTTGTGAACTGCTACTGTGCTGCATTCAGCATATTGAATTGAGTCATTCTTTAAATTCCTGTCTGTGTCTAAGGTTAGCCCTTTTCCAATTCCTTTTGGTTTTTAGAGCATTATCATGTCTGCCTAGCTATGTATATGAGATTCTTGCTTTCCAAAATGTAAGATGCATCCTTATAATCAACCCCTAGTGATTTTATATAACCAAGAAGCATTTTAAAAATATTTATTAGGAAATTAATTTGGTCAGTATCTACTCTGTAGAGCATTATCCTGGCTCTGCATGTGCTCTGCATGTGATAAATAAAATAATCAAGGAACACATGTGATGTGAGAATTCAATGAGAATCATGTATCTACCTTATGAAAATCAAGTAATGATTCCCATAGAAGTTCACACTTAGCTGACCCTCAAAGGAAAAGATAGTCACAATTTAAATTTTGTTTATTCAAAGCAATTTTAGTAATAATAATAATGATAAATGATAAAAACAATAATTATTGTTCTTATTGTAACAATAGGGTGACAGTGTAAAGTAGAACAAAAGACCAGGATCCTTTTTATCAATGTTTTCTTTTTAAGTTTTGCATTAATTGTATACAATTTTTTTGATCTTTTGATTCAGAAAATTTCTCCTGCATTTTGTATTTTCCTTCTATATGTTTACAGTTTTAAAGTTTATGGTTAGCTCCGTAAATGCATGTAGAGAGCAAACCTTAGATGAAGCAATTTTAGTAATAATAATAATGATAAATGATAAAAACAATAATTATTGTTCTTATTGTAACAATAGGGTGACAGTGTAAAGTAGAACAAAAGACCAGGATCCTTTTTATCAATGTTTTCTTTTTAAGTTTTGCATTAATTGTATACAATTTTTTTGATCTTTTGATTCAGAAAATTTCTCCTGCATTTTGTATTTTCCTTCTATATGTTTACAGTTTTAAAGTTTATGGTTAGCTCCGTAAATGCATGTAGAGAGCAAACCTTAGATGATGGCGTAATATTCATCTTTGTGTTTATGGTGTGAGATGAAGGCTGACATTTCTTTATTTCCAGGAGAATATCTAAATTTTCCAACCACATCTGTTAAGTGACACAATTCAGATCGATTCTTTCCAGTCCCTTGAATCACTTTTTCTTGTAGGTAGAAAGTAACTTTTACTCAGGCCATTGTTAGGCCTACCACTGAGGATCCTTTCTTTTCATTATTCTAATAAACGTCTTAGATATTTTCTTTTTACTTTTCTGAGAAATGTCTTAACAAGAGAAGAGCATCGCTATGGGAGTAGGATCTTAAATGTCTCCCAGTCCTAATCCTCACAGTTCCCTTTGTCCTATGCGTATGTAGATATTAGGACATTTTACTCCACATGTTTATGTCATATGTTTCAGACATTCAGAATCCACAATGCTGATTTCTGGACTGCTTTAACTATTTCCTGTCTTTCTACAGGTCTGGAAATTTCCAGCCGCCTCGGATTTCCTGATCTTGTTTCTCTGTCTCACCTCAGTAAGATTGCTGCGATCTTTTTAGCATTGTTGCTTCTTTGTCTGGACCATACCAGAGGCAGAATATATCTGGAATCATTTCCCTTCCAACCAGAATCACAATAGATCTATGAGTCAGTGTCTGAAAACGGTTATTATGTAGGCACTGTCTATATATGTTAGTTTTTTAAGGTGGGAGGATAAATAAAATTCTACTTACTCTGTCATAGCAGCAAACCTAGGCTAATGTTTTGAACTTAATGTTTCTACTGATTCCATGAGGAACACATTTTTCACATTTTCCTAATTAAAAAATTGATATTCAGAAAAGTTAAGAAAATTTCCTAAGTTCAAACTGGTAAGAAGTACTTAAATCAAGTTGTCAAATTATTTTGGAGCCACATGAGTTTATATTATCTCAACTTGCGAACATTTTGATGAAAAAGAAAAAAAAAAAAAGGACAACATACATACTGACAAGATGCATTGACAAAGTGACCGCCCATGTAGAAGCATGCCACACTGCTACAGATGTGGAGAGTATCTCTCTGAGCTTTTGTCCTAAAGTGGGACAGAGACAAATGATACAGGATACTGCCAAAAACACTGATTATGAAAACAGAAATTGCAGTTGTTTTAGGAAGAGCTTTAAAAATTATAATAATAAAATTTAATGACCAATCAACCTTAACCAAGAAAGTGGTATCAATTAATCTGTGTTTAGGGATACTGTTTTTTCCAACTCACTATAGAAATTCATAAGAAAATTCCTTTTATTTTCTAAATTGTAAAAAATAAATGAGAGCAGGGAAATTGCTTAGAGAAGAAATTTTTTTGGATAATTTGGATACTTAAAAGAGAAGAAATAGAACATGGAAGCTAAATGCCAGAAATAGATGGGGTGGAATTAAGGCAGAGTAAAAGATGATTCCAAATATGGACCAGTAAAAGAATGGTTGTATCTCATAAATAGTTTCAGCTCATTATAACATAAAATTTACATGAAATTATTAAAATTGGAGCATATAAGGTTAAGCAAAACAAGACAGACTCAAAAACATAAGTAGAACACGTTTTCTCTTATTTCTGGAAGCTAGAAGGAAAAAGAAATACAAATTACATCCCCAAAGTAGAAGGGAGAACATTAGGGTAGAGAAAGAGAATCTGGGAGAGAGTAGGGGAGCATAAGGGAGTAGGGAGTAAAAGTGATCAAATTATATTGCATGATATATGAATATTCCATAATGACACCCAAATTCTATAAAATTAATATGCAACAATAAAATATATTAAATAAGGAAGTTCAATTTTTCTTTCCATTTTTCTCTTACATAAAATAACTTACAAGGTATGCAGTCCAAAATTGGTACTGTGGTTCTACAACATCATCAATGAAACAGACTTTCCATCTTTTTATTCCACTATCCTAGTACACACTTCTATATTTAAACTTCCACCATATGGTTCAAGGTAATGTTTAAGAATTTCATTTAAAAAAAAAAAAAAAAAAAAAGAATTTCATTTATAACATCATCATTGCTAGAAGATGGAGTAACAGCAGGAGTGCAAACTGAGCTGGATCAGTCAGTCAGACTCACAATCCACTGCTACTTGCATCTCATTCACCAATATTTACTCATATCACCACACTGCTGATAAAGAGTCTAGGAAAATGTACACATTGATTAACAGCAGAATGTACTCTGCGAAACTCTGAGTTCTAATATTAAAGAAGATTAGAAGAATGAAAGTTGGGATAGATGAATATAATTTTCTATAGCAGTAAAGGTATGGGAGGAAGATCATGAATTTGATGTGGGTTATACTGAGTGTTTATGCGGTCAGTACATTTATATGATAATTTCAAGTGTGTAATGATAAATGTGGATTGAAGTACGATGCATATCAGAGTTATGTAGTATTTGGATAATATATTTGGAAGTAAAGTTGTTGAAGACACTGTCAGGGTCATAATGACTAATGCTAATGAGTGACTTTAACATGCTCCTGAATAAGGAAATATGTTATCGCTATCTGCGTGTAACCGTGTACACCAAGTCTACCTAGCAGTTTTATCTTCTGGAGCAGCATCTGCACAAATCTCAGTAGATAGCAACCTCAATCATTTTGTAGGCCTGTCCTGCACTCATTCGCTACTACTTGTCTCCTTTCTATTTCCCTAACTCTCCAGCACACTCCACCTGAGAGGTTTTGCTCTTGCTATTATTAGAATTGATCCTCTATGCCCTTGTCTCTGTATCTTCATGGCACAAATCCTTGTCACAGTGGAGTCCCAGTTCCTGGGCTGCCCTCACATAGAAGTTGTGCATCTTCTCTCTTTCTTTCTCTCTCTCTCTCTCTCTCTCTCTTTCTTTTTTCTTTTTCTTTTTTTTTTTTCTTTTGGTCCAGGGATTGTATCCATGGGTGCTTAACCACTGGGTCCCATCCCCAGCCCTCTTTTGTATTTTATTTAGAGACAGAGTTTCGCTGAGTTGCTAAGTGCCTCACTAAGTTACTGAGGCTGTCTTTGAATTCGAGATCCTCCTGCCTCAGCCTCCTGAGTGGCTGAGCTTACAGGTAAACACCACCATGCCTGGAAAACATCATCTCTATCTTTTTGAGTATAGTTCCTCTCCACATTATTCCCTACTCCCCTTGTCTCTATACTTCGTTTATAACATTTATTAATACTCATCATGTTGTATTTTATTTTTAAATTTGTATTAGGCTATATTTTAATTTAATGTTATTTCTGTTGTTTTATTCACTATTTTAATTACCCATGCCTGGGACATATGATAAGCTCAGAAGCTCAACCACTGCTTGTTCAATGGATCAATATGCTCAGCTTACTCCTTTACTTAAGGGGACCATATAAAACTTTCACAGAATCCTGTTCCACTAAGAAGGTATCCCTGCAGAAAGTTCTAGAGTCTGTCCTGATTTTAACTTGCCCGTCTAAGAGACCTCACTTGCCTCAGAAGTGGTGGAAGTTTTTCAGGAACTGATGCAATGAATTTTTTTCAATGCACATGTCCTGTAGATGTCACTAAAATTCATAAACATGTAAAAGCTTTGTTTCCCTTCTTACTAAACTAGTTTTGTTAAAAAATGGGAAGGTATTAATGATGTGTGTTACCTATTATGAATAAAAAAGTTTATAGAGAATGTATGTTTGTAGAATAATATATTTCTTATAGAACTACAAAATTAGGCAAATCTAGGATAAAAAAGCAAATTTAATGTATTTATTACAGGAATATAGTCCTGTATACTAAAAATTTTGATTTAATTCACAATTCTGAACATTTTGACAAGTTTATACTATTGCAACATTTTATCTTTTTCATATTATCAGTTTTCTAGTTTAATTACAGGAAAAAAACTTTCCCGCCAATCCATTTACTACAAATAAAAACAAGCAATTTCTAAGAAATAGTCTTAATGTAGAAAAACATATTTTTTCATTATTTTAATATGCTACCATATTGAATAAGCTTTTCCATTCACCTATTATAATTATTTTCAAATTTCATAGATGTTTTGAAAATGTTAATTTTGTTAGATGTTAAAGAGTTTTAACTTTATCACATATTTAGTGTATGACATAGCTCTGTTTTTTGAATTATAAAAACCTTGAATCATTTTCTTAAAATTAATTTAATAGAATCCATACTGATAATATAATCATCATAATAATTAGCATCGTTTTTTGGAGTTGTTACATTCTGGAACTTTATAGATATTATACTTATTTCTCATAATAATCTCTAAATTAGTTATTATATACCATGTTTTACAGATGAAAGCTATAGTTTAGATCTTGAAAATTCTCCAGAAATGTATGTGTTCAAGGCATGGTTACTGGACTATAGCACTTATTGGGAGTTCATGGAGCCTTTAAGAGGTGGGACCTAGTGGGAGGAAGCTAGGTCATTGGGGACAGGTCTTTGGAGGGGATTTTGAGCCCCCAGCCCTCTTCTCTATTTCTCTTTTGCTTTATAGCTGCCACAAGGTGAAAGACTCCTCTATCATGAACTCCTTCCATGGTGCTTCTACTGACCCATACATAGCAGGCTCAAGTGACCATGGACTGAAACTTTGGGCCAAAATTTTTCTTCCTTGTAAGTTGTTTATCTCAGGTATTTAGTTGTAGTGACAACTGCAACAGAAAGCTGACTAGTATAATAAGGAAAGTCGAAAATATGAAACTTAACCACTCCATAACTCATAAATGAAATTTCTGGTTCCCATCTCTGCATTATTGCTCACCTCCAATTTCTTCAGAAAACACTTGTTTGCTTTGTTTTTATATTTAATAAAATATAAATAAAGTTATATTAGAATAAAGTTATATTAGAGTTTTATATTTGAGAATGAAGTTATGCTAGGGCTTTATTTTTACAGCTTCTAGGGACCATTATTAAAATGACACTCAGAAGCAATGTTTTATAGTCCCTTAATTGTTTCACCATTTGCAGTTTTATCTCAAAAAGATTTTTGCATGATTGAAGAATTCTTTTCTGCCACATATCTCTAGGTCCTTAATATGTATACTATGTTTTAATGTGTTAACCTAGTAATATGAATACTGTTCTTTAAAATTATCTAAACCTTCACTTCTGACAGAAATTTACATCATTACTGCTATCAAATTTGTGTGCAATTTTTTTTTTTTTTTGGTCAAATCTGGATAATGTCAGTGAACAAACAAAATATAAGAGGTGACCTAGAATTTTTCTTTTTCAGATTTATATTCTATAAGAAGCTGCCTGGAAAGTCTTCAGAATTTAAATGCTGCAGATGATAGTTCCATCACTTACAGGTTTCACATTGGGGAAAGTGCCCCCGAATGGTAGTCAGATTTGTTGTGTGTTGTAGGAAGGGATGGGATGACACTTACAGGGGGTTATATTTTAAACATTTAGTGTTGGGAAGTAGAGATGATTTTATACAATCAAAAATGTATCTCACTTGGAGCTTATTAATTAGGAACTCACATTGGACCATTGGAGCATCCTAAAAGCAAGAGAGTTAACATTACATTCAAAGCAAAAATGTGTGGCAGATTGGCATTTTCATTCTCCTGCTTTAAGCAAGAAAAATTTCAGCCAAGATTTCTGACCTTAACATAAACCTCAATATAGAATACAATTCAAATCTGTCATTTCTTGAAGATTTTCAATTATTTTCAGGTGAGCAGAGGTTAAAGGTTTCCTTCTTGGCACTCTTTTCCCAAATGGCTCATATTCTTCCTCCCCTGAAAAATAGAAAAGGAATGTAACTTCTTAAAAGTAGGAGAGGAGAACAGATGAATAGTTAAGAAGGAAGAGTATGAGAATAAGAGAGGAAGATACATGGAAATTACAGACTCAGGAAGAAATTACAGATCCGAGGGAGAGAGGCAGGTAAAGATCAGTGAGAAGAAGGAAATGGGACAAGAAGTCTTAAGGGAGAAGTAAAGAGGACTGGCATGTAGTGGAAAAAGTTTCTCAAAACTTTTTTTTTTTTGGGGAGTTGTAATTAAAATACATTCTAATATTTAAATGTATTAAAATGAAAACTAGTATTTCTCTTACTGAATAGGCAAGGGCTGGTTATAAACAAATTAAAATTAATCATGATCCTTCTGTGAAACATGTACAATAAGATGAAGTAAAATATAAATTCATTTTTAAAAAATTTCTCCTTTTAAAAATTATTCTTCAACAGTCCTTTATCAGTGCTCTATTTTCCCTCTCTTTGACATTATTGCCTCATAGTCAGCTTGCCATACTGAAAGGTTTATAGTATCCAAATTGTATCTTAAAAGAATGGTTAAGCTGCTAGAAGATCAAAAACAAAACACATGCATACACATGCAAACCAGCAGAAACAAAATCAAGACCAAACTCTTTTGATCCGATACCTTGAAATGGAAACGAAAGTACTAACGTGTATCAACGGACTGCTTGAGGTAAAAAAGTAGGCGTAAATGCTGCCTTCCGTTAAGTTTGTTGCTTGAATTTTTTTTCCTTGTTTTTCAATAGTTATTTGTACATTTGATCTATGGCAGTCTGTTTTTTTCTTCTTATTATACAACTGTTACTAAATATTTTATGAATAAAAACTGTGCTTTCTTATTGAGTTGTAGGTGTAACAATAAAGCTTCTTATTCATCTTGCATCACTAAAATGTGTGACAGAGATTGTTAGGATTGAACATCTCTAAACTGCATATAATCATTGAAAATTCCTAATGGGAGGTCTTGTTAATTAATTATTGTGTTTCATTTTTTTACCACAGATCTTTAAGCTCTGTCTGGTCCTTTTTGCTGGTGGGCTAGTTTGATTTATAAGTTAAGGTTCCTATTTGCTTAAACAAAATTTGCTTAGAGCATATATACCAGATACATCTCTAACTCTTTGGGTCCACAGCATACAGAAATGGTTTTTAACTATGAAGAGAGATATGCTCTTTCCCAAGAGGAAAGAGTCTGGGACTATCTTAGTTTTCTGGCTATATGAGAGATTAAAAGGAAAGAAAGAAGATCCCTGATAGAAAAGTAAATAAGGTATGTTCCCTTATCCAAGGACCTATGAAGACCGATTGAAAGAAATATTTGGGTCTGGCCAGCCATGATGGAGCATGCCTATAATCCCAGCAGCTTGGGAGGCTAAGGCAGGAGGATTGTGAGTTCAAAGCCAGCTTCAAAAACAGCGAGGCACTAAGGAACTCAGTCAGACTCTGTCTCTAAATAAAATACAAAATAAGGGTGGGGATGTGTTTCAGTGGTTGAGTACCCCTGGTACTCCCACCCCACCAAAAAAAAAAAAAAAAAAAAAAAAAAATCCACAAAAGTAGTCTGGAATGTCCCCTGAAGATTCATGTATTTAAGGCTTGCCCACCAACCTGTGGTGCCACTGCAAGGCACCTGATCAAAGTTGTGCCACTGGAACATACCCTCTAAGTGTATGCCAGGACCCTGGCCCCTTTCTAGTTTGGCTTCCTGACCAAAATGAGGTGAGCAGCTTCCTCTACCATGTGCTCCCACCATGATGTTCTACCTCACCACATGATCCAAAGCAATGGGCTAAGTGGCCATGGACTGCAACCTCTGAATCCAAGAGTCAAAAGAAACATTTCTTCCTTTTAAGTCATTTTTATCAGATATTTTATCACAACAAAAAAGGGTTATATACAGTATAAGGAGCTTTTATTTCTATTCTTTACCCTAAAACATGGTTTAGGGCTTGCTTTGATCTGATTAGTGTTGCTCCTCATCCTGATGAAGTAGAGAAAGAGAGAGCCTTGAGCTCCTCAAATTATTTGGTATTTCACTCTGCATGTTTACTATCATTACATTTTAAAATAACTTATGAATAATTTATTTCATAAATCCTAATTATATATATATATACATATATATATATATATATATTTGGATGCCAATATGATGTTTTGATATAAGTATATAACATGAAATTATTAAACCAAAGTAATTTTCATGTGAGATTACTGGATTGTATGGTACTTTCATTTTTAGTTTCTTGAGGAACATCCCTTTTATTTTCCATAGTGACTGTACTAATTTACTATCCCATTATCAACGTGTTAAGAACACACAATGGGGAAAGTACTGTTTCTCCAATACATGATGTAGACAAAATTGTATACCCACATGCAGAAGCATGAAATTGGATCCTTCTCTCTCACCATATAGGAAAATTAACTCACATGCATCAAAGACTTAAATTATAAGATGAGAAATTTTGAAATTACTAGTAGAAATACAGGAGAAAAGCTCTACAATAGCAATCTGGGTAACACTTTTTTGCCTATAGCCCAAAAACATAGGCAACAAAAATGGACAAATGGAATGGCACCAACGAAAAAAGCTTCTGCACCTCAAAGGAAGCAACCCGGTAGCAAAACAACTCAGCAGAGGCAAAAATATCTGCAAATAATACATCTGTACAGGAGTTAAAATCCAAACTATATAAGGAATTCAAACAGCTTGATAGCAAGAAAATAACCTGATTTAAAAATGAGCAAAGACTTTGGACATACATTTGTCAAGAAACATACAAATGGCCAACAGATACATGAGAAGAAGGTTGGCATTACTAATCCTGAGGAAAATGCAAATTAAAACCTCAATGAAATATCACCTCACACACATGTTAGAATGACTTTTTTCAAAAAGATGAAAGATAACAAATGTTGGCAAGGATGCAGAGAAAAAGGGACTCACTGTTATCATCTTAAAGGACTTGAAGTCTCTTTGAAGAAGGTTAGAAGGGAGATTCACAGAGGCTACTTGTAAAATAACTATGAATTTTTTCTTAGTCTTACAACCTCTATGTTATTGAAGAGATTCAGGGTGTGTGAGCTAACCTAGAAATTGAATCTGAATATGGAATTCTGCTGTTAGACTTGTCTGTCCTGACCTTGTTCATTACACCTGGATTTTTTTCCTCTTACCTGAATCTGGTGAAAATATACTAGGCTGCTTCTTGATCTTTGTCCTAAGAATCCTATGTTCAACTTTTCACAGAAGAAGTCACATATCTGCTTTTATTGGCCTTTTTTACTTGTAAGTCTACACATAATTTCATATTCAAATCTATATTCACTGCTCAGATGCATGTATATTCAGCCAAGATCAGAGTTCTACAATTGCCACCTCTAGGGCGTGTATCTTTACTCCATTTGGAATGAAAGGTCATTTCTCCTTAAGAATATTCTGATGACAAAGAATTCCCTATGGAGTAGAAGCATTAAATAATCTCCTCAGATCATAGGTTCTTAAGGTACATTTTCTTTTAACCCTTTCATGTCAGAAATAAAAACTGTTTCATAATGTGTTGGTGAAATTCCCATAAAACCCCTATCTTCCACAAAATTTAAATCTAGTACAAAGTCAACTTACAGAGAGGCTCTATAGGAGTGGAATCACTTTTTTTCTCTTTTGACCTCATGTGGACTCCTGAGTGGCAACATTTATGCACTTGGAAGTTATTTGCTGACTTGCTCTGAACTCCCTAGGTCTGTCTGCAAACATCTTTTTGTATTTCCTTTTCTTTTGTTCTTCCTTAAACCATCATTAAGGAAGCCAGCATCTTACTCGTATTTGTGCTGCCCAAAATTTGTTTAACAATCTTTTTTTATTTTTTGTTTTTTTCTCTTGGTACCAGGGATTGACCTCAGGAGCATTCAACCACTGAGCCACATCCCCAGTCCGATTTTGTATTTCATTTGGACACAGGGTCTCACTGAGTTGCTTAGTTGCTTAGCGCCTTGCTTTTGCTGAGGCTGGCTTGAACTCACTATCCTCCTACCTCAGCCTCCCGAGCCACTAGGATTACAGTCATGCACCACTGTGCCCAGCTAAGGATCTTGCTTGTGATAATGGAATAAATCCTCTTGACTGTAAAAGTTGGGGATGAAGGGAAAATCTGTAAATTAAGAATTAATAATCTGAATTCAGTTCCCAACTTTGCTTTGTATTATTGCTATCTCACATGCATAATTTAATCACTTTGATGTCAGTATGTCAGTTTTCTCATCCATAAGTATGGATAATCAAGTTTTCTCCTCCTCCTCCTGTTTGTTTTTGCTTGTTTGTTTGTTCGTTTTTGGTTTTTTTTTTTTTTTTTTTTTTTTTTTTTTTTGGCCATTGTGAACAAAAGACCCAATAAGAACAATTTTAGAGAAGGAAAAACTCATTTGGGGGCCTCATGGTTTCAGAGGTCTCAGTTCATAGATAGCAGGTTTCATTCCTTCAGGCTCAAGGTGAGGCGAAACATCATGGTGAAGGGTGGCAGCTCAGGACATCACACCAAGGAATGGTGAGAAAGAGAGAGAGAGAGAGAGACAGAGAGAGAGACAGGGAGACAGAGAGAGACAGAGAGAGAGACAGAGAACTGTGCTGAACAAAGACAAAAGACATACCCCAAAGGCAAGTCCCCAGTTACCCACCTCCTACAACCACACCCTACCTACCTGTAGTTACCAATTAATCTCTGTCAGGGGATTAATGCACAGATTAGGTTAAAACTCATAACCCCACTCATTTCTAAGCTTTCTTGCATTGTCTTACACGGGACACCCTGTATCTAAACCAGAACAGATAGCAATGGCTCTTTCTGGACTTTTATAAGA
Source organism: Sciurus carolinensis (assembly GCF_902686445.1). NCBI lineage: Eukaryota > Metazoa > Chordata > Mammalia > Rodentia > Sciuridae > Sciurus > Sciurus carolinensis. Next base: position 95,461,857 of record NC_062224.1, read on the forward strand.
AATAAAAATAAATCATTTTTTGTGAATGTGCTTTGTAAATTATAAATGACTGTAAAATATGATAATATTATTTTGTATAGCACAGATTGATTTTTTTGGTGTTTTGCAGTTTATTGAAAAAGTTTATTTTCTGCCAAATAACTGTTTTATAATAACCTACCTTTGCTATTAACACAATAAACAAACTTACCTGGCAAAGACAAATTATCAAAATATTTCAAATGAAAACACTTCCAATTTAATGTATTTTATTGATTTCATCCTTATCTCATGCTGTTTGACTTATGAATCCTTAATATTCTTTTGTTTTCGGATTAAGTGTGAGAAAGAATGCTATCACTGTTTATAAAAGAAAAAAATGCAGAAACAAAGGAAAAATTTAAACTTAGGTTTCACTTATATTGCTTTATATGAAATAATCAAAGTTTTGTAATAGTAAGAATAATTCCAAAGCTAGCACAGGTCTTTGCTTCATAGCTACTTTCTTTTGATGTTGGTTCATTACCAATTTTATGTTAGTAATACATTAAGTATTACCACAAATTAGTAAATATACTTGTTCAGATAGGTATTTTATATTTTTAAAAAGTATGTATACTCCTGAATAAACTTAAAATATTAATCATCCATGTGATTAAAAAACAGTTCAAATATTTTAATATATAAACACAGTTTTTATTGTAGAGTAACTTCAAAATAAAATAACAGGCATCAACTGTTTTAAAAAACAGCTTTGTTTAAAACGCCCAAGCATATATTGGTCTTGGATGAATTTTACATATGCATTTAAAAATAGGGAATGGAGAAATGGAGAAAAGTTTAACAATGAATACGACGTTGCAGTTAAATCTAAATAAAAATTTCTGGTGGGCTCTTGGGCAGAAGGGCGACCACAGACAAGAGATTTAAAAAGGCTAGAAGAAACAGTGTTTTATTGTTGTTGTTTGTTTGTTTTGTTTGGTACTAGGGATTGAACCCAGGCGTGCTTGATCACTTAGCCACATCCCCAGTCTTTTTCACTTTTTATTTTTTATTTATTTTTATTTCACTTTTCATGGTCTTTCTAAGTTGCTGAGGTTGGTCTTAAACTTTTAATCTTCCTGCCTCAGTCTCCTGAATAACTGGGATTATAGGTGTGAACCCCTATGTCCAACTAGAAGAAAAGATGTTGAATATTGTATTTCACCACATAATCATCACAGATTTAATGTCTTTGTTTATTTTTGCAAAAATGTGGCATGTGACTATCATGTGAGTCTTTTTCTTAAAAAAATTTGTGCTGGTGTTACTTAAAAATCATTTATTACTGAACTATCTTTGGTGAAAGATTAGGATTCATGGAATTCTTGTGAATGTACATGAATGCAGGAGTGACAATTATGCAATAAAATGCATAATTTTCACAGTAAATGATAAATTCTTGAGATAGATCTATTTAATCTGATTTTATCATTATAAAATGTATACACGTATTGAAACGTCACATAACACCCCATTGATATGTAGTTCTTTTTGTTTTTATGAAGCAGTTAAAAACAATTTAATAAAATAAAGATGTAAAATAATGAATACACATGCACTTCCATACATACTTAAATATTCAGATATAAGTGAAAACCTTTAGGTGTATGTCTTAGCCCATTTTATGATGCTATAGCAGAATACCCCAGGCTGGGTAACTTATGAACAGAAATGTATTGGCTTTTGGTTTTGGAAACTGGAAAGTTAAATATTGAGGTGCTAGAATCTGGACATATGTCATCTTTCTCCAGAAGTGTGAAAAGATAGCATGATAGGAAAAGGGAGTCAAACTCTCTGTTTTATAATGAATCCAATCCTGAAATAACAAACCCATTCCAATAATAACCACATTCACCTATTCACTCTGCCCTTGTTGCCTGATCACCTGCATTTGGTCATAATTCTCAGAACCTTCCTTGGGGATTAGATTTTCAGCACATGTTGTTGGGAACACATTGAAACCAGAGCTGTATAGTAAGTATCCCGTTACCTACCCATGACTTCATCATCCTCTCCCTTGGACTCATATATAGGATCACTGGCATTAAGCCATGGGGCATCAGGATACAGATGCAAAGTTGGTCCTTCAAGATTCTAAGCCGGTCTTCCTCCTAGGCACTTTATTCAGACCTCAATCAGTTATTTTATTATATGTCCCTAGAAATAGAAATCGACAACAGACCCAGTTCATATCCACAAGACTGTTAGAGATAGGGTAATAGTTTTTGAGCTTGACTAACTAGATCCCAAACACTAGAGCATATTTCTTTGTAGAATTCCTGTTGTTATCAATTGGTTTTTCTTACAGTTTGTATCTATTTAATGTGGAATTTCTCTGACTTCAACCAGAAGTTTCTAGGTTAGTAGAGTTTGCAACAAGTGAATTAAAATACTATAAAAAGAAATGCATTTAAAGGTTGATTGAAACACATATAGACTCAAGAATAAGTGAATAACAGAACAATTATTTTAAATGAGAGATACATTTTGCATAAAATGTAATGAATGCTAAACATTTATAAAGAATCAAAATTTTAGAAATCATTTTTTAAATATAGATTGTTCAAGTGAATGCTAGTTATTCATCTAACATTTGCTGAGCATTTAATCTAGGCTGTTGGGTCTAAAGGAATGTAGACTACCTTGAGGGTGATGATAGTCTACTTGGTAATACAACGTCAAAAAGTGTGAAATGTGTTACTAAATCTAAGGGATCCTAATCATTATAGAATAGAGAAGGATTTCTTGCCTGCAAGAGTGATACAGATATATCCCTTATTTTAAAAGTCAGAAAATGATTTAAAATTGGGTCATCTGAATCAATTATCGGCATTATGAAAGATCAGATTTATATTAGATGTACTAGTTGAAAGAAAATATTCTAAGCAGAGCTGAAATCGTGTGTAGTAAACAGAGCAGTGATATACAGTGATGTGAAATTAGTAAATGGTTTAATGCGACTGAATAGGATGCTGCATTAGTCAACATGCTGCAGAGAAACAGAACTAATAGGAGATAGGTAAATAGATAGATAGATAGATAGATAGATAGATAGATAGATAGATAGACAAACAGACTGACTATAGGAAATGGCTCACATGATTATGTAGGCCCAGAAGTGCCACAATCTGCTATCTGTAAGTAAGAGAACAAGAATGCTGATGGTATGATTCAGGATGAGTCTGAAGATTCAAAACTCAGGAACCAATATTCAAGGGCAGGGGAAGATGGATTTCTTAGCTCAAACACAGAGGAAATTCACCCTTCTGCATTTTGTTCTAATAGGGTCCTCAATGGGTTGGATGATTTGTGCTCACACTGGTGAGGGTGATCTTTATACAGTCTGCTGATTCAAATGCTAGCCCCTTTGGAAAACAGACTCACAAAAACATCCAAAAATTATGTTTTACCTGCATTATGGGCATCCCTAAGCGCATTCAAGATGACACAAAAATTAATCACCACAGATGCTATGGTGAATTTCAGGGAACTGAGACTCAGGGTAGGGTAGGAGCTACGTCATGATCAAGGTTATCATTTTGCAAAGAATGTGGTCATATTCCACTGAAGAGTCTAGCAGATTTAATTTTTGAAAGGGCATAATTATGAGGCTTTGGTCTGAGAGTGAGATAGGAGAATTCAGTTAGGAGGCTATCACTGTTATCTAATGCATAAATAATATATGTGTGACCTAGAGTAATAACACAACCCTGAAAATATTTAGAATTCACACAAGCTCTTTCTGGAAGTAAAATACAAAAATAAAAAGGGATTAGGGAACTTAAGTTAATGCTCTATAATCATGTAGGAAAGTGGCAGGTGAGGTTCAATGTAAAATTAAAAGTAGTTACTAAATGATCCATTCCCTGCCTCCAAATTAGTGCCCCACTATACTACTAGCTCATGAATTCTCTTCTGTGATATTCAATTCCATAATTTACTGGTATTATATTTCTTGCTGTGACAGCAATAAATGATTTAAATAATCACTTTCTAGCTTTCCTAGATATTCGTAGTATGATGGTGTCAGGCTCTAATTGTCTAGAATGATATTGTTGTAACACCTTCCCCAATTATTCTTCAAGTCATTGCAGTCTGGAAATTCAACAACTCCAGGGCAACCACAGTTAAAAGGTCATTGTTTATTTCTATTTTAATCAAATCCAGTGCACGATTTTGAAAATTCTTATTGTAATCAACTAGTTAGCAGCACTTGACAAAGTCCACCATACCCTCTCTCTTAGACATCTGCTCTTTACCTTCTGGGGATCTCCTGGTCAGGTGTCCTTGCTACCTCACTGATGACCTTAATCTTCCCTGGCATCTCTTCTCTGAATGATGCAGATCCTTAGATCATAAGAGGTTTTCCTCTCTATATTTTTCTGTGTTATCATTTGATAATGATGTCATTCTCTTAAATATCATCCATACATTTTTCACATGTAGAGCTTGAGCCAAGATATTTTTACTGAGCTTTTGGTATTTCCACTTGGATAGCTCATAGACTTCTAAACTTAGCCCATCCAAAATTGAGTGTTTTATATTATTTTTATCCCTTAAATCCTAATTTCTCCAGAACTTAAATAACCATCATTCTAGTTATTAAAGAGAGAAACTTTATTGGTATGTAAAATATTATCTCTCCCTATCTCTAATATCCAGTTTCTTGACCAAAAAAAAATATATCTGGAAACTATCTATTCTTACCTATCACCATTCTGTTCACCTAGATAGCCTCATTAACCTAACAGCTCTTCTTACTTATGTATTAACTCTCCTCCCATTAAATTTTGTCTATATGGTCAACTGTGAAAAATTGAGAGAAAATACTTATCTATTTTTCCTTCAGTGGTTTCCAGAGCATTTGTCATAAAATATCCTTACAATGACCAAGAAGGTACTTCATGCTCTGCTCTCCTTGAACATATCCAGGTTTAATCTGTTCCCTTTCTGACTGGACTGAAGGTTCAGGTTGTCTATCATTCCTAGCAAACCAAGTCTCTCAAACCAATCATACTTTTTGGTTCTTGTCTCTGTGCCTAGAAAAAGACTTTTCCACCTTAATGTTTCAAGTCATGCATCACCTCTTCAGTCCATCCAACACAAAAATGTATTTCTTTTTACTCTCAACCATAGCACATTGTTTTCATGATTAGCATTACTTAGTATAATGCATTAGTTGTCATTGTGCCATTACAAATATTTATTTGGTTGATTCTATTTATCCTACTGCAATATTTCAAAGGGAAAGACAGTCAGATGTTTATTAAAGGTAGCAAGACAGATTTCATTCTGATTGCCTCAGTAGAGCAGACTCCTATATAAATTTTGCTCAATTCTACAGGAATAAAAGATGGGAGATTTTTTTAAACATTAGGGCAGACCAAAGTTAAAATACTGAGGGATCTTAGGAGTGGGGAAGTCTAGTCAATGTGATTAGGATATCTATGTGTGCTTATGGTGAGACACCTATACTCTCACAGTATAGGGGAGATGGGGGGCCTATCCTTGATGATTACATTTTAGATGAATGGCTCCTAAGTCCTTGAGAAAGACATTTCTGGATTGTAGAAGATTCACATCTCAAAGGGGCAGAAAAAAGATTTTTTTAAAAAATATTTTTTTAGTTGTAGATGGACACAATACTTTTATTTTTATGTGGTGTTGAGGATTGAACCCAGGCCCTCACACATTCTAGATGAGCAATCTACCACTGAGCCACAATCCCAGCCCAAAAAGATTTATAATTGTAAGTTTAGAGTAAATGCTCTAATAAAGAGAGGTCAGTAGCCTGTAATCAGGCTTGAATTGGAACGAATAGTAAATTACTTTCATAACTGAGCTTTCTCAGGCAAGTATTTAAAGGGAATGGGGTCATTTTAGAGACAGGAACTTGGACTTGATAATCACTATAACCATGCTGGAGTTTGGTCTCCCAATTTGAGAGGGGTGAGGCTGATAGTTTTCACAGGCTCCTGAATGCTGAGAGTTTACATGTCTCTAGTTCATGTTAAGGAACTAATCATCTATCTCTTTTGTTTTCCTTTAAAGGTCCAAGAATTTATATACATATTATTGAGGGAATGAAGCCAGAAGGCCCCAAATCCTTAAAATTCACTAAAGTAAATTACAAAAATAGTATAATATGTTATTGTTTCTCTTAAAAGTTACTTTTATTATAGAACAATGGTTCAATAATATTAAATTGTTTAATAATTTCTATTTTTAAGTTTTTTTAAAAGTTTAATTATATTAACTGAAAATATTATATTTTTGTTCATAAAATTTTATCCTTTTATTCAACTTATTTTGTTCCTATCCTAAAATTAAATGACAACACACTGAGGAGCTGAATTTGAGAATGACATAGTGTCTATCTAATCGGTTGAATTACATCAAACACCTAAGGACAAAGTTTACAACCTTGCAGTTTTATGTTTTAGCAGCCTTTCAATTTTAATAAAATATCACAAGATACATTTACTATATATTGTTTTGTACTTTTTCTATGTGCAGTTTAACTGATTGAATGCTATTTTGAAAACATACTTAGCATCAACCATTATATCTATATATAATATTCCACATTTTATAGAAACTGCAAGAATTACTCAAAGAGCCACGAAGAGATGATTTTACTTTTCTTTTTTTTTTAATTTGCTACCATTTAAATAACTGCAAAGTAAAAGCTGAATTCAATTCAGTTCTATTATTTTCCCTTTTACTCTTTTATTAATTCTGTTTGATATACATTTACCAGGCAGCTCTTAGAAGATAGTAGCTTCTATTTCCATGTTTTTCTTTTTTCTACAAGAAGATCTGGTATCAAAGTCAGTGTATATAGTGTCCTTTTTACCTTGGGTCCCAAAATCCAAAGGAGATTTATTTGTATTGCAACAGAATCCCTGAAAGAACATACAAGGACTTTTTCTTGTAAAATCCCTGATGAATTACAAATGCTGACAAGAATTTATCAGCACAGTGTTAAATTGACTGTTGAAATCTACTAGCTTAAATCTGGAGCTCTTGTTCTCTATCAATTTTTCTTCCTACTTCAGTTTTCCTAATCCGTCATAGATTCTCCAAAGATAGGAGATTGTAGAAGATGCCTTGAGAGATCTTTAGTTCTTCCTCATCCATGGAAACTTACAAGTTTTTCACATTCTTTCAATTTAAGCATTCACAAGAAAGAAATTCTAACATACCAATATAACGTACTTAACATTTTCAAAGGGTCAGTCCTTCGGGTTTCAATTGAAATCTGCTTTTTTATTTTTCTGGTATCTTTAAAAGGAAAAAGGTGATTATTCTTTTATTCACATAAGGAGATACCCAAAGGCATCAAATAATACTGTCAAATTGAAGATGGCATAGTTTTTCATTATGTGAATATAATTGATATGATTCAATTAAAACAAATCCAAGTGACATCAAACAAATACAGACTATTCTTCTACATTCCTTTGGTTCCCAAATATTTAGTTTTTATAAATTTACTTGATTCCAAGAAAATAAGTGCATGTAATCACTTAAATCCCAGACTATATGATTTCACATTATCTATTATTACAAGTTCTTATTTTTCTTACTCTCTTTTTTATTATCTTCTTTGGTGCAGAAAGCTAATGAAAATCTTTTCTAGATAAGATCTGAATCTCCCAGAAGTGGAGCATCAAATCAGCCCTTGAGATGGGAATTTCCATGTTGAAGAGACTAATGTATGTGAATCATATACACACACACACACACACAAACACACACACACACACACACACACACACACTCACTCACACACAAATGCAAAAGAGGGTAGAGGGAATGGTCAGAAAATGAAGAAAGAAAAATGAAAGACAGAACCAGGTAGAAAAATAGGACCTGTCATCTAGAAGCACTGGATTCAAAACTATGCTGTAAAGAGAGGACTGAAGAAAGAAACAAAAAGTAATAGTGAAACCCAGCTTCTCAAATCCAAATTTAATTTTTTCCCTACTCGACTAGATTTATACTATAAAACTAGTATCTTAATTGCTAAGTGTCCCTTAAAAGAGTTAATTCTGAAATACTTCTTTTATATAATGATGTTTAAAATTAAAATGTTTAATTATTCAAAAGCCATAAGCCCAGGATCCTTAGACCAGTATTTCTTAGAGGATCACAATTGATGACCTATGTAAAAAATATGAGTGATTCTCTCCTTTTTCTGTGTGGCTTTGTCCTCTACTACAGAAATCATAAATGTTAACTATAAACATTTAAAAATACAGTTAAGTTCTCTCTTCCATAATACACCTCCCATAAAATTTACACATTTGTTGTTCTCGTGAGATGTTGTGTATAAAGACTTTAACCTGGACCAAAGAAAGTTTTAGTCTTTTCCCTGAGTTCCTGGGAGGTAATCTCTATGCCCCAGTAGTATCATGTACCATAAGAGTGTTTTTATGTCTGGGTGAGATCTTGGGTCAATCTGATAGTAACAGGGAGATTTTAGGGTGTTATTTGGGGGTCATTTGAAACCAAGTAGGTATCCTAAGGAGCAATGAGATTGGTCATTCAGGCAATCAATGGAGCCCATGTGCTGCAGTCCAATAAAGACTCTGGGAAGGATCAGGTGAGCTTCCCTGGTTGGTTAGGACTTGATGTTGTGCAAGTAACATCCCTAACTTCACAGGAGGAGGGGAGTGAAGCTCCATGTAAAGTCTTGTTCTTGGAACCTGCCCTATGGGCCTTTTCTTTTGGCCAGTTAGCAGCCATTAGAGAGTTCTCTGAGTTCTTCCAATGACTTTTAGAAATCGAGGGAGGACTTAGAAGCTTTCTGCATTGGCAGGTGATGTCAGAAGTGAGAATTTCCTTGTGTAATACTAATTTTACAATTGGCAAATTCTTACACATCCCTAATAAGAGAGATGGGGAGTGGAGGAGATAGCAAGGGAGAAAGAAGGAAGGAAGGAAATTTATAATGAAAATCTCTTATATATGGAAAATATATATAACAAAAAACTAATATATCATCAAGTAACAAACCTTCAACTGCTTCTCACTAACCTGACTTCAGTCCTATCCTTATTTTGTATTTATACTTCTACTGCACTGCACTGTTTCCATAATTAAACAATATGTGGCTGCTTGAATTTTAATTCACATAGAAGTTATCTTGCTACATTCTCTTATAGTCTGTTCTTTGTACTCAAAATTCTGCTTCAAAGAATTATCAGTCTATTGTTTTCCCCAGAACCAAAATGGCATATTCCTCTTCCCTTGCTCTTCCCCATATAAAAACCAAAAAGTAAGTACCAAATTTCTCACATAGATTCTATGGATTTTCTAATATGAAGCAATTCTGATTTTTACTTCAAGTTGTTACTTGTTTCTTTAAGCACAATTCTAACATTTAAATAAACTCAGGTATATCATGGATAATAGGAATTAAAATATAGTATTTTAATGGAGAAACTAGAGAAAAATCCTTACTCTTCATGAAAGAAAATTATAGAAATCCTTATTACCAAATACCTGGTCTATTTTGATCAGTTATGATAGTTGGAATCTCATATATTCATTTTTCTGCTTTTAAAATAACTGATTTTTATAGAAAATTTATTTAACTCTGTGTTTATTGGAGCATTCAGAATTATATTACCAATATGTCATTATGTCATTATGACCCCGACAGTGTCTTTAACAACTAAACTTACAATATATAATCCAAATTCTATATAATTCTGATAGACACCCTGCTTCATATTTGTTGGGGTCTTTAGCTTCCTTGCTCTTCTCGACCAGCGACAAAGGAAGGGAGCACTCCCCAACAAGGCCAGACCTGGAAAGGTAGGGCCAACTGACCACCTGCAGGGGGAGGACAAGCAGACATGTTAGGGAGACCAGTCACAGCAGGAACTCATTTATTGAGGAAGTCACACAGCTTTTATGTAGGGTGAAGGCTAGGTGGGAACCAATCAGCTTAAAGGTCAGCAAGGCTGGCATGGGTGGGGTTGTTCACCCAAGTGAGAGTCCCATAGGACTATATGGCAAGCATGAGCTGATCACGTTCGCAGAACTGTTGTTAACCAATCCCTGATGGTGGTCTGATTTATCGTCATTAACTTTTGAAACCGCCTTTGAGGCCTTGATCTTGCTCACCCATCAGGAAGTAAGGAATCAGCCTGGGTTAGTTAACATGTCATTAGTCCCAACATATATTCATATTTAGCATCACACACCTGAAACTGCCACATAACTTTACTGGCAACACAAAAACTCTCATCACAACCCACCACAAGTTCTTGCAGAAGATTGTGAACTTGAGAGTGGAGCTCACTGTGATATGTGCACACATGCTCAGATCATCTGTTGCTCCACTTCATTTCCCACTACCTACACTTTCCATCCCCTCCTCCCTCCCTGGGATCCTTAGAAAATTTTATCGTATTGGACTGACTTATACATTTAAAGCAATATCCTCGTGGGGCAAAATAGGCAAAAGAGAAAATTCATTAATTTCAGAATCATAGTAATAAGTACATTGAAGTAATAAAATTCAGTGGCACTAAGAAACTTCATGAAACTACGCAAAATTCATCAAGAATATGGACTACTATGATTGTCTCATTTATAATAGTTATCTTTAATTATTATTGGGGCCTTGAAATTTAAAAAAAGAAGCAACTAAGTTTGAATGTTTTTTTCAATTTATAGAAGAATAGGATAATTAACTCTATTGGTTTTTCCTCAGTAGCATTCAAACCATTGTCACAGGAGTCATCCCTAAAGAAACTTATCCTCATATTTTTAAATAGCAGGTTAGAGATTTAATTTCTACTCCTAACACATTTCTTCATCATTTTTCCCTGTTCAATACCTCATATCAATTAACTCCTGAATGAGGTGAATGCAAAATTTCCATTCACTCTAGTAGTGACCAATTTCATCATAGTTTTTAATGCAGGGTGACTTCATCTTCAGTAAAAGTAGGTTCTTAGGCTGGGAAAGGTTTAGGGGAGGGGATGGAGAGGTCAGCAGACAAAGGGTGCAGTTGGATAGGAGGAATAATTTCTAATTTCCTATACTGTAGTAGGAGAACTGTGGTTGACAATAATTAATTTTATATTTCAAAACAGATAATGGAGAAGTCTTTAAATGTTCTTAACATGAAGAAATGACAAACATTTGAGATAATGGCTATGCCAATTACCCTGCCCTCATCATTACACATTGAATATATCTGTATCAAAATATCATTAACTTACCCCATCAATATGAACAATTATGTGTTAATTAAAATGGTTTAAACGTTTATCATAACAAAATATAGATTTTATTAAAGAAAATATGGAGCAGAATCTCAGTTTGATCATTCTGTTTTGAACTTTGACCATTTCCTGGAATCATATATTTTTTTTTTAAATTAGGAAATGTTTTCTAATAGCAAATTTATTCTTGAAGATAAAAGACATTATGAGACAAATAATATTGTTTGTTACCAGTGAAGCCACTGCAAGAAAGGGAATCAAGTAACAATGTTATCATTAAGAGAGCAGAATATGGGTTGGTTTATTTGCTCAAGCCTTAAGCTAACCATTCTATGGATATACCCAGTTGTAATTATCACAGTAAAAAAAACATGGTTTGGGCTGAATATTCTTAAGAATGTGTCTGCTTAATGCTTTCTGCCAATCTGTTCAGTGAGATTAAATTGGATTCTATTTGAAATTAGAAGAAAAGGGAGAAGAGGTTTTTTTTTTTTTTTTTGTAATTGCTTAGACTCAAGAGTAGTTTATTTCCAATATAAAAAAATAGTGATATTCCATATGCAATACATCTTTAGAGTTCATGATACTAAAGGAATAATATTAGGGATACAAAAACAAATCTATGTTTAAAAAACTAAGATATAATTATTGATTCAGTTTATCTGCTTATAAGCCAAATTTTAATATGCTCATCATCATTATATGCAGTCAATAAAATGTTTAGTTGATATTCTTCATAACCTCTGTGGACTTCTGCCTATTCATACACTTGATGATAATTAGAAGTAGTCATTTTAGTAATAGCTTTTAAAATCTGAAATTTGGAGGAATTAAAATCATACCCTGGTGTATGAAACCTTCTTTTGCTTCCCCCTTTCATCTCACTCTTCCTGGAAGAAAAGCAAGCAGACATGAGCTCAGTTGAGTGACACATGAATCAATTGATCACTGACTGCTCTGCACACTTTGTATGACTCAAATGTCACTTCCAATTTTGGGGGGAAAAAGAATTTACTTTTACTAAGACTCTGAGGAAGGTTTTTTCTCTACTTTTGTATTTTTATTAGTTGTCACTGAATTCTTTACTAGTAGGGCAGCTTTGTAATCTGTCACTTTAATTTGGTTAAACTACATTTCATTGAATTCTCTTCCCTGTGTATTTGTAAGCTGAATGAACCACAGAAAAGGTTTTTGTGAGCGATTCCAAGGGAGATGTGAAGCAGTGACCATTCTGTGACTTATGCCACTTCTGGTTTAATGGCTGGGCTCCTCAATTTAGTGCATGGCATGGACCAGTCTGCTCCTGCTCCATATCAAACACTCTTCAATTTCTCTAATTCCTGCACGAGGTGTGTCTTTTGCCCCCTAATGAAAGGAACTAGTGTTTGGTTTGGTTGTGCTTTCAAACTCCCATGTTTCAGGGTTAGAGATGCCTAGAATTGACATCAGTTTCAATGCATTGCACTTGTGGGCCTGGTCTAGTCCCTGTCCTTAACCACTACATGCCCAGGGTAGGGGGTGGGGAGCCGAGCTCCAGCATCAATCTCCACCATGGATACTGCTTATTTAGCTGCAGGAAGGCTAAAGACTGTGCAGAAGGTGCATGGTTGTACGTATACACTAGTGGTTTGATTTCTGATGGAATTCTGACAAAACCAGCTTGTGCTTTGTCACATCTTTTCTCTGAAGCTTTTTGAAAAATGTGCAAAAGACTAAAAAATATATACTAAAAATAATCGATAAGGAAAGCATAGATGCAACTTTTAAAAAGCACCACCACCAATAAGAATCAAAACTAAAATCAATACAATTTATATGCTTATAGTTGCAACTTTCTCTATTGGGAATGTGTATTTCATCACCAGAACTAAGGATTCATAGTAGATAATATTATTTAAGTTTAATCAGAATGATCACTCCTTTATAGAATTTTGAAGCCCAGAATAGAATTTTAGAGTTATTATTTCAATTTTTGACATACAACATCTTTAACCTTAATGAAAAAAATTAGTGATTACCAGGGAAACGTTAAAAAGGTAACTATTTATTACCTTGAAATAATGAGAAAATTGTGTGAATTAGGAATTAATTCTATAAGGCAATGATTGAGGAATATTTAGCTGCATATTTATATGTTATGTATTAATGACAAGTTATATCAAAATATAACAATAAAAATTCAGAAGAATATATGTAATCAGATAAAATGTTGGCACATAGCAGTTAAAAATATAATCACATCTAACACCTCCTTTGTCATTATAACCAATTATACTGGTTGAGACTCCGTAAATCATTCATGACAAATAGCCCGATATATTAAAGACACAACCACATGTCTGTTTTTTTAACAAGACTCACATGGTGGAGGATGATGTTTGATATTTGAATACTGTAGGATTAGCAGGTAGAGCCATGTGACTGAACAACCTTGCTTAAAACCTGGAAATTTTTCAATTTGAGATATTTCAGGGTAGTGTTTCTGTTTTATTCTACATTCCAGCTTCTTCTCTCTACTATACTAAGAACTGATTCTCGAAAATCATTTATAAATTTTCAGTGTTCTTTGCTTTCTGAAAAATGAATGAACTAACAATTTTTGAGATTATTTTAATAATTAACAAAATATATATAAATGTGCTACCGTATATTTTATTCCTTTTAATTGCAAAATAAATGTGGTATGAAGTTCTTAGAAATTTGTATAATGTGAAACAAATACAAGTCGGTATACTTGCAATTTTATATACAATATTACTTTTCTTATATCACTAACCATTTGAGTAAAAATAGTGAGAGGTCTTTCAAGTGTCAGATTAGTGGGAATAAAAATAAAAGTTACTGTATGATGATGTTAACCTGGTAAGATTTATTAAAAGCAAATTTACACTTCCATTGATTGCAGTCTGGACAGAAATAATCTTAAAAGGAAGCAGGGAAGATTAAACATAAGAAATAATGCCTAGGTCTACAGGAATTTTCCAGATATTATGGTACAGTACATTTATTTACAGGGATAATAAACAAAGGTTATATCTCCCAGATCTCCAGAGAACCCTCTGATTCATATAATTCACATTCAGAGGTGAACTATGTTGGAAAACCCCACATTTTTGAGCATGAGTATGTATTGAGTGTATATGTGTATGTTTCATTTTTTTCTACGATGTCATTTGGAATCATATCTCTGGTCTCTGATACTGTATGTGACTTCCTCCAAGTTCAAGACAATAAGAGGCTGGGAAATTTCTTCCAGTGCTTCAAGTCTGCCTAACTTCTCCTTCTAATATTAGCCAGAAAAAATATTCTGCTTTTTATGTGCTCCTGTGCTGAGATTATACCCACCCAGAATATTTTTTTGCCATACCTCTTTGCCATACTATAACATAATCATGGGAGTAATATTTCACCATACTTATAGATTCCACCTGCACTCAAAGGGGAGTACAAGGATCATTAACAATGATTTTTAAAATTCTGTATACCACAAAATAATTTAATTTAACACAGATATTCCCATAGAAATCTATATGTGAGCTTCATGAAACCCCACATTGAAAGGAAGCAACCAGCTCACTGGGTCTCAGATTTATTCCAAAGGTCATCAAACTTAATTTTATTGAAACTCGAGCTCTTGTTTTATCTTTAAACAAGATAAAATGTTAGCCAGGCACATGGCACACGCCTGTAATCCCAGCAACTGGGATGCTAAGGCAGAAGGATCAAAAGTTCAAAGCCAGCCTCAGCAACTTAGAGAGGCCCTAAGCAACTCAGTGACACCCTGTCTCAAAAGAAAACATATATATATATGTAACATATATATATTTATATATATATTTTTATATATATATAAATAAAAGGGTTGGGGATTCGGGTCAGAGGTTGATGCACCTGGGTTAAATTCTTAGTACCAGTTTAAAAAAAAAAAAAGTGATGTTATTTCTAGTAATAGTATTTGATTTCTGCCAATCTATCATTCTCTTCTAGGAAAAAAATGTGACCTGTATTCCTCACAAATTACCATAAATGAAGTTCTCTTTGAGTTTTTAAAAATGTTTTCTGGTAGCCTACAGCTATTGAAATAAATAGTGAGAGTTAATGGGTTGTAAGTATAAACAATAATTATCTTAAAATTCTGCCTAAGCATGAGTCTTTCTCTCATTTTTTAAAATAACCTAGCTTCTATGCTTTGTTTCTTCATCTCTTCATTTATGTCTTTTTTTCCATAACTTAAGTAGGATAAAATTCTCCCCACATTGCTAAAAGACACTTGAAACTTCTACTAGACTTTTCTGTTTAGCAGTAACATGTTGTATTTTAAATATGCAGTTGTTGTAAAAGTATATTAATTCTATCAGATTATTTTTATATAGAGTGAAGAAACTGAAAAATCCTTCACAACAGCATCAATATGTATAGGCATAACTTACTGGTCTCCAGTTTTTCATAATGGTTTTGGCTCAAATCCTTTGGTACTCTCTCCTCTAATTGGTATAACTCTTTGGAGGACTGATAATGAAACCATGAGCAATAGCTTCTGTTCACATGAATCTTAAGTGCCTGTGATGCAGAATTTCTTGTGCACGTAATCCTGGATATGTTGAACTATGTCCAATGATTAGTGTTGATGTTATTTTCCAAATAGAATCATGATATATTAGCAACATTGTTTAAAAAACAAAAATGGATGACAATTGTGGTCTTTTTATGAAGACCTGGTGGTTAAAATTAAAGTGTTTCTTATGATCCCATTTACTGGTTGTGTCTCTGCTTGGAATGAGGGCATACCAGTGGGAGGTGGTGCTTAGAGATTGTAGGTGATGTGTGGTGCCTATAATACTGAGATCACTTAAATCTGAACTCTGGATCAACCTTTTCTAGATGTTTTCCTCAAGGAATATGTCTATTTCTTCTTTTAGGGAGAATTTTGAAAACTTGAAATTATTTAATTACCTATAACTCTTTCTTTATTGCACACCTCTTTAACTAGAATATAAATGTCATGAAGTCAGAGTCCAAGTCTGTTTTGTTTATCAATGAATTTTCAAGACAGCACATTACCAAGCAAACATAAGTATTTAATAAGTACATGTTGACTGACAAACTGACTATAGGGTGAAAATCCTTATTCCGGAATAAGAATCAAATGATATAAGGTAAAAATCAAATATTTGTGAAAGCATTTGATAAAACATACACAATTTAATTTTGTTTAATATAGTATAAGAAATTAAAAATAATACATTGTTAATGGTAGCACTAAATTCTACAAGAAGTAGAAAGTGTGAAAATAAGAATTTTTAATAACTCAATTTTTGGTTTGCTTGGTGATATTTCAGGAAAAAATTTTTAATATGTAAGGAGATGCAGGGCTGGGGAGATAGCTCAGTTGGTTGAGTGCTTGCCTCACAAGCACAAAGCCCTGGGTTCGATCCCCAGCACAGCAAAAAAAAAAAAAAAAAAAAAAAAAAAATGTAAGGAGATGCAAACTTCAGTTTATAATCTGTCCATAAAGAGCCTATAACTAAATGTATAGGAGAAAGACCATCTTATTTTTCCTTTGTACAATTTACACTGTTTGTCATCTCCAAACTAGAAAAGCTTGTCATTCTGATATTTGCTATGGAATGCTATTTCCCAAGCATCTTGTAAAATATGTTTAGAAGGCTAGAATTGGCTCAAATTATATTGTCTTGACAATATCACCTTGCCTACATTTTTTCAAAATTGTTTAGCAGATGTTGATGAGAGGTCACAATTGTTAAACTCTATTAGCCACTTCAAACAAGAACTTCTTATCCGTTTTGATTGTTTTGTGTAATATTTTCTACAAACTTAAATTCACATTTTTATTGTATATTCTATAATATCTCCTGATGATAATTACTATTCAGCTGCAAATTAAAGGACAGTTTCAGTCAAAGTTATTATCATTTGGAGCACAGTCCTATGACAGAGCAGTTCAAAGGATAATTCCTTACAACGTATGTGACAGAGGTTTACAAAGACAATTAACAAATTCCTGGAACCTATTTTCCAACCATGAATAAAATCTTTGCAATTGTAATTATTGACATTGTGTGCCTTAATAAAAGTTATTAATATACTTTATAAATTGTATATCAAACACATGTACAGAATATTGTTTATATTAGTAGTTTTGCAGTTATTAAAAAATCATGTTTACTCTGAGAGTCTATTCTTACTTGGTTTTGTGTTCTTCACATTGTTTTATCACATTTCAGCAATTCTGAAACGCTTGTAAAATTGCAGTTTCATTATTGAAAGTACTTACATTGATCATAAATCAACTGCATTATTGCTATCTTAACATCTTTGTTTCTTAATTTAGTGCTCCACTCTTAGACCAAAATCATTTTATAAAATTAACTATATGTTCTGCTAAACAGAGAGATGCTTATTTCTTTTTCAGATACAGTTCTGTTAGATTAATATTTAAATGTAGTGCAATGAACAGAAAACTTGCTAGTTTATGGTCATGTTTTTAATTGTGGTTCACCATTTTGTCAAAAATCCATAATTTTATTCTATTCAGTTCAAAAGAGTCAGTTAACAAATTTCAAGAGAATACTGACTCAATGGTAAAGAAAAATGAATTGATTATTATCCTTAATAAAATAATGAAGATAGTTTTCCCTATCTAATTAATTCATCCTTAGCTTGTTATTTACATTTTAGCATTTGCTAACATTTCATTTCCTTTTATATAAACCCAATCTATATGAAAATTCATTACTTTTTGAGTCAAAATCTTTAATGCTCTCCTACCACTTTTTATTTAGAAAACAAAACACCATAATTGCAGAGTATTAGTGTAAAACCCAGATGATGGCTTTCGTTTAGAATACTTTCTAATAATAATAAAACTGCTACTAGTACTACTAATAGTTTATTACTTTTATCATAAGCATTTGTACTGAAGTTTAGCACATTTTTCCCCCTAGATAATAGCCATATGCAATACATAAGGAAATTAAGTAATGACTACAGTGACTGACCAACAAGAAAAAGCATTCTAATAAAGAAACCTATTAAAGTGCAGGAAATCATCTCTCTAGGGAAGCTGCACCAGGTTACCACTTAAGTCATGTAAAACTGGAGCAGAAACAAAGGAGCCCTTGAAACTACACCAGGGGAATAATCCTGTTTTAGCAAGAAAAGAAAGTAGGTGATATAACGATTGTTCTTCTGTCCCTTGGCTATAAATATCTTTAACCTGCAGTTCAGAGAGTTCCTTCCTATGCATTGGTGAGTTTTAGTAGAACAAACACACACGAAGAAGCACTGGAGGGCAGAACTGAACCCGTTCTTACCATAGAGGGAGACTGACTATTCCCTCTTCCTTATGTTATCTCTTTATTGGAAGCAAAATAAGAAGTTTGCACAACAGTTTGTTTTGACATTGATGAATCTAAGTGTTCACTGTTTACCATCACTGCAGAAAAATCTAAGTATCCAGGATCTAGAAACTTTGGGTTTTATTAGAAGTTGTGACTATTCCATCTAACTATTGTAAGCATCAAGGACCATGGGTAGCTCAAGGATGCACTGCTTACCTAGCATCGTGAGACCCTGGGTTCAGTCTCTACTACTGTAAGTGGAAAAAAAAAAAAAAAAAAAAAAAAAAAAAAAACAGGAATAAATGAAGGAAACTTTGATGGTTAATTTTATGTTTCAACTTGACTGGACTAAAAAACGCCCAGATAGTTGATAAAACATCACTTCTGGGTCTACCTATGAGGGTATATTCAGAATAGTCTAGCACTTGAATCAGTAGACAGAAAAGGAACTATCCTCCCCAATATAAGACAGCATCAATCAAATCCTAGAGGGTTTGAATGCAATAAAGGAAGAAGGTTGAAAATCTTTGTCTTCTTGATCTTTGCTTCTCCTGCTCCTCAGCATCAGAGGTCTTGATTCTTGGTTTTTTGAACTCCAGGAATTTTAACAGCAAATTCTTCCACTCCTAAGCTTTCTGCCTTAGACTGAGCTATACCACCAGTATTCTTTGTTCTCTAGTCTGGAGACAGTAGATAGTGCTTCTTCTTGATCTCCATAATCACATGAACCAATTCTCATAATAAATAGAATATATATCTTCTATTGGTTCTGTTTTTCTGGAAAACTTTGACTAATACAGAAGCTACTGATTCCTTGGCATTTGTACATATCTGTTCCCTTTGGGAATAAAGAATTAATCAAGCCCTCTCAAGATTAACGGCCTGGGTTTAAATTCTGTATCCAGCACTCATAGACTGTATAATTTGGAACATGTTACTTACTCTGACTGCATCTTTATTTCCTCACCTATATATAGTCATTGAGGATTAAATGAGTTAGGGTAGGAGAAACAGCAAAATACTACATGTTCCATAAAATTATTATTCAAATTCTAGTTAGCTACTATCTATGACATATCCTCATTGAAGGTAGTGAATATAGGCACTTCATAAATAACAGAGGATAAATTTCACAGATGCCATAGTATAGTAATGAAGTTCTCATATCTTTACAAAGTCATTCTTTCTCTTGTCAATAGCTAGAGGGTATTTTTTAGTTTTGCTGGTATTGTGTCTGATTTTTAATATTTTTCATTTTATTATAGTAACACCTTCATTAATCGCTGAATCTAAAATAAGGAAAAAATACACTTTAAGTTCCTCTTGTAAATTGTAAATATTTACTTAGAATTTACTTCATGTGAAAGATGTCAAATATCAGACTAAATCTTAATGTAAAAATAACAATGATATAAATGAGACATTTCACATTTTCACTTAGAGTCTCACAATGTATTACTTTCAGCATTTACTGTTACCAACATTTAGTAATCAATTATATGATACAAGATGGCATTTAATATTGATAATATGAAAAATGTGACTCTATTTTTAAATCAAAGACCAAAAATCATTAATATTAACCAATTTCCACTATATTTGCTACTGTCACATTCATCAATATAAAACTATGTAAGACTGCATATGGCATATAGGATTACTTTTTAACTTCCCACGATTTTGAAAAATAAATTACAAATAATAATATTCATATGATAACATATAATGATAAATAATGTTCTGTTTCAATAGCTAAACACAAAGCTCAGACTTGTTTTGAATTATACTTTGAATTTCAAATGAAGCTCACTGTTCAGATTCAAAGACCTGGATAGAACTCAGGTTTAAGAGGGATAATTTGTTTTATATTTTGAGAACCATTTGGAGATTCAAATAATTTCAAGTTTTAGAGAGATTGTTAACTTCATTTTTTATTTCTTGGTTATTTTCAGTTAGACATGGCAGTAGAATCCATCTGATATAAATACCAAGCATGGACCATATCTTATTCTGGTTAGAACCCCATACTTATGGAGGTGCATGTTGGTGGGGTTTACTGTCATATTTTCATATATGTACATGGGAAAATTACATCAGATAATTCAAATGCTGAATTAGTGCTTTGGCTTAAGCCTGGCAAACTTGCTATGAGGTAAATAGAAAGACTAAGCCAAACCTTGATAACCACACTGACCCAGAGCTGGCACAACTTGCAACTCTCAAACATCTGGATGATTCAGCCCCCACCGGAGGCTGGAGATGCTGTAACAAATGAATACTGTTAGATAACATCTCCCACTAAATGCTTAAATTCATAATTTTAGTCTCAAACACTAGAAGGCAAGAGAAAATCCAGACCATATGTCTCTTTTAGTCCATGTTAGATGAATACAGTAAGTCACTTCTGTCATTACAGACTCTTTTTATATTATTTTATTTTTATGTTTGTAGGTTTTCCTCTAATCATAATTTAGGTCAATTCATGAAATTCTCAAAATTGCCTACACTCATGGTAATGCTGAAAACAATTTCTAAACTGCAGTAGCATTACTTATATTGCACTGGGGTCTAGCTTTCTAGCACTGTGCCTCAGTGAGTGGTGAGTGATAATGATGGAAGGTGGTAGGATGTGCTCTGGAATACTTCTAAAAGACAGGAAACTATATGATCTTTGTTCCATAGATTTCTCATTGATGAATGATCACCACAATCATTAAGCAATTATATTACTTGGATATAAGAGTGTACAGAAGAGTTTGAACACAGCTTGGGTGGAGACTTCTAGTTGAAGTTAAGGTAAGAATATTATTCAGCCATAAAGGAGCATAGTATTATGGCATTTGCAGATAAATGGATGGAATTGGAGAATATCATGCTAAGTGAACAAGTCAATCCCAAAAAACCAAAGGCTGAATGTTTTCCTGATAAGTGGATGATGATATATAAAGGAGGTGGCGGTTTGGGGGTGAGAGAAGAATGGAGGAACTTTAGATTACATCGAGGAAATGAGGGGGAGTATAAAAAATGGTGGAATGAGACAGACATCATACCCTATGTATATGTATGATTACCATGAATGTTATGAATCTACGTCATGTACAACCATAGAAACAAAAAGATGTATCCCATTTGTGTACAATGAATCAAAATACAGTCTGTAAAAATAAAAAAAAATTAAAATTAAATAAAGATTTACAGCGTAGAAGAAGCATTTGTCTATGCTGGGCCCAGTCATTCAGCAATATCTATTAAGTACCCATTAGAGAGAAGATAGTATATGTTTTGTTGCACATATAAATAGATAAATCAGATAAAAATTGTGTTCTCCAGAAGTTCAGGATACAGAAATGTACCATTAAATATAAAAGCAAAATGTTTAAGATAAAAAAATCATAAAGCTCATATATGTAGCCTAGGTTAAAATGCTAATCTAATGTATTTAAGATGTCTTACAAAGCACGCGGAATTTGTGATGGGCACTCAAGTCTACATAGGATTTCAGTATCACAAGAAGTTACAATAGAGATTTCAGAAAAAAGATGAGAAAAAACCTTGGGAGGGAAAAGCATAACATAATGATGGTGAACATGGAGCAGTTTGATTTAGCATCAATAGAGGCACTACAGTGTTACACTATAAAATCTAAATTTTGGAAGGTAAAAATGAAATATTTGGTGTTTAATATGTATCTTAAGATACAAGATCTGGAAAAATAAGACAAAGTTTATTTAATTCCTGGCTCTTGGAAGGAATAAACTATCATAAGTATTTCAAAGATTTAGTTTTTCTAATTGTAAAAAATGTATAATAAAAGTACTTAATTTTTTAATATTTTGAATAAAATGAAAAACCAAGTGCCAAGAATATGGTAAAAAATATGTATATATCATATGTAAATATTTAAAGGATACAACAGAGAGTTGCTGAATAAGTCATGTTCCTATCCAACCTATGTTTCTTGTTATGATTTGTATCTTTAACAATTCCCTGAAAAGTTGAAGCATTAGACAATGCAGGAATGTAAAGGGAGAGATAACTGAATGATGAGAGTTATAGCCTCATCAGTGGATTAATCCATTTGATGGATTGATAATTTGACTGGACTATGGGTGGTAACTATAGGCAGGTGGAGCATGACTGGGGAAAGAGGTCACTGGGGGTATGGCCGGCACTATATCTGTCCAATGCCCCTTCCTCTATCTACCTCTCTTTTCTTCCCAGTAGTCATGATTTGAACAGCTTTTCTCTTGTAAAATCCTTCCATCGAGTTTTTCTGCCTCATTTTGGGGCCAGATCAATTGAGCCAGCTGACCATGAAATGCACTTCTATTATCAAGAGCCCCAAATAAACTTTTTTCCTTCTCTAAGTTTTTCTAGTCAGGTATTTTGGTCATAGTGCTAAAAAACTGATCAACATAGAAATTAGTATCACATGAGGGATGGTTACTGACCATGAGGTTCAGAAGTCTTTGGAATTGGTTTGTGGGAAAAGTGCGTAAGAGTTTGGTGATTCAGGATGCTGAAGTCTTAAATGTCATAAGCAGAGTCTAATGGGAGATTCCAGAGTGAGTTAAGAAGACCAAAATACAGATGTTAAGACTGAGGTCATGAGATTTCAGAGGGAAACAAGGGCTCAATTCAGCATTGGACTAGAGGACATTCATGTACATAGTGTCACAGGAACTTGTCTATGTCTTGTCCACATCCTGAGACTTTTTGTGAGGCTTAATTTAAAGATGATGGTCTAACCTAGTGGAGGGTATTTCAAAGCAACACAGCATTCAGGTGGTAGTGTAGGTATTGCTGGCATCTTATAGCCAAGTTTACTGTGAGAATTATGAGCAAAATACAGACAGGAAAAAAAATTTTAAAACCTGCACTTTTTCCAGAAATGCATATGTAAAATTGGGAGCAAGTAAGGTCTGTTGGTTGCAGAGATTACTGCCACTAAAGAGATGTTAAGTACTTTGCACAAAGACTATGGGAAAGATACTTGGAAATAATCTTTGAAATCAACAAGACCAAAACTATTGCAGGCTGAAGAGTATAAAAGTATTTAAGACACCTTGTCACTCCCCACGGGGTGCCTATGGAGTTATTCTCTAAGGATTTGTTTCACCATGCTCAGCCACCCAGACATTAGAACTAGCATCCTTGGTGTAGGGGTTAGACTATTGGTTGACCTAGCAGCAGACCTTGGACTGGACACCTGAAATACTGAGCCCAAAATAAACTTTTCCTCCTCTAAATTGTTCTTGTCAGGTATTTTGTTGATAGCAATGAAAAGCTTTCTAAAACACTTCTGAATGAATAAGCTAACTTTTAAATGAGTCATTTAGATTTTTTTTAGTGGAATACTGGAGAAGAAACTGGAGATAAGGAGTTCAGCTATAAGGTTATTTCTTATTTTCAGGGGAAGAACTAAACTAGAAGTTTATGAAACAAATTATAAGTGACAGGCCTTATAAGTTTAGCTACTACATTATGGATAGCACTTAGCAAAAAATGTTGGACTTGTGATTCCTAAGGAACCAAAAACAGAAGCATTTTTTGTGCAGGAATTTCTCATGAAATTTCTCATGAAAAGGGTCATTTTTTCATGAAAGAAAATTATCAAATGATATTGTCCCTATTCAGGAAGCTATTTGGTAATTTTAGCTTTAATACTGTTTATTCTTTTGTTTAAATATTTATTTTTTCCTAGAAATATTTAAAGCAAGTTAAAAGGTTATCAATATATAAAGAAATATGATATTGAGTCATCAAAATTCAAGGAGAGTGAGGACTCAGAGAATTCTCCAAATTTAGTTCACAGATAACTCTGAGTTATAGTTCCCTCCAGATTTATTAGGTAGTGATGACAAAGTGAAAGTATGGACAGAAATGAAATAACCATGAATCTAATGCAGTTTGTACTTTAGGGTTTTTGCTTACAGTGGCTTCTTCCAAGGTTCTGTTATTAATTTTTTTTCTTTTAATTTTGGATTATTTTTCTTAGGGTTAGTCCTAACACTGTAATTTACAGAAATCTACAAGACTTAGAAATTCTGGGAAATTCTTGAGTTCTTGACCTTTATTTATTTTGTGTCCATGACCAATGTTTATCTACAGAGGAGGTTTATAGATTTCATCAGGTTTTCCAAGAATTCTGAAAATTATAAATTTAAGGAGTTCAAGAAACCATCTGGAAGTGGGCATGAGGAAGCAAGAGGCCATGAGGAGAAATGGAGATAAAGACATCAGAGTCAGGAACACTTACAAGCTCACAGACATTTCTAATGTGCACCCAGATTTGATTGAGCTACTACTTGCCATCTGGAGCTACATTGGAAAGGTTTAAATTAAAGTGACACAATTTTAGAGTCATAGCACTTCATACTTTGAGTACTTGGGCAATATATTTTATCCCTCTGAGCTTTAATTTCTTTGTTAGTGAAAATCAACCTGCTAATAAAGATTAACCATGTCATCTAAATGTAGACAAAAAGGGTGAGGAAGGATAATTGTGAGTAGAAAATGGTAGGGAAAATAGGCAGGAGGTCATGCTATTAAAAATTTTTATTGGAGTTAAGGTATCAGATGATGCAATTGAAAAGAATTTGAGGAAGAAATGTGAATAATTAGAAAGAGGGATGAGATGAGAGTATTACTATTGGTGATGATAAGTGGAAAATCATAGCAGTAGATGACTGAATTTAAATATGAAAAGATTTTGAGAAGCAGAAAAAAGACTCCAATTGATCAAAATATTGAGAGGATGTCTTGTGGTTATTAAAAAAAATTGTCAAGAAAACGTCAAAGAAAAAAGAAGGAAGATTCTAGATTCTGTACAAGATTTACTTGCTTTTATTATTTTCAAACCAGAAGTATTCCTTAGCATTCTCCTTTTTGGAAACTTAACCTATCAATAAAGTTTTACCTTAAAGTGTTACAGTAACATCAAAAATTTAATGTTTATCATCATGCAAAGAAAATAATCAATTACCTATATTTGTTCATTACTTTCATTTTGCCTTTCCAAATATGAGACTGATGATTAAGATGTCATCTTAAATTTCCCATTAATCTACCAAGCTAAGTTTTACTAATATTATTGAATTAAGAGGGAATTATTTGAAGAATTGTGGTCAGTTGGTGCAGTTATTAGATTCTATATAACGTTTTTTTAAAACTAAAATTCAATATAGTACTTGAATTGCCTCTATCTGCTTAGGTGGTATAAATAACAACAACAAAATCTTGTTCCGTCAGGATTTGTAGGTTGTAGAGAAAAGAATCTTTATTATGTCTTCATTTCTTGGGGCTTTAATAATGTTTGCTGGTTGGAATTTTATAAACTGAAACAATTAACGGGGAATTCTCCCAGGTTTCCAGTGCGTCTTGCTGATGCAGCTGGTTACTGAGGTCTTTTTGACAAAGCCTGTTATAGAAATGTTTGCACCTTCTCCTAACTGCTAAACCCTGCCCCTCCTCCATCCAACTCTTTGATTAAGCTGCTAATACATGGCACACAATTTACCGAACTTTCTATTTCTTAAACTATCCTTAGATTGGGGGTATGAAAGATGGTGGAATGAGTCAGACATCATTATCTTATGTATATGTATGATTATACAACTTGTGAATCTTCATTGTGCCCAACCATAGAAATGAGAAGTTGTACCCCATTTGTGTACAGTGAATCAAAATGCAGTCTGAAAAAAAAAAAAAAAAAAAAAAAAAAAAAAAAAAAAAAAACTATCCTTAGTTTAATTCAAGAAAAAAATGCCAATTATTGTTTTCCTCTAGTGGTATTCTTGCCACTTCCACAATCACCTCTACTCTGAGCTAAGTAAATATATTTTAAAATAATAATACCTGCTGGTTTTATACTGTTTAAATTCTCTAGGAACCACATATCAAATCTTTTCTGCTGTGCTATTTAGGACATTTTAATTCTTAAATGTCCAACTCTGCCTGATACACTTACTCACCTCAGCCAAGAAACTGTCCCAGTGGGAAAACAATTGTGTATTGAACTCTGTCCTATTTGACAGGTAAAAAATGAAATCTTTAAAAGGGAAAGACCAATGTTTTTTACTGAATATTGTGTAAACAAATAAAGCTTTAAATGCTGTAGTCAAGTTCCCTACTTTTTGGTGACTATGAAAATACATAATTTCTTCTTGCAAAAATTGGGCATTTTCTCTGAATATAGGTAGCAAACAGGTTATTTGATTCCAGATTTTCTGTGTGCCAAAATATTACTTTTGTAAAAGAGTTCACTGCACTTTTATGTAAAATGGATTTTTTTCTCATGAATAGTACTTGGATATTTTTCAAGTATGCATGTACATTACCTTAGCCTATTTTATCAAATTATCATTATTATTATTATTATTATTATTATTAAACAAAGGATTATTTCTATTCTGTACAGATGAGGAAACTAAAACTTAAATATTTTTAATGATTTGACTAATTCACACAGCCCATAAAGGATTAAAATCAAATTATTCCTGACATTTAATCATTTGCTCTTTATGTTTCATATTACATAATGTAAAAAAAAAAACTATGCACATCCATGTAGACATTCTTTTCTTCATACATATGATGTTTATATATTCCTGAAATGTGTATAAATTGATGTTTTTGGAAAAATAAGACTTTAAATGTACTAAAGTTGCTCTTTATTTAAATAAATTCTTTCAGTTTGGCAAATGTAAAATTCTTTTAAAAATGTGATTCACCTAGTCTTAATAAGTGTGGCACAAAATAAAGAGAGGATCATACATGGTTTATGAATGTAATTTTATCCAGTGTGGTGAATATAATTTTTAGCCTCTTTTTGGTAAACAAAATGTAATAACTGTGCACGTATTGCAAATGCAGTTTGCATTTCCTCTGGCATGAAAAATTACATTTCACATTTTATCCACTCCCTGTGTCTAAGAGAAGGAATTTTTTCTAGATCACTACTCCTACCTAACTGCTTTTCTTTACTCACTGGGCCTGTTGACACATGGATAATATTCAAAACTGGTCCTTGTGAATTCTAACCTGTTTGAAGTATTAATTATTTTAAAAATAAGATTATTTTTAAAATGTCAAATACTTTTCTAGGCATTGAGGAGGAATATTAACAAAATTAAGTAGAGGAGAACTACTTTGTGTAGTTATCAAGTGTTGTAGGCCATATATAAATAATAGGTATGTTTGAGCTATGAAGGCAGGGAAGGTGCCTCTCTGGGAACTCCTGGGCAAAATCCCCTGGTTTGAGAAAACCCAGATTATTCTGACACCCTGTTTTAGCTCACAGCCTTAGGATCAAATAGCCTCCCAGAAATGAGTGAAGATGAACACAACCTGCCAAGCACCAAGCAACCTGTTTACCCAAGATCCCCTGCTACACCGAAACCTTATACCTACCCATCCCTTTTCATTTGTACCCTATAAATAAAGCAAGCACAGAATTTTTCTTTGTTAGAAGTTAGACCCCTGTGGTTGACCTACTTTAAAAATATATAATTCTTACCTTTTTATCTTTATTTCTTGATATATTACTTTCATAGCTTTTATTTCACATGCAGCTCATCCCTCCAATGGGTACCCACTCACTCACCCATGCAGGACGTGAGCAAGAAACCATGGAAGGCCACCTCCCTGTCATGTATGTTTAGTAGGTGTTATGGTTTGGGTCATAAATGTCCCCAGAAGGTCATAGTATAGACTTGTTCACATAGCCTATAGTCTTCTTGGAATGTGGTAGATGATTTAAAACCTGGTTGGAGAACATTAGATCATTGGGGAAATGCCCTTGAAGGAGGTGTTGTAACCTTGACCCATTCTTCTCTCCCTCTCATTACTTCCTGGTCACCATGTGTTGAATGACTTTCCAGCACCATGTGCTTCTGCTACCAAGATGTATTGTGTTGCCACAGATTCAAAGCAATCTGACCAAGTGACTATGGGTTGAAATCTTTAAAACTGTGAGCCAATATAAATATTTCCTTTACATCTATTTTTTCAGGTGTTTTGTCATAGTGATAGAAAGCTAACTAGCACAGTAGATAAAATGAAGTAAGAGTATTGTGGAACAATTAGAGGGAAGAATGTTTAGCACAGAAGAGAAAGTAGAAAGATCCTGAGATAGGAGCAAGTGTGGGTATTTAATGCACAGAAAGGAGGCTATTATGGCTGTGGCAGCTTGGTCAAAATGGATACCAAAAAAGGAGAGTTTCAAAGGGTATCCAGGAATCAGAATATATAAAACATGTTCAAGTTCAACAAAGGCTATGCTTTTTATTCTTTGTGGGATTACAAACCATTGGTAGGAACAGGGTTGTAAAGTAACTAATTTAAAGTTTTAAACAATGTGATTATTACATGGAAAGAAATTCACATACAGAGGGATCAAAAGTAAAACCAACAGGTCTGCTTTAGAGGTGTGGCAATGTTCTGGAGAGAGGTAATGGTGACTTTGATGAGTATTTGTAACACTGTGGGTAATGAGATGTGATTAGTTTTTTTTATCTATTTTAAGTGTATATGTCATACCAATAGATAGATAATGAATGGGATATGGGATATACAAATGAGAGGAATCAAGAATGTATCTTAGGTTTTAGGTCTTCAATGAAATGAATAGTTCTGCCCTTCACTGGGATGGATAGACCAAGTAAGAAGCTGGTTTGCTTGCATATAGTGTTGAAAGTCAAGGGTTGGATTTTGGACATGTTGTGTTTATGATGCATTTATTAAGCATGCAACTATGTGTATTAAAGTGTCAGGTGGACATAAACCTGAAGCTTCAATGAAAAATTTGAACATCAGCTAATGGGTAATGTTTGAAGATTGAGACCAAGGGAGTGAGTACATTTAGAGAAGATAACACATCCAAGGATTGAGCCCTAGAGTGCTACAGATTTTAGAATTCACAGAGGGTAAAAAAGAAAATAAAGTTAGAAAATGAGCAAAGAGTGAGACAGGTAGAAGGTACACAATTTCTGGGAAACAAAGACAATCAAATCATTTAAGAAATACAGAGAAATATTTGTTTTGAATGACTTTGACATTTAAGGAGATTAATCTTTAGAATTAACCATTTTAGCAGACTCTTATGAGGAAATGGTGTAATATTATATTTAAAAAACTTGTAATGCAATAGGTTTAGCAGAGATGGGGGAATCATAAATAGCATACCAAAATATAAACCACTTTGGAGTTTTGCTTTAAAGTGGAGAAAGAAATGAGGTGGTATTAGAGGGAGGCATGAAATCTCTGCTTTAGTGGTGGTGTTCTTGCTGATTGTGTTATTGTTTTAGTATGAGATGTTTCAATATGTATATGGCTAATTGGGGATTTTCCATTAGAACATAAAAAAGTCTGTGTTGCCAGAGATAAAATTTTAATTGCAATATTAAATAAATTGAAGAAACAGGTGAAACAAAAGATGCTTTTGCATATCCTGCTCCTTAGACAGTCCCTGAAGCTTTTCATTAATTTTTAGATGAGGAAATCAGAGTACAGATACAGAGTGGTTTTAGATTTAGAAGGAGATCATTAAGACACCTTGTTCAGATGATTTCTTATTTCTCAGCAACTAAGTAAGTTCATCAGTGCAAAATGAGGAGGGGAAAATATGTCGGAGAAAAGAGAATATGTGAATTGGCATGCACTTAAAATAGAAAATAAAGTCCTTGCAAAATTCCTTCTAAATAGATTCTCAGTTCTTAAAGTAAACTTACTCCTTACTCTCAGCTTCTCTCTCGAACTTCAACCACACTTCTCTCCCTTTCCTACTATTACCCAATCAAATCTAGCCCCCTAAAAAAAATGGCCTGACATAAACGAGCAGGTTATAGCCATTTAAGTTTGTTTCAAACTTCAGGAATGTGTTTGTATTTTTTCACCCTATAAGTAGATAAAAGGTAAAAATATATGATATATGATATATGTTAATATGATCGTTGACCAAATACAACTTCCATTTTAATCTTAACTTCATTAAATTATAAATACTTGGACAGTTGCCAGGGTAATATAACACATATACTAATTGCATCAAAATGAAACACTGAAAACATTATCACTAAATCTAGACAGTACAGGGAGACATTTTTATTATTATCATTCATTTTGATCATCTATCTATAAATATTACCTATAAAATTAGATTATATTAGCTGCAACAAACAAGCGAAAGCTATTAACAGATATACAGTAAAAGAATAAACATCATCTTTATGATGTAAAGTAATAACATTGTAAATTATCTTGTTTAATCCTAATAAAGAGATGAGGTAGGTACTATTTTTTTCTTCTTCAAAATACAATGGATGAGTTAAGATAACTGGAGCTTAAGAAAATTAACTCGGTAAATGTGACACAAATATTGATTGGCTAAATGTGCTTTGATTTGAATTGAAATAGCTTGAATACAATTTGGAGATGCTCAAAGTACATACCTGTGAGAGATTAAAGTGAATAACCCTCAAAGTGAGAGTTCACAGTCTCAAAAACAAAGTGTGGGTCAGGTTTTCCACAGCCATGACAGTTTATGGGCACCCTCAAATCAGAGTTTTAATGATCAGTTTTTACTGGCCTCTTGCCTCTTCCTGTTATACAGTCACAATCTCTAGCAGGGAAACCTGTTCCCAATAATTTTTTAGAATCTTCTTGGTATCATCTATAAATCATCTGTAATATGTTTCTTCCAAATTATGATAGCATTTCTGTCTCATACAAGAATAAGGGGAGGAAAACAGCAGAATGTCTTAAGTCTGTTTTATGTTGCTGTCACAGAATAAAAAAAGACTGTGTAATTAACAAAGGTAAAATTGCTCACAGAAAGTCTAATAAGAGGTGCTGGCAGCTGGCCTTCTTGCTGCCTCATAGCATAGCAGAGGGCATTATGCTCAAGAGAACATACCAGAACTGAAGAGGGAAGGAGCAAGAGAAAGTGAAGGAAGTTGAACTGGGTTATATTACAATGCTACTTCTGTGATAACTGACTTCCTGTTTATGACCTAATCACCCCTTAAAGGTCCCACCACCCTGTTTTACATTGCCACAACCACCAAGAGTGGCAATGAGATTCCAACATCAGTTTTGGAGGGGACAATCAAACCACAAACTAAGTTTTTGAAACAGATGAAAATAGAAAGAATTTTCACTCTAAAATAGAAGTTTTAAAAAATGTAAAAGATTAAAATGTTTATGGAAACTTGGATATATATGAAAAAATATATTCAGTCATGTATTGCACCAAAGTTTAATATAGGCTAAAAATAAATATAAAACAAATATCAAATTTTTATATTTTTTCTGAAATAATAGTCTATGATATTAACTTTTAAGTTATTCATAAAATATCCCTTCAATATATACTAATTTAACTCAATGTGCTTGTTCTTTAGACCTGAATTTAGAAGTGTTATTTCTAACATAAAATTTATAACTATCCCTCTTCTTCCTAATTGATAAATACCTATGTAAATAAGATAAGCTTGGGAAGTATTATAGGTTAGTGGTTAAGTTTTTAATATGAGCTGGGCACAGTGGCACATGCCTATAATCCCAGCAGCTCAAAGGCTGAGGCAGAAGGATCACAAGTTCAAAGTCAACCTCAGTAACAGCAAGGAACTAAGCTACTCAGTGGGACCCTGTCTCTAAATAAAATTCAAAAAAGGTCTGGGAGTGTGACTCAGTGGTTGAGTGCCCCTGAGTTCAATCTGTGGTATCCCCACCTGATTAAAAAAAAGATTTTGAATTTGGAGACAGTGCCTAGGTTTAGTTTCTGGGTCTATTATTTAACAGCCATCTGATCAGCCTTGTAAAAGTTACTAACTGTCCTGTGCCTCATTTTCCTGATCTTAAATTGAGATTATTCAATTTTCTACCCCATAGGATGGCCTGAGATCAAACATGATAATGCATAGAGGGCATTTAAGTCAATCTGTGGGTCTGTCTGTAGTTATGAAAAGACAATAATTTGTGTTGTATGTTTAATGCCATCCCACACAGCATAAAATTGTTTCATTAATATTCTTGGAAAAGATCAGACCCATCAAATTTAATTATTATAAACATACTGTGGGTCTCACCTCCTAGATTTGACCTTGTTGGTACCACTTATACTTAGAATATGCCGCTTCTGGTACTGTGCACCTTTTACAAACACCCTAATAAAAATCCACCATCATTCCTCTCCTGGAATATCATTTGATCCAAGGCCACAACCACTGAAGGGACCCTTTGTTCTTATACTGCTTCCTCCCCATTCAGGATGCTGTCATAAAATAGTGCTGACAAAATAAATGTATAGGGAATATTCAGAATATGTTTACTGTTCTTTTAAAACAAAAAAGTATCTATTAAAGCACATAATATTTTGAAGAAAAAAAATCCCCTATAATTACACTGCTCTTTTAAATTAGCAGGTAAATGCTAATTTCATTTTTCAAAGATTCAAAGGTGGATGCTGGCAGCCCCAAGCAGAAGTTTTGCCTGCACTGGGACCCTTGCTCCACAGCATTAGGCTGTAGTCATGGCAAAATCAGTGAGGCAACCAGGACATATGTGATTAACTCAGGGACAATGTGTCTGATTAGAGGTTCAAGTTTTTCTTTAAAGTGTTTGTCTAATAAAGAAACTCACAAGTTTATGAAGAGGAGATGGCTTGTGTTGATTCCTGGGTGAGGAGAAAAAAAAATATTCTCATATCTTTAAAGATTTAAATTATGAGTTACTCCTTAAAGAGATATTTAAACCAAAACATTTAATCAATACAAAGGACACTTTATTTAAAAAAAGAATATGACTTTTATGTATTCTATATTTAAATGAAAATGCTTACTCAGATTCATTTGTCTTATTAAATATGAACTTTACAACTATTTTAATTCAAGTTTCCAAATACTCAGAAAATAGATAACTTATTCATATTATTTTAGATTACTATATAAACGTATAGGGGATATTAGTTAAGAAGCAAAACAAAAACATGGAAAAAATGAATCAGTTTCATTATTTCTAAAACAACTTTCAACTAACTGTATATTAAATGATTGAAATGCACACCGTAAATGAACCAAAATGCTTAAGATGACCAGCAATAAATCATATCAGTTCCTTTAACATTTTAATGACAATATTGTATCTAATTTATTCAATATTTTTTTCTTAATCAGAAAAGTCATGCTTCTGTGTCTTCCCCAATTGTAATACTCAGTGTAGAAAATCCAGCGACTCTGTAATTCTCTAGTTATGGAGGCCAGAACATTAAAGTTCTCTTTCTTCTTTCTGGGTATTCTGTGGCATCCACTACAATCAATATTGCATAGCCTTAGAAATGTTATCCAATCATATTCAAGTCATTAGGGTCATAGTGCCTTTAAATAGCAATGCCACTTTCCAGTTTCTACTGATAGACCTATGGATTGCACTAACCTAAAGACCTCAATTATTGTGGCAGGAAATTAAGTTTTTCCAGTCCTCAGGATGCCCCTTATCATGTGTGATGTGATAGAAACAAATATATTCACGCTTAGTGCATACAGTTGCAACGTCAGCTACAGGACATTGTATCTTAGCCCAAGTTAACATCTGTGATTTTCAGTTTTCTCTTTTGTAATATGAAGATTATCAGAAGTGATGTGAACATTTTCTGTGGACTAGGGATAACATAATAAAGTAATTTACAGCTATCCTGAAAACAGTGAATTCTCAAAATGAAACACTTTTTTTTTATTATAAGTCTTCTAATATGATACAATAGATAAGATGGCAGTACCCTTTTTAAGTTGGACACACCAGAGTCTCATTTATTTATTAAATAGCATATAATTCTACTCTCCAATTACATGGATGTAATTCCTAAGATATCAGATGCTCTGGGCAAAGCCCATATTGTATTACCTTTTTATTGCAATCATTAGTTATTGTTGAGATAAAATTAAGTGAAGTGAGGTCACATGGAGTAGCAGTTGCCTCAGATGCCACCTCCACAGGGAGGGCCTTGGAAGATCAGATAATGGATGCCTTCAATGATCCCGCAGAGGAGTGGAAAACATGGGGCTTGAGAACAAGTAATAATTCTTAGCAATTTAGGCATACTTGATTGAAATTTTCATTTTTAACTTAATATCTCTTAGTTAGAATATGTCTTCATCCTAGGTATGTATGTGTATTTTTAAAAGAATGCTAGTGATATCTATCTCCTAAGGTAGTGGTTGTGGCTCAAATAATACAGGAAAATTTGCATATAATAAAGCCTTACATATGGTAGACAAAACATATGTGCTTCTTAGATTAACTACTTGATCACACAACAAAGTAACTGACAAGTTCTAGATACAGAATTGGTACTCATTTTCTCTCTAGCATTTCCCTGTGTTTGGCATGTTCTAGTGGTAAGAACTCTGTGGCAGGAATTTATGTTTTGAACTGATTCTTTACATCTCCCATGGTTATCATATGATTATAAAAGAAAACTTCTCAGTAAATGTCATGTTTCATTCATCCAATTTCCTAGTTATAGAAACTGTGTTTGAATTGAATTCATGAAAAGGGATCTTGGCTTCAACAAACATGGTAAAGTCAATTGTGAGAAAATATCAGGACTATTGATCTATTAGAGATAACAGTCCAGCTCTTTATTTTACTCATGATCACAGGAAGATTAGAGGAATATGGTCTATCCTTAGCAGATGTGAACAATACCAGCATATTTTCTACTTTCATGGGTTCCAAAATGTTTAGACCTAGGATCAAAGGATTAGAGGATGACTTAATTATGTCAAAATTTTGCTTATGACTGACTTCCTTAGTTGTTAAGCGAGCATGGGTAAACTGTAAAGCCGACTGGTGACTTATTTCAGTCAGAGAATCAAACCCTATCACATTTATTCAATAATATCCAATTATTTCTAACTGAATTGTTTTCTTGCTGAATTATTCTTTTCTGGATCACCTGGGCTATAAAACCAATGAGATTTGTTTATTAAAAATTTTGTATTTACCAAGAAGAATAAGTTCTACCTAATCCTTGTTATTATAATATACCAATAATTCTCCAAATAGCCAATGGATAATTATGCTTAGTTAAATATGATGTATCTATCAGATTAGACTTAATCTTATTTATTATGATAAGTAACATCAGAACCTCACTTTTACAAATCCTTGCTCAAGTTACACGTGCACTGAGCATCGAGTGGGAAGGTTTTTGTATCCTGATGTTCCCACAGTAGAATCTAAGCTGAAGAATTCCATCATCCATTACTGAAGCACTGTTTCTGTAGGAAGTGGAAGAAAGTGATGGTAAATAAATCACCAGATTTCAAGTCTTATTTTCTCTGAGAAATGGTGTATATTACTTCTGTTTGTTATTGTCCAGTCAGGTCACATGACCTTACACCTATTTATGAGAGAAACAGGAATACTCAGTCCTAGAACAAAATAATCCCAAATACTGGAAGACATTGTTTATGAATGCCAATGATCATATCCTTATTCAATCTGCATACTAAAAATTCTGTCCTAGAAAAATATACATAGGAAAGGCAAAATATAAATTACTAAGGTTTACAACTATAACCTTAATAATAGTTTTTAACATTCTTATTTCACAAGAAATGGAACTTTTGAATGCATCAATTTCCTATATTCAAAGTTATGGAAGCATTTTTGATATTTTTATATAAAAACTGACTTTTTATAGAAGTCATAATATTCTGGTTAGTTTTTTCTTAACACTGGATTTCAAGTTTAGAACTGATTGGCATTACATTACTGACTTGGTCCTTCGGGATTTGGTCCATTTTTAACCTGTATGTCACTCTGAGGGGAAGTTTTAAGAATTTCGTTAAAATTATAAAATCCATATTTTTGTACTGACAGATCACCCACTCATACATTATGTTGAACTGTATTAGGTGTCTGGCTCAGAGCTACCCAAGCATTTTGACAAAAATTAGCAAAAATTTGACTTCAGATTCTAGCACTGTTGTTTTCTACAGCTATGTGATGAACCGTTTGTCATTTGTAAATCTGGTTTTCACACAGTTTAAAAGGAAAAAAGTCACTCTCTTACTTGTACTGTGATAGCTGAAACTTTAGTTGCCAAATTCATCAGCAATTGACTGTCAACAATGCAAGTGCTTTTAGGAGAGCTTAGTCAAAAATTTTTGTTACTCTGACCTCTCCAAAAGCTTACTACATGTTTAAAATGATGGGATATGATAATTATTTATTATTGTATGTATAAGTCTGAATGATATCCAGTAACTAATCTTGGAAATTAACCATTGATCCATTCTGATAAGTGCTGAAAACGATATTCACAAAAATAAAAGAAGTGCAACATTAGATATAATGACCCATATCAGAAATTTTACAAAGGTATATTAACAGGGAAATGTCCATACACCCAATGAAGTATTGAACAATTTTTTAAACTAGAATGTCATGGTCTTTCATATGCAGACAAGAAAGCATATACCAAGAAATAGTAAAAAATAACTAATGTAATATCCATTTAGATAAACAGTCTATGAAGAAGCAAAAAGTATCATTATTACTGTTTTACCCTATGTTGGTTTCTACAAACATAAGAGGAAACAAAGGAAAATATGTAACGAATTATTTGTCCTTATTGTCCTCGGGGCTAGAATTACAGGGATACTTTCTATTTTATCTACTTCTGATTTGTTTGACTTACTTTAATAACATTTTTTAATAAGAAAATAAAAACAATAAAAGTGTGAAATAAAAGAAAGCAATGATCCCAAATTTTATATATGTGTTCATATACATATATGCATGTATATATATTTAAATGGCTTACAGATGTGCCTGAGAAACTCTTGGTTTAATGATTCTTTTATTTCAATGATTAAAAAAATCCCTTCAATTTGAAGTATCTTTGAAGAGTTTGGGTATATTTATAAAACTAGTGGATGATACACTTCTCCTTTGCATAAATATATAATTCTTAAAAATATTCTTTGAATTCAAAGTTCAGTAGAATCTTTTATTTAATAAACTTGCATTTCCTTATACTTAAAGAATAATGCAAATGCCACAAAATACAAAGATAAATATAAGGGTTAGGCAAGTAATAAATGCATTCATGATGACAGAAATAATAATAATTTTCATTTGTGCAAATGTTATAATTTCCAAATTCCCCAAAGCATTATTTTCTAAATCTTACAGCAGATTTGTAAAAATAGGGAAATTTTAATTCTCAAGGACTAAGGTACTGGTAAATCATTTTAAAGGACCAGATCAGAGGATTACAGTTGAATTCCTTAGTGACTATTTTTTTGTGTTAGAGACTATACTATATTTTAAGTCATTTCTGTAATAGATTTCAGGTGTGTGTTTTTATGCTTTTACTTCGTAATTATCCACATTCATGTTCTTTGAAAGTACAAAATATTTTAATAAAAATAAATATTACTGGAAAATCTTAAAACTACTTACTTTTAATACATCTCAATTTTCCTGTCATATGGCCAACAGAGTTCAAATATGAGAGAGATGCTAATGAGCATTAAATGGCACTTATTCTTTCAACAAACACTGTCAGAAGCACTTCTGAAATACCAGACAGTGATTAAGTGCAAGACACTTGCAGTGATGGAAGGATGTGCCCCATGACCATGAAGATTTTCTCCTTTTTAGAAACTTGATCATGCCTCTCAGATGGGGCCCTGCTTGTCCTCCTTAAACTTAGAGACGTATTGCTGCCTCAAAAAGTCGTAAATAAATTTTGTAGTAGCAAAATGAAGCAATTCTATTTTTCTGCTGGAATGTAAGCCGTCTTACTAACTCTTATGAAAAACCTTCTGTTTAAAGACACTTTTTTTATTTCTGGAATGTATTGATTCAGTCATATATGCGAGGCTCTTGGTTAAAATCATCACAAAGAGGAATATCCAGACTTAGGGTTCATTCTGTATATAAAGCAAATCAGTAGAGTGATACATGATAATATCCCAGCATTTAAGCCTGAAAATAGAAGTTGTCTTAACATGATTTTGTTTTTGTGCAATTTTAATATGACGGTTGTGCTATGTGCCTTCAGTAATTAAAAATGTCCTTCAAAAGTTATAATTTAGGGCTGGGGAGATAGCTCAGTTGGTAGAGTGCTTGCTTTGCGAGCATAAGGCCCTGGGTTTGATCCCCAACACCACACACACACAAACACACAAAAACCCTGTAAATGTTGTAATTTAGAGTAGAACAGTACTGCTGAGGTTATTGTGATAAATATTTGGCTAATATACACTGTTACAAGATTATCTCTCAACACATGAAGATTTGAAAACATCAATCTGTTCGAATTATCGTAAAGGTTTTGTATTAAATGTGAGGTACATTCAGGTGCAGAATAATGCTGCATTTTTCAGTGCTGATCTGCATTACATGGAAAATGGATTCATTGATTTTGATTTTCTGCCCTCTTTACATTCATCTCTCTCCCTCTCTTCTCCCTCTCTTCTCTCTGTCATTCTTCCTTCTCTCCTTTACCTCTTTCCTTCATTCCAGTAGTTAAACAAAACTTTATCATTCAAAAATTAATTCCATGGGAAATCGCAGAATATTTCCTCCATAAATATAAGAAGTTATGATTTTCAGAATACCAACATGAAATAATATTATTCAATGGAATCTAAATCAAAAGGGGTGAGGGAGCATTGAAAAATTAGAAACTCTTTTAAGCTACAAAAAAATGGAACTCTTCTTATGTTTTTTATTCTCGTTATTTTTTGAGAGCTGCTCTGAACATGCAAGTTCAAGGGAGCAAAAGAATGAAAGGAAAGGTGATGAAAGGAAAATTAATTGAACATTTATAGACCTCAATAAGGAGTTTATTTTCAGAAGGGTCAATTGACTGAGTTAATTTCCTCAGCCCTGGTAATAATGTGTTAGTGATTTAAGATTCAATGTCTTCTACTTACTGAAAAATATGTGTCAAGCCCAAATGGAATACATTTCATTCAAATATTCTACTTCCTTGAAATCCAAACAAAAACATGTCTTATTAATGATCCATTAAGTCATTTCTGTAGAATTAAAAAGAAAAAAAACTATAGAAAATGTAATGCCAAAATAAATATTTTAGAATTTTAGAAAATACAAAATTAGTGTAAATCATATCAGGATCTTAAACAAGTAAAGATGGTTTTCTATAGAGTTTAAATATTCAGTTAGTATCTCAGATACCTTTGCATAAGAACTAAAAATTAAAATTGACTAGAAGAAATTAAAATGAAACTGGCTACTCTGTATTCATCATCTAAACTCTACTGTGCATATTTTGTAACTTTCCAATCAATTCTCTTCTAAAGACAGAATAGTTTTGGTCTCAGAACAATTGTGAGTTCTTTCTAAAAGGCTAACTTTTTACAAACTGATTAAATTAGTATATCATTAAGAATTTCTCTGGTAAAATTTATTTTAGTACTATCTTCGACTTCAAGTTACCTATTATAGGATACAAAAGTTTTATCAGTCAAGTCAATTTGAGGATAATGTCAAATAATAATCTTTGTTAATCATTAATGTGGAAATAAAATATGATGATGAACTTAGTGAATAATACATTACTAGAGATATACATTAACCTAATCAAAATCAATATAATGCTACTATTGTACAGAGATCAATAGAGATATTATATATGCTGTGTGTCACAGAGTTTATGGTACTTCTGAGAATTTCATCTGTTTTGAAAATTTTAAATAGTGATTATAACGACAATGTGTTATCATTGTCATATCCAGGTATAGAGGAACAGAGAAATCACATATTTTGACTCTGGATATTAAGCAAGTTTTCAGAGTTCTAACAATTGGATTACAACACTGATCACCTGGTCAATATCTATTTTTCTATTTGATATATTGTTGGTGATACAATATTGTTCATATTCTTTTAAGATGAGTCATTTACATTTGAAGAATTTTTTTTTAAATTCTATTGCTTTTGGGTTTAAACTGGTAAGGAAAAATTCTGGGTTGGTATTTTAGTAAGGATACTTTTAACTGCAAGTTAAAAGATATACAAGGTAAAGAAGCATTAACCACATGTGACATTCATATCTCATCCAAAAAGATACACAGAGTGGCTCCAAATACCTTCACATATTGAATCAATGACATCAAGAGGACCAGGTTTTTCCATCATTCCAATTTGTCATTCTTGATACTGGTTTTCTTTTTTAAAATCTTGCAGCACTAATGACAATAAAACATATACCAGGTCAGAGAAACATGACAATTTAAAAGAAAATGAAACTGTCCATGAAGAGCAAAGAACTTTCTCTCAGTGACCTGTCAACTGACTTAGCTTCTTATCTATCATAATTATATAACTACCAATACAAAAACTGGTTCCTAGAAGGGAAAAGGAAAATTGATTGACTAAGGCAATGTTTCCTAGGCATTCAGAGAGTACAGCTATGACCCCAAAAAAGCTTCAAGAAAAGCAAATTCTTTTTTTTTTTTTTAGAAAAATAGAGGAAAAGAATATTGGAGAGGAAAACAAGAGTATACTTGCTGTACTGTAAAGAAAATCCAGATAACTCCCATTTTTTTAAATTGAAGCAAAACCTGTATATGTATAAGGAATTTGGTGGATTATGATTATATACTGTCATGAATTTGGACAGAAATTTCCTTCATTTAACCAACACCTTAACCAAAATATAGAACATTTACATCAATCCAGAAAGTTCTTTCATGTGTATTTCCCATTCATTTCCATAGCATATATAAAAGCTGTTCTGAATTCTGTTATGATAGATTATTCTGCATATTCTTGAACTTCATAAGAAAGGGATCACCTACTTTGTGTTCTTTCATGTCTGGCATCTTTTTCTCTATATCAACTTTTTGTTGATTGAATAAATTATTTCCTTCCTTTTTTGTTCTCCATTTGCATGAACATACTGAGTATTTCACAATTTGTTGATAAATTGCCCTATTGATGTGATTCTGGATTCCTTCAAGTTTGGGCTATTATGATTAAAATTGCTAGGAACATTTTTGTGCAAGTATTATTGTGTGCAGTAATTCTTGGGTAAATAGCAAGGAGCAGAATTTTGGGGTCAGAAGAGATACATGCCACATTGTTGATTTAATTTGTAATTCACTGAATCTGCCCCTCCCCTATATACATATATAAAGTGTCTGTTCAAGTCTTCTGCACTTTTATTTTGACAGCACTATTATTTTTGCATCGTGGGAGTTTTCACATATACCAGATAAAAGCCATTTGACAGATTTATAATGTGAATATATTCCTCCAATTTGTGTCTGTCCTTTTTATATTCTTAACAGTAGCTTTGAAAAAGCTAGAGTTTTAAAATTTTATATAGTCCACTTGACTAAATTTTCTTTTAGGATTTTTTGTGCACTTCCAACTAAATCTTTTTACAGCTCAATGTTAAAGGTATTGTGTATTCTTAAAAAAGATTTT
The DNA here is from genome assembly GCF_902686445.1 of Sciurus carolinensis. NCBI lineage: Eukaryota > Metazoa > Chordata > Mammalia > Rodentia > Sciuridae > Sciurus > Sciurus carolinensis. Next base: position 95,503,957 of record NC_062224.1, read on the forward strand.
ATAGATCTTTTTACATGTAGATCTGCTATTTGCTTTGTGCTAAATTTTGCATGTTATTCTAGATAATTTCCTTTAAAATTTTTTCAAGATTGGTGTTTCAGTATCATTTAATTTTTTTTAAATTTAGTTTTAATTTAAAAATTAGGTCTATATAAATATGACAGTGTAATGTGATATTTTCATATGTTTATATTGTTGAATTAATAAATCAGTCAATTTCTCACCATGTATATTTATACAGTTTGGTGGCTAGAGCATTAAAACATCAGCCTTATGGAATTTTAAAGTATGCCTTGCATTAGAGATTGGAGGGCATCATGCTAAGTGAAATACACAGAGAAAGAAAAAGGTCCTGCAGGATTTCAATTATGTGTGATATCTAAAATAGCTGAACTCTAAGGGTGGGTGAGTCTCTGTGGTAGAGGGCTTGCTTAATGGGCCAGAGGCCCTTGTTACAGCCACAACACTGTGGAACTCAGAAATAGAGAGTGGGATGGGTGGGTACAAGAGCCTGGGGTTTGTAATAGATAGTTTGTAATGGAAGATGTTCATCAAAGAGTGCAAACATTCAGCTCACCAGGAAGAATAAGCTTTAACCATGGGTTGCAAAGAATTCTGTATCACTTTTTGAAAATACTTTTATTAGTACAGTTACAAACAACTGTGTGTGGTTTTGTGCGTGCACATCTATTGTCTACACGTTTGTTCTATTCCATTATCCTTAGTTTTTTTGTTTATTCCTAAGTAAATAGTTTTATAGGTATATAATTCTTAGGTATATAGCTCTGTAGCTATATAGAAAGACTAGAAATAATGTAGTTTGTGCTTACCAAATTTGTTATAATATTTCAATATTGTTTTAGATGTTGTTGCTCTTTGGAGTTATCTCTATTATATACATTTTGAGGAAAATTCATCAGATTCTACGAAAAGAAACAATAAGATATTTATTTGTATTGCCTTGAATTAATAGATTAATTTGGAAAGAAATGATGTATTTATAATGTTGAGTTTTCTGATGCATGAATATTATATGTTAATTTAATGGGAGGTATTTTATTTTATCTCTGTCTTGTTATACATCTCAATATAGAGAGTTTTCTAAATATCTTTCTAAAACTCTACCACTCAAAACCTTTTTATTTCTGATATTATTATAGATGGTGTTTTGAAAATGTATTTTCTAATCTTTCTTAATCTAATCAGCCTTGATAGAAGTTACCTAACTTCATTAATCTTTCAAATAACTGATTTTTATTTTTTAAATTTTATTTCTACTTTTTATTCTAGTTTATTGATTTCTATTCTTCATTTCCTTATTTCTATTTAGTCTTTGTGCTATATGTTATAGAATTCAAAAATTCTGCTTTTTTAATTTAGATAGCCATAACTCTTAAATCATCCCCTTTCAAAAGGATTCTATCCTCTTCTTGCTTACAGGATTTGGGATAAAAAGGGGAAAAATGGAGAAAGCCTATACTACCACTTCAAAATTTTACACTATTAAAAAGATAAATAAAAAATATTGAAAACTACTTTTCTGAATAACATCTTTTGACAGTAAAACCTACACAAACTGACATGAAGCTATTTATATTCCTTATACATCCCACTTAGCACTAATATTCAAGAATTCTTCAGTGCAGAAATAGTAATGTGTTTGATTATAAGATGATGGAGACTCCACTAGCTTGTTTCTTTTTCTAGAATGTATTTCCCTAAATCTTCTCTGATGAGTCCCCACTTCTTAAAAAGTGGAGGGTTCTTAACAATATCTTAGGGGGCATACTTAAATTTCATGTCACTGTTAGTTGCTGGAATCCCATGCAGTTCCTAGTGTCAGGCATGTGTCCAGTTCTAGGTGGTTTTAGTCATTACCAGCTGGAATAGTGGCACAGGGGGATTCGACTCTACCCTCCCCTTCTTTCATTTTGGAATAGTGAGAAAAGTATGTACCTTCCTTTTTCCTGGCTTATAATTTATCTGGGAAAGCATGACAGAAAGGAGAAGCAGGGAAGGGGGCATGTCTCCTTTTACTGCTTTGTCACTGTTTAGTTCACTCTCTTAGTTTTTTGTTTGTTTTTGTTTGCTTGTTTGTTTATTTGTTGGGGTACAGGGATGGAACTCAGGGACACTCGACCACTGAGCCACATCCCCAGCTCTATTTTGTATTTTATTTAGAGACAGGGTCTCACTGAGTTGCTTAGTACCTTGCTTTTGCTGAGACTGACTTTGAACTCATGATCCTCCTACCTCAGCCCCCAGAGCTGCTGGGATTAAAAGCATGTGCCACCAGGCCCAGCACTCTATGAGTTTTCACTGAGTCTCTAGCTAAGTGACACAGTTGGACTAGTCATTTTTCTATGAGACTTCTTAAAATTCCAAAGATGATGATGATGATGATGATGATGATATCGTTGCCAGAATTCAGAGAAAGAGGCACTCTTTTAAACTATTGATGGGAAAGTATATTAGTATAGCTGCTATCAAAAACAGTATGAAATTTCTTCAAAAATATAAAACTAGAAGTATCATATGTCCAACAATTCCACTATTGAATATACATCCAAAGAAATGAAATAATTACATCAAAGAGATACCTGCACCGCCATGTTCATTGCAGTACTATTCACAGAAGGCAGGATATGGAATTGACTAAGGCATACATTGAGAGAATGAACAATTAAAATTGGCATACATACACAATGGAACACTATTCAGTCATGAAAAAGAAAGGAATACTAATAGAATTTCTCTCAATACTTTATTTGCATTTATTTAATCACAGTTACACATAAATGACAGGGAAGATAGAAAGACATGATCTTTTAGCTTTAAGGTAAAGTGCTTAACTAGAATCAGGTTCAATAAACCCAAGGGAATGATAAAAATCAATATTGAGAAGCAACAAGAAGTCTCTCAACAATAAATGGAAACAGTGGCAAAAACCATAAAATTAATGAAAAGTTATTACTGTTCAAGCAAAATTAAAATGAATACCAGGCATGAAATTTTTTTTCAGCAAACAAAACCTAGTAGAGCCTAAAAATAGCCTTAACGTTGCTTACAATACAAATGTAAGTTAGCTTTAACTTGGGTCATTTCTTGTGTTTATGTTATACAGAAATAAAAGTTAAAGTAAGCCCCTCATAAACCATACACTAAAATGTGATTGTGTGACTATAAACTTTCCAATAAGGAAAACCAAAAAAGCCAATTTTGTAATGTAACCAACTGAATAATGTCTCTATTTTACTTCTGCATTCACACCAAAATAATTGTCTCTGATGTTTATCACTGAAACACTAATCTTTCAATTTAATATTTCCTAATTCATGCATTATTTCTTAGTCAAACTTTTAAAACTATTGGACCTCAGAGTTTTGTTTACATTACTAAGGTAACAATAAGTGAGGATCTAAAAAAAATGGAAAGTTATCAGATAATTTTCATAATCACCCTAAACATGTAGTATCCACTACAAGGAATTGATGTTCTCAATCAATTGACTTCCTTTATAAGACTATGCTGACAAAACTATACTTAATCCCTAACTACATATTCAAAATGGGAAGTTAAAAGCTAGACTTCATTCACTAGGACATGTATCACTAGGATGAGGCTGTTTAAATCAAGATAAAAAGTAGTCATTCATGGGATGGTGCTATTAAGAAATAGACATTAAGTTCTTAGATCATTTGTGTTGCTGTTAACAATACATTATAGGCTAGGCAGCATTTACAGGATAGAAATTTATTTCTCTTAGCTCTGAGGGCTGGGACATGCAAGATGATGCCTACAGATTCTGTCTAGTGTTGGCATGCTTTCTGGCTCATAGATGGATTCTTCTAGCAGTGTCCTCACATAGTGGGAGAGAAAAATGAGCTCAATTGGGTCTCTTGTATAAGGGCATTAAGACCAATCATCAGGACTGTGCCCTCATGATCTAACTACCTTTCAAGTCCCTACCTCCTAATATCAACACAATGGGAGTCAGGATCTCAATAAATGAATTTGGGTGGAGGGCACATTCATACCATAGTCAAGATATGGAATTAACTAAGGATTTCATTGATAGAATGGGTCAGTAAACCACTATCACATAGATTTATCCTGATTTATGTGACTCGTTTTTTTGTATTTTTTCCAAGTTTTTATTTTACATAGTTGAGTTATATAGTCAAGACTCTACAATAAACATATTGACAGATATTCCCCACATTTACATTTAGTATTTATAAAATATTAAAGGTCTATATAATATTCCATCCAGTGTATGTGTATGCCTATAGCAGATATCTGATGTAGTTCACTTCATACCAATTTAGAGAAAATAAACTTTTGTTATCGATATACAAACTAAGTAGCAGAAACACGAATTTGTTTTTATCTTAGAGCTTGCATACAGTACTCTTGAATACAAGCACAAATATCTATGATAAGAGTTTCAATAGACAAATATATGATCAGGAGTATGGATATTTAAGGCATATCCTGTTATCTGAAAGCAAGGAAGATATGTAAATGTTGACTTGCTCAGTCTGTGGGATTTGAAAGCAGAGGATGAATGACAATCTTATATCTCAATGTTGGCACACAGCAGTTGGTTAGAGAATTACACAATATCTGATGTTAAAATTACATGATTCTTAGTTTTAAAAGGCACTGAAGTACTGGGTCAGGGTTTCTGAATTAGCAATGTCTAGTGACATTGGATTGCATTTGAAGGAGGCTAACAGCTGTTCCTCTGATAAAGGGTTATAAAGTCAATTTGCTTTAGAAGATCCTGGGAGTTCACTGAGAGACTCTTGAAACTCAAAGATGCTAATGAGCATCATGACCCTCCAAGGGGCTTGTTCTGTGTGTGGGTGGACTTTCCTAGCCATGTTTAACTCCATAAAAAATTGACATGCATGTTTTAACATCTCTCAGAACTAGGTGCTTCACAGAAGACAGTTTTGAACATACTCCCTTCAAAATACATTTTGATTCCCAATTGTCTTATATGTGCATCTTAGTTTCAATGACTGCAACTACCTCATTCTCAACCAATTCTGAAGTATTCTCAATTGTTTTTTTGAAGGAATATGAAGACTGAAATGAAAAATGAATACATTTTATTACTCTCCTTTATATAAATATTCTCAATATGACTTTTGAGTTTATGAAAATTTTACTTCAAAATATTATGTTTGAAGAGGGAACTATAATATGAGAAAAATTATTCATGTTACTTAAATTTAATGAGATATGTGTTTTCAACATGTATTATATATGTATGTACACCTTTTTAGTACATTGTAAAATAGAGCTGATTCCCTGCTACTTTCCCATTTTGATCAATTCTGAATTTAATATTTGCCAGTCGTCAGTTGTTGACTCAGTAAATAACTACTAACATGACTCATGAATGAGAAAAGCTAAATAAATTTATATCAACTATACTAAGGAATGTCATTATTCTTACTGGTATACACGAAGGTAAACGTCATATGGTATTTATTTTATTCATTTTTTTTCACCTAGTTTCAGTAGAAGTTGGGGGTGCTGATTAGGCCTGGACAAAATTGGTGATATGTTGGTTAGGATTGGTGAACACAGGGAAGTCACCGAAGTAGACCCATCTTGATGAGTTAGTTGACAGATCTATTGTTCAGAGAAGAAACTCTGATGAGAGGACAATGATTAGTCTAGTTTTGGATGAAGAGAGAAAAAGTCACTGAAACAAAATAGAAACTCATCTGTAGGAAGTTTCCTAGGCTTGTTCAAGTCATGTTATTTCAGAGCGTAAGTCTGTGGCTCTGGATGGATTCATTTCTCACAGGTCAAACTTAACAACTGAGAATTCTACTCATTTCTAACCTTTGAAATTCTTATGTGGAGGACAGGGCAGAAACCAATTTAGTTTTACTTTTCTTTTAAATTATATTAAAAAAACTTTTACTCACTCTCACAATTTATCTAGCATTTTAAGAACTACTACACTGTTTTTCACACTTTATTGAATTAAAGATGGCTTCTGTGAAATATATGATGTTTTATAAATAGTACTCGAGCAGTTCAACTCAAGAAAGTGCTAGAATTTATTTTGCTTATCTCAGTTTTTCAAATGAGTTGAATAAGTAGCTCCAAAAAAGCATTTTAGAAACCTGATTTTTAATAATAGTGTTAACTGATAAAAACATTGTGCTTTTTATCCTTGTCATTTATCATGCTCTATAAGGCAGAATAGTTCTGGTTTGTTAAACATTAATTAAAATCACAAATTTATTTCTTGCTAGTATTGATGATGCTCTAGTCTGTGAATTATTCATGATAACTAATAATAGTTTAGTTGCTTGGTTTCTTTCTATTTATTATGCATGTAGTTCATCATTTAGAATTTTGTTCCTTTGCACATTAAAATCCACATTTACTTTTCAAACCTTTATAATACCAGATAATCCTTCATGTCTAAGAGGTCTATTGGATAACTTTATACACAATCATAGCAGTTTGTTCAACACATAGAACCTTTCTGGATTTAAAATAATCTGTGATGACACCAACAGATGGCTTCACCTATTGCTTATTAAACATGTCCCCACTTTCTATAAATAACAACACAACTAACTTGATCTCAAGGTACCAGAACTAGCACTGTAACTAAGAAGAAAGCATTGAAAAACACAAATTCGAGAAATGTGTTGAATTACCAGACAACCTGTTAAAAATGCAAAGAAAAACTAGTTACAACCCACTGCAGAATGGGCTGAGCAATGACTCAGAGGAGACTGGGAAGGTTAAGTTGAGAAGTAGCCTTCAGAATCTGTCCTGAAGTCTTTTAAAGTGTACCTGTCAAGGTGGGCAAATTATTGGGGTTAAACAGAATGTATGATATATTATAGTTCAAGGCTGTGAATAAGTGCAGGGATGATGTTGAATAAGTAAACGGTTATTTGATAAGTGATGTTTGCTAAGGTGAGAAGATTCTAGTCTTCAATACACTGATCTCTAGGATTTCCTGAAAGAAGTAGTGAAGTAATTTTTAGTTTACAGTAATTTCTTTTCTCAGGAAAAACTTTTGACTCATATCGGCACAGATGGCCTCAGTTCCCAAAGTCAACAAAAACAGAAAATAACAAGTACTTAATAATGATCTGACACTTTGCTGAGTCTGAAAGTTTTGCTGCCATTTTTATGCTTGGCTCAGGTACTGGAGTAGGATTGGTCCCAGCATCTGTTGGAATTTGGAATAATGTCAACTACCCTCTCTGCAAAGAACAGGACCATCAGGTGTCTTTCACTTAGGTATTTGAAGACTGCTTCTAATGGTTTATGTTGCAGTTATTCTACTTACTTCTAGAAGCACAAGTTATAATAATACAGACACGATCCTCTTATTTTCATGGAGCTGCCTGTAGATCTCATTTAGGTGCACTTTTGTTGCAGAGGCACCCTTAACCACCCCATCACAAGACCCTTTAGTTTCAAACAAGACTCATATTTATATGTAGGCAGGCAATCTTTAAAATGCTTCGCTTGTCCCACTTCCCAATTCCTTCCTATCATTTTCTTCTCATGATGTTTACCTCTGACTCTTGAATCTAAGCCTTTCAGGCAGGAGTTCTAGGTCCCCCTTTTCAACTACTCATTGTGTATCCACTCACTGTGTGAATTTCTGCTAAAAACTAGGCTTTAGCACAGCCACAGTGTAGATGCACCTGTTGCCTATTTTTGCTAAGTCTTCACTTTGCTAAGTCTGAAGTCTCCATTTTAGGTGGACTTTGGACTGCTTTAAGCTAGCTAATTTCTGCAGCTGAATAAATTCCCACGGCCTGTACCCTTGAACTAGTGACTCTTGACCTTTTCCAGTTTTTATCGGGTTTCCTCTTCCAGGTTCTTTGTGGTAATCCAAACCCAACCTAACTTCTACCCAACATAACTTCTACCAATACTATAGGGTTCTCCAGAGAAATAGAACTATAGAGTTCTTCAGAGAAATGAAACAATAGTATCTATCGATCATCTATGATCTATCAATCATCTATGTATCTATGATATATAGATACATATATATAGTCCCACAATACTCCTTCTCCTCTCTCTTTCTCTCTCTCTCTCTTGTAATCTACATAGATACACCACTCAGCTCTATCTAGATAGAGATATATCTAGATACAGCTACAACTACAGAGAACCAGAGAGAGAGGAGGAGGATTTACTATGGGAATTGGCTCACACAGTTATGGAGGCTGAGAAGTACCACTATATGCCATCTGAGAGCTGTAGAACTGAGGCCACCAGTGGTATGGCTGAGTTCCTTTCTAAGAAGCTGATGGTATAATTCTCAGTCTGAAGGTAAAGACCAGATAAATGGGAGGGCAGCCAGTCCAAGTCCCATAGCCTGAATGCCAGAGACCTGGGGTTCTGAAGTCTCCTTGCTAGAAAAGATGGCATCTCCACTCCAGAAAAGAGGACCAATTTGCCTTCCTTCTGACTTTTTATTCTTCCCAGTCCTAATCTCAATGAATGATGCTGCCTACATTGCATAAAACCAATGATGCTGCCCACATTTGCCTAAGTAATTCTCCTGACTAAAATGCCAATTTCTTCACCTTCCCAGATACACCCCAAAATCAGCATCTATCTGAATGTCCCTCAAACTAACTGAAATTAACACCTGAAATTAACTGTCACATCAAATCTACTGAGATTGTAGCAGACTATATTTTCAGGAAAAATAGATTTGAAAATAGGACAAAGACATAACCATAGGGCTTAAGAAGCTTAAAGAAAAAAAAAGAGTAAATCAGTTGGGCATGGTGTCGCATACCTAAATCCTTGCCATTCAGGAGGCTGAGGCAGGAGGATCCCAAGTTCAAAGCCAGCCTCAACAAAAAGTGAGGTGCTAAGAAATTCAGTGAGACCCTGTCTCTACGTAAAATACAAAATAGGGTTGGGGATGTGGCTCAGTGGTAGAGTGCCCCTGAGTTCAATCCCTGGTACTAATCCCCCCCAAAAAGTAAATAGTACGAACAATTTATTTTTTCCTAATGAGACTACCTGAAAACTTTTAATGACTAGTAAATTACAAATTAGGTAAGGTATATATTTTGATTAGCAATGCTTTTAACAATTCTGTCATTTTTTTCAAAATTATTTGTCACTGAATTTTGATAACTATTTGTTTACAGGACAATTATAAAAATCTAAGTAGACAGTTGAGGTTTATTAACAAAATAGAACTTGTCAATATAAATTACTCATCTACTAGAAGTAATTCTGTTTTTAAAATTTTTTTAATTTTTTAAATTTTTACAGACTGAATTTTGATTCATTGTACACAAATGAGGTACATCATTTCATTTCTATGGTTGTACATGATGTAGATTCATACCATTTGTGTAATCATACATGTACATAGGGTAATGATGTCTGTCTCATTCCAAGATTTTTTGTACCCCCTGTCCCTCTCATTTCCTTCTACATAATCTAAAGTCCTCCATTCTTCTCTCACCCCCACCCCCCAACCCCATTATATATCATCCTCTACTTATCAGGGAAAACATTGTTTTTAGGGAATTGGCTTATTTCACGTAGCATGATATTCTCCAATTCCATCATTTATTTGCAGATGCCATAATATTATTCTTCTTTATGACTGAATAATATTTCATTGTGTATATATTCCACAGTTTCTTTATCCATTCATCTATTGATGGGCATCTAGGTTGGTTCCACAATCTAGCTATTGTGAATTGTGCTGCTATAAACATTGATGAGGCTGCGTCACTATAGTATACTAATTTTAAGTTCTTTGGGTATAAACCAAGGAGTGGGATACCTGGGTCAAAAGGTGGGTCCATTCCACGTTTTCTGAGGATTCTTCACAGAGACCCTGCACCAAATAGAAGACAAACTAGGCCCGAATCTTCATCATATTGGCTTAGGATCAGGCTTCCTTAACAAGAGTCCCAAAGCACAAGAAATCAAAGCAAGAATCAATAATTGGGATGGACTCAAACTAAAAAGCTTTTTCTCAGCAAAGGATACAATCAATAATGTGAAAAGAGATCCTAGAGAGTGGGAGAAAATCTTTTCCACATGCACTTCAGATAGAGCACTTTCCAAAATTTATAAAGAACTTAAAAAACTTTACACCAAAAATGCAAAGAACCCAGTCAATAAATGGGCCAAGGAACTGGACAGACACTTGACAGAAGAAGACATACAGGCGATTAATAAACATATAAAAAAGTGTTCAACATCTCTAGTAATTAGAGAAATGCAAATTACACAAACAACTCCAAGATTTCATCTTACTCCAATTAGAATGGCTATTATCAAGAACACAAACAGTTGGAGAATATCATGCTAAGTGAGATAAGCCAATCTCAAAAAACCAAAGGATAAATCATCTCGCTGATAAGCGGATGATGACACATAATGGGGGGTGGGAGGGGCGCAAGAATGGAGGAAGGAGAGACTCTATAGAGGGATAAGAGGGGGGGAGGGGTGGGGGGAAGAAAAAAAATATCAGAATGAATCAAAAACTATTACCTTAGGTAAATGTATGATTACACAAATGGTGTGCCTCTACTTCATGTACAGAGAACAAGATGTACCCCATTTGTTTACAATAAAAATGAATTAAAAAAAAAAGAACACAAACAATAATAGGTGTTGGCATGGAAAAAGGCACACTTGTACCTTGCTGGTGGAGTTGCAAATTGGTGCAGTCACTCTGGAAAGCAGTATGGACAATCCTCAGTAATTCTCTTTTGATTAATTATCAAACAATATCTTGAAGTGAAACCCCATTTTTCTGATTTTACTTTCCACTTATGATTTGTCCTAAGAAAGATCATTACCAAACTTACCCTGAGTAGGAGGTGCTTTTTCATAGTTTGGCTCACTGGTGATACCCTTCCACCTGCTTAGATCACCTGATCAGAAGATCACACCTCTCCTGATGGATAGTCAAATTGTTCAAAGTTGTCATATTTTTACAGCATAAGTACACTAAGGGTCACGACACAAACATTGTTAGATCAAATTGTGAAGAGCATGCATGAAGTAATCCTCATCCCTCTTCTAATTTGAATTGTTTTCTTGACCCTAAGAAAATCTGAAATGCACTTTCTACTGATACCTTCCTTGAATACCCTAAGTTGTACTTATCTTCCCCTCTGCTTCAATTATGCAACTTGTAAACTGGAAACTTCAGAATTAAGTATACATTGCTTTATTCTCTCTTTACTTTGCCTGCCACAGCCATATTTCTGCAATTTGGTTCCCTGAAAACACAGAATAAAATGAAGTGTTCCATGTACCCGCTACAGCACATATCTCAATATAAATAGCATATGCTTCATAAATGGTTCTTCAGTATGTCTGTGATTGATCAAGGGCTTGTTGATCAGGGCAATAGTTTAAGCTGCTCATTTTATTATTCAAGAGTCCTAGACATGGCTGTTAAGGGAAGCCCTGGAAACAGGGCCCAGATGGCTCTTAGGAGGTTTGCCTCCCAGGGAATTAAGCAGTTACCTCCAATTCAGCAGCACTCAGCTCTATTTGGGCATTCATTTTGCATATCATATCCACAGGGCATTCACAGTTCTTTCCTGAGTAGAAAAGTCAATATTTCAGGAATAAAAATTCACCATGTAATTCAAAAATCTGTTCTCACCGTCATCAGGGACTTGTCCTGCAATTTTTACATGCATAAAACATGTTAAAAGCGTTCAGAAGTTACACATAAAAGTGACAAATTGCATCACTGGGCTGAATAACTTTAGACCTAAAGCCAAATATAATTACAAAGCACTTGGAACATTGGGATGTTAAAAAGAAAAAAAGGAGGAAGAAGCCATGATTTTCCTTTTATCGAGGAGAGAATAAAATTAATAAAATGCTAATTGTTTTAATTAAAAATAATATATTCTTATGAAATTAAACTTTTATTTTCATATACTCTGCAATGTAAACTGAAGTCTATAGGAGCAGATCATCGACTTTTTGGGTTATTAATGAATTATGTATGCAAAATCAAAATGTTACTGGAGAGGGGTCCAAATAGGTCCTCCCCTCCAGGGGATAATAGGACCAATATTCGGCCTGGATGGGTTCTTGACTTAAACAATGAAAAGAATTATAGGATATTTCAAAAGCCAAGGCACAAAGACAGATTTATTTAAGAACAGCCAAGATTTACACACCCCAAAGGCAGAGTACTGGCTCCCCTCCCTTCTCAGAGAAGACAGTGACGCCCCCAGGGTTGACTCTGATTATGTATATGATTTTTCTGGGAAGAAATGTGCAGGTTCTCAGGCAGGCTTCTTTGAAAATCAAATCCCATGACGACCATTTGTTATTTAGGGTTCAGGATGTTACTTTTGGTTAAGCAGTATAGCCATAAATCAGTTGTGAGCACATTGTATACGTCTTTGAATCTGGTGACATTTAAATTGATTGTGTTTTCATTCTAGTTGATCTGGTACAAGCCTATGCTGGAGACTTTGCTCATCTAACTAAAAGGACAAGCACATCCTGTCAGACTTATAGATTCTGGTCTCCATTTACCAAGTCTCTCTCTCTCTCTCTCCCCCCCCTCTCATTGAGAAACCTCCTATCTCAAAAATATGATTATTGCTTATTTGCTTCTCTAAAAGATGGGGGGTCCAGAAAAGGAGAAAATTGTGAAGTTCAAAGACTGAAAACACCCAAGAACAACTAAAATTTGTCATATTTTAGTATCGTTCTTGTTAAATGGGAAAATCATGGGTATTTTTAAATGGGCGATAATGGTCAGAAGGTCAATTCTCAGTTCTCATCTTCTTTGAAAGACTTATCAGAACTTCCTTCCGAAATGACTCTTCACTGGGGCACACAATGCGGTTGTTACGGTTTAGGTGTCCTTCCAAAAGCTCATGTGTGGGACAGGGCAAGAGGGGTCAGAGGTGAAATGATTGAATTAGGAGAATCTTGACCCAATCAGTGCATTAATTCTCCCAGAGGGATTAAATGAGTGGTGACTGCAGGCAGGTAGGGCGTGGCTGGAGGAGGAGGGTCATCCTGGGGGTGGGGCTCTGTGCCTTTGGTAGACATTTTGTGAGTTTAGTTTGCTCTCTCTCTGCCTCCTGGAACCATACCCCTGCTTTGCTCTGCCACACCTTTCCACCATGATGTTCTGCCTTGCCTTGGGCCCTGAGGAATTGAGTTAGCCATCTGTGGATTGAGACCTCTGAAACCTTGAGCCCCAAATTAACTTTTCCTGCTCTAAAATTGTTCTCCTCAGGTCTTCTGGTCACAGTGACAATAAAGGTGACTAAAACAGCAGTTCTTCTGCTGTTTCCACCCTTTTCTCTTTGTATGGTGTCACTTCAGAGTACTAATTTCTTAACATTTGAATGCTGAAGCGGAGTCCTTGAATCTATTCTGAATGCCATTTTTCCTTTGTTTTCTCATGCAGTTTCATAACCTTAAGTGCCATCCATTACATTACTGATTTTTCCATGGTCCAACTTGCTCCCCTTATTCAATTTCATTAGTATAATTAGCATTTCTCGATGAATATATTCTAAATTTAATAGGTCCAAAATTTAGCTTCTATATCATATTCTCTTTAACAGCAAATATAGTTCCTCTGCTTGGTCAGGCCAAAAGTCATCATGCTCACTTCTCATCCTATTGATTTAATATGCATGATAATACATCTGATCACATGATAATATGTTCTGGATCATAACATTTCTCAGCAAGGCCTCTGCATCTGCACTAATCCAAGCCACCGTTTTCTATTGATTGTGTGAAATGTTACAGTTGTCTAAAATTTTCAGCACAATACAACACCATGACCACTTTCACCTCGTTTATTTATTATTTCATTATTTATAGTCTTGGTCCAGCCATACCAGACTCTTTGCTGTGTATCTGAAACTCCAGCTGTTTCCAAATCAGGGCCTTTACCATCACATCATATATCTTCACTTAAAATACACAATTTTTAGAATAATTGAATTCTATTTACCATGAATAATACTCTGAATAATAATATTTTGGCAAATAAACATGAAAAAACTAAGTTGCTTTTCAGAAACTTTGTTGCTTTTCAGAAATTTTCTAATCAATTAGAAAAAATAATTGACAAAATATTTTAATATTTATTCATACTTTTATCATTTCTAATACTTTTCTTATAGAATCAAGTTTCTATTTGGAACTGTTTTTCTTAAACTTGAAATTTTAAAAACAAATTGTAGGTCCTCTGGTATTAAATTATTTGTAACTTCATTTATATGAAAAATGTTTCCCTTTTACTCATATTTGAAGGATATTTTTGCTGGATCTGTAAAACTGCATTGACAGTTTTATTTATTTATTATTTTTCTTAGCACTTCAGAGGCACCATTCTATTATTTTCTGGTCTTCATCATTTCTGATTAAAAAAAACTACTGCCATGCCCATTACCATACCCTATATGCTATGTCATTTTTCTTTGTCTCCTTAAAAAGATATTTTCTTCATTAATTTTTAAGCAATATTACTGTGTTCACAGTCATCCCTCAGTATCCTTGAGAAATTGGTACTTGGTCCCCTATGCAAATATGGAGGCTCATGGCTATTGAAGTGCACTGTATAAAATATTGGCTTTTTTTCAATGAACATCCTCTTTGTATTTTAAATCCTTTGTAGGCTAATTAATAATTCCTAAGCAATATAAATACTTTTCATGTAGTTGTTATATTGTTTGGACAAAAATAATAGCAAAAAGACTATATATGGTCAGCACAGATCATATTTTTATCTCAAATATTTTCAGTCTCATGTTAGTTGGATCTACAGATGCAGAATAAATGGGCATGGAGGGCCACAGGTGGATTTAAATTTTTTTTTCTTAGACTTGATGTTATTGTTTTTCAGTGAATTTGAAGAAGTAAATAAACATATGCATAATTATACATAAATACAAATATAAAAACATAAATATGAACTACATATATATACCTATAATTATATACACATTTTGCTGATATTTATTTTATTTACTTTCTTCCCATACTTATTTATTTTCATAAATCTGCATATATTCAAGTACGATAAGTACTTTTTTATACTTAAGTAACAGGAAAACTTTCATTTCATAATGTGAAAATATTACCATGTTTAAATATTACCATGTTAAACTATGGGGAATGTAATGGGTAACTTGAATTATCTACTTGACTGGATTAAGAGACGCCCATGATTAAGAGGCTTCTGGCTGTGTCAATGAGGGCGTGTCTAGGAATGATTGAAATGTGGAATAGTGAACTGAGGTGGAGACCCTCCCTAAGCATGGGCAGCACTGTCCAATAGGATGGTGTCTTGGATGGAATAAAGTTGGAAGAACAAGGAAGCAAAAGCAGATGCAAGTTTGACTCTTCTTGAACGCTGCTTTGATCGTCTGAGGATTTTGGACTCTCGCTTCTTCACTCTTCCAAAGTGGTCTCTGCCAGTGATCCTCCAGGTAGTATCCAGAAGCACTGGGCTCTGACTAGGGTAGCACTTTTGATCCCTCTTGTTCTGGGGCTTCTGTGTCTTGGACTGCACAGCTGCTGGTTCTTCCAGTTCTCCAGCTTCAGAAGGTCATTGTGGACTATCCAGCTTCTGGTTGTGTAAGTCAATCTAATAAATTCCCTTTTTATAATCATACTGCCTATTGATTCTGTTCCTCTGAGAACCCTGACTAATACAGGGAATAAATACCATCCTTTCTGGACATTACTTTTATATCCTTTAAAATGTAAAACATGACTAGCTATACTGAAAGCTCTGTCTATAGTGCACATAATGTCCATTAGAAAATTTCAAACTACTTCTAAAGGAGCAAAGGAATATTTACTCTTCTCAGTGTGTTTTTATTTTAAATAAAAACCAATCATAATTACTGATACAATTTAATTCAAAAGCTACTAAGTCATTTTCATTCTGTGACACTGTTGCATTTCATGTTATTCCAAAATAGCCCACACTTTGGTTAAAGCCAAACAGGCAATCAAGGTTGTAAATATAATCAACATGACATCACACATACCACTAAAACAATGGATAGCTTTTTTAGTGTGTACAAATTAGGTGAAAAAATAATCTTCAATAGGTAAAATAAGAAAAGGTCTCAGAAAATAAAAAACATTATCTAAAACTACATTCCACTTCTTTGACTTATTGTAAACTTTACTAAATTAAAGTTTATAGTTTATAGAAAGATGTTTTGCTTCTTGGGTATTAATTTGTTTATTGCATATTGAAAAATCAGTAGATTGGAACTCATGAAAAATTACAATATTGACTCTTTCTTGATTCACTCTGAGACCTAGAGGAAGTCTAAATTTTATAGAAACTTTGCTCCTTTATTAGAAAAAAAAAAGTACTTTGTATTTAGCATTTAAAGCTCTTCTCTTCTAGTTATTCATTAAAATATATAAAAGGTTCTTGTGAAATACAGTTCCCCACTGTCCTTAGAGTTCTAGAACTTCTTATTTTCATCTTATTATGTTTTGGTACCTGTTATCTAATCTCCTAACATCTCTTTCTCATCTCCCTCCCTCTCTCTTTCTCTCTTTCTCTCTCAGCCTGTTGTAACTATTATTCTGATCAACAGAGACAAGGAGATGAAAACATAAATTACCTTGATTCTATTAATACATATTGTATACATGCATTGAATTATCACATAGCACCTCATAAACATATGCTACTATTACTCATTAATAATTTTTTAAGTTTAAGGAAGTAGAAATTTTAATATGATCTGATGGTTATACAATGTACAAATATATTGAATTTTCATGTTATTCTGTAAGTTGTATGATTAATATTTTAAAAAATAAAATATATTTTAAAAAATCAAATTCTGTTTAATTCAATGTCTTTCAAATTTTTTCACTGTGACCATAAGAATGCATTTTACATTCAACCTTGAAATGTACATATATATATATATATATATATATGCATACAAATGAATTGATATTATATATATTCTAAAAAGATTTTTTAGGGGACTACCAGGGATTGAAATCAGGGGCACTTGACCACTGAGCCACATCCCCAGCCCTATTTTGTATTTTATTTAGAGACAGGGCCTCACTGAGTTGCTCAGCACCTCACCTTTGCTCAGGCTGACTTTGAACTCGGGATCCTCCTGCCTCAGGCTCCAGAGCCACTGGGATTACAGGTGTGTGCCACCACACCCAGATCTAAAAAGTTTTATCAAAAAATACCATCATATTATATGGTTCTGTCCTACGTATTCTATATTTTTAGAGCTAATCATAAGTAACAAAAATGCACGAATTAATAACTGATCAATATCATAAGTGGAAATATATTAGACAAAATATCTCAATTTCTAGCAGCACTAAAATTTGATAATTTCCAGTTTGCATATCACTGTATCATGCTTACTTCCATATATTGATATAAATTATGTTCACAAATATGTTGTTCATATAATTCCCTAGAGACTCTTAATATATTTGCAAAAATCATTCTATACTAAGAACATTTCTTTACAAATAAGTTTTGTGTAGGTTTTATTATAAATGATGCATTATGTTGATTTATTCCTAAAGAGGGTAAAACTTATCTACTGTACCTTTAAGCATTTAGTGTGCTCGGCAAACTTTTTTAATATAAATTATGCAAAGATGAACTTTGTTTTATTACCCATCAAAATGAATGAAAAACTTTATGGAACAACCTAGTTAAGTTTAATTTTATGTGTAGAGTTTGGTATAAAGTTGTTTCAGATTGCCTCTTTATTTTACTACAATAAATAATTCTTTATTAAGAATAATTTTTAGTAAAAATTCTCCAATACTATTTTATTGTTTGTACATGTGCGATTAAATTGCTTCAATTTGGGCTGGGGATATAACTCAATTGGTAGAGTCCTTGCCTCATAAGTACAAAGCTCTGGATTCAAATCCCCAGCACCACAAAAAAAAAAAAAAATTGCTCCAACTTATTTTCATTGATTATGATATTTGTCTCACTTTAGTAGACTTTTTGTATAAATTTTTATTAGGGTAAAAACAAAAGAAAGACTCAAAGATTTGAACTGTTCCTTTTTAAACAAATAATGCTAAACTTTTCTGATCAGTTTTTAATTTTCATCAATAATATGTCCAATACCTCTCCTCTCTACCTGCTTTATGCTGTGGGAGATCATTTCCTAACAACATATTCCCTGACCCTGCCTTTAGGATCTGGTCTCTGGAGAATGGTACTATTTTCTTGATTGTCACTGTTCCTGTTAAATGTGTACACTGCGATGACATTTGATTAACTAAAGTTGGTTATTGTTTAGGCTTATACCAAAGATCATGTCAAATATATGGCTTCCAATATCTTTTGTTAAAAGCTCTTAATCAGTGAAATTGAAGCTGAAGATTTTCTCAGTGCTGGCCCAGGTAAGGAAGACTAAAGACAAGTTTCTAAAACAGAAATTTAATAAACTCTAAATAACCATTATCATATACAGGAACACAGGCATTTTCCAGTAAGAATTTGGGATGTATCTAATGGTATCTGATGATAGTTATTTGAACTGTGTATTTATGCATTTTTTGTTTCCATGTAAGTCTTCAACATTAATCTAAATACCATTTTATAAAGGGCACATGAGGCTATCTCTAGCAATGTAAAACTGATCAAGGGAAAAATATGGTAATGGTTAAGTTCAATTTTTATTCTTACTGAAAATTGATAAAAACCTATCCATGTTATGTTATTTTTTGTTTATTTATTTTTTTGTTACAGAGGATTGAACTCAGGGGCACTCAACCACGGAGCCAGTCCTCAGTTCTATTTTGTATTTTCTTTAGAGACAGGGTCTCATTGAGTTGTTTACCACCTTGCTTTGGCCGAGGCTGGCTTTGACTTTGTGATCCTCTTGACTCAGCTTCCCAAGCCGCTGGGATTACAGGCATGTACCACCTCGCCTGATCATGTTATGTAATTGATGCACAAAAGTACTAAAAGAGAGCTTGTTAGCTTATTTTAGAAATGGAACATGAAAGATGAAAATAAATCAGCATTTTAAAATATAAACAGTTTCTAATGTTTCTTTTAGTTGCTTTGTTTTGAAGGTCATAATGCACTGTTAAGTACAATTTCATATTTTAAGTTATATTCTTCCTAAAACAAAACAGTATGTCATTTTAAACTTAACTTTCAGAAGTCAAACTACTTATAGGATTATTTTAGTAACTTCATATCAAATATTTATTAAATAGGAAATTTTTGATATTTTCCCATATATTTTACATAATATAAAACATTATAAATCAGGTTTATTAATTTGCTGACATATAATTAAAATATTTCACAAGCATCATTTTTAATTAAATGCCCCATCACTTTCTATATGGCTGTACATAATCTGAGCTCTGTGGTCTTTCTAATGGTTTCATTGAAACCATGGTTTCATCTTCTATGCTCAGCTCTTAGCTCTGATCAAATGTTA
This sequence comes from Sciurus carolinensis, assembly GCF_902686445.1. Taxonomy (NCBI): domain Eukaryota; kingdom Metazoa; phylum Chordata; class Mammalia; order Rodentia; family Sciuridae; genus Sciurus; species Sciurus carolinensis. The sequence continues at coordinate 95,523,450 of NC_062224.1, forward strand.
TCATCATGATACATTGAGGCATAATTTGTCCATTTATTTGTAATTTAAAACTCTTCCCCAGCAGAAAAAAAGCTCCATGAGCTCAGGATTAAGTGTGTCCCATTCTCTGAAATTATGTCACCAATCTCCTTCATGTCTGTCACAAAATTCTAATTATCATTTATTAGGCACTTGAACAAGAACTTTATATTTTTACATTTTTATTGTAATTTCTTTAGGAAGTGAATACAATGACTATGCCCATTTTAAAGAACAGATAACTGAGAAAGGCTAACTCACTCATTAAGTATTTCATAACTAATAATAACAAAACCAGAATTTGTTGTCAAGTAGTTTGTTTTGAAGCATCTGCTTTTCACTAGATAAAACACACATCAGTTTTGTAGTATAATTATTACATGAAATTTGCCACAAAAGTGAGATTATGTAACAGTGCAGATTCATTTGTTAATTTTCCCACACTCTTACATTTGATATAGATGTGTTTTATTTTATAATTAAAAATTATTTTATCATATTTGTAATTTCATAATGAATCTAAGAAAATAAATCAGAATGTTTATGAAATGCAGAAAACTCATGCTTAAATCATTCTTTTTACATAATTTCTGTGTAGAATATGTCACAAAGTTGTATATTATTCTAGTTAACACATTTTGGGGTGATTTCAGGGTGAAACAAATTCAAATCTAGTCAGTATGGAACATGTATTTCTGTCTAGATGGAGTAGACTAATTTTAACTACCAAAAGTATTTTCAGTTTTGATGGAAACAAATTTATATGATTACATAGGAAAGTTTAGTTGGGGAAAAAAGTGAGACTCTTAAAATCCTTAAATGAATATTGCAGATTTAAAGAGTTCATTTTACCCCTCACTCTCTACAGACAGAGAATATATTTTTTTGTGGGAGATCTCTATCTGATACCCCAGAAAAAGTGCTGAGTAAACAATGGCTTTATAAAATTGAATTCGATTTGAGAGTTCAGAGCCAGAACTGGGATTAAGCTGAGATGGTATTTAAAGCCAATGGACTGAATGACAAATGATATACAGAATAATAGAATAATAGAAGCCCTTGAAATTTTTCCTGCAAGTTATTTAGCAGCCAGGAAGATAAAAACTGGATGGGGTAGGGTCTAGTATTGTGAGAGAGATTGCTTAACTTAGATTATAGATCGAAAATTCTTAAGTGTTTTGAGTGTCAAATTCAGATCTAAAATGGGTGATTACAAAGTCACATAATAGATATCTCTATTCTAAATAAGCTTATTATCTAAAAAGGGTGAGTGAACACATACACAATGCTAAATAACCAGTACCAGGTAGAAATCAATGCTTTTCTGTTAATTCTCTCTTGCTAAATACCTGAGTCTGGGTAAAGAAAAGAGGTTTATTTAGCTCAGAGTTTGGAGATGCCACAGCATGGCCAACATCTGCTTAGTTTTGGTGAAGGCCTCCTTGGAAGCATTACATGGCAGATCATGTTGGGAGCATTTGTGTGATCATATGGCTACAGGGAGCCAGAGAATGAGAGTAGCCAGGCATGGTCTTTTATAACAACTGGCTCATGAGAACTAACCCCAGCCCTGCGAATACTGTACCAATTCCTTCCAAGGGCAGAGTTTGCCAAGACTCAGTTTCCTTGCACTAGGCCCCGCCTCTTAAAGGTTCCACCACCTTACAGCTTTGTCACACTGAGGACCAAGCTTCCAACACATGATCCTTAGGGGAACTCACTCAACCCATACTCAAACCATAACCAATTAGAAGAATGAATCTGAAAAACACAAATTTCTTACAATTGTTTTTAACAATACCTTTTCTGTTTTCACATTTAGTCTTGAGTTCGTATTGCATGCAGCTCTGATGGATGTCATTTTTTAAGCAAAAATTTCAATACTGAGATTGCTTTTCTCAGAAATCATTGTTGCTCACCACTATACAGCAAGATTTTAAAACTTTCATCTTTTATTATTGACAATATGACAGGACAAAGGTTTCATCTTCATCAAGAGAGAAGAATATTTCACTGCCCTCAAGTAGTTCAACAATACAGTTATAATTCCTTCCAGCATAAACCACTCAGATGTTATGACAGTAGAGACATAAGAATTCCACAAAGAAAATCTACTTGTGAGTTGGTGAAGTAGGTAAAGAAGCTTAAAGTATTCTGGAAGTAGCTGAACATACCAAACAAATACCAGTTTTCTACTCTGAATAGTTTAAACCATATATAACAGTGTTATTTTTAAGAAAGACAAAGTAACTTTTTCATCAGATAGATGTATTATTTAACACACACAAAAATGTACATGTACGATTACACGAATGATATGAATCTACATCTTGTAGATTCATAGAAACGAAAAGTTGTACCCCTCTGTGTACAATGAATCAAAATGCAGTCTGTAAGAATAAAAAATAAATAAAAAATCCTTTTACAACAATCATAAAAAAGTTTGTATAAGCTGAACAAAACAAAAACTTTATGTATGAATGTATGTATGTATGCAAGCATATGTGTATGTCTATTCCCAATATAGTGAGTCAGAGTTAATGCAGTCTCTTTTCAATAAATTAATTCTAACTTTGAAATAAGTAATAACCATTTTAGAGGCTCTATTGATATTGGTAAGCATTATAAATATTAGCAAGTACAGCAGTTGCTGTGGTTTCACTAATTCCCCCCTCGCCCATTTCCATGTGCTTGTTTTCCAGGATAAACTATTGGGAAGTAGTGGAACCTTTGAAAGGTGGGTTTTGTGGGAGGTCCTCAAGCATTGGAGGTGTGCTCATGAAAGGGACTGTGGAACTCTGGGTCCATTTCCTCTTGTTTTTTTGTTTCTTGGCCATGAGGTGGGTGATTTCACTCCACCACATGCTTTTACCATGATGTGCTTGCCACAGACCCAAACCAATGGGGTCAATTGATCATGGACTGAATGAAGTCTTCAAAACTATGAGCCCAAATAAACCTTTTATCTTTGTAAGTTTTTTTCCCTCAGGTATTTTGTTATAGTAACAAAAAGTTGACCAAAACAGCAGCATAAAAATTATCACAGCATGAAAACATTAAGTATACTTATGTAAGGGCAATTCTATAGTTGATAAAAGTTATCAATTGGCACTCCAAAGTCAAAGAGCGCAGACCATAGCATTTTTTTTATTAAGCTCAAATTGGACATGTGATTTAGAGTTAGAATTATTGCTTTCCTTTTCTATAATTGTGTGCAAACTGATCTAACTGACAATTACTTGAATCTTTTCCTTCTTCCATGTGCTACAGCATAATATTCACAAATAAAATGTAGAAGGGACACATACCTGACTCAATTTTGTAAAAATTGTATTTGCAAAGAGTCCTTTGCTCTAATTTCATCCTCAGATATCATTATGTGATATCATGGATGGGAGAAAAGTGATAATCCTTTTCTCTTGTATTTCTTTTGCATTTGTCTCCTATGTAATCCTATAATAGGTGACATCTGTTTTGCTTTTCTCTACCTGAAGAATTTTCTCAACTCCGAGTTTTAAAATTTTTACCTGATCATGATGCTTACCCTTAAATTCTATTTAAGTCCTTATAGCCTCTTTCCAGTAAGCAAGCATTAGCAAACATCTGCATTATGTAGAGCTAGGAGAGAGTCCTGGTAGTTGATAGTATCTTTAGTTATCACGTTACTGTGTTTCCTTTAAGAAATGGAATTAGAATAAGAAGCACATTGTTATAATACCACTACCCTACAGAAATACAGTCTGTGGCTGAACATCAGGAGTTAGTGAATAAATCATAAAGTACACAGTGCCCTGAAAGAACAACGCTTGTTTCAGATGTTAGCCACAAGCTTGTTTATTATTTTATTTGTAACCTTTATTTTTGAACAAAGACATAATTTTTTCAACTCCATTATCATCTTATGGGATCACCATTATAAAAACAGTGTGTCATTGTTGTAAATGACATTATGCAATGCATGCCAATATCTAGGATCCGTTGGAGAACACACACTTTTAAAACATATTACCAAGTATTTTAACAAGGCTGTCTACCATGTGCATTTTCAATGCTGGGTAAAGGGAAGGGAAGATTCCAGATACATAACTAATATATTAACCAAACGAACTCATGAAATACCCTGATGATATTTGTTGTTTGTTTTGTTTGTGGGTTTATTTTTTGCATTTTGCATTAACAGATAATTGATATTTTTCCCGATAACATACAAATAAATGATAGAATTTGCAAATAATGAATAATAAACAGGATATGAGTTGTGAAGCTTTCCTCTACGATGTTCTTCTTCCATGACATTTGAACTCACTTCTGGCCTAGAAAAGTAGAGTTGAATGACTAGGGACTAAAACTCTGAGACCATGAACCCAAAATAAACAGTTTTCTTTCCCTCTAAGTTGTTCTTGTCAGATATTGATCACAGAGGCACAAAGTTGACTAACACAGACAGTGTTTAGAAAAGAAAAAAAGCACACTTAAACCTCTAGAAAGATACCCCACTTCTCAGGTCACTTTATAATACATGGAACTAAGGAAGTCTGTAACGTGAATGTATTTAAGAAGTCAGACTTACAGATGTACAGTGTAATTATGATGTACCTTTGGCAAATAGTGAGATAAACACTGAGGCTGATGCTATATGAGTGTGAATCAACCAGTAACTTTATCCAACAGAGAAATTCTCTAGTGAGATTAAGAAACAGAACAGTTTCAGTTTATCAAATGATACCATATTCATGGATACATGTTATTTAAGTGATTGATTTACATTCCAAATTTCAAACCAGAAAAAAGTTATGTTAAATGAAAGAAAATAATTCAGAATAATTTTTGTGATGTTTTATAGCAATTTACATTCTTATATCCTTTTTGTCTTCTGGATTACATAATTCACTCACTTATCAATATTTTATAATGAAACTAGACAAGAATCATGATACACATGGTCATACATTAAATGATTCAATATTTTTTGTAGAATAAGAAACTACTGCTTTTTTAAGACAAAAAGAGGTACTAGAGAAGAAACTTGTGTTGCTATGTCTAATTTTGAATTCGGCAAATAATCAGTATTAAATCTGGTCTCTTTTTTTATGTTCTTATCTTCACACTTAAGTTTGGTGATGTTATTGACCTTTGGAGAAAAGACAGAAATGAATTTATTATTCTATTGTCAGTAATACTTTATTTTTTAAATTTCAGAATTATTATTTTTTAAATTTTTTTAAATTGTAAACAAACGAAATACAACTTGTTTCTCTGTTTCTACATGAAGTAGAGGCATACCATTTGTGTAATCATACATTTACATAGGGTAATAGTGTTTGATTCATTCTGTTATTTTTTCCTTCCCCTCCACCCCTCCTACCCCACTTTTCCCTCTGTACAGTCCCTCCTTCTTCCATTCTTGCCTCCCTCCCACCCCCCATTACGTATCATCATCTGCTTATCAGCGAGATCATTCGCCCTTTGGTTTTTTGAGATTGGCTTATCTCACTTAGCATGAGATTCTTCAATTGCATACATTTGCCTGCAAATGACATTTTTATTATTATTTATGGTTGAGTAATATTCCATATATATACCACAGTTTCTTTATCCATTCATCAATTGAAAGGCATCTAGGTTGGTTCCACAATCTGGCAATTGTGAATTGAGCAGCTATGAACATTGATGTGGCTGTATCTCTGTAGTATGCTGATTTTAAGTCCTTTGGGTATAGGCTGAGAAGTGGGATAGCTGGGTCAAATGGTGGTTCCATTCCAACTTTTCTAAGGAATCTCCACACTGCTTTCCAGAGTGGCTGCACTAATTTGCAACTCCACCAGCAATGTATAAGTGTACCTTTGTCCACACATCCTCAACAGCACCTATTGTTGCTTGTATTCTTGATAATCACCATTCTAATTGGGGTGAGATGGAATCTTAGGGTAGTTTTGATTTGCATTTCTCTTATTACTAGAGATGTTTAACATTTTTTCATATATCTGTTAATTACATGTAGATCTTCTGTGAAGTGTCTGTTCATTTCCTTAGACCATTTGTTGATTGGGTTATTTGTATTCTTGGTGTAGAGTTTTTTTGAGTTCTTTATATATTTTGGAAATTAGTGCTCTATCTGAAGTATGAGTGGCAAAGATTTTCTTCTACTCTGTAGGCTCTCTCTTCACATTGCTGATAGTTTCCCTTGCTGAGAGAAAGCTTTTTAGTTTGACTCTATCCCAGTTACTGATACTTGCTTTTATTTCTTGTGCTATGAGAGTCCTGTTAAGGAACTCTGATTCTAAGCTGCCATGTTGAAGATTTGGACCTACTTTTTCTTCTATAAGATGCAGGGTCTCTGGTCAGATTCCAAGGTCCTTGATCTATTTTGAGTTGAGTTTTGTGCAGGGTGAGAGATAGGGGTTTAATTTCATTCTGTTGCATATGGATTTCCAGTTTTCCCAGCACCATTTGTTGAAGAGGCTATCTTTTCTCTATTGCATATTCTTGGCACCTTTGTCTAGTATGAGAAAACTGTATTTATTTGGGTTTGTCTCTGTGTCCTCTATTCTCTACCATTGATCTACCTGTCTATTTTGGTACCAATAACATGCTGTTTTTGTTACTATGACTTTGTAGTGTAGTTGAAGTTCTGGTATTGCAATACCCCCTGCTTCACTCTTCCTGCTAAGGATTACTTTAGCTATTCTGGGTTTCTTATTCTTCCAAATGAATTTCATGATTGCTTGCTCTATTTCTGTGAGGTACATCATTGGGATTTTAATTGGAATTGCGTTGAATCCGTATAGCAATTTTGGTTGTATGGCCATTTTGACAATATTAATTCTGCTTATCCAAGAACATGGGAGATCTTTCCAACTTCTAAGGTTTATTTAATTTCTTTCTTTAGTATTCTGTAGTTCTCATTGAAGAGGTCTTGATTACCAAGTATTTTTTTTTTTTGAGGCTATCATGAATGGAGTAGTTTTCCTAAGTTCTCTTTCTGAGGATTCATCAATTATGTAAAAATATGCATTAGATTTATGAGCATTGATCTTGTATCCTGCTAGTTTACTGAATTCACTTATGAGTTCTAAAAGTTTTCTGGTGGAATTTCCCAGTTTCTCTAAATATATAATCATGTCATAATCAGCAAATAGGGATAGTTTGAGTTCTTATTTTCCTATTCCTATCTCTTTAATTTCATTGGTGTGCCTAATTGCCCTGGCTAGAGTTTCAAGGACAATATTGAATAGAAGTGACGAAAGAGGGCATCCCTGCCTTGTTCCAGTTTTTAGGGAGAATGCTTTCAGTTTTTCACAATTTAAAATGATATTAGCCATGGGTTTAGCATAGATGACCTTTACAATGTTAAGGAATAGTCCCATTATCCCTATTTTTTCTAGTGTTTTGAACATGAAGGGATACTGTATTTTATCAAATGCTTTTTCTGCATCTATCACACTAATCATGTGATTCTTGACTTTAAGTCTGTCGATATGGTGAATTACATTTATTGATTTCCAGATGTTGAATCAACCTTGCATCCCTGGGATAAATCCCACTTGGCCATGGTACACTATCTTTTCAATATATTTTTGTATGTAATTTGCTAAAATTTTGTTAAGAATTTTTGCATTGATGTTCATTAAGTATATTGGTTTGAAATTTTCTTTCCTCAATGTGTCTATGTCTGGTTTAGGTATCAGGGTGATATTGACTTCATAGAATAAGTTTGAAAGGGTTTCCTCCTCTTCTATTTCATGGAATAGTTTGAGGAGTATTGGAATGAGCTCTTCTTTAAAGGTTTTGTAAAACTCAGCTGAGAACCAATCTGGTCCCAGACTTTTCTTTGTTGGTAGACTTTTGATGACTTCTTCTATTTCATTGCTTGAAATTGATTTATTTAAGTTGTGTATATCCTCCTCGTTCAGTTTAGGTAATTCATATATCTCTAGAAACCTGTTGATGTCTTCGAGATTTTCTATTTTGTTGGAGTATAGATTTTCAAAAAAGCTTCTAATTATGTTTTGTATTTCACTCGTGTCTATCATATTTCCTTGTTCATTCTGAATTTTAGTAATTTGAGTTTTCTTTCTCATTCTCTTTGTTAGTGTGGCTAAGGGTTTATCAATTTTGTTTATTTTTTCAAAGAACCAACTTTTTATGTTGTCAATTTTTTTGATCATTTCTTTTGTTTCAATATCATTGATTTCAGCTCTGATTTTAACCATTTCCTATCTTCCACTACTTTTGGTGTTGCTCTGTTCTTCTTTTTCTAGGGCTTTGAGCTGTAGTGTTAGGTCATTTATTTGTTGATTTTTTTCTTCTTTAATTGAATGTGCTCCATGAAATAAATCTTCCTCTAAGTACCGCTTTCATAGTGTCCCAGAGATTTTGATATGATGTGTCTTTGTTCTCGTTTACCTCTAAGAATTTTTTATTTCCCCCAATGTCTTCTGTTATCCATTCATCATTCAATAGCATATTATTTAATCTCCAGGTGTTGGAGTTGTTTCTGTTTTTTATTTTGTCATTTATTTCTAATTTCAATCCATTATGATCTGATAGAATACAAGGTAGTATCTCTATCTTCTTGTATTTGCTAACAGTAGCTTTGTGGCATAATATATGGTCTATTTTAGAGAAGGATCCATGTGCTGCTGACAAGAAAATGTATTCGCTCTTTGTTGGATGGTATATTCCGTATATGTCCATTAAGTCTAAATTATTGATTGTGTTTTTGAGATCTATGGTTTCTTTGTTCAATTTTTGTTTGGAAGATCTGTCCAGTGGTGAGAGAGGTGTGTTAAAATCGTCTAGTACTATTGTGTTGTGGTCTATTTGATTTCTGCAATTGAGAAGGATTTGTTTGACATACAAGAATGAGCCAGTGTTTGGGGCATATATATTTATGATTGGTGTATCTTGCTGATTTATGCTTCCCTTAAGCAGTATGAAATGTCCTTCTTTATACCTTCTGACTAACTTTGGCTTGAAGTGTACATTATCTGATATGAGGATGGATACTCTGACATTTTTGCTGAGTCCATATGCATGGTATGTTTTTCCCCATCTTTTCACCTTTAGTTTGTGGGTATCTCTTTCCATGAAATGAGTCTCTTCCAGGCAGCATATTGTTGGATCTTTCTTTTTAATCCAATCTGCCAGTTTATGTCTTTTGATTAATGAGTTCAGACCTTTAACATTCAGGGTTATTATTGAGATATGATTTGTATTCCCAGTCATTTGGCTCATTTTGTTGTTTTGACATGACTTGGTTTCTCCTTTATTAGGCTATTCCTTTAGGGTAGTTCCTCCCTTTGCTGATTTACATCATTGTTTTTCATCTCTTCCTCATGGAATATTTTGCTGAGAATGTTCTATAGTGCTGGCTTTCTTTTTGTAAATTCTTTTAGCTTTTGTTTATCATGGAAGGATTTTATTTCATTGTCAAATCTGAAGGTAAGTTTTGCTGGGTATAAGACTCTTGGATGGCATCCATTTTCTTTTCGAAATTTTTAAAAATGTTGTTCTAGGCCCTTCTAGCTTTTAGGGTCTGGGTTGAAAAATCTGCTTATATCTGTATTTATTTCCCCCTGAATGCAATTTGATTTTTTTCTCTTGCAGTCTTTAAAATTCTGTCTTTATTTTGTAGTTTAGGTATTTTCATTATAATGTGCCTTGGTGTGGGTCTGTTGTTAATTCTGTATATTTTGAGTTCTATAAGCCTCTTCTCCTTGATTTTCCATTTCATTCTTCAGATTTGGGAAATTTTCTGATATTACTTCATTGAATAGATTGTTCATTCCTTTGATTTGTTTCTCTGTGCCTTCCTCAATCCCAATAATTCTTAATTTTGGCCTTTTCATGATATCCCATAATTCTTGCAGATTCTATTCATGATTTCTTACCATCTTCTGTTTGGTCAACTTTTTTTCAAGATTAAACATTTTATCTTCAATGTCTGAGATTCTGTCTTCCAGGTGTTCTATCCTATTGGTTAGGCTTTCTATGGAGTTTTTAATTTGGTTTATTGTTTCCTTCATGTCAAGGATTTCTGGTTTGTTTTTTTTTTTTTTTTTTTTCAGTATCTCTAACTCTTTATTGAAATGATCTTTTGCTTCCTGCAATTGTTCTTTTAACAGTTGATTGGTGCGATCATACAAAACCTTCATTTGCTCTTTCATCTCATCGTTTGCTTCTCTGATCATTTTAATTATGTACATTCTCAACTCCCTTTCTGACATTTCTTCTGGCATGCTGTCATTGGATTTTATTGATGTAGCATTAGGTTGATTTGGGACATTTTCTTCTCTTGTTTTCTCATATTGGTCAGGTATCTACTCCTCTAGTAGTGAAACTCTGAGATATTGCAGATTTCCTCTATTGACTTATAATGTCCCTGTAGATTTCCAGTAACTCACCTCCTAGCCTTCAGTAGCTTGAAGTCTTGGAGGAACTTGATAATGCAGTGTTCCACAAAGAAGCTGCCCCTCTAGGGGTGGTGGCCTTCAGGTGGGGTATATTCCCTGTCAGTGGGCAGAGGCACCTCCACTTTTTGACTGATGGTCAGTCAAAGGGGGACTAGACTGCGGGCTGGAGCATGGCTGGTCTGGGCCTGTATCTTTGGTTCTACCACCCTGGTGGGAAAACCTCGCCCGGTGGGGAGGACGTACCCAGTGGGGAAGTCTTGCTGGGCTGCTCTCCTCTAAGAAGTTCCCTTCAGTACAGAACTATTGCCTGAGCTGGACAGCCTCCTCTGCAATGTTCCCTGGGTTCCAGAACTACTGCCTGGGCTCGGGAGCCTGGCCCTGCATGGGACTCTTTTGCTGAGTGGCCCTCCTCCGAGAAGCTGCCTGTGGTCCAGTTCTGCCACCTGGGCCTGGGACCCTCGCTCTGCGCTGAAGCCTCTTGCCGGGCAGTCCTCCTTTACAATGCTCCTGGTTGTCCGGATTCACGGCTCCAGCAGAGGAGTCTCTCTGGGCAACTCTACTCCACTAAGTTCCCTGCATTCTGGGACTACTGACCCATCCAGGGAGCCTTGCCCAGTAGAAGATACTCACCCGGCTGCTCTGAGTTAGTCCTGAGTCTCCCAATACCTCCTCTTCTTGACTCCTGAGTCCTGACAAAGGTCCTCTAGTCTCCTGTAGGTGTCTCAGGAAAGGAGCCGTCCTTCCGATGATGATGGCCACACACTCAGGAATAATTCAAAATGCCTGCACCAGCCTCCAAAGAAGCTGGGAAGCCCCAGCAAGTCAGCCCAGAGGCAAGTGCAGTGTCCCTCAGCAGTAGGGGGACAGGCAGGCAGGCTCAGCAATGGCGTCTGACCTCAGTGTGATCAGGCTGACTCGCTCCTTGTTGTGGGGCCAGAATTATTTTTTAGATAAACTGAACATTTCTCCCAACACAGAGAGACTGTTAACATTATTTTTAATAGTCAACAATATCCTTCTGACTAGTTCTAAGAGTAAGCAGTTCATTTCTTTATGAGGAAGCTGATTTCATGGCCGTATCTAACAGGAAAAACAATTTGCTGTCTTTATCACACAGATTTGGTTGGTTATTTTCATGCACTCATTTTTGCTGTGATTTCTGAAATAAATGAGTTGGGGCATTCCCTCCACCTTTTATGATTAGCCCTTCGAGAATGCAAAGAAGCTTTTCTAGATATCTTTCTCCACCTCAAACTTCTTCCAGTTAGGAGCACAACTTCCTGGGTCAGACCTCTAGGGTTGAAATCTTGGATGCTTCCTTTGATAGCTAATTGACCTTTAGCAGTTTCCAGTTAAAAGCCTCAGTTTCCTGTCTTTAAAATGATAATAAACTGCAGCACGTTTCACCCTAGGAATGTTGCTTCTACTAAATGACATTTTGCAAAACAAAACAAAACAAAAATCCTGGCTCAGAATATGAGTTCAATTAATGTTAGCTTTTTTGATGAACTTGAAATTAATATTTTCTCAATAATATTTATAATAAATGTTTCAAATGTCTTATTGAAATAAAAATATAAATTTTAACATCTAATTCCATATTCTATCATTTATCTTATTTCAACTGTTGAATTCACCTAATCATTCTACCATCATAAAAAAATGAGTTAAATTAGTCCAAATCAGGCTTCAGCTAATAGTTTTTAATAATATCTTTTTTTTTGTGGCTTTTTTTCACTAAGCACATCCAAATAATCTGCCAATAATGTGCTCTCAAAAGTTGCTGAGACTTAGCATCTCAAACATACTTTTCAGAACTTGACTCATTTATTACTTTTTAAAATCAGAACAAATAAACATAACCCCAAACTTCTGCATGTCTTACATTTCTGAAATATATGATTAATATCACTCCTAAATTCAGGTGAATCTGAGAACATTTTGCAGTACCAAAGAACAAATATTGTTACATTGACCTATTATTAAAATATGGTGGGAGAAGTATTTTTTAACTAAGTACAATTATATGAGGCAAGTTCTGTAAAATTCTACTTTTAAAAAATGAAAAATTTTGAAAATCAAATGTTAGTTTAAACCTATAATTTTTGAATAATATCAAAATTTATCAACATTCATTTATTCTTCTGACTAATTACCTCAAAATTCGGTTTCTCTATTCTTTTCTTGATTGTATTATTTTCTTTAGAATTGTCCAGAGATGAAGATTACCCCCCTCCACTACATTAACATTTTCTACTCAAGGGCTGATTGCAATATTATGCAAAGTAGAACTCACCAAAAATAGTTGAAAGACAGAGAGGGCACTAAATAATGTATCCCAAATCACTCCAGATGTGAGAAGCTCCCTTTGAAATGCCAAATGCATGGTTTTGAATGCCCTATTAATATATATTTAGTGGGTTGATGAGCTATATTATAATATAAATTGTGAATTGTTTGATGTGTTCTTCAACTTCAGTTCTAATTACAACGTAGTCAACTCTTGATTATCCATTGTAATAGGGACATGATCAGTAGAGATAAACAAAATCCACAGATTTTTCCCACACTTTCAAAAACCAATCGTTTTTACTTCTTTTTCACATGCAACCTTTATTTGCCCTCCACTTCTCTTACCTTCTATCCATCCTCAAGCAAAACTAAGGAAACAAACTGAAATCTGACATGCATATGTTAGCATTTGTCTTATATTTGGTAAACAATATCTGAATTTTTAAGGTGGTATCTGAAATATCTATGACCCTTCAAAGACATGGAGATTTGAAGTATTAAATAAGTATATTCTAATTATGGTTTTACTGTACATTTGTGATATGGAATAATATGGACTTACTATATATTCAGAAAAACCATGAAGACTATTCATGATACATGAAAAATACTGAAAAATGGAATGGAAAACTTATCAAATAAAAGAACTGTTCTAGTTTGTTCTAGTAATAGATACAAGAAACTCACAAGGTTATAACCTGCATATTAAAAGGAGGACACAGTCTATTTTCTAAGGTCATCTTAGGTCCTTATTTTTCACTGAAAGAGAAACTTAGCTAAGACATATATTTTGCCCCCATATTGAGCCTTCACTGGCTCTTTGCTCCTCTGCAGAACAAAGCTATCACTTTATTTATTTATTTTTTAATTTATTTTGCTAGATAATTATCTGTTTTTTTCCTCATCCAGCTGTTTCTAGTTTCATGTCAGATAATTTCTCACATTGCTCATCTGACTGAGGCTGGAGAGCTTAGAAGTTCCTGATGAATTATGTTATACTGAAATAAGAATGTGACAGAAAGTGCAAAAGGGTTTCCGTTTCAGTGTAAGGAAAGCCATGACGTGATCATGCATAGGTAGGAGGTAGGAGAGAGGTAATATCAGATGTCCGTAGAAGAGAGAAAATATGTTAAATGGATCCCAAAGATGTAAAAGGAAATTAAAAAGAGTATTCGCAGAACCCAATTTTAAAAGGCCATTTGAACCTGTCGAGATGTGAAAAAAGAGGGGGACTCTGCAAGAACCTCATAAATAAATAAATATGCGCTGTAGGACTTGCCAAGCAGTATTATGGAGCATATGCTGACTCTATACCGTGTCTTAGCAGAGAGCATAAGAGTACTTTACTCTCACACTGAAAATTTTTTCTGAGCAAAGAAAGAAAAATCTGTAGAGATTTGGACAAACCCATCACAGCTGTGCCAACATATGGCAAACTGATTAATACATGTGTCACTCGTAATAATGAACCACAAGAAAAAGTTATCCATATAAACTGTTTATTTTAAAAATGCAGGCCTTCTTCCCAACTGTATTTTTCAATTTTTGATCAAATGATAAGTAAAATGTTAAAATCCTTGAATTCTCAAAGATTTCTACAGAAGGTAATAATTTCAAAGACTAGGATATTTGAATAATCATATTCTAATTCATGACATCAGTAGATCTTCTTTTCTTGGACCTTTTATCCTATAAGAATAGCTTCTAATAGAAGCCAGAAGTATTTGGCATATGTAAAATTTGCCTCAGAAATTTATAGTACAGTTTGTTAATTTGTACACCCACTCCATAGCAGAGGGAAGGACATATCTCTAGGTTCTAATGCATGCATTTTCAGTGAGGAGATATTATCTTGAGGGACAAAATATCTTAAGTATTTCAATGGTGTATGGTTCCCCAAAAGACCACATAGATAAACAGATAAAGATACATCCACCATGTTAAAAGGTCCAAACAGGTCATGAGAATAAATAGAAAAACAAATTCTACCAGACTCCTTAATGGATGAGATTATGAAAAATAAATTTTATCCTCTATGGGCTAAAATTCATTTGTAGTTCCAGGTGGGAGCTGTCCATCCTTAGGGCTAAAAACAGCTATCAGAACCAGAATAAAAACAAGAATGCAGTTGCATAGCATGAAGAGTAGGTAAATGTAAAGCAGGCATTAACCTGGAGTTAATGTTGTATTGGACATTTAAAAATTAAAACACAGAGATGACAAATCTCACAAACAAGAGAGTACAGTTACCAGATGAAAGAGAGGGCACTCAGTTTAATTTGAATTCAAGATAAACTATAAATAATTTGGGACATAGTTATGTTAAAACGTTGTATTCTATCTTAAATTCAAATTTAATTGTTTACTTTGTATTTTTATTTGATTATTCTGGTAACTTTTTACCAAAGTGCCAGTTATCTATAGGAAAAAGATAAAAGTACATCAATAATCCTAAAACCTCCATTTATCTTTCTAAATGTTCATAGTTCTTATAAAGGTTCTCTTTGTTTCTAAATTTAATTTGTAAGTTAAATAACTTGTTACATTCAAAAAGGCTCAACTACTTATCTGTTTCCACCCCTCCCAGTCTCCTTTGTACCATCATTATTACCTCTGAGGTCAATCTAAATCTTTGCTATCATAGAAATGACTAAGAAACAAAAATGTGTATGCACACACAAAATACAAACATAAACACACATTTAACTATTAGCATTCACAGAACAGAGTGTTTAATGATACTTTCTGTTAAACAGGAAGGTGGGGGGCATTTCATTTGCTCCTCATCTACTGGAACATGGTTGCTAATTTGCAATTGGTAGACAGGCAGATACAGACTGGTGTATAATAGAAAGAAATAGCTGGGTCTTGTCTCCTACCCATAGATAAAACAATAATACACTGTCAATCAGCTGACAGTTCTCCTTGGCTTTAATACTTCCTTGAGTTGTAAATTTCTTGTCAAAAGATCATGTATTTTCATAGGCATGGGTTGTTCTTAGACTTTCAGAGAAAGTTCTTCTATAGAGGGCTTTGTTTCTTGATATATTCCTCCACATCATTCACTATTCCTCATAGTTATAATTAACTCCACCTACAGCCTATGGAGTTAGATGATTGTCAGACTTAATAATTCATTTCCTTTGGGAAAACATCAAAAATGTGTCCGAAAATAGATAATTTCTTCAGTAATGGACCCTTTTCTAACCTCCATTTTCAACATAAACATAATCTGGGGTTAATAGAAAGCATATAAATTAAAAATTAGTTGCATAATTTAAGAATTGAGATTCACTAACACAGACCAGTGTCTAGATGACCCTTAATTGTCTCCCAGTTTCATTAGTAGGTATTGGAGTAAAATAGAGCAAAAAAAAAAAAAGAAAAAAAAAAGGAAAATGCCCATGTTAATTTAAAAATTTGACTTGACTTTTTGTGTAAATTTTTTCTATTAATTTGAATTTTAAATATTTCATTAAAATAATATTTGTCTTTATGCATCTCCTTAAGTTTTGTACCCAAAGCTAGTGCTTTAATTGACTTACTCATTTCACCCTAGAAGAGGTACAGTCAATACAAATTTCTTCCTTCATCTTAATGAATAGGTGGATATACTATTCCATGATGAAATTAAATGTAGCTGTGATATCTATGACATAGAAAAATGATATCTATGATATCTATATCTATGATATAGAAAAATATTTGGATAAGGACATAATTTGTAAGTAATTTTTTTCCTTCTTCAATAGCCAATACAGAGTTCTGCTCTTGTAGGTGACAGGTGATGGTAATGTTTCTTCTTTTCTCTAACTCATTACCAATCTAAATTTCTTTAACCAATTCATAAATTTGTCCATACTGTCATTACTGAGTAAAGAAAACAGTTGTCAGTAGAAATAGACCTTTTAAGACCAAGTAAGAACTGAGTTACTGAAAGGACCAGAGAAGCATCATAAAGCTTCACTACTTATTAAAAATGCTTTTTCCCTTTGACACATAATGGTAGTGGAACAATTTTTAAAACCAGAATTAAAGTCATATTTTTAAAAAATCTCATTATTTTTCCACTACTGTTCTTTATGTATCTTTTACTAACTGCAAATAACATCACAATTTGACTAAAATGTTTTCTAACCCATGCAATCTAATATTAAAATGAACTCACCCTGTGTGGGAATTGGGTCTGAATCACATATACAATTCTTAATGGATAGACACACGGATCAGGAGAAAATCAAATCTTCCAATAGCCCGTACAATGTGCAAAGTGTTGTCATAAATTTTCATTGAACAATTTTCTATATTTTACAAATTATATAGATAAGTTCAGCATAAGTAGGGTCCACTGAGCATTCACATAAAATTTAAATAAATAGCAGACCACTGTTCAATGCTCTCTTACAAATCTTGTATAAAGTTTTAGAGAGCAAGACTCAGCAAACAAAGACAAACTATTTGTCAGTTTATATCTAAAACTTTTCTCAGCACTCTGTGTAATTAACCATATTAAAAGAGCATTTAAATGCTGGTGAGAATGCTTTACATTACAGAGATGCTTAAAAACGGTTTCAAGGACACAACTGCATTTCACATTTCTCAGTCTTGAAAATGATACCATTGAAAATCAGGAAAACAATCATAATTTTTTATGGACTACCAAGAATATGTGGTATAGTCATGGATACATTTACAACATAACTTTAAATATTCAAATAAATAGGTAAATAATTGTGTTCATGTGTTTTCATTAAAATTAAAAAAAAATAAATTTGAAACAATCTTATATAATTGAAGACAAAACATTAAAATAGCAATAAGTTTTTGTCTGAATGAGTTTAAATCAGCCTTCATAGAATTCTAATAATGAATTAATTACACAATTTCCCAGTCTGATCAGCAGAAACTACAGAATATAGTAAAAAGCTAATACTTTTTATAATATGAAGGGCTGAACTAGAGATATTTATTTTTTCAGTGATGATAATTAAGCTGAAGCATATTTTGGTATTATTTTGCAGGGTCTTATAAATACAGATATTTTATCATTAGTGATCTGTTTAATTTTCTAACACTTTCTGTTCCTCTCACTCCAAGTTATATAATCTGTGCACATATAATCAATGCTAATAATATATATTGCTCTATTAGAATTTATATCCAATATTTTCCAAAAACTCACGAGCTCATACACTCTACAAGAATTTTCTTAACAAAATGTCTCCAATATATTTATCTTCTACACCTGCATTTTCTGAACTTCTGGTGTTCTATATTCAGCAAAGAAATGCTACCATTATGATGCCTGTTTAGCACATGAAAAATTGCATTTCCAAATGTAGGAATTCAGTCAAATAGGAAGAGGATTACCAGTTTTTGTAGTCATACACTTCAGTTGATTCAAGACTTCAGGAAGGAAGCATCACAAAGCCTAGTGAGAGACTAAAAAAAAAAAAAAAAAAAAGATTAGAAGTCCAATAAAGGATTTTTGTATTTCAGTGTCAGAATCAAGGTAAAAATACAAGAAGCAAGAATCTAGGAACTTGAAATAATCAGGCTTTATAATGGGGCTAACTACCTTTTTTGACAAGTGCCTGGAGTAACTGGAAAGTGGGAACTGTTTTGAATCTCTAGCCATAATTTTTAGACATCTATTTGAAGAGAGAGTTATAAAAGAAAAAGAAGAAAAAAAGAAAGACTGACATTCTTCCCCCACACATTCTCTGGAGCATAAAACACCTCCTAATTTAACCAACTCTTCCACATCCTGATATTTTAGACTTCAATATATTATTTCTGCTCTTTCTATCTTCCAATGCCCATTTACAGTCTAATGACTTTCACCAACTCAGTTCATTCAGGACTGACCTCAAAGATGATCACCTCTAAGGAGTCTCCCTGAAAGATTCCAGCCTCTTCTTCCAGTCTATTCTCCCTCAAGTGTGTTTCTTAGCCTTTCTTCCCTATGGTTGACCTAAACATGTAAACCCCCAAATCCTCCTGAGACATTCTTTTTGTTTGTATCAATGACAAAAGAAATCTGAGTTCATAGCAAGATGATAATAAATGTATTTTGAGTCACTCATTCATTCATTCATTCCTGATCTTTTAAAAATTCTTTGAGAGTAAACAATGGACTAGGTACTATATATAAGAGATCTAGAACACTCCAATTTGTTGCAGCAGGATACACTCATTGATTATAAGTGGTCAGAGTAATTCATTATTCTTAAGGCCTGAATATATAGGAGTAAACAAACAAGGTTCCTTCCCTTGTGGGCAAGGGGGAGCTATAGTAATATTGCTATTTTGTGTAAGGTTTCTTGAAAGGTTTCTTTAAATATAATGGGAAATAGTGTTCTGGATTGTGGAATTGGTTAGTACTAAAGTACAAAATCCCTCACTTGAGAGCATTCTTGGAGTACTTCAAGCCAAATAATAATAATAATATAATCTAATAATAATAATAAAATAACCAGAGCAGAGAGATCCATAGTGTAAAGGAGTTATGAGATCCATTGGGTTTAAGACTTGAACATTTGATTTAGAAACTCCTGGGTTCTAGTAGGTATTGGTGGTTTTTCACATCAGATGAAATGGAAAGATTTGGAGGATTAGAATGGTATCACCATTGATCCTTGAAAGACAGCTCTAGATTCTGTGTAAACGTAAGGGTAAAATCTTCTCAGAAGGTCTGATGCAGTCCTTTGTCAGTATCCATGGCCACCTAGAGCCATGCTGCTGTCCACTGACAACCTGAATGAAGTGTGGTAACTACTGACTTTTGTAGTCCTGTGCTAGGGTCTGAGACAGACCAAGTATAAACAATATTAGCTGGTGTTCATTTTTTATAAAGTATAGATTGCTGGTTCATATCTGGTTTCTACTATGATTTTAATATAAAGTTTTTCCTGTTAAAATTACTGGGAGATTTTTCCTTTTTTAGTCTGCTTAGACTGATACAATGGTTTTCAGAGTCTCTCTATTTGGCTAATACTTAAAGTCTGCTCTAGGGTCTCAGCAATTTAAAGAGATTTTGGTAAAATTCCTCTTCATTTTTTGCTATTTTCTTTTCCTCCTCTTCTCAGGAGGCACTAGGGAAGACTAGAGAACAATCAAAGGATTTTCATCATATATTTCTTTCCTGATCATGAATAATTTCCCCATGCTTACATATCTGTACTTTCACTGGGAACTCTTTTTTGTAAGTCTTATTTTTCTTTTCGATTGATTCCTGATGACCTGTCTATGATTTATTACTATGGTAAGCACAGTTTAGTTTCTGAAATTTAGAAACTTAATCTATGCAATTTGGGGAAATTGTTCAGAAATATGCACACAAACAAAATTGTTTTGAAAGAATTCAGTATTAAATGTCCATTCTGGATATGTATTGTTTGGTTCTTTGTATATATCAACAAAGAGGCAGAAAACATTTTAAAAATATGTTAAGAGTCAATCTTGTTGCCACAGAGGACCAGTAGCCTAGTTACTTGAAGAAAGTTTTACCAACTATACAAGGGGTGAGGGGGCAGAAAAAACCTAGTCATCATGTATTTTAATAGTCTTTGGGCAGAACTTTTGTGGAAATGCTTTCCTTTAATCCCGATTTGTCAAATACTCTCAGGAATTTAAACTATACAATTTTTTAAATGTACTTGACTATTTGCAGAATTCTAGACTCAATATCTTTTGTTACTGAATTTCTTTTTTTATTGAATTACTTAGTAATGAAATAAACATCAAGGACACTTTTCAAAGAATAAAATGCAATTAATATAATTTTTCAAATTTCATGCAGTATTTAGTGGAGTATATAAAGAAAGAGAACATTTTTTTCCTTTCCTTTTGATTAACTTTGACCTTTATAAAGGAAGCACAGGCAGAATCTTTACTCAATAATTCTAGTAAATGAAATTTTAGAGGAAGAAAAACAACTTGGTTTTTATGGTATTGGGGGGGTGTAGAGTTTAAATTTGACAGTCTTTTTGAAACATGCCATTTTTTAGTTAATTTAATATGAAATAAGTGTAGTGTAATAATTTCTTTACTCTGTTAATCTCCTGATCTCACTTTTGATTTTCAAAAATTTATATGTCTATAAATATAGAAATTAAAAGCTCAAGGACTGTGAACATTTACTTTTGCTTCTATTACTCTTATGGTAACATGATCAATAGGGACTTGCTAACACTGCAGAGAAATGTCCTCCAACAAATAATAACAGATGCTGCTAAATGTTTTTTTCAAAGTCCTTATCTATATACAAATCTAAATATCTAGATCTACAGAAAAGAAAGTGACAAGCTACCATTTTGGGGGTAGTAATCTATTCTCAGTGCTCTTTACCCTAATGCAACTCTGGGGTGACATGTGAAAAACCCTTCAGAGGAACCACATGAATACATTTCCGGAAAGCTCTACATATTTTCTTAAAACTTACAGTTTCTCAGAAGCTGTGACTTTGACCTGCTAATCTGCAGTTGATAAAACATACATAGGTTATACATTCATTGTAGAATCTTTGCTCTATACATTTTTTTTTTTTTACAGAGAAGAAATATAAACTTTTCTTGATAATAAATCCTTTCAAAAAGAAACTGTCAAAGGAAAGAAACTTGTCAACTAAGCAGTAGCAATGACTGTCTAAACCATTGTTCATTTAAGCCACTCTGGCAGATTCAAAAATGAATTCTAAAAAAAAAAAAAAAAGGCCAGAAATAAAAATGATTTCTGAGACATGTAATTGAACACTTTTCTGTACTTTTAACCTAAATCATAAAAGGGAAGAGAGGAAGAGGAGAAAATAAAGGGAAAATGCAGGCAAAAGGAAAAGTAAAATGATTTTTAAGAATTTCTTTTATTAATGAACTCTGTAGTATCCCTATTACTTTATGTTTTTTTAATGAGTGAACATGCATTTGTGAATCCATATAACATGCAAATGAATGGAACCCTTCATAGTACTAAAATATTATGGACAATGTAAAATGGTCCCAAAGAAGAATGTAAGTACAGCACCACTGGCTGAATATTACTGGGAACCCCAGTAGTATGTCTACTTAAAGATAGTTGGATTGGAGGTGGACTGAAACATTTGTTTGGAGGGCCCTTAGGAAAACACAGTAAAGTAGAAAATCAGAAAGCAGGAAAGAAATAGCTGGCATGTTCAGACCTGGGCAACCTGAGATGCATATGTGATCAGGAGCATTTACAAAGTTGTGGGAAACTTCTGAAACTCAAGGAACTGTAATATCCTGAGACTATTAACAGTAGGATGCCATTAGTACTTTTTGACTTTGAGCAGCAAGGGGCTCTCCCTAAACATGGACTGAGAGGGATATCTGAGAACTGATTTCTGTTCAAGTGATACCTAGAGAAGGAAGGTATGCGTGTGGGTATAAGTCATGTGTATAAGTTACTAGTCTCACCCTATCCCCTTCTTCACGTTTCCTTGTATGCTTTCCTTTCCCATGTAGCAGAGAAGCTATGGATGAAGTCCAGATTGGATATCTTCCTGGGCAGAGTAGGGTATAGAAATGTGGAAATGTGAATTTTGTCTAAGGGGCAAAACAAAGAAATTAGCACAGTGAGAAATAGTGACAAGGAATAGAGAAGCAATATAGTGGAGAAACTGAGGAGAGATAGACATGTTAGAAATAATTACATATTTTCCTTGGGAAAATGTCATGATATATTGTGAATCCCCAAATACCTTGCTTCCTTGGACTTATTGTTGCAGGTGTTGTTAATGAAAGCATTTGTTTCATTTCAGTTTCCTTTGACTTAATGGAAGTTACTTTCTACACCATAGATTGGTATTGATTAGAAGAGTGAGATAAATTTCTTTATCTTTGTTATGGTTTGGATATGAGGTGTTCCCCAAAAGCTCATGTGTGAGACAATGGCAAGAAGGTTCAGAGGAGAAATGATTGGGTTTTGAAAGTATTAACATAATCAGTGAATTAACCTCTTACAGGGTTAACTGAGAGGTAACTGGAGGCAGGTGGGGTGTGGCTGGAGGAAGTGGTTAATTAGGAGTGTGATTTTGGGGTATATATTTTGTATCTGGAGAGTGGAGGATCTCTGCTTTCTGATCACCATGATGTGAACTGCTTCCCTCTGCCACTCTTCTGCCATGATGTTGTGCCTTACCTTGAGGAACCCCAAGGAATGGAGCCAGCCTTCTATGGACTAACACCTCTGAAACTGTAAGCCCTCAAATAAACTTTCCTCCTTCATAGTTTTTCTGGTCGGGTCCTTTAGTCACAGCAACAAAAAAAAAAAAAAAAAAAAAAAAAAAAAAACTAAAAAACTAAAACACTTAAAGTTCTTAGAGTAGCTGGTTGTTCTGAGGTTCTGAAAAATATAGAAGTCCCTTTCAAAATGTTGGTTCTATCAACATGGCAGCAAAGTCCCCAAGTTATAGAAATATGCATTATCTTTACTAAATTTAAAAAGCAAAGAAAAAAAGAAAGCATGATATAAGAGATTACATATTCCTTAGTCAGAATTTTGGAGGATTGGTTCAGTGTTTACTAATGTGTTGCAAACTCCCAAAATATAGTGGCTTAAAACAGCAACTGATTCTTATTTTTCACATCTGTGGATTGACAGGGCTCAGCTGGGAAGGTCTTCTGCTTGATGTAGTATAACTGAAGTTGCTCACGTGGTTTTAACAGCATAGAACTCAAGTGGAACTAGAATCTGCAGGTGGCCTATCATCCTCTGTGTTATCTTATCACATGGTCTCCCCTTTTTACTATTCCAGTATAAGTTTCATTATATCTTGCAGACCAATTTCTAAGAAAGAACATTCCAAGATGAAAAGTCTAAATATATGTCTATGAAGCCTCTGTTAACATCATTCTTAATAAGGTTTAATGCATGAAATTAAATTTCATGACCAAGCTCAGCATCTTGCAGAAAGACCTCTCTAAGGGAGGCCTTGTTTACTGTGCATCATAAATATAAAAGTCTACCAAAAGAAGGAAGTACTTATAGATACAATTTACTTATTCCACAATTTTTCAAGAAAACTAAGCATGCTGATTTACATGCTATATGTAAAATTTTAAAAAAGGAAATTCATGTATTCAAATAATTTGTAGTGAATTAGAGACAAGTACTTTTAGTGAAGTACTATGATGCAATTACATAAGAAACATTCAGAGAAATTTCAAGATTGGGCCACAAATTCAATGTAGACATTAAAATGCGGGAAACAACTTGTTTTTTCTATGGCTTAAAATTTCAGTTTATTGTGAGTTACAGGAATAATAAACCAGGATATTCCAGAAAAGAGATTTTTTAAAAAAGAAACCCTTGTGTGTGATTAATTGTGATTTAGTTGAGGAAAGGTGGGAAGTTCTATCAGATTAGAAAACAGGTTACATAATAAGGGTTTGAAAGGAAGATTATTTTTAGGGAAATGACACACCAATGTCTGATAGCTAAAGACAGTATAAAATGCATGGTATTGTCACTAACAGAAGGAATATCCAGATTCATCATGGAAGACCATTCAGGAACAAGTTAAGAATTGCATTTATGAAGGAGAGAGGGCAAATGATAGAGGAAGGAGCCAATGCCATGTAGGAAAGCAAACATCTGTGCCAGGTCACAGATGTGAGGAAAGGAAGTGATACAAATCAAGCACACAGGAAGCAGAGCATCATTATTAGCGACTGTACATAAATCATGGATACCGAATTTACTAGGGACTGGTTAACTTCTAAATGTCTCTAAAACAGATCTCTCATTACTAATTTTGGCCAGTCATATGTATCTCAGACTATTTAATAATTCATGTGTGTGTGTATGAGAGACAGAGAGAGAGAGAGAGAGAGAGAGAGAGAGAGAGGGAAAGATAGGAGGGGGGAGAGAGAAAAGAAGGAAGAGAGAGAAATCAAGAGGGAGGAAGGGAGGGAGAGAGAGAGGAGAGAAATAGTAGCTGTTTACTGAATGGTAAAGCTTTTTTTTCCTACCTGATTTAGTAAGTTATAGGTACCTCATTAGGCTTTTTATAATAATTAATTTTAATCCAAACTAATGCTATTGAAAATAAATATTGCTATTTTTATCATTTATGTAAGCAAAATAAGTCTCCAAATCTCTTTTCCCTTGTACTAGTTCATAAATAGAGTTAATGGAAAATCTGCTGCTAAAACCCACGTCATGCTAATTTGAAAAGCTGGTTACTCTTAGATTATGCCATAAAATGAAGAGTATCAGAAAAAGCATTAATTTGGTTTAAATTATTGGGTAAACATGAACAATTGAGTCCTCAGTTCATCCATTTTCTCTAAATGCCGGGTCTGTTTTGGTCAAAGGGGATGTCTTAGTGAAACTAGTACACAAAGTAAACAAGGAACAGGAAGGGCCATCATATCCTTGGGTAGAGAACTATTGTTTTTGAATATATTCAATTTAGGGAATCTGATGATTCATTTGGGGATAATATTAAGCTTTCATAAACAGAAATCTGAATCATAAGAAGATTTAAAGGAGAACAGTCAACAGTCGGAGCAAAATGAAAGAGCTTCTCCACAGTGGCAGAAGCACTGTGAAGAGCAAAGGTGTTCTTAGGAGAACTGACTTTTGTGCACTGGGGCTGAAGGTCGTTGTTGGCTTGGAGACACTGTGTGGATTATAGAAAAGGGAAGGGGGCAGAAAAATCATCAAATATGATCTCCTTTGAAGAGTCTGCCTGTTCCTCTCCTTACCCTTACTTCCTTTCTCCTCACAAAATAGTGTCCCTTTTCTTAATTTAAAGGAGCCAAAGGAAAGTGATACACAATTGCCTCATCATTCCTGAAGATTAAAAACTGAGATGTCAGGACAGTTAGTGTTTTTCCTTGCTAAAGCCATATTACCTAATGTTGTATATTTTAATGCTTCATTTAGTACCTATACCAACCTCCTGATGAAGGGCCTGATACACCCTGGTTACATTTCCTCAAATGCCACCATGATTTCCTCACTCATGGCACTTCATCCACACTGCTTTCCTCTCAAGATAGTTCCAATATTCAGGTCTGTCATGTTGCTGCTCTCTCTACTGAGAGTCCTTTCCCCAACGTCTATGTGGGTGAGAGGCACACAGCATTGAGGTCACCAATCAGAAATCATGTCTTGAGGAAAGCATGATGATTTAACACCATGGCACCCCTCCAGTTTCACCCACAAAGTTTCCATCATTTGGTCCTTTTGAAAATGTATGTGTTCTGCAAATACCTGCCTGAAATATCCTTGTCTGAATTATGTCTGCTTGTTTGTTTTTTGTTTCCAAGATTAGAAGGTAGACTCCACAGAATGAGTCTTGCTTGTGAAAATAATACATAGTTATAGACAAGGATGAATTTCTATTTTAGTTACTTATATAAAAAAGCAGAGCCGCACTACAGTTTGACAAATTGTGAAACATAAATGAACTTGTGCCCTGTTTGGCAAATACTGTTTGGTGAAGAATAAGATGGTAAGTGTTTTGGTCTTTGAAGGCCTTATGGTTTCCCTCATAACTAATCAGTTCTATTGTGACTTGACTGTTTTGATAAAACTTCACTTACAGAAACAAACAGCAACCCAAAGTTTGCCAAACCCAGTTGTAGGGAATAGAAATGATGCTCTGACTTTTGCATATGTGCAATTAAGCACAGACTCATCTTCAATAGCTGAGATAAATCTGCACCTGATGAATCAATTATTAGCCTCATTTTATTTCATCCTATTCCAATAACCAAAAATATCTAAATTTTATGTTTAGATGGCTGGTTCTGTGAAATGGATTCTGAGTCTTATAAAGGAATATGATATGTGCTTTCATAAATAGAACATTTTTAATAAGTGAGCTAATCATTTACAAATGGACATTTAAACATCATTCCATTGTTATTCCCTCTACTGCAAGTGCTCCTACCCTACCTAGTAGGGCAGATTTTAAAAATATTATGTTACAGTTATTGCAGTTTAGGAGAATTATTTACATAAACTGATAGATTTCAGCATTAAAATCACAGCTTCAATAGTATCATTCATAGAACATCAATGGTATGTCATATCCTTAGCTTACATAAATTTTCCTTCACATAAATAATCATATTAATTTATTTGTGTCCTACCTAGTTTCAAGGTTTGTTTTTTAAAAAATCAAGTTTGATAACATAACAGAAAACTATGAAATAATTGACAAAAGTATTTTAGTTCATTAGAGAACAACACAACATCAGTGACTCAAGCAATATGAAGCTTCAGTTAGAGAATTACTATCTTCTGTTTGATGACATAAAAATAATAAAAGAAAACATAATTGAAAATCTGAGGAAGCAAGAGTTTTTATTTTTTTCTAATAGTAAATGTTATCATTGGACTGAAACATTAAATATCATTATATGAAAATTTGAGTGCAATCCAAGTTAAACTAATTTATTTTTAAAATCCATGTTTCAAAATTATTTTACTGCTATTGCCAAACTCTCATGCAGTATAATTTTTCTTTCCTTTTGGGAGTCTTTATTCATCTCAGTGATTGATGGCTATGGATTTGGATGCTACTCTGTCACATTGCTAAATGTTATCTTTGACACCAGCATGTATATCTTTTATTCACACATTATAAATATGGCTTTTAGTTTCTGAAATTCAAAGAAGTTGTCGTTTGGTCCAGTATATTATTCATATTTGGGTGAGGAAATATTCTCTAGGTTTGATTCTTAGGAAGATTGATTCTTTTTACTGAAAACCTGTTGTTTTGCCAAATAATTTTTTCATAGGTCCATTAAATAGTTCATTAAATGGCAATAATTCATATGTATTCCAGTTAGGACTTAAATCTGCCAGATGGTTTATAGCACAGTTGACTTCAGCCATTTAGAATGTTATTCATAAACATTTGTCATCTTAAATCTTGTCATGAATCTCTTTCATGCAAGTATTTTTCTTTGCAGGGAAAAAGTTACTTACATGGTCCTAATTCCTTCTGAGCTAGTCCTTCTTTCTACAAGCTCATTAGTTTTCCCTAAATAGATTTTCAGAGTAAAGCCAAAGTTTCCTATAAAAACATCGCCATATAACCTTTAAGTTGATTTTATTCCACTTGTAGTACAATAATTAACCATGGCCTCAAGAAGTCAGAGATATAAGTGATAGAAATTAGATTTTGAAAAGAGTAAAATCCGTTTTAATAAAAAGTCTGTATGTAACTAATGTCAAATACTTTATAATAATGTGTCATTTAGTGAGAACTACATCTTCATATGTGAAGCAGTCAATGTTAATATACCTGACATTGGTTAATTATACTATTAAAGTCTGAAGTTACTCTTAGGTAAGGAAAATGTTTAAACCTTTATTACTTGAAAACTAAATTTCAGTGTTAAAATACTTATTTAGTATGTATTGTAGGTTTGCACTATCAGTGAAATAGAATATGTTTTAATAAAAGTGCAGATTTGGTGATTATAAATAAATAGCAAATAAATATGCTATATTGAAGTATGGTTTTATTAGAGTTCTGAGAAATTGAGTTCCAAATATTAAATTATGTAATATTAAATCAAGTTAAATAAGACATTACATATAGAATGAGTAATTGGTCAGTTCATAGTCCAAAGAGTATTTTCCAAATTAATGTATTTTAGGACAGCATAGAATTCATACTTATAACAGTCTTAGCTGGGTCCAATGTCACACAACTGCAATCCCAGAGATGTAGGAGGCAGAGGCAGAAGGAGTACAAGTTGAAGACCAGTCTCAGGATATTAGCAAGACCCGTCTCAAAATAAAAAAAATAAAAAGGATTTGGGATGTATCCCAGTAGCAGAGAACCCTGGGTTCAATTCCCAATACCAAATGATAAAAAGTCTTAGAGACATATGCATGAAGCAATAAGGAACAAATATCTTTGCCTGTCTTCTCTGTACCAGGTGGCTCTTGTTGAAGAAAATTACAGCAATAATTCTTCAATTGCCTTTTATCTATTATAGAATAGATACATCAACTAATAGAATAATAATGCACTATTTTAAATAATGTTTTATAGGTGCATGCAAATAACACACAATGAATTAACTTAATAAACTTTTATGGACATCTTTCCCTTTGATATTTAGCAAAATATTTAAAGTTCAATGCTTAAAAATACTAAATAGATTATAAATAGAATTTTGATTTTCAGAACTATTTAAGTTTTTCTCTGAAACTGATCTTTCAAAGTTGCCTATTTGCTTATAATTGTGTGTTCAAGTTTGATACTCTCTGTCTAGAGTCAAGTACTGACAAACATTCTGGTTATTTACTTCCAAGTTTACCAGAATGGCAGGAGGTTCTCAGGCAGGGCTCTTTAACCATGTTCCAAAACTCATACTCCTCATATGTATTTGGAAAAAAAAAATTATGAGGAAGAAGTGTTGATCTTATTACAGTCTACTGGAAAGTCGCCTTAAATAAAAAATGTAAGTTATGGACAAGAGCAACATTCCAAATATTTAACAACCAATGAAAACTAACCCTTATTCTAAAGATACCAAATGGTTATAATCTGTCCATTGACTGAATAACAACTATGCAGCTAATAAAAATTCATGAACTTCTACAACTGCTCTAAATAGTGATAACCATAAAAACATTTACCCTTAAAACATTTAATGTTTTACTTTCCCCCCATTTACTCATTTTTGGGTAGGATAAATAGATACTGAATTCCAGAGATAGAAATGAGGTATAGATTCTAAATCCTCACAGCCTCCTCTCTTTTAATTTGTATATCAACAACTTGGTAACACTTTTAATGAGCAGTTTTTATGGTTCTATTTATTTCCATAAAAATAGATATAAAAGCTTTTGCCATAGTGACAATTTAATTAATAAGTTACAACTTTTAACTGGTGTTAGTTCCTGAAAAAATTGAACAAAACAAAAACAACTTCAGCTTGACCAATGCATAATCATGTATATGACTTCTGATATTGAAATTGATTTTCTTACTTACTTTTTTTTTTTTTCTTTTTAGAGATCAGAACTTATGGTCCTCCAAATTCAAATGATCAGTGATTAAGTAATGTTGCTTTTCTTGTGCTGGGCTAGCTTGGTCGTGGAGTAAGCGGCACGGAGTCAAGACTCAGACTCTGGGAGTTGGGTGGAAGCAGGCATGTGGCGAGCAGCCTGCAAACTCATTTATTGTGGAAGCACACAAGACTTATAGTTCTCTTGACCAATCATCATTTGCCATGGTTACACCTTTGTCCTATCCGAATTGACATTCTTAGGTCTCTCAAGTCCTGCCCTTTGGTTCCCTTGGTAACACTGATATCATTTTGGGGAAGT
Source organism: Sciurus carolinensis (assembly GCF_902686445.1). NCBI lineage: Eukaryota > Metazoa > Chordata > Mammalia > Rodentia > Sciuridae > Sciurus > Sciurus carolinensis. The sequence continues at coordinate 95,553,497 of NC_062224.1, forward strand.
TGTGTACTTTCTTAGATGGCCAGAGCAGAACGCTCCTCCCCACAGGTTTTCCTGTCAGGCCTGTATGTACGAAGATTTTCCTTACACACTTAAGATGTTCACTGCTGCCAGCCAAGAACTAGGATTTCTCCCAACAAAGTAAAATGTTTAAACCAAAGTTTCTTTCAAATTTTCAAGTTTTAAACATTCTATCGTAGAAGAGATTTATAGATATTCTGTAACAGACACCCATGAGAATACTGGAAAGAAGAAATTGAGGGTGATATGTTTCCCTATTTGCATCAGATCTCTGTTTCAAAAAATTAGCTGAAATTTAACAGATACAGTTGAAACTTACACCTCATCCTCTCTTCTTTTTCACTCCTTGGAGCCTTCTCCTAAATTTGGAATAAATAAATTCTATGCATAGTTTCATAATTTCACTATATACTTAAGTATCAATACAATTACATGCTTTAAAGTTCTGTGTTTGAAAATTTAGCATATATGATACCATCTGTTGCACATGGTTTTGCCATTTGCTCTTGACATCTAAGACGTAATTAAAGCTGGTATAAGGTTCTCTGTGAAGTTTAAAGAAAATATTTCTAAAGATTCAGTATAAAGCATGTTACTTCCCCCCACACTTTATATTTGGTAATTGAGCTTTGTCAGCTTTAGCATATTCTTGGCTCTAGACCATGTTACTTTTGAAAACTGTAGCCAATTGGGTTAGTTACTCCTTTCTGCACCCCACTCCTGTCACCTTTAATGGCAGAGGAGTTGTACCACACACCCCATATCCGACTTGCACTGGGAAGGCTTCTCAACTCTCCATCCTATGAGCAGTTTTTATAAAAATATAAATTTCACTTTTTGACTTTCTATATCATAAGAGTAATGTAAATTTTTACTTCAAAAGTCTTAATGTTTTGCTATCTCATATAGATAATTTCCCTAGCAAAATCCTACCAAAAACTCATAATAATGACAGATCTTTCTTTTAGTTTAAGGGTCATTATGAATTTTTTCCCCGCTGGAGTAAACTTTCAAGGATTCTGGCCCTTTTCTGGGGTCTCATTTCCAACCGTTACCTTTTGTTTCTTGAAATAAAAATAAGAACAAAAAAGCAACTCAATGTTCTGCATTGTATCCCTGATCCACCAGGATTCTGTGTGTTCACCCTAGTAAACCTTCAAATCAATGTCCAAACAATTGCCCTTTATATTTCCCTTATATTATATTTTTTGAGTGAGGGGGGGAAAAAAAAAAGAAAAGGACAGAACAGTGATGTCTCCCTGGTATGTCTAGATGTGGAGGGGTTTAGCACCCCTGTCCATGTTGTGTCATACAGATTTGACTTTTCTATAGTTGAACAGGACATTTTGAGAGAACTACTGGGTAATTATTCCAGGCGAATATTTCTGGGAAGTAGAGAATGTTGGTATTTTGCATGTCAAAATTTGTATTTTAGTATTTTCAAATTTCTTTAGTGAAGGAAATTTTGTCCTTATGCCTGAGTGGAAATTTTTCAGGACTTTGTATGGCACCCTAGACAGGCTTGTAATGTCTGAGAAGTTGAATAACTTGACTTTTTCTTGTCCCAAGCTGTAGCATATGACTGCATCTAACGTGAGATAAGAAAGTTTTTGATTCAGGGTTTTGATGAGAATCTGAAACTTAACTTCAAAATTTGGTAGAAACAGTATTTATAAAGACTTGCTGAAGACTATGTAGTTCATCAATATATGTAGCTTGTCAAAAGTTGTAAAATTAAGCTCTGGAGAGAAAGTAATATTAAGTAAGTTTGGGGATAGTTAAAACTATTGAATTTTGACCATTGGTTAGAATCATGATTAACTTTTCTTTAATGTGGAAGCTTGTCTGTTTTTAAAAAATGCACTGCTATCTCCCAAAAATATGGCTGGAAAATTCTTATTTTTTATTTTTGTGTCATAGAATAAAGACTGCAGAGGTATATAATCAAAAACACGATTCACATATCTGAGAGTTCTGGGTGATTTTTAAAGTTGCTCCCATCTTGATTTTGAGCAAAATAAAAATTTGAATATCCTGATAATTACTGCATTACATCCCTATGTATAACTAGAGGTAAATTTTGATGATTTATGTAAGTTTTTCATGCTTAAGATTGTTTAGAATCTTGATTTTATTTTCTTTATGGTTATTTTCTAATAAGTAACAAGCAAGAGAACTTAGCTAGAGACTGATAAGAAACATTCATCAGATAAGTACACAGTTTAGATTGGAATCTAAGTAAAAGAATTGATTTTAAAATTGGAATGGAGTAGTTATATTAAAAACATGTGAAAACATTATATTTAGTAGTAATATAAGATACTGTAATTATTTTCTTAACAGGGCATTCAAGTTCATGAACAGTACAATAAATTTTAAAATTTTATTGTGTTTAAACATGACACAGCACCAAAATTTGATTTAATAATTTTTCAGATGGTATCAATTTTAAAGTAAGCCAATTAGAAGTATACTTCAATATATTCCATTTAGTTCATTGATAGCTCACTAAATACTGAGTAGATAAAAAATGATATTTTTCCACACAACAGGTATCAAAATATGTTCCTTATGTCTAAAATGTGTTTGGGGGTGTTACAAAGCATTTCAAAAAACCAATAAATGAATGGAACAAATATAATGCTCACCCTATGTCTAGACCCACTATTTTGTTTTTTGTTTAAAGCACATTTGCCAAATATGTTCTAGAACTGTGCTAACAATTTCATTTCATGTATTGTATGATGCCTCCAGAAACAATGGGTTTAGGAAGCTTTATGAGCTTTAAAACTTTAGCTACATTACATTAAATTCAGAGATTCTTTTATGTGCTAAACAAGCATTCACAATGCATAAAATAGATAGTAAAGGGCTATCATATATTGTAAGTTTTTCTTCAATCTTAAGTCATCACAAAGGACTGTTTTAAACATCCTTTTCAACAATTAAATATTTATGCAAATATCAATATGTCACGGAAAGTAGAATTAATAAGTTATTTGAAAAATTTGCATCTCTAGATATAAGAATGTTAAATTTATTTTGGGATATTAAAAAAGACATATTTTATACTACTTGCAAATAACAAATGTGTCTAATTTTTATTCCATTTTTACAGAAGAATAACAAATTTTGTTTTTCCCATTTATCTAATGAGTTTAAATTCACTGCTTTGCTTTTATTATGGCATGTTGCTTGAGATTACTTTATTTTACACTAAAACAAGTTTCATTTCAATTTCCAATTTTCTACTCCCATGGGTAGAAAATTTCATGGAGAAAATTTAAAGCAAATAGACACCCACCCTCTCATTGTTCCTAATTTAACAACAGAAAGAGACAGATGCTTGGCATTTGTAAGCTCTCCCTGGTCTGTACATAGTTCCACCATACTCCTGACAACTCAATAACATACAATTAATTGAAAGGAAAATGTGATTAGGGAAGTTGTTCTCATTCTCTTAATTTATAATTCCCTTCAGGAGCAAATTGTATTATTCTATATCCCTTTACAGATTCATTTCTATGTTCATAAGAGGAAAAAAAAGTAAATTAAAACACTTTTAGAAGGCTTTCCCAAAGTGAATGGGAAGCAGGGAGGGGAGAGGAGAGGCAGAGAGAGAGAGAGAGAAAGAAAGAAAGAAACGGAATTCACTGGGAGAAGTTGTAGAAAAGATTAATCTTAAGAAATATCTTTTAACTAGGGGGTAGGGGGCAAAGATTTTTCTAAAAATACAACCACAATCACTCTTTCCAACACATGAATGCTGACTTCATTTAATAGCTCTGGACCTCATGGGGACCCCCATCAGCAAGTGAGCCTGAAAAGTAGGTCACATTTCATGGAGGTATCCATTGGGTAACAAAGAGAGAAGGCTTGCTTAGTCAGTCAAGCAACAGGATTCTTCAATCTTTTTTTTTTTTCCTGCATTTTAATTGGTACATTTTAGTTGTACATAATGTTGGGATTTGCTGTTACATATTTGTGCACCGTAAAATATTAAAATATAATTTGGCCAATATCCTTTTCCAACACTTCTCTCTCCTTCCTTCTTCATTTGTCCTGGTCCCTTTTCTCTATTCTACTGATCTCCCTTTGATTTTCATGAGATTCAACCCCCCCCATACCTTTCCTTTACTTTTTACTTTCTAGATTCCACATATGAGAGAAAACGTACAACCTTTGACCTTCTGAATTTGGCTTACTTAGCTTAACAGAGTCTCAAGTTCCATTCATTTTTCTGCAAATGACATAATTTAATTTTTCTTTATGGCTGAATAAACCTTTCAATATATCACATTTTCTTTATGCCTTCATCTATTGATGGACACCTACTTGGTTTCATAGTCTGACTACTGTGAATTGTGCTGCTATAAACGTGGGTATGCATTTATCACTGTAGTATGGTGACTTTAATTCTTTAGGATAAATATTAAAAAGTAGTATAGCTGAATCATATGGTCGTTCCATTCCTAGTCTTTCTTTTTTCCTTTTTTCTTTTTGTACTGGGGATTGAACCCAGGGGTACTTAACCATTAAGCCACATTCCCAGTCATTTTTATATTTTATTTTAAGACAAGGTCTCACTAAGTTGCTGAAGGGCTTTGAAATTTCCATTCTCCTGCCTCAGCTTCCTGAACTTCTAGGATTACAGGAGTGTGCCACTGTGTCCAGCCTCCTTTCTAGTCTTTTGAGGAACTTCCATGCTGATTTTCATAGCAGCTGTACTAATTTATAATCTCGCCAACAGTATAAAAGTGCTTCTTTTTCTCTACATCCTCTCCCATATTTATCATTGTTTTCAGGCTTGACTGTAGTGAATATTGAATCCACAGTTATTTAAGATACCTGTAGTATAGTACGTATATATTAATTTTAGCTTTTTTCCTTTGTGCTTTCTTTTTTACTTTTTCATTTATCAAAATGTAATATATTTATATACCAGTAATATACTAGGTATATACTAATTTTAGCTTTTTTTCCTTTGTGCTTTTTCATTTATCAAAATTTTGAAACAAACAAAAATGGAAGTATTGAAAGAGATTAAAAATCTGGGGATAGCATCTGAAAAAGTATAATTTAAGTTGCGTTTATTTATGAAGTCATCTTAAAAATTAATTTATATTCAGAATGCAGACAGACTAGGTTTCAGCTCTATTTGTAAATTATACTTAGAGGAATAATAGAGGTGACTAGCTTATGAAGTTGTAGAGGATGAGTAAGTTATTCCAAGTAAAATATTGATCACTAACACAGGTTTTAGGCAATAAATACAAAATGTAATACATATGTGGTTTATATATGAGTGTTTTGTTGCTGTTATTGTTTACTTTTAAGAGTGCTATTAAAGATTCAGTGGGTAGCTTTTCATTTAGTCATAATTTAATCTTATTTATCTAAACAACCTCACTTTTTGGTGAACAATTGAGATGAGGGAGAACTCAGGAGAGTTATTGATGATTATTTTTTTTCTTATAGAGTGAAGTTACAGAAAAATCATTTCTGAGAATTAATCTATTCTTAGAGTTCTATGGTTATTAATAATCTAAACAAAGCAGTTGAAAATCTGCTCATCAGTTTTTCAGATAATACTAAATTAGACAAGCCTGTTAATGACTTCGAGAGTGAGAAGTGTGATTTTAAATGAATTTGACAAATTGTTAATGAGATTTTTCCTAAAACTTAAGTAAATAATACATTTGTGATCCCTTTTATATTTGAACTAGAGAGCTTAAATATAAGTTTATTGTAACAAACTTTGTAATTCATATATAATAGTTTTGGAATTGTATTGATTTTTAAAAGGCATATAGGCAAGTAAGCCATGAACTTTTAAATTTTAATTTATAAAGGCACAGAGTTTTACAGAGTACCTTTTGTTACAGGAGATTGCATTGAGGATGAGTACTATGGCCAGGGTTACAACAGAGTGGACTTATGCCTGGAGCTCCCTGAGCTGCTGTATCATTCATTGAGAGGATCCTGGTACCGGAAACCTGGTCTTGGAATGTGAGTAAGAGTAAAAGATCTCTGAGGCTTTGAGGAGAAGGATACCTTTGAAATTGTTTCTATTATTAGGGATAAAAATATTCTTTGCTACACAAAAGCAGAGCAGTAGTAGGGAAGGCACCTTGTTGTGGGTTACAAACTGAAATTCAAATTAAATAATTGCTAATTGTTCATTGTGCCTATTTACCTTTTCTCCATCCACAAAACAGTACAATTTGCTCTAATTTTAACTGGTCTAATTTTAACTGGATACGTTTAGAAGAAATATCTTATTTACAGGATTGTAGAAACACTTTCTTAAAGACAGTTTAAATGGTGGCAGAAGAGGTGAATCGTGGAAAACAAGGAAGGAATCATGGGGTCCACTTCTTCCTGTACTTGTTGATCTATTCTTCTTCCACTGACAGTTTTAAGGAACCTAGTGTGAATGTTCTGTGAGCTCGTACATACCTTCCACTTTTCGCAGTAAAAAATTCAATATGAACAGCCAGTGACTGCTACTTCTATATTTTTCCAGTTCCAGCTGTTGTGATGTGGCACCCCTCTCCCTGTCCTGTTTGACTTGATCTCTTCACAGTATCTTCACAGTATCCATCAGTGGATTTTTTTCCTTTCTTTCTTTCTTTCTTTTTGCAGGGAGGTGTCATATCTTTAAATCACTGTGATTCTCAAATTTTTTAATTTAAATCTTATTTTCTCCTCAGGGTATATCTTCATCAAGAAAAACTTTGCACACAGAAATTTATCTACAACCTGAACACTAATGATTCCTTAATGCAAACACTTAGTTCTTAAGTTATACACCTATTTTCTAATTTTGCCTTAGATATTTCCATGCAAATTTACCAAAACTACTTCAAACTGAGTTCATCTCTGACTTACTACCTAGTGTTCTTATTTCCCAACTCGTGTTTGTCCTGTACAATATATCTAGAATCATGAATGATACTCCCTTTCAGTTCACCTAGATTCGGAACTCTAAATTATTTCCCCTTTACTGTATAATATATCACTGAATCCTGTGAATTTGACTCCTAAATATCTGTGTATTGCCACTAATTCTTTATCCCCATATCACCATCATTATTCTGTATGCACTATAACATGAATTAGTTTCCTGCTTTCTAACAGTATCTGATTCCATCAGTCCTCTCTATCTAATTTATAAAATAGACTATGCTTGAAGATCCAATAAAGAACAAGAACATTCTAATTTCTGTGGCAGTTTTACCATGACTTCAGATTCTTTGCCACCATTGTCATTGAGAGTTGGGACTTATGACAGCTCTCCCTGAACCTGAGACCTATGATCTTCATCACTTGCATGTGTGGAAATGCACATTGACAGTTTTCAGGCCCAGGACTTCAGAGATTGGCCTTTCCAGTGCCTGTCTCTTGGACTGTTTGCTCTTGAATGTAGCTGCCATGTCTGTGGAGGGACTCATACAGAAAGATCTGTCAGGTAGCAAAAATGTACAAGGCATTTACTGAACCATCTTGGAGTCTGATCTGCTAGCCCCTATCGAGCCACCCCAGGTGACTTCACATGGAGAAGGGAAATACTGTCTTCACCATACTCTGCCCAAATTGTAAGATCATGAGTAAAATAATTTGTTATTGAGTCAAACTACCATATTATGTAGTATTTTTATGCTGCCCTAGACAACTGATGCATATATTATTTTCAGTTAATGCCAGATAAATGCCTTTACTTATATTGAATATATACATTGAATTTTATGCTTTCACTGATTTATATGGTAGGAAATAAAGTATATTGTACAGTATATGAAGAACAACTCTGAAAGATGCCCCAAAGTCCCCAAATAAGGAAGCGTCAAAATGGCAGTCTCAAGTACTGATTGTTAATCTATTGCAATGTTTATCAGTTATCTTGGTCCTGGTTGGGAATCAACAGATGTACATATAAAATAGCTAAATTGTCTAAGCTAATTTTCACAAAATGCATAAATAGCTTGAAATAATGTAATCTGTTTAGATAAACAAGGTTTTGAAAATAATATTAATAAACTTAACAGAATGAAACAGTGGTAAGCTCTTTCCTCATTATATGTTTGTCTTCAGTAATAAAATAAAACAATTATAACATAATCATATTTGAAAGGAAGTTGGCCAGAAAGTTTACCAAAAAATAATAATTAGTAAGAATGATATTTTAAATAGAATTTATATTTAATAATTTTCATAATGATTCTTATTTGAATATTATTATTTTAGGTATTACTATTAATTGAACAAATAAATAAAAAATTTCAGGAAATTTTTAAAAGCTCAGGACACAAAGTTAATTATCAACAATTATTTTAAGCAATATTCATAATTATATGATATTTAATACATGTCTTTGCAAACTCACTGTATTTAATAGTAAATGGTTAGAAGTCTTACTTGATTTCTCTTATCTAACAGTGAAATAAAATGGTCTACATGTCTCTTAGGAGGTGTGTGCTCTTCCTATTCTAGCAACAGTGTCAAATTAATGGAGGAAATATGGCAACCAATGAAAATTTATTCCTCTGCCCCTTAGGCTATTGGAGGGTAAAAATCTGACAGGTTGAATAGTGACATTCCTTCTGTTGAGTTTGTGAAGTTGGGTTCGTTCCTTCCTTCCTTCCTTCCTTCCTCTTCTTTTCTCTTTTTTCCTTCATATGATTTCAAATGTTGACTCTACTTTGGGCCACAGTAAGGCTACGTCATAAAGTCAGATGTGCATTTGCTATTGCACTCCTTCAAAACCCTTCCTCTTTTACCTTGTGTATAAATTACATATCCATCTAATAAAGACAGATTGTAATTTCCTGTGTGCACACAGAGATGGATTTTATTTTAAAAGAAATAGTAGAAATGTGGAAAAAATGTTTACTTGGACAGAACAATCTGCATGAAAGCAGCAGAAGTCCAAATGCCAAATATCATTGAAGGGTTTTAGCATTGACAACTTCTTATAATTGAGGCTGTATCTGAAACAGTGCCTCTCAGAAAAGAAAACTTCCATGACACTTAAATGAGTATTTCTCAAATGTCAGATGAGGTATAATTATTGGATAGCAAATCAAATTAGTGGGCTGTAATATAGGATTTCTCTTAAGAAACAAAAGATAATAGAATAGATGCATTACAGGTAGTTAACTGAGTATGTGTGTGTGTGTACATGTACAAGTTGTTTGTGTGTATGAGGAACTTATATAAAATTTATGAAATGTGAAAAAATAAAATTTAATACTTTAAATGAAGGATAAATCATGGTATTGCAAACATTTTTATCTCTAGATATGATGGGAGACAAATAATAGAGTTCTTTAGAATCAAAGAGCAAAGGGCTATGGTTCAAAGGGACTCAAGATTTCAGAGGTTAAATTAGACCCCATTGAACTCGGATAAAGGAGTCTGCGTCACTTTAGCCCGGATCTAACTGTTCTAAAGGTGATTCTGAAATATCAGAGGAATATTAATAGCCTTGGGTCCCAGAAGGTGACTGGTACAACTCAAAGGAAAAAGAGTTCCGGGTGGGGCAGTCAGGGGAGAACAGCTCCCCCAAGGAGGAAAGACGTTGCCCTTACTGGGAAGCATGGTCTAGCAACTATAGTGCTACAGGGAGCCATTTCCTAGATGCCATATGAGCAGTTTTCAAGTGCTTACATAAGCTCTGGCTAGATGTAAAAGAGAAGGAGAACAAGAACAAAAGAACATCCATCACATTGCCAGATTTCACATGATAGCTGGAGATGCAGCTATGAGGGTTCCATTAGTTGAAGTGTCAAGCAGAATCGGCTCCACATGCTTTAGGAGCAGAGCAATGTGCCTTGAGAACAGGGTATCCTACTGGAAAATGTATGCTTTTCCAATTTCCACAGCTTGAGTCACTTACTTTTTCAGTATTTCCTAATCATTCAATCTTCCCAGCTGGTCTTAAGTTCCCCAGGGCCTCCAATCTTCTAATTACCTTCTCCTTTCTAATCTGGCATCTTGGACATTGTTTTCACATTTTGCCATGGGTTGCTCCAGTCTTTGTTCTCTTTTCAGAATCTTGAGGTATGCAGTTGACCTCATTGCTTGCTGTCTATGGGTTATAGCAGTCATTTGTATTTCTAACCTTTTACTCTAAATTTTACCTCCTTGGACTAATTTTTAATGAGATATTATAAATGCAAAGAAATGTATGTCATGCAAATAGATCGTATTCTGAGTAGCATAATTCAACCTAAGAAATCAAGCAACATCTAACCCATGCCTGGAATCTTCCTTCCATTCACATCATCAGATCTGGACCATCTTTGGTGATATAATCCTACTGATATCCTCCTAAAGCAATCATTCTTTCCTCCAAGGAGTGGGCAACAAGTCCTATAAATACTAATATCTGAAATTGTAGTATCAGCATGATTTCACATCTTATTGAGGAAGAAACCTTCAGAAAGAAGGTAATTTCAAAAGCCACTATAAATATACAAAAGCATGCAGTTTTATACAGGCTTTCTCAAATATAAGTACTGAGAGAAGTGCTAGTTGGATTTATGGAGACACTTTTAACTTACTTGTCATCTCTGTTTTTGTCTCATTATGTACACACACACACACACACACACACACAGAGTGTGTGTGAGAGAGAGAGAGAATGAGAGAGGAGATATGTTTGTTCTAGTGTATGTTTTCCTTTTTCCTTTTTCCTATTAAATGAGTGAGTTATCTGTATACATAAAATTCCAGCTTGTGACTCTCACTGAGAGTCCTCACATCTTAGATCAGTTGAATAAGCAAATCTTATTGAGTAGTGGGCCTCTTTTTTTGATTACCTATTACCTGTAGGTAGAATGGCAAGGATGTTTTGAGAAAATTCTCTTAAAAATATTGAACTGTTTGTTGACTTTCTTAAGTAGTCATTTTATAGGATTTTTCCCTCATAGGATGATAATAATTTTCCTTCATGTGTTTTACTTTTGGTAGAATGATACTGAGTGCTTGGATTTCAAAACTGAGAAACTGGGACTGTTTTAGAATAATAGGTAATCTAGTAGGAGACTGGATATGTAATAACTATTGGTGGTTATTCATGAAAGATATGGTGGAAGGATATGTTGTACAGAATATGAATTTCCTTTTCAATATTGTATACTAGGTGTCACATTCCATTCTACAGGAAAGTGACAAGAAAGAAATCCTACTGAGAGACATTCTGAAGGTCTTTTGTAAACACTGCCTAAAAATTCTGTAGTAGTGCAGCCAGCCTATTTTCAGGTGTCTCGTGGTAATCTGAAAGGCAGCCACCAGCACTGCCAACTTACTAGAAGGCATTTATGGAATGTTATAAACACTTGCTTGGATCTGTCAGCATTGCCAAGGTAAGAGATCTGAGGAGCCGTACATTCTTATCAGAAGAACAGGCTGACGAAATGCATTGTAAATCTGGCTACTCAGATGAATAGTGTGTCTGAATTTAAGTACATGTTCTTTGTCTGATGGTATGCTTTTGGGAGACAGTTATTCATGAGACTCGAGTTTCCAGATGTCTTCTAACCATAGTCCCTAACAAACTCTTTGTGAGATTGTATTTTCAAGAATTTCTGTGTACCAAAAGGCAAATTTGTTACTGCCCTCTACAAATAAAGATGGTATTTCCATTTGGGGAAAACTTAGGACAGTTTATCTTGAAATCAAGTATAAAAGATATGAGTTTCCTAAGTTTGGGACTGCTCATCAGTGTCATAGACACATTGTGTGAATAGTATTCACTTTGGCCCTTCTCTGTTGCTGCTATGAGACAAGGGACACCAGAGGAATGTATAAACATGAAACTAATGCTGCTTATTATACTACGAATAACAAATAACTTTGTCTCTGATCCAAGAATCATATGTCTTCTGTCAGTATCCAGGAAAAAATTGCTGTAAAATATCAGGTCCATATAAGATATGACTTGAAATGTAAAATTAATTTCAGTATAACAACTCTACATAGAGATTCTAATGGATATGATATAAACTACAAGGGACATCAGGGCCATATTCCATTTCCAATCACTTAAGCCTTGAGCCCATTTATGAACTAAGAGTGGCAATATAGAGATTCTGGAAAAGTAAGGATATAGATTTTACTATTGTTCCTTGTATGGTTGCTACTTGAATGATATAGTCAGGAGGAGAGAACAAATCAATTCTTCATAGGTGCATAAGAGTATATGACTGTCCCATGATGTAGAGAAACAGTGGAAGGACATTAAAGGATGATTCCAAAGGGTGTCATATTGGAATCTGACCAACATATGAACTCTTAATTTTATGTAGAATTTTCTTATATTGAAGTTATATTTTTTTATTGAAGGTTAGATTCTATAATATAGAAAACATGATATAGCAATTTAGAATGGTGATAAAGTATGTTCATCATGCATCTGAATTAAATGTCTTTGAAGATTGTGTGAAAATGCATGTGAAATAATTATCTTTAAAGAAGCCACAATAAAATATTCAAAATTATTATTGGTACCTGATATTCAAAAAATGTAGTGAAACTGAAAATTGTAGACAGATGTGTTTTGTAGTTTCTGGAGGAAATTACCACAAAGTTTGCCCTAGGAAAACCACAATCATACATATGCTCTAATGACCCAAATCAAAAGTAATGAAGTTTTAGTTTGGTATACTTTATATATGTGATAATCATTATGGGTAATAGTGCATTAGTATTAAACCAATAGGGATATTTTAATGCCATTAACATCATTACCCTATGTACATGTATGATTGCTCGAGTGGTATGAATCTGCATTGTGCACAACCATAGAAACGAAAAGTTGTACCCCATTTGTGTACAATGAATCAAAAAATGCACTCTGTATAAATAAAACACAAATAAAAAATTTATTTCACCTTTATTTATCTAATGCTTATTCCTTCCTTGTGTAGACTTAAGTTTCTAACTTATCATTTTCCTTCATTGTAAAACTTCTGTTAATATTTTTTCAGGGAAAATCACAATTAAACACTATGTTTGGGACAGCCAATGTCTCTGGCTACAGTATTCTAGTCTATTTCTTTGAAATGGGGATGACTATAGTTTTAGTCAGCATTTTCAAGGCTGTGTCCAAAATACCCAACAAGAAAATCTCAGAATGAAAAGTTTACTTGGTATTCATGACTTCAGAGATCTCAGTCCACAGATGACTGACTCCATTGCTCTGGGCCTAAGATGAGGCAGTCCATTATGGGCAAAGTGCCCATCAAAGGAAAACTGTTCAGCTCCTGGCAGGATCAGGAGGCAGAGAGAGTGAGAAGGAGAAAGGGACCACAGGCAAGGTGAATCCTTCTAGGGGTGACCCAACCTGCCTACAGTTACCACCCAGTCGGTCTTTTCAAATCAGGATGGACCAGTGAGATTATAGGTCTTGTGACTGAATCATGTTAACTCTGAATATTCCTGCCCTAACAGGAGCTTTTGGGAGACAAGGCATATACAAACCACAACGTTTTGCCTGACCCCCAAAAGTTTATATCCATCTAACAATGCAAAATTCATTTAGTGTATTCCCCAAGAGTTACATACTCTTAAAATTTTTAGCATTGTCTAAAAGTTCAAATCTAAAATATCTTCTGAGATCCAAGGCAAAGTCTTGGCTGTGAGCACTGTACAAATCAAAAGCAAGTTAAAGATATCCAGTATATGATGGCTCAGCATAAATATTCCCTTCTCAAAAGGGAGGAATAGTGATCCAGAAAGAAGGCATGGGGTCAAAGTCAAAGCCAGATCCAGTAACTTGACTTATAGTGAAACCAGAATTTCTTTGCTTCTGCTGGCAGGTGGGGTCTGCATAAGTTGCAGGCTCTGCAGCTGAGAAACCTGTTGCAGCTCTTAACAAAGGGCTCTGCCCTCCAGTGTGGCAGGAGATTCCAGCAGTGAACCACCAATTTCTTCTTTCTGGGTTCGTGTCTTGTGAATTCAATGAGATCCACAGGTGAGGGTGAGTGAATGTAAGAGTAGGATTGAGTAGAATAATTAGAAACAGAACTCCCAGAGGATGAGAGGGGGCCTGAGAGGTTATCATTTTAGTGTAATAATTTAGTTTATATAGCACTTGGATCAACGTTATTTGTCCAAATTTATAGTAATCAGAGTTTGGAAAAGTACTGATGCTATTGTTTGGTCCTTTGAGTTTGAATTTCTGTTAAGGTCTGCCTCACTGTTTTCTCACCACTTACTTGCAATCCTAGCTTCTCAGGAGAATGAGGTTGGTGGATCATGGATACTAGCAGTTTTTGGGGTGTGGCATATCACCTTCTTTGGGAAACCTGCAGTGACTCTAATCCTCATATACTTTTTCTGGCCTTCCTTTGAAGTCTTGATGGTAGCCTCCTTAAACTTTCTCTAGTCCTGCAGAACTACCACCACATAGTTCAAAATAATGTGTGCTGCCTACTCACAAAATACCTGGGTCCCCTGGAATCATAGCTACAGCAGCCTCAGTTCTGGCATGGCTTAGTATGGTGAAACAACTTCCTGGGTCCTTTGATAGAAGCAGAGCACCCCATGATTTCTTCTCAAAGGAATTTTCTTTTGTGTACCCTGGAGTCTATTGTGGGGGCCCTCTTACAAATTTCTGAGATGTCTTTGAGGTATTTTTATTATTGCCTCTGTTTAAAGTACTTAGAATCTCTTTAGAAGCTGTAATCTCTTCAAAAACACACCTTTCATGGCCCCCCAGCACTTTTCTTGCTAAACTGCAATCATTTATTCTTTAGTTCTGTTTTCTGCTTCTGATTCTCACTTTAAACTCAGCTAAAAGCTACAAGTAATATTCATGCCACATATTTCATATTGTGCTGTCTTCAAATATCCTCCACCAGTTTAGTTAGCCCATCACTTTTAAAATAGACTTCATAAGATGTTTCAAGATATGGAGAAAATGAACCTAATTCCTTTGTAAAAAAAATAACATGAATAACCTTAACCAACTCCCAATAGAGTCCCCAATTACTTCTGAAACTTCATAAGTACAATTGACTCTCCTATTTGTGTTTTAGTCTTCAGAGCTCCAACTAGTATCACCCATTAAACTCCACTTACAACATTCTAAAGCTTTTCCAGACTGCATCTCTAAACTTTTCAAAATATTTCACACAAATCAGCTTCAAAGCCTTTTGAACCATATGATCAGTGTAGTCATAGCAATGACCTCCATTTCTTGGTATCAATTTCTGCTTTAGTCAGCTTTTTCATCACTGTGACCAAAATTCCCTACAAGAACAAATTTGAAAGGAAAGGTTTATTTGGGATGCATGGTTTCAGAGGTCTTAGTCCATAGACAACTGACTCCATTGCTTCCAAGGGAACGCAGAACATCTTGGGTGGACAACCAGCAAAAGAAAGCTATACAGCTCATGGTGGGATCAGAAAGCCTGGGGAGGCAGGTGCAGGGAAGACCCACCCTTACAGGGCAGGTCCTGCTATCCCATTCCTTCAGCCATATCTACAGTTACCAACCAGTCAGTTCGTTCAGTTTGGGATAGATTAAATAGGTTATCGCTCTCATAATCTAAGCATTTCACTTCTGCATATCGCTGCATTAACAGGAGCTTTTGGAAGATATCTCATACCCAAACCATAAAAACTAATTTTTTTCTCTTCCTTTAGTTGAATCCACAGGAGGAAAAATCTCTCCTCCTAGAAAATAGTTCCTGGTTATGGAAAAGTCCATGAAAATATTGTACAAAGACTTTCTTGCCCTTCCTCTGCCAGAAGCAAGATTTTTCTCAAATTAACACTGTAAGAACTTGGTTGGTTTCTGGGAGGTCAAGCACACAAAGGTGTACCCAGCTCCCCACTCATCCTGAGAAAGCAGCCTTTAGGAATTTCACGCTCTAAAGCTAGTGCAAACCTAGTTTCCAGCAATCCATCAAAATCACCCCTCAGATGCTACCACCGCTTCTACCAGTTCATGTCTCTTACAGCTCTAATTAAGCAGGTTTCATTGTGACTCTCTTTGGGGACACTTTTCTCTCCAGTTTATAGTGGAGTTTGGGTGGTAGTTTTCTCCGTGACCTTCAGTTAGTTGATGCTTTAAGAAAAACTTTTTAATATTCAGTTCATGCAGCTCTTTCCTGCCTTAAGGTCATAGTGATAACTTCCAAGCACTATGCATGTTGAAACTGAAACAAGAAGGCTGAAGTCATGCTAGAATTTACCCATTTTTATATTTCTGTATTGTCAACAAATTGAACAGTGAATAATATTCTTCAGATAATCAAAAATTAAGGGAGAAGATGAGGTCCCCACATTCACAAAAGATTTCAAATTGACATTTTCTTTAGAGATAACGTATCTTTCCTGCCAATCTTTCTTCTACATTTAAAAATATTTGTGTTTCCTTTCACTCCTTTGAATCAACCATCCTCTTTCATCTTATTTTGACTTCTAGAAACCACTCTTATTGGGGTGAACACTAATCAGTGCCTAGAAAGTCTTATGTTTCTTGGTGGTGAGATAAGGAGTCCAAAAAATGGGATAAGGAAGGTAAAAGGAAGGGAAACTGATCACCTCCCTTGTCTCCATTTGAGGTGGGTATCAAATCAGAGCAGTCTATGTTGTAAAGTAGATTAATGTACTCTTAAAAAGTTGAAGGAATCTATCTGCATAGTGGGCATGCAAACTATCCTATATGTTCTTGCATTTTGTTCCTGCTTGCTGCCACTGAGGAGAAGCATGTCAGTAATAAAATCTCTAAACCCTTTCCATTGACTCCTCCAAGTTCTTTGTTTGGGTCTGTAAACAACATGCTGGGCTTTTGCAGCCCTGCAGTTGAACAAACAAAATTTGGCACATATCACCTTTGAGACAGTGTGAACAATCCTCTTCAAACTTGTCTATAGGTACACAGGTTCACTAACTTCTCTGTGGGCTTTTCAGGCTGAAACTCATTAGTGTATTTTGCCCTTCTTTGCCACCACCCACACAAAGTTAAAAAAAAAAAAAGTGTGTTTGTGTGTGTGTGAATGTATGTGTGCATAAGATGGGTTTTGAAGAAAATCACCAGAGGTTATTAAATAGATGGGCAGTAGAGCCCATGGTGAAAGCTACAAAGATGTCGATTCTTTCATTTGGAGGTGATCATTTATAACCTGGACCTGAGGTTACAAAACCATGATACAGGCTATTAAATGAAAGGTGGTGCTTTGATTCCTAAATGTCTTCTAGAAGAATAAAAACTGGGACCTTTTAAAGAGCTTTTATAATAATTACATAGTTGATCTGAAGTGGGAAATAGGACCTAAGCTACTTAGGCCCTTTGAAAAATTATGTTTTTTATGAAATTCACTTAAGTCTCTTCTATCACATTCTTTTTCACTTTGTGCTCTTCAAAGTAATGTCCTGACCTTTACTTGACTTCCTAAATACTTTTTTTCCAAAGAGACAGAAATACATCCATGGGAAACAAGTCGAAGGTTATCTAGGTAGTTATAATTCCCATGTACAATGAATCTATTGACCTCTTTAACAAATTAGTGTTCTGTGAATTTGGTTAGCCTATGTCAGGCTGTTAGGGCCTAATAAAGCCTTCAGTCATAGAAAAAAGGATCTGAAACGGAGACCCATAAGAACAATATTATGGGTCACCAAAGGAAATATAGCATATAGGTAACCTAGGATTTGCAAATATAAGCTTTTTTATTCACTATGCCTTACATAAGTTATTGAATCCTGATGAGGACACACACTGACCTTGGCATAACAGCAGTGCCCAAAATACAGCACAACTAACTTAGCAAAATGCAATTAGCTAAATGGATTATTAATATAATCATTGCTGTGGGCACTAATTAAGATGAAAATTAATTTCATGACCTAGTATAAGAAAACATCTAATCGCATAAATTGTCACTGCTATAAGAAACTGTTTGCCTTAGGAAGCCACATCTTTAAAAGGATGAAAATAAACCACCTTATAAAAGTGGTTTTTCATAGTCATCTAATTATTGACCATGAATATAAATTAAATGCTTTATAGGATTTTATAGAAGAAATAGTGTTAAAAATGGTACATAACTATTAGTGATGATTTTTTCCAACTCTATTTAAAATAAGTGAAGCGCCAACTAAATTATATACATTAAAATGCTAAATTTTAATAATTGCAATTAAACTTTAAAAAATTTTAAGAAAATTTTAAAATATCTGATTTACAAAAATCTTCATTTATAAAGCATTCAGATACTTATTAAATATTAGCTGATTCTTTCCTATGATCTACACAACAGAAAAGAAAAGTAGTATGTATTAAAAACTTGTGCTAATTCTGTAGAGAAATAAAAGTAACCAGGTCACAACCCTCCAGCAGATTATAATCCAATGGCATGGACCTCCTTCATCAAGTGATAAGTGATGACAAAAATGTGCATATTATGATATTACAAAAACAAAAGCTGATTTAATTTCTTTTATAATTCTGCAAAAGAAGTTGTTCAGAGCAGTAGTTGACTTTGAAGTGTCATAATAATGGCATTAAAATACTTCTGACAGAAAGGAGTATAATTAAATAGATGAATACTATTTTAGAAATTCTTAGTGATAAGCAAAGAATAGTTGGAGAAAAATATTCTCAGTCAACTTGAGACCTAAAAGTCAAAGGACTGAGAAGAAATCAAAGAGGTCAGCTTAACCTTCCTAGCATTAAATGTAAAAAAAGAGAGAATGTGTTGCTTTTTTCAGATAAAGCAAATATGATATCCATTCTTTTAGAAAAAGGACACCTCAGTATTCAAATTAAGTTGTCCACAACCAACCCACCAAAAAGCCACACGCCAGTAGAAAGAATAATAAATACAAATAGTTCTTGTCTGGTCCAGAACAGCAGACCCCAATCAAGAAGTTGATGGATGGGCTCTCGGGTGAATTAGAGAGAGAGAATAGAGGCAGGATTTCTGATTTTTACACGTTTGTCATAAACTCAACCTGAAAGCATAACAAATTCTTGATCCTGTGTGTACTTACCTTACTGCTGCTGCCATAGTCACAAGCCAATGAAATAACTCAGGCAATGTGACCATGTCTCATTAAGTATCTTCGTGTGAATGACTTTCAGAATGGCCACTGCAGAGCACATCATTCTTTTGGTGGGACTGTAACAGTTAGAACAATCTCAACCTGATGTCTTTCACTTGATTAGTGCCAAGGAGAATGCTTTTCTTCCCAAATAGACAGAAGGGAGGAGTTTTGCTGTATTTGTCCTTTTCTTGAAGAAGATAAGATAGCAATGGTTCCTTCTAAGAGCAGTAGGCCCTAATTCAGTTCTTTCCAGAAAAGTCTGAGGGCAAGAGAGACTAAGACAGGCAGACACAGAGAGAGAAAGAGTGAGAAGAAGATAATGTCTTCATTCAAGGGCATTCAGATGAATCGATCTATTAATTTTTGAAATCTTCACAAGATTTGTTAAGATAATTTTCTTTTATAAACTTGGTATTATCACTTTTTACATTTCTCATGGACAATGCCAGCCATTCTTCTCTCAGAAGACCAATCATATTTCCATGTTTTTTTAAAAAACTGATCTTATAATGACCTGAATATCTTCATCACCAGTAGTCAAATCGTACCTTTCCATTTATAAAACTCACTGCAACATTTAAAATAAATTCTGTCTTTCTTAAATATTTCCCTTCTCTGGGTTTTGTTCAACCATATTCACAGATAAGGATACTTGTAACTGATGTTTTGAGGCTTGTGGTTAAAAGATCTTCCCCATAAATGGGGAATTATATTTTTGACTCCCATACTAAACAATTCTGACTTTATACTTGAGGAGAAGACACGTTGGTATTGAAGTATGTGACCCTAGAAGAGGGCTTTACTCAGTGTTTCAGGAAATAGGAGAGACATGTTGATTTCCCTCTGTCCCTGGATATTTGCACTTTCTTTCCCCATTTCCATGATGTGCTCTCAAACATTTCTGTTTGAGAAACTCTAAGAATATTCTCATGAATTATGAAGGATCTCTAGCAGAATATAGAATCATAAAGGAATTAGAAAAGAGAAAATTTCTAGTGAGGTAGGTAATTGATTAAGATTTGCCATATTGTTTTAGTACCATATAATATGATATCAAGGGAAATAAATGAGGTTATGTAATTAAATTTGTTGTAATTCATTCAAAGAGGTATTTTTTTTCTGATTTGTATTTTAGCAAAAAGATTGACAAAAAATATTGCACTTTGTCATTTTTTCTGTTGCTCGAATAATTTACCACATTATCTTTTCTTAAATGGACTGAATAGTTGGAACACAGAAAAATGAAGACTGCAGGATCTAATAAAATATTCATATTTTTCTATTGTTAAAGGGGTATTTGGCTAGTATCCACAAACACAGATAAACAAAGTTGTGAATATGAAATGCAACTTTACAGAAATGTAATGTCAGCCTAATGTATTATCTCATAAAATCTTCTCACTTTTGTGAGGAAATACATAACAGTATAAAATGTACTTAGCAGTGCTTACTCTACGGATTGTTGAAAATGTTGGAAAACAAGTGTATGAAAATATTCTGGCTAAAATGGTATATAATGAAAGTCCTCATTCAATGAAGTAGATCACAGGACAATTAGGGGTCCAATGTTCCAAGAATCAGGATTTTTACTGAAGCTATTTACATCAGAAATTGTAACTTCATATTTTAAAATGGAGATGTTGTTTGATATCAAATCCCAATTGCTGACTTTTTGCAAAAAGAGAAATGAAAATAGAAAAATTCTTCAGTTGAATAAGTCTAGGTGTAACGGTGGGTGAGCATCAAGAATTGGGCATACTCAACAGGTAACCAGCCACAGGACTCTAATCAGGAAAAACTACAATCAACTTTCAGGGAAAAATTCTACCTGCAGGCACTTTCTAAATGTATTTCTCTACCTCTTTCTTTGTCATCAGTAAATTCAGTGTACAGACCACAAAACTTCCATCCTTATTCACCTAAGCAAGCTGAATTTTCTCCTGTGGTACACAAAAGGAAATGAAAAAACTAAACAAAACAAAAACCTTCTGACCCATTTTAATTTTAATTACTCTCTTTGAAGACTTTGATATTATTGACTAATACGAACTTGTCACTCACCTCTTAGCTTATCATTTTCAGTCTCCTCATTCTATATCTTTTCTTCTAGCAATGCTTTATTTGTTGGTATTCCTCAAGATTCTAATTTTAGTGTTCTCAGTTAACACGTTCCTTCTGAAGGAAATCATCCATGACTTCATCTATTGCCAAAATTCCAATAGCTGCCAAACCTGTACTTTCAGATCTATTTCTCCTCTTGAGTATCTAACCTAAATTTCACTGCACTTTGAATTTACCAGAGGTGGTTCAAGTAAACATGGCCAATGCCAAAGTCATTATTTCCTCCCACGCCTTTGATCTGGTGCTATCCCAACCATACCGTAGAATTAATCCTTCCAGTGAGAAATTTGTTATATTCAGGTACTGCTCTGAACAATTAGACTTTATCTGTCACCAATTTGTCATGTGTGATTTGAAATTTTCCCTTACATCCCACTCCTGACTTAATTCAAACCTCCATTTTCTCCTCCCTAAATGATTTAAATATTTTGTTGACTAATCTCCATTCTCCTACTTTTCCTCTAGTTCAGGGTCTTAAAGTTAATTGGATTTTCAAGTCTCAATTGCAGGGGGAAAATTCTTCCACTAACTCTTCATTGCTTTCAGCTCAAATCTATATACATTTTTAGGTTATTTATAGATTTATATGGGTAAGCATGAACATTCAAGATTCATTTTTTTCTAAACCTGGGTAATATACCAGACATATTGAGCCCCTTGTATCTATTTAGTAACTCAGACACCTTTATTATCATTTCACAGGCCCTAAAGTTTCAGAGCTTTAACAAAAATTTCAGGGCTTGATATCTCCAAATGAACATTGGAGCTGAATGGAATTAAATTATCACCTAAATCATCATTTGTCAAATGTAATGAGCATACTTTTTTATTAAAATGCTGTTTTTGATACAACACTTATAGGATGGTCTGATATTGTCATTTCTTATTTATATATTTATATTTATTTGTTCTTTTTAGTTATAAATGATAGTAGAACATGTTTTGACATATCATACACACATGGAGGATAACTTCCCACTTTGTGGTTGTACATGATGTGGAGTTACACTGGTGGTATATTCATATATGAACATAGGAAAATTATGTCAGATTCATTCTACTCCATTCCCATTTATCCCTGCTCACTTCCCCCCAATCCCCCTGTCCAGTCCCTCAAACATCCACTTCTACTTCCCCCTTACCTATTGTGAGTCAGCATCTGCATAGCAGAGAGAACATTGGCCTTTGGTTATTTGGATTGGCATATTTCACTTATCATGACCGTCTCCACTTCTATCCATTCACGGGCAAATGCTGAGTAACATTCTATTTTCTTTATCCTTTATCCTTTATCTATTTTCTTTATCCATTCATCTGTTGAAGAGCACATAGGTTGGTTCCATAGCTTAGCTACTGTTAATTAATTGAGTGACTATAAGCATTAGATGTGGCTGTGTCACTATAGTATGCTGACTTAAAGTCCTCTGGGTATATGCCAAGGAATGGGATAACTGGGTCAAACGATTGTTCCATTCCAAGTTTTCTGAGGAATCTCCATACTGCTTTCCAAACTGGTGGCACCAATTTGCAGTCCAACCAGCAATGTATGAGTGTGACTTTTCCCCCTACGACCTCACCAACATTTATTGTTACTTGTATTCTTGATAATTTCCTTTCTGACTGGAGTGAGATCAAATCTCAGTGTAGTTTTAAATTGCATTTCTCTAATTGCTAGTAATGTTGAATATTTTTTTCTTATATTGTTGACCGATCATATTTCTCCTTCTGTGAAGTGTCTGATATTGTGATTTCTAAGGTTCCAGGTAAGAATAGTGCTGTGTACCAAGAATTAAATTTTAAATAACAAATGTCTAGAATAGTTTTGCTTAAACTTTAGTGCTTATAAAATTCAATTTATACACTAGTTAAATATGAAGACCCTGGAGCCCCAAAACACAGAGAATCTAATGTATTACATGTTGGTGGTTGTTGTTGTTGTTATTGTTTTGGTATTGGAGATTAAACGAAGGGATGCTTAACCACTGAGCCACATCCCTAAGGTCTTTTATTTTTATTTAGAGACAGAATCTCACTAGGCTGCTTACAGTCTTGCCAAGTTGCTGAGGCTGTCTTTGAACCTGTGGTCCTCCTGCCTCAGCCTCCTGAGCTGCTGGGATTACCAGCGTGTTCCACTGCACCTGGCAGTTACTTATATTTTAATAGACAGCTACTTGTGAATTAAAATTAGAGAAATGATTGCCTAGAAGGAAAAATGAATGATAAATGGATAATTGGAGTAAACAAAGAAGACTGAAATTAAATTTTTACAGAAATTTAAAAAATCTTAAGTGTTATGCTTTGTTTTGTAGAAGAGATTTAAAATTGAATGTCCTCACCTTTCTTCCACATTTTTGACCTAGATGTAAATTTTACTCATTTAAGGTAAATAACTAGTTTGTTATCTCCTTTTATTTCCATATGGGTTTTCATTATTTGGTCAGAAGATCAATTCTTACTTGAATTAGTTATTTTTTCCTCTAGCTATTTTTTATTAGTGCATTATAGCTGTATGCATTATTGGGGCTCACTTTCACATAATCATACAAGCATGGAATATAATTTGCTCCACTTCAGTCTCCAACACTTCACCTTTTCCTCCCTCTCCCTGTTCCCCTTCTTCTACTCTATTGATCTTCCTTCTATTTATTTATAGTTTTTAAAAATTAGCTATAGCTATACACAAAGATGAAATCCCCTGTGGCATATTCATATAAGTACATAGCATATTTTCCCATCCTTTGTCCCTTCCCCTCAATCCCTTTTATCTTCTCCACTGATCTTCCTTCTACATTCATGGGCTTCTTCCTGCCACCCCCACCCCCACATTTTGTTTGAACTTTCTGTATGAGAGAAAACATTTTGCCCTTGACTTTCTGAGTCTGACTTATTTTACTTACTTATTTTATTTTAGCATAATGTTGTCTAGTTCCACCCATTTACTAGCAAATGCCGTGATTCCATTCTTCTTTATGGCTGAGTAAAACTCCATTGTGTGTATAAACCACATTTTCTTCCTCCATTCAGACCACTCTCACCAATCCTATTCAATATAGTTCTTGAAACTCTTGCCAGAACAATCAAACAAGAAAAATAAATTAAAGGGATATAAAATAGGAAAAGAAGAGGTGAAATGATCTCTAGTTGTTGATGACCTAATCCTAAAAGACCCAAAAAACTCCACAAGAAGATTTCTAGAGTTGATAAATAAATACAATAGAGTAGTAGTATGTAAGATCAACATTTAAAAATGAGTAACTTTCTTAATAAGGAATTTTATGGGAGAAGAATCAGAAAACTACTCCATTCACAATAACTAAAAAAAAAAAAAAAAAATCAACTTGGTAATAAATCTAACCATAGAAGTGATAAAAGACCTCTACATCGAAAACTATGTAACACTGAAGAAATAAATTGAAGAAGACCTGATAAGATGGAAAGATCTCCCAAGTGCTTGGATAGGCTGAATGAATTCTCAGCCGTGGCCTGTGTGGGGAGGGAATAAGTAACCCTTGGATGTGTGGGCCACCTGGAAATAAAAGTCTGAAAAAGTAATATCGAGAAATAAAGCGAAAGACACGGAAAATATTTTTTAAAGCAGGTCTAAATGGATGGAAAAAACCTGACAAGTCTCATCCTAACAAAGGGAAAATGTCCATGAATGCTTTATTTATAGTGAAACACACCAAAGGAATTCATTGTAAGGAGGTAAACAAGAAGCCAGAGGCTGTGGGGAAGTTGATCTGGTTGGGGACTTATCACTTGTGTGGTAATTCTTCCTCCTCCAGACAGCAGGTGCCACAAGGCTAGCTGGGGCACAGGTATCTCTCTCCACTTATGGGGAATTTTGTTTGAACCTAGGACTGTCTGAGCCAATAAATTCTGTGATATCACAGAATTCTCTTTGAGCAGGATGTTTGCCAAGGCAATGAAGCAGTTTCAGATTGGTGAGTTTACACGGAGAGTTCTTGAAGGGGACACCTCCTCTTGGAGAGAGCTTAGACATGCCCTCAGTTCATTTGTGGCTTCCAACAATTAATATTGTCAAAATGGTCATAACATTAATAGCATTATTCAGATTCCACTAAATCCCCAACAAAATACTAATGACATGCTTCACAGAAGTAGAAAAATCACCCTAAAATTCATTTGAAAGAATAAGAGATTCCAAATAGCCAAAGCAAACCTGTGCAAGAAGATCAACGCTGAAGGCATCACGATACTGGACCTCAAATTATATACTACAGAGCAATAATCACAAAAAATAGCATAGTATTTGCAACAAAGCAGACACAAAGATCCGTGGAAAAGAGTAGAAGATGCAGAGAAAGTCCACATAGATAAGTCTTCTGATGCTTGACAAAGATGCTAAAAAGATATGTTGGAGAAAATGTGGCCTTTTAAACAAATGGCGCTGGGAAAACTGGATATCAATATGTAGAAGAATGAAACTAGATCCCTATCTTTCATCCTTCACAAAAGTCAACTCAAAGTGGATCTAATATCAAGGAATTAGACCAGAAATTTTGTAATTGCTAGAAGAAAACATAGGCTCAACTCTCCAACATGTTTGACACAGGACCAACTTTCTCAAAAAGACTCCTAAAGTGCAAGAAATAAAACTAAAATTCAGTAAATGGGATGACATCAAATTAAAAAACTTCTGTAAAGCAAAGAAAACAAGAGTGTGAAGACAGAGTCTTTACAGTGGGAGAAGTCATTGTCAGCTGCTCCTCTGACAGTGGATTAATATCTAGAATATATAAAGAACTCCAAAAACATCAACCAATCAACAAACAAAAAACAAATAACCCAATTAACAATTGGGCAAAAGAAATAAACAGTTCTCAAATGAAGAAATGCAAATGGTCAATAAATATATAGAAGAATATTCAATATCCCTAGCAATCAGAGAACTACAAATCAAAACTACATTGAGATTTTATTTCACTCCTGTCTTGACAATTATCAAGAATAAAAATATTTATAGATTCTGGTGAGGATGGGAACTAAAGGGTACACACATACAATTGGGGTGGGACTGCAAATATAACCACTCAGGAATGCAATAAGGAGAGTCCTCAAAAACTAGGAATGGAATGACCACAAAAACCAGCTATCCTACTCCTAGGTTTTTATCCTGTACCTAATTTTTGAAAGTTATTTTAATGAAACTATTCTTCTAAGCCTCTGTCCTATTATACATCCCTGCTGCATTCTAGTCCTATTAGTAGTGAAAGTAATTATACTATGTTAGAAGTCATAATATTTTTATAATATAATATTTTCTGCTATCAAAGCATCCATAAGCAAACAATTTCATCATGTATAACTTTGGTCTAATTGAAATCACAACTGAGAAGAAAATGAGAGAGATTATTACATAGTCTTATAGAAGATATCTTTGCTTTTCATGAAATATTTTTTCCTTGATTAAAGAACCAGGAACTGAAGGAGGATACAAATAACATGAAGAATCCATAAACCTTTTGTAATTCTTGGAGTTGAATTCTCCCAGCAGACGAAGCATATTTTATTGTGGGTTAGTAATAGGCATGCAGAGAAATCACTCACAAAAAATAGCTGTGCACTTGGGAAGGATGATCAGCTATTGTTCATGCTGAGTGGATCAGAAGAGCTTCTATCTGTTTCTGCCCACATCTGCTACAACATTTCTGCATGAAATTTACATTCAGACTCCTTATATAAAAAGTAATTAAATTTCAAATGACTGTTCCTATTTTTCAAGCTACAAATGGAGTTCAACATGTAATTATTATTTAAACTACATTTTGTTTATTTTCCATGTAATTAATATATGCACATGGTTAAACAGCTAATGATGTAGACTTACTATGAAAAGTAACAGCCCTTTTTTCAACTTCAGTCCCATTTTTTTAAAGGACAGTCATGTTTAAACGGTAGCTAATTTTTAAATCTAAATCAAATGATACCTACATTACAAGAATTGTTTGGTTGACTATTTTTGACAATACCAATTAAACTACTTTCTTACCCTTTACACATCTTTCTAATATAGTTATAATGAATTTTAGTTTTAAAGGTCACTAAAATTTTTGACTTTACTTAATGGTGTTTTTTAATTTTGGGTCCTATCAAGCATGAAGAGAACATATTAGTTCTTTATTTTGTTCAAGAAGGATATTAATATGAGGTTAGTGTTCACAATATGTAAAAAATGGTGCTATGATTGGATCTTAAATGGTCCCCAAAGGCCATATGCTAAAGGCTTCGGGTTAAGAAGCCTCCTGCAGCACTATTGGCAGTGGTGGAATCTTCAGAAAGTGGGTCCTAGTTGGTGGATGCTAGGTTACTGGGGCCAGGTCCTTGAAGGGAATATGGGGACCCTGACTCCTTATCTTCCCTCTTTTGCTTCCCTGCCACCATGAGATGACTAGCTTCCTCTGTCATGTATCCTCCACAGTGGTATACTGTACCACTACAGGCCCAGAGGCATAGGGCTAAGTAACCGTAGCTGAAACCTCTGAAACCTTCAACCAAAATAAACTTTTCCTTTTTTCATATTGTTTATCTCAGGTATTTTATAACAGTAACGGAAAGCTGACTAGCACAAACATGTAGAGAAGGGTCCTATTCCAAATGAACTCTGAACTCTTGCCCAACCAAGACAAACATAAAGTGCACACTTCTACCCTCTTTTGTGACACAACTCTTCACTTTCAAATCCCCAGCCTCTGTCATCTCCCTTTTACTCTTTATCATTTAAAATTGATGGATTTTTCCCTTCTCTTCTGAATGCTTTAACATTAATAGCCATATTTTGTTAATAGTTTATGTTTTATTTTGTTTCTTAGAGTCGGCTATCACAGCATAGAGCACTTTTACAAAGAGACTCAGGCCTGGACCTTGATACCAGACATTCTATTTTAAATCCTTTCAGTCAAGGTTAACAACTATTGGTTGTAGTTCATATTTAAATTGTAGAACCAAATCAACAAGTTTTTAGAAAATATCTTTATATACATGGTATTTACAGACAAAAGTTAAATTTCCTTAAATGGAAAATGACTCCTATGTGTATATTTCACTTTGTTTTGCATATAGCCAATATGTCCTCCATAGGCTAGTATGACCAGATATTTTATTGAACCATTTAGTTGTGCCTTGTTTTATACTGAAGGTACCTGCTGACTGTTGCTCTAATCCTCTAAGTCCTCCCATATAAAAATATCTGATCATTCTGATTCGTTTGTTTGAAAAAAATTAGCTAAAAGTCACTCCCATTTAGAAATGTGAGAATATTATTCAATTGGATAGTGTTGATGCTAAGAACTCTCATGCAATCATGGTCTTGTGCAGGTAACACATTTTACTGTAAAATTTTTGTTAAGTGTCTGTACATCAGTGGTATAAATTTAGCAATACTTCTGTGTATTTAATAGTTACCTTAATGATTATTGCATCTTAAATAATAAAAAAAAACCTTGATTATCCTCTTTCTCTCTGCCTTTAATTTTCTTTCTTCTCTCATTCATTCCCTTCTTGGAAATATGCAGCTGGTGGGGTTGCAAGGTAGTTTATTCCTAGATCATTTTCTGTACGATCTGTTAAGTCTCCTGCAGACCCACAACTCCCACTGTCCCCATGGCCTGCCGTGAGTGAGTCCTGAGTGTAGGGAGATTTCAGGTCAGGTCCCCTCTCATCTCCTCATGTGTAATGTGAGATTCCATTCGTTCTTCTCCATCTATCACCAATCTTCCAAAATCTTTCTGCAAGAATTGCATGTGTTGACATACTCCAGTCCACTGTTGATCTCACACCCACTCTAACTATTCTTTCTTTCCTTCTTTGCCACCTTTCTTTCTCTTCTCTCTCTTTCTTCTCCTCCCATTCCTTCTTTTTGTTTATTCTTCACTAATGGCACCCTGGCAGAATCTTGGGAGTTAAAAGTAATAAATCTAGTTGGCTAGCTTTTTATCTTTGAACAGAAGCCAATTTATTTTAAAAAGCTGTACCCTAGAATTTATTATTGCTGACTTTTGGCATTGTGATACAAAGATGATAATTATGGTCTTGTACATAGAGAGAAATTGTAACAAGCAGAGAGTGTTGGGTTTCTTATAAAATGAACAAAGTACCAAACTATTACAGTAAATGACTAAGCTGCAGGGTTCTCTTTTGTTCCTTTCTTCTATTCACTTTTTCTTCTTCTTTCTTAAATTGTCCACACTACTACTACTTCTTTGCTATGGTTTTTGGTCAACTGCCCTTACCAGGCATTGCACTCCTAGTTTCCTGCTGAAGTTCATTTTCTCTATTCAGGATGACCAGCATACATTCTATTTAATGTGTCACAGGTACAATGTGACAAAAGTATTTTACATGGTATAGCAAAAGGATTACTGAATAGGAAATGAGGAACCCTGGTTATCAGTTACATTTGCCATTTGGGAAAGTTATTGAAACCATGAAACATATCAATAATTTATAAAATGAGGTTTAGTACATATCTTTATTGACTTTTACATGAATCAGCTATAGAAATTTTAACAGGTCTGGGAACTTGAATACCTGAAATACTTTCATGTGAATATTGCTTTTATTATAAAAAAGAGTTTTCTACCTTGTTTTGTAATTCATTGGAAATTGTCATTAAATGTTTTTAATGCGCCTTTGACAAACTTCCCTTTTGCTAGGAATCTTCCTACAAGAGTGCTTGAGTAATTTAAATGAGTTTCCTTTATATACTCTGACAGGTCTGTAAATTGTTGTATTGATCTGCAGGAGTTCTATATATTCTATAAGCTATTAGACCAGACAATGCATAAATATAAATCTTGAGATTATTTTAAGGAAAAACAGAGAAAGCATTTTTTATATGTTTACTAAGATAGTTGGATTGTTTAGTTGATTAATTAGGTCTTCAATATATGGACTTACTTTATATACTCTACTTTTGAAATAGTATGTGCAGTGAATTTTTTTACCTTATGCAGTTAAATCATGTGTA
Organism: Sciurus carolinensis; assembly: GCF_902686445.1. Classification (NCBI taxonomy): domain Eukaryota; kingdom Metazoa; phylum Chordata; class Mammalia; order Rodentia; family Sciuridae; genus Sciurus; species Sciurus carolinensis. Next base: position 95,583,687 of record NC_062224.1, read on the forward strand.
TAAAACAGTGGTACAGGGGGAAGAGCAACAATATTTCAGTTGAATGGTTTTCAATTAATCAGCCCAGGAGGAGGTGATATGAATTGGAAATTCATAGGTTCAAAGAATATCTGATGAGTTTTGACAGAAGGCCTATTATCTACTAAATATTTTTAGCATCTAACTCAGCTACCATGAAAGCAAATACTTATCATCTAAATCAAATAACATGGACCTTATTAATAACAAGTAGAGTTGAATTTTTTATAATACTTTAAAGTTTTATGAATTTTTTTGCTACATAATTTGTTATTCAGGTGCCGAGGTAGCTAGGTATTATAGATATCAAATTCTAAAATTTTATAGCATTATTGGTTGAGCATCAATTGTACTATACAAATATTTTATCAAATTTAGCATTATGTACTACTGCCCATCACTCAGTTTTAATAGCACTTTTAGCAACAGGACAAGAGATTGTCCAGATTTCCTAGAACACAATGCATCAATTCAAATCATAGAATGCATCTTTTTAGGTCACTCATGGTAAAATCTTTCTCAAACATTTTTAACAAAATTTTCATAAAGATAGATGGAATATAGGATTTAAATATTTTTAAATATTTTAAGTCTTCCTGTCTTTCAATATTTGAACATTAGAGATATTGTAAAAGAAATAGAAAACAAAACAAAACATAACTTTTTGAAGATTGACAAAGAACGGATACATTCTGTTATTATTAACTCACTGACAGAAAGACTGAGCATTAGAGATATTTCGCTTTAAAAAAATATCTTCTCACCTGACAAGTACTTCTTACTACTTTATAAACCTTTCAAGATGACATGGTTACATTAATTTGGAATGTCATTATGTCATGGTTATAATGCTGCAAACTGGCACCAGTTTTAGTATGTTCTATTAAACTGTATTTGTATTTATCAGTAATTATCAATAGGAAATATTCAACACTGTATCTTCTTTAAACATAATACACTGGAAAAACATCACAAGGCAATTTTTGCCTTGTATGGGGCAATGAAAAATGAACTTTTCAAAGATAACCCATATAATAAGAGTGTAAGGATAAAAATACATGGTACAAGACAGTCTACTGTGTCCAGGGATCTCATATGTTGCATTGGAAGCAATGTCCGTTTTCTCTCTTTGCTGTCCATCTAACTTATTCGTTTCTTGTAAACTAGTATCTTATCCTCATCCTATTTGTTTATTTTGATGAGATCTCAAAAGGAATAAATATAGATTTCAAACACTCAAGTTTGCTGGCAGCAGATATGTTCCATTTATGACCATCATGTGTGTTCAAAGAAAATTTGTTCACTATCCAAGAAGATATTAGACTAATTGAACCTAATGTGACTTCACTTTTAAGTTACCTGAAGTATTTGAAGACTCATTATTTGCAAAGAATGAACTAAGTTCCAGTTTGGATAACTAGGCAATTTTTTCTTTAAAGTTCACAGGAGATAAGAATATCTTACATTGTTCTAAAATCTAGGCATTGTGCATTTCTATAGGTATGTAGGCACAGATTTAGCTATGGTTCAAGTTTCTGATTATACTCCAAGAAAATGTTTTCAAGGAATAGAAAAAGAATATTCCAGATGGCATTGTTATGTTGGGTACCTAAATTTTGAAGTATAAAAATTACATAATCCTTATATAAATGCAAAAAACAACAAAAATGTCTAAGAAAAAGAATACAGCAAAATTAAGTGAAACTTTTACTAAAGTTTATTGTCATGACAATCTCCAAACTCACATCTATGCTTATTTTTATTTTTTATTTTTTAAAAAATTATGTAACCCTGTTCAGGTCAAAATCTGCTATTATAATGTTATGTATTTTTTTTATTGCACAGTACTAGTAAGACATACAAATATCTATTATGGTGATATTGATGTGATGTTCTTTATACCACTTTAGTTTCTAAAAAGAAAGAGAACGGCTGATCAAGGTGATACTACACAGGTGAGGAGACATTGCTCTACTTGCAACCTAAGAGGTTGGCCTGCCACAGATGGGCACAATCCCCATGATGGCCATCACCACCATCAGACAAGACCCTCTTAGTCACAAAACAGCTTGAATCGTGTCCCCAAATTCCAAATCCAAGTATCCACCTCAGGATATGCTAAGAGCCGGGTGATACATGTCCACTCAGATCACCAGAGAAGAGGGCCCCTGGAATGGGACCCTCTTGAGCTCATGTAGAAGCTGCTGAAACATGCACTTACTTCCCTGAGAAGATAGAGATCTCATCCTCTACTCCAGAATGTAAAGGAAATTGCCATTGAGGAAGGAAGGGTGTCTTCCCTGCAGTGTAAGCCTTGGACACTAGGGGGCACAATAGAGATTTCTTTAAACTTTATTACGTTTAAATAATAGCAATTGGCACTGGAGAGATTCACTATCTCTTATTTCCAGACTTTGTTTCTCTTTAATCATCCATAAGGTTTCAGTATTCCTTGGTCATTAAGCCCTGGATGTGAAAAAGCATAAAATTACTGATGGCACGTCATCTCCTGGCAAAATTTTTTTACCAGGAGCACATGTCACAGCAATGAATGAATAATTCTATTTAAATTACACTTTCTGATTTTTTGGAAGTTTATAAACTTAATGGAAATATAATAGAAACACAGAATATATAAATTAAATGAAGTAGGTCCAATAAAATGGACTTCAAATATTTGCATTATGCATGATAAACAATGAATAAATATTCCCATTACATCTTGTTCAGGTACATATTGAGAAAAACATACATAAATATCAAAAAAGGGCTAGAAGAAAAAATTTAGAAAGTTTTTATCATAAAGAAATGACAGGGCTGGGGATATAGCTCAGTTGGTAGAGTGCTTGCCTTGCGAGTGCAAGGCCCTGGGTTCAATCCCCAGCACCACAAAAACAAACAAAAAAAGAAATGACAAATGTTTGAGTCTGAGTTAAACATTATAAATGTATACATGTATCAAACTTTATGTGATACCCAATTATAAGTACAATTTTATGTTTATATGTATCAGTTAATTCAAAGAAAAAAGTTAAAATTGAAAAAAATATACAAAAGGCATGAAGGTAAATTCCAGAATAAGAAATACATATGTTCTTTAAAAGGCAAAACATACACAAACTTACTAGTTGACTGAAAATTCAAATTAAAATGAGCATGATACTTTTAACCCATATTGCATATTTGATAAAAATTTAAGCTATTACAAATATCCAGTGCTAATTAAAATATATGGTAGAATAGGTACTCAGGTTGTTAAAAGGAATGAGACTTGTTAAACATTGTTAGAATACATATATTAAACTTTGACTAACAGCCTACCAAAATTTGTATCAACTGTGGGAAATATTTACAGATTTGTATATTTTTTCTGTAGTTTGAAGTTGTTTAGATTTGCTGCCACAGATCTTATTTCCCTGTCCCCTTATTCATAGGTGTTTATATGCCTGAGATCTGGCTGTGGAAGAATGAGCTATTTAGGTCTCATCTGTAAATATCTCTTACAAATAGGTTGTTGTAATGGTTGATTTGAATTGTCAACTTGATTGGATTAGAGATGCCCATGATTAAGAGGCTTCCGGTGTGTCAGTGAGGGTGTGTCTAGGAATGATTGGAATGTGGGATAGTAAACTGAAGTGGAGACCCTCCCTAAGCATGAACAGCTCTGCCCAACAGGATGGAATAAAAGTTGGAAGGAAAAGGAAGCAGATGCAGAGGTAAGCTTGGCTCTTCTTGAACAGGTTCTTGATTGCTGCTTCCATCATCTGAGGATATCAGACTCTTCCTTCTTCACTCTTCCAAAGTGGACTCTAGCAGTGGTTCTCCAGGTAGTTCCAGAAGCCTTGGACTCAGCCTAGGGTAGCACTGTTGATTCTTCCTGTTCTGGGACTTCTGTGTCTTGAACTTCTCAGCTGCTGGTCCTTCCAGCTCTCCAACTGCAGATGGCCATTGTGGACTATACAGCTTCTGGTTGTGTAAGCCAATCTAATAAATACCCTTTTATAATCATACTTCCTGTTGATTCTGTTCCTTTAGAGAATCTTGAATAATACAGTGGTCCTCCATGCTCTTTCACCTTCTGGTCAATCCATAACAGAAGACATTCTTAAAGAAATTTTGAAAGATATAGATAGATAGTTAGATAGGTAGATAGATAGATAGATAGAGACATGATAACAGAGACTTTTGTCACCAAAAGCTCCTAAATGACAAGACGAAGGGAGCTTCCCTCTATTTTGTTCCCCCACTCAGTATCATTAACTGAATGAAATATTAACTAAAGTTTGGTTAAGTCACTAATATATGTAATTCATGTGTTGTATGATCTACCTTTGCCTTAATATAATTCCAAAACCTGAACTGAACAAAACAAAAATAATGAAATAAAATGTATGAAAATATATCAAAAAGGGTATTATAATCAGTATTGGAGGTGGCAGCAAAACTCTGGACTCAAGATAACCTCCTCCAATAAATTATATAATATCAAGTGTTGTAAGAGGCTATTAAACATGATGAGATAAGTGATCTGGAAAATAGACATGCTATATTTTAATTAAAAAGCAAAAGTGTGTATGTATAGGGGTTGGTATATATAAATATATATACCCCTGAGACGTCCTCTACATTTAGAAAATGCACAACTTTTGCCTCTGAAACTTTCTGTACCTATACAATTTCTGCCTCCCAACCCTTTCTGTCATGGGCAAAACTGATCAAATTTCTGTCACTATATTTATTTATTATTATTTTCTAGAATCTTATAGAATCGGAATAAACACTAACCACTTAACTTTTGGGGCGGGAGGATTGAAGATCTGTCTTCTCTCACTCTGCATAACTTTTTTGAGATCCATCCAAGTTGCTGCATGCATTGGCCCCTTCTTTAGCAATATTGTTCTTCCCTTTGACCCATAAAAGCAATTCTTCTAAAGGCACATGACTTTGTATTTTATCTTGGTTACTTTTTTTGGTTATAGTTTTCTGTAGTTAGTATTTCTCTATTGTTATTAAATTCTAAAGCATTGGCTCAAAGTGCAAATGTGTGAGAAGGAGTGTGTGCATGTGTGGGTTTCCCTTCTTATCTACATCTAAAAGCTCAGCCCTTCTACTTCCTGAAAGCCTCTCCCTTCATTATGTTTATTCACCCATGTGACCTAGTTCACTTTTCATGTTTAGCCATGATGACTGTTAACGATGCCTATTCCCAGAGCTTATTTTCAAGTATTTCATTCTCTGACCATTATCTGCCTTCTTTCTTGCTTACTTCTAAGTTCTTTCAATTCAGCAAATCTTCCCCATCAAGACACCCAGATGACTGATTTCCCCACCCTCTGCACAGTGCATATTATACAATTTCTCATTTAATGATCATATGGCTTAAAATGTATAACCAGTCATTATATAATCAATACCTTGCATTAAATCCTTAGATCTCTTGCCCTTTTTCCCTTATATCCATACTTGCTTGGCAAAACCCCAATTCCAGTTTAAAATGTACTGTCAATCAACTGTAGACTTGCAAGCACGTGATCATGACTGAAGAAAAATATGCATGATACCTTTTTTGAAATAAATTACACCAAATTCAAATAATTGCCATGTGCTCTTAAATAAGCATTTTTTCATAGCTGAAGGATTTTCTCACTCTCCTGGATGGCTTTCACCATTTCTTCTTTCTCTTTAGACTTCTGATGTTCCTCTTCTCCCATTTTGTAAGGCTTAATGACAACTTTTTTTTTTGAAGAGTTATTTAAGGAAACCTCAAAGGTAATTCCACTTTTTCTTTTTACCTTCCAGATGATGCCAACCTACCTCTATCTGTAGCTATGTATTCTGCCTTTTACATCTATAATGCAAGGGATTTGTACCTGCTTTCATTTAGAGACTCATTCCCCAGGTGCATCTGATTGCACTATCTCATAACTCCTTGAGGAGTTTAACCCTGTACTTCCCTGGTTGCATGGATTTATATATACCAATTATTATTTGAAATTTCTAAGATGATTTCTCCCTCTTGATCTTTCCTTGGAATACCAGGCTCATACACACAAAACAACTTGGTGTTACTACAAGATATATAAGCATTTCAATGTAATATTAACTCCTAATTTCTCTACCAAACACTTTCTCATATGGTAATATTAGTAAGTGATGGTATTACTTACCTTCTGTGTTCAAACACTAAGACATTACACTGGCCATTCTATATCAATATTCTGATGCTCAGGAAATTTGTTTGCTTTTTCTCTAGTACTTTTCTTCTTAATACTGCCAATGCTGCCATGTAAGTTCAATTTTTTCTTCCCTGCATCATGGCATTTACTTCTCAACTTTTACTCTCCTTTCACTCTTTCTCCATTAGACTCTTCTCTACAAAATGACTTGGTTTATTTTTTTCAAAATATAACAAGTACATGTAAATTTACTGAATTTATAATTATAAAATAGAAATATATATACAAATTTTTACACAGCCCTGAAAGACCCCAAAATGACTTTATTTCATGTAATACAAAGTTCCAAATGCAAAGCTATCATACTATTATGGTTATTTTAAAGATGATTTATTGGGTGTCAATAGAAAGCAGAATTAATAAGCCATGATATGTTTAGAAATGTGTGGAGATATTTATATGAACCCACAAGTCCTTTGCTAGGATTCAGTGAGAAGGATTTCAGATAATAAATATGCTCCAGTATAGAATAAGTGCTCCAATAGGAAAACATCCTATCTTTAATGCCAACTGCAACCAAAAAAATCTTGATTTCATTATCTCCTTGGTTTTACTAATTTATTATATTCTAGTCACAATGACATTGGTATTCATCTATCATGACAAACTTATTCCTACTTCATAACATTTATGTTTGTTACTTACTTGATCTGGTACACTATTACAATTTTGTCTAGTTTATATTTTTCATTTATTTATGTTCTGCTAAAATTACATCTTCTTAGACAGGCCTTGCCTTGCCATCTGTTAAAAAATAGTAATTACCATGAATCATAAGTCCCTTGTTTTATTTTTTATCATAAAAATTATCCCCATGTGACATATTACATATTTACTTTGAAATTCATTTGTTGTCCATTTCTCCTTTTAATATGGGAATTGCATGAAGGAAACACATTTATGTTTATTCACAATAAACAACAACAGTGACTGGGATATAAAAGAAACTCAAACAGACTCAAGAGATATTTTAGATTTGGTTTGAAACCACCTAATATAACAAACATGGTAATAAAGCAAGTCACACATTTTTTTTTTTGGTTTACCACTGCATATAAAACTACACTATATGTAGTCTATTTAGTGTGCACCTCATTATGTCTAAAAATTCATACATGCCTTAATTAAAATAATTTATTGCTAAAAAATGCTAATGATGATCTGAGCCTTCAGTGAGTGGTAATCTTCTTGCTGGTGGAGAATCTAGCTGTGTTTTAGACAGCTATTGACTGCCCAGGGTGGGTGGTTATTGCTGAAGTTTGGGATGGTAATGACTATTTGTTAAAACAAGATCACAACAAAGTTTGTGACATTGATTGACTCCCTTTAATGAAAGATTTTCTTCCATCGCATGTGTTGGTATTTGATCTTATTTTACCTACTACATAAGTTCTTTCATTATTGGAATGAATCCTCTCAAATCCTGCTGCGCTTCATCAACTATGTATATGGAATATTCTAACTTCTTTATTTGCATTTCAACAATGTTCATAGCATTTTCACCAGTAGTACATTCCATCCCAAGAAGTCATTTTCTTCATTCATTTATAAGAAGCAACTCCTCATCTGTTAGATTTTTTTCTTGAAATTGTATCAACTCAGTCACATCTTCAGGCTCTGGTTTTAATATTAATTGTCTTGCTATTTCTACCACATCTGAAGTTACTTCCTATGCAGTTAGAACCCTTCAAAATCACTCATGAGGATGGGAATCAGCTTCTTCCAAAAATGTATTCATGTAGGTATTTTGGCTACTCTTAGGAATTTTAAGGTCTCTTCATGACATCTAGAATAATCTTCAATTTACTTTGCTTGGGCCCATCAGAGGAATCAGTATTTATGGCAGTTATATCTTTATGAAATGTAATTCTTAAATAAGACTTGAAAGTCAGAATTACTCCTTGACCCACAGCTTCAGAATGGATATTGTGTTAGTAGGCAGGAAAACATTAATTTCACTGTACATCCCCATCAGAGCTCTTTCTATGACCAGGTACATTGCCAGTGGGCAGTAATATTTTAAAAATAACCTTTTCTTTCTCTGAGAAGTAGGTCCCAACAGTAGGATTAAAATATTCAGTAAACCATATGTAAACAGATGTGCTGTCATCCAGGCTGTGTGATTGCATTTATAATGCACAAGCAGAGTGGATTTAATATAATTTTAAAGACCCTACAGTTTTCACAGTGGAAAAGAGGTAATGGTTTCAGCTTAAAGTCACCAGCTCCAGTAGCTCCTAATCAGAGAGTTGGCCTGTCCTTTGAGGTTTCGAAGCTCAGCACTGACTTCTCTAGCTATGAAAGTCTTAGATGGTTTCTTCTCCCAGTAGAAGTTTGTTCTGTCAACATTGGAAATCTATTGCTCAGTGCACCCACTTTCATCAGTTATCCTAGCTGATCTTCTGGATAGCTTGCTGCAGCTTCTCCAGCACTTGACACTTCCTCTTACACTTTTATATTAAGAAAATGGTGTCTTTCCTTATAGCTCATGAACCAACCTCTGCTAGCCTATACCTTTCCTCTAGCTTCCTCGCCTCTCTTTGCCTTCACAGAATTGAAGACTATAACTCTAGGTTTAATCTATGTATAGCTTTTGGTTTAAAGTAAGATATGTACAACCCTTGCTTTCAGTTAAACACCTAGAAGCCATCATGTGGTAATTAATTAGTCTCATTTCAATAGTGTCAGGTCTCAGAATAAGGAAGCCCTAGGAAAATCTAAAGAGATTGTTGAATGACTAGTTGGTAAAGCAGTTAAAACGTTTATTTTTGGTTAAGTTTTCCACCTTTGATTATTGTGGTTTGAGGTAACCAAGACAATTACAATAGTGAAATCAAAGATTGCTGATTATGAATAATCATAACAGACATGATGATAAGGGAAAAGTTTTAAAACATTATTAAAATTACCAAAATGTGACACAGAGACATAAAGTGAGCACATGCTATTGGAAAAACACACCAATATATTTGTTCAACATAGTCATTACAAATCTTCAATTTGTCAAAAGCACAGTCACTATGAAATACAACAAGGCAAAGCACAACAAAATGCAGTATGTCTGTACATATTTGTTGAACAAATTAAAACAATTTATACAAAACAGGCTTGTTAAATAAAAATTATGAATATTGGAAATGTTTGTGATGAATATTTAAACATCTGAAATTCTAACTCTGGACCTAAAAATTTAGGTTCCAGTTAATAGATTGAATTGAGTGCATATTTGGTTTTAAAATATTTAAAATGTAAGCTACATTTCTGTTTCAAGATGTGTTGTAACTTCTGTAATGAGTAGTCAATAACACTAAAAGTGGAGGTATGGCCGCTGTAGTCTGAAGGCTGCATGTACCCAAAATTCATATATTCACCTTATCACCAATGTGATGGTATTATGTGATAATACTATGTAATGATATTACTCTTGGGAGGTGGTGGAGTCATGAGAGTGGAACTCTTAGTAAAGTGATTAGTTTCCTTATAAAAGAGCCTCAGAATTTACCTCATCCTTTGTCTGCCATGTGAGGCTACAGTGAGATGTCCCCGAGCAGATATCAAATCTGTTCATACCTTGATCTTGTAGTTTTCAGCTTCTAGAAATGTGAGAAACAAATTTTTACTGTTTATCAGCTACCCAGTCTATGGTATTTTACCACAGCAGTCTGGATGGATTAAGACAAAGGGGAAATGATAAACAAAAAAAGCAATATTTGATTATGAAAAACCCATACAATTTCACAGAGATAGTTCCTAAAAATGTTGTCTCATCTCCATGTTATCTTTTCAGGAAAACTCCTGAAAAGTAGTTCTGAAGGAAACACAAAAGTGAAGAAAACTGGAGGAAAAGTTTACAGATTAAAAATTTTTAACAAAACTACTCACTATTACCTAACAAGTTTAAGGCTAAGGATAAGTGTTCTGAAATTGGAGTATTGGAGTTTATAAATATGTTTCAAGACAAGGAAGAGAATTTCTGTATATAGCTCTGTATCTATCTATTTATCTATCTATCTATCATCTACTTACCTACCTACCAAGATCACATTAAAAGGTAGCAAAAAAGAAAAAATACTTAGCAGAGGAATAAATACGTACTTAACATAACTGTGTTTAGGATTATCTGCCCCTTTCAGTTCAGGCAACAGGCAGTATCTGGACAGATGCTTATGTTAACAATCAACATAGCAGAAAATGAAGAAGAGTCATTAAGTATGTTTTCAAATGACTTATAGCATATTCAAGAGATAATGTTATTTGTTGATTGTTTAAAATGACAGTTCAGAAATTTAGGGTGATAGCAATTACCTACTTGCACAGGAAAATAAATATTTCCTATTTTTAAAATAACAATAAAAACAGCTCATGATATTAAGATGGATTATAAAGATTATATGAATGACGAATAAATAATCCATGAAAAAATTCTGAATTCCTATAAAGCATCTAGCCTAAAATCACAAGTAGTTTAAGAGTTTAACAACTAAGCTCTTTCTCTACAACTCACTTTTTTCTTTAATAAAATATTTTTTACTATATAACAAGGAGAAATTAATAACTCAAACTTTAATTTAGTTCTCTAAAATTATTGGTTAATACAATATGTATAATTACACTGGCCATCCAAAAACACACATTGATGCCTGCATACGGCCATCCTATTGTATGAAAAAATATATATATGTTCACATATATGCATGGGTCATTCATGAGTGTCTGTTTGTGTGGGTGTGTGTTGTTCACTGAAGACTTTCTGAGAAAGTCTCTGTGTTGGAAAAAACAAAACAAACTTTTAAACAAAACTATACGTAAGAGAGGACAAAACATGTACTTGGTTTAATAATCATGTAAATAAATCTTGTTGGTCAATACAGTAACAAGTTTATAAACAGATCACATTTAACATTCAATTTTGCAGATACTTAATGCATTAACTTCAACAAAGTCCAAATTTAAGCTCCCTAATCATATTACTTCATCTCTCATTAACCAATATGATTATTATATTTACCAGGCAAGTGAAAAACAGCCTACCTTCAGCTGTGCTTGCACCTGCATCCTCCAGCTAGACCTCCAAAAAAAGAGTGTTGACACACTATCTAGAGGATAAGAAAGAGATGAACTATAATCTCCTGTCACCCATGCAACAGTCAAACATTAATTGCAGTGTTTATTAGGTAGAAGGCATCAGGGTAGTGTTGTGTGTGTGTGTGTGTGTGTGCGTTCTGTTAGATGTATGTGTATTTAATCAATTATCAGGTTGTTCAGTAGGTACAAATCAAGAACTTGTCTCCTTGGTTTCTTCTTTTCAAATTATTTTTTCTTACAGACTAATTAGGAACAAAATAGTAATATAGAACAAACACAAAACACTGTTTCATTGTTTAAAGCATATATACATCTTTTCACTTAAATATCATTGAAGTCAATAATCCCCATAAGACAGTGAAAGAAGAATAAAACACACACATATTTTGTCTGTCAAGCTTGAATTTTTTTTTAAAGCTAACGTTCAGAAGAAAGGGAAACAAACAAAATATAGCATATTTAAAAACTGAAATAATGCCAAGTAGCTTAATCTAAATGTTTTAATGAGTTTAAAGTAATTATATTTTCTGTATGAGCAGGTATATATAAATAAGATATCTAATTAAATCAAAGTGAAAACTGATATTAAACATATTAGAAACTGTTATCATAGCATACAGAACAGACAAGGCTTTAAGACAGAACACAAGATTTTCCAGTCGTGAATGAATGTATTGCTAGTGAAACCACAAAATTATCCAAAGTGAAAATTAAAAGTCACCAAAGCACTGATTGTGATTGCTGACAGATTACATCACTAGTTAATGGTTATTTTAATGGATAATAAATTGTGTTTTCTTGTGCATCATGTTAGTATAAGAAAGTAAGCAATGTGTTTCATATTTTCAAGGGAAACTTTCCTAAATCATAACTCAAGTATTGTGAACACACTTTTTTCAAAAATTTTTTTTCTTAATTGTAGATGAACAACATGCCTTTATTTATTTTTTTATGCGTTGCTAAGGATCAAACCCAGTGCATCACCCATGTTAGGCAAGTGCTTTGCCACTGAGCTACAGTCCCAGCCTGAGAACTTATTTTTTTAACTTCTGAAAATCTTTTGTTCTAAAACCAGATTTTATTTTATGTTGAATAGTAATTTATATCTTATCTCTAATTAGCTTAGAATTTGATTATCTCCATCGAAATGACAGGAAACAAGATATTAATTATAGGTTTAGGCTCAAACTGATGGGAACATCAATAATTTTACTGCAATATCTCAGTAGATTCCAAATCATAAAATCATATGCTTGCATTCTGAGGTGGGACAAGTTTTCCATCCATTAACATGGAGACAACACATTGATTGCTTGCCGTGACATTATTAAAATGAACTGATGAGAGAGCTCTGGGGTAAAATGTTCAAATAAAGTGAGCATTTCACTGAACAAATTCATCCTTTCTAAAATTAGGCTATTCAATCTTTAAGCCATGCTATTCATATTTAAGAAACATATTTTGTGTTGAAAAACCTCAGCATATACACACTTTGAAAACTGATCAATAAATGTTAATTCCTCTACTTTTCACTTTATTAATTGCAGATTATTCCCGATAACAATTTATTTATTTACTTGAAGTATTAATTGTAAGACTAACAAAACTCTGACACTTCTTTAGTAGAGGAAAGGAAAAAACTCTAAAACCTATAATTGATTGGAGTAAGAATAGTTAGTGCATATGAGTCAAGTTTGGCATACAGATAAGAAATAAGGTGTTTATAGATAACATTAGGAAGAATGCAGAGATTTTAAGCAGGTAGACATGGTGATGGCAGTTTTGGGGTGTCCTCATCAGAGGTTTTCTGTTGTCTTGATTAAGAAAAAAGGTTATCATTTGATAATGTAGTAATAATGTTCAAAGTTAATGCTTTAGAATTGAACATGAATCTAAGAATATTTATGTGTTTTTGTTTCAGCAAACACACATGCATAGGTACAGGCACAGAATAAGTTAAAAATTTTATCTGGCAAAACTTGGGATCCTTCCAGATAGATACAGGGAACAGAGAAGAACAAGATAGTTCATCACACATACAGGAATAAGATTGTGCAATTAAATTTGGTCTTATGTGGATATGAAGATGTGAAGGTTTTGAATCAATAGTGGAAATCTCCCCTACTTGGGAGAAATAAATAAATACTTGTTGGAGTGGTGTATGTAAAGGGAACGAGCTGGAGAGACAGGAGTGAAGGTTCTAGAATAAAATGTTTGCGACTGAGATTTTAGACGAATTACAAAAAAGGGTGACTACATATTTGCATGTTTTCAGATCAGTTTAGTGGGTCATAGGTAGTATTTTTAAAAAGTAAAATGGAATACAATAGAAGAGAAAATATTTAGCCCATTGTAAATATTATGAGTAAGTGGGTATTTTTTATTTTTTATAAAGGCATTATTAAGGAGCAATTTTAGATACATGGCAAAATTAAAAGGAAAATAAGGAATTTTCCATAGACTCTGTTTCCTTGCACTTGTAAAGCTGCCTCCATATTTGTTACAATTAATGAAGACACATTGACAAATCATAACATGATTGAGTACAACATTTACATTAGGGCTCACTCTTGGTGTTGTGTATTCTATGTGTTTGAATACATAAATAATAACATGTATCCAACATTATGGTTCTAAAAACAGTAGCTTCCATACCTTAAGACTTCTGTCCCCTGCCTCCCTCCCCTGACTGCAGCCCCTGACAACCTCTTACCTTTTTGCTCTCTCCAAAGTTCATCTTTTCCGGGAGGCCCCTTAGTTGGGATCACACAATATATAGCCTTTTGGGATTGATTTCTGTCCCTAAAAGTATGCATTTAAGATTTGTATATGCTTTTTCATGGATTGATAACTTCTCATTATTTAGTGCTAAATAATATTCCACTGTCCAGATATACCAATTTATTTATCTATTAACCTACTAAAGGATATCTAGGTTGCTTCTAATTTTTGGCAATTATGAATAAAACTGTTATAAGCATCCATGTTCAGTGTCTCATGTTCATGTAAGTTTTCAACTTCTTTAGCTTAATACCAAGTAGCACAATTGTGGGTCATATTGTAATTGTCTGTTGGTATGTTTAGTTTTATATGAATTGCCAAACTGTCTTCCAAAGTGATTGCACCATTTCACATTCGTACCAGAGAAAGAGAGAGAGAGAGAGAGAGAGAGAGAGAGAGCACTCATTCATGGTTTTCTACATCTTTACCAGCATTTGATATTGTCAGTATTCCAGATTTTGACCATTGGTCATTCTCATATGTATGTACCAGTATAACATTGTTTTAATTTGCATTTCCAATGATATGTGGAGAGTCTATTTTTATATGTTTATGTATCATCTACATATCTTTCTTATTAAGGTGTCTGTTAGGGTGTTTGGCCCATTTTTAAGATTGCATTGCTTGTATGTTGTTGTTGAGAGTGTTTTTAATGGAAGATTTTTTAATACACACACACACGCATATACACACATACACACACCCCTGGGTGAATGTTTGTATATGCATATATATCCTGGCAATTCTATTATCTTTCCATTGAGTATATTAAAAAAATTAGAGCCATATCTGAGTACAACAATGAAGAGGCTGAGGTAGTTTGGAACAGACTAGAAGAGGAAAGCTAGAGAACTAGAAAAAAAAAACCAAAAAACACAATCTATTATTTCTGTTTGGACCTTTGCTCTTTCTTTCATGGTCAACTAAGCAATATTTTTTATTCCTTTTCAAAAACAAGCCTTTGGTCCTGTGCTTTTGCTTTTGTGTTTTTCCTTACTGCAGTTTGACATCTGTACATATTTCTTTTCTTCTATGACAGGGAAATGGGCTTTATTTGTTTTTAATATTGTAATTTAGAATCTTCCTTGTCAACTGCCATCCTTTCTTCTCTTTTAAGACTTAATACATTCAGAGTATTGCTTTTTCTGAATCAAATATGAATTCATCAAATCATGATTAATTAGTTCAAATTTCAATAGTTTTTTCATATGAGTAGTTAAAATCTTTTTAATATTATTCAATTGATATATTTTAGTTATTATTTGACATTTCTAGTGGTCTAAGAATATGTTTTTGAGGATAACAAGTATCTGATATTTGAAATAAAAGTTTTGCTCTTATACATTCCCTATGCACATAAACATATGAAGTCTCAAATATTTGAGTTCAGGAGCCTGTATTTTTCCAAATTACCCACCTATGAGTGAGAAATCATGTTGAACATTTGCTATCCTGTGAAATTACACTTTACCCCTTTAGCTCAATCGGTTGCTGCTTTATATTTGAAACTTCCTTAATATATACCTGTTAGCTAAGTGTTATAAATTTTTTGACAAATTGCATAATAACTTAGTAATCCTACTTATAATACTTCCTTTATTTTATAGTACTTACATTCTGATTAATATTGCTCCTTCAGATTTATTCAGATAGAATGTGTCCTATAGAATGTGTCAGTTCTTACTTTTGACATTTTCTGAGTTTCCGAAATTTGAGTTCCTTTATAATATTGAATGATTAAAGTATAATTTAAAAAACCTCTGACCATTTTTGATATTAGCCTTTGTCTTCAAAACCCTCCTTCAGTGTTTTCTTATTTCAGATAGGTAATGGCTCCAGTTCCTACTTAGGTTTTTTGAGGCTAGTTTCTTATCTGGGTGTGGGGGAAGGTGGTCCTTCCTGGGTTTTTAAATGACTATTTTTAATTATTTTAATTTAATTTTTAATTTGTGGTTTAAAATTATTATAGGTCAATAGTAGCACATCAAAACTTTAAATCATACTTTACCAGACTCAACTTTTTCCTCACAATGAGAACAGTGTATATTTATCCCATTATAGTGCCAAATATAGATATCTTTCTTTCCTACTTATCATTGTGTGACCCAAGAAAATGTACTTTTGTCTGGGGTTTCTCATCTCTAAAATGGAGAGAAGAATAGAGGAACTTTAGATTATGTAGAGGGAAATGAGAGGGAGGGGGTTATGAAAAATGGTGGAATGAGACAGACTTCATTACCCTATGTACATGTATGATTGAATCTACATTGTGCACAACCATAGAAATGTAAAGATGTACCCCATTTGTGTACAATGAATCAAAATACAGTCTGTAAAAAATGATAAATAAAATAAATAAATATATAAATAAATGCCCACCTTTAAGAATGTTGTAATTACAAAATGACTCACTACATGCAAATTGTAACTCTGCCCCACCCTGTTCCTAAAGCATCAAAACTCTAAGTAGAAAGTGATATTCTCCATTGAATTTGAAAAAAAAAACATTGCTCTGATATTTCTGGGTCAACTACCACTGCACAGATTCACATAAGTGTTAAAGTTAAGAAGATTATAGTTCTCCGTGCCATGACCTATCCAATACCTGCTTCACCTCCTGAGAGATGTATGGTCCTGGCCTCTACTTCCTCTCCTCCTCCTTAAAGCATGTCTCTGGTTGTAGGAACAGAGGTTTTGACTAGTCAAGAACAATTTTCAGTTGAGTGACTAAAATAGGCTACCCTGCTGTTCTAAAGAAGTTTTCTTTGTTAATAACAGGTTTTTACTGTTAAATACCTCCTAACATCCTGAACCCTGAGGATTTTCCTTTTAAGTTCCTCATGTTTATTTATGCACTGACTCTAGTAAGCACAAGCTCTGTGTCTTTATCCTTTTAATGATTTACTTAATATTTAACCTAAGGGATGGAAGCTCTCTGATTTTATGGGAATGATAGAATTAAACTGCCTCCCACAGAGTCCCTACAGGTGTAAGAGATAAACGATAAACTTGGAGAATGTGTCTCAGAAGGATACATTGTTATGTCCTATGGAAAATAATATACAGAGTCAGACTAATTGGGTTTAAAAAGCCCACCATTTTTGTGATAGATAAGCACCAAAAGTACATTCCCAGTATAAGATGTAGAGAAGACAAAGTACAATATTGAAAAAGTTAAAAGTAAACTGATGGAATTCTAAACATCAGGACTAAATAAAATATCACTTTGTATCATGAGCATCTCTATATAATTAAAATTAAGAAACCATGTTAATATTGAAGATAGAAATGCTTTCTACAAGTTCTTTTATTTAATCTTGTTTTGTTAGATATTTAGATATCTAAATAATCAAGTATTTGCCTCATATATTAAATATAAATGTACAATGAGAATAATTTTTCGTACTAACATTGTGTACTAATTAAGCATTTGTGATGATTCAGAAGAAATTTACAAACTTTAAATGCATTAAACAGTAAATGTTATTTTGTTGTAGGAAAATAATATTCCAAAGAAATACTATATGTTTTAGTCAGTTTTTTTTTTTTTTTTTTGCTGAGATGACTAATAGATCTGACAAGAACAATTTTAAGGAGGAAAAGTTTATTTGAAGGCTCACTGTTTCAGAGGCCTTAGTCCAGAAAAGGCCGGATCCATTCCTCAGGGCTCCAGGTGAGGAAGAATATCTTGGTGGAAGAGCATGGCAGAGGGAAGCAGCTTGCAGCATCAGGAAGTAGAGAGAGTCTCCACTCTCCAGATACAAAATATATACCCCAAAGCTACACCCCAATACCCACCTCCTCCAGTCACCACCCTACCACTTAACTTACCACTCAGTTAATCCCTATCAGGGGATTAAATCACTGATTGAGTTAAGACTCTCACAACCCAATCATTTCTCCTCTGAATCTTCTTGCATTATCTCACACTAGAGTTTTGGGAGACACCTCATACCCAAACCATAACACTAAATAAATTCACAAAATGAAAATGCTAGACTATAAAATATAAACATTCTTAACACATTTTTAAGCTTGACAACATGCATTTGGTCAAAAAATTTCTCTAATCTTAAGCCTATATTACATTTGTGATTCAATTGATTTACATTGATATAAAATGTTAATTTCAGTTAGAGAACTCAAATAGTATGTGGAAGACCCTGAGCACAATACCTACCACTGACAAAAAAAAAAAAAAGCTAGAAAATTTATCAGTTAATATGGAAATTCTCTTTACAATAGTACTTTTCCAACATGAGAAATGCAAATGTTCATATTGCATGTATCGGCACACTTAATTTCAGAAAATTTCAGTGCATTAGTTGTTAAGCTCTGAAGGGGTAGAAGATCTTTCTGGAATAAGATGACCTTCATGATTTTAAGTTGTAAATGTAAATTCAATACATATTTCTGAATTGGTAATTATAAGAATGCAGACTTTTGCATTAAGTGAATTTTCCTTATAAATATTTAACTTGGGACTATTCAAATTTTTGTGTTTTTATGTATCTCTGGACATTAGAGTTTTCATGTGAACTATGGGGCTAAATTGAGCAGTTTTACTGTTCATCTAGATCATAAAATGCTTCAATTTACTATGAATGACTCCATAATGCTCTGGAAAGATCCAGGTCCATAAATGTGATTATGCATTTCTAATTATTTTGTAGTATAATTTTAGTGAGGAGAAAATACAACACTAATATTTTCATCTTTTGTACAATTAGGACTGACTAAAATGCATGTGAGAAGATGTGTAAAGAAAATGCCTTGGAAGTAAGATGCAGCAAATTCTTCCAGATAGTCATCAATTATTATCTCTCCTACCTCTGGAAAGGTAAGAAAAACCTGGGGAATTTCTTATCTTTCCTCTAGAGGATTTATTTGTATTTAAATCTGAGGTCCCTTTCTCTCTAAACAGAAGAAGAGACACAGTGACAGTGTCTCTAAATAGGCCTTCCATCTCCCAACTTTGGGATTCCTCTGGATTCAGCCTCAGTGCATGTGTAGTTTAGCATCAGACTTTTATCAATCATCCCATGGGGATTAGAGTCCAGGGAACTGGCACTAAGCTGCTGTATGAGTAATAATCTATTATTTAATAGAGATCTTGTGAACGTTCAGTAAATAAGTAAATACAGGTATAAAAACTAAATACTTAAGAAGAATTAATAGGTCTTTGATATCTTTCTTTTTTAAATTATCATGAATTTAATATTTGATTTTTACAGAACATTCTTAAGCTCCTATATGTTCTAGGAATTATGCTAAATTCTTTTATATGTTCCCTTAATTAATTTGAAATTATATTAATGAACCTACTATAAGATTCAAGGTTCTAATTAAAGTAAGGCAGTAAAATGTATGTGATTTGTGCTTGTTCTAGAACAAACAATACCTAATGTATAACAAACAATTTTGAGGTGCTGTAATACTGAAAAAGGAGAGGCAGACAGATCTGGTATTGCACAGAGTATAAGTCATCAGGGACTTAATAACAGAAGAGGGTCTTGACAGTTACGACTCTAGGTGGTTACAGTCATGTGAAGCTGATCCATATGACATAGTTTAGGAATAACGTTTAGAAATCATAAGCATGCTTATCACAAAATCCCTATGTTTAAAATGTATTATTTATATGTCTGTACCCACCTTTAAATCCTCTGTCTTCAACTAAGTAACACATCAAAGAGTTATTTCTTTCTTTTTATCTGTACCTAAGCTAAAGCCACATAAGTATGCCAGAAACATTTTAGCTAAGAAATGTCAGGAGCCCATAGACTGAACAACCAACAGAAGAAAGAGTTGGTTTGTGGAAAACAAACATTAATTTGCAAGCTAGTGAGTTTTAGTGAAAATTTAGCTTGAATGCATTATTAGATTGAAACCATAACAATATTCACATAGTAGAACAAACTTTTGGATGAACTCAATGTTACTATGTTATATAAATAATTCTAAGGTGTTTGTTTGCCATAAGTTAAGTACATCTTAGTTGCTAGAAACAATGCAAACACGTTTAGGGTCAAATACTTTAAAACAAACTTCACTTACTTTTCTGAATTTGAGTAATAATCATCAATTTCATGTGTAGAGCATTCAGTGTGATGACTGTACATTTTATCTTCCCCATTACAAGATGAAATGTGGATGTCAGTCATAGAGAGAGAAAGTAGCAGTCAAGGTTCACATGCCAATCCAGTATAAGAAACACAATTTTGACATGAGCTTCTTAACCATAATCATATTGAAAATAAAAGCTGAAAATTTCAAAATATTACCAATACATGAGTACACATCCATTCACCTTTGAAGAAATGAAGTACTCACATGGCATGTACTTAAAAAACATTCTATATGTTTATTAGAAGATGAGAGACAAAAGATTATTGATATCCCTAAGTAATATCAAGAAAATAGTTCTCTTTTCTCTCTTGGACGTCTGGAAGAATCTCAGGAATCTACAGAGGCTCCCAGGTCCCCAGTTGAGAGGTGCTAATTTGAAACATGACTATGATTTGTCCGTTTGCATTTCTTTACAGTATTTTCCCTCAGATCATTTATTCCTTCCATCCATGAATGCATATTTGGGTGTTTTCAATTTTTTGCTTATATGAACAAGTCTACTTATAATGACATTTTAATTCCAGGTGCTTCTTTCAAGTTGTCTGCAGTATATAGCTAGCTGTAGAATTGATGGGTCACACAATTATAGTAATAAAATTAGCCTTCAATTTTTCAGAGTAAAGAAAGGCTGTTTCCTATAAAAGGTCATAGTGATTTAAACACCAGCTTATAAATAAAGAGAATATCATCCTTTTCTTCAGAGCCTCAAAAACATTTTCAGAATTTTAAATTTCGTTACTAGGTTTGAAATGGTTTCTCATAGTGGTGACAATTTACATTTTTGTTACTCATGAGCTTGAAAATGTGTGTGTATCTTTATGTGTGTGTGTGTGTGTGTGTGTGTGTGTTTCATATATTTGCTACCTATTTGCAATGTCTGTTTTGTGAAGTGCAGCTTTTTTTCTAGTGTGGATTAATAGTACACAATTCTATTTTGCTTGTTATTATTAAATCTATACCGAGTTTTCTTAAGGCTAGTGTTTTTACATGATGCCCAATGTCTTTTACTCTCAACTCTTCTCTGCCCGTAAGAATTAGGTGTGTGTTGGTGCAGACGACTCAATCAGATTTTTTAGTAAGTTGTACATTTAGGCTTTTAATTAGAGTTTTAGTCCTTCTATAGGTACTTAAAAAGATATTTGGGGTTATATTGACCAAAATCGTTTGGGCTTTTCACTTGTTTCACATGTTCTATTTAACTTTCCCTATTTTCTTACCCCTTTTATGGCTCAAATAAATTTTTTTCTCTTTCTTCTTCTCCTACTTACCAGCTGAACTGTTTATACTCTGTTTCTCTTCTAACAATTACAAAAGAAATGACAACAAGCTCATATAACATATCATGATATCAATTTATCCATTTAAGCAATATCATTTCATGTCCTCAACAACATCAGCTTCTTACCCTTTCCTTTTGTATCTATTACCTTATGTAATTTTA
Organism: Sciurus carolinensis; assembly: GCF_902686445.1. Taxonomy (NCBI): domain Eukaryota; kingdom Metazoa; phylum Chordata; class Mammalia; order Rodentia; family Sciuridae; genus Sciurus; species Sciurus carolinensis. The sequence goes on from NC_062224.1 coordinate 95,605,377, forward strand.
TTGTATAATGTAATCTTAACCTTTTAAAGCAAAAATACAATGTTACTTTTAATGTCAGCAGTAGTCAGTAGCCATAAAATGTGCACACATATTTACCACAGATCTTGTTCTCTGTTCATTTTTTACCTCTGACTTTCCATCTAGAATCTTCTTTGCCTCCTCCATACATGAGGTCCCATGCTGCATTATGACCTCTGATAGATTAGTGTAAAATATGACAAAAGGCAAGAAAACAAACAAAACTCTGTCTGAGAAGACAAAGCAATTACTATAATCAGACTCGATAATGATACATGTGTTGGAATGGCAAGACTTTAGTATGTTAAAGACCAATAGAGGAGGTAAGCCACATGCAAAATCAAATAGACTACTTAAGCGAAGAGAGGGAAGCTATCAAATTGAATAAATAAAGTACCAGTTATAAAAATACATATTTTCATAAGAAGTAAAGAACACTTTCCAATAGTTTCATCAGGAGATTAAGCAAAACTGAAGAAAATCAATAAATCTGAACACAGGTCAGTAGAAATTCTTCAAATTAAAACTCAAGGAGATCAGAATAAACCTATGAAAAGAAAAGAAAAAGGTCACCATGACTGATAACATCAAATGTTATAACATATGTGAAATTAGAATCCTGGAAAGAAAAGAAGAATGAAACATAGGAAATATTATGGAAAAATGACCAAAATGTCATCAAAATTAGCAACAGATGCCAAAGCACAGATCCAAGAACCTTCAAGAACATAAATCAGGAAAAGTAGAATGAAAAACAAAAACAGTAAATTAAACATAGGCATATTATATTAAAACGTTGGACAAGAAATATAAATTTTCATGTTTGGTAAAATAGGATGGTAACTCATCTACACATGGTCAAAAATAAAAATTGTGGTACATTTCCTGTTAGCAATCATACTAGAAATAAAACAGTGGATTGCTAAAGGAAACAGATAAACAGAAATCTGTCAACCCAGTGATGTATACCTAGAGAAAATATCTTTCAAAAATAGAGAATTAAATACTTTCTTATTTAAAAAAGTGGTAATTTCCAACATATTGACCTTACAAAATATGTTAAAACTCTGAAGACGAAATGGTATTTATACCTTTAGAAAAGATCTTTGCAGAGAAATGAAAAACATTTGGAATAGAATAAATGAAAGTTTAGGTATATGTGATTTTTGTGTTTGTATATATATATATCTATATATATATCTATATACACACACACACATGCATATATACATATAAGCAAATATTTTTCTATATATGTATATATTTATCATATGTCTACAATAGTACTCTTAAAGATAACTCACTTTATAATTCTCAAGATTATTTAAAGATAAGTGCTTTTGAAGCACCCATGGTAATGATATTAATTGAGAGAACTGAGTAATGAGGTAATAATAATAATAATAGTAACAGTACTAATAATAGTAATTGGTTAGTCTCTTTCATATTATATTAAAATGATATAGACAATACAATTTAAGATGTTAGTCAACTCATCTTAAATAGAAAAGTGGCAACTTCTCTTTCCTAGTCTCATTTTTTAAATAACATCCAGAAGATTGGGGGAAAAGGGAAACAGAGGAGTCTGTTAACATTTGAGTACTGGCATATACTTATTTCATTTTATTTAGTGTATATTGTAAGGACTGTTTGATGTTATAAACTTAGAAATTCCTCTAGCATCAAGACATTTTAGCCTTCGTCTGGGACACTTTCCTCATCATTTTTTTAAATTATATAATTATGCACAAAAGTAGATTCTCAGATACAGTATTGAGGAAGTTTTAGTTTTCTATATCTGGTTATATGGTCACTATCAAAAAGAAAAGAGTTATGTAAAATGGTTATATTAAATAATGAGAACAAACTCTTTGGATAAAACTATGACACATATTTTCCTTTAATAGTTATCCACAAAAGCTATAAAGCTACCATAAACATAAAATCTTGAAATCAAATCTTAAGTGTAATGTGTATTATGTACACATAAGTATTTAACCTGGGTATACCTGCTAGTCATTTCCAAAGGCAACCCTAAGTAATAAGCTGTACTTTAATATAAAATTAAAGGAAAATGTACAGTCAATAATAGTTTCCATTTCTCTGGATAATTATATTCACCATCTTTATAAAATAAAACTCCAGAAAAATTATCCTTGTCAAAGTTTCTTTTTTTCCTCCACTATAGTGACTTGCTAACAACTAAACATTGTTATTTTCCTTCATCTAATTTAATAAGGAACATTAATCATCCATTAGTTGGTTCTTTAGCTTAACGTTATTTGCTCTAGTCCACAAATAAGACAGCTATGGCTTGAAGTTGTTAGCATTGGAATTCTATTAGGATGTAGCATTTATCTTGTCCCTTCATATTAGTTCAGTTAATTGTATTTGATTTTTTATTATTCTATTTAATGAAAAATATACACTGCTACATGCAGGGCCAGCCCCAAGCAAAATAGTTAAGCTAATTAATGTATGTCTTCAGTTTCTCTCTGTTCATTTATCTTCCATATTTAGGAAGATTCCTATATAAAAGTTATTAAATGAAATGATTGATTAGAATGTTGGCTTTTCAATCATCATTGCAAGTGACCTGAGATTTAGAAGAGTTGAACCTTCCATAAGAATATTGTCCAAAGTGTCCATACATTAAATGATCACAAATGTGTAATTATCTGGATGAACTAAACATGCTAATTATTTGATTCAAGACAAAACCTGATGCACCTAGTCAACATATGAGAAGCCAAAGACAATGGAGGAAACCAGTGGTTTCTATCATGCATTAGATGATCCTACAGATTATATGAGAATGAATTAACCATTGGTAACCATATGGTAGAGGGTAAATCACGAATAACCTTTCATTGAGAACATTTAGAACAAAGTTTATGTTGTTATAAAGAAGGAATTTGCAGAGGCTAGAATTAATGCAAAAGTAGCAGTACTGGGAGATCATCAATCAACAGACAGCTTTTACCAGACTTCCTACTGACTCCATGTCTTAGTTTGAGTTGCTATAACAAAGCTGGGAGATAGCTTAAATAATGAACATTAATTTGTGACCCTTTGGAATGGTGAGAAGTCCATGCATGACTAAGGAGCTGGCAGATGCAGTGTCTGGTGAAAGCCCATTTCCTGGCTTGTAAAAAGCCATCTACTTGCTGTATCCCCACACTGGAGAGAGAGGAGGGAGGGGGAGAGGGAAAGAGAGAAGAAAGGGAGAGAGAGGAGAGAGGAGAGTGAAAGAAAGAGAGAGAGAGAGAGAGAGAGAGAGAGAGAGAGAGAGAATGAATTTCCCTCACAGCTCTTCTTACAAGGGCACTAATTGCACTCCTTGGTTATACCCTCATGACCTTCCAAAGATTTTTCACCAACACATTGGGGAGGAGGTTTCAACAAACAAATTTTGAGGGAATGCTGCATTCAATCAATAGAACCCAACAAATAGTTGTGTGTTACTTGGTTGGCAGACTGCTTGGTTGGTTTGGGTTGGGCTTTTTGCAATCCTGAGAAATGAACTCAGTGGCACCCTACCACTGAGATACATCCCCAGCCCTTTATAATTTTTATTTTTTTTTTTAATTTTGAGGCAGGGTTTAGTTATGTCGCCAAGGCTGCCTTTGAATTTGCAATCCTCTTGCCTCAGCCTTCTTAGTAGCTGGCATTAGAAGTGTGCACCCTGATGCCTGACTTGAAATTCACTTTTCATGATTGCATGAACTGTAGAAGACTTACGGTAGAGCCCCATTCCCATGCAAGACATCTAATATGCACATGAATTTTGTTCCCCCAAATATAAGATTCTCCATGTAATTGTGAATGAGAAATAAATGTAACTTGTAATATGAAACTGGCTATCTTAAGTTTAGTGCTGGGAAGTGAAATAAAAGCAAACAAAATGAACAAATAAAATAATTTTCAAAATGAGCTAAGAAAACTGGATATCCATATGTAGAAAAATGAAATTAGACCCCTATTTCTCACCATGTGAAAAAGTCAACACAAAGTAGAAGAAATATCTAGAAATTAGACTAGAAAATTTGAAACTGCTAAAAGAAAACCTAGACTCAACACTTCAGCAGATTGCAACAGGCATGGATTTCCTTAACAAGACCCTTAAAGCTCAAGAAATAAAGCCAAAAATCAATTATTGGGATAGCATCAAATTAAAAGCTTCTGTACAGCAAAGGAAACAAGAGGATGAGGAGAGAGTTTTCAGAATGGGAGAAGATATTTGCCAGCTGCTCCTGGCAAAAATATGTGTGTATTCAGAATATTTAAAGAACTCCCCAAACACCAAAAACACAAATAAATCAGTCGATAAATAGGCAAAATGACTACATAGACATGTCTCAAAAGAAGAAACACAAATGACCAATAAATACACGAAAAAAATGTTCAACATCTCTAGCAATCAGGAAATGAAAATCAAAACTCCATTGAGATTTTATCTCACTCCAGTTAGAATGGCAATTATCAAGAATACAGATAGTTTGGATGTGGGGGACAAGGTATATTTATATGTTATTGGTTGGACTGAAAATTAGTAGAACCACTTTGGAGAGCAGTATGCTGACTCCTCAAAAGACTAGAAATGGATCTACCATATGATCCAGCTATCCCACAACTTGGTATTTATCCCCAAATACTAAAATCCCTGTAGTGTAGTGATAGAGATATATCAGTGTTTATAACATTGTAGTTCGTAATTGTTAACTTATGGAACAAATTCAGGTACTCGTTAACAGGTGAATGGATAATGGATTTCTCCTACATGTAACTAGGACTTCAATGACTGTAGATTCTTTCATATTTTCACCACTAGTCCATTTTGTTTCATTTGACAATACAATGTTGAGTAGAAAAAAAAATCTCAGGAAATTATTCTCAGGTCACCATCATTAACTAAATTGGCCCATTTTGACATTAATGAATTCACTTGAATTTCAAACCCATTTATGGAATCATGCTATGTGAATACTACCTATGCTTCTATTTAGTATTTATTGAGAACTACGTTAGAAAAGTATTAACAATTATTGGAAAAACATAACTTTGTATGTTTAATCTTATTCTTAAAATTTTTTTTCAAAAGGATACTGGACAGAAATTACTATGGTTGCCAAAGTGTAGCAAGAAAAATATACAAAAGCATACACATCATTAATTTCCTAATATTTATGACTTGAGCATCCCTAGCCCTGTTTTCCTACTTCATTCTAATTTTTATGTATTGGATTTATACCCTGTCACAAATTTAATGTGCTCAGATATAGGTGCTGGGATATTGCTTCAATATATACTATCTTTTTCTCTTTAGTATAAGTCGTTTCTGCCTAAATGGTTTGTCTCAAGACTCAGAGTAATCACTGGTCTTCTGTGACTAGATGCCTGCAATCATAGTTACCGCTACGATCTTCTTCAAGAAAATGTTTCAACATTCCAAATGCTGTCTAACAATTCAGCCAATGGATTTCCTAGTCTCATAAGGAAATTACAAAATTTTCAAACCTATATTTTGTTTCATTTTTATAATGTTTCCTTCAAATTCACAAGTAAACAGACCACTTTTCCTTTCTCTCTGGAATGCAGTTCTGTGTATATGCTAAGGCAATATGTCCCTTTTCTCAGATTAAGAAGCCGATGGGAATTCTTTTCACTTACTCTGTTTCTTTATACTGACCATTTTTTATTTGTTGTTTTACAATGAGTAAAGTGTATGATTTCCAGGAAAAACATAGCATATCTGTTTGTCATAAAAGTTTCATTTTTTATAAAGACATAAAATTTATTCCAATAGTGTTATGTAATTTCAGGAAGTAGATTTTGCAGATTTATTCATTTGCATTTCAAATTTTCATACATATACACATACTTTGTGTGTGTCTAAAGCAGTGAAGATTGGTATTTTTTACACGTATTAAACAATTCACCTTTAATTTAAATTTTGAATTTCTTCTTTGATTTTTTTTAATTTATGGGAGAGTTTATTATTTCAGTTTTTCAAATTCAGTCTTATAAGATTGTGGTGCTCAAAACAGAACAAATAAAAATGTATTGAATTAGCAAGATGGTACCTTTTAATTTACTTTTCCTCTTTCTTTTTTTAGATACATTTCCCATTCCTCAATGCTGTGTTTCTCAGCTTTCTTTTTCACTATTGTTCCAAGAAAGAGCTTTTTTGGTTCCTAATCACACTGCCTCAATTGCATTCATCTGTCTCTCCTGTTTCTTCTGTTAATGTATTGTGGCCCTTTGGAGGAACACAAAGTGTGGACAGCCATCCTTACCTAGCAGAATCGGACTAGTTTGAGCCATGGGACACAGAGGTCTGGCTTCTAGGAACTAGCTACCACAGAGGAATGTCCCAGATTGACTGGGAAGTATGTGGTGCTGTGTGGGTGTGGTTCCCTGTCTGGTTTTGTGATAGTTTCCCTGAGAAAATGGCTCCCCTAACTCCACCCCATCCTGTCCATCACAGAAGAAGTTCCTCCCATCTTGTCCCCCTTCACCTGTGTGATTATAAATAAAAGAGAGTTGGACTCCTCCTTGTGGTTAGGAGTCAGATCTGGTATGGCCAGATCCTGTCCCGCCCCCTCTCATTTAAAAAGAGTATTGGCTCTTGTGTGTTTTTTGATTTGATAAGTCTATGGGTAATTGATTGGTTTATAGCCAACATTGTCCTCCAGCAGTTAACCCTTTTCTCATCCACGCAGACAGGCTGAGAGATTCCCACAACAAAGCACTCTAATATCAAAACAGTTTTCTTCTTTCCAAAACCAGTTCTCACTTGCTTATGTCTGATTTTCACCCCTACTGCAAAAGACTGCCTGAGATAGAGGCTAATGTTTATCTGAAAATTATCCCTCCTGGGGCCCTTTCAGGCTTTTCACAGAAGATAACTTATTAACTCCAGGTCTTTTCACTAATCTTTCTCACAACTCTTGTTCTAACAATAATCATGTGTTCTGAATATAGTTCACCAAATACATATAATAACAATAAAGAAATATTCTATTTCATTATATCCCAGGACAGCAAATTTTAATAGCAGTGTACTAAAGATATGGAATGATATTTAAAAGTTGCAATAAATATTCTTAGTTTACACACCTGGGGGAAAAGAGGAAAACAGAAACACACAATAGATACATTGCTTTTTAATTTTTAAAAAATCTTATTACCTTTTTTTTTCTTTTTTCTTTTTTTTAAACAATTCTGTATGTTATTCATGTATTTACCTGTCTGATACTTCTATCCAGGGCAAGTTTTTCATACAATTCTTTACAATGGAAATTCATAAGGATAGTAATCTTTACTTTCTAATATATGTTCTTAATCATATTTCCCAAATTCATTTATAAAATTTGACAGTGTAGAGAAGTGTGGGATTCCTTTAACTTAAATATAATTATGGTAATCAATCTATTTCTGTGGAACTACTTTGCTATTCATTTTGGGATTTTTTTCTCTCATATTTCTAGATAAGTATTTATTCATGTTATATTCTACATGGCCCTAAATTTTTGCCCCTTAAAATTTAATCTAGCTGAAAGTTACTTTGGCTAATGACATAATTAAAGGAGCATCTAATTTTGTCATCTATGATCTTTATGACAATGTTAGGAGAATAAAAAATTCAAAATTTCTTGTGCTATCATGTCAGAGACTACTATTTTCAAAATTGAGTAGGGTCAGTTAACCTAATCAAAGTCATTGTATAAGAAATCATTCTACTTCACATGTAGTTGTATTAAATCATTTGTACAGCTATATTTATTCACCAAACATTTGTCAACTACTTATTTTGGGTAGAAAGTGTTGGAGGCTGTAAAGATAAAGACTTGAGATCAGTAGCACTGGCTGTGTTGGGTGCATATTTAATAGCAATACAACCAGTAATCTTTGAATTACTCTGCACAGGCCTAAGAATATCAAAATACAAAATATGTACGCACAAATTTCACACAAAGATTCTGATTGTGTCTTTTTGTTACAATGAACAATTACTTCAATATTTGGGTATATAATATTTTTCAAATACATTGAAATGTTAAACTATTAATTGCAATGATCAATTATGACAATAAATTTTTTTAATATATTAGAAATATTTTTACTATCTTTAGAAATATCCTCAAGTATAAAAAAATCCTCAAGTGTAATCTGATTGCAATATTATATGCACATGTCCTTGTATCAGGCTTTACAAGGAGTGGCATGAATTCAAATTTTTGGAACTATAATCTCTTAATTTTTGTTATATTTCTTTCAAGTCATCTTCAGATACTCATAATTTTATTTTATTTTCATAAGAATTGAGAACATTAAATAATTTTAGTTGTAAAAAATAATCTTGAAAAGCAAAACTGTTTCGGCTTGATAAGAATTGACTTTGACATATATAGTTTTGCAAAAAAAAATGAGGAAAATCTCATAGCAATAGGAGCATAGTCTCAATATATCCAACCAGGGAAATGTTAGAAATAATTTTTGTTGGTGATATTGAAAGAAACATCCTTTAATATACTTTATATTGTAGATTATTACAAACAGTAGATAGACCGTTCCACTTTTTTATGTCAATACTTAGACTAAATTTCAAATATAAACTGATGTTAGGTTGAAATTAAATGTGGTACTAAAAGACACAAACCTATAAGATGTGGACACTAATAATTCAGTGAATTTTACAAATTCAAAGACTAGAATTGAGGAACGCCAGAGGCTATTTTTGTTATTCATGTTACCAGCTCATGTTTTGGGGATGCAATCTCAATCTCACTTGCTTCATTATTCAATAGCACTTTCTATTTACACCCTGTTGTGAGAACTAATGAGACCAAATCACCTCCTAAAACATTATGAAGCAGAGATATTTCATAACTCACTGATACATAACTTTTGAATGTTATTGACAATGCACTATGGAAGAAAGCAGAAAGTCAGCTTTAGGCAAGATCATGGTCAGGGACAAATGAAGCACCCAAATCCAGAAACCAGCATCCAAATGAAGAAGCTAAACATTATCGGCAATCCAACAAACAAATGATTCCCTTTTAACTCAGAATTTACCACTTCCAAGATGACACTGTCCTGTCATTTAACAGTACAGTTTGGACTTACCAACCTAGTATTTCATATAAATGGGATCATTTGTTGTGGTGTCCTTTGGGTGATACAGTTGTTTATCAGTCATTCTTATCACTGTATAATACCCCCTGATGTGAATAACCACAATTTATTTATTTATTATACTATAAATGGGCATTTGTTTGTTCTCCTTTGAGGGGCTGTTGCATATCATGCTGCTATGATTGTTTTCTTATATATCTTTTGGTAAAGATATGAATGCATATCTCTGGGAGATGTTACCTAGGAATGGAGTTATTGGGTTGTCCAATTTGCTCATGCTCAACTTTGGTAGAGAATGCCTAACAGTTTGCCAAATGACTTCCCTACTTATTCTCCAACTAGCAGTGAAGGAGGAGCCCGGTGGTTCCTCATCCTTTGCAACTTTGAATGCTTTGAAAATATCCTTTGATACTTTCCCACCATTAATGTTTGCTGTAGTACTTTATTGTTCTTCTTAGAAATTATGTTTCTGTGAAATATTTTATATTTTCTTCTTGAGTTCCTTAACCTAGAATATAAGGTCCATGAGAAGAGATACTTTTTCTGTTGTGTTAAATTTGTCATATGGTTTCTTGAAAAACTGACTGACTTATGGTATGTACTTTAATAGCTATGAATGAATAAATAAATACACGTTTTCATAGATGCAGAAAAATGGGTGGGGATAAAAGGGTTTATTCCATAATTGATCTTCTGCATTGATTTTTCTTTGGATAGTCTCTAAAGTGCAATAAAAATTAAGCCTATAGGACAACATGCTAACCATTAGAACTTTTCTTGAAATTTGTATTTTACATAGATTAGAATCTCTGAAAGAAAGTCTTTAAGAAATTTGGAATAAATTAATATATTTGGATAGGTTGATTGATATAAAATAAATGTTTTTATTCAAATATTGAATTAACTTGAAATCTTGGGGAAAATTCAAAAATATGATAAAACTGTTATTTAAAAAGTATATTCACATTTTTATGAAGAATTATCTATATCAAGTCTTTAATTATTATGCTTAATTTTTTAAACAAAACAGGTCATTTCTTGTCATGTTCCATAACTGCCAGAGTTATAGAATTAAGGAATTACAGAGTTATATCTGACACTTCCTTGAGTTTGAACATGATTACTTTGTTTCTTACACTACCAAATCTAATTCTCAAATTTCACAACTAGAGTGACCTAGAGTCCATTCAATTTAGTCTAGCTCTTATTTTCAGTTTTTAAATTCTGAATTCTGGAAGATCATACTACTAGTTCTATATAAATTTCACATGCTGGCATCAGGAAGAACAGAGTCACACAGTCTTCATATTAAAATGTATTATTAGCATAATTTGACAACTAAAGTTCAGAAATTGGAAATCTAAGCACTAATATTAGAATATATGTCTCTGTGTACACACAAAATCATCTTGTTGAATATTAGGCAAAGGACAAAAATTCTAATGTTCAATAGACCACAGCTACATTTGCTTCTAACATAAACTTCTGTTTTGATAATTAAAGTATCAATAAATACAAAGTAAAATAAAACCTTATGGTAAACCCAGAATGAGTACAACTCACTTAACTTCCATTTCCAGTGCTACTTTTCTCTGCCCTATTTAAGTAATGCTGACATAAGATCAACCAAATGTAATAATAAGACCAAACTTGAACCATGTATAACATAGGTCAGCAAAGGAAGATTTTATTTCATATAATAGGGAAAAGACCTTCAAATTTGCTCAAGTATTATATATTACAAAATACAAATCATCTTCATTTTTTACATTGCTTTATCTCTTGTTGCCAGGAAGTAAAAGATATGTGCAGGTATTCAGCTGCATGGATAACAGGGAGGAACCTTATGATACCTCAAAAAAAAAAAATTGTTCTTGATTTTGTTGTGTAGTAGTAAGCCTAATCTTCTGACACATTGGTTCTCTACAACTTTACAATTCTGATTATGAATGTGCCTATGTAGTCACGCCGATGGTTGTGTGGTACAAGAAAAAATTTTCACTTTAGTTCATGAAAGTAAAATATCCTTCATAGTATCTGTACAGAGGCACTGTAACTCACATGCAAGATACAGAAGGTGATAGAAGGAAAAACGGGGGATTGAAAGTCTTAGGGGGAGTATCTTATACGTTATTCTATATAAGAGAATGAGAAAGTGTAAAATCACGGGAGCAAAACAGGGTGAAAGAGCAAAGATGGAAAAGAAGGGATAAGAAGAGATGGGAAAGCAAGAGAAGGGTTTAGATGGGAAGTTTGAGAGAGAAATGATAAAATAATGGGAATTTTGAAAGATTATGGGAATTCTCCCAAGTCTATAATTATCTTCATATATCCCAAACTCTTTCTCCCTTCTCTGATAAAAAACAACAAAATGCATTCATCAAAGTAGGTCCGGAGACTGAGGCAGGAAGCTTGAGCATTCAAAGCCAGCCTCAACAAAAGTGAGGCAGTAAGCAACTCAGTGAGATCCTGTCTCTAAATAAAATACAAAATAGGGCTGGGGATGTGGCTCAGTGGCCGAGTACCTTGAATTCAATCCCCAGTACAACCCCGCAAGGAAAAGGTAAGGGCGATGGAATTCCCATCATTAGTATTAATGTCTTTGTAGAATATTTAATGGTATTCAACATTTCTTGGTGTAATGTTACATTATAAAAACAGGAAAACTGCTAAAATTATTTTCTTTAGCAGCACATGTTCTAAAATTCTAACAATAGAGAAGGAATTATCATTGTTCTTATGTAAATATGCTAAAATATTTTTGAAATGGTCTATATAATTTATAAAATATGTGTAATATATTTTAACTTTTGCATGTAAACAGTGAAAATATAGTCATGCTCTGAATAATGATATTTTGGTCAAGGAATTACTACATAAATAATAATAATCCCATGGTATTATATCAGCTGTCTTGGTTATTGTAATTTATTAAAATACACTATCATATGCTTAATAATGAAACTGCCTAACAATGCATCTCTCAGAAAATGTTCCCCTCATTATGTGGTACATGGCTGTACATGTGTTCAACACTAAATACATTTTTGACAAATAAAAATGTATCATATACATCATTTCATCCTGTTTATATAAAAATTCATTCATCTATATTCTTTTCTCTTTTCATGGCTATATGTTAGCTTTCATAAATATGGTATCTCATCAGGAATACCTGTATGCATCCATACTAACTTGAATATGTCTTCCTTTTTGATGTCATTGGTTCACATCCTGAGGGAAAACACAGATTTTTATCAGTATTGTGTGGGTTAAAAAATAACCAAGAGCACTACTAACCTAAAAATAGGCTCATGTAACAAATTACTTTTAAGATAGTCTGGAAGTGGGGTTAGAATTGCCAGGTGGAATGGCCACATAGGTCCTTCTAGGAAGGGCTGGAAGTTGTCAAAGTGAGATCCACCCAAAATGGCTAGGAGATCAAAGTAAAAAGAATATCCAAACCGCCTTCTCATCGTGTCTTAATAACTACAGAAAATATGCTTCCAATAACTTTTATGTGTACCTGGGACAGTATTATTGAAGGATTTGCTTTTACCTCATCTTTCTCCTCTAAAGTATGAATACTTTCCAAATATTAGAGGAAGAATTGCAGCACACTAAACCAAACATCAGGTGCACCTTTCAGTGAAGGTCTTAAAAATAGCATGAAGGGAACTAGTGCATCTAGAAAGTGAGAGCACAACAGGCGCTCCATGGAGGAGCAGAAGTAGTACTAGGGGATTAGACAGCATCGCAGGAAGAAAGCATGGGTATAAAGGGAATTCAATGAGCAGCCTCAGAGAAATAACAAGAGAGCAGAACAAAGCCAACTGCAGAGCAGAAAATAAAATGTACCTTGACACATAAAAGAGAATGGCACACGTTAAGAGAAAATTCGTGAAAACAACTGAAAGGGTCTACGAGATGTTTTAGTGGGGTTATTAAAGGTCAAAAGAAATAATGATTTCTGAACCCTGAGAAACTGCAAAATGATAATAGAAGAAAATAGAAGAAAACAGAACAAAGTGGTCAAGAGATCGAGAAAAGTTGCCTGTGTTGAAGTTTGTGCTGTCTCTGGCTATGGAACAGATATCCTCAGAAAACACTGCACTAGTCGTGGAAGTCATAAGATGAATGTGCACCATATCTTCCCATATTTAGGTATTTTCATCTACTTTATGCATTTATGAAGTGATATAGTTAAACTTGAGTATATATGATTATGAAATTAAATTTTAGTTAAAAACCCAAGTCCTGACAAAAATATAGATCATTGTTATTTAGCTTTTTGTCCTCTTGCTTACTTTAAGAAACATATTTAAAGGAACAAATTCTCTACCCAGAAAAAGAATGTTTTAAATTTGTACAAATATTTTGCTTTATTTTGTCATCCAGAATTTCTGTATTTCACAGAGAAGGACTTTGAAAATAAGAAATACACATTTTGTCTTAATTTTTACACAAAAATCAATGGCTACATTTCTGACAAAATGATGATGAAATAAATCCAAATGTTGAAAAGAAAGTTTTTTAATGATGCTTCGATTTCAACAAAAAGTAAATTGCAACATAAAACTGTGATCGGTTTCAAGAAAAACTTGCAAATTCAAGTTATATTTGGCTCAGCAACTTGCATGTAAGTTAAGCCTTTAGTCAGTTTCTACTCTTTCTTTTTTGTAATCATCTTAATTTTGCACATTGATATTTCCATTAGTCTCTTTTTGTATCTTATTTTTCTTTATTTTATTTTGCTGTACGATTATTTGTTTTTATTAGTACATTTTCTTTTTTTTTTCCTTTCTTTCAATTTTTTTGGGTTTTTATTTTCTTTTGTTTTGTGGTGCTGGGGAATTGAACCCAGGGTCTTGTGCTTTTGAGGCAAGCACTCTACCAACTGAGCTATATCCCCAGCCTCTATTAGTGCATTTTAATTATACAAAATGGTAGTGTTCATTGTGACACTCATATATGCACATCACATAATTTTTCCAGTTCATTCAGGAGTCCTTCCTCTTTCCTTTCCCTCCTCTTCTCCCCTGGTCTCCTTCCTCTACTATTCTTGTTTTCTTTCTATTTATTTACATATATGTTGTTTCCCATTGGTACATAGTAATTATACAGAAAAGTGGAATCCACTGTTATATATTCATGCATGCATGTAGCTTAAATTTAGTTGATTTTATTCCCCTGTACTTCCCCTTTATCTTCCCTCTTCCCTCCCCAGATCCCCTTTTTCTACTCTACTGGTCTCTTTTCTATTTTCATTACCCTCTCTTTCCTTTTATCTTTCTAGCTTCTACATGTGAGAGAACATATACTTCACAAATAAGTACAACCACTATGGAGATCAGTATGGAGATTCCTCAAAAGACTAGGAATAGGATTTCTCAAAAGACTCCTTAGTATTTATCCAAAGGAAATCAAATCAGCATACTGTAGTAATATATGAATTCCAATTCATAGCAGTACAATTCCTGATAGCCATGTTGTGGAACCAGCCTAGGTGTCTATCAGAAGATGAATGGACACAGAAAATGTGGTATATGTACACAATGTAGTTCTACTTAGCCATAAAGAATGGAATTATGTCATTTGCTGATAAATGTATAGAACTAAAAACATTATACCAAATGACATAAGCTAGAATCAGAAAGTCAAGGGTAAATACTTTTTCTCATATGCAGAATCTAGAGTGAAGAAAAGAATTTAAAAGTGGATTTACTACTTATTTTGATGACAGAAAATGTCCAAGTCTCAGAGTATATATGTAATAGTATCCAGAATTATTCATTGTATGACTCACTTTTGCAAAAAAAAAAAAAAAAAAAAAAAAAGAGAGATTTATGTCAATCAAGATTGAAATTCATGTTAAGGAAGTCTGGTCCTAAACCATGATGAAGATTTGGGCCTACTTTTTCTTCTATAAGGTGCAGGGTCTCTGGTCTAATTCCAAGGTCCTTGATCCATTCTGAGTTGAGTTTTGTGCAGGGTGAGAGACAGGGGGTTTAGTTTCATTTTGCTGCATATGGGTTTCAAGTTTTCCCAGCAACATTTGTTGATGAGGCTATCTTTTCTCCATTGTATGTTTTTGCACCTTTGTCCAATATGAGAAATCTGCATTTATTTGGGTTTGTCTCTGTGTCCTCTATTCTGTACCTTTGATCTACCTGTCTATTTTGGTGCCAATACCATGCCATTTTTGTTACTATTGCTCTGTAGCATAGTTAAAGGTCTGGTATTGTGATACTCCCTGCTTCACTCTTCCTGCTAAGGATTGCTATAGCTATTCTGGATCTCTTATTCTTCCAAATGAATTTCTTGACTGCTTGCTCTATTTCTATGAGGTACGTCATTGGGATTTTAATTGGAATTGCATTGAATCTGTATAGCACTTTTGGTAGTATGGCCATTTTGACAATATTAATTCTGCCTATCCAAGAACATGAGAGATCTTTCCACTTCTAAGGTTTTCTTTAATTTCTTTCTTTACTGTTCTTTATTCTCATTATAGAGGTTTTTCACCTCTTGTTAGATTGATTCCCAAGTATTTAATTTTTTTTGAGGCTTTTGTAAATGGGGTAGTTTTCCTAACTTCTCTTTCAGAGGATTCATCACTTATGAATAAAAATTCATTAGATTTACGAGGACTGATTTTATATCCCACTACTTTTCTGAATTCATTTATGAGTTCTAGAAGTTTTCTGGTAGAATTTTTCGACTCCTCAAAATATAGAGTCATGTCTTGGCAAATAGTGATAGTATGAGTTCTTCTTTTCCTATTCATGTCCCTTTACTTTCTCTGGTCTGTCTAATTGCTCTGGCTAGAGTTTCAAGGATGATGTTGAATGGAAGGGGTGAAAGAGGGCATCTCTGCCTCGTTCCAGTTTTTAGGGGGAATACTTTCAGTTTTTCTCCATTTAGAATGATGACATTTATCAAGGTTCTTTACAATCTCCTCAGTCCAGTAGATCCACCTTGTCAAGGTGAGAATTATGTAGTTTGTATTTGTCAGCATTGAAATGACCCTGAATGAATGTTTAATATTTTATGATTATCAGAGCAGATCATTTGCAAGCATTTCTTCTTTATTCTATTATTCAATTTAAGTCTCTCATTATTCCTCTCAAAATACTTTACATACACAATTAACTATCTAAAATAGTTTTATCAATTAGGCTACACATCTCAGGGATTCAGTCATATATTTTGGTAAAATAAATGTTTATGTTGTGTATTTTCTTTCCCATAATTAGTGAGATTTATTGATTAAATACCTTTGGGCTTAATTTATATTCCTGATTGAATTGTCTTTCCATAATTAAAATAAAGTACTTATGCTATAGATCCATCTAGGTATAGAGATGATTCCACTGAGTAACAGAGTCTTATTTGCAATGTCTTTTAATTTGGATATGTACTTTATAGGTTAGTATACACACTAATTAAGCTGGAGATATTAGAAGCTCAAAATTTCTATTCTTTATTGATCAGTATAAACTTTTGGCATATTCAGAAATCTATATTAAAGCTTTTTCATGGCCACTTTAATTTCAAGTCTTAAATAGATAATTTTAGAATTTATAAGATTATAGCACAGTACAATTTTATTATAATTAGTTAAAATTATAAAAATGCATAAATTATAAAATGTATACATTTGTTCATTTAATTCGACTCTCACTAATATAGAGAAAATAATTGTTGTATTTTTAAATCTAGATAAGGTTGAAGACATATTCATATGGTTACATTTCACTTAGGTGTTTATAAATTTCCCAGTGTGGAGGTCAATTTCCTAGGAAATCTTCAAGAAAATATCTATTCCTTATTTTTGTGACACTGGGTAATAAAAACTTTGTCTTTTATGCTTTCAACTTCATTTTCTGAAAAAGAAAAAAAGAAAGTTTTCCAATCTGTACTCTATGAAGTCTATGAGATGGATAAATATGAGTTTCTTGAGAATAATTGTGCTGATCTGTAGCTCTATATATGTATTCAGTATGGAGAGAGTCATAAGATATGCAATTTTTACCTTTCACTTTATCAGTAATTATCTAATCATCTCCTTACAAACTTATTGATTCATATCATTCTCTGTGTTCTATTATGATGCCCAAAAAGTGAATTTTTAGAATTTTTGTTGAAAGTATGCTTGTTTGTTGTAGGAAATAAATGTTTTCAAAAGCAGCAATAACTAAAATAGGTCTTAAATCAGAATATCGTCATTTCTTAGAAACAAAAAAAACACACCAAAATCAAAGCAAAAACACTATTCTTGATGTGGCATTTTTCAATATTTCATTGGATAAATTTTACTTAATTTTCAGATAAGGCTCATATACTGAGGCAAGAATATGGTTTGTGTCCCCAAAGGTCCACATGTTGGGACTTGGTTCCCCGGGTCGGGGTCGTTGGGAGGACCTTTAAGAGATGGAGCATGGTGGGAGGTCCCTAAGCCATTGGAGTATTGCAAGGTTTTCATTTGCTCTGCCCCTCCTATCTTCTCTCTGCTCCTGTGCAAGGCACATCACTTGCCTGAGTTCACATGTACTCTGATCCTTGCTCTCTGTTCCATGAGGTGATACAGTCACAGGGTGATCCTCATTGCAGAGCTGGCCCTATCCTGTTTGAACTTTGAACCTCCAGAACTCTGAGCTAAATAAACTTCTTTCTTTTTTTTCTGTTAAGTAGCCTGCTTCAGGTATTTCATTATAGTGACCACAAACTGACAAAAACAGTGTAATCAATTCATCACAAAGAGGAGTTTTCAAATTAAACACTCAGAACTTAAATGGTAAAATAATCATATTAGTTAGACTCCATGTGTTGAAAAAAGTCCTATCTAAATTTCTTCAAGTACAGGGGATTGAATACCGTATGTCATTGAGTTGTTATGTCCTTTTAGGCTTATGTGACAATTTCTTTGACTTTCCTTGCTTTTGATAATCTTAACAGTTTTGAAGAAGTATTGGTTAGGTGTTTTATAAAACACTAATCTTTTGAAATTTGTTCAATTTTTTTCCATGAGGCAGGGATATCTTTGAATATGGACAATACAAAAGTGAATCATGGAGTCAACTGAAGTAAAGATAGCTGAGCCACCAGATGTCAGAGTTGGAAATTAAAACCACTAGCCAAAATGAAAGTAAGAGCCACTATGTTAATCACTTCTTATAATAGTATAAGCAAGAAGACAAAATTGAAAATAAGTTTTCACTCTCCTGTTCCTTTTGCCCTAAGAAACAGCACATGGGTTAAGAGTGAGGTTCATCAGATCCACCTTGTAGATTTTTCTCCCTGCCTGATGGGATTCTTTTGCATGAGACATTCTTCTCCAATTTATTCAATCATTTATTTTTATCAGTATATTTTTGGTAGGTGTTTTGCCTATGTCTGATATTATTTGATTAGTTTGTTGCTTAAATTGTTCCAATTTTGTCCAGTGGATAGGAGAGCTACTTTAAGGATAGCTTTGGAAATGAGAAAGACCTATATTAGGACCACTGAACCAGTCCTGTTAATTCCTAACATACATATATGTGCTAGTCACCATATATGTAGTTGGTGATCTAGCACATAACTCTAGAGGGCACTACTGACATTGTAATCCATCTGAAGTGGAATTTCAATGGCAAAACCAGTGGTGAGAAGGTAGGTATTACAGGAGACTTTGAGGAGTGAGACAATTACCTTTTTCTGTCAATTTACTCTGTGACTGACATCAGGTTTTATATCAACAGCTACTGAGCTTTGATCTATGTTCCTGTGTTTTTTTAGCATATATTTGTTCATCAGTAGGTAATTGCAGATGACTGTTTACACTGAAAGAGATATCAAAGGAAAAAATTTTTATAAAGGAAGCTTCTCCACAACTGAATATAAGATAAATCAAAAGTAAGAAAATATGTTATCAAAAACTTGTGTATTCATTTGCTAAATATAATGAGAAAAGCACTTTTCTCTTGCATATCAAAAGTATAAGTTAGCTTCTCTGGCCTGTTTGTCCCTCCTTTATTTCTTAATATCATTTTAATCATCTGTAGAATGATTTTGAATTCAACAGTTTTTTTTTATTTTCTACCAGTCTATTTCTTATGTATTATATCTTAAGATACTAAGTTATTTTTGTTCAAATATTTCAACACTACTCATTACTTATTATCCATACCTCAAAAGTTTCTGGAACATGACAGACTTTCAACGAAAAACATATTAAATAAATCAGTGCAATGCCATTACATATTTACAAGTAGACACAGGTGACAAACAGTATTACTAAAATAGTACCCCAGCATAGACATATCCACAAAGCAGAAAACCTACTTTCCTTATTGTTTTAACATTTTAAAAGTATTTATGAATAGTTGAAATAATTTTATCATTTCATTGAAAACTTGCTGTATAGTGCCAAAGAATTTACGCTAATGTGATACTTCTTGTGAAAGGGCTAAGCCTCTACCCCACAATATTAAAAAATGTTTAAAGAAAAACTGAAATAATATTTAAGGACAGCAAAAATCTTTCCAAATAGAAGTAGCATTTGAAATAAATCAATACTGTAGAGGGGGAATAGAAAGGGAAGCTTGGTTTTTTTCTTTGCAGAAAGGATATACGTTCCACTTTTCCTATTAAATCATTCTGTCAGAGTTATGAAGAGCTCTAAGAAAATGTTAAACAACACAGAACACACGCACACATATGCACACACAATCCCTCAATGATTGTGGTAAAGCAATATGGGTATATAAGTCTGAGCAACTTGGAAGACCTAGGAGAATGTGCTAACTTTTGTGTCCAGTCTTTGGTTAAATTGAAGTGTGAAACAGATTTATTTGGAAGACCTTAAACTCTAAAGTTGGGCAACCTCTGGAGAAGATAATATTTTACTTTGAGCCTAACAAATTAAAGATCAACCGGGGCCATCTGTGTCTGTAATAAAAACAAATAGCAAAATCATGGCTAGCAAATATCATGGTTAAAAGATGTTGCAGACATAGCTGTCTATAGATGCTGTGATTTACAGACATTTTCTGTTTCCTAGGATGCCGGGGTCCAGCCCTAGCAGGAATTCATGGGTTCCACACCGGTAAACGGGCGCGGGGAGACAGCGTCGGCGATGGATGGAGAATGAAAGACACAGACTCTAGTTCTGGTGCAATCACTCCCACTTTATTCTGGAGAAGGCTGGGTTTATATACATTTTTCTTCAGGCTATAATGACAATCTTGTGGTTAATATTAAAGAAGTTTCAAAGCATAGGCAGAAATTGTTTTTAACAAGGAACAGAAAATTATGAGAAAACAGTAACCTTACAGATTATCCTTACCTATTCACAATTGTTTTAAAATATCAAACTATTATTATCTAAACTCTATGTGACCTAAAACTATTCTTAATATTCTCGTGGTTAAAATAATAGACAAGTAATCTCATGTGACTATCTCTACTAGGTCCATCTGGTTAATATCTGAATTGCTGAGTTAAGGGGTACAGGAGGGCAGCGGTCTCAATTGTAATTGTGTACCAACGTTTATTATAGGGGTGACATATGCTTTGTAGGAAGGAAGGAATGTTATGAAACCTTATTCTCTTACCTCACCATCACACATGAACGAAACCATCGTTAAAATTTAACCAGCCTGTTGGAGACAAAGGCAGATCTACAACTATTTTCTCCAGAGGCTTTCAGGGACTCATTGTACGGTTGCAAAATTATTTTTAATTTTGTTAGTGGTAAAGACCCATTGTTTTTCAGATTGTAGGTAATATTTTCTGGAATTTTTGTTGTATTCCCTTCATCCTCTTAAGCAATTCGTTCAGACTGAAATGAGTAATATATTATCGGAAAAACACAGCAGAGAAAACACCATGCTCCGGAGCAAAACATCCGGCAATTCCTTTTAGGATGAGCCTTTGCAATCATCCTCCAGAGGATCTTTGTCAAGCACTGGATGGAATTCCGGACGCCCCCGCACTAGGATAATACTTGTAATATATTCCTTTGACTCTTTGTTTTGGATAATTTTTCTCTCACTTCATCAATATATTTTTCAGAGCTGGATTTATCATTTAACAAATAGAAGTTTAAGTGAGTTGTAAATTTACTGTTTCTAGTTTATCCCTTTCCTGTTAGGTTAGATGGGAAGGAATTTTTTAAATGAGCACAGGCATTTTTTATGAGATAACACTAGCTATCTGAAATATTTCAAGAAAAACAACCTATTTTAATTTGCACCATAGAGCCACTTTTTCTTTATCCTATCGTTTTAAACTAGCAGTTATTTTATTTTTCTCTTTTAGTTCAAATATTTCATTCTTATCAGAAATTCAACCTAATGTATGAGTGTATGGATGGAACTATAATGCAAAATACAAACAAAAAAACCCCACACAATTAGCAAGAGCAAATTGGTAATGAGCATCTCATACTTCATGGAAACTAATATCTTCTTTCACTGGGATTTTCAACTCCTTCAATGGTATTTGGAAATTGGTGGGGATACTTTCTATAGCTGAACAGAGCTACTTGCATGCTGTGTATAAATGCCAGAGATTTTAAAGTTTCCATATTTGTGGGACAGTAAAATGCCAAACAATAAAGATTATTCCCAACAAAATTTTAGATTCTATCCACTTTTAAAAATTGCTTTGTTTAACCTATGTCCACCAGCTATGCCCTACCTCCCTAAAGTTAACACCCAGTATATTCAAAGTAGGATGGACTTGTTAGTTTATAGTTCTTATGATCTAATTATTTAACTCTTAACATCCCAGCATTAATTCAGGAGCTTTGGGGGTATAACTTATTTCCAAACCATAATACTGTGACTACAAATATTGTAATTTGCAAAAATTATTATCTCCATCAAATTGGAAAGTATGGTCTTCCCTGATAAAACAAAGTTATAGAATATTCAACAATGATGGACGAACCTAGAATTCATCAGACCAATACCATCATAAAGATCTTCTTGATAGCTTTCAGGTTTCTCATGCAAAAAAACATGATCCTATTTAAATTTTCAAAAGTAATCATTCATTTTTTAAAGACTAATATTTAATTTTCCTTTAATGTAAATTAGAGAAACAAAATATACCTATGATTTTACAACACTGATTTCTGAAGATGACCTTGTACCTTTGTTATTTCTCTTCTTCAACATTTTCATTGAGCCAGATATTTGATTGAAAAAATGTAACATTAAAGATGAACTAGATGTGAGGAATTTTCATTACCAAAGTAAAAATTTCCCCTGATTCCCCATGTTACTCTGTATCAGTAAATAAAATTTACTCTCATTTCAAATTTTTTAAAAAGTCTTTTTTCATTTTTTACTTTTAGTGCATATGCAAAAACATGAGAATAGACTAGACCATCATGTCAGAGTGACCTAGAAATAAAGAAGGATCTTCTTTTTTCTATTTTTTGTACTTTTTGTATTTAGTTCTACTGAATACCAGATGGTCTGGAAAGGTAAGATAATGTTAATGAGTCTCAAGATATTGCATGACAATTAGTGCAACAACCAAGGTCAAACTGCTATCCTTCAGCTGTATAAAACAGTTTGATTTATAAATAAGAAAAGGAGAAGGTTGTAAAATATCACTAAGCAATTTTTCTGGAGTACTAATCCACACTATTTTGGGTCCTCTATTGTTCAGAAAAGGATTAACTAAGCAAACTTGGGTTATCCAAATGTTGTATACTACAAGAAATTTTTATTCTTGTGTGGGCCTTGGATATAATCTCTTAGCTCTTGAAATTTCCTGAATAGTAGCAGAGTCTTTTCACCTGAGGCCATAGGCAAAGCCAGTTAATTTATGGCAGTAATGGAGTTTATGGAAGGTTTCTTTCACCATGCTTGTTTATGTTAGCAATAGTGGAACCTTGGATTATATGAGGTATCAGTTTGATCTTTGGAGAGGCTGTAAACTGAAGATGAATGATTTGGAAAACCAACCATGCCTATGAAACTGATCCCCAGTATATCCTTGGACTTCAAGACTTGGTGGACTTCCTTGGTTGGCAATGTTCTATCATCTTCATACTCAATTGTTCAACTTAGCACTATCTCTGTGATTCCAGTTGGAGAGGACAATTGGAAGCTTGTGGCAGGCCTCTCACAAATCCTAAAAACCTTTCATTAAAGTAGATCATAAGCATGAATATCACAGCTTTTCTGAGTGATGTGAATCTTTATAGCAAAATCACTGAATATAAGTGCAGTCTTGGGAACTCTAAATCACATTTATCTATTACTCTTTTCTTTTTCTTTTCTTGCCACTGGTGAAAATATTGTTTTATATGTGCATGTTATAATTATTTGTTAAACATGAAATCAATGTTTAAAAAAAAAACAAGTGTTTGATCTATGCTATATAGTAAATATTATTAGAACTGATACTGAAAAGGAAACACCAAAACAATTCCCAGTAGTAGTTATCTTTCATCATTGAATGTAAGATACTAGCTGTAGGGAATTTTAAAATGTAGATATCCTTAATCTTGATAAGAAATATCCCTTATACTCCTATATTAACAGTTATTTATCACTTTACTGCAGTTGATTTACAGGCAATGATCTTGGGTCATTAAATTTTCTGGTGTGAATACCCTATATCACTTTAGAAACTATTCCACATGTTCTTGAGTGAGTGTATGAAATTGCCCAACAAGCCTTCCAGCACTTTTGTACTCCATATAAATCAGGTATATTCTATTATTTTCAAGATAAAATAATCAATAATTTAAATGTCAAATATTATCCCCATGCTAGATTATAAATTTCAAGTAATTTTAGGTGAGTCAAAATGGTTTCATATTTGGTAAGTGATGAAGCTAAGACTAAGAATCAGGAGTCTATTTGAATGCATCTATACTCTTTGAGCTAATCGGTCAAATTGCATAAGAGATGTTAGGATAAATATACTCAGTTCTTGCTATTAAGGAAGTTGTATCACAGTAAGAAAGAATAAAGAAGTAACCAGGTGTGGTGGTACACACAGCTTGGGAGACTGAGGCAGGAGGATCACATGTTCAAAGCTAGCCTCGGCAACTTAGCGAGGGCCTAAGCAACTTAGCAAGACCCTGTCTCAAAATAAAAAATAAAAAGGCCTAGGGTTGGGACTCAGTGGTTAAGGACCCCAGATTTTAATCCCTGATATAAAAAAAAAAAAGATTAAAGATCAAAAAAATAATTTTATACAGAATGTGTCAAGTTTTAACAATGTGGTATAAAGAGAGTGTTAGTGACTGAGTTTTAGAATTACCTGTTGTAATAATCAAATTTGTATCAACTTCGCTAGGACATGGTGCTCAGGCATTTGATTAGACACTATTCCATATATTTCTGTGGGGTGTATTTGGATGAGACCTATATTGAAATAGGTAGCGTTTGAGGTAAGAAGCAGATTGCCTTCCATAATGTGGGTAGACCTCAGATAAGTTTGAAGACCCGAATGGAACAAAAGACTGATATTGCCAAGCAAGAAGGAATTCTGCAGCACACCACCTTTGGACTTGAACTAGAACCGAGTTTCCTTCCTGCGTGGTTAGCCTGCTGATCTTTCCTTCAGCATTTTGCTTTACTTGCTTCCAGAATCGCATAAATCAACTTCTTAAAATAAAATATTTTCATATATATCTATAATTTTGATTCTAAATGTATCTATATATTTATTGTATCTATATGTAGATGCAAATATAAATTTCTCTGAAGAAAACTAAAATACATATTTTAGTTTAATACTTTTATATTTTCATCCCTTGGCCTGGATTTATATTCCACTTGTCTAAATTCTAAAATTTATCACTGTTTTATTTTTATTTATTTATTTATTTATTTGGTACTATAGATTGAAACTATGGGCACTTAACTACTGAGCCATTTCCCAGAACTTTATTATTTTTTTAATAGAGTCTCAATCAGTTATTTAGGGTGTTGCTAAGTTGCTGAGGCTGGCCTTGAACTGGCAATGCTCCTGCCTCAGTCTTTCAAGCCACTGGGATTAGAGGCCTGCACTGCACCATCACACCTGGCTCTGTCACTGTTTTCTATAAACTAACATAAGTTACTTTTTTCTCAATCAAGACAACTGTATTAGTTTCCTTTTGTTGCTTCAAAAAATAAATAAATTACACAAAGATGTTGGGTTAAAAACACTAGAAATTTTTTTCTCACTCATTGTTCTTTTTTAATTTTTTTATTGATTTTTTAATTTTTTACAAACTGCATTTTGATTCATTGTACACAAATGGGGTACATCATTTCATTTCTATGGTTGAACATGATGTAGATTCATACCATTCGTGTAATCATACATGTACGTAGGGTAATGATGTCTGTCTCATTCCACCATTTTTCATATTCCCCTCCCTCTCATTTCCTTCTGCATAATCTGAAGTTCCCCCATTCTTCTCTCACCCCATCCCCCACCCCCATCATATATCATTCTCCACTTAACAGGGAAAACATTTGACCTTTGGTTTTTTGGGATTGGCAAATTAGGACAACTCTAAGATCTCATCTAACTCCAATTAGAATGGCTATTATCAAGCACACAAACAATAATAGATGTTGGCGTGGATGTGGGGGAAAAGGCATACTTTTTCATTGCTGGTGAAGTTGCAAATTGGTGCAGTCACTCTGGAAAGCAGTATGGAGAATCCTCAGAATACTTGGAATGAACCCACCTTTTGACCCAGTTATATCACTCCTCCATTTATACCCAAAGGACTTAAAATCAGCATACTACAGTAATACGGTCACATCAATGTTTATAGCAGCTTAGTTCTCATAGTTCTTGAGACTCTAAGTTTGAAATGAATCTTACAGAGCTACACTCAAGGTTTCAGAAGGGCTCCTTCCTTCAGAAGCCTCCCAGAGAGAATTTCTTTCACGTTTTCCTGATTCTGTGGTGGCCTTCATTTCTTAGCTTGCGTCTCATCCCTCCAGCTTCTACCTTCATTGTAAGGAAACTTGTGACTACATTCAGGACACATCCAGATAGCCAGGATAAAATATTCCTAAGATTCTCTATCATATCTACAGTTCTGTTTTCTGTGTAAGTAATATTCATGGATTCCAGAGATTAGAAGCTGGATATCCTTAAAAATGTCTGTTGCTTAGATATCCTACCCCTCAAACTGCCCTCCATGTTGATAATCATAAATATAAATAGCTTTGATCCATTAAAATAAAGGTGTAATACAAAGATTAAGGGATACAAGTATTAAATATATATTTCTACACTATGAACAAATATTTTAAACATAATTTGTTAGAAAAATATAAATAATTCCCTATATTACTGTTACTACTATTATTTTTAACTGTTACTGTGATTAGTATTAAGGAATTCTTTAGACTATGAACAAGAAAAATAGCAAAACTATCTATCATTTACTTAATCTCTTTGTAAAGTACAAAAGGTTAAAATTATTTTTCATAATTTATCTCTATTAAATGGGTCTAGGATGCAACATTTTGTTTTTATTGTAAACAAATGGGATACATGTTGTTTCTCTGTTTGTTCCAATCTCTAAAAACCAAAGGACAAATGATCTCACTGATAATAGGATGCACATTTTTATATCCAGTCAAAT
This sequence comes from Sciurus carolinensis, assembly GCF_902686445.1. Lineage (NCBI taxonomy): Eukaryota > Metazoa > Chordata > Mammalia > Rodentia > Sciuridae > Sciurus > Sciurus carolinensis. The sequence continues at coordinate 95,632,144 of NC_062224.1, forward strand.
GAGATACTGCTCATCACCCAGATCTTCAGGTGAGCTCAATTACCTATTTGTGTCTTCTTGATTTAGAGGAGTTATTTGACCAAAATTCATTTTATTGAAATAAGAAACATGAAAAATTGAATCCTAAAGATTTTTTTCAAAATATTTAATTATAATCTATTTGAATAGAAATATAATTATAAGTTATCTATTATCTTTAAAACATAGACAAAGAATAAATATAGTTTTGCTATATTTGGAATCCCAAATTTAAAGATTTCTCTTATATTTATTTTCTATTTCAAATCTCTGGACTTGTGTCAAATTTCTATATAATTCCTCCTCCCTCACATTATTTAATATGAAATTCAGAGTATATATGTTACTGGAAATGATAGATTGGGGTTTTGGTTCAGTTCTCTTGCACAGAACTACTGTAAAAGCTGGACAAATATTAAAATACTTCCTTTATTAATGAAACTATGAATTGTCAAGTCAGAGAAAAAATATGAAAATCTGTGAATTTCTCTTGACTCTCTTCTGATGGGTTAGAGTTATTGAATCTCCAGTGTTTTCAAATAAGTGCAGCAATGACAGAAAAGGAAGAGAGAACACTCTTCAACTTCAAGAAAAATCGTTACCAGAAGCACCTTAAATAACTTCCCCTCAAATCCCATTGAACACAACCTTTCAGTGAGAAGAGGTTGGGAATTTAGTTATCAAGAACATGGACTACTAGGTTAATCCTGATTCACACCCCAGGGAAGGGCTCATTGAATCTTGAACAAAATTGTGAATTTTCTTGTAGGCAAAGTAGGATGGTAGGAAATTTATTTGGCTAAGAGCATATAGATAGTGATTTTCTCCAATACTTTAATTTTTTGAGTTTGTATAGAATTGGTCCAGGGAAATACATAATAAAGTTTGTATTTTCTGAAAATTCAAATATTTTAGCCATGTTTTTACATCTACATGTATTTATACCTACAGAAATAGAATATAATGCTTATAAGTTGAACATCTAGAAACAATTCTTTTAAAGACAGCAAGAAGAAAATGGTATCAATATTGTGTAGTGTTATGATTTTAAAAATGAAAATGAAAACTAAAATGAAAAATGAAATTTAAAACTAAAATGAAAAACTAAAATTTAAAAATGAAAAATGAAAACTACACAAAAATGACAGAAGTTGATAACAACATTTATTTTTGATAATTACATGATATGCTAAAATATTGAACATTAATAATTCAAATTCATTTTAATTTTATCACATATATTATAAGTAATTTGACTAGGCATCTAAATAAAAATAACTAATGGAAAAACAAATGATTACACAAAGGAAGTTAAAATCCCTCAGTTCCTTTATCCATTCATATGTTTTAAGGGCATCTAGGTTGTCATTACCCTATGTACATGTATGATTACATGAATGGTATGAATCTACATCATACACAACCATAGAAATGAAAAGATGTATCCTATTTGTGTACAATAAATCAAAATGCAATCTGTAAAAATAAAAAAAATATTTTTAAAAAAAGAAAAAAAAAATACCACTTCCTTAAAAGTCAAAATTTACCAAAATTCATACAAGGAGAGATAGCTCATGTGAACTAGTCTTCTAGCTATGCCAGAAACCTAATAAAAAAAGAAAGCACAAAAAGTTTGGCAACACATAATGCTAGCAAGGGTATACAGAAACCCATTCATTAGTGATAAATAAAGATATATCGTAATTTGTAAGCACTAACTAGAATATAGTTACTAAAGTATACCAAAAATAAATCAGAAATTATTTTAGAGAAAGTTATATCAAATTCAAAATCCCTACTTTTTTTTACTAAAAGTATTAACTTCTATGAAAGTTTCTACAGCTACATTTGAATATAAAAATAAAGTTTTATGCAGTGAAATTGTATAGCAGTGTGTCTGTATGCATAACAATATAAACTGATATCTATTTATCTAGAGACCTAACACAGAATATTATACAGTTGTTACATTTTATGTGCTAGACCTGTGTAAAAAATATGGGGATATTTTCTTGATATATTTTGGGGATGAAAATAAACACATAAAATTTTAAGGAAATATGATTGTCTTTTGTATCATGTTTGTGTTTATTTCATTTAAAATTTCTCATGTTTTTTGATTGCTCCTAAAGATACATTAAGGTTTTAATGAATAGGACCATATATCTGATGTACTTGTATTGCATAGATAAATGACTTGCATATAATATCAACAATTATTTTTAAGTTTTATTATTTTGTTTATCCACTTGAAATATCAAATAAAAATTAGGAATACAGTGCAGTTTAATGTTAGGGCAACTTTTTAAATTGAAGTACATCATTTTACCTTGCTCAATCTCAATTTAATTTTATGCACAAGTGATTGTTGCCCTAAGCATTTGTACAATAAAATAAATACTTTACACATCACAAGTCACCATTGCATGAGTAATTTTTATATCATACAGATATTATCTAAAAATAGTGAAAAAATAAGTATAATGCATGTTATATCAACAAACTCTATACCAGTTTCAAACTATAATTTTTTTAACATCATTTTGGGGACAAGTTTATCAAAATTTGTTTTCTAACGTGGTTTTCTTGAAATTATTACTGCTTAATTGTTACAATAATGTTGGTTCTTTATTTTTTAACAAAATGCTACTATGCAGCATTCTTTCAAATGCCAAGCTATTGTGATAGGAACTAACATGGCAGAATAGAATTTATTTGATAGTATCAATAACCTCAATGGGTTCAACTGAATTTTATTTCCATTTTACCATTTTTATTTGTGTATATAAAAATGCATATCTTTGCCTCTCATGGCCAAGTTAAATTTTGTGTTTTTTTATCATAATTTGAAATTTTAAATTACTCGTCGTCACATGAGGTTTAAATTCACAGTGTAATTCTTTTTGACATGTTAATATTATCTCTTTGAAGTTCAGTTGTATTCTTGAATAGTAATAGCCGTTGAAACTGAATAAATGAAAATAAATGCTATATAATATTTTTTACAAAGTGCTGTTGACCCAGACAAAATTAACCTAAACCAACCTCCTAACTTGAACTGAGTTTGCTCCAAACGGCCTCCACATAGAGTGAACTACAGCTTAGCTTAATGGGCAAGTACAATGTAATCAAACAAAAGTATGCTCTTTGAGCTAAGCAACTGAATTTCAGTCAATCACAACAGTCAACCCTTCAGCCAATTTGCTAAAGGCTGGTAAATAAGGGCCAATAAGTCAACCGCCAAAGTGAGACAGTAAGGAAATTTTTCTCTTTTTTTTTTTTTTAATTGTAAACAAATGGGATACATGTTGTTTCTCTGTTTGTACATGGTGTAAAGGCATACCATTTGAGTAATCATAAATTTACATAGGGTAATGTTGTTTGATTCATTCTGTTATTTTTCCCTTCCCCCCACCCCTCCCATCCCTCTTTTCCCTCTATACAGTCCTTCCTTCCTCCATTCTTGCCCCCCTCCCTAACCCTCACTCTAACCCTAACACTAACCCCTCCCATCCCCCATTATGTGTCTTCATCCACTTATTAGTGATATCATTCGTCCTTTGGTTTTTTGAGATTGGCTTATCTCACTTAGCATGATATTCTCCAATTTCATCCATTTGCCTGCAAATGCCATAATTTTATCATTCTTTATGGCAGAGTAATATTCCATTGTGTGTATATATATATATATATATATATATATATATATATATATATATATATATATATAAATGGTATTTTCTTTATCCATTCATCAATTGAAGGACATCTAGGTTGGTTCCACAATCTGGCTATTGTGAATTGAGCAGCTATGAACATTGATGTGGCTGTGTCTCTGTAGTATGCTGATTTTAAGTCCTTTGGGTATAGGCCAAGGAGTGGGATAGCTGGGTCAAATGGTGGTTCCATTCCAAGCTTTCTGAGCAATCTCCACACTGCTTTCCAGAGTGGCTGCACTAATTTATGAATCTTTGGAAAGAATAATTAGGAAAACTACCCCATTCGCAATAGCCTCGAAAAAAATAAAATACTTGGGAATCAATCTCACAAAAGAGGTGAAAGACCTCTACAATGAGAACTACAGAACACTAAAAAAAGAAATTAAAGAAAACCTTAGAAGATGGAAGGATCTCCCATGTTTTGGATAGGAAGAATTAATATTGTCAAAATGGCCATACTACCAAAAGTGCTATATAGATTCAATGCAATTCCAATTAAAATCCCAACGACATACCTTACAGAAATAGAGCAAGCAATTATGAAATTCGTCTGGTAGAATAAGAAACCCGGAATAGCTAAAGCAATCCTTAGCAGAAAGAGTGAAGCGGGGGGTATCGTAATACCAGATCTTCAACTCTACTACAAAGCAATGGTAACAAAAATGGCATGGTATTGGTACCAAAATAGACAGGTAGATCAATGGTACAGAATAGAGGACACGGACACAAACCCAAATAAATACAATTTTCTCATACTAGACAAAGGGGCCAAAAACATGCAATGGATAAAAGATAGCCTCTTCAACAAATGGTGCTGGGAAAATTGGAAATCCATATGCAACAAAATGAAACTAAACCCATATCTCTCACCATGCAGGAAACTAAACTCAAAATGGATCAAGGACCTCGGAATCAGACCAGAGACCCTGCAGATTATAGAAGAAAAAGTAGGTCCAGAGCTTCAACATGTTGGCTTAGGACCAGACTTCCTCAACAGGACTCCCATAGCACAAGAAATAAAAGCAAGAATCAATAACTGGGATAGATTCAAACTAAAAAGCTTTCTCTCAGCAAAGGAAACTATCAGCAATGTGAAGAAAGAACCTACAGAGTGGGAGAAAATCTTTGCCATTCATACTTCAGATAGAGCACTAATTTCCAGAATCTATAAAGAACTCAAAAAACTCTACACCAAGAATGCAAATAACCCAATCGACAAATGGGCTAAGGAAATGAACAGACCCTTCACAGAAGAAGATCTACAAGCAATCAACAAACATATGGAAAAATGTTCAACATCTCTAGTAATAAATAAGAGAAATGCAAATCAAAACCACCCTAAGATTCCATCTCACCCCAATTAGAATGGCGATTATCAAGAATAAAGCAACAACAGGTGTTGGCGAGGATGTGGGGAAAAAGGTACACTCATACATTGCTGGAAATTTCTCTCTTTTCTCCTGTATTTCTGGTTATAAAGGTAGCTGACAAGATAGTAAGAGGGGCCTTCGGAAACTGATTCTGGAAACATTTTTTTCCTTACTCAAGTATTTAACTTTGTTAAATTAAACCAGTCTCCCTTTCTATTTTAACACCCTTCACTTGCAGTGCCATTAAAGGGTTAGTTTTGTGATATAAACATTTCTACATCTATGAAAATAAAACCAAACATTGGACACAAAGATCTTGCCAACAATATTTTCAGTCAGCATTTTATTATCAATTTGAATTTACTGAATAATTTTTATTTGTTTTCTAAAACATAATTGTTGTTGCACATTTATGGCAAAAGAATTAAAATATAGATGAAGTTGAAATATGAAAAATTACCTCTTCTTTGTATTTAATCTATAAAATTACTATCATTTATCCCCTTATCTGTAGATGTAGAGTTTGTTATTCCTTCTTTTTTATTTTAAAATTACCTCAAAGAATTGAAAGCTTAGAACTAATGTAAATTAAGCTATATACTAAGTTTTTGTGACTTATATAATTTGCCCCAAAACACAGGTAAGTAATTAGAATAATTATCAAGATTCAAAGTAAGCTGTTCACTGTAAGCTAACACACACACACACACACATATATATACATAATACATAATTTATATATATATATATATATTTATAAAATATATAATTTTTGATACCAGAGATTGAACCCAGGGCAACTAACCACTAAGTCATCCCCAATCCTATTTTTATTTTCTACTTCGAGGCTGACTTTGAACTTGTGATCCTCCCATCTCATCCTCCAGAGCCTCTGGAATTACAGACTTATCTGTGACACTGGGTCTGACCTAACATACACTCTCTTAAAATGATATCAGGTCAACATGATTCTGATTCTTGGATCAAGGCAAAACCTGACTTTTTAAAAGTCAATTCCATGCGTCTCATATACTTGTTTATTTTTTAAAATATGTCACACGTGCATGAAAAATATATTATCTTTATTGTCTTTACCAAATTGACTGAATATAAACTTTGAAATTTGGGATTGTTGTAGAAATAATTACAGATAAGTTGAAAGTCATTTCTTTATTTTTTCTTATTTTGTTTGTTCTTTTTTAGATGTACAAGACAGTAAAGTGTATTTTGACATATTATCCATACATGGAGTGTAACTTACTCTAATTAGAATTCCATTCTTATGGTTGTACTTGATGTGGGATTTTACTAGTTGTGTATTCATATATGAACATAGAAAAGTTATGTTCAATCAATTCTACTACTTTTCTTATTCCCTTCTCTCCTTCCCTCCCTTCCTTTTGTCTAATCCAATGATCTTTCTACACTTTCCTCTTCTGCCCCTCATTGTGTGTTGGCATCCACATATCAGAGAGAACATTTGACCTTAGGATTTTGGGGGCTGCCTTATTTCACTTAGCATGATAGTCTCTAGTTCCATCCACCTGCTGGCAAATGCAATAATTCATTCTTCTTTATGGCACAGTAATATTCTTGTGTGTGTGTGTGTGTGTGTGTGTGTGTGTGTGTGTATCGCATTTTTTTGTCCACTCATCTGTTGAAAGGCACCTACATTGGTTCCATAGCTTTGATATTGTGAATTGAGTTGCTAAACCATTGATGTGATTGTGTAACTGTAGTATGCTAATTTTAAGTCCTTTGTGTATATATCAAGGAATGTGATAAGTAGGTCAAAAGGTGGTTCCATTCCAAGTTTTCTTAGGAATCTCCATATTGTTTTCCAGAGTGGTTTGCAGTCCTACCAGAAATTTATTTTTACTTGTATTCTTGATAATTGCCATTTGACTGGAGTGAGATTGAATCTCAGTATGGTTTTAATTTGCATTTCTGTAATTGCTAGAGATGTTAAACAGTTTTTCATAGTTTTGTTGACCAACTGTGTTTCTTCTGTGAGTGACTATTCAGTTCCTTTGCCATTTATTGATTGGGTTATTTGACTTTTGGTGTTAAGTTTTTTGAGTTCTTTGTATATCCTGAATATTAATGCTCTATCTGTGGTGCAGGTAGCAAAGATTGTCTCCCATTCTGTAGGCTCTTTTTTCACATTCTTGATTGTTTTCTTTTCTGTTAAGAAACTTTTTAGTGTGGAATCATCCCATTTATTGATTCTTGATTTTATTACTTATGTTAGAAGTCTTATTGAGGAAGTAGGTTCCTAAGATGACATGATGAAGAATTGGGCCTACATTTCTTCCTGTAATCACAGGGTGTCTGGTCTAATGCCTGGGTCATTGATCCACTTTGAGTTGAGTTTTGTACAGGTTGAGAGATAAGAATTCAATTTCATTCTACTACATATGAGTTTCCAGTTTTTCTACCACAGTTTGTTGTACAAGCTATCTTTTCTCCGATGTATGTTTATGGAGTCTTTGTCTAGTATATGTTAAATGTATATATGTGAGTTTGTCCTTGTGTCTTTTATTCTATTCCATTGGTCTTCAGGTCTGTTTTGGTGCCAATACCACATCATTTTTGTTACTGTAGCTCTGTAGTGTAATTTAAAGTCCAGTATTGTGATGACTCCTGCTTCACTTTTCTCACTAATAATTGCTTTCTCTTTTCTGGGCTTCTTATCATTCATGTATATCTTATAATATGGTGAAGATTTTTTAGTCATTGTCTCATAAACATTTAAAAAATAATAATCATTGCTTTTCTTTTTACATATTAGATTATTTCTTACTGCTGTTCATCTAAATATTACCCTACTTATGTTCCAATTTTCCTTAAATTTGTTACCCATTGTTGATTTATATATATGTGAAATTCTATTGATATTTGAAATTTCTCTTACTTTACTTTTAATGTTAATATTTAACATTAGAAATTTTAACTTCATAGGTATTTTCAAATTTCTTTGAAAGTTCATTATCTAATGTACATTAAGTACATTACCTTAAAAAGAACAAATAAATAATAACATGTAAACAATCACTAAGGTAGTTTGTGTTTAAATAAAATAGTCATAGTTTAGTTTGTGTATTAGTGTGTTGGAAAAAAATAAACTGACATATCACAGATATTTGAAACTCAATAAAATTTTATTCTGTATTTACTCAGTTTTAGCAAAGCCATTTGCAGGGGACTATAACAAGTATTCTCTCTGTTTAGAGGTATTATAGGTAAAAACATTACATTATGAATTATGATAGCATATAAGTACTAAATATACTATCAGTATGTAGTCATTGGATATTCAGTCAAATTAGATACTTTATTTTACCAAAGACAAATGTTTTTTCTAATAAATGAATAATAGTACAGTAATAATTATAAAGGTCATGACTATTACAGTATATGGAGAGATTAGAATAAGAATATGCATGACAGAGAAATGGATATGGATTGACAATATTCCTGGTCCACAGTTTAAACACAAAATAAAGATTAATTTTATAGGACATGGACAGTGAAGACTTTTGCCAATAAAATTAGATAGATCAAATTAGCCTTTTCTGTAGTTTTGGATTTTGACCAATTCCCCATGAATATATTATATTTTACAGCTAAAACTTTAGCTCATAATTTAAGCTAACCATCAGTTGTGCATGTTTATCTTTTCTGTTTTTGAGAACATAGCAAACTTATTCATGTTTTACTGAAATAAAACTATTGGATAAGTATACAAAGACTTAAATGTCTTATTTAACATATGTGTACATATATACATATTTTTATATATACTCTTCAACTCATTGTAAAACATTTATTATATTTTTCAGATACTCTGGTTCAAAAGACCAGCTGTGTTTTACTATTTTAGGTATCACTATATTATTTATCCATTATTTTTTAATATCTAAAATTATCTACATTAAATCTTTTCCTCTACATATTCTTCTTAAATAGGACAGTTGCTATATACTTCTATTGCTTTGTTGCAATATAAGAATATAAGAATAAGTATCATATTTCCTATAGTATAATATGAAGCCATATCACAATGGGATGCAGCAATTTTAGAAAATTACTGCAGTAATTTTACTCTGGATAAAATTAGTTGTGTTAGGTTACTAATATTTACAAGCATTAATCACACACTTCCCTTATTTTAAAGTAGTTTATTCAATTATGCTTTTGTACAAATCCTTCCAGTACTTTTGAATTCCCTGGATGGAAAATGGCATTTAATAATATTTTGGTTAAGCAAATTAATAATATGCTTTTCCCAATATAAGATCATTTCAAAGCACTAATCTGAACTTACAATCACAAGGTATACTGTCAATAGAGGTGAGACCCAATTGCCAGTAAGGGCATGAAGATTTAAGCTGCAGACTAGTCTAATTGGCTTAAGAGGAACAGTGAATAGACACAGAGTATAACTTGCAAAAAGGGTATATTTTTGAAATCACAAGAACAATTCACTGGTGTTATCAATTTATAATTTTTTAAAAATTTTCCTATATTTGGCTTTCAGTCATTTATAACAATTATCATATTTATCTGTATAGTTTTCTCTTCAAACTGAGTCATATTAAGTTGCTTATTGACAGTGGAGTAAGATGGGGTAAGTTTTATTTAAGAGTTTAAAAGTTTATGTTATCTAACTCTGATAGTCTAGTATATCTACATACTTAGTAGAAGTAATTCAATAAAAACCCCAAACCTTATTAAACAACCCCAAAGCATCTACAATGAAAATTTTGGAATGCTTTCTTACTTTATATTCTCTTTCTTTATGGTACATCTATTACCTATTTTATCAGTAAATATGTGGTCAAAGAAGGTGAACCAGTAAGATACTATCTTGAAGGATGAATCATAGGGAGCTGGCTGACACAACTGTAGAACTAAAGAAACCCAAATTATATAAAGGAAAGATTTCTGGAAAGAAAATATACCAAGTAGGCTGGAATTCCATTGATGGTGCCCAAAGTTGTTGTCCACTGGTGGAACTTTCTTCTTTTTATGCCTTGAGAAAACTTTAGCATGGTTTATAAAACCTTTCACATGATTCAGTTAAGCACATTCAGAAAAATTTTCTTAAACACAACTAAAATTTGAACTCTAAATATTATTTTCATAGCAGCACTTAGATTATTCAGCTGGGGAAAACAACCTAAACAAATTGACTATTAAAAACCATCATATTTATCCATTAGTTTCTTCATATTACTGTAATTCTAAAATGCAAAATTATGTTTTTATTTGGCTTATGAATGCAATTATTTTTCAAATATAATATAATTTATAATATCTCAATAAACATCATATGGATATGCCATTATTTGGTTAATCATTTGTTTCATATTGTACCAAAGTAGTTTTTAATTTTTCACTATCAGAAAAAACAACCTGATACTGTATTCTGAATATATTTTTGTATAAAACATTATCAGCTTTCTCATTCTTCAATAAAATATGTATCTAGAATGGCATTATGGGGCAAGGATTATGGGCATGTTAATTTTGTATTTCATATTGTTGCTATTAATTTTGAATATATACTCAATACTCTGTAGAAACTCAAGACTTTCTCTTCTCCACATTTGTCTCTCTTCTTAAAATTATTTAGGGGCAGGGCTGTAAGAGAAGAATGGAGGAACTTTGGATTGTGTAGCAGAAAATGAGGGGGGAAGAGGAAGAGGAGGAAAAATAGTGGAATGAGACAGACATCATTACCTTATATGCATGTATGATTACACAAACGGTGTGAATCTACATCATGTACAACCATATAAATGAAAAGTTGTATCCCATTTGTGTACAATGAATCAAAATTCAGTCTATCAAAATAGAATTTAAAAAAATATCCTACAGCAAAGGCTAAAGTTATATGCTCTATTAGGCTAAAGAGTACAATTTTGTTTGGGAAGATCTAAGTAGGTATAACCTTTTATATATGTTGGACTGTTAAAAGATTTGTTCTTCTGTGATCTCTGTACTTTTGTTGTTCTTGGTGATTTGTGTTTTTCTTTTTCTTCTTTGAACCACAAAGAAGCAAAGTAAGTATTGCAAAAAATTAACTGAAGGATCACATTTGGTGGCTCTAACTTTTAGGATGTGAAAGAGTGGAAAAGTCCTTAAGTCATTTAATAATAAATACAAATTGTGAATAAGCATGTAGAAAAGTATTTGCATTAGTAATCAAATGAAATAAAGATGATGAAACACAAAGATATCCTTACAGGTAAAATTACTAGTATCACAAGGGAAGAGCTTGGAGTCCAGTTTGTACATTGCTAATATGAGTGAATATTGATAAACCATTGCAGAAACTATTTAGTAAACATCACTAATATTGAACTACCTGTCGCTATGATACAACAATTTCATTTTTAGGTATATATTAAACTGAAATCTTTGGACATATATATTAGAAGACATATGCAAGAATATGCATGATGATAATATTTCCAAGAACTGCAAATTTCAAAAACAGACAAAGCTAAAGACCAGTTTTAGAGATGCATACTTAAGTGAATTAACCCTAAAAATTCAAAAGCATAGTCAACATAAATTAGTATAATAGTTAAATTTAGTAAGGAAAGAATATTGCTAGGAGGAAACAAATGGAAAATTCTTGATGGTTGACCATATTTTATGAAGAGTTTCTTAGAGTGAAGATTTTATGAATGCTCACATTATAAAACATTAAACTGTATAATTATCTTGATATATTTTCTATAGGTATGCTGTATTTAAAAACAAAAAGTTATATATTGGGCAAAAATGCTGTCTTTAAAAGTCATTCACAGTGAGTATGTTATTCAATTTATGTTGTTCTCATTTAATTTCCATGTAGTTATTTGGTAGGAGTATTGACTTATGATGGGAAATTTTTTCCGCATCCCTTCATGTAACACTTATTTTTGAAGTTTGCTATGATGGTCAAGTGTGATTGTAGGCAATCAAGACTTAGCAGTGAAGAGTTAGAGTCTCTGTCTTCACAGAGTTTGTAACTACTCTTTCTACCTAGTATGTTCTTTAGAAAGTACATAGTTTTATGATATGTCATTTTGTCCATTGAGAATAACTTTATTATAATTGTACTGGTAAAATTAATAAAATGATTTGTGTTGACTGATATTTTTTCAGATTCAATACTGTGAGAGGCAGAGATATTACTATTATCTATATGTTAATTTTTCAGTCTTATAACTGGTGATTTATAAAAGTTCCTTGCCCTATCAAAAGATCTAAAGAAATATATACCTATTTTCCTCATGTAATTTATTTTCTCTACAAGGAAAGAGATCATTATATAGCAAAATTATCATTTCTATGTGATTTGTTTTTGGTGTAATCATTTCTAAAAAGTCTCTGAATAAATTAGAACAGAGTAAAGGACCCTAGGAAATTCAGTTGCCTATGTGATGACTTTCAAGTGACTTAATAGAAATACCATTTTGACTTTTTCTTCATCCTTTTAAAGCAATGTAGATCTGTGAAGATGAACTATTTATGTTACTTGTCAATGGTGTATATTTTCTAAAAAAATAAATAACTTGCTATTTTCTTTAAAATTTTTACAAAAGTTTAGATTTCCATTGAGTTCTAATGCAGAGAACAAAATCTTGATCACTAAATTGTAATAATATTATTATTTTTAAATACAAATATTTTTTCATATAAAAACATTGAAAAGGACTATTTTTTTAACAAGCTTAATAAATGACAGATAATCCTCCAATCGCTCTTAATCCTTTAAGGGTAGACAGAGTACTATCACCTTGTTTTGTAATGAAGTCCACTATATATTTATTATTAAAAACATGCTGCTCATTTTTGACTCTTAATAAAACTCATAGCATTAAAAAAAAAACAAAGTTTTCTGTGATGATTTGAGTACTCATTTTTATTTTATTTTCTTCCAATAGTTCTTGTGAAATTGAGCATGTGGTTCATTCTTGCCCAGAGTGACATGAGGGGAGAGATCTAAGGACTTCTAAAAGGGTTAGATTATCTCTAAGAAGGAAACCTAGGACTGGGTACTGGTGCTATTATATAAGAATGTAAAATGTGCAACTATCTGAAAACCATAAAAAGGGATTGTCTTTGAATGAATGTTTGTTAATGATAAGCATCATATCAACTGGTTTAATGTGCAACATGTGTCCAATGATCTTACTCTTTAAACTTGTCTTTTATAAGTACTTCTTATATTCCTTATTGTACTTTTCAATTTATAAATTTCTTAAGCTGACTTGCTTAATTATTTTTAAGTTTCATTGCAAGAGATATTGATGCCCATTCTTTTTTATTCCATTTAAATAAAAAAAAAACATTTATTGAGTGTTTGTAGTTTGCCAAGAACTCCTCTAGACAAAAGGAGCAGAAGAGAACAAAGCATACATGAATATTAGTTAGAGGCACAATTAGGCAATAAAATATAATACATTTGTATGCAAGGTATGAAAATCTGAAATATTAAGTGACAATACTGTCACTTAAAAGCATTATATTTCATATTCGAGCACTATTACAATAAAGTAACATTTATACTTCTAATATATATTAATTTTTCTTTATGACAAATCAAAATTATTGGGCAAAACATAGAAAAAGAATTCAGCTGGAATTCAGGCCAACAAGTAGAATATCTAAAAACAGGTTTTGAAATTTAAGTAAGACTAATCAATAAGAAAAGAATGATCTGAAGCATTTTAATGAGAAACAATATATAATATTTTAAAATTCATTGAACCAAAAATGTGAACATCTGATCTTTTTTCTTGATATAGTAGATATGAGATTTTCTCCCACTGTTGGATATCATAATGATTCTATTTCTTATAAAATATTTATTTCAGAATGTTAGGAAAATAAGATTGGAAAATAAGGACATTCTTTTAAAACTACATAGAATAGAATAGGTATAAAATATCATTAAGTACACCATCAGAAGCACAAGAGGCACTGTCTGATTTAGAGCTAGTTACAAGGGAATAAGTAGGAAAAATGTTAAATACATTCACCTATGAAGGTGACAATTTTCAAGCCTCATTAAAATCACTTATATCCTACCAGGAAAAAAGTCCCATCTGGCTACCACTTTCCACTGTCTAAGGTCTGTGTACTCGGGTAATGAAATGGGAGAGAGGGTTCTGCTGCTGCCACAGAGAGCTGGCTGTGTGGCTGATGTAAACATGTGTCCCTTGCTCCGTCTACTGAGGTGTGTGAAAATATATTCACAATTATGTAATTTGTTCTTTCTGTAAATAAGCTTATTTACACATCTCCAAACTATCTTTCATTTAATTTGTTTCTGATATTATTTTTTTTTCACACACATTGGTGCAGAGTGTAATAAAATAATCACACAAGGAACTTCCAAATGAGATCAGTAATAGAATTAGAGAGGGAAAAATGATACAGTAGCAATGCCAAAAGATGGAATACAGGAAGGAAACCAAGGTCAATCACAACAAAATCACCAAGAGCTGAATAAGAATCAGTGATCAAAAACACAGGCAGACAGAGGAAGCAAGCAGAGAGAGTAGACAGGAGCCAGGAAAAAATGTTGGCCTAGTGTGATTAATTTTGCTAAAGTGAATTTGTTCAGATTTGAGGCTAATTTGAAGAGTTCTGGAGTACATTTACATCCCTGGTGGTTCATATTTTTTTGTTTTTCTAAAGGTATGCATCCTATGAGACACACATCTTTAAATATATAATCCTGAATGCTAGAGTTCTTTGAATACAGTCAGGTAATCAGTAAAATTGCTTTTTGTTCCATATTAATTGCTTTAGCATCAATGGTTTTAAAAAGATGAATAATGCCAAGCATTTTAAATATATATCAAAATAAGATTTTGAACCAAATCTATTACTGTGTGGTTCATAATTCTGTTGGCATATCCTTAAACCAATCAAATGCATTCTGAACACCTTTCATTTGTCAAAACATTATATTTGCAGTTTAAAAAGAACAAAAGATAAACATATAGTGTTTAGTTATACATTAGCTAAGAAAAGGAAAATAATAGGAGGGACAGTAGGTAAGTTATATTATTTAAGAGGAAAGAATGAAAGAATTGTATAAGCAATTGAGTATAAGAATACAATAAAATGAAATAGCAACCATTTATTTAAGATTAATATAATTTCCCTGAGAATTATTGGTCATTTACATAATCAAAAAAGGATGGATGACACATGGTGATATGGAAATAACAATTCTGAATTTCAAAATGGTGATTGTTGAATGAATGCCTAAGTAATCAGAAATAGAGACAAAAATACAAGGTTTCCAGCAAAATATATACTTGGAGATTATTTGTTCTACAAATGTTGATTTCATGATTCTTTTTCAATTTTCTTTTGCATATTAATATTAGATGGTAGCAGGGAGATAACCAGGCAAATGAGATATAAGAAAATTGAAGACATGAAAATCTAAAGTGATATGTCAGGATTTCCTCTGAATTTATTTTACAATATCTCTGTAGCTTTAATTTCCATGGATTAAAAATGTTGACTGGACTATCTATATACAGGTTTTCATTTCCTCTTGCTTACTCTAATGAGTCACAAGGGCATCCTTGGGTTATTAGTTTCCCAGCTATTAGAGACTTGATTACTTCCTTTTCCATTTATTTTATTTTCCTCCTTAGTCCTACTGGAATACAGCTCTTTAAACAATTTTCCATTTACATCATTCCTCTTCCCTCCAGATTTGATTATTTTTAAAGTAGTCAGATAGCTGTTTGGCAGACAATGTGTTACCTGAATTTCAAAAAAAAAAAAAAAATCATTTTTGTTTTAATTTTAACTTTGTGCCAGAAGGATGTATCAATTGCAGAATCTCAGACACTTATCCTTATGGTAATTTACTGATTACTTTATGGGTATGTTATTAACGATGTCATTTAGACAGTTCAAAAACAAGTACCATATTATCGTAATGTTACGATTTCTATCACTATTTAAAGCTACATGTTTCTATCTCCTATATCTACAGATTCACTTTAGTATGTTTGTTAGCCTTCAGCTATTCTTTAGTTGAATTACAGATTATTTTGTTCCTGTTATCACTTTAAACAGGCATTTCTATATATGATAAGTTCCTCTTACCAAATGTGTAATTTGTTTTTATGACTTGAAGTGCTATTAGAAACATTCCAATTTAAACATGCTATATCCTTTCTCTTATGCTGTACTGAAATTAATATTTTCAATAATATAATTTCATCTCATACACTTTCAATATTTCAGATTCACAGTGAGAAACAGGACATTTAGAAAAAAAAACTACATCATACCATTAGTGATGAAGAAATGCATTTACATACAACTGCATGTGTATTCATATGTAATCTTCACACCAGTTTCAAGCATCAACAATACAGATAATGAATTTTAATATTCAGTGTGAAGTGCCTAGATGATGTTTTTAGGCTAGCACTTATGAAACACACATGCACATTCTGCTAGGTTCAAACAAACATGAGAAATAGCACAACACAATTTACAAAAAATAAATAAATAAATAAGGGCTTTCTCTTAAATGGAATTTTCCACATAGAATTCAAACACATTTAGTAAAAAAATTTATTGATTTAATATAATTTAACAATTTCTTTGGGTACTTGAAGCATTTTGTTCTGTTCGTTTCATTTTAAAAGACAGGATATTTATTTATTTATTTTATTTTTACAGACTGTATTTTGATTAATTATACACAAATGGGGTACAACTTTTCATTTCTATGGTTGTGCACGATGTACATTCATACCATTCTTGTAATCGTACATGTACATAGGGTAATGATGTCTGTCTCATTTCACCATCTTTCATACACTGCCCCTCATCCCTCTCATTTCCCTCTACATAATCTAAAGTTCCTCCATTCTTCCCTCACACCCTTACCCCCATTATCTATCATCATCCACCTATCAAGGAAAACATTTGGCATTTGGGTTTTTGGAATTGGCTTATTTTACTTAGCACAACATTCTCTAATTCCATCCATTTATCTGTAAATATCATATTATTCTTCTTTATGGCTGAATAATATTCCATTGCGTATATACACCACAATTTCTTTATCCATTCATCTGTTGAAGGGCATCTAGGTTGATTCTGCAATCTAGCTATTGTGAATTGAGTTGCTATAAACATTGATGTGGCTATGTTACTGTACTATGCTAATTTTAAGTCTTTGGGTATTAACCGAGGAGTGGGATTACTGGGTCAAAAGGTGGGACCATTCCAAGTTTTCTGAGGAATCTCCATACTGCTTTCTAGAGTGACTGCACCAATTTGCAACTCTTCCAGCAATGTAAAAGAGTGCCTTTTTCCCCACATCCATGCCAACATCTATTATTGTTTGTGTTCTTGATAATAGCCACTCTAATTAGATGAAATCTTAGAGTTGTTTTAATTTGCATTTCTCTAATTACTAGAGATGTTGAACACTTTTTCATTTATTTATTAATCACCTAATTATATTCTTCTGTAAAGTGTCTGTACTGTTCCTTGGCCCATTTATTGTTTGGGTTCTTTGTATTTTGGGGGTAAAGTTTTGTAAGTTCTTCATAAAGTTTTGAGATTAGTGCTCTATCTGAAGTGTGTGTGGAAAAGATTTTCTCCCACTCTGTAGGCTCTATTTTCACATTATTAATTGTGTCCTGAGAAAAAAGCTTTTTAGTTTGAGTCCATCCTATTTATTGATCCTTGCTTTGATTTCTTGTGCTTTGGGAGTCTTGTTAAGGAAATCTGCTCCTAAGCCAACATGATGAAGATTCCGGCCTACTTTGTCTTCTATTTGGTGTAGGGTCTCAGGATATTTCTTCCACAGTAAAATTATATGTAAATAAACAAAACCTTTGCTTTCTAGAATTGTTTATTAAAGAAAAGTAATATAGCAATAATTACCAAATATTATAACCTCTGGAAGTTTACAAAAGCATACACAAGAACCATATAGGGCTGGGGTTGTAGCTCAGTGGGAGTGCTTGCCTCACTCATGTGAGGCACTGGGTTTGATCCTCAGCAACACATAAAAATGAACAAGTCAATAAAGATATTGTGTCCATCTACAATTAAAGTTTAAAAAAAAGAACAATGTCCTCATTTAAAAGAAAAAGAACCCGTATATATAATACTAATGGCTTTATTTGCTATTTATTTTCCACTTACAGATTCTATGAGAAAGAACTTGCTCTATGGCATAATTTCAGACATTGTGTAAAAGCATGCATATATGCTACTATTAAGTAAACAGTGGTAATATCATAAATTTATGTAGTATTGCTCAATGAGAAAGATCATTGTGTCTTAAGATCATTGTGCATAAGAATGTGTATGATACAGTATTTGCAAAAAAAACAAGACTATTTCCCAAAACCTTATAACACTCCTTGTATTTCCTTAAAATTTAACCAAGATTTATCTGAAGATCTGATGCTGTGCTGTAATTATTATTAATGTGAGCTATACTGCTATACAATAAAGTTGATTTTACTTTATATCAAAAAATATGCTTTAGCAAAAATACTTAATATTTAAATTCCTGTGACCTGAAAACAGGTTCAACAAATAATTGCAAAAACATAAGTGCACAGATATTGTAGGATAACAATATTATATCCAGAGACTTCACACTGGGTTTTGCTACATATTGGCAATGATTTTATCTGCCTTGTAATAGAATTCATATGATAATATTTCATGTAAAAGTGGCAATTTTGTTGAGCATGACCTCTAATCTTTCATCAATGCCTCACATAGAATTGATGTAATCACATTGAAGGTCAGAAGTTAAATAGACAGTATACATCAATTTATTATCATCACTACAAGATGCTTAATTATTATCCTAGTTTGTGTGATAATCTCACAGTACAGTGAATTGACAAAGAGCAAAATCCACCTCTTGAGGTTGGGTAGGGATCTCTTCCTGTTCCTTACATATACTCAAACCTTATTACTTTGTCAGGAGATTTACCATGCTCATTTTTCTTCCATTGTCAAGAATACTCTTTTGTCCAGATCTTTCCATAACTTATACCACTTACTTAAAATAGACAATCCCCTAAGTCTTTATCCTCTTGTACTGTTTATTTTTGTATTGATTCTTTTTTAGTTATACATGACAGTAGAATCCATTTTGACAGACTTATACAAGCATGAAATACATCTTGTTCTAATTGGGACCCCAGTAACCTCTCCTTTCCCTTCCTTTCCTCATCCCATGCTCCCTTGTTGTCCTTAACAATCCCACATTTCAAAATGTTGGTAAGGAGAGAGAAGGATACATCAGTAATGGGCCATGTAAGATGTGAACATTGGTAGAACTTACATTCTAATTATGACAGTTTGGGGTGAAGAGTATACTGCAGTAAAAAAAAAAATGAAAGCCAAACAAATATTGAACAGGATTATAACACTGGAGCTTTGCAATGTAAGAAGATTGGTGGGCCAGAAAGTTACATAGAAAGCAATAGGTCATGCAAATGGAGGCAGAGAGGATTACTTAACATAGCCTTGAATACTTGAAGGAAGATTTTAGGAAGACCCAAATTATGAACTGAATGATGGAATGAAAATCAAATGCCAGTATTTCTGAATTGAATATATCCCCCTATACCTTTCAACTTCTGGGAAGCAACCTACAATTTGAAGGAACTTTTGGAGCATTGAAGAGAGACCAATTCACCTAGAATATTCAGATCTCATATTGCCAGAGGAAGTCAAAGAATATAAAGTATCAGTCATACCTAGAAAATCATTCTCTTTCTGAAAAATAATCTAAGGCAAAGGATGCTAATTTGAATGATAAGATTAATGGTTAACTTTATACCAAAAATTATGGAAGCTAGAAAACATTAAAATAAGTATTCAAAGTGCTGAAGAAAAATAAACTCAAGAATTCTGCAACAAGTCATATTTTCATTCAAAAAAATTTGAATTGAAAAGGATGTTTTCCAATGAATAAGAATCGAGTCCTGTGAAGAGAATATATGAACTAGAAGAAATGATAAATGGATTTCAGACAAAGATTTCCAGTTCTATATTGAATATAAGTGGTAAAAATGAGCATCCTTTGACACAAAGCAAGTTAGTGTTTGAGTTGTCCCGGGGAGGAAAACAGGAAGGGGAGATCAGAAGGAATGAGAACATTTTAGGTGGGTTGTAAATGTCCTGCACACTAACTGAGGTGGCTGTTTCATGGTGGTATATGTCTGCCAGAACTAATTGCATTTTGAACTCTATATGGATGCAGCTTAATGTACATAAATTACACTTCACTAAGACTGATGAAAATTACCTTAGGAGAAGTGGCACTCTACAGGAGTCTATTTTCAATTAATATGTTTTTGGAGATGTATTAACTTAGTCCTCCTTTATAGATCAGATATTCGCTTCAAATTTCTACATTCACCTTTATTACTTGATGAAGTTGTAAGATACAAAGCTATTTTATTAAAAAATTATTTGATTTTTTTTACTAGTTAAATCAACCTTATTTTCAATAAAGTTCCACTCTTGCTTAAAAATGAGATTTATTTCTTCACAAAACTGCATATCAGAAAAAAAAAAGGATGAGAAAATAATATTACATGCACACAAAAGGTAGATGAAATACATGCCCTAATAAGTGAGTTAGTCTTTGCCTCTTTTGATACTGGTATATGCCTTTAAGTATTTATAAAAATATTTTATTAAATTTAGTAACTCCTTTCATAGTGGATGTAACACACTGACCTTCAAGTAGATGAAAGGCAGAATTCTTTGTTACTTGTAGCCCAAAAGAGAGAAGATAGGGTCATGTAATGGTTGCACCAGGGGGACAGGTCAACAGCAACTGGGCCAATTAGGAAGCAGCTTATGTATAGCAAGCAGGATGGGGTCACCAAGCTTTCTTGGGCTCCCTGTGTGTTAATTTTAATGAGGTCACCGGCTCTGAGACTCAGGAATGGTTCCTGGTTGCCTAGTACCAACCCTGGGACTATTAGGGTAAATGCATAATGGCACAGAGTATTACAGTCAAACAAGGAAAGTAGGTTTATTCAACTGCTCACAAAGGTGAACTGACCAGCTTCTAACCCGGACCTCAAAATTGGGTCGAGAGAACATCCTAAAAAAAGTTATAACACATAATTACATATCAAGAAAATCTAAATTATGAAGTTCATGTATAATAAGCAGAGAAGTTTAAATAACAATCTGATCTAGTATAAACAAAATGAGTCAAAGCTATGTTTATTAGAGAAAAAAATTTTTTCTACCAATAAGCTATCTAATGTGAGATTCATGGAGCAAGAACATCATTTAATATTCATGATTTTATATGCACCTCTAAAGATATTATTTATAGCATTGTTTTCAGTGAATAAGCAAATAGTACATAAAACATTTTGCAGATCATTTCCTTGACTACTTAGCAATATTAGAAAATAAAATCCAGCAGTTTGCCTGGATCACCTCTGGCTAAGCCGTTTAGTCCATGTTGGCTCAACAGAGACCACGCCAGGTACCACTGCATTTATCCCTGCATGGAAGAGAGAATAAGTGTTTAGAAAAGGGCCTATTTCATCAAAGCTTTTATCTTGGGATTCATCTTCTAAAAAACAAAATTATTAGTCGCCATTTTGCTCAAGTTGAAAAAAGAGAAACGAGCACTTTCTACTTTTTAAAAAAATAAAAAGCAGATAACTGAAAAATATGTGCTTCTTATTTTTCAATGCAGTCTATGATACCTAAATCTAGTTTCCTCATATTATGATATCTCAATAGATAAAATATATACTGTCACTAGCCAAAATGAGATGTCTAATACCTTAACATTTTATTCTTTTCTCTTAGTTTTAATAATTTGTAATATTGAGTATACTTTTATCTAAAACCTCAGTTCCTGAAGTCATAGGGTATGTTATTTTAGGGGGAGTAAAAAATATATGAAAATGAGTAAATCAGAAACTTTGATTGTAATTAAAGTCACCCAAAATTAATCTTGAAAAATTTTTATTTCCTGCCAGGCATAGTGACATAGGCTCATAATTTCAGAGGCTCTGGGGGCTGAGGCAGGAGGATCATAAGTTTAAAATCAACCTGGGCAACTTGGAGAGGCCCCAAGGAATTCATCAAAACCCTGTCTCTAAATTAAATGTAAAAAGGGCTGAGGATGTGGCTCAGTGGTTAAGTGTCCCTGAGTTCAATCCCTGTACCCACCCCCCAAGTTATTTCAAATAGCTAAAAATTATGAAATGTGCCATAAAACTTAAGATGCTACAAAGTATGTAATTTCATATGTGTTCATGATACTTTATAATGACTCTAGTATTAACCTTTAAAATTAATCAATGCCATACAGATTTCAAATCTAACAATATTTATTTTAAAAATACATATAAAACTTTTAAAATCTCCTTCATTTCAAATATTCATGCCACTTCTTGCAAAGAATTTTATGCAGCTATACTCAGATATCAAGTATAAAATATTTATAGCATAGTATTTTTGTCTTTATTGAACACTTCTACTCTAAAAGTATTATAAGTTGACATAATATTTTTATTTTCCTAAGACCATTTGATTCTTTGTTTAACTGTTTATAATCTGTTAATAAAATTTCAACATATTATTATTTCTTAATGGTATACATTACAACTGTAATATGCATAGTATAATGCATAATAATTTTGATAAGAAGTTATTAAACATTAAAATAAAATTTTATTGGAGAGATATATCAAGGAAATATGTAAGAGTTAATATTCTTAATTAATGTATGTCTCTGGATGACCGTTACTTATTGGTAAAATAAGGGATTATTAACAATTCTGTTCCTTTTCATATTATCTTAATTACTGTAAAACTTTCATAAATTTAAATAGATATAAATTAAAGTAGCTTTGCTAGAGAAATACCAATTACTTTCAACCTTTCTAATTTATATGCTGAAGTTCACTTAATTACTGCTTATCAAATTCTCTATGTGCTGACAACTTGAGTTAATGCCTCTTTTGTTGATGTCATGAAATTCAACAGGATCTAACTTGAACAATGTTTTAACTTAATTATTGGAAAATTTACATTCTAAATTATTAGGAAGTACACAAACAAGGCCTTATCAGGAGTTGACAATAACTGACTGTTCTCTGATACTTTTTAACTTAGAGTTTAATTGAGATAAAATAACCTGAAACAATGTAAAGCTGTTTCTAGAAATTGAAAGCTGCCCATTACCTATTTTTACACAAGTATGATAAAAATCTATTATTCATCTAAATTTCAGTTTTGTTTTATGACTCTTTCTTTTCCCAACCATCACCTAAAATATTCATTGAGTCCTCCATTTTTCTCAATCCCTATATCTGCATCAATAAATCCTAAGAGACCTGACTTCAAATATATCCAGAAACCAACCACTTTCTTCCATTTGCTATTGAAACATAGACCCAGTCTGAATTGCAGCAAAGGTTTTCTAAAGAGTCATTCTCCTTTTGTCTTTCTCTTTGCATTAGGAAGATCACAGGGTTGAATTATACTGTTTAATTCAGAACAAGTCACTGCTCTGCTCAAAATCCTCTAATGTCTACCCATCTCAGTTAGAGTAAATGCCAGTCAATCATGCTGTCACTTTGGTCTCCTGTCTTTCTTCTCTAAACACAACAGGTATACTCCAATTATACTTTAATAACAGCAAGTGAGTTATTATGGAATTATTTTTTAATATTTATTGGGGATATTGGTATCAGAAGTCAATCTTGTTACTCATTTGATGACATTGTTCTCTATCTTAATGGTCTGTCATCACTCTCAACAATTTGCTACTGACGTATTTATTAGGTGATGTTTTCTCTTTATTTATCCTCCTTGGAATTTGTGGAAATTCTTGAATATGTAATTTGATGTCTTTAACCCAGTTTTGGTAAACACCTCATCATTAATATTTAAGATATTTCTTCTTTCTCATTCCCTTTCTGTTATTCTTTTTTATACTCTAAACGTATGTTAAAATTTTCCACATGTCCGATTTATCTCTTACCCTTTTCTGTATCCCCAGTTGTTTATCTACTTTTTCAATCTTAATATTTTTACAAGCCTCATCCCCAGATCATTATTTTCTGTCCTACTATACCTAATATTTTATTAATTCATTTGTTGAACTCTTAAGTATAGTTTTTAAAACACCTTAGTTCTGAAATTTATATTTAATTCTTTTGAATTTATTTAAGTTTTTTGGAATTTTTGAAATATTGTCTTTCTACTAATATTTTACAGTCCATGAATGACAACTTCAACATTTGAATCCACTGTAGAACTTTCTCAGTTGTTGGTTTTAACCTTGTCTTTAGCAGCTTGCTTCTCATTTTTGGTGTTTTAAAACTTTTCTTTGGATGTCACATATTTCTCATTAAAACTTGGAGACATTTTACAGATTCAAGGAAATATTGTTCACAAAACAGACTCAATGAAGTTGCCTCATTCCTGGGATTTTGGGTCCTCAAATCCCACCAGTTTTGTCATTGCTAAAGTCTGAATTCTGCCTCCTCAATCCAAGTAAATATTACTTTTTTTGGATTTGGTTCAGAGAGTTAGTGAATATGCTCCTTGAAGGCCCCTAGTCACTATATTCCTTATAGTATCTGTTTCTCAAGTCCTGCTCTGGTGCCCTTGAATACCACCAGAGGATCTCTGGTTTTTGTTGATATTTTTAAACAGGTCGAGCTTATAGAGCTTTGGGGGTTCATTTTTGTTTTTAGGTGAGGAAACATTTTGGCCTGAGATGAATATTTCTCAATTTTATTTGTAAGTAAATAAAAGATTTTGAGGAATATACCAGAGAACAAACATTTAACATGGAATTTCACTGGAACAAGTCTTCATGAAAAGGAGCAGTCAGGAACCAACAAACCCTCAAATATTGGCTTAAAAAGTGTGTAAGGGGAGTTTTAAAATTAAAGATCTCTAGTGTACTACAGTCTTTTTGGAGGGTGCATACTGGCAACTGAACTCAGGGGCACTCAACCATTGAGCCATATCCCCAGCCCTATTTTGTATTTTATTTAGAGACAGGGTCTCACTGAGTTGCTTAATACCTCACTGATACTGAGGTTGGCTTTGAATTCACTATCCTCCAGAGCCACCGTGCTTACAGGCGTGTGCCAAAACACCAGCCTACATTCTTATATTTATTATGTATTTCAACAAAATTAGATTTTAGGTATAAGATATTCATTGACTACCTTGCTTATATAGTTACAGTAACATTTTTTAAAGATAGAGCTAAAAAGGATTAGAGAAAATAGTTCAATACAAATAGGACAAATGTAAATAGAAGGAAATGCTGAAACATCAGCTAGACAAAGTAGAACTTAAAAGAGTATTTAATATTCTGTATTTCAAACCTGAAGAGTGGTTAATGCATTTTTACCTCAGAGTCACTCTTTGAAAGTATAAATATACATGTGTAATTTAATAAAACATTCAAAAGAAAAGATAGGCCAGGCACCATAGCACAAGTCTATTATTCCAGAGACTTGAGGGGCTGAGGCAGGAGGATTGCAAGTTTGAGACCAGCTTAAGCAACTTAATAAGATCCTAAGCAACATAGTGCGACCCTATTTCAAAATAAAAAATAAAGAGGGTTGGGGATGTTTCTCAGTGGTAAAACACCACTGGGTTCTATACCCAGTACCAAAAATAAATAAATAAATAGAACAATAATAAAAATACATATAAAGTAAAATATCTATATGGAGTATTATTTTAGTTGTTTAAGCATTTAAAATATAATTATTACCTGTTATAGGACATGCATCCAATAATTTAACATTATTTAACTTCTACATGACACATATGTTATAAGGAAAATGAATGATAGTGTTCTTGTATTTCTAGACCAATTCAGTTATACTTACAATCATTTTAGCTTTTATTTCACTACCCAAAAGAGGAAAAAGAAAATGTGGTGTGTATATATACACACGATAGAATATTGACTTAGCTTTAAAGAAGAATGGGATTATGGCATTTGGTGGTAAATGGATGGAGTTGGAGAATATCATGCAAAGTGAAATAAGCCAAACCCCCAAAACCAAAGGCCGAATGTTTTCTCTGATATGTGGAAGCTAATTCACAGTAAGGCAGTGGGGAACTAGGGAGGAATAACTACTTTATATTAGGTAGAGGGGAGTGAAGGGAGGGTAAGAGTAGGAGGTAGGAAAGATAGTAGCATGAAACAGACATTATCGCCTCATATACATATATGACTGCATGACTGATGTGATCCTACCGTATGTATAATCAGAAAAATGTGAAATTCCACTCCATTTATGTATGATTTTCAAAATGTATAAATGCATTTTACTGTCATGTACAGCTAATTAGAACAAATTTAAAAAATTAATTAAAAAAAAGAAAATACATAATTACAAACCATAACCAGGAAAAAAAAAAAAGGAAAAGATTTCTATGTTAATTTAAAACCAGGCTTTCTAAAGATGAGAAAATCATATTAATCACATTCAGTAATTTTTTTTCCAAAGAAGTCTGACAAGTTATAAAAGTATAATTTCATTTTACAGAAGACTTATACCTCATTCTAACTAGTCTGTGTTTGCCCAGAAGCAATAAAACTCAGCTTCAATTAAATATCTTCCTTCAATTTCCCTGATTAATATCTTGGTCCTCTAATGTTTTATTAACATATTTTCCTGAGTACTCTTTTTATAAATTTGTCTAGTTTGAAATACATTGTATTAAACCATATTTTGATGTTTTACATAGCCAGATAATCTAAAAGTTGTAATGAATACTTGGGATAAATTAAAGTTTCTACTGTGCTGATTATGAATATGAATATAACAAAAACAAAGCATTCACTGAAGAAAATGAATCCAGTATTGGTGGTAAAATAAAAACTGAAGCAGAAGAGGTTCAAACACATGGCGTGTGAGACTTCTACTATCAAGAAGTCAAATAAGCATTTTCATAATTATGACTAAAGAACATACGTTGAAAAGTAATATTAAATTCTTTACATAAAAACAAACAATAGCATTTTCTCCACAAACAAGAACAACAAAAGTCTATCTGGAAGTTCCAGAAGTAGTTGAGTTCTGTATTTATATATTACAAGAAAAAAAAATTGTGTTGTAGGTGTCAAAATAGCTCAAAACCCAGATTCACATACTGGATCAAGGTACAAATACTGCTCATGGCCTGTGTCTCTCTTCTATCCAATTCCCAGAAAAAAAAAAAAAAAAAAAGACATGTTCATTAACAGTTCTGTAATATGACTAGAATGTCAAGCAATTAAGAGAAATGACAAAGATTATGGATAATTTTAATTGACTGTGAGAACAAAACAGGGCCTCAGGAAGATAAGTAAAGGATTGCTACAAATGCTCATGCAATGTAGTGGACACCTGATGTCACTTTTAAGAAAAATTCTTGAAATTTCCCAGTAAGTAGAAAAAGACTGAGTACTCAGGAAAATATGTTAATCTTCTTCATGGGTCTTCTTTCATGTGGTAGATCTTTAGAAAAGATCTCCTTGTTTTTCCTTCCCCTGTCTTCCTCCTTTTCTTTCTTTTCATTTCCCTTATTCTTCTTCTCCTCTTTCTCTTCTACCTCCTTCTTTGTCACTCTTTTCTTTTGATTCCAAGTTGAAGGAACCACTTTGACTACCCAAACCTCAAATTCAAGGATAGCAGAGAAAGTACAGATCTGAGCTTCACAGATATTAAGTAGGATGTGGGATCCTTCTGAAGAGAGGGAGGATTCCCATGAACAAGCTACCCCTGAAGAAAACTCTCTAATCTGAGCCACATTCTGTTGGATATTCATTGCAGCACTGATTGTAATACAGCAAACAAAGAGGAGAGGGGGAGATCCAAGATGGCGGACTAGAGGGTGACTGCATCTCCAGTTGCTCCAGAACCCAGGATTCAAGAAGGGGAGGCATTGAGAGACTTGGACTAAAATAGAGTCACGGGGTGAGTCTCCCCCACCGGGTGAAGCTCGGCCTGGGCAGCAGGCCTGGATAGGGACAGCTTATCAGAGTACGGCAGGGCAGCTAGAGTCTTCCCAGGCAGCCCTGTGCACGCTGGCGGTGGGCTCCTCCCACACGGCCAGCTTCTCCAGCTTCTCGGAGCAGGCCCCCCAGTGAGAGCCTTTCTGCACAGAACCAGCTCCAAGTCCCAGAGCCAGGGCGGCGAGCTCCAGCCCACAGGCAGCTTCAGGGACTAGGACAGAGCAGCTAGGGACTTTCCCAAGCAGCCCGGCCCCCCTCCGGCAGGAGGCACCTTTCAAGGCAAGCTTCTCGGAGCAGACCACCCAGTGAGAGCCTTTCTACACAGAGCTAGTCACAAGTCCCTGAGCCAATGGAGAGCTCCGACCCCCAGGGAGCCTCTGGGACCAGGGCAGGGCAGCCAGAGACTTCTCCAGGCAGTCCTGCCCCCTCCAGCCACAGGCTCTTTCCACGGGGCGATCCAAGATGGCAGACTAGAGGGTGACTGCATCTCCAGTTACTCCAGAACCCAGGATTCAAGAAGGGGAGGCATTGAGAAACTCGGACTAAAATAGAGTCATGGGGTGAGTCTCCCCCACTGGGTGAAACTCTGCCTGGGTGGCAGGACCCAATAGAGGTGGCTTATCAGAGCAGGGCAGGGCAGCTAGAGTCTTCCCCAGGTAGACCTGCTCACTGGTGGTGGGCTCCTCCCACAGGGCCAGCTTCTTGGAGCAGGCCCCCCAGTGAGAGCCTTCCTGCACAGAGCCAGCTCCAAGCCCTGGAATCAGTAGCGGGCTAGGCGTAGCTTTCTTCGGAAGCATTGCATTATCAAGTTCCTCCAAGACTTCAGGCTACTGAAGGCTGGGAGGTGATACACTGGAAATCTACAGGGACACTATAAGCCAATAGAGGAAATCTGCAATATCTCAGAGTCCCATTGACATCTGCCCAATATGAGAAAACAAGGGAAGAAAATGTCCCAAACAAATCTAGATACTATATCAATAAAATCCAATGACAGCACAGCAGAAGAAATGTCAGAAAGGGAGATCACAATGTACATAATTAAAACAATCAGGGAAGCAAATGAGGAGATGAAAGAGCAAATGCAGGTATTGAAGGAGGAGATGAAACAGCAAATGCAGGCATTAAATGATCGCAACAATCAACAGTTAAAAGAGCAAATACGGGAAGCAAGAGATCATTTCAATAAAGAGTTAGAGATACTGAAAAAACAAACAAACAGAAATCCTTGAAATGAAGGAAACAATAAACCAAGTTAAAAACTCCATAGAAAGCATAACCAATAGGATAGAACACCTGGAAGACAGAACCTCAGACATTGAAGAAAAAATATTTAGCTTGAAAACAAAGTTGACCAAACAGAGAACATGGTAAGAAATCATGAACAGAATCTACAGGAATTATGGGATATCATGAAAAGGCGAAATTTAAGAATTAATTATTGGGATTGAGGAAGGCTTAGAGAAACAAAGAAAGGAATGAACAATCTATTCAATGAAATAATATCAGAAAATTTCCAAAATATGAAGAATGAAATGGAAAAGCAAGTACAAATGGCTTATAGGACTCCAAGTATACAAAATTACAACAGACACACACCAAGGCATTATTATTATGAAAATACCTAACATACAAAATAAAGAAAGAATTTTAAAGGCCGCAAGAGAAAAGAACCAAATTACATTCAGGGGGAAACCAATAAGAATATCAGCAGATTTTTCAATACAGACCCTAAAAACAAGAAGGGCCTGGAACAACATTTACCAAGCACTGAAAGAAAATGGATGCCATCCAAGAATCTTATACCCAGCAAAACTTACTTTCAGATTTGACGACGAAATAAGATCCTTCCATGATAAACAAAAGCTAAAGGAATTTACAAAAAGAAAGCCGGCCATTAGAGAACATTCTCAGCAAAATATTCCATGAGGAAGAGATGAAAAACAACGATGCAAATCAGCAACGGGAGGACCTAGCCTAAAGGAATAGACAAATAAAGGAGAAACCAAATCATGTCAAAAAACAAAAATGAGTCAAATGACTGGGAATAAAAATCATATCACAATAATAACCCTGAATGTTAATGGCCTGAACTCATCAATCAAAAGACATAGACTGGCAGACTGGATTAAAAATAAAAATCCAACAATATGCTGCCTGCAAGAGACTCATCTCATAGAAAGAGATACCCATAGACTAAAGGTGAAAGGATGGGGAAAAACATACCATGCACACGGACTCAGCAAAAAAGCTGAAGTATCCATTCTCATTTCAGATAATGTGGACTTCAAGCCAAAACTAGTCAGAAGGGATAAAGAAGGACATTACATACTGCTTAAGGGAAGCATAAATCAGCAAGAAATAACAATCATAAATATCTCTGCCCTGAACATTGGCTAATCCATGTACCTCAAACAAATCCTTCTCAATTCCAGAAATCAAATAGACTGCAACACAATAATACTAGGCGACTTTAACACACCTTTCTCACCACTGGATAGATCTTCCAAACACAAATTGAATAAAGAAACCATAGATCTCAATAACATAATCAACAATTTAGACTTAACCAACATATATAGAATATACCATCCAACAAAGAACGAATACACTTTCTTCTCAGCAGCACATAGATCGTTCTCTAAAATAGACCATATTTTATGCCACAAAGCTACTGTTAGCAAATACAAGAAGATAGAGATACTACCTTGTGCTCTATCAGATCATAATGAATTGAAATTAGAAATAAATGACAGAATAAAAAACAGAAACTTCTCCAATACCTGGAGATTAAATAATACACTATTATATGATGAGTGGATAACAGAAGACATCAGGAGGGAAATAAAAAAATTCTTAGAAGTAAACGAGAACAAAGACACATCATATTAAAATCTCTGGGACACTATGAAAGCAGTACTTAGAGGAAGATTTATTTCATGGGGCGCATTCAACAAAAGAAGTAGAAATCAACAAATAAACGTCTTAACACCACAGCTCAAAGCCTTAGAAAAAGAAGAGCAGACCAACACCAAAAGTAGTAGAAGACAGGAAATAGTTAAAATCAGAGTCAAAATCAATGAAATTGAAACAAAAGAAACAATCGGAAAAATTAACAAAATAAATAGTTGGTTCTTTGAAAAAATAAACAAAATTGATAAGCCCTTAACCACACTACAAAGAGAAAGAGGGAGAAAACTCAAGTTACTAAAATTGGAATGAACAAAGAAATATCACAACAGACACAAGTGAAATACAAAACATAATTAGAAGCTATTTTGAAAATCTATACTCCAATAAAACAGAAAACCTCGAAGACATCAACAAGTTTCTAAGACTTATGAATTACCTAAACTGAATGAGGAGGACATACACAACTTAAATAAATCAATTTCAAGCAAGAGGTCATCAAAAGCCTACCAACAAAGAAAAGTCCGGGACCAGATGGGTTCTCAGCCGAGTTCTACAAAACCTTTAAAGAAGAGCTCATTCCAATACTCCTCAAACTATTCCATGAAATAGAAGAGGAGGGAACCCTCCCAAACTCGTTCTATGAAGCCAATGTCACCCTGATACCTAAACCAGACAGAGACACATCGAGGAAAGAAAATTTCAGACCAATATCTGTAATGAACATCGACGCAAAAATTCTCAACAAAATTTTAGCAAATTGCATACAAAAACATATTAAAAAGATAGTGCACCATGATCAAGTGGGTTTTATCCCAGGGATGCAAGGTTGGTTCAACATTTAGAAATCCATAAATGTCATTCACCATATCAACAGACTTAAAGTTAAGAATCACATGATTATTTCAATAGATGCAGAAAAAGCATTCAATAAAATACAGCATCCCTTCATGCTCAAAACACTAGAAAAAATTGAAGTAGTGGGAACATTCCTTAACATTGTAAAGGCCATCTACGCTAAGCCCATGGCCAATATCATTCTAAATGGTGAAAACTGAAAGCATTCCCCCTAAAAACTGGAACAAGGCAGGGATGCCCTCTTTCACCACTTCGATTCAACATCGTCCTTGAGACTCTAGCCAGAGCAATTAGATAGACCAAAGAAATTAAAGGGATACAAATTGGAAAAGAACTCAAACTATCCCTGTTTGCTGATGACATGATTATATATTTAGAGGAAACTGGAAATTCCACCAGAAAACTTTTAGAACTCATAAGTGAATTCAGTAAAGTAGCAGGTTACAAGATCAATGCTCATAAATCCAATGCATTTTTATACAGAAGTGATGAATCTTCAGAAAGAGAAATTAGGAAAACTACCGCATTCACAATAGCATCGAAAAAAATAAAATATTTGGGAATCAATCTCACAAAAGAGGTGAAAGACCTCTACAATGAGAACTACAGAACACTAACAAAAACCTTAGAAGATGGAAAGATCTCCCATGTTCTTGGATAGGCAGAATTAATATTGTCAATATGGCCACACTACCTAAAGTGCTGTACAGACTCAATGCAATTCCAATTAAAATCCCAATAATGTACCTTACAGAAATAGAGCAAGAAATTATGAAATTCATCTGGAAGAATAAATAACCCAGAATAGCTAAAGCAATCCTCAGTAGAAAGAGCGAAGCAGGGGATATCGCAATACCAGATCTTCAACTGTACTACAAAGCAATAATAACAAAAACAGCATGGTATTGGTACCAAATTAGAAAGGTGGATCAATGGTACAGAATAGAGGACATGGATACAAACCCAAATAAATACAATTTTCTCATACTAGACAAAGGGTCCAAAAATATGCAATGGAGAAAAGATAGCCTCTTCAACAAATGGTGCTGGGAACGCTGGAAAACCATATGCAACAGAATGAAATTAAACCCCTATCTCTCACCCTGAAAAATGGATCAAGGACCTCGGAATCAGACCAGAGACCCTGCATCTTATAGAAGAAAAAGTAGATCCAAACCTTCAACTTGTTGGCTTAGGATCAGACTTCCTTAACAGGACTCCCATAGCACAAGAAATAAAAGCAAGAATCAACAACTGGGATAGATTCAAACTAAAAAGTTTTCTCTCAGCAAAGAAAACTATCAGTAATGTGAAGAGAGAGTCTACAGAGTGGGAGAATATCTTTGCCACTCATACTTCAGATAGAGCACTAATTTCCAGAATCTATAAAGAATTCAAAAAACTCTACACCAGGAATACAAATAATGCAATCAACAAATGGGCTAAGGAAATGGACAGACACTTCACAGAAGATGTACAAGTAATCAACAGATATGTGAAAAAATGTTCAACATCTCTAGTAATAAGAGAAATGCAAATCAAAACTACCTTAAGATTCCATCTCAACCCAATTAGAATGGCAATTATCAAGAACACAAGCAACAATAAGTGTTGGTGAGGATGTGGGGAAAAAGGTACACACATACATTCTGGTGGGGTTGCAAATTAGTGCAGCCACTCTGGAAAGCAGTATGGAGATTCCTCAGAAAGCTTGGAATGGAACCACCATTGGACCCAGCTATCCCACTCCTTGGCCTATACTCAAAGGACTTAAAATCAACATACTACAGAGATACAGCCACATCAATGTTCATTGCTGCTCAATTCACAATAGCCAGATTGTGGAACCAACCTAGATGCCCTTCAGTTGATGAATGGATAAAGAAACTGTGGCATATATATACAATGGAATATTACCCAGCCATGAAGAATGATAAAATTATGGCAATTGCAGGCAAATGGATGAAATTGGAGAATATCATGCTAAGTAAGATAAGCCAATCTCAAAAAACTAAAGGACGAATGATCTCGCTGATAAGTGGATGAGGACATGTAATGGGGGGTGGGAGGGGTTAGTGTTAGGGTTAAGGTTAGGTTTAGGGTTAGGGATAAGGAGGGTGGTAAGAATGGAGGAAGGAAGGACTGTATAGAGGGAAAAGAGGGGTGGGAGGGGTGGGGGGGAAGGGAAAAAATAACAGAATGAATCGAACAACATTACCCTATGTAAATTTATGATTACACAAATGGTATGCTTTGACTCCATGTACAAATAGAGAAACAACATGTATCCCATTTGTTTACAATAATAAAAAAAAAAAAAAGAAAATGGAGGGAGAAGAGAAGGTGGCAAGGTAAGAAAAGAAGAAAAAAAGAGAAAGAAAGGGAAAGAAAAAGAAGAGGGAGATGAAGGGTTAGGATTAGGGTTAGGGTTAGGGTTTACCTGTTAAATTATATAAAAACACCTTCAAAAAGTTCCTTGGAATAGACCCAGGTTGACGTAAGTTTTTTAATTTTAGCTAAATAAATTATCTCACACTTCCTTTGTGAATTCAGCAGCATACAATGATAAATGATAAACAGTTGAGTCATTGGTATTCAAATTCATGTCTAATTGAGTGGACATTTCAGTAAAATACTTTATATTTAAGTCAACATATGTATAATATAGTGTAGATTTTAAAGTTTCTTAAATTATAGTCACAATTTGATACTGAATTCCATGTGGCAAAGTTTGGCTGGCTGTTCACAGCCTACTTCCTCTTGTTAATGGGCAGCTGGGCTGATCCCCCATATGGTTTCTTTTGTAAAGCTCTTTACCTCAGGTCACTCTGACCGTGTCCTGGCTGTAATCAGTAGGATGTGCTACAACCCTCAGTAAACAACCTAAGTCTTTGGGCAGGAGGAGTGCAGGCTTAAAGATCCTCCTTGCCAATAAGAGGAGCAAAAGCTGGAGCCCAGGAGGGAGCTTTGTCTGACCTTATACAAACTAAAGATTCCAGGAATTAGGAAGACAAGAATTAGAAATAAAACCCACTGACCATAAAATCTGTATGAACGATGCACTGGTCAAGGTGACCCAAGTAACTTTTGGATCTTTAGCATGTCATTATAATAGTACCCCCACAGACACCTTGGGTTGTGCTGTGGAACCTCTGAGTAAGATCATGGGCAGTGGGGGACATGGAAGTCTGATGTAATCCTGTCAAAAGTGAAGAGGTGGACCAGGGTGGTACTCTCTAGAAAATTCTCTGGAACCCCCAATAAAACCGGAAGGTGGGGGTGGTGTTGTCTCTTTCTTCTCTGAGAGGACCCACTCTCTCCCTTTCTCCTTAGAGACTGTACCCTTTTTCCTTTCTCTTTTCCATCTAATAAACTTTTGCCTGCTATTATGTATGACTTGCTGAAAATCCTTCCTGCCAGGACCAAAGAACTTGTGGCTTGCAGATTTCCCCAATCACTACAGCTCCACAGGTCTCCTCCTTTACATCAGTAATCCTTAATATTCTATGTATACATTGAAATACACGTAACAGTGTGAGCTACTGTTTAGAACTTAGTGTTGGATATTGTGCTTCCTTCCTACACTTACAAAAAAAATGTGATTTCAGAAAAAAAAATGCACTCAGTGAAAATGAACTTTTATAAAAAACAATTTTTCAGTCTTTAATCTAGTTTTCTAATATTCTATGTTCTGATTCCGTTTTCTGAATATTGCAATAACGGCCTGAGTTATAACAACATAATTTCAGGTTTGTTAGATAAAAGTGAACATTTATATAATGACAACAATCCATGAACATATTTCTATTTTTTAATTAACCAATATTGCTGCTTCTGTTCAAAGAACTGTGACCAATTAAGTTGATTATGGAGAAATGTCACGGGTCTTCAGTCATAAAGGCAGATGAAATCTGGAGTGTTTATCATAATATGCAGTTTCAACCTCAGGCTATTCAAGCCAACATGAGAAAAAAAAAAAGAAACAAATAAAAGACAGGGAATTATATTATACACTAAGCGATATTAGCTTTGATATTGATGAGATGTCAGGGAGAATGGACATAGTCCCAGAGACTCAGATAATACTGCTTTATTGTTTGATTCTTTACTGGAGGTGTTCTGAGACCCACACAGGGATTGTTCTGTCAATCTTCTAGCAATTTCCATTATTTCAATGATTGAAGGGCCTCACTGTAGTGGTAGAGGAGATACAACAGTGAGATAGTGAGTCTCAGTGCAATCTAATAATCGTACAAAATACTGTCTCATCTCACTCCAAATTAGTAACAAGTTCTGCTGATGCCGCCCTCGTATGTGCTGAACAAAATGTTTCCTCAAACTAAAAGGAAAAATACATTTTTCTACACAATTGCATGACATGCTTTTTTCTTATATTACACATGGATGAATTAGAGGAAGAGGGAGAGAGCAGGAGGAAGAAAGACCACGTGCGCCTGCTTCACTCCACAGTCCTGTGAGTGAGTTGACCAGTATATATTTAATAATGTGTTCTTTGAGTCAGAAAATACATTAACCCTAGCAAAGCACATGGTCTCAAGAAGCTTCTATTCTAGTGAAGGATATTGTCAAAAAACATACAAAGCCCAGACATTTATCAAGTGTCTCAATAAAGCAGCACAAAATAAGACAGTGTAAGGAGTGAGGTCTCAGCAGATGCCTGGATACTCACACAGGGTCTGCCTCTGAGCCCACACTCCACCTAAACAGTAAGAAACTAATCGTACTTCGGGCTATTCTCTAGAAAGAAAAGAATGACTTGAAAATCAGATATATAGAAAATAATGGTGTACACATGTAACAATCTAAGTAGTTAGGAAAATATAACGGAGTGCCTTCAAAACAGTTCTTTGCCATTCCTGCGTCATAGGAATGGGCTGTGGTGTAACAACCTTCCCATCCTATCCTATCAGCTCCACCAGCACACCTCTTCCTTCCACCACTCAATATCTCACTCCCTGATGCATACACCATTGCTGCTTCTTTGCTCTTATTTCTTTATCTCTTTCTAGGCTCTTCTTGTTCTTCCCATATATATTTCTATTCTTAGTGTATTCCTTCTCTTCTACCCAATGCTATGCTTTCTTGAAAAGATTAGCTTTTAGAGAAAAGCAGCAGGAAGGGACATTAAATTTTCCTTTTTCTTCTTCTTCTTCTTCTTCTTCTTCTTCTTCTTCTTCTTCTTCTTCTTCTTCTTCTTCTTCTTCTTTTTTTTTTCTTAAGATATAGAAATCTGTCTAGGCTGGGCACTTGACCCGCAACTCCTGCCTGCCAAGTAAGGTTGGGTTTTGGAAATATAATAATATGAGAGAAAGAGAGAGAGGAAAAGAAAAAAGACCAATTGATTGATGTGTATAAAATGGTGGTGGTGGGAAGATAGTAATATAAGAGGGGATTTGTAACCCGAAGTGTGAGTCCAGTGCAATGGTTCCAGGAATCAAGTGTACACAACTTGCCGGGTACAGGCTGTCTGAGGATATTGTACCTGTTATGTAAGTGATGGGAATTCTAGGTGAGGGTGATGATGAACATTATTCATTTCTCTCATTTCTCCAAAACTTGAAATCCATCCAGAAATAGCATATCATGCTCCTAATTAGAACATCATGACACATTGCCTCCCAGGAGAAGATGCAATTTGTAGGGTAAATATTGCAAAGCCAGCTAAAGTAATGGGAAAAACTGACTCAAAATCACGAGATAGTTATAATAATATCTATGTTACAGACAAGGGAAATGAGACTCAATGGAGTAAAATACATTTTTTAGCTATTTATGTCCAAGAACTAGAATTCCAAACCCCACACTGTATGCATAAAAATTACATACTTTCTTTAAAGCAATATCATATCATCTTTGAGTCAATCTTTCCTAGCTTTAAAGTCTCACTTTCTCACTTTTCAGTTATTTGGCTGTGGGCAAGAAACTTAACCCTTCAATACCTCAATTTCCTTGCCTATGTATATCAAGATTATAAAACTTAACCTGAACCTTAATGCTATATCTTTGGGGAATATGTGTGTTAGATGGTAGATAACCTGTGAACTGTTTAGCATATGTACTAGTAAAAATACTTATTTTCACCATTTTTGTATAAATTAGATGTCTAGGTTAGATAAAATTGAATGAAAAAACCACTAGTGATCAATCAAAATTTGCCAACAGTTTACTATCAAAATCTAAAGAAATAACAGGACTTGTTTTTTTAAATCCTTGGAATGACCCTTCCGAGTTGCATATAAAACAAGTTCACCAACCATCTTTGCTGTGTTATTGAGTAGACTTGATAAATATTACTTTATAATAGCTCTTGAATCCATGCTCAGCTGGGAGCAAGATGAGATGGAGGGCTTCTCTTGCCTAGGCATGGCTGTTTTCAGCTGAGCTCATTCATCTAGGGCTTGGGGTTCTAAGTTGAACCTGGCTGGGGAACCTTCATTGGGGCAGCTCTGCTGTATAGGAATCTCATCCTCTTCTGGGATAAGTTGGCCCACATGAGGATGTCCTTTTTATGGCAGTGCAAGGATGCAGAAGAGCACATCAAATGGCACATTTGCATTTTTACATCTCTGCTTGCAGAACCTCTACTATTATCTTATTGGTCAGAACACATGATTCAGGCAAACAGACTCTAGGGCCATGGAGATGTTTTCTACCTCCTAAAGGGAGGAACTAATAAAAGTAGTGTGAAAGGGCCTGGACACTGGTAAAGCTGAATGATCACAACAAACAAATACTCAAAGAAATCTAAGAAATTTCCTCTTTGTGTTTTTGAGGATGGATTCCCTTCCCCTTGGTAGAAAAGAAATTTAATATATTGTTGATTATGTGCTGGATGACCTTGGGCAAACCATTTGACTTCCTGTGGTTCAGTGAAATGGAATAATAATAAGACATAAAGCAGAGAATTTCCTTAAGAATTAAACTAAAAGAATAAAATTACATAATTTATAAAACATTTTTTGGGGAAAAATGCCTGAATGATCAGTAAATGCTCATCTCTAATTGAAACTGGTTAATGAAAATAATTTTATATATAGGTCTAGAAAGTCCTGAGAACAAGGGGATTCCAGGACTCCAGGTTCCCAAATATGGGGTCTCAGGTTCTAATTTTTTCAGATCTTTTTTACACCAAGGTATATAAGTTTATTAGTTCACAATTGTGGTAATGTTTTGTCAGAGGATGCTCTGATAATCAGAAGTGGAATAATTTAGAACCCTAAACATAGAATTTCATGTCCTAAGATGACTGAGAGTTTAGGAGAATCTTCCTCATAAGAAGATTATGTTCAAGGTTGTTTTCTTCATTACAATTTGAGATTGAAAATCTTTTAGAATATTTAAACTGATACAATATAATTATACATACTAGTGGGAATCATTGTAGTATGTTAAGACATATATACAGCTTTCCATTCCCCACATCTTCCCTATCCCTGACTACCTTCTTCCATATTACTGGTCTTTCTTCTATTTTTATGAGGTTGCTTTTATTTCCTTTCTTCTATCTTCTGCATATGATGAAACACATACTATAAATTAGTACGAACTCTATGAAATTCTTCAAAGAACTAGGAATGGAAATACCATATGACCCAACTAATACCATGCCTTGGTATTTGTCCAAAACAATTAAAGTCAGCATACTATAGTAATACATGTATACCCAGGTGACTTAAAATCTTTAATAAGGCACTAATTTTAAACAAACCCAGATGAATGTTATACTCTAATTAAGATGGCCTTCCTCACCCTTTAGACTATAGAACATTATACCAGACCAACTTTAGGGCCATTACAGAAGTAGACAGGGATGCTCCTAGAATTCAGTTAGCAGGTAAGTGGGGCCTGTTTTTAGTCTGGTTAAATATAATAGCTCTCTCTCTTGGGGGCATTTAGGAGCAGGACTGCACTGCCTTAATTGAGGAAAATTTCATGCTTCTGAGATAATTAATGAGGAATGATAACTCAGAACTACTAAAACTAGTCCTTGATCATGGAGGGTTTATGTGATTAATTTATTTATTGAAATGATGGTTTAATATTATCATTATTACTGTTATTTTAGTATACCACTAAAATCCCTATTAATTCTGAAGATATTCCAAATTTATTTTGTTTATGAATGAAGATTTCCTAGAAAATATTTAACCTGAAGTTAGAAATATATGGAGAGAACAAATTAGGTAATTTGATGGATAACTGTGATAAACAAGTTGATGAGCTCCACTTATCTCATTGTGGAATAGTAAGAAATTTCTGTGCTCCATTTCAATCTTTCCCCCAATTTTCAGTGCTGGGAATCATTGACTTGGTTATTTTCACTATATATTAGTTTTCTGTTTCTAAAATTTAATATTAATGGAATTGTAAAATATCAAATCTGTTTTCTTTTACTCCATACAATATTTCTGAATTCAATCATGTTGGTTATATTTTCTTGTATCATTTTTTTCTTGTATCATATTTTTCTTTATGGCTAACTAGCATACCACTTTATGTGTACTAAAAATTATACATTTCTTCACAAATTTGGGGGCACATGGATTGTTCCCATATTTATATGATTTGGAAATTTATTTTGAAACTGGCAGGCATGAGGAACTAATAAGCAATAAACAATGAATAATACTCTGATTTAATTCAAGTTTTAATTCTGTTGTTTCTCCTAAAAGAGAAACAAAACCACCAAATTTTTCAATATTATGTATATCATTAGATATTGTACCAATGCAGCAATTCTCAATTATTTTTGTTTCAGAACTGTTTACATTAAAAAAAAATAGTTCAGATTCTCATCCCATTAGTATTTCCAGATTAATCTAGAGTCTAGCTAAATGGAAATGTTATTGGAAAATTAATAACATTATAGCTATGTTTAAAATAGAAGACATGCTTCTACCTTTTGATAAAATAAACTAAGAAAGACAGCAACAGACATTTTGCATTACAAAATTGGTAAGGTTAAAAGAAAGTATGGAAATTCCTTAGAATGAAATAAAATAAAAAAATAAGGTAAATGTGAAGTGTTGCCCTTAAGTTTGAAAAGCAATATTTA
Source organism: Sciurus carolinensis (assembly GCF_902686445.1). Taxonomy (NCBI): domain Eukaryota; kingdom Metazoa; phylum Chordata; class Mammalia; order Rodentia; family Sciuridae; genus Sciurus; species Sciurus carolinensis. The sequence continues at coordinate 95,673,148 of NC_062224.1, forward strand.
GAGGAAAAATAACTTAGAAAGTCATATGAAACAATGAACACTAGTGGTTGTGTTGGCATTATGGAAATAACTTTGCTGTCAACAATACTAATGCAATTTAATTTGAAGTAATATAAAGATACTATATACTGAAGCCAAGCTAATTTTACTACTTTGATTGGAAGCATCCAAAGAAAAATGCTTAATTTTGGAATTCCTATTTTAAGAAATCCACAGATGAGTCACATTGTTTCCCTAAGATTTTGATCCAGTTGAAGAGAAGTCTAGAAAATGAATCATATCATATCAGAATTTTAGAAGGAAATGTGAATTTTTACCTGATTTAGCCATGAGTATTTGAAGAACTTCCAATGCAGAACAGGGTTGGGAATTTTTATAATGAAAAAAAAAATACTGACAAGTTTGTCTAAAAATGGAATGATTTTTCTATGATTAAATTGTGCAAAAGGAAGTTGAAGAAAATTTTAAAAGAATTTTAAAGATGAGATTGAAGTATCTGATTAGATACTGAAATAGGAAATGAGATAATTGTTAACCTTTTTTTGCAATAGAGAATTCTTTGACTTTTAAAAAACAAACTAGAAAATTCAGTACTGTCTTCAAAAACTGTTCTCATTTTTCTCCTATTCACAATGATACTTGTATTTTTCATACCCTTTATATTTTGCATATTCTGTATATATTTATAAATATTCAATTTATAACTCAACCTTATTTTATACATCAACTTAACCTTATTTTAATGGCTTTATTTTAGAGTCAATTTTTTAAAAATTTCACTGTCTGAAATGTCTCCAAGGTATCAACCCCTTTTGGGTAATAAGGAGTGGAATTGCTACTGAGTAACTACTTGTATTAGATCCCCAGGGTTGCCATAATATGTTATGACAAATCCAGAGGCTTAAAACAATAAGAATATATTCCCTTCCACTATGGGAGGTTCCAAGTCAGAAATCAGGGTCAGCAGAACCCTGCTCCCTCAGAGAGAACTCTAGGGAAATCACTGCTGCCTCTGCCAGCCTCTAGGTCCCCAGGTGAAACTTTGCTTTCGGAACCACATCCCAATCTCTGCCTCTATCTTCATATTCCCTTCCTCTCCTGCTGTGTTTCTGTGCCCTTTCCTCTACATTAATCCGTTATGATTTCATCTCAATCCTTACCTAAATGGCATCTGTGAAAGCCATATTTCCAAATAAGGTCACAGGTGATCCATTCTCAATATGGTTCTGGGTGAACTTGAGTTTTGGGGTATATTATTATACCCTCTACTCTACTTTCACAAGAAACATTTATGCTTTGTGTTTCAGTGGGGGCTGTGGTTTTTGTTTTGTTTTGTTTTGTTTTGTTTTGTTTGGTCCTCAAATATGATAAATATTAAGCATTTTACTGACAAATTAGTATAAGATTTCTAACTCACTTTAATGAAACAGGAACAGAGGTTTTGCTCTATTTCAATATGACCATAGAGTAGTGATTTGTTTGCAATGGCATCATATAATTAATTTCAATAATATTTTTTAAATTTAGCAAAACAACTCTCATGTATATGCAACTGAAGGTAAACCATTCAAAGCATTAAGAGGTATAGGATCTTCATAATTCCCTCACAGTACTTTTGTAAGCAATGTTTCCAGTCTGTTATCAGAATACTGATTTTCTTTCCATCTCAGACCATCTAATTTTAGCTTATTGATCCCAGAAGCTAAAAAATAATATCACCGAATTTCACACAAAGCATATAGATATATGATATCAGATCAGTTATAGAAAGAAAGTGCTTGAAACAAATTACAAACAAATCAAATCATTTTTGGATTTGTCTTTAGCACTGCTAATGGTATATATTATAAGCACCTTAAACTATTTTTGTCTTAAGAGGAGAAATGTTAAATCTAATCATAGTTAATTCTTAGAAGCCACATGTGACATGTATAAATAGTTACTGGGGACTAATATATACTTTTTATCCTTAATCATTTTATCACACACTTATAAGACACTAAAAAATTGCATTTTAGAGCTTTAGTCCTTCAGAAAATCTTCAACTGGCAATACTTCACTTATTACTTATGCATATATGTGTCTTTGGGGATTGTTAAACTGTAGTCTTAAGTTGTGTTTCTTAAATGAAGAATATCCTAATAATCAGGATACAATGAATATCTCAAAAAAGGTAATTCAGGAAATATACAATTAACAGACTGCATGTAAACTGTGAATCTAGTAATAAAACAAGCTGAAATACAGAAACACTAGTTGTGCTCTCAAAATAAAGGGAGCACCAGAGTAGCAGTTTTGTCCCGATTGTCCTTTTATAATGAGTAAATGGACTCTGAAGGTGTGGGTTTGGAACACGGCAAGGGAGGGGATCATGGAGTTATATAGTACGGGCATGAACTGGAGAGTAACTAGAGATCCATTCTCAATATGGTATAACTCATCAACCTCCCTCCTCAGAGGGAAAGGTCCTCTTTATGGTGAATCCCAGTCCATATTGAGACTTACTGCTTTCCAAATGCTACCTCCTTTCTTTTAGTTTCAATAGATAGAAAGCAGAACTGTGGGATGTTAGTTTCTTTTCTATGGTTTTACACATGATACATTAAATAGTTGATATTGTGGTTCTTATGCTGCCCACTTATAATCAAGCCTTGGTCTAAAATCAAGACCAAAAGAATTTTGACCCTTCAGAAAATCAATGAGATGCAGATATTTTAGAGACAGAATATCAAGTGCTAGTGAGAAAGTTTAGGGATTGCAAATTTAGTCTTTGATTTATGTAGCTTAAACTTAAATCTAAAAACCACTTCACTTCCCCTTCTTTTTAATTTCTCCATGATCTCTTGAGAAGTAAAAAAATGACACTACTTTAACTGTCTTTTAATTACTGTCTGATATCTTGATGGACCATGATGCTTTAAAAACTCTTGCTTAACCTCAACTTGTGGACTAAGATCATTAAATATTGTGTCACAACTCTGAGTATCATTATTTTCTGCCCCTGGTTGATTGCATTAAAGGTTTTTCTTAATGAGCACCTAATAACCTTCAGGATGCCCTACCCTTCTTCTGGAACTAATAAGAAAGGAGCAAGTTAGACTATTAATAGAGGAACCCCAACCTATAATATAATTTTGAAATGTTTGTTTCTTTTTTAATGTCTGAGCATGGGAGTATGGGATGATAGTCACTTCTCAGAACAGATCTACAGAGTAACTACTTGCAAAGTGCCTCTGTCCAAGGCTTTTGAGGGCAGGGTATCACTCTGCTGTCTGTCGATGAGTGTGAGGCAGAGGCAACTACATTGTGCCCCAGTCTTTTGACCATGTCTTGTTTGTCTGTCTTATTTAAATCCGTGAAACAAAACAATCTTATTTTCTGTAGACAGAAACTACTGATGGATAAAATAGCTTCGGGTTGTATTTGTTGGAAAGAATGAAAATTTCATGCAGATGCATTAAGAAAGAAGCTAAGCATTGTGGATCCTTAAATAATCTGGGGGTTTATTATATCCATGAAATTAGTTTGGAGTCGAACAAAAACACATTATTTTGTTAATGACAGGTATTTAGAAAAGCAGTTAGAGCATTAACTAATGTCAAGACCAAAATAAAAGATTCAACAAAAGAAATCTGAAGGTTGTACTTGCAAATAGTTTAACACAGCAATCAGGTGCAGCAGAGCTCTTACATGTAATATAAATATAGTGGGTCAGAAATTAGCAGATTACTTGGAAAACAGTTAATCTTCTAAATAATTCTTAGTGTATCTGGAATATAACATGATCAAATGTTTGGAGTTGATAAACTTATCAAGTAAGGGAACATTCTTTTCCCCTCAAACCATAACACACAGTACAATTTTTTATTTGGATATTATTTTTCAATTTATTGTCAGTCTTTAAAAGTTTACACAAACTTTTGATCTATTCTGAATCCAGTTATGTTGGCTCTAATCTTAAAAGGTGTTAAATAACATAATAAATTGCAACACTTCGACAAAAAAATTTTGAAAACTACAAACCAGTTAGCACTAGAGAGAATGGCCTAACATTTTCCTGATCCTTGGTGATATAACCGTAGATTTCTTTAGCCTTTCCATCTCACAACAGCATGGTCCACTAAACCTTTTTTATTGGTCACCAGCTCATGAATCTATAAATACAGTCATTTTTCCAACTTTTCCATAGCTTTATCATATCCCGTAGACATTAGCTTTGTCCCTTTCAGAGTGGCCTCGTGAACAGAACACATTCACTTCTCCTTTAGCTGGATGTATGGTATTGTTGATTCATGAACTGAGCTTTTGGCCAACAATGCTATAACTCAGGTACAGAGGAGACTTATCTAACATATGTTATTTTCTTGTTAAGGCACATTGCAAGCCTTGTGCTTAGGGACACTAGACAGCACTTTAACACTGTGTTTGAGGGTCATTTCCAACATTGAAATGACAAAAAAAGAAAAAAAAAAAAAGGCAAAAAATGTGACAGATGTGGCACTAAATAGATTGCCAATAGAACACTTTCTTTAAAGAATAACAACTAAAAAAATAAATAAGCAAATATGGTAGATTGTGGCCTTGAGCAGAGAATGCTTGACTCAAGTGTTTTGTTGGTCTCTGCTTGTCTGCAAATGACCACAAAAATCCTCATGTATTTATTTTGAAGTAACTGTAGTAAGCAGTTCTCAAATTCTTAAATGCTGAATCTGTCAACAGGAAAAAAAATCTACAAATTAGACTGGAAGCTCAAGTCAAAGGATCATATTTTTTAAAATGTACAAAAGCTCCAATATTATGTATAACTATAATGCACTAATAAAACCATTAAAAAGAGCTGATTTTGCAATTGAAAGGTAAATAAGATCATGTAGAACCCAGTGCTTCACACTTGCTAGGCAAGTGCTTGACCACTGAGCCACAGTCTCACCCCTTCCATTATTTTCGTATTCTCAAGTTCATGAATTTTTTCTATAATGTGTATTATTTTATTCCTACTACTTTTCATTTGTTCCTACTACCTCTGTCTGTTTTAATATTTTTCTTTTACTCTTTTTTTTTTATCCATGTGCCTTAAGGTAGAAGCTCATAAGATTGGTTTGAAATGTTTCTACTTTTGTAACATGAGCATTTAATGTGATAAATTTCCCTCAGAAGACTGTCTCTTGGCATTTCCCAAATATAGGGATGTGATTTTTTTTTCATTTTCATTCAATTCAAAATATGGAATATTCTAATTTACTTATACAATCGTTTTTGGCCTGTAGGGTTTTATGGAAGTGTGTTTAATTGTCAAATTGTTGACAACTTTCAGATACCATTCTGATAATCCCTTCAAGTTCAATGCTGTTATTCTACCAGAACACACCAGAACTTTGTTTTATGATGTAACACATGGGCTATTTTTATGGATACTCCCTGTGTATTCTTTGGTTGGTTGAGTTTCTATAAATATTAAATACCTGAAGTAAATTGTAAATGGTATGTATGTGTTATGGTTTGAATGTTGGCCTCCCCAAAAGTTAATTTGTGAGATATTGCAAGAAGGCTCAAAGAAGAAATGATTGGATTAGGAGAGCCTTAATCAGTGAATTAATCACCCGATGGGATTAATTAAGTGGTAACTAAAGGCATAGGGCTGTGGTTTTGGGGTATGTATTTGTGACATCTCTCCAACTGCTTCCTGATCATCACGTGAGCTGCTTCCCTCCACCACACTCTTCCGCCATGATGTTTAGCCTCACCTTGAGCCCGAAGGATAGAAACCAGTGGTCTATGGACTGAGACTTCTAAAACCATGAGCTCCCACATAAACTTTTCCTCTTCTATGATTATTCTGATCAGATCTTTTAGTCATAATAGCAAAAAAGCTTTCTAAAACAGTATGTCTTCTTTACTAGTATTTACTTGATCTCATTTCTTCCATCAGTAACTTAGATGTGAATTCTGAAGTCTTCAACTGTGATTCTGGCTTTGCCTTTTGTGACTTTGTTTTTCTGTTCTTTTGGCTTTTGCTTCACATACTTTGAAGATCTGTTGTGGGGTTGCTGGGATTCTAACTGCCAATATATCCCTTTTGTTTTTCAGATTTTTATACACTTAGAATTTTTGTGTTTTATTGTATCGAATTATTTCCTGAAAATATTTTAAAATTTATGCTATTTGAGTATGTGTGCATGTCTGTCTGTCTCCATGAGAACAATAAGCATAATTTGTTTTCTGCATCTTATTATTCTGAGTATATAAATATTTATGAGTCTGTTTCTACACTGTGTGGATGATTGCATATACTACTTTCTTCCTTTTTTTTAAATTTCAAGTATATTCTCTCTTAGGAAATTATTTTGGAGAATCTTCATCTTTAACTTGTAATTTTATGATAATTTCCACCATAGAAGATTAACCTTTGCCAGGCTGGGCATCAGAGCAGGGACCATTCCTTGTCTGGTATTTTATATCTAGTTCAAAATTTGTATTTTTAATACTTAGATTACATATACTTGATGTGTAAGTGCAGTTACAAGTGTTTTTTTACTGTAATGTCTCAGATACACCTCAGACTGTGCCTTCATTTGGAAATAGTCAGGGCAGATGTAATTAGTTAACATTAGGGTAGACCCTAATCCAAAACAACTGATATTCCACTCAAAAGAAGGTCACAGGAAGACTTCCAGAGGTTAAAATCATGTGAGAGTAAATACAAGGACTGGTTATGTGGATGCAAGTTGAGAAATGCCCAACACTGGCTCAAACCACTGGAATCTAGTAAGAGTCAAGGAAGGATTCTCTGGCAGGTTACAAAGCAAACGTGGTCATGCTGACACTTTGATTTTGGTCTTTCAGCTTTAAGGACCATAAAACAATGCATTTCTGTTATTTTAATCCACTCAGTTTATGCCACTTTGTTAGGGAAGCTCTGGAAAATTAATAAACCACTAATGGATTTATTAAATCTTGTGCAAAGAATGCATAACTGAACATCTGAACAACTATTTTAAATCTACACTTCTATGAATCATTTGAATATCTAGGTGGAATGTTTTAAATTGTAAACAAGAAGTTTACTGAGAGCAAATTTCTCAAAATAACACTAACATAAACCAAAAACCTAATAATTCCCTTGGGAAATATTATTAGGAAAAAAAACTACTTAAATGTTGAAATGATTAATTTTCTCTATTCCTATTGAATGTTGAGGCAAACAAGGAATGGTGTAGCTTGGATTTTAAAATGGATTTAGTAAACAAATTGTGGAAATTGTGTATTAGAAATAAGAAACCCTAAATGTTTTATTGAGGAAATCTATTCAATTGAAACTATAGACTTATGATTAAGCTTTATCAAATATTTAGAGATGATTCTATTTTAATGTTTGTTTTAATATATACTTACACATATTTATTTTTAAAATATACCACATAGAAACACACACAATATATTCATTGAGAAAAAAACTCACAATAATGCATTGGTCATAGAGTTTAACATCTTCCTAGAATTTTAAGACAAAAGAATACAAAATGAGACTTATTTGTATTTACTATATGGAGATTGGATATAAAACTCTGGTGTGCACAATTATTTTTTGACTAATGATTCTATAAACTTCATGCACAAACATATACATGCACCATTATTATCATTATTTTTTGCAGGCTGAAGAAGCAGTAATGAACTCTGACATATATATTTCCTTCAACCATAATATTTAATTTATCACTAAGTTCTCTTTACTTTTCTTCCTTGAAACTACTCCTCTCTTTCTCTGTCATCTAGTTCAAACCAACACCTCCCCTTGGGACATTTACAGTATCCTTCCAGTGGTTCATTTGCATTCACCTTATCATCTGCCCTTGATACATCAGGTCCAGTAATCATTTTTTCCTCCAAATTATCTGATTATCTAAGCTTCTCCAACTACTTTAAATATAAAATATTTTTATCTTTCTCAGGATAAATACAAATCTTTGTAACATACCTTACAATTTGTTAGCTTCATTTCAATGCATTTTTAAAATCTTTTTTTCTATCCTAGCTATTCTGAGCTTTCTTCAGTCCTCTGTTCTGTAAAACTACATATGATTTTCCCTCATCTTGAAACACCTAATTTGAATTTCTCAGAAACATTTTGGTTCAAAACTCTTTTCAGCAGAATCTTTCCTACCCTCCTGAGGAGAATAAATCACCTACTTTATCATATCTTATAAAACATTAGAAGTCCCCAGTTAAACACTTATCTTAATTGTGATATAGTGTCTTTATTTTGAAATTGTACATACACAGTATATTTCCCTGCCAGACTACAATCTCCTGTAAATCATAACCATGTTTTTTTTTCTTTGTCATGTGTATTACTCTACAGAACGCCCTATATTCTATGATTATTCTCAAACATTCATGCATTTCCTATAAAATAATTTACTGAACATTTTTTGAGGTCACAGATGGGCTACAGAGATGATTTTGAAGGCAAATACCAATGATCCTGGCTGTGGGTGCTGGTAATAAAACTAAATAAACAAAAATATCTTGTCCTCTTAAAACTTCATTTAAAAAAGATGAGATCAAAATGAGCTCATGCATATTAAATATAAGTCCTATAAAGAAAACCCATAAAGTATGGCAAACCCTTGTTTGACTAGATTTCTATTTTAAGTAGCTGGGCAAAAACAACAATAACAAAAATTAGCCTTGTACAAAAAGTGATGATTAAGAAGAGGCCTGGAAGAAAGAAAGGTAGCAAGTCAAGTTGGATCTGAGAAAGTAGCTTCTGGTTGGAGACAGGACTGGTTCAAAAGCTCAAATATGGTGGTTGACAAGTCAAAGATGGGACACTGCTATGTTTGAATTTCAGGAAAACAGCATTTGTTTCAGTTTAAATTCTTCCCAAATATGGTATTGCACATAATTCATGGTTTATTCTGAATGTCAAGTGCAAAAAGGAAAGCTGTTTTAGATCAATTTGGCAATGCTATACTGAGGTGTTGTGCACCTCGTGCCTGTGAAGTATGGCTCGGTGAAGCCGAGACAGAGGTGCAAGAAAAGGGAAGTAATAAAACTAGCAAGGAAGACAGTGAATACAACAGGGCAGACCCTGAGAACAATTTTAAGGTGTTGATTAATGACTGATTGATGATTTTCATCAATTGATTGATGATTTTCATTTAAATGTGAAGAAAATTCATTGAAATTGTTTTGAACTTGACCTACTATGATCTTACTAATTTTTAAATATTTTATTGTTGTGTTTGATCCTACAAGATAGTGGGATTCATTGAGAAATATTCATCCATGCCCATAACTTAATTTGATTAAATTTGTTCCCTGGCACTTTCTTTCTTTCTCCACTCTTTCCTCCACTATTTCCTTCTTTTACTCTAATTGATTTCCCTTCTCATTTTTTTTAAATTGGACATTATAATTATACATAAAAGTGGGATTGATTGTTATATATTCATACATGCATGTATAATAATTTGGTTGATTTCATTCATGTTTTTTTAAAAAAAATATTATATCTGTAGAATGAAACATCATTTTTAGTTCCTTGGAATGGAAAAGTTAGAGAAGTTTGATTGATAGAAAAAATAAATACCCTGAAAGAGTATATACTTAGAAAAGATTATTAGAAATAGGTTACATGTTAGTAAAGAATGTACTGATTAAATTTGTCCTCATAATCAAGTTATCAAAAAGATAAGTTTGCAGTAGTGATCATAGAGGGGTAGACCTTGGAAGCTAAATATTTATGAAGATAGGTCAAAAATGATAGAAAGCAATCACAATTCAACAGATGGATTAGATAAACTTTAACAATGTATATAAATTTAAAATAAGGTTAACTTGTCTCTAAAGAAGATCACACATTTGCAATAGACAAATTGTATTAATTTGGCAGAGTTGCCCAAACAATTTACCACAAATGGGTTGGTCAATTAGTCCATTTTTCTTTATAAAAAAATAAAATACCTAATGATGGGTAACTTCATAAATTTGAAAAAAAAAAAAAAAAAGGTTTGTTTAGCTCACATCTGTGGAAGTTGAAAAGGTCAAGATCCTGAGCCCCTTTAGGTTTGACCTCTGATGAGTACCAAAATGTAGATGACATCATGGCAGCACCATATTTGCTAGTGAGAGATCATATCACAAGCTAGGAAGACAGAGAGTGGTTTAGGGATCTGACTCACTTTTGTAACTACTTCTAGCTTGAACTAACTCAGGGTCCCAGAAGAAGTAACTAATCCCTTTAGAGGTCAGCACCCACAATGAACCAAGGACTTCACACTACACCCCACCTCTTAAAGGTCTGCACCACCTCCCAACATCATCACATTAAGAACCAAGCTTCATTCCCTGGTGGAATGAACCATAGTCAAACCATGGCAGTGACAAAATCAACAGAAACTTTTTTATATGATAATTCTGGGTATAAGAAACCCAAGATGGAGCTCTTGGTAATGCTGATACTTTCTGAGAATTGTGGGAGAAAATCTGTTCCATGACTTACTCGTAGGTTTTGATGGCTTGCTGAAAATCACTGGCATTCCTTGGCTTGTAGAAACCTCACCCAGATATGTCATCAGATAGCATTTTTCCTGTGTGTGTGTGTGCGTGTGTGTGTGTGTGTGTGTGTGTGTCCCAAAGTCCCCTTTTCATGAGACTACTAATCATATTGCATTAGGTCCTGCCTTACTCATGTACAGCCTCATATTAACTAAATCCACCTACAAAAACCCTCTGGACAAATAAGATCACATTCAGTGGTACCAGGGACGGGATATCAACATGTGATTTTTGGGGTGGGGCAGGCCCACACAAAATAACTGGTACAATATTTTACAGCTGACTACATGTTTTAAATCTTATAACTGATCTATATTCTACTGATTCTGTCTCGTAATATTTATTCTAACTCCATCTATAATTTTAATGTATCAAGCATTTTCACATAAAATTCCATGTGGCCCACATATCACTTCTATGTAGTAGGCTTTGTTTTCTATTTTAAATTTAAGCTGAAACTTAAAATAAGAAAATAATGTTGTCAAGTGTTCTATCCAGTGAATGGCAGTCTTTATTTTAATCTTATATTTTTCAGTGTCCAAAAGTCATCTGAATCATTAAGTAAACATCTTATGGAGGGAGAAGGGTAGTTCAGGAAGAACAAAGCATATGATGTTTTTCATTGTGGAAATATAAAAAAATACAATTTACCTCATCATAATCTTTTAAACATAAATTTTTATAATTTCAGTAATTCTACTTTAGTAATATTATATTTATTTGAAATTCTACATAGCAGGTCCTATCCTTTATCTTGCTATCAAACATTTTATTCGGAATATTTCAATAATAGGGTTTTTTTTTAACTGTAATTTTCAGTTGCAACAAGTAGTGCTTATCTGTGAACTCATTTCCACTTTTTCCATTTTAAGGCCATTCAGCAATTTCTTTCAGTGCTGTCCTGAAATTCTATATTTTATTTTCTATTCTAGCACTGCTGGAATGAAAGAGTACTGAAGGAATCTGTCAAATATTCCCACCTAGTGACAGGCAATAACCTCGTTATCACTAAATCTTCCTGGTTTGCAAGAAGATATAAAAAGGGAAGAAAAGTTTTATTTTCTCTTTTTGTAACCCTTTTCTTATAAAAGTAAAGCCTTTCAGTGTTTTAATTCTATAGTCAGAAACTAAGTTCAATTGGATATCACTGGAAAACTCCATCAGCTTAATTGCCTAAAGAACATCTCCACAACTCTGACAGGTAGTAGAGACTCTCAAGGGACAGAAATCTAAGATCTGTACCCAGTGGAGAAACTAAACCTAAATAAGACAGGCAGGCACTTATACTTTCATCATTTTGGCATAGCTTAGGAAAGAAAAAAAAAAAAAGACGTTGTTTACTAAGAGAAAGGACATGAATATTTTGCATAGTTAACTAAAAAGACAAGATAAATATTTAAAAATGATGAATCTAAATTGTACTGTTGCATATCTTCGGAGTAAAGATTTAATTTAATTTTCTATACAGATTTACATGTTATCTTGACACTCCTTGTTGAATTTGTTCTTTTAATAGATATTAGTATTCTTTATAATACTCTGAAAAATTTTTAAAAATCTTTAAAAATTAGGATGCCAAGATATTTTTAAGTGAAAGGAGAATACAAAGTTACCTGGAAACAAATCTTAGAATAAAGTTTGGTAAATTTAATGTTTAAAACTGTGTATGTACAAATTAAAACATATTTAAAATAAATTTCATTAAAAATTATTATGACACCAATGAAAAGTGATCAGAAAATAAAATCTAGAAGAAAACAAAAACACTCAGATATAAAATGAAAAATAATAATGAAAAGAAGTCATACACACAGAATAGAAGTATCCTCTTATTTTCCTAGAATTATGATGATTTATTCCTGTTCTCATGCTGTCCCTTCTGGTTTAATATTTGTCTTGGATATTTCAGTGAAATATTGTTTATATTACTATTAATCATTGAATGAAAATACACAAGGCCAGTTTGGAAAGACTGATATTTTCTCTTTCTTCTTCTGTTTTCCCCTATTATAATGTGTAAAATGCACATGTATAAAACAGTGTATATTCCCAATAGTATTTGACTAAATCTGATAGACAGTCATGTTTCTCTTGATCATTTCATACTCAACATAATTAGATGTCATTTTCAAGACAAGGTGTAGAGCATTTGTTAAAGTATTGAAGTGTGCTTGGGAGATGAGCAGTCAGTGAGAAAGAACTCCTCTTGTCTCAGGATGGTGGGAGGTGTATTTAATATGTTTAATGTATTTAATGAAAGTTAGGCCTTAACTTGGGTAGAGACCTACAAAATCAATGAGACCTCGGGACTACTAGGTGGCCAGTCCTTGGGAAATGGCATTTCACATTGACATATACACATGTGCTTGAAACAGAAGATGAGCTACCCTTGAATATTGGGCACAAAGGGACACTGATAACACAATGGTTATGCCATTTATTGTGTAGTATGCATTTAAATCTACTACGTCATTATTTAGGAACTCATTCTTTCATTTTGTGATTAAGCGGCATGATTATTAAAACATAACATAAACAACTCCATGTTTAATAAAAAAATAAAAAGTCAAACTTTCAATGTTCAAGAAAATGGATGATAAATGGAAAGTAGCAGATTGTAGATATTTTGTATCTTTAAGTTCAGGGTAAAGTTATAAGTGATATCATTGATAACAAGGTCAGATAATTCAGATTTATTAACAGTGTCCGAATAAAGTGGTAGCAATTTAAAGAAAAATTTCCAAAAAGGATGATTTAACCTGTGAGACCTTGAGGACAGAGCATGTACAGGAATTATTTGGAATTTGACACAGGAACTGTGTCTTTTCTCTCCCCTTTACTTGAGTACATATCAATATTTGTTGCTCCACTTGTTCCAGCTTTGGCCATCAGAATCTCTTATCTCTTTTGTCCAATTGACATATTACATCATTATGAGATCTTCTGTTGTTTGTTTCGTTCGTCTATTTGTATTGATTTTGAGACTTCCTTAATTCCTGGCATTACAAGATGTTCCAACCTCACCTCATACACTTCATTCCCCAAACCTATCATCAGTTATTTCTCTGCTATACCCTGTTTCCATAATGACATAGAAAACAAAGATCTGGATGCAATATGGACTGTTGCTCCTGCCGTCTTGTTTCTTTTAAACTGATGGAGCAGAGAAATACATAAATACATACTCACCACTGTACGTACATGTTTATTAATTGTTCTTACATGCTGTTAAAAAAATTTTGTGTGAAATCTTCAAGTTGATTCCATTACCACAAAGAGAGCATCCATTGTTTCTATGCAGATTCCCACTCCAAAAGGAGAAACGCAACTCCAGACAGACAGTAAGAAATCTGGCATCCGTTTACTTAATTTTTCAATTTCAAGATCCATATGTAGCAGTGACAGATCTGTTAATACCACATCTCTACAATACGAATTTATCTAAGAAAGGTTGGTACTTATGTGAGTTTGCTGTTGCCTTTACTCTTACAGGTTCCTCTCCAATAAATCTAATAAAGTTAGATTCTCATCTCACAGTCTGAATTTGGTCCCAGGACCCCTGAGCTCCTAAATAATTCCTATTTAATAGTACAAATTAAGATCTGCTCATCATGCTGTAAAGTTACGTAGGTTTTAACATGTGTATAGTATTATACATCTGGGCTTATGATATCATTCAGATATTAAAAAACATAAAATCCCCTGTTGTTCAGTTTCCTATGTCCTTCACCTGTCAATCCTTACCCCTCCCACCTGAACCTATGACAAACACACAACTTTTATAACATCTCTACAGTTTTAGTTTTACAAAGAATTATTGTACCTGAAATACTGCAGTATGTAACTACTATTGCAGACTGGATTCTTTCATTTTACATTATACTGTTAGTATTCATTTATGTCTCTCATGGCTTGGTAGCTCATTATTTTTATCACTGAATAATTTTCCATTGTAAAGATGCTCCATATTTTTTTTTATTCATTCACCTGTTTAAGAATGTCTTCATTGTTTTCAAATTTTGACAATTATAATTTAAGTCATAATAAATATTCACGTTTTTGTGTGGATGTAGTTTTAAAATCAGTTGGGTAAATAATAACAAAAAAATAAACCAAAAATTATGAGCTTGAACCCAGGAACATATGCTGAAAATATTTCAACTTTGTAAGAGATATTAAACTTTTCCATAGTGACTGTTCTCTTGCATTTTTCCCCAGCAATGATGAAAGTTTCTGTTGATGCACATCCTTGCCAAACTGTTTTCTGTACTTTAAACATTCTAATAAATATAATGTACCCCGTTATAGTTTTGGTTTGGAATTTTTTAGTGACCATTATTGTGCATACAATTTTACATGCTAACTTGCAATTTGCATATTGTCTTTGGTGAGGTGTTTATTTTCATCCTTTGCCCATTTTTTTTCAGTTGAATTGTTAATTTTCTTATTGTATAATCTCAGATATTCTTATATATTTTGCATATGATCCTTTATTAGGCATGTATTTTGCCAATATTTTCTTCCATTCTGCAGTTTGTTTTTTGTTCTGAATAACAGCCAAAGGGCTGAAAATTGATTTCCTTTTCATTCTTTATCACTATTTTCCACAAAGCAGTACTTTTCCAATTAAAAAAAAGTATATGTATGCTTTTGTTTTATGAATTGTGCATCTAGTGTTTTATCTAAGATTTCATCACCAAACCTGAAGTCACTTAAGATTTTTATCTTGTGTTTCCTTCCAGAGTCTTGGGATTTTCTGTATTGTGTTTAGATTTATAATCAATTTTTAATTATTTTCCCATGAAGATGTAAGGTTTGTGACTTGCTTCATTAAAAAAAAAATAAAGACAATTTATTTCAGCCCAATTTGTTGAATAAACCCTTTTCTCTTGAATTGACTTTGACTTTGGGCTACCGTCAAATTTCAGTTTATTTGTGAAGTCTATTTATGGTTTCTTTATTGTATTCCATTGATCTGTGTCCCTATTCTTTCTCAAGTATTATGCTGTCTTGACTGCAGTTTTTTGGTAAATCATGAAGTGAGTTAACCCCATAACTTTTTTTTTAGTGTATTTCTTGGTATTCTAGGTATTCTATCTTTCCAGTAAGTTTAGAATGAGTTTATTAATATATACAAAATTACCTTGGAATTTTGTTGAAATTGATTTGTATGTAAAGAACGAATTAAAAATTCACATCTACACAATATGAAATATTCTAATTCATGAATGGAATATCCTTTTATGTAATTAGTTCTTCCTTGATAACTTTAACAAGAGTTCAGTACTTTTTCCCATAGAATCATTTCCATATTTTGTTAGACTTATACATTAGTTTTAGGTGTTTTCATTTTTTGTTACTTATAATAAATGGCAATGCATTTTACATTTCAAATTTAAATTGATTGCATTTCAATTCCTAGTAGTTCATTATTATAATATGTTAAAGCAATTAACTTTTGTATGTTATGGTACATCCTGACATCTTCCTACAATTTTTTATTAAAACCAAATATTTTGTTACTGGTATCAGCTCTTTATGATTTCCTGCCAAGATATTGATTTCAGAGAAAGCGGACTTTGGGACAAAGAAAATTAACAGATGGAGAGAAGGGTATTACATAATAATGTAAATCACTATGGGATCAAATATCCAAGAAGAAATTAATATACTTAACAAGTAGACATCTAAAAATAGATGAAATGGACCAATTATTTGAAAGACAAATTATCAAAATTACCAGGAGAAATTGATAAATTGCATAAGCATAAATTTATTAAAAATCAATTAAATAAATACTACATTTCCCCAAAAGGAAGTTCCAGACGAAGATTATTTCACTGGTAAATTCTCCCAAACTTTTAAGAAGCCATGATATTAATCTAACCAGTCTATTCCAGAAAATAGAAGCAGAGGGGAAGACTTCCTAACTCATTTCTGTGAATATAGCATTACACTTACACCAAAATCACATTACGACAAAAATAACTATAGACCAATGTCTGCTATGTACACAGATTAAAGTCTACCAAAAAATATAAGCAGATGTTTCTAGTAATACATAAAAGGAATTGTAAACTGGAAGTCTCTTTAGATTGTTATTTTACTGAAAATGTATATTTAGGCAATCATGCATTAGAAAATATAAAGCCTGAACATTTGAATATTAAAATAGAATGAAAACAATGGATAATAACAAGGGATTAGTCAGTTATAGAATAGGAGGAGAAATAAAAATATGATTTAAATCAAATTCATAAGAGAGAATGACCTACTTTCTGCTTAAAACCCTATAATGAACAAATTATATATTAATGACCAAGTCAAATCAGAACCAACAATATGAGTCAGAAATGATTAATTAACATCATTTCACAATTGTAATAACTTATGAAGTTTGCAATGTTTGGTAGAAATGTTAATGTTTAGCTCTAACAGAGGAATAAAAGCATAAAACATCATCAGAACAGAACTCACTCATCAGGAATAGCTCCTAGAGAATTTTTACCCATAGCCATGATTCCCTATAGCTAAGTATGGTCCTCTGAAGTTTTTTAAAAATATATTAAAACAAAGGAAGGTATATTGCAAATTTGCATAGAAAGGGTACTTGCTCAAATGATCCTAAATTTTTTTAAACAAAGATATAATGTAATGTTATTTTAATAAAATTTTAGCTCCTAAGTTATATGTATTCAAGATCTTGCTTCAAACAACATTGTGTTTTTATCTTAAATCACACATTATCTTCATCTAAAGGTAAACACATAGTGTAATCAGAAAAAAAGTTATTTTCAACCTAATTAATAAACATGTGAGACATCCAAAGAGGTATTCTGACAAATTCTGTTTAACATAAATTTAATTCCATGCACATTATATTCTGAAAATATAAGGGTAGTCTAGTTGTACAGATCTGTTAATATGCTTCTATATAACTCAAACTGAACTTTGAAAATTACTTGATTTTGGTACTCTCAACACAAAGTTTATACTTTGTTTCAGGGTAGTATAATTCAAACCACTTTCTAATAGTATAATTGACATGCAAAAAACTATACTATGTAACTAATAAAAAAACCTTGATAAATAGGTACCCATGAAATCATCTCATCAAAATCCTGATTTCAACTCTTGTGTATATACGCCCAGAATTGGGGTTGTTATTTTAAAGGTAGTTCTATTTTTTAAAAAATGCCTCCATTCTATTTCCTTTATGAGTGTCACCAGTTTACATTCCTACTAACTGTGTAAAGGGTTTTCTGTTCTTAATATTCTTCCTAGCACTTGTTATATCTTGGTTTTAATTTATTGTTGTTGTTGTTTTTATTACTATTGATAATAACCCCTCTAACAGGTAGGAGATTATGTCTCCTTAAGCTTTTGGTTTGTGTTTCATGACGATTAGTGATGTTGAGTTCATATTCATGTAACTGCTGATTATTGTATGTGTTGTACAGGAAAATGTCAGTTCCGGTTCTTAGCCCAGTTTTAATTGAATCATTTGAATTTTATTTTGTTGTTCTTTTTGGTATTGAGTTCTATGAATTCCTTACATATTCTATATATCAAGCCTTTGTCACATATATGATTTGCAAATATTTTGATCCTATTTTGAGACTTTGTATTTTGTAGATTGTTTCCTTTGCTGTGCAGAATCATTTTAGTTTGATGTAATTCCATGTGCCTATTTCTGTTTCTATTGCTCATGCTTTTGGTGTTATATCCAAGAATCATTGGCAAGTCTAATTTTTAAGGAGGTTTTCCCCCAAGTTTTTTTTTTTTTTAAGAATCTTATGGCTTCAGATTTTAAGTCTTTAATATCTTTTTAATTAACTTGCATGATGTGAGATAATGGTCCAATTTCAATCCTTTGTGTGTAGATATCCAGTTTTACCAAGACCAATTTTTGAAAAGACTATTATGTATTCCCAATTATGTAATCTTGACACCCTTGTGGAAAATCAGTGGACCATATCATATATAAACATGGCTTATTTCTGAGCTGTTTATTCTCTTATATTTATCTGTATGCTTGTATTTATGTCTGGACCATGCTATTTTGATTCCAATAGATTGTAAGATATTTTAAAATAAAATATTACATTAGAAGTTTTATTTTTATCCTCAAAATTTCTGTGATTATTCAGGGTCTTTTGTGATTTCTAGTGAATTTTAGTATGGCTTTTAAAATTATTTTTGTCAACTAAAAAAACTCTTGGGTTTTTGAAAGTGATTGCAGTGAATCTGTATTTTACTTTGAATGGTATGGGTATTTTTTTAAAATAATTTCTTTAATTTAGCTTTTAAGTTTTTACAGACTGCATTTTGATTCATTGTACACAAATGGGGTACATCTTTTCATTTCTACGGTTGTGCACGATGTAGATTCATACATACCATTCCTGTAATCATACATGTACATAGGGTAGTGATGTCTATCTCATTCCACCATTTTTCATAACCCTATCCCTCCTCCCTCTCATTTTCCTCTATGTAATCTAAAGTTCCTCCATTCTTCTCTCACCCCCCACCCCCAACCCCCATTATATATCATCATCCACTTAGCAGGGAAAATACTTGGCTTTTGGTTTTTTGGGATTGGCTTACTTCACTTAGTATGATATTCTCCAATTCCATCTATTTATCTGTAAATGCCATAATATTATTCTTCTTTATGAATGAATAATATTCCATTATGTATATATACCACATTTTATTTATCTATTCATCTGTTGAAGGGTATCTAGGTTGGTAACACAATTTAGCTATTATGAATTGAGCTTCTATAAACATTGATGTGGCTGTGTTACTATGCTATACTAATTTTAAGTCTTTAGGTGTAAACCCAGGAGTGGGATAACTGGGTCAAAAGATGGGTCAACTCCAAGTTTTCTGAGGAATCTCCACACTGCTTTCCAGAGTGGCTGCAATTTGCAACTCCATCAGCAATGTAAAAGCCTGCTTTTTTCCCTGCATCAATGGAGAAAAGATAGCATGTTCAACAAATGGTTCTGGGAAAACTGGAAATCCAAATGCAGTAAAATGAAATTAAACCCCTGTCTCTCACCCTGTTTTCTCTGATAAGTAGAAAATGATACATAATAGGGGTGGGACGTAGGGAGTAAAAGAAGAATGGAGGAACTTTGGATTGTGTAGAGGGAAAGGAGATGGGGGAGGTGGGGTAGGAAAGATGGTGGAATGAGACAAACATCATTACCCTGTACATGTATGATTACATGAATGGTTTGAAACTACATTGTGTACAACTATAGAAACAAAAAGTTGTATCCCATTTGCATACAATGAATCAAAACTCAGTCTGTAAAAATTAAAAAATAAATAATTAAAAATTTAAAAAAAAACTTAAAACTAAAAATTCAGTGTATTTACTTAACATTCATAGGCAAATATATTTTTCCTAAGTTAAGTTCTTAAATCCCTAGTGATTTTGCCATGGTGCCCTCAGGATTTTTTTTTTTTATGTACTCTTCTAAATATTATGATCTTGATAAAAAGATTAAATATTACTTTCATATTTTAGCACACCTAATCTAACTCTAAATCATTTAATGCATAATGACTATTTGATATTGTCAAGCAAGGAATACAATGAACAATTGATAAATTGCTGATGGTATTCTGCATCCTCTCATGTGACCCTACTGAATTTTATACTAAATCTATGAGTTAGGCATTGTAACCTATACTTGCTAGCATGGTGTCCAGTCTGATATTTGACTAGTTTTAAAACTTACATTTCTTTCAATTCAACACAGGTAACAGTTGCCTCAAACACATGCCCTCTTGGAGAGGGGATCTTCCAACATTTGCAGGGGTAGTGAACATTTCTAAAGTGGTATGGAGAAGGATAGAAGGTATCTTTTCAAATGCTAAGGATTAAGTAAGACCACAACAGAAATCAAGAGGCTCAAATTCCTGATCCTGGTTTTTATAGTTCACCTCTTTGGTCCAAAACAAATAAAAATAGCTTTGTTCTTCTTCTTTTGATGTTAAAACTACTGGTAGCATTGCAGAAAGGATTTCAATAATAAAGAATGAAGTCTTACACTAATATACTCCTAACAAACCCAGCCTAAAATCTAGTTAAGAGAAATTTTATTAATTTTACAGTATTTTGGATAGAAAAAAACCCAAACTCATTAGAATTTCAAACTGAGATTCACAATCACTATTATATTATCTCTAGTTATTATCTTAATTGACTACATATACATCTATATGAGTACACATGTATTAAAATGAAATATAATATTTGGAAATCAAATCATAAATTCAATTCAAATGTGACCTTTTTTTTTATTTTATACAATTCATTAGCCAGAAGGTATATGTATTAATGCTACATACTAAAAGACATTGAATGCGTTCCATTTTATTTCTGTTCAATCATTCATACAAAGATTTTACTTGAGCTTAATATATCTTAGAAACTTAAAATAAATTACAAGCAATAAAGCATGACTGTCCTTAAGAAAATTGCATTTTAGTGGAGAAAAACTGTGATTCACATAAAAGTATGATATAGTGTAATTTGTGTTAGAATAATTGTGAGTACACTTACAGAACTGAAAGAACACTGAGAATAATCTGTTGCATACTAAGAAGTTAGATGGTGTGGTAAAAAAGTTTATATCCGAGCTGAATCACAATAAAAAAGAACCTAAATAATTTGAAATAAACAGTAACTGATGTGAATATTTTAAAATGTATATATATGCAAATGTATGATATGCATTTATATTTTAAGTTCTGTTGAGAACAAGTTGTGTTACAATTAATGTTTTGAGAATGAAGTGAGAAAGATGTCAGGAGAGAAGGTCCTCAGCCTTTTATGTTGATAACCATCTACAGATTAAAACAAAAATAACGCAGATCTGAAATCCAAGGGGGGGATTACAGCCCATAATGGAGAACAAAAATAAAGAAAAGTCACATTAAAAAGGGTTAGCCATTCTAATTGAAGTAAGATGAAATCTTAGAGTTGTTTTAATTTGCATTTCTCTAATTACTAGAGATGTTGAACATTTTTTCATATATCTGTTGATTGCTTGTAGATCCTCTTCTGTGAAGTGTCTGCCCAGTTCCTTAGCCCATTTATTGATTGGGTTATTTGTATTCTTGGTGTAAAATTTTTTAAGTTCTTTACAAAGTTTGGAGATTAGTGCTCTATCTGAAGTGCATGTGGAAAAGATTTTCTCCCACTCTGTAAGCTCTCTTTTCACATTATTGATTGTTTCCTTTGCTGAGAAAAAGCTTTTTAGTTTGAATCCATTCCATTTATTGATCCTTGCTTTCATTTCTTGCACTTTGGGAATCATGTTAAGGAAGTCTGGTCCTAATCCAACATGATGAAGATTCGGGTCTACTTTGTCTTCTTTTTCTGCAGGGTCTCTGGTCTAATTCCTAGTTCTTTGATCCATTTTGAGTTGAGTTTTGTACAGGGTGAGAGATAGGGGTTTAATTTCATTTTACAGCATATGGATATCCAGTTTTCACAGCATCATTTGTTGAAGAGGTTATCTTTTCTCCATTGTATATTTTTGGCACCTATATCTAGTATGAAGTAACTGTATTGATGTGTGTTTGTCTCTGTGTCTTCTATTCTGTACCAATGGTCTACCTGTCTATTTTGGTGCCAATACCATGCCATTTTTGTTACTATTGCTTTGTCGTATAGTTTGTCTGTTATTGTGATACCTCCTGCTTTACTCTTCCTGCTCAGAATTGTTTTGGCTATTCTGTGTCTCTTATTCTTCCAGAAGACTTTCATAATTGCTTTCTCTATTTCCATGAGGAACCTCTTTGGATTTTAATTGGAATTACATTGCATCTGTAGTTCTAAGTTTAATTTTGTTTATTCTATAAGGAAAATGGTTTTATGACTCCCTTCCATGCACTAGACATGAGTCTAAATTCTTTTACATTTTTTCACCTTTAATCTTTGTAGTAATAGTATTTAAAGTCTACCTATTATGATAACTTTACATTGATTTGACATATAATAGAGTTTAGACTCATTTTTTTTCTTTTGAGGCCAAAAAGTCTGACAGAGTCTCACTTTTAAAATATATATATATATATATAATATATATAAAGTATATATATATTATATATATAAAATTAAACAATTACATATGTGAAACCTCTTTAAAATTATTGAAACCCTTTAGAATTTAGATACTTTGATTTTTCTGTTAAGAAAAATAAGGGCAATGCCTAACTGTATTTCATTTAAAACATTCTGCTACAAATGTTACAATTTAATGTTAATTTTAATTACAAACTTTTTTTTTAAATTTTGGGATGTTACCTGTTATTATCTCTTCTTTGGGGAACAACCACTTTTTTCTCTAACACAGACTTTATCCCTGTTATTATGCGAATTGTAACATCTCAAAAATTCTTTCATTCTGTTATAGAATATAACATAATACAAACTTGAAGCATTTGCTGCTGGTTTATTCCAGTAAAATCTGTCTATCCAGACTTCTCCTTGCCCAATGATAGGGTTCTAAGTCACCCTTCAGTCTCAGTTGTTCAGTATTTTGAACAACTGTTCTCTGCCCTGCATGTTCCTACTTCAGGAAGCTCTGCACAGAGAAGGCCGAACAACTTTAGGTAAAATATAGAGGTAGATGCATGTCTGAGTTTTGCACTCCACTGCTTAACAGAGTTCAAATTTCACAAAAATGAAATCAATCTTTTTTAGATAAGGACAGAAGGTTCTGTGCAATGTGGTCTTTAGCTGGTATTTAATTGTAAGATTATCAACCACTGTTATTTAGTTCTTTGTATAGTTTTCTCTGGCCAAATCCTTCTTACCCTTTAGACCTCAATGGGAAAATAATGGAAATCATTTAAAAGATTCTTTTTTTCATCCACCAAACTTAAGAAGATTCTTTTCTTTCCATTTATGTACTAACCATCTTTTGTTGAGTTTGTCATTATTTATTACATATTTATATTTTTCTTACCCCATGAAGTCACAAATCATAGATGGTTTGTACCTTGGTAAATATAAACAATAAAGAGTTTAATGAATAATAGCTTCTCAAAATATATTTTCTCACAAATTAATAAACAAATGAATGAATAATAAGCAGTATGTTACACTGAAAAAGATAAAGCACTATTATGAAGATATTTAATGTGTTGGTCAATTCATGGAGAATTATAGACTTGACATGTTTTCTTTCTAAACAATGTGAAATACCCACTTGTCATTTCAAAGACAAAAATAAAATTAGATCATTTGGATTTTTAAATGGACAAAAGTTATATTTGCAATAAAATTTCCCCTAGTGTTTAATTGTAATGATAACACAGGTACTCTAATTTATAATCCTCCTCCTCTACAGTTTTCCCTTCAAAATTATATTAAACTCCAATTTTAGAAAATGAATCCAGTGGAATTGCAATATTATTTTATTGTGAAGCTGCAGGGTGTCTATTAATTGCAATCCCAATAATATGTACGTGAATTTTTTCACCAGCTGTTAAGAACATTAGCTATGCACAGTGTCACTTTCCTTTAGCTGTATAAATTACATCAGATTACAAAATATGCAATAACAGAGTAACCAGAGAATATGGCATTTTGAGATGAAAAAGCATAACGATATTGTCATACTTATTATATATTTATTTGACATATTTAAAGAATAATTTTCAGCATATATGCCTACAAGAACCCTTTTGCCATTTGTGTACTATTGTTTCTGTGTTTGGTCAAACTGTCAGGAGAAGTTTGGTCATTGAAAAGAAATATAAAGTGTTTCATCAATATAACCATTTTTTGGTACTAGGGTTGGAACCCAGAGCCTCCATTCTGCTAGGCAAACACTCTACTACTAAATTATACCTTCCTCCTTAAACTTTTTAAGAGCGCTAGAATAATATTCTAAGATATTCTGAAGATAATTTAATTTTTGAGTGATTTCATAAAAAGACTGACAAATTTTATGTTTCAATCCCCCCAAAAGATTCTGAATTATAGACAAAAGAAAGACCTATTTCTTCAAATCTCCCCTTGATTTTAGAGATATCCAAAAGTTGGCACTACCATAACATGGAAGCAATGTTCTAGAAAACAGTCATAGTAACATTTTATTTAAGAAGACAAGACAACTCAAAAATATAACATTTCAACTTCAACTCCAACTTCCTTTTTCTGAATCCATGGAACCTAATCAATGTTACCTCTTTGCTTCCCCTGGTGACCCATGCATATTGAATGAGTGTATTGCCTATACACACAGAGGGTTCTCCCCATCATTCTTAGGGGAATTCAGAACTTTAGAATCACAGATGACCATTTCTTTGAGCCTTAATTCTGCATAAATCTGAGAAATTTCCAACTCATCTCCCTAAAGTATGGTTTTTGAACCAGCAGTATTTCCACTGACAGAAGATGGAAAAAAAGCAAAATTTCAGGCCCTGGTCCAGATCTATTGAATTGGAATCTGCATTTTACCAAGCTCCCAAGAGATTTATATGAATACAGTATTTCTAGAATCACCGATATTCTTAATTAAAACACTGAATATTTTTGTTAACATTTTTATTATCTTTCTTTTCATTAATATTTATCTCCAAATTTAGATCCTGTGGGACAGACTTCCAAATGGGCACAGCAAGAATGTCTTTTGTCAGTTCTACAAAGTCTGAAGACACTTGTAGGAAGACTGAGTGTCTGGGATAAAACCTTCTGGAATCTTTTATTTTGTTCCTGGCAGTTGATGGTGACTATTAGCTGAGAAACATCTTAAAAGTCTTTATATCCTGGTTCCTGTAGGTTTAACCGTTCTTTCTTTAGCTGACTTTTCTCCTTTCACTTATAGCATCAAATTTTATCTGTTCACAGATTCTTCTTACTGAAGGAATACAGAGGATCCTTTTCATTTTTTTCCTATGAAAATGTTTTGGGTTAGTTTATTCTGCTCCTTTGATATGTATTCTGCTTCTAACATGAGCACAAGGACAGCTTTGCTGAACTCTCTGCTATTACATAACAAATCTCTTCCCTTCACAGGGCCTTTCAGGCCTTCACTGTGTCTCCCAAAAGACTTTGGTCCCTAAGCCAGTGATACTCATTGAAGGTCTTTTATCTTTTTATTTCTGATGGCAGCCTCGGCAACCAAGTAATACATTTGTTTCACATTTGGTTCAATAAAATTTACTCCTAAATATTTGACTTAGAACAACCATATTATTATGCTTATGCTTTATGGGTCAAAAAATTTGGAAGGGGACAAATAGGACTGATTTGCCTCTGACTCTTGATGTTTGGGGTTCAGTGGGAAGACGTGTTTCTTGGGTAACCAAATATTCTGACATGTAGTTAATCACTTACATATCCTACAGTGACTGTCAGCTGGGATTTCCCCTGGGACAGTGGAATAGAACACCCCAAATATGGCCTGGCTTCCTCACAGCATGGAATCCTGAGACCCTGTAGATGGTCATTCAAATGTCCCAGTTCAGAAGTAAGAATTTTCATCATTTAAGACTGAGTCTTAGATTTTATGCAGTTTAATTTCTGACACATTCATTGATTACAGATAGTCACATATTTTGCCACAATTCAAGGAGAGGGGAATTTGACTTCACCTGTTAATGGAAGAGTGACAGTGAGAAGAACATGCAACTTTCATCGCAAAACAAAATGCAGTCTATCCAAACAAGTTCACTCATGGCATTTAAATATTTACTTATACTGCAATATTTACTTTGGCAGTTTTTAGCCAAGCATTTATTTTTGTGTCAGAATTTCGGTGTCTTGAGAAGAATGAAAAGATTTGTAAGTTGATTATACTTAGAGAATTCACAGCAGAGGACGAAATGAGTACTAGGTGCTTCAATAATACCTATCAACTGTACTGACTTTGTGGTGTTTCCAGGTATAACCATTGGAATGATAGAAATATCTTATGAAATATTTGGAAAAAGTCAACTTCTAACAAAGGACTTTTGTCCCTAGAATCTAAATGAACTATCTATTTCTCTTCTTAGTTTTTTTTTTTTTTTTCTTTTTTCTTTGTCTAAGATTACAAGAGAAACACTGGCCTCTGAGTGTATGAAGATTTATTACACATAAAATTTGATAAGTGGCTGTTCCTCATCTATAGTAAGAATTGAGCTAGGAGAAACATGGGCTTAAGCTAAGTATCAATAATCTAGATTGGATCTAATATATATTTTACTGGGTATGAATAAAGTTAAACATTAGAAAGAATGACATGGAAAATGGTATCATTGCATCCCTAGATCATCTTAAAATAGCATAAACTTAAAAACAAAACAACAACAAAAATAAATACCCCAGGAGCCTTCTACATTTTTTATGTCTAAAAGTAGATATTTATGAAATTTGCCTCTATGTCAAATATTTATTGGAAAATGGAAACTTTTTTTCTGTGTTTATGAGTTAAATATGCTATTCATGTTGCATTACTTAAGAAAGAGTAGTGGGACACAATTTTAATACTTTGTTTTGATGAATTATTTATTTGAATAATATGAATATATAAAATCTGAAAATCAGAATATAACAGTTCACTTAATTTTTCTATTTTAGCTAGAGATGAACCTTTGTATAAAATCACAGAATAAATCAACATTTTTTTATAATTTCTTTTGCAACATATAAAATCTACTATATGACTTAATTCTCTCTGACTATAATTGAAAAGTATATCTTTGGCTTACTTTCACTAGAAAGTAAGTTGCTGCTCTATTTTTAAAGTGAGTGTGTGACCAAGAACTAGATGAAAATAATTCTTTCTTAAAAACAAAGTTTGTTCCAAGTGCTATTTCATGTTTATTTTTCTAGTTCTGTGTAAAAGAATTTAGTTGGTAATAGGTAACTTGGTAACTACCATCTATTTATAACCATTATTTGATAGGCTAAATAAAATGGTATTATACAAGATAGAATAATCAGAATATTTCCTAACCTTCCACCTAAACAATAGATTTCTACATGTTACATAATATTTTAAGCATTAAAAAAAAAAAAAAACAGCATACTTCAACATTTGTTGGGAAGAGGTGTTGGAGATATGTAATTTCATTTATAGTCTAAGAAATTGCTTGGGAAACATGAATTAGTTAATTCCTGAGATAAGAGTGCTATACATATTTATGAAGATGTTGGTTTCAGAGATGAATACCAAAAAGTTGAGACAGGAGTTTTCCAGAGGGAGAGAGAGGATACATGATCTACTTTCCAAATGCAGCTAAATGTGAGACTTATCAAAAATATAAGAAATTGGCTTTTGCAGAAAATTCAGGGAGGACACATTTGCCCAGCTCTCTCTGGAGACTCTCATATTCCTCTTCCAACCTCCCATGTTTTCACTCCTTAAGTCCCTGGGCATTCACTGAATTCCCGTGGTTGTATGACAGTCACATTTCTAGCCTTCCTCAGAATCCTGTGTGCACCATGATCATTTTGCCCTTCTATGAGAACTGCATCAAAAGCCATAATTCCATCAGTGCCTCTGATTTCACTATAATGAAGCAGAAAGTAGAACCTTTCTGGTGTACTTTAAAGTGAATGGCTCACACAGATAATGCCTGTGGTAGCAGTGAGAAACACTTCATATTGCCATACAAAGAATTTTAAACAATCCATTTCATCTCTAATTGCTCCTTATTAGCACATGAATTTTCTAGAAAGTGCTCCTAATCTCTTGCCTACCAGTGGAGTCGATTATTTCCCTTTGGTCTTTGCCAGGATTTTCAGCAGCAGAGTTTCTGCGGCTCCTCATGCTCCATACTAAGATGCTCGGGCACACAGTACTTTCCCCACCTCTCCATTTTGTCCTCCAGGGTGTCAATAATGCCACTAATTTTTCACATCATTGGTGTTATTTTCTGCTGTGTAGCTTAACAAAAAATTGCAATTTGGGGATCTCAATATCTTACGACCCGTTTAGCTGTTAACTTTTAATACCTCTTTCTGATGGAAAGGTGAGGAAGAAACTGGTCAGCCTTATCCTCCAGTATTAAAATAATCCTTTTACTCTAAGGTGAACCAATTACTCTGGTTCTCAGTTGTTCAGTTCTACACTCTCTTCCCTTCGTATATCTTCTTTCCCATGAATGGTCTGCTAACATAGCAGAAATTAAGTTGTGGTAGATTTGTCCCCAAAGTACTCCAAATACAAGTGGTATTATACAAAGCTTATGTCAGACCTCTGAAAACCTTCTGTAACACTATTAAATATGAATAGCTAACACCTTGATTTTTTTCAAGGAGAAAATTCCACCCTAATATAAAATGTTTTTCTGTAGTATATTAGTAAGGAGAAATGTTTACTAAATCATCTGTGGGTGGATAGTATCCAAACTTGCCTTAACTTGAGAATCCACTTTGATCATTTCTTTGAACATATGCTAAATTTTACTTCCAAGCAATTATATTATTATTTTAAGGAATAATCATGAAAAAAAAAAAAAAAAAAGGTCACATGGAGTGCAGAGAAGGGAAAAGCAGCCTGGTCTCAGCAGTAATTGAACTGGTAACTGGAGAGCAGTCAGAAGGCAGGTTGAAGATATTACCAGGCCTCTCCAATGCCACAGGACCTCGTGCCACCTCTGGGCATCTGTATCATGTCTGTGCTTTATTCTGACGGCTGTCTCTACTCTGACATCATGACTGCTTCAAAGGAGTGTTCTCATTCTCCAAGTTTTATTTTCTTGTGGTTCTCCCACCACAACAACTAACTTTGTTTGTACCCTATTCCTGGTTCTAAAACTTTAAAAGAAAAAATGTTGCAGAGTCAGCCGAGGTCAGATGTTCTCCAGTAAAATGGCTAGAAACTGTTGCCTATGTTTTCTTATTTTCAGCCTATGGAATATACGCATTACTATCTGAGCTTTATGAACTTTTTGTTTATTGAGTTTCTACATTATACTCTTTAAAATAGATCTCATAATCCACTTTTAAATTTCATAAATGAGCCTGTTATTATTTTCATGCAAAGTTTCACTTAGTTTCCATACTTTTAAATAGCTTTGGCTAATGATTTATATTGGATTGAAGATCTGCCTTGTTGAACAAATGGCATTTGTCACACATCCAGAGAAGGAATCCCACTGAGTAGAGGGTAGCTAAGACTATAAGGATGTCTCCCACCAAGAGCAGCAGTCTCAAGAGGTCAAACATTATGTAGTTTGCAGGTATTGAGGTCATCAAGAAAGATTCCATTTATACAGGCTTTGGATAGAACAATACTGCATCACATGGAGGAGACAAAGCAAGATCACCTTCAATGGTCAGCATAGATCTTCCATGGATATGCATGCATATGTCTTGTGCTGCAGGTGGAGAACCCTGTTCCTTCCCTGCCAAAAGTCCATACAGTGGCAGGGTTGGCCAGGTTCTATGTAACACACATATTTTAAGCAGAACAAAACAGATGAAGATATTCCTCAATACTACAATATGCTCAGCACATACTATGAAGGCTCTTCTCCTATAGGTAGGAACTGTTCCTGGCCCAAGACACATTCTTAAGAGAACACAATTCTCAGCAGGCTGAATGTGACAGCTTTTCCCAGCAAACATCTAATATGCTCTAAGTACTTTTTTCCCTGTATTCTGTTACATGTTCAAAACTTGTTTTCAATTGTTCTTTCTTTCCCTAATTTTATAATTATTTATAAATATAAAATGAACATCCAGAGACCTGTATTGACAGTTTATATAACCATCTTTGTATATGAAAAAGTCTAGTTTACATAGTCTTGGGAAAAGTAGCTTTAAATTAAATTAATGATCTCAGCTTCAACATGTTCAAACATATCATATTTGCTATGCTAATAGATTTATATAATCTATTTTGTGTGATTCTATCTCTTCATGATTTGAGATCTGAGGGAAATGCTCTTTGAGGCACTTCAATTCACTTGTGTTAAAACAAATACAATCAATTTGTGATTTATCATACCTAAGTGAAACAGAATTGGGAAAGGAAAGCAAAGAGTAACTAAAATCTAGTTAGAATAAAATTATTCAGCATATAATATAGGAAAAGTATTATTTATCTTGGGTATACAATTTCTCTGCCTTTAGCACATTAAAGCTTATTTATCATTTTGGAGATATGCTCAGGTAAGAAAAGTATAGCAGGGTAAATTTATTTAAAATATAACAAGAAATTCTAATGAAAAATTACTTTGCACTTGATATTTCACAACAATGGAGAGGAAGGTATGAGTTTTTCTCCGATTCTAGGAAGATATCTAGGTTAACTTGTCTATCATCCAGCCTTAATCTATATCCACATGAAGTAAATGATCAGAGGATTAGTCAAATGTATATACACAGAAGCACACATCCAAATGTGTGTGCATTTGCTGTTTGCCTTGTGGTTTTTTCTTTTTCTTTTTCTTCCCCCTTACATGATTCATCAGCCTTGTATTGTAATTGTCAGGTGGTAATGACATTCATTCTGTGACTTTTACATTCTCTTTTTCCACTCGCTCCAACATTCTCAAGACGCTTCACTAACTGTAGCAGTTAATCCAGGAAAGTACCCCAAGTATGCAGGTCTCTGGCATTGCCAGTCCTTCTCTCTCTGGCTCTCTAATCCTGCACACTTCCAAACAGACATACTGCCTGGGTAAGGATGAGATTTTTCTTCTTGGCCAGTTTAGAATACATAAAGAATTCCCTACAAACAATTTAATGCCAAGACTACTTTTATGTGTTTGAACACAAAAAGTAAATATTGAATTAGTGGTATGTGTAATATGAACAAAAGTGTCAGTTTTACCTTCGAATTATCAGGTTTCGTTTATGGCAACAATTAGTAAACATCTTTACTAAAGTCATGTGGGCAAATTTGGAATTGGAATTTACTATGTTCATTTTATTTGTTCAGTGAAAGTTTGGTATGTAATGCCATGATTCCTCATAAAACCTTTAAATCTTTTCTCTCAGTACAAGTTATATAAGGCACAATTAGGATGACTCAAAAGTGTAACAAATTACTTATCTTAGTTGGTTTTAATAAAAAGAGAAACATTGTTTCATATAATAAGCCACCTCTAAGAAAAACAAGCTTCAAGCAATGTACTTTGGGCTCTGACTCTGCTTCTCTGTGGATTTTAGCTGCACTTGAAGTACTCTCTTTATTGTCAGGCAGCTAGATGGCTGCAACATTTCACAGGATTATAACCAGACCCTGTTATATCCAGAGGCAGGAATGCAAAAATGCTTGTTTTTAATATCAAGGACATTTTTCACAAAGGGACTCCAAATGACTTAGCTTCACATTTGATTGGGACAGAAATATATGTAACTTGCTATAATGCTCAGACACAAAAGTCACATTTCAAGCACCTGGATACCTCACTTTGCCTCATTGTTCCCTCCTTCATGGGTTTAATGGCGGCACATACCTGTAATCCCAACAATGTGGGAGGGTTACAAGTTTAATGCCAGCTGGGCAGTGTAGCAATTCCTTGTCCTAAAATAAATAAATAAATAAATAAATAAATAAATAAATACATACATACATACATACATACATACATAATGAGGGAAGAGATAGACAATAATGATTTTAAAAATGTTTTTTAATATCCTTGTTAAAAATCTGCACATAATAATGATTTTGTTAGCCTTTGGAGAAGCACAGGGAAGAGATAGAGGAGAAAAAAAAGATTTTCAGTGACTGGAAAAGGGACAAAGTTCCTTCAGACTTATGATTAATAGCATGTCATTCTGTTGCACCACTAAGAAGAAGTTAAACTAGTTCAGGGCACACCTGTGTGGTCTAAACATGGAAGCTGGGTGATGTGCAAGAGAAACCTTGGCTTTGGCAAAGTCAATCATGGAACATATGTGGTAAATAACCAGGGAACCACACGGAGAGAACATCTCTGATTGGGAAGTGATTATTTTAATTTTCAACGATGTATAGAGTCACATATGAGCTCCCTCACTCTAAACACTATTAAAAATATCTTAATCTTATACAAAAATACATCACAGAACATGATATATGATATGTATGTTGTCAGCACACAAGCACAAATTTTGATGCATTTTTAATCTTCTCTAAAATTGCTTTATGTTCATGAACACACACACCCTTCCTTTTGTATATTCAGCATAAACAGTCAGTAATAAGGAATTCACCTGTGCATTCCCTGGATGATTATTGAAACATATCCGGTGTCAGAAGTGGTCAAGTACCACTGAAGCAAAGCATGCCTTTGTTATTGGGACCTTCATTCTAGTGGTTGATGGCGTTGAGGTTTGAGAAAATCGAAACAAAAAATAAATTAAATATGAACACAAACTTCAAAGAAAAATACTGCTATAGCTATCTGCTTATATCTGTGGAAATCCTGTTAATGAGGACACATTTCATTGGGATGCTGGTGGGAATAGAAGACAGATACTGAGTACAGGACATCTCTCCTTTTTTTTTTTTTTTTTTTTTTTTTTTTTTTTTTTTTTTGCGGTACTGGGGATCAAACCCAGGGCCTCGTGCTTGTAAGGCAAGCACTCTACTGACTGAGCTATCTCCCCAGCCCTCCATTTTCTAATAGAAACATCAAGTTCAAAGGTCCTGAGCAGGAAAATTTATAGAATATAGAATAACTACTCCATTGTCAGATGACTTTCAAAACAAAAGCAATAGAACTCTTGGATCACCTTGTATTGAGAGATAAAGGTACCCACATTTCTTGCTTTCTATAGTTTTACATATGTACATTTTTACATATAAAACTATACAAAATACATATTGAAAACAATACACATTATATAATGACAATTTCTTAATGACATTTTCTAATTTATTAAGCCTAATATGACAAATAAGTAAATATATATTTAAATACATATGTAATCTCACGTAATCAAATAGATAATAATTTAAGTTTCTTTATGAATCATTTTTTTAGACGTCACCCATCTAAACACACAGCTTCATTACTTGCAAATTCTATCTTCCACAAAACACTAGATCACGAACACAATTCAGTCCCCTTTTTACTGCTTTATAACAAGGACAGCCTTTCTCGTTTTCCAATAATGCATTCTGTTCGATGGATCATCAGAATTGGTTTCTGTATTTCAATTTGACACTGTGTATGTGATTACTTATGCATCTATTTGTATTGCTTATGTATTTTTACAAAATAGGAATTTTTGTCTCAAGTTCTTTTTTTTTTTTTTTTTTTTTTTTTTTCCCCTGCGCCCTTGCCAGAATCACCTTCCTGGAGATATTGGTTGTTTCCAACATCCACTTCACAACTCTTTCAGCCTCTACTCAGTTCCAGAGACATTTCCACATGTTCAGTGTTGGCTTGTTGTAGCAGCATCTCATTTCCAAGTATTGATATCTGCCTTAGTCACTTTGGGCTGCTCTAACAGAATACCACAGACTGGGTGGCTTCATCCACAGAAAGTTATTCTCACAGTTCCTGAGGATTGCAAATTTGAGATCTGAGCTCTTTCGAGGGCCCCCTCTGTGTTTTTAGTTACATTTTTGGCTACATCTTCTCATGGCAGAGAGACAAAGCTCTAGTCCCTATGATCGCCCACAACCCGTAGGCTCTTCTCCATCACAGGAACCAAAAGGGGTTTATTCTGCAAGTCTCAGACTTATATCAAGAACATCAGCCTATCAGAGAGTAGACTACCAGGAAAGTCAGCCTATCAAGGAACAGTCTCCAGGCAGATACCAGGATCGCCTCATGTACAACAGCCAACCAGAGTTACTTCCTAAAACTTGTTTATGAGTGCAGCTATGTCTGGTAAACTGCCAGGCGCCATCTTAGAGATCAGGCCAGGGTGCGACTCTGGGGCCCTCAGAGATCCATCCCCATGACGTCATCTAAACCTAATTTCCTCCCTAAGCCCCCTAAGCACCTACC
The DNA here is from genome assembly GCF_902686445.1 of Sciurus carolinensis. Lineage (NCBI taxonomy): Eukaryota > Metazoa > Chordata > Mammalia > Rodentia > Sciuridae > Sciurus > Sciurus carolinensis. Next base: position 95,707,636 of record NC_062224.1, read on the forward strand.
TCCTAATGCCATCCCATTGGAGGTTAAGGTTTCCACATCTGAACTTGAAGGGCAGAGTGAAGAAGAAAACACGCAGTCCATAACAATTACATGCAGAAAAATTTTATGTACCTGCATCATCAATGATATTTGTAAGCAACCAACAGGAATCTACTTTAGCTAATTTAAACAAAATATGCATTAATTAGAAGGCTTTAGGGAGGCCTAAAGAAACAACTGTCAGAGTCCAACTGACTTATCAGGTATCTTGCCCATGTCTCCTCTGCTAAGGACAAAAAGCACTCTGGATAGCCCCCCTAAGAAAACAAAGCTTTGCCAAAGGAAATGGAGGAGACCTTTCTAGGAGAAAGAAAAGACAAACCTTGAGATCCCAATGTGAAAATGTGCACTATTGGTCTCTTCCTTTATTTATTATCTTTCACATGCCTTTTGGGAACATTTGAAGGTATCCAGGAACTCCTTACAAAAGGAATAAATGATCAGGCAAAAAGTAAAAATGAACATATGAAAGGCATAGCAAAAGATATACAAGTGTTGTAACTAGAATAATACAGAGCTGATCTTTAATTATAAAGTTGCTAATTCCTATTTTGGGGACTCTGGACAAGTTAATAAGCCCCTTTCTGCCTCTTTTTCATCTAGAAAAGTAGCATTGATGTTGGCAGTGCTGTAGTAGTATAATAATGTAAATTAAAGTTTGATATGCTTAATATACTTCAATAAATTTATTTTATTTACATAGCAGTGATATTCAAACATTTTAACATAAATTCAAGAAACATTAATAAATTATACATTTGCTCTTTTTAATTAGGGATAGGCTGGGTATAGCCCTTTTTTCCCTACTTCTCTCTGGTCTTGCTCAATAGCACTGTGGGACCTTCATGAAATATTTAGTTTTAAAGAAGCACAATATAAAAATCACTGACATCTTCCATTGTTAAGTTACAAATTAGATGACTAAAATATAGAAAGACTATATACCTTGTTCCCTACTCGTATAGATAGAGGTAAAAATAAAGCTAAAGTATGTTTCTTATCACAGAAAATCTCTGCTTATCCTCATATAGTTCATATTTTATCTTTGCCTTTGTCAGATAGAAATATGAAAGTAGCATTATAAGCCTTATACTGCAAGGGCTAGGTTTAGTAATTCTCTTTCCCTTAGAGGATTACTTGAACTACAAAAAAATCTAGTTCTTTTACAATTGCTTTTTCTATTTAAATTGCTATTTGGTGATTGGAACAAAGAGCATTTGTGGATTTCCTAAGCACTGAGGAAAGTTCTTACATGGATTATGTTTCAATGATCATTCTATTCTTTGAAATTTGTTCAAAAACTCCACTCTACCTTTAAGTTTTTGAAAGGAAGCTCATTGAAATTTAAAACTTTTTTCTGAGATCAGAGAAGAGGATGTTTAAAATCCAAAGGAATCTTCATAAGTTCAGAATATTTTTAAGTATTTAAAACTATAATTATGAAAATAAATGTGTTATAAACATACATTTAAAAATTATACATAAAATTATAACATCGTATACTTTATATGTATCTTAAATTGGGACAGTGAAATAAATTTTTTAAGCATGAAAAATCTTCCTTTATCTCTGTTTTTCTCTATGTATATTAGATTATATCATATTTTACAAAAGTGTATCATTCTACAGTATATCTTCTTTCATCTTACATCATTCCTTATTACTTCCTGGAACCTCTTATTTTGTTGTATTCTAAAGTGGCAACCTGCTTCAGATTTGATATACATACATAACCTAAGATATATGGGACATCTCTTTCATTGAAGTTATCTACCCATTCTGTCAAGAGAGTTGAATGGTGGGCAGGGATCTGCTTGTTGATAGTGTGAATAAAATTTGAGAGCTTTAGTTTTCTTAACTATATAGTAAAAAAAAAAAAAATCTAGCCTTCTCTTTTAGGGAGGTATAAATTATTGGTCAAAATAAGTAAAAAAGGCTAAATGAAGCCAGAAACTATTGATCTTCTATATGTATGGTACTATCTAGCAAAGCAGATTCCATTTTACTCTTTCTTACATTCAGAGAGTTTCTCTTCAGCCAGATTAATACTAATTTCTTCTTTTATAAAGTAATACATGTTATAATTAAATAATTTATGTTTAATTGTGTACTACATTTCCTATCTCTACCTTATTTTCTGGGCATCTTTTAGCTTGTCTATCATGAATCAGCATACTTACAGATTTTCATGTAGCAATATCTTTGGCCATATTGTTTAATAAGCAATTTCAAATCACACCCCATATTATAACTACTGATCCATCCATAAATATAAAATAATTTCTAAGTGATACAAATTAAAGAAATTACCAATACCCTCACAAGAATGTACTGTGCAGTCTGGTAAATTATGACCTTTAGTATTGTCTAGTTTCTAAAAAACATTATTTTCATAGTGCTCAACTTTATTGAGACTATTTTAAAGTAATTTGATGCTTATAGTTTAATGGGTTTCCTTAAATCATTTTGTAATGAAAATACATAAATTCATATGTATATAATTAGTGATACCATTTTCCTTGCTTCTAGATCAGATAATTAGTCACATGAATATTATGTCAAAATAAAGACAGAATTTCCCACAGTCAGAAAAAAGAATGAACTCTAACGATCTGCGTTGCTGACAAAGAATACCAGCAGTGTGCTGTCAAGAATAGCTTAATTTAAAATATTTGCATTTTGTGAAATATTTTCTGTTACAGTTCCATATTGATTGTCTGAAGTTGGAAAATAGTATTACTTTTCATATTATAGCCATTTCATGTTCTTGATACTCTTTTGAATTTTAATAATCAGTGTTTTTTGTGATATATGGTAGCATAATCATGACATATTGGGAAGAAGGACTTAGTATTTCTTTCACTGAAGAATTTTACAAAGTTATGGTTTGTTGTTTATAAAAGATGGTGTAGTATATGTGGTATATGCACTTTGTAAAAACAAATCAAATTTTCTCTAATTTGTTGATTATATAAAACAAACATTTTGGATTGTTTTCCCAAGAGAATGTTACGCTTCCCATAATGTTATGCAAAAATACATTGTGCAAAATAAAGATTTCTATTAAGTATGTTTTCTTCTCTGAAGCACAAATTCATTTCATAATTTTGTAACTTCAGGAAATATTTAAACTATTAAGGCATAAAATTTGCTTTGTGAAACACCAAAAATGTAACACATAGTACTGGGTAAAGGTTAAAATATAAAAACAAATATTTTTTAATCTATAGAAGAACACTAAAGACTAGTGGCTTGAATCCACATACTAATGGTCAGCTAATCTCTATATTGGATATTAAATATAAACTGCTAGGGCATATGAGGAGGATTTCATAATACCAATAGATGACCTTTTCATGTCTTTTAATTGTAGGACTGAAAAATACTTCTGACCACTTACATATTCTTTTTAATTTTATTTTTACTTAGAAAATAGAATTGAGAATAATATATGAACCCATCATTGAAGAATTCTCATAGCAGATGGAAATATAACTTCTTCATGTGATATCAAACACCAACTAGCCACAATTTGAATATGTTTAAGTAATTAAAATCAATTAAAATAGTGTGGCAGGTTATTATACCTCAGTGCAACAGTTGCTTATATAAATTTGTCAGTACAGTATTCCAAAAATAGAAACAAAATAAAACTTCTGCTTATGCCCAATTACACTAGCAAAATGTGCATATAAAGTCAATGTTATTCATATAATTTTATCCACACACTTTGTAACTAATTTTGGAGTGTGAAAAATAATTTATTATTAAACTAATTATTTTTGAAGTTGTAACCCCTAGCTTTGGTTTTCATCCTCAGAATTTCTGGTGTGACGATACTTGATAATGGGAAAGAAATTATGACTACTGACAAAATAGTATACTTCTACAGAATTTAAGAAAGAATCCTAGATCAAGGAAATGTGCACATGCATTAGATGTAACTTCATGATCTTCATGTATGTATTTAGTATTTTGTTTCAGTCTCATATAAAATACAATCAGAAGTTGGCAAGATAATCTCCACTAAGTTTAACTGTCCAAAGGACTTTATTTTTCTTGACAAAGAACCTGTTTGATTCTTTTGTTGCCGTCTACAAATTATTCAGCAGTAGTCTTTTGGGTTGGCTCATCCAAGAAAAGAATATTTATTCTCATCTAATTGCATTTTAAATGACTTGGTTTTATGATTTCAGTTTTTTAGAACTATATATATGAAATATCTTGCTATAGTCCATATTAGGAAAAATGCACTTTCTTCAGCATTGCTTGCCAAATGATGGCTTATTTTACTTTTATTTATTCTTGATTCTGTGAGTTTCTTTTTATTTTTCTTCATTTCTATAATTTAAAAAATTGAATTATCTGTTAAAATGCTTAAAACAAGGCTGTGGCTTATTTTCTGCTACCAGTCACAATTGTATCTGTGCACTGTTTTCTCCCTTGGAAGATAACTTTTTTTTTTTTTTTCTCATAGTGTATACGCTATGTTGCACTATTCTCTTTCTCTTTCTTTATAAGGAAGTAAAGCATTTATTTTTCTTATCACATCTACAGAAAATATTGCATTATCAATGCAGAATGACAGGGAAGAGATTTAATTTCCTGATCCTCAACCTATTGAGAAACAAATAATTCATCGACTACTTCTACTAGAGGACTTTTCAAATATGAATTTACCAGTAGATTTTGGAGATATTTAAGACTTTTTTCCCCATATTTTGTGAAAAAAAATAATTCCAGTTTCCCATACATGCAATGATTACTCATCTGCGTATGTTGGTGTGTTGATAAATGAGTCTACACAAATAAACATAATTCCTGCTCTTTTGGGGAGGTGGCAAAAATTATGGAAGTTGCATTTGTGTAAAGAAGTACAAGTAAATAAGACTAAGAAAATTTCTCCTATTTTTATACTATGTTCTTTCATCAAGTAGCTCTGTGATTGGAACATTGTTTTCCTAAACTTGAGTGTAAAATGGGGATGGTAACTTACATATTCTATTCTAAGTGTATTTGTGATAAGGAAAAAATAATCCTTTCTGTAAAAAAGGCTTTGCTGTTAGTATTGTTGTCAATGAACAGTGCTTAGTAAATCTGTGTAAGTTAATGTAGAACAAAAAAGTAAAATAATCCATAAATAAGAGGTTATGATCATTCAAAAATAATTTAATTTTGAATATTTCTAACATGGCAAGCATTTCCAGTATTCTCTCATTGGCTGGAATTGTATATCACAAATTATAAAGGAAACACATTATAAATGACTTAGTTATATGCACATTTTACATAAAACCATTGAAAGCATGCCGTGGGTACCAAAATAGTCTATATTGAAATGTAACTTTTGGAAGTCTTAAACATCTATTATACTATGTATTAATTCAAAAGTATGATTTACCTATTGGTCCTCTGTTACCTTGATGTGGCACAACACATGTGATTATATTTACCTCTGAGGACAAAAACTTTCTGGAGAATGTCAGTTATTGACAAGGTCATAATAGGCAATCTATGCACATTTGGATTGGACTGCATCCCATATCCATGAAGAATACAAATGGAAATATTTGTATAAGGATTGTTTTATCTCAAAATCAATTCATAAAGATAATTCCTATCTTAATTTCTTAATTATTATACCTATGCATCAATACTGCACAGGAAGATTAAATAGCACATTTGATTTAGTAAATTATTTAAAAATATTTTTGTTTTACCATATAGTAATTTTCCCTCATAATAAATAGACCTTAGTTTTTTTCTTCAATAAGTTTTATCAAATCCTAATCAATCACTTTAATGTAGAAAAATCAGTTCTTAAAGATGCTTAGTAATTGTCCATTCAATGTGTCAAGACTTACCAAGTGGTTTCTGAGTTAGAGATCTCTGGCAATGATATTACTGTCATTATCGTCATCACCAGTTTTCTGATTTGTTTGTTTGTTTTTGTTGTTGTTGTCTCTGCCTGATTACTTCCAAATGCTCACCAATCTATAGTCTTCTGAATTAGATATAATCAATCATTCCCTAAAAAATTGTATGGGATTTGCTGACTCTTGCACCTCACAAATGCCATAAATGGCTCATTTTACCAATATCATAATAAATATGCAAAATATTTACTGGATTTTGAAGTTTCTATCACATGAAGAAAAATATCATGTTTTATACACACACACACACACACACACACACACACATATATATATATATATGAGTAAACTGATATAAATGTGAAATTATTACTGAAAATAACTTGATGATAATCAAGGAGAAGCCCCATTACAGATGATTTTGAAGCCTCACTTGCCCAACTTCACATAGCTAGTTAAGGTCTTGAGTGTTACAAGGCACCACTTTGCAGATACCAAGCAGAGATATTTTCTTTATACTGACAATCACATGAACATTGGCACAATTTTCCAAATTGTAAATTTCAGCAGTTTTTCCTAGGCAATCTCCTGATAAATTTTTGTATGTCTGTGATTTGAATATTGATATCATTTGCGTGTATAGCAGACTGGATATTATCCACCCAATGTCTCTCAACCCAATCCCTGCAATTTGTGAATATTCTCTTCAATAGAAAAAGGTGTAATTAGGTTAAGGATTTTGAGAGGAGGTTTTTGCCTGCATTTTCCATGTGGATTCTAAATACAATGATGAATATCCTCGTGAGAGTAAAATAAAAGGCAATGTGACCAGAAAGGCAGAGGTAAGAATGATGAGGATGTAAGTCAAGGCAACTAGCAGGTTGTAACCAATGGGCTTGTATACTTGCTGGCTGTGACTTAACAGACTTGAAGTCTCTCAAGCTATGATTTAATATGATATCAAATCAGCACTGAGTGGGGGTGTATAAAAAAATTAAGTTGTTATACTAAGAAGTGTACCCCATATTTACTGTATTAGGAACTAGTCACTGTTTTTTTTTTGTTTTTTTGGTTTTTTTTGTTATTGTTTTGTTTTGTTTCCCTCCATAATTAGACATTATGCCCATTTCATGGAGTGGAAAAGCTATAGTGAGAATTCTGACAAAGTGAACAATAACCAAAGTAATAAACAACATGTGACAATATTTACAAAAACAATTTAGGGAATATCTTTCAGTGAGAAAGCTGTAGCCTGAAGTTTATGTACAAATATGTGATAGACCCTCAAATAAATGAGAAAATTCTTACATGGGCTACAACAGACTCTGTACTAAAGTTAAAAATAGTAAGAAGACTGATGTTAATAATCAGAAAATTGCTAAACCATGAAGAAAACTCTGAGAAACTGTATAATACAGAATAACTATACACCAGAGAAAAGATTAAATCAATTGAGAAAAAAAAAAAAAAAAAAAACTATGTGCTGATGAACTTGAATAGACAATACTAATGAAGAGAACAGTGATTGGGAGGAAGAATGCAAGACATGATTAATCATCTATATCTTCCAAATGCTAGTAATCAAAAAGTAGTTGTGCAAGAGCATATTTGAGGAACCTTTTATTATCCTGAGATCTACAGTGTACTTGAATAGAGCTTCACATTTTTCTCGCTACTTATTAAACTTCAAACACATTTGGTTTCACAATCATAAGATGACAATGTGTTCTACGTAAGTGTGGTACATAAGGGGCACATTTACTTGTATGGATGCCATTCTACTCTCTTGGTAGAGTGAGAAAGCGAAACTGTTTAAACAGAGTGAATTTGCTTCCCACTTAAGGATAGGATGAAAAATGGGATGAGGGAATAAGACCCTCTTACTCCATCAGAATTCAGTTTTCATGTGTCCCTCAGAGCATCAACATCCCTTCGTACTGAACTTGACTCTCATATTTAAATAAATAACTTTTTCCTATGTCCTCTAAACAAACTTCATCTGAAGCTGAATGATAACATCAGAAGAGGAGAGCATCTGCAGATGGACTGTTGAGAAAAGTTATATTCACTTCCAAGAGCAGTATTAATAAGCATTTCAAGGACAATTTGATTACCTGTCAATTTTTCACAAAGACAGACCTTTTAAAAGTTGTTAAGAAATTGTAGTTCAGACTATAAAGTAATATGCTTTTGTAATCTGAAACCTGTATTTAGTGAGAAAACACTGTGTCTTATTTGAATATGCCCAGGCTACTGTGCAGTACATACACTGATTTGGAGACAAGCCTGCAAACAGGCTTGGAAAGAAAAGACCTGAGCAGAGGATCTAGTTTTGAGGAGTGGTCTAATCTGGACACTTCTGCTCCTACTCCGAATGTTACTAACATTCTTAATGCTGTGATGTCCAGAACACCATGGATCCCTGCTTCTTGTATCACACACTAAAGCAAAAAGTCTCAGTTGGAGCATCAGACTAAAAAATTGTAAGTTATTTGCCTGCACGCTGGTTGCCAAGGTTTGGATGAAGAGGGATTTTCTCCTGTAGCAGGAAAAAGTGAAAGACGAGCCGTCAATAACACACATTAGAAAAATCTAAACAAATAGGAATTATTAATGTTACAGAGTCTATCTAAACATCTATCAAAAATCAAACATTAAAGATGTACTAACCTTTTGTTGTGAAATAATAAATATAAGAAAAGGCATATTATATCCTGAATCCAGTTCCTAAGAACCTGTTGGTAAGCAATGCCCTCTGGTTATGTAATGCTGTCTGCAGGAATGAGTGAACTATATTAGTGGAAAAATTTTAGCTACTGAATTACCAGGTTTCTTTAAGTTTTTATACAATCACCTCCCATAATTCCAAAGAAATAATGGTATTTCAATGTGTTCTCCTTGGTCAGAGTACCACACTATACAATTGCTGATGATTCCCTCTTTATTTCATACTCAGTGTAGATCTTGGCCTTCCCAGGGAATAGCATAGTACATAGAAAAAAGAGTTGAGGCAGCCAACATTCATACAATGGAGTTTATCAATTCCATAGTCTCTGATCCTTGGACCTTCTTTGCTGGGCAATTCTCAGAAAAGGCTGGCTAATGCACTATTTCTAATTGGATTTATTAAAAACAGTAGCAATAATTGAGTGGAATAAAAACTAAATATAGATAAATGCTCAACCAGCAGTTTAGAATCACACATTTACATACAACTTAAACCACATCCTCCTTTTCTTCCTTTGTTCTTTTTGGGCTCCTTCCTATGACTGAAAGCGTCACTGAAACCTATTAAGTTTACACCTCCAATTCCTTCTTTTATCATGGGAGGAGAAATATTAACAAGAATGATTTGTGTCTTACTTCAGGGATCTTTAAATATTTTGGTCAAGTTTCCTAAAATAATTTCACAATGTATATACCTTTATCACATTTGAACTTGGCACATGCATTTATAAAGTTTAAATACATGAAAAGAATATGACATCAAAAGTATTATACATCTTTGACACTTTAAAAACAATCTGCTATGGCATTTAATGACAAAGAAACCAATACACATCAAGTTTGGCACCTATAATAATCAATTAAATATTTTATTTAATTGATATTTTATTTATGATATTTTATTTATCATTGGTAAGTGTGTCTTACTTGATTTTCCCTGTTTCTCTTCAGGTCTCAGTATTTTATCCTCATGTAATATGCTTATATTTTGGAAATTATATTTTACAGATTACCTTATTTTGCTTCTTGAATCAAACAACACACATCTACATTCATTATTTGTTAAAATTTTCTATGGACCTAAGACTCTGAAATGACATCTTTCTAATTGAGCTGTCATTACAAGCTGTATCAGTATATAAATGATAAATTCACTTTATTGGAAATTCATTGCTAAATATTTAGGTGGAGTTTGTATTTTCCATTACTTTAAGAATTCATGGATGAATAGTACATATTATGAGAAAAAGTTTTAGTATCCATTCTCATCTTCCTTTATATTGAGAATTTTTTAATGTATAAACAAGTAGGTAAAAATGAAATGTATTCTACTATGGCGGCTCAGGACTCTGATCTTCAATCCATCTGTCATCATTTTATAAATTTCCCTTTAATTTTGTTGAAAAACCACAAATGAAACCACTTATTGATCAAGACTTAACAAATAACTTAATTGTACCTTCAATACTTTCATTTCACCTAGTTTATTGTACTAAAATTAAATGAAATGAAGAAAATTCTTACCATGTAATTGTAAATAGTGCCATCTTAGACCTTGCCAAATATATCCATCAAGCATGAAAAGATCTATACCTCAGCCTATTTCAATTTTCTAGACGTTTTTGGACCTGTCTAGATGGCATGATGCTGATTTCCAGCTTCCACCTGGAATGCTGAAAACTGGACTAGAGCATGTCTTCCACCACACGACAACAACGGACAGATGACTTGCAAAACGGCAACTTTTCTTAAATGTTTCAGAGAGCCAAGGTCACAGGACAACAAAATGACCTTCAATGCTAAGGAGAGACTGGAGGCAAGGACTTGCTTCCCTGGCTAGAACACATCAAGCCCTGAGAATTCTGCTAAAATTGTTGACTAAAGGCCACAGGGGAGTCAGTGTGAGAGACGTAACCTAGCACTACAAGCATGATGTGGCCACTCCCAGGCCTTCCTTCACTGACCTCACTGAATTCTTAGGAAAAAGACTGGGAGCAGGTCAAGGACCCTAAGAAAGTCTCCCGCAAACTGCAGGCCCATGGCTGGGAAGAGCAGCTACCTAGGCAAGTGCAAAGCCCTGCCCACTCCCTTCTGCCTCAGGTTTAGCTGTGACTTTTACCCCTAGATCTACCATCTATTTCAACTAAATATCCTTATATGTAGAAAGGGCTCAATACTGGTGTTTTTTCTTTATTCTTCTTTTTTTTCCCCCCATACAGATATCTATTTGTCTTGAAATTAGTTGTCCTTTTCCTCTGGATTTGTTTTGGTGGATGTAGAGAAATATCGATTTATATATATATACATCGATTTACATATATATATGTAAATATCGATTTACATATATATATATAAATTTATTAATTTTCAGCTTCATATTCATTCTGATGGTTTATATGCCTATCTTGACACCTTAACCACATAATATTATTTACCATGGTTTTATAGTAAATTACAAAATAAATCTGGTAGCATATATTTTTGAACTTTATTTTTATTTTAAATAAATAGTTGTGACTATACTAGATCTTTTGCATTTGCATATAACATTATATAGAATCCATTTCTTGAAGTATTGCAAAACAAATGCTTTCTAGGATTTTGATTACAATTAGATTAAAATTTCAGATCTTTTTAGGGATAAGGGATATTTCTATAATATTGATTTATCCAATTAATGTTCATAATATCTTTTTTGATCCCTTCTTTCCTCATTTCTCTCAGCAGTTTTTGGAGATTTTTGAAAGAGGTCTTATAAATATTTTATTGAATTAGTTTCTAAGATGTTTTCATTATTTTTTAATATTTAAAAATTTTGGTAAAATATAAATATAAATTTACCATTTTAATTATTTTAAGTATACAAGTAGACAATTAAATATAATTTAAATAAATGATATTAGATGATATACATTATTGTATATCCATCACCACTGTCTCTAGAACTTTTTCATTACCCCAAGGTCAAACTACCTATTAGCAATAACTCTTCCCTTCTTCATCTACTAAGTCCCTGGTAATTACTAGTCTACTTTCTGTTTCTATTATTTTTATTTTTCTAGTTACCTAGAAAAATCATATAACCATCTGGTTACCTAAGCAAAATCATATAATCATTAAATATTTGTTTGTTTTTGCTTATCTGACTTAGAATGAAGTCTTCCAAATTTATCTGTATTGCAGCATATGTCAGAACATCTTTCCTTTTTAAGGCTGAATAATATTCCATTGTATATATATTACATGCCCTATTTTGTTTCTCCATTCTTCTGAAATTAAGCATTTGGGTTATTTCTACCTTTTGCCAATTATGAATAATGCTACCTTGAACATCGATGTAAAAATATCTGATTTTGTCCCTGATTTCTATTATTTTGACTATACACCTACAAGTGGAATTGCTGGGTTATATTGTAATTGTATTGCTGACATTTTGTGGAAACACCACATTGTTTTTCATAGCAGTTGTACCACTTTATATTCCTGCTACCAAGTCTTCTGATTTCTCTATATCCTTGCCAAGAATTTTTTTCAGTAAAAATCGTACTAATAGATAAAAAGGGGTATTTCATTGTGATTTCATTTTGCATTTTCCAAATATTTGGAATGTTTAACATTTTTTCATTTACTTAGTGCCCATTTGTATATCTTCTTTAGAGAAATGTCTAGCACTAGCCTGGAGTGATGAAGCTTGCCTGTGAGCCCAGTGACTCAGGAAGAGAGGGGATCACAAGTTGAAGGTCAGTCTCAGCAACTAAGCGAGGGACTAAGCAACTTAGTGAGACCCTGTCTCAAAATAAAAATAAAAAAGGCTGGAGATCTGTCTCAGTGGTAAAACACCTGTGGGTTCAATCCTCAGTACAGAGAGACAGAGAGAGAAATGTCTATTCCAGACCTCTGCCTATTTTTAATCAGATCAGTGGTTTCCCCTCAGTATTTGTGGAGGATCGGTTTCAGGAACCAAATGGGTACTAAAATTTGTGTATACCCACATCACTTACAGAAAATCATGTAGTATTTGCATAGTCTCTACGTGTATTCCTCTGTGCATTTAAAACACCTATAAATTGTACAACGTAAATCTATTATACTATGTTGCTTAGGATACAATGACAAGAAACAAAAATGTCTGTTCATGTTCAGTATGGATACAAGATTTCTTCATATTTTCTATTGGATTGAATTCTGTTTGAATTCACAGACGCCAAACCTACATAGGAAAGGCTGACTATATATGTTTGCAAATATTATATTTCATTCTGTGAGCTCCCCTTTCACTCTTAGCTATGGGCCTCAATTTTTTGAAAATGTGATTGTTAAGTGGCAATTTCAACGTTTAAATTTCCAACTCTTTATGATCACATTGTTGTGCTGACTTTTGTCCACTGCCTAAAAATAGTGGTATCATACATGTTATTCAGATTTATAACTTTTTTTAGAGTGAGAAGCTCAAAATGTGTCATGACTTTTTGGCCACAGGTAAATGTCTGGAGATATGATGTAGTCTTTAAGTTAAATTCATCATGATGCTTTTTCAATGTTCTGAATTTCAAGCATAGACCAAAATATCTTTTTCTACTTCCATTCTTCACCCTCAGCACAACTATGTCCAAGAACCGTGGCCCTACCATGATTTGTGGTGATTTCAATAGTGAAGGAAAGCTTCACTACCACTCATTTCAAATTGTGTCTTCGGTGGCCTGGAGGAAGGAGCAAATGACCTTGAAGCTAATGAACCTCAAGTTTCAGAGCCACTTCCTAAAACAGATTTGTATTATTGCTTGGAGTTACTGTTAGTTGTACACTATTCTGGGACGAAAAATGAAGACAGATTGCAAATATGGAACATTTCTATGTAAGTAGTTCTGGTAAATTGCCTAAAACAATTTCACAAGAAATCAACCTAGAATTCACAAGCAATCTAATGCTGGAGCATTAGAATTTATGATTTTTTTTAAAATTCCAGATAAATATTATATTCATGCCTGATTTTATAGTTGCGATTTTGTATTCTCTTTCTTAAAGCATAGATAGTTCTTAATTTTTTTTTTTTTTTGAGATGTGATTATTCTATGTTGCTCAGGCTGATTTTGAATTCATGGGTTCCAGCCATCTTCCTGCCTCTGCCTCACAAGCAGCTGGGTTTATGGGTATGCACCACCACACCTGGCTGATCCTTACCTTTTATAACCTTTACAACCTTCAGTTTCCTCAAAATTATGATCTGCCTATGTGTAGGGAACTTTGAACCCTACCCATGAGCAAGTATTTGCCTTTATTTTTTAATAGTTTAGATAAGGAAAGAAAAGATGAACTATGTAACATAATGCCTCAACAAAAGACATTCTCTCAGTCCAGGCAGACTACACCTAGTATATATAAAATGTCAGTATATGAATTATGATTTCCTTTGAATAGCCTTGCTTATTTATCCAAAATGGTCAGGTAGCTTCCATGTATGTGTGCACACCCCAATTTGAGGTCTGATGACTTGCATAATCTTAATGCTTGCAATCATTTTAATTTGGTTGTAAGAGTGGTCTAATCTTTTAATACTCCCATAAAACTCCTGTATGCAAGTCAAATGTTATTTTTCATTTTGTCACAAAGTCCAATTTGTTCATAAACTCTAATTTTTTTCACTGATACAAACATTATCTGATTTATTTGATGAACAGAGATATATTCTTCTTCCTTTCTACTTATGTCTTTATTTCTCAATGGAAAATGTCTAGTATGATGTAGATGGCAAATCACTGAATTGACAAGGGGTACTCAATTCTACCCACTACTATATGACATTAAAATAAATACATTTCCCGAGTTTCTATTTCTTCAACAGGCAGCTATTGGGATTGCTTTGGGACAGCCTCCACTCATGTATGTAGTCATTATTGTGTTCTTATGAGATGCTGGACACTGTGCAAAGGTTAGAATTGCTACTTTGAACTAAGAAAGAAGCTATCTTTCCTTATTTTTTTTAAGCATTTTTCTCTATGTGGTGCATGAATTCAATTTTTAAAAAAGGAATGGTACCTCAAGGCTTAAGCAGTTACCTGTTCAACCCTTTCTCAATCCCAGCCATTTAGAGACAGAATCATTTTCAAATCCCTCATGCTTGTGTAGATAACTATATCTTGAGTATTGAGCTTTAGATGATTTTTAATTAATTTTTTTACCATAATTTAACTATACTCCTGTACCTTTCCCTCATTGCAGACACATTTGTTTCAGCCTCTTCCACTTTGCTAACTCGGCTACAATTAATCTATTTGTGTCTCTTCTTCCAAATGTTTTATTTCTTATATAGTCAACCACTTTTCCTCAATTTGGATTCCTTTGTTTTATACATTTTCCTATTATTCTTAATATCACATGATTTGAGTTTCAGTAAGAAGTGGATATAATATTTGTCTTTAAGCCATTATTTCACATCAGGGACCTCTCAGTTACACAGGGTCACTGAGTTCATTATATTGCACTCCTGTATAAAAGCCCAAGTGCAGAGGCTGACTTTAAAAGACATTTGATAAATGTAAGTCTCCATTTTTTCCTTCCTTTCTGGTTCCAACTAGAGATGTTAGTATCTATTAGGTTTGATGAAGCATTTAGTAATGGGCACCGCATTTCTCTACTGGCCCTTTTCCTGGCAAGAAAAAATTAATGAGTTAATACAAAGCACAAAGTATTTTCTCCAAATTTTTTTGGTTGTTACAGGAAAAACATGCACAGCTGATTTGTACCACATTTGTTTTAAATTCCCTAAAATAAAGCCCTGTGTCAGTTCAGATAAACACTTGATTGTATCTTATTTCTGTACTGAAATCACAGTATCCCATAAATTTTCTAACCAAATTGTTTTTGTGTGTGGCATAAAGTATGACATTTCTATAATAGGATGATAACATGTCAACAAGAGCCTAACATATTGAAGTTTGAAATTTTCTGGAAAAGCTCATGAATTTTATGACTCAAAAGTACACTTAAAAGCTCACAAAGCTTTCACAATTCTGTTCTGTACTTCTCCAGTGCTGCATGTTTATTTTCTTCCTGAATAAAATAAGGATTAAAATCCCATACCCAATTTTCCATAAGGGCATGGATTACTGCATATATTTCCTCTGTTTTTTTTTTTTTTTCAAAAAAAGCAATCCAACTATGATTATTTATTATAATATTTCAGAAATGGTAAACCTGACATGAACCATCAAGGAGCAGACCTTGAAGAGTGATTCAAATTTGCATGATGCTCATAGCTAAAACTGTGGGCTTTCAACTCCCTTTGGAATTGAGTTCCTCTGGGTGGAATACAGGACTCATAAAAAATAGCTAATGTGAAGATCTTGTAAGGTCAGAAGAATGATCTCTTTGTAGTGATAATTGCTAACGGAGGTTAAGGTATAAGATTATTCCCAATAATTAAGCATTTGAAGTTGCACATTTTATTATACATTTTCATTTTCATTCAGGCATAATTTTTAAAATATACTTTAGCTGGGATCCATGATTCAAATGATTTCCAGAAGCAAGTAAATTCATTGACTTTCAGTATAAAAATATTTTGCACAGTAGTTTTATGTTCTATGTGATTTTTAATGAACACTATAAATTAAATTTTAAGAATTTCTGAGCAATACACATAAAATGATCACTTGTCTGTATTATTGATTAGTGTTATTATTAACAGTACCCAATTATAGAAAATACTTTGCTCTCTATAAAAAGAATTATCCTTAAAAATCAAGTTATTTTTGATTTTTGTCAAATGCCTAATTGTATTTGAACTATATATTCAATTTTTTATATAATATAAACTGGACTTTATATTCAGGTTTATGATTAAAATATTAGGGTTTTAAAAGCTAAATACAAGTTATGTGTATGATATTTAGCTTGTAACACATAAAATAAGTATATAAACAAAAATAAGAACGATAGCAGAGTTTGAGAAGGACCTGTCATGTTGTACCATCGTAGTACTAAAACTCTCCAAACACAAAAAGAGCTAAGAGGTCCTGATAAGCTGTTGTGATTTCCTTAGGCCTTACTTGGAAGCCAGAGAAATATCCAGTTTCCATCAATCTTCCATCACCATGGTATATCTCTAGTTTATGTAAGAAACAACATGAAATAAGAAAGATATTTATTTGACTGTCATATACTACAGCATTCATGGTGGTAAGTTACTTCCTTGGCTAATGTGAGAGAAGAAAGTGCAATGAGTGAGTGAAGAGGACTCTAAAATAAAATATTAGTGGAGACTGACAACTCCTGCAGGAAGAGAACTTTGACAATCTTCCCCTGAATGATTGCTGCACTATTCACCCTGCACAAAACTCAACTGAAAATGGATCAAGGACCTTGAAATCAGACCACAAACCCTGCATCTTATAGAAGGAAAAGTAGGTCCAAATCTTCAACTTGTTGGCTTAGGATCAGACTTCCTTAACAGGACTCCCATAGCACAAGAAATAAAAGCAAGAATCAACAACTGGGATAGATTCAAACTAAAAAGCTTTCTCTCAGCAAAGGAAACTATCAGTAATGTGAAGAGAGAGCCTACAGAGTGGGAGAAAATCTCTGCCACTCATACTTCAGATAGAGCACTAATTTCCAGAATCTATAAAGAACTCAAAAAACTCTACACCCAGAATACAAATAATCCAATCAACAAATGGACTAAGGAAATGAACAGACACTTCACAGAAGATCTACAAGCAATCAACAAACATATGAAAAAATGTTCAACATCTCTAGTAATAAGAGAAATGCAAATCAAAACTACCCTAAGATTCCATCACTCCCCAATTAGAATGCCGATTATCAAGAACACAGGCAACAATAGGTGTTGGCGAGGATGTGGGGAAAAAGGTACACTCATACATTGCTGGTGGGGTTGCAAATTAGTGCAGCCACTCTGGAAAGCAGTATGAAGATTCCTCAGAAAACTTGGAATGGAACCACCATTTGACCCATCTATCCCACTCCTTGGCCTATACCCAAAGGACTTAAAATCAGCATACTACGGAGATACAGCCACATCAATGTTCATTGCTGCTCAATTCACCATAGCCAGATTGTGGAACCAACCTAGATGCCCTTCAGTTGATGAATGGATAAAGAAACTGTGGCATATATATACAATGGAATATTACTCCGCCATGAAGAATGATAAAATTATGGCATTTGCAGGCAAATGGATGAAATTGGAGAATATCATGCTAAGTGAGATAAGCCAATCTCAAAAAACTAAAGGACAAATGATCTCCCTGATAAGCGGATGAGGACATGTAATGGGGGGTGGGAGGGGTTAGCGGTAGAGTTAGGTTTAGGGTTAGGGATAAGGAGGGTGGTGAGAATGGAGGAAGGAAGGACTGTATAGAGGGAAAAGAGGGGTGGGAGGGGTGGGGGTAAGGGAAAAAAAATAACAGAATGAATCAAACAACATTACCCTATGTAAATTTATGATTACACAAATGGTATGCCTTGACTCCATGTACAAATAGAGAAACAACATGTATCCATTTGTTTATAATAAAAAATAAAAAAATAAAAATAAAAAAAAAAAAAACCTGCAAGCAAACCATGTACATCCACCAGAATAGAACAGGATATTGGAGGGAATTCTTGGAAGAACTTAGCATGGGTCCTCCAGAGTTTAGGGGTAAGTTATATATATAAAAGGGTTTTAAGCATCCACTGGATTATTCTGTCAGAAGAGTTGAAAGGACCATGTTGTCGTACTCCTGGGAAGAATATGGACACCGTGTCAATTATGCCACTTCTCAGAACATAATGCAGAGGGCCCCATCTGATCCTCTGTCCTAGTAGAAAGCAATGTAGATGTTAGAGAATGGTCAGGAGCTAGTTTTACAGAATCAAGAGTGGGGACACTGGCAGGCGAGGTGCGCACGCCTGTAATCCCCGCGGCAGGAGGCTGAGACTCGAGGACCGCGAGTTCAAAGCCAGCCTCACCAATGGCGAGAAGTTAAGCAACTCAGTGAGCCCCTGAGTCCAAATAAAATACAAAATAGGGCTGGGGTTGTGGCTCAGTGGTCACGTGCCCGTGTGTTCGATCACCATAACCGGGGGAAAAAAAAAAAAAAAGAGTGGGGACACTGGGCACTGGGCTGATTTTGGTGGGTAGACTTCTACTGGGTTCAAAAGGAGTTAAGGCTGGACATCTCTAATGATCCTCTGCCGGGGGCCTTTAATGAATTAAGGGTTTGTTTGAGCTATCTCAAGGCAGGGCGTTGCTTTTCTGAGAACTCTCAGCGAAATTGCACCGATTTGAGACTGCTCCGATTATGTCCACACCCTGCCCCCTGGCTCAGACGGTCCCAGGTTCAAACGCAGCAGACCAGAGTTGAGGAGGTAGGTAGGCATACGACTAAGCCCCGACCAAGTTGTCTTTGCCATCTTTTTCCTGTTTTCCCCAGGAAATCCTCCACTCTGAATCCCATCGGTCTTCCTACCCATTTAAATAAAGCTTGCAGGTTTCATTTTGTTGTTAGAGTCAGTCTCCATCAGAGCTGGATCGTCCCACCATGCCCCTGCTTTTCGCTTATTTCCGTGTCTTGTCTTTATTTCTTAAATTTCTCATTAATAATTCTAATCTGACTCCCCGCCCTAGATTGGGGAAACTGAGTAAACATGGGGGTGTTGTGATAATCTTCTATAATAAAGAGACTGAGAAGCTGAGCACCATCTCAGCATAAGCATAAAAATTAAAACCATTTATATGCAGCTGTCGTATCAACAGAAGTTATTATAAGCAGGCAGGATTAGGCCTAAACTGGATGGGACCAGAGACACGTTTCTGTTTCTCTGAGCAATAACATTTGAGCATGATCCATTTCTATTCCACCACCTAACTTCAGTGAATGTAAATTCAAAGAAGAGGTAGAAAGGAAGTATTTCAGATTGAGCTCTACCCACACATCCCTTATAAATATCTTTGAGTCTACTTTAAACCAGTGCTACTCTATGAAAGGTAAAGAATTTGTGAAGATTTTAAACTTCACTGTGTTAATTTTTTTGAATTATAATTTTTGAACTATAAATTACATACATTACAATGTATACATTTTAAGGTTTCTTATGTGTGATGGTTATATGAATTGTTAAGTGGATTAGATTTAGAGATACCTAAGTTTAGTTTAAGAGGCTTATGGTGTCTTAATGAGGGTATTTCTAACATTGGCATGTGGGGCAGCAAACTGAGGCATCACCCCAGCCTAAGTGTGGGCAGCACGGAATCATGTTGATTCTGTTCCTCTAGAAAACCCTGATTAATACACTATGGCTAAACCATGATGAATATATACATCCCTGTCAAATACTACAATCAAGGCATAGTGAATCCAAATCTTGTCTTGGACTGGTGGGAAAACTGAGTTGGGGGCAGAGCCAAATGGAAGTTACAGGAAAGTTTACACTCAAAGGCTAATCAATAGCATTGGTACTTTTCCAAAACTTAATTAGCATAAATTTTGACCAATAGCATCAGTGCTTTCCCAAGACCTGATTAGCGTTTATTTTACCAATAGCAGTGGTTCAAGAGCTATATAAACCCCTAGACTAGTACACTTAAGCAGCAACCCTTCTCTGGTCCCCTATCACCTCTTTCCATCTCACTTAAATAAATGCTACTCCTTTCTCTCTTGACTTTGGTGTTGTGTATAGATTTCATTCTTTGAGAGACAAAAGTCCAGAAAGATTGGTGGTGAGCTCTTGGGGTTTGTTGCAACACTGGATAGCATAGCCCACCATTAAGAGCTGCAATGCACCACTGGATTGTAGTGAAGAACTGTGTTTTGCAGACTGCAACCCTCAGAACTGACACCAGCAGGCATTCCCTACAGTGATTAGCTGCTACCCTAAAACAGACTTACTGGGCTGCAGAAGTCTGCAGCTTACACAGAGTCCATCCACATACCCACATGCAGAAGCAGGGGATCAAGTTTTATCTCATCTCTGTTTTCGGCACTACATTCAAATACTCAAAATCTTGCCTGTCGAGTTGCTGTCAACACCCTTTCATCTATCTCCACACTGAGTCTCAGGAACTAATGCACATTCTGCAACCATGGATCAGTTTTGCTTTTTTTTTTTTTTTTTTTTTTTTTTTAACAACTGCATAAAAATGAAATTATACTGCAGGTTCATTTTGATCAGCCAGTATTCACACAGCAGAATTCGTGTTTCCTTCACTTTGTTTCATTTATTTGTAGCTGTCCTCTTAATTGAAGCAATTCATAATAAATTGTTTCTCTATTCACTTTTGGATGGACACTTGGGTTGTTTCTAGATTCAACTTGTCATTAATAATACTGTTAAAAGAATTTGTGTTTAACTTGTTATGTGAGCATAAACACCTTGGAGTAAAATTAGGGGTCATACAATAAATGTTTAATTTGTTTTTTTTTTCAAAATAATGTCATCATTTTGTATTCTTAATAATCAATGCACAGGGGTTCCATTAGCTTCATATCCTTACACCTGTATTGCCAGGGTATTGGGTTCTCAGATTTCAGTCTCTGTGTATATTCATACTAATTTTCAGTTTTCTGAGGTCTACAGATAAAGAGAGCCTTTTCACAGACTAATTTGGCATTCACGTGTATTCTTCTGTACAAAGTATGCTCAAATATTTCATTTGGATTGTCTTGTTACTGATTTGTAAGTTCCTTGTACATTCTGTAAGAACTTTATGTGATAAATGTGTTATAAAAATCTCTCCCGGTTTTGGAATGCCTTTACATTTTTTACAAGGTGGTTTCTAAAGAAAAGATGGAGTTCTTTTCTTTCCCTTTTATGCATCATACAATTTCTTAAAATAAAATTGTTTACCTATTCCAAGTTTACAAAGCTTTCTCTTCTGTTTCATTCTAAAATTTTTACACTTTTAGTGTTATGACAAAATTTTAGTTTTTTGCATTGTAAGTATTGAAGATCATTGTTTTTTTCCATTTGAATATAGAATTGTTTCATGACTATTTGTTATAAAGATTATTCGTCTACTTTTAAATTGATAATTTAGCTAAAAAGCATTTATATAGTATGTGCATGATTCTTCTCAGCTCTGTATTCCTTCTTATTGGTCAGAATGTCTATCCTCATGCTAACACCAAACAGCTTTATTATAACTTTATCTACTAGTAAGTCTGAAGATAAGGTTATGTTAGTCCTCCAACTTTATTTTTCTCCTCCTGCATTGATTTGAATATATCAGGCCCTTTGAACTCAGTATACCTTTTAGGATAACATCTGTCTTTGAAGAAAAAAAAAGATAAAAAAATTAAAACCCTGATATAAGTAACATTGGAATTAGATTAAACTATAGGTTAATTTGCAGGAAGTTAAAAATCTTAGCAACAGAGGTATTTCAATTCATGAAATATATGCAAACATTTTCATGTCATTTTTAATTTTCTGAGAATTTTGTCACTTCCCATACTTCCTTTGTTAAATTTATTCCTTAGTATGTTATATGTAAGGATATAAAATAAATAGAATTATTCATTTAATTGTCCTAATATTTGGTCCTATCATGTAAAATACATGGGAAAGTGTGTGTTCACTTTTTCTTCTTTATGTACATGATAAATTCATTATCCTCATAGTTAACTTGTAAATTTGTCTCAGAGTTTTCTAGATAGTTACCATATCTGCAATAAGTATGTTTTACTTATGCTTCAAAATTTCTTTTAATTCATTTTGTTGCCTTAGCTAAAAACATTGTCTGATTTAGTGCTTAAATTATTTGAAATGACAGTAACTTTCATGAGTTTATTCATGAAATAAATAAGGGATAAGGGAAATTATATTTTTGTTTAAAGTTAGTAAGTAGAACAGACAAAAATTAAATTTGAAATTTTTTTATGCCTAATCATTTTTTTCAATATGCTTATCTGCCATTTCTACTGATTTTATTACATTGTACTTTTGTTTAGTTCTCTGCCTTTCTAAATAATTTCACTTATTCAGAGACTGGGCATTATTTTTATTTGTCTACTCAATATCTATGTGATGGCTTTTTGCTCATGGTTGCAAATTAAGCTATCTGAGCCTTGAAAGACTGAATTAATATAGATTTGTGTTTGTACAAATAACAACCTTTCATCGCTCTATTCAATTGTGCAAATAGTTACAGAAAAAAGTATCCAATTATGTATTCTTTTCAGGTTTACCTGGAAATCACAATGATCAAAATATGTTGTATGAATGTATGAATAGGCCACAATGAAACCCATGAGCCTATTTAACTAATGTGAATAAACATGTTTTGTGCTCTTTTCATCAAAATCAAGTGTGAAGTCCAAAACAAGAAAACAAAGTAGGTAAAACCCTCAAAGGTACAAATTTGAATTTGTGTTATAACTGTATCTGTTTTGGTGGACAGTTCCTCTCATCCTTTTTGATAGAATGCTGACTGGGTGAATGGATTTATTTTATTCACTATTAACTGCTTTGTCCTTAAGGAGGTGATGTATTGATCTATTGTCTAGCCTTATAGATACTGAATTCTAAGAGGTGAAAGTATATTGAATTTATGACAGGCACTGTTAATTAAGACTTTATTTAGAAGATATATTTTAAATTAACCTGAATTATCAGTACTTTGATATCTTAGGAAAGGACCAAGGCCAAATCCTAATTTGAAAAAATGGTGCTTGTGTGTGTGTGTGTGTGTGTGTGTGTGTGTAAAGATATATCTATCTATATCTTTATATATATGGATAAAGAGAGAAAGAGGGAGATAGATTTAAAAGCTTATTCCCTCATAGGCATTTAGAATAAGGTAAATTAATCTACATATTTTTTGTGCAGTTTATTTTTTATTATTGTTTCCTTTTCTATGATTTTAACAGCTATGATGACAGAAAATATAAACTGTGTAAACCAAGAACTCCACATAGTTAAAATTGCATTTTAATAAATTTACACACACACACACACACAAACAAACAAACATCCCAGAGGAAATACTCATAACAAGCAAAATAATTAATTTATTCTTCATCCTCAAACATTTCTTTTGGTGTCTCTCAAGCCTTACCACCACACCCCAACAAAGAGGGGTCCTGTCACTATAGATTGCTTTACATTTTCTGGAGTTATGCATAAATGGAATCTACTATGTATGGTTTTAATCAACCTTTCCTCATATTTCTTTCCTCCCTATTTTTCCCGGACTTTGGTGATCAGTATTCTACTCTGAACTTGTGTAAAATCTACTTTGTATTCCACGTATGACTGAGCATTTTGCTGTAGTTAGAGTCATCTTGGTCTTAATGCAAACTATCAGTTTTTATCTCATTTATTTCTTCTGCCATCCTTGTTACATATTTTTCTATTAATTTGGTCTTCGTTTATTCTTATTCTTCTAGCTCTCAGTTGAGATCTCTCTGTTGTTATAAAGTAACCTTGATAGTAATGAACTTCCTTCTTAGTACTGCTTTTGCTGTACCCCATAGATTTTATAATGTTGTGTCTCCATTTTCATTTATTTCAAGAACATTTAAATTTCCTTATTGATTTCTTCATTGATCCATTGGTTGTTCAGTAGTACATTTTAAAATTCCCATACATTTGTATGGTTTACAAAGTTTTTCTTGTTATTGGTTGCTTGCTTTATTGTACTGTGGTAAGATACTCAATATGATTTCAATTTTTAAAAATTTGTTGAGACTTGTATTTTGACTTACCACAGGAATTATTCTAAAGATTGTTCCATGTGTTGATTTGAAGAATGTAGGCATTACAGAGCTGAATGAAATGATCTGTAGCTGTCCATTACATATAATTAATCTATATTACAGTTTAACTCTGTTATTTCTTTTTAGATGTTCTGTCTGAATGATCTGTACTTCGCTGAAAATCGGGCTCTAAAGTGCCCTATTATTATTGTATTGCAATTTTTTTTCTTCTGTTAGGCCTGTTAATAGCTATTTTACATATTTGGATCTTCCAATATTGAGTGCATATATTTATAATTATTATTTTCTCTTATTGAATTGATATTTGTGTCATTATATAATAACCTCCTTTCTTAGTTTGATTTAAAATCTATTCTATCTGCTATAAGTATGGCTTTTCCTTTCTTTTGGTTTTCATTTGCATGGAATGTTATACCATTCCTACACTTTAGTCTATGCATAGTCTTAGATGGTATGTTTCTTATTAGTAGCATATAGCCAGGTGTTTTTAAAATACATTCATTCTCTCTATGTATTTTAAGATACTTTGTTGCCTTTACATTTAAGATAAAATTGTTGATAGGTAATATCTTATTACTGTCATTTAATCCTTATTTTCTATTCTTATCTTAGTTTCTTTTCTTCTTTCTCCCTGTCTTAGCCTTCCTTTATACTTAAGCGATTTACTCTATAATCTGTTTTGATTCCTTCCTTATTATTTTTGGTGAGTCCACATATAGCCTTTTTCTTTGTGATTATTTTTGTTGTGAAGTGTGGGCACACTTCATCTCTAAGGACATGCATAGAATTATATATAAAAAGAATTTTGGTTGTACCAAAATACTTTGAAATGATAGCAACTTAACATTGATCATAAAGATGTGAAAAGAAACAAAAACTGGGGAGAAAAATACACAAATATAAATACTCTAAACTTGCACCCAATTCGTCTCCACATTTTGAATTTTTAACATTCCATTTTTTATCTTTCTATATTTCTTGCCTTGCAACATCTCAATGTAGTTATTATTACTTTTAATTGCTTTGCATTGATTTTTAGACTTTAAAGATTTGAATGGTATAAGCATCACATTTAGATTTCTGGGTCTTTCTATATAGTTACTCTCACAATGAGTTTTATAATTTCCAATACTTTTATTTGTTAGCATCTCTTTCTTTCAGATTGAAAATTTCTCTTATTTCTTGTAGAACAGGTCAAATGGAAATATGTTCTCTCAACTTTTCTTTGAAACTTTTTCTCTTCATTTTTTAAGGATGGCATTGCTAGGTGTTGTGCTTTGGATCACAGATTTATTATTTTTTTCTTTCAGTACTGTGCAAAATCTCATGCTACTTTCTCTTGGTCTGTCAGCCTTCCATTCAGCAGTCTACAGCAAGGTGAATTGAGTCAACTTTTTGTGTTACAAATTTCTTTTCACTTGCTGAATTGAGAATTCTGTTTTCACTTATAACCTCAAAGAGCTTGATTATAAGATATCTTGTGGTAAACTTGTTTGGGTTAAATCTGACTATTGACTTTTAACTTTCCTGTACCTCCATAGTTATGTTTTTCTCTAGACTTGGCAAATCTTCTATTATCGTCTGTCTGAGTAAACCTTCTATCTATCCTTTTGGCATTACCAAGTTCTTCCTGAATGCAAACAATTCAAATATTGTTGGTATATTATTCCAAAGTTACCCAAGCTTTATTCATTCCTCTTTATTTTTTCTTTTCTTCTCTGAGAATTTTCAAATAGTCTGTCTTCAAGTTCACTGTCTTTTGTTTGATGTACCCTGCTTTTGATACCTTCTAGAATATTTCAAATTTTGCTTAATGTACTTTTCAGATCAAGGATTTCTGTTTAATTTTTTTTTAATTTTTTTAAATCTCTTTGTTAATATTTTGTTAGAATATTAAATTTTTTCCTCTGTGCTTTCTTAAATATCTTTCATTTCCTCATTAAAACAAGTGTTCAACATCAGGAAATCAATAAATG
The DNA here is from genome assembly GCF_902686445.1 of Sciurus carolinensis. Taxonomy (NCBI): domain Eukaryota; kingdom Metazoa; phylum Chordata; class Mammalia; order Rodentia; family Sciuridae; genus Sciurus; species Sciurus carolinensis. The sequence continues at coordinate 95,733,976 of NC_062224.1, forward strand.
TAATTCACCATATCAACAGACTTAAAGTTAAGAATCACATGATTATTTCGATAGATGCAGAAAAAGCATTTGATAAAATACAGCACCCCTTCATGCTCAAAACACTAGAAAAAATAGGGATAGTGGGAACATTCCTTAACATTGTAAAGGCCATCTACGCTAAGCCCATGGCTAATATTATTCTAAATGGTGAAAAACTGAAAGCATTCCCTCTAAAAACTGGAACAAGGCAGGGATGCCCTCTTTCACCACTTCTATTCCATATTGTCCTTGAAACTCTAGCCAGAGCAATTAGACAGACCAAAGAAATTAAAGGGATACAAATAGGAAAAGAAGAACTCAAACTATCCCTATTTGCTGATGATATGATTGTATACTTAGAGGAACCAGGAAATTCCACCAGAAAACTGTTAGATCTCATAAGTGAATTCAGTAAAGTAGCGGGATATAAGATCAATGCACATAAATCTAAGGCATTTCTATACATAAGCGATGAATCTTCAGAAAGAGAAATTAGGAAAACTACCCCATTCACAATAGCTTCGAAAAAAATAAAATACTTGGGAATCAATCTCACAAAAGAGGTGAAAGACCTCTTCAATGAGAACTACAGAACATTAAAGAAAGAAATTAAAGAAAACCTTAGAAGATGGAAAGATCTCCCATGTTCTTGGATAGGAAAAATTAATATTGTCAAAATGACCATACTACCAAAAGTGCTATACAGATTCAATGCAATTCCAATTAAAATCCCAATGATGTACCTTACAGAAATAGAGCAAGAAATTATGAAATTCATCTGGAAGAATAAAAAACCCAGAATAGCTAAAGCAATCCTTGGCAGAAAGAGTGAAGCAGGGGGTATCGCAATACCAGATCTTCAACACTACTACAAAGCAATAGTAACAAAAACGGCATGGTATTGGTACCAAAATAGAAAGGTGGATCAATGGTACAGAATAGAGGACACGGACACAAACCCAAATAAATACAATTTTCTCATACTAGACAAAGGGGCCAAAAATATGCAATGGAGAAAAGATAGCCTCTTCAACAAATGGTGCTGGGAGAATTGGAAATCCATATGCAACAGAATGAAACTAAACCCATACCTCTCACCATGCATGAAACTAAACCCAAAATGGATTAAGGATCTCAGAATCAGACTAGAGACCTTGTATCTTATAGAAGAAAAAGTAGGTCCAGAGCTTCAACATTGCGGCTTAGGACCAGACTTCCTCAACAGGACTCCCATAGCACAAGAAATAAAAGCAAGAATTAATAACTGGGATAGATTCAAACTAAAAAGCTTTCTCTCAGCAAAGGAAACTATCAGCAATGCGAAGAAAGAGCCTACAGAGTGGGAGAAAATCTTTGCCAATCATACTTCAGATAGAGCACTAATCTCCAGAATCTATAAAGAACTCAAAAAACTCTACACCAAGAATGCAAGTAATCCAATCGACAAATGGGCTAAGGAAATGAATAGACACTTCACAGAAGAAGATCTACAAGCAATCAACAAACATATGGTAAAATGTTCAACATCTCTAGTAATAAGAGAAATGCAAATCAAAACCACCCTAAGATTCCATCTCACCCCAATTAGAATGCCTATTATCAAGAATGCAAGCAACAACAGGTGTTGGCGAGGATGTGGGGAGAAAGGTACATTCATACATTGCTGGTGGGGCTGCAAATTAGTGCAGCCACTCTGGAAAGCAGTGTGGAGACTCCTCAGAAAACTTGGAATGGAACCACCATTTGACCCAGCTATCCCACTCCTTGGCCTATACCCAAAGGATTTAAAATCAGCATATTACAGAGAAACAGCCACATCAATGTTCATAGCTGCTCAGTTCACAATAGCCAGATTGTGGAACCAACCTAGATGTCCTTCAATTGATGAATGGATAAAGAAAATGTGGTATATATATATATACAATGGAATATTACTCTGCCATAAAGAATGATAAAATTATGGCATTTGCAAGCAAATGGATGAAACTGGAGAATATCATGCTAAGTGAGATAAGCCAATCTCAAAAAACCAAAGGAAGAATGATATCGCTAATAATTGGATGAGGACACATAATGGGGGGTGGGAAGAGTTAGTGTTAGGGTTAGAGTTAGGTTTAGGGAGGGGGGCAAGAATGGAGGAAGGAAGGACTGTATAGAGGGAAAAGAGGGGTGGGAGGGGTGGGGGGAAGGGAAAAAAATAACAGAATGAATCAAACATTACCCTATGTAAATTTATGATTACACAAATGGTATGCCTTTACGCCATGTACAAATAGAGAAACAACATGTATCCCATTTGTGTACGATAATAATAAAAAATAAATAAATAAAAAAAAGAAATCAGTAGCACTTTGATTACAATATCAGATCTCTATGTTAGTAAAATGCAAAGTCATTGTTTGTCTATACATCCTTCTAGTAAGATCCATTCATCTAATGTGATCTGTTTTGATTGTGCATTTTCAGAGAAAAAAAGAAAAAACAAGTGTTTTAGATTCTTGGAAAATCCACACATATTAAAAACTATTATTGATTTCTGGTGCTTATTTCAAAGATTTACTAAAGTCATGGTTCCTTGAAAGTTCTTTGTTTTTATGGTATGTAATGTGACCTGGACTTTGAAGGATTAGATGTTTATTCTTGTCTTCTTAATCTGGTCTTGTCATATGTCTATTCTTTCAAAAAATTCAAAGCAGGCTATTTATTTTCCCTGAGCATGATTTGGCAGCCTAAGTCCTGGTTTGCACAAATCTACAGTTGGTATGTCATTACTGTTTCACAAATTGAGAGTATTCCAAGCCTAGGATTTTCTCAAGCACTTAGTTAATGTGTTGTTCTGAATGACTTGAGATAGTATCTGAAAAAAGGGGACTTCACTTTTTAAAGTCTCTGTCTAGGACCAGGATGTGCCCAGATGTCACTTTTCACATTTACTGGTCCATCACCAGGCACTGTAGGATTCTGCCTGGCTGGGACTTCCCATAGAGGGACCTTAATTATCTTCTCCATGTTGTGTTGTCTGGGTTTGGGGAAGAAAAGTGGAAGACAGTCCTGTAGCCACTGCCACCATGATGGAAGACTATACTCAGATTCCACAACCCAAGACCAATCAGCACAGATGTGGGACTAAGGTTCATGCTACTACAGAGCCCTACTGCTAATGTGAAATATTGACCAAGACCACTGCAATAAGCCACATATATCCTCAGTTCAATATGCATGACCTGAAAACAAGGACCATTAGGTTGTGCCCAGGGTTAGGTTTTACCATCCTCACCATGAGATCCAAGACAGTCCTGTGCTTCCTACCCTGTTTTACTCTTTAGTATCTACAGTCTCTCTCCTCTGTCTGCCCAATATTGATAGAGGGGTGTGAAGACAAGTGCTTTTGCTGCCCAGGCTGATGCTAACCTGGTTCACACCCAAGTCTCACAGTTTCAAGGATCTATGCAGTTTCTGCTCAAGGCTGGTAGTGATGCAGGTGGAAATAAGAGTCCATCCCACCAGGGTGCGAGTCTATCTTCCTTATGATGGTGCAGGCTGAATGCTCCATCTGAGTACTAACCTGGCTATAACAGTTTTCATGGTTTACCTGATGCTGAGTCTCACCAAACCAGGCCTAGTAAAATGCTTCCAGGCACTGGAAGCTTGCTCCATACTGTCTGTTGAGGTTGATGGAAGGGTGATGGAAGCAATTCTTTAGTCACCTAGCTAAAGAAACCCAAAGCTCAGTTTGAAGGCATAAACCTGGGGTCAGGGACTTTGGAGCCTTGTTCAACCATTAATTAAGTCTACAATCTGGACTTAATTCCTTTTCCCTCCCCTAGGCAAGACATCTCTGTTCATGCTACTGTTGCTTAGATTTGGGGGCGGGCTGATCCTGGCTAATCTTCCCTTCCTGCCTTCATCTATGCACCTTTCCTTATTTTTATGCTAAATTATGCATGTGGTCTCTTGCTTGGCTTCCTTACCTCTCATTAAAGTGGCTTAGTGTGTGAATATATGTGTTAATCCAAGTCTCTGTGAGTCAACAACCTCTGGGGTGTTATTTAGCTATCACATCTCCCTATCCTGTTTATATTGAATTTTCTTTGTTTGAGTTTCATTACTGGGTTTGAAATTATTTACATAATCTGTATAAAATTCTTTATCAAAAATATTAAATTGGATATTATATAACATTTTATATAATATTAAAATATTTAAAATTCTTTATACATCAATAGCTAATATTTTTTTCCTCAATTGTAGCTTTTATTTTTATTTTCTTTATAGTCCTTTTTAAAGAGAAGATGTTCTCACTTTTTATTAAATCATAATTGTCAATTTTTGGTTTTAGGGATCATGCTATTACTCTCATACAGAATAAATATTTTGAGGCATTTCATGATCAAAATATTTTTATATGGAAATTCTGTATTTTAGAATTTACACTGAGGACTGTGATAAATTCTGAAATATTGTTAATACATGGTTTCGGGTATGGGTCAAAGTTCTTTCAACTTTTTTTTAAATGTACTTCCACCATTTCCTGTATTATGTGTTGAAAAAGCATATGTTTTAAGATTTATAACATCAAAATGAAAGTAATTTTTCATTTAATTGACAGCAAAAAATGCAACATGCATGGACACACATCCATACGCAGGCACGCACAAATAACACCTCCCGTTAAATCTCTTATACTAAATTTAATTTTATGATGTTAATTCAAGGAAAGTTATATAGAAAAAATACAATACAGCCAGAACACCCAGTTTCATAAGTGCTGTGGCAGCTGCGTGTCCTAAGCACTGCATTTGCAGCGATGGCAGAGGTTAGAAATTTATGTTGTGCCTAAAGTGATTGGGAAGCCTCCAGGAAGGCAGGGACGGATGTGTTCAGCTTTGAAAAATAAGTAGGAATCCACCAATTGAGATAATCATGAGAGGGTTGACATTTTAAGGGGTAAAAAGGAAGCCACTCCACAAATAATATCATGTACCAATACACAAAACTGTCAAGAAATGTTGAAAAACTGTGAAAAAATACACTTTATAAATGAAACTTAGAGTTTAGTGGGGCTCTGATATGAAAGGGAGTCAGGTGGGGAGTTCAGATGTTAGATATCAAGAAGTTTGGATTTTATTTAATAGCTCCATTAAGAGTCATTAAACATTATGAAAAGATATTTCAGAAATAGTTTTTCTTGTGGAGCACTAACTATTCTATATTCTTCCATACTTTAAAATTATTTGTCTTTAAAACTTAATACCTAGATGGTATAAGCATTTAGAAGTAAAGTAATTGCAGTTTTCCTAAAAGTAATATTGATTTCAGTTTTACAAATTTCTCTTTAGTCCATTTTGTAGAATCTGTGACTAATCATGGGTTTTCTATTCTCTTACGTGCTATGCAACAGTAATGTAATTTGTTTCAATTATCATTATATTAATAAGAAATTGACAACTAGATTTAACCTCCTGCAAATGAAGTGAATACCTTCACTAAGACTGATTCTTAAACTGACCTTGAACCAGTTTTCATTAACTATGATTTTGTTTTCCATTAGCTTTAGCTAATTCTTAACTCAAGATTTAGGAAAATATTGCTACAACAGAGAAAAACATTTTAGTTGAGTTGTAGAATCATAAAATCTAATGCAGATACTACCCACATTAACGTGTTCATAATTTCAAACATATCACTTCACTTCTTGTAACTTGGATGCTCTCATAGCTAAAATTGTGCACCTTGATGACACTGAGATCATTCCAAATAGAAAACAAAACAGGGACTGGGGAGATAGCTCAGTTGGTAGAGTGCTTGCCTTGCAAGCACAAGTCCCTGGGTTTGATCCCCAGCACTGCAAAAAAAAACAAAACAAAAAACAGAATTATCACCTAAGTAAAAAAATATTTTCCTTAGCAGTAAGAATTTTCTTTAAAATCTACAATAACTCCAAATTTCAATAGTAATGTAAAAATGAACATTACATGAACAGATTTACACGTTTTGTTAGGTACCCAGAGGAATTTTAGAATATTCGCCCACTTTTTGATTGGAAGGGAGCTGTTATTTTGCTAGGTTAGAAGATAAGCCACTGTGTATCTTATTAAGAAAGGTGACATTTTGTTGTGTTTCTTTTCTTTTTTAAACAAACTCTTCATTCATTGCCCCAAAGCCAGCAGTCCTAGATACTACATTATACATAGCAAAATTCATTAATAGTAGCATTCACTCTGCAATATTACTCATTAAGATACAACCATTCTTTATTTATGCCTTTGGTGATATAAATATGATGGAACATTACATCTATCTACAATGGTTACCATTTTACAATTGTCAGTCCTCAAATGGATTGTGATAATTGCTTTATTATGAACCCAATCTCAACCATGTAAATACAATATCAAGTTTCTGATAATTGTAGTTGAAAAATAGGCTTGCAGAATATTTCATGAATCTCTCCAATTTAATCTTCAATGCAGTTCAGATATCTTAAAGTTATCTCTTCCCAATCAATGTATCTGTGAAGTTAATTTTTAAAAGATATCTTCTGTTGTAGAAAGAAATAGAAAATCTCAAGGCAGACAGAACTCTGTGACACTACTGAGAATATTCAGTTTGTAGATAGCTCTTTCATAAAGTTATCCCTGCACAGCTTTGAACATCAATCTGGACTGAGACTTAAGTCACAAGGGATTTTAAGATGTTAAAAGCCAGGGTTTCTAGGAGACCTAGCAAACTCATGTGTCAGTGTTTACTAAGAAAGAGAAATTCACTCATGTCCATCATGAAAATCTGAAAATTCTCAGGCTTCCGCATAAGAAATTGTATCACTTGGTAGTGTTAAAATTAGAAGTTTCCATCTTCAAGTTTTGCTGTATAACATTTTTCCTAATAACATAAAATCGTAAAACTGTAAATTATGAAAAAGGCCCGAACATACACTTTTAGATTTCAGTCAATTAAGAAAATAATAATGTTTCCCCACAAATGTTGTAGCTTTCTTTGTAAGAATTGACACCTTTTGTTAGGGAAGAATGAATGTTTTGGGGAAATTATAAAATAAAATGAACATGTGTAACTCAAATATCCAATATATTTACCTCATCCTATAAATTGCAAGCCAGAAACGTTTCTACTAACTAGTTCACTGAAACTTTAGAGGGTCTGTCATAGAGTTAAGTATTCCTATACCCTTCTCAGAGTCACTTACTTACATAATTGTCAAAAATTATGCCAATTTCAAACTAGAAATTGAAATATTTAAAGTATGTAATCTGTGAAATATCAAAACTGGATTTAGCAATGGTCTGTTGTAGAGTTTAACTTGTATAAACATTTTCTAAAACTACTTGAGATATATGAGTATGAAACCATGTATGCCTGAAGAATTAGCAAATAACACTCAAAGAAACATTATTTGAACCATGTTATGTTCATTCATGTAAAATAATACTCCTCAATCTCAAAAAAAATTTTTTTTCCTTAAATTGGGACCAAATAGTAAAAATACCAAGAAAAAGTGTTAGGTACTTAGAATGCTCTTTTTCTGAAATTAAGTTTTTCTTATTTCTTATTGATGCTTAACAAATTCTTTCTTGCATTTTTTTAACATAAAAGAGCTTAAAGATAGCTTATAATAAAATTGTCACTATTATAGATGACAGACACTTAATCTGCTGCATTTTTCAAAGATTCTGATGTTCTTTCTACTGTCTTACATAGAAAAATATGGATTTTTAAGATTATTGACTAATAAATTGTTAATATAATATATAATATTCATTGTAACATAAACTCAGCTTTAATTTGTGCTTTTAAGAACTGAACAAAGTAGTTTCAAAGTAAAAATATTTTATATTCTTGAAAGTAACACTTTTCCTTTAAAATTATATTGATATTATTGAAAAACAGATTTCACAATTATTTGTTTATCAGTGAAGATGAATAAGCCAATATGCTACATAATATTATTAGTCAATATCTCAAGAAAATGAGTTTTGTATACTTTTTCCTTGCTTGAAATTTTAATCACAGTACTTGAATATAATAAATATTTATGTTGTTATTTTACTATTGAAAATCTTATAATAAAGTTTAGAGAACACATCATATTATACATTAATTATGTCTTGAATATAATTAATGAACTATTTGAAATGAGCTTGAAAATCAATAACTAGATTTCAAAATAATGAATGAATTGATTAATTAATGAAGAAAAGAAGGCATATTGGACAATGTTTTGCTTTTCCTTTCCATTACGTTTCTCAGAAAAATCATGTTTTTAAAAACGTTACAAAAAGAATACATTGTAGTTGTTTTCTAAAGTAATCCTTAGACAGTTTGTATCATTCTTGATAAACTCTAAGAGTGAAAAGTTAGAAAATCTAGAAATGTTTGACATGGATTCCAGTTGTAACTGTGATTTTGACATTCACTAATCATTTAAGTGAAATCATTTAAGAGACTTGGGCAAGTCTCTGCTTTCATGGAACTTCAAGATAGCTTAATGGTAGAAACTATGTGCTCAGTGGCAAAGCTATTCTGTGTTGTTGACTAAAGGCAGTAGCCAAAACTCACTTATTGCAACTCTAAATTTAAAAGCTTAAAACCTAACAATAGGGACTATTTAGGTGCTTACTTGATCAATGTTGGATCCACCTTTGAAATTTTAACACAATGAAAGAAAAAATAAATTTAAGTAGAGAATGATGAGCATAAAAAAATCAAGGTATGAAAAGTATCCTGACAAGATGGATTGTCCAAATTAACTCCCAGCTCTAAATTATTTATCAGTAAAGTCAATCTAGTCTTTCTGAGTGCAATTACGAGTTCAAAATCTGTGGTGTAAGAAACTTTCATCATTGATCCATGCATGATCTTTACTCACATACTAATATGATCATTTGTAGAAGGGAAGCCAGAAACACCCAACATAAACATAGGAATAAGAAAGTCATGCTTATGTATATAAATGATATGCCTTCTTATATGTGTGTGTTATACAAGGTTAGTGTTTTACAGTCTTCAACTTTCAAAATATAGTGCTATGATACATTTAATAGTTGGACTTATTTTTATTTGTAATATTATATTGCTAAGTTTTATCTATTAATGTTGCTGACATTAATTCATTATTAATTTGATATAGCATCTAATTGTCTGATTTTAAAAAAAAATTTACGTTCACCTTTATAGATATTTGGGTAAGTTCAGGTTTTGTTACATATAAGTGAGTGACCCACTGTATTTTCATACATATCTTCTGGTGGACAGGTATAAGGCTTTTCTTTTTAGCTTTTACCTAGAAGAGAAAGCTCCCTATTGCATAGGAGTACATGCAGTATTATAAGAAAATTCCCAAGTGTTTCCCAAGGTATTTTTAACTCTCATTAGTAATGCCTAATCAACACTATGAAATTCACTTTCTCCCCAAAAGTTGTCATATTTTAACATTTGTCCATTGAATTGATATAAAATATCTATTGTTAGTATTGATTTGTATTTCCCTGATCCCTAATAAGATTGAATGTAAGTTCATATGCTTGTTGATTACATTAATGTAATAAAGCTGACATTTTATAATTAATACCTTATATTATTTACTAGGGAAATATGAAAAAAATGAAGAACAAAGTACTTTACATGCAACTAGAACATAGGTTATGACCATTTAGGTTGTCTGAAATCTTTTTGGACTACAAGAAACTTTAGTACTTTGCCTGATAATAGAGATAGTGAATAATTCATAGATAAGTCTATTTTATTGGAGTGACCTGATTGTGTTAGAGTTGTTTGAATAGGTCTCCATTTTCATAGAATTTTCTTTTTATATTATTCATGTGGACAAGGTACTTTTCTTTACTGATTTTTTTTAATTTGGGAGAAAAATAGCTCTTTTTAAACAAATTATAATATAATTGCTAAATATCTGCTGATTTTTAAGAATTATTTCTGTTTTAAGTAATTTTGTTATTGCAGTTGACTTTTTCTTGTTCACTGTGCCTACATTTTCTGACATTTTAGCATTTGTCACATTCATTAAAAAGTTATTTCCTCCACTCATCTCTTTTATTGGATCATACACTCTTCTTCACAAACTAAATATTTGCATTTATTCTGAATCACACTAACTTAAATGTCTTACATCTTTATTCTGTATAGTAATTTCAAAGGAAGAGTAACTTAGCCTTTGTAATTTTGTTAAACCCACAGATCAATTTTTGTAAGAAATTTTGAAAAGTAGTGTGTTATCGAGAGTGTGCACCATTGAAGGAGATTTTGGCAATTTGTTGATTCAAATCTTATTCTTATGATCTTGCACCAATGAGCAGGGAAGATTCTGAAAGATCAGGCTGACAATTCTGGGAGAAAGCTGATTGCCACTAAAGTAAGAGGCACTCTGCCCTGATGAGTTGCCACTGACTTGCGAGTTTGGCTAGGAGTAAGCACAGACTGGAGTAACTGGTACAGGTGTCCATGTATGTAGGTTTGGGAGCTAGGTGAAAAGTTGGGGCATCTACCCCATTTACATGGTAGTCACAGGTATGGTTCCTTGAAAAAATCCAGTAAGTTTGGGAAAGGACTTTGCAAGTATAAATCATAGTATTTTCCTCATTAGAAAAAATTAACCTCCTGAAAACCCAAATTGCATGCATAATTCAACTCAATGTTCCCCAAAAATTGTTCAGATCTTATTCTTCATTTGTGGTATCTACCCACCCTGCTTCCATTATTCCTAATACTGCTAAGAACACAGCAAGATATGCAGGGGCCTCTTGGTGGGGAAGGGATTATTTTACAGACCTTCCAGATCAGAACCAGGATTACACAACCTGGATCACATGTGAGGAGGCATAGAAAGGGGAAACAAGATGGCATTTCTGAGCTTTCAGGAATATTGAGTAGTAGAAATGAAGGGAGGGGAAGGTCACAGTCCAGGGCCCTAGTTTCTGCTGTGCTAGTAACTTGGTAGCTTCCCTTTCATTTTCATCAGCAATGCACACAGTACTAACCCCTTCACAATTCTGATAAGATTTTTTTCTATCCTTTCTCCACCTGCCCAGAGACACATCTACATCCAGTCCTTTCATTACCTCCCTTTCACTGTTACAAATTCAATTTTATGTTTCTATTTTCCCCTCAGTCATTTTCAAAACACATATTTTCATTCCTTTTCCTTTTATTTAAGTTCATTTCACATTACCCACCCATTTCTGTATGCTTTAACTCTATCTCAAAAAATTCTGATGTTTTGAACTTGCAATGGATTGCTTGCAATGGACTGGAAATTAGTGGAATTAAGTAAGCCAGCACTTATCAAGACAAAGAATGTGAAAGCATTTATGTCAGATAAACACAATGCTCACTCTTTGTTCTCTTACACTTCAACCTTTATGTACATATGACATATTCACATAAAACCAGCCTTTTCTCTAGGGTGACGCTAAGGTTAGAAGTAAAGGTGGAGCTCCAAGACACAAACACAGACACAAACCTGAAGGGGGAAAAATTTATAGGTTTCCAAAATAAACTTTAATATTTTTATTCTTAGAAAAGTGAACGGATAAAAGTCTCAGTCACCCAATTCTTTTGAGGAATTTAACAATATTGAATTGTTACATGGTCATCTGCCAGAGCAATTTAGAAAGATTTAAAGGCCCAGATAGAAGGATCACAGGATTTATATGGGAAAAAGAAATCTATAGCACCCATTTTTAAACCACTAGAGTCTGTCTGTATAAAGAAGAGAGTATTATTGTGCTATTTAAACCACGGAAGACTTCTATAAAGTTTTTATTATTTGTTTTCTCTTATTGGCAACATTTATTTCTTATGTTTATTAAAATATTGAAATCAGAAACACTTATCCTATGAGGTATTACATATAATATTACCGCTTTTAGCATGAAGATCTATAACCTTTTTTTAATTAAAATATTTTTTTTTATTTTTATAGACACATTTTGATTCATTGTACACAAATGGGGTACAACTTTTCATTTCTATGGTGTGCACAATGTAGATTCACACCATTCGTGTAATCATACATATGTATAGGGTAATATTGTCTGTTCCATTCTACTGTTTTTCCATCCCCACTCCCTCCCACCCCTTTTTCCTCTACACCAAAGTTCCTTCATTCTTCTCTTCCCCCCTTCACCCCCCCCCATTATATATTGTCATGCACTTATTAGAGAAAATATTCTGACTTTGGTTCTTTGGGCTTGGCCTATTTCACTTAGCATGATATTTTCCAACTTCATCCATTTACCAGCAATTGTCATAATTTTATTTTTATTTATGACTGAGTAATATTCCATTGTGTATATAAACCACAGTTTCTTTATTCTTTGTTTTCATTTTCCTTATTACGGTTCATATCTTAAATGACACCTAAATGCCATGTGCTAAAGGTCTGGTCACCAGCCTACTGTACTAGTGGAAGGTGGTAGAACCTTTAGCAGGTGGGCAGTAGTGGAAGGAATTAGGTCATTGGGACACTCCTTTAAAGAGAATATGAGACCCCGGCCCCTTCATTCCTCTCTCTTTCATTTTCTGATCACCATGAGGTAAACAGGCCCACTCTGTCACTTGTTCCCAGTATAATGTTGTCTTACCAAAGGTCCAAAAGCCACACGGTCAAACAACCACAAACTGAAACTTCTGAAATCTGAAGCCCAAATAACCTTTTTCTCCTTAGAAGTTTTTTAGTGCAGGCTTTTGTCACAGCAACTGAAAGCTAACATATTCATGCCTTCAGAAAAAAAAAATATCTTAGCAGATCATATATGTCAAGCAAGTATTAAAAAGCAAATAAAGTGATTCTTAATTTAAATTACCTTTGTCAATCTTCTTATGACTCAAACCCATCTAATCTCAGATATTCAGCTAGCATATTTGGGTTTTTTTTAAAAAAAAATTCATCCCCATTTTCCATGAGAAACTGTGCAGCGCAGTTGCTAAACGCTGGCACCTTCTCTTAAGCACTAGAAAAGACCCCAGGGAGAGATTTCAGCCTGAAATGAGAATGAGTCCAGGAGAGAAACCTGAAAAACAACTAAAGATGTGAAATATAAGTTGGCCTTGTGAGAAGAGCTATTTCCCTGGGACTCAAGAAGAGAATAGCAGATGAATAGGTGCCTGTGGTTTTTTTATTCCTGAGAAAAGCTTAGGAAACATGAAACTGGGGAAGTTTCCCCCTTGTACTTCAAGAGATAACTAATAACTTGAGGACTTATAAACCCCTAGTCCAGAAAAACACTGAGCAGCACACCCAAGGGAGCCCATCGGGCAGAGGTGAACACCAGATGATAAACTCCTGTCAAACACATGTCAGTCTATATGTATCTGTGCATGTGTGTATGCATACGTGTGTATGTGTGTGTCTGTGTCTGTTTTTACGTATGCACCTATCTGTGTGAGTCGAGAACTCATAGAATTCCAAAGACTAGATGAAAACAGTGTAAAAAAATTAATGCATTTTATAAAAACATTCATGAAATGAAGACGAAGGTCATTGTTATGTCAATTTAGGCCTTAAAGTCCTGAAAGAAGTCTCTCAAAGCAAAACTGCAAATATGAAACAAAAGACTTTGTTAAGAAAAACAGAAGGTACAGAAGAAATAACCAAGGAATATGAAATGAAAACTGGAGAAAATGTAAAAGGAGAAAATAGAGCAAATGGAGACAGGACTGTTGTATTGCACTATGGCAGAAAGCTGTGTGTGGTGATTCTGAATGGAGCAGAGGCAACATTACAGATAACTATTTCAAACTGAAGAAATACCCGATTTTTTAATGTTACATCTGTTTCACACTAAATTCCTGTGAAAATTGACTATAAAACAGATATGCATAGCCATATCCTGGTAAGATGGCTGAATTCCTAAGGAAAAGAAAAATAATGCTATTTTCAGACAAAAAGAAAGTATAAGTTACAAAGCAAAAATGATTCAGGGCGATACCGGATATCTTATCTGCTGGAATTGTTGGAATAATAGCAAGGCTATTAAAAGAAAGGAACAGTAGTAGCCCGATAATCCTATATGTAGGTGGAATGAAAGGAGGAGATTTGTGAAGAGGCGGAGATTCACAAACTGTATCATCTTCACAGACATCTGAGGAATACACTTGAGAAAAGCACAGAGTCAAAGGCCAAGGGAAGTGTGGCAAAAGACAGTAGAGGCAATGGACAAACTTGGATGAATGCCTGTCCCTCATTCTAGCTGTATTGTTTTTTTGCAAAAGAAAAATTAGAGCAGAGGAATTTGCAATACAATGCAAATAAATATTCATAAATCATGAGGATTTTATAACATCCAGGAGTCAAAATGCCCTTCTTGGGTACCTCTCTCTACAGGTATCCTGTGAGAACTACACCTCCTTTTGAACACACCAACTCAGAGACTGCTCATGGTCCCCAATTCAAAAATGACATTCACTTAAACTCCCAACGTATTTACATTTACAGTTTTGATCTCCAAGCTTCTTCACTTCATTTTGTTCCTGAAAAAGTTTCTCCAGGCATCAAGAGCACATCTTCTTTTCTACCAATTTCTGCCATCAATATGAATGCTAGAGCCATCATGTGATATAAAGTCAACAAAGTCGTTTGTATTTTACACTCTTCATGAGTCTATAGGAGAAACCTGTGTCTATCTTCAGAAAATTGCACTTTCTTGGGATTGTTTAAAATGAAAGTAACTTAGATTATACTAAATGCACCTTAATGCTTATTTTCTCATAGTGAGGCACTGAATTTAACTTAATGAACATTTTTTGGGAGGAGATTTTTCTTCTCTAACTTTCCTTTTATTTTATAATACTATTATAACTAAATTTTTATTCTGTTTACTATACTTATGCTGAGAAAGTTTTCAAATAGCAAACATGATAAAAACATATCAGTTTTTTTGGCTTTTTTTAGTTATACATGACAGCAGAATGTATTTTCACATATCATATGTACATGAGTATAACCTCCACTCTTGTGATTGTACATGATGTGGAGTTACACTGGTTATGTATTCATATATGAACAAAGGAAAGTTACATCTGATTCATTCTACTGTCTTTCCCATTCCCATCCCCACTACACTGGCCCCTGTCCAACCAGGTGAACCTCCACTGCTTCCCTGTCTGTTGTGAGTCAGCATCAGCATATCAGAGAGAACATTCAGACTTTGGTGTTTGGGGGATTGGCTCATTTCACTTAGTATGATAATCTTCAGCTCCATCCATTTAATGGCAAATGCCATAATTTCATTCTTCTTTATGACTGAGTAATATTCCATTGTGCTTATGTACCACATTTTCTTTAACCATTCATTGGTTGAAAGGCATCTACATTGGTTCCATAGCTTAGTTAGTGTGAATTGAGCTGCTACAAACATTGATGTGGTCATGTCATTATAATATACTAATTTTAAATCCTTTGGATATATGCCAAGGAGTGAGATAACTTGATCAAATGGTGGTTCCATTCCAAGTTTGCTAAGGAATTTCCACAATGCTTTCCAGAGTGGTTGCACCAATTTGCATTCCTACCAGCAATGTACAAGTGTGCCTTTTTCCCCAATCCTCACCAACATTTATTGTTGCTTGTATTCTTCATAATTGCCATTCTGACTGGAGTGAGATGAAATCTCAGTATAGTTTTAATTTGCATTTCTGTAACTTCTAGTGATGTTGAATATTTTTTCATGTATTTGTTGACTGATGGTATTTCTTCTTCTGTGAAGTGCTTATTCAGTTCTTTAGCCCATTTATTAATTAGGTTATTTTTTTTTTTTTGGTGTTAAGTTTTTTGAGTTCTTTATATACCCTGGAGATTAATGCTCTATCTGAGGTGCATGTGGTAGAAATTTTCAAGATTGATTCTTGAATTTACTTCTTACGCTTCAGGAGTCTTGTTGAGGAAGTCAGTTCCTAAGCTTGCATGATGGAAATTTGAGCCTACTGTTTCTTCTCTGAGTTGAGTTTTGTGCAGGGTGAGAGATAGGGATCTAATTTCATTTATTTTAACATACGAATTTCCAGTTTCCTCAGCACCATTTGTTGAAGAGGTTATCTTATGGTGCCTTTGTCTAGTATGAGAATTGTATTTTATATGGGTTTGTTTCTGTGTCTTCTATTCTATACCATTGGTCTTCATGTCTGTTTTGGTGCCAATACCATGCCACTTTTTTTTTTTTTAATTTTTTATAGCTCTGTAGTATAATTAA
Organism: Sciurus carolinensis; assembly: GCF_902686445.1. Taxonomy (NCBI): domain Eukaryota; kingdom Metazoa; phylum Chordata; class Mammalia; order Rodentia; family Sciuridae; genus Sciurus; species Sciurus carolinensis. Next base: position 95,750,217 of record NC_062224.1, read on the forward strand.
ACTCTGATATTGTGATGCCTCCTATTTCACTTTTCTTATTGAGGATTGTTTTTGGCTATTCTGGGCCTCTTTACTTTTCCAAATGAATTTCCTGACTGCTTTTTCTATGTCTATGAAGAACATCATTGGAATTTTAATGGGAATTACATTAAATCTGAATAGTGCTTTTTTGTAGTATGGCCATTTTGACAATATTAATTCTGCCTATCCAAGAACATGGGAGGTGTTTCCATCTTCTAAGTTTTTCTTCAATTTCTTACTTTAGTGTTCTGTAGTTTTCATTGTAGAGGCCTTTTAGTTCTTTCATTAGATTGGTTCCTAAATATTTAATTTTTAAGGCTATTGTGAATGGGATAGATTTTCTAATTTCTCTTTCTGTTGATTAATCACTGATGTATAAAATGTAATTGATTTATGGGTGTTAATTTTATATCCTGCTACATTGCTGAACTCATTTATGGGTTCTAGAAGTTTCCTGATGGAGTTTTTGAGTCTTGTCAGGAAATAGGGATAGATTGAATTTCTTCTTTACCTATTTTAATCCTTTAATTTCTTTCTTATGTTTAATCATTTTGGGTAGAGTTTCCAGGACTATATTAAATAGAAGTGGTGAAAGAGGGAATCTGTTGTCCCCCCCCCCCCCCCAGGTTTTAGAGGGAATGCTTTCAATTTCTCTCCATTTAGAATGATGTTGGCCTTGGACTCAGCAGAGACAGCTTTTACAATGTTGAGGTATGTTCCTAATATCCCTAGTTTTTCTAGTATTTTGAAGATGAATGGATGTTGTATTTTGTCAAATGCTTTTTCTGCATCTGTTGGGATAATCATGTAATTTTCGTCTTTGAGTCTATTGATGTGATAAATTACATTTATGGATTTCGGTATGTTGAAACAACCTTGCATCCCTGGGATGAACCCCACTTGATCTTGGTGCACTACCTATTAAACATGTTTTATATGCATTTTACCAGTATTTTTATTCAGAATTTTTGCATCTATTATCATCAGGGATATTGGTCTGAAATTTTCTTTCCTTGATGTGTCTTTATCTGATTTTGGGATCAGGGTGATAGAACCTTCATAGAAATAGTTTGGAAGGGTTGCTTCCTTTTCTATTTCATGGAATAATTTGAGGAGGATTGGTGTTAGTTCTTCTTTGAAGGTCTTGTAGAATTCACCTGAGAATCTATCTGATTCTTGGCTTTTGATGGTATCTTCAAATTCATTGCTTAAAATTTATATGTTTAAATTTTCTGTGTCCTCCTGATTCAATTTGAGTAGGTCATATGCCACTAGAAATTTGTTCATACTTCAAGATTTTCCATTTTATTAGAGTATAAATTTTCAAAATTGTTTCTGATTATCAACTGTATTTCAGTAGTGTCCATTGTCATATTTCCTTTTTCTTCCCATATTTTAATATGTTGAGTTTTTCTCTATTTCTCTTCATTAGCTTGACTAAAAGTTTATCGATTTTATTTATTTTTTCAAAGAACAACTTTTTGTTTTGCCTATTATTTGAATTGTGTCTTTCATTTAAATTTTATTGATATCATCTCTGATTTAATTATTTCCTGTCTTCTACAACTTGGGTGTTGATTTGTTCTTCTTTATCTAAGGCTTTCAGATGTAACATCAGGTTATTCATTTGTTGTCTTTCTACTCTCTTAATGAATGAGTTCAATGCAATCAACTCCCCTTTTAACAATGCCTTCATAGTGTCCCTGAGATTTTGATTTGTTGCATCAATATTCTCATTTACCTCTAAGTATTTTGTATTTCATCCCTGACTTCTTCAGTTATCCATTGGTCATTCAATAGTGTATTATTAATCTCCAATTGTCAGAGTAGCTTCTATTTTTTACTTCATCATTAATTTCTATATTATGGGATGAAGGTATTATCTCTATTTTTGTATTTGATAAGAGTTGCTTATTGACCTAAGTTACAGTCTATTTTAGATAAGGATGCAAGTGCTGCTAAGAAAAAAGTGTATTCAGTTGTTGATGAATGAAATATTATATATATATATATATATATATGTCTGTTAAGTCTAAGTTACTAATTTTATTTTCAGTTCTATAGCTTATTTATTTAGTTGTTTTTTTTTTTTTTTTTTGAGGATCTGTCCATTAGTGACAGAAGTGTGTTAAAATCACCTACTATTACTGTGTTGTGGTCTATTTGATTCCTGAAATTGAGAAGGGTTTGTTTGATGAACATAGATGCTCCATTGTTTGGGGTATAAATATTTACACTATTTATATCTTGTTTATGTATAATTCCCTTAAGCAATATGAAATATCTTTCTTTGTTCCTTCCGATTAACTTTGACTTGAAGTCCATTTTATCTGATATGGAGATGGAAAATCTTGATTGTTTAGAAGTTCTATGTGCATGATATGTTTTGTTTACCATTCTTTTATCTTCGGTCTGTGGATGTCTTTGCCTATGAGTTGAGTCTTTTTGAGAGAACATATTGTCGTGTCTTGTTTTTTTAAACCAATGTGCCAGTCTCTATCTTTTGTTTATTGAGTTTAAGTCATTTACAATGTTATTGACATATTTTTGTTCCCTGTCATATTGATTTATTTTTCCTTTTTAATGAATTCATTTCTCCATTGAGTCACTGTTTGAGTTTAAGTCATTTACAATGTTATTATTGAGATACAATTTTTGTTCCCTGTCATATTGATTTATTTTTCCTTTTTAATGAATTTGATTCTCCATTGATTCGCTATTCTTTTAGTGTAGTTCCTCTCTTTTCTAGATTTAGCTTTTATTTTTCATTTCTTCTTCATGAAATATCTTATTGGAATATGTTTTGTAGTGCAGGTTTTCTAATTGTGAATTCATTTACCTTTTGCTTATCATGGAAGGTTTTTATTTCATCGTCAATTTTTTTCTATTTATTATTGTTTTTATTTTTACAAACTGCATTTTGATTCATTGTACACAAATGGGGTACATCTGTTCATTTCTATGGTTGTGCACGATGTAGATTCATACCTTTCTTGTAATCACACATGTACATAGGGTAATGAAGTCTGTCTCATTCCAAGATTTTCCATAACCCCCTCCCTCTCATTTCCCTCTACATAATCTAAAGTTCCTCCATTCTTCTCTCACTCCCATCCCTTGATCCCCATTATATATCATCATCCACTTATCAGGGAAAACATTCCATCTTTGTTTTTTATGGATTGGCTTATTTCACTTAGCATGATATCCTCCAATTCTATCCATTTATCTGCAAATGCCATAGTATTATTCTTCTTTATGACTGAATAATATAATGTTGGAGATATATATATATATATCTCACAGTTTCTTTATCCATTCATCTGTTGAAGGTCATCAAGTTTGGTTCCACAATCTAGGTACTATGAATTGAGTTGCTATAAACATGGATGTGGCTGTGTTACTGTAGTATGCTAATTTTAAGTCCTTTGGGTATAAACCAAGGAGTGGGATTACTGGGTCAAAAGGTGGATTCATTCCAAGTTTTCTGAGAAATCTCCACACTGCTTTCCAGAGTAGCTGTACCAATTTACAACTCCACCAGCAATGTAAAAGTGTGCCTTTTCCCCACATCCACACCAACATATAATATTGTTTGTGTTCTTGATAATAGCCATTCTAATTGGAGTAAGATGAAATCTTAGATATGTTTTAATTTGTATTTCTCTAATTACTAGAAATGTTGAACACTTTTTAATATATTTATTAATCACTTGTATGTCTTCTTCTGTAAAGGGTCTGTCCAGTTCCTTTTCCCATTTATTGATTGGGTCCTTTGTATTTTTAGTGTACAGTTTTGTATGTTCTTTATTAAGTTTTGAGATTAGTGCTCTATCTGAAGTGTATGTGTGGAAAGATTTTCTCCCACTCTGTAGGCTCTCTTTTCACATTATTGATTGTATCCTTTGCTGAGAAAAAAACTTTTTAGTTTGAATTCATCCCATTTATTGATCCTTGCTTTCATTTCTTGTGCTTTGGAAGTCTTGTTAAGGAAGTCCGGTCCTAAGTCAACATGATGAAGATTCAGACCTACTTTGTCTTCTATTTGGTGCGGGGTCTCTGATCTAATTCCTAAGTCCTTGATCCACGTGGAGTTGAGTTTTGTACAGGGTGAGAGAGAGATTTATTTTCATTCTACTGCATATGAATTTCCAGTTTTCCCAGCATCATTTGTTGAATAAGCTATCTTTTCTCCATTGTATATTTTTGTCTCCTTTGTCTAGTATGAGGTAAATGTATTTATGTGGTTTTGTCTCTGTGTCTTCTATTCTGCACCATTGGTCTACCTGTCTATTTTAGTGCCATTACCATGCCGTTTTTGTTACTATTGCTTGGTAGTATACTTTAAGGTCTGGTATGGTGTTACCTCCTGCTTCACTTTTTCTGCTCACAATTTTTTTGACTCTTCAAGGTCTCTTCTTTTTCCAGATGAAGTTCATGATTGCTTTCTCTATTTCTATAAGGAATGTCATTGGGATTTTAATTGGAATTGCATTGAATCTGTATAGTGCCTTTGATAGAATGGCCATTTTGACAATATTAATTCTGCCTACCCATGAACATGGGAGATCTTTCCATCTTCTAAGATTTTCTTCAATTTTTTTCTTTAGTGTTCTGTAGTTTTCATTGTAGAGGTATTTCACCTCTTTTGTTAGATTGATTCCAAAGAATTTTATTTTTAGGCTATTGTGAATGGAGTGGTTTTCCTAATTTCTCTTTTAGAGGATTAATTCTGAAGTTTAATTTTGCTGGATATAGTATTCTTAGATGACATCCATTTTTTTTTTTTTCATAGTTTGTTATTTGTTATTCCAAGACGTCCTAGCTCTGAGGGTTTTGGTTGAGAGGTCAGTTAAGATCCAGATCTGTTTTCCTCTAAATGTTACCTGTCATTTTTCTCTGGCAACCTTTAAAATTCTATCCTTATTCTGTATGTTAGGCATTTTCATAATAATGTGTCTTGGTGTGGGTCTATTGCAATTTTGTATGTTTGGGGTCCTGTAAGTCTCCTGTATTTGATTTTCCATTACATTCTTTAGTATTGGGAAATTTTAATATTATTTCCTTAAAAAGATTGTGCATTTCTTTTATTTGTATCCTTGCACCTTCATCGATCCTGATAAATCTTAAATTTCACCTTTTCAGGTTATCCCATATTTCTTGGAAGTTCTGTTCAGTTTCTTAACATCTTTTCCCGATAGTCTACTTTGTTTTCAACATTATATATTTTGTCTTCATTGCCTGAAACTCTGTCTTTCAAGTAATCTTATCTTTTGGTGATGCTTTCCCTTGAATTTTTAATTTGGTTTATTGATTCCTTCATTTTGAGGATTTCTGCTTTTTTTTTTTCAGAATCTCTATTACTTTATGGAAGTTAACTTTGAATTCCTGCATTTTCTCTCTGACTTAACTCCTTATATCATCCTTTACCTCGCAGAACAGCTTAGCAATGTACATTCTAAACTCATTCTCTCACATTTTTTCTACTGTGGTTTTGATGGATTCTGTTATTGGAATATCTTGGTTTGTTTGGGTCAATTTGTCCCCTTGGTTTTTTATTTTATTTTTAATGTGTCTATGCATCTAACAGTATGGATCCAAGGTAGTAGAGTTTCTACCCTGTGATCTCATAGTGTCCCTGAAGCTTTCTAGTACCTCACTTTTTAGGGAGACAAGGAATAACAACAACTAATGCAAACAATATACAGCATTGAAGCAAATATTTCCTACTGTGACATCTACAATGTTAATTATCAAAATAAAGAGAAATGGTAAAATCAGTTATTGCCCACAATAAAAGCAATGGTTTGCAAAAGGGTTTAAAATTTCAAGTGGTGTACAGGCAGAGAACAGAAGCAACATAGATGTGATGATTATAATGGAGGAGGAGAGAAGATAGAAGTAAAAAATTAAAGGAAGCATGAAAGAGAGCAATAGAGTATGGCTGATTGTGGAAGAAAAGATAAAAAGAGAATCAAGGAAACCAGGTGAGAAATATATATATAAGGTAAACAATTTTAATAATTAAAAATAAAAAATATAAGAATATAAAACAAAACTGAAATATACTAATCAAACATCCCAGTTTTTGAAAACTATTCTATGAAAAATACCTGGTTTCAAAGCTGCTAGAAATGAGAAAAAATAAAATACAGGTATGTATATACTATAAACTACTAATGTCACAATTAAACAGATGAAAGAGAAAAAAATGAAAAAAAAAAATAAAGAGGAAAAAGAATCTCAAAAAGTTAAGGAATTCTTCTGTTGGAGTTCAAAAGATTCTCAGCTTCTCTTCTTAGCAGTTTTAGGTGGGACCATCTGTAGCATGATGCTCCAAACTTTAGATTGCTGAGTGGGAGAGATAATCCTGTAGGCAGATTTCCTTGCTGAGAAGCTGCCTGTCTGCTTTCTTGGTCATGCCACGAGCAGCCAGGAAAGCATCCTGCTCTGTTCCACCAACTGAAACCTCTCATATAAGTTTATTACATATCAAAGTCTGTGGTGATGTTTGAAGTTATAAATTAAAAAGGTACACTGTCTCTATCAGTCAGAATATTCCAAAATTATATTAATTTTGACTTGAATATAACATTTCCTAATGAAAAAAAAATGATGATCATGTACATAATTCCCACAGTATTGGGATTTTTGGAGTGACAATGAATAATTCTAATAATTATTTTATAGCAGGAAAAATATCATTTCCTAGGATAAATTTAGGAAAGCAAAGATCACATCAGCTTAGATCATGCAAAAACATAAATCACACACTCTTACTTAAATGGGTTCAACAAAATGCATTAAAGAAAAATGTATATTTTCTAGTGTATTTTATTTGGCATTTTTTTTTATTCTTGTGGTAATAAAAAGTTTTTTGTCCAAAAACATTTTTAAAAATTTTTGCTAGATAATTTTGATTCCATAACTTTTCAAGTTTGATTTAAAAATTTTAATTATAGGGCTCTAGTTTACCTAGTTAAGCCTGTCTGTCATCCACTGGATCCTTCTTGTACATCTGATAGCTATAAACTCATGTGGGACTATGAGGGAGGCAGGCCTGAGACATGTATTCAGATTGGAAATGAAGACTTTTAGCTAAATGCAACTGAAATATTTTCATAATATCAGATGTTTTGTAGGAAACATTTAAAGTGGGTGATTTCATCTCAAAATCTGTTTTGTAGCTTCTTTTGAAAAACAGGTACTCTGTAACCTTGAATGTAAGGGTGAGTGGATGAGTTAAAAACATAACATTGAAAATTTTCTTCCTAATACTAATCTAAGCATGTCTCACTGATTCTCCTTGCTCTGATGGAAACGCTGTCACAAATCATGTGGACAATTTCACCTATGATCCTTCCATATGATCTTCTTGTCTTTCCTCTCCTGTGGAATGTACTAAGTATGGAGAAAAATCTATTATATTGTTGTTGTTACTGATCTATCATAAACACCCATCAGAGGGCCTAGTAAGAAGTGCAATAAATAGAATTAATGAATAAATAAGTGAATATTCAGCTTTGTTTATTGTTACTGACTTGGTATATGAGTATATAATACTTAAAGAATGACTGGATGATAAATAAGGGCAAGCAGAGACAATGAATCATATAATCAAGTAAAGAAATCACTTTTAAGTATCTTAGTCATTTCTACATTTTTTAATTGGTACCCTTAAAAAACACCATGTGCCACCAGGTATTACTTATTTGCAAATAGCAAGAGTGCTAACCACTAAATACAGAGGAGACCTCTTTATCATACATTTGGATTAGCAATGAGAGTTCATCATTTGTATTTGTCTATACTTAACTAGAATTTTTTGAAAAATTATACTTTGGCATTTAAGGTTGAAAAATCTAAAATTTTCTCACTGGGTTCACCTCCTGTTCTTTAAAAGATGAGCAATGAGAAAGGGATTGCATATTCACTAAAGCTGCCTAGCAGTCATGCCCTGGGTTTTGATTTTGGGGCAGGACACTTAAGCCTATCAAACGTGGCTATTTTGAGGACAGAACAGCATGCTGTTGATGAGACATGATGAAAAATCTCTTGAACTCGTCTTCCAATATTTGTTGCCACCATCTTGTGGGGTAATGGAACTTTGCCTTCTCAACTGTTCAGCCAAGGTTTATACAAACGAGGCAACTCACCGTAAGAGGATTAGGACAAGGTGAACTCCAAGAAGAACCACAATAGACATTTTGGGGACTCATTGATCAACATTAAGAACCAGAAAATCAAAACACCTAGAAAGCACAAAAAAGTAGTGCTCTTTGAGAAAACTAATAGCAAGAATATTAAAAGTAGTTTCAAAAGGTTAAGACATTTTTGAGAAAGTAAAAAGGTTTGTTCACCTTTCAAATATTTCACAATTTGTCAAAATTCCAATAGTGTGATTATTTAAAAAATAGCATCTTACTATGAAAGATACTTTTTATTCATTAATTTTTTCTAACAGTTTGTCTAACTCTAACTATTTTTAATGAGCTATGCAATGGTTCACTTCATATATGAATTCACCATTAGCCACTGCTAATATCATTTTTATCAAAAGATTAGTTTTTAGAAAAATCAAATTATGACTTAATTAATACACATTAACAAAAACAGCAAAAAAACATGCTCAAAGCAAATGTGATTTGATATAATTTTTGAGCCATTATTTACAAAGCTGTACTGGTGATACTTTGTTAAGATTCCTTTTCTTAGAACAGTTTCCCTTACATTTTTGCAATGTTAAGTGGAAATTTATAATTTTTCTTATAGGTTTATTATAACACACATATTTAAAAAGAAAGCATGGTAAAAGAAATTGAGATATTGAATCAGTTTGGCTCCTAATGAATAGCTGACCTTGCTCATGACACATTTAAAATTTGTGGAATAGATAATATTCTTCTATAATCAGTATATATATATATACATTATTTGTATGTGTATGTCTGTGTTGTTAACCATTTTATTTATTAGGTTCCAAAAGAGTTTCTTTTCCAATATTATCTTTCAGTATTCCTACAGTGCACCCTCACTAAGTCATTCCATGCTAAGGGTAATTCCTGAAACATAATTGTTGGAATTCTTTGGTTGTCAAGTTACTTTCTTTTTATATCTCACCTCATAATGACATCGACATGTGTTCCTAAGACCAGGTTATAATTGGCTTTATGCATTCAAGAAGAAATACATTTTTGAAATAAAGTTACCAATTGGACATATAACAAACTGCACGTATAACAAAAATTAGTTTATAAATTTATTTCCCTTGGAATTTTAAAATCACTTCATACCAATACACCAATTCTCTACTACATATGATATTTTAAAATTATAAGCAGTTGCTTTTCATGACAAGTAAACCAAGGATGCATAAATAACAATCAATCATCAGACTTATTCTCATAAAATAAAGAGGTTTCAAGAGGTTTTGTCAGTCTTCTGCTTTATAAAGCTAAAATTTATCTATGGGAAGAATAAATAATATTTTCCTAGAATAATTTATACATGGTTTATAGACAAGTAGCTAAATACTCATTTTCCTTTTGGTACACAGTTTTTTTCAAGTGAAAAATATTGAGATTCTACATCTTATATTCTGAAAATGCTTTTAAAGCATTTTGCTTTATTGGTAATTTAGCCACGAGTGAATTTTATATTTGTACATGGCGTGAAAAAGGGGGGAAATGTTGATTCTCTTCCAGATAGATGCTCCTTATTTAGTAAATCCCATTATGCACTGAAAAACTACCTTTGTTGTAAGCCTATTTTATTTGTTTTAAGTGATTTTTATAGATTTTTAAATATTCTACTGACATTTTATTTATTTTCTTTGCCAATTCTTTGAGATTAAAGGAAGTTCATACACACTTAGAAGCTAATTCTGATTATTCTAGAGCCACTGTAATAAATAATCAGCAGAAACAGTTTCAAGCTATGAACAACTCACCTCAGTGAATATATTTTTTTCAGTTGAACAATCAGTATTAGTCTAACCACCCCTGCCCCTGTTACCACTTTTAAAAGTCAACTAATCAGGAACAGACTCAATCCAATAAGCATGCTTTTGAGTGACAACTCTTCAATAACACTGTCATTCATGTAACCTGAATTCTACAGGTGATGTTAATCATTTATGCCCTCTGATGGTCTTTTTAATAAATCCTAGATAGCAATGCTGCCCCAAACAGCTTTCTGCAAATGTGGGAAGTAACAAAATCTCAATGTTAAGTGTGAGACTTACTAGCCACATGTGGCTGTTAATCATGTGAAATGTGACTATGTGGTAATATTAGGAACGGAAGCTTTAAATATATTTAAAAATGACCATATCTATATTGGTCAGTAGGTATCATACTGGACACATCAGCCTGTAAGATCCATAATCTGTTCTACTTACGAAGACCATTCTTAACCATAGGCCTCTGTAATATAAAAAGCAATAAATATAAGTTTCTCCTTTTATACTACATCATTCAATGAGAATTAGGGAAATTTCCCTGAAAGTTCCTTCATCACACTCCTTTAGCAGAATTTTAGGGGATCATTGGGTCAATAGGTGTCCTGTCCTCAATGAGTCCCTTATGCCCAGACTTCTTTTGTCCTTTAAGCAGGCTGCCAGATGAATCAATCTAAGTAAGGATCTGAACTTTGTTCAGTTTGATTGACTCTAACTGCTGAATTTGCTTTGTTATCCTAGCAGTTGTAATCAAATAGGGTTCTTTCTAAAAATCACTATATATATGACTTTTTATAAGGTAATCATACCTAGAGATTTCTGTAACTGAGTAATTCTTCTTGAATAAAGTCATTAGACATTTTTCCATTAAGCTTCTTATTTTATTCAGTTTTGCTTTTGTATTTTGGTACAGAATTACATTTGTGCTTTGTTACAGATTGTCTAGAAAACTCTAATATGAATTTTGACAATATTATTTGCTGGTAAAGTTTACATTATAAATCATAATGATTTATAAAAAGGCTGGACATTAACAGTGAAGTAAAATAAAAAATTCAATACCTAGCCCAAACTTGAATGATTCAAATGAATAGACTGTGACTTTTTCTAGGGAATAAAAAGTACTAAAAGAATCATGTAAATGTATGTGTAGGTGTGTACAGACATGTATTATAAAGGTGTACACATGAAAATATTTGTGCATAAACACATATCAACTTTAAAATCAATCACTCATTACAAAGGCTATAAATACAGCTTGCGAGATTTTTAATATAAACTGGAAATGTGAATCACCTTATGTTTTCTTGCTACCTAGGATGCCATGATTTATATAATATAATAAATGCTCCCCAAAGTAGAAATACAGAGGTTACCACATAATATTATTAAAATTTCTGTAGCATGATATAAGTGCATTTTATGTATGATCATGCTAATCAGGCTGTTCCACACAAAGCCCTTATGAAAGGTCTTATGTAAAAGGAGAGTGAAAAAATGATAAGAAACTTGAACAGAAATTTAAAGATTCCATCACGGATATATAGATTCAATCAGGAATGCTGAAGTCTTTAAAAAATGCATTGGGAGTTTTCAAGTAATAAGATTCATAAGAAAAAGTTCTGTTAAAATCAAAATGTCCACTTGATAATACGAGTAAGTCTCAGGTAGAAATTTGGTAAAATATCCTATGAAATATCATCACTTATTTATATCTCTACTTTAATTATTCTAGGTAATCACCAACTAATTCAATAATACAGCATTCCCACTTAGTTCTGTAGCAAATTTGAAAAAATTACCTCAAGATATGTTGCACAAATTTCATTGAAAGTGAAAGTTTGCATATAATACATAAATGAAAAAAATATCCTTAGAGTAAACAGAGCAAAATATTCATGAGGTAAGTATATCTCTAGCTCTACAAAGCTTCCTTCGTGTTTTGTATAACTCTTACAGAATTTTTTATATGGGTGCTACAAGCTCTCCAATTTATTGTGAAGATAATAATTAAAGAATTCCATGGGAATGACTTCCTAAAGCACTCTTAAAAGTACAAAAGAGTAAAGTAATTTGTGCAGAAAATTGCTGAGGAACATGTTTCCATTCAAATGTGACAATTTGAGGTTTTGTCAATAAATGTGGTCCTTTCACATTTATTCACATGGTAAATAGTAGAGAATAAGTGATGAAAGAGGTTAAAAAAAAAAGCCAAACCAATTTTATTAGCCCAAGTAATTATGGAAAATCAGATGAATTTTATTTTAGATAACCTATGAAAAATCTCTATAATCAATAGGAATTTAAATCATGCTTAGATTGACACATCAAGTAAGATACACAAAGTTACACCAAGAGGACTCAGAAAGTCAGGGGACATGTTTCCTTGTTCAAGATGAAAAAACCTTGGATAATGTTTCCAAAGTATTTTTTATCAAAGTTACAATTTTATTGTATATTCATTTTGTTATTCTTATTTGTTTTGCTATTGTTTGATATCTGTTGCTAAGAGTTATGAATGCTTTGCCACAATCACAGTCCCAATAGGCCATTCTAAAACACATTTTAAATGTTAAAATGGGATGTGGTTCATAATGATCAATATGTGATTAATATGTGATATGAAAATGAAATATACACAAATGAAACAATTTAAAATGAAGATGAATTATGGGAGGAGAGGTGGGGACAAACTTTGACGTTCTCTTCTACATTGTTGACTAATGTATACAAGAAGTATTCACAAACATTGAAAAAGATTCATTGGTCTGTAGCCATAGAAACAGTCACCAGAACCAGATTTAAATCCGTTATCTGATCAGTATACCTCAATGAACTCAGTTTTTCAAATGACCAATCAGTATAAAGCATTCACCTCTGAAAGTCAGTCAGGACAGATTTACTCTTAAAAGCACTCCTCTGAGCTCCACTTAATCCTTGACTTCTACAGATGGTGTTGGATCCATTTATAACTTGACGTATAAACCAGGTTTTTAATTCTATGCTTCCCAAATACCCACTTCAGAATAAACAGACTTACCTCCTAAAACAGCCAATGCCTGACCACCGTATCTTTCCCATAGTATTATTATTTATGATTCAGATTTCATTTAATTGCAAGTATTGACTGATGATCTAATTATCTGTTATTACTAGAGCATATTCTTAATATATAAAGGAAATCACCCTAAATATTCCTCCTTTTTAAATTGCCTATTAGAAAATTATAGTTAAAATATGATTCTAATTGTAATTTAAATTAAATTCTAATTTAAAATTGAAGTATGGATTGTGATTTCAGAAGCATGAACATTTTGCGTGTCATTAGGCTCTTGTACACAAAAAACATACTATTTCTATTTAGGATCTAGTTTTGAATCCTCTAATGAGATTTTTATATACATTTTCATATAGTTTTTCCATCTCTCTTTTAAATTTAAACTTAATTTTATTATTTGTTCAGTGGGGTAAATGAACTTTCATTTTGGGCTGATTCTAATATGGCTTTTTAAATCTGTATTTTGATAGAAATTATTAATTTCTTCTAGATTTGCAAACTTACTGTCAAGATTGTTGTATATTTCTCCTAAACCTTTAATCAGTGATTTTGACACATCTGGCATCCCTCTTTTGTTATTTTTATATCATCCCTTTCAATAATAAATGTAATCATTTTATAATTCTACAAAATAAGCACTTTCAAAAATATTTATGATTTACAACTTTTATTATTTTATTTTTTGTTAATCTTTCCTCTTTTTATTTTTTGTGTTACAGGATTACAAATTCAAACTTTTCCTACTTAAAACATATTAGAAAACTTTTTGTCACTTTATATAACCTTCTGTCTACCTTGGAGAAAAGGAAGAGTGTAAAACATCACGTTCCTGAATGGCCCCACTCATTCCCAAGTACCTAGCCAAGCTAAGGGAAAAATGAAAGCAAGCGTGGGCTGAAACATTCAGATAAACATTATCTTGAAGAACACTGGCTTTTCTCCTGTATGCTGGGAATTAGGGCACGTTAGTGTTATCTATAGAAAGCTGCTTTCTTGCATGCATGCCAAGTTCCTTGGGATGCTGGTCATGTAATGGGGAAAAGCAAGCTGAGCTAGTGATGTCGCTGCTTCTGTAGCCCATCTTGTAATAAAATTCCTTTCCCTGTGGTGACTGGTGCGGATCAGAGCGCAGTGGAGAGGAGGCTGCTGCTCTTCCTGCTGATGGCCACCGTAGAAAGCCTTGTGGGATGGAGGCCTTCTTTCTGTTGAAGTCCTGGAAGCATCATGTGAAATGAAGGTACACCTATTCAGCCCTTCCCCACAGGACATTCTGTTAAAGAAACTGTCCAGCCCAATGTCATTCAGTCTTCCTGTAAACATTTCACAATAGACCTCTGCCTTACATCCCATCTCCAGGTGTCTTCTTCCGTTTCTTGGCAGTATTTCACTCTGCTGGCATGACGGGGCTGTGGGACAACACAGACAAGGTGAAATTAAAATAAGAAAATGTGTCCTATACCATCTCTACTTTAAAAATATTCGTTATGAGCTGAGCTATAGCTTTGTGGTTGAGAGTTTGCCTAGCATGTGTGAGGACTTGAGTTTGATCCCCAGCACTGATGCCCCCAAACTGTCTTGTCCTTTTAGCCCAATATAATGATTATATGACAATACGGAGAATTTTGATTCTCTATTTTAGGACTAAGAAAATATATCACTCTCCCTTTTAAACTTATTTTTCTTGGATTGAGGATTAAACCCACAGCCTCATACATGCTAGGTAATCACTCTATCACTGAGCTATGTCCCTAGTGCTTTTTATTTTATTTTGAGACAAAGTCCCACTAAATTGCCCAGACTGACTTTAAACTTGTGACTTTCTGTCTCAGTCTCCTGAATAGCAGCTGAAATTATAGACACTAGCCATCATACCAGTCTATATATCTCTTGAATGGAATTTGTTATAATATTTTAAAATATTTGTTTACATACTCCTTCTATTCTACGATAGGTGACTGATTCTTTTAAAATAATGCATAAAATATTTTCACTCTAAATTTTCTTATAATCTGACCAGCTCTGCTTTTAATAACAGATTTAATGAACAATTTGCATTAGTGTAAAAGTGGATAACTTGATTCTTTCCTTTCATCTTACCTGTGTTTACTACTCATTATCCTTTCAAGTTTTAGTCAATATTTTGCTGGTTTAATCAAGTTGCTATTTATTCATATGTCCTGGTTATTAATCTGGGAGTTCATCTTTAATTCCCTGCTTTTCATATTAATTTTCCTTTTGCTTTGTTGAAAATAAACACTCATTTCTCTACCAATGTGTGAAAGTCAGACATTATATTACCACAAACTTTCTGTGTTTTACCTCATCTTCCATTCCAAATAACATATTTGGAAAGGTGTATTTCTTTCTTTCATATAACAGTACCCTCTGTAAATTTATTATTTACTTAATTCATAACAAGAATTTCAATCAATTTTTTTCTTAAAATATATCAAAAGACTACAAAAGACTCCTTCTTTAGTACTTACATAATATATCACTAAGCACAATTATTATCTGTTCTGAATGTTTTTTCTTCTTCATCATTCTTTATTAAACTCTATCTCTAAGTCATTTACTATTTAGTTAGACTGATTTATATTTTCTTTAAAATGCTCTTGTGAACAATATATATTCTCATTATATTCATTTTATACTTACAAATTGATTTTTTACTTGAATGTAACATTCATTCCACAGAGTAGCATTAAACATTAAATAGATTTTTATTTGTAAAGAGCTTAGAACTTAGAGTTTGGAATAAAAATGTTTATATTGTTATTGCTGTTTTTTAACTACTTTAAAATTATTTTCATTTCCTTTATTAATATTTTTAGGGTTCAATCCTTTATATACATATTTACAGACTTTATTAGATATGCTTGTACACACATGTATATGTATGTCATATATACATACAGAGAAAGTGCCATTTGTGACTCATACATATTACATATTCATGTGTATATTTCTAATACCAGGTAATGAGTTTATTGATACCTTAATATTTTTCACTATTCTATAATTTCTCTTATTAGATATGAGCATTTATTAAATTTATAACCAAAAGAATATTATTTCCACAGCATATTGTGTTACACAATGTAGAAAAATAATGCCAAAAAACTGTTTATTCTTAAATTATGTAGTTTGGGATTATAGGTCTCAAGAGGAATAATAAACTCCAATAAAGCAAGAGGCACAAAAGTGCAGTAGACCTTTACGTTTATAAATGAGAATATAAATACCAACTTAACTTTAATATGCTTAGACACATTTACTTACTTGAGAGTAAAGAAAAATTTAAGTAGCACCCTTTGGGTGCAAATTAACAAATATAAAAAAC
The DNA here is from genome assembly GCF_902686445.1 of Sciurus carolinensis. Taxonomy (NCBI): domain Eukaryota; kingdom Metazoa; phylum Chordata; class Mammalia; order Rodentia; family Sciuridae; genus Sciurus; species Sciurus carolinensis. The sequence goes on from NC_062224.1 coordinate 95,766,597, forward strand.
AAGTAAAGGAGGTCTAATAAAACCACTTTGTTTTACTTTTAGTAATAAATAGAAATGGTCCAACAAATACAATGCTGACAGAATTTTTTTTCTTAAAAAAGTAAATTAGATGAATTCATTTGCTCTTGATGAGAATGGGTATCTAGTATGCTCAAGAAAAATTTCTCCAACTTATTTTGTGCAATTTTGTACATAGAAAGTATTGAAAACCACAATAGTAATGTTAAAAAGCCCAGAAGCTGAGGTTTCCATATGGACAACATTCAAATTCTTGTGATGTGGAATATTTTGACTATCACCTCCAAAGTGAAAACCAAGTTTGGTGTAGCTTATATTCTTACTGTTAAAGGGGAACTATGGCAATATAGGTGGAGAGGAGAACAAATGGGTCCTCACTGGTATAGGAGGTGGTTCAAGCATGTCTCCCAGGTGGATTTTATGACCTGTTTCTAGCAGTGCACAGTGTCTCTCGTAAATGAAATGTAATACAGAACTCATGGAAAGACTATATTGGAGAATCACATCTAGGGGTCTTGAGGTTTTGGAACACTTTTCTTCAGAAGTTAACTCTCTTTCATTTGAAGAATAGATCTTGGTTTACTTCTAGGCCCTTGAGGAAATTGTAAACTTGAATATGGAAAATTAATGACTAAGTGATCTAAGGTGCTGCTATAGCTTGGGAATGGTTTGGATAAGTCCCCAAGTGGTATGTTGTGGAAGACTGTCCTTAGGTGCCACTGTTAAGAGGTGATGAGACTTTTGGGAAGTGAGGTCTAGTGGAAGATAATTAGATTATTAGGGGTGCTGCCCTTAGGACACATTAAGTGGTTCTCTTAGAACTCTGTTAATTCTCATCAGAGTGAGTGCTATTAAAAGAGCAAGATTGACTCCTCTCCCTTCTCTCCTTTACTTCTTGTCTTACCAAGTGATCTTCTCCTTTGCAGGCACTTCGGTTATGGTGTCATTCACCATGAAGTGATGAAATTAGTGGGGCCCTCACCAGAGCCAACATTATTCTGTTTTTCAGCCTTCAAAATGTGAACTTAATTAACCTCTTTTCTTTATAAAGTTCACAGTCTCAGATGTTTTATTATAAAACAGAAAACAAACAAATACAGGTGCTTATCCATGAATTAGGTATGATTAATCAGTAAAGTCATAAATTTATAGTAGTCAGTGTTACTAAAAATTTGTTGGTCGTCTATTTTCCCACTGCAACACATTCAACCTCTTCAGATGAGTGAGTATCTGTTTATTTTTCCTAGGAATGGAAAACAAATTCTCCCAGCAGTAGAGAATTATATCACCTTTTTTTTTCCTGGAAGAACATACATGTTTAGCTATTGCTCAAAAAAAGTCTTCTTTAGTATCATAATTTGGTGATAGGAAGGACAAGTCAAAGCAAAATAATATGAACCTAGGAAAGTATTTGTAATGAAAGTGTGGAGAATAGTTAATAGGAGGAAACTTAGAGATGCCCAGGGAAATGAGGCTCTCTGAGAACAGAGTAATGCACTGCAGAGATCCTGCGTGTTATTCAGTTGCTATTCCAGGTCACAGTGGACAGGGTGACTTGACTGCATAAAACCTGATCAGTTGACTGAGCTGACGTCTTCATTTCCCCAGGGATCCAGCAAGTTTCTTGGTCACACATTTATTTTGTTTAATGATTTCCATGTGATTGGAGACAATGATTTTTTTATTAACATAAATCATATATGCTTGAATTTTTTTCAACTTCTGCTGAGATTTTACCACTAATAGTCTCTAAATAATTAATATGTTTTGAACATCATGATATCTCACTACATTTTGTTTCTAATTATTCTACTCATTTTGTATGAAAAAAATAAAGCAACTTAAGGTGCTCGTAAAATTCATCAGTCTTACCATTACCATATCCTACTTTATTCAGAGAGACTGCTGCTTTAGGGGAACATCAAATGGTTTAATAAAATCCTGTTGCCATAATAGTTGATAGAAAAACTTTGTGAAGTTTGAAGTTTAGCATTACTAAAAAATGGCTTTTTCTCCTATGGTTAGAATATGTGTGTGGGGGGACCAGGTAGTTTTCAAATAATATTAACATAGCAAATGAAATTGAGACTGGCATCTTGCACATATAATGATACTTGCTAAAATTGTCATGATTCTGGACTTTATCTGTAATCTTTATATAGGAAAATGGTATTTGCTAGCATACACTGGGCACTTACTATGTGCGAAATATTCTGAGAGATGTCCATGTACAATAATTCATTTAGCTCTCATGAGAACCACATGAGGTATTCACTGTTAACTCCCCCCGCCCATTTTATCAGTAAAGAAACTGAAGTACAAAGGATTTATACCTATTCAACTTCACAGGCAATCTGACTATGTACTCCTTGCCTGTAGCCAGAGTCCTTGTCACATTCCTCCTTTTGTTCTGACTGTGATGATGGCTTCCACTCTTTTTTCCAGCTGGCACTTTATCTGGCTTTGTTATTTCTTTTTTTTTTTTAATATTTGGAATATTTTTCTTTCTCTTTTAATTTTTTTTAACGTTTTTTTATTTGTACATGGAGTCAAGGCATACCATTTGTGTAATCATACGTTTACATAGGGCAATGATGTTTGATTCATTATTTTTTTCCCTTCCCCCCCACCCCTCCCACCCCTCTTTTCCCTCTATACTGTCCTTCTTTCCTTCATTCTTACCACACTCCTTATCCCTAACCCTAAACCTAACCCTAATCCTAATGCTAACTCCTCCCACCCCCCATTATATGTCCTCATCCACTTATCAGCGAGATCATTCGTCCTTTAGTTTTTGAGATTGGCTTATCTCACTTATTTCTATAAAAATAAGACTTCCAAAGCACAAGAAATTGAAGCAAGAATCAATAAATGGGATGGACTCAAACTAAAAAGTTTTTCTCAGCAGAGTATACATTCAATAATGTGAAAAGAGAGCCTAAAGAATGGGAGAAAATCTTTTCCACACGCACTTCAGATCCAGCACTCATCTCCAAAATTTATAAAGAACTTACAAAACTGTACACCAAAAATACAGAGAACCCAATCAATAAATGGGCCAAGGAACTGGACAGACACTTTACAGAAAAAGACATACAGGCGATTAACAAATATATAAAAAAGTGTTCAACATCTCTAGTAATTAGAGAAATACAAATTAAAACAACTCTAAGCTTTCATCTTACGCTAATTAGAATGGCTATTATCAAGAACAGAAACAATAATAGATGTTGGCGTGGATGTGGGGAAAAAGGCACACTTTTACATTACTGGTGGAATTGCAAATTGGTTCAGCCACTCTGGAAAGCAGTGTGGAGAATCCTCAGAAAACTTGAAATGGACCCACCTTTTGACCCAGTTATCCCACTCCTCAGTTTTTTACCCAAAGGACTTAAAGTTAGTGTACTACAGTAACACAGTCACATCCATGTTTATAGCAGCTCAATTCACAATAGCTAGATTGTGGAACCAACCTAGATGCCCTTCAACAGAGGAATGGATAAAGAAACTGTGGTATATATACACAATGGAATATTATTCAGCCATAAAGAAGAATAATATTATGGCATTTGCAGGTAAATGAATGGAGTTGGAGAATATCATGCTAAGTGAAATAAACCAATCCCGAAAACCAAAAGCCAGATGTTTTCCCTGATAAGTGGATGATGATATATAATGAGGGTGGGGGAGTGGGGAGTGAGAGAAGAATAAAGGAGCTTTAGATTATGTAGAAGGAAATGAGAGGGAGGGAGTATGAAAAATGGTGTTATGAGACAGACACCATTACCCTATGTACATGTATGATTGCACGAATGTTATGAATCTACATCAAGTACAACCGTACAAATGAAATGATGTACCCCATTTATGTACAATGAATCAAAATGCAGTCTGTAAAATATAAAAAAATAAATAATTTTTAAAAATATAGGGCTTCCTTTGAAGTCACTTGAAAAATAGAAGTAAATGAATCAGAAAAATGTCCTCAAGTCTGCTTTGCTATTACTTTCAGTGAGTCAGCACTAGGTTTTATGTTTTATTTATTTTACCCATTTCCAGACCCCACTTCACAGACAGTCTTTCTTTCTTTTAATTTCATTTTCGGGTGTACTTTTTTAAAAAATTTGACGATGTTTAGATTTCTTTCATTTTTCCTCCCCCACTGGTACTGGGGAAGGAACCCCAGGTGCTTAACCACTAAACCACATCCCCAGCCCTTTTTATTTTTTATTTTGAGACAGGTTCTTGCTAAGTTGCTTAGGGCCTCGCTAAGTTGCTGAGGCTGGCTTCAAACTTGCAATCCTCCTGCCTCAGCCTCATGTTTTTAATTCTTATATTTGTACTTAAAAGTTTCTAATACCTTTTAAATATCACAAACTCAATTGTATAGCATATTGTTGAATCCCTGATGATTAGTCGTGTGCTTTACTTAATAAAATTTAATATTTTTGGAGAAATATAATTTTGGTTATTTTCTTATGAACCTTTATATATAGCAGTTGTTTTAGTCAGCTTTTTCACTGCTATGACTAAATGGTCATTACAATTATAGAGGAGGAAAGGTTTATTTGAGGGCTTACAGTTTCAAATGTCTTAGTCCTTAGGAGGCCAGCTCTATTCCTGGGGTTTGAGATGAGGCAGAACATCATGGAGAAAGAGTGTGGCAGTAGGAAGCAGCTTGCACTATCAGGAAGCAGAGAGAGACTCTGCTTTCCAGATACAAAATATATACCCCAAAGCCACACCCCAAATCCCACCACCTCCAGCCACACCACTACCACTTCATTTACCGCTCCATTAATCCCTATCAGGGGATTAAATTGCTGATTAGATTAGGACTCTCACAACCCAATCATTTCTCTGAAATGAGGAGAAATGCCTCATTTGTGAGCTTTTGGTGGACACCTAATATCCAAACCATAACAACAGTTAATTAATTGAAATGAAAATAAATACTTTTTTTTACTATCTATATAGTCACAAATTCTATTTTATTTTATTTTATTATTTTATTTTATTTTATTTTTGGCTTTAGTCAGCCCCTAAATACATTAAAAGAGTCAGAAATCTTGGTTCCGTTTTTCCAATATTTTAGGAATTTACAAATTTTATTTTACTTATTTTGTGTGACTACCTTCCTGTTCATTGCATTCAATTTTTCTGCCTTAATCTCTTAATCTACAGTGATACAGAGAAACAACAATAGGGATGTGGTTTGTTATATAAATGTAAAGTGAAAAAATATGAATATATAGAAAGTTTAAGAAATTTGTTGAATCACGATTCATATTTGTTGAAACTTACTCTATTTATTTTGGTGCTGGAGATTGAATCTAGGAGTGCTTAACCACAAAGTCACATCTCCAACTCATTTTATTTTATTTATTTTGAGACAGGGTCTTCCTAAATTGCTTAGAGCTTTGCTAAGTTGCTGAGGCTGGCTTCGAAGTTCGGATTCTCCTGCCTAAGGCTTCCCAGTTGCTGGGATTATAAGTGTGTGTCACCATGACTGGCAAAATGTCTTATAAAAGTGTGGTTTTTGTTTAAAAATTCCTTTAGCAATGCATTTGTCTAATAAATAAGAATTTTTAAATATGCTTAATTTCCTGATAGTTTCACGTGTTCATCTTTTCAGAAAACCCACAATTTTCTGTCTTTCAATGTCTACCATACGTTCCATATTACAATGAAATTTCGTAGATCTTCAAGACTGCATGAGGATACTAGAAACTGGGTCGAACTTTTAAGTTGACTGTGGTTTGGGAAAAAGACTATTAAAAAAGAAGAGTGGAAATGGTTTCTATAGAATGAAAAGAGAATTTGAGAAGACTAGATAAAATAATCAGAAAACAGAAGAGAGGTCAAAGGAATCTCCTCATTTTACTCTAGGCAATGATGTTGTGATCAATCATTTTTCTTTAGAAGTTGAAGAAGGAATTTCTCTTTTTCTTATAGCATCTATTTAACTGATTAATCTATCTCTGAATTTAGATCTACCATCTGATCACTTTGTCTATCAAGTGTTTCTTGGCATATCTGGTAAGCAATAGTTTGTCCTACATTGTTTTATATAGAGAAAATTAAGGAGGACCTTTGTCTATTTCAGTTTTAAAGACCTATGAGATACAACCAAAGTTAATTACATGTATAAAAATTCTATATACTTATTTTAAATATATAATAAAATTCTATTTTATGTTTCTAGAAAATCTCTGAATAAGTCCTTCCAAAAACATTTCTACAAATGATTCCTAATGGATGATTTTATTAGAAGGGAATACACATAACTTAATCAGTTTCCTCCTAATGCACTTATACTAAATATCAATTAGATTTTAATGACATTAAATGTATTTATAATAAACACTCAAAACTGAAACAAGTAAAATAGATGTTTTATATAATATAAAAAACTGTATTCTGAAATACATAAGGGTACAGACATTAATTATATTAACTATAATTTTGTGCATATTAAAAATTGTATTAGGATCAAAATATCATACATTAATGAGCAATGCAGTGTAATTGACAAGGAAGATTACTATCACTCCACATATCTTACTGTTTCATTCTTAATTTTTGTTTTCTTAACTTTTTGTGCTCCAAAGTGCCACCTTCCCTCAGAGATAGTGAAAAACTTGAATATATGTTACTCTTTTCTGTTCTTTGATTTATGGATTTACTGTATTTACATAACTCTAAATGATATTTTCCCCTTTGACCTTACTTTACGTATGCAGAGATGGACATATAGAGATGGATATAGATTATAAATTATTCCATGTTATTCTAACTCAATATTGTAAAATTGCTATTCTGCCATGTTAAGGAATGCAGCTTTAATTCATTTACCTTATCTTTGCAAAGACTCCATTTTGTTTAAAATAACCCAATTTACACATTTCATTACAACCAATAATGAACAATGCATTTTTTCAATAACTTTTACACATTTTCCCCAAATGATTAACAGCATTCCCCCATGATATCTAAAATTACTTTATATGAGTTCTTTTGGTTGCTGTAGTATGCGTGTGTGTGTGTGTGTGTGTGTGTGTGTGTGTGTTCGTGTAGTATTTTTGAATGTTGGCACTAATGTCACACTGTTATAATAATCTTGGCTTGTTAAGGGATATCATTGTTGACTCCCATAGTGAAGTATAGGGTTTCTACGTCAAATTTCTTACCTATTGATAAGATGTATACCTCACCCCAGCCTTGCATAGTCTATGCAGATTTTCCCTCTTGCCCCAGTAAACCCTGCATACTCCTCAAGACCCCATGTCCCAGTCATAGAAATAAATCCTAATTTAACTCAAGTTCCACAGGTCACTGAATTTGAGTTCCTCAGAGTTTGGGGGTTATAACTTTAATTTTTCATAAGAGGCCTCTGCCCTTTGAACCCTGGCAAGTTTTCATCCTTATTTTCCTATGTGGGCTATCTTGTTGGTATATCTGAAGTGAACAGAGGAGAAAGTTTCAGCATGTATTCCATCCATCACATTAAAATTAAAGCCATTGTAAACCTTTTATTTTACTATATAAAAATATGATTATATCTTGGTTATATTACAGAATAAATCCAAACATGATTTAAGCATGTTTTTGGTGATAATCACACCAAGTTGATACTTACATTACCTTTGCAGTAATAAATCAATATTTCTTTTAATAAAATTTTCCATATATGGTTTGAGCCCTAGAAATATTATTTTTCTTGCTTTACAGTCACATATGATTTTTATTAAAAACAGTATTATTCAGCTTCCTAATTCACTTTATTGGCCTTCCTTTTTCAACTTTTTCCATCAATTTTTATTGAATATGAGCTATAAAATGTCAAAATATCACAATTTCTCACAAAAGACAGATTTCCTGTTCCAGAATATAATAAAATACTATAACAAGGGCAGTGAAAGTATGTTGAAATTTATTTTGAGCAAGGTGACATCATGGAAATAAAAAAAAGTAGCATATTACACAAACTTTTCAAAGGAGGATAATATATATTTAGATATTTCCTTCCTATCTTGGTTTTTAAAAGTCATCTAACTTTATAATAAAAAAAAACTCTGAATAATTGGAAGGAGCATTAATATATTTTGCTCAGTCTTTTACTAGCTTTAGGAGCAGATAGTATTTGCTTAAGATTGTTATTTTCTCAGAAGGAGCAAAATGGTTTCAATCATTTATATCCAATTATGTGTATTTTTACATCCAATTCTTCTTCAGAGTAAAATCAGTAAATTAGAGGTATCATTATAACTAGACAGAGATTTCCCAGCAGCAAGTGAAGCCGATTTCATCACCAAGGATAAGAAATATCAAGCACCACTTTCAAGTAATAGATCCGGTCTCCTTCAGATCGATTTGGCACCAGCTTGACCTTACATTTGTGCCTGTGCGATTTAAAGTGAAAATCTCATTTCTTCTGGAAAGATATGTGAATTCAGTGTATGCATAATGTTAAAATTACACGTCACCAAGAGTAAAAAATATTGTTTTTAAGAAATAATATGACAATATCTAATATATATCTTTGCTAATTTCTCACTGAAAAAATGAGACACTTTCATTGATAGCTCAATTTACACATATTATTTAGATTTAAAATGGTTAACTTATTAAAAATTAATAGTACAGATCATTGTCATTATGACCACAGAAGTTATAACGTTTGTTCCTAAGAGTAAACCATTATACTATCTATATACGTGCGTATATATTTATAAAATGTGTGTGTGTGTGTATATATATATATATATGTGTTATGCATATATAGATATGTATATATAAAATCAAAATTCTCAGACTAATTGGAAAGAGCATTAATGGATTTTGTTCAATTTTTGTCACTTTTTGGAAATTATTTGTTTAGGAAGGAGTAAAATGATTTCAATCACTTGAATCCATTTATGTGCATTTTATATCCATTTCCTCTTCAATATAAAATTAGTAAATTAGAGGTATTGTTATAACTTAATAGAGATATATATTATACATAGCAAAGTTATATATTATACATTGTCACTCTATTTCTCAAAAACAATGTTGATCACTTACTTGGAGCTATAATGAATCTCTATTAAATAAAGTTTGAACAATGTTTTTATATTCTCTCAGATAGGAACACATCATCAACCTGAATGTTAGTTATGCAGGATTTTTTATTATCCAGGACAGAGCTAAAAAGCCACAAAGAGATTGGAAAAAAAAATACTTTAATTATCCATGTAGTAGACATGAAAAAGTTAAAATAGTCATTAGTTGCACTGCTAAATGTAAGAGCATTTTTTTCATTAGTGGACAATTTTTAAACCAGGAAAAAGTAGAGATATTTTAGAGTCTAGAAAAAACCATGAAGGAAAAAATATAACCTACATAATTATTTATCTGAAAGATTTATGTTTTGTGTACTAAACCAATAAAACCTGTCAAGTTCTTCTGTGTAATTCAAGGAGAGTAATAGGGAAAAAATTGTGAAAGTCAGATCACCTGAAGTTCATGTCAGATTGATTCCATCACAGTAGGGATATTATTATTTTTCCTATTATTACGATCATTAAAGGTCACAAATCTCTGAAAGTTCCTGATTCCAGAACCATGGTCCATGCATCATCTCACACACATGTCTATTAATATCAAAACCCTATGTTGTAGACAAGGTTATTGCCTTTCATTTTATAGGGGAGCCCCTAATAGATTTGATCATTTGTCACAAGGCTAATAAATGTTTCTTACAGACATCACACCCACCCAAATTCTAGAGCTTACCTCTTTTACAAGCGAGAAATAAGAATTACAAGAGCAATAGAAACAGAGCACCAGCTTTGTTAATTATGCCAGTTATGGAAAGGCAATTATGGAGGAATCCTGTGCCAGTCTGATGGAGTCCTACAAGATATACAGGAATGAGCAGAACAGCCTGCAGTTGAGCCTTAAAAGTTTTCAGAAGAACCAGACAATGAAGTTCTGATGCTGTTCTTCTTCTCCAGGGACAGCAACTTCCTTGCTCTTCTGAACAGTAGTGGTATCCTATATCATAGTGCATAGGTACATTTCACTCTTTCTGCTTAGAGGGCTCTTTCCCTCTATTTGCCTGGCAATCCCAATTATTCTTTTATGTCCTAACTCAATACTGACTGTATCAGGGAAACTCCCAGGAAAGCAATAATTAGTTTAAATTCTCAATGGGCATCTTTTGCCTTTTCTTCCTTTGTTCTTCATTTCTCCTAATTTTCAGACATTACAACTAGAATGTACAACAAGTACATTTTTATCTGTTAGTTTACTACTGCTTTTGCAGCATCTTATTAACTAGTGCATGTTCACCAAGTATTTGTTGAAGGTATCACTTAATGAGGTTAGTTGAAATTTGATTGCATATGTCTTCAAGACTATAAGTCCCTGAAAGAAAATCCCACATTGTTTTTGCTCATTTACTATGGTGCTATGTCACATCAGACTTCATTTAGTGCTTAATGAAAGAATGGGTGTTGTGTTTGTTTTTCAAACTAAGGAATGCAGGAAAAGACCCAGGTGGCCTTGGAGACCCAAGTCTTAACCTTTCTGTACTGCTATTCTCAGAATAACTGCAAAATATGTTAACAATGGAACATCCCGAGATGAAGAAGCACTAACCAGAACATCCCAAGTTTTGTTCCCATCCTACCTGGATCAGGATGACCTGCAGTGCTTTAGCCTACCTTCAGGTATAAAACCTGGTGAAACATGCTTTGGGGATCCTGTAGCTGCAAAGTGCTGAGAAGTGTGTGTAGAGGAGACTCCACCTGGCTTGTGCAATTTTATTGGCCCTCATGAAACCAGTGCACCATGAATTATTGAGATCTGTTCTACCCAGGACTGACCCATTTCAACATTGATTAACTACCATAGTAATCACAACAAAGTACAGTAAGAAACCAAATATATTTTAAATACATTGTTTATGTTTTTAAATTGTCTGAAGTGATTAATATAATCGTTGCCCTCTACTTCATTTTAGAGATGATGAAGCTAAGAGAAGAGGCAACTTCTCTTAGCTATGCTCAGAGTGCAACTCTTCTAGCCCTATTCCAAGATTCGAACCCACCTGCCTTTGAACCCAGGTCTGTGCTTTTTGTCTATAGATGCTAGAATGAGTATTTCTATATATCTATTGCTTTGAGAGAGAATGGGAATGAACTCACCACAAAGAAATGACAAGAGTTTAAGATGATTTACATGTTAATTATCCTGAGTGAATCACTACATAAAGTATATATGAATCAAAATATCACATTGTACTTCATAACTGCATAGAAATATTATATACCAATATCAAAAACAATAATTTTTAAAAGTTAATGTATTCCATCTTCATTAATTCAGCTTAAAACTCCTTTGATCATCTATTCCTTTTGTTTAATGGTCTGTTTCGATGCCAACATATATTTTAGCTCATCGTTTCTCCATGATCAAAGTAAAATTTCCATTTTTAAAAACCAAACTACTTAGTATTTCTTAAAAATATTTCAAATTGTGGAATTACTTTAATGATTAAATAAGATGCCAAATGTTCAAAACAACCAGTAATGACTTAAATTCTGTGAGTTTTAAATTGATTAGGGTTATTTTCTCAAAAGTATAAATAAAAAGGACATATGAGGAATAAATATTAAGAAAACTAAAGACATAATGGAGAATTCTAATGCAGAGGAAATTAATGTATGAAAGGAAGACTAGGCAATAGACAACTTTTTGTTGTAAATTCAAGACAAACTGAAAAAAACACATTGGACATTTGAGCAGAAAAATACTTCGTGATGAGAGAGAGAAAAAGAAGCTTAGGATGAATTATATTCTTTTAAACACAACAATGAGAGACGAGAGGAAACTTAAATAAATTTCAATTCTCAATCAAGGCTGCATTGTACACCTGCATTCCAGTCAGGTTAGTAACAGAAACCTCTTGTTAGTGCATCTAAATTATAATTAATACACATGAATATGGACAGATGCTCCAGATGAAGACTAGACCTGTTTCGTTAGCATGTCAGAGATTGGAGATCTAGAATGTAGTAGAATGCGATTGCACGCAGACACAGTGAGTTCATTAAAAAGATGAAATTTAGCTATATTTAATGTAGTTCCTTGGAGCACAGTTGGAGATCACACGTGTAGATGAACAAAGGTTTGTGCAAAACAGCTACATTAAGGGAGAGATTTCTCTTCCTGGGTTGGCACCCACCACCTGCAGTTAAATGGACATTATTTTATATTATTTATTTATTTTTTATTTTTATTTTTTACAGACTGCATTTTTGGACATTATTTTCAATGTAAGACTTCTAAATATTAATAACATTTTCTTAGTGATTTTTAAGTTCTTTTATGAATAGTTAAGCAAAATATTGATAGTTTTTTGTACCATGATGTTTTTCCTTCATGATTAATCCTGTTTGTAAGGATTTCATTTATAAAAACACTTTTTAATGTTAAGTGACCCAAAATGAAAAACACACAAGCTTAATTTTTTTTAAAAAATTAAAATTTTCCAAGGAGAATTTTGTTTAGATCAACTAAGCAATAGATATTATTCTAATACTGCTATTAAAAAAATTATTGTTTACAAGTATCTATGCTATAGTTTCAATGTATGTTTCTCTCTGAAAAAGCAGCTCTTACCAGATGATGAGTCTGCCAGAAACTTTATCTTGGATTTCTTAGTCTTCAGAGCCATGAGGAAAACATTTCTGATATTTATAAATTACTCAGGTATTTTTGAAGAGCATGAATGGACTAGGAAACTTAGATATGGCAAGGTACTGTGCTTAGTATTTACATGCACAGCTTTTTCTCTATACCCAATCTGGAAAATTATCACCTCCATTTTTCATAAATAGAAGCTGAAGTTCAGAGAACTTAAGTAACATGTCATAGAACATGTCTGAGCTCAGTTCATAAAAGGAGGGTATATATGTGTGGATCGGTGGAAGAACTACTCACTGCTCAGTAGCCAATTTGAAATTGTATGAGACAATATGACATGAATGACTCTCTAATTTGATCTTGATTTTGCTGTTGGCCAGACACGTCTTTGTCCATGTCCCCTGTGGTCCCTGGCTCTACCTTCTGGGAGATTTAATTTCCTCATTGTCCACTATTGTCATGAGATCTCATAGTTTACATATGGAAGACTAAGTGTCAGTTGAAACGTGGCCAGCAGCATCACCAGAAGAGATAACTATAGAAAGGTGGAGTCAAAGACATTTCTGGCAATGAAGTGTTATATATCTACCTGATGTGTCCTCTGTGCTTAGGAAAATCTATTGTACAACTCTGAAATCAATCATGGATTTAGATTAAGAATCTTGATTTACATTCATTACTCTGCATAACACTCTATGACAGAATTTCAACATGCAGCTCTTTTAAACTGCAAATGCTGTATTTCTTAGTACTTTGTGGGTGCATCTAACTTTAAGAAAAGGAAGTTCATGATTTACAGAGTCATAAATCCAAAATAAAATTAATTACTGCATCTTAAGTATACTCTTGGTAATATCATACAGAAGACAAGTGAAATATTTAAACTTATGGGTCTTCAAGTAATGAATTAAGTAATTCATTTTCTGTATAGGTGGTTGTAGTACATTTAGTGTTTTGGATTTCTGAATATGATTGAAAACCTATGTTGACACCTTAAGGATTCACCACAGTGCTTAATTTCTAAAGTACTTCAAGTCAAGTATGCATCCAGTAAGAAAAAGCTGAAACTGAGTTAAATAAAAATTTAAGTCTTTAAAAGAATGCTTAAATATTATTATTATTATTATTATTTGTTTATTTATTTATTTTTAACGTTTACATAGGGTAATGATGTTTATTTTTTTTCCCTTTCCCCCCACCCCTCCCACCCCTCTTTTCCTTCTATACAGTCCTTCTTTCCTTCATTCTTACCGCTCTCCTTAGCCTAACTCTAAACCTAACCCTAAACCTAATGCTAACCCCTCCCAACCCCCATTATATGTCCTCATCCGCTTATCAGCGAGATCATTCGTCCTTTAGTTTTTTGAGATTGGCTTATCTCACTTAGCATGATATTCTCCAATTTCGTCCATTTGCCTACAAATGCCATAATTTTATCATTCTTCATTGCGGAGTAATATTCCATTGTATAAATATGCCACAGTTTCTTTATCCATTCATCAACTGAAGGGCATCTAGGTTGGTTCCACAATCTGGCTATGGTGAATTGAGCAGCAATGAACATTGATGTGGCTGAATCTCTGTAGTATGCTGATTTTAAGTCCTTTGGGTATAGGCCAAGGAGTGGGATAGCTGGGTCAAATGGTGTTTCCATTCCAAGCTTTCTGAGGAATCTCCACACTGCTTTCCAGAGTGGCTGCACTAATTTGCAACCCCACCAGCAATGTATGAGTGTTCCTTTTTCACCACATCCTCGCCAACACCTATTGTTGCTTTTATTCTTGATAATCGCCATTCTAATTGGGGTGAGATGAAATCTTAGGGTAGTTTTGATTTGCATTTGCCTTATTACTAGGGATGTTGAACATTTTTTCATATATCTGTTGATTACTTGTACATCTTCTTCTGTGAAGTGTCTGTTCATTTCCTTAGCCCATTTGTTGATTGGATTATTTGCATTCTTCGTGTAGAGTTTTTTGAGTTCTTTATAGATTCTGGAAATTAGCGCTCTATCTGAGGTATGGTTGGCAAAAATATTCTCCCACTCTGTAGGCTCTCTCTTCACATTTCTGATAGTTTCCTTTGCTGAGAGAAAGCTTTTTAGTTTGAATCTATCCCAGTTGTTGATTCTTGCTTTTATTTCTTGTGCTATGGGAGTCCTGTTAAGGAAGTCTGATCCTAAGCCAACAAGTTGAAGATTTGGACCTACTTTTTCTTCTATAAGATGCAGGGTCTCTGGTCTGATTCCGAGGTCCTTGATCCATTTTGAGTTGAGTTTTGTGTAGGGTGAGAGATAGGGGTTTAATTTCATTCTATTGCATATGGTTTTCCAGTTTTCCCAGCACCATTTGTTGAAGAGGCTATCTTTTCTCCATTGCATATTTTTGGAACCTTTGTCTAGTATGAGAAAATTGTATTTATTTGGGTTTGTGTCCATGTCCTCTATTCTGTACCATTGATCTACCTGTCTATTTTGGTACCAATACCATGCCGTTTTTGTTACTATTGCTTTGTAGTAGAGTTGAAGATCTGGTATTGCAATACCCCCTGCTTCGCTCTTGCTACTGAGGATTGCTTTAGCTATTCTAGGTTTTTTATTCTTCCAGATGAATTTCATAATTGCTTGCTCTATTTCTGCAAGGTACATCATTGGGATTTTAATTGGAATTGCATTGAATCTGTATAGCACTTTAGGTAGTATAGCCATTTTGACAATATTAATTCTGCCTATCCAGGAACATGGGAGATCTTTCCATCTTCTAAGGTTTTCTTTAATTTCTTTCTTTAGTGTTCTGTAGTTCTCATTGTAGAGGTCTTTCACCTCTTTTGTGAGATTGATTAAATATTATTTTTAAGCACATGTTTATGTTTTCTTGATCAAGCCCAATTTTTATAATTTGAAGTTTTAAAAAAGTCTACAATCACAGAAATAACAGTAAAAATCACAAAATACAGTATTTGACATATCTATAATGTCAAATGTTATAATGTATGATTCTTAGAATGCAAAAATAAAAATAACACATATTCGTTATTATACAGATTAGTGTTATTTTCAGAATTTAGATTGATGATGTTTAAACACAGTTTTGATAGGTATTGTGGCTAATATTTGTAATTTTAGCAATTAAGGAGGCTAAGGCAAGTAGATAGAAAATTGAGGCCAGGCTCAACAACTTAATAACTTTCTGTCTCAAAACTAAAACATAAAATGACAGGGAATGTGGATCAGAGGTGAAGCACTCCTAGATTCAAACTTAGCACCATAAAATAAACACATAAATACCAAAATAAATAAGTAAATAAATGTTGAGCTTTGATATTTCATATGAATTTGAAATATTCATAATATTCTTAATTTCCTAAAAAGGTAATTAATAAATCTTACAAGGAATCAAATTTCTGGCTTTCATAGTAAATGGTTAACTATTCCACCTGGATGACCAAATGATGTGATTTAATAACTTAAATGGAAGTGATTTATTTCCATTACTTTTATTTTGCCACGTTCAAACTACTGATATCATCAGCAGCACTGTCTTCTGTGGAATCCATTGTGAAGACCCATATTATTTATGCAAGGCACTGATAGTGTGGGTAAGCATTGACATTTTTCTGATACAATGACATTCTTATGTGTGAAATATGGAGCTGTTATCTCTGCTTTTAAAACTTGGCATATGATAATTTTAGTCAATGTACTAAGAAATCTGCACAGTAAGTACAAGACATTGCATAGCTTCAGAAGATAACAATTGGGCAGGTATAGTAGCACACACCTGTAATCCCTTCAAGTTGGGAGGCTGAAGCAGGAGGATGATAAATTCCAGGTCAGCCTCAGCAACTTGGAGAGACCTTTTGTCAAATTAAAAAATAAGAAGGAATAGCACTGTAGTTCAATTGTAAAGAACCCCTGGGCTCAATCCTCAGTACTAAAAAAAGAAAAAAAAAAAAAAAAAAAGAGTCAATTGTGCCAACTTACCAACAAATGATTTTCTACAAGCAAAATAAAAAGTTTCAGAAACTTATAGAAAGTTTTAATTCAGTGAGATGTATGATATGTACTTCTTTTCTATCTTGTACATGCCAAAATATTCTCTGCTATACAGTACTATATCAAAATGAAACTGAGCTCTCCAGGTGATGGTTTTGACAAGTTATTGTGCTAAAATTGTTGTGGTATTGTGTAGCTTTCCTGAAAAAATACTTCAGTTCATTTTTAGAAGAAGCTATATTTTTCACATTTTGACTCTATAGAAAATAGTGGTGTCAAGCATTTGGAAAATATTCATTTAATTAATTAATAACTTGCTTTGTTGTATTTCATTCTTCATGTACAAATCTACTATCCAGAAATCCTGGGATAAATAAGACACAATTCTTGTTTTCAAGAAATAATTATTCTTATATATTTGAAATTCATTCTTGCCTTTAAAATTCTTATTAAACTTGTTAAGTCCTAGTTTTTAATTTACAGAAAAGTTAAGAAGATACTACAGAGAGAGCTCCTTTGCACTCTTCAACCAGCTTCCCCTAATGTCAGTAGCAGCATAACTAGGGTATATGTATCAAAACTAGCAATTCATACTGTTGTAATACTACTAACTAAATGACAGAATTTCACCAATTTTTCCAACAATGTTATCAATCACAATTCCAAATTACACTAGTTGTCACGTCTTCTTAGTCTCTTCTGGTTTGTGACAGTGTTGTTTTGTTTTGTTTCAGAGGTGGAGATTTTGCCTAGAGATATGCAACAGAATAATTGTAAAAATATCTTCTGTAACTTTTCTTAAGGGTTATTAGTAGAACTTTCTATGTTTTGATTGTTTTACTTGTACTCTTTCACCAAGACTCTGTATAATGTGTATTTTATTTTGCATAAATTATACTATAGAAATTGTGATTTTCACAACACTATCAGAGACCACTGGCTAAAGCTCGACTAAAGAGCACACCCACCTTTTCATATTTCTTTTGTTATCATTAATAAATCCCCAAGGATGATTTTCAGAACTCAAATTAACTTCCATATGGAATGTTGTCAACTTCAGTTCACAAAAGTTAAGGACCGATTATCAAGAGACCTGTGGTTCCTGCCAAGGAGTGATATTTATGTTTTGAATAAAATGTTGGATCATTAAACTATATAGAAGCTCACAAGTTAGTATTCCAAGGCCATGAAATAATTGGACAAAGAATTTGCCATGAAAACAATACCTGGTCAGCATGTGCTAATAAAAAATAACATTATAGGGATAGTTTTAAGACATAACTACTGAATGCAATTCATAAAAATATGAAAACAAGAGAAAACTTATATATATACACAATATAGATAATAATTATATTTAGGTATTACATGTATATATATAAATATATAATTTAATTAGTATATATGGTAGCTGCTTCATAACTAAAATGCAAAGATGTAAGTAGTACCTACTCATCAGTTACTAGTCAATTATATCTGAGTAGGATTCAGGTCTCATCATTTATTTGCCTTCTTTGCTTTACAACATTCCATGTGTACACATAGATTGAAACAATCATTTTAATGTTTTAATGTGTGCACTACTTTTTAAATGTTTTCTTACATATGTGTACAGAATCTTGAAAAATGAGTGATGTTCTTTTGTATGCCTGCATTATTCTAACACAAATGTTTTATTTTGTACACATAGTTCTGTTCCTCATCTCTAAGCAACACATTTTAAGGATCCAGTCACTTTTCTCTCAATTCACTAAATCTGTTTACTCTCGATTTATTGTAAGACTCTATACTGTGTGGTAATATTTTACCCATTAATTCTACAACTTACTTCTAGTTTCCTACTGCAACACACTACATGTATTTTTGTAGATATACACAAAACACAGTCTATTATGGAAATGTGTAAGGTTATTTATTTGATATATCTGAAGAGCAGAAATTTAGAATCTTTTAGTATAGGGCTACTTAGTTTGACTAAATGGTGCCAGATTGCCTCAATATTCTCACCAAGAATGCATGAACATTCCCTTATGTACTACTACTATTACTACTACTATTAATAATAATAATAATTTTTATTATGTTGGAAATGTTATGGGGCACAACTTAAGAACAGACCAATCACCACTGAGAAGTCCAAATTTGAAAGTCTTTATTAAGTTGGCCAGCTGACTGTCTCACACAATGCCCCAAAAAATGACTATTGGGAGAACAACCCCAACCATAGATTTGTAGTGGTTCTTATACCAAAAATTACATTAATCATAAGTGTCTGATGCTATGATTTGAAATTACACATTAACATCATGAGATCATCGACAGAGGGGGAAGTGGGTCATCTAGGTACAAACTAAAGAATGATTACCAATAACCACACAATTATGTTTACATGGTACATTGGTTAGGAGCAATAAAGATCAAAAGAGATCAATTTTTCATTACATAGGAATTGTCATTTTATATTGTTAAACACGTCACACCAAGTAACCGATGATGGGGACAGAGGTGGGGTGTTCCCATGGGAGAAGCTTATTTCCTACATAACATGGAGTCTCAGAGCAAAATGAAATCTGTCTGACCTATAACATTCTCATGGAGCCAGATCTGTCAGCCCATCACAGAAAGACAGAAAGGAAAATAAAAAGAGATGAGAATAATATAACTTGAGTGAAATAATGAAAGTGGAATACATCTATGAACAGCATCAAACTAAGAAGACTAAGGTTAAAAAAGAAAGTGGAAAGGAGAAATAAAAAAAAAAATGAGTAACAGCAGATTTAAAATAAAAAATAAAATATGTTAACTATGTTAAAAGTCAAATGAGATTGAGAGAGTTATAGAAAAATAGAAGGTAAAACCTGAACCAAGAAGAAACAAATAAACTTGAGTGAATCAAAAGTGTTAGCAATGAAAAGCAGAGTTTCCTCTTCGTGACTGAGGAACCCAAGCCTAAGTGAATCCTTCATCTGAGTCCCACCACACAGGAAGTAATGCCTTATTATGCAAATGCTCTAGAAAATAGAAAAAGAAAAAAGAATGGAGATTTTCTTATTGAAGGGAATAAAAGTGAGAAAAAACATCATCAGGTCATATAATATCTTTAAGAAATACCTTTAAGAAAGCTTCTACTATGGTCTATGCAGAACACCCACTGCACAAAAGACCAAATGTGTCTCCATCTTTGGTTTGAATTATGTACTGAACAAATATAAAGTCACATCTACCCTGTCTTCATCTTCCTTCAAGACTGTAATTTGGGGGACCAGAGGATTCCTGACAACTTTCAAAAGGTCTGCAAGAATCACCTTTATCAACTGCCTATGTCCATACATGTAGGATTGGACTTTTTCTTTATATTATAACAAATTAAAGGTAGAAAAAAAATGTTAGAACTCAATATCCTTTATTAATCTTTTAAAAGAATTTTGTAAAATCCTAAAATAATGCCACTTTTACACATTTTTTTAATCCTAGGAAAATGTTTGTTTTGGTAAATATGGTACCTTATTAAATAATAATAGAGTTCTTAATTTTCTTTTAAACCCAATAGATGTTCAAAAAACTTTCTTAGTTTTAATTCCTAGTATTATAAATATTTTAATATTAAATTCATATAAATGAAAAATAATTGTGTTTAGAATCCCAGATAATTTTTAAGAATATGGAAGGTTCCTGAGACCAAATCTTTTCAGAACAATTATTTTAAGGTACAAAGTAAACATCACACTACAATTCTAACTTATTCTGTTTTGTATTTAGGTACATTTTTAAAAATTCAACATGGAGTATTTAAACATGATATCAGTAGATCATAAGCCTACAAATAAGGGAGACCACAGGTATATTTTATTTCTTCACGCTTAATCATAATTTAAGTTATTAAATTATAATATTCATTTGGGGAGAAAAGTACAGCAAGTGAAGATACAGCTATGTAGATAAATATATGAACTTCTAAAATAATGAAGGTTTTTCTGGCAACATGGTTTGAAATGACAATTTTAACATTTTATTTATTTCTACCACATATTTCAAATACATGTATAAAAGTAATTTTTTTCCTGTTAATTTAATTCTTATCAAGGTCTAGGCTACTGGATCTCAAAAAGATCATGGTTGAGAAAATGAGTTTCACAATGAAAACTATTACATTTATTTAAGCAATAGCTTTAACTGACTTTCTTAGAATTATGATACATATAAATGTTTGAGTACAACATTTAGAAAGTTGCTTTTACTTCACATGTCTATGTTTCTGTGAAATTTTGAGAGTTGCCTAATACTTTAATTTGGGGAGATTAAATTTCAGTCTTTCTGAGTCAATATAATGTTAGTAGTCAGTGTTTAGGATGTGTTAAATATTGGTCAATATGGTTGGCAGAATTCTCAAGACTTTCCCCCAATATTCTTGTTCCCTGGTGAGTAAAACACTAATCTAGATACTTGTCTGAAATAATTTTTCAGATATATTTAGGTAGTGAGTTAGTTCATGTTTTTCACTGTGACCAAAATATCTGACAAAAACTACTTAAGAGTAGGAGAAACATATTTCTTGCTCATGGTTTCGGAGGTCTTAGTCCCTGGTGGACCAAATCCACTATTCTGGGTCTGAGATGAGGCAGAACATCATGGTGGAAGGGCATGGCAGAGGAAATCTGCTCAGCTTATGGCAACCTTAAAGCAAAGAGTGAAAGAGGGAGAGAGACAGACAGACAAAGCCAGCAGCAGGGAATGACATATAATCCAACCACATGACCCCAGAGACTCACTTTCTCCATCCACACCCTATCTACCCATAGTTACCACCCTGTACAGTAGTTCTGTCAATTCATCCATCATATGGATTAATTCACCAATTAGGTAACTATTGGCATCAGATCTGCTATTTTGCTTTCACCAGTATTCTGCCCCCTCCCACACCATTTTACAACCCAAATCATCAACCTGAGAACATTCTTGGCAGTCACTGGTCCAGATTGTTAGACCACTAACTCCCTAGTCAGTCATGGGTCAGTTGTTATTAGTTCTTGAAATTCTACTACTTAAGAATAGCTTCCCCGCCATCTCTCTCTCTCTCACTCACTCTTACTCACTCTCCCTCACTCTCTCACTTTTTCTTTCTCTTTCTCACTCTCACTCTCGCTCTCACTCTCTCTCATTTCTCTCTCCCTCTCTCACCCTGTGGGCAGACACTCTGCCTGTCCACTTAATAAAATCTCTTGCATGAGTTCCCACGTCCAGAGTGGTTTCTCAGTCTTTCATTGGTACCATGACTCAGATGGACTCAGATGGACTCTTCCACTGCCACTTAGGCAAGTGGAACCTGATCTGTTGCCCCAGAACTCTGAGACGTTGGTCTCACCTTCCATTTTCCCAGACACTCTCCTCCACATTCACCACTGGCTTCAGATTGGTGAGTTTTCCCCTAGGTTGACTTAAATACCCCTCTGCTGACCTGAGACATGACTGTTGATCATCTGGCAATCTTGAGGCAGTTGAGGAGTAGGGGTTCCCCCAGCCATGACTTTTACAGTTATGACTGGCCCCCTTGGTTGACCTTATCTGATGGGTGGAGATTCTCTCTCAAAATTGAGGCTCCTCTTCACTCTCATTCTTTCAAAATTCCTGACATCAGGTCCTCAACTCTCTCAACTTTTGCCCAGCACATAATAATGGTCAGGTGATGACCCCATCACTGTGCTGCCTTCTCATCTCCAGTCAATTAGTCTGTGACCTTGGGACACCTTGGACACTGACTCGGATGTATCAGTCTTCACCATGGGATCTGGGTCCTCCATTCCAGCAGATTCACCCCTGGGTGCCTTCTAGACAATCTTAAACCTCCTTACCTGAACCCTGGTCTAAAACCACCAAAACACATCCTTGAGATAATCAATCCAAAATGGTCATGTAATGGCATACAACTTCTGTGAGTGAGTCAGCAAGTGGAAAGAGATGTTTTATCTTCCAGCTATTTCTTTATTGTGCACTAAACCTCATCTTTACTCTTCCTGCAAACCCAAACACCTCCTTTGGCTTCTTCTCCCCCTCTTGATCCCTCCTCCACCTCTGACTTCAGTTGAGCTGAAGAACCACCCTCATATCAGTGTCCTGCAGCAGAGGTCCCTCTGGCTCATGCTCCTGCAGCTCCTTTAAAAATCCCTGGCAATTTCCCCTGCCTAACCTTGCTGAAACCTAACTTTGGAATGTAGACTGTAGCAGGCTCAGTAAGGGACCAACCTGAGAAAATTAGTGTCTGTTTAAAACTTCTCCTGGGCTACAACACGAAACTCTTCCTCTCGCGCTCTCTCTCTCTCTCTCTCTCTCTCTCTCTCTCTCTCGCTCCCCCTCCCCCACCTCTGTATTTCTCTTTCTCTCTCTCTCATGCTATAATTAATGGCCATTATCATTTTTTCTTCTAGGACTCTTGTTTTATTTTTTCTAAATGCTACATTTTTTAAGCTCACAATTTTGATCCTACTTATCTAGGTTAATGTTTTTCTTATCAGTTCTATTTTTTATTCAACTCTAAAGTTTGTTTTTTCAAAAATCTGTAACATTGCAATGGTGATTCACTTATGAAAAGCTACAAGGCCTTTGCTTTTGTTTTATGTGTGTGTCCTATTTTCTGATATCCTGTTGTCTGTCTATATATGTGCATCCAAATATAGTGCTCATGAATTAAAATTAAAAAATGAATCCATATACCTTTAATTCACATGATTTAAAAAGATTCCATTTAAATTGGGAAAACAAATGAAGCTAAAATACCCTTAAAATCACTTAACATACAAGTCTCTCTAAGTAATCAAACTAATAAAATGTTGACATCTATAAAATGTCTAATATCAATTATTTCTTGGAATTTTCCTCAACAGGAAAGAGACAGCGGATACTGTTCAATATACTTGTCTGATATCTTGGTTTTTTTACAATAATATGAGTGAATTAGATTTGACACATATAGTATTACTCAAATGTGTTTGTTAGAGACATCTGATTGATTTACAAAGTTAAGATATTAAGTGTTAAATAACATTGAGTACTCTTAGCTCCTTAAATTCCATGGAGTAACATACTTAAACATTATTGGTGTTTTCATAGATTGCTTTAAAATTGCTTTATGTCATCACTAAAAACAAGGTTATGAAACCCGGAATGGGATCCATGGTTATTGCCTGCTGACTCTCCCATCATGGGGATCTGAGCCACCTTGACTGTGCCCCCTCCTCCCTGGTCAATATCCACCAAAGGGTGTTTCTGCCTCTTGCAGTTGCCGAACTCCTCACCCACCACAGAACTGAACTCTGGATACATTTTCTGTCACTGCAACAGCAAGCTGTAGAGATTCCCTATGTTCAAACCTTCTCTGTATTTCTCTACTTGTCACTCTTGCTCCTCTTTGTGTCAATAAGAATCGTATTGGGGATTTATTTATATCATTTAATGTTCTATGACAGGACCTGTTAGAGCCTGATTTTTTTAAAGGTTAATATCCTGATCAGTTTCAGAACTAGAGCACTTTACCTAAGATTTGTGAAGAGCCTTGCCTTACCTGAGATAAGACTCTGCCTCCCACCCTGTTGCATGTCAGAATGGCTCCAAAATAATCCAGACATTGGCTTATTTAAAGTTATATTGTTTTTTGTTGTAAAATTACTGTGATCTCAAACAGGGGATATAATGTATAGCTCAGCCAAAATTCAAGATAGCTCTTACACAAACTAAATGTTGTACTGTTGTTAATTCCATTTTGTATTTTCCTTATAAACTCTATAACTGTTGCTTGATTAATGTTTAGCAGAAGTATTGCTTCAAGAACAAAAGACCTAAATTAATTTGAGATAATAAACCATCACCTATAGGACAGATAAGATAATATAGACCCCAATTAAATAAAAGGGGATAAATAACTGTAAAGTCATAAACCTTAAAGTTAAAGTCCAGTACTCTTACTTTATGACTGGTGAGACTGGCTTGTTGGATGTTTAAGATCAAACTTAGAATTGAGATTAAAATATATGGGCCAAGAAAACCAATATTTGTTTCTTGCCCTCTAAGTCAGTTGGAACCCAGGGAATGAGAGAACTTCTATAAGGAGTTTGGCAACTCTGGGTCACATGACCTCCTGATCAGGGAGATGATGAGACCACTACAGGATAAAAAGTCAATCAGTGCACCTGCTTCAAAGAGGAGGGTCACTGAAAAAGGGAGACATCCCTGAAGCTTCCAAAGGAAGCCACCTCATCAAGAAGACCCTCCCTAGTGAATGGCACTAAAGGAGCTAAGAAGCTGCTCTCAAGTTCTCTATGAGTAACCCCTGTGGGAACACAGTTGACACTTAACAACAAATAAGAACAAGGTCAATTTGACCAGTTTGATCTTGAATGCCTAGCAAAACAGTTAAAACCAAAACATGGTCATTCCTGGGCATTTAAAAGAAGAAACAATAGTTAAACATAACGTAAGATATACACTTACTTTAGCTTCAAGAATAAGTAAGACTGGAGGCTACAAAAGAGATTCTTAGCAGGAGTGCCTGATAACCATCAAGAAAAACTTCCAGAGTCAGAAATTTTTGGTCATTTTAAGGTCTACAGATCTTCCTAAACCAGACCATACCTGCTAAATTGCCTACAGAAGTTCCTACAAGTTCAGATACACAAGTTTCGGAGCTGGAAGACACACACAAGTTCACCAACCAATTGGCCAGTCAATCACTTCTCCCTCAAGACCACCAGCCTCTGACACCCAAAACTGAGACCTGCGATTCACAACTTACACCTCCTGCTCCAAAAACTCTGCTTCCACCTAAAATCCTCCCTAATCCTCTTTTTTGACAGGAATGAGACTCTTCACCCCTAAACAGCAGGAAAAAGCTACAGAAGATAGACCATCTTCCCACCCCCTGTATCTATAAAAACAAAAAGGGAGGAATATTGGCATCAGATCTGCTATTTTGCTGTCACCAGTATTCTACCCCCGCACACACACCATTTTACAACCCAGATCATCAGTCTGCGAACATCCTAGGCAGCCATTGACCCACTCATCAGCCTGTGAACATTCTCAGCAGTCATTGGTGTAGATGGTTAGCCCACCAACTCCCTTGTCAGTCATTGGTCCGTTGTTATTAGCCCCACAAAATTCCACTACTTAAGAATAGCTCCCCTGCCATCTCTCTCTCTCTCTCACTCTTGCTCATTCTCACTTTTTCTTTCTCTCTCTCTCTCCTCCTCACTCTGTCTCTCTATCCTTTTGACTCTCCCACTCTCTCTCACTGGTTCTTCCTCTCTCTCACTTACTCTCTCTCTCTCACCCTGAGGGCAGACACTCTGCCTGTCTGTTTAAAAAATCTCTTGTGTGAGTTCCTGTGTCCGGAGTGGCTTCTGGGTGCTTTCAGTAATGACTCTCCTAATGTGATCACTTCATCTTTAAACATTCCTGAATTATCTGACATGAGTTTTTGGGAACACCTAATATGCAAATCAGTGCATAGCCTTAGAAGAAAGATTATTCTTGTTTTTCTTGGTGGACCCAATGTAATCATTTCAACTCTTATACCATTATAAGAAGAAGGCAGAAGAATTAATCATAAAGAAACAGCTGAAGAGGAAAACAGGGACAGAAATGAGATCAAAGAGATGAGGATTGACTTAACTCTGACTTGACTTTAAAGATGAAGAAGGAGAGCCACCAGCCTAGGAATAGGGGAGCCCTCTAGACACTGAAAAGGAGCCTCAGCTGACAACCAGCAATGAACCTGAGTCAAAAAAATGTATGCAACTGAATTCTGCAAGCAACCAGAATAGGCTTCAATGGATTCATCCTCAGAGTCTCCAACTAGGAAAGTAGACCTGCCCAGGACTTGATTTCAGCGCTGTGAAATCTGAAGCAGAGCACTTGCTGAGTCTATTGTACCAAGACTTCTTATCTGCAAAACTGAGTAAATAAGTCAATGCTATTTGAAGTTGTTACATATTTGGTAATTTCTTAAGGCAGCAACAAAAAATAAATATGTCCAGGCACTAAGCCTTTTATTCTTCACAACAGCTTTCTGAGCTAGACACTATTAATGTCTGCATTATTTTTAAGCTGAAACAGGGATATTAAGTAGCTTTCCAAGGTCATGCAACTAGCAAATGGTAGATAGAAGATCTGAACCTGTCATCTGATTCCATTAAACATTCTCTTCACCTACACAGCACACGTTCTCAGAATAATTTGTTAGATGACAAAAGAATACACTTCATTAAATATATCAAACGTTTTGTTTATGCTTTCTTTCCCACTGACAACCTTTATCACTGCTGAATGCTTTCTTTCCTCTTGTTAAATCAATGTTTTCTCTGTCCTAGCAAGACTTTGTGCTCAAACTTACCTTTGATTTTGTGCTCTTTGTTCTCTATTTCTCACCTCCCTAGCCAATTCTCCCCTTCTTTCAAGTTATAACTCTTTGAATAGACTCCCGTGGAAGGTGCTCCTTGCCTGTACCATTTTCATTCATCTCCTTTTTAGATATAAACTGCCTTTGCTTTTTCACCTTATCAGTTGCCTTGTATAATTTGTGGTTTTCAGTGTATCTTTTTCCGATATGCACAATTAACAATGGAATCTTAATAGAAGTAACTTTTTCATCATTTACAGTGTGCTGTGTGTGCAACAAGCAAATAGTAATATGTGATAGTAACATGTGATATTTACTAGAAAATAGGCCATCATTGCTTCTCTTCACTGATTTCTTAAAGAATTTATAGGACTCCATGGAGAATTTCTCAGTTATGCACTACATCAGGATATTTTTTTACATATTTAACTGTAAATAGAAGTGAAAATTTATTGAATTACCATAAAATAAAAAACTTAGAGTAGATGGATAATACTTTTTAAAAAAAAAATCGGTTAATCGATAGCTACAAGAATTTAAAATTTCTACAAATTTGAGACTGATTCAGAATTGAACTACTCTCCCTTTGCAATATTTCTTAGGTCATATTTTAAGGAGTTATACATTTTAAGAAAATGTCTCAGTCCAATGTGAAGTACTGTGAATTATTTGACAGGGAAGCTCTTAATAAACTCTGTTCTGACCCAATGGTCAGGAGTTAATTGGTATTCAACATTTTTTTACTTGCTCACATACCAAGAAAAATAATCATTACTTTGCTCCTCCTCTTGAGTAGGGAACATGATGTTTAATGCTTATTTCAATTAATTATTCACCACATCTTTAGTCTTTCTTCATATCCAGAAAAAAAAAATGTAATTGTTCATTTTCTCCAAGTGCAGTAGGACTAGAATTGTCACTGTGATTTTATGCCAATTAATTAAAATTCTCCTTAACTTCAACATTAACCTTTTTATTTATCTTAAGGTTTAGTTAATATCCACTATTTTTGGCTTTGGTAATATAGATAAAACTAGAAGTGTTCTAACTGTACATATTAGAAACCATTTATTATATTGAACAATGGATGAATTGAAGGTAATTCAATTGAAGGGTCAGGATAATGTTGCTCTCTGTCCTCTAAATTGAAAAATGTCCTCAGGTAAAGAACCCTGAAGCCCATTGTCCTTTGCTAGGCTCTTCACCAGTGTCTCTTCCATTTATTACTTCTCCAATGTCTGTCCATTTGTTGCTTCAGAAGCTCTTAATTATTTTGTTAACAATTGAATATTTTATTTGGCATTTGTGGTCCTTTTTGGCAGAACTGCAATTCTGCCACGAGTTTGTCCATCACACTGTTCGTAAAATGTCGATGGAAAGCAACTTGCCTTTCTCTGCGTGCTATTCCAATGCAAAGATACTGGATGATCCTAAACAGAGAATAAGGCTATTACTTCTTGAAGATTGATCTTCCTGCTATGCTAATACTGGAATATTACAGGCAAGAAGTGATGATGATTTAAATATGACAGTAAAAGTGGGATAGAGGGAGAAATGAACACTCTTAGGTTTTCTATCACACTACACTACGTTGTCATCAGGAACTAAGCATTGCTATGTACCCAGGCTTTTTTTTTTTTTTTTTTTTTTTTTTTACTTTTACTCACTGGAATTTAGCTCAAATAACAAAATGAAAAATAAATTGATTAGATTATTATGTTTTTAGACCATGAAATATTATATAGTATATAAAAACTGTTTTAGAAAATAATTTAATGATAGAATTAATTGTGATGATAAGTTTAAAAGCAGTAATAAGACACTGTGCACAATATTTGCTGGGACACTCTTCTAATTAGTCTATGCCATCATGACTACCAAATGAAGAAGTTTTATATTTAGTCTCATTTCATACATGAAAATAATTTATGTAATTTCTAGGTAGAACTGACAACTGAAGCCAGAACTAGACTCTGAATCATGCATATTCTAACAGTATTAAACACACATGCATTTATACATATATACATCTAGATATGCTGTATTTTTACAAAGAGTATATGTTAATGCTTGAATAATTATATTTGTATATCTTTTTTATGCTTCTTAAAGCTTCTGGAAGTATTGTTAACATAAGCTGCTCATATTTAATGTATACAATTTAACAAGTTTTTACATATGTATACACCTTTGACATCACCAGCACAATCAAGATAATGTACAAATGTATGACTCTCTCTTTGTAAACTCACCCTCCTGAATTTCCCTTCCTTCTTCACACAGGTAACCATTTATCTGCTTTATTTCACTGTAGATTTATTTAAATATTCTAGAATTCTATATAAATAAATCCTATCATATATACTACTTTTGCCTAACATCTTTCATTCTTATTAATTATTTTGATATTAACCCATGCAGTTGTGTATGTTAAGAATGTTTCTTCTTATTTCTAAGTATTATTCCATTGTATATTACAATTTTTTCAATCATTATGTTTTGATGAATTTCTGGGGTAGTTTTTAATGCTTGACTTATACATAGAGGAATTATAAGGACTAGGGGTGTAGCTCTGTGGTAGAGTGCTTGCCTAGCATGCATGAGGTCCTGGGTTCAAACCCTCTATAAAGGTTATATCAATATACATACATAGAAATAAATAGAGGTTATAAACATTGGCATAGGAATCTTTTCATAAATATATTTTAGTGTCTTGCAGAACTGGAGATGAAGTGACAGGTGTTCTCTTACATTTAAAAATATCTGAACAAGATTTTCAAAGTTTTTGCAACATTTAACACCTCTACCACCAAGTTAAGAGAGTTGCAGATGTGCCAAATTCTTTCAGCATTTGGCATGGCCTGTTTTCTTAATTTTAGCCATTCATTTCATAAATGGTGGCATTTTGTTTTCTAACTTTTTATTTCTTAAGGACTAAAGGAGTTCAGCAGCTTTTCAAGTATTCATTTGCCAGCATGACTTTTGTGAAGTGGCTGTTCAAATCTTTTTGTGTATTTTAATTGAATTTAACATGAGTTTTAATGCCTCTTTATGTATGCTTAGACACATTTATTTTATAGGATATTAGTTTTATAAGTATTTTCTATGAGACAATGGTTTATATATATACAACTTTTTTGTTTGTTTTCATTTCAGTACTGGGGGTTTAACCCTGGAGTACTTTACTATTAAGCCACATCCACAGCCCTTTTCTTACTTTTTGAGTCAGGTTCTACCTCGGTTGCTGAGGGCCTGCTTAAGCAGCTGAGATTGGTCCTAAACTTGAGATTCTCCTGCCTCAGCCTCCTGAGTTGCTGGGATTACAGGTGTGTACTGTTGCACCTGGCTTACATATTCAATTTCATAAGAGTATCTTCATACATTTTCATTTAAAATTTTTATGAAATCCAATGTACTACAATAAACTCCTTCCATAGTTTTAAGTCAGATTTTGAAATATTTGCTAAACCTAATTTCACTAATATTTTCTACTGTGTTGTCTTCCAGAAGTTTCACAGGTTTAGTATTTATATTAAATTGTATAAATGTAGAGATAACTATAGCATGTAGGATCTTGGAGCAAAAGCTTCTGCTAAAGAGGTGGCCATTTTCTAGTATGAGAAGTGTATTTGTTGAAAATCAGTTGATCCTACAATGGGTGAATCTGTTTATTTCTACTCTCGTCTTTTTCTCATTGTGCTACTCTATTTTGATATATACATTTTAAAGTTATTATAACTTTATAATAGTGTTTAAATCAGATAGTATAAATACTCTAAATTTAGCCAGGCACAGTGGTGCATACCTGTAATTTCAGCAAATTGATAGGCTCATTGAAGAGAATGGCAAGTTCCAGGACAACTTCAGCAATGTTGTGATAGTTTCTCAAAATAAAAAAAATAAAAGGAACTAGGAGTATAGCTCAGTGGTAGAGGCCCCTGGAGTCGATCCCCAATGAAACTAAACCAAACAACATTAATTTTATCATTGCTTTCATACAGTTGTTTTTACTATCTGATTTGCTCTCCTACATAAGTTTTAGAATTAAGTTGTCATTGTTTATTGGTGGGATTTGGGTTGACTTTAAAAATCATTTGGGGTTGAATTGAGTTTTGCAATATATAAAAGCATAATAGAGCCCTCTAATTATGCAGATTTCTTTCATTTATTTCAGCACAACTTTGTAGTGTTCAGTGTACAGATGTTATACATATTCTTTTCAATTTATCTCTGATTTGATATTTTGTATCTTAAAAATTTCATCATATTAAAATATTTTCTAATTGTTGCTAGTTTGAAAATGCAATAAATTTTTGTACATTACTGTTACTGTCCAGAAATCTGTCAAATTTATTATTAATAGCTTTTTATGTTATCCATGCCATTTGTCTATTAATAATGACAGTATTTTCTTATTCTAAATCAGAAGCCTGTTTTTATCTTTTTTTTAACCTAATACCCTAGCTAGAAGTCTAGTAAAATGTTAAATATATATAGTTATTAGGAAAAATCTTATGTTGTCCCTGATTTTAGTGGAAAAGCATGCATTCTTTCACGCTGTTTCATGTTAATTTCAAGTACTTATCAATTCTTTTTATGAAGTTGAAGAAGTTCACTTCCTTGCTTATTGAGACTTTCTTTTCTGGAATGATAAATAGATAATAGATTTTTCAAGTATTTTCCTTATATTTATTAAAATAGTTATAAACATTTATCTATGATATTTTATTAGAATTAATTTTCTAAAATATTTAAATAAATATTTGTACATATTTTACAGGAGATTGGGTTGCTATTTTGCTGTCTTGTGAAATATTTACCCAGGTTTAAAGTAGTCATAATTTTGGTTGGATTCACAGAAAGAGTTGGGGAGTATTCTCTTTTCTTCGATTTTATGCAGCAGTTTATGCAGAATTGCCAATGTTTCTCCATAATATTTAGTAGGACTTATTGAGAAAGTCATTTACATTTATAGTTTTCTTTGTGATAATTACAAACTCACTTCTTTGAAAAAAGATATAAAGTTTTACAAATACTTTAAATTAAGCTATAGTGGATTTTTTTCACTTAATAAATTTGTCTTACCTGTTTCAGTGAGTTGTTTTGCTGCACTGAATAAAATATTTGACAAGAACAATTTTAGAGGAGGAAATGTTTATTTGGGGGCTCATGGTTTCAGAAGTCTTAGTCCATTGACACCTGGCTCCATTCCTCTGAGCTTGAGGCAAGGCAGAATATCAGAGTGGAAGGAAGAGTGTGGTAGAGAGAAGCTCAAGACATCACATTAAGGAGGAGAGAGAGAGAGAAAGCACATTCCCCTTCAACTCAGACAAAATATATATATACCTCAATGGCAGGACCCCAGGGGACCCTACCTGCCTACAGTTACCACTCAGTTAAGCGTCTCAAACCCAATCATTTTACCTCTAAACCTTCTATTTTCTCACATATAAGCTCTTGGGGGATATCTAATATCTAATAGAGATCTAATATCTAATACTAAAGTCCTGGATTATTGGGTACATTAACATAAAAGCATTCATAACATTCCTTTATGATTTTTTTTTTTTTTTTGTGGTGCTGAGGATTGAACCCATGGCCTTGTGCTTGCAAGACCAGCACTCTACCAACTGAGCTACATCCTCAGCCCCCACTTTATGATTTTAATAACTATACATCTGTAATGGTCTTATCTCATTGTCCAGATTTGTAACTTCTCATGCTTTCTTTTTTACTTATTAGTATTGTTATGGGTTAATAAATTTTATTTTTCTTCCAAAAGAACCAGTTTTTGATTTACTTAATTTTCATTATTTTTTGTTTGTATATCAACAATTTCACTTTGTTCCCAATTACCTCCTTGTGTTGTTTGCCTTGGATTTTCTTTTCTTAGTGTGAAAGCTGAGATTTAATAACTTTCTTATTTTCTAATGCAAGTTAAGATAATATTTTCACTAGATATCACTTTAATTTCCATCTTGCTATTTCATTTTTAATTATTTTAATTATCCTATATTTTTCCTTTATTTTTACCTTATTTTGATTTGAATATTTTATTCTATTTTATGTTCTTTGACTTATAGCTATAATTTTCATGCTAGTGATTTCCTTAGGATATATAAAATACATATTTTACTTATCAAAATCTATATTCAAATGTGATAAAACTACCTCATATTTAGGTTAAAAACCTTACAATAATAAACTTATATTTTCCCATTTGAAATCCCTGGTTTTTTTTTAATAATTTTTTTAAACTTTATGTGTTGAAAACCTAACAAATGCTGTGATTATTGTTGCTTTTAACTAACATTTTTTTTCTGTGAAAAAGTTAAAAAGTCAAATGCATTCACCATTTGGCATGGTCTTTGGGAAGATCTCATACAGACTCCTCATGTTATCATTTTTCTCTGCTTTTGGAATATCTTAAATATTCTTACAGTGGGCTCTGTTGGTGATAGATTTTTGGATTTATATTTCTGTATTTCCTTTTTTGTTTTGCAAAATATTTTCTGGGCATTGTGAAGAAACTAGACTTATTTAAACCTCACTAAGACATGTTGAAGTGTATGACTAATTATGTGTGATAAGTACTCTGTCATAAACAAATATAAAAAATACTGCTATACGTTTATGAAGAAAAAACTCAGAGTAAACCTGCTAAGCAATTATGTAAAACAACATCAGAGCTCAACACAAATACCTGCTGTTTGCTAAAACTAAGAAAATGTCTAACAACAACTGCAGATTTAGCACTTTTGACTACCTACTTGCACTCAGAATTTTTGTTTGCATAAAAACACTTGACTCTGTTTATAAATTTGGGTGCTTCTTTGGATTTTCATTTCATTTTTCCCAAAAAATTGATGATGAAGATGGATTCTTTGCGTTGTCCTTCAGATGGGTGAATTTTTTGAAGTATTTGTGATCACCACTGATCTAATAAAAGATTTTGAATATTTAAGGCTATGTAAAATAGATATTCCTCTAATAGCAAGTCAGAAAATCATTAATATATGAAATAGTGACAGTTAATTGGAAAAAGAAATGCTAGAAGAAATTGAGGCGGATACAAGGGAAG
Organism: Sciurus carolinensis; assembly: GCF_902686445.1. Lineage (NCBI taxonomy): Eukaryota > Metazoa > Chordata > Mammalia > Rodentia > Sciuridae > Sciurus > Sciurus carolinensis. The sequence continues at coordinate 95,800,770 of NC_062224.1, forward strand.
CACCTGAGAAACCGTATCACCCTTTTTAAGAAATTTTTCTCCCCAGAAAATAGTTGAAAAATAATGCAATCTAATGAATAGCATTGACATAATAAGGAAATCTCAGAGCTGAGAATGTAAGGAATTTACATTTGTATTTTCCTTTCCTTTCTCTATCCTTCCTTATGAACACAGAAGTTGTGTTCTACAAATTCTGCTGCTTTTTCTTGTTTCCTCCAACATGTAAAATGTTAGCAATTGTGTGCTTCTCTGCCACCTTCTACTTGTTCTTTCACCTCTGAGATTTTTTAGTGTGTTCCAATACTCCCTTTTTCTCTCTTCCTTTTATCTTTTCTTCCAAGATTTTTGGTTTTATATTTGATTTTAAGTGGTTGCTTTTGTTTTTTCTCTATCAGCAATATGAAACATGATTACTATATGACTTGCTATAGTTGTCATCTTGCTTCCCGTGCTTTGTGTTTCTTGAGCTTCTTAAGTTTGTGTACTTATCAAGTTTATAGAACTTAAAGCAATTTTAGCCATGTCTCCAAATACTTTTACTACCTCAACTCCTTTGCATTTTTCAATTATATGTTCATTAGGCCAATTGAAATCTTGTCTTTTCACACGATCTATATGTGTGTAGGGGGGTGTTCTTTTTCTCTGTATCTTTTTGAATGTTTTTATATAAGCCTTAAAATTTTTCTGTTTTTTCAATGTCTCTCTACTATTACTCCAATCCAGAGTAACTTTCATATCAGATGTTATATTTTTCTTCTCTACAAGATTAATTTGTCTTTCCTATCTTCTATGTCTCTAGCTTAATTTCTCCTCTATACTTTAACATATACATTATTACTAAATAATGTAAAATGTCTTTATTTCCTAACTTCGCATTCATGTGATTTCCAGATCCCTATACATTGACTGCTCCTTATTATTATTGGTTGTATTTTTTCTTTCCTTCTTTGTATGACAAGAATTCTTATTTTCTTTGCATGGAGTGGGAATCAGAGCAGATTTTGCTCTTCCACAGAGACATAAGATTTCTGTAGAATCTTTCATGTCACTTGAATGCTACAGCTTCCTATGTCAGATCACAAACAAGTTTTCAGAAATGTGTGAGAATTGTCTTTCACTCTCCTCCTTTTGGGGTATTATTTGCACTTTCCCGGGTAATTTTCTCTGATCCTACTCTGTTCTCAGCTGAAGAACTGAGTAGAGCCCCTTGCGGATATCTGGAGCTCTATCTATATGCAGCCTTCTCTTCTCCGGCACTTTGTCTAAAGACCTCAACCTCAGCAAACATGGAAAAATGTTCAACAACATTAACAATTATGGAAATGCAAATCAAAACTACACTCAAATTTCATCTCACTCCTGTCACAATAGCAGCCACCAAGAAAACAAACAATAATAAATGCTGGAGAGCATGTGGAGGAAAAGGAACATTTTTACACTGTTGGTGGGATTGTAAATTAGTACAACCACTATGAAAATCAGGATGAAGATTTCTCAAAAGACTAGGGATGGGCCAGACACAGCGGCACCCAGCTCTAATCCCACTGGCTAGGGAGGCTGAGGCAGGAGGATTGCAAGTTCAAAGCTAGCCTCAGCAAAAGCGAGGTGCTAAGCAACTCAGTGAGACCCTATCTCTAAATAAAATACAAAATAGGATTGGGGATGTGGCTCAGTGGTTGAATTGCCCCTGAGTTCAATCTCCAGCACTCTGCACCACACTCCCCCCCAAAAAAAAGAAAAAAGAAAAAAAAAAAAGAAGACTAGGAGTGGAAGCACCCTATGACCTAGCTATTCAACCCTTCAGTATTTATCCTGAAGAACTAAAGTCATACCAAAGCGATACATGCATTCCCATGTTTATAACAGCACTGTTTACAATAGCCAAACTATGGAACCAGTCTAGGTGCCCATCACCAGATAAATGCATAACAAAAATGTGGTAAATGTGTACAGTGGAGTTTTATTCATCCATAAAGAAAAAATGAAATTTTGCCATTTGCAGGAAAATGGGCAAAACTTGGGAATGTTGTGTTAAGTGAAATAAGCCAAATCCAAAAGGTCAAGGGTCAAATGTTTTCTCTCAAATGTGGAAGATAGAGAAGAAAAAAGGAAAAATGGTTGGAGGTGGACCTCAATAAAATTGAAGGGCTATGAACTGAGGAAAGGAACTAGTGGGAGAGAAAATGGGAAGAAAAAAGAAATGCTGGAATAACCTTGGTCAAATTATATTGCATATTGCATACACGTACAAATATGTAATGACAAATTCCACCATTATGTACAACTGTAATGCACGAGTTTAAAATAAGACAAAATAAAACTTGGTCTCACATCCCACCAGTGTCTTCTCAACTCATGAAGACTCTGTCTTCCATCTGGTTCCTTCTGCCTGCGTTGTGGCCTGCAAACCTTCTCTAGACAGAAATGGCAAATTCTTGAGTTCCTTCAGTTGTTCTTCTTTTTTTCAGGGATCTCTTCTGAGGAGCCTAATGTTCCATGTGTGTTTTTAATTTTTTTTAGTCTGAATAACTAACATGGCCCCTTGTAGTTCAGTTTGTGTAGAGGTGAATTCAACGCATTATATTTTTAAATAATTAGTTTAATTTCTTGAAAATCTTAAATTTTCTATGATATACCAATTTTGTTTTGCAAATTAAAGAAAGAAATAACTCTTAGCTTATATACATGTGCACATATGTACTTAAAGTAGAAATATATGTGTATATATTCATATAAATATCATATGCATATATTCATACTGATAGCTATCAGTTATGATCTATAATCTATCAGTCAAGATATAATGGTAATAATCATTTAATGATAAATGTTACTGTTCAACAATAAAATAAAAAGCTGTTGAAATTATTAAATTCTAAAATGAATATTTTAATTTGCATATGTTGGGTATATATATTATTCCAGCTTCTATGTATGAACACAAAAATGCTATAGAAGAATGCTTTTTAAATGACATATAATGAAATTTAAATAATGGTTAACACAACAGTTATCACTGAAATTTTTAATGTTTAGGTACTTTATATCAATAATGACTAATTTGGTAGGGGTCATGCATTTAAAATTTACCTTTTATTTCCTTAATATTTAGTTTGCTTCCTGCCAAATATAATAAAATTAAGTTCAAGAAAATATATCATATTTTAATTTTGCCTTGATTTTGAAGAATTGAGTTTCAGAGAATTAATAAAAGATTTTCACTGTACATTTTTCATATTATGTACCCCTAAAGGTATGTTTTATATTTATAACATCTTAATATTCCTTTTGAATATTTGAAATTTCAGTATATGACACATATTCAGATAAATTATTCCTTTGGATATGCTCTAAGGCAATTACTTTGGTAATAATAATGTTGAATAGCTTTATTTTCTCAGAAGCTATTGTCAAGAAGAAAAAGAAAAAGACATATATTACAATTATAGATATATGATAATCATCACTGATTTCAAGTCTTAGATTCTTTGTGTTCTCACTGAAAAGCCTGAAGTTTCTATACATTCTTACTGATAATTATTCTGGTTTTTGTATTATTTTTTAAATTTAATTTGTCATTTCTCCTAATTATCGAAAAATCATGCTTTGGAGTCAGACTGTATTCAAAATATAATTTTGATAGTTATAACCTATAACATTGGGCAAGTGATTTAGTTTTTTCCTCTTCAGTGTAATGGGAGAAAATAACAGTATCTAGCACTTGACCTATTATGAGGAAACCCAAATAGAGAACGGTGATTTTTAACTGTGTTAAGACTTAACGCATGTGAGTGCTTCTAGAGACTGTCTGCATTCCTTAGCTCGTGAAGTTTTTTCTAGCCAGGAACTTAACATTTCTTTGCTTCCATTTGCTCCTCTCTTTCTCTGACCACAACCAGGAAAGATAATCTGCTTCCAAGGACCCTTGTGATTATATTGAATCCATCTGTACAATTCAGAATAATCTCACTTTTTTAAGATAATTATTTCAGTGTATAAAATTCCTTTTAGCCATGTCAGATAGCACACACATAGGTACTAAGGATTAGGATGTGGAGATTTTGGAGGGAGCCATTACATGCCTATCACAATTAGTCCTCCTGTCCTTTCATTCTTTTAAATGAATTTAAAGAGCAGTTTATAAAGGTCTACACACATGTACAGAAGAATTTCTTTTATTAAAATTACTTTTAAAATGTCTTGAATGGGTTCTCAAATGGAGGAAATCAGTCTTAAATTAGGTGATAATTTATATTTATTTTTTTTCTAAACACTAAGTGATGGTTTTAGGAATATTATAGATGAGTGCTTCAGTTACCTCAGTGGTTCATCAGATGAATTGGTAAAGTTGGCAAGGATGTGTTTTATGAGCTGAAAATTTGTATTTTGAAGTCCTAATTACTAGTGCCTCAGAATATACTATATTTGAAAAAATAAAAGGTTTTTAAAAGAAGGTAGGTTCAATCAAGGTCGGTAAGGTGGGTCTTTATCTAATATATAACATTTTCCTCTTAAGAAGAGGAAATGAGGGCAGACACATGCACACACAGAGTAAAGACCATATGAGGGCACACAGGGAACACAGCCATCTGCATGCCAGTCGCAGAAGCCACCCAAAACTCAAACCTGCCAATACTTTGATCTTGGAGTTCCAGCCTGTAAGAAAATAAATTTCTATTGTTTAAGCCACCAATCTTTGAAATTTTGCTTTTGCAACTATAGAAAATCAAGACAGATATGAAATAAAATGAACAGGTATTTGGAATCTAATTAATAAAATCAAATTGGAAAAGCAACTAGGTTACTCTCAATTCAAGTTTTTTTAAATTATTATTATTTTTATTTAGCTTTTAATTTTTTACAGACTGCATTTTGATTCATTGTACACAAATGGGGTACATAATTTCATTTCTATGGTTGTACACAATGTAGATTCATACCATTTGTGTAATCATACATGTACATAGGGTAATGATGTCTGTCTCATTCCACCATTGTTCATTTTTCACCTCCTTCTCATTTCCTTCTACATATTCTAAAGTTCCCTCTTTATTCTCTCATTTCTCACCCCCCTCAACATTCTAAAGTTGATTACATTTCCTGATACATGGTCTCCCAAATGCTTGACATGTAAAAACAGAGCAGACACACAATGATGTGAATACTGTATGATACATTGTTCACATCATTTGAATCTTAGTTCAAAACTCATAGTCTCAATCAACCGACGTAAAATTGTAGTGTCCTTCCCCTAACTGTGCTACCACAGGGATTTACTTTCTATACATTACATAAGTGTGATATTTAATATTATGTGTCAACTTGATGAACTAAAGAATGCCTCTACAGCTGATAAAACACTTTTTCGGGTGTGTCTGCTAGGGTGTTCCTGGAAGAGATTAGTACTTGAATCAGGAAACTGAGTAAAGAAGATTAGCCCTTACAATGTCCATCCAATCTGTTGAGAACAAGGATATAACAAATAGGCTTCTATCCTTTCAACTTCTTGAATTGGAACATACTTCAAAACTCTTAGTTTCTAGACCTTTAGATTCAGGCAGAATTACACAACCAGTTTTCCTGGTTTCCTGCAGATAGTAGATCATGAGATTTATTGGCTGCTATAATCATGTTGGTCAAGTCCCACAAATAAATCTCTTATATATGTACATATCCTATTCATTCTGCTTCCCAAGAGATCACTGACAAATAATTTACTTCTTTTGTTGATTTTATATCTCACATTTAATTAGAATTGTAAGATCCTTGTGCACTGTGAATTTTTAAAAAAAATTCACTGTGTTAGTCATCTTTTCATCCCTTGGACTGATATACCTGACAAGAACACTTATAAGAGAAAAAGTTCCTTTGAGGCTCATGGTTTCATAGATTTTAGTCCATGGTCATTCAACTCTGCGGTTTGGGCCCAAGATGAAGTAGAACATCATGGTAGATAACAATAATTGCTCAACTCATTACAGCAGAGAAGTAGAGAAAGGCACGAACCAGGGGGTCATGCTAAATCCCCAGTGGCATGACTCTAGTCACCTAACTTCCTCCAGTCATGAATCACCTGCTTGTAGTTACCATCCAGTTAGTCCACTCAAATCAGGGTATGGATTGATTAGGCTACAGATCTCAGTATCTAATCATTTCAAATTCTGCCGAACACAGGAGCTTTTGGGGGACACCTCATGTCTAAAACATAACACATTGTTATATATCAAACTCCATGATATATGTGGGCATAAGTTACTTGAGTAAAAATTAACAAATGAAATAATTGAATAGATATTTTTAAAAAAGATGATCATAGCTGGCAGTGTAGCTCAGTGATAGAATGTTTGCTAGCCTGTGCAAGTCACTGGGTTCAAACACCAGTACCACACGAAAAATAAATAAATAAAAAGATGATTAAATATATAAACAACCTGTTGAGTTAAATTTAAGAACAAAACCATTTTAAAATCAAACTGACAGATACTGATAAATAAGGAGGAATTATAATAAAATAATATTTTGATTGAAATAACTTTCTTGGATTTCCAGATGGAATAAAAATTGCTACAGCTATTCTGCAGACCAAATTGATGGTATTATCATAATTGAAATACAAATAAAAATACCTTAATAATCATCAATTCTATGCCAGTTATTTCCATTAAAGAGATTTCCACTGTGTTAGATGAGACTGAAAAAGGAGTTTTCTAATGAAAATTACCTGAGTCAATCAAGGAACCTGATAAGTAAGATCTAATTTTTCCATAGATGTACAGTAATTTTTCCATTAATGCACAGTAATGGATGAGAGTGCACTATATCTATTGGAAGTAGCATAATCAGTTCCTGTGAGTATACTTATGAGTGGAGAAAACTCGGTTGTGGAATGGTGTATACCACTGGTATGAAAAAATAGAATTGTGTGAAACAGTACTTACAAATAATTACATAAGAAAAGGCAGGGACCTATAATCCCAGCTACTTGGGAGACTAAGGCAGAAGGATAATAAGTTCAAGGCCAGCTTGGTGAGACTGACCCAAAATAAAATAGGAAGGGCTGAGGAAGTAGCTCACTCAGTGTTAGAGTAACCCAGGGCTCAATCCTCATTATAAAGAAAAGAAAAGGAAAGGGAAGGGAAGAGAAAGGATGGAAAGGGAAGGGAAGGGAAGAGAAAGAGGAAGGGAGGAAGGAAGGAAAAGAAAGAATGTTTTACCTCTACATTTAAAATCCTGACATCATGATGATTTGCTAGAGGATATTCATTGGAACATCCATATTATTCTCTTTACTTACCTACACTGCTCTGTATCCTTGCAGATGGTATTTACTTGTCATAGCCGTGGATATTTATGTGACATCTTTTGCTTTCTCTTTGGGTTTGGCCAATACAAAGTTTTGACAAAACATTTGTTTCCCAGTCCTGTCCTTAATATCTGTACCAATAACACACTTAGGAACTTATTACAGAGTATTCACAAGAGTGGTATTGCATCCAAACTTCTCTCTGCCTAGGGAACTCATCTAACAGCAAGCTGAATCTGACCACCATGGACTGATAATCAGATTCATCTGTGCGACTCTGTACTCTGTCATAGAAAGTAGTTAGACTTTCAAAACAGTAGAATTTTATATTGAAGTCTACATTATAATACAGAGAGAGGCAACACCTTCTGGTGTTAAATGTTGCAAATAAAGTGTGCTTTCAGTCACAATTGAAATGAACATATTTTGTGGAGAAAACACAGACAGTTTGATTTCATTTATATGAAATATTCAAGATATATGTCTATAGAGATAGTAGAGTACATGGGTAGTGACTGCTAGTGGGTAAGGGGTGCTAAAAATATTCCGAAATTTGATAGTGCTGATGGCTGACTTGACTGACATGAAACCTCTGTGTTATTACTTTATTCTTTTATAGAAATTATTTTATTTATTTTTTGTAGGAGTGCAACCTGGTGAACTAATTTGCATGACAAGGCTGTCTGATAAAATTTAGTGATATTTCTACTCAAGATATTGTACATCGTGTTATAAGGGAAAGATTTTTTTTAAAGGTGGGCTTTTTAGTCAACAAGAAATAGCAAATGACTGATTTGGGAACATAGGCTTTCCCATGTTTTTTTGTCCACATTTTTGCTATTGGTGCTTTATAGTTGTACATAATGGAATTTGTTTTTACATATTCAAACATGCACACAATGTAACAGAGTAATTTGGCCAATATCCCTCCCCAGCACTTCCTCTCTCCATTCCCTCCTCCCTCCCCCTTGTTCCTTTTCCTCTATTCTTTTCCTTTATCCTCTATAGCTTCCACAAATAAGGCAAAACATATGACCCCTGAGCTTGAATTTTGCTTATTTTACTTGTGTTATTACTTTAAAAGGGCAAATCTTATGGTCTTTGAATTATATCTTAATAAAGTAGCTATTAAAATATTTTTTTGAAAATAAGTTGAAAATTAGAATTCTATTTCTGTAGCTTAAGTTGATATAATTTTTTTTTCTTTATCTTTCAAATAATTAACCTGAATAATTGTATTTTATCTCCCTACTACCAATTTTTGTCTCTCTTGGTTTAGATGTTTTATTACTAGTGTATATAGCAGCTGTTTAATTAAATTGGAAATTGAAAATGCCCCTATGACACAGGATGGCAAGGATTAAGGGGGATTACATGTTTGAGATTGTGCCATTGGGTATAAATTTCAAGAGGGAACAGAAAACCGAATTTCTGGAAAAAAAAAAAAAAAAAAGATCTGTGTATGGAAAAGCACTCGAACCTTGAAGAGTCAGAGCATCAGCTTCACTGTTCTTCACAGGTGTGGACATAAGTATGGTGGTTATTTCTAAGCCCAAAATATACAAGCCCTGCAAGAATCCCTGTCTCCTATGAATTCCTCCTCCTATATTCTTTTTCCTATGACCTAGACATGGTAATTGCTTCTATGGCTATCCATGATGGCTTAATCTCAGAATCCTTTTCTGCCTTTTTAATCATCTAATAATTGTGTAATCACTTATCTGTGTTATAATTAATTCTCTTTGAAATACCTAGCATTGTTCTTTCCATTGTACTTACCTTGGAAAGTATTCCTAAATTCCTAAATTCACTTGCAAATCAGTTTTTGGATGTGTCACCTCCAAAATTCAAGCATTGCCAATGTGATATTACTAAGAGGTAGGGTCTTTAAATTAAACAGGGTATAATGCCATGAGGGATCCTCCCTCCTAAATGGGATTAAGGCCCTTATGAATGAGACTCCATGAAGCATTTGACTCTTGCTCTTGCTCTTTCATGTCCTGACATGTGAGCACATGGTTTTCCCACTCTTGGAGGATACTCCTCATAAGACAGAACCTGGAAGTACCTCAGTGTTGGACTTCTCAACCTCCAAAACTGTAAATAAATCTGTTTTTTTTTTTTAAGTTTTCAGTCTCAGATGTGCAATTATAGTAACATCAAGACATGAAGCCATTGTCAAATTAACTATTAAATGGATAAGACAAGTTATGAAATTCTTCAACAGATACTTTTTAAGTTGTACCATGATTGTAATTTTAGTGGATGAATCTGCACCTTCAACTACATTCTTGTAATGCATACTTGTCCAGAAGGCTGGGAGAAACATCAAAGGCAGATGCCTTGAGTTAGGTGCTATTTCAGATCCCAGATTTTATGTTGCAATCTTCTCTGACATTAAAAGTACGACTTAAATTATACTGACTTTAAAATGAACATAATTATTTTATTCAGTTTTTGCATCATGGTGACCAAAATTCCAACAAGAACAACTCAAAGAAGAAAAAGTTTATTTGGGACTGACAGGTTCAGAGGTCTCAGTCCATAGATGGCTAATTTCATCACTCTGGACCCAACATGAGTCAGCATATCATAGGGGAAGGGCCCAGTGAGGGAGAGCTTCTCAGTTCATGGCACGGTATGGAAACAGAGGAGTGTTGCGGAGGACCAGTTCACAGGGAAGAATCACCGTTCCAGAGCAGGGCCCACTGACCTGCCTCCTCCAGCCAGGACCTACCTACTTACAATTACCCCTGAGTAACTAGAATGAATGGATTAGGTTACAGGTCTCATAATCTAACCATTTTGCCTATGGATATTCCTGCATTACCAGGAGCTTTGGGGGGACATTTCATATCCAAACAATAACAATAAAACATACATCTGGTTTTTTTCATAAGATGTGACCAGAAGTTTCTGACTGTAATGTATATTGAATACAAAAATATATGCAACAAAAGATGAACAATATAGTAAATTACTCAAATTGGTGGAAAGTGTAATTATTTCATTCACAATTCAACTGCATTAGCTATAGAATGAATCTATGTACTGTGGTATCTGGATAAATCATCTAACATCTATGTTTCTTAGTTTATATAAAATGAGAATAATAAGAATACTCAATGGTTTAATGCTAACAATGACTAAATTAAAATATGTAAGTTATCAAGAACAAAATATATTTTTTAAGCATTAACTGTTAAATGTTGTTATTACCAAGGCTAATATTTTCACTACTACCATTATTAATCAAAATATTTATTCAACTTGAGTAGAATTTAAATACAATTTTCTGAAGTTTCACCATCTCATTTCCCAAAATAAATATTGAAATAGAATGATTATAAACCACAGGAGACCTGAATAAAAGAATGAGCTTATTTTCTTTTAGCTCATTTTTTTTAAAAAGAGTTTCCCATTACTTAAACTATTACCAAATTCAACAATAATTCTAAGTACCATAAATCATTAAGGAAGTACTATGCTATTTAAGACTAAACAAAATTACCTCTGTGCACACATAAATGAAGACAGGAAAGTATGTAGAAAACATATTATGAGACATAATAATTGGTAACTCTGATATATTTAGACATACCTATAAAATACACTATGTTCTTCTTTCTAATAACAGAGTACCAGCTGGGACGATGAAGAGAGTATGTGGTGTTTTGTGCAACTAAAATCTCTCAGTTTTATAAATAGCCTCTACTTCTATGCTTGAATGTATGTCATAAATCAAATGAATGAATGTAAGCAAAGACACCCAGTGAATTTTGCTAAAAGGGGCCAACTTAGTTATCATGCATATTTTCAGTATTCATTTTTCTCCTGATGTCTGGATTTACTGGAAAATGAGAAGAATTTTGAAAATAAATAAATAAAAGAAACTACCACCAGTGTATTCCTAACAGTGTATTAGTGAATGTGGTAGGCAGAATTCCAATATGCATTCCCTTCAATTTCTTGCAATTCCTGGAATTTTGAGTACCATGAGAAAAATAACATAAACATGAGTATATAACATGACAAAAGGGAAATTTTAGATGTAATTAAAGTATCTAGTCAATTAATTTTGATATTTTCAACAAGAATCTTCTTCAGTTTGATACAATCTAATCATAACCCATTAAATATTGTGTTTTCTTCCATCCATTAAAAGCTGAGTATTCCTTCTACGTATGCATACCAAAAGAGATTTTTCATTTCTTCTTAAATATTTGGAGCTATCTATGATGAAAATATCTCAATCTAATTTTTTTGAAGTGTTTTTTATTTTTTACTAAATTTTTAATAAATATGCACTAATTATGTTATCAATACTCCCTTTGTGAGCTTTGAAGGTTTGTGTCTTTCAAGTTATAAAACTGTATTTAACTGTTTTACTCTATGATCTGCTCTACTGGAGTAGATAAGCTTTTAACACAAGGGAATTGTCTATTGAAGTCTCAGTTATGACATTGCTGGAAGCAATAATACAATGTGCTTTTAAAATGTCACATGAAAGACAGTTTATATAATTTCAATCAATGACTAATATGTGGTGCTTTTATCCAAAAAGTAAAAATTAAAGTGGTTAGAAACCAGTTGTGTAAATATAATTTTTCCTATTTGTGAGATTTGAAGGTTAGTGCCTTTTGAATTATCCAATTCATATAAGTAATCACAGTTTTGTTCATAGGATCCTACTATTTTTTTTATATCCAAGAGATTAGTAATATTAGTAGGGATGACCACTCTCTTATGTTGTATATTGATAATTTATACTCTGTCTCCTCTCTTCCTGTTTTTTCAAATAAATAGCCTTTAGTATTGCTAATTCCTCCATGAATTTTTTGGTTTCAATTTTGATTTCTCCATTTTTATTTTGTTTCTTCTATCTGCCTTCATGTAAATTTGCTCTTCTCCTCAAGTTTTATGTAATGAAAGTTTGTTTTTATTTGAAATTTTTCTCTAAAATATGCATCAAATATTATAAATTTTTATTTAAGCATTTCTTTTACTATAACCCTTGTTTTTAAGTTTTTTTGTAGTTTTATTTTCATTTAGCTCAAAATGTTCTTTTTTTATTTTCTGAAGGTTACATTTTTTATCACTGGAAATGTAGAAGTGTGCCTTTAGTTTTCTAATATTCGGGAAATTTCCAGCTATCTTTCTGTTATTTGATTTAAAGTTTAATTCCCTCATGGTCTGAGGACATATTGTGCTTGTTATCTAGTCCATTACATTTGTGTGGGTGTGTTTTCCAGCCCAGAAGATGGTCTATCATGTTAAATGTGTCATGGGAACTTCAGAAGAATGATACTGGATGGAGAACTGTATAAATGCCAGTTAGATCAAGAGAATTGAGAATGCTCTTCAGGCCAAATATATCCTTGCAGGTTTTCTGTGCGCTTTTTATTTATTGGAAGAAGAGTGGCAAACTCCTCAATTACATTTGGAGATTTCTTCTTGCAGTTCTATCAGTCTTCCTCGAGTATTTATACCCAACGTTGTTAATGCATACAAGTTTTAGATCTTTATATCCTAAAAAGGGAGAATTGATTTATCATTATGTTTTATTCCTCTTTATTCTTAATACATGTTTCATTCCTTTATAATTCTGCTTTTTCTAAAATTAATGTATCTACTTCAGTTTCCTTTCATTAGAGTTAGCATTTCTAAATGTCAAAGCAATTGAACGTTTTCAAAATATTCTTTTGTAATTTGATATCTTGCTTGATTCTTACTAGAAAATATACACTGAAGGATTTCAAGCTTTGAATTGTGATTTTGTTTTCTCTAATGTGGTCTATTTTATGACTTATCTAAATATCCTTCTTAAAGAGACTTTCCTTACTCCTAAATAATTTGTAATATTTGTTCACATGATTTTTTTATTGTTTTGCAAGTTCGTATTTTGCTTTATTTATTCCACTTTGCATTCTCTATGAAGTAGACATAAATTAATTTTATAAGATTGAGTGCCTTAACTTTGTATATATTCACATGTCTTTCTCCACTGATTTGACAAACGTTATATACTAATTGCTTACACTCATGAGGTTGTTCCTAATCTCAGTATTATTTCACATTAAATGCTTTATTAATTTAACTTATTTATATCTCTTTATACTTACAGATGATTAGTAGAATGATTTCCTTATTTCAAAATATTCTCTTCCAATTTGTTATATGGTGCAGGAATACAATATCTTTATCTTAATGCCATCTTATGACTTTCAAGAAAGTTTGGGCAATTTTAAACCAAGATTTGGGCAATTATTCTCATTCAGTTTTTGAATCTGTATCTATTTTAAGTTCTGTATTATTGTGGGTATTTATAGAAATACTGTGTGCTTATCTTATATTGAAACTCTTTTAGGTTTTTTCTTGGAAACTATTTTAGGTCTTTTCTTATTTCCACAGCTATTAATTGATGACATTAAATTCTATAAGTTGAGCTGTTATAAACACCAATGTTTACTCACAATAGTTAAACTATGGAACCAGTCTAGGTGCCCTTCAATAGATGAATGGATAAAGAAAATGTGGTATATACATATGATAGAATACTCAGCTTTAAAGAATGAAATCATGAATTTGCTGGTAAGTGGATGGAGCTGGAGAATATCATGCTAAGTGAATTAAGCCAAAACTAAAAAAACATAGGCTGATTTCTCTGATATGCAGATGTTAATTCACCATAATTTGGGGGGACTAGGGAAGAATAGAGTTACTTTATATTTGGTAGAGGGGAGTGAAGTGAGGGGACAGGCTCTGGGGATAGGAAAGATAGTAGAGTGAAACAGACATTAGTACCTCATGTACATATATGACTGCATGACGGATGTGATCCAACAATATGTATAATCAGAAAAATGAGAAATTACACTCCATTTATGTATGTTCTATCAAAATACATTCTACTGTCATGTACAAGTTTTTGGAACAAATGAAATCAAGGATCTTGGAATTAGACAAGAGACCCTGCATCTTATAGAAGAAAAAGTAGGTCCAAATCTTCAACATGTCGGCTTAGGATCAGACTTCCTTAACAGGATTCCCATAGCACAAGAAATAAAAGCAAGAATCAATCACTGGGATAGATTCAAACTAAAAAGCTTTCTCTCAGCAAAGGAAACTATTAGCAATGTGAAGAGAGAGTCTACAGAGTGGGAGAAAATCTTTGCCACTCATACTTCAGATAGAGCACTAATTTCCAGAATCTATAAAGAACTCAAAAAACTCTACACCAAGAATACAAATAATCCAATCAATAAATTGACTAAGGAAATGAACAGACACTTCACAGAAAATCTACAAGCAATCAACAGATATATGAAAAAATGTTCAACATCTCTAGTAATAAGAGAAATGCAAATCAAAACTACCCTAAGATTCCATCTCACCCCAATTAGAATGGCTATTATCAAGAATACAAGCAACAATAGGTGTTGGCGAGGATGTGGAGGAAAAGGTACACTCATACATTGCTGGTGGGGTTGCAAATTAGTGCAGCCACTCTGGAAAGCAGTATGGAGATTCCTCAGAAAGCTTGGAATGGAACCACCATTTGACCCAGCTATCCCACTCCTAGGTCTATACCCAAAGGACTTAAAATCAGCATACTACAGTGATGCAGCCACATCAATGTTCATAGCTGCTCAATTCACAATAGCCTGATTGTGGAACCAACCTAGATGCCCTTCAATTGATGAATGGATAAATAAACTATGGTATATATATACAATGGAATATTACTCAGCCATAAAGAATGATAAAATTATGGCATTTGCAGGCAAATGGATGAAATTGGAGAATATCATGCTAAGTGAGATAAGCCAATCTCCTAAAACCAAAGGACAAATGATATCGCTAATAAGTGGATGATGACACATAATGGGGTGTGGGAGGGGTTAGTGTTAGGGTTAGAGTTAGGGTTAGGGAGGGGGGCAAGAATGGAGGAAGGAAGGACTGTATAGAGGGAAAAGAGGGGTTGGGGGAAGGGAAAAAATAACAGAATGAATCAAACAACATTACCCTATGTAAATTTATGATTACACAAATGGTATGCCTTTACGCCATGTACAAACAGAGAAACAACATGTATTCCATTTGTTTACAATAAAAAAAATAAATAAAAGAATCATTTTATCAAAAAAAAAGACATGCTATAAAGTTTTACTTTTTGTCTAGAAAATTAAGATCCAAAATGTTGATGATGATAGCTTAATATGCCTTGTAAAAAAACATGCTGACTATGGAATAGTAGAACAAAACAGAATAAATACTGTGGGATGAAAAAAAAAAAAAAGAAACTGTGGTATATATATACAATGGAATATTACTCAGCTATGAAGAATAATAAAATTATGGCATTTTCAGGCAAAAGGATGAAACTGGAGAATATCATGCTAAGTGAGATAAGCCAATGTCAAAAAACCAAAGGGTGAATGATCTCACTGATAAGTGGAGGGTGGGAGGGGGGCAAGAATGGAGGAGGAAGGGACCATATGGAGGGAAAAGAGGGGTGGGAGGGGTGTGGGGGAGGAAAAAATAACAGAATGAATCAAACACTATTACCCTATGTAAATGTATGATTACACAAATGGTATGCCTCTACTTCATGTACAACCAGAGAAACAAGTTGTACCCCATTTGTTTACAATAAAAACAAACAAACAAACAAAAAAAAAAGAAATTGCTGTTGATTAAAAAAAAAAAAAAGAATAACCAGATTGGCACAGAAAGTAAGTACTGTATGATCTCACTCACATGTAGAATATAAAACCTTGATCTCAGGGAAAATGAGAATAGAGATGGTGGATTCCAGAGGCTAGGAAAGCCGTGATGGAGGGTGGGAAGGGCAACCGTTTGTCAATGGCTACTATTTGCAGATAGGTAGGAATAAGTTCTGTTATTGCACATCAGCATACTAGAGATGGTGGTTTTTATACTATATATCTCAAAAAACTAAAAGAAAGGGTTTTGGATGTTTTTACCATAAAGAAGTGATGAATGTTTGAGGAGATATGTTCAAACTGATTACGCAGTGTATGTATGTACTAAAGCATCACTTGCAACCCCACTGACATGTATAATTTTGTGCTTTCATATATCAGTTAAAAATAAATTTAATTAAAAAAATGAAAAAACTTTATGACATTTTCTTGATTATACAAATTCCTTAAATGTGTGTTTTATATTATTTATCTCTTCTTCCTTTGTTATATCCTATTATATCAGGGTGGCATCCTACCTGTATCTTTTCTTCTTCTTCTTCTTCTTCTTCTTCTTCTTCTTCTTCTTCTTCTTCTTCTTCTTCTTCTTTTCTTTTAGCACTGTGGATTGAACCTAGGGACTCTTAACCATTGAATCACATCCCTAGCCCTTCTTTATATTCTTATTTGAGACAGGGTCTCACTGAGTTACTTAGAGCCCTTGCTAAGTTGCTGAGGCTGTCTTTGAGCTTGAAATCCTCCTGCCTCAGCCTCTGGAGCCTCGGTCTACAGGTGTGCACCACCACACCTGGCTCTTTCCTTCATTCTCGATGATAGAAATACCACTTACTTTTGCATATCATCCTTTCTTCAAGCTGTACAGTACATTCAGATGACTCAGCAAACCATAGTATTCCCCACTTTCCCCATTTTCCTTGCAGTGAAGAAGTTAGATGGGGGCAATTGATTGGTCTCCTTGGAGCTCCTGGATGAGGTATTTCCTCTCACTGTTCAGGAGACTGCAGCCACCTTAAATGTGAATATATTTGTTGTTGGTTCTCAGAACTGATCCATGCATGTTTTAATTACAAAGTGAGACAATCTGAGAGCACAGATGGTATGTCTTTTAGCAGTGGTAGTGCTATGGGGCCTCAGTTCTCCAAAGCAGCTGGCTTCTTCACCACCCAGGTCACGTACAACAGAGAGCTGCTTCCAAGACCTGCAGTGCACCATGGTCAGCACTACTAGATACCTGCTGTCCTCCCCAGACAACCTCTTAGGTGGCTGAGCAGCATCTCCAGTGCACAACTTCTCCTGCACTCTGGAGGGCATGTATTTTAGCACCACAGTAACTTCTCTGCAAACCCATAAGCCATAGCCATGTTCTTCTCTCCAGCAGGCCTAGACTTCAGCCTTGTTGGGGAAAAGGCAATTCTTCTTTGAGTGTTATGTCAGGTCTTTTTGTTGTACCTACTCTGCAGGATCCCTATAGTCTTTGGAGTTCTCTTATCTCTTAATAATCAATTCCTAGTTATTTTATTATTTTTACAATAAGTAATCACATCAAAATTTCCCTGTTCAAATTACCATATGGCTCATGTCTCCTGGTTGTGCCATGTAAAATATGATACTTTTGGTTTTGATATTTGTTCCCTTTTAATTTTAAATTTCAATCACTCTCCATAAGTACACTTCTATAATTATCTAGTATTTAATTTTGTTCCCTTATGGATTACTTGCTCTTAATTAGAGGTGGTGAAAATTATTCTATAAGTTTCTTTTTACTTGAGAATTACAATCATGTCTGCTGACAAGAAGTTTGCCTCATATGTTTAATTCTTGATTACAGCGTCATGACCAGGGGTCAGGGGCCATGACACTGCAATTCTGAGTCCCCCTCAGCAGGTGCATTCATTTTAAAAATTTGACTCAAGTCTCTTTAGATAAATGCAAGTCCTGGAAATTATTAGAGACAAGAAAGGATTCCCAGTATTCATAGCAGATACAACCATTTAATTTTCTGGTGTTCAGGATTGATACTTCAAACATTTATTTCTGGTATAATGTCTATTTTTCTCTGTTTTTTTTTTTATAAATGTTCTTGAAATATTGGGTGAATGTTGTATACTCATGTAATGCTTTCTAATATTCCCATGTAAACTTAAACTTAAAAAAAATTCACATATAGAGACGTAAATGTCCATACATCCTACTGAGCATCAATCCTCTATTTAATATGCTTAACTATTTGTTCTATATGTACACTCAAAAATGCCAATGAAAACTCACCACTTTCTCTTCAAAATCTGTCCCTCATAAACTAGATTGACAAATCACCGAAGCTGGGATATTACTTGATATTACTCCCTGTCTAATCAACGTCATATGTATTCCACAATCTTTGCATTTTACATGTTGTCTATGATTTTCCTACACTCCATTTAATTAATGTTCTCATTATTAATTGTATTGCTTGTCCCCCACCATTTCTCTAGTGATCCCAGGGTAGTGTTTCCTAATGTAAATGCAACCATGTGATTTTTTTCCTTCACAAGTAGTTCTTGGGATAAAATTTGCAATTCTTAACAAATCAATTCAAAATGTGATATCTGATTACTTCTTTCGGCAAGTCTTCCCATAGACATACTTACTGGGCACACTTTCCTCTAGGCACACTAAGATTTTCTACAAACAGCCTCTTAGGATATGCTGCAGTTTCTCAAGCCTCTTCGATCTGCCACATACATCTATCTGCTCTGTTCTAACAACCTTCTGAACCTTCTTGCTCTTCTTAACTCGACAACTGTGGATTGCTCTTAATGTTACTCTCGTCACAAATTCTTTTCCTATTCACCTCCTTTTTGAGATTTTTATATCTATTTTAAAGAAGTAATATCACCTTGGTACAGGTCTATTGATGTCCTTATCAAAGTATATTTATTACATTTTTCCATTTAACTATCTCCCCCCCTCCCTTTTTGATCATCTTTAAGGAGATCCAATTTTAATAGAACCTGAAATGCTGGCATAAATTTAACAAAATATATTCCACATAGTGTCATGTTTTAAAAATACTCTTTTGATGAATAATCTTAAAAGGCTTGGAGACATAATAACATAATATAACCTATCAAATGTATAGTAGTATTTTCATCCTTTACACCAAAATAACTAGAAGTCTGTTTGAAGTGTCCTAATACATGCCCTCTACTATATTTAGTCACTATTAAACAGTTAGGCTTTAAAATAATCCTCCATAGAGAAGATAAATAGGACTGTGGAAGACTCCTGTAGGGCACAAAGGTGCCATAAAATAGATTAAATGAGAGACAAACTTTCAAAGAACACAGAAGGTGAAGGACAGTACCAAGTTTTGAAGAGAAAAAAACTATTTGTTTATTCCTCACAATGTGTTCCCCGGAGAGAACAAACATCTCAAACTTGATCTATATATTAAGGGGAAAGAAACAGAAACTGCATGCTCAGGAGAATTTAGCCATAAACAAATAAATTGGTGATGTCTATTTTAAAATACATTTTCTATCTTTTTGGTGGACTTTTGATTCCCTCTACGATATTACATGTGGTTATTCAACAACTTTTCAGTCGCTGACCTCAAATTGCATGGCTCCTGAGTATAACAACAGACAGAAAAAACAGTAGTATATTGCTCACTGTAGCCTGATACTAAGTATAAACAAATATGCAAATCTGAAAAGCAAATATTTTTTTCTCTATATTTATCTCAACTCACTGAGCTTTCTTACAAGCCCCATATACTGGGTAATAGGAAAATAATCTTAGACCAACCATTTTAAATTCAGTGGAGACAGATGTAATCAGTTAAAATTATTCTCATACTTATTAGGGTTATATTTAGCTATAAAGACAAACAAAAAACAACAAAAAATATGTGAGAAAGGAACAGGGTAAGAATTGCTTTGGTTCCTACTTATAGTGTGGAGGTGAGCAGCAGCCTAGTGTGGTGGCTCTGGGTCACTGGGAGCCCAGGCTCTTTCTACAGGGCTGTCTGCCAAACTCGGTCATGTGGCCTCATCAGGTAGAATGAATGGATGGAACTTGAAGGAATTTTTTTTCTTAATCTGATTTTTAAAAAAAAAATTGTTTGGACTAAGCAGGGCACGGTGGCGCATGCCTGTAATTCCAACTACTTGGGAGGCTGAGGCAGGAGGATCACAAGTTCGAACCCAGCCTCAGCAATCCAGTCTCAGCAATAATGGAAGATTATTTTAAAGCCTAACTCAGCAAGACCCTGTCTCTAATTAAAAAAAAAGGGGGGGAGAGGGGTTGAGGAAGTGGCTCCGTGGTTAAGTGTCCCTGGGTTCAATCCCTATACACCCGTCTCCCCAAAAATATTTCTTTGGACTATATGCAACACTAAAAATCAAACTCTTTTAAAGAAGGGAAGGATAGGTATTGAAGAAAAAAAATTGTATTTAAATTCTCTTGAGGCAAAAAGTTCTTTTCCTTTAAGTTCATACCTCCTTTCCCTTTTTGCTACCAAGTGGATATTTGGTTATACTGGGAGAAATCTGACTAAGGTAACCTCATAGAGGAGAGGAATTTCTGTGACCGCTAGTAAAGAAATTAGGTACCTTTATGAGATTTTGTTGAGAAGTGGTTGTTTTGGGTGTTCTGAACTGGTGAAGGGTGGGTTGCCAGGGGCATACTGCTGCTTACTCTGTTAACATACTAGGATGAATTTAAATCAGCTGCAAGACTGAGCCGGGTTGCTAGAGTCCGGGCAGAGTTTGAGTTTCTATCAGTCATACTTCTTTGCCTACTCCCTCAGGCTAGAGAGAGCACGTTCACCTCTTTGCTTCTCATACTCAATGTTATAAAAAATAAAGCAGTCCATAACCTCTACCAGATTCTAATGTTCTGCTCTTATTAACTAGTCCAAAGTACCATATTCCACTTGTGTATTATGGATCATTCTTCCTATTTTTATAAAGTTTTTCAAAAATCTAATTACTGTCTATAAGTAGTTGAATTTTATTCATAGACATTTATTATGCCACAGAAGGAGCAAAGATTAGAACTTAACCTTTTCTGCTTCAAGTCCTTTCTGCCCTGTTTCAAATTTTTACACAATATAAAAACAAAGAAGGGATAGATACACATTCCTCAGAAAAATAATTACCTTTAGAAAAGTGTTTGGAAAAGAGTTTATAGATGGTAAAATGTCACTTCTATTGTAATATTCCATGTCCCTCACCATGAAATATTGAAAAAAAAATTAAAAGCAAATACAGGCAAATGTTAACACATAAAATATGTTGATTAATAAATATGCTTTATTTCCAAACAGTTAATATAAAAATAAAAATGTCTTCTGCTTATTATTTGTGACATTTTGTGTGTGGCACTGGTCTCATTGCCCTTTATATTTTAAAAACAGTATTGTATTATATAGAATTGCAGTCTTTACTGTAACATATATATAATAATATGTATACTGTAATATATATATATATATATATATATATATATATATATATATTAATGAGTTTGGAAACCAGCTTAGTACACAATACAAAGTGTTTTCTTTGGAGAGTAGTAATGCTTAAACTATTGATTTTTAGAATTCTTATTAATTCTAAGTTCATGTATTGCTAACATTTTTAATTTTCTATTTATCCCAATTTCTTGTGGCAACCTCCAAGTTCTAAATTATCCTTTCCTTTTCAAACTCAATATTTTTCTCATCTTTTTTTTAACACTATCATTTATGAAATTACACATCTCACTTTATTTTGCTTGGGTTATGCTTTCATTTAAGTATTTTCTTTTCTAACAAAGTCAGAGTTTAATCAGTCTCTCAATGCACATAATGTGTTATCTTTTGCTTCTCCCATCTCCTCTTCATCTTCTCATAGGCTAATTTTTGTCTAAAATATCTAATTCCTGTTTAGATTTTTTTAAATCAAAAATGAAACTTCTATAAAAGGAATCATTGATTTTGACATGTCAATTCTTGATTTATTTTTCTTTTGCTGTAATACCTATTACCAAAATTATCAAAAAGATCTCTAAATTTTAAAGATTCTGATTTCTGGTTTATCTGAAAACATGCATCTCACTCTCAATAATAGATTAATGCTTGAGTCCATGCTTACCAGTTTGCATGAATACAGATTGAGTTTCAAAAGCATTTTCCTCACTGTTTTAGAAGATTATTTTCAGCATTGTCTTCTCTCAGATAGTCATGCTGGTGAGGAATGTTAAAAAGAGTCATGAGTGAGTTAAAGGAAAGTGGAAGATAGAGTAGATATATTCCTATTCCTCTAAGTGCACCTGAAGTTCCTACGTGTAACATATAATGCAAACTTGAGACTCTGGAAGATGGAATGTAGTCTGCAATTTGAAATCTTGTCATTTAAATAACAGAATTTTGGTCAATACCTTGGATTTTCTTAAGGACTCTTTTACATTAGACTGATTGCTGGAAAGGCTGACCATGCTGACATGTCAAGAGAAATAGACTAAAAATAGCCCCAATAAATGTCTTTCTGTTTCTAGGTAAAGTCTAGAAAAGGAACAACTCTAGCAAGATGAATTCTTTTTTAATAATTGTTCTACTATTACATCCAAACACCACAGATAAACACTGTGGCCTTGTCCCACCCAGAAAAGCACAGATCATGTGAGGTGTTCAGATTTCTGCTTGACACAGGGTGTAATAAGACAGTATTCTCTCAGTCTCTTGGGAACAGGATGGTTCTGCAAGGACAAATACTTCAGATAGAGCACTAATCTCCAGAATCTATAAAGAACTCAAAAAATTCTACACCAAGAATGCAAATAATCCAATCAGCAAATGGGCTAAGGAAATGAACAGACACTTCACAGAAGAAGATCTACAAGCAATCAGCAGATATATGAAAAAATGTTCAACATCTCTAATAATAAGATAAATGCAAATCAAAACTACACTAAGATTCCATCTCACCCCAATTAGAATGGCGATTATCAAGAATACAAGCAACAATAGGTATTGGGAGGATGTGGGGAGAAAGGTACACTCATACATTGCTGATGGGGTTGCAAATTAGTGCAGCCATTCTGGAAAGCAGTATGGAGATTCCTCAGAAAGCTTGGAATGGACTCAGCTATCCCACTCCTAGGCCTATACCCAAAGGACTTAAAATCAGCATACTACAGAGATACAGCCACATCAATGTTCATAGCTGCTCAATTCACAATAGCCAGAGTGTGGAACCAACCTAGATGCCCCTCAACCGATGAATGGATAGAGAAACTGTGGTACATATATACAATGGAATATTACTCAGCCATAAAGAATGATAAAATTATGGCATTTGCAGGCAAATGGATGAAAGTGGAGAATATCATGCTACGTGAGATAAGCTAATCTCCTAAAACCAAAGGACGAATGATCTCGCTGATAAGCGGATGATGACACATAATGGGGGTGGGAGGGGGGCAAGAATGGAGGAAGGAGGGACTGTATAGAGGTAAAAGAGGGGTGGGAGGGGTGGGGGGGAAGGAAAAAAATAACAGAATGAATCAAATAAAAAAACATTAAAAAAAAAACAAATAGTCTTATTTCTGCTGGATGACATGTACGTGTGACATGGTTCAGTCAACCTGTACATGTTATTCCTGGAGGCCACAGTGGGAGCTAGAATTCCCACTCCTACCTGTGAACATGAAGTGAACTTCTCTGAACCTTGAGTGTCAATGAAGACTGAGTGGGGAATCTGGTTTCTCTGCTTAGACCAACAAAGCAGCACCCATGCCTCTTCCCTCCTTCCTCTTCAGAGCACTGGCAGAGGATCCAGCTAACGTGAATTCTTTAGATGAGATCCATGACTCACAACATATCATATTACCATATTTTAATAAACATGAATTTTTACACCAAGATCCGGAAAGTTTTAAAGATCAATGAAAAATTAAACTGATAACAGATGACAATGCCAACATGCTTAGAATTATCTGATGAGATACTAGAATGTTCTGATGAATGTTTTCAGCAGTCGTCACGAAAATGTTTTAAGAAGCATTTACAAACAGGCTTTAAACAAATAAAAAACAGAGTTTCAGCAAATAGTCTTAGCAAAGAGAGAGACATGTAAGAGAAAATGGAATAAAGTTAGAAAATATATAAATGGGAATTAAAAACTACAAAAACTCAGTGGATGGACTTAAATTACAAGGGGTTGAACAGAGAGGCGATTCATAAATGAGAATAATAAAAATTACCCAGTCTGAAAAAAGGAGAGAAAATAGGCCAAAAACAAGTAACAACAGGTCCCAGGAATCTGTGGGACTATAACAACAACAACAACAACAAAAAGACTTCTTTATTTCATTGTGTTCACAGAGTAAAAAAATTAAAAGAAATATAGAGCTTAAAAAGCACTTGAAGCAATAATAATAATACTGATAATGTTCAAAATTTGACCAAATATAAATCAACATATTTAAAAAGCAGCCTAAATCTCAAACACAATGAACCCAAAGAAATACACAATGAAGAAAATCATGGTCAAACTTCTTATAACTAAGAGCATCACCACCATTGCACTCTCAATAGGAAAGGGAGCATTTATATACCCCAATAATTATTAAAAAAATTGATTTATAAATTTAAGTTTCCCAGAAAGGAAACCTCTGGGCCAAGATGGTTTCATTGAATTATCCTAATAAATACTTAGGAAAGAGTTAATATCATTTTATTTTTTCTTCTCCAGAAAATAGAAAAGAAAGGAATATTTCCCAATTCATTTCATAATATATTACCTGATACCAAAATCAGAAAAAGATAGTACAAAACAAATCAAAAATCAATATCCCTGGTGAATATAGATGTAAATATCTTTATCAAAAATATCAAATAGAAGCTGGGCACAGTGACCCATGCCTGTAATCCCAGCAGCTCAGGAGGCTGGGGCAGGAGGATCGCAAGTTCAGAGTCAACCTCAGCAAAAGTGAGGAACTAAGCAACTCATTGAGATCCTGACCTGGATAAAATGCAAAATAGGGTCAGGGATTTGGCTCAGTGGTTGAGTGCCTCTTAGTTCAATCCCCAGTACCCACTCCCCCAAATATATATATATATATATATATATATATATATATATATATATATCTCAAATAGAATTCAGCAATATATAAAAAGAATTATATGCTGTAATTACATAGAATTTATTCTAAGAATGCGAAGTTGACTCAATATTGGAAACCATTTGATGCAATCCACCATAAAAACGGGCCAAAGAGAAAAGTCACATTAGCATATAATTTTACACAGAAACATTTGACGAAGTTTAAAATTCATTCCTAATAAAAACTCTCAGAAAAACAGTAGATTGAAATGTTCTTAACTTAATTAAGAATACCTATAAGAACTTAAATATAACACGATATTTAATAGGTAAAGACTGAATAAATTTTCCCTAATATTGAGAACAAACCAGGCAAGGATATCTACACTCAAAGTTTTTATTCACAATAGTCCTAGAGGCCAGACAAAGAAATAAAATCATATTGATAAGAAGAAAGCAAAAAAATTAACTGTGTCTGCAGAGAATATAGTTGTCTGCATAGAAAACCTTGAAAAATATTTGTTAAAAACATGAAGAAATAAAGGGAAAAAAAGCAACCCTAGATCCAATAGGTGATCTTAACAAGATCAGAGTATAAAACAACCATAGAAACATCACTCATATTTACCTGCACTGACAGTAGACCCACAGTCACTGAAATTTAAAAATCTAATGCCTTTTTCAGCCACTCAAACAAAAAGGAAATGGTTAGGTATAATATAAAAGGTATACAGAAAATGCTTCTAAAATTACAAAACACTGATGAAATAAATAAAACATGATCTAAGTAAATGAAGAGACATATGTACAGATTGGAAGACTGAAAAAAGGTAGAGATGAACTTTTTCCCCAAGTTGATATGTAAGTGTGACTCGATTTCTGTCAAGTTCTCATTTGGATTTTTTAGTTACAGACAAGATCATCCTAAAATGTGTATGGAAATAAAGAAAAGTACGTAAAATAAGTCTGGAAAGATTAAGGTTTGAGGAGAAATCGAGCTAATTCCAAAACCTGTGTTACAGCTGTACTCATAAAGACTGGAGGTGTTGGTAGCAGCATAAACACCCATCAATGGCACAGAATAGGGAACCCACAGATAGACCCCTACGAAAGAGCCCCACTTATTTGTGACAAATTTGTAATAACAATTGGAGAAAAAGGACAACATTTTGAAATAAATAGTACTGGAGCAATTGGATGACCAGGAGGGCAAGAAAAGGATAGAGAAAAAAGAAACAAAGAGAAAAAGAACCTCTATGTAAGTTGCATATTTTACACAAAATTTAAATCAAGTAACTCACAGACTGAAATACAAACTATAAAACTTACGGGGGGGGGGGGTGGGCGCGGGAGAGAGAGAGAGAGAAACAAATGCAGAGAATCTTCATTATCCAGGGCTAGGTGATAGTTAGACTTGAAACCAAAAGCAAAAACTAATAAAGATAATAAGTAGAATTTAATTAAAATTAAAAAATTTTACTCTGCTTAAGACCCAGTTAAGAAGATGAAAAAATAAGCTGCATATAGGGAAAATATTTACAAATGAAATAACAAATATACATATTTAGAATAAATAAACTCTGAAAAATCAGACTATTTTCTTAGAAAATTGGTGAAAGACTTGAGGAGACAGTTTACCAATTAAGATATATAGAATGCAAATAAAACATGTTAGGAAACTATACATTAAAATTATGAGATATCACTAAAGTTATGAGTCATAACTACAAACTTTTGTTCGAATGTCTCAGTAAGAAATTAAAGCACAATTAATATGTATGTATATTTACTATTATATGTAATAATTATAAAAAGCCATATAACATTTGAGTTATTCATTTTATAACTCAAATGAATCGTTATAAAAGCTATGGTAGTTATCTACAACATGGTATCATTAAACACTGCTTTTTAAAAAATCGAAACAAACACTGAATAAATACAACATTTGTATTTGCCTAAATCTCCAGGGAAATGTGACCCAATGACAAAAGTTACACCAATAGATTAAAAAGTCCACATATTTTATGATCCCATTTTGTCATTCATTAAATAAGACATTATTGAAACAGAGAATAGATTAGTTGTTGCCAAGCATTAAAAATGGGCTGGAAGCAAAAGGAAAGTTAATTTGGTTATAAAAAAAGCAACACAAACTTACTGGTAATGAAAATTTTCTGTTTTGTGATTATATCAATGTCAATATAGTGACTGTGATATTACACCATCGATTTATAAAATGTTACAGTTAGAGGAAACTGACTGAAGTGTACAAGGGATATCTCTTTATTGTTTTTTACTACAGCAAATAAACTGACAATTATTTCAAAATAGAATGTTTAGTGAAAGGAAAAGAAAGCAAAATGAGTTTTCGGAAGCTGAGAGGAGAAATTATTTATAATCAAAAATCTGAGATTCTGTCAACAATGTTACTAGAACAAGTAGAGAGGGGTGGTCATTTCACTTACAGTTATGGAGGTCATTAACAATGTTAACAACAGTTCTTATAAGGTAATTGCCAAGAGTGTAAGTGCATTGAGAATAGTAAGATACAGAAGGAGAGAAACTGGAAATTGGGTCTAAAGTTAATCTGTGGAAATTCAATTTAAGCAACAAGAAGTCATGAGTGACAGAAGTGAGTTTAAAATAAATGTCTTAAAGATGAGAAAAAAACATGACCATTTTTTCAGTGGTTTTCTTTTAGAAGAGAATGAAAGATTGAAGATATAAAAGAGAGAATAGAAAATTGATTGAGAAATGTCCCAGAATAATTCAAAGAAAATGAGATCTGGAAACACGTGTCCTTATATGGATTGATATCCTTTAATAGCAGCCTGAAAAGTTCATTTATAAGTAGTTAGAAAAAAAAAATCCTGGAAAGGATATGGATGCAAATGCTTTTCAGAGAATACAACTAGTGGAAGCATCTATTTCAATATTCTCACTAGAAAACAGCATTAACATATAGTGAAGAAGGTGTGGAAGAAAACTCAGAAGAGATAGTATGAAATATCTCTAGAATAGGAGAGTAATTGACTATGGAAATGTCAAATGTCTACAATGTAGAATATTAATATAATATTTGGAGAATTTGTCCTGATTAAGTTAGTAACTTTCACAGGTATAGATTCTTCACCTGGTTGAGTTTACCTTACTTTCACAGTGTCCATTTTTCTCTAATATTTGATGATTTTTTTGAGTAGGCAGCCATATGTGCATTTGAAATTAACTAGTAGGCCATCTGAATTTTTATGGCAAGTCTTTTGTGCACTGTAATAGCAGTAGAAGACACCCTCTGGAGATAAGCCTTGGATCTTTTAAACCACTGAAAGAGATGTTAAGTTTCGCTCTGGGCAAAACTGTGTTTGAAATATAGTGTCACTCTGTCACAATTGTTAAAATGGTACATGCTTATGAGGATGAAGAGACATTTTATGTTATTAGAAAACTGATAATGTACATTCTGTTAATGTCATCCCAGTAAATGAAATAAATAGCATTTTAATTATTCAGGAAACGCATTACCTTTGCTCTTAAGAATTCTCACGCCATATTTTGAAGCATCGGTTTTGGTTTTACCCACAAGAAATAGGTGAACCTAAGGAGTAGGGCAAGGAAAGATATTTGAAGCAAAATCTTACCCTACCTTATTTTTAACTCAAAGATGTTAACTTTCTGTATATTAGTGTTGCAAATATTAGAGACATAACTCTAGACATATTTTCTCACATACTGAGTAATATTCAATTTGCATTGCATTTCATCTCTTTGCTTTAATAATAAATATCAAAAACTAATATTTATCATTAAATAACAGCACAACAGAAGATTAAATTTCTCACAATCATTTGCCTAGTTGTCAATAAGAAAACTGAGGAAACTCCTAAGAAATTCCACTTTGCCTGTAATTGTTTCTATAGATTTCAGTTCTTGAGATAGGAATCGAATTGCATTGGTTTTTGACTAGAGGAATAAGGAAACCTTGCAGCTTTGCTAATATTGCAATGAAAAAATGCCTTTCCCTAGGGGAGAGACTCCATCAAAAAGCCGAAAACAAAAACTGCTACCATAGAAATACCTTTGGGGCCTTGTGCAGGTAGATAACTAAGGTGCTTCAACAGATGGACAGCCAACTTCTAGTTGTGACTGAAGTCAGTTTAGACCAGAAAATCCCGGTTAAACAAAATGACTGTAGGTCCATGAGCAAAATTTGCTGAGATCTTATGATGCCTGCCCAGAGTCGGACAAAAACAAGAGCTAAATATTTTGTTTTGTTTTCTTTTGTTTTCCTAGACTAAGTTGTGTGTTGCACAACTTAGGAAAATTGAGAGGTTGCACAGCAATGGAAAATTGAGAGTCAATTAATTTATGAATTAAATAGGAATAAATAGACAGCCAGCTTCTCCAGGTTCTCGGAACGGAACTGGCCCGCTGGTGAGAACCTTTCTGACCAGAACAAGCTCCGAGTCCCGGAGCCAGTGCAGCTCAGCGTACTCTGGCACGCAAGCAGATTCAGGGTCCAGACAGGACAGCCAGAGACTTCCCCAAGTAGTCTGGACCCCTGCGGTGGGAGGTGCCGTTCAAGGCTAGCCTCTCGGAGCTGACCGCCCAGTGAGAGACTTTCTACATAGAACCAGCCACAAGCCCCCGAACCAACGAAGAGCCTCGATCCGCAAACAGCCTCTGGGATCAGGGCAGGGCAGCCAGACACCTCTTCAGGCGGCTCTGCCCACTCCGGCTGCAGGCTCTCTTCTCGGGGTGATCCAAGATGGCGGCCTAGAGGGAGACTGCACCCCCTGTCGCTCCAGAATCCAGGAGTTAAGAAGGGGAGGCATTGAGAGACTGGGACTGAAATAGAGTCACAGGTGAGTCTGCCCACTGGGTAAAGCTCGGCCCGGGGAGCAGGCCCAGATAGAGGTGGCTTATCGGAGCCAGGCAGGGCAGCTAGAGTCTTCCCAAGGTAGCCTTCCACACTCCGGCAGTGAGCTCCTCCCACACGGCCAGCTGCACGGTGCAGGCCCACAGTGAGAGCATTTCAGCACAGAGCCAGTTCCAAATCGTGGAACCAGTAGGGGGCTAGGGGCAGTTTTCTTCGGATACGCTGCTTTATCAGATTCCTCCAAGACATCAGGCTACTGAAGGCTGGGAGGTGATACACTGGAAATCTACAGGGACACTATAAGCCAATAGCGGAAAACTGCAATATCTCTGGGTCCCACTGACAGCTGACCAATATGAGAAAACAAGGGAAGAAAATGTCCCAAACAAACCTAGATACTACATCAATAAAACCCAATGACAGCACAGCAGAAGAAATGTCAGAAAGGGAGTTCAGAATGTACGTAATTAAAACGATCAGGGAAGCAAATGAGGAGATGAAAGAGCAAATGCAGGCATTGAAGGAGGAGATGAAAGAGCAAATGCAGGCATTAAATGATCGCACCAATCAACAGTTAAAAGACCAAATACGGGAAGCAAGAGATCATTTCAATAAAGAGTTAGAGATACTGAAAAAAAACCAAACAGAAATCCTTGAAATGAAGGAAACAATAAACCAAGTTAGAAACTCCATAGAAAGCATAACCAATAGAATGGAGCACCTGGAAGACAGAACCTCAGACATTGAAGACAAATTATTTAATCTTGAAAGCAAAGTTGGCCAAACAGAAAAGATGGTAAGAAATCATGAACAGAATCTACAAGAATTATGGGATATCATGAAAAGGCCAAATTTAAGAATTATTGGGATTGAGGAAGGTTTAGAGAAACAAACCAAAGGAATGAACAACCTATTCAATGAAATAATATCAGAAAATTTCCCAAATCTGAAGAATGAAATGGAAAACCAAATACAAGAGGCTTATAGAACTCCAAACATACAAAATTACAACAGACCCACACCAAGGCACATTATTATGAAAATACCTAACATACAAAATAAAGACAGAATATTAAAGGCCGTGAGAGAAAAGAATCAAATTACATTCAGAGGGAAACCAATAAGAATATCAGCAGATTTTTTCAATCCAGACCCTAAAAGCCAGAAGGGCCTGGAACAACATTTACCAAGCCCTGAAAGAAAACGGATGCCAACCAAGAATCTTATACCCAGCAAAACTTACCTTCATTTTGACGATGAAATAAGATCCTTCCATGATAAACAAAAGCTAAAGGAATTTACAAAAAGAAAGCCAGCATTACAGAACATTCTCAGAAAAATATTCCATGAGGAAGAGATGAAAAACAACGATGCAAATCAGCAACAGGAGGCGCTAGCCTAAAGGAATAGCCAAATAAAGGAGAAACCAAATCATGCCAAAAACAAATATGAGTCAATTGACTGGGAATACAAATCATATCACAATAATAACCCTGAATGTTAATGGCCTGAATTCATCAATCAAAAGACACAGACTGGCAGATTGGATTAAAAAGAAAAATCCAACAATATGCTGCCTACAAGAGACTCACCTCATAGAAAGAGACACCCATAGACTAAAGGTGAAAGGATGGGGAAAAACATACCATGCACACGGACACAGCAAAAAAGCTGGAGTATCCATCCTCATCTCAGATAATGTGGACTTCAAACCAAAACTAGTCAGAAGGGATAAAGAAGGACATTACATGCTGCTTAAGGGAAGCATAAATCAGCAAGACATAACAATCATAAATATCTATGCCCCGAACATTGGCTCTTCCACGTACGTCAAACAAATCCTTCTCAATTACAGAAATCAAATAGACCACAACACAATCATACTAGGCGATTTTAACACACCTCTCTCACCACTGGATAGATCGTCCAAACAAAAATTGAATAAAGAAACTATAGATCTCAACAACACAATCAGCAATTTAGACTTAACGGACATATATAGAATATACCATCCAACAAAGAACGAATACACTTTCTTCTCAACAGCACATGGATCCTTCTCTAAAATAGACCATATTTTATGCCACAAAGCTACTGTTAGCAAATACAAGAAGATAGAGATACTACCTTGTACTCTATCAGATCATAATGGATTGAAATTAGAAATAAATGACAGAATAAAAAACAGAAACTTCTCCAATACCTGGAGTTTAAATAATACACTATTATACGATGAGTGGATAACAGAAGACATCAGGAGGGAAATAAAAAAATTCTTAGAAGTAAACGAGAACAAAGACACATCATATCAAAATCTCTGGGACACTATGAAAGCAGTACTTAGAGGAAGATTTATTTCATGGGGTGCATTCAAAAAAAGAAGTAGAAATCAACAAATAAACGAGTTAACACTACAGCTCAAAGTGCTAGAAAAAGAAGAGCAGACTAATACCAAAAGTAGTAGAAGACAGGAAATAGTTAAAATCAGAGCCGAAATCAACGAAATCGAAACAAAAGAAACAATTGGAAAAATTAACAAAATAAATAGTTGGTTCTTTGAAAAAATAAATAAAATTGATAAACCCTTAGCCACACTAACAAAGAGAAAGAGGGAGAAAACTCAAATTACTAAAATTCGGAACGAACAAGGAAACATCACAACAGACACGAGTGAAATACAAAACATAATTAGAAGCTATTTCGAAAATCTATACTCCAACAAAACAGAAAACCTCGAAGACATCAACAAATTTCTAGAGACATATGAATTACCTAAACTGAACGAGGAGGACATACACAACCTAAATAAACCAATTTCAAGCAATGAAATAGAAGAGGTCATCAAAAGCCTACTAACAAAGAAAAGTCCAGGACCAGATGGGTTCTCAGCCGAGTTCTACAAAACCTTTAAAGAAGAGCTCATTCCAATACTCCTCAAACTATTCCATGAAATAGAAGAGGAGGGAACCCTCCCAAACTCGTTCTATGAAGCCAATATCACCCTGATACCTAAACCAGACAGAGACACATCGCGGAAGGAAAATTTCAGACCAATATCCTTAATGAACATCGATGCAAAAATTCTCAACAAAATTTTAGCAAATCGCATACAAATATATATTAAAAAGATAGTGCACCACGATCAAGTGGGTTTTATCCCAGGGATGCAAGGTTGGTTCAACATTCGGAAATCAATAAATGTCATTCACCATATCAACAGACTTAAAGTTAAGAATCACATGATTATTTCAATAGATGCAGAAAAAGCATTCAATAAAATACAGCATCCCTTCATGCTCAAAACATTAGAAAAAATTGGGGTAGTGGGAACATTCCTAAACATTATAAAGGCAATCTACGCTAAGCCCATGGCTAATATCATTCTAAATGGTGAAAAACTGAAAGCGTTCCCCCTAAAAACTGGAACAAGGCAGGGATGCCCTCTTTCACCACTTCTATTCAACATCGTCCTTGAGACTCTAGCCAGAGCAATCAGACAAACCAAAGAAATTAAAGGGATACGAATAGGAAAAGAAGAACTCAAACTATCCCTGTTCGCTGATGACATGATTATATATTTAGAGGAACCTGGAAATTCCACGAGAAAACTTTTAGAACTCATAAGTGAATTCAGTAAAGTAGCAGGTTACAAGATCAATGCTCATAAATCCAATGCATTTTTGTACATAAGTGATGAATCCTCAGAAAGAGAAGTTAGGAAAACTACCCCATTTACAGTAGCATCAAAAAAAATAAAATACTTGGGAATCAATCTTACAAAAGAGGTGAAAGACCTCTACAATGAGAACTACAGAACACTAAAGAAAGAAATTCAAGAAAACCTTAGAAGATGGAAAGATCTCCCATGTTCCTGGATAGGCAGAATTAATATCCTCAAAATGGCTATACTACCTAAAGTGCTATACAGATTCAATGCAATTCCAATTAAAATCCCAATGATGTACCTTGCAGAAATAGAGCAAGCAATTATGAAATTCATCTGGAAGAATAAAAAACCTAGAATAGCTAAAGCAATCCTCAGTAGCAAGAGCGAAGCAGGGGGTATTGCAATACCAGATCTTCAACTCTACTACAAAGCAATAGTAACAAAAACGGCATGGTATTGGTACCAAAATAGACAGGTAGATCAATGGTACAGAATAGAGGACATGGACACAAACCCAAATAAATACAATTTTCTCATACTAGACAAAGGTTCCAACAATATGCAATGGAGAAAAGATAGCCTCTTCAACAAATGGTGCTGGGAAAACTGGAAAACCATATGCAATAGAATGAAATTAAACCCCTATCTCTCACCCTACACAAAACTCAACTCAAAATGGATCAAGGACCTTGGAATCAGACCAGAGACCCTGCATCTTATAGAAGAAAAAGTAGGTCCAAATCTTCAACATGTTGGCTTAGGATCAGACTTCCTTAACAGGACTCCCATAGCACAAGAAATAAAAGCAAGAATCAACAACTGGGATAGATTCAAACTAAAAAGCTTTCTCTCAGCAAAGGAAACTATCAGAAATGTGAAGAGAGAGCCTACAGAGTGGGAGAATATTTTTGCCAACAATACCTCAGATAGAGCGCTAATATCCAGAATCTATAAAGAACTCAAAAAACTCTACACGAAGAATACAAATAATCCAATCAACAAATGGGCTAAGGAAATGAACAGACACTTCACAGAAGAAGATGTACAAGTAATCAACAGATATATGAAAAAATGTTCAACATCCCTAGTAATAAGAGAAATGCAAATCAAAACTACCCTAAGATTTCATCTCACCCCAATTAGAATGGCAATTATCAAGAACACAAGCAACAATAGGTGTTGGCGAGGATGTGGTGAAAAAGGAACACTCATACATTGCTGGTGGGGTTGCAAATTAGTGCAGCCACTCTGGAAAGCAGTGTGGAGATTCCTCAGAAAGGTTGGAATGGAAACACCATTTGACCCAGCTATCCCACTCCTTGGTCTATACCCAAAGGACTTAAAATCAGCATACTACAGAGATACAGCCACATCAATGTTCATTGCTGCTCAATTCACCATAGCCAGATTGTGGAACCAACCTAGATGCCCTTCAGTTGATGAATGGATAAAGAAACTGTGGCATATTTATACAATGGAATATTACTCCGCAATGAAGAATGATAGAATTATGGCATTTGTAGGCAAATGGTCGAAATTGGAGAATATCGTGCTAAGTGAGATAAGCCAATCTCAAAAAACTAAAGAACGAATGATCTCACTGATAAGCGGATGAGGACATATAATGGGGGTGGGAGGGGTTAGCATTAGGTTTAGGGTTAGGTTTAGAGTTAGGCTAAGGAGAGCGGTAAGAATGAAGGAAAGAAGGACTGTATAAAGGGAAAAGGGTGGGAGGGGGGGGGGGGGAAGGGAAAAAAAAGAAACATCATTACCCTATGTAAACGTAAAAAAATAAATTAAAAAAATAAATAAATAAATAAATAGGAATAAATATAACTATTAATGTCTGTTTGCCACAATTAGTCCAAAACACAATGGACTTTCATCAGAACAAAAATGAAAATGTTATCATTCATATTACTAGGCATATTAAAGGAAAAAGATATATTAAAAGTTTACCTAAGAAAGCATGAGGAAATAAGTGTCATTGCCAATTTCTATAGCCATAAAAAATCAAGTGCATTTTTAAAACTTAGGAAAACTAAAGTAGTTTTCATGTGAGTTGAAAATGAGAAAATACATCGACAGTCAAAATACTGTATTATCTATGTTAAGTTCTTTAGGTCACTTGACTTTAAACAAAGAAATAAAGAAAGATGGAAATTAAATTAAAAAAACAAAATGAGATAAACATTCCCTTATTTTAACTGTTTTTATATTGTATGTTTTTTAATTTAATTGTTCTAAAGCAAAATAAGTAGCAATGTACTATATTTATAGAATACGAAGAAGTAAAGTCTGTGAGCTGGAAATGGTGGCACACGTCTGTAATTCCAGTAACCTGGGAGACCCGGGCAGGAGGATCACAAGTTCCAGGTCAGTCTTAGCAACTTAGCAACACTCTATCTCAAAATAAGAAAACAAAAAGGGCTGGGGATCTGGCTCGGTAGCAAAGCACCCATAGGTTCAGTCCTGAGCACCAAAAAAAGAAAAGAAAGGAAGAAGGAAGGAAGGAAGGAAGCCAACATCTGTGATCACAGTACAAAAAAGGAGAGGAGTGGGAAATTGGCACTATTTTCCAACTATAGTGTTATCGGCACATATATTACTAGAAAAGTGGTATAATATTGTTTGAAAAGAATTCACTTTATTAAGTTATTGTCATGCATTGTAAGCCCTGCAGCAATCACTAAAAATATTTTTAAAGATGTATAAATATGTTAAGAAGGAGAGAAAATGGAAGGTTTTTGCTTTTGCCTTAAGTCTCATTATTAAAAAGGAAGGCAGGAAATTAGAAACAAAAATTGGACAGTACAAAAGTAAAATGAAAAAAGATGATCTAGTTTATTTTAATTATTTTTAAAATGTATTTTTATCACTGCATAGTAATTGTACCTATTTATGCAGTATAGTGTGACACTTAAATACATGTACAAAATAGGGCAATTGGCATATATATATATATGTATATATATATATATATGTATATCACCTCCAACCTTTACTATTTTTTGTATTGAGAACATTCCTAATTCTTTCTACTAGTTACCTAGAAATATTTAATTGTCAACCATAGTCATTCTATTTTGTTATAGAACATTAGAAATGATTTCTCCCTTTCAACTGTCCACCTGTACATGTTAACCATCCCCACCAAAGATGATTTATTTTAATCCAAACACATAAAAATTAATGCTAAATTCAAATGACTTAAAAGACATAGATTATGTGATAGGATGAGAAATCAAAAATTACTATGAATTCATTTTTGTTTTGCTGAACTATATATACATAACATGATGTGCCATCTACAGGCCACTTGTACCAGGACAGTGGGATTGATTTCACAGAGACCAAAACAGACCCAGAAATGGGATGTAAGACAAGGTTTATTGAGAAATGTTCATGGGAAGATCAGTGGCAGAGGCTGGACAGGTGCTCTGCTAGCAAGTCCAGAGGTGATGGACTGTACAGCTGTCTCCATTGCTCACTGTGCCACTAGTGCTTCATCCGAAAACTGTGCCTGCATTCTCCCAGGATATTTTTTCCAGTGGTTACTGGCTGCATGAGCACTTTCTTCTCCATGGTGCCCTGATTAGCACCAGTTTTCACAGGTAGAGGGGTTGCATAAATTAGGTTACAGAAAAAGCATCAGCTTAGCTCTCTTTGTCCCATAATATGACAAACATTTCTAGGAACTTGGCAGGAATGCAAAAAAGCCGATTTTTACTTATTCTAATTCCCAGCACATTTCAGAGAAAGCCAGTGTCTTCCAAGACAATATTTTCTGGACATTCTTTCCCAGATTTGTTCTCATGGTTCTCTCAACTTAGCTAGGTACTTGGGAATAAAGAAGAGCACTTCAGGAACATGGTGTCTAAATAGCTTCATTTTCTCCAAGGATGGCCCACATACCATTTTACCCATTTTTAAGTGTACAGGTTAGTGGCATTAATTTCATTCATATTATTGTCCAATCAGAACCACCAGGAACCTCCAGAAATGAATTCATCTTCAAAACTAAAACTCCATATCAATTAAATATAACTCCCCATTCTCCCTGACAATACCATTCTAATTTTGCTTTATGAAATTACTGACTCTAAATGGTACCTCATGTTAGTGGAATCATGCACTACATGACTTTTTCTGGTGATCCTCTTTGATTGAGTATAATATCTTCAAGGTTAGTCCATGTAATATGCATTAGAATTCCCTTCCATTTTAAGGTTGAATAATATTCTATTTCATGAAAATGCCACATTTGTTTATATTTTAATCCTTAAATGGACACTTGAGCTTCTTTTACTTTTTGGCTATAATAAAGGATGTGGTTTTGCAACCAAGTGTACAAATATTTGTTTGAGTCCTTGCTTTCAATCATTTTAAGTACATACCTAAAAAAGCAATTGTTGAATCACATGGTAATTCTATGTTTATATTTTTGAGGATCTTCCATACTGTGTCACATAATAACTGCATCATTTTACATTTCTACCAGGTGGAACAAGCATCTCAATTTCTCCATCTTTTCCAAAACTTAATCTTTTGTTTTTTAATAATAGTCTTTCTAATGTATATATCATGGCATTTCTTTATAGTTTTGACCTGTGTTACCCTAATTTTTGAATTTGGGCATATTTCAATGTGTATTTGGTCTTTTTTACATATTTTCATACAAATATCTGTTCAAATACTTTGTCTATATTTTAATAAAATTGTGTTCTTGTTATATTAGAGGAAATCTTTATGTATGCTGAATATTAAAACTTTATCACATATGTAATTTGCAAGTTTTCCTCTACCATCGGTTGCTCTTTCGCTCTGCTGATAAGGTTCTTTAAGACACAGAATATTTAATTTCAAAGTCTATTATCTACTTTTTTCTTTGCTGCCTGTACTTTTGGTGTCATAGTTAAGAAATCACTGCTGAACCCAATGTTATAAAGCTTTATTCATTGTATTCTCCTCTAAGAGTTTTATACTTCAGGTCTTTCATACATTTTGAGTTGATGTTTCCTTGTAGGATAGGAATAAACATTAATTATTTTGCATTAGATACCAGTTTCCCGACACCAGTGGTTAAAATGATTGTCCATTTATGCATTAAATGGTCTTGAAGTCCTTGCAAAAATCACTTGAAAAATACATGCAATGATTTATTTCTAGGCTATGTATTTCATTCAGTTGGTTTATATTTCTTTCTTTATGTCAGTACCACACTGATTTGATTACTGTTGTCTGGTAATCAGAAAATTACTGTAGTTTTAAATCAGAAAGTATAAGACCTCCAATTTTGTTCCTTTTCAATATTGTTCTGCTTAGAAGTCAATTCTTAATTTACAGATATAGCTTTTTCAAAGGATAGAGAATGAATTACTGTACAAATATAACGAAAAGAATGTGAGAATAGCTGTATTACCATCAAAAAACTAGACTTCAGTAAAAAAAAAAAAAATTAAGAAAGAGAAATATAGTGCAAATGAAAAGGGATACTTTGTCCAAGAAGATTTATCAATCCTATGTATGTACAGAAATAACATTAAAGCTTCATAATACATGAAGCAAAAATACAAAGAAATGATGTTAGGAAAAAAATCAGAAAAATCCAAAATTTTGATTGATAGAGCAAGTAGAAATAAAATCAGTTATGATACAGAAGACGTGAGCAAAATTGAATCAACAAATTTAGATGAAATTTATTACACAAAAGACCCCAAATCAGGAGAAAAAAACTAATCTTTCTTAGGTCCAGAAAGAACATTCACCAAGGTAGGTAGAACAAGGTAGGGAGAAAGGAGGTAGACCATATTAAAATTTTCAGGATGTAGTTACAGCAATGTTTAAAAAGATATTTTAAATAGTAAATGCTTATATTGAAAAAAATCTTAATATCTTAGTATTACATTAAAAATCTTAATATCTGAAGTCAATATGTTTTTTTACCTTGAAAAATAGGAAAAGGAGCAAATTTACCTCAAAACAAGCAGAAGAAATGGAATATTAAGAATGAGAACACAAATGAGTGAGGTTGCAAAAAAATATAAATTATTATAAATATAAATAATTCAATATACATAATCACTGACATTACAAAGATAATTAGAAGATATTATCAACAAATTTACCTCCATAATTGATAACTTAGATGAAACAGACACATTACTAAAAGATAATATGGCCAAATAGTATTCATGAAGAAACAGACAATCTAGTACCATATTGATTAAGGCCATAATTAGAAACCTTTCAACAAGGAAAATCACAGACTCAAATTCCTTCACTTGAAAATCCTGCCATTTATTTGAGAAGAAATTGTCAATTCTGCACAAATTCTTCCAGAATAAATGAAAATGTTCTAACTCATTTTAAGACTAGCATTACCCTGATGTGAAGAGTGGAAACAAGATATTTTAAGGAAAATAATAAGAGTATAAATAGGCTTTATGGACAAAGATGCAAAAATCACTAGCAAAATATTAGAAAATCAAATTCAACAATAAATGTAAAGGATAATATTCCATGGTCATGTGAAATTATGGTGAAAATGTAAAGTTGTGTTTATGTTCAAATGTCAATACAATTCACAGATTAAAAAAAATAAAGCAGAAAAATATATATCCCTCTCTAGAAATAGAAATAGCATTTGATGAAATTCAAAATCCACTAATGAATTAAAGAAAAACACAATTCCTAAAGCTAGAATGAAAACAGATATAGTCATGTAATGAAGATATTCACAAAAAGAAAAATAGAAAACAAGTCTAAAACTACATTTAAGATCACACTTCCTGGAGAGAATTAAATGTTTTTCTACTTAAAGTGGAAATAAGACAAAGAAGCAGGCTCTCATGATTCCTATTCAACATTATACTAGATGTTCTACAAATACAAGAACTAATTCTTGTTCTAATAAAACAAAGGGAAAGATTTTGAAAAAAAAAAGAAAATAATACTATTTAAGTTTGCAAACAAAATTATTGTATATAAAAACAATCTCAAAAAATGTATGAAAATAGTAGACACATGAAATTTTCTATTTCTCAAATATAATGTTTATGCATAAAATTGAATTTTATGTAGTAATAAAATTTTTCATGACCTATTATTTACAATACCACCTAACACATGAAATACTTTGATGTAAACACAACAAAATATATTTTCCTATACTTAAAACTGGAAAGCATTGATGAAACATAAATTGATCTATACTGTAGCTCAGTAGACTCAATATCCTTAAGATATCAGCTCCTCTTAAAATGATGTCATTCAATACAGTTCCGATCAAATCTCAAGGATTTCTTTTGTTTTTAGAGTTGGCAAAGTTATTCAAATATTTATATGGCA
Organism: Sciurus carolinensis; assembly: GCF_902686445.1. NCBI lineage: Eukaryota > Metazoa > Chordata > Mammalia > Rodentia > Sciuridae > Sciurus > Sciurus carolinensis. The sequence goes on from NC_062224.1 coordinate 95,841,769, forward strand.
AGACTAATTAACTGGAAGAGTCACAGGAATTTTCAAATAGAAGAACAAATTTGAAGAACACAGAATGCCTATTACTAAGCCTCATATGAAGTCCTGGCTATGAAGCCAATTGTTGGAATGAGAAAATATGCATAAATTGATACAACAGAATAGGGTTCAAATACAAACTAATAAATATATGACCAAATAATTTTTCTAGAAAGTGTAGAAGCAATTAAACAAAGAAATAATACAATTTTCAACAAACTATTCTAGAAAAATTGGACATCCATATGCAAAAAATAAACTTCTATCTCTGCCACTTAACTACATTTAATAATTAACTCCATGTGAAATTTCAACTTTGATGTGAAACCAAAAGCTATGAAACACAAAATAAAAATCATAAAGAAAAAAATCTTTGTTTTCAGGTTGCATAAAAGTTATATGACATCTCACAAACAATCCATAAAAGGAAAAATTATGAATTTAATTTTCAATTCATCCAAGTTGAGAATGTTTGCTCTTTGAGAAACATTGCTAGTAGAATGAAAAGGTAAACCACAGACTCAGGGAAGACATCTTCACAGTCATTTTTTTCTTATTGATGAAGTTGTATTTTCATAATATAAATAACAGATGATTTACTGAAATCTGTGAGACCAGTGTAGGCATTCAAATGTCTTTTGGATGTTGTCTACTGAAATCATGCTTATTTTTATCTAAAAATTTAGGGAAAAATGGCAAATTAATTGAAATTAATTTACAATCAAACTTGTTTTTTTATCTTAAATGTTTTTGAGAATTTCTGTAAGATTCTCATGATATCTACTATATTCTATCTGTACCTTAGTTTATAACAGAAAAAAAAAGGAGATTCTGCCTTGACATCTTATTTTATGCTGCTATTACAAAATATTGAAGACTGGTTAGTATATGTAGAAAAGAAATTTATTTCTATCAGTTCTGGAGGCTGTGGCGTCCAGTGTCAAGGTGCCATTACCTGGTGAAGGCCTTTGTAATGTGTCAAGGGCATCACGTGGTGAGACAGCAGGTGAGAAGCAAAGAGATAGTAGGGAAGCATGTATGTATGAGAGAGCTTGAGTTTATAACAAAACCACTCTTTAGAAAGTAGCCCGCTCCCATAGTGATGGGGTCAATCTATTCAAGAATGTGGAGCTCTAATAATCTAGTCATGTCTTCAAGGTCCTAGCTCCCAACATTCAGGAACTGAAATCTCTACACTTGTGGGTTTTGTGGGGACATGCAAACCATAGCATCCATGGAAAACAAAACAGTTGTGTTATTATTTCTAATTCTTTAAATACTTGATAACATCTACTGTTTGGATCACATAGACTTTATTATTTTTATTTTCTAGCTTTCACTCTGATTCTCACATTAGAGTCATATATGAATATATGTTTGAATATGAACGTTCAAAATCACATGCACTGTAACTTGTAAAAGTAAGTGTCCAAGATGGTCGATTTGCCCATATAGAAATTCAAACTGATATTAAATGAATTTACATCCTAACATACAAGAGAATTGTTTTCAAATAGCTGTTTCTTTGTCATGAAGCATGAAGCAAGAAAATAGAGCAGAGCCCTGGATAACTTATAATGTCATCAATTGAGTAATAAATAAATTTAGGTATTTTGTTTTAAGTTAGTAAGAATTTAGTGTTTCTTGTTTTTGTTGCATAATGTAGACTGATAGAACAGAATTCCAAATGAAAAATCACAATTAATGTTACACTTCATACCTGTGAAATATCAGTGCACATTTTTTTTTCTTTTATGACGTCACTTGGTTGGTTGTTTTATTGGGGACTATGAAGCAATCCTGGAATCATTTTATATGTTTTAGCCATAAACAGTCATAAACTGTAGGTAGCCTTATTCATGAGAAAGTCTTATGACTTAGCACTGAGATTAAGATATATTCAGGAATTTAAAATAATTTCTCTGGAAAATTTTGGAATATTAACTACATTGACTATTATACATTTCCCTTTTTACCAATTACATACATTCACTTTTTTAGTGACATTTACTGGGAAACAATGATTAGTGAAGCAATTTACTACTTTCCAAGAATAAAATTTTTAGAATTATATTTATTAAATTATGATGAGGATTTTCCTTTCAAATGGATGGTGATGTCCTTCTTGTTAACTAAAATCATGGAAAGTAATATCTTCAAATTCATATAGATTTAAAACATACTCATGTATATACACATACACATATTTGCTTCAGAAAAATACCAGTGGAAAACAATTTGATTTTAAAGCTCTTGGGGGAGATAAAACCTCTTTGCTTTATTTTTAGCATGCCTAAATTTTCAGGTGGATGTGGAAAAAATAAATGACTTACGATGTTCGGTTTGCTTAAAATTAACCTTGAATGAATGTTTCCATATGCCCTGAGTAAATTATATTTTCCATGTAATGGCCTAATAATAAATGAAATGATTTTTACCCAAGTACTCATATTCATTAGAGTCTTACTACACACATATGCCATTTTTTTGTATATTGACACTCTCAGTGAATTACTGTGGCTTGTTCTTCCTCTGTCCTTCGTTCCTTCTTTCCTTTTCTACTTCCTTTCTTTCATTTTCTTATTTTAGTTGTTACTTTTTTTCTTTTAATTACAGTTTTGTTACCTTCTTATGTACTCTGTGGAATGAAAATAATCTAGTGCTACTACCATGTTGAGGTCCAGAGCATGAGTTTCATACCATTCTTTTTAAAAAGTGAATTTGCAGTAGATTAGAAAAAGAAACGTAGTTTCACACAAATCAGAAACTGTACACAAAATTAATAACTGTGAGATGTTAGCAAGTTACTTCATCTTCTTCATCTTTCAAAGAACTAATGAATTTTATCCGACACAGTAGAGTGGTCTGTTGTTAAATGAGGCTGAAGAACAGATGTGTATTATGTGTGCCCAGGGTAAAACTCAAATTATTCAACTATGTACTTGGTGAAGATTTATCTCAATATTCCTAGTCAGTTTTGAATAGTCTTTAATAGTAGTCCTAACTTGATATTTAGAGAAATATCAAAAATATCTTTATACTTTTAATATATATTTACAATTCAATTTACATGGCTGCATTTTTTATTTTTTGAATTATAGATGTTTTCCTGAACCAATTTATTTCTAGATCACACATCTGTGGTGTGTGTGTGTGTGTGTGTGTGAGTGCCCATGTGTGTCCACATTTCTAGTCTTTGCTATGATGAAAATCAAATAATACACCAACAGAATGTGGGTTCTATGGTACTTAGAAAACAGTCTTTCTGTAATGGCCTGTAGGTGTTAGGCAATCAAACACTGTAATCATGATTAATTGCTAGCCAACTAGCAAAGAGAGCCCCAGATGCATTTAAATACAGATTTCAGCTCAGCACGATGTACAAATTGAAAGCTCTCTTCTTTTTTATTAGTGTGTCTATTAAAATAACTTACTATGCTGGTCTGAAAGCATTAAGTACCTACACGAATACAAAAACAAGTTTTAATCCCATTAATAGAACATTTATGTATTTCAAGATCTTTATCTTGCTAAATGAACTCTGCTATTTGTCTGTGGTGTTAAGGAAAATAGTGTTATTAAGAGAAGCTGATAAAAATAAAGCAAAAACTTCTTGACAGTTCACTTTGGATCTTAAACCAAAAGGGAAAACTCCCTTTCTCTATGGAAGGATCAGAGTGAATAGATTTCAGGAATGAAAATGAAAGAATTTCTCTTTCATCAATCTTCCACAAAGATTTGGACCCACTAAAACTTGGGCCTCCTAATACAGCAATTAGCCTAAATGTGGGGAAAAGTAGAGATTCATAGAACTAGAATAATGACCCAAATGAAGAAAATGGAAATAGAAACAACAGTCAAGCATCTTCCACATAGATGAGGAAAACAAACTAAAATGCCTGAACTTTTCGCTTGGTGTTCTCAAGTTTTGTTCAACTTCACATTTTCACTATGGAGATCTGTGACTGATCTAAGAATGTTTGCATCTCATGGAGCACACTCCTGTGTTTCTCACCTGACATACTTAACATGAAGTCCAGAGGCCATCCCTACCAAAATTCCAATATCTCTAGGATTAATTGTGTCAAGTGATGAATAAGCATTCATCCTGACACTAACTTGAATTATTAACCACCTTAAGCATTTATCTTAAGACTTTCAACATTCTATAGTTCAAACTGAAAAGATACCAGAGGAAAACCACTAAATTTTTGGAATATTCTCTCAGTACATATTAAATGTGGGAAAAAAACTAATTTAAGATCTTTGAAGAATAAACATGGAAAAAATTTATTTTTCACAATTGTACCTGTAGCAATAAGAAACTGGTAAAAAAATGTTTATATGTATTCTAGATCCTATGAAGTAATAATACAAGTTAGATTTAAAAAAATTTACACATAGTTATGAATATACTAAAGATCATTTAACAGATTCTGTCCTTGCAGGTTCAGGTTCTTTTTAGTCACTTGCTATGTGACAATTCAAATCCTTTCTGAAAAAGAGGGGACTTGTAATATAATACTAATGCTTGGGTAGCATGGTACTGCAAGACCTGACCTTTGCCCTCTTACAGTATAGCTTTATAAGTTACAATAAGGGGAGAAAGCAAGCATAAAGCTTTTCATAAAATTTTATTGGCAACCAGAGGAAGACCATGAGCATCAAACAAGAAGAATATAACTCTAAGGAATCCATCATTTTTTGTTATCTTAGTTATAAGGTAAGGGTCATCTTGCACTTCCCTGGAGAAACACTGTGTTAGTTAGCGTTTTGTTTCTGTGACCGAAACACCTGAGAAGAACAACTTTATGGAGGAAAAGTTTATTTTGGGCTCACGGTTTCAGAGGCTCTGTCCTTGGCCAGCCAACTCCATTGCTCTGGGATCAAAGGGAGGCAGAACATGATGGCAGATGGGCATGCTGGAGGAACACTGCTCACCTCATGGTAGCAAGGATGCAGAGAGAGAGCAAAAACTCAACAGAAGCACCAGGAATAAAATATAAACCCCAAAGACATGCCCCCAGTGACCTCCATCTTTCATTCATACCCCACCTGCCTACAGTTACCACCCCGTCCATTCAAATGATGAATCCCTCAGGTAGACTAGTCCACTGATTAGGTTACAGCTCTCAAGATCTAATCTACTCACCTATGAACATCCCTCAAGTAACACAGGAGCTTGTGGGGGACACCTCATATCCAAACCACAACAGAGAGAAGATACAGCAAGAACATGGCATGGAAAATATTAAGAACAAGAACGAAGTTCATTTCTCCCTTACTGAAGAAAGAGAGACTGTCACCCACCAGACCTCTTTGTAAACATACTGATGGAACTTACTTATAGAATCGGAGTTCCTGAAAAATGTCTTAAGTGTCAAAGTTCAAGAAAATGATTTATTTGTTTATTATTAACACTTAATAACTATACGTATTTATGGAATACAGTGTGATATTTCAATACAATGTATTCTGTTGAAGTCAAATTAATGGTGATTTCCATCTCAACATTTCTGCCTCTTGAAATCTTTAAGATTCTCTCTTCTCTATCTTTATAAAATGGATAATAGGATACTGTAAAAGACAGTTCACCTATGGTGCAGGAGAACACTAGAACTTATTCCTCCTATCTAACTATGTTTTGGTACCTGTTATCCAACTTTCCTCTAGCCCTCCTATTCTTGTCTCTAGTAATTATTCTGCTTTAAAATTGACATCTTTATGGGTAATAACTTAGCCTGAAGAAATATTAAGACAATTAAATGTGAAGCATAAATGTGAAATGGATTATTTGCTATTACAGACATTATTGTTGAGAACTTGAGTCAATTTTTCAATAGAATCTGAGGATTAGATAGTAATAGCTTTGGTCTTCTTTCAAATTTAGAGTATTGAAAATTACTTTAAGTAAAGAAAAATGATGTGCTTTGATGAATTGTTGTAAACAAAATAGGATCTATGCATTTATGGAGAATTGAATGGATGGTAGGAAAAGGAGAATTAGTTACGGAGCCATTTGTCCCTGTGTACTTAAAGAACATAAATTATGGAATACCCAGTTTGAAACTGGTTCTTACAAAACAGTGATTCTACACTTTGTGTTAATCCGACATGTGATTATTACTGCAGTGAGGGGACACTTAGAAGCTACACCTGACAGATTCGAGCTCCTCCAGAAACTATTGTGTCTTGCCTACCTTATGCATATATTTTTAATTATTAGTAAAATTGGTGTTGTGCAAGACCTACAATTCACATGAATTTTACTTTAATATGGTTTGGATGTGGAATGTGCTCCTGGAAGCTCATCTATTAAAACCATGATCCCTGATGCAGTGAGGTCCAGAAGTGGGGCTTTTAGGAAACGATTGGACTAAAGAATTCTGCCTTCAGTCCGTTGAATGGATTGAGCTGTTGTTAGTCAAATGAACTATTGGGAGGGGAGACCCAATTGGATAGGGACTTGCCTTGGAAGGGATTATCTTTTTCCTCTCTCTTCTCTCTCTCTTTCTCTCTCTCCTCTTTCTACTTTCTTCTTGATTGTTAGTAACTAAGCTACTTTCTCCACCATATCCTTGTGCTGAAATATTTCTGCCAGAAAGTTGGTCGACCATAGACTGAGACTTCTGAGACCATGAATCAAAATAAACTTTCCCTTCTTTAAGTTCTTGTCAGGCATCTTGACCACTGGGAGGATCCCAGACCTCTCACAAATACTGACATCTGTAAGTACTCAAATCCCTTATTATAAAGATTTAGTATTTGCAGAAAACTTACAGGGATCTTCCCAAAAGCTTTAAATTATCTCTAAATTGCTTGTAACGACTAATACAAAGTAATTCTCATGTAAATAATTGTTATACTATATGTTTGATGAAATAATGAGAAGGAAAAAAGTCTACACGATTAGTACACATGCAATATTTTTCAAATATTTTTGTTCTGTAGTTGAGTGCATTGTGAATGCCGAAGTTGTGGGCACAGAGGGAAATTATAAATGCATCTGGAAAGTGGGAGTACAAAAAGACTTAAAAAGACAATGAGCTTTTCAGATTCAGCAAGATATAACACAAGAAGGGTACTATGCACCTATTTTAGGGAATTCACACATCAAAAGGAAAGATGTTGAAATGCTTTGTGTGGAGGATCACCATATGACTGTCTCACCTCCCTTCAAATTTTGTATTTTTCCAGATAAATAAGGAATATCATCTTAACTATATTGTTAATATCCAACAAATCAAAATAAGGAAGGTGTTAATCAGTGTTGGCAGGAGTGTATATTTATTGCCTAATCACATCTCATTCAACAAAGAATTAGTTCAAAACCAATTTTAACATATCTAACTCTTGGAATTCAATCATTTTGTTCACAGTCTTATGAAAGAAAACAAATAATCTATGGAATGGAGTCCATAATGCATTTGTAACTCTTATAATAAAATGTGACAGAGCACAGAGATGGACATATGTTTGTGCATGCACACTTGAACTTCCAAAGCTACATATTACTTGCTGTGCTTTATAAGACCCCGAATGAAAAATTTGAATTAGAAATTATCAGTTAAAATAAATCTTTCAACAAAGAATTTGGTATAAATTAAATGTCATTCCAATTAGATAATTTTAAAAATAACACTATATACTATTTCAGCCAGAATATTTAATACATAGTAATACCAATATTTTAAAAAGCTAAAACAAAAATCTTAAATTGACCAAATATGAAGGGAGGAATCATACTCATTAATAATTTGATTCTATGTGGGACATATTTATGTTTGTATGTATGTATATATAGTATGGAAATTGGTTTACATAATTATACAGGTTTAAAAGTTCCACACTCTGCCATGTGCAGGCTTGAGAATAAGAAAACCCAGTGCTGTAATTTAGTATGGAATGGATGCTCGTCTAGAATTTTTTATTTTTGACAGTAAGTTATACTGAAAAGAAACATTCTAGTAAGAAAATCCCTTCCTTTTTGTGTATAAGGATCTCCAATTGTTCTGAATATGTGCACTCAATACAAATCCCAGCCTCTTGAAATTTAAGAGTAAATAAAGTGACTTCATATGCTGATTTCGGAAGTACTTATATTTCCTTTCAGTTTCCAAGAAATTTTAGAGATTTGAAAGAGAAGAATTTTCAAAATACATTAAGAATAAAACTGTGACCTCTGAAATGATTCATTTTCCATCTCTCCATGAAGTGAAAAGTCAAGGTAAGTAAATGTCCACCCTATATTCAGCAGACATTTTAGTTTCACCATGCTTTTGAAGAACTTCACAAAACAAATCCTTAAATCCCAGTATTGTAAGTTATCATCAACTCTAAAATATTTAAAATGAACCTTTTCCTAAACAGAAAGCGGAAGGATAAAAATGTGAACTGCAGCACTCGAGTTTTTTTGATAGTGTTTCCTATAGACATTGTTATGGATATCAAGTGTTCAGATCAACTGAGACAAATAATGCAGTACAGTGGACTCAGAGACAGTAAAACATTCAAACACAATTTATGCACATACGTGGCAGATTACAAAATTTCTAGAAATGAAGCTTTTATTTCCTAATCACACCTAATTACAACACATCTTTCACAGAGATTTCTGTCTCAACAATTCTAGGACTTTTGATGCTGCTTAACCTGTTTTACTTACCCCTTAACCTGTTCATTGTACTTGGTCTGTCGAGCACTTAAAAGAATTTTATCCTATGTATTAACACGTGTTGCATGTTGTTTATATTTCTTCTAATTCCATTATATAAAAAATAAATACAGATAAAAGGGGTTTTATAATTATATGTTATTTCCAATAAATGAAAAGTTTTTTAGGCTGATGTAGTGTTGCTTCATATTCTTTCATATCCTTTATGGTGTCGGAACATTTATCTCTCTCAACTGGGGCATGCATTTGAATGTTTATTTTCAGTCCCAACCCTAGTATTGCTTTCCATGAGACTGACTTCACAAGTTTTCAATGAGTCATTGCTTCTTTCTATGGTTTTGATGTAATTTGTCTCCCAAGAATTCATGTGTTAGAAGTGTGGTCTCCAGAACAGTGTATTAAGAGGTGGTGCAACTTTTAAGATGTGGAACTTAACATAAGATCATTAGGTCATTAGGGATACTGTCCTTGAAAGGAATGATAGTGGTCCTCCTGGGAACCAGATTACTTGCCACTGGAGTGGATTTTCATAAAATAGAAAGGACAGACCCTCCAGTTCTCTTCCTGTCTCACCCTGTGACCTCTCACTCTTCTCTGTTCTCCTGCAATGCCATCCATGGTAATGTGATGTGACCAAGGGGACCCTCACTAAAGGCCAAACAGCTGGGGCTGCCTGATATTGCACATTCGACCTCCAAAGTATGCTGAATTTTGTTTGTTGTTATTGCAATAGAAAATGTATTAATGCAATGCTCAGTTAAAATGTCTTTTGTGCTCTGGGATTAACAAATCAATTTTAAACCAGAAAGAAAATCCTGTTGTAAGAACTGAGATTTTTTTATTTCTTGTTTTTTATCTTAATCTTGATAATATACATTTTGCTAATATGCACAATTTTGCCTTTAAATGATCTTTTATTTCCCATCTTCATTTGAAGATTAAAGTTCATCAACTATTATTATCCCCTTTTAAAGCTGATGCTAGTTACCTGAGTGAACTCCAATGAACAGAGCTGCTTCCTGAATTCCTTTGGGAGTCTTTTCATTTCCTAACTGGATATCTAGTATTACTCCCCATCAAACTGTTCTAATTGTGTAATTTGTCCTGGATATGTATAAAGATTTGCAGTTCCATCTCTCTCTCTCCTCAATAACTGCTGTACTAAGGTAACTGCCTAAGATGGCATCTAACACACATTGTATGTGATGTTTCTAGCAATCTTACCTATATCCGTTCCAAATGTCTCTTGAATAAGAAATAAACTACTGTTAATTATATTATTATTTGCCTCTGGTGTATTGGGATAAAATATTTGCTAAATATTTGCTGACATCAAATAATAACTACAAGTTACATGTGCCTGTGGTGTCCATTCACAGTTAATTAATAAGAGTTTAAGTTTCTTCAAAAACAACAACGAAAAAAATCCTTTTCTGTATTTTACTTACAGTTGGATTTGCATTCATAGCTAGAACACAGATAATTTTCTTCCCATGGAATACTAATTATACACGTGCTGTTTTACATGAAAAGATCTTTGTTGTAGATGCAGATGCAAAGTTGTGTGTTGTCAGTTTTAACCCATAGCACTGTCAGAAACCACATTATGACTATCAATATGCCTTTGTGAATACATCTCTTTGGTTGCTGGCTTTGCTTCAACATGTCACCTCTGTAAGCACATTTCCTTTTTTTTTTTTTTTTTTTTTTTTTTTTTTTGATATGAAGTGAACTTTTGGAGGGACACAATTATAATCACAGAATCCTCTGTGTCTGTGAACTCTCCAATACTCTCAATTGGAGATATTTCTTTTGGAGGTTAATCTATGACTTTCAGAGGAGTTTGCAATTAATTTTGGGGAAAGATAAAGCAAACTGGCAAGAGAAAATTAACTCCATATCTGTCTTTGTTTTCAAACTTGGAAGAGTAAATAAATGTGAGACAGGTTCTAGATTTCTAAAAATTATATTTTCAAATATCAAGGATTTTATTGAAATTATTCACATTATATTGTGATATGATAATATACTTATTTACATTGTCCTCAAAATATTTTAAAATGTGTTGTCTTATTAAACAAATGTTGCTAACACATCTGCCACTTGCTGGAATCTCTGTGACACTTTAGGAGCATATGGCTTGAAAAATACCAAAAAATATTTCCAAATTATAAACAGATGTGTAAAAGATATTATTATATATCTTATATATATGTATGTATTATATATACATCATATATATGGTTTATTTTGAGAGACAGTCACAAAAATAGATAAAATGATAAATTTAGAAAGAACTTTTAAATTGCAAAAGAAATAAGCAAGGATCTGAGCTTAGGAATCGTGAAAGAAATCAGCTATTTTCAATGCAATGATTAGAAAGGTCACTGAATGAATTTACTAATTATGCTGATACTGATGGAAAGGAGAAGACAGACATAAAGCAAGGGAAATGGATAGGATATGTATTTAGAAAAATCTATGACTCTGGGATAAAATTGTTTTGGGGATGAAAAGATATATCCCTACTGTGGGGAAAACAGAATGTCATGAGATGAATTTGAAAAACAAATACAAGCATAAAATTGTGCCGAAGTTTTTAGGTCATGTTAAGACTTTTAGATTGTGTTGTTTGAGGTTAGCACATATGAAATTGCTACAATTTGATCATTACTTATTACAAAAAGAGTAATTTTATATGATTCAATTAATTATTGGACAAAGAAGGCATTGGAAGAACTACTAAATGAAGAAGACTTGTAATCTTTTGTTTATAAAGGTGAATCTTTTTTTGGATGGAAATATTATTAATCCAGAATAAGAAGTAAATAGAAAAACATTCAGGATGCTGTTATAGAAGTCTGTGTGAAAACCAGCAGATTGTATTAATCTGAGCTCAAAAAAAATTCAGGTATACATAAAGAGTATCTAGTGTGCTTTAAACACTATTATGGACATGAAGAAAAAAAATTCATTGCTACACGTAACATATTCTAAGACAGTTGTTTTAAACCAAGCTATATATTTGATGGTTCTGATGTAAATTTTAAAAAAGTATGGATGCATTACCTTTATCCCAGATCTGCTGACAATATGTTTTGCACACATGCACACACTCATGTGTGTGTGTGTGTGTGTGTGTGTGTGTGTGTGTGTGTGTTTCTGAAATGTTAACATTCTGATTGTAGTTCTGGTTAAAAGTCTTGAATACTTAGAAAAGCATACAGGTAAGTGAATAATTACAATTCAGTGTGGCAAATGGAATGACATAAGGAAACACAGAACTAAGGAAACTCATAAACAAATTAGCTAATTGAATAAATCATAATTACTGAGTGCTTTTTCCAATTTTTCAGCTGTGTACTTTGTTTCAAAAGTACATTTATCTTAAAAGTCATAAACAGCTCTTATGAAAATAAACACTAGTAAATCAACTGTGTTTGTTTAAGCTTTTTACCTTTTTAAATAATTTATGTTAGTATTTGGGCAAGGCCAAAATATTTCATTTGGATAGTACCATGATATGAAAATTGTATGCTATGCTTTAATAATTTATATGTGACCCAGAATTTACAAAGAATTTGAACTTTCGTCTTTCTGAGCACTGATATCAGATAGGATAGAGAAATTAATATTGTACTTATTTAGCAATTTATTCTTTTATTTGTGCTTTTTCTTCCAGGGTTTAGACAACCACTTTGTTTTCCTTTTAACAAATTTTTAATTAAAAATAAATATAATTCTAATGCATAGCTTTTAGTTGTCACACTATTGGTCTTATTCAAAACTAAGAAAAGGGCATGTTAAATTCTACTGTAGTGATGTGCTAGATATAGCATCTTGATCTGTCTCTGATCAGGCAGTGGTACTTCTCTTCCCAGTTCCACACTAAGTGAGATCACATTGGCATTGTTGGCTAATTCTATGTTAGCTTTTCATGTTTCTGTGTATCCTATGAAGAGAAACACTGACTACCTTTTCTTTTTTATGAATTATTTTTCAAGGATATTAATATTTTAAACAAATTTGCAAATCCTCCCTTCCCTTTAAGCAAAAGACAGGGTTATGCCTTGTGCAGTATAATAGAGATCATGTTCCCCTGAGACATTTTAGCTCACTCATTATTAAAGATCCCGATACCCTAAATAGACATATAGAGGCTTCTTAGATCTCTTTGTTTTGTCCTTTGGGATCTGAGATGCCGGGGATGGCACAAATTCTAATATTCTGGCAATTTCTGTTACTATGAGTAATAAACTGTCTTTGTCTCTGAATTGAAGAATCTCATATCTTCTGCAGCATCCATCAAAGTGAGACATGCTAATGTGTTTGATTACAAGTAGGGTAACGAACGCCCTTCACAGTCCTTGAAATTTGGAAAATTAAAATAGTCCAAGATAGAAATATTTGCCCCACAAAAATCATCAAATACTTCAAAATAGTGTTTTACTTTTTGTTTCTGTTAACCTTTTTGCCAACAAACCCTATTTGATTGTTTATTGAACAGTGTATGATTAACAAGGCTCTCTGCCATGGTTTCTGCTGCCTTCCAAACCTTCATATTGGAAAAATTGAAAGCAACTGACACATTCCCATCATTCCCATCAGTACCTTATTTTAATGTAAAAAAAAATGCAGATTTGGATTTCAAGTAGGTCTGAGTGTCAATCTGATAGTGTCCTTTAGGAGCTACCTGAGCATGGCATTTCATTAAACAGTTCTCATTTCAGTTTGTGATATCTGGAGGATTATCCTAGGCTCACAAATTTGTTTTGGAGCTTTTTCTAAATAATGTGTAGTTTGCAATATGAAAATTGTCTCATGCTTTAAGAGATGTTCTTTATATTTCCATTTTCACTCCCATTGTTTGTGTTAATGGTTTTCGTTGTGATTACTTACACAGTGTGTCAAAAGGTTGGCGCGCACTCTGGCCTCAGTGATTTGCTGCTGGGCCCACATTTGCCAGCACATATTTGTCCTTTCACCAATAGAGTAGATTTTATAATGAGAGTTACAAATGAAAAGATGACTATCCTCTCAGGATTGGTTAGGACTTTGAGGAAGAAAACCAAAAACATGAAAAAGAAGCTCCTGGTTCTTAGAATTCAACAAAAATATACACTTGTGTTTGTTTTAAAACTTCATAAAACAGAAGGGCCAAATGCTTATTTTGATATCCTTTCTGGAATCCTGAAACTTGTGTTTAATCAACAACTGGAAGACAACAGGAAGACTAAAGAAAAATTTAGAAATGGAGGCCACAGTTTAGATACCTCCATCTGCAACCACCTGTAAGCACATAGTCGAAACCTAAGTCAACCTGACTTCCCCAAAATGCTAGCTTTGGTCATAAATAAAATACAAAATGTAATTTTGACATCTTTGTCAACATCAGTTAGTGAAATTAAAGGAATCAGCAGTAGATGAATCAACTTAAACAGCTTTATTTTTCCCCAAAGAGTGTTAATGTAAAATAGCCAATAATAAAAAAGGTCAAAATACTTTCTCCTTTATGATTTATAAAGTGTGCTATTGATGCGTCTGGTGGACTTCTTCCACTTCCAGTTTTGGGGTTTCCAACTACTGAACTATTCTTCTGCATAAACAATAAACTTTTACAGTACCTAATGTAATTTTATTAATGACAGGCACTATAGTGACATTTAAAGTGAAACAATTAAAAACAAAAACTTCCATTCAGGCTTGTTTTTTATATGTAAATACTTGGTTAAAATTTATAAATATGTAGCTTGAAATTAAAATATCTGAACAAAATGAATGTTAAAATTCTATTTTTTAGTATTTTTAAATGTACCTATGCAAACTGCAGCAATGATTAATAAAGGTTGTGAAGGTTGATTATCATAAATATAAAATATTCAAGAAATTTTTGAAAAATCAAATTAATTGGGAACTCCTGTTCTTCCAAGTAAACTATTAAAATAATGAAAAAAAAAAACATCTCAGGAAAAAGTCTTTGTAAAATACTCATCAATAATAAGAAAACAAACAACCCAAGACATAACTGTGCAAAAATATCTGAGCAAGATCCCCACCAAAGAAGATATATTCAATGGTAAATAAGCATGAACAATGATGTTCAACACTTTATGCCATTAAATAAGTAAAAATAAAAATAATGATTAGATACCACTATAAACTTATCGTAACAGCTAAGATCTCAAACCCTGAAACCACCAAATGCTAGTGAAGATGTGAAGTAAAAGGAACCCTCCTTCATTTCTGTTAAGAATGCAAAACACTGCAATCAGTTTGGAAGAAGGTTTGGCTATCTCTTTTTAAAAGCTGCATGTAATCCTAACCATATTATTCAAAAATTGCAAAACTATGTCCACACAAAATCCTACACATGAATGTTTACAGCTCATTCATTTATTTGTTTATAATTACCCAAATTTGGAACCAACCAAAATATGTTTCAATAAACTGTGGTATATGCATACAATGAAATATTGTTCAGTGATAAAAAGCAAGATACATCCAGACAGGAAAACATATGTAAGAACCTTCAATGCCTATTGCTAAGTAAAAGAAGCCAATCACACCATATGATTCCAACTCTATGACATTCTCAAAAAAGCAAACTATGGAGATAATAAAGAGAGTAATGGGCCTGGCTTGACGGCCCATGCCTAACCCTAGTGACTTGGGAGGATGAGGCAGGTGGATTGCAAGTTCAAAGCCCTAAGAAACTTAGCAAGACCCTGTCTCAAAATTCAAAAAAAAAATAAAAAGAGCTGTGGTGTGACTCAGTGGTAAAGCATACCTGGGTTAGATCCCCAGTACGAAAAATGAAAAAAATAAAATAAATAATAATAATGGTTGCAGGAACTTAGGAGTTGGAGTGAGAGAGAAGAAGGAATGGATGAATAGGCATAGTGTGGAATTTTAGGGCAGTGCAGCTATTATATGATTCTGTAATGATGGATACTTGCCATTATACATTGATCAAAACCCATAGACTGTACAACACAAAAAGTGAACCAAAATGTATAGGATTATTTGTTGATAATAACATATCAGTATTTGCTCATCAATTGTGACAAATGTACCACACTAAAGTAATTTAATAATGAACTAAATTGAAGTGTTACTAGAGGGGAAACTGGGAAAGATTAAGAAAATACATGAAACTCTTTACTTTCTGCACACTTTACTATAAATCTGAAATTACTTTTAAACAAATGGCTCTTTTTTGAAAATTATGAGGAGGGAATTAAGTGCAAAATAATGCCATATTTCATTGTTTTCCAGTGCTGGTGTAGATGTTTCCTCCTTTAAAATCCAACATTTTTTGTAACCTAAAGAGCAAAATTTATCTATTGTGCTAGTTCTCAAATCAATAAACTCTTTTTCACAATACACTGCCATTTTAATGAGTTTAGCTTGTTTAATTCATCGTAGTTAATGTGTTCTCATCTACAATGGCTTTTCTCTGTGCTTTGATGCAAAGCATACCTGAGATTCCTCAAATGGCTTAGGCTAATTACTTATGGAACAGTGAAATGTATGAGAGCAGGAAATAATGTCCCTTATTTAAATACATTGGACAACATTTTGGTCAGTAATTTACTTACTTGAAGATGTATGATATTTGTGGTATGTGTACTTTACAAAGTATTTTCTTATGCAAGTCAATCATTTGCTATGTGAAAGTATAGGTTTAAACAGTGTTGAAAAATATTCTGTATTTTTAATCTTGTTATAATTTATCATATAATTAGTTAAATCAAGTTTTATGAAATTAATAAGTATTTAAATAATTAAAAAATCACATTTGTTATTTCTTGTTCTTATTATTATGAGTTCATTTTTTACTGTCACTGGTGCACATGACTTAACTATATTAACTGGAATGATTAAGATTTTATATTATCTTGAAATAGGAACCTATCATTATTAATTCATATATTTTCAATAATAAGAATTAATTCACATTAATGAGTTATGTAACTAGTTGAAGCTAAATAAGAAGCCAAAGCAGCAAATGAATATTTAGATTTAGAATGCCACATATTATTATGTTAGGAGGCAAAAATTTGAATAATAGAATTATTTTCATAAAAGTATGACATTAAATATGTGTATGTATTCTTTTCTAATTAAGGGTGATTTGAGTAATTTTTTTTGAAAAATATTTACTATTTCATATTGACAAACATGAATTGACATAAACTTCAGTTTTGGGGGACTAATACCCAAAATTTAAGAGACAGAATATAACATCTGATTTTCTGTGTATTCCTCCTGGACAGAATTCCCAGGTGTAAGCGATTTTCAGTTTTGAGTGTATCACATTTTTATTTCTATTTTTCCTTAACGGCATGTGTATTTCACTATATTAAGCATTTTCTAATTTTTCTGTAATATATATGCATATAATTGTGCACAATTTAAACTGTGACTTGCTTTGACATGATGTATATGTGTGGTTCATTTATGTCAATGCGCTGAACTATTTTTACACTATTTAGAATTTCCAGAAATATTATACAATGTGTACATTCTACAGAGAATTATCACTTGGGTTTCTTTTAATTATTATTATTATTATTATTGCTTTTACTAGAACCATTTCCATGAATATTCTTGAACACATTTAGTAGAATACATATGTGGGTGTTTTTTCTAGAATACATATTCACCAGTGTGATTTCTTGTGTCCCATTTTCTGTTTGATATTTACAGTCCAAGATGTTGATGTAATTCCCCTTGGTCCTTATTCTCATACACTCTGGATATGGTCCAACTGTTTCTCCATTTATTTCTGGGACAATGCACTGCATTGTAGTTTGAATATGTACTTTACAAATTTCAAATGAGATTACAATTCTTTTCATATGTTAATTGATGACTTTTATTATTCTTCATAATGTGTACTCATTATTTTGATTCATTATTTCACACTGAGTTATTTTTCTCTCAGTAAAAATCTCTATGTATTTGAATAGCTAATTCTTCATATTTTGTTGTTGTTGTTGTTGTTCTATTGTTGTAAAATGAATTATCACAAATCCAGCAGCTTAAATCAACAAACATTTATCTAACAGTTTCTGTGAGTCATGTCCAGCACTTCTTGCTAAGATCATTGTACTGAATTCATATGACTGAAAACAAGTAGTCAATGTTGTATGTCTTTACCTACAGGTTGAACTTGGAATCTGCTCTAAGCTTTCTCAGATTGTTAACAGAATTTATTCCTTTGGATGACTAAGGTCTTTGTTTTCTTGTTAGCTGTTGACCAGGGACCACTCGCATCTTGTAAAGGCCACTTGTCATGGTGTCCTCTCCATAGGCCTTCTCTAGAACAAGGTGGTCCCTGCTGCAAGTCCAACAGAAGTGCTTCAAGTCTAATAGAACAGTATCTTTAACTTCTTATTTGTTAGACCTCTTCTGTCTTTGAATTCTAGATCTTCTTTTAGAAGGGCTCATCTGATTAGATAAGACTTACCCATACTCAAGGGAGGAAAATTGTATAACACACAAGGTCAGGAATGTTGGTTTCCATTTTAGAGCTCTGCCTACTACTCAGTTACATACATGGCAAATATTTGCTCCCAGTTTCCCAGTTTGTGCCTCATCCTTAAATAAAGTTTCTTCTTCAATTATGTTTTGCTCTTTGTGTCTCTATAAATAAATCCCTCCTTATATAAAAAATTTTCTTGTGATTAATTTTTTTATGTGATTCAGTGGTGTTACATTCATGCTAAAAGTTTTACAACTTTGAGGTAAGTTTCCAAGTTACCACCTTTTCCCATCTGATGAACAATTCTTTCACTTTTATTTCCAAATTATTTATTTAGAGCTCTGTAATATATCACATTTTAATGATAAATGTTATTTTTCTGGAATAACTCTTTTGTTTGGTCTCTGATCTTACATTTTCCTTTTGTGAATACCACTTTGAACACTTGCAGTAAATACTATCATGAATATTTCTCATTAATTTGTTTGTTTTATGTATTAAAATGTCTCTTTGAATCACAAGTTCTTTAGAAGTGCTTTCACATTTTTAACTCTAGGGTTTCTGCTATTGATTTCTTACTTGCTTGATTATAATGAAAAATTGAATTTTATATGTTCCATCTTTTAGTATGAAAAATGTAGTGTATGTTAAGATCTCCTAGATATTAGAGAATTTGTCAATTTATATTTGCATTCCATAAATGTATCCTTTTAAATACATTTTGAATGAATGTAATTAAATTAATGAAAGTTAAAATTAATGCATTTCCCTTGCAAATTAGATCATGATACTATATTTCTGAGATTAACAGAATATTTTCTCGGGTTAATATTTGTTTATTTTATACTTTCATTTATTATCATTGCCTTATTCATGTTTTTAATTTTATATATATACTTCTTTGAGAAGAGCACATAGCTGCTTTTATTCAGTAGTTTTCTTTTAGAGTAAAATAATATAATGTGACAAATTAATATCAGCATATCAAGTTATGCATAATGATATAATCTTTTTAATCTTTTATCATGTTTCTCTTTTATTCTCTAGTCTAAGATTTTTTTTTAAATTTTTTCATTTGATAATTTTTTTCTACTAATTTTGAGTCACATACATTTTCAGTGTTTGGGCATTAATATGAATATGTCTTTATGAATATTTAATTTGACAAAGTTAAAAATTGGTCAGTACCCAATAGTCTTCTACCAAACAATATAGGATAGCAGAATTCTTTATAACTGATATGCTACTATTGTCCACTACTGTATTTTCATCTTGTTGTTTTAATGTCTCAAATTAGTACGTTTGTTATCATTATTGTGTAAAATCAATGTGTGTTTAGATATGCATTCCCCATGTTTATAATTTATTAGACTATGATATAAGGTTAAATCACAGTTATTTTCTTTAAATTTTCTGTTCTCTTGACTTACTTTTAAAGTTCCTTAGTGAAGAACTGTTATTAATAAACTATGTCAATTGAAATTATCTAGAATAATACAGCTGATAAATTGGATTACTTTGAATGTTCATTATTCCTACTAAATAACCTGCTGACAGCCTGCCATTACTTTGGGGGGATTCTGCATGCTCTCATTGATTTTTTAAGATATTCCCCCTCTTTTTGTAGTTTCAACACTATATTTATACAACTATCCAACTGAAAATTGGTTGAGATTCCTACATATAATTATTAATTTTCTAATCAATTATTTGAATTATATATCGGTATCTTCCTCACATTGTTTCACCCTTGGAAATCCACTGGGATTTATCTTAGTCATTATCATGATATTTTAAAATCTCTTAACTATTTATTCATATTTTCCATTTCTTTACTTCCCTGTGGTCTATTCTGAGTAATTTCAAATGATATATCCCTACTTTAATAAAAACTACTCTCTGTTCTATACACAACTGTATCATTAATATGACAATAATTTCCACATTTAGAAATTTTATTTACAGCTCTCTTCATCCTTCCAAATCCTTGGGATGTCTTTTGCATTTTCTTTATGCTTTTGACATCCTATTTTTGTTAAATATCATATATGTGAATATATTGTATACTGCATTTGGTTATGCCTATTGCTGGCAATTTGATCCTCAGCTTCAGTTGATTATCATGATTGATAGACTATGTCCTTAAAATTTTTCCAATTTTTGAATGTGAATCATAGTTTCAGAATTTTATTTATATATATTAATGATTACATGAATGGTGTGAATCTACATTGTGTACAAATGTAGAAATGAAACATTCTATCCCATTTATGTACAGTGAATCAAAATGCAGTCTGTAAAAATAAAAAAGAATTTAATTAAAAAAAAACTTTATTTATGGAAAGATTTAGAACGCTGATTAGAAAATTTGTCCTATAAATGAAATTTTGGTGTATTCTTCTGCAAAAGAGATGTTTTAAGTAAACACATATCTGAGACATTCTTGTTCTGCATCTTTGGTTTAAGATTATTTTCATCATATAAGTGACACAATGGCAACGTGTAGATAAGAATGTTTCCCCCTCAACCTGCAGTTCAGCTTAAAATACAAACTACCAAATTGAATCAACCTACAACATGCTAATGCTTTTTTTTTCTCATTTGTCATGTAAGATTTTTCTTTGGAGTTGTCTTCTATGATAATGAATTTGTGGTACTATTTTGCACTTTGTGCAACCCTCCAGCTCGGTTTGGGCAACCCTCTGGCTGTGTCTCCTCTGTCTTACATGCAGCTCATTAAGCTTTCTTGTCCATCAGTAAAAAGTAGATTCTACTAATAAATATTGCTAATAATATCTACTAATAATACAATTACTAATAAAACACTCATTTCGTGTTATTGTTAAAAAAAAAAGTTTTTTGTTTTTTTTTTTAAACACCCAGGGCATTTTTTTTTTTTTTTTTTTTTTTTTGAATGAGGAAAAGCAACCATGTTTGAAGCAAGATTTACTGTATTTTAACATTTGGAAGAATTCACATTCTGGAAATTTCTAAAACATCACAATGAAGAAACACATACAGAACTATGGAAATTATGTCATTTGTTACTACACTTTTAGGAACACATTGTGCATGTTAACTTCATGGTTAACTTATTTTCTCTTTTTTATACTTGTTTTCAGAGGTTTTAGAGTTAGAACTATATTTATTTTGGTACTTTCCTAAGATTTCTGTACTCCTAACAGAACCAAAATATAAACAATTCCATCTTAGAAAAGCTGACATAAAATCTAGATTTTCAATAAATTGATTTTTGTTTGCAAATAATTTCTTTGCTTTCTGAAAAACTGAATTGAAAACTAGTCCCCTAGGCACCTGGCTGATTTTTCCTTGTAAAGCTAATCTTCCTTGTGACAAACAAATGCTTCTAAATTCATGTTTACTTAGGTTTTATCTTTTTTTAGGTACCTGGCATCTTTCTCTAGAATGATTTTCTTTGAAGCATTTTATGGCCAGCACTAATAACCAATTGTTCTGTCACCACAATACATTCATTTGATCTATTAACCTTAAAAACCTGTATTACTTATTAGTCTTTTTATATAATTTGGAGTATCATTAATTTGGAGTATTGGTAAATATTTCACCTCTTGAGAGATGATGCATTCAATTTATATAGTTACCTAGTTTACTCTTTAAAATACAGGGATAGTAATTATTAATATACCATTTCAGACCACACTGTGGAAAATTGTTACTTGACTAATGTGAACACCAGAATTGATAAGTCATCCTTATATTTGTAATATTCCAGCACTTTCAGTGCCTTCCTATTTTAATCATAATTTCTTATACTTAATGCAAAACTAAGTGTTAATTTATAAGTAGTGCATTGAAGAAACAAAATTTCAATTATAAATATTCTTATAAATACTCTTATTTTTCTTCTGCATTTTTGTATTACAACTATATTTCATATACTTCATGTTAACATTATTATTTAGGGATATCATTGAGGATTTCAAATCCTTTCAGTGAAATGAAATTCTGTTGCTGCATTTGTTTCTAAAGCCAAAAATGTCATTGTGTGAGTATTATCATCACCATTAAGTTCTCTTTCAGATAGTCACTTTTTTCCAGAAGGTCAATTTATATGAACCAGTCAAAATATTCTCATGGCATGTATTTTAATTGTTTTTTTATGTGGGAACCTTGCAAATGAGCTTCCTTTAATGGATCTTAAAGAAAGTTCTAAATGTAATACAACAATGTAATGATATGAAATTTCCATATAAAACTACATGTTCATAAAGTCCAACAAAATTATCATGAGGATTCTTATAGAACAAGATCAATTAAATACATGGGTAGACTGACTATTGGTCAATTTTTACTAAAGGAAGTTAAAAACAATAGTAAAAACATACCCCCAAAGATGGCAAAGCATCACAGTGGACTATAATTACTAATTCAATTTGTATTTATTAGAGAGTAGGTCAATGTAACAGAATGGAGAAAAAAAAGCACAATTTTTAGATATGGGAAATTAGAATATATGATGAAGTCATATTTTACATCAATTTGGGAAAGCATAGGAAGATTGTAATAAAAACAAAACTTATTTTGTAATATGTATATTTTAGGTTTTATAAATACATATATCAGTTTATATAAGTACTTGAATATAATGCAGAGAAATGTACATGTATGTACATACATGTAAATAAACCTTAGAACAGTGGCATCTTTGATGTAGGCAGAATAACAACCCTCTGCTACCAAGATACCTACATTTGCTACATATTACACTGCTAACTTTGGAGGAGGATAGGGGCCTGAGCCACTGAATGCAACTTCCTAAAGCTAGAAAAGGGAGGGTAAAACTCTCCTTTATAGACTTTGAAAGGAACAGTCTGCCCAACTCACTTTAAATGTGTGGCTTAAGAAATATATATTGCTCTATGAGGGGTGGGAGGGGGCAAGAATGGAGGAAGGAGGGACAGTACAGAGGGAAAAGAGGGGTGGGAGGGGTGGGGGGGGAAGGAAAAAAAATAACAGAATGAATCAAACACCATTACCCTATGTAAATGTATGATTACACAAATGGTATGCCTTTACTCCATGTACAGAGAAACAACATGTTTATAATAAAAATAAATTAAAAAAAAGAAATATATATTGTATTTATGTTGATGAAAGTCAAACTTGTTAATTTAAGTTTGTGGTAACAGGGAACTAAAGCAACATTATGAAGCTAGAAACATAAACAAGAATTTACTTGGGAAAAAAACGAATATTTTCATGTGATAATTTTTAAAAGCTTATTTGGAAGACATTTTATACAACTATGACAAGTTTCCAAATGGAATATAGTTTTGTGACACATGTATAATACAAAAGTGAGTATACAGATTATACATAGAGTTCCAGAAAATAAAAATGGAATATAGTTTTGTGACACATCCATAATACAAAGTGAGTATACAGATTATACATAGAGTTCCAGAAAATAAGGTACAAGTCTGTAATACTTCAGCAAATGATATGATAATTATAATAGGAAATAATTAGGAAGAGATACATATTTTTTAAAGTAGTCAAATAAATTTTTAATAAAACTGCTATTTTTTTTTTTTGACCCAGAATCAAGTTGTGGAAGTTTGAATACTTAAATCAGTAAGTGTGTATGGTTGTTATTTTTTCAGAATTATAAAAATAGAATATCAGATGTTTTAGTTTTTGTACTATTAAAATGATATTTTAGTCTCTACAATTATACCTTATTTGATTGTCATTCATTTTACATATTTATGTGGTGAGATTTAAATACAAAATATTTGAGATTGTGAGAAAGATATTGTAGTCATCTTATGTTTATGAGTGAAATCAAACGTGTTTCACCCCAAAAGTTACTGGGAAAATGTAATAATAATGTAATCATTTTATTTTAAAATGAGTTTACATGAATGAGTAGTCTTCTTGTTTTTAAAAATTTGAGAAATGGCACAGAGACCCTGGGTGGAATCTCTAGCACTACAAAAAAAAAAAAAAAAAAAAAAAAAAAAAAAACAAGAAATGATTATGTGGGGAACAAAAATTTTACTTCCAATTTTATTTATTTTAAGCAATTAATAAAATTTTGGTTTTGTAGTTCTTATTTATAAAATAATGAAATTTATTATAAGTTAAACAGAAGAAAAACTTTTTTGCTATGAAGTGGGAAGGATTCATATTTGTAAAGCAAAAGAGAGACTACCATATAGGAAAGTTATAGGAATATAAAAGAAAAAAATCAAAATATTTTAAACTATGACATTTTTATTTTTATTTTTGCAATTTCTTAAAAGCTTTTTCTGTTTTATTATTATACCAAGGAATATTAAATGTTACTCCACCTTCAACTTTATCCAATGTCAGTATCTCTTTATTTTATTGCATATAAAAGAACTTAAACATCTGAGTGCGCCTTTCAATTAGAGTTGGCCTTTCATATCCTCTGGTCTTGTATCCATGAACTCAACCAAACTTAGATTGAAACAATTTCTTTAAAAATGTACTTTAGTGAAGATGTATAGACTTATTGTCCTTGTAATTAATCTATAAAGAATATATGCAATATAGTTCTTCTCATGCAACACTTACATTATTTTAGGTATTGTAAGAAATATAGAAAAAATTTAAAGCACATAAGCAGATCCATATAGGTTATATGAAATATTGTGCCACTTTATATAAGGGACTTGAACACCTGCAGTTATTTTAATCAACAAACAAATCTCCCATGCCTATCAGAAAACTACTATACTAAATGTAAGTTTTTCCAAAACTTGTTTTCTGGGAAAAAATTTAATTATCTTAATAATCAGTTTATTTATCTATCTAATTTATCTATCTATCATCTGTCCATGAAAATATAATCCATGGTAGGAGAAATTAGTGCTGTGAACATTATTGGGAAATGCAATGAATTGGGTTTTTCCACATGTGGTAATGAGTTGTATCTGGTCTTTCTGTTTTCAGTAGTTCAGATTTTCATCCTATTATGCTTATGTAAACCCATCTGAACTTAGCATAAAATACAGTCTTAGTAGATAAAATACTTACAATTAATGTTGGCACAAGAAGTTGCACACTAATATGAAAGTGAATTTTACCTTTATGTAAAGAATAAAAATGGGCAGAAGTTTTCATAAGTTAAAGTTAACTACTACAACATTTGAAAATACGTAAGAAAATGATATGAAGAGAATTTTATAATAGGCAGAAAAAATATGATGACAATAAAAAGTAGTTAATAATATTGTAGCACAACATAATTAAGAAGATTTTGTATTTTCAAAGGGCTACGCTTCTGTAAAAGACATTTTAATTTTAATTCCTCCTATCTTATTAACTGTCAAAATAGATGAATAAAAGAAATACTGTTTTTGAAATTAGATACTCTTTTTTACGTTTTCATGAATAATTTCTGAAGCAAAAATATGGCAGAGTCAAAAAATCTTAGATTACAATCCTGAGATTTAGGTATGTTTGAGAATATTTTTAAAAGTAAAGGACAATCAATTATTCACAATACTTATTTCACATGTATATTTTCATTTAGAGTTTTAATTTGATGCATTCTATTAGAAGAATCTCTTATATTTGAAACTATTCTTTATTTTATGTAATAATTCTTCCTGGACCATGATGAATTCTTCATTACAAAAATATTGGTATCAACTTCCTGTATTTAATTTAGGATTTTATATTTACAGTAATGCAGAAGATATGCATATCATTGTTACACCACATATTTTATGTAGTTTTAGCAATGAATTGCATCAAAGAGCACAGATTTGTACATTGTATCAAACTATGTCAGATTATCACCTGCATCTATAGTATTATATATATATGTGTATATATATATATATATATATATATATATATATATACTTGGAATTAAAATGATGCATTACTATAGTCTGTTTGGAGTTGTTATTGACCATTCTAGAATATGAATAACTTTATCGTTCTTCACATTCTTCACATTCATTTATTGTTCATAAAAGGTGAATTTTTATATGATTTTTAATTTTTATAACTATTTATCATTTTATATTTTTTGCTCAGTAGAATATAAATTTTATTCTTCACTGACTGGTGCTTTAGGAATATTTTATCAAATAAAGTTTTGATGTGACTGTAACAGGGATTTAATGCTATTTTTAGTGTAAAAATAAATTTTCTGACTGAAATTTTTAAATTTTTGTCTACTCATTCTGTATTAGGCTCTTTTTCTAGGTTTATGAAAATATTTTCGAATAATCCTCCCACATAACTTTTCATTATCATTAATCAAAATTCCCATGCAAACTAATTTGAAAAGTTTATTTCATTAATCTTTTATTATATACTTAAAATGTTTAATTTTTTGTTCCTAGGCCCATAGTTAATTATAGGTCTATAGGTTAATTAGATATCATACCTTTTAATCACTAGAAAATTTAAATTTTTTTATTTTGAGATGAAAGTAAGAGGAAAACGATAAAATGTGACCTTATTCTGTCATCTTAAACTAGTGTTAGAATGATTATGGACCTGATGGATTTGTTTCTTATAGTAGATATAAGTTGGATGCAAATACCACTGTAACTAGTGGCAACTATATGACATAGGTCTGGCCCATAAGCAAAGGTTTATCCAACGCATTTTTTTAATGTAACCTACTTGTGAGACCCTGACAATTTTGTCTGTTACCTTTCACTTTCCCCAATCTTTATGCAATATTCTACGAATGCATGAGACACACACTGTATACATATATAGTACACACACACACACACACACACACACACATTCACGATTATGGATATTTGTGTGGTAATTATAATAAAGGAATGCTGATTCAAAGCACACCTGACTTCCCTGACCTGGTCACCCTGTTAGCATTTGTAAATCAGCTAGTGAACTGTGCCAATAAAGTGTATTAATAATTATGGTCTGTGTGATATGGCTGTGAAATATATCATGTAAATGTGATACTAATAAAAAGAAGTTTTGTTGGGGGCTGTGCCAGCCAGAATGGCGCCTGATCACATCGGCAGTGAGGAGGTTAATTAACATAATCACACTCAGGTGATTTATCACTGGCCATATTCAGTTAAGTCCACCTGCACAACGCAGGCACAGGTGTTCCCGAGGGTGCCTGCTCGGGCCTGCTCATTTTAACCCTTGCCTTGATGGGGCAGCTGGCTCCTCGCCTGATCGCAACTGGTGTGGCCCCACCCTCCTCCTCCTGGAGGGAATATAAGCGGGCTGTGGGCAGAGGCGCAACAGTAAGGAGCAGCAGCAGGCAGAGAAAAGTGGCAAGAAGAAAAGAAGCAGCGAGTAAGGGCAGCGGCAAACAGAGAGAAGCAGTGCACCTTTAGCAATACTCCTAGCACACACCTTTAGTTCACAGGATGCAGGACGCACCTTCAAGAAGCAGCAGAACTTTAAGAAGAAATAGATCTCTGATAAGCATAGAAGCCTCTCTTTCTCTAAAACTTTCTCTCTAAGCAAAGTCTCTCTTCCTGATAAGCAAAGTTTCTCTTCCTCTAAGCAAAGCCTATCTTTCTCTCAAAGTCTCTCTTCCTCTATAAATTAGTGAATATAGGAAAATAGTTTATTTCCAGGCCCCTCTGATAAATACCTGTGCAATTGTTGCTGTGGGCGGCGACAAAGTTTCTTTCCTTGTGCTTCCAGAAACAGTGAAGAGCAAGTCCAAGAAATATGCATCAGTGACAGTAATGAGTGGTGATTAAGACATTAGAACCTGTAGTAGCAGAGGTCTGTTAAGGTTCCTCTGTGTTCTGATTTTCAGTTTTCTACCAATTGACCCAAGAAAATCATAAGAATGATGAAGGTCTATGTTTTAAATTTGAGGAAAGAGAATGAAGTATAAAATAATTATTCAAATAAAAGGAGGGAAAATTTAATCAATTAAATGTTATAGTTATGTCCTTAAAATCCTACCTGAATTTAGTTTTCAAGTATGAGAAATAATTATGGTTCTGTGTTCAATTGCAAATTTATTATCTGTTGGTAGTTTTAAAAACAAATTAAAAAAAAAAAACAATAAAGAAAACTGAAAATAATTATCACAAAAAATAGATTTTAAAAGTACCTGTAATGAACAACAAAAAGACAAGATGTAAAGTGATAGAGTAGACTAGATGTGAATACAGGGAGCCCTAACATCTAGTTTTGTTAGAATTTAGGAAATGAATAGTAGAGAATGAAGTTGGAGAATTAGGGAGGACTCTTCCTGACTGTGCAGAGTAGTACTGTGTAAAGAGCTACACAAAGTTCACACATTTGTAATAATCATGATATACTTCATCCTTCTCAGTTTAAGATTGGCATCACTTCTTCTGCCAAACACACATTTCCCCTTCTCCAGAACAAGAAAAACTACCTGGGATAAGCTAGGTTAAAATATCTGAATGCCTCCTTTCTTTAAGAAATGTATTCTCCACTGTATAGTCCATGGTCTTACAAACCATTATTGTACTAATGTAAATAATCACCATCAAGCTGGGTGTAATTCCAGTGATTCCAGGAGACTGGGGCACCGTAAGTTCAAAGCCAGCCTCAGCAATTTAGTGAGACCCTAAGTAACTTAGTGAGACCCTGTCTTAAAATAAAACATAAAAAGAACTGGGGATGTGGCTCTGTGGTTAAGTACCCAGGGTTCAATCCCCAGTACCAAAAAAAAAAAAAAAAAAAAAAAAAATCACCTTCACTCAAATTAAGCAACCACTCCATCACTTCCAGATATGTACTGATATGCCATTGTACCTAAAACCTAATGTCAGTTTAGATCCAGTTAAAAGCAATATATGCATTTATAAAATGGATGGGTATTTAACAGTCTGTGCTGACAAGTGCACTTTGAAAATATAAAAAAAATCCTAAAATTATTCTAGAATGATGCAATGAAAATTATCATTATTATTCTAAAATTTTACACTTCTGAAGAGCTAATATGGGTTCGCGGCATATATCATACCTCAGTGTTACTCAGCTTTCCACCACTATAACAAATACTGAGGTAATCAACTGGTAAGAAAAGATTCATTTTGGCTCACAGTTTTTTTATTGTAAACAAATGGGATACATGTTGTTTCTCTGTACATGGCGTAAAGGCATACCATTTGTGTAATCATAAATTTACATAGGGTAATGTTGTTTGATTCATTCTGTTATTTTTTCCTTTCCCTCCCACCCCTCCCACCCCTTTTCCCTCTATACAGTCCTTCCTTCCTTCATTCTTGCCCCCCTCCCTAACCCTAACTCTAACCCTCACACTAACCCCTCCCCACCGCCCATTATGTGTCATCATCCACTTATTAGGGAGATCATTCGTCCTTTGGTTTTTTGAGATTGGCTTATCTCACTTAGCATGATGTTCTCCAATTTCATCTATTTGCCTGCAAATGCCATAATTTTATCATTCTTTATGGCTGAGTAATATTCCATTGTATATATATATACCACAGATTCTTTATCCATTCATCAATTGAGGTTACAATCCATGCTTAGAAGGCCTCCATTAGTTTTGGTCCTGGGCCACTCAACACATCCTCCTGGATAATACCTGGCAGAGCAAAGCTACTGACCTCAAAGCTGGGAAGTGAAATAAAGAGAAAATGGGGGATTCTGGGGCTCTGCTATCCCCTTCAAGGACATACCCACACTGATCAGAGGACTTCCCAGGAAGCCCACCTGTGGAATGTTTCCCTTAGCTCCTCCCACTAGCACCGTGGATTAGCGGGGTAAGCCTCTAACCAGATGGGCATTTGGGGGACATTTGAGATCCAAACTGTAACAATCTCTATGATATATAGCCAACATCGAAATGAAAATTTTGCACTTGAATCATCTGAGTGTAAAGTGTAGGGAATAAAAGGCCTTTTCCCACGATCTCTCTTCAAAAGGGCAAGCTTTGCTTTCAAGAATGGCTTTAACAGTTTTATATCTCTAACTTCGCTTCTAATTGAAAAGCTACAAAAACTGCAGGCTAAACAGCCAGTAGTTAATGATAACTGAAGATGAAGACATGAAGAGTAACACACACAGGTGAGGACGGCTCTCAACTGGCAGCACTGTACTGTGTTCTGTGTGACCCTTCTACCTTAAGTTAGTTGTGCAAACTTGGCAAAAGCACTTAGACCTTAAGGTTTCATCTTCTGACTCTACAGTGAGACTGGAAATAAAGTGTCATCACGAAGCGAGATCACAGTTTCTGGAGTTCTTTTTCAAACTTAGGACCTGTAGATTCATGAAGCCCCTCTGAAGGTAAGGGCAATACCTTCCAGAATGCTGTGAGAGAACTGGAGTGCTCCTGGGAACACAACTCTCTGATTCCACCACTAGCTGGTTCTCTCTGAGAACCTTAATTCATATTTCCGCACATCGTTTCCCTTACTTTTCAATGGGAAAGGTATAATAAAGCAATATTTTTAAACTCTTTTGCTCTAGGCAAAATATTCCTACTACTAATTAAAAACGTATATTTAAGCTCTAATACTTGAAAATTTTAAAGTGAAGTTGATCTGGAAAAGTGGAATTGAAATACAGTGACTCAGCCCCCTACCCCGATGTGCAGATGCAGAAACCCCATGAATGACTACAGTCTACATAATTCCACCACTTTCAAAGCTGATTTACATGTGATTTCCTTAGCTCCATTTTATTGTGTCAAGTCAGATAAGTCTTTATTCAACTCTGGTATCCTAAGTGAAGTTTTCATGAGTAGAAGTTCAGGACCTATTGGAACCAATCTGAGAAATTACTAGAAAGCTATACAGTTCTTACCAAATACTTTCATATTCTACCTAGAAAGTGCCAAAGGGCACTCTGAGACCTCTCTAGGATTCAACTCTTTCTTTCTCAGAAACAATGGCACCTTCTACTTGTAGATAAACTTTTCCTCAAGAGATTTATGACCATCCACTCTTCCTAGAAGGTCAAAGCTGAAATGGAAAATTCCCCAGGGGAGACACTACAATGTAATTAGACAGGTGTTTTTGTCCTGAGGATAAATACTTTTGAAGATTTTCAGGTTATTTATTTTGAGACAGGTAGGTTTTCTGCTATGGCTATGGCTATCAGTCTATCAAAACAACTCCTAATCACATTGTCTAGTGGATGACAAAGCCTCTCTTGACACATCTCTTTTCTCACCTTGAGGTCTTTTGCTATCCCGCATCTCAAGGAAATTGGTTCTCTGCAATCTATAACTAAGAGGCTCCAGAAATTATGAAAAAAAAATGGTGATTAAAATTTGACTGTAATTTTTCAAAACAGTCTGGTGATTATCATTAGTTACAATAATTAAAAACTGACTATAGGTCATTAACTAGACACATTAATTCAAAGATTAAACTGGTATTTAGATGGATATGCAATATACAAACTTCAAAGGAAAATTTAAATCTCAAATGTAATGACTATTAAAATAAAGGTATTTTAGGCCTCAATTTTTAAAAGCATTTTAATTAATATAACATCTCAAACTTACTTGAGAATAATAGAAGGTTTGTGTCTATATACATACTTTAAAATAAAGCACAAGTTAGCTACTTGATTATTTAGTATTTCAGTTGGTCTTTAGAGCAAAGAAAAGATGATCATTACTAAAACATATTTTGACTTCACTGAGTTTTAAAAAATTTTAAGAGAAAGTTCAGGTAGAAGATAAAACATTAGTAGTAATGCATTTATACTTCAGAGGTTGATCTTTCTGATAATATCTGTTTAAGCAATATAATATTTTCTTCATAAAAGAGCTCATTCTTTATTTCTTCTATATATATGTACACATGCATATATACATACATACGGGTACTTTATATATATAAAGTATACTTTTTATATATGCATATGTGTATGTGTGTATATATATATATATATATACACACACATATATATATATACTTTATATCAGACAGAAAGAAGTAAAGTCCTCCTGGATGATACTGGATGATCTTTGTTTAATAATAAAATACCTCTCCAGCAGTAAATAATGACATCTACTAATTATATTTAACTTAGATATCCTATGCTTTGAAAAAATATTTAGAAATTTTTAAACCAAAAATAAATGAATTTAAAAAACAAACTGCTAAATCATTAGGGTACTCTACGTATGCACAGATTCGCTTTAAGAAGAAATAGTGTTATAGTGTTATAACTGTTAGAGTTATAGTCATTGACTTTATGGAATGCTTTTTCTTCTGAGAAGTTTCATCTGCAGCTTTCCGCTTGATTTTACATTCACCTTTATATTGCTAAATATCACTGTGTTAAATATTCAAAGATGATTGGATTGAGAAAGTTACAAATGAAATTGTCCAAATAATATGTAATGTCTATCCTTAGTCATTGATTGAATTAAGTAATGCTCAAACAACATGCAAACTACTTTGTACTGTGACATAAATTTGGGGGCTTGCATGTTAAATGAAGAGAGAAGATGTTTACCTTTTCTTTTGGATGATGTTTTGCTTTGCAGTTAAAATTTTTTATTTATGTTATACATGTTTGTTTGGAACCAAGATGCTAAATAGGTACAGAAAAGTACACTACGATTTAACACTAAAAACTGCTTTCCCCATTGTTGTCTGAATATTGGAGGTCTCCTATAATAAGTCTACAACCACTGAGTTTGAGATGCATGTACTAAGCTCATTTGTGTTTTTAAAGTATCCTAAATCTGAACATGTCCTACTCATTAACATATCAGAGCGTTTTTGTTCATTATTATCAAACAGAAATTATGGACAAGTCAATTTGGTCCCTTTATCTCCAACTTAGGATAAAAAATGAAAGGCAAGTAGATGAAAACAAGCAATGATTTTGGACGTTTTGCAAAACATAAGAAAATAAACATCCTCCCATGTTCAGAAGATGGGAGCAGTTAATACAGAATGGAATTTTACAAAGTGTAGTCCACATACCAGTGTTTACCTTCAAAGTGTTGACTGTCCTGATGAGGTAAGTAGAAATTCCACAACTCACTCTCTTTTGCTAAAAAATCACAAACAACACTAAGGTCTTGTTTCCATAACCAAGAGGCAAAAGTGAATTTTTGGATACAAATGGCAGACTGCTACATGTGGCAAATAAGAGAGATCTGGATATTTCCCACAGTTGGGTGGATGTTTGTGTGAACACACTAGCCCTCTGCAGGACAGAGGGAAATAAGCATGCATAGAGCTCAGCCAATCACATTTGTGAAAATGCTTTCAGTATAAGAACTTCTTTAGCAAGTTTCTCATAATGATTTTTAAAGAAGAGGTTGAAGATTTGATCCCCAACTCTGCAAAAGATTAAATATATAAAATTTAAAAGATATTTGAAGAACTATTTCTGGGGCTGTGGGTTTAGCTCAGAGTAGAATGCATGCTTAGCATGAGCAATGTCAGCTTTGATTGCTAGCAGTTAAAAAAAGAAAAACCTGAATGACCAATGTGATTTCAATGTATTGGCAGTAGTCAACTATAGACATAAAAGCTGGTGATAGAGATGGAGTTACTGACAATCTTATGTCTCAAGAAATTTGGAGATTCAGTGAAATTATTTGTTACTAGATGCACTCATTTTGTTATTGATATACTAACTGTATGATCAATATTTGAAATATATTGGCAGCAATATGTTAAAATGATTACATATACTATAATAATGACTATAAATTAATTTTCAGGGAATCGCATAGATGTATATTCCTTACACATGAGGCTCAGGCTGCTTGATAGTGACTAAAGCTGTCCTTGCCGTGAGACACATCTCATTTAAGAAATTGGCAATAATCATTTATGGAGTCAAAAATGCTGAACTATTTTAAGGATAGACTTCCAAACACAAAATCAAAACCAATTAGATATTAACATTTAAATTAAGAACTTGTTATCTAAAAATTTAGCTTTCACCAATGAAATAAACTATAAAATCTTGTGAAATGAAGTTATATTTGTCTTTATATTTTAATCTTAAAATGCCAGAAGGATTACAGCTGTAACACTATGAAACGTGAAATTAATTTACATAAATATGAATACAAACATACACACATTTACAAGCATATATTTCACTTTTGTGACTAACACCATAAATTTAATTGTCATTTTTCCTCTAATGCCAAAGCATCTTCTGGGCTTTTTTATATAACTACAAAACTAAATGCAATCTATCATTGCATACCATCTTATTATACAGTCTTTTAAATTCTTTCTCCATTTTACTTGTTTATCAGTAATCTGTAGACCATTATATTTAAAGGATATTAGTGATATAATGTCAAAGACAATGTTTAAGTGTATATTATATTTTCTTATTAGAAAGTATATATTTGACTATATGTAGTTGTTTGCCTTCGTATATCCAAATAAGATGATGGAGGGATTAGTAGATGCACAAGAAAAGTTTGATAACATGGAACATAGAAAACCAAAGGCAAATAAAAATTAAAAACATCATGCTAGATAGGTATTTTGGTATTAATTGACAATGTTTAATATGATTTTGTCCCTAAAGAGAATGTATATAGTATAAGAATAGACAAACTTTAAAAAACTGCTCAATTTAACACACACATGTCAACATATTGAACAATTTAGCCAATTTTGATAGTAGAATAAAATCTGTTCCTTTTGAATTGAATGATTTCTGAATAGTAAGTTGATATTTGTAGTGAAGATTACAAAACAAAAGGATCAAAGATATTTTTATGATGCTCTTATTTTCTTCTAAAACAGTTGCTTGACATTTGAGCTGTTTCATTAGCCATTTCAGGTTACAGTAACTTTGTTCATTCAATTTGAAAAACTGAATCTGAAATTCCACAGTGTTCTCTCAGAACTAACTTGGAATTTATTTTGTTTTAAAAGTTTTTAGAGTAACTTATAGCAGCTCAATTCTTCCTTCACTGGGGATTATGAAAGACACACTAATGTTAATTTTCTAACACTGTATATAAAAACTCCTCAAACATTTCAAACCTACTTTATTTTTTAGTAAAAAAAATCATTGTCTTTTCAAGTAAAACAGGTTAGAACAATAATGAGACAGAGCCGTACTTCTAAGATTTTCTCTGTCCAGAGCCCTGATGGAGCACAAGGGTGATGGCACACTGCTGTCAGGACATGAACCTTTGTGTCCCGTCAGGTCTGCACTGGGCACCCTGTTGTGATGTTTGTTGTGATCACATGCATTGAGCTCTGATGCAAACAGTCAGCAAAAGCAGCACAATTTTGTTTGGGTAATGTGAGTTTTCCTTCACCCTGGGTCTCTTGTGCAATATAGGTTCAATATAGAAAATTTGGAAAACATGATTTTAAAAAGTCAAAAGCAAAACATCATGCAGAGGTAATAACCATTATCAACATTTCTCCCTGTCTCCTTTCAGCTTACTTGTGTATAAATATGCAAATTGTTTTATATTTATATATATATATATATATATATATATACACATATGTATACACATGGTGTTCTATATTCTGACTTACAAACTACATTTAAACACAGTGAGTTTTGGAGTCAGTAGGCATTTTAGTATCGGTTGCTTTATCAGGTCACTCCCCCAAGCAGTTTTTAATCTGTTGAGGATGAGGATAGAAGGTCCAACTGCCTGAGGCAACTGATGGAAGCACCACTATCTGGGGAAGAGTTTTTAAGAGGGATAAAAAAGTCACTCTATTTCATAAACTTTTATAAACTCGACATTTGCTTACTGACAGAAATATAGATCAATATGATTAGAAGACTTTTGTGCATGTGGAAAACTCAAAGACAATAAACTCCCATCTTTGCAAACACTACATAATACCTTTCATGTGTTGATGGAGATCGATATATAAACTGAACATGAAAATGAATAGGTATATTCCCTTCTTGACAAAGGAGGCTAATGGAACTTACCCAACTAAAACTTTTCACATTAAATTGAAATTATACCTCTAAATCTTGGAGGTAGTGAAAGCTAGGCATACCTCTTCTTTGTAAAGACACTGCAAAAATATTGGCCAAAGCAAAGATTTATAAGATGTCATTGAAAGCATTCACTCTAACAATAAAGAAGACAGCAGGATGGTGAAATGATGGTTGGGATTTAAAATAAATCACATGGTCCTGCAATAATTCCATAGCAGTTAGATCTCCTGTACCACACTGCATCTGGCATCCCATCATGTTGTATTTTAAGAGAATAATTGTTCTTCATAGGTATAGCAGTTCAATGTTCAGAGTTCGAAGTTATAAGGAAATATTAGGGGGAAAAATGTTCACTGAAAAAAGAGGAAAGATTTAGTGTGGTAAATACATTATAAATTTTTGAGAAGATTGGTATTTTGCCAGCATACTATTTAGAAGTTTAAGTTAAAAGAATCACAAACAGATCAGAAGGACTGGTTTTTATTTTCTATGAAAAACTAGTAAAGACAACCATAGTTGATCCAATTTTGCTTGGTTATGATTATCATGGAATTTTCTTTTAATTATTATTATCCTGATTTTAGTATTTTTTTTTTTCAGAAGGAGAAATAAAACTGACCAGAATGATGAAAATTTCTTTCTCTTCATGGAATCGGTTTATCATATGCTTTATTTTAGTTCAATGGTCTTCATTATAAATCAGTTATAGGTAGTCTTAAAACTTCATGAGAAGAAAAGATTATTGAAAAAAAAATCATTTAAATGTGTGTTATCTGTCTTATCTCTAGACTCAAGTGCATTGCATTGATAGTTGAATTTTGGCCAACTCTATTTGCATCATTGTAAAGGATTGAAAAGTCCCAACCCCAAACCAAATTCATGTCCACCTTGAAATTCAAAATGTGATTTTATTTGAAACAAGTATTTGCATCTATAACTTGCTAAATATATTGAGATACAGTCATCTTAGATTTAAGTTGATTTCTAAATGTAAAGGCTAATTTCTTTATAATGAGAAGAAACAAATATGAGGAGAAAACTAAGTGAAGGGAGATGAAAAATGGGGCACCACAAATTGCTAATAGCCACAAGGATGTATAAGGAAAATTAGGTAGGTTTGGATTCAGAACCTTCAAAAGAAACCAACTATGCAGACTCTTTGAATTCCAATTTTTGTTCTCCAAAACTAAGATAATAAATGTACATTGTTTTAAGCTGCCCAATGCATGGCACTTTGCTGCAGTCACCCTGAAATAATACAATCATTACGAGAAAAAATCATTAAGCACTTACTCATACATGATACCTGATACAAGACAAATAAAAATTTAGCCAATACTATTCACTGAACCATGTATCTATAATTTTCAAGATCTTCATAGAATAATTAATAACAGGTAATAGAAGCAGTTGATGTATAGTGTCCAATGATATACAGGTAGTGTATCACTTAACTAGGTAAGAAAGAGGGAACCTCAGACTCAGACTCGTCTTCACTGGACTGAATTTTATACACACACACACACACACACACACACACACACACATACACACTTGCACATATATCTTATTCTCTTTATCAAAACTGACCCAAGTGTACAATCATTGGGATTTTGGGAGATAGGCTTAAAACAATTCAAGATTATTCACTGTGAAAATCTTGATTCAGCATTATAGTGGAGTTTCTAGCTAGTGCAATAAGAAAAGAAAAATTAACTGTAATCTGAAGATTGAAAAGGAGAGCATCTATCTGTTAATTTTCAGAGATGATACCAATGTCTGCACAAAGTATCCAAAAGTCATCCCCCTGGTGAATGCCAGTATATATGCATATTTAGCAAGATCACTATATTTGAGGTCAATATAAAAAAAAGACTGTAATTTTAAAATCAGCAATTCTTCTGATTCTCTGGAATTATATTATAAGACTTTTTTTTTTTTTTAACCTTCCTTTCCTAAATTCAATTTCTTTAGACTTCCAGGTTGGAAAGTTCCCTGGGTTTGGGGGACTGTTCCTCCTTGTCAATGCCTTTCTTTATGACAAGAAAACAGGCATTTCTAAATCATGCTGGAACTACTCAGTCTCAGGAGAGGAGGGTATGAAAACATGGTTACCTCAGAAACCTGGTCCTGGATGCTCCCATTAGGTGTTTGATGAGAACAACTTTGCAAACAACTGGCCACCGTTTTTTGTTTGTTTGCTTGTTTTTGTTTACCAGAACAGGAGCTGTAATGTTCTTCCTCCTCTGCCACTCAGATTTGCATTATCTAGCCATGGACTCAAGTTCTCCTCATCTATAATTCAAATTTTTTTCAAATACTCACTAAGGTAGGAAAAAGCAAAATGATGTCTTTCTTTTTCTGTATATGTGCTAGGAATGTCCCTGTAGCTGGTAGTACTCCTTGTACCTATGGTATTACTCCTATGCCATAAATGCCAGGGCCTCCAGTCCTGGATCTTACATGTCTGCCACCTGATACAACATCTCAGAATCTCCCAGGACATCTTCAGTCTGTTGCTCTGTAACACTTGGTGTACCTCCCTTTGCTGAGTGCAATGATACCACTGAAAATTTTTTTCTCCATCAACAAAATCAATTTTGTATTGATAAAAGAGAAATATATGAGAATTCAGAGTTTTGTATTGATGAAAGAAGAAATACTTTCTCAATAATAAATGCCCTTGAAATTCAATGAACTTTTTAAATGCTTATTTCATCAATGACTTTATAACAAAAGAGTAATGTTATTTTCCAAATTAAAAGAATCATTTATACTCATTGCTGATTATGTGGCATGCTTTAAAATATCACCTTGGGTAACACTTGTAGCAATTTTGTGAGGTATTTATTTTGGTATCATCACCATAAAACTGGAAAATGAGGCATAGAAAAAACATAGAAAAATTGTTACCCAACATTTGTTCAGTCATTCTGTGAGCATTTATTGAACACATACTGTTTGCTAGGTATGGTTGTTGGTGTTGCAAATGAGTCCAACAATCGATAGTAGCCTCTCCCCTAGTGTAGTTTTCAGCTTTAACATGAGACTTTTCAGATCTGATCACAGGTAGTCATTAATTCCAAGGCCAGTGGCTACTGTGATATCCCTTCTATACTGCTACATTCTCAGATCTTCCGTTATGAGGAATAAAGAATGCAAAGTCAGCACAGAACTCTGATGACCACATAATCAAGTTAACCAACACAGAAAATTCTTCCACACAAGAATTCCAAAGTCTCTGAAAACTATGGGAAGGTTTAGAATTAGATTATCAAGTTCCTTGTCTACTTCTGCTAATGAGACATGTAATTGGACAAACTATACCAATCTTTTGGGATTTATTTGACCATTTGGGAAAAGGAAAATAGCATAGCCTACCTACTTTGTGTTTTGTTGTTTTGGTTAACAGAGTTCCCCATGTCATTTATATGAATACATATGGGTCTAATCTCATATACCTCTCCCTAGTTTGATCTTAAGTTTATTTAAATTTAAAGAACAATTTAAATTAAAATCCTGATTGATCTTTTAAGCAAAATTGAGAACATTTCTAAGATAGAGTAATTTGGAAATATTCTTTAAACGAATCTAAAATAGTCTAGAAGAATAACACTGGCAAAATATTCTCAGACTTTAAGGCATATTTTATATATGAGAGTAAATCTTGTGTCATAAAAGAGGAGCACTGTCTATCTGCTCATTTTTTACACATAAAATTTCAGTTACTGATAATTCATTAGGAATGAAGCCTTGGTTAAATGGAGCCATCCGTTGTTAATAGCCTGTGGTGTAGTAAGACTCACTGTGAACAGGTGATGATTACAGTACTTAGCACTTCTGGAGAATAAAAGTGTAGCGACTGTAATCATTTTAAAAATTACTTCATAAGTGTCACACTGTTAATTACAGTTCAAAGAATTAGCATCTGGTTGAAGTTATAGGTGTAGCTTTGAGGAATTGGTATTACAGGAAATGCATTTAAAGAACCTTTAATCACAACATAAAATGTTCTCTGCCTGGCTCTGGATACCCTTGTACAGTGTCACACCTGGTGTTTACTAAAAGTGCCAAAGTAGAAAAAGCAAATGGCACCACGTATTCTGCCATGGAACATGAAACACAGTATTATTTATCCTCTTAGACGTTATGATTCCTAAAAGAAACTAAAATTGTGGGAACTTTAATGAGTTTTTAAGTTTCAGTAACATTGAGTGTAACTGTTATAATAGTTTAGTCTGATTTGGAATAAATAGGTTAATGAGATATGAAATTATCAAGAAAAATTAAATGACATTAACATTTTTTAAAAATATAGACTCTGTAAGGTTGACATGTTTGTGAAGCAGTGAAAACAATTTCACATATGCAGATCTATTGAGAAGGAGGAATTTTCAAGATTATTCTGAAAACACTGAAATTACCTTGATTTTCTTCCTTCCAGGTACTGGGGATTGAGCCCAAGGGTACTTTACCACTGAGCTACCATCGTGGACCTTTTTACTTTTTATTTTGAACCACGATCTTACTAAGTTGCCAAGACTGGCCTCAAACTTAGAATTTTCCTGTCCTACTCTGAAGAGTCCTTGAGATTACAGATGTGTGATACTAAACCCCATTTGACATTTGGATTTGTAAGTGAGTGATTGAAAAAGATCAATGGAGAGAAGGCCTATAAATATTCTTAAAGATTTGGTTTAACATACAATAAATGTGGCATTTAAAATCATCATGAAAGAAGTATTTTTTTCCTTAAATAATGTCAAGGCAATAGGTTAACACTTGAAGAAAATATAAACGTGTTAAAACAAAAATATTTCATCATAAAAATTAAATAAAAATAAGTAAAACAGGATTTTTTTAAAAAGATGAGGTATGTTTTATGTTAAAAATGCTGACAGGGGAGATCCAAGATGGCAGACTAGAGGGAGACTTTGTTCCTTGTTTCGTTCTGTAACTCCGGTTTTCAGCAGAGGATATCTGTTTCTTGGTGAGGCAGTTTTTGCTGCCTATCGATCCCCTGCTGTTTACCCCATTTGTCTACTGTGATCACCTGCAGTCTACCAGCATATTGACGCCTTTTTTGAGTGCAGATTGCTCACTGTCAGGCACCTATCATCTGCCATTTGCCTGTCTCTTGCCTGTCCATCGCCTGCCTTTCACCTATCCATCACCCACCACCAGAGGTTTTCCTCCCAATCGTCCAACAGCTGCCAGCAGACTGACTGCAGACCACCTGTGGAGTGCCAACTGCCTGCTGTTGACTGGAAGTTCTCTGCCACAGTACCTGCAGGTTTGGTTACACGTAACTGTTGCCATTTTGAGACAATAGCCAGGCCCCATAGGACCCCTGGCTGGACTGACTGAGCCCCATCTCCAGGATCCCTCAGCCCAACCGATCACTTCCTGCCTCTGGGACCCTCACATCGACTAACTGCTCCCTGCTGCCAGGACCTCCCAGAACAACTGATTGTGTCCTATCACTGGGACCCCAGACTGACTGATTATACCTGGCCTCCAGGATCCCGTAACCACACCAAAAACACCTGACCTCCAGGACCCCTGCCTGACCAACTGCACCCCACATCCAGGACCTCCAGTCAACCACATCCACACCCGAAGCTGCAGCTCCCCATTTGCCAACACATTTGGAAGCCAGAGTGGCCATCTTGGATAATCCTGGAAGCTGTAGCTAGCTCCAATCTTTAGGTGGGGCAAATCCCATCCTGAGATGCCTGCTGAAGACTTGAAGCTCATTGTCAGGTACCTCTCATGCATCAGGCTACTGAAGACTGGGAGGTTTCATTACTGTATGACTGTTATAGTGTAGATTTTCTTTCTTTTCCTTATTGAACAATTTTAAGTTTTTATTTCTTTACTTTTTTTGGCTCTCTTTTCCTTTTGTTTACCTGTTCCCTCAGAGTCTCTTTTTCCCTTTTTTCATGCTAACATCCAATTTCTTTTGATTACACTCTCACCCTTTCTATTATCTAGAACTTCTGTATATCCTTTTCTTATCCAATTATCAGCTACATCCTACATCCCTCTGCATCCTCTTTGTCCTCCATTAGAAACTGCAAACCATATTGCAAATCTGTTTGTTATACTGAAGATAATAGTTGAACTCATTCTGTTTATTATGACAATTATGTTATTGTCCTCATAGGGGCTATTTGGTCTAGGATTGCATAGTGTCTGAATTTGGGACTACTAATATTGATCTCCCCTTAAAGAAAAGGTTTTGGAAACCTATAGGCCACTATAAGCCTATAGGGGGAAATCTACAATACCCCAGATCTGCACTGCTAGAGGGGAAGGTACATGAACAACATGAAAAAACAAGGGAAGAAAATGATCCAAACAAATCTAGATTCTATATAAATAGAATCCAATGACAGTATGGTAGAAGAAATATCAGAAAAGGACTTCAGATTATACATGATTAAGATGATTCGCGAAGCAAAGGATGAGTTAAGAGAGCAAATGCAGGCAATGAATGATAATACCAATAAGCTGAAAGAGCAAGTGCAGGAAGCAAAAGATCATTTCAACAAAGAGATAGAGATTCTCAAAAAAAAAAATTTAAAAATTAAAAAAAAATAAAAAAATAAAAAAAAAACCAAATGGAAATCCTTGAAATGAAGGAAACAATAATCCAAATAAAAACTCAATGGAAAGCATCACCAAAAGACTAGACCACTTGGAAGACAGAATCTCAGACAATGAAGACAAAAGATTTAATCTTGAAAATAAAGTTGCCCAAACAGAGAAGATGGTAAGAAATCATGAACAGAATCTCCAAGAACTATGAGACATCATGAAAAGACCAAATTTAAGAATTATTGGGATTGAGAAAGGCACAAAGATACAAACCAAAGGAATCAACAACCTATTCAATGAAATAATATCAGAAAATTTCCCAAACCTAAAGAATGAAATGGAAAATCAAATACAAGAGGCTTACAGAACACCAAATGCACAAAATCACAACAGGTTCACACCAAGGCACATTATAATGAAAATGC
Organism: Sciurus carolinensis; assembly: GCF_902686445.1. Lineage (NCBI taxonomy): Eukaryota > Metazoa > Chordata > Mammalia > Rodentia > Sciuridae > Sciurus > Sciurus carolinensis. The sequence continues at coordinate 95,884,886 of NC_062224.1, forward strand.
CTAACATTCAAAATAAAAAGGATTTTGAAGGCCGCAAGAGAAAAGCATCAGATTACATATAGGGGGAAACCAATACGGAGAGCAGCCGACTTCTCAACCCAGACTCTAAAAGCTAGAAGGGTGTGGAACAACCTATTTCAAGCTCTGAAAGAACATGGTTGCCAACCAAGAATCCTATACCCAGCAAAACTAACCTTCAGATTTGAAGATGAAATAAAATCCTTCCATGATAAACAAAAGTTAAAAGAATTTACACATAGAAAACCTGTGCTACAGAATGTTCTCAACAAAATATTCCTTGAGGAGGAAATGAATAACAACAATGTATGTCAGCAAAAGGAGGAACTACCTTAGAGAAAAATCACTCAGAGGAGAAACTGAGCCAAGTTAAAAACCAAAAATAAGCCCAAATGACTGGGAATACAAATCATATCTCAATAATTACCCTGAATGTTAATGGCCTAAACTCATCAATCAAAAGACATAGACTGGCAGAATGGATTAAAAAGAAAGACCCAACAATATGCTGCTTTCAAGAGACTCATCTCATAGAAAAAGACATCCACAAACTAAAGGTGAAAAGATGGGAAAAAACCTACCACGCACATGGACTCAGTAAAAAAGCGGGGGTTTCCATTCTTATATCAGATAAAGTGGACTTCAAGCCAAAGTTAGTCAGAAGGGATAAAGAAGGACATTTCATACTGCTTAAGGGAACCATAAATCAGGAAGACATAACGATAGTAAATATTTATGCCCCAAACAATGGTGCATCCCTGTATATCAAACAAATCCTTCTCAATTTCAGGAATCAAATAGACCACAACACAATATTTCTGGGTGACTTTAACACACCACTGTCACCTCTAAGTAGATCATCCAAACAATATCCAACCAAAGAAACCATAGAACTCAATAACACAATCAATAATCTAGACATAATAGTCATATATAGAATATTCCATCCATCAACGAGCAGATTCACTTTCTTCTCAGCAGCACATGGAACCTTCTTGAAAATAGACCTTATGTTGTGCCACAAAGCAGCCCTTAGGAAATGCAAAAAAATAGAGATACTGCCTTTTGTTCTACCAGATCATAATGGACTGAGAGTAGAAATCAATGACAAAATAAAAAATGGAAAACTCCAACACCTGGAGACTAAATAATATGCTATTGAATGAAACATGGATAACAGAAAACATGAGGGAGGAGATTAAAAAATTCTTAGAGGTCAATGAGAACGATGATACATCATATCAAAATCTCTGGGACACTATGAAAGCGGTACTAAGAGGAAAATTCATTGCATGGAGCACATTCCAGAAGAGAATGAAAAGTCAACAACTAAATGATCTAACATTACAGCTCAAAGCCCTAGAAAAAGAAGAACAGAATAACAGCAAAAGTAGTAGAAGACAGGAAATATTAAAATCAGAGCTGAAATCAATGAAATTGAACAAAAGAAACAATTCAAAAAATTGACAAGACAAAAAGTTGGTTCTTTGAAAAAGTAAACAAAATAGACAAACCCCTAGTCACACTAACAAAGAGAAGGAGAGAGAAAACTCAAATTACTAAAATTCATGATAAAAAAGGAAATATCACAACAGACACCACTGAGATGCATAACATAATGAGAAGCTACTTCAAAAGTCTGTATTCCAACAAAATAGAAACTACCGAAGACATTGACAAATTTCTAGAGACATATGCTCCTCCCAAACTGAACCAGGAGGACATACACAACTTAAACAGATCAATATCAAGCAATGAAATAGAAGAAGCCATCAAAAACTTACCATCTAAGAAAAGTCCAGGACCAGACAGATTCTCAGCTGAGTTCTACAAGAATTCAAAGAAGAACTCATTCCAATAATTCTCAAAGTATTCCAGGAAATAGGAAAGGAGGGTACCCTACCAAACTCATTCTATGAAGCTAATATCGCTCTCATACCCAAACCAGGCAAAGACTCATCAAGGAAAGAAAATTTTAGACCAATATCCTTGATGAATATAGATGCAAAGATCCTTATCAAAATATTGGCAAACTGTATCCAAAACATATTAAGAAAATTGTACACCACTATCAAGTGGGGTTCATCCATGGAATGAAAGGATGGTTTAACATCCGTAAATCAATAAACATAATCCATCATGTCAATAGACTTAAGGATAAAAATCGTATGGTTATTTCAATTGACACAGAAAAAGCATTCAAAAAAATACAACACCCCTTCATGCTCAAAACACTAGAAAGAATAGGGATAGTAGGAACATACCTGAACATTGTAAAGGCTATTTATGCTAAGCCCATGGCCAACATTATTCTTAATGGAGAAAAACTAAAAGCATGTGATACTATTGAGTATATGAAACTTGACCACATGGAATAATGATGTTAGTGCTGACTTCAACACTGTGTTGGTTTTTAGACTTTTGTACAGAACTCTGTTTGTTAGCAGTTATTGGAAGTTAGTATTATTGTGTTACAAATTCTTTATAACTGATTTAGTTGTTTGTCATTTTGCAGTTTATGCACCAAAATCAGATTATGAATCCAATTCATATAATAATTACACGGGGTCCTGTTCTGGACAAAGGATATTAAGAATGTGAAAGTCAGAATTTTCCCCTCAGAGTTGAAAAGTATGCTTTAGCTTAAATGAGATACAGTACCCTAATCACACCATTTTATTGTTTATTTCTTGGGATAGAGTCATTTCTGGCTTTCTCAAAGAAAATACCATTAATTCATGAGTACTTCAAATTTCTGTATTTTTCCCATTTTAGTCTTAGTAGTAACTATTATTTACCAAGAAAGTCTGTCTTTTTAACCGAATTTTTGAAGAATTGCCATTATCTTAAATATGTAGAATACCACCACCTATTGGATACAGATAATAACTTTTGTGTGTATAAGCACTAATATTTTTTAGAGATGGCTTGCTCATAAGAGTAACACTATGACTTAAAAGTGAGCAATAACAAAGTGTCTGGGAGCCATTTCAATTTGACTTATGCTATGTAGAAATATAAACTAATTAAAATGTCTCATCAGATAATTTGCTGTGAATATATACACTACTTCTACTTTTCATTCCATTCCTCACTTTAATTCAAGTACTGTCTTTCGTTGATAAAATATTAAAATTTGAAAAATTTGAAAATAGCTTCTAAAAAAGTATTTCATATATGGTAATTAAAGGTTTAAAATTTAGGAAGAATGTCTGTAGGCATAGTAGTAATTATGTATGTTAAAATGAGTATTTGCGTCCTTTAGAAATAAGATAATAAGAAATAAGTAACAAGAGTGTTGTAAGATATTTATTTCAGTTAAGTAGTATAATTAGAATTTATTACTATTGAACATAGCTTTTTTAAATAAAGGCTTTAAGTAACTTTTTCATTGTTAGTATTTAATAGCATTAATTAATATTATCTTCACCTCTGATAATAAATTTTAGGTTAAAAGAATTTCCAATCATATCTAATTTAAAACAAGTCATTGAAATAAATTTAATATCTTTTTATGAAGAGAAATTGTCATTCTCTATGAAGAACTCTTTGATTCAAAACAATATGGAAAAAGGAAATGAAATAGTATGGTTGAAGAATAAATATAAACATTGAGTTAGCACATGATGGGACCTAAACCAATATTAAATTATAGCTATATTGAACTACATTAAAATGTGAGCTTTTAGATGTAATGTTGAAAATTGTTACACAATTAGATTTTGAGAAAGGTGTGAAATGGGGCTTCTAGTGGGAAAATAAGTTCATGCAATGAATATCAAACTATTTATATAAAAAATTAAAAAATGGGTGTGTAATTAGTACTCTTTACCAAATCTGAAAATATCCAGTGTAGTATTTACATTAAATTTCTGTTTATATATTATATATATTTATAAATATATATTTATATTATATAGTAGTGTGAAATCTTTAAAAATCCTACTTACATATGTTAATAGTTATGTAAAATATTAATGTACACAGAATGGAGGAAATCTATACCCAAGGATGGACCAAAATATATTATCAAGAACTTTCTATAGGTTATATTGTTGCATGTGATTTTCATTTTATCATTTTCCTTTTATTTTTTTAAAAAGTGTTTTTAAATGAGCATGTATAGTTTACACAATTTTCATTTTTTAATTTACTTTTCAAAGAGTAGTTTTATTTACATATATATATGTATATATATATGTATGTATATACTGGGGGGGGGGCTGGGGATTGAACTCAAGGGTGCTCAACCTCTGAGCCACATCTGCAGCTTGATTTTGTATTTTATATAGAGACAGGGTCTCACTGAGTTACTTGGCACCTCCCTTTCGCTGGGACTATCTTTGAACTCATGATCCTCCTGCCTCAGCCTCTCTAGTCATGAGATTACAGGCATGCACCAAGGCATTTTTGATCAAAAGAGAAATATTAAAAGTTGTCATTTATCATTTGTCCGCCTCTACATTGGTAACCACTGTTCTGTGTTTGCTATTTGTTTTCCTGATATTTCTGTTTATTTACATCTATACAGTTTTGTCCAGTAGCAATATGTAGTTTAGTTGTGTTTCTCTCATGTAATTTGTTAATCGATTTAATAATTTATTGAGCAATTACATTTCATTTAGGAAAATTCGAAGTAAAAAAAAATCATAAAGGAAAAATACTGCCTTTGTTTATACCTTAAATCTAGTGAATTGAAAACACAAACCAAAATGTTAAAAAATATTTTTATAGGTAGTATTAATACTACAGTAAAGGAATAGCAATGTGAGGGATTGAGTTTTCTGTATCTGTGTGTCACTTGCATACACTTGCATGAGCATTCTCTTTTAAATACAGGGGCAAAGCAAGGCTTCATTGGAGAATGATTTCTGAATTTCACCATGAAGGGAAAGGGAAAATACTTGTGTAGCTACAGTGGTTTGGATTTATAATGTTCCTCCCCAAATCTCATGAATTAGGCAATGCAGCAATGTTCCGAGGTGAAATGATCAGATGATGAGAACTGTAAATCCAATGGTGAATGAATCCATTTGAGGGATTAACAATGTGAATGGACTACTGGATGGTAACTGCAGACAGGTGGGGCACGTCTGGGTAAGCAGGTCACTTGGGCGTGACCTGGACTCTATCTGGCCCTGGCTGCTGCTTCTTTCTCTCACCACTTTCCTGCTGCCATGTACTGAGCATCTTTCGTCCACCGTGTCCTTCCACCATGATATGTTTGCCTTGCAGCCATCATCTATAGACTGAGACCTCTGAAATCATGAGCCAAAATCAATTTTTCCTCCTCTCAGTTATTTTTTATTTGCTTGTTTTGGTCACAGCAAAGAAAAGCTGACTAATAAAGAGACCATCTCATGGAAGAATCACTCAAAACTGTAGAGTGGTTTGTGAAAATTTCTAAGGTTGACACCTGCTTGGTTTCAGTGTAGCAAGGAGATCATCATGGATGATGAGTAATAAGCCAGGGTAAAAGCAGTAATAGATTAGGTCAAGAGAGATGAATGATCTATTATGTAGGTCTTCATAGTCATTTAATAGAAAGTATTGAGTAAAGGGGTAATGTGATATGAAGGTTAACTTCCATGACCTTTAAACTATTAAAAATGGATAATATGAATATGTCTATGCATGTATTCAGGTATAGATAGGTGATAGGTGAATAGATTATGAATGCATAAGTTTGGTAAGGATGTGTTTTTGAAGGAGTTAATTTTGAGATGCCTATTATACAACCAACTGGAGAAATCAAATAGGAAACTGTAGATCCAGGCTGGCATTCAGGGATTTTAGATATCAGACAGAAAATATAATTTGGAAAATTTCAGTATTTTATAGATACCTATTTCAATATATCTGAAAAAGTATAGATTATATTTAAGGCAGAAGAGTTCCAAGAACTGAGTACCAGGTCATTCCAACATTTGAAATTCAAAATTTCAGCATTCAAAAAACAAGAAAGATAAGAGGTAGCATATAAGACAAAAAGATATTAGAAGACTATGTGGTGTCCATAAGTCTTCCTTTCTCTATTTCTCCATTTCACTCTCTCTCTGTTAGGTATAAAGCAACCTTTCTCCAGAGCTACAGGAACCCAGCCTCCCAACCTACCTGTCAATCTGCTGTTAAGCCCGCCTCTCCCGTTACAGGAATTTCCGGCTTTACGTCGCCGTAACCTTCCTGCCCCCCCCCCCACTTTATGTTCCAATATGTCATTGGTCCATCAGTCAGTCTGTAATAATTCTCCTCCGCGATTGGTTCCTCCCAGCCCGCGAAATTCCAATATCTGCCCTGCTCCATCTTCTTCTTTCCCTTTCCCCTTTCCCCAGAGGACACGTTTTGTCTGCTTAGAATAAAGTTCCTCGGGTGGGATCTGTATCTGCAGAGCGTTTTTCTGGGAGTTATCGACGAACCCAAACTGCCCCTATACATCTAACTAACACTCTCCATTTATATTTGGGTGCACATGCACAGACACACACTTTTGAAAAAAGAAGAGAATGGTAAACTATGTCAAAGGTTAACATTGTATCATACTAACTAAACATTAGTTTTGGATTTAGCAAAGCTGATGTAATTGATGACTTTAAAAAGGATGACATCAGTAAATCCGCATGAACAACTGTCTCATTAAAAAGAGTTTGAGAAACTGGAGAACTTCTTTTTTCCAACAATTCAGTAAGCTAAGAACTTTCAGAGACATTCCAGCAAGAGAAAAATTCCATCTCAAATAGAATAGCATGGGTAGGAGAAGATCATGAGAATTCCTTCCTTTCTCCAAAATTATGCCATCTAAAATCAAACAGACAAATAAAGACCTTGAATTTGGGCCAGATCTCAGAATGCTGAGCTAATTTGTCATTGGAAGCAAGGGAATGTGCTACCCTGAGAGTATATGCTATTTATTTTACTGGACCTATGATCAACAATAAGCTGGCAGAAAAAAAAAAAAAAAAAAAAGCTTGGGACCCCTGTGTGGTGACTGGAATCTTGTGGTTGGTTTGACCTAATTGATGATACATTCTAGTTCTTAGAAGTACTACTGATACCGCCGTTCACCGGTGAGGAGTTCTGCTCCTTCTAATGTTGAAGATTGAACACTAGAGAAGCACGCCAAGGCAAGCATATTAAGCAGGTTTTATCTAAAGGCAATAATACAGACTTCTCCTGGGAGGGAAAGGGGGCCATGGCTGATGTTCTAAAGTCCCAAGAAGTGAGCGCATCCTACATCTTTTATAGGTTAAAGTCCCTTTTGTTCTCCAGTTCTCTCCCGGCTTATCTCTCCCTTCCTGCCTACATGACTAAGCCTGGTTTTTCATTAAGTGAGAAGCCATGGGAAGGGGGAGGGCCAAGGTGATTCAGGCAGGTAAGGGCCCAGGGGGCATTAATTAGCAGCTCCATGCTTGCAGTCCTTGATAAAGGCAGGTAAATTTGGTAATCAATGGGCTCCGGAGATCCTTGACATTCCATTCTTCCAGGAACCATCTCCAACTTCCAGAGGCAGATGGCTTCATGGCTTCATTTCCTGGAATTGACCCGATTCCCTATTTCTACACTAACTACCTGTTCTTAATTTTGGCTTCACTACTGTGTCTTCCCTTAGGGATGGTAGCTCTAGTTGAGAAACACGATATTCCCTAAAATTAGTACCGAGCAATGAATTTTCAATCAAATATTACAAGGAGATGTTATAACAAGCTACCAAGAGAATCAGTTGGAATATCCTATAACACAGGTATGAGAGACTACAGATTATGGATATTAAAATCTTCAGATATAGCCTAAATTGTAGTCTTAAAATATTGAAGGTTTTAAAAAATAAAACAAAAAGAAAGATACCAAAAATAAACAAGAATACATAAAATGTGCCCATATTAGACTTCTATAAGTAAGGAAAAAATATAATTGTTGATTTCATGCATTCAGTAAAAAAATAAACCAGCAGTTTGCACATAACTGAAAAGAGAAAGAGGAAAATGGAAGACACAGCTGAAGAAATTACACAGAAGTCATTCCAGAGTGTTCAGAGAAAATATTAATGAAAAGAGATTAACCAGGACGGTCTTAATAAATAGTCTCCTTTGTTTGACTAAAATTTAGATAAGTTTCTCCTTGACTATAGACTTCTGATCTGTCATTTCTCAGAGTATTTATTTTTTAGAAAAATTGTAATTGCAAACCCTTTCCTCTGCCTTTTGAGATGTAAATCTTCTCCCAGTTTTAGTGAGTTTTACAACACGAGAATGTAATTCTCAATTGCCTGGAAGCTATTCCTTTGAAATGTAATCAAGAAAACTAAGGTCCTTGTTCTCCAGTCTCGGTTAGAGTCTGGAAGCCAAGCTTTGCTAAGTACCAATTAGAAAATACTGATGGCCTACTCCTCAACAGCATCACCCCACCCATTCATTCCTCTAACTACCCTCAAGGTTAAAAATTCTCCTGCCTTTTGTTTCAGTCTCCCTCCCCTATTGGAATAGTTTGAACCTTGTAAGAATCTTCAACAAGATCTTCAGAATAATGGTCTAATGCAAGAGATGGATACTAAAATAAAACTTCTAAAATACGTGTAGAAACCCATTTCAAAAAACAGAATGGAGACAAAGTTTGATTTTGAAAAATGTCCAGGAAAAAAATCTTCCAAATCTACAAAAAGGCATTAATTTACAACCCAAGAAGCACATTTTCCAAACAAGTATCAAAAGAAAAAATGTACATATAAATATAAAATTTAGATTACATTTTCAAATTTTTATCACTGAAGATATTTAGTTTAATATGTGCCTGATAGATTATGTACAAAAGTCATTCCTTTTTCTAAAATGTCTATTAAAATAGATACAGTTTTAAAGAAATCGGTATTTGTGTCCAAAATACAGATTGATGAAGTGAATTTCAATAATTTATGAATGTTTCATATTTTTATTTTAATTCTTATTTAATTAGATATTGAAAAGAATTTAATTTTCCCTTTGAAAAGTAAGGACCCGTTGAATATTTTATTGCCAACTCATTACATTAACTTTTTTTTCACCTATACATTTTGGTGGATTTAACAATCAATTGTGTAGAGAATTGCTATTGGAAATAAATGCAATTGATCCTACTTCTTCATAATGGAAATAAGTCACTCAACATAGTTATCAGTATTTTTATCTCTTGGAAATTGTCACATTGTATATTATTTCTATCATATTTATATAAAACACCAAGTAATATCTTAACATTAAGTTTTAAGATATTTTTTCAGATAAATGTCCATTTCACCTGCACTCATTTGTACAAATGGCCAAGAAATATATTTTTGAAATCTGACAATATTCAGAATGCAAGTAATTTATTTGATGTAGGGGTAATGTACATAACTTGCCATAATTTCAGAGACGGGAACATATTTAAATTATGGCATAATTATAATTGATTAACATGTATGAATTATGCATTCAACATTTAATTATATCATTAGTTATATCTTCCAATTTTAATATTTATTTTAATTAGTAGTACATTAAATATTTCTGAGAGTATATGTAGTTTTACATGTCAATACATTTGAAGTTAATGTGGGACAAATATGGTCTCACATTTATTTAAAAATATGTTGCTTAAGAGATATTAGTCATATCCATATTTTAGCCATTGCTATTTTATCTAATTACATTCCTGGAACTACTTTTGAACAATTGATTCTGGTGAGAAAGCCAGCAGTTAAGAGAACAATGATCTAATTGAAGATGATTATGATAACTCCTACTCAAGTATTTGTACATTATTTTGTGTTGTTTATTCCTAAAGCATCATGTACAATAACATAGTCCTACCTTTTGCAAATTGATGAAAATCTTTCATCCTTTTGGAGAAAGTGCAGTAAAGATTGGCATCTAGATACATAAACTAGTTTATTGTAAATCTCATTTTTCTATGATGTAAGAGAGAAAAAATGTGGTTGTCTTAAAATAGAAAGCAGAAAAGTAGAAACTCATCCAAAGTTCCTGCAGGTAATGTGTTAATACTTTATTTCTTGAAGAATATGTAGTCTACATACTTGAGCAACACAATATAATGTCAATTATGCAAATAAAACTTTCCATCCAGAAATGTTCAAAAGATAACAAAGTCATATGTGTGGAATGTAAAAATATGGTGTCTGTACTACATGTAAGGGTACATCCTTGTTGGGAGAAAGTCATTGCACGCACAAAAATTAGATGCAGAAAACAAGTGCATTTGTCTAATTTATGATATATATGTTAAGTGATAGCTTGTTGTGAGCACTGGGTCAGGAATTTCAGGAATTTAAATAACTACTTAGTACAGAACAAACTAGTTAATCAACAGTCCTGCCTCAGTGGTGCCTCAAAGTCTGACAAGATAGCTATTTCAGGAACCTTTCCTGATCTCAGCCTTTTAAACTCTTCCTCTGATAGGAGGAAGATAGATACATTCAGGAGAGGAAAAGATATGTTCATTCAGAAGGGCCTAATTGCTAAGATATCTTAAGCAAAATCCTATATAAACAACACAGGACAGAGATTGCCAGATCTAGGAAAGCAGGATCATTGACACTGAAACCCACCCACCATAAATTCTACAAAGGCCAGTACCAGTTAGGACTCATCAGTCAGGTCAAGATGACAAAGAGTTGGCCTTTGGTTGTTAGCTAATGTAGTCTGTCAATTCAAGCCCAAAGGTGACACATAGATGGAACCTTCTAACAGTTCTCTTCCCAGCCCAGTAAAAGCAAGGACACAAAAAAGTAACTTGTAGCTCTCCTAAGAGGATTTGCTCTCTCTATGGAAGGTGCTTTCACCCCTTCTTCCTTCTCTTATAATAATCTTTGCTATACTTTCAATAAGTCTCATGTCTTGTTTGAAACCTTCTCATGAGAAGACATAAGAGCAAAGAACATAAGCCGATCTGTTGGGACTAATGACACGTTAACTAACGGGTGAACTCCTTACTCCCTGGCGAATGAGCAAGATCAAGTTCTCAAAGGTGGTTTCAAAGGTTAATGATGATAAATCGGACCACCATCAGGGATTGGTTAACAACAGTTCTGCGAACGTGATCAGCTCGTGCTTGCCATATAGTCCTATGGGACTCTTACCTGCGTGAACACCCCATGCCTTACTGACATTTAAGCTGATTGGTTCCCGCCTAGCCTCCACCCTACATAAAAGCTGTGTGACTTCCTCAATAAACAAGTTCCTGCTGTGACTGGTCTCCCTGACGTGTCTGATTGTCCTCCGCCTGGAAGGCTGGGTGCGGGTGGTCAGTTGACCCTACCTTTCCCAGTCTGGCCTTGTTGGGGAGTGTCCCCTTCCCTTATCGCTGGTCGAGAAGAGCAAGGGGGCTAAAGACCCCGACATCTGGCGCCCAACGTCGGGCCCCTCAAGGTTGATCCACAGCCAAAGTGAAGAGGCAGCTTTGAAACCGAAAGTACCGGCAGATGGGAACAAGTGAGTTCCAAGGTAAGGCATCCCTGAAAAGACACACCCCACATGGTGACCCTGCACTCTCAGCTCTTAGACTCATGCTGAAGAGTAGGGGTCTTAAGTTGTCTGATACACAGGCGGAAAAAGCCTGGGACACCTTTACTCGGGGGACCCCTTGGCTTCCTGCCGCTAATCTTTTTGACTGGTCCACATGGGATCGTGTAGAACAACTTGTTAGGAAGAGGGAAATCAATTTAGGGGAGGGTCCCCCATTGGAAGTCTACCCTACATTATCTGCCCTTAAAGCCTGCTTCTCTCCAGGACCTCCCAAAGGGGGCTTCAAGTTTCTCCCCAAAGATCTGCCACCTAAAGAACCATAGGCTCCTCCTGTTGCATCTCCTTCCAGAAACTTGCCACAGAGTATACAACGTTGGAAGATCTTTAATGAGGAGCCCAGTCCTTCTCCGTCCGCTCCTCCCGAGGTTGAGGAACCATGAGGGCAGCCAGCCTCTACACATAGCGAGGGCCCACTTCCACCCTGGGGAGGCTCATTTCCACCATCTTGTCCAGATGATGGGAAAACTTCCCGGTGGCCATTTACTGATACTGGGAGAGAGCTCACTGACTCTAACCTCCCCGCTCCCTGTATGGCCTTCCAGGTAAATGCTAACCGAGGAGGTAACCAGACTGCTATATGGTACTCATGGGAGGCACAAGATTTAAAGGAACTAAAGAAAGCTGTTTCAGAGGATGGGCCCAATTCCCCTTGGGCTGAAACATCCTCCAGGGCCTCGCCCACCAGCAGTGCACCCACTCAGGATTGGAAGAACCTAACTAAAGCTGTCCTTCCTTGTCCTTTATATCTAAAGTGGTGTGCCTTTTTTAATGAATAATGTCATGCTCAGGCTGAACGGAACCAGGTCGCTAACCCTCCCATCCCGGTTACTTATGGGATGCTCTTGGGGTCGAGTGACCAATTCTCTACTGGCCTCTTACAGGTTGCTATCCCAGCCCCATATCAAGAACAAGTAAGAGCCCTAGGGTTAGCGGCATGGAAAAAGCTAGAGGAGGGCCCCTCAGAAACCCCCATTGCAGGGATTACCCAGAAGGCAATTGAGAACCTAGCAACCTTCATTGAAAGGGTAGAAAGAAGGCTTCAGAGAAAATTTCCTCCGGGTCCCCTAAGAGATCAATTTGTTAAAATGTTAGTTTGGGAAGGAATGACTACCGATCACAAATTGGCCTGTGCAGGGATGAAAGATCGCTCCATGGGAAGGTGGATTGTGGCTACCAAAGATATTGGCATGCAAGTACATCAGTCTCAATCCTTGGTCGCAGCCCTACAGGCCCAAACTGCCTCACTTACTGAGGCTCTCACGGCAGCCTTGTCACCAGTCGCTGCTAAGGGCAAAGGAGTATGTTATGGCTGTGGGCAACCAGGCCACTTCAAGAGGGATTGCCCCACTGGTCGGGTATGTTCTGAGGCTCCACCTGGAGGGCTGGGGGGTGGTCAGTCGGCCCAACCTTTCCCAGTCTTACCTTGTTGGGGAGTGTCCCCTTCCCTTGTAGCTGGTCGAGAAGAGCAAAGTGGCTTAAGATCCCGACACCGGTCTCTGGTAAGAACTTCTCTCAGGTATACTCTTACCTTCATTATCAAATATTGGATTGGTCAAAACAATGTATTCCATTATTTGTTTGGGGAAAATGTATTTGAATAAATTTGGGTTTGAAGGATAGTTACTATAATTTTATTTCTCAATGGATAGAAAATATATTTAAAGAGACTTACTGATTAAAAATTAGTAAAAAATGTGCCTTGAATTCATTCTAATAATATCTGAAAATATTGATGGTCATTATCAAGAGATACTAAAATATGTTTAATAAAATTAAGTACACATTTCTGTATCAATTGATAAGTGGCAATAGGATAACATTGTATTTTTTGCTACAAAAGAGAAAACAGTCTTGGAAAAAGTTATAGATTCAAGAAGAGAGATAGCATTTTGGTGGTCTACAAAGATATTTCGTTGTGTAGCATAGTATTTAGTCACCATTTACACAGCTTAAATAAGTGGCCCATACAAATTGTCAACCTACATAGATTCTGTGTATCCACATTACATTCAGTATAGTTAGTGCTGTGCAGAGGATACTGCAGGGAAAGTATTAAGAAGAAGTTCTTAATAAGTGGTAGCCATTAAACATTTATTACTCTTAGTAGATCACATCAGTATTAGGCAAATGATATTAAAATGATTTTGCTAGAGGAAACCTGTTAATAGAGTCTATGAAAACAATAATCTGTGCCTTAAATTCCTTCTATTCATATCCAATAACATTAAAAGATAAGATCAAAAGATACTGAAAACATTTAATAAAATTAAGTGCACATTACTAAATGAAATAATAAAGAAGAGGATCACATTGTGACCTATTATTATAATTGTTTATTGTTACAAAACAAATGCTTCTCTTTTTTATATTTTAGGCCAAAGATAAGTATGCTAACCCTAAGCACTAATAGATAACTGCCCTCTGTGGATCCTATATAGTGGGAGAAGGGAAAAAGAAAGAATGTAAATGCTGGAGGTTAGGTGACTAAATGCCATTATTTCTATGACTGTTAACTTAGAAGGCCTGAGATAAGTCACAGGAAAATAATTCAAAATTATAAGAAAATTTTATTTGTATAAAGTTAACATACAACTAATACTCTTTCTATACATAAAGAGAACTTAAGAAATATTTGGGGGTTGGGTATGTAGCTCAATGGTAGAGTAGTTGCTTAGCATAAGTAAGGCCCTGGGTTTGATCCTCAGAACTCCAAGGGAAAAGAAGAAAAGAAACATACAGAAGCCACTTCCATAATATTAAAAGTACTCACAAGTAATAATTAAACCTATCTTTAGGGCACACACAAATCTACCTAGTGGTATTAAAAATAAATGTATAAGTATGTACTATAAGTTACATAGAAAGTCTTACCATTAAAAAGATGTCAATTCCCCAACTACTAAAACTAGTCCAATGTTTGATGATGATGATAATGAATACTCTACATACTCTGGATCCCTTCTAAGTACTTGTTTCTAAAACTGATAAACTGTCTCACCACAATCCATTCCTCTTGCAGTTTTCCTGCTATGTTAAATAAGGGTACATGACAATCTAAATAGAATATCTTCCTAGCATGACTTTAACCTTGAAGGCAAAGGTAATGCATAAAACTTCAGATTAATTTAAAAGAAGATAAAACGTTATGTTTAGACTGGAAAATTGCAACAACTGCAGAGATAGAAGACATATCCTATCCTGCAGAGCTAGAAGACAGCAAACCACCTGCTCCTGGAGAAGGGTCATCCATCTGATTACTTTTGCTCCATTGTATGTGATGAAGAAACTATCCTACCCTGTATTGATTTTGTACTTAAAATTGCACTGTGGGGCTGGGGAGATAGTTCAGTAGGCAGAGTGCTTGCCTTGTAAGCACAAGGTCCTGGGTTCGAGTCCCAGCACCCAAAAAAAAAAAAAAATTGCACCGAAGTCCAATGATTTTGAATTTAACATTGCAGCAGCAGCACAGTTCAACTTTCAATTTTAATTACATTTTGAGGGACAATATAATTGGTACTTTCATGTCAAAAAATAACCAAAACAATGAAAGTATATAAGAGTCCTACAATGTCATCCATCCTATGGTGACTTATTCATAAGTGTTCACTCTTCATCTTCCCATGAGAGGTAGAGATGCAGATTGTGCTTCTCTCAAGAGGAAAATTTGTCCCAATTTTCTAAATCACCACTAGAGTTTTCACATTAATTAGGGCTTATTATTGGCTCAAGCTATTTGTCATTCAAAATTTAGTAAAATATCTAAAATTTTAATATTTCTGTTAGATTAAAACTGACAAATGTGGTATAGTACTCACAGCACAACTAACACATGGTGAATATTTGCTAGCCTTTGAGTAGCCTCTCAAACTGAGATAATGGACGGGGCGATCCAAGATGGCGGCCTAGAGGGAGACTGCACCTCCGGTCGCTCCAGAACCCAGGAGTTAAGAAGGGGAGGCATTGAGAGACTCGGACTGAAGTGGAGCCACGGGTGAGTCTGCCCACTGGGTAAAGCTCGGCCCGGGTGGCAGGCCCAGATAGAGGTGGCTTATCGGAGCCGGGCAGGGCAGCTAGAGTCATCCACAGGCAGTCCTGCGCACTCCGGCGGTGGGCCCCGCCCACACAGCCAGCTTCTCCAGGTTCTCGGAACGGAACTGGCCCGCTAGTGAGAGCCTGTCTGAACAGAGCACGCTCCGAGTCCCGGAGCCCCTGCAGTGCAGTGTACTCCTTCAAAGAACCAGCGGAGAGCCTCGATCTGCAGTCAGCCTCAGGGATAAGGGCAGGGCAGCCGGAGACCTCTTCAGGCGGCTCTGCCCACTCCGGCTGCGGGCTCTCTTCACGGGGCGATCCAAGATGGCGGCCTAGAGGGAGACTGCACCCCCGGTCGCTCCAGAACCCAGGAGTTAAGAAGGGGAGGCATTGAGAGACTCGGACTGAAGTGGAGCCACGGGTGAGTCTGCCCACTGGGTAAAGCTCAGCCGGGTGGCAGGCCCAGATAGAGGTGGCTTAGCAGAGCCGGGCAGGGCAGCTTGAGTCTTCCCAAGGTAGTCTTCCACACTCCGGCAGTGGGCTCTTCCCACACGGCCAGCTGCACGGTGCAGGCCCACAGTGAGAGCATTTCCGCACAGAGCCAGTTCCAAAACGTGGAACCAGTAGGGGGCTAGGGGCAGTATTCTTCGAATGAGCTGCTTTATCAGATTCCTCCAAGACATCAGGCTACTGAAGGCTGGGAGGTGATACACTGGAAATCTACAGGGACACTATAAGCCAATAGTGGAAAACTGCAATATCTCAGGGTCCCACTGACAACTGACCATTATGAGAAAACAAGGGAAGAAAATGTCCCAAACAAACCTAGATACTACATCAATAAAACCCAATGACAGCAGAGCAGAAGAAATGTCAGAAAGGGAGTTCAGAATGTACGTAATTAAAACGATCAGGGAAGCTAATGAGGAGATGAAAGAGCAAATGCAGGCATTGAAGGAGGAGATGAAAAAGCAAATGCAGGCATTAAATGATCGCACCAATCAACAGTTAAAAGACCAAATACGGGAAGCAAGAGATCATTTCAATAAAGAGTTAGAGATACTGAAAAAAAACCAAACTGAAATCCTTGAAATGAAGGAAACAATAAACCAAGTTAAAAACTCCATAGAAAGCATAACCAATAGGATAGAACACCTGGAAGACAGAACCTCAGACATTGAAGACAAAATATTTAACCTTGAAAACAAAGTGGAACAAACAGAGAAGATGGTAAGAAATCATGAACAGAATCTCCAAGAACTATGGGATATCATGAAAAGGCCAAATTTGAGAATTATTGGGATTGAGGAAGGCTTAGAGAAACAAACCAAAGGAATGAACAATCTATTCAATGAAATAATAACAGAAAATTTCCCAAATCTGAAGAACGAAATGGAAAACCAAGTACAAGAGGCTTATAGAACTCCAAACATACAAAATTACAACAGACCCACACCAAGGCACATTATTATGAAAATACCTAACATACAAAATAAAGACAGAATTTTAAAGGCCGCGAGAGAAAAGAATCAAATTACATTCAGAGGGAAACCAATAAGAATATCAGCAGATTTTTCAATCCAGACCCTAAAAGCTAGAAGGGCCTGGAACAACATATACCAAGCCCTGAAAGAAAATGGATGCCAACCAAGAATCTTATACCCAGCAAAACTTACCTTCAAATTTGACGATGAAATAAGATCCTTCCATGATAAACAAAAGCTAAAGGAATTTACAAAAAGAAAGCCAGCATTACAGAACATTCTCAGCAAAATATTCCATGAGGAAGAGATGAAAAACAACGATGCAAATCAGCAACAGGAGGCGCTAGCCTAAAGGAATAGCCAAATAAAGGAGAAACCGAATCATGTCAAAAACAAATATGAGTCAATTGACTGGGAATACAAATCATATCACAATAATAACCCTGAATGTTAATGGCCTGAATTCATCAATCAAAAGACACAGACTGGCAGATTGGATTAAAAAGAAAAATCCAACAATATGCTGCCTGCAAGAGACACATCTCATAGAAAGAGACACCCATAGACTAAAGGTGAAAGGATGGGGAAAAACATACCATGCACACGGACACAGCAAAAAAGCTGGAGTATCCATCCTCATCTCAGATAATGTGGACTTCAAACCAAAACTAGTCAGAAGGGATAAAGAAGGACACTACATGCTGCTTAAGGGAAGCATAAATCAGCAAGACATAACAATCATAAATATCTATGCCCCGAACATTGGCTCATCCACGTACGTCAAACAAATCCTTCTCAATTCCAGAAATCAAATAGACCACAACACAATAATACTAGGCGATTTTAACACACCTCTCTCACCACTGGATAGATCGTCCAAACAAAAATTGAATAAAGAAACTATAGATCTCAACAACACAATCAGCAATTTAGACTTAACGGACATATATAGAATATACCATCCAACAAAGAATGGATACACTTTCTTCTCAGCAGCACATGGATCCTTCTCTAAAATAGACCATATTTTATGCCACAAAGCTACTGTTAGTAAATACAAGAAGATAGAGATACTACCTTGCACTCTATCAGATCATAATGGATTGAAATTAGAAATAAATGACAGAATAAAAAACAGAAACTTCTCCAATACCTGGAGACTAAATAATACACTATTATATGATGAATGGATAACAGAAGACATCAGGAGGGAAATAAAAAAATTCTTAGAAGTAAACGAGAACAAAGACACATCATATCAAAATCTCTGGGACACTATGAAAGCAGTACTTAGAGGAAGATTTATTTCATGGGGTGCATTCAAAAAAAGAAGTAGAAATCAACAAATAAACGAGTTAACACTACAGCTCAAAGCACTAGAAAAAGAAGAGCAGACCAATACCAAAAGTAGTAGAAGACAGGAAATAGTTAAAATCAGAGCCGAAATCAACGAAATCGAAACAAAAGAAACAATCGGAAAAATTAATAAAATAAATAGTTGGTTCTTTGAAAAAATAAATAAAATTGATAAACCCTTAGCCACACTAACAAAGAGAAAGAGGGAGAAAACTCAAATTACTAAAATTCGGAATGAACAAGGAAACATCACAACAGACACGAGTGAAATACAAAACATAATTAGAAGCTATTTCGAAAATCTATACTCCAACAAAACAGAAAACCTTGAAGACATCAACAAATTTCTAGAGACATATGAACTACCTAAACTGAACGAGGAGGACATACACAACTTAAATAAACCAATTTCAAACAATGAAATAGAAGAGGTCATCAAAAGCCTACCAACAAAGAAAAGTCCAGGACCAGATGGGTTCTCAGCCGAGTTCTATAAAACCTTTAAAGAAGAGCTCATTCCAATACTCCTCAAACTATTCCATGAAATAGAAGAGGAGGGAACCCTCCCAAACTCGTTCTATGAAGCCAATATCACCCTGATACCTAAACCAGACAGAGACACATCAAGGAAAGAAAATTTCAGACCAATATCCTTAATGAACATCGATGCAAAAATTCTCAACAAAATTTTAGCAAATCGCATACAAATATATATTAAAAAGATAGTGCACCACGATCAAGTGGGTTTTATCCCAGGGATGCAAGGTTGGTTCAACATTCGGAAATCAATAAATGTCATTCACCATATCAACAGACTTAAAGTTAAGAATCACATGATTATTTCAATAGATGCAGAAAAAGCATTTGATAAAATACAGCATCCCTTCATGCTCAAAACACTAGAAAAAATTGGGGTAATGGGAACATTCCTAAACATTATAAAGGCCATCTACGCTAAGCCCATGGCTAATATCATTCTAAATGGTGAAAAACTGAAAGCGTTCCCCCTAAAAACTGGAACAAGGCAGGGATGCCCTCTTTCACCGCTTCTATTCAACATCGTCCTTGAGACTCTAGCCAGAGCAATCAGACAAACCAAAGAAATTAAAGGGATACGAATAGGAAAAGAAGAACTCAAACTATCCCTGTTCGCTGATGACATGATTATATATTTAGAGGAACCTGGAAATTCCACCAGAAAACTTTTAGAACTCATAAGTGAATTCAGTAAAGTAGCAGGTTACAAGATCAATGCTCATAAATCCAATGCATTTTTATACATAAGTGATGAATCTTCAGAAAGAGAAATTAGGAAAACTACTCCATTCACAATAGCATCGAAAAAAATAAAATACTTGGGAATCAATCTCACAAAAGAGGTGAAAGACCTCTACAATGAGAACTACAGAACACTAAAGAAAGAAATTCGAGAAAACCTTAGAAGATGGAAAGATCTCCCATGTTCCTGGATAGGCAGAATTAATATCGTCAAAATGGCTATACTACCTAAAGTTCTATACAGATTCAATGCAATTCCAATTAAAATCCCAATGATGTACCTCGCAGAAATAGAGCAAGCAATTATGAAATTCATCTGGAAGAATAAAAAACCTAGAATAGCTAAAGCAATCCTCAGTAGCAAGAGCGAAGCAGGGGGTATTGCAATACCAGATCTTCAACTCTACTACAAAGCAATAGTAACAAAAACGGCATGGTATTGGTACCAAAATAGACAGGTAGATCAATGGTACAGAATAGAGGACATGGACACAAACCCAAATAAATACAATTTTCTCATACTAGACAAAGGTTCCAACAATATGCAATGGAGAAAAGATAGCCTCTTCAACAAATGGTGCTGGGAAAACTGGAAAACTATATGCAATAGAATGAAACTAAACCCCTATCTCTCACCCTACACAAAACTCAACTCAAAATGGATCAAGGACCTCAGAATCAGACCAGAGACCCTGCATCTTATAGAAGAAAAAGTAGGTCCAAATCTTCAACTTGTTGGCTCAGGATCAGATTTCCTTAACAGGACTCCCATAGCACAAGAAATAAAAGCAAGAATCAACAACTGGGATAGATTCAAACTAAAAAGCTTTCTCTCAGCAAAGGAAACTATCAGAAATGTGAAGAGAGAGCCTACAGAGTGGGAGAATATCTTTGCCAACCATACCTCAGATAGAGCGCTAATTTCCAGAATCTATAAAGAACTCAAAAAACTCTACACGAAGAATACAAATAATCCAATCAACAAATGGGCTAAGGAAATGAACAGACACTTCACAGAAGAAGATGTACAAGTAATCACCAGATATATGAAAAAATGTTCAACATCCCTAGTAATAAGGGAAATGCAAATCAAAACTACCCTAAGATTTCATCTCACCCCAATTAGAATGGCGATTATCAAGAATACAAGCAACAATAGGTGTTGGCGAGGATGTGGTGAAAAAGGAACACTCATACATTGCTGGTGGGGTTGCAAATTAGTGCAACCACTCTGGAAAGCAGCGTGGAGATTCCTCAGAAAGCTTGGAATGGAAACACCATTTGACCCAGCTATCCCACTCCTTGGCCTATACCCAAAGGACTTAAAATCAGCATACTACAGAGATACAGCCACATCAATGTTCATTGCTGCTCAATTCACCATAGCCAGATTGTGGAACCAACCTAGATGTCCTTCAGTTGATGAATGGATAAAGAAACTGTGGCATATTTATACAATGGAATATTACTCCGCAATGAAGAATGATAAAATTATGGCATTTGTAGGCAAATGGTCGAAATTGGAGAATATCATGCTAAGTGAGATAAGCCAATCTCAAAAAACTAAAGGACGAATGATCTCGCTGATAAGCGGATGAGGACATATAATGGGGGGTGGGAGGGGCTAGCATTAGGTTTAGGGTTAGGTTTAGAGTTAGGCTAAGGAGAGCAGTAAGAATGAAGGAAAGAAGGACTGTGTAGAGGGAAAAGAGGGGTGGGAGGGTTGGGAGGGGTGGGAGGGGTGGGGGGGAGGGGAAAAATATAATAAACATCATTACCCTATGTAAACGTAAAAATAAATAAATAAATAAATAAATAAATAAATAAAAAAAAACACGAAAAAAAAAAAAAAAAAACAAAAAAACTGAGATAATGACAAACTTTAGAAAATACTCTTTGCAATAGGCAAGAAAGTGCCGAGCAAGATACATACTGAAAATAATTACCCAAATGGAAGAAATATTGACTTATTTGATATTTTCTTGACAGTTACGGACTAACCAAACATCCTTATTTTTTACCTACAATAACACCTCCTTATTTTGTATCCGACAATTCCAGAAGTGCAAAGATCCCACCAAAGCCAAAGGTGAACTGTAAAATATCTGTCTTTCTGTTCTCCAGAACAAAGAAATCATCCAAAATTATCTGATTATAGAGCAAATCTGTAAGATTAAGGATAAAAATGTTCAAAACTCATTTCTATTTTATTCATCTAAAAAGTATCATGACAGTTAATAGGTAATCCATACAGACACTGACTCTTACAACAATATAAAAGAATTACTGGGTTTGGGTAAGCATAATAATTCACATTTCACTAAGCACATGAAAATAGCAAATAAAATTAGCAATCTTCTCTCCTTTTTCAACTGACCTAAAAAAGTTCATCATAGGCTTGATTGTTTTGTTTAAATTCCTGTTGGAGAAACTTAAGAGTCATCCCATGACTCTTAACCTTCTGTGTAAATGAAATCATTTAAAAATCATTTTATATTAAAAGGAGTAGAAATGTGTATCCTGTTTTGTGTCTAATAAAACACTATATCAATGCATCTAATAACTCATATTTGTATAAAGCAAATCACTTTGTCATGCTTAATGTAAAAAGCAAGTAGATGTGTTTAAATTATAATAAACATAAAAAGAAGAGTTTCCTTTGTTGCAATAAAATTGAACAAATGTATGTACGAATTGCTAGAATCCATGAAATTCTTAGAGGTACTTTCCTGTTGCTTCATTTAATAATTCTCATCATTTAAATACTTTTCTGTGAATTATGTCATTTAGTAGTAATAATTCTCTCAGATATACACAAAATGTAGCATGATGCTATTTAATAAATTATTTTGGGAGGTTACTGGGAATTGAACCTAGAGTTGCTTTACCACAGTGCAACAACCCCAATTCTTTTTATTTATTTATTTTTTTTGTTTTGAGACCAGCTTTTGCTAGGTTGCTGAGTTTGGTTTCAAACTTGTGATCCTCCTGCCTCAGGCTTCTGAGTTGCTGGGATTTCAGTCCCATTCCATGCCCAATTAATAATTTTTAGTTTTAAACTTTTCTGATTTTGTAAGAAATGTTGCCCTGTCTGTATTTACCTAATTTCCTTTGGGTAATTTTCTTTTTTCTAGAAAATACTTTTTAAATATAAAAACTTTCAATACTAATTTTTGGGTTAAGTGTTCTATTTATTAATTAACATGAATTTGAAATACCATTTCACCCACATGAAATTTAGTTGTCTACTTGACATTTACACAGTGAAAAATTATGTTTCATTTTTATAAAGACTCTACATTTGGCAAAGGATGATTTTAGATAAATTTTCCAATCAAATTTGAAAGCTAGCAAAATATTTTTATGATAGTCCTTGCATTTTGGGGGAAAAAAAGTAAAATAACTTCAAATGCCTCAAAAATAATGAAAGTTTTTTCATAGTGGTGAAATATGAAGACACGGGTCCAATAATTTCTCAAAAATATTCTCCATACTTGCTTAGATGCTGATATCATTTACAAATGTTAACAAAGGAATTGATGAAACTGAATACACCTTAGAGAAGTTTTGTTTTCTCACAATATCTCTGCTGGAAATGAAACTAGATTCTTAGCACATGTGAAGCAACACACTATCTTTTAAATGATCTAGTCAAGAGCTTATATATTTTTAGTCTCTGACATCATATATTCTTCTGTGTTATTTATTGGGTTCACAAAACAGGAAAGATTCAAAAGCATTTCTATACCCAGTGCCTCCACTTTATTTTTCCTGTTCTTTCTGGGTTTCTTCCTGTTATTCCATATAATTTCTACCTGTTAATGGTTGAAAATTGTCTAATTTGAATGAGTGTATATATATATACATATATATATACATATATATATGTTTTGTTTCTAATAAAACACTATCAATGCATCTAATAACTCATATTTGTATAAAGCATATACATATATATAATTTATACAATGTTATATAATTATATATGTACATACCAAGACATCCTATATCATGTTATATACATTAAATGTATATAATAAAATTTATTTTAAAATTTGTCCTTGATTCCATTTTTTTACCCTTATATTTTCAAATCAGATCTTTATACAGGGGAAAGCAAGTTTTTTTCACTTTACTATGTTTCTTATTTCCACTGACATTTTGTCACATTTCATAGAAAACACAGATGTTTTCCTGTGGCCTCGAAGCCCCTCATTTTGGACTTACCCCATGGATTCAATTTCAGTTTTGAGTCTCAATATAACCTTGTAAGCATATTGACTTTCTAGTTTTTCTTCAACTCTGACAAGGTAATTCCTGCCTCAGGAACTTTGCATTTGTTGCAACATTTAAAGATTTTCATTGTTTTAACTACTTCTTACTTCATTTCAGATTTCTTCTCAAATACTCCTTCATAAAAGTTCTTCTAATTTCTACTTTCTAGTCTTTTACCTTTGTACTACCTATAAATACCTGACACAATAATTATTTTTAGTATCTACCTTTTTCATTAATACATAAATTTAATGAAGAAATGTTAATTCATCTTATTCATTATCTTGTCTCTGTATCTGGAGTATAATTTAGAATACAACAAGCTGTGAAAAAAGAAAGCTTGAATGGATAATTTAACAAATCAATTAATATAAGGATTTTGATATTTTAAAATAAATATTAAATAATCTCAATAACTAACTGTAGGGCCAACATAAACTTAAACATCAACTTCAAAATACATTTTCATTTATAATCCATTCAATGTATCATTGCAACTCTGATAATTCAGATATTTAAATGCTATAGTTGTCCTGCAAAGTTTCAAATTAAGCAACATCCTTTATCTTTGAGATACAATTCAAGCTCCTTTTCATAATTCAACAACGATGAAAGCTTGCTCCTGCCTGCTTCCTCTCAAGATTTTATCCTGAATAACATACTTGTTTAGACATGTGGACAAGCAGCCTTGGGTCATCAGCTTCTATCCTTGTGCTGTGTTGGCATATAATAATAACATTTGCTGTAAATGTAATAAAATATTTACGGTAAGATATAAAATTCTTTTAGGAGTTAGAAAATGGTGATGCATAGATACTTAAAATATTTGCATTTTCTTTACTTGAAACTTTGGTATGCAACGTGTTCTCTTGTGCAGCACAATCACACCTCTCTTTATTTTCTTAATCCTCTTCATTTTACTGGTTTCTACTCTCTGATAATTTTACGTTTAGGGCTTTTTAAGATATCTAAAACAATTCTTCAGTGAGTGAAAACTGAAAATTGAAAACTATTTGCTTAATGATCATTCTGATTTTTACCATTTCATGACTGACAGAAGAGCTAAAAATTCCAATGTACATAGACAAAGTGTGCAGTTTCCTTGAACACAGAGCAAAGATACAAAAACTTAACTACAAATAACTAGGAAACCCAGTGGTTTATTTTCCTGTCAAAAATCAAACTCTCATAGCAGTGTATCCTACTCATAAAAACTCCTGTTTGGGTGAGAATGTTGTAAAATTTTTAAGAAAACTGACTTTGCTATTCTTTTAAAAATTTTATGTTGTAGCATTCACCTGATCTTTTTGCTTTGTGAGCAGTTGCAGGCACAAGTCTGTCTTCATGACAGGAGCCAAACTCTATAGAGCCCGGTCACTGAATTCGAAAGCTGTGAAATCTGTTCCCTAGGGTCAAATTCCCAGTATTCTGACATCCTTGCTTTGGGCTTTGAACTGGTCTTTTTTAACACCATCATCATCGTCATTGATGGCTTTTCTTATGCTGTGAGTTTTGCCTAACTTTCCCTGCATTCTCTCTCTAGTAATTCTATATATTTTATTTTTTGCTATTTTTTATTTGTTCTAATTAGTTGTACATGATAATAGAATGCATTTATGCATTTTGATAAATCATACAAAAATGGAGTATAATTTCTCATTTTTCTGATTGTACAAGTGGTAGAATCACATCGGTCATTCAGTCATATATGTACATGGGGTAATAAGGTCTGTTTCACTCTACTATCCTTCCTACCACCATACCCCTTCCCCTCCCTTCACTCCTCTCTACCTAGTCTAAAGTTACTTTATTCCTCCCTACCTTCCCCCCACTCCTTTCGTGAATTAGCATCCGCATATCAGAGAAAATATTTGACCTTTGGTTATTTGGAATTTGAATTGGTGTAACCATTATTGAAAACAATATGGAGAGTCCTCAGAAAATTTGGAATGGAACCACGATTTGACCCATCTATCCCACTCCTTGATTTATATCCAAAGGACTTAAAATCAGCATACTACAGTGACACAGCCACATCAATGTTTATAGCAGCTCAATTCACAATAGCTAAACTATGGAACCGACCTAGATGTCAACAGATGAATGGATAAAGAAAATGTGGCATTTCTCTCTCTCTCTATCTATGTATATATGTAGAATGTAATATTACTCAGCTTTAAAGAAGAATGAAATTATGGCATTTGTTAGTAATCCTATATATTTTAAAGGATTATTTCAACACTTATTGAATTATAAGGCTTCTTTGAAATGCTCAGTAAAAATTATGCACTAATCCTTTATAACTAAAAACCTTTTTTATTATTGCATTAAGATTATACATAATAAAATTTGTTGTTACATTTTCATGCATGCACATAACAAATGAAATTGAGCAAACTGAAAACTCTTTCAGACCATCTTGGTTACAGATATGCCAACTTTCCACCCCTCTGCCTAAACCAAAAATTCCTGGACAGCATGCGGGTGAACTTCTCTTGCATTCTTATCAACCACACTCCTCACAGCATCTTAAAGTGAGCAGATACTCAACAAATATTTATTGAATCAAATTGCGACATCATTAATCTTTTTAAAACTTTACTTCCTTTTCCTTTGCAGTAGAATAGAAGCTGCATGAAAGTGAACTTGGATGTCTTATTCACTAATGTTATCTGATTTAGGGGAGTAGAACTTGCCCCATAATAAAAGCTCAATAAACAGTTAAATAAATTATATTAGTAAATAGACATTTAACATTTTCAGTAACTACATCAGTCACCTTGAGGTCCTCATTTATTTAATTTTTAAATAGGAAACATAATGGGTCACAGAATTTCCAGGTAAGGCAGACATATGTACAGAATGTATATAAATTGTGAGTTATCATAATTTATTTAGAATGTTGACTTTGATTTCTAAGACATTTTGTTTCTAAAATGTTATTTAATCTATGTTAAGCAAAATAGTTGTCAGAGATTAGTTATTGATCTAGACAAGAATCTTGATCACTGAATTGTTCTTTATTTCCTCTCCTTATGAAAGCTAATTCTGTCATGTGGATGTTGAATGTGTTTAATTTTGCAACTATCATTTTATTATATTTTGTATACAGACATATAGATAACTTATAATTTGCTGATTTTGTTTACCTCTGGGATTAATTACCATGCCTTTAAATTTTAACAATTTCTGAATTTTTTTTTCAGAGATGTGGGTAGTGTGAAATCTCTCAGAGAGGAAACAGTAAGTACACATTTAAACCTCAATAATTTAATTTTCATTTGTACAGAGACAAGGAATCAGTAGTTGAAGAAAACTGATAGAAATATTAATTTTATGTTTGTGAATTCAAGAATTTAGGAAATGAAGACACAACTGTCTCACTGATACTGCCGTTTAATGGTGACGAGTTCTGCTCCTTCTAATGTTGAAGATTGAACACTAGAGAAGCACGCCAAGGCAAGCATATTAAGCAGGTTTTATCTAAAGGTAATAATACAGACTTCTCCCGTCAGGAAGAAGGGGGCCATGGCTGATGTTCTAAAGTCCCAAGAAGTGAGTGCACCCTACATCTTTTATAGGTTAAAGTCTCTTTTGTTCTCCAGTTCTCTCCCGGCTTATCTCTCCTTCCTGCCTAGGTGACTAGGCCTGGTTTTGCATAGGCCTGGTTTTGCATTAAGTGAGAAGCCATGGGCAGAGGGAGGGCCAAGGTGATTCAGGCAGGTAAGGGTCCAGGGGGCATTAATTAGCAGCTCCTTGCTTGCAGTCCTTGATAAAGGCAGGTAAATTTGGTAATCAATGGGCTCCGGAGATCCTTGACATTCCATTCTTCCAGGAACAATCTCCAACTTCCAGAGGCAGATGGCTTCATGGCTTCATTTCCTGGAATTGATCCGATTCCCTATTTCTACACTAACTACCTGTCCTTAATTCTGGCTTCATCACAAGTTATTTAATAAAGTCTCCTTCAAAATGATAGCCTTCTTCTAAGTCCCTCAAAACCTAAAAATACCTCCTACAAGCATGTGCTTGCATAACACCAATACACGCCTTAGACATATTTATGATTGTAACCTTCAAAACAGATGCTGCCCAGAATATTGTGACAGTTTAATG
Source organism: Sciurus carolinensis (assembly GCF_902686445.1). Lineage (NCBI taxonomy): Eukaryota > Metazoa > Chordata > Mammalia > Rodentia > Sciuridae > Sciurus > Sciurus carolinensis. The sequence goes on from NC_062224.1 coordinate 95,912,994, forward strand.
ATATGTTCACATTGCTAATGCTATGTTCAAAATATATAATAGTGCATACTGCCTTATGCTTTACATTGTTTTGTCTTAATTACTTTTTATATAAAATCTGTAAGAAATGTGAGAGAAAATAGTTCAGAACTGTGGTCATGACCAAATATACACAAGAGAGAGTATAATCATCTAGGTATATTTATGCCTGCGCACCCAAGTCAAATGGAGAGTTCTCATTTATTCATTTATTCATTTAAATGTCACTAACTGGTGCCTAATGTATCTGAAGCACAGGTCCACACTGCATTTCAAGTATACTTCAGGAGGACTCAAGATGTCACAGAAGTCCCCTTTTTGTGGTCACATATTCTGTAAAGTAGCTCCAAGCATTTGTTATTTTCCTGGGGATTCTTTAAGATAGCTGGAGTTTATCAAGCAAATTAAAGTTCATCTTTTAAATAAGTCAATCAGGAGATATTGGGGAAAAAAAATCTGAGACCATTTATTGTTTTGTTGTTTGGTTTGTTTTCCTAGAAGCACACAAGATAAATTGTACTTTATTCTGTACATAAGCATTATTTTTGTAATAGTCACAAGTTACCAAATGGGGAATAATTAGTAGAAACTATTATCTTCCTAATTAATTAATGCAGAAAGTGCTACAATATGCTGTAAAGGCACTTATAAATCCTTGCATACATTGAAATTTTGCAAATGCTCTCTAAAGGACAAATTTTTATATGATTTATATTCTTCTAAAATATGTAAAGTATTCTACAATAGTTTAATGACATTAAAATGCTAATTAATGATACTTAGCAGAAATCAAGGGCTTTCATTTGATGGGCTCAAAGTGGTAGGAAAATAACTCATTTCTTAGAGGTATTACAACTCTGTAATTTAAAAGTGTAACCCTTTAATAAATTAATTTCAAGCATAGCATGAGAAGAGTTGAAGTAACGGATAAAATAAAAATTGCATGATTTTATATTTTACTAAAAGTGAAAGGTACAGGAAAAGAGAATGGAAAAGTATTATCATTTTATAACTCAAGTACACAAACCAAGCTTTTTCTGATGATTTTAATATCTCATCTCCATTTTGTTTTGGTAAAATATGATGTGTCCAAAACAAAACTTTTTATAAAAATGATAGCAACATAGCAATTACAAGGAGCATTCGAAATTCATGTAATCTGAATTTTTCTTTCTGTTTTCTAGGTTTACAATTATTTAAATGACTATGGGATCATCAATTTTTCTTCTAAAATAATGATATTTATTTATTTCTATAAATATTAAAATTTTCAATAAAACTATGAAAAAGAAAGATGGATATAAATTTAAACACCCACATCACATATGCCTGTAATAGTAATGACTTATAATCAGACTTATAATTGCTATTAGTATTGAAGAGGCAAGCATGTTGTAATAAAGACAATTGACTTGGAATAAGAAGAAATGATATAAATTCTTTAAAATTATGTGGTCTTGAATTAGATCCTTAATGCCTCAGATTTGGGTCTATCACATGGAAAATATGACAAATATTAGCTAACCTTCAATATAGTTCTGTTGAATAGTAATATACTAAAGGTAAAATTGATTTACACATCATAAATAGCTATACAAAGTAAAACAGTTTGAATATAATTTTCAGGAAATCATCTGAACTTATAAATTTCAAAATTATCATCTAGATTGATTTCTTAAAATACATTTCCAGATTTACTACAAAAACTTTTGTATTTTCTTCTTTGTAGAATGTCAGTAAACTTTCTTAGTTAATATTTTGCCCCAACAAATATTAAAACCTGGGTGTCTTCAAAACAGTCTCACTTTATCTCTCTATTTTCTTTAACATGTCCTTTCATTCAGCTAAATTCACAGTAGAAAAGGAGTATAAATTTAGCATATTGGCACAAAAAATGAAATTACAAGTCCATGGAACACATCTGAATTTTATAACATTTTTAAAAATATTCTGTACATGAGATCTTGTCGTTCTTAAGCATGATATAAACATATACTATCAAATTTTCACTGTATAGATTGCTCGATTAAGTTAAAAAATATTTCCATCCACTTGAACAAACATATTTGTATAACTACTTTTTCTTGGCATTATTGTGACCCATTGATATTTAGTTTTTTAATCCATTTGAGGTCTGTACTTTTATGTGACATTTTACAGGGATCAAGTTTCATGATTCTATATTTAGTAAATTAGCTTTTTAAATCTCATTTATTAATAGTCATTTCTTATAGAAGGTATCATACCTCTTGCTCTCAGGCATGTATGGTCTGACTAGGCTTTGCCTTCTGTTCTATTGAACAATTTGTCTATTTGGGAAGACTAAAAATCTGTGCCACTTTGTTCCCGTGAGATATTAGTCTTTTTTTTTTTTTTTTTTTTCTTTGTTTTGCATAGCTTGTGTTTGTTTTTGGATCAAAATAATGTTTGTCTAAGCAAATTCATTGGAATGTTTTCCTGTTTCAGTTTTCCAGAATTGTGTAGAAATGATATTATTACTTTGAAATATTTAGTAGAATTTATTAGTGAGCCCATCTGTAAATTTAAAAGGGTAATACTTCATGACCAAGGAAAGCTCATGAAATAAGTGTAAGTGTTGCTGGTTTAGTGGTTCAAAAATAAGTGTGATTCATCCTGGCAGGAAACTAAACAAGGAAACACATCCGATCATCAAATTTTAATTTCTATCTTATTGATTTCCCTTAATAGTGATGGTTTACTTGGTTTTTTTTTTTTTTCTTTTGAATTTTCACTGATATCCTCCTTGCAATATCTGAAATTAATTTTTTGCTCACACTTCTTGGTATTGTTATTTGAATGATAATTATATTTACAACTCAAAATTTCTCGAAGAGTCAGCAGTATTATTGTTACACAAATTTTGATACTCTGTCAGAGCATCTCTTTCTCAAAACCTTCTCACATCCTTCTACCCTTTTGCTCTTTATTGACCTTCTCTCCTATTTCACAGAGAAAATAAAGGTTTTCCTATACCTGTAACTTTCTTGCACTAACCTAGATCTGGAGAGAACTTCTAAAAAAATCTCATCCTGTTATGACCTTGATTAGAAGTGTTCACTCGTGTCTCACTGTGTGTATAGAAGGCTTCTTGCATGGGCTATGGATGGGGTCAGGCCTGATCTCTTTCCAGCTACTTTCTTCATTGCTTGGCTGTACCGCAGAGGTGACTTCATTGATCACTGAACTTCCTGTTCTCCTTTGCTGGTTTATAGCAATGTAATTCTCTTCTAGCTCATGAGATGTGGGGAAATCCTTCAAAGGATTAAGACTTCTCATTAAATATTGTTATTCAGTTATTACATATACATGTATAGCAAGATGAAAAAATTGAGGAATTCCATTAATAAAAACTGAATTTCCATAAAAAACAGTCTGACTAGAAATCCACATGATATTTAATAATCTTTTTATTTAAAATTTTAGTTGATTATAGATATTTTGGTATGATTTGGAAAATGAAAGCAAAAGCAAAACATGGTCTATAATGTTTTTGTTTAGATTTATCTTAGTTAAAAACCCAGACACTTAGGTAAAGGAGGATATTTTCAGTTAACATTTCATCCAGATGACAGATGACTAAACACAATATTTATAACATCAGTAAATATTAGATATAGGATTTAAAATGTTCTCTGTTGCTCCATGAAAAGATTTATATGCTTTATCTACCTAGTATTACCTATTATAAAGCGTAACATGCAGAGGTTTTTTTTTTTTTTTTTTTTTTTTTGGTTTTGTTGGTTTGTTTGTTTGTTTAGTTTTATGTATCAGAAAACACTTATTTGGAAAGAAATTTAGTGGTTGACCCAAGGTCACATAGCTAATAAGTAACAAATTGGAAAAATTAGAAATAGAATGATTCTACTTTACTTCATACAGTGGAACATAACTCAGTTTTACTATAAATCGTTCCCTTGCATTTTCTTCAGTGTTCCCCATCCTACTAACCTTTCCCATTTGATTTTTATATTTTAAAACAATATTGCCTAACTTTCTATTGCTTGAAGATACCCTACATTCTCTTTTCTTTGGGTTTAAAAAAAAATTATTCTTCATCTTTTCCACCTTATGAGTATCCTACTATGTTTTTTTTTTTTTTTTTTTTTTTTTTTTTTTGCAGTGCTGGGGATCAAACCCAGGGCCTTGTGCTTGCAAGGCAAGCACTCTACCAACTGAGCTATCTCCCCAGCTCTCCTACTATATTTTTAATGACCTTACCATTCAGTTATCTTTGTTTTATTCTCATATACTCCAATATTTCTGTTTATCACAGCATCTGTTATTGAAAAAAATATTTTACATCAGATATAAAAACGCTGTCTCCGACACCAGAGTATAAGTTTTGTATCATGTTTATCTTTGTGTTTCAAATATCTGACCCATTGAGCCTGCCTCACAGAAATGAACACTATGGCCTGTGAAGTGTGGATTTAAATACCAATGAGGGAGTACAAGAGAACACATAAATTATGTTCTCATTTAAAAATTAAATAGACTGGACAAATATAATTCCATTTACTTTAAATAGTGATGTATTTGATGGATCTGTTTAATTGAAAAATAATAATAGAAGTCATGTGACATTCATCATTGTCCCACTATATAAGATAAAATGTATATTGATACATTGATATCTTAATGAGACATTGAGACTGTCTTAAAAAAACCCACTATACATCTACATATAGATAGCATTATATATACCTCTATAACATTATATATATATAACATTTATAAAATGAGATATATAGATTAAAAGAATTTTTAGTTTATTTTTTTAAGGACTCTTCAAAATACAAATAATATTTTAACAACATATTCTAGGTAGAACCAGATAGTCTAAAGAAAATGGACTTATTACAGCCTTTAAAAATCAAATTCTTACTACTTGTGATGGCTAATTCCATGTGTCAATTTGGTCAGACCATGGTACTCAGGTATTTGGCCCAACACTGGTATAGATGTTGCTGTGAAAGTATTTTTTAGATGAGATTAACATTTAAATTAGTAGATGCCGAATAAAGTTGATAGCCCTCCATAATGTGTGTGGGCCTCATTCAAGTGGTTGAAGACCTTAGGAGAACAAAGACTGTAGGAATTTCAGGCCAATGTACAGAGGAATGAAAGTCCTTCAAGTCACGCAAACTCCTCAGGACAATAGACCTTCTGTTTGAATGGCTTAGAGAAGCTCTGCAACTCCTCTGTCCTTGAGACCTAGAGACATTATCTTATTATAATTACATTTGGTACTAGTGGACTCTGAGAGGCAAGCAAGTTATGTGATCTGCACATTCGCAAAGCTAACTGCACTATGTAATCTAATGTAACTTGATATGACCGTGGGATATATAATAAACTGGACTGGCTTTCCCACAGAAGCCACTTCTTGCCCTTTGCCAAAAAAAAAAAAAAAAAAAAAAATCAAACTTTTAAATTAAAAAGTTGAAAAACAGATTTCTTATGCTTTTTCATTTAAACATTAATTAATGTGAAAGAAATTTGTTTTATATTCCCTGGGGTTTCAAGGTTAAATTGGATCTTACCTTCCAAATAACTATTTTCTAATGAAATAGGTAAAAGTAAAAGTAATAAAGTGTTTTTATGTTCAGAAATTGATTCATATATTATGCAGAGATTAAAAATTAAATGGGTTCTATTAAATGCTTTTATGAAAAGGGTCAAAGTATTTTTACAGAAGTTAAAATCAAGTTGATGATAAAGTTAGGCTTTCATTTATCTAATATGTATTACAAGTTTATAAAGTTTAATAATTTTATCACTATCATACATGCTATTTGCAATATTTTGCTTACAAAATGTTTTTGATGCTTCTACTTCATGAAAGAGAACTCTTGCTTTCTAAAGTGGAAGTTTTAGGTGCATCCTGTGCTTTATGAGAATAATGCACAACTCACAAAGATGTTAGGGTGTTAATGTACCTCTGTGTGTTATCCCCTCCTTGTCATATTTCCATTGCCATGTTAGAGTTTTCATCTTTGTCTCACAGTTCTTGGGTATTCTATTATGTTCTTCTTGAATCTTAGTGCTCTGTGCTTTATAGTTTCTTGTCTGCTGCCTACTTCCATCATTAGGGCCCTCAGCATATTAATCCAGTGGTTTCTAATTATAAGTCTTATAATTCCAACAGCCCGGACATGTGTTTCCAGTGCTTCTTCAGATACAAGGATTTTTGTTGTTTGATATGTCTCATAATTTTTTTCTTGATAACTAAACATGGTGAACTTTTTAGAAGGAATGACTTTCAATGGGTCTTAGGTACTGGGGTGTCAGGGCTGGGCGAGGAAAGCATTTGCTCAGTCTTTTAGTCAGCTTGTACCTGTAGACTGTGGACTTCACAGACGTGTCTCCATGTTTCCCACATTTCTCCCCCACTTAGGTGGGCCAGAGTGGGCCAGAATTGGGAATTTCTGTTCTCTATGTTAAAACTTCATCAGGTTAGTTTGTGGTTAATCAGTTGATCCTGTTTATCCTGAAAGCAGACATTGTTAAGAAGGATGGATGCTCTATCATATTTCAAAATAGTTCTTTTTGTCTCATTCCCCTGAAAGAATTACAGTGTGATTTACTATAATAGATCTATGTGAATTAATATATTTGAATCCTTGAATAAAAGGACTTTTATTCTTAGAGGAATAAATTTGAGGAATTTGGAAAGAATTCAAAACACTGCTGTTTAAAACTTCTTCAGATTGTGATAAAAATAAAGTAATAATATTTAGCCCACCCTTTTTCCTCCAACATTGCTAACAAATGGGACAATTGCATGTATACATAAAGTAATAATTATTTTTCTAAGGAATCATGAAATCCAATGTATAGAATTATGTCTTAGAGTGAAGCTGTCTAATAAAACTTCCATTGATGGAAATTTCTGCAATAAACAGTAGCTAATTCTTGCATGTAAATATTATTTAATATTTGGAATGTGACCAGTGTGAATGAAGAACTGAGTTTTAAATTTGTTTAACTTAATTCTGATTTTTATAGCCATAGTTAAATAGTACAAACCTAGAGTATGAATTTTCTTAGATACAACCATATATTGGTCAGATTTACTTTTCTAACAAAACTTTTATAGAAGGAAAGACATAAGATAAAATATTAATTTAAATTACAGAAATTCTGCAGGATATTGTGCATTATGACAGTAAATTAATAATTCATAGGGAGAGTTTAAGATTGTTAATTTCCCCCAGGCCATAATTGGTAACAGATTTTCAGCCAAACTTATTTCACACTACTTCATTATCAATTATGTGAAGTGTCCAATATTATTCAGGATTGGCTAAAAAATATTCACACATACTCATGGACATGTAAACAGGCATTTACTACAAAATATATATTTACAACTTGTTTGAAGTTTATTGATAATTCTAAGGCATTTAATTCAGTGAGAGAAAAACTAGTCTGTATTTTCCATACTAGAGATGCTAGGGATGTTTATGTATAGTTTCAAATTTACTCAAAGAGTATGGATATTTTTATCTGCTACAACATCTTGGAAAAGTCTTTTCTAAATGCTTTAAACCTTTTTCCAGGAGTACTAATTTGCAGAATTGCTTCTAATTTTAGCAGTGGTATAATTGGTTTTATGAAACAGTATCAACTGATTAGTTAGAAATAAGTTTAAACATGAAGTGGTCTTTTAAAATGTTATGGTAAATTATTAACAAACAGGTTTTTTTTTTTCTTCAGGTGAAGTGCTAAGACGTGAAAATTCCATGTTTCTAATAACTGATAAAAATATTATATATTACTTAAATATTCACCTTCTCTCAGTCCCCAAAACATTATTTTATGAAAAATATGAGTAAATTATTGAACCAATTTTAAATCTGTCTTCTCTAAGCAACTTTCCTTTATGGATTCTCATAACTGGGAGTTTGAGTTGGGGGAGGAGGAGGGACCCAGGTGTACTTATTTGATTAAGGAAAGTCTAAAAACCTGCGACTTATTCCATAGGCATTAATTCATCACCTCTTCATGCTTTAACAATCATTGATTGATTACCTTATTATATAGGGGAAATTGTGGCCAATAGTAAAGGATATCATTAAAGGAGCATTGGACCATGTCCTAATGAGTTCAGTCAATCAGAGAATACCAGTAAAAAATGGATAAAGCACCATGTGATACACAAACATGCCTTGTGTGTAGCATTCAGTAGGAGGCAGAGTCCATCTTCTGTGAAATCTTGAAAACAGAGTAGAATGCAAGTGAATTTATTAATCTATTTTTACAAAAAGATGTCTTGAATGCATGGCATTGCATTTAGTGATATATCTGTAAGCTCATGGACCACAAACAATGGAGGTAGGAGATAGAAAGCAAACCTTGGATCAGCAAGCTTTCCTTTATTCTGCAGGGAAGTCCACAGATCAGGCATGAGAGGGCCCATTTTTCTGGGTATGGAGTTGGCCCCCAAGTTACAGAAGGAGTCTGGGTTTTATAGTCTCACTGGAGACAGCAGGTGTGTAGTTTGGACAACCCGGGGCTAGTTCAGGGTAGAACTTTAACTTAGGAGGGTAGTTGTAAAAATGTTGAAACTCATTATTGTAGGATTACAGATCCTGAGGGATGAGTACTCAAATCTTGCCCATTGTTTTACTTCCTCTGGGATCCATTGTTTCCCAGAGTTTCAAAATCTGCTGTGCCTCCATTTAGGACTAATTTATGATGGGGGAAGGTCAAAGTTCAGGACCCAGAATTCAGTATTTGTCTCCTTCCTTCAAGATGCACTGGGGTTGCGTGGGGTAAATATTTGCTGTTGGTAGAGACGCTGGGGATGAACCTGGGAAGGGATGAAAGTTTGCTTTATCCCCTCAGGACCCATTATTATTGGGAAAGGTTGTACTGGGACAGGTTTCATGTTTGGTAAATTTCCCCTCCCTCCTCCTAAGCCACACTGTCCTTCCGTTTTTCTTGGAGAGCTTGTAGGAATATTATTTTCTTGTAAGAATATTTTTTAAAACCCTTCAATATCCCTAGGACAATTAAGGTAGATACAGAGAAAAGAATGAGAGTGTGATCGAATCAAAGAATAATTACTCTGAAGTTACTAGTCATAGCAGTTTTTTTATGCATATCAAAACTTTTGGTGTGTTCTCTCCAATTTACCCATTGGACAGTTTTATCAAAGTATTATGAAACTTGAATTATAGAAATATCATTCTTGGTGATTTTATGAAGGTTGAGATAAAGTGCATTGTTAGGAATATAGAAGTATTGAAAAAAACATTTAAGAATATAAAATAGCATGATGGTAGAAGAATCTAAAAGCTTTTAATTAAAACATTAGCAATAGAGGGTAGACCAAAGCAATAGAGGATAAAAATTGATTCATAATATATTCCTCTCTCTCACTCTCCCTGCTTCTTCTGGGTTTGAATATGAATTGTCCCCCAGAAGTTCACAGGTTAAAAGGTTGGTTCCAAGTATTGCAATATTAACATGTGATAGGATCTTCTAGAAGTAGGATTTAGTGGGAGAACCTTAGCATCAGCAGCCAGTCTTTGGAAGGGATTAAAGTAGTTCTCATGAGAGCAAGTGTTATAAAAGAGCCCCTGGCCTTGCTCTGGCTTCCTGTCTCTCTTTCCTGAGCTTCCACCATCATGATGCATCTGCCATGAGGTCTGCACCAGAGCTGAATCAATATTTATGCCATAAACTTGAATCTTCAAAACTGAGGTAAATAAGCCTCTTTTATTTATGAAGTGCCCAGTATCTGGCATTTTGTTATAATAACAAAAAATGAATTTATATGACTCCCTTACAAAAAGTTTCTGCAGAATGAATAGGCATATTTACTTTTCATTACCTTATTTTATTTTTCAATCATTCCCCTCTTTTATATAGGTGGCACAATAAGGAATTAGATATAAACGCAATTTCCAACACTTTCTTGTGTCAGTTCATTAACTATAGCACTATAACACAATTCTACTAAGTTACAAACATCTCAGTAGAAAGCACACTTTCAGATTCTAATTGACTTTTGCAATTATAGATTTACTTTAATCTCTTGCTATAAAGATGAGATAATAACACTGTTCAGCTGTATAAAATAACCATTGCATATTGTTATCATTACATTTGCCTACAATTCTTAATAGTTGTGAAAAACACAAATTTGACTTATTTTATTTTAGTATTTTGAAATATTCTGATTTCCACACTTTCCTGAAGGGTTATCAGTTTAGATCTTTCTTGTTTACTTGAGCTGTTTCCTTTTTATTACTTATGTTTTCTTTGTATTTAATAACTAAGAAAATGCATTTATCATTAAGTGACACCAATAAAGGAAAAAAACCACTATTTTCTATATAAAAACAATTATCACCTTAGTAGATGAGAAATATTTATAAAGTTCTGAAATTAAAAGGAAATTAATTTTAAAAGTCAAGTTTCTTCTCAATAAGCTATCTCAAACATGCTTTTCAGTTCTGTAGATTTCTATTCTTTACAAGTCTTTAGGAAGTAACTAGAACTGATTGAATATTACATAAAATATTAAATTCTAGGATTGAAATAATAAATATTTTTTATCATATATCAAAACTAAATTTAGAGCATTGTAGAAATTAGTACAAAATAACAAGTTTAGTCATTGTCAAAGAAAGTCTGCCTGAAATTAAAATCTGTTCATTTTGTTTTACATTTAGGTATTATCAGATGGTATGTAACTGTTGCTTTCAGTCACGATGTAGACTTACAGTTATGCTGAGTTAAGGTGTTCTTTAACCACAATCTTATATTTAGGGTGGTTTATGTGTTTTGTATCCCATTCACTTCTAGATTGAAAACATTTCAAAAATAAATAACCAAAAATGAAATATAATTATACCTTAAATGTCAAAGTGCAATTAGGTAACTTGGCAAGCAGAAATTAGATAAGAAAGTGTTTAAAGTTAAATTGTAGCACAAGATAAGATGATCATTGTTGTGAGTTGCTAAGAGTTTCATCTGGTCAGTGCTCTCCAAATATGAAAAAGTTTCCTAGTAACTTACATGTGAATATCTGATATTGGAGGAAGCACAGTAGGAAGCTACCAAGTGACAGTATTAAAAGATAGGCTTTGAAATGAGTAGAGCTTAACTTTCCATCTTAGAAATGAACTTCAAAAGATTTTTCTTAAATCAATTGACATGCCAACATTTAATCTCATTAAGTAAGTTATACTAGATTCCCAGAAATATGAGGGGACTTTATTATCCTAGTATGAGTCACCAGATTCACATCTCTAATTCATCCCTTATTCTTAATTAGTTTTATATTTCAGTGATGGAGAATTCTATTTCTAAAATATAGTCATTCTATTTTAAGGAGGGCAACTTCTGTAAAAATATTATCCTAGAGTAATCAATCAAAATCCTTTTTCTCATAGTTCCACATTTTTATCTTAATTCAACCAACTAAGTAAATAAAGCTTGGTTTGAAACCCCCATTCACATTTTTAAAATTAAGACACTCAGGAATTCTATAAATTTCCTAATAATTATAAAGCATTTCATCATATTACTTCCATATTATGTTCATCTCCAGTTTAAAGTGTCTCAAATTCTTCAACTATTCAGGATTCTGAATCTCTTTTCCATTTTAGGCAAACTACATTGAATATTTTTTAGTTTTTCCATAATACTCTGCTCCATCTGGCATCCAATACAATACCTGTGGATTTTCATATACTCAGAGACAAAGATTGTTTCCTACCCATGTAATATTATCTATATCAATATATAAAGCATTGCATTTACCTGCTGATTCATACAAATACCACTCTCGTGTCCCATTAGATGCAGCCACTGTCAGATTTACACCAACAAGAAACAAGTTTTACAACATAATACTAAAAACTCCAAATTTATAGAGTAGTTGTAATTAGTGGCAAGAACAAAACTGGTGTAATATCAAAAACTCTGAATTATAACACAGGATACCTGTGAACCTTATTTACATTTATTTATTTGCTACTGGTGATTGAACCCAGGGGTTTTTTAATAAGCTGCATCCCCAGTCCTCTTTATTTTTTAATACAGGGCCTAGTCAAGTCACTGAGGATGTTATAAAGTTGCTGAGGCTGGTCTTGAACTTGCAAACCTTCTGCTTCAGCCTCCCAAGTTGTTGGAATTATAGGGGTGCTTCACAGCTCCTGGCACCTGTGATGCATTCCAAAGTGTGTCACATTATTTTTATGTGACTTTGACCAAGTCACTCTGTTTTAGTCAGTTTTTCTGTTGCTGAGACCAAAAGACCTGACCAGAACAACTTTAGAGGAAGAAAAGTTCATTTGTCGGTTCAGAAGTCTCAATCCACAGATGACTGACTCCATTGCTCTGGGCCCAAGGTGAGGCAGAACACTGGGGCAGAACATGACAGAGGAAAGCAGTTCAGGACATGACAATCAGGAAGCAGAGAAACACTCCTTACCATGGACAACATATAAACCCCAAAGGCACCCTTCCAATGACCTACCTCTTCCAACCACACCCTATCTGCCTCTGGCTTACCACCCAGTTAATCCATTCAACTAGATTATGCTCTGATTAGGTTAAGACTCAAACTGAAACATTTCGCTTCTAAATTTCTTGTGTTGACTTACACATGAACTTTTGGGAAACATCTCACATCTAAACCATATCACACTTAGCTTTAGAACTTCTGTAAAATGAACTAGTGATTCTCATTCAAACAGTGAAAAACCACTGAGGGTAATGAAACAGGTTATTAAATAATAACATATGTGCTTTCCATTGCTGTGACAAGACACCTGACAAAATCAACTTCAAAGGAGGAAAGGTTTTATTTTGATTGACAGTTTCACAGATTTCAGCCCTTGGTCTTTTGCTTTTGGACCTGTGCTGAAACAGTACAAAATGGCAGGGCACATGTGGTAGAGCAAAGTGGCTGATCTCCTGGCAGCTCAGAAGTGAAGGAAGAAGACAAGAAAGTAACATGGTCTTTATATCCTCTTTAGGCACACACTCACAAAGACCTAACTTACTCCACTAGGCACCACCTCCTAATTGTTCCACCATCCTGGATGACACCACAGACCAGAGATCAACCCTTAAACACATTCAAGGTCTAAATTATAACATGTATGAAGATTCAAATAATAGGGTAAATTTTGGGGAAACATTGAACTAGAGAGTCACTAAACTCTTAATAATCCCTGTTTTTATTTACTACACTATTTTTCAGATTCCTAGAGACAGCATTTTTCAACTTAGTTTCCACAGAATACCAGTGTCTGCCCATATATTAACATGTGTTTTTTAGATGATCTCAATGTAAAAATAATTTTATTAAATCCTATATACAATACTCACCTCTTGGAATTGTGTTACCTACATTTTAAAAAGCTTATTAATCCTATCAATTATCAGTATTTCTCAATGGCATTTTTCTCAGAAAATCATTTATATTGAGTCAACCCATTCATTTATTTTATTTGTGTTTTTCCCTTTGCTTATGACATAATTTTAACAAAGTATGAATTTTGATGTCATCTTCATCTCCCTATAACACTCAGGATAAAACACAGATGTAAACAAAATTTACATTACAGAATAATGTAAACAAACAGCTTTGAACGTTGACAGATAAACAAACCAAAAGCAATACACATTTTCTGTGTTTACATAGACATAATGGAATATTGTGTATTTGGGATGACTATAGAAACAAATAAAATATAAATGAGAGCATCAGATAGTGTGTGTTAAGAGCCAAATAAATGAGATAGAGACAAAGATAATTTTGAACAGAAAATATAGGTAGCTTAAGGGATGTTTAAAACATATGATAGCACTTGAACTTCATAAAATGACAAGATAAATATTGTGTAGATATTCTGGGATAAAACAAATTAGACAAGAAAATAAGATTCAGGGGTTGTTGTGTTATTGGAATATTTGGTTTCACTATTTCTTTGGCCTGGAACACCTTCCTCTGGGGTTCAAATGATATCATTTTCCCTAGATCTTCCTTAAAGCACAAGTTTTCAGTTCCCATCCCATTTAGGAGATATTATTTTTATGTTCAAGGCAGACAGAACAGTGCAAGGTAGTATGATACAATGGTCAGTGATTGTTAGATATATTATCAGGAACAGTTTGTGAAAGAACAGAGTGTTCCGGCCTGTGGGACATCAATGCAGGATGGCGAACCTAAGAGAGAAGGAATGAAAGGGACAAGAGACACAGGGAGTGACAGGAAGACAGGAATTCTGATCAAGCTGCAAATTTTTATTGTTCTCACGGGTATTTATGCTGAGGGAATGAGGGGTATGACGAGGTGCAGGCTGGTTGGCTGTGTTCTTCTATTGGGCTCCTGATAGGGTGCAAGTTCGCGCCGGCGGGAAGGTGAAGTCCCGGAAGAGAAGCAGGGATGGCACCATAGGCGCCATATTGTAGGAACTATCAGTCAGGAGTGGGGAGGGGCGCTGCTGCTTATTGTAAAGGTCAGAATGTTCTCAGAATGAGAACTTCTTCTTGGTCCCTGACAACAGAGGTCAACCATATAGAATTCTACAGGCAAGACTAGTTCCTTCCATAAATGCTATTCTTACTGAAGCCCGCAAGTGGGGTTCCTAATTGTTTCAAATTCTTGTAATTCAAAATCCAAGATTTAGAATTATTTTCTTCTTTGCCCCATTGCCATTTTCCTACCATATCTTTTCCCCCACCAAAAACATTTTGAACTGATAAGTCAGTAAATTCTTGTTTCTATCAGAAAATCATGCAGTGTTCTTGAACATCCTTGCTCCATCTTCAAAATATGTTTTCTACTCATCATTCGTCCTAGCTAGCTGATTGTGGTAACTGGTTCATAGTCAGCTCTTCGATAGTAATGGGTCTCCTGTTCTTGATGATGGGACACATTGCAATGGTCACACCCTAAAGATGTTAATAATGTGGAACATCCCTAATTCTAAAATCAGTTATTTTTCTCACCTTCCTTCTTTAATCTCCCCAAGCTGCTCTTTGAAGTAACTGGAACCTTTGATTCCTCTCTATTTTCTTATAATGCATCAGCCAGTAACTTCTCTCCATTTTTCTCTCTATGATACTAACATCCCCTGTTTCATTCCTTGCTCCAAATACTCAGTCTGTTTAAATAGAACTTCTGGAGACTATCTCAGAGCCCCAAATACTTGGACCATTATAGATTAATAGCATCACTGATGGACTCCTTAAAATTGCTAAACCATTGCAATGTGTGAACTGAGTAGAAACGTTTCAGTCTATTTTCCCAGTTCTCTTACATGAAACTTCTCAAAATTTATTTTATCCTTCAACTTTGTTTAACAAAACTTACAATGTATTCCATGCCCATTTTTCCTAAAAATGTTTGAGGTAATTTTTTACTATAGAAGTATATTCTAAATTTTGCCCCATCCACAGTCTCAGGAACCTTAGTTTAACATTCTGTTTCTCCCAACATTACCATATAACAGTCCCTCTTTACTAATGCTACTTACCAGCATTGTGTTGTGCCCAAAGGCTTGAGACCCCACAAGGACCACCAGAGACCACGATCAATGCAAGCAGCAAAGAGTCATTTATTAGCAAGTTCGAACCCGGTCCTCTGCGTCCTTAACCAGTGACGCTAAGAGAGGCCCCGAGCCCTTGTCAGCAGGGTTTTTATAATCAAAGGCAAGCAGTTTTACAGTGTTCTTTTAATTGGTTAACATTTGAACAGCTAAACCTCCTCTGGTTGGGTCCGGCCAATCTATTTGATTTTCATTGGGTCCTGTCAGAACTGAACGGTCCTAGTGGAAGAAGGGAGGAGGGAAGGGGTGAACTATGTAGGAGATGAGTCGGGGCTAAGCCCCGCTCCCGTCCTTGACGGATAAGGTCTCCAGGCAACTGCACATTCCTCGGACAAATATCTCTTAACAACCTTGGTAAGCACAGGAGCCCAGCAGTCCTGTTTGTCCTTGAGACAGTTAGCAGCACAGATACCACCCTGCTCTCAACAATTGAAAACCTTTAAACTTTGACAACTTTAATATATTATCCTGTGTTTTTATGCCACTTTATAATTGTTGCCTATTCATACCAAATTTCCAAAGTAAATATTCTACAGTTATTTATTAAACTGATAAGAACCGATACTATACTTGATCTTATCCAAAAGATCTTGATTCCACAGCTATTTATAATTTTCACTTCCTACTCTATTTTCAGTTATTTCTATTCTGCTCTATACACTTCCCTGTAGTAATCTGAAACTGCTCATACCAAGCTCACCATTGGATAAGTAAATGAACTTAAGACTCTTAAGTCCTAAGTAAATACTCACAAATCTTTGAAATAACTGCCCGTTTAGAATGATTCTCTTCTCATGTCCTGCAGGATACCACCCTATGTTGGTCTTTTCTGTCTTGCTACTCTGCTTTAGTCTTTTTGTGCTGGCTTCTTTTCCTGAATGTGAGAAAATTTCACAGTTGTGTCCAAAACTTGGTCTCAGTCCACATAATCTCATGCAACCAATATCCAATCAACATCTTGTTTTATTTTTCCAATATTCTTTTTGTGTTTGAGCAACACACATTAATAGATACTTTCTCCTGAATAATTGCAAACATTTCCAGCACAGAATGTCTAAAATACATCATAATACTTTTCAAATATATTATTTTCTAGTTCTGTGTATCATGAAATACCTAGTATACATTTGCTCAAAACAGAAATCTGAGTCACATTTGTTGCCTGCTAGTCCTAATCAACACATAAGTTGTATTAATTTATCATTTTGCTTAAAATTTCTCCGTTTCCACTGCCAGTTTTCTAATCTATGATATATCATCTTTCTTCTTAAATGTTATGACACATTCCTAATTACACAATCCAAATAAATCCTTTTCTACTTCCAATCTATTCTTCAGACTGCACCTTGAATAATATTTTAAAAATAAATATCTGATTATGACATTTGCCTTTATTAAGCTCTTCAGAATCTTCTGATTCCCTTTTGGCTCAAGTAAGCAAAAATATTTAACATTGCTTGCTCTACCTTACTGGATGTGTTCTCTACTTAGTATTCTATTTGTATCTCCCATCAGGTAAAAAAAAATGCCTCACACATTTATGATCAATTTTGAAATAAATGCATGTTCTCAGCTACTGAGAGTTCAGTAATTTTATATGAAGGAATTTTGCTTTCCTGGAATGAATACTTCTAAAGTTTTAGTCATTGAAAAGAAGTTCAGCACAGATAGCTAAGGAATGACTTCATTTTTAAAATATCACCTCAGCATGACATTTCTCTAAGATGGAATACAATAATTTAGCCCACTTATGAGAAATATTTTTTAAAGATATTCATCACTAAAAAGGACATATTGATGTGTCCTTGTTTTGAAGAAAGTTCTATATTTAGATTCAAACCTCTTACCTCAGAATTTCTCAACCTGACTTAAAACACATTGAATCATGGAGGTAAGGGAATGTTTGGAATTGCCTAATTAATTAGTGTATGCTTGGAAATTTGTTCAGAGAACCCTGATATGTTCAGTTTCAATTTAGAAATAAATGTATTTCCATGTAAGAGTTAAAAGTTTTCTCCTGGAAAGAATTCCATATTTTAACAAAAATGTTGGCATTAATTGATTCAAGTTTAATTCAAAAATTACCTACCAATTTTATTATTTACATAATCTAATAAACATCAAATGTAGAAATATAAATATATATTATTGGATTAAAATTAAATCAACTAATGGCCTTAGTAGTCACTAATTTTCTTTTGTGGAAAAAAAAAGCTATTTTATTGCCTAAAATATTTAAACAAAATGAGATATCAATGATACATGTCAAAGACAGTTGAGTTATAGATGCTCAAAGGAAATTAACACCTTCAGAGTTGGTTGCATTACTACAGAAGAATTTTCCTTAGACAGATGCTATGTAAAATAATCTTTGAAGAAAATATTCAATAAATGAAGGAGAAAGACTAATATTATCATGCATAGAAATAGGAATATCCAAATGATCTCCTTTCTAGACTCTTTAATAGCTAAAGGAGGTCAATGAAACCCACATGCAGACTTAGTTTGGGAGTTACAGGAAAGTTTCATACTAGAAGTCAGGCATTAAAGGAGCAATGTTGCCCAGTCTGTTCTTATCTGCTGCATATCTGTACGAGGGACGTGTTGAATAGAACTTCAGCAAGTCTCAGGAATAATGAAATTATTTTAAGATTTTTGTCACCTTCTAAGTAAAGAGAAACAGTATTAAATGAGTCTGGCAACTAGTCTTGGGCTGCCTTTCCCTAGACTAATCTCCTGTTGGAAAAAATTCAACCTCTTTTGAGTCATTGTTACTTCTCATTTCTGTAACTGGCAGGCAAAACAAGTAATTCTTGAGACTATTTCAGGAATGTTTGATTTCCTTAACATCTGTGTGTGAAGATTTTCTTTGGGAGTCATAGCTCAATAAAATGCATGGATCACATATGTTAAGAAAGTAATGAGATGTGTTTGGTGAAAATACAGTAATTCTCCATTTTTTTTCTTATCTAGGAGGATGTATTAAAATTCATTTTGAAAAAAATATGAACTTTATTCATCCTACTCATTTATTACATGTTTATTTATTTATTTATTTATATTTATTTATTATTGTAAACAAATGGGGTTCAACTTGGTTCTCGGGTTGTACATGAAGTAGAGGCGTACAGTTGTGTAATCATACATTCATATGGGACAATGCTGTTTGATTTATCCTGTTATTTTTTCCTACCCCACATCCCTCCCAACCCTCCCACCACTCTTTTCCCTCTATACAGTTACTCTTTCCTCCATTTTTGCCTCCCTCCCACCCCCCCCCATTATGTATCATTATCTGCTTATAAGCAAGATCATTTGCCCTTTGGTTTTCTGAGAATGGCTTATATCACGTAGCATGATATTCTCCAATTTCATCAATTTGTCTGCAAATGCCATAATTTTATTATTCTTTATGACTGAGTAATATTCTATTGTATATACATATACACCATAGTTTCTTTATCCATTCATCAATAGAAGGGACTCTTGGTTGATTCCACAATTTGGTTATTGTGAATTGAGCAACTATGAACATTGATGTGGCTGTATCTCTGTAGTATGCTGATTTTAAGTCCTTTGGGTACAGGCCAAAGAGTGGGATAGCTGGGTCAAATGGTGGTTCCAGTCCAAGTTTTCTAAGGAATCTCCATACTGCTCTCCAGAGTGGCTGCACTAATTTACAACCCAAGCAACAATGTATGAGTGTACCTTTTTCCCTACATCCTCTCCAACACCTATTGTTGCTTGTATTCTTGATAATCGCCATTCTAATTGGAGTGAGATGGAATCTTAGGGTAGTTTTGATTTGCATTTCTCTTATTACTAGAGATGTTGAACATTTTTTTATGTATCTGTTGATTGCTTGTAGATCTTCTTCTGTGAAGTGTCTGATCATTTTCTTAGCCCATTTGTTGATTGGGTTATTTGTATTCTTGGTGTACAGTTTTTGACTTCTTTGTATATTCTGGAAATTAGTGCTTTATCTGACATATGAGTGGCAAACATTTTCTCCCACTCTGTAGGTTCTCTGTTCACATTGATGATAGTTTCCTTGGCTGAGAGAAAGCTTTTTAGTTTGAATCTATCCCAGTTATTGATTATTGCTTTTATTTCTTGTGCTATGGGAATCATGCTAAGGAAGTCTGATCCTAAGATGACAAGTTGAAAATTTGGACCTACTTTTTCTTCTATAAGATGAAGGGCCTCTGGTCAGATTCTAAGGTCCTTGATCCATTTTGAGTTGAGTTTTGTGCAGGGTGAGAGATAGGAGTTAAGTTTCATTCTGCTGCATATAGTTTTTCAGTTTTCCCAGCACCATTTGTTGAACAGGCTATCTTTTCTCCATTGCATGTTTTTGGCACCTTTGTCTAGTATGAGAAAATTGTATTTATTTGGGTTTGTGTCCATGTCCTCTATTCTGTACCATTGATCTACCTGTCTATTTTGGTGCCAATAACATGCCATTTTTGTTACTAATTGCTTTGTAGTATAGTTGAAGTTCTAGTATTGTGATACATTCTGCTTCACTCTTCCTGCTAAGGATTGCTTTAACTATACTGGGTTTCTTATTCTTCCAGATGAATTTCATGATTGCTTGCTCTATTTCTGTGCGGTACATCATTGGGACTTTAATTGGAATTGCATTGCATCTGTATAGCACTTTTGGTAGTATGGCCATTTTAACAATATTAATTCGGCCCCTCCAAAAACATGGGAGATCTTTCCATCTTCTAAGGTTTTCTTTAATTTTTTTCTTTAGTGTTCTGTTCTCATTGTAGAGGTCTTTCACCTCTTTTGTTAGATTGATTCCCAAGTATTTAATTTTTTTCGAGGCTATTGTGAATGGGGTAGTTTTCCTAATTTCTCTTTCTGAGGATTCATCACTTATGTATAAAAATGCATTAGATTTATGAGCATTGATCTTATACCCTGCTACTTTACTGAATTCACTAATGAGTTCTAAAAGTTTTCTGGTGGAATTTCCCAGTTCCTCTAAATATATAATCATGTCATCAGCAAATAGGGATAGTTTGTATTCTTTTCCTATTTGTATCACTTTAATTTCTTTGTTCTGCCTAATTGTTCTGGCTAGAGTTTCAAGAACAATGTTGAATAGAAGTGGTGAAAGAGGGCATTCTTGCCTTGCTCCAGCTTTTAGGGGGAAGGCTTTCAGTTTTTCACCATTTAGAATGATATTGGCCATGGGCTTAGCATAGATGGCCTTTACAATATTAAGGAAAATTCCCACTATCCCTATTTTTTATATCGTTTTGAGCATAAAGGGGTGCTGCATTTTATCAAATGCTTTTTCTGCATCTATCGAAATAATCATGTGATTCTTAACTTTAAGTCTGTTGATATGGTGAATTACATTTATTGATTTCCAGATGTTGAACCAACCTTGCATCCCTGGGATAAAACCCACTTGATCATTGCACTATCTTTTAAATATATCTTTGTATGTGATTTGCTAAGATTTTGTTGAGAATTTTCGCATCAATGTTCAATAAGAATATTGGTCTGAAATTTTCTTTCCTTGATGTGTCTCTGTCTGGTTTAGGTATCAGGGTGATATTGGCTTCATAGAAGGAGTTTGGAAGGGTTCCCTCCTCTTGTATTTCATGGAATATTTTGAGGAGGATTGGAATAAGATCTTCTTTAAAGGTTTTGTAGAACTGGGCTGAGAACCCATCTGGTCCCGGATTTCTCTTTGTTGGTAGGCTTTTGATGACTCCTTCTACTTCAGTACTTGAAATTGATCTATTTAAATTGTGTATGTTCTCCTGGTTCAGTTTAGGTAATTCATATATCTCTAGAAACCTGTTTATGTCTTCAAGATTTTCTATTTTGTTGGGAGTATATAGATTTTCAAAATAGCTTCTAATTATGTTTTGTATTTCACTCATGTCTGTTGTGATATTTCCTTGTTCATTCTGAATTTTAGTAATTTGAATTTTCTTTCTCCATCTCTTTGTTATTGTGGCTAAGGGTTTTTCAATTTTGTTTATTTTTTCAAAGAACCAACTTTTAATTTTGTCAACTTTTTTGATTGTTTCTTTTGTTTCAATTTCATTGATTTCAGTTCCGATTTTAACTACTTCCTGTCTTCTAATACTTCTGGTGTTGATCTGTTCTTCCTTTTCTAGGGCTTTGAGCCATAGTGTTAGGTCGTTTATTTGTTGATTTTTTCTTCTTTTATTTAATGCACTCCATGAAATAAATTTTTCTCTATATACTGCTTTCATAGTGTCCCAGAGATTTTGATATGATGTATCTTTGTTTTCATTTACCTCTAAGAATTTTTTTATTCTCCCCTGATGTCTTCTGTTATCCATTCATCATTCAATAGCATATTATTTAGTCTCTAGGTGTTGGAGTTGTTTCTGTTTTATATTCTGTCATTTATTTCTAGTTTTAATCCATTATGATCTGATAGAATACAAGGTAGTATCTCTATCTTCTTGTATTTCCTAACAGTAGCTTTGTGGCATTATATATGGTCTATTTTAGAGAAGGATCCATATGCTGCTGAGAAGAAAGTGTATTCGCTCTTTTTTGGATGATACATTCTATATATGTCTGTTAAGTCTAAATTATTGATTGTGTTATTGAGATCTATGGTTTCTTTGTTCAAGTTTTGTTTGGAAGATCTGTCCAGTGGTGAGAGAGGTGTGTTAAAGTCACCTAATATTAATGCGTTGTGGTCTATTTGCTTCCTGGAATTGAGAAGGATTTGTTTGATGTACGTGGATGAGCCACTGTTTGGGGCATAGATATTTATGCTTCTTATGCCTTGCTGATTTATGCTTCCCTTAAGCAGTATGAAATGTCCTTCTTTATCCCTTCTGACTTACTTTGACTTGAAGTCCACATTATCCAATATGAGGATGGATACTCTGGCTTTTTTACTGAGTCCATGGGCTTGGTATGTTTTTTCCCATCCTTTCACCTTTCATCTGTGGGTATCTCTTTCTACGAGATGAGTCTCTTCCAGGCAGCATATTGTTGGATCTTTCTTTTTAATGCAATCTGCCAGTCTATGTCTTTTGATTGATGATTTCAGGCCATTAACATTCAGAGTTATTATTGAGATATGATTTGTATTCCCAGTCATTTGGCTCATTTTTGTTTTTTAACCCATCTTGGTTTCTCCTTTATTTGGCTATTCCTTTAGGGTAGTTACTTCCTTTGCTGATTTATATCCTTATTTTTCATCTCTTCCTCATGGAATATTTTGAGAAAAATCTTCTGTAGTGCTGGCTTTCTTTTTGTAAATTCTTTTAGCTTTTGTTTATCATGGAAGGATTTTATTTCATCATCAAATCTGAAGGTAAGTTTTGCTGGGTATAAGATTCTTGGTTGGCATTTGTTTTCTTTCAGAGCTTGAAAAATGGTGTTCCAGGTCCTTCTAGCTTTTAGGGATTGGGTTGAAAAATCTGCTGATATCCACATTGATTTCCCTCAGAATGTAATTTGATATTTTTCTCTCACAGCCTTTAAAATTCTGTATTTTGTATGTTAGGTATTTTCGTTATAATATACCTTGGTGTGGGTCTGTTGTAATTTTGTATATTTGGAGTCCTATAAGCCTCTCGTACTTAATTTTCCATTTCATTCTTCAGATTTAGGAAATTTTCTGATATTATATCATTGACTAGATTGTTCATTCCTTTGGTTTGTTTCTCTGTGCCTTCCTTAATACCAATCATTCTTAAATTTGGTCTTTTCATGATATCCCATAATTCTTGTAGATTCTGTTCATGATTTCTTACCATCTTCTCTGTTTGTTCTATTTCATTTTGAATATTAAATATTTTGTCTTCAATGTCTGAGATTCTTTATTCTAGGTGTTCTATCCTATTGGTTATGCTTTCTATGGAGTTTTTAATTTGGTTTATTGTTTCCTTCATTTCAAGGATTTCTGTTTGGTATTTTTTCAGTGTCTGTAACTCTTTATTGAAATGATCTTTTGCTTCCCGCATTTGTTCCTTTAACTGTTGATTGGTACAATCATTCAAAGCCTGCATTTACTATTTCATCTCATAGTTTGCTTCTCTGATCATTTTAATTATATACATTCTGAACTCCATTTCTGACATTTCTTCTGCCATGCTGTCATTGGATTTTATTGATGTAGCATCTAGGTTTGTTTGGGACATTTTCTTCCCTTGTTTTCTCATATTGCTCAGGTATCTTCCCCTCTATAGTGAAACTCTGAGGTACTACAGATTTCCCCTATTGACTTATAGTGTCCCTGTAGATTTCTAATAATTCACCTCCTAGCCTTCAGTAGCCTGAAGTCTTGGAGGAACTTGATAATGCAGTGATCCACAAAGAAGCTGCCCCTGTAGGGGTGGTGGCCTTCAGGTGGTGTATATTCCTTGTTAGTGGGCAGAGGTGTCTCTACTTGTTGACCAATGGTCAACAAAAGGGGGACCAGACTCGTCTGGACTTGTTCTGTGCCAAAGTGTCTCGTTGGGTGACTCTCCTCCAAGAAGCTGCCTGCAGTCAGGTCCTGCCACTCAGTCTGGGGTATTCTTACCTTGTGGGAGAATCTCATCCAGCGGCTCTGAGTTGGTCCCAAGTCTTTCAATACCTCCTCTTCTTGAATCCTGAGTTCTGTCAATCATTGCACTATCTGGGAGGATGCTGGGGTGCCTGCACACATCTGGCCAGTTAGAACTTAAAGCTGGGCCTGAGGATGCTCATTTCCTGGTGCTCAGGGGCCAGACCTGCTCCCTAGGGATCTTCTGCACCTGCACAGCAGAGCAAACTGAGTCTCCTAAGCACGAGAGAAAGCCCAGAGCCGAATCCCATGTTTTATTTTGAGAAGACTTCATCAGCTAGAATTTTATGCCTCCACACAAAAAAGTCAAATTTAAATTTTAAATACATTGTTTAAAATTGTACCCATTTCGTCTAATTTTTAGGATGCCATTGAATACCACATCAAATTTAGCTTGATGACAGACTTAGGTGTAAATTTAGTAAGAAGTTATACAGTAAAATATCTTAAACTTTGTTCCTAAGTTCCCTTTTAAAACACATGCCTCTCAAAATTAGTCAGTTTAGTTTTGTGATTTCTAATAAAATTAGCAAACAGAACTACAAAAAAAGTTAGATATTCAGATTTAAAGGATACAAGATTTAAAAATAAGAAAGATGTCACTGGACTTTCTCCTCTGTAATAGCACAATGTGTTAACAAAAAATAAGAATGGTTATGAATATACCATTTGCACAAAATAAGGGACACCCATAACCTGATGCATAACATGTAAGAAAGAGTACCTACCACATGCACTAATCTCCCAAGAGGGATATAGAACTAGGCTAATTAAGGATCTTCATAGTCCCAGATATTAAAAATTTTATGATATTCACCTGATCAAACTAAGTGAATATTTTACTTTTAAGAGTAAATTCAATAGTCCTCTATTGTATATAGTTGGGAAAGGGTTGACATTTTG
This sequence comes from Sciurus carolinensis, assembly GCF_902686445.1. NCBI lineage: Eukaryota > Metazoa > Chordata > Mammalia > Rodentia > Sciuridae > Sciurus > Sciurus carolinensis. The sequence continues at coordinate 95,938,080 of NC_062224.1, forward strand.
TAGCACGAAACGGGGAATACAGAACCAAATAAATGTATCATAGATAAAAGGTCTACTTTTGAATATAAGAGACAGAAAATAGAGTAATCATCACAACATACACATAGAATTATGAAAATGAAACAAATATAAATAAGCATATAGAATTGAAAGAAGAAAAGTGATAAAAATGAAAGTTTAGAAAATGAGATTTAAATTGTATACAAATTGGTATTGTACTGAAAATGTGAATTCCAAACTGGAGACATTCTCCAGCTACTCTTGAAACTTGTGTGATGAAATCATACAATAAGAGCACTCTTTAAAATGGATCTTGCTTGCCTTCCCTTCCTATAGGTTGGAACACAGGTATAAAATTCATCTATCTTGGGTCCCTTATGAAAAAACAAGATCAAGACAGGGAATAGTGAAGAGAGGGACTTTTAAAGAGAAATAAACAATACTTTGATGGTAAAATTAGAAGATAAAGTCCACCCATAAGGTATAGAAAGGAAAAATAATAACTTCTTAGTGAAAAACTTGGCTAATTCCCTTATCCAAGTAAGTAAATATTAACTTCACTGGTGATAAATAATGTCAGTATCTGTTACCACCTGATATAATGTGAAGGGAGACCCTGGTTACCATCACAAATAATACTAATGCATTTTTAAATATTTTTACAATATAATCCCATAAATTATCATATATATATATATAATAGCTATGGCCAAAATACAAATAGAATACTTATCTATATGATGAAATGAAGGAAAAATATCTATTTTGTAAGTGAAATAATGTGATGGTATTAACTCTATATAATATAATCCACAGTCTTAAATCGTATAATGCTTTCCTTTTTTAATCAATGGCTAAAAAATTTTGACAATTATTCAAAGTCTACTAGTTTTAAGGCAACTAGTTCATTCTTAGTCCCATTACCTACTACCTAGCTAGAAGTAAACTTTGTCCTCTTGAGCAAAATATTGTTCATTCCAACACCAGAGTCCAGGACACCTTTCCAAATTGCCAGTCACTGACCTTCAGATTACATAATACAAGAAACCATATTTTTTTACTGTATTTAGAAACTAGTGAACAACCCCAATAAGTCATGCCCTATGGAGTTGGATAATTAGAATGGTGTAATTATACACTGTAATTTTAAGAACAAGTTTTTCCAGTATACTGAGTACATAACTATACAACAGTTTGTTTGTGAGTAAATAACTTTTTAAAAAATATTCATCAGTATTTGTGAATACTAAATTCTAGAGAATATAAAAAATGCAACACTGAGGTCAAGCATTTATTTTGTACTGAATATTGTAGACAACTGAGATTGTAAGTAGTCACATGTACATACACAGTTTAACTTCAGACAAGATAATTTATAATATTTTCACAATATACTTTTAATTATATATCTTTATATATGATATTTCAAATGAAAATCAATATAATACATTTCTTTAAAAAGTAATTTTCCATACCTACCTCTCCAGATATGATTTTTATTACTCTCTGATTTTCACAAAATGTATGATAGCATTGTTAATTTCTGCTAAAAAGAAATATAGAATTTCAATATGAATTATGCCAATGAAGAATTTTACCATTTGAATGTCACTAACAATTTGATTTTAGGATTATATAAAATGTGAAATGAAAATGAGATTCTAAAACAGCCTTAAAACTACAGCTGAATAAGAGCAGTTAGAAAAGGAAAAAAAAAAAAAAACCTCATAAATTACATGGATTAGTGCAGGATCAAATAATAGTGGCGAAGAAAGTGGGTGGCCATTTCCCATCTCTTGACTAGTCTGTTTCCTAGGAAACAAAGACTGAATGATTGCACAAATGACCCTATGCCTGTGGATTTAAATTGATGAAATTACATAGGACTAGCGTCTATGCAGAACAAGAAAAGTAATTGTTAGAATGACTGTTTATTAGGTAAAATGGAAAAGTTTAAAACACTTATTTTACTTTCCATGAGTTTTTTAAAATGAATTATTATTAAAATTTTCTACATTGTTAAATTCCCTATCTTATCAAATCATAAGACTGAAATACAACTAGTCAACAAGCTTACTGATTAAACACTCCTTTTAAAACATATTTCTGTATAGAAAGCTATTCACTGGCTCCACTTTGGTTTCTACCAGTAGAGCTAAACTTGATTCCAACAGATATCCAGATGGTATCAATAGGATGTCATTTTGACTAGCCGCAAAGGTTTATTAAGTGGCCTCTATCTGCTGGACTTTCAGCAAAACTAATCCTGCCTGAGCAACCACAGAGTGTCTGCACAGAGTTTGACAAATACAGCTATGTCAGAAATTTTACAGTATATAAGAGTCTGGTGATACATTACCTGTGATCATTATAATAACTCTCTGTGAAAATATCAAGTAGTCATTAGAGAGATAAAGGAATTTGCCTCCTTTTGAGAAAATAACCTTGGACTCCTCATAGAAATTCTCTCAGTTAGAGCATATGTATATATGGCCATGCTTTTATATATATATATATATGTATATATATATATGTGTTTTATATATATATATATATATACATATATATATATATATAAACTTGTAAAGGAATATATATATATTCCTTTACAAGTTTGTTACCATGATAATATTAAACAGTTCTAGTTTATTGCTTCCACTTTGAATTATATGTGTTTTGTATGACAATTTTGACCAAAGAATGTTGAATTAGCTGTATGAGGATGAAAATAGAATTACAAGATGGTAAGTTAAAATAAATACCTTATATCACTGGGAGTGGTGGTACACACCTGTAATTCCAGCAATTTGGGAGGCTGAGGCAGGAAGATAAGTTCGAGGTTGGCCTCAGCAACTTAGCAAGACCCTGTCTCAAACTAAAAAATAAAAAGGGTTAGAATGTGGCTCAGTTTAACACACCTATGACTGAGTGTTTATTAGGTAAAATGGAATGGGTTCAATCTCCAGCACCAAAAAAAAAAAAAAAAAAAAAAAAAATTGAAATTAAAAAATACCTCCTTGAAATGTTTAGGAATCTTATGTTTAGAATATTTCTATTCCTATATATAATCATGTATACACACACAAACATATATATACACATACACTTTTATACATAAACTTATTCATGAATATTTATGCAGAAGAGATTGTTATAGGTTTTGGGGAGGTGATATATATATATATATGTATATGAAAGATGCAATCAAATAATACATATGTATTTGTTTGCCTATAAATAATTTTAAAATAAATTATATAAATATCAAGCAATCTAAAATGATTAGTTGTAACTACTATAATATGGAAATTCAGTACTTGATATGATGAGAAAGACAAATCTGTAAAGGCAAACACTTGCAGTACCAAAAATAAAATATTTTTAAAACAGTATTAGATTTATAGAAAAATTACAAAGATAGTACAGAGTTTCCACATAAATTAAGTTTCCCCTATTTTTAATTTTATACGAGCATAGGAAATTTGTGTCATTTAACCAACTAATACATTGCCGTGCACTAACAACTTTGCTTCCTTTAGTTTTTACCTACTTGCTTTTTCTGCTCTAGGACCCTATCATGCATGCATAACACATTATATTTAGCTGTCAGTGTATTTCTTTAGGTGACTCTTGGTTGTGACTGTTTCTCAGAATTTTTTCTTTAATAATCTTGACAGATTGAAGATTATTACTCAAGAGTGTGTGTGTGTATTTTTTTAAAACAATGTCACTTATTTGGAAGTTGTCCTACTTTTCCTCCTAATTAGAATCTGGTTTGGGGATTTTTCTGGGAAAACCACAGAAGTAAATTTCGATTTTCATTAAATTATATCAAGGGTATAATAATATCTACATTATTTATTCATCAATGCTGCTATAGTCCTTGATAATCTAACTAAAACAAAGTTTGTATGTTCACCACTGTAAATTTATTCTCCTCCACTACATATCGTACACTTTGAAAAAGTCACTGGATATAGCTCAAACCCAAAGAGGGGGGAGTTTTACTCCCTGTCCCTCAGTGTCTATTTTTGATTACTTGAAATTCTTCTGCATGGATGTCTATTTTCTCTTGTTTGTTTAATTATTCAGCATGTATTCCTGTCAGTATAGACTCAAAGTCACTTATTTTCTATTTTGTGTGAAAATCTAACACTACATTGTTTGTTTTGCTACTCAAATTTTTTCCAACTTTGATGACTGCCAGTTCTTTTGGTTGTAACGTGTGTCACTTTGACATAACATCAATATTTTTGTTTACTCTTTCCTTAGTTTTTGAGACTACAGATGCTATGTTACACATTTTTGATGCTATTATAAATGATTTTTAAAATAAATTTCAAATTTAAATAGTTCATTGTTACTGTATGGAAAAGCAATTATCTTTTGTCTGTTAATCTTAGACCTAATAGCCTTACTGTATTTGCTTATTATTTCAAGGTGAATTCTGTGTCATTTTGGGAGATTTTTACATACACTGTCATGTCATCTGAGAATTAAAGAGTCTTATTTCTTCCTTCCCAATCTGTGTACAATTTATTTTCATTTCTTACTGATTACACTAGCTATAGCTTCTAGAAGGAGGTTGACTGGAAAGAGAGAGGACATTCTTGCCTTGTGTCTTAGTTAGTTTGGGATGTCATAACAAAATACTGTAAAGTGGGCATTGTAAACAACAAGAAATATTCATTGATCACAATTTTGGAGGCTCAAAATTCCAAAATCAAGTTGCTTACAACAGTGTCTAGTGAGGGGGCCTATCTTCTGTTTGTAAATACCTACCTTCTTACCATCTCACAAGGTTAAGTGTATTCTGTTCTCTTCTTATAAGGTCACTAAACCCATCATGGAGACTCTACCTTCATGACTTCATCTAAATTACTTCTTAAAGGGCACACCTCCAAATAACATCACAGTTGGATTAAGAGCTTCACCACATGAATTTTGAGAGACTATAAATATTTAACCCATGCCAACTTGTTTCTGAGTCTCACAGCATCACTTTCTCCGGACTAAGTATGTGGTCATTTGCAAGGGTCAGAGTGTCATTATATGACCTGGAAGCATCCCATGAGTTTCCTCCTTAATATGAACCACCAGATTTGATCAAGGAGCCCACTAAGAATAGCTAAGGTACTAATGTCCACGGAGAACTTACAAGGGTGTAGAAGTTACATACCAGAACCTGGGACAAAGGCTCCACCTTCCTTTGGTCAAGGTCAAATTCTTTGCTACAAAATGGTTATAGAATCCTCCAAAATTGACCAAGAAATATTTAGACTATAAATATTATTTGTATATATACTTGCATCTACTCAGTAAGCAGTTCAATTGGAAAACCATGTATTTTTTCAGTTATGGATTCAAACAGTGGAATAGAAAAAATGTAGGGAATATAGGAGAATGTGATGTGTTACATGGGTGTCTAGAACTTGAGGGCAAGACTCTAAAAAGAAGATAGCAGCAAAAGAAGTCTCCGAAAATCTGCATAATTATTTCTCTGTTTCTTTGACAACTAGCAAAACACACATGCTCAAAACTCCAGAAACTAATTACAGAATGCTTACTTGTGAAGCTGGAGAGCCAAGAAGAGATTTCAGAGCCATCATAGTGCTATAGAAAGGAAGTTCAACATTAAACTCAGTGAGAGTGAAGTGTACTAGGTGAGAACCAAGTGTCTTCAACTGAGATGCTACAATGGCAATGCTTAAGATGTAAGTTCCCCAGAAAAATTGAACCAATTGGATTATGATTTACTGTGAATAATTATCTCACATAAGTTTGTAGAATGAAATGTCTAAGATCTGTAGCTGGCAAACTAGAAATTCAGAATAGCTCATGGTAAAATTTCTGTCCAAATCCAAGTACCTGAGACCAGGAAAGCAATTGTGCAAATGTCAGTCTTACTTTGAGTCGGAGGCAGATGATTGATGTCTCAGGTTGAAGACAATCAGAAAGATGGAATTTTTTCTTACTTAGCCTTTAAAAGATTGGATGACACCCCCTGATGTTGGGGAGAATAAATCTCCTTAGTAATTCCATGACTTCAATTGTTAATTGTATGAGAAACACTCTCACAGGCACAACTTGAAATGATGTTTTATCAAACATGTGGGAATATCACAAAATAAAATTAACCATCTCAAGTGCCATATCTTAAGATTTAAGGCTAACCTATACTAATGAAGATTAAAACCAAGAAGTCTTGACAGATTAAGGTGGTCTGCGAATAATTTACCTGTTATTTTTAAAACAGGTTTTAGAACAATGTGGCATAATAAAATTTACAATAATAATCTATAAGGGCCAATGTACAACAAAAATATGATGTGAAAAATAGATAAATATGGTCTTGGAGGAAAAACAATCATCCATAAAAGCATTTGCAGATATGAATAATATGTCAGGGACTGGGAGTGTAGCTAAGAGGTACAGTATATTATCAATTAATTGGATGAAGTTGTAGCATAAGCATACAATGAAAGAATAAACTATTGTGTAAAAGCAGAATGTAAAGAATATATGATAGAAAAGGACTTGTTTTGTTGTAAAATGAAACTTGTTCTTTTGCTCATTGATTTTATAAAATGTCAGTTTTTTCATTGCTGGTTCTAAAAGACCTGACAAGTATAAGAAGAGGAATAGTTTATTTGTGGGTTCACAGTTTCAGAAGTCTCAATCCATAGATGGTTGCCTTCATTTCTCAGGGCTCAAGTGAGGTTGAACATCATGGCAGAAGAGTGTGGTAGAGGGAAACTCAAGATATCACACCAGGAAGCACAGAGAGACTCCCCTTGCCAGATACAAAATATATTCCCCAAAGGCACACCCCTAATAACCATCTCCTCCAGCCACACCCTACTACATGCCTTCAGTTACCACTCAGTTAATCTCCATAAGAGGATCAATACACTGATTGTATTAAGACTCTCCTAACTCAATCATTTCGCTTCTGAATGTGCTTGCATTGTCTCACACATGAACTTTTGGAGGATACATCACATCCCACCATAGCACTCACCCAGACTCTCAAACTAGTAAAAGATTCTAGTATAAGACAGACTTAGGGAACAGATAAAATTAAAGGTCTAACTGTAAGACTTTAAAAAATTATTTCAGAGAAACTCAATTTGATACTTGGGACCCACTCAGCTATACAGAAGAGATTCATAGAATCTTAAAGATATTGTTTTATAATAGTCTAACAATCTACCTAAAACTGAGTTCTATCTTTAAAAATTTTTGAATGTGACTTTAGGAATCATGCAGTGGACTACAATCATATTAAAAATAAAGACAAACCTATTAAGTGAGACCAAACAGATTGAACTGAAAAGACAGCAATGGCAGAGAATTTTAGAAAACCTCTGGGGTCCCTACTTTCTAGAGATAGGAGGTAGTCTTAGTGAGATATCCAAATGAAAATATAAGCTTTTTCTCATTATATGGGAATGATATCTCAAAGAGTAGAATCACAAGAAGAGAAAAATAATAAAAACACCCTCAGCAAAATTGAACCTAATCAAGTAATATAATTCACTATTGGGAATTGGGTCAATTGTGAATGACTAATTATCAAAGTTGCTATCATTTACTGAAGACTATGTGCTTCCTGTTCTTCCCATAATGAAAATATCTTTGATAAAAAATATGGGGCATATAAATTTTCTTTTTATAATACTTGGAGTCAAAGGAGTGATAACTCCTCCAAGTACTTTATCACTATGTGAACTAAATGCAAATAACAAGATACTAGACTTAGTAAGATACTATAACTGTTTGAAACTTCTTTGGATCTTGGTAGGTTTTAATTTATTTTACATAATCAATCAAACTGGGAAAAAAAGCAAAATATATATGACTGTAACAAAATATATGACTATCTTTTCGGAACCCCAAGGGGTGGAGTTCTTTGAATCTGATTAGGTCTACTTTTCTATTCCTTGAATCTGGTTAGATATTTTTGTATGCTTTTCCCTAACATAGAGGACTGGACATAAGTTGTGTGCCTTTTGATTCTAAACCTCAAAAGACTTATAAAGTTTTTGATATCATTCTTTGAAGCCCTGAGCATATCTTGCTGTGAAGAAATTCAAGATGGCAGATCACAGGAAGATAGAGCCCAGTCATTCCAGCCATTTCAAACATCCCTGTTGAAGGTACTGATATGTAAGTAGGGCTCTAAAAAGACTAACAAATTTTAACCAAGTCCCTAACTGAATGTAGTTCTTTGATTAAGCCCAGATGAGACCAATAAAAAATCTGTTCATGCAACTCGTGGAATTGTGTGTAATAGAAAATGGTTGCTGTTTTTAACTATTGGGTTTGAGATGATTTTTTTTAAATATAGCAAAAGATATAAAACTACTAGGTATCATACAGCATCTGGTTTTAGAATTTCTGCCTAAATTGTGAAAGAAAGGATTGGGGAAGAAAAAAATGAGTTATCTCTTACATGTTATTAAAAAATCCACTATGATCTGCAAACCTTCTGTATTGAACACTACTACTGTTTGGCCTTATTTCTCAGCATTTTTGCCCTGGTTCTGAATTCCAAGCATACCAAAATTTTTTAGTTCCTCTCCTTACTCTGAAATCCAGGATTTCATAGTATTCTCTTTCCCTACTGTCTTCCTGTATTCTCTATCTCCCTGCTATTTCTGGTTTAGCTAAGTCAGAAAATATTTTTAATTCAATAAAATTAAAACCCAATATTACAAAATTTATGCAACACAGTTAAAACATACAGGAAAATTTACAAATTTAAATCTTTACAATGGAAAAGAAGAAAGCCTTAAATTAATGGCCAAAGATTCTACCATATAGAATATAATAAGAAATTAAATTCAAAGTAAAAATTGTATAGTAAAGATTAGAAAATAATGAGATCCCAATTAACAAATAGACATATAAATAAGTAAAATCAAATACTAGTTCTTTGAATTGTTTGATATAATTGATAAACCCTTAGTAAATCTGAAGTCAGAATATACAAGATCAATTCATACTATTAGGAATGAGAGAACTACAGAAGGTTATTTAAGACACACACACACCAACACACACACACACACACACACACACACACAGAGTATGAAAAATTAGAAAAAGAGTAACTGAAAGCTAATGACTGCTTATACCATGTCAAAAAATAATTGTCTGGCAAGAGAAAAAGTTATTCAGTGCACGATTTTTAGTATTATTCATAGTTAATGGCATGTAAAAATGCTTACTTATTTGAATTTTTTAAAATTTAAAATTATAACAAGAAAAACAGGGCATTGTATTGAACAGAAAGGAAACACTTAATGTTCAAGAATTAACCAGCTATGGGTGAGAAGTTGGACAGAATTCCATCACAGACAGCCAGATTTCACCCCTTCCCCTTCAGACTAAATTTTGGTGTGGTCTGGATTCATGTATTCAGGTGAGTTTAAGATGAGGCCCCACAAAGGAGAGTGGATCAAATAAAGCCATCCTCCTGGCCAATCTGTCACATATAGATATTCGTTAAGGGTGGGGAATATCTCCTTTCATTGGGAACATGAACACATTTGGAGCTGGATTTGATGTTGAGAGATTTTGGTCTATCCACAAACTTTCCCTCTTCATCCTATTATCCATCTTCAGATAATTCCTTCAAGGGTGATTGGCGATGATGTTTGTCCACAGATACTATGCAAAACTGTGGTAAATGTACATTTGGTTCCAGATTGAATTCTCATCAAACAGCAATTGTAAGTAAACACCTACTTTTGGCATTTGTGCACATTTCCAAACTTTGCATAATATTCATTCCTATGTGAAGGTAGAAAGGATTCTTGGTTGCCTGGTAGAGGAGATGTGTGAATCCCACAAGGTATAGTCTCCCAGGGTAGAAGAGACTATCAGTGTCCTGAAGCTACCAGCTGTATCTCTCAGGGAGAGCCCCAGAGCATTTCCATGTGGCACAGTAAAAGACGTGGATGCAGAGGGTATCTTCCACATCTTCCTTCACAATCTGCAGTTTCAGGAGAAGGACTGTGGATAGTTAATTCAGGTGTTCATGAGCTTCCCACTAAAATGTTCACTTTGACATAGAGTGGAGGATTTTTCTTCTCCTTTATTACAGGCTTCCATCCCTCTTCTTAAGTACTTCTTAACGCTCTAATTAAACATTTCTAGGCCTTCTTTTTTCTCTGAAGAGAATGTAAGATTTCCAGAGGTATTCATAAAAGGAGGCCAGCCCAGCATCCAAGTGACTGTTTTCCAACTCAGTGGTCTGTCTGGATGTTCACAACATTGATGAATAGTCCCATATCATTGCTCTGGAAGTTCCACAGAGTATTTACTGCTTGCCTGGTCACCCACTCTAATGTGTAATCCACAATAGGAGGCTCAGAATCCCAAATTCCACCAGAAGTGACCCAACTCCTGCCCTGTATATCTCATTATTCTTGTCAGGAGGAACACACATTGTCAGATTCATCCAAGCACAGGGGATCCCTACCTTAGTGTTTTTGAATGTAGGGAGGGGCTACATGGCCAGGTCATGAGCCATATGCAAGAGTTCATTATCATAATTCTTAAAAAAAAAAAAAAAAAATATATATATATATATATATATATATATATATATATATATATAAATTGTAGGCGGACACAATACCTTTATTTTATTTTTATGTGGTGCTGAGAATTGAACCCAAGGTCTCACGAGTGCTAAGAGAGTGCTCTACCATGGAGACCCAGCCTCAGGCTCTCATTATCATAATTCTTAATTGCCATGTTACCACAGAGCAGCTCGGATACAGTTATTATTCTGTGGGCAGAAAGGAGGCTTCTCATAACCCTTACCATGGCTTCAAAGACTTGGATGGTGGAATCACTTTCAAAAGAAATTTTGATCACTAGCTTGATTGCTTTCTGAACTTGGATGAACTTCCCATTATCTTTAAACAAAGGAACACAAAACATTACAGCAGCTTGAAATGAAACCAAGGCAGCATCTGGGTCACTTCATCTGTGTCTTTACTATTTTGTACCTTTGGACATACGAATATATAATGTACCAACAAGTCAGTGCCTAGTTCCCTAGTACATCATTGATGTTCAGATTTGAACAGAACTCCCTCAATACTCTGACAGTTTCTTGATCCAGTCAGCTAAGTCTCCAGTTTGTCAATCTAGTAGACTGGGATTGGCCTGACTGGCGCAGTCACCTATTTATTTGAATATTTAAAATAGAGCTCATAAGAAGTCTTTTGCAAGCCAAGGTTGATTAAGGATCCCAAACAACAAAAACTGCAGGTAGGTACATAGACAAAATGATTAGATGTTCATTAAAGTACAGTTAAAGGAAATGTACAAATTAAGACATAAAAATAATAGAGAAAATCTATAAAATAAAAAAGATGTGGGAATAAAATAGTAAAAATTTTGAAAATAAATTAATACTTTTTGAAATATTACATACAATTTTTATAATATCAAATATCAACATTTAAGTAATAATTATATTTAAGATTTCAAAATGTATTGAAATTATAGTCATTTATATAGTGTAGTACTGGCACAATGATAGGCATAACCAATGAATAAAATCAGATGTACAGAAATAAATTTTTACATTTATGGTCACTGATATTTTTACCAGGTTATCAAAACAATTCAATGGGAAGAAAGCAGTCTTTTCAACAAATGATTCTGTAACATCTGAACATATAAGTGAGTATAAGTTAATATAGTTGTATCTATACCTCATGTTTCACACACACATTCAAACACACACACAAAAACAGGATCAAATAACACAAAAACTCCAAACTGATGTTAGATCTAGATATAAGATACAAACCATAAAATGATTAGACAAATAGATGTGAAAATTGTGTGATGTTAGGTAATGGTTTCAAAACCATAAAAGCCAATAGAAAGAATATGTAAATTAGACTCCATTGATACTTTTGTTTTGTCAAAAAAACAGAAAGAAATTTAAGTGAAAACTCAGAGAATGTGAAAAAATATTGGAAAATAATGTATCTAGGAAAGGACTTGTTCCATACTATATAGAGAAGTCTTGCTACTTATAAATATAAAAGACAATTAATAATTTTATAATGGGTACAGAATCTGCAGAGAGACTTATTCAAAAGATATACAAATTGCCAATAAGAACATGAAAGATATTCAATATCATTAGTTACTAGGTGAAAATTCAGTATAAAATACAATGAGGTAGTGCTATTTCACATCCGCCCCACTGTTTAATTTTTCTGTGATAAAAAGAAGATGGAAAAAACATCTGTTTCTGTGGATTTGAAGAAATTAGTACCCTTTTGCATTGCTGATAAGGATGTGAAATGGTAGAGCCACCTAGAATAAGAGTTATAACCAATGAAAATCAAAATAAAAAGATTTGACATAAGTACAACATCCCAATATCCCAATTGTCTATAACAAGACGTTATGATCTGCATCTGAAATGTCCCCCAAAAGCTCACATGTTGAAGGTTACATTCCCAATGCAGCAGTGTTCAGAAACGGGGACTGCAGGTGCTTGGATAATGAGGGTTATAATTTAATCAATGCATGAGCCCATTAATGGGTTCATAATTTAATACACTATTGGACAGTGGTAAATACTTTAGGAGGCAGGACCTAGTTGGAGGAAGTAGGTCATTAGAAGCTTGCCTTTGAAAGGAATATTTTTCCTTGATGCCTTTTCTCTGTCTGCTTCCTGGCCACCCTGAGGTTAGTGACTATACTCTACCACATCCTCTCCATCATGATGATCTGCCTTACCACAGGGCCACAGTGATGGGCCTATTGACCATGGACCAAAACCTCTGCAACTGTGTGGGAAAATTCATTTTTTCTCTTATAAGATGTTTTTCTCAGGTATTTTGTCATAGAAAGATAACACAACATGAATAAACAACATTTTATACCATTTTGTAAAGTAACATTGTTTGAACATAGGAAAGGAATATCAAGGCATGATACAAGGTAGATAAAATTTGAAAACACACTATGCTGAATGCAAGAAGACTACATATTATATGAGCTCATTTATATGAAAAATACAAAATCAAATTGACAAATCTTTAGACTCAGAAAGTAAATTAGCTGCCTATAACTGGTAGGTGGGTTTACAGTATGATTCCTAACAGACATGGAATTCTGTTTTAGGGTGAAGGAAATAATGGAATGTTAGATTGTAGTAAAGACTATAACTCTATGGGTACACCAAAAACATTGACAAACGCGTTAAAATGATGAATATTATGGTATGCGAAATAAGACTGTTAAAAATATAGTAGGCACAACTGAAGACAGAATGAGTGAATGAAAGGTTTGTTTGAGGAAATCACTTAGAATATAGTATCAGATAAAATAAAACAAAATTTATGATAGAGGAGTCAGTATCTATGAAGAACTTTAATTAGAAATACATCTAAACATGTAGTCAGTGAATAAAGTAAATGAGAAATTAAAATTTTAAATGGCAAGAGGTTTCCAGGATTGAAGAATAACTTTAGATTTTAGTTTGGAGCTGCAAAATGCTTCAAATTTGCTTTTATGTAGTCTAGCAATATTAAGAGCAAATTTTGAGAAATAACAGAAAAAAAATTCCACATCTTTTATAAACAATGACAATAAGAGACACAAGACAATTTCACTCTCCATTGCTATTTTTTGAGGGGGTGGAGGCTACTGGGAATCAAACCCAGGGGCACTCTATCACAGGGCTATATCCCAGGCCCTTCTTATTTTTTATAGACCTTATTTTATTCTACCTATAACTGGTAGGCAGAGTCTAGCTAAGTTGTTGAGGCTGACCTCAAACTGGTGATCCTCCTGCCTCAGCCTCCCAAATTGGGATTAGAGGCATGCACCACTGTACTCAGCTCCATTACTATAAAATATGACAAATACAGACAATGTCAAGAGTAAATATTATTGACTTCCCTTCATGAATGATAGTTTTTCTAATGTCCTCATCCAGCATCAGATACAATGATGTGAGCTTATATGTAAAAAAATTTGTATATATAATTGTATATGTATATATAGTTTTATATATAAAATTGTATATATACATATATATATTTACTACCAAGTAAAAAATTGTCCCACAGTTTATTGCCTTTAAGTAATCAGCATTTATTTTATTACAGTTTCTGTGGATCAGAAAATTGGACAGGATGTAGCAGAGTCTTCTGACTCAATGTCTCCACAAGTCAGGGATCAAAGTGTCGCCTATGGTCACAAATACCTCAAGGTTCAAATAAAGGAGAATAGGGTCATCTTAAGAATTCGGTTCTTTTATTTCCTCAGTTTTTTGCCATGAGAGGCTTTCTATAGAGCAATCAGAGATTAGGCAGTTTCCTTCAGTTAAAGAGGGAGAACACTTCAGAAGTTACAGTCTTTTTTTTTTTAAATCTTATTGATCATTTTTGCCATCATCTATTCACAACAAGTGATTTAGTGAGTCTAGCCCACATCTTCATAAAGAATTTAAAGTCTCTACTGTCATGTAGATCTAAAAAGAAAAAATTTAAAAAGAGCTTAAAGTGCCAGTAATATTATTGCACTTTACAGATGAATAAACACAAGATAGGAAAATCATTTTTGAAGTCCATGCTCTGTCTTTAGACCTAGGCATAGAAGACAGGTGTGCCTAACTCCAATGTCTTAACTCAGGCATATCTTTTTTTTATTTACCTGACTTGAGTGCATTACTCCCTTTATTATTTTTTCTAAGACATACATAAGCATGAATATAGAGAGGAAAAGTTTATAAAGGTTAAATATTTTCTCTCATGCATAAAATCACATTGAGATTGAAAAACTAGCATTAAAATAATTGTTCTTTAATTTGGTTCCTATGTAATAGAATCTGCCAATGAAATCAAATATATAAAATGATTTAAAAAGAGCACATGCTCTTCTTGTATCCTCAGTCAGGATTTTAGTATTGTTTATGTGTTTTTGGCCTATAACAACTTATTATTTTTGCAATTAATACTGCATTATACTGTCTATTAATGCGTTGCTTCCAGGAAAAGAAAAAAGGTAATAATCTCCACCTGCTCCACAAACTACTTCTACATATCTCACTTGTTATGGGATTAGAATTTACTTATACTCTAGTACTGAGATATGAAAATTGTGTTATCTTAAACAAGTTTATTAACCAACCTGAATAATGATTTCTACCTGGTGAATGTCTTTTAAGAACTGAGTCCATCTTACTCCAATTAGAATGGCTATTATCAAGAACACAGAAAATAATAGATGTTGGTGTGGATGTGGGAAAATCCACACTGGTGGAGTTGCAAATTGGTGCAGTCACTTTGGTAAACAGTGTGGAGATTCCTCAGAAAACTTGGAATGGACCAGCATTTTGACCCAGTTATCCCACTCCTAGGTTTATACCCAAAAGACTTAAAATTAGTATACTACAGTAATGCAGCATATCAATGTTTATAGCAACTCAATTCACAATTGCTAGGTTGTGGAACCAACCAAGATGCCCTTCAATAGAGGAATGGATAAAGAATCTGTGGTATATATACACAATGGGATATTATTAAGTCATAAAGAAAAATAATATTATGGCATTTGCAGATAAGTGGATGGAATTGGAGAGTATCATGCTAAGTGAAATAAGCCAATCCCCAAAAACCAAAGACTGAATATTTTCTCTGATAAGTAGATGATGATATGTAATGGGGGTGGGGATGGGGATGAGAGAAGAGTGGAGGAACTTTAGATTTAGAGGGAAATGGGGGGATATAAAAAGTGGAGGAAAGGAACAGACATCATTACCCTACATATGTGTATGATTTCACAAATGGTATGAATCTACATCGTGCACAATAATAGACACAAAAAGATGTACCCCAGTTGTGTACAATGAAGCAAAATGCAGACTGTAAAAATGAAAAATAAATAAAAAAGAACTGAGTGTAATTAAAGGAAACACCTACCATTATGATATTACATAATCAGTAATATTCTGTTTTCTTCTTCCCTTCCTCTCTGCTGAGTTTTAAAATATATTCATTTAGGTTTCAGAACATCTGTGATAGGATGAAGATTAAACATAGAAAATTGTTCCATGAATGTATCTTTAGATAACATGTTATATAGATTCATTTGAATCATTCTATCATTTTTCTTTATAAATTCTATTGTACTAATATTCTGTAAGCAATTATTTAGCCGTTTAAGAATTTAAAACATATTTTTCATTCCACAGAAGGGAAATTATTTTAACATCTGTCTCAGTTTGTCTTTTATTTTCTATTTGCACAATCTGTATAATAAATAGATGAACTCACACTGTCCTGTGTAGTATTTATAGTGAGAAAGTTCTCCATGATTTCTTGCAAAGTTCCTAACAGACCTCTTATAAATTTTCCATTAAATCATAGAAAAGAAGAGGACAAATTAGCAACTCTGCAACTCATTGAAAATAATCATCTATTTATAAGATTTGAGGAAATTTTTCAAATAATAACAGTGAAGATAAAATGTTGTTTTCAAAAACAACAGTGTGGGATTATGACCAATTTAATTTAAAGTAGTAAAAAATATAGGATTTTATGCTCTCGACAACCATCTTTTTAAAATAAAAGATGCATAATGTGTACCAATAAAAAATGTGATCCTGTTCTAACAATATATAAGTCTTTCAGTGCTTCATTTCCTATTTGTCTAATTGATGCCGCCTTTTTCTGTCATCAGTTCTCAAATAACTCAAAATGAGTCATGAGTACGTTTATGATCTCAATAACTGTCAAGTTATCACAGCAATCTCCCATATCCTTTGATAAGAAACAAAATTCCTTTAATGGTATATTTTATCAAATTCACATGCATTGGTAGTTACATTTTAAATGTATTTCTTCTATTATAAAATGATGATTTGATCAAGTCCTTCCTACATGCCAAAATGTTGCTAAACACTTCAATACTTTGTTTTATCATCAAGACGCATAATAACCCAAAAAGTACACATTGTTTTTATAATTGTCATTTTGAAGATCATAGAACTGAATTTAGAGAAGTTCACAAATTGTCCAAAGACATGCATCTAATAAAGAGTAAAGCTAGTGTTCAAACCAAGACTCATAGAGAGACTGTGCATAAAGAAAAACTAATCTCAGAAATAAGCTCTGCATCTATGAAATACTGCTCTTGAGAAATGTGAAGTTGGCACGTGGGCAGAAGTATGCCTAGCGAAGTTAGAGAATGTATTCGAATTACAGGAAGATGATAAATCCAACAGATTCAAAAGCAAGACTGACTCCCATGCTTGAACTTCCCGTCCTTCGGGTGGATGAACACTCTAAGACAGATAATACAAAGTGTAAATTTGAAATGAGCATAGAGTGTTGACAGAAAATTGGCAAGTTAATATCAATTTGCTATATAATGGAAATGAGGTATTTTTATGTATTAATGGCTATGCTATATTCAAGAGAAAGATACTTTTGTTTTAATCCATTAACATTTTAACAGTTGAATTATTGCATTTCATAGTGCAATACAAATTTACCTCTTTTACCTTCAGTACATCCATAAATGTAGCATTGTCATTTCAGAACAGATTAAATGGAGCAATAAGCTCTACCATTTGACTCATTTCTTCAGATGAAAGGAAGTTATCTTTTTTTTTTTAAATGGCCACCATATTTTATCATATGATAATGTTACTCTTAAATAAAATATTTCTATGATCTTATGGCTGCAAGAAGAGTCCAATTGCACATGTAGTGTCTAACAAGAGAATATAAGTAAATGACTTTTTACTCTTATTATTAGAACCAATTGAATTCTTACTAATGTTTTTTTCACTATTTAATCACTATATTCTTTTTGATCACTATTTTCTTTTAGTTTGGTTAAAACAAAGCTATCAAAAGTAAGAGAAGAAAAAAAATCTTATACAAAATAATATGAAATTTACTTTTTTCAATAAGGTACTGCCATTTAAACTTTTACATTTAAGTTTGAGACAATTCTCCACTAGTCCAGAGTAATGTTCAAATTAAGAAACACAGGGAGACCAAGATGGCGGACTAGAGGGTGACTGCATCTCCAGAACTCAGGATTCAAGAAGAGGAGATATTGAGAGTCTGGGGACCAACTCAGGGCTTCTGGGTGAGTTTCTCCCACTGGGGGAGGCTTCCTGAATGCGGCGGTAGTCCCAGAACACAGGGAACTTCGTGGAAAAGAGTTGCCCAGTGAGACTACCCCACTTGAGTGGTGAACCCAGGGAGAGTCACAGAGCAGGGCTGCCCAGTGAGAGACTTCCGCGCAGAGTTAGGCTCCCCCAGCCTGGTCAGCAGGCCTGGATCTCAGGCCTCTTCTCAGAAGAGATCTGCCCAGCAGGAGACTCCTTCCCAGGGCCAGGATCCCTGGCCCGGGCTGTAGTTCTGGACCACAGGGAACGTTGCAGAGGAGGGCTGTCCAGCAAGACACTCACTTGCAGGGTGAGGATCACTGTCCCAGGTGATAGTTCCAGACTGAAGGGAACTTCTCGGAGGAGAGCTGCCCAGTGAGACTTCCCCCTGGGTGAGTCTTCCTTACCAGGCAAGGCTTTCTTATCAGGGTGGTAGAATCAGAGACACAGGCCCAGACCAGCCATGCCCCAGCCCACAGTCTAGTCCTCCTTTGGTTGACCATCAGTCAAAAAACAGAGAGAGGCCTCTGCTCATTAACAAGGAATATACCCCACCTGAAGGCCACCACCCCCAGAGGAGTAGCTTCCTTGTGGATCACTGCATTATCAAATTCCTCTAAGACTTTAGGCTACTGAAGGCTAGGAGGTGAATTATTGGAAATCTACAGGGACACTATAAGTCAATAGGGGAAATCTGCAATATTTCAAAGTTTCACAACTAGAGGGGAAGATATCTGAGCAATATGAGAAAACAAGGGAAGAAAATATCTCAAACAACAATAAAACACCAATAAAATCCAATGACAGCATGGCAGAAGAAATGTCAGAAAGGGAGTTCAGAATGTATGTAATTAAAATGATCAGAGAAGCAAATTATGAGATGAAAGAGTAAATACAGGCTTTGAATGATCATACCAATCAACAGTAAAAAGACCAAATGCGGGAAGCAAAAGAAAAAAAAAGAAATACTTGATGAAGGAAACAATAAACCAAATTAAAAATTCCGTAGAAAGCATAACCAATAGGATAGAACACCTGGAAGACAGAACCTCAGACGTTGAAGACAAAATATTTAATGTTGAAAATGAAATTAACTAAACAGAGAAGATGGTAAGAAATCATGAACAGAATCTACAATAATTATGGGATATCAAGAAAAGGCCAAATTTAAGAATTATCAGGATTGAGGAAGGCACAGAGAAACAAACCAAAGGAATGAACAATCTATTCAATAAAGTAATATCAGAAAATTTCCCAAATCTGAAGAATAAAATGGAAAATCAAGTACGAGAGGCTATAGGACTCCAAATACACAAAATTACAACAGACCCACACCAAGGCACATTATAATGAAAATACCTAACATACAAAATAAAAACAGAATTTTAAAGACTGGAAGAGAAAAAAATCAAATTATATTCAGGGGGAAATCAATACAGATATCAGCAGATTTTTCAATCCAGACCCTAAAAGCTAGAAGGGCCTGGAACAACATTTTTCAAGCTCTGAAAGAAAACAAATGCCAAACAAGAATCTTACACCCAGCAAAACTTACCTTCAGATTTGATGTTGAAATAAAATCCTTCCATGATAAACAAAAGCTAAAAGAATTTACAGAAAGAAAGCCGGCACTACAGAACATTCTCAGCCAAATATTCCATTAGAAGAGATGAAAAGTAAGGATGTAAATCAGCAAAGGGAGGAACTACCCTAAAGGAACAGACAAATAAAGGAGAAACCAAGTTGGGGTAAAAAAAAAAAAAATGAGTCAAATGCCCAGGAATACAAATCATATCTCAATAATAACCTTGAATGTTAAATGTCCTGAACTCATCAATCAAAAGACATAGGCTGGCAGATTGGATTAAAAAGAAAGATCCAACAATATGCTGCCTGGAAGAGATTCATCTCATAGAAAGAGATGCCCACAGACTAAAGGTGATAGGATGGGAAAAAACATACCAAGCACATGGACTCAGCAAAAAAGTCGGAGTATCCATCCTCATATCAGATAATGTGGACTTTAAGCCAAAGTTAGTCAGAAGGGATAAAGAAGGACATTTCATACTGCTTAAGGGAAGCATAGATCAGGAAGACATAACAATCATAAATATCTATGCCCCAAACATTGGCTCATCCATGTACATCAAACAAATCCTTCTCAATTCTAGAAATCAAATAGAACACAATACAGTAGTACTAGGTGATTTTAACACATCTCTCTCCCCACTGGACAGATCTTGCAAACAAAAACTGAACAATGAAACCAAAGATCTCATAACACAATTCAATGATTTAGACTTAACAGACATATATAGAATATACCATCCAACAAAGAATGAATACACTTTCTTCTCAGCAGCACATGGATCTTTCTCTAAAATAGACCATATATTATGCTACAAAGCTACTGTTAGGAAATACAAGAAGATAGAGATACTACCTTGTATTCTATCAGATCATAATGGATTGAAACTAGAAATAAATGACAGAATAAAAAACAGAAACAACTCCAACACCTGGAGACTAAATAATATGCTATTGAATGATGAATGGATAACAGAAGACATCAGGGGGGAAATAAAAAAAAAAAATTCTTAAAGGTAAATGAGAATAAAGATACATCATATCAAATCTCTAGGACACTATGAAAGCAGTACATAGAGAAAAATTTATTTCATGGAGTGCATTAAATAAAAGAAGAAAAAATCAACAAATAAACGACCTGACACTACAGCTAAAAGCCCTAGAAAAGGAAGAACAGATCAACACCAGAAGTATTAGAAGACAGGAAGTAGTTAAAATCGGAACTGAAATCAATGAAATTGAAACAAAAGAAACAATCAAAAAAGTTGACAAAATTAAAAGTTGGTTCTTTGAAAAAATAAACAAAATTGATAAACCCTTAGCCACACTAACAAAGAGATGGAGAGAGAAAATTCAAATTACTAAAATTCGGAATGAACAAGGAAATATCACAACAGACACGAGTGAAATACAAAACATAATTAGAAGCTATTTTGAAAATCTATATACTCCCAACAAAATAGAAAATCTTGAAGACATCAACAGGTTTCTAGAGACATATGAATTACCTAAACTGAACCAGGAGAACATACACAATTTACATAGATCAATTTCAAGTAATGAAGTAGAAGTCAGCAAAAGCCTACCATCAAAGAGAAGTCCGGGGGCAAGATGGGTTCTCAACCAATTTCTACAAAAACCTTTAAAGAAGAGCTCATTCCAACACTACTCAAAGTATTCCATGAAATAGAAGAGAAGGGAATGCTTCCAAACTCTTTCCATAAAGCCAGTATCACCCTGATACCTAAACCAGACAAAGACACATTGAGGAAAGAAAATTTCAGACCGATATCCTTAATGAATATTTATGCGAAAATTCTCAACAAATTTTAGCAAATTGGATACAAAAATGTATTTAAAAGATAGTGCACCACAATCAAGTGGGTTTTATACTATGGATGCAAGGTTGGTCAACATCTGGAAATCAATAAATGTAATTCACCATATCAATAGACTTATAGTCAAGAATCACATGATTATTTCAATAGATGCAGAAAAAGCATTTGATAAAATATAACACCCCTTTATGCTCAAAACACTAGAAAAAATAGGGATAGTGGAAATTTTCCTTAATATTGTAAAGGCCATCTATGCTAAGCCCATGGCCAATATCATTCTAAATGGTGAAAAACTGAAAGCATTCCCCCGAAAAGCTGAAACAAGGCAGGGATGCCCTTTTTCACCACTTCTATTCAACATTATCCTTGAAACTCTAGCCAGAACAATTAGGCAGACAAAAGAAATTAAAGTGATACGAATAGGAAAAGAAGAACTTAATCTATTCTTATTTGCTGATGACATGATTATATATTTAGAGGAACTGGGAAATTCCACCAGAAAACTTTTAGAACTCATAAGTGAATTCAGTAAAGTAGCAGGATATAAAATCAATGCTCATAGATCTAATGCATTTTTATACATAAGTGATGAATCCTCAGAAAGAGAAATTAGGAGAACTACCCCATTCACAATAGCCTTGAAAAAAATAAAATACTTGGGAATCAATCTCACCAAAGAGGTAAAAGACCTCTACAATGAGAAGTACAGAACACTAAAGAAAGAAATTAAAGAAAACCTTAGAAGATGGAAAGATCTCCCATGTTCTTGGATGCACAGAATTAATATTGTCAAAATGGCTGTACTACCGAAAGTGCTATACAGATTCAATGCAATTCCAATTAAAATCCCAATGATGTACCCCACAGAAATAGAGCAAGCAATCATGAAATTCATCTGGAAGAATAAGAAACCCAGAATAGCTAAAGCAATCCTTAGTAGGAAGAGTGAAGCAGAATGTATCGCAATACCAGAACTTCAACTATACTACAAAGCAATAATAACAAAAACGGCATGGTATTGGTACCAAAATAGACAGGTAGATCAATGGTACAGAAAAGAGGACTTGGACACAAACCCAAATAATTACAATTTTCTCATACTAGACAAAGGTGCCAAAAACATGCAGTGGAGAAAAAGTAGCCTGTTCAATGAAAGTCCATATGCAGCAGAATGAAACTAATACCCTATCTCTGACCCTGCACAAACTCAACTCAAAATGGTTCATGGACCTTGGTATCAGTCAAGAGAGACCCTGCATCTTACATAGAAAAAGTAGGTACAAATCTTGAACATGTCAGTTTAGGATCAGACTTCCTTAACAGGACTCCCACAGCTGAAGAAATAAAAGCAAGAAACAATAACTGGAATAAATTCAAGCTTAAAATCTTTCTCTCAGCAAAGGAAACTATCAGCGATGTGAACAGAAAGCCTATGGAGTGGGATAAAATCTTTGCTACTCATACTTCAAATAGAGCACTAATTTACAGAATATATAAAGAACTCAAAAAATTCTACACTGAGAATGCAAATAACCCAATCAACAAATGGGTTAAGGACATGAACAGACACTTCACAGAAGAAGATCTACAAGCAATCAACAGATATATGAAAAAATGTTCAACATCTCTAGTAATAAGAGAAATGCAAATGAAAACTACCCTAAATTCCATCTCACCCCAATTATAATGGTGATTATCAAGAATACAAGCAACAATAGGCGTTGGAGAGGATGTGGGGAAAAAGGTACACTCATACATTGCTGGTGGGGCTGAAAATTAATGCAGCCACTCTGGAGAGCAATGTGGAGATTCCTTAGAAAACTTGGAATGGAACCACCATTTGACCCAGCTATCCCACTCCTTGTCCTATACCCAAAAGACTTAAAATCAGCATACTACAGAGATACAGCCACATCAATGTTCATAGTTGCTCAATTCACAATAGCCAGATTGTGGAACCAACCTAGATGCCCTTCAATTGGTGAATGGATAAAGAAACTGTGATATATACATCACATATATATCAGAATATACATATATGTATATATATATATATATATATATTCTGGAATATTACTCAGCCATAAGAAGAATAAAATTATGGCATTTGCAGGCAAATGGATGAAATTGGAGAATATCATGCTAAGTGAGATAAGCCAATCTCAAAATCCAAAGGGTGAATGATCTCACTGATAAGTGGATGATGATATATAATGGAGGGTGGGAGAGAGGCAAGAATGGAGGAAGGAGGTACTGTATGGAGGGAAGAGAGGGGTGGGATTGCTGGGGGTGAAGAGAAAAATAACAGAATGAATCAAGCACTATTACCCTATGTAAATGTATGATTATACAAATGGTACACCTCTACTTCATGTACAACCAGAGAAACAAGTTGTTTACAATAAAAAATCTATTTTCTCATAAAGAATAGAAAAAAAAATCCTGAAATTATAAAATTAAAGGGATTCATCTCTAAGAACCAAAACTGAACTCAATGGTAAAGGAAGATTATACTAAAGAGAATATAAGAAATGTTAGTTTTGTGTGATTTTAAAAGATACCCTCTAAGTTTCTTTTCTTAATAAAAACTGATATTAGAATTAAAAAAAAATGCTATGTGCCCTTCAACAGATGAATGGATAAAGAAACTCTGGTATATATACACGATGGAATATTATTCAGTCATAAAGAAGAATAATATTATGGCATTTGCTGATAAATGGATGGAATTGGAGAATATCATGCTAAGTGAGATAAGCCAATCCCGGAAAATCAAAGGTTGAATGTTTTCCCTGGTAAGTGAATGATGGTATATAATGGGGGGTGGGTAAGAGAAGAATGGAGGAACTTTAGATTATGTAGAGGGAAATGAGGGGGATATGAAAGATGGTGGAATGAGACAGACATCATTACCTTATGTACATGTATGATTACACAAATGGTATGAATCTACATCATGCACAACCATGGAAACAAAATGATGTGCCCCATTTGTGTGCAATGAATCAAAATGCAGTCTGTAAAAAATTTTTTTTTAAATGCTATGTGAATTATTTCTACAAAAAAAAGAAAAAACACATTCGGTTTGCTGTACAGCTGGTTCAAACTGTGGCATGTAAACAAAAAAAATGATTAAATTTTATTCACTTTGTGTAAAATTAAATAGTATGCCTTGATAAAAGTTGGGTAAACAACTTAAAATCTTTTGTAAAAAAAACTTAACCTTATTAGTACAAAGTATTCTGCTCTGTATTGACAGACTCTGCCATAATGTCTGGCGCAAATTTAATTTGTGCATGTAAATCTATGTGGACAGGTCTCTAGATTAGTCTGTTGTAACTTTATTTTCACCATTCTTATGGTGTCTTATTTGTCCACTGTTGTGGGACTTGGTTTTGTTTTTTTTTTTTTTTCTGGGTGCTGGGGATGGAACCCAGGGCCTTGTGCTTGCAAGGCAAGCACTCTACCGACTGAGCTATCTCCCCAGCCCCTTGGTTTTCTTATTTGTGTAGTTTTAGTAATTTTAGGTGACAAATGCCCAGACTTCTGTTTAGAAATAGTTGTTATGAAGTCTTCCATCTTCTCTTGAGTAGTGTGCAAATGTTCTTCTAGGTGCCTGCCTGACTCTAACCCAACAATTGGTTATTCCTACTTGTTAAACCATAATGAATTTAATATCCTAAATGTTTGGTCTTGGAGTCTAAAAGCAGTGTTTCAACAAATATCATTCAAACCTCTGAATGCAATGAAAGTTGAGATTTTAATTGCCTTTAGTTCAAGGTCTCTTCATCTTGATTGTGTTAAAATGACATTCATAAATTTCACTTGTGATTCCCTTTAATTTACTACAAAATATGTGCTGATTTCAGAAGTATCAAAATTTAGTTGCTGCACACCCACTTTAATTTAGACTGAAGTAGAAAATTTTTGCTTCAATATTTTTAAAAGTAGGTACAGAAAAATTCTGTTATATATTTTTTGAGATTTTACTCTTTTCCTATTTTTGGTACTGGAGATTGAACCCAGGTGTACTTAACAGTAAGCTATATCCCCAGTCCTCATTTATTTATTCAGGGACAGGATTTCACCAAGTTGCTGAGGCTGACCTCGAACCTTCAATTCTCTGCCCAAATCTCCTGAGTTACTGTGATTACAGGTGTGTACCACCGTGTCTGCCTCATTCTCTTATCTTTGTAACTGTGAATGGCTCTGATTTTATACAATATGTATATGCATAAACAAAAACAAGTCTTTATGTTTCTAATATATGGAAAAATATGGGTAGATGTTTATACCAGCGATCCCAATCGAACATGATAGAGCTGATACTAACTTTTCTCTTGACCCCTTTGTACCCATTGTGTGAAACAGTGAAAATATGCTTTGATTATCATATAATGTATGTAATATATAAAATGTAATTTTCTCAATTCTAGAACATGCAGAAATAGATTTCAAGATTACCAACCCATACTCCCTTGAAAAACATTTAATAATTGGAAGATAATATTTATGTAATAATTCTTATTGTGGGGGACTTTTACTTTATGGTGTCAAAATGCTAGTTTTCCAATGTTAGTCTAATCTTCTTCTCCATTCTTGTGATGTCTTTTTACCCACCCACAACACACTTGGGTTGTTACTAATGCATTGTTACAAATGCATTCTGGTTTGACATCCACACAACATTGCAATCGATTTTAAATAATTAAAATAATTGATAATTAAATTAAATAATTGATATTTTCAATGGCTGCAATACTGAGATTTTTCTCAACTCCTGAACTATAGGAAGGTATACACAGAGAACTGTCACACTAACCTTATCCCTTCTAGTCTGTTCTCATCTTTTGTCTTTAGTCAACACATTCATTCCCATGCATCTGTGTAGGCTCACTGTTTTCATTCACATAAACAGATATATAAATGTTTCCTTCTTTCCCTTTCTTATATGAAAGTTTATGCACCATTGGTACTCACTGTACTTTGATCTTTTCTCTAAGTGATGTGTTCTGAAAATTGCTCCATATTGTTTTATACAGTCCTTCCTGCTTCTTTTTTTAAAATGATGTAAGAGTGAAAGAGATTAAAGAGATAAGACATCTAGATGCAATATGTAATATGGGCCCAGAAAGGAGAAATTTTGACTATTATCACTATGTTGATGAATAGCGTTGTATAAGTGTTAACGTGTTAACGTCCTGGCTCTGAAAATGATAGGATGGTTATCTGAGATGTGAAGAGTTGTAGGGGGAAATTGGGATTAAAAATTTGCCTCTTATAACTGACAGTTTAAAGCATCAGAACTGCCTTCATCCTGCATCGTTTAGTTAAATACAAAATAAATAGCTCTACTTGTATGATAAATAGCCTCAATAAAACATTATTTACCTTCCTACCCTAAAAAAAAAAAATCAGTCAAACCTACTCTTTGCATTGTTATTTTCCTCTCAATAAATGACAGTGCTACACACTCAGGAACTCAACTTAAAGCCTAGGTTCCTGTTTTTCTTTTCCCTCAATTCATCCCATGTGTGCCACTTTGAATGTTTCACAACTTTTCTCTAGCTTGACTGTGGTGGTCCTGCCTTTCTTCCTTATTATTTCTTGTTTTGTTGCTGCAATAGCTACTTGTCTCTTCTTCACTCATACTTACCTAAAATAGTTTCTCCAAATGCAATCGCAAATCATAAAGCAGATCACAGCCTTTCTCAACATACAGCCTCCAACGGTCCTATTTTCACTGGACTGTGAAGTTCAGTGGAGCTCATCTCCTCATCGCCATGAGCTCTGATTCAGCCTTTCCAATTTCCATGTCATCACTGCTAGCCCTCTTTCTCTCTTCTACCATGCCAAACTCTTATGGAAGTTTGCTTTCAGCTTTCATTTTTTCAACAGTATCTCCCCATTTATCTTTTAAACATGACCACATCACAATTTTTATTTCTTTGACAGACTGGGCCAATTGGAAATTTTCTGTCTTACATTTTGCTCACTTGTTCATTGATCACTTGTTTGTGTTCCATCTCCATTCATTCAAATTAAGTTTCCTGAAGGCAAAAAATGTTGACCATTAGGTTTTCATCTGTTTCATAAAACTGATGAAGTGAATCCAAAAATTATCTCAGAAACATACAAAGTTGTCTGGATATATTAACTGTGCCATCCTGAAATTTGTTCCATATTTCCCTCTTACTGTTTTTATAAATCCAAGTGGTGACTCATTTTAAGTGACAGACACATTGTTGCACATTGTTTTTTGAAGAATACAAGTGTTGAGAGTTGAGAGGAAAAAGGAAGAGGGAAATTAATTGTTGTCTGTGCAAATGATTCCCATGTCTTGGCACACATCAGAACACAGCAAGGAAAATAGTGCCAAGAAAAAAAAAGAGAGAGAGAAAAGTCACAGTCTTACGAATTCTTTGTACTGACTATCATTATAGTTAGTGTGACTTTCTTAGGCCTACACTGTGGGCAGTTTCCGAATGATAGACACTGATGCATTATAAAAATATTCAACTTTGTTTTAGTTTAAAAAATTCAACTTCAACTTTTTTAGGACTTCAGTTACAATTCATGTAAATGTTATCCTTCAACCTAAAGAAGATGAGGGATAAAACTTATCTGTCAAAAAAAGTAATTATTATAATTAGGATTAGTAAATGATAGTCTTATATAGGTACTATAGATATCTATCTTATACCTTCCATGAAATGGCACTGTCCCCTTGTGAAGACACTCTATAAGAGACCAAGGAAAGACTGGGAAACAACAGAGACTGAAATTAATATTTCATCACCTTCCATCAGCGACCATGTAGCAACACAAAACTGCTTTTGACCTATCTTTCAGTGAACAGCTGATTTATTTAACAAATGTTGTTGATTTGAGGCATGTTTTAGTATACAAATATAGCACTGAAAATCACCATGATGTTTCCTAGACTAGCTGGTATTAGTTATTAATCTTTCTGAGAAGACCATCTATTATTGTCTTCCTATCAAGAAGTATGAAGATCCCTTCTCTCTCCTTTATTAGGCTCTATAGAATGACTCAGACACAGGGACATGCCACAATCTGGTGTTGCATAGTGAGACTACATTTGTCTTTTGATGGTGGGAAAGCTCTCTTTGTACTTTATAATCAGGTAGTTTCATTCATTCTTTAAGTCAGTCACTGATCCATTCATCAAATATTTTCTGATGTTCTTTATTATCAGTTTCTCTAGAGGTACTGGGAATAAAATTGGGAGAGAAATTATTTTCATCCTCAGAGGCCATAGGATTTAGCAGAGAGATGGACACTGATTAGTCACCAAAATTAAAATGGCACAAAGTGCTTAAGAGTGTATAATTGGACATGAGTGAAGACTTCCTTAGAAAAAAATTACGCGTTCCAATGATGGACAAGGAGAAACTGTGGAAGAATGAGCCCTATGTTTCTATCCATAATTTAAATGCATTAAAACATTTTTTTAACATTTTAGCACAGTATGAGGCAGACAATTTGCAAGATAAAAAGTCACAAAAGGATGGATTCATGGTTTCCACCAGGTCAAAAAATTTTTCTTTGTAACGCAAGATCATAAGAAAATAAAAATGTATAATGTGGTTCACCTTTTATCACCCTTGCTTCATTGTATTTAGCATGTTTTCATTCATTAATACCACTGAGAACCAGGAAATTCTTACTTCTGAAGATATTATAAATAAGTAAAATTTTAAGGTATCTGACATCAGAGAACTTATAGATTACATAGAGCTATATCTATATATCTCAAAATGAAAGTTGTCCATTTATTCCAACATTTGACCCATTCTTTTATAGGATAAAAATGGCAAATGTTCATGCAATAATTTAGACCCCAAACTCATCTCCATAATTGTTTCTCATAAAGAAAAGAAAGCAAAAAATTTTCCTTCATAACAGTTGCAATATATGTACATTTATATGATTTGATGTGTTCTACTTTCCCGTGGAGTTACTTATAAAACATTATGATGTACTATAAAAGATTACTTTTCAATTTCTCTTTTTTTGAATCCTGTGGTCATATTGTACTTACATCCCTGCTGCTATTCTGAAAACTCCCATTTTCTGATATAGTTAGAAGATCATCCACTACATAGAAATTATTTTATTAGTACTAGCAGATAGATTGACACATACCTATTCAACTCTCAGCTACATGAAACTTCTCATTTTCTTCTGCAGGCACTTTATATCAAATCAGCCCTGGCCATCTCTTCTAGGCATTACCATTGAGTAAGCACAGTGGTAGGACTTAGGACTTGCTATAAGAATGACAGTAGTACCCTGACCTTCGCTCAAATTGTTTAGTCCATGGATTCAGTCAGTGAACTGGAACAGTTTCAGAGTTGGAAGTCTTGTTTCTGTTGACAAGCTTTCAGCTTGATGTCTCACATACACCGTATTTAACAGTTTACCATTTTAGTGATGACTGTCTTGAGGGAGCAAAAGTATGACTCAACTCCTCAGATCAAAGTTTGAAGCCTGCTTTAAATAAAATAAATTATATCTCTAAGTGATGTAGGTTTTCTAAAGTGCAACTGGAAAATATAATAAATCATGAACAGCAATTTCACTTTGTAACAGGATTTATAGTCATTCTTTGAGCTTAAAGCTAGGAGCAATAAAGTCAGTGTCATGTATAAAAAAATAAATAAAGGCATTTTGTCAACCCTTAGGGGTGCGTTCATCTGGCAAGTTTCACATCTGGAGAGTCACACTTATCATTTGTTTTTATTCTTGGATTATTTAAATGCATTAGCTTTCTGTGTGTATGAACATTTACAAGTCGACATGAGCTTTGAAGTGACTAGTAGCTTCTGTGCTGCACAATGGGAATCTTAATTGTTCTTGTGGTTTCTATCTTCCCTGCTAAATTGCACATCAGTGATTGGGCATTTAAGATATTCCACTAGATGTCCTCTGAAGTATGTTTTCCTTACCACAATATTTTTACTGAACCTAAAACATCTCACATTTTTGCTTTTTAAACAATCTGGATCACAACATACCATAAACTTAAGTGAAAAGTTTAAGTTCTTTCATATAGATCTAAATTCCTGGCATGTTAAAGACTTCACTATTCCACCTCCTACACAAAACATTTGCCAATTTTGTCATCTGTCAGACAGACCATTCTGTATATTCTCCTCGATCATTTTCTGTTTATTATGTATTATGCAACTCTACTGGATTTGTTAGTTCTAAAAGTTTTTGGTGTAGTCTTTAGGGTTCTTATAAAGTTCAACACTTTCTTCCACTTGGGTAATTCCAGTGGTCAGGTATCACTCTTTATTTTAATTTATTTATAAAACTTCCTTCCTCATATTTTTTTCCCACTTAGTTTCCAAGACTTTATATTTGTGCTTTTTATCCTGGTGCATCTCAGCCTCCACTACTTCTCCTTCCTCTTCTTCCTGATCTAATAATGTGAATCCTTCCCACCTCATCATCCAGTCAGATGACAATCCCAGGGTTCAATCCTTCATTCTCCTTTTTCTCTATAAATACTCTTAAATTTGATGGTCACATCTGGTAACTTATATTAAATATCATGTACATGCAAGTAAGTTACAACTTCCACCCAGACCTCTCACCCAAACTGCAGACTCAGGTATTCAGTTACCAAGTTGACAATCTACATTATATGCTTAAGTCAAGCTTCAGAATCAATATTTCAATGCTAAACTTTCTATCTGACCTATGAAATATATTCTCTCCTTACATACACTCAGTTTCTCAGCTGGAAAGCTGCTCCACTCATATCTATTAGGACAACAGCACTAAGTTCATCGTTGACTTTATCTTACATTCCATATCGAATCTATCAGGAAGTATTGTGTCTAGTTTCCAATTTTGAAAGCTTTTTAAAAATTTTATTAATTCCTGTCCCCATCTCTACTTTATAAAAAACTTTGTCTTTACCTTATAGACTGGACCTTTGAAGATTATGTTGAAGCAAGTGCCTTGTGAAATATCAGTAATTTTTGTTTATTTGATTTAACTGTCTTAATCTGGATGTCAGGCTTTGTCTAGAAACTGAACAGCTCCCCTTGATCAGTTGACTAAGTTTGCACTCCAACCACTTTCCTGCTGAGATCACTGTTTGGGCCACAGTGCACCTGCCCTAATTTCTTTGGAGCCAGGTAACATACAACCAGGGTTAGTCCCTATCACAAGGACCTGTGGTGAAATTTTCAAACTTACCAATCCATAGGAAACCAGGGAATCTGAAGGAGCCATACCCCATCGAACTTGCCATACATTAGGTGTCCCTTATAACTCTAGCTGCCTATTATCCTCTCCACACGTGTAACCCCTACATGGCACTAACTGGCAGCTCTCTCTTGTTCAGAACTGTAAGGAGTTCTTCCTTTCATCTAACTGAGTGTTAGTGTTTCAATCTCTTGTCAAAAAAAGAAAAAATCTTCAGAATCTTATAGAAATAAATTGACCTCTAACTTCTCTTAACTTTCTTCTGAATGGAAGAACTGGCAGGAGAACAGAAAAAGGGAGGAGACATTGGTTGCAGTATTCATTTCCCAGTTCCTTCTTTTGTGGAACAGGCTCAGAAATGGCTGTTCTTCAGCCAAAGGGCACAGCTCCTGTAAGGAAGAGCTTTTCTACCACTAGCAGTCTTGCTGAGTTCTGTTCACCTCATGTAGCCCTTGACCATTAGTGCCCAGGATGGGTGTTTTTCTTCCTGGATTATCAGTCAATGAGTGCTTAATAAAATATTAAATTAAATATTAATAAAATCAGATATATTTTAAGGTTTTTATTGGTACATTATAATTGTACGTAATAGTGGGATTCATCATGACATTCATATATCAGATAACAAAATGTGATTAATCTCATGCCCCAGAACCTCCCCTTTCCCTCCCCACCTCTCTCCCTCCAATCTCCTTTCTCAACTCTCCTGTCTCCCTTCTATTGTATTTTTAATTAGTGTATTATAATAATATATAAAATGGTATTTATTATGATATATTCTTACATGGATGTAGAATGATTTGTTCAATTTTTTCCACAGTACCTCCCACTTCTCTCCCTTACTCCTTCCCTCTCAATCCTCTCCCTCTTCTCTATTTTCAAGGGACCCCCCTTTTTTCCTCTTGCTTGCATTTAAGTGAGATAACACTTGATCCTTTCTGTATCCAGTTTATTTCACTTAGCATGATATTCTCCAGTTCCATCCATTTATTAGCCAATGACATAATTTTCTTCTTCTTCTTTTAATCCATTTATTTGGTGGTGGACAACTAAGCTTTTTCTATAACTTTGCTATAGTGAATTGTGATATTGTAAATATAAAGCATGCATCATTATAGTATGCTGATTTAAATTCTTTTGCATAAATACCAAGAGATGGAGAAACTGGATCATCTGGACTTTCTATTTCTAGTCTTTTAAAAAAAAATCTTCATACTGATTTTAATTGTGGTTATACTAATGTTTAGTCCTATTTGCAAGGTAGAATTATAACTTTCTTTTCCACCTGTTCCTCAGCATTTACAGCATTTATTTTTATTTGGATTCTTGATGATTGCCATTCAAAGTAGAGTGAGATAAAACTTCAATGTAGTTTCCATTTGCATCTTCTGATTGCTAAGGATCTTGAACATTTTTTAATTTAGTTGTTGGTCACTCATGTTTCTTCTTTGAGAAATATCTGTTTAGTTTATTTGCCCATTGGATGATGATGATGATGATGATGATGATGATGATGATTAGCATTAAGATCTTTGAGTTCTTTATGTATTCTGGATATGAATCTTCTGTCAAAAGAGTAGTTGGCAAATATTGCATCCCATTTTGTAGGTTCTATCACCACACTTTGATTTCCTTTGATGTACAAAAAGGTTTTTATGCCTTTCCACTTACAGATACTTGGTTTTATTGCTTGAACTTTTGGAGCCTCATTAATAAAGTTGATGTATGCACCTGTATGTTGGATATGTTGGCATATTGAATCTTACTTTTCTTCTAGATTTATGGTCTAATTCTTAGATCTTTGATCCACTTTGAGCTTAAAATATCTTGCAAAATATACAAAATGATCCAGTGCACTATTATACATAATACTGGACATAAGCATATGTGTACTCAATTCACCAGTATTTTGAGTGACACACAAAGAGAGGGGACACTTCCACACTTGAGAAGATGCTCATAATTGCTCACATCTCAAGATTTTTATCTCTTGAGAGAAAATATTGAAGAAGAGGATATAAAAATAGAAGAAAATGACTCAGGCAAACAATGTGGTCATTGTGGTCCCCATTGTTTTTATGAAACCACCTAAAGGGCAACAGTAAAAGAAACAATATAGTGTTCTATCAGTTTATTTGTCTATTAAGTATTGGAGGAGCCAAAATAATTCATTTTTATTTTGGGAGAATAAATAAAGGCAGTGAATTTTTTCTTGATATACAAAGCAGTGAAAAAAAAAAAAACTAAAATGCTATCATGAGTTTAACATTGATTTTACTACTATAGCTAACAAATGCATCACAAAATATCAAAGAATAAGAAGATAAGTTATTATACATGCAGTAAAATCAATGTTTATTACTTCAAATTGTCTTTACTGATCAGGAATGATGGAAAGATAGAAATTTGAATGTGAATTTATTTTTACATATTTTAGTTTACTTGAAATAACAATGGTCCTGTAACAAACATACCTGTACAGAATAATAAAACATACTGTGGAGGCAGAATAATATTACTGTAGGATTTTTGTTTTGAATTATGCTGCCTATGTTAAGTCACCTGATCCATCACTTTATAGCTGTGTGACCTAAGATTAAATCACTCCAAACTCTCCTATACTATACTACACATTTATAAAATATAGATAATAAAAACTTACTTGATATTATTCACTAACTCATCTAGTGAACTATCCCATGTGAAGAACTTAGCATAACTCCCTATAGTGAACCAATTAAATTGTTCACTTTAAATATTTGCTTTAAAAATGATGTTTGAGTATTATTTTCCAGTCATTGAAACAGGTAATTTGTTGATCTAGCTTTTCCTACCTTCCATGCCTAGTTTCTAGATACAGCTAACTTATTATAATTGAATTCACTATTTTGAGAAGTCCTTTGATGCAAAAAGAATAAAATATTTCAAAAGTGGGATATAAGATCCTCAGGATTATTTTACTAAGACCATATGAGGTAAATAACTGAATCTCAAATCAATACAAGCAATATAAAAAAATAAATCTTACTTGAGGATTAAAGAGAAAACAAAAGTTCATATAAGAAACCTAAACCAGATGTCTGCAAAGTAAAAATGTCAGAATGGTCTTATTTTATTTAGGCCACCATATTCATTACAATTTCTTCAAGTAAAAACTAAAAACAAATAAATCTAGAATCGGTTAAGTTTTGTAGTGAATGACTGACTGATTGTAATAAAATTCTCAACATAGTGACACATAGCATAAATACAATTTATTATTTTGTTATGATGACTTTTCCTTGGGAGGTAGCAGGTACATATTATTCAACTTTGCATTGCTATAACCAAAATACTTGACAAGAACAAGACTTGAGATTGGGCATTTGACTCAGGTCTCATAAACACATCGTTATTGACTGTTGACTGACTCTTGCTCTTAGTGAAAAAAAACAATAATTTAGCTTATTAGAACTTTCCACTCATTCCCATTATATTAGAAAAAACTATACAAGAGTAATAACAGTTATAAATCTTATCATCTTTATTTAGGCTTTTATCTTATTTAATTTTTGGGGTGCTGTTATAATTTGGATATGTGGTGTCCCCCAAAAGCTCAGGT
The DNA here is from genome assembly GCF_902686445.1 of Sciurus carolinensis. Classification (NCBI taxonomy): domain Eukaryota; kingdom Metazoa; phylum Chordata; class Mammalia; order Rodentia; family Sciuridae; genus Sciurus; species Sciurus carolinensis. Next base: position 95,973,526 of record NC_062224.1, read on the forward strand.
ATGAGACAAAAAACTCATGCAAAGACATTCAGAAGTGAAAGGATGCTGGGTGCAGTTGTGCACACTGTAATCCCAGAGACTCAGGAGGCTAAGGTAGGAGGACTGAGAGTTTGAAGCCCGCCTCAGCAATACGAAGATGCTAAGCAACCCAGTGTCTCTAAATAAAATACAAAAAAAGACTGGAAATGTGGCTCAGTGGTTGAGTGCCTCTGAGTTCAATCCCCAGTAACTCCCACCGAAACAAAACAAAACAAAAAATGAAGTGGGATAAATAGGTTATGAGGTGTGACCTAATCAGTGGATTAACCCACTGTTATGGATTAACTGAGTGATAACTCTATGTGTTTGGAGGAGATAAATCACTGAGGACATGGTTTATGGGGCTAATATTTTGTCCCTAATGATCAGAGTTCTGTCTGCTTCCTGTTTGCCATACCCTGAGCTACTTTCTTGCACCAAGCTGTTCTGTCTCAGATCTATGGTGTTGGCCATCTGTGGAGTGAGACATCTGAAACTGTGAGCCAAATAAAGATTTCCTCCTCTATTGTTCCTCCTCTATTGTCTTTTAGTCATAGTGATGAAAATGCGGACTAAAACAGGATGGAACCCAGGTCCTCATACATGCTAAGTGAATACTCTGCCACTGAACTATATCACTAGCCTTACATTCTTAAGCAAATGACCTCAAGATAGTTCTCCAAAGTATAATAATGATGTTTTAGAATATTTCTTTAAAATAAAATTTTAAAAATCACAGTTGTATTTACATGACTATAATAATTACAAAACATATAATTTTCAGCAGTTCTGTAAGTACAAAGAATTTTACATAATTTTATTTAAGAAAAAAGAACACTCTCATAAATTTTGACAAAAGTATGCTTACAGTACATGATTTTAATGCTATCTGGTAATTTTTGTCATCAAATGTCATATGATTAATAAAGTGCTGATATATGTTAAGGACATTTTGTAGTAGTTATAATAATTACCAATTTGAGTAATTAGAAATAATTATAGAATGAAATTATGTCAATAGCATTTTGTATTTTGCATTTAAATGTATTTTTCCCTGTATAAATGACCTTAGTGACTAAATTTTAATCTGAGTCAAAACTTTAAAAAAATCACAAAGCCATAAGACTTTTTAATTTTGCTATTAGCAAGACTAAAAACCTAATTGACAAGGTTAGAACCAAATTACTAGATTTAGCTATTCCTCATATTTCTAAAATCACAAAATCTTACTATTGAATATAGGAGTGAATAAGTTAATGCCTTTTAGCATACACAAAATGACAATTTAAGCAATTAAAAAAATTATTTTTTTTAATTTCCAAGAAAGAATATATTCTTTTATTAACTATTTGAGCTAATGAAAGCAAGAATAGTACAATTTTAAAAGAATGCAGACATGAATTTTAACAAAAGAGAAGGCAGAGGGAATCTCTGTTGAAATACATAATGCCAGTAGCTAATACATGTGAAGAAAGGGAGTTCTCTTTAGACAGCCTGAGGGATAGTTGGTTATAATATTTGATATTGAAATTGCATTTGAGAAAAAGAAATTATTACCTCCTGATTCAAATATAAACTTTAAAGACCAACAATTATTTATGGATTTAATATCAATTCACCAGAAGACTAATACTGCTATCACAACACAAATTCACTATTCTCAAATGCATAGTTTACTCTCAATATCATAGGAAGAGAAATTTATAACTCAGGTCAAAGTTGTCAGCAATGAGTGAACATTAAAGAACTCAATGCTGTTAGGTTTTTCAAGATCATCATATTCATGTAAATAGTCAAATTATATAGCAATGGGCCTGCTCTTCTTTGGAATCCCTTTTTTTCATTAAAGAAACTATAATATACTATACTGACATGATGTATTAGAAGATCAAATATACAACTAAAACTCATTCTAGAAATATTTTGATTGTCCTAAATATATCTCAAAACACCCTAATATATAAAAGCAAGAAAAATAAGAAAAGGGTAGAAGCAATTTTTTTTAAATTGTGAAAGAGAAAAATATTACTTGCACTTAGTTCTGTGATTACTTCATATTTTTATATCATATGCAAAAGATTAATAAATTTCTATGATATGCAAAATATCAAGTTAATTTAGGGAACTTGCAAAAGTGAGCTTTCAAGATAATAAAGATATATGGCTATATTTAATTAAAAGATCACTTTTTTCTTTATACCAGATGATACCTATCTCAACTAATTCTCATGATTGGCTGTATGTCTTAACTTTTAGGAAACAGAATATAACCTTTAGGGTACTTAAATATATTCCCGTGATATCCTACGTTTTCTGGTTAAGGGACGATTTATTTTAGGTATACTTGAAAATATTAATTGTCCTTTAAAACCTTTGTAATTAAGCAAAGAATACATTTTATAGAATTTATGTGAAATCATTCTCACCTCAATAGAATCATGGAAAAGCTTCTATCAATTACTATTTTATTCAGCTTTTGTGTTGCCATGACCAAAACATCCGACAAGAAGAGTTTGAGGGCATGAATATTTATTTGGAGCTCTTGGTTTCAGAGATACTTCCATTGCTCGGAGTTCAAGATAAGGCAGAATACCATGGGGAAGGGGCCCAGTGGAGGAAAGTTGCTCAGTTCATGATGAGGTCAGGGAGCAGAAAGCAAGAGTGAAAGTGAGAGAGACAGACAGACAGACAGACAGACAGATAGAGAGGAGGTTCCAAATCCCAAATGTAAGTCACCCTTCCAGGGTATATCAATAGTCTGGGAGATGTCACTTAATTTACTAATTATTCAATAAATGGTATTGTGATGCTGTTTGTGATTTCTACAATAAAGATACACTCTTGCATTGACTATCATTGGTCAGAGAAAGGCCAGACAAATAATCAATATGCCAGAGATTTTGAACGATACTCTATGCTTTTATTGGACTAATCCTTGTGAGATAAATCCTTATGTTATTCTTTTATCACAAAAGAAAAATTCCCTTTTAACTTTTTCCATGATCACTGAGTCCTTGAGTTATGATTATGGTTTATTTTATCAAAATCTATTTTTGTGTTTCAGACCTTTTACCAAATTTAGACTGTAGAAAATGCAACAGCACTGTCATGTAATAGAAGTGTTAATGTATATCATTATATTACTTCAGGTGAAATGTTGAACCCATGTTTTATATAAATCATAAAGGTAAATACTTTTTTCAAAAAATTCCATGGTATGTGGTTCCTCTTAATATTTTCAAGTCTGCACACAGGAAAAAAAAAAAAAATTCCCAGGTCACTCAACCTGTGTGAAAACTAAATTTGAGATACTGGCATCCTCAAACTCAATAGGAATGTATGTTCTCTAAATTTTAGCTTTTATACAGTTGGAAGGTATCCTTATTATTAAAATTTTTAAAGTTCAGAATATGAAGCAAAATTAAGCCTATTCTGAAAATATTATGCTATTTAGGTTTGTCAGCTTCTCATTAGTATAAAATAACCCTTAAGTAATAAAATTACAAAGAAAAAGTTGCATTTGGCTTACAGTTAGTGAGATTTCAAATGGAGTTGATTGGCCCCATTGTTTTTGCCTATATGAGGCAGAAAATCGTAGCAGGAGTGTATGGTATGGCAAAACTGCTCACATCATTGCTAGGAAGCAAAAGGGAATAAAGAATAAGGATCCCATAATCTCTCAAGAACACACCCTAACACCCCAAAGTTCACCAATTAAGACTCACCTCTTAAAAGTTCCATCTTCTCCAATACTCAATCTGAGGACAAACTCTTTAGCACCATTAAATAACGTATACACAGCCTGCCTCAGAAGTGTTTGGTCCGTGCCCTAACTTTCATCCAAATTATTAAAAGGGATTTAAAAATGTCATATGCCTGAAACAAACTAATGATGTCTAAAACTCTTTTACATTAGAATAGAAAAGCTTGCTTGTATGCTACTTGATTCAGGAAATGATACATTTAAGTATAAGGAGATTATTTTGCTGCATACTGACAAGTTAAGTACAAAAACTAAATACAAAGAATTGGAAAGTTTAGTAAAAAAAAAATGGTTTTCTTTTCTTCAAGTGGAAATCTACTTAGAGTGCTAAAAATCATGATAAATTAAACATACATTGGAGTTAAACTACCTAAATTAAAGTCTTAGATCCACCAATTTTATTAACATTAAATTCTAAGTAATTTAGTGAATTTCTATATGCACCTATTTCTTAATTATAGGTAAAGTGACAATAATTGCATTACCTAGTGGTGTGCTTGTGGAGAACTAAGTACCACCACATTGTTTCTATTTTCCAGTTAGTGCTCATTAAAGCTTTATTCCTGGTAGCAGAAATAGTGGGGGACTTTCTGGGGTCAAAAATCAGTATATATTTTGTAATTATTTTGGTATGCAACTCCTTCCATGAGGGAAACAAGTCTTTTTTTGTATTTTGTGACCTATATTAAAATGACTGCCTCTTTGCAAAGCCATTATAGAGACCCTCATGATTATATTTAATATATTTATTCCACATTCGCATTATTTGTAATCTCTCAGCTGTTTTTCTTACTCAGAAATGATCAGCTTTTAGTGTAAGCCTAGCAGGAGGAAGGAAGCTCTTATTATTTCTTCATAATCTACATTATCCAACTTGCCTTTTCTCTGAAATGTACACTTTTGGATTCCTTTAGAATCTCTCTACCTGAAATTATTTGATGGAACTTTTTTCCCCTGTAGGCAGCACTCCGAGATGTGTATTCTGATAGATTTGTCTACTGTAATCATGTTATACACTTTTAGTTCAGTTTGTTTTATTTGTTGTATCCAAGAACTTAGAATAAAGATCCTGCTCTTTCCAGGAAACAGTTTGCCAAGTAGTGAATCACCCAAGGGAAGAATTATATAAAGAAGTTACTGATTGAGTGAAAATGTGATAAATTTGGAATTCACTTCTACTGTACTTTGAAAAATTTAAGTTGAGCCTGTAAGAAATACTATAGTGTTTTAAGAGTTTGGATTTCTCAATATTATCAAGGAAATTTTTGACAGAAAATAATTAAGGTCTATTGATTCTGAGACATAACTGCAACCTCACAAAGATACATCAACTAAAAAGACAGAACGCTTAGCTCAAGTCATCATCAATCCAACGTATAATACTTTCAGCTTCTCTTTACCCATTCTTCTTCACATTAACTTAGTTAAATCACAATTTTGGCCAATTCCTCTATCTTCTTTAAATTTGTCTCCATGTGCTTTACATGTCTTAAAAAGAAAGTTGTAATCACATTAACTGGGTTCATTCAATCACTTTAAATTCCTGATTACTAATAAGAGGTGAGTTAGTGAAGCTGTAAAGCAATCTCATTGTATTTCCTTAGACCATTAGCTCCTACTAACCTAGATAAATATTTCTTCACTCTCTCCTCAAATCTTCAGCTTCATCTTTCATGATAAAATGAGCTCCCCCCCCACAAGATCATATGATGAGAACTTCCTGCAAATGTTATTTTCCAAGAGAATTGCAAGACATCAAATTTGGCACTGTTCTGAAGAGAGGGCTTTTAGTGGAATCTCAAACTCCACTTCAACCCTCCTGGTTTTACAGCTATTTTGCTTGCAAGGCTACTGGCATGTAATAATAACATGGAGCTTGGGAAATGAGAGTAGATAATGTTAAAATGCCATACAATTCTATTGGTCAAAAATTCAGCTAGTGCTTGCTTTAATTCATGACTGATAAACAAAATCATAAAAGTTGTACATATTAGTGCAATACCACTAACATTTGATATATATAAAGAGAGAGTTTAAAAACAGGTTTAACATATTTGTATCCTCCAACATTGATCAATTCTTTTTTTTTCCCTTTTTATTTTTTATTGTAAACAAATGGGATACATGTTGTTTCTCTGTTTGTACATGGCGTAAAGGCATACCATTTGTGTAATCATAAATTTACATAGGGTAATGTTGTTTGATTCATTCTGTTATTTTTTTCCCTTCCCCCCCACCCCTCCCATCCGTCTTTTCCCTCTATACAGTCCTTCCTTCCCCCATTCTTGCTCCCCTCCCTAACCCTAACTCTAACCCTAACACTAACCCCTCCCACCCCCCATTGTGTGTCATCATCCACTTATTAGCAATATCATTCGTCCTTTGGTTTTTTGAGATTGGCTTATCTCACTTAGCTGATCAATTCTTTATGGTGAAAATTTTTAGAATCATGTCTTACAGATTTTTCACAAGTATAGGACATAGTATTGTCTATAGTCACCAATCTGTGCAATAGCACCCCAGAGCTTCTTGCTTCTATCAATTTTAGCTTAGTGTCCTTTGTTCAAACATACCCTATCCTCCCTTCAACACTGTGCCCAGTCACTGGTAACCACCATTCGATTCTCAAACACTCCAAGGTAACATTTTTTAGGTTCCACATGAGCAAGATCTTATGGTACTTGCCTTTCTGTGCCTCTCTTTTTTCAGTTAACATAATCTTCATTTTCACCCACATCATCATAATTGGAAGACTTTATTTCTTTCTACCATTGACTAGTATTCTATTGTGTACATGTCCCATATTTCTTTATCTGTTCATCAGTTGATAGACACTGGGATTGTCTTGGCTATTGTGAATACTGCTGCAATAAACCTGGGGATGCAGATGCCTTTGAACATACTGATTTCATTTCCTTTTGATATATACCTAGAAGTGGGATTACTAAATCATACAGTAGTCCTAGTTTTTATTTTCTGAGTGAACTTTCATGCTCTTTGGCATCAGGGCTATGCTAATTTATATTACCCACCAACAGTATGCAAAATCTCTACATTTTTACCAGATAACACTTGCTATTTTTCATCTTTTTGATGTTAATGGGATAAGATGATATCTCATTGTGGTTCTCATTTTCATTTCCCTGATGATTAGTGATTTTAAGCATTTTAATGTATCAGTTGGCCATTAGTATGTCTTTTACTTGAAAATTTCTATTTAGATCTATTGTCTCTTTCCTACTTGCTTTTTTTTGCTGTTGTTGTTATTGAGTTTCTAGAATTTCTTATGTAATCTGGATATCAACCCCTTGTCACCTATATGCATTGCAAATATTTTCTCCTATTCTGTATGTTGCTTCTCTACTGGTTGAGTGTTTTCCAGGCTGTGCAGAAACTTTTTGGATTTATGGAATCCCACTGTACTCTTTTTTCTTTTTATTTCCTGTGCTTTTAGTGGTCTTATACAAAAGAGGCAAAACAAAAACAAAAACAAACAAACAAAAAAATCCCTTGTCATTCAAATGTCCTGAAGAATTTCCATATTTTCTTCTAGAAGTTTCATAAATTCACATCTTACATTTAACTCTTCATTTTATTTTAAGTTGATTTTGTTAATATAAGAGACTGATGTCTACTTTTCTTTTGCCTATGTATATTCAGTTTCCAAACCCCTTAAGACTTTCCTTTCTCCAGTGCATTTTCTTTGCATCTCTGTCAAATTTGGTTGACTGCAGATGCACAGGTTTACTTCTTGATCTCCATTCTGTTACACTTGTCTAGGTATTCATGCCAATAAAATGTTGCTCTGATTACTACAGACTTGTAGTATGTTTTGAGTCAGGTAGCATAGTATCTCCTGTTTTGTTTTTTTTGCTCAAAATGGATTGCCTTTTGTGTGTGAGTTGTTCCACATAAAATTTTTTTAATTATTCTGGGAAGAATGACATTTTTTTTAATAGCTTTTTTTAGCGTCTTGTGGATATACATAATGGTCATATTCAATGCGATATATTTATATGTATACATAGGAAAATTAGGTCAGATACATTCCACTGTTCTTCCCTTAACCAGTCCCTTGTCCCTTCTTCTTCTTCCTTAACCCCTTTCCTGTACTCCACTGATCTTTAATCTATTTTGATGATGTTTCCTTTTTTCTTTCTCTTTTTTTCCCTTCATTTTAATTAGCTTCTGCATATCACAGAAAACAGTTGACCTTTTATCATTTGAATATGGCTTATTTGATTTAGTATGATAATCTCTAGGTTCATTCATTGATCCACAAATGCCATAATTTTATTTGCTTTTTATGGATGAGTAAAACTGCATTGTGTATGTATATCACATTTTCTTTATTCTTCTGTTGATGGGTGCTGGGGCCTGGGGGGTATGCTTTTGTGCTTTTCTGTTCCCTTTGTCTCTCTCTGTTGCCCCTCTCCCATTCCCCCAACCTGCTGCAGGTTCAGGACTGGAGAACTCTGAGCTTATTTTCTACTATGGTAACAAATCTTTAAGTTTCTCTAGGTCTCATACTTTGCAATATTAAATGTTAGAGCATGTATTTTGGCACCCTCCTCTCAGATCAGCTGTTTCTTCACTGCCTCCTTTTTGTGTTGTGGAGAGATCAAAAATCACTGCCTAGCCCCATTCTTTCATCTTATGGAATTGATGTTGGTATTTTGATAGGGATTCCATTGACTCCATAAATTGTTTTGGGGAGTATGGACATTTAAAAAATATTCATTCTTAGATTTCATGAACATGGAATCTTCTTTAATTTTTAGTATGCTCTTCCATTTCTTTAATCATTGTTTTGTAATTTTCATTGTGGAGATTTTTTTTAACCTCTTTGCTTACATTTATTCATTTATTTTACTATTTTTGCATTTATTGTTAATGGAATTACTTTATTTCTGTTACAAATATTCTGCTTTTGACATAAAATGCTACTGACTCTTAGCTGCTACTTTTATATCCTGAAATGTTGCTAAATTCATTTATTAGTTTTAATAGATTTTTCATGGAGATATGAGTTTATATATATTTATATGTGGGTGTGTATATATGTATATACACACACATATGATCATATCTTACAAACAGTAACAGCTGACTTTCTTTCCAATTTGAATGTCCATTATTTCTTTGTCTTTCCTAATTATTCTGGCTAGGATTGCCAGTACTAATTTAGTAAAATTGGTGAAACTGGGCACCCTTGGCCTGATCTAGATCTTAGGAAGCTTCTTTATTCAATCTGTTTATTCATCTGTTGATGGGTGCTAAGGCTGAGGTGTAAGTTTTGTGCTTTTTCATTGTGCTTGTTCTGTTTGGTCTTTTTTATGTTTTATATTCCTTATGTGCATTTTTTGGCATCTGTATCATGAAGGCATGCTGAATTTTATAGAATGCCTTTTCTGCATCAACTGTGATTACCATATGATTTTTTGTTCTTTATTCTCTTGATATGTTATATCATGTTTATTGATTTGTACATATTGAGCCATCCTTGCATCCCTGGGATGAATCCTACTTCATTGTGTTAAGTAATCGTTTTATGTGCTCTTGGATATACTTTGCTAGTATTTTGTTCATACTTTTTTTTTGGGGGGGGGTCTATGTTTTTTTATAGTTATTGACATGTAGTTTTCCATTTTTGGTTTGCCCTTATCTGGTGTAGCATCAGTATTACACTGCTAGTTTTCTTAAATGTGTCTGGAACTACTTCTTTTCTTCTATTTTTGAAAATATATAAGGGAATTCAGTATTACATCATTTAGTGTTTGTTAGAAATAATCAGTGGAAACATCTAAGTCTTGGGCTTTTCTTTCATGGGAAACTTTTTATTACTGATTCAATGTCATGACTTGTTGGTCGTTCAGGTTTTCTATTTCATCATGATTCAGTCTTAGTGAGGTGTATATATTGAGGAATTTGTCCATTTCTTCTAGATTATCAAATTTGTTCATATACAGTTCATTATTTTTAATGATCTTTTGGTTTTTGTGATATCAATTGTGATGCTTCCCTTTTCATCTCTGACTTTATTTGAGCCATCACTCTCCTTTGCTATTTAGTTTAGATAATGGCTCTCCTATTTTGCTTATTTTTTTGAAGAACTCCCTCTTTTTTCATTGCCTTTTTGTATTTTTTTTAAAAAATCTCCATTTCTTTTATTTGTGATCTTATTTTTACTATTTATTTCTTATACTAACTTTGGATGTAGTTTTTTTTGTGCTGGTCCTTTAGATGCAGTGACAAGCTATTTATCTGAGATCTTTCTATTTTTTTGATATTGGCATGGATTGCTATAAACATCCCCCTTACTACTGCTTTTGTTGCACTTCATAAGCTTTGGTATGTTGTATTCCAATTTTAATTTTAATTCAAAAATATAATTTCCCTCTTGATTCCTTTGATCCATGTTTTTCAAAAGTAAGTTGTTTAATTTGTATCTGTATGTACAGTATCCAAAGTTTTTCCTTTTTATTGATTTCTAACTTTATTGCATTGTGGTTAGAATAAATACTCAATAATAATTCAGTTTTTAAAATTTTATTGACAAATGTTTTGTGGCCTGTCTTATGATCTACCCTGGAGGATATTGTCTGCTGAGTTCATTTTGATTGGGTATAAATGAACTCTGCTCATTCTATGTTGATTTGTTGTCTGAATAATTTTCCATTATTGAAAGTGGGATGACAAAAACCCCAGATTTCATTGAATTGGAGTGAATCTCTCTATATGTCTAAAAATACTTGTTTTATATATTTTATTGCTCTGACATTGGGTGCTTATCTATTTAGACTTCCTATTTGTACTTGCTAAACTGAGCTCTTTAACATTATATAATGAACTTCCTTGTCTCTTTTACTGCCTTAGGTCTTAATTCTATTTTATCAGATATTAATATGGATATTTTGGCTTCTTCCTTTTAGTTTCCATTTGTATAGTATTTCTTATTTAAAACCTTCACTTTTAGTCCTTGTGTGTTGTTGAAGTGAATTTAATTTCTTATAAGCAACATATAGTCCAGTTTTTTTTTAAATATACATATGATCACTGTACTTTTATTTGGATAATTTAGTATACTTAAATTTAATGTAATTATTGATAGATAAGTTCTTCCTCAAGTCATTATGTAATTTGGTTTCTAGCTTTGTCATAGTTTTTTTTTTTTTTTTTTCTCCTTCCTGTCATATAGTCTTTTTTGGTGTCTAAAGGAATTACTCTGCTAGTATGTTTTGATTTATGGCTTATCGTTTTGAGTTTTTCTATAACATTAATTTGTTTTGTGGCTACCATGAGGCTTCCAAAAACATATTTTGGTTATAAGAAGTTATTTTTAAATGATAGCAACTTAACTTGATCATAAAGATTAAAGCAAAAAAGAACAAGAGAAAATATAGTCAAAAGAAAATAGCAGTTGCATTCCATTCTGGACTACATTTGTTTTTTTTTTTTATATCTCATTTCAAATTTCTTTTCTTTATTATCTATTGCTTAACATACTAATGTAGTTAACATTTATGATGTAATCTTCATATTAAAAGCATGAATAAGTTATGTGCCACACTTATAACATTAGAACATTCTGAATTTGCATAATTACTGTTGTCAGTAGGTCTTATACTTCTGATGTTTTATTCTTACTCATTAAATTCTCCTCCTTTCATTTTGAAGAACTTAATTTATCATTTCTTTCTGAAGAGGTTGTTGAAAATATATTCTCTCAGCTTTTTTTCACCTAGGAAATTTGTATTCCTTCTTTGTTTCTAAAGGATAATTTTGCTGGATACAGTATTGTTGGTTGGCAGACTTGTTTTTGTTGTTTTTGCTGATTTTTGTTTTTGCTTTTCTTCTTCAGTACTGTGAAAATCTCATGTTACTCTTTTCTTGGTCTGTACAGTTTCCACTGAGAAGTTGACTGTCAGATGAATCAGGGCACCTCTGACATGTTGTTTTTTTTTTTTTTTTCTTTTTCTTATTTTACCTGTTAAAACATATTTATATGATGTCTTGGAATAGATCCAGTTGAATTAAATTTGACTGGTGACTTTTGACCTTCCTGTCTGTACCTTAAGATTTGTAATTTTTTCTAGTTTTCAGATTTTTTTGTCATTATTTCTTTAAGTAAACTTTCTAATATTTTGGCATTCTCAAATGTTTCTTGAACCTCCAACAATACAAACATTTTCTTTTTTCATACTGTCCCAAAATTTTCATAAACTATTCCTCTTTATATTTTTTTTCTTTTTTCTCCTGTTTCTAATATTTGTTTTCAAACTCACTAATTCTTTCTTCTGTGTAATCTGTTGATGTGAAATATCACATATTTTATTTCACTGAGTGTATTTCTCAGGTCAAGAATTTCTAGTTGATTTTTTAAAATTGCTTCCTTCTCTTTGTTGGTTTCTTTGATAGAGTGCTGAGATTTTTCTCTGTGTTTTCTTCAAAAAAATTGAGTTTTCTTAAAATAGATCTTTTAAATTCTCTGTGAGTTCTTTATTGATTACTGCCTACTCAGTTCAGGGTACATTATTTTGAGTATTAGGTGAGGTCATGGTTTCCTGAAAGCCTGTGATGATTATTAGCATCATCAGGGCATTGAAAAATAAGATATATATTCCAGTTCTAACCAGACTTTGTATGTACTTGGTTTTTCACAATTATGAGCAGTCTTTTATTTTTTCTGACCCTGTAGTACTATTTTAGCACTAGATGATGTTGGTCCATATTTGGCAGGAGTTTTCTCAGTATATTGTCACCATTACAGTACTACAGGACAATACTGACATGACACATGTTTGTCCCAAAAACTCTGGATGTTTTAGGAAATAAACAGTAGAGTACATGAAGAGGGAAGTCTATCCCCACACACCTCTCCTTGGGGTTGGGTTAGGACAAGGTACATTATCCACATTTACTGGCTTGTGGTCACAGATACTGCAGGATTCTGCCCAGTTCTTGGCAGAGTTGGCATGGATGGACCAACCCTATTCTTCTATGTTACATCTGTGGCCTCAAAAATTTCCAAATTGCGTCACACCCTGAGACCACAGTCCATGAAGATCACTGAAATTGGATCAAGGCACACACTTATATGGTATGCCTACTGATGAGGTGGACTTATGGCCCTAGACTGTTGCTACTAGCCTCAGGTGATGCTAGGTGGAATAGAAGTCTGATAAACTGGGTCCATGTGCCCTCCTCTGGCAGTGGAGCTATACTGGAAGCTCTATAGGCAGGCATATCTGGGAATGTGATCCATTAGGATTTGTCTAATGTTAGGTTTACCAATCCCACACTAACTTCCAGCGCAAAGTCTTATGCTTACTAGTGTCTCCTACCCCCAATGAGTAGGGTCTTGCAACAAGATATGCTACCCAAATTTTAAATAGAACTGGTGAAGGCCAGCCTTTGGATACCTTGGTTTGTTCTAAGCTGTGTTGTGCCTGAATCTCAGAGCCACGGGGACCTTCACTCTCTCTTTACTTAAACCCATGCCACAGCTGGCAGGCTAAAACACAATTCTGTCCCACTGGATCACAGGCCTCACCCTAGTGTCATACTGCATGTGTTGGCCTGTGATGCCTGAGATTTGGAGATGGGTGGTAAAGACAGTTCCTTGGTTACCAATGTTGGTGCAAACCAGGTTCCACCAGAGTCTGCACAGTCTTAAGAGGTGGGCAGATGTTCCCTGAGTCCATTCCAAGGATGAAACTATTAGGGTCAAAACTGAGGTCTATCCTGAAGGTCATACCTAACTCTGCCTGATGGTGGAGTTGGTCTAAAGTCTTTATCTGTAAGCCCGGGTTACATCACGGACCTTATATTTCTCCTTCATGCAAAGTCTCACTGTGGCAAACCTCAAACTGGGCTCTGAGCCAATATACTGTGTTAGTTTTTGTTCCCTGTTCTCCAGGAAATGGAGTCCTGCTCTCTACTGTGCCCTCTGAGGCTAAAGAGGAGTAGTAATGTCAAGTCGTTTTTTCAGGTGGACTAATTAGTTGCATAAGATCAGTTGGTATTAAAGGTCTCAGGACTTTGCCCAAACTGGTTTTCACCAATGCATGTATAATACTTGGTTTCTAGTATAAGCCCTGGACTTAATTTGACCCTCTTCCCTAAGTGTGAAGGGTCTCTATCCTCAATGGGCTGATTGGAATTGCAGGATGAGCATGTCATGAGAGACTCCTTCCTTCCTGCTTTCTCTAATGTTTCTTTTCATTTTGTTGTTCTAAAAGTGGCACTTTGGTCTCTCACCTGATTGCTTTAGCTCTTGTATTGGTAGTATGGCACATATACAGCTATTTGTTCCATTTATGGAGAGAGATCACCAGAGGGTCTCATTTAGCCACCATCTTCTCCACCCACCTGAGTAGTTGTTTTTTAAATGACACTTCTCAATTTACAAAACTGGTTAATTTTCGTAGTTCTGGATAAGTTGATAAAGACAATTTTATTAGCCTTTTTGCTGCTTTTATGGAGGAACAGAGAAGTTTTTACCTCCATGATATAGTCTTTAAATAACAATAAACTGAAACATTCTATATAGTTTAATCCCTTGCTACCAAACATGGATATAGATATGCTTTGTAGTTTATCATGTTTTCAGGGTTAAACAAAGCAATAGATATAAGAATGGCATGTTGGTAATATCTGATGGAAATAAATTTAAAAACTCATTCCTATACAGTAGCTATTTTACTAAATACATGTTAATATATATTTTTATTTTAATATACATATTGAGGCATCACGTTGAATATCTTAAATATATATAGTAAAACTTATTTTAAAATAAAAAGTAAATAAATCTTTACATGCTTTTTTGTGAGAAAATATATAAATAATGCAATACTTTTTGAAAAGATGAATAGTGACACAAATATATTTCAGACTTAGAAATGAATACTTCCAGGGTCAAGATACAACAAAATGAGTATATCATTGTTGGGTGGAAATAGGACAGTGCTATTTAATTTCCTCTGATTTAAGATTACCGTATGTGTGTGTGTATATATATATACATATATATGTACACATATGTAAGTTATAGAAACACTATGCTTATTCTTATTCAATTGTTTGGATATATAAAACTCTTACACCATTGAGTCTTTTCATTCTCCTTGTGGTCTTTCAACTGCACATTTATTTGATAGTTTTTAAATAGCTCTCATACTCAACATGTATCTCAACCTTGTTTCATTCATAGCATTTCATAAGCTGGATTCATAAAAAATGCTTCCTTACTTGATAAAGGGAGAACTAGATTACATAGTTCTTAAGGGAAATCAGTTCAGCTTTTTACCTAGTGCTGCTGTATAATTGCTGCTGGAAAAATATCTGTCTGATAATTATAGTTCATAAAATTTTGTGAATAAATTAATGAGTTAATACAGGCTTAAATAAATCTTGTTTAATATTTAATATTTAGAAATAATGAACATTTTTCATAGTGTCTTGAATTTACAGGTACAGTTTAACAAGAATTCTGTGTTAATGGAAATTGAATGCAACATGTTTTACCATAGCTTTAAATAGAAAATTGTCTAATGAAGCATGAAATAATATTTTATAATTAGTTATTAAAGAAATATAGTAACACAAAAAATAGAATATAGTTTTATGTAACAAATGCCCAATACAGAGTAATAATAGGATAAAATGTATTTGAATGTTGGGGTATTTTTTTTCACTTGTTTCTGACATGAGTTGAAACTAAAGAATTTAAATGTGATTCATACTCATCTAAAAATATAGTAGCCATTAGTAATTTTATTTTATTGAATACTTTGATAATATGAAACTAGTTGGGCATCCTTTTTCTTCTCTTATGAACAGTAAATTAATCATCACTATTAATGACATGTCCAAGTGCAAGGTAAGCTGAAATGATGATTCCGTTAGTAGTCCTACTGTGTTCTCTTTCAGAGACGGTGATTCCTCAGGAAGTTCTCCACAAGATTATACAGCAAGGTCCTCTCCTCACAATTCTCACCAAAGTACATGTATGTTGTTTCAATAATTAATTTAAATCTTGGGTCTTTTGCCTAAAGTACAATGTTTATACTTCTTATTAGGAAAAACTAAGGAGATGTTTAGTTTTACTGTACATGATTTAACTGACAAAAATTGCCTTTCCTGATGCCATTTAGCTTGGAAGGTGACTGTTTATAGAATTATATTTTCTGCAGCCAGTACTTATAGTATGCAAAAAAATCAGTAAATAACACTAGGAAGTGAAATAAAATGCAAAAAGCATACAGCTTTATAACTTGTGTTAAAAACCTAAACTATTCAAGCAAAGAGACAGTCTCTGCTTTTAGTTTGTATATATAGCTTTTAATAGGATGGATCATTTTAATGTCTTTTAATTCTCCTTTACTATATACTCATATACTATAATAGCCACCTTATATTGTTCTTTCTCTTCTATATAATTATTTTAAACAATCTATTTACACCCACTGAAGTACTAGCAGTTGCAGTTAATTTTGATCAATAAAGTTTATTATTATATATGAAATGATGGGAGGAAGATATTATAGCCCATTCTTTTCAAAGATACATTTTCAAAGTAAAATTTTAGGCATTTCAGAGCTCATAGTATATCTTTTCTACTTGAGTATTACAATTAAGTATTTCCTTGGAAATACTACTTATCATCCCATTAAAGTATACAACTGTAAAGATGGTAAAATTTGTAATGAAAATGTCAGCTAAAGCGTTTTGACTATTATTTGTTTAAAATTAATTTGCATTTTATATATACCTATAGGATCTAGCATTAAGACTGTCATACAGATGTTAATATTATTTATTTATATTACCTAGAGATTTTATTGTGAACATTAGGCAATGCACATATTAAAACTAAAATTTGAATTTTTAAAATGACACATACTCAAATATACCTGTGAAATACTGTGAAATGTCTTCTTAATTCTACTTAAATGATATCTAAAATCTGTTAACCTTTTTCAAATTCCACTGTCAGTACTTTAGCTACTCTCTATTATCATTTCTTTCCAGATGACAGAATATCCCCTTTGTTTCTTTTTAATGCTTCCTGAACCCAGAAGTCTGAATCATTCTTTAAAATTATAAATTGATTATCTTATTTTAGTGGCATAATGCCTTCCGATTACACTTAAAAATCACATTTATTATCCTGGAAGTCATGAATCATTCTTGTGCCTTCCTCCCTGACCTCATCCTGTGCCATGTTTCCCCTGAATCATTAGCTCTTAGGAGAATTGGCTTACATACGATTCCTAAAATACCGAAGATCTGCTCAAATCTAAGGGTCCACTTGTAGAATTCACCTACGACTTGCTTCATTACCTTGACTCCTCTTCTTTTAGGGATAAATGCCCTCCAATTTTGCTTGCCCTGTTATTCATTCATAGTACTGTTTACTTTTATGGCATTTTTATAATTACTTTATCATACATCTGCACATCATTTTGTGGTTTACACTTTTTAACTCAAACTTTGATCAATGTAAGTCATGCCTGTTGTGCTCCCCATTGTGCTCCTGTCCCTAATGTAATATCTACTGGGCCTCTGTGTTGAATAATAAAAGGAATGAATAAATAATTTAATGACAACTCACGTGGACACTTTCTCTGTTGTCCCTTGTGGGTCTTTCCACTAAGACAGCAATTTCTTCTCTTAAGTGAATCAATTATTTTCTCTTTCTTATTTTTTTTCCTATAGCTTCTATATATCTCTGATGAGGTTTTCATTCAATCTATTCTATTTTAAAAAGAAAAAAAAAATAGTACTGTAAAAATCCACCTTTCACTAAACAAATATCTTGTCTCAAGCTCTAGTAAAATTCTTACTGAGTCAAGATCTCTAAATTAAGTTTACAGGTTTTATACATTTTCTCTAAATATTTTCTCTGCTGGAGATAGTGTTTTTCAACTTCTGCTTTTACAAATATAACATCGTCTCTTGTTAGCCTCAAATATAGCCTCAAATATAGCCTCCATTATCAATTTTTGTCTTATTCTCATAAGTAAAAATTACTTCTCATTTATTCTTAAATAACGTTATATCTATATAAATATATTTATATATTCTAATATCTAATGAAATGCATGCTCTTATTCTTATAACATAAGAAAAAGAACCTGAATTCAAAAACAAAAACATCTTAGAGTAAGTGAGAACACTGACACATTGGAGTCGTCCCTAAGTATCCTTTCTTCAAATGAAAGCACCCAGAAACTACTCTGATCGTGGGAACTCAGGCAAGAGATTTTATTAAGCCAAGAGGCAGAGTGTCTGCCCTGTCCGCAGGGTGAGAGAGAGAGAAACAGAGAGAGAAAGTAAGTGAGAGTGAGGAGAGAGAGAGAATGGCAGGGGGATTAGTGAAATTTCGTGGGCTAATACCAATTGGACCAATGGCTGGTGAGGAGGTTCAGGGGCTAACAACCTGGACCAATGACTGACTAGGAAGTTCACGGGCTAGCAATCTGGGTTGTAAAATGGTGTGATGGGGGACAGAATACTGGTGGCAGCAAAATGGCAGATCTGATGCCAATATTCCTCTCTTTTTGTTTTTATACATACTGGGGGTAGGGCAATGGTCTGTACCTTCTTCCTGCTGGTTTAGGGACAAAGAGTCTCATTTCACCAGTAGAGGGAAGGCTGTCCAGAGTCTAATTCTGTGGTGGGCATTCATGTGTGGACAATGCCAAGAGGCAGAAACACCCTATGGTGGATATTGGCCAGGGAGGAGGGGGCACAGTCAAGGCAGCTCAGATCCCCATGAGGGGAGAGCCAGCAGGTAATGACTGTGCAGCCCATCCCAGGTTTCATTACAGAAAGGCTTTCCTACCCAGAAACATTTTCTTCTCCCTTCTACTAAATATATTTTTGTACCTAGAACCTTTTCTTTTTCTCTCCTATATGTTGATTTCTTCTTGTGCACATTCTGAAACAACTCTTATGAAATTTTGAATTTAGATTAGTTACTCCATTTTAATAAGATGAAATATTTTATGTTATTTATAGTACTCTAATTGAAACACAGTTGAAACTTTTGGATCCCTTTGTATATAGAATTGTACCTGTTAAGACTTAACTCTTGGTAACCTTGTTTTTAGTGATGACAAAGCAATTTTAAACTCCTTTCATTTACCAATCTATGAAAATACCAAGAACATTTAAGTATGTTACTCAATGGAATTTAAGGAGTTAAGAGTACTTGACGTTATTTAAAAGTTAGCATTTTAACTTTGTAAATTAATCAGATGTCTTTAATAAACACATTTGAGTAATCCTATATATGTCAAATCTAATCTACTTATTGTACTGTAAAAACCAAGATTTTGAATTGAAGAATAGTGAAAAAATTTACCTCTTCTTGTAGGTAATTTACCTCTTCTGAATTCTCTTTTCTTATACTGGTGTTTTATTAAAAATTTCACTGTCTGGGCATGAATTATCTATCACCTGTTAAAGACCCCAGGAAGGACAAAGAATCTCTCTTTCACTCTCTAATCACTGTTATGATCACTATATATAAAATACTCAATAATTTTGTTCACTTTGAACAAAATCTGATTTCATCATTTTTCTCAAGCTTGTGCACAATACCAATTCAAAGAAATACAAGTAATTGTTGCTCAACAGTATTTTAATGAATGACTAAACTTCAGTTCACGTAAAGTTTCTATATTTATAAACTAGTATTCTTGAAACCTTATAAATTCTTCAATGAAATTATTTTTTTCAAGAGAAAATCTAAATCTGATATCATAAAATGTCAAGACTATATCAGAATATTGACCTCAGGATTTTATGCATTAGGAATATTAAATTTCCCCAATAGAATACTCAGTTCAAAAAGCTTATTAAAGCCTTTCACTTAATATTCTGTTTATATAAGAATAGATATACTCAAACATCTATAAAACGATGACAATTTCAGGAAAGTACTTCTGGTAGTGTTCTTGATTAAGTTGTATTGCAAATTAAGGTCCTTGCTTATCTGGTACTTGGTGAAATTTAGTAAACTGACCTTAAAAATGAAATCTGTAAATTCAATAATAAGGTTTCCTTTTGTTTACTTTAAGGACCAGAAAATATTGCCTATTTACTTCTGAACTTTAATTCTTTTACCAAAACTGATAATATTAATACATTAGAACATAGATAATACTGTATTTTAGCATTCACAGTATTTATTCCAAAATTTACCTAATATTATTTATGACCCAATTTTTTCTCATTCCTTATCAATGATACATATGAGGACCAGATTTGTCTGCATATAGTTAGTCCTTGGTCATAATTATATCATGGCACTACTGAAAATATTCCTCTGAATTTCAAATAGTATAGAGAAAAATACAAGCTTTCCTGATTCTGCCACCTCTCTAAAATAATCTAATATACTATTGTTAATTTATTTACTCTCTATTCCACCTCCTCATGTTTTAAATGGTTTTATTAAAGTATACTTTATGTACAAATAACTGTGTATACTCAATGTGTACAACCTGGGGAGTTTGGGCATCTGCAAACACGTGTTAATTCTATCATCACCATAAAGGTAATTGATTTACCAAATATCTCCCTAAGTTTCCTTGTGTCCCTTTGTTGTTCATTTTGCTTTCTTTTTTATTGTTTTTGTTTTTTGGGTTAAGCATGCTTGACGCACTATGAATTGCCACAATACTGTGCTCTTAGTGTCATTACTATATTGTATAGCACATCTGCAGAACATAATCAACTGGTATAACTGATTCTTTATAATCAACCAGATCTTTAAATACAATCTTCTAAGAAATGGATCATTAAGAAACTTGTCAGGGTGGGCATGTCATAGAATGCACTTTTTCAAACCTACATGTTAATGGTCAATCACTAGATGAAACATCTTAATAAAAGAAACAGAAGATGCATGAGGTTGCTGCCAACATATCACAGAATCTTATACACATTACTGTGTATTTTGTTGACTTAATGTATTTGTTAATTATTATTCTTACTAATAAACATGCTCCTATGTCATGTTTTCCTGTTCAACTTTCACCCAACTTTTAGAAAAAAAAAGTAAAACGTATGAGCAAACCCCTCCTTTATATTCTCATTGGTATTAAAAGAAAACAAAGCTTGTTCCTCTTGTGAACTCTGAGGCAATTTGTGCAACATCTCTGTTCTGACACTTGTCATATTCTACCTGGTATCTCAGCATCTTTCCCCAACTATTCCTTTCCATTGGACAAATACCATGTATACCATGCATGTAGTTATGTTTTGTTTATATATTTTCTAGGTCCCACTTCATTGTACAAATTATTATTTATTAATGTTTCCTAAATACTTAATTAGAGTTAGGCATATACCAATATAACCCTAAATTCTTTCTCAGTCTTTTAATTATCGTAGTTTATCCTTGTTGAATAAAATAGAGGAGTATATCTAAAATAAACCAAATATGACTTAGCTTATATAAGACTTAAGAAGGTTTCATTCTGAAATAACACAGTCTAGATTAAAACTACTTTAAAATTTACATAGGGAATACACAAAAAGAAACTTAGGTTCCTTTCTTAAGGTTGATGCAGACATTGAATGACATCATGGCCCAGATTCCTTAGCATTCTAATTCTTTACATTATTATAGGACAATTTAAGGAGCAACATATTCCACACCGTCAAAGTAGAGTGGTCATACCAAGTGCTACAGGGAAAGAGGAGAAAGAAAAGAATCTCTATTTCTTTCAAAAAGAGATAAAAGTCTTTCTTCAAAATCCTTTAGCAAAGTTCCCCAACATGTTATTAGTCAGAACTGGTTCATGCGTTCAACTCTAGTACATTCACTGGCAAAGGAAAATAGAATCTTGAAAAATGTAATTAAAATGATCATCACACATCACCTAGGGCATATTGCTGTCAAAAGAAAATTTGGATTTTCTAATGTAAAGAATGAAGAATATCTGGTAGATATGAACCAACTATGCTGCCATACGACCCCTCAGCAAGGCTGAAAGTTCTATCTTCACTTGGCTGCAAACTTCCTTCTGGTCAACAGCATACTCCAGCTAGCAACTGCAAATGGCACATTGCAAGAGTTCCTTTCCAGTGCTCACTTCTTCTTTCTTCTCATTTCAGTTAAAACACATACGTGCACACACACACGTGCACACACACACACACACATACAGACACACACACACTGCTGCATGGTACTTGATTAATTTAATTGAAGGCATTATGTTTATTCCTTTTGACATCATCATGCTGTACTTGGCATGTACTTTTCTTACAATCCTCTTTAGTGATATGTCTAAACTACTTTGAGGAACAGTGCTTTGGGATATGTTCAACTGACTTGCTTTTTCACCAAAACAGTTTTTAAAATTCCAGGACATATCTTGGTATACTTATTTGTATTTTTTAACATTGGTATGTATCTTGAATTTTTGGAAAACACCTGATTTCTACTAAGTAATATTGACCTGTGGAATAGTTGAGTAGAAGAATAAATAAATGATCATGTCCCATTTTTAAGCCCATTCATTATTTCTTATTGACGTAGTCTTTCAATATCACTCTTTTTTACTTGATTTTCAAGTGTTAGCTAGCTACCCATTCAATGAAATTCCTATTATTTTCAACTTGTGGACCTAGAAATTCTCAACAATCATTTAAATTGAATCACTATACAGAGACAACTGGGTTGCTTAGAATAAAATAAAGTAGTTTATCTACCCTATTCAAAGTGAGCCTTACATTGTAAAATTTAAATCCCTGGGCTACTATGGCTTTCTAATCTTTACAAATTTAAAGATTTAAAAATTTTAAAATTCTTATCTTCAAAAATTTTGCTGTGATGATTTTGTATTATATCACCAAATTATGCAATAGCAAATCTGGAACTATTCCTTTCTTTCTATGGTTCCAAGTTAGGATTAATTACAGACAATTGCCTAAGGTTTGTTAAATATATTCAAGCTAGCAGTCACTCTTAGAGTCTGAAGGTCTTTATGGGCAAGGCAGATGTTTGATTTTATGTATGTCGTTATAGGACTATTGATTCAGTTATGTGGTTATATACAACAACCTGTCTCCTCATTATTTAAACTTCTATGTGATATCATCTTTTAAATTTTTAAATGTTTGATCAGGTACAAGAAAAGTTCTCTGTAACTAAAAGGTTCTATTTTGCTCTGAAGGTTACCTATATTACCAAAATTATCATTCATAAGGCAAAAATATGGGATTATGGGTTTCTTTTATTGGTTTCACCTAATTCTTGTGGGTTTTGATTTGCTCTTGTTCTCCCTTTTTGCTATCTTCTCAATTCACTCCTAATGACTTTACCATAAGCCAGATCACCCAACTGTGTAAGATTTAATTCCCTCTATGAATTCCCTAATGCATACTACATATAGAAAGTCTATTTCTCTGATAAAGCCCTATTTGATGCAATTAAACAAGAAATGCTATATACTTCCATGAGCCTGAGTGATTAAAATTGTTGCCAGTTGCATTCATTTTGTTACAAGTCACTTGTATTTCTTTAAAATAAAAAAAATTGGAAATAAAATTTTCAGAAAATTCAGCAGAGCTTATTTGAGAGACTCAGAGCTGTCATGTCAAGATTCAACGCTGAACAGAGTGACAGGCAGCTTTCTAAGCAAAATGCTTCAGCACAGAAGCAGAGCAACTTTTCTTGGATAATAAGCAAATGCAACTTTCATTTTCTTCCTTACTTACTTCATATGTATAATATTTCAAATAATAATTGACAGCATCACTTTTCTGTCTTTGCCACTCTATTGTAAGGTTCTTGAAATCAGCCTGTATATTTGTGTCTGTATCATCAATCCTGAGTACATGGTTGGTTCTCAAAAATATTAGTTGAATAAATGAATACTCTAGCAGAGTACACTGAAGGAAAAATGCAACTTCACAAATGTCGCCATTACACGGGTCTGACGAATAGCGGGAATTTAGAACCTGAGTGATTGAAGGAAACAAATTTCAAGGAGCACAAACCCAGTATAAAAAGAAAAAAAAAAATGAATAATTCAAAACACACAAGAGAATCTCCGTGTGAGGACAAGGAAAAAGAAAGGATAAAGAAAGAGAGAGGAGGACAAAGGGAGGGAGTCAGGAAAACCAGAGAAAGACTGAATAAATACAAAACATATATATATATATATATATATATATATATATATATATATATATTTTAATTTCACATGGGCAAAGGCTTTACTAGTTCCTGATAAAGAAGGATTTAGTTATTACCCAGGAAAATTGTATATTTCATACAGTTTGCTAGAAAAATAAATTGATTGATAGAGTAGAATTGAAACAGTACAACTAAATGGAAAGGAATTTGGCACTAACAAAATGATGTGTGCATTTACCCTTTGAATCAGCAATTTCATTCCCTTAAAGTAGCATACTTATCCAAAATATCACCTACCTATAAATATACCTAAAGTCATTTATCTTGGCATTATTTGTGAAAGTGATATGTACGACACAGCTAAATGGGCATTTAAGACCATTGTTGAATAAATAACATTTTATCTGTACATTTCAATATGGTATACCATAAAAAGGAATGAGAATACTTCATAAATATGTACGAACATTATGTGTCAAACAAAAAAAGTAAAAATTAAAAAAAATAAATAAATAAAGAATGAAAGGATTGAATTTTGTCATGACTGGGGAGCTCCCTGGACCTGTTCACCAGTAAAAATGGTGAACTATTAAATAAATAACCAATTACTTAAAGTCTCTTTGAAATAGTCCTGAAGACCTGCATTAACTGAAGGAACATTTCACAAGGAAGTTTCCAGAAAAACAGTGTCTGTGGTGTTTGTATCTCAACCTGATCCTACCTGTCTTCTCCCACTTTCCTGTGATGGAAACTCTTATCCAGACAGGTAGAGCCTAGAGCCCAGAACTCTGTTTCTCCTCCACTTCCCATTTGAGGACCATACACTTAATCCACAGAAGTAAGACTGCTGCATTTCTCACCCTGCCCTCCAGCTATCTTTAGAAGAAGTTAAATTCCATGAATTGGGAAAGGAGCATTCCTTCTTCCTTCAGCTACAGCCCTATTTTAGGGCACAGGGTATATTTATAGTTGTAAATGCCTACATTAAAAAGAATAGCTCAAATCAATTACCTGACATTCCATCTTAGCAAATTCAAGAAAGAAGATCAATTAAGCAAATGGAAGGAAAGAAATAATAAGGAGTATTGGGAATAAAAATGGTACAGATATTCAAAAATCCAAACCACAGTACCACTTCAGATCCATGAGAATGGTAATCATAATAAATAAAAAGTCAAATAATAACAAGTTTGATGTGAATGTTAAGAAATTGGAGACTTCACATACTGTTTTCTTTATCCATTCATTTGAGGAGCACCTAGTTTGACTGCATAGCTTAGCCATTGTAAATTGTCCTGCTATAAACATTGATGTGGTTGCATCACTGTGGTATGCTCTGATCCTTTCACCTTCAGACTGTGGATGTCTTTGGCTTTGAGGTGAGACTCTTGGAGACTGCATATTCTTGGGTCTCATTTTTTTAAATCGATCTGCCAAACTATATCTTTTGATTGAAGAGTTTAGACCATTTACATTCAATGTTACTATTGAGAGATGATGTTTATTTCTTGCCCTTAAGATTTATTTCTAGTGTTTAAATTGGATTTGATTCTTCTTTGTCTATTCTTCTAGTATAATGCCTGTCTATGCTGGTTTTCATTTGAATCTTTCAATTCTTCTGTATGAAATATTTTATTGAGTACATTTTTAGGGCAGGCTTTCTAGTTATGAATTCTTTTATCTTTTGTTTATCATGAAAGATTTTTACTTTATCTTCAATTTTGAAGCCTAATTTTGCCGGGCATAGTATTCTTGTTTGACGCTTTCAGAGCTTGGTATATAATATTCCAAGTCTCCTTTGCTTTTAGAGACAGGGTTTAGAAATTAGTTTATATCCACATTGGTTTACCTATAAATGTAACCAGTCATTTTTCTCCTACTGCCTTTAAAATTCTATCCCTATTCTCTATGTTAGGCATTTTCATAATATTGTGTCTTAAAGTGCATGTGTTGTGATTTTGTATATTTGGAGTCCTATAGGCCTCCTGCATTTGAGTTTCCATCCCATTCTTAAGGTTTGGAAATTTTTCTGATATTATTAGAAAATATTTTATATTTTTTTAAGTTTGTGTCTCAGAGCCAAAAGATCTTGAATTCGGCCTTTTACTATTATCCCAGATTTCTTGAATAGTCTGTTCATGGTATCCTAACCTCTTTTCTCTATGGTTGACTTTATTTGCAAGATTATATACTTTGTCTTTCAGGTCAGAAAAATCTGTCCTCAAAGTGGTCTAATCAATTAGTGACGTTTTCCATTGAATTTTTAATTTAGTTTATTGATTCTTTCATTTCACAAATTTCTTTGATTCTTTTGCAGAATCTCTCTTTATTGAAGTATTTTTTTCACTTTCTATATTTTGTCTCTGATTTCACTCCTTTCACCATCATTTAGCTCATAGAACATTTTAACTGTGAATTTTCAAAATTCATTCTCTGACATTTCCTTCACTATAGTGTTAATTAATGAAGTGTTTGTTCTTTGATTTTTTTAATATTATTTATATGTCTACCCATCTATTAATATTGTTTCTTCTTCTTCTTTAAGTGAAGGACTACTATGTGAGCTTCTTTTTCTTAAGATCCCTGAGTTGGGTGAATATCTAGATAATGACATTTTAATTCAATGTGTGATTCCAATATTAGCTCCACTTTAAGATATAACACTGAGCCCTTTTTACTGTAACTACTTCTGAACCATGCCTCGTATTCTTACTATTCAATCTTGTAAGAACAAAAATTTGTTGTAGTTGTTCTTTGAGGTTCCTCAAATTCTGGATTAAACCTATAAATAAGTTCTGGAATGGGTGAAAAAAATTAGTAGTGAAATTTAGCAAATTTCCTATAAGCTCATGAGTGCTAAAAGGGAGATGAAGAAAGTTTGGGCAAATGGTAGAGGGAAAAGAAATAAATGGGGAAAGGTGGGGGCTAGAAAATGGTGATTTCCACCAAGGTAGAAAAGAGAAATAGATGAATCGGTGTTATTTGAGGTAGAATTGGATAGTGCAAGAAGATGAGCAGGGTACAAGCTAAAAAGGCATAAACTAAAGCTAGAACAACAAAGATAGGAAGACTGATTCCAATTAATATTTTAAACCATTAGATAAAATGCATTCAAATGGGTTGGAGATACAATGTTAGCCATTGAGGTAAAAATTATCATTTTAATTAAGGAGTTATTTAAATACGACCAAAGTTGACTTTTGCGTTTTTCATTGTCTTGGAGGGTGCAGTGTTGTGAATTGACTGGTTCTAATGTTGCAGAAGTTCAGGATGCAAGCTCTGAAGTGCCCCTGTGCTTGTTGTGGATCTCCATCTCCAGTGTACCCGTCTCCCATGACTAAATTCTTTGAGTGAAGATCCTGGCAGCTGTGTGTGCAGAACACTGGTTGTGGGTTTTCCACAGGTGTTCTGGATATAGTAGTATTCCCTCTGCTGCCTCTGCTCTCTGAGGAGCTGTGGTGAAGGGTTTCTGTTGGTTCACCTGGACTCTAGTTTCTGCTGCCACAGGTCGTAAATGGTGGTCATCGATTCCCTCTGTTTAATGGTGCAAAGTCCCACAAGTATTAAAAAAATTCTCTGTCACTTGCCAGTTGCTATCATGGTTCGGACTGTTTACCTAACAATGGTAGTATCAAGGCTCTCTCTGCCCCATAGCCTCTGGCAATTTGCCACTGAGTCTGTGTGTCACTAGATATTCAGGCAGCTTCCTTTTTGTATGTTTCTGGGATCTTGGAGACTTTCCTTAGGCTTCTCACTGTGCTTCCCCCTAATGCCAGTGTTTGGGGCCTGGTGAATCAACTTTCCTTTGTTTGGTGTTTTTTTTTTTTTTTTTTTTGTAGCCTCTGCCTGAGTCAAGCAAGCCTGAACTAAGCTTTCTGCCCTTGGCTGACTCACAGAGGCTGAACAGAGCTAGGGTCAGTTACTGGGCCAGTTCAGGTCGCCACCAGCTGGCTCTGTTTTCCTTATTCATGGGGACAGGGACAGGAGCTTCTAAGGTTTACGGTTAGTGGTGGTCCTTCTGTAAGTTCTTTCTGGCTGGATTCTTAAGAGGACCCACTGCACAGTGCTTCTCTCTGTTTTAATTTGTAGTGTCCAGGCATGGGAAAGCACTGTACTGATTTAAGAGGGTGATATGATAGGTCAGCTGTGGGCAGCACTTGATGGCTGCCCGGGGCCCTGCTCAGCTTTTTTTTCACAATTTGGTTTTAAGCTATTTGTACTGTTTCAAGGAACCTTGTGCATTTTAGATTGTGTCTGTGTTTTCAATTTTTTTCCCAATAGTTTGTTTGTTTGTTTATTTATACATTTCTTTTTTTAAATTTCTTTTATGTAAACAAATTGGATACATGTTGTCTCTCTGTTTGTACATGAAGTAGAGGCATACTATTTGTGTAATCATACATTTACATAGGGTAATAGTTTTTGATTCATTCTGTTACTTTTTCCTTCCCCCCCACCATTCCACCCCTCTTTTCCCTCTATACAGTCCCTCCTTCCTCCATTCTTGCCTCCCTCCCACTACCCATTATGTGTCATCATCCACTTATCAGTGAGATCATTCGTCCTTTGGTTTTTTGAGATTGACTCCCTATAGTTTTTAAGTGGGTGACATTGAGGAAAATGTTCCCATCCCTAGGATCTGGTTAGAGCACTTTGAATTTTCTATTGAACTCTCTTCTAGTCTCTCCAGGTCTTAGAACATGTAGGATCAAGTCATTGAGCATTTATTTTGTCACTTACTTCTCAATTGTGCTTTCATTGGCTGCCTCCTTCCCGAGTTGTGAGGAGGTCAGGACTGGTTGCCTCCTTTGCTTCCACTGTCTCTCCCTCTGGAGTAACATATCTTGATTAATTGCCTGATACATGAAGTAGATCTCAATAAAACTCTTAACAAAAAGTAGTGAGGAAGAGCTTAGATAAACAAAAAGTAGTGCACATGTTTTGCCTCATATGTTTTACAATATTATATATTTAAGAAAAGGAAATATGAATACATATGTTTATAAAACACAAATGTATAAAACAAAAAGAGTAAGTATCTGTAGAGTTGAGTGGTAATTTTCTAAAAGTGGGGAAATTAGAAACTCTGAGTACATTATTTCATAGATTTTAAATAATTTATGTAATGTAGATAAAGTGTATAAAATACTAAATAAAATGAATCTAAATGACTATAATGTTGATATAATTATGTCATGTAAAAAATATCAAAGGAATTATTCCAAATAACTTGGAACACGTAACTCACATAATTTCAGTTGAACTTATGCTAAATTAAAAAATGAATGGAAAAATAATACTGTATTATTTTATTTATGAGAATAACATTTTATTATAATTTTTAAAGCCATTTGTCTTCAATGTCAGATTTAGTATAGGAGCACAATCTGTTAGTCTAAGTATTAATACAAATGATAATATAGATTAGGATGATAACTGGTAATAGAAAATAACTATATTGGGTTTAGAAGCTCATACTTAAAAGCATTTTCTGAGATCCATCTCCAGATAAATTCTAGTATCAATGCAACCAGATTCTTTAATAGCAATATGGACACTTGGTGTTTCAGAAATAATTTTATATACCCTTTATGACAAAAGAGAATCAGATCCTGTTGGAAAATGAATTGATCCTAGACTGGACCAGAAAGGTTGAATTATTCCTGGAGTCCAAAAGCAATAAAGTGTTAACAATATGTAGAAAAAGGGGATAAATAGAATTAGCTCTCACTAACCAAAAGTTTCCATATGAAGTGAACCCTCCAAGTTTGTCATTGTTTAACTATCATAGCATGGATGATAAATGATTAAGAACTTTTTAAAAGAACAAATATGAAGTGAAATTTTAAAATGTTAACAAAACAATGAATCATTTTTATTATTTACCTGTTCTACATTTGTAAATAGACTGCAAAAAATAATTAAATACATCGGTTACTCAGTTTGTGGTGATTTTTTTCAGAAATAGAACGTTAATACACAATGCAAAGAAGAGAACAGATGAAAATGAAATCAATGGCAAAGAGTAAAGTAAAATCTTACAAAACAATATAGTATTAAGAAATTAGGAAAGTGATAATATAACAACAAAAGAAAGTATCTTGCAAATTAAAAATAATTATGTTTTCAAGAGATCTTATCAGTGAGAAGAATTTAAAATGGTATTTTTTAAAAAAAGAAATTCACAAAAGAAACTGAATTTGAAACTTTCAAGAATGCACTGGCAAATGATACAGATAAATCACCCAGAGACATATCCATTTTAAGTTGCAGAACTTCAAGAATAAAAAGAGAGTTTAGGCAACCAGGTTAAAAAAAAAAAAAAAAAAAAAAAAAAAAAGCAATTTGATTTTATAGAAGGAAATTGAAACTAGGCACAGATCTCTTGTGAGTGCTGTTCAGTGCCAGAGGATGAAAGATTATGAAAGAATTTCTCAGATAAATAAAATATGACTCTATTTTGCACTAAACCAAGGCGTTGCTCAACTATAAAATTGAACATATACCTTGACAAACCAGAAAATTTAAGAAAAGATAACACCATTGGTCTTTCTTGAAGACAAAGCTGGTGAAATAAAAGACAAGGAAGCAATCAAAGGAAGAATGTGATATTTCAGGACCAGAGACAAAAGGATCTTTAGAAAAGTTCTTAGGGAAAGTATAAAACAAAATTTTTGCACCCAGCTTTTTCTTTTTTTTTTTAATCAAATAAGGACAACACTCAAGCATTCACAAACACATAGCTACTCAAAACCCAGAAAATGGCTTTTGCAATTACAAAAATCAAAACAAAACAAACAGTTCACAAAACAAATGAGATGGTAAATCTAAAGAATGTGATAAAATAACCCAGCTCATGACTGGAGAAGCTGGGGGCAGTGCAGAATTGCTAAAGGACCTGAACACTTGCCTTACCAAGGAAGATTAAGTGGAGACTTTGCCACTTGTGAATTGATATTCATGCAATAATGGAAAATACCAGAAACATTCTGCTACTTTTTTACTCTTATCATAAATGCTGGAATATTTATTAAGTCAAGTAAGGATGAAGTAATGTAGATTCTCAAGTAATCTCAACTGACCTTATATAGTAAGAGATTTAATCTATTTTACCTTGTAATTTATTTCAAGCAACTGTGAAGTTTAAAGCTATAGCAGCAAAATTTGAGTAACAAATTTGAGTAACAAATGATCAAAATGGGAGCATAAGGGTGGAGATGTGGGAGGAAATTTAGGTGAGCTAATTCTCTGATCTTTCAAAGAAAGGTATAAATTTAATCCCAATTCAAAGGATGTAACTTTTTTACAATAAAAGACAATGCTCCAAACTCTTAAAGTTATTTTAATAACCTACTGTAGGTTTAAGAAAAAACTCGTGTGAAAAATAGCTTTATATGTGAAATTTAAAAACCAAGAAAAGCAATACAATATGTCACTGTGTTTAAGGCAGAAGAAAAGACAAAATAAAGTTATATTCATATTACAATGTTGCATACTCTTACTTTCCTTCAATCAGCCTCCTGCCCCAAAAATCTTATATGATTTGTTGCATTTGAGGCACCTGGGATTTTTAGGTATTTTTCAAATCTAGGGACTTACCTGCTCTTTGAGAAAACCATTTTAATAATGCCACAAGTGATAAATAATAATGCAAAATAATTGTATTTGTTCCAATTATATCATTCACATTGAAATATTTAGAAAATTGATGATACAATAGATATCTTGAACTCAAGGTGTGATGTATACAGAAATGTGATTAAAAATTTATAATAATAAAATCTGTAATATTCAACAGATTCATTGTAATCAACTAGAAAAGCACATGCAAAAAGTAGGTTAGCCATAATGCAGTTTCTGGTTTGATAACTGACCAAATTTCAACTTCTACTGTGTTCTGATGAACAGAGGCAAAAGTTGTGAGTGAGCATATGGCCAGATAGTGTAAGAAACAGGGAAACCAAATAATTAGTGGTCCAATAAAGTTACATAATATGTAAAACATCTTTCATTATATTTAACACATTGTAAATATTGATTATATATGAACCATTTTTCTCATCATCAACATCAGTTTGAAAACAGCTACTTATTGCAATGTTTTTCCTCAGTATCATATGTCTTCGTCAGACGTTTCAGGATCAATAAATTTATTTGTTTAATATGAGTAAATTTAATATGGAGTAAATAAATTATTTATTTAACAACAGAGAACTTACAATACAATGAGGAATTATAGACACAGGGTGGGGAAGAGACAGAAAGCATAGATATATACCCAACTTTGGAGTTCTCTCTTCTCCATGATGACTTCTCTGAATCTTTTAGAGGCTGCTGAGAGGGTGAGAAAGGAACAGGATTTCAATAGACTCATGAGGTAGTGGGGAGAAAAAGCAGAAGTTAAGGAATTTCAAAAGAGAAGAACAAAGTTGATTTTTGCATGGGACATCAAAAAGGCATGCCTTAAAATTATCTCAATGCAGGAAGTTTGGAAAAGGTTTAAATAACCTTTTTCATGGTTATTTAAATTTGTGTTGTCAGTATTATAGCAAATGGTTGCATGTGACTATAAAATTAAACTAGAATAATGTGTATTCACTTATGAAGCTTATAAAGCTTAAAATATAGAATTTAAGTTTACTGGTCAAATTTTATTTTATGATTGATAGATAGATAGATTTTATTTACTTATTTATTTTTTGTGGTATTGAGCAATAGGATTCGGGGGCATTTTACCCATTAGCTATCTCCTCAGCCCTTTTTATTTATTTTGAGACAGGGTAGTTAATCAGCTGACCTTGAACTTGCAATCCCCCTGCTGCAACCTTCCAAATCTCAGGGATTATAGGCATGCACCACCATAGCTGGCTGGTCATATTTTATTTATTGTCAATAACTAGAAATATCACCGAATGCCAAACAGAGTTCAGTGACTGTTTCTATAGCTTGGATTTACTTTTCTAAAATTATCCTATGTCCAGAGAAAATCCTAATTATTTTTCATTGAAAGAGGCTGATGTTTCTTCTGGAGTACTCTAATCCCAAGTGCTACAATGAATGGGTTGCTTCACAAAATATTATTGCAACAGTTTTTACCTAATTTCTTTTTCTATTCCAGGATTCTACACATGATACCATATTATATTTAGTTGTCATGTGTCTTTAGTTTCCTCTTTGCTGTGATGATTCCATCTGAGTGTTGTAGGAACCACAGAGGTGAACTGAAAAGGGATTGGATATAGAGTAGATTTGCATCATGTAAATTTTCAGTGGAGACAATAAACTCTACAAATCATCCCAGAATGTGATATTGCATTTGATTTACTATCCTGACAAAGGATTTCTATTTGTGTCTCCCTGACTGACATATTGTATGAATGTTTGAAGGATTGTTTTCCTGCCCATAATTTATTTGTTCAGGACTCAAAAACTTTTTGACTATTTGGAAAATAGGAAAAGCAAAACATTTTTTCCATAATTTTTCCATATTAAAAAATTCTATTGGAATATTTATCATTGCACAATTTACAATAGCAAAGTTGTAGAAACAGCCTGAATACATGATGATGGATAGAAAAAAATCTATCACATAAATACAATAAAGTATTATCAACCATTCAGAAGAACAAAATCATGACATTAGCATGAAAATGGGTGGAATTGAAGATTGTAAGTAAAGCAAAATAAGTCAGATACAGACAAATATCACATGTTTTCCCTTATATGTTGTATCTAGGAGGACAAAAGGTTATTGGAGAAGAAGGAGGTCATAGTGAGAAGAGAGGTGAGGTAAGAGAAGGTAAGGGTGATCTGATATGATCACAGTATGCTCTTTGAATATATAAATATGCCACAATGAAACCCATTATTCTGTTTAATTAAAATGTACTAATGAAAAAAAATGATTGGAAAAGTGTGGGTGGTATAGTATTACTTGAAACATAGCAATTATAGTGATAGCTATTAAATAAAACTACTTTAAAATATAAATACATTAAATATTTTCAAAACTTGCTGCCTACATTTTTTCCAATCCATTAGTAAATGACATTGAAGCATATATTTCCTACAAAACAAGCTAGTAATGCATACAAAACAATATATATATTAGCATTTGGCAAACTATGAATGTACACAATAATATTAAATGATCCATGAGAAATCATACACAGTGTTCTATTAAGTTTAGGGAAAACAAGCTGAACATACTTAAATTCACTTATTCACCAGAGAGAAATTCATAATCTTTAATATAATGATAAACATATGGATGTTACAGGGACATAAATTAGGCAGAAGATGTAAAAATTGCTTTTGATAGTACTTTCTGTTGTTTGAATTCATAAATCCTCTTAGGGAAAAATGGTTTAGTGCCCATTTTTAGGTATACTCATTTAATTAGGCTTACTCATTTAATTAGGTCTCAAAATGAATATTAGTAATTTTTAATAATGCTGAGAATTGCTTTAAATTTTTCCACTCTAAGTTTCTACACATGATGGAATCTAATTCAATTCAGTCATGCATAATTTGGCCTACAAATAGTGTCTTATATTTGATAATTCAGTCAATTTTAATTCATTAAATTTTAACAATTTAATTGTTTTTATCGCTTTATTGCTAAAGTTATTAATCAGAATTCATTGAAGCCAGGAACCATTATAGACCTTACAAGACTAAGAATGATTCTTTACAAATTATTGATCCTAAAATTTTAGCTAAATTTGCAAATAAGAACTTTTATTACATTTGATCATAGATGTTGTATGTTTACTAAAAAACAAGAGTTTTTGAAAAGTCCAAGGAATACAAAATATTAAATTCTAATAGGATTTGTTCTTTGGATAATTATTAATATCGGTAACATTGGAACCATTCTTTGGCAATCTAATAAATAGTTATATTAGTTAGTTAAGAAAGTGAATTCCATTCCACACTTCTCCAATGAATGACGTAAAGAGTAAATAAATAAAAACATACACAGGTAGAATTTACCATTTTCAACATAAGTGAATTCTTCTCTGAACATGAAGCATGAATCTCAGTTGAATTTTAAAGATGTATTATAAGGATGCCTTATACATGTAAAAATGAAGTTCTTGGAATAAAGGATAGTACTTTATATAATACACATGAATATTTTTTCTCTTACTATAAATTTAGATTGTTAGAAATTTTCACCAAATTCATTCAAAATCATTTATTGACTAAATGTTTCAGACTATGTGCTGGATGAACTTGGTAGCAAAGTAGAAAGTCATATTATGTTTAGATTAATGAATCCTACATTCTAAAGACTTATACAATCAACTGATATAGACTTGCCAACAATGATTTCACTAAATATTATGCATGTCTAATATAATCTTAAAAACATTATCATAAGATAATATCCACATTTTTCCCATAAATTATTTATCTCATTACTACTTTCAAAGAGGATTATCCATTCCTATCAATCAAATTCCTATCCTATGCAAGCATACCTGTAATTATATCTCTACATTTTCTTCTGTTTTGGGTTCTTGAGTGGGAAGAATAGAGGCCTTACAGCACAAAATGTAGCATGAAGATAATAATTTAAAAAGTTTGCAAAATTTTGTGTCTCCATTCAGCCACATCCTTCATGGAAAAAAGTAGCTATATTCTTCCCAACTGGAATTTGGAAAAATTCACCACACAATATATTTTGATAAAGCTAGATAGTCAGGAGAGTTTTAAAATATACATCTGAACTTTTCCAAATAAACTAGAACAAAATGAAGAATATGCTTTAAGTATGTATTAATCAAAATCTTAGAACAAAATGCATATAGGGAATGATGAATATACATAACATTGCAAGTGAGTTTGTTCTTGAAGTATGCATAATATAAAATATTATTAAAATTATGAAGAAAATTACATACCTCTCAACATAAAAATAAAAGGATATTTATCAATTATTTACAGAATAAATGAATATGAAGAAAGAATAATTAACATCACTGCAGTAGTTTGAACCTTAAGTGTTCTATTTAAGATTCTCTATGTTAAAGGCCTATGTGTTAAAGGCTTGCTCCTCAAAGTAGCATTTTTGAGAGGTTGGCAGAGCCTTAAGGAAGTGAGACAATGTGAGTGGTCCTTAGATCATTGGGGTCATGCTTTTAAAGGGATTGTGCAATTCCTGTTTTAGTCCTCTTTCTTTTTTGGCTCCCTGACTTATGAGGTGAGTGGTTTGATTCTACCCTGTGTGTTTCCCAGGAAGTGCTTCCTCACTGTGGGCCCAAAGCAACAATTGGTTGTAGATGGGAAAGTTCAGAGTTGTGAGACAAAGTAAACCCTACTTCTTGAAGAGTTGATTATATCAGGTATTTTGTTATAGTAATGGAAAGTTGACTAAAACAACCATTAACCATAAGAAAATGCAAATTAGATTTTGCACAGTAGATAGAAATTTTTTAAAAAATAAAAGCTACTCCAATTTTAAGAAAAGAATTATCCCATGTAAACAAATTAGGGATATAAATTAATACATCAGAGTTTTCAATATCTATCAAGTCCAGAAATACTTTTAGTTCCATCATATATTTCATGGGTTCCAAAATATTTGGAAAGTTTGAGAATAGCTTCCTGAGCTTCAACCTCTAGGGAACTATGCGATCATTCTCTTTAAAGTATTATTACTTCTCTCCTAGGTGGTGTCACAAAGGGAGCTGTAGGGCAAGGTCCCTCTGTGGACTAATGAATGTCACACACTTTAAAGTTTCATGCTGTCTCTTCCTTATCTAAGAAAGGTCTTAAATGCCTTTTAATCCTATCTTATTATATTTTTCTTATATATTTTTAACTGAAAGACTGGGCCACTTGTGTTATCACTTTTCAGAATCTGGACATTACAGATTATATCCACATAGTTTCTTTTAAAACATATTTTGATATGCATATTTTCTGTAAATTAATCTTTGATCTAGAGCAAATATGCTTACCAACAGCTATATGTGACCTTTTAAATCTGAATTTAGATCATGTAGTATTAAATAATATTAAACACTCACTTGTTCTAGTCAAGCACACAGTACCACATGTGGTTATTGGATTTCTTAGCAGACTGTGCAGACATGGAATATTTTTATCATCACAGATATTTATATTGGACAGTTTTACTCTGAGGATTCATCAGTTTTATGCAGAGGATTGATCTGCTTCACATTGATTTTCTTTATTTAGCAAATTTCTTCCTAAGTGGTATTGCAAACTTTCTACTGGGGCAAATGGTACACAATATTTGAATGTTTACTTTTAGTGCTATCATTAGCCATTAGCATTTATTATTTGGATCAAATATGTCATAAAGTATTGAAAAATGAAAATACAGTAATATTCTTTCTTTTATTTTTTCATGGAATTATTATGCAGTGATAAACATCTCAATTTTTCTGAGGTACAGATATTTGTTAAACTAGGCTTAAATACTTTGCTATCTCCTTTTAGTTAGAATTTTACTGACTTGGGAGACTGAGGCAGGAGAATCACAAGTTCACAGCCAGGCTCAGTAACTTAGCAAGGCACTAAACTATTTATCAAAACTGTCTCAAAATTAAAAATAATTAAAAGGACCATGTAGGCACCTCTGGGTTCAATCCTTCATACCAAAAAGAGAATTTTACAAGTAATGGTTTATTTTATTAACATTCCCCAATATGATCATTAAAATTCCTTTTGTATTATTATAAAAGCAAGAATTTAAACATATGGTATGTATTTGAATGAAATGCTCTTACTATCTTTATTGGATATTTTTAAATCTTTTGCTGCTAAGAACATCTTCAAGTTGGCTCCTGAATCTTTTCACAGGATGCTAGACTTCCTGATATTTTCTGTGTATGATAAAATATTCTAGGAGTATATTATCATGTAGATTTCTTGCCCCAGATCTGAACTCTGATCATATTTCCTCTCTTTTTCATGGAAATGTATTTTTAGAGATGACAATCAGAGTAACTTTTGCTGCTGGACTTATAAACAAAACCCTGTAGCAATAAAAATAAATACAAATCTACCCATTTGATTGCATTGTAAGAGGCTTAGGAATATAGAAAGAACAGAACATACTGAGCTATATTGATGTCATAACAATAACTACATCTGAGAAACCTGGAATTACAAAGATCAGGGAGGATTGTAACTGTATATACTGTTTGATTTAGGAAAAACAAATATTAAACATTGAATTATGTAAATAACTATTGCTGAAGATCTGGAAAAATCTTACATTTCATAAAATCATAATAAGTACATGAGTTTAATTTGGGGTTTATAGATATTCAAATTATATCTCCACAAATAATTGTTTAAGAATGCTAATGCATTTTTATTCAACTAAAATAGCATATGCCAGATTAAAGATTTAAGAAAAATATTAGAAAGAAATTACAGAAATAATTAGAAAAATGTTTAGAAATAAAGAGCATAAATTTGCTACAGAGAGATACATGTAGGTTAAAGGTCTCAGCCTGACAAATCTTGTAATGGACATCAAATTCACCACGTTCTTGCTGGTGAGGCAGAATCAGTTTTCCCAACATTCAAGTGATATTGATAATTAGAGTCCTTAATAGTGCTGAGAATACCTGAAATAATTAATATAAAACAAAGCACAAGATCTTTGACAAATCAATGCAAACTAAATTGTATTGATATTGATACCAACAAATACTAAAGACTCATTAATATTTTGTTACATACACTATGAAAAGTTACCTGCAGTTTAAATAAAACTTAATAGGTGAAAAATAATATGTATATAACAAAATAAATATGTTTTTAATTAAATGGTGGAATTTTTACAACTTTTTTAAATGTACTTGGATTTTTATGTTAGTTTTAATTAGAAAATTTATGGTTGGGGAAAGGGCACATGAATAGTAGGAATAAGAGATATGATAGCTTTCAATGACCCCCTTGATACACTTCACAATCTGGCATGTCAAACAGGTTTTGCTTCCCTGCAGTATTCTATTATGAAAAATAAAATTCTGCAAAGCTAATGGTTCTCCTTCTGTGTCAGGTGAAATCAATGTCAGCATTATCCCTAGGACAGGGATCATTGCTACCTTGTTGTAATTCTGTATTGCTAAAATGAAGCCGACTCCTCTTTTTCTTTATTTACGTGTCAGAAGAATTGACACCACTATAATATAGAAGAAAATTTAATGAAAAGAAATAGTTTCACAAGCTCAAAATATGCAATTAGTATTTAAGTAACACTGTTTTATACAAATATATTTTGGTGACTGGTAAATTAAAGAATAGAAACATGAAAGAGATTTTGATATTCAGTGGTCTTTTAAGTAACTAAAGGCAAGTCATAAAGAACAATTTATTAAAAATTGAACACTAGTTGCATGGTAGGCAATCACAAAGTGATTGGTGTTAAAGTGTGTGGGTGAGAGGAAAGGAGTGGAGTTTAGTAATTGGTTAATGGCCACAGTACTGTTATGGAGCCTGACTCATTATGTCTTACAGAGAGGGAAAACGTTTTGATGGACACTATAGCAATCATCCAATCTCAAGACATTTGAGACAAATGAGTCATTTAATCTGTTATATCATCAGTTTCAGATCCTAAAAGAATGCATTACATTGTACTCAAAGCTCTCCAGTAAAGTGATACAATATGTAATTTGAAATCAGAAGCATATGTCCATAATCACCAAATAGTAGTATTCTGTTTAAATTCTGACATACTGTTTTGAAGTAGTACTTACTACTCTTTTAAGGCCCAGAAATATGAAGTTTAAATAAGTCCCATTTCTTCAGTAAGTCTGCTGTGGAAATAAATTACAATTTAATAAGGACCATTTTCTACACCATTCTCTTGTGCTTAACACTGGAAATTGAGCCTGTCCTTCCACAGTGTCATTGCCCATCTTAGGAAAACAGACCCCAACATATGGAAGTTTTCTGACTATAGTACTGAATCATTAACAAGGGTGAGGACATTTTTGATACAAAAAAAGCAGATTTGGGGACAAAAATTATAATAAGAACAGTATAGCTGAAGAGACATGGTGGCTCATTCTCTTCAGGCTACTTCCATTTGGTTTCTGGACTCTATTACTAGAAAATTTATTATATGCCTTCAACTCTGTTATGAACTATGTTGTGTCCTCTCAAAATTCAAATGATAAAAGTCCTAATTGCCAGTACCCTATTTAAAGACAGGGTCTTTAAAGGGATTATTAAAGTTAAATGAGATCAAATGCATATGTTCTAATCTAGTTTTTATTATTCTTATAAGAAGAGGAGATGTGGGAATAGAATGGAAACCATTTGAAGAAGACTATTTGAAGGCATGGTTTACATGAAGAAGAGAGAGATTCCAAGAAACAAATGCTTTTTGACATAGAGATAGGATCAGAGTAATGAGAAAACAAATTTCTGTTGTTTACATCATCCAGGCTATGGTACTTTGTTATGCAATCCTAGCAAACTAATACAATTTCTGATTTCTTTCTTTCATTATGATCACCCCAAATCAGGAATCTTTTCTAGCTTCACAGTTTGCTTAAGATCAGAGTCTCTAACTCTTAGTTTATCTTACCTTCTGTTCAG
Source organism: Sciurus carolinensis (assembly GCF_902686445.1). NCBI lineage: Eukaryota > Metazoa > Chordata > Mammalia > Rodentia > Sciuridae > Sciurus > Sciurus carolinensis. The sequence continues at coordinate 96,014,067 of NC_062224.1, forward strand.
TAAGTCCTACTTGCTCTTTTCTTCTTTTTCTTTCAATTATGCTTCTGATCATTTTTCTCTCACTTAGTCATACACTCACATTCTGCTCTTTGAAAATTTTTTATTTGATTCCCAGCATAATGTGGAAATGAATAAAAAGCTGAATTTTGGCAAATCCATTTTTCATTTATACCTTGTGATACCTCAATCAGCCTACAGAAAGATTAAGAAATATAGAAGAAGAGGAGAAAAAAATAAACAGCAGCATTTCAAGATTTAAAACTTACTATAAAATCATTCTTTAACATTATTTCTATAGCTAATTCTTTCTAAAACTATTTACTTTGGGCTTTCATATGCCTCAACAATTTTCACATAGAAATCATATACAAACTGTGATTGCATTAGATATTATATGATACTACATTTATGAAATAACTGAAAGATGTTTAAGATAAGTGGAATCTCAGGAAGAAAAGGAGAAGTCCTTGCTCTGGATGCTGTTAAAAATGGCACTGCCCTGGATCCACTCTGTACAAAACACAGAGGTGATTGACAGTCAGCCTGATTCCATGAACAGTACCCATTTCATCTTACTGTAGCACATTTCTAATAGCAATTATTTTCTCTTGGCTATAGACACTGTGAATAATAGTGTTTCCTATATATTTCACATTATAGCTCTTCAGGCCATTATATTGACTTTTCTTTTTCCCTAGGAACGTATTTTGGCAGCATTGCACTTTTTCTATATTTTCTTCAATAAAAATCATATGACTCCAAAGTTTCATCAAGATAAACGTTATTTTCACTTCATTAGACAACATCTTAAATTTAAAAATGAGCACTAAGGTTATATATAGAATTGCAGTCTTTAAAATGAACATTTAAAACACCAGAGTAAGCAGGAATTAAATGTTTGCTCTCAACATAGATTTCCATGATATGAAAGACATGAGGTTACCTCTCAGGCATGCAGTAATTCCCCTGGCTCAACCTCAAACATAAAAGCCAGAGGAAAATGTGTAATTGTTCCCATTTATAAACACTTTACTCACCACAGGAGAAGATAAATTCCCTTAAGGTAAAGGAAAAGCAGAAACAATAATAAAGCAAATAGTGAACTGAATGTTTAGAATGTTAAATACTTAGGATTCTGTAACTCATTTATGGCCAATGGGAAGATATTTTTTTTTTTTCCTGAAGATCTAAAACTCATGGTTGTACTGCAACTTGGGACACTTGTTTTATTTAACCCTCTCTGAAATACAGTTACTTTTAACTTTCTTTGTGTTCATTTTCCTTTTATAAATTTCTCTTCATTATTTGTTGATTTAGTTTTTTTTTATTTTAAGTGTATATAGCGCTAGTGAAGTTCCAAAAATAAAATTATGTCAGAAAGTTAATGAAATAAATTAGGTGGTCCAGTAACAGAACCACAGAGATATTTTCAATATAAGCTTGGTAAATTGTCAAGGTATTTTAAGGAGGAACTCTCCAATAAATGATATTGAACAGACTGCATAAATGTATGATAAAACAACAATATAAATGCTGACAACACATTAAATAGGAAAAAGCATGTGCAATAGAATATATATACACATGTGTAAAGTAAACAGTAAAAAGACTAGAAAAAACACAGGGAGTATCTTTGTAAATTTGAGGTTGATAAAAATTTCCTAGGACTCAAAAGTACTACTAACAAAAATTTTAAAATAGTTTAATAGAATTTTGTCAAAATTATATGCATATATGGTATTTGTGAACTTCTATTCCACATTGGAGTGAATATAGTTAACAATAAGCACTTCGTATCTCCAAATGACTAGAAAAGAATTTGAATGTATTTTTGATAAAGAAACGATTAGCATTAGATATGTCCATGTGTATGTGTGTGTGTGATATTTATATTTCCATACATGTGTAAACACAATAAAAAGCAAAAAGTAGAAAGAAAAGCTGGCAAGTGACTTGAATAGATATTTCCCAACAAAAGATTTCAGAAAACATGCAAAAAGGTGTTCTACATCGCCAGTCAGCAGGGAAATGCAAATTAAAACCAAAGTGAAGTTCACCTCACACCCACTGGAATGGTAAAAAAGACTGACAACATTGCGTTTGTGAGGATGAGGAACATTTGGGACACTTACTTAATTCAAGTAGAAGGAAAATTGTTCAACTGCTTCAGTAAACCTTCTGGAAGTTTCTCATATATATTTAAACACATAACCACCTAAGGAAGTATTGAGAGAGGCTGAGCCAAGGACTCCAGGGAAAGCAAAAAAAGGAAAGTGTCTGGTCTAAATTCCTTTCAATTTGTGAAGTGGACCACAGGGCTCTATGTCGAGTTTTGCTAGCAAGATCAGTCTTATCCATGGATTGTTCTTAGGATATTCTTGTTTAAAAGTGATTTATGTAAACACACCCAGAATCCACTTATGTAAATACCTCTGGAATCTGTCAGATTTTGAGACATGGCTCTTAAAAAATGTCTTGTAAGCTAAGGTATGAATTGGAAATGTTTCAGAAGTAAGATCTCTCCTACCTGTGTGATATGAATTTGCAAAATCTCACTTGCAGTCTTCATTTGCTTTTTCATTTTCACTGTTCAAAGCATTTTACTTTTTTCCACTTTATTAAGGTATAATTGACATGTAAAATTGTATATATTTGTGTTATATAACATAATATTTTGATATATGCATTTATTGTGAAGTAATTTAATAAGACTACTTAATGTATTCATCTTGCATTTATCTGGTCATGGTGAGATATTTAAGATGTACTCTATTAGTAATTTTCAAGTATACAGTGCATTATTATTAACTCTAATCACTGTTCCTCATTTATTTTGGGGGGCTGAGAGTAGATGTTCAATACAGAAAGGAAGGGCTTCAGAGCATTAACATTAATTACCATTCAGATAGTCCTTTCTGAAAGAAGTGCAAGTCAAGATTTTTACTACTTTATGAGTCATTGGACTCTTTGAGTTTTTAAATTAATTTTAGTTGTTTTCTGCAATTCAAAAGTGAAAGTCCTATTTCATGCAGATGTACATATTGACATATCACCTTCACTTTCTACTGTAATGCTTTAATATAAAATAAAAGTTTCATGATACTGCAGCCCAAGCTTCTCGCTCACCATTCACAATTCCTTTAAAAAATTTTTACTCACCTTGCAGTGTTTTTAGATTTCTTTATTGGTTCTTTTTAGTTATATATGACAGAATACATTTTGATGAAATTATCCAGCATGGAAATATCATTTTAATCAAACTTGTGGGTAATCGCAATGCTGGGATTCACTTAGGTATTTTCATATGTGCACATAGAATTATGTTAGATGTATACTACTGTCTTTCCTATTCCTATCCCCCACTTCCTTTCATTTCCCTTTGTCTAATCTACTGAACTTCTCTTTTTTTCTCCCCTCATTGTGGTTTAGCTTCCATATATAAGCAAAATCATTCGACCCTTAGTTTTTTGGGATTGGTTTATTTCATAAAGCATGATACTCTTCAAATTGATCCATTTACTGACAAATGCCAAGAAGTAATTTTTCTTTATGAATGAGTAATACTCCATTGTATATATATACCACAATTTCTTTAGTCATTCATCTGTTGATAGGAATCTAGATTGGTTCCATAGCTTATCTATTATGAATTGTGCTGCTATAAACATCGATGTGGCTGAATCATTATAGTATGCTGATTTAAAATCCTTTCGCTATATGTAGAGGAGTGAGTCAAATGGTTCTATTCATAGTTTTTTGAGGAATTTTCACACTGCTTTCCAGAGGGTTTGCACCAATTTACAATCCTTCCAACAATGTGTGAGCATTCCCTTTTCCCCATATTCTCACCAATGTTTGTTGTTACTTGAATTTTTGACAATTTCTATTCTGATTGGAGTGAGATGAAATCTCAGTGTAGTTTTAAGTTGCATTTCTCTAATCGCTAAAGATGTTGAATATTTCTTCATATATTTTTCTACAATTCATATTTCTTCTTTCGAGAATGGTCTGTTCAGTTCCTTTGCTCATTTATTGATTTTTTTTTTTTTTTTTGGTGTTAAGCTTTTTGAGTTGTTTGTATGTCCTGGAAAATTGGTTCATCATACAAAAATCAATAAGTGTAATACATCACAAAAATAGACCTAAAGACAAGACCCATATAATTCTGCATCTCAATAGATGCAGAAAATGCATTTGACAAACTACAGCTTCCAATTATCTTTAGAACACTGGAAAAACTAGGGACAGGAGGAACATAATTAAAATTGTAAGAGCTATATGTGACAAACCCAAGTCCAACATCATTCTAAATGGAGAAAAACCGAAGGCGTTTCTTCTAAAAACAGAAACAATACAGGATGCCCATTTTCATGACTTCTATTCAACATAGTCCTTGAAAACCTATTCAAAGCAATTAGCCAGGAGAAGGAAATTAAAGGGATATGAATAGGCATAGAAGGCCTAAAGCTATCTCTGTTTGCTGACAACATGATTCTATATTTAGCAGACCCCCAAAAAACTTCACCAGTAATCTTCTAGAACGTATAAGTGAATTCAGCTAAGTAGCATGATACAAAATTAAAATTAACACCCATAAATCAATTGTACTCCTATATTCTAATGATGAATCAGCTGAAAGAGAAATTAGGAAAACCATCCCATTCACAATAGTCTCAAAAAAATGAAACAAAATACTTAGGAATCAATCTAAGAAAAGAGGTGAAGTATCTCTATAATGAAAATTATAGGACACTAAAGAAAGAAATTGAAGAAGGTGTTAGAAGATGGAAAGATCTCCCATGTTCGTGGATAGGCAGAATCAATTGTCAAAATGACCTACTACCAAAAACACTGTATAGATTCAATGTAATTTTCATCAAAATTCCAATTATTCATAGAAACAGAAAAGCAGTTATGAAATTCATCTGAAGCTGGGCATGATGGCATGTGCCTGTAATCCCAGTGACTAGGGAGGCTGAGGCAGGAGGATCACAGGTGCAAAGCCAGCTTCAACAACTTAGCAAAGCACTCAGCAACTCAGTGAGTACCTGTCTCTAAATAAAATATTTAAAAAGGACTGGGATATGGTTCAGTGGTTAAATGCCCCTTGGTTCAATCCCTGGTACTAAAAAAAAAAAAAAAAAAGAAAGATAAAAACTTCTTTTGGAAAAATAAAAGACTCAGAATATTTAAAACAATCCTTATCAAGAAATACAAAGCAGGAGACATCACAATACCAGAGTTTAAATTATACTACAGAACTATAGTAACAAAAAGAGCATGGTATTAGCACCAAAACATGCAAGATCAATGGAACAGAATAGAAGACACAGAGACAAACCCATATGAATTCAGTTACCTCATACTAAACAAAGGCAACAAAAACACACTGGAGAAAAGAGAGCCTCTTCAACAACAAATGGTGCTGGGAAAATGGAAAATACATATGTAATAGAATGAAAGTTAACACTTAACTCTCACCCTGCACAAAAATTAAGTGGATCAAAGACCTAGAAATTAAACCAGAAACCCTGCACATAGTAGAAGAAAAGATAGGCCCAGCGCTTCAACATACTGGCTCAAGAACTGACTTCCTTAACAAGACTCCTAAAGCACAAACAATAAAATTTTAAAAAATCAATAAATGCAATGGCATCAAACTAAAAAGCTTCTTCACAGCAAGAGAAACAACCAAGAGTGTGAAGGGAGGGATTAGAGAATGGGAGAAAATCTTTGCCACCTACATCTCAGGTAGGGCATTAATAAGCAGTATATACAAAGAAACTTGCAGCAAGTTGGAGAAACTTTCTATTTAAAGTAAGGGAAAACACTTTTATAATATACTTGGTACCAATAAGTAAATAAATAAATAAATGAACAAATAAGTAAACCCTCAAAGTTGATTTTACATTTTAATAAATTTAAAATTTATAGAAACACCCAAATATGGAAAGTTATATTCATGTTTTAGTGTATGAAAATAAACAGGATGAAAATGTTTTATTTATTTTTATTACATTTCAGGAGAAATTGCTTTAGAAAAATAGGGATGGCACTTCAGCACACATTTGTGTACATTTATTTGCATACTTCACACAGGATAAGCAATTATTTGCTGATTATTATTTGCATTAATGATGCAGAGGAAATATGTTGCATTTTGTCAGATTTTCTCCTTTCGTCTGTAGTAACCAGATGAAATTGTGTGGATAATTTTTGTTGTATTAACACGTAGATTAGCATCTAGAGAGTAACAAATTCATTTGATTAAGCAGCAATTTTTATACAAAAATTTTAGTAATGATGAATGCATAATTTTCTCACATGATCTACAGTTTTCTTTTAAACCTGAGAAAATCTCATGACAGGTATTTTTAAAGGTTTTTTATACTGAATGATCTGGTGAGGTTTTGGCAATCTACTTTGTGTTTGCACACTTGAATGATTCTTGGTTCTGTATTTCTCAGTTAGAATGTATAATGAGTTAAGAAAAAGTGAATTGTTTAGGGGGTTGGTAGCCAAATGTCTTCTTCCTCTGTTTTATAAGAAAATATAAAGTCTTCAAATATATTGAAATGTTATCATGTATTTGGATCAATACTCTGAAAAAGAAAACACTAAAAACATTAATGATGCCTTTGTGCACATATGTATTCTAGTTTTCATAATAGCAGTAGAATGTCTTAATTCTTGTGGAAGATTTGGTTCTGTAATTGAGTGGAAAATGTAATATCTTGTTTGCACACTATTTGAAGTTGGGTCAAGTGAAAGAAAAGATGGAGATTTGTGATTTTTAAAGCAGGTCGTATAAAGCAAAGAGGCTTACAGATTAATCCTTTCAAAGATGTGATTATTACTTTTAGAAGTTCTAAATCAAAAGTATTAGCCAAGTCAATAATAAATGGCATATAGGAAGGACTGTGGCCTTTTCAGGCTCATGAACTGAAAGACTTTCTGACTTATTTTTCAATTTTATGGCTTTTACCTTGTAAAGAGTATAGTACTTGTTGTCAGTAAGTAATTAACCTTAAAGTATAGGTGGTTTCATTCGAGAGAGAAAAAGCTGACCTTTGCTACCTTAAAGCCCTAACCACTATTGCAGGTACAGGAAGAGCTCACTCTTTTATGTGATTGCATCCCAAGTCACCAATCTCAAATCTTAAAAGCCTTTCTTTTCTCTCCTTCTTCTTCTTCTTTTTCCCCCACTAGAACACTTATTATTCAGAGTCTATTTGGGAAAACAAAACAAAAATGGAGAGTTAGTGAAACATGGCTATACAAATGTAATTAAACAGAAAATAACAATAATGATTACCTGTGACAAAGTACAGGCTTTGAAAAATCAGAGCTATTCCAAAGAATTTGTGAAAAGTAAGTATTTGGACAGCAAAGAAGTTTTATGTAAAAATTTAGTAGAAAATAATCACAGAATTACAATAAAACAGTTGGCAAGCTTTTATTTTTCCTTTTAGAGTTTTAGAAATGAGGTTATATTATCAATATATAAGGCAAAGTTTGTAAAATATTTCAATTATTTTATCATTTGTAGTCAATTTACTCAGACTCTGATTAATTATGGACCCCCTTTCCCAGAAAATAAAAATGTGCATCCTCTTATTTTCAGAGTAGAATCTCACTTATTTTATTCAGTGATTTCAAAAAGGAACGTATGGATTTTGTTTGTTTGTTTTTTCTGGTGGTTCTGGGAGTTGAACCCAGGGCCTTGTGCATGCTGGGCAAGCACTCTACCAACCGAGCTATATCCCCAGCCCAGTATATGCAGTTTTAATAGTCAAGAAAAATTGTGTTCTAAGTTCTATTTGTTGAAAATAGTAAACCAGTAACCACTTCATAGGATCTGTACCATCCCTCAACTTGATTATTACAAGTGTACTTTCAAATCAGATTGTATTTGACTTATCTATCATTCTTATACAACTGTGGAGGTGTACGTGATAAATCATTAAATTTTCTTCATATTTCTCTTATTAAAAGTCATTCAGCTATAAATTACAAGTCAACATATTTCAAAGGCATTTGATTTTTATACTTATTACTTGATATTCTAATTTTAGAGGAAATACCAGAACTACTGATTTTAAAATAATCAAGTTAATAAAATGTGGACTAATATTTTCTCAGGGAAACACTCTCACTATCCTAGTTTATTTTATTAATTCCAACTTTAATCCTGGTCTGAAAACGATTGATACTAGAAGTCCAGGAAGTCTGAAGGAAGGGATGAGCAGGAATTGAGTCATTCTTAAGTTTTTAAGATGACAAGACAACTTGTGAGCATGATTGGTGACTGCTAATATGGATGTAGAAATAGCTGACTATAGGAAGCTGTATGTAGCAGGAGTTATACGTAAGGACACAAATCTCGCAATTTCTATCCATTGTTTCTTTTTGTTTCTACTTTCCCTCAGAATTGTCCCCAACTGGGTTTTCTAAACAACCATAATTGATTAAGGGTTGTCCATTGCAAATTACTTTCCATTTGATTCTACACTGATAATTTTAATATATAGCTAGAGTAATTTAAAGGGGGAAATGTGGAGACAAGAGAAAATAGATTTCAAGAACAGGACAAGTTAAAATAGTGACTATGGGGATGGATTGGGGATAATGGCTGCACAGAAATTAGGCAAATTCATTTGGTCAGATCAACCTCTCTGAAAATAGTATTTTCCTGTAATTAGCATTTTATTTTTCCTAGATTCCTACTTTCCTTTCCTTAAAAAAGGAAGACATGACAACCAAACTCTTACAGCATATATCAGGCAAATTATCATTTTACTACTATTTAATATGTACTTAAATTTTTGAAACTCATTTCCATATAATCATTTAGGGATCAGCATCTATGTTTCAGATATCAACATTAGTCTAGTCTCCATTTGTGTAATTCTGTGGAATTTTTGGCCAATTTCTTCTGGTTATGGATATGATTTTTCAGCTTTCCTTAACTCTTCACTGAAACTTGTACCCATTTATTTTCAAATTCTTTGGTCCAAATTTTTTCTTCTTATAAACTGAACATTACTCTGCCCAAGAGTATGAATTTGTGATGATCTTGTGCCCCACTTTTGGATATGAAAAATATCTGTCCTAAGAAGGGGAGCCTTCCATTTTATAATATATGCTATATTATGAAATATATGATACTATATATATTTCATTCTACATAAAATACATAAAGTATATATATTTCATTCTAACTACTTGATTCAGCAATTAAGATAAGTATCCCCAACTCACTTCATTCTCCATTTATTTTAACACCTAGCAAATTTTCTTCAACTTTTCCTGGAGTTGGCATTTCCAAGTGCCTCAAACTCCAAATGCATAAGACATTCAAGTAGCTCACCAAGATTTTCCAGGAAATCCTTTGTTACAATATGTCAAAGCAGAAAAACAGTACAGAATCATAACACAAGTAAATGTGTTGCTTTATTTTAAGAATCTAAACATAATGGCCTTTTTCTTGTATAGCATTATCAATGAAAATATCTAATTCTCAACAGTTTTAGCCTTTAGAAGAAATATTCACGAAGTTATACACACAAATTTTAGAATTCTAAGGGAATACCTTTGTATTGTCGTAGAGATGACAGCAGAAAGAATACTTAGTTTCTCTAGTGTGATTATTTATTTTCAAGCATGAAGGAAAAATCAAGTTATATATATGTACATATTCTTTAACACCATTTGTATATCATTGTGTGTACTTGATCTTTCATAACAGAAATTAAGTAACTTCAAAATCAATTAATGTGCTGTCCATTAAAATGATTTTAATCAAATTTAGGTATAACTTTATATAAATGTAACTTTCAAAGAAACTATAGTGAGTGAACTGATGTAAATATCCTTAAACAAGCAGTTAAATGTTGGCACTGATGTCTTTTGTACTTTTCTCTCTTAGAATTGGACCTTTTCATCCTTGTCCCTTAATCATTTAATTAATAGATTAAAAAAAAAAACATGAGAAATTAGGACTTGTCTGCCTCACACTTCTTTCATTGATTCACATGTCCAAAATGTGTACGTGTTTCGCTGCATTTGTTTGTTTAACTTTCCTTAATCTTGTTTACTTACCCCTTAAGTATACAATTTATATTCCCTCAATTTTTTTTTTTTTTTTTTTTTTTTATGGCACTTTCACTGTCAAAACCCACTTCTTTTGTTCTGGGAATGTCACTTTCCTGTAATCCTGAGTTTGGTTTGCTTCTGTTACGTCAGCCACTTGTCTTCTCTACAGGATCACTCCTTTCTCTGGTGATTCACAACTGCATAGATTACTCATGAAGACCTAATGGTGCTTCTTTGGTTTCAGCAACCCCTCAAATGATTTCTCATTAATGATCTATTCTCAAGGCCATCTTGCCATTACTGGTATAAGAAACACTTTTAGCATTTTATGTTTCTGGACTGCTGATATCTACCTTCCAACTTCTCAGTTCAGTCTTTAAAATTCCACCCTAGTACTTCTACAACAAAACACTGTCCATGTAGAATCTTAGCTGTATTTTTGATGTTCTCAGATGCCATTCACATCCTTTCTTCCATTCTTACCTATAACAGAATTCATGTTTTTTTTCCTTACAAAATAACTTTCATCTTTTCATGAAAGCCTTCCTGTGAATAACTCTGCTTCATCTGCAGTTGTACACACACATCGACCTTGGCTTCAGAAAAACAACAGAGTTGCAAGTTCTACTTGAAACTTACCACCATGAAATTCAAGAGGCTGCTCAGTGGCATCTAGCAACTCTACTGCTTATCCTTAGTAAGTAACTTCTCTAAGATGCCACTCATTCTCAAACTGCAAATAATTTTCTCTCTCATCACACAGCTAATGATTATGTCCAGTCTCAAGTAAAATATAAAATGAATATATAAATAAATATGATAATTCAGCAGAATCATAGGGCTTAAGATCAATATACAAGGGTCGATTGTATTCCTATAAAATAATAGTAGATGATATATATAGTAAAACCAAAACAATTCCATTTATAATAACATCAAGAATAAAATTGTTAAAATATATTTAACAGTAGATTTACACACTAAGAATTATAAAATAATATTGAAAGAAATTGAAATGTTTTAAAACTGTGAAGATGGTTGAACAACTCTATGAAAAAATTAAAAGTCCTTGTATTGAATAGTTTAAAAGAATGAATTATATAATATGCAAACTATATCTCAATAAACTTGTCAAAAATGAAAAAAAATTAAAGAAGACCAAAAATATGTAAATATGTAAAAATTTTCATATGGCAGTATTCCTCAAATTGGTGTGCAAATACAATGCAATCTTTATAAAAAATTTCAGCTTCCTCTTCAACAGAAATTAACAAGTTTGTCTTAAGATTAAAATGGAAGTAGAAGGAACTTTGAGTAGCAAAACAATCTTAAAAAAGAAGAGGGAAGTTGGAGGGTTTAAATGTGCCACTTTATAAAAGTCCACTTAGCTGCAATATAAGACAGTGTGGTGTCACTTAAACATAGAGATGTAGGTGAAATGTTTGCACTATTCTGTTAGATTAATAAAGCAAAATTGAGAGTCTAGAAAAAAATTCTTACATTTACAGCTAATTGGTTTTCAGCAAGAATGACAAGACTATTCAACAGGAAAAAAAAAAAAAAGGAAGAGAATAATTTTTCAACAAACAGTGATAGGATAACCACATGAAAAATGGATGATGTTGGATCCCTAACTCACAGCATACACAAAACAAACTCAAAAATGGATCACTGACCTGAATGTAAGAGATAAATTTATAAAATTATCAGAAAAAACAGTAGTAAATCTTTGTGACCTTTGGTTAAGTAATGGTTTCTCTGAATTATAACAAGAACATATAAATGATAGGTAAAAGACATCAGACTTTTTAAAATTGAAAATGTTCATGCTTCAAGAGACACCATTAATACAGTAAAAACATGGTAATAAAGTAAAATAAAATAATTGCAACCTGAATATCTAGGATGAAATGCAAGGCAGAAGAGAGAAAAAATGCTCACTGATTTTGAAAAAGTGAAAGCTTGTGTTCTTGATAATCGCCATTCTAATTGGGGTGAGATGGAATCTTAGGGTAGTTTTGATTTGCACTTTCCTTATTACTAGGGATGTTGAACATTTTTTCATATATCTGTTGATTACTTGTACATCTTCTTCTGTGAAGTGTCTGTTCATTTCCTTAGCCCATTTGTTGATTGGATTATTTGTATTCTTCGTGTAGAGTTTTTTGAGTTCTTTATAGATTCTGGAAATTAGCGCTCTATCTGAGGTATGGTTGGCAAAAATATTCTCCCACTCTGTAGGCTCTCTCTTCACATTTCTGATAGAACACAAGCAACAATAGGTGTTGGCGAGGATGTGGTGAAAAAGGAACACTCATACATTGCTGGTGGGGTTGCAAATTAGTGCAGCCACTCTGGAAAGCAGTGTGGAGATTCCTCAGAAAGCTTGGAATGGAAACACCATTTGACCCAGCTATCCCACTCCTTGGTCTATACCCAAAGGACTTAAAATCAGCATACTACAGAGATACAGCCACATCAATGTTCATTGCTGCTCAATTCACCATAGCCAGATTGTGGAACCAACCTAGATGCCCTTCAGTTGATGAATGGATAAAGAAACTGTGGCATATTTATACAATGGAATATTACTCCGCAATGAAGAATGATAAAATTATGGCATCTGTAGGCAAATGGTCGAAATTGGAGAATATCATGCTAAGTGAGATAAGCCAATCTCAAAAAACTAAAGGACGAATGATCTCGCTGATAAGCGGATGAGGACATATAATGGGGGTGGGAGGGGTTAGCATTAGGTTTAGGGTTAGGTTTAGAGTTAGGCTAAGGAGAGCGGTAAGAATGAAGGAAAGAAGGACTGTATAAAGGGAAAAGGGTGGGAGGGGTGGGGGGGAAGGGAAAAAAAAGAAACATCATTACCCTATGTAAACGTAAAAAAATAAAAAAAATAAATAAATAAATAAATAAAAACTGAAATATCTTTAGAAAAAAAAACAAAAAAAAAACAAAAAAAAAACAAAAAACAAAAAAAAAAAAAAGAAAAAGTGAAAGCAATTGAAAAAATATGCTCAAAATTTTTAGTCATTAGGGAAATGGAAACCATAAGATCCAACTTCTTGTACACTAGCATAGCTAAAATTACAAAAGGAAAGAAAAATAAAGAAAAGTTGGCCAAGATATAGGAAAATCAGAACCCAGCTATTGTTGATGTGATTGTAAAATGAATGAGTCATGTTGGAAAATAGTTTAGCATTTCTACAAATGTTAAACATGGTATTCTACATGACCCAGCAATTTCCTTTCTAAATATATAATCAAAGGATATTAGAGATATTTTCGGAAGTTCTAGCAGGGGAACACAGCTACTCATAAACCCTTGATGAATGAACAGTCTTTATCTGTGGGGAAGGTCATCTTTGATTGAATGAGCAACTTCAGGAGGGACACACATAAAGTGGTGAGGGAGAAAGTGGACTCCCACCCAGCCAGCCAGATCATCTCCATCAAACCTAGTGACTGATGGAGTGACAGATGTGACAGCCATGTCACCCTCACATCCAAGAAAATAAAACTTATATCCACACAAAAACTTGAATATGAACATTCATTTCAGAATAATTCATAATGGTCAAAATTTTGAAACCAACTATTTGTCAACAAATTAATGGATAAACAAAATATGATATATCCTTACAATATACAGTGTGGTATACTCAACAGAGAAGTAATAAAATATTGTTCACTCTGCAACATGGATCAACCTTGAAAATATTTCACTAAATGAAAGAAGCCAATTGCATGATGCCATACATTTTATGATTCTGTCTATATGAAATGGCTAGAATAGGAATCCATAGAAACAGAAATTTATTAGTGGTTACAAGGGCCTGAGGGAATGGGAGAAACAGGAGTTAGATTTGATGTTTTTTTAGTGAGTGATGAAAATGTTCTAAAGCTAGACAAAGAGATGTTTACATAACTCTGTGTGTATACTAAAAAATACTGAATTATAAACAGTGGATTTTATGGATATGAATTTTATATATTGTGTTAGTCAGCTTTGTGTTGTTGTGATCAAAATACCTAACAAGAATAACTTAGAGAAGGAAGTGTTTATTTTGGATCACACTTTCATAGGTTCAGTTCATGGTGGACCAACTCCATTGCTCTGGGCCTAAGGTGAAGCAGAACATCATGGTGTAAGGACATGGTGGAAGAGAACAGCTCAACCTATGGTAGCTGGGAAGAAACAAGAGCAAGGGGAAGGGGCCACAGAAGATAAATTTGTTCAGGATTCACCCCAAAGACTTGCATTCTCCAGTCACAATCCACGTGCCTTCAGTCACCACCCAGTCAATCCATTTGAACTAGGATAGACTGATTAGTTTACAACTCTTATAATCCAATCATTTTGTATTCTGAATGTTCCTTCATTAAGAGGAGATTTTGGAGGACACCTCTAACCCAAACAAGAACATATTTCTATAATTCTGTTATTAAATATAAAATGAAATAATCAAAGTGTCATCTAAACAAATCTGTTGCCTGTTTGTCCTACCTTTTACATTTTGCCTATCATCCTGTCAATATGGATGAAATCTCTTGGCTCCTTTCTCCAGTAAATACATCTACATGCATACTGGATTCCAGATTTATGGATCAAATGGACCAAAGAAATTCAGTTCCATGATTATATTTTTATCTTCTGCAGTATTATATTCTCCCACTTTAAATATTACTATTGAATTCTCATAAACAACCTTCCAATAAACCTAACAATCAACTAATAAAATTAAACTATATCACTTTCTCTAAACAACTTCAATTATTTGTTCAAGTTCATAGTAAAATCCCTCATAAATCATTATTTTTCACTGCAATCATCATTTTCTTAACTTTTTTTCTATTAAGCAAAATCAATTTAGACTGACTTTCTATTAATTCCAATGAAATGATTCATGTTAGTACCTGGGATGCCCTTGTTCCCAAAGGTTACTCTCTGTGCCTTATCTTCCTTTGAACTGAAGTCTCAGTGTCCTATAAAGCAATTTTTGTGATCTTTTTAAAACTTTCACATAGTACCATGATACCCTGATCTCTCTTACTTCATTGGCTTCTGTCCCCACTGTCTTCTTGTATTTCTCTTTCTATTTCCATTTCTAAATGTTGGCTTGCCAAAAGATTCAGCCACCTGCAGGACAGACTGAATGCCTTTATTGACCAGTTTCCCTTACCCAGACCACTAAATTTACTAGTTATATTTATATTTGCTTTTATACCTTTCAGCTAACAAAAATCAGCATTTTGAAATTTATTTGCATACAAACACTAAGCAGTGGATTTTGTCAAAATAATTTCCTGCTATCATTGTTTTATATGTAGCCTTAGTAGCATATGTAGAAATAAACTTGATAAATTTGAGATTATTATGGATTAGGAATCTAGATAAACCTTAAATTTTTATAGTTTATACAGTAATCTGTATATTACTGTTCAAATTTGACACCATTTACCTAAGACCTAACCAAACGACATAACAATATTTATAGCAAATGAAAGAAACAGGATTCATTTAGGAATTTTAGACTGTGGTTGGTTATAACTTCTTTTACTTTTACTTTTAAAATACATAAAAACAAAATTTGAGCACATAATGAGGGAAAGAGAGAAAAAGAATGGAAGAGAATGCAAAGAAATTAGACTAGTAAGGAAAACCAGGGGCACTGTCTTAGGGAAGGTGAAAGTTTAAGAATGACTGGGAAAAGCAGCACTGGGAAACTCAGAAACAATAATAAACTAAAAGGAAAGGTAAGACCAGAAAGCAAGAAAGCAAAGATTTCAAGAAAAAAAAAAAATATGCAAAGATTGAGAAATAAGAATAAAGGAAAAGTAACATCAATAAAATAACAAAAGTGGATTAATTCATTAACTCAGTATGTGTCTGTTGACCACTCTATGTACAACTCATTGTGCTAGATGTTGGGAGTAAGAAGCTTCTGTGAAAATGTCTTCATTTCAAAGAGTTTGTGAAATCATTAAAAAAAATTTTAATCTTAAAACATGTATGAGCTGAGTAAGAAGAAAGAAAATGACACATCAAAATGTGAAGAATGAAATGACATAGTGAAGAGAGGAAATGTAAATTTCTCACTCATGGTGATAGACTGTTGCCTATCAAGAGATTGAAAAAGATAGAACAAGAAATAAAAGATGGTTATATTTTTAATTAAATGAACTTGCTATTATTTTAAAATTGAAGAAATTTGAATATAGCTGTACAATGAGAGAAGGTAAAACATGAGATTAAAAGTGGTTAATTAATAAAGTCCTATGATATGATATGAAATAGTATGTGGAACACAGAGGTGGAATTAGCCTTCAGTAGAAAAGAGCCCTTCCTTTGACACAGTCCACAAAACTATCAATTGTAATCAAAAGAGGTACAGAAAAAAAAAAAATGTGTAGTCAGAGAACCAATATATTTTCCAAAGAAAAAAGTGGTGTTCTTAGTATTTTGTGGGGAACATGAGTAACTAGAATAGAGGAAAATTTATATATAGTGAAAGTTTGAAAAGCGTTGTTCTGCAAATAAGAAATAGAAAACCATCTTAAGTTTTATAATAGAACTAGAAAGAAAAGGGTGTGTGTAAAGAAAATACAGCATCCTTTGCAATATTATTTTAAGAAATGCAAGTAGTTCAGATCAAGAAGTGAAGGCCAATAATCAGATTGACCCAAAATGGTACCTTATTACACAAATTACATTTCACTAAATGTAGAAAATTGGTAAAGAAAAATTACATACTAATTGGAGAGATAAAGTATCACTGTTTAAATAACTAAATAATACAACATTTAAAAGGAATTTTATTAATTGAGTCATTATTTCTGCGTAGAGTCAAAAAATACTTAGTAAAATATGCTGCTGAAAAGGATTGATTAAGATTTGAATAAATAAAGAAAAATAACAAAGTGACAAAAATGTCAATCTATTTAATAAATGGAGTCTCCTCAGTTTGGTAAGCATTCCAAGGAAAACAAAGTTAGGCTCTTATATTACATAAAGCATATGCAAATATATGCACTCACATACACATGCCAGATTAACTAAAGTGTGCATTCTCAATGCAAATTAAGTCTATTAAGAATGGAAAAATACAAAAAAAATATAGCTTTGGGGAATGTGGATATCATCAGAAAGAAAAAATAAGAAGTTATATAAAGACATTAAAATGCAAATGGGGTGAAAAATATCATCATCAACAAGCAGTATGTTTCCGTAAGTGTGTGTCTGTGTATGTGTTTGTGGGTATACATTACCACAAACAAATACAACATATTGAACAGGAAAGACTGGGGAAACTTTTGCAGATATATTGCAGAAAATTTGGTAGTAACAAGTAACATTTATTTAGTGCATGTTGTGTCTTTGGAGGAGTAAACAGTAAGGTAAAGAATTCGGACCAGACTTCTAGCTCAATTATAATTAACTGTCATTGTTTTCCTAATTTGAATGAATAAATAAGTTTAAATATTAGTATAATTTTAAAATAAAGACAAAATAGATGGTAGCTCTAGTAAATCGAACTATCTGAGGAAATATGTGGTATGAGATAAGTAGAAATGAAAATTTAGAGAAGCCTGAAAGGTCAGCCAATACAGATACAAAGTGGGTGGTGATATGGCTCAAAATTGTTCCATTTTGGAGGCAACATTTAATACTATATATATTCATTTGTTCTTTTTTGTTTTGTTTGTTCACTCTTGAGAAGTTTCTGAAGTATTTGAGTAGAGATGTGAAATAATCAATGCAATTGTCTAAAAGCATCACTCTGACAGTGATGTCCTGATATACTGGAGTAAGAAAATACATGCTAGTGAGACCAGGTGGGAAGCAATAAAAGGTGGTAACAAAGGCCATTATTTTCAGTAGCATTTTAGTGTCTTGTAGCAACTGAAGTGATTTATCTTGTCAAATAGTAAGTAGTTTTAAAATTTCTTCAAAATTCACTTTTAATAAGAGAACAATGTTGATCTATATTTTAATCAAGTCTTCTAAGTCAACTGTATCTGAATTTTCATAGTATATCTGACAGGGAAAACTGTCTTCATAATTTTATAAAAGATTGTTCAGAAACAAAAATCTAAAACTCAGTTACATTTGTCTTTGAGGTTCATCAGTACTCTTCTGTGGTAATTTTGTGAAGGAAAATAAATTTGGTATTGAAAAAGAAAGGAACTGAGCCATTTAATCTTCTTATGTTGATAATTGCAAGCTACGATAATTCTTTACACTTTGTGCACTTAGTACTTAACCCTGGTAAGACTTAGACATCCTTGAACATTTCTGTGAAAATGAAGTTTTATTGTAATAAGTGTTGTTTTGTGATGAAAACTGTACTTTTATTTTACCTCTCAATAAATATGTATCTTCCATCTTTAGATTATCAGATGGCTATTTTGACAAAAATGCACACAATATTCACATATCCACTTTTTAATACCATATGTCTAGACTATACTCAGAGTAAAATGCTTTAACAGTGGAAACCATTGAACAGATTTTCTATTTGTGGATTTTAATAGGTAACGATAAAAAGAATCAGCTTTTTTTTAAGGATTAAGCAAAGGATTGGGTATGTATTGTATTAGAAAATCTTATTTGCATATAAAACATACGCAGTAACAGGGTATGAAAAATATAATTTTACAAAGAATAACAAAATATTTCTATGCTTATAAATACAAAAATGAAGAGAGAACATCTGGTAGTGAAATTCTATCTATATCCATTCACATTTTAATATCTACATTAAAGGAAAATATGTATTTTAATAATGTATTTTATTCTCAAAAACAACAGTTGCTACTGACAGGAATAATACAGCAAGCCAATTAAAATGTTTTAGAAAGTGGCTTTTGTTTCCATAGTTCAAGAATTTGAAAGAAGGCTTTTGCAATTTATCATGAATTTTGTAGAGGAAGAGGAAGTTCAAGTTGGTACTTCTCCATGTCTATCTCCTTTCAGGTTGGACAGGACCACCATCTACCTATTCATCCAGCATCAGATTTAAGACCTCTTTGAATGAAAGCTTGCATAGATCTTTCCCTATTTCTCTTTCATATAAATAGAAACCATGGAGAGACAACATCCTCACCCTTTGCAGGATTATGTGGGTTTAAAAATATTGCTGGTGTTTTTTCTTTAATAAGACATCAACATACAAAATAAAACTGCCCCAGTGTCCTTCATCAACACTTCCAATGACTCACTAGTGAGTGAACCAGAACACATTTCCACCATAAGCCGAGTTTAGGCTGGCCTGATTCTTGGATCATTCAGGAAGGCTACATCCATGAGATTTATTTTATCATAACCTGATGTGCTTCCACTTCTTTACATTTTCTGTCTCCACACTTTATGCATTTTCAGAACTAAAGAAGAACTAATTGCTAATAAGGAATAAGTCAAATTCAGATTTAACCTGAAAATGAATTGGAAATTTACTTATTTAAATAAGATACTGAGACACAGATGCAGATCTATTTGAGTTTTTGTATATTCTTATGCAAATTCTTACACTGTGCATTCACTATACTACTTTTTTATAGAAATTCTTGCAAGTCAGACAAACAGAATACTTGAAAATTGTGTTCCTTTTTCTGTATTTTTCCACATATTTACTTGGAAAAGGTAAATTTCTCCTACTGGAAGAGTTAGACTGTACATTTAATAGCATTTAATAGCATGAATGGAAATATATTGTTTTTTTTTCTATTTTGTTTTTATATAGACATACAAAATTGATTTACAAGTTATTTTTCAGTGTCTTAATTGAATAGTAACAAAATCAAGCTTAATTGAATTGTAACAAATATCCATATTGAAAATACTAAGCTAAATATTAAAATTTAATGGACTTGTGAGGGAACTTTTGGAAGAGTGAATTGATATGAACCATGACTATGCAGTGAAACATAAAGGTACACTCCATTCAGTTATTTTTACTTAGACTTTCATAACTGAAATTACAGACTCCATTTTTGAAGTACAAGGGGTTAACTTCAAAGCATCAGTCACTATCTACCCTGGAAAGGGGTGGCATGTGTACTCAACCATACCATATTCAGATATTCTGATAGTGACTTGATAGGCATGTGAACATGAGAAACTTACATGCAAACTTGCAACTAAAACTTACAAAAATACAAAGAGAAAACATTCTTCAGTAAAAGTCATCTGGGAATTATAAATACATAAATTGAAAGTTATGAATAATGCAAAATGGTTCACAAACTAAACAAAATATCAGAAAAATATGAAAAATACCAGAAAAATTATGAAAAACTAAGACATATGAAAGAACTCTTCCAATACAATTTATAAGTTTTGAAATTAAAATATGAATTAATAATGGAGCATTTCTACATAAAGAATATTTAATAATGAAAAAATTTTCAACTAACTAGCAAGAAATGACAGTTGTAAATTTCAATACATGATTCAAATACATAAACAAACCTAAAAAATATAAATGTGAAACACAAAGCCACAATTTTATTGGGACATTTTTAACTTCACTTTCAGCAATTAAATGAAAATTCAGAACATTTAAGGAGTGATATTTTGGAACAATATATGAACACTTCAGTCCTTGACTTTAAAAAAATTGCTGTGGTATTTTATATAAAGAAAAAGACCTGGACGATAATGCAATTTTTTCCTAAACTTCCAAAATCTTTATTAATATTGACAATATGTGACCCATAAAGTAAATATAAGTAATTTTCAATGAGTAAAGAAATTAAAATAGAATAACTTCCAGCCATTTTAGAGACCTAAGAGGAATAAATACATAAGAAAAAAAAAAGAAAAAAGGAAAGGAAGAATGAAAGAGAGAAGAAAGAGAAGGCAAAAGGAAAGAGGAAGATGAAGAATAAGAAGGAGGAGAAAAAAGAAAAGAGAGATATGCTGGGGGCCATCTAATGAGTTGGGTGTGAACTGAGTCAGTTCCAGTCATTAGGTAGGGAAGTTGCTGTCTTCGGAACTCCCAGGAGGAAATCCCTTGGTGTGAGAATGTCACTTCATGCTGTCAGTCCCAACCTTCTGGCAGCTCACGTTCAACTACAGCCTCCAGGAGATGGGTGTGGGCTGGCAAACTCCAGTCAACCTGTTTACTGCAAGACCCCTGCCACACCAAGAAACATACACGGAAACAAGGGCCCTGTCACTGAAACCCTATCCCTGCGTTTGATGTACTGCCCCTTAAGTAAAGAATTGGGCCTTTTCTAGTTGTTCAGTTCCAGTTCCTATAAGGCCTGGAAGACCCATCAAGCGCTCTGTTTTTGAGCGGCTTCTGGTGTTCTCAGAGGACTGGAAGATATTTGAGTTCTGGCCAGTTACAATGTAAAATCCACACTCAGGGCCTTCAATGGAGTCAGCAGGTCTGCACCCTACTCTTGAGACTAACTAGTGCTAACAGTAAAACTAATCTATGCTATGACAAAAAATTAAACATCTATGTGGTAAGTCCAAAAAAAATCATTAAAGTAATTTTAAAAAAGAAAACAAAATGGCAATAATAATTCTTTAAAAAATAACCAAAACAAAGACAAAAAAAAAAAAAAGACAAAACAAAAAAATAGTAACTTAATGGGGGTAAAGAAAATCATACAAAGAAACTCAAAAGGATCTCAGAAAAAAAGGATGAAAAACATATACATGGCATATATAGAAAACAGAAATTGGAGGATTTAAATCCAATAATATCAGTAATTAAATTATGTGTAAAGTGAATGTTCCAATTAAAAAACAGTTTGATGAATTATGAAAGACATAGAAGTTAGAATTTCAATCTATATTATTTGCAAGACAATGACAAATATAAGGACACATTGTTGCCAGGCATAGGGGTGCACTCCTGTAATCCCATGGACTCTGGAGGCAGAGGTAGTAGAATTGGCAGTTCAAAGTCAGCAATTTAGTGACACCTTAAACAACCTAGTGAGACCCCATCCCAAAATAAAAATTAAAAAATGAATTTAAAAATATTAAATAAAATAAAAAAGAGCTAGGGATGTGGCTCAGTGATAAAGCACCCCTGAGGTCAATTGGTGGGGGGGGAGGGATGAGGGGGATGGGGGAAAGGCAGGGAGACAGAAAGAAAGACACATTGTTTATAAATCAATAAGTGAAAGAAAATACACCATGTAGATACCAATCCTAAAATAATACTAGGGTAGCTACATTAAAAGGAAACATTCAGAGTAGGAAACATTATTCTGAGCAAAAAGACATTTCATGATAGAGCAATGGATTGACTGAAATAATTAAGTAATTTTGAATGTATGTGCAACCAATGAGATTCAAACTTTGTGAAACAAAATTGACAGAACAGTATACAGAAAACGAGTAAGGGTATTCACTAGCTGGCCAGCACCCACTTGATATGTATACAGCAATCTGTCAATCACATTCTTTTTATAATGTCAACCTTTTCTAAGTCTTTAAAAAGTTCTCCATAAATTTAAAAATGTTTGGTAACATGTACAGTATATTCTCTGATTACTATAGACGTAAACTAGAACTGATAGTACAAAAAAAAGGTCTGGGAAACCAAGATATATAAAAATTAAAAATAGTGCATTATTAAAAAACTCACAGGAAAAGCAAGAAATTTCATCAGAAATTATGTAACATTTGAAGGGAACAGATATCGAAAACTTTGCTTTGTAAGTAGTGTTTGTAGTAGAGAAAATTTTAAAAATAAAATGCTTATACTCACTTTTTGTCAATTTACAGGAAAAAAAACTCATTCTTCTACCAAACTAACTAAAAGTTAAATAATATCTAAATGGTCATAGATGAAGTACAAAATTTAATTTATAACAAAACAAAAATATTCCCACAAAAAAATCCTTTAAAGTACATAGAATTTAAGAAAAATCCGATTAAACATTTCTTGTACTTCCATACCAACTTTCAGAAAACAGAAGAGAGGGAATAATTTCCAACTTGTTATAGAGCCAAGTACAATATTAATGCTAAAACCTGGCAAAGACATTACAAAAAAAGCCATCAGTATTCTGACATCATGGAGATATTTCTTTGTGGGTTGAAAAATACATACAATTTTAGAACTATTTTCCCCAGTTCTCTCTAAATGGTCTTTACCAAAGTAGTCTATGCCTCAATTAAATAAAATGAAATCTTATTTGAGAATCTTCTTATTAAGTCTTTGTCATAGGCAGAATAATGGTTCTCCAAAAATATTCACATTTTAATTCCTAAAAAAAATCTGCATATATATGTATTATATATATTACACATGTTACATATACATACCTGTGTTACATATATTACATATACATACTTACACAGAGGCACACACACACACACACATATATATGTATGTATATTTACTACCTTACATGACAAAATGTGATTAAATTATGGATCCTGGGATGGGAAGGTTGTGCTGGATTTTTCAGTGGGCCAGTGTAAACATGATGGTATTTATAAGTAAAAGAGTGAAGAAAACTTTCAGGAAGGGAGACATGATGATAGAAACAGGTTGAACTGAGCAAATGAAATGCAAAAACCTCTGGAAACTGGTAAAGGCAAGGGAATGAATTCTCTCCAAAAGCCTCTAAAGTGAAAGGTACTTTGACAATAATTTGGTTTTAACCTAGTGAGACAAATTTTGGATTTCTGACTTCCATACCTAGGACAATACATTTGTGCTGTTCTAAACCAAGTTGCAGTAATTTGTTGTAGCAGCAATAGCAAACTAATGCAACTCCAACCAGAACCAGGGATCCTTGATATATAAGATGAAACTTTAAGACTTTCAAGGGAATTATAAATATCCTCATTAAAAAAAAGAAAAACTCTAAGTATTTCCTCTCACTAAGGAAACAATAAACAATTGAACACCAATGTCTAACGTGTTGAATTTCAATGTATTAATTCTAAATTTTTCACCAAAAACTTAAATATAGAATCACAGAGCTAAAAATGTATTTAATATGGATTAAATTAGTCTTATATAGGAATAAGAATAACTAAATATAAAATTAGTTGTAATTGTAATAAAATGTGATTTCTATACAATATCAGTTATAACGTATATTTCCCTAAGAGTTGGTCACTGAAATGTACCTTATAATTTCTTGTTAAATACATGTCCATTGAAGAGATTGTAACCAAATAATCTGTGATAAGTATAAGCCTTTCAAAAATTCTTATCATGTTATAGTTCTAAGATCACTTATTGAATTAGGTCTTATGTATAGTCCTTAACTCTACGATAGCTGAAAGAGAAGTTAAATCCTAAATTTGCACATATGCTAAATGGTTGACTTAATTTTCCCTCTATCTATTATAGCATCCTAGAGTTTAAGCATGTAGAGATAAAAATAGTTTCACGAAAGACTGATTCTCAGATGTTCCATACCACAACTCTTTTATTTTTTAAACCTATATTTTCAAATACCTTCACAACTCAAGTAAATATAATCAAATAACAGCCTTAATGACTTGATAGGTATTAATCAGATACCAACTCTATGTTCACCAAGCACTATGATAGGTTTTGTGAATACGATGCTTGTACATTCCTCAGAAAACTCATGTTGTAACTTTTATATCTGGCACTTAGCTGAAAATTCTATAGCCAGGATATAGTGAGCACTTGTACAGCATCATCCAATAAAAGATCCTAAGTTTGAAAATAAAAACCAAATATGCTTATGAAATTGATGAAACACCTAGGAGGAACCACATTGCTGGATGCCATTGTTAAGGACACAAAAAATAAGTAATCAATCATGCCACCATCCAGGAAAATGCTAAATCTTTAAAAACCCTATGGGAACTGTCTTTGAAGCAAATATCCAATGGAATTTCATTATTCTAAAACCTCTCCATTAAGAGTGTTTATTTGTTTTTCTCCTCAGTGTATTTTCTCTTAGCTCTCTGTTGCAAAACTCTCATACTGATTATTTGTTTTCACAGTAAAATATTGAACTGGAAGCATTCTCACAATCTACTCTTGTTCTAAATTGCTGTTGACATTTATCTACTTGGCATACATAATTGCCCTAATCTCTACCTAGACCTCCTAAATATCCTGCTGGACTAAACTGAATTTAAAATACAATGAATTCAAATACTGCTGAGATTTTTAACAGGTTTACATTGACACCATTAGTGCCTGACATAATATTTCTGATAGGCTATTTATTTCATCAATTATATTTGGCAGTTTAATTTTTGACATGGTAGAACTATATTAAAAAAGATATTTATCTCCTAATTAGAAATAATAGTAAATATAAGATATATGCATTTTTGTTTTTGTTTCTTCCTATAAAAGTGTTCCAGTAACAGTTATATTTTCATTGTATGATGATTTTTCATTTTATAATAGAAGAAATACAAATTAAATTACTATTTTCCATTTGGGGGTATATTGAGTAGTTTCTTGCTAATGAATATTTTGGCTAGTTTTAGGAGATACCTTTTGTTTCCAAATTTTTAATGTAATCAGTTTTCATTTTCTGTTTTATCATGGTCATCATTTCCAGTACCATTGCTAAATAGAAACCATAAATTTCTAATTCTTTCAAGAAAAGAGAATATTTGGTGTCATTTACAAGCTAAAATGTAGTTAACAAGAAAAGCTTTTTGTAAAATCAAAATTCAAAAGTTATTTGGCTATAGTTGGAAGATTTTCAGCTTTTCAGCTTTGTTTGGTATAAGTTTAAGTGTGATTTCCCTTATGGGATCTGTTAAACTGCCACCTAATTTTGTATGGTTCATATATCAAACATTTTTGTTTTGTTTTATAATTTCAATGATTAGGAAAAAATCCAGAGTAATGTTTTCTGACAAATAGAAATGATATGAAAATCATGTTGATGTCTATGTTTTATTGGAACACAGCAAATCACATCTGTTTGTTGTCTGTAACTAACTTGCATTATAGTATTACTGCTGAATAGATGTTATATACTGTAGTGTCCAAAATGTCTTAAATATTTACTATTCTGCCTTACATGAACTATTTGTCAATTCCTAGTTTGAAATACAAAGAAGACCTTGCCTTCTATGCATTCCATTTGTTTTTGAAACTAGAATTAAAATTGACAAAGTTAAAATTGGAATTTATTTTAAAAATACAGATTGTCTAGGGATGTAGCTCAATTAGAGTGCCTACTATTGAGCCATGAGTTCAATTTCCAGGACAAGATAAAAGAAAGGAGGAGAGACAAGGGAAAGAGTAAGGGAAGGAAGAAAGGAAGGAGGAAAAGGAAGGGAGGGAGGAAGGGAACTGGAGCAGGGAGGAGGAACAGAAGAAGGAAAGAATACAGAGATGATTTATAAAATTAAAGGAAAAGAATCTGCTGACTTTGAGAAAGATACCAGAATTTCAGGGTGAGCAGTCATTTCAAAACTACCTTTCAATCTCCCAACTCATCTGCTCAATTTCATTTACTCTACTTAGAAAAGACTCCTTTGCTTCTTCAGGCCTCATAAATGTTTTTTACACATAAATGCACTTCACATGTTCCACACCTAACATATGTACTTGCTATGTGCAGGCTCCTGAGTTTATGTATTACTCATCAAGCCACCCAAATAGAGATCAACTTTTTCTTGGTCCCAATTCAAAATGTCTACAATATTACTAATTAGACAAAATGTACTTGGGTTTCCTTCTGTAGTCCAAGTAACTATGTTTAAAAACACCCCCACCAGTACATCAGCATGCATACGGAAATAGGCATTCCTCAGATTATCATTGTTTAGTACACCATGCAGTATACTAATCTAACAATAAAATTAATATTGGAAACAATGATTATATCTCTACACACATAGATAAAAGTATGATAAAGATTTCAAATTATTTTGAGATTCCTTCAGGTTTTTTTTTTTATGAAATCAAACAGGATATTATTGTAAATACCCAAAGTACTTGATCAAACTTGAAGCCCACTATATTAAAAAATATAAGTACAAATATTCTAATAATATTATATTTGATTTTTAATATTGATAATAAATGCCCAAACTTTTTCTATAATGCTGCTCATTTAAAGCTTAGCAAAATTTGACGTTATACATTTGCAAAAAAGTGTGACTTTTTAAGTTAGGCTATTTCATGATTCATGCACATTTAACCTTGATGTTTTCTATCTATTCACTACTTTTCAATATTTGAATAGAACTTAGTTCTTCCTCATATTTACATTTGCTTGAATGATTTCCTTCAAATTAAAGACTTGCATGTTGCTTTCTCAATTTCATTCCAGTGGTTTTAATATCTTCCTTAACAAACTTCATCATAGCAACAGCTCAGAGTTTGGCATGTTTTGACATAAAGATATATGGGTTTGTTAAAGAATCAGCTGCTTTTCTGGATAGGACAGCATAATTAACCATTAACATGTAGGTCAAAAGACGCTTGGAATGATATTTACTCTTAATAAATTTGACATGCTTTTACAGATATAATGAAATATATTTATTTTGAAATTTTCAGTAGTATGATTCAAGATTTCTATTTCAAATATCAGTTTAATATTTCACAGTCCATTTTACCTATGCAAATTCAGAAAGATAACTTTATTTTAAGGAATATGAAACGAAGGAAGACATGAACCATGTTTTTATTGTTTGTATCTAGAACATGTGTTAAAGGCTTGGTTCCCAACTGTTGGCACTAGTGGGAGATGGTTGAAACATTAGAAGGTGGAACTTAGTTGGAGGAAGTAGGTCACTAGTTGCATACCCTGGAAGTATATTTTGTCTGGGGCCCTTCACACACACACACACATTCATTCCCCACCCCTTCCCCCTAACGTCTCCTTTTTGAACTCCGTAAGGTGGACAGCTTTGTTCCCCACAAACTCCTTGCTGTGATGTTCTGCCACACCATCACCCAGAAACAAAGGAGTCAAAGGACTGTGGACTGAAATCTCTGAAACTATGAGCCAAAATAAATATTTTCTTTTTTAATTTGATTTTCTAAGGTATTTTGCCACAGCAACAAAAACCTGATTAACATGTATATGATGCTATTTATGCATGAATATCATTCATAGGTCATTGTATGCCTATGGGTATTAGCTCAAAAAGCTATCTTTGTGTCTCCTACTATATTGCAAGAAAGTGTTTCTCAAAACATAAAGTTGATGAAGAAAACTAAGGTTGTATGTTTTACTATTTTTTGTCTGGTGTATATTTCCCTCTGTGATTGATTTTGGGACAATGGCTAGAGCTATAGTGCTTGATATAAAGGAATGACTTTCAATGTTTTTGTCTATGACTAATTGTAAGAAATAAATTTTATACAGTGATGCAGAGTAGACAATGTGATAGGTATGCACATGTAAACTAGGGAAAACAATTTTCCTGAGACGTTATAATGTGATGTATTTTGGTTCCAACTTTATTTCATACTCTTATTTTCTATCCTATGCTATTTCACTTTATAATGCTGATTTGAGACCCACTAAATAAATTTCATGAAATTCAGTATGAAAAATACTACTCCAAAACTATTGAGCTAGAGGTCTATATAGATTCTGGAGCATCACTGCCTCAAGCATAACTTTAATGAGTTGACTTACTATATTTTATCTTCCATTTTGAGTAGTCCAGGTTTTAAGGAGAAAAAGAAGTATTGAAGTTTATACAATGTAGAGACGACTGGCAACCATACAATCACATGGACTTTATTCACTGTAGTATATGAAAGACATTTAACCATTAGAGACTTCAGAAACTCGACCTGGGCTCCCTGGAAGCTAGAAAGCGCTATGCTACTCCAAAAGGAAAGGAAGTGACATTTTTTAGCTGTAGAATTTTGACATAAGTCATCCATTAAAAAAAAATAAACTAAAAAAATCTTTTACTCCCATTCAACTTTGAAGAATACAAATTTTAATAAGAAGTGAAATTTCCCAGCCAAAAATGAGGAGGAATATAGTGAGAGAGATATTGCTAATTTATTAGACCTGTCACTTACATTTCCACTCCCACTATGACATCGTTTTAAGTGTCAGTGAAGCATGAGGATGAAAGACTTTTGAAGCAGTATCAAAGAAAAGTAAGTTCTTTGACACAGAGTACAGGTATCTGAATTTAATATTTTCAGAGCTTTCACTTTCAACACTCATTCATAACAAACCATAGTTTATTGGTTATGTTCACACTTTTGTGAAAATAATTTTAATTACTAAAGCATTTCTGAATGTCACTGAATGCAAAGATGGTCTATCCAACAAACTAAACAAACAATTGTTTGTTAAATTTGTTTAAAGTCATTGAAATGCCTATATTAAACTGAAAGTAAAATTTTCAATATTAAAATTCTGTTCAGATATATAAATTTAATTTCAACAAAATTTTACGTTATTTAGAAAAAATACAATTTGAAAGGGCTGTTCTGCCTTTGTAAACATATACATATATGTATACATATATATAATTGTTTGAATTTAATTTTTTATGTGTCCCAAAACTCTTATTGCAATTAATGGCTGTATAAAATGATATGTTTATGAAAACCATAATTTATCCAACTATTCATCTATGGAGAGATATTAATTTTGTATGTATCCTTATTCCATGAATGCTTACTATGATAGTTCTATACAATATATTTACAGAATTGCCTTTGTTTTGTGGTATAAATTTTGAGAAATGGTATTGTTAGATTGAGTTGCAAATGTGTGTGTGTGTTTAATTAAATGTTACTAAACTATTTTCTAAAAAGACCTTGAAAGTTCATATTTTAACCACATTCAAGGATAATTTTATTTTCCCCACATTTTCAACAATAGGTGTTACTGTCAATTTTTTTTTTTTTTTGGTTAATTTTATTGGTATAAATTGATCTATCTTTGATATTATCATTTGCATTTTTGTATATTTTGAGGATGTTGCCTAATTACCTTTCTTAATAAATCAGCTTTTATAATTTTTGTTCTATACAGCCAATAGTAGAATATTTTTTCATAGAAAGTTACTATTTATTAATAATTCAGAAAATTTGGATTATATATGTAATATTTCTATAATTTTAATAAATGATACAATTATTTAACTTACATATTATATAGAGTACCTGTGTTTAAAAGTTCTAAAATTTTGTCTATAAAATATATACATTTTTTTCCTCCAGCTTTGGGAATACTATCATCATGAAAATATTCCTGTCAAACCTATATATTCTTATTTTACTTTCATTTATAAGTTTTTTCTATGATATGGAATAAGAATATAATTATACATTGGAAATGATTAATACTAGTCTTTGCCGGCACCATTTATATAAACACAAACATTATATTTAAATAACAATTATGCTATGTTCAAAATTTTGTTGTATAATGATAGCAATTATGTATTTTTTATACTGTTCAGCTGATTAATGAAGATATTTTGATGAGTATATTACAAACACTCTG
This sequence comes from Sciurus carolinensis, assembly GCF_902686445.1. Lineage (NCBI taxonomy): Eukaryota > Metazoa > Chordata > Mammalia > Rodentia > Sciuridae > Sciurus > Sciurus carolinensis. Next base: position 96,044,601 of record NC_062224.1, read on the forward strand.
ACTTCATAAAATGTTTTTAGGCAAAGGTAGATATTCTTTTCTGTTTTTGTTGGTTTTCCTGGTTTCCCTGTTTAGCTTAAAGTGTGTCTGTTTTTATTAAGTCAACAAAATTATTTAGTTGTCATTATAAATAATTAGTAAACAAAGTAAATTTAAGTAGGAAGTAAATTTTATGATAATAATTTTTTCTTCACAAAAACAACAGTATATTTTCCCATTTGTAATTTTTTAAATCTAAAAATTTTATTTTTATTGCACATTCACCTCAAATTGCTTTTAAATCCTAACTTTTGAATATGTAATATTTTCATTATCAATTTGTGCTATTTTTTTCATTTCTATTTTGGGGTTCTTGTTTTAATATGGAAAGAAAATACTATTTTGTGTATATTTTTGTCCTAAAAGTTTTAAGATTTTAGTTATTTCTTTCCTAATAAATTCTTTTGGTTTTCTAGATACATAATTTAAATCATAGAAATACCTTTTTCTCACTCTTATAAATGTTTCTTTCTCTACATTTTAATTTGTTAGAACTCCTCCCATAATATTGAATAATTATATTCTTTGTTCTTATAAAGTATTGCTCTTACAAAGTAATTGCAAAGTATCGGATCACATTCTAAGTCTGATACTTCCATAGGTGTATAAATTGAGTGCTAAAAAAGTAATTTGGAATAAGCAAAGTTGCATAGCACAGGTTTACTTATAATAAATAGTTAATGCTGTATAGTTATATTTATTTTCTTATTATTACAGAAGAGAGTCTTTGTTTGGGATGCTTCAGTGTTATTTGTTTCAGGGATATTTTATTGTCCAAACTTGCATTGCTCTAGTTTCTCACTGTCTGACCTATCAGTTTCTGTCAGAGAAGGGTTGGTGTTAATCAATGTAATAGTGGATATATATCTTCTCCTTTCAATTCCAGAAGTACTTATTTCATATATTTATGTACTTTCATGTTATGCTTCTAGGTGCATATATTTTTACAACTGTTTTGTCTTCTTGGATAATTGAATCCTTCATCATTTCATATTGTCTCTATCATTTTTTCTGAAATTAAAGTAGCTATACCAGCTCCTTTTTTTTCCATTTTTAAAAAACAATCCAAAACCTTATTTAATAGAATGTTCTTCATGACAACTATTGAGAGGTAAACAGAATCTGGTGTAAAGTAGTTCATTCTGATGATTAAAGGCAGTTTCCTGATACCTTCTCAAACCCTAACAGATTTTCCTAGAAATCTATGGATAAGAGGGGACTCATATTCATCCCTTTCCAAATGACTCCCTCTGGAAGGTTTTTTCACAGGACTGGCTCTGGGAAGTAACAACTTCCTTGTAGGCTATTTTGGTGTGGACAGTTTTCAGCTGTGCACTTTGCAATCCACCACGTCTCCTGTCTCATGTCTGAAAAGTGTTTCAGTCCATGTTCACTTCACTGAGGGTCAGTGGTGTTCAGAGGCTCCATCAAGGTGTGACCCTTTGACAACAGTAATTGGTCTCAGTTTAATGGCCTCCTTGCTGATTCCAGAACCATGGCAGGTGTTCACCAAATCATTAACATTCTTATAGGACTCAGGAGCCTTGTACATAACCAGTTTGGGTGGAACAGCATGAATTGTAATTCTCATGTCTGCCAAATTGTCTAAGATCCTGGAAATCTAAATTATGCTGAGAATTTGCTTAGAAAGATACTCCATGATGGGATGTCCCATCTCAGTCATACTCTACTGTGCCAGTAAGAACATAACTACAGGTTTCCATGATGCCACCAGTCAGTCCCAGCTGTCCAGTGAATTGGTGGTCAACAGTAATAAGGAGGTGGTACAGAGGAAAAACATGGTGGATGCCTTCCTTTGCACCAACAGCCTCCATTCCTTTCCATCCACCACATTTTGCTCTACTTTGACAATGTCGTGAGAAACATCGTAGATCACATACAGGTCCAAGTCATCAGGACCTTGGTGAGAGCCTAACGGGTTGAAAAGGTCACAGAAGAGCAGTAGACCCAGACATAGTTCTCGACTATTATTGTTCCCTTTAGGTGTTCCTGAATCTCTGCAGACACAATTCGAGCACAAGTCAAATGATGGTCATTGACTATAATCTTATCTCTCTTCATGGTCTTTTCCATGGGTATCAGTGCATCTGTGGCTACTTGATGGCCCCAAACTCTGCTTCCACTTTGTAGACCCTCACATACCTGTCTATTTGGATTGTTGCCCACATTTTTAGCAACATAATCATTGAAAATCTCATCCACAACATGGATTTCTTTTTTGTTGATTTTTTATTTGTACTTTTTAGTTATACATGGCAATAGAATGTAATTTGACATATCATACATACATGGAGTACAACTTCCCATTTTTGTCTTTGTACATGATGTGAAGTTACACTGGTTGTGGATTCATATATGAACATAGAAAAGTTATGTCTGATTCATTCTATTGTCCTTCCCATTCCCATCTCCCACTTCCTTCCCCCTACTCCCTGTGTCCAATCTAGTGAACCTCTACTCTTCCCTTTCCCTACCTAGTGTGAGTCAGCATCTGTATATCAGAGAGAACATTTGGTCTTTGGGTTTTGGGGACTGACTCATTTCAATTCGCATGATAATCTTCAGTTTCATCCATTTACTGGGAAATGCCATAATTTCATTCTTCTTTATGGCTGAGTAATAATCCATTGTGTATATGTACCACAGTTTCTTTATCCATTCTTCTGTTGAAGGGCACCTAGGTTGGTTCCATAGCTTAGCTATTGTAAATTGAGTTGTTGTAAACATTGATGTGGCTGTGTCACTAAAGTATGTGGATTTTAAGTCCTTTGGATATTTGCCAAGGATTGGAATGAGTCAAATGGTGGTTCCATTCCAACTTTGCTGAGGAATCTCCATGCTGCTTTACAGAGTGGTTGCACCAATTTATAGTCCCACCAGCAATGTATAGATGTATCTTTTTCCCCTCATCCTCATCAACATTTATTGTTACTTGTATTCTTGATAATTGTTATTCTGACTAGAGTGAGATGAAATCTCAGTGTAGTTTTAATTTGCATTTCTGTAATTGCTAATGATGTTGAACACTTTTTCATATATTTGTTCACCAATCATATTTCTTCTTCTGTGAAGTGTCTGCTCAGTTTGTTGCCCATTTTTTGATTGGGTTATTTGTTTTGTTTTTTTTTTTATGTTATGTCAGTTCTTTATATACCCTAGAGATTAATGCTCTATCTGAGGTGCAGGTGGCAAAGATTTTCTTCCATTCTGTAGGCTCTCTCTTCCCATCCTTGATTGTTTCCTTTGCTGTGAAGAAGTTTTTAGTTTGATACCATCCCATTTATTTATCCTTGATTTTACTTCTTGCACTTTAGGAGTCTTGCTAAGGAATTCGGTTCCTAAGCCAACATGATGGAGATTTGAGACTACTTTTTCTTCTAGTAGGTGGAAGGTCTCTGTTCTAATGCCTAGGTTCTTGATCCACTTTGAGTTGAGTTTTGTGCAGGGTGAGAGAAAGTGTCTAATTTCATTTTGATACAAATAGATTTCCAGTTTTCCCAGAACCATTTCACAACATGAATTTCTGCATAATTGTTTCCTGCTTCCAGGGTCCCCAGATAAGGAAGGACTCTTTTTTGGCCCTCACTAAGACATTGTTTGGGTCAGCTTGCAGCATTATTCCAACTCCTCATAGTGATCCTTACCTCGAGTCCAGGCATAAACTTCTCTTAGGAACCAGTCCATACCCATCTCCAAGGCCTCCTCCATGTCTTGGGTATTCATTGGAATCACACCTTTTGATTTCATTCCAACAGAAATGTGGTCAAACATAGCTTGATATATTGGTACTTCACAGGCTGAAATTCACTTTTCTCTAAATTGGTTCTTAGCAAGTAGACTCCATAGTTGATGTCAACTCCAACACTACCTGAGGATACCACTACTTCAGGGTCATTCATATCAAAGACATGTGACTTCTGATCCTAATAGCAATCCCACAGCCTGAATGGACACCAGGAAGCCTAATATATGAATGAACGATCCCAGGTAAAGGCCTCAGGTTGCCAATCTATTTCAAGACTGGTAGGAAGTCACCAATACCACCACCTCCACAGTCACGCCCTAATTCCTCAAGTGGTAATGACTTCAGAGCATCATTCACATGGAAAATTCCTTCAACCTGCATGTTGGGCACAAAGCCCTTCTTGCAGCCCTTCTCATGCAGTTTTTATTGATTTTTTTTTTGATTTTCCAGAACTGTTGGTCATCACTCATGAAAACTCTGAGCCTAATTCTGAAGACTACTTTTTTTTAGGGGGCAGCATGATAATGTATTTCTCCCTAACTTTGATTATCTGAGTTTTTCATATTTAAATTTAATTTACTGTACTTGACTATTTTTTAAACTTGTAATTTCAATCTACCTTTTACTATAGTTTATAGGGTGAACTCTTTACTTTAAAATGACTAATAATATAATTAGATTAATAGTTACCATATTTGTAATTGATGGGTACTTGTTGGCCTTTAGTCTTAAGTCTTACTGTTTTTTTAAACTTAAATATAAGTGCATATATATATATATATATTTACTTATGTTCATTTTTAATTTGTCAAGAGTAAAAAGAATAAATTTGAAAACAGTGACCTACAAAATTAAGTGGAACAAGTAATAATTGAACAGAAGTTATATGCCACAAGTATTATTAGGTTTTCTTGTGATAGAATATTTATGATTTTAATATGTTTATTCAAATTAAATTTATTTTAACTGACATAAAAACAAAAATTGTACATATTAATGAGGTATCATGCCATGTATCGATATATGTATGCATTGTATAATGCTTGAATGAGGTTAAACATATCTCCTCAAATATTTCTTTATGGGAAAAATTCAAAATCCTCTCTATTGACTTTCGAGATGTACAATATATTAGTATTTCTATAGTCACCCTACTATGCAAGAGAACAACACTTCTTGCTCCTGAGTGTAACTTAGCAACTTTTAATCCTGTCCCCACTTCACCCCTCTTCTCTCCAGGATTTCTTAACCAGCATCCTACTCTGTACTTCTATGAAAACAACTTTTATAGTTTTCATATATGATTAAGATATTGCAATACTTGTCTTTCTGTGGCTGTTTATTTCATTTAATGTAAGTATCTACAATTCCATTCATGTTGTCCCAAATGAGAAGATTTAATTTTTTTCATGGCTGAATATTATTCTTTTGTGTAACGTACCACATTTTCTTTATCCATTCATCCTTGGATGGACACTTCAGTTGTTTACATTTCTCGGCATTGTGAACAGGACAGCAATGAGCATGGGAGTTCAGATGTTTCTTTGTCATTCTGATTTCATTACTTTTGCCCATATACTCAGCAGTGAGATGGTTATATCACATGATATTTCTATTTTTTTATTGAAAATTTTTAAGGAACCTCCAGAATGTTTCCTATAGTGACTGCATTAATTTATACTCTCAGCAAGACTGCAAGAGCTCCCTTTTCAACACATCTTCACCATGACTTGTTGTCTTTTTTCTTTTTGATAATAACCATTCTTCATAGGGTAAGGTGCTATCTCATCGTGGTTTTGATTTGCATTTCCTGATGATTAGGGATGCTCAGCATTACGCATGTACACTTTGGGGGTTTGTACATCTTCTTTTGAGAAATGTCTATTGAAATTCATTGGTCACTTATTCATCTAGTCATTTGGTTTATTTGCTATTGAGATTTTGGAGTTCCTTATATATTTGGGATGCCAATTCCTGGTCAGGTGTTTAGTTTATTAATATTTTTTGTGTAGGTTGTCTTTTCCCTATGATGACTGTTTCCTTTACTGTGCAAAAGCATTCATTTGATATAATCCTATTTGTCCATTTTATTTTTAATTTCTATGCATTTGAAGTCTTGCCAAAACATGTCCTTGCCCATTCCAAAGATCTAAAGTATTTCTCTCTGTTTTCTTATGGTGGTTTCGTTGCTTTACATTTTATATTTGAGCCTTTCATCCATTTTGAGTTGATGTTTGTAACTGATGATAGGTAAGGGTCTAGTATCATTCACATGCATGTGAATGCACAAGTTTCCAAGCACTGTTTATGAAAATGCTATCCTCTCTTCAAGGTTTGTTCTTCAATTGTCAAGAACTAGATGGCAGTAGATGTATGGGTTTACTACTAGGCTCTCTATTATATTCCATTTGTGTCTCTTTTAATGTCAATATTATTCTGTTTTTATTACTACAGCTTCATACTGTATTTTAAAGTCTGTTAGTGTATTATCTCCTGCTTCGCTCACTTTGCTCAAGATGTTTAATTTTTAAAAAAATTTCTAATTATGCAAATTTTAGTACTCCTTTTCCTAGCTCTATGAAGAAAATCATTGGCACTTTAATAAGCATCACAGTGAATATATATTTCACATTGGGTAGTATAGGTATTTTAATAATATTGATTCTTCCAATTCATGAACAAGAAAAGTCTTTCTATTTTTTGTGTCCTCTTTGATTTTCATCAATGTTTTACAGTTTTCATTTTATAGCTCTTTCACCTGTTTGGTTAAAATTATTCTTAGATATTTGTTTTTTCCTCTAGCTAAATGAGAGTGCCTTCTAAATTTCTATTCCAGATCATTTTCTTTGGACATGTAGCAACACTAATGAATTTTTTTGACCATCCAGTTGTGGTTTTATTTGTGACATAAATGAAATAAAAATTGCAATGCAAAGTTATTACTCACTGTTTAATTCAGCATCCCTCTCTCATATGTAAAAAAAAATTCAAATTTTTTTATGCAGAAAAAACATATTACTCTTTTTTTAGAATAACTATATCTGGTGTTGTACCAAAAGAGAGTTTTACATTGTTGAGAGAATACTTAATAATCAAGAAAGTAAGTTTCAAGTGTTATACAAAAGAAACATAAAGAACTGAGATAACAGATACTCATCTCTTTTGCTTAGTCTTGGGATTTCAAGGCAAGTGTTATGAACACTGCTGTGTTTTGCATGTTATTTTTGTATCATGCAACTTTGCTAAATTTGCTCATTAATTATAATAATTATAATATAATATAATAATATTTTGGCAGGGTCTATATATAACATCATGTCATTTGACAACAGTAGCCTTTTGACTTCCCCTTTTCTAATTCGGATGCCCTCTCTTCCTCTTGCTCAATTGCTTTGGCTAGAGTTAAGGATTTTAAGTGCATATTTTATACAATTTCAATTTATGTCCTCTCTTTAACTTACTAATCATGCTTTTAAAGATTTGTATGGGTGAACTAGTTTTGATAATACACCTTTTAAAGTAATATCGGTATGTATTCAAATAATGCTACTTTGCTTTGTACGTAGCACAGTTACAGAGTATTCAGTATCTGCAGGTGAATCCATTAAAGGTATTCTGTCAAAGGATTTTTTCTTATTTATATAAACTTTTTTTTTTTTAAGTTTTCATCACTCTGCTTACATCATCTATTTCTTCTTCTGAGTTATATATAATTTCTTTAGGGTTATTAACATATTCATCAGGTATTTAAAATTTCCTATTTATTTTCAATTTGTTTTCTTTGTCTGATTCTGTTCTGATGGGTGGTGTATCTCTATACCATTTTCTCCCGTGTTTTATGGTATCTTTCTAATTTCTGTTGAAAACTGGACTTCAATAGTAATTGAAATAAATTATTCTTTTGTGTGAAAATTTAAGCTAATTTAGATATTAGTTGGTCTGGTTTTAATGTTACCTATAGCTATAGGTTTCAAGCCTTTAAATTCCTCTAAAGTTCTTGTTTTTGTCTCACCTCTTCTCTTTGGTTTTTATAAATATGCTTCTTTTGAATGCACCTGAACATGCACCTTTGATATTAAAGGGGTTTACCCAATAATATTTTGGAGCCCTGTTCATGTAATGGTAAAGAATGGGAAACTAAGTATATTCTGTAATGTTTCAACTAAACACTATTTTGCAGTGAGTCTTTGCTTGGTGCTATAATTTTCAATGCTGTTTCTAGGGTTTTTAGGGCAAAGACACAAGTCTGTATGATATTATAATGGTGGATAAACATCATTATAAGTATTTCCAAGCCCATAGAACATATAAAACCAGAGATCAACTCTGGACTATGGCCTTTGGGTGATAATGATTTATTGATATAGGTTTATTAACAAATACACCACTATAAGATATTAATAGTGGAGGAGATTATGCAGGATGTATATGGAAACTTCTTTCTCTTCATTTTGCCATGAACTTAAAACTTCTCTAAAACTAAGATAGTTTAAATATTCTGAAAGTATTTTCCTGCTGGGTGTGGTGGCACATGCCTGTAATCCCAGTGGTCGGGAGGCTGAGGCAGGAGGATTGTGAGTTCACAGCCAGTCCCAGCAATTTAGCAAGACTTTGTCTCAAAATAAAACATAAAAAGGGCTGGGGATGTGACTCAGTGGTTAAGTGCCCCAGGGTTCAATCCCTGGTTCCAAAAATACAAAGTATTTTTCTTCAGAACTATAGTTACTTTGATTTTTCTTTCTTTTCCCTCTCTCTAACTCCTGTACCCTACCAACTGCCACATTGCTAACATGTTTTCTGAGTCCTCATTCTTGTTGATCATTTTTTCCCGTTTTTCCAAATGTCAGAAGGCTAGAGGGGTTTTGATACACAGAATTCCCTCCCCCTTCAACTGTTACAAAGCTCTACAGACCTCTGTCTGGGAGCATAGGTCTTTGAGAAATACCTTGGTGTGTTTCACAGGGATTACTCTTCCCCTCTTCCTGCCAGAGCTATAATGAGATTTCTCTAGATTGTTACCATGAGACCTTGTGCTAATCAGATTTGCATCACTTTAACCAAAATACCTGACAAGAACAACTTGGAGAGGGAAAGTTTATTTTGGTTCTCAGTTGTAAAGTTTTAGTCCATGGTTGGCTGAGCTCCTTGCTCTGGGTCCAAGGTGATGTTGAATGTCATGGTGGAAGTGCATGGCAGAGGAGGGCGGCTCAGTACATAGTGGCCAAGAAGAAGAGAGAAGGGGGTAAGTGACCATGGATAGGATGAAACCTTTCAAGTCATGCCCCCAGCGACCCACCACCTCCAGCCAGGTCCTTCTACCTGCGGTTATCGCTTAGCCATTCTATTCAAACCAGAAGGGACTGATTAGGTCACAGTTGTCACAATCCAACCTTTTTACCTCCAAACATTCCTGCATTAGCAGATTTTAAGGGAACCTCATATTCAGATCATAACTGACCTTAATGTGGTTCTTAGAAGAAAATGATACAAAATACTGTTTTTCTCTAAGCCTGTGGCATTCAGGAGTTTTGTATTCTCATGCTAGTATTCCTTGAACCTCAACAAATTTGTAAAAATTGCCATTTAAATCTTTCTACCTGTCTATGGCTCCAGCAGTGTTTGCTTCTTGAAAGACTAGCTCAGTTTTGAGTCTTCCAGGACAGCCCAGTACTGAAAACCTCAGTTTCCTTAAAAGTCCAAAAACCTGAATTTTGGCTTGTCCATCTTTCCTTGTTGTCAGACTAGAAGTGATGGATGGCTTCCAAACGCTTGAGATGTTGCAGTTAAAATTGTAAATCTCCATTTCTGTAGAGTTAATAGAAAAATAATAAGCACTTCTTAAAAACTAGATTGTTTAATCTTCTTCAGCTCTCCCCTCTTAATTCTTCTCTGCACTGACACAAGGTGAAAATGCAGAAATTGTTTTCTGAATGTTTGGTTGAAAGAATGAATAAATGATGAAGTGACAAATTTCAACATGTTTATGGTTAAAAGAATTGCTCAATAATACTAATCCATAAGGTGTTGGATGTGACCAAAACTCCAAACTTAAGACTCTTTTCTCTAAGCTTAGATCATCAGGTTAGTACATGATACTTTACCAATCCATCTTATAACCAGAAGCAAGGGGAAAACAACTAAATTAAAGACAAACTTTTTTCTTTTACAAAATATTTAATTCAAAATTACTTTAGATTACCCACACCATGACTAATTCTGTTCCAGCTACTTTGATAGTTTTTAGTATGTCTCAAGTTGGGCAAGTCCTTCCAAGCAGCCCACCATCCAAATCACATTCCCTCCAAGAAAAAGAAGGGATGAACACACAACAGCATGTAGAAAGTCTAATTTACATAGAAGCTCAGTACTCCTAGAATTATAATTTAATTATGGTCTTTTCATTATCCTGTTAGATCATTGACCCATTTTTGAGATGTGTGTATGTCTGTGTGTGTGTGTTTGAACCTGAATAAAAACCTTTAGGTCATTGACCCATTTTTGAGATATGTGTCTGTGTGTGTATGTGTGTTTGAGCCTGAATAAAAAGACAGAAATTCAACATGGTATGTCCAACTATCCTCCTGTTTTGTCTAAACAGCAGTTATCAAGAATCAGTTGTTCAGTAATATTTAGATTCTGGAATGTCTTTACCATGCTTCTTCAAGCATGGCAAGAATTCTTTCATCCCAAGGTCTTTGTTTTCCTGTTTCACCTGTATAGACTGTACATGTAAATGTGGCTCACTTCTTTACTTTCTACTGAAATATCAGCTGATAAGAAAGGACGTCTCCAATCACTTACAATGTCAGTACCACACTGACACAAAATCACTGATGTACATTTGTACTTCCTTAAACATTGTCTTACTTTTAAACTATAATGTTATCATCATCTGACAAATTGTATATACACTTATGCATGCTACACACCATGACTAATCCTATGCCTTCCTCAACTAAAACACATGCCCGGAAGAAAAGGTTTCATCTTGTTTCTCATTGATATATTGGCATCACTTAGAATAAATATGCATTTAACATCTATATGCTGACTTAAAAAAGAAAACACATGAATAAAAAATGTAAAGCTTAATTGCCATCCTGTTTTCCACACCAATAAAAGATAAGTTATGTTTTGATGAATATGTTCTTTCTGAGCTAGGGTAACTAAAAAAAAGAAGAATTTCTATTTTGAATGAAAAGTGAATTTACCTTTGTAGTAATGTCGCTTGGGACATTTTTGCAAATAAAAGGCATATTCCACTTAGTAATCCTCGTGTGTGTGTGTGTGTGTGTGTGTGTGTGTGTGTGTTTACAGAGACTGCTGTCTCTGAACAGATTTTCTATAGCAGTTGTTATCAAAGAAAACAAAAGGATGTATCTTTTTTTATTTGTCTCTTATTTACAAATAATATAGTTAACTCACATACCAGAAACTATTTACCAATTCTGGTTTAATAAGGTTCACAAAAATAAATGCACACCAAATTTGTATGTTTTTTTTTTTTTTTAAATATGAGGTTGTTTTTGCAAATATTCTTTGATGAGGGCTTCTTTGATTTAATTGACCCATGAGTTCCAAACAAGTTGCAGAACAATGCATTATCTTAATCTGTCTTTTCACATTTTTAAAATTATCTGATTTTCTTCCTTCATGTTTTAAAACATAAAATGTTTCATAACATTTCTTTCTAAAATTGCTTTCAAAATCTGTATATATGTTGTTAGAACTTTTGTTGGAACTTTTGTTCTAGCAGACTACACACCGATTGTGTGTGTGTTGTGTGTGTGTTTGAATACAACGTATGCTCCTGAATTCTGACTTAAATCTCAGAATTTCTGACTGCTGCACTTGAATTTAGATGAATTAAAGTAAAAAATAAAAAGAAATGCAAACATGATACGTATGATTTTTAAGTAAAAATATTCTACTTATATGAAAAATTGCCTTTTAAAATATCTGATATTTACACTTTTGACTTTGAATGATATTTTCCTAATTCCCACAAATCAGTTGTTTTCACTGCTATATGTATCCTCTGACTGTTGTCCACAGTGAGGAATTGAAGAATTAGTGTAAAGGGACCCAGTGGCTTTGGTTTTTATGACATCCCCCCCCCCCCTTTTAATATCTGCCACTAAAGTGACCTCTAAAGTAACCTACATACTCTAATAGGGGAAAACAGAAAGGCTTAAGGCAAAGATGACAACATGGTCAAACATACTAGTATTTGGAGTTGGAACTCAGTCTTTGAACAAGTTTTAACATCCTTCTGGGCTCCAACAGTACTATATGTCATGGTAGTTCTAAGGCAGGTATCCAAAGAATATTTACTTCAGTGACACAGAAGAGACCAAGTCAGTGACAGAGATCAGAAGGAACTTGTATCCAAAAAGTAAATAATTCAGTTAGTACTCCTTACCAAAGATTCTAATTTTCTACACTTGTTGTCCTTGACCTAGAGAGCATGTAGCTAAAAATGTATGAAAAGCTTTGTTCTAATGCCGACCAAAGCAGAATAATGACTCTAAAGTAATTTCAAAGTGAAAAGAAGAAAGCAATAAGCACAGTGGTGGGTAGATTGGAGACTGTGGGAATACACGCTCGGAGGAGAGCCTTCTATCCAAATGAAGAGAAATGAGGGACCAGCACTGCAGACAGGTTTGCCCTGGTGTAGCCAGATCTGTTTTGACTCAGCTTATTTTCCCCATCAGTGAGAAGGGGCAGCTGTGCCATCAATCATAGTCAGATCATTTTTTCTCTGTTAAATAGACAACTTGTCAGGTAGGTAACTAAATGTATGTTATGCTCCAACAATGTCACTTAGGAACAGATTCAACACCCTGAGCGTGACTTTCACAATACAACATTTCATTACCAAGACGGTAGCAGTCCCAAATAAAGCTCTGAGGGCAATTTCCCAACAGCCCGTTCAGTAAAGTCAACGTCGGTTGAACTTTAGCAGAATGGAAAATGTTACTTCAACAAAAAGTCAACCTGATTGAAATAGTTTCCCTAGGAGTTTATTTATTCACACAGAATACTTATGAGAGGGATCATCACATTGTTTGAAGAATTAAAATTAAATTCATACTTTAAACCTTAGACTAAGACATCAAATGAGAAAATCATACCTTAAACCAAATGGATTTTCTAGTTTGGATTGAGAACAGATTGTACCAAACCAGTAATGTGCATCTTGGACTAGGTTTTATTAAAGTGAATTTTGCTGCCTAAAAATGTCTTGGGAAATAGTAATGTGATTTTATCACCAATTTTAGGACTGGAGCATCTTCATCATCATTGTTATTATTGAGGTGGTTCAATACTTCCTCAAATCACCTTTCTTGTATGAATGGATGGTATCTTCTAGCTCTTATCTGTATAGTTTCTGGAAGCTATAAATATTTCAAGAATTTCTTGATTTCTACAGGAAAAAATATAACATTGTGGTATTGAATATTTCATGAAAATATATTTGTCTGTTAGGAAGATCCTATGCAAGTAGTTTAAAAATCTGCAAAGAAAACTGTATGATGTAGTTAAGGCATTCACCAACTTTGCAAAAGTGATGGATTAACAGTCCCACCATCTCAGTTAATTAAACAAAAATAATGACCTAAGATATTCAGTAACTAGGTGCTCCATCAATTGGTACAGCAAAACGAGTCTGACAGTGTTATTCAAATTTGTCATCCAAGCATCTAAGCAGAAAATTTGATTCTATCATGGATAAGGCTGATCTGTAGATCACCTCTTCACTTTCATTCTATCTCTCCCTTTAACTCTTTCTGTTTCTAGAAAGAATCAAAGACAGGAATTCGTAGACAAGAGTGTAACTAACACATTCTCCCTGTCAGAATTATGATATTGTGTTTGCATATCCATTTTTCTATGTTTACCAATCCATCATTTATTTGTCTATTTATTAGCAGGGGCTTCATTTTATCATTTAATTTGTGGATGATTTCATCATCCACTTTTTCAAATAAAATTTTTCATAGCACTATTTTGTCTTATATTTATTGGACTTAATTCAGTAAGTCGGTTTTTTAAAAAATGTATGCTATGATCTGAATGTTTATGTGCCTCAAAATTTATATCTTGAAATCCTCATCCCCAAGGTGTTACTAGGAGGTGGCAGCTTTGGGAAATGGTTAGGTCATGAGGGAAGAACCCTCATGAATGGAATTATTACCCTTTTAGGTGAGGATTAAGGGAACTTTTTCCATCCTCCAAGTGAGGACAGAGAAAGAGGGCACATTCATGAGAAAGTAGGTCCTCACCAAACACTGAATCTGCCTGCGTCCTGATCCTTGTCTTTGCAGTCTCCAGAACTTTGAGAAATACATGTTTGTTATTTATGAGTCATTCAGTGTATGGTGTTTGGTTATAGCAGTGTACTCAGATTAAGAGTTAATCTAAGTGGAATTATCATCTGAAAAATAAGATTTAATTATTGCAATCAATACAAGTATTCATTAAATTGGAATACTTAATTTTTCATTATAGTATGGTAGGTTAATTGATTAAAAATAATTAAAGATAAAGTCATAAGCCTCTTGATGATTTGTTAGTCAATGGTGAACCATATATATTGACAGTAGTCTCATATAGTTATATCAACTAGTGATATCATGGTCATCAGAGTTGGTGCAAGAATTCTTTAAGATGTTCACAGGACAAAATCAACTAGGGACCAATTTCTCAGAACACATTCCATCTCCAAGTGGTATGTGACTGTATATATTGAATTGTATATATTGCTCCCCTGTCTCCCACTCCCTACCCTGTTGTACAGATCTAAACCAGGGCCTCAGGCATGCTAGATAAGTTCTCTATTACTGTGATATACCCTGGTTCTATATATTGAATTTCCAATGCTGCCAAAATATATTATGACATTAGAAGAAAACAAAATAAATTATCAACCTAATCTATGGATACTTTCAAGTACATAATTCAGTTGCAAAGAAAAAAATACAAATATTAACAAGAAAAGTATCAAATCTATTTTTAATGCATACTCTTTTAACAACCATCAAGACCTATCTTCTATCCCTGCATTACTGTAGAAAACCAGCCAATTGCCTAAGATAACATCTACTGTTCAGTGTGGTACTTAAAACCTTCTGTATACTTGACTTTCTTTAACTGTATCTTGGGTTTATTTTCCATGCTGATTTTCATTTTTAAAGAGATGAGATAAACACTTTCAGTTCCTGCAAAATAGTATGGTTTTCAAAGTGTCCTTGACATTAAATGTCCATCTGTGTATTCTTCTTTCTCATTCTGATATTAGCTTCTTTCCAGGGATATAGTTTTTCTGTCTCCCTCAGGTAAATGTAAAGACTTCCTCTGTGTGGTTTTCTTGCCTCTTTTACATACTTTCTACATTGTAATATTATAGTCATTTGCATCTCCAGTCAGTAGAGTAGAGATTTCTAGCTGGCAAAAATGATGTCTTGTCTGTCACCGCTCTTTTATTAACCCCACAGCTCATACATAATACACCTTTAATAAATATTTGTTATTGAGCAAATTACTGCAAAAACAATTATGGTTTAATACAATGACAAATGAAAAAGGAAATTACAATTTTCCTATATTTTGATAATAAACTGAAGTACGAAACAGCACAAGGCAAAGTTAGTAATGCAGAGAGCCAGTACTGTGAAAATCTAAATTGGTCATTTCTAAGAGTTTATGCAGTAGTATTTTCTTAGTGCTGCCATCATTATGCCACTCCTACTGCTCAATATGATTTAGCATAAGAGAGGACCTGTTTCTTTACAAGGGTTCTCAATTTATGCAAGCTCAGAATACTGATGTATAAAATTCTCATATCAATTTATTTCTTTGTCTCGAGAAGTATAATTATTTCAACAGAGCAGAAAACTAGAGCAGTATGATTTGCATATACTTGGGAAGTCAAAAGCTGCAGGACATCAAATAATAAGCAAAAGGTGGCTTGGTGAGTGTAGTATTTGAGTGTTGAATTGTGTCTTGTGCTCTGTGCTATACTCATCTCCATGATGGAACTATAAATACCAATGGGATGATAATATCCAGACATTGACTGGGACCACCTCTGATTTGTTCTAAGCTTTGAGGGTCAATATGTAAATTTGTCTGTAGGCATCAATGTCTGGTCAACCTTTCTTCTGATTACCCACTCTTTCTTTAATAAAGATCAATCAGATTTTAATTAAGTATAATTTACCTAATAAGACTATTAATATAACATGCTTTGTGTCTTGCATTTCATCAAACATCAATTCTAAGAAACAGAAATTTATTAAAAGTAGCATAGTGTTGCAACCAGTGAGACCAAACTCTTGGGTCCAGCCAGGGGCAAAGGGGATTGGAAAATAAAGATTCACAGACACAGATCTTGAAGATTATACTGGGATCCGATGGAGCCTGCTCTCTGATGGAGATGCAGGTCTAAAGAGTTATGCCAGCAATCTTTATTTATGTATGTTTCATTATCAGGTTAAAGACTAAGCAACCATTATTCTTTGTAATCAGGAAAGTTACAGAAACTAGGATATCCTATGTAGATTTTCATAGTTGCAATCCACAGTTGCAAAGTGCAACGTTAGGAGCTTTGTGTAGCTCTCAAGGAAGTCCATTGTTTAAAGTTACTGTAAGGCAGGCAGGAACTGGAGAAGTGAGCTAGTGAAACATTGTAGTTGTCTAGCATAAGAATTCCTTCCTTCCCAGGAGCTGAGTGCCTGAGATCAAGGTTAGAACTGATAGGGCTCTTGCACAGAGCCTCCTCATGCAGGGCATTGCTACAGCAGCTAGGCATCCTGTGCCCTTGCACAGAAACATTTCCAGGAACCAAGCATGCCACGGTCATGAGGGCATCAGAGACCCCTAATCTCAGTAACTGCTCTCCCATCCTCTATCACCGCTTTCAACAACAAAGAAAGCACATGATGTAGCCAATGACATGTGTGGATACTCTATACCCACATTCTTAAAATGTAACTATCTCTTATATATTTTCTTCCCATAAATATTGGTAGCTCATAGACTAATGGAACAGAATAGAGAATTTGCAAATAAATGCATGCATATTTAGTCAACTGATCTTCAATAAAGGTGCCAAGAATATACAATGGGGAAATAATTGTCTCTCTAAAAATAGTATCAGAAAAACTGAATATTCATAAAAAAGAGAAATCAATCACATCCTTACCTTATATCATACACAAAATCAACTCAAAGTGACCTAAAGATTTAAGCATAAGACCCATAACTGTAAACTTTCTAGAGGAGTAGATTCTTGTTGTTGACTTGGGCAATTATTTCTGAAAGCATAGACTACAAAAGTAAACAGAGTCAATGTGGGAATACATCAAATTGAAAAGCTTCTGTACAGCAAAGAAAAGATCAGCAAAAAGAAAATAATTAAAATTATATATCTGGTAGAATATTAATTTGAAAAATATGTAAGAACTCTCATTGCTCAATAGCACAACCAATAAACAAAAAGAAACAATAAAAAATGGTCAATGGACTTGAGCAGATATAGCCCCAAATAAAACATAAAAATGGACAACACGTATGTGAAAAATGCTCAACAACATTGATTATTAGGGAAGTGTCAATTGAAACTACTCTATGTTCTCTCCTCTCCTTAGATGATTATTACAAAAAGAGCAAGGCAAGTGTTCTTGAGGATGTAGAGAAAGCAGAACCCTGTAGACTGTTAGTAGGAATGTATAAAGATGTAATCACTACTAAAAACACTATGGAGGTCTTATAAAAATTAAACATGAACTACCAAATAATTCCTACTTCTGTGAGTATGTCCATAAGAATTGAAATCAGGATCCTGATGACAAATTGTTACTGTCATGTTCAAGGCAGTATTACCACAATAGCCAGGATATGGAAAAAAACCTGTTTCCAAAGACAGATGAGTGCATAACGAAAATATAGTATATGTATTCCATGAGAAAGTGTAATGAAACTTTATTCAGTCTTTGAAAAGAATGAAACTATTCTATCTTTTTTTTTTTTTTTTTTTTTTGCAGTGCTGGGGATTGAACCCAGGGCTTTGTGTTTGTGAGGCAAGCACTCTACCAACTGAGCTATATCCTCAGCGCTAAAACTATTCCATTTTTGACAACACAGATAAGCCTGGAAGACATCATCCTAAGTGAAATAAGCTGGTCACATAGGTACAAACACTGTATGATTTCACATCTTAAGAGGTGTATCATATATTAACATTCATATGGAAACTTGCTTCTTCATATTTTCTTAAATAACATTGTTAACATCCAGCTATTACTTCATAAGTGACCTTACATCCTGATATGTATATATTTTGACAAAACAGAATAAAATATAATATGTGCTAAATGAAATATGAGCACAGAAAAGACAGAGAAATGGAGGTTTGAAGGAGGGAGATTATTATGCACTATGTAGGAACAAAGATTATTTTTCAAAAGCACTATATCTTTGAAAACTACTTAATTTGTTCAGTTAAAATGCATATATTTATAATAATTTCTCAGAAAGTCATTAAAATTCATTTATTACTGACATTAAAATCCATATTTTAAAATACTCTGATACTTGAAATGGTATCTATGTGATCTAAACAATTCACTTATATATTCTTAAATAGTAGACGCATTTTTGCAATCTTTTTGATTAGCAATTACTTTCCATGCAAGTCAATTACAAAGCTCAGAGTACAGTTTCATGTCTCTGACTTTCTATTACTGCTCCTTGATTTCCTGTTTAAAAAGTATAACTTAGATTACAAAATCTTGAGTGAGAAACTACAGGTGCTTCAGTGTAACTTGTATCTAGGGCAGATCTTGAATGAAAGACCATGTTTAAGATTCGCATTTGCATTCAGAGAAATCTTGACCTGATCCCAAAAGCAGGAATTTAGCATCTTTCTTTAATAGTACCAAAAAGACACTCTATCATAGCCTTCTTCTTCCTGTGATGTTAAAAATATAATGATATTTAGAAGAACAATCTTTGTAACATTTGAATTATTGAAATTCCAGACTTATAATATGGTTCAAATGAGATTTTGAAAAAGGTAAGTAAAAATAAACAAGTTACAAATATGTTTAACACCCCAAAAATAATGGGATGATTGTTTGTCCTCAGACTGCTGATTCTTTATTATATATTTTCAGTTTTTCATGAGTTTTTAAAATATCATTAGTAGGCTGATTCACATTCAGTTATTTTTTCTCCTTAATAAACATTTTAAAAGAAAAACTTTTTAAATTCACCAAAGGCCTTAACTTTGATCACAATCATATATTGAAAATATTTTAGAAATATTTTAGTTATAAATGAATGTTTTCACAATTCTAATGTTTTACTTGAATTAATAAAAGAACACTAACTATATTTTTGTTTTCTTTTGGTAAGAAATTTTAACACTTATGAATATTCTACCCTATTAGCAGATGTTAGGTGTGCAATAAAATACTATTGACAATAGTTACAATGATGCAGAGCAAATCTCTAAAACTTATTCATCATCCTGAACTGAAAATTTATACCACTGAATAGTAATTGTCTAATTTATACTTCCCACAGCTTCTGGCAAAGAGCATTTCATTCTTTGATTCACTTAATTTGACTATTTTAGATACTTCATATAAGTAGAATCATGCAGTATTTGTCTTACTATGACTGTCCATCTTTTCATATATTGTAGAATTTCCATTTTTTAAGGTTAAATAGTACTTCACTGTATTTTCATACTACATGTCCTTTCTTCATTCATTAATTGATTAACATCTAGATTGTTTCCACATTGTGATTATTGTGACTAGTGCTACAAAGAATGACAGTACTAATGTCTCCTAATTTTAACCCAAAGAGGGATTTATGGATCATGTAGTACTTCTGCTTTTAATTTTTTGAGAAATGTCCATATTGTTTTTCATAATGAATACGCCATTTTACTTTCTCATGAATTATGTGTAAGATTTTTTATTTCTCCTCCTCCTCTTCGACATTTGTAGTTTTTATATTTTTTCAGTAATAGCCTTTCTTATAATCATTAGGTTATATCTAATTGTGGTTTCAATTTAATTTCCTTGACAATTAGTGATTCTATGTATTTCTTACATATATTGGTCATTTCTGCGTCTTCTTTGGAGAAATGTCTATTCAACTTTGTAGCCTTTTATTTTTTTTCCCTACTTAGTTGAAAGAGTCCCTTGAGTGTAATCAACAGTGTGTGGTACTGGCATAAAGATAGTCTGTAGAACAATGAAATAAAAAGAAGAGCCAAGAAATAAATCCATGTATCTGTAGTCAACTGATCTTTGGCAGGCATCAACACAGTACTCAGGAGATAAGGTGAATCTCATGAGCAAACACTGCTGGAAATACACGATATCCACATGCAACAGGCTGAAATCGGACCCTAACCATACACTATATACAAAAATAAAAATAAAATGGAGTAAAGATTTAAACACAAGATTTGAAATTATAAAGTTACAAATGAAAATGTAGGGACAGAACTTATGTCATCACCATGGTAGGTGATGTTTGGGACATGACATCAAAAGTACGTAAAGGTACAATGTAGATTCATACCATTCATGTAATTGTACAAGTATATGGGGTAATAATGTCTGTCTCATTCCACCATTTTTCATACCCCCCGTCATTTCCTTCTATGTAATCTAAAGTCCCTCCATTCTTCCCTCCCCACTCCCCCCAAAAAAAAGAAATAAAAAAAAAATACATAAAAGCAAAGCAAAAACAAAGACACAGCATTCCATCAAACAAAATAAAAACTTCTGCACTGGAAAATAACAATCAGTAGAGTAAAACTGCAAACTGTGCAAGGAGAGAAAATATTTGCAACCCATATACTAATTGTATTCATGATTTCAAATTACCCTTTGCTACACACAGGCTTTCAAAAAGAGTTGAAGTTCTCACACATTAAGACACTCCACTGAAGCAGAAAGGGATATTTGAGTTGAGCCCCAGCATAAATAAACACACACCCATTTATACACGCACAGCACACACACACACACACACACACACACACACACACACACCTGTCTGTAGCTTTCGGTGCAGCTGTAACTAGCAACCACAGAAAGGCACATACCCCAGTACTAACTCTGCAAAAGCACCTTGAAGCCTGCACAAGACAGCGCAAGGCCACCCTGCCCAAAGCAAACATTGCCATTTGAAGGATCAGTCTCCCTAGCATTTCTTTCCGTTTGTTTTCATAAATTTTAGATTACTCCTTCTCAAAGAATCATTAAGGTTTGTTTGTCAATTGTTCAAACTTATGCTCGAAAAAGCTGCTACGCACAAAATTTTTCCCTCTAAATGTAGGATGCTATACTTAACAGATGGGATAAGCACTTTACAAATAATTCCAAATTATACAATGTTTGCATGGTACTTAACTGAGACATTTCACAAAAATAAAATGCTGCATTTTGATCAGAACCTACCCTATTCAAGCCATTTTATGAATAGTTATATTGAGAGAACTGGCATATGCATTTTGGAGGAATATATATCTAAATTACATAAATTTTTATTTCAATGTTAATGAAAAATTATTTTTTCATGTTAAAACTATGACAAGCAATCAGAGTGATACATTTGATTATTTTAGGCATTGGTGTTCTCAAAAAGTTATTTTCCCTTTTTTATTTATGTTAATGAATGAAGACAGAAATTCAAGTATATTGTGATACTGGCAGGTTCCAATTGCATGCTTCATTAAGGACTATGTCTATAAGATCTTCTATAGTTGTTATTCCTCATTGCATTTTATTAAAGATTGCTGCTGGTTTATAATACTTCCTTTGACATTTCAGTGATATGTATATTATATGCAGGAGACATCATTCAAAAGGTACCAAAATTCTATTTATTCATTAATATAAACTAAAATGTGCTTTACTTTTTAAAAGTCTTTAAAGTAAGATTCCTGTTAAGCATCAGTGGTGTTCTCCCAATTCCCAGCACGACAATTTTACTACAGTAGCGTCCACGAAAACCACTGAAGAAATTCTACTGGCCACAGAAAATAGTGATAAATGACAAAAAAGTGTAATTGACCATTTATCCATTTATGATCAGTAAAAAGAAACACTGAGCCCTGTCTTTAAGATCTCACCTATGTATCATCTTGTTTATTTGTCTAAACACCTAGCTGTTCTTTGTTAATAATGTAATAATAATTTTATGGGTAAAACGTATTGATTTAGAGAGATCATATATAGAGTTGTGGAGATAAAGAAGTTATAAAAACAGACAACTAATATCCCAAGCCAGAGTTCTGAACTTCTGATATAAAAATATGGTAAATAACTGCAAAAGATCTAAACACCCTCCTCTGCTTATCCCTCATCCATACTTCTCTTCAGGACTCTATTTCTTCTAAAATTTTTCTATAACATAACTTCTCTACATTTCTCAAGAGAGAATACAGTTATTCTGAAAGGATGCTTTCCACATTACAATCCATTAGGCAGACAAACTCAATCACTCACACTAATCACATACATCCAGGGGGACCCTCTATCTGTTCTATGATTATGGCAATACTTCTTAGACCAAAACTATAGTGAATGCACATGCTGTGTATGCTAAGGTGGGAAAGACCCATACTGAATTAATAAAGTTAATGACAGCCCACCCCTGTTCAATTAACACTATGGTGTTAGGACTTAATGTTAAAAATATTGGTTATGCTTGTAAAAACATAATATAATAATAATCAATATGACAACTTCTAAGCTTTTTGTTTTCCATTAAGGAATAATTTACATTCAATAAAACACAATGACTTTTAGTATTTGTTTTGAGGATACCCATGTACCCACAACCCAAGTAAAGATATATAACATTTCCACCCAGAAAGATCTTTAATCCTGCCCTTTCCAATCATTTTTCCCCAGGGAAGCATTGTCTTGCTTCTATTCCATAGATTTCCCATTCTTATACTTCATATAAATGGTTACACAATATATACTTCTGTACCTGGTTTATCCTGTTCAAGTTAGTATTTTTGAGATTCATTCCTGTTCTTTATTTGAGAAGACTTCATTGATTTTTATTGCTGATTAATATTCCACTATATGAATATTAGATAAATTGTTTATCCATGTACTTTGGGGGAATATTTGAGTTGTTTCCAGGATTTATCTATTATGAAAAATCTGCCATGAACTTTCTTTTGTAATTCTTTTTGTGAACAGAGGTTTTCATCACAATTGGAACAACGGCTTGAGTCTATAGCAGTCTACAAGCAATAAGGAGAAGAGAGAGAATTTTCCATATAAATATAAAAAAGATCTTGGGAATTAACTAGTTTTAAAATATCTCATTGTACAATTGTTTCTACATCTCTTAAAAGGTTCAAATAGAGGCTGAAAAGGTATCTGAAGCATTGAAAGTCATTTTTGCATTCGTGGAAATTAAGATAGTTACCTTTGTTGTATTCTTTCAACTGTAATATTCTAAAATGAAAGGATTATGTTATAGTACATTTAGCACATTTACATGGTGTCATAAAACAGGTAATTTCTCTAATGCAAATCATATGTTTTATGGGCAGGTAAATTGAGACATAAAAGTAGTTAAAGAATGTAAGTCAAATGTTAACCATACTGAGAGAAAATTTATACTTCCGTTATTGTGTTTGGGGAAAAAAGAGTGACTGGTATGTACAAATTAATTTATAAAAGGTTTTTCACAGAGAATACATTTTACCATATTCAAATGGACTTTCCCATAAGAAAATATAGTGTCTTTGAATATTAACAGATACTCCATATCAGAAAATAATGCAGTCTAATTTTTGTAGATTGCCAAGAATTTAATCTTGAGAATATACTTTATGAGGTTCACACTATCAGTATATATGCAATTTCTCAGGACATATTTTGCCTGTAGCTTCTAGTGTGCACATATACAAAGATCTTATCCTTGTGTTTCATATTAAGAAAAGAATAAAAGATGTTCCCCAAATGACCCTATGAACCATAGAAGTAAAAATTGAAGCTAAGAAGGTGCTGAACTGTGATTTACTAAACTCAAAGTTTTTATTTTTTCTCACAGCACCAAATTCTTAAGAGTGTTATTTAACAAAGCGACTTTGGTCTATGTGACTGTCCTTTCAAAATGTTCTAGTAATGTGGCTTAGCAGCAGGGCTTTTGCCACTGACTCTAACTACAGCAAAGAACTCTAAAAAGTGCAATTGTTCTGTGAGAGTCCTCTGTGGGAAGTAGAAATGAACAATGTGTTGAAATGTAAATTTCCTTCAGATTCTTACAAATTCTCCTCTACAGGGATTTCACTTTTCAAAGGAATCTTCTATATTTACTACTCTACTTGTTAAATTGTAACTCCCTGGGCCAAGAATTGTCAAATGATGAGAACGGTCACCACAGGGCTAATTCAGCATGTGCCCACCCTTGTTACATGGCACCCCTTTCAACCTAACACTGGGTGTATCTTGAAAATGGTGTGAAAAAACTAAAAATGCAACTTTCAAAGTATTTTTCATGTCTTTTTACCTTAATAAATTAACCAGTGCCATTCTTAAGAAAGAAACCAAGTTAATCTATCCCATTGTATGCCTTTCTTCTCTGACTCTATAGCCCAAACCAATGTATTTATAAAGATAAGTTAAAATAAACCTGGGAAGCACTTTTGAATTTGCAAATAATTTAAAGGAAAAATTCTTTAAAAGAATCCTAACTTGTGTTCACTCTTCATTCAGTGATGAGGTAAAGGTAATGCATATAATGGTACTAAAATTTGTATAAATTTGTATAAACCTGAGTTTGTTTGTTTGTTCCTTTTTTTTTTTTTTTTTTTTTGAGTATCAAATGCTGTAAACACTTTTACACTCCACAGGTTATATTCACCATATATTATGTATATTCATTGAAGTTTAGATTAGTGGGTTTCTAAACCTATTTTTCAGAACCTTGATGTCTGCTTCAAATTGCATGAGAAATTTCTAGTGAATCAGAGGAAGATTTCTCTGCCCATCCACTACAATCCCCTCCTATAAGCCAGAACATCTGGTTGTTTCCAGGATTTATCTATTATGAAAAATCTGCTATGATCTGCTGTGATCTGATTCACTTATATTATTTTCCCTTAAAAGGATAACTGTGTAATGAATATATGCATTTATACTACACACACACACACACACACACACACACACAAAAGCACACCATACCAATTATATATCAATTCGCCATTGATATCCTAACATTGATATGTGTAAAGAGG
This sequence comes from Sciurus carolinensis, assembly GCF_902686445.1. Classification (NCBI taxonomy): domain Eukaryota; kingdom Metazoa; phylum Chordata; class Mammalia; order Rodentia; family Sciuridae; genus Sciurus; species Sciurus carolinensis. The sequence goes on from NC_062224.1 coordinate 96,069,704, forward strand.
CCAATTGTTTTAGTCAGCTTTTTTCACTGTGACCAAAAAACACAGTAAGAACAATAGTGGAGGAAAAGTTAAATTGGCTCAAGGTTTCAGAGCTCTCAGCCCATAGATGACTGACTCCATAGCTCTGGGCCCAAGAACATCATGGTGGAAGAGTATGGTGGAAGAAAGCAGCTAAGGACATGGCAATCAGGAAGCAGAGAGAACTCCGCTCACCCGTGACAAAGGCACATCCCCAGTGACCCACCTCCCCAGGCAGCGCTGCCTGACTTCAGTTACCACAAGTAAAACCCTATCATTGGATTAACACACTGATATCTCTGTGTATCTGACTATAAATGTAGTTCAGATTTAGCTATGAAAAATGAATGCAATCATTCATTTTTATTGCAATGCATAGTTTTCTATAGATAGCTATAATTGGTATTTGCTGCACAGGGTAAAAGAAATCATGAAGTATCTTGAGAAGCCAAAGCAATCTGATTCATGAGCTAAGATATTGTTTTGATCTTTGTGCTATAAATAGAATACAGGATGTCAGCTGCAGAAACAGAAAACTATCTCACTAGGATAGGCAGGAATGACAATGGTTTGAAAGTGTAGTAGCATTGGGAGTGGTGTGCAGTAGTAAGGTGATTCACATATTTTGAAGGAAAAATTGACTAAATTTTCCAAAAGACTTAATATGGCATATGGCAGCATTGAGGACCCTGATAGGTAAAATTGCATGTCAGGTATACTGGACGAAGAACAAACAGGACATGTAGGTACTATAGTTATGAGATGGGAAGGTTTGTAGTAGAACAGAAATGTCTCAGTGGATGATGGTGACATTACCAAGATTGCAGAAAAGTGGGAAATGGAGGGTTTTTACTGTTTGCTTGTTTATTTTATGGTATTGGGCTCTCACCTGGGGCAATGCACATGCAAGGCAAATATTCTACTGTAGGGCTAAAGCTCTAGCCCAGGAAAACAGTTTTAAATGGGGGAAGTTTGTAGTGAAATCTTTACCTACACAGCTTAATTGTTAGGTCTAACAAGTTAGCATCAGTTAGCTATTCTACATTTTGAAAAATCTCAAACTTAGGTGCTTTAAAATATCATTTGCTAAAAAGTTACTATGCCTAGGTAGAAGTCAGATCATGCTAGGTAGACTCAAAATACACATATGGATTGTTTGGTGGTATATGTTGAAACCACCAGCATCTTGTCTTGAGTAGTGGAGAAGCCCAAAGTAGCAATGAAACAAATAATGAAACCTAGAGGCAGAATACAAGGTAATATACATTTTTTAGCATAACTGCATAAATTCTGGACCTAGGTAATTAAAATATATGAGATTCTATTTTTAATAAAAATAGCATTACTTAAAGTTTATATGTTTAATATTCAAGAGTACCTTCCTTGTTTAAAATACAGCTTTGGGGAAATAAACTAAATAGAATTTACATTATATGAAATCCCCAGAAGACTGAAAAGGTTTTATGTTATATTCTTATCTCTATCCCCTGGCCATATTTAATTAAGAAATATCTTGTATCTGTCTTAAGTAAGCTGTGCATCCTCAGCACACACACACACACACACACACACAGTTGCAAAAATCTCATATCCCCTGATAGAGCTCACACAAATTCAAAAAGTGGAGCATATTATCAGACTTGCTAAAATAGAGATACAAAGATGAAAGCTTTGAAATTATGACCATGTCTTCAAAGGACAGAGAACAATTTTTATCCTTTGTTAGAAGAAGAACAATTAAGTTCCAATGTTTACCTCCTCAGTACCTCCTCCCTATTGATTCCTCTCTAAAAGTTAGTGATTTAAATAACTATTTGTTTAGTTTATAATCCTCAGGGTAACAGTATAGGCTGAACTCAGCTGGACTCTGTAGCTGGTTTTGCGCCAGGGCTCCCTCATGTGTGTGATCAGCTTTGGGAGGTGGGCTAGGCAGCTCTGCAACTCCAAGTAGGCTGCGGGTTAGCTGAGAGTGGGAGCCGCCTCCATGTGCTTCTCATCCTCCCATGGGTTAGCCTGGGCTTGTTCTCAAGGCAAAAGCAGGACTATTGTGAAAGAAAAGTAAGAGCAAAAGTAGAACTCCAAGCATCTGGAGGTCTCAGCTAAAGGCTTAAAACTAGCACATCATTACTTTAGCAAACTATTAGCCACAGTATCAGACTCAGAGGGGGCAGGGAGCACACAATTCTGGCAGGGGCTGTGAAACTATTAATGCAAACAATATAACAGACATCTGATAATGCAAGTCAGATTCTCCATAAGAGGTTGGGTTTTGCTTGTTTGTTTCCTTAGAGAAAGGAAAACAAATAGTAACTGTTTGAGTCAGAGCGGTCCAGAGGACCTGAACTAATAGAATGTACATATAATTAAAAGGGGATTTATTAGACTGGCATACACAATCAGTGGCTGAATAATCCCACAATAGTCGTCTGTTGGATGGAGAGTGGGAAAAACCAGTGCTGTTCAGTCAAAGAAGCTAGAAACCTAAGAACAAGAGGGACCAATGATCCAATTCAAGGTCAAAGACCTGTAAGTCACTTAGAAAGACATTGGTGCACATCCATGTTCAAGGACTGAAGAATATGGAGTCAGATGTCCACAGCTGATGGCAGCAGCAAAAAACTCACCTCTATAACATGAGTTGAGGATATACATGCACACATTTCCTCCTTCTACTGCTTTTTGTTCAATTCAGGTGCTCAGTTCATTTACTGGTTCTGCCCTCATTCAGAGCAAGTTTTCTCCACTCAGTTTACTGGTCAATATGCCCATCTTCTCTGTGAGTACACTCAAAACTTACCCAGAAATGTGTAAATTTTATTTTATATAAAAATTTATGTAAATTTTTCAAGGTGTTAAAACTCTTATGGGTGATATTTTAAGAATCTGTGCCTTGTTTAGGTATTCAAAACATTTATTTTTATTACTATTCATCTACTGTTAATCCATCATGTTGAGGTGTCTGAACATATTCATACACAGATGTAATTTCATCTACTTGGGAAGCTGAGACAGAAGACTCACAAGCTTGAGGTCAGCCTAGTGAGATCAAGTCTCAAAATTTAAAAATAAATAAATAAATAAATAAATAAGGACTGGGACTCTAGCTCAGTAGGCATGAGTCCTCAGGTTCTATCTTTAGGACTGAAAAACAAAACAAAACAAAAATTTGGATGAGGTTTTATTTTTACTGACTGGAAATATGTATCTTTTAAGTATACAAAGGTTAGGTAAAGTTATGAGTATGCCATAGGAGTCTGTTACATTTTACTTTCCAAGAACCTAATTGATGTCTACATGATTTAGTTTTAGTGAACTTTTTAAATTAATTTTTATTTGTTTTAATTAGTTATAAATGACAGTAGAATACATTTATGCATTTTGATAAATCATACAAAAATAGCATATAATTTCCCATTTTTTTGATTGTACATGTTGTAGAATCATATCAGTCATGCAGTTTTTGTACAAGATAAATATGTTTTCTAAAGGGAGAGTAAAATTATATTATTTAGTAACAAAACATGATTTTTCAGACAGCACTCACTCATGTTATTAGAAGACCCACATACAAATTTTTCTTTGATTACTTTTAAACTATTTACATAACATGTATGCAAAGGTTATCTTCCTCACTGTCATCATTGAAATTAGTATCTACTGAGTTTTTACTCTGTCAGATAATGATTCTTTCCAGGTCCTTCTATTATCTTCCATACTTTCTAAAAAGTATTTAGGTACAAATAGAGAAGAAAAACAAATAATGATATGCTAAAATTTTTAAATCAGAGAAGCATTGCATACTTTAGAAAAATACATTAAAAAATTATAAAGCACATATTATCCCATCTACCCATGGACAACCATCATAATCATTTTATTGCAAATGATATTTGTGAGTAAAATTTTTTAAATGGTCTCAAAATTTATTTTTCAGTCAAAATTTGCTTTTTAATTAATATGTATCAGTGATATAAATTACACGGTCTGTCAAGAGCCTGAAGAGAAAACAAAGGCACAAATAGGACCTCTATTTTCTCCTGCCTTTGGGCATCAGTACTCCTGGTGTTCATTCCTTAGGGATCAGAGCAGGACTTACACTCTCCGCTCATATTCCCCTTACTTCCAAGTTCTTTGGGTTTGGACGACTACTGTACCCCAGCTTCCCTCGATATGCAGCCTGATAGAGTATGAACTTTACTGTTTCCATCATTATGTGAACCCGTCCTTCATCATGAAACTTTCTCCATGTTTCCACATAGCCCTTACTGGGTCTGCTTTTTGTTTTGTTGTGGGATATTTTTTGGGGGGTGCAAACCCCGATGAATGCATGTACCAATTGCACTTTCTATCTTTTTATGTGCATTCTGCCCCTTCTTTCAAGAGGGAAACCAGAGGCTAGAAGGCAATGAGAAGACTGGTAGTGACCACAGGAAATGTGATGAGGTGATGTTTCTGGGGGTTCAGGAAAAAGTGATTTTTAAATAGTATTTCATTAGGTTTGTACATGCCAAAACTCTTCTAAATATTCCTTGAGAGTCCCTAAATATAAATTAAGTTCGTTTTATAAATCTTTGTCTATCCTTGATTCTCTTGTGTTTCTTGAATATTTCATTTTAAAATCAGTCAAAGTAAAACAATGTTCATTTGCAGTGATGAGGTTCAGAATTGATGGTGATTTTTATTTACTGGACTGTTCTATTTGGTTATGCTAGAATAGTCTTCTCATATTTGAAATGAAATCTGATCAATCAGCTTTTAAAATATCCGATCTATGATCTTAGATCCCAGTACTATGGGACTTTTTCTTTATATCATCTTCTGTTTCGTCAAGCTGCTGAATGTAGGGACTCTTCTCTTAAAATATTTCTTTTTTTAACCTGACTTGAAAATTCAGATATGATCATATGACTGTTGTTGAACTTATTACAGGACCATGGAAAAATGATAAAGGAACACTACTTGAAGTGGGTGGGTGGTTCGGGTGAGACTCACTTTGTCAACTGTTTTTTTGTTTGTTTGTTTGTTTGCTGGTTTTTGTTTTGTTTTGTTTTCTTCCTAAGGGTGCTGATTTTTCATGCTGGAAGCATCCCAGGAGAGAGACTCTCAAATGCTGCTGCTCTGCTCTCAATTATTGATTCCAACAGAAATACTCCCAAATATCACTATGGTTTATACTTATTTCTTACTTGTTCGGAATAGGAGTTATCATTGTGTTTCCTTCAGGATCTGTCATATTTACAGATAGTGTGATGAAATGTGACATACTTTTCAGCCATTGTGTCTTATTACCAGATTTTATAGTTTCTTCTTAGGTGTTATGGTAGGCAGAATAATAGTCCTTGAAATACATCATGTCCTAATTATTGGAAATTGTTAATATTACCTACTAAGGAAAGATTTTTTCAGATATGATTAAGGTAAGACTCTGGAGATCAAGAGATTATCCTAGTCTATCCAGGTGGGACTTAAAATCTCAAGGCAGAGGGGGACTAAACAGATAAATGAGGAAAATATCATTTGAAAACAGAGAAAGGGTAAATTGTTGTAACCCAAAGTTGGGGACTGCTGGGAGTCAACAAAAACTGGAAGAGACAAGGAATGTGTTCTAACAGAGACCTCAGAGGGAGTGTGGACCTGCAGACACTTGATGTGATGATTTCAGACATCTGACCTCAAAATCTTGAGGCCATATAGTTCTGTTGGTATCAGTTTGTTAAAAAAAAAAAAATTGTGGAAATGTTTCATGGCAACCACAGGAATACAATGTTTTGCAATTAAAATGCTTCTAATTAAAAACTATTCAAGAATTAAACACAAGTCTAATGCCAGGGTCCCTGTTCCACAGTTCATCAGTCAAATGAGATAGTTTACAGACGATAAGGACAAAAAAAGTTTGGAAAATATTTTTATATATATGTATATATACACACATATACAAATATATATATATATATATATATATATATATATGAGAGTAAAAATGCATTTTTGCTTTCTTGCCTTTTCTGTTTGGATGAATAGATAAAACATTTTATACAATTTAAAGAAAATTTTTGTAGAGCTGAAATATTGTGGTTAATAATGTCTGTATTAGCATCATACTAATTTGGTTTAATCAGCAACATATTTTTGATGTTACCTTGTTATTGTTGTTTCCCTTTAGAATTTCATTCTTCCATTTTATTCTGTTCTAACTTTGTTTCTTAATGCTTATAGTTCTCACTTGCTTCAGGATTTGCAGCTCTCCAGATCCCTAAGAGATCAAAAGAGTACAGTGTTTGTTTACAACTCAGTATCAGCCTCTCCTGTACAGATTCTTGATACTTCATGTGCTTGAAGCACACTTCATATTCTGCAGCACAAGCATGCATTAGAATACATTTACATGGAAAATAGAATCAAAATTCAGCAGTACTTCATTTCATTAAAATACATGCACAAAAACTGATTTCTGATGAATTTTAATTAGGGTTTTTTGAATGTATTAATTAAATTTTTACAGAAAATTTTGGATGGACACTTAACACACTAAATTTAAAAAGTAAATTTTTTAAAGTTATTGCCAAGTTAGATATTGCACAAAAATATGGTGAAAACATCTTAAAACCCTTCCTGCTTGTAGGTAAAATATCAAATTATTTCATAAAATGAAAGCATTTGTGGTTAAAATAAACTGTGTATTTTATGTTCCCAATATTTATTTTTAAGTTAAAAGTGCTTGTGTTTACTTATTAATAATGATATTTTCACCTTTGGATGCAATTTCTAAAATGTGGCATGTAATCATTCAAGCCACATAGGTTTCTTTGAGTTTCTTTTTCTTGAACATTCTAAACAGATACCCCTCAGGAATATTTCCAGTGCTATTCTTTTTATCTAAACTGTCTTCCCCAATCCTGTCCTTCACTCCTTCCCTTACTTATATAAATGTCATCTTATCATAAAAAGCCTTCTCTGAATACTGTCTGCAATATACTCTATATTTCTTATGCCACTTTTATGCTTTCTTTAATCACCTGAAATAGTGTGTATTTGCTATTTTTTGCAGTCTCTCTGCTACCTCTCCACCCAGTTTGCTAGTCTCCTAAACCATAGAAAGGGCAGGCAGTGACTATTTTGTTTACACTCATATCCTTACAACCTAAAACATAACTGGAATGAATTGATGACTCAATATTTTTTGGTTGAATCATAAAATAATGGCTGCCTTTTAAAAATGTGTTTATATTTAACAAGTATTTTGACAGGAATATGTGAATAATGATCAAGATAATCAAGTTTTATTCACTTTCTACCAATGACTTTAACCAAATCTTCACATCGTGTATTACAGATGGTGTTGAAGTCTATTGGGCAACCCAATACCACATACCTCCATTCTTTATCAAATGTTTTTGAAGATAGTTTTACCAATTTGTAGCTATATGTGCTTTTTTGATTTCTTAATCCTTATGTTATTGTCACATTTTAATTTTATGCATATAATAAATGTTAAATGGCAACTGTTTTTAAATATTTCCTTAATTACTGAAAAAGTAATTTGTTTATATTTTATTTGCCTTACATTTCCTCTGAATCAACCATATGATTTGAAATTTTTATTATTTATTTAGTCATTTTTAATATCCTGGTTAACATTTCTTTGTTGGAAGTGATCATTTGTAAACAGTTGCTCTGAAATAGCATCTCACCTTTAATGTTCTATGGTAACTTTTCCTATGCAGAAAATTTAATTTGTATAAATATATTCATAACTTTATATATTTTTGATTCTTTGTAGTATGCTCAAGAAATTCATCCCTAGGCCAGAGTCAAAAAGATAGTCTCATTTATGCTCTTCTAATTTTGATTTTTTTCTTTAAGCAATCTTAGTAGAGTTTTGTGTGAACTGTTAGTTTCAGTTGACTCTTTTTTTCTTAGTATGAACAACCAGTTGTCTCAATCTGATTGAATGATCTAAACATAATTTGTAATACCACTTTGGAAATGCTTCAGGTTTCCAAGTAAGTATAAGTGTGTTTAAAGATAATTAATGTTCTGCTAAAAGTTAAAGTGTGTATCTCTGTGTTACTACTATTTCATTTAAACACTGCAACTTTATAAACTCCTTTTGTTATTGTTGTTGTTGTTCCTCTAAGATCTTCACTATTCCTTCATTTCTGAAGAATAAATTTTCACTGAACATAAAATTAGATGATGATGGAAATTTTTCTTTCAACATTGGAAATATTTCACCCTTTTAAAAAAATTGGTTCTTTTTAGTTATACATGACAAGAGAATATACTGTCACAATTATAATTTAGTCCCCATTATTTTCTCTTCCCCTCCCTTCCTCCAACCCCTGTTCCCTTCCCTCTACTCCACTATTCTTACTGCTATTTACTTATAGTTTTGTTTTTCTAATTAGTGTCTTGTGGATACATGATGTTGAGAGTCACCATGGTATATTCATTCATGTACATGGGCAAGTTAGGTCACTTCATACCACTGTCACTCTCCAATCTCTCCTCCCTTCCTTCTTTTCCTTTTTGTCTAGTTCTCTGATCTTACTTCTATTCCCTGCTCCTCTCAGTTTGGATTAACTTCCCAATATCTGAGGAAACATTGGACATTTGACTTTTGGGGACTGATTTATTTCATTTAGCATGATAAAATCTAGTTCCACCCATTTACTAGCAAATACCATAAAGTCACTCTTTTATTGTGACTGAGTAATACTCTATTGCATATATATATATATATATATATATATATATGTATATATCATTATCTTAATCCATTCTTCTGTTGAGGGGTATGTAGGTTGGCTTCATAGCTTAACTATTGTGAATTGTGCTGTTATAAACACATGATAAATGTGTTTATAAATTGTTGTATTATTGTAGTATACTGATTTTAAATCCTATAAATATATGAGAAGTGGAACAGCTGGATCATATGGTGGTTCTATTCCTAGTTTTTTGAGGAATCTCCATATTGTTTTCCAGAGTGGTTGTACTAATTTGCAGTCGCACCAGCAATGTATGGAGGTACCTTTACCTTCTTATCCTCTCCAACATTCATTGTTAATTGTATTCTTTTTTTTAAATTTATCTTTTAATTTTTTGCAGACTGCATTTTGATTCATTGTGTACAAATAGGGTACATCTTAGTTTCTATGATTGTATACAATGTAGATTCATACCATTCACGTAATCATACATGTACATAGGGTAATGATGTCTGTCTCATTCCACCATTTTTCATACGTCCTCCTTTTCATTTCCTTCTACATAATCTAAAGTTCCCCCATTCTTCTCTCACTCCTCATCCCCCCACCTCCATTATATATCATTCTCCACTTATAAGGGAAAACATTTGGCCTTTGGTTTTTTGGGATTGACTTATTTCACTTAGCATGATATTCTCCAATTCCATCCATTTATTTGTAAATACCACAATATTATTCTTCTTTGTGGCTGAATAATATTCCATTGTGTATGTATATCACAGTTTCTTTATCCATTAAGCTGTTGAAGGGCATCTAGGTTGTTTCTACAAACTAGCTATTGTGAACTGGGCTGCTGTAAACATTGATGTGGCTCAAAGCAAGAATCAATAAATGGGATGGACTCAAACTAAAAAGCTTTTTCTCAGCAAAGGATACAATCAAGAATGTGAAGAGAGAGTCTACAGAGTGGGAGAAATTCTTTTCAACACGCACTTCAGATAGAATTTATCTGGAGTTCTTATCTCCAAAATTTATAAAGAATTTACAAAACTTTACACCAAAAATACCAAGAACCCAATCAACAAATGGGCCAAGGAACTAGACAGACACTTTACAGAAGAAGATATACAGGCAATTAATAAATATATAAAAAAGTGTTCAACATCTCTAGTAATTATAGAAATGCAAATTAAAACAATCTAAGATTTCATCTTATTCCAATTAGAATGACTATTATAAAGAAGGCAAACAATAATAGATGTTGGTGTGGATGTGGGGAAAAGACACACTTTTACATTGCTGGTGGAGTTGCAAATTGGTGCAACCACTCTGGAAAGCAGTGTAGAGAATCCTCAGAAAACTTGGAATGGACCCACCTTTTGACCCAGTTATCCCACTCCTCGTTTTATACCCAAAGGACTTAAAATCAGCATACTACAGTGATGCAGCCACATCAGTGTTAATTGTATTCTTGATAGTTGTCATTCTGACTGGAGTGAGATGAAATCTCATGGTAGTTTTAATTTGCTTTTCTCTGATGGCTGGACATGTTGAATTTTTTTTTTCATTTATTTGCTGAACATTCATATTTCTTCTTTTAAGAAGTATTGGTTTAGTTCCTTTTACCATTTATTGATTGGGTTATTTGGTTTTATGGTTTTAAGGCTTTTCAGCTCTTTGTATAGCCTGGATGTTAATACCCTATCTGACAAGCTGGTGGCAAAGCTGGTTTTCTCTTCGTGCTCTTGATTGTTTCTTTTGCTGTGGAGTAGCACTTTAATTTAGTGCCACCCCCTTTACTGATTTTTTATTTTGCTTCTTGCACTTTAGGAATCTTGTTCAGGAAGTCAGTTTTTGAGCCAAAATGTTAGAATATTGGGCCTACAATTTCTTCTAGCAAATACTGTGTTTCTGGCCAAATACCTAGGTCTTTGATCCACTTTGAGTTAAGTTTTATGCAAGGTGAGGGATAGGGGTTAAATTTCATTCTACTACATATGGATTTCCAGTTTTTCTAGCACCATTTGTTAAAGAGGCTATCTTTTCTCCAACATGTTTTGGATCATTTTTAGTATGCAATAGCTGTACTTATGTGGTTTTGTCTCTGTCTTCTGTCTTATTCCATTGGTCTTCATGTCCATTTTGGTGCCTGTACACTATTTTATTGTTACTATAACTCTGTAGAATAATTTGAGCTCTGCTATTGCAATGCCTCCTGATTCGCTTTTCTTGCCAAGAATTGCTTTGATTATTTAGGGACTCTTATTTTTCCAAATGAATTTCATGATTATCTTTTCACTTTATCTGAATAGCATCATCAAATTTTTGGTGATTGGAACTGTATAGGACTTTTGGTAGTATGGTCATTTTGGGAAAATATAAATTCTGCCTATCCGAGAACATGGAAGGTCTTTCTATCTTCTAAGTTCTTCAATTTCTTTCTTTAATGTTCTACAGATTTTGTTGTAGAAGTCCTTCACATCTTTTGTTTGAGTCCCAATATTTTGGGGTTTTTTGTTTGTTTGTTTCTTTGGTTGGTTGGCTGGCTGTTGGTTTTTTCTGAGACTATTGTGAATGGGATAGTTTATCTAATTTTCTATTCAGCAGATTCATCATTGGAGTATAGGAATGTGATTGATTTATGGATGTTGATTTTTTAATTTGCTGAATTCATTAAAAACTCTAGAAGTCTTCTGGTAGAGATTTTTCCGTCTTCTAAATATAAGATCATTTTGTTGACAGAAATATTTTGAGCTCTTCTTTTCCTATTCCTTTCCCCTTTAATTTCCTTCTCTTGCCTAATTGCTCTGGTTAGACTTTCAAGGACTATGTTGAATAGAAGTGGTGAAAGTGGGCATCCCTGTCTTATTCCTGTTTTCGGAGAAAATGCTTTCAGTTTTTCTCCATTCAAAATAATATTGGCCATGGGTTTATCATATATAGCCTTGCCAATGTTGAGGTAAGTTCCTGGTATCCCTAGTTTTACTGGCTTTTTAAACATGAATGGGTGTTATACTTTGTCAAATGATTTTTCTGCATCAATTGAGATAATTATGTGATTCTTATCTCTATTTATATGGTCAATTACATTTATTGATATCAATATGTTGAACCAAACTTGCATCCCTGGAATGAATCCTATTTGATCATAGTGAACACTCTTTTCACTGTGTTTTTGTATGTGGTTTGCTAATTTTTTTTTTTTTTTTTTTAGGAATTTTTGCATCTATGTTCATCAAGGATATTGGTCTAAAGTTTTCTTTCCTTAATGTGTTTTTTTCTTGATGTACGTTGTTGTGGTTTTGGTATCAGAGTGATACTGGTTTCACAGAATGAACTTGGCAGAGTTCCTTCCTTTTCTATTTCATGTGATAATTTGGGGAAGATTGGTAGTTCTTTAAAGATCTGGTAGAACTTGGCTGAGAAATCCTGTCCTGGACTTTTGTTTGTTGGAAGATTTTCTTAATGACTGCTTCAATCGTATTACTTGATTGATCTCTAAGTTTTATATTTCCTCCTGTTTTAATTTGGGTAGGTCACTGTCCCTAGGAATTTGTACATATATTAGAGATTTTCTATTTTATTGAACTATAAATTTTTAAATATTTTTTGATGGTCATCTGGATTGCAGTAATGTCTGTAGTGATATATCTTATTTGATCTTGGATATTGATAACTTGAGATTTTCTCTTTTTTTTAGATAGTTTTGGATAAGTATTTATCAATCATTTATACTTTCAAAAAACCATCTCTTTGTTTCATTGAATTTTTTATAGTTTTTAAATCCCAATTTCCTTGATTTGGGCTCTGATTTTAATTATTTCTTGTCTTCCACTGTTTTGGGTGTTGGTTTGTTCTTCTTTTTCTAGGCCTTGAGATGAATGTTAGAATATTTATTTGGTATTTGTCCATTTTTTTTTTTTTTTTTTTTTAATGTATGAGCTCAATGCTATGAACTTTCCTCTTAGGATTACCTTCATACTCTCTTAGACATTTTGATACATCTTGTCACTGTTTTCATTTACTTTTAGATACTGTTTATTTCTCTATGATTTCTTCTTTGATCAATTCATCATTCAAGAGTACATTATTTAATCTCCAGGTGTTGAAGTGGTTTCTATTCTTTATCTTATCATTGATTTCTGATTTTATTCCATTATGATCTGATAGAATGCAAGGTATTATCTCCATTTTTTTTTTATTTGCTAAGATATCCTTTGAGATCTAAAATATGGTCTCTTATAGAAAATGTTCCATGTGCTACTGAAAAGAAAGTAAATTTGGTCAATGATGAATGTAATATTCTAATGATATCTGTTATGGCCAAATTTTTAATTGTATTTTTAGTTTGATAGAATGTTTACTTAGTTTTTGTTTACATGACCTATCTATCAATGAATGAGGCATGATAATATCACCTAGTATTGTATTGTGGTCTATTTGGTTCCTAATATTGAGAAGAGTTTGTTTGGGGCAAACATATTTACAATTGTTGTATCTTTTTGATATATAAGTCCCTCACCAGTAAGGAAATCTTTTTGTCTCTTTTGATTAATTTTGGCTTGAAGTCCACTTTGTCTGATATAATTATGGTAATCCCTGCTTGTTTAAAAGATCCATGTGAGTGTTATGGTTTTTCCCATTCTTTCACTTTCAGTTTGTGGATCTCTGTTTGTGAGGCAATTCTCTGGGAAACAGCATATTGTTGGGTCTGGTTCTTTGATCCAGTCTGCCCACCTATGTATTTTGATTGAAGAGTTTAGACTATTTGCATTCAATGTTATTACTGAGAGATGATTTTTCTTTCCTGGCATTTTGATTTCTTTCTAGTGCTCAAATTGGATTTGATTCTTCTTGCTTGATTATTATTCTAGTATAATGCCTCCCTATGCTGGTCCTACCCAGGCTCAGTTCCTCTTGTACATACATCTGCTACCAGTAAGAAGGTTTACGGGCCTGACTGATCTAGGAGAGACGCAGCTATGGAAATTTGACTTTTCAGATGTTTCTCTAGTAGGCGAGTCTGGGATATGCTTATAACAAAGACAAAAAAATTAAAGACAGAAAATTAAAGTGTGCACCTGCTTTTTAAAGTCCCTACTTGAACTAATTTTACTTGAGTACCATAGACCAAAGCAAGTCAGCTGACCAAGCTCAGAGTTGACATGAGAAAGCATTACTGAAAGGAATAGATAAATTAAGTCATGGGACCTACCTTTTGAAGTAAAAATGTAGGCAATAAAGTACCTGAACATAGGGTCATGATCAGGAATCTATACATACGAATCAAATGAAGAGTAAATGACTTACTGGAGTCAAACACTCAGAATTATTATAATATAGAGATATTAGTGTTCACAGATTTCACACCTATTTATAAATATTTATTAGGTGATACATGTTATAGTATATGGTTTGTGATTTAAGATATTTGTTATATTAAGTTGCCCTTCCTTAGAAGAGAACTAGCAAAATACGTCTGCAAAAAAGAAATTTTAGCATCGTGATAATCTCAGGAGAGGGGAGATGTTGGAAAATTAATTACGATGGAGTGGTCTTGGGAAGGAAGTAGGAACATAGGTTGACTTTGGAAATGGTGTGCTACACTTTGAAAAACATCTGTCTAGTAAATATGCATTTCATATTCCTTAGGAAAATAAATTATATTTTTTGTTTCAGAGCCAGGATGCTCTGGGAAAACAAAAAGTATTGTAAGATGGTCAGACTCCTGTCTCTGCAGTGGTGACGTGTGACGTAAGCTTACCATTGAAGTGGAGGTGACCATCTGCAGTGGCATTTCAAGTAAACTATTGATTTTCAGTTTAAAGGGAACCCACAATTCCACTTATAATAGCATAAAATCCAATAGCATTAAGTTTCAAAAATAGAAAACTTATTTTTTGTACACTAGAAAATGTTGCTGAAATTAATATATTTCATTAAATAGAATTAAATGGAGAGGTATGACAAGTTAATGAACTGGTAGAATTAATTTGTCATAATGCCAATGCTGCCAAAAATGACCTATAAACTCACTGCAAATCTAGCAAATCCCAACAAGCTTTTTCTTGAAAGATATTAACAAGTTGATTTTAACAGTTATATGATATAGTAAATAACCTGAAATAGTCAATCTTAAAAGAAACACCTACATTTCAAATTTTCCAGAAAATTTCAGTAGTCAAATGATACATATTGGTGAAAGATAGAAAAATAAATCAAAGACAAAGAATATGCTATCCAGAGAAAAGTTCACATATTCATTGTTTTTATTATTTTGCATTAAGATGCAAAGACTAATCAATGAAAAAGAAAATTCTTTGCAGTAAATGAGGCTACAATAATTGGATAAGTACATGAAAATACACTGCAGTCTCTATTGTAAACCATCCACAAAAATTAATTCAAGATATATCCAAATGTACTTAAAAACAGATTTTAGAAAGAAATATAGGATAATATCATTGCAATTGAAAAATAGGCAAATTTTTTTTGAGGAGGACACAGAAGTAATATTGAACATAGGAAATTAAAAATTAAAAATAATAAATTGAAATTCAACAAATTTACAAATATTTTTATTGTGTATGTGTGTTTATATAGACAGAGAAAGAAACAGAGACCAAGACAGAGAGATGAAGACAGATATGCATGACAGTCATATATCTAGAATATGTAATTAACCTGTTCTGATCAATAGCCAAGTAATAATGCAAATAATATGAGGAATGGCTAAGAATGGCTTACAATTCACAAGTAAGCTATTCGAAAGGCCAATAGACACAATAAGCACATGAGGATGAAACTTTTCTTATTCATATTTGTCATCAGGGAAATGTGAATAAAAGCCCATAATGGCACCCCACTATCTTCACTAAATAAAATAACTAAAATTAAACTCTGATATTAAATGTCAGTGAGGGTATAGAATACAAATTTAAAGTCCACATTCTTGATGAGACTTAAGAAATCACTTTTAATTCATTGAAAGGCACTAAGATTAAGGATTTCATAGTGACCATTATGGGCATTAAGCTCTTAAAGCATTCTTTTAGATAATTGTTTTCAAAATTGTCAAAGATGAATTAATGATTACCTTTATGCTAATATTTCAGAGACATACTACTTCTTAGTTTTAAAAAAAGTAATTCATTCATAAGAAATTCTGTTCTGTTATTGCATTTTTAGAACATCAGTCATAAAATGGTTCAGTGATTTGTGCAGCCGTCAAAATAAAATTTGAAATATTCACCAAGGCATCCAAAGTGCTAGGCAAGTGAATTCCCCTGTACTACTCTCATCTACTGTCCCTTTCACTTCACCCACTGTGTTAAGCCACAATGATCATTTGCTCACACATGCTAACCTTGTTCCTGATTCCAGGACACTTGAACATCCTGTATTCTCTAGTTAATAGTCTTTCTCCAAGTCAAATGACTCTGCCTTTAATTTCTTTAATCTCCTCTCTTTAAATATCACTTTAATAGAGTATTTTTTATTTGATAGACTAGTTTATATACAAATAATCAACATTGCTATGTATTTTATAATTTGTTTTGCATTGTTTCAACTCATTAGAAAATGAGCTCTGTGAGATTTTAACCCTTTTGTTCACTGTTCCATTACTAATTTCTAGATGGTATTGTGCACATAGTAGTTATGCATTATGAAATGTTTGAATAAAGGGATTGGTGGTAATTTAGAATATGGCATTTGGGCATGTTTGTCTTCAAAGATATATGGTAAAGGTTTTCCTATCAGCATGCCTGTTTGTTTATTATTATTTTATACTTTGATTTAAAAACAAGGTTTGTCTTTCTATGCAATCTACAATATGGCCAAAGTAAATCATTATGTGGTGGCATCTGGCCCATTTGTTATATTAAAAATATCATGAATATGCAGATACCTTACTAAGGTCCAAAATTATCTTTAACAGGTGTTGCAAAACAGAAATAAACTATTTTCCATCATATATTTGGAATTTTATGGGTACCTAGCATTATTGAACATTTGGAGAATATTAAATATGAAAGACATGCACGGTTGTAGCTCTTAGAGCATTATTTCAGATAATTGCATTCAGAATTGTCATGGTTAATTTGCTGTTTAAATTTAGGCTAATATTCCAGACACATACTACTTCTTAGTGAAAAAGGTAATTTTTTCAAAAAAAATTAAGTTGTGTTTAAAAATTAAAATTATAATATTTCTACCTATTGGACATTTTATAATAGTGTTAGTACAGCATTTATAAACAAATTCTTAAGTGTGGAAGGAAGGAAGGAAGGAAGGAAGGAAGGAAAGAAAGAAAGGAAACCACTATTCTTGCCACAGAGGAAAGTTCTCCTCCAGCCCCACTATTGGTTCTCTAGGACTTCTTCCAGGCAAGCTCTATTATCTCTAAAAGCTAGTCACCTCCACTCCAACACCTGTCAATGGAATGGAATCGATGTATGCCATATCTTACTTCCAACGTATATCCTAGCATAGGTAAACCTAATTGGGGGATCTTGGTTCCACAGTGACTTTGTCAACAAGAAGATTAGGGAACCATGACTTTTGAATTTTGTTTTGGAAAGAGAAGTCATATAGCACTAGAAAATACTCCAAAATAAAGCAAGAGTAATAGGAAGGTAGAAATTCTTAACACTAGGGTGGATTCATTTGTTTTGACATCTATTGAAAACCTTTGTAATATTTGTATGTTGAAGTATGGGACACATATTCTTCTGATCAAGTCTTATTAATAATGAACTTGGGTTTTATGGTAACTATTTTTTTTTCTTCATATTAAGCAGGTTTTATTTAAAGGTAATAATACAGACTTCTCCTGGCAGGAAGAAGGGGGCCAAGGCTGATGTTCTAAAGTCCCAAGAAGTGAGCACACCCTACATCTTTTATAGGTTAAATTTTCTTTTGTTCTCCAGTTCTCTCCCCCCTTATCTCTCCTTCCTGCCTACATGACTAGGCCTGGTTTTGCATTAAGTGAGAAGCCATGGGCAGGGGGAGGACCAGGGTGATTCAGGCAGATAAGGGCCCAGGGGCCACCAATTAGCAGCCCCTTGTTTGCAGTCCTTGATAAAGGCAGGTAAATTTGGCAATCAATGGCCTCCAGAGATCCTTGACATTCCATTCTTCCAGGGGCAGTCTCCAACTTCCAGAGGCAGATGGCTTTATGGCCTCCATTTCCTCGATTTGACCTGATCCCCTATTTCTACACTAACTACCTGTCCTTAATTCTGGCTTCATCCCCCGCCCCTTTTGCTTAGGGACTCCCAACTGCTGTCAGGAAAAGAAAGGGGGCGCCGATTGTTCTGGCTGCTTCGAAGCTGAAAGGGGGCAGCGAGGGGCAAGCAGTTTGGAGTTCCTTTTTAAAAAATCAGGTCAATCAAGGGGTCCAAGGTAGAAGTCTGGTTGGGGAAGAGCAGGTTGTAAAGTCATCTGGGGGTGGGTGCTTCTATGAGAGAAGAACAAAAGGACATAAGTACTGAAATGAGATTAGTACAAAGTAAATGTTGCAGCATCTGGAACATGCCACTGAGTATCGTGAAAATGATAGAAGTCAATCTCTCACCAGGAGGTGGACGAACTGAGAAACTATTCCCATAACTAGGCCTAGCAAAGGCTGGAGAGGACAAGGCCTTTATTTGGGGACTTTAACATCGTCCAGGTTATCAGGAATGTAAACACAACATTTAACTCTTAATGTCATAGATGTCCCCAGAAAATATAGTTAAGCTACTTAATGTCATCTGATTTTTGTAAAATATCCCTTTATTGGTATAACCTGTGTTTAGTAGAGATCTCTATACTTCTGTTACTTAGGGCTAGATAATCATATGAGCAAACATAGATTAAGTCTACCTGTGTAGCTTAGGAAGGTCTTACACTGACTAAAAACTTCTGACTCTGGCAGTTTCTCTTGATAGTTATCAGGCACATTTGCTGAAGAATCTTTCTTTTGTTTGTAGCTTCCAGTCTTTATTCTAGTGGGCTAATACAAGTGTACATCTTAAGTTACATTTAACTATTATTTCTTTTAAATGCCCAAGAATGGCTATATTTTGGTTTTAACTGTTTTGCTGGGTGTCTAAGATCAAGCTGGTCAAATTGACTTGTTCCTGTCTTGTTAAAGAGTCAGATGAGTTCATTGCCCTGTGTAAACGTGTGATTACACAAATGATATGCCTTGACTCCATGTACAAATAGAGAAACAACATGTATCCCATTTGTATACAATAATAATAAAAAAAAAGGAAAAAAAAACTAAATTTGGTAAGATAAAAGTGTCAAGGTAATTGTGAAATGGTCACTAGTTGTATATTAAATGTGTTCATATTTTCCAGGTACACAAGTTTTTAAAGCAGGGAATTTATCAACCTCTGCTATTCTCCAGATTAAACTTGTCTGTAATGGTAATCTTAAACTTATAAAGAGTAAATTTTATTAGGGATTTATTTCTATCATTTAATGTTCTTTTATAGGACCTGTTATCAATAGGGTATATGTAAAATTTGTTACTTTTTATACTGAGATAAAGAATTTCAAATATAAATGTATTTATAAAAGTTAGAGCCTGATTTGTTTAAAGGTTAATATTGTGAAACATGAAAACATTTTGCCATTTTATCACACAAGGAAAGTTAAAAGCTCTCTGAGCCTTTCTTTATGGTAACTATTGACAGTCACTTGACTGGAAACAAATATAGCATGGGGACTTTCATTCTGAGGTTTTATTGGGGAATTATCCAAGAAATTATATAAGAAGAAAATGGAAGAAAGCAGAAATGAGCAAAAATGGAATCTAACCTAGAGTATGGTGGCAACTGAAGCCTCTGCTCATCTTACAGGGAGTTCAAAAGCATGAATGAACCTTCAGAATGTTGCAAATAGAGGATGGGAAACCTTTCCTTTGTATTCATTCATCACCCAGTAATTGGCATTCAGCTGCTGCCTAAAAGATGGCACGCTTTTGTGCAAGGTAATTCCCAACATCAAAGGGCAATTTCCTGTGAGAGACAGCTATGAACCTTCAACCAGCAGCAATCTGGGCCAAATACCCAGGATCCACTATATTTATCATTAATAACAAAGTATGCTCATGAAAGTACATGATTAAAATTTTTATATCAAATAGGTGCAAAATTTGAACTTGAATTTAAATTATCTAACCACTCTACCTCCTTTCCTTTATTGAAAATGATAATGCTAAGAGTTTTGTGACCATGAAAATAGATTTGGAATCCAACCAAATGTCATGTTTCTATTTAAAAATAATGAAGCAGAATTAATATGCAGAAAATAAATGAATGGTTAACAGAGTCTCTGTGTAGCTAGTCTGGGCAACACTAAAAGGGCAGCAAAGCTGCCATGGTCAGGCAATCCAATAAGTATGAGCTCCAGAATTTCTTCTCCAGTAGATGGTTGGTGCACAATGAATAGTCTCTCTAGATGGATGTTGCATTTGATTTCCAGGTGCTAAAGCAATCTCACTTGCCTTTTAGGGGAAGCACAACAATTAAATATGCTTTGCAGGATATGCTTTATAGTCAGACTGTGTCTCATTCCTTTATACAAGGAGCCCAGGGTGACACTGAACATACCTCATCCACTGGAAGCACCTTAACGGAGCATTGAAGATATAATATACTTACGAAATAAATCTTGGAGTTTACTAACATTCTCCTTCGTAACTTCACACCATGACTTCATTGCAAATAATAAAACACCATGTTATACCTATTAGCGTTACTTTTAAAGGGAAAAACATTTGAAATGACCTATTTAGAGGAATTTCATATTTAATAAAAGTTGTGTAGAGAAAATTAATTAGTAGAGCAAAAGATATTTTCCCTTCACAGTTTTGGTCATTGCATACCACATGCAGATACAAGTACATTAAAAGTTTAGTGGTCTATTGGAAACTCACCAATAAATTTAATAGATTGTCTTATCATTAAATTTAGGTGATATTAAATGTTGCTTTAAAATATTTGTTTAATGTACCCTAATTGATGGCAGTGAGATAATGGAAAAATTTTTCAGAGGAAGATTTGTCAGGAGAAGGAAGCTGGGAATGAGCAAGGTGAAATGCAAATGTGACTGAAGGGCCTTTAGCACAGATCTGCAACTTAATAAAGCACTTTGGGAGTGATCACCCAAGGGAAATAGTGACTCAGTCACCTGCCCAACTCATCCAATTTTACTGCTGTCCAAAATCTTACAGGAAAGCATGCTTAAAGCTAATATTTATCTGAGTGAAAGGTGGCTTTACTTCCTGATGTTCAGCGAATTTTCTCAATACTCTTAGAGATAAAGATTTAGATGAGAGAGGACCTACTAACTGAGGAGACTTCAGATAAAGTATAAACTTCTGTAGTCTAAATCAGTCAAGCAAAATATTTATGTAAAGAAAATAATATGGAGTACTTTATAAATAGAAACACATTCCTTCAGTATAATCACATATTTTCTTTTTTCTTTGAATCTATAAGCATAATGCTATCAACTGATTTTGGAAAAAATATTTTAATCAAAAAGTTTAGAAAAACATTTCATAAACTAAAATCTAGTAGGAAGTTAGAAGGCATTTTTTTCAGTAATATTTATTACAATCAATGGAATGTTTTACTAAAATTATAATTTAAAAACATGTAACTTAAAAAACATAATATGCTGTGCATATCAGGAATAAGCATAAACTGCTTGTTCCTAATAGGTTGCAATTAAAATACAGTTACTAACATTTTGGGGGAAAAAATTTCAGCTATGACTTTATGACTATTTCTAATGCTATAAATCAGTTACTTTTCTATAATTCAAAATTAATCAACTAATGTGTTTTCTTTTATTTGAAAACATGGCATTTTAGTTTAAGAACTCATATTTCATTTTTACACATAAAAATACTTTTAATTCTTGACACGTGCATCAAAATGATATAGTTTTATATTTTCCAAATAGCTAACATTTAGAAATTAGTAGGAATTGAAGAATTGAATTCAATAGACTTACTTACCCTACATAGGTGAAAAGATCATCAGAGAAGGGTCTGAGGAGTCCCCAGGGGAAAAAAAGGGAACTTGACTTAGGATGAGGAGGGTCCTTGGCTTCCATGCCAGAAAAGAATTTTACCACACACCAGTAAAAGCCATAGACAGAGGGTATAATCAGAAAATGTTAGATTACACTCCATTTATGTATGATCTATCAAAATGTATAAATGCATTCTACTGTCATGTACAACTAATTAGAACAAATAAAATTTAAAAGGTTTTTATAAAAAAAGTAGATACACATTCAAGGGAAAATACTGGCAATCTCAAGAGAGAGATGCCTTTTGGGTCAAGCATGGAATACAAACATTCAAGGGAGAATGTAGATTATCTTGAGAGTGAGAGATGTTAGAATCTTCTTTCAGTGGAAACTTCTTGATAAGTAGGTATGGGAAAGTATGTAGGGATGACCTCAGTCTGGTAATCTCAGGATAGTTTGTGGTGGTCTGATCATTCTCCAGATCCTTACACTGATGTGGTATTTATTATCTGATTAGTTGATAAGGCTGGGAGTCTGCTAAATTATAGGATTCTCAAAATATCCAATCTCTATTTATTCTATTTATTAGAACATTAATTAAGTTCACAGGTAGACTTAGAGATTTCCCAGGAATTTGAAACTTAAGACTGGCTTTGAAAGTGACTAACCTGGGAAAGTATGCAGAACTTCTGAATTAACATTTTATTTCCTCGATAGGGTCAGCACTCCAACATATTGGCACAAGCACCATCTTCCTTAACAAGACTTCTAAAGCTCAAGAAATAAAACTGAGAATCAGTAAGTGGAACAGCATCAAACTGAAAATCTTCTGTACAACAAAGGAAACTTTTAAGCACATAAAGTGAGAGCCTGCAGAATGGGGATCTTTGCCAGTTACTTGTCTGATAGAGAACTGATATCTAGAATAAAAAGAAATCCCAAACCTTAACATGGCAAGAACAAATACAAATAGTTAACAAATATATGGAAAAAATGTTCAACATTCCTAGCAATTAGGAAAATTAAAATCAAAATTACACTAAGGTTTCATCACACTCTGATCAGAATAGCAATTATCAAGAATACAAATAATAAATGCTGGTGAGGATGTGAGGAAAAAGGCACCCCCTTGTATTGTTGATGGGACTGCAAATTAGTATAACCACTCTGGAAAGCAGTATGGAGATTCCTCAAAAGAACAGGAATGCATATAACTCAGCTATCCCACACCTCGGTATTTATCCAAAAGATCTAAACTCAGCACACTGTAGCAATACAGCCACTTCAATGTTCGTAGCAGCACATCCCACAATAGCCAGGTTATGTAAACAGACCCTCATACCCACCAACAGATGAATGGGTTAAGACAATGTGGTATACGTATACAATGGAGTTCACTCGGTCATAAAAAGAATGCAATTATGGCATTTGTCTATAAATGATGGAACTGGAGAACATCATGCTAAGTGAAATAAGCCAGACTCAGAAAGTCAAAGGTCAAGTGATTTATCTGATATGGGGAAGATAGAGCAAAGTAAGGGGGAAAAGGGAGATAAATATCATAAGGATAGAAAGAAAATCTGTAGAAGGACATTACGCAGGGAAGAGGGACTGGAAAGGGAAGGAAATAAGGACTGAATTTGACAAAATCAAGGTACATTTCTGTACAAATGTACTGCAGTGAATCTTACCTTTAGGCATATCTAGAATATACCAATTAAATATAAATAAATAAATAAGTAAGTAAGTAAATAAATAAATGACAGTAAAGTAGAAGGGGAACAGGGGGTAGAGAGGATGGGAGGAAGACAGGAGGCACTGGGGATCTAAATGGAATCAATTAAATGCCATGGATGTATGATTATGTCAAAATGAACCCAGCTATTATGTATAACTATAGTGCCCTAATAAAAGTATTAATTTTTTTCAATTTCTAATTCTTCCTTTATGTCTCCTATCCAATAAATTTTTATTTCTTCTATCCTACTTCAACTTCTTACTATTTTTTCTCCTTAGATTTTGCTTTATTCTACCATTAAACAGGAATAAAATATGCTTTATATTCATATGTATGAATATACTTGCATTATGTATAAGTAAATACATTTATGTTTCAAATAATACATAAAGACCTATCTGATTTATCTGACAATATCTGCCTCATATTTTGTATTTTAATGACACAGTCTCAATCTCACATGTGCAAATACATGCACATAAATGACAACATTGAAGTGCTCTTTATACTGATGAAAGGACTTGACTAAATCTAAATTTATATCATTTTGTAAAGAACTAATTTAATTTTTCCATAATATAATTCTAAATAAATTTTACATTCATTGTTTGGAATTATGTTTTATATGTTTGGAATTATTTGTTTTATGTGTTTGGAATTTTCCTTAGTGATTTTATTGAGAATAAAATTACTTTTATAAGCTTAGACTTTTCAAATATCTTCTTCCAAATTATGAATATGCTGCATATTAGCCATTAAAAAATTTCTAACAGACATCTCTTTGGATATTATGTATAAAATAATTATAATATTCTAATTGGTTCTTTTGTCCTTTTTTGTTCTTAAAGTGATTATAAAATTATGCTTTATTTTAATTGGCCTTTCTCCTGGTTTCAGACAGACATGCTTTATCACAGTAAAACATTAACCTTTATCCCTAGCTTGTTAATATCCTTTTATTGAAAGAAATTAACAGACTATACTTCTACAACATAATTGCTGCCTTTTTAAAGTAGTACAGTTAGCTATATTTAAGGTAGAGTGTATGGTCAAGAGCCATCTAGATATGAACAAACTACTTTTTCAAAATATTCTTTTAAAAATTCGAAAGGCATAATTTAAAATATAATACAGACCTAGCATAGTTATTTGTATACCTGGAAACATTTGACATAGTACATCTCAGTAGTCTTTAATTGCTACTTAGAAATATTCTCTTGAATTAGTGACACTTATCAATGCAGGTGACATCTAAATGGTTTTACATTGTTAATGCCCGCTAAGGCATTATTTTGGGGTAGTGTTCAGAAACACCAGCATAGCGATTCTAACCCCAAATGTCCTGGTACACTCCTCTCTTAATTCAATTCTGCTTGTCCTCCTGAATTCAAAACTTCACCATCACCTACCATTCACACAAATCATTAACTCAAGTCACAAAGTCATCTGGAATTTTAATCTTTTCCTTTGACATTGTCTGGTTAAATCCATGTTTTAAATATTTCTCCAATCCATTGTTTTGTTTTCCTTAATCCCAATATCACACCATCTTAGTTTTTATTCTTAGATTATGTTATTTTCATAAATTTCTAATTTCATTATTATTGTTATCAACACATAAAGGAACTCCTAATGTTTACTGGGCTTATTTCATATCTGACTTGCTCTCCTTGACCCAAGTGATTTATGTACAAAATAAATCTATTGCAAAATCCTCAGAGTACGTGGCATAAGCCCATGGTATGCTATTCTATGTACTCTGACCCATTTCTCCAGTATCAGCTCACACCTTTACCACATGGTTTTACTTTGACCTTAACAATATCAGAAGTTTTAACATGCATATCCTTGTTTGCCTCAATTTGCTCATTTCTATTGCTCCCTCTTTTTGAAGAACTTTTGCTCTCCATTGTGCTTTCTCACAGTCTTCATCCTTCAACTTTAAGCTCAAAAATTCTAATTTTTATGTTTTTTGATGCATTGTAATTATACATAATGGTGGGATTCACTGTGACATATATGCATGCACATAAGTTTGTTCAATCCAATTTCCCATTATCTCCCTGTTCCTCCCCTTCTCCCTTCCCTGATCCCCTTCCTTTAATGATCTGCTTTATTACTAATTATTTTTAATTAGCACATTATACATAAAAAGTGGGATTCATTGTGGTCTATCTATATATGCATATGGCATAATTTGGAGATTTCATTCCACAGTACTTCTACTGCCTTCTTCTTCTCCCTTCCTCTGAATTCCCTTTCTCTGCCTATTGGAGACCTTCTAAATATATTAACTGATAGGTATATTGATAAACAATATGGTACTAATCAAGTTTTGTTCAAATACAGTACCTGTTTAATCG
This sequence comes from Sciurus carolinensis, assembly GCF_902686445.1. NCBI lineage: Eukaryota > Metazoa > Chordata > Mammalia > Rodentia > Sciuridae > Sciurus > Sciurus carolinensis. The sequence goes on from NC_062224.1 coordinate 96,095,572, forward strand.
AGTGAGAAAATTTAAATATTCTAATAAATCATACTCTTTTTTTGACATAACCAAATGCCTTTATTCTGATTGTTACAATACGAATAGCAAATCCTTGACATATATATAGTATGGGTGAAAGGATGAATAATGCCCATAATCGTGAGAGCAAAGTTAAATTCCTTTTCCTTGGAGAATAAAAATGTAAAAAAGCGATGTACTATTTAATTTTTTTTTTTCTTTTTTAAAATTAGCTGGGTATGCTCATACACTCCTGGGCATTTTTCTGAAAGAAATAGTTAGGTAAAAATAAGTATACAGTGATGTTTAAAGTAACTTTCTTTATAATACCCCCAAACTGAGAACACTGAGATGTCCATCAATGGGTGAATGAACAGCCAGGCTGTGGTAATGCATGCTCATCATGGAATACTGCTGAGTCATGAAAGAGGAACAGTCTGTGGATACAGGCAACAACCTGGATCAATCTCCAGAGAATGTAAGTGACAAAAAGTGAATCCTGAAATGTTACACATTGAACAATTTCATTTATATAACTTTCCTGAAATGACAGAATCTTAGACATGGAGAACAGTTTAGAAATTTATAGGGAATAATGAGGGAACAGGGTGGGAGTGAAGTACCTGATGGGAATATTCTATATCTTCAATGTCGGTATCTTTGTTGTCATGTTGTAATTCTGTGAACTCTTAAAAGGTAAAATGAGGTCTGTCTGTATTATTTCTTACAACTGAAAGTTCATCTAGAGTGATCTCAAAATTGAAAGTTCAATTTAAAAAAACTCTATTGGTAATTAAAGAATATTAAAAAGGATTGCTCCCCTCAAATAATGTTCATTGACATAGAAAATAACATTTGAATACAGTATGGCTTTTAATCCCAAACTACAAATACATACAAATTAAAAAGACCAGTTTTAAACATTTAATTTTTTTTAATAATTTGAGAAAATAGGTGATAAACTATTCTGTGTCAGTTACCTAGGTTTAAAAAAGAAAGACTCTTAATCATATTTACTCAATTAAGCATTATTTTAAATCTTGAGCATTTATGTGATTTCAAAGTGCTTATAACTCTTTTCGTCAGCAGTAACTGTGTTAGCATTTTAACAATTCTTTACACTGTCAGAAAAAAGGGCACAGAAAATCATGATATCAAATTAGTTATTGATGTTTAGTATAACACTCGAAGCAAATGAGTTATCAACTCACAAAGATTTTATAAAATGCAAAAAGTGATTTATTAAAAATGACTTGTTTCCAGCTACTCAGGAGGCTGAGGTAAGGACAGCCTGGGAAACTTGGTGAAACCCCGACTCAAATCAAAGAGTAAAAAGGGTTGAGGATGTAGCCCAGTGGTAGAGCACCCTGGAGTTCAATCCCTGAACTATAAATAATAACAACAACAACAACAACAACAATAATAATAATAATACAAACCTGAGTGTGTTAGAAATTTTACTGGTTAGAAATAATACAACAATAAATAATATTTTCCCTACCCTTGAGGATCAATAACTGGAATAATAAATGCATAAATATAATAATAGATAAGTGTAAGGTAATTTTGTATGAAAAATTTTCTAGAGAACAAGGGATGGTTAGCAGTGCAGGTAATTATTGATAATTCCAAACCAAGTACCTAAGTTAAGAAATATTTTCTAACACTGATGTAATATTGGAGTTAAGTAAGTTGAGAGATTGTTCCAATTCAATCACATTTGATATACTATCACATTCATTTTTTTTTGAAACTCATATTTGAATTTAGATTTGAAATTAGAATGACCTTTTAATCTATTAGCTAAAGTATCAGAAAGAAATTTTCGTGCTAAAATACTGTGAGTAGGTCAAGAAACATCAAATTCCCTCATTTATTTCCAGTGTTATTTTTATTTGAAAAATGTCTTGAGATACTCATAATTTTATTCACTTTTCTCATATATATTCATCCAATAATACCATATTTGTGATAATAATCAGTTAGAATCCATTTAACAAGTGTTTACCAAATGTTAAACCTGATCCAATCTGCTAAATTATATATATTATCTCTTCTTTTTACATCTCTTGGTAGTGTGTATCCTTATTTTGCAAATGAGAAACTGGTAGTTTTGTTGTTAGCATAGTGCCTGGAGGAAGGTACAAAACTAAAGTAATCTAATCCTACATTATTTTCTGTTTTCATTCTACTTCCATATATGTTTGAGAATATAAACTATGTGATTTATGTCTATTAAACATTATGTGTGATATTTTTAGTCAAGAAAGTGTAATATTTTATTTGGAAAATAAAATCAGAGAATATCAGGAAAATACATTATCTACATCATTCAGTGTTATATTATCATATTTTTAACTTTATCACCTCACAAAATAATGTTCTGAGCAAATCTACTAATTGATATGTGAGATTGTTAAAATTAAAACTCTGATTTATTGTTTATTTTTCAACACATTTTTTACACCCCAACAAGATGCACATCACTCTTATATAATACGATGTGTTATTTAAAAGTAAAATACAGCTGGGCACGGGGTGGGGGGTGGGGGGGTGCCTGCAATCCCAGCGACCTGGAAGTTTGAGGCAGGAGAATCATAAGTTCAAAGTCAGTCTCAGCAACTTAGCAAGGTCCTAAGGAATTCAGTGAGACCTGTCTCCAAATAAAATACAAAACAGGGCTGGCATTGTGGCTCAGTGGTTAAGTGACCTTGGATTCAATTCCAGATACCAAAATATACAAATTAAAAAAAACCAGAAATTTGGATGAAAAGGAAAAAGACTATATATATGAATCAGACAAGAAAAAATATTTTAGCTTTCATATTCATATAAAAAATTTTAAAAGCCCCAGGTGATAAGTTCTCAATATGATTCTGAGTCCAAGAGTTCCATCCCATTGTGAGTGTTGGAACTTATCCTGTGCTCTCAAGAAATTAAAGCAAACTCGTATGATCACAGCCACATCTATGGAGCAGGAAAGGAGCAGAGGAAAGCACAAAAACAGGGAGCCATCTTAGTCACATCCCAGGAGTCCTACCAGTAAATGGTTCTCTTCTTATATTGCATTGGCCAGATCTGTCATTTTGTCACCTCTGTCTTTGGGATTGGTAATATAATTATTAAAATTTTTTGTTGCATGCATTGCTGGCTGCCTGAAATAAGATTTCAATCAATAAGGAAAAGGAGAAAAGGAGGTAACTGCTAATCAACATTCTGGAAAGGTTGCAGCAACTTGTTCTCTCACCAACAGTTTATAGAAGATAGAATTATTCCTTGTCTTCCAACTCTTGCTTTTATCAGCTTTCAAATTTTAGATATTTTAGAGAGCATATAACTGTATCCTGTTGTAGATTAAATTTACACTTCCCTGATGATTAATGGATGTCTCTTGTTGTCTGTATTTTTTATTATTGATTTTTTTGATGATTTTTACTTACAAAAGCCTAAGGAATCAAAAATTGCCAAGTGCAAGCATGCAGTCAGACAAAGTATGATTTACTGACTTGATAGGACAGAAAAGGAATTTCATGGAAAACAGAAGTGCCACTCCAATAAGAGGAATCAGGGAAACAACCTCTGGAAGTTTAGCTTCTCAATGAATATTTCCTCGAGGGATGTAAGGGAGGTAGGAGTCAACTCTGATTGGTCCCTGCCTCTGAGGTGAGCATGGATTAACTAGAGATTGGGTCCTGTTATGAGGCAAGGGCAGTTAGTGATTAAGTATCATGGGTAATAGATGGGACTGGCAAATGGTTCTAGGGTGTTGTTGATAAAAAGCATAGCCATTAAAAGAAGGGGTCATTATAGCATTCTACAGCTGTTGTGTGACCTTGGGACACACAGCAGTTAACAATTAATTTTGAAGCTGGCTTTATCTTAGTCTGACTCTCATTGTGATTAATAGCAGAGCTGACTTTTCTCGTTTTCAGTCTAAGTTTCTTTTCATTTTTTTCAGTTCCAGACAGATTTTTACTCTTCATTATATATTCTGAATACTAGTGTTTCCTGTTTTATATAATAAGACTATCATCTACTATTCTATGACTTTCCCCCTGCCCTTTTTGTGTGTCTTAATAATGTCTTCAGATGAACACAGGTGTTTAATTTTAATACAGTGAATTTTCATCAATCTTTAGTTCAGTTTTAGTGTTTGGTGTGTCCTGTTTTAAGAAATTCTTGCCTGTGTAAAGTTCATCAAGGTCTTTTCTTATATTATCTTCCAGAACTTGTATTGCTTTATCTTCCACATTGGGTCATCAATCCATTTGGAATTTATTTTTGAATACAGTATAAGGTAGGAATCTAGATAATGACATTAATCATTTTCCTCTTTGCTTACCTGTAATCTACTTGTTCAATAGCTTCTACTGAAAATATTATTCTTTTTTCACTTGATTGCAATAACTTTTTAAGACAAATCAGGTGATAATGTATATATTTATATATAGATACAGATACAGATAGATATATAGATTCTATATATATCATATGATCACCTCTATCTTTTAGAATATAATCATAAAACTTTTGCTGCACACATTTCTGGCTGTCCAGAATAAGAGTTCCATTAACAAGGAAAAAGGAGAAAAGAAGATGCTGCTAACCAATGTCTAAAGAGGTTACAATTCACACTCCTATCAACAGTATGTATACACACACACACCATGTTTGTTCCCATGATCTACTGACTCTGACACTGCATAAGTCAGACTTTCATCACTCTGACCAAACCGTAGTCAACAAGAACAATTTAAAGAAGGAAAATTTAATTTTGGCTCATAGCTTCAGAGGTTTAGTCCATAGTTGATCAGCTCCAAGGCAGAAATATCAAGGTGGAGAGGCATGGCAGAGGACAGCTACTTAGCTTATGGCATCCAGGAAGGTGAGAGAGAAAGCAGAGCCAGGGACAAAATTTAATCCCCAAAGGCAACCCCTGGTGACGTATTTCCTCCAACCATGCTCCATCTGTCCTCATTTAACCCACTCAGATTATTAAACTATCAAAGGTATTAGGTGTAACTCTCATAATCTGAACATTTCACCTTCAAACATTCCTGCATTACCTCACACATGAACTTTTCCGGGGACACTTCATATCTAAACCATAACAGGAGGAAAAATCAATTTCTGTTATTTGCAATCAAAATAATACCAAGTTCTCTTCACTGCTTCTGACCTTCCTATTGACCACTGCATGATGCTGTCAGTGTCCCACAGGCACTAGCTGTTTACTTTGCATTGATGCCTCACAGTGCATGTCTCCTGAACAGGTAACTATAGTCACCTGAGCAAAGACAATCTCAATTTTCAGCATGAAGGTCAAACTTGAATCTCTATCCTGCGGAACTCTCATTTTCAATCATTCTTCTAAGTACAAGTTTACTGGTACATGAAAAGGTTGGAGTAAACTTTTTGTATCAGCTCTTTTCTCTTTCTAAACATGCCATTCCTCTCAGATGTTGGCTCCTTTCCTTAATCTAGAACCATCAGTTTATATATTCCTTTTTTAAATGAAAAATCAGAATTGAAGGAGTGACAATCTCCAAAAAGTCATATGAGAATTCATTGTGCCATGTTGTCAGTGTTTGTCTAAGAATTCAAAATTTCCTAAAATGTTCATATAGTTCAGTATCTTGTGATGCAAACAACACAAACAAAATTGAAAAAAAAAACAAACAAAAAGCATTCAAGGACCTCATCCCATTTTCTTCTCCAGTTATTTTTAGAACTTACACTCCTGAATGTACTTTGCTTGCTGGGCTTTCAAAACTCACATGTTGCCATGTTTAATACTTTGTAAGTGAGAACAGATAGGATGAAGAAAACTGAGTTACTTTCCATGTTACATCATATTTCTTTTCTGTCTTCCACTTCATTTAATTATTTTCTTCCACTTTTACTGAGATATAATTGGCAAACATTATGAATATGTACATATCTATAATATTTTGCTATATCTGCACATTGTGAAATGATTGTCATAAAGTAATTAACATATCCATCACCTCACATTGTTAATATTTTTGTGTGTGTGGCGAGAGTGCTTCAGATAAATTATTCTAGCAAGTATAGAAAACAATATTATTAGCTATAGTCACTATGCTGTATATTAGATCTCCAAAGCTTATTTATCTTGTATAAATGCACCTTTATATTCTTTGACCAATGTAGACTCATTTGCCCAAACCCTACACCCTAGGAATTCTTATTCTACCTTCTATTTTATGAGTTTGACTTTTTTATATTCCACCTACAAGTGAGTTCAAGCAGTGCTTGTCTTTCTGTGTCTGGCTTATTTTACTCAGCATAAAGTTATCAGCATTTATCAATGGTATTTGCAAACAGCAGGCTTTCCTTCCACTAATAGTCCATTGTGAACGTGTACCAGTTTTTATTCATCCATGTACACCAGATCTCCTTTTTCATTCTCTCTTAACCAGAGTTTTATTGCAACATCTTCCTGTGTGGTTGAATTCAGTCTGGTAATAATTGATTAATATTCCCCACTGTTGGGGGCTGTGCCATGTGGGCTGCGCTATGATGGCCCTGGCGGCCAGCCAGAAGTTGTTTTGATCATATTGGTGGTATGCGTGCACAGGTGTTCCCCAGTGCTCCTGCTTGCGCCTGCTCATGATTGGGCAGCTGGCTCCTTGCCTGATCTCAACTGGCGTGGCCCTGCCCTCTGCCTCCTGGAGGGAATATAAGCTGCAGTAGGTAGAAGGCAAGAAGCAGCAGCTAGTAGAAAGAAGCAGGGAGAAGCCATTAGCAGAAAGGAAGAAGAAGCAGCAGCAAGCAGATAGAAGCAGCTAGCAGAGAGAAGCAGCAGGCAGCGGTGGAAGGCAGATCACAGAGTGGAGAATTGAGAACACACCTCTAGATCACAGATAGGCAGATCGCAGTACTCGGGAAGCATCACTAAGAAGCACCTCAGATAGACGCACCCTTAGTTCACAGGGTGCAGGCCGCACCTTTAAGAAGCAGCAGAACTAAGAAGATGTAGATCTCTGAAAGTGTAGTCTCTCTCTCTTAAGCAAAGTCTCTCTTTCTCTCTTATGCAAAGCCTCTCTCTCTCTCCTCTCAAAGCAAGTAAGCCTCATTTCCTCTATCCTCTATAAACAAGCAAGCAAGGAAGGAAGCAGCTCAGAAATAGAAGTAGCTCAGTTTCCAGTCCACCCTTGATAAATACCCATGCAATTGTTGCTGCGGGAGTTAAAAAATATCCGCTGGTGGCGACACCCCACCAATAAAATTTAACTGCAATTCCTGAAATGAGTGCATGCATTCATAGGGTAATCATTTGTTCTGAATCAGTTTCACCTGTACTTGAAATTAATTGGTGAAAAGCCCCAATTATTACTACTTTTATTTTAATATGTAATTATGTTATAGAGAAAACTAAACATTTTCATGTGTTTTTATTATTTTTCATGTTTTTATTATTTTCATTAAAGCTACAAGTTATTTATTGAAATTATTTTTTTCTTTTTTTGCTTCAGTACTGGGTGAGAACCCAGGATCTCACCCATGCTAGGCAAGTGTTCTACCACTGAGAACATTTTTAGTTCATTTTGAGATAGGGTCTCATGAAGTTGCTGAGGCTTGCTTCAAATTTGTAATTCTCTTGCCTCAAACCTCCTGAGTAGCTAGAATCATGGACATGCACCACCTTGCCCAGCAAAATTCTACGATGAAGAATTATCTGAAGTGCCATAAATATAAAATCACAACTCTACTTCCAACTTTTAGAGCAATTTCAAGTTTGTGAAAAATAATTTTTGTATAAACATAAAATAAGTATATACAATTATCTTAAATATATAATATGAAACTTTGTGCATTCAAATTTACCATATTTTTCAATTTTAACAAAATTACTAAAATTATAATCATTAAAATTTAGAAATCATATATAAATCAGGCAATTAAAATTTGTAAGAGTTCTTTTTAACAACTACATATTATTTATTCTCCAAAAGCTGGAGCATCTAATAATAATCTAATACTAAGATTATTATTACTGGCAAAAAAAAAAAAAGGTGAATTAACGGATGTGTGTTTTAAAATCACTAACCAAAAACTATAATGAAATATGCTATATATTTTTTTAAAACTAGTGGAATTTTGAATGTTTTACCATAAAGAAATAGATATTGTTTACCCTAATTTGAACAGTTCTCAGTGTGTATATGCATCAAAACATCATATGGTACAACATAAATGTGCATAATTATATATCAATTAAATTTTCAAAATGTGCTAATTAATAAATTAATGTTGAGTTAATAAGGTTCATTCTATATGTTGCACCTTTGAATTCTAGTTATAATAACCTACGGTTTATTATTTAAACAAATTTGTAATGAAAATGTTAGTATATCTTTAATAATGAGACAAAACCACTAAAGGATCACTGTTTTAAAATTTTAAGATTTTGCTTTAAAAATATACTTATAAAGTTTCTTCCTGTATCTTATTAAAGTGAAACATCAATAATGTAATCATTTTCACACTTCAAGTCCACATGGGCTTTTACCCGTTACCATATGGCAGAAAGTCAAAGGTGCCGGAGGGTGGCCCACACTTCCTGCTGTTGCTCTTAAGCCAATGGCAATTATTTTTACTCTAGGTTAATAGGGCACCAACATCTCAGTGTATATTTTGACAACTGAGACTTTGCCATTTAAAGGTTAGACTTCATTTTGATATGAAAACAGAGAAGCACCTCAATCTTAAAAGACATTTTATAACTTTCAGAAACACATGAAACTATCATTAAATCATAAACCCTTCCACTTATGGTAACACATTTTAAGTATTTTATTCATGATGGACCTAATAATCTATACTGATTATCAAATAAATGTAAGAGAAATAAGCAAAGTATGAACAGAAAACTGAGGAAACTCAAAATGTTAACCACTATGAGATACTCAAACCATTAGTAAAGGGGGTTTTAAAATGGAAATTAAAAAACTAAACTATTATTTTATCATCGTGGGACTGGAAACTATTCAAAAGTTGAAAAGCACTAAGTGTTTCTAGAAATGTGGATGTGTAGAATTCTCATGTGCAACACATGAAAGATTTTTAGAGGTCAGAAGTAAAAGTGTGCTTTGAACTAAGGAGTATGATTAATTTAATTCATGCTACTTGATATCCAGGCAAAACAATGTGAAAGAAGAAAAGTGAAAATGTAGCAGAAAACACAAAATTATAAAGAAGGCATTAACAAGTGTGTAAGATCATACTACTCAGATAAACTTGAAACAAAATAATTACATGTGAATTAATTTCCAGTATGTAGTTTTCAACATTTCTATATATCTTTTTATCTATCACTATATATTTTATAACTTCACATACAGATTAACAATATATACTGACTGTTAAAAATGCATTCTTCCATATTAGAATAGGTTTAGGAAAGTTATCTTTTCTTGATCAATAGTTTACTTTAATAACAGCCAGGAAAATAGGCAGTCAACAATCTTGATGGTCCCAGTAAGATCCAATTAAAAGTAACAACAAAAACTTGCTATCACTAAGGAACAGATTAATCCCCTGAAGATCCCTGACCTAAACATTAGCACCTTCTTTATTGCAGTATTAAGTCTCAGTCAATAGATCTAAACCCTGATTTCTTCTCATCAGCCTTCCAAATGATGAGTTGGTTCTGTTTCCTACAAATTAGAAACCTCCTTTAGGAATTATTTATTTTCTGATCAGATTTGAAAAGATAGCTTTCATGAATACCTTCTTTATTACTAATGCTATTACCGGAATCATTCTATAGTGGCAGGATGTATCTCCATCCAAAATTTAATTGAGATTTTGAGTCTGAATGACACACACACACACAAAATGGTAAGAAGTTGTTACTTATATAATGAGAATTTCTAGAAAGAAGAAGTCTCCTAAATTTTTTCAAAAATTGCTAGAGAGAGTGGAAAAATAAGACTAATTTAGGATTCTTGTTGTGTTTAGAATTTGGGACTGAATAAGTGTTTTTGTTTGGGGCAAGGACTTGTATTTTTAATCTGTTCGTGGTGCCAGAGATGGGAGTACACAGGGAGAACAGGAGAGAGTGGTAAGCATTAGAAGCTGTCAGGAGTCAACATTAAAAAAAAGAAATAAGAAAATATAGACATGCCTGATCTCGTAGCACTTGCCTGTAATACCAGCTACTTGGCAAGCTGAAGCAGGAGGATCACAAATTCCAGACCAGTGTCAGCAATTTAGGGAGACTTGAAATAAATTAAAAAGAAAAACAGGGACTGAGGATGTAGCTCAATGGTAGAGCCATTGCCTAACATGCATTGAGATCAGGGTTCAATCTTAGTACTAAAAAGAAAGAGGTGGGTGGGGAGAGAAAGAGAGAGAGAGGGAGGGAGAATGTAGATGTAGATATAGTGTCTCTTAAGTCAACCAGAAATGCTTGTTTTCATTGTCTTCATAAGAGAAACTTTGCCTTGGGAAACTATTATTAAAATGTATGACTGGGTGTGGTGGCACATGCCTTAATCCCAGCAGCTCAGGAGGCTGAGGCAGGAGGATCAAGAGTTCAAAGCCAGCCTCAGCAAAGTGAGGTCTTAAGCAACTCAGTGAGACCCTGTCTCTAAATAAAATACAAAATAGGGCTGGGGATGTGCCTCAGTGGCCGAGTGCCTCTGAGTTCAATTCCCTGTACTCCCCCAAATAAAATAAATATAAATATAAATGTTTAAATAAAAGGACTGAGGTGTGGCCCAGTGGTTAAGTCCCCTTGTGTTCAATCCCTGGCACTAAAAAATAAAATGAAAAATAAAACATATAAGAGGAATTAGGGACTCTGCCAATCCATGGCTAGCATCTGATACAGGTCCTGGACCTTAGTAGGAATCTACATATAGGACTCAGTTCTTAAAGCCCCTGTCCAAGAAGCAGAGAAGTATCTTTGCAAAACTTCATTTTTAAAATAACTACCTATTTACAAATAACGCTTTCCTTTCTACCTCAGGAAAAATACTTAGGTCATACAACTTCATCAGATGACCTAAAGCTGAACCATTTCTAACACAAATTTTGTTCATTCTGGTAATTATTAATATGATACTCTGACCTGATATAAATATCATACTCAGTGATTTCTAGATAACCTTTAAGGACTGTTGCAAAATAATAGCAGAAAAGCTTTTTTTTACCCTTCCTATTTAAGTTTTAATGGGAATTAATTCTAATAAAGGGGGAAAATTCCATGAATGGTGGAAATGAGTTTTTCTATTACGAGAAGCTTGCAGGTATGATTTTGCCTCTTAGGAATGCTTGAATTCAGCCTGTGGTAAATAAAAGAGCTCAGGAATTACGTCATGTCGAATACAGAAAACTAGGTATTTTTTTCTTTTGGGGAGTATTTGTTGTTTACAAATTTGCATGTAAAAAGGTATAGTTATCTATGATATTTTGAAATAAAATGTAATAAATCTTAATGTAATCATCCTGAAAATTAAGAAATGCATCAAAAATAAAATGTATGAGAACTTTACTCAGTCTCGTTTGTTTATTTGAAAGAAACTATTTTTGAAAAAGGTACCTTCTTTAAACTTCCTTTTCACAAGGAGCAGAAAATTTGTTGAAACTTCAATGGGTAAACCCAAATCATTAGATTGTATGCATGAGGTATACAACATCACATTATCTAGTGTCACATTTTTATTGATTCTTAGCCTAAGTCATCCAGGTCAGAAAACTGCTTCTTTCATTACTGACAGTATAGCATTCTATAATCTGTAACACAAATTTTTTAAAAGTTGCATACGTTAATCAAAGATAATTTAGAATTAGAATGATTAATGTCAAGGAATTTTGATATAAACAAATTTCCTCAATTGAGGAGAAAGTCTTGAATATTTAGTGATGATTATGTCCTTCTCTGTATTGATATGAGAAGATTCTAAAGAGAAATACTTTCCTTCAAGAACTTCTTAGCCATGTCCATAAAAATGTACATACTTCACATCTCTCTATATATTAGACTACTCTAAATCACAACTTACATTACTAATGATCTCTGTACGTCCATTGCTGTTTATACCTATCCTATTCTATTCCATTGACCTCTGCTGAATTTTTTCCAAGATAATACACAGAATTTCTTAAATAAAGGCACCAAAATTAAATATACCCAATTATTTAAAATATTTTTCGACAACAGATACCTTAAAAACAAAGTCAAAAGAAAAAATAAATGGAATATCTGAGCATCATAAATATCATTGTATTATTTAAGAGCTCCAATTTGAATCAGTAAAAATAAAAATAAATAAATAAATAAATAAATAAATGCATTAGAAATTTGTGTCAGGGTTCTCCAGAAACAAAATCAAAAGGGTGTGTGTGTGTGTGTGTGTGTATGTATTTATGTACACATTCACACACATTCATTTATACATTCATGTATATAGTCAAATGAATTAGTAAAAGGACAATTGTATTAGATATTTTAGATATTGTATTAGGGTTCTCTGGAGTGAGAGAATCAAATATATATCTATGTATTTATTTATCTATGTGTTTATGAATAAATATATATAAATTTATAGAGATGAATATATGTATATATTTTCTATATATGAATATTATATTTGCATATTTATATTGCAATATCAAATCTCTCTTCACTTACGTGTTTGTGTGTGAGCATGTGTATGTGTGTGTGTGTGTGCATGTGCATTTGGCGACACAGATGTTTAATGCTAAAAGTGATAAACATTAGTACTTTGTCAATTCTCCTCATATGCCTTAATTAATCAAGTTGCTACCTAAAATTAACCATCACATTATCTATTGCAGAAAATCAATGCAAAACTTAGTGGTTTTAGTTTCTGTGACTCAAAACCCAGGAGTAACTTAGAAGGGTGGTTTTGACTCAGGATCTCTCATTTCATTGTAGCAAAGATGGTAGTAAGGCTTGAAGGTCTGCTTTCCATGACAGATTCCTAAAGAGATTATTTTTAGAAGGCCTAATTTCCTATCTGACCATTGGTAAATCCTTCTGTTCCAAGAGATGTGGGCATAAGCCATTGCTCATGACATCACAACAAACTTCACCAGAGTGAATAATTCAGTTCACAGAAGTCCCAGTACTTTTTGTGACTTAGTCTTTTATGTTATATAATATCATTCTACATGATTTGTCTGAATTCAGGCACTAATTTCGGCCACACTCAAGGGGAGTTAGGCTTTGCCTCTTAAAGGTAGGAACATCAGGGAAATCATGGATATACTTTAAAACAACCACAATAATTAAGTTAATTTGTGACAGAGTTGGTGCGATATACAATAGTAAATAGGAAGAAGAGAAGAACAAAATGCAAACATTCTCTCCAACTCATTCCAAATGGTTTTCATCCTACTCCTTATTGATCATTGATCTTTTACTCTCTTGGTAGTTCTCCAAGTTTTCTCAGTTCATCACGTTTTCAAATAATGCTTCTTGCAGGTTCAGATCAAAGTAATTCCTTCTCTCTTTGGTGGTATCAGAGCAAAGTTAAGGGGAAGCTGCCAGCAACCAATGTGTATTAACTATCTTTCATGGAACCACACTTCTCTCTTTATGTGGGTATAAATACAGTATTATAACACTTAAAATATTTTTTGTACCATAAATATTTATTTATCAAATTTATCTTCCCATAACTGCAAATTGAGGTTATGAAAGAATTTTGTGACTATTTCTTGACTAATAATATTTTCTTAAAATGTAGAAGTTATCAATGTTTCTTGAATAATACTTAACCAATGACCAATTTATTGTTTTCTACCAAAGCTTAATAAATTACTTCAGATATATAAAAATATAGATTTGTTTCCTAAATTAGTCTGAATTTATGTTAAAACTTTAATGCATTAAAAGATGGTAAGATAGAGGACTCTAGAAATATCAGGGGTTTGATGTATATGTGATGCATATGTATATATTAATGACTGTTCAACTTTGTGAGAGTTCTGGTTTTATTATGTTTTTAAATACTTAGCTGCAAGGAGTCAATTCTAGTGATTATCCTTGAAACAGCGTATATATCTTACTTTTCATTGTTTAAAGCTGTATCTCAAAAATAAGTGTTTTCAGATCACTTGTTTTACATCTTAGACTGTTCCGTGACTAATTTCAACATATCCAATCTACAACACAGCTTTCTCCAGCTATACAGTTGGAAGAAAATTAAAATGGAATTTTATGGGTTCATTTTGTGCTTAAAACAGATTGAATACTCAGTGGGAAGCATATTATTTTATTTCTCATATCTCATATCTCCAGGTTTTTTTATATTACAATCCAAATTGCGATACCACTATGTAACTCGATTGCCATTTTTTTTTTTTGTGGTAAAGTTCATGAATGGGTATTAGTAAAGCATTTCCTTTCTAGCACACACTCAAGAAGTCTCTGAGAAGTATTCAGAAAGTCTGGTTGGCAATAATATTTATTGTCATTTTTAATGCCAAGCTCATGCACATTTTTTACTACATTGCTAAACTATATATTCCAGTTCAGTCACAGGTTTAAACATTATATATTCCAGATTGTGATCTGCACTGTGCTGCAAACAGCATTATGCCTGGTGCAGCTGTCAGAATGGAAGCATTATAAAGTGCTGCACAGATATAAAATGTAAACCTAAACTCTGCAAATTCATGAAAATTAAGGACGAGCAAGGAGAAAATTAGCATTAAAAGTCTTACTATAGGGTAGTTTCTACCTACATACTGGATATATTATGCTGACATATATTTGTATAAATTCTGTACCCATTCATTGGCCTATTGCATGCTTCATTCATTCATTTATCAAATGTCAACCATAACCAGATACTCTTTAAAATCTAGGCGTACAAATAGTAGTAAATACAGCAGTGAGACTCCTCCCTACATGCTGCTATAAGCTAGTAGAAGAAGACAGATTTTAAATAAATAAATATACAAATATAAACATGTCAAATACTGGTAAATTCTATGAAGGGTAGTAAACTGGGAAAGAATGATGGGTATTTTCAAGGTGAACTAGGAGAGAGTATTTACTTTCTAAATAATGATCAGGGAAGTTTCTTTTTATGAAATATATATATATATATACATATATATATGTATAATATTTTTAAGAATACATACACACATATTATATACTTTTTCTTTTTCTTTTTTTTTTTTTTTTGTGGCAAAGACCTGAAGCACCCAGGACATGAACTAAACAGAAACAGTAGGAAGTTATCTGCTTAGGTAGCTGTTCAGGTGGCATTCACAGTGGGTGTTGCCTGAGAAGGGAGCAGGTGTAAGGGACTTGTGGACCAGTGTGGAGGCAGCTATGATTGCTGCAGACTGAGAGAAGTTCAGGCAGTAAAGGTACAAAGAGAAAGATGGCATTAAGTTAGGATCATGGAGAAATGTGTGGACAATTTCAAGAACATTGATATTGTTTAGAAAAGATTTAGATTTGTGGAACGATTGAAAAATATTGGAAAGTGTTCCTATTACCTAATGCCTGCTTTGTACTCACATCCCTCTCACATTGGGAGAGTACATTCATGAGAATTATTAAGCAAGTACCTACATATTATTTTTAATTTTTTATAGTGATTCAGACTTTCTTAGTTTCTACCTACTGTTATTTTTTACTTATCAGACTCATAGAGAAATATTTTATTTCGAGATTATCGTAAATTTTATTTTCAGAATCAGATTCCATTTGTTCTTGATGGTATATAAGATAGCAGTTGGCTTTTGTGTACTAATCTCAGTGATCTTAACTGCTTATTAGTTTCAGGATATTTTAATTATTCAGAATTTTCTACCTTAGACTATCATAACAACTGCAATACAGACTGTTTTCCTTCTTCCTTTATGGTTTGTATAATTTGACTTTCATTTTGTCTAATTGAACAATTGGGACTTTCAGTTCAAGGTAGATAAGAGTGGTAAGAGGGGGCCATCCTTGCTTCTGGTCTTTTGATAAGGTAGATTACAGGGAATGATTTTCATATGCTAAAGCAAACGAATATTTAAAAATAATCCAACTTTGTCATGGTATATGATTCTATTTTATTACATTGTTGTATTTAATTTGCCAATATTCTGTTGAGATTTTTTTAATCTCTGCTCATGAAGGATTAGTCTGCAGTTTTCCTTTCTTAAATATATTTGTCTGGTTTTAGTATAGGATAAAGCTTTTCTTATAAAACAAGTTCAATAATATTTTCTCAATTTTTATAACCTGGAAGACACTGTGACCTTCTTTCTTAAAACATTTGATAAAACTTAACAATCAAGTATATAGACAAGTTCATTTCTTTTGTTTTGTTTTTTTTGTTGTTTTGCAATGGAGGATTGAACCTTGGGGCATTCTGCTGATGAACTGCATCCTCAGTCCTTTTTTTTGAGGCTGACCTCAATCTTGTCATCCACTGCCTCAGGCTTTGAAGTGCTGGGTTGACATGCATGCACCCCAGTGCCCAACTATTGCATTTTCTTTTTTTGGAAAGTAATAATTATTGAATAATTTTTCTGTAATTGTAGAAGTAATCATTTTTATACTTCTCCTAGTGAAGTAAATTTTGGTAGCTTGCTTATTTCAAGGAATAGTTATTTCTTCACAATTAAAGAATTAGTGAGACTAGAAATGTTATAGACTAAATACGGATTGGCCTTATCCCCAAACTCATATGTTGAAATTTCTTAAAGTCAGAGCCTCAGAATGCAAAGGCTTTTGTAGAGATGTATTTGAATAGGTGACTAAGTTAAAAGTAGGTCTTTATGGTGGATCTGAATCCTCTGTGCCTGCTGTTTCTTCTAAGAGGAAGAAATTGTGAGCACAAAAAGAGACACCGAAGAGAAGTTCCCATGGAGAAAAGACCAAAGAGGTTGTTCCAAGAGGGAAACCATCTGTAAACCAAGGAGAGAAGCTTTGAAGAAATCAAATCGGTCAATACCTTTACCTCAAACATCTAGTATCCAGGAGTGAATAAATAAAATTCTTGCCACCCTGTGATATTTTATTATGAAGTTCTAGTAAATAAATTTGGAAAGGTTGATAAGATATCTTTATTGTTCTTTTATGGGATCAGGAATGATAATCATGCTAGTCCACACTCAGCTGCAGCAATCCATCAAATTTGTAATTTAAGTTTCTATTTGTTATTGTTCCAGGAGCTTCAGCTTCATGTAACCTTATCTTATCTGTGATTTACTATTTTACCTGTCTCCTCAGATTTAGGGTCATGGTTTGTCATGAAACTTCAGTACTCTGGTGAACTCAATGAGTTATGAACTTTCAGTTTGCTCTGGATTCTCTTGTTATAAAGATAAGACTGATGGTTTTCAAACTCTTTACATGTGGACCTGAAAGCAGAAACCTCTAAACATTCATTTATTTACACAAGTAAGGGAATGTCAACATAGTATTATTATCAGAATATTGGTATGATTCAACATTCATTGGAAAGACCATATTTAATTAATTAATTTATTATTTATTTACTTACTTACTTTTTTATGCTTGAGAACATACTTAGGACCTCAAATATGTTCACATATGGCAGGCAAGCACTCTACTACGGAGCTGAATCCCCAGTCCTCAAAAGAACATAAATTCTCAAGGGACAGGATGAAAGTGAAATCAATTATAAGATTATCTTATGAAACCAAGAAAGAGAGAGATGACAAGAGTAGATAAGTTCCTATTTGATTTATACTTTGTAGGTGAAACTAAAGATTTTACTGATGAAATGGATTTCAGGATGATAAAATGAGATTTGTCAGGGTAACTTTCAAATTTTACCTTAGGTTCCTGGTGATATGAAGTACCCTTTTAATTACAGGAAGACATTGGATGATAATGCCAATAATACTCTCTGGGCATGTTAATTTTATCATAACCATTAATCACACAATTTTTATCCAGCTGTCTCCTAAATATATGATTAGGGAACTCCTGTGAGAGGTCTGGGATCCTCAGCTTACAAGGAGTAGTATGAGGAAAGAAGAGAATTGGTAGAGATAAGTAATCATAACACTGAATGCTGAAAATTGTTAATATTTATATACTGGGGAGAGGAGGAAGATCCAGCCAAAGCACTAACAGGAAGGAAGAAGGAAGAAATTGGGAGAATGTTATGTATGGGAATCCTTATGAAAAAGATATTTCAAGAAAGAAACTTAATGTGACAAAATGTTTCCTGAAAAATCAAGCAAGTTGAAGAGTAATAATTGATCACTGAATCTAGTAACATAGAGATCATTATTGACTTAACAGATGTCTCTTTAGTGGAATAATAGGATAAAATCCTGATGAGGGGATAGAGAAATAACTCAGTGGCAGAAAGCATTCTTGGAGTGTGTAGGACTCTGAGTTCAATGCCTGGCAACCATAAATAAATAAATGAATAAATAAATATCTCCTAACATGGGTGGGAATCTATATGTGAATGGGAAATATTGAGAAGAGATTATAGTTCTGAAGTAGAATGGAGAATGGGGTGGAAAGTAGTTATAGTGGTTTTTGAGAACTAAGAATTTATTAAATTGAAGATATTTAGAATACTTGATGCTGGTGGGAATTTTTCACTAGATAGGAAAAATATTGATTAGATACTTGTGGAATATTACCTTGGAAAGCAAGTGGAAATCAGATATATTTTACAATAGAGGGAATAGGATTAAACAACAACAAAGGAAGTTCATCATTAATAACTCACATTGGTAGAGGCATGCATTATATATGATAGGGCATATAATAGTATTATGATACATTATAATATATATGACAATAATAAAAACATGAGATTTCATATTGAAATAGTTTTCTTCAGAGTTAATTATTTTCATTCTATTTTAAATAAATAAGAAAAATAGTCATACAATCTTAAGTAACAGAAATTTAAGATTACCATAGAATTTATCCAGAATCAAATATATTACTGGATAACATTTGATTAATTTCTTCAAATTTCACAAAATGACCTTGGAAGACCTTTGAAATTTTGTCATTGATGGACATTGTTTACTTCTGTATTCATTTTCAACTGACACTGAAAATATTCTGAAATGATAAAAAACAATTAAGAAGTATCCAAATAAATACTAAATTCAGATTTTATGTGAACATTTTGTGGGATAAATTCCTAACAGGCATGAATGTTACAGTTCCGAAGTTGGAATGTCCCCAAAAGACTCATGGGTTGAAGTATTGATACACAGCTGGTGGTGGACTTGGGAGGTGATGACAACTGAGGGAGGTAAGGTCTAAATGAAGGATGCAGGTCCCAGGAGTGGGTGTGCAGGTGCTTGCCCTTAGTCTCTCCTTCTGTGGGCAGACAAGAAGTAAGCAACTTTCCTCCCACAAGCTGCCTCACCACGGGCTCAGATTCAATGGAGTCAAGTGAACATGGACTAAAACCTCTGAAACCATGAACCAAAATAAATCTTTGCTCCTTTTAAGTTTTTTCCTTCAAGTATTTTATCACAGCAGAAGAATGCTGGCTAACACAAAAAAAGCTTTATTATCCATATGCTAAACAACAAAATGTGATTGTAATAAGTACTAATTGTAAAATAAAGGTGTTACTCAAACCATCCAAATTGAATGATCAACATAGTGAATGATAAATACATCTTCCTTTAAAGACATCTACATTAGAACATTAGAGAAATAAAATTTAAAAACTATGTAATATTAAAGGAATTATATTCATTTGTACAAATAGATATTCAGTCCACCAAAACATAACCAATATGTAAACCTCGAAATACCATAGGAAAGTCTGAAAAAATTGCATACATGAAAATTAGGAATGAAAATATATAAGGAAAATGAGAAATGGCTAGAAACACAAGCATGAATCTTCATAACAGAGCACAAGCTTCCCGTATAGAGCATCTTAGAAAACTCTTTCTGTTTTTCAAAACAATCTGTCTCCTAAAATGCCAAGATATAAGTAGGAAAATATGAGGTATGACTCATACAGATGATCTACCAACAATGAGCACTACTGAATATTTGACCTTCATAAAATGAAAATCTCCCTGAAATTCAATTTGCTCCTCTGTAAAATACATTAATTCTTATTTATATGTTTCTCTCAAGATCTTTATAGATCAAATACTTCAGAAAAAGTTGAAAAGTTTATTATTTTAAAATATGTACAGTTATTTTAAATATATTAATTTTTTTACTATTTACATCTTACATGTGAAGAAGAAGCAGGAGGAAGAGAAGAAGGGGAAGAAGAAATGTCACATTTCTTCAAAACATTGGCAAGACAGCCCTTTTAAACTAAAATTTTAACTATGGAATACTTTCATACTTACATAAAAGTTGCAAATATAGACTGTTCTTATACACCTTTTACCTAGTTTCCCCTAATACTAACATATTACCTAAAATGGTTTATATATCTCACAATTAAAATTAATATTGGTACGTTATCAAATGAAGCACAGACTCTCTGAAATATACCACAATTTTTACCTTTACCCTGTTGTTACCATTCAAAAATCCAAATCATGTTCTATCAAATCTTCATGTGTCTGTAGTCTCCTCCAGTCTGACAGATTTTTGGCTAGGTCTCATTTTTTATGACCTTGGTGAATTTGAAGAAAAATGGTCAAATTTATTGGAGAATGCCTTTCAATTTGAGCTTCCTTGATGTTTTTCCAAAATTGCATGGTGGTTATTGATTTTGGAGGGTATACTACAAGATAGAGTACCCTTATAACAGATCATGGAATGCAAGATGTTGCCATGATTCATTACTGGTGATATTAACTTTGATCACCTTTTAAACTTTGGTTAAGGTGGTGACTGGTAGGATTCTTCAGTGAAATAAACTTTCCTTCTACGGTCTTTTGTTTGTTTGTTTTTTGATACCAGGAATTGAACCCAGGGGGCACTTAACCACTGAGCAACATCCACAGCACTTTTCATTTTTTATTTTGAGACAGGATTTCACTAAGTTACTTGGGGCCTTGCTAAGTTACTGAGGTTGGCCTTGAACTTGCAATCCTCCTACCTCAGTCTCCAAAGTTGCCGGTATTGCAAGCGTGCACCACCATGCCTGACCCTTCTTTAGACTTTTGTTGTAAGTTATTAAGTCCATCCACTCTCAAAAGAAGAGGTATTAAGTTCCATGTTCTGACTGGGGAGGTATATTTTTAAATTGTGGTCACGTGATAAAACTACCAGAAAAATTGATAAATATTATGGGGATGTTAGGTTGATAATATTCAAGTGTTCTTTGTTACAGTTTAGACTGGGAATATGCCCCAAAAGATTGTGTGCTAAAGACTTGATCCTCAGGGTAGAATGTCCAGAGGTGGAGTTTTGAGGAAGGGATTAGATTATGAGGATACTAGCTTCATAAAATGCATTTGATGGACTAATAATTTGAATGTACTACTGGAAGGAGGTAGTCCATAGACAGGTGGGACTTGGAGAAAATAGGTCACTGGGACTATATCTTTTCCCTGGCTCTTTCCCCCATTTCCCTTACTATCTCTCTTGTTTCTTAGCTGCCAGGAGATGAGTAGATTTCTTTCACCATACTCTTCTGCTATGATGTTCTGACTTACCTCAGATCAAAAGTAATGAAGACAGCTGACCATGGACTGAAACCTTTAGAACAGTGAGTCAAAATAGATGACCTTTCCTACCCAAAGATTTTTTTCTTCTTCTTTTTCCTATTTGGGGATTGAACACAGCGTCTCATGCCTGATAGGTTTTTGGCCCAGTGATAAAAGACTGACTGATGCATTATTTTTTCTCTTTAAATATTTTCAAACTCCTTCTAGTATCCATTAATGATCCAGTTTGCAGTAGTTATTACCATACTATTTTAGAGTTGAATTTCTATTCCCCTCATTCCATCTACATTCATTACCTGGATTTTTAAGGAAAGAATATTTCCCCCATCCATTAATTTATTTATAAAAATGTAAGTTTATTTTGTAACTTGAACTATAATTTGATGCTATGATTATATTTATTTTGTCTAAATTTTCCATCTGCAACAATTGAGACCCTTGTCTTTACAATGTGAACCCATTTTTTTTAGCATTTCTTTACTTTCAGTTACTATAAGATGCTCTAGGCTCATCTTGTGTTACTCATAATCTAGTTGTAGTAGTGACGGCTTCTCCAAAGAGTCCTGGTTACTTTTACTGAAAATGTTATTTAGAAACCAAGATTTAGACATTTATTGTGGCATATTTCTAGTGGTTTAACACTAGTCCTAAGTCCTTTCATTGGACTTGGTTAGTAAATGTAAGTATATATAATAACCTTTGTTTAAAGACATATTTAAAATTATTTCTGAAGCTATATATCTGTAGTGAACACATGGATATTTTAATATATGCAAACACTTCATGCATATGTATGTTTGATATGCATATAATATGTATATGTAACACATATATATTAAATATATAATACTATCATAATTAGTTTAGTGTTATAACAGAACTGTAAATGAGATGAGTTCAAATTCACTATTCTTTCTCAGAATGTTTGGGCCACTATAGTTTCTTTGCATTTCAATACATATTTTGGGATGAAGTTGATATTTATAACATGTTTATTAGAATTTTAGTTGGAAATCACTTTGAAATTATAGATCATATTAATGATTAACATGTCAACAGCATTGATTCCTCAAATACAATATTACAAATATGTCTCTGTTCATTCATGCATTTTTATTTTTTCTTCAGTGTCTTTGGTTTTTGGTATAGTTTCCACACATATTTCATTAGATTCATACCTAAGGACTTCAGATTTTCTGGTGGTGTTGTACTGATTATTTATTCCTAAGAAAATGAAGTACAATATAATGACCTTTCATCCTATCCCTTTGCTATACTTACTAATTCTAGGATTTTTTTGTTTGTTTATTCTGCATATTTTTTAGATGTCCTCAAAGATATCACATCAACTGAATAATTCAGTACAGAAAGACAAATAACACATCATTCCTCTTATATGAGGTTTCTAAAGTATTAAAACTCAAGGAGGCAGCAAGTAAAAAGAAAGTTTGCTGCCAGGGACTAAGGAGAGAAGACAAGGGGAAGTTGTCATTAAATTGTGTATAAATTCTCATTTATGCTACCCATATTAGTTATGGAGAACTTCTATATACTATTGTTCCTATATTTAAACTTATAGTATTATGTATTTAAAATTTTGTGAAGAGGACAGAGCTCATGTTGTGTATTACCATAAACACATACACACACAACACACACACACATGAAAAAGAAACTTTTGGAGATGATGGTGTTTATTACCTTGATGTGGCAATGCCATCATGGTTACATGCATATATTCAAACTTATCAAATTATTTACATTCACTACACACAGTACTTTATATTGTGTTACATAATATACATCAAAATTGTTTAAAAATGAAATTAAATAAAACTATATCATAAAGATGAATCAAAGACAATGGTGAAAATCAAAAAGATAAATTGCAAAGGTAAACTATAATACAATTCAATGTGGGAGTGATTTATTAAATAAAACAGTAAAAAAAATACCAGGAAGGATAAATGTGAATGATTTGTTCCATTAAGATAAATAACTTCTAGGTGTTAAATTATCAGACATAAAATGTATTTTCTTCAAATGAAGGGTCAGTATTTGGAATTATATATCATGGTTTGGGTATATGGTGTGTCCACCCAATATTTATGTGATAGATAATTCAGGAATGCTCAGGTGAAATGATTTGATCACAAGAGCTGTAGCCAAATCAGTGGATTAAGTCATGTCCTGTCCTGTAGAGGAGAAGCACTTTCAGCTCAGATGACCTCGAGAAGTAGCATCTGAAACTCCACGTGCTCAGCCACGTCTCTGCACATAACCGGGCACTGGTATCTTGAACACCTGCGTGTCCATGTGCGCCTCCATCATGCCAGCCGCCCAGGGCACACTGACAACACGGGACCCTCAGCACCACAGACAGTGCCCTGCTGTGGACCACTGCGATATTTGTGCTGCCCCACTGTAATTATTAAATGGATTACTTTTCTTACTTCAAAAAAAAAAAAAAAAAAAGAAAGAAAAAATCCATCCATTTCATGGATTAATCATTTGAAAGGACTATTGGGTCATAACTCTAGGCAGTCAGTGTATTTGCTGGAGGAATCGGGCCCGGGGGGCGTGCCCTCGCTGATGATACCCTCTCTCTGGCTTCTTGCTCTCCCTTAGATTCCTGGTTGTCAAGAACTGAAGTCTTTCCTCAAGCTGCTCTTTGGTCATGATGCTACACTTCACTCTGGGTTCAGAGCAAGGAAGTTGGTCAATCATGGACTGAGACCTTTGAAACTATACCCCCTCCTCTCCCCCCCCCCCAAAAAAAACACTTTTACTTCTCTAAGTGGTTCTTGTCAAGTATTTTGGTCATGGCAACAAAAAGCTGACTAACACAATATAGAACAGATTAAGAAATTTGTATTTTCTTTCTATCTATGTATCTATCTCTGAAAAACTTCTATAAATATGGAGTAAAAATGCATAAACCTCAAAAAATGAATGAGATTTGTGAATAATTATTTATAAAAATCACAGAGCTCACCTTTTAGGGTAGTATTGCCAGTTGTGCCCACGTCCTATTCCAGTATCAATCTTTCCTCTTCCTTTTTCTAATGGAACTATAAAATCAGGTCTTAGTAGAATCAGTTATTTATCTGGAACCACGAGTCATTCTTATGTCTATATATATTCATGAAATTGTCCAATCTTTGCAAAGGGATGAGTGGAAATAACACGTTCCATCTGTAGGACAATTCTTTTAAATGTAAGGTTTTTTTTTTTTTTGTCTTTTTTTTTTTTTAACATGTCCCTAAAACCAGAAGTCAAAAGTCATATTGAATCTCCATCTTGATCTATCCCCTCTCCTCACCCACAAAAGCAAACAAATGAACCAACAAAGAACTTAGGAGATGATAGACTCACTAAAGAAGCAAAACAAAACAAAAGGGTCAGGATCCATGCATGAACTTACTGAACAGAAAAAACATTTCTTCTGTCCTGGACTGATATTTATATCATAGAAGTCTTGGCAGAAAGAATCAATGTCTATCTCAACTGAACCACTAAATACATTTGTTGTAACATCATACCTTTAATAATCAGAATTGAGATTGAAGGTGAACTAAAAGGTTTTGGCACATATTTTGCTGCTGCAACATTTCACTTCTACAATGTCAACAGAAAAGTCCTAATATTGGTATCTCCTTTCAACTATTTTTTATTTCGGCAAGATAGTACCGGCCGGATTAATATACCTGAGCAGAGATAGAGGACATACCACTCTGATGGCAGCTGTGACTGAGAATCCACTAACTTAGAGCCTTATGGAGTTATAAAAGCTGAATACCTCTGTCCACTGAAAAACAGTCAATAAGATTATGGAGCCTGCATAACCACATTCTTCCACACAAAATGCTAGCCAGCACAAGTGCAAAGATCCAATTATGTACATTGTCTGTTAACCCAGGCTATTACTTCAGATAGCTTTGAGGTAGCTGCCACTATTAAATGAGTATAAATGTCAGTAAATAAAAGAAAGTTATCCAGACTTAAGAACTTGACCAGATAGATGCTGGATTTTATTGTAGATTCTTTCACATGGAACTGGATAGAAATAAATAAAGGAGAAATATCCTGAGTTTCTGAGGAAATTGTATTGAACAAAATACTTTAAAGATGGTGACTGTTTAATCTTCACACAACCCTAAGCCTAAAAACCTGTACCAATGGGATGTTGGCATTAAAACACTATCTCATCTACTATTTAGATGTGGTCACAGTGGACAAGGAGGTCCCATTGTGGAGTAGACATGGGTTCCTGTAAAATTATTCCAACACCAAGAAAGAGAGGCTTCATAATGCCTATCCAGGTTGGTATTACAAGTGATCCATGATTTCATTAAGTGACCCTTCCCCTATAATCACAATTAAGTTGTAATTGCAGTTACCTTAAACTTGAGGGAGAAGGGTGGTCAGACTAAATATATTTGCCTGTTGATTTCTTAATTACTGCACCATGTAGAAATGATTTATTAAATGAATGATACTATGCTTGACTAAAATAGGTTATAGAGTCATAGGCAACAAGATTATTATGAGGCAAAGAGTATGTGATGTCAGTCTCATAAGGTCCTACTCAAAGTCGGTATTGAAAATATGCATTTTCAGTATATCAATTTTTTAAGGCCAGGAACAAATTTATTTTAGTGTGTCCAAAGCACAAAGTATACTTCTATAAACAATCAGAAACAGAATCAGTAACAATATGGCTATAATAGTTATGGCTACTTTAAACACAGTTTAGGTAGTTTCTAGCATCATAGTTTCCTTAGTGCAGTAGATAGTTAGTTTGTATACCATTGTTGTGTAGTGAGATGTATTGCAGATGTTGGGGTGCAGGAGCAGGATCTGGATGAACTAGGGGCAGTTAACCTCTACAAAATCATTACTTCCTCAAAATGATACTATCTTTCTCCTTAGAATTATTGTAAGGATTCATTCATATAAAATTCCAGATCTTTGGTATCAGAAACATTAGTTTTTGGTGCTTTCTTTTGGAAAAAGATGACTGTATTTTCTTGCTCTCACTTGAAAATTCATAGTGGATATTAATGCATAAGCAACATTGGAATTTCTACTGAATATAAACATTTGAATTAATTGTTTTAATTGAAAATATAAAATGAATATTAGTTAACAAGATGAAGAATTATTTATTTTAAAGGTATTTATTAAGACTTTTGTTTATTGCTGATTCATAAACACCATCCAAATAACCTGTTGATAAAATTGAGTTTACTACTTACCACTGTGGGACATCACTATTTTGATCAAGTCTTATTAGCCTGTGGGAGGGATAAGACTAAATATCACACACATACACACAGGTGTCACTGAATCTTAGTATAATAATTGAACTATACTTCCCTATATGATTATTCTCTCCTATACCTAAATACACTGAATCATGAGAAAATTGGAAAATTCAATGACCGTGCACATATTCCCTGGAATGCACAGTTGTAGACTCACTAGTATTGAATTCTAATATAGAATGTAGAATCTCTTATCTGAACTGTTACAATTGTACATTCTTGGCAATAACTGTAGGGACAAAGATCTTGATTTTAATTGTACAAAAGTAGCACATTCAATTTATTAATTGTTTTTCTAAATTTACTAAAGTTGAGCATTCTTTAAAATAACAAAATTAAAACAAACCAAAATAAAACTTAAAGGATTATATTTTGTATAACTATAGAACTCAGAATGAGGTTGTTACTTTACCCATCCACTCACATTTGAAAAAACTACGTGTGCAATTATTCCTGCCATTGAACAAAACAAAAAACAAAACAAAACCTCATAAATATCGCTGCATCCTAAAATTTATCTTACACGATGCTTTCTATTTCCAGAGGCAGAGGTTTATCTACTTCAGTTGGTACACTTCAGGCTCTGGTGACTTGTCTACTCTATACCTAGCTTCCAAGGATAATGTTCTGAACCACCTCATCAATCATCCCTACAACATGTTTTCTTTACTCTAACACGTCCAACTTACTTTGTGAGTTCATTGTTAAAGGCCTTTTATCTCACTTGTTTCAGAAAAAGCTTCTAGAACAGCCATCAAGATTTTTAATGAATTTGCTACTTTCCATTAAGTCACTTTATACCCACCTGACTGATGTTGACATGGCTGGCTGCTTCTCTTACTGTTGAAAACTGAAATGCCAAGGTCAAGGTGAGCTCTACTTAGGCCCTGGTATACCTGCACTTGTTGTCACTCTCCAGCCTGTGTCTCTCCAGGAAGTTGGCAGGGTATTATTGAAGAAGTCTCTTTATATGGATTCACAGAAAATGAGCTTTAACATTAACCAGTATACACTGAATTTGTAGAACAAAATCAATACCTAGGTGTAAAATATCTCAATGATTGTGACTGCCACATACTTTGGATTTTGTGCACTTGTATCAACATACAAGTGTCTGCTTTATCTTTATAAAAAAATTCTTATTTTATATTTCTCTCAAATTTGTGATAAAAATTGCAACTCTTTATTACTGAAGGTACATAAATATTCTATAATTTGAAAAATGTCACATTTCATTTTTAAAAAATAAAGCATCTAAGTCATTTCAAACATATGGGACAGAATTTTGGTCCCATCTCTTCAAAAAATAACTTAATCAGACTTTAGGTAGTTTCTAGCATCTTAGTTTTCTTAATGCAGTAGATACTGCATTATATTAATGTATAATGTAATTATACATTAAAATTCCCATCTGATATAAAAAAAAATCACTTCATAATATTAGAGCACCAGAGTAAATATATGAATGGCTAACAATTCACGGTTCACGAGCAAGTCAGTTGTAATATTTATTAAGTCAAATAGCAATAAAATGTATAAAGTACTAAAAGTTATCAGATGCATTAATATTTTAAAAATCTTAAATTTTTTTTACACTGCAGATTCAAGGCAAGTAAGTTTGTTAGTAAACATCTGATTTCAGAAATTCAATGATATACCATATATAATAACATACATAATATTTGAATGTCATATGAATTAGAGAATAGAAGATATTCAATATAAATTAAGTGTAAATTATGTAAAAACATTAGATGCATTTTAAAGTACCTTATATGAAAAAAGTGACATTAAATTCCTTAAGCAAAAATTAATTGAATACACAATTAAGGTATTATAATTTGTTTTAGGACACAAATTTGGCAGTAAGGCATGGAATTTGAAATATTTATTGATCAAAGTGCCAAGTTAAAAACAAAATACAGCATTTCACAGGTCTTTACAAAAAAAAAAAAAAACATAGAAATGAGTAAAAAAATGTAACCTTCCATACACATAACTGGCAAACAAGCTGGTCACTTATTTATTTTAGATAAAAATGGAAGTTGAGACAAGAGTATGACCCTGGAATTCACTTTGAAGATAAATTGCCTTTGATTAGAAAAAAAAGAAAAAAGTCTATTATGAAAGCTATAAAACATCTGAAGAATTTTATTTATTAATGTTTTTCTATCCCATTTCCAAATTGTGCATACACATAATGTCATCAGAGAAGGGATGTTCAAAATAAAGAACCAAGAAAATAGGATGTACGTTCAGAATAGGAGTCATGTTTTCATGCTATAGATTGTAAAATAAAACTTATGTCTTGTATGTGGTTAAAAATATTTTTAACCACAATATCATCTAGTAGATCACCTTCAATTCCTGAAAAGTTCCTTTCTTAATTTCCAGAATAAAGATCCAAGATCATATCCCACAAACCATTTTACATATATACATATAAAATATATCAAAATATATAGTCACCATTATTCTCCAGATTACCAATATATGTCCTGATAAATATGGAATAATACAATGTATGATTTTATAATAGAATTCTCACATTCAAATTTTTCCAAATACTAGAAAATGATGCTTTTATAGCAAAACAAATAAATGTAGTCAATACATTTTTTTCCTGGTGTATAGAAAACAGGCAAATATTCTGGGTTTATAGAAAAGCGTTGCCCAGGGAAACAAAATCGTCTTTCAAACTTGAGCTAAGAGAGAAGGACCAAAATAAATCCTTGATGCTCTTAGATGGCCTAACTTTATTTACTGGGGAACAAGTCAATATAAAGATTTAAAAGTACTTCTAATAATTTAAAATTTTCCACCCTTCGTATGAACTTGCTTCTGTGATTTTATAGAAAAAACCTGTAGTCAGAATAAATCTAAATTCTTATTTTATGTTCAGTACAAACTAAAAGTGTTCAGCAAATTGCTTTATTATTTATTATTTTATTAATATCTTTATTGTACGGCAATAAATTTGTGAATACAAATAAAGGTGTTAAAGGAACTCTTTTGTTTTTAATCTGAATTATCCAGTGCATATTTCAAATAGGGTGTTATCTATTATATATAAATGCACTTAAAATTGTCAGCTTAATTTTAACATGATACAAACCTAGGACAAGTCAAATGACATTTGATTTTTCAAACCATATCAGGCTTAACTTATTCAAGGAAATATCTGTAGTGGAAGGAAGGAAAATATGTGTCCCAGCCTTCACACAGTCAGGACACATGCCTGAAACAAAGGACAGTTTAGCAAGAGAAAAACAAGTAAGTTTATTAACAAATGTAGTGCACATCAGAGGGAGTGGCCACAGCTAAAAGCAACCCAAGGCTTAAGTAAGACCTTCAGCAAAAAACAATACATTTAGCAAAGTGACATGACAGAGGAAAGCAGTCACAGACTTCCAAAGGGAAAAAATGAGGAGCAGAATGAAGTCCACCTCCAGATTCCCCTGGTGTCCTCATCTCTGAGCTGATAAGCAAGCACTGTAATAGAGAATTTATACTATGTCTTTAGGCATCAGGAGTGCAGGGAGGCAGAGGAAGGCCTTTTGTCTTTGTAGATCCCTGTCTCACATTTAGGCAAACAGATAATGAAATCTGGGAGCTCCTCTGCGTGTTGATTGACTTCAACTCAACCATCCTTTATCGTTTAGGGAAACATATTTTGGTTTCCTTCACTGTGGAAATAAGAAATTCTAGGAAAAAAAAATACATGTTGTTCTTTAATGTCATATTACTCAAATAAAAATGACTGTACATTTTAAAAGGAACCATTGATCAGAACGTATTACATTGGGATAATACTTAAAAAAATCAACTTCTTCAGGCTAAAGGAGAGCATATCATTTCATGTTCAGAGTTATTATAAGCTAGATAATGTTAAACTGAAAATAAAGTTTTAAAATTCTATCTTCCATAAACATAGAAAGTTAAGATAATTTGCAGTTAAATTGTCAACTTGAATATTAGTGCATTCTGACACATTTAAGCTCTTTTGTTTATTTTAAAGAAGTGCTTAAAATATTTTCTCCAATTAAGACTCATTATTTTTTTCTTTGGTAGTGTTTGAACAAGTGTAGTGAATTTACTGAAAGTACATTTCATGTTTCCCTACAAATATATTTAGTGTAAATTATGCTTATTTTAAATTCAAG
Organism: Sciurus carolinensis; assembly: GCF_902686445.1. NCBI lineage: Eukaryota > Metazoa > Chordata > Mammalia > Rodentia > Sciuridae > Sciurus > Sciurus carolinensis. The sequence continues at coordinate 96,126,674 of NC_062224.1, forward strand.
TACCCATAAGAAATTTGTGTTAAATTACATATGTTAAAACGTTAACTAGTATTTTCTAAAAAAAACATACAGTGACAGGTTTATTAGATTGGTTCTCAGTATTCTCTCTTCTAGGTTCATTTAGCCACAGATAATGAAACCAGATAAAATGACCTATTCAAATCCAGACATTGACTAGTGCCAGATGTTGAGGTTCTTTCTTGAGATTTCCCATCATGCTCTGTCAAATCACTGTATACTTCTTTGCTTTGGATTCCACTGTTCAAGAAATAGATTATCTTAGAACTGTGAAATAACATTAACTTCTAACAAACAAGTTCTCCAAGCAGGAAAAAAGCTAAATAGATAAAGGTCTTTCTCTTTTCTGTTTCTTCCTTTTATTTATTTTTTTCTTTTTTCTTTTCTTGTTACTGGGGATTGAACTCAGGGGTACTTTACCACTGAGCTACATCCCCTGTCCTTTCTATTCATTTTGAGACAGGGTCTCACTAACTTGCTGAGGTTGGCCTCGGACTTGCAATCCTCTTGCATCAGCCTTCCTTCTGTGTCACTGGAATCACAGATGTGAGCCACTACACTGGCAGTTGTTGCTGCTTCATCTTCTTCATTTTAAAAATAATTCCTTCTCTTCTCTTTTCTTTTCTTTTATTTCCTTCCTTCCTCCCCCTTCCTTCCTTCCTTCCTTCCTTCCTTCCTTCCTTTTTTCCTTTCTTCCTTCCTAATGAGAATCATGCTTCAACTGCTGAAGCACATAAATGCTCCAATTTTATGACCTATTTGGTAGAACAGGTTCAACTGAACACCTGTGGTTGCAAGGGAGGCTGGGAAAATTATCAAAATGAAGAAAGAGGTGAGAAGTTCATGAATATTTTTAAACATAATGAGTGTGATGCTATGTACTGAGCAAAACTAGATTTCCAATAGGAAAGAAAGAGAAATAACAAATAGAAATAACAAAGAATATTGATAATGCATACATTCTTTTAAAATCCCGGCAGTACATAAGTCCATTTATACAAGTCTTGTTCACCTAATAAATAACTAATGATGAATTTCTTGGTGTATCTGGGTCCTTTACAAAGTGTATGCTAAAACTGCATTGACAATATTTTAAATATTATTTGAATGATGCTTATATCAATGCTAAATATAATTCACTTTAATTTATAGATATCAGAACTAGTGGAGAATCTTTTGAATAAAAGAAATTTCTGCTTGTTAGATTAGACTCATGATTTGTGCCACTGGTATTTCCAAGCACTCACCTTTAGAAGAATGTTGCATACTGGCTTAGCAAACTTAATGAGTGAATTCTTTAGTTATATCCACCTAAATTGCAAACACATATGACAAATGCTGATATGGTTGTCTAATTCAATGCTAAGTAAATTCATCTATCTACTAAGTAAAGCACACAAATATACATTTCTACCTTTTTGGAAAAAATAGTTTCATCTCAAAATGGCATTTGTTAAACTGAGTGAGAAAAAAAAATAAAAATGCTTATATGATTTTTGAAGAAACAACTTCAGGTGCTTTTGATGCATGTTAGAAAAGAGATAATTATGAGCATCATAAATTTATATGATGTGTTTCTAAGTAAGCATTTAATTATATCAGTTCAAGGACAATTTTAGGTTCCATATAATCTGTGGATTTTAGAGGCAATAAATAGACAGTCTCCATAGACGAAGTGACATTTTAGCCAATGAGGGATTAGATCTGAACAGCATGACATTTCTCCCTCCTGTTAAGATCAAAGTGACAAGTCTGTACTTTCATCTGGATTTGCAGACGGTACGTAGGTGATGAACTTTCACATGTATGCATTATTAACACTGAAAACAAAGATGCTCATAAATAGATAAGATGCTGCTGCCTGTTGTTAAATGTTTTTGTACCTGAATTGGCTTTGAATCACTCAGCATTTGGTGATTTTAAAACAATTTGCAACAATGGATAACACAATATTACACCAAGTGATAAAGTACCTCTCATGGTTGCACAGAAGGGTTAGTCTTCACTAAAGGCCCTACACGCTTACTAAACAGATTTGCTAAGAACCTAATAATTGGAACCAAGAGAAACTTGATTTTTATCCACAATCTAGCATTTCATAATTCTGTAAGTTTGGCAAGTTCATTTATCCTCTCTAAAACTACTTTAAAAAAATTGTGGTCAAATAAACATACCATATAATTCCCCTTCTGAGCAATTTCTAAGAGTACAGTTCAGTGTCACTAAGTTTCTACACATTTCTGAAGAACAATTATTATCACCATTCCTCCAGAAGTAGTTTACTCTTGAAAAAATGAAACTCTATCCATTCCTTCCTCCCCCTACACGGTGACAACCAGCATTTACTTTTAGTTTTTTTGAAATTGATTCTAGGTAGCACATATAAATGGAATCATACTATTTGTCCCTTAGTGAATGGCTAATTTACCTAACACCATGTTCTCAAGGATCATCAGAGTTATAATGTGTCAGAATTTCTTCCCCTTTTAAGGCTGAATAATATTCCATCGCATGTATACACCATTTTTTTTAATCCATGTATCTATTGGTACAAACTTGGTATACTTGAGGTGGTTCTACCACTTGGCAATTTTGAATAATGCTGCTATGAAAATAGGTGTACAAATATCTCCTCAAGTCCTGCTTTCACTTCTTTGAGGTATATGCTCAGAAGTGAAATTTCTGGATCTTCTTGTAATTCAGTTTAATGTATCATAGAACTCCCATACTGTTGTCCTTAGTGGCTATACTATGTTTCATTTTCACTACCTGTACACAAGTGTTCACTTTTTCCACTTTCTCACTAACATTTGTCATTTATTTTTTTATAGTAGTCAACCTAATGATTGTGAGGGAAACTCACTTTCAAAGTGCAAGTAATACCTACATCACAGGGTGGTTTGATACAATTAATGCCTAAACCATTTCATTTTCTAATGTAATTTCCATGCTTTAATGATGCTCCCCAAAATACAGTGTCAAAATTTCTTCTTATAAGAGCACCAGTCATATTGGACTATGGGTGAGACTAAAGCCTCATTTAAACTTAATTATACCTTTAAAGTTTCCATCTTTAAAAGAGTCACATTCTGATATATTGGGGGCTAGGAGTTCAATGCAGGAAATTGAGGAGGAGGGAATTTATCCCAAAATATTATTTATGTAGAGTTTTAAAGCAAATATGGAACAATCGTATCTGCTATATGCTTAGACATAAACCAAAGGAATGACTTACAGAATAAAAATAATAATGTTAAGAAAATTCATATGATTGTCCATAACTTTCCAAGACACAGAAAAAAATTGTCTTGTAAAAGAAGATATTTGGTCTTAAAAACGTGGTTGTTAAAGGTTTTTAGACTCTGACAAATACTAATAGCTTTGTGTACTCTAATGGAGTGTAATTAGCACTGAATTTGATGACAATAACAAGATTTAAGCAAAGGTAAAGAGAGAAGAGTCCTGGAGAAGTAAGGTTCTGTGATTCACTAACAACTGAATTAAAAACTTCCCTCAGGATCAGGTTTACACATGTGCACCTTATGCATAAAAATGTAATTTTGGAATGCAGCCTACAGCACATTGGGATTTAGGTGGTTTTTAGAAGATCTTACATAATTAATGAAAAACAAACACAGGCATACAGGAGCATCATAAATATAGTCTTATGCAAATATTCCATGCCACCTAATTCATAAAGATTAGGGATATGTGTGAGTCCAGAAGACTTCAATTGTATCTATTTTTCTTCAATGCAAACTAAAAATGCCCTCTGCATTTTTAATTCTATAAAAATAATCTAAAATAGAAATGACCTACGACAATCTGTTAATAAAATAGTACTGAATTATCCCTTATTTGCATTAATGGTAAAACTAAACCAGAATCCACAGATAGTTCCTAATAAAGTACTTCTTCATCCTTCTCAAATCAAGTACCATTAATTACACTAATTCTTTTCTGACATTACAAACGTCCAGTTTGCACCTCTGCCATGTAAATCCCTTCATAGTGATTGTCAGCTTAATTTTACTCCACCCTCATTTACAGTGTGATACATGGATTTTGTCTCTTCTTATCTATCCCATTATTATTTGTTGATGGAATTTGTCTATATTGATTTGATCATGCATGATTGACATTTTGTGTAAATTATAGTAATGGTTCCAATTTATCCTGCTCTGAATCAATAACGGATCCTATCTCCTCATCCTATATGGAGTTTTTTTCCCCTTCTCTTGTCCTAGGATAAGTTGTGTGACTTGCTTTTGCCAATGATAAACGTGCAGAAGTTAAGGTCTAACAAGTCCAATTCTAGACTTAATACAATACCTTCACGTTTATTCATACTAGATAAGCATTTTTCATCTAGAATCATTTCCCCAACACTATGTGTGATGAGACAAATGTGGAACCAGACTCACCCCAGTCAGCTTCTGCACCATCAAACAAAATTGCCCATGTACTTACAGTGAGAAACAATAGTTAGTTAACCTCATCCTCAGTCAACAGAATTGTAGGTATTGGCATGCTTATGAAGTAATTATCACTCTTCAATGCCTTCTGTGGAGCAATAACTAACTGATACTAGTTATTAATAACTGATAACTAACAGTTGTTTTATGAACTGAATTGTTACCCTCAAAATTCATATTCTGAAGTCCTAACACCTAGTACCTCAGCATACAAGTATATTGGGAAGGTAGGGTCTTTGAATAGGCAGTTAAGGTTAAACAAGGCCATTGGAATGGGTCTAATCTACTATGACAGGTATCTTTATAAGACAAGATAATTAGGACACAGACATACTCACAAGAAGGACAATGTGAAGACATAGGGAGAAGACAGTTATCTTCAAGTCCATGGAGAAAGACCTCAGAAAAAACTTGATAATACCTTGACCAACCTATACTGAGGATTGAAGCCAGGTTTGCTTTACCACTGAGCAACATGCCCAGCCATTTTTATTGTTTTATTTTGGAAAAAGGGTATCACTAAATTCTGAAATTCTCACTAAGTAGCTGAAGCTGGCCTCAAATTTGTGATCCTCTTGTCTCAGCCTCCTGCGTTGCTGGAATTATATAGTGTAGTCTACTATACCCAACTTCCACTCCCTTGATTTAGATGTCTAGCCTCTGGTACTGTTAGAAAATAAAGTTTTGTTGTTTAAGCCACTCAATTTATGGTACTTTGTTATGGAAGCAAACAAATAAAGATTGTAATTATGGTCCTTACCTTCCTAGATATTTTGTATACTCAACACTAGATTCCACATGTGAACCTACTCAGGTTAAGTTACTATACTGATATTGAGATTCCCCAGTGTGTTGATAGCCTATAACCATAAAACTAACACTATGATCTTAGCAGTTAACTTACATAGCCACTGGACACATTTGGATATATATATATAATATATTTTATATATATATATATATAAAATAAAATAAATATATAAATAAAATTAAGATTTCAGTTGCTCAGTCACATCAGACCACTCCAATGGTTTAATAATTAAATATACTCAATGACTATTAAATTGGAGAGTAGAAATTTATAGACATTGGATCTTTTCAGAAACTCGTTGGGCAGGATTGGGTTAGAGAATCAATAGCATACAAGTAGATTTAAAAATTATTTTTGGATTTTATAACTTTATAGAGCAACTTCTGGTATTTTTAGAAGAAAATTTAATTAGATCTCTCTTTGTACATGAATAAGATGGCAGAAGAGGAGGTCTCAGGCTCTTGTTCACCCATCCCCAAAAGTCCCATTAGCAATTTTTAGCAGACATTAATACCTTTGTGAAAGTCCAAGAACTTGAGAATGAGGCTGAAAAACACACATGGACCGTGGAAACTAAAAGAAAAAAAAATGAGTATTGAATGATCTCACAATGATGTCATCACCCCTTTTCCAAGTTGGCAGAGTATTATAGGAGGATTCCCTTGGGTCCACAATTTTCAAAATGGAAAAAGACAGGCCATAAATGTAGACTTCTAGCTTTCCCAGAACACGGGGCCACTTCCCACCTCATCCTCCTGAGAAACTGGGACTTTATGTATTTATCTCTTTAAAGTTTTAATATTCAAATGCAGTCACTTTGAGGGTGGTTAGAGTTTCAGCATATCATTTGTGTTGGGGGATGGGGAACATAATTTGTTTTAGAACAACAGACATTGATAGCTTAAAAACAGTGTCTATGGTAAAGCACTTGCCTAGCATTCACAAGGCCCTGGGTTCTATCTGCAGCACTGCTAAAAATAAATGAATTATACCTAGATATTGAGTGAGTGTTGCCATAACAAAAATCTAAAGTGGGTAACATTTATTTATATCAGCGATGGCAGGCAGAAATCAGAAAATTCTGGCAAAACTACTAGAAAGAATAAAAGAAATTATGAAATTGCTATTAGAGGTAGGAGAAGATGAGATCTATGGTTGTATTGACAGGAAAATAAGCAACACTATCATTTTTAGTAAGCTGGAAGATAAAAAATATATACATTTTAATTATTTATGAACTTGTCAATTTAAAATTTGACTAAGATAATTTTGATATTGATATTAAAAGTACAAAATTACTTTGTGTTTTTTATTTGTGTTTTTTTTTTTATTTGATCTAAATGTGACAAGGTAAAGATTCACAGAAGTGAACCAAGAAAATAACTGATCACTTTGAAGCAGACTCTAAAGGAAATATTTCCAAACCAATATTTACTTATGGAAAATAAAACTATATCTCAGTTGCAATTTCTTGAGCATGGTTAATTTAAATATATATATATATATATATATATTTAGCAGCACAAAGGAAAATACAGAGTACTGCCAAAAAGAAAATGAAAAAAAAAAATCCTCTCAAATTCCTATAAAACCTTTTGACCTTTTGTTAAAATCTCAAAAATATTTAAGGTGGCATATTCATTTTCTCTAAACGAGATCATAAAGTTTGAAAAAACTTTAAGCACCATTACATTCAGCCTAAGTAAAGGGAGCCTGCCTCAAGATTTGTGTGTATGTTTATTTTCCCTATTGGGGAAAAATATAATTTAATACATAAGAAACTACATATTTTTAAAGAAAAATATTAACTTGTACAAAAACAATTAGTGACACTTCAGGGTAAAAAAGGGGTTCTAAATCAGCAGGTGTGAACTTGTAATTCTGGCAACTTGGGAGGTTCAGGAAGGAGGATTGCAAATTAAAGGTCAGCCTCAGCAATTTAGTGAGATCCTATCTCAAAAAAGTTTTTAAAAAGGACTTAGTAGGTAGGTCAGTGGTAAAGTGCTCTGGATTCAATCTCTAGTACTCCCTCAACTCAAGCCAAAAAGAAAAAGGAGTTCTAGGTCTTCGACTTCTTATAAGCAGTAAGCAGCTTGAGAAAGCTACTCAGCAGCGAGCCTGGGACATTTTGAAGGAGGAGGGAAAACTATGACTCAAGACGACCATGGAAGGTACTGCCAAGAATCAAATAAAACCATTCACAGGAATAAAATTGGGCCCAATAATCACTGGTTCCATGTACTCAACTGGATTGAGAGAATGATTATGTGCTGATGATTTCTATCTGACTTTCATCAACCACCATCCATTATAAATGAAAATATCAAAGTTAGGAAATTCTTACCCTGAATATGCTGGATATGTGGGGAGAGTTGTTTCTTTATTTAATTAACATATTAACGGATTAAAGAAAAAACACACAGATTTCATCCACACTTGGACTTTACTTACATGCTAAGACTTCAAACTTGAGTATAATGTTCTAATTAGAACAGATTTTGAATGCCTTTGGCAGATAGTTAAATAAATTTGGCATAGGTTAAATCACAAATTACAGTGGCTGGCAACTAGCCCTATTGTCAAGGTTATATTAGTGTCCCCATGAACAATGGGCTTGTTATTCGTGTTTGTTGTTCTTAAGCAACTCTCTTCCCCATCCAGACAGCTCCAAGGTCTCTTTAACTGATGTGTCTTTTCTGGGCCATAGGAAATTCTGGCACCTTCTGCCTTTGCACTCCCAGAAACAAGCAGCAACATAAGAAGTACAAATATTTCAGAAAAAAAAAAAATGTCTACTTAAGAGCCAAGTGTCAGTACAGGATAGATAAGTGAGACTCAGTCCTTGGTTTTATTCCATTGCCTTTCCCCTGCTCAGAGCTTCTGTGGACCAGATAATATTTTCCAGTATTAATGGCTACAATACCTCTCTCATTCAGAGCTAAATCTCTAAAGATTTGTGATTTGGAGTGTTTAAAAATTAGTACTTAATTTATCTTTTGTACAAGATAAAAATGATTAAAATGATCATTCTAAAGCTTATATTTGAAGAGAATAAGGATAACTTCCAACATTATATATACCTCTAATCCTAGGTTACTTCTCTTTGTTCGTTGTCCACTTTCTCATTCTCTGAATCTCTCTCTGTTGAACTCAATAAAGCAAAGACTTAGTGAACTTAAAAAAAAAAAAAAAAAAAAAAAAAAAGTTCAGACATGCTGATCCTTTCATGCTGAGTGGAAGCTTAAAATTACCACATGCCAGAGAACTGAGATGCCCAATTGACAGCAAAAGTGTGTTTTTCTTAGTTGAAAATCTCTACTGAGCTTCCAGGGTACAGTCAGAATCATCTTTTTGACCATAAGAGGGAACCATTCTTGAAGCATATCACATAGTTTCAGCTGGTAAATTCTAGTTATTTGTCATGCAGGTGATCTTAGCTGCGGTTTTGCATATGCAGAACACAATTATTATTGGGCAATTCAGACCCAGCAAACATCACACAGAGCAAAGGTAATCTGCTCCTGAGATGTCCTGAAATCTCCAGAGAAGCACCATTTAGAGATTTGAGATGCTATTTGTGTTTTTGTCATTTTAATTTGTTGAGCTCTTTTCAACTTAAATATACTGTTCTTCCCTTAAACTCCCATAAGTTTCCTAGAGTCCTATTCCTATTCCAAACAGTGTGATTAACACTATTGAAGTATCTTTCAAAAGAATTTTAAAGTAAACTATTGAATTTACTAAAAAAAAAAAAAAAATTAAAGGAAGAATGTAGCAATAGACCTACTTAATTTTTTTTCCAGCATAGAAGAGGCTGATAAGAGAAGATATTGCTCCAGCAGTTTAGATTCACATGTATTCCACAATAATGATAACTAAGAATTTAATTTTCAATTTTATTTCTTTAAAACATCTAAAACATAAAACATGGAAAAGAATGAAAAGAGTGTTGCATTAATTTACTCCGACCTGAGGTTCTGTGTTGTACTGGAACAGATAACCAAATTATTCTGATTAGGTTCTATTAATAGTAGCTCTCATAATTCTTGGGCCTGAAAAGATGAGGCTAAGTAAAAGAATTGATGAATAAAATTTCTAATGTCAGAAACCTTATAAAATCACTCTAATTAATAAGGATCAATGATTTTCAATTATTTTTTCTTAATTTCTCAGTTACAATTTTATCTGAAATGATTCTGAATATTTTTATTAGTATGTTCTGCTTTTATTTATTTATTTATTTATTTATTTATTTATTTTGGGTACTAATGATTAAACCCAAGAATGCTTTACCACTGAGCTATATTTCAGTTCTTTTTATTTTTTTACTTTTGTACAAGGTCTTGCTAAGTTGCTGAGGGTCTTGCAAAATTACCCAGGCTGGCCTAGAGCTTGGAATCCACCTGCCTGACTCCCAAGTTTATAGGTATGCACCACTGCACTTGGCTAAGTGCTTTTAAAAGATAAGCATCTATTGAAACTGAAATATAATTCTATCAACTTTTATTTATTTCCCTCTAAAACATACACTAGTTGTCTTCTGGATAAACTAGGTTGGGCTGCCAGGTTTTTAAGGCTATGACCAGCCTTAAAAATAACTATTTTATTATTGAAAACTATTATAGTCTTCTGCATCTTATTAATAATTCTATTAAGAACACCTACAGTCACTTGCATCTTTTTATTATTTTTTCCTTTGTCTTTAAACTCTTAAACTAGAATTAATAATTCAGATCATATTTTAGATGCAAATCTCCTTTGTTCTAAAAGTTGGAAAGGTGATAAAACTGTCTTGTCTGAAAAATCAACTTTTGTGCAAATTAGGATATTATCAACAAAAGTAAATATATGTCAGAGCCAATCAAAATGAGGACCGTAAATTTACATTTATAAAGCTTTGTAGCAAATTCTAATATGTGTCTGGGATTGAGAGCCACTGCTCTAGATATCATAAAGTCTATTCTATTCTTATTTCAAAATATATTTAAGATATATGTACATTTATAATAATTCTCAGCAGTTCCTCACAATATTGATGATAAACATCAATATACCAGTAATAACCTTCCATTATGATAGTATCTAATATTGATATACATGTAATACACAGGTGTAATTCTATAAAAATAGACATTAGAAATAACTAAACTTGTGTGTAAGAAAGTTACAGTCTAAAAGTAAGAAATGACACATTTTATAAACAAACAGCTTTAACACAATAGAAGATAGCTTAATTTATATGGACAACAGAAGAACGAAATTCTTTTATTATTTTTGCAGGATTTTACCAAAAAAAATGGAGAAAGAATGAGACAGATGTCTAATATTTAAAATAGAGATACTTAAAATATTTAAAACTTAAAGGGAGAAGTCTAATATGCTACAAAATTTGAATTCAGTTGGAAAAACAGTGATTTCATATTGTATAACATTAAAGAGTTATATTGTCTTATTTCAAATGCATATGTCAAATGTCATGTCAAATTAATGCATATGTCAAATGTCAAAAATTTCATGGTAGGAGCAAAGAAAGACCTGCTTTTATCATTATGTTATTTTGACATGACAACGAAATTTAAAGTGTATACCTACAAATATATAAATATTTGTATAGATGGAGATGCACATAGAAATACAGACATTGCAGTAGATTCATTGAATGAGTAGCCCACGTTTTGATGACTTCTTGTATCCATAGCATTTGATGTTATCTGCTGATATTACATCTGTTATTGCCTGGTGAATTGTTTTGACTAACCAGAAGCTTGGCATAAAAACACCTTCATGTTTCCACTTTCCTGATAAACCTGACTTGGTCAACTTTTTATTGCTGTGAACAAAATACCTAAGGACAATGCAGGGGAAAAGTCAATTTTGGACTCATGGTTTCAGAGGATCAGCCCATGGTCAGCCAACTCCCCATCTTTGGGTCCAAGGTGATGGCTGTCATGGCACATAGGGATAGTGAAGGAAGGTTGCCCAGTTCTTAGCAACCACAAAGCAGAAAGAAAGAGAGAGAGAGAGAGAGAGAGAGAGAGAGAGAGAGAGAGAGAGAGAGAGAGAGAGAGAAATTGCACGATGCAAGAAGCCAGGGGAACAAGACATAATCCCCAAAGGCATGCCCCCAGTGACCTACTTCTTGCCACACCCTACTTGCCTGCAGTTGCTATCAAGTATTGCATTCAAATTATTAATCCATCTCATGCATTAGTCCACTGATTAGATTATAGCTCTCATTATCTAATATTTTCACCTCACAACATTTCTGCTTTGTCTATCACATCAGTTTATTGGGGACACCTCAAATGCTAACCATAACAACCTCTCTCCGCCCCATGAGAACGTGCTGAGAGTATGTAGATTGTTGGAGTGGTATGAGGAACAGAGGCATTTCAAATAAGTGATCGTATGTCTATACCATATGACTGACCTGCTGCAAATGTTTGAATGAGTGGATGAGATAAGCTGAATCCAGTTCTTATCATGGTAACCTCCTAGTGAAATGTAAACTCAAGCATAAAGATAACTGTTGTCGTAAAGACGAGATTGTAATGTGGCATTATTGTGACAATAGATAAATTAGTACAGAAGAACAGAAGTTCAAAAGAAAATGAGTTGACAGAGAGTGGGGAAGAAGGGAAATAATGTCCTGGGAAGACTAATGAAGAGGAGAGATTGGCGTGCTTGAGAAGAGACACCCAAGGTGGTAGACCACGTTGTGTGTCTTCTGAGACTCATAGAGTCATGGTTTTTATGCAGAGATACCTTTAAACATTTAACTTAAGCATAATAACCAATTTTGTTCCCAGGAATATAATAATTATTTAATTGCTTGAATCCAGTTTTTAGTAGTCACCCGATTCCAGTTTGCTATCCAATTTTTAATCATAACAGAAACCAAAAATCTAAGCAAAAACATTAAATTACTGCCTTAAAAGATAGGTATTCTGTGTAATTGGACCATCAACTTTAGGAGGAGTAATTATTTATAATGTCTCTTGAAGGCAACACACCCTTCAATTAATGTTTGAAATTTGAATTTGAATTTCCCAAACCTCATACAATCACAGGTAGACTCAAGAACCTAAATAAACATTGAATGGAAACCGTATTTCCAAATGCCTTTGAAGTGACTTATTCTTTATGCTGAAGATACTGAAGTTTTGGGGAAAAATTACATTATTCTACTAACATAAATTGTTAAAAATAAATCTTGATATGGCTTTTGCTAAACTATTATTCACTTATTTTTACGTGCTTAGTCATTATGATAGTAGGCACTGGAAATTCAGCAATGAACATAATTAAATACCGATGAGTGTTTACTGTGAATGGGATAATTCCATGTATATTTTCTCATTTGATACAACCACCAAAATGATTTTAAAATCATTAAAAATGCAAATGTGACTTTTAAATTTTAGAAAGAAAAACAATATAACTATTACCAGAAAAAAAATGTGTATGATTTATTTTGAAATCACACCTGGCCACAAGAATAGTTCTGGGATTAAGGAACATTGAAAATTCATTTTTAGAGAGTTCATTTAATATTTGTGTTGATACTGTGGAAATGCAATCCCCATTGGCATAGAGGAATATAAGCTTTCTTTATTTCTGTGCATTCTTCCAGAATCAATGCAAACACAACACACATGCAAAAATGTAACAATTTCAGATAAAAATTATTACTCAGAAAAAGTAATACCTAAAGAATAACCTCTGTGGTTATAAACAAGTTTGCCTTGCTACAGTTTTAAGGACTTGTTATATCAAGCATCTTTGATGATATTTTCATTATGAAAAAATTATAGGAAGTTCAATGAGTACATTTAATGTGGGGAGGGGGGAGCAGAAAATGCATTAGAAGAGAAACTTTGCTCTAAAGTCAAAAATATATTACAATTTACCCCAAATCAGTGAGAAATCCTGACAACAATATGAACAGATATTACCAATGTTATATGTAGCAACAATTCACCTTGTACTCTGTGTTGATGTTTCCCTCATTGTGTATCAGAATATATTTTTAGATTATTATGAGTTAATTCTTTGAGTATAAAACCTAGAAAACTTTTGATTTTTCATTTTTTAAATTTTCATTGTAAATTGATCATTTATAATTATGCACATTTATGAGACACACAATGATGCTATGATTTATGAATATAATATGGATTAATTACCTGAGGCTAGTTAACACATCAATCACTTCAAATGCTTTCCTTCCAATATTTTTTTAGTAACTGTATTCAGAATACTATATGATAGACCTCAAATGAAAATTCCTATTCTCTGAGATAGTGTGCCGGTCAACTATCGTCTCCCCATTTCTCCCTTCCACTACATGGAATAACCATTCTACTCTCTGCTTTTCTGAGTTGATGAGTTGATGGTTTCTACATATAAGTGAAAACGTGGTATTTCTCTTTCTGGGCCTGGATTATTTCACTTAGCATAATGTTCTTCAGTTCCATCCATTTGGTTGTAAATAACAGAATTTCCTTCTTTTGTAAGGCTGTGTAGTATTCCATTGTGTATTTGTACCACACTTCTTTTATCCATTGACATGCTGGGAGACGCATAGATTGATTCCACAACTTGGCTATTGTGAATAATGCTGCCATAAACATAAGAGTGCAGACATCTCTTTGACAAAGTGATTTCAAATCCCTTTGGTTAATACCCAGAAATGAAATTGCCAGATCATATGGCAATTCAATTTTTAATTTTTTAAGAACCTCATACAGTTTTCCATAATGACTGTACTAATTTATATCCTATCAATAATGTATAAAAATTCTTTTTTTTTTTTTTTTTTTTTTTTTTTGCAGTGCTAGGGACTGAACCTGGGATCTTGTGCCTGCAAAGCACAAGAGCTATCTGAGCTATCTGCCCAGTCCTAAGAATTCCCTTTTATCCACAAATATTTATTTTTAAAAATATAAAAATTATGCCTTAATATAGTTCAGATAACACTTTTCATGCTGTTCTCGTCTATTTGGAACAATGCAGTGTACAAGAGGCCAAAATAAGGATTTATCATTTATTATCCATTTATCACATGGTTAAATTGGCCATTTACCCATGTTCTTAGCAATATTATTGCAAGAACTAATTAAATGATAATGAGGAAAAATGTCCTTTTGGTGCATACTGCTTAAATGGAACTTTGAAATTAAGTATATAATACTGCTTAAAGAAAAACTTGAAAATGTGGCATGTGTTTTCTGATTTTTTTTTCATTTCCTTTTTAAGAAAAATAAATTATTTTAAAATAGACAAACTTTTTTAAAAAAATTAGAACAATTTTCAGTAAAGAGCACAGAGAGTTTGTCGTATACCCTGGGTCTGGGATGCTATTATTAACACCTTAAATTAGTATGGTTCATTAGATACAATTAGGGAAACATTATTGATACATTTTTCTTAACTAAAGTTCATGCATAATACATATTTCTTTGGATTTTCCCCTTTAGTTTTAACTTGATATTCTCCTGTTCCTGAAACCCACACAAGATGACACTTGTCTGTGACACTTTCTCAGATTTTCCTTTGTTGATGGCTTTGGTGGTTTTAAGGACTAAAGATCAGTATTTTATAGACATTTCAGTCACATGTTATTGTTGATGTTAACTTTGAACACCTTGTAGAGGAAAAGATTTTCAGGTTTTCCATCCTAGAGTTACTTTTTCTGTCCTCTTTCCATACTGTAGTCCTTGGAAGGAAGACGCTAAGTGTAGCCCACATGTAAGGAGTGCAGAATTAAGTACCACCTCCTTGAGGTTGCAATTCCTATATAAATTATTTGTGATTCTTCTGTCCAGGAGACTTGTATCTTTTCTCCCATTTACTTATTCATTCAATCATTGGCTTATATTAATGTGATTAAATAATATTTATTTTATACTTTGAGTTGCAACCTACTGGTATATTAATTATTTTGTCATTGCTCAAATTCAGTGTCCTTTTGTCAATTTTCCTGTCCTTTTCACATTTAATAATTAACATGTTCTTTTATTACTTTTTTACATTCTAATACTATAGAATTCTCTAGTCTCAACTTGTCCAGTTCAATCCTAGAATCAGCCATTTCTTTAAAAGAAACCTTTCTTTCTTTTATCAAAAAATGATTTTAGAAGCCAAGAACTGGGCCTTAAATGTTTTCATTGCTGTGTAGTATTCTATTATTTAAACCTTTTCAGTTGACACAGCAAGATATTGTAGTATATACATACATATGAATCGATATTTCTTTATGAAGCCATTGTGCCTGCATTTAGTTAAATATAGTTCATTCTGTTATCTCCACTTAATCCATTACCATATGGCTTATTTTAACCCCTTCACTTGCTTAACTGTAAATACTCACTCCATAGTTAGAAATCTGACTTCCATCATTTATCACTTATTTACCTCTTTGTTCAATTATTCTAAAAATGTTAAGCACTATCAAAAATTTTAGCCCACATTCCCATGGGAAACAACAATGTCAACTAAATATTTCAGTGTAGTTTTTGTTTTCCTTAAATTTTGCAGAATATAGTTGTTTGCAAAGTTACTTGGGTCAGCATTTTCATATTTTTAATATGCTTACATTATCTTGTCACAGTCTACATTTCTTCCTGGGTCTTCCAACATCCTAAATGACTTTAAAATTTGCATATATTAAGGATCAGTTTGTATGCTATAATATTCTGTGAGCTTCAACAAATGCAGTCTTATATCCACCATTACAGTATCATAAAAAGTAATGTTTCAACCTCAAAAATTTCTCCATCTTTTATTCAGTCTTCTTTGCCACCAAACCTTTGACCATCACTGATATTTTTTAACATTGCTATGGTTTGCATATTTCAGAATGTCATAAGTTGGACTAATACCATTTTTAGCTTTGTTAAACTGGGGTTGTTTATTTAGCAATATCCATTTGAGATTCAACCATGCCTGTATGTGGCTTGAGGTTCATTAATTTTTAGAGCAAAATGACATTTCATTGAATGGCTATACCAGTTTTCTTTTTCTGTTAAACTGTTGAAGGATATCTTTGCTATTTCCAGTTTTGGAAATCATCAATAAAATTGCCATCAACATTTGCCTGCCAGTTTAATATGGACATAATTCTTCAAATCAATTGGATGGATTTCTAGGAATATCAATACTAGATCCTATGGTAAAAATAGATTTCACATCAAAAGTCACTACCAAATTGTTGTCTAAGTTGCTTTAACATTTTGCAGTCTCAATGAAGGAGAGTTACTATAGCTCTGTATCCTTTCCAATAATTACATTCTCAGAATGTTCCATGTTAGCCAGGCTAACAGATGTGTACTAGACTCTCACAGAGTATGAATATGCAATTTCCTAATGGCAAGTAATATTAAATATTACTTCATATGCTAATTTTTCTGTCTTCTGAGGTATCTTTTCAGGTCTTTTACCCATTCAATTTTTAATTTGGGTTGTTCATTTTTTAATAGTTGAGAGTACAGTTTTCTCAGTATATTTTGGATACAAGTCCTTTATCAGATACTTGTTTTGAAAATATATTTCTCTGAGTTCGTACTTACCTTTTTATTATCTTAAGGGTGTTCTTTGTATAGTGGGAATTTTAAATTTAGTAAAATCGATTTTATCAATTTTTTTCTGTCATTCTTCTTTTCATGATATATTTTAAAACTCACTGCAACCTAAGGCCAATTATATTCACTCAGTTTTCTTCCAGAAATTTTGAAATTTTTTGTTTTACATTCACTATGGCAATCTATTTTGAGTTAATTTTAGTGAAGGATGGAGTTCATTTCTAAGTGATGTTTGGGTTCTGACTTTTGTTTATGTAGGATGTCTAGTTGGTTCAACACCATCTGTTGAGATGGCATGACTATACTATCTTCGTTGAATTGCTTTTACTTCTTTGTCCATCATCAGATGACTATTTCTATTGTTTATGTCTGGACAATCTATCCTGTTTCTTTTTTTATGTACCTGCCTTTTCACCATAACTATGCTGTCTCAACTCTGTAAGTCTTAAAATAGGTGAGTTGGGTGTACTCTTTAACTTTGTTTTAAAATGTTGCCTTTGCAGGATTTTTTTTTTCACACTTCTTACAAATTTAAGATAAATATGTCTGTTCCAAAAAATAAAATTTTATGGTATTTAGACTGGGATTGTGCTCAATCTAAACATAAAGTTGGAAAGATGTGGCAATAATATTGAGGATCTTGATTCATGAATAAAAAAATCTTAATTTGTTATAGATCTTCTTTGATTTCTTTTATGAATTTTGTAGTTTTCTGCACATATAAAGCTTGCACATATTTTGTTAAATTTATTCCTATTTCCTTTTTTGTGTGTTGCAAATTTTTTTAAACATCAAATTCCAATTGTTCATTATCAGTATATGGGAAATCAATATTCTCATATATAAACCTTGTATCCTGTGATCTTGCTATACCCACTAAGGAAGTCCAGAATCACATTTTATGAGCCTTTTGGATTTTTCTTCATAAATAGTCATGCCATCTACAAATTAAGCAAATATTTTTTTCTTGTTTCCCAATATGTAAGCTTCACTTCCCTTCTCTTATAATGATGTGTTACCTCATACAACCCATACATTGTTAAATAGGAGTGGTAAGAGAAAAGATACTTGATTTCTTTCTAACCTTGGAGGAAAAGTCACCCACTTCTAACTCTTGATTATCAAATTTTTTGTAGTTGTTCTTTACAAAGTTGATGAATTTTCCCTCTATTTCTCATTTGCTTGGAGTTTTTATTTGCTCACTTGTTTTCTATGATTAGGTACTGGATTTTGTGAGGTATCATTTTTTTCTGTCAATGTTACCATGATTATTCTTCTTTAGCATGGTGATCATTAGTGAATTACACTGACATTGAATCAACATTACATATCAGGATAAATCATAGTTGTTACGTGTATTCATTTTATACATTGTTAAGGTTCAACCACTAATACATTGAGCACATTTACATCAATATTTGTAAGATACTGGCCATTTATTTTCCTTTCTCATGATGTCTTTATATGACTTTAGTATTATGGTCATGCTGACCTCAAAATATGAGTTAGTAAGAACTCGTCTGCTTCCTTTTTTTTTTTTTTTTACAACAAATTATGACGTATTGATATCACTGCTTCATTTATGTTAGAATTTATGGATCAACATATTTGAATTAGGTGCTTTCATTTTTAGAAGGTTATTCATTATTTCTAAAAGTTATAAGTCAGTGTATATTATCTATTTCTTCTTGTTTAAATTTTGATAGTTTAGATCTGTCAAGGAAAACATTCTTCACTGAAATAAGTTTGCAGGCATAGCACTCTTTGTGGAATTTCTATATTACCCTGTTTATGTCAGTTGACTAAATCTAATTGACATTTTCATACTACTTCTGCAACATCAGTAGTGATGGCTCTGCTTTCACGTATGACATTGATATGGGTGCCCCTATAAGTCTGGGATAGAGCTGAGAATTGACATTTCTAAGAAGTTTCCAGGTGAGAATCATTTTGCTGGTTTGGGAATCACAATTTCCAACCATGTGTAGTAATGAATTGTATCAGAAACAATTTTGGCACCCCCATTTTTAACAGATAACTATTTTCTTTCACTGTGTTGAATATCTATTACTTATATGTAAAAAAGTCATCAATTAGGCAACCTTGTTGGATCGGGAGGTTGCATTGAATCTTCAACAACTCCGTCATTCAAATCTCTTATTTACAATCTTTGTCTTGGCAACATTTAAAAAAATGAAAAATACAATCAGTGTACATAAGTAGAGATAAAACATTTACAAATATACTTAATATACGTAGATGAATAAAAAGTTAATAAAATTGTATTTAGTTAACATTGGCTAGTGGGCATCATGGAGAGATAGGATGGGTGCAGTAAAATGCTCTTTTTTTACTTTTAGCACTTTTAAACAACTTTTTATTAGTATTTATTATAATTTTATGAAAACAAAATTACTAAAAAATTAATAAAAGCTCTGTAGTTTTAGTAAGAGGAGCAGGTCCTTGGAACACATATTGCTTGTCTGAGCGTACTCCCAGCTATGATCAATGCTCAATCCCTTTGTCCCAGCTGTGACAGCTCTCTCAACCTGGTTAAGAGAACTACCTCCAGGCTTGGCTTCTGGAGGCCTGTTATTCTGTGATTGTTTTGTTTCCTTATTTCACAAGTAAATATTTGGGGTAGGATATAACTCAGTGGTAGAATACTTACCTAGCATGCACAAGGCCCTGGGTTTTATTATCACTACTGCAGACAAACTAAAACAAACAAACAAAAAATAAGCAAAAAAGAGAAAGTATTTTTTAAAAAAGAAATATAGTGAAAGTAATTTTAAATCCCAGTCATACCACCCAGTAATAATAAAGATATTATTGAATTTCCTTGCACTTTCCCTTTTATAGTAATTAATGTATATGCACAAGGAAATAGACAAAGAGCAGTGAATACACTTTTCTTAATAATTTTCACATAATTTTAAAGTTGATCGCATATAAACATTTTAAAAATATAATAGACAAAACATCAACACAAAAATGTAGACAACCTGGGACTAGGAATGTAGTCAGTGATAGAGCATTTGACTAGCATGTGTGAGACTCTGGATTCAATTCCCAGCACTGCAACAAAAAAAAGAAAAAAGAAATACACACACAAACACACAGATGCGCACCACACACACACACACACACACACACACACACATATTTTCAACGTATATTTGACAAAGGGGCAAAAGCAATGCACAGGAGCAAAGATAGTCTTTTACACAAATTGGGCTTGAACAACTGGACATACACATGCAAAAAAAAAAAAAAAAAAAAAAAACCTGAAGATAGACACAGACCTTGTGCTCTTAATAAAAGCTAGTAAAATTGGTTTCCAGACTTAATTATAAAATGTAAAACTAAAATTTCTAGAAGATGACACAGAAGAAAATCATTAAGTATAATATTTTAAATAAATACTACAATTTGTTATTTTTTTGAAAAGTTTGTAAATACTACTATTTCAAAAATGTGTATGTTTTAAAGTTTTACAATTACAATTGGCCTTCCATATCCACACTAGCAGGTCCTGCCTGTGTTGACTTAACCAACTGGGAATCAGAAATATTCACAGAAAAATATTACATTTTTACTGCATGTGTACACATGTCTTTCCTTGATATTATTCTCAAAATAATACAGCATAACAACTGTTTACATAGCATCTACCTTGCATTAATTAGTGAAAGTAATCTAGAAATGATTTAAGGTATGTGGGAGGATGCACATGGGTTACAAGCAAATATTACACCATTTTCATTTTTCTTCTTCTTTTGCTTTTTAGTGAAAGGTAGAATTAATTCTAGTGCAAAGAACAGAAGCAAAATTCTTAAAGGGACAAGAGGGGACTGCAAGAGGGTTTGCCCTATTAGATTATTTTCTATAAAGGACTTGAGTATCTGTAGATTTGGGTATCCACACGATGTCCTACAACCAATTCTCTTATGTATACCGAGGGACAATTGTATTAAGAAAGCTGGAATTAAAATATTTGTAAGAAAGTTTTGTGCTTATCTGTTTTCTTTAAGCTAGATCTTTAGAAATGTATTAGTGATTTGAAAAATATTATAAATATTAGCAATTTAAACTCTTAACATACATTGAAGAACTACATTCTAGAAAGGTTGGCCCTTTTTATATTTTTGACTACAGTGTATGAATTAGACCAGTTGCTCTTCAAAAATTACTATTGAGTGTTTACCTTTTTCCTTTTTTTCTCCTTTCCTTGTATTCCCTCTTTCTAGTTGCCTGTTTACCCTTCTATACCAGAAAAGACAATATACCTATTCATTTATATTAGTATTGTCTTTATTCTTTATTTTTATCATTAAGTATAATATTTTAAATACTATTATTTTTTTGAAAAGTTTATAAATACTCCTATTTCAAAAATGTGTATGTTTTAAAGTTTTACAATTATAATTGGCCTTCCATATCCAAAACAAGCAGGTCCTGCTTAACCAACTGGGAATCAGAAATATTCACAGAAAAATATTTTTATGCATGAACTGTGCTTTTACACTTATGTTGTGATTTGTGTCTCCTAAAGGCCCCTATAATGAAGGTATGGTTGTTAGCCTATGATACTATTGAGTGGTAGCAGAACCTTTAAGAGGTGGAGCTAAATTGGAGGAAGTTAGGTCATAGGGGGTGTGTCCTTGAAGTAGATAATGGGATCCCAACCCCTTCCTCTCTCTTTTTATTTCCAAGTCAGGATGTAGTGAAAAGTTTTCCTCTATCTCAGACAGGATATACTGGCTGCCATGTGCCTTAATCAACAGGACAAGTGACCATGGACTGATACCTCTGAAACTAAGAGGTAAAATAAGTTTTCACTTCTTTTAAAAAGATAATTTCATTTTTTTTGTCACAGTGATAAGAAGTTGACTAACACATGCACTTTTGATTACTTTAACAAAAAACTCCATTTGGATATAACCTGTACTCCTTCCAGTTTTCTAAATTGTGAAAAGTGTGACCTTGGCCTTATGTTTTGTGCTCTTTTGATAGTCTATCCCTACAAACTCCCATATTCCGTAGTCTCATTTTGCCACCTGGATACTGATGTATGTACAGCTGTGTGCATTTGAGACCCCACAAAATAAGTAATTAGCTTTGAATAGGGGGTACAGTGTAATCAAAAAGTTTGTACATCAGAGTGATGAGATATGAATGATTCCTAAATTTTTAGCTTGACTTGTGATCCAGCTTTGGCAGTTGAAGCAGCTAAAGAATGTCAGCACAAGCCTGACTGAGCAGCTGGGAAGCCTTAATTGGAGTTAATTGCTGATTGGAGACTGGCGATTACTAATTACTCTCACCTGTACAAATTGGGCCTATTAAAAAAAACTTTAGAAAAGTTAAGTAGAAGGATTCAATTTAATAGCCCTTACAGTGTATCTTAGAGCAGACGAAGCAAGTGAGTGAAGTGAAGCTATGGCATGAGAGAACAGAGAAGACAACAGTGAACCAGAGCACTCTTACTTAATGGCATATTAGCTAACTCCATAGTTACTGTTGCCTGTAGGGCATACCTTTGTTTTAGTGCACAAACTGGTTCCAGTAATGGGCTTACTAAAAGAAAATTACTCTCCTAATTTAAGAAGGAACATCTCAGAAAAGCTGAAAGCTTTTAAAATGTTTTGGAGAAAATATGGTTGTCAAGAATGAAAGCTTTTAAAATGGGCTGAAGAAATTACAGAATATTTACAAAAATCTGACTTAAGACAGATATTTATTTTGTGCACTATCATTTACAACTTTCTGGTAGGAAGAAATAAATTCCTGCTAAAATTATCAACTATTTTTTTTCCTCTTTTAAAAGAAAACTTTAGTTTTATGCCCACCAATCTGTCAGTCAGGAGTCTAATAATCTTTGATGTATATATTTTTCTCTTATATCTAATATAATAAAGAATATTTGAACATTTTCTTTTTCTATACAATGATACCCATGATATTAGATTTTTCAAACTAATTTGGTCATAGTTTCTTCTTTTGTATGAATTTGAAATAGAACTTTTTCTTATATTTAAATTTAAAATTTCTTTGTATTTCTTAATTCTCAAAGAAATGAAGGTGTGTGTGTAGGAATTCCAATTCTTTAGAGAGAAATACATTACAATTCTTGGTATAGAAGTAGTGAGAAATTGTGGTGAGAAATAGTAGAACTGGAAAGAAACTATAAAACAGTAAAACAATTATTTTAATGTAAACACTGTGAAAAGAAGCACATTACTATGCTGTAGAAAAAAATGAGAATTTCTAGGCAGCAGCATATTTGAGGTGACTTTATGAATATCTAGAAGAAATGTAAAGATGCTTGATAAATTAGATTTGTTGTTGAGACTGTCATTTTAGAAAATAGTATAATAATGTTTTGCCTGAGAAAGAAGTTAATTTTATTTTGTCTTATTGGAAAAATCTCTACTTGGATGTGTGTATGTGTCCAACAATAAAAGGTGTTGAATAGTGGAGTGGGCATGAGACCTAAGGGGGTGATCAGATAACACTGTCAACTTATTACAAAAGATAAAAGGTGTCACAGAACAATAAACTTGTCAGGATATGTGCTTGGCGATGGCAGGAGATGAAAACATTGGGAAAAAAAAAAAAAGCAATTAGTGTGTTCCCACCAACGTCCTAGTCATAGATCATTCGTCATAACACACTGAGATATAACAATATTTAAATCATTAGTCATAACATACTTTTTAAAAATTAAGGCTGATCATTAAATATGTCTCTCACGTGCTTAGCATTTAGGAAAATGACTGATCTACAGTTATGGACGGGTCAAACTTAGAGGGTGCAGTTCTATTTGAAAGAGGGAACGAGTTCTTTAAAATATTTTTCAAAATGACCAGAATTGCATGAAAATAAATTCATGTGAACAGGAATAAATGTTGTGGACTGGGGATGCAGCTCAGTGGTGGAGTGCTTGACTAGCATGTGTGAGGTACTTGTTTTGATCCCCAGCACCCCTCAAAAAAAAAGGGAAAAAAAAGAATAAATGCTAGAACACAAAACTAAAATCTTTGAAGTATGTACTGAAGATCACTTGACAAAAATACAAGAGATAGAGACTATAGTTTTACGCCACTACTCATGAGTAACCGCAGTTGCGAAATTAGAGTAATAATGGTCATTTTAGCTATCAATTTTCATTCAACTAATAGCACTTCCCTCATATAATTGTAATCTGGGATTCATCATGTATTTCAATAGCTCCATAAAATTG
This sequence comes from Sciurus carolinensis, assembly GCF_902686445.1. Classification (NCBI taxonomy): domain Eukaryota; kingdom Metazoa; phylum Chordata; class Mammalia; order Rodentia; family Sciuridae; genus Sciurus; species Sciurus carolinensis. The sequence goes on from NC_062224.1 coordinate 96,150,806, forward strand.
ACAATATGAAGAAATCCAGTGTCCCTGCCTGTATCTTCAGTGTCACTTGCTTAGTGGCAAATAGCCTCATTTTTGTGGTTCCCCCTAAAATCTCAATATATTTTATATCATTATGCTTTAAACTTTCCTTTTACCCACTTCATTTTGATACCATTGTGCAATAGAATGCATGATTTCAACTTTCCCTAAAGAAGACTCTGATTTTCAACTGTTTTGTGTGCTTGGGTTTGTTTTTGTTTTTTGTTTTTTAACTGATACTCATTTTTTATCAGGTTCCAGTCTTCGACCTGTTGCTCCTCCCCTCTCCTTAGTCTTTTCAGCTGTGTGCACTTTGTCTCACAAATCTGCTTCCTCAAGTCTTCTGGTACACTGGTTAGCACATGTAAGTTCCTTTCTTTCCTGGCCCCTTTTGTTCATCCCTGGAGAGCTGAGCAAATTCTCAAGAAAAACCAACAATAAACAAAAGGGCCCATTACCATGTTTCCTAAAACAAAGGTCCTTCTTTAAGACATACTTTCACTCCCAGCTGAAGGGTCTTTTCTTTGCTTGTTTGTTGTCCTTAACTCTTAGCCATGAGATAAAGAACCTTTGGGATGCCCAGTAGATTTTTAATTAATCCAAATGTTATATAAGCAAATGGTTGATATATTATTTTGTAGATATAATTATGATTCATTTTCTTAATTATTTGTCCATCCAATTCAGCATGAAAGATTTAAATTAATGAATTAAATGTAAGTTAAGGCGGGGTTCATTTTTAGTTAGAATTATCTAATACTTTTAGAGAAAGCAATTTATCACAGAACATTTGATTGCAATATTGGTAAACAATTGAACTTTTATCATATTCATTTAGTAGCAAGAATATTGAATTCCGACTGAAAGGGGGGAAAATGTGATGCTAGTTTAGGACAAAATTCTCTGAAAGAAAAGAAAGTTAGTCACCAGGCTCTGAACACATGGGTGAAGATACAGCAAGTTTAGCAGTCACACACACACACACACACACACACACACACACACACACACAAATTGTTCAGTCTTCCTTCTTAAGAAGTCACTTTCAAAACTAACTTCAGTAGGAAAAAAGGTTTTTGTTTTTTTTTTAACTGAATGTGATTATGGTAAAAGGCCCTAGATAGCAATAAAAGTTTGAGACATTTGAAATTTCATTAAAATCAACTAAATAGAAAAAAAAAATTTGTTGTAGATGTTTGATTTCAATTGTCTCATCAGATATTTAAACTACTAAACTGTTGTGATTTAATTCACTCTATCCCACTGAGAACCATGTATATATGAAACAGAGAGGTAATTTATATATGAATATAGACACAAATGCAAAAAATGTCTTGAACTAGTTGAAGAATTAAAAAGGATAAAATTAATCAGGTTTTAAATATTCATATTAATAAAAATTAAAATTTTTTATTTACTAATATGAAAATAGATCTTATTTGTCACATCCTGCATGGCAGTTTATTCAGGGCTATATGGACCAGGTGATGAAGGGATTAAGAAAAGACAAACAGACACAAAAGTAGAGAAAAAGCCAGGGCACAGTGGTGCAGTCTGCCTCTGGTGGAGGAAGACTGACCATTAGCAAGCTTGACATGTTTATTATATAGATTTAAACATCAGAAGGATTTATTGTGAGAAAGCTTCTTCAAGATAAACAAAATCAAAGTTGAGGGTAAAACATCCCAATTAGAACTTATCAACTTGCACCCATAACTCTCTACCTCTGGGTAGCAGGCATTTGAACCCAAGGTTATGAGCTGATAATATATCCTTGGCTAGAAAGGAATTTCTCTTTGAACAGGGTGTCACATACAACTAAGCAGTCTTGGTGGGCACCTTCACACAGAGAGTTCTCCAGTGGAGTGTCATCTCTGTCTCTGGACAGTGACCATCATTCATTCCCTGCTCCTGACACTTATTTAAATGATAATAGTTTGAAAACTCATTAATTTAAGATGCTAAAATCAGATTTGGAATGCAAACTAATTTTAAATTAAAAGCCATCAATATCCAGAGTACAATATGTAAACACAAGGTGATAGTTTGGGTAAAATTGGAAAAGGATAAGTAAGATTTTTGGATCATTGGATTTTAGAAAGAGCTAAAGAATTCAGATTTTGTAAAGAGCCAACAATTATCAAAGCTGATAGCAAACTCTTAAGAATGAAACCAACAGCTCTTGTTTTGAAAAAAGACCAAGAATGTTTAGTGTTTACACATTAATAGGAGAAGGAGAAAGGACTGGAGTCCTGATTTTGCAGTAACAAAACTATCCTTGACCAAAAAAAAAAAAAGGTATATATCTTTGTGTGTAGTGTATGTGGTTGTTTGTGTGTGTGTGTGTTTGTGTATGATGTGGCAAGGAAACTAATAACTGCTTTCCATTAGAAAAATAAAAGACTGAATTGCAAACATAATTTGCAATTCTATACCATGCAGGATTTATTGAGCAAGAAATATATCTTTCAAAATTGCATGTGAGTTAGTTATATCTGCATATATGGAATTTGATGAGAAAGTCCTCTATACAACTGAAAAATAATACATGACTGGTATAAACAGATGCTAATTCACAATGTTCCACAAATAGTTAATACAGAGAAAACTACAAATAAGACTGAAAATAACAATGGATCCTAATCAATCCCAAAATGCATTAAGAGTAAAAGTAAGGGGAAAACAAATATGATGAGAAAATGCAAAGGAAAAACACCAAAATAAAGATCACATTCTACAAAAACCAAAATAAGCTGTCCGTGAAAAGTTTAAAAGACAATGGAATCTTGCCTTGGTAATAAATTGCTAAAATGAAAAGATAAAAGTACTCCAAGACAAAATCCTAGGTTAGGACAAGATAAAAAACAAATCGGCAAAATCAGGGAAAAGTAGGAAAATAAAATCAAACTGTCACTTTTGCATTGGAAGTGCTAATAAAATAGGTGCAGCAGGTTTGTGGAGGACAGTCATGAAAATTGGGTACAATTATATAAAAGGGAACAAATAGCTAATGCTTTAAAAATTAAACCTTGTTAATTTTTTCCACTAATGTAATTCACTGCAATATTTCTATACATACATGCATATAGTATTCACAGTTTATACACATGGACCTTTCTTCCACTTAGAGCCCCACCCACAACATCCTTTCCTGGGAGTCCCTAGTAATCACTAACACTCTTCTACCTGACAGTCCATTTCCTTATTTTATTTTATTTAACTTTTTCATATATGCAAGAAAATGTGGCACTTACTTTACTGCATCTGGTTTGTTTCATTTAACATGATGTTCCATACTTCACTCCATTTTATGACTGAATAATACTCCAATATGTATGTATATATGCCATATTTTCTATATAAATTTATCCATTGTTGGGCAGAAGTCAGCATACAAAAGGGATACCTGTATGTCCATGTTTATTGTGGCAGTATTCACAATATATTTTATTTAATGGCCATAAATAACTCAGGTGCTCCAATATACATACATTGTTCTAGAAAATAAAAGAGTAAAAATCAAATACATGATTAAAATCATCGCAAGAAAATATTTGAAATTTGACTACTCCATGTATGGATGTACTTTAAGAATAAAATATATATGACTTTGATAATTAGTATAATCTCAATTTTGAATATTGACTGTGGAAATGAAAATATTAAATCTATGCTGAATTAATTTAAGATACTAATAAATTAATTTTACATGTCTCATAACTTTGTTTACTGTGACTCCTAAAAAATACATGAACAATCTTTGTGTCTATTACATTTCTATTGAACTCAGCTCTGCAGAATTTGTTCTTTCCCTTACTTACTAAACTTCTCACTCCAAACTCATTCATTCATGTAGGCAGTCAGTTGTCTCTTCTCTCTTTAAAAATGATTTCTAATTCTTAAATAAAAATCTTCCTCAACTCCTTAATAATAAACTTTAGTTCTGTTTCTTCTATTTATCAGGTAAATTCCCAGGGTGATTGCTTTTATACTCACTTCCCCACTAATATTCCCTTTTCACAATAATATGACTTCTGACTCCTCAATCCATAAAATTCTTTGCCACATTAATTACTGATTTTATGACTGCTAAAAACTCTAGCTATTTCAAAGTCTTTACATTATTATAATCCTCTAAAGTATTAACCTTAATCTTCCTATAATTTTCCTCCTTTTTCTATAATATGCCATTTATATCTCTCTTTCTTATTTATTTTTTTTGCAATTCTGATTCCTGTTTCAATTCGAATAATAATAATTTGTTTGCGTGAATTCATTGTTGTTATTCCAAACATTTTATTTGAGTGTGAGAAAAATCCAATTGAAGGATGCCCTATTGGATCATAAAATAATAACAACTTTGTGATTATGTAAACTAACCATAGTTCCAAGTGATTTACATCACCAACATTTAATTACATAATAATCTACTAAGAGAAAGAAAAAGGAGTATAAACTCAATATTAGTGCTATGCATTTCTGACTAAATCATTATTCTAAAATAAATGAATCTCAGGAAAACTAAAATAAAGTTGAACTGAAATCTAAAAGATAAAATGTTTAATATGAAGGTGAAAAGAATAAGAAAATAGGAAGAATGAAAGACATATAGAGTATGTAAACAGGTTAAGTTAGAGAAAAAAAATCTGAAATTTGGAATATATATATTTATTAAGGGCTTATAAGAGGTTTATAAGTATACATAGGTGAATAATACAAATATATACATGCATACTTACATATATACATTTATATTTGTAAAACTTTAATCTAGACCAAATCAGACTATTAGACTATATGTTTCTTTTCTTTCTTTTTTCTTTTCTTTTTTTTTGATACTAGAGATTGAACCCAAGGAACTTTTACCACTGAGTCACATCCCCAATCCTTTTTATTTTTTATTTTGAGACAAGGTTTCTCTAAGTTTCTGAGACTAGTTTGGCCTTGAGATCCTCCTACCTCAGTCTCCCAAGTCACTGGGATTACAGGCCTGTGCCACTGTGGCAGGCTACATTTTTTTCTCTCTAAAATTTATGAAGTTATAGTCATAGTTGTTAAAAGATTATTAATATAATCTATAGTTAATGTAATATATTTAAATCACCTGGTTTTTAAAACACCTTTTAATATAATATATGGAAAATATCACTATCCTATAATTTTTATTCTCCTTGCTACTGTTTTTGCATTTCTCTTGAAAATATCCTTACACATACTGCTAACTAGATATAGATGCTGAACAAGAAAATGGTAAACATGTATGGTATAAGTTTTCCTAAGTTTATGAAATTCTTAAGTTATTTCAATATATCTGTTGATATATATCCTCCACAATACTACATATTAACAATCTTTAATTTTAGACATTTTAACAGGTATGTGATATTATACACTTATGGTTTTAGTTTGAATTTTCTAATAATTAATGATGTTCAGTATCTTTCCATATGCTTATGCATTATATATTATGCATATGTATATATTACATGCATACTTATATACAAGTATTACATTGCTTTATATATATATATAAATATATATGTGTGTATACATATAAAGCAATATAATACATGTATGTAAATATGCATACATAGGTATGTATATACACATGTATTACATTGCTTTATATACACACACACACATACATAGAGAGAGAGAGAAAGCTGAATACATTCAGACTAGTTTGAACAGAAGAGAAAATTAATATTTTTTTAAATGCCCAAGAAAAAATGACATAGAAAAATGAACCACAATCTTCTTTTACCACACACACACACACACACACACACACACACACAAATAGCTAAAATGGAACACACAAATTTTGATGAAAGTGCTAATCTTTATAATTTATATCAAATCAGGTTGGCTATCTTATAATTTGGCTAAAATAATTATTTATATATTTTAGATATAAGTCCTTTTTCAGGTACATGCCTTGCAAATATTTTCTTCCAGTCCATTTCTAGTCTTTCCATTTTTGTCACACTGACCTTAAAGTTCAAGAGTAGAGATTTATTTACTCTTGATGGCGATGTCAAGTACAGATACTTTTCTTCTCTTGTTTGTGCTTTTGTGTCCTATCTAAAGCATTTGGCCCACCTCCAGGCAAAGATTTGAAATATTTTCTTTAAGAAATTTTGGAGTTTTAGCTTTCATACTTAGATCTCTGATCCATGTTAGCTATTTTTTTGTGAATGATAAAAGGAAAGAATAGTGGTTCATTTTTCTGTATCAATTTCTCTAGTACCATTTGTGCACATTTGGGGGATTTAAAAGAAAATGATCTTCTTTTCTGTTCAAACGAGTCTGAATGGATTCCACTCTCTTTAAGTAAGAAGATAGCCCAATACAAATGGTTTATTGAAGAGAGTAAAGAGTTGAGACAGGAGAGAAAGACAAAGTGGCCAGGTCAGCAGCCTTTACTAGGAGACTTTAACTGCATCCTGAAAACAGGGAGTCAATGCAGAGTTTTAAGACAACAGGCGACATGGTCATATTTACACTTTAAAACACACTCTGGCTTTACTGAGCAGGGACAGTATATATGGCTTGCTGCTATCTCATTTATAGTTCTATTTATTTGCCACAAAATCTGAACAAAGAAATATAAAAGAGAAGTTGAAGAACTCAGGGTTATAAATGTATCTTCATTGTGAGAATTAATCATTGTCATGTTACTGTGTTGAATACTAGGTAACTTAATCTAGTATGCTCAAATTTTATATTTTCAGAGAGGTAACGCCAAAAAGAATGGATGAAAAGTGCTTTACCAGAGAAAATGAAAGTTGGCCATTCATGTATTTGTTATTGGTAAATTTCACTTTAACGAAGGATGAACTGCTAAATATAATTCATACATGTTATAAACGTGAGTAAATGCATTTGAGTAAAATAAATACAGCTAGACTTCAGTATATGTATATGCATACCATTTGCAATCAGGGGCAGAAAGGAAACAAAAATGTTAAATGCAGACAAAATCATCCACATTTCCCAATGAAAAGTTATAAACATATTCCCAGAAGCAGAATATTAAGATGAAAGAGAAAGAGGGGGGAAAGAGAGAAGAGGATAAAGACATGACCTTTTTTTGTAGGAGGTTGATTATGTGAGTTTGTCTTAACTCTAAAGGGAAAGTCAAATTTGTTTCTACTTTTTAATGGAATATACTCTAATATTCCCAATTTACAATCTGAGAATCATTGACACTCTTAAAAAGGAGGACAAATTATTTAATTTTAGGCAGATGGATAAGTAGGTGAAATATGGTGCTGTTCAAATGTAAGATCACTAATCGTTGTAGAACATTTTGAAGATGTTTTGCCCAGTATAAGTTGATTATCATGAATTAGGATATGTGCTCATCAGGAAGGGATAAGAGCTAAAATATTATTTGAACCATCAGAAGATTGTAGGGAAAGCTTTGAAGATTTACTACATTAATCATTTTCTCACATGCTAATCACACTGTTTGAGTCTATACTTTCCTTACTTATGTTTTTTAATTATATCAAGTGAAACTCAGCAAATTTGACAGAAATGCCAGATCTACATTTTGATTTTTTAAAACTGACTGTCATTAAGACACAAAGAGAATATAGTTTCAAAAATTCATTCTTGGAAAATAAAATGTTCTTTTAATTAAAGAATATATCTAAAAAGAAATAGGAATATGTGGCTTATAATATATCAAAGAGTTATTTTTAAGTTTTGTTCAGAAAGACATACTACTAAAATATCACCTTAGCAATTAAGTGGTTATCTTAGTTGTTGTCCATTTTCATTCTTTTCTTTTATTCCATTTTTATATTTTTTTCATTCTAATTTATTTAGGGTACCTTTTTTGCTCCTCAGATGATTCTACATATTTCTTGTGCATGTCATCATTCATTAGTTCCTTTAGTTTTAAAGGGTTAGTGGTGGTGTTTTGATCAGCCAACCATCTTCGTAACAATATTTGTTGAACAAATTCTATATTTTCTGCAACAGCTTCATTAATTTCAATTACTTCTGACAGAAAATAGTTCACTAGCAGCTCTCATTCTTTTCAGTGAACAAAACTCATTTCGCTGGTACAATTTTATCCCAATCTCTGGCAGACTACAGTAAGCAGCTCCCAAATTTTCCTATGCAAAATTGCTGACTTTCACTGTTCCAACAGCATTTTCTGTTATTCAGTCAACAGAACTTATGGTGCCAAGGGTTGGCTTGGTCCAGGCAATAGGGACTGGAGAGAGCTGAGCACAGCTTTTGCCCATTTCCTGAGTACAATATTACCAGACTTTGATGAGAAGGGGAATTTGATAGAACTTCAAGATTTACAAAGATATTGAAAGTACTGAGAAATCAAGTTCAGGGAATTCACTACTACTAATACAACCAGAAGTTTAGCAGCTTACTGGGAAGTTGCTACAATTCTAAAGTCTCAGGGAGAAATTCCAACTGCTTCATTTAGCAATAACAATATAGGTGGGTTTCCACAGCTCTCCAAGAAGCAGATGTGTCTAGTGATAATTACCTCTGAAAATTAATGTCTTATCCACCTTTTTCTACCTTCCAAATTTTTCATTAGTGCCCTTCATTGACAGTTACCACCTTCTTATTAATGATCCAGAAATCTTAGAAAGGTGTGGGTTAAAAAAAGATACTTATTGAAAATGGACCATCTGAATATTAACTTCTACTTCTGCTTCTACATAGTGGAAAACTGAGTCAAATCAAGTATGTTTCCAAGCTTAGAAAAATAATCTAATATTATAAATAATAAGACTGTCATCCAGAGTAGAATAATTAGATAATTAAATAATAAAAGAACAAATTATTAGACTTTATATTACACATTTTAATATATAAATGCAGTGATTTACACATTAGGTTCAAACTTCTCATATTAGGATGATATTCAAATCATCACAAAAAGCGTTTTAGCCTACTTTCCTTGCAGTCACCTCCAATTATTTTCTAAACTCCACTAAACTGCCAGTTCCAGGTTTCTCTGTTCATGTGCATTTTCTCCTGTTAGTTCTCCTGTTATTTCAATTGGACATGTTCCCTAATCTCCCAATTTCAAAGCACTACAATTCATTGTTCTTAGCTGGCTCCTGAATGGTGAAAATCCTATTTCCTTGATGATTTGGGGGCTGCTGAACGCTGTTATGGGAGTTTTGTAGGGCAAATTTAAATTCTATTCTTTCCAAGTGTGTATTTATATCTCTTTATCCTTGGTGTGCAACACGCAATCAGTATTTACTAAATACTTACATCTCAAGCACTTTTAATGGAACTAAGAAACTTTGGTATTTATACTAACAGCTGGACTCTCAAGTACTTTTAATGGGACTAAGGAACCTTGGCATTTATACTAACAGGGGACAACAATCATTCACGTGGTTAAATGTTAAATGATTTTGGTGAATGCCATAAAGGTGAAGATTGCATGTGATTCCAAGAAAGAAGGGGAATAAGTTCACCATTTTATGATTTTTGCCTTAAGTGTGAATTACGGAAGGGAATTTGCTCATAAATGGATTTTATTTCTTGGTTTCTTTTGAACTGTATGTGGTGAAAGAAAGTCTTCCTAGGAAATTTTAGCTTATTACTACACAAGTTCCCAAGGTCTAGATCGCAAGTGTGGTGGGTTCAGCAGAGGAGAGGCAGACCCATTTTGATCTCATTTTCCAATTATTCTTCTATATATGAGGCAGTTCCATATAAAGATTACAAGCAACCACTTTTTTGTTTTGCTTATGCAAATATAAGAATCTCCCAAGAGGCCTATTAAGCTTACCGAATATTTGATACATTACTTTAGAAGCATAGTTGATTATCAGTAAAAGGTTGCTCGGCTGCTTTTAGAGGAACTCAAGTTTCCCTTACAGAGATTTTTAATTTTGCTGAATAGAATATACACAATTTATTTCCCAAAGAAAACTAAAATCTACAGAGAATTTTTGCTTGAAAAGGAAAAGGGAAAAGAGCAATAATGTGAGTAGAAGACCAAGACAAATAATTTGTATGAATATGGTAGAATATAAATCACAAAAATGTATAATGTACACTTTAATAATCGAAAATGAAATTGTTAAAGGTTGTGAAGCTTTTCTTCTCTTTATTCTTTCTTCTTTTTTTCTTTAGTAGTCATTAATGTATGATTGTGACAAATGCTAAGGGCAGTTTCAAAGTAAATAAACTTCTAATGGAGAATTCCCTTTTAGATCCAGTCATTCCTAATTTAGGCTATGTGACAGGTTAATCAAGCACCCCAAACTTGGCAGAGTACATATGTAAAAATTTTACTTTTCTCTAATAATTGCCACTAAATATCTGTTTAATTTTTCTTTTAGTCCATTAGTGCCATTTGAAGATTCTTATTAAAGTGTACCTGGAAATTTAAGTTGACATGGCAGTAGCAATATAGAGTATGATAGATCAAATTCAGTGTATCGCAGTTTAAAATTTTGGGTTTCATGTACAGTCAGATTTGAATCCTGTTTTAGTCAGCTTTTTCACTGCTGTGACTAAAAGACCTGAACAGAACAATTGTAGAGGAGGAAATGTTTATCTGGGGACTCATGACTTCAGAGGTCTCAGTCCATAGACAGCCAGCTCCCTTCCTCTGGACTTTAGATAAGGCAGAACATCATGGCTGAAGAGTGTGTCAGAGGAAAGAAGTTCACATGATAATCAGGAAGTAGAGAGAGAGATTCCACTCGCCAGATACAAAATATATACCCCAAAGATATGCCCTCCAATGATCCACCTCCACCAGCCACACTCTGCCTGCCTTCAGTTACCACTCAGTTACTCCCAACAGGGAATTAATTCACTGATGAGGTTAAGGCTCTCATAACCCAATCAATCATTTCTCCTCTGAACTTCCTTGCATTGCCTCACACGTGAGATTTTGGGGAACACCTCACATCCAAACCATAATAATTCCTGTCTCGGTTCCCGGTACCTAGAGGCTTGGAGGCTGACAGGCCCATTTTTTTTACTTCTCTTTCCTCTGTTTCCTCTATGCCAGCCTTAGGAGTGAGAATGATAAAATTGAAAGATGTATTTGTTTCCTACATCTGCCTTAACAAGGTACCACAAGTGGAGTGGTTTAAAACAATAGAAATTTATTCTTGAAAAATTATTCTGTATGCTAAACATCTGAGATAAAGGTGTTGGCAGGGTTGTTTCTGAGGACTCTGGGGAAGATTCTTTCTCATGCCTCATTTCTAGTTTTGAGTGACAGCAATTCATTTCATTCCTGGACTAGTAGAGCCATCACTCTAGTCTCTGCCTCTGTCTTCATGTAGGATTCTCCCTATATGTGTCTGTCTCCTGAGAAGGAAACCAGTCTACTGCATTAGGGGCCATTCTACTCTAGCAAGATCTCATCTTAAATAATTAAACCCACTGTGACCCTCCTTCTGAGAAAAGTCACACACATTTAGAGGTACTGGTGTTAAGACTTCAACACAGATTTTACCAAGGACACAATTCAACCCATATAGAAGAAATATGTACATATTGACCCTTTATCACTCTCTGGACTCTTTAGTGTGTACTGTGTGTGATTAACGTGGCAGGTTGCAGGGTCCTCCCTGTTACAGCAATTCCTGTAGTGGGAAACTTTGCATTGACTCTTCCCCCATTCAGCACCTATCTCTGTGCTCCACCAACAGCTTTTTCCTGTCAATTGTCTGGTACCTGGCCCTACCGTGATTAGAGTAGGTATATAATGACCTGGAGTTGAGGGTCCTTTAAGGGATTTTGTTGAGGGCATGGACTTAAGCAACTCTTCAAAGAAAGGAAAAGACTAAGTCAAAATAGTGGAACTTAAAAAACAAAATTATATCACAGAGAATAACCCCACAGTTAACTAGTATGGAAAGAGTAAAGAAATAATCTGGGAACCAAATCACACCATTGCTACTGAAGCAGTCTTCCTTAATTCCTAATTCTTCAGATTGTTGGGGTGTTTGAGCAAATCATATCCTGGTGTCCTTCCATCTTGAGAGTGTGTGTCTGGCTGTCATTCCTTGTACCTTGCTGATCCTCGGCTTCTTCTCAGCTTTGGCACTTTAGTAAAGAGCTTTTCATCTTTTTTTATGACAAGAATGAAAATATCCCTTTTAAAATCCTTTTTCCCATGACATTTAATAGGCTCTATTTCTTCAGTAAGATGCTCTCTCATTAATAAGACCAATAGTCCCTGCCAGAACAAAAAGCACTAGTGTCCTAGACACAAAGATAAATTTACTTCTCTCCAATTTATCTCCTTCAAAAATAAGTATTCTTCAGACCCTTTTATGCTTGCAGTAGATTCAAAAGCATTTCTGGTCAATCTATCACTGAATAAATGGTATATTCACTTATCTTCACATGACCAAAACTTAAGCTTCCTCTTAGAAGGAAGTCTATTTTTAAAATAATTTTAAAATTAGGGGGGGGAGGGGCGGTGCAGTGGTGCCTGCCTGCAATCCCAGCAACTTAGAAAACTAAGGCAAGAGGAACACAAGTTCAAAGCCAGCCTCTGCAATTTAGTGAGACCCTGTCTCGAAAATTTAAAAAAGAAATTGAAAGGACTGGGGATGTGGCTCAATGTTTAAGCACCCCTGGGCTCAATCTCAAGTACCAAAATCATAATTAAAAAATAAAATAAAAATAAAATTAGGGGAGGAAGACCTTTGAGACCTACAAAGCATTTTCCAGATGAAACAATAGAACACCTGGGGAGTGGTCCCTCTGGAACCTATTACCCACCTGCTGTCTGGTATCTTTAGGGTTTGTGGTTTGTGGAAACATGAGAAATGAAGCAATGGTGAGATTCCTTCCCTAACACTGTAGAGCAACAGTAACTAGTGAATATTGTTGTCCATAAACACGAGACATTTGGTTGCTTGAAATAAAGTAAACATTGTGTGAGGGACAAAATGTAAAAATTCTCAGATTTATTAATGTATTAATTCTCAAATTAATGAAATTCAACAAAATAAATCCCTCTCCTATAGATTTAACATATGAAAGGATAGGAGGAATTTTACAGCAAATTAACCATATAACGTTGATTAATTTAGACTTTATAAAAAAATTTTGGCCACAGAAGTTGCTTCCAACATACAACACTTCAGCAGTTCTAGGACATAATTTTTTAAGACTTAACATCTTTAGAACTGTGAGGCATAGAAAGTTGTTAAAATTTTGTTCTCACTGTTGTTCCAGTGGCAATGCTGACATTTCTATCACTACTTGCATATGCTTAAACTTTTTCATGGCTTTTCATGTTGTTGTCACTTTAGTTTGGTTTTGTGATTTGTTGTTATCACGTTTGTTGAATGTAATAGCCACTTAAAATATTCCCAGTTTGCTTTCTGAACTATACCGTGGAAATCATCTACTTAGATCAAGAAGTTCTTAAGAACTTAAGGAATGGATGTTATTGATTTGGATGAAGATTCAGGAAAAATGAGTAGAACTCTCTTTTAAGAAATAATCACTGACATAACAACTGTATGATATCGAAGAAATTTTGATACATGGATATGGTTTTTGCTAAAATTCATTTCCCTCTCTCTTCCTTTCTCTCTCTCTCATACGCACTTTCCTTAAACACATGTGGAAGCGAGGTTGAAAGGATAAAGTAAATAGATACCTGTGAAATAAAATCTTCCTAGATCAGCCATATTTAATGGAAAGCTGACTTTAGTAGTTCATAACATACCAAAACTATTCTTAAAGTCATGTACTATAAGCAAGAAAATAGACGTAATAATTTTCCACTTTGCAAATTACATAACAAGCATTATTACTTTTTTTTTTTCAAGCAAATTTTGATTGTGCCTGTATTGTATGTTCAAGGCCCATGACAGATGATCCAGAGTAATGGTTAAGTATTGAGCACAGTTTGATGGTTGGAGGAGATATCGCTGAAAAACTGACATTTGTGTAAACTTGAAGAAAATGAAGGTGTTACCCATTCAAAATATTCCAGGCAACAGAGCAGCCCATATGAAATCCTTTGGGTGGGAAAGTATTTGACATGTTTCAGGGAAAACAAGGAGCCCAGTGCTGCTGGAGTGAGTCGGGGAGAGAGGAGTAAGAAATGATATCAGGGAGGTAAAATGAGACAGGGCATGCAAGAGTGAACAACTATCCTGATTTGACTGTTATTGCTCTTGTTTTAACACTGAAATCCCTTTCTATCAGTTATCTCCTCAATCCCAGGGAAACCAAGACATTTTGTCACCCAGTAAGGATTTTGTAAGCTCTATTTAATAGTTTTAAGTATAGGTGTCCATTTGTCAAGAGGGCTGATAGAGGCAACAGACACATGCCTCCTTCACAAAGAATGATCCAAAACAGAGAATAAGCAGCTACAAGGTGATAACAGTATTAGGGAGAGAAAACTAATATTGTGCAGAGAAAACTGATAAATTGTGGAACACTGAGACCCCAGATGATCTGATAAAGAAGGGAACAAATTTTCATGCATCACCTGCTCTGTCTCCTCTATCTGCACCAGTTTGCATCCAGGCAAACCCTGCCATGAAAGGAGAAGGTACATATGAGACCCCTAACAGCCTACATTGGCATCACAGGCATGTGAGACTTTTTTGGCTGGGAAACTCTGCAGACCTTTCAGACCCTGAGCTCAGTTGGGCAGCCGGCAGAGAGGACACACCATTGCACTGCTCCAGAGGGAGAAGTTAGTTTTACATGGTGTCTTTTCTTACCCAGGCTGCTGTTGCACAGCACCATTTTGAGGTCAACACAACATTGCCCTGCCCCCACTTCCATGCACAGGCCACTGGAATGCATCCCTAGTGGCCCCTCCACTATGCAGTCACCTGACACTGACATGAGTGCGTTTCACCACACAAACATGCAATCCACGTGGTTGTGCAAACTGCACCACCCCGGCCTAGGAATAGCTCCTCCCCTGAGCATCCCATAGAGACCTATTAGCATGCTGCTACCATTGACTTGAGCACATGCACTGTGCCACACCTGTCCAGGCATACTAGAGTCACCCCACCAATGAGTAGCCCACAAAGATTGACAGGCACGCTCATGCCATCATGCATATGCACTACACACACCTTCCTATTCCACTGGAGTGTCCCCAACCTCCTGTAGCCCCTGCAAGAGCATGGACTCTCTGACTTCTGTGTTAGTCAGCTTTCTGCTTCTATAACAAATACCTGAGATAACCAACTTAAGGTATAATTTGACTCCAGTCTATGAGCAATTGTCAGAGATTCCAGTCTATAAGCAGTTGTCTTCATTTATTTTAGGCCTGTGGAAAGGCAACACATTAAGGCAGGGGCATGTGACATAGCAAAAGCACTCACTGTATGGTAAGCAAGGAAGCAAGAGAAATGAAGAGATTGAGTCCCCAAATTCCCATTGAGGTCATGACCCCATTGACTTTAAAACTTCCCACTAGTCCCCAAGTCTTAAAGGTACCACTATTTTCTAACAGAACTGTGCTGGGGACCAACACTTTACCATATGGACCTTAGAGGTATACTTAAAATCCAAACTTAGTAACCTCCTATGTTCATGTATTGGAAGAATAATTGTTGTTGAAATGTCTATATTGCCCAAAGTGATTTACAGGTTCAAATAAAAACCCATCAGAATAACAATGCTATTCTTCACAGAACTAGGAAAAAGTTCTAAAATCCAGAGAGAAGCACAAAGGACCCCCCAATTATCCACAAAAATCTTGAGCCAAAAGGATAAAGCTGGAGACAAAGCAACACCTGATCTCAAGATATACTACAGGGCAAGAGTGACCAAGATAGCATGATACTAGCATAAAAACTGACATGTAGACTGATGGAACAGAGTATAAATCCTAGAAATAAATTCACACATCCACAATCATTTGATTCCTGACAACAGCCACAAAAACATACATTGGAGAAATGGTAGCTTCTTCTATAAATAGTTCTAGGAAAACTGGATATCCATATGTAGAAGACTGAAACTTGACCCCATTTTTCCCCCATATATAAAAATCAACTCAAAATAGTTGTGAGATCTAAATGTAAGAGCCAAAACTGTGAAGCTATTAGAAAAAAACATCAGGCATCACTTCAAGATGTTGGTATGAACAATAATTTTTGTATAAGACCTTAAAAGCACAAACAATAAAAGCAAAATTAGACAAATGGAATTATATCAAACTAAAAATCTTCTGCACAGCAAAGAAAACAATCAGCAGAATGAAGACTAAGTTACAGAACGGGAGAAAGTATTTGCAGACGTTACATCCCACAAGGAATTAATTTTGAGAATATATAAGAAACTCAAAATAGCAACAAGTGAACAAATAATATTCTTAAAATAAGGACCAATGAACTGAATAAACATTTCTCAAAATAATAAATAAAGGGACCAACAAGTAAATTAAAAAATGTTCAACATCACTAGCCATCAGTAAATTCAAGTCAAGACCATAATGAAATATTATCTCACCATAGTCAGAATAAGAAATTCTGGTGAGAATGCAGAGAAAAGAGAACTCTTATACATTGCTGATGAGAACATAAACAGTACAGTATTTATGGAGAACAATTTGGAGTTTCCTCAAAAGGAAAAAAAATTATAACTACCAAATGATCCCCATTCTGGGTATATATTCAAGGGAAATAACATCAGTATATCAATGAAATGCCTGCAGTTCTACATTTACTGAAGCAGTATTCACAATAGCCAATATATGAAATAAATAAACTTGATATTCATTCATGGATGAATAGATAATGAAAATGTGGTATGCATATTCAATAAAATATTATTCAACCATAAAAAGAATTAGGTACTGTCATTTGCTGCAAAATGGGTAGAATTGGAGAATGTCATATTAATTGACATAAGACAGTTACAGAAAGACAGATACTGCATGTTCTCTCTCATATGTGGAAACTATTATGTTGACCTCAGAGTTGGAAGGAATAGAATAGTAGTCACTAAAGGCCAGGAAGATTAAAGGGGAAGAGGGTTAGAAGATTGGACAGCAGTTACCAAACTGCAGATAGATGGAATAAACTAGTTTTCAACTATGCAGTAGGAGAACTATGTTCGAAATAGCCCTTTATGTATTTTTTGAAGAACTGGAAGAGAGATGCTCAATAGTTCCAAACATCAAGAAATGATAAGGAGATGAAAAAACTAATTACTCTGGTTAAATTTTACATATTGTATACATGTATTTTAGTATCCAAGTCTAATCCATAAATATACTCAATTATATATTTTAAATAAAAAGTAACAAAAAAATAAAGAAATATATAGGTAATTATAAATATATAATTAATAAAAGTAATAAATATTATAAGTCACTCCAATGATTTGGGCAGAGCACCTGACGGGATGGAATTTCTATCAACTGAGATAGACTGGGGATGGTGGCATAAGTCTGTAGAGAAAAACTATTTTGGAAATATTAAAACTGATATTGTAAGCAATTTGAAATTTATGTTTAGAATTCATAAGACACTAAGGTTGAAAACTGTCAGCCTACCAATGATATCAAAATTATGAAGATGGATAATTAGCATAGATGTAAAGGAAGGACAGACGTTGAACCCTAGGGTACAAACTGAATATAATCAGTGAACTTTAAACAGCAGTTTTATTAGGCGAAGAAGTAAAGATTGATTTTATTGCATTCGTGAGAGAAAGGAGCATGGGGTGAGGAATAGGAAACAATAAAGATTAGTTATTTCAAGTGTCTTTGCTGCAAATGGAAGAGATATGGTGCTGTAGCTAGTCTAGGACATGGGACAGTACATGTTCTTTTTAATTAAGGGAGATATAACAGAAAATGAAATAACTACTTAGTACTGGAGGGAAAAAAAAGACAGTGAGGAAGACTATAATGGGAAAGACTGCTGTGTTTATATCTGTAATTTGACAAGTAAAATGTAAGATAAATAACTTATTTTGGCCAAGTTTTATGAGACAATGGCAAGTATGTCTGAGAGTATACATATGTGGCTACAAGAATGGCCATGAAATGCTAAGTGTAAGAAGAGCTTGTGAGGTTAGTGAAAGCTTTGGGTGGTTGATAGATTGTGGATCCTGGCAGTTCTGACAAATTCTTGGAATTCCTAGATAGTCACCAGGAAAGAAATTAGTGATAAAAAGAAAAATGAATTTTTCTCTTAAAATGAGATCATGATAATGCATAAACAAACGGCATATCCCTGAGAATGGTGATTCTTTGAACACAGGAGATAATAAGGTGATAATTTAAGAGCACCTAATGGAACTTAGAGATTTTGGGGGGGATTATTTCTATCATATATGGATAAAAATCAGTGCTGGGAATAATATGAAGACAAGCAAAAATGAAGGTTCTTTGCTATCAACAGGTAACAGAAAAAATGAGGTGTGATGGATAGTACAGTCTGATGACACAGGATTCAGGTTTGAGGTGTTTGAAGGAGGAAAGAAGAGAGAAGGTAACATGGGGAGCAAAGAGGACACCCATCCTCTTCCAAACCAACCTGGAGATTGTAGGAGAGGGCAAAATATAAAACAAAAAAGCAAAGAACCCATCTTAAGAAGGGGCATAAAAATCACTGATTAATGAGAAAAGTCAAGCAAAAATGCACAGATGACTTTCAAAGACAAAGCTGAAGACATACAGCCTTTTGCTTTTGATGGATTATGGAAGGGTTCCAAAGTCTTGGAAAGTTTGAGAAGGAGCAAAAAGGAGCTGTGCAAGCCTTGTGGAATGCAAAGGATGGAAGAGATGGGGGAGTCACAGGATGACTTTAGCTGATTAACAACAGGAAGCAGAGCAAAGGGCATAAAATGGACTGTGGTGACCCCAAAGTCACTGGTCGGGGGAGAAAGGGTAGGGTGATATGAAGCAACTTTTGTTAAAAGATTTGTCTAAATCTTCCTCTTCTTCTGCAAATGAAAAAAGTAAATACTCAAATTTCAAATTGTATTTTCCCAAGAGCCTTTTCCTCTTTGTTACAATGTGCAAGTATCCTGAATCTTTTAATAAATGACTTCAATTTTTGGTCATCAAAGTACAGTAAAGTGTTCATATTATTTTTCCCATTGTATATTCTTGTTTATAGACTAAACATTCTTAAATTCAAGAAGATCAAGAAAAGCTTTTTTAAAAATTAAAAGAAAGTCATTGAACATTCAGCACAATGATTTTTCTTCAGTGTTATTTCCTTCCTATAACATTTTGATAAGAAAAAGAGTAACAGGTTATGCCCAAGCTAAGACACACACTAATATATTTCTGTTTACAGAATTAATGAAATACATTGGAACTCACTCTTTCTCAAATATCTCAGCTATGTTTCCACCTGCACCTTGCACAATTACATAATTTGCAATTCAAGAAAGGGGAACAATATAGGAATTTGGTCTTTGATGTATAGATCGAACAATATAAGGTTAAATTTCATCTTAAATATATTATAATAATTCAATAGCATGCCTGATATACAAAAATAAAAGAATGGAACTGGGAAAAATTGTTCTGAGGAAAATGGTACTTAGAAGAAAGTGAGAAAAATTATACTATCATAAAGAAATGCTCTTTGGTTACAGCAGGCACATTTACCATAATACACACCAGAGCTGATTAGAAATGGAAGACATGATTATCAATAATTATTTCATTGAACAATTATGAACTCTATTCTTCCAAAGCAAAACCAAAATGCATACTATTATAATTTTAGATTAAGATAAATTGTTAGAAAATATTAATTACTATGGAGATAAAGTAGGCAAGAAAAGTAGGAGTGATCCAGGTGCTATGAAAGATAAAAGCCAAAACTGAGAAGTTCATATTTAGTATTTTTTTGACCTATGGTTCTCCAAAAGGAAAAGAAGAGAAGTTGTAAAGATTCTATGGGCATGTCTGACAATTTAAAATAAGACAAAAGGATCAGCAAGTCCAGAATAGACACACTGCATGGAGAGGATTCAACAGTGAGTAAAGGAAAGTTAGGTCATTTACCTTCCATTGGAAAAGGTTTGGTTATCATTATGGTGACTGTAGATGACTTTAGAATATTTTGAGAGGAGGGGAGACAAGATGTATCTTTTCATGTAAAAAAAAAAAAGGAGAGTGATCTACAAAAGTCAACACCCAGGTGAAAGATGGGTTTGAGAGCAGAAACTTCCACCAGGGTGTTTGCTATGGAAAAAAGGGTCAGACTCAGGGAATTATGAAGAAATAGCAGAGTTTGCTGATGAATCACATGTGGTGTTATAACAATAAGGGTATAAAGTGATTAGGAGATTCTGGTTCAAACCACTGTAGTAACTTATTTTTTTAACTAACGAGTAGAAGACTGTATGAGGAATAGTTTGGTGGGTCTGGAGGAAGAAAATCTCAGAATCATGGTTCTGAATATATTATATTTTATATAGAATACTTTAAATGAACTTAATAATAATGAATAAAATTAAGCCAAATATTTCTTAAATGAGTTCCCTGTTTTCAGGGATGTGATTATAGACCTGCCTTAAATATATATATAATTTAATTTATTATAACAAAGATCATATTTTTCTAATATATGGTTTCCTCTATCAACTGATATAAATAGATTTTACTTGATATTTAGATAGTGACACACCCATGTCATCTGTATTAGTTTTCTATTGCATAACAAATTACAATTGGCACAGAGGCATAAAACACCACTCATTTTTCTCTCAGTTTTCATGGATCAGGAGTCCAGATGGGGTTAAATGGATCCTCTGCCTCAGGGTCTCCCAACTCTGCAATGGAGATGTTGACCATGTGGTGATTCTCACTGGAGTCTCAAATGAGGATGATAAAAATCACTTTCCAAGCTTATTCAATTTGTTAGCAAGATCAGTTCCTTGTGGCTGTATGACAGAGGTCTCTGTTTCCTTTCTAACAGCTGGGACTCACTTTCAGCACCTGGAGGCTACCCTGAGTTTCTTACCATATCCCTCACACTCGCAAAATACTCTCCCACCCTTGAAGGTTGCAGGTTGCTGTTCTCAGGCTAGCAGAAATGCATCTGATGCCTCATCTTTTAAAGTTTTCTTTGATGAAGTCAGATCCAGGATAATCTCCTTTTTGATTAGCTCAAAGTGAGCTAATTAGTACCAGAATCATAAGAGTGATTCTGATCACATTCACAGGTTATGCCCACACTTAAGGGAGGTGATAACACAGAACATCTGCATGTGGGAGCTGAAATCTTCAAAACCATCTTAAATCATGCCTACCATGTCTACCCTAAAATTTCCTGTCTTATTAATGGTAATTTAGAATAATGTACTAGCAACAATATGATATATGTGGATATGGATATTGATGTATTTCCTCACTTGATTTGATTTATTTGCAATATTTCTGGTAGTATTTACCAATGCTTCAATAAACATATTTTGTTATAAAAGTGAGTCAATTTGGAACTTCCTAGAAATCAGAGAAAAGCTCGACCTTTGCATAATTTTCAATGCCAAATAACATTAAGCAACATGTAGGATTTAATCTTTTATCTGAGAGGAAATTAAGAAGTGAAAATAAAATTCATTTACTGAAATTCAATACACACTTATATTTTTCCTATAATCTAAGATCAATGGCATGGAAGATTTTGATAAATATGCTATTGATATAGAAAAAATACAGAGTGAAAGGCAGCCATTACCATGAAGAAGCAGATGTTTTCTTTTCATGTGATACTGCAGGCTTTCATCAGACACTCCTAATTATAGTCTGTACATTGGTATTCTTGCAATTCAAACCATTAACCTTCATCTGAAGCACTAGTTTCTGCATAAGGTACATTGTCATTGCAATGCTCTTTCTCTGTGAAACTCTGTGCTTGCTTGCAGAATGAAAAGGCTATTGAATGGACTTGGAGTTTATTTGCTATTCTAACCCAGAAAAAAAAAAAAAAATCAATCCCCCAACCAACAGCTCAGAATGAGGCATACGCTATTTAGCCATGTTCAAGGAGAAACAAAAATATTTTAATTACAGAATCAGCAATAATGTATTGCTGAAAATTAGTTTGGCTAAAAATGAAGAGAAATACAAAGAGAATTAGAGGAATAATTTAGCAGTTCCAAAAGGAATGATGTGCAATTATAATGTACAATTAAATTCAAGGCTATTCTTCACAAAAGAAAAGGGAAAATGGCATGCCCAAATAACAGATGCTTTGTTTAAAATGTAGTTTTGGTTTTCTTAATTACTACTTAAGATTCAGATTTTCCTTTTAGAGTTATAAGAGCAAATAATCACTAGTTCCTCTCATTTCGGTAACATAAGCTTAATAAAACGGTAGAATATTGCATGTAATAGTTTATGTCTCCTACATGAGTCTAAATAAAAGCTTTAGCACAAAAATTACTCATGTGCTCTCAATTAACCCTTTAAATGCTGTAAGGAAGATATACTGGCAATTAAATCAAAACATTTATTTTCTTGCTAAAAATGTAAGTGTCCATAATTTTTTTCAGAGACTATTCATATAGGAAAAATAATTGTAATATAGATAGATGACATAATATCTTTTGTATGGTAGATTTGATAGAGTTCTTTTAGTATTTTTCCCCAAACGAAAGGTTTTAAAAAATAGACTCCTTTAAATGTATAAAAGGTGAAATGCCTTCTGACACATTTTGCAGTGTCTCCGACGGAGCCTGGGACATGTCAGGGAAGTGCTCTAACACTGAGCTAAGTCATAACCTAACACGCATCATTTTAACCCATCTTCTTCCCATCATCCTGTGTGTGGAAAACCCATAAAAACCTAAAGTGAGCAACATATATGTCACCCATGATAACTTAAAAAAATATTTGAACATTTATTATGTTCTCAGAATTGAAAATCTGGACATGATTGGTTAAAAATGCACTTGTCAACTTAAAATGTCAAAGGTAAATTTTTTTGCCAAAAATTTAAACTTATAGGTTGCTTTCTCAGTATAATTTTGAAATCTGGAGCTATACTTGCATGGGAATTGCTGAGGCAACTTTTATCTCACATTGGAATGAGAGATCATAGGCTTTTGTGATAAAGTTGTTTGTATGTTACTTCTTTATCTTTTATAACCAAAAGAGATTTTTGAGTTCTATGATATTAAATTTTTAAAAAAATTTTTAAAGTAATGCATATGTTTAAAGAAATTCAGATTATTAAGAATATTTGAATTAATCTGTTAACAAAGCAAATAATCTATAAATCCATTATGCTTTATGGCATTTAACATTTGATCCTAAACTTCAAATTGCATACTGTTCCTTCAAAATATTTAACAATTTATTTAGATTTCACCTTTAAGTTTTTCATTTCCATCTGCTAATAAATATTTGCTGGTGGTTTACTGGTTCTTGGAACTACATGAGGTACATTACAATTATAAATAGTTTTAGATCATGATCTCAAATCTCAAATACTTTATATTGTAACCAGAATATATGTGCAAAAAGTCATATACAATAAGATAAAGAAATTGTACAGTTCTTGAGTCATTTGAAGGGTCTACCTCAAAGGTTGCTCTGAGTGCTGAGAAAATAACAGAAGAAAGTGTCAGCTCAGTCAATGCTTGGGCATACAGCAATAAACTATTTCATCTCTTTTGTAATATGAAAAGTGATTATGAATATAATGTTTAATTCTCTTATACTTTTACTCTTTGAATGCATTTATTATGCCCTCATATATGAAATTAACAGATCATATGTTAAAAAGCAAATGCTTTATATCAATCTATTTAACCAAATTTTGTTTAGTTTTTTCTTTTTTCCTTTTCAAATTCAAGAACTAAACCTGTCAATAAATTCTGCCACCTATAAAGCAACATGTCAATAAACACAAAATGCCAGTGCTTTAGGATCATTGTAGGAAAGTTCAATTTCTTCAGAGTGATGGGATTTTCTCACTTTAATGACTCATGGACATTTAATGGATCTTATATTTACTGTATTGAGCAACCTAAGCATCACTAGGCATGACTCACAGTGCGCACTTTTTAAGAATCTTCTCATACAATTCAGTTCGTGTATATGGCAGCAAAGCCACAAGCACCAGTCTAGATTCAATTATTCTATACATGTATATAAATAAAGATTGAGTGTAAATATATAAATAGACAACAAGTTTTGCATGTTACCATACAATGAAGTATGTTCAAATGAATGAAAAAATTAAAGTGTTTTAAGATTATTCATCAAGTACATTGTTGATTTCAGCAAGCTGGAAAGAAAAATAAGTTTTGTAAATGCAGTGAACTGACACCTTACAGAGTTGATGACACTGTTACAGCATAAACTTGATCTATGCCATCCTTTTCCCCAAACCTAGAACAAAAGTGAACAATTATGTGAGTGCTGCCCTAAGCGCCTTGCATATAACTTAACTCATGTGACAGCAACCTACGAGGCATGTAAAATTAACAGTCCCACATTTTACAGATGAGAATTTAAATTCCTCAGGACGGCAGAGCTTAGAATGAGCAGATCCTAGATTCAAACTTAAGCAGTGACTCCAGAGTTTGAGCTCATAATCACTATATTCTTCTTCCTCTCTATTATATTTCTGTTCTCTGTCTGAATCTTACCATTTTGTGAGTCCCAGCACGTTAAGTTTTCTTAACTCCAGTGTATGAACACACAACACAAAATAGTATTGAGTTACTATAGAAATAACTATAGATTATGAAGAAGAAAGGAGTAGATAGAGAGGTAGGCAGATGGAAGATAGATGGGTAGATAGATAATGATAGATGAGCACATGAAGGAATGTCAAAGAATGAATACAAATAAAAATCAAAACTATTTCTTCAATTAGCCTGGGAGATAACTGACGTCAAATAGGACTTTGTCTAGCATTTCATTACATATCTTTTCCTCTTATTTATTTTTATCATGCGTTATGCTAAGTATTTTAGATAAAATATTTTAGCACACAGTAAATAAGCAAAGTAGACAATTTAAAAATCACTAATTCAGTGGAAAATAATAATTTCATTAATATTAGGAAATATTGCTTGAACCACTACAGATCACACATTAGAACTATTTACACTGAGTTTTCAAAGAGATCTCAATTGCATACTTTACTTATTCTCTAAAGTACTTGTACTAAAATGAAAACAAATGGTTTTGCTTCATACAGATTTCAGTTGTCAATTCAATATAACTCAATTTGACAAATGCATTAATTTCTAAATTTATATTTAAGTGCTGTACATAAAGTAATTAAATATATCAGAATCAGTTTAATATTCATTGATGGTCTTTCCTGAAGGCGTCTTATACATTTAGGAATGGTGCAAAATTGGTAATGAATAGAAAGTAATGAGACTGAATTTCTATGAGTTTTTTCAAATATGTATTGAATTATTTTATAAAGATATAAAACAATTATTATATTCTACCTTATTTAATCTTAATCTACCTACAGTGGTTACTATTACTTTATTTCACTACCAAGAGTAACTTTCAAATTTCTTATTATAAGTTTTCTATATAATTAAAAACAGTGAAATTTGTCTCCTTTTCATTTCTGAAAAAAATAAGTACTAAATTGTTTTTGGAATATTTTCCTCTTTGAAATATAAAAAAATACATTTTTCATAAATGTATTTATCCCTAAATATTTGTTAATACAAAAAAAAGAATATGTGTAAACAGAATCAATGTACATCAAGAGAAAATAACTATGCATTCTATTTTATCAATTTAGATTTAGGGTAGCTTATAAGCAGTATGGTGAATTATTTGTAATTATGTCGGTATTCTTCCACTTTTTGCGATCTTTTCTGTCCCTTGTGAGAACTCCATTATCTTATTGCAGAAACTAGAGTCAACTTCCATTTCCTAGGCATTTAGGGTATTATTTAGGGTGCGATTAGTTGTCCATCAATTCCCTTAAGATGCTAGTAAAATTTACTTAAAGTTTAATCTTTTCAGTTTAACTTAATATTAATATTTTACTATTAATATTAATTAAACATTAATATTGATTTTAATATTAATATTTTAATTTAATAATGTTCTTAAGAGCTAAATGAGAGAAACTCAAAAAATGAAATCTTTACTCTCAGATCTTTAAAATTTCTGCCATGCAGATGTGAAAGAAACTTTTTTTTGAGCTAATTTTTTTTATTTATCTTTTAATTTTTTACAGATTGCATTTTGATTCATTGTACACAAATGGGGTACATAATTTCATTTCTATGGTTGTACATGATATAGATTCATACCATTCATGTAATCAGACATGTACATAGAGTAATGATGTCTGTCTCATTCCACCATTTTTCATACACCCCTCCCTCTCATTCCCTTCTACATAATCTAAGTTCTCCCATTCTTCTCTCACTCCCCACTGCTGCATCCCTACTTTATATCATTCTCCATTTATCAGGAAAAACATTTGACCTTTGGTTTTTTTGGGCTTGGCTTATTTCACTTAACATGATTTTCTCTAGTTCCATCCATTTATTTGCAAATGCCATAATAGTATTATTCTTTATGGTTGAATAGTATTCCATTGTGTATATATACTACAGTTTCTTTATCAATTCATCTGTTGAAGGGCATATAGGTTGGTTCCACAGTCTAGTGATTGTGAACTGAGATGCTATAAACATTGATGTGGCTGTGTTACTGTAGTTTGCTGATTTTATGTCCTTTGGGTATAAACCGAGGAGTGGGATAACTGGGTCAAAAAGTGGGTCCATTCCAAGTTTTCTTAGGATTCTCCATACTGCTTTCCAGAGTGGCTGCACCAATTTGCAACTCTACCAACAATGTAAAAGTGTGCCTTTTTCCCCACATCCACGCCAACATCTACTATTGTTTGTGTTCTTGATAATAGCCATTCTAATTGGAGTAAGATGAAATCTTAGAGTTGTTTTAATTAGCATTTCCTTATTACTAGAGATGTTGAATGCTTTTTCATATATTTATTAATTGCCTGTGTGTCTTTTTTTGTAAAGTGTCTGTCCAGTTCCTTGGCCCATTTATTGATTGAGTTCTTTGCATTTTTGGTGTAAAGTTTTGTAAGTTCTTGATAAATTTTAGAGATAAGTGCTGTATCTGAAGTGTGTGTGGAAAAGATTTTCTCCCACTCTGTAGGCTCTCTCTTCACATTCTTGATTGTGTCCTTTGCTGAGAAGAAGCTTTTTAGTTGAGACCATTCCCTTTATTGATTCTTGCTTTGATTTCTTGTGCTTTGGGAGTCTTGTTGAGGAAGTCTGATCCTAACCCAACATGATGAAGATTCAGACCTACTTTGTCTTCTATTAGGTGCAGGGTCTCTGATCTATTTCCTATGTATTTGATCCATTTTGAGTTGAGTTTTGTGCAGGGTGAGAGATAGAGTTGTAATTTCAATTTACTGCATATGGATTTCCAGTTTTTCCAGCACCATTTGTTGAACAGGCTATCTTTTCTCCATTGTATGTTTTTGGCTCCTTTGTCCAGTATGAGGAGACTATATTTATGTGATTTTGTCTCTGCATCTTCTATTCTGTATCATTGGTCTGCCTGTCTATTTTGGTGCCAGTACCATACCATTTTTTTCACTATTGCTCTCTAGTATAGTTTAATGTCTGGTATTTTGTCCTGTTTCACTTTTTCTACTCAGGATTGTTTTGACTATTCGCGGTCTCTTGTTCTTCCAGATGAAGTTCATGATTGATTTCTCTATTTCTATAAAGAATGTCATTGGGATTTTAATTGGAATTGCATTGAATCTGTCTAGCACCTTTGGTAGAATGACCATTTTGACAATGTTAATTCTGCCTATCCAAGAACATGGAAGATCTGTCCATCTTCAAAGGTTTTCTTCAATTTCTTTCTTTAATGTTCTGTAGTTTTCATTGTAGAGGTCTTTCACCTCTTTTGTTAGTTTGATTCCCAAGTATTTTATTTTGGGGGGGCTACTATGAATGGAGTGGTTTTCCTAATTTCTCTTTCAGAGGATTCATCACTTATGAATAGAAATGCATTTTATTTACACATATTGATTTTATATCCTGCTACTTTGCTGAATTCATTTATTAGTTCTAGAAGTTTTCTAGTGGAGCTTTTTGGATCTTCTAAATATAGGATCATGTCATCAGCAAATAGTGACAGTTATAGTTCTTCTTTTCCTATTTGTATCCCTTTAATTTCTTTGATCTATCTAATTGCTCTGGCAAGTATTTCAAGGATGATGTTGAATAGTAGTGGTGAAAGAGGGCATCCCTCTCTTGTTCCCATTTTTAGAGGGAATGCTTTCAGTTTTTCTCCATTAAGGATGATGTTGGCTGTGGGCTTAGCATAGATAGTCTTTACAATGTTGAGGTATGTTCCTACTATTCCTATCTTTTCTATTGTTTTAAGCATGAAGGGGTGCCATATTTTATCAAATGATTTCTCAGCATCTATTGAAATAATCATGTGATTCTTAACTTTAAGTCTATTGATGTAATGAATTACATTTATTGATTTCTGAATGTTGAACCAACCTTGCATCCCTGGGATAAATCCCACTTGATCGTGGTGCACTATCTTTTTGATATATTTTTGTATGTGATTTACCAGTATTTTATTACGGATTTTTGCGTCTATGTTCATCAGGGATATTGGTCTAAAGTTTTCTTTCCTTGATGTGTCTTTGTCTGGTTTTCATATCAGAGTGATACTAGCCTCATAGAATGAATTTAGAAGGGTTTCCTCCTTTTCTATCTCCTGGGATATTTTAAGGAGTATTTGTATCAGTTTTTCTTTAAAGGTCTTGTAGAATTCGGCTGAGAATCCAACTGGTCCTGGGCTTTTCTTGGTTGGTAGGCTTTTGATAGCTTCTTCTATTTTGGTGCTTGAAATTGATATGCTTAGATTGTGTACATCTTCCTCATTCAGTTTGGGAGGATCATATTGTCAATGTCTTCAATATTTTCTATTTTGTTGGAGTATAGATTTTCAAAGTAGCTACTAATTATGTTATATATTTCAATACTGTCTGTCGTGATCTATCCTTTTTCATCATAAATTCTAGTAATTTGAGTTTTCTCTCTCCTCTTCATTAGTGTAGCTAGGGGTTTATCAATTTTGTTTACTTTTTCAAAGAACCAACTTTTTGTCTTGTCAATTTTTTGATTTGTTTCTCTTATTTCAATTTCATTGATTTCAGCTCAGATTTTAATTATTTCCTGTCTTCTACTATTTTTGGTGTTGATCTGTTCTTCTTTTTCTAGGGATTTGAGATGTAAATGTAATGTTAGGTCATTTAGTTGTTGACTTTTTATTTTTTTAATGTATGAACTCAATGCAATGAACTTTCCTCTTAGTACTGCTTTCAGAGTGTCCCAGAGATTTTGATATGTTGTGTCATTATTCTCATTTACCTCTAAGAACTGTTTTATTTCTTTCCTGATTTCTTCTGTTGTCATTGCATCATTCAATACATATTATTTTGTCTCCAGGTGTATGAGTAGTTTTTGTTTGTTATTTTGTTCATTTCTAATTGCATTCCATTATTGTCTGATAGGATATAGGGTAGTATCTCTATTTTTCTGTATTTACTAATGGTTTCTTTGTGGCATAGCATATGGTCTATTTTGGAGAAGAATCCATGAGCTGCTGAGAAGAAAGTATATTTGCTCGATGATGAATGAAATACTCTGTAAATATCCATTAAGTCTTTATCATTGATTATATCATTTAGTTCTATAGTTTCTTTGTCCAGTTTTTGTTTGGAGGATCTATCCAGTGGTGAGAGTAGTGTGTTAAAGTCCCCCACTATTAATGTGTTTTGGTCTATTTGATTCTTAAAATTGAGGATTTGTTTGATATACATAGATGCTCCATTGTTTGGGGCATAAATATTTAAAATTGATATATCTTGCTGTTTTATGCTTCCTTTAAGCAGTATAAAATGTCCTTCTTTATTCCTTCTACTAACTTAGGTTTGAAGTCTACTTTATCTGATATGAGGATGAAGATCCCTGCTTTTTTACTGGGTCCATGTGCATGGTTGTTTTCTCCTATCCTTTCACCTTTAGTCTGTGGATGTCTTTTTCTATGAGATGAGTCTCTTGAAGGCAGCATATTGTTGGGTCTTTCTTTTTAATCCAATCTGTCAGTCTGTGTCTTTTGATAATTGAGTTTAGGCCTTTGACATTCAAGGTTATTATTGAGATATGATTTATATTCCTGGTTACTTTGGCTTACTTTTGTTTTTTTTACTTGTCCTTTGATTGACTTTTCCTTTAGGGTAGTCCCTCCCTTTGCTGACTTGTACTGTTGCTTTTCACTTCCTGCTCATGAAATATTTTGCTGAGAATTTTCTGCAGGGAAGGCTTTCTATTTGTAAATTCTTTTAACTTTTGTTTATCATGGAAAGATTTTATTTCATTGTCAAATCTGAAGGTTAGATTTGCAGGGTATAGGATTCTTGGTTGGCATCTGTGTTCTTTCAGAGCTTGAAATATATTGTTCCTGGTCCTTGTTGCTTTTAGAGTCTGGATTGAGAAATCTCAATGTCTGTATTGGTTTTCCCATATATATAATCTTTTGCTTTTCTCTTGCAGCCTTTAAAATCCCATCTTTATTTTGTATGGGAGGTGTTTTCATTATAATGTGTCTTGGTGTGGATCTGTTGTAATTCTGTGCACCTGGTGTTCTGTAAGCCTCTTGTATTTGATTTTCCAATTCTTTCTTTGGGTTTGGGAAATTTTCTGATATTATTTCATTGAACAGGTTGTTCATGCCTTTGGTTTGTATATCTGTGCCTTCTTCAATACAAATAATTTTTAAATTCAGTGTTTTCATGATATCCCATAATTCTTGGAGTTTCCGTTCATGACTTCTTAACACCTTCTCATTTTGTTCAACTTTATTTTCAAGATTAAATATTTTGTCTTCATTGTCTGAGATTCTGTCTTCCACAAGGTCTATTCTGTTGGTGATGATTTCTATTGAGTTTTTAATTTTATTTATCATTTCTTTCATTTCAAGTATTTGTGTTTTTTTTTTTTTTCAGAATCTCTATCTCTTTATTGAAGTATTATTTTGCTTCCTACATTTGCTTTTTTAACTGTTTACTGGAATGGTCAGGCATTGCTTGAATTTGCTCTCTTATCTTGTCTTTTGTTTCACGAAACATTTTAATTATGCAAATTCTAAACTGGTTTTCTGTCATTTGTACTGCCATGCTGTCATTGGATTCTATCACAATAGCATTGTGGTTTGTTAGGGACACTTTCTTCCCCTGTTTTTTTCATAATGTTTCTATATATTCCCCTCTAGCAGTGAAGATCAGAGATACTGATGTTCCCCCCCTGCAGGCTTATTATGACCCTGCAGCTTGCCACTACCTATCCTTTGAAGGGGAGATCAATGCCAGTAGCATCCAAATACAGAGAAAATGCAGCCCTGAACCAGATAACCCCTATGAAGACTTTAACATTATTAAAATAAACAGGATCAGTTCAATTACTATTTACAGTATCTAGTTGTGAACAAGAAGATGGGGGAAAGTGTAGGGTGTAAGTGATTAAATAGAGGTACCTGTCAAAGGGCCTCCAGTCTCCTGTGGGCATCTCAGGAAGGGAGCTGCCCTTCCAATGATGATGGCCATGCCCTCAGGAATAATTCAAAGTGCCTGCACCAGCCTCCAAAGAAGCTGGGGAGCACCAGTGAGGGTGTGATGAGTCAGCATGGAGGCAGGTGCAGTGTCCCTCAGCAGTAGGGGGCAGGCAGGCAGGCTCAGCTCCTGGCCTCCGGCCTCAGAGTGGGGATGGGTGGGGGGCTTAGTGCTGGTCTGACCTCGGTGTGGGGGGTGGGCAGGCTCAGTGATGGCCTGAAAGAAACTTTTGTCTGTACGCTTAGATGTCAACTAACTCAATCTGCTCAGAATCTTGCAATTATACACAAAATCAAAACACCAACAAAGAAACACATTTAACAATCAGATTTTGAGTAATCAACTTGAAAACCAAAATATATTAGGAGTCTTACAGGGCACTAGATTAAAGGAAATCTTTATTTTCCTTTAATCTAGGAATTTTTATGAGGAATTTATTCTAATGGTTTATTGTTTTTGTGATTTTAATTATCTGTTATTTTCCCGATGTAAGTTTTTCCTCCCATGTGTCTATTTTTAAAAAGGCAAAGAAAAACAAATCACAACAAAACAAAAGAAAAACATGCTTCATGCAATATATTATAAATGTTGGATAAGCTTCTTAGAACAAATAATGAAGACTGAGTATTTTTTCCCCAGGGGAAGCTCTTGCCAGAGGTTTCTTCTCCAACAGCAAAATGTTATTTTAAAATCTTCACCTGCTTTAGGGAAGTGGAGAACTGCAGGAGGCTGGGGTTGGAGCTAATGAGCAGAATGTTACTAGTTATACTCTTGACTTTTAGTGTTATACTGGACAAGTATTAGAAGAGAGAATATGTGAATAGTAGGTGTTTGAGAACTAGAGTTGCAAAAAAATAAAACACATAGCTATTCCCAATAAAACATGGTGTCTTTTGAATGTGCAAGTGGAAACACATTGAATTTAAGGGTTTATCCTTTAAATAATGTAAGCAGAACTTTTGGAAAGTTAAAAGATTTATTGTAATTAATTCCTTTTTGGGGGGGTATTGGATACTGGGCATTTAACACAGCAGTGCTTAACCACAGAGCATCATTCCCACCCTTTTTTTTTTTTTTATTTTGAGACAGGGTCTAGCGAAGTTGTTAAATCTTCAATCCCTTTCTGCAAAAGAAAACTTGAAATCAATTTGTAAGTGGATAAGAGGTGAAACATACAACCTGCCAGGTGATGATATTTACTTGTTTAAAGAGGTTTGCACAAAATAACTTAAATCTATTTGTCAAACTCCAACTTTCTGGGCTGGGGTTGTGGCTCAGTGGTAGAGCACTTGCCTAGCATGTCTGAGGCACTGGGTTTGAGTCTCAGCACCACATAAAAATTAGTAAACAAAATAAAAGTATTGTGCCCACCTGCAACTAAAAATATTTTAACAAAAAAACCTTCGACTTTCAACATATTATTTAAAAACAATGACTACCTTGTCTTCGTATGTGAATGTCAAAACACATAAACCAGGAAAAAATATTATTTAGGTTTATTTCTGAGAAAAAAAATACTTAAGTGGGAATAAAATAGTAAAATTGACAATTATTCTGTGCTTTATATATTTAAAAGAATTCTAAAATCACATAGCACAGTTTTTGTTTGTATAACATATCTGCAGCAGGCATTACTTCTTTCATTGCTATTATTTTTGTGTGTCGTACAGTTGTTTGCTGGACATTTTCCCTCCAAAAACAAAATATTCAACTCAAAAAAAAAATCAAAATATGTAACATTTTTGTTTAAACATGTAGGAAAACCAAGCTTATGGGGAAAATGTAAAGGAGTGTCTCTGTACACTAATTTTGTCTGAAATAGTATATAAATAATTAGGATACTGATTTAAAATTAATTTCCCAACTATAAGTATTTAAAAGTTACTACAAACAGATAGAAAATAAAAAATTCTAATTACCCAACTTTGGCAAATTGAGAACATGATATTTCATATGTTCTAGAAATTAAAAACAAAACAAAATAACTATGTTATGTCTGTGATGGAAATAACACCCCATCCCCACACACACTGAAAAAAACCCTAAAAACAAAATGGGATCTAAGAGAAACTTGTAGTACAACTCCCAATGTATTTCTTCCTAAGAATACCTTTCATCATCTGCATATTGCTATCTAACCACTCCTTTGGTGTTCTCCTTAATGTGGCAAAAATTCTTAAAAGAGTTACACTATCTTAAACTCCACTCACTTTTTCTTCCAGTCTCTTGGTTCCCAAATTCCAATGAAATTATCTTTATCAAATTTTTTAACAAAATGTTCATTGCTAAAACCAATGGAAAGCTCTTAGTCCTCATCTTTACCACCCTCTGCAGTATGGAGTACAGGGGGTTACTTCATTCTTCTGGATGTGTCTTCTAAACATGATTGAGAGATGGCAGTCCAGAGTAGATACCACGTTGACTTTTCTAGACATTTATCAGTTTATGACAATGATAGTCCTTCTGTGTTAAGTAATCTTTTCTAAATTATTTTCAATACTTCCTTCTATAGTTCTTGATCAATGCGTTTGGCACTAAGCCTAATATTCTTTTTATTTCTCTTAATATTCTCATTCTCTGGATGCTCTCATTCAGAAAAATTGCTTAAAATGCCCTCTTTATGCTGTGTTTTCCATATGTATGATCTTTTCTCTGAAATCTAAGCCAAACTTACCCAACTTCCTACTCTTTTTATTCATACATATGATACATATAATTTATAATATATATGTTCATGTATATATTTGTATGTGTTATATCTAGATGGAAAAATACAGAAAAGAGGAATGTTTTTAACCACTTACATTTTTTATCATTAGTTCTAAATACCTGCACATTATCAGATGAATACTGGATTTTCACTAGTTCTCAGTGGGAAAACACAACTAGAACTGATGAATAGAAGCAAGAGTAACACATTAGGACAACAGAGAAAGTGGTCTTATAGGTCAACATTTTTCATTGCCAGTGAACAACTTATTTCCAAAATATTTTTAGCAATTCTGTCTTAAAGTTGATTGGCAAAACATAATGTGTGGAACATTATCCAGGATTTCTAGTATGCAGACTAGTAGGCACAAGTATTTATTTTCTTACAGATGTCAACTGAGCCATACATAAGGACTAAGGATTTTTTTGGCAAAATACTTAAATGTAGACGATTTGAGAAACTTCTACAATGCTGCAGTTACAAAATTTTAGGCAGTTATCAAATTCCACATAAACATAATTTCTTACCTTTAATGTATTGTGAAAACAACACACAAAAGAAAGAGAGAGATGGGAAATAAGGTTATAAAGCACAGATATGTAACCTGTTTTCATTAGTATACTGCCAACAAAAAATCATGTATGACAGTTTAAATTTCCAATGAATATCCTCCCTCATTTATTCTTCAGAAATAAAAACCAAGAGAGCAAAATTAGTTCTAAAATATTCAAAAGTATACCTCAGTTCCTATGAATATAAAATATAATTTAAGTTAATTAAATCCTCTTGCAGATAACTTAGTTTGTGTATACTCATTTATTTTAGACTTGAGGTTTATTCAAACAGAAGGAAATGCTTTGTACAAAATTTGTCTTTATTTAGTCCACAAAATGTTTCTACTAGATCAACATTAAATTGTCCAAGTGAACAGGTTCAGTGAGGAGCACTATCAATGCTGTAATAACACAAGAATCCTGTGATAGGGCATTCGGGAATTCTGTGAACTTAAGACAAACTTCATTTAATTTTCCACATTGACTTGTCTTGAGTTCTAATTCTATTGAAGTTTCTGTGGATGAATCATGGAGAGAAGATGACAGAAGCAAGCTAGGCATTCAGTCCTCATCTTTTCACAACACAGAAAAGAGGTGGCAAAGGAAAAGCAGAATTGAGAGGTGAGTGACAAAATAAAGGCCCTAAGATTCGATATTACAATATTACATATCCTGAGACCAGGAGAGACTGGAAGATAGGTTACTAAAGTAGAAAATAAACTAAGAATGCTCTAACTCTGAACCCCAACCTATAGTACATGAGAGAAGGGAGGAGCAATAGGGAGGAGCAAAAATTCTTTTAAACTCATCTGCTTAAAAACAGTAGAAAAGACAAAATTTAAAGTACAACCATAAAAGTGTCCTTAAAATAGCTCAAACAGCCTCAAACCAAATTGTGAAAAGACAACTGAACCAGAGCTCTGCAGTCATCTCATGGAGCCCTCAGCTGACCAGTCCCCCTCTTAAATCAACGTAGCATCTTCCCATGAGCACAGGTGCAAATTAAACCAGAGGGAAGTTTCCTTAGTGGGACCTCTTAACAATCCGTCTAGAAAGAACTTACACAAGGACCACTAATAGTCATAAGTCCTAAATCACTGAAATCTCCTCCCCCTCACTGCAAACAAGGGGAACAAGCTGGTGGGGACCTGTGCCAAAAAAGTGCACATGACCCTGCTCAACCTGTGCCACCCAGGCAAGGGTGGGAAGCGCTGCCCTGTGATCTCTCACTTGCTGGGTTCAGACAACAATGAAGTAACTTTGGTCTGGAATAAAGGAGAGCAGATTCACCAAGCCCTGACCAATGACACTGGGGGAAGAACCAGGGGAAGGCTAATGACAGTCCTCAGGGTCACAAGGTCATACCAGAGGGAAGCTGCCCAAATATCCAGGGACATAGAGACTCACTGAGAAATTGCGAGAGGCTATGCAGCAGAAAGGGGCTGATACAAGCCTTAGCAGGTACACAGCCTGAATCCTGATCACAACCAGCAAGTGACAGGGCATTCTTTGGATACTTGCAGAACCCTGCTGCAGACTTAACAAGCAGAGGAAATCAACACCCGCCATTCACAACCTGGGGCAGTGGAAATTAGACTCCAGGTGAACTACCAGATACCCTTCACCATGGTATTATTGTCATGTGGTCTAATTGATTCTTAATATTAAGAAGGGTTTGTTTGATGTACATAGATGCTTCACTGTTTGGGGCATAAATATTTACAATAATATAACTTGCCGGTGTATGATTCCCTTAAGGAGTATGAAATGACTATAACATGCCATTTGCATCACTAGATCAGATCAACCAAACTACTCTATAGAACTAAAAAATATAATTAATATTTTGGACCTAACATATTCACAGAATATTTTATCCATTAATAACTGAATTCATTTTTATTCTCAGCAGCATATGGCACATTTTCTAAAATAGAGCATATTTTATGTCACAAAGCGAATCTTACCAAATGCAAAAAAAAATAGAAATAGAAATAATGCTTTGCATTCTATCAGATTATAATGGAGTGAAATTAGAAATCAACTCTAAGATAAAAAATAGAAACCACTCTGGCAGTTGGAGATTAAATAATTCACTTTGAATGAAGAATTGATAGCAGAAGAAAATAGGAGAGAAATTTAGAAAATAGAGGTAAATGAAAACAGAGATATCCTGTATCAAAATCTCTAAGAGGAAAGTTCATAGCATTTTCAGCTCATACACTAAAACAATAGAAATCAAATGAATAACCTAACATTACATCTCAAGGCCATAGAAAAAGAAGAACAAGCTAACACCAAAATCAGGAGAAGATGGGAGATAATTAAAATCAGGACCAAACTTAATGAAACTGAGATTTTAAAAAATCCAAAAGATCAATGAAAAAGAGTTGCTTTTTTTTTTGAAAGAATGAACAATATTGATAAACCTTTAGCTAAACTAACCAAAAGAAATAGGAAGACACTCAAATTATTAAAATCTGAGATGATAAAGAAATTATCACCATAGACATTACTGAAATCCAGATGATCATCAGAAACTATTTTGAAAATTTATATTCCAATAAGCTAGAAAATCTTGAAGATATTGACCAATTCCTAGAGACATATGACCTGCCAAGTTGGACCTGGATGATCTTCAAAATCTAAACTAATTTTGAAGATCATCAAGTAATAAAATTGAATCAGCCATCAAAAACCTTCTAACAAAAAAATAACCAAGGACCAGATTGATTCTCAGCCCAATTCTAACAGACCTTTAAAGAAGAACTAATGCCAAGCCTCCTCAAATTATTCCATGGAATAGAAAAGGAAGGAACATGTCCACATTTGTTCTACAATGCCAGTATCACCGTTGATACCAAAACCAGACAAAGACATATCAAGGAAATAAAACTTCAGACCAACATTCTTGATGAACATATATACAAAATTTTTTAACAAAATATTGGAAACCCATAAACAAAAATTTATTTTAAAATAGTGCACCATGATCAAGTGGGTTTCATCCCAGTGATGCAAGGTTGGTTCAATGCATGGAAATAAGTAAATGTAATTCACCACATATATATAGATTTAAAAGTAAGAATCACATGATTGATTATCTCCATAGATGCAGAAAAAGCATTTGACAAAGTTCAGCACCCATTCATCTTTAAAACACTAGGAAAACTAGAAAAATAAGGATCTTATCTCAACATTATAAAGGCTATATATAACAAATCCAAGGCCTACAGTATTCTAAATGGAGAAAAACTGAAAGCATTTGCTCCAAAAACAGGAACAAGACAAGGATACCCACTTTTACCACTCCTATTCGACATAGTTCTTGAAACTCTAGCCACAGCAATTAGGCAAGAGAAGGAAATTAAAGTGATATGAATAGGAAAAGGTGAACTCAAATTATCTGTTTGCTGATGACACAATCCTATATTTAGAAGATCCCAAAATCTCCACAAGAAGACTTCTAGATGCCATAAATGAATTCAGCAAAATAGCAGGATGCAAAAGCAAAACCCATACATCAATTTCATTCCTATACTTCAATGATAAACCTGCTGAAAAAGAAATTCCATTCAAAATAGTCTCAGGGGGGGAAAAAAAAAAAAAAAACACTTGGGTCTTAATCTAACAGAAGAGGCAGAGGATCTCTACAATGAAAACTATAAAACACTAAAGAAAGAAATTGAAAAAGAATTTACAAGATGGAAAGAGCTCCCATGTTCTTGGATAGACAAAATTAATGTTGTCAAAATAGTCATACTACCGAAAGCAGATATGAAATTCATTTAGAAAATATAAGAGGACCCAGAATAGCCAAAGTAATCCATGGTGAGAAAAGTGAAGCAGGAAGCATCACTATGAGGGCTCTCAAATTATGCTACAGAGCCATAGTAACAATAACAGCAGGGTACTAGCACCAAATCAAGCATGAAGACCAAATAGAATCAAATAGAACACACAGAAAAACCCATATAAATACACTTACCTCATATGTGTCAGAAACTTGCATTAGAGAAAAGATAGCCTCTTCAAAAAATGGTGCCAGGAATACCAGAAATCCATATGTAGTAGAATGAAATATAACCCCTATTTTTTACCCTGCACAAAACTCAACTCAAAGGGAATGAAAGACCTAGGAATTAGACCAGAACACTTTCATCTGCTAGAAGAAAAGGTAGGCCCAACACTCCAACACATCAGCTCAGGAACTCAATTCCTTAACAAGACTCCTGAAGTGCAAGAAGTAAAGTTGAAAATCAATAAATGTGATGACATCAAATTAAAAAGCTTCTTCATAGCCAAGAAAACAATCAGGAATGTAAAGAGAGAGGCTACAAAATGGGAGAAAATCTTTGCCACTAACTCCTCAGGGCATTAATATCCAGCATATACAAAGAACTAAAAAAAATTAAAACCAAAAAATAAATGACCCAATCAATAAATGGGTAAAAGAACTGAACAGACACTTCTCAGAAAAAGAAATATGAATGGTCAACAAATATATGGAAAAATGTTCAACATCACTAGCATTTAGAGAAATGCAAATTAAAACTACTGTGAGGTTTCATCTCACTCCAGTCAGAACAGCAATTATCAAGAATTCAAGTAACAGTAAATGTTAGCAAGGATGCGGGGGAAAAGTACACTCATATATTGCTAGTGGGACTGCTGATTGGTGCAACCAAGCTGGAAAGCAGTACAGCAATTCCTCAGAAAACTTGGAATGCAACCAACCATTTGACCCAGTTGTCCCACTCCTCAGTATATATTCAAAGGATGTAAAATCAGCATATTCCAGTGATGCAGCCACATCAATGTTTATAGCAGCACAATTCACAATATCTAAGTTATGGAGCCAACCTAGGTGCCCTTCAACAGATGAATGGCAAAGAATATGTGGTCAGTGTACACGATAGAGTATTACACAGCCAAAAAGTAAATGGCTTTATGGTGTTCTCTGGTAAATGGATGGAACTGGAGACTATCATGCTAAGTGAAATAAGCCAATCCCCCAAAACCAAAGTTTGATTGTTTTCTCTGATAT
Source organism: Sciurus carolinensis (assembly GCF_902686445.1). NCBI lineage: Eukaryota > Metazoa > Chordata > Mammalia > Rodentia > Sciuridae > Sciurus > Sciurus carolinensis. Next base: position 96,190,751 of record NC_062224.1, read on the forward strand.
GTGGAAGCTAATAAAAAATAAAGTAGGGGGATTAAAAAAATAGCAGAAGATCAGAGGAGTAGACAAAGGGGAATTAAAAAAGGGGGAAAGGGATGGGATAGGAAAAGACAGTGGAATAAATCTGGCCTAACATTCCTAGGTACACTCCGGTGAATCTCCCTATTGTGTACATCCACAAGCCACAAATTAAAAAAAAGAAACCCTATAGAGGCAGAAAGATCAATGGAGTATAAGGAAGGGAATAAGGGGTGTGAGGACGGAAGGGAAGTACTGGGGACTGAATTAGTACACATTGTATTCCATGCTTCTATAATTATGTCAAAATAAATTCTATTGCCATGTATAACTGAAAAGAACCAATAAAATAAAAATATTTGTGAATGAATTCTGAAACAAATGCCTTTGTTCTTCTTAAAAACAGGTACCATGCTTATTTTTCATATCATGTGTGCGTGTGTGCGCGCACGTGCACCGCGTGTACACATATTACTGGCAGGAATCAGTCTCTAATTTTTCATGTTTTATATGAACAAGATTCAAGGTCCCTACACCTAAAACTATTTTTCTACACAGAACTCCAAAAAAAGCAATGTAGTTCTGATAACATTGGTGCTATTTGTTGAAGATAATAGATATGAAAAAAGTTATTTTAATCTACCATTTTATTCTTTGCTCTTTCCAAAACTACAAAACCACAAAATAAAATGTTGAAAACATGCAAAAAAAAATTTCTTTAGAATCTGGTGAGTGGGAAGTGTTAAAGTCAATTTTTAATCATTATGTCTGAATTCCACCATGTGATCTAAGAAGAGTTTCCTTATGATAGTTCTGGTTTTCCTTTCAACAACATGTTGTGCTCTTTAAGGCACTAAAATGTTGCATAATGATTTGTGTTTCAGAAACCCCAGAAGTGGAAACCAAACTGAAGTGTGTGTTAGAGCCCGGGATCTTGCTCTAGGCAGAGTAAAGTGAATTTGTTTGTATGAGTTCAGTTTGTTCTGCACTATGCAGTCAGGCTTCACTTTAGAACATAAATGTGAAATCATTACAAAGCCATGATGGAAAAAGGCATGTTTTTCTGTACACAATGATTATAAAGTGCAAAAGATGCAAAATAGAGTTGTTGTTTTTTTTTTTTTTTCAGTTAAATGAATAGAAATAGTTCTGGTCTTTTCCCAAAGATGGATAAAATAATACCCCGAACTCTTAATTATACTCTCTAATTAAATGCATATAAACATAAACTTTAGCAATTAATAAAAATCAGTAATATTTCAAACAGAAAAGATATACTAGGTACTGATTTCTTCAGTAACAAAAAGACCTTATAAATAAGGTTTTCATCAAAGTTCAAGGTGGTGGGAATGTACTACTTGATTGAAATTAAGTATTATAGTCAAGCAGTTCAAGCAAACCTCGATTAAGTTTAATTCAACAATGCATTACTCTGTTGTTTCTCCTTCTTTCCTTTCCCATTTAGGAATCTCACTTTTTTATGCTGGCATTACATGTATTTGGTTCTCTATCATATTTATTTTATACACTACAAGTTAACACATTATTTAACATTGTGACCCAACCAAAAACAACAACAACAACAACAACAAACACACATTTAAAATACTCTGGGTTCCCAGATTTGGATCTGGATTCCGTAGAAGTAGGAGATATTTTGGTGAGAGAGTCAAGTGAATGTAAACATGTAAGTGGAATACTTAATTAAGAAAAAGGGGATATTTTAACATGATTATATAAGAAGAAATATGTGTGAACTTGAGGATCTGCTGCCATTTACTTTCTAATGACAGCAGTGTGGCATATAAACTTCCTTATTTTTGTTCCAGTGGTCTGGTTAAGGAACAACCATGGTAAAGCTGGATTTTACAGATGGTACACAAAGCCAAGGAATGTACTACATTAAAAAAAAATAAAAGCCAGATGAATTTCTTTAGTCATGGACATGTGATTCAACAAAGGAAAATAATTTTTGAGACTTTTTATAGAAATAATAATTCAAGAGAGTCCTCTCTTCCCTAATGAACTTGATGATGAGCAGAGGAAAGATCTGGACTCCTGCCACCACTTGAAAATAGCAATAAACCTTTGAATCTGAAGGGAGATGAACTGAAGAGATATAAGACAGATACTAAGCAACTCAGTGAGATCCTGTCTCTAAATAAAATACAAAATAGGAGTGGGGATGTGGCTCAGTGGTAGAGTACCTCTGAGTTCAATCCCCAGCACCAAAAAACAAAACAAAACAAAATGTATAAATTGATAGCCTAAGATTTTTCCATTCTTCAGAAAAATATACCTCTTCTTTCTGATCATGTGGTTCACATTTGGTTGATGGTACATCTAAACATTGCTGGTTTGCTTAGGGGTTGGGGTTTCTGGGCTCCATTGAGAACAATTATATCCTTTACCTAGGATTTTTTAAATTATAACTAAGAAAGTCAAGTCATACTTGTGGGAAGAGTGATTAATTTCAAAAACATGAGAGTTAGAAATAGTTGTGTTTCTCAATGTTTTGGAAGTCTTTTCTCAATGAGATTAGGATCCTTGCTATTGTAAAATGGAATTATAAATGCTAAATAATATAATAGAGATTTATATATGTATATGTACATATATATCATCGTGATATTCTTGTGCATAAGGCAATGAGCCTATTTTAAATGTTCAAACATCAGATATTACATCAGATATCAAAACCTAGGAATTCTAGCACTCAGGAGGCTGAGGCGGGAGGATTGAAAGTTCAAAGCAAACCTCAGCAAGTTAATGAGGTCCTAAGCAACTTAGCAAGACCCTATCTCAAAATGCAAGATAAAAGGACTGGGGATATGACCTAGTGTATAAAGATGGCTGTGTTCAATTCTCAGTATCAAAAAATAAAATACATACTTCAAAAAAAAAAAAAAAAAAACACCCAGTAAGACATCAAAAGTAAAAATGTAAAGTCCTCAGCTGATTTGATTTTAGAATGAGTCAATTCACATCAGTACATGGAATGTAATTTTAGACACTGGGCAATGGAATGTTTATCAGCAAAACAAGTGTATAATTTTGTATGAGATGTGGATATAATTTCACATGAGTCATGGACACATAATGGATGACAAGAGATGAAAACAACAGAAGACATAACAATGAATGGAGATGTCTCATTGATTTCTCTCAGAATGTGTTTTATCTAAACACAGAAAAGAGAAATAGATTGGTGATTTGGGTAAGAAAAGGTAAATTTCACTTTTCAGCCCTAGTGTATTTTCTCTTTTTGCTACTATAATAGGAATAGAATTACCTATTGGCTCTCTTTCTGAAAAAAATAGTTATTACATGATAAAAGAAGAAATCAAATTTGCAGTAAGAAAATATAATGCATCTTGTGTTGCATTATAATGTTTACTCAGGCATTTGCCTCATATTTCAAAGCTGTAAAACATAATAGAAATCACTGTCAGTCATTCCAGGAATTGAAAAGGTTGTCTTAATGCAGTGATTACACAAGAAAAGGTACTGTCTAGAATGTTTAATGGAAAACCTATCAGAAATAATATTTTTGAAATATTTTGCATTCTTTAGTCAGATATGATTCTTCACATATGATTCCTAAAATGGTAAAGTGTTATTAGACACTTTTGTATTTAAAAACATATGATTGGGATATTTGCAATCATTAATAAAAATCTCAAGATATGCTTCTAATTCTGCCACAATGACCTATAGGAAATAACATTAATCTTTATGCTCAGATGCCTTCCTTATTACAGAATACAATCAACTGGAAAACTACATTGCTAATGCTGTGGGTTTTTTCTATTTTTTGAAAATCTTCATTGAAAAAAATCATTTTGGACAGAAAAAGTACCTTTTTATATTCTAAAGTTTCTGCTAAAGTCTCACGGCAGAAGTTTGAGAGAGACTATCTCTACCATATTTTAACCAACTGACCTTAGGTAATTTATTTAACCCCTCTAAAGTTCCATGTTTTCTATTTATAAATATTAATGATAAAACCAATTTAATAAGTTCAAGAAGATCAAAGAAATAACAAAGCAATGTTCTTGTTCTAATACCTGATGCAGAAGTTGCTTAATTTCTATAAACAGAATGGAAGTCAAGATGCTGTAGAACTCATACGTAAAGAGGTAAATGATGGGTTAATATTTTTTTAGTTGAAGGCTACATTTATTTAAAATTACATGTTGACCTTACAATATGCCAACATGGTATGGCATTAAATTGGTTTAAGTTTTTTTTAAAAAAAAAAAGATTAAAATTATACAGTTGTCATGGGGGATTGGTTCCAGAAACTTGCCTCCCCATTCCTCAAATACTAAGATCTGCTGATGCTCAAGCTCCTTGTATAAAATGAATGTACCATATGTACATGTGCCCTTATGCTTAAAACCTTTTCTAAATAACTTACAATACCTACAACAGCATTACTGCTTCGTAGTCAATCTATGGTATTGTTTAGGAAATAGTGATAAGAAAAATGATCTACTCACATTCTTTACAGCCTTAATTTTTTTCCCTAAGAGTTTTTAATTCATGATTAATTGAATCCAAAGAGGTCCTGAGTTGACTTGGCCAGGTCTGTCCTACATTGTATTTGAAAGTGTTCAGGTAGCTGAAGATGTCAAGCACAAGGCCAACATAGTGAGGAAAAGGAATAGTTGTGTATAAAACATAAATTTTATGTAGCTTTATTCTAGAGATGGTGTTGACAGGACACTAAAGAATTACATTTGCCAGGCATGGTGGCACATACCTATAATCCCAGGGGCTCAGATGGCTGAGCAGGAGGATCCAGAGTTCAAAGCCAGCCTCAGAAAAAGAGAGGTGCTAAGCAATTCAGTGAGACTCTGTCTCTAAATAAATACAAAATAGGGATTGGGATGTGGTTCAGTGGTTAAGTGCCCCTGAGTTCAATCCCTGATATCCCCATAAAAGAATTATATTTGCTTACGAAGTAGGCCTTTGCTTTAAATTATTTCATAATTTAGACTGACTTCCTTTGTAATTTAAAAAAAAACACTCATTTAAAATTTTTTCAGATGTATTAAACACAGTCTTTCTTCCTCTCTTTCTCTTTTCTTTACTTTTCTCTTTGTTCATATAAATTGGGCATATAAATAATATACAGTTTGTATAATCATCAGGCAGTTGTACATGCTGCTTGGTTTGTACATTTGGGAGATAGTCTCCCTGCTTTTGGCTTTAATTAATGATGTTTGTAATTATTTCACCTTATCTTACTTATAACATTTTCACTTTGGATGACAACTCAAGTACTCTGTCTTGTTTTTACATGAAAATAGGGACAATTTTAATAATATAATCAAACTGTTATGTGTTTACTCATATAAAAGAGTTACCTGATTTACTCTGCTATCTTGCTTGAAAGGCCTAAAAATATTCCACGGAAATAAACCATTAAAAAGAAACACAACTCACTCTTAATATTTGCTGGAAGAATGGTGAGACTCTGCCAAACTTCTGTAAAGTCAAACTTATAATTATCCCTCACAAAAGGTAAATTTATAGCACTTAAAGTCGGTAAGGCATTTTCAAGCTTAAATACATCACTGTAGTACCTTGACATTGAGTATCATAGTCAACTACTTAAAAAATACCCTGCACAATTTAAAGCAGGATGTGTCACCTCAGCACTTTATATTGATTGAACAAAATTTCACTAACTGGAAGTTGAAGCATTTCATCAGGCACAGATTGTCCCTACCATGCAAGTTCAATAGACTCACCTGGGTCTCTAATGATAATAGAGTGGCATTCCACCACCTCCATTGTGATGAGAATAATAAATGGAAAGTGCTACCCAGCTTTTAAGCCTCTTTCTTAGTATAAGAAGGATTTTTATTAAGAAGAAAAATTGATCATGAACAGTCATAATGCTAAAAGTAAATAAGGATCACAGGAATAGTTGAGCAAAACATTCTAAAGAATATTCTTAAATGAAAAAAGAGGCAATACTCCACATTTCTACAATTTAACCAAGAATATAAAGTGTTTCAATTTATACAGTGATTTTATTCCAATATAGAGCTGTTATTTAGCCTGTGAGGAGAAATTTACGAACTAAGTAAAGTTTTAAAAAATCTTCATATCATAAAATGTAATTTCTATTAAATACTCTTTCTGAATTTCTGATGCAATAGAAAACTGAAATGAAATAAAAAATGCATAAAAGGTCATGTTTTATTTATTGTATTCCCTGTAGAGTATAATCAAGGCAACAAATAATCTGTAGATATCTATTAATCTCTTTTAAGATTCAAATTACACAGCTTATGTAATTTGAATAATTTTGTGAGTACTTGTTTTATATTGTGAAAAATGATGTGATTAAGGATAATAGTGTATATCTTTAGGTTTTATTTAGGCAATACTTGTGACTTCTTTTCTCTCAGTCACTGCTAGCTATTTCATTCAGGTTGGTCCTCTCTGACCTCTTTTTTCTCATGTTCCTCAAATATCTCCCACTTCTACTCCCCCATCTTAATCCATTCTCTGAAGAGTAGCTTGAGGGTTTTCTTGTTTTGGTGTATTTTTATTCTATGTGAATTGGATCAGTTCTTACAATCTCTCAGAGACTTTTTATTTTTTGCCTGAATTACTCGTGAACATTTCACCAACCTCACACAAGCTCTTCTTTCCCTACCCACACGGCTCCACTTACCTTTTCTCTTTGGGTCCTCAAACACAGCAAGATGTTTCTGCCTCCATAGCTTATACACGCCTTTTCCAGCTTGATGCAGCTTCTCCTTCTCTATCTTCTCTTTCTAGATTTCAGATTAATAACCTACCCAAGAAAGCTTTTTTAAGACATTGAATATAAAATAATCTTTTACATAATTTTTCATATTACTAATTCTCCTTCAACTATACAGTCATTTAAAATTTTTTAAAATGCATTTGTGCCTTTTTATTTCTGTGTCCTATCTGACTATAAACTCACTAATGGAAAGGAACACACCTCTCTCACTCACTGCTGGGTTCCTATGAACCAGCATCATGACTTCTACATGGAAGACATTCCATAACTACTTACTGAATGAACAGGTGCTTAGTACTTACCTTAGTCATCTAGTGTAGTAAGAATACTAGATAGGACAAAGGTGATGAATTCTGACACACAAGCATAATCTCCAACTCAGGTCTAGTTAGGTACCTATAATTTGTTCATATTTGAAGATGATACATTTATAATTTTTTTTATTTTTATTGAAAGCCTCTGCCGTGTTGATAGTCCTTCTCACAATATATACAGTATCCATTCAGGAGTTTCAGTCACTTCCACTGTTGCTCTTTGGATATTCCTTACATTCTTTTAGGTTGTTAGCCAAAACCTGATGGTCATCCTCTGTATAACTCACTCTAAATCAGTTTTCTTATTTTCACAATTTCTCATGTGTAACCAAGTTCTCCTGTTAATTCTTTCCTAGAATTTTAGTTTTATCACATTCATGGAATTAGCTTGCTAATTCTTTTGATCTAATGTGTCTTAGTTTCCCACTAAGACCTGAGTTCAAATCCAGATTCCACTACTTAATTGCCAAAAGAACTTGGGCAAGTCCCCTGTACTCCCAGAGTCTTCATTTGTAAAGCAAGATTAAATCTGTCCTACAGGACTGTAGCAAGGACTACATGATATATTTTCTTAAACTATTTTAAACAATGCTTGATAAATAGCACTTATCCAACAAACAGTACCTGTATCCGAACAGCTGGGTCTTTCTTCCTATTTGCTCCCAGGGATTCTCCTTCTGCATGTGGCCTGGCAAGGTTCTTTCTACCAACTTTCTCCTGCAGGGTAGTTAGACTCTGTATATGACATGTCAAGACTTACAGAAGTACAACAGTAGAAACTGCCAAGCCTTAAAAACAAGACTCTGATCTCATATAGAACCATCTCTACCTCTTCTACTGCATGAAGTGATTGATAGGGTCAGGAAAGATTCAAAATAGGAGGGAATCTTACAAAGTATGAATCCTGGGAAGCCATAGCTATTTTACGCTAGCTACTCCAAGTATAAGAATATGCAGTTAAAAGCACATGCTTTGGTCCAGGTAACTTTACATTATAATCCTGGGTCACCTCTCTCTTGATTTCTTTATTTTGAAAACAGTAATAATTATAGAATAATATTTTAAAGTTCGTTAGGAGGATTACAGATGTGAACCCCTTAACAGCATGTCTGGGAACCCCTTAACAGTATGTCTGGGTACATGGTTCATCAAACCCTAGTTTGACTTACTATTGCTGCTACTCATCAGTTGCATGCTTTATTTTGATCTGAGTTACTTAGCCTCTCTTATAATCAGTTTTCTTTATAGATTTAAAATAATTTATACCTATTAGCATGGTTATGAAAGTTCAGTGAGATACCATCTGGTTGCTATGCAGAGAGTAGTGTCACTGATTCTAGTACTTTCTTCTCCAGGAGTAATGTCATGGTGAGTTTGTAGAAAGTAAAAATGAATAAATGAATAAATAAATAAATGTCAACATGAACTAGGGCTACTTTGAGAATATAGTAAATCAATAAATGCCAGTTAATATTAGATCTTTAAAATTTTTCCAAAATGAAATAAATGTTTCATTTTGATACATGAGGTGATGGGCATAGTATTTAAATTACTATTTATAAATCAATAACAATATTTTTTTGAATAATGCAGAGGTTCCCACTGTACCCTATGAATAATGATAGAAATTATAAGGAAATTGTGAATTTTAAGTTGTTCAGAATCATGCCTGTTTACTTCCCTCAAAGCTACAATACAATGGATCTGTGCATTGGTCTCAGTTTCATAACTTTGTTAATTGAACTGAGCAGTGGTGAGGCTACACTAAGCAATTCTTCTTAAAGGAACTTAAAATACTCACTTATATCATAGAGCTAAGGAAAGTAATTAAAGGTTACTTTCAATATCCTCCCTTAAAAACTACTAATTAACAATGAATCTATAAAAGGCTTTTTAAAATTTGGCAATTTTTACTGTTATTTTCAAATGAAGTATTTATTCAATAAACACTAAATGTGTCCTTTAAACCTACATGGTATAGAAGAGCAGAATTCATTGTGCCTCAGGCAAAAATAAGAAAAAAGACAGAAACAAATAATAGTCTGATACAATAATGTTTGCCATGGTGTGTGATATATTTTGAACGGATATAGCATTTTGACATTGGCAAAAATGCAAAAACAGAACCTACCCTGCCTGCTCCCAGGAAGTCTCTCTAATAATATCTCTCAATATTAATTTGTCCTAAATCCTTATTCAACAGCTAGAAGATTTTCCAAAACAGAAATTCAATCTGTAAACATTTGTGAATAATATGAAAGAAGTATATATGTAAAAGATATAGAGATAACTCCATTCTATTATTCTTTGATATTTCCCCTAAATTGCTTTAACTGGCTCTTTGTTAATCAATTCTATCATGAACCACTGAACATTTAACTGACCTATGTATTCTTGGCTAGAGCTGACATTAATAGTGTGTACTCCTCATTCTTTGGTGTCAACATTTAATCTTATATAAAATTGTGTAAGCAAAAATTCCTGCAATGGAGAAAAAAATGAGGCAAAAAGTGAGGAGCAAGAGTTTTTCCCAAATACATATCTCAATGGAAAGTATCAGACTGTCCTTTAACAATTTTCTTGGACAGTATAGTTTGTTTAATAGTTTGGTGATCATATTTGATCCTTTACTATATCATTATTCAGGAAAAATATAATGTAAACCACAAATAGGAGTCACATATGTAATTTTAAATATTGTGGTGGCCACTTTTACAAATAAGTTTTTAAAAATATGTGAACTTAGTCCTAATTATATACTTTTCTTTAGCACAGAATGTTATGATTTAAGACAAATGTTACTAAAGAGTTTTCTTTGGCCTAAGTCTTTGAAATCTTCTGTGCATTTTACACTTACATCTTCCCCTGTACTATGCACAGTTTGAGTGACCAATTTATAGCTTACTAGGCAGAGGCAGCCATGTCTGGAATAAAATAATCAAAAAAGAGATTGGTTGAAGAGTACGTGAACACGACAGGTAGAGGCTGGATCATGCGCACTCCCGTAAATCAACTTATGATGACTGGATTTTATTCTAAGTATTAAAAAAAAAAAAACTTTGCCAGATATAATTGAGAGTACTGACTGATTACCTGATTTCTCTGGCTGCCATTAATACATTTGACAAAAGATAGAATTGTTTTGAGGGCAAAGAAATCAATGAGAAAATTTATGCCACTATAAAGATAAAAGGTCACAATGGCTTCAAAAAGGTATCACATCTAAGATCCCAACTCATTTGGAGAGTTAGAATTTCCAGTTGGGAACTGGCAGGTAAAAATATATTCCCACATACCTTCAAAAGTAACACACAAGTTTCTATTAAAAACTATCAAAAAGTTTAATAACACTTCTCACAAAAATTGAGATCCTTTTAATTATATGTATTTTATAATTTTATAGTAGCTTTGGAAAATCCACTTAAAATATCCAATTATAGCATTTTATCAATAATCTATAAACATGAGGATACATGGCACATAATATACAAGTAGATAGGGAATACAAAAGTAAAATATAGTAGTAATTTTTATCTTATGAAAATGTCAAGAATAGAAAGATAAATAAAATGCATTCATTAAAATTCTGTATTTTCCTAAAAGTATGTACATATTTTGTATATAGCGCTATCAATGATATATTGTAATACCACAACTAACAACATATACATTTTTTATGTATAAAAAATATATATTTCTTTTTTCTAGTTAACCCTACAAACTGGAAAAGATTAACAAATCATTTCACAGCATAAACATTATTAAAATGCTTGTTCTTTCTCTAAATCATTCCAAATTTATTGATAAAAAGTGTGAATCTGAATGCAAGTTATGAATCAAAATAGCAATTAATATTATTGTAATAAACATCTGATGGAATCATGTATGAGATAAAAGAGCTTGGAAATATTTTATCATATTTATATAATCATCAAATTAAATAATAAATAATTGAACTACTGAGTAGTAAGGAGGAAAATAATCTAGTGTCAGCAATTAACTTTAAATATTTTGGTCTGTATCAATTGAATATGGAATACTCTTATGGTTAATTTTATGTGTCAACTTGACTGGGTCATGGAATGCTCAGCTATTTAATTAAACATTATTTTCAGACATGCCTGTGAGACTGTTTCTAGATGAGACTAGCATTTGCATTGCTAAATCCAGTAGAGTGAAATACATTGTCCTCCTCATGTGGGTGGACAACATCCAATATGTTGAGGGCTTGGGCAGAACAAAAAAGGTGGAAGGAGAATGCTCTCCCTCTGTCTGACTGTTTGAGCTGGGACAAAGGTCTTCTGCCCTCAGACTGCGACTTACACCATTGGGTGTAAGAACACAGGTCTTCCATATGTTTATTGATTGCTTGTAGATCTTCTTCTGTGAAGTGTCTGTTCATTTCCTTAGCCCATTTGTTGATTGGATTATTTGCATTCTTGGTGTAGAGTTTTTTGAGTTCTTTATAGATTCTGGAGATTAGTGCTCTATCTCTAGTAATAAGAGAAATGCAAATCAAAACCACTCTAAGATTCCATCTCACCCCAATTAGAATGGCGATTTATCAAGAATACAAGCAACAACAGGTGTTGGCGAGGATGTGGGGAGAAAGGTACACTCATACTTTGCTGGTGGGGCTGCAAATTAGTGCAACCACTCTGGAAGGCAGTGTGGAGACTCCTTAGAAAACTTGGAATGGAACCACCATTTGACCCAGCTATCCCACTCCTTGGTCTATACCCAAAGGACTTAAAATCAGCATACTACAGAGATACAGCCACATCAATGTTCATAGCTGCTCAATTCACAATAGCCAGATTGTGGAACCAACCTAGATGTCCTTCAATTGATGAATGGATAAAGAAACTGTGGTATATATATATACAATGGAATATTACTCAGCCATAAAGAATGATAAAATTATGGCATTTGCAGGCAAATGGATGAAATTGGAGAATATCATGCTAAGTGAGATAAGCCAATCTCAAAAAATCAAAGGACAAATGATCTCGCTGATAAGTGGATGATGACACATAATGGGGTGTGGGAGGGGTTGTGTTAAGGTTAGAGTTAGGGTTAGGGAGGGGGGCAAGAATGGAGGAAGGAAGGACTGTATAGAGGGAAAAGAGGGGTGGGAGTGGTGGGGGGAAGGGAAAAAATAACAGAATGAATCAAACAACATTACCCTATGTAAATTTATGATTACACAAATGGTATGCCTTTACACCATGTACAAACAGAGAAACAACATGTATCCCATTTGTTTACAATAAAAAAAAAAGAACACAGGTCTTAGAAGTTTGACTCCGATGGTAACTATACAACCAGATTTCCTGGGTCTTCAGTATATACACATCAAATCATAGGGCTTCTCATTATCTATAATTTCATGAGCAAAATCTTTATAACATCTACATATCATTTACATAGGTGACATCCTTACATTTGCTTATATATAAATATGCATACTTAAGAGATGTTTATAAAATAAATAATGTATACACACACACAACCTGTGGATTCGGTTTCCCTTCAGGCTGCTGACAAACATATGCAATTAAAGTTTTCTTTAAAGAAAATGAATTCTTGAAGAGCAGTGGAAATGTATGAGTATAACCATATATGTATAGAGAGACAATCCATACACATACAATCAAATATGTGGATACAGATAATATTTTAACATGGGTTCTTGAAATGTACACATGTGTACACATATGTACCTCTGGAAGTTCTCCTCCACAAGAGTTAAAATATCCCAGTAAAAACTTCTTGATTCAATAAACTAACAAGCAATAGACTTTTCTGGGCATCAAGCCAAATAAGTATGATAATGCTGATTTGAAACATGAAGCCCTCTTGTGGAAAGTCAGCTATATGCTCATTTATTTCCTGAAACCTCATGAAGAGGGAAAAATACCCTAAGTGTATCTCTTGCTGCACTCATTAAATACTGTGAAGCCATTAGGGCAAATCATCATTCACACTGTTCCTCACTTTGTTTGGCTTTGTTTATAGATTCTATTTAGAGGCACTTGGAGAAAACACTCGCCAAAATTTTAATCACTTATCAAATTCCTAGTAAGTAGAGTGCTTTCAAACACTAACAATCTATAAACAGTTATAAAATCAAACAAAATGATATGGAATCAAACTGACAACTGGATAAGCACTTCAGCTGCATTTGTTGGAATTATTCCCACCCTTGAATGCTTTCAGCTAGAAAATAATAACAGTAATAATAATGCTGTTCTTGATTCTTTGAGCTACTGAGCTAGAAAGGGCAGTTAAACCAAACAAGTTCTTAAAGACTGAAAAATGATGATAAACAGAATTTTATAAAAAGTGATGTAATGTACCTGACTTATTATGTTTTATTAGTCAATTGCCAGAGTAAGCAATAGATTTAGAATGAACATAAAAATCTGAACTTCAATAATTGAAAAAGCACTCACTGAAAAGCATTCACTAAAATGTAAATGTTTACTAATATTATGTATTTTAAATTAGATTCTATATAATTGTGACCATATAAATAGTATATAAGTACGTTTCAGTAAAAATAATTAAAAATAATCCTCTATACTTATGCATGAAAATGGAAGTATCAGATGTGTGTATAATAAAATTTTGTAAATTTTTGTATTTCAACTTGATGGGCTTCTCTCTCTTTTTATTTATTTTTTTGGTACCAGGAATTGAAGCCAGAGCACTTAACCAGTGAGCCACATCCCCAGCCTTTTAAATTTTTTTTTTTTTTTTTTTTTTTTTACTTTGAGACAGAACCTCACTAAGTTGCTGACACTGGCCTCGAACTTGTGATCTTCCTGCCTCCGCCTCCTGAGTCACTGAGGTAATTACAGGTGTGCGCCAACAGGTGCAGCTTGATGGACTTTTTGATCTATTTTGATGAGTATGTGTCTATTGCTCTCATTTTCCTGAAGATGATCAAGAATAATTTTACCCTACTAAGTTGCATTAATTCTACCATATTCAGGACAATTGTGACAAATTTGAATAAACATTAAAATAGAAATTTATGATAGTGATTTTCAGAGGAGACAACTATCATTAAAAAAGAATTCATGTTTACGGAAGTGATGGTTTTATAAAACACTGTGCAAAACTTTATTTTATTCAGGTCAGATTTAGATTAAGCCTGAACCCGTTTTGAATAAGCACCCCAAAATCCCTCTCTCTTTTGTCTTATAATGAGTATTTTCCTTTCTTCCTATTTTAGATTCCTAGATTTCTCCTGTTCCCCACATTTTTGGTGATTAAACAGATCGGCTTGGTTTCATGCTGCTAATCTCCAAAACATGCACCAGTAAGTCTATGAATAAATCTGAACCAAATTAATACCAGTAATTCCCTGAACGAACAAAATAAAAAAAAATTAAATGAACTTTTACACATTAAAAAAGCAGATTAACCACATGTATCTTATGTTAAAATCCAATATGCAGAATGCTAGCTAATGATTAATGTATCTGAAGTCCAAGTGCAAAAGTTCTATTATCTGCAACAAATAAAGAGCTAAATGTATACATGTAAAAGTCAATATATTCCTAGAGGCCTAAAAAATATTTTCTGAAATGACTTTCCAGATGAACATTCAATACATATACACTCTGCATAAAATGTTCACTCTTTTGCTTATAAAATATTCAGGATAAAGTTTTTATCTATATTTAATGTTTTTACTAGAAAATTTTATAGGAATTACAATTTAGATTGAGGTGTCATACCTATATTGGGACAACATGGAACAGTGTCTTTTGATTTTGTGCAAATATACAACATCTATTTCCATGGTCTTTAATTTCTTACCAGCTGCTTTAAACTTAGGAGTCTCCAGCTGACTGAAGGGAGGGGCACCCTAGTTCCTGAAATGTGAGGAGGCAAGGATCAGCAATGGGCAACAGAAGAGTTCTCATGTCACCATGAGAGTTACTTCACCTGAGATCACAAATGCAAGACTGTGACATGTTAGATAGGACTGAAGTACTTTAGTTTTCCAGGATGAAACATTGAAAGAATTAAAAAATTAAAAATAATAAAATAAAACCCACAAGAAAAGGTAGTGTGTGTGGGGGGGGTGGTAGCGCATCAGTTCCCAATTTGGGAGAAGTATCTACATTGTGGTTATTAAAAAATATACCTTATTTTTTTTCCTCTGTTGATTTTACTATCTCAACTAGTATTTCAAAATAAAACATTTGAGTTATTCCAAAGAACATTATAATGTTTTCTTAAATGTAGCAATTGCTACCCATAGGGAATGTCTTTCCTTACTAAATCCAAAAATTGGTCCTCTATTCTTCTGTCTAGTGAACATCCTATTAGTGCACAATCTGAATCTTTCCACCTTTGTTACACTTTTGCTTATATAATTGCTCCACTGAACTACAAAGTCTTAGAATGTTGGTGAAGTGAAAAAAAAATTGTTCATGTCTAGATCATTTTGCACAAATGCAAGCCATGGTTTGAGTTATATGTTACCTGTAATATGGTTTAGAAACAAAAGTATTTTTTAAATTTTTCTTGTTGAAAATCTAGAGTTGTTAGGTGACATTAGAAATTAGATTGAATTTGACATTAAACTAAGAATTATTAGTCCACTATAGCTCTGCAGATTCTGCATAGTCCTTCAAATTGGATGGTACAATTAGCTTCTGATTGGATGATACACAATTGCATTTTGCAATCAACTCTGACACTTATTCTATGCCCAGAATTGACACACCATTAGTAGTTCTGGGAATTGCTCAAAATATGTCTAATTTATGGATTTATATAAGCAATTTTGGCCTATAGCTTTGCCTGAAATTCCAGCCAGAATGAAATTTGCATATTGGATATGACATACATGCTCCATTATATATTCTTTCATTAATGCAATTCATCATTTTTTCACAAAGATAAGTTAATGATTTAATTAAGCTTATAAAGTTTTCTCTAAATTTTATTAGTTAGGGTTATTTTCAGCTAATACTAAGCAAACATTAGAACATTTCGTTAGTGCCAGAAAAATTTGCAAAGTTAATCTATAATGAATCTTTTTAAAATCTAAACAAAGGTTATAGAATTATAATAGAAACCAAGATGAGGATTTCCTTGGAAAAGAAATTATATATTAGAAATATATGTTATATATAAGAGAATATATATTATATATAAGGAATATATATTAGGAATATATGTTATAGATAAGAAATGTCGGGGGCGATCCAAGATGGCGGCCTAGAGGGAGACTGCACCCCCGGTCGCTCCAGAACCCAGGAGTTAAGAAGGGGAGGCATTGAGAGACTCGGACTGAAGTGGAGCCATGGGTGAGTCTGCCCACTGGGTAAAGCTCGGCCCGGGTGGCAGGCCCAGATAGAGGTGGCTTATCGGAGCCGGGCAGGGCAGCTAGAGTCATCCACAGGCAGTCCTGCGCACTCCGGCGGTGGGCCCTGCCCACACAGCCAGCTTCTCCAGGTTCTCGGAACGGAACTGGCCCGCTAGTGAGAGCCTGTCTGAACAGAGCACGCTCCGAGTCCCGGAGCCCCTGCAGTGCAGTGTACTCCTGCAAAGAACCAGCGGAGAGCCTCGATCTGCAGTCAGCCTCAGGGATAAGGGCAGGGCAGCCGGAGACCTCTTCAGGCGGCTCTGCCCACTCCGGCTGCGGGCTCTCTTCACGGGGCGATCCAAGATGGCGGCCTAGAGGGAGACTGCACCTCCGGTCGCTCCAGAACCCAGGAGTTAAGAAGGGGAGGCATTGAGAGACTCGAACTGAAGTGGAGCCACGGGTGAGTCTGCCCACTGGGTAAAGCTCAGCCCGGGTGGCAGGCCCAGATAGAGGTGGCTTAGCAGAGCCGGGCAGGGCAGCTTGAGTCTTCCCAAGGTAGTCTTCCACACTCCGGCAGTGGGCTCTTCCCACACGGCCAGATGCACGGTGCAGGCCCACAGTGAGAGCATTTCCGCACAGAGCCAGTTCCAAAACGTGGAACCAGTAGGGGGCTAGGGGCAGTATTCTTCGAATGAGCTGCTTTATCAGATTCCTCCAAGACATCAGGCTACTGAAGGCTGGGAGGTGATACACTGGAAATCTACTGGGACACTATAAGCCAATAGTGGAAAACTGCAATATCTCAGGGTCCCACTGACAACTGACCATTATGAGAAAACAAGGGAAGAAAATGTCCCAAACAAACCTAGATACTACATCAATAAAACCCAATGACAGCAGAGCAGAAGAAATGTCAGAAAGGGAGTTCAGAATGTACGTAATTAAAACGATCAGGGAAGCTAAAGAGGAGATGAAAGAGCAAATGCAGGCATTGAAGGAGGAGATGAAAGAGCAAATGCAGGCATTAAATGATAGCACCAATCAACAGTTAAAAGACCAAATACGGGAAGCAAGAGATCATTTCAATAAAGAGTTAGAGATACTGAAAAAAAAACCAAACTGAAATCCTTGAAATGAAGGAAACAATAAACCAAGTTAAAAACTCCATAGAAAGCATAACCAATAGGATAGAACACCTGGAAGACAGAACCTCAGACATTGAAGACAAAATATTTAACCTTGAAAACAAAGTGGAACAAACAGAGAAGATGGTAAGAAATCATGAACAGAATCTCCAAGAACTATGGGATATCATGAAAAGGCCAAATTTGAGAATTATTGGGATTGAGGAAGGCTTAGAGAAACAAACCAAAGGAATGAACAATCTATTCAATGAAATAATAACAGAAAATTTCCCAAATCTGAAGAACGAAATGGAAAACCAAGTACAAGAGGCTTATAGAACTCCAAACATACAAAATTACAACAGACCCACACCAAGGCACATTATTATGAAAATACCTAACATACAAAATAAAGACAGAATTTTAAAGGCCGCGAGAGAAAAGAATCAAATTACATTCAGAGGGAAACCAATAAGAATATCAGCAGATTTTTCAATCCAGACCCTAAAAGCTAGAAGGGCCTGGAACAACATATACCAAGCCCTGAAAGAAAATGGATGCCAACCAAGAATCTTATACCCAGCAAAACTTACCTTCAAATTTGACGATGAAATAAGATCCTTCCATGATAAACAAAAGCTAAAGGAATTTACAAAAAGAAAGCCAGCATTACAGAACATTCTCAGCAAAATATTCCATGAGGAAGAGATGAAAAACAACGATGCAAATCAGCAACAGGAGGCGCTAGCCTAAAGGAATAGCCAAATAAAGGAGAAACCGAATCATGTCAAAAACAAATATGAGTCAATTGACTGGGAATACAAATCATATCACAATAATAACCCTGAATGTTAATGGCCTGAACTCATCAATCAAAAGACACAGACTGGCAGATTGGATTAAAAAGAAAAATCCAACAATATGCTGCCTGCAAGAGACACATCTCATAGAAAGAGACACCCATAGACTAAAGGTGAAAGGATGGGGAAAAACATACCATGCACACGGACACAGCAAAAAAGCTGGAGTATCCATCCTCATCTCAGATAATGTGGACTTCAAACCAAAACTAGTCAGAAGGGATAAAGAAGGACACTACATGCTGCTTAAGGGAAGCATAAATCAGCAAGACATAACAATCATAAATATCTATGCCCCGAACATTGGCTCATCCACGTACGTCAAACAAATCCTTCTCAATTCCAGAAATCAAATAGACCACAACACAATAATACTAGGCGATTTTAACACACCTCTCTCACCACTGGATAGATCGTCCAAACAAAAATTGAATAAAGAAACTATAGATCTCAACAACACAATCAGCAATTTAGACTTAACGGACATATATAGAATATACCATCCAACAAAGAACGAATACACTTTCTTCTCAGCAGCACATGGATCCTTCTCTAAAATAGACCATATTTTATGCCACAAAGCTACTGTTAGTAAATACAAGAAGATAGAGATACTACCTTGTACTCTATCAGATCATAATGGATTGAAATTAGAAATAAATGACAGAATAAAAAACAGAAACTTCTCCAATACCTGGAGACTAAATAATACACTATTATATGATGAATGGATAACAGAAGACATCAGGAGGGAAATTAAAAAATTCTTAGAAGTAAACGAGAACAAAGACACATCATATCAAAATCTCTGGGACACTATGAAAGCAGTACTTAGAGGAAGATTTATTTCATGGGGTGCATTCAAAAAAGAAGTAGAAATCAACAAATAAACGAGTTAACACTACAGCTCAAAGCGCTAGAAAAAGAAGAGCAGACCAATACCAAAAGTAGTAGAAGACAGGAAATAGTTAAAATCAGAGCCGAAATCAACGAAATCAAAACAAAAGAAACAATCGGAAAAATTAATAAAATAAATAGTTGGTTCTTTGAAAAAATAAATAAAATTGATAAACCCTTAGCCACACTAACAAAGAGAAAAAGGGAGAAAACTCAAATTACTAAAATTCGGAATGAACAAGGAAACATCACAACAGACACGAGTGAAATACAAAACATAATTAGAAGCTATTTCGAAAATCTATACTCCAACAAAACAGAAAACCTTGAAGACATCAACAAATTTCTAGAGACATATGAACTACCTAAACTGAACGAGGAGGACATACACAACTTAAATAAACCAATTTCAAGCAATGAAATAGAAGAGGTCATCAAAAGCCTACCAACAAAGAAAAGTCCAGGACCAGATGGGTTCTCAGCCGAGTTCTATAAAACCTTTAAAGAAGAGCTCATTCCAATACTCCTCAAACTATTCCATGAAATAGAAGAGGAGAGAACCCTACCAAACTCGTTCTATGAAGCCAATATCACCCTGATACCTAAACCAGACAGAGACACATCAAGGAAAGAAAATTTCAGACCAATATCCTTAATGAACATCGATGCAAAAATTCTCAACAAAATTTTAGCAAATCGCATACAAATATATATTAAAAAGATAGTGCACCACGATCAAGTGGGTTTTATCCCAGGGATGCAAGGTTGGTTCAACATTCGGAAATCAATAAATGTCATTCACCATATCAACAGACTTAAAGTTAAGAATCACATGATTATTTCAATAGATGCAGAAAAAGCATTTGATAAAATACAGCATCCCTTCATGCTCAAAACACTAGAAAAAATTGGGGTAATGGGAACATTCCTAAACATTATAAAGGCCATCTACGCTAAGCCCATGGCTAATATCATTCTAAATGGTGAAAAACTGAAAGCGTTCCCCCTAAAAACTGGAACAAGGCAGGGATGCCCTCTTTCACCGCTTCTATTCAACATCGTCCTTGAGACTCTAGCCAGAGCAATCAGACAAACCAAAGAAATTAAAGGGATACGAATAGGAAAAGAAGAACTCAAACTATCCCTGTTCGCTGATGACATGATTATATATTTAGAGGAACCTGGAAATTCCACCAGAAAACTTTTAGAACTCATAAGTGAATTCAGTAAAGTAGCAGGTTACAAGATCAATGCTCATAAATCCAATGCATTTTTATACATAAGTGATGAATCTTCAGAAAGAGAAATTAGGAAAACTACCCCATTCACAATAGCATCGAAAAAAATAAAATACTTGGGAATCAATCTCACAAAAGAGGTGAAAGACCTCTACAATGAGAACTACAGAACACTAAAGAAAGAAATTCAAGAAAACCTTAGAAGATGGAAAGATCTCCCATGTTCCTGGATAGGCAGAATTAATATCGTCAAAATGGCTATACTACCTAAAGTTCTTTACAGATTCAATGCAATTCCAATTAAAATCCCAATGATGTACCTCGCAGAAATAGAGCAAGCAATTATGAAATTCATCTGGAAGAATAAAAAACCTAGAATAGCTAAAGCAATCCTCAGTAGCAAGAGCGAAGCAGGGGGTATTGCAATACCAGATCTTCAACTCTACTACAAAGCAATAGTAACAAAAACGGCATGGTATTGGTACCAAAATAGACAGGTAGATCAATGGTACAGAATAGAGGACATGGACACAAACCCAAATAAATACAATTTTCTCATACTAGACAAAGGTTCCAACAATATACAATGGAGAAAAGATAGCCTCTTCAACAAATGGTGCTGGGAATACTGGAAAACTATATGCAATAGAATGAAACTAAACCCCTATCTCTCACCCTACACAAAACTCAACTCAAAATGGATCAAGGACCTCGGAATCAGACCAGAGACCCTGCATCTTATAGAAGAAAAAGTAGGTCCAAATCTTCAACTTGTTGGCTCAGGATCAGATTTCCTTAACAGGACTCCCATAGCACAAGAAATAAAAGCAAGAATAAACAACTGGGATAGATTCAAACTAAAAAGCTTTCTCTCAGCAAAGGAAACTATCAGAAATGTGAAGAGAGAGCCTACAGAGTGGGAGAATATCTTTGCCAACCATACCTCAGATAGAGCGCTAATTTCCAGAATCTATAAAGAACTCAAAAAACTCTACACGAAGAAGACAAATAATCCAATCAACAAATGGGCTAAGGAAATGAACAGACACTTCACAGAAGAAGATGTACAAGTAATCACCAGATATATGAAAAAATGTTCAACATCCCTAGTAATAAGGGAAATGCAAATCAAAACTACCCTAAGATTTCATCTCACCCCAATTAGAATGGCGATTATCAAGAATACAAGCAACAATAGGTGTTGGCGAGGATGTGGTGAAAAAGGAACACTCATACATTGCTGGTGGGGTTGCAAATTAGTGCAACCACTCTGGAAAGCAGTGTGGAGATTCCTCAGAAAGCTTGGAATGGAAACACCATTTGACCCAGCTATCCCACTCCTTGGCCTATACCCAAAGGACTTAAAATCAGCATACTACAGAGATACAGCCACATCAATGTTCATTGCTGCTCAATTCACCATAGCCAGATTGTGGAACCAACCTAGATGCCCTTCAGTAGATGAATGGATAAAGAAACTGTGGCATATTTATACAATGGAATATTACTCCGCAATGAAGAATGATAAAATTATGGCATTTGTAGGCAAATGGTCGAAATTGGAGAATATTATGCTAAGTGAGATAAGCCAATCTCAAAAAACTAAAGGACGAATGATCTCGCTGATAAGCGGATGAGGACATATAATGGGGGGTGGGAGGGGCTAGCATTAGGTTTAGGGTTAGGTTTAGAGTTAGGCTAAGGAGAGCAGTAAGAATGAAGGAAAGAAGGACTGTGTAGAGGGAAAAGAGGGGTGGGAGGGGTGGGGGGGAGGGGAAAAATATAATAAACATCATTACCCTATGTAAACGTAAAAATAAATAAATAAATTAAAAAAAAAAAAAGAAAAAAAAAAAAAAGAAATGTCAAGTTTTTTGATAAATTCATAAAATACTGCAGTTTCACTTTATTGCTCCTAATTTAGTTTGTCCTAAAACTGATAAAACATAAAGATCTCAAACAAATAAAATTCTCTTTTAAGCAAATTGATTATGCTTTCTAGTTTTGAAAGTCCTTGTCTTTTACAAACTTTTGACTGGAATATTAATAAACTTGCTACCTGTTTGAAATGATTTTTATATAACAAAATATTTTTAAAAGTTGGATTTTATAGAAAGATGTATATAACAATATTTTGGACATTTTGTGGTAGAGAAATAAGGTTTGTAGGGTGTTTTGTAGATTTTATCATATTACTCAATAATTTACCACTAGGAAATATCGTCACAATTTAAGTTTAATCAAAAGAGTACATTTTTAAAAGTCATAGTGGTAAATGATGAAACAAAGTCTTTGTATTTTTACTGAAAACAGGTGTTAAGCCTTGTCTTTATGCCCTTATGACCTCACAGATCATAGATCATACAGGTCTATGTTTATGACCTCATAGGTCATAGATTTCTATCCTTATGACCTCATAATCCCATAAGAGTCCCATCCTTGCAACTTTATCTAAACCTTACTACCTTCCAAAGACTCGATCTTTAAATGCCACCATCTTGGAGTTTGGCTTCAACATACAATTTAAGGAAACCTAATTTAGTTCAGAGAGACTGAAATGCAAGCCTGAATGCCTTTATTTATTTATTTATTTATCTTTGGTACCGGGGGTTGAACTCAGGGGTACTTGGCCACTGAGCCACATACCCAGCCCTATTCTGTATTTTATTTAGAGACAGGGTCTCACTGAGTCGCTTAGCACCTCACTTTTGCTGAGGCTGTCTTTGAACTTGTGATCCTCCTGCCTCAGCCTCCCTAGCCACTGGGATTACAGATATGTGCCACCGTGCCTGGCCAGAATGTCATTTTAAATATAGTATATGACCATTTTAAGCTATTATTATTATTGGAATGCGATTATTTTTCCAGAAAACAATTTTTGATGCTCTGTCTTGAAACAACCATTTATAATATTTAGAACTAAGTCTGTTATTGTTAGAATGAATTGAAAGTCTTTCATTGTTTTATTATCTAACAGCATAGTTCATGGGGCCATCTTTTAACAACTTTCTTTTCTTTATGCTTGAAATTTAATATCACTTCATTTTTACTTTTTAGTAAAAAATGACAAAGGTTTTTAATTCTTTTCAAATTTCATCTCTTTTACCATGTATGGAAATGAAAGCAAGATTGCCTAAGGGTCATCTGCTATCTTACTTCAAGTAATGGGTAGTTAAACTGAAGATATTCATGCAAATAGCTGTTGCAGCCTAAGCAGAACAGATGGAATACCTGTTACCATGGCATATTGATGTCGCCAGCAATTAATAAAAGTAACAACCCATAGATAATTTTAAAAAAGCAACTGTATGGTTGAAAAGAATTTTAAAAGGAAAATCAATAAGGGTATTTAAGCTATATACAAATCCCAAGAGTCATTGAAATCATAAGAGGTATCAAAATTGTGGGAGGTTAGAAACTATAAAATAAAATGAAGCTTGTATACAATACTGACAGAAAACAGTTAAAAATTAATTTGGAAATTTAATTTTATTTATCATATTTTTTTCTTGCTCTTTTAGGGAAGAAATTAAGAGGGGTAGATTGTCAAAGTTTATTATGGAAATTTAGTAGACACTCATTAAAATTTAGATGCAAATAAAATATTTGTATTTGAAAATAAGCATAAGAATAAGTGTGGTTATATTTTGGGTTCAGAATGCAGGATGGGGACTCAGAGACCCAGAAAGATATCAAAATTCACTATTCCGTTTTTAATTGACACTTGAATGTCAGATATAAATTATATTTACAAAATTAATAACTTTAATATAGGAAAACTATTTCTGTGGCTGTCTTTCCCACATAAAGGGCAAGGGCTATTATCCCCAAGTGAATTTCAATTGTGTCTTAAAGTAATGTTTCAGGATTCCATTGTATTGAAGCAGTCACTTTATTGGAAAAATCAAATCATTATTGGTGACAAAAATATTAGGAAAATTTTATCCGTGAATATAAATGTAAGATATTTTTAAAAAGTAAAGACAGATCCTTAGACATCTATTATAGATGGCATTAAACTTTTAAAATTTCCTTAAACAGGTTTATACTACCTCATTTCCCTTGTTAAATACAATTATTTGAAGTAGATATAGAAAAGTAATAATAAATAGATAGGAATTTACTCAACATTCAATCATGAATACATTAATAATCAAGTCCCTTATTTAGGTAACCATAGCCAGATCTTTAAAACTAAGAATAAACATTATGTATTCTTTGCTCATAAAAAGTTTATCAGTTTGCTCAGGAAACAGAAATAACCTCAAAGTTGCAGAATTGTGTAAAAATTACTTTTTTTTTTTTTTTTTTGTGGTGCCGGGGATTGAACCCAGGGCTTTGTGCTTGCAAGGCAAGCACTCTACTGACTGAGCTATCTCCCCAGCCCTGTAAAAATTATTAAGACAGTGAATATGCTAGGTTCTAAGAAAGAACAAGGTGGGCATCTAACTTAGGCATGACAACAGCTCTTCCTGTGTTACAAACTAGCATTATCATACATAATTTTATTTTCTATATCCAAATTTTTATAATCTCAATTATTATATATTGTTTTATGTACAAAATGCAACTCAAATAACAATTGCGACTTTTTTTTTTTGCACTTTACATTTTTTTAATTTGTTCTTTTTAGATATATATGACAGTATAGTGCATTTTGACATGTTATACATACATTGTGACCTTTAACAAGTAAAACTGCTGGAAAATTCTGAAAATGAAAAACATGCCTACCGGTCAATAATAAGGTCAAGAGTGCGTTTTGAAGTGATTTTTATGATATTAAAACAATTGACCATTACTATCATCATCCTCCAAATATTTTAGAAGATAGAATTGCTACATACAGGTTAATTGTTCAGTTTACAAATAAGACTATGGATCAAGAATACTATTGATTAAATTCAATGACTTAAATCATATCTTCATAACGAACTGGCAGAGTCTATTTAAAGAAAAGCTACAGTCCCTATAAAGCAAGAGTTATAGTAAGCATTAAAGAAGGATTGAAGAAAGAGATGGCAAGGCCTAGAACTTAGGGGATCTGTACCCACATTATCACATACACATTTCATTTGGAATGCTGTTTGAATCAAATGAAAGGTGCCTTAGCTGGATTGAACCAGAACCTGAACTGTGCTTAGAACAGAGGAAGAGTTTCTGCAAGATACTATAACAGCATTCCAAGCAGAGGTTTCAAAATAAGGAAGGTTTGGCTAACAAGTATGTTTCCTTGGGCCAACACCTGGTTTGATGTGATTCGTAGTTCAGTCAACATTTAGAATAGGGTAAATTTCACTTACAAAGTCCTGCTTTCAAATTTCTCAGATAAATCTACAATTCTTGCCATAGGGGACAACTATGTTAATGCTCTAGCATTTACAATGTTTCAATAATTTTTGTAGGCTCTCTGATCCTGCTCAAGATGACAAGTTCTCTGATGGCTATCAAATTATTGTCTCTTGGCTTCAAATTTATTCTTTCTGACTGAACTGTAGAAGTGGACCTGGGTTCTTTAAATAAATTTTCCTCTGGCAGATGCTAAAGATGATTTTCAGTGGAGGGTACTGTAGAGAATACTTTCAGCTTCTGGCTCCTGCATGTGAATGTCCTCCCTGGTACCTGGTTGCTACAGTGTTGTGTACATTTACTTACCCCCAGTGGAAAAGAGCAGGCACCACAAGGTCCTGGTGTACTTTCTACTTAACATCACTCCTGGCTATCTTTTGGCAGAGTGCCCTGTGGAAGGCATCCCCCCACCCCCTAC
The DNA here is from genome assembly GCF_902686445.1 of Sciurus carolinensis. NCBI lineage: Eukaryota > Metazoa > Chordata > Mammalia > Rodentia > Sciuridae > Sciurus > Sciurus carolinensis. The sequence continues at coordinate 96,217,087 of NC_062224.1, forward strand.
CTGTCCTGCTGGTATGGTACCACAACCACCTCTGCCATCCAATAAACCACAGTCTTGCCCTGTGCAGCAGGGCATGGATAGTACTCCTGGCAGGGCTTCCTCTCTGGGTACTCTGGTGTATCCCAGGCAGTGGCTGCTCTTTTTATACAGAGTATTTCTTTATTCTTTAAAGCTTTCTTATTATTAACCAATTTCTTGTGTGTAAATCCATGCTAAAGTTAACAGTCACTTTTATAATACGTTCTGTGTTCAAGTTACTGGGTGGTTTCTCTCGAGTGATTAGACTTAAACTGATAACAATTTCCATTTATCATAAGGCTTGTTGTATTCCTTCATGTTAGACAAATATTTCCACTATACTATGTCTCCATCAAAAGTGCAAATATGAAAATCTAGGCAAACTTGATATTTTTCACAAAAAAGAAAGAACATATTTTCTTGTGGAAATAGAGTATATTCCTATGTGTTTAAAAGAAAAATTATGTAACTGTGAAGTGATAAAAAATATGTGCCTGTGTTTTCAATATGATGCAAACATATAATGAAATGTGATTTGTGGACACTGGAAAGCTGGAGGCAGGACACTGTTCAAGGCTGTCAGAGCTCTGAGTCCGGCTCCCCATCTACCCCAGTGTTGATACTGTAGACTCATTGCCCTGATTTGGACTCAACAAATGGAGCAGTCATATTTCTATAAATGTACTCTTGTCAATGTAAAAACGAAAAGCAAACTGTTGCTTTAAGTTCCTGTTGAACATGTGTGTAGGTCTCAAGCATAATACACGGTTTCTTCTAACTGACTGGACTCATCATGAATAAGACCTTTCACTGTGAATGTATCCCTACTAAGCAACCGTGGGCCTGTGCAGTGTCATGTGGTCCTGCTGCAAGTATTGTTCCTCTGTTTGCATTTCTCATCAGTTGACTCTTTTGAGGTCTATATCAAGTAGGAAACTTGATCCAAAGTTGGAATGTGTGCATGTTTTTCTGTGTGGGTTTGTTCCCATTGCCAGTCCACATGCAATACTGTCATACCATATTAAGAACCATAACAAGTTTATGAAAACAAGAAATGGTAGAAAGCATAATGAACCCCAAATGACAAAACTTCCACTGTTTTCTTAATGTGAATTAAAGGAAACAGCATTATGACGTACAGTGATGTACAAAATTGTTTTAAAAATGCCTGAATCCAAATCATTTTAATGATGGGAAATTTAAAAAATAAATTCATTGAGTAAGGTTTAAATGAAATAGTCTGAGCCAAATAAACATTTTCAAAAGTATTAGCTAGAAAAAATTATGCTTAATTTGGCAAAGATATGGATGAGAACTTATAGGCAGATATGCCTAAAATGCTAAAATATATGTGTTATCCCTAATTGCAAATGACAAGGCAGATATACATAAACATTATCCAATTATCTACAGTCTCACTAAAAATACTAATTAGATTTTGCACATTCTTGGCACTTAACACTTTTTGTGTTTGGCTAATAATCATTTGTGTTTTAAAAATTTACTGTAACTCTGTTTAAACTATACAAATATTATCAATATTATTGTTCATTTCTATTCATAAAACTGAAAGTAACATTTATTTACCAAAGGTTATTTACACAATTAAATCCCATAGAGATTTTTTACCTCTGAATATAGATAAGAATAATTTTTTGTGTCACATCTCCTAAAGACAATTATTAAGAAACAAAAGGCATTTAAAAAACATCTACTTGAAGGTTTTCTTGCTCTACGAGGATAGCTGAAACACAGGAAGTCCTAGGAGGAAAGACTTTTCAGTTAATAATAATGAAGAACTAACCTTATGACCAATAGGAAATATCAAGAAACAAGTCCCTAGATAGATTTAACCAAGTTCATTATAATTTCAAAGTTTCAATTGATGAAATCTGCCTCTAAGACTAAGAAGAACGAATTATAAAAACTCAGAACCTTAAATTATTTCTGCAATTTTCATATAGAACATCCAAATAAGTTCAAACTTTACATATCACCAATGAACCAAAACATATAATAATGAGTCAAAGGGAATCCATATGTGATAAACAAGATGAAGAAAACAAAGAACAAAATCGCAAAAAGAAACTATATTGTATAAAAGGTAACTAGCTTTTTGATTCTTCTAAATCCAACTAAAAGAATAAAAAAGCCATTTGTTTTCATAGCAACAACATAACAAACAGAAACTCAAGCAAAATAAAAACAATTCTTATACATATAACTGCTATGGGCTAACTTGTGTTTCTATAAAATTCATATATTGAAGTCCTAAGAGAAACCTAAGAGAGAAACCTCAGGAGAAATTATCCCTGCAAACACCTAGACCTTGGAGTGTCATCCAGAAACGTGAGAAAATAAATGTGTGGTGTTCAAACCATCCAGTCTAGAAGTTCATCATGGAAGCCCTAGCAAAGTGCTAAGGTAGCCCTGAGTGTCATCCATGTAACAGGTCTGACAAACTGAACTCTATACAGGACTGAGCCATTAATTAGTGAGCAGGTGAGTGAGGAGTTCTAGTCGAGGGCTACTGCCTAGTCTTTGCATGAGCAGGACTGACACGGGCAGAGCAACTGTGCAGATGAACAGAGAATTTGGCTGGACCTTGAATGACAATGTGAACCATCAGGGTATATTGAAGTCTGGGAGAACCAGAAACAAAAGATTTGGTCCACAGACCTGATGATTATCCCCTCTACTTCCCAATGTTTCCAACAAAGTAGCCTTGCAGGAGAAGGTGGTAAACAGGGAGGTAGGGAGTCTTGTTTATGTCCTCAGTGATTACGTTTAGTGGCATTGCTAGAGGCAATGAACCTGAGTGAGCATGCATGGGGTTTATGGAATGCTGGGAGCATTTTATAATTTTTATCTGTGCTGAAGATTTCAGTGTGTGTTTACTTTGAGACATTCAGTAATCCGTGTACTTTTCTGAATGTAGACCATACATCTAAAAAAAGTTTAAGAACATAAATTTTTTTAAGTCCATAGATTATCTTCTGAAAATAAACTTACAAAACAATATGAATATATTCTTAATTTTCTGTTTATTTCTAAGTGTTTCAAATGATCCTTCTAGTTAGTAGTTGTAAAGATATGTGCCTTGAAATACACTAGTTAGAAATGATCTAAAATATTGACAATTTATTTCTGTATTGTAGTACAGCTTTCTTAATGGTGTCAGCAACTTAAGCAGTTTACATACATTTAAACTGAGAAAATGAAAATAATGTTTTAAAAATATCTGTTGTTGTTCTATAACCTATGGAGATAAGTCAAAAGTCTTCAATCAGGGATTCAGTTTTATTCTTTTGTTGAGCCCTTTCTTTAATGTGCATTCACTTGCTTGGCAGTTCCCTGTTTTGTCTCATACTGCAAACCTGTATGTGTACTGCTCCCCTCCCACTTTCTGTGAATAGCTGTCCCTTCTCTCATGCTTATTATTGCCCCAGTTATTTTCTACTGTCAGTTTACTCCTCCTCTCTTATGTTTCCCTTAATTTACCATCTCTCATGCCATATCCAAATATTTAGTCTGGCATAAATGAAATATGTTATAATCTATATCATAGATTACTCACTATCACCTTCCTGAGAGGATGCTGTTAGCCTCTTTAGGCAGATGTAGTATATAATACTTCACATATATGTATATAGACATACGCATATATGCCTCATATAAAGCAAAACATCTAGCAGCACAAGCAGTAAATTATTAATTTCTCTTTAGAAGAAAGAATATGTGCAAATAAATAAAGTAAGGAAGGAAAATGGAATGGAAGGAGGGAGAAAGAGAGAAAGGAAAGAAAGGAAGAGAGGGAAAGAAAAGGAAAAACAGAAAAGGCACACGTAAGAACTCACTTTTTAGATCAGTAATTCAGTTCATTTCTAAAACTTCCTTTTGTCAAATTACCAGTCACATTAACTCAAAATTATCTCGATTATTATGTGAACTTGAATTATTATTTATAAAATTATCTCAATTTAGAATGGATTAGTCTTGTTCAGTAAGATTTTGTTCAGTTGTGAGTGTGCGTGTGATTCTGGTCATGATAAATACTCTTTACATTCGAGTCAAAAAATCATCAAATAAGTTTGAAAAGTCACTACTTCACATAAATCTTTTCAAAGAATCAAGCAACAAAATCCTGTTTAGATATGTAATTCCTGGTTATTTTGAAATAGTAGTATAAGAAGTATCTGTTATGAGAGGTCTTTTCTGAATTAATTAACTAATTTATTGTTTGCCGTATTGGGTATTGGATTCAGGGTCACTCTACCACTGAGCTACATTCTCCAAACTTTTCATTTTTAATTTTGAGACAGGGTCTGGTTAAGTTGTCAGAACTGGACTTGAACTTATAGTCCTTCTGCCTCAGCCTCTGAGGAAGCTGGGATTATAGGCATGTGCTATCTTGCAGCTGAAGTTCTTTTTTAAACAAGTGTCCATTGCTGCTTCATTGGTGTCATGCTTCTCTAAAAAGATATTAAACATAAAAAACACAATTTAAGTTAAAATGTGATCTATAACATCATAAGTTTAGTTTTTTAAATTTTCATTTTAAACTAAATATTTGATTTTAAAAACTGTGTTATAAGAATTAAAGTATTCATGTTAAAAAACTCATTATTCCTGGTTTTTTTTTTTTTTTTCTTTATGGTGATCTTTGGGATTTAGGATACTATACAAAATAACAGATGCAATAAAACCAACACCTAAATGGCAAGGTACTGGGAATAAAATTGACCAAATTATGATACGATATGTGCATATACAAATAAGTAACAATGAAGTACTATTATGTATGATTATAAACACTAATGTTTTAAAAAACATTCAACTTAACAATAACAAAACACTTATGTTTCTAACCCCTATACAGATTAAGAAATTGTGTATACCCATTTTAAAAAGAAATTTCTGTTTCTAAATGAAATACATAACCTTCACTTTTTCCAATTTTTATTAAAATTTTCTTTTTTACATTTAATATATTTTTAAAATAAGTCTTGACAACTTAGTGAGACCCTGTCTCAAAATTTAAAATGAAAAGGTTTGAGGATATAACTCAGTGGTAGAGTACCCCTCGGTCAAATACCCAGTACTGAAAAAAATAAATAAATTAATTAATTTTAAAAGACCCCCATAGCAGATATTTCTTATATTACTACATTTAAAAGTTTCCTGTCTTATCTAATCATGCTTAAGTTGTCAGAGAATATTAGCAAACAACTCCTGAAACATCATCTTAATTGTATTCTTGCAGTATTGTGCAAAACACTAGAAATAATTGTCAGCAAATTGTTTCTGTCTGAGCAAAAAAAACCAGTCTACATGCACTTAAATACAGCAATTGAAGTACTGTTTCTTTCCATCAGAACAAACAAATGATCGTGGATGTCTTAGATAATGAATTTGGCCAGTTCATATGGAAAAAATAACTGATAATTTCAAAAAGGAAAAGATTTTATGTATAAAAACTTACATTTTTATCAAAGTATAGAATGTTGCATATATACAACAGTCAGAATCATTTTCATTCTTAATAATAACAAATGCAATTTAAAATTTTGCTCATTAATTCTGCAATTGGAGACTTTTAAAAATAATAATACATTGCAATAAGTGTGCAGTGTTATAATCCTATATTAATGTTGGAACTAGTATATCTTTCTTCCTTTTTAGAACTCAGTTTAACAATATGTATCAGGAATGATTTTTTTTTCTTGATTTTGTCCATGCCATGAATGTTTATTAAAATAGAATATATGGAAAACAACACAAATTAGGAGTACCCAGTTTAAAGAGTACTCACAAAGTGATAACACCTATTTAATCATTATTTTCCCTGTATTTTTCTATTTTATTTTATTTTTTTTGTATTTCTTTTTTTTAATTCAATTTTATTGTAAACAAATGGGATACATCTTGTTTCTCTGATTACACATGAAGTAGAGGCATACCATTTGTGCAATCATACATTTACCTAGGGTAATAGTTTTTTATACATTCTGTTATTTTTTTTCTTCCCCCCCCACCCCTCCCACCCCTCTTATCACACTATAGATTCCCTCCTTCCTCCATTCTTGCCCCCTTCCACCCCTTACATATGTCATCATCGGCTTATCAGTGAGATCATTCATCCTTTGGTTTTTTGAAATTGGCTTATCTCACTTAGCATGATATTCTCCAACTGCATCCATTTGCCTGCAAATGCCATAATTTTATTATTCATTATGGCTGAGTAATATTCCATGGTATATATATATACCACAGTTTCTTTATCCATTCATCAATTGAAAGGCATCTAGGGTGGTTCCACAATCTGGCTATTGTGAATTGAGCAGCTATGAACATTGTTGTGACTGTATCTCTGTAGTATGCTGATTTTAAGTCCTTTGGGTATAGGCCAAGGAGTGGGATAGCTGGGTCAAGTGGTGGTTCCATTCCAAGTTTTCTAAGGAATCTCCACACTGCTTTCCAGAGTGGCTGCACTAATTTGCAGCCCCACCAGTAATCTATGAGTGAACCTTTTTCTCCACATCCTCTCCAACACCTATTGTTGCTTGTATTCTTGATAATTGCCATTCTAATTGGGGTGAGATGGAATCTTAGTGTAGTTTTCATTTGCATTTCTCTTATTACTAAAGATGGTGAACATTATTTCATGATTGCTTGTAAATCTTCTTCTGTGAAGTGTCTTCATTTCCTTAGCCCACTTGTTGATTGGGTTATTTGTATTCTTGATGTACAGTTTTTTGAGTTCTTTATATATTCTGGAAATTAGTGCTCTATCTGAAGTATGAGAGGCAAAGGTTTTCTCCCACTCTCTAGACTCTCTCTTCACATTTCTGATAGTTTCCTTTGCTGAGAGAAAGCTATTTAGTTTGATTCTCCAGTTATTGATTCTTGCTTTTATTTCTTGTGCTATAAGAGTCCTGTTAAGGAAGTCTGATCCTAAGCTGACATGTTGAAGATTTGGACCTACTTTTTCTTCTATAAGATGCAGAGTCTCTGGTCTGATTTCAAGGTCCTTGATCCACTGTGAGTTGATTTTTGTGCAGGGTGAAAGATAAGGGTTTAGTTTATTCTGTTGCATATGGATTTCCAGTTTTCCCAGCACCATTTGTTGAAGAGGCGATCTTTTCTCCATTGCATACTTTTGGCACCTTTGTCTAGTATGAGAAAATTGTATTTATTTGGGTTTGTGTCCATGTTCTCTATTCTGTACCATTGATCTAGCTATTTTGGTGCCAATACCATGCCGTTTTTGTTACTATTGCTTTGTAGTATAGTTGAAAGTCTGGTATTGCGATACCCCTCCTTCACTCTTTCTGCTATGGATTGTTTAAGCTATTCTGGGTTTCTCATTCTTCCAGATGAATTTCCTGATTGCTTGCTCTATTTCTGTAAGGTATGTCATTGGGATTTTAATTGGAATTTCATTGAACCTGTATAGCACTTTTGGTAGCATGGCCATTTTGACAATATTAGTTCTGCCTATCCAAGAACATGGGAGGACTTTCCATCTTCTAAGTTTTCCTTAATTTCTTTCTTTAGTGTTCTGTAGTTCTCATTGTAGAGATCTTTCACCTATTTTGCTAGGTCAATTCCTAAGTATTTTAATTTTTTTTTGAGGCTATTGTGAATAAGGTAGTTTTCCTAACTTCTCTTTCTGAAGATTCATCACTTATGTATAAAAATGCATTGGATTTATGAACATTGATCTTGTAATCTGCTACTTTACTGAATTCACTTATGAGTTCTAAAAGTTTTCTGGTGGAATTTTCTGATTCCTCTAAATATATAATCATTTCATCAGCAAATGAGTTCTTTTCCTATTTGTTTCCCTTTAATTTCTTTGGTATGTCTAATTGTTCTGGCTAGAGTTTCAAGGACAGTGTTGAATAGAAGTGGTGAAAGAGGGCATCCCTGCCTTGTTCCAGTTTTTAGGGGGAATGCTTTCAGTTTTTCACCATTTAGAATGATATTGGCCATGGACTTAGCATAGATGGCCTTTACAATATTGAGGAATGTTCCCACTATCCCTATTTTTTCTAGTATTTTGAGCATGAAGGGATGCTGTATTTTATCAAATGCTTTTTCTGCATCTATCAAAATAATCATGTGATTCTCAACTTTAAGTCTGTTGATATGGTGAATTATTGATTTCTGAATGTTGAACCAACCTTGTATCCCTGGGATAAAACCCACTTGATCGTGGTGCAATATCTTTTTAATATATTTTTGTATGCAATAAGCTAATATTTTGTTGAAAATTTTTGAATCAATGTTCATTAAGGATATTGGTCTGAAATTTTCTTTCCTCGATGTGTCTCTGTCTGGTTGAGGTATCAGGGTGATATTGGCTTCATAGAAGGAGTTTGGAAGGGTTCCCTCCTGTTCTATTTCATGAAATACTTTGAGGAGTATTGGAATGAGCTCTGCTTTAAAGGTTTTGTAGAACTCAGCTGAGAACCCATCTGGTCCTGAACTTTTCTTTGTTGGTAGGCTTTTGATGACTTCTTCTATTTCATTACTTGAAATTGATCTATTTAAATTGTGTATGTCCTCCTCGTTCAGTTTAGGTGATTCATATGTCTCTAGAAACCTGCTGATGTCTTCAAGATTTTCTATTTTTTTGGAGTATAGATTTTCAAAATAGCTTCTAATTTGTAATTTGTTTAATTTTTTATTTCAATCGTGTCTGTTGTGATATTTCCTTATTCATTTGAATTTTAGTAATTTGGGTATTCTCTCTTCTTCTCTTTGTTAGTGTGGCTAAGGGTTTATCAATTTTGTTTATTTTTTCAAAGAACCAACTACTTATTTTGTCAATTTTTTTATTGTTTCTTTTGCTTCAATTTTGTTGATTTCAGCTCTGATTTTGACTCTTTCCTGTCTTCTACTACTACTTTTGGTGTTGCTCTGTTCTTCTTTTTCTAGGGCTTTGAGCCGTAGTGTTTGGTTGTTTATTTGTTGGTTTTTTCTTGTTTTATTAAATGCGCTCCATGAAATAAATTTTCCTCTAAGATCTGCTTTCATAGTGTCCCAGAAATTTTGATATGTTGTTTCTTTGTTCTCATTTACCTCTAAGAATTTTTTAATTTCCTTCCTGATATCTTCTGTTATCCATTCATCATATAATAGTGTATAATTTAATCTCCAGGGGTTGGAGTAGTTTCTGTTTTTTATTCTGTCATTTATTTGTAATTTCAATCCATTATGATCTGATAGAATACAAGGTATTATCTCTATCTTCTTGTATTTGCTAACAGTAGCTTTGTGGCATAATATATGGTCTATTTTAGAGAAGGATCCATATGCTGCTGAGAAGAAAGTGTATTCGCTCTTTGTTGGATGGTATATTCTATAAATGTCTGTTAAGTCTAAATTATTGATTGTGTTTTTGAGATCTATGGTTTCTTTGTTCAATTTTTTTTGGAGGATCTGTCCAGTGGTGAGAGAGTTGTGTTAAAATCACATAGTATTATTATGTTGTGGTCTATTTGACGTCTGGCATTGAGAAGGATTTGTTTGATGTATATGGATGAGCCACTTTTTGGGGCATAGATATTTGTGATTGTTATGTCTTGCCGATTTATGCTTCCCTTAAGCAGTATGATATGTCCTTCTTTATTCCTTCTGACTAACTTTGGCTTGAAGTCCACATTATCTGATAGGAGGTTGGAGACTTGAGATTTTTGCTGAATCCATGTGCATGGTATGTTTTTCCCCATCCTTTCACCTTTAGTCTTGGGTATCTCTTTCTATGAGGTGAGTACTTGCCCGCAGCAAATTGTTGGATCTTTCTTTTTAATCCAATCTGCCAGTCTATGTCTTTTGATTGATGAGCTGAGGCCATTAACAGTCAGGGTTATTATTTAGATATGATTTGTATTCCCAGTCATTTGGCTTACTTTTGTTTTTTGACACGACTTGGTTTCTCCTTTATTTGGCTATTCCTTTAAGCTAGTTCCTCCCTTTGCTGATTTACATCGTTGTTTTTCATCTCTTCCTCATGGAATATTTTGCTGAGAATGTTCTGTAATGCAGGCTTTCTTTTTGTAAAGTCTTTTAGCTTTTGTTTTTCATGGAAGGATTTTATTTCATCATCAAATCTGAAGGTAAGTTTTGCTGGGTATAAGATTCTTGGTTGGCATCCATTTTCTTTCAGAGTTTGGTAAATGTTGTTCCAGCCCTTCTAGCTTTTGGGGTCTGGATTGAAAAATCTGCTGATATTCTTATTGGTTTTCCCCTGAATGTAATTGATTCTTTTCTCTTACAGCCTTTAAAATTCTGTCTTTATTTTGTATATTAGGTATTTTCATTATAATGTGCCTTGTTGTGGATCTATTGTAATTTTGTGTATTTGGAGTCCTATAAACCTCTTGTACTTGATTTTCCATTGTTCATTCCTTTGGCTTGTTTCTCTAAGCCTTCCTCAATCCCAATAATTCTTAAATTTGGCCTTTTCATGATATCCCATAGTTTTTGTAGATTCTGTTCATGATTTCTTACCATCTTCTCTGTTTGGTCAACTTTGTTTTCAAGATTAAATATTTTGTCTTCAATATCTGACGTTTTGTCTTCCAGGTGTTTTATCCTACTGTTATGCTTTCTATGCAGTTTTTAATTTGGTTTATTGTTTCCTTCATTATGAGAATTTGTTTGGTTTTTTTCAATATCTCTAATTCTTTATTGAAATGATCTTTTCCTTCCTGTATTAGCTCTTTTAATTGGTGTGATCGTTCAATGCCTGCATTTGCCCTTTCATCTCATCCTTCAATGCCTGCATTTGCTCTTTCATCTCCTCATTTGCTTCCCTGATCATTTTGATTATGTACATTCTGAACTCCCTTTCTGACATTTTTTCTGCCATGCTGTCATTGGATTTTATTGCTATACCATCTAGGTTTGTTTGGGACATTTTCTTCCCTTGTTTTCTCATATTGTTCAGATATCTACCCCTCTAGTAGTGAAACTCTGGGATATTGCAGATTTCCTCTATTGACTAATATTGTCTCTGTAGATTTCCAATAACTCACTTCTTAGCCTTCAGTAGCCTGAAGTCTTGGAGGAACTTGATAATGTGGTGCTCCACTAGGAAGCTGGCCCTCTAGGGGTGGTGGCCTTCAGGTGGGGTATATTCCCCGGTGGCTCTGAGTTGGTTGCGAGTCTCTCAATACCTCCTGTTCTTGGCTCCTGGGTCTTGTCAAAGGTCCTCTAGCCTCCTGTAGGTGTTTCAGGAAGGGAGTTGTGCTTCCAATAATGATTGCCATGCCCTCAGGAGTAATTCAAAATGCCTGCCCCAGCCTATAAGAAGATTCTGGCTAGCTCCCTGATGGTGACAAACCTCGGCATGGTGGTCGGGTGGGGTTGTTCAGTGATGGTATCTATCTTTGGCCTGGTGCTTGGGTGGGTTGACTACCCGCCACCCAACTCCGCAAGGCAGGTGCCTTGGGTGCCCACCTGCTACCTCCGCGATGCAAGCAGCCTGACTCACTCGCCAGCTCGCTGCACGACTGCGACCAACAGTGATGGCACCAACCTAGGCACAGGGGTCAAGCGGGCTCACTCAGTTTTGACGTTTGTCCTTGGCCTGCTGACTGGGTGGGTTAGTTGCCCACGGCCTACCTCTGCAATGTAGGTGGCGTGACTCACCCGCCCGCTTGCTCCGCAATGTGACTTTTTATTTATTTTTATATCATTTTTATTTATTTATTTTTATTTTTATTTATATTTTATATTAATGACTGCCAGTCATTAATGCCCAAAGTAACCAATATTATTACTTTAGGTACATGGATAATCCAAAGCAGATGAAGTAATTATACTCCTTCTTGTAAAGTATTAGAGATCTGTCTATCTTCATCTTGCCAACACAGCATTAACATATTGTCTTTTTTTGAAAAATTGGCCATTTCCATTAATTGTATCTAATTGAAATTTAATTTTCATATTTTAAGTACTAATGATGCTGAATACCTATTCATATAGTCATTAATTATTATGAGTTTTTATATAATCTAGATATGTAGAATAACAAAATCAAATTTTTATAGTTCATTTAGCAAACAAAATAATTTAAAATTATTTATGAAATTATATAATTCATAAACATTTAAAACCAAGAACTTTGTTTTATATATATTTGTTCTGTGCAGGGTATATTTTCAAAATCAGTTATATTGTACAAACGAAAATCTCCTTTGTCTTATAATTATTCTTCAGTGTTTTAATAATTGACTTTATGAAGGTAGAATTTTAACAGTATAAAATACTCTTAGTACAAGCATATAGTTTGATAACATCTCACAAATACATAAACCTGCAATCACTAACACAACCAAGATATAAAATATTTTATGACCCCCAAAATATTCTCCTGTACCCCTTCCCAAACAATCCTCATTCCTGGAACCACCTAATCTGCTTTCCATCAGAATTCCATTAGAAACACCATCGCAAAGGTACAAAGAAGGGGGACTATAAGATAGGAAGAATGACAGCCAGATGCAGAAAGAGACTCAGAGGAAGAAGTAAGCAACTGTCAAACGGGGCTGTTAATTTCTGTTAATACAGAGTTAGAACTGAGGTTTGCCTCTATTAAGAGAGAGCTTATTACTTACTTTGACAATAGTTTCTGTGAGGTGCTTGAAGAGAACACCTGACAGGAATAATTTGAGGTGAAAATGAGAGAAAGAAGGATGAGGACTAGTGAGCACAGTGATAGAACTCTTTTTAGCATTGTAACCAAAGACAGCAAAACCAGAGGCAGTAGCTCATCTGCCAGAAAGCAGGTCCTACTCTTCTCACTTGCAGGTGTTACCTGGCCTTTTGCTGATTTCTATCAAGCCAGTCACTCTCCCTTATGTTGGCCTTTGCCTGGCTCTTTGCTCTGCTCAGAATACTTTCCCCTATACATCCTCTGCCTATCATCAACTGTACTTGAATATCATCTTCTCAATTTGTCTTCCGCTGTCCATTCTTTAAAATTTCCATCTATCTTTCTTCCCTTATGCTATTCTTCTAACTCACCCAGCTGGCTTAATTTTTATTTTTTTCCTAAGCACTTATAATATTTAGGTATAACCCAGGACTAGTTTATTTATGACATGTATTCCTTATTCCATGTCTTCTCCAATAGAAGAAAGAAGGAAATTTTCTTTTGTTCACTGATATGTTGCAAGATAAAAGATTGATCATAGGTGCCCAAAAAGTATTTTCTGAATAAGCAATGGAATCAAGTTGAAAAATAATGACTTTCAACAGATCAAGAGAAACATTGTATTCATCAGATAGTAATAAAAATTGTCCTGTGTTTTAAAGTTCAAAATAATGATGGAAGAGTGAATTTGTGAAGAAACTATAATTCCTCTTTTGAAGGATTAGCTGAAACAGAGACTTCCAAAACAGTAATATAGAGGTGAGAGGTTAAATTCATTAAATCATGTTCCTGTACTGAGGACATATTTTTTCCAGTTGGCAGGCAAAATTTAATTGATGGGAAAACAAAGAAAGAAAAACAAAACAAATAATTTTATGAACAACACTAGGTACAAATTCATTTAAACAATTTGGACAGAAATTCACTCTAATGTATTGATTCTATGCGAGCACTTATAGTGCAAAGTATGTTGAGGCAATTTAGAGCATGGCCAAAATGATATAAGAATAGTATTGGGTCAGCTAAAATACTACAGAGTAAGATTATGTTAAAAAAAAAAAGAAGTCTGTCAGAAGAAAGAAAAAAGAAAAACCCAAAAAGCACATGTCAACAAAGTAACAAATAATTGCACATTAACATTATGATGTTCAGAAAGAGATATTTAAGCCTCCTGGGCAAGTGACATATTTTCACATGCCAATGGATGTTTAGTTTGCAATTATCCATTTTAATGTATACATATCTTTTTAATGATGCAAAAAAGTGATTTACATGCATAATAGGGGCGCTCATTTTGAATATTGGACTTGTTATAAGATTGCTAATGATAGCAGAAATGGTTTACTTGCTGAACACTACAAACATCAAAAATTGAATTTGTCCAGTAAAATTTTCATGAAAGAGAGGAAATTTCAAAGTTTTTCAAACCAAATATAACCTTTTGATATAAAACTTATTTTGTGGAAAGAGACTGATGAACCATCATAAATTTTGATAGATATAAATCTAAACAGATAAAATAAGACAAAGAAACATATAAAATTGGTCAGATGGCAATTAATATTTTCTAGAAATTAGTGAGAAATTATGTATATTATTTCTGCTTTGTCTGATGCATTCAAACTAACCAAACCATTTTTTATTAGTTTTCTTAATTGTAACATGAAAGATAAAAATATTTTTAAAAAAATAAACATCATTTTACATATACAAATTATTTATAGGCAATTTTATAAACACAGGTGTCTAAAATATACTTTTGAATACCTATAATATGTAAGTGATCCTGGTAAACTGAGTTCAATTTATAACATAGCAGTTTCTTCTGTCAAAGTGTTTCCAACTGGAATTGTTATGTTCTAAAACATTATGAAACTGAATACCACTAAAATAAAGTCCTAATGAAATAGTCCATATACGAAAGTGATTTAATGTGATTAGGAAGATCAGGAAAAGCTGTATTTAACTGTTTCTTAAAGACACAGATGTCCCTTATAGAACATGTTTAATAGCTTTAAGATGATGGTAATAAATAGAAGTTTATACACCATGAAAGAAAATTCTTTATGGGAAAAAAATCTATTAATAGGTAATTAGCAAAATGATACCAAACCAATAAAAATCAAATATGAATGCAAATGAGCATCTTACTAAAGGTATATGAAAAGTCCAGAAAAGACAAAGGGGTGAATTATCTAATTTTAAAAACACGATTTTGAAAATTTTTAAGTCCTGCATTTTTTTTCAACGATGTAAGAATCTTCACAAGAGTATCCTAATATATTTATGGATACTTAAATCCATTTTTAAGCTCTTGCTGCTGTATCTTCTTTACATTTTATAGTTGTTAAACTATAAAAAGTTCAATGGTTCTTATGCTATTAAAAAGTCCAAAATTATTTTTGTTTAATTCTATAATGAAAAAGAGCATTGATTCATATAATATGACTTAAGAAATGTTCATTTTGAATCCATATATTGCCCTCTAGAAATTTTTTTAAATCATGAAATACATTTTTATAAATATATCTTATATTTTTTAGATTATGAATATTTTATTAATGAATTACCTGAAATATAAATCAAGGAAGAAAACTATTTGCAATAGCTACAGAAAGTTTAAATGCCTATGAAAAAATTTAACAAAAAAGATGAAAGATCTCTATAATCAAAAGTATAGAACACAGATGGAAGAAATTTAAGCAGCCATGCAAAATGTGGAGAAGCATCCCATGGTTCATAGATTTGGAAAAGCCAATATTGTTCAATGTCCACATTGTCCAAAGCAATTTATAGATTCAATGAAAATTGTATCAAATTTCCAATAGCATTCTTCATAAATTTAATGAACAATCCCAAAATTTGTATTGAACCAAAAAATTTCTGACTAGTCAAAGCAAATCTAATAAAAAATAACAACAAAGGAAGTATTAAACTATCTGACTTTAAAATACAAAGCTGTGATAATCAAATCATCATGACTTTTGACATAAACACCATGCCATATACCAATGGAAGCAGAATAGAAACCCTTGAAGTAACACACATATATCCACAGACTACTGATTTTTGATAAAATTTCTAAGTATGTGCATTTTTTTTTTCAAGAAATACTGTGTGTGTGTGTGGTGGGGGCGGGGGTACTGAATGTCCACATACCAAAGAATAAAACTAGAAATCTATCTCTTATCAGTTACAAAAATTCCTCAAAATGATTTAAAGATATGATGTAATACCTGAAACTATGACCCTACTTGAAGTAAATATAGGAGAAATGCTTCAGGACTTTGAAGGGACATTAATTTTTTGGACAAGAACTCAAAAGCACAGAAAACAAAAGTAAACACAGACAAATGGAATTTTATCATATTAAAAACCTTTTACAGAGTCAATAAAACCATTGACAGTGAAGAGAAAACATGTTATCGGGGTTCAAGAGTGACTTATAAATTCCAAAGGAGTAGAAAGCATATTAAAATAAATAATAACAGAAAACATCGCAACCTAGAGAAGAATACAAATATCCAGAGGCAGGAATGTTAAAGATCACCAGTCAGATTCAACTCAACAAAGTTTATACCAGGACATATTAAATCAAGCTCCAAAGGTGAAAGATAAAGAAAAGATTCTCAAGTCAAGAAAAGAAAAAAAGAAAGACCGGTGGATGTTCCAAATAGCCTGACAGCAGACTTCTCAATGGAAGCCTCCAACCAGGAGAAAATGGCCTAGGATTATTGAAGGAGACCCTGCCAACTAAGAAATCCATATTTAGCAAAGTTATCTTTTAGAAATGAATAAGTGATAAAGATATTCCCAGACAAACAAAAGCTGAAAAAAGATTTCTCCAGCAGTCCTATCCTACAAGAAATGCAAACAGGAGTTCTTTGCATTCAGAGGACATTAATGAGTAAGAGAAAACCATTAGAAGGAAAAGAATTTCTGCTAAAAATAACAGCACATATTCAGAATGCTCTAAAACTAGAAACATGGTAAGCTAGCCAATCATATTTTATATGAAGACTAAAGATCAAAATAACTCAAAATAATTACATTCATATGTTAAGAGATATAGAATATGTAAATGTGAAAACAGGATATCATATATTAAAACTGTGAGAGGAATGGAGTGTAGAATTTTTATTAGTGTACTTTATCACTTTTTGGTTTATGTCCTTATCATTGTGATCATGCTAAGATGCTATCATCTCAACATAGCTCATTGTTGTCAAAAAATATTTTTGTAAACTTCATAATAACCACTGAGCAAAAATTTATAATAGAGAAACCAAAAGTTACTAAGCAAGTACTTAGAATACACCATTACAGTATGTCACTTAACCACAAAGGAATATTGTTAGAGAGGGAGAAAGAAATTATAAAATTGGAAAACAAGTTACAGAAAGACCTCACCTATTAGAAATCACTTTATAAGTCAATGTAAAAACACCAATTAAAAGACAGAGGAGTCAGCGCACGCGGGCAGCGGGGCCAGGGCCACCTTGTCCTGCCTCCCAGAGGCCAAGCTGCAGGGGCCTGGGGGACGCTGAACCATGGGGCATGTCGCCGCTGTCTTCTCTTGCAGAGCTGTTGCACAGTTTTTGACACCTGCATTAGGGAAACAGCATATGAGCAAAGTGCTTACAGCCGTGGTGGCAAAAATTTTTTCATGTCAGAGACCGAGAACTCTTACAGTCGTTTATGTCATCCCTTCTTCTCACAAAAAAAAACCAAAAAATTGCAATCGAAGATCACTTCACCTTTTTGATAAAGCCACTAATAAGCCAAAAATGTCTGTCAAGGTCAATGCAGCATGTCAGACCAGTTCTATTGCTACCGCGATGTCCCATCTGATTGCCAAGGTTGAGGGCAAAGGAAAAGGAATCAAGACAGTTATAGTCAACATGGTTGACGTTGCAAAGGTGCTTAATCAGGCTCCAGGTTATCCCACCAAATATTTTGGTTGTGAGCTGGGAGCACAGACCCAGTTTGATGTAAAGAAAGACCATTACATTGTCAATGGATCTCATGAGGCGATTTAAGGGGCAAGACACATTGGGTGGATTCTTTAAAAAATGTGTTCTCTGTCCTGAGTGTGAGAATCCTACAACAGAATTCCATGATAATCCAAAAAAGCAAACAATAGGTAATTCTTGTAAAGCCTGTGCTACCAAGACATGCTTGACACACATAATCCTCCACACATTCATTCTCAGAAACCCACCTGAGAATAACAGTGGTACAGGAAAGAAAGAAAAGGAAAAGAAAAATAGAAAGGGCAAAGATAAGGAGAATGGTTCTGTATCCAGCAGTGAGACACCACCACCAAATGAAATCAGTCATCCTCCACATGCTGTGGAAGCAGAGGAGGATGATGATTGGGGAGAGGATACAACTGAACTCAGAGGCCTAGCATGGATGAAATCAGTGACCACACAAAAGTTCTAAGACTCAGTGATGATTTGGAAAAAAACTGTAGTAGAATGTGTCGATATCTGTTGGATTTTGGTAAGAAAAAGAAAGAAGAGGGTATCATTGACTCATTGGACAAAGAAATTGTTGCAGAAGCAGAGAGGTTAGGTGTAAAAGCCATGGGCCCTCTTGCTCTAACTGAAGTTCTTTTTAAGGAGAAGATTAGAGAACAAATTAAGAAATCCGGGTGCCATTTCTTAACATTTTGTCACAATAGCAAAAAATGCTCAGGGTTTCGTGGTTTGGAGTGTGTGATGGCAGTGCATCAAACTCAGCTCCTCTCCGAGATTCCACATATCTTAAAGGAAATGTATGAAGCAGACCTTGTAGAGGAGGAGGTTGTCATCAGTTGGTCAGGAAAGGCCTCTAAGAAATATGTCTCAAAAGAACTTGCCAAAGAGATTGGTGTTTTGACAGCAGAACCATTTATAAAGTGGGTGAAGGAGGCAGAGGAAGAATTTTCTGGTGATGAAGAAGAAGATAAGAACACTGAGGTGGTCTACTCAAGACTGCCAGTGTACCAGAAGTTGAAACTGTGAAGTCTGACAACAAGGATGATGACATTGATATTGACGTCATTTAAAAGAATGGATGTAACCTAGCTTAACAGGGTAAGACTGCAAATTTTTCTCCATTATCAGTCAGAAGTGCAACATGTATGTGTAAAAGCTGAAATGGCTTAACATCATGCTACACTTTACACTAAAAATCTATTACTGTGAGTGATCTGTAATTAAGCCCAATGAGACATCTAGGATGTCCGTATACACATCAGTGAGCAGATGTCATTTGCTTATTTATAGCATGTTTCTTTTGGAAAAACTTGTGGTGGACACATTTGGATCACATTTATACAGTTATAAAAATAAAGATTTGATTTTGGTCATTCTTCAGATTTTGGGCTCTGAATGACTTAGCTAAAGTAATTGGTTCCTTTTAAAATGTTGTGCCATCATTTAACCAAATATTCCGGGGAGCTTGGTAGATTGTGTTAGGTGCTGAAACCATTCAGGGGTTTTCAGCAGAATGTAAACAAGCTTGTTTGTGATGACCCTATTCAGCTGTTAAATCTAGTACTTTGGAATTTTTAGTCCCTCCAATTGGTATCCAGTAATTCTTTTGTGCTGAGTTAGATTGATAATCGAATGACATCATGCTGAAAAAAATAAAAATGACCTGAGTGTCCTTTAAATAATTTTTAAGAACTAGTTTTGAAGCTTGGAGTTGTGGTTTTTCAGTTCATGTACACTATCTCCAAATTATAGTCTTTGGTGTCATGTACATTACATGTTGGATGAGCTGGGGAAAAATTCTTACGTTAACATGTAAGAATTTTAATGTGTATGTAGTGGTTGCTTTGCATCAAGAGAAAACTCAAACTTTGAGGTGTGATTAAATAATAAACTGTGATTTTATTGGGGGGAAATAGAAAAAATAAATAAAAGACATAGAGTGATAAAATGTGTAGTGTTATGATTTGGAAGTGAGGTATCCCCAGAAGATTGAGAGGAAATGATTGGGTTGTGAGAGTCTTAACCCAATCAGGGAATTAATCCCCTGATGCAATTAACTGAGTGGTAACCGAAGGCAGGTGAGGTGTGACTGGAAAAGATAGTCACGGGGTATATATTTTGTATCTGGTGAGTGGAGCCTCTCTCCCTGCTTCCTGATCATCATGTGAGCCACTTCCCTCCACCATACTCTTCTGCCTTGATGTCCTACCTCATCTCAGTCTCACTTCAAGCTCAGAGGAATGGAGCCAGCTATCTGTACACTGAGAACTCTGAAACTGTGAGTCCTCAAATAAACTTTTCCTCACCTAAAATTGTTTCTGTTTAAGTCTTTTAGTCGCAGCAGCAGAAAAGCTGATTAAAACAAATGGGAAAACGAAAGACTTCTCTATCTAGCTTAAAATAATTCACTTCTAAGGATGCACATAGTCTGAATATAGAAGAATGGGGTAAGATATTTCATGCCAATGGAATCCAAAAGGAAACTTGAGTAGCCATGCTTATATTAGAACAAATCACCTTTATTTAAAGCAAAAGCAATAAAACATAAAGGTCACTATATAAGAAAAATGGGCAATATGGCAAGAGGAAATAAAAATTTTAAATACATATGTACCCAATATTGAAGCATTGAAATATAAAAACCACATATTAATAGACCTAAAGGAGAGAGAAAATCCAATATAATAATAGTAGGGAGCTTTAACATACAACATTCAGTTATGAACAGATAATAAACATAGAATATCAACAAAGAAATAACTGAGGTAAATTGAGCCCTAGAACAAGTGAACTTACAGACATCTATAGAATAATGCACTTTTCAAAAGTACATGAACATTCTCCAGTAGAGTTCACATGATAGTTCTCAAAATAATTTCTACATATTGTGAAAACTGAAAACATGTGAAGTATCTTAACATGCGAAGTATCTTTATTTGTATTGCATGATCACATGCAATACAAATAAAAATCAATTATAAGAAAAAGCTTTGAAACTATACTAATGCATGGAAATTAAACAGTTTACTCTTAAACAACCAAGATGAACCCTAGAAGAAAATAAAAAAGACTTATTGATACCAACAAAAATAGCAAATCCTTTACCATACTCAGTATGAAAAAGAGAAAGACCCCAATCAATGAAATCAGAGATGGAGAGATATTACAACCAATACCACAGAAATAGAGGAGATCATTATATATTATCATAATTGTAAAAATTTGATATCCTGGGAAAAATGATCAAGATACTGAACCACACAATAAGAATGAATGATGAAGAAATAGAAATTCTGAACACAAAACAATATCTTCCAGGAAGGAATCATAGTAAAAAGTACTTTGAAGGAAATGCTCAGTACCAAATGATTTCACTGCTGAATTCTAGTGAATTATCTGAACTAGATACCAAGAAATAATATATGCATGTCAATAAATATGGCAGAACACATCAACAGAAAAAAAGGGAAAAACCATATGATCATTTATGTAGATGCAGAAATGGCTTTGGTAACATTCAGCATTCCTTCACAATAAAAACTCTTAACAATTTGGTATTAAAGGAATATACCTCAAAATAGTAAAACAAATACATAATGAAGATTGAACTTCATACTGAAGTTTAAATGTTTTCTGTGAAATGTTTATTTGGATTAGATTATTTCACTTAGTATGATAGTCTCCAATTCCATCCATTTACCAGAGAATGCCATAATTTCATTCTTCTTTATGACTAAGTAATATTCCACTCTGTATATGTACCCTATTTTCTTTATCTATTCATCTGCCTAAGGGCACCTAGGTTGGTTCCATAGCTTAGTTATTATAAATTGAGCTGCTATAAACATTGATATGGCCGCATCACTCTATTATATGGATTTTAAGTCCTTTGTGTATAAACCAAGGAGTGGGATAACCGGGTCAAAAGGTGGGTTCATTCCAAGTTTTCTGGGGAATCTCCATACTCCTTTCCAGAGTGGTTGCACCAATTTGCAGTCCCACCAGCAATGTATGAGTGTGCCTTTTTCCCCACATTTTTTGCTGCTTGTATTCTCAATAATTGTCATTCTGACTGGAGTGAGATGAAATCCGAGTGTAGTTTTAATTTGCATTTCTCTAATTGCTAGTGATGTTGAACGTTTTTTTAGGTATTTGTTAACCATTTGTATTTCTTCTTTTGTGTAGTGTCTGTTCAGTCCCTTTGCCCACTTATGGTTTGGGTTATTTGTTTATTTGGTGTTAAGTTTTTTGAGTTCTTTATATATCCTGAAGCTTAATGCTTTGAGTTCCAAGTAGTAAAGATGTTCTCCCATTCTGTAGGCTCTCTCTTCACGCTCTTGATTATTTCTTTTGCCATGAAGAAGCTTTTTAGTTTGATACCATCCCATTTATTGATTCTTGATTTTACTTCTTGCTCTTTAGTAGTCTTGGTGAGGAATTTGTTTGCTAAGCTGACATGATGGAGACTTGGGCCTCTTTTTCTTCTAGTAACTGCAAGGTTTCTGGTCTAATGCACAGGTCCTTGATGTCAGGGTCTTAAGCCCCCTTGGTCTTCTTGACCAGCGGCAAGGGAAGGGGACTCTCCCCAACAAGGTTAGATCAAGATAGGTAAGGCCGACTGACCGCCCGCTCCCAGCCCTCCGGGCAGAGGACAATCAGACATGTCAGGGAGACCCGTCACAGCAGGAACTCGTTTATTGAGGAAATCACACAGCTTTTATGTAGGTGGAGGCTAGGCAGGAACCAATCAACTTAAAGGTCAGCAAGGCACGGGGATTCATGCAGGTGAGAGTCCCATAGGACTATATGGCAAGCACGAGCTGATCACCTTCATGGAACTGTTGTTAACCAATCCCTGAGGGTGGTCCAATTTATCCTCATTAACCTTTAAAACCACCTTTGAGGCCTTGATCTTGCTCACTCACCAGGGAGTAAGGAGTCAGCCTGAGTTAGTTAATGTGTCATTAGTCCCAACACCTTGATCCATGTTAAGTTGAGTTTTGTGCAGGGTGAGAGATAGGAGTCAAATTTCATTTCATTATATATAGATTTACAGTTTTCCCAGCACCATTTGTTGAACAGGCTATCGTTTTCTCCAATGCATGTTTATGGAAGCTTTATGTAGCCTGAGATAACTGTATTTATGTGGTTTTGTCTCTGTGTTTTCTATTCTGTTCCCTTGGTCTTCATTTCTGTTTTGTTGCCATACCATGCTGTTTTTGTTACTATAACTCTGTGATATAATTTAAGGTCTGGTATTGAGATGCCTCCTGCTTCACTTTTATCACTAAGGATTGCTTTGGCTCTTCTGGGCCTCTTATTTTTCCAAAAGAATTTCATGACTGTTTTGTCTCTTTCTGTGAAGAACATCATTGAAACCTTAATAGGAATTGCATTAAATCTGTATATAACTTTTGGTAGTATGGCCATTTTGACAATGTTAATTCTGCCTATCCAAGAACATGGGAGATTTTTCCATCTTGTAAGATCTTCAATTTCTTTCTTTAGAGTTATGTAGATTTCATTGTAGAGTTCTTTCACCTCTTTTGTTAGATTCCCAAGTATATGTTTTTTTTGAGGCTATTGTAAATGGGATGATTTTCCTGATTTCTCTTTCAGCTCATTCATCACTGATGTAAAGGAACATAATTGATTTATGGGTTTTAATTTTATATAGTGCACTTTGCTGAATTCATTTATGTGTTCTATAAGTTTTCTAGTGGAGTTTTTTGGATCTTTTAAATATAAAATCATATTGTTGGGAAACAAGAATCGTTTGAGATTGTCTCCTATTTATATTCCTTTAATTTCTTTCATTTGTTTTATTGCTCTCCCTAGGGACTCGAGGACTCTGTTGAAAAGGTGGTGAAAGAGGGCACCCCTGTCTTATTCCAGTTTTTATAGTGAATGCTTTAAATTTTTCTCCATTAGGAATGATGTTGGTCTTGGGTTTAGCCTATATAGCTTTTACAGTGTTGAGGTGTGTTCCTACTATCCCTATTTTTCTGCAGTTTTGAACATGAATGGGTGTTGTATTCTGTCAAATGCTTTCTCTACATCTATTGAGGTAATCATGTAATTCTTGTCTTTAAGTCTATTGATGTGATAAATTATGTTGATTGATTTCCATATGTTGAAATAACCTTTCATCCCTGGGATGAACCCCACTTGATCATGGTAAATGATCTTTTTAATATGCTTTTGTATGTGATTTGCCAGTATTTTATTAAGAATTTTTGCATCTATGTTCATCAGGAATATTGGTATGAAATGTTCTTTCCATGATGTGTCTTTGTCTGGTTTTGGAATCAAGGTGATACTAGCTTCATAGAATGAGTTTGGAAGGGTTCCCTCCTTTTTATTTCAGGGAATGATTTGAGGAGGATTGGTGCTTGTTCTTACTTAAAGATCTTGTAGAACCTGGTTTAGAATCTTTCTGGTCCTGGGTTTTTCCTGATTGGTAGGCTTTTGATGTTCTCTTCAACTTCGTTGTTTGAAATTGATCTGTTTAAATTATGTAGATCCTCCTGATTCAATTTGGGAAGGTTGTATGTTTCTCAAAATTTGTTCATGTCTTTGAGATTTTTTTATTTTATTACAGTATAAATTTTCAAAGTAGTTTCTGATTATTTGTCTGTATTTCAGTAGTATCTATTATGATATTTCCTTTTTCATTGTAAATTTTAGTAATTTGAGTTTTTTCTCTCTCTTCATTATCTGGGTTAAGAATTTATCAGTTTTATGTTTTCAAAATATCAACTTTTTGTTTTGTTGATTTTTTTATTGTTTTTTGTTTCAATTTAATTGATTTCAGCTCTTATTTTAATTATTTCCTGTCTTCTACTGCTTTTGGTATTGATTTGATCTTCTTTTTCTATGGTTTTGAGATGTAATGTTAGTTTATTTGTTGTCATTCTATTCTTTTAATGAATTAGCTCAATGCAATGTACTTTCTTCTTTTCACTGCCTTCATAGTGTTCTAGAGATTGTGATACGTTGTATCACTCTTCTCATTTACCTCTGAGTATTTTTTGTAGCTCATTCCTGATTTCTTCTACTATCTATTGGTCATTCAGTAGCGTATTATTTAGTCTCCAGGTGTTAGAATAACTTCTATTTTTTTTATTTTATTGATGATTTCTAATTTTATTCCATTATGCTCTGATGGAATGCAAGGTATTATCTCTATTTTTTTCTATTTGCTAAGAGATACTTTGTGACCCAAGATACAGTCTGTTTTAGAGATGGATCCATGTGCTGATGAGAAGAAATTATATTCAGTCATTGATGGATGAAATATTATATATGTCTGTTAAGTCTAAATTATTAATTGTATATTTTAGTTCTATTGATTCTTTATTTAGTTTTTGTTCAGAGGACTTATCCAATGGTGAGAGAGAATTATTAAAGTTACCCAGTATTATTGTGTTATGGTCTCTTTGGTTCTTGAAGTTTGATATACATAGAAGGGTTTGCCTGATATACATAGATGCTGCATTGTTTGGGGCATAAATATTTAAGATTGTTATGTCTTATTGATGTATGAGTCCCTTAAGCAGTATGAAATGCCCTTCTTTGACCATTCTGATTAACTTTGGCTTGAAGTCTACTTTATTTAATATGAGGATAGAAACCCTGTTTGTTTATAAGATCCATGTTAAAGATATTTTTTTTCAACCCTTTTACCTTCAGTCTGTGAATTTCTTTGCCCATGAGATGAATCTCTTGGAGATAACATATTGTTGGGTCTTGTTTTTTAGTACTATCTCCCAATCTATATCTTTTGTTTGATGATATTAGGCTATTTACATTCAATGTTATTATTTATTATTATTAATAAAGATATGATTTTTATTCCATCATTTTGATTTATTACTGGCTTTCAAAATTTGAATTAGGTTCTCCTTTGATTGACTATTCCTCTATTGTAGTTCCTCCCTCTACTGACTTTCTCTTTTATTTTGCATTTCTTCTTCATGAAATATTTTATTATGTTTTGTAGAGCAGACTTTCTAGTTGTGAATTATTTTAACTTTTGTTTATCATGGAAGATTTTTACTTCATCATCAATTCTGAAGCTTAATTTTGTTGGGTTTAGTATTCTTTTCTGACATCCATTTTCTTTCAAAGATTGATATATATTATTACAGGACATTCCAGCTTCAGGAGTCTGGGTTGAAAAATCAGTTGGATCCAGATCGGTTTCTTTCTAAGCATAGTTTATTGTTTTTCTCTGGTAGATTTTAAAATTATATGCTTATTCCGTGCCTGTTAGGCATTTTTATAATAATGTGCCTTGGTCTGGGTCTGTTATAATTTTGCATTTTTGGGGTCCTATAAGCCTCCTGTATCTTATTTTTCATTTCATTCTTTAGGTTTGGGAAATTTTCTGATATTATTTCATTGAAAAGTTTATGCATTCCTTTGATTTGTATCTACAAGTCTTCATCTATCCAAATAAATCTTAAATTTGGTCTTTTCAGATTATCCCATATTTCTTGGAAGTCCTGTTCATGATCTCTTAATATCTTTTCTCCATGGTCAACTTTATTTTCAAAATTATATATTTTGTATTCATCGCCTGCAACTCTGTCTTCCAAGTGATCTAGTCTGTTGGTTATACTTTCCATTGAATTTTTTATTTGGTTTACTGAGTCCTTCATTTCAAATATTTCTGCTTAAATTTTTTTTCTGAATCTCTATCCCTTTACTGACTGAAGTGGTCTTTCACTTTCTATATTTCTCTCTGATGTTACTCATTACATCATCCTTTACTTCACAGATCAGTTTAATTATGCACATTCTAAACTCCTTGTATAACATTTCTTCCACTGTGACAGTGATGGTTTCTGTTATTGGCGTATTGTGGTTTGTTTGGTGTGATTTGTTTTTTTTTTTTTTCATGGTGTGTGTGTGTGTGTGTGTGTGTGTGTGTGTGTGTCTACTCATCTAACAGTATGGCTCTGAGGCAGTATAGTTTCTACCCTATAGACTTATAGTGTCACTGAAGGTTTCCACTACCTAACCATTCAGGGGGAGATAAATAATAATTATAACCAATGCAAATAATATACAGCATTAAATCAAATAATTCCTGCTAGGATATCTACATTGTTATCACAATAAACAGAAATGATATGATTAGATATTGCCTACAATAAAAACAGTAAATTTGCAAAATCGTTTACAGCTTCAAATGTTAGACAGGGAAAGAACAGAAGTGGGGTAGGATATGATGATTCTGATGGAGGAAGAAAGAGGATAGAAGTAAAAAATTAAAGAGTGAAAGAGAGAACAATATATATTGACTGTTAGCAGAGGAAAAGAGTGAACAAGATTCAAGGGAAATAGATAAGTGAGAGAAAATATATATAAAATAAAATTTTAAAAAATAAAATATAAAAAATGAAAATCAAAACTTAAATAGACTAATCAAACTCCTTAGTCCTGAAAAACACTGATCCATGAAAAATAACTGGTTTCAAAAATGCTATAAATGAGAAAAGAAAAAATATGAATATAAATAAGTGCTTGTGGACCTTTAAGGTCACAATTAAGCAGAGAAAAGTATAGAGAGGAAAATAAAAGATCTTGATGAAAAGTTATTCCAATGGAGTTGAAAAGATTCTCAGCTTCCTTTCTCTGGAGCAGTTAGGTGGGGTTGTCTGGAGTACAATGCTTGCTTCTCCCTCAGGGTGGGGTTGCTGGAGTGAAAGAGGTAATGCCATAGGCAGAACTCCTGGAAGGGGGGCAGTTTAGACTAAGTTAGCTCCAGGCTCTTTGCTGGATGCCAGTTAGCCTGGAGATATTAAATCAGTGTACCTCCAGAGTCCAACACTTGCTGGTCTATGCTGGAAGACTGTACCCCAAGGTCTTCCCTGGATTCCACTCATGTGGTAGAGGAGTCAATTCTTAGTCCACTATTTCACCTGTGGATCCCAAGTTTCCTGGTCTCAGGTTCAGTCTCCAAACTCAGTCTCTCACTCCCCAACTCTTTTGAATAACCAGCTAGACACCTCTCTCCCTGCCAGTCTCCTGCAAGCCACTGTATTAGAGGAGGCAGCAAGGGGAGTCAGATGGGTTTCCACAACCAACTGTTCCCAGTGTAAACCTCTCTCCATGTTTAATATTCTCCTGGTCACTTAGGCACACTATTGTGCAGTGTGGGTTTTCCAGGCCTATAATTTGGGCTAGACTCAGGTTTTCCAGGACTTGGCTCCCTTAGCTGCTGGTCCCCATGCCACGGTTGCAAAATGGTTACTTCCTCTGTCCTCCCCCTTACAGGAGAGATGTGGTTTATTTCAAGTATAAAGCTATTGTGCAGTGTGCCTTTCAGTTTTGTATGGCAGTGTCTTTGATAACTAAACTCTGTACCTAGACATGCCTCAGTCTAGGGTTGTGGATTCCTTTAACTTCCTTGTCCTCCACTGTGCTCAGGGAGGGACTGCTCTGGGTGGTGACTTCTGCTGCTGCAGCAGCAGCTGTGGCACTGGAGACTTCTTACTTATTTTATTATATTCAACCTCCTGAGTTCCCAATCTGCTTTGAATGTCCAGTATTAAATTCCAGTAAAGTCCTTCCCCTCTTTTTTTCCATTCATTCACCTTGCTGATAAGTTGCCTGTCTACTTTCTTGGTTTCAATGCACAGAGCAGCCAGGAAGATAACCTGCTCTTTTTCACCATCTTGAAACCTCTCAAACGTAATTTTTAATTTGCAAGAAATAAGCAACCAATGAAAACTGTTCCTGAGGAATCCCAGGCAGACATTGGATTTACCAGATAAGACTTTAACCCAGATATTTGACATTTATGTATTAGTTACATACATTCTAAAAAAAATGATTGCACAAAACATTAAAAATATCAGTTTGAGCCAGGAACAGTGGCGCAAGTCTATAATCCCAGGGGCTTGGGAGGCTGAGACAGGAGGATCTCTAGTTCAAAGCCAGCCTCAGCAATGGTGAGCAACTTAGTGAGACCTGTCTCTAAATAAAATACCAAAATAGGGCTGGGGATGTGGAGTGCCCCTTAGTTCAATCCCCCGTACAAAAAAATAAAATCTATCTATCTATCTATACATATTCATAGTATGAATATGAAACTGACTGTAGCTCCAAATGAGAATTAGATATTATAACAAGTAACACAAAAATATCATCAGAATTTTTTGCAGATGAGATGAAGAAGACTGAATCCCTTAATGAAATTTTTTTTATGCATTTTGGCAATTTATTTCTTTCAGTGATACTGTGTGCTTTTATTGTACAAGAATTTCCCATGATTCATTTAAAATATCTTTAAACTATTTAAACGTATTTGTTCATTTTTAGAACATACAGTTATAATTTTGTCACTGTGTATCATTTGAGTTCATTCTTGCTTGGTTTTGTTTTAAGGATAACTCATGATTTTCTGTAATATAATCAGGACTTCTGCAAATAAATACTACAACTGGTTTCTTTTCAATTCTTTCATTTTTTGGTCTATAGTACAATTATAAATTAGAGAGAAAAACATCTCTGTTTTATTCAACATTGTAAAGGAGGATATATTTAATATTTCTCCTTTAAATATGTTAACTCCCATTTTTCAATAAATGTCCTTTATGATATTTACTAAATTCTCCTTTATTCCTTATTTGCCTAGAACTACTAGCATGGATAAATGTTGAAATTGCCAATGCAATTTATTTGACAAATTGACAAACCAGTATGTAGTTAGGCAGCATAGTTATGAGCTGCTAAACTTTGTGCTGACGGGCAGTGGACCACATATACAGTCCCATTAAATTATATTGCTTAGTCATCCTCTATCTTAGTTTGTGCAAATACACTCCATGATGTTCACAAGATGACAATATTCTCAGAACAAATCTCAGGTTGTTCCATGAAAATATAACCCTACAAAAGTGAATTCTCCAGTTTTCCTTTGATCTAATGCTACTGTTGTATAATATAGCAGGATATAGAAGTACTACAACCATTTTCAAGAATCAACTCTGCATTTTGACTGTTTTTATATTTAGTAATATTATTATAATATGAATATCATGTATGATTATAAATCTGTGTATGAAATGTTTTTTCTCCTGAGAAAAATGTCCTGTAAGAGGAATGATTTTGTACAGGTCATAAATATTAAACATAGTTCTCCAGAATGGTCAGTCAGATCCATGTGTTCTTTAGCTTTCTGGGGTATTGAGTATTTTATTTTTTATTGAGATTTTTTGGTGATTGAGAAAATCTTACATTTATTATCAGCTATACAGTCTATACAGGCAGTTATAAGTATGTGCATATGTATACATATGTGTGCATACAGACATATAATTTTATACCTAAATAAATGTGTTTGGTTTTTTTATTGATTTACATTTGTTTTATTTTCCCATGGACTTAAGTAAACATAATGTCCTTAACTATTTCAATGTAATACAAATACATAAATGTTTAAGATACTAGCAAGCACTTATTGCCAGCCTAAGTTTCAATCCAATTTAAAAATAGAGCAATTCAGACATGTTTTCCCCTACTTTTCCTACAAGTTATATTTTAATAAAAATTTTCAGACAGACATCATTACCCTATGTACATGTATGATTACATGAATGGTATGAATCTACATCGTGCACAACCATAGAAACAAAAAGATGTACCTCATTTGTGTACAATGAATCAAATTGCAATCTGTAAAAACAGAAAATAATTTAAAAAATTTTTTCATAATTCTGAGAACTATATATTATGTTGGTATCACATGATTTAATACATATACTTCTGAAGGGATAATTTCTACTTTAATGTTCTACTTGACAAATAAGCAAGCAAACTATAAATAAGTATTTTATTATCAATGAAAGGACATTTTAGAGTGCAACCTTTTCATACACATTCAGACATAAAATTCAGCGCTGAATGTTGTTGAACTTTTTATGTTCGCTAAAGCCATGAATACATAAAAAAATCTGCAAAGAAATTTAGAACAGTTTTGCTGGTCTTATCATTTAAGTAGCATATAATTTATGTTTATTTCATGTAATTACAGCTTTTGGTGATGTTCCATAATTTAAAGCATATTTATGATAGCTGTATCTATCCCATGTGCCAAGTCACGTAAAACATGAAGCATTTCATCAGATGATGCTTTGCCAAAGACTATTCTAAAAGTTAATGAGTTTACTTTTCTTACATTTTTCAGTTTCTTGAAGACTATCTTCTGTTAGGGTTTTTCTTAGTTTTTGCAGTAAGCATCTCATATAACCCATTCTAGCTTCATATTTCCATCTTCCAGAAATGCTCGTAAGTCTAAAATTAGTAATTCATCTCTTACAGTCACTTTCATGGTTCACACTATTCATGATACCCAAAGGCATGCTTACTATTTCAAACCATAATTTCAAGAGTAAGGATCATTAATGATACTTAAATTGTGAACAACAGAACCCTACTAAAATGATATCTTATGCAGAATAAAATTTGGTAATATGTAGAATCACCTTGGACCCTATCCAGAAGGCATTAACTACGGAAGCACTCTACTAAAAATATCTCATTACAAGATCATTTCTCTTTCAACATGATTTTCTTTCACAGAATTAACATTGTATTTCTAAAGTTTATTTAAGTCAGTTTCAGAACTACATCAATAAAGTTTGAGACAAACTGAAAAAGAAATAGGCATCAAAACATATCCTAAACTTTCAGTCCAGAGAAGATGACATAAACTCTTTACTCCCTACTCTATCTCAGTAATTTTAATGATAAACTCAGGAAACAACACAACCAAAAGAAAATTCTGAATGGTGAAAATAGGAAAGCAACTGATGTGGAACCCAATCACAATAACAGATGTTCCACCTCAATGCAGCAACATAAGAATATAACCCAGACCTGGAACTTTCTAACTTCAAAGTAGCAAGATCTCTCCCTGGATCAAATGGTCATTAAGACAGCAATGGACATCAATACAGAGAATTGGACAGAAACTCTGTTGGGACTAATGACACGTTAACTAACTCAGGCTGACTCCTTACTCCCTGGCGAGTGAGCAAGATAAGGCTCAAAGGTGGTTTCAAAGGTTAATGACAATAAATCGGACCACCGTCAGGGATTGGTTAACAACAGTTCCGCCAATGTGATCAGCTCCTACTTGCCATATAGTCCTGTGTGAACCACTGCCCCCTGCCTTGTTGACCTTTAAGCTGATTGGTTCCCACCTAGTCCCCACCCTACATAAAAGCTGTGTGATTTCCTCAATAAACCAGTTCCTGCTGTGACTGGTCTCCCTGATGTGTCTGATTATCCTCTGCCTGGAGGGCTGGGAGTGGGCAGTCAGTCAGACCTACCTATCCTAGTCTGACCTTGTTGGGGAGTGTCCCCTTCCCTTGACACTGGAAAGAACAAGGGGGCTTAAGACCCTGACAAAACTCCACAGAAATTCACAGGAAGGGAAAAGTGCTCTGCCTATCTGCAGATCTGGAGCTTCTATCCAGAAACTGTTGGCACTTGCCATTGGGATCCTGCCACAACAATCAAAGAACATCTTCATCACCAAGAGCCTGAGACTCCAGCCATCTAGTACCGCTATGCAGTCAGGCAACTTTTGCAGGAAGTGCACTCTCATCAGGCCCAGAGGGCCTGCAAATTCCACCCTCTCCTTTGAACATCAGGCTGTCTCCTAGGGAAAATCTGTTTACACCCTCAAACATCAGTATCCAGGATAACTAGTACTTCCAGCTCCAACGGAAAAGCCAATCAGACAAAAATAAGAATGCAAAGCCCCTGAGAATTGTTATATTTAAAACCACAATCCACAGCAGTGGACTAGGATCTGCTTGCTAAACCAAGTAAGAGGACTGCCTGCAAAATAAAAGATATAAATAAGCCTCAAGAGTCCTACCCGAATGAGAAGATCTAAGTAATACAATCAAACATGAGTCAATCATTCTATATTTGTCAATCCACAAATAATAACTAATAAGGACTTGCTTTTTACTTTTCCCCTAAGTACCCAATCAAGACAGAATTTCTCCCAGGCTCTAAAGGAAGCCTCTACAAATTTAAAAGAATTGAAATTATACAGAACATGTTCTCTGACCATAAAAAAATCAAACTAGAAACTAATAATGACAATGGGAAGATTTTTAAGTGCTTGGAAATTAAACAACACTCTTTTAATTAATCCAGCTGTGAAGGAAAGTCTCAAAAGAATTAAAAAGTAATACATAATGCTGATTGAAAATGAAAATACAAAATACTACAATTGGTAGGACACAGCCAAAACAGGACTGGGTAAGATATTGTAGTAGTAAGGGTTTATAGTGGTCTCTTTATACACACAGAATATATTCCAAGATGCCAAATGAAAAATCAAAAAAACTGAGTAGTATGAACTCTGTAGTCTAATATCATTTCCATCTTAGCTAAGCACTTATCACAGTATACAGTTGTAACTTTTGCAGTTTGAGGTACAACAAAAAATCAGTATACATTTCATTTTTCTTCTTCAAAATTTCACAGATTTGTTCTTAAGAAATTTGGCATATCATTCTTTGTCTTTATTCATTAAGGGAAGAACTCACACACTCTGCAATTTCTCTTTGGCCTATTTGTATAAGCAGCATCACTACTTGTGCACATTGCAGCCATCATTAGGTAAGACAAGTGTGCTCAAACACCAACTCTGCGATCTCAGTAGATCTGACACTCCAGCCAGCTTCTGGGGGAATAATGGGTGGGTAGCCCACATGGCATGGGTATGTGGGACTAAAGGGTGATCCAAGCACTGTGCAAGACAGAATGGACTGGCAGAGATGTCTTCATATGACTCAGAACTCAATGCAATTTGAAGCTCATGTTTTATTTTCGAATTTCCTGTTTAATTTTTAAATAGTAGTTGAAGGCGAAGCAGCAGATAAAAGAGGTAGGCTCTGCTGTAATTTTTGTGTTTGTAACCACTCTTGAAGAAAGCTAGTCTAAATAATGTGTAGACTCAATATATATGTGATTATATGAATTTGTATAATTTCTCTATAGAGAGCTGGGGAGATAGCTCAGTTGGTAGAGTGCTCACCTCACAAGCACAAGGCACTGGGTTCAATCCCCAGCACTGCAAAAAAAAAAAAAAAAAAAAAAAAAAAAAAAATCTCTATAGAAACTGCTTTATAAAATTTTAGACAATATAAAGTGGATCTATTTTATCATTTATTACCATAGAAATCATGTTATTCTGCGCAAATATTTTATTTTTAACCTCCTTACCGCTTGCCTGCCTTATTCTTTCCTTCCCTCATTATTTCATCCTTTCTTTCTGCAATTTGCCAACCATTTTCACATCTTTCCAGGTTTACTTGTGTTATGTTTGTGCTTTATTCAATTTTGTCACATGAGGCTATGTGTGTGTGTGTCATCCATCACACTTAAGATACAGAAAAATTCCCTCTCTGTATTAGTTCTTTCAGGCTGCTTTAAGAAAAGATAGAATAGAATGGCTTGTGAATAATGAAAATTTATTGTTTACAATTCCAGAGGTTGGTAAGTCCAAGGTCAGGGTTCCATTATGATTGGATTCTGAAGAGGAACCTCATCTGGGTTGCTGACTGATGATTTCTCATTGGGTCCTCACACAGTGGAAAGGAGAGGCAGCTCCTTTGGGTCTCTATAACAGCATTAATCCTACTCCTGAGGGTGGAACCATCACAGCTTCATTACCTCCCCAGAATGCCACTTTGAATACTGTAATTCTAATAACTAATATTTGACATATGAACTGGGGGGGGCATAAATATTCAGGCTAGAACAATCATAAAAATTATTCCGATTCCCCTTTTATAATGACACCTACCTCCTACCCATATACTTCCTAAAGCCCTGGCAACCACCATTCTCTTCCCTTCTTTATAATTTTGTCATTTCATGAACATTATATAAATAAAATTATATAGTAAGCAACAGTTAGGAATTGGCCGTATAAAAAGTAAACCTCAGCAGAACATCTTTGAGATGAATCAAAATTCCTTTGCACTTTAGTTAATTCATTCCTTCTTATTGCTGAGTATAACTTCATGGTATAGATATACCACACTTTGTTTATCCAATTACCAGTGAAAGACATCTGGGTACTTTACCTTTTGTGCTATCATGAATAAAACTGGTAACTATACGGTGTGCATGTTTGTGTGTGAATATGTTTTCTTTTTCTCTGAGATAAATGTTCAACAGTACAATTGTTGTGACTTACAGTAGTTGCTTTTTTTAATTTATAAAAAAATACCATCTATCATATGGAATTTCTGTACCAATCAAAATGTCTTATCCTTCATTTTATGTTAACAAATCTGATAAATTTGTGAAGTTACATCACCTTGTAGTTCTAATGTGCATTTCACCAAAGGCTACAAACATGGAACATGTTTTCAGGTTTTCATTTCCATCTGTACATTCTCTTTTGGTATGGATGCCTCTTTATAACTTTTCTTTATTTTTACTTAGGATTTTCCTAATGTGGCATTTTTACAACAGTTTATATATTCTACAAATTAGTCCATTTACAGATAACTAGTTTACAAAATATTTTCTTCTGGTCTCCAGCTTTGCCTTGTCTTTTCTTTTCTTTGTATAGGGACCTTAAGCAAATCAAAAATTTTAATTAATTAATTTACCTTTTAATTGTGTTTGTCTAGTTGTAGATACCAAAGATGTCCCTTTTGGGTTTTTATTTGATTTTGTCTTATGAATTTAAGAGTTTAGCATTTTTCATTTGGGCTTATAAACTCGTTGAGTTTTTTTTTTCCTTTGCCTAATTGCAGTGGCCAGACATTTCAATGCTATATTCATAGCATTTGTGTGTGGGCTGGGGCTACAGCTCAGTGTTAGAGTGCTTGTCCAGCATGTCCAAGGCCCTTGCTTTCATTTCAAGTATCACAAAAAACAAAACAAAGAATTGTGGGAGAGATATCAATGCCTGTACCACACTTTTGAGGAATGTGTTCAGCTTCGTGTTGTTATGATGATGGCTCCAATTTTGGTTTTGTTTGCATATTTTAGTAGATACACCTTATCAAGTGGAAATATTTCCCCTCTACTTCTATTTTACTGAAAGTTTTCATCATCAATAGGTGTCGGGTTTATCAAATAATTTGTATGAATCAATTGTTATGATCTTGTCATTTTACTTCTTTACATTATGGATTATATTGATTTTTTCAGATGTTGAACTATAAATAAATCCTACTTGTTCTAGTCAGCTTTTCTGCTACTGTAACTAAAGGACCCAACCAGAACTGTAAAGAAAATAAATGTTTATTTAGAGCTTTAGAGGTCTTAGTACATAGACAGTTGGCTCCATTCCTCAGGGCTCCAGGTGAGAGGGAAGAGTATGGCAGAAGAGTATGGCGGACAAAAGCAACTCACATGATGATCATAAAGCAGAGAGAGAGTATCTACTCTCCAGATACAAAATATATACCCCAAAGCCATGCCCCCAAATTCTACCTCCTCTAGCTACACCTTATCACTTCAGTTTCCACTCAGTTAATCCCTATCAGGGGATCAATTCATTAAATAGGTTAAGACTCTTACAACCCAAATATTTCTCCTCTGAACTTTCTTGCATTGTCTCATACATGAGTTTTTGGGGGACACCTCACATCCAAACATTAACACTACTTAATCACAAAGTGTAATTATTTTCAAGTGTTGATAGATGCAATTGACTACTATTTGGTTGAAATTCTTTATATTTACATTAGTGAGAGGAACTGGACAGTAGTTTCTTTTTCAAATTTTCTCTTTTTGTAGTTGTAGAAGGACAGCATGCCTTTATTTTGTTTATTTTTATTTGGTGCTAAGGATAGAACTCAGTGCCTCACACATGCGAAGCAAGTGCTCTGCCACTGAGCTACAGCCCCAGCCCCTGGAGAGTAGTTTTCTTGTTTAATGTTTATACAGTCTTTATTTCTGGTATAATAATAACACTCATCTTACAAAATCAGTTTAGAAGAACTATTTCCTTTCCTGTTTTCCTGAATAAATTATATAAAATTTGTGTTAGTCCTTTACATGTTTGGTGGAATTAGCCAGTAGAAAAATATGGCCTT
The DNA here is from genome assembly GCF_902686445.1 of Sciurus carolinensis. Taxonomy (NCBI): domain Eukaryota; kingdom Metazoa; phylum Chordata; class Mammalia; order Rodentia; family Sciuridae; genus Sciurus; species Sciurus carolinensis. Next base: position 96,253,851 of record NC_062224.1, read on the forward strand.
GCTACAGTTTAGATACAACGTGTCCCCCAAAAGCTCAAGTGAAATAATATAAGACAACTTAGAGGTGAAATGATTGGGTTATGAGAGTTTTAACTTAATAAGTGCATTAATCCATTGGAAAGGATTAACTGGGTGATAACTGTGGGTAGGTAGAATATGCAGAAGAAGATAAGACACTGGAGGTATGACTGTGGGGTATATATTTTGTTCCTGGTGAGTGAGAGCTCTCTCTGCTTCCTGTTGTGATGACCCCGGCTGCTTTCCTCTGTGACACCCTTCCACCATGATGTTCTGCTTTACCCTGGGCACAGAGCAATAGCGTTGTCCATCTATGGACCAAGATCTCCGAATCTGTGAGCCCCAGATAAACTTTTCCTACTCTAAAATTGTTATTGTCTGGACTTTTGGTTACCACAGTAAGAAGGCTGACTAAAATAGTTCTGGAGATTCATTTCTCAGGAGCTTTTGAATTACGAATTATATTTACTTGATGGTAATAAGAATATTCACATTATTTATCTTGGTTGAGTTTTGGTAGCTTACAGATTTTGAGGAATTGATCAATTTCTTCTAATTGCTTGCAGTTGTAGTCATTTCACGGCTATAGCATTGCAATGGTATTGCCTGTTTCCTTTCTAAACAGAGTATTGTGTTTTCTCTTTTTTTGTCCTACAAATTTTAATCTTTCTCTTTTGTTAATATCTTTTTCAATTTTACTCATTTTTAAATATCAGCTTTTTCTTTTCTTGATTTTATTATTTTACAATTTTCATTTTTCTGCCCTTTTTTTTCTTTTGTCTGCTTTCATTTGACCTATCTCTACTTTTCTTTAGGATCTATGAATTACAGACTTATGAGGTAAAAACAGACTTACAGAATTACAGACTTAGGTTATAATTTGAAGTTTTCTCTTTTGTATTGCATAGTCATCCTCCCTTACTGATGTTTTCTCTTTCTTCCGGTTCAGTTACCTGCAGTAAACAATTGTCCAAAAGTATTAATAGGAAAATTCCCAAAATAAATGATTCATAAATTTTAAGTTATACACACTTCTGAGTGTCATGTTGAAATTTTGTACCATCCAGCTCTATCCTGCTCAGGATGTGAATCATGTCTTCAGACAGCATGTCCATATTATATGTGACACCCCACTCATTAGTCACTTAACAGCTCTATTATCAGATCCACTATCTGGTATTGCAGTGCTTTTGTTCACGTAAAACTTACTTTACTTCATAACAGCTCCAAAGTGCAAGAGAGGTAATGCTGGTAATTTCAGATTTGCTAAGGAAGAGCCATAAAATGCTTCCTTTAACTGAAAATGTGAATTTATATTGATATTTTGAGAGAAAGATCACAGTCACATAACATTTATTATAGTATATTGTTATAATTATTCTAGTTATTATTATTAATTATTATTTACATAATAGTCATGGCAGTTTATTACAGACATGTATCTTTTCATAGGTTTTTATGTTTAGGAATAGCACAGCATTTGTGGAATTCAGTAGTCTCCACAGTTTCAGCATACACTAGGGGGCTTGGAATGTAATCCTCCTGGATAAGGAGGAACAACTATTAGGTTCAGCTGCTATTTATAATCATGACTAATTCCAATCAATTTATTTTAATCCCTAAATCTAAAAAGCAATTTTTGTTTTTAAAACCTATGATAAAATTCAGTGACAGAGCAGGAGTGTTTAAGATAGCGCCATACAGAAAGGAAGAGGACTGGGGCTTCTCTCATAGGCAAGTATCAGTCTCAGTGTTTGTCTTGAGCAAACAGGAAGAGCAAGGCCACCTTGGAACACACACACACACACACACACACACACACACACACACACACACTTACATTTAAGAGCTCTCTTATTGCTAAAAATGGTCAATATGAAAAAGTGATGGTGAACCATCAGAGAATTTAGATACTCTAGAGATAAATTTCCCAAGTTTAATCTAAGCCTGAATTTGAGAGAAACAGAGAGAAGAAAGGAAGGGAAAGAAATGGATTGGGAAGGGAAGGGAATGAAGGAAGGAAGGGAGCAAGCAGAGGAAGAGAATGGGAGGAAGGTGGGGAAGAAGGGAAGGGATTTTATGCTAAGGAGTGGTAAGACTCCCTGTCAGCCTGGTATTCTCCACCATGCTTAGTATTCTCAAAGTTAATTAAATTTTCCTCCCTGACCCATTGCAGAGGCCTAAATGGACACTATGTGAAATATTTTTTCCAAAATATTGGTTCACAGGAAGATGAATAGCTAATAATAAATTTCAGGTTAGTACTTGAATTTCAACTCCTGCATGTGGAGCTACATAACCTAATCCTCTTTCCTAAGGGCTTGATCAGACTATTCCTTTTAGCTTCACTTAATTACTGTATTTCTGCATACCGCTACAAGTCTAAACCTACATTTTACCCTTAATAGAAATTCCCCTTTAGGATTCTTAGCCTCAGCTAATGGTTCTCTAATTCTTTTTGCCACAAAGAATTATAAAGTGATTGGAATTTTTCTTTCATATCTATTCTCCATTTCTCCTTAGTTTCAATAAACTACAAAAGGCTCACTAATTTTTCTTAACATTTTAGTTATTAATTTTCTCCTTTGTAAAGGTATAATGAATTATGATAGGAACATATTACATTTTTATTAAATTATATTAGTTTCCTGATTTGTAATCTATTTTTAGTCTTTTCTCAATGAAATCAATTCAACATTCTGATGTTATACTACTTTGCATGTATCACACCCTTTTATGAAATTACTGAGTACAATCAATTGAAGTAAAATTTGCATCCCCTAGATCGACTTCATAGGCATCCTGTAATCTGTCCCTAAATCACTCCTATTTTTTTTTCTCTCTCTATTATCCTAGGCTGAATACCTGTAACTCTTCTGTCTTATAACCTTGGCTGATGATATTCCTTCCTCTTAGAATGTCTTTGTTTTGAATAAGGTATATTCCATACTTGTATAAATACATCAAAATAGATTCTACTGTCATGTATACTTAAAAAGAACAATTTTTTAATAAAAGAATGTTTTTGTGTTTCCTCCACTGTTACAAACTCATCTTTAATTTCAGGTTTAACTCTACCTAAAGTCCTCAGGAAAAAGGTTCCTGGACTTTGGTATATAAACCTTTCATATTTTTGAACTTCTTTAGTAAAACTATTATAAAAATACCTTTATATTTGATAGCACTTTAAAATACCATATTTTTATATTTGAGCACAAGCATTCTCTATTTAATCACATATTTTTACAACCTATTTATAGTTACATGGTTAATATTGCTTATTCATTTCAGTTACATTTAGACAGAAGTAATTTGCTGCAACCATCCTAGCCTTTTTGACAATAAAAATCTTATATTTTCTTAGTTTAATATATTTAGTAATTGTAATGATTTTTATTATCATTATAAAACTTTACTAGCATTTATGTTAGTCATTTGTAGCTTTCCTTTGTGAATAGCAATGTTCTCTTTTTTATTGAGGTTTTAGAATTTCATGTGATCCTCCCCCATTTTTGTATGAACTTTTATTACTTAAAAAATGGGCCCTTCCTTCTTGCCATTCTACCAAAAGTTGTGTTCATCAATTTTATTTACTTGGCTTAATTAAATTAAATGGAATTAATTAATATATTTTATGGTACCAGGGATGGAGCCCAGAGGAGCTGAACCACTGAACCACATTTCCAGTGTTATTTATTTTTTGGAGATAGGATCTCCTTAAGTTGCCAGACTGGCCTTGAACTTAGAATCCTCCTGCCTAAGTTTCCCTAGGAGTCCCTGAGATTACCGGCTTTGTACTACCATGTCTGGCTTTATTTAGTTTTTGGTAGTAAACACAGCTTAATAATAGAGTCAGTAGTATGTCCAGTTTTGGTCTCATTAGTATATTTATTTGTCCTAAAGTTGAAAATTCTATCCAGGTTTGATAAATATTCATGTTTTTAAACTCCTGTAGTTGCTTTTTAAAGAACTCTTTCCTCCATCTGGAATTTATTTTAGTAAATGATGTCAGAATAAAAATTGAAACTTCCTTTTTAGAATAGTTGTCTCAATCATACTTTTCAAACTTTTGTTGAAAAGTAAAGATTTTTCTCCTTCAATCTGAGTTGTCTTTTGTAATATATATATTGAGTTATTTATTAGAATTGTCTCTATATTTAAACAATTTTTCACAGTGACCTATTTATTTTCACATATTCTAATATTTAACTTAAGAAACTTGTATGCTTTCAGGTCTAATTTTTTAGCACCTCCCTCTTATCTTTGTATTTGCAACTGTTTAAATTTTGCAGAATGTTTTTTAAAAATGTTTGCTCTTGATAACAGAGCACAGACTTCTCTTTTTCTTTTTTTCTTTTCCTTTTTTTAAATCAAACTAAGTCTGTGCAGCAAGCAAAAACTTAAAGCAAATGAAAGCAGATCGTTTTGGTTGAAAAGTCTGAAACTGTAGTATCAGGACTCCACCACATTCCACCTGAAATATTTTAGGACTTCCGAGACTCTCACATTTAAACCTGTCACTCTAGATTGACTTCAGTATATTTTTAAATAATTCTTCAAAAATTGATTTGAATTTTAGGTAAAATTGCATTAAATTTGTAAATTAACCTGAGCACTATTCATGCTCAGAATTGTGCCTTCTATCCACTGAGTGCCTGTCAGTTACACACCCACCTTTCTTTACCCTCTTGCATTACTATAACCTTTCTCCATTGCCTGCTGATTGGCGTTTTGTCAGTAGAGACAACAGAGGTAACAGAGGAATCCTGTGAGAGATAAGACTGTGTACCTCTTTCATGGCTTGCTACCATAGTGTACGACAACTATCAGTGAATAGAGACCCTAGTAATCTTCACTTCCAGCATAACAAGCTTGGTTCCCTGTCCAACCAGCCCTAGACAACCAGAGTGTTTCCTGGCTTGCAGATTCCTTTCTCCAGCTTCCACCCACTGACAACCAGTAGAGGTTTGTGTCCTTACTAATCCTGATCACCATTTCCCCACTGACAAATCTCAGTTACTACCCTGAGATGACTGAGGATTTCTAACTGCCAGGTTTGACCTGCCAGCCTCCTCCTGAAGGCTTCATGCTACTGGCCAGTCCACAGTTCTTTGGACAACTTTAGATATCAACTTTAGTTAGTTATCAACTTTAGTTAGATAGCATCTCAGTGGATGACGTTCTGATTGACACAACTGCAGGTCTTTACCCTCCAGTCTCATCCCAATGGTACACTGATGAAGAGCTTCTAATTTCTCAGTTCCTGTCCATTAGTTGCCAGTTTATCAGTTAACCCATCAACTGTGGACCTGCTCTGACCAGGGTAACCCAGCAATGTCCCTAGCATCCAATGGCTGCAGTACCACACCCTGCAACAATTTCTAAATTACCACTCTGGGGAAGATGACTCCCTGCCTACTCCATCTTTTCCTCAGCCTTCCAGAAATCTTCAGAGTACATTTTATATTTACTCTTAATAGATAATCCCTTTTAAATTATTAATATTTCATTCTATTAAAACTCTGCTTCTTTAAATCCCTGTGTGACTTTTAACCTCCTAACTAGACATAAACATACAATAATATCATTTTTCCCTCTCCTCCTCTTCGGTCCTTCTCTTCTTTTTCTAAAGGATATGCATCTTTCTAATAACTAAAAAGTTAAAATACTTTTATGCTTTGAAAACATTTTATTTTAATTTTTTTAGTTAGGTAGAATTATTTTATTGTGGAAATATAATGCTGTATCTTTTCTTATATTAATCATGGAATTTCTGTGATATATTTTGTTATAATTTACTGATGCATTAGAAATGCTATTTTTAATATACTGAATTTACATTGTGACATTCGACTAAACTTTTATTATCAAACAATTTTTGTTTATTTTTAAGATATTGTGTATGAGGGATTTTATTATGTGTAAATAATGATTGTTTTGGACTATTTTCTCACCAATATAGGCATCTAGGAAGTAGTTCTTGTCTTTATAAGACAAATATTTTTTTCTTGTATATAAATAAGTAAATAATAGAGAAAGGAGAACTCCTGTGAATGAAAATTTGGAGGTTATCCATCCCTCATAAACCTTCTTTCCACCCTTCCTCTCATGAAGGACTGCTCTATTCTCACTCAGATCTTGATAAAACTATTGAGTATAAAAACAAAGTTTATTTATTATAGATATGTGTGGTCAGCTTTAGGAAGGAAGACAGCAGGAATCCTTACTCCCATTTTCAATTAAAGTACTCACCAGAAACGTACTAGCATATTGATTTATCTTCCTACAAACAAGCATTTCAAGAAAGCAATTCCACATAGTATCTCTTTAGGCCTCTAAAATGGGTCAGGGAAGGATGTTAATTAAATTAAAAATATTCTCAGTACTAAGCCAAATGAGTCCACATCCCTATCTGATTTTCTACTACAGGTTTCCCCAGGGTGCATTCAGCAGTGCTAACTGAAAGGGAAATGAGACAAAGACGGGCAACACAGAAACCAGGTGGCGAGGAGATCCACACGTGAAAAGTTTTGTCAGTCAGGGTCTGACAAAGGCCCTCTCTTGGAGGAATGTGAGAAAGGCAGAAGAACTTAACTCTAGGGTATTTTATAGGGTGGATTTGGACTATGTGCGTAAGGTCCTATGAGCTGCTTGGTTAAAGGTTTGTGGTGGGCTGTTGGGACAAATAAGGAGATGTTTCAGTTGGTGGTTAATGGGAAGGCAGGAAAGGGAAGTTACAGTTTAACTTTTGTTTTCTCTATAAGTGCCCCTCTAGGGCGGAAAGCAAAACTTATTTTATAAAATGGCTGTAAGATCTTATTTTATAAGATGGCTGTACCTAAGCCTTGGATCTAATACTAACCATGATAGATAGTAACAACTTGTGGTCATTGGGTGCTGACAGGGGATGTGAGATCAGTGTCATTATGTGGTGCTTTGTTTGTATTAAATAATTTTATTCCCACAATGAACTTTATAGATAATATGATTCTTCCCATTTTGCAGGTGAAGAAACTGAGTGCCAGGGATACGGATTTCCAAAGTCAGACAAGTAGCCATATGAACTAGAGGATAAAACTCTAGGATATGAATTGGCAGTTTCTAAAATGTGTTCAATGCCTCTACATATAGAAAGCAAAGATCACATTAAACAATGTTAGAAATATGAACATTTCCACGTTAGAAAATCTTCATCCCATCATTGAGTTTGTGTAAATGTGAAAGAACCAAATTTTGGAAGAATTAGAGTCTGAAGAAAATTAAATATCACTTATATTCCCCCTTCCTCCAAACATAAAATACTTTTCTTTCATAGTTGTACAGTATTCTTACCAGAATTAACCAGGTTAAAATCTCCTCAAGTGCATAGTTAGGAGTATAACATTTTAAACAGTTGGAGTTTGACCTTTCAAAACTCTCTCAAGGTCAAAATTATACTTCTTACTTCTTTCATCATCAACAAAATTAGAACAACAAATAATACTATTTTGCCAGTAGAAAACCATCTTCCCATGAAGTGTTGGAGTGGAAGCTATTAACATAAAGAATTGGGGGAAAAGAAGGGAGAATTTTGGAAAAGAAAAATCTTAGTTTCAGGTTCCTGTTATCCTAAATGGTCTGATTGTGAGGAGAGAAAAATATTTCTCATAAGAAAAATAATGTTATATTGTTTTCCCCATACATATTGGAAAAATCCATTTGTATTTCTTGTCTCCTCTAATAGAGTAATATTTAAAAATCACCTTAATGTAGAGGTTTACCAATGTAAGCAGGGAGTCACAATTCATATCTTTCTAACCTACTTCTTACCACCATTCACCCATCCCATTTTCCTTTCAAACTTTTGTTCCAAGGAATCTGAATGTTAAACTCAGAGTAAATTCTTTCTAGGAGAGAAAGAAAGAAACCTTTATGCTTTTTGTGGCTTTTAATTTGTTTCACTCATACTACACACATGGTAAGTGAGGTGACTAAGAATTTTATCAATCACTTTACTATTTCCTCTTCTTGGGGGAAATAGGGAGGACAGAAGAACAAGGGAGGCTTCCTGGTTTACATGTCAGGTGAGAACTTCTGTTGTTTATCCCTAGCCAAACTTATTCAACATCCCTGAAAAATTCTCTCTGTTCAAACTTACATTGCCTGATAATAACATACAATGGGATCAACCTACCATTAACTAAAACCTCAAAACCTGTGAGCCAAAATAACCTTTTCTCTCTTTATGTTGGTTGTCTTAAGTATTTTTTTTATAATAATGCAAAACTGACCAAAATAGTTGGAGTTAAATCGAACATTCTGCAGTTTATTTTGTATGAGACCTATCTTCAGTTTTTTTTCTCTTTCTTTTTTGCTTTCAGTGTAAAGGAGTACTTGTGATTATTCTTTTTTATTTTAAGTCTTGATTTACTATTAGTAGATTATTTTTATTATCCAACTGGTGACTTTGGGTTTTGCAATGTTTATCTTTGACAATCACAATCTACATTATAATATAGCACATGGGGTATAAGAATCTAATGCCCTCTGTTTTCAGCCTTCTGTTCCTTGGGTTGTTCTTGCTATACATTTATTTCTACATGTATTATTCAAACTCCAGAATGCATCATTACCTTTTCTCTGCTCTGTTAAATTAATAAAAATATAAGAAAAAATTCAAATTTCTGACATTTTTCTTTCCTTGGATTGAGAAAAATATCTATCAAATATCTTTCTTTTGTTTTATGAATCCCCTTTCACATTTTTTTTTTTTTTTTTTTTTGTACTGGGGATTGAAACCCGGGGCACTAAACCCCTGAGTCACATCCCAGCACACATTGCACCCTCCCCTGTTGTTTTAGACAGGAAAACTCTGAGTTGCTTAGTGTCTCCCTAAGTTGCTGAGACTGGCTTTGAATTCATGATCCCTAGCTGCTGGGACTACAGGCATGCACCACCATGCCTGACCCTGTAACATTTCTATAGTGTATACCTACTAACAATGTAGTCACCTTTCATTTGTCTGAAAATGTCATTATTTCAACTTTATTTTGAAAACTACTTTTCCTTGATCAAAAATTCTATGTTGATGATTATTCTTTTAGTATTTTCGAAAGTCTATTGCATTTTTCTCTGGCTTATACAGTGTATTTTCTATTGCTGTTTATCAAATTTTTGCATGTTTAGTGACCTCAAATCTCATACATTTTATGAATCAACAGTCTAGGCAAAGCTTAGCCAGGTCCCCTGCTTAAGGTCTCACAGGCTGAAATCAATATATTAGCAGAGCTGGTTTTTCATGTGGAAGCTCAAATGGGAAGAGGATCTTTTTCTAAAGCCCTTTAGGTTGTTGGTAGAATTAATTTCCATGCAGCTCGATGACTAGGAGCAGATTATTTCTGAAGATGATAAAAGTTTGCTGGCTAGATGTGTCTTGTTTGCATTTTAATTTTCCTTTTGCTTCCTGTCCTGTTTCTATAGTGATAGATCTAAAACTGGGGTACATGTTCTGTCTCCACCCAGTGGTTACAGATGTCTATGTTTTTGGGGTACCAAATTTGGGGGGAGTAAAATGTTCTTACCTCTTTCCTGGGGTCAAGCACATTTTAGTTCTAATCCTCACCTAACCACATGGGGTGAGAAGCTTTCCTGTTTATCTTTCAGTAGCTTAGGGCTTTTGCTTTATTTTACAGGAGGGTTCTGGGGAAACTAGAAATGTTTGTGCTTCTATTCCAGAGGTTCACACGGAAACCACCTCTGGTTTCCAGACTTCTGCTCTGCTCTAAAGTTTTATTGTAAGCACCCAGTGAAAAACTTTGGGGAGAGCTGGGGAGTCATTACAAACTCTACTTTCTAGGGCTGCCAATTATTCTAAACTGGCATACTAACCCTTACTTTGCCATTGACAATTTTTGTACTTTAGTACATTTTAAGCTATTTTTCCACTGATTTATTAAAAACAAGTTGCAAGTTAAAATAAAATTTTAAATAAGCTTAAATAAATCCTCACCAGTTGATGTCATAACCACTTATAATAAATTTATTTCATGCAAACTGGATGCACATTGACAACACAAATGACCCAAACTAAAACAAAAACTGTAATCCAATTTTCAAAACAGTTTTTAGTGATTTGGTGTTGATAATATTTTGAGGTCACTATATGCTCAATCTGGGCAAAATTTAATTAGTATGTATGCTTTAGTTCTATTATTTCTTATGTCATTAATGCAAGACTGGAATATAGAAGAAAGGGGATACATCTCTAAGATAGAAACATTTAAGCAAAATTTTTCTAGTTTTGATTTTGAACCAGGAAAATGAATGTTAAATCATAAGGATTTACTTTAAAACTAAAAGTACAAATACATATTTTTCCCAGTACAGTTCAAGGACAAGCTCTGAAAATAATGACTATCCCCAAGCCACAAGTATACACACTGCCAAAATTTTGGTCTCTCAATACCATATACTATTACAAGGTTAATTTGGAAATGACTGATTCCTGATCTGGAGCACTACAGGGTGAGCCTATAGTACTTCTCTGGATGTTTCCCAATGGACAGAGAGGAGGAAGTGTTAACTTCAATAACAATAAAAGAACAAAAAGAGATTAAGACTAAAAAAGAGTAACTATGATTAAATTTAGTGTGTACCCACAAACACCGCCCCCCAACACAAACCACACACACACACACAGTCTTTTCTTATCAGAAGTCTAGTAAATCTACTTATCTTAAAAGCTATAAAATTAAGGGAAAGTCAGAAAGATTTTACTCTGGTTCCAACATCAACTATCACTGTAACTAAGAATTTAATGAAACATAATTATTCTATTAAAGAATTCCATCTACTAAATTTAAAACAATTAATGGAATTAACACATTATAATTTTACATTTCCTAATGAATTCCTGAATCCAGTGGTTGAACATCAATGGCTAGTAGCATCAGAAAAGGAGAGGTCTGTATATGTTACATGTGACCCAATAAAAGAATACGTTATGTGTCATCTGACTGGATTTAATTGGTCTTTTAACTACAGTTAAACTTCTGAGTATGAATTTGATCCATACCTGAACTACAATTAAAAATTTTTAAAGACTGGGGATGTAACTCAGTGGTAGAGTGCTCTTAAGCTGCATGCATGAAGCTCTTGGTTCAATCTCCACTACTGAAAAAAAAAAAATCAGAAGTATTGCATAAATAAATACTGAATTACTACGAAGATACAAACCACATAATTCAGACCATGCAAAATTCTATATTAAAACCACATTTAAAAAAAAATAAATTGTTAAAAACAAAACAGAGAAGGAACGAAAGGAGATACATAGATAAAAAGAGACACAAGTCAACCACAATGAGTGAATCTTTTAAAATATGCATTTAAAATAGCAACTGTAAAAATTTTTATGTATTTTAAATTTAGAATGTATAACACTGGATATTTCAAGTTAAAGTTATTAAGCAGTCTTCTGTTTTATGTTGGTATTATGGTAATATAATAAATCATAGATAAGTATGGTAGAATAATATAATAGGTATATTTCATATGTATATACACATTTATATATATATGAGGTTAAATATCTGAAATTTTCTTTAGAATAATATGAGCAAGATTTATCATGAGATAATTATTGCTGAGTCTACATGATAACTACATGGACATTTACTATACTGCTTTGTTTTGTACAAATTTGAATGTTATCAAATAAAATTGTTAAATGAAAATTTTAAGAATTTCACTCCTTTTATAAATAATTTAGTACAGAATTTCTCCAAGAATGATAACAATATATAAAATGACATCCACTGTTTGGTATCATAAAACATTAAATAAAGTGATGGTATGGTGGTATGTTCAAGAGGATGTGGAGGAGAGTCCAATATTTAATTGATTAATATCCATAAGATGCAGTCTTCTCACTTATGGAATGGGGACCTTAATAGTACCTGAAGAGAGAAAAATATTCAATAATAATTTAAGTAAGGTTATAACTGTGACTGCTATTGGCATAATCTCACCTCCAATATCAACATCATTAAAATGTATGCACAAATAGTAATATTATAATATTAATATTGTGTCATGGTTCTGTTTAAACTATCCAGGTAATTCTGTTTTATTGAAAGATATCAACTAACTTCAATGTTAGAGCCATTCAAATAATATCACTAGAGAATAAATTATATCAAAGAATTTAAAAGAACCAACATCATCATAAAAGAATGTGGCCTCTCTAATCAAGAGTCACTGAAATATACATCATGACACAGATCAATACACCTTATATAGATCATAGCAGAAGTTTTACCTCTTTGATGAATTAGTTATGTGATTTGTGGTTAGTGAAAAAAGATGAAGTTATCATTTCACACAAGATCTTATTAAGTTTATATCCTTCTTTTAAAACAATAGATGGAAATTTTTATCAGCTATGGAAATGCTTAATATATTATGAAGTGCAATATTTTCCATAAAATGATTGAAAATTTAAAAAAATATATTAGCATGTATGTATTTCTAAATAAAGCTCAAAAGTTTGAACAATAGACTTTTCCATCTCTAAATCAGATATAGGACAAAATTATTTTCTTAAATTTTAATATACATCTTTTTTTGTATTATATTCTTATAGCATATGAACCCAGTATAAACCACAGACAGAATTAAAACACTGTATCCTCTGGCAACATTAAATATTCCATATATGAATACATAAACCTATGGATATCAATTATGTAGTTTTAAAGCTTGTTCATATGAAAACTGATGGAAATTTATGGATAAAATCAAAATTACAAAACTAGAATCTTTGGTTTGATAACAGTGTGATAAGACCTTAATATTCAATATTGTTTGAATCAAGAATAGAAAAGTGCTCTTATGAATGATAAAATATTATTATGGCCTGGTCACTATTGAGAAACTTTATAGTGAAGTGATCTCTGCCATGAGAATATGGCAGGATCCTATCTGCAAACCAGGTAATAGGCTTTCACCCAGAACCCAAACATGCTGCTCTCCTCCAAAAGAGGACTGAGAGACAACTTGCTGTAAAACCCTTGAGTTAATAACCTTTTCGAATATACGTAAATGGGTCCTGACATGACAACTCTAAATTTCTTATGCATTTTTCATTATTCAATCAGTTGGGATTGAAGGCAGGAAATAAGTGATTTGGTAGGTGTGATAGATAATTCCACAAGGAGTAAGTTGTGAAACATATTTTTGAGAAGTGCTTGTTTTTACACAATTAAAAACATTTCAATTTTAAACATCACCCCAAAAAATCACAGGAAAAGAGACTATTTATATGTCATTCGTTAAGTAGATAAATTAAATCGCTTTTGTCTTGTTTTCATATAACCTGTTTGTTAATGGGAAACAATGTTAATCAAGGAGTGCGATAGGAATTTAGGGATACAGAGAGAATACTGGGTCTCAAAAGAGAAAAGAGAAATGCCCACAAAGAAGTGGAATGTTGAAAAAAAATCCATGAGCAACCAAGACTTGTCCTTCTGTCCCCTGTCCTTGTTCACAGTTGTGGACTGGCTGATGAAAGAACAACAAAACCTGAAGATATCTGAAAAAAACAGTCCTCCAGGGAACATGCACATTGAAGACTTTGGTGACCAGGAAGTGATCCTAGTCTCATTATACTATTAAGACAAACACCCCCAGGTGTAGATACAAGGTGGTCCTCAGACATAAGATTTAAGAAGTAGCACACACACACACACACACACACACACACACACAAAAGAAGTAGCACAATGAGAACTTGTGAGAATAATGCACAAATGCAAGGAAAACAGGCATGAAATTGATTAACTCCACCTCTAGTTCAGGCCCTTCCCAACTTTGCACTATGTCCTCATAAATGTTAAACACTAGCCAAAGATCACCTGCATCCCATTCTGGAGCAGGTATTTTCCCCTTTATAATAAATCCCTTTCTGTGCTACTAATACCTGATGTGTCCTTACATTCATCTCTGTGACATTCTTCTCTGTGACATGGTCAGTCACCTGGAAGTTCTGAGTAGATGTCTCCTCCATTACTGAAAACTTCCTCAGACCTCATATGGTCACAGGAGGACATTGACTTGGTTAAGCTCCTGAGCGGGCCCAACAGGCGAGTCTAAAAACCAAAACAGAATCACCTTATTTTGTAGGTGCCTTTCAACAAACAGAAACTGAGTTACAAGTTACAAGTTTATAAGAAATCAGGACAAAGAGAGAAAGTCAATTTCTCAATCAAACAGGCCAACTGGCCAGACGATCATGCTTCCTCTGCTTTTCCATTCATTCTTCTTATGATCTTTCATCCTTAAAAAAAAAAATAACCTGATGTGAAACAATGTGGAAGGTAGTTTCCTGTTACTCTGTCTCCCTATTGCTACCCCACAAGGAAAGCAACTTTGAAATGACCAGTAAACATTTGTTCTTTTTCTCTGTTTTTATTAGCCTTTATCTCAATTTTTTTCATTGTCCATCCAAATGCTTTTTCTTTTTTATGGAGTTTTACCTGACTTTAAAATTGAAGATAAATCTGTTTACGATCTTTAAACAATTGTAATTTTGTCATTTGACACAAAAATTAGTATTTTATTCTAATGTGTCATTGTAATCCTTGTGATGAAAATGAATTTTGTAGTTATGACACAGATGCAAAACTCCTGGGTGCATTTGTAGATTCTTTAGCAGAAAATAATCTTGTAACGATTGAGATTTTGTTTTTTAACAAGAACAAAGGCAGGATCTTTATGGTCTTTAAGCGTTAGCCGACTTTTTTGAGATATTTATAAATTTCTTGTCCCAAAAATATCTTTGCCGATATTAGTTTTTACCAAAGCATTTACCCTGTTTTCTAGATCTTTTAAACATAAGAGTCATTGGGTGATAAATCTCCTAGAAATTTGGAGCTAAAAATAAAGAAAAAAATTAAATCTATTTTGTCAGCTTGTGTGTTCAAACCAGATTCTTTCTAACTGTAAACATCATGACTCTTTATAATTCCAAAAGAGGTTAGTATTTAATTATCACATTTTCTTAAAATCTACCTAATTGATTTTATAAAAATTTAAAACCACAGGTATAAAAGTATTTTAATTGGTCTAATTTAAGCATAATTTTTTTTAATAAATCAATACATTTTAAGTTGGTAATAAGGGGGACATGTAAGAGATGTGAAATCTATTCAGTCAACAAAGAAAAAACGTGGTAAAACTTCACCTCAGGGCTTAGTAAAGTTAAATTCAAGGGTTCTGCAAGCAGAGTGGTCTTTATTACAACATTGACAATTGTGCTTCACTGTAACCAAGGATTGTACACAATATTATATTCTATTACCTGTCAAGTTGATTTATTACTTTTTACTCATTATATTTATAAATTATTATGTTAGCTTTCTTAGGATTCAAAACATTAGGTAAATTGATTGTTGTATAATGTATTAGAAATTAAAATCCAATATTGGAGAGAAACAAGAAAATATCAATACACCTCATTCCCAGCAGCTTGGAAACATTGACACCCCAGTTACAGTGACATTTATCCCTAAAATTTAGCTTTTAATTTCTGATGTTATTTTCCTCTAAAATTATCCTGAACTCCTCAGGATATCACCAATTTCTGTCTAAAATTAGGGAAAGTACAAAGTGGACTTAAAATAACTTATTGTTGCCAGAAAGGAAGATTTTGTATAAAATTTTGAAGACTTTTGGTATTAAAATGATAGATGCTAAACCAACCTCTCACTAATTGATGATAAATTCCACTTCAAATACATGTTTTTAATTGAAAATTAGAAAAATCTGATAAAAACAAAGCAAAACAAAGCTATGCGTTCATTATAATTCTCAAACAGAAAGGAAACATGTTTTACTTGTATACTACAGCATTCAGATTGATTTTGTAAGAAAATAAAAATGTATTAAATTATTTTATTTGTTCTAATTAGTTGTACCTGGCAGTAGAATGCATTTATACATTTTGATAGATTTTACATAAATAGAGTGTAATCTCTTATTTTTCTGATTATACACACTGCAGGATCACCTTGGTCATGCAGTCATACATGTACATGAGATAATAATGTCTGTTTCATTTTGCTATCATTCCTTCCTGCATACCCCGCCCCTCCCTTCACTCCCCTCTACCTAATTTAAAGTAACTCTATTCTTCCCTACCCCCACGCCCTTATTGTGAATTAGCTTACACATATTGGGGAAAACACTCAACCTTTGGATTTTTGGGTTTGGCTTATCTCAGCATGATTACTCCAATTATTACTACTTATCTTTTCCAGGTTTTAAAAATCATGTCTATCCTCAGATCCATACTGATCTTCAGAAAGAAACTTAATAGTATTTCAAATGCCAATGTTCTTTTCTACCAATTAAAACACAGGCTTATGATGTACAAGGCAGTTGTATGAGGTGTGTTAAGACATTTCATCCAATGCTGCAGCGATTAGGGTTGTTCATTATTAGTCAGTTTTGCTTTTGGGCCTATATTAGGCATTCCTTCCTACTTCCTTCCGCATGATTTTTCTAAGCCAGTGATGTGTCACTTTTGGAACACATTAGCAGCAGCTGGTATGCAGGTCGATGTTCCCCTCTTCATTCGACTGAGTCAGTTATTCTGGGAATTTGGAACTAGGGCCTCCCCATTGGGAACAATGTAAAACAGATCTCCCTAGTAATTAAAGATGAATGTACAATATGAGTTAAAAAAAAAAAAAAAAAAGAACAGCGATCATGTTTGTAATTGCAAAACGACTTGGCCTATTTTGTCTATAGAGTCACACAATGAAGAGGTTCCATTGGTTAAGTTAGAGGGCAAACCCACAGAACTCCAGGCACAAATTAAATTATAGAAGTAAAATCTATTCAGTCCTCACAAAAGAAGACAAATACCTGCTTCAGAAAATGTCAACAGTTCTTCAAGACTGCTTCTTGGCAGGTGGGGGGCCTTTGTATAGAGTTACATCTTGATCCCTGATAAGCAGATTTACATCTGCTTTTTTTAATTAAGATCAAACTTGAGTCATCTCAACAGTAATGTTAAAATCCTTGAAAAACAGAGCCCTGAATATCTAGAAGTTTTAAACTTCAGACAAAACAAAAAAAGAACTTAAATAATAACTACTCAGGTAATAAATTTATGACAGTACTCTGTCAATTCTTTATTTTTGTTATCATTACTATAAATGAGTAAAAATATGAGTTTCAGGAACAAAGACTTACCAAAAATAAATAGAGCAAACACATTGGCTTTCATCTGATATTTATTACCATTCCGGGGTTTATTCAACATAAGGACCAGGCAGAGTGGCACATACCTATAGACTGGAGGATTGAAAGGTCAAGGCCAGCCTCAGCAAATTAGCACGTTCCTAAGTAACTTAGTGAGGCCCTGTGTCAAAACAAAGGTTAAAAAATTAAAAAAACTGGGGATATGACTCAGTGATTAAGTGCCTCTGGGTTCAATCCTTGGTACCAGAACAAAACCAAAAAACATAGCAACGTAAGTGTTAAAATGTTAAGGATTAATATACAGTTAAAGAAAACTCTAAGTGTTAGGCTAATCATGAACACATAAATCTTTCTGTATGAAAGTATTACCATAGCAGCATAGTGCTAACACAGCCAGATAGTTATTTTGGACAAACTGCAAGAAAATAATGCAAATGGTGCTGATATTATTGGAGCTCAAAACCCAAAACACCAAAGTGTGGCACTTTGGCACATTGAATAATTGAGCCGCAAGGAAATTGCTAGCCCACAGAAGCTGACTCAGAAACAACGTCATCCCCTGTCTTCCTGTCTCTCATGTATCTTTCTCCCCTGAATGTGTCATAAAAAACAAAATTTCTCTTCCCAAAGGGAGAGGTGTACAAACTAGGACACTTCTGTCCCAAAGCAAACCATAAAACCTTGAAAGTTCACCCTCCATTGAAGACCCTCATTCCAGAAGTGTACTACCCAATACCCAAAAGGAAGGAAGGCTACCCAGAGAGACTTAGAGTCATTTGAGCAAGCAGGCCTTGCATGCCCTCCTCCCTTACTCAATTCCCATTAATTCATACCCTCTCTTCAATCATTTTTCTACAAATCTCTGCATGATTCATTGTACCTAAGCATGTTTCCCATGGGTCTTTGGGTCTTCACCTTTGAAGGCTCCAGTGTCACAAAAAACTGCAAATACATTTTGGGGGGTTTTCCTCTTGTTAAACTTTTATTCCAAGAGTGTCAGCTCTGTGCATTCTCAATGTGCAAGGAAATGTATCACACCTTTTCAGCCACTACACCATTAATTTAATTCTACTCATAAAAATACATAAAGGAATGTTAAGAAAATATATTTTTAATATAAAAAATGAAACATAGTCATTATCTTGAGAATAGATAAATATACTTGATACCTCTGATATATCTATACAAAGTGAACGACCTCCATCTTTGAATGTATCTGAACATACTGTACATAAATCAGACAGAACTTACAAATATTATAGAGTGATTTAGATATGTTGCAGAGTAAAAACATATTTCATTTATGTAATATTCAATATGGGAAAGAAAAATGTATAGATTGTTTAAAAAACATACACATGTAATCTGAGGAATGCATGTGAATTATAAAAAACACATTCAGAATAGCAGTTACTTATAACAAAGAAGGAATCCAGGAAAGATAAACAAAAGGGTACTAATGTTAGGAAGCAAAAAGTTGTACATTTTAAATTTTCTTTAATAATGCAAAAATTAGCAAAACAAAAAAGAATATTTGCATGTGTTATCATAAAATCTAAGTTAATAGGTATACTTATGTTCTCTATGATAGTGGTATATTTAATTATTAATTTATTTGTGAGAAGGTATTCTTTGGGATACCTTGTCCATAGGTTAAACTTCAGGAAATTCTAAGCAAGTGACTTATACCAGCAAATGTATTGTAAAGTTCTAAAAATGTAGGCCAAGACTAGTAGCATATCCTACAGGAGATAGGAGTCATTTAAAATAGGAAACTAATGGTCCTGGAAGACAAGAGCTCCTGAAGGTGTCACTGTGCTAAAATATGACACAAAACTTGCCATAAAACTTACTAGCAAAATATTGTTATAAAAAAAGAAGTTACCTTCTTTTCTGTTTCCAAGGGGACATTATAAAAGTACTATTGGGTAATGATTAGAATGAGGTTCTTGAATCACAGGTGCCAGAGTGGGAATCATGGATCAATCATTTCTTTGCTTTACGGTTTTAGGAAAGTTAATTATATCATGAGACTTAGCTTTCTAATCTATAAAATGGTTTAATGAAAGTCCCTACATCATAGGATAATTGAAGGGTTTCAAAGAGATAAAGCACAGAGAACTCTAGTTCTTCTGAAGGCACACAATAAATTCTTTAGTAGATACATTTTTTTAACTCCAGCATATGTCGATTTAATATTTAACAAAATTGTCCTAAAATTTTTTTTATAATTTTTGATTTGAAAGTAAATAGAAATTATAACTTAGTTGACTATTTGTTTTACTAAAAATACAGAACTCATTTCTTGGGATTGCCCAAAATGTCATTTCCTATCAAGATGTCATTCAATAATCTATACACATTCAATCACATTCTGTAAAATAATGTTTTACTACTTAAAAGTCAAATTTCTACCCATTGACAAGACCAGAAAAGAATTAAGAGGAAGGAAACAAAAACTGCCTCTAAAAAAGTAAAATAATAAATAACCAAAACTGATTGCCATAGCAGTCATGCCCTAAAGCATGTAATCAATAAAAAAAGAACTGAGGCCCATTCTTCTTAACTGTTTAATAATAACAATTGTTTTTCTTATTTTGTAATTCTCATGTTATTTATAATTGTTAATAAGATCACAGCCACCCAACACATTTGTGGTAATAAGAAGCTAAAGGGATAATTAGATACAAAATAGATAGATAGATAGATAATAAAAGGCAGAAACCACATTAATTGATATTTGCCTTTCTAATACACTATATTAATTACCTGAAATATATCAAGTACAAGAAAACATTTAACAACTATTTCTTGATAATGAAGTAGAAAATAAAAGCAAAGTCAACAGCAAAAATAATCTGAAAATAATTACTGTTTGGAAAAAAATAGCATTATACTTCTTAAAATATCCTGAAGGCACCAAAGTATTTTAGGCAAATTAATAATGACAATGATTACACTTATCAAGAAATGGTGAAGTGGGAGTGAGTGAACTGTATGAGGAAGTGTTAACAGTTGTGTTCATGAGGAAAGTTTTAAGAATTAAAATTCATAGGATCAAAAATAGAGTTACCTGAAACTTCTAGGTAGCAGAGGTTTAGTTGATATATTAGTATTTGACTTGTAGAAATAATAAAATCTCTTCAGTATTATCCTAGTATTGAGGTGATATGAAAGTTACCATGGGGAATAGATTATTATAATTTCTATAGTCTTTCAAGATATAAAAGATGAAGGTAGCCATATCCATTCTTTCAAGGTAGAAGTCTGTGTTTGCAAACAGATAATAAATGACAACTTTTGACAGAAATTTTAAGAAAGGACACCACATTTATTCCTTTTCCCTATATTTACCTTTCAGTAATGGATACACCTCTAATTTTCAGAAATTAATTTTAAAATTTTATTGAATATATTTTTCCTATATATGCTTTCTGATATTGAACTTTGAGATAAACTTAACTTGTAGTCAAAGAAAAGTGAAGGAACTTCTGCTTTCTGCTCTGATATGCAATGAACTCTCATCTTTGTCATACGAAAGTTTCTGACAAATTGAAAATCAGTGGATTTTCTTGGATGCATCACAGGACTGAGATTGTACTGCAAACCCCACTAAAAACTCTAGAGCTGAATCCAGAATGTCATAATCAAAATCTAGAGGAAAAGGAATATCTGAGAAAATGAGAAAGAGAACAGCAAAAGTACTGTAAAGGATGTAGACAAAATATTTTTTTGAAAAAACAGAGACCGATGATGTTGAAACAGGAAAACAGTAGATAAAATTTAAAACAAAAGCTAATTCTTTGATAAGGTCAATGGAATCCATAGACATTTAGCCAAATTAACAGGAAAAAAATCACAAAATAGAAGCAGGGTCTTCTAATTTACAGAAATTACAAGGACATGAAGGAAATAATATGAACAACTATACATACACATTTGATAACAGGAGAAAACAACTGATTCAAAAACAGTTAACAACACCAAAAGCTTCCTTTTGATAAAAAGATAATCCAAAGAGGCCAATATTATCAAGAAACTGAATTAAGAAACAACCACATCCCAATTAAAAAAAAAGTGCCACACAGTTTCATTGGTGATTATTTTTCCCAAATTTTCAAGAAAGTGTAATACTAATTCTTTACAATCTCTTTCAGAAAGTAAAACCAGAGGGAACAATTTCTAAATAATTGGATGAAGCTGACATTACCCTAATTCTGAAACCAGATAAATGCATTACAAGAAGAGGAACAAAAGAATACTTATGATTGTAGATATAAATCCTTAATAAAATATTAATAGAATCCTGCATACATAAATGCTGTTAACTATCACAACCAAGTGGAGTCATTCCAAGAATGCAGGACTGCTTAAACATTGAAAATCAATCAATATAATTAATCACTTTCAGAAGTTCAATTAGGAAAGTGATATTATATCGATACATGGAAAAAGGCACACGAAAATTAACACTCCTTAGTGATAAACACTCAATAAACTAAAAATAGGGAGAAACTTCCTTAATCTAATCAATACAATATGAAATGATGTAGTTAGCATTATTTTTTTAATTTATTTTTTTATTTTTATTTTTTTATTGTAAACAAATGGGATACATGTTGTTTCTCTGTTTGTACATGGCGTAAAGGCATACCATTTATGTAATCATAAATTTACATAGGGTAATGTTGTTTGATTCATTCTGTTATTTTTTTCCCTTCCCCACCACTCTTTTTCCTCTATACATTCCTTCCTTCCTCCATTCTTGCCCCGCCACTCTTTTTCCTCTATACATTCCTTCCTTCCTCCATTCTTGCCCCACTCCCTAACCCTAACTCTAACCGTAACACTAACCCCTCCCACCCCCCATTATGTGTCATCATCCACTTATTAGCGATATCATTCATCCTTTGGTTTTTTGAGATTGGCTTATCTCACTTAGCATGATATTCTCCAATTTCATCCATTTGCCTGCAAATGCCATAATTTTATCATTCTTTATGGCTGAGTAATATTCCATTGTATATATATACCACAGTTTCTTTATCCATTCATCAATTGAAGGACATCTAGGTTGGTTCCACAATCTGGCTATTGTGAACTGAGCAGCTATGAACATTGATGTGACTGTATCTCTGTAATATGCTGATTTTAAGTCCTTTGGGTATAGGCCAAGGAGTGGGATAGCGGGGTCAAATGGTGGTTCCATTTCAAGTTTTCTAAGGAATCTCCACACTGCTTTCCAGAGTGACTGCACTAATTTGCAGCCCCACCAGCAAAGTATGAGTGTACCTTTCTCCCCACATCCTCGCCAACACCTGTTGTTGCTTGTATTCTTGATAATCACCATTCTAATTGGGGTGAGATGGAATCTTAGGGTGGTTTTGATTTGCATTTCTCTTATTACAAGAGATGTTGAACATTTTTCCATATGTTTGTTGATTGCTTGTACTTCTTCTTCTGTGAAGTGTCTATTCATTTCCTTAGCCCATTTGTCGATTGGATTATTTACATTCTTGGTGTAGAGTTTTTTGAGTTCTTTATAGATTCTGGAGATTAGTGCTCTATCTGAAGTATGATTGGCAAAGATTTTCTCCCACTCTGTAGGCTCTTTCTTTGCATTGCTGATAGTTTCCTTTGCTGAGAGAAAGCTTTTTAGTTTGAATCTATCCCAGTTATTAATTCTTGCTTTTGTTTCTTGTGCTATGGGAGTCCTTTTGAGGAAGTCTGGTCCTAAGCCGACATGTTGAAGCTCTGGACCTACTTTTCTTCTATAAGATGCAAGGTCTCTGGTCTGATTCTGAGATCCTTAATCCATTTTGAGTTTAGTTTCGTGCATGGTGAAAGATATGGGTTTAGTTTCATCCTGTTGCATATGGATTTCCAATTTTCCCAGCACCATTTGTTGAAGAGGCTATCTTTTCCCCATTGCATATTTTTGGGCCCCTTGTCTAGTATTAGAAAATTGAATTTATTTGGGGTTGTATCTGTGTCCTCTATTCTGTACCATTGATCCACCTTTCTATTTTGGTACCAATACCATACCATTTTTGTTACTATTGCTTTGTAGTAGAGTTGAAGATCTGGTATTGCGATACCCCCTGCTTCACTCTTTCTGCCAAGGATTGCTTTAGCTATTCTGGGTTTTTTATTCTTCCAGATGAATTTCATAATTGCTTGCTCTATTTCTGTAAGGTACATCATTGGGATTTTAATTGGAATTGCATTGAATCTGTATAGAACTTTTGGTAGTATGGCCATTTTGACAATATTAATTCTTCCTATCCAAGAACATGGGAGATCTTTCCATCTTCTAAGGTTTTCTTTAATTTCTTTCTTTAGTGTTCTGTAGTTCTCATTGTAGTGGTCTTTCACCTCTTTTGTGAGATTGATTCCCAAGTATTTTATTTTTTTTGAAGCTATTGTGAATGGGGTAGTTTTCCTAATTTCTCTTTCTGAAGATTCATCACTTATGTATAAAAATGCCTTAGATTTATGTGCATTGATCTTATATCCCGCTACTTTACTGAATTCACTTGTGAGATCTAAAAGTTTTCTGGTGGAATTTCCTGGTTCCTCTACGTATACAATCATATCATCAGCAAATAGGGATAGTTTGAGTTCTTCTTTTCCTATTCGTATCCCTTTAATTTCTTTGGTCTGTCTAATTGCTCTGGCTAGAGTTTCAAGGACGATATTGAAAAGAAGTGATGAAAGAAGGCATTCCTGCCTTGTTCCAGTTTTTAGGGGGAATGCTTTCAGTTTTTCACCATTTAGAATGATATTAGCCATGGGCTTAGCGTAGATGGCCTTTACAATGTTAAGGAATGTTCCCACTATCCCTATTTTTTCTAGTGTTTTGAGCATGAAGAGGTGCTGTATTGTATCAAATGCTTTCTCTGCATCTATTGAAATAATCATGTGATTCTTGATTTTAAGTCTATTGATATGGTGAATGACATTTATTGATTTCCTGATGTTGAACCAACCTTGCATCCCTGGGATGAAACCCACTTGATCATGGTGCACTATCTTTTTAATATGTTTTTGTATGCAATTTGCTAAAATTTTGTTTATAATTTTTGCATTGATGTTCATTAAAGATATTGGTCTGAAATTTTCTTTCCTCGATGTGTCTCTGCCTGGTTTAGGTATCAGGGTAATATTGGGTTCATAGAATGAGTTTGGGAGGGTTCCCTTTATGGAATACTTTGAGAAGTATTGGAATGAGCTCTTCTTTAAAGGTTTTGTAAAACTCGGCTGAGAACCCATCAGGTCATGGCGTTTTCTTTGTTTGTAGGCTTTTGATGACTTCTTCTATTTCATTACTTGAAATTGGTCTATTTAAATTGTGTATGTCCTCCTCGTTCAGTTTAGGCAATTCATATGTCTCTAGAAATTTGTTGATGTCTTCGAAATTTTCTATTTTGTTGGAGTATAGATTTTCAAAATAGCTTCTAATTATGTTTTGTATTTCAGTCGTGTCTGTTGTGATATTTCCTTGTTCATTCCGAATTTTAGTGATTTGGGTTTTCTCTCGTCTTCTCTTTGTTAGTGGGGCTAAACCAACTATTTATTTTGTCAATTTTTTGTATTGTTTCTTTTGTTTCAATTTCGTTCATTTCAGCTCTGAGTTTAACTATTTCTTGTCTTCTACTACTTTTGGTGTTGGTCTGTTCTTCTTTTTCTAGGGCTTAGAGCTGTAGTGTTAGGCCGTTTATTTGTTGAGTTTTACTTCTTTTATAAAATGAGCTCCGTGAAATAAATTTTCCTCTAAGTACTGCTTTCATAGTGTCCCAGAGATTTTGATATGATGTTTCTTTGTTCTCGTTTACCTCTAAGAATTTTTTAATTTCCCTCCTAATATCTTCTGTTATCCATTCATCATATAATAGCATATTGTTTAATCTCCAGGTGTTGGAGTAGTTTCTGTTTTTTACTCTTTCATTTATTTCTAACTTCAATCCATTATGATCTGATAGAATACAAGGTAGTGTCTCTATCTTCTTGTATTTGCTAACATTAGCTTTGTGGCATAATATATGGTCTATTTTAGAGAAGGATCCATGTGCTGCTGAGAAGAAAGTGTATTCGCTCTTGGTTGGATGGTATATTCTATAAATGTCTGTTAAGTCTAAATTATTGATTGTGTTATTGAGATCTGTGGTTTCTTTGTTCAATTTTTGTTTGGAAGATCTGTCCAGTGGTGAGAGAGGCGTGTTAAAATCACCTAGTATGATTGTGTTATGGTCTATTTGGTTTCTAAAATTGAGAAGGATTTGTTTGACATACATGGATGAGCCACTGTTTGGGGCATAGATGTTTATGATTGTTATATCTTGTTGATTTGGGCTTCCCTTAAGCAGTATGAAATGTCCTTCTTTATCCCTTCTGACTAACTTTGGCTTGAAGTCCACATTATCTGAAATGAGGATGGATACTCCAGCTTTTTTGTTGAGTCCATGTGCATGGTATGTTTTTCCCCATCCTTTTACCTTTAGTCTATGGGTATCTCTTTCTATGAGGTGAGTCTCTTGCAGGTAACATATTGTTGGATCTTTCTTTTTAATCCAATCTGCCAGTCTATGTCTTTTGATTGATGCATTCAGGCCATTATCATTCAGGGTTATTATTGAGATATGATTTGTATTCTCGGTCATTTGGTTCATATTTAAAATTTTATTTATTTATTTATTTATATTTTGACACAACTTGGTTCCTTCTGTATTTGACAGTTCCTTTAGGATAATTCCTCCCTTTGCTGATTTGCTTCTTTGTTTTTTATCTCTTCCTCATGGAATATTTTGCTGAGAATGTTCTGTAATGCTGGCTTTCTTTTTGTAAATTCTTTTAGCTTTTGTTTATCATGGAATGATTTTATTTCATTGTCAAATTTGAAGGTAAGTTTTGCTGGGTATAAGATTCTTGGTTGGCATCCATTTTCTTTCAGAGCTTGAAAAATGTTGTTCCAGGCCCTTCTAGCTTTTAGGGTCTGGATTGAAAAATCTGCTGATATCCGTATTGGTTTCCCCCTGAATGTAATTTGGTTCTTTTCTCTCACAGCCTTTAAAATTCTGTCTTTATTTTGTATGTTAGGTACTTTCATTATAATGTGCCTTGGTGTGGGTCTGTTGTAATTTTGGGTATTTGGAGTCCTATAAGCCTCTTGAACTTGATTTTCCATTTCATTCTTCAGATTTGGGAAATTTTCTGGTATTATTTCATTGAATAGATTGCTCATTCCTTTGGTTTGTGTCTCTAAGCCTTCCTCAATCCCAATAATTCTCAAATTTGGCCTTTTCAAGATATACCATAGTTCTTGCGGATTCTGTTCATGATTTCTTACCATCTTCTCAGTTTGTTCAACTTTGTTTTCAAGGTTAAATATTTTGTCTTCAATATCTGAAGTTCTCTCTTCCAGATGTTCTATCCTATTGGTTATGCTTTCTATGGAGTTCTTAATTTGGTTTTTTGTTTCCTTCATTTCAAGCATTTCTGTTTGGTTTTTTTTCAGTATCTCTAACTCTTTATTGAAATGATCTTTTGCTTCCTATATTTGCTCTGTTAACTGTCGATTGGTGCGATCATTCAATGCCTGCATTTGCTCTTTCATCTCATCATTTGCTTCCCTGATCATTTTAATTATGTACATTCTGAACTCCCTTTCTGTCATTTCTTCTGCCATGCTGTCATTGGATTTTATTGATGTAACATCTAGATTTGTTTGGGGCATTTTCTTCCCTTGTTTTCTCATATTGTTCAGGAATCAGTGGGTCATTAAGATATTGCAGATTTCCTCTATCGACTTATAATGTCCCTGAAGATTGCTAGTATATCCCCTCTTATCCTTCAGTAGCCTGAAGTCTTGGAGGAAGTTGATAATGCGGAGCTCCACGAAGAAGCTGCCTCTCTAGGGGTGGTGACCCTCAGGTGGGGTATATTCCCTGCTAGTGGGCAGAGGTGCCTCCACTTGTTGACCAAAAGTCATCCAACGGGGAACTAGGTGTGGGCTGAGGCAAGGCCTGTTTGTGCCTGTGTCTCTGGTTTTACCATACCTGTGGGAAAACCTAACCCGGCAGGGAAGACTCACCCGGTGGGGAGGTCTCGCTGGTCAGTTCTCCTCCTAGAGGTTCCCCTCAATCTACAACTATCGCCTGGGCTGGACTGTCTTCCTCTGCAACGTTCCCAGGGGCCCGGACCTACCTCCTGGGCCTGGGATCCTCACCCTTCTCAGGCGAGTCTCCTTGGGCTGCCTTTCCTCAGAGAATCTGCCCGCAGTCCTGGAAACTTCGCTCTGCCCCTAGGCATGTCTCTGTGCGGCTCTTCCAGCAAGAAGCCGCCTAGGTCCTGGGACCCTGCTCTGCACCTAATCGCCTGCCTATGAGGCCCCTCCTCTGAGCCGCCACCCGGAGCCCCATACAATAGCTCCGAGACCCAGAGACCCGCCACACACCTCTTCCTCTGGATAGCCGCCCGGTTTCCGACACACTCAATAGGAGTCCAAGCAGCTCACTTCACGTCTCCTCCTCCCGCCAACCGCCCGTAGCCCTAGGCAGTCACTCCGAGTCCAAGTGACCCCCTCTGTTCCTCCTCCTCCTCCTCAGGGTAGCCCCCCTGGTGTTCAGGAGCGGTGGCTCCCAGACCAAGTGACTCACAGCGCTCCTCCTCTAGGCAGGCCACCAGTGTTCAGGAGCGGTTGCTTTGAGTCCAATCAACTCACCACTCACCTCCTCCTCTGGCAACCGCCTGTGGCTCTGATGCAGTCACTCCGAGACCAAGCGACCCGCCACGCTCCTCCACTTCCTCTGGGCAACCCCCCGGTGTTCAGAAGTGGTTACTCTGAGTCCAAACAGCTTGCCACGCTGCTCCTCCTCAGGCAGCTTCCCGGTGCCCCAGTGGTTGCTCCGATTCCAAGCGCGGTGCCGAGCCGCCTCCTCTACGATGATCCCAGTTGTCCGTGTTTACTGCACCAGCGGGGGGAGGGGCGTCTCACCGAGCAACTCTACTTCACAAAGTTCCCTGCTTTCCAGGGCTACCGCCCCATCCGGGACGCCTCCCCAACAGGAGAGACTCACTCACCTGGCGGCTTTGAGTTGGTTCCAAGTCTCTCATTATCTCCTCTTTTGAATCCTGCGTCCTGGAGCAATGTGAAATGCAGTCGCCCTCTAGTCCGCCATCTTGAAAACCCTCTAGTTAGCATTATTCTTTATGATGAAATAAATAAGTTCCCCTTAAGAATTGGAATAAGGTAATGGGCTAAGGAAATTAACAGACGCAGATGATCTACAAGCAATCAGCAGATATATGAAAAAATGTTCAGTGTCTCTAGTAATAAGAGAAATGCAAATCAAAATTACCCTAAGATTCTATCTCACCCCAATTAGAATGGCAATTATCAAAAATGCAAGCAACAATAGGTGTTGGTGAGGATGTGGGGAAAAAGGTACACTCATACATTGCTGGTACACTCATACTAATTTGTGGATGCAAATTAGTGCAGCCACTCTGGAAAGCAGTGTGGAGATTCCTTAGAAAACTTGGAATGGAACCATCATTTGACCCAGCTATCCACTCCTTGGCCTATACCCAAAGGACTTAAAATCAGCATTCTATAGAGATACAGCCACATCAATGTTCATAGCTGCTCAATTCACAATAGCTAGATCATGGAACCAACCTAGATGCCCTTCAATTGATGAATGGATAAAGAAACTGTGGTGTGTATATACACAATGGAATATTACTCATCCATAAAGAATAATAAAATTATTGCACTTGCAGGCAAATGGATGAAATTGGAGAATAACATGCTTAGATAAGCCAATCTCAAAAAGCCAAAGGACGAATGATCTCCCTGATAAGTAGATGATGATACATAACGGGGGGTTGGGGGAAGAGGCAAGAATGGAGGAAAGAGGGATTGTATAGAAGGAAATGAGGGGTGGGAGGGGTGGGGGGAAGGGAAAAATAAAAGAATGAATCAAACACCATTACCCTATGTAAATGTATGATTACACAAATGGTATGCTTCTTCTTCATGTACAGAGAAACAAGTTGTACCCCATTTGTTTACAATAAAAAAAAAAAGAAATAAAAAGAATGGGAACAAGGTAACAAAAACCTTTCTTTTATCTTGCTTTATTCGACATTGCACTCAAAGTCCCAGCTAGTGAATAAGAAAATGAAAGTAAAAGGAAAAACATAGCAATGTCTTGATATACTGTTGACATAATTATCAAAATAAATCATGACTTAAATAAAAAGTGATAAGCTATAAAGTCCTAGAAGAAAATGTAGGAGAAAATCTAAATGAACTTGTGTTTGGTCATTTGTTTGATTTAAATAAATCAATTGCACAATTCATAAAAGAGTGTATTTGTGAGAGAGGCAATGTGCTAAATATTTCTTCACTATTATTAACATTAGTAATAGAAAAAATCAAAATAATACAAAGTTCAATACTTTTATCAGAACCTTTCAAGATAGTATCAAAAGTTCACTCCATATGCCTTCCATTCATCTAGCCATAATTTACCTATATTTATGTTTGTATTTAAACAACAATGTTTGTGTTCTTTTAATTTATTCATGTAACACATATAACAATACATATTGAACATTGGATATTGATACATATAGATCAGTCATTAAATTTTTGCTTTGTAATTGTGGTAATCATTACTTCTATTCATTTATTTTCATTCTCTCATTTGCAAATGATAAAAGTATTAGTCTTCCTACTCTTGAGATTTATTAATGGTTATGTATGTTGACCTGGATAATAAAATATAAATGAAAATGATGAGCATCATTTCAGGTTGAAAGCTTACATCCATTGCATAATTAAGGTCTTTCTTTCCCTCCTCTGCCAGGACAACAGGCCACATCCCAAATCATGCCTGGTTCATCACATTCAATACTAGAGTCATGACTTACAGTAGAAGAATTTCTAGCCACTCATATCAGATAGAGGGTAAATAAGATAAATTTTTGTTGTTTTCAACCACCAGGATTAGGTAATGTTTATTGCTATAGAATAATTAAGACTGACCTGAATGTGAAAAAAAAAAAAAAGTCTTTTAATTGTACTATAAATTGGAGATAACCATTGTGACAGTTGTATACTGATCCATCCAGGTATCTTTTGATTATCAATCTTCTTAGTGTCTCAATATTTGAAATAAGGAGTATTCTCATTTATCCAGTAAAAATTGAATTGATTTACATTTTAGCAGTAGTATCTGAGATTTCTCATTTGTCCACAGATGAGTTGAATTTTATTTTGTTGTTTATGGTTTGGATTCTTAATAATATAGAAATTTCAGCTCTGCTTAAAACTTCCCATATTTGTTATTCCTTTTCAATCAAAAATTCAATGTCGTGACCACGTGCGCTTTACCCTATAAAGTCTTGGCCTTACTATGTCTCTAGTCTCATTTGCCCACTGGTCTCCCCCTCCTCCCAGTCACTCCACCCTGGACACAAGAACTTTGCATTCCATTGTGTGTTTGGGAAGGGCTGCCCAGTGAAGGCACAGCATGGCTGTACTCTTCTCTTTCACTTCCTCCAGGTTACTTCTCAAAAGTCACCATATTATACTTATTTCAATGTCATTTTATAGGTATTAATAGTGACCATTTTCCATTTATTTTATTTATTTGTCTCTCTGCATTTGCACAACTCTCACCATGTTCATTATTATCATACTAGCCATACATATGTATATTACTAATGTGAAATAATGTGTATATTATTTTGTGAAAGTTCCATTTGGTTTAAAACATTATATTTTTTCTTTTAAATTCCATAGAGATACTGAAATACATTTTGCACACATACAACTGCATCAAAAGTTACTTCCACCATTTCTGCTTCTTTTCCAATCAGCCTCATGATTCTCTGCAAACTTTCTTACCTCCTTTGTTTCAGGGAATTCCATAATCTTTATAACAGCCACATCCAAAAATAGAAAAACACATGCAGAGACCATGAAAACTTTGCCCTGCGATACAAATTCATACCTCTTGCATTAGTGCTGCCTCAATCCCTTGTTTCCTGAACTCTGTAGCCTGCTTATCTACCTGGATTTGGAGGACTTGCAAGTACTTTGTACATTGTAAATGCCTTGAGGCAAAGACAACATCTGAAGTGATCCAGATTCCCTAAATCTTGCTTAGTGTTTGGATTGAATAAGATGTCCAAAAAAAGTTGAAAAGGAATACCTGTTGAGGTCTTGCTCTTGCTTGTTTGCTATCCTGTGAACTCTCTAAAGAACCACATTATATCTAAGTTCCTGACTAATTTGCAGGACAAAGGACACCCGATCCTCTTGACTACTGATGTTGTGCTTCTGCTGTGACTGTAGGAACTGAATTTGATTTTGCATAGTTTAAATATAATAACATGACATAGAATAAGGTTTGACATAAACATAAAATTAATATTTGTTAAACAACATGGGAAAAGAATAAATAACATTCTCTTCTTTGTAATTTGTTCAATTGAACAAAATCCCCAACTTTTCTTTTTGTGCATTTTCAATATTACATGTGAACAGGGATTTCCTAGAGAGGAGTGGGAAATATATATAATTATGAAGTTTCATATTCAATTTAAATTTTGGCCAGCTCCTATAATATTTATTATTTTTGTCTAAATTGCCCTGTAGCTATGAAAACTAGTTTTTCATTTGAAGGCAGCTAGTAGTCAGGAACTGATTTTATGATTGAATGCGTTAGGAAATTCAGCTTCATTAGTATAATTATGGAAATGTGGTTCAGAGCCTTAGGATATTTTCTTTTTTCAAAAAAAATAGTATCTCTAGGAGACTAACATATGAAGTATAATATTTGATTCAAGTAGTAAATACTTGTGAAATATTGGGAGATGAAAATTTTGGGATACTGCTCTAATTGTCAACTGAAAATACTTTTAGCTATCTCATTAATGTTTTTCTCCAAAATTTTAAACATGCAATGTCACGCCAGCATGTTTTTTAAAATAAACAATAGTAAGGGAAATGCACTGTTAAAAATGGCAGAGAAATAAAGAATCAAGCATGATCAATTCCACTGCAGAAAACTTAAATATAAATTAATTTGTTGTTTCATCTAATAAAATATTAAAACATTTGTCTAATGCTGATTATATTTTTAAAAGGCCATAGGACTCCTCTTTATACAATGTTGTTCCATCTCCATTTTTTAATTCTGAAAAAACATGTAGCTGATAATTAAAAGTAAAATTAAAAGAAAAAAGATAAAAAATTACAAGTAAAAAATCTGCATTTTTTATTCCCTTTTGTATTAGTCGAAAGTATAAGAATACAATGGACAACATCAAAGATATGTTCATAAAAAATCCTCAGTGATGGGGTTGGGGATGTAGCTCAGTGGTAGAGTGGTTATCCAGCATGCATGAGGTCCTGGATTCAATCCTCAGTACCACAAAATAACAAACAAAAAATAAATTCTCAATGATTTGTAGTAGGAAAAAAATGAAACATAAAAACTATTGTCATTTTAACAAAGCTTAAGAATAGAGAGATATCAGAAAATATCAGGAGAAGGAAGGATTAAATTTATAGCACAATTTTCATTATTAGACACACATGAAGAAAGTAAAATAAAATATAAGCTTAAATAATTTGAAAGTGAATGCTCATAACCTAATTTGGAAATGAGGAATGAAGGGAGGCACTCATGAAAATCATTAGCACTTGTGGCCTTCCTTCTAAAATATTTGGAAATGAATAGCTACATCTTTGCTCTTTATTAGAATAACAGAGGTCGCCTCGCCTTCATCAAATAGCTATATCATATATATAATCGGTTTCTAGGATCTCACTTCATAAATGAATTTCAAGCTTTTCTGTTCTATCTTCACCACCTCCAAATTCCAGATACTATTATTTCTAATCTTGGGCAGTAACATAATTCACTAACCAGTAACTTTTTATATAGAGAAGGGAAAAAGGTTTGTATACTAGATAAATAAAAATGAATGAAAAGAAAACTAAGAAAGATTAAAGTGTGAAAATAGTCTTATAAGTTTTCTTGGCTTAAAACATAAGGACTTTTTACTTAATTTGCTCAAAGTGGATATGGATAATGTATTTAATGAATTCTAATTGTTTCCTTTTCTACCTTTTAAATACCTCCAAAATTGAGATGTGTCTCATCTAATTTATGTTGTTATATTTCTTAAAATATAATATCTCAAGTGTTGGCACATCACATTGTTTTACCTGTTCCACCAGTTAACACTGATAGCAGGAGGGAAATTTTATTGTTAAATAGAAGAGGTCATTTCCACAGTAGTCATGTACATAGATTTTGAATCATAAAAATCATATATTTCTGCTGTGCCTGCCACATGTTATTAAAAAATGTCTGGACATACCCAGAAAGTTTAGTAGAAATAGAGCAAAAATAAAGTGGTAAGAACACGGACTCTAAATCAGGTAATCTGAAGTACATACAACATGTGTCAGTTGGGCAGACAACTCCCCATGTCAACAAAATGCAGTAACAATTATAACTTCTAGGCATATTTGTGGATTAGTGGAGCTCATATATTAAAATACCTAACAAATCATATTTAGTTTAATAATTATATGCTACTACTCTATGATGCTGATTACATATGTTCAGTTGAGAATTTAAGACCCCTCCATCAGAAATTTAGGAAGTTAATATCATTCATTCATGTGCTTATTTGATCCATATACAGTTGGTGTTATTTTTAAAACTCGGGTGCTGAAAATGCAGTACATGTCCTGCTTTTCATTAGCAAAATATGCAATGAGGGAGCCAAACAAAAACATATATTTAAATAAGTAGTTGGGCTAAGTGGACTTGGGTGGCCAAGACAGGAGGATCACAAGTTGGAGGTCAGCCTAAAGTAATAGAGTAAGACTCTGTTTCAAAATAAAAAAAGTAAAATAAAATGGGGTCAGAGATGTAGCTCAGTGGTAAAGTACCCTAATTTCAATCCCCAATACTGAAAACATAAAAATATTAAAATAAAAATAAATTAAACAGTATAAAATAAATATTAATGGTGATAAAAAAAAAAAATCATGCAATATTAAGGACTGTACCAGCCAGGTAATCCCAGCAACTTGGGAGGCTGAGGCAGGAGGATTTCAAGTTCAAAGCCAGCCTCAGCAACTCAACTGATAGAAGGTAAAAATAAAATAAAATGCAGAAAACCTAACTTGATCCACTCAAGTGGACTTAGACACTAAAACAGAGACCCTAGATCTAATAGAAGAAAAAGTAGGCCTGGATCTTCACAAAGTTGACTCAGGAACTGAATTTCTTAACAAGACCCCTAAAGCACAAGAGGTAAAATCAAGAATCAATAAATGGAATGAAATCAAACTAAAAAGCTTCTTCATAGCAAAGGAAACAATAATGTGAAGACAGAGCCTGTAGAA
Organism: Sciurus carolinensis; assembly: GCF_902686445.1. Taxonomy (NCBI): domain Eukaryota; kingdom Metazoa; phylum Chordata; class Mammalia; order Rodentia; family Sciuridae; genus Sciurus; species Sciurus carolinensis. Next base: position 96,288,553 of record NC_062224.1, read on the forward strand.
TAGGAGAAAATCTTTACCACAGGCACCTCAGGTAGAGCATTAATCTCCAGGACATATAAAGAACTCAAAAAACAAAGAAACAAATAACCCAATCAATAAATGGGCTAAGGAACTGAACAGACACTTCAAATAAAAAATAAAAATGACCAACAAATATATAAAAAAAAATGTTCAACATCACTAACAATTAGAGAAATGCAAATTAAAACTAACCTAAGATTTCAACTCACCCCAATTACAATGGTTATTATCAAAAATATACGCAATAGTAAGTGTTGGCAAGGATGTGGGGAAAAAGGTACACTCATATATTGCTGATGGGATTGCAAATTATTGCAGTCACTCTGGAAAGCAGCATGGAGATTCCTTAGAAAACTTAGAACCAAACTACCATTTGAGCCAACTATCCCACTTCTCAGTTTATACCCAAAGGACTTAAAATCAGCATACTACAGAGACTCAGCTATATCAGTTTATAGCAGCTTAATTCACAATAAACTATGGAACCAACCTAGGTGCCCTTCAACAGATGAGTGGCTGAAGAAACTGTGGTATATATACACAATGGAATATTACACAGCCTTAAAGAAGAATGAAATATGGCATTTGCTGATAAATGGATGGAGCTGGAGAATGTTATGCTAAGCAAAATAAACCAAACCCAAAGAACCAAAGTCCTAATGTTTTCTCTGATATGTGGATGCTAATTCACAATAAGGGGTGAGGGGCTAGGGAAGAATAGAGGTACTTTGGATCAGAGGGCAGTGAAAGGAGAGGAGGGGGCATGGGGTAGGAAGGACAGTTGAATGAATCAGACATTGTTACCCTATGTGCACATATGATTACACGATTGTTGTTAACTCTACATCATGTACAACCAGAAGAATGAGAAGTTATACTCCATTTATGTATGATGTGTCACAATACGTTCTGCTTTCATGTAGAACTAATAAAAAAAATAAAATAAAATAATAATTTTCAAAAGGGCTAGGAATGTGTTTCAGTGATAAATCAGCACTGGGTTTAATCCTTGGTACCAAAAAATAAATAAAAATAAAAGCAATGAATTGTACTTACATGAAGGTAGAATTAAAAAAAAATCAAGATAACTTTTTAATTCCAATTCATTTACATTCTAATTCCTTACTGAACTAAAAATATGTGAAAAATTTTATACAAACATTGTAACAAACATTTGTTTGTTTTACACTAACAAAATTTCAACACATTGTTTTGTATTTTAAGGAAACTATACACATAATTTCTTAGTTTCTTCCAAGAATTTTGACTTTATTTTTATCTCCAAGACCTTCAGTTTTTTCTATTTTTGTGCAACATGCAAGGTGTTCCAGTGTTATTCCTAGTTAATTTGTACATTGGACAACAGCAATTACTAATCTTTTCCAAATGTTTTTATTTCTCTGACCATAACCTTTTTATTAACTTGTGTGGGTGCATTTTTATTTCACTGAAAATTCAAATATTTTTAACTTTCTTTAAGGAATAAGTCCAAACATTTCCACATGCTCACATTAACAGTAAGGAGGGAGAAATATTAATTGTGTTTATGCACTAAAAACTCTGCCAAAGCAAACACTCTCTGAGTAATTAGAGAAAAACGAAAGCAAGGAACAAACAAGAAAGCTCCTACTTAATGTCTAGAAAAACCCCTATGTGTCTAGTCTCAGAGCCCAAGGATTTTGTCGGGCAAATTTAGATTTTTATTAAGACTGATTATTGTTTTTAATCACTTTTATATTTGTAGTCCTTATTATCCATATTGAAAGGACCTCGTTAAAATCAAATTGTTAATTATTATATTACAAAAATCCTAAAAGACGATTTTTCATTGAAATGTGAGTCTGTAATAAACACTATTCAGAGGTAGTCATTTTATCAAATGTTCTTCAGTTCCAAGTCAGATACTGCTTTCCAGATCATGAATTCATTGTAAAAATGCTTTTGAAATAATAATTTAGTATTAGTGAGAATTGTTTTTAGTCAAGTACTAAATTCCACTGGTAAAGAAGTTCAAACATGCATATTTGTTTTAAAAAACAAGTTGGTACACATAAATATATTTTGAACCCCAAGGTGGCACCTATATACGCCTTCAGTGGAAGTAAATTTTAAAAATAGTATCATATTATTTTTACTAATATAAATATCAATTACTTAAGCAATAAAAGAATTATGTGTATAGAAAAAAATGAAAATAAAAGAAAACCATATATTAATATAAGGACCAAAACCCCTAACATTTAGTCTAATAGAATGTTGGCAGGATGAACATCTTCCTCCATTTAAGAGATTTTTTTTCCTTTTAGTTTAATACTGGGTCCATTTCTTAGCAAAATTTTTCAGATATTAGAAAATAAATAAGTTGAACTTGTTTTCAGTTAATATAATCTTTCGATAATTGATAGGCCGATTGTTAGTTGTGTGACCTAATGATATAGAGTTTTTCTCATAGTCAAGCATTCTCTATTGATCTATGGTAGATTTATAAAGTAAACATCCATTTCTTCACTTATTCTAGTATGCAGATATTTGGATTGTGAATAGGAGTGGTTTGGATAGGAGAAACCGCCTTTACACCCCTTAATGTTTGGGGGATGTGCTGCCAAAAGGCACAGAATTTGTCCATTATTCTTTGCTTCAGGTGGTACTACACATATTGCCTGTGAGCTTCTTAGGAAATGCAGTCTTCTCATCACATGTGAGAAAGATCATTATAATTCAAACAATCTACTTTTCTTGTGTGTCCAGCACTGTAGTTTTATTTGCTCTAGTTTCTATGTCAATGTAAATCAATCTAATTTGCAATTTGCTATCTTAAAAAAAAAAAAAGTCTTTATAGTCATTGTTATTATAATTTTTTTTTTTCTGCAAACTTCCTTTGGCCACTTCAAGTGATCTGGTTTGAGAAATTGGACCATGTACTAAGCATTTTGCTTTGCCTATCAAATCCCATAAAATTCCTGTTTTTAATACTAAAAATATGATCAATTCTTAGGAGTATGTATATTTTAAGAAAATAAAAATATATCTAAGGGTAATACAGAACATACTTTAACATGGAACTTAGTTTAATTGGTTCTGGAATTATGCATCTAAATCTAAAGTATAAATTATGGATGAAGATTTTTAGTTTCAATCATGGCTTTTGGTAATGATTTCAGATTCCATCAACGTTTTAATTTTTTAAATAGTACATATGATGTGGCAGACACACCATAAGGTGACCTGCATTTCTGGTGAGGAGTTATTCCCTGTTGAGGGCCTTCTGGGACAAGATGGTGCCTGGCAGTGAGCCAAAGGGCACTGGCTGTAAATAAGGAAGTACCTAAAAGGCTGGTTTGCTGTTACTAGTTTCTTGGAGACTTATGATGTGTTAATGACAGGCTCAAGGATTGGCTATCTAATATCATGCCGCGTGTGGACAGCTCGTGATTTATATAGTGTTATGCTGGCATTCCTCTGCATGCTCTCCTGGTGAGAGAAAGCTTTGCTATAGTTGGCTGATAAGCTAGGAGCCTGGGGGAGGGGAGAGGGAGAGAGAAGAAGAAGGAAGATAGTGGAGAACAAAGGAGACAGAGAAACAGGGAGGACGCAATAAATCTCTTCAAACTAAAGATTAGTGGCGTCTCCTTTCTCCGCGCTGGTTCCGCTGGATGGAACAATTCCCTTCAGTACCAGTGGAACCATTGACTTGCTTTTGACCAATAAAGTGGAAGTGACAGATTTTCAGTCCCTGGATTAGATTAGATTAGCTAGCAAAGGTTGGATGTCACTCCCATGGCTATATTATATTACATGAAACTCCATTTTAGCAACCTGGGGCAAGACATATAATCTATCTTCTTGGCCTTAAAGAAGCAAAATGATTTTAAGAACTTCCTTGGGTGATTTCTTCATGCAATTCTTATTATTTTTCATTATACTTGAGTTTGTAACATCAGTTTTATTTTGATCAAAACTGTTTCGAGATTTTCTGATACATAAAAAAACTAATCTTGCTTAACTTGAGTGATTCTGTTAAGTCAGCTCAGTGTAATCCTATTAGTGATGTTAACACCTATTGATAGCATGTTTAATTAACCGAACCTGAAATGTACAATGACTTATGTGGAGAAAGTATGACAGCAGAGACTTAGACACTGTAAATTGAAAAAGTGAAACCCCATCTTGTGCTGTGGCCAAATGTTTGGTTTCACTGTTGCTTGCCATGCTGTGATGCCTGGACTCAGGAAAAATGAGAGCAAATATTTGGAAAGTTCTATGGTAGTTACTTCCTGTGAGTTTTCTATTTACTAAATCCCCATAGTAGATGGACTAACTGACAAAAGTGCAGATCAGTGTATAAGCAAAAGATGTAAAGGAACATAGCTATCCTTAGAGAATTATTTAACCTTATGGCTTACAACATAAATTGGAGCAGAGAAATTAATTTCCATTGTTTTCCTAATCATCCAACAGGTTATATTTTACACATATAAGGTGATGTAGAGATAGATGGTAGGATGCTTTGAGAAATCCATGAGGGATTCAGATGCCTTTTATCTTCATGTTCTGATCTCCTTAGCATATGGGTTTACCCCTCTTAGTTGCAAAACCCTATGATTGCTCTGAATTCCAGATAGAAAAATAAGGACTGAAAAATATTGAAGGTCATATGCTAGCGGGTTCTATACCTCTTAACAAATTCCCATTCCTGTTATTTCTGCTTAAATCATACAGGTTAGAAATGCTCACAATGCTACCTTACTTCATAGGGCAGCTAAAAATCTGGGTGCATCAATATTTGGATGTCATTATCCTAAATAAATGTGGAGTTCTGTGAAGGGGAAATGGTGAGAAAGATTATGGGGAACTGCTTTCTGCCAAAACTATACTTTTTGTATTTTGTCTTTGTATCATGAAAGGGTTGAACTAGAAAAAATATCTAAATACTCACCCATTGCTTAAAATCATCTAAGTATGCTTCTTTAGTTGTATAGGTTATTATTATTATTACTAATATTATTGGTACTGGGGATTGAACTCAGGGGCACTCAACCACTGAGTCACATCTCCAGCCCTACGTTGTATTTTATTTAGTGACAGGATCTCACTGAGTTGCTTAGAGCCTCACTTTTGCTGAGACTGACTTTAAACTTGCAATCCTCCTGCCTCAGGCTCCTGAGCCTCTGGGATTACAGGCATGTGTCACTGTGCCTGGCAGTTGCATAGGTTATCGATGAAAGAAGAGGACACAGGAATATGAAGAGATGTGATTGTAAAGGACTGTAATCGAAGCCATTTGCTTTATGTCTATTTTCTGCACTTTGGCACACAACACTTCTTCATAGTTTTCCATGCAATTGTCTAATTCTCTAAGTGTAGTTATTTTCAACAGTTGCATTACATTTGTTTTAAATTCCAGTTTTGACCCCTTATTTGTTGATTACCACCTCCAAACTAGTACTGTTTCTCCAACAATTGTTTTACACCATCGGCAACTTTTTAACCACTGACTTCAACAGATTATTATTGCACTTTTCTCAGGAGATTTCTTTCCTCCTTCCCAAAGCCTAACATCATCATCCCTTAATTGCCTTCACTCATAACTTGCTTTCCTCTTCCTCCCTCACTCAGAGCTACCTGGAAAAACACCAAGTCTCATTTAAACTTACTTTCTATCTCCTCTGGGCTTCAGTTTTTCCTAAACCTGAACAGTTGCAAACACACACAAAGAACCTCATCACTATTCTGACCAGGTCTTTATAATTTACTTTAGGTTATTGCCCTGGTTAGTTGTCTTTAAAATTATTATTTCAATTTTTTTTCTCTAATCAAATTTTTAACTGTTTCTTCTCACTTTCAACTGATCACCTAGCATCTTACTTCCCTAAGAAAGGGGAAACCCTTCCACAAACCTGCTTCTATACTACTATAAATTTCTTCTATTCAGAACTGCCAGAGATATGAAAATCTACAGTTAAATAATGCCATGTTCGAAGTCCCGTAGTTATTCACAAATGGATCTGTAATTTCTCTCACTCTCAAGGGTCTAGGTGGGTGAACAGTTGTTCTGTGACCTCATCTCTGATCATCCATTGCTCATTCTGCTCTAGGCATATGAACCTTCTTTGTTGGTGCGAAGATAAGCCAAATTATTCCAGCTTCAAAATGTTCACTTTTATGACCCTTATGCCTGAAACGCTTTTTAAAGAAATCTTTACATTGGAATGACCTTTTCTCATCATTCAGGTCTCTGTCAAAATGACATCTTTTACAAGGAACCCGCCTTGGCTTTGAAAATGACCCTGCCTTCACTTGGCATTTCTAGTTCACCAAATGCCATCGTTTTTCTTCAAAGAAATATCACTACCTTAATCAATTTTTGTTGTTTGTTTCCTTTCTCTCTCACCAGACTGAAAGTTCAACTGGTGCAGAGACTTTTTCCTCTGATTCTGCAATGTCCTTGGTAGTGCGTGACACGTAGTTGGTACTTGATATTTGTCAAATGAGTGGATGAAAGAGTGAACATCGATAATAACAATGGTGAAGATGACAGACTCACCACATAGCAAGGGCTCGTCCAAATGCTTCTACGCATCAGTTCACTTCATTCTTACCACGACTCCTGATATGACTAGTTATTACTATTTTACATCTGAGAAATTGAGGCTTAGAGAGTCCCAACAACTTCTCTTTGTCACACAGATCATTAATTCAATAACTTCATACCTAGGAAAGCATCTTCATAAGCTTTTGAATACAAAAACCAAGTCCCTGCACACTGGTTCCACAAGGTAAGGAAGCAAAACAAGGATGCTCATCTCTTCAGCTAACAACGGAAGACTCTAGAAGAGAAAGTATAGCTGGTCTAGGGACTTGGAGAAAGATCTTGACAGGGAAAAGCAACTAAAGAAACACATAATGGTATTTTATCAGTGGGTATGGATAGTCAAACAACCAGAGGTAAAAATATGCAAATTTATTTTTTTTCTCATGATAAAATATATGTAAGCTTCCTCTGTCTCTTCCAGAATTTATTAGAAAATGTCAACGTTGTGAGTTTATATTAGTGATGATCTAAATAATTAAGAAGTGGGACTTGACAAGTTCAGAATGGGAGGTTAAGAGAAGTTTGTAGTTTTCTCTTTCTGCTGCTCTGAGGCCCAAGGCCGATGAGACACTCTGGAACACATTCCCGGAAGGCAGCTGTCCTGGATTTTTAGGAGAATAAGAAGATGCCTGAGGTGGACCTATAAGCAATGCTATTAAGTCAAATATAGCATGGGAGTGACATTGGAGCAGACACAAAAATCTTGCATATCAAATGATTATGATATGATATGGCTCCTTGAAGGAGCCATAGTGGCTAAACCCTATTTCATAATCAGAAGCCCTAACACAGCCAGCTTGAACTTGGGGTAGCTGGATATTTTTTTTAATTTAAAAACTTTTTATTAAATATGTCATACTATGGCTTCCCTCATTTTTTCATAAGGAAAAATGAATTTGATTATTAAAACTTTGGCAAGGCAACAATTCACATGTAAGAGAGAGCAATTTGTGTTAAACATAACAGATGTGGGATGATGGTTTCCTAAATAGATATGACTTCTTGGAAGAAAAAACTATATAAAATAGCAATGTCAGCATGTGAATTTTAGAAAGAAACTTAGAAAACTTCTTTAGGTACTCCATTAAAATTAATTGCACATAGCTTAATTATTTTTAGCATAATACATAAACATAAGAATATTTTCCAAGTTAGTTTTGAAGATGTTTTTACCATTTTCCAAAGAGTAGTAAGAAGTAAACAATACAAAATACCTTTCTTTTTTAATTTACTGTTTCATTCTTCAGTTACTTAGGTTTTAGTTTCAAGTACTAAATAAATAAAATAAAACAATATTTATACATAGAGAAAGAAAATGGTGACTGGAATTAACTTTTATTAAGTCCCTCTTGTATACTTAATACTAAAAAAGTTATTATTTTAATTAAAAAAAAGTTTTCTTACATTATTTTTGATGATAAAATAAATGTTAAAATAATAAATGAATTGCAAACTATCACTGAACTAAAAACACCAAACTAAGATTTTTAATTTAGTTGGATTTCTGTCTATTCCTCTGTGCCACCATTTCCCAAAATTATGTGGACACTGCTCTAGGTGATATTAAAAAGAAGTGCCTCAAAAAAACATTATGTGTTGTATGCAGTTTGGAGAAAAAAAATTATACATTTTCTCATTTTCTAAAATTAAACATAAATAAAATGTAAAAGAGAGTCAGTTGTCTTAGATTAGAGATATTTGTTTAACAGTATTGACCCCAGTATGTTCTCATGTATCCATTCTGTGAAACTCATACTAATATACTTTGTAATTCCATGTAGAGGAGCACTCCTAATCTGTGACAAGCTGTCAATGGATTTAAACCCATCTGGTGATTTGATTTCAAAGTCACACCTGCCACTTAATTCTGACTAATGAGCCCGAATCTGTTGATTGTTATATTAAGCTGTTTTCATTACCATAACAAAATGCCTGAAGCTGAAAGAATTTATAAAGAAAAAGGTTTATTTAGCTCACTATTTTGGAAGTTGGAAATCCAAGATCAGGTGGCCAAGATCAGGCCCCATTGGTTTGTTCTCTGGTGACAGTCTACTGACAAATGGCAATATAGCAGGAACATGTCGGGGAGTCAGACATCACATCACCAAACAAAAGAGAGTCAGAAGTCAGATTTGGCTTATAACGGTTTGTTCTTATAAGAATAATTCAGGGTTCCATGAGAACCACCTTAAGCCATTCTGAAGGCAGCTTACCCAGTGATTTCCCTCTAGGTTCCACCTCTTGAAGCCTAGAGGGTACCTCTTGAAGGTCTCCCCCAAAACACACACCATGATGCCACATTAAGAAACAACTCTCCAAGGCCTGAACCTTTGAACAAAAAATAAATGCAAACAGGGAAACTGTGTTTTGCAAGAATTGCATTATTATCATATACAGGTATAACTAACCCTGTTTAAAATATGGAAACCTGTGACCTAGAGGGTTTTAGTAACTTACATAAGTGACACAGATCATGATTGTTGCCTTGAACCCAATTCTTATTTATTCTAAAGAGAATTCTTGAAGTACAGTGTATATATACTACTTTCTAAAAGTTGACCTTTTCTTATAGGTCATAAGCATTTTCACTTACCAATATTTTCAGATTCATTGTTTCATTAATAACCCTTATCATTCAAATAGTGAGTTATTAGAAAAATATTCTGAACCTTAAAAGATGGAAAGATCTCCCATGTTCTTGGATAGGCAGAATCAATATTGCCAAAATGGCTATACTATCAAAAGTGTTATACAGATTCAATGCAATTCCAATGAACACAATAGGAATGCCCTCTTTTACCACTTCTATTCAACATCATCCTTAAAACTCTAGCTAGAGCAATTAGAAATTAAGTTAAAAGGATAAATTAAGTTAAAAGCGATAGAAATAGGAATAAAAGAACTCAAATTATCGCTATTTGCCATGACATGATTCCATATTTAGAAGATACAAAAGATTACACCAGAAAATTTCTAGAACTCATAAATGAATTCAGCAAAAAAGCAGAATATAAAATCAACACTCATAAATTGAATGCATTTCTATTCATTAAGTGATGAATTCTCTGAAAGAGAAATCATGAAAACTATCCCATTCACAATAGCCTCAAAAAAAAAAAAAATACTTGGGAATCAATCTAACAAAAGAAGTGAAAGACCTCTACAATGAAAATTACAGAAAACTAAACAAAGAAATTAATAAAAACCTTAGAATATGGAAAGATCTCCCAGGTTCTTGTATAGGCAGAATTAATAGTGTCAAAATGATCATACTACCAAAAGTGCTATACACATTCAATGCAATTCTAATTAAAATCCCAATGCATACCTCATAGAAATAAAGAAAGCAATCATGAAATTCATTTGGAAGAATAAAAGACCCAGAATAGCCAAAGCAATCCTTAGCAGGAAGAGCTAAGCAGGAGGTATCACAATACCAGATCTTCAACTATACTACAGAGCAATAGTCATAAAAATGGCATAGTATTGGCACCAAAATAGACAGGTAGATCAATGGTACAGAATACAGGACACAGATACAAACTCACATAAATACAGTTATCTCACACTAGACAAAGGTGCCAAAAATATACAATGGAGGAAAGACAACCTCTTCAACAAATGGTGCTAGGAAAATTGGAAATCCATATGTAGCAAAATGAAATTAAGCCCCTATCTCTCACCCTGTACAAAACTCAACTCAAAATAGATTAAGGACCTAAGAATTAGACCAGAGACCCTGCACCAAACAGAAGAAAAAGTAGGCCTGAATTTTCATCACGTTGGCTTAGAACCAGGCTTCCAATGTGCAAGAAATAAAAGCAGGAATCAATAAATGGAATAAATTCAAACTAAAAAGCCTTTTCTTGGCAAAGGAAAAAATCAACAGTGTTAAGAGAGAGCCTACAGAGTGGGAGAAAATCTTTACCATACACACTTCAGATACAGCACTAATCTCCAGAATTTATAAAGAACTCAAAAAACTTTACACCAAAAGTACAAATAGCCCAATCAATAAATGGGCTTCTTCACAGAAGAAGTTCTGCAAGCATTCAACAGATACAGAAAAAAATGTTCAACATCTCTAGTAATAAGAAAAATGCAATGGATGAAGTTAAAGAATATCACACTAAGTGAAATAAAATAATCTCAAAAAATCAAAGGCCAAATGTTTTCTCTGATAAGTGGATGATGATATATAACAGGGGAGGAGGGGAACGTAAGGGACGAATGGAGGAACATTGGATTGTGTAAAGGGAAATGAAGGGTGGGGGGGTAGGAGTAATGAAAGATAAGAAATGAGACAAACATCATTACCCTATGTACATGTATGATTACACAAACAATGTGACTCTCTATCATGTACAGCCAGAGAAATGAAAAGTTGTACCCCATTTGTGTCCAATAAATAAAAATAAAATATTCTGAAAATGTTTCATGTTGTATATACAGAACATGGCACTATAACAAGGTGATTTAATAAATACATTTTTTCATTTTATTTTTTTCAATTGTGTTTTGCCAAATCATATTTATGGGATTCAAAGTAATAATTTGATACAAAGACTCAATTAGGCAGGAGTCAATTTTGACCTTGCTTGCAAAACATAATTTGCGATAATGTTTTTTCATCAGTTAAGTGCCTTCAATGGAAGTTTTTGAATCTCTGTTCCTAAAGTTACATTAATTGAGCTAGAAACTATGCATAATGATAGGCTACCTACTAAATAAACAAAGTATATTCAGAAAGGAATTTAATTGAGAGCTAATATAGAACATGTATCTTTACTATAAAGATTAAACCTACTGCATACTAAGTATCTCTGTTTTTTTCAGAGATCGTGGAGAGAGTTGTAAGTCAAGATGGGGTTTCACTTACAGACTGAGGCAGAACAGGGTGATGTGGAGATGCTGGGATTGTGACTGACAGAGCTGTTATGACACATCTACTGAGATCTATTCAGGTTTTTACTAAAGACATTGTGAAAGAGCCTAAATGTCATTAAATTATGTAAGACTTTCAGTTTTTATTTCATTAATTTCTATCCTACTTGATGTTTGTAGATTCATGTGATGTTTATAATTTAAGAAAAATTAAGTGATCTTGAAAGATATTAGAACTGAGTTAACCATTGAAGGTAGACCACCATCACTCATGTACTGACAGTCTTTGAAATTAACTTTTTTGAAAAAAAAAAGTATATGCATATGTCTAAATATTGAGAAAAAATATTTAAAACTTAAGAGAGATTTATTTTGTAATCTGGAACTGAGCAAAGGGGTTATATTGTAAATGATGGGGTAAAACCTCCTTAGTTATCCAATAATATCTAAACATATCCGATCTTGTAAGTACAATAGAACCAAAAGCTCTCAAAGAACAATGAGGTCCATCTTCTCCAATCTTTAATTGGAAATTAAATAATTTATATTACTGAGCTTCCATGCCTATTTATTAACTCATAGCAATGAATATAAGCTTTGAGAAGGAATGTAGTTTTTGGCAACATTACTTTTTGAACTATCAGGTGTGTTCTCAGACAATGAGAAAATACTTTGTTTTGTTTTGTTGTTGTCCTTTCTGAGATTAACCAAAATATAGGAACTTCACTGCATCTTTCAGGACCTTGTCTCTGCTTCTCTCTGCAGTTATAAATTGAGAAGGAAAATTAAATGATCATATATTTGCTTATTGAAAATTATAAGCAGTATGGTTTTATACTCTGTCACGTGTCCTTAGTAAAAACTTGAATATATCTGAGTACATGTGTCTTAGCAGCTCTGCCACAATACTAGGGTGCCCACAACACCCTGTTCTGCCTTAAACTATAAGTGAAGCCCCATCTTGACTAGTCCACAGGCATATACTGCACAACTCTCTCCAGGATTCTCTAAAAGGAATAGAGATATCTAGTATATAACAGGGTTAAACTTTATAATAAAGATACACAAAATGTGTCCTATGTTATGTCAGTTTAATGCTTTATTGATAGGTAGAATATACAGTCTGCATAATCTCTAGCTAAACAGATATAATTAAATTATTTATAACATATAGTATAATAAGAACAGCATCATTACGTATATTTTTTTATTTTTCCATCAAACACATTATATATATCTGTTATCTATCAGAAGCTAAAATGTGTAGGTGTTATGCACCTAAAATATGAGCTAAAGAAATAATGGATGTTGTAAATGAACTATTTAGCCTGTATAGAGGAAAAGAATGCTTAATTACCGGACATGAAAGCAAAGCAAAATGTGTGTTAGATAAAAGGGAGGGAAATAGCATTTAAGTTAGAATTATTACAGTGATCCATGCTTAACATTTCCTAGAACAGGACTGAATTTTAATTCTTGCATTGAAAACGATAGTATGTTCAATGAAATTCACAAATATAGACTTGAATGGGTTTAGGTGCAGTAGGAAGGACAAGATTTTCATATTGCTAGAGAAGAGTATCTTTTCTAGAGAACCAAATGTTGAGTGGGACCCATTATTGAGAACCCAGACTACAAAGATTGAATACAAACTAGAGGTAGCTTTAAGTAAAAAAAAAAAAAAAAAGTTAGAAAATTTTATCCTAGGCTTTACTGTTTTCTAAATTTCTCTTTGTTTATCCTTAAAAATTGTATTCCTAAAAGATATAAATTTACATATGTTAAAAATTAATTCCAAAAATAAACCTATTTTCTGAATCTGGTGTTTACACAAAGTTAAGGAAAGAAAGGGCTTAAGTGATTTAAAACAAGGAAACAAGACTTCGGGTCTAAAAACCATCTCTGCTCCTCGGTAAGATTTGTAAAACCTAATTACTCTGTCACTTATGCCCAAAGCTAGAGATGAAATTTTGTATGGATTTCCATAATTCTCTATCCATAGAGAGGGCTCATCAGTCAGAATCAGAAAGTAGGCTTGACTAGGGGAAACACATGACATGCTGGCAGTTTTAGGGTCTTAATATACTGTTTGTAAGGACAAACTATAAAAATTGTCATAGCAATTATATATGCTAGAAAATTAGATTTTTATAAAAATATTTTGTGCAATTTGCTGAAAAAATTGGAAATGACATAAGAAAGAAAATGATGTGAAAAGAACTTCCTATGAGAAAAAGCAATCTGGATAAGATTGAAGGATTAAAATCAAAGTAAAGACACAAGAGTAAAATAAAAATAGGAAGCAATGTAGAGCAAAATTAGCCTATGGAAATTTTAATTACTGGTGTTAAAAGCACACTTGAGAGACTCTTCAAGAGTGTTCAGGAACAAACTGAAGAGCTGAAAATTATGAGTTAAGAGATGGAGGAACAAAGAGCCATCTGGAAATTACAGGTGTTCCAAAGGAGTAATTGAGATAAAAAATAAAAACAAACTCAAAGTTGAAGGAAATTTTACTGAGCAGAAAATGGCACCAAGGAAGCAAATTTAAGTGAAATCAAAATTCAAAAAAAGAAAGAAAACAGAAGCAGATACATTTTGGGCACTTCTTTTTTTTTTAAACACAGCCAACTCAACAATATCAAAAACTAAATGCTATGAAAGACCAATAAATTCTTAATAAGACCTTAGAAACCTCAGTAAGACTTATCTTTGAATTTGAAAGGCAGTAAGAGACATTCTAAGCAATAATTCCTCCCCACCACAAGAAAAAGTGGAAACCACGGGCCAATGTTGGAGCTGCACTGAAGGTTCTGGAATGGGCTACAGAACAATTGCTGGACAAAGAACCAAATGAAATTTCAAAGGAATTCAAAGAACCAAATGAATTTTCAATGAAGTATAGCACCCATCGAGAAAAGTGTACAAATCAATTTATTTTCGCAAGGCAGAATAAACCAAATAATGACTGGACTGATCCAAAGACCAAACATAGTGAACAACACAGTCATTACAAACCAAAAAGGAAACCTGAGTTGTAATTTTCATTGATGTTTATTTTATCTTTGTTAAATAAATAGAACTAAATAATATGCATTCTTTTGAGTTTGACTTTTTAGTTTTTGCTTAATTTTAGATTTGGGGAATACATACATGTTATTATATGCATTTATTGTATATCACAAATTAATTATCTTTTGATTGCTAATAATATTTGGTTTGGGACTAATTTTTGACTATTAGTATAGTGCTGTTATAAGCATTCTTGTGTACCACTCTGTAAGCATGTGTATATGCATTTCTGTTGGGTATGTTCATGGGAATAACTATGTGAGATCATTGAGTACGGATATTTTCAACTTTCATACCTACTGACATAAAGTTTGTCAAAGTGCTTATATCCATACATGTTTTCCTCAGCAGCATGTGGAAATTTCCATTACTCTATATCCTGCCCCCCACAATATTTGTTACCATCATTTTTCCCTCTAGTGTTTGCATAAGACATTTCTTTTTAGGTAATTTGCATTTCATCGGTACCTAAAAGTTATTGGAATTAAAATTACTTGTATGCTTTATAGCCCATTTGGGTATTCAAAAGAAGAAATACTATATTACTCATTGAATGCATTATCAGCTTGGTCATGTGAAAACTCCAAAGGCCATAGAAACAACTACATTCAATAAAACTTGGGTACCTGTTACTATTGCCGAAAGTGGGTCCTGAGACAGGACCTAATTTGTGGTACTATTAGCCAACTTGTTTGAATGCTTAGTATGCCTGCTGGAGCTTCCGTGACAGTATTGGAAAGCAGTTTGACCCGGTCAAAAGATTGAGAGAATTTCAACCTCTATGTTAGGATTATGACCTACCTACTAGGACACTTAGCAAAAGATTGTTACTATTCAGAATTTAAAACATGCTTATCATTTGTACCAATTCACCTTTCTGGAAACTATGCGGTATTGAATTAATGTCTTTAAATCTATTTCCATGCCAGAATTGTACTAATATACAAGAAATTTAGAAGGATTTGGTGCCAAAATACTCAGGATAATACTTGTGTTTTTAGTACCACACAAAACCAAAATTCCAGGAACTAAAAACACTGCAGACCTTATGTGAGTTATTCCTTCAGTCATTTCAAATGTAGTAAGACCTGTATGGTTATCTTCCTGCTCACTTTATGTTCACATCTCGCACATACACACCAGTATACATCAAGTTTGTTTGTAGTCATTGGTTTTTCTAAAAAATTTTACCAAGTTTGATGGTGACTCTTTAATGATTTTCTATGTCTTATTTTATGGTGTTATGGGAAACCTCCATTTGGAAAGCCTCAGTTGTTAAAGAAGCCCATCATTAATGTTTTCAGAGCCCCCCACTCCCAAAAAAGGTCTTAGAATGGGAGGAGAGGCTATTATATTTTTAGTAAAATATTGCCTTTGTCTTTTGCATAGCACATAACATACGCTTTCTAATTTGGCAAATGTTTTTAAAGGTAGAGATGCTATGCTACTGCAGGGAACAAAATCCTTAATCACAAAATTTTTGAAATTCTTGCAATACTTTTATAACTATCGTAAGTTGTTTACCAACTTAATTTTTGTTTGGAGTGTGATTTTTCCCTTCTCGACTTCTTGCAAAGAAAGAAGTGGATTTCTCCATGTACAAACAGAGGAACAACATGTATCCCATTTGTTTACAATAAAAAAAAAAAAAGTGCAAATGCAGAAATATAAAAAAAAAAAGAAAGAAGTGGATTTCTACTAATGAATTGAGAATCCATCTGATATTTTATATGCCTTTTGAGTTGTATAAATTAATATTTGGATACTTGATAATTTTGTTTTATTATGTAATTGGTAAAATGGTGATATGTATTAATGTTAGTTGAAAAACATATGTTTATGCTGTTTGGGAATACATGGGTTAGTTGTGTGGGAGAAATAATTTGTCAGTGTTCACAGCTTATAAAAACTTAGTGCAAGAGGTTAAACATCTAAATAAATAATGATATATATTTATCATAAGATTAAATTATATTTAAAAATCATGGCAAAATGGATAAATGTAAACAGAAGAACTTGTAAGTATTGAAACACCTGGAATAAAATATAGGTAGAAAGTTCCATGACAATAGTTTGGATATTGTAGGCACTGTCCCCTTAAAGGAGGCCATTGCCTATGTGAGAGACTCTCAGGGATTTTGTGGTGGGCACACCAACCACACCTAGCTCCATCACTATGGTAACCTAGTCCCCCTTTTCATCCATGGGGTCTAGGGCCCCATCCTCCTCTTCTGTATTCTGTGAACAGGGTGTTCTTCTATAGTCTGTGAAATGGTGGTTCTTTCTTCCTGTAACCAACCTATGTTCTACAAAATAGGTTAGTAACTGCTTATGCAAGGCTTGCCCTTTAAGATGTATGGCTAGCTTAACTACAAGAATAGAAAAGACAGTACATGTGTATGGACGAGCCTGTTTTAAACACTTTATGATGCACAAGTGTACCATAAAATCACATTGTAACCCATGGATGTATACTTATAATTTATCCATTTATCCATTTATACACAGTAAAGACAGAAGCAGCTTTCTATATGACAAGGGCTCCATCTCTCCCAAATAAAGCTCTTCTCCTCAGTTCTTGGTGTGCAGACTGAGTCCTTTTTCCATCGTTGCCAGTGTTGCAGAAGGTTGCTGAGTTTAGGTCACCTCCAGTGTTGCAGTCAGTGCAACAGGATATGACCCCAAAACAATGGCAAAAAATAAATAAGTGGAAGTGCATTAAAAATCTGAGTGAAGAGACAACCTATGAAATGGCAGAAAATATTGCAAACCATATATCTGATAAGGAGCTTTCTTGTAAAATATGTCAGGAACTTAAAGAACTCAGAGGCTAGAAAATAAATGAACAGATTAAAAAATGAAAAGGACCTGTATTGATATTTCTTTAGGGAAAAAAAAAGAAAAAGGAAAAGAAAAAATAAAAGATATCCAACTAGTTCAACAAGCTTATGAAAAGATGTTCTATATCACTAAACATCTGGAAAATTCAAATCAAAGCTATGATAAGATATCACCTCACACAAGTCAGAATGAATACTAACAAAGAGATGAAGTATTGGTAAGGATATAGTGAAAACAGAGTGCTTACATACTGTTGGTGAGAATTTAAACCAGTACAACCACTTTGTAAGTTCCTCAAAAAATCAGAAACAGAATAGTCATGACCCAATAATCTCACTTCATACCTAACGGAAATAAAATCAGTATGATGAAGATATCTGCACTCTTATGTTCACAGCACACTTCACGTGTGACAAAATTGTGAACTTAACCTAAGTGCCCATCATTGGATGAATATGGAGAAAATATAGTATGCATATACAGTGGCATGCTATTTGTTCTTTAAAAAGAAGGAAATCCTGTCATTGATAACAGTGTGGATGAACATAGAAGATACCATGCTGAGTGAAATAAGCCAGGAATGGAAAGACAAAGACTACATGATCTTACTTATGTGTGGAGTCTAAAAACTGTTGAGGTCCTAGGAGAGAATAAAATTATGGATACCAAAGGCAGGTAGAAAGTGGTGGTGGTGATTGGGGCAAAACTAGCTGTTGGTGTAAGTGTACTAAGTTCTAATGATCACAGCATGTTAACTGTAGTTAGTAGTAACCTTGTATATTTCAAATTCGCTAAAAGAGAATATTTAAAATATTCTTACCAGAAAGAAATTATGTGAAGGAACATGTGTATTGATGAGCCTGTTTTAAACACTTTATGATGCACATGTGTACCATAAAATCACATTGTAACCCATGGATGTATACTTATAATTTATCCATTAAAATGAATTTTAATAACAAGAATGAATTTTATTTTCCTAATATTTAATCACATCTTGATTTTACCTTGCAGAAATAGTTGGTTTTGACCTCATTACTTTAGTCAGCTTTTTCACTGCTGTGACTAGAAGATCTGACCAGAACAATGATAGAGGAGGAAAAGTTTATTTGAGGGCTCATGATTTCAGAGGTCTTAGTCTTAGTCCATCATGGCTGGGGAGAATGGCAGAGGGAAGCAGCTACCATCACATCACAGTGATCAGGAAGCAGAATGAGAGTCTCCATTCTCCAGATACAAAATATATACCCCACAGCCACACCCCAATTCCAATCTCCTCCAGCCACACCTTACCACTTCAATTACCACTCAGCTAATCCCTATCAGGGGATTAAATCACTCATTGGGTTAAGACTCTGACAACCCAATCATTTCTCCTCTGAACCTTCTTGCATTGTCTCACATTTCAACTTTTGGGGGACACCTCACATCCAAACCATAACACTCATAAAATCTTTGCATGACTTTTTCTATGAATAATTCAAAGGAAAAAATTAAGGAATAGAAATTCACCCAGCTATTGTATTTGAGAGGTGAGAGGTAGCTTTATGCATAACAAATAGTTTTTATGTATTAGTAACTGTGTCTTCCCTCAATAAATGTTATGTTAATATCACTCAAGCATGGTAACATAGTAGCTCTGAGAAATACAAAAGTCTAATTACATGGGAAGTGGTATTTTATGGGATGAATAGAACAAAGATGACTTTCTATTTTATATTGGAGCTAATTTTTTTTATCTCTCAATACCTGTGCAATAAGATTGTTACATACTTGCAAAATCATAGAATTTTAAATATATACCAGACATCCCTTAAGAAAACAATTGATTGAAAATGAAGCTGGTAAATTGGCACATACATAAAATTTTCTGTGATTTGTTTTGATTTTAAGAAGTGCTTATACTCTTTTTCCATTAACTAAATTTATTTTTAGCTTAGAAATAAAAATTGAACATAATAATGGTGCACTATATGTGAGTCCAATACATGCAAATATTAAGTAATGTTTAAATCAAGTTAAGCATATATATAAAGAGTTTTCAATTTTCATTTCTTAATGATGAAAACTTTCAAAATCCTTTCTTCTACTCTTTTGAAATACATAGTACATAATTGTTACAGAATGGTCACATTACTGTGCAATAGCACACCAGAAATTTTAATTCCTATCAAACTGCAACTTAGCACACATTTATCAACCTTTCCCCATCCATCCCTCCTTATACTCTCCCCAAAAGATAATTTTTCTTTTTAAACAATGATAAAATTATTAATATTTTCCTTGACCATTGGTCCAGATTGTGCACAAGAACCTGGTCTTGTGGGGAGTGCTCTTTCAATATATGTATTGCTGTTAATAGTAACAACAAAATAGATCGATTTGAAAAAGGGATAAAATCAGTTAGACTATTGGTTTTTCTTTTTATATAAAATTCTGTTCACAGAATTGTTCACATCATTATAAGAATATGAACCCATATTCCAGGCAATTTATCATTGAAATATTTATCAGAGAGTTAAGAAAGTATTAACAAGAAACTTTAGAAAAAGTGATTAATTATCCTGGTTAAATGAAGTTTCAAATAGTAACAACATGACAATAAGGAAGAAAATATCTCTTATTTTAACCAGCCACTCTTGATTTGGATCTTAAATGTCCTCTGACATCCCACATGCTAACGGGTTGGTTGCTCTGTAGAGCAAGTGGGACATGGCAAGAACCTTTAGGAGGTGGAGCCTCATGGAAGGAAGTTAAGTCATTGGGGACACTATTTTGGAAAGGATATTAATACCCCAGTCCTTCCTTCTCTCTTTCTCTGTTTCCTGGTCACTGAGAGGTGAGCAGCTTTGCTCTACCAGGTGCTCCACATCATGAGAGTCTGCATCACTCTCATGAGAGGCCCCAAACACTGGAACCAACCAACCATGGACTGAAACTTCTGAAAATATGATCCCAAAATAAATATTTTCCCCTTCTAAGTCAATTACCTCAGGCATTTGTCACAGCAATAGAAAGTTGATTAGCACAGTCACACCTAATGATAGGGAACGCATTTCTCTCCACATTTTTTCTTCTTAATATTTTTGGGGATACATAAAAAGTCTCTGAGATCAGACAATTTATCTAAGAGGGAAAAATTGTTGGAGATTAAGAAAATCAAATGGGCATGAAAATGTATTATAAAAATGTTTTTAGAAAATTTTGACTTTGGGGCTGGGGAGATAGCTCAGTCGGTAAAGTGCTTGCCTTACAAACACAAGGCCCTGGGTTCGATCCCCAGCACCGCAAAAAAAAAAAAAAAAAAAAAAAAAAAAAAGAAAATTTTGACTTTGAATACACAAAACTCAAGAAAATATTTAGTGTAAAATAAAATGATAATAATTGAACATAATAAAGGTCAACTGAAAGGAAGATACTTGCAAAAATGTACAACTTCTCCCAATATAGGGAAATGTGAAGATATTAAAAATAATGTCATTATTGAAACTATGATTTGTCACTGTAAAATACAAAACCGATATTCATTATTCATAATTTATTATTCATTAGTCCGTTCAATTGTTTTTACTATTTATGTCAAGTGACATTATGCCAAATTTGTATTTGCTTTATTTATTTTATCATTGCAGTGTACAGGTTTTGGTTGTTTGCCTTATTAAGTTGCCAAACTATTTGAGAAATTTTATCTTTTACTTTAAATTTTTTTTTAATTTTACCAAGATGAAATGTGATTAATATTTTAAATACTAAGTAAAACTTGACAAAAGTACTCACATTTTCTCCAACTCTTTCAATACTTCCTATACTTTTATTCTATTTGTTTTGGTCTTTTAATCACTGCTTAGTTAAAAAAAATACCCCAAAATATTTATTTTGCCATCAGATGTTTATTCTTACTCTGTAAACTTTCTTACTGTGTTTTATACTCTGCCATTCTCTACTCTCTAAATACACATTTTATCTTACAAAACTAATTTCTGCATTCACAAAATATATGGAATAAAATTTTTGAGAGAAAAATTTTGTGACTGGTAGATTTTCTGTCATCAGTTTTTGTTCATATATCATAACAAACAAAATCTGAAATCAAGAACCTTAAGTATAGGGTAGGTGTATAGGTCCAAGGATAAAACACTTGCCTAGTACACATAAGACCCAGGGTTTTGTCATCATCATCATTATCACCATCATCATCATCATTGTCATAATTGTTATCTTCAATATAAAAAGACAGTAAACAGGACAACCTTGTTGTTTTTTGTTTGCACTGAATATAGGGCAATGGGCATATCACTGATAGAGTACAGATGGCTTGTTAAGAATAAACTAATATTTGTTAAACTTTATTTTACCATGACCATTCTTAATTAACATAAAACCTCATCTACAATTGTTGAGGGCTGTCTTGGACAAGATGGCACCTGGCAGTGAGCCAAAGGGCACTGGCTACCAAAATAAGGAAGTACCCAAAAAGGCTGCTCGCTTACTAGTTCCTTGGAGACTTATGACGTGTTAGTTCCAGGCTCAAGGATTGGCTATCTAATATCATGCCCCGCGTGGATAGCTTGTGATTTATATAGTGTAAGGCTGGCATTCCTCTGCATGCTCTCCTGCTTGAGAGAAAGCTTTGCTATAATTGGCTGATAAGCTAGGAGCCTGGGGGAGGAGAGAGGGAGAGGGTAGGAGAAGGGGGATAGTGGAGAACAAAGGAGACAGAGAAACAGGGAGGACACAATAAATCTCTTCAAACTAAAGATTAGTGATGTCTCCTTTCTCCGCACCGGTTCCACTGGACGGAACATACAATATATGATATAAAGTATAATTCTGTTTCTTGGACTTTTAAATTTTCTTATTATTTCACTTATGTCTTCTTATAATGTTTGTGTTTTTTTAGTGTCAATAACATTACATTGAATGATAAAATACTCCTTGTTCTTCTTGCTATAATTTATAGTGATGTACTGTCTTTGTCATTTTTCATATTTCTAAGGTTCTAGCTCATAATATTTGTAATACATATATGTATTTTTCCAATTGTCTAAAAACACATTTAATCTTTCTTAATTAACTTATTTTGTTATAACCAAATGTTTCTGACAGCAATTTATGCATCTCATCCAAGTCATATTTTGGTGATGTAAAGTTGAGTTTATTATCACTTAATTTTATCTGTTTGTAACAGATCAAATCTAACATCTCAGTGCTTTTGCTAATTTAGTGACTACTATATAAAATTGTCAAGATTGTATTAAACTGTTTCATAGAATTATTCTCATCTAGTTATGTCTTCTTTGAAATATATTGTTCTTATAAATTTCAGTAAAATTTTCTCTAAAGCCTTTCAGATTCCAGGTGTTCATCAGTGCTATATGTCGCAGAGGGGAAAATATGTAAGATTATTTTAATCGCCATGAGCAATCATCAAATAATTTGCGATATGCTGACAGAATGCAATAATGGCACATTTGCAAAATCATGCCATCTCACCTGAGTCTTTTTATGCTTGCTTTGCCAAGTTTATTTTCTTCTCTTAGTTTTTTTTTCTTCATTAAACATTTTTAAAACTTAATGGAGGTATAATGATACCTCTTCCCCCCACCCCTCCCACCCCTCTATTTAAAATATACTCAAAATAATGACTTCAATCATGCTACTCTTGCCTCTGCTTTTTGCCAGTTTATTATTTTTAGCTCACCGTGGAGTAATGCAAAGGAGTTTAAGAACAGATCCTGAAATAGTACCCTTTCACATCGAGCTTGCCAGCTGCGACAGTGGCGACATTCCCCCTCCCCTGAAGACCCTTCTTCTATCTTGCTCTGGTGAGGTCTTTGGGGCCTTTCTGTTTAGACTACCATAATCTTATCTTTTGCTGGGCATTCATCACCTGTGAATGAAGTGCCACTCCTGAAACATTCTTTAACTAGAAATGCTGTCACAAATCCTATGGCACTCACTGCTATGGAGTTGAATTATATTGTTTTCCTTTTTGGCACTTTTTGATTGAAGATTCTTATCTTGACCACTACCATTCTTCAAAGTAATGTTGTGACCCACTGCCTATTTCTATGTCTAATCTTCTAACTTTAACTTTTTTTTTTAATTCATTTTTATTGTAAACAAATGGGATATATCTTGTTTCTCTATTTGTACATGAAGTAGAGGCATACCGTTTGTGTAATCATACATTTACGTAGGGTAAGAGTTTTTGATTCATTCTGTTATTTTTTTTCTTCCCCCCACCCCTCCCACCCCTCTTTTCCCTCTATACAGTTCCTCCTTCCTCCATTCTTGCCCCCCTTCCACCCTCCATTATGTGTCATCCTCCGCTTATCAGCAAAATCATTCATCCTTTAGTTTTTTGAGATTGGCTTATCTAACTTTAACTTTTATACCTTGTAATTATTTGAACCTTTTCATAGCATATAGATTATAAAATTCAGTAGGTTAATAAAGTATAACGCAAGTTCTCAGAAAGTTTGCCAATGAACCCTGGCTCTTCCTCTGGTGTGCTTTATCACAAGGAAACCTTGGAATACTTTTAAAAATGTGTAAAATATGTATATATACACATACATGTGTGTGTTATTCCCTAATTGGTATGATGCACACTGTACATTTCTCTCTAATGTCTGCCCTTGTATTTTTGGATGAAGAAATATTATCAGTATACTTGGTACTTATGAAAACACATTTATAAGACATTACATTTGTGTAGAAATATATAGGATCAAAGCTATACAATTTTTATCTTATTCATTTCCCAGAAAAAATATTTTAGGAAATACTGTTGTCATTCTATTGTAGGAATACTCAGTTAAGTTTGTATCACTTTAGAACAGTAAAGAAAAAAACAACACTTGTTGTGAAAAATCTTAATTTTTAGGATGCATTGCTTTCACTATAATTAATAATATTTAATGTATTTTATGGACTAATTTAGGTATAATTAACAAGTACATATATATTTATTTATGGTGTATGATGCAATGTCTTGATATAAATATAAATAATCAAATTATTAAATCAAGTCAAGTAACAAATTCATCACTTCACATACCTGTTTCTTTGCAGAGAGAACACTTAAGATCTACTCTTAGCAATTTTTAAGTGTGTATATAATATGGTGTTACTAATTATAATCACAAGAAACATGAAATATCGAGAATTTTCTCATCTAAGATGTTGTAGTCTTTGACCAATTTCTCATTTCCTCCCACCTCCAGCAGCCCCTGGCCACCATCATTCTATGCTCTGCTTCTATGAATTCAACTTTTTTAGATTCCACATATAAGTGAAATCATGTGCCACTTGTCTTTCTATGAAATACGTATTCTACTTAGAACAATGTCCTCCAGGATCATCCATGTTATTAAAAGTGACAGAATTTATTTCTTTTCTAAAGACAGAATAGCATGTCATTGTGTTGAGGGTGTGTACATGTGTGTGTGCACTTTTTCTTTATCCATTCACCAGTCTTCACACTTTTTTTCATCATCCATTCACCAGTTGTTGGAAGCTGAGGATAATTCTACACCTTGACAAAATTAAATGATGCTGTAATGAACGTGTGAATGTAGATTTCTCACTAGGATACTGATTTCTACTCCTTTCTATATAGACTCAGGAGTGGGATTCTAAATCACATTGTCAGTCTATTTTCAATTTCTCAAGGAACGTCCTTACTGTTTCCACAATGAGGTACTAAATTACATTCCTAACAGTGCACTATGTTTCCCTTTCCTCCACATCCCAACCAACTCATATTACTTTTCTGTCTTTTTGAAAGTAGTCATTCTTATGAGTTAGAATTGTGACTTTTCCTGATGATTAGAGACGTCAAATGTGTTTCCATGCGTCAGTTCATCAGCTGCTTGTTTTTCCTTCAGAAATGTTTATTCAGGTCCAGGTACTTTGCCTATTCTAAATTGGATTATTTGTTTTCTTGCTTCCAGTTGTTTGAAGTCCTTAAATATTTTAGATATTAACCTCTTGTCAGACATATGGTTTGCAAATATTTTCTACAATGCCATGTTACCCCTTTACTGTATTGATAATCTCCTGTGCTGTCCAGAAGCTTTTTACTTTTGATGAAACCCCACTCTTCCACTCTACACTCACTTTCTTTTTCCTTGTATTGCCCACGCCTTTTGTGTCACATTGGATAGTCACTGTGCACACCAATGCCAAGAAGCTTTTCCCTTGTGGTTTTCTTTTCTTTTTCATTTGTTTTGAAGTTCCAGGTCTCTAATGGTTTAATCCATTTCAAGTTGATTTTTTTATGTGACATGATTGAGGGTTCAATTTCATCCCTCTGCTTGTGGATATCCAGTTTTTCCAGCATCATTTTAGGAGAAACTCTTCTTTTTCCATTGAGTATTCTTGACCCCTTGTCAAAAATCAGAATGTCATAAATGTATAGATGTATTCCTGTGCTGATTTGTTCCATCAGTCTATATCTAATGCTAATAACTTGAATATGCAACTGGAAATTATTTCCAAATATTAAAAAAATTGTGAGTCATCTGTTCATTTTCTCAATAATATCCTTTGAAATACAAAATTGTAATTTCAATGTTCAATTTTTCAATTTGTTTTCAATTTAACTGCTAATGACTTAAGTGTCACAACTGTTAAACCTAATCCAAGTTCACAAATATTTAGATGTATGATTTCAGCTAACTTATACAGTGTTAGATTTTTTTTAGGACTTTGATTTATATTCAGCTGACTAGTGTAATGACATGAATTAGGGCTCCAATTTCATTCTTTTCATATTGATATCAAATTGTCCCCATGCTTGTTGGTCATAGGTTGACCATTGACATATGAGGACGTACTTCTGAAATGTCAAAACTATCTTATGATCTATAAGTCTATTGTTCTGCCAGTACCAAAAGGTCTTCAAACTGTACCTTTAAAGTTACTTTTTAAAGGAAGTTTTGTAAGTATTCCAGTCTTATTCCTTTTAAGAGTGTTTTGTGTTGTGCTGGATCCCTTGATAGTAAAATGAAATTAGGAAACGTTTGATTATGTCTGCAAAGCAAGCATAATGATTCTGATAGAGGTTGTGCACACTGTGTAGTTAAGTTTGGGGAGTATCACTAGCTTAGTATTAAGTATTGTAATTCATGAATATGAGTCATCTGCTTGTTTAAATGTTTAAATTTTTTCAGCAATATTTTGTAATTTGGGGCTTAAAACTTTTGCAACTTTTGGACTCTATTCCTAAGAATTTTTCAGCCATTTGATTCCAATTATTACAATAATTCCAATTATTACAATTGGAATCACATTCCTAAAATAATTTTAGATTTTTTTCATGTTAGTGCATAATATGGAATTATTTTTGCTTATTGACTTTATTTCCTACAACATCAATGAACTCACTTATTAGCTGTTGGATTTTAGTGATAATTTGGTGGACTTCTCAGTGTTCTCTGTACACAAGACTATGTCTTCCACACACACATATAAAAGATGTTTTTACTTCATCAGTTCGAATCCGGACACATTTTGTTAGTTTATTTTTCTTATCTGATTATCTAGAAACTCTAACACAATGTTCAAGAGAAAATGCAAGAGTATATATCTTGTTTTCTTTATCATGCTAAATGAAAAGCTTTTCATATTTTAACATTAAGTATGATCTTAGTTGTGTTATTTCTGTGGATATTCTTTATCGAATTGATGCCACTAGTTTTTATTCCTATAACTTTATAAATCATATTTAACTTGAAATTTTTCTCTGTATATTCATTTTCATAAAAGATGTTTGCATCAGGTGATTCTCTTGTTTCTTAGTAGCAATCTTAGAAGGAAGATTAAGAAAATCAAAATAGAGGCTGCAGCTATTCTCTTACTTTATTCCCTTATCTATTAATAGATATATATATAAATATATGTGTATATTTATATACAATGTTATTTTCTTTTTAAAATTTTTTCTAATTAGTTATACATGACAGTAGAATGTATTTTGACACATCATACATAAATGGAATATGACTTCTCATTCTTCTGGTTGTACCATGATGTAGAATTGCACTGTTCATGTAATCATATATGCATATAGGGTAATAAAGTCTGATTCATTCCACTGTCCTTCCTACCTCCATTCCCCCTTCCCTCCCTTCACTCCCCTCTGTCTAATCCAAAGTACCTCTATTCTTCCCTAGCTCCCTATCCCTTATTATGAATTAGCATTTACATATCAGAGAAAACATTCAGCCTCTGGTTTATTGTGGTTGGCTTATTTCACATAGCGTGATATGCTCCAACTACATCCATTTACCAGAAAATGTCATAATTTCATTCTTCTTTAAGGTTGAATAATGTTCCATTGTGTATATATACCACACTTTTCTTATCCATCATCTGTTGAAGGGCACCTAGGTTGGTTCCATAATTTAGCTATTATGAGCTGAGCTGCTATTAACAATGTACAATATTATTTTCCAAGATAATATGTATGATTTTTCTCCCAGAACATTGATCTCAGAAAATGTTCTTCTCACTTATCAATTAAGTCCTCTCTAAAAAATATCATAATTGATTTGGATACTAGGTAGCCTCCCAAATACCTGTGTCAGTCAGCTTTTATCACTGTGATCAAAATACCTGACAAGAATGGGTTAAAGGAATGAAAATTTATTTTAGTTCACATTTTCAGAGATTTAGTCCACAATCAACTGACTCCATTGCTGTGAACCCACAATGAGGCAGAACATCGTGGTGGAATGGCATGGTGAGAAAAGTTGCTTCATTCATGGTGTCAGAGAGCAGAAAGAGAGGGGAAAGGAACCACAGGTAAGGCAAATCCTCCTAGTGCACAGCCCTGATAACCCACCTCATCCAGGCATGCCCCACCTGTGTATGCTTATCACCAAGTTATTCCATTCAAACTAGGATGGATTGGTTAGGATATGGTTCTCATAATCTAGTCATTTTGGCCCCTCACTTTCTTTGCATCCCAGCTGACATTAGCTGAGCAGTTTTTTCCACCATGGCCCTCTGCCACAATGTTCTACTTTACCTCCAACCCAGAGCAATGGAATAGGTCAAACATGGGCTGAACCCCTGACATTGTGAACCCAAAATAAACCTCCACCTTCAAATTTTTCTTGTAATGTATTTTGGTCACAGTGAGGCATAACTGATCTTTAGAAATTTGAAAAGGATCTCTACCATGTTCTGCTACTCTTAACCTTATGACAAAATTCTTGTTTTGAAAGATAATCCTTTTTTAAAAAAATCAAATTTTATAGTATATATTGGACACATAAAGAGTGTCTACCATCATGTGACCAACTGTGAACATATTTAATTTGACCTCTGAGATCTGCTGCATCATTGAGTAATCAGTCAAGTAATGTACTATGATAACACATTTTAAGACTCCATGAAAAAAGTAATTTCCACTGAGAACTATATAAAACATAGGCAAACTAGTTTACATATATTTGTTTACACACTTACAATGACTTTGTAGCAAGTGTTTATCTGAAATTATATTAAAGTAAAATAATAAGCTCTCTCCTTTTCCTATTTATTACAGTCTTGGTTTAGAATATGGTCTCTGGAATAAGATGGATAAAATTTAATGGTTTTCTCTATTTACTAAATTTGTGTTTAATTTGTATTTATCTTAAGCTTCAGTTTTTCAAGGTAAAAGCAGATATATTATTAATGATATCAGAATCAAGTGACATAAATTATGGGATATTATGTATTGATGGGTAAGTATTATAATCTATGGTAAGCTAATTTATGCACAATTTGGTGGAGAAGTTGATCATGTAGACTTCTCGCTGAGAGTGAACTACACACAGAGAATAGTCATGACAAAATGTAATGGAATAGCAAGTTGGAAATATTTTTCTCATCTTCCACAGTGTGACTCATAAAAGATTAACAATAAATTGATTAATAAATATCTCAGTTGTATTTTTATTTGTTTTAATCCCCTTTTTTGTGGAACTTACTTCATTAGTAAATAAAATTTTCTTTACATTAAAAATAACAAAAGATTTAAATTTCAATAAAATATTTTGAGGTGATTAATATCATTTTATTGTATATTCTCTATTTAATTAACGCATTGCTAATAAGATCCTTTGGTGAGTCTCTAGTTCCATTTTTAAAGGAAATTTTTACATTGATTTCCTTTTATTTAATTACACAGTGTCAAACTAGATAGTATTATGTAACATAACAAAGTGTTTCAAATTGGGTGTCATTGATATTGTAAGTGAAAAAGAAAAGAAATTTTCTTTTTTGAAATAGAACATTTATTTCCTAGAAATCGTCTGTGGCATGTATCTTAAAATATTATTATAATTGTATTTTGTGGGGGTTGATTGATTAACTCTGAAATTATTCATTCATTCGTCTACATGAATATAATTTAACCAAAACAGTTATTAATTTCTCAGACATTTCTGGCTTTATATTAATATGTCTTCAATTATATCTTATTCAAATTTAAAACTGTTGCATCTGATCAGGAGAAAAATTATATGGATAGCAAAGTAAAGACAGCTAACTTACTTCTAAGTATTTATTTCATTTAGTAATATTTCAAATTGAAAACTGGACATTAGAGGATCAAACAAAACAAAGGAGAAAATATTAACTAGAGATGCAGAAATACAATTTTTGGATCCTGAAAAAAAATCAACAAAATACTCCAAATAAAAATGTGTAAAAGGATGGCAATGTATTAGCAGTTACAAAATTTCTTAGATTCCCTCGTATACAATAGGTTAATAAACATGATAAACATATCAAAACTGCAGAATTTTCATTATGGTCATAGACTTGAAGGAAATTTAATTTAATTTAATCATGGATACCCTTCCCTGTTGTATTTTCCTTACATAAATACATGACCAATATCCAGACAGTGGACTGAAAGTCACTACAAAATAATTTGATTTAATATTTAAATCTTTAAGCACTTTTATTCTTCTTGTAAATGTTTATTAACAATGAAATATGTATAATTAATTAATAACGTATGTTTTAACACAAAGACAATAGTTCAATGTAGTTAAGACAACATGTGAATTTCCAGTATCCACTGAGATAGAATAGCTAGGTGATAACAGAGATAATGGTGAATAGAAATTACATGGAAATTTAGATTGGAAAATATTTTAATGGATTTGATATTATTTCATCAAAAAGACTGATAGGATTGCCACAGTAAATTTTAAAAACAGGATAGAATACTTGATATACATTAAATCATCTTTTGATCAAAGATACAAGTTGCCTAATAGTTTTGTTGATGCTTCAGAAGTAGGAATGGAGATGAGGGTAGTTTCAGTAAGACTGGGAGGTTGTGGAGGGAAACAAGCTATATCAGGGCAGTGATGGGCTGTATTGCTGCTCCAGCTCACTGCTCAAGAATGATCTCACCCTGGTGAGGAGACAGGGAGCCAGGCAAGTAACTTGGTGATATTGTGATGGAAACTGTTGTGTTTCAGGGCATGTGGGATATACAGACATTCAGAAGTGCACCTACCATGTTTAGTAGTCCTACTATTGAAACAAAGCTCAGTGATTCAATAGTTGTTACATGAAGTGGATGTGTTGCCTGTTAAGTTATAGCTAAGATCAAGTATAACTCAATCAATAAGAGAAGCATCAATGATGGATCACACAAATATATCTAAAACTCAACTTACTATTTAGATATTTTTAGAATGGCAAGATGAATGACTTATAAGTCATTGTGCCTTATGACTACAACTTATACCATGGCAAACAATTTGTGACAGAGTTTATTTTAGAGAATAAATGGAAATGTTTAACTTTTGATGTTTACTTAATTTTATTTTGGCTCACAGATTCTCTTGCATACCTAAAAATATTACTTACCCATGTGTAAACTCTACTTTTTTTCTATTCTTTGTTTAAAGAATAGCTACTGTCAGAGTACAAAAAGCAATGGTTTTATTTTCTCTTCAATTCCATGAATGGAAATGATGACAGAAAAAACAGAAAGTTCAAAGGAATACAGAATTATTTGTTGTTGCTCTTACTCTATGGCATCCCTAGAATCAAGTGTTAGATTCTTTTATACTACATATCAAGTGCCAGAAAGTTGTATTTTTCTCTTATGATAAAAATTTTAAAAACACACACAGATGAAATCTCAACTAAGAAACAAAGACCAGCCAGCAAATCCATAATATGAGCTGTTAAAAAGGAAGAATTATTAGGTAGAAGAAGACTAAATAAAGTGTACTTCTACAGATTTATAAAAGCTCACAAAATTCCATCTAAGATGAAATATTTCTTCTCGATTGGATTAATTTGCTTCTGGATTTCAATTTGTTTTTTCTATCTTTCAAGAAGAAAAAATAACAGCTGAAAGAAATGACAGTTAAAGTTACTTTTCATGGACAATTAGAAAATGGTGGCCGATATTTTTTCAATTAAATATTTTGTCTCCTTTGATCTCTTTCTTTCAGTAGGCAGAAGTGCAGTTTCATTGCTTTTGTTGTCGTTGCTGCTTATGCTTTGTATTGAAAGTCTTGCTGGCCAGATTCAAGTGACAAAATTATTATTTATTAGGTGAAAGTAGGGTGAGCTATAATGAGAAAAATAAAGTCTAGGGGAAGAACAATATGTGACTAAATGGGAAAAGTCAATTATGAATCTACCTTTGAGATTGCAAGTTCCCATTTGTATTATTAAGAGGTTATGTACTAAAAATGGAACTAGAGCAAATGAAATGTATTTTTCCCATGGTATAATGGTTATACGGTAATGAGAGGCAATAAACATGAAAAATAATGCTAAACAAATATAAAACTAAATGTAATTCAGCCCATGCATACTTCTTTTTTCTCCTTATGTGTATTACTATTTCTAGAGAAGACCTATGTGATAAAGCCCTCCTTTATAATATGGAAGAAATTTCCACACAAGTGTTATCTCAAAGAAAGAAATAACTAACGCTAATTGAATGCTACTTGAATCATAGGTACAATGCAACTACTATTTCATTCAATTTTATAGTAACTCAGAAATGTTAAAATTGACCCCATTTTACTGATAACAAGTCATATATGAGTGATTAAATGATATCAGGAGGTAACTCAGTTAGAAACGTTTAGACTTTGAAACCAATTCTATTTTAAAACAATTTAAAATCAGGTAACACCACAATGCTTTGCTGAGAGTTGAAGAGTAAATGTGTCATTCGTGATAGTTAAATTTCTAACAGTGTTTGCATCCAGTAATAATTTGAATTATTTTTTTCATAATTTGATACCTTCTCTTTCCCATATACTATAGGAATAAAATATACTGTAAGAATAATTAAATGAAACTCAGCAGTAGTCATTTCTTACTCTGAAGTAAATTACTTTCTTCCTTCATTTGTTCCAACAGTTTACTCTTGGCTTGGCATTTAATTAATCAACATATGATCTCTACCATTCCAAAATATTAGCCACTGAACTCTACTACACCAACAGATGTCAAATTCTAGGTACATCAATTCATCTGTTGTCAACTCTTTCTTTCCTTTCCAACTGTTCCTTTTTTCATTTATCCCATCCTTTTCCTGAAGTGCCCTACAAGCTAAGGGTTTACAGGTCAATCCAACCTCACAAACTCAAGGAAAACATTCTAGGTTTCCATAAGAAATGACTCCTACCTTTGAAAATTTCAGAAATGTTAAGAATGAAGTTTTATTTATTTCCTGTCCATCTGTTTACCCTCCTTCCCCAAAAAGAAGAATTGGAACAAACTTAATTTTTCTCTATGGTAGCTAATACTCAACTATTTGAAATATTCAATCCAGTAATTGTAATGGAACTTAAAAGATGCACTTAGAGATTCTGTTATGGTTTAGATATGAGGTATCCCTCAACAGCTCATGTGTAAGACAATGAAACAATTTCCAGATGTGAAATGGTTAGATAATGAGAAGTATAATCTAATGAGTGGATTAATCCACTAATATGGATAAACTCTTTTTTTGTTTTGTTTTTTTGGGTGCTGGGGATTGAACCCAGGGCCTTGTGCTTACAAGGCAAGAACTCTACCGACTGAGCTACATCCCCAGCCCCTACTATGGATAAACTCTGTGATAACTTTAGGTAGGTAGGGTGTCTAGAAGAAGAAGGTCACTGGGTATATGTCTTTGGGGTCTATATTTTGACCCTGGTGATCAGAGCTCTCTTTCTGCTTCCTGGTTGCCATGTCCTGAGTTTTTCCCTTTGCCATGCCTTTCCATTGTGATGTTCTGCCAAGCACTGAATCTGAAATCATGAGTCAAATAAACTTTTCCTCCCTTGCATTGTTTTTCTCAGGTCTTTTGGTCAGAATGAAAAGAAAGCTGACAAAACCAAAGTGGTACTGAGAAGTGGGTTCATTGCTGTGACTATCCTGACCATGTGGATCACAAGCCACAGAAGCTGGTTTGTGAGGGGGAAAATTTTGAGAAGTTTAGAGAATCAAGCTGGAAAAGTTTTAGAATGTTATCAACAAAGCTTAATGAGCAATTCTTGTAGGAGCTCAGAAGAACAGAATGCCAATAAAACTTTGAACAGTACAGACTTTTTTTTTTTTTTTGTACTGGGGATTGAGCCAAGGGACAGTTAATCACTGAGTCACATACCCAGGTCTTTTTATTTATTTATTTATTTATTTATTTATTTATTTTTATTTTGAGAAAAGTTCTCACTAAATTGCTTGTGGCCTCAGTAATTTGCAGAGGGTGACTTTGAACTTGTGATCCTCCTAACACAGGCTTTGGAGTTGCTGCGAGTACAATTATGTGCCACTGTACCCAGCTAAGAGAAAGTTCTTGAAGTTCAGAGGAAAAAGGATTTTACTGGACATTTGACAAGAGGTCATTTGTGTTATTTTCTGGCAAAGAACTTATCTACATAATGTCTGTGATCTGAGACTCTGCGAAGCTGAATTTAAAGGTGATAGGCTAATTAATCTGGTGGAGGAGATGTCAAGACAGCACAGCCAAGAGGGGCTCTTGCCGGGGGCACATGGATATTGCTAACAGCTTTTAGCCAAGTTTACTGGGATAATCAGGAACGGAAAGGAAAACAGAAGGATTTGAAAGATTTTAGTTTGGACAGAAAAGTGTGAGTAAAACTGGAGCTAAGTAAGTTGTGGTTGATAAAAACATTAAAGCCACTAAAGCAATGCTAAGTATTTTACAGAGCAATAACAGAAGAGATAATTTAAGAGCATCTCAGAGATTGGCAAGACCACAGTCATCTCAGGCTCAAGGCTGTAAAAGTAAAACCTTGTTTGAAAAGAGAATTTGGGGATACCCTACTTGACAGGGGAGGGCTAAGTACTTTTCTCACCATGCTCAGCCACACAGGCGCTCAGAAGCTGCTAAAACTGTGGACCCTTGAGCCTTTACTACTACTTAAGATGATAGCAGATATTGGCATCAACCACCATATGGTCTTGATTCTGCTGGAATGTAGGATGCAAGAGTTAGGGATCCTAGAGGCTTCTAGGAAGATTTCAAAGGAAAGCCTGAGGAGGCCAGGCAAAGCATAACAGTCTCAGAGTTCCTAGGCAATGTCCCTGAGAAGATGATGAGTGAAGAATGTGAAGAAAGCTAAAGTTTTAGTGGAGACTCTTGGAGATTAACTGAAGTCAGTCACATTGAACATTTCCTGAAGAAAGTTGTAAGAATCAAACAGAAACAAACCAAGAGAGAGGTTGTGTGGGCTCCAACCAACCAGGCCATAGGGGTGGAGCTATACAAACCCTTTGGAAAGCAGCACAAAGCCATGTGCTCTGGACCCTGGACATGGAGCTACAAACTTGTTTTCTCACATGGATTTTGGTCTTTCTTTGATACCATTCTTTCTTTCTATACCCATCCATCTCCCTTTTGGAATAGAAATGTTTACTCTGTGTCATTATATATTGGGTACATGTAACTTTCTTTTGATCTTTAATCTCATGGCTGAGAGTTTGCCTTGAGTCTCAGATGAGATTTAAGACTTGAACTTTTGAGAATTACTAGAACTCTTAAGAGTATGAGGACTTTTGCAAATAGACTAAATGTCTTTTGCATTGTGACAGGGACATGAGGTTGGAACCCAGAGGTGGAATGTTATAGTTTAAATATGAGATGTCCTCCCAAAACTCATTGTGAGATGATGAAAGAGTTTTCAGAGGTTAAATGATTAGATTATGAAAGGTATGACCTAAGCCATGGATTAACCCACTAATATGGATTAACTGATAGTTGCTAGTTAGGGTGCATCTGGAAGAAGTCGGTCACTGGTGACATGCCTTTGGAAGTTTATATGTTGACCCTGTTGAGCAGAGATTTCTCCTTCTGTTTCCTGGTTGCCATATTCTGAGTTGCTCTCCTTTGCCATGCCCTTTTGCCATGATGTTCTCTTTCACCTTGGACCCCTAGCTTTAAATCTACAGATCATGGACTGAACCTGTGAAACTTTGAGTCAAATTAAACTATTTCTCTTCTATGTTGTTCTTGTCAGTTCTTTTGATCAGAGTGATGACAAAGCTGACTAAAACAGATAAAAGTCGATACAACCAGTTTAATGAAAGTTTAGATTTAAAACTATTTTAATATGTGAAAGGATGTATAACAGGCAGAATAATATGATCTGCAGTACTTGTTTCTAAACTCTGCTTTCTGATAGTCCTAGGGTTCTGTGAAGTTCTCTTAGAGTATGATTCTCTTTCTACCCAGTCAGCTATTTTTATTTAAAAATTTAAATAATATATCAGAATAAGATATCAATGGTAAATATTCTTTATAAAATCTAAATAAAATAAAATATTTGAGATTCATTGGTTAAAGTTAAACATGACATGTTACATAGTTCATTAATCATGTGTCTTTATATATATATATATATATATATATATATATATATTAAAGAAAATATAGAAGAAAAGTTATATAGTAGTCAAGAGATTCTACCTAGGTTATGTTAAAAATCACCAAGACCAAAACCAATGCATTATGTAAACAAAATTAATTCCAATATAGTTATAAGGTCATAATAGCAATTTTGAAGCAGAATCACTTGACAATTACTTGGTGACAAATAAAAAGACAAAAAAAAAAGTTTGTCTTGATTAAAATAAGGCATGATATAAATTTGGAAGACATGAAGTATGTGATAAATTATGAATCAGAAGTCATATTTAAGATATTCTATCTCTTTTCTTTGGGGCTAATATCACATATGGTATTATGTTTTCAATACTAAACACTTCATAATATGCTCATATATGTTTTAATTATTGGAATCATTTCATGTGTAAAAATAGTCTCTATTTTATTGTTTTGATGACCAGGGCAAAAATAAATCACTTCTCATAAGATTATTACCTCTTAGAATAAAAAATTATTAGTACTCTTGGTGCTTAGCATTTATTTCATACTTTACTTCCAGATAATTGTTATGAGGGTTGATTTTGCAATATAAATTCTGTTACTGTTGTAATAGAATTCCAAAATGACTGTTGCCCATGGCAATTGTTATGCATGGTGTTTAAATTTAGGTTAAAGTACTTATTGTTTGAAAATATATAGTTTATGATATAAGAAATACAGTTATATTTGTTAGAATGGTTGAAAGCTGATTCACATTTTCTCACAAGTTTTAAACAATAGCACTGAGAAAAATTGACTTCTTTCTTGTGATTATTTTACATTTAGCAAAAAGGCTCTGCAGAAATAAATAATGGGTTTCTTTCAGACATGATCTAACAAAAGCATATGTTCTTGAAATTCCATAAGTATGAAGTGTTTTTAGCTGTTTTGACATATGCCTTCCTATGCTTCCATGTATAAGAAGTTTCTGTTCTTGCTAGCCATATACAAAAATAATACTTTAAAAGTAAAATATTTAGAAATCTTTTATTTAACTTCAATTTATGACAATGTATTCAAAGAAAATTCTTTTTTGTTTCTGTCTCAGAAATTAATTTTACAAGTGCTGGACTAGAAATCAAAGCACATCATTTTACATTAGCACAAAAGCACAATGTATCTGCTAAGTTTGTCCTATAAAATATTTAAATTTACCTTAGTATATAAAGGAATCGAGTATACTTCCAAGTGGTTTCTAATTAGCAACTCACAAAGAAAGCGATCTAAAATTCTTACAAAATATTTAAAAGCATACAAAACATAAGCCTGAGTATTCAGATCAAACATATTTAATATCAATTTGCTATTGTTTTTATTCTAGGACAGATACAAACATAGAAAATTTTAATTCACTTCTAAGAAGTTAGAATTACCTTAACAGAAAAAAAAAAAGTAGGACAAAATTTAAAAATAAATTGAAAGTACTATTTCTAAGACTTCTATTTTTTCCCAGCTAAAAAGAGGAAAAGGATTACTTTTAAAAAGTAAAATTTAGGGCTTAGCATATAGCTCAGTGGCACAGTGTTTGCAGAGCAAGGCCTTGAGTTCCATCCCCACTAATGACCAAAAAAAGTAAAATTTAATGTTTTTTCCTGTAAATCAATAAGTTACTTAAAAGTTGTGAGTAAAACAAGAATATTAACCCTATCTTCTTATTCTTTTGTTGGGTCATCTCAAATTTTAAAGGTATTATTCACTAATCATTTATATATATTTTAAACACAATGTTGATTATTACAAATTAGCACAATAATTTGCCTAAATTATTTGCTAAGTGTTATTCCATTCATACTATTTCAATTTATTTTGGGTGAAGTGAGTGAGCTATAAAAATATAGATTCAGGTTTTATGTGCATCGTAAACAAAATAAAGATTGAATATAACATGCCATGATAAATCTATGAATTTTGCTGTAATTATTATGCCTATGTCCCTGAGAGCATGTGGACTTCAGGGATTAAATAAGAATTTATGTTAAATTTAATTCCCAAAATGAATGAAAACCAAAATATTATTAATTTTATTTTTAAATGTCAATAAAAGGTGAATTTCTTTCCGCACACTTAAGAAAAATATTTATTTCTCTTCCAAATTTACTATTTCTTTTTCAGTCACTAAGGATAAAAGAACTTCACATTTCCAAATATTTGGGAAGACAGCCCCAAAACTCCTTACTTGAAAAGTAGTGAGGTAAGGGAGAAAAAGACAGAAAAACAATGAAGGAAAGAGAAATATATGAATTCAATTCAAAGTGAAATTACAGCAATCGTGACAATACCATAGAATATGACACAGAACTATGGTAGGAAGGTACCTTGACTTTGCATTCATCTACACCAGTTGCTTATATTTTTGAACATGGACAACTTTTCTGCTGCATGTAGCACATAATATGTACCCTTAAGAAAAGGAAGTTGATATATTTGTTTATTTGTGTGCAAATTACTTTTTTAGGTATTTATAATGAAAATTATTTTACGTGATATTGCAATGAAAAAAAATTACCTTTTCTAAGATGAGAAGTTATGTAAAGATGATCATGGTTTTTGCTAATATTTGACAATTATATATTAGGTAAGAAAATGAGTAGGAAATAGGGGAAAAAAGAAGTAAAACTACATCATTTTAGTCAGTGATGGACTACATATACAGGAACAGTCCTGTAAGATTATAAAGAAATTGATAACGTAGGTATAGTGACATTTAAGGACAATGCTTATTCTAGTATTAGTGATGATGCCTATGTGAATAAATCTACTCTGTGGACAGTCATATAAAAATGTAACACAGTTATGCACAGAATATAGTACTTGATAATGATACTAGATGACTACATTACTGATTTATGTATGCACTGTTTTGTTTCTTATTTTTAGAGTGTAAACCGTCTAAATCTAAAAACGTTTACCATGAAACAGTATGGTATGTGGCACCTGAAACTGACTCACTCATCCATCTCATGTTTCCTGTCTTTTCTCTTTTCTCTTAGCTTAATTAATCTCATCCTTTTGTTTATCATGGCTCTTTGAGCAATAAGTTATTTTGTATACATATGTAGATATGTATATATCTTATACTCTAGGTGTATAGTAGTCTATAACATTTAGGCTTATGAAAGTACATTCTGATGTTCATACAAGTACAAAATTGACTTACAATGCATTTCTCCAAGACTATATCTGTTTTTAAGTGATGCATTACTACATCTCTATTTGAAGATGACTTAATTGTACACAGGAGAAACCAAGAGAGATGATGATAAAATTAACTAAAATAATAAAAGAATTCAGCAGGGTAGCAGAGTATAGTAGCCACATATAAAATATGAATATTCATAATAAATAATTTAGAAGATATAAATAAAAAAGTTTTCTTTACAATAAAAAAAGAGGACACTCCAGAATAAGCTTGAAAGGAAATGCTAGATACCTATGTAGAAAAAAAAGAAAACTATAATACTCTCTTGGAAACTACAAAATGATTGGATAAATACAAAGCAATGTCTTGATTTTATAAAGAAAATTTTGACTCAAAATGTCTACTCTCCCTTTACTAGACAAAATGACTAAAATTAGTATGGAAATAATAGATAGGAAACACTAAAAATAAAGTGTTTTCATTTAGGGGGGCCGACTCTCATTGTATATTAAGAAACCTCAATAATTAAACAGTGTAGTACTGATGGATGTCCAAAGAATATAACAAAATATACCTTATAAAGCAGCATCTGAAGTTACTAATGTGAAAAAGATTTGTTTAATAAATTAATTTGGGATACATGGATAACCAAGAAAAAGATGAAATAAGGTAATATCCACAAATGACAGAAACAAAGAATAAACTCCAATTGTTTATATCAAATATCCTAAGAGAACAATAATAAAAATACAAATATAAGTCTTTCGTTGATTCCTCTAAAATCTGGGCAAAGGGAACAATTATTCCAACTATGATAATAAATTCAGATATAATTATTGAAAATATTGATAAATGAGATTATATAAATATAAAAGCAAAGATATAAGTGAATTCTAGGATAAATAAGTAGTATAATATTTGTAACTTTTAGTACAAGTAAGGGGTAATGTACAAAATAAAGAAAACATTTTTCAATTAAGGGACATATTTACACAGTAAATATGTAAAAATGATGACAGAAGACACACCAATTCAAACATAAAAGACAATCCACTTTACTCATAATTAAATCTGCCTATAGTACCATTTTTTCCCCATTGAATTGGCAAGTGTGAAAAAATTTGACAGTACCATATTCTGTGAGATTGTGGAAAAAGAAACAATCTCATGCAGTGTTGATGAAAATGTAAACTAGTTTGGCTCCTACAGAGTAATTTTGTAATAGTCAAACAACCCATGATGATAGTGTTTTAGCTTGTTATGTATGCCAGAACACAATACCACAAAGCAGATAGCTAAAACATCAGAAATTTATTTCCTTATTGTTCTGTGGGCTATAAATGCAGATGGCAGATATGTTTATATATATATATATATGTATATATATATATTTATTTATATATATATAATTTACACACATATTTTTTAGTTATCCATAGAACTTTATTTATTTATTTATTTATTTATTTATTTATTTATTTATATGTGGTGCTGAGAATCAAACCCAGTGCCTCACACATACTAGGCAACCACTTTACCATTGATCCACAACCCCAGCCTGGCAGGTATGTTTTAATGATTATTCTCCCTTTGACTAACAGAGTCATCTTCTCACTCTATCCTCACATGGTCTTTCCTGTGTGAACACTGTCCTCTGTCTCTGCATTTCCAAATTTTGTTTTTATAAGGAATGATCAGAATGGACCAGGTCCAAATTAAAATCTAGTTTTACCTTAGTCACCTCTTTGAAAACTCCATCTTTGTAAATGTTCACATTCCAATGTACTAGGGTTTCAACAAATAAATCTTGGGTAGTCATAGCCGCGGCCACAGCAGGCACACAGTTTTCAACCCAACTATCCCACTTAAAATTATTTACTCCAAAACATACATATAACAATTAAAAAGTAGATTTGCACAAGAATAGTCACTGCAAGGTGATATATTAGTTTCTCACAAATACTTGAAGTTATCTAAATGTCCAGGCATAGGAAATTACTAAAATAAACTATGGAGTATGAATGGTAGAGTTCAGTGTGAAACAGACTGAGACATATCTCTAAATGATAGGGAGAGAGTTTTAGGACCTATTAATAAATGTGAAGTACAAAAAACCAAATATACTAAATTTTGTTTAAAAATAAGGAATACATAGGGATTATGTTGCCATTTATATATAGAATGCATATACTCACATCATATACCCTAATATATACATGCATACACATATGGAGTTGGATACATACCAAGGTTGAAAAAGGAGGATAGAATGTAAATGAGATAGACTAACTTTTTGGGGGCATTTAACTTTTTTGTAACTTTGACTTTGGAATTGTATTGTATATATTAAAATCTGAATGAATAGAAATGAGAAGGAGACAAAATAATCTGAAGCAAATTATTTTTTAAAGAAAGAAATGCATTAAAGAGAGAGATAAAGGGAGGCAAAAGAGAAAGAAAGGCAGGGAAAGAAGGAAGGAAGGGAGGGAGGGAGAGAGGAAGGGAGGAAGAAGGAGTATTTTAAATTATGAACAATATCTTTGTTCACATTCTGATGTAGTAGGGTTTCAACAAATACATTTTGGGGAGTCAGTTGAGGCCATATAATCTCAGAAAAAAAAATAAACAAAAAATTCACAAACAAATCTTTAACTTGCTTTAGTAAATGTATTTTTGTAGTCATGTGGGTGAAACAGTTCTGAAAACATTTTAGATGTTTTAATGAATTGATCTAATGAGTAAATGTGTTGATGTTATCAAAATTTGGGCTTTTGCTAAGAAAAAAAGAGACACACACATATAAAATAAGGGATGGCAAAAAGAATTCTATAAGGATAGACTGAATTTGGTAATGCAGGCATGAACTCAAGATTTCTAAACTATGTGTCATTTGTATATATGTATTTATAAGATGTGTGTATTCCTGCATGTATGTGGATATGTTTATATTCATATGTAACACACATATACATATATCACCTGGTATTGTGTGCTAAGGAGCCTAGAAGCTAAGACACCTCAGTATTAATGGGGACACCTGGTACTCAGGTGATATTCTTTTCTAATATCATTTTTTAAAAAACAAATCACAAAAAGTGGTTGATCCTAGTGTCAGAGTAGAGTCAAGACTATATATACCTGAAATGCATTATTATGTCAAAAAACAAAAAAATAAATGCTTTAAAAAAAAAACAAAACAGTGAGGGTCTGGGTTTGTGGCTCAGTGGTAGAGGGCTTGCCTAGTATGTGTGAGGCACTGGGTTCAATTCTGTTATATATAACTTACTTATATATAAATAAGTTAATTCATTAAGTAAAGGTCCATCAACAACTAAAAAATACATTTTAAAAAAACCACAGTGATGGACCTGTCTTGAGGAAAATATAGTCAAATACAAAAGAGTTAGATATGGGGTAATTTGAACATGAAAATAAAGATGGTAATCAATTATAAACACTTAGATAAGAAATCCATGCATCCATATCAACAGTATTCACAAGTGCACAATGGATCAAAAAGGAAGACTGTCTCTCATGTTAGAATGCTAAGAGCTTCCTGATAAATAATGTGGAGAAAGTGCTAGAGTTGAAAAATCATTCTTTAGTCTACCATCATGAAAGGGATTGTTTCAGGAAGCAGTCATACTCATGAATGGTTGAAAGGTAGGGGATAGGAGTTTCAATAAGAAATAAGATATTTGCATAATGTTAAAATATGTTTCCAAAGACTGAAAGGGAAAAATTATAACTATATGATGGGATGTATGACCAAGTGGTCAAAATTACCGTACCTCATGAGAAGCAGATAGACATCACGTACTCTGTGTTTGAAGTGGTCTTCTGAGAAGGGCACAACATTCTTCATAGACTGTGGATTGAGAACATATAACCTAGTTTAAATCATGAGGAATTGCCAAATAAAATCAAATTTTAAAATCTTACAGTTTTTAAATTTTGGGGTAGGGAAAATTATAGTATTTGAAAATGTCAAAGTCAAAAACAAAACAAAAAATTGGCTGTGGATATACTCCCACACACTTGAGATATTTGACAACTTATTGTGATTGGTACTCTAGATTGGATATTGCACTGGAGGAGAGAGAAGACCATCACTGGATCAATTAGTCAAGTTTGAATATAATGATAGATTTAAGCAACATGTCAGTGATAACTATACTGAAGTACATTATAGATGATATTACTTATAGATAACTATTATAGATAACTAGATTATCATTGTGTATGAGATTTCCTTATTCTTAGGACATATAAATGAGGAATTTAAAGATATGGGAGCATGATATATGAAACTGATTCTTAGAGGTTCATTTTGGAAAAAGAGAAATAAAAAGGTGTATATTAGGATGGAGAAAAAGTGAGAGAAGACGAATGGTAAATTAGCAAATGTATCAAAATAGTAACAATAAGTAAACTTGGTAAGAGTAGGGACCATCATATGATTTTATTTTTGCTAATTCTCTGTAAATTTAAATTTATTTCCAAATAAAAGTTTTAAATACTCTTTTAAGGATTTATTTACATAACTTACAAGATTTAAGAAAAATTAAAAATCTTAATGATT
The DNA here is from genome assembly GCF_902686445.1 of Sciurus carolinensis. Lineage (NCBI taxonomy): Eukaryota > Metazoa > Chordata > Mammalia > Rodentia > Sciuridae > Sciurus > Sciurus carolinensis. The sequence continues at coordinate 96,332,606 of NC_062224.1, forward strand.
TTGATCCTTTCTTCCCATATATACAATCTATTTTCCACTTAATTCTCTATAGTCTAATTAATTAAGTGTCTTTATCTGAATTTTGCTATATTTTATTTTTAAACTGCAGATTGTTAAAGATGAGAACTAGAAAAGTATATCTTTTACAAAACACAAAATCATTAGTACAGAAGTAGCATTATTTTTCCTTTCTTGCTTGGATTTTTCCCCAAGAAGTTTAACTTAGAAGATTGGCATTAACCATTGATTGAATGGAATTAACCTTGATTATATCACAGTAACTTTAAGAGAAAATCAATTCAAAATTCACCCTTTCCTCTTTTAAACAATTCTATATGTGTCAATTTTGTGCTTCTTCTGATTTTAGAGAAAAAAATGAATAAATAGCTTTGCTTTCTGTTTAAAGATATTTTATATAAAAGATGGAAGTCACTCTTTGAACATAATTTCTTTTTAATTATTGTTGTAGTGGGGTTTGAACCCAGGGCATTGTGTATGCAAGGCAAGCACTCTACCAACTGAGCTATACCCCAGCCCCTTAACATAATTTCTTAAACATGATATCTGGTGTCATTTGTCTGATAATGTTAAGATGTATCATGAATTCCACAAATTCCCATTACGCGATTTTGTCATTATAGTTATATTATTTTTAAGTTAAAAATTAGCTTTTTTAAGAATGTTCAAAAATATGGGGATAATAGGAACAAACAATTTCAATGTAACAGAAAATTATGAAATTCAATATTTTAATTCTTCACTCAAAAATGAGCTTTTTATTGATAATACATTGAATTTTATGCAGCAGGTGATAAAATATGCTACTTAGTTTTTATTTTTTTAATGTTGATCTCTAGCCCAATTTCATAGCAAAATTCAATTATACTTACTTGAATTTTTTGGATGTTCTTGAGATAATTCTTTTGTAGAAGTGATCACTAAATTGGCCTTGAAAGAATTAATGGAGTTTAATTTTCCTTTGCAGTTTATTCTGGTTATGAAAGTCTGATTAAGTGTTTAGGAATAAAATAAATCAAGTAGATAGTCTAGTCTTTTATAATTTCTGTGAATTACCCACCTGTGGACTGTCAGCTCTATAATAAATAGTTCCTCCCAAATTTTAGAACATAAAATTATTACCATCCAGGAAATGCCAATGCAATAAAAATAAAATTTTAATTATTTTAATGCTTTAAATGTTCCTGCAATTAAAAGCTGAGAATTAATAGTTGGCAAAAATCATGGACATTGAAAAATGCAATATATAATGTTGAAATTAAAGTGATAATTTAAAGTGTATGCTAGTTATTGAAGTTTTACACAAAAATTTTGTAAAGGCATTTTGCTTTTACAGAAAAAAACTTGTGAAAATTCTTTAAATTTTTATGTGAAGAGACTATTTATTTCCTCTCCAAATTTATGATGTTAAAATGCTGATCTCCAAAGTGATGGAAACTGGAGGTGGAGTCTTGGGGAAGTAATTAGGATTAGATAAGGTCATGAGGGTGGAGTCCTCAAGATGTGATTAGTGGTCTAATAAGAAAAGGAACAGATCTCTTGATCTCTTTCTTTTTTTGTCACCCTCACCCTGAGTGCATCCCCCAAGGAAAGGCTATAGTGAGGTCACAGTAGGAAACTGGCCATTTGCAAGCTAAAAAGAAAGCCCTTACCAGACACATAAAATTTAAGAGCTACTTTAGTGAACAATTTAGTGTGTCAGTCTGATGATTTTATCTGTGATCACTACCTATTTATTTTTTTCCTCAAATATTTATTGAAAACTATATGCTTATCTGTATTATAAGTTCTGGACATTAAGCAATAAATAAGAATAGTTCCATGCCAGTAGAGTACACAGACAATAAACACTATCCTGGTGAATTGATTCACATAGTGCTAAATTCTAGAAAGAACTTGAAAGATAATAGTTCACAATAAAAGGCTTTGGTTTGAGGGTGTTAACCTTAAAGTTTGTCATTAAAAAACTCTTAGAAAAATCATATTTAAATTGAAGCTTGATCAATGAAATGTTGGGCTATAGTGTTTTTTAGTTGTGAGACAATCCTGTGCAAATATCCCAAAGAGTTTCCGCTACCTGTACATTCAGACTTTCAGACATTTTTGATCTTGCATTTGTGTTTGTTTATTGAGAAGAAAATGACTCTTGTTAAGCAATGTTCAACTTTAATCCAATTACCCAACCTAGTCCTCATTTCTGTGTGAAGTAACATTTTTATTCTCTTTAAAGTAACTTCTCAGTTACTGTGCCAGGATCACAGAGCTAGCTCGCAGTCTCCACCCACAGGATCCCCAGCTATGCCTGGTCCCCACGTTGATATCAACATAACTTCCTCTCTTTGCTGAAGAACTCCAACACTGATAACCTACTTAGCAATTGCACAGATAACTTTCCTTTTTTTGGAAAAGGAATTTACTAATTTCATTTTCAGGATTTCAGTAAACCTCTTAACATAATTGAAGAAATTCTAGGACATTGAAAAAAATATCTGAATCCTAAGAGATCTTCCTAGCAAGTATAGTTTTGTCAAGTATATACATTATATGTTATGCTTTAGGCAAAATAGCTCAACAAATTCTTTCAATGAATGTGGCTATAGACTGCATACATTCTTTTAACTGAAATTTTTTTCAACATAAAATATTTGTGTGTTTTAATGAAAATGTAATATTCATCCAATTAAGGATCTCTCCTTCCTTTAGTTACATACATTTCAAAGAGATTTCATGATTTTCAATCTTTACAAAAAAGAAAAATCCTTTGAGATTTGCAGAGTAAATATGCAAGCTGAAGTTTATGAACCATAAATGGCCTTTTATCATTTAGGAGAGTAAAAGGTTAAATACAGATCCAGAAAAGAGTCTATTAAGATTACTAAGTTTTTGCAATATTCCAGATTTAGCTTTTGTATCAAACTTTATGTTGGTAATTAGAAAAAGAATTCATTTTTTAGGTTCAGAAGGGAGGCAGACTACATTGTAGATATTGTTGAATTTCTCGGATTTGAAAAATAAAATCAAATGGTTTACCCTCAACCCTTTAAATAATTATACACCTAAATTTAAAAGAAAAAAAAACTTTTAATGTAGATGGAAACAACACCTTTATTTTATTTGTTTATTTTTATGTGGTGCTGAGGATTGAACCCAGTTCCTCACATGTGCCAGACAAGTTCTCTACCACTGAACCACAACCTCAGCCCTTGCATACCTAATTTTATCCATTTTTTATGAAAATGTTGTCTTTGTTATATTTGAGAATCAAAATCATCTTTCACTTTTCCTGGTGTAACTGATCTGGGTTTACGTCACCCAAGTTCTACATCTTCTTGACACCCGAGTCTCTCAGTGCATTTATCACATTTAACAGATCTGGTGTTCAATTAAATGTGCCATTAATTCCATCTATATATATATATATACCGCAGATTCTTTATCCATTCATCAATTGAAGGGCAGCTAGGTTGGTTCCACAATCTGGCTATTGTGAATTGAGTAGCTATGAATGTTGATGTGGCTGCATCTCTGTAGTATGTTGATTTTAAGTCCTTTGGGTATAGGCCAAGGAGTGGGATAGCTGGGTCAAATGGTGGTTCCATTCCAAGTTTTTTAAGGAATCTCTACACTGCTTTCCAGAGTGGCTGCACTAATTTGCAACCCCACCAGCAATGTATGAGTGTACCTTTTTCCCCACATCCTCTCCAACACCTATTGTTGCTTGTATTCTTGATAATCACCATTCTAATTGGGGTGAGATGGAATCTCAGGGTAGTTTTGATTTGCATTTCTCTTTTTACTAGAGAAGTTGAACATTTTTTCATATATCTTTTGATTGCTTGTAGATCTTCTTCTGTGAAGTGTCTGTTCATTTCCTTAACCCATTTATTGATTGGGTTATTTGTATTCTTGGTGTACAGTTTTTGAGTTCTTTATATATTCTAGAAATTAGTGCTCTATCTGAAGTATGAGTATGCCACATGACTTTTGTGATTTACTTTTTTTTTTATTTTACCAGAATTTGTAGATAGAAAAACAAAAGAGGTTTTATTAATTGTGTTTATTCTTGTGAGCCTAAGCTCCAGAAAATATCTGTTATCAATGTCAACTAAGAAACCTCCTCAAACTTAGTGGGTCTAAAGGAATAGTTTCTTCTCATGAATCATGGATCATCTGGGACTCAGTGAGTGTAGGCAAGACCCTAAAGTTAACTTGGAACCAGGCCACACAGGCTGATGGGACACTATTCCTTATTCTAGGTTACTGGGACATCCAGGGTAAACCTACTTCACTTGTTTGGATTTCTCCTTGAACTGACTGGCTACTTATGTCACTATTTTTCTTGGAAACCTGAAACAGTCTTAAAACCTACTATCACTTCATTCACATGCCACCTCCAAAGTGGGACATATGATCTAACCCTATATCAATTGGGTGGTGAAGACACATCTATTATGAGACCATAGCAAAGATTTGGATGCAGTAAATGGTGAAAAATCAGGGTCAATCATTCAATCTGTAAGAAAAATATTGTAAGATGCTTACATGCATTCTTCTTTTCAATTCCTTTTTATCCATAATATTAGGATTCATTTTTACACTATTATAAAAGCATGAAATATAATTTGCTCTAATTCAATCCCCACTTCTTTCCCTTTCCCTCCATTCCTCCCTCCTCCTGTTTCCTTCCCTCTAGTGATGATTCTGCTATTAATTTATAGCTTTTTTCTTTCTTAAATTTGTGTCTTATAGATATATGTGATGATGAGATTCACTGTGGTAAATTCATATATGTACTTAGCAAAGTTAGGTCAGATTTATTCCCCTGTTCTTCCCCTATCTTGTCCCTTCTCTCTGCCCCTCAACCTGTTTCATCTAGACCACCAATCTTTCATTTTGATGGAATCCCCCTCCTACCTCTTTTCCATTATTTTGGACTAGCTTCTGCATATCAAAGAAAACATTCAGCATTTGACTTTTTGCTTCTGGCTTATTTTACTTACCATCATAGTCTACAGCTCCATCCATTTAACAAAAAATGTCTCAACTCCATTCTTCTTTGTTACTGAGTGGTACTCCATTGTGTATATATATCACATTTTTTTATTCATTAATCTGTTGAAGGATACCTTCATTGGTCCCATAGCTTCATTATTGTGAATTGTTCTGCTATAATCATTGATGTGGCTGCATCCTCATAGATCTTTTGGATCTAGATCGGGGAGTGGGACAGCTGAATCCTATGGTAGTTCTATTCCTAGTTTTTCTGAGGAATCTCTGTACTGCTTTCCAGAGTGGTTGCACTAATTTGTAGTCCCACCAACAATGTATGAGTGCACCTCTTTCCCCATATCCTTGCCCACGCTTATTATTATTTGTTTTAGTCAGCTATTTTGCTGCTGTGACTAAAAGACCTAACCAGAACAACTGTAGAGGAGGAAAGGTTTATTTAGGAGTTCAGAGTTTCAGAGGTCTCAATCCATTAACAGCAGGATTCATTCCTCAGGGCTCAAGGTGAGGCAGGACATCATGGTGGAAGAGTGTGGCAGAGGGAACCAGTTAACTTGATAATAAGGAAGCAGAAAGAGAGAGACTCCACTCTTCAGATACAAAATATATAGCCCATAGCAAAGGCCCCAATGAACCACTTCCTCCAGTCACACCCAACCCCTTCAATTACCAGTTAATCCCTATCAGGGGATTAATTCACTGATTAGGTTAAGGTTATAACCCAATCATTTCTCCTCTAAACCTTTTTGTATTGTCTCACAAGTGAGCTTTTGGGGGACACCTCACATTCAAACTATAACATTATTTTGATTCTTTTTTTAGGGGGGAGAGTACCGGGGATTGAACTCAGGGGCATTTGATCAGCCCAATTTTGTATTTTATTTAGAGACAGGGGCTCACTGAGTTGCTTAGCACCTCGCTTTTGCTGAGGCTGGCTTTGAATTCAAGATACTCCTGCCTTAGCCTCCTGAGCCACTGGAATTACAGGTGTGCGCCACTGAGCCTGGCTATTATTACTCTTGATAACTGTCTTTGTGATTAGTGTGAGATGAAATCTCAGTGCAGTTTTTATTTGCTTTTCCTTAATTGCTAGAGATGTTTATCTTTTTCACATATTTGTTGACCATTAATACTTCTTTTGAGAAGTGTCTGTTTAGATTTTTGCTCATTTATTAATTGGGTTTTTAGGGTTTTTTGTGGGGGTGTTATGTTTTTGAGTTCTTTATATATTCTGGATATTAATGTCTTTTCTGAGGAACAGATGACTAAAATTTACCATTCTGAAGACTCTCTCTTCATATTCTTATTTCCTTTGCAGTGCAGAAGCTTTTCAATTTGAGGTTATCCCACGTATTTACTTTTTTGTTTTATTTCTTGTACTTGTAAAATTGTGTTAAGGAAGTTGGTTCCTGTGACCACATGTTGGAATATTGGGCCTAAATTCTCTTCTGGTTTTTGGTATAATTCATAGGTGTTTGATCCACTTTGATTTGACTTTTGCTATATTCACATTATTATTGAAAAATTTAAACAAAGAGTAGTGAAGCTGAATTTATCATGAAATGGTATGTTTCCAGAAATAACTAGAATTTACCTATTATAACACAAAATATCTATCATGCAATACTTGTGAAAGAGATTAAAATCTAACAGTGCATTTTGTTTATCACCCTTGAACAAATATTAAATAAGATTTCTATTTCACAATTTCTTCCTGATTTTAAAAGTTCTATAATAGCATTTCTAGAAAGAATCGTGCTAAATATTTTCTTAGAAACCAAATCAATCTTCACAAAAAATGCTATCTAGATATGATTATCTCCATCTTATTGTGAAGAAAACTGAGATGGAGAATTTAAGTAATATCTTCAGTGTTAAAGATTTGATTTAAACTTATGGACTCTGCTCTTATAAAGCATAACTTCTTTGCTTATTAATTTGTCTACATGTAAGTATGGTAATTTTTAGTACTTTTAAACTAATGCCAAAAATAAACATTGATTTAAGATAGTAATGTGCTCATTAAACTCAAAAGAAAAAGCATTTCGAGAAAGGCAAGCAAAATGTTTTCCAATATTTGGTTCATAGAAACTACTATGTTTTCCAATATTCAGTTCATAGAAACTACTATTAAAAACTCTAGAACAATTTTATTCCCCCCAAATCAACTTGTTCTTCCCTCAGAAATTCATCTGCTCTTTTATTCTTGTGTTTATATATCTATTAAGGGAACTATAAATATAATAAATCCATTATAACACTTAGTTAATATGTATAAATTACCTTCATTTATTTTCATTGCATAAGTTTATATCAATATTAGTGTATTTCAATGACAATGATAAATGGATTTAATATTGATTTCCAACATAAAGGCATTCTTTATTACATATCCATACCAATTTTCTATGGAATTCCATAATATAATTCTTCAGTATATCATAAGGAAATAATAAATACACAGAACACATAAAGCATTCTATTACAATTTGACATCCTCAGGGGACATAGCAACATCCCACAGTAATACTCAGAATTTTTGCAGAATAAATAGGAAATATCGCTTTCAAGTATTTGTGCATTCATTCACATGGGAGTGCTTTAATTCAAATCATAACTGAATGGGAGGCGTGGGTGAGCTAATGGACACGTCTAAATTGTTATCAAATTGGCTTGAATAATTTTCTGCAAGAAGTGTTTTTAACATTTAACAGTATGTGGATCTAATTTCAGTTTGACATCCTATTTTGAATTCAGAAGTTTCCATATCATCAAATCTGTCAAAAAAATACCCCTCAACTCTCCTAGAATATTCTCCAAAGCTGCACTGAAAGTTTTGCTTCAAATTTATTACTACCATGACAATTTCTATTCTGAAGGTCAGCCTAGAGTGTTTGGGTGACTTCTTTAAGAGAAGTGCCTGTAATTTACAGAACAGTGTGTCAATGCCTAGATTTTCCAGTGATCCCTAGTTTAAGGTGCCAGCAGAACATGCTGATTTTCCCAAGACCCTGAAGTTTTTGCAGTCTCCAAGAACAGAAGTGCAAATTTAAAAAAAGTTGAACTGACCTGGGAAAAGGGATAGAACTAAATGGCACAAGTAAGGATGTCTGCCAACTATCTCCCCACAGACATACCAAGTTGAACAGTCGTTCTCTCACCAAGTAACCTCAAGAACCAAGGAAACTGGGTGAGAAACCACAGGGTCTGACTTGGTCATAACAAAAAGAAAATACACACAGAAGAAGGCAGGAAGGAGAGTTGCCTTCAACACTGTTTCCCCAATTCCAAGCAGCACATCCTGGGAAGGGAGAGACATCTCTAGTTTGGGGGATAGAGAGGAAATCAGATCCCTGCCTAAATCTTGAAAACCATAATCAGCCCTGCCACAGTGAAACCTGGAGCCAGACAGAGATAGATATGACCCCTGCCACCAGGCCAAGACCCATGCACTGAACCACTGGAACTTCATTAGCCAGGTGGCAAAGAGTCTGCCACTCCCCCAAATTTGGTGGGAGACTTCATTCACTGAGACTTCAGTCACAAAGGGGGAAGAACACAAAAGTTGGTACAGGGCTGTTTGAGAGCTCAGTGCTAAGACACAACACTGTCACCATATGCATAATAAAAGTCAGAGGCAGTACCTCTCCACCTGCCCTAGAATCAGGCAAAACCTGCATAATGATGGGAAAGACTCAAGTTTCAGCCTGCATCATTACTAACCTAGATTGAACTTAGAACACAACTTCCCAACAAGGCTGTATAGATCCTGTAGCCAGGAGACTCAGGTATCAAGTGTTGGTGAGGATGTGAAAAAGAACAGGGAACACTTGTATTTACTGTTGGTAGGAATGTAAATAGGTAGAGCCATCATGGAAAGTAAGATGAAGTTTCCTCAAAAAGTTAAAACTATAACTACCATATGAACAGGCAGTTCTACTCCTGGGTTTGAATGCAAAGGCAATGAAAAAATATGTCAAAGAGATATTTATACTCCCACACTAATTCCAGCACTACTTACTACAGCTGAGAAATAGAAACCTGGGTTGTTGACTGGATAAAGAAATGCGGTACAAAGACCCAAGGAATGCTGTTTAGCCATAAAAAAGAATGAATTCTATCATTTGCAACAGCATGTGTAGACCTGGAGGTCATTATGAGTGAAATAAGGCACAGAAAAACAAATACTACATAATCTTAGTCATCTGTGGAATCTAAAAAAGAATTTGATCTTATAGAAGTTGCGAGTACAGTAGTGGTTATTCCAGTCTGTGAAAACAGGAAAGAGGGAGGAATAGGGAACGTATATCAATGGTTACTAAGTTACAGTTAGAAGCAAGAAATTTCGTTGTGCTATTGCACATTATGGTGACTATAGATAATAATGAAGTGTAAACCTAGAAGAGAGCTAAAACTGTATCTCAGTGGTAGATCACTTACCTATCATACATGGGGTCCTGGGTTAAATCCCCAGTATCACAAAAAAATAAAATAAGCTAAAAGAAAATGTACTGAGAATTTTCATCATGTAATAACATAAAGGTTTAAGAAGATTTATGTTTCAACTGTGCTTAAATGTATCGTATCAAAATAGCACATGGTACTTCAATAATATGTACACTCTTATGTTCGTATATAGTTCATATATAGTCTTAAAATAATGTAAAAAAAAAAAAAAGGGAAGAGACTCTCAAACCAGAAGGTAATTCATTACAGCCTTAAGGATTTACCTTGATGGTGTGTAAGGACTGAATCCTGAGATCTTTTTAAAACAAATAAAGAAATAGAGTCCATTGCCTTAACTTTACACCATTAATTTTCAAGATATATACCCAAAAGTTATTTTGGAGATCAGTTTCTTGAACTACTTTATCTATAGATGAGAAGCAGAGGTTCATGATTATCAAAATCTAGTCTAACATGCCATCCCCTTGACCTCCCTTATATATTAAATTATATATAAGAATTATATATTAGAATTATTCTCTATGAAAAGTACATTTCAGTTAATAACATTTTCCCTTATAATCTCATTTTTTTTTCATTGAGAGAACAAATACTTTTTTTCCAAAATATAGTGTAGCTAAATATTTATTTCAAAATTGGCATAGAGAAATGTTAAGGAATTGACCTGCTGAATACTTGTTTTTTAAAATATTTGGAATTTTTAACTGACAGATACAATTTGTATTATATACATGGTTTATGTAATATAATATTATATTATATATGTACATTTCATTTGCAACATTATGTTCTGATACATGTGTGCATTGCGGAATGACTAAATCAAGTTATTTAATGTATACATTACACACTTTATTTTTTATAATGGTGAGAACACTTAAGATCTACATGTAAGCAATTTTCAGAAATTTGATATATTACTATTAACTAATCACCCTGACATGCAGATTTCTTGAACGTACTTCTTCTACCTGAAATTTTGCTTTCTCTGTTGAACATCTCCCCAATACTTTGTCCCATCCTTTGAATTTTATTCAATATTTTTTCAGTTCAAAATTTCTATGCCTTTAATACATAAAATGTTTTTTTAGAAAACACTTTTCAGTTAAAATTGTTAATGTATTACTTCTGACTGCAGCATTTCAAATACTCCATGCTTTGTCAGGTAGTAAACACACCCAAGTATAGCCGATTTATTAAGCCAAGGATTTAAAAATAAAGGTAGTTTGGTGGCCACATAGTGGAGAAAATATATACTTACAAATGAAGCTGCTTTTCCCTGAAAGTCATGTTCCATAACTATGTGCATAGTTGCTTGAGAGAATTTTCCAGACCTTATAAAGCACACAACTCTGTTTGTGCAGTGTCATATTGTAATCAGGGCTTACAACACTCTATCAGAAGGAATGCCATTCACAGTGTATGCTCTTTCCATTGAAGGATTTACCAATATTAGGCTTTCCTGCATCTAAAACCAATATACTATCAGCAAGGGCACATTCTCATTCAGAGAAAGTAAGCAAAGTCAGATTCCAGGTGTCATAAGACAATATCTCTGTCTCCATTTTTCTAGAAACTCAGAAGGACATTTTCTTACCAATCACATTCTGACATTGGTTTAATTTTGTTTTGCAAGGGTAGCACTGACAGTGAGTTTTGTCTTGGGACCCTAGTCACAAATTTTTTATACTGTACATATAAATAACACACCTTTAAGAAAAACCAAGTAAACATTATTTTCATTGAAAGGTGGGAAACAATTCCAGAGAATATAGTGATATGCTTGAGGTCACAGAGGTAACAGTTGAAGGTTCAACCAGGACACACCAACTGGTCTATGTCTCTTTATTAGGTCAGATGACTTTTTTACAGCTCAAATTATTATTCTTATAAAAAATCTTTAGCTATATAAGTAATTCTGAGAATTGAAGAATAAAGTATAAAACTCATAAGAATATATCAGAAAATAAACTAGCCATTACCACTTATATAGTATATTTCTAATAGATGAAAAGGAAGATTGGATTTACATACTTTCTGAGATATAATTATAAAAGCTCATAGAAGAAACTCATCCATGGACCATAGGCCTAGGTGTAACATTGTAATGTACTTATGCTTCCCACTACTGTTTACCTTAGTGTCCCATCTAGAGATGCAGAAGGGTTACCATAAAAAACTTGGGAAAACCATTTGCTAGGTAGAAACTATAGCTGATAACTCAGTTTTTTTTTTTAATAGACTGCATTTTGATTCATTTTACACAAATGGGGTACATCATTTCGTTGCTATGGTTGTACACCTTGTAGATTCATACCATTTGTGTAATCATACATGTACACAGGGTAATGATGTTTGTCTTGTTCCACCATCTTTCATACCCCTGCCCCTTCCACCCTCTCATTTCCCTCTACATAAAGTTCCTCCATTCTTCTCTCACCCCCCCTGCCCCCACCCCATTATGTATCATCATCCACTTATCAGGGAAAACATTCAGCCTTTGACTTTTTGGGACTGGCTTATTTCACTTAGCATGATATTCTCCAATTCCATCCATTTAACTGCAAATGCCATATTATTCTTTATGGCTGAATAATATTCCATTGTGTATATATACCACAGTATATTTATCCATTCATCTGTTGAAGGGCACCAAATAGAAGACAAAGTAGCCCTGAATCTTCATCATGTTGGCTTAAGATCAGACTTCCTTAACAAGACTCCCAAAGTACAAGAAATCAAAGGAAGAATCAATAAATGGATGGATTCAAACTAAAAGCTTTTTCTCAGCGAAGGATACAACCAATAATGTGAAGAGAGAGGTACAGAGTGGGAGAAAATCTTTTCCACATGCACTTCAGATAGAACACTAATCTCCAAAATTTATAAAGAACTTACAAAACTTTACAACAAAAATACAAAGGACCCAATCAATAAATGGGCCAAGGAACTGAACAGACACTTTACAGAAGAAGATATATAGGCAATTAATAAATATATGAAAAAGTGTTCAACATCTCTAGTAATTAGAGAAATGCAAATTTAAAAAACTCCAATTAGAATGACTATTGTCAAGCACACAAACAATAATAGATGTTGGCATGGATGTGGGGAAAAGGTACACTCACACATTGCTGGTGGGATTTCAAATTGGTGCAACCACTCTGGAATCCTAAGAAAACTTGGAAGTTTACTGTTAATAGGGTCTTCTAAATTCCTCAGGGTCATTGCTCCATCAATTATCCCTTCCCTCCAGAGCATCTTGAGCTTCTCTCTATTAATTATTTCACTTAATAAATATTTTTGCATGTACCTCATGACAGAAGAGATAGAGGGAGGAAAAGGAGAAAGAACAAAGGTAGGGGGTTAAAAACACCTTCACCAAATTTCATTTCCCATTTGTAATATTATTTGTTTTCTCTTTTCTGTTAGGGCAAAATCTCCTGAAACAATCTGTTCTCAGTGAGTCCTCTATCACCTTCAATTTCCCATTGAAACTGGTTTTCCTCACTCATCCATCCACTGAAATAGTTCTGACTAGTATTGCCAATGATATAAATACTAAATTCACAGCATCCAGAAAAACCCTCAAGGTTTCTGACTTCTGTAATATATGCTGACCCTTTACTGGAGAGCACTTATTTGTAATCTGGACTTAACCGCATTCTGTGTTACCTCTTGGGTTTCTGGAAGTTATATAAGTCTGCCAATAAGACACACTTACATGATTTTTAAAAGCAGAATAGGATGTATTCCTCCCTCTGGCAATGGCAGCAACAGAGATACAGGGTTTTGGCAGACACGGATATTGGCAGGGTAGGCTAGATTCCCTGTCCCTGCACCAGTCAATAGCTTCAGAATTATGCATCAGCTATGATGAAAACAGATGTTTTGTGTTGTTTTCTGAATTCTAGGTGTCAGGAGCAGCTTCCTGGTATCTTGCATGCAGTTTGCAGAGCTTCATGACTTCAAGACCCACTGGCAGCTTTACCCAATTTCTATTCCTCTACCCCCTCCAGCAATATAGACAGCCCAGCATCCCTTGCGTGATATTCCTTATTGATGTAGAAACATACTGGAATTTCTCTTTTCTAACTCTAAATATTGATTATGCAGCATTTTCTTACTAGAAAGGCTTTTAGGAAATATACCTTTAGTGATGGGAATTTGACATTAGTTCTTATTTAATATTGTTTATATAAAACTCATACAGAATTATGAGAGGCAGATTACAAAATAATAATATAAACTGAATTTGCATCATTAGCACATCATATTTTTTAATTAGGAGACTGATAGGGAAAGGAATCTGATAGAATTAGAATGTCAATGGAGTTGACATTCAGGAGTACCCTGAGCTCACTTTTACATGTGAGCTTTTCAGTCAGCAGAAACAATCTTTTACCTCAGTTTGAGGAAGTTAGCCCTGCTTTGCTTCATTATATTTTAATACCACCACATTAATCATAATAAACCTTAGTCTTAAATAAATAAATACAGTTCACTAAAATTCTAATATGTGCTTTTATACATAAATCCATCTTTAAAGTAGGGACTTGCACTATATCAACACGCAAAGAATCTGAGCCTCCTAACAAGGTGCCAGTCCCAGACTGCTCCTCAGTCCCAGCTATTCTGAAAACAGAGGTGGCCCACATCCCTCTCTAAAGATCCAGTTATATTATCAGAATGTTATACTGTAAATCTTTTTTTTTTTTATAGATTTCCCCCTGAGACTTGGTCAATTTATTCTGGACATTCTTCACCAATAAAGACAAATGACTGGACTTTTCTGAAGACTTGATTCTCTATTTGTGAAGAGTTGTCAAGCTCTCTTCTCTCTTTCTCAAACACACACGAACAACACACACACACACAAATTGAAGTTGTGTCAATGATAGCTAATCCACAACTATGTTTATGTTCTCCTTTTCATTTTACAACTTCAGATTTAGGTTGGTGCAATATGATTAGTTCTGTCTAATAGAATGAACATGCTTCCTCTCTCTCTTCCTCTGCCTCATTTTTGGAGGACCTGTGTGTCTGATTCCACAGCTTCAAGCTGGCAGACCACCACTTGAACAAAATCTACCTATAAAGTAAACAAGATAAACAAGCCTTACCATGTTAAGCTACTGTTATCTCAGGTTTTATTGCTAGCGCAGCATAGCCTCCTCCAACGTGACAATTCGTAGCAAGTTATTGGTAATTTTTTTTTGGCAGTTATTTTTTTTAAATTTATTTTTATTGTAAACAAATGGGATACATGTTGATTCTCTGTACATGGATTAAAGGCATACTATTTGTGTAATCATATATTTACATAGGGTAATGTTGTTTGATTCATTGTTATTTTTTCCCTCCCCCCCCCCCACCCCTGCTACCCCTCTTTCCCCTCTATACAGTCCCTCTTTCCTCCATTCTTGCCTCCTCCCTTTTAAAAACCTAACAGCTGTGACATTGACTAAATGGTGAGCAGAGGATAATAACAAAAGCTAATATCTGAAGCTTGAAAAATGGAGAGCCATCTTATGGCACAGAAAACCTTTTATAAAACACCACATGCAATAATTTGGAAGGCATATTCTGTGTACTAAACTTCTAGAGCCTGTGGAAAAGAATGTAAACATTAATATTCATTGTGAATAACATTGTTATGGAGGGTAGTGGGTTCTCATGCTCATATTTACCAAATTGCTGTAAGAAATTATGAAGGACAAATTGAATTCTAAGGCAGAAATGAACAGTATCTTACAGTGTTATGTGGAACACTGTAAGATTTCAGTGTTAAGAAAAGGTTTTGTTCTTTCATTAAAATCTTTAATTCACATCGAGGTAATTTTTGTATATGATAGAAGATACATGTCCAGTTTTATTCTTTACATGTGAATATCTAGGTTTTCCACCATTTTTTGAATATACTCTCCTTTTCCCATTGTGTATTTTTGGCACCATTTTTAAAGATTATTTCTGGACTCACTATCCCATTATATTGATCTCTATGTCTGTTTTTATGACTGTATCATACTATTTTAATAATTATAGCTTTGTAGAATTCTTTGAAGTCAGTTGTTGATTTGTTCATTGTGCTCAACACTGTTTTTTGCGATCCAGTCTTTTTATTCCACACAAATTTTGGGATTGTTTCTATTTCTATGAAAAATTCTAATAGAATCCTGATAGAGATTAGATTGATGTATACATCAGAATATTCATTATGGACATTTTTCCAATCATGAATATAGACTCCCTTTTCATTTATCTTTATCATTTCAACTTCTTTTATCATTGCTTTATAGTTTTCAGTGCACAGATCTTTCTTTTACATCTTTAAATTTCTAAGTATTTAATTATTTTTATGCTATCATAAATGGGATTATCTTCTAATTTGTATACCACATTGTTTATTATTGGTGTATAGAAATAATACTGAAGTTGGCATACTGATTTTGTATCCTGTAACTTTCCTAAGTTTATTAGTTCTAATTCTTTTAGTGGAGTCTTAAGGGATTGTTGTATATAAGATCATGCAATCTGCAAATAGAGATGATTACACTTCTTCCTTTCCCATTTGGATTCCTTTTATTTCTCTCTCCTGCCTAATTCCCCTGGCCAGGACTTCAAGAACTTTGTAGAACAGAAAGTGTGAGAGGGCAAACTTATTTTATTCTTTATATGGATAGCTTCCAGGTTCTTACTATTGAATAGGGGATTTGCTATAAGCTTAGGCTACGTGGGCTTCATGATGTTAAGGTACATTCCTTTGTACCTAATTTGTAGGATTTTTTTGGTCATGAAAGAATGCCAAATTTTATCAAATACCTTTCCTGTCTCTATTAAGATTATCATATGATTTTATATGTCCTTCACTTAATATGACACTTTATGACATTTGTCTCATGTACAGCAAATAAAACAATTAACAAAATGAAAATGCACCCACAGACTGGGGATTCTCTTGAGTCCTCGGCACTAGAAAGTCAGCCTCTAAGTGTCTCCTCAGTTGTTGAATAAGAAGTCTTCCTTTCCATTTGAAACCTGCAAAGTATTCACGTAAAGCCAACACCTTACTAGAATTGCTTGTCTCCTTAATTTCTGCCTTTATTACTCTCTAGGTAACCAATTAGAAGAGTGTGACTCTTCTTGGGAAATGCTCAACCAGGTAAGTTGACTGAGCCCTGACTTTTGCAATATCCAGAACGTTTCTCCTGAGCATCAAATCAATAGAAAGTGGTATTAACTAGATTTCTTTCTGTCCCAGAGCAGTTCAAATTCAGCACATGAGAATTACATTCATCTTTACCCTACTGATTTTCTTACAAATATTAGCCACAACATGGTAAGTTTTCTTTTTCCTGCTTAAACATACATTAGTTAGGTTTTTAGCAATTCACAGGACTGAAAACAAAAATATGGGACTAAAAACCAAAAGTCTGAATCCAGATAACTTGAGTTCAAATTCTAGCTTCCAAATCTTTTGATCTACTTAATCACCTTATTGTGGTTCAGTACTTAACCACTGAGCCACGCCCCAGCCATTTTTATATTTTATTTTGAGACAGGGTCTCACTAAGTTGTTTAGGGCCTTGCTAAATTGCAGAGGCTGGGCTTTGAATTCACAATCCTACTACCTGAGTCGCTGGAATTACAGGTGTGTGACACTACACTGTGCCTGCATCTTATGCCTGGCATCTTCTTGTAAAACTTAAATATAAATGTCTATATGTTATTATAACTACTACTTATAATCTAGTGCATAATATATTTCAACAAATGATAGCTATATTATTCATTTCTTATATTGGAGACATGAAATTCCATATCAGTACTCCAATTATATTATTTTTACTTTATTGGATATTTAATCATATTTCATTGGATAATAAAATAATTTGAAATTATCTGAAAGTATATTAATTAATGTTGAAATGATTTAGTCATTTCCACTGATCCAATGAAGAAAATTCCAACACCAGAA
Organism: Sciurus carolinensis; assembly: GCF_902686445.1. Classification (NCBI taxonomy): domain Eukaryota; kingdom Metazoa; phylum Chordata; class Mammalia; order Rodentia; family Sciuridae; genus Sciurus; species Sciurus carolinensis. The sequence continues at coordinate 96,350,076 of NC_062224.1, forward strand.
GGATTCTGAACTAAATTCTGTCAAGCCTTTAAAGAAATCCTCAAATTATTACATGAAATAGAAAGGGAGGGAACACTTGAAAAATTCATTCTATAAAACCAGTATCACACTAATACCAAAACCAGATAAGAACATGTCAAGGAAAGAAAATTAAGAACAATATCTCTGATGAATTTAGATGAAAAAGTACTTAATAAAATAATAGCAAATCATGTTCAATAACATTTTAAGAAGATTATACACCACAAACAACTTGGTTTTATTACAGAGATGCAACAATCATTTAATGCATCCAAATCAATAAATGTAATTGATCACATAAATAGAATTAAGGACAAAAATTATTTAGTCTTCTCGATAGATGCAGAGAAGACCTTCAAAAAATTCAGTACCCATTCATGAGAAAAAACACTAGGGAGACTAGGGATAGGAGGAACCTACCTCAACTTCATAAAGGCATATATAAAAAACCCAAAGTCAAAGTCATAGTAAATGGGGAAAAACTGAAAACATTTTTTTAAAAAATCTGGAACAAGACAAGGATATCCACTCTCACCACTCCTATTTTATATACTGCTAGAAATTGTAGCCACAGCAATTAGGCAAGAGAAGGAAATAAAAAGGATAAAAAGGAGAGGAAAAAGTCATATTATCACTGTTTGCAGACGATATGATCTTTTTCCAAGTAAGTCCAAAACACTCCACCAAAAGACCACTAAAACTAATTTAAAAATTTGGCAAAGTATCAGGTAACAAAATCATAGTACAAAAATCAATCACTTTCCTATATACCAACAATAAATCTGCCAAGAAAGAAATCAGGAACACAATTCCATTCATAATAAGTCTCAAAAAAAAAAAAATCCAGGAATAAATCTAACTAAGGAAGTGAAATACCTCTACAATAAAAACTATAGAACATGGAAGAAATTGAAGAAGACCTCAGAACCTCAGAAGAAGGAAAGACCTCCCATGTTCATGGATAGGCAGAAATAATATAGTTAAAATGGCCATACTTAAAAAACAATATACAGATTCAGTGCAATCCCCATCAAAATACCATTTTTCAATGAACTAGAAAAAATAGTCCTAAAATTTATTTGGAAAAATCAAGAACCCATAATACACAAAGCAATTTTAAGCCAAAAATCAATGCTGGAGGCATCAAAATACCAGATTTAAAATTATACTACAGAGCTATAGTAACCAAAATTGCATGGTACTGGTACAAAAACAGACACATAGACCAATGGTACAGAATAGAAGACACAGAGACAAACCCACACAAATACAGTTACCTGATCATGGTCAAAGGTGCCAAAAACTTACATTGGGGAAAATAATAGTCTTTTTAAGAAATGATGCTAGGAAAAGTGGTTATTCATATGTAGAAGAATGAAACTAGACCTTTTCTCTCATGCTGCATAAAAAATTAACTCAAAATGGATCAAAGACCTAGGACTCAGATCCAAAACTATGCAACTCCTGGGAGAAAATTCAGGGTCAACCCTCCAACTTTTAGTCACAGGCACTGATTTTCTCAATAGAACTTCTAAAACTCAGGAAATAATGCCAAGTGTTAATAAATGGAATGGCATCAAATTAAAGTTTCTGTACACCAAAAAAATCAAATAACCCAACTAATAAATGGGCAAATGAATTAAACAGATACTCTCAAAGAAATACAAATGGCCAACATATATCATACTAGGGATTAAACCCAGGGGTTCTTAACCACCGAGCCACATCTTCAGCTCTTTTTTATATTTTATTGCTTATTGTGAAAAAAAATGTTCAACATCATTAGCAATTAGGGAAATGCAAATAAAAAGTACACTGAGATTTCATCTCACACCAGTCAGAATGGCAGTCATTAAGATTACAAATACTAACAAATGGAAGAGGATGTAGAGAAAAAGGGGTACTTTCACACTGTTAGTGGGACTGTAAATTAGTACAACCATAGTGGAAATCAGTATGGAGTTTCCTCAGAAGGTGATGTTTACGTAATAGGTGAGGGAAACTCTAAGACTCTATTTACATTTACAATTCCCTGGGCAGGTAAGCTATATTTTAATTTTTCTATTATATAAATGTAATTTAACACCAATCAGAATTCCAGAGATTTTTCCGAGTACTTGATAGAATTATTCATTAAAATATAAAAGTAAATATGAACACTGGGATGTGTAATGTATAAATATAGAATAAAGGAGAATGTTAATCCATTCTATGTAAAGCAGGTAATAAAACTACAAGCCTCTGATGCTGGTACAAAATTATCATTTAATTGAGTAGGAAGAGAATGGGTATTTTTGGTAAAATATATGACACAACTTATTATTGTCACAAAAACATCAGAAATATAAAAATCATATAAAATCATGTTTATATTTTTATGTAAAGTCACAAATTTCAGCTAAAAATACACATGAATGTTTGTGTTATCTTAAGGTAGAAAATGATCTTCCCAAAATAAAAATGAATGCATAAAGCAATAAAGTGTAAAATTCATAATTTTAACCATATATTAGAATTGTTTGTAAAATACAGTATAAATGATTACTAAGATCACATATTTCAGCACTATTAATATGTGACTAAAACCTTTTAAAAATCAGTAATGCACAAGTACAAGTCATAAGTAGTTCAGAAACACCAGGACATATGCATAAAGCTAGGATGAAAATTTGAATCACAGAACTGAAAGAGTGTGAGGAAATAGATATTGACAATACTGAGGAAATCATTTGTTGTATTGAATTGTATATAGTGAAGTTTGTTGCTGTTTTATAACCTAATCATATTATAGTTCTCAAACTCAAGGACTAATTTCTTTTTAAGATCATGATCTTTTTGTGAAATGGAATAGTAAGCTGCTTTTGAAGTGATTATATGAGTTGTGCTTACAATTAAAGAGTACTTTTCACATCATATTGCTAATTGAAAATTACTTTCTGGCTAATGAAGGCCATAGTATAATCACAGTTTATGTAAAAGAACAAATACGCATATAGAGAGGTCTGAAGAAAACCTTTATCATTGGAAGTATAAACTTATTTGACTCTGGGTGGTATGATTACTGTTATTTAATATTTTATTTTTCTTTATATTTATTTCCTTTTCTAATTTGTTTTGTATGGTAAACCTCCCAGACATGGATTAACATAAACACATTTCTGTAGAAAATATGTAATTTTTTCACTTTACAGTGTCTATTTAGTCATTCTTCCATACCTCTTTGTTATATTCTAAATTTCCTCGTTGACAATTATTTAATTATCATTATAGACTTTTTTTTTTTTTTTTTGGGTGCTGAGGATCGAACCCAGGGCCTTGTGCTTACAAGGCAAGCACTCTACCGACTGAGCTATCTCCCCAGCCCCCATTATAGATGTTTTTAAAGATAAAAACTATAACTGTGGTTCCTGGTGTAAATGCACCTCTTTCTAATGACTTTGTTTATATGATTTGTTCTTCCTGGAATGTGACATACTACATCTTAACAGAAATCTAGCATTAAAAAGGAGATTGAATATATTTTGCAAAAAACATCAGAGAAACTTTTGTAATTAACATAGCATATTACCGTCTTTAAAATTAATACCTCCCATGTAATTGATTTCATACTCCATTACTGTGCTAGATCACAAATGGGATATTATGGGGCAGAATATATATATGCATATATATTAATCTCTGTGTTTTAACTAACTAGTAAGTTACCTAAAACACAATCAATAAATGAATGAATTCATAATTTTGTAACAATAATATAATCATGGTGTATCTGCTAGTCATGGAGATCATGGACTGGTAAAGTATTTCAAAGTGCTTCAATATTACATTTCTAGAAAAAAATCTTATTTAGTATGAAGTCACAAAAAATATTTATTTTTTCCTTAGAATATAAGCAAGACCTAAAGTTATTAACAACTAGAAAAAATTCATAAAGAATAAAAATTATGATAAATTTAAACAGTATGACTTAAATACTCTTGTTAGAAGTACCACATAGTTTCTGTCCACATTGACCATTTCATGGTTGTCTTCCTGGTAGTTGCTTAGACCAATCTACTTTACCCAAGACATTTCATTGGAAGAATGGGTGCTTTAGGAATGTCAATAATATGTATTTCCATCTTTGATTATAAAGGACATTTGCACCTAACTTTATGTCAGTCAAATATCTTTTTTCTACCAATGCAATATATAACAATGTTCTTTCTTACACATTTTCAGAGCTCGGAGTTGAGACCACTAACTAGCCTCACAAATGCAGGTACGGTGCTACATGAGAGTTAATTTTTACTAACTCCCTAAAGGACCAACCCAATGGAAGAAGTTCGATAGTAATCCTTGCTACAAGTTTAAATATAAAAAGTCCTTTCAACTTATTTCTCCATTTCTTCCATCATATAATAAACCAAAATCAATAATTAGTGGTGGGGTTATTATAGGAAAAGATACAAGATATATTTTAATGGTGACTTTGTATAATGGACATTGTTGGTGCTCTCCTCCTCCTCTCCATCCTGTGGATCACTTCTAGCCCAGAGCTCTTCCACCTGCTCCATATGCTTTGTAGCCAACAGCTTGCACTTGCAAATCTCTTTATATGATGCCCATGAGCACTGGAGCTGCCTGTGAATGAACAGCCAGAAATGCTTGGGAATTTTCATACTCATCTTCATCCTCCCAGAGTGGCTGTAGCCAATTGCTGCTGGGTTTGGGATCACAAAACTCATTTCCTTTTTCCTCTAGGCAGGATACACTGTGGGATATGATCTACTCTTTGGAGTTTCCTGATAGATTGGGCTGAATCTGGAATCTCATAAGAAATTAGAACTTTGTTTAACATCTTTCCTTAATTAGAGTAATAGAATGCTTAAATATTAAAAATATGGCAGCTTTATTTCTGCAAACTGAATCTCTATGCTACATATTTAATCTAAAAGGCTTTCCTGAAAAAGTATTTAATTCAATCGTCTTGGCAATTTTTTTTTAGGTTACTAGCAATTTAACAATAAAGAATATATTTGTAAGTATTCCCATGTCCTGACTAATTCTTCAGAGAATGCAGAACCTAGGATTATTATTATGTCTTCAGACTTCTATTCTTATCTTTTTTCACATTACAGCCCTTATGTACAAATAATATGTTTACTCAAAAGTCAGTAGCCAATATGGTTGTGCTGAAGAGATAAGGTTTAATTTAAAAAGTATACTTCTTGAAGAAAGTGTTCATTTTCACCCTCATTATTTTGGAAAAATATAAAAAGCTCCTCTTGCTGTTTGCTTTCGTCTCTCCTTCAACTAGATTGGGCAGATTTATTTCTTGTTCTTTTGACATGAAATAACCACACTAGTCAGCACGTTTAGATGTTTTAAAAGTCTTATCAATTTAAGTTCAATTGCTTTAGACATCTGAAAACTGTGTGTGTAGTTATATGGAAACTAGCAGAAACTTGAAAATCAGTAGTCAGTAGTGAAAAGTTTTACTCTTAGAAAAAATAAAGAGATATTAACTTTTGATGATTGTTTTGAAAACCTGGCAAACAAACAACAGCAACTAGTAAAAGTGAAAAAGGCTACAGCATTCTCCAATCTCTCATTTTAAATGAGACCACAGTTTTTTTATAGTAACCTGTTTTTCATGTGGGATCTTGATTCCATGTACTAAGGATGAACTCCTGTTACCTGAAGTGCCGCTGAAATTAACTAAGGAGTTGTTAGACTGTTCAAAACCAGTACAGCATTGTGGTTCAAAATGCATGCTCTAGACATTGGTGCTTATTCTAACCTAAAGGACTATATGCAAGTTACACAACCCTTCTGTCTCCAATTTTCCACAAATTTCTATAGAAAGTGGTACTACTCATTTTATAGTTTTCAAGAGAACGTCTTCGTATTTAACAGTGTTATCTTTTCACTATACCACGGAGTCCTTTGGTGGGTATACAGTTAAGGAAATGCTAACCAATCATTTATACTCACATTTGCATTTGCCTTTGCTCATTTACTTATGCCAAAATTGCTATTGAGTGCGTATAACACTTACATACTCCTCAGGAACTGTGGACACTATTTCTACACCTTCATGTGTTTAAATCCTAGAAACCTAGAATTAAATAATATTATATTATAAAATAATTATAATTATAAATTTATAATAAAAATAATTAAAAATTTTGATTACTTATCTGAGTTTTGCTGAGTAAAAAATGGGGAAGACAATCTTGTTTTAATTGGGACATTCAGTAAATATTTCTTACAGTTAATTTTTATTGTATAATTTATATTTTATATGCCTATACCTAGTGAAATTATTACTATAATCAAGCAAATTAATATATCCATGGTATTACATATTTGTATTTTTGTGTGGGTGGTAAGAAGCAGTTAAACTCTTAGCAAATCTTAGGAGATAGTAGAATAGTGCTAATTATAGTCTTCTTTAGAGTTTTTCATGTCACTCATAACCATAACATTATATCCTTTGACCTGCATTTCAACCTTTCCTATTTTATTCTTCTTTTTGCTTCTATTCAAATTGATTTTAAAATTTCACATGTAAGAGATTATAAAACAGTATTTACTGCTTTGTGTCTGGCATATTCACTTAGCATAATGTCTTCTGGGACCATCCATGTTTTCATAAGTGGCACATTTTCCTTCATTTTCAAGACTGAAGACTGATGTAGCTCAGTGGGAGCATTTACCTCGCATGTGTGAGAACCTCAGTGATCCCCACCACTGCAAAAAGAAATGACTGAATGATATCCCCTTGGATATACATATATCACAATATTTGTATTCACTCATCCATCAATGTATACTTTAGATTTTTTTCCATATCTTGGTTATTATGAATGATGGTGAAGTGGTCAGGAAAATATAAACATTCATTTAAGATATTGATTTAATTTATTTTATATTTATACCGAGAAGTGGGAATACAATATTTGGCATATGTTTTAGTTAGCGTTTTCGCTGCTATGACTAAATGACCTGACCAGCACAACTGTAAAGGAGGAAGGGTTTATTTGAGGGCTCGCCATTTCAGAGGTCCTAGTCCATACAAGGCTGGCTCCATTCTTCAGGGCTCAATGTGAGGCCGAACATCATGGCATCATGGTGGAAGCGTGTGGCAGAGAGAAGCTGGCATCATCAGGGAGCAGAGATAGACTCCATTCTCCAGATAAAATATATATATATATACATATATATATATATAATATATATATACACACACACACATACACCATAGCCACACCCTAATTCCTACCTCCTCCAGAAACACTCTATGACTTCAATTAACCCCATCAGAGGTTAATTCACTGATTGGGTTAAGACTCTTACAACCCAGTTATTTCTTCTCTGAATGTTCCTGCATTGTCTCACATGTGAGCTTTAGGGGTTCACCTCACATCCAAACCATAACAACACTTAAGTTTTACTTCAGAAAAAATAATGAAGACTCAAAGTACACTAAAGACAATGGGAACAAAGAGGATGATGAGATACAAGAAATATTTATGGAATAGATGTGCCAGACATGTGTGTCACATGGGTAAGATGATAGATGGTGAGCATAAGAGAAAAGTTGAGACTTCAGTAAACTGGGAAGTCCTCCTCTCCTGCCCATGTCACACATGGAAGAGGGAGTAGGTAACCATGGTAGGGATGGGCTGGCTGCAAAATAAAAGCTATGAAAGTAATATATTAAGAAATAAAGACAAAAAGTCAAAAATTATATATTTGCAAAGCAGGGGTGTGATGGGTTGAGCTGACCAGAGGGGTTCAACTTCTAATAAGGAGAAAAAGCCTGCCCTTGCTTTATTTGTAGTGGTACAGACCAAAGGGATCTCCTTGGGAGGGGACAGGATGAGAGTGGAGATAAACAGGTTGTTTGGTGCTTAGAAGGTTATACCCATCTCTAGAGGTTGTGTTTAAACTTGGAGCTGTGAGCTAGGCCAGGGTGCCAGCATGATCTGGGCTTTCTCAAACCAGGGAATTTCACCCGGGTGTTCCCAAAAGAGTGACTTCCCTGCCTTAGTGGCTGGAACATTGCCCATAGTTCACACATGTCTCCCAACACTCCTCTAATGCCCATACAAAATATTTTCATAAAAATTACCTCATGAGCTTGGCAGCACCTCTGTAATGTAGATGTTATTCCTGTTTTATAGGTGAGGCTAATGAGGTCTACGCAGACAAATGATTTCCTCAAGGTTTTGTGATTAACAATCACCAGAACCAGTATTTGAACTTCTCTAATTGTTTTAGTGTTTTCTTCTTAGCTTGTTTCTACTTTGAATTTTCTGACAATTTCAAGGAATGAAATCCTCGATGGCTAAATGCCACTGAAGGAGTAATTTCAACCTACTTTTAAGGAATTAAAGTACATTGTTAGATTCTCAAATGACTGAGCACTCTGCTAGTAACTGCCATTTCTACAATGGACTACATTATTTTGCAGAATAATATGTAGATCATTTTTACTTAAGCCTGGAAAAGAGGTGAGACAGAATCCGGATAAAGAAGGATTCTACTCTTTGGTCTACTTCCCAGTTCCTTAATCTTCTCTATTAACTTCACCATCTCAACTCATTACCCGTGGATATCTAATGAAACCTAGTTCAGCAATTTTCATGAAATTACCAAACCTGAAGTTTGACAGAGACCGAAGGTAAAAAATCCAGTTTCCTATTTACAGATGATGAAAATTTGACCTGTTAAGATAAGCTGTTCAAGTCAGGCATGATGGTGCATACCTGTAATCCTGGTGGCTCAGTAGGCTGAGGCAGGATGATCTCAAGTTCAAAGCCAGCCTCAGTAAAAGTGAGATGCTAAGCAACTCAGTGAGACCCTGTCTCTAAATAAAATATAAAATATGGCCAGGGATGTGACTCAGTGTTTGAGTGCCCCTGAGTTCAATCCCCAGTATCCCCCACAAAAGGTAAGCAATTTTACCATATTCATAAATTAAACTTAGATTCAGGAATCTTCTATATTTTTTTTTGATAATGTGCTCTATTTCTCTTTCATTATAAGCAAGCCTTGATTTTCTTTCAATAACATTATTAGCAAACTCTACAGTCTTTCTTCTATTGCACATTTGCTTCTTTAAGAAAGACAACTTTCTTACTATAAGAAATTAAATGATTTCATTCTGAATATAAACAATTTTTCCAAAAAATACAGTATTATTGCTTTGAACCATAAAAACATCCTATGTAGTAATATGTTGGAGGAATTAAAATACACTAATATTATGAAGTGGTTGTCACTTAAGTTCAAGAAATATCAATTAGTTTGCATGACTACCTTGGTTGCTATGGCAATTGCCTTATTTTGATCTTCTCTGGTTTTCACATTAGTTTTTTTTAAATTAGTTCAATTTAAAGTTATAGTTTGAGATGTTTTTCATAATATGTCAATCAAATTAAAAATGTAAGCATGGATCATTTTCAATTCAGTAATATGACTAACAAGGTAGGTAAACTAATGAGAGAACCAACATCTATAGTACTTAACATAATTATTCCATTTCTCCTGAACAAAACTTTATTAGAGAATTTATGTGTATTTAAACTGGGTTTTGATATTTAAGTTTTACTTTTATTTACATTAAAATAACTTCCCAGACTGTAATTCTGTAGTTGTTTTTCTTTTTGGTTTTTTGGTTTATGGTACTGGGTACTGAATCTAGTGGCACTGAGTTACATCACCAGTATTTTTTACTTTTTATTTTGAGACAGGACCTCACTAAATTGCTGAAGCCGGTCTGAAACTTGCATCCTCCTGCCTCAGCCTCCTGAGTTGCTGGGATTACAGGCTTGTGCCACCATCCTGGGCTCTAGTTTTGATATGCACATTTTTTTTTTTTTTTTTTTTTGGTGTTGGGGGTTGAACCCAGGGCCATGCCCATGCTATGGAAGTACTCTACCACTGAGTTACAGTCCCAGTTCTGACGTGTGTATTTCTATTTGCAATTAGGTATTAGTAAAGCTTGCACTTTTCCTTTGTTTCTATTCATAACTCTTGATATCTTCAAGGAAATATCACACCCCTTTCATAGAGGTGATTATAAGAAACATATTAATTTAGAAGCAATTCTTTACTCATCTCTCTCGTTCAGCAACAGTCTCTTTAAAAAAGTCCTGCAGGTGATGAGAGAACCTGATGATGCCATCAAACCCATAAGAATCTAAAATATGATTTAAATTTTGAAAAAAGCAGCCTGTCCTTTATGAACTACCAGATTAAATTTATTTACCATAGACTAGGTATTTTAATGCAAAGATCAAAGTGGCCATAACCAACAGATAGAAGAATAAAGAAGTACTGTTCAGCAAAACCAGACAATACTGATGTAGAGAACCAAAGGGCAATACAGTGAAAAGTTTTCAAGCAGCTCAAGAAGGTATGTTTTTGATTTCATTAGAGATTTCAATACAACAGGGGTGTGTGTGTGTGTGTGTGTGTGTGTGTGTGTGTGTGTGTGTGAATGTCTTTCAAAAATAACCTCCTTTGCGTGAAACTGGTTTTCACGAGTAGTTGTCAAATGTGACATTTTCTGCCATTTTGCAAAAGCAGAAATTGCCCACTAGGGATGGAAGGATGGAAGTCTTTGGTAAGTTAAAGTTCAGAAATTGGTGTTTTGAGAATTAGCCCTTCAAATTGTACCTTCTGAGATTAAGTTTGAGGATGTCTGAAAACTTTTCTTCTCATGAAGTAGGAAGATAAAAATGTTCCTAACATCCTTTCCTCTATCTTAGGTGACACACATATTTAAGTAGCTTCTTTCATTTATTTCTAGGAAGTGGGTCATCTAATAAATTACATAGATATTCTATCTTCCTGAAGCAGTAAATAGGCTATTCTCATCACCTTTGCTCCTCTTGCAGAAAAGAGATTACTTTTCTTCATTCACAACACACAATTTCTGGTTTATGGATTTTTTAAAAATTATTTAACACATTCTTCAAAATACTGATTTTTATGAACTAAAATTTCAGAATTTCAATATCAAAACATGCTATCAAAGTCTTCTGTCACATACTGAGTAGGTAAGATCTTTGACTAAATTTATATAATAATGTCATTATAAAAATATATAATTATGACTCAACTATATTTAAGAATTATCATTCCTAAAGTATTCATATCATAGAGGAAAGAAAAAGATGACAGTAAAATATTGGTCATTGGGTTAAGTATTATATAGAACAAAATATTCTTAAAGATAACATTTATATGTCATTCAAAGCAAAATAATAAACTAGAAAATTCATATATTCTATGATTTTAAGTCATTGAAAAAATAAAATGTATATGAAAATATTATTTTAAAATGCTAAATACTTAACATTATTTGCAACTGAACAGTAGAATTAAATGACTTTTATGTCTTTTTATACATTATGGTATATTTCAAATTACTCTCAGTGCCCAGCACTTTAAAAATCAATCAAAGTCATAAGAAGTTTCAAAAACTGGAAAAGAACAAGTACAAATCCAAACTACCAGCTGGGTGTGGTGGCACATGCTTGTAATCCCATTGACTGGAGAGGCCAAGGTTAGGATGATCACAAGTTTGAGGCCAGTCTGGACAATTTAGCAAGATCTGATCTCAAAATTAAAAAAGAAAAGGGCTGCAGATATAGCTCAGTGGTAGCACACCCCTGGCTTCAATCCCTGGAAGAAATAAATAAATAAATCCCAAATACCCCATTGTTTTCTTTACTTTACCATTCTCTCATTCAGATTTAGACCTTTGACCTGTTATCAATAGTCTGAAAATCTCAAGTGGCATCTACTCTCATAACTTCAGACCTGTATGTTCAACCACCAATTTGTCATCTCAGTTTAGATATTTCATAGGCATTTGATATGTCACAAATGCAAAACCAAGCTCCCAATAGTCCATCCATAAAGTTATTGTATTCTTGCCCTTCTCAGTTAATGTCGACTCTGTTGGCCACGTTGCTGTAACTAAAACGTTAGAATGACTTTCACTTTTACATTTTTCTTACGTGCTTCCTCCAGCCCATCAGCAAATGTTCATGCCTTTGTTTTCAAAACACGAGTAGAATATGAACACTCCATAGCACTCTTGCTGCCACCGTGGATTATTGTCCAGTCTCCCCTGCAACCCGTTGCTTTTGTACCATTTATTCTAATCTGAACAGAATAGCCAGTGATAACATAGAGTGTAATTCATATTGGTTTTTCTTAGCATCCTGAAACTTCTGGCCTGAAATAATAATCTCAACAATAATAAATATTGTATATCTCATGCAATACGCAACGTAATATAAAGAAGGCACTATATAAATCAGGCTAGTTAGTTTTTCCTCTGACTTCCCTGATGATTCTGCAGTATTCATTCCACCTGCAGTGGATAGAATGTTTGTGTCCTTCAGGATGTCCTATGTGGCAGTCCTAACCCACATTATGATGGCATTAAGAAGGGTGACCTCAGGGAGCAATTAGGTCAGGAGAGTGGGTCTCCCGCAAACTATGAATGGGATTGCTGCTGTTTTAAGAGGGACCCCCGGGAGCTCCTTCACTCTCTACCACATGAGGATACAACAAAAAGTGCAACCCTGAAGAAGGTCTTGGTGACCTTAGTCATGGTGGAGGTGGGAGGGACCATGATCTTGAATGTCCAGTCTCCAAAACAATAAGAAAAGAATTTCTGTTGCTTGTAACATTTATTAATAATCCAATCTATAGTATTTTTGTCGTTAGAACAAAAATCAAAAGAATTAACCCAAATTGTTGGTTAAACTAACTAGAATTCTAAACTATATTAACCAAAATTCCATCCATGACATGTGGCCTTTCTGTTCCAGTAACAAGCTATGCATACTTCTTCTGGTCCTGTTACTAACTCTTTCCTCTGCCTACAATTTTCTTCCTCCTGTGTGACAGTCAGTGTTGTACACCAATTTAGGGAGACTATAGCCCCGAGTTAGTCAATCAAACACTAATGTAGGTGTTGCTGTGAATATATTTGGTAGATATAACTAAAACTTATAATCAGCTCACTTTAAACGTCTCTTTAGATTTGATTCCATCCGGTGAAAGCCCTGAGAGCAGAGCTAAGACTTCCCAGAAGAACAAATTCTGCCATGGGTAGAAGTTTCAACTCTTGATCAAGAGTTCCAGACTGCCTTTTATGTGAGCCTACTCTACCATTTTAGATCTTCCTAGTCAGTCCCCAGTCATGTAAACCAATGTCTTACAATGACTGTCTTAATATATCTCCTTAATATATATCCTGCTGGTTAATATATCTTTTACTTCTCTGTTTGAACACACACTGATTCATTCACTGTTTACCAAGTAGCCCTGCCAAAACACACTGTTTAGCAAGGTTTTGGTCACTTTTTATTATATTTACACTCTCCCTTCCCTGCATTATTATTGTCAATTTTGATCACAAAACACTACCAACTATAATAGATGTCTTTCTCTTTTTCCTTGTGCATGATTTCTCCATTAGAATATATAGTCTATGAAGTGGAGATTTGTGTATATGATTTGTTCTCATAGCATTTCTGATACCTGAAAGGAAATGAACATGTATTTCCTTAATAAATAATCTATGATGTAGAAATCATGATAATGAATTGATACCTGAAATTAAGCTTGTTTTCTCATGTTAATTTACTGAATTGCTTTCAGTAAATAAGTACCACCACCTTTTTATGTTTTGTCTAATATGTGCTTAGTGATATTATCAATGGGTGTATTTGTTTAATTTCATGTGTGATATTGTATGAAGGCAATTCAAGTAGATGACAGAAGCCAGACTATGGCCTAATCTTAGAGCTATAAGACCTTGGACAACTCAATGAACTTTCTAAAGATTGTTTCTCTGTTGTGAATACCTGCCAAAGGTGTTACAATGAGTACATACAAATATATGGGATATTTTATGTAATTTAAAGTATTATTAAAAGTATTAAAATTTTGGATATGCTTACATATATTTCATTCAGTCATTTCACAATATGTATTATAGTGTAATAATTCACTATATGGTACATATGGTTTTTAAAACTTGCAATAACGAATGTGTGTGATGAATAAAAATACGCTTAATACATACTTGAAATAATCAAGATTGATAGCCAAAAATGTTAATGCAATTGCTGAGATTATATTTTAAAAGCTTTATGTTTTAAGGATCCAAAAATTTTGACATTAATGTCATTTGTAACTTGATAAAATGTTGTCTATAAGTTACAGGTAAGGAAATTTACCCACAGGTGCTACATGGAAGTACTGGAGACAATGTTAGGTCAGTGTCTTCTTCTGATGTTAAAATGTTTTCTTTATTGTCATCTCATGAGACTTCTAAAATTATTTCAAGTCAACTTTGGTTCACTATCAGGTATAATTTCCATCATTTTCCTGGGAATTATTTCCCTTCTCTTCTCTTCCTCTCCCATATCACACACACACACACACACACACACACACATTCCCAAGTCACAATTTTATGCATGTGATCATAGCACTTGATCTGGTGCAGGAAACAATTCCAAGCTTAGATTCAACTTAATGTCAGAATTTATAAATACATCTCACAACTCTATAATGGCTAAAGATTATTTTACAAGCACATGTAGTTGCTATGATTCCTTTAACTCTACTTTGAAACAGAATCATAAGTGAATTTGATTTTCTAATTGAAGACTGATATTCTACAATATGTTTATGAAGATAGAGATTCCAAATCATGGATAAGTTTTTATAAATAACTTGGATTTTGAAGTAAACATTGCATTTTCTAAGTATACATAGAAAACAATGTTTATTACAACTATTTCAAAATACTTAACTCTAATGCCTAAAGCTTCCCAAATTTGTTGCCAAAAATATGAATCCCACAACAATCCCAAATAACTTGCAATGGCAAAAGTATGTACTTTTTCACCAGTTGTAATATCGCTGAATTTTTTTTTTCAGTAGAGAGATGCTTTCTGAAACAATTATATTGGAGTTCCATAAGACAGCCACAGTTTTGTAGTGTGACATTGAGTTTACTATGTTCTTAATTAGTTTCAATTCATATATTATGAGGAGCACTCTTTATCCTTCTTTTAAAACTTGGAATGATCTCCCAGCTGCCACAGCCCCTCCACTCATAAATCTTACATAAGTGATAGATTAGAATTGAAGTGTTCAGTACTAAGACACACCTTAGGTTGCATTTACAACTGAGTTGTATTATTGTTCAGCCAGAAAAACAGAATGGCAATATGTGAATGGGCCTCTCAAGGGGACTCTCACAACATGGCAACCTACAGAACATAGGCAAATACATAAATAGTCTGAATCAGTAACAAAGATAAAGAAGTGCCATCTTTAGTCTGGAAACCTGCACTTGATGGGAATATTTGATCAGACATTAATGTATATTTTAGTCATTTCCTTTCTATTATTTAGTAATTTTTGTGCCAGTAGTAGGTGTGAGGGTTAACACATGATCCTCATATTCCTAGTTCCAAAGAAACAATGGCATTGAGTAGTACCCGAAGTTTAACCTTAACTCATTTACAATAGTTTTCAATACTATGTATACTTTTTAGCTTTGTTACATTGATTGATTTTTTGCCATTTTGTTTTTTCTTTTCTGATGCTGAGTATACAGCACAGGACCTTGCACCTGCTAAATATATGCACTATCCCTGAACTATTCCCTCAAGCCTATTTATCCAATTTTGAAAAGAACCCTGAAAAATATATTTTTTAAAGATAAATATAAGCTTTAAGTATTTGAATGTTAGTATGATTCATATATACTATCTAAATACATTAAAATATAGTTTGCATTTTATTTTAAAACACATCATAGCTCTTTAAGCATATGTTCTGCAAAAAGAGGGCCAAGTTCCTCAGAGTTATCAGTCCCTTCAAAGGCCAAGCTATAAAGATAATAGTGACATAAAAATCAGAGGTGTCATAGAAAGTTTAGTGTGCTCAAATTTACTACCAGGAACTCTAAAGCAGAAATTTAACTCCTCTTTCTGAGTTATGAGCACAGAGCTAAAAATATACTTTCTAGATAAAGAACAAATGTTGTTTAAAACCGACTGTAAAGGTTTTTGATGATACTGTAGCCTAATGGTGAAAAACTCTGAGTTGCTACTTCCAGGGGATATGAAAGAGTGTTAGCTAGTGTACAATAGGAAATCCATTCTTATTTATTCTCTAAGAATAAAATTTATTCTTACATTCAAAGGAATTTTAAAATGACAGTCCCATCACCAGAGCGAGCTGGCTTAGGTGATAACACAGATCAAGTCCTTGGGTGAGATAAAGAGAATTGCACCATCAAGTAGCACATACTTTAAAAAATATTGCAAACAGGAAGAGTCCTCAAAGAAACCAAGTGATAAATACATCAGAAAAAGGAAAAAAAATTCCAAAGCACGTATATTAGAGGCAGAATCAAAAGGACCTCAAGTTGAAGCAAAATGTCATGTCCTTGTCTTCCATGGGATACCTTTAAAAGAGCCACACAGCATGGGTCAAATTCAGACACTGACACTTGTTGACTGTTCAAACCAATCTCCTGAAGCAGTCAGAAAGCTCTCTCGAGAGGTGTAACTGAAGGGAATTAAGGAAGGACTTTTTTTCAGAGTTGTAGAAGAGGTTAGCTAAGATGGAAAAGCATCTGGAGATGAGCACATGTGAGAAGCAGTTATCACATTATACCTGAAGGAGAAAGTGGAAGACTCAAAGTTTGTGGCCGTAAGGCTGGAGATGTGAACAAGGAACCACCCAAGAGGAGTAAGGTTGCAGAAAGGCACAACCACTGTGGGACTGACAACTCAGCAGGAAAGATTGTGGGGAAAAAAAGTATCATACCTGTGTCTCTTACCTCCACCTCTCTTGGCAGTGACTCCCTCTGGTCAAATTGCAGCCCATGGAGTTTCCTTCTGTGCAAGAGAGAACAATAAGGGGGATAGATGGGCGACTCCTGTTGGAATGTGGAGCACATAACTACAAAAATTGACTGAAGAAGAATTATATAATATACAATAACATGGATAATATATAATATAAAAACATATAAATACATAATACATATATTTGCAATCCTTTTTTTTTAAGGTGCTAGGGAATCTAACTCAGGGCCTCATGAATACTAGGCAAGCACTCTAACACTGAGTCATATCCCCAGCCCATATTACATATATTTGAATACTTGACTTCTTAGTTAAAACCTATTTAAAAAGAAAATTGCATGACAGATATACATTGGAGAAAAGATAGCCTCTTCAACAAATGGTGCTGAAAAACTGGAAATCCATATGTGGCTGAATGAAATTGAACCCTATCTCTCAATCTGAACAAAACTCAACTCAAAGTGGATCCAAGACCTAGACTTTAGAGCAGAAGTCCTACATTGACTAGAAGAAAATATAGTCACAACATTCCCTCATTCCAGTTCAGGAATCAACTTCCTCAACAAGACTCCTAAAGTACAGAAAGTAAGATCAAGAATCAATAAATAGGATGATGTCAAACTAAAAAGCTTCTTCAAAGCAAAGGAGACAATGAAGAGCAAGAAGAGAGAGCCTGCAGAATGGGAGAAAATTTTTGCTACCTGCACCTTAGATGGAGCATTAATTTCCAATTAATCTCTAGGATGTATAAAGAACTCAAAAAACCTAATAACCCAATTAATAAATGGGCAAAGAAACTGAACAGACACTTCACAGAGAAGAGATACGATACCTCAACAAATATATGAGAAAAAAAATGTTCAACATCTTTTGCAATTGGAGAAATGCAAATTAAATGAAACTGAGATTTCTTCTCATCCCAGACAGAATGGAAATTATGAAGAATACAAAAAGCAATAAATGTTAGCAAGGATGTGGGGAAAACGTACACTCATACATTGATGGTGGGACTGCAAATTGGGACAACCACACAAGAAGGCAGTATGGAGATTCCTTAGAAAAGTTGGAAAGGAACCACCATTTGACCCAGTTATCCTATTCCTCTGTTTATACCCAAAGAACTTAAAAACAGCATATTACAGCCACGTCAATGTTTATAACAGCTCAACTCACAATAGCTAAGCCATGGAACCGATCTTGGTGACCTTCAACAGATGAATGAATAAAGAAAATGTGGTATATATACCAATGGAATATTACTCAGCCATGAAAAGAATAACTTTATGACATTTGCTGGTAAATAGATGGATCTGGAGATTGTTATGCTAAGAGACATAAGCCAATCCCCCAAAAACAAAAGACTACATGTTCTTTCTGAAATGTCGTTGCTAACACACAACTAGGTGGGGAGAGGAAGAATAGAAGTTCAGTGGATTAGACAAAAGGGAATGAAGGGAAGGGAGGAAGGTCAGAAAAATAGGAAAGACAATGGAATGAATCAAACTTAACTTTCTATGTATGTATATAGATATACCACAATGAATCTCCACACCATGTACAAGTACAAGAGTGGTATCCTAATTAGAATAAGATGTACTCTTTGTTTGTACAAATATGTCAAAATATGTCATGTATAACTAAAAAAAAAAGTTAAGAAGATATAATTTGAAAAAAATAAGTTGCACAAAAATATAATATTTGTTTTAAAATTTTAATATTATGAATTGCTTATGGACTTTTATATTAATAAAATAAAACAGTTATAAGATCATTAAGCACCAAATTCAGAACACTTCTTGACTATGGAAAGAAGGAAGATGCATTCAATAGTTGATCTGGAAGGGGATAAATGGGAACCTTTGGATATGATCTAAAAAATATATTTTAAAGCAAATGTGGTAATAGATCTTTGAAACTGAATGGATGGTGACTTACTGAGTGTTTCTTGTCACTATTCTATCATTTGTTAATAAAGCAATGTCTTCCAAAGAAAAAAGAAAAAAAGAGAAGGAAAGAAAAGAAAATTACAGTGCTATGTGGTTTTATTGCAGAATTCTACCAAACATTTAAGGAAGAAATTATCCCAATTGCATACAATCTCTTTCTAGAAAATAGGTATGGATGGACTCCTCTCCCAATTGTTCATTAGTCTAGCATTCCCCTAATACCAAAATAAGATAAATACATTATAGAAGAACAACTGATATCCATTATGGATACAGATGTAGAAATCTTCAACAAAGTATTAGCAAATCAAATCCCATAAGGTAAAAAAATGAGAATCACTCCAAATAGGTAGGGTCATCTCCAAAGTGGAAGGTTTACTCAACATTTAAAAATTAATCAATATAATTCATCGCTTTAACATGCTAAAGGAGAAAAGCAATATAATCATTTCAACAGGTACAAAAATAGCATTTAATAAAATTCAATATATGTTCATAATAAAACAGTACACTAGGAGTAAAGAGAATTTCTTACGTTGATAAACAGCGACCTACAAATTACAACTGACATCACACCTGCAGGTGAAGAATTGAATGCTTTCCCCAGAAGACTGAGGACAGTGAAAGCAAAGACAGCCCCTCACATTATTTTTCTTAGCATAGTTTTGGGAGTTGTAGCAAGCACAACAAGGAAAGGAAATGAGAGGTGTTTATATTAAAAAAGAAAACATTAAAAATGATTTTACTCATAGTGTGAT
The DNA here is from genome assembly GCF_902686445.1 of Sciurus carolinensis. Taxonomy (NCBI): domain Eukaryota; kingdom Metazoa; phylum Chordata; class Mammalia; order Rodentia; family Sciuridae; genus Sciurus; species Sciurus carolinensis. The sequence goes on from NC_062224.1 coordinate 96,369,714, forward strand.
TGTTTATGTAGAAAACCCAAAGGAACCTATAAAAGGTTCCTAGAACTAATAAATGAATTTAGTTTAGTAGGATTGTAGGACACAGCCGATATATAACATTTATATTTAGCAATGAAAGTTAGCATTCAAAATTTTAAAAATATAGTGTCTAATATCACCAAAAATGAAATATCTGATTATAAATATTACCAGGTTTTTCTTTTCCTTTTTCCCCTCTCTACAGAAAATATTTTTTTTTTATATTTACTTAACTATGTTTCTATAGTTTGCCTGGTGTAACTGATCATTTACTATTATGTATAAACAACCCTCTAAATACAGTTAGACCTTAGTATTAAAAATGCAAACTTACAGGTCAGTTGTTTGGAAGAACTCTGGTTAATACCATAACAAGTCCTTATAAGGTGAAACTGCAAACTAGAGAGTAAATGGAAAAGGTGTTTTCAAAGGAACACAATAGGCTACCAGACAGTTCTTCTTGCTGTCTTTGCACATGTGGATTCTCATTTATTTCATCAGACTTGTTGTTTCCCATGGAGAAAAATAAAAACAGGATGGGAAATTTTTCCACGAGGTTTGTAAAGCACAGCCACTTAAGATCTGCTAGAAAAAGAAAGAAAAAAGATTGCTTCTGCGTAGACACAGTTCAGTTCTTCTGAGCAACTGTTCACTTTGACCAATATCAGCTGTCAGGCTTTTATTGTTTCTCTTTTTACACATTTCTTCTCAACATTGTCAAATGGAATACACGGCTTTTCCTTGGCTTCCTGTTAGACTTCTGTTGAGAACAATGAAAAGGTTATCTCTAGAAGAAGAAATACAGGGAAAATGTTAGCTGCAGACTGAAAATGTGGTTTGCCTTTTCTACATGGTAAACATAAAGTAAAGCAGATTAAAATATGTATAAACATACATCAGAGAATATTTCCTCAACAAGCTTCTACACATATTTATAGATGGATTGTGAAGACATTAATCAATAAGGAATTCAAACTGAGAGGACAGATGTATAAATTATCCAAACAGAAATTGGGTAAAAAAAAAAATGCACTTAGCATAATATACTTCCAAAATTTGACTTGAACCCTGAGAATTCTTAAGTTCAGATCCAGATGACTAATATGGAAATCAGTAATGAAGTAGAAAGAAAGGTAAGAAATCAAGTACAGCAGAACCAGAATTGTACAGAAATAAGTAGAATGAGGAAGAAAGAATAAAAAATCTCAAGTGGAGAAAATGTAAAAGAAAAAAAAGGCAAGGGGAAATTCAAAATGAGGTGAAAAGAAGCATAAGATAATGTAGATAAAGTAATTGTCTACATAAAAAATATATTTTAAGTAGTGTGTTAATAAAATCAGGGCATGTCTGTAGAAAGATGCTATTTATGCCATGTAACATTTTACTCAGAACAGGATTAAAACTTATGATTATATATATTTTTTCCTGTTCTGGGAATTTAACCCAGGTCCTCCCACATTCTAGGGAAGTGCTCTGTCACTTCCCTAGAGTTTAGAGCTATGTTCTTAGCTCTAAAACTTATAATTATCTTAATAATTATTTTGAATAGTTTTTAATACTTATTTAATTATTAGTTTTATTAGTTATTTTAAACAATAAAACCAATAATGCTGAAAAAAATGTATAGAAACAAAAACTAAACTGTAATACTACATTGTTAGGGAATAGTGAAAACAATGTTCCATGACTGAATGGGAAAAGACCACCAAAAAACTCTTAGAAACAATAGCAGAACACACATTTTTCCTTCCTTTCTTATTCAAAAGATGAGACTGTCCCTTATCTGCTTAATCTGGGGCTCCTCCTGGTAAATTGGAGCTAAAACTCTCCTATCTTGCTTGTTCTTCCCCGGAGTGGTCACATACAGGATGGACCACACTAAAGAGTACATCATTTGAGGGATCCTTTCTAAGAAACAGAAGACAAACTTGGGAATAAAAATCTATAAATAAGTGGAAAAGTGAGCACTCAAAGAATAAGAAAAAGTACAATAAATATTAAATAGTGAATGCCGATAAATATCAGAAACAAACAATTTGGTAAAACAACACCATTGTTTAAATAAAAGGTCTGGCATACCTGCATCATATAACCTCCATATGTACAATTTTGATGAAAATTTCTTAAGTCACTCCATTATATGTCACTAATTTTATAAAAAGATAATAGGAAGTCCCTGTCTTTCCAATTAGCGTATTTTTGGTTTTAACAGTTCAGAAATATGTCTTTTGTTTTAACTACACAGCATTGATGATATTTAAATTTTAAGTCTTATTATCTTAATTGTTAAATCTTCTATACGTTTTTCTTATGTGAAGTATTTCAGTGTTTTTTGTAGTACTGTTCCAAAACAAAGTACCGTGCCCTCAAACACAAAAAGTTCGCATGGTTTATTTTCCACAATTCCCATATTATCCCATGTGCTGTATAAATTAGATGCCAAAGCACATTCACAGTGCAAGGTATTTATTTTGAAATGTCTAGAAGAGAAAATACAGAGGGAGCCAGTATCAGACAATATGTAGACTTCCTCCCAAATGAAAGTGAGAAGAAAGAATATAGTAGAAGTGTATACAAGCTTTTAAGACTATGTTGTATTTTTTAGGAAAGTTCTGCAAGGGTAGGGAGTGTTCAAGCCAATTTCTTTGTCAGAGGCGTCCTGCATCTTCCAGGAACTTTGCTGCCCTAGTGTCACAGTCACACACAAGTCATTAACTAAATACAGCCTGGGACAAAGGAGACCTGACTCCAAAGCTGAGATGGATTTCAAAGAGCAGTCCCTGAGTATTCCGTCACTTTTGCTCACTGCCATTGGAAAGCTTCAGTGTGTTTTCACAGTCACCACAATTTCCATCAAGGAAAGGAAAACATGCACATGTTCATTTCGTTTGTTCTTTATTTTTTTCTTCTCCGTCTTTCACTTTTCCCCAGTCCCTCACCCTATACCTACCTCTGAAATAAAAGAATTTCTGTTTTACTATATATTAATTGGATAACAAAGGATGGTCAATAGAAATATTCCTAAAAGAAAATACTACTACTAATTGCTATTAGGAAAAGTAGTTACTTAAATACATACTTAGATGTGAAACACATGGATAAACACAAATTATATTCTCTTATCCAAATTAAATGTAAACTAAATATTCTATTGGCAACTTCCCCAAAAGTCTCAAGACCAATTCAATGTGATAGAAGGAAATTATGAGTAGAAAGGGAAAACTAATTGAGATTAAAATATCTTACTGATGTACATTTTGCAAAAACATGTGACCATGTGAACACTTTGCTAGGATCCCTCAAAAGGCCTTGAAAATTAAGAGGCCTGAAGAAAACCTTTATTAAATTCATAGTTGATCCATGCCTGGAATTTGTTACATGTATAAATTCTCTCTTAATTTTAATATTGAAAGACAATAAAATACAGGAACCTAAGACACCCAGAAAAATGGGGAGAAACCACTCAACCATTTCCACTGGGGAAATGACTTGAGATTCCCCATTACCTGATTCCTGTTTAAATGAAAGGAATGAACTATGATGTAACAGACAATTGTTGGAGGGATAAAAGAAGAAGCTAATGTGAGGGAAGTAAAAGTCATGGAATTATAACTGTGTGTGTGTGTGTGTGTGTGTGTGTGTGTGTGTGTGTGTATGTGTGTTTGTACAGTAAAATCTATAGTTTTTCCTGCTCTGGAAAAATGCAATAGGAATATAATTTTTTAAATTATTTATTTTTAAGCAAGCACTTTGAAATATTTGTATGAATTTCTTGACATTTTCCTAACATGTTTGCAAGTCCATATCTTTATTACTTGTGTTATTTTGACATCATCTGCTATTATATTTTACACAGATGAAATATTGAAGAAATGGGAAAGTTGTGATAGGAACACAAATATTGAAAGACTGCAAAGTAAAATTTAAAAGATAAGATGTGTATTTTGATGGGTGAAAAATATTTTAAAATGTACAGATAATTCAAAATAACATTAAAGTAAAGAAGTTATGAGGTCAAAGGAAATTACATTGAGCAAAATTTGGTCAATTAGCAGAATTGTTAAAAGGGAATTTAGCAATATACTAAACCAAACTCTCACTTCATGCATAAAATGCCTACTATATATTCTTTTTCATGTCAGTACAAACCTTGAGCTCAGAGCAACTTTTTCAATATAAGGGTTATCAGTTGCTATAGTAGTTTTAAGACTACTGTAGGGGAATCTAGAGTAAACCCTCAATATTAACTGTTAAGGTGAAATAAAACCATCTTCCTTTGAAAGTTTAAAAAGTCCCTCTTGGAGAAAGAAAAGTAAGGTGGCTGACCCTTTAAGGCTTCCTCTAACCTCAGTAAGGTACATGATAAAAGAAGGAAAGAGCGGAGAATTATGAGCACAAACTCAGGAGTCTCAATTCTAGTAGATGTTTTCATGGATAGAGTTCAAGGTTCAGAAACAAGTTGTATATTAAAAAAAATAACAAAATAAGGTATCTTTTAAAGGATATAAACCTGTGTAAAGAAGATATAGGCTTCTCCATTTTTAATGAACAATAGAAGAATGCTGGACATATCTGTGAATTTGTGGCTTATCATTGTCTCTTCTAATATATGCTAATTGACTGGCTGGCTATTATTTCTAAAAAATAATTCATGTTAAGGTATTTTTTTCTGAAAATATCATAAAATAATTAATAGATATGGCAAATTAATTTGCATAGCCTCCATGAGTATTTGTTTATATAAATGAAAGTTTACATTTCCATGAGGTAGATCTTTATTCCAAGAACAAAACTGCTGAATGAGATGGAAAGATCCATGCTGTACCCAGTGCTTCGTTTACTTATTTTATCCCCAGGGTAATATTTGAAATACTAGTCAATGTACTCAAAACTGTAATGGAAGACAGTTCATCTTGAGGACAAAGGATGAGAGAGAGTGATGTATTACTTCATCAAGCTTTGTAAATGCCATTTTGATAGATTAACAAACCCAATGATTTCATTAAATAATCAAAACACTAAAGTATTAAAGTGAAGGATTGCCAATACATGTAGATATTTGACAATTATAGCACACTAACCAGGCATTTCTAGTTGCACTCTAGTGAAGGCTTATTTCTTTAGATACGTGACTATGTCAGGCTCTTCCAGAGCAATTAAACGCCTTGGACTAATTGTAATAATGAAATGTTGAGAAACTTTACATAAGATTTCTTAAATTATAACAATAGATACTTAAATTTATAGATAAATACTTAAATGTATAGGTAGGTATAGAAATGGATGCTTAGTTACATAAATGTGCATGTATAGATACAGATACAGACATGTTGAAAATAATTTCTGGTTTAACATAAATTATGTCTGCCAATTTCAACTTTACTTTTTCCATTAACATATTTCAATTTAAAAAGTATTTAGTCATACCAGAATTTACAAGTAGAAACAAAACTCATTTTCTTATTTCAGAGTAAAAGTATTTCAAAATCTATGCAGCCATCATCAACATGAATGTATTTAGTTACAGCTGAATAATGACACCTCCTGGGCTCAGAATTTATTTAACTTTTTTCTAAGCATCTTTTTTTCCTCATTATTTTTACAAGAGATATGCACTGGGACTTAAAATTGGTTCTCAAGACATCAACTAAACAAAAGAAAGTGTATGGCACATCGCATTTAATGCATTGTATTAAAACATTCTAAAGAGCATCTTTCTCAGCACCTCTCCATTATACACATACCACACACAACCCAACACGTGCAACCTCCATCCCCTCAAGTATTACTCCCCTAGGTTATTTCATCAGAAGAAGAGAGTTGTTTATTTTCCATTGGCTAAACTCTTTTATCTTGCCTAGAAAGGAAGACTAGAAATACTAGAAAATACAGTGTTTCTCTGAACGATCATTCTGTCCAATACAAGCTCGTCTTTTTTCATTGTAATTTTATACCATTTCATATTTACTTCCTAAGCAGTGAAAACTGGTACGGTGTATGATTTCTTTTTCAATATAGGTGGAGAAGAGATGAAACCATATTCCTTAAATAAAATTCCCTACACATAGAATAAACTAGGTTTACCTCTCCTGAGCTGAACTGAGGTTATATAATCACAAGAAAACTTTACCACATGTCTTCTCCAATGGAGAATTAATCAATTCTATTACTTTGGCAAAGAAAGTCTCAGAAGAGGAATGTGCTAAGTGAAGACCAAAATGTTCTGCTGAAACTGAGAGAAATGTCAATAAAATACATTTGCTCTGAATGATTTTAGACCATATATACAATGGTTCCAACAGATGCAAAAATATTTAGAAAGGCTTTTGTGTGTAAAAAATTGGAAAACTCATCTTGGTTTCAATTAAGTGCTGATTTTACAAAATTAAGAATAAAAAAGGAAAGAAATACAACAAAAGAACTTGCTGGTGTTTTCTATACAAATCAAAACATTGTATATGCCCAAATCCTTTGGCTTAAAGCAAATGTTTGTTTTGTGAGTTTCCATAGTAAGTTGTAGAATTTTCTAATATTCACTAAGATAACTAAGACATAAGGATAGAGTTCTAAATAAATATAGTGACAAATCATTAGTAAAATAACTAAATTTCCCTAGAAGCACAGGCACTATACAACAACGTCAAAGTGTCTGAAGAATCTACTCATTTTAATAATAGCATAAATCTAAATGAAATCAGTATTTTCTTTAAAGATTTACATTCAGAATTGAACTACTTGTGCATTAAGCTTTTAGAAAAATAACAGTCATGGCAAGCATTCAAAAGATATTGCCTATTATTGAAGTTATTGTTTTTCCAGCTTTGAACTATGTCTAGTCTTCATTATTCTCTACTTTTGGAAGAGGACAACATTTTGGAATAAAATTTCTATGTATCTAAATCTACTACAATTTATTCATGTAAGTTAAAATAATTTATTATATTTATTCATCTCTTTGCTATTTTCTTTCATTCAAATTATTCATTGCTTACTTTGTGAATGGCACTTGTCTAAGGTAATAAGAATACTAATGCAAATATGAGATTTAAATTTTACAACAAGGGACTGGGTGTGGCTCAATGGTAGAGCACTTGTCTGGCACATGTGAGACTCTGTACAATCCTCAGCATCACATAAAATTTTTTTAAAAAGGTATTGTGTTCATCTACAACTAAAAAATATTAAATAAAATTTTTTTATGTCAAATGATTTATGATAGAACATGGAGCACATAAATATATGGTTTCAGAATATGAGACATAGTTTATTATCCATACTTTCTTCAATCAAGTTTTCCTCCTTGTAACAGATTTTGTTCCATATTTCAGAATATGAGACATAGTTTATTATCCATACTTTCTTCAATCAAGTTTTCCTCCTTGTAACAGATTTTGTAATGGAAAATTTTTTATCTTCCAACTCTTAATTCGTCCTTGTCTTTCAAGCACACATCCATATAACTAGAAAAGAAACCAATAAAATACTATCCCTCCTCAGATGACATCATACACATTGGATGCTCTACATGACCATGTTAATTGCTTTGATTTGGATGAACAATCACTATAGCTTTGTTTCTCTTTTTTCCAATGCCTTGTGAAACTGATTAAAAAATAAAACATTCTTTTAAATTAATGAATACAAATTTAGACAATCTTTCAAGAGATTGATGAAAATAGAAATAAGAGCATAACTGGAAACCACTGTTCATTAAACTATTAACTTTTTGTTGCTGGACATTTCCCCATAATGGTTTGGTTTGAATTTCTTGGTTATGCTCAACACTAATCCCCCCATTATGTATTAGAGCACTCTCTGAATTATGAAAGACATGACTGTCAGTGGTCTTTGTTTAATAACCAATAATCGAGCTTCATGCATTAATCATTCCTTATACAATTATACCACAGGATCAATACAATATAATGAACCCTATCCAGTCAGTGAGATAGTTATAAATTATCCATGTCTGAAACTCAACTGTCTTAAGTTAATTAAGCTACTAAGATCATTTTCTAAAATAAATTATTAGATAAAGATAATATATATTTTAAACAAGGAGTGATGTCTATAACAAGATCTAATATGTGTATGTTCTCAGGGCATTGAGAACGTAGGGAATTTTCAAATGTAATTTGAAGAATCTCAGTTCATATCTGTCACATAAATATATATTGAAGTTCTTATTAAACATTTTATCAAGCATATTACTACATATTTCTATTCCACTTTACCAGATTTTAGAGTAAACTTAGAGAAAGTAAGACTTTTATTTTTCCTGTTTATATCCTATATGACTGCAAAATATCATCTAGATAATATTAAAGAAAGTTGAAAGAATAACTTTTAGATCTATATTAAATACACTAAATAATAATTTTATTGTACATTTTCTGATATTATTTGACAGGTTTTTATAAGATTATTGTTGGAAATAAAACCTATATAATTATATATTTTCATTGCTCCTAGAAAGCTGAATTCAATATAAAGTTCAATTTATTTTATTCATCACATTTTATACTTAAAATTATCTTTGACCACATTTAACATAGTTACAAAATAATTCTGAAGGAAATAGCTCCATTTTTTATTTTCTCTTTTAACTATACTTACTTTATTAAGGCAGATATAACTATGGGAATTGCAGATGATAGATGACAAATTTGTACTAAGAATTAAAAATTGGACATTTGAAACTAAAAATGAAATAAATGTGGTTAATACTTAATACTAATAAATGCTAAGTGAAATTTAGCCATATTTACTAGAGAAACCTTTGGGTAAGATCTTTATTTAGAAGAAAAAATAATTTTAAGATAAACAAGGGTTTCACCAATATATTCCATTGTGTTAGTTAACATTTCATGGTTGTGACCAAAATACCTAATGAGAACAATTTACAGGAGGAAAAGTTTGTGTTGGGCTTATGTTTTCACAGGTTCAGTTCAGAGTGGGTCAATTCCATCTCTCTGGGCTGAGGTGAGGCATAACTTCATGGAAGAAAGGCTTGGTAGAGGAAAGATGTTCAGCTCATGGCAGAGAGGTGGGGAGCAGAGAATAGGGACTGCATAACCATCCAGGGCATGCCTGAGTGACCTGCTTCCTCCAACTAGGTCCCACCCCTCAGTACTCCATTCAGATATCAACAAATTTGGATGAGTCCCTCCCTTTCAAATCTTTGGAGTAGATTGAAGTTTAACTCTTCTTTAAGGTTTAGAAAAATGCAGCAATGAAGCTTCCAGTCCAGGACTTTTCTTTCTTGAGAAAATTTTATTACTGACTCAATCTCATTATTTGAGATTTGTTGTTTCAAATTTTCTCTGGCCTTATGGCTCACTATTGCTAGGTTTTATGTATCCAAAATTCTTTTTATTTCTTCTAGGTTTTCCAAATTGTTGGCGTGTAATTGTTTATAGTTGTCCTTAATAAGATTCTTTGTATTTCTTTAGTATCAGTTGTAATTTCTTCTTTACAACTCTTATTTTATTTATTTGAGACATTTCTCATTACCCCTGGTTAGTCTAGTCAAAAGCTCATCAACTTTTTAAAATAGTCTCAGAGAACTATCTATTCATTCTGCTGGGTATTTCTGGTTTTTGATTTAGTCTGTATTTTGTTTTATTTTCTGTATTTTGTTTTATCCAATTCTGATCCCTGTCACTTCATCCCTTTTATTAATTTTGGTTTGTTCATTTGTTCTCCTAGTTTCTTATTCCTTGAGTTACAACGCTATTTGTAATTTTTTTTTTTAATCTATAGGACTTTATTGCTCTAATTTTTCTCTTAGTAACTGTTTTATTATCCATCATAGGTTTTGGTACATTTTATTTTAATTTCTATCCTTCCAGAAATATTTATATTACCTTGTTGATTTCTGCACTAAGTCATTGGTCATTCAAGAGAATGTTCCTTAATTTATATTTATTTGTAGAATTTCTAAAGTTCCTCTTATTGCTGATTTCTAAATTTTGTTCCATTGAGGTCAAGGAGAAAGAAATGCTGTGATTTTGATTTTGGTTTTTTTTGGGGGAGGAATGTTAGTTAAAATTTGTTCTGTGTGCTTTTATTTCTAGAAATTTTATGTAATTTCATTGCACTATATTTGATATAAGTGGTTTTTAAAAACAGACTATAAAATATGCTCTACAACCAAAATTATATGACTTCCAATGTTTAATAAGTTACTCAGTATAGCAATTGTATAACAAGAAAATATATTATTCCTTATTAGAAATGACAATTTCACATCACATTGCCATTTTTTCAGAGATGTTTCATTTAGCTTGTAAAATAATTAGGTCACATTCTGTTCAAATAAATAGGAGATTTCATAAATGATTGTATAAAATATTTAGAAAATTGGATATGATTATCACAATGTTGACACGGCTACCAACTGCCAAGCTGTACAGCCAATCCACGGGTCCCTGCTGAGTAGAAGCAGTCAAGCAACAAAGTGAAGAAGCTGCAGGGAAATGGTGATTCTGGTGGGTTGGAGTACACGCAGGGAACATGGGTCTGAGGTGTGGCGGGCCGGTGCCTCAGGTGAGCCGAGGAGCACCAACCTGTCATCCTAGCAGGGCCAGCACAGCGGTGCAGACAACCACTGTGCACAGTTCTGCCCCTCCAGCTACCCTCAACCCCGCCCCCATCAGTCCCGCCCCCATCAGCCCCGCCCCGTCAACCCCGTCCCGTCAACCCCGCCCCATCCCTGAGCATGCGCAGTTCACTTACTTCAATCTGCTTCCGGAGTAGCAGGGAAACCAAGATGGCGGCGCTTCAAAAGCGTGAGTCAGATGCACAGCTGTCCCTTTTCCCCCAGAGTTCTGTACTCCTTAAAAAAAAAAAAGAAAAGAAAATCTCTTTGTATCAAAAATACCAGGCACCTGTTGGCCAGTTAGTGTGACTGCCAGTTTCAAGGCATGTGACATGCTTACTGGAGGAGACTTGCTCAATCCCCTTCGTCTCAGAGAGGAATGTTGGTCAAGCTCTGCTTTAGCTTCTCTTTGCAGAACATGAACCAAGTTGACAGGTCAGTTCAATCGTCCATTTCTTTCTTTCACATTGATTTGCCTGATGGTGGAGGGTACCCTCGCCTGTTCTGGTTTGAATCCTGAGAGAAAAGTCTTAGTCTTATCTGCAGTCTTTGGGAAAGAGGTGACTCACCAACCCCCAGATCATGAGCCAAGCAGGCTGTTTCTCCCTACTCATCTCTCCTTTGTGTCACAAAAACCATATAGACTCAGGTTTCTTAAAACCCTCTGAACCCAATTGTTTCAGTAGAACCCTTGGATAAGGTTATTCAGAATTTTTGAGTCCTCAAGTATCTTTTAAGACCTAAACTTCATCCTGGTCCCTGGAGCATCCCCCTAAAAAAGAGGGTCTTGTTCCCTAGGCTTCCAAACCCTGACAGTTTTCCTCTGGATAATTTTAAAATCCCTCCAACAAAAAACAAATACAATCTAGACAAACTCTCCAGCAATTTAATATAAAATATTTATAATAATCAAGTGAAGTATTAAATTTTTTCCAAACGGATATAAATGCAGACATCAGGAAAGGCTAAGACCTTGTTTTAGGGCCCATGACCCTTAGGAACATGTTTTGCCCTTAGTACAACTGAGCTCTGAGATGCACAACCAGATCTATAGTGCTTCCATAGTTGGGGATGAACACAATGCAGGAAAAACAGGGTTTCTCCTATTTAGAGGGAAATTACATAAAAGGGAGTTTGGGTTATTCATTGATAAAGGCAACTAATCCAATCAACCGGAATCCTAGTCAGACCTCAATGCATGCTCATTTATGTTTTGAGAATCACAGGAGATAAAGGAAACTGAATACTTTTCATTGATAAGAGTGACTAATCTAACCAGGCGCAGTGGCACATGTCTGTAATCGTAGTATCTCAGGAGACTGAGACAGGAGAATTGCAAGTTCAAAGCCCACCTCAGCAACTTAGTGAGGCCCTAAGCAATTTAGCCAAACCCTGTCTCTAAATAAAATATAAAAAGGGTTGGGGATGTGACTCAGTGATTGAGCACCCCTGGGTTCAATTCCTGGTGCCCCCTACCCCCAAAAGAGTGACTAACCAGCAGGCCTCAAGGGGTGTTCACCAATGGCTTTAAGATCCATGGACAATTTAGGGATGCCTTGGTATGGTTCAGTCAAAGGAGTAATGTCAAGGAACACTGTCTTCCCTCTTGTCTTTCAGATGGGTAATGCACCATTTGGTACAAGCACACATACACTGAGATTCCTTTGACCCTCAATCCCTGGGAAGAAATGCCTAATATTTTTCTGTACTCAAATCTGACCCAAATATCAGTTGGAGGAAGGGGAAAGGTGGTCCAAGGGAAACAAACTATAACACCATCTTACAGCTAGATTTGCATGAGCAATTGCCCAAACTGACATAAGACCAAAGGGGAGATGTGTCATTTTAAAATCCAAACCACTATATAACTTTCTTGTACTCTGAGATTCTGTATAAAGGGGGAGACAAATGGCAAGGGTTGACTCTGATCCAGAAGTATACTCTGGTCTGATAGACATTCCATGTGATACTTTATTACAGTCATTATGACCCTTTGAATTTTTTCCTTTTGTAAACTCAGTTTTTCTGATGAATTTACTTTTGGTCCTATGAACCTAAATTTATACACACACACACACACACACACACACACACATATATATATGAATATATATTTTTGAATCTGTCTTGCTTTGTCTAAATGGAGATTTTTTAGCAGTGGCGATGGTGAAAGTGCATCTGACCTCCATGGAGCACAAGTGAACATGTATACCTTCGATTTCAGTGTCTTCCACGGCTGACAGACTCTACTCCTCATATCCACAATTACATAGGTCCTCCCTATGTTTAAGTCATAATGTAAAAATCTGTGACAGGTTCTGTTTTAATTTCTGAAGGGTTAAATCTGATAGACACTGCATAATCTCTATTTTCTCCTATGTGTGAAGATCTAATACCTGGTAAACAAAACTACCAAAACTTTGTTGCCTGATTTCTGCATATTTCTCCATAACTGTGTGTTTTACATTGTGTCTGCATATTGTGCTTATAGCCCATGGCACCAGAATTGGCATGTAGATACATGAGTGTTCATGAATTTAAAAAAAAAGGAGGATCCAAATGCCTTTAGTTCTTGTGACTTAAATACAATTTTAGCAAGCAGGTCAATTTTAATTGGTAAAAGCAAAGATGTCTTTGAAGTGTAATGTCCATTGCTTTAAAGGATTTTTCTTTGGTGGAAATAACTAGACTAGTTTGATATCTTGGTTTTCATGGCTAACATGATGTTCTTAACTAAACATTTTCTTCACAATTGTTAAAAGACATCTGATGCTTATCTATCAATATTTCTGGACTCTGTTAGGTTTTACTACTTAGGAAAACTAGGTCTTAAAAATTAAGATCTATACCTGTTTTAAGATCTTTTAAACAATTACTCCATGACCAGTTAAACAAACGTTATTTTAGGTTATCACAACATAGTCGACACCCTAGATATGTGTGGGTAGAGATATGTATATATCTAAGAACTAAAAGGTTGAGCTTTTTCTAAGTGTTAAGTAAAAATTTGCAAAATTATATCTTATGTAGGTCTAAAACAGGCAAGGTAACCAATAAATGTTTTTATAAATTGTCCATTTTAAAACCTGGCTTACATCTGGTTGTTTTGATCAATTTTATTACAAACCAGTGCACATTTTGCAAAGAGGAGGGCCTTTGGAAGGGGAAACGTCCCTATTGCTTCCAAAGGAAGCCACATATGGTTAGCAAGATCTTGCCTGTTTTAGTCAGCTATTTCGCTGCTGTGACTAGATGACTGACCAGCACAACTGTAAAGGAGGAAACGTTTATTTGAGGGCTCACAGTTTCAGAGGTCTTAGTCCATAGAAGGCCACTATATCCATTCTGCAGGGTTCAAGGTGAGGCTGAATATCATGGCAGAAGAGTGTGGTGTAGGGAAGCAGCTCACATCATCAGGAAGCAGAGACTCCACTCTCCAGATAGAAATATATATACCCCAATGCCACACCCCAGTTTCCACCTCCTCCAACCACACCTTACCTGCCTCCAGTTACCACTCAGTTATTCCCATCAGGGATTAATTCACTGATTAGGGTAAGACTCTCAAAACCTAATCATTTCTCCTCCAAACTTTCTTACATTGTCTCACACATTAACTTTTGGGGGACATCTCACATTTAAACCATCTGGTAGATGGCAGCATTGATATAGGATATCTAAAGGAAACAAGATTCTTATTGTTCCAAAGAGTCACTCCTGACAAATCCCAGCTGACTCCTAACAGTAGATCGGAACAATGTCAAGTTTTGACCAGCTTGGTCTTAAATTCCTGGCAGGAGAGTATAATCAAAGCATAGTCATATAAGGAAGACAATGTTTTGTAACTTGAGACATACACTGGTGTCTTGTTTTCTCAAGTAAGTAAAACTGGGAGGTTATAAAGAATGGTTCTTATATAGAAGTGCCTGATAACTCATAAAAAGCTCTGCTAGAGTCACAGATTTATTATAAGATGACTCAAGATCTACAAATCTTCCTAACCGCCTATACAGGTTGATCAGTATATTTTTCACTGATATTGTTTAGGGTATGTATTTATCCCTCTAAAAGATGTAATATGACACTAAAAGCCCTAACCAACTTTTCCAAGGGAGCCCCACATTACACAGCTAAAGGAGATCACTCTACCAAACAGGTAACACTAATTCATGGCTCACCATTAAGATTGGCAGCACTTCTTAGCTGCAGAGGGCCAGCAGCTTGTACAAATCCCACCTGTAAACTGCAGTAGAGAATCCTTGATACATCAAAAATTTAATTTGATTTATTATTGAGAATATGGACTTTTAAAAGTTTGAACAGTGTTTTCTTTATACACTTTTTGGAATAGTGTTGGGGGCTATGCCAGCCAGACCGGTGCCATGCTCACATCAGCAGTGAGGAAGTTAATTGACATAAGCACACTCAGGTGATTTATCACTGGCCGTATTCAGTTAAGTCCAGCGAACAACACGTGCACAGGTGTTCCCGAGCGTGCCTGCTCGGGCCTGCTCGTTTTAACCCTTGCCGTGATGGGGCAGCTGGCTCCTTGCCTGATAGCAACTGGCGTGGCTCCGCCCTCCACCTCCTGGAGGGAATATAAGCGGGCGGTGGGCGGGGGCGCAACAGTAAGAGCAGCAGCTAGCAGAAAGAAGCAGAGTAGAAGCCACTAGCAGAAAGGAAGAAGAAAAGGCAGCAAGCAGATAGAAGCAGCTCGCAGAGAGAAGCAGCAGACAGCGGGGGAAGGCAGATCACAGAGTGGAGAATTGAGAACACACCTCTAGATCACAGATAGGTAGATCGCAGTACGTGGGATGCATCACTAAGAAGCACCTCAGATAGACGCACCTTTAGTTCACAGGATGCAGGATGCACCTTTAAGAAGAAGCAGCAGAACTAAGAAGAAATAGATCTCTGATAAGCGTAGAAGCCTCTCTTTCTCTAAAACTTTCTCTCTAAGCAAAGTCTCTCTTCCTGATAAGCAAAGTTTCTCTTCCTCTAAGCAAAGCCTATCTTTCTCTCAAAGTCTCTCTTCCTCTATAAATTAGTGAATATAGGAAAAATAGTTTATTTCCAGGCCCCTCTGATAAATACCTGCGCAATTGTTGCCGCGGGTGGCGACAGAATAGTAGTAATTTTGGTTCCTATAATTTTCAAAAATTGATTCCCTTATTAGTAGGAAGATAGTACATTTCTGTGTGTATTTGTGTATAAAAGATAGTTTAATATAAACTCTTAATATACATATTGCTGGGATTAATTGTGACACCACTTGTGTTAACACTTTAAAAATAATTCAGGAGGTATTTTTAAACTGATACATAAAAACATAAAAGTTGTACTTTTAATGGAGTACCATGTGAGAATTTGACATATGTGTGCATTGTTTAATGTTTAAGTTGTATTAAACACATCCATCTCCTCAAAATGTATCATCTTTTTATGATGAAATATTCAAAATTCTTTCTTCCAACTTTGCAAAATATGCAGTACATTATTGTTATCTAATCGTCCTACTGTGTAATAGCATATCAAATGTGTTACTGAATAATATTTTTGAAAAACAATTTGGTATTGATAATGACTTTTATTTCTTTATACATAAAGTCTTAAAAGATATTACTAAATCTGTATCCTTAATGATTTTCTAACAATAACAATTATTTTATAAGCCTTAAAATATTTTGTATTTTCAGCCTTATTGTTATAAATGATATATATCATATATAGTTATCATTTATAGTATATCAAATTATACATTTTAAAATGGCTACTCTCATCAAGCCAATTAACAATTAACAATTCCAGCATCTCACATACCTACTTTTTTTTAATGTTTGTGGTGATAATACTAAAGATCTACTGTGTTGGTAAATTTCAGTATAGAGTTCAGTATTATTAACTAATGCTGCACATTAAATCTTCATAACTTAGTTTTCCTACAAAAATGAATTTTGTACCTTTCTGACATTCCTTTACATCAAATCCCTGGCCCTATTCAATACTTCTGGTTAAGCGTTCAACCTTCATAGAGTCTACATATTAAGATCTAGCTACATAGCTTTATGTGTATAACTTATTTTGCTTAGAATAATGTTCTCTGAGTTCATGCATTTCATTTCTATGACAGAAATCCCTTTTATTTTGTGTATTAATACATATATATACACACACATATATATTCACATATACATAATGACATATATATGCACAGATGTTTATGTATGCATACATAATTATAAATATATACTACATAATATGTCATATACATATATACAAACATATAAACATACAGTATAACAATATATGTATGAATGTCAATGAAATTAATGACCTAATATATATTAAGTTTGTTAACATTATATATGTACACATACTATACATCACATTTTTAAATTAATTCATCCATCAATGCACAGAGATTATTTTCATATTTTGGCTAAGGTGAGTAATGCTATAATGAGTATAAGAGTTCAGATATACTTTTCAATATACTGATTTCAATTCCTTTGGATATATAAAAATGAGTTTATTAGATGTTAGGTAACTTTTAATTTTTTAAAGACATACTGTTTTCCACAATGACTGTACCAATTCATGTCCCCAACAAGAGTATACAATACATTCCTTTTGTCTACATCCTCAAGAATACTTATATTTTGACTTTTAAAGTATTTTCCATGCTAACCAAGTTTGGGGTGATATAAGAGTTTTAATATGTAGTTCTCTGTTGATTAATTATGTTGAATATCTTCTCAAATGCCTGTTGGTCATCTGTATTTCTTCTTTGGAAAAATTTCTATTTGGGTCCTTGGCCTTTTTAAAAATTTGGTTATTTGATTTTTGTTACACATTTTGAGTATTAACTCTTTATCTGATGTATGGTGCACAAATACTTTATTCAGTTAGGTAGGTTGTCTTTTTGTGGAGTGGTTAATGTAAAGAAGACATTTAGTTTCACAAGCAATATCATTTTATTTTTGCTTTGGCAATCTTTCCCAAAATTATGATCCAGAATAATGACAAAATTTTCCCTATGTTATGTTCTTGCATTTTTACAGTTTGAGGTCTTTTTTTTAATTCTTTAATACATTTCAAATTTATATTTTGCGTGTAGTGCGAAACAAGATTCTAATTTCATTCTTTTGCATGTGACTATCAAGTTTTCCCATTCCCATTAATTGATGAGTCTGTCCTTTTCTTGTGGTATGTTTTTGTCATTCTGTTGAAGATCAGTTTGACTCTAAACATATGAATCTATTTCATGGCCCTCTACACCATTTTGATAGTACGGCTTTTTATATTACATCTTTGTACTGTATAATAAAGAAGTGTTATATCTTGAACTTTGTTCTTGTTGCTCAGGATTGCTTTAGCTACTTGGAGTCTTTTATAAATCTATATGTATTTTAGAATTTTTTCCATTTCTCTGAAAATTACCATTAGAAGTTTCAGTAGGGATTGCATTAAGTCTCTGGAATCTGTAGATTGCTTTGGATAACTAATTTCTTCAATCCTTAACCACAAGATATCTTTTCATTTATTTTTGTTTTAAATATCTTTCATCAATTTTTTTATACTTTTCAGTGTAATGATTTGGAAAATTACCTTAGTATTTTATTGTTTTTGATGCAGTTTTATTGTTTTGATGCAGTTTTTAAAAAGTAATTTGCATTTTAGATTTCTCATACAGGATAGAAACACTGTTCTTGTAATATGCTATTTTGACTCTGGTATAAGGGCAATGCTTACTTTATAAATGAGTTTAGAAGTGTTTCTTCCTCTTCAATTTTTTTGGAAGTCTTTAAGAATGATTAGCATTAATGCTTCTTCAGTGTTCCGCAGAATTCCTGTGTGAGAATTTTTTTATTAGGAGAATTCTTTTACCCAATCTCTGTCTTTGCTCATTTTCATTCTTCTGAGATTTTCTGTTTATGTTTAAGCCTTGATATGTTGCATGTTTCCAGAGATTTATCCAGTTTTCTGAAATTATCTACTTTGTTGGCTGTTGCCAAAATTTTCATAGTAGTGTTTTATAATCCTTGGCATGTATATGGTATTATTTGCAACTTATCCTCTTCAATTATTAATTCTATTTATTTGGTGTCGGGTTCTTAAGCCCCCTTGCCCTTCTCAACCAGCGGCAAGGGAAGGGGACACTCCCCAGCAAGGTCAGATCAAGATAGGTAAGGCCGACTGACCACCCGCTCCCAGCCCTCCAGGCAGAGGACAATCAGACGCGTCAGGGAGACCCGTCACAGCAGGAACTCGTTTATTGAGGAAATTCCACAGCTTTTATATAGGGTGGGGGCTAGGCGGGAACCAATCAGCTTAAAGGTCAGCAAGGCAGGGGGGTCCACGCAGGTGAGAGTCCCATTGGACTACATGGCAAGCACAAGCTGATCATGTTCGCAGAACTGTTGTTAACCAATCCCTGAGGGTGGTCCGATTCATCGTCATTAACTATTGAAACCGCCTTTGAGCCTTGATCTTGCTCACTCGCCAGGGAGTAAGGAGTCAGCCTGAGTTAGTTAACGTGTCATTAGTCCTTTTTTCTATTTTTTTTTCTAGTTGGTAGATCATTTATTTTTGCTATATTGTTTATATATCCTATCCTCTGTCAAGTTTGTACTCAGTTCTGTTTTTTTCTTGAGATGCAAAGTTATGTTTGTTTCAGATTTGTTTTTCACTTAGGCATTTATCATTCTAAACTTACCTCTTACAACTATTTTTGTTGCACATGTAAGTTTTCATTATTTATATTTCCATTGTTATCTCAAGATAGCTTTTTGTTTTGTTTTGTTTTGTTTTAGTTTTTTTGGGTATTGGGGATTGAACTCAGGAGTATTCTACCACTGGGCCATAGCCTTAGCCCTATTTTGTATTTTATTTAGAGACAGGGTTTCATTGAGTTGCTTAGTGCCTCACTTTTGCTGAGGTTGGCTTTGAACTCAACAATCCTCCTGCCTCAACCGCCTGAGCCATTGGGATTACAGACTTGTGCCACCATGCCCAGCAAGATAGTTTTTTTTAATTTCCCTTTTTCATATCTTATTAACTCAATTGTAGTTCAGGTTTGAATTTTTTAGATTTCATGTATGAGGGAGCTCATGTGTATTTGTCTTTTTTTGCATGGTGTATTTCATTTAACACAATGTCTTCTATGTTAATCCACATTGCACAGTGACAGTTTTCTTTTCTTTAAAGAGGTAATAGTTTCACTGCATATGAGTCTTTTTCGAAATTCCTTTCCAATTAAAATAACTCCCCTTTCTCAAAATTTATATTGGATGTATTTTAATTTTCACTCTTGACTTTCATATTTTATGCAGTTAACTTTTTTCTCTGTATCCCACTTATTTAGTGGCTCACTTGTAGTCTTAAATGTTTTATTCACATTACTTTATGTTATTTTAGTATTTAAACTTTAAAATTCTGATTGCTCATATTCTCATTGATGTATCTTTGTATATTCTTAAAGATGTTTTCAAAATTATAAGTCTCTGATTATATAATATATAAAAAGTGGAGTAATATGACTTCATGAACTTTGAATCAGGTTGATGTTGGAAACTAATTTACTTTAAAAAAATTTTTTTTTAATTTTTAATTTTTTGTTGCTGGAAATTGAACCCAGGGGTGCTTAACCACCAACATATGTCCCCAGCCCTTTTTATTTTTTATTTTGAGAAAAGGCCTTGCTAAATTGCTTAAGCCTTGTTACATTCCTGATGTTGACCTTGAACTAGCAATCTGCCTACCTCAGCTTCCTGAGTCATTGGAATTCCAGGCATGCACCACTGAACCCAGGAAGTTTGTTTTTAATTAATTTGTTAGTACAATGTATGAGGAAACTAAATAAGAGAAGTGTATATAATTGTTCCTTAATGGAGCATTTTTCATCATAGTCTTAGCAATACTATTGAAGAATTTCAGTGTAAGTGCAAAATGACAGATGCAGACCTCAGTAGATTCTGAGAAGTCTTTTATTCATTCGTGGACTCAAGGCACCATCCAGGATCATTTTCTGGATGTGAAAATGGCCATCAGTTACAGAGAGATTTTGGTTTTATAGGGTACAATGATGATGATGATTTAACTGTAGACAGTTTGGACGGTCAGGAGTTAGTCGTACAGGTTAAAACTTTAACTTAGGAGGGTAGATGTAAAAGGGTTGAAACTCATTATTATCTGGGGAGATATAGAAGTCCAGATCCCAAAGGATGAGTACTCAAATCTTGCCCATTGCTTTTCTTTCTCTGGGATTCAGTGTTTCCCAGAGTTTCAGTATTTGTTGTTCCTCCATTTAGGACTAATTTGCAATTTCCATTGTGATTAGGAAAGGATTACTGGGAGGTTAATCCTTGGCTAGTTTCCCCTTCCCTTCTCCTGAGCTGCATTGTCCCTCCATTTTTCTTGGGGAGCTGTCTTGTAGGAATATTACTTTCCATAACCCTTCATTCAGGACATGACCTTTTGGTATGTATTAATAGATAATGAAATACATTAGCACCACATAGCCATTATTGCTAAGAAGGTAGGTTGTATTTCTTGACTCACAGATATGAGTACCACACCAAACCCAAAACCAAATATCAGTCAATATGACTACTTTCAAACCAAGGCCTGTGATGGGCTTTCATCACATCATGTATGATTTGAGAAGGAAGCCAAGCAAGTTTGGATCCTTGTCACCAGCTATTCAAATTTATTTTTATCAATTTTATGAGCATCATTTCATTCTGTAGGGTTCTACCCTTTTGGGATGAGCCTTGCACTGAATACTCATGATAACCAAGTCCTGTAAAGTACACAGTAGCTCTCTCATCACAGACTCTTTCCTACACTGCCATGCTCAGTGCCACTCCTTCAATCTTTTTCTTCCCCAAAGTCCTGGCCTTCATCATCCACCCTTATTTCAGTGCCATCTAGAGAACGAACTAACTAAAACCACTACTGTTTTATTTCTCTGATAAATTAACTGTCTCTCTGTTACATCCAAACTAGTACTGGACTTTGAATTTCTGATCAAAATGCCCTATATGCAATGCTCTAGCCAAATCACAATTATACCATTCAGGTAACAGTCTGCCAATCTGTGCCAGATACAGATGCAATAGTGGGGTTTTGTCTGCTTAAGAGTGGCCTTTTTTTCTACCTTATTTTATTCTTTAATGAAATTTTTGCAGTCATAGCAATTTTTTTTTCACAAATTATTTTCTCAAATGATAAAGAAATGATTTTTAAAGTTATTTAGTTGAAATATCTGGTTATATTCCTCACATTGTTCCCCCCTAAATAGTGGTTTTCTCACTAGAATCAGTAATAATGCACATGAATGATGCAATCCCTGGCATCCCATTAGTAATCTATTTATAAGTCTATAATTTGAGCCAGTTTTCTTTTTTTACCTCTTGTGGGGTCTTTACTCCAACTCTAAAGTGTTCATTGAAGGGCAAATCGTGTTCTTCGGTAATCTTTTTGCATTAAGAAAAATCTTCAGAATTAGGTGACAAAGAAATGAAATTCCTTCTTTAGATTACAGCAGTTACTTCAGAAATTGGTTTCATCCAAGGGGAAATGGCTCATGATTTATAACTGACACACTTCCTTTTTAATTCATGTTCTTTAAGACCAAACTAAAATCTTGCCCTGAGTGTTAAGTGAGAATGTATGTGTCTGTCTTCTCTCTGGGGAGGCTTTCTTTACCTATCATGTTATTCCTGTGGCACACAAAGCATGGATACTAGACTATCACTAATCCCTCACCAGATTCAGATAGAGTTTGGGAACTTGGCCACACTTGTCATCTAAAGGTCATCCAGACTTCTCTACCCTCTCATTTGGAGATGAGAGAGTCCTTACCACAAATTGTCCTAGTCATGGAAATAAGAAGTTCATTATTCAGTCATCATCCCTTTTCTCAATCCAATCAAGCAGGTCTTCAAATAATTACATTGAGTTTCTCATTAAGACAGGAAAATTGTCATTTTATTATCAGCTTTTATTTTCACAAAGTACCAGGACTACTTATAATTACCTTCTAGCTGCATCTCAGCAGAATCCCATTCTCAACTGACAGGCCCTTCAACTACTTTTGAAACACTGCTGCAATTCATTGCTGAAAGCAATGTATGTATGTAAATCTATTTAAGTATAAACATCAATTATAAGACACACATTTCCATCTGAACTTGGTTTTTTAAAAAATTTTAATTGCAACTTTTGATATTGCTTTTTCAGCAGTATTACTTTTTTTTTTTTTAATACATAGTTGGTAATTTTATTTAAAAGAAAAAGTTCTTGCTGTTCACAAACTTTGATTTACATGCACTTATGAAATCAATTACAGATACCAGTTGATTTGACAATTGGAGTCCATAGGTTATACCTCATTATGCAGTGGTCTCAGATATTCTCTGGTAAGGGTCAAAATTTTATGTTTTCTATCAACCTCTTTAAATATCAGCTTCAATGATGTGCTAATTCTCTTATATCTCAGTGGTGAATCCAGACTACCATAAAAAAGTACATCTCTCCTGTCCTTGATGTTAACAGCTTGTAAGACTCTTTCTAGTATTTGAAAGAACATGATTCCCTCTAGTAACTATATAGCTCTGAAGCCTTACCCTTGCCTATTAGAGTATAAATGTAACTTCAGGTGTTTTCTACACATGGAAGAACAACATAATTTTAAATAATTCAGTCATTCCTAATAGGAAACAAAAACAAAAGCATGACTTGCTGTGAACTCCTATCTCTCCAAGAATACTTGTTGAAAATTGGCCCCAACAACACAATTTACTCTTCTTTCATTCAAGAAATTAGGTATTCTGAAACTAAACTCTCATATTCTAGATTCCAAATTCCAAACAATTTCCACCAATTGGCAAGTTCATAGAAGAAACTCATCCATGGACCATAGGCCTAGGTCTAACATTATAATGTACTTAGGCTTCCCACTACTGTTTACTGTAGTGTCCCATGTAGATGCAGAAGGGTTACCATAAAAAGACCTGGGAAAACCATTTGCTAATTAGAAACTATAGCTGATAACTCAGTTTTTTTTTTTTTTTAGTAGACTGCATTTTGATTCACAAATTGGGTACATCATTTCGTTGCTATGGTTGTACACTTTGTAGATTCATAGCATTTGTGTAATCATACATGTACACAGGGTAATGATGTCTGTCTCGTTCCACCATCTTTCATACCCCTGCCCCCTCCACCTTCTCATTTCCTTCTACATAAAGTTCCTCCATTCTTCTCTCACCCTCACTCCTCCCACCCCCATTATATATCATCATCCTCTTACCAGGGAAAACATTCAGCCTTTGTTTTTTTGGAATTGGCTTATTTCACTTAACATGATAGTCTCCATTTATCTGCAAATGCCATAATATTATTATTCTTTATGACTAAATAATATATATATATATATATATATGTATATACTACAGTTTCTTTATCCATTCATCAATTGAAGGGCTTCTAGATTGGTTCCACAATCAAGCTATTGTGAATTGGGCTGCTCTGAACATTGATGTGGCGTAACAAAAACAGCATGGTATAAAAGCACCAAAATAGACAGGCAGACCAATGGTGCAGAATAGAAGACACAGAGACAAACCCACAAAAATACAGTTACATCATACTAGACAAAGGAGCTAAAAACATACAATGGAGAAAAGATAGCCTGTTGAACAAATGGTGCTGGGAAAAGTGGAAATCCATTTGTTGTAAAATGAAATTAAACCTCTCTCTCTCATGTTGCACAAAACTCAACTCAGTAGTTTTAATAATTTCTTCTGAGTATTTTTCAAAGAACCAGCCATGAACAACTTAATAGATCTTTACTCAACTACCATACATATCTTTGACTTTACTGCTGAGATTTGCATGAATTCTTGATGTAGTGAGAATAAGCTTAAGAGTTAGGTGGCTATTTCATTAGAATTTAGAAACTAAAGGAAAACATAAACTTGTTCCTTTAAAAGCCAAACAAAATATCCAAAATTTACATAGCAAATTATTTTTTCGACCTGGATATTTTATACCACATATTTTTTGTTAGTTTTAAGAAATATTCAACAAAATAAAAAAGTTCCATTTTTTTTAAAAAAATATGAAAGCTGCTCCAATTTTGCTCCAGGAAAATAACTGTTAAGACTATAATTCTAAAACCCATGTGTTCTGCCTAAAAGACAGTTTATGTGTGGGTTAAGGAAAGACTGTGTGATCTGGAGCTTGATTTTTAAGTTGAAATCTCAGACCAATACTTATTAATTGTACAGATTTTAGGAAATTACATAATTTGTGTCTCATTATTACAATGGAAAAATTGAGAGATAGCAATTGCATATATATATATGTAATTACATATATATTACATATATTCCTTCTTTTATATATTATATATATATATATAGAGAGAGAGAGTATATATATGTTTATTCCATAGGATTTTGGTGAAAATATAAAGAGATAAAGAATTGAAAATTATAAGTGGTATGCAGAAAATATTCTACAAATATTAGTAATTCTTCTAAGTACTGCAGTGAATTCATATATTTACTTAAGATCTATATATGTGAATCTTGCCATTTCAAAATAAATCTCACATGTCAGTACATTTGTCTCCCCTCAGCAAACTGTTTTCCTCAAAGAAGCCTACCTTGTGTCTATCAGAACATTTCAAACATGAGGGTCCTGTTTGCCTCTTACTTTTTTTTTTATTAAATTACATGAATTCTCTGATAATTACAGTAATCTTAAATAGTACATTGCAGGTGATCAAGAAATATTTATTGAATTCATTAAGGGAATCCAAAAAAATGTCCTTCCTTAGTGTATCTTAATGTCAGGTTCTTACATCAATCTTAAATCTTAGCATGGACCCCATTTAAATTAGTGACATAAAGAGAAACTTGTCCCTATTTCTGAGCATTGTGTAAAATACCAAGGCATTTTCAGTAACTTTATGTTGGCGATAAGCAAAGCGTTAAGGGAAAGTGAAGAAAGGAATGGGAACTTCTCTTTACATCATTCATTCCAGGACCTCTGGTTTTCCACACAGACAACAAAGGGGTTGTCAATGTTCAGCATGTTGTGGTGATTACTTCATGGACTCTAGTGAAAAACAGTGGACTGAGCAGTGAACATTCTGTAATGGCAGTCATGCAGAGCCAAGCATACCTGCAAGAAATGAGTGTCAGGAGGGAAGGTTTGTAAGAAGGGACAGAAAATTTCCGTTCCATACCACTGCATTATGTGATCATAAAGCTCTGATTTTGGTAACATTTTTGTAGAATAGAAAAAAAAAAAATGTTCATCACCTTTTATCCAAGAACTATAATTATGTTTATTATGAATAATTGTGTATTTAGTAAATATATATAACTAAGCTAGAGGAAAATATAGTTAAGTAAACTATAAATTTGTGTGCTTTTGTCATTCTAAAGACTGTACTCAATGTTAATTTAATTATAATGAATTTAACTACCCCACCAGTTTGAACATTGTTTTACTTAAATCTTAAGTGACTCTAGGAAGAACAAAAATTACAGATAAGAGAAAGAGACATTCTGGATCTGATAGTGACTTTCTGGGAGCAGGGAGTGTCTGAGAAAACAAATATCAACTGGAGAACTTTGTGTTTACTATGAGCAGCTAAAGACTAAACATCATGTTCTCTCCATTTCTGTCCCAATCTGTATGTTCACATGGATGGCAGAATTAACTTTTTAAACACATGAGTTTGTCATTTCAAGCATTTCCTTTCTTTATTTTAGTTTTTTTGTTTTTTTTTTTTTTTTTTTTTTTGGTGTGGAGTGCTAGGGATCAAAGTCAGGGCCTTGTGCATGAACTGTGCCTCTGAGCTATACCTCCAGTCCATATTTCAGCCACAAAAAGAGGGACTTTATAATGTCTAATGTGTGATATTAGAGAAAGGACTTTATATACATGTAAACTTAACCTCAAAGATAGTTGCTGGCAAAATATCAACAAAGAAACATAAGTAATATAGAGATTTTAGCTGATTCTAGAATATAGGAATTTAATAGCATCAGGACAATTATCTGAAATTCAGTGATTTCCATGTATTATAAGAATGGAAATTATGTCAAATGGGTCTCTGTAGATAAGAAATTTGACACGAGTTTAAAATATAGTTTTGTAGTAAAAATGAAAAGTTATTTCAGATTTTTGTCAAGTTATCAGAAAAGCTTCTTAAAGGATTTGTTCCTTTAAATGAAACAGTCCCACAAGGAAATAGACTCAGCAAACTCCTGACATTTCTTTCTCTTTTTATTTCCAAAAGAGTTTGCTTTATTTAAAGGAAACAAAAAGCCAAACAAATAAATTCTTCTTTGAATTACTCACATTTGGAATCTCTTCTCTACTTCAAAAATCCAACTTTTAAAATGAGTCCACACATTTGAATTCTTCTGAACTGCACTGTGAACTGTGCAAGAGTTAATGTGCCCTGGTAAGGTAATCATCAATTTTCTTTCTCCTTCCGTTCATCTATTGTAGGCAATGTAGAAGAAATGTAAAAGTTGAGGTACATTTGTTATCCTTTAAAGCAGAAGTTACCACATTAGATTCTTCCAACAAAGATTTGCCAACATTATGAAAAGTTGAAAAGTTTAAACATTCATTTCATATGAAGGATGGAAATAGTTAAGCTGAGCTCACAATGAACACAGACCATCTCCCCTATATTCAATTTGACAAAAGGAAAGTATATTCTTATAGCCTTTATGTTCTTGAAAACATTCAATCACAACTAAGGTAAAGTGTAGTCAAGATGTCAGAAAACAATAGACACACCAGAAATTTTAATAAGACTGTTGTAATTTATGTAGCCAACAAAATATGAGGATGTTTTGTACTTTTTGATAATTTTATAATTCTCCTATCTGAGAATTAATTAAACATAAATATAACATACTTTCCAATGAGAGAGATTTGAGAACAAAAATTAATAAGCATTATTTTCTATGAGAAGAACAACTTAATGAGAAATTTGCGAGCACATGAGAATCTAATGTCTTAGGAGGAGAAAGGTGAAAGCAATTTGATAATGATAATAATGTATCATGAAACAGATACACCATCTTATGTTTTTTGTTTCCTAGATAACATATTTTTATCAGAATATTATACAATATGGCTTTTAACAGTGGTATATAAATAAATTAATATTATATATTAATAATATTTATAATAATATTATAAATTAATTATTTTCAGTTGTTTTGAGAAAATTAAATTTGAAGAGGTGTGGTAGACTCGGAAGCAAAAATATTTGAGACTATAAATGTGTATTTGAGAATACAAAGCCCTGAATTAAAATTAAATTTGTTTAGATAGATAAGAAAAAAAGATTAGCAAATATTGATACATGAGTCATCATTTTATGTGAATGTAAACCTTTGTTTCTTCTCATGATAATGGTGGGTTTCTATTTTTCTGTTTGGTAAGTCTTTCCTTATAATACTGAAAGATTAATTTAATAATTACAGAATGTATTGCCTTATAACTTTGACATAATAAACTTTATTTTAATAAGAATGTTGTATTAAAACGTATATGGCATGAACTCGCTGTAATTTAACTGTGTTTGCAAAGGTTGGTTCACTACTTTAATGACCTCACTTGGATTAACTGACAAATGTTCAGTGATAGTCATAGAAAAAACACCTGGTATCAGCTGAGTACACTTTTAGTTGGTGATACCATATGTGTGAAATATGTAAATGTGGAGGCAGCATTCTCATAAGACAAAGTTAAATAAATATGTAATATTTCAGTGGTGAAATGCTAGCAAAATAAAACAGGAAAAGTTAGATAAAGAGAAAGGGTGGCTTTTCAACTGGATAATCAAAGAAAACATCTCTAAAGAACAATTTAACAGAAACCTATGAAGAATAGGAAAGGATATTACAAGGATAGACACCAACATGTGCAAATGGGCATACTTGATATACAGAGAAAACCAAGAGAGTAGACCACATGGAGCTGTTGAGTCTTGAACAATGGTGGCAGTGGACCAGACAATGAGGGTTGGATTACAGCAGACTATAACCTCTCATATGCAATTCAGGATAAGAAACCACACAGAATCAGTCAATGCCATTGCTGAATTTCCCCCCAAGAGCTTGCAATTAATCTCTCATACATGGGCAATTTAATAAGAAATGTTTTCAAAACAACACCATATAAAATTTTTAAAGGTATATAAATGAGAAAGTTTGTAAAGACAACCACCACATTACAGTTTACCCCAGGGCTCAGTAAATTAAGTGAACCAGCTCAGGCTTCTGTCCTTTAATTTGGAGTTGTATTTCCAAATGGGTATTTGGCTTTATTACTTGCAAGGCTAATAAATATTGTATACATTTGTCATTGAAACAACACAGGGAACTCTAGATTTGCTTCACAGATCTGATTTTCTCCCAGGATTTTCTCTTTTTTCTTTTCCCAGGATTTGCTCCCTCTGAAATTGGTGGAATCCTTCATTTAGAGATAAAAATCAATGAAACAGTGCTTATGAAGGGAAGGAGGAAATGGGGATGTGTAGGTGAAAGGTCACAAGGAAGCAGATATGTAGAATGAACAAGTCTAGAAATACAATGAACAGCATGAGTATTATAGTTAATGAATTGCATGCTATTTAGAATTCCTGCTAAGTAGATTTTAGCTTGCCACAGAAAAATTGCTCAAATACATCATGTGAGATGATGGACATGTTAATTTGCTTCATTATAATAACCATTTTATTCCCTCTATGTATCTCATAACATCATGTTGTACACATTAAATACACATAATTTATTTTTTAAAAAATCACATCGTAAATGAAAAATGTGTAAATATCGAATTCTGAAGTAAAATATTTTTAAGTCACAATTTTGACTTAAAACAGATAAGTCACCATTAATAGTTTGATCAAATGCTTTTCCCATAGTATTAAGCAACAAGGGAAAATTGCCTTTAAAAAAAAATAAAACAATATCAAGACACCATCAACAACTAGTCCAGTTTGTGTCACTGTGTGGGTAAGTGAATGAAAAAAATGAACAGAATTTTGATAGAACAAGAACACTAATTTAGGAGCATAGTACATTCTAGAATATGAAACAACTATGAGAGTGCCCTTGTTTACAAGTAGATGGGATTATGAAATAAGATTCATTTATTTATATGAGGTAAAAAGAGGTTATAATTCAAGAATTTTCACTAACACAGTAATAGTACTTTTTCCCAGGCTTTTATGTTTATTAGTTTGATTTAAGTGGTTATTGATTTTTTTCAAAATTAATATATGATTCCATCATATATTGTTTGAATGCACATAAACATAAGAACATTAAATATTTCACTAAATTAAATCGAACACAAATTTTATTAAAGTGAATTAAATATCCCAATGAAACACTGTAGCAAAAACACATAAAAATTATTTCCTTAAGGTGTTTAGACTTTACATATATTTAAAGATTTGCAGATTTTCTTAGAGACAGTGTTCTTTTTCATAAAATGATTGAATTTTAATTTTTTTCTCTTATTTACTTATAGACAGTGGAAAGCTCTCAAAATATAGCATTCACACATGTGCACACACACGTTTTAAATAAAGCAGAGCACTTTGCATAATTTGTTTTCATTTAATTTTTCTTTCAAAAATAAGAAAAAATGCTTGAGCACTATTTTTGAAAATTTAGTAGTTTGTAGGAGTCGCAGGTTTGTGTTATCACTCATTTTATTTCAGGGCATATATTGTTTATCTGGCAGCTTTATTTGTGACAGTCATTTATTAAATGACCAGTTGATGACACAAAGATATCAATAGAATCAAAATATTACTATGAAGCTGGACATGGTGTGGCACACCTATCATTCCAACAGCTTGGGAGGCTGAGGCAGGAGGATGGCAAGTTCCAGGTCAGCCTCAGCAACTTAGTGGGGCCCTAAGCAACTTAGCAAGACCCTGTTTCAAAATAAAAAAATAAAAGGGATGGGAATGGAACTCAGTGGTGAAGGGTCCCTAGGTTTAATCCCCAGTACCCCAGTATCAAAAAATATATATATGTATATATTACTATGAGTGTTTTATGCAAACATTTAAAATAATAAACTCCAACTAAAATTATTACTACATGATTTGTATTATTCAAATAATTTTTATAGGTATTAAAATAAAGATGAACTATGTGGTAAACTATAGATTTAGGGGATGACAAAATTGTATTTTCAGCTTTAATAATATTATTATTTGTTCTCATTAGCTAAGTTACATTTTGGTAATATATTTTCATAAGTAAAATTAAAATAAATTAAGGATTCTAGCAATACTAATATAATAGGTATTTTAACAGTTTTATTAATATTAGCTTATAAACTCCATAAAATTGTTATGTAATTCAAGTAGAATAACATGCAAGAAAGCATTTTCTGAATTGGATACCAATTTTAAACAATGTGGCAAAGAATTCAGTGTGAATTGATATCCAGAACCAGAATGATCCATGGTCATTTATCATCACACCTTGTCAAAGGCCATTTATATGACTTGTATTGCTGGGAGTGACACACACTTAGAATGTGGTCGTTACAGAATGCAGGTGCTTTGGTAATAGAGACTAAACTGTGAGTTTTTTTTGGAGAAAATTCCCACTTTTGCTATGTGTGGCATTTACATTACATTTACATTTTTGCTTAAAAAATTTCAATTATTCACAAGTATTTTCTTATTTCATGCTCATGGAACTTTTCCAAGGTAGGTAAGGAAAGTATAGTGTGATGGGTCAAGGACAACAATAGCAAATTTCTCCCATATATTTCCATGATTAAGCTACATGTAGAGCTAACCAATGTGAAATAATTTTAAAGAGGTCCAAGAACTTGGAAAGTATCCTTGTTGGCAACATTTCTCCCTGTCATATCAAATATGAGGAGAAGCATTATTTTTTTTTATGTTTCAAAATATATTTTTATTCAATATTTTGCCAATGCATTTATTCTTTGACTCCCAAACTGTCAATATAACATAGAAAATTTTATTTTTTTAATTTTTTATTGTTTTTTCTACTTAGTTATACATGACAGCTGAATACACTTTGATTCATTGTACCCAAATGGAGTACAACTTTTCATTTCTCTGGTTGTACACGATGTAGAGTCACACCATTTGTGTAATTATACATGTACATAGGGTAATGATTTGTCTCATTCCACCATCTTTCCATCCCCCTGCCCCCTCTCCTATCCCCATTTCCCTCTATACAATCCAGCATTCCTCCATTCTTCCCTTACCTCCTCCCACCCCATTAAGTATCAGTATCCACTTATCAGAGAAAACATTAGACCTTTGGTTTTTGGGGATTGGCTTATTTCACTTAGCATGATATTCTCCAACACCATCCATTTACCTGCAAATACCATAATTTTATTCTTCTTTATGACTGAGTAATATTCCACTGTGTATATAGGCCACAGTTTCTTTATCCATTCATCTATTGAAGGACATCTAGGTTGGTTCCAAAATCTAGCTGTAGTGAATTGGGCTGCTATTAACATTGATAAGACTCCATCACTGAAATATGCTGATTTTAAGTCCTTTGGGTATAAACCAAGGAGGGGGATAGCTGGGTCAAATGGTGGGTCCATTCCAAGTTTTTAAAGGAATCTCCATACTGCTTTCCAGAGTGGCTGCACTTTGAAAAAATTGACAAAACAAAAAGTTGATTCTTTGAAAACATAGACAAAATTGATGATAAACCCTTAGCCACAATAACAAAGAGCAAAGAGAAAACTCAAATTATTAAAATTTGTGATGAAAAAGGAAATATCACAGCAGACACTGTTGAAATACAAAACATAATTAGAAGCTATTTTGAAAATTTATACATCAACAAATTTCTAGAGATGTGTGATCCTCCCAAACTGAACCATGAGGACATACACAGTTTAAACAGATCAATTTCAAGCAAATGAAATAGAAGAAGCCATCAAAGCCTACCTACCAAGAAAAGCCTGGGACTAGACAGATTCTCAGCTGAGGAGAAATATTTTGATGTAGTCAAGTCTAAGAATTTCTGTCTATAGAAATACAGTATTAAAGAAGTTAATGGTGTTCTAGAAAAAGGGAAATCAAACATATCCTAAGCTTTGAGAACTTGTTTTCAAGATTGAAGTAAGTAACGAGATAATAAATGATTTAATTTGAATCTTCTGGTCATTAAACTGTAGATCTCATTATATGCCAATCCCCCAAACCCAGGATCCACAAAGCATTTACATAACATTGAAGAAATCTTTAAGTTGTAACATTCATTATCCTAAATGACTTTTTAAAAAAACGTGAGATCCCCAAAGATTTCTCCTTCTGAAATTTATTGACAAAATTGAATTTGGGGACCAGGAATATCAGGGATATTCTCTATTTAATATTTGTACATCAAGGTCTTGCCAAGTTGAGTGCCTCACCTGAAATGCCGCCCTGCGTTTCTTGGTAGAACATTATACCCAAGACTGGAGACTTTTTCCAAACCACAGGTTTTATGTCTTGTCTTCTGTAGCACACTGACTATCTATTGTAATGTATCTGTTGTTTCAGTCATGTTGGAATTTCATTTTACCCGTATTCATAGCACATAAACAACTACATATCGAAAGCTTGCTTGCTGTCCCAGAAAGATGTAAGGTACTGATACCGGAAATTCAAAGTACTTTTAAAGAAATGCATGGGCCCTATGCATATCTTGCCCTCAATAAGGGATTTCATTTTGTATAAAATGTTACGTTTATCACAAATGTTCAATGTGCTCCCTACCTATCTTTTTTCATAATTCTTGTTTAGTTTGCATTTATAAGTGCTTTGACATCTCTTCTTGGGTTATTCAGACCAAGAGGTCTAAATGCATCAACCTCTTTTATAAAATGTTAAACAAAGATTCAATAGAACTACTTCAACATATAACACTCATGGTGTCCCAAAGGTTTAATTTATCAATGTTACTATGATTTGTTTTGACATCTTAAAACAAGAAAAATCTCCTTATATCCTATTAGGTATTTTACATATACTTAGGATAAACTTTACATTTTTTAAGTGATGTTTTCTTCATTGTGGCATTTTAATCTGAAAATTCAGACTATATCCATAGATTTTGAAGAGACAACAGTCTTTACAGAAACAGATGGCCCGCATCATTAAATTATATTCTATGTTAAGCTAATTTATAATTGAATACAATTTAAGGAAGTTCCCCAAATAATTGAATTATTTGTCAGTAAGTGATAATGATCAATTTATTTGTCTAATGAAATGGATTATATACCTGTTTTTAACACTCTGAATTGACATTTAGGAATCAATTTCCTCTTTATAATGGCTGCAAGATTTTTAAGTTCATTTGTGTTTAGGAGTTGAAAACCAGACAGAGCATTCCACTATAATGCCTTGATAATGCTACACAATTACCCACACACCTAGAAAGTGATCACTGTTATAGAATATTATCTATAGAAATTATGTCAGACTCATTTTCTCTCATAGGGAAAGTCTTTTATTTCTCTTTCACAGAAAACTGTTCCATGTAGATACTTAAACTGTTTGCTGAGAGTAATGGAACCTTCTAAAGAACTACTTGAAGTAGACTTCTTTAAATAAAGTTCTTCAAATCACACTTTATGAATATTTTTACAAATTTGAATTAAATGTAATTACCTAATTTTTTAAGCAATTCACTAAGAAGGACATTGACAAGTGATGGAAGAGAATATTGCTAATTCAAATGAAGATAAGATGCAAGAAAAATAATTTGCAACTCTCATGAGACTGAGCATAGAGTATTTTTGACCACAACAGAAATCAATAGTTTTCCATATTACATTTTTAGCTACTTTTGCTGCAGTAGTAGTACAGTTTACAGCTTGTTTTTTCTTCCTTTTTAAAAAATCTTTGAGCCACCGTGATCTCATGGCTATAATTTCAATGAAAAATTATAAAAACTGTGTTTGGAGACAGAATAAGCAAGGAGTTCAAGTTCATCATTCACTGTAAATCTAGTTGCTTCCCTAAATGTAACCTTAAATATTAAGAATATGCTTAAGAAAATGCTATTTTATTTGTTTATATCACAGGTATACACATATATGAGCAATGTATGTTTTCATATACATGCAATTATTATTTATATTTTTCATACTAATTAATTGACCATATAACAGAAGATATGTTTGTTATGTTTGTGTGTGTTTGCTTATTTTTGTTCCTTTTCTTAATCTATAGTACCAAGAATTTTCTCTCATAGAGAAGATCTTTATTTCTCTTTCACAGAAAACTGTTTGTAGATACTTAAACTGAGTTTGCTTGGAATGGTGAAACCATCTTGAAAACTAAATAGACTTCTTTGGATAAAGTTCTTTAATCCACACTGTATGAATTTTTTTTTAAATTTGAATTAAATATAATTACCTCATATTGTAATTACCAGTTATATTGTGGCTGTTCAACAAAATTTTTTGATTATTGTCTCCTGAATTAGATTTTTATTTTCTTGATAACGTATCTTGAACTTCTTAAATATCAGCACCTACTAATGCATGTGCTATTTTCAGATTTATTTGGGAATACATGATTTTAAACCATAATTTATGCTACTTTTTAAAAGATTATTATGATGCCAGGATCCTGACATCATATAGGAATTGAAGACTGGTATAAACCCAGGTTTATTTTGTTTCATTATAATACTCATATTCTGGTGAGTGCGTAGATATCAAACAAATAAAGAAATAGGAAAATAACTTTAGACAGGATAAATTCTACAAAAGAAATAAACTTATTTTTTTGGCACAGGCCCTGGGGGTGAACCAATTACTTTCAAATGGATTATTAGGGAAAGCACCTGCAGAAAAGTGATATTTGAGTTTAGACACATCAAATGAGAAAATTCAGGAAGCAAAAGAAGTGTGGAAGGAGGAAGAGGAGATAAAGAAAAAGAAGAAAAAGAAGTGCAAAGAGCTTGAATTAAAAATTATTTCAGAGTAAAAAAGGTAGTTGAGAGAAGAGTGATAGCTTTGAAGGGAATCAGTTATAATTCTGCTCGTGTGGAGTTTTGTAAACATTTTATGTGACTTGATTAGTATAGTAAATTCACTAGAAAACACAAAATTGCTAGCACCAAGATTGTCTCCCTAGTGGGCATGCACTCTCTCTCAAACACATACATAAGCGCTCGCGCGCGCACACACATACAAACACACACACACACACACACTTGTAATTATTTACTTCCTGTATGTAGTTTGAAATGTCAGAGGGCCAGAATTGAGATAAGGAGGAGAGTTATACATTGGTCATTTAGAAACTCCTTGATAACTGAGTTTTAAGTACATAAATGATGGTGCAATGAACATTCATGCATATATATATTTCTGCAAATAATATGTTATTTCTTCAGAATAGATTCATGGAAGTAGAGGGTTGGGTCCAAAAGTCCTGTTCTTTTTGAACTTAAAATATTTTTCTCCTTTTATTGTTATTTTGTGAGTAAAAATACTTTTAATTTAAAAAATTTTAATTTTGCACATTTATTTGAATACTTGGTTTGGCAAAGTGCTTATATCTTCAATAGGATAAATCTTGTCGTAAGCAGAAAATTAATTCTTTGTTGGAGAATAAATTGTAAAATTCAAAACATTATGATCACGACATTTTCTATATATTTAAATATATAGAAATACATATCTGACCTAATTTATTTATTTTTGGGTTAAGATAAAAAATCTAAGGAGATGAATATTAAGTCATGAACATATATATCCATAAGGTATGAAATTTAATCAGTAGAATCTCTGAAATTAGTAATCATGATTCTTCTGATGCATGTGAAGTACAATCAAAAGAACAAATCTTGCCTTTAATCTTCCCTACTACATAAATAACAGCATGAAATGAGTACACTGGGAACTCAGACATCACTAACATGACCCTCAAATGACTATACAGACTTCACAGAGAGAGTTTTATTCTAATTACTTTTTCAATGAGCAACATTATTAGAAAAGCATTGCCATTAATATTTCACCTTGAAGATCAAACAGAAATTGTATTCACATAACACTTTCCCATAAGTGTTTGTAGTTACATGACATCCATTATTTTTGTTTTCTGAATAAGCAGATTTGCTGCCATTAGCTTGCTATAGCTCTAAATGTATTTCAATACAGTACATAGAAACAGGAAATAAGATTCCTGGAACTTAGCCACAGTTTGATTTGGGCTCTTGTTGGAAGTAACATTAATTCGAAAGAATAGATTGATGGTTGGTTTGGGGAAAATATTATATAGAGAAAAGTATTTGGATAGTAATGCAGCATTAAACTTTGCTGATAGTGTCCACTGAAAATTAAACTGTAGAGAAACATGCAAAATTTATTACTTAATTACAGCAATTTTGCTCAATTCCTACACTGTTTTCAAATTATTTGGAGCATTTTAGTTATTCTCTCTGTTTTAGCAAGTAAATTGAACGTACATTTCATAAGTGAAATTATGTATGTTAAAATCCACTTCAAATTTTCTCATGTAATATGCTACAGGTCATGTGGTAGCTCCAGTGTACCTATACAAATATTCTCAGAAAGTAATCTGAGACCTTAGGGGAATTTGTAAAACTATACATTAATTTTATTCAATTTTTTAATTAAAATGTTTGAAAAATGATTTCATATAGCAGCAGCTTATATCCTATAAGCATAATCTTCATTGTATCCATTTTGATTAACATATACAATGGCAAGCAAACTAGTAGTCTTCCAAATGTGTACATATTGTGATCTCTGGAAACTTGAAAATTATATTATACTACATGCAAAGTAAATTAAGGTAGCAGATGGCATTATATACTGTTCAGCTGACATTACAATAGAGAACTCATTCTTGACTTTCTTTTGTTTCTGAAGTAATAACAATGACCATGAAGTATGGAAGATGGAGCAGAAGAGCGAGTGTCAGAATGATGCAAGTTCTGTGAGGAAAACTGCCAACACTTCAGTGTTGGTCAGTCAGACCCATTATACACTTCTGATTTTCATAAGTGTAGGATGAAAATTTTGTGTTATTTAGGGCCCCCAAGTGACTGGTGGTAATTCATTACAGCAGCAATAAGGAGCTAATATAGACCTCAAAATAATTAATGACTAATTTTCAGGGGGTAAATTTCTTATTTCTCAATATTGGTAATGCATGAGAAGGTAATTGATACAGCACCACTTCATTAGATATCTTAAAGGGCAAGTAAAAATTCCTGAGGGGAAAATGCAATGAATAATCCCCAAAGGTCATGAATTCAACCTTAATATAGCACTAATTTTCTTGCAACCAGATTATCAAAACTAATATGTGATTTTAATAATACAGCATCTTATGTGTAAATGTTTCTCAAAACTGAGAGGAAAAACTGTGATTATTTATTTATTGAAGAGAAAACTCATCATAAAACACATTAGCTATTTCAAAATGAAGATCCATAAATCCTAGATAAATTCAAGATCTTATATAGAAAAAATACTGTCAATTTTTAGCACATATATGAAATAGGTTTTCTCATAAATATATACTGACCCTTCTCTGAGAAGCTTTTCTTTATGTTTTAAAGTTAATCCTGATTTTGAGGTAGCATATTTGACCCTTTGTACTATACAAAGTAAGTGGTCTTAGAGAAATTGTGCTATTTTTATATTAGAATGATAAAAGAAGGGCAGAAATGTACATTTTTCTTATTTCCTCTTCACAGTTCAGAAGTTTAGGACTATGGTTACAGCAAATATTTTTCCACAAAATATTTTTATTCATAGAAGTAGACTCTATATACCACTAACTTAATTATGTCTACCTGAATAAAAAGCTGGATTCCTTTATTGAATATTTTTTCAAAGATAAAGAAGAAATATAAACAGATTGAACAAATGACCTACAAAATTTTGAAATGATCCAAATATAGACCAGTAATAAAGACTTCTATGTTTAACTAAGATCAGTGATTTAACACTGTAATAATTTCTCAAGTGCCTTTGAATCCCAGGCAAGTCAATTAGTGATTGGTCTGTATTTCTTACAGGGTCACTTTGATGATCCAAGACACAGAGTATATATATATATATCCAGTATATGTAAGTATATACATATATACATATACTGGATTCTATTCTGTTTTGGAAGGAATATCATCTGAGATAAAAAGACAAAATGCAGTTTTAAAAATGGCATATTTAATATTAAACTCGTGAAGCTACAAACCTTTAAAATTGTGGAAAACTGGATAACACCATATATGATCAACTGTGAATTCAATCTATATTCATCTTACATTTGTAGCCTGAGAATAATTACTACTAATTCTACTAAATCCATTTGTTTTTCATGTTAAGTGTAGAAAATAAAAAGGATAGCCTTTATGAACTTCATTTCACTTACATATAAAATAATAATTTCCAAAATCTCTTCAACATTTGCATTTAATAAGGCAAGGGAGAGGAAAGTGAGGATATTATAGGACAAAATTAAAAATTCATGTTAAAAATTCTTTTAAACAAATTTTTCTTTTGGCACTTATTTTATACAATAATTATTCTGAGTATCATGTAACTTTCCAAGGAAAAAATATTAAACATGTCCTGATGATTAAAAGGTAAAATTGTTGACCAACCATTTAAAAATAGTTTTAGAAAAGAAAAGATAAATGGTTTGACAAACCTCAAAAAAAATATATCAAAATACACATGTACTGTGATCAATTTAATGACTTCCACCTAAAGTTTGGGATGTGATTCAGTGGTGCTGTGCTTACCTAGCATACATGAGGTCCTGGGTTCAATCCTCAGTACCACAAGAAAAAGAAAAAAAAAAAAAAAACAACTTCCACATTCATGAACAGAAGGGTGTACTGCAGCATGCTAGAACCTTGGAGTGTCCATCTCCACTAAAACGTCATGACTATGATTTTGGGAGTTGATAAAAAAGATAAATACCACATTGAGAGAAGGACACAAATTGATTTCCATATCTGTTAACCTTGTTTATTCCATAAGCTGGCTTCATAATGTTTCTGTTGCTGTTGTCATGCAAAACTTATTTTAGGCTGTCAAGAATTTCCATAGAATCTCTTGGTTTAAAAGGACATAAACTAAAATTAAACTTCTATATATATAATTGATTTGGGATTGGCACAGAGGAGCCAAGTCAAGCTTGGTCAGTCACATGAATGTGTATCTATATCAAATATTATTCTTCAGTGTCATCATTATTATTCATCTATCTATGTACAACTATCTATTCCTTCTTCCCTCCCTCCACTTCCTGTCTTTCTCACCACATTCAAATCCATTCAGTACATTCTTATCTAGTGTCAGACACACTTCCAATTATTGAAACTATAGTAATAAATGTCGAATATCATTTCTTATAAGAAAAGGGATTTTAAATGTTACTGTAGATAAACATAATAGTACATTTAAAATATATGGTATGTTAGATTTGTGTTAGAATTGCAAGCAAGCAAGAGAAGAGATCAGGGGATATTGAGATGGGCAAAAAGTTTCAGTTTTACTAGAGGTAATCAGTGAAAGCTTTGTTTAGAAGTTGCAATGTATCGCTACAAAACTTAGTGACTTAAAAAGGTATTTTATTATATCTTTGCTTCTGTAAATAAGAAATTTAGGAAGGACTCCTATGGGAAGTTCTGACTTGAAATCTTTCATACAGTTGCAATCAGACAGTGGCTGAAGTAGGAATGTTTCACCTCACCTCATATCATCTGCTCTCTGTGTGGTCTCTCTGTATCTGCCTTTTGGAAGGTTTTCACAGCACAGTGGCCTTGGGATTGCTTACATAAAGGATCAATTCTTTACTATAAGTTTTCTTGAAAAGAGGCAGATATCAGAAAGTCTTTTATGACCTTATCTTGAAAATTACATTGATTTTTTTTTTTTCTGTCATAAGCAAACACACACAGATTTAAGGAGAGTAAACCTTGACCCTGATTCTTTAATGGAAGGAGTGCGAAAGTTACCCTGCAAGAACATATGTGATGTTATGGGCTATTGTCATTATTGCAGTAAGTAGTTTACCCCTGCACCTGCAAGGACTGTTTTAAGACTTCTAGTGAATGCCTGAATCTGCAAATAGTACTAAATCTAGTATTTATTCTGTTTATTTGTATACATATTATTTACAATAAAGCTTAGTTTATAAATTTGGCTCTGTAAGAAATTAACAACAAATCATTTACTAAAATAGAACACTTACTAAAACATACTATAGTGAAATTGCCAGCATCTCTACTCTTGCACTTTAGGGTCATTATTAATAATAAGAGTTACAGAAACAGAAGCAATGTGATAACTGTGATATTTGATCTGATACTGGAAAAAGCTACTAAGTACTTGACAGGCAAATAACCTATACAGTGTGGATACGCTGGGCAAAGTACTGATTCATGTCCTGAGCAGGAAAGAGCAAGGACATCACAAGTTTTCTTCGTGCTACTCAGGAAGGCATATAGTTTAAAACTTATGAATTGTTTACTTTTGGAATTTTTGATGTAGTATTTTCAGACTGTAACTGACCATGAATAACTTAAACCACAGTTAGTCATAAAGTTGGAAGATTTTATTTACTGGGATTATTTCTACAAAATTGAAGTAATTTTTTTCTGATTAA
Source organism: Sciurus carolinensis (assembly GCF_902686445.1). Lineage (NCBI taxonomy): Eukaryota > Metazoa > Chordata > Mammalia > Rodentia > Sciuridae > Sciurus > Sciurus carolinensis. The sequence goes on from NC_062224.1 coordinate 96,411,068, forward strand.
AAATATTTTATTTCTCTCTCAACTTTCAGAGATTCTGGGATGAATGCTTCACTGACATCTCCCTCAATCTAAATAGTAAGATATTCTACCTAAATAATCTTGAATTGATAGAGGAGTACTCCAAAGGAGAAACTTCATTACAGTGTTTTCTGTTAATTGAAGAAGATAATTATTATCCTCTTATGTCAGAGGTTTTTTTCTTCCCTCCATTGTAATAGCATTTCAGCTCTACATATGCTAAAGTTTCATTCCCCATATAGAATAATTTTCCTAATCTTTTTCAAGATAGAAGCAACCACATGACTTCTGGCCAAAGTCTTTTGAGAGAAATAGGCCTTGAAGCAATTTGACATACACACTTACAGTGTTTCCCTCCATTCTGCTTGTTGGGAAAGTTGAAAAAGGTCTTATGGGTCCACAAGCAGAAGCCACTTGTTAAAAATGTAAAAAGCACTGAACAACCCTAGAATGCCCTATTCCGATTGTAATATAAGAAATAAGGCAACCTCTTTTCCCCTATAATGAGGGATCTTTTTGTTGGAGTGACAAAGTCATTCACTTAATATGCAATGAACACATGATTAGAAATTTTCCTTTATTACTCTTAATTTTCCTAAGACTCTTAAATTAGAATACCTTCACTGAGTAACAAACTAAATCATGATGGCATAGGATTCTAACCCATATTAACAAAAGTATCCATGAGTATATATTTATAATAAATATGTCAGAACCCTGCTATAAATACATGACTAAAACAACATGGATGAATGTGAGAGAAGCAGCTAATTTTTCCTTCCAGTGGAATTTTAATCTGATGTATAAGAAACAATGAAGATAGACAATCACCTTTAATGTCGCAGCTTCAATGATTGCAGGCAAGAACAATGAATGAGGTAATAAAAAATAACTAAAAAATAAAATGATAAATATGATGGAAAACAATGAGGTAAAGGATATTTTCATAGTCTCAAAATATTTTCTCAGACAATGTTTATTTGTATAAAAGGAACAGTACTAATTAGAGTGAAGAAAACTTGCAGATGCCATCTCCCTCAAGTGATCAATGTGTCAAAATTAGGAATTATATATATCTGGATCACATACACCCTGATGTAATGAACTGAGAAGAAAACAACATAATTTCAGTGACCAAAACTGCAAACTCTCTTTTTAATCATGTGAAATTGAAACAGACTAAAATTAATGGCCCCTCTAAAATTGAAGGCTACTTCCTCATCCTGAAATTGAAGGCCAAAGAGTTGTACCCTCGCCCTGACAGACAAGAAAGATAAGAGTGGAGATTGCTCCCTGTCCCAGCCTGTAGCCTGTCTAGCACAGGCTACCTAAATATGCTTGTGCATATATGAATTTCCTGCCTTTTACTCTATTTTCCATCTCTTCTCTTTTAAAAGTTTTCCTTACCTCAGCCTCCAAAAAATAAAATTTTGGAAACAAAAATTTCTTCTATCTTCCTTCAAAGTTGGTTTGAAAATGACCAATTTTCTGAATATTTGTACAGCAATAAGCTGTGGAGCTTAGGCCCTTCCCCCAGGTGGTAATAGTGCCTCCCATAACAAAGACAGGAAAACCTAATAAAGAAACCATTTACCAAAAAAAAAAAAAAAAAAAAGGTTAGTTCTCTTCAAAATTGTCAAAAAGAAATGACAAAAGTGTCACAGAGTGGAGACTGAAAAAATATGAAAACTAAATGACACCCCCCCACACACAAAAAAAAGATGTTAGCCAGAAAACTGGGAAAATTCAGATGTTTTATATTGTATTAATGTTATTTTCCTAGCTTCTTTAATTGTGATATGGTTATGTAAAGTGATAACAGTAGAGATTGGCTAAAGGGCATGGAAATCACTGATGATTCAATTTTGGGAGTTGAGGTAAACCTAAAATTATTTCAAAATAATGAGAAAAAAGAAAAAGAAAAGAAGAACAAAGGAGACTGCACTATTATATATAAAGTATTCCCCAAGATTTGCCTTAGCATTTCATTCAACTTGATTAAACTTTACTCAGGATTCTTCCTTTTTCTAACCATGCATCTGTATTTCCCTTTTCTAGTACATTTTACTTGAGAAAACTTTTCATTGTAATTTCTTGCTTTTTTCTTTTGATATAAATCTTCTCCCAGCCTCATACCAGTTATTTGACTTGAAAAATCTTTTCTAAGGACCTGGGATATGATCATCAAAGTAGGTAGTTCCCCTTTCCCCACTCTCAGTGGTGGGGTAGGAACAGAACTTCCGGAAGGGACAGTTAAGTAATAAGCACAATAGCCTTAATAACATTAAGTAACTTCCTGTTAATGTTCTCCAGTATTTTTCACTAGCTTATTTCAGGGAGTTATATTTTCCCCCATTGTAATAATCTTTAATAAAATCATCCTTCCTTGTTCAACTTCTCATTGTAACTATACTTTCACAGTCTTCAAATTTGCTACTAAGCCTCTTTTTATTGAACCGTGATTTCATATAATTTCAAGATCTTGAGAGATAGTAGTTATTTAGTAAGCAGATCAATAAACATAGTTGTCCAATGCTATCTGTAAGGAATTGGTTCCCAGAACTCCCATGGGTTCCAAAATCTGTGGCTCTGAGTCCTTCATAGTAAATGGCATAGTATTTCCATATGCCCTAAGTACATCCTGCATATACTTTAAATCATCTCCAAATTACTTACAGTAACTAATATAATATAAATGCTATGTAAATAGTGTTATACTGTATTGCTTAAGGAATGACAAAAAATAAAGTTTGTACATTTTCAATACAGATGCAATTGTTTTTCAAATCTTTTTGATTCACAGTTGGATCTGAAGATGCAAAAGCCAGGATTATGAAGGGTCAACTATAATACCTTATTCTAAAATTAAAACCTGATAAAATAGAATGTTTAATTTACTTTGTTCTTGCATTGGGATCATTGCTGTGGAAGAGAGCAGATTCCTAAGGATTTAATCATGCTTCCATTCACACAAATCACCCAAATATATTTGAATTTTGGATCACTCATTTCAGATATTTCCCTATACATTGTTGTGTGGTAGAGCATAGAAAATATAGACCCTGAAATCATGCTTCATCATCATTATCAACTGGGGAATGCTATTTACTATTTTAAAACTCAGTTTCTTCATTTGTAAAAGGAAATAATACTATGTTATGAAATTATTTAAGTATTAAATTATTTAAGTAAATAAATTCTAACTGTGGATTAAACATTTCAATTAATGATTCTCTTCTTGACTGTCCATTAAAAGACCTTCAGTAAATTTAGTAAATACCCTTTAATAACTGCTATTTCCACTAAAAATCTGTATTTCTTTTTTTTTAATTTATTTTTGTATTTACCTCAGGACATTAGATTGGAACTTTGAAATTTTTGAAAAAAAATCAGTGAATGAATATATTTTCACCATGCCATGGAAATAAATCTGGAAAATGATACAGTTATGAAACTTTTAGGAAAAATAATACAGTAGTGAAACAGTATCTTCACTATTCACACAAAATTCTCAAGTATATTTGGATTTTAGGTCACTCATTACAGATAGTTTCCTACACATTATGTAGGAATGAGTATTTCCATGCAATAGTCTTATAGTCTTATTAAGCTCTTTCTAAGTTGATTCTAGCAGTAGTAAGTGATAAAGTTTATTTGTGATGGACTTTAATTTGAATTAACTGACGCCTCACACAATGGCATGACTTCTTAGGGTGATGGTATGTCATGTGGAACATATTGGTTCCCTTAGATGTTTATGGTTTTTAGAAATAAGAAAGATGGTATTAATACAAATAAATATGAGCAAATAATATAAATGAGCTTGTGTTTGGGATTGAGGAATGCCTCTGTATTTCTAAGAGACCATTGCATGTCCTACATTAATTTCATTAAATTATTTACTTACAGAATTTGTGTGTAGTCAGACAGTGGGTATATGAGGAAAATAAACCATCTTAGGAATAGAAACCATCTATTCCTAAGAATATATTTCTGAAAATTTCTTTGCTTTAGAAAATACAGCACATGAAACCCAAAAGTTCAGCACTGGAAGGAGCATTTTCATGTGTTCATGCATTAGTGTCACCCATGGGTGTTAGTGCAGAATATTGTTGGAATATTTGCTTAAATCTGAACAAAGTCTAAATGTTTATATTCTTACCACAACTGTAGCGTACAAAAACTTCAAAAAATATTTTCAAAAAAACTAAAAGTGAAATACAGAAAACAAAAGTTTGACTTAATGAGAAGGTGGTTCTGATTGGGTCAGGGAAGGATGGCATCTGGCCCATGCTGCATGAGATCCTGAGGGCAAAAGTATGTACATAGCCTTCCAGTCACCCTTCACTTCCTACTTTTCAGATTGGCTCTTGATGATGAAATAAACTTCATTCTAGAGTAGTCTTCTTTCTCCCTTGATCTGACCACTATTCAAATGATGAGGAAATATTATTCCATCAATTTACAACGTTAACACTCTCTTTCAAAACTTCATTTTTGTGTTTGTGTTAGACTCCTCATTTCTTTACAGATAAATGACCCCAGAAATTATCTGTATAAGTTGATTGAAATAGCAGTATAATAAAACAAGAATATCTTGAAATAAACCCATATCGAGATGTATAAGCTTAGAGCAGTCATTTTTCCATGATTTAACTTTTAATATTCTGTGCTCTTACTTTATTATTGGTAATATTTTATTTTTTGAACTTAATATAAGTATCATATTTGAGTACTGCTGTCTATGAAAATAAAATTGGGTAAATCAACACATTGAGAAAATAATGTTTGCCTTCCAAATTGATTGTATTCTTATATGCAATGTCAACTTAGAGATCTTTCAGTCATGTCCAATAAAACTCTCTGTGATGCTGGAATTACACTGTGTCTGCCTTGTTCAATAAGACATCACTACTGACATGAGTCTACTTGAAATTTCTATAGCACAGGTTGAAAACTTATTTTTCACTTAAATTTTACTAATTTAAAATTAAACAGCTGCATATGACTGGGTACCTCAATATCGCACAATATTGTACAGAATAGAAAAAACATTCCTAAGGGTTTTCCTATAATTCCCCACATTTGAAATTATGCCAGTTTTATATCTGTTATGGTTTGGGTGTGAGCTTACCCAAAAGTTCCTGTTTGTGCAAAATATTTAGAGGTAAAATGATTATATTATGAGATACATAACCTAATCAGTTCACCTTAGTATGAATGGACTCACTGGGTGGTTACGAAAGGCATATGCAGAGTGTGGTAGAGGAGGTGTGTTACTGGGGCATGACCTGAAAGGCTGCATCTTCTCTGTGGTCCCTTAGTCACCCACCCCATTTCTTAACCCCCTACATGGGCTGAGCAACTTTCCTTTGCTGGGCCTTTCCCTTATAATTTTCCTGCCTCATTTAGGGCCCAGAACAATGGAATTGGCTATCTATGGACTTAAACCTCTGAAACCATGAGTCTCAAATAAACTTACCTCCTTCTAAGTTTTTCTTGTTGAGTGTTTTGGTGACAGTGATGAAAAAGCTAACCAAAACAATATTGGTACTCAAAATTGGGGTTATTGCTCTGACTAACTTGATCATGTGTTTCAGCAATCTTTGGAGCTGTTTTGTGGAAGGAATCTTGAAAAGATAAGAGGTGCAATCTGGAAAAGCTTTAGAATGTTGTAAGTGGAGCTTCATGGGTGATTCCAGTGGGAGCTCAGAAGATAAGAATGACAATAGGATTGCAGAGTATGCTCATGAGTTTTCAGAAGGAATGAAGGACTGTATCAGAAACTGATTAGGGCCATGCATATTATATTCTGCTAGGAATTTGCATTTTGCCCATTTCCTGAAACTGTGTATGAGACTGAATTTAAAAGTGACGGAACTAATTAATCTGGTGGAGAAAATTTCAAGGCACATAACATTCAGTCAGAGTCATGTATATTGCTGGCAGCTTTTAGCGAGGTTTACTGTGAGAATTAGAAGCACAAAGCAGAGGTAAAGAATTTTAAAAACTTATGGTTTGGCAAAAAATCTTTTAAAAATGCTTGTAAAGCTGGGACAAAGAAGTTGTACTCTTAAAGAGATTACAGCTCTTGAAGAGATGCTAAGTGCTTTGCATGGAGACATAGAAAAGATGCCTTAAGTGTATCTCAGGAATTTTCAAGACTAGACTAACTACAGATTCCAGTGACAGAAGAAAAAACTCTTTGAGAAGAGATCATGGCAGCACCCTGCTTGCGCAGGTAGTCCTAGGAAGTTCTTTCACCTTGCTAAGTCCTGAAGACATTCAGACTTTTGCAGTTGTGATTCTAGGGGGTCCCAGATATTGTGCAAGCTGTCAGCAGAATCTTGTACAGGTTACTGACTTTGCAGGAATGCAGAATACTCAAGAAGTCAGAGATTTCCACCAAGATTTCAAAAGAAGACCTGGGAGATCATTCAAAGTGCAGTATGGTTGGGATTTCTTCAGGCTTCTCCTACAATTCAGGATTCTATGAAGGTGAAGCTGAAACTGGAAGGAAAACAACAGGAGTTAAGAGGTTTCAGTAATATAAATTGTTTGCTGAGAAAAGCTGCAGCTGTGGAGGAGACAGGATAAAAAGGAGGCCATGTGTGCTACCACTGACAAGGCCAAAGGGCCAGGGCTGCCAAAGTCCCTTGAAAAGCGTCTATCATAGCCATGTGTCCTAGATGTTATGCATGGAATTAGGAGACCTGTTTTCCCAGTTGGGTTGTGGTTTTGCTTTGACCCCATACCTTCTTTCTATGCCCTTAGTCCTCTCTTTTGAAATAGGAATGCTTTCTCTGTGCCACTGTGTATTGGATACATGTAACTTGCTTTGGATTTTTATAAGAGTTCACAGTCAAGAGTTTAACCTCAGTCTCAGTTGAGATTTTGGACTTAGACTGGAATTTTGGGCAATGTTGGAACTGTTGAGACTGTGGGACCCTTAGAAATGGAAAAAATACATTTTTCATTGTGAGATGGACATGAACTTTTTGGGTGCCAGGGGTGGAATGTTATGGTTTGAATATGATGTATTCCCTAAAAGTTTCTGTTAATGTAGAAATATTCAGAAGCAAAATGATTAAATTATGTGAGATGTAACCTAATAAGGCCATCATAGTTTGATGCAAAGTGCTTTGCATTGAGACATCAAAAAGATGCCTTAAGTGCACCACACACAGGGTGGTAATTTTAGGCAGGTGTGGTGTGGCTGGAGGAGCTGGGTCACAGGGGGCATGCACTGAAAGAGTGTATCTTCTCTGTAGACCCTTCTACATTCCTCTACTTCCTGACCACACCATGGGCTGAACAGTTTTCTTACACTGGGCAGTTCCCCCGTAATATTCTGCCTCACCTTAGGCCCAGGGCAATGGAGTCAGTCACCTATGGACTAAGATTTCTGCAATCATGAGCCCCAAATAAACCTTTCCTCTTCTAAGTTATTCTTATTGAGTTTTTTTTCACAGTAATGAAAAAGCCAACTAACACAACATCTGTTTTTCTAATTATGACAAAACATTATGTGTCATGGTTGTGGAGCAAAATAAGTTGTCTATAGAAGCTTGACTTTTAAATGAATAAGTAAAGAATTATTAGTAGTCATACCAATTGTTTATGTTATTTGTATAAGGATACAAGATGCATTTTTCAACTTTGACCCTATTGCTTAGATATAAAATATCCCCAAAGGTCAGTATGTTTTTTCAACCGAGGTCTCCAGCCTTAAGTGCTGTTGGTAGATAGTGGAATCTTAAAGAGGTAGGGCTTAGTGAAAGGTCTTGGGTTACTGGGGACGTAACTTCAAAGAATATTATAGGACCCTGATCTTCTCTCTCTTTTATTCCTACCCTCCATATTGCACAACCTTGCCACAGGACTCAAAACAATAGGGCCAACTATCCCATGAACTGACAGCTCCAATATTGTAATCCACAATAAAATCTTTTTAATCTGATTATTTCTTGTATTTTTTATACTAATGGAAAGTTGAAAAACACAATGGGCTATTTGATTTACTTAAAGAAAATCTAAGTGACCTATTTTTGATGTCAATGTTAGTATAGGGAAACTTCCATATGATTTTACTATTATGAAGATTTTTTATGTGAAGGTTTATAACATAAATGCTGACTCAATTTGTTACTAACTTGAGTTGCTCCAGTTTTATCCTACTAAAAAGAAACTTAAACCTGTGTCTGAATAGTTATTATAAGTTAATAGCTCAAAGGACTTAAAATATATAAATTATTACATTATTTGTTCACTTTGCATTGTTTGCATTACTACACATACCCCATAAATATGTACAATTAAAATAATAAATTACAAAATAAAAAAACAAATATTTTAATTATAAATATGTATTCTATTATTTTGCAGGTTACTTTAAAATACTAATTTTAATATTGTGGAAATAAGAATCCATCTGTATAGGGAAAAATTACTGGTGGAAGAATAATAAAATGTAGGGATTGCTTTTAAATTTATGTTAAATTAAATTTCTACTTAACAACACTCTTCTTAAAATCTGTAGCTCAAGCCACAAACAGAAGAGTAGAATTATTTCAGTTCTCAATCAGAAACATACTAAAAAATTTCCCTGAAAACTAAAGTATTGCATTCTACTGCAGAATTTTTCTGCATTGCTTACATTTATGACAATATAAACAAAAGCAAAAGGTAAATGTTCTTTTTTACTGTCCCAACCTACTTTTTTAGTTTATAGTTTTTGTCACCCTTCTAGACTTTTTTTTACTGTTTAATTAAGCTATATACTTTATACATCTCAATCTATGAAATATAAAATATTATTTTACTACAACTAAGTGTTGTATATTGCAAACCCTAATACTGGCTGCTGGACTAGTGGACCCTCAGTGTCAGTTAGTTCATTACTCTGGTTTGAGTCTAAGTTTCAGGGTTTATTCAGTGTCTTAGGTTGTCAGGGGAAGTCCTCTACTTCTTGTTCTCCTTTCTGTTGGAACTGTCCAGTCTGCTGTTCCTTTTCCTTCCATTCTATGACATCATCAGATGTGTGGGCATTGCCTATGCCATGCTCCACCCTGTGAGATGTCCTAGTACTATGCTACCCGGCACAGAAGCCACTTGTCCCATGTGACTCTTGGGTTCTTGGAATGCAATTAGTTGAAAGTGAACTTTGCTGTAGGTGTAAACTGTGTACTGGATTTTAAAGTTTTTAATCTTAGATTTCAAAAACATTTTGAGCATTCTGCTCTGTGCTGAGTCAGAGACACATACATTAGTGCCACAACCAATTCTTATACACAGTGGATCAGTTTATGAAATGATGAGGTTGAATGAAGTTCAAGAAAAGTTTCCACAGTTGTCTTTATGTATTTTCTCCAATATTTTCTGTGTCAGATTTTTTCCATTGCCAAAATAGTACAGGATTCAAAAAAATACACAATGCATTCATACATACATACGTGTAAAATTTTTTCTTCTAAGTTTCACTATATGTGCTTTACTCAGTGTGATAATGATCATGCTACATGAATAGGGAAAGTGTAATAGAAAATAATAGGTACCTTTTCAACAGAACTAAGGAAGTGAGCTTAAACAGAAGTGGGTACAGAGGGAAGAAAAATATGGAATGTGTATTAAAGCATCATTTTGGTAAAATAAAAATAGCAAACACCATAGGGAAAACTACAAATCACAAATTTTTACATAAATTTTTTTTATTTCCAAAATGATATAATTTTATGCACATTCATATGCAATTGACTTTTTTTTTTAATTTACTGCAATGTCATGTACTGCTGATATCTTTCTAAAGTGAATTACTATAAAACCATGTCAATTTTGTAACGGTCATTTTTATTCTATGCTGTATAAGTAGCATTGCATATGTTAACATTATTTTGGGGGGAATACATTATTTTCATTTGTATTACAATCAATAAATTTTTGTGAAAATAGTATTCTATATATTTTTGAGTAGACAAGAAAACATTGTAATCAGTTGCACTGAACACTATGAATTTGGATATAATGGGACTGGAAAGTTGATTCCAATTTTTCCTTTCTTGAACTGGTCTACATTTGCAGTCTTCATCTGTCTTACTAGGTTGATAAAAGTACATGTTAACTGCTTTGAGATTCCTGCAACTGCTGCCACCTTTTGGAAATCTTAGCCAACCACAGATCCCAAATATCACCTATCAATATATAAAGCAGTGTTTACAACTAATACCAGCCAAATCACAGCTAGGACTTAGATGGATTTAGATTGGGCAGCTGGATCACAGAACTATTGGCCTGCCAGCTGGGCATGTTTGCCCTGGTCATTTTATTGACCACACAGTTAAACCACTTTTTGATAATTACATTTCTAAGATAAGAAGACTTCTGTGAGGATGGAGTTTCATTTTCTTTCTGGAAGACATATTAGTAGAAATAGGATTTTAGAGTAAACTGAAGAACACAAATTAAAGTTTGATAAGTGCTGAAAAATTGATTTCTAAATATGGGTACACATCCTTCTTCTCTTCTGCAAATAACTATATTTCTAAGTTTACTTAGACTTGATTAGGCAGATCATGTCACAGAGTTCTGACTTATGTACAAAAAAAAAAAGTGCAATGTAAACAGAAACTCATAGGTGACTACCAGAAGTTGCCATCAGAGATTTAGGGAGGAGGCAAATCATGTAAGAACATAGAAGCCAAGAGAAGAATCCTGACCTTTGTTATGTGTTTCTTTTCCTATTTTCCATTTTTTATTTGTTCATATCTTAGTTCTATTAGCTGTTTATTCTACTTAAAGTCAGCCTCATTAAAATACTGCATAAATTTTATAATATTATACCTAATTTGAAAATTTTCATTAGTGATAAATTTATCTTAAGAATGCAACTTCCATTGATTTGTATTTATTGCAATTGCATATATAAATAAAAATTTAATGTTTTATATATATATATAAAACCTTATATAAACCTAAAGAGTTCAGTTTATATAAGTAGATGATAGTGAATAGAGGCTGGCAATATTTGTCTCTGAAAATATTTTTAGATCTCCACCATACTCCATACACACACATACCTCCTCATTGCCATTATACACATATATATTTATATCATTTACATGAGTTCATAGAAAACAAATGTAACATTCAGATAAATCACAGGAATACCCATGGATTTTATTACCTAGCTACCATCTACAAAATGTATTATAGTACTTTTATTTGGAATAAAACCAGCTTGAAAAGCTGAGCTATACCATTTAAGTGCAGCAGACTTTAGATTTCAGGCCTGCGGATGGAAATGAAGTATGTTATAAAAAGGATTTAGTGAGTTTCTGGGCAAAAGGACGACTGGCTATCCAATGCACTGATACCTTCTACCGACTGTTCCATACACCACTATCCAAATCTACTGAGAGAAACATCACAAGCAATCCTGACAGGTGCTATAAAGCTAAGCTACCCTTTACTAGAGAATAAAAATAAGCCAAAGTGAGGAATATACAGCAAATTATAAAACGTAACATAATAGTGAGAATCAACAAAATTTATATTTAACAAGTAAATATATAAATTCTATATGTTAAATTCATAGACAAGAAGACTTCATAGGATAAATATCTAAAATAATTGTGATGTATTTACTGGTGATATTTTTTATATTTTTCTGAGAAATATTTGAAATACATTTATATAGCACAAAAATTTCTTGTATGATGGCTAAGCTTGAGCCACTTAGCAGGTAGTTTCTCTATATTAAAACTTGTGTGTATGGGATACAAAGAATCTAAATTTAAGGTGGTTCATAACTATTGTTCTACTAGGAACTTGAAAATATATATTTAAAATGTTCACCTTCTTAAATAATCTTATTTGCAGCATAAATTATTCAATTCTTTAATCAGTATACTGGTAGTAATGTGCATGGCAACAGTTGAATTTCTTAGAAATTCTCATTGAATAGGAGAGTAGAGCAGTGAAATAGAGAGATTTTGGTTGGTGTCTAAGATCCCAGGTTTTGTTTATTTCAGTCTCCAAAGAGAATTTGAAATACTCTTTACTCCTAGAAGAGAAGCATAAACTATCTCTCAGTAGTTCATTTAAAATGGAGGCAAGGTTTCTTTCCATCAGTCAATATTGCCCTAGAAAGGCAATAGTTACAGTTTACTAAAATACTCATACAGTATCTATGTAAAAATCACACAAATGAATGTAGAAAATAAATATAAATATTGACAAAGAAGTATTTAAAATAATTATAGGCCAGAGGAAATGCAATTTCTGACAGGTTCAAGTATTTATTGATAATTGGGTAGAAGTAAGGTTGGAAGACATTTAAGTTCCAATACTGGACAATCACATTGTCAATCATAGTGCTTAGCCTGGCAATTCCATTGAGAAGGGAAGGACATCAAGATATTGTAGTGATCACTCTTGTTTTTTCAACATTTTGAACTCACAAAATGTCCAAAAATAAAGATCATCATTATCTTGTTTTAGGAAATATATATTTCAGTTATTAAATAGGAAGCATCGTTCCTACATAGAAAATTAGATGAATTTCAGTGTCATTTTGTGAGGTGATCATTGTCCTCAAAGTTAAATTGATACATATGAAATGCAAATGTCATTGATTAAAAATTGTTACATAAAAAGAACTTCCTAATTTTACTATAATTTTAGAATCATAACTCTCAGCATGAAATTTATCAAGAATGCTTTTAATCCAAAATTCAAAGGAGTATAAATTATTAAATTAACATTTTTAAGAAAAATATCTTAACTGAAAACTCATTTGATTGCCATGAAACAAGACAAATTTACTTTTTATCATTACATATTAACCTATACACATTTTTAAAAACTTAGTAAAAATGTTCTAATATGCAAATCTTACAGAGAGTGAACTGTTAAACCTTTTCTTGGAAAACACAAAGTTTCAAAGTCTTTATCCTAGAATCAGTAGTTTTGATCTGTTTTGAGTTCCAGAGTCTAGAGGCTTAGCCAAGAGGCAGTTGGATCAAAGCCTGTCTCCATGAACTGTGTCAAAAAGAGAATGGTTAATCATGTTTATTATAAATGGGGAAGCAAGACACCAATAGCATATCTGCAGCTGATGAATATGAAATATCTATATGAACATAGTGAGAAAGGATATCTTTTCTTATTTTTAAATGAAAGTGCCTTAATGCATTATTTCATTGCTTTTCGTAAACAGAAGAAAAACATGATTAGGGTTTTTTTTTTTAATTTATTTGAGTTAAACAAAGAATAAAATGTTCATCTATATGTAAGTATTATGAATATTGTGCTTTATTAAGCTGCCTTTAAATTAAAACTAAGAGGAAAAATATGTTTTTCTAATAAAATGTTCAATTAAATCATGGAGAGGAATACCAACAATTATAAATAAAACATTTAATTTGAAATAACATTTTTTATTTAATTAGCAATAAATATCACATGCATGTTTAAATTTAAGTAGTTCTTATTCACAATCGCAGTGTGTTTATAGAGAATATCATTTCATGGGAGCAAGTGAAGCAATTAATTGGTTTCTATTTAATAATCTACTTCAGATGTAATGAAAACATAACAGCAACAAAATGTATTTTTACTTACCTGTGATTAATGCTGATATTAGTAACCTCATATTTAAAGTTGCCTATTTCCAACAAATGCATACAAATATATAATAATGGTTTGAATATAAGTTCAAATTAATCACTAGAGAAATAGAAATGACCTATTAAGTGTATTCATTTGTTTAGTCAAAATCAATTGACCACATACTGTCTTGCAGACCCTGGAATAAGTCTCAGATAAAATATTTGGCAATATATCTAATTTCCTGGCACTCTGAAAATTCTGTCGTGGGGACAGTTTCCTAACTATCTTGGTCAATCTATGGATATGAAGTTATTTTCAGAATAGCTTCTGAGTAAACTATTATAGGTTTTGTTTTGCTAACATTTTCATCAAATGTCTCATTTGGAAAATCTCCAGGATTTTCTTTCCTTTTTTTCCCCTACTCACTCATTTGTCTCTGAGAATATTTTTATTTTTATTTGTATGAATGTTTTTATTTTTAAAATAACTGAATTGCAGTAAAATTTATGTTCTATAGTATTTGATTGTTCATTTCACTATTATTGTACCTCATGTTAATTGTTCATTTCAATGAGATTTAATTAATTTATAATTAGGTAGCCATTATCACAGCCCAGTTTTAGGGCATCCCTTCATTCCAGAAAGATCATTTGTAATCTCCCCCCACCCCCAATCACCACTAGTTTGATTCTGTTTTTAGAATTTTTACTTCTCAGTGATATTTATATATTCTTATGTGTCATCCTCCTTTGTAAAGTTTGCTAATGTTGTTGCATGTATGACTTGCTAATTACTTCTTATTGTGAAGTATTATTCTATTTTGTGTCAGTAATATTTTATAGTTTTTTGTGTACAGAAATTCCATTTCCTTTGTTAAAGCTTTTATTAACATTTTAAAATATTTATCTTAATGTTGATGTAAAAGTAATTGTCTTACTTTCTCTTTTGGAAACTGTATTCATATGAATTTTATGTAATTATCATGAAAATTGTTGCCTTGTTTATGAATTATAGTGTTACCTGAATTCTTCCTAAATCCTTAGGGATCTCTCTATATATGATCATTCCAACATTGAAAAAGACAGTTTCACCTCATCATTTCCCATCCATATGCCATTAATTTCTGTTCCATGCCATAAAACATTGTCTACTACAATATACACAATTGCTTGCTTATCCTGTGTGAATAAGAAATATAGCACATAGTAAGCAAGAAAAAACTGCAGATAATGGTTATATTTTACAGGACTTGAGATTTTTTATTGCAATTCAAATATGTTTGAATTTAACTCATTTGTGAATGAAATGTAAATGCTCAGTTTAAAATTAGTTTGCATGTCCCTGATTAGTAGTATGTTAAACATTTTTACGTGTACCTGTAATACATACATTTGTCTTCTTAGGAATGAATGTTCATCTCCTTTGCTAATGTTTTATAGGATCATTTGTGTTCTTATTAAGTTCTTTGAGCTCTTTATATATTTATGAACTCCTTATCAGATGCATCATTTGCAAATAATTTTTCCCATTTCATAGGTTATCTCTCTGCTCTTGATTGTTTTCTTTGTTGTACAAAATATTCAATATCACTCATCATCAGGAAGATGCAGTCCAAACCACAATGAGATACCACCTCACACCTGTTAGAATGGCTATAATAAGAAGGCAAAAGATAACAAGTATTTGTGAGAATGTAGAGAAAAGGGAAATCTTTTCCATTCTTGGTGGGTATGTAAATTAGTACCAGCATTTTGGAAAAGAGTATGGTTATTCCTCAAAAAATTATAAATAGAACTGTCTTGAGAACCCACCATCCCATATATCCAAAGGGAATGGAATCAGTATGTCAAAGAGACATCTCTGCACTCCCATGCAATAAAGCAGGAGTAATCATCCTAGCCAACATATGAAATCAACCAAGTGCCAATCAACAGACGAATGGATAAGGAAAATGTGGTATATTCATACAGGATTACTGTCTGGTATACTATCCTATAATTATAGATGCATATAGGGATTCTACATAAAAAGAAAATCTTGTTATTTTTGACAACATAGATGAACCTAAAGGAAATTATGTTGTGAAAAAAGGTTATGGAATGATAAACATTTCATAATCTACCCATGTGGAAGCTAAACAAACTGTTCTCATATAAAGATAATAGACTGGGGTTGATTGTGGGCTGTGATGAAGAGAAGGATGTTCAAATTCTATGGAATTTCAGTTAGATGGAAGAAATAGTTCAAGAATTGTATTATGTACAACATGTATGCAGGAACATTGGTTAAGAAGGGACAAAAAGTGTATTGACAAAATTGCTAAGTATACAGGTCACACATATAAATTTAGGTCACACTAGCTAGATTTAGTCGTGTTGCAATGTACTGCATAAATACATACTTCAAAACATTAGGGTTCGTATAACATACCATAGAATATTAGTTGTCTGTTTACTTTAAATTAAAATGATAGGTTTTGTTCATCTCATTGTCAGAATAGTCTCTAGTTGAACAAAGCCATTTTTATTTCTCATAATTTTCTTCCTTTATAAATAGTTCTTACATTTTATTTTTGACAAAAGTTGTCATTTGTTCTTTTAATAGAGTATATTACATTAACTGATTTTGAAAATCAAAAGAACTTTGCATTTCTGGAATTGTTCATGTCACATGATTATTCTTATACTTTGCTTAATTGCCAGTATTTCATTAAGAAATTTTATGTCTGTGAAAGACAATATTCTGTAGTATCCTTTCCAGATTATGTCTTTACCTGTTTTGAAATCAGTGTGTCATGGATCTTACAAAATGAGTATGAAGGCATTTTGTCCTCTCCCCTTTTCTGTATTTGTGTAGACATGTATTATTTATTCCTTAAAATGTTTGATAAAATTCACAAGAGACTGGGTTTGAACTTTTCTTTGAGGAAAGATTTTTTTCTTTACTAAATCAATCACTTTTCTTGATAAACAGTTAATACAACTTTCATTTTACCTAATAAATCCATAAGGATTATGCTTTGCTAAAAGTTTGTCTACTTTATTATATCTGTTGGCATAAAGTTATCTCTAATAGTACTATCCAATCTTTTTAATTGCTCTGGAATTTCTAGTGACAAATTCTCTTTCATTCCTGATTGTAGTAATCTCTCTCTGACTCTCATTCTCTCTCTCTCTCTGAATGAGAGTCAGTGTCTTTTCCCTTTCTTGTTCATTCTATCAATGTTATCAATGTTTTCAATCTTTTCAAAGAACTAATTGTGGTTCCATTGAATTTTTTTCTATTTTATCTTACTGATTTTTACTCTGTTATTCCCCCTTACACATTCTATTTGCTTTGCATCTGACTTTCTCTTCAGTTTCTAGATTAATAAGTGTAGAAGTATCTTAGATTAATAATTATGGTTCATCCTTCATAATATGTTCACAGCTGCAATTTTTCTTGTAAGCACTGCTTTGATAGTACTTTTTATATATTTACATATTGCTATTTTCATTTTCATTCAATAAAAAATATTTTCCGATTTCTTTTGTGACTTCCTCTAAATTATTTAGTATAATATTTTTAATTTCCAGATAATGGGAGATTTCTTTTGCTAGAGGTTTCTAATCAAAATCCATTGAGATGGGAGAATATACTTTGCCTAGTTTTAAAAGAAATAAGATTTATGACTTTTTCCTGAGTAATGTCCCTTCTGCATTTGATAAGAAAGTACATCCTGCTGTAGTTGACTAGAGGTCTTAGATCTCAGTTCAATTTGCCTGATAATGTTATTCACATACTTTATATACTTACTGATTTCCATCTATATATTCTCTGTTACTAAGAAAGCACTATCAAAATCTCCAGTTAAGTTTTTATACACTGTTTTTTTTCAACTTTACAGTGCGTGTGTGTGTGTGTGTGTGTGTGTGTGTGTATGCACACACACACTTCAAGTATTTGGGGGCTGTTAGGAACAAACACAATTACAGATGTTACATTGATATGGTATACTAGTTTTCTTTTAATGAAATGTCGTTCTTGGTCTCTAGTAATATTTGTTGTCTTACAATTCGTTTTGTCTGAGAAGACATAGTCATCCAATCTCTTTAATTTATTTTATTATTTAAATTTTTTTTTTTAGTTGCAAATGGACACATTTATGTGTTAATTTTTATGCAGTGCAAAGGATTGAACCCATCCTGGTGGAGGCAAGCATTCCTCCTACTGCCATAGCTCCCGATATCTTTTATGGTTTTGATAATATTGTCTCTTTACATTCTTTTACGCTAAACCTAGTTGTGTTTTCGAATCTAAACACAATGATTGGATAGTATCATTTTGTATTGCCGGCATACAGCATGATCATTCTTTTTATTTGATCATGTCAGAGAATCTCTGATCTTTGATTAATGTTTAGTACAGACATTTATTATAATTATTTACATGCTTGAATTTGGGTCTGTCACATTGTACTGTTTATTTTTAAATATCTTTTTTTTTTGTTCTGTATCCTTTTTACAATTTTCTTTGGAAAACAAATATTTTTAAACTATCATTTTACTTTCTTTGTTGATATTAGCTGTATTTTAAATTTTTATTATAAAAATTACAGTGAGCATCTTTAATATTGTTTCTGATAAAGCATAGCACCCATGTACCCTAATGCTCTGACCTCTTTAGCATGTTGTAACTCATGTCTAAATATTTTACAAACTTCATAATACTGTGTTATAATTATTGAGTCAATATTATATTTATTTTACATAAATTAGACAAAGAAGAGAGAAAAGACTACATACACATGCATATATATAGTCTTCTGTATCTTCCCAGATGTTACCATTTTGAGCATTCTTTGTTTTCCTGTGGATCAGAGTTACTACATCTAATGCCACTTGCTGTCACTGTTAGGCCTTCCCTTTCCAGTAAGTTCAGTCTGTTTGAAAAATATTTTCTCAGTTTTTTATTTGTCTATAATGATTGTATTTCACCTTACTACATGAAGGCTACTAAGGTCCCTTAAAGAATAGAGAATTTTAATCCTATTATTTGTCTTTCAACATTTTAAATATGTAATTCTACTACTTTCATTTTTTAAAAGAAGCCAGCTGTTTTGAATCTTATTGATGTTTCCTAAGCACTAGGAGTTGAAGTACGTGTTTCTCTTTTTCTTTGTCTTTTAGCTATTTGACTTTTGACTATTATATTTCTTAGAGTTTTTCTTTGTGTTCATTGAGCTTCTGGAATTAGTGGATTAAAGTTCCACAATAAATTTCAAATATTTTGTCCATTATTTGTTCAAGTAATTTTTGTCATGTTTCTCATTTTCTCTCCTTCTTGGACTTGCATTAAACATGTCAGAATTCTAGATTGTGTCCCATTGGTGGCTGAACCTTTGTGCACTTTTCTTTGTGCTTTTATTTTTCTCTGTTTTTTGAATTGGATGATTTTAATAATATATTATCAAGTTTACTGATACTGCTTTATGTCATTTCAAATCTGCTGTTGAGTATATTAGTGAATTTTTCACTGTTCTGTATTTTAAAGCTACATAATTCTATTTGTTCTGCTACAGTTTATATTTGAGTTTTCACATATGTCAGCTCATTATTAACAGTTTCTTTACTTTCTGAACACATTTATAATAATTGCTGTGAAGTCTTTTTTTTTCTTAAATACTCCTCATGATCAATTTCTTGTGGCCTTTTATCCTCCCTGACTATGGTTCACATTTTCTTGTTTCTTTGTATGGTCTAGTAATTTTTCATTGAAAATTGAACACTTTAGCAACTCTCAAATTTCAATAATATTTTTATGAAGGTTCCTGCTTTCTTTTAGTTGTCAGGACTTTAACTGTTAAAACTCATCACTCTAATTGAGTTCAGGCACTTGTTAAACTGCTCCAATTTTTTCAAACTATTGTGATTTTTGTTCAACCTATCCCATTAAAGATTGCTCTGTGTCTGTATATCTCACTGATAGGTCAGTGACTTGTACAAAAAGTGTGCTCATACACCCCAAGCACATAAAGGTTTCTATCCTGTTAATCAATTATTTTGTGGGATAGGGAACAGATTTAAAGTTTTGGAGCATTCTCAAAGTTGATGGGCTTTTATTTTTCATCTAGTTATCTATTGTCTTCACTGTTCAATCTGCCAAGAATGTATACAGAACTTTGTTCAATTCTTTGATAGCTTTCTTTTCTGGGCTTACCCATTTAAAGTCATACCTAGGACTGAATACTTCATCCACCAAAGTTGTGGGTTCATTGCATTTTTTCCTTACAGTTTTAGTTAGCAAAGTTTTGGACTTCTCTTTCTCAGTCCAAATCAAGATTGCTTTCCTTAAGAAAGAAGCTGTTAATTTTCAGAAGCATATTTATGCTGGGAAGAAAGAGTTCATGCCAAGAAGTTAGACAGAGAGAAAGGAGCAATCCCATATGCATATCATTCTTCCCCAAAGCTCTAAAAAGTTTATAAAATAAAATGTTTGTTGATTTGTTGTCTGCCTTGGATAATGGTCATTCCCATACCAGAACCTCAAATAGTTCTTTATAGAAATTTTGTTCACCTTTAGACATATCTCCAGAGGAAAACCATCAACTTCATCCAACCATTATTGACTATCTTCTGAGCTATATGCTTCTGGATCTTTTCTTTGTTGTGTGAATAACTACAATGAAAAAAAAACTAAAAGCTGAAAGTAAGCACATCTATTTTATTTTGTAATTTTTTTTTCAAATTTTTGATAGAAATACCTCTGGAAACTTTATTTTAAAAAGTTATTGAATTGATTGATCAGTCATCTCTAGGTTCTACTGTTCTAACATCAAAATGCATGTAAGCAATTATTTGTAAACAAATTTTAACCTCATTTTCAATATATAGTTTGCTATTAAAAGTGTATATGATATCACATTAGTAGTCAGATTTTTAGACCTGTTTGAAGATGGGCATAGTTACATTCTACAGTTAAACAAGTCATTTTGTTAGCAGACTATAATTTCACAAGTTTATTCTTATTGAAACTCAGAAAATGTCAGAGAACAAAAGAAATAGATACAAATTTTTGTTATCCATTATACAAAGCCATGTATTTTCTCATAAAATAATGAAGTTGGACATTCTGTAGATAAAATGTATGTTAGTGACCTAATTTACCCACAATGAATTACATTTAGTTGGTACATAAACAGTCTACAAAAAAAAGGAGTGGTATTCAGAGTAAAATCAGACTAAATATGAGCTTCTCAAGTTTCCATTATATAACAAAACAAACAAACAAACAAACAAAAAAACAAAAACACAGTCACTAAGTTTTGAGAGACTTTTACAAATTATTTATTGGTTCATACTAATTGTACACATTTTTGTTGTACAGCATGATAATTCAATACATATTTGCAAAGACATATATATGTATATGACCTGAAATCATGAAACTACTAGAAGAAAATATGTAGGAAACACTGACATTGATATAGGCAATAATTCATTGACTAAGACCCAAAAGCACAGGAAACCAAAGCAAAAATAGGCCAGGTGTGGTAGCACATGCCTGTAATCCCAGCGGCTCCAGGGGTTGAGGCAGGAAGGAGGTTCAAGAGTTCAAAGCCAACCTCAGTAAAATTGAGGAACTAAGCAACTCAGTGAGACCCTGTCTCTAAATAAAAGGTGACTTGGTGGTTGAGTGAGTTCAATTCCCAGTACCCCCATCCCCACATAAAAAAAGCAAAAATAGACAAATGGGATCATGTCAAGCTAAGTAACCTCTGCATAGCAATGGAAACAGAGTGAAGAGAAAACCAACAGTATGGGGAAAATATTTAAAAACTATACATCAGACAAGTGGTTAATTTTCTGAATGTTTAAAGAACTCAAAAAACTGAACATTAAAAAGAAACACAATGATTTGATTGAAAATGATAGTTTTTAAATAAAACGCCATATATGGAAGACTTGTGACAAGAAGGCATTGCATTTAATTGGAATAAAATGCTGAGCAGGAGAGCAAGGAGGTCACAACTTTACTCAAGTGAAGGAAAAACAGCTCATTTAAATAGCCTTAATTAAATGAAGAAGAAAACTGTGATTCCTGATGGGCTGGAATTCAGTCAAGCTGCGATAACCAGCTGGGCCAAAGAGAAGCAGGGACTTATATGAAAGGCAGAGAAATGCTCACAGGAAGTCAAACCAGGAAGAACAATGTCATTGTGTATCGGAAGCATACTCCTGAGAGAGATCAGTACGTGAGGAATTCAGTCATTCCTATTTCCATATATTTGTATGTCCATATGTGTTCTCTCTTTTTAAATCACATTCTAGACAATGATACTGATTAAAAATTAACTATGATAGTTTTAAATATAACAATTTCCCTATTTAAAAGGTATTTTTTGGAATTTTCAAATTAACCTTCAGAAAAGAAAGCTTAGAGTACATTTATGCTACCATATATGTAACAGCTTCATGTACCAGCCAGTCAATTAAAAAAGTAGAGTCTACTAATCATTACAAAAATATACAAATAAGTGGAAACACCTTTTAAACTTATTTTAAACAATAAAATGACAAGACTAATGCCCAAGTAATGAAAACAATATTGTGTTAATTGATCCCGATATCCAACCAGATCATCTGTTTTTAGACTCTTCCCAGTATAAAAAAGAAATGATAAAATAAAAGACAATGTAAAATAGTAGATGAAAATCCAAAGCATCAGCAATCAGTTACAATTAATAGTTCATATAGAGTGTAAGAAATAGTTTAAGTGGGCTAGCTAAGGGAGAGACGCAGATCCCAAAACACAGTAGACAACACAGAAGCATACATAAGTGTATGTGTACACTAGAGAGGGCTGGCTGGCAGATCTATGGGGAAAGGAGAGACTTTTAAAATAGTGCTGGGGCAGTAAGGTACAACTAGAGAGATAAATGATTATGTATGCCTTCCTGACACAAATTATGTGTCAGTACCAAATGGAGTACTCAAAATCTGAAAGGTAAAATTGTATGACCTATGAAAATAATTGCATAAGACAATATTTATGATATTGGTATAGGTCAAGCTTTCTCAACTGTATCTAATACATGTATACTAGAAAAAACATATCAGTAGATACAGTAGATAGATCCACAGTAAAATTATGAACTTTATCATATGCATGAACACTATAGAAGGAATACAGCAAGCTACAAACTACAGAGTTTCAAACATTGTCTGCTAATTCCATAAATGACAAAGATTGTGTAACTATTGAAAACATAACGAGAAGGCAAATGACAACAAAAACGTGGCAAAGGATATAAACAGAGATTTCACAGAAGGAGAAGCAAGAATGACCAATATGCTTACCTACCACATCAATAACAGGGATATATCATCATTTATTCACCAATAGATGTTCATGTGAATAAAATTATATACCTACATATATAAAAACAGGCACATGACACACATTTGTGAATATATTTATAAAAAATACTTTTTATAATAACATGTTTAGTAAAGTTGTAAAGTATCAAAAACTTCTGGGAGAAATGCATACTAGTGAAACTAACCTTAGAAATATCTATCTCATACCTATCTCATAAAATGAAGATTAAAGATTAATGTACTCCATATCCTGACAAAGCCAATTTTAGATGTATACCCTAGAGAAACTTTTGCATATATGCACCAAGTCATATACAAAGAAATTCATATCAACTTGGTTTATAAAAGCAAAATACTAAAACAATCCATAGGTCCATCAATTATAGAATTGACAAATAAATGTGATATATATTCATAAAAATATTTGCAATGTAGCATAAATGTACTATATACATGGATAAATCTCATAATTATATTCTGGTGAAAAAGCAGGTCACAAAAATTAAATATGGCATGATGCAAATTTTGTTATTGAAAACAAATAAAACAATATCATTGCTAGGAGATATTTATAAACGTACACACACATACCTTTTTGTGTACACCAACATTTGGCTATTCTGGTGTAAGAAATTTTGAATTTTGGCTATTTTGTTTCTATCATTTAATGTCTCTCACCTTACAAATCAGTTTTGATTTTAATTCTACCTTTGGGTTGGCAATATAGCTATTGTGAGACAATGCAAGAACGTTCAGAGGTGAAATGATCATATTATGAGATCTGTCACGTAACCAGTGAATGAATTCACTTGAATGGATTAACTGGGTGGTAACTGTAGGCAGTAACTGTAGGCAGGTAGGGTGTGGTTAGAGATAGTAGCTTACTGAGGCATGTGGGGTTTATATTTTTTCCCAGGTAAACAAGCTCTCTCAACTCCTGGCCGTCATGAACTGAGGTGCTTTCCTCTGCCACACTCTTTAGGCATGATGGTCCTCCTTACCTTGGACACAGAGCTATGCCAACCATGAACTGAACCTCTGAAACCATAAGCCAAAATAAACATTTCCTCTAAGTTGTTCATGTTGGGCATATTGCTGACAGTAATGCAAAACCAAAACCACTGTGGTAAACACTTCTAGGAACTCCCTGTATGTTTGGTGCTAATTTTGACCACAAGTGCAAAGCTTTTGACTTTAATTGTGCAGCTCTGTACTCCTTTGGACATCTCTTTTCTCTTTGTTTATTTCTGACCTGAATTTTTTAAACTGATCTTCTTCTGTGGTTAAACATTTGAACTTTGTAAATTTTTAAACAAATTCTACATAATTTCCTGTGCTTACATTTTATAATGTGGCAAGTAGGCAACTTGGCTTTGAATTATCCCTCTTGAACTTGTGAAAATACTGCCTTGCTTGGCACTTAGAAATTTATAACTTTTTTTTCCTTAGTGTCTTTCCAGTTAGTACTTTATTTTTCCCCAAGTTATTTAAATTATTAGATTTTACATTTATTTGTCTCTGCCAATTTCAACCTGACTTAATTGCTTCTGTTTTGCTGCTCATTTTCTATGGTAATGCCAAACCATTGGTACATTTAAATGCTATTGCTTAGAGACAAGTATAGAAATGCATTTGAATTCCTAACTATAAAGTTATATTACCTCAATAATTCCTTCAAATATAAAATTAGCACCACCTATTGTATTTCATTTACATTGAATAGAAATCTTTTCACATATGTACAGTCGTGGTTTTCAAGTTGGCTATAACTTGAAAACAGATAATATTTTATGCATTGTTTTCCTAATAAGCCTTTACAGCAAGCTGTCACCTTGGTATCTAGCAGTGGACTAGACTATTTTGCTCAATCCAAAAATTATGTTTAAGTATTGGGAATATAGCTTGTTGGCATGTGAGATCCCACTACTTATATCTCCAGCGCTGAAAACCAAATAAAACAAAACAAAAATGCTAATTATGTTTTTACTGAATTCTTGCAGGAAGATCACATTGGTACATGATAGACTCCTCATGTTTTTCACATTGAAATTGCACAGGCATTTTTTTGGGGAGGGTTCCTTTCAATAAGAATTTTAATCTTTAGAATCAGTTTAGTGAATTTTAGAGATTGAGAATAATTGTCCTCAAATCCTTATTTGTTTTTTAGTATGATTATATTGCATTAACTTTACATCGAAGAAAACCTATGAATAAACTTCATATATCTAAGAGGTCAACCATTTTAGTAAATTGTAGTAAATTTTCTGAGGTCTGAAACCAACAAATATCTACCCATCCCTGCCATCTAATATCATTCTCCCTGCCGATTCTTATCAAAGAATCATCAAGATTTTTGAGATTCCTGCAGATACAAAACATTAAGATAGTGATTTTTTGATGCTGTGGTTCACCCATGGATTGACTCTACATGCAAATGATGAAAGGAAGTACGAAATAAGGTTACACTTGTTAATTATAATTAGATACAAACATAATAGCCACAATCATTTTACTTCCAGTTTGTCATACACTCTAAAGTAAAGGTCATCAAAAATTAGTAATCAATCTCTATTGAATTTACATAATATAGATTAGGATGTATTCAGACAGATGTTGTGCCTTGCTAAGCCCAGTTATTCAGGAAAGGGATTAACCTGCATTAGTTCTCTGTGAAGATTGTGATCTGTATGTACACAACAATCTATATTTCAAAAGACTTCTGGATTCATTTAACTTAAAATTGTGTAAAATATGACAGCATAATTTTCTGAAAACTACTTACCATATAATATTATTTTTCTTGATTTTTATTGTTAGCAATAGTATTCAATATAGCATGGAATAATGTTAACATCAACTTCATGAGTAGTCATAAGTGATTGCAAAAGACTCGGTGTACAATCAAAATGCTCTCCAGTCCCCTTTACCTGTCAGGGTGTCTGTTCCTCACTGCTAGTGTGCTTTACTTCCAAAATGCTTAGAAGGTTTAGTTCCCCTGAGGTTCTTTAACCTATGACTCCTTATATTTAAGAATTCTGCATGATAATAGAAGTTTGTTTGGAATCACACATTTGCATGACTTCCACTTCCTTGTCTGGCTTTACCCTCCAATGTTGGAGGGTATCATTTCTTTATAAATCAGAGACACATGTGCTTCTCCATGTTTGTTTTTTGGAAAACTGACAATGATATTTCTTTGCTTATAATATATAGGCACTAAGATGTTCTATCAACTTCAATTCAACTTCACCTGGAGTCTGATGATCATGCATAACCAGGAAATTCAAGAGTAAACTGTTGAATTTTCAGCTAAATATCACTCTTCCCTTAAACCTGACTTACCTCTGTTCGCCAGACTGAGCATCTATTCTTCCTTTGTCACTTCATTATTTTTCAACAATACTTAATCAAAAACACGTATTGTCTTTGTGTGCAGAATCTTGTTTGTAAGGTGTTGTTCTCACTACTCTACTAGACCAATTGCACACCAATGGCTTATGTGGCAGAATGATTTTCATACTACATTTCTCTAAATGGCTAACCAAAGGAGTATGTACTTTTGCCTGAACTCCTTTTCACCATAGTTAGATTTCATCTATCAGTGGAGTGGAGTTTGAAATTCATTTTTGGTGAAACAGTTTACTGAGTTGAGTAATGTTGGAGAAGAGATATACCACTGTTTGGAACCACATCACATTCTCTGGAATGGTAAGTCTTGTGCATCTTTCCAGCATCCTTTGCTCATGAACATCTAGTGCTATATAACATATTCAGTACTTGAAATTATAATAACATCATTCTCTTGGCCCATCAGAACATTCTGGAAAACCCAATACTCTATCATTACTAAAGTTAATTTTTATTCATGTGCAGATTTAATTTTTTTTTAGAATAAAATCTGCATAGTCTATACAGGAAAGTCATTATAATCATATGTTTGCCCTACAGATTTGAATGTAGTTTCATCTACTTCTATGTCATATATTTAAGGTAATTGTTAAATTAAAACATTGGTAATTGTTTTGGTTGTTGACTCTGATATAATGTTGTTGAAGTTCTAAATTAACTTCTGTTCTCATAAGACCTTTTCAATATTGCTTCTCATTTGTCTCTTCTCAGTCTTATTATTATGTCTGTCATTTAACATTTAATTACTATAATCTTCTCCTCAATTAAACCTGTACTTTCTGGAAAAGATATAAACATACATAAATATTAGTGAGATAAATACCTATATTGATGTACATTACCTTGTCCAAAATGATCAGAAGTCAAACTATGGTTTCATTTTCAGAAACAAGCTGAAAGTGAGGTGTTTGAGATTACCACGGGTATATAGAATTGCCTCAAATATATAATTTAAGAGGTGGGATCTTTGGAGATAGCATACTGAAAGAAAAAAATACAAAATAAAAAATTTATAAGACAAAGTTCAAAAATTAGACATATATATTTAAAGATGTATTCAGTTCTTTCTGCTAGAAGAGAAATACAAATCCTACAAACTTTCATTGATTTATTTACATATATATCTATATCTATTACATCAAATATTTCAAAATGTATATAAAGTGGCTTATAATTTTTAAAAGTGGAACCATCCATGTATTTATAAAATAAGTATCCATATAACTATTGTGTATATAGATGTGTCAAAACATAAATAAATTAACTTATGTTATTGATATTATACTGTCAGGGGTGGGCTCTGAGGGCCCCAGAGCCGCACCCTGGTCTGATCTCTAAGATAGCGCCTGGCAGCTTGCCAGACATAGCTGCACTCATAAACAAGTTTTAGGAAGTAATTCTGGTTGGCTGTTGTACATGAGGCGATCCTGGTATCTCCCTGGAGACTATTCCTTGATAGGCTGACTTTCCTGGTAGTCTACTCTCTGATAGGCTGATGTTCTTGATATAAGTCTGAGACTTGCGGAATCAACTCCTTTTGGTTCCTGAGATCAAGAGCTTACGCGTTGTGATTGTCCCCGCAGGCGGTGGGCTATCATATTATATTGTTTTGGTATTTAGAAGTCTGATAACTTCAAGTGAAACTTTTTATACATATAAAGAATTTTTCTGAGGGTTTAGATTATTTCTCAAGATTGCTTTTATATAATATTGTGCTTTTTATGAGAGATTTGAATTGTCCAAAGAGAGTGAAAGTTTAGACTACAGGAGAAAAAATGATCAGGTTTTAGAATTCCCCATTGTCCTGTTTTTCTACCCACCAGCCTCTCAAGTACATTAATTCTCTCTCTCCCTCCCTCTCTCTCTCTTTCTTACATACACATACACACACATAAAGACTTAAATGTACTTAACTTTTATATTTAACTATTAATATTTTTTTTAAATATAGGATGTTTTGGAAATTAAGATTTCAAATTCAAAAGATATTCTGCAAAACTTTTAGAAAATCAATATGGGAGAAACATCAGACTTTTATGCTTAGCAAAGTTGCCAGACTAGAATATAAAAATCCATCTGAAAAAGTTCTTAAACTACACAGATTGCATAACGTATTGTCAATAAGAGGTGTGGAAACTCCCTTTTTTGTTTTTCTTTCATATTTATTTCTATTCCTTGTAAATATGCCCATAATGTGTTTTTCAATAAATATAATGTGCAAATGAAAATCATTTATCCTAGAAATTCCTACACTATTACAATAAAACTAAGTAAATACCATTGATGGGATTAAAATTGATATCCAAGAGACAGGTTCCCACCCACACTGAGGTATAATATACACAGAGATCTCACAATGGTTTAATGTTGAAATATTGATAAGACATCATGGAAAGGTTTTTCTTACTTTGTTTCTCTTACTCATTTAATAGAGGTCTTCATTTTAACATGTCTTATTCATTGCACAAAAGTTTAGGAAAAGCAGGATTATTAGGTGTTACATCTATTTATGATATATTAGGAAAAATATTCATGGAAGATTAAAACTATGAGGGAAATACTTAAAGATTGAAGGGAAAATACATTCCAACTTATTAGGCAAGTAGTGAATTTTAGAGCAATTCCAAATATCTCCAAATATATAATATTTTTCATTCTGTATTGACCATGTGGGATAAGTATCACTATTTTATTTTTAGTGTTCAGAAACTTGAAATTCAAGGTGTTTTTAAAGTCTCAGAGATAAAGCTGTGAAGTCAACTCTTGAATATATTTGTTTTTACAAAAAAAAAAAAAAAGAGGAGGAGAAGGAGGAAAGATGGAGAATCTTTTTGACCTCAAGTACACTGAAAGTAAAATGGATGTAGATTTTTGAGTAATGTACTCACTATACAAAAAATAAATTCATATAGTGAATGAAGTCTCCTCAGAATTGGTAAAGAAAATTACAGAGAATTAAGTGTTCACAAATGGTCACAATTACTGAAGAAATGATTCTAGAATGACCCATTAGAAGTGGCTACCAATAAAATACAGAATGGACACAAAAAGAGAGCTGCCACCTCTGAGGGTGACGCTAGATCTGAGTTTAAAATCGCACTTGATTTGAGGAATATGGAAGTAGAACCAGGAAGCTTCTGTGTTTCCTAAACTGACATTCTACACCCAAGAAGCTAAAGAACAGACATGACCTGATGCTGCAGACAACCACCATATTTCTAAAACATTGCCCAGTAATAAAAGAAAAAGGAAAAAAAAAAAAAAAAAAAGCAGAGAGAAAAAAGAGAGAAGAAACAGTGGATGGGAGGGAAATCTAAAACGTGTATACATCTTGTTACACCTTCTTAATGTTATATACATGCATCCAAATGACAGAATTTAATTATTATTCTGATTCCTAACTCTAAAATATCCTCGACAACCTTTCCAAAGAGGACAATGAACCAGATACTCCATGAACTTATCAACAACATCCTCCAGAGAGAGAAAAAGTAAGAGTACAATCATGCTTTTAAAGTATAGCAGGAGAAAGAGATACCAGTGTAAAGTACATATAAAATACTGGAAGAAAAGAAACAAACAAACTGAGAATAAGTGTAATGCTATTAAGAGTAGTACTTTTCCTTCCAGAAAAGTTACTGTTTTTGAGAACATGGGAGATACACTGAATAGTTTCAAAAACTTGGGATAAAATAAGGTAAAATAAGATAAGGTAAATACATACATATTTTAGGTTACTGTTGACTTAAAAATAATTTCACTGATCTATTAAAGGTAGCAGGTAGATTTTAGAAGTTTTTAATTTTTTAAGAAATACCAAACTAAAGAATTATGGAAGTTGTTGGCATCTTTTTATTGAAAATATATTTGAGAAAATTGCTAGGCAAAAGAAAAATAGCTGTTAGAGATCCAACAAAGCAAATAAGAAGTAGAATAATTGTTAGAATGAGAGCCTAGTAAAGGAAGAGGAATTTCAAATAAAAAAATAGGTCTTAAAAAAGAGGAAAGAAGCATCTTTCTTTTAACTAAGATGGAGGTCAAAAAGCATAAAATGGATAATAAGACATAAAAGTGTTGAGATGTAGTAAAGAACATTTGAAATAGTCTGATGTCCTTTTGGGTTAGTCTCAGAAGGTGAAGGTTGATACTTTGTATAGGAATTGTGGAAACAAAGAGTTGAAGATAATGGAAAAGCTAGGATGTGGGGAACTGCTGAAAAGTCCACTGAAAACAGTAGGGAAAAAAATGACTAGCAAACATTCGGTTGAACCTAGATAAAATAGGTTGTGTGATGATTTTATTTATTTCTCACATTTAGAAACAGATTGGGTGAAAATTGGTGGCAACATAGTTGATTGTTAGTACAAAACAGTCGTGAAGCTGTGTAATAGATTTGGAAATTAAAAAAGGGTCAAGAAAAATGATCATGGAAAACTCTACTGGAGTGAGTGAAGGAGAGAAGTAGAGGTGGGTTTTGGTCAGAGAGTAAACTACAAATTTGAGACCTTGGGTGATGGATGAGATGAAACTGGTCATTCTACCACAGGACTGAAAATACAGTAAAATGTTAGACTAATTAACTGGAAAGATACAGTAATGGCAATAGATTTTCACAATAGATAGAACATTTTGAAAATGTGTATAGAATAAAATTATGAAATTGGAGTTAAAAATCGCTAAAGAAGTTCATATGAAGTCATATGCCTCAGTAGGCATGAAAACTCAGTTAAGGTAGGGCTCATTGTGAGTGAACCACATCCTTTGGAGTAGTGCATTTTGAAAATCTAATTCTAACATATATTTTAAATTTTTAAATAATAGGTCATGATTAGTATTAATTTTCTGTTCATCTTCATTGTTGTACTGTCATATTTAATTCAATATTATTAGGAAATTGCTATAGTGAAGACTGTTGAGAACTATTACCAGATATAATAATAAATCAGCCAATTAAAATTCTATAAAACATATTTCTTTTATTTTTCTTTGCAATACTAAGATTGATTAGACATTTTAACATACACTTATTAAGTTAGCTATGTCCTCACTTTCAAAAAGAACACAAATCTTTCACTGAGATTTCTCCAGTGTCTGGAAATAAATTTAATTTTTGCTGTTAATGTAATCATCTGTAGTTATTCTTCAGGTGATTATATTATTTTAGACTGGTAGTTCATAACTTTCAAACTTATAGGAATTTGAAGATATTATTCTATCTAGGTCACTTTCTTCAAATAAGAATGCATTTAAATTAATGGTGTGTCTCATTTCACTATGAAAAGCTTTTTCATTGTTCTTTATCTATACTCCAAAGAGAAAGGGGGGGGGGGGGTGGGATATAATTCAGACTCTCCAACAGTCATTTGGGATCATGAATATGTCTATGTCTAAAATGTATACTCTAAAAACAAGAGGTGTATGTTAAAGTCTTGGAGAAATTATAAAACAGTTGAGAAAATATTGTTGAATGTATATAGGATTTTGCTGACTTAAGACAAAAATAATTTGTCCAGAAATTTTTCCATAATGTTATATATATTTCCAAAACTTTTCTATATTTTAGACCACAGAAAATTGTGGATGGAATTTAATTTGTTAATTTAGCAGTGTCAGAACAAGTAGTAGGTATCCCCTTATATTTTAAACTCCATGCATGCCTCAGTTAGAGGCTGAAATTTATGTGAGTTGGGAGCATCTGGCTTTCCTTCTCCACCACCAGTTCAAAGTTAGGTTTCATGAGATATTATTACTCAATGAATGGTAGTTCCAGAAATTTCTGTTATTCAAAGTTAAGAGGATTATGATAAAATAAAAGAACATGCAAATCAGCAAATTTTATCTATCAGTTTTTGGTTAGTGCTAAAATGAACAATAAATCAATAAATACCATAGAATGATAAAAAAAGATCTTCATTTTATTTTCTTTTAATAATATTGCCAGAAACAGCCTCAAAGAAGCAGAGACTTGAATAAAGTGAAGGAGTGATCAGACTCCTGGAGGTGAGTCTTCCAGCCAAAGAGTTGAAAACAGTAATTGAAGTCCCTGAAGTATCAGCAAGGTTGGTCCCAGGAAGGAGATTAGTAGTGCATGTGATGGAGAAATGCCAGAACCAGGATAGAGGGACAGAGGCAGACTCACACAGGTTTGTAGAGCTTGGAAAGGAATTTAAATTTAAGCCCTTGCAGGATTTTTATCAAAAGGTAGATAAGGTGTGGCTTAGACTTATTTAGTGAAAAACAAATAAATGATAAACCAAGGTGTGAAATGTGTTACAATATTTATTCTAAAATGAACAAGAAAACAAACATAATCTTTTCAGGTGTGCATCTTAATATGGGCAGGGAAAGGTGAGACATAACCAGAGGGCATAACAAGATGCTGATATTTGATGAAAAGTTCTGTGGACACAGAGGTTGGGAAAGGGTTACACTACCTGTAATGTAAATGGTATTATCTGTTGAAGTGAGACCATATTGTTTTTGTGACTTCAAAATCATCAAAGAATAATTGTAAACACAATGTAAATATTTCATATCATAACAATAGTTGAAGAAGTAATACAACAAAGCAGAAAATATTAAAAGGGTAATGTTCAGAATCTTGACTATAATTTGAAAAAGCAATAAAGTGAAATAATTTTTACATCTGAAAGCTAGTATTTATATAATGTTGATTACAGTGTCCCAACATTTAGGAATCATGTATTTGATCCCTGAAAAACAAATCATGTTCAAAATTCTTAATTTGCAGTTGAGTCTAAAAGCCTTGAATTACTGAGAACCTCAGTACCTCAGTACAAAATGACATTTTTTGGTTCTGTGACTTGAGAATTGCATATAATATTTGTTATTCTACCATCAGGAAAAAAAAAAAAAGATGACATTTCTCTGTCTCATGGGATTGATATGAGGATTAATTATATAATGCCACTTGGAATTGACACAAGGATTAATTATATGATGTTTATAAAATGTTTTGAAGATTAAAAGTGCTAAGTATTATTATGCTTATTACTTCATCACTGACTCAACTGTGTTCATAAAGGACTTAATCTATTACTTGGCTAGCAATCAACATTTCAAATCATCAAGCACTGAAAATAGCTTCAATTCTTTAGCAGATAGGGCCTAAAATAGTTTCCTTTGAAATGATCTCACTAATAGCAAGAGGTCCTTTTCCTATCTTTTACTCAATCTGATATCTCCCTAGAAGATTATTCAATCAGATCTCAAGTACCCTAAGTGATTTCTCCAGTGATTAATTCATTTTGTCTAATAAATATTGCTTTAACATAATGCCTATGAATGCATCAAATGTTTCAAAGAATGTTCAAGGAAGCCTGTCAATTTTAAAGCTAGTATTTAAGAAAATAATGTAATTTTGAATTATATTACTACGGATGTATTTTCTATTAGATCTTCAAACTTAATTCAGACAAATTATCTCTGCATTCCCAATGATAACTTTATCCTAAAATAACTTCCTCACTAACTCTTTTACCTATTCAAATATAAATCCTACCTCCATCTCATTGCTTCTTAGACGATGAGTTTAGGTAATGCTTTAGAGTCCATATTAATGATAAGAGACTACAAAATTTAAACATCATATTTTAAAAACTGTAAAAATAATCATTGACAATATTCTGTCATATCCCATGTTATACAATAAAATGGGGTAAAATATGCTATACATTTATATCAGATGAAAGTAACAATTGAATAAATATCAAAAATGAATCCAGATTCAAGATATTTGGATACTTTTTCCCTTCCAAGATTATAAAGATTAATTGAATTGTGGTAGTTAAAATCTGCATTTCTGCTATCTTCCTGTTATGGTTAGATATGAAGTAGACATGAAAAGCTCATGTGTTAGAGAATGCAAGAAATTTCAGAGGTTAAATGATTGGTTTATGAGAGTCTTAATGCGTGAATTGATTCGATAGGGATTAACTGGGTGGTAGCTATAGGTAGGCAGAGGTGAGTCACTGGGGGCAGTGCCTTTGGGGTTATATTTGGTCCTTAATGAACTGAGCTCTCTCTCTGCTTCTTGATCACCATGTCCTGAGCTGCTTTCCTCTGCCATCCTCTTCCAACATGATGTTATACTTCACCTCAGGCCCAGAGCAGTAGAGTCAGCCGTTTATGCAAGGAGACCTCTGAAACCATGTGCCCCAAATAAACTTTTCCTCTTCTACATTGTTCTTATTAGGTTATTTGGTAACGGTGATGAGAAAATATGACTTAAAAATTTCCCCATAAGGTTTCAATTTGAATGATTTACTCTAATATTTTATTTGCATTGACAGATTTTGCAATTTAAAATATTATTAAAGAGACATAGCTGTTGAAAATTTCTTCAGTATTTATCACTTTACATTAGCACATAATTTTGTCACACATTTAATTGAATACTACATTGTAAAATGCATATTTTTAAAAGAATATTTGCTCATCAGATACCATTTGTTCTTTCATGTCCCGTTTTACTCTCAGATTTGTTAGTGAAGTTTATAGAACTAGTGTTAATACATTTGCAATGCAATATAGTTTGACATTACATAGTAAATAAACATACAGCCTCTTTTTAACAAAGACGTTATACAAAGACAGTATCTGTTAATAGGATTTAGTTCCACAGTGGCAAATAAAGTAAGAGAAGGATTTACATCTGCTTTATATGTTAATTGAAAGTTTTATGGATATTGATTGCTGAATTTCTAATATGGAATGGAAAAATGACAAGCATATAAGATTAGAAAATATTTTGATCCTTATTAGGGTGTATATTTTACAAAAACTTGAGACTAAAAAAGACATATTTAGAGGATGGTTGTGACTTTACAGAATTTATGAACACTACAACTGTATTTTAATTTTATTTTTCAAATGTGATTAGAGAGTTAAAGAACCTTGGGAATATTGTACAGGAGCCAGAGTTTTTAGGAAGTGATATTAAGGTATGAAAATATAGTAAAGATTCACTTAAAATACATTCAGGATAAAAGGTAGAAAACTTCAACATTTAAGGAAGAATAGTAGTAGAGAAACAAAGTCATCTGAGAAATAAGGGTCTTTCAGACATCATAAAATTAGGTTACACAAAAAGCATGAAAGGAAGGTAATTTGAAGAAATCATGGTTAGCAGTGTCAAATGATACAGAAAAGTCCAGTCACATGATTGGATTGTTTATGCTCCCCCCAAATTCATATGTTGATATCTTACCTCCTAATGAAATTATATTAGGACACAATGCTGTTGGGAGGAAATTAATCCATGGGATTGGGGTGTCCTTAAAAAGGATTAGTACCCTAATAAAAGGGATCCCAGATTGCCCACCCTTTTACCATGCGGGTACCTCCTACAGTCTACAGTCTATATCCCAGAACACGGTCCTAATCAGAACCCAATCAGGCAGACACCATGCTCTTCCAGTTTCAGAAAGGTGAGATGTAAATATGTTTTGTTTGTTTTTATGGTACTGCAGACTTGAACTATCCATCAACAACTCTGGGTCAAAGAAGATTACAAGAGAGAAGTCCAATCTATCAGTAGCGATTACACAAAGTTGTAAAGTTATTACAGGTGAGGCTGGTAGAGCTGTGGCAGTATTCAAATTTGGGTCAAGGTACTCATACAGAAAAACAATTTGAACGATTTAGATTTGAAGAAAGCAAGACTGCATCCTGGACTAGTTCACTGAAGATAGGAAATCAGGGATAAGATGAAATGAAAAATATTCACATACAATCAAGAAAGATTGTTAAAAATCCTTCTATATTTCCTTCCCTACATGTAAGCTTAGCATGTAATTTAGAGGACTGAAAGCATCAACATGGAAATATTACTGAATATGATTAGAGTTTTAATCTAACATGACTAAGAAATAACTGAAAATAACACAAATTATAGGAAATGATCAAGTTTTTCTGTTGCTGTGCATCAGACAAAAATCACATACACAAGATATAAAACAAATTCAGTTATGGAAAAATACATTTATACTGTTTAAGGCATCTGGGTTTGTAACTGAAATATATCCACCAAAATTTACTTCATAATTTCATCAAAATTATTTTAGAAAACATACTTTCATAATGTTGGTAAGGAATTTGCAGGAAGAGCTGATTAGATCTAGATATAGCAAAGTGGCCTTATTTCCAAACTTTAAGGGACTGAACAGACACTTAACAGAGAAGTCAACAAATATTTGAAAAAAATCTTCAACATCTCTTGCTATTAGAGAAATACAAATTAAAACTACACTGAGATTTCATCTCACTCTGGTCAGAATGGCAATTATCAAGAATACAAGCAACAATAAATGTTGGCAAGGATGTGGGGGAAAAGGTACACTCATGCAGGACTGGTGGTATTGCAAATTTGTGCAACCATGATGGAAAGCAGTATGGAGATTCCTTAGAAAATTTGGAATAGTACCACCATTTGACCCAGCTATCCCACTCCTCAGTTTATACCCAAAGGACTTAAAATTGGCATACTACAGTGACTCAGCCACATCAATGTTTATGGCTGCTCACTTTACAGTAGCTAAACTATGGAACCAACCTAGGTGCCCTTCAACAGATGAACAGATAAAGAAAATGTGGTATGTATAAACGATGTAATCCTACTCAGCCATAAAAAAGAATAAAACTATGGCATTTGCAGGTAATCATGCTAAGTGAAATAAGCCAATCCCCAAAAAAACCAAAGACTGAATGTTTTGTCTGATATGCAAATGCTAATTCACACTAAGGTTGGAGAGTTAGGGAAGAATAGAAATCCATTAAATTAGACAAAGGGGAATGAAGGAAAGGGAGAGGCAATGGGAATAGAAAAGATAGTAGAATGAATTGGACATTACTATCCTATGTACATATATGATTATATGACCAATGTAATTCTACATCATGTACAACCAGAAGAAGGAGATGTTATACTCCATATATGTATAATATGTCAAAATTATTCTAATATCATGTATAACTAATTAGAACATATAAAAAAAGAATGAAGGGTGGGAGGGGTGGGGGGGAGGGGAAAAATATAATAAACATCATTACCCTATGTAAACGTAAAAAAAAATAAATAAATAAATTAAAAAAAAAAAAAAAAAAAAAAAAAAAAAAAAAAAAGAATGAAAAGAGCCTCATAGTTTCAGCTTTGGTCATGTGACAGCCTAAATTCATGTACAAGTGTATCAATTTACATTTCATAATAGTTAATCCAGGTAAGAGAGTCATATTGAAATCCACATACAGGATATGATTTAGCAATGTCAAAGCACCACAGCACTTAGTATTCCAAACCAGTGTCACAGCCCAAGGGTTTAATCAAGGTTACGTATGATTTGGTACAATAAACTTGAACATTTGTGTAATCATCTATTCTTTATTAACCTACAATAACAGAGAAACAGAGCCTCCAAGGGCTTAAGCCCTGTCGAAGATAATATTAACCTAAGAGCTGATTCTCCAGCTTTCATCTTTCTCTTCTGTGTCTATGCTACCTGGACACCAAAGGTAAAGTTTCATGTTTTACTACAGCTGCTAATTTTAGTTGATGTTTATCACATTTTCTTAGGTCCTTTCCTGGTGATCCATTTGTTCCTCTGAGTATTACATAGCTCACAGTTTTCATCACTTCCCATTTCTCTGGGAAAAATGGGTTACATTTTACTCTAATAAAGATCTACTTATGTTAATCTAAACTCACTTGTACTTCAAATTTTCTGTGATCTCCCTAGTTGTGTGCTATTATCAAATATGTATTACTGTAAAATTTAAGCCCCTAGAAGGAACAGAAATACTGCTATGACATTTGCAATAATCCATTTATTTACTCTTCAATTTCTTAAGTATCAAAATAACCCTAAGATTTATGAGGAAAGGAAATAAACTTGGGTTATTTTCACTTATTTTTTCCCAGAGAAATGAAAAACTAACCACCAAGAAACAGCATGTAAGCTAGCTTATCATATACTTCAAAATTTGTTGTTGTTTTTTTTTTTATAACACTGCTTCAAATCCTTATTATTTCTGTAGATTTCAAAGTATATGTGACCGAAATTGCCAGGCCAATTTATCTGAATGATCCTTAGGTATTCAGTCCTGCAGATTATCAAAGAAGAATGAGAAGACAAATAAAATATGCTGCACAACTTAGGCAGACCCGACTGCAATTTTAGAAATTCATGCTAGAGCCCTCTAATCTGAATCAAGCTCTGTACTGCTCATCTTATTGAAATATTCACCACATTTTAGAGAGCAAACAGGGGTTGTTTTGTTTCTGTTTCTGTCTTATAAACATTTCTGTGTTTATGAAGGAAGTGCAGAGAAGTGGATGTTCTCTGGTGCTTGTTGAGAGTAGAGTTCAGAAATCCCCTTCAGATCACATACTCACACACCCTCATCAGATCTGCACCTTGTAGGTGTGGGCTCCTCTATCTACAGTGTCATAAATCTGTGACCTCTCAGAAGCATAGATGCTGAAATCCAGAAACCAATAATTCTGTGTTCTGGAAGTGCAAAGAAAGGCAACAGTGAAAAAGAGATGTTTGGGACAGAATTGGAATGAGAAGTCCCCTCTCATTTACCTGTCATAATGCCAACAATTGGGTGGTCAGAGATGAGTGTTTTCATAGCCAGCCAGCTTTTACTGCAGCAGTGAACTGAACTGTAGTTCAATTTTAACAGCTATTAATGACATATTAGTTATTTTATGGATCTCAGAAATGCCACTTTAAATGTATTTGCTTTAATTGAGCTACAAATTGTGTATTGAATAGCAAAATGTATGCATACTTTCTTTTCATAAATACATAAATAGCTAGTATTTACACACCTACAATATAAAACACATAAGTTTTTATATATTTTTCTTTCTCTATTTTTTTCCCTGTGGTCCAAACATCAGTATAAGAATTTGGATTTAACCTTGCAGTATACAAATGAAAGAACTCATTGATTTATAAGTATAATATAAACTAAAATTTATCTTCCACCAAAGCAATAAAAGGAAGTCATTGCTAAAAATTACATGTGAAGAGAAGCAAGCAATGAGATTAATGAGATTAAAGAGTTTGCAGACTATACAGTCAGTTCTGTTGAAAAATGAGCACTTAGCAATTGAGAATATATTGAATTTGGAGACACAATTTGAACACTTGAAAGGGGAAACAATTGCTAAGTTCAAATGTAAATAACCTACACTTGAAGACAGATTTTAATTTATAAATATATAAATTATAATGAAAGCATTTTGTCTTTGAGATTCCCTTTTTGACTGGTCCAGCCTTTCAAAAGAAGTGGGTACACAGTGCATCCTCTTATAAATCCACTATATGGACTTACCCACTTCATGGAGCCCACTGATCTGTAGAATCTGCCGAGTATAGTACTTCCTGGGAACATCTCCTATATCCTTTTGGCCCCAGGAGCCTTGTCTCTTTTGAGTCTTGTTCCACTGTAGATTTGAATAAGAAATCGCCAAATTCTTCCACAATAACATATTTTCTCAAAATTTTCCATGTATTCATTCTTATAGGAAAATTTATATTTGGAAAATATATACTTAATATTCTTTAAAACATCCTTCTTACCTCTAGGTATATAGAAAAGTACATAACACTAGAGTTCACATTTGTTTGTAAAATGTTCAGAGCTTTTCAAACACATACAGAGAAAGGAATTGACAGTAGTTACTGCATCATCATGTGTATGACATATGTATACTACTTTATAGCTTATGTAAAGCATACAGGATGCAAATAAAATAAGCACTAGTGCTGACTACATGTAGGTCTGTGTGTGTGTAGTGGAAAGTGGAGATGAAAATCATCATTGTGAGCATGTTTAATGCCAGATGTAAAACTCTACAGGTAAACCAGGGTTATTAAATGGATTCAAGCATGGAGAGTCATGATTATGTTTTCACATTGTCCTATACATGGCTCCAACCCCCCCACACACAAATACATACACACACACACAAATAATTTTCTGAACCAGGTTTGGAAATGTGCAGGTATACAGAAATGAAGATCCAGGATAACAGTCAGAACTATTTTTTTACTATTAGTCGGCAGGGAGAAAAGACAGCCTTTACAACAAATGGTACTACAAATACTGGATATTCATATGTAAAAGATTGAAATAGATCCCTATCTCTCACCCTGCACAAGTCAAGTCAAAATGGATCAATAGCTAGAAATTAGATCAGAAAATTGGCAAGTACTAGAAGAAGACATAGGGTCAAAAACCCATCCCATAGGCTTATTGAGTGGCTATCTCAATAGGACTCCTAAAGTTCAGGAAACAGTAACAAAAATTAATAAAGGAGACACTATCAAATTAAAAAGCTTCTGCACAGCAAAGGAAACAAAAGTATGAAGAGAGAGCCACAGAATGGGAGAATATCTTTGCCAGCTATTTCTCCAACAGAGGATTAATATTCAGAATATATTAAGAACTCAAAAACTTAACACCAAAAAAAAAAAAAACAAGCCAATTAATAAATGTGCAAAAGAATGAAATAGACATTTCTAAAAAGAAGAAATGCAAAGGCCAACAAATATATAAAAGAAAACTAACATCTTTAGCACTTAGGAAAATGCAGATAAAAACTT
The DNA here is from genome assembly GCF_902686445.1 of Sciurus carolinensis. NCBI lineage: Eukaryota > Metazoa > Chordata > Mammalia > Rodentia > Sciuridae > Sciurus > Sciurus carolinensis. The sequence continues at coordinate 96,452,091 of NC_062224.1, forward strand.
TGCTGAGATTTTTATCTCACTGTAGTTAGAGTGGCAATCGTTACAAATAGTATTACAAGTAGTATGAAATGCTGGTGAGGATGTGAGGAAAAAAGAACACTTTAGACTGTTGGTAGAAATGTAAATTAGTACGACCCTATAGAAATCAGTAAGGTGGTTTCTCAAAGAATAGGATTGAATAGGATTGGAATCACCATATGACCCAGGTATCCCACTCCTTGGTATTTTTGCAAAAGAACTAAAAATCACAATACATGCATACCAGTGTTTATAGTAGGACAATTTAAAATAGCCAAGTTATGCAAGCAGCCTAGGTAATTTGTCAAAAGACAAATAAATAAAGAAAATGTGGTGTATATACATAGTGGAGACTTATTCAGCCATAAAAAAAGAACAAAATTTTGTTTGCAAGAAAATGAATGGAATTGGAGAACATAATGTTGATTGAAAAGGTCAGACTTGGGAAGTCAAGGGCAGAATGTTTCCCTTCATATGTGGACATTTAAAAAAGTATAAAAGAGATCTCATGGAAATAAGAAGAACAGAATAGAGAAGAAAAGGATAAATGGGAAGAAAATGGGAGGTATTGGGGAATGAAATTGATCAAATAATATTGTGTACAAGTGCAAATATGTCACAAAATCCTACTATTATGGTGTTATCATGATGCATCAATATATAAAGAAAATTCAAATGATTTTTTTACAAAAGAACTTGGCATTTGGTGGAAATAATTTGAATTTTTCACAAAGCTTTGTTGATTGTGATATATTATTTTCTTTCACATGTCTTTAACATACACACACAAACACACATATAATGGTAGTTCTACTTCTCAGTAATTATTCCACATATACAGAACTAATTAAACTAGATCATCACTTTATTTGTATTATTTGACTTGTACCAAACTATTTCTTTTATCAATTTGAAAATAACCAAATACCATATTTTCTTTATAAAAACATGCATTTGTTCAGAAGATTTTATCCTAGGTGATACATTTCAGATCAAGAGATCTTATTGTAGTAAACATAAAACCAGTCAGTTATTTATATAAGGAACTCCAGTTTTGGTCCATGCATATTAATTGGCTAAAATTTCTAGTCGTCACCAATAATTTGACTTATTAAATTGATACCTAATATGATGCCATTTAGATGTATAAATAGGTTTTACATAAATTATATCAATGATTATCTTAATAACCTATTTAATTGTCACAGTAAATCCCAGACACCTTGAGAGGTATTTCTTATTCTATTTTAGGCCAACTTTCCCATGTGAATTTTCACTCTCTATAGTTAAAATAATTTCCTCTGTGACTTCAGCATCCTGTATGCTAACAGGATGTGTCATCTCATCATTATTTGAAGAAGTTCCTGTGATGCTTGATCTCACTGGTTGTTATAATTTGGAGTATTCCCACATGTCTCAAGTATTAAAGGTGTCATCACCAGCTTGCCATATTATTTGAAGGTGGTAGAATCATAATAGAAGGAAATTAAGTCATTGGGGTGCATCCTGGAAGGGAATGTTGGGATAGAACCTAGTCTTTTCCTCTCTTCCTCTCTCTGTTCCCTGACTGCCATAAGTGAGCAAATTTGCTCCATCATGCACTCTCCACCATGGTGTTTTGACAGTCCACAGGCCTAAAAACATGGAAACTAGTTATCATGGACCAAAATCTTTGAAATCATGAGTTAAACACACCCTTTTTCTCCTTCCAAATAGTTTGTCTCTGGTTTTTGTCAAAGCAACAAAAAACTGACTAACAAACTGACTTTAGAATTAGACTGCCTCTGCATGAATCTGTTTTTCTCCCCACCATCTGTTTCACTGTGTCTAGGTTAAGTTTAATTAAGAGTTCCCATGGTTCAGTTTTTCTTTTTCCTTAAAATTGGGAAATAAGAACCTACAACAACAGGATTTTGTATGAATTTATGTATAAAAAGCATGTAGAAAACTATCAACAGAAGTAAACATTCAAATCATGATTTGAAATTATTATCAACATGTTTAAATAATTCTACCTCAATTTTATTTCATTTAATTATCATTCTCATTCCTTCAAAAATAAAATTTTAAAATACTAATTTATACTTACATCTCTCTTTGCCTTAATTTTTCTTAATTTTATTTTATAATAATTTTCAAACTTAGATTGACAACGATATTACTGAGAATATTCATAAATCCCTCACTCAAATTCACTAGTTGTTAACACTTTGCCATGTTTACTTTAACACTCATTCTCACTCTAACATAAACTGGTACTTTATTTGTTTATTTTTTACACGAAACACTATCAATGTCTTTAATTTAGTAAACACATTGTTTTAATTATACATGACAGTAGAATTATTTTGACAGAGTATATAAAAATAAAGTATAGCTTACTCTATTAGGCTCTGACTTGTATGGTTGTACATGATGTGGAGACACCTTGGTCGTGTATACAAATATGAGGCTAGGAAAGTTATGACCAATTAATTCTGTCCTTCCTATTCCCCTCCCCCCCTTTCCTTTGTTACCCTTCGTCTAGTCCAACCTATTTTAAATTCCCCTCCTCAATCTCCCTTGTTTTTGGTTAGCACAAATCAGAGAGAATATTTGACTTTTGGTTTTTTGGGATTGGCTTATTTCACTTAGCATGATATTCTAATTCCATCCATTTGCAAACTGGTACATTTTGACCAATTTTATGCTATTATACACTCTTTATTTCTAATTTAGTTGAACAAGACAAAATTTTCTATTCTATTCCTCTTTTTGCACAGTAAAAGAGTCTGAAAGCAATGATTACTCATTAGTAAAGAGGAGATATTCCCCTGTGTGAAATAATGTTGTGTTACCTTTTTGTTGCTGTGAAAAAATACTGGACAAGAACAATTTAGAGAAAGAAAAGTTTATTTGGCTCACAGTTTCAGGGTCTAGTCCTTGGTAGGTTGAGTCCATTGGTCTGTGCCCCTGGTGAGGCAGAACATAATGGCAGAAAGTCATGGGGGAGAAAGGCTCCATTTCTGGCAGTCAGGAAACAGGACAGACAAGGGGTTACAGGAAAGATGATCCTTTCCATGGCATGCTTCTAGTGATCTACCTCCTCCAACCATGCTCCAGCTGTCTACAGCTACCATCCAATCTTTCCATTCAAACTAGGATAAATTGATTAGGTTATAGTTCTAAAAATGCAGTAGCTTCACCCTCAAACCTTCCTGCATTAACACTGGAACTTTTGGGGGACATTTCATAACTAAACCATAACAAGTGTATTCAGAAATCTCCCTGCCTTACCCCATTATATTCTTGTCTTACTTTTTCCACGTAAGATATCATATATTAACTACTTTATAAGTATATGATACAGTGAACAATATATAGATACATGTTTCATGTTGGAATACCTTGAAATTATAAAATTTATATTGATTTTTCTGACTGTAATTTAATACCATAAGATCTTTTCCACCTTTTGCCCCAAATTTTACTCCCCTCTTTTATAGTGAGAAAACTCATTCCCAGTATCAGAGTTTTTATTTTCATTTCCTCTATTCCAAATGGTTATAGCATTTATATGCCAAATACTATAAAGAAACCATTATTAAAAAGAATTCAGGATTATTTGTTAATTTTTATCTTTTGAGTGAACACATAGAATCTAAATATTGTATTCAAATTTACTTGCATCAGATAGTCACTATTTTTAACACTTTTTTATGTCGAAATAATTATAAACCCACAGAAAGTTACAAAAGTAATGTATACGTTTCAGTATATGTTTCATACAGTTTAAGAGTATCATCATATGTAATTATGCATAATGTCACAACAAAAAATTCACATTGATGCAACACTGTTAACTAGACAACAGACCTTACTCAGACTTACCTATTTTTACATGCATTTAATTTATATATTCCCTTTTAACGGAAGAGTAGTTCTGACTTTTATCCTTACATGCAATTAACTTACCCAGAGAAGGCCATTCCTGCTTTGTCTGGATAGAGATGGATAACATGGATGTATAATTTTTTTCTTTTTTTCTTTCTTCCTTTTTTTTTTTTTTTTTTGGTACCCAGTTCATTGAACTCAGGGGCACCTAACCACTGAGCCACATCTCCACTCTTTTTTTGTATTTTATTTTGAGAAAGGTTCTCGTTGAGTTGCTTAGGGTCTTACTAAGTTGCTGAAGCTGGCTTTGAACTCGTGATCCTCCTGCCTCGGCCTCCAGTGACCCTGGGATTACAGGCGTAAGCCACCTACCCGGCCACATGTGTACTTTTCAAACTGGTTTAACTGTATTTACATGACCTTGACACTGGACAGCTTCCTCTTTTGATCCTTCTTTCCTTAATTTCTGAAACATTGCTCCCCTTTTGTCAGTCCTTTTCTAAGTTTTCTTCTTTCATCTGCCCCTTGAATATCAGGATCTCTCCACTTTATATCTCTGGCAGCTGTCCCCTTTCCTTACATTATTGACAAAAGTAAGAATTTAATATACCATTATTGAATTAATAAATTAAAAATTTTACCTTTGCGGAACACTCTTTTGGAATATTTATGGTTGTTACTAAGTCTTAAAGTAGATTTTTTTCTAACACTATCAATTAATATTCTCAATATAAAAATGCAGTCCTCAAAATTAGAGGTGATAGGACAAAGACAAGCTGAAAGAGATTTTCTCCTTCAATAATTACTTTAATTCTGAGCGTTTTTCATGAAAACAATCATAAAGCATTCTGAAAAGGTTTGTATTATTTCAAGATCACTGTATTATTAAGGCTCCTATTACTCTGATTTTATAAAGCCACTGGTTTCCAAGCATTATCTATCTGATTTCTGTATTTTAAATTTATAGCATAATGAAAAAGACTACATAAAAGAAAAAAGCAAGGTGAAGAGGTGAGAAAGGTGGGAAAGAGAAAAGAGAGAGTTCAAAAGCCATTTTTGAGATTAGTTGGGAAGTGGAATCATTTTATAATCTATCTGCTCTTGAAATATGTGGAAAACTACATAATTACATAAGTGCTTAGAGCAAGTACTATACATATATCATCTATTTCATGGAACAAAATTGTTATTGCTTAAATATTAGAGCATATTCCTATAATACAAAAATAGAAATTATCTTTTGCTGATATGAAATACATTGTATACATTGATTTACCAGCATATTAGACACTCCATGCTTACATATTATATTTTTAAGAAAATATTTTTGTTACTAAAGCTTTTTATGCAAATATCAAAGTATACTATTTAGTCATTCAAGGAGAAATAAAACTATGTATGTCAAATTGATACATTCATTCTCTGTAAGAAAAAATACATAAGAGTTAGAAGACTTCTATAAAGCTAAGCACAAATGTGAAGGTATTCATTAAAGGTTGCTATTAATTACAAAGTTTAAAAGATGACCAATGAAAGTCATCAAATGATACAAGTAAGCATCAATTATGAATATTGTGTATAAAAATGTGTTAGAAATATGCTTAAGGATTCAAAGAAAGAGGATTTATTAGCTCAAAATTCCAAATGCAAGTGAATCTGAAAAATCATACAACAACAAAAACTGATGAAGTGCCACTGTGGAAAAGAAAAAATTATTATGCACTATGTTTTGTAGCATGTTTGCTTTTAAATATGAATTTGATTATATATGTTGAGTAAATAGAATAATATCTGTATGGACAAGCTTGTTTACATGCTTTTATTTCCAGTAAGTTAATGTTTTCAAAAGTAGTGCTTCAAAATACCGAAAATGCTACAGAAGCACTTTCCTTTAGTGTAAAAAGTTAATAACTGACAATCTATTAAATTGGATCTATTAAAGTTTTGAATTTATTAATCTATCTCTGTAATGTTCATGAGTCGGAGGGAAGCTCTGAGGGTATATTCTCATTTACTAACAAAAATAATGTTAATAATAAAATTGCCTTTTCCTTGATCAAATTTGTTAACTTCGATTAAACTTTTCCTTATTTGAGACAAAAATGTCATTTTTAAATTCTTATTTCACAGAAGCACACTCTCATCACTGAAAGTTACAAAAATGACCCACCCATGGCAGTTCAAATATTCAGGAGAAATTTTACTGTTATTTTTATTGTAATGGTTATTATTTTTATTGGATTTCTGCTCACAGAGTCCTTGGAATTTGAGCAATTACATTGTTATGTACCCCTATTATTATTGGTGTATGATTTTGTAGAATAAAAAGTTTTTCAGGAATAAATATTTTACATAAACTTCTGCACCATGTTATGATTGTTGTATGTCTTAAATTACTAATAAGTGAAGATAAAATGAAGTTCCACAGAAAATCTTACAATATTAACACATAAATATTCCAAGAAACTTGTTAAGTAAAATTTAAAATGTTATTACTAATTTGAAGGCAAACAGAAAACTGCAGAAATTTCAATAACAGAAATTGTCATGTAATTCTAGCACTTAAGGGAAGTAGAAAAAAATGTTTATTTGAACTGCAGGATTCTAGTGTGCTAAGTAAATACATTCTTCAATTGCAATAACCATAAGTTTTCTTTCTTTCTTTTCTTGAACACTTTATTTCGTTTTATCACTCAGTACTAAAATAGGTGACTAAGTCAACTATCAGCTTACTTGTTACAAAAGAATATACTACCACTTTTGGGAAATTACAAAATAATAAGGATCATACGTTTATCATTCTGTAACTTAATTCTCCCATTCTTATGGATTTTCCTTACAAACATATTACCAAAACAAAGAAAAGAATCTAATATCTAATTGGAATTTTATTTCTCTATAGCAAATGAAAATGCCTGAGAGTGTGTTAACTATTCCCATCACAGTTTATACATTTTTAATTTTATTTTTATGTACATCCAAAACAAGCAAAATAGTTATAATTTTCACAAGCAATATGTATTTAGGTTCATCTGTTTCTCTTTCTGTTATCATTCATTTTATCTGCATTTTCAAGCTTTCGTTTGTTGGCATTTCCTACTACTATAGAAGACATTTAAGATTCTATTGGTCAAATATTTGTTGACTCTTTGTGTGGAGGATATTTTCAAATACTTGCATATTTCTAAGATGGCATATGTCATTAACAAACATCTACTCTGGCTCAGTATTTTATCAGATTTTTTTTCTCCTTTCCTTCTCCTCCTAATCTTCCTCTTCTCCTTTACTCTCCCCTCCCCCTTTTGTTGCAGACTTTGGAATTTTAGTTTTGCACTCTCAAAGACTTTAATAATGTAGAATCTCTGGGAAGTTTCTCATTCAATCTCTTTCTCAATCTAGAATTGCTGCATAGTTTTATAGAGAAGAGAACCCAAATATTAGCCTTTCATTTTATTTTTTGTGAATTGTGTCCTTATCATTATACCTACTGTATTAACTAGCTCTTAGAGGTCCTTAAGCAGATGATTATAGCTGTTTATGAAACTTTTCTAATTGTTCTCAGCAGGAGCTTTGGTTTGATTATCTAGTCTGAGTTATTGAGAAAAGTCTTCACTACTCACAATATTACATTGGAACATCATATCATTCAGTTATCTTGAAGGATGAAGGTAGGGACAAGTAATTTTCATTGTTATATAATTGTCCACTGTTTTTCAATTGTTTTATTGTTTTGTCGAAGTCCTTTCTTAATGGTGTTTCTTTTTTTAAAAATTTTTAACACAGTGTCACTCTAGGGCCGGGATTATTGCTCAGTTGGTAGAGTGCCTGCCTTGTAAGCACAAGGCCCTGGGTTCAATCCCCAGCACAGCAAAAAAAAAAAAAAAAAAAAGAGTGTCACTAAATATTTTTGGATATTTACTAGTGCAGTTGGGCAACATTTTTTCTTATGTACAACCTTATTTTTTTTCTTCTTCTAACTTTTTTAATTTTATTTTTTATTAAAATCTTTTTTATTTTTACAAACTGCGTTTTGATTCATTGTACACAAATGGGGTACAACTTTTCATTTCTATGGTTGTACACAATGTAGATTCACACCATTCATGTAATCATACATATACATAGGGTAATACTGTCTGTTTCGTTCTACTATCATTCTGCCCCCCACCCCTCCTACCCCATTTTCCTCTACACCATCCAAAGTTTCTTCATTCTTCTCTTCCCCCAAAACTGCCCCCCCCAATATATATTGTCATGGACTTATCAGAGAAAACATTTGGACTTTGGTTTTCTGAACTTGGCCTATTTTACTTAGCTTGGTGTTTTCCAACTTCATCCATTTACCAGCAAGTGCCATAATTTTATTCTTCTTTATGACTGAGTAATATTCCATTGTGTATATATACCACAGTTTCTTTATCCATTCATCAATTGAAGGGCATCTAGGTTTGTTCCACAATCTAGCTATTGTGAATTGAGCTGCTGTGAACATTGATGTGGCTGCATCACTGTAGCCTGCTGATTTTAAGTTCTTTGGGTATAAACCAAGGAGCAGGGAGCTGGGTCAAATGGTGGGTCCATTCCAAATTTTCTGAGGAATCTCCATACTGCTTTCCAGAGTGGCTGCACCAATGTGCAACTCCACCAGCAATGTATGAGTGTGCCTTTTTACCCACATCCACGCTAACACGTATTGCTTGTGTTCTTGATAATAGCCATTCTAATTGGAGTTAGATGAAACCTTAGGGTGGTTTTAATTTGCATTTCTCTAATTACTAGGGATAATGAACACTTTTTCATATATTTGTTGATCACCTGTATATCTTCTTCTGTGAAATATCTGCCCATTTTCTTAGCCCATTTATTGATTGGGTTCTTTGTATTTTTGGTGTAAAGTTTTTTAAGTTCTTTATAAACTTTGAAAATTAGTGCTCTGTCTGAAGTGTGTGTGGAAAAGATTTTCCCCCATTCTGTAGACTCTCTTTTCACATTATTGATTGTTTCCTGTGCTGATAAAAAACTTTTTAGTTTGAATCTATCCCATTTATTAATTCTTGCTTTTATTTCTTGCGCTATGGGGGTCTTGTTAAGGAAGTCTGGGCCTAAGCCAACATGATGGAAATTTGGGCCTACTTTTTCTTCTATTTGGTGAAGGGTGTCAGGCCTAATTCCTAAATCCTTGATCCATTTTGAGTTGAGTTTTGTACAGAGTGAGAGATAGGGGTTTAATTTCATTTTGTTGCATATGGATCTCCAGTTTTCCCAGCACCATTTTTTGAACAGGCTATCTTTTCTCCATTGTAAGTTTATGGCACCTTAGTCTAGTATGAGATAACTATACATATGTGGGTATGTTTCCATGTCTTCTATCCTGATCTACCTGTCTATACCATACTGTTTTTGTTACTATTGCTCTACAGTACAGTTTAAGGTCTGGTATTGTGATACCTCCTGCATCACTTTTCCTGCCCAGAATTGCTTTAGCTAATCTGGGTCTTTTGTTCTTCCGTGTGAATTTCATGATTGCTTTTTCTGTTTCTATGAGAAATTTCATAGGTATTTTTAATTGGAATTGCATTAAATCTGTATAGCACCTTTGGAAGTATGGCCATTTTGATATTAATTCTTCCTATCCAAGAACATGGGAGATCTTTCCATCTTCTAGGATCTCCAATTTCTTTCTTTAATGTTCTGTAGTTTTCATTGTAGAGATCATTCACCTCTTTGGTTAGATTGATTCCCAAGTATTTTATTTATTTATTTATTTTTTTTTTTTTTTGAGGCTATTGTGAACAGAGTTGTTTTCCTCATTTCCCTTTCAGATGTTTCATTGCTTGTTTATAAAATGCTTTAGATTTATGCATGTTGATGTTATATCCTGCTATTTTGCTGAATTCATTTATGAGGTCTAGAAGTTTTCTGGTGGAGTTTTTGGATTCTCTAAATATAGAATCACGTCATCAGCAAATAATGACAGCTTGAGTTCCTCTTTTCCTATTCATATCCTTTAATTTCTTTAGTGTGTCTAATTGCTCTGGCTAGTATTTCAAGGACGATGTTGAATAGAAGTGGTGAAAGAGAGCATCCCTGTCTTGTTCCAGTCTTTAAAGGGAATGCTTTCAGTTTTCCTACATTAAGAATGATGCTGGCTGTGGGCTTAGCATAAATAGCCTTCACAATGTTGAGATATGTTCCTACTATCCCTATTTTTTTTAGTGTTTGAGCATGAAGGGGTGTTGTATTTTAATAACCATATGATTTTTATCCTTAAGTCTATTGATGTTATGTACAAACTTTTTAATCTGTGGGAGCATGTGCAATTCTTTGCTGCAGAAATAATTCTCGTTAGCTAATTCCAGCATCCAGAATGTGCTCCCAAACAGGAGCCATTCAGGCCTCAGGTGCAAGCTCGTCATACTAATGTTACTCAAATCTTTCAACACTTGCTGCAATGTTCTGTCTCAGGAAAGATGTGCCTCTTTGGATTCCTGCTGTTGCCAGATGTTTGCCTGTATTGACCCACTTCTTCAACAACTTCCTGTTGTTTAAGCCTCTTCTTCCAGTTTCTAAGATGTCAAATTCAAAGCATTTATTTTCCCTAGTTTCAGCCTTTGCTTCTAGTTACAAAACTTTGGTTTTACCATAAAGGTCTCACTTCAACCATTTTTTCATGTTATCAAAATTGTGTCCAATCCAGGTCTGGTTTTGAGGAGCAAGAGAATTCCTTAGATTTTTTTTTCTCTGTTACGATATTACAATAATAAATCACACATAGTACATGTAAAGATATCCCATTTATTCTCTTGTTCATTGTACATCTCAACACCAAGCACAAAATATTCAATGACTAAGTTACACAGCTGATAAATGAATCATCTTTCATAGCTGATTGTTTCAGATACATATGCTCAGTCCTTTCTACTTCATAAATAAACCTTGCACTGTTTCTCAAACATAAATTGAAAAGTAAGCTGTACTAAACAAGTCAATATATCCAATGCCTTATAAGAGTTGATTGAATTAGTAAGTGAAATCAGCAAACAGAAAAGAGGATATTTCAATTCTACCCTATTGCATTCCTCGAACTGTTTGCAACTCTGCTGAACCCAAATATCTCAGGACCTTAAATTATTCAACTGACTGGTTACCTAATGTTTTGTATTATAACATTTGAATCACCTAAATAGATAAAAATTTCCTGGAAAAATTGTGAGATATTGAGTGAATAAATTGAACGATTGTTGTGAGGTGAAATGATCTATTTCACTTAAAAGACCAATCTGCAAATAGGAGAGTACATGTGTACCTATAATGTTTTATTAAATAATAAAATATATAGTACCTTACAGTATTATTTTTTTTGTTCCATGTGCTTTGAGTCTCTCTGTACACTTTCTTCTTATGTATATCTTGAATTTATAACAAATCATCAGCTTGTCATGTACAGGATAAATGTATTAATTATATTACCCTAGTTTATTTCTGATATTTATTTACCATAGAAGCTTTGCTGATTGAAGGGGTATCTAATCTTCACTCTATACTCTTAAGATATAAGAAATATTATAGAATAGAAACTCTTGTCTGCTTCAAGAACAAAAATACAGAATTTGGAAATGGGACATTTATGAAGAAACCTATTGTGATTAAGTGATCTATTCTTTCTCTTTACAAAGCTCTGTGTGCATTTATTACTATTAAGTCCTTCATAGGCGATAAATTCAGGAGACACAGCAGAGAGTGAGGGGACCCACAGTGCCTCAACCAACTCTGGCTATTAATTGTATACTCTAAGTGGCATATTAGGAACCTTAGGAAGTGTCTTTGCTGCATGGGCAAAAGAAAATGATTGGAAAGATAAGATGCAAGATGAGAAACACTGCTACCCCGTGAAGTCAAGTGACAAGAACATTGTGATTGACTGTGTGCGAGGCCACAGTTAAATTGAGCAGAATCAAGACTGACAGAAAACTCTGGGGTTGGCAATCAGTAAGTCACATTTTGTTACATGCACGAGGATAAGAATACATTTTATGAAACATACAGCAAAAAAAAAAAAAAAAAATGAGAGGCACTGCGGGGAAGAAAGAAAAACTATTTTAAAAGGTATTTTGAAGTTGAGCTTACTGTAATTCTAAGAAGAAAATAAATAGAAAAGAATATTAAAGTTAATAGGAAATTTTATGATTGTAAAAAAGGAGAGATTAATATCTTCAGATAACATAATATGAGGTATAAAATTAAATCTGAATCTTTAACTCAGTTTTTGAGCAATGAAGTTATCAACAAATTTTAAAAGATGAATTAGTAATTTATATTTTAAAGCAAGATAAGAAGGTAAAGCAATAATAAATCACAAGTATATCTTGTATAATAATGTTATCATAAATAAGGTTATAGAAAACTTTTCAGATGATAGAAACTATAATTTGTAATAACAAAATTATTTTAGACATTGAAATTCCTGTAGAAAATGTTGTTGCAACAAGAATTTCATAGAAGTATGAGTCAAATAAATTTAAAATATAATTTTCTCTTTATGTGAACTACAGAATCAACTTATATCAGAAGCATTTTAACATCCTGGAACCATATTAACATAAATTCCACATTAACTTACCCAGATAAATTTTGGTATTATTTAAAATTGAAAATATTCTTAAGATATGAGACTAAGGGTATAGCTCAATGGTAAAGTGCATGCTAGCTTGTTCATGGAGCTGGATTCAATCCTCAGGATCAAGAAAGAAAAAGAATTTCTTAGACTTACATTGGAATTAAATTCTGCCACTCACCATAAAAACTATAACTCCAAGTTTTGGCATTTATTTATTCATTCCCAACACCATCTTCTTGCCCAGCTTACATAACCTTGAGTAGGTTCTGTTCCATGCTCTCAAGGATGTCTGGTTCTAGTGAGAGAGTAGGACATAAACAGTCAAATGGGTGATGATAACAAGAGAGAGAGGTCAAATATAAAAAGAACATAAATCTTGAGATGATTTTGAATGGGAAGAATCAATAAAAGCTTCAAGGTATGTAGAAATCAAGGGAAAATAAGCCAAGGGAAAACATTTTAGCAAAAAGAATGCCATGATAAAAAGAAAAGCAATGATAAATACCATATGGTGCTCACTATACCATAAGGGATTGTTGTTAGTGAAGGCCAAAGGACTGCACAGTAGGTAGCCTGATGATATGATCCTTTGTTTTAGTCAACCTTTTCACTGCTGAGACCAAAAGATCCAACAAGAACAATTTTAAAGGAGGAAGTTTATTTGTGACTGACAGTTTCAGAGGTCTCAGTTCATAGACAGCTAACTCCATTGCTTTGGGCCAGAAGTGAGACAGAACATCTTTGTCGAATTTGTATATTCCCACAAGGAAATGATAGATATCTAAGGTGATCTATATGCCAATGAGACTGTTCTGATAATTATACATTATATAAATACATTGGAATTTTACACTGTCCCCATAAATATGTACAAGTACTATGCATAAATTGAAAATAAAAATATATTTTAAAAATTTAAATGACATATCATAGACTAAAATATAAGAGCTGAATTTATAAATATTTTATAGAAAACATTGGGTAATATATTTGTGACCTTAACTATCCAAACATTTCTTAATATCTAAAAATTATGAATTATAAGCAAAAAAAACCCTACTAAATTAGACTTTTAGACTTTCTCAAAATTAAACATTTATCTATTATATTACTTTGTAATTTAACTTCCAAATATTTATAAAAGAGATAGGCAAACATTGTTCATCCTAAGACTTATATTTATTTATAAGTCTTACTTATTCATAGGAGTAGACAATTGGAAACAACTTAGATTATCCATTAATAGATGAATAAAAAACTGTGTAATATTTATGCAATGTAATAGTGTTCAAGTAAAAAACAGTGAACTACTGATATTCACAACAACAAATAAATATCCAACCCATTGTGTTGAACAAGAGAAGCTAGAATGCAGAATTCTATTTACATGAAAACACAGGAAATATGAGTCTAACCTATAATGACCTAAAGGAGATCCATCATATCTTAGGACTGAGATGAAGGAAGAGAGCTGTTTGTCTAGGAAGGAACACAAGGGAATTTTTCCGTACTGATGGGAATCTTCTATATTTTGATTATGGTTTTGATTACACAGTTGTATGAATTTGTTAATATTTTCTGAAATATATACTTGAGTAAGCACATTTTACTACATATAAATAATGCTTAAATAAGATTGATTAATAAATATGCAGCCATTGAAATGCTATGGTGCCATAGAAAATTATCACAACAAATATTTCAAAGCATGGGAGACATCCTTGGTATTGTGTCACATAAAATAGGTCAATTACATAAAACATTTTAAAATATGTATAATGTTAGAAAGAAGGAGATGAAAAGAAATAAATGTAAAACTGTCAGAAACATTAATTCAACAAAGTATTTATTCTGTGTTGTGCCATATGTAGTACACCATAATAAGTTTTGTGTACACATACGATGTTTTCCTTTACTGTTAGTCAGCTTTTCATTGCTGTGATCAAATTACCTGACAAGAAGAACTTGGAGGAGGAAATGTTCATTTTGTGTTCAAAGTTTGAACATTTTCAGTCTGTGGTCTCCATTGCATGGGCCTGTGATGAGGCAGGACGTCCTAGAGAAAGCGTGTGATGGAGGAAAGGTTTTTAATTCATGGAACACAGAAAAGAAGGGTGGGATTAGTAGAGGGACAGAGTGGGTGGAGCAGATCCAAGGATAAGATTTGACTTACCTCCTCCAGCTATGCCCTACCTGCCTACAGTTAGCACCCACATAGTCTATTTAAATTATTAATTTATCAAATGGATTAACCCACTGTTTAGGTTACAGCTCTCATTATGTGATTGTTTTGCCTCTGGACATTCCTCCATTGCCTAACACATAAATGATTTGAGGGACACCTCATATCCATAACACCAATATGTTTAATTTTTTTTTATTATTGTATAGAAATGAGATACATCTTTCTCTATTTGTACATGAAGTCAAGGCATACCATTTGTGTAATCATAAATTTACAAAGGGCAATGATGTTTGATTCATTATTTTTTCCCTTCCCCCCCACCCCTCCCACCCCTCTTTTCCCTCTATACAATCCTTTCTTTCCTCCATTCTTACCAGCCTCCTTATCCCTAACCCTAAACCTAACCCTAACCCTAATGCTAACCCCTCCCACCCCCCATTATATGTCCTTATCCACTTATCAGCGAGATCATTTGTCCTTTAGTTTTTTGAGATTGGCTTATCTCACTTAGCATGCTATTCTCCAATTCCATCCATTTGCCTGCAAATGCCATAATTTTATCATTCTTCATTGCGGAGTAATATTCCATTGTATATATGCCACAGTTTCTTTGTCCATTCATCAACTGAAGGGCATCTAGATTGGTTCCACAATCTGGCTATGGTGAATTGAGCATCAATGAACATTGATGTGGCTGGATCTCTGTAGTATGCTGATTTTAAGTCCTTTGGGTATAGGCCAAGGAGTGGGATAGCTGGGTCAAATGGTGGTTCCATTCCAAGCTTTCTGAGGAATCTCCATACTTCTTTCAAGAGTGACTGCACTAATTTGCAACCCCACCAGCAATGTATGAGTGTTCATTTTTCACCACTTCCTCACCAACACCTATTGTTGCTTGTATTCTTGATAATCGCCATTCTAACTGGGGTGAGATGAAATCTTAGGGTAGTTTTGATTTGCATTTCTCTTATTACTAGAGATGTTGAACATTTTTTCATATATCTGTTGATTGCTTGTACATCTTCTGTGAAGTGTCTGATCATTTCCTTAGCCCATTTGTTGATTGGATTATTTGTATTCTTGGTGTAGAGTTTTTTGAGTTCTTTATAGACTCTGGAAATTAGCACTCTACCTGAAGTATGAGTGGCAAAGATATTCTTCCACTCTGTAGGCTCAATCTTCACATTACTGAGAGTTTCCTTTGTTTGGATCTATCCCAAGAGTTGTTGATTATTGCTCTTATTTCTTGTGCTATGGGAGTTCTGTTAAGGAAGCCTGATCCTAAGCCAACAAGTTGAAGGTTTGGACCTGCTTTTTCTTCTATAAGTTGCAGGGTCTCTGGTCGGATTCCAAGGTCCTTGATCCATTTTGAGTTGAGTTTTGTGTAGGGTGAGAGATAGGGGTTTAATTTCATTCTGTTGCATATGGTTTTCCAGTTTTCCCAGCACCATTTGTTGAAGAGGCTATCTTTTATCCATTGCATATTTTTGGAACCTTTGTCTAGTATGAGAAAATTGTATTTATTTGGATTTGTGTCCAAGTCCTCTATTCTGTACCATTGATCTACCTGTCTATTTTGGTACCAATACCATGTCGTTTTTGTTACTATTGCTTTGTAGTAGAGTTGAAGATCTGGTATTGTGATACTCCCTGCTTTGCTCTTTCTACTGAGGATTGCTTTAGCTATTCTGGGTTTTTTATTCTTCCAGATGAATTTCATGATTCTTTGCTCTATTTCTGAAAGGTACATCATTGGGATTTTAATTGGAATTGCATTGAATCTGTATAGCACTTTAGGTAGTATGGCCATTTTGACAATATTAATTCTGCCTATCCAAGAACATGGGAGATCTTTCCATCTTCTAAGGTTTTCTTTAATTTCTTTCTTTAGTGTTCTGTAGTTCTCATTGTAGAGGTCTTTCACCTCTTTTGTGAGATTGATTCCCAAATATTTTATTTTTTTGATGCTATTGTGAATGGGGTAGTTTTCCTAATTTCTCTTTCTGAAGATTCATCACTTATGTATAAAAATGCATTGGATTTATGAGCATTGATCTTGTAACCTGCTACTTTACTGAATTCACTTATGAGTTCTAAAAGCTTTCTGGTGGAATTTCCAGGTTCCTCTAAATATATAATCATGTCATCAGCGAATGGGGATAGTTTGAGTTCTTCTTTTCCAATTCGTTTCCCTTTAATTTCTTTGGTTTGTCTAATTGCTCTGGCTAGAGTCTCAAGGACGATGTTGAACAGAAGTGGTGAAAGAGGGCCTCCCTGCCTTGTTCCAGTTTTTAGGGAAAATGCTTTCAGTTTTTCACCATTTAGAATGATATTGGCCATGGGCTTAGCGTATATGGCCTTTATAATGTTAAGGAATGTTCCCACTACCCCAATTTTTTCTAGTGTTTTGAGCATGAAGGGATGCTGTATTTTATCGAATGCTTTTTCTGCATCTACTGAAATAATCATATGATTCTTAACTTTAAGTCTGTTGATATGGTGAATGACATTTATTGATTTCCTGATGTTGAACCGACCTTGCATCCCTGGGATAAAACCCACTTGATCGTGGTACACTATCTTTTTAATATATTTTTGTATGCAATTTGCTAAAATTTTGTTGAGAATTTTTGCGTCGATGTTCATTAAGGATATTGGTCTGATATTTTCTTTGCTCGATGTGTCTCTGTCTGGTTTAGGTATCAGGGTGATATTGGCTTCATAGAACGAGTTTGGGAGGGTTCCCTCCTCTTCTATTTCATGGAATACTTTGAGGAGTATTGGAATGAGCTCTTCTTTAAAGGTTTTGTAGAACTCGGCTGAGAACCCATCTGGTCCCGGACTTTTCTTTGTTGGTAGGCTTTTGATGACCTCTTCTATTTCCTTGCTTGAAATTGATTTATTTAAGTTGTGTATGTCCTCCTCATTCAGTTTAGGTAATTCATATGTCTCTAGAAACTTGTTGATGTCTTCGAGGTTTTCTGTTTTGTTGGAGTATAGATTTTCAAAATAGCTTCTAATTATGTTTTGTATTTCAGTCGTGTCTGCTGTGATATTTCCTTGTTCATTCTGAATTTTAGTAATTTGAGTTTTCTCCCTCTTTCTCTTTGTTAGTGTGGCTAAGAGTTTATCAATTTTGTTTATTTCTTCAAAGAAACAACTATTTATTTTGTTAATTTTTCCGATTGTTTCTTTTGTTCCAATTTCGTTGATTTCGGCTCTGATTTTAACTATTTCCTGTCTTCTACTACTTTTGGTGTTGGTCTGCTCTTCTTTTTCTAGGGCTTTGAGCTGTAGTGTTAAGTCGTTTATTTGTTGATTTCTACTTCTTTTGTTGAATGCGCCCCATGAAATAAATCTTTCTCTAAGTACTGCTTTCATAGTGTCCCAGAGATTTTGATATGATGTGTCATTGTTCTCGTTTACTTCTAAGAATTTTTTTATTTCCCTCCTGATGTCTTTTGTTATCCATTCATCATATAATAGTGTATTATTTAATCTCTAGGTATTGGAGAAGTTTCTGTTTTTTATTCTGTCATTTATTTCTAATTTCAATTCATTATGATCTGATGGAGTACAAGGTAGTATCTCTATCTTCTTATATTTGCTAACAGTAGCTTTGTGGCATAAAATATGGTGTATTTTAGAGAAGGATCCATGTGCTGCTGAGAAGAAAGTGTATTCGTTCTTTGTTGGATGGTATATTCTATATGTCGGTTAAGTCTAAATTGTTGATTGTGTTATTGAGATCAATGGTTTCTTTATTCAATTTTTGTTTGGAAGATCTATCCAGTGGTGAGAGAGGTGTGTTAGAATCACCTAGTATTATTATGTTGTGGTCTATTTGATTTCTGGAATTGAGAAGGATTTGTTTGAGGTACATGGATGAGTCAATGTTCAGGGCATAGATATTTATGATTGTTATGTCTTGCTGATTTATGCTTCCCTTAAGCAGCATATAATGTCCTTCTTTATCCCTTCTGACTAGTTTTGGCTTGAAGTCCACATTATCTGAAATGAGGATGGATAATTTAGCTTTTTTGCTGTGTCCGTGTACATGGTATTTTTTTTCCCATCCTTTCACCTTTAGTCTATGGGTATTCTTTCTATGAGATGAGTCTCTTGCAGGCAGTATATTGTTGGATTTTTCTATTTATTCCAACCTGCCAGTCTATGTCTTTTGATTGATGAGCTCAGGCCATTAACATTTAGGGTTATTATTGTGATATGATTTGCATTCCCAGTCATTGACTCATTTTTGTTTTTTGACATGATTTGGTTTCTCCTTCATTTGGCTATTCCTTTAGGCTAGTTCCTCCCGTTGCTGATTTGCATCGTTGCTTTTCATCTCTTCCTCATGGAATATTTTGCTGAGAATGTTCTGTAATGCCGGCTTTCTTTTTGTAAATTCCTTTAGCTTTTGTTTATCATGGAAGGATCTTATTTCGTCGTCAAATCTGAAAGTAAGTTTTGCTGGGTATAAGATTCTTGGTTGGCATCCGTTTTCTTTCAGGGCTTGGTAAATGTTGTTCCAGGCCCTTCTAGCTTTTAGGGTCTAGATTGAAAAATCTGCTGATATTCTTATTGGTTTTCCCCTGAATGTAATTTGATTCTTTTCTCTCGCTGCCTTTAAAAGTCTGTCTTTATTTTGTATGTTAGGTATTTTCATAATAATGTGCCTTGGTGTGGGTCTGTTATAATTTTGTATATTTGGAGTCCTATAAGCCTCTTGTACTTGGTTTTCCATTTCATTCTTCAGATTTGGGAAATTTTCTGATATTATTTCATTGAATAGATTGTTCATTCCTTTGGTTTGTTTCTCTAAGCCTTCCTCAATCCCAATAATTCTTAAATTTGGCCTTTTCATGATATCTCATAATTCTTGTAGATTCTGTTCATGATTTCTTACCATCTTCTCTGTTTGGTCAACTTTGTTTTCAAGATTAAATAATTTGTCTTCAATGTCTGAGGTTCTGTCTTCTAGGTATTCTATTCTATTGGTTATGCTTTCTATGGAGTTTTTAACTTGGTTTATTGTTTCCTTCATTTCAAGGATTTCTGTTTGTTTGTTTTTTTTCAATATCTCTGACTCTTTATTGAAATGATCTCTTGCTTCCCGTATTTGGTCTTTTAACTGTTGATTGGTGCGATCATTTAATGCCTGCATCTGCTCTTTCATCTCCTCCTTCAATGCCTGCATTTGCTCTTTCATTTCCTCATTTGCTTCCCTGATTGTTTTAATTATGTACATTCTGAACTCCCTTTCTGACATTTCTTCTGCTGTGCTGTCATTGGGTTTTATTGATATAGTATCTAGGTTTGTTTGGGACATTTCCTTCCCTTGTTTTCTCATATTGGTCAGATGTCAGTGGGACCCTGAGATATTGTAGATTTCCTCTATTGGCTTATAGTGTCCCTGTAGATTTCCCAGCATTCAGTCGGAGGGGCCGGCTGCTTGGGGAAGTCCCTGGCTGCCCTGTCCTGGTCCCTGAAGCCGCTTGCAGACCGGAGCTGGTTCTGGGACTTGGAGCTGGTTCTGATCAGAAAGGCTCTCACTGGGGGGCCTGCTCTGAGAAGCTGGAGAAGCTAGCCGTATGGGAGGGGCCCACCGCCGGAGTGCGCAGGGCTGCCTGGGGAAGACTCTAGCTGCCCTGCCCTGCTCCAATAAGCCACCTCTATCCGGGCCTGCCACCCAGGCCGAGCTTTACCCAGTGGGGGAGACTCACCCGTGGCTCTATTTTAGTCCGAGTCTCTCAATGCCTCCCCTTCTTGACTCCTGGGTTCTGGAGCGACTGGAGATGCAGTCACCCTCTAGTCTACCATCTTGGATCGCCAATATGTTTAATATTGATTAAATTCATACTTATATGACTTTAGAATAAAAAAAATATATATATAGTCCTGATTCTTACTTTTAGTTATACACTGTGTGTGTAAATTTAATACGCAGAATTTACTAGCACAGAGAAAATTGCAAGGTTAGAAAATATTATAGTTGTCCAGTTGTATCAAATCATAATGAATTCTGACACCTTTTATCATGGTACCAGTTTAAGTTTTGAGCGCCTCTTTGTCATAAGTGCCTAAGAAGGCATAAAATCATACATGTTTCAAAACAATTTGCTGGACACCAAAAGTAAGATAAAAGTGAAGGGCTTGAGATATAGCCTACTTTGGGAGAGTGATTGCCTAGCATGCACAAGGCCAAGGGTTCTATCCCCAGGACTGAAAAATAAGAAAAACAAAAAATTGCAGCTCAGAACATGATTGCCAGGCCAGAAAGTTTGATAACAAGTTATTATGCAAAGATATACATTAAACAAAATAATGAAAATTTAATTTTTTAGCATTGAATGATTGTTCAAACTACAACAAATATATTATTTAATTTAAGAAGTAATCATTGTTAAGTCATAGGTAACTATAGATTTTAAGCATTTGTTGTCGAACGATTAAGTATATAATCACTTTATTCCTCAGAACAGCTCTGAAGTGGGTGGCATTGCTTCATTTTACATATGGTGAAATAATGACTGAAAGATCTGAGAAACTTGCCCATAGTTCCACAGTCAGGGATGGGTGGAATAAGCTTCACTCTGCACCACTCCTGCTTGTGCTCAGGATACTTAAACACTTGAGATTAAAAATTCAAGAAAATTGACCACAGAAGAGCCGAGGGGTAAATAGAACGAAGATTGGGGTCCACTAGTTCTTTTTTCCTCTCATAACTCCTCTCTTTCTTTCTCTCCAGCCCCATACTACTCATCTGAAAACACCATCACCGTTGTTCCCTCTTTTCCTTATTACTTCATTTAAAATATATGTTTACATGTTTCCTATGACAGCAACCTAACAAAAACAACAGAATAAATGTCCAATATAACTTGACATGAGAAAATCCTGTGATGGTAGAGAAATGTAAAGAGCCTACAAGAAAATATTTATCATATCAGTACCAGTAACATTAATAAATAATAACATGATAAGAAATACTATAGTAGTTAGAATTATTTCAATCTTCATCACTTTGATTCAATCAGTGAAAGATTAGTATTAATTTGTTCAAAATTGATCTCCTACAAGCTGACCTTGCAAAAAAGGTGTAGGTTTGGGGAGCCCTAGAGAAAGCAGTCCCAGCCTAGTGTTTAGGAAATCAGTTCTGAACAACAGCAAATCTTGGACCCGGGCTTCTGATCCAGCCAATGAAAGCTTGTGCTTCCTCATCCACAAAAACTGGACTGATAGTTTAGGACCAGAGTGAAGGTTCTGCCTTGTTGTATTGCTGTTGTGACCCCCATCACACTGAGAGGGGGCACATTGCTACTCAAGCAGCTCAGAGAATTGTGCAACCAAAGGATCAGTATCTCTCTCCTTGAATGTGGAATCATGCTCTGCTAGACCTCTGCATATGTACTGAGCGTATAGTATGGGACCCAGCTACATGCCGCAGGTCCTATCTGGGTACCACTATTTCCACAGGAGTCCAGTATTGAGCATCCATGATCATTTGCCTTTATGAGATACACAGTGCCATTGTCCCAAATTTGTGAGAGAAGTTTAAGAATAAACTATGCAATATTCTTTGAGGAATTTCTTTAGGTTAATTGGGAAACTTGGTATATTGACAATATCAATAGCGATATTATTATTGTGCCTTGTTGTTTTTTTCCCCCTAATATTTACAGATATTTGGAGAACATTTCTTATTTATCTGATTATATTTGTCTTACCATGGGTAAGAATATTAACATTTAAGAGTAGGTAACTCAGTTACAGATTTACATTTACTTGAGAACCTAATTTGTTTTCTTAGGTGATAAATAGTTAGTGAAGGATTATTCTGTGCAATCTGACTACCACAACTACAAATGTTAGGACTACATTAGAAATTTTGCTTGGTTGGAGATATCAGATTTCCACCAGAGGATGGAATGTGATCTACGATATGACAGCAAAATAGAAATCAAGCCAGCAGAGATGAAAGGCATCTTGTTCCAGGCAGACAAATAGCAAGTGTAAAAGACTTGGAGCAGATGGAAAGTATGGAAGATAGAAGAGAATGACAGTTGTGTCTTGAGTAAAGAAATCAAAATTTTATACAACTTATAGCTGGAAACTTGGATTGGGCCACATCATGTGGTTTATAAATCATGTAGAGAAACTGTAAATTAATCTTAATAATGGTGAAAATTATTCCAAGATCAGAGAGTCATAAGTAGGGGTTATGTTACATGAGATTTGAATTTATATCTGGGATATATTTAGTTTAAATGCAGTCAGGAAGTGCTTTAAATATTCCAAATGAGAAATATTGATAGATTATGCAAGGGATATTGGGATTTGCCCAGAAAGAAGTGATCCAGAGTTAAGTTATTATTGATGGTGTTTTAAGTACTGGCTGATGATCAAATATGGGAGAAGGGTAAGAAAGTTCTTCAAGGTTGATTAACCCATTTACCCAGTTGGATGAATGATGGTGGTACCACTCACGTAAATTGGGAATACTAAGAAAGGATTAGGGATTGAGCTAAAAAAAATGGTGAGTTTAGTTTTGAGTTTATTGATTGGGAGTTCTTTGTGTCATTCCTCTAATAGGGGATATTGCATGGCCATTGCCTGCATTAATCAGAAGCTCAGAAGAGAGGTCCAGAATAGAATGACACATTTCTTAGTTACTTGCAAATATGTTTTCCATAAATAGGCAATAGAAACAAGTATGGATCATTGAAGCTGAAGAGCGAGTTTATTGGAATGATTTTTATTAGCTCAAGGATTCTTTAATGTGACATAGAAATAGCTCAGAAAACAATGAAGAAAGCAAAATGACCAAATCAAAGCTTAAATCATGCCACAGAGCTCATATACTGAGAACACTGATACTGTACAGCCCCTTTCACCTCAGACCCCTCTAGGACACAGGATGTCAAATGTGGTTACAGGCATTGCAGGTGCTGCTGAGATACTGCTACTGTGTCTGTGGCTGTCACAAGAATGAACCCCTTTTTTGTGATTGTCTTTATAGTTGGAGATTTAAATTGCTAGGGGTGTGCACCTGATTTCCAACCTAAAACATATTCTTTTGTTGGAAAAGTACATTTCTGTAGCTTACCTGAGTCTGAATCAGTCTCATTAAGGCGAGCATTCATCACTGTAAGAATGAGCTTCAGACAATGAGCAACCAACATTAAAAATGGCCTCTCGGGTCATTATGGTACCTACATGATAGATTTTAAGAATCTTTTAGGGATACAGACTATATTGAGGAAAAAAATATATATATATAAAGAATTTAATCTATTTTCTAATTCCTATGGTAGAAATGATCTCAGAACAGTTCAATTGGGACACTCCCTAACTTTTGTCCCTACATATTCTTGTGGAATTTCTTGACTGATTGAATACCCTGAGTCTTCTCCTGTATGTTTTCCTTAAGGTCGGAATATGATAGGACATTTAACTTTTTCCAGTTTATTTCCTGAGCACTGTCTTTTGAGAATACTTTGTATATGATCATTACTATTGCTGACAAGTCAGAAAGAAAGTGGTAAACAGATGCTGATCTACAGTGATGGTTTAATGGAATCAAAGACTGACTTAAAAGATGAGTTAGTATTCAGGTAAAATCTCATTTTGGGGAAGACTTTCTATGCTATGAATTGCATGTCTCTCCCTAGGATTTATATGTTCAGTTCTAACCCCCTAAGTGACTATATTGCCTTTCAAAAATCTGATTAAATAAGGTCATAAGGCTCAAATTCTAATCAGATAGAACCATGGTCTTATATGAAAAGGAAAAAAACAAAAACAAATACATCAGAGCTCTCTCTCCAACATGCAAGTGTACAGGAAGAAAGTGAATGTCGGCAAGCCTGAAGAGAGGACTTGCCAGAAATTGATGAAACCAGATGAAATTGGTGAAGCCTGATCTTGGACGTTAAAGCCTCCAGAATTGTAAGAATGCATTTATTTTGTTTAAGCCATCCTATATATGGTATTTTGTTGTAAAACCTGAGATAGACTAACATACTGGGACGTTTTCTGACCTTTACTAATTTTGTACTTTATAGTTTCAGGAAGATACAAGAAGACTATGATATATTCCAACTCTGAATATTGGAGGGCTACCAGCATTATTAACTATGTTATTAATGATTCTTGCAATATCATGATACTGTTTGAAGACTCTTCTGTGTTTACATAGAATATAAATGACCTGTGTTAAACATAGCATTATGGAAACATTTACATATAACATAAAAATAAATGCATTTTTCTGAATTCTAATGCAAAAACCCACTGTATTAACTATTTGCATATGAATAGACTATTTCTATAATAGGCACTTTTTATTTTTTTGTGATGCTGGAAATGGAACCCAGGGCCTTGTGCATGCTAGGCACTCACTTCACCACTGGGCTAATATTCCTAGCCCAATAGGCAGAATTTTTTACTGAGAATAGTTAGGAAGAACTTTTTAATGTACATATCCCGTCAATAAGGAGATAATTAAAATTTGTTAATATTAATATGTGGCATAAGTAAGATTATTAATAAGGATTTGTACTTTTATTATGCATTTTTGGATTTATATATGTATTTGTCCATTGAAACATTGTACACTTTCATACTTCTTCAAGAAAATGGTAACTTTTTAAAATCTACTGTTGGTAACTCATGCTTAACTATCGATACTGTATTATTTTCTATGAGCAAATAATAAATTTGTTTCTTTCAAAGCAGTTGTAGGTGTTATCTGAGAAATTTAGCAATAATTTCCAAACTTCATTATATTTTACTTAATATATTTGGTAATATTATCTGTGATTAAAATTGTCACTTTACTCGCAGTATCTTTTCTGCTTTTAAGTGATTATATTGCTTTTCTTCTGTTACATATAAATATAATACAATGAAATCTGGAAGATGTTTAGTATATATATTATTTATCCTACTGTGAAATTTTGGGGACTGCTATTGTTGTCTATATTAAAAATAATTTCCCTAAAATACTTTATGTTTTGTGTCTAAGGAATATCAATTGATTTCTAAGAAGATGCACATTTTGGTTAGAATCGTGATGGTCCTTTGTTGAGGACATAGTCTCCAATGTAGGAGTGTTTAGAGTTGGGGCTTTGGGAAAGTAATTAGATTTTAAGGGATCAGAACTCATCAATGGATTAATCAATTGGTAGCTGAATGAACTACTGGGAGGTGGTAGAAACTATAGGTGAGGGAAACTATGGGTGGAAGAAGTAGGTCCACTGGGGACATGCCCTGGAAGGATATTCCTTTTGCATGGCTCCTTCAACTCTCTCTTTTCTTCTTGGCTCTCATGACAAGAGCAGCAATCCTCCACCATGCTTTTCCACCATCATGATTTGCCTCCCCTCAGTCCCAAGCAATAGATCCAGCTGGCCAGGGACTAAAACCTTTGAAACTGTGAGTCAAAATAAATCATTCCTTCTTAAAGTTGTTAAGGAGGGATTTTGGCTACAAAAAGTTTATTAACACAATTCAAATATACTGAAGAGATACAACACATGCACAAGTAAAGCATGGTATTTTAAATATTATTGCAAATTTGTGTTTGTAATATCTAAGAAAAATTTTCTTACTTTGAATTTTTTAGGTATTTTTTTAACAATCTAGATTAAAAGGGCTTGACCTCATAATTTAATGTTTAATTATGTATATTAATATGTTAATGTACAGTAGTGTGTGTAAAAGCATGAACAGTTACATTAGCTCAATTACACTTCTTCCTATAACTCAATTAGAATTTCTCAAAGTTAACTAAACTGGTCAGTGATTGTATTTCTTAATTGAATATTTGATTTGAAAGTTGAAGAGTAACTGAAAAGAATTTATCTGAGAAAGGAAAAATAACACCAGTATAATCCAATCCTCTTTCAAACACACCTGCATGTTAGTGCTAAGCAGTTATGTTTCCATAAGATATTTACAATAAGCCATCAATGAAAATTTTATCTAGTTTTAGGCAGTTTTTATTTTACCTTAGACTTCTATAGAATTTGAAAATTAAAACATTCTACTTAAAGAACCTATACACAAATCCTTAGATAGTTTCAGTGCATTGTGGCTTCCCTAGATCTTATTTACACATTTTTAAGAAAATTCCAACCTCAGGTTTAACTTTCTTCCTTTGCTTCCCTTGTATAATACAGGCATGTGAAATAGGTCCCACAATTCAGATCCAACTTGAGATTTAACTTTTAAGAAAAATAATTAGGGAAACAGATATTTAGTGGAATAAATATTCTGAACAAGTGTTGGAGTGGTGACATTGGACTCTTGTGGGCAGAAATTGTTCTGAGTCACATATTCAGCATTTCACTGTGGTACATTAAGTAGCACAATGGGAAGAATAATAGAAAAGCTCAAGTTGGAATATTTGTACTAAAATAAATATGATCTTTACTAAATTATTTTGTAAATAAATACATTCTTGAAGGTAGATGGATTCAAACTAATCACTTCATGTTCCTCTTTCTTTTAAAAGTTTTATTAAGTTTATCCTTGTTCTAGTGTACTTGGGTAATATTTCGGTATTGTAATGGGTAGTTTGCTGTTCTCCCAATAGTAAGAAAACAATGCCAGAACTAATGTTTCTTCATTCTAAACTTACCAAGGTACACTTTGTTTGCAAAGGCTAAAACTTAAAATAAAATGAAATGTTAATACTTCTCTTTGGGAGGCACATCTCAGTGGATTCACAGAAGAGTCTTTTAATTCTAATAGAAAACTTCTATTATATAGAATTTTTACTGCTGTGTTTAGAGAATTAAACACAAGGGCAGTTTTGTTTACTTAGAAAAAGTTAATAAAAGTCCTTCTAGTTCAAGGCAAAGAAATAAAGAGAGGAAGAGGAGAGCTAAATGGAATTTGGATGTGAAAGGCAATGACCAAAAATCTAAGGAGGGAGGTTTCTTATATTCCTTTCTCCTGGAATTTTGGAAGAAAACTCTCAACAGGTGCTGTCGATGGTACAGTAAAAATTATATTATGGCATTTTAGAAAGAAAAGAAACTTGAAATTGTACCACCTTGTTTCTGTTGGACCAATACTTCAAGAGGGAGAGCATACCAAACAGCTATTTAGGGATCCAATGAGACCTAGGACTTAAGTCTGAAATGGAAATACCTCTCAATTCAATGGCCTAAGAAAGGAGTTCATTTCTGTTAAAAGGCCAAGGTCACTGGAAAAAATAGAGGGACTAAGAGGTTACTAGTTATAAAGTAGGTATAAACTAATTGAATATTTTAGGACCTTGAGAGTTGGTAAAGACTTTGGTGTTTGTTCTAGATAAATGGGAACCCATTGCACATTTTGACCAGAGGAATTACAAGACTTGTTTTCAGTTTAATAGGAATATATTGGTTTTGGGGTAAAGAATTGAAAGAGATGGAGAAAGGCAGAGCAGACGAACAAAGTGATTATTAAAATAAACCTGGTGAGCAATTATGGTGACTTAGATGACTGTTAGCAATGAAAGTAGTGAGAAGTAGCCAGATGCAAGATGTATTGTAGTTTTGCATTGTAGTTATTGTCAAGAGCATTTGTTGATCAATTCGGTAAGAGCCCTGAGAAAAAAATGAGAGGTGGAAGATAACTGCAATGATTTTTTACCGGATCATCAGCAAGGATGGGTTTTTATTAACTGAAATATGGAATAATAAAGGTGGAACAGGGTATGGGAATGGATTGAGGTATAGCAGCTGAATTTTTGACCTATTAAAATTAGGATGGCTATGATACTTCCAAGTGAAGTTGCTGTTAACTAAGTTGGATAGGTTCTGGATAGTTCAAAGGGAAGGACCAGCCAGAAGGAGAAATTTGGAAGTAAATATTAGAGAATATTGGACACCATATATAAATGAGTGAAATCTTAAGAGGTTAGTCTAAATATGAAAAAGTTCAGGAAGTGATCCTTATAGAATTTCAGTTAAAATTGAACTTCATGAGAATAAACTAGAAAAGGTGACTGAGAGAACTGAGAATAGAGCTTAGTGGTAGATGATTGATGCTTCACTAGCATGCACAGGCCTGGGTTCCATGCCCAGACACAGAACCACACACACACACACACACACACACACACACACAAACTAATAAAATGATTGAAAAGCAGCAAACCAGTAAGTAGGAGGATCAGTTGATTACTTTCCCCTAGAAGCAAATCAAGTTCTATTTAAAAAGCAGTATTTTGTTCAATGTAATTAATCCCTCAAAAATCAAACAAAGATCAAGAATTGAGCATTGGTTTAGTTTAGACATTAACTGAACTCTACTAATGTGTCCTGCCTCTTCCACTATGCCTGCCAAAATCCAACCACCAATCAACCACTGATGTTTTTACTGTTTTCATGTTTCATGTTTCATTCTTCCAGAATACCAGGTAGTTCAAATTGATTATATTGCCTGTACCCTTTTCAAACTGACTTCTTTCACTAAGCAACATCACTTAAAGCTTCACCAGGTCTTTTTGTGACTTGGTGGTACATTTCTTTTAATCACTGACTAATGTCATATATATAAGTATAGATAGACAGATAAATAGATAGCTAGTTAATTTCTCTATCTCTCTATATAGAAGTGCCACATGTTTTTAATATATATATTCACTTCCTGAAGGACATCTTGCTTGTTGCCTCTTTGGTCAATTAAGAATAAAGTCACTAGTATTTTTGTGTACTTAGGTATCAAGTCATTTTAATAAATAACAAAAGTTTTGGTTGTTTGGTGAACTGAATGTTGAAACTATGATTAGCTTAGTAAGAACCTTTGAAATTGACTGTATCATTTTTGCATACCATTAACAAGAATGAGAATACATGTTATTCAAAATCCTTTTCTATTCCTTTTTTTGTAATTTGGTCATTTCATTAGCTGTGTAGAGGTGTTTCGTAGTTCTTTTAATTTACACTTCTCTAATAACAATGTTGAGCATATTTTCATATTCTTATTCACCACTTCTCTGTCTTCTTTGGTGAGATCTATGTTCATATTTCTTGATCACTTTTAACTGTTTCTTCTTCTTGTTTTGTAAATAATCGCCAAGTTTTAAGCATTCATTGTGTACTTTTAATTTCAATTCTTTATCAGATTTGTGTTTTGTGAATATTTTTCCAAGTTTGTGATATGTCTTTTCATTGTCTTAACAGTGTCATTTAGAGAACTGAAATTTTTAATTTTAAATAAAGTTCAACTGATTATTTTCTTTCATGAATTATTGTTTTGGTATTGTATCAAGAATCCATCTCAATATTGAGGTCACCTATATTTTTTTCTTCTACATTCTAGGAGTCTTACAGTTTTTCCTTTTGTATATAGATCGATGACATATTTTGGGTTAGCATTTGTGTCTAGAATTCCTTATCTATTTATTTACTTTATTGTTATTATTTTGAACATAGACATCCAGTTGACATGTCAAATTTGGACCCAATAATTTTTTTTTTTTTTTTTTTGGCCACAGTAACATTATATGAGAACACTCAAGGGCCATAAATATTCATTAATTTAACAAATATTTATTAAATATTTGTGCAGAGTTCCTTTTAGTTATTGTCAAGGAGCATCACTTACCAAATTTCCTGAGTTGATTATTTTCACGCAAGCAAAGTTGAATCCACCCCCACCCCCCACTGCAGCCTACATTAACTGCACAGCCTGTTGCTTTAATCATGTATAAGAATGTTTTGGTCTGAGGCTATGAATGCAGTGTATTGCCAGCCATGAAGCATATTGCATATTTTCTTTCCTTACATGCAAAACATGATTCCTCTTTATAACATTCTTTCATGTGAGATGTGTTCTGGTTAGTGAAATGTAAATGGAAGTGTTGGGTCACTTTTAGACCGGGTCCACAAAGTCTCTTAAGTAAACTTCACAATCTCTTTTTCTCCCATTTACCAAATGCATACAAAACACATAAGGACTTAGTGGAGGCCCGGGTCATGAGATGAAAGGCTACTGGGTCCTGCATCACCATGACTCAGATAACCTCACCTGCCTTGTGTAGTCAACTGAACTCAACTTGAGCATTAAACTAAATTTTCTTTTAAGCAGATGAAATGGCAACATTAAATTTATATGGCCTAAAATATGCATCCTACTTAATTGCTGCTCTTAAATTCAGCAAATGCCTCTTACCAACAAGCTCATGCTAGCTTACATGCTTACGGGAGCTAGTAAGAAATGCAAATGAGTGAAGTGTGCTGGATGTATTGAAGAGATGCCTATGCAAAAGGAAGTAATCATTTAATTTTAGGTTTAATATTTTCTTTCATTATTATTTTCTTCTTGTTAAAAATATTTGTCAGATATTCATGGTTCTTGCTCTTGGTATTATACAGTACATTATTCTTGGAAGTGCTTGGCCTATAGATGACAATCAATATATTTGTTTTTCTTTCTAATAAAAGTATGATTGATGAGTGTGGATGAAATATAGGATGGACTCAAAAGCACCTTTATATTTATCAGCATATACCCCCTATTCTCCAACTAGGGCATAAAGACTATAATTTACTTATTTTTATATCTTTATAAAATTTAAAATCTTACTTCTTACATAAAATACTATCAATAAAAGATTGTTGAATAAATGCTCAATAAATATTTGTTGAATTGACTTTTAGACTCATTCTCTTTCCACAAATATGAAATGAATTTATGTTATATAGTCTTTCAAAATTACTTTTGTCTATAAATTCATATTTTATACTCAGAGCCAGAGCTCCATGATCAATGTGAAGGATTGTTTTTCATCCTCCTACGAGGTCTATATTTCTTCTGAATAGAAAGTACACACATTAGAGAGACTGAAAGATACCAAGAGGATGGGCAATCAAGTAATTTAGTTTCTCTTTATTTTCATTATGGAGGTGAAAGGCCCTCAGAGTTCATGAGACATTAAAATTAATGATGCATCCTAATTAAGCAAATGTTCAGTTTCTCTTCTTGAGTGCTACACTGTACAAAACATAGGGAGAAAAAGATCAAATTTCTTCATATCAATCTCTCCATGAAAATAAAAATCCTCCCACTCCCTGTCAGTCATTCTTCTGTGGTCTCATTTTAGATCTCACTTCTTTTAATATCATTCTAATCGTCAACAGCTTTTGCACTTAATCATTTTGTACTTTTCACATAGTCTTCAAATTTAGAAACATTGCCCACTTTCTCACATCTGCATTAATATGTTATACCTATATCAGCATGTATCAGTGATAATATGTGTAAGACTATATGTTAAGTAATATAGTTTAAGTAAATAAAATTATGCAATATTATATGCCTTTAGTTTATTTGCTTGTTTCTGGAAATTAGTGCTATGTCTAATCCTCTCTACCCTTGTTCCTGTCCCTCTCCTGAGTAACCAATTTAGAAGAATTAACTCAGTTCCTAAGTCATGAAACCAAAGTGTCAGTCCTCACAACTCTTTCTCTCTTACCCTCTGTCTCCCTCTTGGAAGCTTATTTACAATTACATGAAGTACACACAGATAATCTATGGTAGTTATTTCATCACCAGGTGCTTAATATTTTAAAAATATTTTTTAGTTGTCAATGAATCTTTTTCATTTTATTTATTTATTTTTATGTGGTGCTGAGGATCAAAACCAGGGTCTCACACATGCCAGGGAAACACTCTACCACTGAGCCCTTCCAGGTGCTTAATATTATAATCTTTGCAAAATCCCTTTTGCCGTAAAAGGCAAAGCAGTCACAAGTTTTGGGACTTAGGATGTAGACACTTTGGTAGTCATTATTATTCCTATTACTTCCTTACTGATTAATCATAGAAATTCATATATAAGAAAGGATTTTAGGAAAGTTGATGCTATCTATTCCTTGAATATTTTCAAATTTTTTATATGTTTCTTCAGATATTGTGCAAGTATGTACATGTCAATTTATACTCATAAACCCATATCTCAGTATGCAAGGAATGTATTTTATTTGCTACACCAATGAATGTAGTTTGGTAGTGAAATAATTAAGAAAATAATCTTTCTGTCAATGTAAGAAATCTTAATTCTGAAAACTTTAGCAAAATGTTTTTAGTTTTATAATTTAGCTCATAATATTGCAAACATTTCATTCTTCTCTGAATGCATGTTACTTGCAAGAAACTAACACATGAATAATTTACATTTATATAACTTTTTTAAATTAACAAATTCATTAAAACAAATAACTTGATAGATATTTTTATCCTTCTTCCTTCAACAGAGAAGGAAATACCATGTAGTTAATAAAAGGAACTCAGCTCTGTCTGAGTTTCTTTTCTTTTGAACTGATTGTTTGCCTCCCCCAAATCCATATGCTGAAGTCCTATTTCCCAGTGTGATAGTGTTTTGAGGTGTGGGCCAATATAATTAGCTGTAGAGTAGATAGTGAGGGAGGCACCCACTGGACAGCATCAATGCCCATAAGGGAAAACATTCACTCTTTCTCTCTCCCACTTTCTCTTCTCTTCCCTTCCATTTCACATACAGAGGACAGACTATGTGAGAACACTTTGAAAACTAGGTGTCTACAAACCAGAAAAAAGAAAGCAGGCCCTTACCATGAAACAAATTTTCTGACCCTTGATCTTGAAATTCTTAACCTCTGGAACTGAAAAACACATGTCTTTTGTTTAAGACACCCAGTCTATGGTATTTTATTGTAGGAGCCTAAACAAGCAAACTAAGACAGAAAAAAATCCTAAGTGTTCTTCAGTATCCTTATACTATACTTCTCTTATTTTTAAGTAAACATTGTGATAGGATCAAATTAATATCATAGATAGCAAGGTGTTTATAAAACATAGAATCTTATGCAAAAGACCATTATTTTTAACATGATTTGATTGATCAGGTCAAACATATGTAAAATACTATGAAAGTATTTTGAAGAATGCTATTATTTAAAAACAATATTTCTAAATAATTGGATAAATTTAAATATAGCAAGTTTTTTTAAGAATGTTAAACAGGGGCCAAGTGCAGTGGTGCGTGCCTGTAATCCCAGTGATGCGGGAGACTGAGACAGGAGGATCACAAGTTCGAGGCCAGCCTCAGCCACTTAGGGAGACTATTAAAGGAAAAAAAAAAAAAGAAATTGAAAAGGGCTTGGTATGTAGCTCAATGGTAAAGCACCATGAGTTCAATTCCTACTACAAACAAAACAAAAACGAAAAGGGGACGTGTTAAATAGGGAAAGAATTAGTACTTAGTTTCATCCATTAAATGTTTATTAAGTTCCTGCTCTATATA
Organism: Sciurus carolinensis; assembly: GCF_902686445.1. Lineage (NCBI taxonomy): Eukaryota > Metazoa > Chordata > Mammalia > Rodentia > Sciuridae > Sciurus > Sciurus carolinensis. Next base: position 96,486,069 of record NC_062224.1, read on the forward strand.
GAGTTCTGTGCTAGATAACTGGAATATAAGTGAGGGAGTTAAGATCAAATATGAAAAAAAAACATAATTATATTTCTTTCTTCATTGAACCAATAGTTGACAGTAAGTGCTTCAAAATGGGTTAAGCTGTGTACTTCATTACATGTGTGAAAAGATACTTTTAATCATATAAAACACAGTCAGTCATGAAAACACTACTTAAATGCTTCCAGAAATGCTTCTATAAAGCATTTGTGCTTTCATAAAACACTTTTTAGGTTAGTACAAAATTTTTAGTTTTATAAGAACACATTGCAGACACTTAAAAATGCTTAGATTGACTCCTCTGTTCTTCTCTTGTTTAATCTAGGAACAAAAACTGCCAAATGGATTTTGGTGTTAGTGTTTGCCTTTAGGTTTGCCATTCTATAACTGTAAATATAATGTATGTGGGAAAACTAATATGACTTCAACCACTCCAAAAATTTAAATAACTTAAAATAACCATTTTTGTTAATAGAACATGAACTTTTTATTATCATATTTCCATCACAAGACATTGTCTTGGTCTCTATCTTTCAGTGTGTGTGTGTGTGTGTGTGTGTGTGTGTGTGTGCATATAGTTTCATAAATATATCGGGGTCTAATTAAGGTAAATATCTTATGTGTTTCTTATTAAATAATCCTATTTTCTACATTGCAGGGAATTTAAGAAGTAGAACGGTGAGATGATATGATGGAATATAATTACAGGTGGTTGGAATTATCTGTAGTTTATGTTGGGTAGGAGGGATAGTCTAGGGAGCAACTCAATGCATATATAAAAGGAACACATAGACCATTTCTTGAAAAATCAGTATTATATTATAAAATATTTCGCGATTATCTGAGTGAGAGTAGGGGTATGAAGAATAGCGGTGGTGGGAGGACAAAATACAACAGGGAAATAACTTTCTACAGTGAAGAGTATTAGTTTATCAACAAATAAACTCTAAAAAGGGTGGATATATTTCTTTTTCTTTCTTTCCCCTACTCCTTATCTCAATCTCAAACAATGCTTTTCTTAGCAACTAATAATAGATTTAGATTTAGAATGCACAATCGCTAAGTAGTTAGGAGAGCTCTACTTAAAGATTTGTTAGGTTACAGGTTGGTGTATGATTGCATTAATTGTTGAACATCTAGTTTTCAAGATCCAGCACACTTTCCTTGAGCTTCAAATACATTGACCCAGTGTATATAATAAGCAATATATTCATCTTATAATGTAAAACATGAAGATGTATAGGTACTTAAGAAACTTTACTTTCAAAGGGAAAGTTCTAGAAAGAAAATAAGCACATAGCAAAGAAAACAAATGTCAATATTTTTAATGAGGGCAATTTAATATGAATAAATGTGTGTCATGTATGAGTGTCTTTTTTATGCAAAGAATAATCTAAATTGATTCATCTTATTTGGCTTTTGTTGTAAATTAGATTTAAAGTTAAAAATATTCTGAAGCATATGAACATCTTGCTTCACAAGCAGATTGCATCACAATTTCTGTAATACAATATGTCTTACTTTTTTTGTTTTGGCAGCACTGGGAATCAAACCCAGGATCTCATGCATGGCTAGGAACAAATTCTCCTACTAAGCCATAACCCAAGCCCTGATATTTCTTGAATGTTGCTTTCAATTAGATATTTTAGTGAGTTAATAGGTAAGATATATATCAGTTTGTACTCATACATTTAAAAGAAGATGCCAGGATAGTAAACAAAAATATTGCTGATCATGTGAAATGTATTAAATTACCAAATGCAGATGTGCATTTTGATCATACAGGAAAAGACAATCTCAACATAAAACTAAAATGTATAATTTTTAGAGCAGTGCAAGTATAGACCAGATTTGTTCTGAAGGTAAAAGACAGCTATGTTGGAGTTGATTAAATATAAACATTATTTAATATAATGCTCAAATACTTAAATTATTTAATAAAACTTTAAATGCTATAAACTATTTTAAAGTTCAGGAACTATAGGCTATAAAATCAGTATTTTTCTTATGTGGTCCTTTCCCCCAAAATATTTAAGAAAAGCAGCCTTACATTTGTTTTATATATAAAATAAAGGTTTTATATATAGTCAAAGTTACATTTTTCTAATTTAAATCATGTTGGATTTCTTAGAATGGATTTATTTGAATAGCAAATTAGGTCAAGTAGGGTTAGGCAGCATATTGCAGTCTTAAATGAAAAGTGAATTTTCTGTGTATCAGAATTGTTAAGGTTTATTTAAAATGAATGTAATTCGGATATTGATCCTCTTTAGGTGGACCTCAGACCCTCTTAACAGCATTTGTCATTCTCTGTAAAGCAGAAACACAGAGAAGCCATCCATCCTTATGGTAAAATGAGACAACTGAAGAAAAACTTCTGTTCTAGGACATCATTAGGATTGGAATACAGCCTGCAGACAGAAAGAAAAAAAAGAAAAGAAAAAAGCAAAGTTATATCAACATGTCTGTACTGAAATCTCTTCCCTTAACAATGTGATAGTAATAAAAACTGCAGGTCCTTGAGCACATGCATATTTTCCCTTGCCTCTGTAATATGCCACTTAACTATTTTCTTCTTTTATATTAGTGACTTCTAGAATATTGATTATCTAAAATGAAGCTTTATCGATGGAATTTTAATAGCATATATTTTAATGAGATTCAGGTCATCCTGTCTGCATTAGGAATTGATCTTGAACCAATTAGCTTATCCCTTATTATTAAAACTTGAGGATAAAGGGTCATAGTTGGACTGACAACCATAAAGGAACAAATTTAATGTAAATGCTTTACTGGTAAAGATATATTAATTTAAAATTGCAATGATCTCTCTTGGAAGAAGCCTCTTCATTTTTCACATCCAGAATGGATCCGCTTACACTTTCAAACCAAGTCCACACAATTTATAAGACTTGTTACTCTTCACACTTAGTGATCCATGATATAAGCCCAATCAGGAGCTAGCTGTTTGGCTTCTTCCCTCTCCTAAACATACCCAGTCTTCACACTATGAACATGTACAGGCTGGGGGTGCTATAGACTCATGGAAAACCAGAGGGCTTTATGAATTTATAGTATCATCACAACATGCAAATAGCCATTTGGGACATGACTAGTGTGTATCTGGTATAGGGATTAGATCCAGGGTGCACATTTATGAAGAGATTCCTGTAGTTTTAACTTACCTGCAAAATGTGAAAAAAAAATAATCTTTTCATTTTTTTTACTGAAAGAATATTATATTTTAGAACACGATCAAAATATACTAAAAGTATAAACACGGGGCTATTAACCCAAAGCTATTTTATTTTCAGAAAGGAAAGAGTTAGTAGGAATTAAGGAAGAACCTTAAACATCCCTTTAGCAAGCGAACGGATCTGCTTTGCCTGTCTTTGCGTTTTTAATGTAGAATAAGAAGGACCTTAAAACGTCCAGATTGACATCTTAAAAAATTCCTACTTCAAATTCACCCTTACATTCTACCACTGTCCTAGGAAAGAGGAAAAGAAAATTTCCACTGACCCAGCTCGTGATTTACATACAGAGAACAAATAAATGAATGGAGTGGGGGATGGGGCAGTGACAAGCAATGTGTTTCCTTTTCAACTGCAGAAAATAAGATTACTTACCAAGAACATTTCTATCCAGGGCAAATGTTTATTCCCTCTATCATTCGGCGACTCAGTCTCTGCAAGAAATCAATTTCCACTCTACCTTTCCCTCCTATTCTAAAAAAAGGGAGATGAATAATTCTTAAGCTTCGGGTCCGGAGGAAGACCAGGCTAGAGCAGAGGGCAAAAGACTCCCACAGCGCTCTTTATACCGATCCCAGCTCCGAGAGCGAACCCGTGGGGTGGGGGAGGACCCTCTCTAGGGAGAGGACTCTGGTTGGGGAGAGGGATTCATTCCACAGCCAAAATATAAATCATCTACAAACAGAATTAACCAGCCTCTCAGTCACACAGGCAATTCCCTAGGGGAAGTAGGTTTCTAAGAGGAGAAAAGACCGCGAGAGGGCGGGGGGCTTACGCTTAAGGGAGGCAGTCGGACCAGGGAGAGGAAAAGGGAGAAAGAATAAAGCTAATCTTACCCGATCGATCAGGTGATTGTTTATGCAGTATCGGGACATGAAAATGGCAAGATAATGCATTCGACAGCCAAGCCATTTCTAGCACACTCTCCATCCGTAACTGTGCAGGAATCGGAGGGGAGGCGGACGCCTCTCAGGCTGCCACTTGCTCCCCGAGGGACAGCCCTCAAAACGTCCAAAGCTCCGCTTCTCATAGCAAAGCATTAGGAGCTGAGACTTCGGATGGAAGTCACTTGCCTGGAGTCGCAGGCAGCAGGATTCGCCGAGGAAGTGGGACCCGAGAGGGCTGCCGCCGCCGCCACCGCTGCCACATCTAACCACGACTCCCACTCCCCTTGCCTGAGCCTCCAAAGCGCAGCACCCCGAGAGCGCCCAGAGCCTCGGCCTTATCCTCATCTTCAGCCCTTCGATACCCCCCACGTCCCCCACCCCGCCAAGGCAAATCGCTGATGATTTGGTCATCATAGAGTGACTGATCGTAGTGTTTTATTTGGGGTGCTGGTTGTGTTGGGCTTCCTTACTACGCCTCCCTCAGTTGCGGCAAGTGAAAGAGTTCAAGGGAAATCCTAGCGAAATGTACTGGTGGAATACTATTAATCCTAATAATAATGCTCCCAGCGCAGGTAACTCTTAAAGAACTGAAAGTGGGAAGATCAGAACAGGATTTCCGAAGCGGTGCCCTCTTGAATTCTCATTGGATCCTCCCCAGCAGCCTAAATCATTCTTGCTGCTATATCCATCAGGATGACTACAGCCTTGCTCACTAGTTCTCTCTTTATCTCGTTGACTTCAACACATCCTTTTACTTCTCTTTGCAGATTTATCTGTATTCCACCTCCTGTTCTCTAAGGTTACACAGCTTCTGTTTTTCCCCACTGTATGGGGATGTACCGTCTATAAATTTTCACTTTGTCTAAGTGTGAGCATCCCCTCACTTTCCCTCTTACACACACACACACACACACACACACACACACTACACACCACACAAACACACAGAAAATAAAAAGCTCCTCTTTCACATTTTGCTTCATTTCCTTGGGGGTTTGTGACTCTCTTTGTAACTGGTTTTCACTTGGTTACATGCCACCAGGAACTGCTGATTATTTCAAAGTCCTACCATCCAGCAGCTCACTACTTTACCTTGATTTGGAAGACCATGGAATATCTGTTTGAATCCTGGATGTATTTTTCTTACAGTCATCTTGCTTCCTGAAATTTCCTCTGGTAAGTTATTCTCTTTATATGATATTAGTAAGTTATTTTTGGTGCTCTTTTAAATAAGGATCTTTAAGGTGTTCTCTCTCCTTTTCTTTATTTTTTCCTTTTGTGTTACTTTCAAGAACTCAGAGATCTATCTGATCATATGTGTTAGTATGCTGGTTGCAATTAAACTACTAAGATATAGCCCATGTAATGAACTACCCCAATATCTCTTACAGTCTTTGTTTTTTTTACTTCTTTTCTCATTTGTGCTACATGTTATATGGATATTTACCCCTCCCCCATTAACCCTTCTGGGCACACATTCTTGTGCCATAAGATGGGTTGGAATTTTATGTTTAAGAGAGATCTGAGTATTGCAGGGTTTAGGATAGTTCACTACTCCCTCTGATCTTCAGAAGGTTGTTCAGGTCAGTGAATGCTCATCTCATAGGAAGCAACTGCATGTCTGAAGGGAGGACTTTTATAAAGTGTGTTTTTATGAATTTTGCAGAACCCTAAGAAGTAACATGCCACTATGTGGTAAGAAGAGCAGTGGGAGTTTCGAGGGCACCGTTTTTTTCTTACAACATCTAAATCACATATGAACACACCATTTGGGGCATTGTATCTCAATTCAGGCATAGTATTTGGCAGTGTGTTTCTGGTTTTGTGAATTAGCTGGTGAACAGTTAATTGAACAGGGAGTGCTCTCACATCAGAGGAAGAGAGAAACCAGAAGAAAGCACTGTTTATCTTGGTTCTAAAAAAATTGAAATTCCGGGACAGACCTTACATGAAAAATTTAATTGCCTCATCCCTCACACTTGCGCACTCCACCCTCAATTTTTAATAAGTATGTAATATTGGGTCAGTGCTTAATGCTTTCATGAACAGTTCTGTGAGCTCAACTGACAAGAGCATCACCTCCCCCTTCAGCATAGTTGTGTCCAGAAACATTCAAATCTTTGCTTTTACTTCACATATTGACAAGCTTGTGGTATTCATCCAATACCAAACCTGCATGTGTCAGTAGTCTCTAACACATTCTAAGGGTTTCTTCTGTGAGCCCCGTCACCGGTCACCCTCTCCCCCAAGAAGACAAGTTTCTGGTTTCTGCAACATTGGGATGAATGGAGGTGAGAACCTATTGTTCAAGCTTTTCCTTCTTTCTTTCTTTTTCTCCCCCCCCCCCCTTTTTAATTTCTCGGAAAGAACTATTCCTGTCGTCATTGATGGCTGACGCGACAGCCTAAGCATTTTTTTTTTTTCCAAAAGCCCTTTTAGCTTCCAGACATAAAAGTACTCCAACTGCAGCGTCACCCCATCCCCCGTCTCAGATTCAAGGGCTTTTCCCCCTTGGTTCCCACCGTGAGACTCCTATTGACACTGTGGTTCACACCACTTGGCGCCCCTCACCCTTCACTAGTTTCTACCTGGTCTCTTTGCCTGTCCGATCGTCCTGCCTGACAAACCAGTGCCATCAGCGTCCGTGACTTCATTTAAAGAAACTAGGGCTTAGTGTAATTCGCCAATTCAAACATCCTCTTTGGAGGACTGCTGCTATTGCGCAGGGGTGGAGGGAGAAAAAAAAAAAAAAATTAAAAAAAAGCAACTTTCAGTGCAGTCGGATTTTTCTTCTTAACCTAGTCTACTCCAGTAAGGCACAGACATTCGGTATTTAGGTAAGTGCGTTTTGCTGTGTTATAATCGGAAGCTCACGCGTGTGAAAGGGAAATTTACGTCTGAGAGCCTCGGCAGCCAAGAACATTTTAACCGGAGGGCTATCAACAGGCGACTCTGCCTGGGGATTTGTCCTCAGCTCCGGGCTACACCTGAGCCACCTGGGCGCAGGGAGCGTGGAGGGCAAAGTGCCTGCTTGACTGACTGGCCCTAGGCTTGGTGCTGGGGTGGGAATGACCCGCGCGGGGAGGAGCCGTGTCCCTGGCGCTGACCAGCTAGCGCAGGCTCCGCACTCAGCCCCTGCGGCGAACGTGGGCTCGGTGTGGGCATTCGCAGCCCGGGAGAGTGGGGCTGGCGGGTGTTTTCCATCCTTCCGGAGTGCAACCTTCCTCTGGCCATAACCTCTGTTTTAGGAGAAGACAGACTTGGCGATTCCTGGCATCTCTCAACACCTTGCTGCTTTAATTTTTATTTATTATTTTAATGAGCTGTGTCTAAGAAATGACGCTCTGTCAGTATGCCTGTTTTACAAAACCTTAAGCGCTGTCTTCATCCAACGTCATCCGATCGCTTAGTAGGACTTAACATTGCTGAAGACTTCTCAGGATTAGTGCTGAATTGCTGATGACCGGCACTCCTCGCCTTCCTCCACCAACTCCCAAGAATCTGGAGGGTGGCAGGGTGAGGGAAAGAGTTAGGTTTCAACTTGGAGCTGGGGCTTGGAAAATAAGGTTGAAGTTAAAGGCAAAAAAGTGAGGGTTTGGGAGCTGCCTAGTGTATATTATACCCACTTTTAAGTTGGTCTTTTACCGCCCCCTCCCCTTTCTGGAGGGGGTGCGAGAGGTGGGAGGACCTGGATCTGGCGTCCACCCGAGAGGGGGTGGTGCTTCTTGGCCGCGGGTTTCTGCCGGTTCTGTAGCCAAACGGTGGTGGAGTTGAAGTCTCTGATGGCTGTTCCCCTAGTCCCTCAGAGTTGAACCAGAGAGCCTTCTACTCTGCTCCAGGTCGAGAACGTGATCAGTCCTGTAAAGCAGGGACCTCCTTCTAATGGGAGACTAGCTGTTAAACGCAGGGTAGCCTCTACTTCCGAAGATAAAATGCATGTTCCCCGCTGTGTGAGATGTCAACCGGCTGTTTGAAAAGAGGAAGAGGTGACCAGGGTTACAAATTAACCCTAGTATCACTTACAAATATTCTAGCGAGTCAAATGTATATAAGCAAAGAAGAAAGCGCCAGGATATAAAACTGTCACAGCAGCGTGGAAGACAGATGATTCAGATTCTGGGGACTTTTCCTTTTACGTGCTATTTAGATTTGTTTGCCATCATGCAGTTAAGCAGGTAAGGAATGAATGTCTGTATTTTATCAACGACCATATAACCTGTGTTTGACCCATCCTGTGATGATTTTTCCCTGCTTCATGTGAGGGACCATATATTTATTTTCAGATGGTTCTGCTGTGATGTATAACTTCTTAATATTCACATACATAAATCCCTTTAAAATCATTTAAATGCTTAACATGAATTCATTTAAATTTTAACATGCACTTATTTAAATGTTTACCAGTGTTACAAAAATCATAAGCTAGACCGAGATGAGAGGAAAAAATGGGGAAAGTAGAGTTAGTGGAAGCGATGTATAAACCCTAATGAAATATGGAAGATGGTAGTTGAAGATATACCTTAAAATGTTGTTTCTTACTAAGGTCACAGACCTTAATATATAAAGGACAATTGGAGAACTACTAAGGGCATGTTGAACTGGAAAGATAATTTTGACTACCTTAGAGAAATGTTTTGTGGATATTTGTGTTACCTTCTCTATCTTGAAAAACAAAAATCCATGGGGTGGGGGTGGGTTGGTTGTCAAATATGAGAAAAAGAAGAACTCTCCCAAGGGCAGTATTCTATGTGACCCCAATATAGAAATCTTCAGGTTTAGAAGAGTTGGAAAATTGAAAAAAAAAAAAAAATCAAATTTAGAAAACTATGTGAGCTCTTCCCCAAATAAACCTTTTTTAAATTCAAAGTTTTGTATATTTGTATATTGAACAGTCTGTAAATTTCTTCTACTATCAGATTTAACTCAATTCAAAGGACTTTTTTTTAATGCTTAATAAGTTTTGTTAATGCTATGGATATTGTTTTGTTGTTTTGCTTACATGTTAAAGGAGCCTAAAGTTTCCACAAAGTGAAGCAAAAAATATATTACGAAGACACAATCCTAAAACTGTTCCATTTGGTAATAACACTGTTTTTTTAAAAATATATATTTTTAAAATTTCCCCTGTAAACATTTTTAGGGCTTACATTTATTGATCAATAATTATTGATCTTTGATCAATATTTTTTTCTGCTTGTAAGGCTCACTATTAAAATTTTGAACAAATAAGGTAATTTCAACTTTGGGTTGTAGAGTTGCAAAGTTATAGTACTCCTTTTAGCTTGATACAAAAGGAAGTTTTACCTCAATGGAGAAAATAATTCATCAATGCATTCCAATTTCTCAATTCTTCTTTATTTTGTCCCCTAGAATGTATTTTAGTAAATATGAGTGTTGTGTGTATGTGTGTGTGTATGTGTGTGTGTGTGTGTGTGTGTGTATACACATACTCAGTTTGGATACATGGAGATGTTTATTTTAAATCTACATTGCTTTACTATTGTTTGCAATATGAAATAGACAAGATACCATATTATGATCAATTTCATTTATCTTTTAATCAGATAGTACTATGTGATTTCATTATGTCATGGAAACTTTGCTTAAAAAATCTCAAAGTATGTTTTTTTATAAATATACTTACATGTTGATTTTCTTCAGAAAAAAAAAGATTGATATATTATAGTTAAGTAAATAAAACCTGATCAGGAAGAAACCATTGGACTCAGAGTAGGTTTGTGTCAGATATACTTATTACATGTATACAAATATACATGAGTTCTACCATTAGCTTTGCTCCTGGATTTCTGTGTTCTTAAATAAAAGTGGAATTTCTTTTTAGAATAGTTGCTTTGCCTGTTTCCCTCTACAAGTGCAAAGAAAACAACTAGTATGTTTTTCAGTTTGATGTTCATTATCAACATATGCTTAATTTCCTGTATTTCCTGCTGTTGTTTTTTAATATTTTCTTTAAAAAGAAAACTGTTGATTAGCATAAGTCTAAAACTTTCAGTAATTTAGGAAATTGGATATTAATATTTCAAGAGTTTTGACAAAATTGGGAAAGTAACAGCAATATGTAACAAGTTTACCACAAACTTAACTTTTCTTAAAAACTATTTCAAAGGTATTTGTGTATTTAGGTTATGACTTATGATTAATGATGCATTCTTCTGAAACTCTTTAAGTTTTTCTCTTTCATGTGCTAATAATGAATTGATGGGAAAATGAGAGTGCTGGTAGATGTATAATTTTTCCTGAATTTCAGTTCTAGTTCTCTGAGAGATCCTAGTAAGACTTACTGACCACTTTTCATTTATTTTCCTTATGCCTCATAGAGAAAACAATGTGTACTTAAGAGAGTTGTGGACAAAATAATCTAAGAGGAGAGAATGCTTTGAAAGGACAAACCCCCCACCCAAATAAAAGTGGGGGGAAGTATGTTTTGTGAAAACAAAAGATCAAAAGATATTTTTCAAAAGATACTATTTTAAGTTTTACCTAATGTTATATCTTCACATAAAATTAATGTTAACTAAACATTTTTTCTAATGTTAGTTATCAAATATAAGTTTAATCAGTATTTCTTTTGTTTTGATATTATGTAATTTTAAAGAAAACTTGAACTAATACACTTCCTGAGACACATTGGTTCTTATTGACAGTATTGACCTTACTTTAATGTCCTTCTGGAAGAATAGTCACTTTTGCAGGATAGTTGCTCTTGATTGACTTCTTGGTGTCATTTAATGGGAGAAAAATCTCATTTCTTAGCAGTTATATATAATCAACTTGATCTCTATTCTTATTTAAAAAGAACATTGAAATATACTCATAATAACATCAAAATGGAGAAACTTAAAAAAGGTAGATTTTAATTTTTAACATCTTTTATAAACTCACATTAAGATTACCAAAATTAATTAGGGTAATATCTGACATCTTTCATGTTTTAATTCACAACAACTTGGATAATTTCCTTTAGACACTTAGCAATGTGACTGACCCGTTTCTCTAGGCACCACCATGTGCACTATGTCATTTTATTATTTTAATGTCTACAATCATAAAGTTCTTAAGGAGAACAAAAGAAAAAATTGTGTTTGAATATTATGGATTATAAGAATGGTCTTAATTGTAAAAAGGAGGGAATAGTGCAATAATGTTTATTCTATTCTATAAAAAGGAACCCAGGTCTCTGAAGATGAAATTTAATCATGAACACTAATGGCCTTTCTACTGAGGAGATCTACCTGGAAATTCAGGCCTGACCCAGTTTTTTTCTTTTTTTGTAGGTATCAAGTAGCCACTGTATCCATTTTGTACTGGTCATTAAATATCCTCATCAATAACATTGTAAGGCTTTTATGACTATCCTATCCAAGAATATTTGATGAGCTATCAATTTTATTTATCTCCAGTTATTCATTTGGAGACTTATGGAGTTACAGTCTTCACATATGGTTATGTTATAGACTACAAATTCACTTCTCTTTTCATCACGTTTGAAATAAAGTATTAAATGTTTACTTTTTTTTAACCACGAAATGCAAATAGAGATGTGGAAAAATGATATGCAGTTTACTAAATTCAGAAAATTTATAGATTCTCATTCTTCTACATTCAGTGTAACTTTACAATAACCACATTCATGATTCCACAAAACTTTTATTTTACTTAGAGTTAAAAGGGTATTTAACTTCAGTAGGACCTATTTTTACTTGTAATTATTTTGTAAGTATTTCTTTTAATGTCTGAGCCCTAATTTATTTAGATGTAGATGCCTTTAAGAGCACCCAAGGCATAACAAATTCCCTTTAATAGCTAATAAAGTAACCACCACTTTATAGTAGCAGCAAATTAAATCTATAAAGTACACATTTATTGATTAAATTAATAAATATGTGAACATTACATTCAAATGTATCTCTCTGCTGTAGAAGAATAATTCTCTCATAATGGTGTGTTTCATTTAAATTCCATTATAGATTTATTGTGAAAGAATACTTATAGATGGACTTATTCTTCCTGAATTCTGTGAATATCAGCCAACCTCATCAGGATTGAGCTGTTTTTTATTAACTTTTCTGGACTCTCACATTTTGTTAATTTTAAAAGCTATTTCTAGAATATTGCACTATTAAAAAACAATCTAGCCTTGGGAAGACCAGAATTGAGTAAGCATGCATTTGTGATTTCTCTGTGTCAAATAGTGGATAGTATATAAGCACATTGTTACTTCGTAGATGTATTAAATACTCTCACACACATAAAATGTTTCAGATGATGTCTATAAACATGACAGTCTGGAAAAATAAATTGAAGAATAGATTTGAACATTTATGTGTTCATTCAACTATCATACTTAAAAGTCACATATGTTTATTCAAGCTGAGTATTATGTTCTGTGTAGTATTTTGGTACATATGTATGTACTTTTAAGATATAAGTTCTACTTCTTTTGAATATGCAATTTAATACTGTTTGCAGGAGCCCTTCTGTTATAGCTAAAATAAATATAGAACAAAAATTAATGCAATCAGGAAGTTCTTTGGGTAGATAATATATTCAACTACCTTTCTTTAGTGTGGTCTTTCTTATGGTTTGAAATCTGAGCTCTGCAAATGATTATAGAGACATGAGGAACTCTATATAAAAAGTGCATACCTCTTAAATAGTAATGAATAGTAATAACCACACTCTATAGAGTAATATACACATTCTAGATTTTAGAATAACCATCATGAGAAGTTGAATGAATCATGCTGCCAAGTTGTAGATAATACTACCTTATGATAGTTAAAGCATACTTTCTCAACTTTGTTTTTTAGATAACACCATATGTAAGATATAGACTGACTCTTTACATAGTTAGTCTATATCCAATTATATAGACTATTCTATATAAATAGAATGACCCAACTTTGTAGCACTAGAATTTCTTATTATCCATCCAGCTCAGTCCCTAATATACAAAGGCACAGAGTACATTTGATAAATATGACAGTGATATTTTTAAGATTGTACTATGAAAAAATGAGAAAGAAGACCAAAGTTTCCAGTATAAAAACAGTTACCAATTAACAACAGCAGCTGCAACTAGATTTTTTGTTCCTTAACATTAATTTCACTTGAAATAAGGTCAACTTTTAAACAACTAGTTAAGTATAACTAAAATATATTACTGAAAAGCAACGATGATGTAATATGCATTTTCCAGATTTATAAGATATAGTCATTCCTATTTATTAAAGTTTCCAGCTTTTTATCCACAGTCACTGGAAGACAGCATTTATTTATATATTTAATGGGAATTAAGGCAAATGAACCATATTCTGTAAGAATTGAAACTTGAACTTCCTATTTAAAATGAGTGATATGTGAGGAATTTGTTAAGGTGTACACTAACTGTTAGAATTAGTTTTAAGACTTTCATTTTGATTAATATAATTTTTAGCCTCTTTTTCACCTTTGAGTGAAAGATCCATCACTATGGATTTACAGGACTCCCCAATTCCCATTTCTTGAAAACACACACAGACACACAGACACACACACACACACACACACACACACACACACACTCTTGTGCTACATCATTCCTTGTTTCAGAATGTTTATATGAAAGACATATTATTGGCATTTAAACATAAAACAATCTTTACTGTGACAACAAAGTAATACATAACACTATGTTTGATTTGTTTGTTTGATATGTTAACACAACTGTGAGAAAATAATTTCCAGAATCTGAGTTTCCTCTTAGAATAAACTCATAGGCTTTTATCTGATTCTTTTATCCAGCTATGGAATTCAGAAACTTTAACATATCCCTCATCAACCAGTTTGGAAGACAATAAGTTCCATTCATTTGAGGACAGGACAGAATGAATACGAAAGATCACTCACTTCATTATTGCTTTTCAAACCCGTCCTTGACAGTTGCTGTTTAAGAAAATCAATTCTGATTTAAAAAGTCAACAACTCCAATATAAACTTCTACAACTATGAAAAATATCTCTCTTTCTTCAATAATCTTGACTACATAAGATAACAAAGGGTTAATCCATTTCACTTGATTCTTTCCTTACAGAAGTGATAGAACTTGACATTTTATTACTGTTTAAATATTGAATTTGCTGAAATCTAAAGATGACAATTACTTTGCTCAGAATTTGAAACCAAATTATTATTAACTATTCATTAAAATGTACATTTTATATAATCTGGGCTAAGATAAGTCTACTAATAGTAATTCCTGTGATTATTTTTCAGAAGGTATCTCAGGACAAGTTCAGACAAGACAATTTTAAAATTTATCACTTATTATGTACATGATATGGTGGTAATAGCTAATATTAAATAGTTTCTGTATTCAGACAGTAATTCCCATTTATTCTTTCTTATAATTTCCTTCAAAATTTTATATAAAGACTTTCAACATATATTTTACATGTTATTTTTCATATGCATATACCTTGCTCTTCTTTTAAAAATTTTGAATCTTATAACCTTCCAGTTTGAAAAGAGTGTGGGCTATTTTAGAAGTTAAATTGAGCATATACCAAAGTAAGATTTGTTCTTGGAAATATCAAGTGTTCTCAAAATCATATGTTGAGAACAGTGATGGAAATTGATGCTTATCATTAGAAAAAAAAAATACTTAGTTAGATCAACCAGAATATATTACCAATATCAGGAATTGTAAGGCTAACTACCCTGAGAAACTGAGGGTTATACCAGCATCTCTCAACTAAAATGTGCTAAGAGTCATTGCTAAAGAGAAATATGCATAGTCTGATATGCTTTATTAGATAAGGGTTCAGAAGGCATTGAAAACTGGCAGATTTAAATATTTGTTTTAAATACTTGATGCTGAATTGGTTTGCTTGTTGTAGTTTACTTATTCTGTTACTTTGGATTCTTTAAAAAATAGGTATTGGATATATAATGAATTGTGCGCACTGGGGTAAAAACTGGGAATACAATAATGAAAATATAACTATTGCTCATTGGGTAGTGCAATATTTTTGTTGTCATTGTTATTTGGAACATACTCAGTTTTAATTAATCCACTAAAGCAAACATAATTTTCTTCACTCATATTATTTTCACAAAAAATCAAAGTCGGACATGTTATTGGACAACTTTCTCCCTGAGAGAAGAGGAATGAATGATTTCCCAGTATAGAGAAAGGTCAATAAAGACTGTATTTTCTCTCTAGGGTATTAAACAATAACTACTAAAGTGAAATGGAGGAACTGAGACAATTCTGAGAATGAAGTCATAACATCTCTGAGGAAGACTTAGCTGTTATCTTACTGTGTATCTTCTTATTTTTAAAAAGTTAGCTTTTTTTAAATAGAAATATTTTCAATGGGTTACTCCTTTTGATTTTAGCAATTAAAATTAGAGAAATAGCAGATTAAAACTCTAAGGATTTACTTTATAAATTTAATTTTCCTTCTTTTACCCTTTCACCAATAAGTACCTTTTTTGGGAGGCCTTCTATATGCCAGGTAATCTCATTCATAAAGAGATGCATCATGAATAAAATAGACATAAATTCCTGCCTCATGTTGCCTAAACTGCAATGGAATTATTATTCTGTCATGTCAATGATATTTGTAACCAGGAATAGAACAAATTGAGGAGTTCCTAACCATATTGATAACCACAGACTCCTGGATTAAAAAATTTGCATTTTTTATTTTTCTTGTATATGGATGAAAACAACCTAAGATTCTTATTTTGAAAATTTAAATATTTTGCATGGTCTAAATAATTAGGATTTTTTTAAACTTTTTTTTTAAAGTAGTATTTCCTTAATCTGTGATTTTATAGAACATACTCTTATTTATACTTTTTAGAAAAATAACTTCTACTTATGTAGCTTACTTCACCTTGAAGATCTGGACTCAAGGGTGAATTTTAGCCCCATTATAGATTGAAAGTATTGCCCAGTTAGTGACCAAACTCTAAGGTTTCCTAAGTCTATGCCAGTACTGAATCTTGCTCCTATTCTGTAATAGGAGCAAGACTTAGTAAGACTTTAATTAGAGCAGTATGAATGTCTTTGCTGAACAAGAACTATACTTTCAGGTTTTATCCAGTTTGTAAAAAGAAAAAAAAAATTCCCAAAGCTTTGCAAAACTGAAGCTGAGAACATTGTCCATAAATGCAGAGACAAGACGATCAATGTCTTAGTACTTGCATAGATCTGCACATAGTATGTTGCTGAATAAAACTTTTTTAAGATTAGGTATATTTCTCAAATTTCCTTCAAATTGATATTTATGTGACAAAATTATTTTAATGACAAGAAATGTTTTATTCTCACAAACTAGAATGCATTCTATTATCAGAATCTGCAAAAAAAAAAAAAAAAAAGACAGAATGGTATTGCCCTATTATATCTTGACTTCAACCGTTATTTCTACTCCATGCTTGTGTACAGATTATTTAAATCTTTATTTTAAACTGTTTTCTATTTCACTGTTTTGGTAGTTAAAATATATTTCTTATAATAATTTTCTCATGCTCTGTTTTATCCTGACACTTGTTAAAGAAGGTTAAATAGACTTTATCCAAGGGGGGCATTAAAATGGAGTTTTACTTATTCTGCTGTACTAGGGATCAAACCCAGGACCTCATGCATGCTTAGGCAAGTGATCTATCACTGAGCTCCTTCCCCGGCCCTTTTCTTTGTTTTATTTTGAGGCAGGATCTTCTTAAGTTGCCAGGCTACCCTCACACTTGCTGTTCTCCTACCTCAGCCTCCCAAAAAGCTGGATTATAGCCCTTCACCACCATACCCAGCTTAAAAGAAACTTTCATAGTAGGAAAGTGGTATTTGACTCAATTCTGAAAACAATAAGCAAAGTGGGGAGTTTATATCCAAGTGTTTAGATGGTAATCAAGCAGCTAGAACATGACCAAGAGGAGATATCAGGGGTAAGGAGGATTCTGGTTAAATCTGCCAGTCATGACTCTTGCTAAAGATAGGCCAGAGCTATTAGACATCACCTGGAATATTGCTAAGGATGAGGAACCCAATCAGATAAAGAGTGTGTCTGTATATGGATGTTGAGTATGTAAATCTTACTTAACTGAGGCATTAGGAGAGGGGAGTTAAGAGGAGACTGGATAGTCGTATCAAGGAGAGATCTTTGTCAAAGCATTTCTCATATTTTTATTTAAAATTAGATTTTTCCAATATAAACATGCTTTCTAAACACCTTTTAATTTACTTTTTCTTTTTGGAACCCAGGGCTTTTGTTAGATACTAAGCGAGCCCTCTACCCCTGAGCTACACCTCAGCCCTACTTTTACTCTTTAGTGCCTGCCCATTTTCTTTTTGAATTAAACCAAGGTACAATCCAAATCTTAGAAACATCTTTTGTTGTATTACCACTTACGAGGAAACAATGTGATATTTTGTATTTATTAGATAACCCCAGCAACTTATACTGTGGTCTTTTAAGAATAATTTCTTCTGTGTGCTGGACAGAATTAGGGAATAAAACTCACCTTCTCTTCCTTTTTTCTAATCAGTTCTACCATTAGGTAGTAGCATTTAACTTCCTCTTTATTGGTAGGACAAGATCGTATTGACAGGATCAAGTAGGAGATTAGTTCCTTTCACAGGATATACTCCTCAAAGGAATACTCACCCTCATTAAGATGGAAAACACTCACAGCTGTAATTCAGAGCACTGTATTGCCTGTGCCGTTAAAATAAATAAGGAGAGGGACCCTCTGGAATACAGGTTTAACACAGTTAAATGGTTAAAAGGATGCCCTTCTAAGGCCAGTCTTACCTTGCACAATGTGATTTTAAAACACAGAAGCTCAGTTTTTTTAAGGGGTAAAAAATGAAAAAAATAAAAATAAAAGCAAAAAATGTACAATAATAATGCATTACTAACAAATAAATATAATGGTTATCTGTGAGTATAAACAGGTATAATATAGGTTTAAAAAAGTTGTTCATAAAATTGAAAATAGATGCAATTCAGTATGTGTTCTAAAAACTTACTGTGTGCAAAAAATGGTATACTATGTATTAGAGGCCAAAAGGATTACAAAAACATAACCCCTGCCAGCAAGTCCCTGTACCCTAATCATGAAAAAAGATGTTAAAGAGGATAGATAATAGCAGCAAAATTGCAAATCTACTTAATATATACTTAATTATAATAATTCCCCACCTACCATCTTCTAAGGATTATAAGGTAGTTATTAACCCATCAGGATATTTACCTTTAAAATTCAAAAGGAATTGCTAATTCAAATAAGTGTCTATTCCATTTATTTTATTGTAGTAGTCCTAGATTGGATAAATTCAGGTTGCTCTGATGCCTAGAGTTGAATGATATATTTCTGCCTCAGGAATTGTTAGTATTTATAATTAAGTTTCTTTCTTTTTTTACAATTTGTTTGAATTTTTGAAAGAATTAATCAACCCACAAGGAAAAGAACAACTTAAATTTTGTTACTATTCCTAGATATATCCAGCCATAATTTGAATAACTAAAAGTCAAAATAATTAACTTTTTGGGTTACACTGTTTATTTCAATAGAAGTTCAAATATCAAGCAACCATCCCTCTATACTCCTGGTGAAGTACAGAAAAAAGATATTACCTACTTGTATGAAAAATAGCCCACACTGTGTAGTGTATGCAAGATTGTATATATTGATGAATTATTTGATTTTTTAAACAAATTCTAGTACATTAGGCTACCTTAAAGTTTGTTTGCTTTAAATAATCAAAGTCCTGATTAAGAAAGAACAACTTTAGGTCATTTTGTATCTGAAATTGTATATCATAATCATGATTTCACTAAAACAGTAGAAGAATATAATAATGATGTAAATCATTGAATAATGAAACTCTTATTTTTTCTCTACTTATAGATTATGTGCAAGTCATGAACACTCAGAAATAAAAATCAATATGTATATGCCTAGTGCCCACATAGGTTTGAATGTGTTCTTCAAATTTAACATGTCACTCTAACTGTTGTTCCAGAAAATCAGTGCCTCTAAATTTTTTTTCTTTTGTTTTCTGTTCATTTTTTAGCCTTCAGGGATCCTTCTTATGTTTTAACTATAGTCCTGAGTTTTCAAAAACACGATTGTTCCTTTAAAAAAAACCAAAAAAACAAAAACCAAAAGAAAAAAAAAAAAAAAAAAAACAAAACCACTTCTTAGAAAGTGCCCATATAAGCATCATTTTCTGATATGTTTGGGAACATAAGAGAACTGACCTTACTCAAATTTTATAACTGTATTTCAGTCAAATACTGTAAGTTATATCATTTTACTGAAATGTTGTTATGTGTCCCATTGAGACACACCTACTTATATTGTGAAACTACTATAGATGTATATTGGGTAGTTTTTTCTTTTAGTAGTACTATAAAATAATTTATGATAAGATTGAGTAATTAAAGCCTATTGGAGTAATCTTGCAATTTCTCTGAAGAACAGATTAAATCTGGCTGATCATGGCTATATTTTTCAACCTAGAAAAACCCAGATATAATCTGAAAACATTTTTATGACTTGAGTTTATAGTATGTTTTTAAAATATTAAATCGTATTAGCTGATTTAAACTATCCTCAGAGAAAACATTAAATGATACAAAACATACACTTCATGAAAATTCCTATGTAATTATTCAGATCACTTACTTATAATAATCTGACATAATATTCTTCTAATTTAAATGTTATTTTAATTTTAATTTGTATTCTTTGTATTTTAATATTATTATATTCTCAAATGACAAAAAATTGCTAATAAGTGACTTTCTATCTGCAGTGAGTTCTAACTAGGTAGTGGTGTGGTATACAACAGGAAGAATACAGTGTTCAGTTTTTATTCAAGAATAGTACCATAGAGTCCTTATTCTGAGGCAGGTTTATTTACATTGTACCTCATTTTTAGAAAAATTAATATCTACTACATTGTATATATAAAAACATGAAATAAGGAATTATTAATAAAAACTTGGCATATCTGAAGGTCTCGACTCATGTTATTTTTGTGTGTGGGTAAAAACAGTGTAAGTAGCATGCTAATTATCAACGATATGGAATTAGGGGACTGCACTCAAGTTATTGCCAGTATTATGACCTCCCCAAGTGGGACAAAGTATTCAACAACTATTTCTGTATTATCATTCTTTCAATTCAAGAGTAACAATATGGTACAACATATACTGTACTTCTCAGTGAGAAGATTTTTATTTGATTCGTTGTTTACTAGAACCAGTTTGACTTTCATAAATATATGTTTGACTTTTCATAACTTTAGAATGTACAGTAGAGTGAAAAAGTTCTTTTGTCTACAATTATATACATGATCACAATTATACCTTATTGTGCCTAATGCCACTAATTTGTTCTGATGCATTATATTCTTCTTTCATAACTTTTAATATCAATAATATTTTGCCTTGATACTAGTTACCCATGTCATTTATGCTTCCAATTTGGACATAGAAAACGTGATTTCCCAAATGCCATTTTCTCAATGTCTTCAACTCTCAAGACTATTGTCATCTTCTAGTTTAGTTCAGCTCATTATATCTCAATGTAGTACTTCGTCACCATTTCTTCATTCACTCAACCAATACTTATTAGGTCACTTTATGTCAGGAACTTTGCTAACCAATGTTAAATTCCCATTAAGATAAAAAAACATTTTTTAAATCCTGAAATGAATCTAATTATGGGGGAGAAAGACATGCAAGTGAATAAACCAAATCTACATATGATCGCCCACCGCCCACGGGGACAATCACAACGCATACGCTCTTCTTGAGCACAGGAACCAAAAGGGTTTTATTCTACAAGTCTCAGACTTATATTGAGAACATCAGCCTATCAGAGAGTAGACTACCAGGAAAGTCAGCCTATCAAGGAATAGTCTCCAGGCAGATACCAGGATCGCCTCATGTACAACAGCCAACCAGAGTTACTTCCTAAAACTTGTATATGAGTGCAGCTATGTCTGGCAAGCTGCCAGGCGCCATCTTAGAGATCAGGCCATGGTGCGGCTCTGGGGCCCTCAGAGCCCGCCCCTGACATCTACAAATAAATATGCAGTATAAATGTGCCATAAGAAGTTACTGAGCATGAAGTATGACCAACCAACAGGGCGGAATCTCAGAAAGCTTTGTGGATGAGTAACAATCTAGTCTAAGGATTCAAGGGTAAGTCAAGTTTGTCAGGAGAAAAGGTCCAGGTAGAAATGGTAGTCCCAGCAGAGGAAAGAGCATAAGCAAAGATCCTGAGAGAGAAAGAAAGGCAAATCTGAGAAATTTTGACTGAGGCATAGCATTTGATTGATAACGGTGAAGTTGCACACACACAGGGATAAAGAATTAAGCAAAGAAAGATAGTTTCATGAATTATTTCAAACTTTGGATGTTATCCAGAAGAAAAAGTCTGCAGTTACCTAAGTGGGGGTAAAGGAGTGATATGTTTAGATTTAACTGTTTAGTAAGATAACTTTAGTAAAAAGAACAGATGAGAGAGAGTCACACAGATATTCAGAAGATCACTTATGAAACTGTCACAGTTAACAAGGTTAGAGGTGATGATGGTAGTGTTGGAGCACAGGATGAGTCAGCCAAGTGAAATGGAGGTAGAGAAAAAGTTGCAGATTTTATTCTCAGAATGAAAAATGCAGAGAGCCTAGATATTGACTGGACATGTGTAATGAGTGAAAGATGGGTGAAAGTAGTGTTTTTATTTAAAGATTTGAGTATGTGCTACAAAATATTAGAATAACATTGAATTTTAGCAAATAAAGATATGGGTTTCTAACACGGAAGGTCATAGCCAGTGCATTCTGTCTAAATATGGCCTTCTTCACTTGGCAGTAAAATCCTAAGGTCAGAAGGTGTACTATTCATATATGTGGTCCACCTCGAACTTGAAACTTCTCACAGGAATTTGCACATTATAGGTGATGAATAGATGTACCTCTTTTCTTTTTTTCTTCTAATGGTACTAGGACTCAAACCCAGTACTTTCTGCAAACTAGTCAATCACTTTACCACTGAGATACATCATCAACCCAGATCTACCCTTTTATTCTGATTTTCTATATCATGCTTTCTGTCAAGGTGGAATTGAAACAATGACCACCTGGAAAACTAGTGAAGATTTATAGTTAAGAAGATATTTTAACTCCTCCACCATTCACTTACTTATGCAGTGATACATTTAATAGAAACTTATTTCAGAGCCAGTGTTTATTTGAATATGTATAATAATTACCATATGTTACATGTAATTATTTATTTTTTTATTTTAGAGTAATAAAATGATAATAAAATTATTCTAATGAGTATGTTTGATAGAGTGATGCATATTCTACTAAATTATTTAGAAAA
The DNA here is from genome assembly GCF_902686445.1 of Sciurus carolinensis. Classification (NCBI taxonomy): domain Eukaryota; kingdom Metazoa; phylum Chordata; class Mammalia; order Rodentia; family Sciuridae; genus Sciurus; species Sciurus carolinensis. The sequence goes on from NC_062224.1 coordinate 96,508,647, forward strand.
GTGTGGATTCTAAGATAAATATAGTAATTTGGGGTAGTGTAGAATTTATTTTAAATATTTATCATTTTGTATTTACTAACTTCAATATTAGCATTAAGGTAATGCAATATTTTGTTGAACAGGGTAGAGCTTGCTCAAAACACGGATTTTTGAGCTGGACATGGTGGTAAATGCCTGTAATCCCAGTAGCTCAGGAAGGGCTGGGAACGTGGCTCATTGATTAAGCACTCCTGGGTTCAATCCCCGGTACCAAAGAAAAGGACAAGGATTTTGAGAATTGGTGTATTACTTGTGTACGTCAATTTTCTTTACACCTTTGCCTAACATGAAAAATTGATGCAGGGTGGGGAGACAAAAAATTATGCAATAAATTGTAAATAATTGGTAAATCTAGCTGAAGAATATGTATTTACTGCATCTTTTAACTTTTCCATGTGTTTTACATTCTTTGAAATAAAAAAATGTATTTGATGCAGTTATGAAACTTCTTTTCATATTCAAGTTCTTTTTTTTATTGTAAACAAATGGGATACATGTTGTTTCTGTTTGTACATGGAGCAAAGGCCTACCATTTGTGTAATCATAAATTTACATAGGTAATGTTGTTTGATTCATTCTGTTATTTTTTCCCTTCCCCCCCACTCCTCCCACCCCTCTTTTCCCTCTATACAGTCCCTCCTTCCTCCATTCTTGCCCCCCTCCCTAACCCTAACCCTAACCCTAACACTAACCCCTCCCATCCCCCATTACGTGTCATCATCCACTTATCAGAGAGATCATTCTTCCTTTAGTTTTTTGAGATTTGGCTTATCTCACTTAGCATGATATTCTCCAATTTCATCCATTTGCCTGCAAATGCCATAATTTTATCATTCTTTATGGCTGAGTAATATTCCATTGAATATATATACCACATTTTCTTTATCCATTCATCAATTGAAGGGCATCTAGGTTGGTTCCACAATCTGGCTATTGTGAGTTGAGCAGCTATGAACATTGATGTGGCTGTATCTCTGTAGTAAGCTGATTTTAAGCTGGGTCAAATGGTGGTTCCATTCCAAGTTTTCTAAGGAATCTCCACACTGCTTTCCAGAGTGACTGCACTAATTTGCAGCCCCACCAGCAATGTATGAGTGTACCTTTTTCCCCACATCCTCACCAACACCTATTGTTGCTTGTATTCTTGATAATCGCCATTCTAATTGGGGTGAGATGGAATCTTAGGGTGGTTTTGATTTGCATTTCTCTTATTAATAGAGATGTTGAACATTTTTTCATATGTTTGTCAATTGTCATATTCAAGTTCTTGAGTGGGTTTTATTCCCTGAGAAAAAATTCTGGATGTGAGCCAAAATTAGTAAAAACACAAACACAAAAGAAGAAATACAGTTGCCATGTTAATTATATAACAAATAGTAATGATTAGCATCAAATATCCAACTAGATAATGGATGACAAGACCTTATGTTCTAAGATGAGGCACTATGGCATGACCTACCAATCTAAAGAATATAAAGTCTCAGTGATTCCTAACATTAACTTTTATTTTTTAGTTTCGACTATTCTGGGAATTTACTTGTGATATAGGAAACACTTGTACATTTTAAATTTTATTAACTTTAATTACATATTCTGTTCTGTCAGTATTTTTGCTAAAAGTATTGCACTGCTGTTTCATAGTAGAATTACAGCTAATGAGGAAGAATAATTGTTGCTTAGTAGAATATTTATTATATATTATCTATATTCACGTAAGTTAAATAATGTGGTATCATTTTGATGCATTATCTTTCTGCAAAGAATTTGATTTTTCACAAATAAACTTGTATCAAAAAGCAATCTTCACAGTGGATTTTTTGTGAGAAGAAATTTTTTTCTATGAGTAGCCTATTTTTAAACAGGTATTTCAATATTTTCTGCTTTTATTTTGTGAAAAAACTTTATCAGTACACTTTTTGATTAAATACCACATTATAAACATAAATCCTGATTAGTAGTTTGTTTTTAATGTTTTGTTCTTCATTGTCTTTTATTCTTCTCTTTCACATAAAATATACTCTACATATTTCAGGAAGTATCATTCATTGTTATTTCTTTGGTTGGCCACTTAGGTACTTTTCAGTGGTAGTGAATCCAAGAAGATTTTACATTTATCCCTACAATATAGGGAGAATATATGATGAATTCCTTCATTAGTTTAATAATTTTTATTTTCTTTTATTGAACCATGTGATTTTTTTCATCCTTAGCAATATATCTGCTTTAGCTCTTTACCACAGTGGTGACCTCCAAATATCTGGACACTTTCTTGGACACAAATGAATTCTAATCACTACTTTTGTCATTCAAGTGTATATTTCCTTTCTTTTGTAACAAACCAGGTAATTAAGACATTTGTTAGTGAAAATTGAGTTCACTTATCCTTTGGATCTTGCAAGCCTACATCCTTCCCTTATGAATTCCATCTCCCTGCTTTGTAATTTTTCAAGGAAAATTCTCAAAGGCTATTTTAGTAGAACTATTGTGAGATATCTTATTTTGGTTGTTATATATTTTTTTTTCTTTTCTTGGTACTGGTGGTTGAATCAAGGAGCACTTTACCACTGAGCTACACATTGCCAGCCCTTTTTGGAGTTAACTTTGAGACAGGGTCTTTTTAAATCGCTCAGGCTCTCCTGCAGCTGGCTATCCTCCTGCCTCACCATCCTGAATACCTGGAATTATAGGCTTGTATCATTGTGCCCAAATTATAAATCTCTTTTACAAAACCTTGTAAACAGATATTGAAACATGTCAAAAATTACCTTAAATTTGAACAGGATTGATATTTTCATGTATTAAGGAGTATTCCTTTCAGAAAGATTCATTTCTGAACCAAAGTGATAATATGTAACCAGATCAGAAATAGAAAATACAGAAATAATGAAAACCTAATAGTAACAGTTTTATTAGTTGTATTTTAGGTAGTTCCTAACACATAATTTAAGAAGATGGAAAACCATCTTCTACATGTTAAAAAGGGGAACTCTGACAAATATTTTATATTAATATATATTAATATTATATTATAGATATATTATTATATTAACATTATATTAATATATATTATATCTATTATTATATATAAGATGACAGATATATTATTTTGTTCCTAGTAACCATGTTACTATATGTCTGTATTTTACAACATCATGTTGTGTACCCTAAATATATAGCAATAAAAGTTATTTAGAAATATCGGGCAATCTGAACACCATGGAACAGGATGAACACAATTGTAAAGAAGACAATAGAAGTGGGATTCAAGTTAATTATATAGAAAAATTACAGGATTTTAGGTCAATTGTATCTTATTTTTATACATGAAATTTGATTTGAAAAACTTACTACATGTCTTTATCACGTGCTAGATACTAGTCTACGTGCTTCATAAATATTAAAATATTTAATCTTTGTAACAGACTGATGAGGTGATCCTCTGTGACAGCCTAGGAATTCGAGGCACAAAGGAAGTTAAGCAATTTGTTGGAGGTCAAACATCTAGGTGGCAGAGGGGCTGGGAACTTAACACAGGCAGTCTGACTCTAGAGCTCCATCTTTTAATCACTGTGTAAACTGTCTCCTGATGTTATAAACTTGCTATATTGCTTGTTGATGTATTTGAAGAAAATATGATTTATTTTCAAAAAAAATTAAAATTAGGTTAATTCTTGTTTACATTTATTTTTTCAGCAATATTCTTCTGCTCAAGTATGTTTGCTAATGAGAAAGGTGTATTAAATGGTATGACTCATTCAGTGAAAACTGTCTTCTTTAAGACTATATATGAAATAAATACTTAAAACAAGCAGTCTTTGAAAAAATTATTCTGCCTTTCTATGTGAAATAAAAATGATCCTTATTGGAATCAAGGAAATATAACTTTTTGTAACAATAATTAAATTTTGCTAGCTTGAATGTTTTTGAGTATTAAAATAAGAATGTGTGTGTTTAAGAAAAATGAGCAATATTTATTGATTAACAGAATAAAAATGTGTGTGTGCTTAAGAAAGATGAGCAAAATTTGTTGGTCATGGGGAGATTATGATATACAAATATACATATGAATAATTCTTGATTTATGAGTGTAAATAAACAAATATAATATAAAGTTAAATGATATAGTTCCCGTATAAGAAGAATGATATGTTGAAAATTGATTTTCTTCAGCAGAATTGAAAATTGTGGGCTGCCTCATTTGATAACTCCTTGTACACAATGAAGGCAGTTCAAACCCTCACAACTTCTATTCCAAAATCCTTATGATAAATCACTTTTAAAAACATCTTCATGTATAAGACTTTCTATGTTGTTTCCAAAAGAAGGTATTTCTTAAATGCCACATCACAGTAATTCATATGATTGGGGAACTCATAGATAATGTGGATATTGTCCCTTTATTTTGTAGTTGATAAGATTATGAATCTGATGGCCTAAGTCACTCATATGATTATTTTGAAATATTATATTACAAAATTATTGCTGCATACCTCTTATATCAAAACAATTTAGAATTAAATTAAAAAGTATAAGAATACAGTAGAAAATTAAAACTATTAGTGTCCTTACCTGAACACTAGAGAAGCTTGGTAGCTATTATAGCTAAAATATTTGTTAATATGGTGAATTTGGTTGTACTGTAAAGATCATGTCAAAACTATCATAACTAGAACTTTCTCATTAGGCAGAAACTATCTCCTCCATAGTTGTATCTGTTATGAATGATGTTATTTTAAATGATTGATGAGGAAGGAAAGGAAAACTGAATTCGAATATTTCTAGAATCTTTCATGTATCTAGGCATTGCATTGACAGCTTTGCATAAATTTATTTACACCATATCACACTGGGATTACACATTGGGGTCATACCACTTGCTACATTATTTTTGGACGGTTGTAATATAATGTATGTGGTTTCATAGTTTATGAATAATTTAGATTGTTTTAATTTATGTATGCATAATAATTTTTCAGGTACTACTGTTTACTTTATGACTAAGAAACTATGCACATTTAAATCTGTTAAAGGACCTAGCAATAATTTAATTATGATTCAGCTTAAATAATTAGGGAAATAATTTGTTCCAAAAGAATAATGAACAAAAAGTTCTAGACAAACTTCCATCTGCTTCATCCACTCTAACACAAACATTCACACATTTATCTACTTCTCTATCTATATCTATTTATCTCTGTATCTAGATTTATAGCTATACATACATATGAACACATATTTGCATGCTAATGTACTCTTAGAATCAAGTTTATCTAGATATTGGAAATTGCATTAATGACATTAATTTCTAATGTATTTCCCTAAAATAATTGTAAAATGAACAATTGAACATAATACTTTTAAAATTTACAAAAAATAATTAGATATTTAAATATATTATTTCAAAGGAATCCATTTTATAAAACATTTATGCAAAAAAAAGAATATAATTGAAAGTTCTGATTGTTGCTCAATAGGTTTTAAGGATCCACTGGATGGCATTGTTATGATACAGTAACTTATTTTTCCATTAATATAAAAGGACACAAGTATTAAAATACATAGCTCTGAAAAAATAAGTTGTTTTAGTTTGCTTCTTATTCACGTTATTATCTAATTTAAAACAATTACATTAGACTCAAAAAAAAAAAAAAAAAGAAAGAAAGAAAGAAAAAGAATAAAACTAGCCACTTCAGCACCTTAACTGATAGAAAAGAACCTTCCAGGGGCTAACTAATTGCCTGTGTATTTTGTCTAGGTGTTGAGGGAAAGCTAAGAGAATGAAGGCTCTAAATCCCCAGTGGAAGCATGATATGGCGGAGCAGAGCTGGTGCTGAATTGTTCTCTCTGATGGCTCTATGGGAGTGGATAGCACTGAGTCTTCATTGCTGGGTTTTAGCAGTTGCTGCTGTTTCGGATCAGCATGCCACAAGCCCCTTCGACTGGCTCCTCTCTGATAAGGGACCCTTCCATCGCTCACAGGAATACACAGATTTGTGGACAGAAGCCGGCAGGGATTTAGCACAAGATACAAGATATACAGGTATGAAGCAAAGGGAAAGCAATTACAGAGATATCATCCTGAAAGTTGTGTGTAAATAAAGTTTCTCTAAGGGAAAGTTTCAGAAGGGTTATTATTGACTATGCACAATAGTAATGTTTTCTCACTATTTAAAATATTTCTTTTAGATGTGACATCTATAAGGAAAATTAGGTAATGGTGACCACTGTGTATCACTCCCTAAATTTTAGAATGCTACACTGTCTTATAGTAAATGCCAATATACTTTGATGCTGAGTTTCTCATTTTAAATGTCCAAAAATTTAAAATGAATTTTCTTGAATTGCTTTTCCTTTCTACCTTATGCCATGCTATATTATCTATCTCAGGCCAAAGGATAATCTGTCTTCTACTAGTCACTCATTTTTTTCCTGAAAAATAATTGTGTATTCAGAATTCGTAGGAAACAGCAATGGAATGAATGAAAAGAAATAGATGAGTAGGACATGATGGCAAAGACCAAAGAAAGAAAGGGATTAGGTGATGTTTAACATTTATTACTCCTCCATGTTTGAAATCTAAATAAGTTTACAGAAGAAGTCAGATATTAAATCAAACAAGGCTACCTTCTTCTGCAAAACCCAGTGAATCCATTAAAGGAGTGTACAAGTGGTTGCCTGAGTGAATTAGATTGTATTGATCTTTGCCATAAAGAATGTTTTATGTCCAGTTATAGCTTTGAATTAGTTCTTAGTGGTAGAAGTTTATAATTCCCAGTTACTGGTTTGGCATTTATATAGAAGGAAATTTTTTTTTGCTGGTTTTTTTTTTTTTTTTTTTTTTTTTTTTTGGTGTGTGTGTGTGTGTCTGTATCTATGCAGATACTGTTACATAAATATTTTATTTTATGTTGTATGTGCACCAGAGGGCACTGTGCTTCAGTCTGTATGTCGTCTTTTATTCATCATCGTGAGAAATTTATCAATCCTATTAGCAATTGATATTTACAGAAGACACAGTGTGCCGAACCATTTCCATGCAGCCTCAGGCAATTTTGCCATCCTTTTTAAAAATAAGAAATTTCTTATTTTGTGTGTCCAAAACACTTTTGTTTGTCTGAAAAGGAAAAAAGAAAAAAAAAAAAAAACTTTCTCAAAATTAAAAAAAATTTAAATGACAAATACTAAAGATTTTTTTTTCTAAAGTTAGCAGAAACAGTAACTATATTGATTTGTGGTCCCTTCATTTGTGTGTGTGTATTCAGTGGTTTTAGTAAGCTTCTCTTTACAGACTGTATAAAGTTACTTGAATTTAAGATTGCATGAATGTCTTATATTTCAGCATTCTGCAAGAGTATTTTTAACAATCTGTCAAACAGACTGATGCCAGAGCAAGTCTGCATGATTTATTGGCATCTCTTTCTGAGGTCTGAGATGTTGTCTTATGTGTGATGGCTATGGCTGGCTTATTGGTCTATCAGCTGTGAGTTGCAAACATGGTTTGACATGTTTCTAGAGGTTATGGACTGAATAAAAAAGGAATTATTTGAATTACTGTAGTAAAAGATAATTAAAAAAATGATTTGGGATTTGTCTGTGAGGCTTGTCTATCCTATTTAGCCCCTGTGGGACTCTCTTCCTAAAGCCCTCATTAGCTCCTCACCTCCATCCTTCCTCTCACCCAGGAAGCTTAACCAAACATGTATGGATGTTAAGTACAACTGTAAATAGTGGATTAAGATGTTCCCTTCTACCCCCAGCTGGGCTATAACTTCTAATGAAGCCTTTTAAACATTTCTAACGATATTATGATCACTGGTGGTTGCTATAAAATGAACAATATAATCTAATCATTAGGGTTCCTTTAGACTTGATAAAATGAGGTATTTCATTTGTCCAACTGGTATTTTCTTAAGGTCCAGAGATGACTTTTTGCCTAACTGTAAAACAAAATGAATTCAATTTTTTTCTCAGGCAGTTAACCTTATTTTGAGTGGCTAGAGTCTCAAATCCTGGAATTAGTATACCTTTATAGGTTTGTTCTTATTTTGGTCTTTATTGTTCTTCAAAAAATTATTGGAGACTGTCTTTCATAAATTTGTGCCTTAAAATACAGATATGGAATTGATAAATATTTAAGACACATTGATGGAAATAATATTTTTCACAGTTAAGTGCTTGACTTACCTTTTCAAAAAATAATGTGTAATTTCCGACTGTGGGCATCAAAATTCTGTTAGTGGTTGTTATTACTATCATAAACTCCTTCATGTGGCATATTAAATTGACATCATATCTGAAAGACATTAGTTATGACTGTGAAACATATTAAGCCTGTTAAAATAATTAGGTCAAATCTCTTTCAGTTTTCTTTCTTCATCCATTACCTTTTCCAGCAAATACTTTTCTTTTCATCACAAACATAAAACAGTAAGATCACAATCATCAAAGATTACTAGAATTATAGGGATAAGATTTAAACTTGTTTTCATATTTTTCAGGGAAGTACATTTTGGCCAACAAATAGGGTTTATGTTTATATTTTTAAAGTAATGTGTATCTAAACTATTTTCAGGTGTTGCTTCTGAAACTGCATTATCAAGTAAGAAATGACTAAGTTATTGGTAGATCACAGAATTAAAGGATGTATAGTATGAACATTAATATTCCTGTTGTCAAATATCAAATATTGGGTCTCAGATATCTATTCAAATCTCTTACCTAGGGACTGATAATAGATCTTAAGAATCAGGCATTCAAGAGAAAAATGAAAGTATTCTCATATTTAGCTATGTTTGGAGAAATTTTCTCTCAGAAGCATAGCATATAGGGCTACATTTTGTTCTTAATAAATAGGAACTTATGTTTACAGTTACGGTATAGAAACTCCCTTGGGTAGTGAGCCCAAATGGTATATGTGTAATTGTCTCCAGGCCATATGTGTAAATTTTCATCCTTTTAATAAATTACAAGAGTGCTAGACAAAATAATCATTTTTTAGTGACTCAAACTTAGATACAGATATCTTAAACCACTGAAGTGAATGCTTAGGTCATAGCTTAGCAACTTTATTCCCATAAAATAAATAGTTACATATGTAAATCTTTAGATATGGTCACATATTTTTTTTCTTTCCTTAAGTTCTACATCCTTTGGTTAACCACTAATGCAAGTAAATCATGAAAATAAGATGATGATTTTCTTATCATCTTTCAAAATAACAGCACATATGTGGTATTACTACATTATTTAGCTTGCTTGCTCAGAGTAATTTTTCAAAGAATCCTGCCTACTTGGGTGAAAATAGAAGACAATTGAGAGAAATGTTATGATTCATTGGTTTTTGCAATTATGTTCTCTGAAAGAAATGTATTTTAAAGATGATTTGATAAGGATAAGATATGCTAGAAGCCTAGAAAAGATATTCATATATACGGTCACTTTATATATGATGTGAATTTTGGAATGAATCCTTCTTCCTTACATAAAGGAAAACAGAAATTGGATCCCTTCCTCATACCACATATGTGAATCTGTTTTGTATGGAATAAAGTTCTATAGAGGAAAGAGGAAAAATATTGTTTCTAGAAGAAAACAAAGTACCATTATGATATGGGATACTTAAGGATTTTCTAAAATATAAGGTACTTAGCATTAAAAAGTAGCAATCAATTCAGATATATTAAGTATGGATATAGGTACCAGTAGCAGCATGTTGAATCTCAGAAACAGAAAGTCAAGTGAAGAACAAAATTATATATAATATGATTTTATTTATTTCAGGTTCACAAAACAGGCAGAACTAAATTATATTGTTCAGATATGCATAGTAAAAGATGCTTAGTAAAACTTAAAGGAAAGCAAGGACATGCAAATAACCAAAGTCAAGGCTGCTTAACTTACATGAGATTTTAGGGGAAAGATGAGGTTCTTCTAAGGTAATAACAATATCGAATTCCTTAATGGGATGATGGTTATGTTGGTGTTCTTTAGACTCTAAATGTATTTATTTTAGATAATTATCCACATGGATTTTATATTTCACCATTTATAAAGTTAGACACTAGGGCTGGGGTTGTAGCATGTGTGAGGCACTGGGTTGGATGCTCAGCACCACATACAAATAAGTGAAAAATAAAGGTCCATCAACAACTAAAAAATTTTTTAAAATAAGAAATAAAAAGTTAGACACTAAATAAATATTATAATCTTAGACTCAAAAGATTGTAGTCCCTAAGTTCATTGCATTAATTCTTGCTTTTGAAATGTGTCCAAATTCAATATCTACATTTGATCTTTTTAAAGTCTTCTTAAAAATTCTATGGAATGCTCAATTTTAAAAGTGACATATTCCCATTACTTTTTAGTCTGTATAAATGCATTCATGTATAAAATAATATATTTGTTGCATGTTGCATACAAAGACCTCATATTTTTATATGTGATTTTTACTATATGTGATGGTATTATTTTACCAAATTTAAAAAGTCAAAATTCAGAGATTTTAAATAATGTATGCTACAAAGCAGCATACAACTTGTAAACTATAAAAACATATTTATAATTTGGTTATTTTACAAACACATATACACACGTGTACACATATACACACATGTACACGTATACCTGAACTTAAATTCCATAATTTTCTGATCATAATTGCAAAAACAAAAAAAAGGGTTATAGAAAATTGACTTTATCTTTGGTGTGAAATATCCTGATACTTTAAGAAACACATCCACTGCACTAATTTTTATGTTCCCATGTGTTGATAGTTTTGTATCAGCAAGTAAAATCCTCCTATCTAATATATATTCTTGGTTGTGAATCACCTAATTGAAACTTTGTTTTCTGCCTCTAAACATTGAAATGGTTTTCTATGTACCACATATAATTGATCATGAACATGATCAATCATGATCTTCATCATGAACATGAATTGGATAAACATTTATTAATACTACCATGAATAATAAGTTTAAGGATGTATTTATTAAAAAGATCCTTATGAACGTATACATTTTAAAAATAAAACCACTGGGATTCTGGTTTAAAATGTCCTCTAATAAAAATTCTTGACACAAGCACTCAAAATTCCCTAATAACATACTATAATTTCACAGAATGGAAAACTTAACACAGAAAATTGAGATTGATACACAACTTCCTGCCAAAAGGGAGGCATTTCAATAAATGCAGGTCAGTGATTAGCAAAACATATTTTCATGCTTATGCTAAAAGAAGTTGACAAGTCTGAACAAGGGTGGTACTCACCTCCAGTACAGTAGGAAGCCACGTCATCACCATTAGCTACTCAGAAATGCAGAGTTGGTGCCTGGTAGGAACTATGCAGCCCTCTCTCTACTGCAGGCCCTGACTTTGTGATATATCCACAGCATAAGTGATCTCTCTCTCCCACCACATTTGCAGATAGTACCACAACAAGAAGAATATGGTTCAAAGAGGAGTGGTCCAAAGAGTATGTCCCTGCAAAATGTGGGATGTACTTACACTAAAAAAACCACATTGTTTCCTAAAGTTCTAATTTAACTATTTGCCATAGATTTTTATTTGCTAACTCTGGCAACCCTAGGAGGATATGTGAGTACTGATATTGATGATGATTATAAATCAATGAGAAGGATTTTCAGGTGTAAATTTTGGAACAAAAAGCAAGAGCCAGCAATGTAGAATGATCTTGTTCTGTCAGTGGGATCAGTGTCAGGGTAAATCCTGCCTCAGATACACATTGACAATTAAGTCTGAAACACCACACATCTGCACATTCTCCAGCAAAACGAGTTCAAAGGTGAAATTGACCCATGCACTCTGATTCTTAGCAAAATTTAGCATTGATAGACTCTTTTTTATACCACATGACATAAATAAAATAAAAAAAAAGTAATAGCACAAGTGAACTTGTCATATGTCACAGTATGATTGTCACATTGTATGGGAAAGTTGTTTACTGAGGGAAGAAAGGGAGACTCTTTTAAAATGGCAGAACAAAATGAAAAAGTGGTTACTTTAAAACTCAGTGAAGGAGATTACCTCTTTGTATTCTCTTCCCCTAACACTCTTATGAACAAATATTAAGCATACATGCACTTGGTTTTCTCATTAGGTTGTAAGAAATTGTGACATCTATAGAAACAGAAGAGATGGTAGGGCAAGAATTATTTGAAAGGTAGAAAGGACATAGGTAAGATATGATAATAAAGCAAATAAAATAAAATGCAATAATAGAAATAAAATTCACACTCAAACTATTGCACAGAGAGTTAGGTGTAAAACTGTGAATATTGTAAAATAACATGAGAATGTTAAAATATATTTTCTTGGAAGAGACGATATTGGCATGGGAAGTAGTGACTAAGTTAAACTAACCTGGATCTATGAGTTCATATCTAGGTATAAGTAAATACCTAGAATATGTGTCTTGTTAGAGATTGAAAAAACCTAAAAATGAAATAGTCAAAATTAAACTTTATTTAAATTTTAAGAGAGGGAGTAGAAAAAGATTAGCGTATAATGTTATTGCAAATTGTAAGGGACGCACGCAACTGGTATATATTGAAAAGTGTCATATATATCTTAAAATTTCCTGCCACAAATAAAAACTAACATTTAAGAGATCTAAAATGATGAAAAGGTCAGAAATAGAAAACTTGAAAAAAGATGACTTCAAGGAAACTGAAGATATAATTAATGCAACAAATGTACTTCAAGCTCCAAGTATTATAACAGGTTCAAATTTTGAATATGCTACACATAACAATGTTACCTAAAACAAAATTATACATAACATAAAAGTAAAAAGATGATTAAATTCTTATTGCCATATAATAAATACTATGTACTAAATATACATGATACAATGTGTCACATGAAACTGCAATTTACCATTCTTATTCTTCATGAATGAAGCAGATTACAACAAATCTGTCACTGTAGTAAGACAGATAATTGGGAGTATGAAATTTAGTACAATTGTATTAATTTGTAGAATACGGTACAATTAGCAAGAGTTTTTCTTATCAAATAATCCTTGAATATTTATGCAATTAGTTTTTGTTCTAATGCCCTCCCCCAAATCTTAAAACTCTTAATAAAATCAATATATGCCTACATTTTGAAATTCTCAGAAATCTTGACCACATAGCCTTAAATTGATATAATTAGAATATAAAATTAAGGAACTTAATTCACGTGCTCATAAAATTGAAATCCAAATAATTTTAGTGGTATTAAATGTCATTTATTTAAAAGAACTTTCCCTATTATGAAAAATTCCTTCAGCAACTTTTCAAAGTTTAGTAAAAAGAAAAAAAAAAAATCAAACAAACAAAACCCCAGAAATGTGAAAAGAGCAAATAGGAGCCAAACTATTTTGATTTACATTACATTTTTAGCATCTGTACATGTCCAAGCAAAATACTAGAAGTAATACACCTAAATGTTTACATTACCCCCAATGGAAAGTTCTATGGATTTTCTAAATGATTATGTGTAATTTCTGTGATCAAATAAAATAATAACTGCCATTAAAAATTAGTATGTCATAAGTTATTTTAAAAGCACTTCCAAATAATTACTATGAAATTTTGAAAATTTACCATAATTATTTAAATAAAAATAAAATTTAACTAAATTAAATATGTCTGAGTCTAGTACTTTTAAAATAATTACAATAAGGCAGATTCATAAAAGAAAGGGGATTACGTGTGAATCTGTTTATATAAAAATATATATGCATAAATATATGTATATTTTTGTATATGTATATACATATATATTTATATATATTCCTGACAACACTTTCAACTGATCACATAGATGATTGTGCAGAATAGGTAAAAGGAGACCATTAAATACAGAATTTTCATATATTATTGGTTCTCTCACATATTATGTCTTTGAGATGTCCCAATAACTCTAATAATTTGCATTTTGTAGGTTAACAAACAATGACATAAACCTATTGGACTTTTGTTTGCTCCTCTTATCCCTGAATATCTTTGTCACATATCTAACTAAGGTAACTTGTTAATTCCTCTGCACTGTAAATGTCTTGAAGTCAGAACCTCTCCTTCTTTCTGTTTAATTTATTTAGTTTAATGTATTTTATTTCTATCTTTCTATTCATATTTATATTCCCAGAGCCAGCCAATTACTTGTCCATCAAAGGCATTTTTCTTTACGTTGCTTTACTTAAAAAAATGATTCTCATCCCACTGAAATAGCAAGGAAGCATGGGGTTTTTGCTATCTTTCCTACTAACGAACTGTGTTAACTCAGTTTGAAACTAAGTTTCTCAGTCCTTGCCATCCTCATTTGTAAAATTATGGATGTGCTAGATATCTAAATATCCTCTGAATTATAAAGTTCAATGTTTCTAACACTAACAGTAAAATGGGAACATATAAGAACAAATAGATGAACTTTTCAAAAAAAAAAAACTGTGATTTTTATATCTACATTTGTCTTTTTTTTTTTTTGCCAAAGTCACTTATAAATACTTGTCTAAACATAATGTCTAACATCTCTTACAGTCCTTTGTGTTCATGTATATTTGAAACTAAGCTTTTTAATTACTCCTCTTTCCCATCAATCTCTTTTCTCTTTCTTTATGTTGTACTGAAAAGGCTATTTATCCTGGTTTGTTTAGTTACTATATATCATTCCATTAGTTTGTTAGTACACTTTACAGTGCATTGATGAATTAAGTAGAATATTCTAGGTAGTGATTTCAAATAGAAAAATTCAAAATTATTTGAATATATTTATTTAACAACAAGTAGTTTATCTTAATTTTGAGATTAAAACACATAACTAATACTAAATTTTGTGTTTAATTCTAATTCACAATTGGAATGTACATATGAATTCACACATTATTCCTTAACAATAGAAAATTTTCATTTAGGAATAAAAAAATTAGTTTGAGAATTTAGGAACTGTAATAACTTTAAGAACTGTAAGACCTTTAAGAAGAGCCAGTTATTATATATAATTATATACAATTTCATGATTACATATGAAAATGTTTATAATATTTTCAGAATATAAGTAATAATTTCACTTTAATAGAGTATCCACATTTGTTGCTACTACCATGAGAAAATGAACTAGATTGCCAGTCTATACAACTATTCACAGAAGGAAAATGAATATTTATGGGTTTCTGGCATTTAAACAGATACTTTATTTGATTATTTCTCTCTATCTTGTTCTGTCTTTCAAGCATTGTAATTCTTCACTATCTCTGTGGTCTTCTTCCAGCTAAAATTGCACAAATCATCAGTAGTCTTCTTTTGTTATCACTCCTCTGAGGTTTTTGAATAGCTAATATGTATTATTTTTGATGTTCACTATTCCCAAAATTCAAAGTTTAAAACTAGAGGAAAAAGTTGAGCAACAAAGCTTCTTTGGGAGTTTTCCTTGGTTCTATTCATGTGTGTATAATATATGTGTGTATGTATTTGTTTATGGGTGTATTTGAATTGACTCTAATGAGAAAAGTCATGTATTATTTGTTACTCTAAAAAAAAGAGGTACCAAAATCACCTTTATTATAACTATTTTACTTTTATAGAAAATAATTAGATAATATTGCTATTTGCAATATTTAAAATTTTCAATCTATAAAAGTTAGTCAAAAAATTTAAACTTTGATAATATTTATTTTATTTTAAACAAATAAAATAGAAGATTAGATGCTCACCTTCAAATTTTACTTTCCAAAACTAATGCAGAAGTTTTAAGGATTTTTTTTTTGTTTAGAATAGATTTTATTTATTCAATAGGTCACTGTTTTATAGATTTGGAGATTTCTCTTTCTAGAAATTTTAAATTTTCCCATTATTTTCAGTACAAATCAAAATTTCATAATCTACCTTGGGGATATATGAAATCTCCAGTAAAATTCATTTAGTGAAAGGGATCTTCCATCAACTAATTTGCAGTGTTTATTCATAGAAGTTGCTCCTCAGATAAAAGAGATTTATAATAATACACAGATGCTTATTTAATGCTTGTTAATAAAAGTTACACCAAGGATATACATATATTTTTAAAAATTTCCTTTATTTTTTCAATATCCTAATGAATGCAATATAAAATGTATACCAACAAACTCAGGAAAATATTAATAAGCTGTTTTAGTTTCAGCATAAAAGCTATTAACTCTGATCTTAAGGAAAAAGAAAGGTTTTATGCTCCAGTTCTTACTAAGGAGCTATCAAATGCTCTCTGAATGTTAGAAGTCAAGATTCAACAATATTTGGAAATAGTTCTCTTACAATTTATTTTAAAGCACCAATTTGCAACACCACAAAATACTGTATGTATATTATCATATTTTGTGAGTCTCTCCCCACTGATTTTTTTTTAAAGGAATCTCCCTTTCTTTGCCACAATATGTATAATCTACCTATTTTTTTTTTTTTTTTTTTCCTTTTCGAAACAGTTCACAGAAGCAAAGAGAAGGGCCTGGTCATGCGTCTGCATGTCCTTTTTAAGCAGACATTTCTCTGGCTCCTCACTTAAATAGATATTAGCAGCTAACTAATTAAACTACCTCTGCTGTCAGGCTGAAATTAGCAAAGGCATAAAAAAAATTAGCAAAGTCACGGTTTTGCTGTGGCCTTGTGTGCTGACTGTCTTATCTTAAAGACACACACAATTATTATCCCAAAACATAATAGAAAATAGATTTAAATAAACACACTCAATTAAAATTTATAAAGTACTTTTCACAAATGTAATCTTTCAAAGTTAACCATTATATTAAAATAATTTTTAAATACAATAGTAATTTCAAAACTCATGAGAATACTTTTCCAAGTTTATTATTAAAAAATTATGATGAATTTCATTGCAATTATCTGTTCAAGAGTGACAGTGTTTTTGTTGTTGTTGTGATTTTTTTTTTTTTTTTTTTGTCACATAAAATGAAAGTTTCTAAGGGTTGAAAGTGACCTGTAATTGGTCTCCTCAACCAATGGTCTTTATCTCATGCTTTCTAATTTTCATCTATAATGTTACTATCAAGTCATCTTACAGCCTTTGTTTTTTTAAATGTTTCAAATATCTGGAAACTATATCCCAAGATACCTGAAACCACATGAACACACATGAATATTAGTAATGTTTTCCTTAATAAAAGCCCTAATCTTTGACCATGTATTTCTAACCACTTTCTCAATTCTACCTTTTCACTCTTAAATGCTAGCATTCGGGTCTCACATTAATCTTTTCTTTTATAGAAATAGAATTTTGGTTCTATTGAACGCTTTTTCTATGGTTTGGGTTTATGATTTGGTTTTCTTACTGCTCAGAACATTATACATGTCCATTATTCATTTAAAGTTATGTAAAAACATATGGGGTCTGTTTCACAAATCTAAGATTTTCTTCTCTTGTAATTATAGTCCAACACATTGGTATATTTCAAATCTGCACATTAGAAAAGAATATGCTTATGCATTTGTGTTACTGACTAAAGTTTTAGCAGAATAATAGTAAAACCAGATCTCTCAATCATATCCTGAGAAACCTAATAACATTTAGATAAACTGCAACTTTTCATAGGATTCAAATTTCTTTATCAATGATTATAGACATTTCAAAGCTCTCAATACAAACATTCTTTTTTCAGTGGAGTTAGCCTCAAAACCCACCCTAACCTGAATAGATGTGAGATTATTTATAGTTTTATTTTTGTATTTAGTGCAAATATTCACTATTTTACAGCAAGGATACTGGTGTTACTTAATTATAGCCTGCTGCCTCTGACTCCACTCAGGATATTAGATAACATATACACACATAGCTTACTTCTAAAGTCTGAAAAACTCTAAACTCTGAAACACACTTGACTTTGGACTTACAGCACAGTGATCAATATTAACTTCTGGGATTTTCTCTAGTTTCTTCATAAGGATATTATGTTTGACCATATTAAATATTTCAGCAACATGCAAGTATTTTACAGAATATTTTACTGACTGATTTTCTTGGTCTATAAACTTAATAATCCCATCCTAAAAAGAAATGAAGCACATTTTAATTTTTTCTTAGCATTATTTTCTAACTTTTAAGCATATATGATAATAATCTAGGATACTCGTTTTTGATTTTCAACGTTGGAAGTTATATTCTAAAAGATTTCAACTATTTTTTTCATCACACATGTTTTCTCATCAGTAGTTAGGAAATCTTTACTTGGGTGTTTTACCTTGGAATCCTTATACTCCACTGAAGAGTTTTTCAACATTTTTTTCCCCACTTTTTCCAAACTTATTTTTTCCTTAAATGTCATAGTAAAATTGCTCATTTTTGGCATTATATTAATTTAATCTAGCTCCTTTAGACTAGAGAAGCATAGGCAACCCATACTAGTAGAGAGATAAGATGAGCTGGCATTACAGAACTGAGGTTTCATATTTGTATCTATCGTTTACTCAATGCAAGTATCTAAAAATTTATCATCCCCCTGTGCTTTTGAGTCATCTTCTGGTAAATGAGGAAAACAGGAAAGGTTCTAAATTTTGGGTTGCCTTTAAAATAAATTTCTCTGGTCATCTTTCTGAAAGAATTTGTTTTACAATGTTGATATTTAAGAAAACATCACTGTATAGGGTGTCTTAGTCAGAAAATAACTGCTATGACAAAATACCTGGGAAAAACAGCATAAGGGAGGAAAGATTTATTTTGTCTGATGGTTTCAGAGGTTTCAATTCACAATCATCTGGCTCCATTATTTCTGGGCCTGTGGTGAGACAGAACAATCTACTCACTTGACCCCATCACTGTGGGCTTGTGGTGAGGCAGGGAGGGTATGGTGAAGTAAAACTGCTCATTTCATGATTTGCTGAGAAGCAGAGGGGAAAGGACTGGGAAGAAGGTGTAGTCCCCAAGGGTATACCCCCAGAACTGACTCCCTTCAATGAGGTCCCACCTCCTACAGGTTTCACTATTTCCCAATGGTTCATTTAACTATGAATCCATTAATGGATTAACCTATTGAGGTCAGGACCCTCAAAAGCAATCACTTCCTAAAAGTTCATTTCTGAATATTGCTGCAATAGGGACCAAGCCTTCAATACATGGGCCTTTTGGGGACATTCTAGATTCAAATTATAATAATATTGAAATCAAATGTTAACATGCAATAAAAGTTATTACAATTAATTCAGGTTCTGTATAGATTTAAATAATCTACTGACTGAACTATATAGCTGGATATAAACTTTTCACATTTGTCTAGAAAACTTCTTAAACTAATATGTAATTTAATTCAAGTTGAGTAATCTTAGTTGCTTTTAAAAGGATAACTGCAATATGCAGGAACAAAAAATTAAATCTATTAAATAGTAAAGAAATGTTGTTAGTGCTTTTTAAATTATGTTTTAGCGAATCACTCAGCATAATTTAGGTTGAGATTCATTCCTTTTGTGTACATCAATGGCTTATTCCTTTTTAATGGTGAATAATATTTCACATGTCAATATTCTGCAATTCTCTTATCCATTTACTTGTTCATTGATATATGAGCTGAGAAACACATATTTTGAGTATTGTTTTTCTCCTCATGTTCGTTGTATGAATGGCTAATTAGAAGATGCTAGATTTATTGTTGATAAAATAGGCATTTAATATTCTGTTTCTTTTGTCTTTTTCATTTTCTTTTTTTCTTTTCCTTTTTTTTTCAGTGATGGGGATGGAACCCAAGGCCTCAGACATACTAGACAAGTACTCTACCAATGAGCTAGATCCCCAGCCCAACATTCTATTTCTTAAAGACAGATTCTTCATTTGTATTTCTGGTTTATTAACCAAAAATACTGAGTTCCTACTATAGTCTCCTCCTTGGCACTGATCACATTGTGAGCTTTACTGTTTAGGTTTATAAGGTTATCTCTCTTTTACTTCTGTCCTCGGTAATACTTCTAAATTTAATCAATATACAACGGAAGATCATTTTACAATTATTCACTCAAAACACACACATGCACATGCACAAAACTCACAGATCTTATTAAAAAAAAACAACGAATTGGCATTTCTCCTGCCTTACAATAATGTGTTGACCGATTTTTAAACATGTGCCATTTTTAGTTGAACATAAAAGAGTCTCATTTCCTGCCAGTGTGGTTTAAAACTTTAAAATCAATTAAAACTGGAGACTCAAACAAAATTAGGGTAGAGGTTTGTATAAGAAACACTTTAAATTAATGCATCCAGTTTCAGTTATTTCTTTGTTCACTATTTCCTCATTCATTGTGTTAATTCATGCAAGCATAATACCTCCTTATGAGCAGCGTGTCTACCTCTCCAAGGAAGGGTGAACCAGAGTGCAGGGTAACTGGGTTTGGCCTTCTGTGATAGCCTGAATTGTGCTGGTGTCTAAAGGGAAGAATCCCTCTCACCTGTCCGCCCTCCTCCTGCTCTGTGTGCTCTCCCACACATGTGTGCAGCATTCGACAGATCAGAGAGAAGGAATTAATTAAAGAAAGGGCTGTTAATTCTTACTCTGTCATAATCAACCAGGTCACAAACATGAATGTGGAGAATCCAAAAAGACCACTGGAGTTTTTCTCTAGAATCTGAGATTAAGGGATCCTCTTAAGGAAAATAAGCATCTTCCAAAACAGGGTAGGCATTAACTTGTCCCCTGCTTGTGCTGTCACTTAATCTACATTTATAGTTGAGAGTGCTTTCCTGTTCTGATATCTTGAGAGAAAACTACTTTTCCTTGCTTAGGGCCCTGCTCCTCAAAAGCAGGAGTAAGTTCATCTGAGTATCTTTACCCAACCCAACATATACCTCAGGCAATACTGGTGTTCACAAACTACTGGTGATGTTGGGTTTAGTATATATCAGCATTTCCTGAATATGAATATTGCAAAAATCATCCAAGTTGCTTTAATATTTAAGATTTGATATTAAGGATTTCATGTAAAAGAACCTTAAACTCAGTATAGGCTGCCAGTCTAAACTAATAATGGATTTCCATGCAGCAATGTAAGCTGCATGATAATACAATTCTAGAAATATTGTTAATGCAGAATAAAAACTTATGTGATTAAGATTTTGGCACTGTTTACATACTGATAAAGGAAGAGAAAAGAGAATGGGGCTGGAGGGAGACTGCTGAGACTATTGACAGGTTCATCTGGCATCTAAGTAAATTTTGTAATAAATCTATAATATTTTAGCATTTTGTATTTTTTTCAAAACACCTAAAGGATTTTTATTTAATATTACATAATGATCAAACAGTGATTGTATAATAACTCTTGGAATGGAAATTGATCTTGGGGAGTTTTAATATGAAATCCCTCCCTTTCCAGTTTTGACTTTGTTGTGAAACGTTGAAAAGTGAAGGTTATTATTCTGTACAATTACCTGTAAATCATTGTAGTCCACTGATATTGGTTTAACCTTACTTCCATACTTGTGTATATGAATAACATAAGGAAACAATGTAAGAAAATGATGGAATATTATTCTTTGAAATAGTCACTCCTCCTGAATACATTTTTTTGTTTATAGTGCTACAAATATAAAAGTAAATGGATTATTTACATTTCCATATATTTTAACCAGTCAAATCCCAACCTATTAAACATTTTGAAAGATGAGCATAAAAATCACTTCAATAGTGAAACTGTCAAATGTTGGCTACCCCACATAGCACCAACAAAACCTGTTGATGAGGACGAAGCTAATTTTATTCTTAGTGCTATATATGAGTGTTTATTTATTGAGATGTTGCATTTTTATTTAATGTGGATCTATCAATGCAGGCAGTGTGAGGTTTGACTGAGGTTAGATAAAAATCTGCACATGATAGTTTAGGATTCTTGGGAAAATCAGAGAGACCAGGGATTCAAAGAGAACCTCAATAAGTTATTGTGTGATGCTTTCTATTGAACAGTCTGTGTGTCTGTTAGATCTTGAAATGAAGTATAAAGTTATTTGAAATTTACCTTCCTGGATAAAAATTTCCTTGTCTAAAAAAGTTTTATTGATGAAGATATTAATGTAGGCAGCTGTTTGTATGCAGATTGTTATGGTTCCCACAACTCTTTTACTGTAAGATGAACAAAATTCCAATAAGATTAAATAAATTTTCTGAGGTCATGTATCTATTTGGTGGTCAACAGTACTAGATCCTGGATATTTTCACATTTTAATGTGCCATCTTGACTTCTGATTGAAGAACTCTATTGAGATTACTTAGATTTTTAATAAGTATATGATAATAAGAAATCCACAGTTAATATATAAGAAGCCACTTTAAATGATATTGACTACACAGAAGGTTTTGATCTATACTCACTTAGGTATAGGTTTGCTTTTATAGAAAGGCAGATATTATAAGGCTTATATAACATACATTGTAATTACTTAATTATCTGACAGTATTACTTACAACTGTAGACTTCCTGAGAGCAAATATCATGTTTTGTTTATTATTGTAGTTCTAGGATGTAGCATAAGGTCTTGTGCATAACATATGCTCAATAAATACAGTAATAATCCACAAAAAGTTCCCAGCAGATGGCACTGAGTGTCTGGTGTCCACACCATTTCATCTCCTTGTTTTCACCCACCACCATTGAACAAACAGAGTCTCATGATTATATTTGCTTAATATGATTTCTAAAATAACACATTTTTCTATATTGAATAATTTGTTGTTTTATATGAAGTGATTTATTCTGATAATTTGATTTAGGAACAGAAAATTTTAACATCATTTAAAACAATGGATCATTAAACATATATTGTTTGTCCCACATAATTGCCATTTACAATTTAAAAATGTTAAGAGGTACAGAATTGCTGTATTTTTGATGTTATAATTTGATTTGAGTAAGTTCATCCCATAGGGTATTTATAATTTTTATCTAGGAAAGCCAAAATATTTGGATTTGGGTTTGAAATAGTCTATTTATAGATTTGTGCAACTATACTGATTCTTCCCTCCCTGACCTTTGGCTATTCCACCTAAAATCTATCCAGAACAAGAAAATAAAATCATGTTTCTCCTAATTCAATGATTTTTTTTTATGTGTGTGCTAGAGATCAAACTTAGGAACTTGTGCATGCTTAGCAAGTTCTATCACTTAACTATACCCCAGTCCTGATTCAATATTTAATTCCCATTTATCTGTATTTAACTAGGGCAAGTAAATTTTTCCAATACTAATATGTATTAAAAAAATCTTAAAAAAGAAGGTATAAATCGTGACTTTCATAGAAATATAAGAGAAGCATATTCATATTTTTATTTAACTAATTGGGAAACAATAAAAAGTTATAACTGGTTCAAAGGAAAACTCAATCAAGTATACTGAAATGAATTTGCAAATAAATGTATAATTATTTCATACCACGGTGAGAAGAAAAATTAATTGTTCCTCTAGCTTACCAAATCTACTTGCATATCTATGAAAAAAATATTTTGCATTGTTGCCAACTAAAACTTACAGAGAAGTGAGAAATTATATAGAAAGAGAAAGAGCCTGAGAAGTCTTGGAAGACCACGTAAATGGTGCTAGATGATGTTAGAGAAACAGGTAGAATCTAGATCTGGGGTTTCTGATACCTTAATTTAGGTATTATATTCAAGGGAAGAACACTTGAAGTTTATAATGGGTTGATATGATTTACTTTTAAATGATTCCTTATACTATCTAGAGAATGGGTTAGGGAGCATATAAGAACAGAAACAATGAGAGCAGCTGTGGAATTTACAGTAGTCTACGAAGAGGACATGAAGATGTAGAAAAGGACAGAATAGATTAAAATTAAGTTTTACCACATGCTTTAGCTCCAACCTGGAAGAATATTATTAACTGCTTAGTACTGTAAGAGTGCTCCTGTTAACAAAACAGCATATTTTTAAAAGTTCCTTAGTTTGTGTTTCCTATTTTTAATAAATTTGATTTTATTATTGATCTATGTATTAAATACATCATATTCAGTGTGTGCTTTTAAAAAGTTAAAAGCAAACATTATAAAATATATTATAAGTTGAAAGATAATAGAAATTATCTTTTGCTATAATCTCAAGTACAAGATGTGATTATTATCTGTGGATCTTTGGTAAGTTTCAGCTTCTGGGAGGTTAATGCTGATTTATGATAGATCCATTCTTCTTCTTGACCTCATAGCAAATATAGGAGTTTCCACCAATTGATTAAACTGAACTTTGGCTGATAAACAAAAATAGATTCATGGCTCCACTTAGTCTTGTAAAGACAGATTTAATTCAATCCTACCTCTTGCAATGAGTAGTAGAGTTACAAGCAAAATGATTTTTCTTTGCTTAAAGTCATGTCTTTCACTTTTTTTTGTTTGTTTTGTTTTTTTGGTGTGATAGAAAATCTGAATGCCACCACACCAGTTTTGAATGGCCCAGATGGATGGGTAGAAAATTTCAGTTCATAAATTGTCTGGTGTATTGCCAGGTTCTTACAGTGTCTATTTTCGTTATAGATGAAATATATCTCTAAATGGCAACTGAAAGTTCCATTATTGTTTTCAGTTGCAGAAGAATTTTGTGACTTTAGTAATGTGCTTAAGACATTACTCCTGGGTTTTAAGGATGAAAGCTATGTGTAGTGATTTATAATTTGACTCATGTGAATGAGACCAGTAAAAAAGGTATGTATCTACATATTTTGTTTTATAGAAAATTTCATGGGATTTACACATTTGAGCTTTGAAATTTGAGTTATTTCCTTGTACTCCTCTTCCTGTTTGTGTGTATTTGAGTATGTTTTGTTACTGTGGTTGCCTGTTACCTTCAGTATTTTCCTAATAGCATTATTTGGTTCTTATTTTTCACTAAAAGTGAATGTCCATTAGAAGTCCTGGATTTAGGAGCAAATTATTATTTTTTCTTTTCAATTCTTTTCAGCAATGCAGGTAAGCACTTGAATTATGCTTCAGAAGAAGATGCATAATACTGCAGATTAATATTCATTTAATTTGCATTATCTGGCAGAAAAACATACAGTTATGCAGTAAGAAATGTTTGAAAGAAGCTTTGATTTATTTGTAGAGTTCATGACTCTCTGTATTTATTATCCCTTGCTTATATTTCATTGAAAATGAGATCCTCATTTATTTGTCTAATAATGTCTTAAAATAATTCTTTTAAATAAGAAAGCAATACAGAGTAAAATTCTTATACAAAGTGTTTTCTTATAAACTGGCATATAAACATTTGAGGGAAATCTACACAGATAGTAAATCCAATGCATTTGAAGTCAGTTAGGCTATTGTCATAAATTTATTGTTTAGACAATAGATTTTTTTAAATTCCAAAAGTACTTTTATTTAAAAATAATCATGCTATGAGAAATCAGGAATGTATCGTGTTTTCCAACTAGCATGCAACTAGCATTCAAGGTGGAGAACTCATTCATGATACTTCATAAATTACTCTTTCCTGAGAACTTTCAGTAATTACCACACTTTCCTGTAGTTCTACAAGACATTTTATTACACAGGAATAAGTTTCCTGATGGGTGGAAACACCATAAAGTTTTAATTTGAATAGGATAAATAGGTTTGAGTAATTTACAGCATCATTAATTTGATTTCTTATAAATTATACAGTGAGATCGAACTATTTCATTTTATAGATTGGTTCCAACCGTGTGAGCCACAACAATCAAACTTCTTTTTCATCAAGCTGAATTATTGCTTTTCATCAGTATTTCAACATTCTACACTAATGTGATATGCCATCACTGTTTTTTAATTTGATTGTCTTTATATGTCATGAAAACTGAAAATTCTCCCTACATATGGTTAGGTTGCAAAGTTTTTATAAGACAAACTCATATGCAATACAAAATATATTTTAATTATACAATTTAGCAATGAGATTCTAATCTATTCCTGTGTCTTCTTTCTTTCTCTCCCCCAAAACATCCTGGGACTTTCTGATCATCATCATCTGGCCTAAACACACTCAGCCCCTTGTATAAATCTTACCTTAATTCAAAGAAATGTGAATGGAGATGGCCCAACATTGCAGAGTTGAGCCATTTTCCTCCCCATGTTTTGCTAGTTCAGCTTGAAATTAATACCTTAGTCCTGGTAACTGAGATGCCACCTTGTTTCCAAGAATCAGTAATGGCTTGTAATTAGCTTCCTGCTATGTTATTATCTATTTAGTAAGTGTTGATATTTCTGTGTCCCTATTTCTCACTCTTTTTTCTCCTTCTCTTGTTTTCTTGAATCTGATAACTACAAATGACTAATGAAGAGCAAAACTGACTGTAGATGCTTGAAATATTAATTAATCCTATTGATTAATGCTGACATTGTTCATTATGAAGCAAAGCAAGATCAGACTAAAGTCAGATTTTATTAGCAACGTCCCCACACCTCCTAAACTACAGGAGAGTATCCATACATATAAATATCTCTAGAATATGGGTTGCATTGAAATTGTTCCTTAGACATATCATTAAGATAACGAAAATGTATACTACTAGCATAGGCTTTTAAAACCCAGAGAGTGGGGCTGGGGTTGTGGCTCACTGGCCTAGCACCTGTGAGGCACTGGGTTTGAGCCTCAGGACTGCGTAAAAGTAAATAAAGTTATTGTGTCAATCTACAACTGAAAAAAAAAAATAGAGAGGAAAAAAATTAAAATCAGTTGCAAAACTCTAGATAAATTTCAATAATGGAAACAATAAGATTTCAACTTCCTAACTTATGTCAATAAAACAGTCAAGGACCTGCAATAAAGTAACATATTATCATAATTTGACTATTATTGACACATGTCCAACCTATCGTGTTGCTCCTGACCACATCTTAAGATCTGAATTTTTTTCTGATAATTCTTATAGCTTCTTTTTTGTCCTCCTTTCTTTCATCTTTTTAATGAATGTCTTATTTTTAGGGACAATCATTTTACATAGAAAATAAATGTTTTCTCTAATTCCCATCATGTTGTCATCTGATTAAAATCTTTGACAGTTCTTTGTAACCAGTAAAATTATATTGATACCTTTGTATGCACTATTCAAAAACTAAATTTTAGGATAGGACTGTACAAAAAGAACACTGAATTTAAAGTTGAGAGATTTGGTTTTGAATTGTCACTTAAAGTAGGTATGATTTTTTTTTTTTTTTTAACAAACTGCATCTTTTTAGAAAGCAGTTTTCCGAGGAAGTCAGAAAAAATCAAGGTGTATGAAAGACAACACTCTACCAATATATCTAGATGTCATTTAAAGGTTTTTGCTTTTCTGTCTTCATTTTATTATAATTTGAGAAAATCCATATAAGCATATTTCTCTAAACTGCCTCCTTATAAATATGTGACCATATTGACAATTGTTTTGATGCCACTTAACACTGATGCTATTGATGTATGTTTGGTAGAATTTAGATAAAATAGAACAAAATTAAACAGAAGCAACATAGTACTTGTAGTATTTTAGATTATGTAATAACATGAATTCAGAATCATCAAAGCTGGATGATTATGTATATACACATATACACACATGCACACGTACATATATATACATATATAAACATGTTTATATTGTGTGTGTATGTATGTGTGTGTTTGCTGCTGGGAATCAAACTGAGGACTTTGTACATGCTAGGGAAGTGCTCTACTACTGACTCATGTCCCTAATCCACTATCCTATTTTTACAACCTCTGTGGGTGCAGTGATTTAACACCTGACTTGTCCTAATGACACCTTACTTTGTTTCTGTTTCTACTTTTGTCTCCTTTCAGTATATTTGGTCCAGCAGCCAAAAAGATTCTCTTCCCTTATAAGGAGAATTAGGTCATTCTTTTCTTCTAGTGTCTCCAATATTTCTCAATGTCATTTGCAGCAAAACTGAAACCTATTTCATTGCTGGGTGAGCCTTAAGTGAACTGGTCACCAGTCACCTTTTCTACTATTTCCTCTCACTTGCTGAGTTCTAGTCCCTTTGACCTTCCTGGTTTCCCTGTTACCATACCAAGCATGCAGCCACTTAGAGGCTTTGCCTGTTCTGCTTCCTTTCTCTGGATTTCCCTTTGACTAGATATTCAAATGGGTGGGTATCTTTTACCTCCACCTGTAAAATATTTTTGTGACACATTTTCACCTTCTCAACAAAATTTTCTGGATTAGTTTACTTAAGTTGGAGACCACTTTAAAACTGTATCACCCTTCCCTGTCTCATTTTTCTCAGTAGCATATGTCTATCTTGTCCATTATAATGCATATTCCTTCCTTCCAATGAAGTGTCCTTGAATGACAATGATTATTTTCTAGTTTTTCATCCTATAGGTATTCAAAAGTTAATTGACTATGTGCCTTTGTTAATGCAGGTTGATTGAATGAATACATGTAAGGTAGCCAAAGTGATGTCTAAATTACAGCTAGTATCCAATATATTTTTCCCTTTTTATTTTGAGAATGAGGTGAATTTTGAGTAGTTATTTGATTTTAACAAATATGAATTGATGATCCAGGGAAATGTTTTCAAGTGTTTTAAAAAGTTTTATTTGGAAATACTAAGGTTTGGAAAGAGAATAAATGTAGGGAAATACGATTTTAATCACAATATGCAGGAAAAATAAATCTGTACTTTTAAGATAGTAGCAAAACAAAGGAGAGAACAAATCAGGTATAAGAAACTTTTCAGAGGGAGAACTTAGGTGTTATTTTTGGAGTAAGGAAATGAAGATGACAGTTTATCTTATATGGCTATTAGATGATTGTAGTATCTTAAACAGAATGAAACAAAATGTAGTTAGTTATTTGATTTTTAATAATAAATTTGATGTAACAAGAAAAAAGATGGACTACAAGCACTTGCAGTTTCATATTGGAATTTGGAAAAAAGGTCAAAAGTGAAATAATATTATATACCACATTACTGTGATAACTGTAACCAGATTAGATGAGTTTACCATAATATAGGTAAGCAGGACTTCAAATAAAAGCATGGAGAATATCTACGTAGTTATTAAAGAACAGGAACAGGACAAGAAGTTTGGTGGGGAGGAATTAAAGGCAGCCTGGAAGAGACAAGAAGAAAGAAGAAAAGAAGAGACTAGAAGAAGAAAGAAGAGACAAGAAGAAAATTAGAAAATTATAATGCTGGAGAAGATTTCAAGAGTTTGAAGGTCAGTAATGGTAAATGTCACAATAACTTTAATATGTATTTCATAATATGATGGAAGAGGGAATGAATAGTGGAAAAATAATCTGAAGTGATAAAGAAAACATTGATTGTCTTTGACGTCTTTGAAAGAACACTCAGGGTTGACTTCTGAGTACATGAGGAATATAAATGAATGGAAAGAGGCAGAAAATTCAGACAACCTTTACAAGAAAATTAGCAGTGTAAAAGTAAAGAGAGAATAAGAGAAGACAAAGACTTTTTTATTTTTAACAGGTGACATATTTTTTGGTATTGGAATCAATATGGAAGAGAGTGTGACAAAGCTAGAAGGCATCCCTTTCCAGAATGAAAAACACAAAACTATCCATTCATAATATATTTCAATATAACAAACAAATTAGCTTCCTATCACTGGTGTAACAAATTACCATAACACTGTGGTTTGAAACAGCTCCATATTTATCTTGCACCCCTAGAAAACAGACATCTAAAATGAGTCAGGGGGCTGCATTACTTCTTGAGGTTTTAAGGGAGACTGTTTCCTTGCAGCCTCACCTTTTTTATAAAAGAAAAAAAATTGAACAAATATTTTGTAACATTAATTCATGAATGATTACTAGCTTTAATAACAAGTCACAGGAGGAATCTTTTAAAAAGTAGACTTCGCCAAAGCATTTAAAAATGAAGTTATTTTAGAAATGTAGTTTAAATTCCACTATATTATAAACGTCATAGTAGTTATTGGAAGCAGACTTCAAAGTTGATATTACCTGTATGATTTACCTCTTCACTGTTACATGTAATTCTTCAGTAGGTCTTATTTTCATTACTCTGTGTTTAAGTGGATGCAAACAGCTTTTTTTTAATGACTGAAATTTAAAATTTTTTAATTAACATGAGTTATCTAGCCTTTTTTTCTATCTAGTCAGAAGGTAACACAATTACCATCTTATGTGAACACAGATTTATATTGGCCAGCAACTTAGAAGTATGCCTAGCTATCCAAACCCATATTACTTACAAGTATGGCTGTATTTTCAAAAAAATTGTATTCTGTATAATAAAAGTCTTGACATTTTAGAAGTGGAAATAGAAAAGTGTAAAGCTCAAATGTAGAGGTAAGGGAGCTAAATGATAGTAAATCCAACATTTATAGAATATCCTCTAATATTTCAGGCAGAAGTGACATTTCATATTTGATGTCTCTTGATTCTTTTGCTAATTACTGAAGTGACTATTACTAAGACCCCCTCTAATTAAGGTAAAAGAAAATTCCAAAACAGTGCTCCAAGCACTAATCCAGAATGCAAAATGATCTCTCTCATGGCATGATTTTCTACATTTTAAATTTTCAATTAATGAATATTTATGTCTATAATCATCAATTAAGGAAAGTTTTGAAGGAAATAAAATGATTTCGTTGCCTGGAATAGAGTTTGGTATTAACATTGAAATCATAATATTTCTGTTAACTTACCACCCAAAACAACCAGACATTTGGTATATTTTCCTCTAGTATTTTTTATGGATATCTCCATACAATTGAGATTGCATATACTTTTTAAAATTGTTTGCCTAAATTTTATAAGTGAACAGTTCTGTTATTATTTATCTCTTACAGCCCTTCATTTAGTACATGCACTGAATAACTAGATCATGTACTGTTCCACTAAGCATGAGATATTAGGATGATAAAAACTCTGTACTCTATAATATATGAAATACAATCACACATGCATTATATTATTAATGTAAATTTATCACAGCAATACTTCTATTTTTTATTTTATAAGTGGGGATTTGGGGTGAGAAGATGAGACAGAGAATATCTTACTTATTCCCTCAGAAATAATGCTGAAAATTTTACTGAGACTTTCAATACATATTACCAGTACATATTTCCAAAGTAAAGAATATATAATATATAATTTACATAATTATATATATAATTTGTATTATATATATAACATAATTTATAATCCTCAGACTCTATTCTCTATTGTAATACTGAAGATATGTGTGCTTATTAATTTTTCAAGCTGTGTATTGTACATACCAATATATTATTGCAGGACTTTCTTGCAATCCTGACATTGTATATGCCAATGCATTTAAATTTTTGCTGATTAAAAATAAAATGCAGTGCTTTTCATTATTTATTGGCTTTTTGTGAAAGTCAGATTTATTGGCTTCCTGTTGAAATGAATACTGTTAGGAAGATTTTATTGCAATGATTTTGTTTGAGCCATTTACCTTTCAGAAAGGCACAAATCAACATTGTTTTGGGTCTAATGGTTATTGATTTGGAAATAATTCTAACAAGTATAGTTCTTTAAGGTCAAGCAAAGGTTTTGCCAACTTAGCTGTTGTACGGTATTATGCATTGCCTAAGCCTCCTTTCATAGGAAACATTACTTTATGTGGCTTTGCTTTATATGGCTTATGTTTCTGGTAC
Source organism: Sciurus carolinensis (assembly GCF_902686445.1). NCBI lineage: Eukaryota > Metazoa > Chordata > Mammalia > Rodentia > Sciuridae > Sciurus > Sciurus carolinensis. The sequence goes on from NC_062224.1 coordinate 96,540,316, forward strand.
AAGTGGTAAAATGGAAGCCTTTGTCATAATGTTCACTACTGCATAGTTAAATACATTGATCCCAACTCATAGTAAGTAGAAGGGATTTTCATTCTTTGCAAATTGAAAATACAGGCTTCTTTGAAACAAGTAATTTGGCACTTCCTTAGTTCTAGCACACTGGGAGTTCTCCATTGTTGAAATAGATTGGTCACTTCAAGATGTGAAAAGCCCATTTATGTATTGTTAGAAGGTGCACTCTGCTTATTTCAAGACAATATCTGTGCTTTTGTCGGTGTATATATTGGTTGAGTTTTTAACTGATTGGTGTTGCATTGATGTTGTTACATCATTTCAGTTTACAAGTATGCTTCTCTTCTAACTCATTTGTCTTTTCATTTGTTTTTAATTATTTTCTATCTATGTAGAGTTTTCTCCAGAACCTTTAATTCATAGGTTTTGTAAACTTTTCTGCAGAACCTCTAATTCATAGGTATCCTATTCTTTTTCTGTCCTTCAGATTACCACCTCACCTCTTATTGTTTTGATTTTTTCTTTTTTCCTTTCCATTCTGAGATACCTTTCTCAATATTTCCTCCATAATGTTCTACTGCAGTTATTTGAAGTGTCAGTTCTGTTTGTGTTTGCCTTCAATCTGATTTTCATTTGATTATTTCAGTTCTTGTTGCCTTGAAGTCTCCTTTCCTCTCATCAATCTTCCCTTTAATCGCATCCTATTTTGTCCCTTTAGCTCTTCTTCCTCCCAGAGGGTGTGCTTTAAAGTTGCCATGTCGACTTAGTTTTTTTTTTTTTTTTTGCATATAATTGACATAGTGCTGAAATTTCTTTCTGATGTTAGAAAGGAAAATGTTTCCTAAAAGTGCTTTTCTAAAGGTAATATTCCTGAGATTTGTAGATTTAGTTTTCCATAATCTATGGTAAATTTTAAAGCCTTTTGGTAAATTTTTGTGTATGACCTAATCTTTAAATTCTAAAAGATGCAGTGCTAACAAACACATATTCCTTCTATCCTTGGTATCTCACATTCTTATGTGGACATCAAGATGCATGGGCAGAGCTTCTAGACCAGAGTTCCTATGAGGCAAGTGCTGATGGTACAGAGTTGAGATTTTATATTAAGCTGTTGTGGAGTTCTTTGACAATCTGAACTAGAAAAATCCTGGTGTGGTATTGACTGTAGATAATGATAATGTGGTAAATCATTCAAAAAGCTAGAAGAAAATATTTTTTATGTTTTCACTATAATCATAAATGTTTGAGAAGATAGGTATGTTTAACTTGTTTAAATAATGTACAATGGATACATGCATTGAAATATCGCATGGCACCCTATAAATATGTCCATTTTAATGTACCATTTAAATAAATTGAAATTTAATTTTTAAAAAGATGTATTAATTTTGAAAGTTACTATAATAATATATTGCCTATAAATTTTATCCCCCTTTTCTCTGACTATATTACTCTTTGTACAATGACTACTTCCTGCTTTAAAATGCCCCTCTGTTAACATTAAGTTGTGTTTTGAAGCTTAATGTCTTTGAATAGACATAGAAAGATTAGGAAGGAGAAGTACTTAATATTATTAATGACTGGAAAGCAGCAATACTTCATGTTTTTTGTGCTGGACTTTTTCTTTTCAAATCACCAAATCTATAAACATGAAATAATTTGGGGGCTGGCAAGAGTAACTGATCTATCTGCCATCAGTAACATAATAGTTATGGAAGGAAAATTTCATGTTGATATATGTGTATATTTAAATATTTATAATAACTATAGAATGATACATTCCAGAAAATAATGAAGTAATATCTACAGTACAATTAGTATAAAGGTTAAAAACTCAAAGTAGTCATGTTGTGCTTTTTAGAAAGAAGCAGGAAAAATATGTTCTTAAATCTGTACTAAGTTGGAAAACATTATAAAACAGAAGGCATATTTTCATGCTTAAGTAAAAGGAAATACTGAATATGGAACCCCCACCAACTAAAACATAAAATATAATGGAATATTCAAGAATGCAAAATCAATAAAGGGACAGATTGTGAGCAACAGTGAAACTAGGTTAACATAAACTTATTTCATATTGCTCAAAATTGAGTTATAGTGATAGAGAATTATAAAATCCCTTTGAAAGAAAATAATATGTTTTAAAATAAAACTATTGTAATAATAATAAAAAATGAAAGGCTTGCATCTAGCACAGTGATGGGAGGTGTTTGTGCCTGTGTTCTGTGTAGTAGTGGAGGAGCAGGGGACTCGTGTGAAGTCCAGTTTGGTAGATACAGTTGTGAATAGGAAAATATCAAAAGATTTTTCATTTTTTGGGTAATAAATGAAGTAAAATGTTTTTGATTATGTCATATTGGGTGCATAAATATACAAGTCGAACTTCAAAAGTTTGCAATATTTCTCTTTTCAAATCACTCAATATATAAATGTGCAACCATTTTTGACCTAGCAGGAGGAAATGATCTATTAATTAGCAGCATAATAGTTATGGAGGGAAAATTTCACACTTTATGTAGGTGTATGTAAATATTTATAATGTTTGACCATTATTTTCTCTCTGACTTCATGTCAAATAAACAGAGGTTAAGTCTACATTATGGCCTGTGCTGCCTGAAAAGGACTCTGTTCCTTCCCACAGTGCAGAAATGTGGGATGAATTTTTTGTGGTGTTGCAGATGAATTAAAAAAGAGATGCTCTGCTTCCAGAAATGAGTCCGCCACTTCCCAAATAAGAGAGCAGGAACTACTGAGACCTTCCTGGTGCTCTGACACTTTTCTAGGGAGAGGACCAGCCTCACGTCCCTCCTTCCCCACAGGGGGCTAGAACACCTTGAACTAAGAACCACTCTACCTTAAGGAGCAGAAAGAGAATTCTGGGGTGAGTGTAGGTGGGTGAAGGGTCTAGAAATATTCCTCCCTTCCTTTCAAACAAAAAAGATCCATTGGGGGTTGGGGAGATAGCTCAGTCAGTAGAGTGCTTGCCTTGTAAGCATAAGGCCCTGGATTTGATCCCCAGCACCAAAAAAAAAAAAAAAAAAAAAATCCACGGAAGCTTGCTGGCCCCCCAACTCACAAATGCACATCTCTCCCTCTTCAAAATTCAGATTACAAAACTAATTTTTCAAAGATTGCTTTCTATATACAAAATGAAGTTGAAACATGGCAAAAATATGTAGCATTTAAAATTTTTCTATGATTTATCTGTTTTTGTAAATGGTAGGATATGTCAATAGAAAAGTATAATATAAAACGGCAATTTTAATTTTGTCAAAACATGCAAACCTAAGACAAACATTTAATACAAAAAATAGTCAACATCCTCTTTAGTTTTTGAATGAAACTCAAGATTTTAAATTTACTTCTCATAACCCCACTTTTCGAAACTGAATTTAAGCTTTTATTTCTGGAAACCTGGCTTAGTGATAAACCAGTGTAGGCTACTTATCAAGAAATGAAATAGTAAAGGAATTCTAAAAATCCTCTAGCTGCTAGGGTGATCAGTATGTTTCTAGTTACCTATCACACTGGAGAACTTTTGTAATGAATTTGCAGTATATGTCCTAAATGTGTCATTTCTCATGTCGACTTCCCCAAGAGCAGGTGTCATTTTTCATCAGCAGTTGATTTTATGATTATAGAATGTTTAAATAATTTAGTAATACAGAATCTAATTTTTGATGTTTGAGTTTCATAGAGAATCAGAACAAATGATTTTCCTAGTTCTAGATTATTCAGTATATTCAAAATATGTCATCCATCTCTATGCTGATGACTAAGCAGTTGGATTCTAATGCCAGCAAGAATACTTGTTCATTAATGTCACATTAGTCTCAGTTAAGGCTGCAGGCATAGTTTTAAATGTTTCGTGCAAAATCTAATTTAAACCTTGAATTGCACAATGAGTAAAACTACGTTTTTTTCTCTACAGATTAGAAGGCTGATGTGTAAAAGAGTTAAGCAATTCTCCTCAGGATGTACAATGAGTAACTCACAGGACTGGGGCATAAATCCAGTCATCTGATGAGCTGACAGAAATATTTTACAAAGCATGGTGAAGAGAGTGCTATTTTCTTGAAATGGGTGGTAGTTAGAAAAGTTTAAAGGATAAAAAGATTAAAAACACAGAAGAAGAAATGAATGTAAGGAACAGCCATAAAAGAAATGAGAATCAGTAGTAAATTTGAGGAATTCAAAAATTTTAATATTTATATTAAGCCCTTTGAGTATCTCAACAACTGTATGTAGTACATTTTTCAGATGTGAAAACTGGAACTTAGTGAAATTAAATAATTTTTTTAGACATGATATTAGCTGGTGGTAGTGACTGAATTGCAAATACACATACCATGCCAGTCACTCTATGCCTAGAAATAGTTCTCAGGCATACTGTAAAAGAGCAAAACGACTGTTGTTTGAAAGACAATAATCTGAGTAATCTGAATTGTAATTAAGAATCTTACATTTTTAATACCTCAGGATTTTGAACCAGAGTTTGTGCTTATAGTGTTAGTAACTGAATATTTTTTTTCCCTTGAAACTAGATTAATTCTGTTTGTGGTTGAAGATTCAATTTAATAACTGTGTTGAATTTTGAATTAACCTGGGATTTTATGCACATAAAGACATCCTATGTTTGCTAAAGTTTTGGAAACAACTTGCAAATATTATTAAATCTTATCTTTTAAAGAACCATTTTCCCCCAAATGACTGTTTGGCATTTACCTCCTAATGGAAATCCATATTTTATCATATTTAAGCAAATTAGACATATTTATTATGTGGTGTTATCATATTATATTGATTATTGGAGAACTGAATTTTATCTGTTTCTATAAGTAAATCATTCAACCTTTAATATGCCAAAGCAGACATTTCTCAAAAACATATTAAGCATATTTATCATTAACCTTCTAAGGGATTTTTAATTTAGTACTTTCATGGATTGAACTTGAATGTGAAGATAACAGTGAATAAATCAGAAAAAAAATGTTCTGGTTGTTTCTTTCTCCAATTATTAAAATTTAAAATTATCTGTATTATTATGAACTTAATAACCAATACAAGAAGATAAAGTAGACATATTTATAAAATGTACATTCACTAAATTCATTCACATAGAAAAATATGTTTTCAAATTTCCATATGCTATTAAGTCACATAGGAAAAGACATAAAAACTTTCAATATTTAAGATAAATACTGTTATAAATAATAAATACTTACCTAACTCTGGCAATGTGCATATCCTTTGATTTAAATGAAAACCACATTGCTTCTGAGGTAATGTGCTTGCAGACATGGTGAGAATGTGTGTCTAAGTCTTAGAATTTCATATTATAGTTTGGAAAGTTTATGTGAATGTTTTAAAAAAATGTTATGTTCACAAGTACATATGTGTGTAAAACAATAACCAGATTTCACATTAAGAAAATACTTGACTCATGTTTATTTTTCATAATACTATTGCTTAAAATGTATTTTCATGATGCTTACAATGGATTTCAGTGATTCCTACCTTTACTAAACCTAACATTTTAATATATTTCATACATGGTCTTACAGTGCCATGTTTCATATAACTATCTTTATTTTTTCCTTAAATTCACAAATGGCAACAAATAGAATATGTAAAAATGTATAAACAGCTATTAATAAGTACGTATGTATATTGGAAGCTCTTTTATTCAACCTAATGATAAAATTGCTTACTATGCTTCCCCAGTTATTATCATGGCCCTAACTCAGTTCTTCATAAAAATGAATGGTTATAATATCCTTTTTTTCCCCCCTCATTTGGTGTTTAATGTCTTTTCCTTTTTTATAAGAAAGCACATCCTGTGTCTGCAGGGACTGTGCTGGTTTTGTTCAGTACAATAAACTCAGTGGAGTGCCAACACTTAGTAGGAGTTCAAAATATATTTTCAGAAAAAAATGCTGAATAACTAACTCTAAGAAATTTTAAAACTTTGAAAATTAGCAACATTAAAAACAAACCACAATATTTGTTCAAAGACATAGAGTATGATTATAGAAATATTTCATTTCTAATGGGTCTTTGAAATGCTAATGATACATTAAGTAAAAGTAACTATAAAGACATTGCTAATGGAGTTTGATTTCTACTGTATTTTAAAAGTCTGAATAGATTGATCTATACACTAAAATGTTTAAGTACAACTCGATCTGTGGGATAATGTGGTATTATTTTTCTACTTCTCAACACTTCTGTACTTTCTACTAGTATTAGTTTTTATTATCACATATTAGGAGAATAGAACAGAATAGAAATAATTATTTTATGACATAATTATTTAAAATTAAATGTCTTTTTAGGATTTAGCTTTAATTTAGTGTAAGTATGTAGTTTCACAACACCTACATGTAAGTAAAATACCCCTCAGAGGATTAAAAATCTCCAGATTATAACATGAATATTTTGAAAGTATTTATATAATACATTATTCAGATCTATTGGGATATAGTTAGTGCACATTTTTTCCATAATAGGAAATTCAAAAATTTCTATGTTTAATCAATTGTCAAATCATACTTGTAGTTATTGAATTACTATTATTTGTGGCTTACTTTGTGCTTGAAGAAATTCTGGTCTCTGGGATTACAGGAGTAAGGAAAGCCAAGACAAAATACCTGCACTCACTGTGCCCACGTTCCACCTGCCGTGACAGAGTAAACAAATTTATGGACACATGCTTCCACACTGTATGATCAGTATGTTGGAGAAAAAATGCAGCTGATGATTTGGATTGGGTGTGTATGCATTTGTATGTTGGAGGCAGGATTTGCAATTTGAAGTAGATTATCAGACAAGAACTCATTAAGAATGTCATATAGAAGTTGAAGAAGTTTTATATCCTTTCTCCAATCTATTGTTCATTAAAATCTCTTAATGTACTTCTTGAAAATTGCTTTCTTCAATAGAGCAATACGTATGAGTCTATTAACAGCAAAAACACAGTCTTACCTTCAACCACCTAGATAATTTGGCTTTATGTTACTAATCCAAGTGTGGTTTTCACATTGCCCTTTCCTTTTGTCCTGCCAAGTTTGACACTCAAACTGCCTTATTCTCATTTTAAATGTCGAGATTCTGTTTGCAAATTTCTTCACATGACATTAGCATTATAGACTGTTTCCTAATGATTTTAACCTATTATTTTCTTGTGAACAAAATTTAAAAAATCTTTGAAATTCTAGACATTTCTAAATAGCATTTTGAAAATAAAGTTTAAGGAATTTCTCAGCCCACTGTCTAAAAATCTTGAAAATATTGCATGCTTATGAATGCATATGCATATGAATGCTGCAGAACAGGTTATGAGAAAAATAAGACAAATGCCTAAATTCATGTGAGGATAAACTGAAATTCTGAAGATAAAAAAGAAATTATAAAGATTAAAAACTATGAGCACAATGATTTCATCAAATCCACTGATTAAAACATATCCTTCATGTTGCATAGCACCTAAATAAAATGATTTTATTTACATGTTCACATATGTAACTAATTTCAAGAAATGGTGCTGGAATTCATATCATAGGGATTCAATTACTTTTCATAAAACATCTCATCAATTGAGATGCTGGATCATAGTCATAGGATCTCCTTTAGTTTGATATATGTTACATGGAGTGGTGAGATTCCAATATAAGATTAAACAAGATTATGTGCAGTTCATTTTCAGTGTAATTTTTAAAAGATTAGATCTCAATAATTTAATAATCATGGAAGAACTAAGGCATCTACCCAAAGCCAGTTTTCCCTAAACAATGATTTGCCCTTTATGACAAATCATATTCCGATAATAAAAAAAAAAACCTCGCTCATATATTCTTCAGATTTTTGGTGAATAGGCTACTCATTATTGTAACATTTTAATTACAGTTGATACAAAAATAAGATATTGGTGATAAGATATAGGACAATTGGTGGGAATACATATGAAGAATTCAATTTTTGGAGATAATATGAATGATTTTCTTTTTAAATGCAATTAACATTGGATTAAAGTTTTGAGCAGTTTCCAGTAGCACCCAGATGATATTTGCTTCATTCTTTTTATGTGACTATTATATTTGCTAAGGTTATAAGGCAGGAAACTGACACCTCTCCCTCCAAAAGATTTCACTGAAGAAGCTCACTCTGACCTTCTGGTAAGAAGCTTTTAGCTGGTGAAAGACCTGGGTCCCTCTGGAAGCACTGTTCCTGCTAGTGTCCTCATTCAGGCATAGTAATCTATAAAATCTGAAAAAGATTTCTCTCTTTGCTGTACCTTTGAATGAGATAGCTGATATTACCTGGATAAGTGACAAGATTTGGGATGCTTCACTTTTTACGAATGGTAAGATTTTTGTCAGGGATAGTGGTTCAAAGACATTTTCTAAAATTGTAGGACTAAAGTTACCATTTTTCTAAATAGAAATTTTTCAACACCTAACATTTTACTGAAGTTATATGGAAAATTCATTCCTTAATAAGAGATGATTTTGTCCTAAAATTGCAACCATCTTGTGGAAAGTGATTTTTTTTTTCAGAGAGAAAGAAATGGATCATGTTAGTTGACTGAAGGTTACAAATGGAATGAGTGTTAAATATTTAATTTTCAGATACTCTTTTGATGACAGTGGGAAATTTGATCAAACTGCATCACTTCATAAACCAATTCTTTCCTTTTTTCTGTGTGATTATTCAGATATTGCATCCTTTCAAGCTCCTACAATCTCTGACTTTTTGCACATATACTGTATACACCTGTTAAAGGTGCACATCCGCGGATGGTAACTCAGGGACTATGGGACTATTCGGAGAATGTGACATGTTGGAACTATTGGAGATACAATTGTGGCCAAATGATTGGCAGAAGATGTCAGCTTAATGGACTGGAGAGTTCTGAGTACAGCAGAACATGTCCATCATTGCTTCAAGACACTAACACATGCTCCTTCTGAAATAGCTTTAGTTTTGAAGACATGGCCACCTGCAAAACCATCTGTTTGCTTATTGAATCTTACTTAAAATTCATATATAGACTCATTATAAAAATGAATCTACTTTGGCCCTCATATTTGGTTTGCTTGCAAACACACTATACCAACACAGCTGATATTTATATAACCTCTCAAAAGAAAACAAATATTATTTTAAAAGACAGATTGGTTTCAAATGACATTGGCATATTGACCTGGAAATATTTTCTAAACAAGGAGTTTTTCTCCTTCTAGCAGCATTTAAGGTATACAGTACTTTGCACTAACTTTTGTCATTTTTGTGACCATATTCTCTTCTCATAAGTTTCTTAGGACCCTGATGGGGGCGTGTGTGTGTGTGTGTGTTTGATTAAATGCACACTGAATGTAACTATTAAGACTAGGAATTGTACAGGGAAAATACATGAAAACTAGGTGCAGGAGATAGTTTTCCATCTTTGTTCATTGTATATCAGATATCACAACTTGTTATAGATACTTCTGTTTATAGTTTTATTTCAAATATCCATTCACTAGAATAAGATATGTTTAGAACTAAATTTAAATGGACTAAGTACTTGTTACTCAGCTTTCAACTCAATTACAGTAACCTCTTCTTACCTGCAGTCTGGATTACTCTTCTCAGTCTAGATTTTTGTGACTTTGTTTGCTTTTGACCAACTACAACTAGTACCAGGTCCTATATAAACACTACAATAAGGTATTTTGAAAGACCACATTCACATAAGTTTCATTATAGTTTATTATTTTAATTGTTACATCTATTATTGTTAATAGCTTACTATGCCAATTTATAAATTAAACCTTATCATTGGTATATGTATATAAGAAAAAAATATATTTAGGGTTTGGAGCTATTTGCATTTCAGGAACACTGGAGTTCTTGGAACATATAGCCTAAAAATTAGAGGGTACTAGTGTACAAATATTACTGAGCCAATTTCTATTTTACAAACATAACCAATGATTTAAAGCTAAATGATACATATATATATATGTATATCATGTTTTGTACCTATAGAACAAAAATGATCAGAAAGAAATTCACTGAGCTTACTGATTTTTCTATTAATTGAATCAGAAATTGGTGTCCTGCAATGACTGAGTTCTTTTGGAAAATGAGTTCCAGAGTTTTTAGATTAATTTCAATTTTTTTAAAATTAGTGATGTCAAAATGTATAGTTTTGACATTTTCTTTTTGATAATAAAGGATGCATGTAAGTAGAATTTTCTTATATTTGAAGTTTTAAAACATGAATATTGAATTTAAATTTGCTTTTTCTCTGAGGCTGACTATAACTAATTCTAATTCTCTTTAGAAATAATCATGTATATAATAGATATAAACATTTTAGAAAAAATTATATATATAATATATATAGAAAGAATTATATATATTGTTTTATATATATAACTATGTAACTATATAATTATATATAACTATATAACTATGTATAAAATATGTATATAATATATAAACATTTTAGAAAAAAAAATATAATATATAAAGGATTATATATTTTGTTTTATATATATATATATATAACTATGTAACTATATAACTACATATATAACTATATAATATAACTATATGCGTGTGTGTGTATAGTTAGGGTTTGGGTGTGAGGTGTCCCCCAAAACTCATGTGGGAGTTAATGCAAGAAGGTTCAGAGGAGAAATGATTGGGTTATAAGAGTCTTAACTCAATCAGTAAATTAATCCCCTGATGGTATCAACCGAGTGGCAGCTGAAGTGCTAGGGTATGGCTGGAGGAGGTGGGAATTGGGTACATATTTGTGTCTGGTGAGTGGAGTCTCTCTGCTTCCTGGCCACCATGTAAGCCATTTCCTTCTGCCACACTCTTCCACCATGTTGTTCCTGTCTCGCCTGAAGCCCTGAAGAATGCAGCCCACTGTCTATGGGTTGAGACCTCTGAAACTGTGAGCCCTCAAATAAACTTTCTCCTCTACAATTGTGCCAGTCAGGTCATTAAGTCACAGTAGCAAAAAAAGCTAACTAAAACAGAAATATATATACATATACATATGTGTGTGTGTGTGTGTGTGTGTGTGTGTGTGTACATATATATGATTTATACATATTTATATTTATATGATAAAATATGGTAAAAAGAAATCATATGATTTAGTTTCCTCAGAAAAAGTAGACTCTCAGTAAAATCCATCACTCATAGTTTGGGTTTTAGAACAACATGAGTATATTGAGGTACATTTTGTTTTATCATTGCTAGGTTGTAGAGTCACAGACGTGGAGGATCACAATATTCCACATGTCATACAGCCCCTGTCTGATTTACTTCTGATAAACATATATTTAGCATTCTGCAATCAAAACTCAATTTCAGGATTTTTTTTTTTTTTTTTTGCTACTGTTTTCCAGTTTTGTGGATATTTGCATAAAAATAGATGTTTTATTTTAGGATTAATTATATCTAAAGGCATTTGGTTTTTGACATTTTAAAATTGGCTATTTTAATTAATTTTTGGATGACCAGAGCAGAATAATTAAGATGTTTTCATCTATTTGTATATATGTGTATAAATGTATACATGTAAGTAATGTGCACACACATACACACACATACATGTAATGAGAAGGAAAATAAAAATTCTTTAGGAAATAAAATAAAACTGTGAAAAAATGGAAAAACAGTCTTAAGCAATGTGAAGAAATTGTTTGGAAGTTATACTGGATGATAAAATGTGACATTGATTAATATTTTGAAGAAAGAACGAAGGAATAATAGTAAATAGCAGCATATTTTGTCTTCCTCAGGTAGGTTTATTTAGAGACATTTTCTGATAAATAACTCTAATATTTAAAAGATGTTTCATTTACATTTTAAAATGTCACTATTGGCAAAGTTGTTTATTGTAATTCCCAAACCTTACTTCCAGAAATTTGTAGTCTAATGAGGAATCCACATGTACATCCACACAGTCTATAAGCAATATTGTCATGGGACTTTGCCTTGAAATTCTTTGAAGGATGTGATATAACTTGACATTTTAGGATTGTGCAATGTATGGAGAGTATTGAAAATCCAGGAGACAGTAATGGTCATATCTTGGAGACAGATTATAGACCAAGCACTACAAGATGGGGACCTATATTAGGGTAACTGCAGTGGAGGTAATAGATATGGAACATAGAGAGCTTTCTAGTTAGGAAAAAGGGGCAAACTGAAGTAGCAATGACATTTTTAGATACAGTGAGGTCAACAGTGTTAAAGGCATCGGAAAGTCAGTAGTAATGAGAACTCACATGCTATATCAGTAGCCTAAGATGGTTTAGAAATTAGGCATATGAACTTACCTCAGGAATTAGGTATCTCATGAAGGGTCTGATTGCAATTCTGTTATTCCAAATTTGCTACACTTAAAACTTATCCAAATTCACAGAGGAAACTTACCTGGTTTTTACACTATTTATATAACTGATTATTTTTCAGTGGCTCAGAACCAACTTGAATTATAGCTATTAACTTGCTTTCCAAAAGGTGGTATCACTTTTTTGAGTTATTATAAAGAATAACATGCACCTCCCAGATTTCTTTCTCCCTCATCATCATCTTCATATCATCAAATATGTCAATTTTATAGTTAAGGAGAAGAAGGTAGCTTATCTCATATTAAAATAACTTTTGCATTTAAAACAAGTACATGTTACTGCTTTATTATCTTATATTTTATATTGTTTGCTGCTCAAATCCATCTATTTTAAATTTAGCTTTAAAATTTTATGCTATAGGAGGGACCAAATTTGTTACATAAAATGTCAATATAATAAAGATGCTTTTAGATTTTTGCCATATAACTTTTTAGTGATTATTAAAACAATAGCAAAGATATTATTTCCTTAGTGAGAAGCGTTAATATTTAAATATCTATACATTGCAGAATAGAGTTGCTAAAGAAATGTTGAAAGGCAAGGACCATGTGCAAATCAACCCCAGGGAAGTTCTGCTAAAACCTCAGTGTACACTTACAGTAATACAAATGCACAAAATGTATATTTCCCTACTTGATCTTCTTTCACAGAGAATAAAGTCCAATGGTGTAAATTTGATTTACTGCCTCTTTTTATGGTAAATGTCTTTTGTTAAAAACCAATAATAAGTAATGTCTAATATACTTTTAAATTATCTCTCAAATATATTTTATTTATTTAATTTGCTATTTCATTTTAGCAATTTTTTACTGTATTTGAGAAAATTGTTGTTCTGCATTTGAATTTAGAGCATTTTATACAATTCTGAAGTGTCAGTTTCCTAGCAACAGGAAAAATGGAAAGCATCATGAAACTAATTTTAGTTTCCAAAATAAGCATATTAAACGTACCTTGTACTTAATAGCTTTTTTCTGGTTTAGATACGATGATGAATCTAGGGAAAAAGATAACCACAAATGACTTTGCTCCAAAGAGCCCTACAGATGTCTCTACTGACTGTGTTTCATGCTCTCAAGTACAGTTTAGGACAGTCGCTAAAAACTCCAGTTCAGGAGTGAGACTGTCAGTACTTACAAACCGTTGGACAAATGGAGCAATACTCTGTAAGCCGTAGTTTCTTTAATTGCAAATGATAATCCTGTTGCTTAGATTACATGGGATATTAAGTATAAGGTACTTTATAGTGACTAGTTGCATAAGATTACAGAAATAATTGTCTATATTTTATGTGGCAATTAAAATCTGTCACATATTTAGGCATTTTATTACCAAGTAATGTGATACATAAATCTCATCCTATCCCTCAGTCCTTTCCCTAATCCTCAATTTTTCTTGTTCTCTGTTCTTTTTTTTTTTTTTTTTTTTCCATTGAATTTGCTATGTTAGGGTCACAATCAGGAAAGGTGCCAGTGTTGTTTCAACGAATAACCAATCCCAGTTTTTATGGAAGCAGTAGGGGAAGCTGCTGGGCACAGGGTGGGGCAAGTAGTGATTCTGGGCTATGGGGTGGGAAAAATTGCTGCTGGGTTCTGAGATGCCAGACCCCTACTTCTTTCCGTCCCCATTTCTCGCACATTTGGTGAGTGTGAGCAAATTGATTTGCTTGTCCTACATCTATCCTCTGCTTTTAATTTATCTGCTTTCCAAATTCCAAAATATGTTTTAATATTTGGTCTTCTTATTTTTTTTTTATATTCTCTACTTTTGCTCTCACACTTATCAATTTATACCTCTTTAAAATGCTTACTGTCATTTTAGCAAACTGTCAGGAAAAAAATAGACACTTGTTCAAAAGATCACATTTCCAGAAAGTCTCCATTATTTTTCAAAACCACTCTAATCATGCTCTTTTCCCTTCAATTTAAAAAAAAGTAGATTTAATAGGCGTAAAATTATGCTGTCAGACTGTTACAAACATATCCACATGTTGCCTACTGTGACACAAAGTTTGCAGACACAGACAATTAGAAGCATAGTTTTATACAGTGGCCTCCTTTTTCTTTCTTTTCTCTTATACTACCTAGCTCTGTAGTAATGTTGTTGTTTATTTTCCTGTCAAAAAAATACTTCCCAATCTTAAAGTCATGAGAATCTTTGCTTTTTACTATTCTCATTGACATTATTGGCATTTTGAGTACACTTTGTTGTCTCTGATGTGAGATAGGGGTTCCAATTTATTTTTTCTTATTAAGGAGTATCTCATTATCTTTTGATTAACAATTGATAACATTATTGACTACTGCTTCCTAGTTCCACCTCTGTCATATGCTAAGGATGAATTAGTGCATAGTGTGATTTTAGACTCTTTTTTCTATTGTTGGCCTATGTATCTTTGAACCAATTATATGCTGATTAATCACTATTTTACTGAGATTTGTCTAGATATTTGATAAGTCATATTGTCCCACCTGTTTCTTTTTCTAGTGTCTCTTAGTTTTTATTGTCCCTTTGCCTTTCCATGAAATTCTAAAATGAGATTTCAGATTTCTACAAGAAAATTTTTTTGAGATTTAATTAAAGTTTCATTAAATTTATAAATGTTTAGGGGAACAACTGGCAACTACATAACATTGAACTTTCTGAGTATTTCAGTGAGATATTTTGCTCCATGCACTCCATGGAAATAACTGCTGGTAAAGTCTTGAGAAACTGTTCTTTTACTATATTCAATGGCTAATTCTCTGTGTTTTCTTTCACTTTCCCTTCATCATCATTAGTATGTGTGAGCAGACCTTTCTCCTTCAAGCATTACTTCACTTGTCTTTCACAACAATATAGTCTATTGGTTTTCTGTATAAAACTGGCTAGTCCTTTTCTGATTCTCTATTCTATTTCTGACCCCTAAGCCTTCTAATGCTCTAAAGCACTTTTTTTTTTTAAAGATACCTATGTACTTTGCAAGGGATTTCATCCAATTTAAATACTACTATATGCTAATTACATCCAAATTTATAACCCAGTTGTTGTGGTTTAGATATGTGTCCCCCAAAAGCTCATGTGTAAAACAATGCAAGAAGGTTTATAAGTAAATGGTTGGGTTCTGAGATCCTTAAACGAATCAGTGAATTAATCTCCTGATAGGGATTCACCAGTCATGACTAGGCAGGTAGATTGTGACTTCAGGAGGTGAGTCCCTGGAGGGTGCCTTTGATGTATATATTTTGTGTTTGTTGAGCAGAGCTCTCTCCCTGATGTGATGTCTTGAGCCACTTCCCACAGTTACACTTTTCCTCTCTGATGTTCAACCTCACCTCAAGTCTTAAGGAATGGAGTTGACCATCTATGGATTGAGCCCTCAGAAACTATGAATCCTCAAATAACCTTTTCCTCCTCTGAAATTGTTCTTGTCAGACCTTTTAGTCATTGCAGTGAAAATGCTGACTAAAACAATATTCTTGAACTCTCCCCTAAGTGCCAAATATTTTCTTATATTTCTATAGGTGTAATGAGCTCCATAAAATTCACAGATTTAAGGTAGAATGCTTTTCTCTTTCTAAGAACCAAACCCACCAAACAAAAACATTGTGTTCCTCAGTCTCCATATACATGCGACAGACAATACTATTTATCTAGTTGACAGGCCAAAAATATTAGAGGAATCACTCCCTTGACTCTCGTGTCTGATCCATAAGCAAAGCCTTATGGGTTAACATTTATACTGTATTCAGGACCTGACCACTTTTTTTTTTTTTTTTTTAATTTTTAACAGAACTAACCTAGTCCTAGTTATTAGTTCTCATTTCTTCAGTTTAGTTTCTTTTTAACAGCCAGGAAAGAAGGGAAGGAAGGAAAGAAGAAAGAAAGGAAAGAAGGAAGGAGCGAGCAGAGGGAGGGCAAGAAGGAGGAAGAGAAAAAGGAGAAAATACTCTTGTCTTTTCATTACTTAAAACATTCTGTTGGTTTCTATTTCATGGTTCACCATGTCCTCCATGATTTTAACTGCAGATTGCCTCTCTGCCCTCATTTGCTATGACTTTCTCTTACTCCTTACTCTCTATCCACAAAAAGCTAGATTTCCCCCTAGATACATCCAGTTTATTCTTCGTTAGGCCCTTATACTATCATTTCCCTCTTTATTTCTCTAGTTCTTATGTTTCTTTTTTTTTCTTCACATTATTCTGGCATGTGATAGGTCCTCAATTATATGTGTTTCATATATCATAGTGAATGTAATTCTCCGTTTCTATTTTCTAAAAGTGAAATATTCACATCAGTTTTCTTTAAAAATGTTTCAAGTGAAATTACTTTCAACCTCTTCTGTCAAGCATTTTCAGTTTGTAAATGAGGATGCCAGGTTCAATTAAAAATTTCCACTCCATTTTTTAAATATGTAAGATATTCACAGATAACTTTAATTATTAGGTCAAGAAAAAAAGAAGTTAAAATATTAGACTGTAATTTTGGAGGAAATACAGATCTAGAAATCCAAAGGTAATGAGGGCTTTTTGAAAATTTTCTCTCAAGTAGGTTATATTCATAATATTATTTAATCTTAGATGTTAATATTTGTCTCAAAAGGAAGAAGACTAAACACAGGAAGGATTTTCCATCTACTGGATGGTTTCTCAGCTTCAGCACTGAACCGTCAATATTATGGACTAGATAATTCTCTGCTGTGGGTGCCCTGAGCACTGTTGATTGGTCAACAGCTTCAAAGACCTCTATCTACTCAGGACTAGTAGTGACAATCCCACCTTCCCCAGGTTGTTATAATAAAAAATTTCTCCAGATACTGCCAAATTTCATTGACCGGTGAAATTTCCCTACCCTCCTGAACTGCAGGTTTAGTCAAATTATTTTCGTATATCTCTTCCCTGTATTGATATAGTACAATTCCTGCTCATATGGTAACACTTGGCGTTGCTGCTTAAAAAGATCACAACCAAACATAGTGCCAGAGACTCCACGTATCCTCTGGAGGGCAAAATCATCCTCAGTTGAGATTCAGGAATCTAATATATGTGATATAAAATGGATTTACATGTAACAGTAAATTTCTGAAAAAATAAAAAAAAATGCAAACAGGCATCACTGATCCAACTGTATTAAATTCATTAATTGATTGACTTATTGCATGGATCTTTCTAATAATTACTATTTTTAGATTTTCAGATCAGAGTTTCAGAAGCTGAAAGGGACCTTAAGGAGAGTGTACTTCTTATGGGTGAAAAAACTTAAATAATGCCAATAAGATATTATGTACATTTTCCATGATCACATAGAGAACTATTTGAAAAAATAATTTATAACCAGTATGATGTAAAGAAGATAATTTTATTCATATAAAGTAAAAATAAAATAAATATCAGAAAATATCAGGTATTGTAATGAGAAAGGTACAAATATATCAAGGACTAAATAATTGTGTCCTTTAACTTTTAATTTAGTTTGGAAATTACTTTCAAAGTAATGAGTTCTTATCTAATAAAAGAACATTAGTATTTACAGAATTTGAATTTTTGTTTTCTTATTAACATATTACAAGAGAAAATTGTAATTTTTCATCTTCTTATGTAAATGTCTTCTCTGAATATAAAAGTAGAGGCATAACAATGCATCACATAATTTATGAGAAATAAAATTAATGAAACTAATGTGTTCCTTTGTCAGGTGTCAAACTTTTTATAAATTAAGGTGTAAATACTTTAGATAAATGCATTGCATAGTACATGAAACTTGTTTTCACTTGTATATCAATTCTTTCTGATAGAATTTAACACTAAAAACACTAAAAGAGCACAGTCTTTGAGTGAAATTCTCTGGACAGAGCTTGCAGTTCCAGGATTATTTATGACTATACAGGAATTCAGATAATTAGATAGCAGGTGTGCTGTAAGTGGGTTTATAATATGTTGCATAAGGTGGCAAACCAGAACTGTGTTGATGTCCAATTGAAAGAACCCTGTTTCCCATATGTCCCCCAGAGTCACCTGCCTGAATTGAAGAACATTCTATTTTTGCCTCAATAATTTCCTTTTCCACTGATAAAATGATTGTTCTATAATGATCAAAAATCCTGATGAAGGATCAACTAGTAGACTAAAATACTTTAACATCAGTTTTAATCCAGCATAAGCATCTGACAACATCAATTATCTTCTTTTGGTAGATATGACATGTAATGTTTTTTCCCCTAACACAAATTATACAGAAGTGTTTATATCTTTTTATTTTATTTTTTGAGGTGTAACATGGTTCATGACATATAATTATGTTCTCAGCATACAGGATGCTTGCCCATTTTAAATTAACTTCATGTATGTCACATTATATAGTATAGAATATATCCCTGTCATCTAAAAACTGTATAAAGTTCTTGAAAAATAAGCTAGGGGAAAGCTGAGCTAAAATTCACTCCATTTTATATCACTTGAGATTAAAATCTGATCTGTCAGGAAACTCATCCAGATAGTTCTGATTCTTTCATTAGTATGAAAATACAGGCTTAGCAGAAAATAGTGGTATAATGTGATTCGTGTTAAGCGTATAAAACGTGTTCCATAGCACATTAAAGAATGATGATGGATAAATGATATCTGCGAAACTTATATTATTCTTTGCTGATTTCTTAGCATGATGAAAGTTAAGTAGTCAGTGGTGCAGATGTACCTAAAATGTCGATAGCACAAAGAATTGGTGGCAAAAGTGAGATATTTTGAATATACAATATGCTTAACCATTTCTATGTTTTGACTTCTATAATTATGCATAATAAATACTAAAACTAGTAAATGACACTTTTACAATACTTAATAGTTTATACTTTACAAAGAAATCCTTGGCTCTTTCTAACATAGTTAACAACTTGAAGTCAAACTTAAAATATAAAAATGAAGAAATGAAAAATTAAGGCTGCCTCAATAGCATGAATCATCATGTGTTTGTTAAATTTTACGAAATGCCCTGTACTATACTACCTAAGTAACATGATGAAAAGGACACGTTAATTTGGCTGACTAATCTTCAGCCTTATTACCTGAATACATTTGGATTAATTCTGTTACTTGTCTGTCCTTCTTATTCAGTTATTGCTGCATACTTAGTATGGTAAAGGATGATTGCAAATGAAATCCCCAAATCCACCTTCAGAATCCCAAAAGCTTTCTTGAAGAATAAAATAATATTATTGCACGTTTTTGCTTTATTTTAGAATATTGTATCTTCAGTTCCTTTCCTTCAGTTTGAATTCATTTCCACTGTGTCTTGCTTGCAGATGTGGTATTGCATTAATTTATATGATAAGTCTCTGAGCTTCATTCTCTGTGATCATGCAGCATCCTCAGAGCTCAAAACTGCTCATCATTATTCATGCTAAAAAATGATGTGACATATCTATAATTCTTTGAAAATATTTTTATCACTACAAACTAAGGAAATGTGGTATTATTAATCCTTAGGTTCAGGAACTGTTGGTGCAGGGCATGGACGTACTTTTTAGTCACTGCAGTAAATGGAAGAACAATTGCCACCTTCTTGGTTCCTTGTTTATATTCAGTTTTCTATATTAGAAATATACTAATTTCTGTGCAGGAATTTTAAAAACCTTTATAGGGAATTTTTTCATGGCAGTCATTCACTTGTGAGGTTTAAATTAAAACCATTTTGAAAACTGAGGAGCAATTTGTAAAGTATCCCATATGGTAAAAGCATCACTGTTGAGAAAGAGAGAGAAACACTAGAAATGACAGAAAGAAACTTGACATAATACATAAATGCCACCATAAAACTATGTGTATTATTGGTCAAGACACTCAATCTTTCTGAGACTTAAGTTGCTCACCCATAAAGTTGGGTTAATAATTTATCTTCCTTGGCAAACTCACAGGGCTTTTCTAGAGCTGAATGATATAGAGTTATGAAAGAGCCTTGAAAATTATAAGTGCTTTATAAATGTACGTTAATATTATTGTTAATTGTTTTTTTACTAAACATCATGTTTTATTCCATTAAGTAACTTGATGCTGTTTTGACTGCTATGGTAATATTAAAACTTTTTAGTAATTTCCATTCTTCTTAAGAGAAAGGAAATAAATGTCAATAACTAACATTTTTTAAACTTATGAGCATCTGTGACTTTATTAAGAAACAACAATGGTGTGAATCTACATCGTATACAACCATAGAAATGAAAAGTTGTACCCCACTTGTGTACAATGAATCAAAATGCAGTCTGTAAAAATAAAAAAAAATTTAAAAAAGAAGCAAGACAACTGAATCAATGTTTCTTTCAAGGTTAAAAAAAAAAAAAAAGAAACAACAACCACATCTTTTTAGTCTGCTTTCATTTATCCATCAAAACAAAATTATTCTAGAAATTATAATGTACATTTTTATTAAAGTGCCCAGCCCTGGGTCAGAGAATTTCTTCAGTGATTAATTTTTCTTCTTTCAGCAATAACTATTCAAGTATGCCAGATTTTGCTATGTTGTAAGACTGTAATTGATTTGGGTTGCTGTAACTGAAATGTTTTCCATTAGATTTAGTATTTTCAAATAACAAAATTGTTATGCAAGATAAGTTATTTGCAAAATCACTGGTGAGTTCATTTAAAGAACAAAGATTTGGGGGTAAGAGTTTAGGACTCAAATAATATTTAACACTTCTCCCGCTTAGATTTATTCATCTGTAAAATTACAAAAAGTATCACTACCTCTTAGGGTTCTTTTGAAGATTGAAAGAAATAGGTAGGTGCATTATCTGGCATATTGTAGATTTCTCATGAATGCAAATACAGTTCACACAATGTCTTCAGAAAACCTGCTTAAATAACAACAAACAAACAAAAACCTTGCTCTGTATCCAGAATTTTGTGTCCCCATAATTTTCATTTTGTCTTGGAATCATTTATATAATTATTTCAGAGAATGGAAAAGTTGATTGAAAATAAGACTGAAATGATGAGAAACATTAAATTAAAGGGAAAAAAAGAAAATTTGTATCAAATATCAGAGAATTTGGAGAGTACTCCAAACTATGGAAGAAAATCAAAATACCAAAAACTTCAAAATTCATCTACAGAGTTAATCATTTGTCCTCAGATTTCTTTAGAAAGTATGTTTCCTATTTATACTCTGATCCATTGATACATTGATATGTCTGCCACTCATGCAATCATTAAGTCATTCATGAACTCAGGTGATATTCAGAGCAAGACTTTACAAGCCCTGCTCTGTGCTAGGCAGTGAACATGGAATGGAATTGTTGGCTCCTATATCTTTAAGTGAGCCAATATAACATGCTGTTGTGTCCCCTCTCCCTGAACCAAGGGTCTGTCAGGTGTTCTAGTTGCATTGATTTGTATTCAGCCTGATAGAAAATTGCAGTTAGACCTGGTGTATGCATCTTTATCTCTCCCTGCAGAATTCAAGTGATATGCCCAACAGAGCTTAGTGGGTTAATAAATCACAAATTCAATATCATTTTTATTTAAGCCCCAGTATCATCATTTCATACATCAAATTAGATCTTAGGTTGGTCACTTTCATTTGTGTATGTTCATATTTTGCTTATATTTCTCTGGACCAATAAAACACAGAATGTTTCAAATAATTTTTTGAATCATTTTTTATTCATTAGTTTATGTTTTCAGGGTAGTATATATACAAATGTTGAAAAAAATCTAATCGTCAAAAACTAATACAAGTATACATTTTGAGAAATGATGGCATAAAAGATACCATTTTCATTTTGTAAATGTAGTGACTTTTTTTTAAATTAGAAGTTTCAAAATTTTTCTTTTGGACTGTTTCATAGAGTGCTCAAACTTAAGCAGCGAACTCTATGTATTTTCTGTTGAGTGTGAAAGTTAATTTTAATTTTCTAGAAATTCACCACCAGCATATGAACATAGAACATTTTTATCTGCCCTGTGAATAGACTGGATGGATTAAATGGCAAAGCATTTTCATCTGGAGGCACCTTCTAAGAGATTTTAACTTAGAACCTACAAGGAGTTTTTTAAAACTGTATTGGATTTCTAAATTGATAGTTGCTATTAAGTATAAAGATGATGTAGCTAATTTTAATTTACAGTAAGAAAGAACTAGTACAAGCCATTAATATTTAAAAGTTCATGGGTCTAAAAGTCTTCTAGCAGATGAATAAAAATGTTATCAATTGCATTTTTTCTATAATTTTAAACTGTCCTATACTTTCATAGATAAACCTATAATCAACTATGTAATTTTTAAATATAAAACACATTACTTCAGTTTATTTAAGTTAAACTCCCTTTTTAGGGGAAAATGTCATGCAAATTAACCTTTATTGTCATACATTCCTTTATACATGAAATCAGTGACCTTTTTGGAATGTTTTAAAAGAATCTATTCTTAAGAATAAAAGGGACTGCTGTTCTTCTAATAGTGATCGTGATAATTTATTTTACTGTTAACTGCCAGATTTAGATTGTATACCAGACTAGTAAGAAATAAACTTACCTACCACATTTAATGATGTTCATATGGCAATACACACACACAGACACACACATATACACACACACATATAAGCACATACATAAAGATATTTTTGGGGTTCATTTACAAAAGGAATATATTTGGATGGAAAATATGGATGAGTAAATTCAAATTTTGATTTTAAAAAGTATGCATGAATTCCAGTGAAAATGTATAAGAGTAAAAATTAGTTTTAAAACTATGGTATTATTTTAGCAACCTGATATGTATGTATGAATGCTTCATTTGGCTTGATTAAAAACAATTGCTCTATTTGTATTAGCCTTGGAAATGAGACTAAAACTAACAGAAACCTTGACTGTAAGTGGTTTACATCAATGTTTCTCAAACTTTGATGTCCTTCAGAATGCCCCAGAGCTCTTGCTCAACCCACATACATCTGTAGGCATCAATCTGCATTTTAGTAAACTCCAAGGCAATTCTCATCTTTCCAGTCCATGGACCACACTCAAGGATGTCTGGCTTAAATAAAAAGTCATTTAAATGTCCTGAAGGTCTTGGTCACCTCAAGACACAATGAAGCCCCTGGTTTCTTTGTGTGTTTGTTTTTTTTTACTTTATACTTTCCTGTACCATACTATACCTGTCACATGCTATATTTGTCCTCAGGCAGACTTCCCTCAGCTACACAACGTGACAGCAGGTGGCAACTGAGGCAGAAAGCTCATTTGTTCATTTTCACATCAAAAGTTCTTCCTGAATAATGAAACAACGAGGCTTTTCTGAGACCTGAATGAAACAACATAGGGTTGTACCAAACTCTGAAAATATAATAACTGCTAGGGAATTGCATGATCTGCTCATCTTAAGCTGGTGTTTCCGAACTAGTGTCACTGATAAGAGGGTCAAGACTACTTGACTAGCTTATACTAATCAGGATTCATTTAGGGAACTGTGGATAAGATCTGCTTTTTCTCAGTTATATGAGTTGCCTTGATGAGGCAGACAATCAGTGTTCCACTGCTATTACTTTCAGATATCAACCCAAATATGTTTACACAAAAACTGAATAATAAAAAATGGAAGAAAATAGATGTGAACGATCATATGCTAGTGGTTGATTAAAAAAAAAAAACTCTGATAAATGTATTAGGTAGTTTTTTTAATATGACTAGATTTTTCCCTAAATTACATTTATTTTTCTCTATCACAATTGTTTTGTATAATGCATAGCAACCAATAATTTTTTTTCTCATCTATATTAACGAATCAGTGGAATTGCTTTTGCCTAACTCTCAACAATTTTTGAAAGCCTAAAAGATTTTCAGGTTGTTCTGTGCTCTTCCAACATTAAATTTTATCACTTTTTATGTTTATATTTCTAATTTAACTTACATAAATGATTAATCTGTCTGATAATCTGTAAGATCCCTTTCTGATCCCACAATCTAGAAATCCCCAAATGTATGATGGAGATCAGAGTCTGTTATAAATTTGGATAACTAAGTGTTCCTTTCAGTTATCACTTCTGTATCACACCAGATATTTTCAGTTAAATTGTCACATGGGTTTAAGATGTTTTCAATCATATCTTACATCTCAACTTTTCAGAAGTTAGAATGTCAGAGGTACTGGGTGGTCTTCAAATGCTTTTTGAGTCAGTGAATGCATTTTTGAATAAACATGAAGACAGAAAGTGTGTTATGCATATGGAGCA
The DNA here is from genome assembly GCF_902686445.1 of Sciurus carolinensis. Taxonomy (NCBI): domain Eukaryota; kingdom Metazoa; phylum Chordata; class Mammalia; order Rodentia; family Sciuridae; genus Sciurus; species Sciurus carolinensis. Next base: position 96,564,943 of record NC_062224.1, read on the forward strand.
GTGGAGTGAACGTGATGGAACTAATCAGTGGGCTGTATGTATTCAAGCTGGGTAAGTTGGAGCCTCAGTATAACAATCTGTAAGGCAGGGAGTAGCTAAATTTAGATGACCACAGGCACGCTTCAACAGTTCTTAAAGTGAATGATCCTAATTTGGGCTTTGTTTCTGATCCCAGAGAACCTGACTGGATGGGTTTCATATAAAGTAGAGGAGGGTCTGTATCATAAGCCTTTGATTATGTCGTACCCAGGTAGTCCACATTCTGTGCCAATTTTGGTACATGTTGCTCAATACAGGAAAAAATATATTTATTTTCCTGTTTCATTTGTAGGTACCAAGAAATTGGTTATGAACAGATGCATACTACATACACATTTAATTTTTTAGCTATTAAAAGCCCATGGGAAATTCTAAATGAGAACTATTTTTTGCACTGTATAAAGAAATACTTCAATTTCATGCCCAAGTAGTGTCACTTTCATTTTTAGCTTGAAGCCATTGTAACTTGATGAAAAGACAACAGAGGATCACAAATGAGCTCCCCTGGGAAGATTTTCTATTTTTAGTCAGGTACTCTAGTAAATAAAAGAAACAAAAAAGTCTATTTAGATTATTTAGAAGTGTTTTCCATCTTTCAGGAAATAGTAATGGTATTTTTTTGTTCATTGTATGGGGTGGGGGGATATTTGTTTTTCAAGTGTGTATGAGTTTTAAATTAACAATACTAAGTGACTTATTGATTCAGACACATCTTACATGTCTTCAGAACATCTCAGGATTAGTTTAGATTGTTTTATCTTGGTTTATGAAGTGTTCCCATTAGCTTTAAAGATATTCATAAGATAAATTAAGATCATTCTTGCCCAGAAATAATTCATCATCTGGAGGAAGCACACAAAACGAATATTAACAATGTTACCTGTCCAATGATGGATGTATGACTACTTTTTAGAAGAGAAGATGAAGGACAAGAGGCACTGGCCAGAGGTGGACCACAAGTGCTTTTTGGAAAAAGTATCATTTTAAAGGAAGATTAAATATTTAGCTAAGGGAGAAGCAGGGAAGGAGTTGGCGGCAGAGGTATGCAAGGGAGCAGGAACAACTCTGTCAATGTGATAATCCTACTTTCCTCATCTAGTATTTCAATATTAATAATACCAACCTCACATGCATAATGAAACATTGTCTTTAGCATATAACTGATATTCAATAAATGCGAACTTTAATTTTTATACTTACTGTATGCTTTAGGAGATTATAGGAGGACATTTTCTTTCAAATAAAATGTCTCTGTGTAGTTGGGCTTTTCATTAACATAAATTATCTCTCTCTTGTGTTTTCTCAAAAGTTGGGTTTATAAACCAAAAGACTTGTACCTTGATTCAAGGAATGGATCAACTGATTACTTAATTCTCTCATACGTTTAGTTGAGAAGGAATGTCTCACAAACTCCAGATTGCATTAAGAATTGCTTTACTTAGGACAGTGCAAACTGCTGAGCCCTTAGGAGTCTGGTTTTATAGTCTTTGCCCACAACTTGGGAATGTGGACTTCTCATTAAGAACTTCAGGAGATTGCGGCACGAGTACTCAGTGGATAATATTTAGAGAAGCACTTGCATTGGATGTATTTTTGTCTCATTTTTAACCCAAAGTCTTGTATGGATCTATAAAATGAAGTGTCTTACACAAAGTGCTTCTTGCGTGGCATTCAATAGTATAATATGAGAGAAACTAGAACATTTACATTTACTTGATTCAGAACATTACAATGAACATTCTTGGTTGTTTTTTCAGTATTGTACTTGGTATATGAGATATTCATCTATAATAAATAAATGCCCTGTAAAATTAGATTATCCTCTCTGATCCATAACTTTGCATCATTTCTCCTCTAAACTCAGCTTTCAAAGAAGATGATATTTAAACACAGTCAACTCCCTGTTAATCACATATGGATTATCAATAAAAGTTTAAAATTTAATTGTTTGTCCCCTTTATAAGCATATTTATGATTTTTCACACTCTTCACCCCTAAGGAAATCATACACTCCTTGTGTACTCTAAAAACAGAAATTAATATTGATGTTAACATTTGTGAGACATTAACTATAGAATAATTTGGTTATCCTCTAAAATTGTATGATTTATAACAAAGTAATAATAAATTTTAAGTTATTTAATTTTATATGCTATTTGCAAAATTTCAACTTGATTAGTACTTTCAAAAGTAAGGCATTTTCTATTTATTTTTGTTAAAACATACATTTTAACATATGCCCCAGGTGAATTTGCTTTATAAAATTAAAATCTGTACTGAACAGGATATTAATCTTTGGTATCATTTTAGCAACATTTGACAGATTCATAGATTCATTTTCTTTTCTTGGAAAAACATTATAGGAATAAATTTCATTCATAGAAAGTACATTTCAGAAAAAAAGTCAATTCTTTTTATACATTATTATTCAAATATTAAAATATCCTTTACACTTTCATTTTATATATAATCTTCTTAATAAATCATGAGAAAAATTTTAGTAGTTAAGTTCACTTAATTAATGTACTCATATGTATATTAAATTATACATATTTCATCCTTATATTCAAACTCCAAGGAATATTCAATTGTGTTCCTTGGTTGTCAAGAGAGGTGACATCTAAGTCACTCATATTAAATGCTCTGATTCAGGAAATGCAAAATCGAGAATATGATTAGATCAGAGGGTTTTACTGAATTCTCAGTGTACCGAGAATTAGGGCATAGCACAAAGGAAAGATAAAGTATAAAATTCATTGTTTCCAGACTAGGAAGTGAGAAATAAGTAAGGGTGAAATAGATGAAGTAAGTCCAATAGCTGAGCCTACATATGTAGGAAGAATGAGGTGGTAGCCTTCTAGAAATACAGAGATGAGTATGGAAAACTGAGAACCGCAGCTGTTGACACTCTTCACTGATGACTAGCCCATGGAGAAATGCTCATTGTAAACAAATCCAACATGACTTGGGTGGCTTGGTCACAGTGGAAAACAGAACAAACTGTGGCATCATTCTTATTTCTAATGGCTTCTACGTGTTCTGCAAGGGATCAGAAGTGCCAATTTGTCATGTTGTCAAGAAGTGTTGCAGAAATGCAAGAAATACTCTGACAAAAGTTCACAATCAAACGAAGAAACCAAAAAGCAGAAGGAAGGGCCATGTTCTCCAATGAGGACACAAAGGACCAAAAAGTACCTTGGTCCATATTAGCAAATATAGCAGACACTGCATGTTGGATCCTTATCTGGCCTCTACCTCCTTGTGGTTATAGAAGTGACAAATCTCCTTGGTCTTGTAGAGGAATTAAAGACGATGGAAAAATGTGAAAGTTTAAGTGCTGAAACAAATTGTGTTTACCTAACTATGCATCAATTTTGTTGTTCTTTCCTTCACTACTTAAAACTCCTCCCCATATACAGCTTAACAGATGATGGGTACATTTAAAAAGATATAATTAGTGCAAAATTAATGGAGAAATTAATTAGATTCTACAAAAATATTTATAGGTATGTATTTCTCATTCCTCCTTAAGTGTTTTCAAGTTGCACTTAAATATTATTGAAACGGTAATGTAAAAGAAATGGCTTATTTAGAAAAAAATGACACATTAGAAATTAGAACTAGTTGGATGGGTTTCTACAATTGATGACTGGTGAGGTTTTTTTGTTTGTTTGTTTGTTTTTTTTTTTGTTTTTTTTTTTTTTTTTAGCAAAACAATAGACACCTAGTTGTGGTGGGCTATATAAGAAGGAAGTTTTGTTTTTTTGTTTTTTTGTGGTGCTGGGAATCAAACCCAGGGCCTTGTGCTTGTAAGGAAAGCACTCTACCAACTGAGCTATCTCCCTGGCCCCAGAAGGAAGTATTTGAACCCCACTCTGGTTGGTCCGGGTTCAGGAAAGAGACGAAGACTAGGTCAGGAACCACGTTCTTGGGTACAATGGGTGAGGATGACAGTATTTTGCTCTTTTGACATACATGTATGTGTTGTAAATTGTATAACTTTCTTATTAAAACGTCACAATTTAATTTAAATAAAACTGAAAACTGGCAATTCCTGGTGGAATGCTCAACTTCCTGTAGATGTAATGTCAGCTATGGGTTTCCGTGCCAGCATTATCAATTCATAAAAGCTTTGTGACGTTGGGCAATCCACTTAACTGTGTTTTCCCTCGGGTTCTCGCCATCTATAAAATGATAATGCTATTGTCCATGTTGTACATTTGATAGGAAAATGACATGATGAATATTGAGAACCCTGCTCCATACCAAGTGCACTACTAGCATTTCAAAAATCCCTCCTTTTCCACTGTTTCCTTGCCTCTTATCTTGTATTGTGCTGAAAAAGAAGGTATAAAGATGTTATAAGGGATATAGTATGTCTTTGAAACAATATTAGGAAGGGAGGTGAATGATATTCTTTTCATTTTTACCAAAAAATTAAAGAAAATCAGTAGACTCCTGAGACTTTCTAGAGAAATAAACTGAGGCAGGAACACTTGTGACAGGTTGGAAAAGTCCAGGCCACATCTTTCTATAGAGGTAGAGATTGAAGTTGTATGACAGTTGTTTTTTTAATCAAATCCACAATTACCAGATGCACTTCTGAGATATATATATAATTAAATAAAAATATTTACATTGAATTTAATTATGTATCATACATGATTCAATTATATAATATAAATTATCTCAATACTGATTGTTAATTTGACATACACTTATTAAGTGCTTATTAGGTGTAAGAATAAGCACAGAGGATGAAAGCAAGTATATTCAACTGAAACATTAGAAAAACTGGAAAAATTTAATAGTTTAATAAATGAATTATGTAAAAAGCAACTTAATAGAAACAGTATTTTTCTGTGTTAAATTCCATTTTTCTTCTGCTTATAAAGGCTTTGCTATTGCAACCAATAATGCATGACAAATAGCAGATTCTCAATAACTTGTTCTTTTTTTCTGTTAATCAATTAAATTTAGAAAATTATACCCATAAAGTCACATTTTCTCTTACTCTCATTTTGTTCCCTAGTGAAATCATGTCTTTAGAAGAACAATTCAAAATATACTTCTCATTACATTTATGGCAACGCAAGCAAATAGTAATCAGAGGCAAATGATGGAGGAAATAACTACTTATTTATATGCCATTGATACACAAGATATACTATTACCATGAACAACAGAACATGCTTTTTTTCCCTCTTGTCCTTTAAGTGTACACACAGGACTTCCTTAGTGTATTTACTAAATTTCCACTTGAAACATGACTTTTAACACACTACACATATGTCTCTTTAAGACTGTAAAATTCTGCATGAATTCAAGAGACTTGCCCTTATAAAGGTACTGGGCAGGCCTGTGTAGTGGGCAGGCTTGAGTAGTGGGCAGACTGGGCACTGTGTACTCCCCAGAAACTTAAATCTCTTAATTTAAACAGAAGGCCATAGAATGTACATGGTAAATGTGTGAATCATTGTATAAAATAGACATTTAAATAAATGTAATTTATACAAAAAACAGTGGAAATTAATAGTGAACACAGAACATTTGGAAAAAAGAAATTTAGATAGCAAAATTCAGCTTTTTCTTACCTATAATTAAAGTTTGTTTTCTAACCTTCTTTGCTGTTTTAATTTTACTATCTCTTCCTATAGTAGAGGTATGGTACTTTAACTACCTTAGTTATGGGTGGAATAGGGTCCCCCGGACTACTGTTTGAAATATGCCGAATGAAGAAACTAGCACAGTTTGCAGCAATACAGATTTAGAGGCTTAACTTTTTTTTGGCCTGCTCACATGCATATTCTCTTTAGAAAAGAGTATTAGTAATGTGAAAAACAGCACAAGGAACCCATTAACAGCTGAAATCGTTGTTATTGGAAATAATGACATTTTAATTGTGCTTTGTTTAATAATTACTTTTTTATTAAAAAAGGAAATTATATTTTGTTCTGAGAACTCATTAAATACTCCACCATAATGAGGCTAAATAACTGTAAGTAAAGACAGCAAGAAATATCTTAAAAGTGTTGCAAAATGTTACAGAAGTGAAAAGGTTTGACACTTTTTAAAATCATGTACCTGTTCCAGGTTTAATTTGTTACTCTGAATCAAGTGCCAAACTAATTATGATGAGCAATTTACCTACAATACTTCACTTACTTAACTGATAGGACATTCAAAATGCAGTGTAATTGACATTAAATATTTCATATGAATTCAAGTTGAGTTTACATGAACAAAATACTTGCAATTTTATAATTTCTTAAGAAAAATAGTTATAATGCAAAGCAAAATTTTGAAATAAAACACTTAAACTACATTTCCTACAGGTATTTCCTAATTCCTTGGCTTAGCTTTAGGGCATGTGGATACATTAAAACACTTCTTAAAACTGAAATTCTGCAGTGGATGCACAAAACTAGCCTTAATATCCATTTTAGCATAATCAAATGCAAATTTTAGCAACCATTTTCATAGTAATACATTCACTCAAGGATTTTCAACATGCTTTTAAATTTAATAGTCTGAGATTGGATCTATATATAAAAATCAACAAAAATATATCTTGAAGTACTCCTTTATGCACTTGATTTTACTAGTCAATTACAAGTTAGTACAGAGGGATATTATGTTTTATGTCTAAAGTTGGGTAATGTGTGTTTATATATATATATGCATATATATATACACATTGTTAAGTCTGTTGCTTTTTGTGCATTGTATCAGAGATAGATTACATAAGTACTTTATATCTGAGGTTTTATTCATATATATATTGTGAAAAACATATTGAAATGTCAGCAAGAACTGTGCTGAAGTACTAATTAAGACATGCTATTATGTTCCTATCTTCCCTAAGGAGGTCTCTTTTTCCCATCAAACCTAGTCTCACTTTAGCATACCTTTCAGAATGGCACCAAAGACTTGACCAATATAAATCAATAAGTTGGGGTGGCATAAGTGGGACCTGTTTCCTCTTCTGATCTTAAGAGAATTTTCAATCATTGTAGTTCCACTTGTCAGTTCTGGACAGACACTAAGTAAATGAATAAATATATAAATGCACACATGTTTATGCAGACCTATAAATACATATTTAACACATTTAATGTATTGAATGCTTGCCAGATTCCCTCAGTTAATGTTTGAGCAAATATTATATTAACACAAAAAAATGAAATCTTGTACCAGATGTATTCGTGTACTATCACAAATGATAGAAATTTGAGGAATTGAAAGGTATATACTCAGGTTCTTGACTAAAGAGTTTTCACACAAACAACTTTTTATTCAGATATATTCTGTTTCTAGTCTTGTGATTCAACTCAGGTCACAACTACAAAGGACCATAAATATTATGATCATAACAAGAAATCTAAAGTAATTAAATCATACATAAGCATTTCATTGTATTAACATTTTTTCAGACTATACAAATAATTAAAGAATACAAAATAAATTAAAAGAAGTCTTAATTACTTTTTTTCCTGAGGCCAAATTTACTTTTTTTTCCCCTTGTCATTTTTTTTTCTTTCCTTTTTTCTTCTTTCTTTCCTTTCTTTTTTTTCTTTTCCTGTCATGTACCCCCAGGTATTTATAGAAAGGCAGTGAAACTAGGAAAACTCTTTTGGGGATGGAGGTTTTAAATTTTTATTTCTTACCCTTATTGACAAAATATAGAAAAAGTCAAAGTGGACAAGAAGTGTGAACTGTTAAGAGTTGGGAATATCTTAGTATTTCATTTAAATGACTTATATTGGAAAGTTTTTATGTAAGTTCTTTAGGACTTTTCGTAAAGTCTTTGTCAACAGGCACCATCTATTCTATACTATAATTTAATGTATCCTGGTTACAAAAGATGTATTGCTTGAGACTTCCAATCATACCAGATTTTACAAATGGAGTAAACTTAATCATGTTACCTCAATTTGAAAGTTTCAGATTTTTCTCCAATGAGAAAATTGGGAATAATAAAAATATATGCCTCACAGAAATGTCATTAGGATTAAAGGCAATAATCTCTTTATATACCATTTAGTTCTTGGCTTGTTTAAGGAAATGTCAAATTTTAAATGATATGATTACTATTAGATTATTATCATTGTTAGTGCTATAGCTGTCCAGGTTGACATTATTTATTAATCTTTTTATCACTTTAATTTCATGTTTGTATTATTAAATGGAGTATGGAGATCACAATATAATTTTAAGGCCCATTTTAAGGGAATTGTTAATCATTAGTCACTAAAATATTTTTGAAGCTGATCTACAAAGGAGGTTTTCAGTTCTATAGTTTGGGTGTTTGATCAAACTGACTTCTTGTTCCATTTTAACTTTTCACAGTCTTCTGTGATCTCCAAATAAAATGGCAATACCTCGAAAGTAAGGGTTATGCACAGATTAACATTCTCAGTGACATATTGTAGAACTGAAGAAGATGGAATCTGAAAACCAGTTAGTGACAGCTGTCTCACTTTAGGAATCTCGTGTAAAGTGACAAAGTCAGCTATACTTAATGCTGGAAAAAGTGATGGAGACAGGCATGCTTTGGTCTCTGTCACTGATAATAATAATCTGTCAAACTTTGTTTTGTAACATCGACTGATTCAATTTAAGTTCAAGTGTGATCATAACTTAGTCATTTCCTATGTGTAGATTACCTCAGGAATCCCTAGTTCCTGGAGAAAAAAATGACTGAAGTGATTATTTCACACACCCTAAGAAATCTATACAAATTCTTAAAAAATGTCAATTTGATCTTTGAAAGTATCACTTAAAAAAGTATTTTTAAATCCATTTTTTAATATGAAATATAGTTTGGTTTGTTTTCTAATAGTGAATCTGAGACTAAATAGCTACAGTGGTAACAAGTTGCTGTTCATAGTTCTGTTAACATAAATTCTCCTTCCAATTCAAATGCTAATGAAACCAAGAATAGACTAGCTATTATTTATCAGCAAATGGAAGCCAACATATATTTCATCAGAAACTAGGAGGCACTACCATAGGGCACTATGAAATACCTTTAGAAATGAATAATTCATATCCTTTTTCTAATTTAGTGAACTCTTTGTCTCATTTTGACACATTCAGAAGCAGGAGAGAAGCTGGAGTCACACAGCAACTGTGGTGGTCCAGAGGGTGAGAGGAGAACCCAAAAGTTTGTGGCGTTTCAGATAAAATTGCCTCTGCCAGCTATCACAGAGCTGTCCGTGTGAATAACAAAGGACCAGGGGAATCCTACTCCACATCAAACCAAGCCTCACTATGACTGGGGCAATAAAATAAAGGGGATCCCTGAATCCTGAACATCCCATTTCTCCTGGTCAACAATCATAGCTGTGTCCCAAGTATGTCCTTGAGAACCCCAAGATTACGCTAAGTATATGTATTTTCTTCTTTGTTTATATTAATCACTACACAAGTCCAGTATTCTCAGGTCCTGTATAAGTCAAATGTCCACCCCCATTTCTGACCCCATTAGACATCTTCATAAGACTCAAGGTCACTTCTCAGCACAATTCTTCTGTATTTACCCTTTTCTCTGTATATTCCCTTTGGCATTTTGCAACCTACTCTGCCCTGAAGACAATGTTTCCCATGAGGCCTCTACCCATGTGGTTGTTTTACTTTTTATTTTTTTTCCCCAAAACACATTATTAATAACACTGGGCCTGGAGGTGGGCGGGGTGACCACCTTTTTCTTCTCTCTTTCACATAAAACTCCCTCCAATTTAAGTGTCACTACTAGAGTGCCCTCCCTGTCATGCTTTCCCCTTGGTCCTGAGTTTACCTGCCCCTTCCCTATCACTTCTGTATAATTTTGTTTCTGTCATAATCATGGATGCCTGACTCTATTTATATGAAAGACTCTTGTAACATTCAGAACTCTCATTTCCTCATCTATCTCTCCTCCAGTCACCAGGGGATGGATGTTGTTCTCTTTTCTGTCCAGGCACCCACGCCACGGTCATGCCTCAAACATCATTATTAAATTCTTCACAAGTTCAATTTTGAGCACTTCACCTTTATTCTGCCATTTTAAATTTCTCTAAAGCCCGGAAACTAGTGCCATTTCTTTCTTCAAATCTCTTAATACCCCTCCCCACACAGTTCCCTTTCTCAGATGACTGTCCTTAGGATATTTTTCATGGGGTGAAACTTGAAGCCTTTAGAGATTTTTCCCAAGGTTCACGCACTGCAACTGTTTTCATCGCATGTGCTATTGCTTTCTCAGGTTTATTACTCCAACACTACTCCTCTCCTTCTGTATCAAGGAAATTTTTTTCCAACTCTACAGGAATATTTTTATCAGTGTGCAAATTTGCCTTTATCAATTTTATCAATTTTCAAAATTGACTCTTGACCTATCACTGCCCACCTCTCTATATGAACAGTAAAACTCATCAATAGCAATTTTACGTATTGTATTTCCAGCTCTATCTTCCACTTACTTTAGCATCCTTCTTAATGAGGATTTGGCTCTCCACACCCACCCTTCTTATGAAGATTGTCAAAATATTCCATGTTGCTAAAATCAAAGGTCAATTGATTTACTTCAGTTTTAAAATATAACAGCAACAATAATAATTTATATTTCAAATTACTGAGAGTTTATCAATGCTCTAAAGCAAAGAAAAGGATACTGAAAGATGTGATGAATTTATGACTTCATTTTTCCGTATGTCCCCGATGACAGAAAAGTATTTCCCATTATATAAAATATAGTCCTCCACTTCAGTATGATTGGATCATTTTAGTTCCTGTTTCTCATAGGATTCATAAGCATTCAGACATTATTCACAAGTGAATAAACAAGTCAACCTAAACCTTAGTTTCTAAATCATCTATTTGTGATAGAATATAATGATGTTATTTTATCAAAACATATTCTTGTCAACCTCTTCCCCCCTTCCCTTCTTTCCTGTCTTCCTTTCTTCCCTCTCTCCCTCCCTCCTTCCTTCCTATTTTTCCATTATTTAATTCTTTTTTGTTTCTTCCTTTATTTTGGGGGACATATGAGCCTTATGGTGTTTGGTGGGATATTTGATCAACATTAGCTTTCTGTTAGGAAGAAGAAATTGGGGAGAGAGGAAGGGATGGATGGTAGGAAATGATCACAAGTGTGAAGAGCATTTTCCCTCTTAAAGTGAGGATGATCCCTGTACAAACATGTCAAATCTTGGTGACTTAAAAATTTCTAAACTAATAAACAATATAACGCAATACTTATTCTACTACTTGAATTGTTATACTATGTGTTCAAATTTTTTTCATTCTTTTGTGCTAAACACAATTTTGTATGCTACATGATATTCTTTCCTCTCTAGAATATTCTTTTAGATACAACTTTTCTTATACCCAGACCATACCTTAAATAATCCATTCAGCAGTCATTCAAATAATTTATAAGTATCTACTTTGGTGCTTAATACCCTCCTTAGCCTAATACATAAGCAAAATTTGCCCAATATCTCAAATGAGAGAAGCCAAAAATTTATATATCCTGATATATAATCTTAAGCGTCCTATATATCGTCACATCACAATCACAGGACTGTGATTGTTAGCTCATTTTTAATTACATTATTAGTTAATTTTCCCATTAGAGTCTAAGTGTATTCACTATGAAAATTATCACAATCTGAGTGCTATAATTCAGTATAAATTTATCATAGCACAATTCTGGAGTCTAGAAGTTCAAAATCAAGGTGACAGTAGAGGTAAACTCTTTAGGAAAGATCTTGCAATCTAGGAGAAGATCTTTTCTTATCCTTCACAAATTTAGATGCTTGCCAACAACCATGGCTTGGAGTTACATTATTCCAGTCTTAACCTTTGTTATTATATGATGATCTTCCTGTGTCTCTGTTTCCAAATTTCCCTGTTCTTTTAAGAATACCAGTCTTTGGATTATGGCCCACCCTAGTGTAGTATGAGCTTGTTTCCAAAGATCCTTTTACCAAATAATGTCACAATTACAGTTATTAGGGGTAAGAACCTAAACATTTGTTTTTAGGGGAGGCAATTCAACTTAGTTCTCTCTCGTATTTGGAACATAAAAGAAACTCAAAGTATTGTTGGTTAACAGATTCATTAACTATTTTTTTTTCATTTTCAATGCTTAAGTCATAGAGTCATTTTCTACATTATCTGAAATATTAGGGTTTTACATCTGGATGGTAATGGACTATTCTTTTTTGGTGGGGAGTAGTAAGACATGAACACATGGGAAATTTACCATGGAGATACATCCCTAGACATTTTTATTTTTGTTTTATTTTGAGAAAGGGTCTCTTTAAATTGCTTAGGGATTTGCTAAATCCCATTTAGAGTTGGTTGGTTAGACTGCTTGGCCAGTCTCCAACTTGGGATCTTCCTTCCACAGCCTTCTGAGTCACTGGGATTACAGATATTACCACCAAGTCCAGCTACCATTCACTTTTAATGGCAACTCAGAAAAGAAATTCCCTAACCATTCATGCTAAAATAGAATTATTCAGTCTTTACTTGAATATTTATGATGAAGGAGAATTTACTTTTAGAATATTTTATTGTTTTGTCAGTTCTTAATATCACAGTTACATGCATAATTATGTATTATGTGTATAATTAATGTGTGTACATGAGGAAGTAGACTTCTTTTTAATTCCTATGTTGCCCATTGTGTTGAGATTAGACTGAAGTTAGGCAAAGGCTGGAGTAGTGAGTCCACTTTGTTGCATTTACCCAGGTGAGAGATGAAGATGATTTATATGACATCTTAGAGAAAGTGAGAAGTGGCAGTTCCTACAAACAACTGAAGATCTTGATGAATTAACTGAAGATCTTGATGCAAGTGAATTAAGAAGAAGGGAAGTGTCAAGGATGACACTCGATGCTTTGTTCGAATGACAGCAAAGACAGAGTTGTCATTTATTTAGAATAGGAGGAATTTAGAAAAAAAATATGTTTTGGAGAAGAATATTAAAGCATAATTTTAGATGTGCTAAATTTAAAGCATATTAGACTTCCAAGTAGAAATGCTGAGAAAGTGTTGAGGTATTCCAACATAAAGTTCTGCAAAGAAGCCCAGTGCAGTAACACAGATCTTTATCTGTGACCATTAAAATGATGACAACTGAGTTCCTCCTTGTGCAAAGTCAGAGCAGGTTTTGTGGTGTTGGCTTTACAAGATTTGGGATTTCATAGTTTGAGTTTCCTCAGCTATAACAAAGTATGTGTGCAGCATAAATAAAAACTTCACACATGCCCCTGTGCAACTTACTGGGCAAGGGGAACCGATGCCAATATGAAGCTTGTGTTCCCTGCCCATGCCATGCTTAACAAAGTCCTTTGTAACTGACTGCACAGTCTCATGTTTTGTGCACATATCTTCAAAGCTGTGGCAGGTTCAGTACTTAGTTTGCAAGAGGGACAAAATCTCAGACCTTTCACAGTTCTTGACACAGACAAGTTTAAGTACAAGGTCAACTTGCTAAAAAATTATTAGAGCAAAATATAGAAAGCTCCTACTGAGAAACTGTACCAAAATTGGAATATCTACCTCTAGAAACTTATGACATGATTTTTTAATTAGCCATCAATATTATTCATCATATGGAAATGATGAATACATTCTATCCAAAAAATAAGCCAACTTTATGAGATTAATATATGTACATGACTAAAACAACATGATCATTGACTGATTTGAGCACCAAGAAAAATGAATTTAAATAGCAATTGAAGATATAGTCAGCCTTCCCACATCTTATGTAAAAATCCATGATTTCTCAATTTCATGTCTAAGACAACCAGGAAAAATCATAAATAAATAAATGATAAGTATTGATCAAATACATTAGTCATTGAATATATCTTTAAGTTATGTCATTTTGCCTGTGAGTATTTTTGGTTCGCAAAAATCAGATTCCTCTTCTCTCCACCTTCTCTGGGCACTAGTCACATTTGAATTTCTTGAAATTTCCAGAACACACAGATGCTTGAACATCTTTATAAATATGAATACACTGTCCTCTGTTACTAGGGTATTCTTATTCACTTTGCTTTCTTGGTGCTTTCTTGTTCTTTATTCTTTTCAGTCTTAGGTAAACTTTTGTTCTCAAATTGCAATCAGATTACCTCCCTTTTCTCTTATTATGTCAGTTTATTTTACACCAGTGTTTGCTTCTCACCACATTTTTCTTTGTTTCAGGATTATATGCGTGTCTTACATATTTATGTACTTCTGTTCATCTATCCGTTAATTATTTATTGAGAATCTCCTAATTGCCAGTTACTGTCTTGGCAATAGAAATATCAATGTACAAAAGTCAGATTTATATATATCCTTTGTGAGGCTTACCTTCTAATGAGAGAAAAAGGTAAAAATAATAAATAAATAAAAACATACACTAATAAATTTATTATAGATTGAGATTATTGCTATGAAAGAAAAAAAGAAAAGAAAAGGCCAGCAAAGTAACTTAAAGTGGCTTAAAAATAAAAAGAAACTGGTGGATTCCATTTTGGAAAGAACAGGCTTGAGAAAAGAGTGCTTGGAGAACAAGGTAACTTGATGATGATAAGAAGGGGCATAGTGGTAGAAGCAAAACTACTAGAGAGATGGGAAGAGCCAGTTTCTGAAGAAAAGTGTAGGTTATGGAAAAGGATTTAATTTTTGTTCAAATAGGAACTTAAAAATCATTGAACATTCTTATTCAAAGTATCATGGGATCCCAAGGTTTCTATGGGATGCCATTTACATTGCTGAGAATTCACTCTGACTGCTCTGTAGTAAATTCACTTAGCCCTGCTGGGTGCCTGGAACAATGGTGTAGGTCAAATATTGTGGTATCTCAGACTCTAGTTTGGGGATGGAACAAGCTAATAGTTTAAAGACTTAAAAGTATTGTTAGTAAATAGCATGTGGTTTATGCAGGAAAGGGGATTCTGGGAATGACCCATAGGTTTTCAAATTGGGTTGGCTGATGGCAAGGGAATGGGAAGGGGGACAGAATTTTTGGAAAATGTCAAAAGCATCATTTCATTATATTAATTTCTATGTAGCCACATAATATTCAAAGAATGATGTCGACAAAGTAGATGGATATTAGAATGAACTTCTAAAGAGAGATATGAATTAAAAGAAACAAATTTCATAGATCTGTAGCACAAAACACATGCATTTCACAGTAGTATGGGACTGAATGAGATTCCTTAGAGGAACATTTTAGTTACCAAAACTGAGGTCTGAGGAAAGTAAACACTTAAATGATGGATATTAGATAAGTTATGACCAATAAAATTACCCATAATTCAAACTTAAGAAGGAAATTTATCACGTAACTTATATGTAAATCTTGAAGTGTAATGAACTTCGGAGTTTGAGGATTTACCATGCATCATTACTGACAATCTGTAATGATAGGTCTGATCACAGTGTGAGGTGGTGTATACTGTAATCCCAGTCACTGGGTACGCAGGCAGGAGGATCACAAGTACAAGACTAGTCTGGGCAACTTAACGAGAGCCTGTCTCAAAATAGAAGCTAAAAAATGTTGTGGATGTAGCTCACTGGTGGAGCATACCTGCATTTAATCCCAGTACTGCAAAGAAAAAATAATAATAATAAAAAGAGGTGCTACAGCATAACCACTTTACAGATGATGGAATATTTATCTTCATTGAGAAAAAGCAACCTGCTTAAGCTTACAAAATTAGTAAGTAGAAGACTCAGGTAGTAAAGTCTAAACTCATTTCTATGATATCATTCTATCTCTCAAAATAATACTGTAACTCAATCCTTCTCTTTAGAATATTTACATAACTATACAGTTCAGAGGGTAAGTCCAGAGAAATTGGAGCCTAGAAGATATTTGACAACTTGTTCCAGGTCAAATTGATAGCAGTCATGGATGAAGCTCCAGTCTTAACTCCTGCAGAAGCTCAGGCAGCCCTCTACCCCATGGTATCACCTTCCTGTCTAACCATGACCTGCTATGAAAGATTTACATTTCTTTATTTGTTTTCTTAAATTTGTTATTTTAAAAATTAGGGTGAGAGTCCGGGGGGTGAGAGAAGAATGGAGCAACTTTAGATTATATAGAGGGAAATGAGAGGGAGGAGGGGACAGGGATATGAAAACTGGTGGAATGAGACAGATAGCATTACCCTATGTACATGTGTGATTACATGAATAGTATGAATCTACATGGTGCACACCCATAGAAACGAAAAGTTGTACCCCATTTGCGTACAATGAATCAAAATGCAGTCTGTAAAATGAAAAATAAATAAATAAAAAGACACACACCCAAAAAAGAAAGGGACCATGTGATATAGATACATATGTGCCCTTCCTGTATCTTGCCATGTGGTACCCTGCATACCTTGGTAATTTGCCAGAAAGACCATAAACAGTTGTGGCCCTTTGATCTTGGACATCCAGAATTGTGAATCAAAATAAACTTCTTCACTTTATAAAGTTAAAAAAAAATTAGGCATATTGGTCCTGGTTTTTCACTTTGGAAATACTTTGCTTCCTTGATGATAGATGTAAGCTTCTTAGCATGGGCTTTCAGCAAGCATAGACCAAGTGGCCTGGCTATTTCATGTTATGTGCAGAGTCAGCGCAGAGATTCAGGAGTACTGTCCACATTACTACTATGATGGAGAATGACCTTCGTTCACTATTTTAAAGGGCTCTAAGATGAATTAAACGTAAGCATGTATTTATATCTTCTTTCCATTTTCAGAAATGGATATGTCTGTTTATTAGATCTTCATTATTTTAATTGGTCACATACATATATGCAAATTAGTTTTCCCTCTTTTCTTTATCTAAATCATAAGAATATATTCGTGAAATTCTGTCAGTGATTCATTAAATACAAAATAATAATGTAAATGATTGACAGTCAGTAGTATATTTTTCATTAAGTCCATCTGCTAATTCTCATTCATATCACAGCAGAATTTCATTCAGCATACACTGATATCTTCCAAATACCATATTTCCAAGTCTATTTCAATGTTCCTTTTCATACAGATAATTTGTGGAAAGAAACTTCCTCCTATTTTACATGGCAATTTAGGTGTCAGAAAATTTTATGTTAAGCTTAAGTCATCCAGATAAAACTTAAGATCTATAAAATTTTAGTTAAAAAGATACAAATAATTAGTGATAGAATATTATATGTATACATGTGAAGCATAGATTCATACATTGCATACAAGTACTTATTTCTTAAAATGTAAGTAGTAATACATTTCTTTCTTAATACTGAAAATTTTGTTTTCAAATGTAATATTTTTTACTGCCAGAACTCTAAAACTTTACAATATAATACAACTTCCATTTCCATTTACCCTTTTCTGTGATATGAAATATAAAAATCAGGAAAAAAAATCAAAATGCATGTATACACTTCTAAAGAGTATTAAGTTGTTTGTATTTTTCTTTCAATTCTCACAACTTTTCCTAATCACTTCATACTTAGAAATCCTGTCACATCTTTCCTTGTCACACAACTGGGATTTACATTCTCTCTCTTAAAACACCATTACAAGTGAAAACATTGTTTGTGGTTCCCACTGCATATTCAATAGCTGCTGAGAAAATTAGAAATGTGGACTCACTTAACAAGTCTTAACAAACTCATACTTCAGCTGAATAGTGTAAAGTTAAGAAAATTCCGAACTATAATTTTTGCAAAGATCACACTGAACCAAGATTTAATTTACCTAAAGTGGAGGGGAATGTAGCATTCATTCCTTAATCTTCCTGAGAAAAGGACAGCTTACCTTTGCCAAATGCCAAAGCAAAGTACATATTTATCAACTTTTTTGTCCTTTGAGAACCTGCCATTCAAAATTGTCCTTTATCTGACAATCCAAATGCTCGTCTAATGAATTTCAACTGCTTTCAAATATTAAAAATATCCTATGATTGCATATATTATTTCACAAAATTTGCAGCCACCAAATTGTCCAAATCACAGTGCCAGCAGGTCTGTCCAGTTTATAAGATCTAAACGAATGTGCCTGGTTATGAGCCTTGAGGTTCAAGCTGTGTAAATCAGCCACACCAACCCAATCCGGGAAAAGCAAATGCTGCAGTCATTTCAATTCACTGCAGTCATGTAGACCCAGCCTCGTTCTAAATTTCCTCAAGTGCTTTCACCACTTTGGTTTGGCAAATTGACAACCCAGAATAGATACAGTATTGATTTGTGTCTTCTCAGTGGTGCAGGTGGAAGTGGGATATGAAAGGAGGCCCTTGAAATTGGTATTTTGGCACTCATCCATTCCTGGTGTATTTTTTCCTCTCTATTCATCTCATTTTGATCAAGAAAATATCTAACTGGGTGCTTTGTATGAAGTCACGAACAAAGTAGTGCCCCTTGTTTCTTAAATTTTTGGTAAGCTATGAGATTCAGGAGAACCTAAATTTTGTAGCATAGTATTAGAAGAATAATAAAGCCAGATATATTTATTTCTGAAGCAGTATTTCAGATTGCAATGAGACAGCAGTTGTTAACTGAGAGCACACTCAGAAGCAAGGAGGCTTCATAATTAAGTTCCAGTGGCATATTTTTCCTTGTAACAGCATGTAAACAGGACAGCTACCTTTCACCTAGCAAGAACCACTGCCTGAGTCCTGGGTATTTTGATCAGCCTCCCTAAAAATTCCCAGAAGATAATGAAGTATGTATCACTTACATAAGATTGATACCAGTTAGGACTTTTAGCATGTATTTTATAACATGAGAGAGTAAATGAATAAAAGCATACCTAGTGAATACATTTTAAATCAGAAGCCATGGGAATGAATCCTTTCTGCCATTTGGCAATCTAGTTGACTTGGTAAAGTTACTTAATATTTCCAAACTTTATTTTTATTCTGGTATAATGACAATGACACTGATTTCAAGGGATCATATGACACCATAATATTATACAGATATTAAATATCACTGGTTTTTGTAGGCAAGCCTTTTCACATCCTCTCAAATTATGTGGACTCATAAAATAATATATATTATTGATTACTAAGTGATTATTAGGTGCTATTTTCTGGCCTGTATATCCTTAGGGATGTCAATACTCCTGGGCCCTTTAAGAAGGAAAGTTATGTTACTGATTACATGAGATCCCAGTTTATTTAAGGAATCAGTCCATGGATAACATATTCCCCTTAAAAGACACATTTTCCATCATATTTTTTTAAATTTGTTCTTTTTAGTTGTACATAACAGTAGGATGTATTTTGACATATTATACATATGTGTAGTATAACTTACTCTAATTAGGGTCCTGTTCTTGTGATTGTACATGATGTGAAATTACCCTGGTTCTGTATTCAAATACAAGTCTAGGAAAATTATGTTAATATTAATTATACTATCTTCCTATTTCCTTCCCCACTCCCTTCCCTTCATTCCCCTAATCTGATGGACGACAATTCTTCCCCTCCCCATCCTCCCTTGTTGTGGGTTAGCATCCACATATCAGAGCAGAATTCAGCCTTTGGATTTTTGGGACTGGTTTATTTTGCTTAGTGAGATATTCTCCAGTTCCATCTATTTACCAGCAAATATCATCATTTGATTCTTTTTTATGGCTGAGTGATATTCCATTGTGTACATATACTACTTTTCTTTATCCATTCGTCCATTAAAGGACACCTAGGTTTTTTCCATAGCTTGGCTATTGTGAATTGAACTGCTATAAACATTGATGTGACTGATTTTAAGTCCTTTGAGTATAAATGGAGGAGTGGGGTTTCTTGGTCAAATGGTGTTTCCATTCCAAATCTTCTATGGTATCTCTATATTGCTTTCCATAATGGTTGCACAAATTTGCAGACCCACCAGCAACATGTAAGAGTACCTTTCTCCCCACGTTCTCGCCAACATTTATCTGTACTTTAATTCTTTACAGTTGTCAAGTATTTGTTTCTTGACCTCTAACATTCAGATAAATTCAACTCTTGGATCTCATGTAATCAATACCTTAACTTTCCTTCTTGAAGGGGCCAGGAATACTGATACAGAGGCCAGAGAGTCTTCAATCATGTCTCCTCTCAGCACTAAGGTAGTCACCACATTTGTATGAGAAAAGATGAAAATTTCATAAAATTCCTCATTATTTTGATAATGAAAAACTGAGTCAGAAATTCCTTTCTAATCATCACACTATTTCTTTTTTCTTAAAATTTTCTTTTTTGAGAAGTTTTATTAGTATAGGATTTTGTATATATAGTCATCCATAAGGAACTTACAGGAAATGCATGATTTTACATAAAATAAAAGGGAGTAAATATTTTGAAAGGAAGAATTAGTACATGAGTGAATTCTATATCTTTCACAGGAAAATCATTTGTAAATATAATTTCTTATTTTAAGTAATAAAAGTTCTGAAGCTGATTTATATCAAAGTTTTGCCCTTAAAGAGTTTTAAATGAGATCTGGCAAAATTTATCTGGAAAGAAACATTACACATATATCAACAAACTGAAAACTCTAAATGTCATATGTTCCCAAATATTACTTTTAGGACCTTTTTAGTATCATCTTATAATGATAGAATTTGTACAAATGTAAGTATAAAAATAATAGTTCTTACTACTTACCAAGAATCACTGTTATTTTTCTGTTACTCTTTTACTTTATCCATACCTTGACTCTATGAAGTTCATATTTTTATTATACTTTTAAAAGATAGGCAATGTGAAGTTTACAGAATTTAAGTAATTACCCCAATATCATATCAATATTTCGTGGAAAACCCTGAATTAAAATTTAAGCAATGTGGTTGTAAACAACTATATCATGATTATTCTAACATAATGGAAATTTTCAACTACTCTTAAAAATATAAAAAGTATTTGGAAACAAAGTGAGGTGATAGAATATTAATAAAATAATGATCCATCCTTTAAGTAGGAGCTAGTGTTCAATAAAATTAATGCTTGAGGCCTTTATTCTTTGATGTGGACATGTATTCATGGCCTGTTTCTAAGTAAAGAAAAGTAAAGTTAGGTGGTAATGCCATGATAAGAACATTTTTTATAAACATCTAGACAAAGAAATATATTAAAATATGAAATATAGCATTGACAATATTTATAATGATTATTATCTGGTTGTAAGAATACTTTTGAACTTGATTTCATGATGAACTCCTCAGAACCACTTTTGTAAGGATTCAGATCACTTACAGGAGAATTAATTGCCCTGGTTCTGGAGTCAAATGCCTGGGGTCACACTTCAACTTCATCTTTTGAGTTTTGTTGGGTAACTAGCAGGGTACTTAACTAACTTATCTAAGTCTTAGCATCCTTTTATGTCCAGTGGAGTTGGTAGTTTATAAAATGTCATTAAGAATTAAAAGATTGTCCAAGAAAAGGGCTTACAATCCTTATTGGTAATAACTGATAGGATAAAATGCTTTTGTTATGTCTTTATTTGTTCTATAATTTTACTAAATAAGCCTTCATAGTCTTTTAAAGTAAGGACAAAATCAGGAATTATCACTTTAACTGTTAAAATGCTTTGCCCCCATTTTTACCACCAAGAAATATCTTTTAGTGATATGAATCACCAAGAATTCATTCTTAAATGAAGCAGTGTTATGAGGGAGAGGTTTCTACCAGGTGGCCACAGACCTCCACTCTTCTGAACATTGTTATCAACAAATTGCAGAAGACAATTAGCATATGGTTCTCATGTTTGCATATGATATCTAGTTAAAACCATAGCTATTTTATCTGAGTGCTGAATTAAGAATCAGAATAATTTGAAAGGCAAAATCACCTAATGCCAAATTATGACATTTAATAAGGTTAAATGCAAATTTCTGGGTATAATTTCTAGAAATCAAAAATAAAAGTTAGAGAAGGAGGAAACTTGACTGAAAAACAGTTGAGATTGCCAAAGTTCTGGGGATTTTCATTTAACCAGAGAAAATAATATGACAAGCTAGCAGAAGCTAATTTAATCCTAGGCAGCATTAATAGAGTTACACTGTGTTTATCATGGGAATTGATAGACCCACTGCACTCGGCACTGTCAAAATGAATTTGAAACACTGTTTAATTTTGGATGCTGAGATTCAAGAAGAGCAATGAAAACTAGAAATCATCATAAGGAGTTAGAGATGGGAAAAGGTCTCTAGTTTAGCTGTGTAGGATTTCCTAACATTACTGTGTGCGGTTAGGCTGAGCTCGGTTGCAGGACACCATATTCTTCTAGTTGTTGTAGTTAAAGATGTTTTTTCCTAAATGTCTTGTGTTTGTTCATCTAAGCATCAAAGTGTGGCAAGGCTCAGTGTCTTTTTTCTTGCAAATTGAAAATTTATAGTACTGGAAATTTATGGTGTACAAGGCAGCTTTATGATTCATAAATACAATATGAAATAATTAAATTAAGCTAGTTAACATATCCATCACCTCAAATGCTTGAAATATATGGTAATGGAACATCTGAAATGTACTTAGCAACTGTGAAGAGTGTTGTCTTGTTAACTGTTTACTACACTGAGCAACAGAAGTAAAATATATATATATTCCTTCTGTCTAACCAAGATTGTGGACCCTTTAACCACCATTCTCCTCCCCAGTTCTCAACTTCCGATCACCATTCTACTCGCTGCTTCTGGGAGTATGATTGTTTTTCCATCCACATTTAAGTGAGATCTTGCAGTATTTTTCTGTGCTTGGCTTACTTCGATTAGCATAATGTTCTCCATTTTCTCCCATGTAATAGAAAATAACAGAATTTCCTTCTTTCTTAAGGCTGAGTAGTATTCCATTGTGTAATACACCAATATTCTCTTTATCCATTCATCTGTTGACTGACACTTGATTCTCTATCATGGCAATTGTGAATAGTGTTGCAACAAACATGAAAGTACAAACATCTCTTCCAAAACACTACTTTCAAATATTTTTAGTAAGTATTCAGAAGTAGAATTTCTTGACCATACAGTAATTCTATTTTTAGTTTATGTGGAAGCTTCATACAGTTTTACATAATAGCTGTACTAATTTTCATTCCCACTAGCAGTATGTAAAGATTTCTTTTTCTCTTACACTTGGTATCTTTCATCTTTTTGATCAAAGCTACTCTGAGAAGTGTGAGGTTGTACCTCATTGTGGTTTTAATTTGCATTTCTCTAATGATCATTGATAATTAGCATTTTTCATATATCTGTTGGCCATTTGTATGTTTTCTTCTGCAAAATGACTCTTCAGGTCCTTTGTTCATTTTTCAGGTTTTTGTTTTCTTCTTAAGTTGTTTGATCTCCTTATATTTTAGATATTAATCTCTCACCAGATATATGGCTTGCAAATATGTTTTCCCAATATGGAGGTTGTGTCTGTTTTTCGTTTCCTTTGCTGTTCAATTCAGTTCTTTTTAGGTTTCTTTGTTGTTGTTGTGTTGCCTGTGCATTTAATTCTAAAAAAATTATTGCCCAGATATATGTGCGTAGTTCATGTTTTCTTCTAGTAGATTTGCATTTTGAGGTCTTAAGTCTTCAATTCATTTCAAGTTGATTTTTGTGTATTGTGTGAGATAGGTTTCAATTTCATTCTTCTAGATGTGGATGTTCAGTTTTGCCCATGCCATTTATTTAAAAGATTATTCTTGGGACTGGGGTATGCTTAGTTCATTGATTGCCTGTCAAGCACAAGGCACTGGGTTCAATCCCCAGCACTGCAAAAAAAAAAAAAAAAAAAAAAAAAAAAAAAAAAAAAAAAAAAAAAATTGTCCTTTTCCTGGTGTGTATTCTTGGCACTCTGTCAAAAAATCAGTTGACCTTAGATGTATAGCTTCATTTCTGGCCTATTCTGTTCCATTGGAAGTTATGTTTATTTTCCTTTCAGTACCCTGCTGTTTAATTACTATAACTTTGTAATATAGTTTGAAATAAGGTGTCGTGAAGCCTTCAACTTTGTTCTTTATGTTCAAGATAGCTTTGGAAATTCAGGACCTTTTCTGCTTCCATATGAATTTCACAGGATTTTTTTTATAGCTCTGTGAAGAATGCCATTACTATGTTGATCAGTTTGCATTGAATCTGTGTGTTAGATTTTTCTTTGTTCTAACAAATACCTGAGATAATAACTTATAAAGAGAAAGGTTTATTTTGGCTCACAGTTTAGGATTGGGAGACCCACTGACTTTTAGGACATCATAAGAGGAGCATGTAGTAGAACAAAACCACTCCCCTCATGCCCAGGAATTGGGAGAGAGAGACAGACAGACAGACAGGAGAAGAAACAGGAGTCCCATAATCCTATTTGAGTGCACACCCCCAGTGACCCAAAGACTTACATGAGTCCCTAATTCTAAAAGTTTCTACCAGTTTTCAATAGTGCCAAGCTGGAGACCAAGCCTTCCACACATGGGACTTACTTGGGAGATACTCCAGATTCAGACTATAGCAATCTGTGAATGACATTGGGTAGCATGGGCACTTTAGCTATATTTTCAGTTCACAAACATGCAGTATCTTTCTATTTAGTGGTATATTCTTCAAATTTTTTGTAAGTGTCAAGATATTTTACCTCCTTGGTTAAGTTTATTCCCAAATATTTGAGTCAATTTTTGTAGTCATTGTCGATAGGATTATTCTTTTATTTTTGGATTATTCATTGTCAGTATATAGGATCACCACTAGTTTTGAGTGTTAATATAGTATCCTGAAACTTAACAGTACTTGTTCATCAGTTCCAACAGGTTTTTCATGGAATTTGTAGGATTTTCCATATATAATATCTTGTCACCAGTAGTGACAATTTCACTTCTTCATTGGAAGTGAAAGTGGTTAGAGTGGGCATCCTTGTCTTTTTTAAGATCTTAGAAAACAGGTTTTCATTTTGTTTTATCAAGTGTACAGTTGGCTGTGGGATTCTCAAAAACAACCTATATTACATTATGGTACATTCCTTACATGCATAGTTGGGCAAAAGTCTTTATCATAAAAGGGTGTTAAATTTTATCAAATGCTCAGTCCTTACCTCTTTATTTCCTCTGTCAACAACAAATTTCTTTGATGACCTCACCCAGCTCCACAGATTCATATGTCATTTTTGTGACAGTGACTGGAATTTTTAACTTCAGTCTGGATTTCTTTACTCAACCCGTGTGTGTGTGTTTGTGTGTGTGTAAGACAGAGAGAAACAGAGAGCAAGCAAGAGCGAGAGGGAACATAAGAGAACTAGGGATTGAACCAGGAGTGCTCTCCCTCTGAGCTACATACCAGTTCTTTTAATTTTTGTTGTTTTGAATCAGGATCTCCCTAGTTAGCCCATATTGGTTTTGAACTGGTAATCTTCTTGCCTTCACCTCTTGAGTAGCTGGGATTGCAGGTTTCTATTTCCCAAGGGAAATAATACTTCCTAGGTTTCAAGATTGTTTGCTATTCAAACATCCTTCAATGGATGCTCTAGATGAGAAACGTTCATAAGAGAAATAGAAGCATTAGGACAAGTAACTCTCAAAAATCTTCCCACAATTCTATTCATACAGAAAGAATAGAGAAATATAAAAGGATCCTTTTTTCCTGCAATTATTTTCTTTTTTCCTATTAGTAATGTAAATCTTTCCTAGAGAGGAGCCAGGATACTTTTTATTAAGACTCATTAGTCAGAATTGGATCACATATTTACCTCTAGACAAAAAACTGTCAAGGAGAAAGGAAATTTCTCATGACTAATTTAGTTTTACAGTAGAATTTGAAATGAAGAAGCATGAGATTCTTTGTTCTTCAAAAAAAGTGCTTTTGTATTTGGTCTCTTGAGATCCCATTATGAATTTTAGGATGGGCTTTTACATTTCTACAAAAGTTCTGTTGGAATTTTTATAAGGATGTTTTGAATCAATATATTACTTAGGGTAGCACTATCATCAAGATTAACTCTTTCAATTCATGTACAAAGGATAACTTTCAACTTATTTAGGTCTTTAATACTTTTTAGCAATATTTGCTTTTTTTAGTGAACAAGTCTTATCCTTCCGTGGTTAAATTTACTTCTATGTTGTTTTTTTTATGCTGTTGTATATGGAATTGTTTTCTTATTATTTTTGGATTATTTCTTGCTAGTATATAGAAACACAATTTCTTTTTGTGTGTGGATTTTGAGTCCTGCACTTTGCTGAGTTTATTAAGTCTAATGGCTTGTTGTGAGTATGTATGTGTGTGTGTGTGTGTGTGTGTGCGCATATGTGTTCTTTAATGTTTAATCCATGTAAGATCATTTCATCAGCACATATAGTTTTACTTCTTCCATTCTAATTTGGATGCCACGTATTCATTTTTAAAACCTGAATACTCTGGCTATAATTTCCAATATTGTGTTGAATAAAAGTGGTGAAAGAAAGTACCCTGGCCTTATTCCTAATTTTAAGGAGAAGTCTTTCATTCTTTCACCATTGAATATTGTATTATATTGATTTTATTTTAAAATGACATACAGTTATTGCTTTCTGAAAAAGGGTCTGAAGAGAGTAGAAGCAGGTGTTCCAATTAGAAAGGAACTGCAGTAGTTGTTACTGTGGTGGTTTCAGAGAAAATAAAAAGACAAATTGACTATGTTTGGATGTAGGGTGACAGGATGTCTAGCATTTACAGAGTAGTATTTTGGCATGAACTTTAGAGGTAGAATGGGCAAAACAGCAGCCACTGTGAACATAAAAATTAAATTTGAATTGTCAAAGTTAAAAATTCAGTCCCTAGATTGTACTAGCACTTCTCCTGAATGCAGTAGACACATGTATGTAATGGCTACCAAAGTAGAGAGTAGAGTTAATACAATTCTATAATCGTATAAAATTCTACTAGACAGCAGTGCTCTGGAGGCTGCCTAAGAATCTGCATTTGTCTTTCTTCCCTTTTCATAGGCAAGCAAGAGAAAAGGGATTAGAAAGAAAAACAAGAAAACATTAACTAAAAATATATGACTTTATCCAGTACTGAGCACGTAACTCAGGTCTTTGATCATGTTAGGCCAGTACTAGCTACATGAATTTCTGTAAAAAATTAAACAAAGATAAGTTTCTATAAATGAATATTTATAGTAGTACTTATTTAAGTGACACTATTGTTCCACATTATACAAAATTATGCTATGATGTCAGGCTTCCTATTTGTTTTCTTGTTCAGAGTAAGTTAACACATGTTTATAATCCTTTGTTTCTTCATAGATATAATGGGGACATGATATTTTTGACTACTTGAATCTTTATGAGAATGAAATGAAGCTCATAGCACAGTGTCTGGCACATTTTAAATGCCTACTGAATCACAAAGAGATGTACATGAAAGCCAGTTTTAAATAGACATATACGTGACAACATGATTTCATTTCACAGCTCTGATTTATTTACGTCTGTTTCAAAATCTAAGTGAAGTTCACAGATTTAATATATAATTTGTTAATGTGGATTCCTTTGAGTATACTGAACATTCTAGATGGGATCTATTTCTAGAAAACATTTAATCAAAACAGTGATTGAATGAAAAGCCTCAGAACACCCAAAAGTAAGCAGTTACTTAGCCTATTTAGTGTTTGTTTCTCAGCCAACTGCTACCATATTAAAGAAGCAATGTTCATAAATTATTATGCACATAAAACACTGCAGGGCTAGTTCTGTAGTTATACTTACTTGTGATTTTGACAAGTTGTGTGTTCCTTAATATTTAAAGAGGCTCAAAGTCATCAGAAGGGTTATTTTGATTAAATTTTTAAAATATTTTTGTTGCCAGAAAAATTTGTGGTAGGTATTTGTGCCTGATGAAATTCTTATTTTTATTATGATTCATTATATATTTTATTTAAAACCAAGAATGCCAAAAAGGATAATTTAAATTTTCATTATATGAAATGGAAAAACAAAATTACTAACTTGTTTATTTATTTTTATATCAAAATGTTAACAGTTTTAGGTATCAAATATTTGAAATTATTCTCTGATTATTATGGGAATGCAAGTTGAAATAATTTTTAAAATGAATATTTATGTATGCATATGAACAAATGTTATTAGTTTAGCAACAAAAATTGTTTCTTCAGAATCCAGCTATATGGGGTGATGAACTTATTATTCAACTTACAAGAATGCTTGTTCATATATATTGCCCACTTTCTATTGGATAGTCTTTGGTTGTTGATACATAGAGATTTATATAATTTAGATACTAGTCTTTTATCTGTAATATTATTTGCGCTTTTTTCTCCATTTTTTATGCCCTTTGACTTTGATTTAGTAGTTGAGGGATGTGGTGAGCATTATATTATTCTTTATATAAAGCAGAAGTAAATATTCTCTTTTCTTACTTCTATTCTTTGAAGCATGGCTAGAATCATCTTTCCTGTTCTATGATCATATCTTTTACACTGTTGTTGAATATGCACACAAGGATATGTACACACACATGAAAATGTGCTTGTGTGTGTATAATGCTATCTTTACTTCATTTGGATTTTATCTTCTTATCAATCCACCTCCTTTATTTCCCAAATTGCTACCCATTTGTCGCAATACCATCTATTTACAATGTCATCTAACCAGATTCACTTAAAATGCTACTTTTATTGTTTATTAAATACTCTCCTTCTATTTGATACTATTTCTGAAAATCTAGCTTATTCTATTGATCTTTTTATCCAGATGCTATCAACTCAGTTTAAAAAATAAAAGTATCTGTAGCATGTGACAAGCCTTCTAGAAAGGATAATGTCCCTTTGTTTATTTTATTTCCAAAGTTTTTCTGGTTGCTCATGGCTGTGCATTTTTCTATTTATTCTACTTATGACACCTTTAGGGTTTCAGTCCTTTTATGGTGTATATTTTCATTTTTTCCCTACTTTTGTGATCATTAAAAATGTTTAAAATTTTTCCTCAAATAAAGCTTTCTCATTTTTCATTGTTCATTTCCATTTCTTGTTGTTTCTGTTGTTGATGCACTAAATGAAGTCTGCTCTCATGTTCCTTCTTCAACTGGTCATTGTGTATATACATGAAGGCTATTGATTTTTACATTTCAATTTCACACTCCACTGCCTTACTAAATTATTTTATTTGTAGAACTTTTTTCAGTTTACTCTAGTGGAATTGCCAGTATTAAATTATATTATTTACAAATATTGGTATTTTTAGTATTCCATTTTTATTGTTTAAAATTCTAATTTCTCATTTTTGACCAATTATATCGGTATGACCATCTGCTATCACATCTAAGAGTAACGTTAATTATCTGACTTTCATGTTCTTTACCAATTGTCTGAATGTGATTTGTCCCCTTAAAAGTTCATATTGGAGTTTAATCCCCATTGTGAGTTGTTTTTCTTTGTTCTTCGTTTGTTTGTATTTTCCATGTCATACTGAGAATTGGACCGAGGGACACTCTGTCCCTGACCTACACCCCTCATCTATATATATTTATTTTAAATTGTTTCTCACTAAATTGTTGAGTCCATCCTTAAATTGTTATCCTCCTGCCTCAGCTTCTGGAGTCTCTGGGATTGCAGTCATGTGCCACTACATCCAGCTCACATTGTGAGGTGCTCAGAAGGTAGAAACTTAATTCAACTATTTTCTTCAGAAGTGGGGTCTTTGGAAGATAATTAACATTATATATGGTCGTCATGATGCATTTCCCCATGACTGACTATTGGTGACTTTATAAGAAGAGGAAAAGAGACCAGAATACACATGTAAGCTTCCTGTTTCATGATGTGATCTGCCCATCTCCTACATGATCCCGCCATGATGCTATCCGTCATGAGATGATTCGCCAAAGGAACCTCACCAAGGGTGCCTTCAAATCTGTGAGCTAAATAAACTCTTTTCTTTCTTTAAAACTTACCCAGTGTGTGATCTTATGTTATTAGAAACACAAAGAGTAAGACAGAAAATTGTCCAGATATAGGATCATCGCTATAACTACACTTGAAAATGTAGAGGCTGCTTCAGAACATGGTAATAGGCTAGTAAAAGGTGTAGAATACTGATGCAAATGAGAAATATTCTATTGGGGATTGGAATAAAGGCCACCTTTACCACACTGTTCCTGTGTTCATGTCCTAGAGACTTATGGAATACCAAATTTTAAAGTGTTAAACTAGGATATCTGACAGAAGACATTTCTAAACAGTGAAGCATTCAGGCTGCTGTTTAATTATTTTTAACTGCATACAGTAAGGCTTGGAAGTAATGGCATGACCTAAAGGCAGATTATATTAAAAAGGAAGCAAATTAAAAGTATTTGGAAAGTCTTCAGACTTTCGGGGAAGGAATAAAAAAAAAAAGTAAGAGACTAACATGGCGAAAAAGAAGTCTAGAGTTTTGCATCAGTTCAGTGTTCAAAAACCCTGACAGAATCTTGTAAATATGTGAGACCCTCTCTCCCATCACAGGCCCAGAGGCAGAGGGCACAATGGTTCCAGGAAACAGGTGCAGATGCTTTCTAAGGGCTTGCTGCTAAGGGCTACCTTGGAATTCTGTTTTCTCCATTCTGGAAAAATACTAATTGGTCTCTTCAGACATAGTTCAAGCAGACCCAGAGGCTGCTTGCATAGTTGCTCCAAGGAGAGCAAGAGTCAGAACTGGGCATCCACGTGGTGCTAATTCCACAGGCACACAGAATAAAAGAGTTAAAGGTTGTGGCAGCTTCCCTGAAGATTAGTAAACAAAACAAAGCAAAGCAAACAGACAAGAAAAAAAAAAAAAAAAAAAAAAAAAAAAAACCTTGGGAGGCAAGTTAAAGGTCTGTTGTAGAGCAGAGATGCCACAGAGACCCTCCACTGAAGCAATTCCTAAAGAAAACACAGAGTGGAACTGCCACCACACCACAGCCTCAGAACTATAGAGCTAATAGTACACAATGCCAGCCTTGGAAAGCCTTGACAGTCCAAGTGAAGAAAATGAGCCCACTAAATCCAGTGGGATGGGACTTCCTAAGGCACAGAGGGACCAAACCCCATACCAGTGTGCACAGGATACTGTTCTTAGAGCCCTGTGGGTGTTAGGCTTGTTTGGGCCAGTTATTCCTTTCTACTTTCTATTTCTCCTTTTTAAAATGGGAATATATACTCTATGCTTATTTCACCATTGTATGTTGGAGGTAGATTATTTGTTTTAATTTTTTAGGCTTAAAATAGGAGGTAATGTGCCATTATTTATAAATGAGTCTTTGAACTTTTGAATTAATGATGGAAGAAGTTAAGGCTTTGGGACTATTTGGGAAGATTGTGTGTGTTGTATGTGAGAAAACATAAGTTTAGGGACCTGGGAAGAATGCTATGTTTTGAATACTGTTTATAACTTCCTAAACTCATGTTGGAGATTAATCTTAAGGTATTAGAAAGTAGGTATTTAATCTACCTTTGGAAGGTAAGATTAATAACGTCATCAATGGAGTTCCCATGATTAGATATTGGAGGCTTCATAAGAAGAGGAAGAGAAACCAGAAAACACACACACACACACACATTTCCTGTCTTATCATATGATCTCCTTCTCACATGTATTCCTGCCAATCATTCAATTTGCCAGAAGTGACACACCAGGGGTGCCCTTGCAAGAACAAGCACCAGCTGTTTCATCTTTCTTACTCTGAAACTGAAAGCTAAATAAAACTGTTATCTTTATAAAGCACTCAGTTTCAAGTATTTCATTATAGTAATGGAAAAGCGACTAATACATTTACTTATAAGTTTCTAGTACTAGCCCATGTCATATATACAATGATTGCTTTCAGGCTTGTTAGAAAAGAGTCCCCAAAATCCACACAGTCACACTCAACTGAGTTTTGATAAAGATGCCAAGAATACACTTGGAGAAAAAAAGCAGTCTCTTTAATAAATACTGTTGGTAAAACTAAATATCCATATGTAGAAATGAATGAACTTGTACTCCTATCTCACACTATATAAAATTGTCAAAATTGGTTAAAAATTAGAGACATAAAACCTGAAACTATACAACTACTTGAAGAAAACATGGGAGAAAACATCCATGACATGACATTGGTCTAGGCAATGATTTATTTTTTTGAGCAAAACTCCAAAAACATAGATGACAAAAGCAAAAATAGACAAACAGGATTACATCAAACTAAAACACTCTTACACAGCAAAGGAAACACTTTGTAAGTGAACAAATCCATGTATTGGAAGAAAACATTTGCAAGCCATACATTTGATAAAAGGTTGGTATCCAAAATCTGTAAGGGACTCAATGAAACTAAAAACAAGGAAAATGATAACCTGATTTAAAAGTGGGCTAAGGACATGAATAGACATATTACAAAGGAGGACATGCAAATAGCCACCAGCTTATAGAAAAAATTGCTGAATCTCAGTAATCATCAGGGAAATGCAAATTAAAACTACAATGAGATTTGATCTCTTGCATATTAAAATATCCATGCTCAAAAACAAGAAGGATGAAAAGTATTGATGATGTGGAGAAAAGGGATTCCTCTGAATTTGATAGTTGCTTAAAAGGGCAGAGTAGCTATTGAAGGTCAGTGGTTGGTTCTAGCCCTGTGGCAGAAGGTAGAGGACTCCACTTATTTTAGCTAGACGGCCTTCTTGTTGTGGCCTTAAACATCCTCCAACCTATTTTTCCCACAAATTCATCTATTTAAGACATAATCACAATCCTCATTGTTGCCGGGGTCCAGCCCTAGCAGGAGTCCATGGGTTCCACACTGGTAAACGGGGCGCGGGGAGACAGCGTCGGCGATGGATGGAGAATGAAAGACACAGACTCCAGTTCTGGTGCAATCAATCCCACTTTATTCTGGGGAAGGCTGGGTTTATATACATTTTTCTTCAGGCTATAATGGCAGTCTTGTGGTTAATATTAAAGAAGTTTCCAAAGCATAGGCAGAAAACAACAACCTTACAGATTATCCTTACCTAATCACAATTGTTTTAAGAATATCTAACTACGTCGATGAGCTAATACAATATTTACTTCCTTAATATCTAAACTCTATGTGACCTGAGACTATTCTTATTATTCTCACGGTTATTATTCTCGCGGTTAAAACAATAGACAAGTACTCTCATGTGACCATCTCTACTAGGTCCATCTGGTTAATATCTAAATTGCTGAGTTAAGGGTTACAGCAGGGCAGCGGTCCCAATTGTAATTGTGTACCAACGTTTATTATGGGGGTGACATATTCTTTGTAGGAAGGAAGGAATGTTGTGAAACCTTATTCTCTTACCTCACTACCGCACATGAACAAAACCATCGTTAAAATTTAACCAGCCTGTTGGAGACAAAGGCAGATCTACAAGTATTTTCTCCAGAGACTTTCAGGGACTCATTGTACGGTTGCAAAGTTATTTTTAATTTTGTTAGTGGTAAAGACCCATTGTTTTTCAGATTATAGGTAATATTTTCTGGAATTTTTATTGTATTCCCCTCGTCCCCTTAAGCAATCCTTTCAGACTGAAATGAGTAATATATTATCAGAAAAACACAGCAGAGAAAACACCATGCTTCGGAGCAAAACATCCGGCAATTCCTTTTAGGATGAGCCTTTGCAATCATCCTCCAGAGGATCTTTGTCAAGCACTGGATGGAATTCCGGACGCCCCCGCACATTGTGAGACATTAAATAATTCTTCTTTGTGATATCTTTATGAAAATGCAAATGTAGAAACTTCTTTATTTGATAATGATTCGTTCCCTGTTCATTTTGCATTTTTTCTTCCAGGTAAGATTTTTCTTTCTTTGTTTTCAAATTTTTGCTTTATCTTTAGTTGTTTAGTTATGTCACCCCCTGAAGTTGACTTTGATAAACTAATTTTTAAAAAATTATCCATTCACATTTATTTGTACAGGGCTGTGTAAAGTGGTCTCCTAACACTTTTAAAGATAGTTTGTTTCCTCAGCTATTTCCTTCTTGTTATGGTTTCTGTTTCCTTGATTAGACAACTGATAGGTTGATCTAATTAATTTATGTTTCAAAGAATCATCTTAGGAAAGTGCACTTGCCTATGTGTCTGTGAGTGCATCTATTAATTCAACTATTGTGAACAGGTCAGGGGGTGGAGAGTCTTGGAATCATTCTTGTAGTTTCTTTCATTCTTCCCACCATACTTATGCACCAATTTAATTACCATCTATGCCTTTACTATGCTAGATCCTAAGAACTTGGGTGAACAAACAGGCCAGAATCCATACCTTCATGAATCTTACATTGTTTTTCCTAAGGGGAAGAGGATATGAATGTTAAATGAATATTATAATGTTATAAATTAATATTTATGCTAAAATATTATAAATTCCATAATGGACACCACAACTGAGAGAATAAATATATACATATATTTATTCACTCAGTCTATTCACTGAGATAATTAAGTGAAAATTAAGTGAGAGTGGTGTATGTTGGCAGGGTGAGGACTCTGACAGCAGATAGGAATTAAACCAGAGTTTTTAGCAACTTTCTGCAGGATAAGTTAAGCCTATTTAATAGATCAGATTATTTATATTAATGGAAATGTATAAATTTCCCTTTTAGTAAAGATAATGACTCTTTATTTAGTACAAACATTGTCATAAAATCATGATCTATTTACTGAAATGAAGTATTACTCTAGAATTTAGAACTGAAGATTTTTCAAATGTCCTGGTCAATAAGTTTACAATTCATATAAAATTTTTCTTGGAATAAAATAACTTCAAGCAAGTTCTTTTATAGAAAGTACCCATACTTTTCTATTTCTTGGTCTGCACATTCTAATGTGACTGATTAAAAACTAAAGAATAAGCCATCTTTTTGTCAAGGTGTTTTGTCATTAGATACTCAGCTTATGTATTTAATATTAATTTGAGAACATTTTTAGACTCCAAAAATTTAACATTAATTCATGCAACATTTTCTATTGTTTTTAAAGAATATCTGCCTTTAATCAAGTTTTTTGAACTGTAAAACGTTTCCTTCATTTTAAAATTTAATAATGAAATCTGATTACATTTTGGACACTGAGTAGACTTGTTTAATGTTTCAATTGTTGTCTCATGGTTGATTAAAGCTATTTATATCATACTATATATAATACTATATTGTCATTAATTCTATCACAACTCTGTAGGGAGTACCCTATCATCCTAAAATATGATGCTTTAAACTCAATTATAATAGCAAAACAACAAAATATATGTTTAAATTTTGGTGTATTAAACTCTTAACTTAGTTTGTATATAGTTTTACCAGTATTGCAAATATTTCTATAAATGAAATCTCTAACTTGCTAAAAGTACCAACAGATAAAAATTTCCAATTATTTCAACTGATCCATTTTGGAATAACTTCTGTGAACAGATATTTTTGTGTATTGATGTTGCAAGTTAACACTGGCTATGAGTCTCCTCATTCCTTAGAGCACTTTAAGTATTCTTTGATTGGAAAGCCATTATCTGTCTTATCCTAGTTGCCTTCTTTTAATTTTTAACAGGTCCAACAAAATTTCTTCAAAGAAGATTTCCCTCATCTTTCAAATTTGAACAGGAGATAGATAAATAGAGATATCAATATACACATATATACAGACATTCAACACTGAACAAGAGGGATACATTCTGAAATTGTGTCATTAGAAGATTTTTGTCATAGTGTAAGTGCATAAAATGCACTTACACAAACTAAGATTCTAGGACATTATGAGACTGTATAATCACATGAGACCACCATCTCATATGCAGTCCTTCACTGACTGAAATATCAATGCAGTCTATAACTCTCTTTCTCTCTATATACAGATGTGTGTGTGTGTGTGTGTGTGTGTGTGTGTGTGTGGTTGTGGTGTCCATTATGAAATTTATAATATTTTAGTATAAATATTAATTTATAACATTATAATATTCATTTAACATTCATATCCTCTTCCCCTTAGGAAAAAAAATGTAAGCTTCATGAAGGCATGGATTCTGACCTGTTTGTTCACCCAAGTTCTTAGGATCTAGCATAGTAAAGGCATAGATGGTAATTAAATCAATGCTTGAATGAATGGGAATACAAATGATGAATGAAGGAATGAACACAAACTTCATTCTTCACAATTACAAGAATCTCCTTCAGAATGTTCATTTTTTTTTTTTTTTTTTTTAAAGAGGAAGAGAGCTCACCTCAGCTTCTGCTATGGAGTGAGGTAATTTTATTCTCAGGAATCAGGCAGGAATCTGATTTGTTTGAGACCTTTAAAATAAATTAATATTCACTGAAACTGATAACTAACAAAAGCAGAAATAATTTTGTAATTAGAATATTTTAGTGATTTTTATGTTTCACATGAAAGCTTCAGTTTTAGTGGAATAAATAAATGACCTGTCCTCCAATGACACCTTAGATTTGATCGATGCGAAAGTCCTGGTAGTTCCAGACCCAATTTGATTCTTATCCATCAAGGTAGTCTTCAACCAGTACCTTTTGGGCAAATCTATGCACAGACAAAGCACCTCCCTAGTTTCTCTGTCACTCATCTAATCCTCTGTTACCAAAACCTCAGTCCTTCTCCCTGATGATAATCCAATAATGAGGACACAGTTCTGAGAAAAAGGAAAAAGTTTTATTGCTTTGCTAGCAAAGGAGAAACACAGGGTACTCCTTGTCCCAGAGGCTGTGATTCTACCTATTCCAGGGAACAGGGGTTTTTAAAGGAGTGATTCAAAGGCTACTCCATGTGTTTGTCTGAAGTTTTATTTTGCTGGTTAATTTGGGAGATAGTCATTCCTGAGATCTTCTGGTGCCATCCCAAAACTGAATCACTTTGTTCCTGTGGTGGGTGTGTGCACAAGGACTGATAACTCTGCCTAGGATGGGGAAGAAAGGTAATACTGTTTCCCCTGATATTAGGGATGGGGAGAGATTAGGAAGGAGCAGGGAGAAAGGAAGAAAAAGAAACATGTCTGTTTAAAGCACTGTCTTCAAGCATAAAGTGAACCACTGTTACACTTCTTTGACTCTTCTTTTAACTCAATTCATAGCCCAAATCCAGTTTTTATATTTTATCATAAAAGATATTTGCAAAGACAAGTTTTGCAAGTATTATTAAAACTTGTTTTATGTGTTGAACTATATATTTTACTGTATTTTATTTAAGATCACTCAAAATATCTGAGAGTTACCCAACCTGTACTGGAAGAATGATTTGTTAGATCATTATAATTATTTGTAATTTTACATGAACATACTGTATAATATAACTGATATAATTGACAATTTATCATTATAACTGTGACAAAGTATAATAGTTACATTTTGATCCACATTTTCAGAGTAAGACTATGCTACACTTTCTTGGTTGTTACTTTTTTGGTTGTTATTGTTTTTTGTTTTTTGAACTGGAGTTTGAATCCAGAATGTCACTTTTCCACTGAGCAACATCCCCAGTCCTTTTTATTTTTTATTTTGAGATAGGGCATTGCTATGTTTCCCAGGCTGGCCTTGAACTTTTGATTCTCCTACTTCGGCCTCCCAAATCCTTGGGATCACAGGCAAGAGTAATCTCAATCAACTGTTTGTTAACTATTCGATTGTCATATTTCTGTCTCTTCTTGGGCATAGCTGTCTTTATTATTATGGACTGATATTTTCCATGATATGGAGACTAAAGGAACTATCTTCTTACCAGGCATGTTTATTGGTATTGTTTAAAGTAACATCTTTAGAACATTTAGATAGGTTCATATAGTCAAGTATTATTTCAAACATAATACAAGTGCATATTCCTAAAGCAGGTGAGTTCAAATTTACACTTAATAGAGATAACTCAAGACAAAAAGAAGCATCATATAATATGCATAAGAACTAAGACTCAAAAAAAAAAAAAATAAACTTAGATCATTAGACTATGACTGACAGTTGAGTGGGAGGAGGATTAGTTTCCCAGAAGCATTCTGAATACCATTAAAAGTTTATCTTGAGAATACTTGAACATTTTATCAGAAATGTTAATTTCTTCCAAGAAGGAGGCTGTGAGTTACATTTCACATAAAAGCATATACTTGATTTGAGACATTGTGTTTTCTTCAGATTTTGTTCTGTAGACATTTTGAACACACATTGCATGTCCAAATTCTGCTCCATCAACCCTAACCTGAACCTCCTCCTGTGTTTCTAACCTGAGCCATCTCCTGTGAAGCCACCATTCATCTAGACATTCAAGGTAAGCATCTGGGAGTCATTCTAGACAATTTCCTTTTCTTCATCATCCACATTCAAATAATTGTCTGTCATTTGACATTCTAATTTTTTAATACATTCATTTTGATACCACAGTTTACCAGTGGTGAGTCCTGCTTCCTCAGGTGTTCAAGTATAACACCAGAGAAGCATGCCGAGGCAAGCGTAGAGTAGAAAGTAAGCTTTATTAAAGAAAAGTAAAAGCAGACTTCTCCTGGGTTGAAGAAGGGGACCCAAAGGTGGAATCCATAGGATGAGCAAATCTTGTCCTTTTTATAGGTTTTATTCTCCCATTCTTTTCCCCTTATCTCTTTCCTTCCTTCCTATGGGATTAGGCCCGGTTTTGCATAAAGTGAGAAGCATGTGCAGGGGGAGGGCCAAGGTGATTCAGGCAGGTAAGGGCACAGAGAGCATTAATTAACATCTCTTTGCCTGTTGTCCCTGAAAAGGGCAGGTAAATTTGGTAATCAATGAGCTCTGCAGGTCCTTGACATTCCATTCTCCCAGGGTGGTCTCCAACTTCCAGAGGCAGATGGCTTTCACGGCCCTCATTTCCTCTATCTGACCCGAACCCCTATTTCTACACTAACTGCCTGTCCCCAATTCTGGCTTCATTGCCCCCTCTAGTTTTAGGAATTCCTTACTGCTATAAAGAAAGGGGGTGATGACCACTCTGGCTGCTTCCTGCTGGAAGCGGGCAGTGAGGGGCAAGCAGTTTGGAGTTCCTTTTAGAAATCGGGTCATTTGAGGGGTCCACAGTAAAAGTCTGGTTGAGAAGTAATAGGCTGGAGGGTCATTTGAGAGATGAGCGGTCTATCAGAGAAACAAGAAGTTATGAGTACTGGGATAAGATTAATACAACAGTAAATGCCACAGCATAGGAACACGCCAATGAGTATGATGGTGATGACAGAGACTAATAATGTTTTCCACCAGGAGGTACCAGAGAACCAGGAGCTAAGAATTTGTTCCCATGATAAGTCTGGGGAGGACATGGCCTCTATCTGAGTTATGGGTCCTTCCAAAAGTAAAGCCTGATATTTTAGAAGGCAACTGTCTGAAAGCCATAGTCCTCCTTTCGTGTTTAAAATTCCTGAGAGATCATGGGAAGTGTAGACAATAAGGTCTCTTCCCAGGGTGATTTTGATTGCCTCAAGGACTAGTAGGGCTAACACTGCAATTACTCTCAAACAGTGGGGCCATCCCCAAGACACCATGTCAAGTTCCTTGCTGAGATAGGTTACTGGCTGTTGAACAGGTCCATTCTTTTGTGTTACCACTCCTAGGGCTATTCTTCCTCTTTAGGTGAAAAACAGGTTAAATTTCTCTTCAGTAGGTAAACTAAGGGCAGGGGCTTGGAGTAGGACCCCTTTTAATGTCTTAAAAGCTTTAATATGTTCTGGTTCCCATATTAGGGTGATTGTTCCTTAGTGTAAAATTTCTTTCAGAAGGCTGTAAAGAGACTTAGCTAATTCCCCATACCCAGGAATGCAAAGTCTGCAGTATCCAGTTATTCCTAGGAAGCCTCTGAGTTGCATTATGGTCTGAGGCAGAGGATATTGTCCCATGGGAGTTATTCTTTCCTGTCCTAGTTTGTGTTTTTCTTGAGACAGTTGTAATCCTAAATATTGGACCTGTTGTTGACATAACTGAGCTTTCTTTTTTGAGACTGTAACCCTGATTGGCTAAGAAATTTAAGAGTTCTGTAGTAGCCTTTTGACATTCTTCCTGGGTGGAGGCGCATAATAGGATGTCATCCACATATTAGAAAACAATTGTAGATATCTTTTATCTCTGAATTTTGTTAAGTCCTTAGTCAGAATTTGTCCGAATAGGTGGGGGCTATCTCTAAATCCTTGGAGAAGTACTGTCCAGGTTAATTGAGATCCACTATCTGGTTCCTGAAAGGCAAACAGATACTGAGACTGAGAGTCCAGAGGCATACAAAAGACGGCATCTTTTAAATTTAACACAGTAAATTTAACACAGTAAAAACTAAACAGCAGTTGCTGGAATCTCAGATAATAGAGTATATGGATAAGGAACTACTGGGTGGAAGGGAACAACTGCTTCATTAATTATTCTGAGGTCTTGGACTAAATACCATTCCCCATTCAATTTTTGAACTCCCAAAATCAGTGTATTGCATGGGCTGTTACAAGGTACTAAAAGTTTCTGCTGTTTGAGTTTCTGGATGATCTTTAATAAGCCCTTTTTTGCTTCTGGGGTATTGTCTCTGATGTGGAAAGACAGAGGGATTCTTTAAGACTCTTTTAATTGGGATTGCGCTTTTTGCCTATCCAATCTTGCCTTCAGTGGCCCATACTTCAGGGTTTATATCACATTCTAATAGAGGTAACATAATGATCCTTGTGGTCCCAAATTCATTGTAATGGAAGTCTGAAGTTTTGAAAGTAAGTCCCTTCCCAATAAAGGGGTAGGGCCTTCTGGGACTATCAGGAATGCATGAGAAAACATCATCCCATCCCACTTACAACTCAGTGGGGGAGTAAACTTTCTGGTAATAGGCCGTCCAGACACCCCTTGCACTGTTATAGTATTAGAGGAAAGAGGTCCAGGATAAGAGGTGAGCACTGAAAAACTGGCGCCAGTATCTAAGAGAAAGTTGACCTCTTAGCTCCCTACAGAGAAGCATACCCGGGGCTAATGCGTAGTGATAGGAGTTATGGGAGCCATTAGAATCAACCCTGGGCCCCATCAGGCCCTTGTGGAAGAGTCTGGCCTCCAGGACCTATGCCCCTGAGGACAGTCACTTTTTCAATGATTGCCTTGACATTTAGGGCAGGGTTCTGGAGGTGGCCATTTGGCTCTGGGACTTTCCGATTTGAAATGTCCTTCCTCTCCACAACAGAAACAAATCCCTTTGGTGGCCTGAGGTACATTCCGTTTTCCTCCTTTTTCATCCAGGAAACTAACTCCTCTTAGGGCTGAGACCAGTGCTTCAGCCTTTTTCTTGTCTCTATGCTCTCTTTCCTTCTTTTCCTCTACATCTTGATTATAAAAAACGGAGGGCAAGATGAGGATATCATCTAAGGATTGATCAGGGCCATATGCCAATTTCTGTAATTTCCTCCGAATGTCTGAGGTCAACTGAATGATAAATTTGTCCTTTAAAAGTAAATGACCCTCTGCAGATTCAGGATCCATGGTATTGTGTTTTGTCATTGCCTCCCTGAGTTTCTCCATGAAAATAGCTGGAATTTCCTGGGGATCTTGTATAATTTCAGAAACCTTGGAATAGTTAATAGGCTTTTGTTTGATTCTCTTAAGGGCATCAAAGACTAATATTTGGAAGTGTCTGATCTTCCAAACTTCTTGTTCATCATTCGGATCCCAGTCAGGATCATTTCTGCGAACTGCCTGTGCTCCCGTTGGATAGTTGGGTTTAGATCTAGTTTGGGTTCCTGGGGCGTGAGCAAGGTGTAGGTCATCCCCAAATTGTTCAGCTGCTTTTAGGGTGGCTTCCTTCTCATTGGAGGTTAAAGTCTGGTTAAGTAACAGTATAATATCTTTCCAGGTGAGGTCAAACACCGGGCATAATACCTTAATATATTTATCTGGATCTTCTGAAAATTTCCCTAGTTCTCTTTTTATCTCTCTTAGGTCTTGGAGGGAGAAAGGGTTGTATACTTTAATTGGTTCAAATTCTCCTCCTGGCATCTCCTGGAGAGGTAGTATATTTGTTCTGTCCATTGGGGCATGGAGAAAGGCCAGGGTATGGAGGGCAGGAGGCCTGCTGATGGACATTAGCAGAAAATGGAACTTTGGGGGATTCCTTTCCCTCAATAGGTGGTTCTTTAAGGTTTTCTTCCCTTATGGCAGTGGTTATGGCCGAGTCTACTTTACATTATTGGCATAATTTGGGATTTTCCTCACACCATTTTCCTTCCCTTTTGCAAAATCTATCAAGTTGTAGAATGGTATTAAATTTATACTTCTTCTGGCAGCCAGGATTCTCCATCAGAGAATTTGTATTGAGGCCAGGCCTGGCAGCAGAAGAAAATGAGGTGCTTTTTCTTGAGTGTCTGTGGGTCAAATTTGTCCTAGTTTTTCAGTATGCAGTCTAGCGGTGAACCTGGCAATACTGTTGAGAGTGAAGCTCCTATATAAGTGGAAGAAAAATAGACCTCAGACGCCTACACTGGAGCCCATTTTTAGGGACGTTTCCCTAAGTTTGAGCTTCAATCTGGTCCAGAAAACCCATCTCTCACTACCTGGCTTTCCCAGAGTTATTTCTGGCCTTCTTTGGCAAAGCGCTAGGGTCCTAGTTTGCCCTGTGCTAGAGACCCTTGGAGGATTCAGACCTAAGGGCATTACTGCTTTCCTCCCTGCCACTATAAATTCCTAATTAAGAGAGACCCACAACAAAAGAAAAATTGCACATCTTCTTGCCTATTTTGTAGACTAAAGTAATCTCCAGAGGGTGAGGGGACACCTGTTGGTTGTTAGGCATACAATACCCTGTTCTCTGAGGGATTAAAGGGAAGTAATGATTTAAAATACAACCTTCTTGCAGCTTAGAACACAGTGAGCACATTTAAGCACAGGAAAACTTTAAACAAACTATCAAAGGCTAAATATGCAAACAAATGTAACCTGGGCACTTTCTTACTAATTGTCCCATGTCTTTCTCTTGATCCTACCATCTGAATGCTTAATGTCTGTTCGGTGAGTGAAGGGGAAACATCCAGGAGGGAGTGGATGTGGGGGAGTGTCGTGTGGCCCATACGAAGGCAAAGGTCATTGGCACTTTCCCTCAGTGCCATTCGTCAACCAATCACCCTGGATACCCCTTAGGGAGTCGGGAGGGGGAGTCCGGAGAAGGAACCTTTGGAGTCCGCCCGAGAGTAGCCTGGGCTGAGAACCCCGCAGTTGTTCCAACCTTTCCTCGGCCTCCATGCATCCTGGGTACATCAGGACTAGGGACACTGTGTACTGATGGCAATTGCGCTCTGGGCCTGGACAGAAAAGTAGGAAGCAACTTCGGCAGAATCCAACATGCCTGGTCTGTACAGAGCAGGTGACTGGAAACTGCCTGGGCCAGGAACCTCTCACCCGAGTCTTGAAGGATGGCGACTGCACTAGCTGCATTTAAGTAGCTAATGGGTGACCATTTTGCCCTCCAGAAAGAAAGAGACAGAAAGATGCACCTCAGACAGATGTGGGGTGCATAGAGAGAGAAGCTCACTTACCTCAGCGTAACCTTGGTGGGACTTCCAAGTCTGGTACCTCCATTTACCTGTGAGTAGTCCTGCTTCCTCAGGTGTTGAAGTATAAAGCCAGAGAAGCACGCTAAGGCAAGTGTAGAGTAGAAAGTAAGCTTCATTAAAGAAAAGTAAAAGCAGACTTCTCCCGGGTGGAAGAAGGGGACCCAAAGGCGGAATCCATCGGATTGAGCAAATCTTGTTCTTTTTATAGGTTTTATTCTCCCAATCTTTCCCCCTTATCTCTTTCCTTCCTGCCTATGGGATTAGGCCCGGTTTTGCATAAATTGAGCAGTGATGGGCAGGAAGAGGACCAACGTGATTCAGGCAGGTAAGGGCCCAGGGGGCATTAATTAGCATCTCCTTGCCTGTAGTCCCTGACAAGGGCAGGTAAATTTGGTTATCAATGGGCTTTGCAGGTTCTTGACATTCCATTCTCCCAGGGCAGTCTCCAACTTCCAGAGGCAGATGGCTTTCATGGCCCTCATTTCCTCGATCTGACCCGAACCCCTATTTCTACACTAACTGCCTGTCCCCAATTCTGGCTTCAATTTCCATTCGATTTCAACTACTACTACTACTCTA
The DNA here is from genome assembly GCF_902686445.1 of Sciurus carolinensis. Lineage (NCBI taxonomy): Eukaryota > Metazoa > Chordata > Mammalia > Rodentia > Sciuridae > Sciurus > Sciurus carolinensis. The sequence continues at coordinate 96,608,997 of NC_062224.1, forward strand.
GTCCAAACTCTCCATGTCTATCAAATAGGTAATCACAGTAGCCTGTAATATGATCTGCAAGAACCTCCTCATATCTGTCCTCTCAGCTGCAATGAAAGCAACCTTTCATAAATGAAGTCTGACTTATCACATCCCTGCTTTGTGATCACTCAGAAGATTCCCATAAGTTGCATAATTAAGTCCACGGCTTAAAATATACCAGAATATTCATGAAAATCTTACCTATTTTGCTTCTTAGTTACAATTTTTATGATTTCTAATAATGTATAAGATTTCTATTGCTACCTAACAAATCATCACCAAGTTATTTGCTTAAAATAACCATAAATTATTATTTCTGTGGATTAGGAGTCCAGGCATGACTGAATTGGCTTCTCTGCTCCGATTTTACCAAGGCTGAAATGAAGATGCGAATGGGCTATGTATGCCTTTCTAAAGCTCAGAGTCCTCTTTCAAGTTCATTTACCACAGGGTCTTCTTGGTGAATATTGGGGATACTATCAGATTCCATCATATCCTTAGATCCCTCTTAGTTTCATACCCTAAGACCCCCTCCAAGGTCCATTTGATACTTCAGATGCTCTGCCTTCAGTGAGGACCCAGTTCCTGACAAGACTTCTCTGTTTAAATTAAGTATACTCAGATATCACTTTTGATTAAATAAATGGAAACTTTAATAATAACCTAAACAGGGAAGTGACATCCCATAATATCGAAACCTCTTTCTGAAATCAACAGAGGAATCTGAAATCTTGGAAGTTTCAAAAGAAAAAATTAAAACAATTTAATTGGTTTCAATTTTAATGCTAAATCAGGCAATACCTCATTCCATAAAATAGAATACATGTTCCAATGTGCTGAGCAGAAAAGGTTGGTTTTATAGGCAGAGAAAAATTAAAGTGGCAGAAACAAGGAGCAAAAAGCATATTAGTCATTTCAAAGTTACTTTCATGGTAGAAACAGGGAGACAAAATAATAGAAAAATGACTGGTTAACATCTGGTCATTTCAGTTGACTTTTCGTAAAAGGAATAAGCAGAGGGAACATCATTATCATGCCAACTGATAACTAACCATTTTGGGAAGTTTTACTTGTTATCTCTCATTTTTTCCTTATTCTTCAAAGGTCAGATAAACAGCATAGTGTGTTTCTTTATGTGGAACTATATAGCAGGGGTGACTTCATTTTGAAAATCTATTTGTTGGGGCCCAGTGTAAGAACCTAGTGCAAAACAATAGACTCCCGTAACTTTTATTTATTTAACAGAGGTCCTCTTAGAATTCTGCCTATCCCAAATTCCAGACAGTTTTGATTTACAGTAAATATCCCTATGTCTTTCCAAATAATTTAATCCCTCAACTTTGTCCTTGAATATACCACTTGTTACTTAAATATTACATGAAAGTAAACTCTGTATTCATTAACTTGATCTGGTTGGAAAGATGCAGAGAGACACAGAAAAAATCTAAATAAATACCTTTTATTTGCAACCTTACGAGAGTAACTATCTAAAATATAAAGGTATAACTATTGCAATTTTAAGTAAAAATATTGACCTAAAGAAATAAAATGTTTTCATTATATCATTTGTTCTACCTATCCCCTACCCTGTCCCATACCCTGTAGGATCCTGTGTTTTATTCACCTATTTGTCCCTGGAAAGTAACAGATTGTTGACACATAAGTAATCATTGAAAAAAGATTTATTGTTTTGATCATATTAACTGAGACAAAGTGGAAAGATAGAAAATGTAAAAATGCTTTCAGCAACACTAATTTATACACCTATTGGCATCTTTTACAACTATTGCATAATACTAAGTGCCAAATACCTTACAGAAATTTTAGAGAAAAGTTAACTATGAATGGAATTATAAAAAATAAATTTACTTTGAATACAAGTGAGCTTCAACTATTTCCTGAATTCCTTTTATTACAAATCAGTTTTGTAGCCGAGCTGAGGGAACCATAGCAGTCCTTTCTGACCCCTCTTCTTGGGATCATGCTGGAAAGATTTTGACATGTAACTCAGTAACAGACGTAAGTTTATTGAAGAGATAGGAAAAGGTAAAAGGGAATGCTCTCATAAAAGAGAATGGATTCTCTCAGAGAGGAGAAGACGGCATGACCCTCCTGAACTCCAGTTTTATTGGGGGTCCTCGGGAAGTTCGTAGAGAGTCCCATCCAGGTGCACCTGTTGACATTTGAATGACAGCAGTATCACATAAGATTTTTAAGTCCCCACTGCAGGTGAAAACTTTAGGTCACTTTGGTCTATGCTGATAGTTTCTAATTGGAACCTATTCTTAACAGATTTTTTGATTAGTGGGAATTAACCCTATCTCCTAGTTCTGGGTACTCATCTGGGTAAAGGTCACAAAAATCCCACCTACAGGGTGACTTGTGTTCTTTTTTATTGACATTTTAGGCCTACATTTCCCCTGCAGATAAATGGTTGTTTGCGGAACAATGCAACATAACCTATTGACTTAAACCAGACAAGGCTGTAAATAAAATGATGGAAGAAAGGAAGGAAGGAAGGAAGAAGGAAGGAAGGAAGGAAGGAGGGAAGGAAAGAAGGAAAGGAGGTTAGCACAGTGGGCCCAGTTGATCAAATGATTTCCTTAACCTCATCTTTCTGCTACTCAAGACTGTGTAGTCCCTAGAAATTCTAATAATAGGAAGTTTCTCATTTTGAAATCTTTTCAACATACCTAGTGTGGTTATATATTCCAATTTTTAAGTGGGTATTAAAAATAATATGAATGTATTGACATTTTTAACTATTTGACTATTTTCCTTACCTATAACAGGAGGAGACTTTCTAGAACCCAAATGTGAATTCTGTTAGACCTGTAAACAATTCTAAAGTTGAATTGAGGTTTAAGCTGTAAGTGTCAGAAGTAAATAGAGAAATAGCTTAGTTAGTAGGAATGAACTATTATTGTCCTGAGATTGAATAATTCATGTGTTTGGGTATGAGTTGTATTGCCTCTATATTTTTCCTGTTTATCAACTAAAGAGGCTAATTATTTTCTTGCTATGGGGTCCCTGGATACATATAACCATATTTTCTTTTGACAGGAAGAATTAATACCTTACTTAGATTATCCCAAAAGGATATACTATATATGTATATATATATATATGTATATGTATTTACACATATACACACACATATATATATCACAACATGAGATATATTTCACACTTTGCTAGAAAGTGTGTTTAGAATGTTGAGCAAAAGAGATTTTCTTTCTTGCTACATCTACCACATCTTTCTTTTTATATTCCCAACATTTTCCTTTATCCTTGACTCTTTAAAATCCTGACGAAGGCCAGTGTGGTGGCTCATCCCTATAATCCCAGTGGTTCAGGAGGCTGAGACAAGAGAAGCACAAGTTCAAAAGCTAACCTCATCAGCTTAGCAAGACCCTATTCCAAAAAAAGAAAAAAAGAGAAAAAGGAAAAAGGGAAAAAAGAAAAAGAAAGAAAGAAAAGAAAAAGGAAAAGAAACTAAATGAACAAAAAGCCTGGGGTTGTGGCATAGTGGCTTAAGCACCCTTGGGTTAAATCCCTGGTACCAATAAATAAATAAATAAAATAATAGCCTGACAAAGATTGGAACACACACACCATAAAAGCAGGTTTAATACATTGTTTTCTCTTTTCACATAGAGCAGGGCCCAGCACATTCAACATTTGTTGAATTTTGATTAAATGAATTTGACTGTCTATTCTGTTTAGGGTAGCATCAGAAGTCTGTGGCAGACTCTGACTATTCTTAATCATATTTGTTAAAAAGGTAGAGTTCTCCTTTCTCCTTAGACTTCCATTGCTACTTAACTCTCTGCAGTCCAGCTTTTACTTTCTCCTCTTCTGAGATTGTTTCACTGACCCAATTTTTAAAGACAATGGTGTTATTTTGGCTTTAAATATACTTAAAGTGCTCTTCTGCATTTTTGGATAACACTGACTACTCCTTCTTCCATGAAACCGTTATCTTGCCTTCTTTAGCAACACTTATTATTGAAAATATTACTTGCAACTTGAATGATACTTCTTGTTTTTATTTCCTCTGTCATCTCCCTTTCCTTTAAATACTGGTCATAGTTAGGTTTGTGGCCCTGGACTCATCTGTCTTTCTTTCCATGATATTCTTTGCCTACCTGACTCACATGCCCTTAATTGATACCTAACATAAGGTGTGTTTCCTATCTCTCCTTTCTCCTAAGCACCAATCTTTTATTTCTAATAGAAATCACACTGAACATATACAAATCAAACTGAACATACAAATCTAATTCCTCTTATTAACTCCCTCTTGATTGCCTAGTTAGGATTTATCTGGCTAGCCTCACAAGTCAGAAATTGGAAATCACTGTTGACTCTTCTCTGTGTTAAAACTTTTGCATCTAGTTAGGTCCATTGGGCACCTACAGGAGGAGTAGAAAATGGTAACTGTGTCATCACTTGAGATTCTCTATTTTCATTTTTGAAAATATTATCACAATTCTGTTATTGTTTTCATTAAAACAAGATGTTTTATTGCTACCTATCATACTATAAGACATATGTGAAATCTACAATTTCTATTTGGCCAATGGCAGCCTTTAGATGAAGCCCCCTAATACATACTAGGCGGAAACAGAGTTCTGCAATTTTCTGTTGATTGTTTCTCTGAGAATTTCTTAAATCTCATCTTGCATTTTCCTAGTTCATTTATCCCTTCATTTTGGCTCATATAACATGCACTAGTGATGTGTATCTCATTTGTTTTTCAATTATGTTAGAGATATTTCATTAATATGTTATTTGATTTATAGCATCTCCTGACTTCAAAGGCTTTGTGGCTCCTAGGAGCCTCACTGGCCTCAATAAACTGACTCCAGACCCTTTTTATAGTCTTTACTTCCTCCATTTACGTCTTCTTCTCTCTCATTTCACCATGGTGTTTATGCTTGAGTCCAGTGTAGATGCTCATTTTCCTCTGAGCAAGTTTTCCCCGCATATGTTTAAAAGTTTCACACATATTTTCCTTCCTTAAAATATTCTTCATCTCCCAGCATTTAGAGAAAATGTGGATTTCAAGTGTTTGATGGCACTTATCCAAACTATTCTACCAGAGTTATTTATGTCTTCATTTGCTCCTTTAGTATTATGAGGATAAGAAATATTTTTTACATTACATTATGGCCTGTTTACTTCACTGTTACTCTAAATTGCAAGTTCGCTCGCAAATACAGAGTATTACTCTTTGTACTGTAATACTCAAAACACTGCCTGGTATTTGAAAATAGGAATAACAGAGTTGGGAATATATTAAAATTCAAGTCACATGTTTCCAAGTCAAACAATGATGGGACCTGTTTTTAAAAAAAAGATCTCCATAGACTTTGAGTTTTCTCCATTTAAGATTGTTACATGGTAATGCATTCTTTTTACATGAGCAAAACAAGATTTTTTGAGAACTCATAATTTTAAAAAAGTAATTTTTATAACCCAGAAACAATGAAAATTAATAAAAAATTCTTATGTAATTCATTCCTAAATTTTAAAGTTTAATGATGTTAGATATATTTTACAGAACTTACTTACATAAACCTCAGGTTTTTTTTCATTAGTTTGTTTTTGCAGTTTTGGAGATTGAACCCAAAACATACTCACGATAAACCTAAATCTTTTTTTTTTTTTTTTTTTGATTTGCTAGGGATCAAACCAAGGCCTTCACATGCTGGACAAGTTGACTACTACTGAGTTCATCTGTAATGTTTGTTTTCATTTTTCTAAAAAATTTTTTCCCCTCTATGTCTGCCTACATGCCAAGTGCCTACTAGTATAAATTATTAACAGTGTTCACTTTCAGTTTCAAAGGTATTTTGGCTTAGACACTATATAGTTGCCCTAATTACAGGAAACATTTGCAGTTTAATTAAGAAGTGTCACAAAGACCTTTGAAGTACACCACCTTAGAAATGTTTTATATGGGGCACTGTGGCACATGCTTGTAATCTGAATGACTTGGGAGGTTGAGTCAGGAAGGTTGCAAATTGGAAGCCAGCCTCAGCAATTTAGCAAGACCCTAAGCAACTTAACAAGACCCTGTTTAAAAGTAAAATATGAGTACCAAAAAAAAAAGAATATTGAATAACACTACTGCTTATTAGGATAGTGATTATTTTTCTGTTTATATTAGTGAATTATAATAATACGTAAGAGTAGGGTTAATTGTGACATATTCATATATGCACAAGCAATTTGCTATAATCTATTTCCCACTATTTTCTTTTTCGTCTCCTCTTCCTCCCCTTTCCCCTTCTTCCATTCTTCTGTCTTCCTTCTATTTATTTACATACGTAGTTTTTCCTTAGTGCATTATATTTATACATAAAATTGAATTCATTTTGATACATTCATACATACATTATTTCCCATGTTCTTTCCTTTATCTCCCTCCTTGCCTCCCCCTTGATCCTCTACCTCTACTCTACTGATATTTTTTTTCTTTTTGTTTTTTGTTTCTGTGAGATGCTCCACCTTTTTAAAATAAGTTCCTTACTTCTCTGTAACTTCCACATATAAAAGAAAACATTCAAACCTTGAATTTCTGAGTCTGTCTTATTTCTTTTAGCATGATGTTCTTCTGTTCCATTCATTTACCAGAAAATGGATGGAAAGAAAGATTTTATAACCGAGTAGAAATCTTCTGTGTATGTATATATACCACATTTTCTTTATCCTTACATCTGCAGATGGGCATATAGTGTGGTTCCCTAACTTGACTATTGTGAATTGTGTTGCTATAAACATTGGAATCATATATCACTATAATATGCTGACTTTAGTTCTTTGGGATGAATGCCAAGGAATGAAATAGCTACATCTTTTGATAGTTCTATTCCTAGTCTTTTTGAGAATGTCCACACTGATTTCCACAGTAGTTTTACTAATTTGTAGTCCCATCAACTATGTATAAGTGTTTCTTTCTCCCTATATTCTTCACATTATTATTTATATTCTTGATAAATGCTTTTCTAGATAAGGTGAGATGAAATCTCAGCATAGTTTTAATTTGCATCTGCATCTCCCTGTTTGCTAATGATGTTGAATAATTTTTCTTTCTTTTTTTTTTAAGTGTTTATTTGGTCATTTGTATTTCTTCTGTTGAGAAATCTGTTTTACTCATTTGCCCATTTACTGAGTTATTTGTTTTTTGGTGTTACATTTACTTTAAGTATGTTAAAGCCATAAAATGTCTTTTGAAATAGTTTGAATAATAACATTGAATTAATTTATATTTTCATTTGACTTACAGAGTGAGAATGAATAATTTGACAACTGGAACACCAATTTTTAAAAATGTAATTCTTTATGACCTGCAGTGTGTGACCCTTTCTCTAAAATAAAAAAAAAAAAAAAAAACACTAGTTTTCTAATTCAAACATATTTACATATCACCACCACAAAATATCCTGGAGTGAGAAGAGATTACCCACATGTGTAGTTAGTGGGGGCGGAATCTTCCACAATCCTATCATGAATTCTGATACCCATTGTGAATTCAAGCTGTAACTACTTTTAGTTTTGACAATTTATCCTAGGAGCTCAAATAACTCACTGATGCTATTATATTCATATTTATCCATAATTAAAGGAAATGGATACAAATAAAATTAGAAGGGCCAGAAAGGAAGAAGGTACAATTGCAGGAAGTACCAAATGTGCAACTTCCATTGTCCTTTCCTTGTGGAGTCATGATGTACTACTTTTCCAGCTTCCATGTATGACTATATACATGGAGCATCACCAGGTTCCACAAAGGTTTTTATTTGGCCCCAGTATGTTGCATTGATTGGTTGATTGCCTGTATGGTTGATTTATGTCTCCATGTGTACTAACACTCCATGACCCAAAGCCCCTGCCTTAAACCACATTCTTGTTCTCTCTGGTGGGGTCAACTCCCCAAGTCCCTACTAGACATGGTTGATCCAGGCTATACGACGTTATTCTTATTTGACTAGACTAAACCCTCAGGCAATGGTCAACTTCTAGGAGTCAAGATCAAATGCTAGATGTCTTGAGAAAGTTTATTTATTACACATGAAAACTCTGCATTCTGCTCTTTTTAAAAGGTACCCCACTAAGTACAATTTAGCAGTATCCCAAGGTCATAAATGTAGCATTCCTAACGTGGAAAATTTAACTAAAAACACTAAAGAATTCTCTATCAAACATATAGGTCCAAAGAAATGAAATGTTAGTGAAACAATGCTACGATTAAATTTCCTCTAGAACTTATTTTTAAAACATCATTTATTTTAAAATAGCAACTTTATAACCATAGAAATCAGTTAAATGAAAATCTAGGTTAAGTAGTTGACTCAATGAGGTCAGTCTCAAAATACAAAAGATGAATAGGACTCTATATTTTTTTTAAATAATTGATTGGAAAAGAAAGTAAATTTACCTTAATGTATCAGCCCTAACTTGAGTGATACAAAATTGGAGTTTGATCATTAAAGTGAATTGTAATTCTTGGAGATAAACAAATGAGAGACAGAAGGAATTAGAGACCAATCTATGAACCCTCTGAAAAGTAGTGTTAATCATTCCTAATGATAGTCCCATGCCCCCATAAAAGCATTTGTCATTCTGTTTTAATGCAACGTAACTATCTACCTACGTGTCTGTCCTGTTATCTTTCTCCTTTAAACTTCTTAAAGGAACCATATCTAGTGCTATTATAGAATGGACCACATATTTATTAAATGAAAAAGAAATCAATGGGTGATTACTTTCCATTCAAACAAAAGAACTGGATTACTTGGTATGGAGGCAGAAAAATGGCTCCTCAAAGATCTCCATTTCTTTATCTCGTAAACCTGGGAATATGTTAGGCTACATGGCAAGAGAGATTTTTACAGCTATAATTGAGATTTTCTTGGATTATCTGGGCAGGCCCATTTCACCAAAATTCTCTTTCTAAGAGAGAGCAGGAGGATCAGATTCAAAGAACAAGATGTGACAACAAAAACAGAGAAGAGAGGGAAGCATGCTGCCGACCGTGATCCTACACTCCTGACTTTGAAGATGGAGGAAGGGATGATGAGCAAAGGAATAGGTTCACCCTCTAGAAGTTAGAAAAAGCAAGGAGTTTTAAAGAGTGTCCACCATGAGCCCCAAGAAGGAACACAGTTTTGCTGACCCATTTTAAACTTTTGATCTCCAGAACTATAAGGCAACATATTTGTTTTGTTTTAAGTCACCAAGAATCTTGTGATTTGTTATAGACACAGTAGGGAACTCAAATATTTAGGATCTGCTGCTATTAACCCATCTGTGTAATACCCTTTCTCTTACAGCCTGAATGGATGAACTGTTGTATGAAGTCATTTAAAAAAAAAAAATAGTTTTAGATGGACACTATGCCTTTATTTATTTTTATGTGATGCTGAGAATCAAACCCAGTGCCTCACATATGCTAGGTGAACACTCTACCACTGAGCTGCAACCCTAGACCCTGAAGTCATTTTTAATAAACCCTCAGCTCCTCTTTAGGCCACAGGCAGCAAATGACAATATTTGGTTTTCTGTATTTTGTTAAAGACATTACAAGAGAGAATGAATGAGTATTTATGATTCATTTATTTAAAGTATTTATATGCTACATCTCAAGTTCCAGGAACTAGGATCAAATATAAAGATAGAGTTAATAAAAAAAGATCATGGTGTGTGTTCCTTATTTCAGTTAATTTTTAAATGATCCAGAAAATTAGTAATATATGTAATTGGAAATCATTCTAGCTGACCAATATGTTGAGTGTCTTCCACCTATTGAACAGATGTTGAATAAGTACACATGTAATTAAAATATACCTTTATGTTGCTGTGAGACACAATATACACACAGATGACTAATATTAAATAGTAGAAATGATTACGACTAGTGACTGGGCTTTGAAAGGCATTCCTGTATACTGTTTCTGAAGAAAGTATGTCATACCTGAGGCCTAGCAGAAGTCTCCAATTCTGGGAACAATTTGGTATCTATGAATTATAGAATGAATAATTGCATGGCTCAATATTCCCCTATGGGAAAATCTTTGGAGAATTCCTTGGGAAATTTAAATGTCTTTCTGAATATTAATTCCAGAGAGCAATCAGTTGGGAAATCAGAAAAACTCATATAAATGAGTAGGAATGGAAGTTTAAGGTCAACATTTTTGGGAACCATGTCTGTAATAGGTAGAAATGTCATGGTCTCCTGTCATTCTTGGTTTAAACCCTTGTCACACCATAATGTGTATTTGTGGCTGTGTCTTTCCTTTAAGTGGAACATTCTTGCAAATAAAATACATACAGAAAATGTCTGTACATACCGCATACAAACATTATGAGTGGTGTTTGAAGAGATATCAGGTTTTAGATATAAATCCTCCATTTGGCAAGTTTGTTAGTGATTCTGTGCACTGCTCTGAAAATACCTAGATATGAATGTTGAGTTAGTCAAATGCTGTCAAGCACTGTTCCTGGCATTTGCCACTATTTTAATATTTACTCTAGGTTTTTTGTAGATACAATAAAATTTAATCTTTCTTCTTTCAGTCATTAAATATTATTTCCATATATATGTTAGGCTACATGGCAAGAGGGATTTTTACAGCTATAATTGAGATTTTATTTCCATATTAAATATTATTTCCATAGTAGTGGTATACAGAATAGAGAATATTAGATAATTATTTAGAATTTCTGGGAATTTTGTTACTTCAAATTCTGATTTCTCATTCATAAACTCTGAAGATTAAGAAAGACCAGAGGGCTGGGGAGATAGCTCAGCTGGTAGAGTGCTTGCCTTGCAAGCACAAGGCCCTGAGTTCGATTCCCGGTACCGCAAAAAAAAAAAAAAAAAAGAAAGAAAGACCAGAATGGATACAGCTGAAATAGATAAGGGAGAAATAAGCAGAAACCAAAACACATGGAGTCTTGAATATTATATTATTTTTTTAATTATCTATTTTTATGGATTTGTAATTTTTTAAGTACTATTTAAATTTACACTAAAATTGTACATATTTGGGGTTGGGGTTGTAGTTCAGTGGTAGAGCACTTGCCTAGCATGTGTGAGGCACTGGATTTGATTCTCAGCAACACACATAAATAAATAAAATAAAGGTTCATTGACAACTAAAATTTTTTTTTTTTAAATTGTACATATTCTTAGGGTATCATGTGATGTTTTTATACATACATGTATTGTGTGGTGTTCAAATAGGATAAACACATTTATTTATTCAATCGTCTATTTTTTTGTGTGTGTGAAAATACTTAAAATTTTTCCTGCTAGCTTTTTTGAAATAGACAGTTCCGTAAAGTCACCCTACTGTGCAATAGAACACCAGAAATTATTTTTTCTACTAATTGTAATTTAGTGGATGTTGACCAACTTTCCCCCATCTCTGCTCCCCTATGTCTCCCTAACTTCTGCTAATCACTATTCTTTTCTCATCTCTATGAAATTATCTTTTGATTCAAAATATGAGTAAGATCATACACTGTTTCTATGTGTAGTTTATCTCATGTAATGTCTTTTAGTTGCATTCACGTTGGATGCAAATGACAGGATTTTATCTTTTATATGACTAAATAGTATTCCATTATGTATATATTTTGCAGTTTCTTTATCCATTCATCAGTTGATGGATACGGAAGTTGTTTTCATTTCTTGGGAATTGTGAATAATGCTGCAATAAACATAGGAGTACAGATGAATCTTCCACATACTGATTTCATTTCCTTTGGATATGTACCCAGAAATGAGACTGCTGGATCATATGATATTTCTCTTTTTAAATTTGGGGGAAACTTCCATACTGTTTTCCATAATGGTTTTACTAATTTACATTCCTACCAAAAGTGTATAACATTTGTCTTTTCTCCATATCCCAAAGTGAAATGAGAATAAATGCCAAATTTTAAGCAGAGGAGTAACATCATCAAAAGTATTATTTTTATTTCATGATATCTGGCTTCTCTGTAAAAATGGATGGAAAATGGCACATGACTGTAAATAGGATAAAAATACCTAGAATACTTTAGTATTAGAGAGTTTGGTGGTATATAGAGAAAAATGGGCAGAGTTGTGATATATTTTAGCGGTAGAGGAAACAATATTTTGAAGAGTATTAGAAATGTACCAGGAGGAGCAAGGCATCCAAACAAAGGAAATGATGTGTACTTAGAAACAGAGGAAGGAATGAGTATAGCAAATTACCTTTTAAAATCTTACAACTTACCCACTTTAATATTTAATTTCCATAATACAAAGACCATATAAAACAAACAGTTAAAGCAGAACAGTTGAAGTACCTTGGTAAGGTGACGGAGTGGCGGATGATGCGTCATTCATGTTCTGTCAGAAGAGGATGGAAGGTAAATGTCAATGATCGCAGCGGTGCACACACAAGTGCAAACACACATCCAAGGAGAATCAAAGCACTGCAACAGCCAATTTCTCTGTCACACTGAATTCAAGCTTCAGTTATGGCTATTTAATGAGAGGTTAATTTGAAATAAGTCCCCACGATCATCATTTTAGAGTAGTAATAGTCGAATTTTATTCAACATCAGTTGTGTCATTTAATGTGAAGTGATGTGACGTGATAAAGCTTGCACACATCCAGTGTCCACCAACTTCCAAACCCCACGGTTTCACTTGGCCACCATCCAGGGTGGTGTTTGTGATGAACTCTTGGATTCTGATATTATAATACCCATGCTTTAAATCATGCTGAAGAATGCTGTACCCTTTGGGCTCTTCATTTTGTGAATTTTGTATAATTAATTACTGGGAGTTTTTATTCTTACGTTACTATTCATTTTTCCCAGCCTAATTATGTGCCTTATTATGAAAAATCCAGAAATATGTAAAATGTGCAATAGATTTAAAACAAAGCATGTTGTCTGGTAAGAGTTTGCATTTACCATTGTAGTTAAAATGTTTACTAAATGGAGACTTTTTTTCTGGTGTTTATTCTTTTCAGTCATGGACAGCAAAGATAATAGGTCTTCTTGAATTATAACCACTAGTGTGTCCACTAGAAAAGTTAGATGTCACAGGAAATGTTTTGCCCTAAGAGTTCTAACTTGAATTCACGTGTGTGAGTGTGTGTGTGTGTGTGTGTGTGTGTGTGTGTGTGTGTTTGTGTGAAAGAGACAGAGAGACAGAGGGAGATGGAGATAGAGATAGGTAGGGAGGAGAGAATAAAATGAGAACATCTAGTTTGGTATACTTACCCTTGATAAATGTCATGATATTATTTTATTTTATGAATGCAATGAAAAAGAAGGTTTTGTGGTAAAGTAGTGGGGGTGGCATAGAAAGATTTCAAAATAAGAAAGGATAAAAAATGTGTTTTAAGTGGCACAAAGAGTGGAGATTACCTTAAGAAGTTTTGTGACATTGCATAAAAACATGTCTTATCATTTAAAAATGTTTTTACACTGTCTTACCTTCCACTGTAAGAGAATATAAAGTGATTTTCTTTGAGCAAAAGCTCCAATCCATATTTTTAACAGTTGAATTTAGCTACTCTGATTATATATAATACCTAGATCATTATTTTTTTCAACTGAATGGATATTTTATAGGAAAACATTTCTTGGTGTGATACCATTGAAGAATATTTAACATCAATAGGCCAAACATTAAATGCCTCTATATTCACCCATTAGTATTTGAAACTCAAGAATGCTTTCACACAGTTCTGAACTTCCTAAGGGAAATGGCATCATCCAAATAGAGCTTAAGTATTAGTGGTTCCTGAGAATAGTATTTATATTTTTGAAAGGCTAAATCAAAGTTTCTTTAGCCAACAAGATATATGAAACATATTATATAAGTACTCTGACCATCTAAAATTTTATGGTTTCCACAAAAGATACAATTTTTTTTTCTAGCCAAACTTTTTTTATTTCACTTATCACTCTGATAAATGATCACTGAATTTTGGAGCAAAGTGAAATTACTTTTACTTTGGGCATATTCTGCTGGTTGGTTATAGAAGAATAAAACTTCAAATTTCACATTTTAAAAGAAAGGAAATTTCCTGTAAAATTTTAAATGTTTGGAAGCCTATACCTTTAGCATATTTAAAGCAGATTCAAATCAATTTTTCTATAGAACTTTCCACCATACTAATGTATTAATGGTAATTTCCTTTCACTTTTTACCCAATAATTTACCTATATTGATCTGTTGATCTGAGAAATGTTGAAAATTGAATTGATAAAAATCACACATTTTAAAGAATATTATCTTAAAGTTCATGTCCATATCATATGAAAATTATTACTCCAATTGAAACATCAATCAAGTTATATGAATCTGTTAACCTATACACAGATAGAAATCAGGAACCCTATGTCTGTGTTTTTATTTTTTATTTTTTTGGAAATGGATATGAACAGGTTAAAAAGCCAACAAAGTACCAATTTCAACAGGGACAAAAAGTATATTTTCCTTTAAATTTGCACTTTTTTTTTTTTGCCACATAGTAAGGTATTTTGTAGTGGTTCTCAGTTAATGGAGATTTTGCAAATTCCACTTTTATGTTATAAAGCACTTCTCTTCCAAATTTTGCTTCATCAGGATTTCATTCTTAGAAATTTATGAATATAAACTATTGATAACATCCATTAGTAAAACAAACTACTACAGAAATTATAACTACTTTCATAATGCAAGCAAATTAACTGTCAAAATTTCTTTTCAATGTATTGGCAGTGTTTCCAGTATAAATTGCTGTGTTTGGTGTGTATAATTATTTGGACCAAAAATGTGAAATTGACGAGTAATGGAAATGCTTTGAAAAGCACATATACACACTGGAAGATTTCTAAAATAAGAAAGGTTTTTACTAAGTGACATTCTTTGTCTACTTTGCCATGGTAGGGCAAACTGAAATACCGACTGTGGCTAGAGAAGCTCCGTTGAGCCCTGACGGGGAACACAAAGAATACTGGCAGGTGGCCACCTGGCTCCTGCCGACTATGTCCTTTGGCACTATGAGTCCAAATGTTGCCGTATTTTTTAAATTGTCAGGAAAAGCCAGCAATTCACTGAAATTTAACATAGGTGGGTTCAAAAGAAAATCAACTTTGTTTTTGTAAAACTGCAAGTTGATTTAGAGTGGGCTGGTGGTTATTCGTGAACTAGTACCTTTTGTCTCCGTGAGTTGACATTCTAGTTCTAGTTCTTAAATGTCCTTTTATTGTTCTTTGTGCTACTAAAGTTCTGGTCACTATGGTATTATTTCAGGCATCAAAATAAAAAGCACTTGAGAAGGACAAAAGAGGTATTGCTAGTGGTTTGAACTTCTTATGAGAGTCCAACTTTTCTGTAGAGCTCAACTCATCAACTTTTGTAGGTACTGGGGACCCCAATTGAAAACTGATAGTTTTTTAAGTTGAACATGTTGCTATCAGAATGTAGTTGTAGCTCAATATCTAAGAGTGCTTGTACAGTACTGAATAAATACAAGGTTGTCTTCCTGCCTCCTTATATCCTTTAACCTTAAGTTCTAATGACCTTATAAGTTCAAACACATGATGAACACATTGCTTCTGAATAAGGGTATGGTTCTATTTGTTCCCCTTCTCATTTCATCTGCAAACCTCAAAGTTGCCTAGTCAGGTTCTAATATTAATTCTGGCCACCTTCCTTTTCTTATATTCTCCATTTACTCCTGAAAGACTATTTGACTGCACCTTTCCCTACCCTAAGTCATTACTGAACAAAGGCTACCCTAAAGAAGCTTTTCTGTTGGCCACACTTGAGAGAATTTGACTTTGTTTCTACAGAAGAATAAAGGCAAATTTAATTAAGGCTTGTCTAGTGATAAGCCTTTTCTTTCTCCAATTTCCTTAGATAAGTGCCATGTGTACATTTTAAAAATTTATTTATCTATACAATATGGAGTCCTCACATTTCATATTAAGAAAGGTCATTGCTCACTATGGGCAAAAGTTTTCACAGCAAGTAGATTATGTGCAGAATGCAGAGTCCTGGGCCAATTCTCCAAAGGACACTAATAGGAAGTATGCTCTCAACCAACCAGATGGAGATTTGTATCCTGAAGTCTCATGACTCTTTTCTCTAAACTCTGTCATATGAGATGGGAATTCTCCATGTTAACACATTACAGAAATCAACCTTCCTAATCAGGGTCTCCTGTTTCCCCTTCTTCTATTCCCTGTTGTCCCACAGCTTTCTCTTATCCCTATCTAGAACCTCTGAGAATTGGTCTACAAATGATAAATTAAAAATAGGTGATATTAAGTAGCTCATAAAAATAAGGAAAATACGATTTTGATGTTTTTTAAAAATGGAGGAATTTGAACCAACACAAAACCTGGAGTAATATGGCAGTCATTTTCCATTGGGTTGTTTGTTCATCATTTATCAGTCCTCTTAGAACTGCTTAAGGCATTTCATTTATGATTACCTTTGCACTGGTCAATCTATATGCTCTATCACCAAAGAATTATACCTACATAAGCTCAGCTGTCAAATTTTATGAACTAAACCTACAAGTTCCTCATAATTTTTAAATGTGCCTTGGCATATGTTAGGAATAAAAGTAACAAAAGATATTGTGTAATCTATTGACTTATAAGTAGTAATATGTTGTGAAATCTTACATTTTATCTTCTGAAGATAGACACTGATGAACACTAAGCATGGTTTGAATCATAGTTCACCTGAAGTAGCCATGTTAGATAAGAAAAACTTGAAATCCAAAAAGGTGTGTCAGCTATAGGCACAAATAGACTAAACCTTGGAACAGTGGAAGATGGAAGCTAACTGTGGACCTACAATCTAATAGTATACCTGAGTGAAGCAAGTCAAAATGGTAGACTCTTTGTAACAGAAAAGTATAGACTTCATTGCCAGGGGCATTAAAGTAAAAAAAAAAAAAAAAAAAAAGTGGAAAAATAAATGGCACATTGTTCATTATTAATAGAACAATAACATGTGGATACATTAGGAAGACAATTCCCAGTAGTCTTTATAGAGCCATTCAGAATATTTCAGCATAATTTTTAACATAATAGCCGTGGACACAAACATACTAGATTTAAGAATTTGTGAAGTCTTGTTTATTCCATGGAAAGGTATCTGACCAGAGAGCTGAATTATTTGGAGGTGACTGGATTTCTCTTCAGATTTCTTAGTTCCTAGTAGAGCATTTTGAGAGTGATCAAATAGTATTCATTAGGAGAACTCACATAGAGCACAAAACTCAATTTACAGAGTTTAAGACACAATGCCCAAACATTTATAAGATCTAGATGCCTAAAAGGACTAAGGCAATAACATCTTGATTCAAGGTCAAAAACCTAAATTTTCTTCTACTTTCTAAATTTTAGGTCCTTGAAAGTTTATTTGTCTCCTTTCTAAGTGCAGTCTTTCTGAATGGCTACTTGTCCTTTTATTTATCTGTTGTATACAAACTTAACTTTCCTTATTTAATTTTTTTCAGGACTTTATAAAAAGCAGACAGGCAGTATTATTTTGGATGTTCTTCCTAGGTTTAAGTCTCCAATTTGGCTAAATACATTTCTTTTATTAAAATATCAGTGTTTAAAATATCTTCCTGCCTGAATGCATTCCTGTCTCCTACTGAAAGTTTTCAACGCATAACCTCATTCTTCACTTTCGTGTGGTCTAGCTACACGGAAACCTGCTCTTAAAGGTAAATGGAACATTTTCTTTCATTTATGTTAGTTTCTCTATTTGTAACTGAAAAGTTGAAAGAATTAGAAAATAAACTAAGCCAACTGTACTTCAGACATCCATTGATCATCCAGTGGGTCATAAACACAATCTTTCAACAATCTTTAGAGTTGCTAGAGAGTGCATTAAGGATAAAATTTTATAGTGTTCTGAAATATAATGAGGAATTTCCTACTTTTTCAGTTTCTGGAAATTGTGAATATTTGAAAAATATATTTGTGAATTTTTAAAACAAATATTTATTGAATGCCTTTTGTATACTAAGACATGACGACTAGAAGTGAAAGATAAACAAGATATATTTCTTCTTTCCAGAAATCGAGACTAATCAGAAATTTAGGCTTCAACATATTTTATTCTTATGCTTAATGGCAAGTTACCAACCCATATTAAGACATTCCATAATCCAATTTTATGAGCTTTTTTGTTTATTTTGCTTAGTTTCCTGTTTTTTTGGTGGGGGTGAGATAAAGTTAAGAATGGATATCTAGCTAGATAGTTAGATAGATATGCAGATAGATAGACACACCCTCACAACTTTCAAAATATTAACTCTAAATGTCTGCTCTCAAGGACCTGGAAGTATATATAAATTTTTAACCTACATATGAATTAAGAACACTGAAGTTGGAGGAGGCTCATATAATCAGCAAAAGTAATTTTTCTCCACCCTTAAGCTAATCTATTGCATAGAACTTCTTAATTTTTGCAGTATATGCCATTAATTTCAGCCATCTCAAAAATTGTTCTGGAGATTCTATTTGAATTGGCCTGTACATCTTTCCACTTTTGTTTGCTTACTTTTCCCTTTTATATAATTCCAATTTCTATTGACTTGCTATAATAATGGGTAATCACTAATTACTTTAAAATAAATGGAAAAAAAAAAAAAGAAAGAAAATGCTTAGCCCATAGGAAGTTGAAGGAATATGTCGTAATGACTAAGAAGTGGAGTCAAGTAGTGTAGATTCAAGATCCTGGGAAATGATGCTACATACATATAGTAGAATACTATTCAACCCCAGAAAAGAATGATATCTTACCTTATAGCTCAGTAGACAAAATACTAGAGAACATTGTGCTAAAGTGAAATAAACAGGATGCAGAAAGTAAAATACTGTGTAATCTCACTTGCATGTAGAATCTGAAAAATAATACTCAAATATACAGTAAGGTAAAACAAAACAGTGGTCAACAGGGGTGAGATGGGAGGTTGTAGGTTAAGCATACAAAGTAGCAGATGTTCAAGATGAACAAGTCTAGAACTCATTGTGCAACACAAGGACTACACTTAATAACATTGTATTGCATGTGGAGTTCTTGCTAAATGACCACAATTTAGCTGCTCTTGTCACAAAAGCAAAAAACTTAACTATGTAAAATAATAAGTAATTAATTTTCTTCACCAGAGTAACCATTGTCGGGTATGGTATAATATTATGTTGTATAGTTTAAATATACCTAATAAACTTTATTAATATTGATAAATAGAAAATATACTGGGCATATTGATTAGTTTCATAAAGCTTCAATCTCTTCAGATACAATATTTTGACTTTGCATAATGGTTGTGAGGATTAAAAATTAAAGCATCTATGCATTTTGACAAATAACAAACACCTGATTATATACCATTATAACAGTTACTACTACTTTAAGCATGTGGGGAAGAAGAGAAGTGCTGTCTGTATATAAGTGTTCTCCTACCTTCCATATACTTCTCTTATTAGTGGTTCACTGCAAAAATCATTTGATAAATCTTATTTATATTTGAGAGCCTTCTGAGTGCTAGATACTAAGAAAAGAACTATAGAAATATAGTACAATTTCTATCCTTGAGGCATTTATTTCCTCTTGTGAAAGATGTCCAATTCAACAAATCATAATAAAACTGTGATAAATGCTATGGTAAATGCTAGGAGAATTTGCACAAGGTTTTTGGTTAACCAAGGAGAGCTAAGTAACTTATTCTCGAGCATTTGAGAAATTGTTGCTAGTGAGAATGAATTCTTAACCAAGCTGTCAAGAATGGGGAAAGATTGTTGGTAAGGCCATGAGGGGGGAATGAAAATGGGTATTCTGAGAAGAAACAATTCCTAGAAATACTCCAGATTAAAGAGATCAACTATAATTTTTAGATTCTTTCCAATAATAATTGTATTAGCTAGAAAGTGACAAGTAATGAGCATCCTTTGGCTGTGGAAAAAACATAGGAACACATAATCTGTGACTATCAAATAGTGAAAATTATCTTGGAAGAAAACAGATATTAAAGATATCAAAAGACATACATTGTAATCTAAAGACAAAATGTTTAAGAATTAAATGGCATGAAACCAAATATATCTTCACGCAGTGCCTGACTTCTACTTTCCAGTATTTTCCTACAGTAGTTGTACTTTACATATGAACAAATCTGCATGTTTTGCTTATTATGAGTTCTGAACATATCCTCTTACCTCTCTACCAAAACACTGCCTTTGTAATTCTTTTTTCCTAGGATATCTCCTTATGGGTCTTTAAAAAATTTCTCTAGTTTGATAACTTTAGTAAAGTTAATGGATATTCTCAGCAAAATATGAACATTTGTACTTGCATTGAAAGCACATTAAGATGATAGACTTGCTAGAAATGCCCATTTTTTTTAACTCTTTCTAATGTCTAATACTCTGCAATACCACCATTTTTCCATCTTATTTAATCTTTTGCATATGCCCATCATGATTACTGCAATTTATTTAAATACGGGTATTCTTTGAAGTAGACGAGCTATTTCTGCTATCTTTGATTTTGCAAATTTCCAGAGAAGATACATCTTTCCTTATCTAGGACTAAAACATACTTGACAATAATTTCCAATGAATGTTTTAATGAAAAAAAGATGTTATTTTCTTAAGTTAATAGGTTATCCTTTCACATTTTCTGTTTGAGTGGACATATGATAAAGTTTTACTAATTTTAAAGTTTCTTGCTTTTTTCTGAAGGCAAATGGCTATTTTATGCTTGATTCAGGAATAATTTCTTTCATGATAGATTTCCCAAACTAATCTACTTTGTTTTAGCACTAATCCTTTAAACAAATCGACTTGCAAATTTTACATAGGCTTTTTCATGTCTTTTAATTTTAATATTAACATTTTCTATTTAGAGCTACACTAAAATATGAATGAACAAAACTATACGTAGGCAACTAACAATACTAATAATGTTGTATTTATGCACAAAAGTGGGTTGAAGACTGAAAGAAAGGAAAGGAAGAGGAAGGAAGAAATAAGAATTCCTGAATCCATTTTCCTGATTCTAAATCTTGGTTTTATTTTCTTTCTGAACTATAAATTGTTGCTTTTAATTTCATGGGCAAATTGACATATTTAGAATTTTTTTACCTTTTCAGTCTGGACTTGAAATACTTTTAAGTTCCTTCTCCAGAGGAAACCCAGGTGTCTCTTTTGGGAAATGAATACAATGCAAAATATCTAGTGAGTAGTGTAGGAACCCTTCCAGACCTGGAGGACATGCTGATGACTTTCATAGTGTGTATGAAATTGAATGATGTATTCAAGTAAACAGGACTGTGACTAAAATAGTGTTTATTTTTATTTTTATTTTTTAGTTTTAGATGGACAGAATGCCTTTTTTAATTTTTATGCTGTGCTAAGGATCTAACCCAGTGCCTTACGTGTGTTAGGCAAGTGCTCTGTCACTGAACTACAGCTCCAGTCCCTATAATGTGTTAATAAAATGATATGAATTTCCTGACTAAAAATTTTAACTCATTCATGACAGTTTTTGTGACAATATATGTAGCATATGTTCAATACAATTATTTTTTAAACCCAGTCATAAAATTCTCATACTGCTTATTACTTCTACTTTAAAATAGTTTTTATTGTTCTATAGTAAGAGTCTATTTTGAATTTGTACTCCCTTAAGGTCATCTTAGGGAAGTTAAAATAAGCTAAATTGATCAAATATTTGAACTTTGTATTATGATTAGCAATAATTTTATATGATGCCTGTTACCTTCATTATTGAGCTAGATGATTATGTTAAAATTTTGAACGACTTTATAGCTAAGAGGTTCACACATGATTGATTATCAGTGAAGATTTGATATTATGCATATTCTTTTCTTTGTGTTTTGATCCTTATCAGTTTTTTTTTAAGATGAATAGGAGAGAAACCATGATTACCAGGAAAATTGTTTTTTAAGAATGTCACGATGATGATACTAAGTTGTTTCTAATGAATCAAAACTGTATTGAGTAAAAACAAATAACCTGAAGATAGTAATAGAGGACCAAATATTCACTACTTAAATTTTCACTGAAAGGTTTTGGAATGGTACTGCTGGTAATCAATTTAACAATGGTAGTTGAGATATAAGCTCTGCAATGTCAAACTGACTGGATAATAATCAATTATATTAGAAAGTAAAGTTTTTCACCTTCTAACTATGTGACTTAAAAAACTTCAGCTTAATTCAAAACTGGAAATATTTAGGTAATAAACTCAAAGGATAAATAATTTAATGCACATAAAACATTTGTTATTACCTGGCCTAGACAGTTATCAGGGTGTAATAGGTACTATCTATTGATGCTTCCAAAATAGATATACAGGATGAAGATTCTTTATAATTAATATTTTAAAGTACCATATTTTATCATAGTTAATTGTTTATCGTAACATTTTTGACAAAATTTCTCACTGATATTTATTATCATGCATCTGCTCATGAACACAAGATATACTTATTATATTGTGTACTGTTTTAGTCAGTTTTTGTCACTTTGACAAATACCTAAAAAAAAAACAACTTCAAGGAAGAGAGATTTATTTTGGCTCTGGTTTCAGAGGTTTCAGTCCCTAGTTGATTGAGTTCAAGGAAGAAGCTTTATGGGAGTTAGGTGTGATGGAGGGAAGCTGACCACTTCATGAAAGTCAGGAAGGAGAGAGAGAGAGAGAGAGACAGAGAGAGAGAGAGAGAGAGAGAGAGAGAGAGAGAGAGAGAGAGAGAGAGAGAGAGGAGGGAGTTGCCAGGGTACAAGATATATCCTTCTAGGGCATGTTCCCAGTGACCAGTTTCCTCCAACTAGCCCCACCTTCTAAAGTTTCCACCTGCCATCAAATTATTAATCAATCAATGGATTAATCAACTGATGAAGTCAAAGCCCTCAAGATCCAATTATTTCCTAAAAGCTCTACTGCTGAACATTGGTGCATTAGAGACCATGTTAGACTGCTTTTCATCACTGTGACCAAATATCTGATAAGAACAAATTAGAGGAAGAAATATTTACTTTGAGTTCATGGTTTCAGAGTTATCAGTCCATGGTTGGCTAATTCTATTGATCTGGGCCTCAGGTGAGGCAGAACATCATGGCAGAAGGGCATGGCAGAGGAAATCTTCTCAGTAGATGGCAGCTAGGAAGCAGAGATGAACAAGAAGGGACCAGGAACAGATATCAGAGACAGTTACTATCCAAGGGTATTTCCCCCAGTGATCTGTTTCCTCCAACCACACCTACTTGCCTACAGTTACCACCAATAGTCCACTTAAATGATTAATCCCTCAAATGAATTAATCTGTGCTGCTCTCAGCATTCAATCTTTTCACTTCCAAGCATTAGTGCATTGCTTTAACACAGGAGCATTGCAGGGGACTATCCAATATACAAACTACAACATGGACCAGCCTTCAACCCTTGAGCCTTTGAAAGACATTGGAAATCCAAACTGCAGCATGTATCATGCTGCTATATGCTTTGTCTGTATATTGCAGTTAAATTATTGCAACAAAATATTTAGGAAGACAAATCCATTGGGTGATACAGACTTAGTGAAAGTCTATGGAAAGAGGATTATACCTATAGGTATTTAAAAGGAGAAATCTAATCTTTATTTGCTGAGTACATTTTTTTAATTTTATTTTTGAGTAAGTTTCATTATGTTCCCTTTTGACTACATAATGAAAATTAAAGGACATAGAGAGTTGCTTTATTTATTGGTAGTAGGAGTACTCTGTTAGTAATTTCATCCACATGTTTACATTTATCTCTCTAATATATTGAGTATTAAATATAAAAATAATGATAGTGATAATAATTAAATTTCTTACTCTTCTTTTCAATATAATGATAAAGCAAAAATCACTGTTGAACAAGAAATACCAGACCTTAAAATGAGCACTTTATTTGCATTATATGCCATACCTATCCTATTTTCAGGTAACTATGCAGAGTGCTTATTTTTTCCCCACTTTACATCTGAGTAGTCTGAGGATCAGAGAGGTTAACCAACTTTCTCTAGTGTCTTTCCATAGTAGGTTGCAGAATTGATATTCAAAATCCGGTTAAACTGGTTTTGTTTACTCTCTACCGCTCAGAGTTTGTTTTCATTCATCTCTCACCTTATCTCTAAACTTCTAGACTTAAAAGTTCAAGTTTGTTCTATTTATATCTGTCACAGACACCTAAATATTTGCCTCTGCAAATCATCCCACCTTTTCTCACAATCATTTTCTGCTCCTGAAATTTAATGCCGATGCTTTGTCCTCATCCTTCCTTAGTCCAGTCAATCAATGATTAATGAACCGACCTGTTTGTCTTAACTTGAAGCCATCCTTGATGGATGATAGATTTTTCTCCCCTAAAACACAGTGAAAAAGCATGTCATGCGGAGGCGGGTGGGATGGGAATGCGAAATACAGTGGAATGAATCAGACGTAACTTTCCTGTGTTCATGTATGAATACACAACCAGTGTAACTCTGCATCATGAACAAACACAAGAATGGGAATTTATACTCCACACATGTATGATATGTTAAAATGCATTCTACTGGTATGTATAACTGAAAAGAAAAAAAAAAAAAAAAGCATGTCACCATTCTGAAAGAGCCACCCCAGCCCTCCAAATCCTACTGAATAAAGTCTGCAAGCCCAAAACTTGTATTAAAGTTTTTCATAGCTTGATCCTAACACAAGGAACTTTCATTTTTATTCTATGATCCAGTCAAATACAAGCATTTATCATTTGGGACATGATTTATAAATTTTTAATATTTACATTTATTCATTGTTATACTGAAAATAAATGCATGGTTTCTGGAGCAGAGATCAGAATTAATAATTACACAAGTAAACCCTTCGATCCCCTCTACCTCAGCTGCTAGAGTGTTGCCCTAAGGAGAGATGGCACATGCACATAAGTGTTCTTTGCTGCATGAGGAGATTTCCAAATTATTAATCTGGAAGCTTATGTAAGATACATGCTGTCTAGTTACACCTCTGTCCCTCCTGAGAGAAGGCATGGAACCTTACCTCCCTACTCAATAATATATTAAGCTTTTTGGAATATAAGAAGAAAAAGCACTCTCAGGAAAGTGCCAATATGAAAAGCAAAACTTGACTCTGGGGAACAGATTTAATGGTGTTAAATGGAGCCCATGGTTCTAGGTTGAACACCTGTGAAATGTGAAGAGTAAATGAATCTGAGGAAGAAGTGCTCATTAGCTCTACAGCATGTCAGCCTGTTTTGCAAAGAAAGCTGTAATTGTGAATTTATAGACAAAATAATAGCTTGCAGTGTACGCATCCTAACCTCTGGAAGCTGTATGTTAGGCTACTTGGTAAAGAAGTCTTAAGGCTTATGATGGGTGGAATGAGGTGTAGTTAAAAGTTTGACAGTCTCCCTAATGGTGAGACTGTTCTGGATTTTCCAGAGGACCTCAGTGTAATCACAGTGGTTCTAATAATCCAGAGACAGACTCGGAAGATAGAGAAAAAGAGAAATGGCTTGGAAAGAACTCGTTCTGACCTTGCTGACTTTTGGAGATAGACGGATGGAGTGGCAAGTCAAGGAATGTGGGTGTCTCCAGATAAACAGGGAAAAAAAATAGCAAATTTGCACAAAATGTTTCCTCCACTGTAGTCTCTAGAGAGAATGAAGACCTTAATTTTAGCCCAGTATGACTCATTTTAGATTTCAGATCTGCAAACTCTATGAGAGTAGATTTCTAACGTCACAAGCCCCTAATTTTGTGATAATTGCTTACATCAGAAACAGGAAACAAATACAGAAAGCAAATGCAGAAAGATGAAAGGGTCAATATTGTTTACTGTCACTGGCAGGAGATTTGTGTATTTTTGTGTATTTTGTTTATTTGTGTATTTATGTGTGAGGGTTTGCATGTGGTCATCTTCCATCTTTGTACTTAACTGTATTTGCCTCCATTGCCCATCTCTGTAACTGTCCTTAAATGTTTTAATGTAGAGCCTGGTCAAAAGATAACTGTTTGAAGTCTAGAGTGACACTTCCCTTCTGTGAATACATTTAGCCTGTTTATTAAAAGATTGATTTTTTTTGTTATGGTGACCATTACAAGTGTGTGCTACATGTGCTTATAAACTTAGTAGCATTAAAGATAACATTGTAGTTTGGAGTGTGTTGTACCAAGGAACATGCTTAAAAGAATAATATATTTTAAAGGATTTGTGCAGATCAAATATGATATATATATATATATAAAATGCTTGTATGCATAAAAATATTAAGCATTATGATAGAAGGTAATTATAGATTATGTGCTAATCAAATAAAACAAATATTAAGAGAGATGATTTGTCTCTGTTAGTAAGTTTAAGTTTGTGTGTAAATTGCCTGCAAGTGTGGGTTTATGTAAAAAGACAGAGATATTGACTCAACTAACCAACATAAAGATCAACAATAGCTAACAAGAAGATGATGACTTTCTTGTGAAGTATGATGGCAATTAGTCTTGTGAGATGACTGAAATGTAGATTGGACCTGAAACTACTTAGTGCTAATTTTTCCCTAGTATCTCTAACATCATAATTATAAGTTCTATTCAACAGAGTACACAGTGCATGAGAACAGAGATTTCTGTCTTTCCTCCTAACTGATATATCTCCATAACTAGACATTCAAAAATAATTGTTGAACTAATGAATGAGAACAAGAAGAATACTTTGTTTTTGTCTATTCCCTTGGAATCCAGGTACTTGCTTACCTTTCTCTTAGAGAAGAGACCAAGCTGAGGACTAAGTGCCTGGCATTGAGAAAATCATTCGACATTGCATTCCACATTTTTATTTTTTTGACAGTCCACGGAGTCTTGTTATCTTATCCACAAAAATAATTTTGTTTTAGTATGCATGCATGGAAAAGGAATAAGAACTTTTATGATGTTACTCATTACAACTTCTATAGCTCAAGTAAATAGGCTTCTATTTTTGAAAACTGTGTGTCAGGAATACTTAGTTTTAATTGGCCAATCTGATAAGTTAGAAGGGTGAGATAAGTTGTTCATACTTCCAGAACAATTAGGCTATCTTCTCTTGAGTCCTAGAGATCTATGATAAATCTTTCAATAAGTGGAGTATATGCTGTGCAGGGCCAAAACACAGTGCCTTTTTAAAGAGGCAGGATCTTCAAAGACTTGATGAGACAGAGAATCTGAGTTTTTTGAGGCAGGTAGAAATAGGAAAGACTCCAAAACCCCACGTAATTTGACAAATGTTAGAAAAATGTCCTCCCAGTTTTCAATCCTTAATCACTTCTTAAGTCAATCAATCCTCTACTTGCTGGCTATCAGCAGATTTCTGAACCCATAGATCACTTAGTACTCCCATGACAGATTGAATTGAAAACTTTTCTCATCTAAGGATTTTGTTTATTTTTATTTTCTCTATATTATACAGAACAAACATAAAATATTTTAATGAGCCATTTTCAAATGTGGTTATAGAATTAGTTATGTTTCTTTCTTTCTTTTTTGATACCCAATAATGGACAGTGACTTCAGTCAATCAAATTTCACTAGTGTTGTCATAATGTAGCAGCCTAGTAAACCTAGTAAACTGGACAAATGGACATACAAGTCTAGTTTGACAAGATATGTCCTTCTGTAGAGGGATAAATGTATGTCTTTTGCTATCTTAAATTACAATTCAGACAGAATCATCAGAATGTCTCTAAATGTTGATCTATAATATGCCTTTTCTGATTAAAAATGCCTTTGTATATATACATTGTATATATAGTGTGAAAGTATGCCTGTGCTATTAAATATTATTGTAAATAAAAAAATACTTTAGAAGATAAAAAATAATCTGTAAACAGCTTAAAATAGAAAAAATTCCCAACCAAACTAGTTTTAGATGAAGTATTTGACTGATTTTCATATTCTTTGAAAGTATTGGAGGAAGTTGGCAGTGCGTGTGAAGCAGGATCAACATGGATATGTGACTTTAGATGAACCACTCGGAATGAAATCATTACACACAAATTCCATCATTGTTATTGTATGGCTGGAAAAAGAAATGAGTTAACAGATTTTCATTCACTCTTTTTTAACATTATCCATTCTCCTGACCTTATTTTACAATTAAGAGGTGTTTCCTGAGCAACCTTCTTATTTTCCCATAGGTCACTAGTACAATGCATTGAGGTGTGATTCTAGTGCAACTTGTACAGATACTGAAAGATGTGTGAGAATTTTCACTGTTTTCAGAGTTTCTCCTAGACACACAGGAAAGTATTTGGTTTTGTTTTTTTAAATCTAGGATTACAATCCATTTCCAAAGATACTCTCAATTTTAATGAAGCTTTAGGGATATCTGCAGTGCAGCTGCTACTTCACAACGTGTCCTGTGAAGCTTTAAGAGGAACAGGGACAAAAGCAGATTAACCGTTTTGTGAAGCTTTTGAAAGGCCACTGCCCCGAAGAGGGTAAGACAAATTGGCTTGTTGCTGATCATTCTTTCAAGTTTATAGGCATGCTGCCTGGTTTCTGCAGTGAAAACTAAAGAGAACTTTTCATATTTTTTTTTTTCCAATTCGGGTTCTGCTACTCTCTGTCTCATAAAATAAAAATACATAAGGGAGGAAAAAATAAGCCTCCTAATGTATACTTGCTTACACGGTAGCACCTTGAAACTGTGCATGAGAACTGTTTACTTTTAGAAGCAAGAATCTGTTACAAGCTGTGCCTTACCCTTTGTGAGATGAAGGAGCAATACCATGTAGTTCTCCTTAGTTGCACCTCCCTGCTGACCATTTCTATGTCTAAAATTACATTACCTTGCATCAAAAATTGATGAACTGTCATTATTTGTACAGAATTCTTGGAAAATAGCTATAAGGCAGTACAGGTAAACAAGAAACAGCTCACGATAAAGAAGTAATATTACTGCAAATGTATTATACACTGATAGATACAACTAAGTGTGTGTGTATCTAAATTTTGTTCAGCTTATTTTAATTAAACATCACCTATGTTTTCCTGTGCATCTTTTTTTCCTCTACATAATCTCATCTTGAAAATATTTGTTAATAAAACATATGCACTTATTATTGAAAACCGGAACAGTGTTGGTATAAATTCACTATTCTCTCTGCTAATTTTGGAAACTGAAAAGTTAAGCAACGTTAACTTTCTATCACTTAAAGTTTGCCTCTTCAAACCCACATTATTTAGATGACTGAAAAATTGCATTTCTCTCAATATCTAAGACATAAAACTTTTGCTTTCTCTAGTTAATCCTTAACACTTTTGAAAACCAAACAAAATAACATGCTACCTCTATAGCTATCCATAGACGATCTGCTCTCTTTCGTTTCCTATTAGTCTTATATACTAGAGCAAAAGACGAGAAATTGTTCCTAGTAAATTCTGAGGTTTGAATTTACTTCGTGCTGCTTCATTACTTAAATCAGTGAAGTACCTAGTGCTACATCATTACTTAAGTCACCAAAGTGTTAAGCTTAGATTTATAATATTCTAATAAGAATCTAGTAATAATATATCTAAATGAGAATACATATCAACTGCTTATGTTATTTCACTGTGGTGTTTTCATACATGGATACATATATGTAATTTGGTTATATCCATACATTCTTCCTCTACCCTTGTCTTACCCCCAGACACTCTATCTAGTCCCTATTAGTTACTATTTATTTATTTTTCTCTTATGAAAGAGAACATGTGATACTTTCCTTTCTGTCTGGCTTATTTTGCTTAACATGACCTCCTCCATTTGTATCCCTTTTCCTGCAAATGACAGGACTTGATTTTTCTTTAAGGCTGAATAATATTCCTATTCCATTGTGTACCACATTTTTCTGTATCAATTCATCCATTGCTGGACACCTAGGTTCCTTCCATATCCTAGCAATTTTGAATAGTACCACAATATATACGTCCATGCATTCCTTGTGATGTATACCCAGGGATAGGGGAGCTGAATCATGTGGTAATTCCACTTTTAGTCTTTTGAGGATCTTGCACTGTTTTCCACAGTGGCAGTTCTAATTTACATTCCTACCTTCAGTGTACAAGGATTCCTTTAGCTCTACATCCTGGCTAGCATGTGTTATTGATTTATGTTTTAAAATTAGTCATTCTAACGCGCTGAGATGGTATCACATTGTAGTTTTAACTTGCATTTCCCTGATGGTTAATGATACTGAGTCTTTTTCATATATGTATTGGCCATTTGTATTTCTTCTTTTGAGAAGTGTTTATTCAGATCCTTTACTCTTGTTTAAATTGGATTGCTTGCCTTTTGTTTGCTGTTGTTTTTCAAGTCCCTTTTACATTCTGGATATTATTCCTCTGCCAGATAAATAGTTTGTAAATATTTTCTCCTATTCTATATGGTGTCTATTCACTCTTTGATTGTTTTCTTCGCTTTGCAGCAGCTGTGTAGTTTAGTTTAATTCTATTTGTCAATTTCTGTTTTTGTTTCCTGTACTTTGGGGTTCTATCCAAGAGTTTTTTGCTTATGCCAATATCTTGAGGTGTTCCCCCCATGTTTTCCTTTAGTAGTATCAGAGTATTGGACCCTCTATTAAGGTCTCTTATTCATTTTGAGTTGATTTTTTACAAGCAAAAATTAGGGGTCAGGTTTCTATCTTCTACATGTGGATATCATTTTTACCTAGCACCATTTTTTTTTTTTTTTTTGGAAAAGGTTGTCCTTTCTACAATGTATATTTTGGCACCTTTGTTGAGAACCTGTTGGCTAGACCTGTGTAAGTTACTGCGTTCTCTATTCTGTTCCACCAGTCTATATCTTTTTCTGTGGCCTTACCATGCTGTCTTGAAATCAGGTATTATAATGACTCCAGCTTTGCTCTTTTCATGAAGATTGCTTTGGCTATTTGGGGCTTTTATACTTCCATAAGAACTTGAGGATGATTTTGTATAGTTCTATGAAGAATACCATTGGTGTTTTGATGCAGATTGCACTGAATGTGTAGATTGCTTTGAGTAGAATGGCTAACAATATTAATTCTCCCAATTCATAATCATAGGAGGTTTTTACACGTTTTAGTAGTTCTTTAATTTCTTTCATCAGTGTTTAGTCATTTTAATTGTAGAGGTCTTTCATTTCCTCTGTTAAGTTTATTTCTAGATGTTCTATTTATTTGAGTATGTTCGTGTGGGTGGTTACTGTGAGTGAACAGGTCCTGTTCATGGTTGATTTTTTGGAAACTCCCATACTGACAAATAGAGAAGCTACTGATCATGTTTTATTTTTTCTGCTACTTTAGTGAATTTGTTTATCAATTTTCAGAGGTTAAACAGGAATAATTTGACTTCTTCCTTTCCTCTTTGTATGTCTTTTGTTTCCTTCTCTTGCCTAATTGCACTCACTAAAATGTTACTACCATATTGAATAAGAATTATGAGAATGGACACCCTGGTCTTGTTTCTGATTTTAAGGAAAATGCTTTCAATTTATTACTACTCAGTATGATGTTGGCTATGAGTTTGTTATATATGGATTTTATTATGTTGAAGTATACTTCTACTAAATTTTTTCAGAGCTTTTATCATGAAGGGATGTTAAATTTTAAATGCACATGTTGACATTATTGCATGACTTTTAACCTTCATTATGTTTATGTGATATATTACATCTTATCCTTGATGTCTTACTGAGAGGTACCCATGCTAGGTATTGGGACAAGGGGTAGTGGGAACCACATGGTTGACTTCCTCCAGTCCCAGCACCTTGGGAATCCTCACATGACCAGCCATGCTCCTCGTCATCAAGGCCATTATCCCTAGTCCCCCAGTTCTTAATGTTGAGGCCCTCCACTATCCTACATGTAATAATACCATCTCCTATCATCCTGTGTAATCAGTAGGACTGGGCCAGAGTCATTCTGCTTAACCAACTCTGGTTCATGAGTCAGCTACCTGTTAAGCCAAGCAGCGGGATGTCTGTGGAGCCTAGAGAGGGGAATATGTATAGGCTCCTAACCCCTAGAGCCTTCCAAGTTTAGACAGTAAGTCCCTTCTCAAGATGGTTCCTTGCCATAATACACTGGTGTTGATGTGAGATGTAAAATCATTTTCCAAAGCACAGCTACTGTACAGATTTCAGGTTACTTTAGTTAGGCTGGAAACCTGTGAAGATTGTGAATATTTCCAAAGGCTAAGATTTCCAGGAATGGTAGTGATAGAGTTTTTTGGGACTCATTCTTTCAATACTATCCCTGCAGAGGGAAATTTCCTTTCCCTCATCTGTGGAACAGAGCAGCAGAGACTGGAATCTTTTTATTTTCTATTATTTTTTCCTTATTATGCTGCTGTTCCAGGTCTCTGAATCTAACAGAGTTTATGTTTTTATCCTATTGATTTCCACTGTTGACTACACTCACCTCAAAATGTAGTCAGATACTGTTGTTTTGGTTCTTCTATGCAGAGGAGCAGGTGAGTTCTGTATGCTTGCTGCCCTTTCTAAGATTGTTCCCAGATATCAGATCATGTTTCTCAGAGTTATTATTAATCAGAGTTATCAGATGACACAAGCATAATGTAGAACTAAACATAGTGAGTTCACTCTGAAACATCAAGGCAGTGTTGAATAAATGAAGTCAGATCTAGGCACTTTTGCAAATGTGACAGAACCTATTTCATATGGAATTATGACCAGAAGTAGATACAATTATAATACAAAAACACACATACAAAGGAAAAATAAGAGCATAGCCTAGAATAGTGCCCCAGTCTGTGTCCAAACCCAAAGTCAACAGAAGGCACCAAAAGCTAACAGGATGACAATTCATAAGAAACCAGAATGTACTACTGAGTTTAGAAAAAATCCTTTTTCTTGGGTAGCAATAGTGGCTTCCATTGTTAATCTAGAAATCTACCAGTAGGCATAATTTCTTGGATTTTTTCTTCCTCCCTTCATGTCTGATTAGTATTATATAATATTGTGTGACTTGTTATTTTGCTGACATACATGAAATTATAAAGTTATTTCATCAAATATTCACTGTTCTTTTGGATAATTTTCTAGGTAAACTCATTTAGGTACTAAAGAATTTAAAGAAAGGAAGGAAGAAAGGAAAAGGGATGGGAGAGATAGCCAGAGAGAAAGAGAGCTCCTATAAAAATTGTTATTCAATTAAGCTCAATATCATTTATTATTCTCTTTAAGAAAAGTGTCTTAAAGGTGTAGTGGAAGCACATTTGCAGTGCTCGTTGATTGGTAATTTGTGTTCACATGTTTAAATTTACTCTCATATTTTCAGTAACCCATCCTCAAAAAAGAAAAAAAAAATTCCTGTGTAAGTAACATACACAGTAAATTTTTTTCTGAGTTAACAGTCTAATTAGATGTGTTTGGCATTGATAAGATCTACATTTTCTTAAGTGGAAGAACAGACATTTCAATACCAATGTAGGAACTTGATATTTGTATTTTTCCTTGTGATATTTTAATTACCTTGATATTAATTTAGATCTATGTAGTTTTCTTTCATAATCTCTAAACTATTTAATATATAGTATAGTTAATTATAAAATGGGTAACTATTTAACCTTTATTTTTTAAAGAAATTAAACATGGAAACTTTACTTAGATCCTCTATGGCATTCGCTCATTAAGTCCCAAAGTTTCAATTCTGTAAATATTCCAACAAAATTGACACAGGTATATTAAAATAGGATGGAAACAATTATTTAGAGTTTATATATATCATTAATTAATATTATGTTATCATATTATGAAATAAATATATTGTCAATTAGTAATCATATTATAGGTTATATTCTATACATTTATAGGTTTCCATATCTGTGATGATGGGACAAAATGAGTTAAAAGGATCTAAGTAAAACCTGAATGAACCTTTCAAATAGCCCTTGACCACAACTTCGGTATACTCTGCAACTGTTACACATTTGTTAACTACTGGGTTGCAGGACTTTCAATTCAAAGTATGAGAGAGAGAAATTATGTATCTAAGGAATGTGGTAACTTAGAGGACTCTCAATGGTTAATTATTTTAACCATTTTATTTTAATGATGAAAACCAGAAATTAAACCACTTGACTTAATGGATCCTAAGAGACTAGAACACTGAATTTTTTACTTGTAAAAATTAAGGATTCAGTAATGGGCTTAATATGCAAGTACATAGTCCTATTCTATTAGGGATCACCACCAGAATTTATGAGTTAACATAAGACCCATGTGAGAAGAAGAAAAACTTTGATCACACACTATTCGTGGAGTTTTTTCTAACAAAAATAAAAGAGCGAAGCCCTTAAATATTGAAGTAAGCATTACAGATTATTTAGTTAGCTTTTTCATCTCTGTGATCAAAAGACCTTACAAGAACAACATAGAGAAGGGAAATTTTATTTTGGTGTACAGCTTTAGAGGTCTCATTCCACAGATGACTATTTCCAAAGCTCTGGGTCCAAAATGAGGCAGAACATTACAGCAAAAAGGCATGGTGGGGGAAAGCAACTCAGGAAATGGCAACAGGAAGTAGAGAGGGAGAGAGAGAGCTTCCATCACCAGGGACAAAATATAAACTCCAAGGAGATGCCCTCAGTTGCCTACTTCTTACAGCACACACTACCTGCATAGTTACCACTCAGTTAATTCATGTCAGTGGATTGATGCACTAAATAGGTTAAGTGTCTTAAAACCCAATCATTTCACCTCCAAACTCTTAAATTTTCTCACACATGAGTTTTTGGGGAAATACCTAATATATAAACATAACACAGATGATGCCAAGCAAATATGAGGATATTATCCTCCTGAAGCTTTTTGAATTTCACTTATAATGACGATTTCCCTCAAACAATATTATGATTTTCAATTGCAGAAATTATTTTCCTGAAAATATTTTGAGTGCATTTAGAAAATACTTGATAATTCCAATTCAAATCAATAAGATTTTAATTAATCACTTGTCCTTTCAGAAATTTCAAAACAATTTGAGATTAAAATTTTATACAGGCTTCAGCACATGAAATGTGCATTTATACTATCACATACTAAATATTCATCCAACCTAAATATATTTAATTTTCTGAGATTCAAGCCAATCAATAACAAATATGCCTTTTAAATATCTATGACTTCAAAATTTAGAAGTTTTACTCTTCTGGAGTTACTCATCTGGAGTTATTTTGAGGGGTAATATAAGTGTGCCTTGGAACCATTTGTTTGTCCTACTTATTTTATCTTCAGTTTATTACATTGATTCCTTTCCCTGGTTTTGCTTCTGGTTGTTTTATCATGACTTACAAATAATGATCTAGAGCTTTTTGTTTCACTTTGCCCAAATCTGACACTTTTACTAGTACCAAATGATAACTATAGTTAGCTAAATTTTCCTGAAGACTTGTAGAAGTGAAGAGAAATAATAGGGAGAAATTAAAAGAAACATAGGAAATATATTCAAACTTGGTATTAAACATCAAAACTTATCAAGCCCATTGACCATACCCAATGTGGAAAGTCTCTTCCAAGAGTTACTTTCCTCTTGTTTCTGATATTTTCTTCTTCCTGCACTATCTGTTACCTCTTCTTTGTTACCAAGTTCCTGAATGAAGAAATTTCCTGCCTGGACCTGTCCATATGATACCAAGCATTGGTTCATATTACAAGGGCCTCTCCAACATTATTTCAATAGTTATTTACTTTGAAGAACTTTATCTTGTACTCTGCATTTTAGACTTATTTTGGCAGACCTAATAATACATCAGATAAGACCCAGAAAGATCACCTCCTAAACAAAATACAATTTATCACAGCTATAAATTTTTCTTAAAAGTAGCATACAGAAAGGTACAAGTAAAGTTTCAGGACATTTTTATTTCCATAAGATGTTTAGAAGTTAGAATGTCACATCATTCAAGAGGAAAATAGTTACATATCTACAATAAAAAAAAAAAAATAAGAGATGCACCCATCCTTTTCCAACGATGATATAATGTAAATCCTGAAAATTATGATGAGATTAGAAATAATGACATCTCTCTTAGATGTTTTGATATTCCCTTATGTATTTATGTGCATTTAGAAAGAAATTCACAATTCTGAAATCACAGCAGAGAAATCCAAAACAAATATTCATTCACATATTTTTGACGGTATGTTTAATTAGACAAGAGTACAATCTTGAAAACAGGCTAGGCAGGGACCTTTGACAACAAGAAAAATCAAAAGAAAAGTGAGGGTATAGGATTAAATCAAGCTGTTTTACTTTGTACCCCATAATGAACTTATGTAAATAATTGAAATTTCTAGGATTTTAATTATTTTGTTATTTTTAAATTTAAATTTCATTGTGTCTATATTAAATTGGTGTGATTGAGTGGTATCCCTTTTAATATTCTAATTTTGACTCAATGAGTTTTTACTAAGAAGTGATTCTGTAACTGAGAAACTTATTGGGGCCATTATAGAGCCCTATAAACATTTGATGTACTGTCAAGTAGAATCAGAAAGTAAATTAATTATGTGTTGCTCAGAGGGCAAAACCCAGATCAATGGGTTAAGTTAGAGAGAAGCTGGATAGATTTCAGGAAGATAGTACAATATAGATTGGGCTCTGAATAGGAATCGAACACATTTTCCCAAGAAATGTTTGAATAGACATTTATGACCAATTGATATAAAAGTTGTAAGGTACTTTTGCACACAATAATTTTGAAGCTATAACTTACGTTATTCATTATTTTATTTTATTTTATTTTTTGCGGTACAGGAAATTGAACCCAGGGTTTTGCACCAGGCAAACTTTCTATCACTGAGCTAACCCCCAGTCCTTTAAGTATATTTTTGACCTTCTAAGCATTTCATAAGCAGAATATAAAAAATAGTGTAAATTTTACTTTTCATGCTTAAAATATGATGTTGAAATTTAATCATTAGTATTGTGTATTTGGTTCAAATTTATTACAATATGCACTTATCTTCTTAATTTGATCTTTATTTTGGTTCTTTATCCTCTTGATGTCATAAAAAATTAATTGGTCACTCATTACATCCAATTTCCCACTAAGCTTGGGATCCTTAGCAATTGTGATCACTATACCTATGCCATCTATGAGTTTACTCAGGAGAAGGACTTCAGAAAAATATCTGTGCTTGAATCGTATGTTCACCATTCAGCAGCTGTGTGCCTGAGATAATTTTTAAACCTTTTGTACTTGGGTTTTTCTCATCTATAAATTGTAGGGAAACGTGTAACTTAGCTATTTGTAGCAGTGAAATGACATAATTTGTTCAAGCCAATTATAATGGGATCAGGCTCATACTGAGTGCCCCAAAATGTTGGTAATAATATTTGATAATAGGTATTACTATCATCAATAGATATATTTGAAAGTTGCTTAAGAACAAAAAACAGGATTTTAAACTGTTTTCCAATTCTTCAGGAGTCTATACAAAAAGATGTGAGATTTATGTTGAAATATGAACATGTACATACATGGATGCATGAAAAAGAAAAATCACCTTTAAAGAAGAGCTCATTCCAATACTCCTCAAAGTATTTCATGAAATAGAAGAGGAGGGAACCCTCCCAAACTCGTTCTATGAAGCCAATATCACCCTGATACCTAAACCAGACAGAGACACATCGAGGAAAGAAAATTTCAGACCAATATCCTTAATGAACATCGAAGCAAAAATTCAAAACAAAATTTTAGCAAATCGCATACAAATATATATTAAAAAGATAGTGCACCACGATCAAGTGGGTTTTATCCCAGGGATGCAAGGTTGGTTCAACATTCGGAAATCAATAAATGTCATTCACCATATCAACAGACTTAAAGTTAAGAATTACATGATTATTTCAATAGATGCAGAAAAAGCATTCGATAAAATACAGCATCCCTTCATGCTCAAAACACTAGAAAAAATTGGGATAGTGGGAACATTCCTTAACATTATAAAGGCAATCTACGCTAAGCCCATGGCCAATATCATTCTAAATGGTGAAAAACTGAAAGCATTCCCCCTAAAAACTGGAACAAGGCACGGATGCCCTCTTTCACCACTTCTGTTCAACATCGTCCTTGAGACTCTAGCCAGAGCAATTAGACAAACCAAAGAAATTAAAGGGATACGAATTGGAAAAGAAGAACTCAAACTATCCCTGTTCACTGACGACATGATTATATATTTAGAGGAACCTGGAAATTCCACCAGAAAACTTTTAGAACTCATAAGTGAATTCAGTAAAGTAGCAGGTTACAAGATCAATGCTCATAAATCCAATGCATTTTTGTACATAAGTGATAAATCCTCAGAAAGAGAAGTTAGGAAAACTACCCAATTCACAATAGCATCGAAAAAAATAAAATATTTGGGAATCAATCTCACAAAAGAGGTGAAAGACCTCTACAATGAGAACTACAGAACACTAAAGAAAGAAATTAAAGAAAACCTTAGAAGATGGAAAGATCTCCCATGTTCCTGGATAGGCAGAATTAATATTGTCAAAATGACCATACTACCTAAAGTGCTATACAGATTCAATGCAATTCCAATTAAAATCCCAATGATGTACCTTGCAGAAATAGAGCAAGCAATTATGAAATTCATCTGGAAGAATAAAAAAACTAGAATAGCTAAAGCAATCCTCAGTAGCAAGAATGAAGCAGGGGGTATTGCAATACCAGATCTTCAACTCTACTACAAAGCAATAGTAACAAAAACGGCATGGTATTGGTACCAAAATAGACAGGTAGATCAATGGTACAGAATAGAGGACATGGACACAAACCCAAATAAATACAATTTTCTCATACTAGACAAAGGGTCCAAAAATATGCAGTGGAGAAAAGATAGCCTCTTCAACAAATGGTGCTGGGAAAACTGGAAAACCATATGCAACAGAATGAAATTAAACCCCTATCT
Source organism: Sciurus carolinensis (assembly GCF_902686445.1). Classification (NCBI taxonomy): domain Eukaryota; kingdom Metazoa; phylum Chordata; class Mammalia; order Rodentia; family Sciuridae; genus Sciurus; species Sciurus carolinensis. Next base: position 96,648,014 of record NC_062224.1, read on the forward strand.
CTCACCCTACACAAAACTCAGCTCAAAATGGATCAAGGACCTCGGAATCAGACCAGAGACCCTGCATCTTATAGAAGAAAATGTAGGTCCAAATCTTCAACTTGTTGGCTTAGGATCAGACTTCCTTAACAGGACTCCCATAGCACAAGAAATAAAAGCAAGAATCAACAACTGGGATAGATTCAAACTAAAAAGCTTTCTCTCAGCAAAGGAAACTATCAGCAATGTGAAGAGAGAGCCTACAGAGTGGGAGAATATCTTTGCCAACCATACCTCAGATAGAGCGCTAATTTCCAGAATCTATAAAGAACTCAAAAAACTGTACACGAAGAATACAAATAATCCAATCAACAAATGGGCTAAGGAAATGAACAGACAGTTCACAGAAGATGTACAAGCAATCAACAGATATATGAAAAAATGTTCAACATCCCTAGTAATAAGGGAAATGCAAATCAAAACTACCCTAAGATTTCATCTCACCCCAATTAGAACGGCGATTATCAAGAACACAAGCAACAATAGGTGTTGGCGAGGATGTGATGAAAAAGGAACACTCATACATTGCTGGTGGGGTTGCAAATTAGTGCAGCCATTCTGGAAAGCAGTATGGAGATTCCTCAGAAAGCTTGGAATGGAACCACCATTTGACCCAGCTATCCCACTCCTTGGCCTATACCCAAAGGACTTAAAATCAGCATACTACAGAGATACAGCCACATCAATGTTCATTGCTGCTCAATTCACCATAGCCAGATTGTGGAACCAACCTAGATGCCCATCAGTTGATGAATGGATAAAGAAACTGTGGCATATTTATACAACGGAATATTACTCCGCAATGAACAATGATAAAATTATGGCATTTGCAGGCAAATGGATGAAATTGGAGAATATCATGCTAAGTGAGATAAGCCAATCTCAAAAAACTAAAGGACGAATGATCTCGCTGATAAGTGGATTAGGACATATATTGGGGGGTGGGAGGGGTTAGCATTAGGTTTAGGGTTAGGTTTAGGGTTAGGGATAAGGAGTGTGGTAAGAATGAAGGAAAGAAGGACTGTATAGAGGGAAAAGAGGGGTGGGAGGGGTGGGGGGAAGGGAAAAAATAATGAATCAAACATCATTGCCCTATGTAAACGTATGATTACACAAATGGTATGCCTTGACTCTATGTACAAATAGAGAAACAACATGTATCCCATTTGTATACAATAATAATAATAATAAAAAAAAGAAACTGAACCAAAAAAACAAACAAAAAAAAATGAAAAATCAAATGACTGAAAAATCCCACAACACCAAAACTTGCCTAGATTAATGATATAGCCTTCAACAAATATCTTGCTAAATCAAGAAGCAAGTATTTAATTTGGATTCTGTTATGCATATATTCACAGAAGCATTATTTAGTTTACCCTTTTATGAAAAAAATAAAATAATAGTAGTAAAATAAAATGGTCTTTGGTGAAATAAAAGTAGTGTAAATAATCACAGTGAAAATATGATTTGCCCTTGATGTATGTAAAAAAATGTATTATCTTTCCAGTCGATCAGGGATTGCCCCCCCAAACAATGTGAAATGCATTAAGAGGCAAAGCAAAAAGAAGGGTCTATTATTTTCAGAGATTTTCAGTTTTCCTACTGGCATTCTACCAGAAGATATTCCTAAGTGCCAAGAGCCACAGCTTTGAGGTTGGCCACTGTAATTGCTGATAGCAACACACTGGAAAGAAGACCAGGTAGCCTGGAGTTCTCTTATGGAGCTTACTGGGGGAAGTTATCATAAAGGACAGATATGGTGGTTGATATGAGACAAACATAGGTTTTGTCTAACATATCACTTCAGTCAAATACAAGTTCTGTGGAAATGACCTGGAGTATCCTTGATAATGGACTCCTTGGATGGGTTAATTTGCTTCTTGGCACCCATATACCATACTTATTCCTCTTGCCCAGTAATAAAAAATGTAAGACACTGGACATGATGGTAAATGCCTGTAATCCCAGTTACTTGGAAGGCTAACGCAGAAGGATTGCCAAGTTCAAGGGTAGCCTGGGCAATATATGGAGATGTAGCTCAGTGGTAGAGCACTTATATAGCATGTGCAAGACTCTGGGTTCAATCCTGAGTCCTGAAAATTAATTAGTTAGTTAATTAATTAATTACAAAATGATATATTTTATAAGCAAATTCTTTTAGGAAGTTCACACACACATATATTTATTTCTTGTTTGATATTTGTTCATTTTAAAAATACTTTATTTGTGAACAGAAATGCACATATAGTTTAAAATGTAGCCATTTTAAAATTAGGTTGATAAAATTGGAAAATCATAGCTCAAAGTAGGGATGATATAAATATGTACTACCATAAATAGTAGTAAATAAATTATAATAAAATATACTGATAATTAAAAATAAGCCTATTATTAACAAGTAATAATAGACAATTAGACAACAATCATAACAAAATAAAAATGCTAATGATACACTGATAACAAATGGATTTTCCCTGAATTTACAAGGATTTCTGCTATTTACACATTGTTATTGTTTGAATATGAGGTGTCTCACAAAAGCTCTAGATTTAGAAACTGTGACCTAATCTGTTCATCCTCTTATGCATGGACTGGGTGGTAACTATAGGCAGATAAGTTTTGACCGGAAGAGGTGGGTCATTAGGGGCATGTCCTGGAATGATGCATCTTCCTTGTGGCCTTTTCCCACTCTCTCTGCTTCCTGATGCCACCAGGAGCTGAGCAGCCTTCCTCTGCTGGGCCCTTCCCTCATGATGTGTTGCCTTCCCTTGGCCCATAGCAAGGGACTTGTCCTTCAAGTAGTCTGAGAGCTCAAACCGTGAACCCCAAATAAAATTTTCCTTCTCTAAGTTGTTCTTGTCAGGTATTTTAGTTCACAGCAATGCAAAAGCTGACTAAAATACGTGTTTACAAAATGAAAGCAGCTTAATGATATTTTTAAACTCCACATTAGTTATAATGGGTTCCCTGCTGCACATAAAAGGCCCTAAATTTAATGACTCAAGTATATGTATGGACGATTTCTTGTTCATGTAAAAGAACTGTGCTGGTAATCTGCTACCTTCAATAGGTGGCTTCCATGTTTGCCCTGGACATGAATTGTTTCTACCCGCTGGAAGAGGACATGAGAATATAGAAGTCAAGATGAATATTTGTAACCTTATTGTACTGATTGTGCAGAAATAAATTTTACTTAAGCTTTCATATTTTATTTGAAACTCCATAAGCACTGAAAAAGATAAATTTATTCATATTATAATCTTTTGTTTTTATAACCTAAAAACTTTATTTTCAGATATTTGTTTATTGAGCTTGACACATTTAAAAAAATCTTATTCTCTTAAGGCAACCTAATGTTCTTAAGATACTATAATTTTTAAAAGCCATCAGTGCTGCTAATTTTTTTCTTCTTTCTTGCATCTCTTCTATTGTCAATTAAAATTGATTTGTTTCACTACAGTTATGACAAATAATCCTCAACACAATAATTGCCTTGTGATTACAAAACATTTTTTATATCTTACTGCATATGTATTAGAATCTATTACTTAAAATAATATGTGATATTTTAGAAATACTTGATAATAAACAGCAGTAAACATTATTGATGAAACTATTCAGATAAGATCCCTACTCTAACCCTCAGAGTAGCACATCAAATTTAGGCAAATGTTTCCAGAATAATATTCATGAAAATATGGAAATGGATGAAGTACTATAGTTCTCAGTGACTTATCAAAGTTCAATTTATTTTCCCAGGATAACTTCTTGTTTACTACTAATAACATTCAGGAATTTTTTAGGAGCTTAGGGTGAGGTTGCTGGCTCTTGATCATGTCTGTGTTATGTATAGGTGAGAGGCCCAGGTGATCTTAATCTCTAAAAGTATGATAGAGCACAATTTTGGAAATTGCCCCATTGTTTTTCACCCTGTTCATCTTTAAACTCCTTATTTAAAGTCCTCTTTCTCATTGTACTTTTCAGTTTTGAGACATTACATAAATTGTATAAACTATAGGTCATAAAAATGATCTTTCCTCCTTGTTACCTACCAAAGCAAATTCATATTTGTATTATAAAGAAGAACATGATTTGACTAGATCTAGCACCTTTTTCCAAATGTCTAATGCTCTTTCCACTTTTTGCACTGTGAAACAGGTTGAAAACAATTTCAATTGTTCTTAACCTGTCAATAGTAATAAGCAGTCATTTGTACTTATTTATTGTTGTGTAGAGTTTCTAGCTTTAATGTCAGCAGCCTGCTCTTCCGATAGTATATTTGGCTTCCTTCAACAACAATTTATTTATTGTCGGAGGAATTCAGGTTGTATAACTGTAGATATTTCTTTCAAAAAGCTAAGAATTTATCACTCAGCACTCTTAAGCATTCAAGCTGTGAAGCTGCAAAGGGATTTTCTCTTACAATATCTTATGTGTAACCAAAGGCTTTTTATTTGCAGTAATTATGCAGCTGTCTCATGATTCTGTCATGCTTGTCATGTTTGTCTTGCTTTCTTGTGTAATCTCAGTGACATGAATTATAATATTCAACCACACAGAACTGTTAAATAACCAGTCTTCATGCAGAGGGGAATAATTCTCATGTAAATATTCCACATTCTTTTAAGAATTCCTCTGAAGTACATACTATTTTAACTGCTAAATATTAAATCATGTGTTATTATTTTATTTACCTAGTTCAGTAACTATCATCACATAAAAAAAGAAAACTACCACAACATACTCCTACACTCAGGAAAATAATTGCAATAGTTAAGTTTTTTTCTTTCCTTTATAATGTTATGGTTCTTAATAAGCATTTCCCTTTCTCCCACTTGAGCACTGAATGTATCAACTATGAAAATAAATTCATCAATTTGATATCCCACATATTTGAGACTTTAAACTTTACATAATAAACTTTCTATTGTCTCTCTAGTTATGCTAAACAGAAAAAAATGAAAAGTATAAAAAAAGGTCAATGACTTGAGAAACAGATTCATGGATTCATTATATTATTATTCATTATATTATTATTCAATTTTCACTATTTAGGCCAGGTGTGTGAAAGAGATGTAATTATCATATATCACCATCTCAGTACCTCTATGCATTTCAGTTGGCACATAATCCAGACAGGTATATCTAAAATATATATTAAGTAAGAAGCTATTGATATAGCAAACATTTTGAATACATTCCCATTAAGACGGTTGATCCTCAAAGTATGATTTAGGTTTTATTTAATCTTTCTGATTTGTAAACAGAAATGAGTTAGATCACTTGCTATTTAAAAGATTTGATCAGGTTAAATGGGTCCATCAACATGAAGGAATTCATTACTGCTTGAAACATAATGAACAGGGCATCTTGGTTATTATCATTATCAAATAGTTAACAATCATACAATTGCAGAAGGAATGCAACTGTATCTGAAAATTCATTTTTATATGAGTGTCCATTGGGCTGGATAGCAGAAATTTAAATCCCATCAATTCGGGGTTCCTCTTCCCTTTCTTCGGAGTTGATTGAGAAGACTGTCATTATGTCTTATTTAAGATGATGTGGCTAACCATGTCTTCCTCAGGATCGCCATTCAAGCTGGAATCAAGAAGGTGTCTTCGTCATCACTCTTAGTTGATAAAAATCTTTCTATGATATTCCTCTTTTTCAGACACATTTCTTCAAGTTAGTCATCTTAAGTCAGTCACATCCATGTTTCCTACCATGAATGAGAAATATTATACATCTCTGTGGAGTATAGGAAGGCTTATCTGTCTTAACACAGGAAGCCATATATTATCTTGTTAGCAGGAAAAGATAGGAGCAAAAGCAATCTTTTACCTTATCATTTTTTTTTCTGAACTCTATTTGAAAATAGAGGACTGATCCTCTTCTTTTCTTTTCTTTTTTTCCTCCCTCTTTTTGATTCTGAAACCTATCACGAGTTTCTTTACCTTTCTGCATTTCCCAAACTTCTGTCAAATGTAAAAGGTACAGGGGAAATTTTCAGAATCAACTACTGTATATCTTAGAAATATATATTCTCCAGCATATCGATTCATAATATCTTTTATTACATTATGTGAAATACTTTTGATTTAAAGAGTGAGTTCCATGATCTTTAGTCATATTACTCCCAATATGACCAATATGACTTTTCAGTAGAGTTAAAAAATATCAACCTTTCATTAATTTAAAAGAAAATCATCTAATAATTGTACACCTTAATTTTTTTTTCCTGCCTGCAACTCACTCAGTAAGGTAAAGTAATGAAAGCTGTTGTTCTTTACAGATAAGTGAGATATGGAATGAAATAAATGACTTTACATATGATGTAATCATTATAGGGAAGAATGACAAGTCAGGAGCATGCTCCAGCCTCATAATTCAAAGTTCAACTGCAGAAAACACCTTTGCAAGATTTGATCCTGATATATTTTTTTGTTTTTAATTTTTTAAACAAGAGAAATAAGATGAGGGCCCATTGTAACAGGTATAACTACTCTCACTCTTGTCACCAGACACAGGATAAACCTTCAGCCCATGGGTGCAGTTCCCTGAAAAGCAGATTGGGAGACTGGGTTACATAGGTATGACAGTAAGTAAGCACCTACCTAATAAGAACTTGACAGGATAAACGCTTGAGATAAATTGTTTTCCCTAGCCAAATTCCTCCAAACAAGTGAAGGGGAAATTAGAACAAGTCAAAATATTGAGACTGAGGTAAGGATATTTTAGAAATGAAAGTCTCAAACCATGGGTATTAGCATTCTCATTACATGTTTAAAATACTGAGACTATTAAATAAAACTGAATAAAATGAGAATGGAGATGGGAGTTGAGTAGGTAATGAAGAAAGGTGGATCTTAGAAAGTAAGGCATGAACAGGTATTATATTAATTACAAACATGAAAGGTAGGATCATTTTACCAAGCTTTAAAGTTAAACTTAAAAAGTCAATTTGAGCATACCTTCCCTTGTTCCATTTGTTACCAAGAGAACAAGGAAATGTGTATACCTTCTTTGTTTCTTTTCTCTGAATACCATTTTCATTAATTCATTCAGATATATATTGAAGAATTATATACCAGTCTTTGTCCTCAGGACCAATTATGCTTACACATGAATCTGGCTTCAGCTAGGAAGGAAATCAATATGTGACAGATAAACTATTTTTAACACAAGTAACATGAATAGAGATAGCAATCAGTTGTAGCAACAGATTACAGAGATGAATAATTTTGCCCAATGAAACCAGTAAAGATGTCACCAAGAAAGAGTTAAGGTTAAAATCTTACACTGTAAGTATGAGGTAATTAACCAAAATAATGAACAGGGAATTTAGGTTGGGAAACAACTCAGGTAAAGGTGTTAATTATGAAAACAATTTAGTGCTATATCTGCAAAATTACAATAGTTCAATGTGATTTTTTTCAACGAGATTTTCTTAAGAATTGTGAAACTAACAAATAAGAGAGGGCATAGTTAAAAATTTCACTGGAAAGGGAATCCTGACAATAAGATAGGTCATTGGATATCATACCTAGTGTCCAAAGTAAAGGGACATCAGCATTTTCCCTGAGGCAGGAGAGAAGAAGGGGCACATGGAATCTATTGCAGAGAATTTGAGAAACAAAGATAAGGAATTTGAAGGACTTTATTCTTGATGTCTAGATTTCTGCCTTGAAGTTAGAGGCAAGGCCCATCTGTGGATAGTGTAGAAGCTCTGTGGAGGTTAAAATGAATGGCAAAACCTTGGCATAGCTTCCCCTGGGAATGGTTTATTCTGAGACAGGTGTAAGTAATGCCAGCTTCATCCATTTTTAACCTAAGACCTGCAACAATTATGTGTCCTAATTTTTCTAAAAAAAAAAAAAAGAAAAAGATGTTGCCAAGAGCAAATGACTTTCTGGAAAGCAGGATACACTAGACATATTCAGCATAACAAAATTAATCAAATCATTACAAAAACTGATAGTGTTTTATAATTGCCCTTTTTGTTTTGCTTAGCTTGAAAATATTTCAGAATGCTTAAATTGGTGCATTCAAACTCATTTGGTGTAACTCCAACAATTCTTACACAACTTACATTCAGGAAGAATATTACTATTGATATATTTTTGCCAAGAAGTGCAATGGAGTTTGAATTTTACAGGTCTGACAAGTATCTGCAACCCTTAGGCTTTATATCACTGAGGTTGTCAGAATTTACGAAAATTATTGATCTTAGGTGGGAGATTCAATGAAACAGTTTATATTCACTATCTTCATGTCCTCTGTATACAATCACAACTTATCCTCACTGCTACTTTTGAAATAATAAATCTTTCCAGGGTCAGTAGTGCCTTACTCTTGTTCAAACCCAAGGACTTTGTATCACAGAATAACAAGTAATAGAACAGTCTCTGTAGCCAAACAGATCAGGCTCAATTCTAACTCAACCACATAATAACCAGTGTAACCTTGGACAAGGAATGGAATTCCTCCATGCCTAGTTTGCTCATCTCTAAAGCAAAATAAATAATTGAATCTACCTCATTGGATTGTAAGCATATCTGTGATACATTACATTGGCTACTGTAATGAAACCCTCAAGTTTCAGTGACAAATGCAGTCAACCATTTCTGGCCTTCATGACAACACAATATTCCTTTTGCTGGTCTGCAGAGATGTGGTTGATAGGCCATTTATTCAATCATCTGGGTCCCCAAGTTGCTGATAGCTTTGTTATCTTCAGTTATGTTGATGCCCAGATATTGGTGGGGATTAATGATGGAAGATGAATCAAGAGAAGTTTTCATGCATCGTGCTTGGGATGGTTCTCATTGTTTCCATCAGTCAATTTCAACAATATGGTGGCTGGAAAATGTTTTTTTTTTTTGTTTGTTCAAGAAGAAGAGGGAATAGGATTGATGATTAATTATTAATTTCTGTAAAACTTCACCATGCTGGACATCAAGACAATCTCCCTTGTAAATATAAAATATACTTAGGCTACTCAATTGGAGACAAAACAATGTTCCATCTATCTATTGTATCCAAGATCTCTAGGTCTATCAGAGTTCTTTCCATTAATTCTGGATTAATTTCTCAGAGTCTAGAAACCAGTGAACTAAAGGACATGTTCTCCAACATGGAAATAGAAAAACCACAATGAAATCTCATATGTAGAAGAGGGAATAATAAAAGATGTACAATTATCAATCAAAATATATTATACAATCCTGGTAGACATGCTGAAAATTTTTTACCTTAGGGATGGGGAGACTCCTTGATTAGACTGGCTCTGCTCTCTGTGTGGAAATTAAATTGTCTGGTGTTCTCTGTGGTCTTTGACTTCTCCCCTTTGAGGATTTTTTTTTTCCTATATTGATATCCATGGCCATATTTGCAATGGACATTAGGCAAAGTTTCCTCCTTAGAAACACCTCAGCCTCTTGTTTATCCTACTTTGGATTTCGAGGACTATTTTAATGTTTAAGCAGTTAAAGATTTTTAAGTTTTAAATAGTTAAAAGTTTCCTCATGATTATTGTTTTCTTTGATCTGGTTTATGACTTTCTTGTCAATATTGTTTCTTTGAAAACTCTTATGTTTTTATTACATTTGCATCTAGTGCTATGTAATCTCACTAAGCTTTTTTTCTTCTCTGGAGTGATAGTTCTCAGTATCTGCTTTACTTGTGGTTTTGCCCCACGGCTTTCTTTTTCTCAAATAATCAAACTTTCTAGAGACTGCCTGGGTGCAGTACATGGAGGATTGTGTTGGATATTTGTCTAAGAGAGACTGGGCATGGTAGACTCATTTCCATTCATAATCTATTAGCTGGGACTCCATTATATAGCCACATTTACTTCAAGAGAGAAGGAGAAATGATGCCTAATGTGTGCTTAGGAAAAAAAAAAAAAAGGAGATGGAATTGATGATCAGCGCCATGAAGACTTGGTGAATAAAAACATGTATCATATTTGGAAGAAACCATGGAATAGAGTGTTTAATTAATATTTCCAGTTATTATTTTGCTACTTTGTGAAATATGACCAAAGTTAATACTTATCTTCCAAGGTTTTATTCCCAGTTTCCAGTGTAATCCTTGGAAAATTTCATAGCTTTGTTTCCATTCTTTTACCTGTCTTCACCTTAAATGAACAATCCTCTTACTGCTTTGTTTTTCTGTCACTTTTATTCTTAATTTTATTTCTTTTTAGGTCATCATTTACCTCACATAACTTTCACTACAACTCATAGTGATGTTTCTGAAGAATGTAGGTTGATTCCTGACTTACCTCTGAACTCCAGAAAAAATTCCAGATTATGTGGTGGCTACGTCCTGTGAGACATTCCCAAGCCCTCAGGCTCACTGTGTGACCAAATCTACACATTGCATTAAAAACTTACATTCTGTCTTGTCCTATATTAGCATTATCTTCATAAATTCTTAGAATAGCATATCAGAATTTTCTCCTATTTCTATTTTTACGTATCTGCAGGGTATTATTGGTAAATTTGATAGATTCAAATACATAATGTTTTTTTCCTATTTAGCAGTAAGATAGAAGATAGAATTCAGTGATAATTTAAGCTTTATACCAATACAGCTTTCATTCAAGGTCAGAGGACATACTCACCGAGAAAGTAATATGGTAGTGGTATCATGGAGAGAATTTATTCACTTCTTTATTTTCTCTCATTTTAGATAATCATTTATTTCCTTTTTTTTTTTTCTATTCCACATGTGGTTTTATTTTACTTACCTGTTATTTGGTTTATTAAAAGAGATCCTAGCAAGTCTTCCTTCCTGTAAATGTCTAGACCCTATATTTCATCCTTCAAGAGTCACTTTGAGCCAGTGCTGTCCATCTCGTTACTCAAGTCACTTTATCTCTGCTCTTCTCTTAGATGTTAATGTGCTACTTCTTTCCTACAGCACTTCTCTTTAATCTCATCCCTACCTCAGCTTTTTCCCCCATGCTTTCTGGATTTGAAATTCATAATAAGTAAACTTCCCTCAATGATCTTTACTTCCTTGACTTCTGGCTTTCCATTGAAGCTATTTGTATCCAAACGAAAAGAGAATGCTATTCTCACACACCCTTTCTTTCCTTAAATTCACTCTTACACCACTACCATATTATTACTTCTTCGGGATACATCCTCTGTCCTTAAATGAAATGCTTTGCTGGTATAAAGCTGCAATCATCACTGAATTCTACCATCTGTCCATTCCACACCACTATAATCTACTGTCCTACAGATTATTTTATGACATTTCCCGAAGGTGCATTGCTTGACTCTCTTCAATCAAGTCTTGCCTATTATCTGGAGCTATTTCAAATATCCATTATATCACACCTACCACATACTAGTCTCTTAGTTTTTCTGCATTTTCATATTTAGTGAATTAGAACCTTCTTTTTACTTGAATGACTATTTTCTGGGTTACACCCTTCACTTCATCATGACCTACATGTACTTTATGTTTAAAATATTAAATTTAGTCACCAACTTTGTTATGAAAACATGAATTTTTTATTATGGAGAATGTTCACACTCTATTCTAGACTTTTTTTTTTTCTCAAAGATACCTCATGACATCTTACCTTAATTTCAATCATTCCCCTGATTTTCCATGACTGTATTTTTAAACTTTCTTCAAATTCATTACACTTGTGTGTGACATTCTTTTTCATTTCATTAATTCTTCAGTAACTTTTCTTATAGTTGATTCACTGTTAATACTTCCGTCACACTTGTTTATCTTTTCCTTTCACTCTGAACTTCTCAATTTTCATCTTGATGCCAGTGTGATCTTTCTTCAATGCAAACTTTATATTATTTCCCTGATTATAACTTCTTATCAAGAAAATGCTTTTTCATTGAGATCAAGATGAAGTCCATCAACCTGATTAAGAAGTCAGTACAGGTACTGCTCCTTGTCATTTGTTTTATCTCTTGCCCTTTTACATTCTCACTGTATTTTGATGAACATTTTTCTCCTTTCAATTCTAATAACATTAACAATTACCCTATACACATGTATGATTACACAAATGGTATGAATTTACATCATGCACCACCATAGAAATGAAAAGATGTACCTCATTTGTGTATGATGAAACAAAATGTAGTCTGTAAAAATAAAGAATAATTTAAAAAATACATGAATTAAAAAAAAAAGAAAAGGAAAAAAGTATTAACAATTAGCATACTCTCAGTTCTGGGACTTGTACATGTGCTTCCTTCTACTGGTAAGATGATTTCTGTATTTTGTAATTCTTGTTCATACATTGAAGTTCCTTATTTAGGAATCTATGTCAGTTTTCTGTTGCTTTAACAAGTTACCAAAACTTAGTGTGTTAACCTAACACTAATTTTATTATCTCACTCTTCGGTAGGTCAGGTCAGCGTAGGTCTTACTGGACTAAAATCAATACACTGTCAGTATTGCATTACTTCTGGAGGCTGAGGGAGAAAATCAGCCCTTGTTTTTTATACCTTCTGGAGATTACCCAAATTCTTGCCTAATGGCCCCATTTGTCCACCTTCAAGCTAGCAGAGTGAGACTGAGTCCTCATACTGCCATCTCTCTGATTCTGTTGATGCTTTCTTTCACTTCATTATTAACTTTGTTATTCATTTTGTAGTACTAGAGCTTGAACCCAGGGGTGGTCTACCACTGAGCTATATCCCCAGTCCTTTACATTTTATTTTACTTTACTTTTACATTTTAAGACAAGGTCTCACTGTTGCCCAGGCTGGCTTTGAACATGTGATTCTCTTGCCTCAGCCTCCCCAGTAGCTCGGAATATGGGCATGTGCCAATGTGCCTGGTTCTCCTCCACTTCAAGTGATACTTTTGACTATATTGGGTCTAACCAGCTAATAGAGGATAATTCCACTGGTTTAAAGTCAGTTGGTTAACAGTCTGAACCTCCCTTTGCCCTGTAACCTAAGATATTCAGAGAGCATGGGGAGAGAACGATTTGAAGGAGGGCTTGTTTCTGCCTCCCTTTACTCCCCAGTCTAGGTTGTTAGACTTCATATGTATTCCTAAAGATGCTTCCACTTCTGAACATTTAACAGCACTTATTACATTAATACTATAAAGCTTAAATATTTCTATCTCTACTGCTAGTCTGTAAACTATATGATGGCAGGGACTGTGTCTGTATTACTAATATATTCACTTTCATGCACCTATTAGTTCCTGATGAAAGAAGTGAAATGAATGAATGCATTATTCAGAGTCCCTAGATATAACTTTAGATGACTGGGTTAAGTCCAGGTTCTACCACGTTAAGAGCTAATTGGTATGAAAAACAGTTAATATCTCAAATCTCTGTTTCCTTATCTACAAAGTGCACGAAATATTATGTGCCCTTTTTACTTTCCCAAGATTATCAAATTAATAGCATGAACTAAAACATATAAAATATACTGTTAATTGTTGAGAATATTCATAAAAGTATAAAATAGGTGCTTTTAAAACACAAATTGAATCTCACTTCTTCCTTTCCCAAAGGACAAGCCATAATGATTAATCCAGAAAATAAATTTTATATTCTATAGTATTATATTAAGATCCCCCATCATCTGGTCTAAATTCATCTTCCTAAAACAATCACAATTCATCTGTCATAGTTGTATCTATTTTCCACTCCATTTAGATTATGCTCTATTCTTAAATCATGCCATATTTTGTTATTCTCTATAGAGACTTATGTTATTAAACTTTCTTGTATATTTTCCAAGTGTACTAGAATAGTTGGGGCATCTTCCAATTACATTCTCTAACTGAGCAACATTAATATTAACAGTAGGTACACCTCTATGTTATTTCAAATATTACATTCGTATCCAGTAATCTGTTTTGATCTTCATTATAGTTCTCTGAGTTTTCTTCAGCATGGTGCAAAAGAAAACTGATGTGATGACATTTCTAGAGTCTAGTTCCTTCCTTCCCAGAATTTTCCTTTCTCACCTTTCTCACTGTGTTTTTCAATAACCCTAAAGCCTTCAAATGTTACTTACTTTTAAAGATTTTGAAGATTTTATTTCCTTAGTTATTATTTTTTTGGGGGGGAGTGAGGAACTGGGAATTGAACTGGGACTGGCACTCAACCACTGAGCCACATCCCCAGCCCTATTTTGTATTTCATTAAGAGACAGAGTCTGACTGAGTTTCTTTGCACCTCAGCAGGCTGACTTTGAACTCATGATCCTCCTGTCTCAGCCTCCTGAGCCTCTGGGATTATAGGCGTGAGCCAATCCACCTGAATCCTTAATTATATCTTTCTCTGCATTTCCACAGTGTATCATTTGTGTATTTCCCAGATATTTTGTTTTTCATCAAAATTAAAGTTTTTTAATACAGTTTGATTCCTTATGGTTTGAATGTAGTTCTGTGGCATGATGCTCACCTAGCATGTGTGCCCTGGATTTCATCCCCATCTCCAGTTCAGCAAAACAACAAATATAATAATAATGATAATAATAATAATCTCCAGTGGTTTGAGTCCATAGTACAGTTCAGGGTCCTTAAAATATTCTTTTTTAAGTATCAAAATATCTGTCATAGTGGTTTTATGTATACAAGGCACTCATTGTAGTTAAAAATAAATTAAATAATTTAGTGAAAAGCATAGAGTCTTTAAGTCTCAGGAGGCTCCTAGCAAAGCTTCCAGCCATATTTTATTTTATAAAATTCCATTTGATGGACAAAAGTTCAGACAAGACATTTAAATACCTAACTCTAGTTTTTTCTTATTTTGATATAATTTGAAAAGTAGTTTACCAATTTTTTCATCAAGTAGCCACACAATAGAAGCAAAAAGCTGAAACAATAACAGACCATAGAAGTGAGAAATATCTGCTAGAATCTTGCCATTCTCAGTAGCTGTATATCTATATAATTTATTTTCTTCTTTAAACCTTATTTTTCTCATTTTTTAATAGGAAGAATCCAAATAGTTACTGCAAGTGTTGTTATAAAGATAAGAAAGCATAGAAAGCACTTAACACAGCATTTAATGTTCATTACTGTGGGTGATGGGATTATAAGAATAAGAAAATTATGCACACACAAAACTGGATACTGAAACTATACATTCAATGTGATTACTGTTCAAATATACATCAGATAGTCTGTAGTTTTAATTCTACATACCTAGCCTCACTTGCTGAATAAAGAAGGTAATGCTCCAACTAATATTTGGTACATCTTCTCTTACCACCTGACCACTTTCACATCGCCCTGCCTGTCATTCCCTACTGACTTCTGTTTCCCTTTCTCCATCCTGCATCATCTGTGCTATTTATTTAACTGTCATTTTAACTATTAACATGATATAAACACATCAGAATATGACTCTACCTAAATGTGTTGGTTTGATTTACTCCGCATTGTCAGCTCCTCTTGAAAGAGACATGAAAATCTATCCATCTCTACCTAGGTAATTAGTTAACTTTTTCATCTTATTTAATTTATAGTGCACCCAGATAGGTCCACCAATTTTTCCTCTTACTTCTTTTCGATGTTCATTGATGTAAAATACTTGTAATTTGTGGTCCTCATCTTAAAATGAGAAAAATATGAAACCAATTTATATATTAAAAAATCATTGTTCAGTGTAGAATTTGTATTTAGTAACATTAATGTTAGTTATTGCAAGGACATATTATTGAATTTGAAATACATGCTTAAAGGAAAATTGAATAAAGTGATTATCTTGCTCAAGCAACAAGGCACATATTCCCAGAATAGGTTACTGTACTCCAAGTTGGCAAAGATTCCCAAATAAGTGTTAGTGATTATGAAAGGAATAGCCCTTCACATATGATGTGGCATTTCAAAAAAAAAAAAAAAAACACCAAAAAAAACACCAACAAAAAACACTCATATCCTTAGCTGTCTCCTATTATCTGATGATAGAAAATGAGATTTAATTTAAGATGTGAGCTCAGTATCTCCCAGATTATTTCATTTAAGAAATTTATGTGGCTCTTCTTTTCAAAACTATTGTACCTCTTGCTTTTGAAAGATCTCAGTAACTGTGGAAAGAATCTTTTCAGAAGACTGAGAATATTGAGGGGGGACAGAAAAAGTTCAATAAAGGGCACCAAAGAGCATACCTTAAGGTCTATTTCATTTCCTATTTTGAGGACCAAGGACAATTTTTGATATAACTGGATCCACAAATGAGGTGCTGTGAACGCTTGGGCAAGGCTGCTTTCTCCGTTTCAATTTTAGGGAAGAGTGGATATATTTAGGAGATCACTCTGAAGCATAAAGTGTCTTTTTTTTTCCCTCAAATACCTCTGGGATCATATAAATGTATTGTTAGAAGTTCTATATTTTGACTTCTCTTCACTCTTTGATGCTATTCCAAGATTTATTTTAGCGCCTCAAGATACATCCCCTTTACAGTATCTCTAAATATAGTTAATTTTCAACTATGTAGGAATTCTATAGCATTATATTCAGTTTTGTAAGAACACAATTTATAAAAATCATCCTTTTCTCTTAAGGTTTGGCACCACTTCAAATGTGATTAGTTACTTAAACATAAAGGTATTTTCATTATGATTTTCATCTATAAGGTGACCTTAAAAATAATCTTGAATTGTCCTGATAATTTTCATTTTAAATATTCTGTTCAATTAAGAGATAATATGCTTGGAATTTATATTCGGGAAATATGATTAACTTGTTCCTAGGCATATGAGTATTCATTGTATTGACATCTCCACATGGTTGTGTTGTTTTTAGTGTTTATAAATTTATTTTGATCTTTAGGAATAAAATACATTTATTTTGTCCCCCCAAAGTCTTTTTAGTCACAACTTTAATCTTTCATCTAGCTACCTAATTTATCCATTTAATCTATGCCTGTCTATTCATCTATTTTTCTACTACCTATCATCTCTTTCAGTGCCACCAAGTTTGTACTCTTATTTAACATAAAGGAACACATTAACTTCTGTGGTATTGAGAAAGTTTCTCTTTTGTTTATGTAAAACTGTCATGATATAAACTTTCTTTTTTAAAATTTTATATTTTTTTAGTTGTTGATGGACATTTATTTTATTAATTTATTTATATGCAGTACTGAGAATTGAACCCAGTGCCTCACACATGCTAGGCAAGCGCTTTACCACTGAGCCACAACCCCAGCTCAATATAAACTTTTGTAAAGAATAAATCAACCTTTATTCCTAAAATAAAACTAAATTAAATATATGACTTTCAGTAAGGTCTTTTTTCCCATATTCTGTGATCAACTTTTCATTCATATATTCAGTGAAGTCTTCCAACAGGTGTTATTCTTTCTCTTTTACTTCTATTCGTTTTGTTCCCAAACTTCTAACTCTCAATCATTATATTCTGCTGTCAAAACCTGTCTTTTTCAAGTTTTATCATGAACCTTCTTACATTCTACCTTTTAGTCAACTAGAATTAATCTTCGTTACATCGACACTCTCTGCATTTTCATTTATCCATGTCTGTGCCCAAGTCTTCCTCTTAGCCTTGAATGCTTTTCTGATATTTCTCATTTATGAAAATCCTTGTCAACTCTCAAGGCAAAGTTCAGAAGCATATCTTCTATGATGCTTTCCCTGATAATCAAGATTAAAATAAATGTCCCACCTTTTCAAACCACAGAAATTTATGATATAAGCTGATGAGAATTTGTGCTTGCTGTTTTAGTTCATTGGCAGTATCACTGGAATTCTGTCTTAAGCCAAGATTTAGGAGAAAAGTGCAAAATAAGGTTTTAAATGCAAAGTTATGAAGGTTTAAAATCAAGCATTAGAGTTAAAAATGGACTTACAAAGATAACAAGGAGATGTGAGGGACATTGACAAGAGTGTTTTCTTTACTTATCCGTTCTTTAAACTATTCAGTTCTTCAGCACGACGAAGGAATTAACATGCACTAGCAGGTATTCATTCAGCATTTATTCACTTAAATTACATTGCATCGAATGTAAAACTGCTGTTGTATAGTGCATCTTGGGAGTAATCTATTAATTCATTTTTGGTTTTTGCATTTTAGAAGACTTAGAGAAGAAAGATATATAAAATAAGTGATATTGATTTAGGGAGAAGGTGAGCAATAAAGATCTTTGAGTAAGAAAGTGGAAGTTCTAGGTATTTTCAAAAAGGAATGTTCTGCGATTATTAATGGACAGTGATGCTGGGGAACAAAAACAAGACTAAGTACATGGTGATAAAGGGATATACATTCTAATACGTGGCTATAACAAGGTCATAATATTGCATCAGGGTCTCCATAACTGGTGATCCTGATTTTGTGGGCAGTTCCTTTAGTTAGGTGCCATGCTAGACATTTTAATATTCTTTCATATTTTATTCCAGAAAGGGATTTTGGTTCATTTGGAGTATTATTTCAGTCAATTCTAGGCATATAGAAATATAATACCTTTGAAAAAAATTTTGTTGTGGTTGACTAACTCTTGATTTACTCTCTTGTTCACAAATTAATGCTCTCACAAAGTCTATATGCCTTATGGTGTGATATTTTCTATAAACGTGCAAATGACTTTTCAAGTTTTTCTTGGTAAACCCAAAGTCTAAATACAATAGAACAATTTCCATGTAATTAACTGCAAATGTTTGCACTCAATATATCATCCTCTTCCTTATTAATTTTTCCCATTATGGTTCTTTTTCATGGTTCTGAACAAGGAATTGTCCCATCATTATAACAGCAGTTTTGTTAAAAACAAAACAAAACAAAAATCCCACTAATCTGAGTTCCAATATAGTAAAATTCTATAAAACAAAAATAACAAAGAGAAAGTCATATACAAACACGTAGAGATTGGCTACCACTCCGTAGTTCCCAGCTAAAGTCCCTGAGAAAACTTCCACAAAACCTAGTAGTCAAAAATTTGAAAACCATCAACCTAGGAGACTAAAATAATATTAAAGAATAATTTTAGGAATTTATTTAATTTTTATTCTGAAGATTTATTTGGTGATTTAAATATTACTTTCATAACTAAGATTAATATTTTCAGAATAACATAAATTAGAATGAAAGTTAACTGCCCTGGGAATAATAATTTTCTAAGTGAAATGGAATAACTTCTTACAGAAATAACCTGGGAAATGAAAATGGATTTTCATTAAAATAATTCTTTGACAATTTGATCCTATTTCAAAAAATGTTTTCCTACTCTACGTGTATTATTACTGTGTAATGCAATGGACAGTGAAACAAAAAATGAGATTTGTGAAATAAAAGTCTTAAATAATGAGATTAATACCAGTCATTTAAAACACTCTCAATTTTATTTTTTAACTATACATAACATATATCACACTTCTCTGTACATATTTTTTTGGATCATATTCTTTTCATTTAAAAAATAATTGAAATCAACATAGTATTAGATTCACTTTCTTAACCATATTTAAGTGTACACCCCAGTGGTATTAAATATCTCCATATGTACCTAATCACTATCTATGTCCAGAAAACGGTTCGTTTTGCAAAACTGAAACTCTGTATTCATTCAATAATAAATCTTCAGTTCCCCACTACCCAGCCTCTGCTGATCACTATTCAACTTTCTTCCTGTACTATTTTGACTATTCTAGGTACCTCATAGACGTAGAACCATACAGTATTTTTCATTTGTGATAGGTTTATTTCACTTTGCATAATATCCTCAAGGTTCATCTGTACTTTAGAATGTGTACATAGCCCTTTGCCTTTTAAGACTGAATAATATTTTACTGTTTGTATATACCACATCTTGTTTATTCACTTATCTGGTGAGGAACATGTGAGTAGCTTCCACTATAAGGGTATTTTGAACAATGCTGTTACAAATATGGGTGTTATACATATTTTGTTGAGACTATGATTTCAATTATTTTGGACATATATGAGGAAGTAGAATTACTAGGTCATATGATAACTCTATTTTTAATTTTCAAGGTAATTTCTGCAATGGTGCAACCATTTGACATTCCCATTGGTAGAACACAAAAGTTCTAGTTTCTTTACACCCTCATTAACACTTTGTATTTCCTGGTTTTTATTTTGTTTTATTTGATGTTTTTCTTTTAGGATATGGTCATCTAAATTATTATTATGTGTTAAAACTTGGTTTTGATTTTCCATATCCTTAATGATTAGTGATGTTTAATTTCATTTTACATGCTTGCTGATTTTTTGTATATCTTTTCAGGAGACATGTCAGATCAAGGCCTTTTCCCATTTTAGAATTGGGTTGTCGATTTTTCTGTTTTGTTTTGATTATTTTCTGTTTTTGTTGAGTTGTGGGAATTCTTTATTTTATATATTAATGCCATATTATATTTGATTTGCTAATATTTTCTCAAATTCAATAGGATGTTTTTCACTATAGATTTTGTTATTTGATGCACGAAAATTTTAAATTTTGGTAGAGTTCATTGTATCAATTTTTACTCTTGTTTCTCGAGTCTGTGAATCAACTTTTGTCTATATCAATTCTATTTTTTCTTAATTATGACTTTTTTCTCTATTTTTGTATCCTTTGATATTTTTTGACTTTGTTTTGTAATTCTTTTCTTACTTTTATTACAGATTTATACCTAATTACTTCTCAATCTTTTGCAGGGGTTTCCAATGTAAACATTTGAGACTATAAATTTCATGCTTAGCAATACTTTATTTGTAGCCAGCAGTCATAATACATGGCAGGGTTCAGTTCTAAATATATATGTATTTTTATTTCTATTGTGCTTCCTTCTTTGAATTTCTAAAATTACTCTCTTGGTCGATGCATCTTATTGAAGTATTTCTAAATATATCTATTTAAAATATACATAATTTTTCTGAATTTATATTATATCTGTAATTTATGTCAATTGTCCTATTTTATGCATTAGATTTATGTCACTTTTCTATTATTTCCTTTAATTTTTTATTTAAAAATTTAGCATATTTATAATTCAGAAAATTTAACCAAGTGCATATAAATTTTAACATATATAGTGATGTTTTAAAACCTAATCCTTATTAATACTCTTCTGAAAATTCAAACACCTTAGAATTTTAAAATTCTATTTACTCCCCTTCTAAATTATGAGTTTACTATTTATATTTTATTCTTTATTAACAAAAAATTGATACAACCAAATACTTTTAAAGCTTATAATTTGCCATTCATGAAGGATTTTCTTCTTTGAGTGCTGAAATTCAGGACAGATGATTTTTCTTCTGTCTCCTCACAAGCAGTGGTTTTTTTAGGTTGCCCTTAAAGAATATATCAGGCTACTGAGGCCCCAGTTTTAGGTATAGGTGAGCACATGGGAAGAGTTAGGGGTCTCCAATGTCCCTGTTCCCTTCAGTGGATTTCTTCCTCTTTCCCCAGAGACATTCAAGGTCATAAAACTGATGTTCAAGTTTGTCTTAAGTTGGGCAAGTATCATCAGAGCAAGTTTTCTTGTTTTCATTTTTCTTTTCTATGTTTTAACTTTTTCAACTTTTTTTTTTCCCTCAAGAATTCTAATTTTCTTGCCAGTGGAAAATACTTCAAAAGGTTTTATTTTTTTAAATTTAATTTAATTTTTTTATTATTATTGTATACAAATGGGATACATGTTGTTTCTCTATTTGTACATGGAGTCAAGGCATACCATTTGTGTAATCATACATTTACATAGGGCAATGATGTTTGATTCATTATTTTTTTTTAGTCCAGCATTTAGTTAATTTCTATGAAAGAGACAATCTACCATCTAGATTTAAATGGAAACTTTGTTCATTATTTTTGTCTTTTTGTTACTGTATCAAAGTACAGATCTAAGGACAAGAGAAAAAAGGAAGCTACTTATACATACAGAAGCTTTTTGTTGTTGTTTTGTTATGTTTTAGAGATATGCAGTGCTTGGCATTATCAATGAGTAAAATCCACACTTTGAAAAAAAATTAAAAAGAAAAAATGAGACTTTAATCTCAGTAGAAATACCATTACACTTCAATAAAATTTAACTTACTTGAGTAAAATATGGCATTCCTTTATATTCACTGTCACTTATTAAGTGCATACATATACAAGGTTATTCATGTATACAGAGAGATCTAGGACCATGAAACATGAATAGTCCAAACTGCTACAAGATTTGGCTTATAATATTCTTGATTTTAAGGAAAAAGTGATATAAAAGGTAGCTCACTTCTTTATAGTGCATTGAATTGAAAAAAATCTAAAATGTTTTGATATATACTGCATGCTTTATTTTTTGTTTTAAGTTAAATTTATTTTAACTGGAATATAGAAACATCTTTTATAAAAATTAAAAATTAATATAAAAGTTAATTGGGTACCATGTGATATTCAAAACATGTATACATTGTGTTATGTACAAAATAGGTTAAACATATCCATCTCCTCAAGCATTTATTATTTGATCCATGTTACTTATTATGATTTGACTTTAGCTGTGGCATTTAAGCAAGCCCGATTAATCTGTGAAGTGACTAAATCCACTATTGCCTACAGAAATTTTTACACTCAGAAGAATTTAAGGAATCTGTGCTCTTCAGGACTATTCAGTTTTCCTGGAAATTATTTCTTGTTTGGAAAACTAGTATTATTAATTGGAACTTTTACTATTAAGCACAACTATAAAATTGAAACAATAGTAAAGATTGAGGTGAAATTTTATAGTTCTATCATTTATTTAACTATGCTATATTTTATGAATTTTATGCACAGGAATTGCCCCATCTACCCTTGCAGTGCAACATTTATGAAAGTCACTGTCCCAGCCTGTTCTCTTTAATTTTATTCTTGTGTCTAGCTGCATATTGCAATGACTTTACAATAAATTTGAATTTCTGTGCTAAAATGGGTGAGCCATCGCACAAAGAATTAAAAAGGAAAGAATCTAACCAACTACACTGTAGAGGTTTATTATATTACAAACTTTACTTTTAAACAAGTAGGTCAAGATCACTAAAATCATACCCCATTTCCCACCCTCATCTTTGTCTTTAATCCTACAAAGAATTTTATTACCTTGAAGGGTTAATATGTGTTTTTTACCAGATCAGATTACAAATACATATTCAAAAAATATTTTTTTTGTTGTTCTCTGAAGCATTTGTCTTTTTGATTCTTGGCCAACCTCATTTCAAAACCAGATTAACTCAATATCCTCCAAGATGGATTATGTACATTCAGAGTCTCCCTTCTAGTCCCAAAGCACCTCTTGACCTTCTCTTCAGACTCCTTAGATTGTGTCTTCCTCTTGCTAGAGGATAAAAGGATTTTTTGGTTCACATAATATCTCTGTTGGGCTGTACTGATTTATCGAATGTTTCCAATTAGGCAAGTATCCTAAACTATATTTTATTTTCATCATCTGTACAACAGTGATGATAATAATTACACATGCCTTACAGAGTTATTGTGAATCATTAATGAGAAAGAGATAGACAGTTGTGGTTGATTACAGTATCATTATTTTCAAAGGTATAAGTGGAATGTTGTCGAAAAGTATAAAACTATATTTTACTGTTATAAGCATTTACATTGTGATACAATGCTATAGGAGAATTTTCAATATGTAGTTCTTTGTAAAATAGTGAGTCACATATTAGCTATATTGAAATATGTTTAATCTCAGTTTATTGTTTAAATTTTCTTCTATACAGTTATATAATTTAAAGAATGAACTCTGAAAATTGATAATTTTATGTGTAAGTGCTTGGTTTTGTAACATAGAAAATTAAGAATCTAAATGATAAAATGATTTTTCAAGTTTATAAAGCAAGTTTGTAGCAGAAGTATAAAGGATGAAATTCTCCCTCTGCTTGGATTTCTACTTTGTAAACTTTTAAACCTTTTTTAATATGTAGTATTTCTCCTCCAGTAGATGACTACTTGCTAACTTTATGTGAATAGCTAATTGAAATTACTAACTCAAGAAAAATTAAATTATCTATGCTTTTTGTTGATTGTTAAATTTACTATTGTAGAGTCAGTTGCTTTTTAAAATACCTAGAGAGGAAAAGAAGATGCTTATTTTATCTAAGTCTATAATTAGAACTGAGTCATCTTACATTGACGGGGCAATTACCGGCAATTTTCCAATTTGCCAGATTTTCACATATATCACATGAATAATTGAATAATGAGAATGAGCCAAATCTAGGGTGGTTAATTTTAGTTGGGTGAATTCAATGCCATCTGGACTTCTGGCTTTACTAACTTTTAATTGACCTAGTTCTTTCAGAAGAGTTCTAATTCCTAATTTATAAAATAGTTATTCGAGCTCTAATGAGAATGAGTAAAACCATTTGTTATAATATTTAATTGCAACTTATTAAAACTAAATAAATAAAATAAATAACTGATGTTAAAAGCTCATTTATTTCAGTACCCATTTAAATTAAGCAACAATGTAGCTTGATTTCTTAATATTCAGTTTATATTTGTCCACTCACTTCTTTTTCAGTCTTTATTGATTAGTGCTTCTGTATCATCTATTGTCAGCCATCTGATTGGAATACCATTTATGAAAAGCATGGTTACCTTCAACTTTACAGCCACCCAACCACCATTGGAATTATTGCTTTCTTATGAAATACATTAGTTAAATTACCATCAGAAGAGTCATACCATTTAACTTATGTTTATGTGGATATCAAAATATTAATGTTTCTAAAATATTTAATTTTAATTATTCTTTGGAGAACATCTTGGCATGATCTTCTTATTAAATTAAAAATAAAATTTAATTTCCATCTGCTGCTATATGCTCAAAATTGGAAAATTAAAATATGCTATCTAATTATAAGTGTTATCCTTATGTCCTCCATAACTATAAAATAATGCCTTGGGATCCCCAAACCCATTTTGAGGTGATATGCCAATTTATTTTAAATGCTAAATTTTAACTTAATATTTCTCTGCATTAAATATTTCTTACTGCACTAAAAACCACAGATAAAATTCTATACATTAAAAATTATTTTATTTGCATCATTAGTTGTATTTTCTAATAAGAATGTTTAATAATATTCAGCAGATAGAAGCTGAACAATATTTTCTGAATTGCAAAAAAAGCTTGCATAAGACTTAAAAGTATACACTACTAAAAATTACTTTTAATTAAACTTGGTAATCCTGTGTTTGTTGTCTATTTCTCACAGTTATAGCTTGGACAACTTCCACAACCAGTCTCACATGTGAGAGGCATGAGAATTTCTTAAATGTGAAAAAAATAAGTAAGCATGGCAACATGTGTTACACAAAATATTTACAAGGAGCAATTTAGGAAAAACTGTAGTGAGTTGGAAAGTCAGGCAAAATACAAATAATTGTGTGTCACTGAAGGGCACTGAGCACTATAAAGTGACAGCTCACAGGAACCCAAAATCATAATGCTGAACAGGGAAGGCAGCTGGTTTTATTTTTATTTTTTCATTTGTTGTAACTGGTTTTTGGATTATTCTTTGCCATAGACTTAATTTTTTAGTATAATATGATTATTTTTCTGTGTAAGACAACTTCTATTACAATACTACATCATTTCAAAAACAACTTCTGGTTCAAATTAAAAAAATATCCAACTCCAAAACTGAACTCTCATGTAAACAGTGTTCTTTTGGGTGATAATGATGAGTCAATGTAGGTTTATGAGTTATGATAAATGTACCAGGATGGAGATACTGGTGATGGGGGAACTGTGTGTATATGGAGGTAGGCTGCATATGTGCTAATTCTGTACCTTCTTCTCTATATTACTTAGAGCCCAAAATGTCTATGAAAAATAAAATCTACTTCATAAAACAAAACGATAACAAAAAAAAAAAAAAACAAAACAAAATAGAACTGTGTGTAATGAAGATATCATCAAAACATTTTCAACATATGGTTATATTTATAAAGGGATTCATATAATATGATATAATTTAATATACATATAATTGTACCTAAGAGTCTATTAGGAGAAAATGTTTCTATATATTTGTGTATATATATAATATATATGTATATAATTAAATTATAAATGTTATTAGAAAATTCTTGATTTTACTTTTCATATTTTATCCCAGCAAAATCCTTTTTCTATACAACCATGTGATGTTTCTGCATATTCTCAAGAACCCTAATCTTAAGTGAATATACTCTTTCTCTTAAATTACACCAATTTTCCTTAGTACATTAAATTTTATATGTAATTGCAAAGAGGTAGTTTTTTCTTCCTGACTTCATTTTCTCATCAATTTCTGTCATAATTTTGTGTATTCCAGACTCTAAAAAACTGTTCTATATTGGACACATTTTTCTATGTTCATTCCATGGTCAGAAAAATGTATACAATTTGCCAAAAAGATTTTTAACTTACTCTCTTTCTTAGAAACCTGTATTATAACTTAAGCACACCCCTTTCTATTTTATAGGATGGTTAGCCCCATAGCAGTGTTGTGAATTTTAAGTGGCTATTACAGTTTTACTATCCTTTATAAAACAATAGGTATTAATTTTAAAATATTAGTATTGTTATAGTAGTTAATTTCTACTTTCAAGAAAATGAATTTAATACAGTTTTTTTCTATGTGTGCACATATAATTATAAACCTTTATGTTATATATAAGACACAACTATGGCTGCTTTAAAAAGTACAGAGCATTTTAAAGAAATTTTTAAGCCAAAGTAAAGACAGGAGATGAACTATGAAGATTTCGTGTTAATTTTCTTTGTCTGGGGGAATCGGTGGTCTGAGAATTGAATCCAGTGTGTTTTCCATGCTAACAACATGCTCTAGCACTAAGCTCCGCTCCAGCCCATTTGGATTTTCTCTTTGCCCCACAGATCCCAGATTTGGAACTCAAAAAGTGAGCAACCTGGAAAGGCCTACAAAATGTAGAAAAATAAACAAGCAATAAT
Source organism: Sciurus carolinensis (assembly GCF_902686445.1). NCBI lineage: Eukaryota > Metazoa > Chordata > Mammalia > Rodentia > Sciuridae > Sciurus > Sciurus carolinensis. The sequence goes on from NC_062224.1 coordinate 96,674,980, forward strand.
AAAAACAAACAACAAACAAAAACTTAAGTTGGAGTCTGCCGTCTCTAACCATAAGACCAAGAGAGGTAGAATGTAGCAAGTTTTAAAATTTTTAAAAAATTAGTTCAAAGCCTCTTTTCTCTAGGCAAAGACCTCAGAAAAGAATCACTGTTCTCTTTCCTACGTACACAAACAAAGCTAGGTGCCAGGTTGAACTGAATGACCCAAGCTACAATTCAGCAGTGCCAGGATGGGCCAGCTGAGTAAGGATCCTGGACTTTCTTTCTCTCTGAATGAAGAACCTCCTTCTTTCACAATCTCAATGGAAACGATATACGGAACCTTAATTTCAACCCTTATCCAGCAGTAACCAGGTACCTCTAGGGAATAGTATCACAGGAGTCCACATAGACAGACTTTTAACCACCCAAGTTCCCCATGATGTGAATAGGATGTGGAGAGCCACGTACTGCAGATAATATTACTCTTAATGACAGCAAAAGTGTAATGTCAGTCAAAACCTAGTGCAGAGGTGGAACTCCCACGCTCAAGGAGCTCCTCCCCTGGCCGAGTATTGATGGAGGCTGAGTAGCGAGCTGACTTGTACTTGCACCTGGAATTAATGCAGGAACGTGATCCCTTCTACATTCTGTGTCAAGGGAGACCAGCTAAAGTAAATGAATTAAATGAGGACCAGTGCCTTATAACTTTGTTTCCAAAATGTCCATTTTAGGTAAAAGTCAATTATCTTACCAAAGAGAATAAAAATCTAAAGTAAAACAAAAGCAATGAATAGATGAGAGTACTGAGATTGCAGATGCAGAATTATCTGAAAAAGATTTAAAGCAGATATCATAAAGTGTCATTGTACATTTTTGACCATCTCTAAACAAATGGGAAAAATAGAAAGTGTCACCAAAAAAAAAAAAAAAAAAAAAAAAAATGAAAAGAACCAAACAGAAATTTTAGACCTGAAAACTAAAAAATGGGGCATAAAATTCTATGGATAGAATCAACAGCAAAATGGCAGAGAAAGAGGAAAAATTACATGAAGTCGAAAGAAAAAACAAAAGAAATTACTCAATCTCAGTTTCAGAGAAAAAATACATTGCAAAATAAAAAAATATATATACCATCAAATAAAAAGAAAGCAATGAAAAGAGCCTTGGGTAATTGTGGGACTCTAGGAAATATTGCATATTTGTGTGATTGGAATCCTGGACAAAGATGAGATAGAGGATGAAGGTAAAAAACAATCAAAGAAATAATGTCTAAAATCTTCCAAGTTTGATAATATACATAAACTTGCTGCTCCAAGATGCTGAACAAAAACCCAATAGCATAAAGTCAAAGGAACAAACACTAAATTACATACATCATCATCAAATGTGTGCAGAACAAAGAGAAAAAAAAAATTCAAGTTAGGAGGAAAAAAAGATTCTTCCTCTCACTTCCACCTGAACCCCAACAACCTCTGCCCCAGTACTGACAATTGAATCTAGGTAGTCCACAGGCAAGATAGATTATGTTTTACCTAAAAGAGAAAATTAACTCTAATGGAATGGATTTATCATCAGAAACAATGAAAGGCATAGGAAGTCACATAACATTTTAAAATGCAGAGAGAATTGACAACACAGAGTTCAATATTCAGAAAATAATATTCTTTAGGAAAAGAAGGGAAATGAAGAAATGCTTAAATTATGGAAAAATAAAGTTAGAAGAAGACTTATCCTAAAACAAGGGGTAAAGGAAGTTCTCTACAAAAAAAAGAGAGAGAGAGTGATAAAAGAGGAAATTATGACATATATGGAAGAAATAAAAATGGAAAATGGTAAAAGTAAAGTTATGAGTTAAGACAGATGAAGTAAAAATGTTACACTATCTTTATGATTAAAATGAACTTAAAAGAAATATATAAGAATTATATTATAAATAATGGAAATAAAAATTTCAGTGAGATAAGCTTTCTACTGAAACTGGTAGAATATTGACTTCCATAGACTACAATTATTTATGTATATAAAGTGCAGGACATAAAATCTAACAATAAAAATATTAAAAGGGATACAGCCAACATTACTATAGATCAAAATGAAAATTTAAAAAATATTCAAGTAGTTCATAGATATATAGGAAAAAGAAAATAAAAACAAGAATAAGAGGGAAAATAAAATAATTTTTTCATAATTACTCTAATTTTGTTTTTTTTATTTTATTTTATTTTATTTTATTTTTTATTGTGAACAAATGGGATACATGTTCTTTCTCTGTTTGTACATAGAGTAAAGTCATACCATTTGTGTAATCATACGTTTACATAGGGTGATGTTGGTTGATTCATTCTGTTATTTTTTCCCCTTCCCCCCACCCCTCCCATCCCTCTTTTCCCTCTATACAGTCCTTCCTTCCCCCATTCTTGCCCCCCTCCCTAACCCTCACTCTAACCCTAAAACTAACCCCTCCCACGCCCCATTATGTATCATCATCCACTTATCAGCGAGATCATTCTTCCTTTGGTTTTTTGAGATTGGCTTATCTCACTTAGCATGATATTCTCCAATTTCGTCCATTTGCTTGCAAATGCCATAATTTTATCATTCTTTATGGCTGAGTAATATTCCATTGTATATATATGCCACAGTTTCTTTATCCATTCATCAACTGAAGGGCATCTAGGTTGGTTCCACAATCTGGCTATGGTGAATTGAGCAGCAATGAACATTGATGTGGCTGTATCTCTGTAGTATGCTGATTTTAAGTCCTTTGGGTATAGGCCAAGGAGTGGGATAGCTGGGTCAAATGGTAGTTCCATTCCAAGTTTTTTAAGGAATCTCCATACTGCCTTCCAGAGTGGTTGCACTAATTTGCAACCCCACCAGCAATGTATGAGTGTTCCTTTTTCCCCACATCCTCACCAACACCTGTTGTTGCTTGTGTTCTTGATAATCGCCATTCTGATTGGGGTGAGATGGAATCTTAGGGTGGTTTTGATTTGCATTTCTTTTATTACTAGAGATGTTGAACATTTTTCCATATGTTTGTTGATTGTTTGTAGGTCTTCTTCTGTGAAGTGTCTGTTCATTTCCTTAGACCATTTGTCGATTGGATTATTTGTAGTCTTGGTGTTGAGTTTTTTGAGTTCTTTATAGATTCTGGAGATTAGTGCTCTATCTGAAGTATGATTGGCAAAGGTTTTCTCCCACTCTGTAGGCTCTTTCTTCACATTGCTGATAGTTTCCTTTGCTGAGAGAAAGCTTTTTAGTTTGAATCTATCCCAATTGTTGATTCTTGCTTTTATTTCTTGTGCTATGGGAGTCCTGTTGAGAAAGTCTGGTTCTAAGCCGACATGTTGAAGATCTGGACCTACTTTTTCTTCTATAAGATGCAGGGTCTCTGGTCTGATTCCGAGGTCCTTAATCCATTTTGAGTTTAGTTTTGTGCACGGTGAGAGATATGGGTTTATTTTCATTTTGTTGCATATGGATTTCCAATTTTCCCAGCATCATTTACTGAAGAGGCTGTCTTTTCTCCATTGCATATTTTTGGCCCCTTTGTCTAGTATGAGGAAATTATATTTGTTTGGGTTGTGTCCGTGTCCTCTATTCTGTACCATTGATCTACCTGTCTATTTTGGTACCAATACCATGCCGTTTTTGTTACTATTGCTTTGTAGTACAGTTGAAGTTCGGGTATTGCAATACCCCCTGCTTCATTTTTCCTGCGAAGGATTGCTTTAGCAATTCTGGATTTCTTATTCTTCCAGATGAATTTCATGATTGTTTGTTCTACTTCTGTAAGGTACATCGTTGGGATTTTAATTGGAATTGCATTGAATCTGTATAGTACTTTTGGTAGTATGGCCATTTTGACAATATTAATTCTGCCTATCCAGGAACATGGGAGATCTTTCCATCTTCTAAGGTGTTCCTTAATTTCTTTCTTTAGTGTTCTGTAGTTCTCATTGTAGAGGTCTTTCACCTCTTTTGTGAGATTGATTCCCAAGTATTTTATTTTTTTCGAGGCTATTGTGAATGGAGTAGTTTTCCTAACTTCTCTTTCTGAAGATTCATCACTTATGTATAAAAATGCATTGGATTTATGAGCATTGATCTTGTATCCTGCTACTTTACTGAATTCACTTATGAGTTCTAAGAGTTTTCTGGTGGAATTTCCTGGTTCCTCTAAGTATATAATCATATCATCAGCAAATAGGGATAGTTTGAGTTCTTCTTTTCCAATTCGTATCCCTTTAATTTCTTTGGTCTGTCTAATTGCTCTGGCTAGAGTTTCAAGGACGATATTGAATAGGAGTGGTGAGAGAGGGCATCCCTGCCTTGTTCCAGATTTTAGGGGGAATACTTTCAGTTTTTCACCATTAAGAATAATATTAGCCATGGGCTTAGCATAGATGGCCTTTACAATGTTAAGGAACGTTCCCACTATCCCTATTTTTTCTAGTGTTTTGAGCATGAAGGGGTGCTGTATTTTATCAAATGCTTTTTCTGCATCTATTGAAATAATCATGTGATTCTTGACTTTAAGTCTGTTGATATGGTGAATTACATTTATTGATTTCCTGATGTTGAACCAACCTTGCATCCCTGGGATGAAACCCACTTGATCATGGTGCACTATCTTTTTAATACATTTTTGTATGCGATTTGCTAAAATTTTGTTGAGAATTTTTGCGTCAATGTTCATTAAGGATATTGGTCTGAAATTTTCTTTCCTCGATGTGTCTCTGTCTGGTTTAGGTATCAGGGTGATATTGGCTTCGTAGAATGAGTTTGGGAGGGTTCCCTCCTCTTCTATTTCATGGAATACTTTGAAAAGTATTGGAATGAGCTCTTCTTTAAAGGTTTTGTAGAACTCGGCTGAGAAACCATCAGGTCCTGGACTTTTCTTTGTTGGTAGGCTTTTGATGACTTCTTCTATTTCATTACTTGAAATTGGTCTATTTAAATTGTGTATGTCCTCCTCATTTAGTTTAGGCAATTCATAGGTCTCTAGAAACTTGTTGATATCTTCGAAATTTTCTATTTTGTTGGAATATAGATTTTCAAAATAGCTTCTAATTATGTTTTGTATTTCGGTCGTGTCTGTTGTGATGTTTCCTTGTTCATTCCGAATTTTGGTGATTTGGGTTTTCTCTCGTCTTCTCTTTGTTAGTGTGGCTAAAGGTTTATCAATTTTGTTTATTTTTTCGAAGAACCAACTATTTATTTTGTCAATATTTTGTATTGTTTCTTTCATTTCAATTTCGTTGATTTCGGCTCTGAGTTTAACTATTTCCTGTCTTCTACTACTTTTGGTGTTGGTCTGTTCTTCTTTTTCTAGGGCTTTGAGCTGTAGTGTTAGGTCATTTATTTGTTGAGTTTTACTTCTTTTATTAAATGCGCTCCATGAAATAAATCTTCCTCTAAGTACCGCTTTCATAGTGTCCCAGAGATTTTGATACGATGTTTCTTTGTTCTCGTTTACCTCTAAGAATTTTTTAATTTCCTTCCTAATATCTTCTGTTATCCATTCCTAATATAATAGCATATTGTTTAATCTCCAGGTGTTGGAGTAATTTCTGTTTTTTGCTCTTTCATTTATTTCTAGTTTCAATCCATTATGGTCTGATAAAATACAAGGAAGTGTCTCTATCTTCTTGTATTTGCTAACATTAGCTTTGTGGCATAATATATGGTCTATTTTAGAGAAGGATCCATGTGCTGCTGAGAAGAAAGTGTATTCACTCTTCGTTGGATGGTATATTCTATAAATGTCTGTTAAGTCTAAATTATTGATTGTGTTATTGAGATCTATGGTTTCTTTGTTCAATTTTTGTTTGGAAGATCTGTCCAGTGGTGAGAGAGGCGTGTTAAAATCACCTAGTATTATTGTATTGTGGTCTATTTGGTTTCTGAGATTGAGAAGGATTTGTTTGACATACATGGGTGAGCCACTGTTTGGGGCATAGATATTTATGATTGTTATGTCTTGCTGATTTATGGTTCCCTTAAGCATTATGAAATGTCCTTCTTTATCCCTTCTGATTAACTTTGGCTTGAAGTCCACTTTATCTGAAATGAGGATGGATACCCCAGCTTTTTTGCTGGGTCCATGTGCATGGTAAGTTTTTTCCCATCCTTTCACCTTTAGTCTATGGGTATCTCTTTCTAAGAGATGAGTCTCTTGCAGGCAACATATTGTTGGATCTTTCTTTTTTATCCAATCTGCCATTCTATGTCTTTTGATTGATGAATTCAGGCCGTTAATATTCAGGGTTATTATTGAGATATGATTTGTATTCCCAGTCATTTGACTCATTTTATTCATTTATTTGCTTATTTTTGACACAACTTGGTTCCTCTTTATTTGAGAGTTCCTTTAGGATATCTCCTCCCTTTGCTGATTTGCTTCTTTGTTTTTCATATCTTCTTCATGGAATATTTTGCTGAGAATGTTCTGTAATGCTGGCTTTCTTTTTGTATATTCTTTTAGCTTTTGTTTATCATGGAAGGATTTTATTTCGTCGTCAAATCTGAAGGTAAGTTTTGCTGGGTATAAGATTCTTGGTTGGCATCCATTTTCTTTTAGGGCTTGAAAAATATTATTCCAGGCCCTTTTAGCTTTTAGGGTCTGGGTTGAAAAATCTGCTGATATCCGTATTGGCTTCCCCCTGAATGTAATTTGGTTCTTTTCTCTCACAGCCTTTAAGATTCTGTCTTTATTTTGTATGTTAGGTATTTTCATTATAATGTGCCTTGGTGTGGGTCTGTTGTAATTTTGTGTATTTGCAGTCCTGTAAGCCTCTTGAACTTGATTTTCCATTTCGTTCTTCAGATTTGGGAAATTTTCTGAAATTATCTCATTGAATAGGTTGTTCATTCCTTTGGTTTGTTTCTCTAAGCCTTCCTCAATCCCAATAATTCTCAAATTTGGCCTTTTCATGATATCCCATGAAAGTTCTTGGAGATTCTGTTCATGATTTCTTACCATCTTCTCTGTTTGTTTGACTTTGTTTTCGAGGTTAAATATTTTGTCTTCAATATCTGAGGTTCTGTCTTCCAGGTGTTCTATCCTATTGGTTGTGCTTTCTATGGAGTTCTTAATTTGGTTTATTGTTTCCTTCATTTCAAGGATTTCTGTTTGTTTTTTTTTCAATATCTCTAACTCTTTATTGAAATGATCTTTTGCTTCCTGTATTTGCTCTTTTAACTGTCTATTGGTGCGTTCATTCAATGCCTGCATTTGCTCTTTCATTTCATCGTTTGCTTCCCTTATCATGTTGATTATGTACATTCTGAACTCCCTTTCTGACATTTCTTCTGCCATGCTGTCATTGGATTTTATTGATATAACATCCAGATTTATTTGAGGCATTTTCTTCCCTTGTTTTCTCATATTGTTCAGGTATCAGTGGACTGCAGATATGTTGCAGATTTGCTCTATTGACTTATAATGTCCCTGAAGATTGCTAGTGTATCCCCTCTTATCCTTCAGTAGCCTGAAGTCTTAGAGGAAGTTGATACTTCGGTGTTCCCCTAGGTAGCTGCCTCTCTAGGGGTGGTGGTCTTCAGGTGGGGTATATTCCCTGCTAGAGGGCAGAGGTGCCTCTACTTGTTGACCAATGGTCATCCAAAGGGGAACTAGACTGTGGGCTGAGGCAATGCCTGTTTGGGCCTGTGTCTCTGGTTTTACCGTCTTTGTGGGAAAACCTCACTCGGCGGGGAAGACCAACCCGGTGGGGAGGTCTCGCTAGTCCGTTCCCCTCCTAGAGGTTCCCCTCAGTCCACAACTACCGCCTGGGCAGGGCAGCCTTCCCAAGCAACGTTTCCAGGGGCCTGGACCTACCTCCTGGGCTTGGGAGCCCTGCCCTTTGCAGACGAGTCTCCTTAGGTGGCCCCTCCTCAGAGAAGCTGCCCGAAGTCCTGGAACCTTCGCTCCACCCCTCAGTTGGTGTCTGTGTAGCTCTCCTGGGCCTGGGAGCCTCACCCTTCGTAGACGAGTCTCCTTAGGTTGTCCCTTCTTAGAGAAGCTGCCCGAAGTCCTGGAACCTTCACTTCGCCCCTCAGCTTGTCTCTGTGTAGTTCATTCAAGAAAAGGTGCCTAGGTCCCTGGACCGGACCTTGCTATGCACCTAATCGCCTGGCTATGCGACCCGCCCTCTGACCAGTCACTTGGAGCCTCGTACATATGTTCCAAGCCCCAGTGACCCGTCGCTCGTCTCTTCCTCCAGACAGCCACCCGGTGCTCTGTGTGGGCGCTTGGAGACCAAGCCACTCACTGCGTACCTCCACCTCCTCTGGGCAGTCCCCTCCCCGTTGCTCAGGCGGTTGCTGGATCCAAACAACTCACCACCTGGGCAGGGCAGCCTTCGCAGGCAACATTCTCGTTCTCTGGCAGCCACTCTTTCTCTGGCAGCCGCTGGAGCCCTGGCAGATCGCTTCAAAACCAAGCGGTGTGTCGCACAACCTCCTTTGCAAAGTTCCCCGCTTTCTGAGTTCACTGCTCCAGCGGGGGAGGTGTGTCTTGCCGCCTGGGCAGGGCAGCCTTCGCAGGCAACGTTCCCAGGGGCCCGGACCTCCCTCCTGGGCTTGGGAGCCTCACCCTTCGCAGACGAGTCTCCTTAGGTTAGAGAATCTGCCCGTGGTCCTGGAAACTTCAATCCGCCATTTTTCGCTCCGCTTCGCTGTCCATGTTTACCGCTCCGGCGGGGGAGAGGCGACCCGCCGAGTCACTCTACTTCACAAAGTTCTCTGCGTTCTGGGGCTACTGCCCCATCGGGGTCGCCTCCCCTATGGGAGAAACTCACCCGGCGGCTTTGAGTTGGTCCCAAGTCACTATCTCCTCTTTTGAATCTTGAGTCCTGGAGCAACATGAAATGCAGCCGCCCTCTAGTCCGCCATCTTGAACCTTGCCTAATTACTCTAATTTTGATTATAATAAATATAAATGGTATCAATACCATAGTTAAAAGCAGACATTTGTGGGACACATTTAAAAACATAACCACATCACCTCTCTGGTCAAATTTTCTCCTAAGTATTTTATATTTTTGATGCTATTTTAATTTGGATCATTTTATGAACCTTTGTTTTGGATAGTTCTTTATTAGCATATAAAATGGTACTGATTTTAGTATATTGTTTTGGTGTCCTGAAAATACACTTGATTTGTTTTTAGTGGATTCTTTAGCATTTTCTCTGTATAAGATAATATCTTTCCAAATACAATTTAAATTTCAATCAAAATCTCAGAAACATAAATTTTGGGGAAGGATGGGAACAAAAGAGATTCCCTTACCCTGTTAGAGTGAATGACTATTTGTTATAGCCACTGTGGAACATAGGATGTGGCCATCTTTAAAAAATCAAAAATAGGATAACTATAATATCTAGTAATTCGAATTCTGAGTAATATAGCCTAAGAAATGAATGTAGCACTATTCATGATAGCCAAAATGTGGACTCCTCTAAATGTCCCCTGGAAATGAATGGATAAATAAAATGTGATACATATGCATGATGAAATGATATTTGGCCATGAAAAAGAAGGGAATCCTGCCATCTGTAGCAAAGTGAATGAGCCAGGAGAATATGGTGTTTAGTAAGACAGACACAGAAGACTAATGCTTTGTGATCTCACAATTTGTGAAATCTATAAGAGTCAAATATCTGGAATCATAAGGTCAAATCACTGATTTTCAGAGGTCAGAGAGAGGGAGAAAGTGGTAAATTTGATCAAAGTGTAACACTTTTTCTTATAAGATGAGCACGTTCTAGGATTCTGTTGTAGAGCAGAGGCAGTACAGATATGTCTAAAAAAAGAAGACTGGGTGCTGTGGCACATGACTCAGGAGGCTGAGGCAGGAGGATCTCAGTTCAAAGCCCAGCCTCAGCAAAAACTAGGTGCTAAGCAACTCTGAGACCCTGTCTCTAAATAAAATACAAAATAGGGCTGGGATGTGGCTCAGTGGTCAGGTGACCCTGAGTTCAATACCCAGTAATCAAAAAAAAAGAAAATAAGGACACACACTGAGCATTGCTATGCAGTACATTACTAGACCTTCTGTATAGGCAATAAGATATAAGATAAGAAATATAAATGCTACAGATGATAAAAGAAGATAAACAATTCTCCCTATTTGCAGAAGACTGGACTGTCTACATGTCTGAAGGTTGTGGACCTCCAAATCTGAAGGAATCTACAAAATTCTAACAAAATAAAGAGAGTTCAACAAATGTCACAGGATTAAGATAAATATATGAGAAGCATTGCACTTCTACATGCTAACATTGAACATGTGGATGCTGATGTTAAAAACACAATACCACACTTTTCAAAAAAATTAAATACTTAAGTGTAAATCTAAAAACATACACATATGGGTTTTGTGTGCTAAAAACTACAAAGTACTGGTAAGTGCAATGAAAGAAAAAATCATGGATTTTAAAATCTACTTTAGTAAACATATTGGTTTTTCCTAAAATTGATATATATGTCCAGCATACTTTTTTCAAAATCTCATTTTTTTTTGAAATATAAAAATATTACTCTAAAGCTATATGAAAAGTCAAAGAAACTGGAAGACCTCAACAATTTCGAAAAAGAATAAAATAGGAGGTATTGGTCTACTCAATTTTGAAAAGTCTTGTTAAAGAAATGCAATCAAATTGTAGATTGAGAGAATATATTTGCAGCCTATATATTCCGGAAGATTACTATTTAGAGGTGTGCATGTGTGTATTTAAGTATAGATACTTACTAAGTTTAAAAAACCCAAATATTAAAAATAACCAAAAATTTGACCAGATATTTCGGCAAATACACACAAAGAGTAAGAACATAAAAATTTATTCAATGCCATTGAACACTTACATTTAAATTAATCAATCACAAGATAGCACTTTCAGAATGCCAGAAGTAAAAGTAATGTAAATACATCACAAAATGCTAATAAGGATGAGGATTGGAGAAATAGGATCATGCAGACATTATTTCTGTGAATGCACAACAGTATAGTCATTCTGAAAAGTTTCTAAAAACATAAAGCAAACATACAGCCACCATAAAACTCAACAATTGCACACCTGTATATTATTAGCACAGAAATGAAAAATTGTGATCCCACAAAATCTGTACCTGTATTTTCACAGCAGTTTTATTTGAAATATTTGAAAACTGGAAACAACACTAATATCATTCACCAGGTGAAATAATCAGGGGTACATTCATAGCTTGGAAGACTACTCAGCAATAAATACGAACAAATTGCTGGTATAAATTACAACTTGGTTGAAAAGTCATTGCTGATTGTTAATAATGCTGCATCATTTCATTTGTGTAACTATTATGGTTTAAATGTGGTGTCTCCCAAAAACTCATGTGAGACAATGCAAAGAGGTTTGGAGGAGAAATGGTTGTGTTCTAACCTTAACCCAATCAGTGAATTAATCCCAGATGGGATTAACTGAGGGGCAAATGAAGGCAGGAGAGTGTGACTGGAGGAAGTGTCCATTGGAGGTGTGGCTATGGGGTATATATTTTGTGTCTGGAGAGTGGGGTCTCTCTCTCTCTGCTTCCTGATCACCTGTGAGCTGCTTCCCTCTGCCATACTCTTCCCCCATGTTCTGCCTCACCTGGAGACCTAGGAATAAAGCTGGTTGTCTATGGATTGAGACCTCTGAAACTGTGAGCTCTCAAACAAACTTCTTCTCTGAAGTTGATCTGGTCAGGTCCTTTCATCACAGCAGCAAAAAAAACTAACTAAAAGAGAAATACTATTAATATAACAAAATCATAGGAATGAAGAACAAATCTGTTGCTAGGACTTAAGAAGGGGGCAAGAGGGAAGTATAATTATAGAAAACAACATGAAGAACTTTTGTGGTGACAGAAATATTCTGTACTTTGTGTCCATGTCAGTTATTCTAGTTGTGATTATTTACTGGTTTTATATGATGCTGATTCCACCAGTTATCAGTGATGAGCTCTGCTTCCTGAAAGGTTGAAGTTTGAACGTTAGAGAAGCTGCTGAGGCAAGCTTAGAAAGCAAGTTTTATTTAAAAAATAGTAACACAGACTTCTTCCTGAGAGGGAGAAGTGGGCCATAGCTGGTGCCTGGGTATCCCAAGAAGTGGGGGCATCCTGTCCCTTTTTACATTTTAGATTTTCTTTGTTCTCCTGCCCCTTCCCTCCTTATCTTGAGCCTTCCTTTCTCCATCCTGTGTATGTGACTAGGCCAAGGAGATGGCCAAAAGGTGAGAAGCAGATGGACAGCGGGAAGGGCCAAATGGAGTGACCCAGGCAGGTCAAGTTCCCTGTCTGCTCCTGGTGTGCTTCATTAACAACCTTCTGGGAGGGGCAGTATAGACAGGTAATCTTGGTCATCAAAGGGTTCTGGAGGCATCAACATTCCCATCTCACAGGGTCGGCCTCCAACTTCCAGGGCCCAAACAGGCCTCCATTTTCAAGATCAGACCCAATTACCTATCTACAATGATTGCCTGTTTTTAATTCTTGTTTCAATGCTAAAGCAATTCAATGGGTAAAACTGGTGAAAATATACATGGATTTTCTCTGTATTTTAAAAATTACATATGAACCTACCAGAATCTCAAAATGAAAAAAAGTTCAATAAAATCATTGTAGCAGTCAACTTGAATGAAATTTAATTAAGAAATTTGCTCAAATATTAATTCAAGGGGTACTCATTGAAAGCCTGTTTCATAGTAAATACTTATAATTTAACTGTATAATATAAAAGCACAAAATTTACATTTGTCCCTTTGACCAAAAGTTTACCTAAGGACATCTATATCAAACAAGCTCTGTGGCACTCTGCTGAAGAAATTTCTCTCTCTGGCTAGGTTTGCTCTTGCATTTTGAGATGATGGTATGTAACAACAGTTCTAATGTATAAGTCCATAATAAATATCTTATTAATGAATTAATTAATTCCAAGATAAAAACCACCATCTGCCAGGTATCAACTTCCCCAGAGAAGTATTGATCTATAAGAGAAAAGGCAAACAAAGAGATCCAAGCAACATTTATGGACTCAGGAAAGAAGTTTGAGAACATCACCTCTGGAACTGCCTCAAATTCACCAACAAGTATAATGAGGGTTTAGTCCCTGAATTTCCTCTGCAGAAGAATGAGAGCCAGTGTAACTAGAGATTAATGATAAATCAATTGAAAATATATACTACCATGTTTATGATGTAAGTGCTTTTTCACAAATCTTCCTGCCTCAACTTTTGCATATGTAAATATAACATTAGACATAATTATTTGACAGTTATGCCATAAGGCACTTAGTTCAAGTCCTATGAAAGATATGATCGAGGTTAAGAAAAACATTTTACAAATGTCAGTTACTTTATGCATGTTTTGGAAATAACTGTAGGGCCTAACAAAGTACCTATGAATATAAATTGTTTATATAATAATAACTACATATTGATATACTGTTACCATAGCTATTCATTTTAATTCTTAGCATGAATCACATATTTCTTAGAAATGTTGTAGACACTCATTAATAATATCTCCCTCAGGTTTTCATTGTGTCATGTAAATGGAGTTTCAGAATATTAGGTATTTTTGAACTGCATTCATAACTTTTTTTTTTTTCCCTTCTTTTGCGGTGCTGGGGATTGAACCCAGGGCCTTGTACTTGGGAGGCAAGCACTCTACCAACTGAGGCTGTATCCCCAGCCCTCTCATATCTTTTAAAGTTCTTCTGTATTCTAAAGAAAACTCAAACTGATTGTGGTGATTTGGCAAATATTGGAGTTCAAAATTATTAGCTTTTTATTTGTTTCTTTCAATACTCTAATAGTAAGTTAGCATTTTAAAAATTATTTTTGCTTTCTCCTTTCAAAATGATGTAAATCTTCTTTTCCTATCTTTTTTTTGGCCTGCTGTAGTATCCCTTAAATTCAAGTGGATTCCAACTGCACTCAATCTGCACTCCATCTAGAGAAGTTTCCTTTAGGTATTTCTTTACTCATCTATTTTACCTTTAAATTTTCTATTTTCCCTTGTTACTTGGAGTGACTGCCCCTGATTAATGCTTCAGGTTCATTAGTATGTTAGGTTTGCAATTCCACTTTGTTTCCATGTTCAATAATGAAGTAATAATACAAGCCTCCAATGTTGTTTTTAGTAATTCTCTTTACCAGTATCCCATCTGTCACTATCAGCACACATATGTGTGTTATACCCTTTCTTCTCTTTTAACCCAGTATTCTGTCTGCGTCTGTATTTTTTTCTTTCACTAAATTTTGTTCTCTGAATACTACTTAACTACTCTGCCTCTAGTTATGTTAACTTTTTAAACTGGGTATAATTTGTTTATTTGCTTTGCATATTATTTGGGTAGCTAATATGATTGGCTATTTTGGCGTGATTAATCTTTCTTTCTAGATATTTCCATTATTTGGATAGATTTTCTCAAATATAAATGTTTTGTACTTTAATTATTCTAGCAACCTGACTTTTAAAGCAAACTTTTAATAGGAAATAGCATGTGTTTTTTTTGATTCAGATTATTTTCATGAGTTCTTATATATGACTATTTTTAATTATTTTTTTTTAATTTCTGAATCAATTTTCTTTTTCTTTTTTTTTTTTTTTTACGTTTACATAGGGTAATGATGTTTATTTTATTTTTCCCCTCGCCCCCACCCCTCCCACCCCTCTTTTCCCTCTACACAGTCCTTCTTTCCTTCATTCTTACCGCTCTCCTTAGCCTAACTCTAAACCTAACCCTAAACCTAATGCTAGCCCCTCCCACCCCCCATTATATGTCCTCATCCGCTTATCAGCAAGATCATTCGTCCTTTAGTTTTTTGAGATTGGCTTATCTCACTTAGCATGATATTCTCCAATTTCGACCATTTGCCTACAAATGCCATAATTTTATCATTCTTCATTGCGGAGTAATATTCCATTGTATAAATATGCCACAGTTTCTTTATCCATTCATCAACTGAAGGGCATCTAGGTTGGTTCCACAATCTGGTTATGGTGAATTGAGCAGCAATGAACATTGATGTGGCTGGATCTCTGTAGTATGCTGATTTTAAGTCCTTTGGGTATAGGCCAAGGAGTGGGATAGCTGGGTCAAATGGTGTTTCCATTCCAAGCTTTCTGAGGAATCTCCACACTGCTTTCCAGAGTGGCTGCACTAATTTGCAACCCCACCAGCAATGTATGAGTGTTCCTTTTTCACCACATCCTCGCCAACTCCTATTGTTGCTTGTATTCTTGATAATCGCCATTCTAATTGGGGTGAGATGAAATCTTAGGGTAGTTTTGATTTGCATTTCCCTTATTACTAGGGATGTTGAACATTTTTTCATATATCTGTTGATTACTTGTACATCTTCTTCTGTGAAGTGTCTGTTCATTTCCATAGCCCATTTGTTGATTGGATTATTTGTATTCTTCGTGTAGAGTTTTTTGAGTTCTTTATAGATTCTGGAAATTAGCGCTCTATCTGAAGTATGAGTGGCAAAGATTTTCTCCCACTCTGTAGGCTCTCTCTTCACATTTCTGATAGTTTCCTTTGCTGAGAGAAAGCTTTTAAGTTTGAATCTATCCCAGCTGTTGATTCTTGCTTTTATTTCTTGTGCTATGGGAGTCCTGTTAAGGAAGTCTGATCCTAAGCCAACAAGTTGAAGATTTGGACCTACTTTTTCTTCTATAAGATGCAGGGTCTCTGGTCTGATTCCGTGGTCCTTGATCCATTTTGAGTTGAGTTTTGTGTAGGGTGAGAGATAGGGGTTTAATTTCATTCTATTGCATATGGTTTTCCAGTTTTCCCAGCACCATTTGTTGAAGAGGCTATCTTTTGTCCATTGCATATTTTTGGAACCTTTGTCTAGTATGAGAAAATTGTATTTATTTGGGTTTGTGTCCATGTCCTCTATTCTGTACCATTGATCTACCTGTCTATTTTGGTACCAATACCATGCCGTTTTTGTTACTATTGCTTTGTAGTAGAGTTGAAGATCTGGTATTGCAATACCCCCTGCTTCATTCTTGCTACTGAGGATTGCTTTAGCTATTCTAGGTTTTTTATTCTTCCAGATGAATTTCATAATTGCTTGCTCTATTTCTGTAAGGTACATCATTGGGATTTTAATTGGAATTGCATTGAATCTGTATAGCACTTTAGGTAGTATAGCCATTTTGACGATATTAATTCTGCCTATCCAGGAACATGGGAGATCTTTCCATCTTCTAAGGTTTTCTTTAATTTCTTTCTTTAGTGTTCTGTAGTTCTCATTGTAGAGGTCTTTCACCTCTTTTGTGAGATTGATTCCCAAGAATTTTATTTTTTTCAATGCTATTGTGAATGGGGTAGTTTTCCTAATTTCTCTTTCTGAGGATTCATCACTTATGTACAAAAATGCATTGGATTTATGAGCATTGATCTTGTAACCTGCTACTTTACTGAATTCACTTATGAGTTCTAAAAGTTTTCTGGTGGAATTTCCAGGTTCCTCTAAATATATAATCATGTCATCAGTGAAGAGGGATAGTTTGAGTTCTTCTTTTCCAATTCGTATCCCTTTAATTTCTTTCGTTTGTCTGATTGCTCTGGCTAGAGTCTCAAGGACGATGTTGAATAGAAGCGGTGAAAGAGGGCATCCCTGCCTTGTTCCAGTTTTTAGGGGGAACGTTTTCAGTTTTTCACCATTTAGAATGATATTAGCCATGGGCTTAGCGTAGATTGCCTTTATAATGTTTAGGAATGTTCCCACTACCCCAATTTTTTCTAGTGTTTTGAGCATGAAGGGATGTTGTATTTTATCGAATGTTTTTTCTGCATCTATTGAAATAATCATGTGATTCTTAACTTTAAGTCTGTTGATATGGTGAATGACATTTATTGATTTCCGAATGTTGAACCAACCTTGCATCCCTGGGATAAAACCTGCTTGATCGTGGTGCACTATCTTTTTAATATATATTTGTATGCGATTTGCTAAAATTTTGTTGAGAATTTTTGCATCGATGTTCATTAAGGATATTGATCTGAAATTTTCTTTCCTTGATGTGTCTCTGTCTGGTTTAGGTATCAGGGTGATATTGGCTTCATAGAACAAGTTTGGGAGGGTTCCCTCCTCTTCTATTTCATGGAATAATTTGAGGAGTATTGGAATGAGCTCTTCTTTAAAGGTTTTGTAGAACTCGGCTGAGAACCCATCTGGTTCTGGACTTTTCTTTGTTGGTAGGCTTTTGATGACCTCTTCTATTTCATTGCTTGAAATTGGTTTATTTAAGTTGTGTATGTCCTCCTCATTCAGTTTAGGTAGTTCATATGTCTCTAGAAATTTGTTGATGTCTTCGAGGTTTTCTGTTTTGTTGGAAATAGCTTCTAATTATGTTTTGTATTTCACTCGTGTCTGTTGTGATGTTTCCTTGTTCATTCCGAATTTTAGTAATTTGAGTTTTCTCCCTCTTTCTCTTTGTTAGTGTGGCTAAGGGTTTATCAATTTTGTTTATTTTTTCAAAGAACCAACTATTTATTTTGTTAATTTTTCCGATTGTTTCTTTTGTTTCGATTTCGTTGATTTCGGCTCTGATTTTAACTATTTCCTGTCTTCTACTACTTTTGGTGTTGGTCTGCTCTTCTTTTTCTAGGGCTTTGAGCTGTGGTGTTAAGTCGTTTATTTGTTGATTTTTACTTCTTTTGTTGAATGCACCCCATGAAATAAATCTTCCTCTAAGTACTGCTTTCATAGTATCCCAGAGATTTTGATATGATGTGTCTTTGTTCTCGTTTACTTCTAAGAATTTTTTTATTTCCCTCCTGATGTCTTCTGTTATCCATTCATCATATAATAGTGTATTATTTAATCTCCAGGTATTAGAGAAGTTTCTGTTTTTTATTCTGTCATTTATTTCTAATTTCAATCCATTATGATCTGATAGAGTACAAGGTAGTATCTCTATCTTCTTGTATTTGCTAACAGTAGCTTTGTGGCATAAAATATGGTCTATTTTAGAGAAGGATCCATGTGCTGCTGAGAAGAAAGTGTATTCGTTCTTTGTTGGATGGTATATTCTATATATGTCCGTTAAGTCTAAATTGCTGATTGTGTTGTTGAGATCTATAGTTTCTTTATTCAATTTTTGTTTGGACGATCTATCCAGTGGTGAGAGAGGTGTGTTAAAATCGCCTAGTATTATTGTGTTGTGGTCTATTTGATTTCTGGAATTGAGAAGGATTTGTTTGACGTACGTGGATGAGCCAATGATCGGGGCATAGATATTTATGATTGTTATGTCTTGCTGATTTATGCTTCCCTTAAGCAGCATGTAATGTCCTTCTTTATCCCTTCTGACTAGTTTTGGTTTGAAGTCCACATTATCTGAGATGAGGATGGATACTCCAGCTTTTTTGCTATGTCCGTGTGCATGGTATGTTTTTCCCCATCCTTTCACCTTTAGTCTATGGGTGTCTCTTTCTATGAGATGAGTCTCTTGCAGGCAGCATATTGTTGGATTTTTCTTTTTAATCCAATCTGCCAGTCTGTGTCTTTTGATTGATGAATTCAGGCCATTAACATTCAGGGTTATTATTGTGATATGATTTGTATTCCCAGTCAATTGACTCATATTTGTTTTTGACATGATTTGGTTTCTCCTTTATTTGGCTATTCCTTTAGGCTAGCGCCTCCTGTTGCTGATTTGCATCGTTGTTTTTCATCTCTTCCTCATGGAATATTTTGCTGAGAATGTTCTGTAATGCTGGCTTTCTTTTTGTAAATTCCTTTAGCTTTTGTTTATCATGGAAGGATCTTATTTCATCGTCAAATTTGAAGGTAAGTTTTGCTGGGTATAAGATTCTTGGTTGGCATCCATTTTCTTTCAGGGCTTGGTATATGTTGTTCCAGGCCCTTCTAGCTTTTAGGGTCTGGATTGAAAAATCTGCTGATATTCTTATTGGTTTCCCTCTGAATGTAATTTGATTCTTTTCTCTCGCTGCCTTTAAATGTCTGTCTTTATTTTGTGTGTTAGGTATTTTCATAATAATGTGCCTTGGTGTGGGTCTGTTGTAATTTTGTATGTTTGGAGTTCTATAAGCCTCTTGTACTTGGTTTTCCATTTCATTCTTCAGATTTGGGAACTTTTCTGATATTATTTCATTGAATAGATTGTTCATTCCTTTGGTTTGTTTCTCTAAGCCTTCCTCAATCCCAATAATTCTTAAATTTGGCCTTTTCATGATATCCCATAATTCTTGTAGATTCTGTTCATGAGTTCTTACCATCTTCTCTGTTTGGCCAACTTTGCTTTCAAGATTAAATACTTTTTCTTCAATGTCTGAGGTTCTGTCTTCCAGGTGTTCTATCCTATTGGTTATGCTTTCTATGGAGTTTTTAACTTGGTTTATTGTTTCCTTCATTTCAAGTATTTCAGTTTGTTTTTTTTTCAGTATCTCTAACTCTTTATTGAAATGATCTCTTGCATCCCGTATTTGGTCTTTTAACTGTTGATTGGTGCGATCATTTAATGCCTGCATTTGCTCTTTCATCTCCTCCTTCAATGCCTGCATTTGCTCTTTCATCTCCTCATTAGCTTCCCTGATCGTTTTAATTACGTACATTCTGAACTCCCTTTCTGACATTTCTTCTGCTGTGCTGTCATTGGGTTTTATTGATGTAGTATCTAGGTTTGTTTGGGACATTTTCTTCCCTTGTTTTCTCATATTGGTCAGTTGTCAGTGGGACCCTGAGATATTGCAATTTTCCGCTATTGGCTTATAGTGTCCCGGTAGATTTCCAGTGTATCACCTCCCAGCCTTCAGTAGCCTGATGTCTTGGAGGAATCTGATAAAGCAGCTCATCCGAAGAAAACTGCCCCTAGCCCCCTACTGGTTCCATGGTTTGGAACTGGCTCTGTGCGGAAATGCTCTCACTGTGGGCCTGCACCGTGCAGCTGGCCGTGTGGGAGGAGCCCACTGCCGGAGTGTGGAAGGCTACCTTGGGAAGACTCTAGCTGCCCTTCCCGGCTCCAATAAGCCACCTCTATCTGGGCCTGCCACCCGGGCTGAGCTTTACCCAGTGGGCGGACTCACCCGTGGCTCTATTTCATTCCGAATCTCTCAATGCCTCCCCTTCTTAACTCCTGGGTTCTGGAGCGACTAGGGGTGCAGTCTCCCTCTAGGCCGCCATCTTGGATCGCCCCGTGAAGAGAGCCCGCAGCCGGAGTGGGCAGAGCCGCCTGCAGAGGTCTCTGGCTGCCCTGCCCTGGTCCCAGAGGCTGCTTGCGGATCGAGGCTCTCTGCTAGTTCGTTGCCGGAGTACACTGCGCTGCAGTGGCTCCGGGACTCGGAGCTTGTTCTGGTCAGAAAGGCTCTCACTAGCGGGCCAGTTCCGTTCCGAGAACCTGGAGAAGCTGGCTCAACTATTTTTAATTATAAGCAGTTTCAATAAAATTAACAGAAATGATATCCCCCTTGTAGAAATCATGCTGTTTTTAATCATGGCAGGATACTTTCTTTGTGTCTAATGATGTTAACCTTTATTTTGGAATCCAAGTTTGTCTGTGAATATATTTATTTACTTATATATCCATCTTTGGAGGCCTTCTCATGCATTAGATTCTTATTTTAAATCTCTATCTTCGTGGTTGATAATAACAGATTTCTGCATGCATCAGATTCCCAAATTCATCCTTGAATTCCCTCAACACTGTTGGATGAGCCCATCTAAGAATCTGTTTTCTTCCTCAGCACCATGTGTTTCTTTCTCTCTGAGGCTTTTATTCTCTGTCCCCGAGCCTGGAGTTTGGACTGTACAATATCACCTTTAAAAGTAACTGATCGTAAACTTGTTTAACCATTCATTCCTATAATTCCTTTTCCAAGAAAGGCAATTAGTCTCAAAAAGTTCTTTGAATTCCTGTCACCAAGTATAGATTTACGTTTTCTTTTTCCTTGGTGACCATTAGTATAATAAAGGACTAATCTATGTTTGCTTTTTACTTCTGATCAATCAATTTGTATTAGTTTTTCTCACACTTCTCCGCATTTGAAAAAAAAAAAACAAACCTTACTATTTCTTCTCTGTCCATTTTTGTCTATTTTCTTGTTTTCCCACAATTCCCCCTGTGCTTCTCTCTTCTCTCTCTCTCTCTCTCTCTCTCTCTCTCTCTCTCTCTCTCTCTTACATACACACACACACACACACAAACACACACACACTCATCAATTTCAGGCCCTATTATTAAAGTACACTTTTCAACCAGTTACTACTAATCTATAAAGAAGGTAAGGGCACCAGTGTTGATATCAAGCCCTTCAGAATTAAACTGTTGCTAAGTATACAGTACTGAGTAATTATTTATACCAAAGCTATCTCATTTATTAGAAGGAGATTAAAGAAAAAGGGCACACACCTCATAATGCAATACCTCATATGTTAATTACTTTACCAACAAGCCTGATGAAATTATTATTTCAAATTCCATGTTGGGATAACATTTTATTTGCTAAATTTTCATTTACTATTAATATGAAAACTTTGCTTGTTGCCTATTAAATTTTGAATTTATTGACAGCAGTGGAAAAAAATATCTTTTAAAGTCTTTAGGAGAAGACTTTGATATTTTTCCTAGTGGGAGAAATGAATATATTTTTTTTCTAAAATGAGAACAAAATCAGTGTAAATTTTTGTTCTTCTCCTTCCATGTAGTTGTCATATACATGACTTTAAAAGATCCTCTTGAAACTGAAATAGCAGGATTGTTTTCCTCAAAGTGTATTAACTCCCAGAAGCTCAGAGCACCACCACTAGACATTTTATTGCATTACCAGGCAAAGGTAACATTTTTCTCAAAGTTCAAATCTTTCCTCCAGTCACTTGAATGCTCAAAGAGGGTAATTAAGAAGCACATTCTTCTACTGGGCTTGGTTTTATGTGAACTTGAGGCAGATATATGCGAAAAAGTCAGTAACCTTTCTCCCTACTTAGGGGTTTATTTTATTTCAGCTCAATGAATGAGTAAATGAAAACATTTACTGGTTTTTGATTCAGAACTTATGCAGTGAATGGATACTATCTGTCCTATATCTGAATCTTAAGAATCCAATTGTCATCAAAATAAATAACCCATGTGTATGTGGAGCTTACTGTATAATGGAAGAAACAAACAACATTCAAATAATCACATAAATAAAAACAATATGTATCCTGTGGGAAAAGAACATTATACCAGGAATACATGGAGGAGGACCTGAATTAGTTACAGACAGGGTTGTGGAACAGAAAAAGACAGTAGCTGCCATATATTATAGGGTATTTGAAGTCTGTATAAATTAGGTAATATTTAAGAAATTTATTTTGTATAAATCCCAAATGTACAAGATGGGAAAATTAAGTGCCTGTTGAGTAATAAATTTGATTATTAATCACAGGTGACAGAAATATTCAGAGTAGGTGACATTACTAGTTTATATGTAAACTGTGTGTAAAATGGTATTCTAACAACTCAAGCCTTATTCAAGCTGACAGGTTATAATTTGGGGAATGGATAATTTATACCTTGTAAAATTAAGGCGACACATTTTTCTTACTATTTATTTTTGTCCAAATGTATCATATCCAATCTCCCTATCACAGTGTATAGGAAAGACACAATTAAGAGAAAGTTAAAACAAATTACTCATCTTAAAAACCTATGACCAACTACCACATGTTTTCACTTATCTCAAAGATGTGGGGAAAATGGTATACCACTTTAAAGAAGTTTTCTTAAGACATTTTAAAACTTATTTTAGAAAATGTGTTCTGCTTAATTGAGTTGCCCTTCAGAACTAACTTTTTATTTTCTTAAAAAGATTAACAAGTTATATTAATTGTCTCTAAAAATATAATTACTCTAAAAATATCTTTGATTTTGCTTTTTTACCTCACGTTACTTGAAATGAACCTTATAATTGATTTCAAGCTCAGATGTTTGTTTGGCTAGCTATCTTGACATAATACATGGTTTATAAAATTTTTAATGCATATTATAGGTAGAGACTATACAATCAAAAATTCTCAGTGATGGCTCAGGAGGCCAAGGCAGGAGGATGTTGAGTTCAAAGCCAGCCTCAGTAAAAGTGAGGTGTGCTAAGCAACTCAATGTGACCCTTTTTCTAAATAAAATACAAATTAGGGCTGGGGATGTGGCTCAGTGGTCTCAAGTACCCCTTAGTCCAATCCCCAGTATCCAACCCCCCTCCCCCAAAACAAAAATTCAGTGAAAATATTTTTAAGTGTTTGAAGAAATTACCCAAAACATGTTTTTATCTATTCTTTGGCATTTGTCTTCCTTTAAATGAACTTATAACTTATTAGTTTATGCTGAGACAAAAGTGATTTGCAGATTCTTTGCCCTTTTACTTATAATTTTTAAAATTTTTTCTTAATTACTTCATCAAAATATTTGTATATGTATTAAAAATTGACATTCTAGAACAAAACTTTATTACTTTATAAAAGTATAGCTATCATAATTTATTCAAGGGTAAACAATACTTTCTGTACCATTTTAGTTAATTTTTACAAATTTTACTCCAGAAACTAGAGTTCATAGTATCAGACTTATGATTATGAGGTTTCTTTATATCAGTAAATTTAAGAGCATACAAAAACGTTGAGATTGAGGTTGTGAATTTAATTGTTGAGAATAAGATATGAAAATTTGTCTGAATCCTAAATCCATTCACTTTTGAAAAAATCATATTGTCTGTATAAAATATTTCACTTCATGAGTGAAATGAAAACATTTTCCTTTTAAGAACAGCATAATAATTGCTTCTGTAACTATAAATGTAAAAAAGTTCATATTTATTAATTACTTTTTCAGAAAATTCAAAGAAATTTTATTTTAGCTCAATCATATCTATGCCTATGGGTTTGTCTATACTGATCAATAATTACCAAAATCTGTATAAGTTTATGAATTTGATGAAGGAATAATTGTGATAAGTTAATATAATACTTGTAACAGATGTTAAGCTATACTTTCACAATTTAGAGAGAAAAAAGTCCAGGCAATATTATTACCTATTTCCCTCTTTCTTCAACTTAGAAATCATTACTTGGCAGCATGTATGTTTACCTTTTCCCAAAAAAATTTGCTAACTTCTGTTTACACATGGGTAATAAATATCTATATTATGAAATATTATCATGTGCAGCAGTGCAGATATATGTGTGGTACCAATATACAGATAGAGTATGGGGGACTGGGATGTTACTCTTAAATGAATTACTTTTGGAATTAATGGCCAAGGACTGAGATAATTGAATTCTGTGTTGTTTCCCTTAAAGTTGGAATAAAAATTTTATCTATTAAACTATACAAAATCATTAACTATGTAACATAAAACAAAATACTGTTCAGTCATTTTATAGCCCCACAAATTAAGTAATATTTTAAAACTTGTAACACCACCCCCATCTTATTTGAGTCAATGATGTAGTCAATAGGTCAGAGGAACAGTGAATCCTTGTTGTTTGGCTGGAACTGGAAAATATTTTGTTATTATGATAATTGTCTTCTCTGCCCTACTATGACTTTGGCGGCTCAATCAAAATAGTCATTAATTGCTACTTCTTGAAACTCAAAACTCACACATGTCAACCTTGTACACAAGACATATTTGTGATTATGTTTTATTTATGGTGTTTAATTTTCATAGATTCATTCTGATAAATGCCCAGCCTCATCTAAAATGCTTCCCTCACTTTTATAAAACTCACTACTGTTAAATTTAAAAAGAGAATGAAGAAGTTGGGTGCATCCAGATGCAGGAAGGTAAAGGAAAGTGGATATTTTACCCTGCCAACTGCTCAGCATTTAGCTACTTTAAAAACACCACTTTGGTGCTGTGATCATACCGGCCATTAGGGACATTTCACTTTTACCTGCCAAATGTAAAATAGTGTCATTTGTGAAATGTGGAAGCTATAAGACAAGAATGTTAAAAAAGGAAATATTTTTTTTTATTGCAAACAAATGGGATACATGTTGTTTCTCTGTTTGTACATGGAGTAAAGGCATACCATTTGTGAAATCATAAATTTATATAGGGTAATGTTGTTTGATTCATTCTGTTATTTTTTTCCTTCCCCCCACCCCTTCCACCCCTCTTTTCCCTCTATACAGTCTTTCTTTCCTCCATTCTTGCCACCCTCCTTAACCCTAACCCTAAACTAACCCTAACCCTAATGCTAACCCCTCCCACCCTACATTATATATCCTCATCCGCTGATCAGCGAGATCTTTTGTCCTTTAGTTTTTTGAGATTGACTTATCTCACTTAGCATGATATTCTCCAATTTCATCCATTTGCCTGCAAAAGCCATAATTTTATCATTCTTCATGGCAGAGTAATATTCCATTGTATATATATGCCACAGTTTCTTTATCCATTCATCAATTGAAGGGCATCTAGGTTGGTTCCACAATCTGGTTATGGTGAATTGAGCATCAATGAACATTGATGTGGCTGGATCTCTGTAGTATGCTGATTTTAAGTCCTTTGGGTATAGGCCAAGGAGTGGGATAGCTGGGTCAAATGGTGGTTCCATTCCAAGCTTTCTGAGGAATCTCCATACTGCTTTCCAGAGTGGCTGCACCAATTTGCAACCGCACCAGCAATGTATGAGTGTGCCTTTTTCACCACATCCTCGCCAACACCTGTTGTTGCTTGTGTTCTTGATAATCGGAATTCTAATCGGGGCGAGATGGAATCTTAGGGTAGTTTTGATTTGCATTTCTCTTATTTCTAGAGATGTGGAACATTTTTTCATATATCTGTTGATTGCTTGTACATCTTCTCCTGTGAAGTGTCTGTTCATTTCCTTAGCCCATTTGTTGATTGGATTATTTGTATTCTTCGTGTAGAGTTTTTTGAGTTCTTTATAGATTCTGGAAATTAGTGCTCTATCTGAAGTATGAGTGGCAAAGATTTTCTCCCACTCTGTAAGCTGTCTCTTCACATTACTGATAGTTTCCTTTGCTGAGAGAAAGCTTTTTATTTTGAATATATCCCAGCTGTTGATTCTTGCTTTTATTTCTTGTGCTATGGGAGTCCTGTTAAGGAAGTCTGATCCTAAGCCGACAAGTTGAAGATTTGGACCTACATTTTCTTCTATAAGATGCAGGGTCTCTGGTCTGATTCCGAGGTCCTTGATCCATTTTGAGCTGAGTTTTGTGCAGGGTGGGAGATAGGGGTTAAATTTTATTCTGTTGCATATGGTTTTTCAGTTTTCCCAGCACCATTTGTTGAAGAGGCTATCTTTTCTCCATTGCATACTTTTGGCCCCTTTGTCTAGTATGAGAAAATTGTATTTATTTTGATTTGTGTCCATGTCCTCTATTCTGTACCATTGATCTACCTGTCTATTTTGGTACCAATACCATGCTGTTTTTGTTACTATTGCTTTGTAGTAGAGTTGAAGATCTGGTATTGCAATACCCGCTGCTTTGCTCTTTCTGCTAAGGATTGCTTTAGCTATTCTGGGTTTCTTATTCTTCCAGATGAATTTCATAATTGCTTGCTCTATTTCTGTAAGGTGCATCATTGGGATTTTAATTGGAATTGCATTGAATCTGTATAGCACTTTCGGTAGTATGGTCATTTTGACAATATTAATTCTTCCTATCCAAGAACATGGGAGATCTTTCCATCTTCTAAGGTTTTCTTTAATTTCTTTCTTTAGTGTTCTGTAGTTCTCATTGTAGAGGTCTTTCACCTCTTTTGTGAGATTGATTCCGAAATATTTTCTTTTTTTGAGGCTATTGTGACTGGGGTAGTTCTCCTAACTTCTCTTTCTGAAGATTCATCACTTATGTATAAAAATGCATTGGATTTATAAGCATTGATCTTGTAACCTGCTACTTTACTGAATTCACTTATGAGTTCTAAAAGTTTTCTAGTGGAATTTCCAGGTTCCTGTAATATATAATCATGTCATCAGCGAACAGGGATAGTTTGAGTTCTTCTTTTCCTATTTGTATCCCTTTAATTTCTTTGGTATATCTAATTGCTCTGGCTAGAGTCTCAAGGACAATGGTGAATAGAAGTGGTGAAAGAAGGCCTCCCTGCCTTGTTCCAGTTTTTAGGGGGAATGCTTTCAGTTTTTCACCATTTAGAATGATATTGGACATGGGCTTAGTGTAGATGTCCTTTACAATGTTAAGGAATGTTCCCACTATCCCAATTTTTTCTAGTGTTTTAAGCATGAAGGGATGCTGTATTTTATCAAACGCTTTTTCTGCATCTATCGAAATAATCATGTGATTCTTAACTTTAAATCTGTTGATATGGTGAATGACATTTATTGATTTCTGGATGTTGAACCAACCTTGCATCCCTGGGATAAAACCCACTTGATCATGGTGCCCTATCTTTTTAATATGTTTTTGTATGTGATTTGCTAAAATTTTGTTGAGAATTTTGCGTCGATAAGTGATGAATCTTCAGAAAGAGAAGTTAGGAGAACTACCCCAGTCACAATAGCCTTGATGTGTCTCTGTCTGGTTTAGGTATCAGGGTGATATTGGCTTCATAGAATGAGTTTGGGAGGGTTCCCTCCTTTTCTATTTCATGTAATACTTTGAGGAGTATTGGAATGAGCTCTTCTTTAAAGGATTTGTAGAACTCGGCTGAGAACCCATCTGGTCCCGGACTTTTCTTTGCTGATAGGCTTTTGATGACACTTCTATTTCATTGCTTGAAATTGATTTATTTAAGTTGTGTATGTCCTCCTCATTCAGTTTAGGTAATTCATATGTCTCTAGAAACTTGTTGATGTCTTCGAGGTTTTCTGTTTTGTTGGAATAGAGATTTTCAAAGTAGCTTCTAATTATGTTTTGTATTTCACTCATGTCTGTTGTGATATTTCCTTGTTCATTCCAAATTTTAGTAATTTGAGTTTTCTCCCTCTTTCTCTTTGTTAGTGTGGCTAAGGGTTTATCAATTTTGTTTATTTTTTCAAAGAACCAACTATTTATTTTGTTAATTTTTCCGATTGTTTCTTTTGTTTCGATTTCGTTGATTTCGGCTCTGATTTTAACTATTTCCTGTCTTCTACTACTTTTGGTGTTGGTCTGCTCTTCTTTTTCTAGGGCTTTGAGCTGTGGTGTTAAGTCGTTTATTTGTTGATTTTTACTTCTTTTGTTGAATGCACCCCATGAAATAAATCTTCCTCTAAGTACTGCTTTCATAGTATCCCAGAGATTTTGATATGATGTGTCTTTGTTCTCGTTTACTTCTAAGAATTTTTTTATTTCCCTCCTGATGTCTTCTGTTATCCATTCATCATATAATAGTGTATTATTTAATCTCCAGGTATTAGAGAAGTTTCTGTTTTTTATTCTGTCATTTATTTCTAATTTCAATCCATTATGATCTGATAGAGTACAAGGTAGTATCTCTATCTTCTTGTATTTGCTAACAGTAGCTTTGTGGCATAAAATATGGTCTATTTTAGAGAAGGATCCATGTGCTGCTGAGAAGAAAGTGTATTCGTTCTTTGTTGGATGGTATATTCTATATATGTCTGTTAAGTCTAAATTGTTGATTGTGTTATTGAGATCTATGGTTTCTTTATTCAATTTTTGTTTGGAAGATCTATCCAGTGGTGAGAGAGATGTGTTAAAATTGCCTAGTAGTATTGTGTTGTGTTCTATATGATTTCTGGAATTGAGAAGGATTTGTTTGACGTACATGGGTGAGTCAATGTTTGGGGCATAGATATTTATGATTTTTATGTCTTGCTGATTTATGCTTCACTTAAGCATTATGTAATGTCCTTCTTTATCCCTTCTGACTAGTTTTGGCTTGAAGTCCACATTATCTGAAATGAGGATGGATACTCCAGCTTTTTTGCTGTGTCCATGTGCATGGTATGTTTTTTCCCATCCTTTCACCTTTAGTCTGTGGGTATCTCTTTCTATGAGATGAGTCTCTTGCAGGCAGCATATTGTTGGATTTTTCTTTTTAATCCAATCTGCCAGTCTGTGTCTTTTGATTGATGTATTCAGGCCATTAACATTCAGGGTTATTATTGTGATATGATTTGTATTCCCATTCATTTGACTCATTTTTGTTTTTTGACATGATTTGGTTTCTCCTTTATTTGGCTATTCCTTTAGGCTAGTTCCTCCCGTTACTGATTTGCATCATTGTTTTTCATCTCTTCCTCATGGAATATTTTGCTGAGAATGTTCTGTAATGCCTGCTTTCTTTTTGTAATTTCTTTTAGCTTTTGTTTATCAAGGAAGGATTTTATTTCCTTATCAAATCTGAAAGTAAATTTTACTGGGTATAAGATTCTTGGTTGGCATCCGTTTTCTTTCATGGCTTGGTAAATGTTGTTCCAGGCCCTTCTAGCTTTTAGGGTCTGGATTGAAAAATCTGCTGATATTCTTATTGGTTTTCCCCTGAATGTAATTTGATTCTTTTCTCTTGCGGCCTTTAAAATTCTGTCTTTATTTTGTATGTTAGGTATTTTCATAATAATGTGCCTCGGTGTGGGTCTGTTGTAATTTTGTATATTTGGAGTCCTATAAGCCTCTTGTACCTGGTTTTCCATTTCATTCTTCAGATTTGGGAACTTTTCTGATATTATTTCATTGAATAGATTGTTCATTCCTTTGGTTTGTTTCTCTAAGCCTTCCTCAATCCCAATAATTCTTAAATTTGGCCTTTTCATGATATCCCATAATTCTTGTAGATTCTGTTCATGAGTTCTTACCATCTTCTCTGTTTGGTCATCTTTGTTTTCAAGATTAAATATTTTGTCTTCAATGTCTGAGGTTCTGTCTTCCAGGTGTTCTATCCTATTGGTTATGCTTTCTATAGAGTTTTTAACTTGGTTTATTGTTTCCTTCATTTCAAGGATTTCTGGTGGTTTTTTTCAGTATCTCTAACTCTTTATTGAAATGATCTTTTGCTTCCCGTATTTGCTCTTTTAACTGTTGATTGGTGGGATCATTTAATACCTGCATTTGCTCTTTCATCTCCTCCTTCAATGCCTGCATTTGCTCTTTCATCTCCTCTTTTGCTTCTCTGATTGTTTTAATTATGTACATTCTGAACTCCCTTTCTGACATTTCTTCTGCTGTGCTGCCATTGGGTTTTATTGAAATAGTATCTAGGATTGTTTGGGACATTTTCTTCTCTTGTTTTCTCATATTGGTCAGATATCAGTGGGACTCTGAGATATTGCAGATTTCCTCTTTGGCTTATAGTGTCCCTGTAGATTTCCAGTATATCACCTCCCTGCCTTCAGTAGCCTGAAGTCTTGGAGGAACTTGATAATGCAGTGCTTCCGAAGAGAGATGCCCCTAGCCTGCTACTGGTTCCAGGGCTTGGAGCCGGCTCTGTGGGGAAAGGTTCTCACTGGGCGGCCTGCTCCGAGAAGCTAGCTGTGGAAGGAGTCTGCCGGTGGAGGAAGCAGGGCTGCTTTGGGAAGTCTCTGGCTCTCCTGCCCTGGTCCCAGAAGCCGCTTGCAGGCCTGGGCCCACCACTGGGTCCGGGGCTTGGAGCTGGCTCTGTGCGGAAAGGTTCTCACTGGGTGGCCTGCTCCAAGAAGCTGGCTGTGGAAGGAGCCTGCCACTGGAGGGAGCAGGGATTCTTGGGGAAGACTCTAGCTGCCCTGCCCTTCTCCGAGAAGGTGCCCCTGTCTGGGCCTGCCGCCCAGGCCAAGCTTCACCCGGTGGGAGAGACTCACCCCGTGGCTCTATGTTAGTCTGAGTCTCTCAAATCCTTCCCTTCTTGAATCCTGGGTTCTGGAGCAATGGGAGATGTAGTCACCCTCTAGTCCACCATCTTGGATCTCACCGCAGTTTTATATATAACAGTTTAACACAGTCAAATTATGTGGAACTAGTATGGATTATTAGCAGAATTTCTTAAGATCACTATGATTTAACAGAGGTAATTTGAAGGTTATTACTATTAAAAATTAGTCAATTTATGATAGTCATGTTGGATTTATTTGCAAATTAGTGTTTGGGTAATATATCTGGTTTTAATATTGTTATGTCTGCAAATTTTAATGAATAATGACAGAATTAAATTTATAAGTCAACAAATGTACTAACATGAAAACTAATACGACAATAGTCTTTGGGAGTTTGGACAAACAACTTCATTTAGAGTAATTTAGCAGTTAGGTATAAATCTTTTTAGTAACTGAATTGTCTGATTTTGTTAATATTTTTGGGCTGTTTTTTCTATTATATTGAGTAAAATTTCTTGTGCCAACAGTGGTTATTTATTTTGGGAAAACTGAATTCATACATGTGCATTTTTTAAAAAACCATGAAAGTTAATTTATTTTAAATACACTCAGTGTATTTGTGTATTCACATAGAATTTAAATGCTGATATAAAAGGTCAATGGCAATGTGGCAATTATGTGAGCATTATTTAAATGAAATTTGATTATGTCATTCTTGTTTCCAACCTTTTTTTATGAGATGGGTAGGAATAAAATCATAATAAACATTGTAGCAAAGTAAACATTATGTGGATACACATAATAGATGCTTGCAAGTCAGAATTTTTAGCAGGCAAACATACAGCCCTAATAAACTAATAGAAGCTCCTTAGAGCCAAAAAAGCCATTTTTAAAGTAATGTGCTGCCTGAACTGGCAAGAGCCCATTTGTGTGCTCTACAAAATAGTGGTGCCCCTAGAGGAGCTGAGTTACGTTAGACTCTAATGACTGTGACTATTTCATTTAAAGACTTCCAAAGGTTATGATGGGAAGATATTTATGTTCTGGAAGGCTCCAAGTAGAAAGTAGAATTTAGGTAGATACAACAATGCTCTTATTTAATATAAACAAAGCATCTAGATGGAATCCTGAGAAGCCTTTAGGTAAAATGTTCTCATTATGATAATCATACCCAACAGCATGTTTTCAATTCAGCACTCTACTGCTTTGCTTTTCCAAAATTTAATGAATGCAAGGTCTAGTTGCAACTGAGGTGAATCTCATCTTCATGACAGGGGAAAAAGTCTGTACCAATAAAGTTCCAATTTTATGTAGGAAACATTACTTCTTATTGCTTTCCTAAGTTTCCTCAAAGTCAGAATATATCGGTCATGAGGTACTATATTATATTGCTAGAAAAGATGCGAGCCAAGCAAACAATAACCACATGATCTTGATGACTTTATATAATTATGTTTTGTTCATGCCCTTGTGAATCCTGGTAAACTATAAGGATATATCTAGGGGATAGGGATTCTCACTATACTTACTGATCATGGTCCCCACCTGATGAACCAAATTAATCTCACATGCTCAAATGTCATTGGTCAAAGTAAACCAAATGGCCACAGTGACTTTCAAGTGTGCTAGTAATACAAACTTCTCTTGTGTCCAGAAGAGTATTTATATTTATATCTAATATCTACTATTTGTAGTGTGGTACTCCAGAGTTGTTTTTTTTTTTTTTAATGTGTTCTTGTCATCACTTCTTAGGATTATTTTAATACCTTTCATCAGAGTTTCCACCAAAAATTTTTTTAAAAAGATATTAGCAGTGATCTTATATCACTATAATGCATAAGAATTACATTAAATGGAAAAGAGAAACCTCTTAAATCACAATTCAACATTAATATTCTCTATACAAACTGAACATATTGACTATGCACTGTAGAAAGGATAATGTTTTTCTTGATTCCTTATAGGAAAATATGGGGGGAAACTGGGAAAACGTCCAATAAAGCTCTGGAAATTAATACTTTCCTGTAATTATTAATAATACTGGATTTATTTATTTATTTACAACTTTGTTATTTTATTAAGTGTTTTTAAGTTGGCAATGTCTCCAGAGTTTGCTCTTTCCTTTTGGTAGCTACATGACAGAGAAAATAAATTGATCATATGGGGTGGAAAAGTGTTTTATCTATATGAAATGATTGAAGTTGAATTGAAACTATAAATGTAGCTGAGTTTAACAGATTAAGGTAATAAAAAGCACCTGATAGCTGCAGAAAGCTTCCTGAAAGGCTGTCCACAGTCACAGGTCCTTCATACTTAAGGCATGTAAATCTTAAGATGAATATGCACCCAAATCTAGTTAGGTGGGGTACATTCATATCAAAAAATAGTCATAAATTGTTTAATCTGATTTAAATATCACACAATGTACACATGAATCTACATTTCCCATAGTTCCCCATAAATGTGCAAAATCTTTGTTTTAATGGACAGATAAAAATGAATTTAATTTAAAAAAGGAAGTCTCTGATCTCAAGAGTTCAATAATTATCCTAAAATGTGAATGAATAAATAACTAGAAGACTTCAAAGTATTTTTCTGTGTAAAAATAGAAGTGTGCAGCACTTTGTTTAGCATAATCTGTCTGTCCAGTTCATGACTATGACTTCATAATGAAGTGAATGGACAAAGAATCATTGAGATGATGAGAATAAGTTTGTTCTTTTTGTTTGTTTCCCAAAGAACATGATTACCTTAATTTTTCCTTTTCCTTTTTTCATTTTCTTGGGGGGTGGTAAATCAATATTTTTGTTCTATGCATAATAAAATCATTTTTATAGATACATTTCTCCTTGGGAAGAATGTGTCAGTGGAAGCTGTTCACTTTAAGTGGTTTATTTTTCCTACACATACTTGGGTTTGAGCATTCACTTCAGTGAAATAAATTATAAGTATTGCTTCTCCTACTCAGAGGCTGTGACATATCATTACAAGCTAAAGTCATTGTAATGGAGTGACCTTAGCTAAACTACCAAGTGAACTTTTCAAATGAAAGCATTCAGATAGATTATGAATTTATGAATAAAAATAAATTTGCTTTTCAGGGAGTTTGGCCGCTGGAAAGTAAATAACCTTGCAGTTGAAAGAAGAAATTTCCTTGGCTCCCCTCTGCCTCTTGCCCCTGAATTCTTCCGCAACATAAGACTTTTGGGCCGGCGACCTACCCTTCAGCAAATCACAGAAAACCTTATCAAGAAATATGGAACTCATTTCTTGCTATCTGCTACTCTGGGAGGTACGACTCTTTGAAAATATTTGTGCCTGTGTGTACTTGTTCATAAAACTGTATAATCACTTAAAAATGTGGATTAACCCAGAAAGCCACAGTTTGAATAATTGTAGAATTTATCCATTCATTTATCCCCCACATTGAGTATTGTAAATGCCATTTAAAGTATTCATATTCATGATATAGATGAATATAACTTACTCTATGCCTAAAAGCTATTTAAAACCTAATATACATTAAAAGTAGGCATAGTGACTATATTCTGTGATACAAATGATATGGCAAATTTTGTTTAAAGAATGAAGTAACATGCAGGCAGTGGTAGGAGTCATTGCTTCTAGAGAGAAGGAAGTGTTTCCTGGAGGTAAATAGTGAAGATCTACAGTTAGATTCTTTCCACTACTGTCATATTTCTGGTTGTGCTTGACATAGGATACAGAAAAAGAGAAATAAATGCAAAGTATGATGCATAATGTGAAAATAGAGATTAATAATGCCACTTATTCTTAATTTATAAATTTGTAAAAATTAAGAAAAGCATTATTTAATATTGTTAAGTATAGGTTTATCACAGTGATATATGGTTCAGCATTTTAGGTACACTTAAATGATATATGGGAGGTAATGTATAATAAATGAATTATGACATTTTCCTAAGATTTAAAAATACCCCATATTTCTGTATGTGCAATTTTGTACATGACTTGAAATAATATCTGTCCATGTATTACATCATTCCTAAAACTAATAATTTCTATAATTCCTATAATGAAAAGCATTGAATAACTGGATAAGAAGGTTCTGGAAACAAAAGTCCTGCTTCCTTTTCAGTTTCCTGATAATTTTAATAGAAGATGGTGAGCTCATTCATACAGTGTTTCAGTGTTGTGAAAGACTCTTTCTCTTCGTTTCTCAGCCTTTGAGGATGAGTCTTTTCTTTCTCTTCCCTGCCTTTCAAATCTGTGGGAAGCCAGCAGTCTATCACCTGTGTCACAGTCTTTCCTGGCCTCAACAGACCAACTCATTATTACTTTTTCTCCTACAATATTCCTATGGTTTGTCTTTCACACAGATCTTTTAAAAACCTGAGTCTGCTCATCTTCCTTGCTTTAATTAAAACCAGGAACTGCCCACCCTACATGAAACCCAAACACCTCACTCTGGTTTACTTGGGGTCCCTACTTTGTTGATCCAGAGCAAGGTTTCATCTCAGACTGCTCACCTGTCCCTTCTCCATGCTCTGTTTTTTGACCACAATGGGCTTCACAAATCTTACTTTCTCAGAGAATTCCATTATTCTCTCCTCTTTCATGATTATCTTTCTTCATAGTATTTATTATTATGTAAAAGCATTTTACTTACTTGTGTACTGGTTTCTACTCTCTAATCTCTTTCTTGCATATTCTGGAGGAAACAGGGATCTTGTCTGTGTTTGTCATCCCTTCACCTGAAGTCTGTAATACTTCTCGGTATACAGTAAGTTTTTCTAACTATTTGTTCAGTTAGTAAATAAGTGAAACTATACTTTTCTAAGGGATCAAGGTTGCCCAGTTTCCTAGATAAAAGCCAAAGTTTCAAATATTTAGAGAGGGTAATTAAGATCTAATTCAGGAAGAACACTGAAGTAAGGGAGCAAATCCAGCAAGTCAAAATGGGTCAGTTTCACAAATAAAAGGTTCCAAATTGGAGAGAATGAGAACACAGACAAGGGCAGATGAAGAGAGCAAGGACAGGTTAGAGGAGGAGTAGACACTCCTCACACTGACTATGACATAACCTTGAGGATTTAAAGGGGAAGGGTAGGTTGTGGGCAGAAAGAAAGGGCTGCTGTGTCCTTTGTTAAGTGTCCATTCCATTCTTTCATTAATGAATTATAATAAAATAATAACATAAGGAGATCAAACCTGATATTGAATCCTGATCTCCCCCCAGCCCAATTTTAACCAACTGACAGTCTGTTTTAAACTGTTTTTAGTTAGCAATAAGCCTTTATTTAATTTATTTATATGCGGTGTTGAGAATCAAACACAGTGTCTTACATGTGCTAGGCAAGTGCTTTGCTACTGAGCCACAACCTCAGTCTTAAGAAACTATTAGCTTCTCTGAGTTTTAGAAAGGCAGAGAATAGCATCTAGGTGACAAAAATAAGAAAAAAATTAGTGTAAATGTATGGAAATGTCTTGAACACAGTGTTTGGCATACTTGAAATGTGATGCATTTACATTTTTGTTATGCAAGTAATGTAGCCAAAAAAGTATAAATTCTATCAATATTAGTGGAACTATAAAAACTTGAGTCATTTTGATACAATATTAGTCTTCATTACTATTACTATTACTACATTACTATTGTATGAAAAAGTACCTAGAAGAATTTTAGAATATAAAATTCTGAAAGAAAGAGAAAAGAAAAATAGGAGAGAAAAGAGCAAAAGGTACATATAACTCCCATGGACATTTCTGTTCCTGCATATCAAAATTTTGTTTAATATTTTTTGTTCATTCTATTATTTTGGTATTGTGGATGCCATATTTTGGCTTTAATGTTAGTTTTCATTTTGAAATTTTTAAAATAAATCATGTTTCAAAACCTTGTGGGATTAAATCACTTTTTCACTTTGATTATTCTAATGAGGCAAGCAGCTTGCACATAACATCATCTTAAATATAGAAAATCTCAGATGTCATTAATAGTCCAAAGAAGTAAAAAAAAAAAAAAATACAGTAAAGTTTCAGGATACAAATTCAACACAGAAACATAATGTAATTTAGCTGTATTACTAGCAGCAATTTCTCTGAATAAGAAGTCAAGAAATCAATCCCACTTCAGTAGCTTTAGTTAAAAAAACAAAACAAAACAATAATATGTATATCCAAAGAGGTGAAAAATCTCTGTAATGAAAACTATAAAACATTCATGGAAAAAACTGAAAATGACACACAAGAAATGGAAAGACATCTTGTGTTCATGGGTTGGAAGAATCAGTATTGATAAAATGACTATACTACCCAAAGTGATCTATAGATTCAGTGTAATCCCTGTCATACTCTGAGTGGCAATTTTCACTGAACTAGAGGAAAACAATCGTAAAATTTATATGAATCACAAAAGCCTCAAGTAAGCAAACTCCTCTTGAGCAAAAAGAACAAAGCAGTATTATGCTATCTGACTTCAAAATACACTTAAAAACTGCAATAATCGATGATGGCAATATATACTCAAAATTGTTTTGCTTCAATTATTTAAAAGTCTTGTTCAAGCATTTATTTAAGGGGATTGGTTTCAAATGAAACCATCCTCAATCACTTCCAATTTTTTGTATTTTTTTGGATTTAGTGTTCATAGTCTTTTCTATTGAAATTATTTTTCTTCTCTAAATGTTACTTATATTTTTCTTCATGAATCTGTGTTGGGGCATGACAATAATTTAGTTTAAGTGAATGAAATCATTAAATGGCTTAAGGGTATAAATTACCTACAATTATACCATGAATGTTTTCAGATAATTTTTGAAATTCTTTCTATTGTAATTGTACCAAATCTGGTTTGTTGTAAATCTGTCATTCCAGCTTCCTATGTTTTATCTGGTTGAATATAAATTTGCATTACTTTGCTTTTTTTATGAAAAATAAGTTTTGTGGTATTTAATCTGAACTAATTCTTTCTTTCACTCTCTCCCACTCATTCTCTGTCTGCCCTCCTAAATGACTAAGACCAAGGAATAAAAATACTAGCATATATTGTAAACAATAGTAATAAGATTTAATAATGCTAGCATATAAAACTGTGTCAAATAAACAACCAAACCTTTTAAGCAAAAAAACTTGACTTGTCAGTTTATAACTGTATGCTTTCTAAGTACCTAAATCTTCACCGACATTTAAATATTTTTTTCAAAATAAGTTGAGTGTAAAATGCTATCAGTAAGAGAAATGAAAAGGAAATAAATGAAAAATGGCTTTTTTTCCAAAGAGTTATTTAGTGCATCATATTATTGACATAGACATAAAACTCTGGATAGCACTTTTGAAACCTTTAATAGGATATTTTATGATAGATAAAGCCAGTGATTGAATTATCTTCCTATAGGGAAAATATATATAATAAAAAACCTTCTTCAATATAAATCATTTTCCCCATTTATTGCATTTTATAGCTTCCAGACTATTTATCAATGTAGTAATTCTTCTTGCTGCTATTTGGATAATGATATCCAAACTCCATCACTGTTTAAATGTCTAAAATAAGCTCCACAATTTAAAGAATCAATCTTGAAAATGATTGCACTCCTGGGATATATTGATTTCTAGCTATGGAATATATTTCATGACTGTTTTTGTAATATATTTCATTATAATACAATATGCAACAAATATTGAAATAAAAGTGTATCTGTGTGCTGAAGATAGCAATACAAAAGCCAAAGCACAAATAGAAAAAAAAAAAAAAAGATGCTTATACAATTGTTGAACTTTAATTAAAGCGTGGCAAAGTGTTCACTTAAAGCACTGGTTCCAAGTTCTGGATCAACTTAAAGACAGAGGACTGCAAAGGATGGAGAACTAAATAGTCATTAAAGTTTTTATGAAAATACAACAAAATACTGATAATAATTTTAAGTGTGCCTGACCCTTACCTCCGTAATTACACAGACTTACCCACCCAGTCACCACCCGGTCACACTTGCACTGGAAAACTGGGTGCCTCTGGGATTCTTGTTTCCCTCAAGTCTAAGGTAGTGAGAAGAAAGCCAAAGTGCAGGATCTCTCCTTACCAGGACAGCCTCTCTAGGGCAAGGAAAGCAAAGGGAAGTTCTGCTCACCCAGCCCCATTCCTACATTGAGTCTGCTTCTTCAGAGTCAGAAAAATAGTGACCATGAGGATCATTTGGGTAAAATACCTTCCCATGTAAGAGTATTAGACAAAGTACTCTTTTTCTAATTGAAATTTTTTTTAAAAATTTGGGTCAAAATTATTCCTAGTACCAAATAGATACATTTTAAGATTTGTTAGTTTAAAACAATTTTAATAATTTTTGTCCTAACCTAGAGGAAATCAATTTCACAACTGTTTTTGAATGTACAAATTTTAAGATCCAAATTAAATATTGAGCATAGTTAACTTTATTTTTCTCTAAAAAATCTTATGAAATTTTTTTTCTGAGTGAGTTTATTATGAGGATGTATTTTTTGGTTACAATATCGTTAAACAAGCATTTTTTACACATTCAAATTTATTTAAATATAAAAAATATTTTGCACATTGTTGGAATGTAAACATGCATGATTGATATCCAGAATAATATTAAATTACTATTGTGAGTATTTAAAATAATGACTACTATCTCAATCACCACATGTGTAAGTCATTGTACCTTGAAAATATTCCACTAAGCTTGACAGTTTTAGAAAATAGTTTTCCTCTGTGAATCTCATTTAAAGAAATAATGAAACTCAGAAGTTAGACAATAAGACAAAATGGATAGAATATCAATTGGAATTTTCAATATTGTTACATCCCCATAAGAATTTCAAATATCCTCACTTAATTTTAAAAATAGTCAATTCTCACTTTTCTCTATTCAAATTATGTTCTATATAATGTTTTCATGGAGTGTTTTAATTCTCTGCCATATACCACCTTTTTCGAAATCAATTAACAACTGTCATTCTCATTTTCACTTATTCTCTTCTTAAGAAGTACAGATTTACTTTAGTTTAACTATAACATAATTGAGTAAGCAAATCAGCAAATATATATAAATTTATTTCTTAAATAAATATCAATAATCACTTGAAAATATAAAGAATTGCTTATTTTATTGGAATATATATTTCATTTTAACTCATTTTCTCTTATAATCTTGGGCATGGAATGCCCAGTAAAAACTTAAATTGAGCAACAAGCTTACTAATTATAACTTTGAAATAATTAATTATGATTTCAGAGGTCAATTCTTTTGAAAAAATTAATAGGTGAGGGATTAGAGCCATTTTAACGTATTTTTGTATCCATATGTTTTGGTCAACTTTTTTGCTGATGCAACCAAAAGATCTGACAAGAACAATTAGAGGAAGAAAAAGTTTATTTGGGGGCTTACTGTTTCAGGTGTCAGTCCATAAGCAGCCAACTCCATTACTCTGAGCCAGAAGTGAAGTAGAACATCATGGTGGAAGGATTTGGCAGGAATACTCCTCAGGGCAGGACACCAGGAAGCTGAGAGAGACTAAATTCAGTTCACAAAATATGTACTCCAAAGGCATGCCCCCCATTGACCAACTCCTCCAGCCACAGCCTACCTGCCTGCAGTTACAACACAGTTAATCCCATGGGAGTGGTGCTAATGCACTGATTAAGTTCAGGCTCTCATAACCCAGTCATTCCACCTCTAAACTTTCTTACACTGCCTTACACATGAGCTTTGGGTGGCACCTAATGACTAAACCATAATAACATATATTCATATATATATATATATATACATATATATATATATATGTAAAACATATATAAGCTGTAGATTACTGTATTCAACTTATTTTCATGATACCTGTGTTGATTTCATTGGAATAGTCACAGAAATGAAAACTTGGGAATTAATGGTTAAGTAAAAACTGTAAAGAAAGGAAAAGAAATATTTTCCAAAGTTTGCTATCCTAGGGAATCATCAAATAAATGGCAATAAAAGAGAAAAAGGACTACTATATTGATATTTAAAACTAAATAAGAGCCAGGCTTGGTAGCACATGCCTGTATTTGCAGCAACTGGGAAGGCTGACATAGGAGTTCAAGGCCAGCCTCAGCATTTTTAGCAAGGCTCTGAGCAACTCAGCAACTCATTGAGACCCTGTCTCTCAATAAAATACAAAATAGGGCTGGATGTGGCTCAGTGGTCAAATGTCCCTGAGTTCAATCCCCTGTATCAAAAAAAAAAAACAAAAAAAACCAAAAAACAACAACAAAAGCAAACAAACAAAAACACTCAGTATGTGCTTACACTTCTTCAGATTAATTCTATCAGTGTCTCTCCCTCTCCTCCACAAGTGCTTGCACACTTCTCATGCTCTCTCTCTCTGTCTCTCTCTCTCTCCCTCTTTCCTTCCCTCCCTCCCTTCCTTCCTCTCTCTCTCTTTCTCTGATAAAGAAAATGAAAGATCTGCAGTTAAAGCAGTGTTGCTAATTAATTTTAGTAGCTTACATGGTAATTATTTACTCAAATGATTTAAAAGCATTTGTGGAAATAATAATGACAGAGAAAAATTGAGATTAAATTTGCTAGGTTAACCCATCTTTGTAATAGTGTTTCCAGAAACCAAGAGAAAAGATAAATGTTAAGTTGCGGAGTATCAGACATGTGATTATATTTTTTTTCTGTTTCTTTTATATAGCACATTGATGGGTTAGATAAATCATGTATCCCTTGTTTGATGTATATACACTGAGTTACTTATGACAGTTCAAATGCCAAAAATCTCCTTTAGAGAACAACTCAGGTCACTGACAAAGACAAACATTAAATTGGTAATAAATGTTATTGTGGTTTAGAGCCTCAGTACTTGAGTGTGGTCCATGAGCTAACAGCACCAACATCATCTTGGAGCTTGTGAGAAAGGCAGCATCTCAGATTCTGTCACAGATTATTGAATCTGAATCAAAATTTCAAAAAGATAGGTGATTTATATGCACATTAAGTTTGAACAGCACTTTGTAGTACCCATATAAATTTCAAATATATTCTACTGTTCCAGAAATCTCACTTCTGAAAAGTAATCTCCCCAAAATAATACCAGAACTTTGTAACTATACTGAATTCTATAACTAAATATTCAAAAATATGCATTTAATATTGTTTGTAAACAACTTCAAAATTAAAGAAACTTTAATATTTTACTCAGGGTAGATTCATTGATACCTAACCTTAGATCTAGTTCTAATGTGTTTTTCTCCCCACCTAATTATACTACCTGGAGTATTATGCCTCTGTGCAAATATATTCAGAAAAAAAATTTTAGTTTTGTCTTGGAAGTAACTGTTAATAATTATAGGTCCATTGCTTTCTCTCAGGATGCTTTGCAAAGCATTTGTATAAGTCTTGATGTTTCTTTCCATATTACCTTGCAGATGGTGTTAAGCCAACATGTCTGTTCTTTTTTAACTGTCTTTGTATATTTGGTTCTGAATCATGCCAGAAACCTATTTTTTCTATGACTGCTTATTTCCTGAGTCTATTTGCTTCTAAAATATGATCTTTCCCCCCACAACACTCTATTAGTAGAATGATACTGGAATGGATACCATTAACATGTGGAAGGATGATGATGAGTTGGGAGTAACAAAGTAAAAGAGAAAACTGAATATGATCTCAAAAAGACAATACCCCAAATTTCATAGACATTAATACAAAGAATAATGTATCTCTCATTGCCGAAATTGGGATGACATTTTGAGGTAAAATGTCATATCAAATATATCAAATATAAATCCTATAATTACATTTAAGACATATTTATAAAGTTTATTCCTGGGGAAAATATATTATCTCAAGTAGAATTTTTGAAAATAAGTAAAACTCACACTAAAGCAAAACAGGCATCACAATAAGATTTTTCAAGTGTGAGGAAGTTGAATGACAACGTGATATCTACCATAAATGCAAACTTTTTTCTAGGTGACATGTATACTAACACGAAGGTAGGAGCAATCAAAAAATAAATAGAATAAAATATGGCCAATCAATAAAAGTTAACTTCATTGTAGGGGAATAAAAAAGCCCCCTCTGTGTATCACAATATTAATTGCTATAATGTTACATATCAGCTGTTGTAACTACCCTGTGTTTCCGCTCCGTGTGACTTCTCATTCTGGAAATCAAATGGAAAGAGATGCCCCTTTGGAACATGCAGTCATCCTAGCAGAGGGAAAACACAAGAGAAGTGCAACTAGGATGCCTGTCAAACTTACACTAGATAGAGGCGGACATCTGGTATACTTGAATTTCACTGAACAAAGCATTTTCCCTTCCAAAACCACAATGAAGAAAAAGAAAACATATTCATGAACTGGTCGTTGTTCTTCTCTACAATGGACCATTAATCCATGTGTGTATGTTTGTATCCATGATGGAGCAGTGAATAATTACAAAGAGTAATACAGACTACCACACCATTCTTATCGATTTAACCCTAGGACTTATTTAATCTCTCTCTTATTCATCATTTAAAATTTTTTTTAGAATAGTATTTATATCCTTAAAAATCATATATATATATACATATATATATAAATGAGAATTAGAAAATCAAATAAAAAATAGTGTGAAAGTTCTACAATTTATGATTCTAATGGACTCAGATGATTTGAATACCAGGACAGGAAGAAAAAAGAAAACCATCATTGTAGGGGTCATAGCATAACCAGAAGTATCTAGTCCAATAAGCTAATAAGGACATGACATTAAAACTGTGATTCTATTTGTTTCATTCTCTATGAAAGTATCCTTGAATATGTGTTTTTATGTCCATAAACATCACAGTTTTACTTGGATAAGACACAGCTGCATGATTTCTGTATAGAATAATCACATCTTTTTATATCCACAATCATTAATCCTTTTCACATTCTAACGGACTCAGAATGTTGAATCATATTCAAAATAATCACATTTGGTTTTTACAAAATGTGTGAATATCCTTTGGAACACATGTCATGCTTATGATCTACAGCTGCTTTGAAAAAATTATCTTGAACACAATATTTTAGTTGATTGTTTAAATCTGAGTGTTGCATGCCATTTACATAGAATTCTGATGAAATTTTATAATTGAATATTTTGGGCAAATTTACAGTAAAAGTTGAGTCTATACTCTTGTCTCAAGACTATAAAAATCTTAAGTAATGTTAAGAATGTAAATATCACAAAAGCATAGTAGTAGTGTATAATTAAAAAAATGGATCTGAGAGCAGGAGAGAGAGACCTATTCTCCATGTAGATTGAAAGGTCTTGCAAAGAAATCTTACATATTTAACAATCAGTGATTTTCAATGCTTGTACTTTAACATAAGCTAGCCAGCTTACCTCAACAGTTGTCTTGTCTATTGTAAATAAGGGCTTAAAACAGGGCATTCATAAAAGAACAGTTGCAGTAATTTAGGCTGCAGCTTTAAGTTGCCTCACATGCTTCACTACAGGGCACAAGGGAAGCTTTTCC
Organism: Sciurus carolinensis; assembly: GCF_902686445.1. Taxonomy (NCBI): domain Eukaryota; kingdom Metazoa; phylum Chordata; class Mammalia; order Rodentia; family Sciuridae; genus Sciurus; species Sciurus carolinensis. Next base: position 96,719,217 of record NC_062224.1, read on the forward strand.
ATACATGGTTTACTATGGAGAAGAATCGTGAGCAATTTTGGAATGTATTCTCCTTAGGAGGCTATTGGAAATGATAACTCCCTACTCTCTTTAATAATCCCAAATATCTTGATTTCAAAATCTGCTAGAAAACAATTTGGATGAAGTTCAGATTCCTGAAATGAAATGCTATAATCTGAAGTTCTTGCTTATGAAAAATTGAAACCTCCTCATTAACTGAGAGCTTCCATTAAAAACAGGAAAATAGATGAAATCAACATTGATTGTACACATAAAATGTGTCCTGCCAGGTTCTATAGAGCAAATATATTGTTTAATATTCCCAACAAATTGAGAAGGATATTCCCTCTGTTTTGGAGACTGGGATGCTAATAGCATGTGCAACTTTACCTACATCCAAGGTCATCCAGTGGAGGGAGGATGTGCCATCAGGATGTGCCCATATAAACAATTAAAAAAATATTTATCTCTCACATTGTTGTATCATATTGCCTCAGGAATCATTTAATTCAAGGTGTCACGACATAAAATAGTAGAATTACTTAACAATGCTAAGATCTGTAACAATATTTTTATTAGATATTCTTTATTGTATTAAATCTATATTTATTCTGCAGAGTACAAGAAGACAAAAAAAATCTGTAACTTACAAATATTGCTATTGTAAAAATCAAAATAATTTTTTATCATGTTTTCATGATGATTTAGATCACCATTTCCCTACATTCATCTTTGCTTAAACACATATTTGTTTTTCTTGTTTTCTTTCATACTGGTACAGTGAAGTCATTTCTGAAACAGTGATCACTGGTTCTTGCTACATGTCACTTGCCAATTTTGTTGTAGAGCAGACTGATATTTGAAAAAAAATCTTAAGTCAATTTTTACTGATGTTTTAAAATAAGGATTTACTGTCTTTTTTCCATTGGGGTGAAGTGTTACTCACCTGGAGTCATATGAAGAAGTTCAGAGAACTGCATTAGAAGAACATTACTCTGGATATGGCTGCAGATCATTGGACAGAGATAATGAATTTGTAAAAAAAAGTGGAAAGGGAGGCTTCCATTCATCACAAAGAAGGCAAAAGAGCTAAAATGACTAGAAATGTCTAGGTATAGAGAGAGTTGCATTATAAGGTTCTAAAGAATTGTGGTGAATAAAACAGAATAATAGCACGTGCACAACTTTTGAATTCTTGCTGTGTTTGAATCAGAACCTAGACTCTTTACAAAGATCTGTTTCACACAGCTGCTCTTGAGGAAAGAATTCATGTGCTTAAGGTACATAAGAGGAAACCGATTCTTACCTAGTATCATTCAAGATCATTCAATCACTAAATTAAAGCCAGCATGAGAACCCAAATATGTTTGACTATAAAAGTTGGAACAATTATGTCTAAACTATAATAACTAATTCTACATTTTTCTGTCTTCCAGGACCTCATAATCCAGTGAAAGAATCTCTTCTAGTGGTTTAATTATCTATTCTGCTCAACAACATAGTTTTCAATTAATGTTTGAACATCTCCAGTAATGAGAAAATTCACTACCATATAAAGGGAGACAGTGAAAATGAATTTCTTCACATATTTAAATGGCCTTCTTGCATCTTCAGAAGGCAAAACTAATATCTACTTAGTCAATTGAGACAATGTTTTGAATTTAATACATTACTGAATTGAAGAAGATATTATATATTATTTCTAAAAAGAACTTGTAAGGTTCCTTCTAAATACAGAAATCTGCAGAAAACAATGTGAATGCAGCAAGACCGTAACTGGATGCTTCCTCAAAATTTATACTATATTTTCCATATAGAATCATCTGGGAACTGAGGGATAATCTAGAATTCCATTTTTGCCATAATATTAGTCACGAACTTGCCAATTAAGAAAAATTTGTATTATTAGTTAATGTGTTTTAAATCTGGCCCAATGTGCAATGAGAATTGTGAACACTCAAGCCACTATGATAATTAGAGGGAGACTTCTACAATGAATTCTGATACACTCAATTGTAGCCATATACTGTGTAAAATCATACCTACTACAACTATTGTTTCTACTCACGATCCAGAAGATATTGTTTTGTTGATTCTTTATAGTTTTATATGTCTTCAGAATATTTCCCCCACACTGATTTACATTCAAAGTCTATGTTCTCAAATAACTTAATTATTTTATGAACTTGATATACAATCAGGGATGATTAACTTTTGTGCACGGCTTTTCTATTTAATCTTCTTTTATATATATAAAAGATTATCTTCTTAAAAGACTTTCAGTGCTTAAACACCATGGCAAGGTATTTCCAAAGGCATTATTCCATCCTATTCCTTTGCTCTCCCTTTAGGTAAATATTTATGAAAATATTTGGTTAATCCTTCCAGTATTTGTTATTCTTTTTAAATAAAAAGTACGCATGTATATTTATATGTTTCCCTTTTCTTTTATTATTTACAAAGTTCCTTGTGAAACATTTTATTCACTTGACTTTCTTCATGTCAATGTGTAGATATTATCCTTCCTGCTTTTTCGTGGCTGCACAGTATTTTTCCAGATGGTTATAACATGCTTTATTTCTACCGGTAGGTATTTGTGTTGTTTCCAAATGCTAAAGATGAAACCATAGGGAGAAAATCATCTGAGGATTTTCTACAGTGTTTCTTTGGAGATTTTGAGAAGTGGGATTGCTGAGTCAATTATTACAAACTACTGCCAATTTTCCCTTCCTCTGAACTCTACCATTTCACAATCCTACTGGCACTGTCTCAGAGGGCTTTCTTGCTTGTGGTTTTCCAATATCTTTGTTTAGCTTCTTAAAATTTGGAGTGTTGGCAAATTCCAGAAGAGTCAAATAATTTAAAAAGTATTTTTAGTTTGTGTTTCTTAGACTGTGGCTTAGATAATCTTTTCAAATTTATGTGAACCGTTTTTATCTTTTCTTACCTGAGCATTTTTTTTCCTGTCTTTTCCTGTTTTCCTTTCTGAATATTGTTTTTCTTTTCCTTGAGTTTTTAGGAGCTCTTAAAATTGTAGAGAGATTAACACTTTGCCTGTTATGTGTTTTAAATATACTTTTACAAGTGTAAAATTTTTATTATTTATAGTGTTTTGTGATAGAAAACAATCTGGTTTTATCTGATTTGTTATTTTTTTGTGTTTAACTTTTGGATTCTTAATATGAATGCTTTTGTCAATCTGTTTTCATGTTATTTTTCTAGTAGTTGAATGTTTTCTTTTCACTAAACGTTCATATCTTTTATGTCTTGGAGTTTATCTTGTATACAATCATGCTGTTAATTTTTGAAATGACTAGTTGTCGCAGTTTTATTTAGTAAAAGTTTACCTTTCCCTAGTCAATTAATCTCCAGTCTTATTTTATGCTAATTTTACTTATGTATTTGTTATTTTAAGGATTATTTCCATTCCATTTGTCTAATTTTCATGTATTAATACTATACTACTTTATGTACATGACCTGCTTATTTTTTAAATCACATTACAATTATACATTAACTGAAAATAATTTGACATGATTTAATGTTATGAGTAGGGATTTTTTTCTAAATCATACCATCTATTAAGGACTATTTTACAAATTTCAGGTTTGCTTTAAATTTTGCTAATATACATTTTGCATTTTCTTGCTGTTTTAATGTGCCTTATCCATTACTACTCATAAGTTGTTAACAGTTTTATATTTAGTTTGTAATATTTTAATTTTGATTTTTGCCTCAGTAAATTCTGTTACAATGTACAGTAATCTATTCATTGATTTCTCTGAGTTTTACACATGTATGAACATATTACCTGCAAAGAATCAAAGTTCTAAGTGTTTATTCCTAACTTTATTGCACTAATTTGTACTACACTTATATTATTTATAAAATTATATTTGGATTTTGGTGTACCTATTATTATATAAAATAGGAGTACCACCTGGGGGTATGTTTGTCTGGTTCTGATTTGGAATGGAATACTTTCATGGTTGTACCATCAAGTGATGTGTTGGCTCTAAAGCTGAGGATCACATATTTTATCATTTTGAAGAACTATGCACTGATACCTAATTTATTAATTCCTGAGTAGTCAGTCCAGAATAGTTATAATTATCCATCAAATACAGTTAAGCATTGTGGCAATCAGAATTTTTTATCTTTAAATATATTTATAGGCTGAATTGATAAATATTAACAGTTTCCTATTATTGATCCACGTGTGTACTAGCTGGGACAATCCTACTGGGTTATAACATGAGATTTTCAAATTTATAGTTTCATACAGTTTGCTATTGCTTTATTTATGATTTGCAATATTTATAAATTGTAATATTATCTGTTGCATATATTTGTGATCTTTTTCAGATATTTGTGCCAATTTTACAATCTTATAAAAATGAAATTGGAGATTTCCTTCACTTCATATGCCTGGAAACATTTCCAGGAATATACAATGTTTAGATCTTTAAAGTTTTGGCAGAATTTTCCTGTGAAGTCAGTTGGGTCTTTTGTATGTGTGTGTTGGTGTTTGTGTGTCTGCAGGTGTACTGTGACAACTATTTGTAAAATGTTTTAGAAACAATTCTTGTCATATTTTTAAAAAAATATTTGTTTCATTATATGTTGATTCTTTTTGCTCTTCTCTCTCTTCATTGAAAAAAGTAGGTTGACTATTGTCATATTTTCTTGTTTTTCTTCTGAAACAAGCTACTTTTGGATTCATAATTTCTATTATTTTTAAAAACTCATGAATAGATGCTTTACTTCTTTAGCTATTTGTTTCTATATTACATAGTATTACTTTTGTCATATTTCCTTTTGTTTTAGATAGTTAATTTTTTTTCATAATGTATGTAATATATAGTTAAGGTTATGAGTATTTCTCTGAGCACTGCCTTAGCTGAATCCTTGACATTCTGATGTGAAAATGATTTTCTTGAAAATTTATAATTTTTTTTCATTGAATATCCCATATTCAAATATTACATGGATTTTATCCATATACAGGTCTTATTTTTTATGAAATTTTAGTTTTATTTTATATAGTTGGTGAATGATACTATATTTGTTTTTCAGATTTTTGTAATTTACAAAGAATTCATTTATCATCATCTTGTATATATTCTGTGTACTCTTGAACATCAATTTATGAAAATAAGCTATTTTTACTTCAATATAACTACTTGAAAGTAAATTTTCCCAGCTACTATTAATATAAGGTTCAATATTTACCTATAAGTTCCTGAGGACTAGGTTGTATAGAAGACTATTAGCAGTTTTTATATGTTTACTTGTTTGTTTTTTTTTTTCTTTATCACCCCAAGATCTAGTTAGGCTTAAGGTATTTGTATTAAAGTCTCATAATATTAGCAGTGCAGGTCTATTGTCCTTGTATTTTCTGCTCCATGAAAAGTGTTATTAAAGCAATTTCTCAGGTTTCAATGAACTGCACACTTAGAGCCTCTCTTTTTCCTCATTTAATAATTTTTGGCCTGAATTCTACAAGCGCTCAGGTCAGAATCATTACCTTTGCTTCATTTTTATTTAGATTTTCATTTTATTTTTAATCTTTCTGAGACACCCTTCCTGTATCACTGATAAAGCTGTGTTGGGAGTTCTTGGATCCACACAACCCTGTGGTGTGTATTGTGGCATAAGGGTGAGTTTTTTTAGATTCAATGATCATTCTGAGACATATTCCACCCAATTTCTACACAGTGTTGTCCTTTTCCAGTGGTAAATAATTGTTGGAGCTTTTTGTTTCTATAGCATTTTATGTGTACATCCTTTCACTTTCTGAAGCCCATCCCAAAACTGTTCATTGTGCACATGAAGTAATCCTGTTGCGATTAGACTTACCTACTTCACAATCTTGACAATTTTTCTTTGGCTATTCTACTTGGCAAGCTTGACTTCTAGTATGCGTGTTGGGGTCCACATACAAAACTGGGAACATAATTTTCATAAATATTTGTTGACATCTTACTCTGATACGCATTAACCTCATCTCTTGTAGCGACACTGGAGCTCTTACAACTGGTTTTATCACCTGAGCTATGTCATTTTACAAGTGGTACCTTTTGTAAGATAGAGGGGAAATGTTAACTGCTTAAATAGATGATCTTATTCGGCCTTTTATAAACCAGCTTGTCAATTTGTATATGGGCATAATGCCAGTGGAACAGATGGGTGCCTGAGAGAGAGGAGCAAGCTTGTCACGTACATGCGAGATGAATATCCAATAGTATGAAAGTCTAAGGATCGTGATTTCTTCTTATCTAACTTAAGTGACATGTATATTTTTTGTTAACATTTGAACATTGAAAACAGCTGAATTATAATTTACTTTAAATTTCACAATTGAGAATTCATTGCCAGTATCTATATCTTTCGTGGAGTTTAGTGATTTCCAAAGAGTTTATTAATATACTGTATTTTAATACATCATAAGGAATGAATTCTTTTGTAGATTTCATAACTATATATACATATATGAATAACTATAGTTTCTCTGCATTTTAAAGGTGCAATTGAAAACTTCTGTTTTTTTTCATGTTTCTATTTTGATATGTTGTTCTGTGATAAAATTTTTCTGGATTATTACCGTTCCGCACAATGCTACCTAAGTTCATTTTATATATTTTAATTTGCTTTCATGACATATGAATATTAGGTAAGCCGTACTACATGAGAAACTCAGTGAAGTCCAGAGAAATTGTTGTGCAATTTGATAGTGTATATTTAAAATCTTCAACATCCCTGCCCCTTTTCTAGGTATTTGGGAAATATTCATAAATTTTTTAAAAATTATAAAACTTTTTTGCCTTCTAAGTATACTCATTTGTCGAACAATGAAGTATTGATTTTTAAGTGGAAATGGAATAATTTGAATTATTATTAATGCAGGAGAGGAGTCACTCACAATTTTTGTGGACAAGCGGAAGCTGAGCAAGCGATCAGAAGGAAGCGATACCAGCACCAACAGCTCTTCTGTCACCCTGGAGACCCTCCATCAACTTGCTGCTTCCTACTTCATTGACAGGGACAGCACCCTTCGGAGACTTCACCACATTCAAATTGCATCCACTGCCATAAAGGTATGAATGAGTTCATTCCAGCATTGCCTGATGCCTTAAACTGTTGATTTTGACCATCACATTATAAAAATATATTTTGCATTTCCTTTCATTCCAAGTTATTTAATATGTTTAAGATGAAATCATATGCACTTTGACATAATTTTCTCCTTGAATAATGAGTCATGGTTTTTCATGGCCAAGTATAATTGAAATAAATATATTTGAATTTTCTAAGTTTACCCTGCGGTGCACAGACTCTTTGACAAAGTATATCTGGGTACAACTTTATTGTAATGACATATATTTGTTTTGTAATTTTATTAGTTTAAAAATAATATCACAAAAAGGAGATTTATTAGGCTCAAAGTTGTCAATAGCACAAAATAAGCATCAAGAAATCCAGGTCTAATGTTTTTGAGATACAGTGAAGAAGTTTAAGTACATGGTTGTAAACTTCTAAAGGTAAAATATACCATATCTAAAATGAGCGACTAATTCCATGTGCTTACAAAACTCATTTGATTTTATCTATACTAAAGCTAACCTTTAAAACATGAAAAAGGAGGAAAATAACCACTCTAATTTTCAAACAAAAAAAAATGATGAGAGGCAGAAAGTAAGATAGAGGAAAGGGAAGAGAGAAACAGAAGAGAATGTATGGTCTCTCAAACTGGAACAACAAATTTTTAAATATAAAGACATTTCTCTGGCATTTTGGGTCAAATTTTATTTTGTCTGGCAATGGTCAGTGTTAAAATAACCAAGCAAGACTCAGCACTGTGTGATCACAAACTAAGATAACAATGACAAAATAAAATATAAAGAGTATTCCTAAGCACTTCAAATCTAATATTTCATAGTTATATAAAAAGCAGGACTTAAATAGAATATTTTGTTTTATAAAACTAAAATGAATGTATGCATACTTTGTTGCTTAAATAGTTGCTTCAATGTCTTCAAAAAGATACACACTGAGGTATGTCTTTTACCAGGATATTTTAGAGAAGGTGTTATGGAAACATCTTTAGCTTAAGGGTTATACAGACAATAATTCAAAGTTCTGACATGTGTGTCTTCAATATTACTGGTAGACAGTACTGGGGAAAAAGATTTCTGTAAGTGTAAATTACACAATAAACTTAGTCTGAGTCCGACTCTAGGACTTTGTTATATTGAGCAACCAAGTACATAAATAATATTTATGCTGTATAGATAAAAATATAGCCAACACAAATTTGGGTGTCTTACTTAATTTAAAAATGTTGTAAGGTAGGATATTGTTAGAGATATTTAGCTTGAGGATGCTGAGAAGAGATAGACTTTCTCAGAAATCAATTTTAATGGTATAAAGTAACAAACTGTATTTTTCTAATAGAAGAAAGCATTGTTGTAAGTGTGCTTTATTATGTGGTTATTGATTTCTTTATTCAGTACCAAGTAGAATTATAGAATAGAATTTCTATACTAATACTAAACAAGAAATATTCAGGCGCAATTCATGTTCAAATCTAGGATTTGCAAAAGCACATGTTTAAATGAGACATGTTATTTCATAAAAGCATTGTTCTAAGACACTGGTGAAAGAATTGGTAGTAGGTATTCATGAAGTTGATGCTCTACCTGGTAGAAATGAGCCCCCTAAGGGAAGTGACTTTAATAGGAAGTGGATAATCAGGAGCAGCTCTGAAAGATGGAAAGGAGTAACTTGGAATGTGAGTTAACAGCCTTACCGCAACAGGCACCAGGGAGGCCTATTCTCCACTAATTGTGAAAATGAGACCCAAGACACACAGAGGAGGTGTCTGAAAGTGTGTGTAGAGTGCTGTGGTTGGCAAGGAAAGGGTGAGGGGCATTAAATCAGGGGAAGAAACAGAATGGAATGGAAATGATGCAGTGAAGAGTTCGAACAGAGGCTCATATTTGTCCTTAACTGAAGAAAACAGAAAATGACGTGTGCTAGCTGGCGACAACTGAGCTATGAATATAGGCATGAAAGTTCTCAGATGTGAAAGGGTGAGGAAGTGGTGATGGGAAGGACAGGAGGTCACTAGACCTTTAGGTGTGAAGGAAATTCCTTTCTGAGACAGTCGTAATCACCAGACAGTTGACTGGTGATCCTCCAGGTCAGGTTTAGCTGCAATCTGAGTTAACCCGAAGCATCCTAGGGAAGTCCTCTTGCTGGTGTGCTGCGTTCAAGAAGGAATGGAGTTGGACATCTGGTGTGCTCTCACACTTCAGGTCTATAGACCTCTTAATTTGTGTGCACACTCATGTTTGTGCATTTTTCTAGGGAGAATATCTTTACTTTTTGTGAAGGGGTAGATTAGCAAATTTATCCCTACACAGTTAGATGTTTTCACTATTTAAAAATTCTAAGATTGCAAGTGGTTTAATATGACTCAGAAGGTGCAGAAGCAGGGGTCATGCTGGATCCAAGGGCATCCCACTATGAAAATCCTTTACCGTCAAATAAATAATTCAATGCAAAGTACCTCTGCAGTGTCTCTGAAACCTAAAGATCAATTCCTTTATTTAATCCCTAATGTTTCAATTCATCGACTTTATATTTTGAAGAGTCAATCTAAGAGTAGCAAGATCCACAATTTCTTTCATTTCCAGATTCAACTTGTGTTTTTACTGCCATGTAGTGGACATTTAATTTCTTGAAATAATGTGAAAGATGCTGTCCCTTGATTCACAGAATTTATAGATCAAGTATTGCTAAAAAATAGAGTCAAATATAATTATTTCCAGACAACAGCAAAATATAGTTTAATCTGAAAAATCGTGCAAGCTTTTATCATGTGCATACTCGAAAAATGCAAAAGAGTTGGGCAATTAGTGTTAATTGTGAGCAAGTTTCTAAGAAACGGAATAGAGCACTTTGTTGTCTTTATTGTTCATAATTATGAAAGTAAATGTGAATGGAGGCTCAATAACAAGTCTACAAATTAGAAAACAGAAGCTCAATAGCCATGTAGCTTAATTAATTGTCACACTAGGACAATTAATGACATATATTTAAAATATTATTTCTCAATGTTATTTATAGTTCAATGACAAATATAGTTCAAATATAATTTCTGGAATTGAATATTAACTTTAGAAGATTCAATTCAATGGATTCAGGCTATCTAAAAATATCTTACTAATTTATACTATATTTTGAGTTAGTCTAATAAACTTTAATGTTACATAATTGACAATAGTGAGAAAATGAAAATATATTTTACTTGGGGGGAAACTGAATATGTCACCTGAATTCAATTACGGCATAAGCATTTTTAAAGAGTGTTTCCACAATGTATTATGTTTTAAAAATTATGCAATAAGTAAAATTAATTATTTTATTGAATTCTTTTAAGAGTTTTAAAATAGTAATTTTTATTTTTCTAAATAATTACTGGTACATTCACTGTATTGTCTATTTTTTTTAACATGGAAAAAAATCAAATAACTGTTTCAATTATAGTATTTAGAAAATTTTGATTAAAAAAATCCAGGAAAAAGCAGAAACAATACTAAAATTAACTTTGAAAGACAATATTTCAGTATTGAAAGATAATATTACAGCTTAAGAAAGTACATTTTCAAATGATCTTTTAGTGCAGCATTGTTTTCTTAGTAGTGCTACAGGTAAGGTTGAAAAGAGGATCCATAGCTTCAAATTATGTTCCTTAAATTATACTTTATGTTAAAATTTGAAAATCTGTTTGTTTAATTAAAATTAAAATAATTTTCCAAAAAGCATTTTAATAAGTAAATTTTCTTTGAGAGTAACAGCAATAAAATTTAATGTTATTTTTAAATTTTTTTAACTTACTTTAAGAAGGACCAAATTAAGACAATCAATACTCATGTAACACAGCCACAATAATTTCAGGTCATTGATTTGATGTTATTTGTAATATCAGGATGTATTAACATTCGATACTCTATTGTTTTATTGTGTATGGTGTACAATGTAACATTTTGATATATCTTCTGAAATGGGTACTACAGTTAACAAAATCGGCATGTCCATCATCTCATTTTTGCACATGGTTTTACAACTAGGGAAAACCCCTAAATCTATTCTTTTTGCAAATTTTGTTGGTACTTCACTGTATTATTAACTAGATTCTTCATGGTGTTTATTATATCTACACATTTTCATCTTTCATAGCAGCAAATTTATATCTTTCGAACTACACCTTCCTTTTCCCTAGACCAACTGTCCTTCTATTCTGGTTATAGGTATTAAGCTTTTTCTTGGATTACACATGAGAGAGAACGTGCAGTATATTTCTTTGTGTCCAACTTATTTCACTAAGCATAATGTCTTTAGATTCATTAATATTGTCACAAAAGACAGACTTTCTCTTTTTAAAGCTGAATAATAGCTTTGCATTGCAGATACACCCACCTATATATGTGCAATATATATGTATATATGATAATTTCTTTATGTAGTTGTCCATCAATAAGATATTTATGTTGTATCCTAATCTTCGCTATTGTGAGTAGTGCTGCAATAAACATGGGAGCACAGATGTCTCTATAATGTTCTGATTTCATTTCTTTTGGTTATGTACCCAGAAGTGAAATTGCTGAATCATGTGGTAGTTCTACATTTAACTTGTTGAGAAGTCTCCATACTTTTCCACGATGCCCATATCAGTTTATAATCCCACCAACTGAGTATAATGATACTTTTCTTAATAACCTGGTCAACACCTGTTATCTCTTGATTTTTTTTTTAAATAGCAAATTCCCTTAGTACTTTAAAAAATAATTTAACTCCAATATAAACTTAAGTATCCCCTTACTTTGCAGAATAAATAAGATATGACAAACTGGAAGCCTTTGATAAATTAGACCAAAATTTTTTCTGACTTTTTTTTATATACATGTTTACCTGTTTCAATATCTTGGAAAGAAAAGGATATTATCTCACTCTTATTAGCACATGTAAATATAGTATCATCATTAAACTCTCAAAAATACTACTTTACATTTCTAGGTATTCATTCTTTTGTCCCTTCTTTGCTTTTAACTCACAGTTCTAAATTCTAGAGAGCAAAAACATAATCTATTTTTATTTATGTTTGTTTTTAATCAAAGTGGTTTAATATAAAAGTTACAAAATGGTAGCTACTTTACCCTTACAATAAATCATAGTAGAGAAATCAGGGGAAAAGATAAAAACTGGATCATATGGTTTCTAGTGTTTTTCTTCAGACCTTATTTCACTCTATTTTCTTCCAGCTCTATTCTAATTGAACCTGTTATCATAGTTTCCTATTTTGAGTTCATTTTGTAGTATAAATGCTTCAAAAATAAAATAAAATATATTTTCATGTGCATAAAAACTATAAAAATGTCAACAGCAGACCTGAACTAAGAAAAAGGTGTAGGAGAGGTTTTAAGTTTCCATTGTTTTCCTAAGAAGAATACTGATGTCAGGAAGAAATATGGGTCTACATAAGGAAATGAAGAAAACCAGGATGTGTACCTACATAGATCATTGTATCGTTATCACTACTCATTAAGATTCTTAGAGAGTCATCTCTTTAAACAAAATCCAATCAACACATCATGAGATTTATAGTATATGTAGAAATAAACAGTATTCCAAAAGTAACATGAAGGCTGAGAGGGGGAACTGGAAGAATACAATTGTTAGGGTCTCATCAGTGAAATGGTATAATATCATTTGAAGGTAGACTCATGAGAATGAATACCAGGAATCCTAACCTACCACTACAATAACAAAGTTATGATTAATAAGAAAAAAGGGTGATAAAATTATATTTAAAAATCCAAGACAAAACAAGATAATTGGAGAAGAGGAAGAGCAAATGAGAAAAATAAAAAATAAATGTCTAGTACATGCAACTAAATCTTATCATATCAATATTCACATGTAAATAGTTTAAATGTCCTAATAAAAGACACAGATTGCTACACTGGATTAAAAATATTATCAGGATCATACTTCATCTTGCCTAAAGGACATATCCTGAAATGTGAAAAATAGGTTAAAAGTAAATGGATGGGAGTAGATATACTATACTGACCTAAATGGTCATTTAATATAAGAAAATTAAGTTTCAGAAGATTACTACCAGGATAAAGTTGCTTCATAATGATAAACTAGTCAATTCACAGGAAATAGTAGTCCTAAAAATGTATGCTCTCAATAGCAGAACTTCAACAAATATGAAGCAAAAAGTAGCAGGAGTGAAATAAATTAATAACAGACATTTTAACAGCCTTCTTTTAATCTTTGACAAATCAAAAGATAAGAAAATCAGCAAGAATATAATAGACTTAAACAACAGTATCATTCAAACTGCATAAAACAAATATTAGTACCAGAAAGGAATATGGAAAAATCATCAAATATTTAAAATGTAAATAGCACACTCCTAAAATGTCCATAGATCACACAAGAAATCAAAAGGAATATGAAATGTCATGAAACCACAAAATGCAACATAAATAAAATCTGATGTTTCCCTAACAGGATGTAGTGGGAAATTTGTAGCAAATAATATTTTTGTTAGGAAAAAGTGGTAAAACAAAGACTACAAAGAAAATGATGATCCAATTGAATCTAAATAAAGTAGACAAAAAAAAATCAAAGGGAAATCAATAATATTTGATGGTACCATGGTCACTCTACTACTGAGCTACGTTTCCAACCTTTTTTATTATTATTATTTTATTTTAAGACAAGTTCTCACTGAGTTGCCCAGGTTGGCTCTAACCTGTCATCCTCCCACCTCAACCTCCTGAGTAGTTGGAAAAATAGGCATGTGGCACTGTACTTGCCTAGAAATTGACAATTTGGAAAACAAAAAACATAGGAAAAACATCGATGAAACAAAAGCCTTCTCTGTTTTTTAAAACATAAATAAAATTGATGACCATCTAACCCGAATTACAAAAAAACAAAATAGGGAAGAGACAAATTACCAAAATAAGAAATGAGGGAGATGGCATTACTATAAATGACACAAACATGTAAATATTAATGAGGCATATCATGAAAAAATTCATGCTATAGGTTTGTGAACTAGTGAACACAGCCCTTGAAGGACTCAAATTTCACAAGCTCATTCAAGACTTAATAACCTGAATTATCATATATTTATTAGACAAATTGATGTTGTTAAATACATTTCCTGCAGAGAAAACTCCTTGCCCAGATGGCTTCACTGTTGATTTCTAACAAATATTTTAAGACAGAAATAATACTAATCTACACAAATTCTTCAAGAACATTCACGGAAGATGAATGCTACCTAATTTTTTTTTTTTTTTTTTTTTTAAATCTAGCATTGCTCCAACACGAAAACCAGACAAAGATATTGCAGGAACAAAACTACAAATATCTCTTATTAATATAACACAAAGATCCTGAGCAAGATTAAAGCAATTTGAACTCAACAATACATCCAAATTATTATTTGGGATTTATTCCAAAAGTGTAGGGGGATTAACATTAAAAATCAGCTAGTGTTAGTTATCATATCAATAAGCTAAAGATAGCATAGATAGATGATACCGAGTTAAATATATACAGAGATGACAAATAGAATATTCTCAAAAGACACATAAACTTTAAATGAAGTCTGAGATGTGTTTGTTTCTGATTAAAAAAAAAAAAAAAACAACCTAAAACTAGGTAGATAAAGTAATTTTTTTCAACCTGACAGAGGCTGTTTATACAAAACCTTGCAGCTACCATCAAAGTTACTAATGAAAGGTGAATGTTTTCATTCTAAGCTCAGGAACAAGACAATGATGTCTTCTACTACTTCTGCTTTTATTAAACATTATTTTTAAGATTTAGCTAGGGAACTCAGGCAATAAAAAGAACTAAATCATTCATATTTGATAAAATAAGTAAAATTCTCTTTATTCAGATGATATAAGTGGCTCTGTTGAACATCCAATGGAATTTAAAAAGGTACATAAACTAAGAAGGAAATTTGCCAAGGTTGCAAAGTACAATGTAATCTGAAATTGGAATTAAAATCTATTCCATTTTTATAACATCAAAAATTTAACACCATTACCCTATGTAAATGTATGATCACACAAATGGTATGCCTTTACTCCATGTACAAACAGAGAAACAACATGTATTCCATTTGTTTACAATAAAAATAAATTTAAAAAAATTTAAATCATCAGTGATAAATGTGACACAATATTTCACTGAAAACCATAAAAATATTCAATTATATCTAGTTCATTATTTTAGTATTTCCATTATTCTATTTTAAATGCACATATACATGTGTTTATGCCATTTTTATTTGTATATTTCAGAATATATTACATATATCCAGTCATCTACCATCTATCTGTAGCCCATCATTCTTCTTGTCTAGCCCTTTTCTATCATGCTGTTATCTTCTAATCATCATTTTCCTGATGATGAATAGTTAGATCATCATTATTAAAGTTTTTGTTTGTTTGCTTTTCCTTGGTAGTAAAACTTCACTGTCTCTGGTTCTTTTTGAATTTCCTTTTGTTTTGGCTTTTCAGAAGTTTTATTTTCACATGCTTTGGTGTGGTTTTCTTTTTATTTATCCTTTCTAAACTTCTTAGATCTGGTGGTTAATATCTTCCATCACTTTTGAAATATCCTTGGAATTTTATTGTCTCCTCCACATCATCCTTCCTCTTCTCTGGGACTGTTAGGCCATTTTACAGTGTACTACAAAATTTTAGACTGTTTCACATTGCTGTTCTTTTTTCTCATGTTTTTTTAATTTCATTAATTATTCATGACTTGTCTCTTAATTTATTCATTCTCTTTTCTTATCTGTCCAGTCCAATTCTAAACAATTCAAATAAATTCTAATCTCTTATTTTCACCTGAATCTATTTCTATTGATTTTTTTGTCTTACCCATTAAGTTTGCATTCTTTTGGTCTTTTCACATTTTCTTGTTATATTATGTGTAAAATAAAAGAAAGCCAAAAACAAATCCAAAACCCAGAAAATATTGACGTGAACAGTGTTAATTCTAAAAATGAATTACACCCCTTCCTTAGGGCTTCAATGTGTCTGACTTAACTTTATTAATATATGGCTTTAAACGTTTTGAAATTAGCACTCATAATTTTATTTTAACAGGATCCTGCTCAGGATCTGGCCCGCAGTGAAATTCAAGAGGTAGTCACCTGTTTTATAACATAATTTCCAGCTCTGAACCATGGGGAATCCCTTTCTGTTTTGTGGTTTGGTTGCCAGTCTCTGGGGTTGTGGGAAATTAACTTTGCTTTATAGTCTCAGTCTCTCTCTCTCTACATGGGAGGTCACTTTCTACCTTGCCACAATGTCCTAAGATTTAAAATGTCAATGGTTAATGCTGTGCACTTGGTGAAAGCCTAGAACACTTAGTCATCTTTCTCAGGTTTTCCTCTTTTTTTTTTTTTTTTTTTTTTTTGTCTTTTAACTATTTTGTGTCCTGTATTGATGAAGGCCAAAGGTACCTTTTATTGATTTTTCAGTTCTCTTGCCTTTCCTAAACTTTCTGTTGCCATAGAGCTTGTACTTGGGTAAGACTTCTGTACTTCAGAGAAAGTTTCTTTCTGCTCTTCTGCTTTATACATAGGTACTTATGCAGGTACCACTATGAGTTCGGTGAAGGCTTTTGGATGCCCACTTGCTGGGAGGGGCATGCCCACTGTGGGGCTGCCTGGGTATTTTAATCTATCATATCAACTCAAAAATAGCCATTATATTTCATTTGAAGTTCTCCTTTATCTTACCAAGGGCAGATTCATTCTTTTGCCTTTCTGTTTGGGATGAAGGTCTTGTGTCCTTTCTTTTCCTTGAAGTCTTCCATCATTTTTCTGGACTTTAAGTGTGTTTGCAATGTCCTTTATTCTTTTATTTAGAAAAAGAAACCCCTATAAACAAAAAACCTTTACATTTGAATTTATCTGCCTTATTTTCTTTGTTAGGATGAAAGTAATAGTCTGTTGTGATTTTGTTTTTTTTACATCTCATTCAGAATTGAAAGTTGTTGTTTTTAGGCTCTGATATTTCATTCGTATTACCCATCTCTATACCATAATAGTTATATGTTTTTTCAAGACAGTGTATCATGTTATATTGTGTTACATTAGCTTCTTTTCTCAAGTGAGGTCATAGATACTTCCTGGAGGTACTAAGAATTTAAGAAATTTATGCTCCTCTGTATTTCTAACATCACTCTCTATTGGTTTGCAAGGACTCCAGAATTGTACATTAGCCCCCCTGCAAGAGATTTTAGAAACATTTCCGAAGTACTTGCAGGAAATGCAGTGACTGACATCAAAATATAAGTCCTATTTCAAGGCATGGTGTGGTCACAACAGGCTTCAAAACAATTTTCTCCATAATAAACTTAAATACCTAGCACCCTCCCTTAGGGCAAAACCTGCTTCCATAAGTATAACCTGTACAAAAATTGACAAGATTATACATTCTCTAATGGAGCCAATCAGGTGTCATCTCAGAAGTGGCAGAGGTGAGCATTCACAATCCCTTCCTTCAATATCATTTACCAGGTGTTCCTTGTTTTGATGGAATTCATTGGACTTGGAGGAAGTTAGACTAAGAGAGCATCAGCAAGATGATACCTGTGGAATCGCTCTCAAAGAAACTTTAGCCAAAAGAAAAGACAGTTTCCTCTCTAATGACACCCTGGACTGCTTTCCCAGATTGAATATATTCAGTGCCTCACGCTTTCGAAGTTAAATATTTGTGACACTGTTCTTATTCTAATAGTGCTATTGAATGTGTGTTTTCTGTTAGAATATTATTTTCTCCATGAAAAGCAATAAGATGTTGAGTAGAAGAGTCAATGGTGATCACAATCACCTACTTTTTAAATAGGAAAATAGAGATTTTTGTTTCACTTTATTTTGGTGCAGTTCGAGAATCCAGATTAAATCACTAAGTTCATGCAGATACTTGTTTGGCATTTAAACTTCATTTAGAGATGGAAGACAGTACTCAATAGCCGTGTTTGTGTCAGAGGTCACGTGTTTCTGGTAGAACTCTGGTTGGTTTGTTAGAAACAGTGATCTGGAGCAAAGACTCTCACAGGCAATCCTTTAGGTCAATAAACTCTTGAACTCTATTTCTTCCCACATATAAATTAAACTTATGGTTTCTAAAGGAATATCAAAGGAGCAAATGCCAAGTAATAAAACTAGTAAAGGGTCCATCTGTTTTACTAAGCCCATATGCCTGTCTCACATTTTGCTTACATTGGTCACTCTGGAAGACATGAACAGAAAACAAAAGACAGGACTACAGACTTCCCAGAGAATGGAGATATTTGACCCACCTTCATGCCCTCTCTCATGTTCTCATTCTGCACTGTGGGCACATGCCTGTCTCTGTGTGTGTGTATTTGTAACCCATGGACATTTTTTCCATGTGACCATATATGTTGGCAGTATTATATTTACTAAGACAGACCTGAATCTTAACTGATGCTTCACCTAATTCCTAGATGAGACCTTCCCCACCCCAAACAAACTGACTTGATCTACAAAATTCAAACTACCCAAAAGTATTGACGTAAAATACAGGTACAGTATGTAATCCCAATGATTCAGGAAAATAATGCAGGTGGATCATGAGTTTTAGGCCAGCCTTCCCAACTTAGCAAGACCCCGCTTCAAAATAAAAAAAAAAAAAAAATTAAAAGGGCTGGGGATGTACCTCAGTGTTAAAGTGTCACTGGGTTCAATCTAGTACCAAAAAAGAAAAAAAAAAGTGTAAAAATGCATGTTCTAAATATTTTAAATACATTTAAAAGTGTAGTATAAAAACAATATAAATTTTTCATAAGAATGGATCAAATATTTTGTTGGTCGCACAAAAAGCATTGATTTAATTTTTCACATATTTTTGTTTTAAAAGAGAATGTAAATGACCTTACAAATATGGTCACACTCAGAAACTAGAAGCTCTGTATTCCATGAGCTTCTTTTTAATTTGGTCTGTTACAGTAAAGTGACACAAGCACATTATAAAACTTGTGGCATGATCTTATGTAAATTGTCATTTAATGCACATTTTAAAAATATCAGCTTTATTTAGATATGATGTCTTACAATTCACTTATTTAAAATGTCCATTTTCAGTATATGTACAACCAACAACACAGTGACCTTTAGAACATTTTCATCACCTTACAAAGAAACCCAGACACTTGATGTTGGATCCTCTTATCCACCACCCACACACACCCAGCCCTAAGTAACCAGTTATCTACTTTCTGTCTCAATAGATTTTCTCATTCTAAATGTTCATATGAATATATCATATCATAAGGGTCTATCAGGACGGCCCTCTTTCACTTGGCATAACATTTTTAAGGTTCTTTCAATTTGTAGCATGAATCAAGAACTCTTTTTTTTTTCCATTTTATGAATGTATAATATTCCATTGTATGGCTATACCACATGGATTTTCCATTCATCTATTGATGGATGTTAGAGATATCTTTACTTTTTGGCAATATATATAATGTAACAATAAACATTTATGAAGGATTTTTGTGTGGACAAATGTTTCTCTTAGGTATATACTTGGGAGTTGAAATTATGAGTCAGGTGATAGACCTGTATCATTTGAGGAACTGCAGGATTGCTTCCGAAGTGCCTGCCTGTTTTGCATTTCCACCCTAAAGGCTGAGGATTACGTTGTCTCCATTGCATTACAATATCTATTATATCTGATTTGCTTCATTCCGGTCATGTGAGTGACTGTGAAGTGACATTGATTTGCATTTTCCACAAGAGTAATGATATTGGGTATCTTTTCATGTGTTTCTTCATCATCTGTGTATCTTCCTTAGAAAATGCCTTTTCAGATCTTCTGCTCATTTCTTTTTTTTAATGTTGATATCTCTATAAGTTATTCTAGATTTGATTACCTTATCAGATATATAAAGTTGTAAATATTTTTTCCCATTCTGTGAATTGCCTTTTCAATTTCTCAATTATGATTTTTAAAGGTCTTTTTTAAAAAATTTTCTGGTTTTCAAGGTCTTGAAAATCTACCCCTATATTTCCTTCTAATATTTACAGAATTATTACTTTCACATTTAGATCTTTGATTCATTTTTAGTTAATTTGCATATGTTGTGGGAGACAAGGGTCCAACTTTGTTCTTTGGCATTTGATTGACCAGTCTTCCCAGTATAATTGTTTGAAAAGACTTGTTTTCCTGCTGAATGATCTTGGCATCCTTGTCAAAATTTGGTGATCATAGATTTATGAGTATAATTCTAAATTTTAAATTTTATTTCATTGAGCTATAAATCTGTTCCTATTCTAATCCTACAGTTTTTTGATAGCCATTATTTTGTGGGTTAATTTCTGAAGTAAAGAAGTATGAGTTCATCTTTATCACGATTGATTTGGTTATTCTGAATGCCTCACAATTCCTGAATTTTACAGTGAACTTGTCAATTTCCTCTAGGGAGTAATCAAATTCTGACACGGATTTCAATCATGAGATTAATTTGGGGATTATTGCCATCTTAAGCATGTTAAATCTTCCAATATCTAGATAAATCTTCAGATTTTCTTTAATTTCTTTCAAAAATGTTTAGTATTTTTCAACCTACAAGTTTTGAGCTTATTTTAAAAATTACTTCCTAGAAATTTTGTTCTTTTTGATGCAATTATAAATAGGAATTTTTCTATTTGCATTTTTTATTGTTCATAGCAATTATGAAAAAATATAAATGGAGTTTTTATACTAATTCTGTATCCTGAAACTTGTGAATTTTTCTTTAAATTTAATTCATTTTAGTGATTCTTTGGAATTTTTTCTATATAAGCTCATACTATCTGCAAATAGATAATTTTACTTTCTCTTCTCAATATATCTTTTATTTATTTTTCTTGTCTAATTGCCTTGACTAGAATCTCCAAGGTGAATACAGTTGGTAAGAATGAAAATCATTGCTTTGCTCCTGATCTTAGAAATATATCATCCATTTTGTTACAATTATGTTTGATAGTTTGATACTATTTGTGGGTTATTCCTAGATTCTTTTTAATATGTAGAAGAAGTTTTTCTTCAATTTATAGTTTGGTGAGTCTTTTTCCAAGAAAGGGTGCTGGTTTTGTCAAATGCCTTTTCTGTATTTACTCTGTTTATATTATGTGCTACATTAATTGAGTTTCAAATGTTAAAGCAACCTTGTGCTTACCTTAGGTTTAGTTTCTCTTTATTTTTCTATTATCTTCAAAACAGGTGAATTTACAACTGTCTATTTCTTCTTGTCTTTTACATTTGTATTTTTACTATATCATATTTCTTCACAGATCTTTGTGCTTATTTTCATAGCATTCATTGAACTTTCTCCATGTGTGGATTTTTGTTTTTTAAAAATAGTTTTTAGATGTTGATAGACCTTTGTTTCATTAATTTATTTATATGTGGTGCTGAGAATCTAACCCAGTGCCTCACACAGGCTAGGCAAGTGCTCTACTACTATGCCACAACTCCAGCCACATATTGTTTTCAAATAAATTTGAGACTTTTTGTCATTATGCCTTTAATTTTTTCCTTCTTCCTCTCCTCTTCTCACTTTTTGTTAATCCAAGTCTATACAGGTTGGTATGCTGGATGGCAAATCATATTTCTCTACGACTCTTGGATTCATTTATTAATTTTTCTCTTCATTTCTTGGCTTGCATAGTATCTATTCATGCATCTTTAGTTTCACTGTTTCAGTGGTTTATATCTACGTCTGAGATACTGTAGTCAATTTTAAAAGTTTCTAGTTATATTTTTTAACTACAGAATTTCCATTTAGTATATAATTTCTACCTCTTTATTTATGTTTGGTTTGAAATTATCATCATTCCTTCCTCGACTTCTTTAAACTTGCTTTCCTTTAGTTCTGTGAAGATATTTATAATGGTTAATTTTATGTCTTTTTTGGTAAAAACTTATACCTACTTGTCTCACTCCAGCGATTTTTGTTGCTCCTTTTCTGGTACATCAGTCATGGTTTTCTGTTTCTTATCATTCCTCATAAATTTTTGTTTGGAAATTGAACATTTTACATAATATATGTTGCTAGTCTAGGTACTATTTACCACTGCCTCACACACCCCTTACTGATTACTGCGGCTATTTGCTTATTTATTTTTTAGTGACTGTGGGATGTTTTCAGTGGTGTCTCCTCCTCCACCACAGTAGAAAGCCTGTGGTCTAATCCTCATAGATGTGCCACCTACTACACACCTGCAGTTACCTTGGAGTCACTGTGGGGATCATTGGGACCTTTTATTCCTCTTTTTTTTTTTTTTTTTGACACACTCATCTAATAAACTCCAGTTATTACTGTTTGCTCTATTACTTCCAATCAATCTATGGCTCCTTTGAAGAGATATTTTGAATAGTCGATATGAGATACTTGTGCTAATCTAGGGGGATTCCAGTTTTCTGTTTTATTTACTGGTTTTCTCTTGAAACCGAACTGGACCACAGTTTAATGTGTATCTTCATAAAATGCATGAAATTCTTCCCAATTGCGTTTCTTACAAACTCTGATGAGATCACCTTTAGTTTAAACTTCTTGCTCTTTCAAAAAATGAAGTCAGTTCCTTTTGGAAAAGATCAGAGGCTATCTGCATCATTTCATGTTTCTCCCACCATGCAAAAATTTCTAACACAGGACCCTTCAGCTGGGAAGGCATAAGTTTCACTTTGAGAAACACCCCACTTCAGGACCTAGGTGCCTGGTGGAGGGAAAAAGAAGCCTGATTTGAAAAACAGCCCTTTAAGATTGCGTTCCACCTACTTATGACTATGTCTTAACACTTGACACCTTCCAAACTTCCATTGGTGTAGAAATGACAGCATTTAAAATGTATATTGTGGAAAGAAATAGATTTTCAAATTCAATAAATGGTCTTCTATTGCAGGATGCTGTTTTCTAAAACCATTAATTTTCACACAGTGTCCTGTAAAAGAGATTTTCTAGAAGCTAAGCACAAAACAAATCTTCCAGGTATATAGGTCAGCCACAGAGGAAAGAACTTTGGGGGCATTTATCATCCTCATAATTATGGTTTGTATTCTAAATAAGGAGGCATTCTGCTCGGAGGCACACTAGGAAATCCAAAAGAATCATTTCTAATGATTGGTCTAGGAAAATCATTATCCTCAGTGTTGCAAATATTTCCTGTAATCTTTAAAAACTTTGCAGTTATGAAAACATTAACTCAAATGCTAGGAAAAAGTGCTCTATTGTCAAGGGGAAATGTAGAAAATCTTGAAGTAACATTTGTAAAGCAAACTTTGGGAAAAAAGAAAGATAAAAATACAAAGAAAAATCTACTGAAGAATTAATAAAATATTCCCATTGTGAATATATAGAATGTTCCTTACTAGGCAGTAAAATATAAATATCAGTTTATTCTGCATAATAACTGAAATTTCAGTTTCATTCATCATATTCCAATCAGAAAACAGGTAAGATCCTTTCCTAAGTTATCATAAAATTTCATTTCTAATAGAGTTCTCTGTCGTGTTATAGCTATATAAGAGGAAATGACACACACCAAGGCTTTAGGATCCTTTCCTATGTTATAATAAAATTTCATTTTTAGTAGAGTTCTCTGTCCTGTTATAGCTTTATAGGAGGAAATGACACACACCAAGGCTAAAATAATGATGACCTCAAAGGTCAGGGCATGAAGTGAGTATTATAATGTATGGAAGAATTTTACTTATCAACCATTGATAGCTTTTGCAGTTTTAGCAACCCCCAATTCTAGACTAGAATACTTGTGACCTCAGACCTTTTTGGAAATCATATCGACCTCAGAAAATTTGCACAAAGCTTGGTCCTGAATTCTTTTGTTGGTTTGTCAGCTTCTTTTTCTTATGACACTCCAAAATTTCCATTAATGCACTCCTAGGATTGCTGGGTCAGTTTCACTGCTTATCTTGTCCTTATTGGTTTTCCCACTTGCACTCTCTTGAACAGATTTCACTTTACTCATCTCTGTAAGGTCTCTATTCACCACCTTCACTCATATAAAAATGTGCACATTCATTCATTAAACCATTCAATCACTCCTTTTAATATTTAACAACATGGATTCTAGAGTCAGGATACTTCAGTACAAATCACAACTATGCCCATCATTAGCCAACTGCAACATTCATGTCTCCTTTACTTTGTCATTATCTCTAGCATATGGAGAATATGACTTTGTTGAAGGAAAAAAGGAGTTAATATTTGAAAAACTCTTAGAGCAATATTTAACATGTAAAAGTGATGCAATGTCTTAGAAGTTTCTATACAAAATATTATTGGAGCAATTATTTTATTCCAAGAGGTAGCTTATTTATCTTCTGATCTCTCCACCCAGAGCTTAGTACTAGATAGCTGAATAAGTGCTAAAAAAAAAACCTAAGTAGATATAACTGATCATGAACAGAATTGATGAGCTAGCAATCAGAAAAGCAGCAACCCTGGAGTTTCAGACTATGAAAATGAGTTAAGGGGTTATAATGATAGCATGGATGATCAAACAGCTTTGAAAAAATTCATAGGAATCTCCCATAGATTTTTATCTTTCTAAATTCTCATATTTCTTCTGCCTCCATGTAACTGAGTAACAACTCCTTTAATGAAGAAAAGAAAAAACTCAACAACATTTTTTGGAGAAAGCTTACTTTTATTAAGAACACACAGTTGCTAGTTTCTGTTATACTAATTCTGTGTATTCTACTTCATGTTCTCCAGAGCATCAGACTAAAGTGATGGGAAATCCATCACCGCAACTGATACAAACCTCTTTGGGAGATTCTCCCTTGTCTTTGAAATGCCTGTTAGCACCAAGTGTAGAACATGAAGCATAATGCCTAGTGATACTCAGCAAATATTTGTTGAATGTATTTTGTTGAATTTGTGAAATATCAGCTTCGGTAATACAGATGTTTAGAGGAAAAAGCTATGCACAGAGCAACTATTTATTAAATCTCTTTACGGCATATCAGATAACTCTTCTATTAAGTGACGTGTGTTCTCTCATTGATTAAATTAGTAAGAATTTAATTCTTTCAAAATTATCATTTCTTGAATCACTACTGTCTGAATACAAGAAAGGCTGAATTGTTTTGCTTACATTTGATAATAGCTCTGGGAAACTGCTATTTGGAATTGGAATATATTTGCATACTTATGAGCTATCTCTTTTATGATTTTTGAAAGAATACTGTTAAATATCATCTTAAGTGAAACAGAAATTAATTTTACACTCTACCTCTTCCATACTGTTCTTGATATTGGTGCAACTACTTGTCAACAGATGATAAGCAGGTATTGTTAGATATTACATGTTTTTCTCAATTTCTTCTATTGCATTCCTGGGAACAGAGTTAAGTACTTAAGAAAGAATTAGTTCCTTATTTCCCTTTCCTCTACACATGTGTACATAGTGGACATTTCAGCATGTCCCACAAAGTAAGAAAGAAGCAGGGGAACAGAGCAAGGTTCCGTGGGTTGCGACCCAGTGTCACTACTTATTGATTATGTGATCTTGCTCAATTAATTATCTTCTCTATGTATCAGTTTAATCATGTTTAAAAGAAAGATAATGATAGCACTGCTTAGAACACTACCTGACATATTAAGTGCTTTATAAATGTTAACTATATTAATTATACTGATGATTTTAAGTACAAGTAAGGAGTATGAGTAAGTAAGTATGAGTAAGGAGTAAGCTCTAACAAAATAATTAGAGAGTACACATAAGTCAGAATTCTCTAACCCTTTCCAAAAGAAACTGGACTATTAAAGAGGGAACCAAATCAAGGGCAGATTACTTTTGAAAAAACTAAGCTATGATACACTAATCTTTTATTTGGAATTTATGAAAATTCCCTGAATTAGAGATGGATGCTAGGCCTTCTGGTGAATTTACATATCCTCACCCATAATTACTGGAGGGCAAATGGAAAGAGTAGTTCTGGAACATTCTAAAATTCAGTTTTCCAAATTTCAAGGAATGAAAAGAATTTTAGGGGACCAAAATTTTAGCAACTTTCTTTTTGAGTGGTCTGTTTCAATTTTTGCCTAGATTGCTCTCATTAAGTATTGATACCACTGGGACTGGATTCTGTAGGTTTTCTTTTTTCTTTTTCTTTTTTTTTTTTTTACCTTGGCTTGCTTTTTATCTATTTAACAAAGAACATTATTTTTCTTATTTAAAGGTGATAAGAGAAAGCTTGATCCCTCACCCCAAATTATAGCAAATGTTATCTCTTTGGGAAAGTGAGAGGAATCTTAGTAAAGTTCCTCTTTAAAATAAACCCTTTTATTGAATTTCATATTTGTAAGTTTGTAGAAAAATGTATAAAGAAAAATTTTACAAGGGAATAAATGATCTGCATGCAACTTACTCTCAGTTTTAGCATATTACATAGGACAATCTCAACATCTGTCCAAGTGATTATATTAGACAAGGCAAGTTATTTTGATATCATTAAAAAGTAATTCCAACCCTGCATGGTGGCTCATTCCTGTAATTTCAGCAACTGGGGAGGTTGAGGGAGGATGATCACAAACTCAAGGCCAGTCTCAACTTTAGTGAGAAGCTTAACAGCTTAGCAAGAACTTGTTTCAAAAAAAAAATAAATAAATAAAATGGCTGAGAATGTAGCTCAGTGGTTAAGTACCCCTGGGATCAATCCCTAATACCAAAAACAAATTTAATTATTTCAGTGGATTAAAACACAAAGGCTTCTTTCCCACTCATATTACTTATCTGCTACAGCATCATATATATGTGCATTTTCTGTGTTGTTACTAAAAGAACCAGCTCTGAAAGTACTTCTTTTAATCCTTACAAACAAAGAGAAAAATGGAGGTACATGATGGATTTTAAAACTTGTGCTTAGATGTGGCATTTGTTACGTAGGCTCAAGTTCCAGTGGTTGAAGCCAGTCATATGGTCAACCTTGAGGTCGGATGGTGAGATCACAACATAAGGAGGGTGGAGCAGTGAAAGAAGTCTGCATTAATGGCAAGCAATCACTTAGAACTTAGAGGAAAAAGCAATTTTGACGTTGGTCAAAATTACCAAAACATGATGGTGATGGAAAGCAGGCTTTTTGTGTTTTTAATTATTGCTATGCTTTTGAAACTGCAGACAGTGCACTCTTTTATTTCCTACACACTAGGTGACTGACTATCATTACCCTGTTTTTGATAATTCAGTGGGCAGATTTGTCTTTTCCCTAGAGGGAGGTTTCCCATAGGTGAGATTACAAAGGGAGCAAAAAATATTTGCCACCTATAAAATCTACCACAGTGGCTGAAAAAAAAAATGGAAAACCGGCAATAGAGACAGACATGTCAGTTAAGGTTGCAGGAATATGGGCAAAACACTACTAGAGACTGGAGATGAAGAAAGGGAGTAAATTAGGTGATGTGTTACAAATGTTAGTAGAAATGACAACTAAGAATAGTTATGAGAATAAAAGGAGCAAGAATTTGCAAATATATATCTTTAAAAATGAGGCTTCTTCTACTCCACTCATCTCCCTTTTATTTTTATGGGCTACTTTTTCTTTATTTTGCTCTAACCTCCACCTATGAGAGGAAACATTCAACCCTTGACTTTCTGAGTCTGACTTTTTCACTTAGCATGATGTTCTCCAGTTCCATCCATTTATCAGCAACTGTTATAATTTTATTCTTCTTCATGGCTGAGTAAAACTCCGTTGTGTATATATACCACATTTTCTTTATCCATTTATCTTTTGATGGATGGCTAAGTTGATTATATAACATAACTTTGTAAATTGTACTGCTATAAACAACAGTATCCCTTTATCACTATAGTATGCTGATTTTAGATCTTTTGGATAAATACCAAGAAGTGGAATATCTGAGTCTTATGGTGGTTTTATTCCTTAATTTGTGAGGAATGAATGGCCATTCTTTTTTCCTAAGTTGTTGTATTAGTTTGCAGTCTCACTAACAATGTATGAGTGTATCTTTTTCTCCACATCCTTGCTGGCATTTATTATTATTTGTCTTCCTGATGACTGCCATTCTAACTGGAATGAGATGATGATTGTTAAGAATGTTGAACATGAAGGAGGGAAAAAAATTAGGAAAAGAGAGCAAATGTTCAAAGAAATTGACCAAATTAAGCTATATAGATATATAGTTCAACTTTTATGTTATCTATAAAGCACCAATTTAAAAACAATAAATAGAAGGAAGACCAGTAGAATACAAGAAGTGGAAAATGAGAATGGAGAAAGAAAGGAGAGAGGAAGTACTGAGGACTGAAATGGAGCATATTATATTTCATGCATGTATGATTATATCACAATGAACCCACTATTATGTATAACTATAATACACTAATAAAAACATTTATAAAAAGTGAAAAAGAAAACAATTATTCACACGTTACCACACATGACATTTGAAAATAAATTGTGATTTAAGTTCCCGCCTCACCAAAAAATGAGGCTTCTTAAAGTCCATTTTGAATCAGAGAATGTGTCCTTAAGTGCCAATAAGTAATCATGCATTTCAGATAGTTTTTTTTAATAAGGTATCGACATCATAAATTATGTCAAAAAGTGCAGCTGTTTTGTCTTTTATAATTTATCAACCATCAACTCTAAATTGCCAACTTTGAATCTCTATTCCATTTCCATTCTCAAACCAAGTTCTTCTCTAATATTACCAATAACAGAGAATATTTTGGTTTATTATATATCTACATCAAATTCTAAATGTCTCCAAATAATTTCCTTGTAAGCCATTCTTTCCTTTTATTTTCTATACCTAATCAGTCAAGCAAATATCTCTGGTTTCCCTCACTTTCTCTCCATTACTGACACAAACCTGGTTCAGGCACTTTTCATTGTATGACTTCTTGGCTGTTCTACCTGAGTGTATTCTTTATCTTTCAGATGCAGCCTACATACCTTCCCAAGATAAATTCTCAATTGTAATTTCTTAAACTTTACTACAAAGCTGCTCAATACCTAGAAATCTTCTTATTTCCTATTATCTCTACTGCCCCACAGATAATCTTCTCTAGAAGTGAATGATACACTGCCCCCAATCTTTCTGATTCAACCATTTCGTCACTGACTTGAGTAGTGATATAAGGATGGGCTTATCAAATTGGTAGAAACTGAAAAGGCAGTGAGGACAGATTAAAAATTATCAAAATGAATTTGAAACTATGATGCACCTTTGACATGAATGAAAAATTTAAAAATAGATATTTTGTATGCCCCTTTAATACTATAAATATTGGTTGTATTATTCCTCCATCTTAAAATTTGAAAATTTGTTGAATAGAAAATTAAGGAATTAATGAATACTTAGCTAGGCTTAAGAAATAATTTCTGATTGTGGCATATAACAGCAAATTTATTTTAACCAATTTAATTAATATTTTTCTCATTATACTAATTAAGAGGTCCTCAGGATTTAAGTGATCAAACTCAGTAGAGTACTTGCTGGGCACAGAATTTCTATTTTGGGTTGCTACTTTTCTCTCTAGTTGGATTATAAAAGGTCAAGTTTAAATTACTTTTACATTTTAAAGTGCATTTTAAGGTGCATTAACTTCCTAACGTTTCTGCCCTGAAATGCTACACTAATTTGATATTTGTCCTATGTCCTTTTTGTATCTAATTTAGACAGAAATCTGAGTTGACCTTAATCATATTTTCTTTACTTTTAAACTATAGTCATCTATTTGCAATTTTTGGTTTCATAAATGGGAAATTTTGCTCTTAAAAAGAGTATTTTCTCTTAAATTTAGTGATTTCTATGAGAAATATAATAAACTTGTCAACTTTAAAATATATAGCATTAGTCATTTGTGATTTACATCACTAGAAATTGTTGGAACCCATTTTAGTTAGGTGCATGAAAAATGTAATCTCACCTTCCCATAATTCAAAAATGGCTAAAGCAGTTTAGGCTAAACTCTTAAACAAATTCACCTGTGGTTCAGATCATAGTTTGGGAACTTCATTCAAAATGGAATCACTGCCATAGAAAATTATGATCTAAAAATGAGAAAAGGCATGGAAATTACGCAATCATCCTCCCTCTTTTTTTTTTCCTTAATGTTCAATTTTGACTTAAAAAATTTTACTTTTCTTGATGCTTCATGTAATAGAAAAACCAGTTGCTAGGTTTTTTTTTTTTAATTTGAATCATCTAATAAAATAACTTTTTATTAAAATAAGATTAGTAAAAATATTTAATTACTCTTAGTTTAGTGAATGATATTAATTTAAAAGGTCTAATGTACACATAAAATGTAATTCTATAATTGCTATAAATTATCAAGTGTTTTGTACTCTACATGGAAGTATAAGGTTACTGAAGATCTACAAATTTAATTTGCTTATTTGGTAAGTGTTTAGTATCTGTGATATGCTCAGTACTGCTACATATTAGGCCTACATAAATTAAAATGATAAAATTCTTGCCCTTGAGGTATTTATTCTACTGAGACAGATATCTAAATAGAAAAAGGCAGTATGGCAAAATTAGTTTGCTTTTTTTTTACTGCAAGAACAATGATTGATTATTGCCTGAGGTATTCAATAAGAATGCTCAGAAATACTTGATCGGGGTCTTGAAAGATAAGTAGCAGGGTGGTAGCACAGAATGAAAATTTCAGACAGGAAGCCAAAGTCTTTGCAGTATGAAATTGCATGGCACATGCATGTACGTGAGGAAGAAGGAAGTGTGAAGGTCTTTTATATCACATCACAAATTACTTCTTAAACCTAGTTAAGTGTTCTGAAAGCATGAGATTCCCCCCAAAAGTAGATAAAATGATAGATGAAATGGTGAAAAAAAAATCTGCAAATTCATAAACTGAAGGAAAACGAATTCTGGGATCAGAGTGGAAAAAGAAACCTTGCAAAAAAGAGACACCAGGGACTTGATGGCATTTGCTGAACTGGATGTATTTTATTTCTTCTTGTTTATTCTTATGAGGCTTAAGGTACAAATGGTAAAATTCAAATTCTATACAATGTAGGGAGCCTAGAAGAGATAGTCCCTCACATTTAAATCTCAAAGGTCTACAACCTTGAAATACACTGTAAATATTTATTGAAAATATGGGTATTATTTATATGAAAAACTCATGGAATCATATCAAAACATGCTGAAAAGGTACATGACAACATTGAACAGCTAACATTCTTAAAACTCATAAGATTTCAATGGGAAAATTACCTGGATTTGGTGGAAGTCATCTGCTTAATAATATTAGCAAATATATTTTGAAGTCAGTGATTTTCAATACATGCAGCACATTAAAATATTCTGGATAGCTTTTTTTTTCTAAAGTACCACAGCTAGGCTCCTGCCACACAAGCATATCACAACTTGTAAGGATAATGTTTTTCTATAGCACCTTAGGTAGCTCAAATGTGCAGCCAACGTTGAAAACCTGAATAAAGAAAGACTAAAATTAATTTAATTAAACCCAGAATGCACATGGGATGCACATTTTTAATTTTTGTTATGATACATGCGGGGGGAGGGGGTGGTAGGGAGAAAGGGAAATATGTAGCATTTTAGTAAAATGGCTAGATAAAAATCAATATACAGAAAATAATAATGTATCTAATACTAGTTATTTGGAATGGCTCCTTGAAAGTGGCTGAACTAAGAGAAAATTATCTTTTAAAATGTGAAGTCAGTAGCATATGTGTGTTAATTCTCTCAAAAAGGAATACTGATAATTTTCAATTCATGTTGTGTAGAAGTTGTGGGAATTAAAATATGACTACAATAAGAAAAGAACAAAGGAGAAGAGAAAGGAGAAGGGAAAAGAGCAAACCAACCTCCACCCACCACTGTTTGAAAAAGAGCCTGGAGGTCACCTAAGACAACCAGGAGAAATAGCTAATGAACTGAAAAGTCAAATAAGAGAAACTAGAAAAAAATAGAGTAAATACAGACTCTTCTTCAAGAAATTCTGACAATGACTGTGTTGTTGTTATTTGCTTTTTTTACTCAAATGTATTTTTTCTGTATTTATTTCTGCATGTATTTATTTTAAATTTGCAGTAAAATTGTATGCATTTCCATGTCTTATCATGTGCAATATGATATTCTGTAGTATATATACACACACATACACACACTTTTAGATAATCAAAGGAATTTAGAGACTATTTCCTTAAATTATTTCCTTTTACATGAATTATTGAATTATTTTTTCTAGGAAAGGCTAAGACTGGTTATAGAAGTAGAAAATAGTTTCATTTTTAACTCAAATTCTAAAATCGAAGAAATATTAATGGGGACATGAAATGATAGAAAATCATTTTGCATAATGTATAGGACCAGAAAACCAGTCACTTTAATGCTATACTATTAAGGAGATCTCAATTTTAAAATAATTTTTAAATCTTCATATCTACATTGTTAGGTCTTAAAATTGTACTTTTATATAACTCATTTTAATTTCTTAAATTCAAAATGTAGCATTTTCTTTTTAAAAACTGTCAATTTGATACACATTTTCAAAAGTTGCAAAATATCCCAAAGCAATGTTATATGTTACAGCACACCTGAAATAACAGCTCATATATCATCAAGTCCCATTTAGCCCATGGAAATAACCAACCATTCAATGTATCATCAGAAGCTTCCCTAAAAAATGCTGTATAAACAAACTCTGGATGAATAGAAATTTGGTTTGTGATTATATATATATATGGAAAAACTTACATTGGAATTATATTAAATGCCCTCTGAGGAATCATTTTCTTCTCTATTATTTTGCTTTATAAACCATGGATTTTGGTGTTTAGTATGAATAACAATCCCCTGGTTGTATGGTTAAATACCACTTGTGGAGATTCAAAGTTCACAGACCTCAGGCTTTACAAATATGGGCAACTCCAGCACATGTCGATTTTTTCAAACTGAAATCTGAGAATACCTTGTTGCCAATAAAGCTTTGTGAAATCCCAGAGGTATTACGGAGCTACAGAATTCTCTTTGGGACTCCAGTCTCTGGAGGAAATGAGTGGCCAAAAAGGTAATAATATAAGAGATGAAGATATGGAAAAAGGTTTTAGAAGAGGAAGACAAGATTTGCAGTAATTTTACTTTGGACCTATTATTTGTTTTCTAAATTTATTTCAGAAAAGACACAAATATATACTTTGTGTGCATACTGACAAAGTGTGTAGTTTTCATTTTTGTTTTCCTGCCATTACTGTTTTAAAGATAAACAGTTGACATAATCCTCAGGCTACACTTTCAATAAAAAAATGTGAGAAGGCAACACTGCATAATACGATTAAACTATTAGAGAGAGATTTGGGCAGTTTGTTGATTTTTTTTTCATGACTCTTAGAATTTTAATGACACACATGTAATTCATACAGACCACAAGATTCCTCTTTTTCCTATATAATTAAGTTTTCTTCTTTTGAAGTCATCTTAGTCTGACTTTTAGTGATAATCAGTTGCAAAAGAATTTGGATTTCTCCTAACTTCTTTTTGTGAGCAAAGCCAATTTATTTTTCAGGAAAAAAAATAAGTAAGAAAGAAATGACAGAACTGTCTCTGTAATGGCCAGTTGAAACAAGAAATCCACTTCTGTCTTTCTAATTATGCTCAAGTCTGTTGAGTTTTAGTATGCTGTGCTTATCAGTTCTCTCGGGCGCTTGTTTAATTGGGTGACAAATGGAAGAATATGACAATCTCAGTTTGAAAGTTCAGCTAGTCTGTGCACAGGCATTAGCTGTCCTATTATAAGAAGATAACTGAAGTCAGAAGCTATTGATATGCTTAAGGGATTCAGAAATATTCGGCACTGTCGAAACTTCAAAAGGCCATAATAAAAAAGTTTTAAAGTTTTTAATCATAAGCAATGAGAGATGTTTTAATAAATATTTCAGAAGAGCGATATTAAATATGGAATTTCAGAGGAGTAATACAAAATTTCTGCTCAAATTTTTTTTTAATAAAATAGAAGGCAATTTGTGAAATGTTCTTATACACTATACTGATTCCTAAATTGAGGAGAGATTTTTTAAAAAGTTATAAGATAGTTTTATTAAATGTTAGACACACACACAAAGCCTATTTCTAACCAGGTGTCCTGCTTTAGTATCTTAATACGACACAACACTTTATGGAAATACTGTCACTGCATTTTGACGATGATGGATTATCCTGGGTGGCGATGGACTAGCAGTGTTCTTGACTGCAGCGCCATTGTCTTCTAATGTCATGATAGTTTCTCTAATCCAGCATTTGACATTTGCACATACACCATTTTTGATTATTCTGTCAAAGAAAGTGAAATAAAAAATTCAATTTTACATCATCGGGAGTATCAGCTGAGATACTCACCTTGCCTGAGAGTTCAGGTGAGTTCCAATTGGCTAAATTGACTTTATTTAGAAACATACTGATGTAGTAAATTACACGATAGGAATTAATGAAGGGAGGGATCTGTTTTCTGTAACACCGCTCTCTGATCTCGGTAACAAATTTGTTTTCAACCTGAGTAGAATTTGCTCAATTGTAAGTTAAAGTCTATACCATCCATGATAACGTTCATTCCAACAGTTTTCTTGCTTAGTCCATCAAAGAAATAGGGCACCTCAAGGTAGAGGACTAATTTGGAGTGGTTTGGTCTGTAGTTACAGAGTGAATTTGGGAAAGAAATAAGAGAAACCAGAGGGAACAGCCCACATAATTCTTTTGCAATTAGAGATCACTATCTCCAGGGGAGAGGCAATATGGCCTGAAACTCCTAATCCCATCAGCTTCCTGCTTGTTTTCTTGTTTCTTAGTCATTTATAAGATCACTTCGTTATATTAAATTTAGTTATTCACATAACTTCTAGTTTTTGTATCTTCCTTTATATGTAACACCTGGTCACACTGTTATCAAAATGATTATAAAACCATCAGTTTTATCTGATGAATTATAATAGTATTTGTATTCTGATCTTGGATTTAGGAATAGTTTTTCCCCTTGCACCTTAAAGCTCATGATCATTTTAAGTAGATTCGGAAATTAAAAGACAAAGAGACTGCAATTTATTGAACAAACAAAAAAGAAAGAAAAAGAATTCCTTCACGTTACTCCTTCAGTTTGTTTTCATTTCTAAAATAAATATGATGCATGCTGACTTGAATCACATTTTTTTTTTATGTGAAGCAACAGAAAGAGCACCTGCCCCTGAGTTCTCTAAAACATCATTCCTCTGGTCCAGGAGTATTGGCATTTGGGCCTGACAGTGGCACTAACAACTGCAGGGGCTTCCTAATAACTCACCAAATGCAGAAGGCAAACCGTGGCCCTGAACCGGGTGGCAATCTGTGTCCGCTGTTTGTAACTGCCCTGTGGCAGTGAAGCTTTCCTTTTTGTCATTATTCATATTGAAAACATGTGAAAACTCTTAGCCAACTGTTGTGTAATAACAATATCCCTTTAGATTTTGTATAATGAAGTACAAGGTTACCGTTTATGTAGCAGGAACAGTTATTACTATCACAAATGTAGCTCATAGAAAAATGTCAGTTCTCTAAATGTATATCCATGTGGTTATGGAACTTAATGAAAGCTGTTTTTGCTCTATAGATTCTTATGATTGCTATGATTGCAAGCTCTGTGTTATTTAAAAAATAAATCAAAATAGCATGCATAGGAGTGGATTGAGGTTTGGCCTCTCCATGACCAATCAAGTGCTAAGCATTTAAGTTCCATGGTAACCATGGTTTTAACACAAAGGGGTCCTGATGTTATTTGGAAACCTTGTTCTGACTGATTTGTGTCCAGTTTACCTTATTCCATATCACATTAAATAGACACTTCAAGAGCCTTAGAAAACTTCTCTTTTCTGGCCTGGTTGGTAATTTTATATTTTAATGTGTTCCCAAAGTCATACATAGTTTTTCTCAGTAGGTTTACATGTGGGTGCTTGTGGATGGTATACTTGCGTATTATTTTGATGGAGGATAATTTATGGGGTATGAAAAAGTAGGTCAATCATTGTAGCCATGCCTGGACTCATGGTGGCAAGCACAAGAGAAAATTACACCAAAGCAATTGCTCTTTCAAAGGACATATTCCATATTGTTTCCAAATAAGATGTTACACCCTGCCTTTTGTATTACCTTCCTTGAACCATAATAGTTTACTTCACATAAATATATTGGACTCTACATTGTTTATATTCTTTATATTTTATAATCCGTAATTATATTATTTATTTTTAGATATTAATATACCTAATAGTACTTATAATCACACCAGTATTAGTCTCATGTTTCAAGTACAACTGCTTCTCATGGAAAAGCATCTCTAAATAGGTATTAACAATAAAATTCCTCATATGATGACACTAATATCTTAAATTATTTTAATTGAAATTATGGAGGGTATAGAATTAGAATAGTTACCAACCTGCAGTCATTTGCATAGAAAAATGATTCAATATTAGTGTATGCTTCTGTACATTAAATTTTTATTTGATTCAGTTTGTTATTTTCATGTGAAAATGTGAGTTTTTAAGGCATTGATTATATATCATATAATATTCTGAATGGCTACTAAATGTTGGAAGCATATACGAGAAAACACTTGACATTCTCAAATATATTTTAAATCACTACATATATATTAATTATGTATTGTACACTAAATATTATGTTCATTATTGCATAGTGATGCAAGAAAATTTTGTATTGATATACTGTACTTATATTTTCATTTGGTAGCATTTTATATGTGAATCTGCACTTTTCCCACAAAACACACTATAAGTGAAAAAAAATTAAATTAAATAATCTCTTTACTGAAATATGTTTATTCCAATATGAACATTTAATTTTATATGCATCTTATAATTAACGGTATGACTGAAAATTCATTTCTTAATTAAACAATGAGTTCCAGAAATACTGCAGCAGAATAAAGAACTAAGACCTCATTGAACCGCAGTCTGATGTTAAGTGCTTAAAAGATGCTGAAATAAGAATAAATTACTGGTAGAGAAAAAAATTAAATGGTAAAACTATTTTTAAATTCAATATTCACATTGGAAAGAAGCAAAATTTATCATAAAACACTATTTTCAGTTAGGAAAATAGGAATTTTTTTTCTGTTTAGTTATCAGCATTTTCTAAACCATGATAGTTTGATAGCTTTAACAATATGATAGCTTTAACAGTATCTTACGTGTGTGATAACACTGCATACTCATGATAAAACAGAAACTAATCATGCTTATTTTTTATTTTTCAAAACTCTTGTGTGGAGTGATATGAGAACCTGTAGAGTTAATTTCAATGCATTAATAAATTATTAGAATAAAAGCTAATTAATTCATCCTTCAATCAAATTTATATTAACCAACACATTTATAATAATATTTAGTGTTCATGAGAATCATAGAAGCATCCAAATTAACTTCTACATCAATCTAGACCAGTTAAATTGTGCTTTCCCATAACAATTTCAAGAGGGAGAGAATGAACAAATTAGATTGATGAAACCAAGCAAAGTTTCAAAAACTTGTTAACTACTGAGCTTGGAAAGCCAGTAGGATGTTTGGAATGGATATCTGATTTATGAGCCCGGGGTTCCAAGTCCCAGAAATAACCTGCATTTTACTCACCTGATGCACAAGAAACCGAACTTGCTCAGTGACCTTCCTGGCTCCAGAAACGTCATTTGTATAATGAGATGGTGATTCTAGATGATTTCTAAGACTCCTGATAGCTCTAAAATTTTATATATGCTGGCACTGCTGCATTTTCTTCAAGAGGCTCTCAAAAATGTTTGACAAATTAAGTATTCCTTTGTTGTAAAGACTTCTAACTAGAAATAAAATATTTGTTTACCAATTTACTCACAGTTATTGGAGTAACTCCACAGTTAGAATTACTACAATGTGCCAGGCACTATGTGTAATTATGAATAGGGGGATGACTGTTAAATATGTAGAGAAGATAATGGAAACAGATGACTGCATTGTAATTTTACAATTACCATAATAAAATGTAAAGGAAACACTGTGGTAAGAAAAAGGAATAAGATAACGATATCTTGGGAGCATTAATCTTATTTTTCTTTGCATGTTTACCCTTCAAGAATTTTCTACCTTTCAGAAACACAGATTTAAGTTTGTTCTAAAACATCATTGCTTTAAAAAAATTTTTCTAACTGTACCTATGAGGTCTTTCCTAAGGCCCTTGTAATTATTATGGTATGTGTTTTGAATCCTAACTGTATGAATTTAATAAACTCTTGTCTTATTAATATTAAATATAATGATTTATTTGCAATAATTTGAAAACCTAATCAAAGGAAAACTGGAAAGTAATTATCATTAGGTAAAATAGAATATTTAAATAGCTTGCTTATTTATTCATATTTCTTTTTATTGCTACTTAGAGGTGAGTTTATTAGGAAAAAGCTAATTTCCTTTTATCAGAATCATGGATACCTATAAAATGAAAGAGTAATAAGGATTATTAATCTATAATTTAATTCATTGTAAAAAATTGATTTATCATCTATATGTCTATAATTTGAGAACAGTAATAATTATTCCTTGAAGAAAATAAAATAAATAAAACAAAATGAATATGACATGATTAAATTATTAAATGTGGATTGAATTTGATATTTAGATAAAGTCAACTTTTGTTTTAATAACCTAAAAATAAGTCTTTTGTTTTTCATAGTCTTTTAAATTATCAGATTTTATCATTTCCTCTTTGCATAACCATATTTGAATAATAATTAATATGAAAGGATATAAGTAGAAAGATCCAAATTTGTGTTGTAATATACATAGAGGATTGATAGTTAAAGATATAGACAGATAGATATGTAGATATCCATAAACATGTAGATATTGATGATTCCGGACCTGCCCTGATATAATTCATAAGGAAAATAAATATTAATTGATTTGGTTAATAAATGCTAATTTGTAACGCATATACAGAGAAGTATACACACAACCATTTCCTCCATCTCACCATCACTATCTTCCTATCACTCTGGAATACAAAGTCAATCTGTCCTCATCCTGACTTTTAACAACCATTATTTTTGCCTAATTTTTAACTTGTATTATTGGAAGCATAATCAATTTTACTTACATTATACTTGTGAGATTCATTCATGTTATTCCTTGATATTGCCTTTACACTCTTCTTCCTGTGCTACAGTATTCAGTTTCTCAGTTCACTTACGCATTGTATTGTTGACCACTATTGTGATATTTTTCTGTTTGGGATCATTAGAAACAATATTTCTATGAACCACTTTGCATAAATCTTTTGGTACCCACGCACTCACATTTTTGTTGACTGTATACTTAGCTTATAAGATATGCCTAGCTCTATATATGCAGATAATTTCAAAGAATATTCTGAAGTGGTTGTTCTAATTTACAGGCCTAGAAGCAGTATAAGAGAATTCCAGTTCCTTCAAGTACTAAAAGTACCTGGTATTTTCTGACTATCAGTTTTTATGTCATCTGATGAACAGATAGTGGAATTCCATTATGCTTTTAATTTAATTAGCTCCCTGATAAGGATTAATGAAGTTTCATGATTGTTGGATATATAGATATCCTCTTTTGTCAAGTGCCTTTTTAAGATTACCCTAGCTATTTTATGAATTGTCTGTAGAATTTTTTTATATATTCTGGATATGAGACCTTCATCATTTATATGGATTGCAATCATGTTAATGATATGTTAATAAATAAAAAGTCATATAACTATTAATCTCTTGAGGAAAATTTTATGTAAGAATGCATCATTATTTATATTTGAAAAATAATATCAGATCTCATTTTAAATGTTGTCATCAGAAATACAAGAGCCAAATATAATTTATGTTCTTTAGTATAGTCTTTCTTCTGA
The DNA here is from genome assembly GCF_902686445.1 of Sciurus carolinensis. Taxonomy (NCBI): domain Eukaryota; kingdom Metazoa; phylum Chordata; class Mammalia; order Rodentia; family Sciuridae; genus Sciurus; species Sciurus carolinensis. The sequence goes on from NC_062224.1 coordinate 96,759,267, forward strand.
AAATAAAGTGCTTTAGATAATTAGAGAATTAAAGGACACTTCTGAAAGAATGGAAAAGAGGACACTGTGGGGTAGGGTGTATCTCAGGAAAATGTCAGCAAGATGCGGACAAAATTGACAAATGTAGGCAATTACTGGCATGGACATTTGTCTGAATGTAGGTACCACTACCAAATGGCAGTTCTCCCCAACTCCAGTCCCAAATATGTCAATGAATTTCTCTTGCTATTGTACAAAATAGGCAAATTAATAAATATTAACATTTTGAAGTTATTTAGGTAAGATGTGATGTTTAGCAGAGAAAATTGAACTCAGGAGGAAGATCGTAGGTCCTCTCTTTGTTCATAATTATTTTGCAAATAAGCTACATTGTTCTAGTATTTTACATGTATAATTAATGGTGTATTCAATGACTTGAAAGTTACTTCAGTATAACCAAATGTAACTCTAAATGAATAAAATAAATATTTGTAATGAAAAAAAGATAAAACCTACAAATTTTATTGTTATGAATAAAGAATGATCCTGAACAAGAATTGACAGTTGCAGCTATTTTCATGTATAGAGAAATGATGACGTTAAACAAGTAAAAATAGAAAAAAATATAAGCAGGTGTTCCTCTGGGTTAGTAATTTATTTCATTTTTTGAATTTCCAACATGAACATTTATTACTTTTGTTATTAGAAATGACAGATTGGAACAAGTAAGAATATTGCTACGCTCTATGTTTTCTTGTCATATAACCAATAAAAAGTTGATAGATGACAAGTCATTATAAGGGGGAATACATATCTGTGCCTCTATGGAAACTTAAAGATAAAAAATTACTTCTCCCTTGAACATCAGAAAAAGTTCCTAGGAACATTGCAAGCTTTAAATGTTGATTTTGCATAAAAAATATATATTTTATAGATTTGTATTAACTATACAGTATTTATATGATCATGCATTTTACTGAATTGTTGAGAAACAATAATCAGTTCATTATTTTGACACTGATGAGCAAATATTTTGCTTCCTGTTGAAAAAAGTCTAGAGAATAGCAGTTTCACAGATATCTATAAAATACATGTGTGTATGTATAATTTCACAAAGCACATAAACTTTTTCTTACCCTTTTCACTCAGTATTGAAAACATTTTCTCATGTACTTCAATTTTTGGATAGACTTCTCAAACGTGTTCTAAATCAAAGGATGACAAACTTTTTCTGTTTTTGTGTTAATGTTGATGTTTTTCTTTTCTGTTCTATGTAATTGAATGGCCCATTTTTCCTTAACTAATATTTCTGATTTAGTATCATTATAGAATATTCTTTCTGTATTAGGTGTTGATTGCATATCGATGTGACCTTAGGAAAAAATCGTGCATAGTCTGATTCAAGAGTGAACTTGATTTGGTATGATTAGAATGCAGGCACCCTGTCTCTGTCTAAAAATAAACATAATAACAACCAGTAATGATATCAGAAAAAGTATTACAATACAACCTTGATTGAGTGCTGAAAGAGGAATAATTCTGGGTCATTTGCACCAGAGTTATTATTGTGCCTTTGCTTTTTTTATAGTAAGCATTTAATTTTTCACACATATTTTGAAGTAATTGCTTTGGAGCAAGACTAAAGTAAGGTCTTTACATAAACTATCTCATTTTATCTTCAGCAAATTTTAAGCATTTTATCCAACAGACTCTTCAGTCTGGTATAAATTCCTCTCCAGTTAGTATTGGAACTAGTACCCTGGTGTGCTTATTTCAATCTATTTTAAAAAATTAAATAGCATTATTAGAATTTTGTCTGTAAACATTTTCAATATGTAATATCTGAATTTAAAAACTGTGTACTCTAATACTATTTTCACTGAGGAATAATTGTTTTTCACTCTTCTTTTGTTTGCCCTCTTTTCATTGTTTTCTTTCTTTTTATTTAAGATTGCTTTTATTCAACTAGTTTTTTTTTTTATTCATTGTAGACAAATGGAGTACAACTATCATTTCACTGGTCTTAACAACCAATTTTTAATGAATTAATTTCACAACCCCAATACATTACTATGCCATCATAATCTTGAGACAATCATCATATTTTGAACATATAATACTGTAGGAAAGTTTTATATGAATAGCCAAGATTGTTTATTTCCAAGTAAATTATTTGTACACATTTTACTTTATTCTAAGGACACCTGAATCTATAGTGTTTGTTTACATGATTACTTACAAGCCATCTCTTTGAATTAGGAAGATTATTTTTCTACTACTCCTTAAAAGTTCTCCAACTGTGAGATTTTAAGCAATAATTCAATGAAACAACATAGAAAAGGCTACAACAAATAATTGAAAATGACATATATTTCTTTTTCTTAAATTTACTACACTTTATACCCTTATTGACTTTTACAATATAATTTAAACACAATTTACAAATGTATTCTTTCATACAATCTAAATCACTTTTGACATATTTACAAGACAACTTTCTCTGAATATAATTTTGGAAATGTTCAATGTCACATGCTGTAGCAGGTTAAGTCATATCCTCCATGCCCTGAACTACCCACCTCCTTGTAACCTCCCATCCTCTAGAGCACATGTACTTTTATTTAGAGAATTCAGTTACAACCACAACCCAGTTTGACGTTGCAGAGAGGAAATGCTTTTTGTGTTCTAATCTCGGTGTTCCCTTGATTTCAATATATTATGTCCCAGAAAAACATGAAATAAACAAATTAAAATGTTTTTATTAAAACACTGATAAAATGTTATTCGTTTTAATGTATTCATTGCATGTTTTTTTCATTCTGCATGCCGTTTCATTAAACCTTGACTATATCAATAATGAATTATTGTCAGTGTTAACTCCTTTTGAATGAACCCACTTTTTTTATAAATGGCAATCCCTAAATTAGACTTCATATATCACCTGATGATCAAAATTTTAACATATCAGTGGTTCATGTATACAGTTTATGTGTGTCAGACATAGAACCTCTATAGAAATGTTTGCATAATAATTTTGTATTTTTTTCTTTTCATTTATATTCACTTCATTATTAGTTTGATAATAAAACAGATGTACCTTTAAAAATACAGATGCAGATTTGGAGAATATCATGCTAAGCGAAATAAGCCAAACCTCAAAAACCAAAGGTCAAATGTTTTCTCTGATAATGTGGATGCTAATTCACATGTAGTGGGGAGGACCCTAGGGAGGAATAGAGTTACTTTAGATTAGGTAGAGGGGAGTGAAGGGAGGGGAAGGGGTATGGGGCTAGGAAGGATAGTAGAATGAAACACACATCATTAACTCATGTACATATATGGCTGCATAACCAATGCGATCCTACAGTATATACAATCAGAAAAATTAGAAATTATACTCCAATTTTGTATGATTTATCAAAATGCATAAATGTATTCTACTGTCACATGTAACTAATTAGAAAAAATACAGATGCATTTACTAGAGTTGACACTAATAAGATATGTAGGATCCTTAAATATAAAACAATTGAAGAAATAGTTTTGTTTCATAGAATATGCTAGAGTTTGTACAACTTTATGTTAACACATGAAGTCCCAAGTTTTCAGTTCTGTGAATGTTTTACCAAAATTGACACAGGTGAATTAAAATACATTGGAAATTAATATAGAACTTATGTATTCTTAATGTATATTTCATATACATGAAAAAATACATATATGGATATATATACCTGTACAAACATAACAGTTCTTTCAAATGTGCCATAAATGGTATATTTGTTGTTCAATTTAAGATTCTATAGGCATTCCACATTTGTGACAGTGGGGCAAAAGGGTTAAATTAAATAACCATCTATTAATTTATCTGTGAAAAAATAAAAAAACAAACTAATTATAACTGATACTAGAATTTTATTATCATTCACGGTGAATGAGAAATTAAAGCAACATGGATATAGGTAAAGAGATACAACAATCTATAAATTCAAAAGTTTATTATTTTTTCATATATTTATTCTCAAGAACACAGTAACAGAATAAAAGTTTCCCTGTAATGAAATAAAATGACCTTACTTACAAAATTGTGACCTTACCACTTTCTTGCTTTGGTTTCCTCCATGCCTCCTGTGTTTCTTTCTCTTCACCCATTATGTGTGCATTTACACAAGAACCTTTCTAACCCCGGTGTGGTTGAAGTGGGGATATGTAAGCAAAGGCATAGAACTGAGGTTATTTTGCAACACAGGGAGATAAATTTGCTGTTGAGGAGATGCAGTACAGATACAAGACTTTGATGCTATCATAACAGAGAAAAATATTTTAAAGTAGAAGAATGGAATAATAAAATGAATTTTTAAAAAGTAGCTTGGTGAATGCTTTGATTTATTAAGAAAACAAAAGCAATTTTCATATGAGCCAAAAATTCTAGCCCATTGTGATGGCATATGCATATTTTCCCAGCAACTCTGGAGGCTGAGGCAGGATGATTGCAAGTTCAAAGCCAGTCCCAGCAACTTAACAAGACCCTAAGGAACTTAGCAAGACCCTTTCTCAAAACTGAAAAAAATAAATAAATAAAGGTCTGGGTATGTGGCTCTGTGGTTAAGCACCTCTAGGTTCCATCCCCAGTACCAAAAAGAAAAAAAAAAATGTGTGTATCCTAAAAACTTTACTTTTGCTATCTATTTGTAAAATCAGTGACCTTCTATGAGTTTTGGTTTTGACCAAAGAGGTCTTCCATTATTTTCCCAGAAGATTTATGCCTGACCAAATGAGAGAAAATGGAGATGTATTTATTGCTAGTATGTATCAGATCCTAGACCTTTTACTGATATTTACTGTCAAATATAGAATGTTAGTATGTGACAACTACACTGATCTGAAAGAAAATTGTAAAATTTGGTTTCTATAATAAAGTTGATTTTTTGTTTGTCAGGTAACAGAAACTCGGACAGGTCCTCTTGGCTGCAGTAACTATGACAACCTAGATTCTGTGAGTTCTGTTCTGGTTCAGAGTCCTGAGAATAAGATTCAATTGCAAGGTACGTAGGTAAAATTTCTACTAATACTCCATGAGTCTGGATGAAAAATTATCCTGTTGTGATTTCTTTTATATTTTTTAAATAAGCCATATATATCTTTCTAGGTGGTTAAATTTATAAAAGACTAATTTCATAATTTTTAGCCTATATGAACCTTCCAGGTCAGATAAAGAAAATGTCAAATTTCACTTTTCTTCCCTGATTAATATTATAGCCATTGCAAATTTATCTTTGTGATATTATTTTTACTTATGATAATTGTCTCAATAAACAATGATTTCTGTATGGACTTGCCTGAGATATGACTTTTTTCTTAAAGATTCTTGTGAAAGTTGAAATCACATCTATTTGTAGTGTAAAATGAACCCTCAGCATTTTAAATTTAACTTAATATGTCAGCCAATGCTGAATTTTTTCAGTTAAAAAGAAACATACTTGATAATATATTAACAAAATACCTGTATTCACATTACTTTCATTGTAATGATTTGTTTTGTGATAATGTTAATAATTTACCATGTTTTCTTTACCATATTTTGGTAAATATTTCAATATAGACTGTTTTATTCATAACAGCATTATCCTATTCTATTCCAAAAGTTCATACGAGTATGCATATATCCTCATTTTTTTAAGGGCAAGAAAAGTTAATGAATATACATGCTTACAAATGCATTAGTAGAACTAGCTCAGAAATATATCTATGATGACACTCATTGTTCAAAATATGTTGAGTGATCAAAGTGGAAATCTTGATTTATAATTCTCTAGTTTACATTTTGAATTTTGCATATAGGAGTTGTATTTAGTGTATTCAGTTTTATAGAAATGTTATTTGACTTAATGTTCATTTTAGATTTAAAATTATTGAAATATTTTTAAAATTTAAATAGAGCTGCAGTATTATTGTAATTCTCTACAACTTACTCCTTTTTGATGTATGGATTAACTTTCTATCAAAATTATTAATTTTGATAAAAATGACAATAAATGCTTAAACCAATTTACTCGGTTATTTTATTGGTTTATTTAAAAATATATTAATGAGACATTGAATTTTATTGCCTATGTATCATCACAGTTTCAAAATAATTTTGTATCATAAAACTAAAACCTCAACTACCTCTCCTAAAAAAATATTCAGCAAAAGAGGAAAATGAAGAAATACTTCCTTTTGTATAAATATTATTTCTGTGCTTTCTAATTATTGTGACTCAAAGCTCATTTCTAATATCCACTTTCTTTTTACTTGCCAGACCTATATTTTCAATTGTCTATTCTATTTGTACATGTGAGAGTAAAGAGCCTTTCCAAGATCATCTTAGGAAACCAGTCTCAAGATCCTCAACATTCTATCCACTGTTAAATTTGATCTGTATTACAATTCAAGTATCATCTTGATTTATCTTTTCAGATTTATTTTTAGTACTGTCTCTTGTTTTATAGAAGAATGCAAACTATTCAGCAATTCTGGATCAATGCTACCCATAGTGCATTCCTTTAAAGGGGAAAAAAAATCCTAATCCTTGGTCACTGCATAAGTCAATTGAAAAAATTGATGTTGTCCAAGAAACCACTTTAGGTCTTTGTCTCTATCATACTTTGATAGCTACTTGGTTCAATCGATGGATATAGATATATATGTAGATGATAGATAGAAATAATTTGCTCTGTGTGTGTGTATGTGTGTATTTTTGTGTGTTAAGCAGAAGATGAAGTTCTACAAACTTCATAACATTGAGGATCTTTAGAATGCAGATGTATTATTGAAAGGAGTCTAGAAGTATGAGTTTTTCTTTAAAAACTGTCTTCTAAAAATCTACTGTTATCAGAGAAAAATAATTTCTTGTGAAGTAGGATTTTATCAGAGCAAAGGCAAAGGAAGCATCAATAACTATTGATGTCAACAGCAGTAGGCAATAAATTCAGAACAAAACTCCATGACCTACCTACCAACATAAGAAGTTGTTATTTTGTCAATAACAACACATATGAAAGTGGTACAACTATTAATTTTGACTAAAATTAATGAAGATGAAATAAAATGTTTTCTGGTAGTGAGAAAGCTGGGTGTATTTGCTTTTTTGACCTTGCAATTTGACTTTGCCAATAGAGTTACTGGTTTTGGAAAATTGATAAAACCATATTCCAAATCCAAACTATTGATGAAAATGTGTTTAAGATATATGATAAAAATGATCATAAGTATTGGAAAATATGTATTGCATTTAATATTTCAAGTTTCCCAACCCCTTTTGATGATATCTTATGAAACAAAGTGCTTCTAAGTAAAAGAATAACAGTAGTTATTAAAAGTTGCTTAAGTCTTTGTAGTAACTTTTTAGTAAAATTTTCAGAAATTGAGAAAGTGAATGATCCATATAACTGAATTACAAATAATTTTCAGATCAGTTGGTTCCCATTGTATTTCAACAAAATTTACATAGGAATAAATAGGTTATTATCAATAGAATGATTAATAAAACTTTAAAAGATGAAACACTACACTTCTTTTTCATTATAACAATAATTTAATGATACTGCTTCAAAAATCTATTTTTGTCAGCATTAGTAAAAATTTTTATCAACATTTAAAGTTAACTCTATAGAATTATGTTATTAGAGATTGTTATGATAATTTATCCCAGAACAATTTCTTTAATATTAAATTTTTTCATTGTCATGAAGTTATGTATAATGTAACATTTTACATAATATCATTTCTATTTCTTAGAAAACATGTACACATACAAGTATTTTAAGTCATTTATATTTATGACAGAAGTATTATTGTAAGGAAAGATGTTTATGAATAAAAATATTTGAACAGAATATTCGGTATGTTGGAATGAAGTAACTTCAAGGAGAGAATATATGTATGCATATATCTCTATATTACATATACTGTTGTTGATCATATACTATTTTTAAAAGATATATTAGATGCTGATCACCAGAATTAAATTTCATTTGGTACTTATATTAAAATGCTATAGTATTTTAATATATACATATTTATAATACAAATGACTTACTGTGGGCACATTTAATGAAGGCTGGAAAATTTGTATGGCAACTTAATCATGTCCAAAATAGTATTTACTTTTTCCAAATGTTTAGGTAGCACATGAACAGAAAAGCATCAGAGTGCACTAGTCAGCTGGTTATTTTCATTTAGCTCTGTCTTACTATAGCGTGTTTATGTGATGCAGATTATTTAAAATTTTTATTGATGCCCTTCATCTATTTTATAAACTTCTTTTATATTTATTTATCAATATTGCTTCTTTCCTTTCTATTCTCTAATTCAGGTAATTCAGAGGCACCAGTTAGATGTGTTTGAGTTTTTTCCTTTGTGACTAATATTACTTTTATACTGTTTTGTGTACTTTATATCCTTTTGCCTTTTCTTCATCCTGTTTAAATACATTCTTCTGACATATCTCAGGCTACTATTGTTCAGGTGTATCTATCTATTCTGCTGTTAATCAATGCTTCTTAACTCCAACTGATGTATTTTCACTTGCAGAATATACACACTTGATTGTTGTTTATAATTTCTAGTTACTTACCAAAATTGTCTGTTTTGTTACCTAAGTTTTGAGCATGTGATTATAATTAACTTTTAGGTTCATGTTTGATAGTCTTTCAGTTGTTCCTTTCCTTTATAAGTTCATTATGCTTTTATTGTATTTTGTTATTGTGTTTTAGATTTGTAAAGATGATTCTAAAATACTAATGTTGTTTTTTTCCTTCAGAAATTTGCTTTTATTTCCAAAAGTATTGTGATCCACTTTAAATTTAGCCCATTGAAATTATCCTTCAGAGCTGAAGAAAGCTAATTAGTTTGGCTTGTCTAGTTCTGTTTATCTTACTCTTTGGGTTTGTAGTACATCTTGGTTTCAGAAACCCTGAGTATTTACTGTCTCTGACATGGCTCATTCAAAGAGTCAATTTTTGCCTTGTTACTGGGAAAAATTCTAAGGAAAAAAATGAATGTTCAATGTTTGACTCACTCCCAAGGGATTCCCTTCTCACCATGTTAGCCCCACAAATTCTTACTGCCTAAATGGCCTTTAAATCCCTTCAAAAATTATTTAAGTATTTATGTAGCTTTTCCATAAGTCCTCCAAGATTGGAAGCATCCGTATTTCACTTTGTGGCACTTGCCCTGCTTCTCCCACCCTGGATTTTACAGTAATAAACTCCCAGGCTCTGGGCTCAACTTCCTAGAGTGTCAGCAACAAGAACTTCCCTAACAACAGTTTTATCAGTATTTCTACTCTCTTGTTTCTGCACATTTAAAAAAATCTCCCTTAGGCAACACTAAGCTACTCTGAGTTGTCTTCCAAGACAGCCTAACTTACTTCTCTAGGTATCATTTATAATTTTGCTAGTGGTACATTTATAAAATAACAAAGTTTAAAATATCATGTCTCTAAACTTGTTTTCTCCATTTTTATTTTTAGTTTGATTTTTCACAAATTGGGTTTCTATCTCTGAGCATTATGTGTGTGTACTGGTACACATGTACACATGAGTATATACACACAAATGTGTGTATATAGATTTCATATATATATATGAAATGAGAGCAGCAATGCTTATATGTCTAAAACTGAACTCTTCATTATTTTGTGCCAATCATTCCTTCCCCAATAACTTCATTCCTCTGTTTCTACAATATCTTTATAATCTTTATAGATTATAGAGATAATCTTTATAGAGTATAGAGATACTCAGTTTCCTTCACAATTATAATGCAATTATTTGCTTTATGACCTCTTAATGTTATATTAATTCTGTAAATTTTCTTTCTTTTTTTTTCTTTTTGGTAAAATTAAAGCTTAAGTATAGACCTATAGTTTCCAAATATCTGATCCACACACAATTAGCTACATTAGATATTTTAGTAAATATATCCTAATTCCTGAGTCCTGGTAGCACACATTCAGACTTATTCAGTCTATTTTTAGTTCTGAAAGGGATGTTTTCAGAGGAAATCCCTAGGTATTTCCGAAGTGCATAGATGAGAATTGAAATACTTCTTACTTTACTATTTGATGCCTCTGAGTCATTTGGCATATTTCATCTACATCGAATAAAATATTGCCTATTACATTCTCATTCTCCCATTCCATAATTATTTACCTAGTTTAAATTTTGCAAAACCTTCTGGAGAAATTAATAACTTTTTCTTTATACCTTTCACTTCCAAATAAAAACTACTCAGAGTATCCTACACTATTCAAGTCACTTAAATCCAAATGAATTAATTTCATGCAGTTCATATAGCAATACCAATTGCATCACTCCAAATGTATTTTTCTTAACAACTCATTATTCCATTGTTACAGATCCTGTCCTTTAAAACAATACTGTTAATTGCTATTGAAAGAATATATTCTTCTGTGTGTGATGATGTTAATATGCTATCTTTTAACGTAAATAACTAATCTCTCAATATTGAGAACTATCTATGAAAAGTTTTTTAACCTTCCTGAGCCCTATATAATTGCTTATTCAATCAATTATTCTAGTGAATTCCATCTATCCCTCTTGTAAGAGTTATTAAGTAGCATTCTACAATATAATTATATAATTGCATCATTATTTTTCTTAAACATATGGCAAACACCTTTAGGTCGAGTGTATTTGTCAGTCATGTTTGTAGCTTACATAACAATTACCTTTCAAATGACAGGAGTTAAATATTTTTTGAGATAAAATAAAAATTAATAAAAATGTGAATTTATAAGTGCTTAAAGTAATTTTCTGACCACTACAGGAGAGTTTATCTGAAACAATGATATAGGTACAGTTTACAATGCATTCACAAAGTAGACTCTTTTCTTTAAATATTAATTGTTGATATTTAGTAAATTAAATTCATAGATAATAGTCAAGGGTCCAGAAATTGATGGTTTTCTTTGAAGGAAACATAAAAATTATAAAGATTCATTTCATCATAAATAATAATTTGTTGTTGGCCAAATTGTTCCTTCGTGTTTTATTCACTTTTACTTAATGATTTAGCCTTCTAATTAAGTTTTCTCATGAAGCAAGAAATACTGATAATAAAATCATATTTTTCTTGATATATCATAATGAATATGAAGCCCCAAATATTAATTTTCAGCTTTTTTTCATTTTTGATACTTTTCTAAAGAGAGAGTGACTTTATGAAACTTGAATCCAGGAAAGTAATGAGCTATATCACTGGGGCTGTCTTTGTACATGCCAAGGAAATGAACTGTGAAATAACTAAATCAGTCCATCTGCTCCTCTGTAGTCAATTGTTGCTACTCCTAAACAATACAAGCCTATAAGTTCTGCTTTGTTAAAGAAATGGGATAAGTCTTACCAAGAACTTTCCAGAACCCTTTCACTAAAACCCATTGCATTATATCTGTGTTGCTTTAGGCTGATACTCTGCAAGGAAAATGAATGTTTTGAAAATCATTTGAAATCAGGCAGTGGAAAATAAATGCATACATGTATTTTCAGCATTATGGGAAGATAAGGATCTATTTACATTATATAAAAAAGTCAAATATTGTGATTAATTGCATCAAAGATCCAATTAAATACATTTGAAAAAGGTCATAGAGTCAGCATATATGTTGAAAGAACTATAAATATTTACAAGTTTATAGATAATTTTTAATAATAGCTTTAAATTATGCATACATTCATAATGTGCTAAAATTTATACTGTTTTTCATTGAATGCTATAAATACATATTTTACCTTTTTCTTTACAAAGCAAACTTGTTTGATGACTATGCTTATTCTTCAAGGGCTTCAGGTACTCCTTCCAGACTATCTTCAGGAACGTTTTGTACAAGCAGCTTTGAGCTACATTGCTTGCAATTCAGAGGGAGAATTTATCTGCAAGGATAATGACTGCTGGTGTCAGTGTGGTCCCAAATTTCCAGAATGTAACTGCCCTTCTATGGACATCCAAGCCATGGAAGAGAATCTTCTTCGAATAACTGAAACCTGGAAAGTCTACAACAGTGACTTTGAGGAATCAGGTATGATATATATTTTACTATAACACATTTGATCTTTGACCAAAAGATGTCAAAAAAGACTATTTTATCTTATACTAAAAGAATCTATTGCATAGTTCAAAGGGCTTTTGTTTGTTATTATTTTAAATGGACATTCATATTGCTTTTATTAGTGATTATTAAGTAATTTATTGAAAGAATATATTGTCCTTTGTGCATTGCTATGTGCTATTGGCACTATCCTTGAGTTGATCTATTAGTCACTTATTAAACGTTCTTGCATTCTCAATATAATAATTTATCAACGGATCCCTTTCATTCTTCTCTCGACTTTTCTAGTGGACCTTGAGTTTCACCTGTGAGGTAAAATGTAGGCAGCATTTGTTCTGTACCTTTATATAAGCACAATTCTTATGTGTGCTCATCTTCAATTAACTACTTACATTATCCTCCAATTTAGATCAATTTTGTAATAGTCTGGATTTTTTGTTGTTCCTTCTAAATTTTTGAGTGCTTGTTTATGTCTTCAACATTCTTATTGGCTATGTAACCTTTAAGAATATACGTTTTACCTTTAACAGTCTACGTTTTATAAAGCATTGAACATTAAACAATATAAGATTAAAGGATTCCTCAAAATAAAACTATTAATAGGATCATATATAATAATTGACGATAAAAGAACTAAAAATTCCCATAGTATGGTGAATATAATTGTATAGAATTTGGTCAAAAGTGTTGGGCATGACTACCTTTTAAGTGAGCAAAGAGAACCATCAAATTATAAAATAAAAGGGTAGTAAGTAGAATTAGGAAAAGTTAACAGATTTGTTTACTTAAGATATACTTTGATTTAAATAGTGCATTAAAACCATTGAATTCATGGAAACATATTGGAATGGTAGTTATCAGAGGCTGGGGTATGGGGAAACAGGGAGATTGTGGATGAACTTCACAAAATTTTAGTTTGATAGGAGGATTAAGGTTTTGAGAGTCACTGCACAGCTTGATGACTATAATTAATAATAACAAATTGTTTGAAATTGCTATGAGAATAATTTTTAAATATTCTCACCACAAAAAAAGATAAGTATTTGAAGTGATGGATTCTTTAATTAGCTTGATTTAGTCATTTCAGGTTATATACATACATCATAACATCAAATTATACACCATAATATATATAATTATGATTTGTCAATTTATAGTAAAATAATTTTAAAAATCAAACCTGTTACAGAAGGGGTTTGATAACCAAAAAGACAAGGATGAAGCACTCTGGAGAGAATGATGAATTGACACTGAGTTTCTACAACTGCTTTTCCTTGGGGCACATTTATCAACTCATGGCAGATTTCAAGGCTGCAAATCTATTAGCCCATGGAAAATCCTGCTACTCAAGATAGAGAAACCAGAAGAAATATATGTGATCACATCAGGTTACAGAATACTTACTGGGTACTTGTGTTGTCTTAAGCATGTGGTCAGTGCTATTTTAGACATTTCCTTATTTTGATTTAAAATGTAGAAGGTGACTTGACAGTTAAACTAATAAAATTTCCAAAGGTAGAATTTTATTTTCTGAAATGTTACAGGCCTGAAGATGCAAGTATTCACTGGGCCTGAAACTGAAAGTGCCAAAGGGCCATACCCAAAGAACAAGAAGAACCAGTTTAAATTCATATTCTAAGGATATAATCCTAAATTATCATCTCTCTATAATGCCTACTGAAAAAAAAAAAACTTTAAATAGTTGAAAGAGTAATGTCATGTGTATGAAAACATTTTCTTAAACTCTCCAGTTCATTTATATGTAATGGACATAAAGCCTTCATTAACCTATGTTAAGAATCAGTTGAGGAGATTTGTGCATCTGGGCTTCCTATTCTCTTCTATCAGTCAATGTGTTCTTTTTTTTTTTTTTTTTTTTAATGCCACTATAAAGCTCTTTTGATTATATAAGGTTTATAGCATATTTGGAAGTCAGGTAGTAAAATGTCTTCTACTTTGTTCTTTTTGCTCAAGATTGGTTTGGCTATGTGGAGATTTGTGTTCCACCCAAATTTTAGAACTGTTTTTCTAGTTCTGTGAAGAATATCATTGATATTTTGATAGTGGTTGCATTGAATCTATAGATCATTTTGAGGTATGGACATTTTAACCATATTTATTTAGCCAGTCATGAACACAGGATATTTAAAATTTTTTGAACCCTCTACAAAATTTCATCAATATTTTACAACTACCATTATAGAGTTTATTGGTTAAATTTATTCCTAGGTTTTTTTTTTTTTTTTTTTTTTTTTTTTTTTTTTTTGGTCACTCGGGTATAGGATTACTTTTTAAATTTCTACTTCAGATAATTCTCTATTGGAGTAGAGTTTCTATACACAGTGTAATTTCTATACTGCAACTTTACTGAACTTGTTTATTCTTGAGGTTTTTTTTTGATGAAGTCTTGGTGATTTTATATGTGTAATACTATGTCATCTACAAATTTCCTAATTGGATGTCTTCTATTTCTCCTGCCTGAGTGCTCTGATTAGGATTCCAGTACAATTTTGAATACAAATAGTGAAAGTGGACATCCTTCTCTTATTTCAACCCTTAGATAAGAAGCCTTCAACTTCTCTGTATTCAGTATGAAGTTAAATTTTGAAATAAATTTCTCCTGTATCTAATTTGCTCAATTTTAATCATGAAGGGATACTGAATTTTATCAAGTGAATTTTCTTCATCTATTGAAATTTGGCTTTATCCTTAATTCTATTGCATCACAAGCATAAATTGGAAAAAGGAAAGTCTTTTTAATAAATGGTCCTGAGGAAATTAGATATCTAAATGCATAAGATGGCAACTAGATCTTTATCTTTCATCACTTATAAAAATCAGCTCCAAATAGATATAAGAATCTAATATGAGATCTAAAACTATGAAAATACTGGGGACAGAAGAAATGCTTCAAGACATTGGAATGAGAAAATATCTTTGGAAAAACACTCAAAATACAGAGGAACAAAAGCAAAAATAGATGGTATTGTGTCAAACTAAAAACACTTCTGCAAAGCAAATGAAAACGACAAAGTAAAAGAAACCTACATGATGGAAGAAAATATTGCAATATATCTGATGAGGGGTTAACATTCAGAATACAGAAGGAACTTCAAAAACTCAATAGCATATAAACAAATAACTTAATTTTAAAATGGGCAATAGACCTAAATAGACATTTCTCAAGTGAAGATTATGAAGGGCTGACAGATATATGAAAAAATGTTGAACATCCCTAATCATCAAGTAAATGCAAATCAAAACCAAAATGAGATTTCGCCTCACTCTAGTAAGAATGGCTGGTGTCAAAAAAGCAAAAAGTACCAGTGCTATTAAGAATGTTTAGAAAAAGAACCCTTGTACACTGTTGTTGAAATGTAAATTACTGCATCCATAGTGGAAAACAGGATGGAGGTTCCTCAGAAAATTAAGCACAGAACTGCCAGATGATCTAGAATTCCAACTTCTAGGTAGATGTCCAAAGGAAATGAATAAATATGTTAAAGACACATCTGCACTGTTGTTTATTACAGTACTATTCACAATAGCCAAGAAGTAGAAACAACCTTTGTGTCCATTGACTGGTTGATAAATAAAATGTTATACATCTACACAATGGAAAACTATTCCACCATAAAATGATTTAAATACTGTCATTTGCAAAACATATGGCGCTGGAGATCATTATGTTAAGTGAAATGATTCTGGCACCACAAAACAAGCATCACATGGTGTCACTTATATGTGGAACATAAAAATTTTGATATTATATAGGTGAAAGAACATCAGTGTTTACTAGAGGCTATGGAGAGCAGGAGAAAAGGGAAGCTGATAGCTTGATTAATGGATGTTAACTTACAGTTAGACAGGACTAAGTTCTGATGTACTGTTGCACAGCATGGTGACTATTGATAACATTTGTATTCTGTACTTTTCAAAAAACTGAAGGAAAGGATTTTGAAAGTTTTACCATGGTAAACTTAAAAATGAACAGATACATTTAGCCTCATTTGAATATTTCACAATGTATGCGTGTATGAAAGCATCACAGGCAATTTCACAGACATGTAGAAATTGTATATTTTTATGTAGGAAGCAGACAGTAGAAGTAAGATGATCCCAATATTGAAATGAGTAGAAAATAGTTTCAGAAAACTGTTATTAAAATGTTCAAGAAATGAAGCAAAGGAAAAATGAAGTGAGTGAAGATATTGAAAAGTTCACCAGAGATTTGGAATCAATAAAACCGGATTAAGGAACAGTCCAAACCGAAAAGTGCAATATCGAAAACCAATGACTTGATTTTGTTTTAATAGGAATTTTGACACAGGGCATCACAGGAATAGTGAGCACAGGGACACAGAATATAAAGAAATAAAAGCAGCAAGGAAGGCCACAACAAAATATCCTAAAGATGCATCACAGGCATGGGACGCATGCAGGAAAGTTCTAATGCAGTTTTAATTTCAGGCATGGTAGTAGTCTGGGTCTGGCACAAAAAAGGAAGACGTAATGGATATGATTTATAAAGATCTGAAAACACTCAAGCTATGAATTCCCTAAGTTCAGCAAAACAAAAACAAATTTAAAGAAAATTAAAAGTACAAAAAAAAAATATAAAGAAAAAAATAATTACTTTCAATGAAGGAATGAAAATTTAATGACTAAAAGCGGCGGAGCGCTTGCCTTGCACACGGGAGGCACTGGATTCGATCCTCAGCACCACAAAAAAATAAATAAAATAAATGTATTAAAAAAAGATTTTAGACAAAACTAAAGTGATAAAAATAAATAATCTAGAATTATATAAGCCTCCACAATATTTTCTGAAATAGAGGTGAAATAAAAATGTATCTGATGAAAGCTCAATGAAAACCTGGAAATGCAAGGGAAAGATCAATACTTAGCAATGGCAAGAAGGCATATATGCATAAGTGAATGTCAGCTGCACAAAATGACGATTATAATGTGATATGGAAATAAAATATACACAGGACAAATAAATGACAATAATGCAATAGTGGACAAACGATGGGAAGAGTTAAACTAGCCTAAATATTCTAAAATCCTGGCTGAGGATGTGTTAAAAGATGTAATGTGTTTTAGATTGAAGTAAATAAAAAATCTGGTATAACCACAAAAAATATAGGAAAAATTAATGGAAATCAAGCAAAAAGAAAATTAAATAAAAATTATCTAATGATTTTTAAATAAAATCATAAAGTAGCAAACAGGGAGAAAATCATCTTATTCAATACTTAAATGTAGCATGAAGGAGAAGGATTGTATTCCAGATACAATCCCACTATAAAGGTTATAAAATTAAATTTTCTATTTTGCTCATTACATTATATAGTCTATGTAAAATACTGATACTATAGGACGGGGTTATAATAAAAATGATATCTTATTTTTATTATTTATTAGAGACATGTTTAAATATAATGACACAGATAAGCTGAGGGAAATATATAAGGTAAAATCCAGCCAAAAGAATACTGTAGTAAATTTTAAGGTAAGATACATGAAGGAATACTTTGCCTAGGACTATTATAATAAAGGAGAAAAGTTTGTATTAAGGGAGAGACATTGAACTCCACTCCACTGAAATAACAATATAGAAGTTTAAAAGCAGGCATAAACTCAAGGAAAAATGCTGGTTGATAGTAACAAGGAGACTGGTCTATGTCATTCAGCCATTTGTGCTTCCTAATTTTCTATTTTTGGAGTTAGGCTCTTGCAGTTCCACAGAAACTAGGAGATTAGGGATGCTACCTCCTTTAATGATTGCATTTCAAAGGGATGATCCCCAGTTCTTGGAGAAAAGTCTGTCTGGTTTGTAGAAGATTTACATCTGAAAAGGCAGAGAAAAAAAACATCTAATTGCCAAGTATTCTAAAGAATATTGTCTAAGATAAAAGTCAGGGAAAAATAGGAAGAAACTTATTCAACGTTTAATCAAGCTGAGGGGAATGTTTACATCGTCTAGGACAAAACCTAATACCTTGGTCTCAAAAACTTGAAGAAAAATTTGACAGAACTATAAGATAAAAAATACAAACATAATCATAATGTGAAATTTTAACTTATCTCTCCTAACACGTGGAAGATTAAGCAACCCTAATGTAAGTGAGGATTGTGAAACAAAACAGAAATTTAGCAGTTGACAAAAAGTCTGCTTAGAATATTGAACAAAAATTATTACTGAACATACGTATCTCCAATACTCATGTAACACTTACCAAATTTCACCATATTCTAGGCCACAAAACAACCCTGAACAACATATTGAAATCATATGCTTTGTGACCATAGTAAGATCAAGCTGAAATCACTAATTAGAAGGCAAATAGGCAAATTTCCATCTGCTTATATATTAAATAGTAGGCTTCTACAGGGAAGAGGGGGAGAAAATAAAAAGTGAAATGAGAAGTTAGAACAAATGAAATTTCCACATAATGTTAGTGGGTGTGTTATTGGTTTCTCTTTAGAAAAATAATTTTGTAAAATTTAGCTGTTATAGTTTGAATATTTGATGTCCCCCAAAAGCTCCTGGATTAATACAGGAATAGTCAAAGATGAATTGATTAGATTATGAAAGCTGTAATGGAATTGGTCCATCCTAAATTGAATGGACTAACTGGGTGGTAATTTTAGGCAGGCAGGGCATGATTGGAGGAGACAGGGTCACTGGGAATTTGCTGTGAAAAACATCTTTTCTGCAGCCCCTTCCCCTCTCTGTGCTTCCTGGCTGCCACCGGTCAGCAGCGGTCCTCTGTCATGTCCTCTCACTTTGATGTTCTACATCACTTTGAGTCCAGAGCAATGGAATAAGTCAACCATGGCCTCAACCTCTGAAATTATGAGCCAAATTAATTTTTCTTTGTTGTTTTCGTCGGGTATCTTGTCATAGGTAAGAAAAGATAAAGAACTAGTAGAAGTGAATGTATAATTTCTTTTGATCTAGACCAGAATTTTCATTTAGATAGTCAAAAGAAATATGCACATATTTTCAATGCAACAAATGTATGAAAATATACATGATGTGCACAGTAGCATTACTCTTGCTACCCTGAAATTAGACACTTCTAAAATGCCAAATCCTTAAAAAAAATTAAACTTTAAAATCATGGTATAGTTTACACAATGGGATTCTATAAATCTAAGTGAATGAATGATGAATCCAGAATATGAATTAAATCTCTCAAATATTGAATCAAACTAAAGAAGCCAGTCTTGAAAGAATATATATTACATTTATGTTAAGTATGGTAAAAAACAAAATTTACCTATTAAAAAATTCTGTTACACAGCAGGTGAATGGTACCTTTGGTGAGGCAAAGTCTGATGTGATGTATGAGGGTCTGAGAGAATTCTTCAGTACTTAGAAGTCATTATTTTCTTATTTACAGGCTGGGTACATGAATGTGTTTTATTTCTGAAAATTCCATGTTAGATAAAATATGTTTATTTTTCTGTGTTTATATAATAATTTGATAAATATTTAAAAATAAACATTTTGGCAACTAAATAATCTGAAGGACAATGTCAGAATAATTGAATAAATTAGTATGTTTAAAGTTTACATGTTGTATGTTTAAATTCATAGTAAATTGGTGAAAGATTAATTATGGAATATTCATTGACCATAGATTGTGAAGCATTAATTAGAAGCTAGTTCTAATAAGCTGGACTTTCAATCTTGCCCCACATTTAAACTATTCACCTTAGAACCAAAGACTCTTAACATACTTGATTCAGTTATGCTTATGTTATAAAAACAGTGATCTATTTTCTATCTCTTGACTTATTTTCAATATTCAAAATTTTAATGTTTAATTCCTTATTTTTACCAGTGGTATGCTAAAATTCATATTTAATATTAGGGGTTCCTCTATCTTGCCATAAATTTTACTCTACATCATAGACAATAGTCTTATTTATTCAGTTTGTTTATGTGTGCATAGCTAAAGAATAAACCCTGACTTTTTGTTGGTACATCTTCAATGAAACCACATTAATTAGTATACACTTGGAATAAAACAATGGTCAATGGCATTGTAATCTTTGTTTATTGAATTCCTTTTCAAACTTGTAGGATGTACTAAGGAACATATTTGACAGTTTTGAGAAGAGTGTTTTGTTTTTTTAGGAGAATTTTTTGTTGTTACTGAGCAATAAATAATAGAAATAATGTGGCAGGTGTTGCCCAAGAAAAGATTTCTAAAACATTCTCACCACCTACAGGTTATAAATTGATAACCTTTATTCAAAGTTTCATAATTTTAAGACTGTGCACTAGCTTATTTCACTTCCTTTATGGAAGGTAAAGTAGTAATACTATGTTCAAGTGCATTCTTGTTTCTGCTGGGAGTTCTTGAATTTTAGTTACAAGAGATGATAATTTGTGTCTACTTACCTACATGTCAGAAATTTGAATCCTATTGTATACTTTATATAGACATATAAATCAGGATGGTTTTAGATTGCTTTCAAGTGTTTAATTTAACTTACCTTGAAAAATTAGACAAATGGAAATTATTAACTTACCAAAAGTTATCTTAATTGAAGCAGAAAAATCAGTTTACCTTTGTTATCTTATTATAAGAGATATTCATCTAAATTTAAAAGATTTTTTTTCTTAAGCACAAATAGCAATTTGAGGTGGATCACAGTAATATAGAATGTTAATTACTGTCACCACCCAAAAAGGAAGAAAATAAGTTTGTACTTTATTAGGTCAAGATAATTTTTTGTAACTGTCTTTCTGTTTTGTATGTTTCCTATTTTCACCTAATGTAAAGTTCAATCAGTATATCTAATTAGCATATAATACTAAGCTGCTTTTATATTTGTTTATATTTAAGTCATTTTTTCTGTAATCTGAAAGTCCTAGAAAATATACTTTTTATAGAGTGTAAACAAAAGTGTCAGAGAAATTAAAATAAAGTGTATTTTTATGTTATATCTTAAAACCTGAGAAAATTTCCAACTGTTAAACAATTTATAAAAATCTATTCATTCTTTACCTTGATAGTCTCAGAAAAAAACAGTGCTTTTTAATAAGAAATAATGGTGCTATAAATGTAACTGGTTAGAATGAAAGTATACAAGATAGAAATATAGCAGAATATGGAAGCAAAAAAATTAAACACAATATATCTCACAATAGTAATAACTATCAAAACCTAATTTATATGTTATATTTAATTAGACAAAAATAATAATTTTGTAACCAATCATGTAAGGACAGTGTCTACCTAGATCAGGATCAAGGAATTAATGATAAAACTGAAAGTACTTAACATCTTAGACACACACACACACACTCACAAATGTTTAAAACCAAAATTATTTATTTTGTTTGTGTTATGCAACCATTTATAAGAATTGCCAAAAAAAAAAAAACAAAAAAAAACAAAGAACCACTAAAACTCTAAAGAGATGTCAGTACATTGTCTTTTTCAATTAATTTTCTATGTCATCTTCAGCTCTTTTCTGGGGTGAATGGGAAATGTAATTGTTTAAGCTCTACAATTATAGAAAATGGTGATATTCTTGCAAGTAATCATTTTAAGAAAAAATAAAAAGCAAATAGTTTTAGAAATGTTTGAACATGACACTTTGGAAAAATTGTGTTATCCCTTGATGTGTAGTAAATCTAAGGTGTATGTTTGTTGTCAACAAATATCTGTATCAGGATCATGTCCTGTTAAATGGAAGGATATATATTTGATAATCCAAGAATAGCAGTCAGAGACCACCTGGTAATGGGAATTGTTGAGGTGTCAACTTTCTAAAAACACTGTTCATTTCGACAGTTCCACTGAAAGGAGATAAACTTTCAAATACTGCAAACATAAAATGTATTGAATGCTCCAGTGCTATGAAGGCAGAATTAACTTGATTTACAAAATTTTTAAATCATCTGTTCTCTTTTTTTTTTTATGTAGATATTCTTAATTTTTTTTCTCAAAAACAGTTTCTCCCTCAGATGATACTTTACTATCCGCTTATGCATAAAGAACATTTTTCAAGGAAAATCAGTATCCCTGTAAATGATATTCATTTTTACTCATTATAATGTTTAGTAAAATCCTACTACTTGCTGCTCATTATTCATTCTCATTCCCTGATAGTAAATTAACCCAAATTTTCTTTGAGGAAACCCCATTCCATTCTTAGTATGGCACAATGTATGGGAATGAGCTCCATATTGAGCACCAGTATGACCTCTGATTAATGCAAGCTAATCATAAGAATCTGTTTTTCTGGCTATTGAGATCAGTTCAAGACAGATGAAAAAAAAATGTGAATAAGAATCAGAAATATAATTTCCAAGAGCATCTGGGTGAAAGTGAAGATCCCTTGTTTCCCCACTCTAGTTATAGGGAATGCTATTAGTTGTTTAGATGTGAAAGAACATATTCATAATGACATTAGAGGACCATCTTGCCATCGAATTGTTGCTTGAATCTTATAAGATAGAAAAATGCTTTCTTGGTTACATCAATAAACAGCTGAACCACCTTTTCTTCAAGCTTACCTTGCTCTTACAGATTTAGGTGCATGAGGTGATAAATTTCTTCAATCGTTGAGTCAGTTTGAGATGGACCATCATTCAGGACAGCATAGGCAATTCGGTAGTGATAAAGAATCCTTGAACCTTTGAGTTATAAAATTAGTCTATTTCTTTCTCATTTCTTCATTGCAAGTTTACTGTGGCTTTTGTTCTGTCTTCTTCCAAAACTCAGGTTGGTAGCTCAGGCCCTATGTGGAAAAGTGATCACTATGGCAGGAGTAAATAATACAGCAAGCTATACTTATTAAAACTTCATTTAGAAAATGATATATGCCATACCTGATAAGATTCTATTGGTTAAAGTAAATTATCTAAGCCTACCTCAAGAAGGAATTTTTCCTTGGAAAAAGTCTGAGTATGTGTGAGAGGTTCTAATGACTGGACAATGTATTGATATTATTGCCAGATAATCAACTTCTTTACCTAGATGCATAACAAATTCAACTGATCTCCAAGAGAAACAGAACAAAAGTCACATATAGTCAAGTCTAATGCAATGAGTGAGGCTTATCAACCTCTTTGCCAATTCAGATGTGGTATCTTTAGATAACCAGACATGAAGCAAAAACCCAGTTACCTGTCCCAGTCATAGTACATGCCAGTTAGACTTATTCATTAGAACTACAATAAGCATTTTCAGTCAGAAGAAGATTAACAAGGGTACAAACTAACTCTACTTGGAGCAATTTTGAAATTCCTCTGCAAGATATTTTGAGAGCTCGAACCTGCAAGTGGGAAATGTTTCCTGAATAGTCTTTGGTTTCGCTTTCTCTGAATAGCTCTCTTGTCTGTGGTTTTCATTGGAGCCAAGGGAATGATTTTCCAATTGCATTATCCTTCCACACCACATCTGAGATGAGAATTGGCCAATCTTGGGGTACAGTTTTCTTAGCCTTCTTTCTGCCAAAACACTGACAGTCAATGTCATTTTCAATTTTAAACTTTACATGGTTTTTGCTCAAAGTAATTTTTTGACAGTACAATTCTATATGAATAAATTGCTCTCTTAGCTATTTAAGTTGTCAGTTCCATGGGTCATTAGCCACACCCACAGCTTTTTCAAGATATGTTTTCTGTATTTGCTATTTTCATTTTCTTTTTCATATTCTTCCCTCCTTTATCTATCATTGAAATCATGGGATTTTATTAGACTTCTTGACTTGTTCTTTGATGTCTAATTGAAAGTATTTACAAGGTGCACTTTTTATTAGGCACATAAGACAATAATTAAATGAGTTATTTTCATACTAGAGTTGAGAAGCAGTTGCCTGTATTCATGCTTTCAAAATTCTATGAGTCTGAACTTCTCCTCTGTGTCATATATAACACAAGAAAAATAGGTTATGATATGGAAATGCACAGTACAAAATTTCCTTTAGGATATTGCAGTTTATTTCCCACTACATCACTTGTCCATTGCAAGTTGGCTGTGGGATCTTCTCCATGTCTTCTCGCTCCAGGATGTGGGCTAACAGTGAAGCCACCATCTGGAGCAATGTGTCACTGTGACAGAGAGTGATACCTTGCCATACTTTGCCTGAAAGTGTTATCAGCAACAGAACTAACATTCTATTATCCAACATCTAAGTTTATGAAACATATGATTTTCTTTTCCAGTTACTTCAGGCAACAATTTTACCAGCTGTCGCCTTGTTGCTTAACATGGACTGTCTTTATTTCCACTGGGGTCTTTGCTAAGCGTCCTTGATGCCTCCATGATCCTTGAAGTCAGTGCCAGGCATGACCATAAACCTTTGCTTTTTTCTGCACTGTCTCCCAACCCCTGCCTTCATTTCTGAATCCAAATTCAGTATCAGCTTGGTAACACTGCAGTGGTTAAAAAAAAAAAAACCCTAAAATCCTAAATACATCCTATAAACAATGCAATTTCTTGCTCACATTGCATGTGTACCACAGTATAACTGGGGTCTCTAGGCTAGTCTCCATTTTTCTCCTTCTAAGACTCATGCTCAGGGAAACGTTGGTGAATGATTTAGGTACAGAGGCAGTAGGAAAAGTGCAGTCAATCATCACTGGCTCTTATATAAACTGTTTTTCACAGTATTTATTATCATATTTTATTATCAAGCCTAATTTCAAAGGAAACAGAAAAATGTCAATTGACCACGTGCTTAGAAGAGAAGAAGATCCAAAGCATTTCTGAATTGCTAAAATGTCAGCCACAGATGGCTTTTTAAATTCAAGAAACTGAAAGCATCATTATCTGTGTCATTAAGCCATATAGCCTCAGACAGGAATATATACATTTTACTCTTCCTATCTCACATTCCTTAATCTTCTTTATTAGTAAGAAAATGAGATATATCTGTAGTTAAGTGAACTTTAGTGCACCCAACTTCACTCCACCCATCATTGTGTCCAAATTAAATAGCTTAAAGTCAGATAAATAAGCTCTATCCATAACAAACTATGTGAACATCAGCAAGTCACATAATCTCTTAAAATGTGTGCAACCTTGTTTGTCATTCAGTAACTTTAGTTTGACTTGATGAACTAGAAAGAAGGTTCTTGTCCTAAATTATCACATATAGTATTGCCTTCTCATGGGTAAAGCTTTATGACAATCAAATGATTGTATTTAAAAGATATTCTTTTGAATTAATTGTAGCTGGAATTTAAGAGTAAGGGAAAGAAAACAATACCAAGTCTCAATCTTGATTCTGATGGTAACAATATTTTTGTAATTTATTGTGTGATTGTCTCATTTTCTGTAGTGCAATTTACAGATGACTTCAGCACCAAGGACAGTATTCAGGTCCAAAACCAATAGACCAAAACCAGTTTGGTTTCCATCGCTGTTTTGTTTGACATGTCAGTGTTTCCTGTCTGATTTGTCACTGCTGAAATGTACCATATTTAATATATTATGAAAATCACCTTTGCCATTACCAAATTTTATTTTGTACTTCAATTAATGTTTTAACATCACCTGAAATAAGATGGCTATGGAGTGCCAAGCAAGTGTTTTATGTAATGATTCCTGATTTCGATCCCAAAAGGCTTGCTGCCAAATGCCTTCTACCTGTTCCAGTTGGCCCTGATGCATTTCCATGCCTAGATCAATGCCATCATTTCCAACACTCTGAGAAGAGTTTCACAATTTTTCATGGCACAGAACAACATATTTCTTTGCAACATTGCACAAAAACTAGTGCAGCATACTGTATAAACACATCATATATTTACAATACATGTTGATTGATGAATGAGATAACAAAATATATGTGTACCCACATATTGCTTGTGCACTTAATTTGGTCTACTTCATTTGTTCTCTCTGGGAATGTCACAGTAACTATAATATCATTCATCTTTTCAGTAGACATGTGCTAAAAATATTCTTTAAAACACATTTTATTTTGAATATTTTCCATAGGTATTTTGAAGTTGTGTTCATTTTGCTTTCTTTGCTTTTTTTGTGTTCTCTCTCACTCAAATCTTAATAAATGCATGGACACCATAATGTTTTTACATTTACTTGAATTTACTTTTCATAAAGTAATATCTCTCAAAAGATTTGTATATGCTTGTTCTGTTATTACCACCCATATTTATTTGAAGTCATAATTTGCTTAAGCATCCAGTTTAATCTGAAACAAATAATTCAAGACTTTGATTCAGTATGATAAAAACAAAATAAATTATGTCCATTATGTGTTTTATTGTTCATTTTTCTTTATATGCTACTCCATGGTCAGTCGTATACAAATATATGTTATGTATAGACGTGTGCACTTTATGCTACCATTTGGGTCATGTGAATAAAAATAGTTATTCATTTCAAGTACAAATTCTTAGAAGCCATGCCAAAGACCGTGGCTATCCAATCCATTCACTACTTTCATGAAAACCTCATAATGGTGGCAGAGATTTTATTAAAATCATCTCATGTAGCATACTTGGTAATTTGTGAATTATATAATCAACTGATTTACAAATTTAATACTTAGGCATTATCCTCTTATACTGGCATACTAATAACTTCTACTTATTTAAGAAAAATATCTTTTTTATTTTCAAACTTCATCATTCTGCTAATGTATCCAAGTGAACTCTATATCAATGCAGAGTTAATTTTCATGAATTTTACACGAACTGCTTCGTCAATTATTTCATTGATAAATAAGGATAGCAGAATATGGAATTTTTTTACCGAACTTTTGGATGCATGTGGATAGATATGACAATATTGCATGATATAATAATGCAAAGTTACCATGTGTCATCTAAAATATTTTATATTTGATCATCAGGTCATTCAAAATAGATATTTAACATATAAAACAAAATTTTTAAGATTGCCAAATGAGATCAATGTATAATATGAAGTTATCATTCATACTCATCACTGTATTTTTTCTGGTTTTCATCCTTATAAACATGTAAGAATATTGAACTTCTAGCACACTGAAGCAAGGTATGGTCTTGTGACTTCTTTGATAAAGGAAATATGAAAGGAAGTAGTGCATATTAATGTCTTAAAAGAAGGCAGTAAGAGTCTGGCACTTACTAGGCTTACTTTCTTAGCCAAAGAACTGATGGTAATCTGGACGATGAAGACAGTGGGGAACCTAGGCTGCAATCATCTGTAGGTGGATACGTGATGTGGCTTGAAACCTATTACTGAAATCTAGAAATATTTTGATGATATTAATACTTTGATAAAACTTATTCCATGCTTTCTTGTGCATAAGGTTAAGCTGCTACATCACTATGAGTGAAAGAGAGTTTGATGATAATTACTTATTTATCCAATAAAAAGTAGCTAGGAGATTTTAAGATTGATTACATTTTCTAACAATAATGATGAATGTTTACTATAGCTTCTGAATTTTGTGATATAATGAGGCTAATGAAAATGCTCTGAGCCATTTGAAATATGTCATGTTTAATGGACATTTCAGGCCTTACACCATTTCCTCTTTAAAATAATATTTCAAAGTACTACTATGATGATTGTATTTTTTACTTTAAAGAAAACCAGACGCAACATGTGCTAAGTAGCTTTCACCACATCTAATAAGTGATGCCTCCAAAATCCAAGCTCAGACAAAAGTGCATGATTCGTGCACTACATAAAACTCTTTCCTGAAGAAATGTTACTATTGCATAAGAAAACCTCTGACCTGCTTTTCAGAGCTCATATTATCTTTACCTGCATTAACTTAAACAGTGGCTTGCTATGGTCCAGAGATTGTAATAGGACTGGGGGTGTAGCTCAAATAAGAATGCTTCACTAGCATGGTTTCAATCCCCCACAACACCAGTAAATAAGAAAAAAAACAAAACTCAGAGGTTACAAAAGCCCCCAATGATAAAAGTGAATACTCAAGGCAACAAAAAGACACATAATATGTGCCTTTATGTCAAATATAATATGTATGCATACATATTAAATAGTGTTAATAACCAATTCATGCATATTTTAGATTTCCTTAAATCTTGACAGTGAAATTTATATGACATCATTTATTTATTTTATTAGAAATAATGAAAAAACTCCAGAACCAAAGTGGATACTATTTTTACTTAGTGTGATTTGAGCTACATGCAAGGTGTCACTGTTAATATTTTCAATCTACTTTAAACTAGTGCTCAAAATTACTTCCTGATCCCCACTATCACACAATTTTAACAATAATGTGGGTAGAGCTCTGACTTTAAAAAAAAAATCAGTTTGTTCATTACTGTTGTAATTCAAAATTTTATATGCATTGATAATTCCTACTTTGTGGAACATAATCAGATGACTTATAGCAATCAGTAAATGTGCTTGTGGAATATATCTTTATTTTTGTTTGAACAATGCCACTTCACTGTCTTTTGGTGACACTTATATAGAATACACATAGCATCTGCCATGCAGCTAAATGGTCTGTCACCAAGAGTCTCATTTAATTTTTGTTATCTTGCTAGTATGATCTTAACAGCTAGCTTTAAAGAAGAAATAACCCTCTGTTGGCAAAAGTCAGTGCTACATTTAAGAAGTTGACAAAGTGTTAGTGGAAAGATCTTGAAGTTAATTGGCAGCAAAACAAATGTGTGGTGTTATGTCAGGTTGTCAGGTAGCTGTGTTGTGTGAACTCTGAACAAGTATCATCCTAGGAAGGTTGGCCAAATTTGTTACACAAGCTATGTAAGACATCACAGAGAATAGCAAGATAAATTTTCTCAAACACTGCTGAAGAATAAAGTCATGCCTCAACTCTTAAAACTGACAGGCCTATTAGTGGCCAACTTGTCAGATCTACCTGATGAAGAATCCTCTACTTTATATGGTTTAGTATTAGTTACTTGACTTATGTTTCCAGTGTATCACAAAGCTGAAGAGTACAGTTTAAATATCACTAATTTTAAGAGCACTCTTACTTATGTTTGAAATGAAATTCAATGGGTTTCCCACTTTTTGACCAAAAATAAGTAGAATAATATTAACTTGTGCTGAACTATATACAATTATAACTTATGTCCTGTAGTCTTAGTCTTCCTCTATAGTCTCATGAATGTCCACTCCCAATTCCAGAGGGCAGGGTATCTACAAACAACTATCACATCCTCCTTGAACGTTTGTTCTTGCAAACTTAATATTCCCACTTTCTTAGATTTCTCTTTATTTCACAAAATTTCTAAGCCATTTATCATTGGTTTCATCTTCTTGGGATAATCTCAGTTTGTTGGTGGAATTCAGATAACAGAAGTTCAAGATATTTACAAAAAGGAAGACTTATTTATTTATCCTTTCCACTATATGCACACTGTAGTTCAGCTGTGCTTGCCCTTTACTTTTCAGAGATCCATGTTAAAGGAACAATTTCTCACTTGAATGTGGGAACATTTCCAATTATGGCAGGTAGTAAAGAGACAGAGAAGAACTATCACTGGCTCACAAAGCTTCTGCTTAGAAGTGGTATATGTCATCGAGGCACACGTTTTATTGGTAAAAGGAAGTAATGTAGGGCATCGAGAATTCAATAGGGAAGGAATGTATTATTCTTCCATAGAGAAGCATGACAAAGAAAGAATCAACTATGAGTAACCACTCATAAAATCTGTCACACTTCCTATTATAAAACTTGATTATCCAGCCAGTCAGAATGTTTAAAAAAGAATAACAGTTGAATTGGATCAATGTATGCATAATGTGCACATGTCTTCCAAGTCCTTAAACACCGTCAGAAATATTTTCACAAACACTGAATTATCCTCATGGTATCACAAGATGTACTATATCTTAAATTGTCCTATTCATCCAATAAATTCCTCCTACATAGCACTCAAATCATTGATGGATAAGCATACTTTGCTTATTGGATTATTCATGTTCTCTGAAGGCAACCACTTTTTTAGAATGTTACAATTGTTTTCTCCTTAAATTCCAATATTACCGATGTCTTAATTTCTACACACTCCTGTTAGTCTTGAACTTTTAAGCTACTCAGAGTGGATCGTAATCAAGCCTAATTCTTTTCCATCTAGTTTTTATATATTTTAGTTACATGGTTTGCTACCACAGAGATTTTGTACCAAATTATTCATTGCTATTCCAACATCTTTCCATTATATTATTTCAAATTTATGCATTATTCTGTCAATCTCTATTTTCAACTTTCCTCTTCAAATCCGTTTACAGACACTCCAGGTACAGCAAGCACAACACAGAAATAATGAAAATCAGCTCGATCGTCACTCATTCTAGAAAATTTTTCCGGAATGGACAGCCCTTGAAAAGTCTTTTTCAGCAGGAAAAAAATCATCTGACTTTTGTTCAATATCAATATATTTAAAATAATTTTATTTAAAATTGGAAAAGATATCTCCACACCCAAAAATTTTAATAGTTCAATTTTTAGAAGGATTCATAATATAGTATACGCTTAGCAACTGTAAATATTATAGTTTATATCACAAATGCCAGTCTGTGTTATACTGTGCTATTTGTGATTGAATAGTCTTTATATTTGTGAAACTTTCACACCATTGTTTCTGTTTAATATATTTAAATTGTTCTATAAAAACAGCAACAGACAAATGCTAACATTCTCTTAGTTTGATCTTAGTTTTTTTTATTTCCTCATATCTTACTTTCTGCTAAAATGCATACTTATATTTTGAAGTTCTTAGATGAAATACAGTATATTTACTATCAAGGAAATCTCCTAGGGGAAACTACATCTGTTCAACAATCTTTAAAACAATGCTTGAACTTCTCAGCATTTTAAAATTCTGAGCCAGCTTTGATGATAACATTCTAGGATACGAAAATCCTTCCCAAGAGCATAGAAGGCTGTAGCAGCATCTAGTTAGTTGGAGTTACAAGAAATAGATTTCTTTTAAAAAAGAGAAATACATTTGTAATGTGTGTCTTTTAAAAATGCTATTTGTTCTTTTTTTTCATTCTATTTTCATACCATGTTCCTTTAGAGAATTTGTTTTTTTAAAAAGAATAATGAATCATTCTTAATAAATATGTATTGCATTTAATGAATTATACAGCATTTAAAAGTACTATTTCCTCATATAACATGACAATTATAACTTCCTTTCACATCAAAGTCTAGATATATTTAATAACACTCGATGAAAGAGTATGACACATAAATTTGACTAATAGGATTTTACAAAAATCATCATGGTACAGAAGAGTGAGTGCTAGTCAATATGGCAACATATTTTTCAGGAATTAAGGCCATAAGAATGTAACCTGTCCAAATCGCAGCTGCTTGTGCCTCTTTACCATCATAATAACCTAAGTGGACTTGAAGTATAGTGGATCTGTACATGGATTTTGTAAATGGTACATTTTGCTAAGCAAATGATTTTTATGGTTAATTTTTCTTTTCTTTCATTGTCATATCTCTAATCAAAAAATACCTGTAAGAATTTAGGATTTGGGAACTATCTCTGTATCTCAGTTGACACATCAATTTTCTGAGCTATATATATATCCAAATATATACACATATACATATTTACATATATATATATACATACACAGAGAGAGGTATATTTATATATATATATTACATATATATATATATATATATATATATATATATATGTAATTTTCATGAAAGTCTACTTGCTGGGAAGTGGCTCAAGGCTAGTTCCCCATTTGTGCACTGTGCTTTCTCTGGGTAGAGAACAAAATATGAACTATATGATCTATGAGTTCATGTTCTGTATGTTCTATTACAATTCAAATTTGAAACTTGTTCCAAGTCTAAAATTACCCCAAGATGGATTTATTGCTGCTTGTACCTAGGAACCAGGAACCTGGGGGACTTTGCCACATTTCGGAAATAGTGTCCATTTATCAAGGAATAAGCATTAGAGTGGGAAAAAGGGATATGTAAATAATCAAAACTGTGCCCTTTGAGAACACAAAATCTGTCTGTGAAGATAAATTTTAACAGCTTATTCCAAATATAAATGGAAAAGGTAGACTCCAGTGTTGCAAAGATGAGAAATAAAACTTGGCGTATTGAAGAGAAGTGATGGGGAACAGTTTCTAGAGAAATGGACACTTGAGCTGCAACTGGAAGAACAATTAGCATGGGTATGTCCACCTCCTGTCATGATCAGGCTACTAAAATTGTAAGCCAGTAAGGAAAATTGTAGATAGTGACATTGAGGCTGGCAATTTAGACAGTTGTCATGTGCAAATGGTAGTATTCTTTGCTTTTACTTCTTTCCAAATTAATATATATCATATATATAATACATATACACACATACACAAAGAATTTTCAAAAGAAGGAAAGGATATGGTTTTATTTTCATAGTAGGCAGAATGCTTTGAGAAAAGCAGGGTGCAATCATTAGGAATCTGTCATTTTAATTGTTGTCTCTTTTCTTCACTTTGACTTTTATCTTGACCACTTTTCCCTTGGTTTGTGACAAAGGTAGTTACCAACATTGTCAAAAATTCATCCTACCACCTTAACATGGGAGAGAAATAATTTTTTAAGTAAATGTTGCAGAAAAAGTAATGGACAGGAACCTTATTGCTCTGGTGTGGGCATGTGTGTTAAACAAAATGTGTGGGGGTTGGAGATGAGAAGTTCTGGTCTGCCAAACCTGGAGCATTTATTTCACTTTTTCCTCAGTTTCAGTTTTGTGATAGATAGGGAAATATGTCAGAATTATTCTTCAATTCATTGCCCCTTTAGGAATATCAGAATGAGAAGAAATTTGATAGACAACAAGGTCAAATAATTGTCTGTTTGAAAATATGCAATTTATTGTTCAGTTTATTATAACAACACACCAATTTTAAACCCAAATTTATTGGTATTAATTTGTAAAACAAATTTCATAATGAAGTGTGTCCCTAACTTTGCTGTGATTCTGTGAAATCCATTCATGAATGACCTTCATTAGAGTAGCAAAAATATGACTGTAGGAAGAATGGTGGCTAAATTCAAATTTTGATTCTGAAACACAAAAAATTAAAATAAGGAAAATTCTTGAAAGTTATATATATCCACAACACACACACACACACACACACACACATACACGAAATACCTATCAGGTAATATGGACAACCACTTTTGGAACATATAGAAATAAGAACTGACAGTTTCAATGCCTAGATATGTGCTTCTCTGGGTTCTGGCTTATGAAACTGTTTTTCTAACTAGTTACTCTGGACCACAATCATAAGCTTCAATATTTTTGAAGGACAACTGTATAGTACAGTTCCATGGCCCCAACAAATATCAGTTACATGTCCAGAAAGTTATTAAACCCCACAGTCTGAACAGCTATCTAATGTTGGGCAAGAGATTTAACTATTTGATTTATACTCTCAAGAGGACTAACTCTATCTGTCATAACTGGTGATAAACCTAAGTAAAGATGGCACAGTGATAGCAAAAGTCAGGGTGCCATTGGTAGGCGAATAGAAATGTAGTAGTCTTGAGGGAACAAAATCTGATGTTCAAAGAAGCATGACTGAAACTTGGAAGCCCGCCCTGTGATAATCTATTAGTGATTTATGGCGATGTCTGCTGTATAGGGACAGAAACTGTCACACTTATAAATCTTGGTTTTGAAAATGGTATATGAGAGTTGCCAGAGAAGATATGAGAGCTTCTGTTCAAGGTAGGGCAGAAAGCTCATACTTACAGCATCTTGGCAATGGCCTAGGGTTACTTGACATGAAGAGTTTTGGACTGAGAAAATATGTCAAATCTGAAGTTATTGATGATTCGTAGCTGGACATGAG
The DNA here is from genome assembly GCF_902686445.1 of Sciurus carolinensis. Lineage (NCBI taxonomy): Eukaryota > Metazoa > Chordata > Mammalia > Rodentia > Sciuridae > Sciurus > Sciurus carolinensis. The sequence goes on from NC_062224.1 coordinate 96,793,191, forward strand.
CTTAAGAACAACTAAGTGAAAAGAGGCTAGGAATAGCAAACTCATTTTTAAAATAAGTTTAATTATGTAAAGAATAAAAACACTAGAGTGGTGACTTGAGGAAAATGTAGCATGCGGTAAAAATTATTTGATTAGGAATTGACTAAGCATATATTTATGCTGAAGGGAAGGAAAAAATGAAGATATATTAATCAGCTAAGAGGAGAAAGATTAGGGTTTAAGTACTTGGGGTTATGGATGAACTGGTATGTGTGTGTGTGTGTGTGTGTGTGTGTGTGTGTGTCTTTCTATGAGAGATGAGGATAGGAAATTTTGAGGGCAATGCTGGGAATTAAACCCAGGATTTATCCATCACTCTACCATTGAGGTACACCTGCAACCCCAAAAGGAATTTTTTATAGATGTCATACATAGGAAATTTTGAAGTCCAAGTAGTGAAATCTATCAATATTAAAATCTCTCTCAGGAAGATGAAGAAAAATCAAATTATTTGAAAAGGTATATATAAAAAACTTTGTTGTACAATGTTAGTGTTCCAAAATTACTGGGTCAGTATTATGTTTTTGTTTTCAGTGAGGGATTTGTTTCAGAGTTTTTATCTCTAAAACAAGGTCAAATGAGAGGGACTAGACAGAAAAATAATTGTAAACTATGAAATACTGTGCAAAACAGTTTTATTCATTTATTTTTAATTAATATAAAATTGATTTATTTTGCAGATGTAATCAAAACTAAAGTTTAACCTTAGCAGCATTTACTTTGGAGGTCTAGATGTATTTTATTATGATTGTATATATGAATATTGTACATATTGTGATGGCAGAATCACATATGTGATTGTGTACATAACTGATCATTTAGAATGATTTTATATAATACATATTTTGACAAGTAATGATTTTCAAAGACTAACAAGTGACTAAAGCTTTTGCTTTTAAACTTCTGTTGAAAGTAAACATGTAAAGGAAATAGAAGCAGTTTTGTCTACCAAAAGTTCCAAGTAACCTTGTAAACATAGTTCAACATATTGTTTTTCCCTAAAGAAGTGACTGGAAAGCTCTTTTGAATTATTTATGCTAACCATCTGTTCCTTGCTTATCATATCTTCCGGAACAGACAAATCTCATGGCCTTCAGACTTTAGCTACTACTACTTCTAGATGAGCAGCTGTTTTCTTATCAAAAATCCATACTGAAGCTGTTTATCCTAAATTGGTAAATTTCATTATTATCTCCAGGGCTCTGGCAGAATTAATCTATTTAAACAGCATTCTCCTTAAAAACAGGTGCTTAAATGGCTTATCCCAGTTCTATCATTTTAACAATAGTACTCAGAAAAAAGAACTTCACATTTTCTCCTAAAACAAAATAATATGATTGCTTTCTTTTACTACTACTTTTTTGTTATGAAAACAATGCAGAGTCGTCAACATATGTTCTCATATGGTGCCACCAAAATCAACAGGAGATCTCAGTCTGGAAGGTTGTAGTGGAATTAACGTTTTTACAATAATGTATTACAATTTAAGATAATACACTTAAATAAAAATGTTTTCTGATCACTGTATTTGTTCTCTGGTATAATAAATTATCACAAACTTTGTGGCTTAAAACAATAGAAATCTATCCTGTCGTGGTTCTGGCCAGCAGAGGTGCAAAATCAAGGTGTCAGCAGAACCACTCTCCTTCTGTATGTTCCTAGAGAATACCAAAAATAACACTGAGAAAAGGTATTGAAAAAGACACAAATTAGGGGAAACGTGTCCTGTGTTCATGGGTTGGAAGAATTAATATTTTTAAAACATTTATGCATACAAAGTGAGATATGGATTTGATGCAATTCCTATTTCAAAATATCAATCACATTCTTCATAAGAATAGAAAGTTGTAACCCTAAAATTAACATGGAACAACAAAATATACCAAATAGACAAAGCAATCTTGAGCAAAAAGAACCAAACCTGAACACAGTTTAACTTCAAAATAAATTGTAATTTTATAGTAACCCAAACAACATGGTATTGGCATGAAAACAAACACATAAAACATTGGTTAAAAAGGGAGAGAAATAAATCCAAAGAATAAATAGATTCGTTTTCAGTCAACTGATTTCAAAGAAGTTAATACCACTCAATAGAGAAAAGGCAATCTCTTCAATAATTGGTCTTGAGAAAACTGGATATCCACAGGTGGAAAAAATGAGATTAGAATCTTATCTTACATGATATATATTAATCAACTTAGATTGGATTAAAGACTTAATATTAGAAGCAATATAATGAACCTACTAGAAGGAAACAGGAGAAAACCTTTATGACATTGGTATGGACAAGACTTTTTGGATGAACTCTCAAAACAGAAAACAAAAGAAAAAAGAGACAAATGTGAAGCAAAAGAACAATAAAGTGAAGCAATAACCTATAGACTGTGACAAACTATTTGCAAACTATAAATCTGGTAAGGGATTAATATTCACAATATGTAAGGAATTCAGACAACTCAATAGCAAGAAAACAGCCTGATTAAAAAACGGGCAAAGGACTTGGAGAGAAAATTCACAAAATAAAACATACAAATGGCTAATAGGTATGTGAAAAAATGTTCAACATCACTAAATGTCATTGTTTGAATCTAGAATGTCCCCTGAAGTGTCTGTTTTGAAGATTTATTCCATAATGCAATAGTGTTCACAGGTGGGATTTTGGGGAAGTGACTGGATCATGAGGGCTCTGATCTTATTGGTGGAATAATACAGAGATGAATTACTAATTTGATGGCATTATGGGAGGTGGAGGAAATGTTATGAGTCAGAGCCTTGGTTGAAAAATAGGTCACTGGACATTTGCCCCTGAAGGGTATTTCTTGTCCCTTGCCTCTTTTGTTCATATGCTCTCTCTATTTCTTGACTGACATGAGCTGAGCAACATTCCTCTACCATATCTTTACCAAGATGTTCTGCCTTGCCTCAGGCCCAAGCCAATGCAACTGGTGGCAGACCATGTACTGAAAACATAAGAAAAATAAATATTTCCTCTTTTGTTATTCACAGGTATTTGTCATAGCAAGGAAGCATTAACACACTAAGCATTTTAATGTAAATTGCAAACACAATGAGGTTCACCTCATGCAGGGTTGAATAGCCATTATCAAAAATTTAAAAGATAAGGGATATTGGTAAGGATAGTAAGAAAAGGGAACCTTTACAATCTATTGGTGGGAATGTAAATTACTGCAGCCTTTATGGAGAAAAACTTGGAGGTTTCTCCAAACTTGAAAGGTAGACTTACCAGTTGGGTATGGTGGCACATGTCTGTAATCTCAGTGACTGAGGCAGGAGGATCACAATTCAAAGCCAGCCTCAGCAACTTATCGAGGCCCTGAGCAACTTAGTGAGACCTTGTCTCAAAACAAAAACTAAAAAGGAAAAACTGGTCTGGGTATATGGCTCAGTGGTTAAGTGTCCCTTGGTTCAATCACTGGTAACAAAAAAAAAAAAAAAAAAAAAAGAAATGCAGAATTACCATACAATCCAAGAATTCCACAATTGGGCATTTTCTTAAACAGAATATTCTTTCAAAGGAAGTGAAATTTATGAGGAAGAGATACTGTATTCCTATGTTTATTGCAGCATCATTTATAATTGTCCAGGTATAGAATCAGCCTAAGCATCTATGAAGAGTTGAATGGAATGAGAAAATATGGCATGCATACACAACATTGGAACATTCTTTACCTATAAAGAATAAGGAAACTCTAACATTTGTGACAACATGAAAGAACCTGCAAGAGTACCTGTCAAGTGAAATAGGCCAACACAGAAAGACAAATATTAAGTCATCTTATATAAGGAGTCTTGAAATATTTAGCTCATAGAAACAGAGAGGATGGCAAGGGCCAGGGGTATGAGAGTTGGTGTTTGGGAAATGAAGTTAACTTTCATTAAAGGTTATAAAATGTTAGTTAAGAAAATTATGTTCAAAAGATCTATTGTACAGCATTGTGACTATAACTAAATATATTCTTGAAAAATGCTGTGAGTGAATGTAAAGTGTTTGTATCACAAAAATGATACCTATGGTAGGGTGATGCATATGCTATTTAGCTAAGTTTAGTCATTCCATGTGATTCAGACCACCACATTATACATGGTATATGCATACAATTTTATCTGTCAATGCAAATGGGTAATATATACATATATATCTATATCTATCCATATATATATATATATAAGATTTACCTATATAAAAGATTTCACCAAGGGGTTTGGAAAGCCTTTGTCCTGAGAATCCTAAATCCCGGAAGCTATGTCCTAAAAACAGCTCTAATTTTCACTGTTAATTCCTGATCACATAATTTTATACTCGTTAATGACCTGTGATAGGAACAGACTGATCTGTTTTCTGATCAGATTCATCTGGGGATTTGTTCCAATAACCAGAATCCTGGTTCCTTAGGCACAATGAATTCTGAAATTGGGGAGATCTCATTTTCTTAAGCAGAATATTCTTAGCTATTTACCATACTGCTTCATGGAGGACTGCTTCTCAATTTAAAGAGAGAAGAAAAATATAAATTGCTAATATGGTGTGAAATTCTAACCATGCATTTTTATTTAGTAAAATTGTTTTAATCACTTATTTTATTTTAGAAATGTGAGGTAGTAATAATTAAATTATAAAATAAGCAATGTGTTTCTGAAAGTCAGGAAAAGTGTTGGTGAGGGAAACAGAATGGATGAGTGCTGTGAAATTACCAAGAAGCAACATTTACCATTATTCACCTTTTGTCCCCCAGCTTCAAAGACTGCAGACCTACTTTTCTGACCTTCATTTTACTTTTTTAAACTCACAGAATATGTTTTTCCTGAGTCTAGGACAAAAGTAGATACAGATGCATTTTAAATAATTTTATTTTAAAATATGTTTGTAGAGGATACATAATTATGGACATTTCTATTACACTTATTGCATCTCTGAATAACTGCATTATATGCATATGTTTTGTGTCAACATTTTTCTATGAAATATTTAGATTCGAATATTATAAAGCAATAGCATAAAATGAATTTAAAATGGTAAATAAATGTAGGAGACATTCATTTATTTCTACATTATTTCTATTAATTTTACATCTTTAGTTTCTGTAATTTACACCTTAGAATCAGGTAGGCAGAATGCTGTGCCAGCTCAGATGACTTTCTACCAATTTAAATTTGTACACATGGTGATATATCAGAAATTCTTTATCTTTTTTTCTTTAAATGTGTGATTATGGTAATTAATCATGAAAAATAATTGGTTGTCTTTTAAAAAAAAATTTTTTGACACTGACCATCCTTACAGAAACGAAGTGATGTCTCATGCTTTTCATTTGCATTTCCTTGATGATTTGCTGACCATTTGTATTTCTTCTTTAGAAAAATGATTATTTAAATCCTTAGCACATTTTTCAGTTGGGTAATTAGTTTTTTGCATATTGAGTTGAGTTCTTTGTATATATGAAGAATTAACCACTTGTTATGTACATAGTTTGTGAATATTTTCTCTTATTTTTTAGATTGTAGTCTGTTGGGTTTTTTTTTTGATGCATACTCTTTTTATATAGTACAAGTCTTAAAAATGATTAGTATTGTCATTTTTGTGCTTTTGTTGTCATAAAATTGTAAGGATCAATGTCATGAAAGTTTTTCCCTTTTTTTGCTCTATAGGCAATACAACTTAAGCTCTTATGTTGAAGTCTTTAACCCGTTTTGAGTTGATAGGTTGTGTGTGGGATAAAATAAGCACCCAATTTTATAATTTTGCATGTGATTATTATTCCCAGTATCACCATGGAAGGTATTATCCTTTTGTCACTGGATATTCTTGATACCTTGATGAATATTAGTTAACTGTATGTGAATGGATTTATTTATGTGCTTTTTGTGTGATTGGTCTATGTGTTAGCAAGGTTGAGGAGATATTGGAACCTTTTCACACTGTCGGTGGGAATGCAGCATAATGCAGTCATGGTAAAAAATAGTATGGAAGTTCTTAAAAAAAAAATTACAAGTGGAGCTTCCACATGATCCAGCAGTCCTGCTTCCAGCTACTTATACAAAAGAATTGAAATTAGGATCTTGAAAAGATATTAGTATGCCCATGTTCATTATAGCACTATTCACAATAGCCAATATGTAGAAGCAATCTAAATGTCCACCAACAGTTGAATGGATAAAGAAAATGTTTTATATTCATACAATTGAATATCATTCTGTTTTAAAAATGAAAGAAATTCTGTGAAATATGTGACAACATAGATAATTTCCTCTCTTGCCAAAGACCTCATATAAAAACTGCAGCCCTAATCTACTCATAAATAAAAGGCCAAGTAGGGAGACTGGATTTCTGCCCTAACCAGGTTATAATACAGTGCTGCAAAACCTCTACTGAGGTGTGCGATAGAGGGCTGAGTGGAGAGCCTGGACTTTCTTGCCTACTGGGGAATAATGATTCTCCCATGCCCATTGTGCCAGAGAATGCCTGGTAAATATTCAGGGCTTTTGTCATCAAGGGAGTAGCAAGATGAAGCCCCTGTAGGTCGGTGGAGGACAAGTGTAGAGTATGAGTGAGGCGCTCATCCCCAGCATGGCATCAGCAGAAGTATTATGGGAAACGGAGCTCCTGCCCTTCTTCAGTTGTAATGAGGAGTCCTCCCTGTCGGATTCAGACAGGCACCCTGGGAATGTAGACCTCCACCACAACCTGGCATTAACCAGATGGTATCCTTCTCTTTTGGATCAGTTTACAAGTGACCTGCAAAAATACATTTGAATAAGATGCAGTAGATCTTAACATACTACATAAAATGTTCAGGTTTCAATTGAAAATGCAGATATGAAGGACTCGAACAACCTCAAACTGAATGAGAAAAAAATGCCATTACAAAGATGATAGAGTTGCTAGAATTTTGTGGCAAAGATTTTATAGCCACTATCATAAAAAAAAAATGCTTCAATGGCAAGCACAAACATGCTTAAAACAAGGTAGAAATTCAAAGCCTCAAGATAAGTTAGTCCAACTGTAAGGCAGAGGTCACAGTTTTCAGTTATTGTAATCCCACCCTTATTTTCAGAGTTAGTGTAATACTACATGAATCAAAACTTCAGGGGTTTCCCAAAACCACTCTCACTTTAGAAATTTTACCAGAAGGACTCAAAGACCTCACTGAAATCTAGTTTACTCGCAATTACAGCTAAGTACAAGACATGGATTCCAACTAAAGTCAGCCCAGAAAAGGAGCGCCTGGAGCGGTCTAAGAAGTTACGGAATGCGGAGCTTCTGTCCTGTTCTCCCTATGGAAATGTGTTTCTTTCCTGGCATTGATTTTATGGGTGTATGTGAAGTGTATCTCCAATAAGGCATGCTCACTTGGGCCTCAGTGTACAGAGATATTTTTTTGAGATTCATTACAAAGTCATAGTTGGTTAACTGACTGCAAATGTGATTGATCTCAATCCCTGAGTTTACTGACAATATGATTCAAATCACCACGTGAAATCACCTTGTTGGCCTTTCTACTACGGTCATTCCCCATCCTAAATATTATGTGGTGTGACCAGCCTCCTGAGCAAGTATCACTATCTGGCAAAACACTAAACATCTAAACAAGCAAAGACGATCCTATTTGTTGCGAGGAAGATTAATTTCCAAAAACTGAGTACAAAGCCCCTACCTCTTTTTGGTCAAAGTTTAATTTTCTGTCAAATAGCAAAGAAATGAATGTTATGAAGAAGACTAAATGGAGATCTTAAAAATAAAAACTATAGCTAAAACAAAATATTCAATGAATGGACTCAGTAGATGAGAAGACAGAGAAAAGAGTCAGTGAACTAGAGGGTTGAACTATCTAAAAGAAGAGAGAAAATATACTGAAAAAAAAAAAATGAGCAAAGTCTCAGGGACCTGAAAAACTCTAACAAAAAAATATGACTTTCTTCTCATCCGAGACTGGCAAGGGGAGGAGAAAGAAAAAAAGGAGTAAAAATTATTTAAAGACATAATACCTGGTAATTTGCCAAATTTGTCAAAGACATAAACTTACAAGTTTAAAAAGTGAAAAGTATCACAAACAGGATTAATACAAAGAAAAGCACACCCAGACATATCACAGTTCAACTTCTGAAAACAGAAACAATGAAAAAGAATCTTGAAAACAGAGAGAGACACATCTTACCTATATGTGGAAAAATCATTCAAATGACTTATTATCAAATATTATGAATGGCAGAACATTGTTCAAGTATTAATAGAAAAGAATTCTGTTAAATAAGATTCAATAACAGGTAAAAATACCCTTCAGGAATCAAAGAGATTCCATATGTTCAGATGAAGGGAAACTAAGATGATTTGTCCACAAAGACTTACCATAAAATAATAACTAAAGGAAATTCTCTAAACAGAAATGAAATGGGAATAGAACATTGGGAAGGAGAAAAAAATAAAACAAAAAGAATGGTAAAATATGCCATATGCATTTAATTTTCCATTTCATCTTGAGTTTTATAAATTATGATGATAAAGCAAGAATTATAGTCTATCATGATTCTTAATAACTGTAGAGGAAATATTTAAGGAATTTTTATTATAAACGATATATGGTAAAGGAACTTAAAAGGAGATAAGGTTTTTTATTTTACTCAGGCCATTGAAAAAACTGCACTAGTGCACTGTAACGTTATGTTTATATAATGTAATACCTAAAGCAACTATTTCAAGCTAAATCTATACAAGAGAAACACTCTAAAAACTACAGGTAAATAAAATGGGATTCTAGGAAAATTCATGTAATACACAGAATGGCAGAAAAGAATAAAACAGAAAGTAAATACAAAGAACAAAACTAAAATGAAAAATCAAGTAGAAGAAGATTCAAGCCCTAGGATATCAACAATTACATTAAATGTTGTATTTTATTTATATTAGCCCCAAAATAGAAACAACCAAATTTATCCTCAGTAGGTAAATAGTTTAAAAAGCTATAGTGTATTCCTACCATGAAATTCTACTAACCAATAGCCAAGGATGAACTCTTTTAAAATTTATTATACTTATAATTAATACACCCTTATGATAAAATGGTATAGAACAGTACACATACATTCTACCTTTATGGATTTCCTCATTTTAATATTGTACTATCTTGATATAAAATGTGATTATTCAATGAATCTAGGTTAAAGGTACATAAGATTCTGTCTGTACTATTTTTATAGCTTCCCATGGATATTTGTTATTTTAAAATAAAATGTTAAAGGCAGTTTAGCACCAAATAACTGTGTTATGTTTATCTAATAATTAAATCATGTAGCTAATACCTTGACTAATAAAGCATTTGGAAAATCAGTTGGAGCTAGACTTCTATGAATAGCTAATTATAAGTGATTTATTAAGCTATTTTATGCAATCATTCATTAAAACCTCGTAAATCCTCTCAGGTGGGTATTATTATGATTTCTGAGAATATATTGCTTCCTTGGATTTCTTACTTTTCCTGTAAAATGTCTTAGTCTCCTAGAAACATTTTCACATATCATAATGATTAGATTTATAGCATTTGTTTTCCTGATGTGGGAAATACTTGTTCTGACCTGAAAGGATAATAAAACTCCTTTTATCACCCCAAGAAGGCTAAATAATTGCTGTCAGCACCAGGTTTCTTGCTTAAGCCCCAAAGTGCTGGAAAGACTGGAACAGTTTTATCCAGAGGTTTGCACATTTCAAAGAAGGATGAAGATTCTGAATTAGCAGACATCTCTAGCTTTCAAGTCCGCAATGTACCATGTGAGGCATACAGGTTACTCAAAATCAAAAGGTTGAAGTTAGGATTCAGGCCCATTAGTTTCTTTGGTGACCCTTTCAGGTAGAAAAGGGGACAGCTGTCTCTTTTCCCTTTACAGGCAGAAAAAAATTTTTACTGGCCCCTGGCCAGTTGGCTATTGGGTTATCTGTGGAGGAAATGAAATAGTGTCAGCTCTCCTGATGTCACTCAAGGGCAAAGGAGCAATGATGCTTTATTTTCTGTGTGGCATTTAATAAGAAATCTATCTCCTAACTAGAATTACCTGTGTGCTCATTCAGGGTAAAATTTATAACAATGAAGAGTACAAACCCAGCATTACTTTACAGAAAGGAAAGTTTGTTACAGAAAAAGGAAAGAACCTCCCCTAATGTCACATGGTTTTGCAAATAATCTGAAGCCTACATGGCTTGCTCCAGAGTGTCTTCACTGAGACACTATCCTGTAAAGGAACTTGGGAAGAAATGAATTCTACAAGATCAGCAGCTAATATTAAAGTATGTTGACTCTTTCTCAAATCAGGTATACGTTACCAGAAAGATGATTCGCTTTATACGCAAAGCAAATTTTATCTTGTTTTTATAGAGAGATTCTTTGGGGGGTTTTAATTAGTTTAATGGAAACTGAGGGTTATTTTTAATCATTTAAAATAAGAAAACAGAGCATTAATAATTACTGCTTTTTGTCAGGGATAGAAATGGCATTGACAAAAAGGACTTGAAGAACTGGGTTGCTATAGCTATTCAAAGAGAGGTGGGAATATCACATTTAAGATTACAAACAGTCTCTGGGGTTCTCAATATAATTATGTTTTCTTCATTATTTTGCAAGGGTGTTAATTGCCTACTAGTAATTAACTTCCCATGTGACTGTCAAGAAATGTAATCAATATTAAGAGCAGAGGGACCAAGCTGTCATGGTTTCTGTGACCAATATCCTTTTCTCACCCCTGGCAAGGTGTTTCTGTTTTAATAAAATGAACAGGTGCAAATGTACAAGGTTTCTCCAGAAAGCCACCAGCTAAATCAGTTCATCTCATAGTTGTGAAATTAAAATGTAGCCAATCAGAACTTTGAAATATAATTGCCTCATTTTCAAACTTAAATACATTATGGGCCTCCTGCTAGTGCTGCACCTGGCAAATCTACTTATTAAAGTTATGAAGGGAAGAGTTTGCTGAGACATTTTAAATATTATGCTGACATTGTAATAAAAGAAAGGAGAAAGGTAGGCATGATCTAATTCTACCGACGTCTGCTCAGTTTAGTATATACTGTTATTCCTGCTGAGCTGATAATCACATTTGACTTATGGAAATATTTCAAATAATTTTGTACAAAGTAAAACCCAGTGAACTTAAATATATCACCTCCGTTATAATTCTTCGATTTCTTTTGACTTTTTTTGTTACTCAAATATTGCTTTACCATTTCACCCAATTTGTTTAATATTCCTTTTTTAGTAAGTTTGTTTTCTTAAGTCACTACCATAGTTGCTATACATTTATAAATATTTATGTAAGTAAAGGGTAGAAACCATCAGAAAGATGAAATTAAATTTCTGTCACTGTGCTAGCAAAATTATTATGTATGTTCTGAGACATGACCAACTTTCATGATCGAACAATGAAGACACTGAACCAGGATTCAGATTTTTGACATCAATATTTTAAACAAACTGCTTCACACTTTTTCTTTACTCTTTCCTATATGTCATAAATAATAATAAAATGTGGCAGTTTGATTAACAAAAAATGTATACTTGCAGAGAAAGTATTGTAATTAGTTTATACAAAAGGTATTATACTGAATAAATATCTTTAAATTACAGACAGTTCTCATAGTAACAACAACAACAACATATCGTAATATTCAGAAATAAGAAATAATTGTATTTTACCTATTGAGTATGGGAAAAGTTATACAGAAATACGGAGACACATTTATGCCGAAGTATAACATAAGAGCAGTCACTTATGACATCCCATTGTTACACATGAGGTAGGAATTACAGGTCATAGTACTGTTTGCAAAACTGTGGAAAATGTGGTACAGAATCTATAATATTTCTTCTTTTAGAAAGAATATATATAAGAGTTGTATATCACATCCCAACTTCTCTACAATTGATTCATGTTGTACCATGTAGTCAGCTCAGGCTTGTTTGTCAAATTAACGATCAATTATTTTCAGGTTTTAGTATTGTGGTTTAAATATTTCAAATATTGGATTACAGCATTTATTACTGATATTTATTTTTTCATTTTTTAAAATTATATCATTTACCATTTTTCATTAAAATTATGCATTGAAGAGCAGTGATTTTAATTTATTTTTTAAATAGTTAGTAAATCCCAAAACGATTTCCAGGACACATAGAACAAGTTGTCTTTGGGCTTTTCATCACTTCATAACCTAGTCCTCCTGACTACTTCAGAAACTGTTCACTAGAGGGGGATACATCCATGACAAGAACCAAACCAAATTATAATCTTGGGCATGTAGTGAGTTGGTGCAATAGAAAGCAAAGGTGTCATCTCATGCCATACTTTGGTAAAATGCTGTCATGAGCAATTATTTGTAAGTAACCCCAATTGTCTTATATGATTTTAGCCTTATGAAGAGGCTCAAAAGCAAAGCCTTTGAGGTCAATGTTGATGGCTCACAACTGTGTTGAGCTGTGCCTTTAAGAAACATGCAATCTCTTTATGGGACATGAAAGGGCAAAGATTCACAATGTTCAGACCTCTAAGTGTTGTCTGAAGTTGTGTTTCTTGAACCCAAGCATTGGAAGAATGAGAAAGCTTAAGTTCCATTAAAGTTTAGAAAAAGGGTGTGGTCTTCCCTGGTAAAATCCTGGTAACTTTAAGGTTGCCCATCTCCCTTTAACCTGAGTGAAGCTGAGAAGAAAAATGTAAAGAACTATAACAGTTATGAAGCAGCTCTGGGGAAGAACTGAGGGTAGATTTCTAGCAATAGGAGATAATTAAAAGAATAAATTTTTTCAGAAAGTAATTCTGGGGCCTAACGCAGAAACACTCTCCACTTCCAAGGTGAAGGACTTTCACTGCATCTGCCATAGAGGGTTTTAGGATACCTTAAAACAGTGACTCATTTGCTTCTCCCATTCTTGCCCTTTACGAGTAGTATTGTTTATCGTACTTATTCTATCACTCTTCCACCACTGATGTTGGGTGTGAGAGGAAGGAAAATAATTCATCATCTTAGTTTATTGATTTGTAGACCAATGAGAGCCATATCTGAAATTGACTTAAAGACTACCCTACATCTCTCAGCAGACTTGGCCTTTCCCCTTGGTAGTTGGTGGGGCACTGGGATCATCTCCACCAGAGAAACAGAATATATTCTATATTTGAGAAGAGAGGAAAGGGACAATTGCAGGACAGACTACAGAAATGTAGCTCTCAATGTTTATCCCTTTTGTTCCCTTGTTTTTCCTAATGTTCTTGTATTTAGATGGTGTAATGTGAGAAGTTGTGACAAATAAAGGGTAAGGATAAATAAAGGGTGTAGTTTTGTGATCAAAGAAGCAAAACAAAACAAAACAAACACATGCACTTTTGTCTTTCCCTACTGTGAAAACCAAGAAAGCATTAGGTTCCAGGGTGTTCAGGCAGGTGATAGAGCCTCCATCACTGAGACCCTGAAAAGCCTACCACATAGCCACCAAGCAAGTAACCAGTGCAGGACATAAACTGTTGTTTGTTTAAGCATTTAGAACTTGGGAAATATTTTTGTCATAGTTGTACAATGTAGCATCTTCTGATAATTACAAGACATACCAGGTGTTGAATAGAATGTAATGTCTGATAGCAGACAAGATACATAGTTGGGTGTAATTGATAAATAAATGTCTGTTTATTACTCTTATCATTTCCTCCAAGAAGTAAACATTGGATAGTAACCTTTTTTGTGTTTTCTTAGTATGTAATAGAATGAAGTAAACTGTAGTTAATATAATAAGAATTATTTCTAAACTTTTCTTGAACAAGTACCTTGACTGTGTTGTTTTGTATAGTGAAGCAACAACACTTCTGGTTAAAGATATTGTTCCATGTGCTCCAATATACAAAAAACAGTCCTTAAAATCAAGTCTAGTTTTTAGAATGAGTTAAGTAATGTATTGTGAACAAATAAAATCCATTGGAACATAAAAATAAATACATTTTCATTTATTTCTTTGTGTTTTGTGCCAGCGCATGAAATATGGCATGATCTTTTTAGGTAATATGTCTTTGGTAAATCACTATCATAATGCTTGCACAATAGTAGAGCATCATTTTATTGAACATTTATTTGAGAGCTTGAGATATTGGTCCTATTGTAGATCAATCCCTCTGATAACAATTTCACTAGCTTTGCAATTTGCTATTTCAATTCAATATTGCCAGTGGTGTTAGACCTGCTATTACTTTTATTGCTTAGATTACTATTGAAAATATTGTTGTGAGAAAAAAGTAATATTGCCATGATTTTATTATTAGACCACTTTTCTTATACACAATGCCAGGACTCTACAAAAGCATCAGGCTCTCAGGCCATATGGTATCATTTATATCTTTTATGACTGGCTCACAGGGTTTTCCACTACGAATAGTAATGGTGATTTTCAGAGCTATAGCTATGGTCAGAGCAGTTCACCTCTGCAGCAGACAGAATGAATATGATGCTCCAGTTTTAAAATTTGGCAGCTTATTTCAGGAAAAAAATACCTAATGATAACTGTCACAATATTGTGACACTGCCCTGTGAAATTCCAAGACAGTTCACTATGCAAAAGAGCAAGATTATTGAAAGGATGCAGCAGCTGTTAAATATTAACTCACATATGATTTTCTCTTGTATTATTAGGTTTAGATAATGCAAACAATGAAACATTACATGCTAAGGGTAACAAATATCACAATTTTTCTTTCCTTGGAATAGTGAACTCTTGAATAGTATGAAATTGGCCCAATTTATTATTTTAGTATTTGTTATAAAAATGATATAGCTTTGTATTAACTATGCTACATATATTTGCTGCATAACATGAAAACTTTGATTTTTATAGTTTATATCTATAAATACAGCCTAAGATTACATTTATATATGTACATGTACAATTTATATGCATGTCCATGTTTTTGTATGTATATATGTACATATTTACTGACAGTTATGAAATTTTTCAATTTTAAATCCTTTTTGTACCTATCCTGTATGATACATTCCACACAGGAGTGCTACCTTGACCGAGTGAAAAAGGATAGATTTTTAAAGACCTGTCAGAATAAGTATCTTCAATGTTGTAGAAAAAAAGTTACCACACTGATGACAAATTCACTTGACTATAAATGGGAGTCAATATAGCTGAGCTAGCCTGGGCTCACAGTTTTATAGGACTGATGAGGATATTAATTGGAATAAAATATAACTTACAAAGTGTTTTACAAATATAAGATGTGACCATTATATTATACTTTGCATCAGCAATTCTCAAAGTCTGGTCAGGAGAAACCTAGTGGTTTCAGGAGGTCCACCAGACCATAATATTGAGATGTTATGGGCATAATTTTCCACTTTCTCTTGTAAGTGTGCAGGTGGACATGTGTAGAAGTGTCTTGTGTTTGATAATGGCAACATAATAAATGCAGAAGCAGATATGAGAACCCAGGTATTTCTTCTTTAGCCAGACATTAAGGAGGTTCGCAAATAATGAAACAATGCCCATTTTCTTTAAAATGTTCTCTCTTTTTTTATTTTTAGAATATAAAGTTGTTTTCATTAAAAGTGTTCCTTACTATGTGAAATATATATGGTTACTATTTTCCATGAGTTAACAAGGTATATTTAATTTAATATAAATACTTATAAAATACCCCAACAAAAGCTCTTTGGGGTACTTGATAATTTCTAAGAATGTACAGGGCCCTTGGGATGAGATGTTTGGGAGCGATTGCTTTGAAAAGGCATTCACTGCTCCTTCTTTCTCAAGTTCCAAGACAGCAATCTGCATGTGACAACACTGAGATTGCAGTACATGGCTGCTCCAAGGGCTATGGGAGAGGAAGATCAAGGTGCCTGCCTTTCTCTTGACTTTTCCCTTATGTTCCCAATAAAACTACTGGTGCCATAGTTCAAGAATTCACTAGCGAGGATGCAAAAAAGTCAGGAAGGGCAAGTCCTTAATCTGAAAAACAAAATTCTGAGCACACAGAAATCCTCACCGTCACACTCAGGTTCCTGCTTTTGTGACATTGGCCAGCATGTTGTCACATTTTCCACCAAAGGCTGAAAGCATTTTTTTATCTGGACTAATTGCTGCCCAAAACAAAAGTTAGTATTCTGGTAGTTAACAATAAGAGGAGAATGAAAATGTTAAGTAAACTAGTCTTGCTTACTTAATTTAATTCTTCTTCTGAGTTTAGATAGGAAAATAAAGTCACTAAAAGTCACTAAAAGTATGGGGAGAATGTTCTTTTGTTTGGTTTTTAGTTTGAAGTTATTTTTAAACTGATACATAAATACAATAAATGTACATATTTATACATAATTATACATATTTATGGAGTACCTTGTGATGTTCTGATGCTTGTGTGCATTGGTTACTATTTAAATCAGGTCATATATATATAATTGGTCTGAATCTGGAATGTTCCCAAAAGGCTTGTATGTTGAAGCCTTGCTCTCTGCTGCAGTGATTGGATCATAAGCTCTCATCTCATAAGTGGACTTAGTTATTTGATGGATTAATTATTTGAATTGACTCTTGGGAGGTAGGATCAAGTTGATGACAATAGGACAGTTGGGGTGTACCCTGGAAGGTATTTCTCCTGCCTTGCTTCTTCCTCTCTTTCCGCTTCCTATCTGCTATGATCTGAGCAGCTATTCTCTTTTACCCATCTGCTATGATGTTCTGCCTCACCTCAGCCCAAGCAATGGAGCCACCTAACTGTGGACTGAAATCTCAGAAACTGTGAGCTGAAATAAATCTTCTTTTATGTTGTTTTCCTCAGGTATTTGTCACAGTGACAAAAAGATGACTAACCCAATTTATCTATCTTCTCATACATTTACCATCTCTTCTTGGTGAAAGCATTCAAAATACTTCTAGATTATTTTGAAATATAAAGTGCATTACATTATCAGTAGTCTCCCTACTGTGGAACAGCAAGACAGAACTTTTTACTCTCACTATAACATAGTACACAGTGATCAAACTTTTCTATATCTTCTTCCCACCTACTGTCCCCAGATTGAGAACCACCATTCTATGCATGATTCCTTTGAACTTAATGTTGTTAGAGTTTACATATGAGTGAGATAATATCTTTCTTTGCCTGGATTTTCCACTGAATATAATGTCTTCTGGTTTCCTCCATTCTGTAAAAAATTACAGGATTTAATTGATTTCTGTGACTGAATAGTATTCCATTTTGTATATGTGCCACATTTTCTTTATCCATTCATTAGTTGATGGATACTCAGGTATTTTTTCATTTCATTGTTATTGTGAATAGTACTGCAGTAAACAGATACTGCAGATATCAGACCTACTGGTTATAAACCCAGTAGTAGGATAGTTGAATCATGTGATAATTATATTTTTAATTTTTTTGAGGGACCACCATACTTGCTTCCATAATGGTGATCTAATTAGCATTCCTACCAACAATATAGAAGGATTTCCTTTTCCACACATCCTACCCCTGTTATCTTTTGTTATTTATTAATAGCCATTCTTACAGGAGAGACATGACATTTCATTTTGATTTTGATTTGCAATCTCTGATGATTAGAAATGTTGAACATTTTTCATCTTTCTGATGGAAACTTGTATGTCTTAAGAAATGTCTACTTAGATCTATTATCCATTTTTAAGTTGTTATTTATTTTATTCTATTGTGTTTTTTCTTCCTTAAATATATTAGATATTAACCACTTATCAGATGTATAGCTTGCAAATATTTTCCAACACTTTAGACTATGTATTTACCCTTTTGATTTTTTTTTCATTTTCTGTTCAGAAGCTTTCCATTTGATATAACTCTATCTGTCTATTTTTGCTGTTGTTTTTCTGCTTTGGGGAATCAGAAAGAAAAAAAAAAGAAAGAAAGACAAGCAAGCAGGCAGGAAGGCTTAATCCCTTTTAATTTGGTCTTAAGTTGATATTTTGACTGTTAAGGGGTAAAAATCTAATTTTATTTATCTACATGTGAATATTCAATTTTCTCAGCACAATTTATTGAAAAAAACTGTCCTTTCTCCAGTGTATGTTTTTAGTACCATTTTAAAAAAGATAAGTTGACTATATGTGTGGGCACCTCTAGGCCCTTTATTCTGTTTTTGTTTTAATGTCTCTTTATATATAAGCGCGACGCCATTTTAATTATGTCTGCTTTGTAGTATGTTTTGAAGATAGGCTGTGTCATGTCTCTTGCTTTGTATTTTTGTTCAACATTGCTTTGGCTATTCAGCGGGAAGGGGGGTCTTAAAATTGGAAATATTGCTTATAAGAAGGAGAACAAGGACATTGAGGGTATGAAAGGAGATAGAGAGCTTGAGAAACATCCGTGATCACCTATTTTCAAAGCCCAGAAGGCCTGGAAAGCCAGAGCCTGTGTCCAGGTGCGAGGGGTTGTACTCTGACCACTGGGAAGTGGGAGTCTGTGACAAGGCATCTGGTTTGCTACTTCTGTGTGTGCTGCCGCTTGTACGGATGCTGCTTTTCCTTGGAAGCTGCAATGCATTTGGAGAGGGACAGAGTGTCATAGTCACACATTCATGGTCATAAAATTTCAGAAGATGGTGCTTCCGTTTCATGTCACATTACACATGAGCTTCTGTCACTGCCAAACTAACCTAGAACTATCTAAAGAAGAGGGTGTGAGGAAAGAGTTTTCAGCTTTAGACCGCTAACAATAGTGTCGACGTTTTGATAAACAAGTTAGCAGAGCTACCAACAATGGGTGAAGTATAAATGACCTGGTCTCAGATGTTCTACTTGAGAATTAAGCATGATTAGTCAGAAGCATAACATATTGTTTTTATTCATAAAGTACCAGGGAATAAAACTCATCAAATATATATTATCAAACTGGGATAATTTTGAAAGTGAAAAAGCCCTGTTAAAATCTATTCTGGTTCAACATGTGGAAGCTAGGACCTTTAAACAGCATGACAATAAGAGATGATGACAGATTTCATTCCATGGTAAAATAATAATAATAATAATAATAATAATAATAATAATGCCATATTTATGATAAAGTTAACTAATACTATAAGAAATGTATTGGAGGAGCACAACACATACATAATTCATTTGGTAAATTCAAACAAGAGAGGAAAAAAGCCTTCAACAATTAAGGACTTGAAGAATCACCTGTTATCATGGCATCGTGAAATCAAAGAGCATAACTTTGCCTAATTGTACACAAAAGCAAATGTTTGAAAGTTTGAGGAAGGAAAATGCATACATAGGTGTTAGGTACTTATTTGTCACTATAGGCACTGACTCTCTTGGAAAAAATCTCACTGTGTTGTTTTTCTTTTCTAGTAGGTGCTTCTATTTTACATAAACCTGCTGCAAGAAAGGTTAAAAACAATTTCAAAAGACAGATCTCAACTGAATAATATGGAATGAGTAACTTCCTGGTTCCCATTCTTTCCAGTTGTATGGAGAGACTCTTGATGTGGCTGGTGGAGAGAGAATCTTCTTGTCTAGATGTGGTTTCCCTGTTGTTTCTGTGCAGGATATAACTTGCTTTCATTTTTCAGAGTTTTCACTATTTGAAAGGAGTGTCCAATCTTGGTTAAAGTTTGGTCTTCCAAAGTTCTAAAATAATTTGTTAAGGTTATATCAAAATGACCAAGAGCTCGGGAATTTCCATACCTCAGAGTTCTCACTGTATTTGGAACTATGCTTGGAATGAGCTATACTGGAAAAGTTTAAGACAATATTTTATCCAGGCACATGCTTGTAATTTCAGTGGCTTGGGAGGCTAAAGCAGGAGAATTTAAGTTCAAAGCCAGTCTCAATAACTTAGCAAGGTCCTAAAAGTACCCCTGGATGCAATCCCAAGTGCCCCCCACAAATAAAAACAGATGATATTTTATGCTTACTCTTAATGACAAATATGTCAATATGAACATTTAAAAATGTTGTTGATTCTATTTATATAGTATTTTAAATTTTCCTGCTTGGAAATATTTCCTAGTAATTAATATGTGAATTAGTACTAATGTAACAATTACTCATACATACAATCATGTATTACTTTACACTTAAAATGACAATATAATATAAAAGACAAACTGAATAATATTTCTTAAAGTACTAATTCCACTTTTTTGTAGAGCTGTGTTCATAGGAAATCACTAACCTTCAGCCTCCATTTTTATTGACTATTGAAAGGAATAAAAACTGCTGCACATATTGTTTACAAGGGGAGGGCGGTGCCTATTTAAAGAGGAAGGAAATTCCCTTTGAGATTGCTTGTTCTCTAGGACATGAAGCAAAATCTTTGACTTCTTGATGGCTTCACTCTGTTCCAGGAGTTCCTATCTGCAACCAGGTACCTGGTTTCAAAAAAGTTTAATCTCAAAGACAAACTCAGTAAAGCCAGAGGGTTCAGCAGTTTTTCTTAAGGCATTACTAAGGAGTGTCATCCCTGGAGAAATTTACCAATTATCTCTAAGTCATGGTTATCATTTCCATACGATGGATACTGTAACAAAAGCTACTCTGTAGAATTAAAACAACTAAGAGCCTAGAAGAAAGCTTGATACTTAAAAGGAACTTAAGATAAATATCCCATATGCAATCATTGACATGCACTTTGTTCTAGTTTCTCTTACGACCAGTGATCACATGCCATTGCAGAATATTTTGATCATTTGTCAATTTGAATTTTATACACCCTATTTCATTTTGTGAAACCCACTTGCCATTTTCCTGTCCGTAAGTTAAAACAATAATCTACAGTTATGCCTTACAGGTTTGCTTTCAATTTCCTTTTTCCTGTAGTATTAAGACTGAGAAGGGCAATATATGTCTTATTTCAAATTTCTTTCCCCATATGGGTCACTTGGGCATCGTGTTTTATATGAAAAAACTCAAGCTCTACTTTTCCAGATGAATCATTCTGTTATGTTTACAGCAAGCATCAAATATTTGTTTCCAAATCTTGTCTATTAGTTAAGCCATTTAAGAAATATATAATTAATTCATAGTATGAATAATGCATTCTATTAGGCTTTTGGAAAGGGAAAAGAAAAAGAAAAAGAAAACATTGCCCTGACCCTCAGAGAAATATAAAACTATCTTCTTTTTTTTTCTATTTCTATGGGTCTATTATTTTCTTCATTTTTCTCTCATACTTGGCTCTGTGCAATGATCCTATAATTCAAATTAGTTTCACATCACATCTCAACAAAATCAGTCTGTCCTATGGCATGGTTACTGTGAGATTGGATGTGGTAATGTTTGTGAAAATTCTACCAAACAAAAGAAGTCTTCAAATATAGGGAACAATAATTTTATTTTTCTGTCAACTCTCAGGGAATTTATGCTTATTAAGGCAGGGGCTGTGTTTTGTTTTTGCTTTTGTTTTTTCAGATCAGGTTTGTTCTGAGCTTTACTTATTAACAATGTCATTTTGAACAGTTCCAAAAGTTCAAAAAGGCTCATTTTCTCATCAACAAAATGCAGATTATAATAGTACCCACCTTCTAAGACTTCTGTAAGGATTAAATGAGATAATGCTTGTAAAGTGCTCAGAACAGCACACATAGAAACACTGATTAAATTATAACAAGAAAAAGAAAGCTAGTATTTATCACTAATCATGTAAAAAGCACTTTATTAAATTTTCATAGTAATTATCTAATTTTATCTGCATGAAAATCCTATGGGGAAAGCACCATTTTATGGCTATAATAGTAATTATTATTGTTGTTTAAATTCTTAACTAGCACAGTGATTGGCACACTGCAGACACTCAATAAATATTTGTTAAACTCTTGTTGAACTACAGACTATAATTTCCCTTGAGGCCTCAATTAACTGTATCAGTCAGCATTCTTCTAAGAATAGAATCTGACTGCAGCAGAAAAGGAATTTATTTAAAGACATTGGATTGGATAACTCAGTATCAACTTGAGAATTGGAGATGCTGGCTCAGAGGCTATGCCAAGAACAATCTTGAGCTCACAAAGCAGGAGAAATCTCTTGAGGACATCAAGGAGCACAAGAATCTGCAGCTGGAACATCTGCCACCCCAGTACAGATCATTGAAGTCATCATTATCAATAATGTCACCAGAGAATACATTCAATGCAATTTCAAAGATTTGTACATCTTTCTAATTAAAGGAAGATAAAGATGCAATTACTTGTTCTTCATTTTGAAGGGGATATCCAAATACACTCAGAATCACTGGACTTTCAGAACAAATAAGTTTTATTTGCAGTCATCATGCACAGCTACCTTATAGAACAGCAGTTAGATACCTGCTGCTCATGTTTTTCACATCTTTTCAGTATCATGTCATTAGCAAATCGTGTCCTCTGGTATGCAGATGACTATATCCCTGTGAAGTAAATGTACCACAGAGGCTAAAAATTTGTTTAACCCTGGAATACAATGAAAATGTTTAACTCTTGTGGCTGTCATGTGAAAGAAAATTGTTTCTGGTATTATCTGTTTATGATGATAGAGGAAAATATTTGTGCCAGAAATGTTACCCCTTTTGCCAGAAGTCATTACGTCTGTAAAGCATCAAGAAAAACAGTGTTAACTACAATTATTACATGATTAAGAGAACTCAGTAACATGGTGACTTACTTGCAGGTGGAATATGAGAACCACCCTCACCACTTCCAAGTGCTGAGTGGATCTCTTAAGACTTGCAATGGCATCAAGCATAAAGAGCAAGCAATATGACTTTGGCTTTATAATTTTCGTAGGAAGGGGAAGTTTCACTTCGTCTTTTGACTTACTACACCTTACTCCATAATACATTAACTGATGTTCCTCTAATTCTTTAAGGATCGAGAAAATAAACATAATGTGGCTTATGATCCTCGCAAACCTAATTTAAAAGGGCCACAGAGAAAATCAAATTTATTACTATATTTCTACAAGGCTGTACTCTGAATCATGGAATATTGTGGCATTCAGAGCTCTGGGAATTAAGCATTAACTCACAATTCATCAATCCAAAGGGAAGATTTCCCATTATTTAAACTGTGGCACAAGAGCCCTGTATCTTTGAAATGATTCGGGGCTGGGAATTTAATAGGAGAGATTTTTTCCCTTGACTCTCAGTTTTCCCTTCTTTCTTTCTTCTTCTCTGACTCAAGTCAGGACTTTCTTTTTGCCAGACCTAGATCTTTTTTATTTATTTATTTTTAACCATACAAATCAAATAGGGCCTTCAGGCATGGCCCTATATTTAAATCCCTGAGGATGATTACCTGATTAGAAAACTTGAAAATTCCTACAAATGAGACCTTTCTAAACACTGGACCATTGTGCACTACAGTGCCTGTGTCCAGTGTGCCTCTGGGGCTCACACCTGTTGTGAGGACTTAGTCACAGTGGAGTAAATGTGTCTTCATTAAAATCATAGAGATCATCTGAATTCACACAGATTTTCTCTCTGACTGGTGTCCCAGCCTTCAGAAAACAGTGATTATAGTGCTCATCAGAGATGCTGACATTCTTTTCACCAGTGAATTTAATGCTTTTTTCTCAAAAATGATGAAATTACTGCCTATCTATTGCAAAATTAGGCCTCTTTTAGAATAATTTCAGTAAGCTCCCTGGGTTATGATGGGTGATGAAACTTCACAATGGTCATCACCTTTTTGATTAAGATCATTGCAGTTTCTGAAAGCAAGACAAGGATAATCCCTGAAAGACAGAATGTGCTGTTTGTGGGGAAGGTGGCAAGGGAAAAAGAATCTATGCTGTGGATTTTTCTAAGTCAATACCCACCTATCTGACTTCCTGTTCCCAGGTCCCCACAAATTTCCAATCAGTGTTCTAACTTTAACATAAGAGATCTGGCAGGAATTTACATTCAATCTTGGGAACAAAATTTGTTTTTAAGTCATGCAACTCTAAGAAAAGATTCCTTTAGCACAGTTTGAAAGTCTCTAACATACATTCTGTACTTTGAGAAGAAAGTGCATGCTTTTGAGTACCTTAAGCAAATTGTTACTGTTGGTAGCAACAGTCTTTGAATTCTCATGTGCCTCACTCAGCTCCAGGTCAGCACATGGTCCCAAGTGCCATTCCTACAATAAGCACTTCATTCTACATGAATGCGTGTGATGTTTCTGTGGCAAAAGCTCCACCCTTAATGCTCTATGGATTTGCAAATCTTTCTGCTCCATTTGGTTCAGGCAACCAGTCACATATTCCATCAATTGTCTTTGGAATCTATTGTCAAAAACAATTTCCCATACCTGTACCTCTATCAGCCCATATTCTTTTCTGCATGCTTGAAAAAAAAGTGTTAACTGACATATGTTGATAAATTCATGAAAGGATTCACTATAGCACATAAAATCCCCAAGAAGTGTAGAGAAACATACTCTTCTATCTAGTCAGAAAATAGTAAAAAAAAAAAAAAAAGGTTTTGCATAAGAGGTCATGACTATCAACTGCAATAAGTAACAGATTGAAATGAAGACTACCATTGCTGCTATTGCCATTCCCTCCTGAAATAATAGCTCTAGGCTCCTCTTTGTGATTGCTTCAATACCTTCATATCCAATCTCTGGATGGGTACAACCGATTTCTGTAATTTAGATGATGCACCCACCCTATGCTGGCAAGGGCACTGGGAACATCAGGACCTGGCTTTTCCAGCTTCTGTAATTAGAGATGAGTTGCATTTATGTAGTTTTCTCAAATATTTGAATGGGGTAATAAACCGGGAAACCCAACGCAAGTAAGATTGCTCCGATTGACCCAATGTATGAAAATATTCTAATATAAAATATGCTGCATCTTTCAGAGAAAAATAAAAGTCAGAAAAACTGATTCCTAGGCAGCTACTAAAGAATGAGAATCTGTTCCTGATTTATGCCCTTGTGTACTGATCCCTTTGTAGCCTCATAAAATTGGCCAGTTCACAAGCTATTGAACAGTCTTGCCATTTAGTTTATGCAGCATTATAGTATTTTGTCAATTTCATTATAAACTCTCTGCCCATGGCTGATAGAATGGTTTGAATAGACACATATCGGTGGTGCTGATTTATGACCACTCAACATTTTTATCTGTGATTTACTGTAGAAGCTGGGAAAATTCTAAACTGATACAAATCATTCAAATAGTTTCTTAGACACGCTTGGAGAAAAGAAGTTTGTGAAAGTAGAAATTGACCAATTCTAGTCAGAATTACAGAGCAGTTCCAAGTTCCTATATCAGAGACACTTGCTCAAAACTGGTTGTCATCTCAGCCCTGGTTAACTTTCTGCCATTCAGGATGCACATCAGCTGGGTTGTCTCTGTCTCAGCTTTTCTTGCTACAGTCTTCTTCCCTCCTCACGTTTCCACTTCTCTCCCCATTTGCCAATTTTATATCTTACATAAGGGCAGTATTTATGTAGTGTCAAAGTTCTCATTTCATTAATTTACTAGACAAACCTTTGCCACTGAAAATCTGGAAACTTGTACTATTGTCCAAGAAACTGGGACTGTCAAGGAGCAAGAAATAATTGCATTAGAGTGTGTTCAAGTGTGTCAATAACATTGAAAGTCAGCAGAAAGAAATAGTTTAATCTTTGTCAATTTTATGTGTTGGACTTATACTAAGTCTAGATCTATTGTACAGTAAAATATATATATATATATATATATACATATATATATATAATAAAAAAATGAAAATAACCCAAAGAAGCAGAGCATACCTTCCACATGTTCACGATAGTACTGCAGTCACTATAGGGAGGTAACACGTGTTTTGTTAGCTTACTTCTTATAGTATTTTTTCCACTAGTGTATGTTATCAACATGTTTTTATTTCAAAAATTCTATATACACATCAATAAGTAGTAATGATGAGTTTGAACACATCAGATTGGAAATGGGATAAAATCATACATGACCTTTCTTGCTTAAAAATAAATGTTTGCATGGTTTCTTCACATTATCTACATAGCTTATTTTTCCTTTTATAATTTCCCTGTGTCTGTTTCTTTACATATTTTGTAGGATATTTTATATATTTTATTATCACTGTAGAAAGACTATTGTTATGCATAATAATTAAAATTATCTTCTGCATTGCATCACACCACACCAAAAAGATACTTTAATTGTGCCAATATGTTAGCTGATTTAAAAAAACACATAAAATATGAACCAGTGAGGTTTTATTCTTATATTAACAAGTAATTAAATGATGTCATCTTATTTACATTTCTTAAATATAATATGTACATAGTGTGCTGATAATGCATTATTATTTGGGATAAGTTTTTATATTTATTTACAACATCAATTTAAATTTAAAATTCAAGTAAATCAATAAAAATTATAAAAGCACAAATTTCCTCCTTCCATCCCTCCTATCCATTGGCCTACTTTTTAATTTCAGCAGTTTCTGTTTTGGATTATTTGGGTGAAATTATAACTGAAGAAATGATTCTTAAATAACAGAATTTTCCTGTTTAATCCAGTTTTCAGGAAATAAATGCTTTCAAATCTGTGGAAACTTTAGGATGTTTAAGTGCTTTAAAATATTTTGAAAATATGTTCTAAAATGATTTTAAATAGAGATTGTGAACATTTTAAGATACACAACTTTATGGGTCAATGTTTTCATGTAGAGGCAGAAATACTCATTAGGATGTGTTTTAATGGCTAGTCCTTCCACAATTTTTATTTTCCTACTTTCATTTATTTAATTCTTCTGTAACCCATGAGAATAAAGATCATAAAGGTATAAATATATGATTGCTATATACACAGTGGTTTTAATAAAACCTCTTGCTGACAATGAAGATCTGAAACCAAGGATTATCTGTATTCTGCATATGAAATTCTCTAATAAAAATTGCATGAAGATTATTGGAGATATAATTGAGTTAATATTTAAAGCACTTTTTAAAAGTAACTTCCCAAGCTAGAACTCATAATAGCAGAGAGAGAGAGAGAGAGGAGAGAGAGAGAGAGACATTCAAAATTAATTATATAGCAAGAGTTTCTATCAAGGAAATGGGAAGAAAAGCAACCATTCCTGTTCAGTGGTTTTAAAAGCATTTCATTTTAATGGAGAAACACTAGAAGTCTAGAAAGTTAATTTTGTGCCTAACTAGTCATTTGTAATTTATGGGATAGTTGTTACCTAACTTAATTCTCTTTAACCCCAAAGAATTCATTAATATAATACATTTCCCTGTTTTTTTTTTTTTTTTAATTTATTTATTTTTTTTACGTTTACATAGGGTAATGATGTTTATTATATTTTTTCCCCTCCCCCCCACCCCTCCCACCCCTCCCACCCCTCCCACCCCTCTTTTCCCTCTACACAGTCCTTCTTTCCTTCATTCTTACTGCTCTCCTTAGCCTAACTCTAAACCTAACCCTAAACCTAATGCTAGCCCGTCCCACCCCCCATTATATGTCCTCATCCGCTTATCAGCGAGATCATTCGTCCTTTAGTTTTTTGAGATTGGCTTATCTCACTTAGCATGATATTCTCCAATTTCGACCATTTGCCTACAAATGCCATAATTTTATCATTCTTCATTGCGGAGTAATATTCCATTGTATAAATATGCCACAGTTTCTTTATCCATTCATCAACTGAAGGGCATCTAGGTTGGTTCCACAATCTGGCTATGGTGAATTGAGCAGCAATGAACATTGATGTGGCTGTATCTCTGTAGTATGCTGATTTTAAGTCCTTTGGGTATAGGCCAAGGAGTGGGATAGCTGGGTCAAATGGTGTTTCCATTCCAAGCTTTCTGAGGAATCTCCACACTGCTTTCCAGAGTGGTTGCACTAATTTGCAACCCCACCAGCAATGTATGAGTGTTCCTTTTTCACCACATCCTCGCCAACACCTATTGTTGCTTGTATTCTTGATAATCGCCATTCTAATTGGGGTGAGATGAAATCTTAGGGTAGTTTTGATTTGCATTTCCCTTATTACTAGGGATGTTGAACATTTTTTCATATATCTGTTGATTACTTGTACATCTTCTTCTGTGAAGTGTCTGTTCATTTCCTTAGACCATTTGTTGATTGGATTATTTGTATTCTTGGTGTAGAGTTTTTTGAGTTCTTTATAGATTCTGGAAATTAGCGCTCTATCTGAGGTATGGTTGGCAAAGATATTCTCCCACTCTGTAGGCTCTCTCTTCACATTTCTGATAGTTTCCTTTGCTGAGAGAAAGCTTTTTAGTTTGAATCTATCCCAGTTGTTTATTCTTGCTTTTATTTCTTGTGCTATGGGAGTCCTGTTAAGGAAATCTGATCCTGAGCCAACAAGTTGAAGATTTGGACCTACTTTTTCTTCTATAAGATGCAGGGTCTCTGGTCTGATTCCGAGGTCCTTGATCCATTTTGAGTTGAGTTTTGTGTAGGGTGAGAGATAGGGGTTTAGTTTCATTCTATTGCATATAGTTTTCCAGTTTTCCCAGCACCATTTGTTGAAGAGGCTATCTTTTGTCCATTGCATATTGTTGGAACCTTTGTCTAGTATGAGAAAATTGTATTTATTTGGGTTTGTGTCCATGTCCTCTATTCTGTACCATTGATCTACCTGTCTATTTTGGTACCAATACCATGCCGTTTTTGTTACTATTGCTTTGTAGTAGAGTTGAAGATCTGGTATTGCAATACCCCCTGCTTCGCTCTTGCTACTGAGGATTGCTTTAGCTATTCTAGGTTTTTTATTCTTCCAGATGAATTTCATAATTGCTTGCTCTATTTCTGCGAGGTACATCATTGGGATTTTAATTGGAATTGCATTGAATCTGTATAGCACTTTAGGTAGTATAGCCATTTTGACGATATTAATTCTGCCTATCCAGGAACATGGGAGATCTTTCCATCTTCTAAGGTTTTCTTGAATTTCTTTCTTTAGTGTTCTGTAGTTCTCATTGTAGAGGTCTTTCACCTCTTTTGTGAGATTGATTCCCAAGTATTTTATTTTTTTCGATGCTATTGTGAATGGGGTAGTTTTCCTAATTTCTCTTTCTGAAG
Organism: Sciurus carolinensis; assembly: GCF_902686445.1. Lineage (NCBI taxonomy): Eukaryota > Metazoa > Chordata > Mammalia > Rodentia > Sciuridae > Sciurus > Sciurus carolinensis. The sequence goes on from NC_062224.1 coordinate 96,822,266, forward strand.
ATTCATCACTTATGTATAAAAATGCATTGGATTTATGAGCATTGATCTTGTAACCTGCTACTTTACTGAATTCACTTATGAGTTCTAAAAGTTTTCTGCTGGAATTTCCAGGTTCCTCTAAATATATAATCATGTCATCAGCGAACAGGGATAGTTTGAGTTCTTCTTTTCCTATTCGTATCCCTTTAATTTCTTTGGTTTGTCTGATTGCTCTGGCTAGAGTCTCAAGGACGATGTTGAATAGAAGCGGTGAAAGAGGGCATCCCTGCCTTGTTCCAGTTTTTAGGGGGAACGCTTTCAGTTTTTCACCATTTAGAATGATATTAGCCATGGGCTTAGCGTAGATGGCCTTTATAATGTTAAGGAATGTTCCCATTACCCCAATTTTTTCTAGTGTTTTGAGCATGAAGGGATGCTGTATTTTATCAAATGCTTTTTCTGCATCTATTGAAATAATCATGTGATTCTTAACTTTAAGTCTGTTGATATGGTGAATGACATTTATTGATTTCCGAATGTTGAACCAACCTTGCATCCCTGGGATAAAACCCACTTGATCGTGGTGCACTATCCTTTTAATATATATTTGTATGTGATTTGCTAAAATTTTGTTGAGAATTTTTGCATCGATGTTCATTAAGGATATTGGTCTGAAATTTTCTTTCCTCGATGTGTCTCTGTCTGGTTTAGGTATCAGGGTGATATTGGCTTCATAGAACGAGTTTGGTAGGATTCCCTCCTCTTCTATTTCATGGAATAGTTTGAGGAGTATTGGAATGAGCTCTTCTTTAAAGGTTTTGTAGAACTCGGCTGAGAACCCATCTGGTCCTGGACTTTTCTTTGTTGGTATGCTTTTGATGACCTCTTCTATTTCATTGCTTGAAATTGGTTTATTTAAGTTGTGTATGTCCTCCTCGTTCAGTTTAGGTAGTTCATATGTCTCTAGAAATTTGTTGATGTCTTCAAGGTTTTCTGTTTTGTTGGAGTATAGATTTTCGAAATAGCTTCTAATTATGTTTTGTATTTCACTCGTGTCTGTTGTGATGTTTCCTTGTTCATTCCGAATTTTAGTAATTTGAGTTTTCTCCCTCTTTCTCTTTGTTAGTGTGGCTAAGGGTTTATCAATTTTATTTATTTTTTCAAAGAACCAACTATTTATTTTATTAATTTTTCCGATTGTTTCTTTTGTTTCGATTTCGTTGATTTCGGCTCTGATTTTAACTATTTCCTGTCTTCTACTACTTTTGGTATTGGTCTGCTCTTCTTTTTCTAGTGCTTTGAGCTGTAGTGTTAACTCGTTTATTTGTTGATTTCTACTTCTTTTTTTGAATGCACCCCATGAAATAAATCTTCCTCTAAGTACTGCTTTCATAGTGTCCCAGAGATTTTGATATGATGTGTCTTTGTTCTCGTTTACTTCTAAGAATTTTTTTATTTCCCTCCTGATGTCTTCTGTTATCCATTCATCATATAATAGTGTATTATTTAGTCTCCAGGTATTGGAGAAGTTTCTGTTTTTTATTCTGTCATTTATTTCTAGTTTCAATCCATTATGATCTGATAGAGTACAAGGTAGTATCTCTATCTTCTTGTATTTACTAACAGTAGCTTTGTGGCATAAAATATGGTCTATTTTAGAGAAGGATCCATGTGCTGCTGAGAAGAAAGTGTATTCATTCTTTGTTGGATGGTATATTCTATATATGTCCGTTAAGTCTAAATTGCTGATTGTGTTGTTGAGATCTATAGTTTCTTTATTCAATTTTTGTTTGGACGATCTATCCAGTGGTGAGAGAGGTGTGTTAAAATCGCCTACTATTATTGTGTTGTGGTCTATTTGATTTCTGGAATTGAGAAGGATTTGTTTGACGTACGTGGATGAGCCAATGTTCGGGGCATAGATATTTATGATTGTTATGTCTTGCTGATTTATGCTTCCCTTAAGCAGCATGTAATGTCCTTCTTTATCCCTTCTGACTAGTTTTGGTTTGAAGTCCACATTATCTGAGATGAGGATGGATACTCCAGCTTTTTTGCTGTGTCCGTTTGCATGGTATGTTTGTCCCCATCCTTTCACCTTTAGTCTATGGGTGTCTCTTTCTATGAGATGAGTCTCTTGCAGGCAGCATATTGTTGGATTTTTCTTTTTAATCCAATCTGCCAGTCTGTGTCTTTTGATTGATGAATTCAGGGCATTAACATTCAGGGTTATTATTGTGATATGATTTGTATTCCCAGTCAATTGACTCATATTTGTTTTTGACATGATTTGGTTTCTCCTTTATTTGGCTATTCCTTTAGGCTAGCGCCTCCTGTTGCTGATTTGCATCGTTGTTTTTCATCTCTTCCTCATGGAATATTTTGCTGAGAATGTTCTGTAATGCTGGCTTTCTTTTTGTAAATTCCTTTAGCTTTTGTTTATCATGGAAGGATCTTATTTCATCGTCAAATTTGAAGGTAAGTTTTGCTGGGTATAAGATTCTTGGTTGGCATCCATTTTCTTTCAGGGCTTGGTATATGTTGTTCCAGGCCCTTCTAGCTTTTAGGGTCTGGATTGAAAAATCTGCTGATATTCTTATTGGTTTCCCTCTGAATGTAATTTGATTCTTTTCTCTCGCGGCCTTTAAAATTCTGTCTTTATTTTGTATGTTAGGTATTTTCATAATAATGTGCCTTGGTGTGGGTCTGTTGTAATTTTGTATGTTTGGAGTTCTATAAGCCTCTTGTACTTGGTTTTCCATTTCGTTCTTCAGATTTGGGAAATTTTCTGTTATTATTTCATTGAATAGATTGCTCATTCCTTTGGTTTGTTTCTCTAAGCCTTCCTCAATCCCAATAATTCTCAAATTTGGCCTTTTCATGATATCCCATAGTTCTTGGAGATTCTGTTCATGATTTCTTACCATCTTCTCTGTTTGTTCAACTTTGTTTTCAAGGTTAAATATTTTGTCTTCAATGTCTGAGGTTCTGTCTTCCAGGTGTTCTATCCTATTGGTTATGCTTTCTATGGAGTTTTTAACTTGGTTTATTGTTTCCTTCATTTCAAGGATTTCAGTTTGGTTTTTTTTCAGTATCTCTAACTCTTTATTGAAATGATCTCTTGCTTCCCGTATTTGGTCTTTTAACTGTTGATTGGTGCGATCATTTAATGCCTGCATTTGCTCTTTCATCTCCTCCTTCAATGCCTGCATTTGCTCTTTCATCTCCTCATTAGCTTCCCTGATCGTTTTAATTACGTACATTCTGAACTCCCTTTCTGACATTTCTTCTGCTGTGCTGTCATTGGGTTTTATTGATGTAGTATCTAGGTTTGTTTGGGACATTTTCTTCCCTTGTTTTCTCATAATGGTCAGTTGTCAGTGGGACCCTGAGATATTGCAGTTTTCCACTATTGGCTTATAGTGTCCCAGTAGATTTCCAGTGTATCACCTCCCAGCCTTCAGTAGCCTGATGTCTTGGAGGAATCTGATAAAGCAGCTCATCCGAAGAAGACTGCCCCTAGTCCCCTACTGGTTCCACGGTTTGGAACTGGCTCTGTGCGGAAATGCTCTCACTGTGGGCCTGCACCGTGCAGCTGGCCGTGTGGGAAGAGCCCACTGCCGGAGTGTGGAAGACTACCTTGGGAAGACTCAAGCTGCCCTGCCCAGCTCTGCTAAGCCACCTCTATCTGGGCCTGCCACCCGGGCTGAGCTTTACCCAGTGGGCAGACTCACCCGTGGCTCCACTTCAGTCCGAGTCTCTCAATGCCTCCCCTTCTTAACTCCTGGGTTGTGGAGCGACTGGAAGTGCAGTCTCCCTCTAGGCCGCCATCTTGGATCGCCCCGTGAAGAGAGCCCGCAGCCGGAGTGGGCAGAGCCGCCTGAAGAGGTCTCCGGCTGCCCTGCCCTTATCCCTGAGGCTGATTGCAGATCGAGGCACTCCGCTGGTTCTTTGCAGGAGTACACTGCACTGCAGCAGCTCCGGGACTCGGAGCCTGCTCTGTTCAGACAGGCTCTCACTAGCGGGCCAGTTCCGTTCCGAGAACCTGGAGAAGCTGGCTGTGTGGGCGGGGCCCACCGCCGGAGTGCGCAGGACTGCCTGTAGATGACTCTAGCTGCCCTGCCCGGCTCCGATAAGCCACCTCTATCTGGGCCTGCCACCCGGGCCGAGCTTTACCCAGTGGGCAGACTCACCCGTGGCTCCACTTCAGTCCGAGTCTCTCAGTGCCTCCCCTTCTTAACTCCTGGGTTGTGGAGCGACTGGAAGTGCAGTCTCCCTCTAGGCCGCCATCTTGGATCGCCCCGTGGAGAGAGCCCGCAGCTGGAGTGGGCAGAGCCGCCTGAAGAGGTCTCCGGCTGCCCTGCCCTTATCCCTGAGGCTGATTGCAGATCGAGACTCTCCGCTGGTTCTTTGCAGGAGTACACTGCACTGCAGCGGCTCTGGGACTCGGAGCCTGCTCTGTTCAGACAGGCTCTCACTAGCGGGCCAGTTCCGTTCCGAGAACCTGGAGAAGCTGGCTGTGTGAGCGGGGCCCACCGCCGGAGTGCGCAGGACTGCCTGTGGATGACTCTAGCTGCCCTGCCCGGCTCCGATAAGCCACCTCTATCTGGGCCTGCCACCCGGGCCGAGCTTTACCCAGTGGGCAGACTCACCCGTGGCTCCACTTCAGTCCGAGTCTCTCAGTGCCTCCCCTTCTTAACTCCTGGGTTGTGGAGCGACTGGAAGTGCAGTCTCCCTCTAGGCCGCCATCTTGGATCGCCCCGTGGAGAGAGCCCGCAGCTGGAGTGGGCAGAGCCGCCTGAAGAGGTCTCCGGCTGCCCTGCCCTTATCCCTGAGGCTGATTGCAGATCGAGACTCTCCGCTGGTTCTTTGCAGGAGTACACTGCACTGCAGCGGCTCTGGGACTCGGAGCCTGCTCTGTTCAGACAGGCTCTCACTAGCGGGCCAGTTCCGTTCCGAGAACCTGGAGAAGCTGGCTGTGTGAGCGGGGCCCACCGCCGGAGTGCGCAGGACTGCCTGTGGATGACTCTAGCTGCCCTGCCCGGCTCCGATAAGCCACCTCTATCTGGGCCTGCCACCCGGGCCGAGCTTTACCCAGTGGGCAGACTCACCCGTGGCTCCACTTCAGTCCGAGTCTCTCAGTGCCTCCCCTTCTTAACTCCTGGGTTCTGGAGCGACTGGGGGTGCAGTCTCCCTCTAGGCCGCCATCTTGGATCGCCCCGTGGAGAGCATTTCCCTGTTTTAATCTTTGCTTCATGCATACTAGTTTTAAGGAGACTGAGACTGACTATAAATTCCTATGAGTATAGATGTTTACTAGCATTATTATTGTTGTTTCTGTTTTATTTCTCTGTAGTCCTCAAAACTATGCTAAGCAAAAAGTACTCAATTGATACACATTTAACAAACAAGTATTTCTAGAATAATATCTCTCTAATAAAATACATATGAATTTATTTTTTCTGAGTGAATTATAATGTTGATTTTTCTCTTTTATAAATTCATCTCTACACCATGAAAAATATGGCTGGTCTTTGTTTTTCATTTTAATAACAAATAGTATTCCATAGCTTCAGAAATTACCGTATGATAAAATATTATCTGTCATCTCTAATTATTATATTTTGTCTTTGTACTGATACATATTGTTGATCCATACAATAAAAATTTTAATGTGTCATTCAAATTCCATTTCTATAGTCTATAAATAAAAATTTTACTAATTGCCAAAAAGGAAATAAAACATCTACAGGAATAATTCTTAGGTTTCCATTGTCTTGAGTAGAATGAATTTCAGACACCGACGATATTATTTTAACACTTGAAAATATGGCATATCATTAATTAGTCATTTTTTAAAGTAAGATGAAAGGTTTATTCATACTTGCTGTCATAGCCTGAAACATCTGTATGTTCTGTGCACAACAGGTGTTCAATAAATGTTTTGGGTGACTGTCAGTGGTGACTCTTAATGACTTCATAATGAAGTAATTATTCAAGTGTCATGTTAAAGCCCTGTTTCATAGAAACTACATATTGACAATTTTCACTGACATACACTGTTATGTAGACTTCAGTAAAAATAAATTCCTCCTTAAAATATAAGTCTTTAGCTTGAATAAAATTTGCTGATTTGGAACCTCTCCCAATGCTACTATAACAATGAACATAATTAAGTATGCATACCCACAACACAAAAAAAGTCTTATCAAAAGTGTTCAAGTAAAGGATGACAAGGAAATGAATGATTAGTTTTCAAAGTAGTGGCATCTGTTCTGTGAATAATCCAAGGAATGCTTTCCAATTTCCATGCATCAATTCTTTATTCAAAAGAGGGAATTTTTCAAAAGAGACATATGGGACCCAACAAAATGTAGACTATTGTTAAATCAGAATTTCAAGATCCATCTATTATTTACACTCTGCTTATTTAAAAAAATGACTTGAAGCATATCAAATGGATTTGCACTCAAAAATCTCCAATTTTTTTTCTGTTAAAATTATTTTCTTTTGTTTCATATTTCATTTTGTTCAGGTAAAAGTCTATATCTTCAATAGCCAAAAGATAGCAGATGTATCTATTTGCTTTAAAAAAAGAACCCAATATTGACAAATAAAATATTTCAAATTGTTAAAAAGTTGTAATTTCCAGCCTGGGTAAAATGTTAAAATAGCTTTAACACATAAAATAAATATAAATTCAGTGAACTAAATGTGTAATATTGGATGTCAATGGCATTTAAAGATGTGTTGACAATAGTTTATTGTTTTTAAAACATCAACAGTGCCTACATAAAATAAACAGATATTGACATACCTTGTCCAAATTTAGTTGAATAGTAATGTAATAGCTATAATTGGATATTTGAGAACAGCTATTTTTAAACGAGACCTTTCAATCTAACTTAATATGCATTTAAGAACAACTGTCTGTAACATCACAAGATTTTTAAATTAAATGAAATTATAGTCATCTACTTTCTCATTTATATAGAAGCAAATTAAAGTATACAGAGGTTTCAGTTTAATGCATACTAACAATTTTTTGTTGGGAGAATAGTGAATAAAATATGGCTTTCTGATTTGTCAGATAATGCTTCTTCAGTCACTAAAAATGTTTACCAAATCTTGTGATGTGTGGGTGTGTATACATGCAACCATGTATGCACAATGAATGCAGCATAATATGTAAAAATAATAAAGATCCTTTAAATAAGCACTAAAAGCAATTAGAAATTTATGTTTTGAAATTTTATTTATAAAAGCTAATTCAGAAGAAGAAGAGAGATGCAGAATTTTGCTTGTTATCTCTCAAGTTTTTTACTGTGTTAAAAAATATATAACGTAGACCAAAATAAGCAATTTCAATCATTTTAAGAGTACAATTCAGTGATACTAATGACATTCATAATGTGACATAATGATCATAATTATTGTTTTTTATAAAAAGTTTTCATTATCCAAAACAGAAACTCTTTAACCACTATGCAATCATTCTATTGTTCCACTGCCCATCCCCTGGTAAATTCAAATTTTAATTTCTGTTGCTATGAATTTGACTGTTATTGATATTCTCTGCAGTTGAAATCGTACAATATTTATCCATTTGTGTCTGATTTATTTCACTGGGCATAATATTTTCAAAGTTCATCCATGTTGTAGCATGAACCATAACTTCATTATGATGGCTGAGTAAAATTCTTTTGTATATATTGACCACATCTTATGTATTCATTCAACTGTTAATGGACAGTTTTGTTGTTTCCATGTTTTGACTATTGCCTTGATTGTCTGTGTGTTGAGATTACTAATAGATCTTTTATATATTATTTATCTTAGCATAGCATTAATTTTTAATTGTATTATTGATTAATTAGGCATTTGAGAAGAAAGCTATTTCAAGTATGATAATTATTGATGCAAAAACAAAAGCTAATATTGGAACTTTTAGATCTCCTTAATTTTTTTTTTCCTCTTCAGGATACCCTTATGTTTTAAACCAAATGCTATGACATATTGGAATATGGTCAGTTACAGAGAATAGATGCCTAGCTGAAAGTTAGAATTTTCTGCCTACAAAACTTTCTCTCTTTCCTTAAACATTGATAAAATTATTTATTAATGATCTTCTATATTTTCTATACTGAATTAATGAGCACTTTGCAATATATAAATATAAAACACTTGAAGAGACTTATTTACACTAAAACCAGAAATGATAGTCAGATTTATACCACAGTGCATTGGAGAAAGAGCATTCAAATACTATCAAAAGGAGAATAAAGAAATTTAAGTTGAAATTAACCTTTCTGTTTAAACTATTTCATTTTTTTCATAAATTATTGCAATTTTCTTTCATACAATTTCTATTTTAAGGGGATCAAAAGGAAAACAATTCCAAAGCACCTAAATATTTCATCTTCTACTAACTTGTTACCTATACATAATATATTGGATTTATTTGTTTTAATATTTACATATTACATGTGTTTGGAATTGTTTCAAAATTGAAATGTTGAATTTTAACCTTTTTTTTTTTATTCAGATGAATTCAAGTTCTTCATGAAAAGGCTACCCATGAATTATTTCCTCAACACATCAACTATAATGCACTTGTGGACAATGGATTCTAATTTTCAGCGTCGCTATGAGCAACTGGAAAACAGCATGAAGCAACTTTTCCTCAAGGCGCAGAAAATTGTACACAAGCTCTTTAGCCTCAGCAAGAGGTGTCATAAACAACCGCTCATCAGCCTGCCGAGACAAAGGTAAGACATGGCAATGTAGGCAACTGAAGGTATTGTTTCCACAGAGCTCTCTTTATTTTTGTCAATGCAGTTGTGATAATATCACAGTTATTTGTGTTATTAGAGATAATTTGAAAACAGCATATTCTCTTAAGTCTCAAAATAATAAATTGAAGTAATTTTCCAAAAAAATAGGGAACACATATGCTAACAGTAGGGAACACATATGCTAACTCTCCTTTTGTTTTCTTTAATTATCATAATCAAGAAATATTCTAACTTACTACACATGGTAGTCAAACTGGAACAGAAAAACACAAAGTCCTAGAGTTAATTGTAAGCCCTAGAGTACAAACTGAAATTCTTCTTTATATAATTTTCAACTAAAATAATTCAAGGTTTAATTTCTATGATCAAGGTTTAGAAAACCATGACTATCATTCTTCAGCAACTTCTGAAAATTATTGTGAATGTTGCTAACATTGCAGATGAATAATGACAGACTATTAAAATATGTATGTCTGATCTGATTTGGGAAAACACATTTTAGGTTTGTGACTTTAAGATCTACTGAAAAATAAGTGTAATAAAAAGTTGTACCTTATCCATTGGATGTCTAGTTAAAAAATGCATGAATAACAAAAGCTACAAGAAAAAAATAGAGAACAGTACCATAAAATGATACATTTGTATTAGTATTTCTGCTTTATAACCTTTATATATATATATATATATATATATTTTTTTTTTTTTTTCTTTCGTGGTACTGGGATTGAACCCAGGGCCTGTGCTTGTGAGGAAAGTACTCTACCAAATGAGCTATATCCTCAGCTCATAACCTTAATATTTTGACATGATGTTTAAATACTTAATATTTATTTCAGTAAAAAACTGATTAATATTCTGTTAAAATTTTAAATTAAAAATAATTCATTGGCATTTTTTCATTGTTTCATTTGAATTTTAATGTACTCAAAATTTCTGCCATCATCTCCATAACCTAAGTTGAGGATATTTTCCTTTTCCCCTACCCCACAAACTAAATAGCAACTAGAAATTACTACTCACAATCCCCCAGCTATCCCTAGACTATCTATTTGCATAATTTGCTATTTGTCTCAATAGATTTGTCCGTTCTAAACATTTTATGTAATGGGATCATGCAATATGTGATCTTTTGTGACTGACTTCTTTTACTTGACATAGTGCTTGCAGGTACATCAATGCTATAACATCAGTAGTATGCATGTCCTACATGTTGTTTATCCATTCATCATTTGATGGACTTTTAAGTTGCTCTACTTTGAAGTACTGTGAATTATGTTTCCGTACATTCTTTGTGGATATGGGTTATCAATTCCCTTTGGTATATACTGAAGTGGGGGATTGCTGAGTCAGACAGTAATTCTATATTTAATGTTTTTTTAGGAGCTGCAAAACTGTTTTACAAAATGACTCTACCATTTTATATTTCCAAAAGTCATGAATAACAATTGCAATCACTCATCTTCACCAACACTTTTCTGTCCTTTTGATTATAGCCATCTAAGTATGTGTGAAGTGTCATCTTGTGGGTTTGATTTACATTGGAGTTTTGACTAACAATGTTGAACATCTGTTTATGTACTTATTGTATATTTTTCTGAACAAATGTCTATTCTAATCCTTCACATACTTCTAAATTGTTTATTACTAAGTCATGAGTATTTCATATATACTTAATGCCAGTGCCTAAACAGTAGTCTATGTGATATACAAATATTCCTTTCCACTCTCTGGAATGTGCTTTTATTTTCCTGGACAGATATATGTCCCTCCTCGCACCACCACACACACATATACACTGTCAATCAGTCTAAGTATTTGGTCAAATTTCTTGATATTTTCAAAAAACTTTTATTTTTTTTAATATTTTTAATTTGTCTCTATTTGACTTTTCCATTCTAATCATTCTTTATTTCTTTTTTGGTTTTAGTATGATTTCCCTTTTCTATTTTCTTAGAGTGAAAAGCCAGACTATTAATTTGAGAAGCTTTACCTTTAATGTAGGCATTCACAGCAATAAATTTCCCTCACAGGACTGCTATAAGTTTTGTTATTTTAAAGCATGTCATAATTTTTTTTTTAATTTTCTTTATGAAGAAGACATTTCACTATGTCTCTCTGTATGCCCTTCAGAACATTTTCTAATTAGGAATTGTAGGTAGAGGAAGACACTGCTATTTGATTATGATGAACTTAATGCTTTATGTGTGTGAGTTAAAAATAGTTTTAAAATTACTGAAATAGATAATTTTACCCCAAATAGGAAATGTAAGAAAATGAAGTGAACAAGGAAATAAATTGCTGAGTCTGGTTATAAATGTGTTGACTTCAGGGTTTTATTTAACAAATGTAACTAAAACTGAATATATACATGTAAATATAGATTTGTCTATCTACGTAGCTATTTGAAGCACAGGAAAGATTTGGAATAGTGGGGTGACAATCACAGTATATACAAATGAAGGAAATCTGAGTGTAACACCATAGTAAAGTAAGTAGATAGAATCTTCAGATATACATAAGAAGTGAATAGAGAAACAAATTGCAAACAATACAGTATATCATAGAAGCTATGTTAATTTTTAATTGGAAATACAAATATGTTGTAATTGTACAAGATTTTAAAGGAAAATATGGAAAGTTGAAATTAAATAAAAGTTGGGTATGTGCAAAATAAATGAGTAGGATAAGATAAAGATGTATTATTTGGAGCAGAATTTAGTAGAGTTGAGATAAATCTGTTTTCTAAAACTTCTAAAATAAATGTCAAGATAGACATAGCCATTTCTTGACTTTCTTTTTTTTAATATTTCCAACAACATACATATGTTGGCTGTCACTCATCACACACACAAAACATTGTCAACTTTTTTGTTGTATGAACAATTTTACTTAATTTGAATATTTTTCCATCAGTTTCTTTTTTACTACCAATATGAAATTTTGTTTCTATTTCTTGTGTTTTTTTCCCCAATTTCAGTAGAATAAAATGAAATACCAAAAGGAAAACAAAATATATGTATTATATTAGTGGAGTAAAGTATAAAAAGGAGGTTGAATATGGGTACAGGATGTTTTTAGAAATATTTGAAAGAGAAGCAGATGAACAATATCAATAATTCACTTGCATTGGAAATTCTATTTTTTTATCCTGCATATATGGAATTTTTTCCTCAGCCTTTCTCTGAAATTTTTCCCATCCTAGGCATGTTCTTTCTGTTTTTGATATTCTAAAATATTGATAAATTAGCATGAACAAACAAAATGAGACTTGCAAATAACATTTTCACTAATAAGATGTTTTCTTCACAGTTGGTGGACAGGTTGAAATCACCCTTCATAAAGTAGAGTGTAGTTCTTCCTTTTTAATAAAACTTGACACCCATATTAAGCTCATCACTGTTGCTCTTAGGAATTCATGTGAAAAATATGTTTTCATACTTGAGTAAACTCTGAAGCCTCTGATAATCTGATTTCCTTGAAGAAGTCATTTTTGTTGCTATTCTAACACATTTCAATATTAATTTGATTAATAATCAGTATTTACAGAAATTATTGAAAATAAAGATCCATGAACATCCCCATAATGTTAACTCAACTACACTAATCTGTACTATCAGAGGGCAGCAAGAATCCATGCATGTATTACATTTAATGATGTGTTGGTAAAGGTTTATCAACCAGCATTCTAGGAGAACAGAAGCATTTGCCATTTTGGGTCGTGTAAACTTTACAATCATGTTCAATATCTAGTTACCAAAATGCTGTCACTGAAAAGAGTTGTTTGTAGGGCATGCACAATTGGCTCACCTGATCCAGTACATTTAAGCTGCAGTAAATAAATAACAATTGATTAAAACATTTTAATGCAGCTATTTCTTCTTCATTAACAAAAGAAAGTGAGATATGATTGACTTTCTAGCATCACAGACAATAATGAGTTCTGCCATCATCTAATAACTGTATTACACACTCCCTATATATACTCTAAAATAGAGGTCAACAAACTTGTTTTTGTATCAACCAACATGATTGTTTTTCATATTTTAAGTCACTGAAAAATAATCAAAGAGATAGCAATATTTTTGGTTGATGGAAATTATAAGAAGATCAAATTTGAATGCACGTAAATAAAACAATCACTGCTCTATGTTTACACATTGCCCATCGACACTTATACACTCTAATATCTAGAAGTTGCCACAGAAAGATGATGTGGTCCTTCTGGCCTACTATATTTTCTTTCTTCCTCTTTAAAGAGTCTACCAATAACTACTCTATCATAATATGTACTTTATCATTTAAAAATATATTCATGAGTATTCATATATCATTGATGTATTTTAAATTACAAATATATTTTATATTACAAACAATATTTTTAATAATTTTCATTCTCCATCCATATGGACATTTTACACAATCAGATTGTTCAATTCTGAATCCTGAGTATTATGGCAGTGATACCAATTGTTTATTAACAATTTCTGTATGTGTGTGTATATGTGTGTGTATATATAAACATAACTTCTATAGGAATGATCTAAAATCACATTACATCAAATGGATTTTTATTCAAAAGGCATTTGGAATTGATATTCAAATACAGAATGAATCATTTAGCATATCTCAAGCTTTTTGGCTTCTTGATCCTTTTATAGTCCTAAAAATCATTGAGCTATCTGAAAGATTTTGTATATGGGATATATAAATACTTGTATGGATGGATATATGGATAGTATACATACATATTTATATTTACAAGTACCATAACAAAAATTAAAACTTAGAGATGTTTAAATGTTATCTGTTAATACAATTTAAAATAAAAAGTTCATTATTTGCTGATATATTTAATGCTTAAGTTTGATTTTTGCACATTTCCTTAACACTGTACTTTTGATAGATAAATTCTCATAGCTACTTTTGAATACAGTCATTACAATCTGTAGTTTGTAGCCTAAGTTTTTTGTTGAAGAGGTGAGTTTATAAGCCTTTTCAGATAATTATGAATATTATTATTTGATACTATAGTGAAACTCAACAGGTAGAAGTTGTGATATAAAATCTAAATTATACAAGTAACATTTTGAAATCAGTTTTACCAAATTTGTTAGTCTCTACCTTGTTCTCTGGATGGATTTTCTACTAGTAAACAAACCACCCACTAGTCATTTGGGAAATATTTGTCCCCTTAATTATGAAATATTCCAAATGATGACACTCATTATTATACAATGACAAAAGATCTCATCCCTTAGTATCATTAGTGAATGTAAGAGTTTTCTGCCTTAAGAAGCTGTCAGGCTCATAATAGAAGATACAAATTTTCCAATTATTTCACTTAAAAGCCAGAATTTATTATTGGCATTAAATATGTCAATTGATTTTTCTTATAGTGATTATTTCATTTATTTTAATTTTAATACTAAATGTACCATAAATTCAAGTTCAAATAACCACAGTTGTTCTGTTATATTATGTCACACAAAATGAAAAATGTATGCTATGGGAAAGTGGCTATCTCAGCTTGTAAGAAACAATTGCTCAAGTGCCTTTCTTCAAGGGAACTATTATAGCTCTTTGTAGAGCACAGGTATCTTCTTTATGTGTTCTGTTTTGGCATACAGATCTATACCAAAGATTGAGATAGACTAAACTTAGTTTTATCACTTCATTAAGAACATTCTTAAAACTTCATATTTTATTAGAATGCTTCAATAAAAAAATATATATATATACTTAGTACTGCAGTTTTATAAAACTTCCTTCAACACTAGTTTACCCACTATTGCTTTTAGAATAATAAGTGCAAATATCAACATGATGCAAAAGAAAAATAACATCTTGTTATATCTATGAAAATCATGTTTGCCTTGTGCCTTCCTACTAGGATCTTGTCTCCTTTCCCCACCTTCCACCCACTTACACACATGGCTACGTTGTTTATTTTTAGAGAATGATGCCTTCCTTATAAGGACTTAAAAACCAAATGATAAATCCTTCTTCCCTTACATCATGCCCTCTTTTAATAAAACAATCATAATCCATTTACTTGAATAGCGTAATCCTAACTCTTTTTGAGAACATCATGCTTGCAGAATTCCTTTGCACCTAGAATAAATACATATCTAATTGTATTGAAGTGGACATAATGAAAGGGATGTATGAAAGTTTTCAATTGGGTCCTTCAAAGATTAAGCATACATATCATCTCTCTTCTTTCCTTGCCTAGACAAAATACAAATATGATAACTGGAACTGAGACTTATGATGTGAAGAAAATTATGAACGTTAGAGCCAATTTCTTTGAAACCATCGCATTAGTACCACATTGTTTATATTTGTACTGTTACCTCAGAGAATAATAAAATTTCATTTTGTCTAAGTCACTATTATTTGGCTTATATTACTACAACCAAACTTGCATTCAACTAATAAAAGAACTTTACCTGAAATGGCCTCTAAATTCTTTAATATTACAGACTCTGTGATTTAATTAAAAATAGCATTTATATATTAACATAAGGGACTTCTGAGAGCAATTTTACATGAAACTATATGAGTTGTTAGGATATTAATTTTCCTTACAGTTCTATTGTATAAAATAAT
Source organism: Sciurus carolinensis (assembly GCF_902686445.1). NCBI lineage: Eukaryota > Metazoa > Chordata > Mammalia > Rodentia > Sciuridae > Sciurus > Sciurus carolinensis. The sequence continues at coordinate 96,837,649 of NC_062224.1, forward strand.
ATTTAGTTATTATTTTTTAGTTCCAGCCACTCCATGGTATATTCTAAATAATGAACAACAAATTTAAAGACTTTAATATTTAGATATTTTCAGCTTGTTATCGAGAAATTTAAATCATACAGCAGTGATAAAGTACCTAGTACACGGAAAGGTCTTAAATAATTATTTTCTATTCCAAAACACAAAACTCCATTTCTCATGTTTAGATAATTTTTCATACATTATTTAATTTTCTGCAATGTGTTTTTTATGAGTTTCTTACTCAATATTTGTAATATGAATAATGGCATAAAAGCTATAAAAAACATACTGTTGCTTGTACAGTAGACTTGTAGACTAGATTCTAATTCCAAGCAGTCAGGGGGACAAACTTGCCTAGGAGAGCAGAAAAAGGAAAAAAGAGGGTGAGTGTTGTACTCTGTCCTTGGTACCTCTAAATAGATTTCAAAATAGGCAAAATTTGTTCTTTCATTTATGGCATGTCTCCACACTCAGTTTATGGTGTAGCCTAAACTTTAGGACCAAGGCTTTAAAACGTGCTAAGCCCTTCACTGTAATATTCCTACTTTGACCTTCTGTTCTACAATCCTTCCATGATCTTTTACTTTATTAACTATTTGATAGCTGTTAGTTGGAATTATCTTTAATTCATACTCGAGTATAAAAACTATTTGTAATTTTAAAATATATTATGTGTTAACCATAACAGTAGTTAATATGAGGAATTTTAGGCAAGGCAAAACATAAAACATAATACTGTAGTATTATAGTGTTGTGTCTGTAGTGTAGTGTTTTGCTCATGGATAGAAGATTTTGTATAGCAACCAAATAATTTGCAACCTTAACACTTTGTGCGGCAAACCCTGTACCCAGCCCACAATACACACAAGAAAGTTGTCCAGAGCTAACTTGATAGAGGAATCTTTTGTTAGATAACTGAGTGTTATAATACAACAAAGTTAAAAGTCTTGTTTCTGTTTGGAAATTCTGTGATCTGGTGTGTGTGTGTGTGCACACACACTTGTGCATGCATGCCCACGCACAGCATAATAGTACAAAATAACAGATCATCATCTCATTAGACACAAATAGTAACCCTGAAGCATTGTCTTATTCTCTCTCTAAATTTAAGCATTCTGTCATTTTAGGAGAAGGAAACTAAAAGTCAAAAAGAATGGTTTTGAACATAATACATTTTCCAAATAAAAAAGATATGGTCCTTTTGTATTCACATAATTAACTATGCAAATGTCATTTCAACACCTCCTACCATGTCTTCTTCATACTAAACAATCTTCTAAGATTCAGTGTCACCTCTAAACACTTCCCCATCCTCCTAAGTTAATGGAGTAGCTGGCCAAACTCATCAGATTTTATTTACAGGAGAAATGAGGGCAGAAACAATACAGAAGACAGCTCCAGACTACTCTCCTAATATTTTTGCTTACCTCCTTGAAAGAAAACAAATGTATATTTAGGATAATCTTGGAAATAAAGTCTATAATGATTAAGGACAAGAACCCTCCCTTTCCCAGAATATTTTAAAGTGAGAAATAATTGTTTGAGCACCCAGAATTACTTTCCTTTTGATAATGACTATAGGTCCTTGCCAAAAAGGGTTCTGTAATCAATCTTAACTTTCTCTTCAGTGAGGACTGATGATTTTCCTTTATTATATTCCACTAAATATCTTGGAAAATATTAATGCCTGTTTTTTAAATACGTAAACACATATTGAGTTAGTCAGCTTGTGTTGCTGTAACCAAAAGGTCACAGGAGAATAACTTAGAGGAGGAAAGGTTTATCTGGGTTCATGGTTGGCTGTCTCGACTGCGCTGGGCCCAGGACAGAACATCATGGCAGAAGGGCACGGTAAGGGAAAGGTGGTCGCTTCATAGCAGACAGAAAGTAAGCTGACTGGGATAAAATATGAAAACCAAATGCCCCTAAAGATCTACTTCCTCTAGCCACATCCTACCTGTATACATTTATCATCCAGTACAGTAGTCCTGTTTCAAATTGTTAATCCATCAAATGGGTTAATCCACAGATTAGAGTCTAGCTTTCATAATCCAATCATGAGCTTTCAGGGGACACCTCATATCTAAACCATAATAACTTACTTCTTCTCCCCCTCCCCCCCAAAAAAAGGAGTCACACTCAGGCACATATGGAGGCTTAGTTATAAATGATAAAGTTTTCTTGGAAATCTATGATGCTTACATGTAAAATAGTGGAATCTATCATTTTAAAATTAGGAAAAAAAATAGCTATATTTATTTGAACAAGGAATTTCTAATACAAAAATTCTTCCTAAAATCCTATTAACTTCCAAAAATATATACTCAGGAAGCGGAGTCCGGTTGTTATTCTTTATCTAAATTCTCAGATTCTGGAATTGTACTTTAGTACATAGGTTACCATAAAATATTTGATTGTTATCTTGAACTGAAAATGATTTTTCAAGACCTTTATTTTATCAATGCTTTAGTTGTTTTCTTAATGCTGGATACCAATTCTTGGCAAATGATTCTTTTAATTACATTCTCAGTCAGACCCAGAGACCATGGTACCACATGCTTGTAAAAGCTATAACTCAATGTAGGTCTGAAAATTAAGTGTTGATTCATTACTAAAACATATTTTGTCACTTTTCTTTTTTATAACCTTCAGTTCTGTAATTTTCATTCCAATATTCTGCCTGAAAGAGACAGGGTTACTTTAAGTGCAACTCTTCCTTTCATTGTTAATTGGTACATGAAATTACATCTTAGAGGAAAATAATATGGAGTATAAGGAAGTAAACTGATATCATATTAACCATCAGTGGTTTGTATGTGAGCCACGAAGCATGAATCCATACTGTGTAGATCTGAGGACAGTAAATTTCTACACAGTCTGTAATATTACTGACAATAAAATCTTTATATATTGAAATACTTCCAAATAATTCTTTTTATGATTTAGAAGAAACCCTTTAAATCTCCCAAATAAAGAAGAAGCTGCGGATCATGTATTCTAACCATGTGGGGGTTTCATTATCTCAAAACAGACTCCCATGTTATGTACTGGAATTATGTTATCCATGACTTTTTCTCCTGCGCATTCCCCACTAAAATATTGTGGCAGAGAAAAACACATGTTGTTGGGAGTGACCTGACCAATGAGATTAAAATAGAATTTTAAATCTCTTGTTCTTTGAAAATATAATAGCATATTTATAAAAAAGTATTAACTCAAAGTTTTTTCTCATATGAAATGCCCTTTTTTAATCAGTTTTAATATGAAGGCTATTATAGTCTTCAGTATATATGGATAAAATCGGTTATATAATAAAAAAATTATCACTGATAGTTATATACATAAGTATATAGATAAAATAATGTTTGTCCTAAACTCCTTCCCATCTTAAATGGTAGTTCTGATGAAAAATAATATAATGTTATTTCAAAAGCCAAAATCATGTTGATCTTTCAAATAATTCCTTTTTCCAAACTCTCTCATGATTCAGTGACAAAAATCTTATTTGAGTTTAATTTGTAATCAATCTAATGCTTATTTTAACACCATTTAGATAAAGTGTGAAATCTCTAATTCTCATATTATAGTTTATAATTCTCATGCAAGATACAAAAAAGTACAAAAATAAGCTTCCTTTACCCTTTCAGCATCACTTCATTACTTGTAGGTATGTATCTGTAAACACACACATACGGCCAAGTCATTTCAAAGACATATGATTCAAATCAATTATTTTTCCTTGAGTTTTAAACCAAGACTCTATTTTCTAAAGGCAAATGGCTTCATGAATCAGGAAGATAAAAACCAAATATTACCAAGATACATGTGACCACAAATCCCTAGCCCTGATTAAAAAAATGTCTTTGAAGCACTTCTTTTAAGGCAGCCACCACAAGTTATAAAGTGAGTGAATACATTTCAAAAATCAATGCCAATTGAAATAAAAATCCTCTATCTCACAATCTTCATGCACTTCAGACAGCAACAAATAGAACAGCACAAAAGAACATTGATGTGACAAAAGAACATAGGAGAAAATGAAGGTCAGCTTGTTGTGGTTGTTCTATTAAACCCAGCAGGAAGACTTCATGTAGGCTTCTCAAAGGAAACAAAAAAGATCAAGTCTGAGGTAATACCTTTTATTGAACTGAAATAAAATTAGTTCACAAAAACAGGAAGGTAAGCTATAAACAAATCCCAAAACAAAATAGTAAGAATAAGAAAGTTTACCAATTTTAAGGTAAATTTATATATATGTATGTATGTGTGTATGTATATGTGTGTGTAATATATTCCACTATGTTTTTCTAAATGCACACAAATATATACACCCCTCAGCTACATATTAAAATATAAGAACAACACACGATTATGATCTAAACACATGATTTTTCTTTCATAACCTCCTCTAAACTCCCTTTAAAATGAATCAAATTTAAAATGATATCACTATCTGAAGTTATTAAGCTATTCAATCAATATGCAGAAATGTGTAGAGAACTTTTGAAAAATATGCTATGGAAAACAGAATGAAAGAAAAGCTTAATTCACAATTTATCAATGACATAGAGGAAACATTCAATGGAACCATCTATATCCCTTGATGAGGAGCCAGAGACATGGCATGATAAGAAGTGATAATTTTGTTGACTCCTTCATGAGACCTGTCAGGGTTCATTAGGATTAACTAACATGTATTTAGCACAGACTATATGTCAAACACTGTTACAAACACTTTCCCTGTTTTTCTCATTTAGTAGAATGTCACAAGGTGGGTAATATCATTACACTATTGAGGACACTGAAGTTTAGATAATTTTAACAATTTGCCCAGGATTAATCAGCTAGTTATAGCAAAGTTAAGATCCTCACTTGATCTAGCTGCAGAGTTTGGATTCTCAGTCATTACACCATGGCCCTTCCCAGGTTTACCAGGTTTGCTAGACAAGGGATCTTAGGTCCTTCTAACCCTTCATCACTTTGAGGTTGAGAGGCTGTTGAATTCATGAAAACAAATTGAGTCATGGAATGGAATAATCAATAAACATGTAAGTGTTTGAGGAGAAAAACAGGGAAACTAAATTTAAAACTGAAATAGATGAAGTAGAATGTTAAAGAAAGATGAAATGGTTTATCCAAACAAAATAATAGCTACTGACCAAGTACTATAATGTGGGGATATAATTTATACATAAAGATCTAAGGTTCAGAAAGGTGGATAATAAAGATACAATACTCATAACATAATTTCTATAAGGAGAAAACTTAGAGAAGAAGAAAAGAGAAAGAAACCGAGAAAAACGGAAAGAGAAAGAGAGAAAGTGCACTTTGGAAGATATGATTCAGATGAAAAGAAACTGGGCACCAAGCAAAATTGATGGAAAAGAATTACATTGTGTATTGTTTTTTCATTTAATCTCAATGATTTTTAATTAGTCTATTGCACTTTTTTCTAGTGCACTGTTTTGGTCAACTCTTTGCTTCTGTGACCAAAAGACCTGACAAGAAAAATTAGAGGAGGAAATATTTGGGGCTCAATATTTGGGGTCTCAGTCTGTAGATGGCCAACTCTATTGCTCTGTGCCAGAGATGATGCACAACATCATGGAGGAAGGGTGTTGTGACCAAGGAAAGCAATTCAGAGCATGACAATTAGAAAGCAGGGAGAGACTAAGCTTGACTCACGAGGGACAAAATATATACCCCAAAGCACACACCCCAGGGACTTACCTCCTTCAGCCACACACTACCTGCCTACAGTTATCTCCCAGTTAATCCATTGAACTGGATTAATGTCCTGATTGGGTTAAGGCTATCATAACCCGATCATTACACCTCTATACTTTTTTGCAGTGTCTTTCACATGTGCTTTTGGGGTACTCTTCATATCTAAACCATAACATTCACCAAGGAGTTTAAACTTTGGGCAGATTTTGAGAGTTCATTTATTGTGCGCATTGGTACAAAGGAAAAGACAGACATTGTGCTTCAACAACTTCATTATTCCTGACTGGCTCCAGGGTCAACATGTACAGCATTTGCTCATCACAAATCCAAGTTTTTTCTCAGGGTGGGAGTAAATAAAGGAAGACACGAGCAGTGACTTGTCCTGGACTACAGTTTAGCTTCTTCAATTCCTACTTTTTTGTCTTGAGGGAGAACCAGAAGAAAAGAGAAAGCCATAAGAATACAAGCAGATGTTATTATTTGTTTTATGATTATAGAAATCAAGTGAGCTATATACTGTCAAGGACAGAATACAAACACACCAATTGTGAGGTTAGAATTAATTTCCTGATATGAAAAATGTTCTTTTTTCCTTAAGTAGAGATTAAAATGTTTTCTGTTATAATAATCTAGTAGGGTTACATATTCTAAGTGAAATTTTTGAAGTGCAAATTTTGACGATAAAATTCTTGCCTTATTGGAAATTAAGAGATCTACACCTAGTTAATCCTCGTATCAAAGAAAACCCAAAGGGAAATTTCAAGCTCTAGATAAAGTAATTAAGGAGAATAATTTAATAATAATACCTTTGAGAACAAAACAAATTCCAGAATTGAAGCAAAATTTGTGATTTTAAATACCTTAATCAGGGAGAAAGAATACAATATGTGATTATTTTCATTATTATTTTTGATAGTGCATTTTAATCATACTGAACAGTGGATTTCATTCTGTCATCTTAGTAATTTATGTGACATATTTTGACTATTTCTATCCCACCATTACCTAATCTTACCCTCCTCTCCACTAATAGTTTCCCTTCTACAAAACTAAAATTATTTGGAGCTTATAAACTTTTATTCTTTCACTCAAAAATGTGTAATGTCATTAATAGGCATAGGAGGTGCATCAGCTGTATGTATGTGTGTGTGTGTGTGAGTGTGTGTGTGTGTGTGAACGTATGTACTAGAAAGTGGAGTTAAAGACATTAAACAAAAAACTTATGCATTGTTTTAGAAAGAGGTAAAAGTTATAACAAAAAATAAACCTATAATAATAAGATATGGAATGCCAGGGATGGAGTGTGTGTGTGTGTGTGTTTGTGTGTGGTGTGTGTGTGTGTGTGTGTGTGTGTGTGTTTGAATTAAATTTATTTTAACTGAAACATAAAAACATAAAGATTGTGCATATTAACCTCTTAATAACACTATATTTTGATACAAGTTTACATTGTGGTAAAGTTTAAATTCATTATTTTATAATGTTGAAAACTTTCAAAGCCTTTCTAGCTTTTTGAAATGTACAATGCATTATGGTTATCCATATACTATGCAGTAGCACATCAGCACTTCTTGAATCTAACTGTAACTTCCTGCTTATCCTGTCCTCACCCTTCTTTCTTCCCTACTCTCCTCACTCTGTGTCTTCTAGAAACCAAACATTCTCTCAACTTCTGTGAGATTCCATATGTGAGATCATGTGGTACTTGTTTTTGTGTACCTGGTTTATTTCACTCAACACAATGATTCTCAGTTCCATTCATGTTTTCACAAATGACAAGACTGCATTCTTTTTTGACTGAATAGCATTCTACTGCTTATATGTGCCCCATTTTCTTCATTTGTTCATTAGCCAATGGACAATCTTCTTGTTCCCATTCCTTGGCGATTGAGAATAAACATGGAGTACAGATTTCTCTTTGACATATTCATTTCATCTTCTTTAGATATACACCCAGAAATGGAATTGCTGAATCCTACACATATTACAAGCCAAGACTTTAAAGAGATGAGGAGACACTAATCCATATGCATAATGGGGGAGAGAGAATAGCATCTTCATTAAGGACTAGATTCCTCATAGAGTGTATCAAGATAGGAAGTGGGATCAGAAAGGTTCAACAGGTTACAGAGAAAGGACATAAAATACCCACTTTGAAAACTATCAAGATAAGATGGATTTCACAGATAAAATTTTTCTTAATATTTAAAAGGGCAGAAATGTTCTTTAAATTATTTTTCAGGCTATAAGGAACTATGGGAGGCAATTTGTTTTTATAAAGCCAATATAACTTCAATCTGAAAAAAATAAATCATATAAAAATGGAATCCAAAAGTGACTATGTTTAATTTTTAAAATTTCATTACCAAAGAATAAAGTATCGTATTCAAAGTCAAATGACACATAAAGGACAGGCTGTGACATCTTGGATGGCACTTTCAGGTAAACTACCTGTTTTAGGGACTGGTAATTCTAAATTTTATGGGAGAGTTAGCACTTGATAAAGAGATATTACCTACTAACTTGACATTTGACTAGAATGGCCTAAAATAGTCACGGGTATATGTCAGTAGTTACATCAGTTAGATCTAGAACATAGTGGCATAGTAGGGTGTCCATTCTGTTATGCTGAGCATTCATTCTGGTGGTTTGTTTTTCATTTGGTAGTATTCATTAAATATTTAAATATTTTCAATTTCTACTATAGTGCATAGTACAAAAATGTACTATGGTTAGCAGAAGAAAACCTCAGCGTTAGGATACTGTTGGTTGAAGCCACAGTGGATTTAAAGATGAATATACTTAATGTTTTAAATTTAATTGCCAAAAAATAAAGTATCTTATTGGAAGTGAAATGTCATTACTACCATTGCTCGTATATTCTTAAAGGAATACTGGTCCCATAGGAGCAAGAGGTCAAGGTATTCCCTCAGTCTTTTTTGGGAAAAGGTGAAACTGCTTTCTAAATTTGAGCTGGAAGGCTTGACTTCAGAGTATCTCCACTGGTGAGCTAGTTTCCCTCTCCTTTCAGAAACAGAAGAACATCACATTTTATTCATCTGTTCCCATCTGTCTTCCCCTCTATTTTATTATTTAGTTAACCGAACTAAACTGAGGGTTTTATGGATTTGAATACTAGTGATCACAGGGTGCTAAAGGTAGTTTGACATGAGGCTGAACAGTCTGTGCTCCAAGAAGCAAAAAGCTTTGGAAAGATAACCAAGCTAGCCAAACAGGCTCCGCATCTTTTATCTTCCTCCATCTCAAGCTGAGGTACATTTCCATGGTTTGTTTCATACATTTGAAAGATTTTTTTTTCTTTAAGAAGCACCAAATCTATACAATATATTAATAGTTCAGTTGCAAAATTTGCACAAGAGAACAAAAAAGTTGACATTTGATATTTTCATTAGTAAAATATATTGGGTATCAGTCTTCACGGGTTAATACATTTAAATTGAAAGACCTATGAAAAGCAGGCCTCATTTAAAGAAACATGGCATTTAAATGCTAAAGCGAAGGGATTCTTTGAAGAGTATTTATAAGGGAGTCAGTGTATCATTCTGCACCTGTTGTTATAAGGAGGTACAACTGTTCAAGTTCCAGATTGAATTGGCTTCAAAGATTTAAAAAGAAAAAAAAATAGCCTCTCTGTTTGTAAGTTTTTCCTCTCTTGTGAATAGAGATTTGTCTTTTTCAAGGGAGGAGTGGCAGACTATTGGGGCATTCTCTGCAGGCAGCACCTGTGAAACTTGGCAAACTTGAGGGTCTTAAGCTGCTGGTATGAATAGCATTGCACTGAGAGTAAAGAGGCCACCAGTACTTTCTGATGAATGAAACCGTGGAATGCTAATTTTGGAATCTGAATTGTGTGGCTAGTTCAACGTTTAAGTGTTGTTTTGAAATAGAGTTCATTTCATCTCACCAAGTTTGAAAACATGTCCTCTGGCATTAATTTCGGCTTTTTATTTTATGAATGGTTTGTTTTGATGTTGAGGAAATGCATCAAAATTAGGTTACGATTCATCCCAAATTTCTGGTTTTAGGAAATAAGATTAACCACTTGTTGAACATTAGTTTTTACACTTTTGATAGAATCAGTGGTTAACAATAGGTTTATGGACATAAAGACAGATCTCTGTGTGTCATATTGTTACACAATGTGATTAGGTAAATAGGCATTCCAGATAAATTACTTTTGCGTGGCCAATGATCCCATTTGCCAACAGTAAACATATAAAATTGATGATAGTATCACATCATCAATGTGATAGGAAATGTATAGATTCTCTCCTTTTAATCTCTTCAAGACTCTTTATATTTAGACCAACAATACAGTATATTTGAAAGAGAAATCAAAATGTTTCTGATCATTAATGAAACATATTTGCATAGGGTTACCTTCAGCAAAAACAGTATTTGAAAGAAATAAAGCTGAAATTAAAAAGGGTCATGGTGATGTAGAACAAAATCGAAAATTCTCAAATCAATACACCCTGACTGTTCTTTTCCTAAAATGTTTTTTATCTTATTTCCTGTGCTTATTTGCTAGAAACTCAGTTAAAATATTTTCTCCTTTCCTAAAAACTTTTCTTAACCTCCTTTCTCTCCTGCAAAGTTGAGAAATGTCTTGTTTTCCTCCAGTGTGACTTACTACTTTTATCTGCCTATGTGTCTGTCTTTCCAATAGAGGACCCCTCTGAGACAAGGGTTTGTACTTTGCTCATTATGTCAGCCCTCTGGCTTTACATAAAGAACATCTAAAATATGTTTACAGCAGATATTATGTCAGGCCTATTAAAAAAGAGAGGTAACATAAAACGCTGCCTAGAGAAAACCTAACCCTATGGATTCATGCCATTTGCAATATACTCACAAACCTTTTTTCTAATGTGATTTACTACCAGTAGATCCAGTATGGTTTTCTTTAAATATTACCATAAACGAAATAAGATGTAATCAGTATAATTTTAAAAATTAGACCCTCAGATGCAATTTTTTGATACTGACCAATCTATTTCTGGTGCAGATATTTAGCCTGTACTATATAAGGTATACTTGTGTTGAATCTAAAGTTTAGATAGGGTTTTTATTTTCATTGCATTCAGTTATAAAATCTGCTGTTGGGAATTTTTCTCCTTCTTTCTTGTGACAGGTATTTTGATAGCACTGCAGGTTTGCTTCTTTCGGTTGAGAGGCTGCTCTCTCTCATTGAGGTGTCTGTGATCTGGAATCAGGCTCTGAGGACAGATCTGTACAGGCCTTTCTTCATTTTCCTAATCTTTAGGCCACTTTCCTAATCTTTTAGGTCACTGAGATCCTTTGTCCTTCCTTTCATATTCTGTATCCAATGAAGGACTTGACTTTTCTGCCAGTCCTTTCTGCCAGTCCTTCTGAGTCCCATCACTCTCTGTTCCTATCTTTGCAAAGCTACATATAACCTCAGTTCCATATGAGGGCAAGAGGGCTGCTGACTCCTTTTTGCTCTGATCCTACCACCAATGCCACCTACACTCAGTCTTGTCAGAACAGAGCACACACACCAAATATCATCTGAGCCCTCTGGTTTTTCCCACACGTATCTGGGATAGGCTACAGATATTTTCTGAAACACATTTGCATCCTTGTGTTTCTTGTCCCAAAAATTGAAAGGTGATTTTTTGAAATAAGAATGAAATACTTCAATGCTTTGTTTCCTAACTTATGCAGTTACTTCTTCACCTCAAAAGGCATGTGATTTATATTTAGCTATTTGCATTAACAGAAAGAGTCTCAAAGTATGAATATGGAAGTCGATTTCATGTTGGCAAGAGTCTAACCTTTCAATGACTATGGAGTACTTTCTTAGTTTCCCTGAGCCAGGTTGTAACCTGGGTAGAATGGAAGATGACAAGAGAGTTGTGGTGGCTGAAAGAAACAGCATCTGTAAAGTGTCCAGCACATACTAGATAACACATTTTATAAACACTGCTGTCCTTCTCCTGTAGTTTCCCCTCCCTTAGCGATCAATGATCTAGACTTAAAGATACTGCAATGTCTCTTCCCTGTTGCTATCATCTACCACCACTCTTAAATGAGTGCCTAGCTAATTGCCAGTGCTAAATAAATCTTCATTTTATTTATACTCCCTTGTCTATTTATACTCACTGGTCTTTTTTCCACTTTCTACCAAGCCAAGGCATCTGTACTCTGCCTGGAATATGTAGCCTTTGCATAGCTCTGTACAAATAGCCAACAATAATCATTTGGCGCTCATCTCAAATATCACGTCCAGTGAAGGGCTTTCCACAGTGGTCCTCATACATTATTCACCAGAACATTTTGCTGTCAGTTGTTTCATAACCTTATGCTTATTTAATATTCTACTGTTTATGTATTGTTTCACTTATTTGTTTAGAATAAATGTTCCAGTGGGATGATTACTTTTTTTCATTATTGTATTCCTAATCCCCAGTAGAAGAGGTTTACTGTTTTGTTTTTATCTTCCAATTTTGTTTTTATTGAATTAAAGTACAAAAAAATCAGTTAATCATACACACTAGTTCATAGTTATTTTCTTTCTATGTTGATGCTGTCTCATGTATAAACACTTTTTTTCTTTTTTTAAATATTTATTTATTTTTTATTTTTTACAGACTGCATTTTGATTTGCTGTTCTCAAATGGGTACATTGTTTCATTTCTATGGCTGTACATGGTGTAGATTCATACCATTCATGTAATCATACATGTACATAGGGTAATATTATTTGTCTCATTCCATGATTTTTCATACCCCTCTCTCATTTCCTTCTATATAATTTAAAGTTCCTCCATTCTTCTCTTACCAAGTGTTCAACATCTCTAGCAATTAGATAAATGCAAATTAAAACAATTGTAAGATTTCATCTTACTCCAATTAGAATGGCTATTATTAAGAACACAAAGAATAATAGATGTTGGCATGGCTGTGGGGAAAAAGGCACACTTTTACATTGCATTTTTTTTCTTTTTTTAACCTTTATTTTGTCTTCTATTGTCCTTCCTGATAGGAGTAGCAACTCTATGGTATTAATATATGTTCTTAAATGTGTATGTGTCATAGTAAAATAGGTAGGGATGTTGTTTAGTACACATATTTAGTTTTTATTAATTTGAATGTTTTGAGATCCATGCATTTTTCTCTACTTATATGACGTTTAATTGTTGCAGAATATGTTGTTGTCTGCATTCCCTATACTTCTCATCCATTCCCTAGTGATCTGCCCCAAATTCTCTCTAATTCCCACCACCATTCACTATGCTACAATGAATATGCTGCTCTCAATGTTCTGCTTTGATTTGTGGAGATTCTTCTGTAATACCTGCTCAGAAATGGGACTGCTGAATCATAACATATACTTGCTTTCAAGAAGACATAGTACTTAGCAAATATTTCTTGAATTAATTATTTTAGCACTGTAAAATAACTGTCTTACATTCTGATTTTATACTGTGGATGAGTTAAATTTCTCACACAAACCTAAGTTCTTAGAGAATAAATTCATAGCCATACTATAAACTAGACGATTACTTATCTGAAGTAGCATGATAAATTTTATCCTAAACTTAACAGCTTAGGACAACAAATATTTATCATCTCGTAATTTCTTTGGGTCAGGACCTGGGGAGTAGCTTATACTGGTGTTTTTACTTTAGAGTTGCTCACAAAGTTGTACTCAAGCTATCAGCCAGGCTGCAGGCATATGAAAGCTAGACTGGTGGCCCAAATATTACAAGATGTTCCACTTGCATGACCCGTGACAGAAGTTCTCAGATTCTTTTTGAGTGTCTTCATGTTAACTTGTTTCTCCCATAGTTAATGATCCAATAATAAGTTAAAAGAAAAACACAAAGGCTTTATGATTTATTCTCAGAAGTTATAGTCATCACTGTTTTCTCTCTCTTAAACACATTTCTCACCCACAATCAGGGGAGAGTAATTAAACTCTACCTCTTCAAGGATGGATCGTCAACTTAGGGACATATGTCAAACTCACCATGAAAGTCATAAGATATAAAAGAGTGCTCTAAGTTCTGAATAAATATTCATTTATTTTATCTTGTTTTTGAGTCCTTAAACATTTAACGTCAACTTCATACTAAACGTGTTCCTAAGTGACGTGATGAGTAAAATGAACAGCTAGGATTTATGATGTGAAGGAATTTAGAGTAAACAAGATACAAATAATGTAAAATGTAATTCAGTGCAGATCCATTAAGACAGGTTCCACTACAACCCAATATGATACTAATATTCAGGGTAACATTCTATAATAAATAATATATTATAAATGTTATAATGTAAATGAAGTTAGCCTAAGTCTGCCTGTGAATAAGTTTCTTAACAAACTTAAAGAGTGTTTGATTAGGCACTTCACAGATAAATCACCCATCTTAAAGAGGCAGAAAGAGCATCATAAGTAAATATACAGATGTACAGACACCGTAAGTATTTTAGAAGCCCTTAGTCATAGGCAAATTTGATATGTAGGCCTTGAATATTTTATACATTTCATATCAAATAATACTACCAATTATTTTTTAGATCATGGGAAACTTATCAGATTTCCTTGGACATAATGAATTTAATTCTCCAAATTGGTCAAGATAGACAGATCCAAACTTTGCTGCACATTTTGTATAGGCCTTATTAACATCTAAATAACTTTATATTTCATGTACTGTTAGACCTATGCCTTTCCAAGGTAAACTGCAAGTGATCTATGCAGAAGATGAAATCCAATCATGTGTACATCTACTAAGTTTAAAATTTTGAACCCAACAATTTAAGAAGATGGAATGAATTTGTAAATAGGAGCAAGATCATGTAGAGCTTGATAAGCCCATGATATAGAGACACTGATTATTTGAGAAGAGGAATGGTAATATCAAATTTATCTTTTAGACATTTTCCTTTGGTGCTAATATCCAAATTAGATAAGAGAGGTTGCCATTAGATGGAGTAGGCATCTAGACCCTTGATAACAAGTGTACTCACAGAAGATGGGAGGGTATATAAAAGAGATATATTTAGGGAATAGAATAGACAGACATTGGTGATTGAATGGATGTGTGAGGATGTAGGAGTCTGAAGTGATTACAAAGATGTGAGTTTCTACAGGGATATATACTCAATTAAGACAGACCCAGCAGCAGAATACAGGTGGTACCTTCTGGTGTTATTATTACTATTATTTCAGTCTTAAATGAGATTATAGATTTTTAGTTCATCTCAAAACATCACCTTATACATCTCCAGGGTAGATAACAATCTCAATAACCTCCATGCACTTCACTGTGAATGCTGACTCCTCACACAGCTTTTCGTAACAACATTTTGGACTTACACAGTTTTCCTCACTTTTCCTGTGTACTATTAGCCAAATCTAACCTCTCTAATAATAGTCATCTGTATCAGTTAGATCACATTAGCAGTTATAGCAAATAGATTCATGATATGTCATGAACAAACACCATAGGGATTTGTTTTCCTTCATCAAAGAATCCAAGATGGTTTCTAGTAGGGGACAGGGAGCAGGATTATATTAATGTGAAAAGTTTGTCCCAGAAAGCCTGAGTGCTAAAAAAGGCAGTTTGGAGCCAGGACAAAAAGAAAGGGAAGATTAAAGAAAGAAGGGTTTTCTGGGTTTGGTTTGGTTTTGAAGTTTCAAGGAAAAAAGTCATGCACACAGTCAAATAACTGCTGTAAGATCCATCAGCTCTCATATTTGCTCAGAAAAACTTGCAAACTAGAGAGAAGAGCAAACCTTAAGTCAAACAAAAATCTTCATGGCAAAGCAGAGATGATAATCTGTATACCCTTCCAGAATTCTTTCCTGAGTATTTACTTTCCTACTGCATCATTTTTCCTTGCCTGGCAAAATCTTAACTTGTGGGCACTACACATTGAGATATATATTCAGAAGATAAATCCATGACTACAGAATAAATATGTGAATCTTAAAGGATTTTTCTCTGAAGAATGGATTTTTGTTCACTAAGATGTTTTAAAATTAGAACTGACAGATTTATTCTTATGCTTGCCATCATTTTCCCTTATTCTAGCTTTATTTTAGATGTATATTGTGAGCATAGAATCTTCTGTGTTCTTCATTACAGTATATAGAATTAATATAACCATTTCTTTATAAATTCTATGATTTCAGGGAGAAAATGCTAGAGGAGTAAGAAAGGCTGCTAACTAAGCAGCTAAAAACAACCTTTTGTTTCCTAGCATCATCTACAGTTTAAAAGTCTCCATCCCGTCAATAGCATTCTCATTGTTCACGCTCGGCATGCTGCTCTAAACACAGATTGGCTTATTGTCCTTAGTGTTCAGAAACTGCACCTGTTCTTTTTTAATGGTATTTAAAAGAGCATAATGCTGTAATTATCTACTGCATGAATTGCAAGTATCCCCAGAACTGGTAAATAATATAGCACTACGAACTAAAATTATGGCTCAATGCTTATTTGCATGTAGATGACCAAAAATATGTCTCTCCATGCACTCTTCATCTAGTAGACAATAAAATTACTATCGTTTCACTTTGAAAAGACAGTTCTGTTTTTTAATTATTGGCTGAGCTGGATAAATTTTAGAATTGGTTTATAGGGAGGAAACTATCAGGAAGAAGGAAAAGAATGAAAGAGTGGGGTTTGTTATTAGCCTTCTCACAATCTGTCCCCAATCTTGATCCTTACTTCAATAATGATAATAGTTTTGCGTAAATGAGATGATTAAATAAAATAGGATCTGATTTACTTATGCTTTGACAAGAAATCACAATATGTATAAATGAAAACATACTGAAAATTCTAATTCTATTCCTACTACTCTGAATAAATATGGCAGACTCACTGAATCAGATCAGAACTTTCCAGTGTTTCTTCTTATGAAGCAATAATCAGACACGTCTAAAAGATTTTAAAATATTTTGCATTTTGTGCTCTCTATTGTAGAACTGGTATTGGCATAAAGGTTTCCTCTAATCCAATATATGTCAAGCCTTCTTGAATAAATGGACTCAGTGAGGATTTTCCAAGTGCTAACTATATTAGAAATGTATTTGATCTAACATCCTTTTGCATCACATACGTCAGCAAGTTGGTTTGTGTGGTTTAGTGTTTCTCTTGATTCTCCGTGCTCCTGCAGGCATAGGCAGAGGTGTTCCATTTTTTATCTGTTAACCTGGTAAATCATAGTAAGTATCAAATTAAGAGTTAGTACTAGAAGCATAATTTCAACAGATAATGCGCATTATGTATAGGGCATTATATACCCTTGTTTTATCAGGTATCGGGAATTTCTAACATTAAATTCTGGATCAAGTAATTTTTTAAGTTCTGTTTAAACAGCAGAGAATGATAAACTTTTTGTCACTAATAAGCTTTCATTGTCTATTTGGTATAGATGAATCAGTTTATCCATAAGGAGCTTCAAAACATAGTGTGTGACAGGTTAAAATGAATGGTCAGTTGTATAATACATAGTAATTTCCCGATTAAAAAAAATATAGAACAAACACATAAAGTTGTAACATCTTAAAAGAATGTGAAGAAAACCATTTTAAAGATTAGGAAAACACCTTATTACTTTCTTGGGACTTACTAATTGATAATCATTTACATATCTCATAGAATTCTTAACCATGAGTGTTTTCTTATTCATCCATTTAAAGAAAGAAACAAAGTCCAAAGAGATAATTTATACATGTTGAATTTCATATAAAAATGACTTAAAATATTTTCAAATATACTTTAATGTTTCATAGTTAAGTTATTAACCACACATATATTATGTTCTTTACTTAGAGAACCATAGAAGAAAGTAGTGTCTAATTTCAAAGGAAAAATTCAGAAAACTGTTCAAATATATTACTAACACTTGATTTTGGATGAATTAAAAATAAACTAATGTAAATGACAATGTTTCAATTTGTATTACAGTGCATTTTAATTTCAACTTGTATTACAGTGCATTTAATATAACAATTTACTAATTTATTCACATTTTCAGTTTTATTCCACACTGTGAAAACAATGCTGAGATTCAGTCTGATTATGATCCATATATTTTAAAGATAAATGAGTACTGTTTGTGATCAAATTTCATTTTGTAACAGCTACATTACTTTTTCACTGACTACCTGAATAATCATTGGTTAAAGGATCATTTTCCTTCACTGCCCTTAAACCCAGTGAAGGTAGAAACTGTACCTTTGTTGTAGAGTGAAGAATCCCAGCTCCACTTCTCTTATGTAATGTTCTTTCTAAAAGGCTGTGTGGAGAAGGTAGGCAATAGACAATCAACAGTCAGGTCATTGGATATTAAAATACAAGAAGGAAATAAATGCGTGATGATGATTAGGGAGAAGAGTTCCATTTTACACAGGGAAAACTCTGCAGAGGTAAAATTTTTAAAAAGTTGTAAAGCATGAGCAGGAACTAGCCATATAGATCTGAGAGAAGAAAATAGTGAAGGCAAAGACTCAGTATTGTCTGAGAGATGAGAATGAAAAAAGTTGCCTAATGCTGGGGTGTACTCTGGGATGTAAAACAAATACAAAGAAATATAATTTTAACACCAGGGGATAAGAGTTATGTTAAAAGGCTATCCAGAAGAGTCCAGAGGAAAGGTGATCAAGGCAGACTATGCTGAAAATGGAAATATGGAATTAAGTTCTCTGTAGTTTGGAAGATAAATAGTTCTATAAGTTCAAGGTCAAAATACAGAAAGTGCAGAAACAATTTAATAAAAGTATTTGTTTTTAAAATCTATGTTTACACATTGGATTATTAAAGCATGATTATATGTTCATTCTCTCGTCATGAAGTAAGGCAAAAGTTCATTGTTGAATCCAGTGTTGTCTAATATTCTGTTCATTCAATTGTCTGTTAATATATGTGTTCCAGTCAAATTAATCCCAGTTATATTTGTTACACTACATGTTTAGTTGCTGTGAAGAAAAAGACTTCTATATTGGTATATACAAAATAGAACTATTTTCCTCCCTTATGTAAATACCTGAGTTGGACTTTCAGGGCTGGCATGGTGGCTTCACAGTGTCAGAGAGGCTGGCTCTTCCCTGCTGTAATTCTGCCAGGTTCCAGGCACAGTTTTCTTCTCAAGGTAAAGATGATTCCTTCAACTATCACTACAGTGCCTTCATTCCAGCAGCAGTGAGGAAGAAATGGAAAAGAGAAAACACATCTTTCCTAGGAAGGGATGACCTCAAAGTTGAACATATTCCAATCATAAGTCAGAGACCAGGTCTTAGGTCATTTTTACTACTAAACATGTTCGGTTTGGCCTTTGCTTGGCTGGTCATGTGCTTTGTTAAAAATACATTACTGCGCAGAGAAAGGAAGATGAACATTAAAAAACAAATTTTAGTCTCTGCTAGATCATCTCATTGTGATTTTAATTTTCAAGTGTTAGATTAATTTTTGGAAATGTAGCAAATTCTTTAATACATAATCAAATGAACTGTGCAGAAAATCAATTACATCTTCTGAATAGCTAGCTCAGTCTCACTGCTTCTGCCTTCATTATCAACAAAGTCCTCAGTACTAATAATTGCTAAAATGTAGTGTACAACTTATTTTTCAAGGAGAAAAGGATATGTATTTTTAAAAGAAAACAAAAATATATGCATACATCTCCTCTCTATTTTCCTCATAAAAATTAAATATAATGATATATATGCATATGTAAATGTGTTCACTTTTAACTCATTAGAATGTGCTTGATAACAGCTTTTTATTCTATTTATTTTTTAATGCTTTTGGAACAGCATGACCTTTATTCAGTTAAAGGACCCTAGTTAGGAGTTTGAATTCTTATGTTTGAGACCTTGTTCGACTTCTAATTATCTGTGTGACCTTGGGAAATTATCCTTACCAATCTGGTTTCAATTTCCTCATCTGCCAAATGAAGGTGTTGAACAAGGTGATCTCCAAGGTCCTATCCTGCTCTAATTTCCATGATTGTCTGACTCATGGTACATTGTGAATTCTGATCTAATTAATTTTCTTAGTCACCTTCACGACACTCCATGGAATATATTTTCTCATGATGTTCTAGGAACTGATTCATATATCTGTAAAGATTTAAGTTAAATACAAACACTAATTGTGGTTTCCCTAAGAGGCACAGAGTTGAGTTTGTAAAAATGTGTGCTAATTGCCTGAGAAAACTACTGTCCCTCTTCTTACATTGCTTTTGCCCATCTCCTCCACCTACTCTGTTAAGCTTTGAAATGGTGTCAATTTAATTTGTATATTCAGCATTATGTATGATGCTTTATATTTCAAAACTGTTTTGAAATGCACAGTATAGATAAATGAGCTTTCTAAAATAGTTTTAAGGTGTGTAAATTGGAATGATTTACTTAAATGTCATCATATATCACTGCTTTATTTTCATTATCAATAAACATTTACCACGCAGTTTCTATATGCTGTAAACTTTTCTGTGTTTCAAAAATAAAAATATAAGTTATTGCCATCAGCTCCCAAAAGCTTAAATTTATTTAGGAACACAAAGGGATGTACTATATGTCATATATAGATATTTTACATGAGCAAAGACTAGGGGGACGGAAGACAATTTGTTAGATACTCTACCCAACTCGCCTATTAATATAAGAGCATGGCTTAAGTGAAATTTTAGGCAAATTATCCAAAGAAGGGAAATGACTTCAAAAAGCTTGTGGAAGTAACCATATTTAGCTAAAACTTTGAAGAGTGCTCAGAGATGAATTGAATAATAAAAATTTCAGTAATTCATGAAGTCTGATTGTATGTGCCATGAATACTTCACTGGGAGGTTAGCATGAAGAAATATATATACCTATGTACATATGTATTACATACTTTTATAATGTATACGTATTAAAAATACGAATTACATATTTTTTTTCCATTCTGAGTGAGTGGATAGCTGTTTTTATAGGAAACAATTCAAATTAGTTTAAATCATCCAATTGGTGGCATTATATGTCATATTTAGTACTACTTGTACTTAGTACTACTTATATTAAGTATATTATTACATACAAGTATTTTACCATTTGTATTCCTTAATGCTAAATAGTTCTTAGTATTTCCAGACACTGAAAATATGAAACAATAATATTTAGTAACTGGTAAGAAGGGAAGTGCTCAGGATTCTGATATTTTACTCTATTTGAAAGCTAATATGTTAGCTTGTTACCTCTCAAGGATGTTGACAGAAACCACAAAACTCCTGAGTTCAAGACAAAGGATTTTGTTATTCATATCACAGCAAGCAATGAAGGTGTTAGTATATTTTCATTAATTCCATATGCCACCAGTTCATACAAGATTTTCCAGTTAGATGCCTTACATGTTGCAGGTTTTCCTAACAGCTGAGAAACCCAGAGCCGAGAGTCCCACTCTTTTTGAGTCAACAGGCAGCATTATAAAAAGCGCAAACAAGCCAGTCTCCTGCCCTGGGGGTGAAAAATTGTATAATAGTCATTGTCAGGTTGTGGTTGCTTTGACCCACTTGCCTATTGAATCTGCTAAGTGTCAGGACACAAATAAGATTCACAGTCTGGCACACGCACTATATTATATTCATGAACCTGTTTATGCACCATCTCCTTTGATTATTTCAACCTGCAGTATATTTATGTTTTTAAAAAACCTTTGCTGTACTTATTAGCACACCCACATTTTTAAAAATTTTATATAATTTATTATTTATGAATTTATGGTATAATAGGCACTTGGAATTTACAAAAACCAACTGAGATTCATTTAATAATCTTCCTGTTTTTATTTTTCCCACATAATATTATTTAAAATGATGTCACTGACAAAATTTGCAAATTTTCCAAAAATTACTAATTCAGATTTTGTCTTTTATTTTATATATTTCAAATTAGAGGGACCAAGGTGATATGAATTTTAGCATTTATTTTTAGAAATATGATTTCTATAAATACACACATTTCAGTGGAATTTTCTGTGCATATTGATTTTAGACATTATTTGATATTCATTCAAATGTTTGGTTTTTGTGGGGAGGGGCTCCTGGGATTAAAATCCAGAAGCAATTAACCACCGAGGCACATCCCCAGCCCTTTTTATTTTATTTTATTTTTTAAAAATTTGAGACAGGATCTTGCTAATTTGCTTAGGGCCTCCCTATGTTGCTGAAGCTGGCCTTGAACTTTTGATCCTCCTGCCTCAGTCTCTAGAGTTGCTGGGCCTACAGTTGTGCACCATTACATCTAGCTTCAAATTTGTTTTTTAACACTACACATTCTTTTTCTGTTTAGGGTCCCTTAATATATGATTTACCCCCCTACCTTTTTTTTTTTTTTAAATATGGTTCTCGGCATTGAACCCAGAGCCAGAGCCTCACCCAAGTCAAATAAGTACTCCACCTGTTAAGCTTCACCCCCAGGTCCTTGTTCTGTGGTTTTACTTCTACAGTAATTTAGCTCATTTTAAAAATATTTATCAAATATATTTGTCTTCCCTCATATTAATATATATTATTTTCATTTTCATCATATCCTTAAGAAATGGAACACCATTTTGCTCTGTTCTTGATGATAACGTTAGCTGCAATCTTCCACTAACAAAATGAACCACAGCTCCTGCTTTTTTTTGTTTTGGGTGGAATAGACTATTGCCTTTAGGGACTTCTCTTCTGCTTTGGCAGTTCACCTGACTTATGCACAATTTTGTATATAATTTCATTTCAGGTCATCTAAGACTTCTTGGTCAGCAACATGTTGTGCTATGTTAAACGTCTTGTTTTCATTTTCTCAAGTTTAATTTCAGTTCTGTGTGATATGCCATAGTTTACATAGTTCATGCTTTTTTTTTCTTTTTGTGCACAGACCTAGAAATGCATTTCTGTAGGCATTATGTGTGTTTATTCCAAATATTATTTTGCAAAGTTGCTTTATTTTGTTTAAAAACAACCAACTTTTGGGAAATTCTACATTTAGTAAAAACTAGGTTTGTAGAATTCTATTTAAATTTTGGCATTATAAGAAAATATTGTCTTTGTGACACTACTGCATGCCATAGTTGTTGAAACACATCTTCCTAATGTTATGTTTTCTAATACATATACCTCGTACGAGTTGTTTTTTTAGTTCTTTTTCATAGCACAGTAAAATTGCATTTTGAAATAGTTTACTGTGCATCAACTACAATGAAATACGGTTGTAGTACAAGAAAGCTAATGCTAAAGTGGAATGAGGAAGAAATGAGCTCGGAATTTTATATTGTTAGAATTCAGAATCGCTAGTTGTTCCTGACGAGCCTTTGAATTTTTTTCAAATTTACTTTTCCTAATGACCAGAGAAAACAATTAACTGCCTTTTCCTCAAATGATCAAATAAAGAAGTCAAAATAACTTTTAGTAGTTTGAAGGAAGAAGAGAATGCAGTAGTGCAATATGTGCTTGTTAGATTTGATGGGCTTACAAAAAAACTACTATTGCAAAATGATGAAGCCAACAAATCGCTGCTATTTGAGGAGCAGCAGACACAATCCAGTGGCACTGGCCCTGACCACACCACTGAGAAGTAGCCCACAAGCATCCTCAGCTGGGTGGTTTCCTGTACAGCTCTACAGTCCTGCATCTTGACTGCTGCCTCTGGAGAGTCTGGGGCTCTTAACTAGGAGAATTTATAAGACAGAAGTACATATGCCAGGCTTTATTCAATCAATCAAAATAAACTGCAAGGAAGTCTCTGTCATGCTTCTTTGCCTGTTCTCCATCTGATTTCTTCCTGGTAATATTCCTTAACAAATTTGTAAAACATTTCCTGAAATATAGACACCTGCACTAAGCATAAGTGAGTGAACCTTAATGAAACAAATGTCTAAAGAAAAAGAGAGATTTTTAAAAAGATGTTTAATCTATCGCAATATCTTAAAAAATTTGGAAACTGTCAAGAAGTCATGATATGTAAACAAGTGAGTGTTTTTATATTAATTCTGATAATGTAACAAGGAAATTAATGTTAAGTGAATTTTTTGTTTGTTTAGGTACAAAACAAAATCAAAACACAGATTGCAAGTACAATTTGATTCTTCTGTTCTTATCTCAACATACACTAAAGGATCAGATACTCTTATGATTAATACAGAAACATAGCTTTTCTCATGGGCAAGTAAACCCAGCAAGACCGTGAAGTGACCTGATTAAAAATACTTGAATTCATGAATATGTCTGAAATTCAAAAATATCATCTTAATAAAGTTTATTAAATGATCTTATAAATTAAAGAATAATTTAGATTCTATTTCTCTATTGAAAAATTTTCCTATCTTCTAATCTTCTTACCACTTTCATGTATATATGGATCTTTTCAAATTAATTGATGTCTTACTTACCTGAGGAAAATATCATTATCTGTGCCTTTAGGAAGAATCTGGTTTTATGGGAAGGAAGTATTGAGTAGTGCATTATAGTATTATATTGCCTGTTCAAAGTAGAGCTTAGTCACTTCAGTGCACATGTTCAGTTATTTCATTGTGTGTGTGTGTGTGTGTGTGTGTGTGTTATTTTCCATTAGATGCCAAACCAATAGTCACAGATCCATCATTAAAGCTAACATAACCTGAATTTTGTTCAACACAATCTACTAAAATGAAGCTGCTTTCCCAATTTTCCTTGAAATTAGCATGGGTATGTGACACAATCTGACACACACTGAAGTCTGTGTGGTGGGTTCTGAGATTGCTTCTCTTTACTGAAAGAAAGTCCACAGCTTTGGCTTACTCTGCCTCTTGCTCCTCTTACCTTCATTATGGACATTGGGTCTCAAGCAGCAAGACCCATTTTGCGACTTTGAGATAATAAAAAGTGGAAGGAAAATCAAGGGGAAGGAAAGACTATGGAGAGATAGCTCTGAAATCAAGAGATCAGGGGCAGTAATCATGGGCAGTAATTTCTTTCTATATTATTCCTGTTATTTGAAAAAAAAAATTGAGAAACCTCCTGTACCTGGAGTTTGGAGAGGTATCTCAGGTTGGAGCAACTTAAATGGACTTGCATACTAAGTCTAAAATAAGTTTGGGTGGGAAATAGCTCAAGAAATAAAAGTTGTTTTTAATGACTTCAAAATTAAAGGCAAGTTCCAAAATCTTGGAAACTTTATAGAATAAAAATATATAAAGTCTCATGATTTGAAAAAGAAAATTGAACCTATTGACTTAATAGGCAAGTAATTTTACTTAACTAAACAGGGTGAAACATTTAACTCAGTGCACAAGACTATTACCAACTTGGAGTAGAATGTGGAGTTTTCCAGCATAATTGGATACAATTGAAAAATTTTCAGTTTGCTGACATTAAAGTCTGGAGGCATGTAAAGCCTTTTTTTTTTTTTTTTTCTTTCTTTAGCTTCAGTTAGCCATACCTTCATAATGCCACTGGTTTTGAAACAATGCCAAATTTTTGTTGAGAATATGATTTTTGGTTCATAAGTACATATACTAATTTTAAATAATAATGGGACATTCACTGAAATGATATTGAAATCATTGTCTGTTTCTATGTCTTAGTATATTGTGAATTTCTTGTTTTATGTGATAAGTCAAGCAGCATAGCCTATATATTTTACACTGTTTCGTCTTTGCACTGAAATATTTAATTAAGTCTATTTATAGTTTTGCATTGTGAGACAAAATCAGTAAGCCAATGAGAACATAGGGAATTTTTAAATCTGGTTCATGCTTTTCCCTCTTCTAGAGAATCCAAGCATCTCTTTAGAGTCTCCTAACAGTATTTGAATTTTTTATAAGAAATGTTTTACTTCTCATTTTTAGTTTCTCCACATATATATCCCTCCTGTATATAATCTAAAGTACAACCTCTTCCTATTCCTCTAAATTGGAAGAAACCTGTCATCATATATCAATGCTGTAAGTTGTTTTAGTGAGAATTACACTGAAACATTATATTCCTCAGGAAAGAACCAGGGATTAAATCAAACATACAACCCTCAATTCAGTAGTCAAAGCACAATGTTTCAAGTCAAAAGAAAATAACAACATTTTTTCCTCATAAAATTATTATCAAATAGTATGAGTTTTCTATTAAAAGATGAAAAAGTTATGAGAATCTAATGTATAGCATCATTGTTAGACAATTTGTGGAAATTATTATACAATGATACTTATATTGAATATTGTATTGTGTATTGTGTATTGAAGATATATAAACTTCATCAATTAGTTATGATGAAATTTAGAAAACATGATCATCGATTAAGTCCAATCTTCCTTCTTCTCCAACTCTTCCTTATCCTTCCTCATTCTAGCCTTTTCTTCCTAATCCTCCTTTTCTTCTGAATCATCTTTATATGCTTATGTAAAGTGCCTTAGATTTCACTGTCTTCATATGCAGTGTTTATACATTGAGGTCGCACATTCTGTGCCTGTAAGCAAAAATAACCGAAAACAGGAGCAGGCCTCAGATCAGCAAGCTGTCTTTATTAAGCAGGAGTGGAATGGCGCATGGCTTATTTTCAGGGGAGAAAATGGTGACTGGTTACACGGTGGGTCTATTTTTATAGGTCTTAATGAGAGTTAATCATAGCAGAATGTTTAGTGGGACTTAATCACTAGAGACTTGGGATGTGCTGGCTGGGCAGTCAAGAAACTAGGTGTGCAGGTAAAAATCTAACTCAGGAAAACAGTTGTAAAAGCTTGGAAACCTATTGCACTGGGATAAAAATCCAGAGTCCAGAGCCCATTTGTTTTCCTTGCCCTCCAGGACTCAGTGTACTGGAAAGGATGAAAGTCTAGAGCCCAGTCTAGTGTTTACCTCCTTCCTCTGGGTACTCATTGTCAATGGGATGGTATGAAAGTTCAGTGCCCAGGGTCTGATGTTTACCTAACGTCTTTGGGGACCCACTGTCCTCCCTCCTCCCTGGGGGCCGTCATTTCCCTTTCCTTGAGTGTTGTTATTTTCCATATTCTTCAGTGCCCACAAACACAAAGTTAAAAAACAATCAATCAATCTCACCACCCCAAAACCAGTCTGATTAAAATACCTGTGGAAAAGAAAGAAAATCCAATCTCTCATGAAATTGTTATTTTGTTAAATCGCAACCACATAGTTTACTTTTACTGAGAAACTTTTAATAAGGTTTTATGCATTAACTCTTTTCCTGACTTCCAGAATTCCAGAAAAATAGAGTTGGATGAAAACTCATGGGATTTAAGTAGAAACACTTCCATTTACAAATGAGAAAATGAAAATAACAGTAGCAAATTACTCAAATTCTCCATGGGAGCATGCCAGATTCTCTCTCTCTCTCTCTCTCTCTCTCTCTCACACACACACACACACACACACACACACACACACACACGGGGTCTGGATCTGTACTATGCTGCTAATAAAATGGCAGAATAATGGATGGAGGTGAAATCTGGAAGGATCCTGTCCTGGCCTTCATTTGAGGGTTTAAAAACTGTGATGTTTGAGGCTATATCACTAATCTCCCCAGAAAGTCCCTCACTGATAACACAAACTAAGTTTTACTAGAATATTTTTTAATTTCTTTCTAGCTTAAAAACTCTACGTTATACCTAGAAACTAAAATTTTGCCAGAAAATACTTATATGCTACCCTTAAAAATCAGTGCTTATCAATTAGGTAATAGTAACTATTAAAAGTCTGTTTTTAAGGGCTTAGTAGTACTATCCAAAAGAGAACAACCATTGTCTGTTCTTTTCAAATATTTTAGAAATAAGTTTGCCACAGTGTGTGTGAGCACACACAGACACATGTGCTTTTACTTTAGACTCTTCTGAATACATTGGCATTCCACTTACACTAAAGTAGCACCCACACTCCCCTCAGATCAGCCTCCTAATCATCTCCTATGGCTCAGAAGTGCAGAGCCTGAGAGTGACTTCTAACGTGCTGTGTAATCACTCCTGCTACTCTCTCAGCTCACCTGATTTCCTTCCCTCTCATTCTGCATTAGCTTCTCTGGTCTCTTCCCTTTTTCTTGATAACATTTGGCTGTTGTCTGAGGTTTTCCTATCTAGAATTGCTCCCAGCCCTTGCTTCCTCATGTCTGGTTTTAAATGTCTCTCTTCACTAGAAGGTTAATGATGACAGGAATTTTCATCTCACTCGTTCATGGTTGTGGTCCACAGCACGCACTTGATAAACTGTGTTGAAGAATGCACAAATTTATTTATTTAGAACATTTGTAAAATAGGCACATGCGGTAGACACACATAAGTAGAGTCCATCCAATTTGCTTGTATTCAACTTACAGAAGATTCTCTGAAATATAGAAGAAACAGTTCTTAGCAAATAGCAGCAACTTCACTTAAACATTATGACCCCATTCCTCCTCCTCCTCCTCCTCCTCCTCTTCTTCCTCCTTCTCTTCCCATGCCTAGTTTCTGTACTTGGACTACCAAATATCCACTCCATTCCACTTTCTCTCTTTTTTAAATTATTTATTTTAAAAAAAATTTTATAGACCGCATTTTGATTCATTGTACACAAATGGGGTACATAATTTTGTTTCTATGGTTGTGAAGGATGTAGATTCATACTATTCATGTAATCATACATACACATAGGGTAATGATGTCTGTCTCATTCCATGATTTTTCATACCCTCCTCGTTTCCTTTTATATAATCTAAAGTTCCTCCATTCTTCTCTCACTCCCCACCCCCCCTACCCCATTATATATCATCATTCACTTATCAGGGAAAACATTCAGCCTTTGGTTTTTTGGGATTGGCTTATTTCGCTTAGCATGATATTCTCCAACTCCATCCATTTACTTGCAAATGCCATAATATTATTCTTCTTTATGGCTGAACAATATTCCATTGTATATATATATATATATATATATATATATATATATATATTTACCACAGTTTCTTTATCCATTCTTCTGTTGAATGGCATCTTGGTTGGTTCCATAATCTAGGTATTGTGAACTGAGCTGCTATAAACATTGATGTGGCTGCGTTACTGTATTATGCTGATTTTAGGTCCTTCAGTTATAAACTGAGGAGTGGGATAACTGGGTCAAAGGTGGGTTCATTCCAAGTTTTCTGGGGATTCTCCACACTGCTTTCCAGAGTGGCTGCACCAATTTGAAACTCTACCAGCAATGAAAAGTGTGCATTTTTCCCCACATCCACGCCAACATCAATTACTGTTTGCGTTCTTGATAATAGTCATTCTAATTGGAGTAAGATGAAATCTTAGAATTATTTTAATTTGCATTTCTCTAATTACTAGAGATGTTGAACACTTTTTCATTTATTTATTAATTGCCTGTGTGTCTTCTTCTGTAAAGTGTCTGTCCAGTTCCTTAAGCCATTTATTAATTGGGTTCTTTGTATTTTGGGCATAAATTTTGTTAGTTCTTTATAAATTTTGGAGATAAGTGCTCTATCCGAAGTGCATATGAAAAATGTTTTCTCCCATTCTGTAGGCTCTCTTTTCACATTATTGATTGTATACTTTGCTGAGAAAAAGCTTTTTAGTTTGAGTCCATCCCATTTATTGATTCTTGCTTTAATTTCTTGTGCTTTGGCAGTCTTGTTAAGGAAGTCTGATCCTACACCAACATGATGGAGATTCGGGCCTACTTTGTCTTCTGTTTGGTGCAGGGTCTCTGTTCTAATTCCTAAGTCCTTCATCCATTTTGAGTTGAGTTTTGTGCAGGGTGAGAGATAGAGGTTTAATTTCATTTTACTGTATATGGATTTCCAGTTTTCCCAGCACCATTTGTTGAACAGCCTGTCTTTTCTCCACTGTATGTTTTTGGCTCCTATCTAGTCTGAGGTGACTATATTTATGTGGGTTCAGCTCTGTGTCTTCTATTCTGTAACATTGATATGCCTGTCTCTTTTGGTGCCAATCCCATGCCTTTTTTGCTACTATTGCTCTGTAGTAAAGTTTAACATCTCATATTGTGATACCTCCTGCTTCACTTTTCCTGCTCTAGATTGTTTTGGGTATTCATGATTTCTTATTCTTCCAGATGAAGTTCATGATTGCTTTCTCTATTTCTATGAGAAATGTCATTGGATTTTAATTGGAATCACATTGAATCTGTATAGCTCCTTTGGTAGTATGGCCATTTTAATGATATTATTTTTGTCTATCCAAGAGCATGGGAGATCTTTCCATCTTCTAAGGTTGTCTTCAATTTCTTTCTTTAGTGTTCTTTTCATTGTCGAGGTCTTTCACCTATTTTGCTAGATTGATTCCCAAGTATTTTATTTTATTTTTTTTTGAGGCTATTGTGAATGGAGTGGTTTTCCTAATTTCTTTTTCAGAGGATGCATCACTTATGAATAGAAATGCATTAGATTTATGAACATTGATTTTATATCCTGCTACTTTGCTTAATTCATTTATTAGGTCTAGAAGTTTTCTAGTGGAGTTTTTTGGATCTTCTAAATATAGGATCATGTCATCAGCAAATAGTGACAGTTATAGTTCTTCTTTTCCTATTTGTACCCCTTAATTTCTTTGGTCTGTCTAATTGCTCTGGTTAGTGTTTCAAGGACGATGTTGAATAGAAGTGGTGAAAGAGGACATCCCTGCCTTTTTCCAAGTTTTAGAGGGAATGCTTTAAGTTTTTCTCCATTAAGAATGATGTCGACCTTGGGCTTAGCATAGATAGCCTTTACAATGTTGAGGTATGTTCCTACTATTCCCACTTTTCTAGTGCTTTAAGCATGAAGGAGTGCTGTATTTTATCAAATGCTTTTTCAGCATCTATTGAAATAATCATATGATTCTTAACTTTAAGTCTATTGATGTGATGAATTACGTTTATTGATTTCCAGATGTTGAACCAACCTTGCATCCCTGGGATAAACCCCACTTGATCATTGTGCATTAACTTTTTAATATGTTTTTGTATGCTATTTGCCAGTATTTTGTTAAGGATTTTTGCATCTATGTTCATCAAGGATATTGGTCCAAAGTATTCTTTCCTTGATGAGTCTTTGTCTGGTTTTGGAATCGGAGTGATACTAGCCTCGTAGAATGAGTTTGGAAGGGTTCCCTCTTTTTCTATTTCCTGGAATACCTTGAGGAGTATTGGTAATAGTTCTTCTTTAAAGGTCTTATAGAATTTGACTGAGAATCTACCTGGTCCTGGGCTTTTCTTTGTTGGTAGACTTTTGATGTCTTCTTCTATTTCAGTGCTTGCAATTGATCTGTTTAAATTGTGTATGTCTTCCTGATTCAGTTTGGGAGGATCATATGTCTCTAAAAATATGTCAATGTCTTTGTATTTTCTATTTTGTTGGGTTATAGATTTTTAAAGTAGCTTCTAATTATGTTATATATTTCAGTGGTGTCTGTTGTGAACTTTCCTTTTTCATCATGAATTCTAGTAATTTGAGTTTTCTCTCTCTTCTTTGTTAGTGTGGCTAAGGGTTTATCAATTTTGTTTACTTTTTCAAAGAACCAACTTTTCATTTTGTCAATTTTTTGAATTGTTTCTCTTGTTTCAATTTCATTGATTTTAGCTCTGATTTTAATTATTTCCTGTCCCCTATTATTTTTGGTGTTGAACTGTTCTTCTTTTTGTAGACCTTTGAGATGTAATGTTAGGTCATTTAGTTGTTGAATTTTTATTTTTTTAATGTATGAGCTAATGCAATGAACTTTCCTCTTAATACTTCTTTCAGAGTAGAGATACTACCTTGTATCCTATCAGACCATAATGGAATGCAATTAGAAATCAACAATAAAATAACAAACAAAAACTACTCCTACACCTTGAGACTAAATAATATGCTATTGAATGATGCAATGATAACAGAAGACACTACATTCTCTTTTCAATTTCTATGACATTTAGAATGAAAGGCCTATTCAGGAGGAAATTTTAAAATAAAGCAAATGTGATGAGGCTCAGTGTGAATACTTAAAGATGTTTCTTACTTTAAAATTGACAAATATTTCAAGATCACATTCTTGGAACATGCCCTGAATAATATACATCTTCCTTTCCCCTGGAAATTAAACAATAGTACTCTCCTTTAGTAGTGCCAAAGTCTCTAGTTCTACTGAGGTTATTATTTTCCACAGACATCTTAAAAAAAAGAACATGGAAAAGAACCATCTATGCTTTTTATTTGTTGTTAGTGAGAAATTATGAGAGAGGAAGGATGAAACAGTTAAAGAAGAATCAGCCAGGAACCCCACCCCAATACTCTCTGCTCTTGGGACAGAGATGCAGAAAAGCTCTGAGTTAAAATTCTTCTTGAACATTTAAGAGAAGCTCCTAAGTGGTCAGGTTGTGAGAACTGTGGGGAAGCAAAGGTGACATATTTCTTAGTGTAGTTTTCATGTATGTTTAGTTAAGAGTAATTTGCTTCCTGGCTCTTGTTATTTATGGATGCAGTGGATGAAATTGAATTTCTGACATATTCCATGTATCTATCTGTTTGACTTTCTTAGATATTAACAGGAAAGCAAGATTTGAAGTATGCATGCTTCTCTAAGGAATCACCTGAGAGAGAGATCAAATGTGCTGGCTCACAAGTTGTGAGCCATTGGGGAAGCTTTACTATGCATCTTAGCAATGTTAATTTGTTAATTCTATTCCTATTTTCAATCCATGCCACTAAGGCTAGTTAACTTCACCATCTCCTGTGTAGTATAAAATCAGAGGGGAAAAGAAGTTGATCTCAAAATCTGTGTACAGTGCTGTTTATACTTGGTAATTTTTATCTAAATGATCTTATGCTACAATAGATTTTGGCAGCCTTAAATCCCTCCTCAGAATAAATGTCATGTAGCTCCTGAAAAATACTAATTGAAAGTATGTGCCATTCACAAATGTAGTTAAAAGCTACCATTAATAACCGGAAATTGATTGAAGTAGACAACATTTGCTTTCAGAACCAAAGGCTCTAACAAAAAAATGTGTTACTCTGGCAAGTGGGAATACACACATTTCAGATATGCTATGGCATGTCACACACACAAGAAAATTAGCTTTCAAAGTGGTATGTCAACATTAATTTTCATAGTTTTGTAATATCGCTAATCATAACCAATAGGGTTAGACAAAAACACCTGCTGTCCTTTCTGCAATTTGTTTGGAAAATTAGATTCAAAGTAGCATGACTACTATGTAACTTGATATCCACCCTGGGGTAAAGTGTCCTCAAGTGTTCTTGCAATGTCAGCGGTTGGTATAAACATAACATTCAGAAGGGACTAAATACAATTTCAAAAGAACACATTTGCATTACTGCTCTTAATAGATGTTCTGATTCAAAAATCAAGTAAGATAAATGAGATTTTACTTATGAAGTAGTTACCTGAAGAGAAATCGAAGGATGAGTTGAAGCTACAAAATATTCAGCTATTTGCATATGAAATACTTTTGATTACATCATGTTCTCTTTTGCTTAATGAATTTGAATGTTGCATGTTTCATGAAATTTCTGCACAAAAGCACAAATTCCACTTTTTCTTTATGACTTAAAAAACTGTGCTTTGGGCATAGGAACACTATAATCTTAACAGTTATTTTCAAAAGATTATTATTTGTTTAAATCAGTTTATGGTTGGTGAAAGGAAGCGATTGTCAATACTTTTGATATTTAACCTACTACTTTATGCAAAATATAGTTGACCTTCCAGTATAATGCCTTGGCAGTATATGAAACTAAAATGCTTATTTTTTTTTTATAAAGTAGTTGTTCCATGTTAGAATTTTCTCATTGTTATCACCAATGAAATAATTTAAACTGTTAAAGGTTTAACAGTTGCAGTATGAATCTTTCAACACTTGGGTTTAATAAATTTCCATAGGAATTTTGTACCAGGATAATTGAAAATATGCATATAACAATACATACAATTGACTACTTATTAAGTTCCTACTCTAGAAATAATTGTTGAAAAACTGAAAAGACATGTATGCTAATCTTCAAGAGCCCACATTCAATCATTATTAATTAACAACTTTTCATGTGAAATTTTCAAACACATTCAAAGTAGAGTTTTACCTGATGCCCCAGTGTTAATTAGCCAGCATCAACCAAGACTCACATTTTTAAACATGTTTTATCTATCCTTTACACTTTTTTAGAGGGGAGGATGTTTTGAAGCAAAATTCTTTTTTGTTGTTTGTGGAAAATTCTGTGTGCATTTCAGAAATTAAAATGCTAAAAGAACATTACCTTATGCCATCACAATAACTATTATCCCACAATAGCATTAACCATAGCTTAATGACTAGAACTGATTAATACCCAGGCAATATTAAATGTTCCCCGTAGGCTAAACAATTCCTCGTAATTCTTAAAATGCAGGATCCAAAGAGAGTCTATTCATTTCATTAGTAGTTATGTTCTATAAGAATTTTTCTGTCCGTCCTTTTTACTCCTGATGCCATTGGATATTTGAAGTTGTTTTGTAAAATATCCTACCCCTTGGATTTGACAGATAGATTACCCATGGTGCAACTTAACTTGCTCTCATTTTCCTAATTAATAACCAATAAAATAGTGACTGGCCTTTAGTTTGTTTTTTTTTTTTTTTTTTTTTGGCAGTGCTGGGGATTGAACCCAGGGCCTTGTGCTTACAAGGCAAGCAATCTACTACCTGACCCATATCTCCAGCTTGTTCTTAAGGTTTTGATGAGAAACAAGTACACTGTGTTTTGTAGGGGCAAAGGGTACAAAGAAAATGATTTGGAATCTTTACTATTTATATTTAATATTCTGTCCTCAAATTGTGCACACACACATACACACACAACATAAACAAGTCTGATTCCAAATAAAGCACTGTGGTTGTCTTACAAGATTTTATAAAGAAACAGCCTGTGGGGCTGTGGTGATGGCTCAGTGGTAGAGCACTTATCTAGCGTGTGTGAGGCACTGGGTTTGGTTCTCAGCACCACATAAAAATATATTACTAAAATAAAGGTCTAAAAAATACAATAACATTAAAAATGTTTTTTAAAAAGGAAACAGCCTGTATTAGAAATAGAGTTGAGAAAATGTAACATAAACACTGCCTATTAGAATAGAAAGTCGTTGGTGATATTCTCAGTTTAACTATAAACTGATGTTAAGATTTCCTTTGATCGTGCTCTTAAAATAATTAATTTGTGTCTAAACCAAAACCTATTTATTTGTACTTAAGCCTTAATTTTATAATAGAGAAATGCTATTTGTGAGGACTTATTTCTACCAAAGTGGTATATTATGATTGAATGTCTACTAGGATACATGTACTTTTCTAAATTCCTTACCTTTATTGTTTCACTTCAGACTCATCATGAACCTATGATATAATACTAATTTAAAACAAGGTCAATAAATAAAGACAAAAATAAAGATCATTTTAAATTGTACTATAAGCAAAAGATTTGAAAATTGATAGATAGTTCAAACATTAAATTAAGACTGAATTGGAAACAATAAGGAATAAGCCTATTGATTTTTTTTCTCTCTGCCAGCAGGACATATTAAGCTCTTGCAGTGACTCAAGTCTCTGTCTATCTTTCTGACAGTTGATAAGAGACTCCCATTTGTATTTTGTGGTTTACACTGCAAGTAAGAGAGAAGGGTATATTTTGAATAGCCGTTTTATTCATGTCATTGCTGATAACATCCAGAGTAACTCATTTTTTTTCCCAATCAGATAATATTTTGGTTAATAGAAAGTCTTATCACTGAGGTGAAAGAAATGTTCTGCATTATGGAGGTCTGCTTGGGAACCCAAGGGTGAAAGTGTTGACTATATTATTTGTTTTCTAAATAGATGTGGGATGGTCATTTAACCTAACTCATTATTTTCTAGGATCATTTGGAAAATGAGGGCAGAGAAAGTGTACTGGATTGCTTTTGTCTTTGAATCAGTTCTTTGATACATGTTCATTTTATTTTCTACAAGTCTAAGGTAATATTAAATTTTTAGGAAAATTAGAAGACAATACCTCTATAGCCTTCCTTCCTGATGAACACAATCATGTGAAAATGTACCATAGTTCACTGCTTGTATTGGTATGTGAAATGAGTCAACCTGTAAAGTTGTGAGTTTTCATTCCTTAAATTGCTGTACAAATTTTGCACCAGTGAAAACACACACACCCATAAGATATGCATATTACCGTAGAAAAAAACACTGGAGAGAGCCGGGTATATCCATTCTTTTCTCATGGTTTTTTGGTAATTATAGTTAATGATTCTGAGTATCAGACTTTACCCCTAGTACCAGGTGGTGTTTTATAAAGCCATAGCACTGAGAATATGACCTCCAAATTATTTTTAGTAGATGAAGGTGATCTATACAGTATACTGAAAGGGAATTTCAAATGGCTTTTTTTTTTTTTTTTTTTTTTTTTTTTTTTTGCTTCAATGATCCAGTTTCTGACCAGAGGTGAGCTCCAGGTTCTCCATTTGTATTAGTACCTTAAAGGTAACCAGTTTGCATCAGTCAAGCAGATTCCCAAAGAATCATTTACAGTCCAAGAATGTCATAATGATATTTGGTGGCATAGCTGACACATGACTTATAACACTTGCATGATTTCAGCTGAATTTGTACTTTAGAGAATTTATGTGAGAAATCAAATAACTGCCATAAGATTTCTTATTAATCATGGAATCAGAGCAAGAGAATTTTAATTGTCTCTCATTCCAAACAGCATTACCTTCTGGGTCTTGGTACATTTAGAGTAGCTACAAATATGAATTGGCAGGAGGTCTGAGCTCACTGTCAATATTCTGTAAGGGCAACTTCATCCTTGGATGATTCTACATAAACTAAATTTTGCCAAATACTATCTCTTTAATATTCTTTTTAATCCTATTTTCATCTCTTTTATTTAGCAAATATTTTTTTCATCAAATGTTTATTTATTTATTTATTTATTTTTTTTTTAGGTTTTTTTTATTGTATACAAATGGGATACATGTTGTTTCTCTATTTGTACATGGAGTCAAGGCATACCATTTGTGTAATCATACTTTTACATAGGGTAATGATGCTTGATTCATTATTTTTTTCCCTTTCCCAAACACCCCTCCCACCCCTATTTTCCCTCTATATAGTCCTTCTTTCCTTCATTCTTACCACACTCCTTATCCCTAAACCTAAACCTAATGCTAACCCCTCCCACCCCCCAATATATGTCCTCATCCACTTATCAGTGAGATCATTCGTCCTTTAGTTTTTTGAGATTGGCTTATCTCACTTAGCATGATATTCTCCAATTTCATCCATTTGCCTGCAAATGCCATAATTTTATCATTCTTCATTGTGGAGTAATATTCCATTGTATATATATGCCACAGTTTCTTTATCCATTCATTAACTGATGGGCATCTAGGTTGGTTCCACAATCTGGCTATGGTGAATTGAGCAGCAATGAACATTGATGTGGCTGTATCTCTGTAGTATGCTGACTTTAAGTCCTTTGGGTATAGGCCAAGGAGTGGGATAGCTGGGTCAAATGGTGGTTCCATTCCAAGCTTTCTGAGGAATCTCCAGAGTGGCTGCACTAATTTGCAACCCCACCAGCAATGTATGAGTGTTCCTTTTTCACCACATCCTCGCCAACACCTATTGTTGCTTGTGTTCTTGATAATCGCCATTCTAATTGGGGTGAGATGAAATCTTAGGGTAGTTTTGATTTGCATTTCCCTTATTACTAGGGATGTTGAACATTTTTTCATATATCTGTTGATTGCTTGTAGATCTTCTGTGAAGTGTCTGTTCATTTCCTTAGACCATTTGTTGATTGGATTATTTGTATTCTTCGTGTAGAGTTTTTTGAGTTCTTTATAGATTCTGGAAATTAGTGCTCTATCTGAGGTATGGTTGGCAAAGATATTCTCCCACTCTGTAGGCTCTCTCTTCACATTGCTGATAGTTTCCTTTGCTGAGAGAAAGCTTTTTAGTTTGAATCTATCCCAGTTGTTGATACTTGCTTTTATTTCTTGTGCTATGGGAGTCCTGTTAAGGAAGTCTGATCCTAAGCCAACAAGTTGAAGATTTGGACCTACTTTTTCTTCTAAGATGCAGGGTCTCTGGTCTGATTCTGAGGTCCTTGATCCATTTTGAGTTGAGTTTTGTGTAGGGTGAGAGATAGGGGTTTAATTTCATTCTGTTGCATATGGTTTTCCAGTTTTCCCAGCACCATTTGTTGAAGAGGCTATCTTTTGTCCATTGCATATTTTTGGACCCTTTGTCTACTATGAGAAAATTGTATTTATCTGGGTTTGTGTCCATGTCCTCTATTCTGTACCGTTGATCTCCTGTCTATTTTGGTTCCAATACCATGCCGATTTTGTTACTATTGCTTTGTAGTAGAGTTGAAGATCTGGTATTGCAATACCCCCTGCTTCGTTCTTGCTACTTAGCTATTAGTAATTGCTTTAGCTATTCTAGGTTTTTTATTCTTCCAGATGAATTTCATAATTGCTTGCTCTATTTCTGTAAGGTACATCATTGGGATTTTAATTGGAATTGCATTGAATCTGTATAGCACTTTAGGTAGTATGGCCATTTTGACAATATTAATTCTGCCTATCCAGGAACATGGGAGATCTTTCCATCTTCTAAGGTTTTCTTTAATTTCTTTCTTTAGTGTTCTGTAGTTCTCATTGTAGAGGTCTTTCACCTCTTTTGTGAGATTGATTCCCAAGTATTTTATTTTTTTCGATGCTATTGTGAATGGGGTAGTTTTCCTAATTTCTCTTTCTGAAGATTCATCACTTATGTACAAAAATGCATTGGATTTATGAGCATTGATCTTGTAACCTGCTACTTTACTGAATTCACTTATGAGTTCTAAAAGTTTTCTGGTGGAATTTCCAGGTTCCTCTAAATATATAATCATGTCATCAGCGAACAGGGATAGTTTGAGTTCTTCTTTTCCAATTCGTATCCCTT
Source organism: Sciurus carolinensis (assembly GCF_902686445.1). NCBI lineage: Eukaryota > Metazoa > Chordata > Mammalia > Rodentia > Sciuridae > Sciurus > Sciurus carolinensis. Next base: position 96,876,357 of record NC_062224.1, read on the forward strand.
TAATTTCTTTGGTTTGTCTAATTGCTCTGGCTAGGGTCTCAAGGATGATGTTGAATAGAAGTGGTGAAAGAGGGTATCCCTGTCTCGTTCCAGTTTTTAGGGGGAATGCTTTCAGTTTTTCACCATTTAGAATGATGTTGGCCATGGGCTTAGCATAGATTGCCTTTATAATGTTAAGGAATGTTCCCACTACCCCAATTTTTTCTAGTGTTTTGAGCATGAAGGGATGCTGTATTTTATCGAATGCTTTTTCTGCATCTTTTGAAATAATCATGTGATTCTTAACTTTAAGTCTGTTGATATGGTGAATGACATTTATTGATTTCCGAATGTTGAACCAACCTTGCATCCCTGGGATAAAACCCACTTGATTGTGGTGCACTATCTTTTTAATATATATTTGTATGCGATTTGCTAAAATTTTGTTGAGAATTTTTACGTCGATGTTCATTAAGGATATTGGTCTGAAATTTTCTTTCCTCGATGTGTCTCTGTCTGGTTTAGGTATCAGGGTGATATTGGCTTCATAGAACGAGTTTGGTAGGGTTCCCTCCTCTTCTATTTCATGGAATAGTTTGAGGAGTATTGGAATGAGCTCTTCTTTAAAGGTTTTGTAGAACTCGGCTGAGAACCCATCTGGTCCTGGACTTTTCTTTGTTGGTAGGCTTTTGATGACCTCTTGTATTTCATTGCTTGAAATTGGTTTATTTAAGTTGTGTATGTCCTCCTCGTTCAGTTTAGGTAATTCATATGTCTCTAGAAATTTGTTGATGTCTTCGAGGTTTTCTGTTTTGTTGGAGTATAGATTTTCAAAATAGCTTCTAATTATGTTTTGTATTTCACTCGTGTCTGTTGTGATGTTTCCTTGTTCATTCTGAATTTTAGTAATTTGAGTTTTCTCCCTCTTTCTCTTTGTTAGTGTGGCAAAGGGTTTATCAATTTTGTTTATTTTTTCAAAGAACCAACTATTTATTTTGTTAATTTTTCCAATTGTTTCTTTTGTTTCGATTTCGTTGATTTCGGCTCTGATTTTAACTATTTCCTGTCGTCTACTACTTTTGGTATTGGTCTGCTCTTCTTTTTCTAGGGCTTTGAGCTGTAGTGTCAAGACGTTTATTTGTTGATTTCTACTTCTTTTTTTGAATGCACCCCATGAAATAAATCTTCCTCTAAGTACTGCTTTCATAGTCTCCCAGAGATTTTGATATGATGTGTCTTTGTTCTCGTTTACTTCTAAGAATTTTTTTATTTCCCTCCTGATGTCTTCTGTTATCCATTCATCATATAATAGTGTATTATTTAATCTCCAGGTATTGGAGAAATTTCTGTTTTTTATTCTGTCATTTATTTCTAATTTCAATCCATTATGATCTGATAGAGTACAAGGTTGTATCTCTATCTTCTTGTATTTGCTAACAATAGCTTTGTGGCATAAAATATGGTCTATTTTAGAGAAGGATCCATGTGCTGCTGAGAAGAAAGTGTATTCGTTCTTTGTTGGATGGTATATTCTATATATGTTGGTTAAGTCTAAATTGTTGATTGTGTTATTGAGATCTATGGTTTCTTTATTCAATTTTTGTTTGGAAGATCTATCCAGTGGTGAGAGAGATGTGTTAAAATCGCCTAGTATTATTGTGTTGTGGTCTATTTGATTTCTGGAATTTAGAAGGATTTGTTTGATGTACGTGGATGAACCAATGTTCGGGGCATAGATATTTATGATTGTTATGTCTTGCTGATTTATGCTTCCCTTAAGCAGCATGTAATGTCCTTCTTTATCCCTTCTGACTAGTTTTGGTTTGAAGTCCACATTATCTGAAATGAGGATGGATACTCCAGCTTTTTTGCTGTGTCCGTGTGCATGGTATGTTTTTCCCCATCCTTTCACCTTTAGTCTATGTGTATCTCTTTCTATGAGATGAGTCTCTTGCAGGCAGCATATCGTTGGATTTTTCTTTTTAATCCAATCTGCCAGTCTATGTCTTTTGATTGACGAGTTCAGGCCATTAACATTCAGGGTTATTATTGTGATATGATTTGTATTCCCAGTCATTTGACTCATATTTGTTTTTTGACATGATTTGGTTTCTCCTTTATTTGGCTATTCCTTTAGGCTAGCGCCTCCTGTTGCTGATTTGCATCGTTGTTTTTCATCTCTTCCTCATGGAATATTTTGCTGAGAATGTTCTGTAATGCTGGCTTTCTTTTTATAAATTCCTTTAGCTTTTGTTTATCATGGAAGGATCTTATTTCATCGTCAAATTTGAAGGTAAGTTTTGCTGGGTATAAGATTCTTGGTTGGCATCCATTTTTCTTTCAGGGCTTGGTAAATCTTGTTCCAGGCCCTTCTAGCTTTTAGGGTCTGGATTGAAAAATCTGCTGATATTCTTATTGGTTTCCCTCTGAATGTAATTTGATTCTTTTCTTCGTGGCCTTTAAAATTCTGTCTTTATTTTGTATTTTAGGTATCTTCATAATAATGTGCCTTGGTGTGGGTCTGTTGTAATTTTGTGTATTTGGAGTTCTATAAGCCTCTTGTACTTGGTTTTCCATTTCATTCTTCAGATTTTGGAAATTTTCTGATATTATTTCATTGAATAGATTGTTCATTCCTTTGGTTTGTTTCTCTAAGCCTTCCTCAATCCCAATAATTCTCAAATTTGGCCTTTTCATGATATCCCATAGTTCTTATAGATTCTGTTCATGATTTCTTACCATCTTCTCTGTTTGTCCAACTTTGTTTTCAAGATTAAATAATTTGTCTTCAATGTCTGAGGTTCTGTCTTCCAGGTGTTCTATCCTATTGGTTATGCTTTCTATGGAGTTTTTAACTTGGTTTATTGTTTCCTTCATTTCAAGTATTTCAGTTTGTTTTTTTTTTTCAGTATCTCTAAGTCTTTATTAAAATGATCTCTTGCTTCCCGTATTTGGTCTTTTAACTATTGATTGGTGCGATCATTTAATGCCTGCATTTGCTCTTTCATCTCCTCCTTCAATGCCTGCATTTGCTCTTTCATCTCCTCATTTGCTTCTCTGATTTTTTTAATTATGTACATTCTGAACTCCCTTTCTGACATTTCTTCTGCTGTGCTGTCATTGGGTTTTATTGATGTAGTATCTAGGTTTGTTTGGGACATTTTCTTCCCTTGTTTTCTCATATTGGTCAGATGTCAGTGGGAATCTGAGATATTGCAGATTTCCTTTATTGGCTTATAGTGTCCCAGTAGATTTCCAGTGTATCACCTCCCAGCCTTCAGTAGCCTGAAGTCTTGGAGGAACTTGATAATGCAGTACTTCCGAAGAAAGCTGCCCCTAGCCCCTATTGGTTCCAGGGCAGCAAATAATTTTTAAATGTTTGTCAATACCATTGATTATTCTGAAACCATCACATTTTTGTTAAAATTTTTGAATTAGATAATATCGTAGGTTTTTTTTAGTTTGTTTCTTTGTTTACAAAATGACTTCATGTTTATCTCATCTATATCATGAAAGCAATGACCACATGAGTTCTCCGAAAGGATCCCTGTGCACAATCACACTTGGAAACCACAACACTGATATTCACATCATAGACTAGATGTTATTTTTTTACTATATTCAAAACGTTTAACAATTTAAAGAGCACGAGTAGTATATATAATACATGTGCTTTACCCTTTTTATAACCATAGTTAGTGCTTTATAGGTTTTTTGTTTTCTTGTGTGAACAGGAAAGCATGAGTTCACTGGTCACCAAAGTCTTGTCATTTGTTATCAAGATTGTCTTATATTTAACCTGTGCTATCTGCTGTACTGAACATAAATCTTGTTCAGAAACACCTGCTCTTCTCTTGAAGGGAAGCACAAGATAAGCAGATAATTGTAATAAGTGATGCTAAATACAGAGATAACTTACTCTAGTTGCTAGCATTCTCATACAGAGCAATTCATCCTCATACAGAGAATTCAGAGCACCTAAGAGGAAAACCTGATTAATTCTTGAGGGTCCATAAGGGGTATTTTAAGAGGTGATTCATCAGTTACCTCTTAAAAAGTTAAGGCTTACAAGATGTACGGGTTCTAATCATACTGGGGAATGGGATTTGGGAGCGATTTCCATGAACTTGGACTATGGAATGTTCAGCTTAAAATTAAAGATTACTAAGATTTCTCAAACTTAAATATCTTATGGGTCCCTTTAAAAACAAAAGAAAAACAAAAACCAAAATCATCCAAAATATGTGCCAACTGACTTAAAATTAAGTGAAATGAAAATGAACAGTAGAAGATGAGGCAATTAGAGAAGGGAGAGAGAATAGGCTGGTGAAGTAGAGGATCTCAATAGCCTGGAAAGGGTGTGTTATGTCAGCCTGTGATTTGGTTGTTTTCTGAGGTGATAGTACTACTAAATTACAGGTAAGAGAAGTTCAAGAGCTGCATGTAGAATTGACTGTGAAGGAATGGCAAACAAGGAAAAAAGAGAAAGTTTCATTACAGAGGTAAAGTAACAACGTGATGGGGTAGTGAGCAGACAGCATATCTTCAAGATATTATGGATAGAGATCCTACAATACTTGTAAATTAATAGTTTATGTTTTATAGTTGAAATGTTAAAGTGGCATTGATTTTTTTTTTGGTACTGGGGATTGAACCCAGGGGTGCTTAACCACTGAGCCGCATCCCCAGCTCTTTTTTATATTTTATTTAGAGATAAGGTCTTTCTGAGTTGTTCAGGGCCTTGCTAAGTTGCTGAGGCTGGCTTTGAACTCACAATCCTGCCTCAGCCTCCCCAGCCACTGGGATTATAAGTGTTCACATTTTGAAGAGGTTGAAAATCAAGCATGGTGTGCAAGTCTCAGATTTTTAGCTTGGGTAGTGTTGTGCTTAGTGAAATATTTAAATTATGTAGCACATAGAAATTTAGAACTAACTTGAATGAGTAGGGGAAAGCAGTGAGATGCAAGAGTTTGAGGTGCAGGTGATCATTCGCTTGTTTGGCGTGTGTTTTAGTAGTATTTATGGGGCCTTCATCTGATTGGCCAGTGACATAGACGGGTTTAAAATTCATAAAAATATTTGATCTGGACCTATATCTTGGGAGTGATGGGAAATAAATGGTTATGAAAGTCCTGGGAATAGACATGACCATGCTTCGAATTTGAGATAAAGTAGAGAAAGTTGAAAGATATGGATTGAATTCAAAGAACCATGTCACATGAATAATCAATAATAAAAGTAGACTGAAAGGCATTGGAATGATAGAAATGATAGGTATGATCCTGGAATGAAGGTGAAAGTATTATGTTTTCATTCTCTTTTGGTGCTGCACCAGTATGCAGATGTTTGCCTTAACAATTAAAAAAAAGAAATAAGTGAAACAGTTAGATTGTTAAACATGGTGCCATGTCAAGCTTTTTCTCTGGGAATGAATAAAATAGATATTGAAAAATTCAAAAGACAAATTCTCTTCATTTGGAATTTTATAGTCTTTAATTTTGTTTTTACAATAACAACTTTAAAAAAGTAAGAGATTTTTGAGAATATGAGTAAGTGAGCACATGATTTTGCATATGAATAAACAAGCACAATGACATCACAATATTTAAAAATAGAGTAATTTTTCATCTAATATTGAAATGAAAAGCCCACTATTTTATCTTTATGTCAGGGGAAATAGAAAAAATGAATTTATTTTACCACTAACTATTTTATTGATTTTATAATTGGGTTGTCAAGACTGAACCACAATCTTTTTTATTAATTGATCTTTTTAATTATAAAGAACAGCAGAGTATATTTTGACATATTATATGTACATGGAATATAACTCAGGATCCCATTCTGTGTTGTACATGATGTGGAGTTACACTGGTTGTGTATTTATGTATGCATGTAGGAAAGTTCACATTCGATTCACTCTACCATCTTTTCTATTCTCCCCGCCCCTTCCCTTTATTCCTCTTTGTATAATCCAATGAACTATTATCTGCCCCCCTCACCATACTATGCCTTAGCATTCACACATCAGAGAGAACTTTTGACCTTTGGTTTTCTGGGACTGGCTTATTTCACTTAGCATGATAGTCTCCAGTTCCATCAATTTACAGGCAAAAGCCATAATTTCATTCTTCTTTATGGTTGAGTAATATTCCATTGTGTGTATGTATCACATTTTCTTCATTCACGTTCATCAGTTGAAGGGCATCTGGGTTGGTTGATTCCATAATACAACTATTGTAGAAGCATCGATGTGTGGCGTCACTGTAGTAAACTGATTTTAAGGGATTTGGGTGTATACCAAGGAGTGGGAAAACTGGGTCAAATGGTGCTTCCATTTCAAGTTTTCTAAGGAATATCCTTACTGCTTTCATAGTGTTTGCAACAATTTGCAGTCCCACCTGCAATGTATAAGTGTACCTTTCCCCCCACATCTTGCCAACACTTATTGTTACTTCTATTCTTGGTAATTGCAATTCTGACTAGAGTGTGATGGAACCTCAGTGTAGTTTAAATTTACATTTCTCTAATTGCTAGAGATATTGAACATTTTTTTCATATTTTTCAACCATTCATATTTCTTCTTCTGTGAAGTGCCTATTCGGCTCCATTGTCCTTCTATTGAATGGGTTGTTTGTTTTGGTGTGAAGTTTTCTAAGTTGTTTGTAAATCCTGGAGATTAATGCTCTGAGGTGCAGGTGACAAAGATTTTCTCCCATTATGTAGGCTCTCTCTTCACGTTCTTGATTGTTTCCTTTGCTGTGAAGAAGCTTTTTAGTTTGAAACCATCCCATTTATTGACTTTTGATTTCACATCTTGCACTTTTGGATTCTTGTTGAAGAAGTTTGTTCCTAAGCCAACGTGATGGAGAGTTGGGTCTACTTTTTCTTGTAGTGGGCAAAGGGTCACTAGTCAAATGCCAAGATGCTTAATCCACTTTGAGTTGAGTTTTGTATAGGGTGGGAAATTGGGGTTAATATCATTTTACTACATTTGATTTTCAGGTTTTGAGCACCACTTGTTGAAGAGGCTTTTTAATCCAATGTATGTTTATGGCACCTTTGTCTAGAATAAGATAATTGTATTATGCCATTGGTCTTCATGTATGTTTTTATGCCAGTATCATGCTGTTTTTGTTACTATAGTTTTGTAGTATAATTTAAGGTTGGGTATTGTGATGACTCCTGCATCACTTTTCTAAGGATTGCATGGGCTATTTTGGGCCTTATATATTTCCAAATTAATTTAATGACTGCCTTTTCTATTTCTATGAAGAACATCTTTGGAATTGGAATTGGAATTGCATTAAATCTGTATGGCACTTTTGGTAGTATGGCCATTTTGACAATATTAATTCTGCCTATCCAAGAACACGGGAGATCTTTCCATTTTCTAATGTCTTCTTCTTTTTTTTTTTTTTTAATTATTTTATTGTAAACAAATGGGATACATGTTGTTTCTCTGTTTGTACATGGCGTAAAGGCATACCATTTGTGTGTCTTCTTCTTTAGCATTGTATAGATTTCATTGGAGAGATCTTTCACAAATTAGATTGATTCCCAATCTAATTTTATTTTTTGAGACTATTATGAATGGGATAGTTTTCCTAATTTCTCTTTAAGTTGATGCATCGCTGATAGATAGGAACACATTTGATTTATCAGTGTCAATTTTATATGCTGGTACTATGCAGAATTTATTTATGAGTTTTAGGAGTTTTCAGGTGGAGTTTTTTGGGTCTTCTAAATATAGAATCCATGTCATCAGCAAATAGGGATAGTTTGAATTGTTCTTTGCCTATCCATATCCTTTAGTTTCTTTCTACTAATTGTTCTGCCTAGAGTTTCCAGGACTTTATTGAATAGAAGTGGACAAAGAGGGCATCCCTATCTTGTTCCAGATTTTAGAGGGAATTATTCTTCAATTACAATGATGTTGGCTCAATTTAGTGTATTTAGCTTTTACAATGTTGAGGTATGTTCCTACTTACCCCTAGTTTTTCTAATGTTTTGAGCATGAATGAATGCTAAATTTTGTCAAACACTTTATTTGCACCAATTGAGATAATCATGTGATTCTTGTCATTAAATTTATAGATGTAATGAATTGCATTTATTTTTTTCCCTAGGTTGAACAAATCTTGCATCCCTGGGATGAACTCCACTTGATTGTGGTGAACTATCTTTTTAGTATGTTTTAGTATGTGATTTGCCACCATTTTATTAAGAATTTTTGTGTCTATGTTCATCAAGGATATTAGTCTGAAGTTTCTTTCCCTGATCTGTCTTTGGTTTTGGTATCAGGGTGATACTAACTTCATAGAATGAATTTGGAAGTATTCCCTCCTTTTCTATTCCATGGAATAATTTGAGGAGAACTGGTGTTAGTTCTTCTTTGAAGGTCACTTAGAGCTATGACTAAGAATCCATCTCATCCTATGCTTTTTTTTATAGGCTTTTTATGACGTCTTCAATTTCATTACTTGAAACTGGTATGTTTAGATTTTTCTATGTTCTCCTGGCTCAATTTATGTAGGTCATATGTCTCTAGAAATTCATCCATGTTTTCACGTATTATTTTGTTGTGATCTATTTGAGTTTTGAGGTTGTGAAGGGTTTGATATACATAGATGTTCCATTGTTTGGGACATAAATACTTATAAATGTTATGTTTTGTTGATATAAAATTTCCTTAAGCAAAGGAAATTTCCTATAAAATTACCTTCTTTTTCCTTTCTGATTAACTTTGGCTTGAAGTCCACTTTATCTGATATGATAAACCCCCTGCTTGTTTCTGATATCTGTGTGAATAATGTTTTTTCCCCATCTTTTTGCCTTGTCTTTGTATGTCTTTGCCTATGAGGTGAACCTCTTGGACACAGCATATTATTGGGTCTTCTTTTCTAAATCTAATCTGCCAATCTGTGTCTTTTGATTGATGACTTTAGGCCATTTATATTCAATATTGTTATTCAGATATGATTTTTGTTTCATTTTGATTTATTTGTGGTTTTTAATTTGAATTAGTTTCTCCTAATATGGATTACAATATAGTCTTTGATTAACTATTTTTCCAGTGTAATTTCTCCCATTGCTGGTTTTCACTTTTATTTTTCATTTCTTCTTTATGAAATATTTTATTGAGTATGATATTTGTAGAGCAGCCTTTCTAGTTGTGAATTCTTTTAATTTTTGTTTATCATGGAAGGTTTTTATTTCATTGTCAACTCTGAAGTTTAATTTGTCTAGGCATAGTAATCTTGGTTGACATATTTTCTTTCAGATATTGCTGTATAATGGCTTTGAGGGTCTGGGTTGAGAAATCATCTGCTATCTGGATTGGCTTCCCTCTAAATATAACCTGTCATTTTTTTTTCTGGTAATCTTTAAAATTCTATGTTTATTCTGTTTGTTAGGTATTTTCATAATGATGTACTTTGGTGTGGGTCTATTGTAACTTTGTTTATTTAGGGTCCTCTATGCTTCTTATATTGGATTTTCCATTTCATTATTAACATTTGAGAAATTTTCAGATATTATTTTATTGAAAAGATTGTGCATTCCATTGGTTTGTATCTCTCAGCATCCCTCTATCCCAATAAATCTTAAGTGTGGTCTTTTCATGCTATCCCATATTGTTTGGAAGTTCTGTTCATGGTCTCTTAACATCTATTCTTCATGGTCAACTTTATTTTCAAGATTATATATTCTGCCTTATTGCCTAAAACTCTCTCTTCCACATGGTCTAGTTTGTTGGTGACTCTATTGAATTTTTAATTTGGTTTATTGATACCTTCATTTTGAGAATTTCTGCTTAATTTTCTTTCAGAATCTCTAGCTCTTTATTGAAGTGATATTTTGCTTCCTGTATTTTCTCTTTGATGTTATTCCTTACATCATCCTTTATCTCACAGATCAATTTAACTATGACTATTCTAAATTCCTTCTCTAACATTTCTTCCACTGTGGCATTGCTGGATCCTGTTATTGAAGTACCTTATTTTGTTTGGAAATATTTTCCCTTGTTTTTTCCTGGTGTTTGGGTCTACCCATCTAACAGTATGGATTTGAGGCAGTAATTTCTACCCTGTTGAACCTCAGTTGTTCTGGGGATGAAAAACAAAGGAGTGAGGGAGGGAGCTATTCTAAAATACAAATTATCTTTGTAAAGGGTCAAAGAAGCCAGTAGAAAATTTTCTTTTAGAACATTATTTTTGCTCCAAGAAAAGGATCACTTTTTTTCATTTGATGTTGCATATGTACTTACAATATATGCATTTTATCCTGGAGGGGTCTGTACTTCTTAAAATTCACATGAAATTATGTAAATATTCAGATCAGTATTAGTAGAGAGGGTAGAGTTATATTTATGTAAAAGTTTTAGAAAGATTTAAAAAAATTTTTTAAATTTTTTATTTTTTCAGACTGCATTTTGATTCATTGTACACAAATGGGGCACAACTTTTTGTTTCTATGGTTGTACACAATGTAGATTCACACTATTCATGTAATCATCCATCTACATAGGGTAATGATGCCTGTCTCATTCCACCATCTTTCATACCCCTACCACCTCCACTCTCTCATTTCCCTCTATGAAATCCAAAGTTCAGTAAGGTTTTTAGTGTATGAAAAAAGAGATGGGAGAAGGAATTTTGATTTATGAATAAAATTGCTTAAGTTTTTCTCTAATTTCTTCTTTTCATCTCTAGTTAAAAACCACCATCCCATTTCAATTCCATGTTATCTTTATTGTCCCTTGCTAGACCTGTTCCCTCCCAATTTGTCTTACTTCATCTACTCTGGACACTCTGAATGCATTCTGTGCTGGAAGACTGATAGTCATGAGAGGAAGAACAAGTTCAAGCTTAAGTATACTAAAAGTATACTGAACATAAAAGTTTGGTCATGATCAACATGTTTTATTAACTTGTAGTTAAATAATGAGCTTGAATCTAATTGCTTGGTTAGCACATTGAGAAGTATTACAGAATATTACCATCAGAAACTTAAAGATTTAGAGGTTAAAGAGTACCAGAAACTTTAACAAAAGAGACTAATTAAGGCTGTCAGTGAGAGATGAGTTGATGGGAAATATATTAAGAGCATATTGTTCAAGAAGGCAAGTGAAAGGAGTATTTCAAGAAGGAAATAAGCAGCTCTGTCAAAAGGTTAGTTTTGTTGAGGTCTGTTATTGCTGACATGCTGGAAAAACCGAAGTTGAGCCAAGTCATTTTTATAATAAACTAGGGAAGTTGAATAACAAATGAAGAGAGATAAAGTAAAGCCTGTGGAGATAGATAACATTTTTGTTGAGTTTTTCTAGAAAAAGTGAACAAAGTAATTAGATGATATCTGGAAGAAGACTTTCAATTAATGAAGGGTACCTTTTAGAATGCTCCCATGTACATACTGTAATGCAGAGAGAGATGCTAAGATGATTAGGGAAAGGAAATTGGAACAACAATAAAATCCTGAGAAAGCATTGGAAGATGGCATTCAATGCAAGGTTGATGTGGGAGACGATCAGAAGTAATCCATCCTTGCAGTCTTTGTTAAGTTAGAATATGCATATGATTTAGGAGAAAGTTTGGTAGATTTACTGGTAGAGGAAAAAATAAATTTTCTTCGAATTGTTCCTTTTGCTTGACTAAATCAGAAGTAAAGTCAACTCAGTTGGAAATGAGAAAGTGTGGCCATATGAAAATAATTAATTATGTATAAAATAGTGATTTGGTAGATTGGGAGACCAAAATGACTGGGGAAATGTATGAGAATTAACAAGTAACACTGAAACACCTCTTGAGATTTTTGAGCCCAATCCACACAGTTTTCTGTTTTCTTCCATTAATTTTTAGCTATTTTCAGGTTTGGCCATGGAGTTTACCAAGATTTGGGTTTATTCAGGGTTATACTTTCTTTCAAATTAACACAGGGAGTTGAAAATATGTCTGAAAGTACTATGATTATGAGTCATTAAATCTAACATGGGTGTTAAAAAAAAAAGTATAAGTGACAGGTATTGAGGATGATTTGGAGATGATCAGTGGACAGATACCAAGTTGTTAGATAGAATTTTTGACCAGATATTGAGCTACAAAGCATAGTAGCATGAATAATTATGAATAAAAAGACAAAGAGAATGATCCTTAATATCAGTTATTACTTTTGAAAATATGAATGTATTCCTGTGTGGTAGACAACTTTTCATCACTGGGATCAAGATACCCGACAAGAACAAATTAGAGAAGTAAAAATTCAATTTGACTCACAGTTTCAGAGTTTTAGTCCATGGTGGCTTGAATATACTGATTGCTCTGAGCCCAAGATAAGGCAGAACATCATGTGGTAGCATCCAGGTAGCTGAGGGGCGGGGGCCACATGAAAGAGGAACTCTTCCAGGACACACTCCTAGTGACCCACAGTTACCACCCAGTTAGTTCATTCAAATTACAATGGATTGATTAGTGTATAGCTCTCATAAGCCAATCTTTTTACTTATGAATATCCCTACATTAACACAGAAACTTTTGGGGTAAATATCTCATATCTGAACACTAACATCCAAATGTTAACCTGAGATTAAATTCCAGTGCTGTAAGTATCATATTCAAAATCTTTCCATTTATCTATGGAAGTACATCCTAAATAATCTGTATAATTCCTCCAGAATCCATAATTAGCTTTAGTTTGTAAACCCTTTCACTGACATAATAGTTCACACAGCATGTAGAAAATTTGTGATATTGAGCAACTTGATTCCTATCTACTAGTTCATTGGGAAAAATGTAAGAATTGTGCACTTACATCATCACTTCCACTATTTCCCCATTTCCTCCCACTGGGAAACATGTGCAATGGCTAATATTTATAGATACTAGGAAAGCAAATATGAGCATATCAGAGTTTTAGAATTTGGCAAAAGAGATATGAAAACAAATAATTAAAGCATTAAGTTTTATTTTAATGGGTACAAATTGCAAGTTGAGCACAAAGGAAATGCTTAATCCTCCTTAGGTAATTCAGGAAATGCTTTATCATGGCAACACTTTAAATACATTTAAAAAATAGGCAGCTAAAAGTGGAAATTTTATAAACTAGGAAGTAGTACAGAGGTATAAAAATTCTAAAGGGGTTTCACACTTACTAATATTCTCAAGTTCAGAGAAAATACAATTGGAATGTTTTTGTTGTGTAGAAGTGGACATTTTGAATTTCTAATCTAATATTTTTTAAATCTTGCTCTAAGTTCATAATGGCTCTTTTAAGCAATGCCAATTCGATTCAAATAAAAATATTCCCTCTCAGTATTTCCAGAGCTATTTCCCCAGCATGCAGCATTCCATCCAGAGATTGTGTATTCTTGCAGTTCTCAAGCACAGGCTTTTTACCATTGTCTTGATCAGGATCAAATGGTTACCCTCATGCTTTAGTCACCTTTTGCTTTGACCTGACCAAAAGACCTGAGAAAAACAACTTAGAGGAAGAAATATTTATTTGCCTCTTGGTTTCAGAGGTTCAGTCCATGGTTGGCTGGCTGGACCCAAGGTGGGGAAGAACATCATGGTGAAGTGGTGTGGCAAAAAGGGAAGCAACTCAGACATGGCTAGGGAAGTGGAGAGAAAACACCACTCACTAGTGATAAAATATAAATCCCAAAGGTATGCCCCCAGTGACCTACCTACTTCTTCTTACTCCTTTCTTTTACTTGTATTGGTTAGAAAAAGGAAATGAGAGTGGGCAAGCACACGTAGAGTTCTCTACTGTAAGTATCTGTATTCTTTAACATTGTGACTACAACAGGATTAGGAGCTATATAGAAGAAATACAGAGGGGAAAATAATTCAGTTGAGACCCATAAATTTGAGATACTTAAGGTATATCCTGATATGCATAAGCACTCTGCAATGCAATTTTTGGACCTCAAGAAGGAGACCTGGGCTGGAGATACTTTGGCAGACTTCCCATTGTCCATGGGAATGGAAATGAGAGGCCAGATGAGATCATATAGGGAAATGATTATAAAATGAAATCTATATGAATGAATGAGCACTTGAGTCTAAAGTCACAAGAGAAGTCCATGGTTTTCCATGTTAGTCGATGCCGGGAACATTAACTGGGTGATGACATCATTAAAGATGCTAGCACCTCATCCCCTGCCCAATTCTAGGAGAATCTGGGATTCTAATTTCTCTGAAAACAAATATGAGACCTATTCAAATTTGACTAAAGTATGTGACAGTACAGTGTCATTCATGGACCTTCCTGCAATTAAAGCACCATTTGTATACTGTTTGAAGATGTTTGCACTAAATATTTCCCTTGTACTTGGGGGTGGAGAGGTTCCTAATATATATTTGAAATTGTATTAATTGAGCAGCTTGAGAATGAAACAAATACTAAATGTTATAAAACTTAAAATTTTTATTGCCAGAATATTATTATATATTTGTGCAACACATTTTAATAAATGCAAGAACACTATCAATGCATCACAACAAATTTTTCTTAAACTTTGATGTGAATCATCCCTAAAAGCTCACTCTCATCATTTTCTCATTTCTGAGCACCTTCCTCTCTCTCTCATGCATACCCCATCATATGATATTCATTCTCTTTACTATTTGAGTTTCATTTAAACTGGCATGTCTCTTCAGAAGACTCATGAACAGTTTTGTACCAGTATATCTGCTCTTATCTGTGTTCCACAGCACAGCAAGGTAGACGTCAACCTTATGACAAATTACAGCTACTCTAGAGGGTTTTTCTTGTATTCAAAGCCAGTGATTGTCCCAGTTTTCCTACCTCTCCCTATAATTCACAAGAAAACACCAGCAAAAATATGAATGTCATCTGTTATTCTACAAAGGTCATTCTGACTCTCTCCAGGGACTGGAAAAATTAACCAAAATCAGAGCTAAGTTGTGTTTTTATCTCAGGCAACTCAGACATATCCTTCAATTAAATTATTTAAAAATTTTCTTCACCAAGTATATAAAGTAATTACTAACCTTTCGTTGTATGAAGTCATCTGGAAACATTTCCTGGTGGATAGCTAAACCACCTTTATCCTATTATAGCAATTCTTCTCTTTCATACTCCTTAAATACATATAAACACAAAACCCTGCATTTTTTGCCTTAATTTTTGAAATGTCATCTTGTCATGCATTATATATTTGGTTTTGTTTCTAGGTTTGGCATTCAATTTTGTGGTTTGGGTTTTCTTTGTTTTTGTTGTTTTATTTGTAACTTGCTTTTGGTTTTATCTATGTATTGATATTAAGCTGTCCTAATTTGTATAGTTTTATATCGTGACTATATACTTGGTAGGTCATGTACTCCTCCTTTCATTTTTTTTAATGTTATTTATTTCTCTTTAATTAATATTTTACTTATATTTCTCATTTACTATTGCATTTAATATTCAATTTACTATGTTTCTCAGAAAGTTTAGAATCAGACTTTTAGATTTTGAAAAACAAATACGTATTGAAATAAACAGTTCTTAATTGTGACAGTTTGATATACAAACATACCATGACCATAATCAAGATAGGATCATTTCATTACCCCAGGAGTTCACTCATGACCAATTACAATATCCATCCCCACAGACAATATTTCTTCCACCATAGGTTTAAGTTTTGCATCTTCATTAGCTTCATATAAATGGTTTTATTCATCATACCATTTTATATCTCATTCAGCTAATGTTTTTGATATTCATCTATATTTTTGTGTCAGTAACTCATTCTTTAAATGCAGAACATCTCTGTGAAGGATGAAATAACCTAACTTCTTCATGAGTACTATTTTACTTGAAAGAATCCTAAATTTTATTGTTTATACTTTCAAATTTAGATCCATAATCCTGAGAGCCTTATAAAGGTTAGGAAGGCTGTAAAAAAGAGCCTTATCAGTCAAATAAATAAACACTGTAACTGGTTTAGGTACTGTATGATAATAAACTGGTGAACACATAACTTTTTCCTCACAAAATGCATAACATAATGAGAGGCAAGATTATTTGATATTATATTTGACATTATTTGCATTTATGTCAATATTCCTCATTTACATTCACCATATAATAGCCCAAAATTACATATCATAATACTTTTCAAGCTTTTTTATCTTAATATTCAAAGTGTTATAGTGGAAAATACTAAAATATGGTAATATTTGAAAGACAACTGAAGGACTCTAATTAGAGATATTTGGGGAACATTCTATCTTTGCTTATAGTAAAATAGTTGGGTTTATCTTTATGTGCCTTCCATTTATGACACTGAATGTCCATTTCTTTAATACTATAGAAGGAGAAGAATGCATATCTAATTGGTTTTTCTTAAATGCAGTTTTAGTAATCAAGAAGTAAGATTTTTTTGTGAACACCATTCTACCTAATGAATTAATAAATTATTTGAAATGTGCATGTTTACAATGATAAGAAGCTGTAATTCTGGATAATAGATACCAGGAAGGTATTTTCTGCTCTGGCACTTACTAATCCTTTGATCTAGGGCAATTTATTATTTAATTATTTTATAACTCATGACATTATCTATAAATTGGGGAAATAGGCATCCTTATATCAAGGAGTAGTGAGAGATTGGGAGGATATAATGAAATAATGCTTGTAATATTATTGAGCATGTGAAAAATTTCAAATGAATGTTACCATCATCTAAGGTTATCTTTAAAATATAACCCACATCTCCACTTACTCTTCCAAGCCCAAATTATCCTCTTCCAAGCCGAATTATTGATAGACATTGAACTTAGTTTCACAACTTAAAACATGTGTGCATCTCCCCTGCCCCTGTGTGTGTGTGTGTGTGTGTGTGTGTGTGTGTGTGCGTGCACACGCACGCACATTTCCCTGGGAGACTCACAGTCCAGAGTACTTAAAAAGAGAATTTTTTTCCCCCGCAGGGTGGAAAATTATTTACAAGAGTGGAACTGTGTTGTGTCAAGAGTGTCAACATGAGGCCCAGATAACATTGCCAAGACTGAGATGGCCAGAGAAGCAGAGTCAGAAAAGGGAGAGTGACAGAGTGTTACTTGGTTTTATCTGTCAGTGACTGAGCGAATAATCAGCTTATGATTGTTTAAATGGCTATGGTTGCTTAATCCCCAAAATTTATATTTAAAGTATTAGGGTCTGAGAAAAACAAATCTATGAAAGCTAAAATGAAATGGCCTACTCAAAAGAATAATCCTTTACTTCAAAAAGATACTGAATTTATATTGTTTAGGTTTAAAAATTTGGAAGCACATTGCAGATTTGGAAAGCAATAAAGGATTAGAAGGTTGGAATAAGGGACCTTTGAAATAAGATTATTAGTGCTCAGAGAGGATTTAACCATGAGATGAAGTAATTGTTTTTGTATCAACATATGTTCTAATACCTTGGTGCAAACAGTTAGCATCTAGAATATACGTTCTGAATTGGAAAAATATTGTTTTTGCAGATACGAGAGTCCTTCAAAACTATCACAAAGAGACCACACCTGTGCTTTTAAATAGTCTCAATCATGTTATCAAAATGGTGTCTATTTTGATAAAGGTGAAATGCAGGGACACTGTGTAGTTTGCATACATGCATGAGTTCTTGAAGAGAAAATGAAGAGCTTCATCTTCTGGGAAGAAAAATCAGTTATAAAAAAGAAACTGTCTACAATGACAGTTTCTTAAGAGATGACAGGAGAAATAACAATGATAATTATAGGAATAAGAATTTACATTTATTTCCTGTTTATTCTGTGCATAGGCACTGTTTTAAGTGCTTTACCTGCAATTGCGCCTTAATTTTTAGAGCAGATTTATGAGATATTTTATTCCAGTTTTTCAGATGAGATAAATGAAACAAGATTTAAAGTTGACACTTGGGCTCCTGAGAAAATGATCTACAGCAAATATACTCTATTATTGCTCAAAAATCTAGCCATTATATCACAAATAAAAGTTATTTTATTTTGAATGTTATCCTGCTAAGACAATAAATGGATATTTTCCCTGAGGTTATCTGTTAAGTGCTTTTTTTCTCTATCTGGTGGAGCAACACTTTCATCACACATTTAAAAAAATAATATTTTCATTTGCTTCTTTGAGTTTGTCTTTAGTGCTTAATAGATACGTCATTAAATCATTAAAACTTATGAGGCTCAGTGGTTTTCACATTTTAAACTGGGTTTCACATTTTTAAACTCCTTTGAGAACTTTTTAAATAAAATGAATACAGAGTGTCTGGCCCATGGAGTGATGTGCAGTGAATGATATATTAATGTTACTGGAAAGTATAAGAATTTATTAAGCCAGGCTTAGGGTTTACTTTATTTTTCTTGTGTATTTACATACCAAAATTTTCCAGTGCAAAGTTTGCAAATTTTATTGTACATAGTGGCTATTGACTCCAATACATGTAAATTAAAATAAAAGCTGTCTGCTGCTATCTACTTCTCTACAGAAATTTCAACTTTTCTCTTTCTTCTGAACATGTTGTTGCATTTTAATGTCTAGATGATACTGAAATATAGCCAAACAGCAGCTTTTCGGTTGTTAATTTACATACATAGGAACCTCATAATCTCTGTGTGTACATAGCAATTATCTGGAGCTGTGTGTTTTTACGAGACATTCTTGGTCCTAGAAAATCTTCCAGTATGTCTGGGGTAGGCACAGACATCTGATTCAATACTCACTTGATATATTAAACTAAAAGTATAAGACTATATCATGATATTCTTAATAACAGAAAAATTTTAAGACAAGCCTTTCATGCATGTTGTTTCATTACAACAACCAAATGTGAGACTCATAGATTTATATGTTCTATGAATTGGATTTGGTCCATGTGTTGGAAGCTTGGTCCCTAGGCTACTGGAAGATGGTGCAGATCTTTTAGTGATGGGGTCTAATGGGGGCTCCTTTCATCATTAGGGGTGTTGCCCTTGGAAAGGATTACAATAGACTCTCTTAGTTCTCTCGAGAGTTGTTATTAAAAGGAGCAAGCCTGTACTCACCCAGATCTCTTTGCTTCCTGATTTGAGACATGCTGCTTTTACAATGAGGCCCTTATACAAGGCTACACTATGCTGCTGGACTTTCAGTTTCCAAAACTTTGAGCTAAATAAACCTCTTTACTTCATAAAACTAGGCTGTGACAGGTGTTTTCCTATAACAACAAATAGTGGACTAATACAATATGTTATACCTTTTCATACTAGCATCATATCAAGTGAAATCACAGGTAAATACATCAAGCCTTATGTGTGTGTGTGTGTGTGTGTGTGTGTGTGTGTGTGTTTTCCCAGTGTTATGCAGAATCAAAATTTGACATTACATTTGTTTGAACTCCAAAATATTTGCTGAAAGTGAAAGATCTAAGTACTTCTCCCAGATCACAGGGTACAGTATCGGCTTGGGAATATGGCATACAGACTCCCAGTCTATTTCTTTTCTGACACTTACAAAATATGTATCCCATGGAGAAGAGCAGATCTTAAAACACATAGAGACTGTTACAGGTTAAACAGAGACACTTGGACTACCCAGTCCTCTAAACTTCTCAAAATAGTATGCAATATGATTCCTTGATGATTTAAATGCTATTGACATTTTAGCTAATGATTTTTTCCAAATTAATTTTAGGTTAGCTCAGGAAAGCTCTTTCCTTCTTTGTAATTATAGCCCCTAAAAAGGTTTTTAAGAAATATTTACAACATGCAAACTGTCTTCCTACTAGATAAGGGGTTTATTTAACCTTTCATTGGTCTATAGCATTATATGTATCACATATTTTTGCTTTAAGTCTTGAATTCTTCTGGTTTCTTTCTTCTGTTCTTTCATAATGTATAGTTCTGTTCTTTCTTGATGTATAATTCATTCACCATAATGCCTTATTCCCTTTCTCCATTCTCCCTTCCCTTCATCTTTCCTTTATTCTATGAAGTGCTTTTAAGTAAATATCTGGAACAATGCCATGTGTTAGATAAAAAGCAAGCAAGCAAACAAAAATACCTGCCTGCCCTCATTCACTTTGCAGTTTATCTTTCAGAATTGCATTTTCCATTCCTAGCCTCAGTAGATCTTCAACTTGTCTCAATCAATGTGACATACATAACACACATGAACAAACCACACATGTGCAAATGAGCACATGCATATACCTTATACATGCACTCGTGTGCATGACATCCACAAGATGTCACATATGTGCATGCAGAACAAACACAGACACGTACATATCACACACACGATATAGGCATATGTCAATAAAATGCAATGCTATTTACTCATTTTAATATTAAAAGTAAATGTAAATTGAAAAAAAACACTTGATTCAACCTAACTGAAAATTTGCAGACATTTATCTCTGAAAACTTTAAAAGTTACAAAATAAAATAAGAACAGGTAAATTTCACTTTGTTGGGGGAAAAACTTAATATGTGAACTTGTGGGTAGTGAAAAATCCATTATACAATCTTGACATTTGCTTAGTCTGTATTTTTGACTAATGCCTGCACTCAGATTTTACTGAGAGTGAAGAAAAGACAGATTATTGCAGTTTTTTCCTTTAACAGTGTATTCCTACATTGTGAAATACAGTAAAATAGTCAAAAGATAAGTAGTGAGAGGGGGAGGACAAGCAGCAAGAAAATCTGCATTCCAACTTTCCCATCGCGGGTGCCAGGATTTGACGGTGTGCTGAGTTATCAGTATTCATACATGACAGACCGAAGTCCAAGAAGCTGAGCACATTCCTGCACTAATGCATCTGTGGAAACGTGGAAAGGATTGAAAAATACTAACGGATGGAAAAGCCATTGCTTTTGTAAAATGTCCACACCGTTCTTTCTACCGTGTCCTAGTTTTGCGAATGCCATCTTTAGCCTTAGGTCTATTTATTTCATTTTTTGTTTTGTTCTTACGATTTCAAAACATGATTAGAGCTTACTGTGAGAGATGAGTTGGCTCAGAGAATTTTATGCTTTGGTTTCAGGGAAGAAAATATAATTTTCAATCCAGATGGGATATATATTTTATATACTTTATATTAGACATAAATACAACTAGAGATAAAGCAAAAAGAAGGAGATTGGGAGGAAAACAAAAAGGAAGATAGGAAGGGAAAATGGTAGGAAGGAAGGAGAAGAAACTGATTGAGAAAGAGAATGAAATGGAATAGACAAGTCAGTAAATACAGGTTTTAAATCAGTGATACTAATTTCTGTTTTCTGAGGTTGAATACAGAAATGATTAATCAAGCTGCTTCATAAACTAAAAACAGGAAGCTTCTCATACATAAATTCTGAGGTGGAAAATAAGGAATCACAATAGGAGTAACAGAGATACTTATAAATACCTGTATGGCTCAAAAAAGTTCCAGAAAGCCTCACATCTTTGTTTTTCATGACCTTGCACATACTCCTGGGAGAGGTTTTCAGAGAACCTATCTTAAAAGTGTATAAAGAAACTTGGGAATGAATTGTTTTTGTCCACTTTGTCCTGCTAAAACAGAATAGCAAAAACTGGTAAAAGTATAATGAACAGAAACTTATTGACTTACAGTTCTGGAAGCTGAGAAGCCTGAGATCCAGGGACCAGCATCTGGTGAGGTCATTTTTGCTGGGTCACCCATAGCAGAAAGTCAAAGAAAGGGTGAAAGAGCTAAAGTTAAATAGGGGGCTGAACTTGTCTCATTATAAGAAAATTACTCCCACGATAGCATCATTAATTCAGTTGTGAGGATGGCACTCCCATGATACAAACACCTCCTGTTAGGTTCCACACCCCCAGCATTGCACACTGGGGACCATGTTTCCAACGTAACAATTTTGGGGAACATGTTCGAAATCTAAAGTGAATTGAATATATTTAGGATTTCAGTTAGTGCTTTCAGTATGAGAAATAAAGGAGAAAATTTTTTATGTCCTGTTTTTTCCTTCTTAGACTACAAGATGAAATTGCATTTATAGAAGACATGCAAAGATGAATTTCCTATATATTTCATAGGACAGATTTCAAAGCATAGGTTATATAACTCTACTACCTGTAACTTGGGAGCTAAGACTTCCCTACTACATTAAATGACATGTTTAAAGTTTAAATTTCATTTAGATATACTAATTGAGCCCATGTTTCTTTAATTTCCTGCATTTTATTCAATGTTTAGTGAATATTAACCCCTATCATCTGACATTCTGGTGTGCACTTGATATGTAGCTACAAAAAAACCATACAGGCTTCTGGTAAATTGAGTATTATATTTAATGAGAGGAACAATATAAAGAGGTAAGTACACAATAATATAAGATTGTAAGTGGAAAAAGGCACTATGAAGAAAAATAAGTAGATGGTATGAGAGAGAAAAAAGGTTGAAATTATTTGAGAAAACATGGAAGCACTTACCTTAAAAAATGTGTTAAACATTTCAAGGGGAGAATGGGCAGAGATCACAATTTCATGTAACATAAATACTTGTCTTGAATATCATTAATTGTTTTTAATGATTGAATAAACAGATTAATATCTGTTTTACCAGCATTATATAAAATAATTTAAAACAACAATGATATAATAAATCTAAATATCTGAGTGCACTATATATATTTTACAGAAAATGTACTAAATATTAACATTATAAATGCATAAGTATACCAAAAAATATTCAATTTTTGCTTTCCTACTATGAAATAGTGCACAAAATTCTAAATACATTCATACAATTTGAGTCTGACTTACCTGTCACAAAAATTCAAAATGGAAGGTATCACTAATTTGCATTTTTTACATGAGAAAACTCTATTTAATACAGCTCATGCAACTTTTCCCATAATCATTAAGCTAGTGTGAAAAAGCAACATGGTAAAAACAAGAAATTATCTAATTACAAGGCTACCAGTTTTCCTTCAGTATTTTACTGAGATCTTCAATAAGCCAAAAGAGTTTGAATAATGCAGTAAAATAGGGAAAGTGAGATGTTAAATTGGCTTCATGATTAGCCTGATATGAAAAAATGTTAATGACTAAAATCAAACATATTAAACTAACATGCTTTTCCCTTATTAGAAGAGCTCGTTGCTTTTAATGAGATATTTTCAACTATTTCCTTGAGCAGCCTGTAAGTGTAAAATCAAAGACGTGTTAATAATATTTTCCCTCTCAGTGGGTACTTGTTCTTTCATTGTTGGTAAAACTCTAGGATCTAAGTACAGTGATTGACAACTTAGAGTTGTTTATGTTTCTTCTCTTTTATTTTATATTCATGCTTCCTGCAATACTTGCTTTATGAAAATAATGAATGAATGAATGAACAACTGTTATTCATATGCTCTAATTTGGCTATAGATATTTTTTGATAAAACTTTTATTTCCTATTGTTGGTTATCATTTCAAAACAATATCCAACCTAATTATACTTACAATCACCTTGCAAGTACACTGAGATGCGATACAATCTCTTCAGAAGATACCTCATGTTTAAAATGCACGAACACACACACACACACACACACACACCTGTGTATTTATGTAGATTCGTTTTGTTTTGTATTTCTAGAACCTCAACCTACTGGCTTACTCGCATCCAGTCTTTTCTCTACTGCAATGAGAATGGCCTCCTGGGCAGCTTTTCAGAAGAGACGCACTCATGCACGTGTCCGAATGACCAAGTGGTCTGCACCTCGTTCCTGCCCTGCACTGTGGGCGACGCCTCCGCCTGCCTGACCTGCGCACCTGACAACCGCACCCGCTGTGGCACCTGCAATACTGGTTACATGCTGAGCCAGGGGCTTTGCAAGCCTGAAGTCGCAGAGTCCACTGATCACTATATTGGCTTTGAGACTGACCTGCAAGACCTTGAGATGAAATACTTGTTGCAAAAAACAGACAGACGAATAGAAGTTCATGCCATTTTTATCAGCAATGACATGCGCCTCAACAGCTGGTTTGACCCTTCCTGGCGGAAACGGATGCTTCTCACCTTGAAGAGTAACAAATACAAGTCAAGTCTGGTCCACATGATCTTGGGTCTCTCTTTACAGATTTGCCTAACTAAAAACAGCACCTTGGAGCCCGTGTTGGCTGTTTACGTCAATCCTTTTGGAGGCAGCCACTCTGAGAGCTGGTTTATGCCTGTGAATGAAAACAGCTTTCCAGACTGGGAGCGGACTAAGTTGGACCTCCCTCTGCAGTGTTATAACTGGACACTAACTCTGGGGAACAAGTGGAAGACATTTTTTGAGACAGTACACATCTACCTGAGGAGTCGCATCAAGTCGAATGGCCCCAATGGCAATGAGAGCATTTACTACGAACCTTTGGAGTTTATTGACCCTTCCCGGAACCTGGGCTACATGAAAATCAACAACATCCAAGTGTTTGGCTACAGCATGCACTTCGACCCTGAAGCAATTCGGGACCTGATTTTGCAGCTGGACTACCCCTATACTCAGGGATCCCAGGACTCAGCACTTTTGCAACTACTAGAGATAAGAGACCGTGTAAATAAACTCTCCCCACCTGGTCAGCGTCGTCTAGATCTTTTCTCTTGCTTGCTTCGTCATAGACTCAAGCTGTCTACTAGTGAGGTGGTGAGGATCCAATCTGCTCTGCAGGCGTTTAATGCCAAATTGCCAAACACAATGGATTATGACACGACCAAATTATGTAGTTAACCATAAATGTCAAGCACAACCCAAAATCTTGAAGGAGTTTTTACAGTGCTTTTGTGGAACAGTTTATGTTTGGAAGAGTAAATTTAAATTGTCTTTTCAATATCTGTCTTATATCAGTCAATAACATTGGATGGCAATTTACACACATGAACTTGCTGACAATGAATATATTATACTGCAGTTTTGGTTTATGAATGAAATAAATACTGACCAGTCTAGAAGACATTCTACTTTTTACAATAAATTTCATTTGTAATTTTATATGTTCCGTGGCAATGCTTTTGTGCATTACATCCTCTAGAGGGAACATAAAAAGACACCAATAAAATTTTGTAGCTGAACAGTTATTAAAAAGAAGTGCTGTGGGATTCCTTTTTTCCATGAAATGAGTTCTATTTTGATATAGTTTGTTAGAACCTGGGGAGAATTCACTAAGATTTTTTAATGGAAACATTTGAAGGTCCCTTGCAATTAACTTTATGGAAAACTCAACTTGGCAGAAAGCTTAGTATTCTGTTGTTATTTTATGGGTCATAGCACAATGGCAGCAGTATGTTTACAACCTGCTTTAAGAGACCAATCCTAGAAACACAATTATTATTAAAATAGTTGAATAAACTAATTCCCAAGCAAATATCAAACCATTTAGGCAAACATAGAGGAAAATCAGTGTGATTCTAAGTCATATCATGAAGAAAGTAAACCTTTAATTTCCTTAGCAACGTGCTTTGTCATTCTTTCTCTATATTCTGATAACCGATAATCAGCAAACTCTGCACAATGATTTTCATTTCAAGTACTGAAAAGCTAGTCCTTCCATCACTTTACCAACATCAATAAAATAGCACTTCTAGAATTCTCAAATTGTAATGTAATGGTGTAAAATGAATGCTCAAATAACTAGTTCAAATGTAAATAGACATTTTTTTTCCCTCACAGAAAAGCTACTGTTACTAAAAGATACTTTAAGAAGAAAACCCCTTCATGAATTTTAATTCAAAATTTTGGTCTGAAAGTTACAGTGTTTCCATATTATTTGCAATGCAATGTTGAGGTATAATTTGTTCTTTTTTCTATAGAGTTAAATTTAATTTTTTCTTAGGTACATGACTGCCTCAGTAAAATGTGTTTATGCCATTTATCACTCAGTTCTTTCTAGGTAGTTTATAAATATGTTCTTATTTAACAAATGCACTGTCTAGGCCACCTTTATGTTTGAGGTCATGAAGGCATTTCTCAGGGCACAAAAGGAACTCATGACATGGATGAAAAAGATATGACTATTAACCAAAATGCCACAGACCTTCTGGATTCTTGTGCTGTTTGTTTCCAATTCCAAGACATTTTAAAAATAAGCCAGCAGTTCAGATTGGATAAATACTTATCCAATCTGTCATGAGCAAAGCATTGTTTTCCTACCTAATATCTGAGCAGCTGAATTTCTTACTCTAGTTGCCTAATGTTTGTGTTTTTGCTGTACTTTCTGTCATTGTAGGAATTCAGTAGAAAATATGTACAATTATTTAACACTCACCATCTTTCTGGTGTCATCACAAATAATTAATGCTGAGGACAGCTCCAGGTTGTGAACAATTATTGCCGTGTTTTTGATGGAGAAAAGCAAAGATTCAGAGTAGTTTGTCAAATTTCCTAAGATCACACTCCAAGAAGTTGAAAGATAAGCTTCCAACACAGATATTTCTGGAATGAATCTGTCCTTTTCTCATTACACCACTGAGCTTTGAATGAACCATCTTATTTATTTAATTTTATTACATGTCAAAGCTTTTAGTGAAAAAGAATCACCTAATAAATTGAGATCTAAATCAGTTAACATTGGAAAACACAGACACTTATACTATACCTGAAAAATTAAATGAAACCAGCATTGATGAACACATAATTATCCACTGAATGACCAAGCTTATCCTTGAAAAGACTTTGGCTATAAAAGCCAGAGTTATCTCTAGGACTGTTTCCAGAAGAGTTTTAGAGCTGTCCACAGACCCTGACACCCAGCAACCATCCGAGCAAGATGTACCATTGCCAATGGGCTCTGAAAAGCAATATTTCATTGTCCTTAACAAAAATTGTCAGCAATGATATTTTTATTGCATAGTTCACTCTACTCTGGACTGCATATGGGAAAGAAGATGCTACCAGCACAGGTAAGAAAGGGGTAAACTAAGGTTTTATCATGGGGCTTCTTGTATCTGGAAAGTGTTGGCACAAAGGTAATATAGGGTGAGATAAAATTATTTTAGTTCCAACTCTCCTCATAGAACTCTGCCAGCTAGTCTTTTGTATCTCCAAGCCTAGTATTTGCCTGAAAGACAACAGGAAATATGAACACCTTTCTTTCAATGTTGCATCTAAGATAACATGAATACAATGTATGTAAACATACTAAACAAACTCTAAAATGCAATGTAGATTTAAAGGAGAACTAATCAACACATGAAAATAGTTTTAAGGTTTCTATTTTTCACATACTATAAGTTCCTAAGTAATATTCAATAAGCAATAAACAAAATAATCCAAATTAATACTACTTGTTCTTTATCAATATATGGAATAATGAGGCCCCAAAACATTTTATTCTTCCCAAATAGGTCTACATGCAAGCATTTTAGTGCATTGTTGTTTAGTAATTTAAGAACTTTGATGAAAATTACCTTGCTGTCACAATCTTATTTAAATATGATATCATCTTTTTAAATAGGGGGTTTGACTTCTTTTTAGTTATTGACTTCTTCATATCCTAGTTCATGTCTCTAAATATATCTTAAACTTAGTAAAGTCAAAAGAACTTGAAATTCTGAACATCAAAAATATATTGAGATTACTTTTCTCCAGGAACATCTCATATTGCTCCCCCTACTTTGAAGACCATCAGAGTTTGGACCTGCTCTGCTATCCCTATAGACTCAAGTTGATTTTTAGCATGTTAAATCAGTATCTGAATATTCACTGTAAGTTTTTTTTAAAGACTAAAATAACTGTTCTGCTTTCAAATACAGGATGATCCATTTTCTCTCCCACTGTCCCTTTTTGTTGCATGTGATAATTATCTTGAAAGTAACCAGGACTAGGCACCAACTTGTATACATCATACACATCCTTTTCCCAGAAACAAAACAGAACAACAAAAACACCCTCTTGTCTTTTATGTATATTGAAAAGCTCTTCATTTATAACAGAAATAAAATAAATTAATTTGAATAAAATAATACATTTGAAACTACTTGAGAATAAAATAAGACTATTTAACATGGGAGTAACGAACTATTTATGTGGGAATACAGAAATTCAAATGGAAACAAAATAAGTTTTGGAAACCAAGTAGAAGAAACAAATTTTAAATAATAAACTTATTTAAAGATGTTAAGAGGCTACATTTAAGTCTTCCAATCACATAACAACCGAAAATAATACATTAAATAGATCCATCTTAGAGAAACTATGACAATCTTGATCTGGTGCCCAAATCATTTTATTAGAATAATAATCCTTTATCAAAATTAAGTTTTTCCTCTAGTCATACTGTGTACAATTTGAGGAACAAATGTTAAACCATCATTTAACATTAGGAACTATAGTTCAATCAGTTGAATTTTTAAAACTTGAAAGGCTACACTATGCCATACCTGTTCATTTTAACAGTAAATATTCTATTACTTTGACATTGCACTTTCTTCTCAACCTACATAAGATTTATATTTCTATCATCAGGTTTTCCAAGTCTAATAATTTCAAAAAGAAGTACAATTCAATCAATTCATAATATTTCAATATTTGGTAAATGCATCTTGGTTGTAATTTTTGTGCATCTTAGTAAAAGAATTTTTATAAACATCTTCATTTCTTTGACAGGAAAGCAAAATTAGTTATCTCAATAAACTATGAATGCCTGATGAATTAGAATATTCATGTCAAATCATTTGGTATTTAAGATATGATGGCTAAGTATGATAAGTGTTATATGCAAATGAAATTCAAACTGAGGCAAAAATCCCATACTTGAAATTACTGCAGGGTGCTGCAATCAAACCAATTAATGACTAACATAGTACTCTGTCTGGTGATTATGTGACAGTTATCACATAATAGCTATAGTACATGTTATGTGATTGATTAAAGGTCTCTGTTATACTGAACATGATCAGGGCTCTGCTCTGATGGCATAGTGAATACCAGAATTATTCCGTGTGGTAATGATCTCATCACAGGTTGCTGACTCCTCTCTCCCTGCAACAAGCATGATAATGGGCATAAAAAAACTAACAGGATTTTCTAAAGGGAAAGATTAATAAATAGGGGGGAAATGGAGTCCATAAAAAGGATGCGTAGCAATAACAGAATATAACACTCAAACTTGACAATAATACTTCAAAAATGGATACTACAGCTGGGCATAGTAGTACATGCCTATAATCCCGAAGTTCAACAGGCTGAGGCAGGAAGATTGCAAGTTCAAAACCAGCCTGAGTAACTTAGAGAGGCCTAAGCAATTTAGCAAGACCCTGTCTCAAAGTAAAAATATAAGAAGTGCTGGGATATAGCTAAGTGGTAAAGTGCCCCTGGGCTTAATCAATGATACCAAAGAAACAAACAAACATCAAAGCAGTATACTACAGAAAAATGAAATCAACATCATTTTACACAGAAGTATTAGAATACATCTCCTACATTCTTGATTTTGAAATAAAATTTTGTTTGCTTTTTTGTAATTCAGGCAGATTGTTTTCAAAATATTCATTTCAAATAATTTAAATAAGGAAAATAAGCAAAAACTCTCCTTTAGATATATCAATATACTATAAATTTTTGCATATTATATACTTGAATATGAAAATTTTTTAGTAACAAAATATTACATCTTATTTTCTACTACAGTTGGATACTCCTACCATTTTAAATTGGAAACCCAGAATAAAGAGAACTATGAATGAACTAATAGACAATGAGATTAACTAGAAAAATATGAAAACCACACTTTATAAAATTACTTAAAATGCAAAACTATGGATTCAATACCCAATACATTAAAAAACAATAATACTAAACTAAGTAGCTTTGAGAATACCTGTTATGTTGTTCAAAGATAAGATCAATAGTGCAAAAGATGTCAGTTCTAACCCAAAATAATTTTTAAGTTTACTTTCAGATAAAATCCTAAAAGAATCTTTTATTATGAATAGAACACAAAAATTTTAAGTGTGTTTGAAAAAACCAGTAGATGGTTCTGAACAAAGAAATCAACTTTAAAATAATACTAGTTTGTGGTAACTTCCATCAATAGATATAAAATGCTTAAATAGTGGGAAAAATAACACAAAAAAATAGTGATAGTGCTGAAAAGGATAGTGATATCTTTTTAAAGGGAAATGTTCATACAGATTGGGACATTTGATTTTCTACTTGGAAAAAGATTGAAATCAGATTTATGTCTTAAAATAAAAACAAAGATCAAATTAAATTCTAATGACTTAAAGAGTTAACACCATCAGTTAAAAATAGTTTGGGTGCTAACTGGGGAAATCCCCAGTCTCACAAGATTATTTTCTAGGAAATGACTGTCAACAGAAATATATAACCATTGATGCAAGTCACATATGTAATTAAATTTTCTTGTAGCTATACTTTTTTAAATATTAGAATAACAAGAGTACTACTTTTTATGTATTTAAACCAAACATTAAAGATTATAGTTTCAAATGCAATCAATATGGAATATTATTAATGAGATTACTTTATAAACATTTTTTAACCAAATATTGGAAATAAGGCATGTGTTTTATATTTACCTCCATCTTGATTTGGACTGACGACATTTAAGACCTCAGCAGTTCCACACAGCTAGTGGATACTGTTTTGACAGTAAGCTATCAGGTGCAATTCTTATTGTTTCGCCTGACCAGCCTCACTTTTGAAGTGAAGTGACTTTTTCTGGGTGTGAGACCGTTCTGTTATCCCAAATCAACATTAATACCTGCAATTTCTGCTTTCATTCATACATTTTCATTACTGTTATTACACATTTAAGCCTTTTAAGACTTCACATACCCTGCATGTGTTTAGAACCTATGAACTCCTAGGTTAGCTAGACTGTGTTGGCTTCAACTTTGTTCCCTTCCATCTTTACCTACCCACATCTCAGTTATCTAAAGATTGATAATTGACTTCTGAGTTCTGCTTTATTTTGGGTCTCTAATGATTTCTGTTTGTTACTTGTTAGCACTATGTAAAAGGACAGTTGTTTACTCTGTTGGTTTTAAGTATTTACTAGGGAGCTTTTGTTTTTTTCAAATTATGGAGTCTGCTGTACTGCTGGAAATCCATAATTCATCTTTTCCCTTTAATTTTTCTTGATACTTTTCTAATTCATCCTCCACCCAGTAACCAGAGTGAACTTTGAAAATACAATCCTTTCAAAATGCAAATTTGTACACATGCTCTATAGAATGGGTATCAAACTTCAAGTGAGCACATTATATTCTTTTATTATTGTAATCCTTGAGTATTTCCCTGTCTTACTCTTCCATTGAATTTATTTCACCCCCAAATAAACCTATCTACATAGAACTGTTTTTGGAGCAGAGATACCCACTCTTTCATGCTGCTGGACTTTTTCTTATGCAGCATCTTGCTTGTAATGCTCTCTTATTCTCTAACCTCAATTGCCTTCCAAAAATAATAGCACTAATAAAAATTCTCATTCATGAGTCAAATAAAATATCACTTCACATTTGAATTTATTCTTCATCTTCACTTTAGTAACATCCTTTTCTACTTCCATTATAACAAGGTCAAAGAGCTACTAAAGTCTTTTTGATATTTTATCATACTTAATGATTATGTAAGTATATCTTTTATTGTAAGTTCTTAGAAGGCAAAAACCATATACATGTATGTATGTATATATATATATATGATATATATGCCATATGTATATATATCTCATATTTGTATTAATAAATATGATTTTGGCAAGCATGAAATTAAAGATTTTAATACTCAAAATAATTTTGAAGTCCAATAAATGGTGATTTGGTGAAGAAATGACATGGAAAGGTGGTTCTGAATTTAAAGATTCAATAAAAATAGTTTCTAAGTATAAATATTTTAAGCTTGCACAGTCTTTATATTACAGTAAAACTTGAAATTAACATACCTAAGGGCCAACACCATAAAATAAGTTATGAATTTTTTGAAATTTGAGCATCATAATTTAATTGTTTGGCATTCAGCTGGCATCATCTTCCACAATATACTGCTGATTCCACTGCTGGAGCTCAGCACTGATCACCTGAGCTACTTCATTTTAGTATTCAGTAAAGGATGATCATTCGAACATCTATTTCAAATATAAATTTGAATGCCATTCTTTAGGAAGCCATCCATAGTGCCCTAAACAAAAATGAGGATGGGAAACAAGCAACTCGAAAGAAATTCACTTTCATAGGTTTCATATAGGAGAATCAATGTATTTAATTTTCTAATAAAACATTTCAGGTTGAACCACAGTTTCCATAATAGTTAATAAGCATTAATTCACATCTTTTTAAAGCAAGTGATTGGTATTTACTATTTTCTATTTGAGTTTCCTAGAATAAAAGACAGGCATGGTTTAACAAACACACAAGCACATTTTAATTTTTTAAAAATAAGATTTAACAACTACAAATGACTCAAGATTTTCAGACTGTCAAGCATTTATGTGATAAATATATACAGTTACAGGTGATATAAAGTATATCTTTCTTAAAAATATTTTAAATTGAAGACTAATAAAAATGTTATGCTCAAATCATTAAAGTGCAGAAAATTGTAATTGTAATATATGTGAGGTAAATTAAAAAACCTAGCAGGTGTTTTAGAGAAGTATTTCAAATTTCTTACCTCAGTTATGCCAATGAAAACCACGTGATCATTGTGCTTTAAAGAATCCAACTCTAGTGTGCTATATTGTATTGTTTTACTTATGCAGAAAAAGTCTAGTAAGAATATAATTTATAAAATATATATAAATTGAATAATGTCTACTATATAATTGGTATTTATTTTCTCTGTATCTCACAAAATTTCCAGAGTAGTCTATTATTCTTTGTGCTAAACTTACTATTTAGTAAATGATTTTTTTCTAATAAAAGTTTTCTCATCAATTTACATTACATGCAATGATTATTTTCTATTTGATGTGTACTAATACAAAATGCATTTAGTTTCACCAAGAAATGAAAATTTATGAAGCAGTAGAAAGGCCAAAAAATGATTATACAGTGATGCTCCACAAAATGAATACAAATATCATTTTGTTATTGGTTTATATGAGAGTGGGTTAACAAATGAAAACCAATGAAAAAAACATATTATAAGTTTCTACTCTCCAGGTTGTCTCAGTACCATCCATGAATATTTTTTTTCCTAATAAGGTACCATAATGAATTTTAAAACTATATATTCAGTTTAAAATTAAAACATTTTCTTGCATTTAACAATAAACTCTAATACGTATTCCTTATTTGAAATTTATTTGAACTACTTAAATTAAATTTATCTTTATAGAACATTGAAATTCTATTCATTCACTTTCCAGATTTTTTTCTTACAAGTTATTTTTTGTTCCATTTAAGTCTTTCCATTTCTATTAAGATTTGTCCAATAATGTATTCATTTATCCAATGAACATTTGCAGTATGTTTTAAAGGATATGTTAGGTACTGGATGTAGAAATAATCTGTAATGCAGTTAGTGCTTTTGAGGATCTCTGTATAGTAAAAAAAAAAAATAAGTAGGAAAATAAAAGGTGTGCTGAAGGACTTATACTCTTTTACTTTGGTATCAATAATGAAAGAATTAATGAAATTTTATTAATAAGATTTGGCCATAAATCAGAAATTCTATTCTGTGCTTTGCTTTCATCCTATTTACTTTATAAAATTAAAATGGCTACTTTGTAATTTTAATTAATCTTGTATCCAGCTTTGAATTTAGATTTTGATTGCCTGAATAGTGCCTCTAGAATACTGTCCTGTTTACTTTAATGATATTCTCAAACAAGCCATGATCAGAACACCCAGAAACAAAACAATTGAGATTTTTTTGCCCACTTTTTATAAATAAAATAGCACATTTCAGAGATTTTACTGAGACTTCTCTTATTTACAATAAAAACCAATATATTGGCTATAATAAATATCTAATTTTATGTAGAAATCTGATGCAATCCTTAAAAGTATTCCAAAACACAATTAAGTAATATCATTTTAATCAGAATGATTGATTAAATATTATATGTCAAATTTAATAACCAAATATGCAATAAAATAATAATGTATTAAATATATAAAAAAATCATAAACTTCCAGTTACAATGCTGACATATAAAGAGCGTGGAAGTCATTACTCCTTGACCAACAATAAGAAAAATCCAAACTAACTGAAAATCAAAGATTTCTACTGGAGTCATTGAACAACTGAATTTACATATCAAAACACAGTCCCAACACGGGGTATGAGGTGAGTCTGGAGAGGAAAAGTCAAAATACACATTTCTGGAACAGAAACTGCCAGAACCCTAAACTGACAGAACACTTAAGTGGTAATTTTAACAAATTGCTGAAAATTGAGTGTGGAATAGCACATCATTAAGGACCTCATGGGCCAGTGTTAACTCCTCCTGAGATTTTGTGAACTCTAATAGGTTTTCATGGTGAAGATCCAAAACTGATGGCTTTATAAGTTTGGCAGAAGATAAATCACTGTGATATATTTCCAGAGCTTTCTGCATAACAGAGATTACACTCCAGGTAAAAAAAGACTTGACCAGAACTGATCCCATCTGGAAGGAGGGATAGTTCCCTTATAATAGTCCCCTAGGCTTTCCTATTTTATACCTAGTGGGGTTTGGGATACAGGAAAGTGTAAAATTTTTGGTCACAGTTGAAGTTAAAGATCCAGTAAAAGACTAAGGTTTGACCATAAGATTATATTTTTCTTCTCTATCCCACATAGTTTACTACCAAAGCAACAGAGTTCTGGTATAATAATGATTGCAGCTGAATGAACTGCAAGGTTCAAACTCTGAGAAAGAATGTTAAGGGAAGAACAAAATGCCTGAGGGAGATAAAAACAAGTACACTAGGTTTGGGTCCTTGTCCAGCATGCAGGTGAACTCCTAAGAAGAGGAAATTAGAATAGAGAGCAAAACAAAACAAACGAAGATGGAAAAGACTTTCATCTGTAAATCAAGGAGAGAGTCCTCAAAAGAAAACTGTCTTTCCAACAATTTGATCTCAGACATCAAACTTCCAGAATTGAGAGAAATTTGTTTGGTTTGGGTACATTGTGGTAGTTTGTGTTACCACAGTTTGTGATACTGTGTTGTGTCAGCACTAAAAAGCAATAAAACTGTGAGAAAATTTCAAAAATTATATAGATAATCAGAGCAACAGTAGAGTACAAAATATGAAGTAATAGTAACCAAGAACACAACAAAAGTTAGTAACAGATACCACATCATGATCCAGAAAGTCCAGAAAATATCAAACAGGATAATTACAAAGATTTCTAGACCTAGTGCTGTATTCTCAATGTTTGTATTCCCCCTGTCCAAATTCATGTTAAAACCTAATCACCAAGGTGATGGTATTAGGATGTGGGGTCCTTAATAAGCAAATAAGATTAGTGCACTTATGAAAAGAAACAACAACAAAAAAATCCCTTAACTTTTCCATCAGGTGAGGATCAGTGAGAAGATGTCATGTATGAGCCAGGAAACTGAATATGATGGCACCTTGGACTTCTTGAGTCTCCAGAAATGCCTGAGAAATTTTGTTCTATTTTTTTTTA
Organism: Sciurus carolinensis; assembly: GCF_902686445.1. Classification (NCBI taxonomy): domain Eukaryota; kingdom Metazoa; phylum Chordata; class Mammalia; order Rodentia; family Sciuridae; genus Sciurus; species Sciurus carolinensis. Next base: position 96,911,872 of record NC_062224.1, read on the forward strand.
TAATTCACATAGATATGCTATTATAATAGCCCAATTGAACTAAGACATCTAGGCATTTCATATTCATGTCTTAGAAAAAACAAAGACGAAGAGGTAACATTAAAAGAAGAAAGAGGAAAAATGGATATTAATTAATAGGGAAAAGCTCAACAATCCATTAAATATTGAACCTTATATAAATAAGAAGAAAAAGGAGTATCATACATAAAGTTTGAAAGAAAAAAGAAATCAGAATTTTATACCTTGCTAAACTATCTTCCAAGGAGCAAAAGACATTCTCAGATAACAAAAACTGAGAAAATTCATCAGTAATAAATATGCTCTGCAAAATTCTTTAAAAAATTCTTTAGGAAGAAAGAAAATCATCTAGGTCAGAAATTCAAATCTAAATTAAAAAAAAAAGTCAAAATCAATTTTTTTGTCTTTCTTATTTTTAATTGATCTAAAGAATACTGTATGTAAAAATATGATAGATAATTACAGCATATATATAATCAAAAACAGTATTTGACAGTGTGGGAGCTATTGGGTAGAAAAAAATTTGGGAAAACTCTGTACTAACATCATGCTATCTAGTGTTATTAAAAGTTGGAGTTAAGGTAGTTTAAAATGTGTATTACAGAGGCTAGAACAACCACTGAAAATATACCTCTTGTAAATAGTGTAACTAATTTGCTAACAAAGGAAATAAGACAGAATTATAAAAATTCTCAATTAAAAACAGAGAATAGAAGGTGGAAAACAGAGAATAACTGTAATGAATAATTTAAATACACTAGGTCATAAAATATCAACTACATGTTATCAAAATACATTTAAATATACAAAAATAAAATTAAAAGTAAAGGGAAAGAAAAATACAATCTGCTAGGTCTGGTGTCACTATACTAATTGCTAAACAGACAAGCAAAAAACAAGGAAAACATTAAGAGATAAAGATGAACGTTATCTAATGAAAGAAAATTAACCAAGAAAATATAACAAATATTTATTTTGTGTCTTTTGAGATACCACTATCATGGAGTTTTCTAATTTTTTTTTATTGAGTGCTTCCTTATGATCTGTCACAGCATGATGATTCTGTGCATCTTGTTTATTTTCTATCCTACTTCTAGAATCAAGCATTCCTTTAATGAGTTCTGTTTCCTATATTAAAAAATGTATTATTGAAACCAAGATCTAACATCTAGGTTTGTCATTGATACAGGGTTGTACTGCCTCCTGGGCACCCTTGGCTAAGAGTAACGACTAAATACCAGGAATGAATAAACATTAGGTAAAAACTATGTCTGAAAAAAGTATAGATTTCAACTAATCAAACTGTGTTATTTGTTAATTGTAACAAAAGTACTATAGTAATATAAGAAGTTGTTACCAGGAAAAACTGGGAGTGGGGTATTCAAGAACTCTGTCTTTCTTATAAGATCTTTCTGTAAAATTCAATATATTTCTAAAGAAATAGTATTCTCCTTGACATTCAGTATATTGTTAGTAATTTCACAAGTACAAATCATTTTCAAACAGAAACATAAATTTAATGTATCCTGAGACGTATTGTTACAACAATATTTAGTTATTCCCTTAATTTAATATTCTTTGTTTCCTTAGGTACAAAGCTTCCCAACCAAGGAGGTGTGACTCTGTGTCTGAATTTGTACCATTGAAATGGTAGGGCAAATCCAGTCACCAACTCCCAACTCACCTAGAAGATACTAGGTCTGACTTCATCCTTCCTTTTCTCCTTGACTGAGAGTAACTATGGAAGGAACAATCCTGAAAATCATATTTTAAGGAGAGCAGAGCCCCTAACTATTCTTGAAATGACTACTTGTAGAGGTTTCCAAATACCCATTGTGCATGTACCTAGGAGAGAAATAAGGTTATCTTTTGTTTGAATCATTCCACTTTGGTTCTCTTTTTTATTTTTGTTCTGCCTTCATTCAAACATAATAATGTCTTCTATGCACTACTTTTCCCTAATGTAGTTCCAGTTGAATATCTAACTACTCTAATGTATTTTCATGTTAATGAGCACAAAATTTACAGTTTATAAATTATAGAAATTCTTCATTTATTCCATAATTTAGCAGAGACTAAATAGTATTTTATAAGGATATTTTTCAGAAATGCAAATTTTATACTCTTTTTATGGCTTCAAACTGTTTTGCTGTAATTCATTTAATGTGTTCTTTTTTTTTTCCAAATTCCTTATACAAGTGTACAGAGTAATCAAAATAACCATCAGTTACTTTCTGTTCTTGTAATAACATATAACAGTGAGTATTTTGGTACATAAGCTTGTTTTGCTCTATACTAAATGACTCCATATTGCTACAATTTTTGTGTTTATGTCACTTTCACAAGCACTAGTCTATTATTTTGGGTACATAGAATCACATATAATTGTTCTAACACTTTTTTAAAAAAATGTATTACACTTTGCTAAGGTTATACTGAGAAATTTGTGACACAAAAATGTGCCTGTGTTAATATTATTTTTACCAGGACTGACTTTGTACATTCACCTGTATTTAAAGAAAAGGAGATTTTATACCTCCATAACATATCCTTTAATCAATATTATTTATCCTTCTGAAAATAGAACTCCCTGAGAGTTATACTTATCTGCTTTTGACTATTTTCAACCAATGATTTTGAAAACATTTCTTCATCTGTAAAAATGTCACAATATTAAATGAAACTAAATAGGTCCAATCTTATTTTCTAAATGAACTTCTGATGATACATGTGCAACTAAAATTGAAATATTTAAGATTGTTTCCTTCCATTGGTCCAGTTATTGAACCACACACGCATTTCTTCAAAAAGTGTAGCAAACATAAACAATGTGCTTGTCATAGGGCTTGTCTGGCAGTAAAACAAAGGAAAGCATGGAGATGGATAAAATGGTTGGCCCTGGGCCAGTATTTATCCTTTCCTTCTTTTAATATGTAACTCCTAAGGTTTATCTGGAACTGCTGCCAGCAAGACACTACATTCCTTAGAAGTTCTTATGACAAAACTGTGACTGTGTGGTCAAATTCTGGCCAATAAGGAAAGAAGGAATGTGTTTTCTGGGTCCTTCTCTCAGAAGTAGTGATATAATTTGTTGGGTTCGTTGCAAAATAAAAACGCACATTCTGGTTCAAAAATTATTAAGAACTTCCATGTGCTGATACCTGAGCATTAAAACAAACATGTCCTTTCTAAGTACAGGGTCCCTGATCATTGCCTAGGTGACACATCTATGAAGTTGACCCTGCACACTCTAAATTTGACCATGAAGTCTTTGTACATTTATACCATTCTTGTTAGCTGGGTTACAAAAATTATAGGACCTGGAGGACTCATTGATCAAAACATAAAAGCCATATACTGAGTGTGAAAGAGTAAACTATTATCCCTTGGCTCAATGAACTAATGACCAATTTCTGCATGATTACATAGGGTAGAAATACAGTTTTATCTTGTGTTAGCTATTATAATTTTTATCCCTTTGTGGTATTGTCAGTCACCAAATGTTATACATGTGCATTTTCAAAAGGACATCTTATGAATTTGACTATTATTTCAATGTCCACATAATTCAATTTCATTATCCTTATACCAAACTCACATAGAGGTATAGATTAAAATTGAATAGGTTATTTCCTTAAGTGATCTTAAACTATTCTTAATGTGGTAGAGTTTATGCTTTGTTACACCCTTTTAGTAAAGAAGTTTCACTGATATTTGATTTAATTTGTTAATATACTGATTTCATTAATTACTGTTGGTGTCAGTTATGACAAACTATTGGTATATGTAATATTTACATACTGCTTATACTTTGCTGATACAAAATACATAGAATATTCTAGGCAGTGGAGGATAAACTGAGGCAGGAGTAGAATATAGGACATTTTCATCCCAGTAACATCAAAATTTGACAGGAAATATACATTCTTTCATATCTTCTCAGATGAATGGATGAATGGAAAGAAAGATGATAGAAAAAAATTAAAATTGAAATGTGGGAGTTCAAAAATTATAATAGAAGTAGAATGACCCCTTCTTTCAATGAAATCCCATATTTAATAATAAAAATTAATAATAATAATAATTAAAATGGTGCCCTAGCTCTGGCTGAAATTGAATTGAAGTATCATATGGATGGTTAAGCCTTGGTCAGGACCATTGACTTCTTTGGTGGCACGATTGATTTTTCTGGATTCATAAAATGCAAATACACAATCTAAAATCCACTATTTAATAATAAATGGCAATCAGAAACTCTAATTTTATATGCCATACTTTTTTTTGTTAATAATATGAAAGGATATTCCAGGTAGAATAAAACTCCATATAATTTGGCAATGCAAGGGAATGTCCTGGTGAACATGAATATGTGTTTCTCATTGCTTGAAATTTAATTCTCACTTTTGATCCATAATTTTTTTTCAGGAGAGAATGATTTTTAAAATTTTACTTAATACAATGCCTTACTCATTGCCCAAAGAAATTTAAAAAATGAATGCTTTCTATTGGGATGTTTCCAGTATATAATCAGATATGTTTGACATTTTCAGCAACAAAATTGCAGTTAAATTTGCCCTTACTGGTTGCTCCAACTATAAAGTCTGAGATGGAATAGAAAGTGGACACAATGAATGATTCAGTATATCAATCATCTTTGTAAAATCAATTATATTCCTGAAAATTTATTTTACTTCTGTTGAATACCAGAGTTTCAGAAAGTATACCTAAAATTTGAGGAAAAAACTTTAAAAAAGATTAGTCATTAAAATTACCACATAACAATTCAACTTTCCATATAAAAATTTTTGTTTTAAAGAAGAAGGTGGTAGTATTTGAAGAATTTTTCAACAAAAGTAGTTACATACATGTATTCTAAAGAAAGGAAATTCCAAGTCATAACTCCTACAGTTCTCCAGTACCAACCAGAGACATGCTTGCTATTTTTGCTTTTTAGTATTTATTTTCCATCTTATCATTTGTGAAATTGGTATACATGCTATTCCCAAAAGTAAGCATTAATATGACAGTAATTTTTTTTTCTTTTAGTTTATCAAAACTAGCCCCTTTTTATAAATAAAATTGGGAAGATTTCTTAAAACCACTGTTCTCTTAAAATTAGTGTATTTTATGCTATGAATGACAATAGAATGCTTCATCTGTCCCGGTTGACTCATTAATAAAGCTTTATAAAAAATCTAAATGTCTGGATGTCAGGAGCCGCAAATGAATTATGGTCCTTGAACTTCCCAGAAACAGAGGCGATACCTCTTTTGAGAATTTTTGGTACAAAGGTGCCAATCAAAGATTGCCCAGTTGCTAAGGTGTCACCCTGGTCAAAGAGAAATTCTGTGTCAGCTTCAGAATTTTATCAGTTTTTAAGCTTGGAATCAAATGCCAGCTGCCCAGAGGTAGAGAATTATAGGCACAAGTTGATAGTCCTAATAGGGCTTCTTTTACCTTCAATTTTGGCTTGAAGAAACTTGCTCACAATACATTCTTTTGATGTTGAAATCTGTTCAACAAATGTGTCAAGCTAGCTTGTGGTCACTGCTTTTCCATCAGGTTTGCCAGTGATCCCCATAGTCCTGGCTTTTTCTCTATTTGGGTCTTTTTGTCTTTTCCTAATCCCCCTCACCGCCTGGTCCAGTTAGCCCTGAATAAACTGTCCTGTAGGTTGTAACTGCTACACAGGGATCCACTCATGTAGTTCTTAGAAAAATCTAGTGAAGTCTACTTATATCACTGGTTTACAGATTGAATAAACTAAGGCACAGAAAGTGAAATAAAACCCAAGCGCAAATAGCTGGTAAAAAATAGAACCAGGAATTAAAGGAAGAGTTCTTAACCTCCATGCTTCTTTTAAAATCACAATTTGATATATCATTTGAATTTATACCATATCCTATTTAAAAACTTCATTTATTGTCTCAATATTAAAAACAAACAAACAAAAATAAATACAAAAAGCCTGTAGGGACCATTTATGACTCATGTCTTAGGTACAGAGTAATAATTTTAGCAGATTTTGAAATGTATTAATAGCTATTCTTTCTCTTAAATTAGTTCATTTTTTGCACCTGTGTTTTGAAAAAAATGATAATTGGGTGTTTAAACCTGATGGCATCAAAATCCTAGATTTTGATCCTCAAAATCTCTTTTAGTCCTGGGCAAATCACTGCATCTTTAAAACTACAGAACAACTATTTTCTTAGATAGTAACCATGTACTTTATGCACTTAGTTCTTTATTTCATTCTTTGCCAGCTCTTTATATTCCATCTGTGTCATTCGTTCCATTTCTGATATTTGTTTGCACTTAACACAGAACCAGTATTCTTGTGAAGTCAATAACTATATTATTTTCCTATGACTGTTACAACCAATCACCACAAACAGGGTAGCTTAAAATAATTTAAATTTATTCTGTTACATCTTGGGACTAGAAATAAGAAAGTAGTATTACTATGCTGAAATCAAGTTGTACCCTTTCTGAAAGCTCTAGAGGACAATCCATTTCTTGTTTCCTGTTTCTGGTAGCCACAGGACACCAGGCTTACCTCTGACTTGATGTGATCTTTTAATTATGTGCACATATGTGCACAGTCAAATCTCTCTCTGTTCCTTTCTGAAATGAACATACGTGCTCCCATTCACTAGGATTAGCATCATCTCAAAATTCTTTAGAATTCTTAGAAACTCCTTTTTCCAAAAATATAATATTTACAGGGATTAGGACTTGATATCTTTACAAGTCATTATTTAGTCTACTATAATACCAAAGGGAAGTTACTAGAGAATCAGTGTGCATTTTGCTGATAAACTGAAAGGGGGAATATATAAATATAGGTTTAGGGGCTAGCATTTCTTACTCAATTAAAATTAAACATTCAAATACTGTTAGTCTGATAGTTGCTTGGTTCTTCTTTGCAATTTCTGGACAAGTATAATATTGTGTAAATATAAATGTTTTATTTTTAATAATTGAATTAAAAATTATTCAGGTATTGTTATTCAACCAAACTTTTCTTTGTGTTAGAAAACCCACTGGGTTTTATTTATCATCTTTACCACTTTTAAATGCACAATTCTGTAGTGAAAAGTGTATTCACATTGGTGTGCAACACACTCCTAAAACTTTTTTAAATGTTTCGGTTTCCTAAACCAAAACTTGATACCCATCAAACTCTATTTTTTCCTCCCAGAAATTTTGGCAACATACCCTTTATTTTCTGTTTCTATGATTTTCAACAATTTAGATTATGAATATGAGTGCAGTAATACAGCACTTGTCCTTCTGTCACTGGCTTATTTTCCTTAACACAATATCCTTAAGATTCATTCATGTATCAAATAAATATTATAACATGTTGTAACATGAGGGAAATTCATTATTGTTGTTATTATTTATCATTATTATAGCTAGTAAAAATGAAATCTGGGGCTATGCATGTGGTTAACCACTGATCTATATCCAAGGCCCCAGATTTTCTATTTTTTAATGGTGTGATATTTTAATTGATATGTATACACCACATTTTCTCTATGCATTTATCTGTTTATGAATATTTGAAATGTTTCCACTCCCTTGCTATTTTAAATAATGCTGCAAAGAACATGTATGCACAAATATTGTTCTGAGAAACTGCTCTTAATTTTTTAAAATTTATACCCAGGAATGGTATTGGTAGATTATATGATGATAATTCCAACTTTTGGACAATATTTTATATAAAGGTTATACCTTTTACATTTCCTCCAATAGTGCACAAGGTTTCCAATTTCTCTGCATACTAGATAACTTCAATTTCTATTCTTTTGATTGGTCATTCTGTTAGATACAAGATAATTTCTCATTGTGATTCAATTTTACATTTCTCTTATGAGTAGTAATGTTGAAAATATTTTCATATGCCTTTTGGCTGTTTGTATACGTTCTTTGGAGATTTGTCTTTTCAGTCCTTTGCATATTTGTTTATCATTTATTGTTGTTGTTGAGTACTAAAAGTTTACTCTATGTATTGAATATCATCTCCTTATACAATATATGATTTGTAAATACTTTCTCCCATTCTGTTCTCATTGTCTTTTTAGTTTATTGATGCCTTTGGTGTGTAGATTTGTTGTGGAATGAGATATATTCCCATTATCTTTTTTTTTTTCTTTTTATCATTTTAGGTCTGTGCTTTTGGTGTCATAGTCAAGAATCATTTTATAAATCTAATGATCTGGGTCTTTGCTCAAATTTTCTGAGTTTTATAGTTTAAGCATTAACATTAACATTTTTTTTCATTTTGAGTTAATTTTTGAATTGGTATGGTTTAAGGTAAGCATCCAGCTTTACTCTTTTGTATGTAAAAAGTTTTAGTATCACATGTTATTTGATCATGCATGTGAGAGTTTATTGATGCTCTTTTATTCTAATATTTAGTAATTTTATCTGTCTTTATGCTCTTTTTATGACTCTAACTTTGTAATACATTTTGAAATGAGGAAGTGTGAGGCCTCCAACTTTGATTTTACTCAAGATTGTTTAATCTATTCAAGGGGAAATTCCATATAAATTTAAAATGATTTTTCTACTTTGGTAAAATATGCCATTGAGAGTTTGATAAGAATCACACTGACCCTATAGATCTCTTTGTTTAGATGGATATTTTAATATCAACTTTTCCAGGTGAAGACTACAGAAGCCTTTCTATGTATTTGTGTCTTCTCTTATTTGTTCTAAAAATGTCATTTATAATTTTCATTACATAAGTCTTTGCCCCCTTCGTTAAGTTTTTTTCCTAAGTGTCTTACACACTTTAAAACTACCGTAAAATGGGATTATTAGCCATGTTTTCTTTTCAAATTGGCAATTGTTACTAGACAGACACATAACATATTTTGAATTGATTTTTGTTTTCTAAAGTCATACTGAAATAATTTATTGATTTTTATGATTTTTGATGGAATCATAGGATTTTTTACATATAAAACCATGAATGGGTTAGTGAGGAAAAGACAACCGAAAACCACTGGGAGTCTATATGACAGGTAAACATTGGAAGAGAGAGACTTAAAAAAATAAAAATAAATAAACAACAACAAAAACAAAACCTCCTCCAACCTTAATTATATTTCCTTAAGAAAAACTATTGTTTCAAGAGCATGTCACAACCTCTCAGCTAGCCTATTGCTCCCTGTCGGGCGACAAGGTCCAATGTACCTCCTCAGGGCCCGCCTGAGAATACCGGCTGAGCAGGATGATGAGTGTTGGCGGCAAAGAAAACACACCAGAGCCGGGAGGTCTGTCAGCACACGAGGCACAGCAGGAATCTTGTTTATTGAGGAAGTCACACAGCTTTTATGTAGGGCGGGGACTAGACGGTAACCAATCAGCTTAAAGGTCAGCAAGGCACAGGGGGTTCACGCAGGTGAGAGTCCCATAGGACTATATGGCAAGCACGAGCTGATCACCTTCGAGGAACTGTTGTTAACCAATCCCTGACGGTGGTCCGATTTATCGTCATTAACTATTGAAACCGCCTTTGAGGCCTTGATCTTGCTCACTCGCCAGGGAGTAAGGAGTCAGCCTGAGTTAGTTAACGTGTCATTAGTCCCAACACTAGTCTGGATCATTCCTTATCATTTAAACTATCACAACCGCTAATCACCCAGGCAACCAAGACATTCATACCCTCACAAAGAATGTTTCTGAGGGCTATTTAAGGGGTAATAAATTGATTAAGAGGGAAGTAAATTGAGGCAAAAGCAGGGGGACTCAATTTCCTTTAAATTCTTACTCTGTGAGCGCCACACAACATCTCTTGGAGGTGACTCATGCAGTTCCTATGCTATCAGTCAAAAGTCAAAAGGTGGACCTAGGCAGGACTGTGGAAATGTCACAGGGATGGCAGGGAGACACACAGTCCTCTCTGAGAGAATCCACTCACTCCCTTTTACAGTGTCCCCTTTATGTTTTTTCTGTCTCTTCTAATAAACTCTTGCCTGGTACTTTGAGTGATATGTCTGAAATTTTTCTGGCATGATAGCAATAATTGAGATTTGAAGGGGGGGGGGGGTCCGTATGTTGCCTCAGTTTCTCAAAAGGCCAGCATCCATCACATCTGATTCTTAGACTTTTTTATTGGTACTTTTGAAATTATTGATTCTGTTTCCTCACTAGTTGTATATTTGTTTATATTTTTTTCTTCAGGATTCAGTTATGATTCTAGGAATTTGCATATTTCATCTAGGTCTTTCAGTTTGTTTTTATGTAATGAATATAGTAATATACTGTATTTTTTTGGACATCAATTACAATGCTCCCTTTCATTGCAAATTTGAGTGTTCTCTCTTTTTTTTCCTCTGAATTTAAAATAAATGACTTTCCCAGTTTTGTTAGTCCATTCAAGAATGAAATCATGGTTTTGTTATTTTTCCTATTGCTTTTCTTTTCTTGAATTTGTTTATTTATGATCTAAGTTTTATTTTTTTTTCTTGTGCTAATTTTTTTATTTGTTCTTCTATTTCTTTGAGGAATAAAGTAAGTTTATTAGATATGCCTTCGGTTTGATATAAGCGTTTATGGCTATAGTCTTCCTTCTTACTATTGTTTTTGCTGTATCCTATAAGCTTTGGTATGTAGTGTTTTCATTTTTGTTTGAAGATATATCCTAAGTTCCTTTTCTTCTTTGACTCACCTCTTGTTTAAGTGTGTTGTTTAATTATTAGTTATATATGGAGTTTCCTGTTTTACTTCTGATATTAACCTATATTTTCTTTCCAGTGCTGTTGTAGGTGAGTCTCATTCCAATGCTGTTAGAAGTGATATTTTGTATGATTTCAATCTTCTGAAATTTACCATGGTTAGTTTGAATTCTTGGTCTAGTCATTCATATATTTTCACTTATTTAAGATTAATTTCTACAGATTTAATTAATTCCGGTGTGCCAAATTTTTTTTTGTTTTGTTTTTATTGTATGTCTTGTTATCTTTTGCTGGGTCTTGGCATATGAAAACAGACACAAGTTCCAGTGTTTCTTGCCTGACTGTACAAAGAGGACCTTCTCCAGTCAACCTTGGTAGATACTGTAAATATCTCTCAAGCCTTTTCTATTTAGGCACACTTTATGGGCTTGTGTATTTATGCAATTCCCTAGCTGGAGATGTTTTGCCTGATTCTACTCAGGATCTACCCCATTTCTGCCTGTGAAGTTTCAGATATTCTAATTTTAGACCAAGTGACATAACATCCTTAATTCCCAATGGCCCACAACTTGGAACTCTTTTCCTGTCAAGTATTTTGCTACAAATAAAACAGAAATCAGTCTATTAGATAGCTCCAGGAAAAGTCAGAACATATGATATATTTGTTTCATTCTTCTCTCACTTTTTAGAGAAAATCTGGGTGTTGAACTGTGCCACCCAGTTCTGGAGGGAGAAGCTATGGTGAGACCCTGCCACTGATATTCCTTAAAGAATCACTGTTGTTATTCTTGACTAAACTTCGCCTGGGGAGCTAAACCTCTTAGTATTTTCTAGATTTCTCACAAAGATAATTGGTTCATCTAGTGTTAAGTTACTAGAAGGAGAGTCAGACACTTTCTGTTCCACAATTTTGCTGATGTCACTCACCAACCAAAATTTTTAAGTCATATATAAAGGCCATGTGATTAAATTTGGGGACAAAAGGGTTAAATGGCATAGTTCTAGCCTTCAAGTAGCCCCAATACTAATGAAAGAAATTGATTTGAATTCACTGGTACTACTACATGATATTCTGTGCAGAGATAGAGAAATTGCATTCATAGTAATAGTATTGCAAGTGAAAAAAAAAAAAAAAAAAAAGAGTTCAATAGCCAAGTCTTCACAGAACAGAAAATACCTAATTTGGGTTTTGAATGATCAACATAAATTTTCTAGTTCTATGAATAGCAAATAGTATAAGAAATACCATATATAAAGGACACGGGCATCAAGTAACATTTGAAATTTTAAAAAACAGTAGTTCATTGGGCATATGGAATGAAATTAGTTTATTATTAAATGTGGGCAATATTAGGCAGGGAAATACAGTAATTAGTTATCTTTTTCAGTCAAGAGGAATAGATAGCATGTAGGTACTAAATTAGGAAGAAATGCAGCACATAGTTTAAAAGGATAGGAGCTGATAGGATTAGGTGATTTATTTAAAAGTGAAAGAGAAGGTTTAGATTTAATTACAGTTTCTATCTTGTACATGATTCAGTTAGTATCATCCGTAGGATAATAATAACACATTGGGACCAGGTTTCACAAAATGAATATATTATATTAAGTATATATTGATGGTAAAATTCTAAGAAAAACTTCAAGTGAATTGTCTGAGAATCATCATGACATGAATCTGTAGTTCAAATTGTGTTAGAAATATGTACTAGCTATCATCTCTATATTACTAATGGTAAAATCAAGGGTTTGGACTAAAAATTTCAGAGTGAGTATATATTATTAGAACTGTACCCTGAAACAAGTATACATAGGAAGAGAATCAATCAGTGGGAACAAAGAAGTGGTTCCATACTATAAATGAAATCAACAAAAGTAGAGACCATTCACTAGGGCCACAGACTGTGAATAGCTCCTAAAACAAAGAACGTGATGTTCAATGACCTTGACTATGGAAATTCTATAGCATAATCTGACACAAACATGTTCTTTAGTTATTTAAGGAGAAGATGAGAGGTGACAAAGTAAAGGTTACAAGAGATAGATTTTTTTTTTTTTTTAAATCAACTTGGCTGAGTTCTCTGAGCTACTGCTGACCTATATTGACCTCCTTCTTCATGGACTATGAGGAATGTTTAATGCAGTTTGAGACTCTTGGGAATACTTGTCTAAGAAAGGAAAAACTAGAACAAGACTTAGGATGAAACATATGTGAAAGTCTGCATCTCGAAAAATAATTGTGTATTATACTGGAAAGACTGCAGTCATATACTTGTATTTTCTTCTACTTCCACTTGATTTTTATTTATTTTATTTATTTATTTATTTATTTGGTACTAGAGATCAGACCCAGGCATGCTTAACCACTGAGCCACATCACCAGCCTTTTTAAATATTTTATTTAGAGACAGGGTCTTACTGAGTGTATTAGTGCCTCGCTGAGTCATGGAGGCTGGCTTTGAACTTGTGATCCTCCTGCCTCTGTCTCCCAAGCCACTGAGATTACAGGCATGTGCCACCATGCCCAGCCCACTTCCACTTTATAAGAACATGCATGTCCTTCTAGGGCTATGGCCTTCATGGACTGTCCTCTCTGCTCCTCATTCTTCTGGACAAGCATTGAAAGTAGAGTCCAAAGAGGACTATTTGCCCTTACGAACCTTTTAGGAAGGAATGAGATGGATCTTTTAAATAGAATAGGAGCCATTTATGGTAAAATTGTTGTAAATTGTATATTATAGTGGAAAGACTGCAGTCATGTGCTGAAATTATTTCCCGGCTGCACTATTATCACTCAGGGGAAGAGAGAGGCTATGTTCCACTGCTTGGTGTTCCACAAATAATTGAAGTCAAATTGGTAGGCATATTGGTTTTATTCAGTCAGTCCTTTTTAAAGGCTTTTTTCTTTGTGCATTATAGTTATACATAATAGGGGGGTTCATTGTGACATAAATATACAAGCATGGAATATATATAATTTGTTCCATTTCAATCACCAATGCTTCCTCTTTCTCTTTTCTCCTTCCACCTTCTGTTCCTGCCTCTATACTCTATAGTCTTCCTTTTACCCATTTGTTGCTTTTTTTTTAATTGATGCTGTATAGGTGTACATAAATGTGGAATTCACTGTGGTATATTCATATATGTACATAGCATAATTTTGTCAATTTCCTTCCACAGTTTCTCCCTTTTTTTCATGCTTCTTGCATCTCACTCAATTCTTTTTCTCTCCACTGATCTCTGCTTTATCTTCATGGAACCTGCTACCACATTTCCCCTCTTACTTTGCTCTAGCTTCTGTCTTTGAGAGAAAACATTCAACCTCAACTTTCTGAGTCTGATGTATTTCACTTTGCATAATGTTGTCCAATTCCATTTACCAGCAAATGCCAAAATTTTATTCTTCTTTATGGCTAAAACTTCATCGTGTATATACACAGCATATTTTCTTTATCCATTTATCTGTTTGGTGGACATTTGGATTGGTTCCTAACTGGGTCATTGTGATTTGTGTTGCTGTAAACATTGATGTTCCTATATCACTGTAGTATGCTGATTTTAGTTCTTTTGGATAAATGCCAAGGAGTGGGATAGCTGGGTCCTCTAGTGACTCCATTCCTAGTCCATTGAGGACTCTTCATACTGCTTTCCATAGTGGTTGTATTAATTTATAGTCCCACCAACAAGGTATGAGTGTACCCTTTTTCCCACATTATTATTTGTATTCTTGATGATTGTCATTCTAACTGGGGTAGAATGAAATTGCAATGTAGTTTGATTTGCAGTTCCCTGAAAAATAGGGATGTTGAACATTATTTCATATATTTATGGTCAAAGCCAGCTTTGAGGGAAGATAGGGAAAATATAAGAAACCGCCACCCCCCATCTTCTGGAGGCAATAGGATGAGAAAAACATTTAAAGGATAAAAGGAGGAAAAATGGGAGAAAAGGGAGGAAATATACATATGCAGATTTAGTTATTCTGTGCTTGACAGGCTTGGGTCAGGGGAAATCTCCACTCTGAGCTTCTTTGGCATCCCCCAGGCTGCGGGTAATGGGATAGTCTTTCCTCATGAGGTACTTGCACTCAATTTCGGTGGGGGTCTTAATTTCAGTCTGTTTCACAATAAGGAACTATTGAAAAAAATACAGGAAGAAGAAACAGTAAGCTTAGAAACTGGTAGAGGTGAAATGGTTAAAAAAAATGCCAGTTTAATTAAAGTTACATGATTTTGAAATCAAAAATAATAAGATTAAAAATCTCAAGAGATTTCTAAAAATAAAAATAGACATACATAGATCCATCCTAAGTGTTTCTTAAATGAAAGTGTTGAGAGGCCAGGATCAGCGTTGCTAAAAAGCATGATTGGTTTTAGGACTTTTTAAAAGTGTATTTTAGGTGATTCTGGTCTTGGTTATGAATGTAACAATGTTCAGAATATCCTAACAAGATCCATCCTTTTCAAAGTGACCCAGGGCAAGAGAAAATAACTACCATGAAACAAAAGGAATTGAATGAAGGCTTGAATCACATTTCTTTAAAGTCAAGAAGTATATGATGATATGATATACTTCAATAATTTAAATATTAAAAAATTGCATGAATTTCAAAATGAATATAAATTTTATGTAAAACATTGCAAAAGAACTACATTTGGGGCCAAAAAGATTAAATTTATGTTCCTAGAAGCATTAAGAAAAGTCTTTATCTTCACAAAATCTACTGAAAACTCCAAAATCCCATTTAGTATCTTAATGTTCAAATAAGAAGTGACAAATGATAGTTTAATGTTACTTGTTTAGGAAATTTTTTTTCTTTCAAAAACTTACCAATTTGTAAATTCCTATTAAACAACTTGACTCTAAAAAAAGAATCACAGAAAATCAATTGCCAATTTTCATTGGTACATACTGTTTATTATTTTTAAAGTCAAACAAAATATTATATCATCAAGTGAATGGCCATCTGTTCATAATTTTGAGTTAATTTTTGCATGAACACAGAACAAAACACATTCATAACTCTAACTGCAGATTAGGTAATTCCTGTCTTGTTATATCTCCTAATAGCCTGTATTTTCTATAAAAATTTGAAGTATGGCAAAAAAATGGTACTCTTTGTCCATATTGATTTTAAAACATTTAGAAGATTCAGCATGAAAAGTGATATTATCTTCTCTGTAGATTTTGAGCAGATAGTAAGCATTCAAAATTGCTAGAAATCAAGCTAAATAGTCCCCTTATTCAAGTTAACGAAGTTCTGATGTTTTCACAGCCTGTGGCATTGATATTTGAAATACTGTTGGTTCTGTGGAAGCAAATATTGAAGTCTGTGCTTCAATGGACAGAAAATTTCAAAGGGAATTCAATAGAAATAAGGAAAAAAATACAGTAAAATAGAAATTATGTAGGTTGAAGTAATGGAATAATTATATTGAAGAGAAATAATGGAATAACTAAATTCTAACTTGCAGGTAAGTAGGTTTCTTAAGTGAGTGTCAAACTACTATGTTCCTTTAAAATAATTTGTAGAGATTATGAGATAATAATTTGTACCATTCATTTATAATTTAATACAGAGACTCAGAATTTTTAGAAAATTAAGAGATAAGAAAGATGTAGTTTTACTTGAAATGAGAGCAGTTGTTACCAGCAAAATATCTTGCTACTCAAAATACGAATAGCATCTACTTGAACTGTATTAGGAAATAATGGTATATAGAGGGTTCGGTACTATCTTCAGTTTTGAGTACTCATTGGGGATCTTAGATGTTCTCACCTGTGAATAAAGGGGGGCCCACTGTGTTTTGCCACCAGGGAAGATCACTCTAGACATTATTGGGACTTTTTCACATCAACCTGGTTTACCATCCACATGGCTGACCTATGTCTTTAGACCCTCTGAAGGTTAAGATGACATACCATGTAACCCAAAAATCCCATTCTTATCACACCGTTAGCCATCTGGTGTGGCCCATGTAAACAAACATACATTTATCAAACAGACTATTCCAAGGATTTGGCAATTTCCTCTCAGGAGACCAGGGGAAAGGCCAGACCTCTCCTTGGGCAAGGTTATATTCTTGACTACAATGTGATTTACATTATTTCTGCTGACATTTATTTGGTGACAAGAAGTCACATAATATCATCCAACTATGACAAAGTTGGAATATGATGTTCTTCACTAGGCCTATTCCCAGCAAAAACTCTACAGTAGAAAAGGGAACACAGACCTCCCGGGAATCTCTGGAATAGAGTCAGCTCTAGGCAAAGGTGCCTTTCTATGTACCAGTGATTCTTAAGTACAAGCTTGAGGTGGTTTATATAATTTCTTTGTGAAAATATGCTTTAATTATTATCCTTCATTTTTATGATATTCTCAAGAGGTTTTACTCACAGTCTCTGTGATCATAAAAATAGCCAGTATTTAATGATTGTATGCAATATATTCTAATCACTTTACAGGTATTACTTCATTTAATCTTCAGACTATACTAAGTTCAGTGGATTATACAAAGGGGAATGAAGGGAAGGGAGGGGGAAAGAGTAGAATGAATCTGACTCAAGAATACATGAATCCCCACATCATGTACAATCACAAGACTGGGATCCTAATTAGAATAAGTTATACTCCATTTTTGTATAAATATGTCAAAATATATCCTACATATATATCTAAAGTAAAGAAATAAAATTTAAAAAGAGAGAGGTGAGGACCCACAGCAGTTAAATGAACCTGAATTGCAACCCAGGCACTTGTCCCATGAATTCCTTATGAGAAATGTAATTCATTTTGGTCTGAAAGTGTATGTTTTGACAAAGATCCAAAAGATTATTTCATGTCCATATTTTTTGTATTTCCTTTATATACAATTTAAATATAATAGAAATAACTTTTTAAATACTAAACTCATTTTATTCTCAAAAATCATATTGCCCTATATGATCTGCTAGGATCATTTTAGGTACACACAAATGCTTTTGAGTAATAAAACAATTTTCTAGGTGACTTATCAGGAATTACAGTGTTATGTGGATTCAGGACCATGTTAATCCAGTGGATTTGATTCCATTTCCTTGTAAATTGCTCCTCAAGGTTTGAGGCCATCCTCAGGCTGCTAGCAAAATGAGTTCAGCAGTTTCAAATCTCACCATTATAAGTAGCAATGCCCATAAAGAGTGAGATTTACTCCCAAATCTTTCACTAAAAATAAAACACAACATGCAATATAAATTTTGCTTGTTTTTTTTTTTCCTGGATTATTTTAAATAGCAATTTTCATATCATACTCTCTGATCACATTTTTATGGCTCAGTAGGTCAATCATTCCTGAACACATAAGTACTATGGGAAATGTGTGCATATATATATGATATTTATATACATATATATACATATACATAATATTTATATACATATATATACATATACATAAATATATGATATTTATATACATATTATATATAATGTATATTTATATACATATTATATAAATATACATATTCATGGAACTGGGTTTTTCTATGATGGTTTTCATCACTTTGGCTGTAGATGCCCTGTACAAATATGTTTTGTTCAGTTTTGAAATTTGACTCTTTGTATGCTAACCACTCTAAAGAACTTTAAAAATTCAGGCTTTAATGATATATAAGTATTTATGATTTCCAAAACTTTCCTCATATTCACTCAAGTGAGAAATATTTCTGGTGTGTTTGTTGAATTAATTGACTAATTTTGAATTACAGTTTTGATCATTACCTAAGGAGGCAAGAAGAGAACAATTGAGGTTTGTTCCATGCAGCGGAACCGGCGCAGAGAAAGCAAACACCACCAATCTTTAGTTGACCAGATTTATTGCGTCTTCCCTGTTTTCCTGACTTCTTTGTTCTCCACTATCTTCCTTCTTCTACCCTCTCCCTCTCTCCTCCCCCAGGCTCCTAGCTTATTAGCCAATTATAGCAAAGCTTTCTCTCACGAAGGAGAGCATGCAGAAGAATGCCAGCATAGCACTATATGGATCACGAGCTGTCCACACACAGCATGATATTAGATAGCCAATCCTAGAGCCTGGCGTCAACACGTCATAAGTCTCCAAGGAACTAGTAAGCAAGCAGCCTTTTTGGGTACTTCCTTATTTTGGTAGCCAACGCCCTTTGGCTCACTGCCAGGCACCATCTTGTCCAAGACGGCCCTCAACAGAGGTTTAGGTTGTCATCCATTATATTTATACTTGTTCTATTTACATCTTAATGCTCTTAAATATTATATCATCTTGTGTGGTGTGGATCTTCCTGACCTCTTTTCAAAAATTCATTTTATGGAGAAGAGTAACAGTATAACCAGTCCTAATCAATTGTATCCAAGACTGGATATAAAGTTGGAATGGGATCATGGAGATCCTGGCAATCAATATTGATATTTAATCTATTGAGAATGGGATGAACAGAAATTCCTGGAAAAGGGTTTGGACAGATGGATTTTTTAAAAGTACTTTCAGAAATTGTTATTCTTTGAGAAATGTGTAAACCAATTTGCTGACTGCACCCTTTGGACATTTCAAAGTACCTGGATAGCTATGGGTAATTGCAAACATTGGGACCTGTTAGGGATTGAATTGTGTCTTCCCAGAATTCACATGTTTAAGTCCTAACCCATGGGTCTTCCATTTAAAGAGGTAACTGTTATTGAAATGGTGAAGTCCTGACACCATGTGATTGATGTCTTTAAAGAAGAGGAAGAACAACAGAAATGCATGTGCACAGAGAAAAGTCCAGGTGAGGATTTCTAATGAGGGCATCCATCTGCAAGCCAAAGAAAAGAACCTCAGGAGAAATTAAAACAATCGACATATTGGTCTTGGACTTCTAAACTCAAGAATGAAAAATAAATTTCTGCTGTCACCCAGCCTGCAGCATTTTATTATGGCGACCCAATAAAACCAATACAGGACCCCTTCCTTCATCTCTTGATAGGAACTTTGAAACCTTTGAAATTTAATGTTCTTCAGACATGCCCCAGATGAATACGAGCATAGCCAGATTAAGGTAGAAAGCAACTATGTAATGTATGAAGCAGAGAAGACTCAGTCTAGCACCCTCTTTATTCCCTGCTTCCCATGCTGTGCATCAGTTTGAAAGATACATTAACTCCGAAATAACCCTGTCAGAAAGTACTGACATGGCTGAGTCGTCAATTCAATGTGACTGCCAAGTTTTCTGAGGTGTGGAGCTAGAAGTCAGTGAGATAAAGAACCAGGATATGTCTCTCATGTTCAGAAGCAGCAGTTGGAACACAGATGGGAAGACTCATTATCAAGGCAAAAAAGTGCATCCATCACCATGAATGTCCTGCACCTTGAGGAAAATCCTCTGATTATAGCAGTCAACACCCAAAACCAGTCAAGATAATCTGTACTATGTAAATCAGCAAAACATTTAGAAGAATGGAAATATCTATCAAGAGAATAAATATAAAATACCATGTGGCATAACACAGGACTCCACATTTCCTGCAGAATCATGCAATGCAATGAGTCCTACTTCATACTTAGACGAAGGCTGAAACTAGAATTCAAAACTAATTATTTGAACATCAAATTGTTTAAATAATTTCCCTTGCTTGACTGCTCATAATCTCCAAGAAATTAGTGCAGAACAAATATTACAATTTTTTTTCCACTGTACCACCCTCTTCAGTGCCAGTATCATACAAGGCAGAGGCCAGGCAGGGGTTCAGGGTCACAGTTTGCTCTGGCACTGTGAGACACCCAGGGGGACGAGCCTGCCATTCAGATTTTCTTTTTATCTGAAATGAAGCCAAATATTAAATTTTCTAAAATATTAATTTTTTTACTTCAGATATTGTTAAATATCATATATATCTAAGTTATTGTGACCATGGAGCTTTTTAAACCCACCAAAAGAGTCATAAGAATCAAGAATGAATCAAATGCTATCACATAATAATTATAGTTTAAAACAGTTAAACTTTTTTATAGATACAAATACACTCACACACATGAGCCCTAAAACTCAATTATAATGCCAGGTAGTTCAATTATTAGCTTGAAATAGCTATTTTCCTAGTAATTTGTATCCAGATATTCTGTAACTAGGCATAGGTTTCTCTGATCCTGTTTGGTATTCTGTGCAGGTTTATTTAGCAAGGACTTCTAACTGATGGGTTTATAGTAAATGTAAAGAACACTATCTCTACATCTATAGTCTATTAAAGTTAAAATTTTTTCTGAAGAAATTTTTATCAATAAAATGTTAACTTTTATTATGATCATTTTCTCTCTTTTTTTGTGGGGGGATTAGCTTGTAAATCTTTGTGTTGAAAATTTGTAGCAATAATTTTTGCCTTGGCATGCTGTACACATGAAGAGATTTCATGTCTCTCATATGTGTGACATTCAGAATTAGAGAGATTTCCATGGAACAGAATGGGTCTGAGGTAAGGGATATAATCATCTTCAAGGAATTTTCAATCTAAGTCTTGATGTATACATGTGTTATGAATTAGAATAAAATTAAATCTCTTCCTCTGTAATGTGCTTTTAAAATTTAAGCAATGTAATTATAGTAAAATAGTATAATATAATAATTTAATAATTATTGAGCATGTAATGAAACTTGTGGGCTTAATTTGCAACATTATGGAATTTTCTAGCTTAAAAAACACTGAAAAATGCTGGTTAGGTTGAGAGGTTAGAGCTAAATTAGTGTAGAAAGCTGATAGAAACACACAGAGCTGTTCTAGGAATTAGGTGATAGAAATAATAGTGGCCATGATGGGACAGGGTAGTACTGAAAAAGTCAACTTGATAGAATAATTTCTAAGTGTTTAATGTTTTCCCTCCCAGATTTTACTGACATTTTCTCAATTTGGGTGCAGTAAAAAAATCACACTTTTTTTTTCAAATTAAAATTAGCAAAACATTCCTCTGAACTGAGAGAAATACTTCACTAACATTCTCTGTGGAAAAAAATGTTTATTGTTTTCATACCTGAAAACGTCCTATAAATGGATTCATGTTACACTGTTGAGTAAGTGTCCTATACCATTTTTTCTTACATAATGTTGTAAAAATTCTTCTTGAAGAAAAGTTCAGTGCATTTCTAATTATTCTTTAGAATGTACTTCTAGGAGGAAAGATCTAAATGTGTGAGTATTCTAATGACTTTTCAGGCATACAACAAAAAATATCCTCAGAAAATACAATGTCACTTCATTCTTCACTCAGTTAACGTGTGTACAAAAATGATGATAATACAAACTGTTACTTTGTAATTAAATGTGAAATTCAATAAAATAAAAAATGTTGGAAGAGTTAAATGCTAGCATAATAAATATTTAATGGGATAATTTAATTTTTTGAAGTGCTAACTGGATTCAAAACCAATGAATTGAAAGCAGTAGTTATAAATTACTGAAGACATAGAGACAGACCCAAAAATCTAGATTTTCTGATAAACTCTGTGTTCTGGTATTTTCTTGATATCAATCTTTTATAGCATTACAAATGCCAAGTGATATCTTGCACATATCTTACAATTACAAATGAAGTAAATGATATTCTAGACCACTGCCAAGATAAAGCTGTATTTTCACAGCTAAAATTGATTTCTTATTATATCTATCCTAGCTGACAACTTGAGTGAACATCTTTTTCAAACTGAGAAAACAATGGAGCTATTTTTCCAAGAGAGACTGATAGTTGGGAATAGGGTGTACTCAACAGACAAACCCAGTTAGAAAAATTTTATTACAGTTTTTAACAGATGGAACTATTTGAGCTGTGTAATATGTTCTCAATGAAAAATATAAGAATTCATTTGACTATTTCTTAAAAATAAGTAATATTCACTATAGACATTATGCTAACATGAGAAAAATCCTATACTAGTCATGCACTCCCATTGGACATTCATGTATTTCCTTTTTTTTTTTTTATTTGTGGGAGAGTACCAGGGATTGAACTCAGGGGTGCTTGACCACTGAGCCACATCCCCAGTCCTATTTTGTATTTTACTTAGAGACAGGGTCTCACAGAGTTGCTTAGCACCTCGATTTTGCTGAGACTGGCTTTGAAACTGCAATCTCCTGCCTCCTTCTGCTGAGCCTCTACGAACAGGTGTGCCCTACCCTGCCTGTCCTCAATATTCAGGTATTTCTTAGCAACATTTTAGTATTGTTTTCAGTGAATGTTAGTCTGAATCACTTTCATGTCTACTATGATCTCTTTTTTCCTTTTCCTTCTTGCCTTTCTTCTTCCTCTCCATCTCCTGTCACTCAATCACTGATCTGTTTCATGCTTATGAACAGGTGGTTCACATGTACACTCACACCGACCTGTACCACATATACAAGGAACTATTTCCTTTATTCCTTTATCTTTCCATATGCAGTTTCATGTTTCTCAATAAGCCATGTAACATGAAATTCTTATCATTTAATAAATGATGATCTAGTGCATTCTTTTTAATAGATGTAACTGATCTTTGCTAAACATTGTACATATTGTCCTGGAATTATAGTAAGAATATATGTGTATATATATGTGTGTGTGTGTGTGTGTGTGTGTGTGTGTGTGTATATATATATATATATATATATATATTTCCAGGAAATTTGTAAATTTCTGTATATATAAATATATATATATATATATATTCCTACAGTTCCAGAGAGTTAAAATTGTTTGGATTTTGTATATGTATATATAAACTTCTAATTTTGATATGTACTGAAATTCTTTAACAAGTAGAAATGTAGGGCACATCATTATTTAATGTGTATGTTGCCATGCTTATTTTGTGAATTGTGTCATATGATCACCTTGACCCACTTGTACATTGGCATGATTGCCTTTAACAAAGGATATAAGATTTTTCTACATATTAGGCAAGAATTCTTTATTTTTAATCCATGTTTTAAATAGTCTCCCATTCATGTGATTCGCATTTACTTATTTTTAAATTTCCACTCTCAAGGCTTAAAAATTCCATGTAAATTCAGCAAAAAGCCTAAGTCGAAGATTCCAGTTCTGTTTCTTCCAACAAATATCATTAAAACAATGAAAAAAATAAATAGATTTTGGGCAAAATACCTAAAGGAGAACTCCAAAAAGAGGACAGAGGAAAGAGGCAACAGAAATTCTGTAAAGTACTGAAATCCAGGATGACTACATAGCAAGGGGAACCCTGCCTCTGACATCTCATTCATCAGTCTAGATCACTTCATAAGCAGGAGAGATTCTTCTTGTGGGGAAAAGAAACCCAGGAGTTCCACTGGCTCCTACAGCAATGAGGCCTAGCAGAAGCCCCACACCATGTCTTAGGGAATCGTCTTAGGGAATTCTCCAGGCTGAAAAGCCACAGCTTTCCACCCATCTTTCCCCTCATAGCATGAGTTGCTGAGACCTCTCATTTATCCAAGGATAGGAGTTATTGCAGTGCTTTCTTCCCTCTGGAGCCCAAGTCACAGGGCCATCTTGTCATTTCTGAGTACTTAACTTCTGCCGCTGAGCAAAGCCTCTTAGCATTTGGGAGCAGAGTCAACACTGTAAGGACCCATCCCCTGAAGCTTAAGGTGCTGCTGTGCCTGTTTATTCTGGATCACAAATTGCAGTTGTGCCCTGCTTCCCAGGGTCTGAGCATCCAGAGCACTCTTTCCCAAGAGGTGAGCCAGGGTCCTACTCTACTTCTGTCTGACAAAACCACAGCTCCATTCCAGAGTTTGGCCCCAGTGACTGGGATATGCCTCAGATCAACAGTACCTGGCTTACTGGGATACCTTTATCAACTTGTGACTTGGAAAGTGAACCTATGCCTCAAGTCCAGGGTGCTGAAGTAGGTGCTGCATGAGATCCTGAGCTCAGGAACCCAACCGCACAGATACTCTGAGCAGTGAGATCTGTTTTAGTCAGTCTTTTTATCACTGTGACCAAAACACTTGAAAAAAAAAAAAAAAAAAAACAACTAGAGGAGAAAATGTTTATTTGGGGTGCATGGTTTCAGAGGCCTAAGTTCATAAATGGCCAATTCCATTGCCCTGATTCCAAGATGAGGCAGCAAAGGAAAGCTGTTCAGCTTATGGTGTTCAGAAATTGTGTGTGTGTGTGAACATTTGTGTGTGTGGGCAGGGAGAGCGGGCCGCCGGGAAGATGTACTCTTTCAGAATATGCACCCAATGACCCATTTCTTCAAGTTATGTGCCACTACCCTAAAGCTACCACCCGGTCAGTCCATTCAAATTTGGATGGACTGATTAGGTTACAGCTCTCACAATTCAATTGTTTTATCTCCAAACTTTCCTGCATTAGCACATTAACTTTCCTGGGGAGAATATATCATATCTAAACCAGACAGGACACCAGGGTTATTACAGGTTCTCATTAGATCCAAAACCAGGAAAGACTCCTGCAGCTGACTCTCCACCATGGGAAAGACAAGACCAAAGAATTCTTGATGTTTTGATCTAATAACCTATATAGTTTCTGTTACTGCTGTAAACTAGTATGGGCTTAGACCACTGAGGCAGCCAGTTCATTGTTGAGGCTGGTTTTAACTAGAGAAGATGCATGAAGACTATGCCACCCTACCCTCATGAGACCAGAGCCAAGTTGGTGCTATCAGGCTCATCTACAGGTGAAAGTCTTCTGTGAAAACCACTTTGTAAAGTCTGAAGGAGGTGACTGTCCTACCAAATGGGCAGGCATCCATGCAGAGATGCAAGAAAAAGTTTAGAAGAAAGAAAACATGATACTGCCAGAGGAGACAAGAATTCTCCGTTCACTGAACCAATGAACAAGAAATTTATGAATTTCCTGGAAACAAACTCAATATAATGTTTATGTTTCTAAGAGATCCAAGAGCAAAGAGACTGCAATTAAGTCAGGAAACTAATTCATGGTCTGATTTAAAATTCAATGAAGAAATAGAATTTTCAAAGCCAACAAATATTATAGCTGTAAAATTTAAGCAATGAAATAAAAAATACAATAGAGAACTTCAACAGACTAGATCAAGCAGAAAAAGAATATGGGAACTTGAAGAGTGATCTTTTGAAATGACTCATTCAGAGGGAAAAAGATATCAAATAAAGATGAAAAAGTGAAGGAAGGATACAGGGCAGAGCAGGGCATCATTAAGTGAATATATATTCATAGAGTGGGAACGTGAGTAGAAGAGGAGACAGAAAAAGGGAAAGAAACATTATTTACAGAAACAATTGCTGAAAACTTCACAAGTCTTGGAAGAGATATGGATATTCATATTCATGGAACTCTTAAGTTCCCCTAACGGGTAAAACCCTAAGATGTCTTCTCCAAGGCACTTTATAATCAAACTGTCAAAAGCCAAAAATGAAAAAAAAAAAAAAAAAAAGACTTTTAAAGCAGGAAGAGAAAGGCAACAAGTCATATAAAAGGAAATCCCACTGGACTCTGCATGTATTCTGTAGTAAAAATTTTGCAGGCCAGACAGAATGGGACGATATATTAAAAGTGCTCAAAGAAATGAAACTGGCAGCTGAGAATACAATACCCAGTGAAGTTGTCCTTCAGAAATGAAGTAGATTTTTTACAAACAAAAGTTGTAAAAATTCATCACCACTGAACCTGCCCTACAAGTAATGCTTAATAGAGTTCTTCCAAAGGAAATAAAAGGACAATAATTATTGTTATGAATATATATTAAATAATAAAATTATTGGTGAGGTAAATAATCATCAAATCCAGAATATTGTACTGTGATCTATATTATACATATCTCTAGGAAGAAAATTTAAAGCCAAATTGCTCAAAAATAATTACAATAATAAGTCAAGGTATGCACTACATGAAAATAAATACAGCATGACATTAAAAACATAAACTGAGGATGGTAAGGTCAAAGTCAAAAGTCTTGGGTAGAAAAGGATTGAAGTTACCAGCTTAAAATAGTTGACTGTGACTATGTTTCATGTAATCCTCCTGTTACCCACCCCTTTACACACGACTCTAGCAGATGTGCAAACAATCTAGAAAAATCAAAGTTTGCCATTACATAAAAAAGAAGGGAACAAAGGAACTGCAAAATAATAAGAAAACAAATAATAAAATGGCAGTAGTAATGCTCCTTACCTATCAATAATAATCTTGACTATAAATGGATTGAATGATCCAATCAAAAGTCATAGGATGGTCAAATGGATACAAAATAAAACAAGATCCAACATATGCTGCTTGCCCAAGACCCAGTTAAGCTTTTAGGACACACAAAGACTGAAAGTGAAGGACTGGAAAAGATATTCCATGTATGAGCTCATCAAAGAGCAGGGGTAATTATACTTATCTGTGATAAAAGAGACCTCAAATCAAAAACCGTAATGGGAAACAAATAAGGTCATTATTTAATTATAAAGGGATTAATTCACCAGGAGGACGTATAATTAATTATATGTGCACTTTACATGGCAGCTCATAATTATATAAAATATATAAATAAATAGGGAGAAATAAATAGCAATGCAATAATTGAGAACTTCAATACCCATTTTTAATGATGGATAGATCAAATAGAGAATTAATAAAGAAATATTGGACTTGAATTTCATTTTTGGCCAAATGAACCTAATACAAACATGAATAGAAGTTTTCATCCAACAGTAGCAGAATACATACTTTTTTCCTTGCCACATTCTCCAGAATAGATCATATATTAGGCCACAAAGGAATTTTTTAATTTTTTGACTTCTGTCTCAAGGAACTTTAATTTTTTTCTATTATTTCAAACCACAATGGTCCAAAACTAGAGACTAATAACAGGAAACTCATGCAAAAATTCCTATCATGCAAAATTCATACATATGTGTAAATTAAATAGTATGGATTAAAAAACAAATCCCAAGGGAAAAGCATAACTTCTTGAGACCCAGACTGGAATTATAACTTCTTACAAGTAACTCCTTTTCTGCACACGGAGTAGCCTCCAGCAATTTTGCTAGGATAATATTCTGACGTTTTATAGCTCTCTTTCTGACACCTACAAAATACTTGACTTCAGTTCCATTCCTGTGACCTTGACTGTGGTTTCCATGATAGTATTACCACCACCAGCATCACATACTGCATCAGATCGACTTGTGGAATAAACAGTGGCAATTTCTAGTAACTCCTCTGGCAATGTCTAGCTATTAATTTTTCATGTCCAAAACATTTTATTTCTTGTACAAAAAAATGGAAAGTACATTTATTTATTTTATGTAGCATTTCTATATATTTCAAGACAGAAATCTGGGGAACTGCCTCTGTTCACCCATCTTATCCCAAATTTTATTATTAACAATTTTGAAAAATGGGTGATATATTACTTGAAATACTCAGTGCATAAGACATAGTTTGGTTTGACTTAAATATCTTTAAACTTCAAGTATTAAATTGTTTTTAGACTTCATTTCAGTTCAAAGAGTTTTTATGAGGAAAAATTAACTAAAATGCTTTTGGTTATTTTTAACATTTATTTGCCAATTTAAATTTTTCTACGTGTAATTTCTTTAAAAATTGAGGTGACATTGACCTTTGAAAGTCATGTGCTCTTCTGTTTATAGGTGCAGTACTTTGGAAACATACATACATATTCTTTGAAAACCTAGACAATGGTTTTTAAGTTATAACCTCCTTTTTAAATATTTAATATGATTTATAAATGTTTTGAAAACTTAAAAGGACATAAAAGAGTAATCTAGGTATCACCTAGAGATATTTGTACTCTAAATTTACAGAATCTGAACATTTATTTAACATTTTAAATAATATAAATATATATTCTTTTGCAATGGTACCTTAAAAGAGTCATAGCTAATACCACAACATGATTCTCATTTTAATTTTGAAGTTTTCTAGCTCTTGAGCATTTTTTAAACAACACACTTTGCAGAGAAAAGTGTTAAGATTTAATTTTTTTTCTGTTTTTCCAATTACAATATATATACTTTCAAAAGTAGTGCTATTGCCAGAAACTACTGCAATTTCCCAGATTCTACAGGTATGTCAAATCAGTTTGAGTTCAAAATTAGGCTATTATCCCAGAGGCACCCCAAAGTCTGCCAGTGCAGAATCAACAAGAACAGGTTCCCTAGCTCAGAATAAATAGTTCTTGTGGATATAAACTAACCAGGTCATATTGCTTTAGTGGAATAAGACAGAGTCATTAAAATATTTAATCTGTCCTTTTTGTGCCCTGATGTGTGCATGCTTTTCTCTGAAAAATGAAATTTAAGGTGCACCATGAATTTGTAAATACCAGATTAAAAGGAAAAGACTTGGAAAATGCAAAAGTGGGCTAGTTTTCACAAGGAGATATTTTATGAATAAGTATGGATTCAGTTCATTCTTACCCTAAAAAAAAAAAAAATACTAAGTTTAGTTACGAAATATAAGAAGTATAACATCACTGAATTAAGAGGAGTTACTGGGGAAAATGTACAGAATGAGGAGAATATGTGCAGTGTTTGCTTAGCTCCACTGGATGAATGAAGTGATCTGTGAAAGGAGTGTATCTAAATGGTACCAAGTGGCCACATAAGATCAAACTATGGAGTCTCTACTCCTGATTGTCCAGGTCCCAGATATTTACCAAATATTAACCACCTGTAATTCAAACAGAATAGCATAAAAATGAAGCAGGTAACAGTTAAAGATGGAGCACACCTAACAGGGGAAAATTCTTGCAGACATTTGGGAGGCATTTGTGTAATGCACAAAGAATAAAATCACGAAACAAAGATCTTGCATAAAATAAAGGTGAATCTGCCTACTAACAGAACTGCATGAAAACATGGACTGGAACCACAATTTGACCCAGTTATCCCACTCCTTGGTGTACACACAAAGGAGTTAAAATCAGCATACTATAGTGATGTAGCCACATCAATGTTCATAGCAGCTCAATTCACAATAGCTAAGCTATGAAACCAACCTAGGTGCCCTTCAACAGATGAGTGGTAAAGAATATGGCATATATGTACACAATGGAATATTACTCAGTCATAAAGAAGAATGAAATTATGGCATTTGCCAGTAAATGGATGTAACTGGAGACTATCATGCTAAGTGAAATGAACCAATTCCAAAAAAACAAAGGCTGAATGTTCTCTCCGATATGCGAATGCTAACACACAATAAGGGGGTGGGAAGAAAGAATAGAAATTCATTGGATTGGACAAAGGGGAATGAAGAGAAAAGGGAGAGGGAATGAGAATAATAAAGGATGTGGAGAGCGATGACTTGGATCATGGTCTCTGACTACCTCCTCTCTGGTCTCTGGTTGTGTTTGCCCTCGGAAATTCTTTGAAAAGTTCCAGGTCAAAATTGTCCAGTTGCTATGGTGATGCTTGGCCTGAGGAAGCTCTGTGTAAAGGCATAGAGCTATATCACTCTATACCTTGAGCTCAGGCACCAGCGGCTGTGGATAGATAATTATGGTCATAATACTATAATCACAATGTCTTATAAATGACTGGGTCATTCCAGTCTGTCTGCTTCACAGAAACTTTCCCACAAATAATGTTTTGATGATAAAACCTACGTAATAAACATGCTGAGGTAGCTCTGGGTTATTGTTCCTCCATCAGAGGATGATGACCCACCTGGTCCCAGCTTTCTCTCTTTAAGTGTTTGTTTGTCTTTCTTAATCCCCCATCACCCCTCACCATTTTCCATGCAGGCCATGGCAAAAGACCATACAATGAATTGGACATAACCTCCTTATGCTCATATATGAACACATGACCAGTAAAACTCCACATCATGTACAACCACAAGACTGGGTAGTTATACTCCATGTATGTGTAATATGTCAAAATACATTCTACAGCCATCATGACCCTATGTACATGTATGATTACAAAAATGGTATGAATCTATATGGTGCACACCATAGAAATGAAAAGATGTACCCCATTTGAGTACAATGAATCAAAATTCAGTCTGTAAAAATAAAAAATAATTTTAAAAAATACATTCTACTGCCATATGTCTAAAAAGAACAAATAAATTAAAAAAAAAAAAACCTTCATGAATACTGAGAACCTTGACATGAATATGTATTACATTCATGTGACACACACATATATATACTCATTACATATGTATTTATGTTTTTCGTACTATATATTACATATTGTATGTTATCTATTATAAAATCATGCTTCCTGGTTACTTTAGCTATTCCGTGTGATGGAATGGGAAGTAACATAGCCTGAAAAGGCAGCAAGTTTATTCCATTGACGTGGTGGTTTCTGGTAGTTAGTCTGGTAGTTTAATACATTTGGAATCTATCTGCCTGACTAGTTCCTACAATGAAGTTTCCAAGAACTGGTTCTACTTGAAGGAGCTATTTAAATAGACATGGAGTTGACTATTATGAAAAAAACAACTATAAATGCTAATTATAATTTTTGAAGGTATTGGAAAAATATTAGAATGATTAAAGGAAAATTGAGGTGAGTTATGAAGACAAAATATCATTGCTTTTTTAGTATCTCTACATCCATGTTAGATAAAATTAAAATGGAAATTATTCCATATCATATGCATTTTATGTCTTCATGTTACTTATAAAAGTATTCAAGTTATAATAAATGCTCAATGAATACTTCTTTAATACTTGATCACATTTTTCTTACAACCTCATAGATTATTTATTTCTAATACATTGTTTATATTTCATCAAGAAATTTTTTGACTTATCTCACAAAAAGCATGAAAGGTAAATAGTTTCGTAGGAGAGATTATTAATTTGCCCTTGCTTTCTCAATTATTGAAAAACATATTTGTTATAAATTTACATGTTTTATGGCATAAAGTAAAATAAAACAAAACAAAGACCAAAATACATCAACATATCTGAAGATTCTTTATATTCACTTGATGAATTAATTTGTTTATTTGCCAAATAGTGATTGTCCAACTCAGGACTTATGCCCTGAATTAAAGAT
The DNA here is from genome assembly GCF_902686445.1 of Sciurus carolinensis. Lineage (NCBI taxonomy): Eukaryota > Metazoa > Chordata > Mammalia > Rodentia > Sciuridae > Sciurus > Sciurus carolinensis. Next base: position 96,943,567 of record NC_062224.1, read on the forward strand.
ATAGTTAATATCAAATCAGATATTACAAATTATAAAACCTGTACCTCATTTTCACAAACTATTACTAGTAGCTTAAATATTTCCAATGTCAAACATCACAACAGACACAACTGAAATACAAAACATAATTAGAAGCTATTTTGAAAATCTATACTCCAACAAAAGAGAAAACCTCGAAGACATCAACAAATTTCTAGAGACATATGAATTACCTAAACTGAACGGGGAGGACATACACAACTTAAATAAACCAATCTCAAGCAATGAAATAGAAGAGGTCATCAAAAGCCTACCAACAAAGAAAAGTCCGGGACCAGATGGGTTCTCAGCCCAGTTCTACAAAACCTTTAAAGAAGAGCTCATTCCAATACTCCTCAAAGTATTTCATGAAATAGAAGAGGAGGGAACCCTCCCAAACTCGTTCTATGAAGCCAATATTACCCTGATACCTAAACCAGACAGAGACACATCGAGGAAAGAAAATTTCAGACCAATATCCTTAATGAACATCGACGCAAAAATTCTCAACAAAATTTTAGCAAATCACATACAAATATATATTAAAAAGATAGTGCACCACGATCAAGTGGGTTTTATTCCAGGGATGCAAGGTTGGTTCAACATTCGGAAATCAATAAATGCCATTCACCATATCAACAGATTTAAAGTTAAGAATCACATGATTATTTCAAAAGATGCAGAAAAAGCATTCGATAAAATACAGCACCCCTTCATGCTCAAAACACTAGAAAAAATTGGGGTAGTGGGAACATTCCTAAACATTATAAAGGCAATCTACGCTAAGCCCATGGCTAATATCATTCTAAATGGTGAAAAACTGAAAGCGTTCCCCCTAAAAACTGGAACGAGGCAGGGATGCCCTCTTTCACCGCTTCTATTCAACATCGCCCTTGAGACTCTAGCCAGAGCAATCAGACAAACCAAAGAAATTAAAGGGATACGAATAGGAAAAGAAGAACTCAAACTATCCCTGTTCGCTGACGACATGATTATATATTTAGAGGAACCAGGAAATTCCACCAGAAAACTTTTAGAACTCATAAGTGAATTCAGTAAAGTAGCAGGATACAAGATCAATGCTCATAAATCCAACGCATTTTTGTACATAAGTGATGAATCCTCAGAAAGAGAAATTAGGAAAACTACCCCATTCACAATAGCATTGAAAAAAATAAAATACTTGGGAATCAATCTCACAAAAGAGGTGAAAGACCTCTACAATGAGAACTACAGAACACTAAAGAAAGAAATTAAAGAAAACCTTAGAAGATGGAAAGATCTCCATGTTCCTGGATAGGCAGAATTAATATTGTCAAAATGGCCATACTACCTAAAGTGCTATACAGATTCAATGCAATTCCAATTAAAATCCCAATGTTGTACCTTGCAGAAATAGAGCAAGCAATTATGAAATTCATCTGGAAGAATAAAAAACCTAGAATAGCTAAAGCAATCCTAAGTAGCAAGAACGAAGCAGGGGGTATTGCAATACCAGATCTTCAACTCTACTACAAAGCAATAGTAACAAAATCGGCATGGTATTGGTACCAAAATAGACAGGTAGGTCAATGGTACAGAATAGAGGATATGGACACAAACCCAAATAAATACAATTTTCTCATACTAGACAAAGGGTCCAAAAATATGCAATGGACAAAAGATAGCCTCTTCAACAAATGGTGCTGGGAAAACTGGAAAACCATATGCAACAGAATGAAACTAAACCCCTATCTTTCACCCTACACAAAACTCAACTCAAAATGGATCAAGGACCTTGGAATCAGACCAGAGACCCTGCATAAATAGAAGAAAAAGTAGGTCCAAATCTTCAACTTGTTGGCTTAGGATCAGACTTCCTTAACAGGAGTCCCATAGCACAAGAAATAAAAGCAAGAATCAACAACTGGGATAGATTCAAACTAAAAAGCTTTTTCTCAGCAAAGGAAACTATCAGCAATGCGAAGAGAGAATCTACAGAGTGGGAGAATATCTTTGCCAACCATACTTCAGATAGAGCGCTAATTTCCAGAATCTATAAAGAACTCAAAAAACTCTACATGAAGAATACAAATAATCCAATCAACAAATGGGCTAAGGAAATGAACAGACACTTCACAGAAGAAGATGTACAAGCAATCAACAGATATATGAAAAAATGTTCAACATCCCTAGTAATAAGGGAAATGCAAATCAAAACTACCCTAAGATTTCATCTCACCCCAATTAGAATGGCGATTATCAAGAACACAAGCAACAATAGGTGTTGGCGAGGATGTGGTGAAAAAGGAACACTCATACATTGCTGGTGGGGTTGCAAATTAGTGCAGCCACTCTGGAAAGCAGTATGGAGATTCCTTAGAAAGCTTGGAATGGAAACGCCGTTTGACCCAGCTATCCCACTCCTTGGCCTATACCCAAAGGACTTAAAATCAGCATACTACAGAGATACAGTCACATCAATGTTCATTGCTGCTCAATTCACCATAGCCAGATTGTGGAACCAACCTAGATGCCCTTCAGTTGATGAATGGATAAAGAAACTGTGGCATATATATACAATGGAATATTACTCCGCAATGAAGAATGATAAAATTATGGCATTTGCAGGCAAATGGATGAAATTGGAGAATATCATGCTAAGTGAGATAAGCCAATCTCAAAAAACTAAAGGACAAATGATCTCACTGATAAGCGGATGAGGACATATATTGGGGGGTGGGAGGGGTTAGCATTAGGTTTAGGGTTAGGTTTAGGTTTAGGGATAAGGAGTGTGGTAAGAATGAAGGAAAGAAGGACTGTATAGAGGGAAAAGAGGGGTGGGAGGGGTGGGGGGGAAGGGAAAAAAAATAATGAATCAAACATCATTGCCCTATGTAAATGTATGATTACACAAATGGTATGCCTTGACTCCATGTACAAATAGAGAAACAACATGTATCCCATTTGTATACAATAATAATAAAAAAAATATATTTCCAATGTCAACTTTGATCAACAATGTATCCTAAATACTGTAGACATTTCTAGTATGAGGAATTATGCAAGATTATATTATTTTCTACTTCATTCAGACAAAAAGACACAATATTTATAGGATTTCATCAATCAATGTGAACTTTATAAAGCCTGAGTTATCTAATTAAATCAGCAATTTACAGAATAATTCTTAGAAATAGCCTACTAACTCCTACTTTTGAAAATGAACTCTAGTTTGTGTCCTTCAGTGGAAAGGTTAGAATGGAAAAGTAGCATACTGTCTTAGCATATTATCTTACATATATATTGCTTTTAGAATATGAAAATCTATACATACCTTCAGAGAGATGTATTGAACCAAGGTACACATATTAAGAGAGTACCAACTGTGTAAGCTAAAACTTTAACCTCTACTATGTCAAAGTATAGGAAATTGACGGCACTTAACAATATCTGAAATGTTGAAGTTTGAAAAACTGCTATGTTCAATGTTGAAATGATTTTAAAATATTTTTAAATGTCATAATCAAATATCCAAAATATAAGAAGATATGTGCCAAAAGGGCTCCAACTTACTCACTTATGAAATGTTCCAAAAATAAACAGAAAAAAATAATCTGACAAATTATTTAGTGGATGCTTCATACATAGTTTATCTTTTTACTGCCTAAAAAGAAAAAAAATTTCAAACTATTTCATGGGTAGTAATGGTAATAGGATTTTTTGTCTCCCAGTAAAATGTCTCTGTGACTTGCTTCTGTGTAAAGTGGTGCACACTCTCTCAGCTTAATGAGTTTAATAAAACTTAATGAAACATCTTCAAAACTAATGAAGCACTTTAAAATGCAAAACAAAGGGGGAAGAAAGATTGGCCTACCACTGCAGACCAAAAAGAAAATAAAGAGTATGGGATGGGATGTTGATAGAGCATAAACTTATCAGAATGAATATTTAGAAAAAAGGTGTGATTTACTTTATGATTCAATATGTATGGTTTCCTACCCTGAGTTAAGAGAAAAAATTTCTTCAATGTAATTTGAATTACATGTACACAGATATGTAAATAAATAAGCATTTACATTGCATTTCACAATGCTGCTTCATTTAAAAATTCTGTTGCACAAAATTACATTGAATAAATGATATTTTGTGATGTATGATGGCAGAAAAAAAAAAAGGAGGTTGAGCTCTCAGATGCTTATGTATGGGCAGGATGTCAGGTATTCCAGAATATTATAGAAGGCAAGGCTAAGCTAAAAGTGACTGACATCCATTACAGAACTTAAAATCCAATTGCATCCTGAAGTTCAAATTCTCTTTTTATGAAAGCATATCTACTAAATATAACTTAAACACATATTTAGTGCCACATTAAAAAGAAATAAATATGGCTGACAGTAACAATAAAGCTAAATTAAAATAAAATATATCCTAAGCATCATTTGATTCATATGAAACACTAATAAATCAATGTAAGATCAGAATAAAAAATGCATGTCATCTAAACTACATATTTTTGAATAAGAATAGATCGTAAGTCAATAAGCAAGATTAACAATGTGTTTGAGAGTGGAACATATTGTTTTACTATAAGATGAATGCTATAATTCATAACATCTTGTAATTAATATTAATTACTCAATGTGGTTCAGAAGGTAAGTGATTAAGCCCCAGTTTGCCACTACTAGGCAATAAAAGAATGGTAGGTAATTTTCAGATCTTGGTATCCTCATTGGAGAAAAAAAGGACTATTAATGCTATGGCATCCATCTACATTATTATTTGGAGAATAAGATAAGATGATATATGTACAATATTTTTAAACTGAAAAATCATATATACAATTTTGTTATTACTATTTACCCCACTTATGGATAGCATTTGAGTTTATGTGATGATATTGTGGAACTATTATAAGCATATTTTATTCACTGGCTTCTTAATGATATCATCTCTTTAAGAAGTCAGAAAGTGAGTTGTTGCTGCACTAACTTACATAGTACATTGCTCTCAGTTTTCATTGACTTTTAAATTAGGCTGTCAGCAAGTGCCATCAACCTTTGTCTCTATATTCTTTCTGTGTCTGTCAAAGATATTTAACAAATAAAAACGTGAACCATATTCGTTGAGAGTGGGAAAGAACTTTAATGAAAGTTGGGATTGATTGGAGTATTGTTCAAAAATAACCTCTCAACCTCTTCTCTCTGTTGGAGGGAAATGTATTTCCCTGTCGACATGACTGTGGGCTTGACTGTGTGACTTGTGTTGAATAATAGAATGAGAAGGAACATGATATGAGTAAAGGATCAAAGTACACTTGAGTGATTCGGCTAGCTTTTGGGGTCTGGTCATCAACTAGGAGACAGAAACATCCTCCTGGCAATTGCTGTTGCTTTAGCCTAAGATTCAGATGTAGACATGTGGAAAAGAACTTAACCCCACCACAGCCTGAAGCAATCCCCGCTGACTCAACAGCCTCCAGCAGATCTTGTGGTCAAGCCTAGCACACATCTGTCAAAGTGCAGCAGTTGACCTGCAGACTCACAGGCAGGAAGTAAATGTCTGATATTTAAAGACATTGAGTTTTAAAACAATAGTTATTTCACATCGCTGCAATAATAGCTGCTTGGCACAAAAAACTAAATTCCTAAGTGGGTGAAATTTAACATGTAGAATGCAAAGGCTATGTGTTAGGGATAATTATTTATAGGTTTAATATTTTTGCACATCTTGTGAGCAGAAGCACCCACAGCTTTTAACCCAAACTAGATTTCCAAAGATGTTTCTGTAGCAAATATGCAAAAATTCCAAGATAGAGATAAATGTTTTATTCTAAAACAGAAGGCAGATTTGCCTGCTGGTCAGTAAAATAAAAATATATTCACCAGGTAAAGGTTAGGCAGGCTTTCTGCACCAAAAAATAAACAAATAAATTAAAAAAAAAATAAGAAACCCCTTAGCTCAAGTGATCCTCTAACACAAGCCATTGTGAGTGCAAGTCTTTTGTGGCCTTGTCAAGAATTCTTGAGAGAAGTTGGTTCTGGAAAGCAGCTCATGAGAACAAGAATACCTTGGCTACTGCTATTGCTTTGAGTAATAAACTGCCTGTTGTTCCTGACTAAGAGTCTTGTGTCTTCTGACAGTGTCTTAAGAAACCATGGCAGGCTAACTTGTTAGCTTGCGAGTAGAATAAAATCTAAGACCTTTGCCTCTTGACAGAATGACCAAGATTCAATAAAGAAAGGTGCTTCTTCCAGACACTAGACCTTGTAAATCTTACCAAATGCAGAAAAAGACATAATTGCCATAGTTCTTTCTATGCAATCAATTGACTTTTAAGAATAACTAAAAGACTGATATATTATAGTAAATTAAATATTAATTTTAAGTATAGGTATGAACACACACACATACCCACACACTCACACATGTGTGAGTTCATTACAGAGCCTTTGAAAGCAGTTTGAAATGTTACTAAACCTAACAATCATTTTTACCAAGAATTCATTAAGAAGAATCCCAAAGTGAACTTTCTTAATCACCTCATATTTCATATTCATAAATTTTGCAAGAGTAAGGATTTATTGTATTTTAAAATTTATAAACAATTGATTATTTTCAAATTTGTGTATATATTTGCTGGGGTTTGGGAATAAGAGATAAAATTCAAACAAAATACTAACTTCAACAGTAATTTTCAAATTATGCACTACCATATTATATTCCATTAAAAAAATAGTCTCAAAGGTTTCACATGTTATACACTGAAAGGAAACACAGTAAAAATATCATGTGCCTGTGTATATTTATTGACAAAATAAGAGCATTATGTAGTTGGCATTGCCAGCTAAGGATTTCCTCTTTATCTAATTTAATTCTACATTTTAAGTTTATTTTTTGGCCTGTACTTTGTGTTGGAACATAGTTTTGCTATACATGGAGTGCTGTATTTGACAACTTAGAGTTCTGTTGAGGCAACTGCTCCATATTTTGTGTTAGACACAACACCAGTGCCATTACTCTACATGATAAATGACTGCTACAGCCGATGCTATCAAGTAAAAGATATGGGCACACTGTATATGTTCAAAGACCCACATTTTGGAGATGAAAAACATGATGGTGTTTTTTTTTGATGCATTGCTTATAAAAGCAACTATATGCTCTCACTGATTATTGCTATATTAAGATAAATATAGGACTGGGGTTGAGCTCAGTGGTAGAGAATGTGCTTGGTACACACAAAGCCCTGGGTTCCATCCCCAGCATCATAAAATAAGGAAGAAAGAAAAATTAATAAAAAATAAATAAATTTATTGGTTTGATCATTTCACTGTTTCTAAATCCCCAAGTCAACCTCTCACCCATCAGTTACTATATTATTCATAAAAGACAAATAATATTGATGTCAACAGTTTTACTTTGATTTTACCAATGGCAAGGCTGAAGTAAATATTCATAAGAACAATATAAAGAAAATAGAAGAGAACCAGGAGAGGAAAATAAGCACAAGTTCTGTTGAGGCCTGAAATGCACATAGCAAACATTTTATCTCAAGGAAAAAGAACATTGCACAAGAATCTTGGATTCCTTTCTTCATTCATCTATTTTTTGATCTATTTATTCGTCAAAAATTTCTTGAGCATTAATTAGGTATCAAAGACTATTATTTTCCTTTTTTCCTCTTAGTTTTCTAATTAAATTTTTGTAATAGATACATAAAAACAAAAATCACAAATATTAATGTGTTCTATGTAATGTTTCAATACATGTATATATTGTGTAATGTTTAAATCTGGTCAAACATATCTGTCTCCTCGAGTATTTATCATGTCTTTATGATGAAAACATTCATATTCCTTTCTTCTAGCTTTTTAAAATGCATGGAACATTATGGTTATCAATGTGCACCCCACTGGACAATGGAACACTAGAACTTCTTGTTTCCTATCTCACTATAATGTAGTACCTAGAAATCATCCTTTTCCCACATTCCTCCCAAACTACTCTCCCAGCCTCTGGTAACTATCTCTCTACTCTCAACTTTACAGAGATCAACTTTTTGAGACTTTACATATGACTGAGATTATCTGGTACTTGTCTTTCTTTACCAGGGTAATTTCTCCTCACAGATGATTTACAGTTCTATTCATATTGTAGTGAAAAACAGGACCTCATTCTTTTTGTGGAAGAATGGTATTCCAGCGAATATATGTACCATATTTTCTTTATCCATGTATCAGTTGATAGACACTTTGGTTGTTTCCATTTCTTGGCTACTTTGAATAGTGTTGCAATAAACATGAGAGTGCAGATGTCTCTTGAACAGACTGGTTGCATTTCCTTTGGATCTATATACACAGGAGTGGGATTGTTGGATGACATGGTAACTCTATTTTTAACTTGTGAGGGAACTTCACACAGTTCTCCACAATGGCTCAAAGGCTATTTTTGTTGCTGAAGAAATAGCTACGAACAAGACAAAAAATGCTCTTGTCCTTTGATAGTTTGCTGTCTAGTGAAAGAGGGAGATAAACAGCACATTAAAGTGATTATTGTAAGGTTTATTAAGACACATAAGATAATTCTAAGCAAAGTACAGGGTTACTTAGTGAAGGAGGAATTTATTAATGGCCAAATTTGGTGGTGCTATTTAGTCCAGATCTAAATTTGGCAATGAGGCAAGTCAGAGAAATGGTCTAAGGATTTTCCAGGCAAACTGTAAGGAAATTGTTGATTACTTGAGGAAGAGCTGGAAGATTAACTGAGACTTCAACAAAGCACATGCAATTGACAAGGCCATAATAGCTGTCATTTGCCTCCCCAAACAATATTTTTAGCAAAAATTAAGTAGATTAACATTAAAAAGCAGTTTTGCGCAGTTGTCTGTTTATTGTGGATATTCTTACAATGTCACATGCAAGATTTTCCTAGTTTGAAAGTCAGGAGATATTGGCAGTGTCTCTCATTTCTCATAGCTTGAAGAAATGCATTCTATTTTAATGATTAAAGGAATATATAAATGAATTAAATGGAAAAGTGAATAGGTGACAAAAACTAGCTTTAAAATATTGCTTTGTAATAACCATAGCATCTATTTTTGCATAAGAATGAAATGTTTGTTAATTTATGAATATATTAATGAATAAATGCATATTCATATACATGAAAAAAGCTCAACATCTGTAGCAATCGAGGAAATGCAAACAAAAGTACACTGATATTTCATCCCACTCCAATTAGAATGGCAATCATTTAGAATACAAATAATGATAAATTTTCACATGGGCATGGATGGGAAAAGAACACATATGCACTGTTTGTGGGACTGTAAATTAGTACAACCACTATGGAAATCAGTATGAAGTGTCCTCAAAAGAATAGGCATGCAGCCATCATATTGACCCAGCTATATGACTCTTGGGCATTTATTCAAAAGAATTAAAGTTACCATACTATATTGATATTTGCATACCCATGTTTATAACAAAACAAATCACATTAGTCAAGTAACTGAACTAGACTAGGTGTTTGTCAACAGATGAATGGATAAAGAAAATGTGATACACACACACACACACACACACACACACACACACACACCACACACACAGTGGAGTTTTCAGCCACAAAGAAGAATGAAATTATGTCATTTACAAGAAGATGGATGGAACTGGAAAAGAATCTCATTAAGCAAAATAAGTCAGACTGAGAAAGTTATGGGTCATATGCTTTCTCTCATATGTGGATGTTAGAAAGCAAAAAAGGGAGAAAAGGATCTTGTGAAAATAGAACAAGGAGAGGAGAGTAAGAGGAAAAGGGGAGGGAAGAGGGGATAAAAAGGGGAACTACTAGGAAATGAAACATCCAATTATGCTACTTGCATGTACAAATATGTCTCAATGAATCTATTCCTATGTGTAATTATAATGCATCAATAAAAAACTTTTAAAAGAATACTGATTTGTAACAAACAGCACCTTCTTATGTATTTTACATAAAATTAATGTCTATCAATTTATGAATATATTAATGAATAAATTCTTATTCAAAAACACATTAAATATCAATTGTCTATTCTTCATTTTTATTTTTATTTGGGGAAGTTTGTAAAGGCTAGTGGTAAGCACTCTAGAGATACAATTTATATATTAACAGATAGGCCTCCTGGAGACCCAAGTATTCATAACCTTTAGGAGGCCATAAAGATGTATCAGCTTAATGTTGATACAATATATTACCTTCCCCTTATTCTCCTGTCTTTACAGACCTAAATAATCAAAATATCATTTTAGGATTATATAAAAGAACTGAAAGCATTTTTCAGCAAATGTTTGTATTGGTGAATACAATCATCATAAAACTGGATCATTTCTCAGAATTCTTTGCATTCCTTTATCCATCCCTATGAGCAAAACAGTGGGCTATAAAGAGGGCAGCAATTATTGCTCCCCACTTACATGTGACCACAGATGAATTCAGAGAATTAGAGGGCTTTACTAAGACCCGCACATTAGTTAATGGTGTACTGTACTTAGAACTGGAAGTTTTATCTTAATATTTTAGAACCAATATTACTTGTATATATTCTGTTGAGGGCATTATTGTCCATTGCTCATATAAAATATATTTGGTTGAGACTAAAAATAAATTTCATGATAAAGTATTCAATTTATAGTGAAATACCTACTTTTAAGAATATAAAAAGTGATGATGTTTTTAGAATTAGTAATATATTAATTAAAAAAATAGAATTACCAAGTATGCCCACATATACGTTCATGGAAACATCACAGCCATCACAGCACAATGAAATGTCTTCCAGGATTTACAAAATAGGAGAAGGTAAGAGGGTTTTAAGGGTATCTTAGTGTAATGTTTTGATATAATTAATGAGATCCGATACAGAAAACTCAACTTACGGTTAATAAAAGGCTCTGAGTATTGAAGTATGTTTATAAAAAATTTCCACATCAATAAAATTATCATATACCAAGGGTCTAGGTTTGAAACTCACATATGCTTACCCTAGACTTCAAAACTGTCAAGAGAGTTTCTAGCACAAGCCAACCATTGCCATTGCTGTGGCTACATTTACCTTAGAAGAAGAAGAAGAAAAAAAAAAAAAAAAAAAAAGGGAAACTTGTGGTGCAGAAATAACTTTTAAATAGTTTTTTTTTTTTTTTTTTTACTGAGAAAATTTTTATTCATTGTAGCCAGCTGCTTATGCTCCAGACATCAAGCACCTTCTTCCTTGGCAATACCGTCTTTCTTTTCTTTTTTTTTTTTTTAATCTTTTTTTTTTTAATTTATTTTTATTGTAAACAAATGGGATACATGTTGTTTCTGTTTGTACATGGAGTAACAGCATACCATTTGCGTAATCGTACATTTACATACGGTAATGATGTTTGATTCATTCCGTTATTTTTTTCCTTCCCCCCACCCCTCCCACCTCTCTTTTCCCTCTATACAGTCCCTCCTTCCTCCATTCTTGCCCCCCTCCCACCCCCCATTATGTGTCATCATCCACTTATCAGTGAGATCATTCATCGTTTGGAATTTTGAGATTGGCTTATCTCACTTAACATGATATTCTCCAATTTCATCCATTTGCCTGCAAATGCCATAATTTTATCATTCTTCATTGCGGAGTAATATTCCATTGTATATATATACCACAGTTTCTTTACCCATTCATCAATTGAAAGGCATCTAGGTTGGTTCCACAGGCTGGCTATGGTGAATTGAGCAGTTATGAACATTGAGGTGGCTGTATCTCTGTAGTATGCTGATTTTAAGTCCTTTGGGTATAGGCCGAGGAGTGGGATAGCTGGATCAAATGGTAGGTCCATTCCAAGCTTTCTAAGGAATCTCCATACTGCTTTCCAGAGTGGCTGCACTAATTTGCAACCCCACCAGCAATGTATGAATGTACCTTTTTCCCCACATCCTCTCCAACACCTAATGTTGCTTGTATTCTTGATAATTGCCATTCCAATTGGGGTGAGATGGAATCTTAGGGTAGTTTTGATTTGCATTTCTCTTATTACTAGAGTTGTTGAACATTTTTTCATATATCTGTTGATTGCTTGTACATCTTCTTCTGTGAAGTGTCTGTTCATATCCTTAGCCCATTTGTTGATTGGGTTATTCGTATTCTTCATGTAGAGTTTTTTGAGTTCTTTATAGATTCTGGAAACCAGCACTCTATCTAAAGTATGGTTGGCAAAGATATTCTCCCACTCTGTAGGTTCTCTCTTCGCATTGCTCATAGTTTCCTTTGCTGAGAGAAAGCTTTTTAGTTTGAATCTATCCCAGTTGTTGATTCTTGCTTTTAGTTCTTGTGCTATGGGAGTCCTGTTAAGGAAGTCTGATCCTAAGCCAACAAGTTGAAGATTTGGACCTACTTTTTCTTCTATTTATGCAGGGTCTCTGGTCTTATTTCAAGGTCCTTGATCCATTGTGAGTTGATTTTTGTGCAGGGTGAGAGATAGGGGTTTAGTTTCATTCTGTTGCATATGGATTTCCAGTTTTCCCAGCACCATTTGTTGAATTGGCTATCTTTTCTCCATTGCATATTTTTGGCCCCTTTGTCTAGTATGAGAAAATTGTATTTATCTGGGTTTGTGTCCGTGTCCTCTATTCTGTACCATTGATCTACCTGTCTATTTTGGTGCCAATACCATGCTGTTTTTGTTACTATTGCTTTGTAGTATAGTTGAAGTTCTGGTATTGTGATACCCCCTGTTTCATTCTTCCTGCTAAGGATTGCTTTAGCTATTCTGGGTTTCTTATTCTTCCAGATGAATTTCATGATTGCTTGCTCTATTTCTGTAAGGTACGTCATTGGGATTTTAATTGGAATTGCATTGAATCTGTATAGCACTTTTGGTAGTATGGCCATTTTGACAATATTAATTCTGCTTATCCAAGAATATGGGAGATCTTTCCATCTTCTAAGGTCTTCCTTAATTTCTTTCTTCAATGTTTTGTAGTTTTTCATTGTAGAGATCTTTTAATTGTTTGGTTACATTGATTCTCAAGTATTTTTTTTTTTTTTTGAGGCTATTGCAAATGGAGTTGTTTTCCTCATTTCCCTTTCAGCTGTTTCGTCGCTCGCGTATAAAAATGCTTTTGATTTATGCATGTTGATTTTATAGCCTGCTATTTTGCTGAATTCATTGATGAGGTCTAGAAGTTTTCTGGAGGAGGTTTTTGGATCCTCTAAATATAGAATCATGTCATCCGCAAATAGTGACAGCTTAAGTTCCTCTTTTCCTATTCGTATCTCTTTAATTTCTTTGGTCTGCCTAATTGCTCTGGCTAGAGTTTCGAGGACAATGTTGAATAGAAGTGGTGAAAGAGGACATCCCTGTCTTGTTCCTGTTTTTAAAGGGAATGGTTTCAGTTTTTCTCCATTAAGAATGACATTGGCCATGGGCTTAGCATAAATAGCCTTTACAATGTTCAGGTATGTTCCTACTATCACTATTTTTTTCTAGTGTTTTGAGCATGAAGGGGTGTTATATTTTGTCAAATGCTTTTCCTGCATCAATTGAAATAACCATACAATTCTTATCCTTAAGTCTATTGGCACGATGGATTATGTTTATTTATTTACGAATGTTGAACCATCCTTGCATTCCAGGGATGAATCCCACTTGATAGTGGTGCACAATTTTCTTAATATGTTTTTGGATACGGTTTGCCAGTATTTTGTTAAGGATCTTTGTATCTATATTCATCAAGGATATTGGTCTAAAATTTTCTTTCCTTGATATGTCTTTGCCTGGTTTGGGTCTGAGGGTGATATTAGCTTCATAGAATGAGTTCAGTAGGGTTCCACCTTTTCTATTTCCTGGAATACTTTGAGAAGTATTGGAATGAGTTCTTCTTTGAAGGTCTTGTAGAACTCAGCTGGGAATCCATCTGGTCCTGGGCTTTTCTTGGATGGTAGATTTTTAATGGCTTCTTCTATTTCATTGCTTGATATTGATGTGTTTAAATTGTGTATGTCCTCCTGGTTCATTTTGAGAGGCGCATATGTCTCTAGAAATTTGTCAATGTCTTCAGTAGTTTCTATTTTGTTGGAATACAGATTTTTCAAAGTAGCTTCTCATTATGTTCTGTATCTCAGTGGTGTCTCTTGTGATATTTCCTTTTGCATCATGTATTTTAGTAATTTGAGTCTTCTCTCTCCTTCTCTTTGTTAGTGTGGCTAAGGGTTTGTCTATTTTGTTTACTTTCTCAAAGAACCAACTTTTTGTTTTGTCAATTTTTTGAATTGTTTCTTTTGTTTCAATTTCATTGATTTCAGCTCTGATTTTAATTATTTCCTGTCTTCTACTACTTTTGCTGTTATTCTGTTCTTTTCTAGGGCTTTGAGCTGTAATGTTAGGTCATTTAGTTGTTGAATTTTCATTCTTTTCTGGAATGCACTCCATGCAAGGAATTTTCCTCTTAGTACCGCTTTCATAGTGTCCCAGAGATTTTGATATGTTGTATTGTCATTCTCATTGACCTCTAAGAATTTTTTTATCTCCTCCCTGATGTTTTTTGTTTTCCATGTTTCATTCAATAGCATATTATTTAGTCTCCAGGTGTTGGAGTAATTTCTGTTTTTTATTTTGTCATTGATTTCTACTCTCAGTCCATTATGATCTGATAGAACATGAGGCAGTATCTCTATTTTTTTGCATTTCCTAAGGGCTGCTTTGTGGCATAACATATGGTCTATTTTCGAGAAGGTTCCATGTGCTGCTGAGAAGAAAGTGAATCCGCTCATTGATGGATGGAATATTCTATATATGTCTATTAAGTCTAGGTTATTGATTGTGTTATTGAGTTCTATGGTTTCTTTGGTTGAATTTTGTTTGGAAGATCTATCTAGTGGTGACAGCAGTGAGTTAAAGTCATCCAGAATTATTGTGTTGTGGTCTATGTGATTCCTGAAACTGAGAAGGATTTGTTTGATGTACAGGGATGCACCATTGTGTGGGGCATAAATATTTACTATTGTTATGTCTTCCTGATTTATGGTTCCCTTAAGCAGTATGAAATGTCCTTCTTTATCCCTTGTGACTAACTTTGGCTTGAAGTCCACTTTATCTGATATAAGGATGGAAACCCCCGCTTTTTTACTGGGTCCATGTGCGTGGTAGGTTTTTTCCCATCCTTTCACCTTTAATCTATGGATGTCTTTTTCTATGAGATGAGTCTCTTGTAGGCAGCATATTATTGGGTCTTTCTTTTTAATCCATTCTGCCAGTCTATGTCTTTTGATTGATAAGTTTAGGCCATTAACATTGAGGGTTATTATTGAGATATGATTTGTATTCCCAGTCATTTGGCTTATTTTTGTTTTTTTAAGTTGGCTTGGTTTCTCCTTTGAGTAGTTTTTCTCTAAGGTAGTTCCTCCCTTTGCTGACCTACATTGTTGTTTTTCATTTCCTCCTCATGGAATAGTTTGTTGAGAACATTCTATAGTGCAGACTTTCTATTTGTAAATTCTTTTCACTTTTGTTTATCATGGAAGGATTTTATTTCATCTTCAAATCTGAAGGTTAGTTTTGCTGGGTATAGGATTCTTGGTTGGCAACCATGTTCTTTCAGAGCTTGAAATATGTTGTTCCAGATCCTTCTAGCTTTTAGAGTCTGGGTTGAGAAGTTGGCTGCTATCCATATTGGTCTTCCCCTATATGTAATCTGATGCTTTTCTCTCACGGCCTTCAAAATCCTATCTTTATTTTGTATGTTAGGCATTTTCATTATAATGTGCCTTGGTGTGGATTTGTTTTGATTCTGTGCATTTGGTGTTCTGTAAGCCTCTTGTATTTGATTTTCCATTTCATTCTTCTTGTTTGGGAAATTTCTGATATTATTCCATTGAAGAGGTTGTTCATTCCTTTGGTTTATATCTCTGTGACTTCCTCAATCCCAATAATTCTTAAATTTGGTCTTTTCATGATGTCCCATAGATCTTGGAGATTCTGTTCATGATTTCTTACAATCTTCTCTGTTTGGGCAACTTTATTTTCAAGATTAAATATTTTGTCTTCATTGTCTGAGGTTCTGTCTTCCAAGTGTCTAGTCTTTTGGTGATGCTTTGCATTGAGTTTTTTAATTTGGTTTATTGTTTCCTTCATTTCAAGGATTTCCGTTTTTTTTTTTTTTTTTTTTTTTTTTTTTTGAGAATCTCTATCTCTTCATTGAAATGATCTTTTGCTTCCTGCAGGTGCTCTTTCAGCTTATTGGTATTATCAGTCATTGCCTGCATTTGCTCTCTTGTCTCATCCTTTGCTTTGCGAATCATCTTAATCATGTATAATCTGAAGTCCTTTTCTGACATTTCTTCTAACATACTGTCATTGGATTCTATTAATATAGAATCTAGATTTGTTTGAATCATTTTCTTCCCTTGTTTTTTCATGTTGTTCATGTATCTTCCCCCTCTAACAGTGCAGATCTGGGGTATTGCAGATTTCCCCCTATAGACTTATAGTGGCCCTATAGGTTTCCAAAACCCTTTCTTTAAGGGGAGATCAATATTAGCAGTGCCCAAATCAGACACTATGCAATCCTAGACCAAATAGCCCCTATGGGGACAATAACAAAATTGTCATAGTAAAGAGAATGAGTTCAAATATTATCTTCGGTAAAACAAACAGGTTTGCAATAAGGTCTGCAGTTTCTAATGGAGGACAAAGAGGATGCAGAGGGATGTAGAATGTGGCTGTTAATGGGATAAGAAAAGAATATACAGAAGTTCTAGAAAATAGGGTGATAGTGTAATCAAAAGAAATTGGATGTTAGCATGAAAAAAAGAGAGAAAGAGACTCTGAGGGAATAGGTAAACAAAAGGAAAAGAGAGCAAGAAAAATAAGGAAATAAAAACTTAAATTTTTTAAAAAGGAGAAAAAAGAAAATCTACAGTATAACAGTCATATACTAAAGAAATCTCCCAGTTTTCAGTAGCCTGATTCATGAGAGGTACCTGACAATGAGCTTCAAGCCTCCAGCAGGCTTCTCAGGATTGGATTTGCCCCTCTCAAAGATCGGAGCTACGGCTTCCAGGATTATCCAAGATGGCTGCTCTGGCTTCAAAATGTGTTGGCAAATGGGGAGCTGGAGTTCAGGGGTGGACGTGGTCAGGTGGAGGTCCTGGAGACAGGATGCGGTTGGTCCGGCAGGGGTCCTGGAGGTCGGGTGTGTTTGGTGTGGTTGTGGGATTCTGGAGGCCAGGTGCAATCAGTCACTCTGGGGTCCCGGTGATAGGGTACAGTCAGTTGGTCTGGGGGTCCTGGCGGCAGGGAGCACCAGTCGATGTGAGGGCCCCAGAGGTAGGGAGTGATCGGTTGGGCTGAGGTATCCTAGAGACGGGGCTCAGTAAGTCCAGCCAGGGGTCCTAGGAGGCCTGGCTGTTGTCTCAAAATGGCAGCAGCCACGTGTAATCAAACCTGCAGGTACTATAACGGTGAACTTCCAGGCGACTGCAGACAGCTGGTGCTCCACTGGCAGTCAGCGATCAGTTTGCTGACTGTTGTCGGACGATCGGGAGGTGAACCTCGTGAGTTGGGTGATGGATAGGTGCAAGGCCAATGCGGTCTTTCTTAAGTGGTCCCATGAATGCATTCTTCTCCTGCATAGTCTAGAAGTGGCCATGGCTAAAAATAAACTTAGCGGTGGTGTCAATGAACTTAAGGTCGATCTTCTCCAGAGTGCATCGTTTTGTCTGTACCAGCAAGGACTTGCGGAGGTTGAGCACCCACTTTTTGGTCCCCATCACACAACCTTTCAGCATGACAAAGTCGTTGGTCACTTCACCATAGTGGACAAAACCACCCAGAGGGTTGATGGCTCTTGTGGGACAGGTCATAATCAGTGGAAGCATTATTCTTGATTAGTTTGCCATCCTTGATAAGGTAGCCCTGACCAATCTTGTAGAACTTCTTGTTGATCTCAGTGTGGTGATGGTGGCCTTTCTGCCCAGCCCGAGCCACAGAGAAGGCCACACAGGCAGGATGCCAGGCTCTAATACAGGCAACCTTGCGCCGCCCTCTGTGGGTTTTGCGGGGCAGCTTCTTGGTATGCCAGCAACTGGTGACCCCTTTGTAGCCTTTGCCCTTGGTCACACGAATGACATCAATCATCTCGTCCTGCCCAAACACCTGGTTCACAGGGACCTGCCGCTCCAGCCTCTCCCGGGCCCAGTCCAGTTTCTCAGCCACGGTGCCTCCATTCACCTGGATCTTCATCAGGTGGGCTTTCTTCTGGTGCAGAGGAAGCAGCCACATCTGGTTATGGGAGATAATGCAAATGAACTGGCAGTACTTCTTCATGCTATTGAAGTCCTTCTCCAGTTGCTTCTTGCCCATGTCATCCTGCCACTTCTTGCAGTATTTGCTGAAGGCCTTCTTAGATGTATGCCAGTTCTAATAGAAGCGCCTTTTACACTCATCACTGATGTGCTCAGTAAAGATGGTCTTGAAGGCTCGGAGGCCTGGAGTGGTTTCCACTTAGTCCACAATGCCTACAACCACTATGGGTGGTGTCTCCACTATGGTCACAGCCTCCACAACCTCCTTCTTGTTCACCTTGGATCCTGGCCTATCGACTTCCCACACGATGTGGGTCATGCCAGCCTTGTAGCCCAGAAAGTCTGTAAGATGGACAGGCTTGGAAGGGTCATCCTTAGGGAAACTCTTCACCTTCGCAAGATGCCTGCTGCTGCGCTTCTGAGGCAAGAAGCCCAAGGATCCGTGTCTGGGAGCAGAGAACTTCCTGTGAGACATCATGCTGTCAAATCCCGCTGGTAGAGCTTAAATAATTTTTAACAGCCTATAAGATGAAAAGTATAGGATGGTATTCTCATAATGATGTTCCCCAGTCTATATAATTTGGGTGTCCATCATAGGTAGAAAAATTGCATCAAAAAGCAACACATACACATGCATACACAAAATAGTTACATATGCTGAATTAAAACAAAGACATAAATAATATTATCAACAGTTTTAAATATACTTTAATTTCACCAAAAGCAAGACTGAAGTAAATATTCATAGGAACAATATCAAGCGTATTACTTGTTTAGTGACTAGGACATTGAAATTTAATGGCTTTAATATAAACATGATGATAAACATAAAGTCACTTATTAGAAAACACAAATAACTGAAGTATTTTGGTGGTGTACTTATTAAAGTTGCTATTTGTGTCATAAGGAGCAGAGGAAATACACATACAGAAACACATGCACAAACTGCAAAAAAAGAGAATGATAGATACCATGTCAGAGCCAAGAAGACCAATCTGAGGAACTTACGGGAAATACCCTCAGGCACTATAATAATAATCTTGGTGAAATGTGACTGTAGAAATTTTGTCTTGGAGTGCTGTTGAAATAGTGTTTTATAGCTATGAGGAGTTTTCCTTCTTTTTTTTAGAAATCTTGATATTGGTGAGATTTTGAAAAATGTTTCTTTTTTCTCAAAAGTAGAACATATTTGCAATTAGTATTCTAATTGATGGTACTAGGCAAAGCCCTACCTCAAGGACCTAACTAGTTTTCAAAGCATATCATCTATGAAGTAGAAACATATATTGGACTTTCCATAAAATTCTTTCAAATAGTGTCCAGTTTTCGAGGAATTCAATTTTGAGAAAGGATACTTATGTGTTAACAAGTGTAAGAAATTTACTCATAAAATATTCCTAATAGCAACTCTTAGATTTGAAGCTCATTACTTCAAAGTTGCAATAAATAAAAATTTCCCAGTGTCACACTGTACTTTTCCCCAAATACTGAAGTAGAATTACTCAAATCTCATTTAATTTGAAATATCTGTGAAAATTGTACACCAAATACAGTAGGTATTTAACAAACATTGGCTGAGAATATTTTTTGATTAATAAGGTGCATGTTAAATGGCATAAATCCCTTGAAAGTTAAATTTCCTTTAAGAATTGGTCTTTTTTATTTAGAGTTCAATCAGTTTAGTTTCATGCCAATTTTGCTGAATCTGATCAATCTAAAGCTCTAACTAGATGTATTTTGTGGACTCATGAGTTTGACTACAGACTGGACAATGCTCAATTCAACAATTCTATTCTCGGCTGTCTCCTCGCATCCATCATGACTTCCTATGTTAAATGTTGCTTTCCATAAAATTCTTTCAAATACTGTCCAGTTTTCAAGGGATTCAATTTTGAGAAAGGATACTTATGTGTTAACAAGTATAAGAAATTTACTCATAAAACATTTCTAATAGCAACTCTTAGATTGAGTAATGCTTTGATGGGAAAATGAATTTATTCACTCTATTTATTAAAGAACCTAATCTATCATTAAGAGGAAAAAGAAGAACATGGAAAATTAAAGTGATACTTTATCAAAAAGAAGTTAGTCATGTATACAAAATGAATGAAAGCTCTTTTCAAATTTTGCCCTCTATAAAAAAGATTCAGTGAGCAATTCAGTCAAGTACACATTTGTAACAGATTAATGAGCAGGAATTCCACCAAAAGAGTTAAACCGATTTGCATGTATAGATACCATTAATAATTGAATGTCTTTAGATTTTTAAAATAAATTAAACAGGACTCATCTGAATAAACAGAGTGACATTATATGCATTCAACAGGATTTACACAACTATTAAGAGAAAACTCTCATTAGCAGTTTCATTAGCAAGCAAAGAAACTAAAAACAAATTTGAAAAGTTTGCTCTAAAGAAAACTTTTAAGATGATCTAGAAAAAAATCTCATTGGGCAGTATAACTATTCTACGCCAACCTTAGGAAATAATACTTCAAATATTTTTTTCTAAACTAATAATGAAAAGGTGCTATTACACATAAATTATACATGATAGAATGAAGGGGTGTGGATAGATGAGGAATTTGGTGCCAATGATGAATACATTGCCTATTTAATTTTAAAAATAAGAGAGGTAAATAATACTCTATTGTACTAAGTTATCTTTAATTTAAATTATGAAGTCTCTAGAGAACCTCTTTATTTAGAATATTTACCTGAAGCTACATACAAATGTTTAGATCCCATACATTCTATTTACCATTTTCTGCAAGTAGTCCCAATCTAGGTTTGCTTAGTTGCATTAATTTTCTGTTTGAAAAAAAAATGCACCATAGGAAATAGCAAGAAAAATAATATTATTTTGAGTGCTACAATGGAGGCTTTATAGAAGCTACACCTCAAAAAGGAATAGCAAAATATCAAGGGTAGTTGTCGAAGGAAATTCTCCTGAAAGATAATTAGATAAATACCTGAAAGATCTAGACATATCTAAATACCAATATTATACAATGGGAGGTAAAATATCATTAAATTTACATATTAGTAAGTGTCTCATGGTATTTGATTTTGAATACTGCTGGAAAAATTTGACTGAATCATTCTCAGATTGAGTTGGCAAAGTTGAGTAATAAGATATCCATGACATAAGTTGTGGATTTGTTTACATATTTTAATAAGCATTATATAATTTAGGATTTATCATGTGCCATTTCTGCTTTGAATATTTTACAAATTCAGCTCATTTGATCATCATAGGCGCCTTAATAACTCATGACATAGGTGCAATTATTAACCTCACTGTGAAGATAAGAAATTGTGACTTTGAGCCAGACATCCTGGCTCTGTATGACCACCTTGCCACTTCATAGCAGTGTGATTTGGATGGATTAATTTTATCTATCACCATTGTCATTGCATGATTTACTTATTTCTCTGCATCCTTCAGATATTCAATTTCAGTACTTCTCTCTGCCTCCCCCACTCCAACAGGTACATACCAGGAGCTATTTATTTATGTATTTCTTTTCTTAGGGTGGCCAGAACCATTACATTCTTTGACTACTCAGTTTTTAACTTCCTAGGAAATAATTTTTCAGCATTAAAACTGTAGTTTATGTAGGAAGAAACTTCAAATATGGGATGTAACTGTGGCAAAAATACATGTCAGTAACAAGGTACTCTGGGATTTGTAGTTTTCATTTGCTTTTTGAAATCAAGAGAGGAAGCACAAAGCTGATGATTCCCTCATATTACTCAGAAATGAAATCCAGTACTGAGCATTCCTAATAAGAAAATATTCTTATTTAGGAGAGCAGATCCAAATAGATGTCTGCAAAAACACCAGTAAGGGCCTTGTGTGTATTTAAAAGCCTATAACTCATGGTCAGTAAGGATTATTAAAGCAGAGACATGTTTTGGAAGTAAGAATAAGATAATCCTTAGGTTGGTTTATTGAAAACAGCTAGACTGAAAAGTTCTCTCATTATTCACAGTTGCATACACTGGAAAAATGAAAAATAAAATAAAAATGAATACTACAGAATGTTTCTGCAATGCTAAGACCGTGTAACTTCCACATTATCAATACACAATTTCTGTATTCAGAAATAGATTTAATACCAGAAAATATTAGAATTCATTGTGTTATACCTTATTAAATTTGAAACAATATGGATTTTATTAAATAAGAATTAAAGGAAAATAATAAGATAACAGATGAAAAGGACACTGATTGAGGTACCAGGGAAAACCAGATAAGGACATATCAGAAAACTAAAAATACTTTCAGAATGGATATTAATATTGCTATAAGTTAGATCAGGAACAACATAGATCATTTGACATGAAAAACAATTAATAATATTAATGACAAAATAATTTGATATAAAAATACAATTAAAATGTATAAAAATAATTTTTATAAAATTTAGGATAAAAGGAATTTTTATAAAATTTGGGATGAAAAGAAAAATATACTGAGACAGTGAGAATATTACACATACATGTATCAGAAATGGGATGCACAACCATCATGAAAACCATGAATTTTTGAAAAACACCAAGGACGTGGAATAGAAGTAATTTTAAAATAATGGAAAAAGGATTCAGAGTTGACTAAACATCAAATTGTACAAATTTAATACTCCACAGTTCATAAAGACTATATCCAAAGAAATAGTCCAACACATTCTCTCTCTCACACACACACACACACACACATACACACACACACATACACAAACTGGAGCATAGTTTTGATTTTGTTGGCAGCACCATCTAAGCAACAAATATCAGGTTTGCTTTAAAATTAATCAGTAGTTCAAAAGTGAACAGCCCAAAGTGGCTAATATTAAGGATCATATAGTATAAAGAATACATGAATAACTCCAGAATTCATCTTTTATGCTACATTCTGCACTTCTAGTTCACTTAAGTATTTAATGATGCTAGAATTCTACTTGAAAGTTTCTTATAGAACTGACAACATGCATATTTGTCACCGTGAATTGGAATAAGGAATTAGTTCATATCCAAGGAGGATAATATAAAGATCACACTAAAACTATGGAACATTATTCATTGGACAACAAAAGAATTTTAAATTCAAAAAGCAAAATTTTATTTAAAATTGGACACCAGTAGTAACAAGCAACTCTGAAACCAAAAAGCACAGACAATACTTTGAAGACAGACAAAATACCATGATAATGCATTAAGGGCCAAAGTGAAACCACATTGTTTCAGTTATTATATATTGTTTACTCTAAAGTATATATAAAAGGTAACTATTATATTCATTAAAATCCAATCATTCATTGAAAAAATTTCTGTAATGATCTTTAGAAATTTATGATGGTCAAACAAATATTCACCAAATGGTATCAAAAGCATTTGGTGGTCAAACAGAACTTTTTCTTGGATGTTTACAACAAACATCAGCATGGTAAAGTCTCTGCCATATTGATACCTATTTTGCTGTTTCAACATGTTTTTGACATTCATTAGCACTTAGTAGATTGAAATTTACTGAATGTCAAGAGTAGTAAAAAAAATTTGTAGTTCAGAAGACAGGAACTATGAAATAGTATAGGAAGCAGAAAATACAAAAATGACTGTATAAAGTTTGATAACATATGTTCATGGGCAAAATTTTATGTATTTAAAAAATATCTCTAATTTGATCAAAAATAAAATAATATTAGGTATAAATGAAGAGAAACAAGATTTGATGAAGACACTAATCAAAACAAATTATGAGGTGGGAAACCAATAACTATTTCAATATATAAGAAAGATGAAAAATTTTTTAAATCTCTAAGATAACAGAAGAGCAGAAGGAAAGAAATAATAAATTATGAAGCAAAAATGAATAAATTTCTATAAGTTAATTAATTACAGTAGCAATATATAGATTATAATTATCTTTATAATATCAATGCACAAAATTAAGAATGATGAAAGGGCATAATTGCAATTTTTAAAATTTTGAAAATATTTGAACACAGTGCAAAACACTTTTTAAAACAATTTTATATTCCTAAGTAAACTGAAAAGTACTATTACTCTGGAGTCGGGCTGTAACAAAGTGGTAGAGTGCTTGCCTTGCACTTGTGAGGCACTGGGTACAATCCTCAGCACCACATAAAAATAAACGTATTAATAAAGATATTGTGTCCATCTACAACTAAAAAACATTTTTAAAAATGTACTATTATTCCCCATTATTGATTGAAATAATGCCCCAACTTGACCTACAGTTTTAAATCTATTTATTCTACCCATTTCTGCTTTGTGAATGAAAAAGTTTCTGCTCTCACTTTTCCATTTTTCCTGTTTTCTTCCTTCCCCTCCTTCCCTCCCTCCCTTCCTTCCTTCCCTCCTTTCTTTTTCTTTTCTTTTCTCTTTCTTCCTTTCTTCCTTTCTTCAGGGGAGAAGAGGGTTGCTGGGGATCCCACCCAGGGCCTTGTGCTTAATTGGCATGTGACTCACCATGCTTTTTAAATTTTGCTTTGTTTCTTTTTTATGTTTGATTTCATCTTTACTGACTCACGGTTCTCCACCTACTCCATCCTGAATCGATGCTGCTGATTGTTGCTGAGAAAAACAGTCATTCTAGCAGCTGTTCTGTTCACCTTCTTCAACCTCCCCAGAAACCATGCTATAATTCCAAATCCACTCATTATCTTGCTTTCCTGGATGATTATGCCATACATTCTCTTCGACCTCATATCTTTACCAGCTCCTCCCACATTTACTCTCTTACCTGAGGTTCTTCCTACTTCTATTGAAACTGAGTAATCAGAGAACTTCTTCAAAGTCCTAACTTCATATCTGCCACCATACTATAAGAATTATCTGAGTTCCCAGGCAAGTCCAACTCATTTTTGTTCTTTATTCTTTCATCTTTTTTTTTTTTGCATTTCTTTTTTTAAATTTATTTTTATTGTAAACAAATGGGATACATCTTGTTTCTCTGTTTGTACATGAAGTAGAGGCATGCCATTTGGGTAATCATACATTTACACAGGGTAATGGTGTTTGATTCATTCTGTTATTTTTTTCTTCCTCCCACCCCCTCCCTCCCCTCTTTTCCCTCTATACAGTCCCTCCTTCCTCCATTCTTGCCTCCCTCCCACCCTTCCTTCATCTTTTAAGTGCTTAAGGACCTCACATTTCAAATAATCCTCACCTGATGATCTTGATAGTATCTATCAGCATGCAGACATGCTTTTATTTTTCCATAACTACCTCCCCCATGAGGGTGGAGCTTTTTCTTCATTCTCTTTCCATCATCTTTCTCTCTAGCATTTTTAGAACAAACTCCTTCATTCCCTGTTTCCATGTACCCTTCTCCCATTCTCTTGTAATCCAGGTCCAAATGGGGTTTCCCCAGAAAATTCCATTTATCAAGATCACCAGTGCATCATGAGTTACTAAATCCAATTTGTATCTCTGTTTTCATCATATTTAAATTATCAGGAACATATGAAACCATGGAATTTTCACTCTTTTCTTTTTCTTCAACAGATTTCAAGACACAAAAGTTCTGGTTTTTTCCTTTAGGTTGTTCCCTCTCTGTTCCTTTTGCTGTGTACTTTTCTACTGATATTTAAGTATTTGCAGATCAAGTGCTCATTCTCCAGTTTTCTTGTATTTATTTCTTTGGTTTCTCATTTGATGACATGATCTAGTCACCTAGATTTAAAAACCAGGTAAGTGTTTCTGCTTCCCACAGTTTTGTCACCAGCCAAGACTTCCCTGGGCTTCAGAAATAGAATTCCTCTGAAATTAAGGGCAACAGTTCTCAAACTTAGTAAAGACTACAGGGCTGCCCCTCAGGGTCTGACTGACAGATAAAGATACCAAGGAAGTTGAGACAGACTTAGGCTAACTAAATCTAGTTATGTATATTTCTGACCTGTTCTACTCTGCCTTCACTTCTGATATAAAAACTTCAATCAAACCTGAGTTTTATGAAGTTGGTGATTTAAAATTAAAAAAAAAAATATGTATATAAGTTTCCTCTCTCATCCTTCAAAGTTGGTTTTTAGTAAACCTATTTTCCTACCAATTTGAATCAAAATTTGTGAAGCATGACAGGTGAGCAATAGAGATCAGCCTTTTGTTCCCTCATGGTAACGCTTTTGGGGGACCCAATGCCAGGAGCAAATATCCTGCCTTTGAGTATCATAACCCAAGCCACAGTTATCTCTAAGGAGGAAGTGGCTCTAAGTCTGGTGGCCAGCCACACCTGAGTCTGGAATTTCAGGGAAGACCCCAACAGTTGTCAAGAGACATTGAAAATCCCATTTATTTTCTCTTGTCCTTCCTGCTATAGCTTCAACTACTTAAAAAAAAAAAAAAGGACTTGATAAGGAAAGAAAGATTACTAGGTACCATGTCTGAAGGGCCACACAGGGTTTCCCTTCAGATTACCCACTAAGAATTTTATCTCCACTGTGTGAGGCTTTGACCTTAAGTGGGTCACTTGTTGGTAGTAGGTGGGGATGCTAAGAGATGAAAAGCTCTAACCTTCCTTTGGAGCTTAACTAAACTGTAGGGAGCTTAAATAAACCATTTAGTTTTTGAATAAGCCATTTGCTTTAAGGGTACTGGTTGATAAGATGAAATTCAAAAGGAAGAATATTTCCCAGCAAGGAATTGGTTTGTTTGAAGAGCTTTTTTGTATTTGTTTTTGATTTGGAAAAAAGATTTTAGCATGGTATATATCTAAAAGTGAATTCTGATTTAATGCAACTATCTTATATTTGTTAACCTGACAATTGGCTTAATCGGCTAAAGTTCTGATGGCTTCAAAAGCAGATTTATCTATTAAGATAGAAATCTCCATTTATTTTCCCAAGCATGTCTCTTGCTTTGGTCATCAGATAGTCCTCTTTCAAAAGAAATGGACAGCATTTATCCACAATTGCTTTATTTCGAGCTCACTTTTTTATTTCTGGATAATTCATTTGTTGATTTGGAATGTTTAAAGGATATATATCTATATCTATCTATCTATCTATCTCTCTTCTCTCTCTCTCTCTCTCTATATATATATATATATTCTTTTTTTCAATCTGACTAAAGCTTTTTTATTTTCTCTCTTCACCTCCCTGACCTCTCTTTGCTAAAGTAAGTAGTTATTCAAAGTTTCCAGCCTGAGTGTTTGATGTGTAAATTTTCAAACTGGCATCAACTAAGGATGCAAATTTAAAATGAACAAACTGCTTGAGGTGATTGATATCAGATCTAAAGTCTGACTTTTAAAGCTAGCAAATGATAAATCTAAGCTTTTAAATTTTCTTGTGTGTGCCTATATATTTATATGCTTATATATTGTTTATTTACATAATATTTGATTGACATAAATAAATAATGCAAAACTTAAAACCTGTTGTTAGTCCAACTGCCTTTTAATTTCCATGACTTTAGTAAATCTGTGACAAATAAGTTAATTTGAACTTCTTAGTAATGATGATATCTTTGAAATCTGGTAACTCTTATTCTGGTCTGTTAACTAATGGGGATATTTGTTGACAGGATACAATGCTTTTTATGTCCATGAATAATCTAAGACAGCTGTTAAGATAAGTAAATTAGGTAAACATATAGGATAGATATCTATTAATGTTCAGTTTTTCTATTTTAGAAAAGCATCCTTTGCTTTGTTGTAAAAGGACTTTATTAAGGTTTTTTTCCAAATAGAAACATTGGTTACCGAACATGATTTTTTATGGTGTAATGCTAAAAGTCAATATGAATAAAAAATATATACATATATACGCACATATAAAACTGGCAGAACTTATCTGCTTCTTTGTAATAACTGCTATTTCTCTTATCCTTTGCTTAAATTTTATTTTTAAAAATGTTGCTTTTTACATTGTTTACAAGGAAAACTTCATTCAGAACTAGATACTTTAGGTTTTCACATCTCAAATATTTTATTATATATTATTGTTTATATATGTAAATGAACTAAACTATAAATTGTTGAATAGATTTGAAATTTTTCAAGTAAACCTATGCACTAACCTCTTCAGACTAAGTTTGCATTAAAGTCTTAAAAGGTTTATAAACATACAGTTATTTAAAACATATTGTCAAGATTCTTAAACTTAAGGAATTCAATTTTATTTGGTATTCCTTTCTTGGTTCCAGGTTTGAGAGAAGTGAAAGAAAATAACAGATGATTTAACATGCTGATGGTTTCTGTTTCTATTTCTGAAATGACGTATTTTTATAATGAGATAAAAATTGTGGGTTTTTTGTTGTTGTTATTGTCAACTAATCATTAATCCTTGCAAATCTTTTAAAAATTAACTGTATCTCTATTCCTTCATTCAGGAATCTAAATGTTATATGCATTTCCAGAATTTTGAAGCTAAGTTCATTATATTGGACATGAAAATTGATGTTTGAAAGGTTTTAGACATTTGTTTTTAAAATTAGTTTGCCTCTTTTAAGAATATTTTCACTACTGTCTTTGCAGCAAAGGTTCATGTTGCTATGCAGGCCCTAAACTTTTAATAGTTAAAAAAACTTGACGCTAACTGTTCGTCAATAAAAACAGATTAAAAATCCATTTACACATCTCTGTGAAGTATCAGTCATCCCTTGCTAACCTAGAGTTAAAAACAAGTTCATAAGGTGCTATTTATAAAACAACTTAGATAATTTCCACTTATGGTTTCATATTTTTTGTACAAACTGCCTGAGTATTATTGTTGTAATCAGCACAGTACTTTACTGCCTTCTTAAAATGTCCCTCAAAACTCTTCAATGGATCTTGTGCTATGTCGAATGTCAAAAATCAAATAATGCTTAAATTCTAGAGGAACTTAAAGTAACTTTAAAAAAAACAAACATTTATAAATAGAACCCGGCAGTTTGGGAATAATTCTCCTCTAAGCAAAGTATTAAAAAAAAAAAAATGATTTTAAGAACAAAGATTTTCTCTTTTGTCATGATTTTGTTTTCTGCTGATTTTGTTAATTTACTTTTGCTAAAGAGAAAAACTAAATCCTACAAGAGTCAAGGTTAAGTCAAATATTTATTTGTTACAAAGTCTTCTTTTTGTTTATAATTTTGGTTAAATGGAGTACTATTTTTACAACGATGTAATATGTGGGGTTTTTAACTACAAATACTGTAAAGCTTTAAAAATTTGATTGGATATAACATAAGTCATGATTTTTTGTCTAACATATTACAGAGGTGTAACTAAATTGTCTTCCTAAATTACTAAATAATAATACCTTATATATTGTTTGTAGTCATTTTAGATAAATATGGAGTTATGTCTCCATATTTAGTAAGGTACAGTTCTGTTTTATTCATCTTCTATCTCAAGACAAATTTAAGGTTGAAAATTATAATATAAAAATGTGTAAGTGTGTCTATTTTACAAGAGTTTTCTCAACTGTAAATTGTGACTTAGTTTATAAAATACACGTGTGTGTGTTCTCAAATGGTAAAATAACATTAATTCATATAGACTGTATTCGAATTTTTCACAGTTGTGTAAAATTCTAAATTCTAAAGATGTTATTTAATATAATTGATAAATTGATAATGTAATGTAAAACTTTCTACCCAGATGAATATTAACCTTGACTTACATAAGAAAGACTATAGCTAGTATGTCCAAGTTAATGCAAACCCAGCAAGACTTTTTGTAGACAAGCTGCTTTTCTTTGGATAAAGATGACAGAACTAAGGAGACTATGTTTACTAGTTCAAATCTATTGTGCATAGTGGATGACTTTGCTCTTATTGATACTTTATTCTTTTGGCCAATCCCTTCCTCTAGATGTAGCTATTATTTTTCACTTTAGAGTTCCTTGATGGGATGTGCATACCAATCCAATAATGGACTTCCAGCTAGATACATAGAGGCTCAATTCCCTCAAAAATTAAGAGATGAACTCAACAGAGGTATTTGAAGCCCGTGTGTTCGAAATCCAGGAGTTCAGAATTCCTCTGAAATGAAGGACGACTTCCTCACTCAGACTAGAGGCTGAAGGGCTCCCCCTACTGGCCGGACAGAGTGGACACCACAGAAGCTGAGACTGACACTTCTCTTTGGCTAACTGAATTTCCATATGTATATTTCCTGCCTTCTGTCCCACTTTCCGTTTTCCTCTTTTACAAGAT
The DNA here is from genome assembly GCF_902686445.1 of Sciurus carolinensis. Classification (NCBI taxonomy): domain Eukaryota; kingdom Metazoa; phylum Chordata; class Mammalia; order Rodentia; family Sciuridae; genus Sciurus; species Sciurus carolinensis. The sequence goes on from NC_062224.1 coordinate 96,974,045, forward strand.
CTTTCCTTACCATTTAGTTTTCTGAAGATGGTAATTTGAAAACAACAACAACAACAACAACAACAAAAAGCAAACAAACAATACAAACACGAAAAAATACTTTCTTCTGTCTTTCTTCAGAGCTGACTTTGAATAAAATCTGTTTTCCTGCCAATTTGACAATGAGAATTTATGGAGCATTATGGAAAGCATAGAGACTTGTCTCTTGTTCTACATGCTGACAGTTTTGTGTGGTATAACTTCAGATTCAGTAGTCTATGGGACTCCTTGACACTTCCACTTCAAAATCTTGACAGTGAATTTCTCAAGCTCAGGATTTCAAAGATTAGCTGCATTTGTACAAAGAAATAATAAAATCAACAGAAAGAAAATTAACAACCCAATTAAAAAGTGGGCACAAGACATGAACAGACAGATACCACAACCATAGAAACGAAATGATGTACCCCATTTGTTTACAATGAATCAAAATGCAGTCTGTAAAAAATTAAAAATAAATAAAGAAAAAAGATAATGCACAGATGGGAAACAAGAAGTGAAAGATGCTCAATATGATGTGCCATTAGAGAAGTGTGAATCAATCCAATGAGATACACTAACACATCTGTGAGAAAGGCAAACATAAATGGTCAAAACAAAAATAACATCAAAAGCTAAAAAATAATGTAGACCAAGATGAGCTCTCATTGCTTACTAGTGGGAATGCAAAAAGGGACATCTACTTTGGAAGACAGCTCGTCTTTTTCTCAGAAACCGAAAAATACATCTGCCATATAATATAGCAGCCACATTCCTTGATGTTTGTAGAAAGAGTCCAAAACGCCCATCCACACAAAAACTTGTATATAGGTGTCTAAAACAGCTTTATTCATATTTGTTAAAAGTTGGAAGCAACTGAGATGTTTTTCAGGAGATCAGTGGACAAAAGCTATGATACATCAAGACAATAGAATATTATTCAATGGTTAAAGGAAATGAACTATCAAATCATGGAAAGCTTGAGAAATTCACTGTTAAGATTTTGAAGTGGAAATGTCAAGGAAAATGGTAAATAAGTAGGTATCATCTTGAGAAATAGTTAATGAATTCTCAAACTATGACCAAAGTAGATTTTTTCAAAAAAGATCATTTTCACCATAATAAGAAAAAATTCATCCTAATAAGCTAATAAGGACTATTGATCTGTGCCAACTAGTGTAATGAAAAATGGAATACAATGATTAGTACAAATCTTTCACAATACTAGAACAAACTGTTAAAATGGAACTGAATTTAAAGTGTAAAGAAAAGGGATATATGCACATATATAAATGTAAGAACAGCATAACATATTTGTGTAAAGGTAAAGTATATAACATAAATACATATGCATGTATAGATCTGGTAATTCATTCCAGTATTTGAGAAATGTAAATGATAATTTGCAGACTGTACTGTTTAATAATAATTTTTAAAAAGAATCTGAATTATTTTATATACTACACTAAAATTATAAGTAATTATATTTAAAAAATACAGACACAAAAATAAAGTATGCACAAATAAATTCAAGGTTAAAAAAATAATTCTAATTATAACAATAATTTGTGATCTGAAAAAGTTCTTTTGTTGAGGGTGTTGGCCCATTCTTGTCATCCCAGCTACTTTGGGGGCTGAGGTAGGAGGATCACCAATTTGAGACCAGTCAGGACAACAAGTAAGAGCCTATCTCAAAAAGGAAAAAAAAAAAAAAAAACCCTATTTAAAATTGAACTATATTAATATCCAAGACTTTCTCTGCTAGAATAGTACTGATAATACTGAAACGTCAAATGCCAAAGTGGAAAAGAAAGAAATAATTATAGTATTTCTAAAAAATATAGTATCAGGACAGCATAAATTTATTATTTTTGTTCCCTGGTTCTCAAATATTACCTTGCACATTATTGAGATTGGACAGTATTTTTTTAATGAATAATATTTAGGAAAAAAGACCATTATCAAAGGAAAAAGTAAAGTCTATGAACAGTGATTGTGCAATAATAATAATATTAAATACATAAAACAATCTCTGAATCATTTTGCTTACATACACACGTATGTGCATGTATGAACAAAAAAGAGATTTGGAAACAGCATTTAGGGAGGGCACTTGGTCTATCTATGCACTGGCATCTTGAAGCGCTAACTCAGATGTCACCACCCCGAGTGACGTTCATACCACTTCCCCAAGCTAGGGTGAGGAGTTATATTAGAAATGTTAAAGGTATAAGAAATTTACAAAATACAGACAAAACACAGAAATAAGTGAAAAGCAGGATCTGATGGGGACTTGCTCTGATGGGGACTGAATCTAACAAAGAACAAGAGCCCACATTTTATTTTTATAAGTAGGAACATCAAAGGATTTGACAAGCTTCTTGAGGAAAACAGGGTGATGATGAGAGAAACAAGTTCTTTGGGGCTTGGCAGTTGATGCCCACCTTCTCTTTTACCTCTGGGAAGATGCTTTTGAGCCCAGGGCTGCCCAAACCAAGGCAGGGTGTACGTATAATCTGAGCAGTCTCTGTCGGTGGAATTTCACCCAGAGTTCCCAGAAAAGTAAACCCCAGCCTTGTGATGAGTCAAACCAACCCATAATTCATACACAGCCTCCAATGCTCAGATGTCTTGTGTCTTCTTCCTCCTATCTTCAGAGGAAATCTCCTATATTTTGGAAATGAACATCTTAACTAAGGATTATAAAGAGAAACTAGGTTAAACATTAGAAGATAAGACAAGACTTCTCAAATAACCACACAATCTATCTTTAGAGAATTAATTTAAGAAAAATAAAAGGTTAAGCTTGGCATGTAAATTATATGTCATCCACTGGGAAAATCGTGACGTGTGCTTCCAGGAAAGGATTACCTCACAATGGTGTATGGCAGTTGCCTAAATGCTCAAAATAACTCTTCATAATAAATGTATTTGTTTCTGATGAAATGTTTGCAGTCCACAAGAGAGGTTTCCTGAGAATTCCTTGCAGATTTTTCCTAGATTACATTAAGAGGACACAGGCGTCTGCTCTTGAGAATCTGGAAAATGACACTGAAGATAATTGTCAGGATTTGTGGTGCACCCTGACCTGTCAATTGAATCACAAATATCTGTACAGTGATCATTAATGGAGATGGTATTTATAATCTATGACCCAAATCTCAGACTCAAAAGGAGTAATTTGTAGAAATTATTTCTTTACCAAAGAATGACCTCCTGAAGAAATTATTTGCCTAGATAACATCTCAAGAAGCCTGTAAATGTTTCTTTCTATGCTCTGGTATTGAATGGTGAGAGAATAAAAACCCTCATGAAATATTATTTACACAAACATACTAATATAGCAGTACTATCACTCTTTTTAATGTGACAGTTTTAAATTCAGAATTTTAATTAGTTAAATATACATTTTAAAATAGTGCTTTTATAAGATCCAAAAAGCCATAGAGTATTAAAAAAATAGAGCTGGGTGTGTGAACTCATACCTGTCATTCCAGTGACTTGGAAGACTGAACCAAGTGGATCACACATTGGAGGACAGCCTGGGTAACTTAAAGAGACGCTGTGTGGAAATCAAAAACAAAAAAGGGCTGGGGATATAGGATGTAGCTCAGTGGGAGAGCACTCCAGGGTTCAATAAAAAAATACATAAATAAAATTAATGTTAAAAAATTACTTATTACCTTATTATCAATAAGTGTTCATTAGACAATGGGTGGATAAGAGAAGCAATGTCAAGAACTAAAAGTAGGAAGAATAATCATATACATGAGAGGTAATATTTATTTAATACTAATCATTAACTGGTTCTAGAATTGAATAATATTCAAGAGCACAAAAATATTAGAAGTTCAGACTTTGCACATCTTTAATAGTCTAGCTCCCTGTGTTTTTAAAATCTGTTTTTTAAGCAATGTTTTCTGTTTTCTTCACTCTTCAGTTCTTTTTCCTGCCTTCCCATTTTTAAGTCAGTGGGCATCAGCTTAGACCTGTGGGCTTTGCTTAAGAGAATCCACATTAATTACTGCTCATCAGCATTCATCATGGTGACAGTTCCTGTTAGCAGTGCTGTTTATTTTGTTCTCACCTTTTCTGCTTGGCTGTCAAAGGGAAGAATTTTATGGTTCTTGAGGGAGCAATCCTTCTCTATGACCAGCTGCTTTGAGGAGAGAAAAAAAAAAAAAATGTCCTACCCTCAGTGTTGTACTGGCTTTAGTAATTCCTTGTAAATGAAATGGCACAAATACAGCAATTAATAGTCTTCTTTAATTGAGTTCATTTATAACACAGCAGAGTTAAACCAACCAAAAAACTGTTGAACAAAATCTTGAAACTCTAATAGTATTTCACATGCTTTTCAGAGCTGACAGTAAAACTTCACATTGTCTAATGAAGTTCATTTGGTATATTGCTTGGTTTTATAATAATGCATGATGATGATTACAGTATTTACATTCCTTTCATATTACATATCAGTAAATGATGTTTTGTATTCTTTTGAATCAATCATTTTTATTGCTGTACTATTTCTTAATTGTATCTTAAACTCAATGTTTAACAAAGACTTATGCTTGGCTTGCCAGTTTTCTTTATAGCTAATCAACTCAACAACTTTTCTTATGAAAACGATGTTTAAACTAAAACAAAGACTGAGCTTCACGTTAATACAGGAATGGCACCAGGAGAGGCCTATGATTTCTGGTAATGATGAATATAGTAATTTTTTTTTTACTCTATTTGGTAAATATAGAAATAGATTCTACTGATAAATGTAAAAACAAAGCTGAAAAAAGTTTAAATTCTTTTTCTTGAATATGATATATCTAAAAAAAAGAAATTAGTGAAAACTTACTGGTCACAATTTAGAAGACACAATTTTGTAGAAGTTAATTCCAGCTATGGGGGCGTCTTTTGTTAAGGGAAGTATTTGTGTATTCAAAAGGTGGTAAAGAGATGGAAGATGGATTTGGCAGCCTTAACAAGCTGAAGGAATGAATTCTGTGGGTCCTAAAAGCAGTAATTAAACATCAGAAATAAATTAGCATTTATAAGGACTTCAGTCCTGCTCAGAATCATTGTCCCTGCCTAGAAAACCTCAAGATCTGACATTGCCTTAAGGTGACCATGTGCTGCCAAATGACATTTTTAAAAATACAAACACTCTGAAAAAATTGATGCCGTATTTTCCAGTTCATTTTTCTGCTTTATTTTTCAGATTTAGAATATAGCACACAAAGATATTTTGGCACACTAGAATAAAAGAGAAGGTAAGTAAGTAACAGCATAAGAACTGAATTTGTGCTGTAGTAAATTAAAATGCAGAGTTAAAAACAAATATGATTAATATATTCATGGAAATAAAAAACCAAAGTATAAATTTTTCTATAAAAGCCCCCATAGAAGATCTAGACTTAATAGTTCAGTTCATTAATCTAGAATTCAATGGATTAACTGTTGATTACACATAGTATAATAAAAAATTAGTGTGTTAGAAGATAGCCTAGAAGGAAATATTTAGAATGAAGAACAGAAGAAAACAGAATTATAAGTACAAAGGTATTACAAAGTCAGAAGATGCAGAAAATGTCTAATATACATTTAGTTGAAGTTCCAAAATAAGAGAGGTAATATTTGAAAAATATAAGGCTGAGATTTTAAAAAATACAAAAAACACAATCCACAAATGTAAAGAACCCCAAAACATCAAGGTATGAAAAATAAAAAAATCTACACCTGAATTTATCTAAAGTTTCATAATTATGTTAAAGTAAATTAAAGAAATAATGATATAAATGTTAGGAACAGTCACAAAAGAGAGGGAAAAAGATTTTTAAAGGTCCATTAGATTGATAGTGGAGTTTTAAAAGTAGCAATGGGAATTGAATAAATGAATATTGTCCTAAATATTTTGAAAGAAAAATAACTGCAAAGCTAGAATTCTATTCCTAATTATGATACTTGTTTTCATTGCAGATAATCTTTTTCCTTTGGTGTCATAACCCTATTTCTTTTTCTCTTTATTGCTCTGAAGTTTCACGATAACTGGTCTAAGTATGAGTTTCTATTCTTTGTCTTTTAGTTTAAATCTATCTTTCTTGGAATTCATTAGTTTTCTGATTTTTTTTTTTCATTCTGGAAATTTTGTGCTCATTATAATTCTAAACCAGGTCTCTATCACTCTGTTTGCTTTACTTATGAAGTTAATGATAGTACATGCAATATATCTGCTTAATATGAATGTATGGATCCATGTATGGTATACAAAGTTATATGTATTATAGATGATATGCATATATAAAATATAAAAATACAAGTGTATATTCTATACATATACCATGGGTCCTCTATACTTTGAGTCTCTTACAATTTCCTTATAATTCCAATTCATCTTTCTGTGGGACATTGCAGATAATTTCTTCAACAGTTTATTCCAGTTCACTGATTGTCTCTTCAGCTCTTTCTATTGCCAATTATTGTATTTTCATTTCTACAGTCTTTATTTTGTTCTGCAAAAAAGCTACCCAGTTGCTTTTGATAGTTTCAAATGTTTTTCTCATAATTTAAATATTCTCTTTCTTTTAAGCAAAATTAATCTAAACATTTTGATTTTTCATCTGTTAATTCCACATATCTTTGCAGGTCTCACTGCTCATTTGTTGTTGATTTCCTCCTATGCACTACTTTCAATGGTCCCTTTTTCCTTAATTTTAATTTAATGTAATTTAATTTAATTTTATGTGTAACTTAATGAACCTTGGCCCAATAAAAGTCTTTGGTTCACATTTCAAGCTTTTTTTTTTTCCAGTGATGAGTCTCCTTTACTTTATATTAATTTGCCTGACTTTCTTCTTGTTATTATTTCATACTAATATTGGATATTATAGCTATAAATCTGTTTTCATACAGACTTGCAGTTTGAAATTGTCATGGATAAATTTTCATTTTTTTCTCTTTCTATTTTCTTACTTCTTCCTATTTAATTAAGTCTGTAGTAAAAAAAAAATTTAAATCAAAGTTATTCTTTTCCCTAATTCACATGCTGGGAGCATCCTCCTTTAACAGTCCCAGGTTAACCTAGGGCTTTCTTCTGTGGTCAATTCTCAGTCTCTGTCCATTTTATTCCACTTGCAGTTTACATAAACTCAGCCTGAATACTCCTAGAGATTGTCACATTCCCTTGAAACAAACATTGACTCTACTAATTGCACAGTATTTGGTTTCAGAGTATTGCTGGCCTCTAAATTTTTCTCTCTACCAGATTTTCAAAAATACCTTTTAGTTGACACTGGAGGAATTCATTAATCAGAGAACATTTTCTTTACAAGCATACTCTCTAGCCCAGAAATAAAACACTTCTTCATTGTTTTGAAAGAACTTTAATATCTCAATACTGTATAGTCAAGATTTATGCTACAATATCTTTTGGTGTGTGGTGTGTGTGTGTGTGTGTGTGTGTGTGTGTGTGTGTGTGTTTGCCTTTCCAGAGGAGGAACAGAGTGTATCTCCTATGAAAGAGAAATATTTGCTAATAATTTTTCTATATTACTTAGTAACGTAGAAAGTCATATGTATCCTGCATATTTCTTCTCAATTACACTTTAAAGATTTTATACTTTTATTCCTTTCTTAAATGTGGTATTATATTCTATTTCAATTTGATGTCACTATTTTTATTTCTTGTGATGTTGGTAGTAGGCACAGAATTTCTATGCTGTCTTGTAATTACTCCTCAGTAACCATTCAGTCTTTTCCATTGGTCATGCATCCAAGGCAAATAATTTGAACTAATAACTATAACTTGAATTAATTATTCATTTAATTGACAGTAACCAGGTCTTAAACTATATTAAAAAGCTTATGTGTGTGTGTCTGTGTGTGTGTGTGTGTTTGTGAGTGAAGATGAGAAATACAGATTACTATGACAAATTCCACCATGGTTCTGCCTGAAATTTCGTTATGCAAGTCAAAAAGTAATTTTATTCCTTCATTAATTAATTTCACTTAAAATAGTTTTAATTGTGTTTCTGTTGATTATAAGATAAATACATCATAATCCTATCTTTTTGGAAAATTATCAATTTGGCGACAATAATAAAAATAAGAGAAACCTTAATATCGATTTTGTGAGTTTACATTCTTTTTTCCTCTCAAGAGAAGATAAATATTATTGGGCCAGGGCTGTGGCTCAGTGGTAGAACGTTTGCCTAGCATGTGTGAGGCACGGGGTTCAATTCTCAGCACCACATACAAATAAATGAATAAAGTAAAGGTCCATCAAAAAAAGTACTCTTCTAAGCCTTCCTTTAAAAAAAAAAAGATAAGAATTACCAATAATGCTCACAGTAATCAGCATTATTTACTGTCAGTTATCATTTTATTGTTTCTTGTCTTCCAATTCTCCTTTTTCTTGCTTTACAGTTATACTGGAAATAAACGCTGTCAGCATTTGTCCTTTCAGAGCCCGCACAATGATTATCTTTGCCAGTAGAGGACACTAGATGGATAACCAAAGCAAAGCCGAAAAGGGGCTCCCCCCACCCCTCTTTCTGTTTGAATCAAATTTCCACTTTAAAAAGAAAAGTCATGGTTGAGATTTTAAAGTCTTTGCCAACTCCAAAATCCAATTCACTTATGGTCTCACTTCTATTAATCAACCTACTTTGATTCATAATCATATTTTCCTATTTTTTTTTTTTTTTGTCTGGTGATTACTTTAAAAGTTTGCTTAACATTTTGTTTCTAAACACCATGGAGTCTCTTCAGGTTATACCTTTTCCCATGAGGGAATGGCTGCTAGCCCTACCAGCAATGAAGCTGAGGCAAGACTGGCTTCCATGCTGTATGATTTACTCTATGTTGGATTTGTTCTCTTTCCCTGAATGTGACCCTCATGGATTTATGCTTGAGAAAAGGATGGATGTCTTTTCCAGAGCTGAGTCATTGTGAAGCAAATGTCTTCCCTTGAGCAATTTCTAAATCAATTTTTTATCCTTTACCCCTGTAGCTTAAAGTTATAGCAAAAGTCTGGACGGGCTGCCTGGCAATGTGTTTGAGGCAGCTGCCTCCTCAGAGTGTAACTTATCTCAAAAACACTGTTTGAGCTAAAGAGTTTTCATGCTGACTTATCAAATCAGTCTGTTTAAGTCAGCAAGAATTTTAAGGAACCTGTGTTTACTTTTGAGGGTCTTACAATGTTCAATTCACCACACTTGTCCTAAGAAATAATGAAACATGAGTGGTTTATTTTTGGTCTTTGTGCTGGGAGCTAATTGGAATTCCAGCTTGACCCTAGAATCAACAAGTACTTATCATGGGGGACAATCCTCTACATTTTCTCATATGGGAAAATATTAGTTCTTATAATTTAACTGCCTTTCTTTATTAATTTTACAAACGTACTGGAAGCTCACAATCAACTACATATTACCTGAAAGCAAAAGTTATTATTTATAGAGGTTTTATTTGAACATAATAAAATTCACCCAATTTAAGGAAACAATTTCAAAAGTTTTGGCAATACTATTTAGTCACGCAAACATCTCTGCATTTGAGATTTCCATTGCCCTAAAATGTTTCCCTATATTTTTCCATAACATATTTGACTCAAATTTTCTCTTCAAAACAATGTCTTCTTATTTACACTGTTTTCTGAACAAAACTGATCCCACCTTGGCCATGATTTCATTTTCTCTGCTTTCATTATTATCCACAAAGCATTAAATGGAAAATTCTATGAGTAAACAATTCATGTTTGAAATCACATGCAATTCTGTACAATGTGATGAAATATCACATAGTCCTTTTCCATCCCAGCGGGATGCACCTCCACTTTGTCCACTGTATCCATGCTGTACACTTACCCCTTAGTCACTTGCTTATGTTGATAACTAACAGCCTCACTTATCACCTTAACTCTCATAGAATTATAGTTCTTGTGTTCAATTAATATTTATTTTACTTAATAATGCACAAAAGTAGTCATGCTGGCAATTTGAATATGCCAAAGAGAAGCTGTAAAGAGTGTCATTTGTTTGAAAAGGTAAAAGTTCTTGGCCTAATAAAGATTTAAACAAATAATATTCTGATGTTGCAAATATCTAAGGTAAAAAAGAATCTTCTGTCCATAAAATTGTGAAGGAAAAAAATAATTTTGTGATAGTTTTCCTGCTACACTTCAAACTTAAAAAGTTATGACCACAGTATGTGCTAAGTAATTGGTTTCAATGGATATGGAATTAAATTCGTGGGTGGAAGATAGGAATGGAAAACATGTTTTGATTGACAGCAATATGTCACTCCAAAAGTTATTGAGCCTGTATGAAAACTTAAGCATGGGATCTTTTGAATTGAGTGACACCAAATATTTACTGCATCTAGGGGGTGGTTATACAGATTAAGGAATGGGCGTGAACTGAAAAATATAAAAATTATTAGAGAGTAAGATAGTTATTGATATTAATCTCTTCCCATCCTTAATTTATAAATTTAATGTTATCATAAATATGTATGTATAGGAAAAATATAGTATATTTTGGCTAAATATTATCCGTAGTTTCATGCATCCCCAGTGGATCTTAGAACATATTCCTTATGGATAAGAAGGGTTATACTGTAATCTTAGCTCATATTCATGACTTCTTATACTTTTATATATTTCTATCCTAATGTTTAAATTTGTTACCTCTGATATTCTGTCATATTCATCCTTACTGCTTATTTGATGATATGTAGTTTGAAATGTTGTGTTATAAGCATCTTTCATTTTCTGATTGGGTTTCTGGGTAGTTTTTTTATTAGTTTATTAGTATTGATTTTCACTTCATTTACTCTTTTAGTATCTTATTCTTGATGATGTACACCCTTTTCCACTCATTTATATTTATTTTTATTCTCATTATAGATATTTCTAAGGAGATATTTGAGTTTGTTTTACCCTTTCTTATAGATGAAGTTAAATGCAATTTCTTCAAATCATGACAATTTTACTTTTTTGAGTAATAAGCTTTATTGAATCTCCTGATTTTGTGATGTGACCTTCCCATTTCTTTCACAGAGCTGCACTTTTTCTTCACAAGAGTCTAAATGTTCCACCCTCCAAGTTTCTTTCCTTTCCCTAAAAAGTAGGGCCTTCCAAACACAAAGCTGTGTCTGTGAACACTCATACTGCTCTATGCCTTTAGAAATTGTCCTGGTCAATGCTCTGCTTCACTGGCTTTTTACCACTTCTCAACATTCCCTGCCAAAGACTGAACTTTGCTCTTGCAAATCATGCTACCAATTTACCCACCATGAGGCCCTTGCTGTAATTTCCTGTCTTCACAGAATCTTTTCCTATCTTTGTGTAGTGATGTGAAATTCAAAGTAGGCTCTGCCATTTTAAAATATTATTTACCTTTAAGTAAAGCAAGTTTTGAAGAAGTCTGTCTCCAGCTTAGATTAAAAACATTTTTAAGGGAAGTTGGAGAATTATAGGTACCATCATTTCATGAGAAGCCAGATTACATATTTTGGATCTATTTCCTTAATTTCATGTGGATGTTTAGCAATTCAAGCCTTCAGATGAGAAAAACACCTCCCTATTCTACTTCTTCCTTCCTCAATATACTTTTGTTCAAGTCACCCTAGACTTTTGTTACGTTTGTAGTTTGCAAACCATACAAATTCATTCTGCTGTCAAAATCTTGGCCCACATATCCTGTGCCTGAATGTTTCTGCCATTAGTCTTCACATACTTATATCTTTCTCCTCATCTAGAACTGTAAAATCTATTCTGTCAGAGTTTTCTTCCCATAGTAGCCAAATCAGCCTCCACTCTTTTGTTTCTGATCATTTATTCTCTATAACTACTTTCTGGCCTTTCCTTTATAACACTTATCCCATTTTTGGAAAATTTATTACATTTATAATAATTTATATATTTATTTTTATACTAAACTATTCATAGCCTGCTTATCTAATAGAATTTAACTCAATAAGATCAGAAATTCTGTCTGTTCTCATTGTATTTTAAGAACCCAGAATCATGTTTTCACATAGTAGGCAATACATTTTTGTTGAGCAAGTAGCTTTGGGCAAATCTATTTTTATTTTTTTAATCTATTTGTACACAGTTGTATACCGAGAAAAAATCCAATACTTCACCGGAAAACTGTGTCAACTCTGTATTCCATTTTGATTTATCATGAGTGTTTTCTGTTCTGTAAGTAGGATTACTGCACTGAATTGAAACTTTGAATTATGGTTCAATTTATAGTTGTTGTATAGACATCACCTGAAAGTTATTTAAACTTCTGTCATTATCAATGAAGAAGCATTCTATGTCATCCTGACCTATGCGTAAGCTCAGAGCAAGACTTCCTTGCTGAAAAGCATTTCTTGTGATGGGCACTTTCCAAGTTTCTCTGCGTGATTTCTCTCTATGCACAACTTCCACTCTGCAGGGAATATTATTTACCCAACATTCTTTACTCTACCTCAAAGCTGCAAGCACTTTCAAGGAACTCACTAACAAGATACAAACATAACATTTATCATTTCTTATGTGCTCTGCTTTGCTTTGAAATCCTTTCCCCTTAAACTTAAAGTCTACAACAAATTTTAGTCTTTAGAGGTCCATAACAAAGAAAATGAAAACTAAATATGAGAAAATTGCACAGCCCAATGGATACTCTTACTTTGAGCTCTGTGGGGTTCTCTATTTTTCCAAGACTTGTGAGCTAAAGGAAGAAGAAGCAATTTTGGCTGCTCCTTCTCTGAACAGTATCCCTGGGGTAGAGTTCATTAAATAGAGTGAGAGAGAGTACACCATAGTCTACTGGAGTCTGTGCCTGCATGTGTTTTTCTTTGTTATTTCTGAGAGCAGCATTTCACAACCATCTTTGTGCCACACTGTAAGAAGTCACTCTATGTGGCAAATTTTACTGAATTAGGAATAATATTAAAATATGTGTTAATAAAATAAGTATTAATAAAGAGTTAATAACTATTATTCAAGAAATGTAAAAAGAAGATATATCAGCACATTAAAGTTATTAGTCATTTGTCCTGGACCCTTCTAACCATATGGGGTCAAAATGATTAGACAATAGGTTTTGTATATTGATGTGATATAGATACATTTCTATGTAATGCTACACTACAGCTAATAGACTATCAGAGAAGACAAACTCACATAACAGTATTTCCTTATATAGTAAATATTCTTATATAAGAAAGTATAAGAGAAATATAGTTACCATCAGGAAAAAGTTTTTTTTTTCCATTCTCCCTATTGTTATTCAAATAAAAATGGAAGTTGATATGGCACAGTGCCGAGTACCTCTAGGACACATGATCGTGTATTCTTTCTCAAAATTTATTTTTTTCAGATTTTCTCACATTTGACTTTCCTGCTTCTCCCCCACTTATTTAGTCAGAATTCCAGTTAATATGATGTATTTATTGCTGAAAATTATTACCTCCTTGAATTAGTTACTATTATTTCTTTTGAGTTAATGGCCTACTTTCTTTTCTTCTTGACTGATTCAATATCCAGATCATAACAGGCAATTAATAAAATTTTATAATAATGTCTAGTCTTACACAGAAGAGTTCAAGGCCATATGAAGTAATGAGATGTTGGACTGGCCTAATTCACTTTCATTTTTACCTGCAGCAGTATTAGTAAACTTAGCTGTATAAGTTAGGACCTCTGGGCAGAGGATATCCATCCATGAGAGATATTCAGTCATGGCGGAAATAATGTAAATGGAGAGATAATTTTATAAAAGAATAAAATCATGACTTTTATATAGATGTAAAGAAGAACAAACTTTAAAGTTTTATTTAATTTGGAGGCAAAAGTGTTTCTTCCACAGATTGTCCCTCCACAAGAGAGAAGTCACCCACATGTCTACAATTAAGAATGATTTTGCATCACCTTCATTTAACTATGACTTAGAGTTATAAAAGAGTTTCTATAAAATCAGAATCAGGTAACCTGGTAGTATGCTATTAACAATGTGTAAATCTCCATCAAAGCACACATATTTCCTCACAAATATTAAAGTGATAATACATAAGAAATTAGGCAGTTAAGAATGACAGGTAAGAGAGAAAATAAACTTAAGATTTCTCAGAGGTTACTGATAGGTTATAACTTCTGATGACAAAACAGTAGTATTTTTTACATCCAAGGAATAGAGAAATGATATTTCAGGAAAGTGTAGGAAGCATCATGTTGATTTTGGGTTTATGTTACTACCTACATTGCACTGTTTAATAATGGTGGAATATTTCATGTTTAACTTGGACTTGGATCACTAATTCAAAAAAAAGTAGAAAAGCTATGTTGTTTTTTCATTCAGATTAGATAATACTCCCTGTGTCCTGTAGTCCACAGTACATGTATGGAATTTTGCAACGCCACCCTCTTTTCTTTGGAATCACCACCTTGGATTTTGGCTGTAGTGGGTGTTTGTCCAATCTGTTTGGTGGAGTTAATCCAATTCCAAGTGAAAGTGAGGAGGCTGACTTCATGTTTATTGTTTAATTGCCTCATAGCTCCTCATCATTTTAGCTGTGGAAGTTTGGCCTGAGGATACCAATAGGGAAAGGGAGATCACCATTCTCTCCAAATCACATCATTGTCTAAATGACTATTGACATTATGTAGCTATTCAAGCTAACCTATTAAAAACATAAAAAGGCCATCTAGTTGCCATACTAACATTTTCAGCAATATTCCATTCAGGAGATCAGATTGAGAAGCTGACACTTCAGGATATTAATGCACAACTTTCAAGTAATACATAAATACTGAAATTCATACATTCAGCAAGAATAAGACCTATAGACTTGGGATCATCTCAAACACATTCTTGGTTAGAATTATTTTTTCAAATCGTCAAATGGGTAATAATTATTTCTACTTAGCTACGGGTATCATCATTTCTAGTGTATTTTATCTTCATTATTCACAACATGGCATTTATATGTATTTCCCCATTGGTATAATTCTCTATTTTAGCAAAATGAGATCATAAATCAACATCAGCAACAATACAAATAAAATTATGTATTGTTATTTGAAGTTTGGTTACTGTCCTAAACAATACTGCATAAGATTCCATTTTTTCCCCTCTTGTCCTTTCTTATAAATGTTCTTTACTAGCTTTACAGAACACACTGTCCATCCTTATAAAATTTATTCTAATACATTTGGTGGAAGAATAAAAATGCAATTCATTGTTTTTTCTTATTCTGTTGCAATGACTCCACTGCCTGAAGTTTAGTTATTATTCACACCCACGAAAGCATCTAATGAAATGCCTAAGGACAACAATATATTTGAATTATTAGGACAATGTCAGATACAAACCCCAAACTATGTACTGATGTTGTAGGGGAGAAAGGAACTTTCTTTCCACTTCCTGAAGAACCAATAATTTGAGCCTATAAAACAAACCAGTACTCCGATGAACAAGAGGAAAGGCATGCATATGTATTGACATGGAAATGAACATGAGTCACACGAAGTATGAAACTCAAAGATGGGCCAGATAGTTGAAGCTTAAATATCCTCTTCATAGGGGAAAGGAAAGCCCCAGGGCTGTAGACAATCTTAGAGGAATAATGCACAATTAAGGGCTATGCATGAGACCAAATAACAGATAATAGCCTGGGGAAAAATCCTTCTGGGCTCTAGGGGCATATGGAAAGGTGAGAAGCAGACTCAGTGCAAACAGGCTGTCTTGCTATGCAAATAAATCTCTTTGGTAACATTCCAGAGAAGAATAGATAAGATGGGCTTGATCAGGACCTTCAGCTTCTACTATGATTGCTACAATGTTTAACTTTCCCTGGTCAATGAGATTTCAGGAGGGAATACAAGACAATTATACTCCTTTTATAGGCACTTGCTTAGTCAGATAAGGGAACTTCAAAATAAGCTCCTTCAGAGAAAGAAGATTGTGAAATGAGGTTAGAGGGGGATGTCAGAGAAATTCTGAGGCTGCTTCTATAGTTTAAAGTACTCTGCATGCCCAGAGTCATACTTTGGGGTAAAGTTTTCTGAACCCCAATGATGTTATGCAAACCCAATATTATTTTTTCTTTGTTTCAACATATTTAAAATTTTTAAATCAATTTTTCAAGGAATATTTAAACTTTTGAAACATTATATTTCAAAAACCTTTTCTCTTTGAGGGATATAAGTACTGCATCTACATGGAGATAAACATACACACACATACATAATATGCCTTCATCAACTTAAGACTCCACAAAAAGTGATATACAGTATATGCCTTATTACTTTATTTTTCTTTAATGACAGACTCTTTTGAACTACAAAATATTGGGGCTGGGGATATAGCACAGTGGATAGAGTGCTTGCCTTACAAGTATAAGGCCCTGGGTTCAATCCCCAGCACTACAAAAAAAAAAAAAAAAGAAGAAGAAAAGAAAATCATCTGAACTACAAAATATTTTAATGAAAGTACAACAAAACGATGAACAGACTGAGCAATTGATAATTTCTTTCTTTAATATTATCATTAAACAAAATATTTAAAGTAATTATGAAAATAACTTTATCAATTGTCTAAAATTTAAGAAGACAAATTTTGAATGATACAAATGCAAGTGAAAGACTACATAATCTTTTATTTGTGTCACTCTGGAAAGGGTTTTGAAGTGATTTTATGAATAAGTTAAGAATGTGTTCTTTATATGTTTTTATTTTATTCTTTCAAATTTTCTTATATGAATTTTTGCCACTTTTGTAAAGAAAATTATAAAGCATGCATTTTCTCTTGAATAATATTGTGCTATCAAGATTAGCTAGATGTAAGGTGAGGTTGTAGAGAAGTACCTTCATTTTTGCAGTTTGACTTTTTGTGCAAACTTTGTTAAAACTAGGGACCAGGACTAAAGTTAAATTGTGCTGACAAAATAGAGAAATCTAGATCAAGATTTACTTCTTAAGAGTTATTCATTTACATTTCAAGGAAGAGAAGACTGGAGACCATAGATAGAGATATCCCAGGGGTTCTAAGCTTGGAGACATAAGTTTGATCTTCCCTCTAGAAACAAAAATTTACATTCCAAAGGATAAGAACCCAGGATCCTTCCCCTTTGAATTCCCAGGAAAATGATTTGTATTAGGGAACAAAATGATTTTCTCCAGTAAAAGGGAAAGGAGGAAGGGGTCTGTGACTCACACATGTAATCTTCCAGATCTGCCCGTTTGAGGTTTGTTGCATATGGGTAAACTCTACTCTTGCTTTTATCATGTTGCCGAGGAGAGGGGATATTGAAGCTTAGGGAACCAGCATAGTTATTGACTTAACCAGCATGGTTATTGGCTTGGAATAAGTAAAAACATACTTTGCTTCAGAAATTTTGTGCTTGCATTCAGAACAATATTCATGATTCAGATATTAAAAACAGCACACTTTTTTTTTTTTTACTCAATTGCTATTACTCAATTCTTTCCTTGTAAGTGAAAAATCCATAAGTCGTCACAAATAAAAAGCAAGAAAGTTAAGGTTAAACTGGGTAAAGTAACCCTAATGGATTATAAATCTCAATTTGTTTTAGGAAAGAAATCCAAGGGTTACCTAAGAGTTTTCACCAATTAATATTTTAAAAGTCAATTTCTAAAATTAACTATAGAAATTCCAAAATAAAATACAAACACGAAGTGTAAAACCATTTGAATCCTGGTATGCCTGCGTTCAAATCTGTGATTCAAAGGTCACTGTTATGTATGAGATTTCACCTCCATCAGAGTGTGACCCTTGATATAGTATGTACATTTCTATAGGCCAACTCTTTCTTCCATATATTCAACCTGACACATCTTTTCAAGCTGAAAGATTTACCACTACAATAACTGGCCCAAAGGGAAAATAGCTTTCACTGGAACCATTGCTAGAGAGATAGGATGTACCACTGGATCTATGCTTTCAGTTGCAGGGCCAGCAGCATCTTTTAAGGAAGAAGCAAATGGCTCATACTAAGCAACCTCAGGCTAAATCTGTAATTAGGTGACAATTCAGATGCAGGGCATGTCCTGAGTGTTGTGTGGAGTGTGAAGTACAGACTGGGGAAGATGCCCAAATATAGTACTTTGAAAATAGCAGATGGCTGAGAAAATACAATTTCTATAATTATTTTGTGAACCTTCTAAGTGAATTAAGCATTATTATTGAAACGTAATTCTTAGTATTTTCACTAGGAAAATCATGTAAATTTTTTCAATTTTCTGAAATAATTTACTAAGTCAATGAATATTCTAAGTTTTACCATAGCATAAAATAGAAATATTTGTCCCTGCATCTGTGATATGAATGCAAAAATGACTGCAGAAGTGATATTTTAAGATATTTAAGCTGATATAAATATCTTGTTCTAGTACTATTTACTTCCTGTATATATTTTATCATTAAAGTACACCTGCTTTGAAAAATATATGCATCAGTTTGCATATATTACATTAAAGTGAAAATACAATGCTTTTAAAGCTGAACTTCCTATTAGTCAAGGTAAAATATTGAATTTTGAAAATAGAATTTCAGATAAAGGGATTAAAAAGTCTAATAATTATTCATAAGAATACAGAACTATCAAATTTGTAAATTGTAAATCTTAACTCATGTTTCTATTTGATATATGTGAAAGTTGTATAGTTTAACCAACATGGAAGGTTCAAATAAGAATTCTTATTAGTAATTCTGTAGATATTTACTTGATCTTAAATATTCAACGAATTCTCTCTACTAGTGTCTTGTTTACCTAACACTGAATTCTGCCTTGCAAACATCTTTCCTGGTTTCAACACTTAACACTGTCTCTTTTAATACATGCATTGCATTCTACTCACTTGCTGTTTTTACCATATAACAGGATTTCTCTCTTAGCAACTGTTATTTAAAAGAAAATATTGTGTTAACAAAAGTCTGTGTTTTATTTAAAAATCATATTAGAAATTTCAGAAAGTGAGAATTCTAGTTGCTGTCGAGAGAATATACCAGGGAGTGTAGATTTTCTCACCCAAAGTCAAACCTGAAGATAGTATAAAAGCAATAAGAACACGGCTTCAGTCCACTAATGACACTGCACACCATGCACATGGACATGTGGAGGATGGGAGATGCGGGGTGCAGGACTAGATCAGAGGGCAGCTGGAAAGAGCCTTGAGGTCAGGTTGGAGGAAGTACTTTAAAAATCAGTTCTTCCTTTTTCTCACATTGTCTTGGAACAATTGCCTGCCCTTTGTTACAGAAATCAGCAACAGTATCCGGTATCAGTGTCCACACAGGATGTCAACACAGTATAAAAGCTTTGGTAGAATAAAAATTTTATTTTAAAATGTGTCCACTGGCTAGAGCATTTATGTTTTGAACCTTTACTTCCCCTTTTCTCTCAGGGTAGATTGCATCCAAGAAATTGCTTCTGCTCATGCTGCTACTTTCTAAGAATTTGAAGGTCAAAACAAGACTAGAGAGTGTTCCACAAACCTCTGTATTGTGGTCTGTATTGTGGATTTGGGGACACTGGAGCAGGGAAAAAAGTACAAGTGATCAGATGCTTCTTAAGTATATAGGGCCTGTCATTCTAAGTCTGATTCCCTCCTCCTCTTTAAACCCACAAACAAGGGTCTGTACAGGACTATTTTTTTTTTTTTTAATGTAATTGATTCCACCAGAAAAGCACAAAATCATAAAAACTAATTACAAAAAAAGGACAAATACTTGAAGAGAAATACAATATAATAAATAATGTATTCCACCAGGGAAAAGTAATTTGAAGAGAAAGACAAATAATTGAAAATTAGATTATTTATTAAGGTTATAATGCCCTTACACCCTTGATAACAAACTAAATAAAAATAAAAATAAATATAAAAATAAAAAGAACCAAGCGGAAATATCAACGTATATACTAAATCATATATACATACATGTGTATACAGACATATATGTATATACACATATAGATTAAAATAGGGAAATATAATTATAAGCACAACGTCTCTGAAACTAGAACTCCTCTTTGCAAAGGTTAGAAAGGCAACATTTTTACTGTTGAGTAAGTTTTGAGGCAGAATGCAATGTTCATCAAGCAATCTGCTAAGAGATTGAAAAGACAGGGAGAAATGTCATCCATTTATAGACTGAACAGATAAAACCCATTATACCCACGTTTTCAAGATACACAACAACTGTTTTTCAAGGAAGAAGACTTGCTCCATTTGTCACACATTACCTTACCATGGTAATCAGGCATGCCACCTGTGTTAACTAATAGGCTTTATCCAAAGGAGAAACAGGCTATTCGTATCTTTAAACAGAAGGTAAATTTGCAAGGCACCAATCAAAGTTAGGGTCCTGATCTCTCTTGGAAACTTTGACTTTTTGTTCTTTGCTTTACCAAGAGATGATTCCTCAGTCCTTGAGAAAGACATTTCTGAATTTCAATCTGACAAAAAGTCAATCTAACATTCAAATTATTTATTTATACTACAAATTGAAAATAAAGTATATTTTCTAAATTAAATAATCTAAGAAAAAGAAAGGAAGGAAACTGTCTTTCCTTGTTTTAAACAAGGACTTTTTCATTTTATCTTACAATAAATAGAATCGAAAAATTGTACGCATGAAGATAACAGATTTAAACTGTCAAAGAGTAGCAAAAGGAAGGAGAAAGAAAAATTGCAAGTCAAGAAACACATTAGATGAACAAAACTGGAAAGAAAACACTTCCTTATCTCAAGATATACTTCAAATCTATAAAATTCAAAACGGTGTGGTGCTGGCATTAAAAATAGTCGTAGAGAACAATGAAATAGAAGACCTAGCATTAAATTCATACATATTTGGTGAAATGATCTTAAACAAAGGGGGCCCACAAACACATACTGGGGATAAGACAGGCTCTTTTAACAATGGCATTAGAAAAACTTGTTACTAGCATGCAAAAGTATGAAATTGAATCCTCTTTCTATGATTGCACACAAACTCAAGGATTAAATAAAATTTGATGCGGGGAAACTGTGAAAACAGAGGAAAAGATAATTGATACTGACCTTGTAAATTTATGTAATACTAATTTAAATTTATTAAGTGATATTCTAAACTTTTGTTAGTGCCAATTCTCAAGATACTTGCAGAAAGCATTAGCAGTAATATTCAAAGGACTATTCTTGGTTTTGATAGATGTAGAGTTGATTATGACTAACTTGCATAATGAAGAATATTAGAATTTATTAGACTATGATATGTAGCCAGTATGAAAACAAGAACACTCTTCACACATACCTTTAGCAACATATTTGGACCTGTTAATAACACTATTGAGTGAGGAGATGGAAGTATTCTAAGATGTCCTCAATATTCTGTTTTAATTATAGAGTATAGGCCAATGCTGGTTAAAAATCAAAAACAAATCTGAGGTCCATTTGTTTTTGTGGTAACAACATGAAATATATACACAGATGTATAATACTGTGTATACATACACATAGATATATTTTTTCAATGCTAATAAATAAATAGCCCAGCTACAAATGAAGGTCAGAATCTAATAATTCCAACTAAGTGATATGTGCTATAATGTATAATATTATAATTATCTCAACTTTAAAAAAGTGACAAAATATTTGCCCAGTCTTTTGGAAGTAAGTTATTATGTACAGTAAACATTAAAAAATCACAATCCTCTCTTTCATTACTTATTCTTTTAAGATTTTTATTTGTTTTTGTTTTCCTAAAAGTCCTTCCATTTCAACTATTTTGTAATAATGAATTTATAACTACTACTATATAAGAAAAGATAACAAAGTCTTAGGGAAATTATATTTTTATCTTTGAATGAAAGTTGATCAAATAATTTTAATCAGAGTGAAAATTATGTACTCACATAACAGTGGTGTTCAATTATAAGTTGAGTAGTGGTCAGAAGGAATTCCACTTTTCTCTGTTTAGTAAACACAGTAACTAATCCACTCTGCAAAATTGCTTAGTAATTTATAGCTTCAGTGATGAGAAAACAATTATGAACTTTAAAAAAGAGAAAAATCAAATTAACAGTAAGAAAAAAATGACTTTATTTTAGTAGTAAACATTTAGAAAATTCCATTTGTAGATGTGTTCAGTATTTGTGGGTATCTATTTCTTTATTGCCATATAAACAATTATTCTTAGGATCAATTAAAGTATATTTTCAAAGTGTTACTATTTAATCAAAATACAAATTGGGGAGTACAGTAAATACTAGTAAGAAATAGAAGTTGAAAATATATCTACACATCATGGTTAAGAAAAGAAAGTTTGTATGTCCTTTGGAACAATGTATATATACATATATATATTGGTTTTTTTTTCCAAAGTCTCTGTGGGGGACACTGTAACTAACACTTGATGTGGATACAGAAACATTTTTGTGAATAAGTGAAAAGTTTTATTGCCCTACACATTCACTAGCAGAAATAGGTAAACACTAAATTATCAAAAAATAATTCAGCAAAAAAGAGAAGTTAGGAAGTGTAATAAAAAGTATAAATAATATGAACTCACACACAATTTATTTAAATTTCTTCCATCTACTATTCCATTTTCAGATTCATTAAAAAATGGGTTATACATCTTGAGGTTCACAGTTTCTACAGAGTTCTGCAAGTGGACCATTGAATAGTTCAGTTCTATTCTATATATTTAGAAGAAAATATAGCCATCCAGACACTATAAAATTGGATTACCCCAATAATGAGGATCAAAGGGCACCTATGAAAAATAAATGGTGTCCCTCTGTTATGACTCTGTACAATGAACTAAAATATTTTTTTTTTATTTCTGGCTTCAGTCATAGCAAGAAAGACATATAACAAATATTTGGGAACACTGAGATAGAGCTCAAGTTTCATCTGGGTGCCCAGGAATAGCCTAACAATTATAGTCTGCAACAACCCTTTCAAGTGACCCTAAAAAACTGAAAACCCAAGAGAAAAAAATATATTTGTGTGTAAATTTCACTAGATTTCAATTTCTAAACTACTCTTAAAAAGAAATTCCAGACACAACTTCTAAAGTTTCTTCAAAGCAGCCGAGATATTTCTGGTGGGCTGGTGGAAGCAGCAAAGAAAACTATCTTAAAGGGGTGTAAATTTCAGGTGCATTTATTTGATTCAAAGCAATGGGTTAGCTTTTAAGAGGAATGAATTTTAAGAAGGAAAGCTTGGGGCAAAGTACTGATAGTTCTGCCTTCTGAAATAAAATTGAATATCTGGAACAGATCACATTAAATGTATTTGAAATTTTTCAAGAAATAAAAGTATTGATCACAAAAGTAACTATTTAATGAAAATGTTCCTTTATTGAAATCCATATAGGTAAATATCCATTCAAATATACTACCATAAAAAGACACAAATAAAATGCTTTTTAATTACATTGATCTTTTTTGACTTTAAAAAATTGATTTTATTTTGAAGCAAGAGTTCAAAAGTTCACAGAAAAATTGAGGGAAAGTGGTTATATTCATTATTATTTCTGACCCCACACATGAATAATTTATCATTATCGAAATTCCTCACCGAGTGGCACATTCATTACAACTGACCACAAACATTGACACGTTATTAACATCCCAGAGTATAGTTAGTAAACTCCAGGTGTTGTGTTTTGTATCAGCTTAGTAAAACACTGACAGGTGTCCACAATCACAGCATTATAATGAAAAATTTCAGCACCATAGAAAATACTCTCTTTTATCCTTATTTACCCATCCATCCCATTCCTAAACACCTGGCAAACACTAAGCCTTTGCTGTCCCCAGAGTTTTGCCTTTTCTAGAATGCCATATAATTGGAAGTATACGACATGTAGAGTTTTCAGATGGACTTCCTTCACTTATTAACAAACACTTACATTTTCTCTGTTTTTTTTCATGGCATCATAGTTAACTTATTTTCAGTGCTAAATAAGATTCCATTGCCTGGATGCACCACAGTTATTTTAGTTACTTATTTAAGTTATATGTAGTTACTTATTCATCTACAAAGGATTTTTAGTTGCTTTAATAGCTTTATAAATAAAGCTATTGTCTTAAATATTAGTTTATGTGTTTTCAAGTCAACGTAACTTTTCAATTCATTTGGACAAATTCCAAATGAATTTGGAGCTTGTATGCTGGATCATGTGGTAGGAGTATGTTTACTTTTGTAAAAAACTGCCAAACATTTTCGAAGTAGTCTCTATTATCCTATTTTCCTACCAGAGGTTAGTGAAAGTTCCTACTGCTCCACATCTTTGTGAGTTTTGGGTGTTGTCAGTGTCCTGGATTTTGAAATTCCAATAGTATGTCATGGTATGTCATTGTTGCTTTAATGTGCATGTCCCTAATGACATGATGTGGAATATCTCTATATGCTTATCTGACATCTGCATATCATCTTTGGTGAGGTGTCTGTTCTGATTTTTTGTCCATTTTTAAAATTGGGTTGTTCATTTCCTTATTATTAAGTTGCAAGTATTCTTTGGAAATTTTGGAAAAGAGAACTTTATCAAAAACAGACTTTTTATTAGTGCATTTTTTGAAAGTAGGGAAAATATTTCAGAAGTATTTCCAAAATAATTGTTTCAAGTTCAGATAATGATTGACACACAAAGTGACAATTAGATTTTGTTGCCACTATTTACAACCACTGTGTTCATGCTTTATTTTGAAACTACTGTTAAAGAATGGAATATGGGGCTGGGGTTGTGACTCAATGGAAGCCTGCTCGTAGCACATGTGAGGCCCTGGGTTCGATCCTCAGCACCACAAAAAGTAAAATACAGGTATTATGTCCACCTATAACTAAAAAATATATTAAAAAGGAAAGGAATGTATTACTATATTGGGATCACAGATAAGAATGACACAATTATTCTGATCTATTCTGAACCACAAGACACTTATCTTTTAAAACAAGTATGTGTAGCTGTCCTGTTAGATTGAAGATTTACTGTGTAAATGAAAGTGTGTTGAGTTAATTAGTATGTAGAATGTGAATATTTTAAATGGAAAAACTGTAAGACCCCAGAAACCATTCTGGACACAGGAACTCACATAAAAAAGTTTATTAAGCAAACAGGCAGAGTGTCTCCCTGCAGGGTAAGAGAGAAAATGAAAGGAAAAGAGAGAGAGAGAGAGTGCATGCAAGAGAGAGTGAAAAGCCAGGAGGAGAGAGCATGAAAGCCAGGAGGAGAGAGACAGAGAGAGAAATGGTGGGGGAGCTATTCTTAAAAGTTGAATTCCACGGGCTAACAGGGGACCAAAAAGGAGAAGGATACTTGCAAGCTGACTGATGAACCAATAGCCAGCTCCGATGTTCACAGACTGACAAGCTCTGGTTGTAAGTTGGGAGGTGAGGAAATGGCTGCAGCGTAAAGGGGAGGGGAGCAGCTTTATATTATATTAAAAACAATGTATAAGTTGGAAATTTTCATTTGGTACTGAACTAGAAAAACTCAACAGTAAGTGCAAGAATTACATTTATTTTTATACCAAAAAAGAAAACTTTCATAAATACTGTGCCACTGACATTATTTGGAATTTATGGTACATGGCAGTGTTGAAAGAAGTAGACTCACCTTGAGCCAGTTTTGCTATTATTTTAACATATTCCTCAGAGAGTGCCACCTTTCTCTATCACCTGTGTTTGGTGTCAACTGTTCTCCTGTATCAGCCATGCTATGCTTCTCTGGAGTATATTTACTGAAAATGAGCATTTTGGATAAAAAGCTTGAAGAAATATTCTCAGAAATATTTTATACAATTCCACAATTCTCATTAGACTTCCTTACACAAACCTTTATTTCTTTATGTATTCATAGTCAGTGAGGTTTTGCACCAAACAAAAGTGGACGTTTGCTTTTCAAAATTTATTTTTGGGGAATATTCACTTCCTTTGTAAAAGACTTTGAAATGGTAAAACAAAACTTGTCCTTATTTGCAGTACTCTGACCCCATTTCACCCACAAAGCAGGCTCATTCTCTTTATCTCTAGAAGAAGCCCTGGGGTTCACCTGATGAGAACCCACTTGGTTTCAGTTATTTGTCTTGGGGCAGTTATATAAGCAAAATTCTCCAAGGACTTTTATGTGTAGTCTTTTAATTCTCCTAATTAATTTCTCACTAAGTATAGTTCAGTGTTGATGGAATAGTTTGACTTATGAATTATTCACTTGCCACTTTTTTTCCTATAACTTACTTATAACTTGGTTTTTCATTATATTGTCACTACAATCTTTTGCTCAGTATAAGTTAACTAGTATCTCTCATGAACAGTGGTAGATAACATTTTCTTATTATTGTTCTCCAGTGTACCTCAGTTCACTTATGTACACAATATGATAAAAGCTTTCTCATCAATCTCACATGCTTATACTGAAAAATAATTAAAGGTCAGGGAAACATGACACCTGGTGAACATGATAAATGCTCAATAAATATTTATTCTCCTTATGTTCTCCCCACTGTAAAGAATTGCAAAATACAATCAATATTCACTGGTTGTTATTTTTCATGACCTTTCAGTCATTTTTGACAATGCTAAACACTATCTCTTAAAACTTTATTTCCCTTGACTTTCATGAAAGTGCTTTCTCCTGATTCCCACCCAACGCTTACCACACTGTTTTAGATTGAATTTTAGGCTCACATATTTGGGCATTATATAGTTTATTTTTTAAATATATCTCATTCTAGGTGTTCAATTCTCCATTTTCTTTTAGACTCAATTTTTATGACATATGTATTGAAAACTATCAATCTAGATTCCTATATCTGGAGCACAGACTAACTTCTCTTAAGGCTATATATCCATATATCTATCTTGTTACTTGACATCTAAGTTAGAATTTCTATTCTGTAAGTGCAAATATGCAGTAATCACCTCTTTGTACCCTCAGTCATTCTTTTATTTGTGTATCTTTCTTTTGGAAAAGTAGTAGCATTATCTGATGGATTTTTCAAAACAGAAAATTTGGACATAAGTTTTTGTTTGTTTGTTTTGGTACCAGGGATTGAACCCAGGGGTGCTTAACCACTGAACCACATCTCCAGCCTTTTAATTTAATTTAATTTTTTTGGAGACAGGATCTTACTAATTTGCATATGACTTCACTAAATTACTGATGCTGTCCTCCTGCCCCAGCCTCCTGAACCACTGGGACTGCAAGTGTCTGCCACTGAACTTAAGTTTTATTTACTTCTGTCATCTCCAATCCAATCAATTGTCTTACCCTGTTGACATTACTTGTATCTTTAAACTCACAAACTTTCCTCCATTTCCAGTACCAATTCCAGAGCATAGTCCTTGATCCATCTCATCTTGATTATTCCACAGTACTCTTCACCCGCCTTCTGATCCCATGTCTTTCTGCCCTGTCCCTCATATTCAGCCACATCATAACTTTTATGCGTAAATCAAATATAAGTGTGTTTAATGTATGACCTGAGATCACCAATATTTTTAGCATAAAGTCTCTAGCTTTTAGTATAAATTAAAAAATAAGAATTCCTGCTTGTGAACCATATGTATATATATATTTTTTATTTGTTCTAATATTAAATATACATGTACACACACGCACACACATATTTAAGTTTAAACATATTTGCCCATGTTAACCATTCAGTTCTCAGATTCTGTGAATATTTTGTGTATTTTATTCTTTTTATTTTCCTTATTAATCTGCAATTTACTTATATATTCTATCCTATTAATAATTTGACAATAGTATTAGTAGATCATGCAAAATTGTTTTGTAGTTTATCTCTAATCTTACAATAAATTTATAATATATTTTAGAAAAATTTTAATTCTGATGTCAAATCCATCAACTTTTCACTTTTATTTAGAAACCTATTTTTTATCAGTTTGAGAACAATTTCTCTAAGGTCAGAAAAGTACTTTTATGTATTTTTATCATTTCATTTACCTCATCAATTAAATATTACCAGGTTTTAAATATTTGTTTATTTTTCTGATAATGAATGCTAATAATTTCATAAGTTAATTATGTATACAGATACTTGCACATTTCTGTCAATTTTTTTTTTGTAGGGTTTACATGAATATGATCATATCGGTGTTTAAAATTGTTTCTTTAATTCTAATTCTTCAATCTCTTTTTAAAAATTTATTGAGCATTCTTAAGACATGGTTTATATATAACATAATAATCCTTTAAAGAGCAAAGAGTTATAGTTCTGACAAATGGATGCAGTCATACGTCTCCATAGTACATGAAGATTTCCATCACTCTGAGAAAGGGTTTCTTGTGTCCGTTTGCTTTTAATACCTTGCAATGCCCCTAGCCCTGATCAAGTCATCAACCAGTTAATAATGTCACTATACTGGGGTCTGGAACTTTGTGTACATGGAATCTTAGATTATGTAGTCTTGGGTCTGACTTCTTTCATTTCATATGCCTTGTTTGAGACCTTAGCATGTTTTGGGTGTTAGCAGCTGGTTTCTTTTCATAGCTGAATTATGATTTCTTTTATATAGCTCATTTAGTCTCTATACAAAACAGATGATGAACATTTGGTTTCTTTCAAACTTTTGGCTATTTTGGATAAAGAAACTATGGGCATTTGCATGCAAGTTTTTGTGGACATATGGTTTAACTATTTTTTATATCAATAATTAGCTGAGAGTAGAATAAGTGGGTCATATGATAAAGTGTATGCTTACTTCTTAAGAAAATATCAAGCTGCTTTAGTATGTGGTAGTACAGTGTAGCATTCCCACTAACAATGGAGAAGAGTCCCAATTGTCACACATGCCCTACTGTTACTATATTATTAGTCTTTTAACAGATGTGCAGCAGTTTCTATTAGTTTTTTTAATTTTCTGGTGACTGTTCTTTGTGAAAATCTTTTCATGCTTATTGTCAATTAAGTTTCTAAATTTTTCTATTCAAAACTTTCCAATTTGTATTAAGTTATTTGTCTTTCTACTGAGTTTATTTATAAATTCTGTAATCAAACATTTGGTGGATTGTTTGCAAAATTTTCTCATGTTCTGAATTTCACTCTTTTACTTTCATAATGGTTTCCTTCAAACAACCAGATACTTAATTATTGATGATATCTTATTTAATTTTTTCGTATATGTTTTATGCACTTTTGTCTTCTTTACAAAACCCTTGTCGGTCTTAAGTTCACAAAGATATTCTTTTTTTAGAAAATCGTAATGATTTTATATTTATTCTTCCATTTAAGTTTATGATTAATATTGCAAACTTTTTGTGTAGTTTGAATTAGGATAAGATTCATTTTTCCAATATGAATATCCAATAGCTCCAACAACATTTTTTTAACAAAACTATGATTTTCTTTATTGAATTGCTTCAGTATTTTTTTTTCTATTATTCACAATTTTCATTTGTAATATTATAGGTCAGACTTCAGAAAATTTCTACAAAAGTTCAGGTAGTTAAGGTCTGTAGAACTTAACAATTTAAGTATTCAACTTTGCTGATGTAGCACAATATCCATAAATTAGTATGTGTGGATATGCTCCCTCAAAAAAAAAAAAAAAAAAAAAAACAACAAAAAAAAAAACACTTATTTAACTTATAGATACTCATCTGGACTTAACAAAGTTTGTCCACCTTTGTTCTAAGTTAATTGAATTTTGATATAAATTTTAGAATAAGCTTTTTAAATTTCTGTAAAGATTCTCGCTGTGCAAGCACAATACTTATACAACTGTATAGAGGGACCCAGGAGGAGAAAAGTAGGCCTTCTATCCAAAGCAAGCCCCTGTTTACTAACTATATAATTCAGTCATCTCATGAATGGGCTTTCCTTATCAGTGAAGCCTTCAGATGCCCAAGGCACTGGGTGATAACTGAGGATGATCATAGGACACACTGTTACGAGAGCTGCTCTAGAATTCTATTCCACAAAAATTATGAAAGATTTAAAGACTTCAATGTCTAAAGTCACTTGGGTTTTGAAGTGATACAATACAAACATGAGTTAGATAGTACAATGCTAGAAAAATAGTTATTACTAAATATACCCATGATATAGAAGTAGGGTGGAAGCCAGGGACACAGGGTTGTGTATGTGTGTGTGTGTGTGTGTGTGTGTGTGTAATATTTGTTCTTAAAAGTTAAGCTAGATATTTCTAAACTGCATAATTCTGGTTAAAAATCTGCTATCTGATTTAACCTAAAAAATGTTAAAATTCTTAGTCATAAAATTTCTTCATTTAATCTTAAAAACTTGAGACATGACAATAATTTTGCCAATCATGAAGCATTATTTCAGTACTAATTGGAAATACAAAATAATTAAAGAAAAACATAAAATGGATCCTCAAATCAAGAAATATATTTGGAAATTTCATAAAGGTGGACATAATCCCTATTTTTATTTCCAAATTCCTGTTGATTTTCAAAAGTACACAATTTAAGTTAAAGATCCTGAATGCAAAGATAACATTAAATGTAGACTCTTGCACCTCTTAGCAACTTGATTGAATGTGTATTGTAGAAAATTTTTTTAAAAAAATGATTCATTAACTCCATGCAAAGGAGAAAACCATGTATATCCTTTTGAATTATTTTCCATTTGATTTTTTGGGATAGGGTAGTGGTAAATTTAAATTAAAATACAAAAAAACAATTTCTCCAAACTCACCCACACACATACTATACATATCATTCCATAAATGTTTTCCTGTGGTTGTTTTGCAAAACCCAAAATTACTTCAAAATTCTAGTATTAAGGCATCTATGAATTGGATATTTTCATTCTGCACAATATATTAGATGGGGAAATGAATGTACTTTATTTTTACATCTATTTTATAAGCTTATACAAAGTCTTGCATCTCTAATTCTTTATTTAGATTGTATGTGTTCCCCTTTCCTTCTGACAAAAAAAGACTATTAAGTTCCTAATCTGTGAAAAAGGTTGCACCATTGTCTATGGGTGATTCAGTGATAAATAGGAAATGATTCTTGCTTCCAAACACATGTCTATTGGGAGAAGTGAAACATGAATACAAAATAGAAGAAAGTGACAAGAGTCTCTAGAGAGGTATTAGTGTTAAATGGCATCAACCATTTGGGCCAGAGTCTTATCCCATTCTATATCTTTGCGATGTCATTATTTGAACCAAGCATCAGGGAGTTTATTAAGTATTTTAGGAAGCAAATAAAGATAGTGTAGAAACCAGCTAAATTTATTTTTCTGATAATTCAGGCAAGAAGAAACACATGTCTGTCATATCTTACAGTGCAAATGAAGAGAAGGGGCCATATTCTAGAAATATTTGGTTAAAATATTATTTATAATGACAAAGTAATCTCATAGATGTATAAAGAAACTTTTCACATAAAAAGCCAGTTGGTACACTTTCTTTTTCAAATTTAGTAAGTCTTGACATATAAAAAAAGTAAAAGAAATTCCCAAGGCCCATTACAACAGGTTTCATGTATTATATGAGAAAAGTAAGGTGGATGTATCATGAGTAATTCTCAAGGTAAGCCGTGGGTTTGTATGTGGACAATGCCGTCATTCATCAGGGGATGAAGTCTTTTCAAAGTACAGACCAGCTAATCAGCACATCTCATCCAGGCAGGGTCCACTGAGAATTGAATCAGAACAACACTGGTAAGTTGAGATATGTAAAGGGGGTACAGTGTGGCAGATTTACAAAGAGACATTTCTGAACACTTCATGTCACAGTGCTTCAGACTGTAGATGATGAATTTTTTTCCCCTTATACAAGATTTCTATAAATTTAAATACAAAATAGCCTGATTAATTGTGACTCATAATCATTCATCATGTATTTGGGATTCATGTAAAAATGTTTTCAATTTATGTTGAAAACAATGTTTAAAAAAATGGGATGAACATAAATAAGAATTTAGAAATATTCAAAATGCCTTTTCATTAGATTCTTTGGCTTGCCTTTGGGTATAGAAAAATAGTAATACAGAAGAAAAGTATGAAATCTAACAAAATAATAAAATGAAACAAAAAAATCTGTAAATGAAAAAAAAACATGTCAAATAGCCCCTTAGTTTCACTTTGTTAAAAAAGAATCTCTTTTAATTACTTCAGAGAATTAAAAAGATATTATCAGTTTTTTAAATCAGTGGAAAATTATATCTTCACAACGCTAAAGGAGGAGAGAGGAGAACTCACAATAACTGAAGAATAAGTGCAGAGAGGGAGGGAGGGAGCAGAGAGGAGGAGGGACAGAGAGGGAAGAAGGAGAAGGAAAGAAAATTTTTCTTTTGTCCTTCCTTTTTTGCTTCTTTTCTGAAAGTTGCTTGTGAATAAACTAAGGTTGAGCAAATATAAACAACTAGATGTCTTCAAGGCATGTGGATGAGTCACAGAATTATTAATTTTTATCTCTATGTTTTGCATTTCAAAGTTAAACATTTTGAGGATTGAGTTCAGTATTCATCCCATAAAACCGAGGAATGCTCTTTTTAGTTCAGGAAGAGTAAAAAAAAACACAGATAAGATAAACAAAGAATTTAATTAAAAGGAAAATGTCTACCTTAACATTTGTTATCCAATTTTCCCACTTTGTAAAATTAAAACTATAATGTATACCAAAATAATCATATGGAATAAAAACATAGTTTATAAACTATATAAAATCTGGTGTGATATTGTATGCAAAAATCTAAAATATTTTGTACTTTCAAGGATAATGTAGTCATTCATTTGGGTTAAAAATGTATCAGCTAAGAGTCAGGTAATCCCGAAATTTGAATAAAGTGTATGTTTTTTTAAAGCTTATACTTAAGTCACTTGTAATCTTTCCTTTAGGCTAATTTTTATTTTATCGGTTGAGATGTTGATACTGACAATTTGCAACACATTTTATATATACATATATATATATATACTTATATAAAATCATACATATATATACTTTATGTCCTGTGGTTGCTGATTTTCATAAAATGTGAAAAATGAGCACAGCAAACAAATTTACTCTTACAAAAACAGGAATAGAAATAAAAATCCCTTAACCATCTTTTTCCTGGTGACTTAAGAAAAATATAATAAAGAGTAGTAGATTTGAACCTCTTCTGTGTCTTTTTACTCCTGGGACAGATATTAATTTTCCCTTGCAAACATTTAGATATTATGAAGTAAAGTTTGAAGGTTTTTTTTTTGCATAGTTTGCATAGTAAGCATTTTCTTTTCTAGATGAATTAGATTTCTATGCAAATGATAAAAATATGTACCTGCCAAAATGTGCAGGCATGTTTAGGTCACATTTATGAAATAGATTTTTCCAGAAATCTGCTGGTAGTTTGAAGTTATAGGATGGTGGTCAAGTTCATGGAATTAAGAATTCAACCATTTAACTTCAGATTTTGATTCTGCTTTGACTCTGTGATCACTAAAATACATGAGAACGTCATACTAAATTAAATACAAAAGAAAGTCAATATAATTTATGACATATAAACTCATATAAGTTAAAAAAGAATGTAACATATAGTCCTTTAAATCACATATAAAATATAAGATGGCATATAATATGTTGCATTTTTTGAAGATTAATTTTAGCCAAATAGGAAACAGATTCAAAACTAAGAACTAGTATGTATGTCATACAAGTATGTATACTTTAGCACAAATGTTACTGTATTAATTATACGTCACTTCGTAAAAACTACCACAAAACTTAGGAACCTAAAATAACAAAGTTATTTCAGTTTCAGAAGGACAAGACACTTAAAAGTAGCTCACTATCACAATTCTGGTTTATGTTTGGGTTGCTGTCATCTCAAGACTCAGCAGGAGCAGAATTTGCTTCTAACCTAACATATGGGTACTAGCAAGCCTCAGTTCCTGAAGGGTTACACTAGTGACCTTTTAGTTGCTCCTGGCTCTTGACTTTTCCCAACTAAACAAGAGAAAACGCAATCCAGATGGAAGTTATGGTGTCTTTTTATAATCTAGACTACAAAGTAGCACACCATAATTTCTGATTCATTTTCATTATTGCAAGCAAATCACGAAGTACCACCCATATTCGATAGGAGATTTGGGGTCATACTCTTGAAGACAGGAGTAATAAATTATTAATGGGTATATTTTTAAAACCTGTGAGCTATCAAATAGACCCCAAGGAAGAAAGAAGACCATATAGTGTTTTTCAAAGATTACAGGTTAACCAAATATTCTAAATGGGAAAATTGACTTTGTACACAATACATTGATTTCTGGAAACTAAAAATTCAGAATTATACTGTTCATTGACCAGTAAAGATTTAGATGTGACAGTAAATTCTACATCTTCTGCAAGAACAAGTTATTTAGTTACACAGTACTTAGTACCTTGATGTGGATAAAGGAATAGCCATTTTTACTTAGATTGGGTAAGGTTGAAGTCACTACAAAAATATAAAAATAAATGAGGGTATACTGAAATTCTGAGATGATATTAGAACATATGGAAATAATTTAATTAATTAAATCCTTGGAATTTTATAGATGCAAATTTTATAATGAGCATAACATTTTGTTTACATAAATTTAAGATATTTGCAATGTTCTAAAATCATTCCTATCCTCTTGAAACCTTAGAAACAATACTAGAAGATTCAGATTTCTTAGAAATGTTTGTGTACGTTCTCTTCCCAATGTAATAAGCTGATATGTTTTTCATGTTTCAAATAGAAAGAATAATGCATATAACATTAAATGATTGGCATACTCATTTTAAAATTTAATAAAATGATCATATTTTGTTGTAAGATTATTCAGTGATTCAACTTTCTTCCCTTTTAAAATGATGAGTTTAATTATTTGGTGTGTTCAATACATATCTAAAAGCTGAATAATATAAAAATAATTATGAATTTATTATGATACCTGAGACTGCTGACCATTGGTACTAACGGTAGAGTTTATGAGAAAAATAGTTCAATTAGAGTAAAGCAAGCAAACAAGAAAAAATAAATAATTTCAATTTGGTAATAAAAACGAATTCCCCAAAGGTAAGAAAATAGAAACTTGCCACCTTCCAAGTGGCAAGGGCGAAAAAAGTAGTATGGCTATTTGCTTTTTAAGCAGGCATCAGCAATAAGTTTTATGCTTTTTATAAGGTAAATTGAAACAGTGGAATGAATGTGCTGAGCAAAACGCATGGCCTTTACTAATATTCAAAATATTCACAGTTTTATTCATAGTCAAAGAA
The DNA here is from genome assembly GCF_902686445.1 of Sciurus carolinensis. Lineage (NCBI taxonomy): Eukaryota > Metazoa > Chordata > Mammalia > Rodentia > Sciuridae > Sciurus > Sciurus carolinensis. The sequence continues at coordinate 97,009,293 of NC_062224.1, forward strand.
AAAAGTAGGCTGTAAATCATGATTATGTAAAGACTGTCGTTTTCTTGGAGCTAACCAGGCAATTAAATATGGATTAGGGTGAAGATCTGGACATTGGATACTGTACAGGGCAGAAGGTGAGCAATGAGAAAGGGGAAAATAATTGGCCTTGCAAAGTGAGATTGTTCTGCTAAATGTCACTCTTCACTTGTCCTAAAGCACAGGGAATAGGCACATATTAACTACATATGAAAGGAAATTCTGGAAAGAATGAGGAGACATAGGAGGATGCAAACATTGCTGAGTGTGTGCTGTTTATTTAAACTCTTTCTGTTGCCTTCCTTAAAAATTAGGTTCACTACCCCCGACGGTCCATTTTGAGCAAAGGTTTAGTATTGCAATAGTGCTTCTGTCAGAAAACTAGGATGGAAACCTTTCATGCAATATTAGAACTAATTAGAGAGGAAATGTAGTCAAGTACAGTAAGGTCCTGCAAAATCAATGTGTTTGCATGAGAAGATTTACCAGTCAAGAGAGAACAGTCACAGACTGTTGGATCCTATGCTTAGAATTTTTGATTCAGTAGGACTAAGGTGTTGGGACTAATGACATGTTAACTAACTCAGGCTGACTCCTTACTCCCTGGCGAATGAGCAAAATCAAGGCTCAAAGGCGGTTTCAAAGGTTCATGATGATAAACCGGACCACTGTCAGGGATTGGTTAACAACAGTTCCGCCTAACACGAGCAGTTCCTGCTTGCCATAGTCCTATGGGACTCTCGCCTGCGTGAACCCCCGCTGCCTTGCTGACCTTTAAGCTGATTGGTTCCTGCCCAGCCCCCACCCTACATAAAAGCTGTGTGATTTCCTCAATAAAGGAGTTCCTGCTGTGACTGGTCTCCCTGACATGTCTGATTGTTCTCTGCCTGGAAGGCTGGGAGCCGTGGTTAGTGGGCCCTACTTATCCTGATCTGACCTTGTTGGGGAGTGTCCCCTTCCCTCGCTGGTCGAGAAGAGAAAGGGGGCTTAAGACCCCGACACTAAGGTAAAGCTGGGGAACCTGGATTTCCAGCAAATTCCCAAATAGTACTGATCTTAATATTCCAAAATCATTTTGTGAGAATCACTGCCTAGAGAAGTCTTGAACATATGCACTAATAAACATATATAAGAAAGTTTATGGCAGTGTTAGTCACTCTTTAAGGGTATTGAAAACTTCCCATTTGTCAAAAAGCAATGGCAATTATGAATAGCTCATTATACCTTCAGAAAACCAAACAATATATAATGATAACAAAGAATGAATATATATATATATATATATATATTAACATGCTCATGCTTATAAATAATGTTTGAACAAAAGAAGAAAATATATATATATTTTTTCATTTTTATAAAATTCAATGCAAACTAAATAAAGATATTAAGACACTTATGATAAAACCATAGTAAAAGAACATGAATAACTCAGTATAAGTAGAGTATTCCTTCTCTGAAATGCTTGGAACCAGAAGAGTGTAGGATTCTGCTTTTTTTTTTTTTTTAATTTTGGAATATTTGCATAAATGTAATTAAATATCTTGGTTACTGGACCAGCATCTAAAGACAAAATTCATTTATTATTTATATGCCTTTTACATATAACTTGAATATAATTCTATACAATCTTTTTAGTATAATAGTATTTTGACTATGACATGTCATTTGAGATCAAATGTACAATTTTCCAGTTGTGGTATGATGTTGTTAGTCAAAATCTTTCATATTTCAGAGAATTTTGGACTTGATTTTCAGATTAGAGATGCTCAGCGTGTAAAGAAGACAGCAGTGTTCTCTATTGTGCCTCTGTTGGCTAAGGTGGTGCAGGTATCTGGGAAAGAGTCCTAAAAAGTCCTAAAACAATATATTTTTTTTGCTTTATTTCTTTAAGATGGGAGTTGAGTTATTGGTTATTAATTTTATTTTAAGTTATGCAGATATGTGTTGCATGCTTTTTGTGTCTAAGGTAGATTTCACAGAAATAGGTAATAGAAAATAAACCTTAAGTCAAACCAAAAATTTAAAAGAATGTAAGTCTAAATTAAAGGTGAAAAAAGGACTGGGGAGATAGCTCAGTTGGTAGAGTGCTTGCCTTGCCAGCACAAGGCCCTGGGTTCAATCCCCAGCACCGCCAAAAAAAAAAAAAAAAAAGTGACAAAAAAAGAATAAATGCGAATGCAAAATTTGTCCTCTTTAAAATATAATTCTACCCAAATGATCTATATAATCAATTGCCATGACAATGTAAACTTCATCAAGATATTCTTATAGAACAAAATTTTTGCAGAATAAACCTCAAAGTATGTAAGGGTTAATTTTATTTAAAAGAAAGAAATATTTATTCTGCTACTAAACTATTACAAAGAAAATTGCTTTGCTCTAGCTCTAAACAAAGCAATCAAACGATAGAGTGTTCAGAAAGACACTCTTGTGGATATCATATAGATCACCAAAATTTCAGTGGGGAAAAGATTAATTCAGTAGTCCACCTTGGGAAAATAAATCCATGACCTGGAGAAAAGTAAAGAATAACTCACTTGCAATATCTTTCAAGCATCCCAAATCTATGTCTGAAATCTGAAATACTATATAACCAGAAACTCATACTGCCGGTGTAATGATGCAAAAGGAAATCTGCACACTTGACCACATGTGATAACAATGACCTTTGGCTAAGTGTCTGAGATCAATATGAGAAACAAATGAGTCCCATGTTTAGACTTGGGTCAAAACCCCAATCTCTCTCTTTCTCATTATGTATATGTAAATATTTCAAATCTGAAAAAAAAAAAAAGTGAAATCCTAAACACTTACAGTCCAAGGCATCTCAGTTAAAGTATTCTGAAATTGTGTCTACAGAATTAACTTAGATGTGTGCTACATAAAATACATAAAAAGAAAAATAAATGAAAATATTGTTTTGTTTTCTTCACCCAGGAACAGTTTTCTTACATCAAAACCAAAAGAGAAAAAGAAAAAGAAAAAAATCTATGGGAGAAATACTATATTTAAATTTAGGAATTTTTGTTTAGCATGGAACATATACAGATAGCTAACATTTGATGAACTGTGAGAACATACTTGAAATAGTTTAAATAGAAGATTAAGTAATCAATAGAAAAATGTTCCCTTAACTCAATGAGATGAAAGACAAAATCCAATAGAAAATACCCTCGTAATCTAGAATGCATAATGGATGACAATTTCACGTGTAATTATAAAAATTCAAATGATAATCATTTTACACATGTATGTTTAACAAAATCTATGAAGTTGCACTCTATGGATTCTTTGATAAAGATATAGAGAAATGGAAACAGGTAAATAGTACTGAAAGTAGTGGAATCAGTAAAACCATTCTGAATATATGTCTGGAAGTATGTAGTGAAATTAAATATATTGTGACCTGCAACCCAAATTCACACACTACAGAAAAGCTTGCACAGTTCTATGAGGATAATGTAAGAAAGAAACCTAGCAGTAACATTTTGACTTTCTTTTAGATGAAGACAGCTTAGAAGTATTCTATAGGAATTGCACTCCAATGAAATATCATGAAAAATCCTGAAAGAGCAGCAAAAAGCTCATACATGACAAAAATAAAAGTGTTAACAAAGTTTGAAAGTCATAACCTGATGCCATTTATCAAATAGACTTGAGCACAGAAACAAACACATTAGCTTAAAAGGACACACACAACACACACACACACACACACACACACACACACACACACACACAATACCATGATGGCTAGTAGAGATAATGAATGAGAAATGGGGATACATACTGAAAAACAAAATTAAACAGAAGATAATGCAAAGCTTGATGATAACTCCTTCAGTGAAAGATATGATAAACTCTCTTAAAAGCACCTGGTATCTTATTAGAAAGAATAGAAATGGTAAGGAGGAAAAAAGAAAGGGAAGGAAGAATTAAGAGACAGAGAAAATGAAAAACAAAACAAAACAAAACAAAAAAAAAAACCTCCCTTCTTTAAAGCGAATTTCCCACAGAATTCTTTGTCTCTGCTAGAGTAGCTATCACAAAAAAAAAAAAAAAAAAAAAAAAAAAAAAATCTACATTGGCCATTAAAAACAAACCAAAACAAAACAGAAAAAAAGAAAGAAATGCATCTTGGGACTAGGAAACTAATTTGCAAACTAAGAAATTCCTGCTGGTATAAGAAATCACAGGATAAATATTAGATTGTTTTGAAATGTATCACAAATTTGATCATTTGAGCTTTCTTATTCTGCTTATTAGAAAAATAACATGGATCATGTAGTTGTTGATAAAACTAATGTACTCTTGGATTCTCCACTGTCATCTTCCCCTTGTTTTATGTGCTACCACGGCAGTTATCTTAAAGGTAAGGAATGCTTCTGTGAAATATGTATGGTCTAATGAGTAACACCTCAGAATTTGGTTTATCCACATGTAGAGCAGAAAACATGGGATTATTAGGGAGGCGAAGGAATTTCCCTTGCTTTTAAAAACAAAAATAAATATTAATGGCAGAAAATGGATTGAAAAGGAAATATGAAACTCCTGAGGAATTGTAAAAGCTAGATGTTTTAGTAAAATATCAGTATGATTTTACCTTGATAGGATTCTTTTATGTGATATCTAATCATGTGTATGTTCAAGTTTTCTTGTATTAGCAACTCTATTTGAAATATTTGTTGCCCTAAGACAAGATAATCTTGTCTTGTCTAAAAATTCCAACCGGACAAATATACCTTTTGTTTCTAATAGTATTTTTGACTAACTACAGCCCTCCAAAAAATGACACCTAATATTCTTGGGCTTATATTTCATGTCGGAGGTCTATTGCACACCTGCTGGACAGATTTTGGGAAGTTAACACTTTAGCACTGGTTCTGTTCTGCTTCTAGTTTCCAGTTCACTTTGGATTTCTATAGTCAGGTTAGCTGCACTTCAGGCCTATGTGACCTTTCCCTATGGACTCTGCAACCTTATTAGCTGCTGCAGGAGTTGATGGACATGCTGCCAGATAACCCTCTAATAAGTCTTCAATTCTGCCTAGATAAAAATGTCTTAAATTATGAAACTCTTTTTAAAAAACGTGATTAACCTCCTCTTTTCTACCTATATTCAACAGATCTCCCAAATTTTCTACTTTTAAAAATATTATTTTAATGGATACATAAAAAATAAACTTTGTGCATATCAAAGGGGTACCATGTGATAGGGATGGGATAGGAGACAGTGCAAGTTGGATGCACTATAATTCATTTATACTTTCTGTATAAGTCGAACTTTCCAGGAGTATAACTGAGACTCTATTGCCAAAGCAGAAACTTCTAAGTATACACTTGCCTCAACATCACTTTAATGAGTCCTTTAAATACTTCCCCCCTTGAAAACTTTGAGTAACTTTTGTTTCATGGACCAATAGAAGTGTAAGTCAAGTTGTGCTCTCAGAGCTCCTAGTTATATATAAGAAAAGAGTACATTTTCTCTTGGCACCAGGAATGTAGATTAAAGTGCTTTGAGGTTTGGAATTACCTCAAATTACTTACCAAGAATGAAGTGAACAGATTCTTCAAACAGTAGATATATCTTTAAGCCAATATTAATAAAAAACTGTGCTGAGGGTTTTATTCTCTTATAGCCTCTATCCTATTTGAAAATCAATCAATCAGTAAACTGATTAATCAGTCAATAAATAGAAGCATACCCAGGGCTCATGCATGGTGATGGAATTACAGGAGCCATTAGAATCAACCCGGGCCCATCAGGCCTGTGTGGGATAATCTGGCCTGGAGCACCTACGGAGGAGGTTCCTGAGGACATTCATTCCTCCAATAATCGCTTTGATGCCTAGGATGGGGCTCAGGAAGTGGCATTCCCATTGAAAATGTCCTTCGTTTTCACAAAGGAAACAAATCCCTTTTGTGACTTAAGATTCATTCGGTTTCTCTTCTTTCTTACGCTGGAAGCTTACCCCTTGTATGGCCATAGCATGTGCCTCATCCTTTTTTTCTGTCTCTGTGCTCCCTTTTCTTCCTTTCCTCCTGATCTCTGTTTTAAAAGAGGGAAGTTGTAAGCTGGAGGATACCATCTTAAGGACTAATCGGGGCCATATGCCAAATTTTATAATTTCCCCCGAATGTCTGGGGCTGATGAATGGTAAATTTATCCTTTAAAAGTGTACAGTCCTCTGTGGATTCAGGATCCACAGGGGTGTGTTTTCTCATTGCCTTCCTGAGTTTTTCCAGAAAGATAGTGGGACTTTGCTGAAGGCCTGTTGGATCTCAGATATCTTGGAATAATTAATAAGTTTTGTTTGGATCCTCTGAGGCCCTCAAGGATTAACTTCTGGAAATGTCTAATTTTCCAGGCATCTTGTTCACCATTTGGATCCCATTCAGGATGGGTTCTAGGAATTCGCTTGTGCTCCAGATGGATAATTACATTTGCTCCTAGTTTGTGCTGCGGGGGCATGGGTGAGATGTAGGTCATCCCTCAAATGTCAGGCTGCTTTTAGGACAGTCTCCTCACTGGAAGTGAAAGTTCAGTTAAGAAATAGCATAGTGTCTTTCTAGGTGAGATCAAACACCTGATGTAAGTTATGAAACTCCTCAATATATTTATCTGGATCTTTCAAAATCCTCCTTAAATCTATCTTTATCTCTTTTAAGTTTTGGAGGGAGAAATGGATACTTACTTTAATTGTTCCAAATTCTCCCCTGGGGAAATTTCCCAGAGAGATAGCATATTTGACCTGCTCTTTATGGCAGATGGGGAAAAGCCAGGGTATGGAAGACAGAGGAACTGCTGGTGATGTTCAGCAGGAGGCGGAAATTTCTGGGGTCCTTCTGGTTCCTCTTCCTCAGTAAGTGATTTCTTAAGGTCTTCTGTCATGACAGTGATTACAACTGAGTCTAATCTGCACTATTGGCATAGTTTGGGGTTTTCTCTTAAAGCAAAGAAAGTGTGAATACAGGGAAATTCAGGTGACTTTTCTTCTATTTTGCAAAACATGTTTAACTGTAAAATAGTATTAAAATTTATACTTTCCTTTGGTGGCCAAAAGTCTCCATCAGAGAGTTTGTATTGAGGCCAGACCTGGCAGCAGAAGAAAATGAGATGCTTTTTCTTGAGCATCTGTGGCTAACCTTATCTACATTTTTTTCAGTAGGCAGGCTAGTGGTGAACCTGGCATAACTGTTAAGACCAAAGCTCCCATCTCTCAGTCACGGCCTGTGCAGGGAGGGCATAGAAAACCTTCGGAATAAAAAGTCTGAAAAAGAAATATGAAGAAATAAACCATGCTAAGAAAAATAAGTCAATCTCCAAAAACCAAAGACCAAATGTTTTGTCTGATAAGTGGATGCTGATACTTAACAGGGGTAGGGGGTTGTGTACAGGAAGAATGGAGAAACGTTGGATTATGTAGAAGGAAATGAACAGAGGGGAGGGGAGGGAATGGGAGAAGGACAGATGGTGGAATGAGATGGACGTCCTTACCCTATGTACGTGTATGACTATACAAATGATTGTGACTACAGCGTGTACAGCCAGAGAAATGAAAGGTTGTACTCCATTTGTGTACAGTGAATCAAAATGCATTCTGCTGTCATGTGTAACCAAATAGAACAAACAATAATAAAAAAAAAAAAAGCAAAAGACGCAGGAAAATATTTTTCAAAGCAGAGGCATGATGGGTGGAAAATGTGACGAAGGGAAAAGCCCTCCAATGCTCTATTTATAGTGAAACGCACCAAGGGAGTTTACTGTGAGGAGGGTTCTTCAAGGTAAGCAAGAAGCGAAAAACTGTGGGGATTGGCCTGGTTGGAGACTTGCACAGTAATTCTTCCTCCTCCAGGCAGCTGGCGCCACAAGGTTAGTAAGGTTAGCTGGGGTGCGGCTATCTCTTCTACCCAAGGCTAGCAGGCATCTAAATTCAAAGCCATTGAACTCCTAAATTCCTTGCCAGGCGTGGAAGCAACCCCATTAACAGGGACCACTTGCAAATGGGCGTGTCTTTCTATACCTTTGCATGGAAAGATTCCCAGATGCGGCATCAAGCTGTCCAAGGCTATGCAGTTCAAAGCCATAATTGATTTGCTGCTCCCGACACCCATCTGAGTAGAAGAAAACAGAACTCTGGTGCACAGGCCAGAGTTGTTAGGGACATTTCCCTAAAATGAGCTTCAGACAGTCAGGCAAACCAGTCTCTCACTACCTGGTTCTGCTGGATTTATTGCTGTCTTACTGGAAAGAATGAACAGGTGCCGCATGCCAAAGACCCTGGAGATTTCAGACTCAGCAGCTATGACTGATCTCCTCCTGCCACTATTAAACTTCCAAATGCGATGACCCATGAAAAAAGAATCACCTATGGTGGGATGTATTCCTCTGCTCCACATGTCTATGTGATTACGTAGTTTGGTCTGTTAAAATCATACCTCATTTATACAGGATATGAGGAGATTATGGAGAATTAGAGTCATTAGGGATGGGGCTGGAATTGCTAGTTTATGCTTGCTGTGGGCTAGAGGAATCTTCAGAGGGTTAGGAGGACATCTAGTTGTTGTTAGACACTTAATGCCCTTTCCTCAGAGGACTTTATGGAAGAGGTGAATTGAAAAAGAGTGTGGATATAAGTCTCCCTCATTGCAGCCAAAGAAACTGGGGGAGAACACAGCAGCACAGAAACAACAATGGGGAAAGTTCCCGCAGTCTACAAGGTCTTCATATGTGTACCAAGAAAACCCAGGCATTGCCTTACAAAATACTCCATGTAAAATGTCCCTCTCTCTATGGCCAGAGCCTGATGGGTGAGAGAAGGGATGTGCTCAGGAGGAGGGAGCACAGGAGAGTGTAGTTTGGCTCATACAGAGGTGGGTGTTCCTAGGGCATCCGCTCAGCACCACTTGATGGACCAGTTACCATAAGTACTCTACTGGGCTGTCAGGAGAGGAAGTTGGGTGATAAATCTTTGAGATTCACTAGGGAGTGGCCCCAGCCAGAATCTTGCAGTTGTTTCACCCCTTTGTTCCTCTCTATGTGCAAACTGGGATTAGGGTCGCTGTCTACTGAAGCCAGACATGTTCTGAGCCTGAATAGCACAGTGAGAAACAGCTTTTGGCAGAACTCAGCACACCTGATTCACAGTGATACCGCTGTTTATCGGTGATGAGTTCTGCTTTCTCAGATGTTGAAGTATAACGTCAGAGAAGCACGCCAAGGCAAGCATATTTAGCAGGTTTTATTTAAAGGTAATAATACAGACTTCTCCCAGGAGGGAGAAGGGGGCCGTGGCTGATGTTCTAGAATCCCAAGAAGTGAGTGTGCCCTGCATCTTTTGTAGATTAGGGTCTCCTTTGTTCTCCTGTTCTTTTCCCCTTTTCTCTTTCCTCCCTGCCTATGTGACCAGACCCAGGAGATGCCATGAGATGGTGTCAGGCAGATGTGAGGTGCAGAGGGACTTACCTCCATCCCAGGTGAGTCCCAGGTGGACACTGGTCTGGGAAATCAGGATCAGGTCCTCCTTCCCATAATGTTGAAGATCAGACACCCAAGAAATGCCAAGGCCAAGTGTAGAAAGCAAGTTTTAAGGGACGTAACAGAAATAGACTTATCAAGAGAAAAGGGGACCTGTAGCTGGTATCTGTGGGAGGGGGTGTGGCTTGCCCCTTTTAGATCTCAGGTTTCCTTTCCTTCCCCCTCTCCTCTTATCTGGCCTGTGTGACCCAAAGGCAGGAAAAGGGTGACCCAGGGAGTACCTCTCTATTCTCCATTCCTTCCCAAAAGGCAGGAAAAGAGCCAGTGGGTACTCATTAGCAACTCCTTGTGCTGGGAGAAATGATTCCCCAGGGGTGTTGGTGACCCACTGAGAGGGCAAAGTGCTGTGGAGGTGTTTGCATTCCCTTTCCTTTCCTTTGATAATTAGCTCCCAATCTTCAAATCCAACCATCCACTATCTACACTGAATTCCTGTCCTTTGCCACTGTCTCACTTATATTCAGTGAATCCACAAGTTTGTGGAAACTTTAGCAAAATGGATGTATGGATACAATATGCATTTTCTATTTAGTTTTTTTGAAAAATACAAAGGTCTAAAACACTGGATTCCAAAATACGCATTGTGGTAGATTTCCCTAAATATTTTATCCAAATACAGAAAAAGGGAAAATACAGTAATACATTTCCATCATTGTATCCCTAGGGATAGCCAGAACATACAAACATCTTTACAACATACAAATATCTTTAATCATAATATTTATGGTAATTTTCTATTATATTTATGATACATTATTTCTTAAAATGTTACTAATATAAATTTTATTATTCAACCAATGCAGTCAATATATAACTGTAGGTTTTGCATCCAAGGATTGAACAATTGTAGATGAAAAAATTTACACAGTTGTGTCTATACTGAACATATCAGAGCTTTATTATTAGTATTTAAACCATAAGTTGTTAACAATTTCTAAAATAGCACTTGCATTGTATTAGGTATTATAAGTCATCTAGAGGTGATGTAAAACCTATGGGAGGATATGTATAGGTTATATGTAAATACCATGCCATTTTATGTAAGAGGTTTGAGAATGAATGAATTTTCACATCTGTATTGAGAAAGTTCTGGAATCAATCCCCCCACACCACTGAGGCACAACTGTGGGTCCCATCTGTCTTAGCAGAGCACTGTACCTGATCTCTAAGTTGCCAAATGCATGCATATCGGTTGCTCCTGTAATATACAAGTGCAAGAAGGATGCTTTCTGAGCTACTGGGAATGATCCCTTTCAGAACTTCTTTCATGTTAATCGGGAAACACAAGCTAAAATTATCATTGACACACCTCAAAGACACTATCCTCTACAGTGTCCTCCAAAATAGTTTTTGCAGTAAACCTAAACAGAATAATGATAGTGCAGATGATAGAGCCAGGTCACATATGATGTAATTTAATTTTGTGTGACCCTGAAGTCAAAATCCTCTGAGCTTCAATTTTCTGACCTACAAATATTCTTTCCTTTTCTGAGTAATTACATGAATTCAAGTATGCAAGAACCTTATATATATATATATATATATATATATATATAAATATATAATATATATAATATATATATATATATTGTTAGCTTAACAATATATAATATTATATATATATAATCATCATCCTCATTAGGGAAATCAACTTTTGAAGAAATTAAATAACTCTTAAGGTTTGGATCTGAAATATTTGCCAGAGACTCATGTGTTGAAGGCTTTGTCCCCAGCTGATGACGCTAGGAGAAGGAAGTGGTAAAAAGTTTAGTTGGTGAGACTTTGAGAAGAGGCCTTTGATGGCATTTTCTATCCTGTGCCATGGTGTTTGCCTTTTCTCTCTCTGTCTCTGTCTCTCTCTCTGTCCTTCCCAGTGACCAGGAGGTGAGGAGCTGTCTTTATCACATGCTCCCACTATGTTGTATTTACACCGAAAAGACCTAAATTGATGGGGTCAAGTGATCACATACTGAAACTTCTGAAACATTGAGTCAAAATAACTCTTCCCTCCATTTAGTTGTTTGTCACAGGTATTTTATTACAGCAATGAAAAACAAACATAGTAGTATGTAAAAAAAACTATAAATTGTTAGAATGTTTAGCAAATATGCATAAAGTGAAATATGGCACTGAAGACAAAAATATACACAAGAGTAAACTTTGTTTGTAACAAAGTCTTTAATGTCCTAGAACTGAAAAGAATTCTTAAATATTAAATCAAAACGTTAACTTTTAGCTTAGGATGTAGCTCTGTGATAGAGCTCTTGCTTAGCATGTGGGAAGACAAGAAAGGGAAAAAAAAAGAAAAAGAGAAAGAAAGGAGAAGAAAGGAAGAAAGAAAGAGAAAGAGAAAAATCTAATCTAATCTGCTTCAATCCCAAAACTCTATTAAAAGGACAATGTTTCTATGACAATTCATTTCAAAAAAATAAAAAGTCACTAACCAAGCCCAGAATTTAAACAGTACCATTTTTCTTTTTTTAATTATTAATCTTTATTAACTTAATTTTTAAGGAGCAAAAAATATGCCATATGAATATGGATTGCTTATTAAATTCCTAACAATACATAGTAATGTGTCAACCCCTCATTAGATCTTACCCCTAGGGCAATGGAATAAGGGCTGATGAATATTTTCCTACATAGGTGGCTGGACACCCCATAGATTAAGCTTATAAAGAGGAACAAGGCACAACTCCCCTCCTCTCCTGGCAGAGTTGCCTTGGAAATGTAATGGCCTTGAGTCTTAATTTCAATTCATTGGCATGTAAATAAAATCCCTCCTGGAGAGAGAGTCCCCTGTCTCCCAGCCTTTAAAAGCTTGAGTTTCCTTTAACTTCTGAACTAATTTGACATGTAAATACTTATGAAGATAACTCACTTACTCTCCATGCACCTCCAGTACCTCCAGTTCAGAATCTGAACGTTTGACCCTCTCCTCGAAGTAAGAGAAAGTCAATTGCCCCTTTGGATTAGAGCAATTAACTAGACAAGATAGTAGTAGATATTTAATTCAAGTGATATAAAGGATCAGAAATCTAGGGATTTTTCCAGGACAGTGAAGAATTTAGAGTGGTTATATTCCTACACTGTTTTGTTAAGCTGATTTGAAAAGTTAAATAAATTGGAACTATTAAGAGCATACTGTAAGGAAACAGAACCAAAAAACCTTTTTTTGTTTGACTAATTTAAATAAGAAATATCTTATTGTTTAAACAAAAATTTATACTTTGAGTTATTTAAAATTTTTAAAACTTATTTTAACTGACATGTAGAACAAAATTTTACATATTAATGGAATATAGTATATATATGTATATATACAATGTTTATGTGTATACATACACATATATACTTATATATGTATACATGTAGTATATGTGTATATATGTATATATACAATATATATCATATTTACATGTGTATAAACAATGTATATATACAATACTGTATGTATATGTATTATATATATTATATTGCATAACATTTCAATCAGGTTAAACATGTATCTCCTCAAACATTTATAATTTCTATATGGTAAAAATTTTGAAAGTGCTTTCTTCTCTCTTTTTATAGAGTACGTTAATGTCTATAGTCATTCTCCTGTGCAACAGCCCAGTAGAATTTCTAGTTTCTATCGATTGTAACTTAGCATACATTTGAGCTCCAATGTTATATCTAATTTCTAAACCTAGTTTTGCAACCCTGTTTTTAAGTCAAACACTTGTACGTAAATGTGCATGTTTATCACTGCAGCTTTTTCCTTGCCTAATGCAAAGCCTTGGCATAGACTTTCCTACATCTTCCACATCAAGAGGTGAACATGTATTTAGGTATGAATGACTTTAGTACTGAAGGAGGTAAACAAGAAGGATAGTACTGTGGCATTAGAATTGACCATAAAGATGGATGCTGATTGTAAAGTTGCAAAATGGAGTAAGACAGGAAGGCTGGTAGGCATTCCTTAGTCTTGGCAAAAGACAAGTTACATTATGAAATGATAGGTGCTCCCACACGGTATAGGACAGTATGCTAGGTGGACTTGGACTGACCCAGTCCTACTCCTCCTACTCCTAGTTTCAAGAATAGCTGTAAAATATGTTGGGAATATATCCTGAGACAGCTACTGCCTGAACTGTGTTCTTCTCACCTCTGGAAGCAAGATGTCTTTCAAATTTTCAGCCCAAGGAATCATATTCTCCTGAGGTGTATAAACCAGGATGGGCGGCCTTTCCATTCTCCCAGGTAACTTTCTTGAGCCTTGCAAAAAGCAACTCCAGTGAAGCCTAGACTTCTTTTTTTCCTTGTACCTGTATATCTGTTCCACAACGGAGATTACTACAGATCATTCAATAACAAGTCAAATCTGCAGATCTATCACGGGTAGTAGACAGGTGTTTGATTAGAGAGATTTCTCGTTCTGAAGAGGTTGATGGGAAAGAACAACTATAGCACTTGAGCAGCTGGGTACCATGTCGCGCTCCCTGCCCGCAGAGAGACACGACACCTGGTTCTTTTCAGCCCTTTTATTGCGCGCACCCCCATCCTCTCAGTTCTTCCTTTGTTCCTCCTTTTGAGGAACTTACACTCCAATATATACAGTACTTGTAACCAATCAGCATTTTCGCACGAGGGGAGAGCATTAACATATACAGGCAGCAAAGGCAGGCATATAGTGGACCTGCACTGTCCATCAGGGAGCTCAGCCAATCCCTGGAACTTCCTCAAAATAATGTCAGTTGTTTATGCAAAAGTTAACTGCTCTGGCTCACTGCCAGGCGCCATCTTAGCCTTGCCACACCTAGGGCCAGGGGTCCGGCCGAAACCCCGACAGTACCAGGCAATTGGTCCCAATCAGGTTTCAGAAACAGGGAGTATTAGAATGAAATGATTTGAGAAGGATTTGATACAAATCCTTAGGTACAAGTCAAGCACTCCATTCATGCCATGGTGCACAAGTTTAGACTTGGATGAAAAGTAAGGGTGAATTAATACTAAGAGTGAGAAAGTGGGTCTAATGTCGAATTCCTTAAGTATCTCTGGGTAATGCAGGAGAATTTTAGGTCCTAGACAGTATGTAAAATAGGTGTTAGAGAGCAAGTGATGTCAGATATTATAAAGGCAGGGATTGTTAGTATTCTACTTTGTTTAGTATTTTATTTGCTGCTGTATCTCCTTTCCCTAGAGTTTGAATTCAGATAATCACTTAACAGATACATGCTTCATATGGAATGAATGAATAAACCGAAGGGTAGAAGAATTCCTCAGCTAAAGAATAAAGCATGTCTTGACACAAGTTCCAGCTTCTAATGATAAATCTTCTAATGATAAATCAAAATAGTCCCACCGTGCACAGTAATGCATAATAACATAGGTCAAAGGCCATAAATATGCATTTGGTATATTGAATAATTATCATTTTTGTATCTACAACAAAGTGCAAAACTAAAAGTATTCTAAAATGCCTTATATTTATAAATACAAGTCATTAAACTTTGTATAGTATAAATCAGTGCCATGTACATTATTTTACTTTTATTATTTTAATATGAACATCACAAAGAAAAAGCAATCAGGAATTATAATACAATTCTCTATGACAATGATAATCATTTTATTAACTTGCCTAAATTTACAGGTGAAATAACAACTCAGATTTGTAGAAGCAATGTCTTGACTTAAAGAATCACTAGTTACTAAAGGAACTACCTAGAAAGATATTTCTCTTATGAAAGAAAATTACTTTTAGGAAGTCTGTCATTTTGACACAGTAATATTTTTTCAAAGTAATTCATTCATTCTCGAACATATCTAGTATTCTATCATCAATATTTATTCTCATGTAAAGAATAAAAAAGAAATACATGCAAGCCACTTTTTGTTATTATACTTACCTATCTAACTTCAAGCAACAAAAAGGTAGGAATATGACTTCAACAAAACAAATCACTTGAGCAGTTTTGTTCAGTTCCAGGATAATGATCAACTCAGTTAATTTACTGCAAAAAGTCCATTAGGCTGGTTGATGTTCTATAACAAAATTAAGTAGCAGGCAGACTGACTAAAGTTTTCTAGTTTTAATGTTCTTATTTTATTTGTTATAAAAGTGGTTCTACTCTACCCATCAAATCAAGGACAAATATTATTTACATTTGTAAAAGAAAACAACAAAAAATCTTTACCTCTTTTGTTGGTTTCAATTTTTTCTATGACAGAAAATCCTGTTGTAATGGATTGTACATTATCTAATATAGAAACAGGTTTCTAATTTTAGGAGAATTAATATTTTAATCATTGGCCCAACACTTGTTTTTTAGATTTCTTTTTTTCCTCCTTTTTAAATTTGTTCTACTCAGTTATACAGAAGAGCAGAATGCATTTCAATTCATGGTACACAAATGGAACACAATTTTTTCATTTCTCTGGTTATACGAAATGTAGAATCACACCATTTGTGCAATCATATATGTACATAGGGTAATGATGTCCATCTCATTCCACTGTCTTTCCTACCCGGTGCCATCTCCCCTCCTCTTTATTTCCCTCTGCTCAATCCAAAGTTAACCCAACACTTTTATAGGTGTGTCACTGGTTAAGTAAATAAGCTGAGTGATAGGGCAAGTGTAGATTAAAACAGATTGTATTGTGATGCCTCCTGCTTCACTCTACTTGCTAAGGATTGCTTTGACTATTCTGGGTCTCTTATTTTTCCAAATGGATTTCATGATTTTTTTTTTTTTTTTTTTAGTTCCATGAAGAATGTCACTGGAATTTTAATAGGAATTGCATTAAATTAACACTTTTGGTAGCATTAACACTTTTGGTAGCATGACCATTTTGACAATATTAATTCCTCTTATCCAAGAGCATGGGAGATCTCTCTATCTTCTAAAGTCTTCTTTACTTTCTTTCTTTAGTGTTCTGTAATTTTCATTGTAGAGGTCTTTCACCTCTTTTGTTAGATTGACTCCCAAGTAATTTTTTTTGAGGCTATTGTGAATGGGGTAGTTTCCTAATTTCTCTTACAATGAATTCATCACTGAAGTATAGAAATGCATTTGATTTATAGGTCTAAACTATACTATGCAGCAATAGTAACAAAAACAATGTAGACAAAATAGACATGTAGACCAGTGTTTCATTGTAGAAACACAGAGACAACCCCACATAAATTTGGTTATCTCATACCACATAAACC
The DNA here is from genome assembly GCF_902686445.1 of Sciurus carolinensis. NCBI lineage: Eukaryota > Metazoa > Chordata > Mammalia > Rodentia > Sciuridae > Sciurus > Sciurus carolinensis. The sequence goes on from NC_062224.1 coordinate 97,026,049, forward strand.
CACATAAATATGGTAATCTCAAAGGTACCAAAAACATACATTGGAGAACAGATTGTCTATTCAACAAATGACTCTGGGAAAACTGGAAATCCATATGTAGCACAATGAAATTAAACTTCTCTCACCCTGCACAAAATCAACTCAAAGTGGATCAAAGACTTAGGCACTAGAACAGAGACCCTGAGCCTAATAGAAGAAAAAGTAAGCCCAAATCTTGATCATGTTAGCTTAGGACCCAACTTCTTTAATAAGACTTTTAAGGTGCAAGAATTAAAATCAAGAATTAATAGTGGGATGGATTCAAATGAAAAAGCTTCTTCTCAACAAAATAAATAATCAATAACATTAAGAGAAACCCTACAGAATGGGAGAAAATCTTTACCACATGCACCTCAAATACAGCACTAATCTCCAGGATATATAAAGAACTCAAAAAACTTAATACAAAAACAAACAAACAAAAACTCCAATCAATAAATGAGCTAAGGAGCTGAGCAGACACTTCACAGAAGAAGAAATACAATCAATCAACAAACATGAAAAAATGTTCATCATCTCTAGTAATTAGGAAAATGCAAACTAAAAATACTCTAGGATTTCATCTCACTCCAGTCAGAATGGCAATTATCAAAAATACAAGCAATAATAAGTGTTGGCGAGGATGTGGGTAAAAGGTACATTCATACATTGCTGGTGGGACTGCAAATTGGTACATCCACTCTGAAAAGCAATATGAAGATTCCTCAGAAAGCTTGGAATGGAACCACCCTTTGACCCAGCTATCCCACTCCTTGGTTTATACACAAAGGACTTAAAATCAGCATAATACAGTGATGCAGCCATATCAACGTTTATAGCAGCTCAATTCACAATAACTAAATTATGGAACCAACCTAGATGTCCTTCAACAGATGAATGGATAATGAAAATGGGGTATAAATACACAATGGAATTTTACTCAGTCTTAAAGAAGAATGAAATTATGGAGGTAAATGGATGGAGCTGGAGAATATCATGCTAAGTGAAATAAGCCAATCCCCAAACACCAAAGGCTGAATGTTTCCTCTGATAAGCAGATGCTGATTCATAATGGGGGAGCATAGGAAAGAATGAAGGAACTTAATTGTGCAGAGGGAAGTGAGGGGAGGATTGGGTGTGTGGGGGTGGGAAGGAAGATGGAATGAGACTGACATTATTACCCTATGTACATGTATGATTACACTGCTGATGTTACTCTGCACCATGTACAGCCAGAGGAATGAGAATTTGTGCTCCATTTGTGTTCAATAGGTCAAAATGCATTCTACTGCCATGTATAACTAGTTAGAATAAATTAAAAAAAAAAAAAAGATTGCAGGAAAACTTCCTGGTACTGGTATAAAAACAGACACATAGACCAATGGTACAGACTAAAAGGCACAGAGACAAATCCACACAGATAGAGTCACTGATCCTTGACAAAGATACCAAAAATATACATTGGACAAAAAGACAGCCTTTTTAACAAATGGTGTTGGGAAAACTGGTTATTCATAGATAGAATGAGATCAGCATCTTATCTCTCACTCTGTACAAAAGTAAATTCAAAATGGGTCAAAGATCTAGGAATTAAACCAGAAACTATGCAACTCCTAGAAATAAAGTAGATTCAACACCCCAGCCTACAGGCACAAGCAATTATTTCTCAACAAGATCCATAAAGATCAGGAAACAATGCCAAGATTTAATAAATATGATGGCATCAAATTAAAAAGCTCCTGTACAGCAAAGGAAACAATTAAGAATGTGAAGAGACGAAATGCAGAATGCTAGAAAAATTTGCTAGCTGTGTTCTGACAGGGGATTAATATCTAGAATATATAACAAATTCAAAAAGTTTAACATAAAAAAAGCCCAATTAATAAATGGGCAAATGAATTAAACAGTCATTTCTTAAAAGAAGAAATACAAATGATCAACAATTATATTAAAAAAAATTCAACATCTTTAGCAAATAGGAAAATGCAAATCAAAACTAAGTTGAGATTTCATCTCACTCCAGTCAGAAGGGCAGCTATCAAGAACACAAACAACAACAAATTGTGGAAAGGATGTGGAGAAAAAGGAACACTTTTACAATGTTAGTCAGGTTATAAATTAGTACAACCACTGTGGAAATGACTATGGAAGTTCCTCAAAAGACTAGTCATGGAAACACCATATGACCCAACTATACCACTCCTCGGTATTTATCCTAAAGAATTATAGTCATCATACTAAAATGATATATGCGTACCCATGTTTATAGCAGCACAATTCACAGTAACCAAACTATGGAACCAGCCTAGTGTCCATCAAAGGATGAATGGATAAGGAAAATGTTTTATATATACACAATGGAGTTTTATTCAGCTATAAAAAATAAAATTATGTCACTTGCATGAAAATGAATGGAACTTATAAACATCGTTAAGAGAAATAAACCAAACTAGGTAGGTCAAGGATCATATGTTTTAACTAATATATGGAATCTAGAGAGGAAAATGGAAACAAAGGTTGGGGATTCTTGGGAAAAGATCTCTCTCAAAGGGAGATCAGCAGAAATAGAGGAAAGAAACCAGGGGAGGAAGGAGAAGAGGGAAAGTTGAAATACTGGGGAGCATTGGCCAAATTATATTGTCATATTGTGTGCAACAATATGCAACAACAAATCTCACCATTATGCACAACTATAATGGACCAATAAAAAAATGTATCAAATAAGGTTACAGGAAGTTTATAGTTCCTGGATTTGATTTTGTACTCTGCCATGTAGAAACATATATTCCTATTCATTTATTTCTTAGTTTATTTTAGTCTCAAATTGAGATACCACTTTTTTTCTGGCTACTGTAAACACTAAATAATGCCAATAGAAGCTTCTACTATTATTACTTTTATGGTGACATCCTTTATGCCATAAAAAATTGATGATTTATTATATTTATGTCATTTCCTTTCCAAAACATATCTATCTCATTAATTTATTTTTGTTATTTGTCTGTAGTTCCATCAGTTATCTGTGTTCAAACTCAGATTTACCTTTAAAGCCTCTTATGAATGAAGACAAATCATTTGACTCTGTGACCCTGCTAACTCTCTCATCTTACTTCCTCATGCATTGTCACTACTTGTATTCATAGTATGTCACTATGCATTTATCTATACCTTGCCTCCTGACATTTTTCTAATGTTATTAAAATCCTTTCCCTATGGTGGCTTGTTTTAGTTGTCGTGAAAAGTGTTTTCCTAATCCCCTGATTCTTCCTGTCCTAAACTTTCCCTACCTGACACTACCCAATAAATTATCTACAAAATATTGCTTCAGTATTTTAAATCTCATAGAAGGTAGTTTCAAGCTACATTCTCTATATGTCTCCAGTAGTCATAGTATGTATTATATGTACCCAAATCAATTTTATCATTAAATAATTAATTAAATAATTAGAATAATAATAATTTTAATCTGAATCCCTTAAACTAATTGTGTTTTTAACTTCCAAAAGACTCTCTGCATGATGGATCACTCTACTTTGTTTTATAGATAATTACATAGCTTTCTAATTTGCTAGATTTTAAGCTACTTGAAGTCAAAGTGCATATGAACATCACCTATCTCCCTTAATAAACATTTCTTACATGAATCAGATATTCTAAATTTTCATTTCATCTAATGGAACACTTTTACTTATTTTCCTCGTTAGTTGTATTTACGTGGTTACCTTCTATTTTACATATTAAAGAGTAGTCATAAAATAATGTTATAAAAATAAACTAATGCTTGTGATGATCTATATTCAGTCTGTTTCATACACACTTACCCATCAGGGACCATTTTGGAGGATTAGAGGCAGAGTCTTCTGAAACACTGTTTCCTAGGGGCTTAAACTAGTGGAAAAAAGCAGACAGAGTAAGAATACAAGGCTAACAAGCAATATTTCCACATAATGATGGGTGGGAAGAAAAGTAGTCCCACATGAGAAAAAAAGTAAATGTTTTCTGCATTGTGAAGAAAGTTTCATCAAGAAGGTAGTATTTGAGCTTAACACGAGGGGACAGACATAATCATCGTGTGGACTAGAGTTATTTGGCGAAGGTCCTGAGATAGTCTTCTGGCAATTTTAAATAGCTTACAGGTCAAACTCAGTAGGTCAAGGGTCATATGTTTTTGCTAATGTATGGAATCTAGGAAGGAAAATGGAAAAGAAAGATTTCCACAATTGTGGGTGGCAAGCAGTCAGGTTGGAGAGGTTCTCCAAGATCCCAAGGAGAAATGTTCAGGAAAAGTCATGGTTAACTTATAAAAAGATGATTATACTGGCTAATATGTTTAATCTGCAGTTCAAGAAACAGGTTAAAGCTGGTGTATATTTTACTATCATTTTATATTTTTTAAAGTGTCTTTATCTATATTTCCTCATCTATGTACTCATAATGTGAGGGTTAGAATCCAATTTTTCTAATGCTGCATTCTCTTCTACTGAGTGAGGAAAAGATGAGGTAGTAAAGAAAGTTTCAAAAATATTATATTTTCAACTTTCAGAAAAAGCACAGCGCCTTAGGTAATGAACTTATTTCAATGACATTGCCCTTCCACTGGCCTTGTTAGTGTTTTATGTTCATGTTTTCCTTGCATTAACGTGAGTGCATTGGAGGTAGGAGAATGAAATGAGTGTGAGGCTGCTTTGATTTGATCATTTTCTCAGTTTGGTTCTGTTCCTCATGCTCTGCACTTCTGTATTTATGGGCTGGCCTGTATCTTGTCCCTACTCGATCCATATCTCAAACCTGGGTTAAAAAAGTCGGAAATGATTTTTCACAGTTCATGGGTTAGACAAATATGTGGTAGATAAGTTTTCACAATGAGTCAAGGAACACACTTCTTAGGAAGCTGTCAGATATTCTCTAAGGAAAATATAGTGCAGAATTATGAAAACTGAAAAATTATGATACTCTGTGGAATTTTTTAGGTTATTTTTTCTCTAGGAGTAATGTTGAAATATGAAATAATTTAAAAATTTGAAGAAAAAGATATAAGAATATCCTAATTTATCCTTCTTCTTTCTGCAAATGAAAGATTATGGGTCTTTTAAGTTTGGGGACAAATGATGCTATGTCATTAAAATTTTGGCATAAATTTGGATTTTGCTCATATGTTTGTATAGACACTGAAGTGAGATAGTTAAAAGGTGAGAAATACACTATGTGCGGAAAAAAATCATTGGTTGTTGGTTATTTACATATTAGACAAGAAGCAGAAAAATAATATTTCCTCTCCATCCCCAGAAAATATTAAATTTGTACATTATCACACCTACTTAGTATACATTGGAAATTGTGGATTTGGGAGGCAAGTGAATATTAACTGATTAAAAAAGTGTTTATAAAATAAGAAAATATTCTAGTGTCACAAATCCATGGAGCATAACTTTTAAGAATTTTCTAGGAAGCATGTATAAGCAGTTTTGAATTTTTATTCTAAAATACATAAATTATCACTCTAATCTATCACTCCACCCTGTGTATGCTCACCTGAGCCCAGTTACTATTTGAGTTCTAGACACTCTTTAAACCTGTCTGACCTGTCTGTCACATCACTTTAGTGGCTTAATTGGTGAGGTCATGCCTGAATACTTTTTTGCCCGGATCATGAGCCCACATTTCCTAATACTTTAATTTAGCTTCTCATGTTAATTCATCATTTGAGATACAAAGCACAGCGGGGTTACTCTCTCTAGGTAAGCTTTTATAGAAATAATTGTGAGCTGACTAGTCATGACCTTGGCTTTATCTATGCTCAATTTTTGATCTAAAACTTCAGTGAACATCAATTTTGAAACCATTTCCAAGTACACTGAGAAATAGTGTTTGAAGCTTGGGACCATAAATTCTCTGTTAGATATTTCCCTGTTCAGGGTAGATTGAGTAGGATTAAAGGGAGCAGTCATGCACTCAGGGTTAAATAAAAAAGGTATTACACTTGAATGGTAATTTAGGTAGGATGGATGTTTTTCACATTACAGGCACAGGGGTAAAGCATGGCAGGAAACTATTCAGTAGGGAAGATAAAGGGAAATGATGCTTTAAGCCTCCCTGACCCACAAACAGAAAGAAAAGCCATTATTAACTGAAACCAGGAGCAAGTATAAGGCAGAGGACAAACAATCATGCTATGAATCACCCAAGTAAGGTAGCTGCAGTCTGCTTTCACTGGATACTAAACCAGTGATGATGACTCTGATTTCCTGACTTAGTTAAGTAATTAATAAGGATGATTAAAGTAGGGTTTAAAATAACATTTATCACTCACAGAGCTAATCAGGAAATGTAAATTAAAACCAGTATGAGATATAGTTTGTATACATCAGATTACAAAAAATCAAAAACTACCAAATTTCAGGATATGTTGGCAAAATATTTGTTTAGCATTATAAAAATATCCAATATTTCTTGCTTTGGAATTTTAAAAATGGCATTATTCCATAGAAGAGTGTTTACATTAGTATAATTCATGACAAAAGAAAAGAAAAATGTCCAAATGTTAATAAGATGGATATTTGGTGAAGGATTAATGGCAAATAAGTAGTGGCATTTATTAGTACAGCTTCTCTTATTATAACAGGAAATACCTGAGATTAACTAGTATTAGGAAGAAGTTTATTTAGTTCACAGTTCTGGAGACTTAAAGTCCAAAATTGGGAGAACTCTGTTAAGGGTCTGGGAGTAAACAGATGGCATTAAAAAGTAGAGTCCCTGGAAGAGGAAGAGATCACATACCCAACAGGAAGCTAGAGGGTGATTCAGGGGTCAGACTCATTTTTAACTGTTCACTCTCGAAAGAGGTCCAGGATACCCCACTTGCTACCTTAATCCCTTCTGAGGGCAACTCCCCAACTGACCTATGGGTCTCCCCCTAATCCCACTGCTTAAACTCTCAGCATCACCACACTAGGGACCAAGCTCCAAGAACTCTGGAGACACACTCAAACCATGTTCCAACCATTGCATAATGTTTATGTATTGCTATATCTTAATATGCCACAGAGAACATAACTAATCTGCCACAGCATACTTAAATACTGCGTAATCACAGACGTGATTCTCAGGAGAAAACTTCAAAAACAAGCAAAACATTACAGTATATTTTTGTGAATGAATTTATAATAAATTCAAGGAATAGTAAATATAATATTACAAATAAAAGTACTGAGAATGGGATGGATGGGGTGTGGGGCTGCCATTGAGTAAGACTTAGGACTGACAAAATACTTCATAATGTGGGCATTCTTAAGAATGATGTGTTTGCTTTTTTTTTTTTTTAACATTTTGCTTTATAATTTACACAGCACTTTTTACATTGAAATTTCATAATAAAATTGTCTTAAGTGCCTCAGATTCAAAATATATGGGTGTTTTGGGTATTATTTTATAATAATAGCATTTGCCATGTGTCCTCTCCAGGATTATTGCAAGAGCAGACTCTCTGGTCATTTTATATTTGGTTTTGTTTGCCCTCATTTTGTCACTACTACTATTATCATCATTTTAGTGGATAAATTATTTAACATTATACATTTTTAAATTGGGGAAGTTTTCTATGCAAATTTTACAGAGAAAATATTTGTATGAAAAACAATAACTCCTGAACCTTCCTTATGCCATACACATAATAGGTGGATCCAAGACCTAAACCATAAACTTTAAAAAAGAAGATAGAAAACTATATTTGTAATCTGGAATTAGTGATAAACTTCTTTGAATTTTCCAGAAATACTAATAAAAATTTCGATTGATTTGCCATAATTTAAACATATGTAATGTATATTTACATGTAAATTTATACATTATGCAAGAACTTATAGGATGACCAACAAAAGGTTGGGAAATTACCAGGATCATTGAGATATCAGGGTAATGTAAAATGAAATAAAATTCCAAAAAGATACATTTACAAAATGCACCAAATGACTACAATTAACAGGAATGATAAATTCAAATGTTGGAAATGCTTGCTGACTAAAATATAAAACATTTGATTATTCTTAGTTTCTGATAAATTTAAACATATACTTTGAAAAATATTCTACTGGCATATAATAATGGACACATTCATGCAGTGTGAAAATATATAGGTATATAAATTTTAGTGATCAAGTCAGTCTCCATATCTTTAAACATTGTATTGGGGGGCTAGAAGTCTTCAAACTTCTCTCATTTAGTGCCTCATAAAGTATATAATGAATTTCTGTGAACTACGGTGACCCTACTGTGCTGTAAAATATTAGAACCTTTCTTTCTTTATAATGGTATTTGTAATCCAAACTCCCAGTTTCTGAAAGGTGAGGCCCTTGCCCAATAGTCTCTCTATTCCTTGTCTTCCTACCTTTGAGTAATCCTTTCATTTTGAGTGAGTATGAGAACTATGATTTCCTTCCAACCAAAAGAACAGCCAAGATGATGGAATGTCACTACTCTGCTGATGATTTGTTATGCTATCTAAGACTTTATTTGAGAAGACTGGTGCTGGATACTATATCTGCAGGTTTAATGCACTAAAGAGTCATTTGCAAAAATTCCATAATGAAAAGGAACTGTGGGCAGCCCCTAGCATCTGAGGATGGCTTGCAGCTCACAATTGGCAAAAAAACATGGGCCCTGGAATTCAGCTACAAGCAAGAGAAATTTTAGAGCCACGATGAATTCTGCCAAGAACCAAAACAGATTCTTCCACAATTGTGAAGAATATAGCCTGGATGACAGCTTGAGGGTAGCATTGTACAACCATTCCCTGGCTGGGGGACACGTCTTAGCTGGGCTTAGATTTCTGACTATAACTCAAAAGCTGTAAACAAAAAAAAAATGTTTTGTTTTAATCTACGGTGTTTGTGGTGATTTGTTATGCAGCACTAGAACACTTCTCTAGCACATCAAAATTGATCAAGGGTTAGTTGTTTAACATCATAATGCCTTGGATTTAATCATATTTGTGGGATTTTTGATCCATTGAAGTTATTTATATTTAAATAAATATTTATATAGAGCTCAGAGTAATTTTCTTTTAAGTGAGTCTCTTCAGTTTACCCCTAAATCTATTGACACATCAGTATAGATACAGGAGGATGTGAAAAATAGAGGCCAGTGATGCAGTCAACCACACCTGCCTTTGCTAGCCTTTGTGGTTAAGACTGGGGATAGAATCTGAGGTGTTAGGTGGAGGCTGAGAGAACCTACCAAAACAGTGTCAATAACCCATCCTCTGAGGCTGACTGGTAGACATGGCTGCAGATGGGAGTGATCTTTTTTAGTCTAAATGTCTGATAAACTTGTTCCTCTCTGCAGCTTATATTTTTTTCCCATAGTCTTATCAATCACCATGTCAACATATTACCTAAAATAAATTGAAACACATGCTCAAAGAAATTGGTTACTTCCTGTACTTATTCCTAAATATATTTCAATTACTTTATCTCTTTTAGGAGAAAGAATACTTGGAAGGAAAACTCTGGTGAAAACATTTGGTGTGGGTGATTTGTGGAGGAGGACTTTTGTTGTTACTTTTCAATATAATTACTGCACAGAGTGTGTGTAATGTGTGGAGATATTTGAAAAAAAGGAAGAAAGGAAAGAAGGAAGGAAGGCAAGGAGGGAGGGAAGTGGGAGGGAGGGGGTAGAATATTCCATTGCTATACTCTTCACAACTCTTCCTATTTAATAAATACTATATGAAAAAACAAACTTTATATAGATGATGACTTAACTTTGTGTTATAAGTTGAAATATGTTCTCAAAGACTTTGTAGTAGGCATATATTTACTACAATTGCTGAAATGATTACTCTAGACTCTGTAAGAAACCAGAGTTGCAATTTCACTAAAAGATTCTTAATGACAAAACATTTTCTGGTATTTGAAGCAATATAAGTGGAATGCACCATTTGAATAAACTCTAATGCACTGAAACATTTTAAAATAAAAAGTCACTCATTTCTTTTTCGCTTGTAACATGTTTACAAAGACTCACTGTTTGGAAAATTTTCAGATAGAGATTTTTGAGGATAGGAAGAAAACTATTTTATGTCTAATACTTCTTTATATAATGGAAACACTTTTTAGGAACTTATAATATATTTTTTCATTTATTTTTAAGTTTTTGGTTGTTAAATAAATATGCAATACCTATAAGGAAATAGACTTATATTTATTCAGAAACCATTGAAAAAATTTTAAATGGTCCTTAAAATTTCTCATCCTAATACAAACTGAAGTAGGAAAATTTCCTACTTCCACATGTATTTCAAAAGCATTGAATTCACCAATAGTGTAATATCACTGCTAAGATTGCTGTTTTTTTAGCTTTAAAAATTCTGGGAGACTTTTCTGTGTGATCAACTGCAATCCAATATGTGCAAAGGAGTTCTTATTAAGAAGGAATAAGGCATAGCAAAGCGTTTAGAATGACAGCTTTACTTAAAATTGTACATAAACATATAAAATAATGACCACATATAAGAAACTTTGTTAATAATAACCAGACTTACTTCTATATACTTGTTTAATAAATTCTCCAAATTGCCCTAAAATATTGATGAACTTTCTATTCAAAATTTATTATCTGCTGCTTGTGGTTTAAAGGAAGAGTTTTGCATCCCTCAGCTCTTTATAATCTGTACTATTTGCCTTTTGATATTTGTCATGCATCTTTTATAGCTAAGTCAACCTGCACACAATGCTTTGAAACCACATCATCTCTGAAATCTTCCTATATCTTCCATGCCTCTCCTGCCAAGAACTCCACTTCTACTCTTGTCTAGTCAACTACTTCAAACTAATTTCTCAAGATTCAGCTCAAATTTTACTTCCTCCTGATAATTAATTCTCTCTCATCCCTCCACAGGATCTGCTAAATGTCCTTGACAGATGTTTTCCTTCTCTTCTAACCTAACAGCATGTGAGCACCTCAGAGACAGCACCTCTCCCTTGAAAATAGATTATGTTCTTCTCTATTTTCTCAATGACTTTTAGTTCCTTGAAGGTTCTCCCAGGGCCATGCTCTTGGGTGATTTCAGAAAAATCAAGCCCATTAGCAAATTGCAATATATATTAGTATTATGATACTTTAAATAATGTTTGGATAAAGTTAAAAAAGATATCCAGTAGACTTTGCATGATGGTAAAGATTTTTGAATTGATGCATTAACTCTAAATAAATTATTAAAATTATCTACTCATATGTTCTTTGAAATGATAGACTAGGTTATTTCTATTTTATTTATTGGCAAATATATTTAAAACATTACCTGTATGTTGTTATATTTTAAGTAAAACTTTGCAAGTTTTTATTTTTCTTATGTTATTCTGTTTATTATTTTAGATTCAACTCACGTTTTAGACTTTATTTATTCACATTTGTCTTTTTATACTTCATTTTTTTTTTTTTTTGGCCAGGGGATATTTTCTCCTACATTTTAATTTTAAAAAAGATAATTATTGGATTTGAATTTATTTTGGTGTATGGGGGAGGAGTGCAAGGATTTCATTTTTTTTCTCTCTCATTTAATTTTCAACAAGTAAAATGTCAGATAATAGATGTCAATAAAAGATTAAAAGAATGTATGTAATCTAGTGGAAGGCACTAAATTGAGACAATAATCAGAACAATAATGATGCCATGTGATTGAATATATGAAATTTACATATGTGTTAATGTACTCACTCATAGAAGCTAAAAAAGTGATTTCACAGAAGTAGAGGTTATGAGAGTGATCTACTAATCTTTATAGAAATGCTAATTAACCTACTTTGATCATTACACATTGTACACATGTGTCAAATTATCACACTGCACTCCATAAATATTTACAATTATATCAATGAAAATTAGAGAAGACACACACTGAATAGGCTAGAATAAAACATAAATTTAATTGAATAAGGTGCTACATTAAAATTTGAACTTATGTAATCTGTACAAATTCATGATGATATGAATAGAAAGATCAGTACAGAAGTACCTGCATTTGTTATAGCAGAGAAAAACAAACTTCGAATCAATAAAACCTCCACCTTTTAAAATCAGAAAATTTCAAGCTAAATATTATTGTCATATAATAGTTTTGAAAATTACTAAAAGACAAATAAGAATTATGTATTTCAGTGTATCATCACTCTTTAATTCATATAACATGAATCTGATTCCAGCTTTCGGTCCTCTTTCCTTGTCTGCACGTGACACCCAACAGTTAAATCTAACTCTTCAGTGTTTCTTACAAATATTCCTTGATTACTATTCCCCAAAGACACTGCTCAAATTTATTTGCTTACTGTCTCTTACAAAAACTCTTATAAGAGTTTCCACTAAATTCTAATAGAGGAGACCTCATTTCCACCCTGACTAAAAATAAGGCAGCAACCTCCCTTCTGGGGCCAAGAAAATCAAGGGGGAACTATAGGAATGCCCTCTGCCTGTGAGTCATAATGTATTTCCCCCTTCCTCTAATGATGCTCCATATCAAACAGGAAGTCTGATGAAAACAGGGCATTTACATAAGACAGAGACTCATAGCACAGTATTCAAAGTGCCCACCAAGAACCACGGAAGTGCCAGCACTAGGAAAATCCACCAATGTAATACACACACAAAGGATGGTTTCCACCTCCAGTACAAACCAACAGCCGAGAATAATATTAAAAGAACACTATAGTCTGCTACTATAGTCTATCGAAATTCAAAATTTCAGTTCTATTAGGATATTTGGTTTTTTAAAACTGAGCTCTCATAGTTATTAGAACTTTGTATCAATAATCATATATAAATCAACACTCTGAAAAGAGTATGTAATCATATCAAGAAATAATTTGAAGCATATGGCAAGCCTACTTTTTCAAAATTATTTTCTTTGGCTATTAACCCAGCACCTGCAACCTAACATCTTGGTGCCACTAAAGGCTACTTAAAATCAGTACATCTCTGATTAATATCAAATAACTAAACATGTGATGAATATATTTGAATTAAAGAAAGGTGTAGTTGAAAGGTCTAAATGCACATATTCCTAAAAGTTTCTACCTGATGTCCAGGAAACTCAGGGAGACCATGAATGCTTGTGAGGACTGGAAGACAGGTGTGGCCAGTGAAGAATAATATTACCCTAAAAGTGTCCTTTTGACCATCTTTATATTTTATAAAATGTTATTCATTCATACTGTTTGCTTTATATCTCATTCTGAGGACAGATCAGAATATATGTGTATAGAGTACAAACTATAAATGTTTGTTTCAGAATTTTATTTTCAATCTTTTTTGTTTACTTGGTATTTATCAGCCTGATAACAATCAGACTCGCCAAAGAATGGTGATATTTATTTCAGAAGAGCAGAGCAAGAAAAGGGAATGTATGTGTTGTAGTAAACTATGGACAAATTTGAGGAGATCCGATCAAGAGAAAAACTTTAAGGGCAAATTGGGAGAAATTTGCACGAGCTACTAGAACACAGAGTTCATTGATTTTGGAGACCTGAGGCTGGAACTGGCACTTACTCATTGGTGGAGGTGCCATTGCTGGGCAAGTGTTCTGCCAAGAGCATCTTGTCTGAACTATTGCCATCTTAAAGAACGCTGAATGCAGGCTGGGGATATAGCTCTCTTGTTAGAGTGATTGTCTCACTAGCACAAGGCCCTGGGTTCAATGCCAAAAAAAAAAAAAATTGCTGAATGCAAACTTTGTTATACAAATGTGTAGTATATTCAAAGTGTGGAAAATATCTAGGCATACAGAAAAAGATAAAGTTCTTTGAGCCTTTAGAAAGTCCTTGATGAAGTTCTTATTTCAGACAGGTGGCATGAGCACCCCCTCCTACTTTATAGCCCCCAGGTCATATTTTGTCTGGCTCTAACAGGAAAATTTTCATTTTGTTATCATCAGCTTTTGCACATATGCATTTGTATAGATGTGTATATACCCTCATGTATATATTTAAGGTCCTGAATACTTGATAAGAGTTTTAGTAAATAAGTAACCATGAACACATGCACATAAATTAATGTGAAAAATGGTTTAAATTTCTTAAAATTTTGGATAGTTAACAAAATGTTGATGAGAAAATTGTTTAATTATGTGAATATTTTTTATTGATCTGTTTCAAAATGTAAAGGAGAAATAGAATTTTAATATATGTAATATAGCATAGCATAATAATACACATAATATAGATTCCATAAACTTTACAAACAGTACATGTGATTATAAAATCAAGACATTAGATACAAGATGCATAAGTGCTATGTGAAGGTGTGACACACATAACTTCAACCTCAAGTTCAGTTTAGGCCTCAGCCAACTAGCTGTGTTCATTCAACTTAAAAAAAATACATCTCAATATTCCTGTATTTATCAAAAGAAGATAAAAAAATATTAATATGGAAATGATCCTTTTGAAATAATTCCATAACTGTCATCTAATAGTTTTCTTAAACCTTTGAAAATGAAAGGCTATCAAGAATTATTCAAATAAGGTATCTTTGCTGGTAAAAACTCAAGAGTGTGATTGTTTACTTGATATGAATGACCTCATGAACTCTTTGAAATGAGTGAATGAATATAGATAATTGTGTTTTACACTCACAGCTATAACTGGCATTGGGTACAATCTATTTAGAATTACTATAATGTAACATTACACTCTATTTTATGCCTAATGTTTTCATTCTAAGCATTTCTAAATTTCTCTGCTCAACAATTTTAAATTGAACTGTAAGGTAACAACATAATTTAGGTTACTGGAAGTCAATTAACTCTGCATGATACTTAAGAAAAATTGGCTTATACAATTGTAATTTCACAAAATAAAAAGTTTCATTTTTGTGTACAAAGAGTAGCTCTCATCAAGGACTATTCTACTGGAATATGTTTTTGGATCCAATCACAGAAAATAAAAATACTTTTTTCCCCCTTTTACATTGTTGCTGCCACAGTATATCCATAGCTGAACAACTTTCCACTGAATCTTGTAGCATGTTCAATGCTTTGAGTTGCTTTAGGGAATGTTGTTTTAAAAACGATTAAACCATTGATGACTTTAGCTTTTAACCCCAGTCATAAAATACAAGTACTCTACTCTATCCCTACAATTTAAATTCAAATAATCTTTAAACAAAACTAATCTTGAGGGCTTTTGGATAGCAAATGATAAATGGAAGGGAATTTTATAAAGTGTGATAGTGAGCAACTATGATTTCTTTTTCACATCAATCATCTCTCCATATGGATCAACAATTAAAATAGTTCAGTGCTTCTGAGAGAGTCAGAGAAAGCAAGTTCATCACTTAATTGCCCGTGGCATTACCTTGGGGAGAAGCAAGCTGGTCCAAAGGGTAAGTGTTAATTGAAAAACGTGTAAAGGAAACTGAAGATCCTTTCTTTATGTTTGCTTACCTGCAGAGCCAAATCTGTGTTGTGCCCAGAAAGCTTAATGGTCTTGTCTAAAATACTGCATGCTTAATACAAAGAAAGTATACAATAATTTTAGTGGAGAGCTTTTACATTGAAGAAAGCAATTTATATTTTCAAATATTACTTTCAGTAAAATTTGTGATAATAAAAATCACAATTCAGAAAGAAATCTTAATCTGTAATTTAACTTTTGCAAGATCTTGTTTATATAATTGTAAATTTAAAAAGACAACATTTGCAGTCTGTATTTTCTTTTATTGCCAATTAGTTTTTGAGCTATAGACAGTAATGGCAAATAAGTAAAAAATTAAAAATAATTGGATGATAATATAGTTTCTTTACTAAAAGTATATATATTTCTTTAGAGATGAAGTTGATTCCAGGTTTGGGACAAGGAAAATATATATTGTACCTGGTTTATTTTGTTGTATTAAACGTGAGGAAGTGTTCAGAGGATGGTTAGGAAATGTGAAGGACAATTAAGCCAATTTGAAGGGCCTTAGCTGCCAGGTAGTATGATCATAATCTAAATTCATTTGGACATAAATGAGTGAGTGAATGAGTGAATAGAGGAAAAAGTAGATCTCCTCCTTGCAGAAGGTCAGTTAGCAAATACAAAAAGAACTACAGAGTAGAAAATACATGATAAAACTTACAAGACAAAGCTTGATCAATAAATTTAGTTTTGATCATGAAAGAAGGCAATAATTTTATAGTAAGGATATTGATAGATTACCTGAACCAATTGTTAAATTAATGTCACTATAATGGAATATATTAACATAATTTGCTTAGGTGGTGGAATGAGACAGACATCATTACCCTATGTACATGTATGATTACACAAATGGTATAAATCTACATCATGCACAATCATAGAAACAAAATGATGTACCCCATTTGTGTACAATGAATCAAAATGCAGTCTTCAAAAATAAAAAAAATTCAAAAAATGATCACTCATCATTTTTGTGATATTTCCACCAAAATATATGCAAAACTCATATGTGCTGTGGAATAAGTCTAATTAACCATTTACCTGTACTCAACCAAAATACCAAAGTTAAGGTGGGAAATGAAAATTTGAAGAAATGTTCTAGATAAAAAGACAATAGAATGTAATTAATAATACTACACTGGATCCTGAGCCAGGCAAAATATTTATAAAACACACTGTTCAAAGAATTGATGAAATTTGAATGTGAAGTGTGGATTAAACAATGATGTTACTTCCCTATTAAAAACCTTGATTTTAGGGACTGGGGATATAGCTCAGTTAGTAGTTGGTAGAGTGCTTGCCTCCCATGCACAAGGTCCTGGGTTCAATCCCCAGCACCAAAAATAAATAAATCTTGGTTTTTAAAGTTGTACTGTAGTTACTTAAGAGTACTCTTTTCCTTAGTAAGTATGTAAGTATGCAATGACCCATTTAGGACTAAAGAAGTACAGTTCCAAACTTATCCTCAACTGGTTTAAGGAAGTGAATATAGTTACATACATACAAAATCTATGGGAGGTTTTAAAAATAAATCTTGCATCTTTTGTATTAGTTTGAGATTAATATTAAAATTAAAAAAATCTTGTGAATAAGAATTAATTTTATTACTCAGTTGAATTGATAGAGATAATAATTTGCTTTTATTACAAAATTAAAAGCATCAGTTTATCACCATATCACAAAGAATAATAGAAATAATACAACTGATATATAAAGCAGACTAAGCCTAAAATGAACTAAGCAACCAGAATTGCCTTAACTGAATATTTGGAATAATGCTGAATTGAATCAATAGACTAAGCATTTTAAATAATTAATTTGTGATTACTTTTCTTTTTTACTAGGTTATATTAGCGATTTATAGGAGATGTACATAAATAATTTTATTAGAGCCTCATTCAGTAGTGATTCCCCCCCCCCCGCTGGTTTAGCCCCTTGTTTACAATGTTATTTGACAATAATAGTCATATTAATAGTCTGGGTTATATAATCCAGAGAGCTATTCAGAAAGAATGTTGGGGAATCCTTAAGTTAGGCTTTGGAGACAGGAGGAATATAATAAGAATATGAATAAACTCTGGAAGGAAAACTATTTTCTTTACTGCTTGTTTAACCATATACTGCAGAAGGATTAACAATGGGGCTCAACAATACATCTTTAGTTTCTCTTCCCAAAGAAATAGAGAATCTCCTTAGGTTTCCAGGAGAATATTCACTTTCCTGTCTAGAATACTTTTCTTCCAAGTTTTAATGAAGTTTCCTATATCATTATTCTCTATTCCTTTTTTTTTTGCATTTCAGTTAGTAAATAGTTGAACAAGGCATTAGTAGATCATTAGGTAATCCAAGGGAGTAATAAAGTAAATCACAATACAATTTCCTCTCCCAGAGTGACATTCTAGTGAGAGAGATAGGTATATTGGTTTATTTTCATTGTGGTGCAGTTTTTATTTTGTCAGAATTTTCCTTCTTACTAACAAAATAGTCATAATCTGTGCAGTTGTACAAAGTTAACTTTAGAGTACTGCCACTTCTGAAGGAACTTCATTTTCTCCAAAGTCATTCTGCATTTAACTTCAACTTTTAACCTAGGAATGAATGATCTGGATTTATAGGTTATTCTTTCTGTAATTTGAGAAAGTCCCACCTCCTACTTGTAATGTTTTAATCTATGGTAATGGGAAGAGTTATTTTCTGTCTATGTTTTGGTGACAGTAATCTCTCATTAGGAAAAAGCATGGATATAATTAGACTGAAACTATTAAATATCTCTCATCAGGTGCCCCTGCATTCCACTAGAGTAGTTTAGGTTTTCCCTTGAAAAAAAATCTGTTCTTTTTAATATTTTAAAATTGGCAGATAAAGTTGCATATAGTTATTTTATGCAGAATAATGTTTTGAAGTACAAACACATTTTGAATGATTAAGATAATTAACAAATATATGACCTCATATAGTTAACATTTATGTGGTAAGACAAAAGGCATTCACTATCATTGCATTTTTCAAGAATAGAATGTATTTCATCAACTATTGTCACAATACTATATATCTCCTGAATCCATTACTACTGACAGATTGTTCCTTTTAAGCACTTTTTTCTAACATTATGTAGGCCCACTTACATCATTTACTGTATCCCAAATCAACAGTTCCTCATCATGTACAGATAAAGTTCGTCCTATTTCTTTCTTCTTCCATCTGTTCCATATCTTGGTAAAACCCGCTCATCTTTGAAGTAGATCACGTATAAATTCCTCTTTGAAATATAACATTTCCCTCCAAACCTACCCATCATACTTAATGAATTGTCTCTACATAACACACATATTTCTTTAAATTCCTTAGGTTTGTATTTTCTCTGCTCCTTTAGACTTTGGATGGTATACTGCTCTTTACATATCTTCTCTATTACCCCGTCAGTTGAACATACTATCCATCCCCTAGTATGATGGGTGGAACACAGAAGTTCTCTTTAGATTTATGCTGGTAATCTAGAGTTTTGTGTAGCTCTGTTTTTATCTAAATAGAGTATGGGAATTGGATATTTACAGGTCTGCCTTTGAATTCTGATTACAGAACTAATGAACTAAAAGATCTTAGGAAAGTTGGTTAATCTCAGAAGACTTTAATTTTCTGATGTTTGCAAAAGATACTGATATTATCTTTCTTGAAGGATTCTATGAGAAATACAAGAAAATAAATTCTCGAATACATTTTAAGACATGGAATGCAAGAGCCCAGGAGGTGAGTCAGTTATGCATCCCTTGAACAGGTAGGAAGCAAACACAAACACACATGCACATACACTAAACATAGAAATTACTCCTTGAAGGCAGCTGAGAGCTGCTGAAGACACAGAGCTGGGGGATTATGATTCCAGATAGGAAGAACTTCAAAAAGGCAGAAGTGAATTGGTTCAAGAAGAAAACACAGAAATGAAGACAGTAACAAAGGAAAGGATAATTATGAGGGTAAATATAACTAAAAGTTGACTAAATATTAACTATACAAAGAAATTACGGTTATGTCTTATGAGGTTGTGGTATGCTTAGAATTAAAATATGTAACCAAAATTATAAAAAGTCATATGGGTACATAGGATTAAATGTCCTAAGTTTCTAGTTTCATTTTGAAAATAGTAAGACTAATAATTTGTATTCAATGGCGTAAGTGGATAAAGTATATCATATAAGGCTATATAATAAAAATTATTTTATTCCTTGAGTCCCTCAGCCCCCTTCACTTCTCTGAACTCCTCTTTCCTTATTTTGCTTCTGGAGTCTGGCAGGGAGATGCACACCTCGGATACTGTATTCCGGGAGTTTCCTCTCCTGGACAAGTCTGGATATGCACATGACTCAGGTTCTTCCTTGGTATGGATTTTACATTTCTTGGATTTCTTCCATGCAGTATTTTCCGCCTTAGATCTTACCACCAACAATACAATGTCTTTTACTATTTCCTCTTCTGATTTCATGTTTTGCTCATTAGAAGTAAAATCTTATTTATTTTTACTTTGTTAGCCCCTATGTTCCTGGTGCATTGGTGTCTGCTTCACCAATAGCAGATCATTCGCATATTGTTCTGAATGAATGAAGAATGAATGAATGCTTTCAGGTGTTGGGAGGATTGGTCTGAATATTTGTGGACCAGCCCCACATTCATATGGTGAAATCCTAACCCCCAACGATGATATTAGGAGCTGTAGGATTTGGAAGGTGAACATATTGTCTTAATTGGGATTAGTGCCCTTATGAAGGAGAACTGCCCTGTCCTTTTCACCATGTGCAGACTTTAGGAAGACTCCATCTATGAAGGACAGGCCCTACCAGGGGAATGTGTACCAGTACCGACTTCCCAAACTCTACAACCATGAGAAATAAATATTTGCTATGCTTAAGTCACTTAGTTTATTGTATTTTATTACAGCAGCCTAAATGGACTAAGCCGAACACTGATTTCAGTTTGGGGCAAGTTTGATTAGAATTACTTAAAGGAAAAACAAAATACAGAAACAGCTTCTTGTCAGGATTAAGCTAATCCTCCAAATAATCAACTATCTCTTCAGAAGTAGAGATTGTATGACTGCAGTAATTTCATTTTTAAACTAAACTGATTCCATTTTAAAATAAAAGGTCAGATCGCACGATTGACTAAACTTTAAAGTAACAGAGGGACAGCAAACCAAATGTGAATATTAGAAATTCTCTGGAAATTAGAGGATGTAGGGAAACCATGTCCCCTCATTAATTTGTACTGTAACTGAACTATTACATAGGATTAGCAAAAACTATTACATACTATTTAAGAACATTTTATAGATTTGATTTGGGGCATCTTCGATTCATTCAGCAATTTCTTATGACTATATAGAAAACATTGTATGAATAATACATGAATAATGAATGAGCTAAAATTAATAAGAAAAAAATAATTCAGAATACTTCTATGCAAAACTTAGACTCTTTTATTATATACAATGTTGGGTCCAATTAAGTGTAATATGCCGGGCTGGGGAGATAGCTCAGCTGGTAGAGTGCTTACTTCGCAAGCACAAGGCCCTCAGTTCAATCCCCAGTACTGCCAAAAAAAAAAAAAAAGTGTAATATGCCATAGTTTAAAAATTCTCCATTGAAATAAATCACATAGGCCAGAATTACAGCAAGACAGTTATAACCCTTCTACCCCAGTAACTGAGTGAGGATTATAATAGATATTCCAAATGTGAAGAAAACTGATGAAAAGAAGTGTAAGATTTCAGAGGCTTTCTGTTGGTAATAAGAATGTTGGAAAAATCAGTTAATATGAGAGGAGCCCCAGGGAAAAGTTTTAACTTAATACGCAGTGGAGAAGTTTCCAAATTTGTGTTTTTAATTTGTGTCAACTTTATTAGTTAAAATGAACAAGGAGAGGGATGTACTTCAGTGTAGAGTGTTTGCTTAGCATGCACAAACACGTTTTACCCTCAGCACTGCTAAAAAAAATTGAAAAACAAAGCAAAAGAAAACAAAACAAACAGTAGAAGAAATTATGTTTAAAATATTAGATCTAAAAATTATTGCATATTGCATAGACTTTTTAAAATAAAGATTAGGTTTTTCATTTTTACTTCCCTTTATGTTATGCATGAAATCAAATAAATATAAAATAATTTGGGATGACTCATTTAATCACCCAATTGGAAACTGTGTATCATACACCATTCATTTAGACTATCTGCCCAAATTATAAAATTTCTGTTTTCTTCTCTCCCCAAATATTTATATACCAAAGACTGTACTGTGTACTAAGATTGTAATGGTAAAATTCTCAAGTGTTTGACACCTATATTTTCGTTGAGAAGATATATGAATAGCATAGCTATATACTCCTAAAAGATGATAAGTCTTCTAGGGGAAAACAGCAGATGAGGGCAGTAAGAAAGAAGATGTGTTAAAATTTTAAGTAAAAGTGCCTACAGACAACTCATTGAGAAGGTGATATGAAGAGGGACAAGATCGAGACAGGACTGAACTGGAAAATATTAGAGGGAGGAAGCACTCTAGAAATAAGGTATAGTCCTTAAAAAGTCTAGAGTGGAAATGCAATTATTGTTTTCCAGGGAAAGCAAGATTTGTTTAGCTGTGGTCAAAGAGAGCAACATAGAAGTCGGAGATATAATAGCGACAATATTTGTAGCATTTTGTAAATTTTGTAGATTTTGTTCCTTATTAACTGGAGAACATTTTAGAGCCTGTAGACAAAGGGATATTATAATGAATCTGAGTTTTATTTATTTATTTACTTATTTAGTGTGTGTGTGTGTGTGTGTGTGTGTGTGTGTTACTGGGGACTGAACACACAAGTACTCTACCACTGAGCTAAATCTCCAGCCTGTTTTATTTTTCATTTTGAGACAGAATCTCACTAAGTTGTTTAGACTGGCCTTGAATTTGCAATCCTCTTACCTCAGCCTCCTTGGTAACTGGAATAACAGATGTGCACCACCGTGCCTGGCTCTCATTATAGTTTTGCAGTGTGATGCTATGAATAAATATTAAGAATAAACATTGGAGCTGTGAAGTTGTAGGCTTCTAACTATATTAATAATTGAATTATTTGGGGGAATATCTAGTAAATTTAGTAAGAAGTGGACAAATTCCAGAGTTTTTGTTAAAAATATAAAATCATTATATTTTCCTGATAAGATTAGCTATGGAAATGAAAGGAAGATAAATTAAAGAAGATACCAAGCCAATGAAAGAAAAAAATGTCATTAATGAGATTAAAAGAAATTCAGGTGTAATAGTTTTATGGACAATATGCATAATTCATATTAATTTTGAACTGTGTGTTATACTTCCAAATGGAAATACTTAGTATTAGTTGGAGGTAAGACACTAGATTTCAAAGCTCAGATCTGGAATGGAGTTGTAAATTTGGGTTTTCACAATATAAGTGGACTATAATTTATGTGATTGGATGGAATCACTAAAATAATTTCATATAAGGAATTCTAGGGTTAGAGTTGAATATTCCAATGTTAAAAAGTTGAAGAGGTAAAATTAGCAGAAGTGAATAACTCATAAGAAAAAGAATGTAGAAAAACTAAGTGTTGTCTCCTGAAAATTAAGTGAAAAAAAATATATCATAAAAAGCAACCTACCTGCTCAAATGCTACTGAGAGGTCAAATACAAAGAAAATTGAGACCTTATCATTGTGCATGGCAATGAGTAAGTTATGTAGGCTGATGAGAACCTGACAAGAGGTATTTTAGTGGAAGAGTGGAGGTATAAGATCAGGATCTGCTAGAGGAAGGACATAATTAATTTAAAGGGGTGTCAGGGTGCCCTGTACTAATTAGGAGCAAAAGTAGAGTATTTGAGGGAGGTGGACAGACACAGAAGAGTTTCTAAAAAATTTTTCCAATTGTTTCAATTTTCTCAGTGAAAGATGATTAGAAATCCCAATCACAGAAGAGAGGGGGACAAAATTCCTATTCTTGGCTACATATTTTTTGTATAATCTTTCTTGTAGTTTTTCTAAAATTTCCACTTTTCTGAGGGTTTACAGATAAGCTGTTCCCCCTCCTCTATTATCTATTCTTCAACAACAATACTGGGAAATATGTAAAAGAGAATTTATTAATTTTAACTTTGTTTCAGAGGAAAACTAGCATGGATTTTTTTTTCTTTTCAATAGTGAATCCATTTTTAATTAATTCTATATGTAGCCCCATTTGCAGTTACAGTAAAGACTGCTTACTACAGATAAAGTTCATAGGGTAAATGCTTTAGTCAGGTTTTGCATCATTGTGACCAAAATACTCATCAAGAACAATTTAGAGGAGGTAAGTTTATTCAAGTTTCAACGTTTCTGAAGTCTCAGTTCATGGTTGGCTGGGTGACTCTTGCTGTGGGCCCAAGGTGAGGCAGTGTATCGTGGGGAAGGGTCCAGCTGAGGAAAGCAACTTAGATTATGGTGCTCAGGAAGCAGAGGATGGGTGGGTGGGTGGGGTAGGAAGTGATCACAGGGAATGTGCACCCTTCCAGGGCATACTACCCCATAACTTACCTCCTGCAATGACATCCCACCTGCCTAGAATTAACACCCAGTTAGTTCTTTCAAACCAGGTTGGACTGATTAGGTTCCAACTCTCATAATCCAATCATTTTACCTCTGAGTATTTCTGCAGAAATACAGGTGCTTTGGGGGGACACCTCATATCCAAACTATAAGAGTAATTAAACTAAAAGAATATAGAAAAGCCTAGATTTTCATCAGAGATAAAGAAACACAACATCATGTAAGCAGGAAGCTGAAATGAGAAGAAAAGAAGGAGATAAAAGTATTCAAATATATATGTGTGCAAGAAAAAAAAGAGCTTAGAGTTAAAACTTTTGTTGGGACAAAAGAAAATTGCCAAATTTGGTAATAGCACCCCCAATGATTATAAAGCAGAAGGACACAATGAAGACAACATTCGTACAAATTGCATCCATACCTTTCGAAATGTCAAGATGTTTTAGAATAGATGAGCTCATTTAGTCCTCATCAGTGTTCTATGAGGCCAATACTATTATTACTTCCATTTTAAAGAAGGGACTTCTAAAACTTTGGGTAGTTACTTGTTCAAGTTCACATAGGAAGTAAGCAGGGGGACAGAATCCATTGTGAAACAGGACTCGCTGGCTCATTTTTCTCCTTCAAACTGAGTGCTTAGCATACATAGGAATACCATGAGAAGGACTTCATTGATTTTCAATGAAAAGTTCTTTTCCATATCTGAGATTCTTGAAAAACACACATTTTAATAGTGTGACTTTTGTTCTTGAAAGCAGAGATGAACTGCCACTTGAGGTGTGTTCTAGCCCCTGGTGTGGAGGATGGATGATGATGTCAGTCTGTAAAGAGCAACTCCACCAGCAAAACATTTAATAAGGCATTTCTCCTTGAAAGTTACGATGGTATCATGCCTTTGACAAAAGAAGATTGATGGGAAACAATGTCGCCCTTTTAACTTACTAAACAAGAACTTCCTATAAACACATCTCTCCTATCTAGAGTGAAGAAAAAAAGTTTCGTCCATCATTATGTGAAGATCTTTAGAAAATATGTATTAGAATTAAAATACTAACAGTTAACATTTACCAAGTGAACATTATTGGTGTGTACTGTCCTAATCCACTTTCCATTGATAACTTCATTTAGTTATTATACAGGAATTCTAAGGTTGCTATTTTAATTATTCCAGGTTAAAGAAGAGGAAACTGAACAACAGAAAGGTTATGTAACTATCTGAATATGACAGTGGTAATAAATAGGAACCCTTGGATTCAAAAGAAATTTATCTGTGATCATCATGGGAATGGAGTTTAAATATATATCAAGCAAAATATTCTTTATAAAATACTCTTGCCTAAAGAGATTTCAGAAATAAAAGCTTTACTTTGCATATATCAGAGACAAAAATGTTACTGAATTAATATTAAACTCTCAGAATTTTCTATTTATCCCAATATTGTAGTATTGTAGTTCTGCATTCTTTCTTGCACTATTATTCTTTTTAAGTGATGACTCAAAATAAAAAAAAAATCTAAAAGAATAATCACTGGAGGTTTGAAGGCTTTACAAGGGACTGCCATTGAAATTGGTAGTAATTTATCCATTATTTTTATGCCTTTAGATTACAGCTTTGTTTTATTCCATTACTTATAAAGGTACTAATAGCTTTATGCTCTTAAAATAGCATCAATTATACAATCAATTAAAAGTAGAGATTACAAGGAGGAATAACTCTTGCAAAATAGTCACATTCCTTTTCAATTGAAAAGGTTTGTTCACTTAGTAGAACATACTGTATTTAATAAATTTTCATTTTATTTTTTCCTGTGCTGTTTTTTATGTGTTTAGACAGTATTTGAAAATGTGTTCAATTCATTCAGCCATAGAACCAAATTGCATTTCCAGCCTTGAATTATTGTGCTCTCAGAGGAGATGGGACACTTACTTTGCAAGGTAATCATTTTTTGGAAAACTATGTTTTCAAACTATCATACTCTACAATAATGAATCATTTTATATTGAGGAATTGATGGACTATTTTTTAGTGATTCATTTGGGACTGCCTGGAAATGACAAATAAAAGCAATCAAACCTAATTGCAGATGGAATACTTACATCTAAATTTTAGATATATGCATGACTTTGGCATGAACATTTGAAATAGTCTGGGTTCTTTGTGTTCAGGTAGCCATAAGTGCCTCAATAACTATCTGCTTTTATTACAAACAAAGACATGAAATGAGAAGCTTCATAATTAAAATGCCTAACCATCCAAATGATTTCAACATTTTACTCAAAGCACCACCTTTTTTTCCTGTGAAATTTTCTGCAAGGTGGAATAAAGGAATTAAAAGAAGATTGCAAAGAATTGTGAAGTCCCAGCTATATTAAATCTATGAAACCAAATAAGATTAGGTAGTGAATGGTCAAAAAACAAAACATTTTCTTATATTAATAGTTAAAAAGACCATTCAAGCACATGCAACTTTTGAAAAGCTACTACAGTTGCCCAAAAATATCCTCAGATACAAATGAAAGAGCATATGAAGATTACTGTTCAATGCGTTGTCTGTGGCATTTCAATATAGACGTTCTTCAGATAATACATGAATATCCTGCTGTGTTTTCAAAAATGCTGACTCCAAGAGATATTTATATGCAGAATGGAAAGTATGAAAAATAGCATTAATAGCTTATAGAGACACATGCAGTGTGTCTTTAGAGGATCAGATGTACTAGAGAAAGACTATTTCCCCTGAGCAGACATTTATGGTGATTATAAGCCATAACTTTAATGTTAATTTTGATTATTTATAAACACAAATTCATCCAAACCACACAGATATATGACATAAATAACAACATCATGGGCTGTGGGTATCAGCTTAGTGCTAGAGTACCTTCTGACATGTGTGAAGTCCTGAATTGATCCCCAGCACCATGAAGTAAATAAATAATTAGCAGTATTGATTATTTGCAAACAATAGATAAATTATTTTAAAGGAAACATGATCAGTAGCATAGAAAAAAAAAGTCAGTTGAATTAGAAAATTGCCCCAATAGTACATGTAATATTTAGATTTTTTTAAAAAATCCATTCAGTCTATGGTATGAACTGCACAAATTATAATGTTAACTGAATCTTACTTTTATTTCAGAGATAGAGAGCTAAAGGGAGGTAAGGAGGCCAGGGAAATTAAGACAAAATCAAGGAACTTGGCCTGGGGCAGTGGCACACACCAGTAATCCCAGCTTGGGAGGCCAAGGCAGGAGGATCATGAATTCAAAGCCAGCCTCAACAAAAGTGAGACACTAAGCAATTCTGTGAGACCCTGTCTCTAAATAAAATACAAAATAGGGATGGGGAAGTGGCTCAGTGGTTGAGTGCTCCTGAGTTCAAACCCTGGCACCCCCTTACCTAAAAAGTCAAGAAACTTGAGTTAATTTTGAAGAATGGCAAGTACAGGTGGAAAAAGCAGGTAAATTTCACAGCTAAAGTCCTTTGTATGCCAGACATCTATTAGAAGGGTGATGGACAGCCACTGAAGAGTCTTAAGCAAGATGAGTATGAGCAGCTTGCAGAGTAGGAAGACAGTCCCAGAAGCAGTGTGCTATGGGAGTCGAGTTAGGAATAGGGGAAGAAGGGAGGCTAGAGGACGCTTCTAATAAATAAGATATCTAGTAAGGAGAACCTGGGTTAAGGCAATGATACCAGGAACAGAAAGTCAGAGCAGATTTGGGAAACAATTAGATATATACATACGCAATTGCTTTTATTAGAACCTATATACTATGTTCCTTCTATTTTAGAGAAAACCTGCTAATTAGCCATATGACCTTTATTCCCTTGCTTACTATATCCTCAAAGATTTAATTTCTCTCTGTTGCCCCTCCATGAATTTTGTTTTTCACATTCCTGGCTTCCAGTTCTTTCCAAAATGTTAACACACCATTTTGCCACTATGATGTCAGGAAAACTATAAGCTCATTGATAAAAGGAGCCAATCTCTCTTGTTCTCCCCTCAAATGTTTGGTAATAGCATCTTGCATAAGTATATTTGATTGAGAAAATAAATGATTGTCTTCTCTTTGATTACATTTGGAAGGTCTAATATATCTGCTGGAGTTCTTTGTTGCTAAATAAAATATCTGAGGAAATAATGACAAATCAAGAGTCTGGGGGTTATCATAAAGAAAGAGATTATAATCCCAGCATGTAGGGAGGCTGAGGCAGGAGTATCAGAAGTTCAAGGGCAGTCCCTGCAATTATCCAGACCCTGTCTCAAAATGAAAAAGGCCTGGCAATGTGGCTCACTAGTAGAGTGCCTCTTGGGTTCAATCCCCAGCACCCCACAACACACACATAAAAGAAAAAAAGGAAAAAGAAATATTAAAGGTAGTATGGTGTTTTAGTCAGCTTTTTCTCTGCTGGACGGAAGTGGTTCACGTGATGATCAGGAAGCAGAGAGAGAGATTCCCTTGCCAGATACAAATATATACCCAAAAGTCACCCTGCCAATAACCACCTCCTCCAGCTACACCCTACTACTTCAGTTACCACACAGATAATCCCTACCAGGAAAACAAATCCCTATGGTTGAGTTAAAAAAAAAAAAAAAAAAAAAAAAAAAAAAAAAAAAAACCACATTATTTATGGACACTGAAAATTGAATTTTATGTAATTTTAACATGCCATAAAATATTACTCTTCTTATTTTTTTCTTTTAAAAACTTAAACACGTATAAACCATGTTTAGCTCAGAGGTCAGATTTGGCCCAAAGCCATCATTTGCCAACACTATGTTAGAGGAAGCAACTTTATACCAATGGGAGATTTATTTTTAAAACTACTCCTTTCTTATTGAAAGACTCCAAGAAAATCCAAGTCTTAGGGAAAGAAAATGGCAACCGGAATCAGAAAGAGTTTCAGTCTCCAATCCATTCCTATGTTCTGTGCAACAGAGTGCAGCAGACCTGTGGGTTAAGGACTATGGCTCCAATTTTGGTTGCTTTCAGGGCAGGTCGAGTGATGGACAAGGTACAACACCTGGAAAGAGAAGAAGTAGGACAAAATGGAACACTTAGAAAGTTATCAAAGATAAGAGGAAGAGGAAGACCTGGCTGCCAGAGGCAAACATGATGAACTCAGAGGCAGCATACATTGGGAGAATCTGCAGTCTCTACATCAGTGGTTGAGAGACAGAGGGAGAGAAATGCTCTTTCATCACTATTTTTGTGGCGGTTATGGTTTGATGTGAGGTGTCCCCCCAAAACTCATGTGTGAGATAATGCAAGAAGGTTTGGAGGAGAAATTTTTGGGCTATAGCCTTCACCTAATCAGCGAACTAATCCCTGATAGGGATTAACTGAGTGGCCACTGAAGGCTGATGGGGTGTGGCTGGAGGAGGTGGGCATTGTGGGCATGGTTTTGGGGTACATAGTTTGGGTGCTGAGCTTAGTCTCTCTCTCTCTCTGCTTCCTGATCACATGTGAAGAGCTTCCCTCTGCCACATTCTTGCACCATGTTATTCCTGCCTCACCTGGAGCCCTGAGAAATAAAGTTGGCAATTCAATGGACAGAGATCACTATCACAAATAATAAGCCCTTTGAATATGCTTCCTCCTGGCACTGAAGGTTTTTTTAAACTTATATTCAAATTTCTCTGAAGTGGTTGTGGGAATTATGGGGGGCAGGAAGCATCTCAATTAGATGTAGGTCACAAACTTGAGATAATTCTATATATTACTTAGAAAAATTCTGCATGTTACCTCCTTTCTCCAGCTTCCGTGCTCTGTGGTGTCATATACAAATATTCAAGATAAGCACTAATTTTGCAAATACCTCCTGAGTCTCCATTCTTTCTAGCGTGTCCTGGAGGTGAACATGTCTCAAGGGTTTATGACAAGGAGCATGGAGTCTGAACCAAATAGCTCCCATCATTGCACAGACTTTCTACCACAATGCAGTGAACATCCCAAACTCCCAATATTCAATCAGGATTTTAGAAGGAGTAATTTTTAAAAGCATGCATGTGTGCAATTACAGGGAAAACACAAAATGTATTTTCATAGGAATAAAACAAACAATTGGAAAGTTACTTTAAAATACTTCATCAGTTAGTAAAATCATTGTCCTGTAAATACTCACAAGAAGTTAAAATTAATTACACCATAAAAAGAATATAAACATGAGTGGGTGCTGGGCACAATGGTGCACAAATGTAATTCCAATGACTTGGGAGGCTGAGGCAGAAGGATCACAAGTTCAAAGTGAGCCACAGCAACTTAATGAGAGCCTAAGCAATTTAGTGAGACCCTGTCTGAAAATAACAAGTTAAAAAGGGCAGAGGGGGAGGGCTACCTAATACAAAAAAAAAAAAAAAGAGAGAGAGAAAAAGAAAAAAGAGTGGGGAAGAATTTGCAATTTCCTCACATTAGTTTACATAAGCTATTTATCTTGAAACTTATAGAAGATCTTCACACTGAATGCAATGGAAATTAATGACAAGCATAGTTATAATTTTAATCTTAAAAACAGTAAATATAAATCAAATTAGTGATTATGCTTTTCTTACAAACTAGTGAGAGAAAAGAGTATTTACTTAGAAAGAAATTAAAAACTGCATAGAAACTCTTCTAGAGATTTTGAAATTCATGGGAACTATAAAGTTTATAAATGCAAGGATATACATATTTCACTGTGCTAATAAAATTGAGAAACATATTATTCACATATTACTTCATGCAGTTGGACTGTTAACATATTGTTAAAAGTAATTTTAAAAGTCTTATAATGTGCGCTCCAGTCTTTAGGATGATCCTCAGTGGTCCCTACCTCTAGGTATCCACATCCTATAGTGCCCTCCGAATGTTACATCAAGGTTGGCCTGTAGAATATGAAAAAGATTGTGTGTTACCCCTGAGATTATGTGGTTGTCTTGATTGTTTTCCCTTGGAGCACTTGCTCTGGAGAAATCCAGCAGTCTTGTTATGAGCAACTCTATAAAAATTTCCCTAGGATGAAGATCTGAAGCCTCTGAACAGTAGCCAGCAAGGAACTGAGGTCTCTTGCCCAACATTCATGTGAGTGATTATGGAGAAGATTAATGAGCCAAATTCTCTCCAGATGACCATAGCCCACATCTTGACTGGCACTTCATTAGACCCTGAGTCAAAGTATCCAGCTAATCAACTGCCAGATTCCTTCGCCTTCAAACAAATGTGTCTTGTTTTGAGAAACTAAGTTTTGGGGTAATTTTTTATGCAGCAGTAGGCATGAAGAGTAAAATAATTTTAATTATGTGAAGGAAAATAAAAAAAAGGAAAAATGAAGGGAAATGTATAATTACATAAATTCTAGTGTGTGAATGCTCACCCACATTCCAATTTTCCTGAACAAAACAGGATGATTAAGAGAAGACAAGAGTGCAACTTCTTGAATAAATATTCATGAATCTATTACTCAAGTACTAAAACATCTGGGAATGACACACACCTTTCTTTGTGTTCCTCCCATATTCTGTCCCAAAATCTTCCTTAAAATGCATGCTGTTTTATGCTTACATATGATTTTATCACTATGCACCATGGTAAATATATACAGATGTATAAATCTATACTGATACATTATTTATTTTTACTGTGCTGGAATTGTATGAAACACGTATCATACTCTAGTTTTCATAGATTTGATCTTTCTATTCAAGATTATTTTTCCATGATTTATCCATGATGATACGACTGTCATAATATTTATTTCTTTTACGTGATCATATTCCACAGTACTATGCTTAGGTCTCCCTAAAGATCATTATGTTGAAACCTAATATCAAAATTGATGATTTCTGGAGCTGAGACCTATATGTACTAATTTTATCCTGAGAGTAGAGCCCTCTTGAATTATAGGGGCTCTTTTGAAAAGATAATGAGACTAGAGTTCTCCCCACACACACTTTGTTTTTTTTATTTTTTAATTTTTTCTTCTTCCATTTTTTTTGCATGTAGTAATAGTTAGTTCATTTTTATTTTATTTTATTATTAAAATGTTTTTTATTTTTAAAGACACATTTTGATTCATTGTACACAATTGGGTACAACTTTTCATTAATATGGTTGTACACAATGTATATTCACACCATTCATGTAATCATACATATATATATAGGGTAATACTGTCTCATTCTACTGTTTTTCTATTCCCACCCCCTCCCTCCCCTTTTCCTCTACACCATCCAAAATTTCTTCATTCTTCTCTTCCCCCTACCCACCCCCCATCGTTATATATTGTCATGCACTAATCAGAGAAAACATTTGGCCTTTGGTTTTTTGGACTTGGCCTATTTTACTTAGCATGATACTTTCCAACTTCATCAATTTACCAGCAAATGCCATAATTTTATTCTTCTGTATGACTGAGTAATATTCCATTGTGTATATATACCACAGTTTCTTTATTCATTCGTCAATTGAAGGGCATCTAGGTTGCTTCCACAATCTAGCTATTGTGAATTTAGCTGCAATGAACATTGATGTGGCTGCATCATAGTAATATGCTGATTTTAAGACCTTTGGGTATAAACTAAGGAGTGAGATAGCTGGGTCAAATGGTGGTTCCATTCCAAGCTTTCTGAGGAATCTCCATACTGCTTTCCAGAGTGGTTGTACCAATTTGTGACTCCACCAGCAATGTACGAGTGTGCCTTTTTCCCCACATCCTCACCAATGCTTCTTATTGCTTGTGTTCTTGATAATAGCCATTCTAATTGGAGTTAGATGAAATCTTAGGGTCATTTTAATTTGCATTTCTATAATTACTAGGGATGATGAGGACTTTTTCATATATTTGTTGATCACCTGTATATCTTCTTCTGTGAATTATCTGCCCATTTCCTTAGCCCATTTATTGATTGGGTTCTTTGTATTTTGGGTGTAAAGTTTTTTAAGTTCTTTTTAAACTTTGGAGATGAATGTGCTGTCTGAAGTGTGTGTGGAAAAGATTTTCTCCCACTCTGTAGGCTCTCTTTTCACATTATTAATTGTTTCCTATGCTGAGAAAAAATTTTTTTAGTTTGAATCTATCCCATTAATCCCTTTAATTTCTTTAGACTGTCTAATTGCTCTGGCTAGTATTTTAAGTACAATGTTAAAAAGCAATGGTGAAAGAGGGCATCCCTGTCTTGTTCCCATTTTTAATGGGAATACTTTCAGTTTTTCTCTATTAAGAATGATGTTGGCCATAGACTTAGCATAAATAGTCTTTACAATGTTCAGATATGTTCCTACTATCCCTACTTTTATCTAGTGTTTTGAGCATGAAGGGTGTTGTATTTTGTTGAACACTTTTTCTGTGTCAATGGAAATAACCATACAATTCTTATCCTTAAGTCTATTGACATGATGGATTACATTTATTGATTTACAGTTGTTAAAACATCCTTGCATTTCAGGGATGAACCCCACTTGATCGTGGTGCACAATTTTCTTAATATATTTTTGGATATGGTTTGCCAGTATTTTGTTAAGGATCTTTGCATCTATATTCATCAAGGATATTGATCTAAAATTTTCTTTCCTTGATGTGTCTTTTCCTGGTTTGGGTATGAGGGTGATATTAGCTTCATAGGATGAGTTTGGTAGGGTTCCGCCTTTTCTATTTCCTGGAATTCATTGAGAAGTATTGGAATGAGTTCTTCTTTGAAGGTCTTGTAGAACTTGGCTGGGAATCCATCTGGTCCTGGGCTTATCTTGGATGGTAGGCTTTTGATGGCTTCTTCTATTTCATTGCTTGATATTGATCTGTTTAAATTGTGTATGTCCTCCTGGTTCAGTTTGGGAGGATCATATGTCTTTAGAAATTTGTCGATGTCTTTGGTATTTTCTATTTTGTTGGAATATAGATTTTCAAAGTAGTTTCTCATTATGTTATATATTTCACTGGTATCTTTTGTGATATTTCCATTTTCATCATGAATTTTAATAATTTGAGTTTTCTCTCTCCTTCTCTTTGTTAGTGTGGCTGAGGGTTTGTCTATTTTGTTTACTTTCTCAAAGAACCAACTTTTTGTTTTGTCAATTTTTTGAATTGTTTCTTTTGTTTCAATTTCATTGATTTCAACTCTGATTGTAATTATTTCCTGTCTTCTACTACTTTTGTTGCTATTCTGTTCTTCTCTTTTAGGGCTTTGAGCTGTAATGTTAGGTCATATAGTTGTTGACTTTTTAATCTTTTCTTGAATGCACTCCATGCAATGAATTTTCCTCTTAGTACTGCTTTCATAGTGTCCCAGAGATTTTGATATATTGTATTGTTCTCATTGACCTCTAAGAATCTTTTTAATCTCCTCCCTGATGTTTTCTGTTATCCATGCTTCATTCAATAGCATATTATTTAGTTTCCCTGTGTTGGAGTACTTTCTGTTTTTTATTTTGTCATTGATTTATAATTTCATTCCATTATGATCTGATGGAACACAAGGCAGTATCTCTATTTTTTTGCATTTCCTGAGGACTGCTTTGTGGCATAACATATGGCCTATTTTTGAGAAGGTTCCATGTGCTGCTGAGAAGAAAGTGTATTCACTTGTTGATGGATGGAATATTCTATATATGTCTGTTAAGTCTAGATTATTGATTGTGTTATTGAGCTCTATGGTTTCTTTGTTTAGTTTTTGTTTGGAAGATCTATCTAGTGGTGACAGCAGTGTTTTAAAGTCACCGAGAATTATTGTGTTGTGGTCTATTTGATTCCTGGAATTGAGAAGGATTTGTTTGATGTACATGGATGCACCATTGTGTGGGGCATAAATATTTACAATTGTTATGTCTTCCTGATTTATTGTTTCTTTAAGCAGTATGAAATGTCCTTCTTTCTCCCTTCTGACTAACTTTGGCTTGAAGTCCACTTTATCTGAAATAAGGATGGAAACCCTGCTTTTTTACTGAGTCCATGTGCATGGTAGGTTTTTTCCCATCCTTTCATCTTTAGTCTGTGGGTGTCTTTTTTTTTGAGATGAGTCTCTTGAAGGCATCATATTCTTGGGTCTTTCATTTTAATCAATCTGCCAGTCTATGTCTTTTGATTAATGAGTTTAAGCCATTAGCATTCAGGGTTATTATTGAGATATGATTTGTATTCCCAGTCATTTGGGCTTATTTTTGGTTTTTAACTTGGCTTGGTTTCTCCTTTGAATGGATTTTTCTTTAAGGTAGTTCCTCCCTTTGCTGACCTACATTGTTGTTTTTCATTTCCTCCTAATGGAATAGTTTGTTGAGAACATTCTGTAGTGAAGGCTTTCTATTTGTAAATTCTTTTCACTTTTGTTTATTATGGGAGGATTTTATTTCATCTTCAAATCTGAAGATTAGTTTTGCTGGGTATGGGATTTTTGGTTGGCAACCATGTTCTTTCAGTGCTTGAAATATGTTGTTCCAGATCCTTCTAGCTTTTAGAGTCTGGGTTGAGAAATCTGCTGATATCCGTATTGGTTTCCCCCATATGCAATCTTATGCTTTTCTCTAGCAGCCTTCAAAATCCTATCTTATATTTTGTATGTTAAGTATTTTCATTATAATGTGTCTTTGTGTGGTTCTGTTGTGATTTTGTGCATTTGGTGTTCTTAAGCCTCTTGTATTTGATTTTCCATTTTGTTCTTCAGGTTTGGGAAATTTTCTGATATTATTTCATTCAATAGGTTGTTCATTCCTTTGGTTTGTATCTCTGTGACTTCCTCAATCTCAATAATTCTTAAATTTGGTCTTTTTATGATGTCCCATAGTTCTTGGAGATTCTGTTCATTATTTCTTACCATCTTCTCTGTTTGGACAACTTTATTTTCAATATTAAATATTTTGTCTTCATTGTTTGAGGTTCTGTCTTACAAGTGGTCTAATCTGTTGGTAATTGGTAATGCTTTCCATTGAGTTTTTTATTTGGTTTATTGTTTCCTTTATTTCATGGATTTCCTTTTTTTTTTTTTTTTTTTTAGAATCTCTATCTCTCTGTTGATCATCTTTTGCCTTTTGCTTCCTGCAGGTTGCTCTTTCAACTGCTTATTGGTATGATCATTCATTGCCTGCATGTGCTTTCTTAACTCATCCTTTGCTTCACAAATTGTCTTAATCATATATAACCTGAAGTCCTTTTCTGACATTTCTTCTACCATACTGTCACTTGGTTCTATTAATATAGAATCTAGACTTTTTTTGGATCATTTTCTTCCCTTGTTTTTTCATGTTGTTCATGAATCTTCCCCTTTAGTAGTGCAGATCTGGGATATTGCAGTTTCCCCCCTATAAGCTTATAGTGACCCTATAGGTTTCCAAAACCTTTTCTTTAAGGAGGAGATCAATATTAGCAGTGTCCAGTTCAGACAGTATGCAACCCTAGACCAAATAGCCCCTATGAGGACATTAACAATATTGTCATGATAAACAGAATGAGTTCAATTATTATCTTCAGTATAACAAATAGATTTGCCAGAAAGTCTGCAGTTTCTAATGGAGGACAAAAACAATGCAGAAGGGTGTAGGATGTAGCTGTTAATGGGATAAGAAAATAATATATAGAAGTTCTAGATAATAGAAAGAGTGAGAGTGAAATCAAAAGAAGTTGGTTGTTAGCATGTGAAAAGGGAGAAAGAGACTCTGAGGGAACAGGTAAACAAAAGAAAAGAGAGCAAGAAAAGTAAAGAAATAAAAACTTAAAATTTTTCAATAAGGAGAAAAAAGAAAATCTACACTATAACAGTAATATTGTATTCAAACCTCCCAGTCTTTAGTAGCCTGATGTATGAGAGGTACCTTACAATGGGTTTCCAGTCTCCAGCAGGCATCTCAGGATGGGATTTGCCCCACCTAAAGATGGAAGATACAGCTTCCAGGATTATCCAAGATGGCTGCTCTGGCTTCCAAATGAGTTGGCAAACAGGGAGCTGCAGCTCGTGGTGTGGGCGTGGTCAGCTGGAGGTCCTGGAGGCAGAACGCGGTTGGTGGGGCAGAAGTCCTGGAGGTGGGGTGTGGTCAGTCTGGTTTCAGGATCCTGGAGGTGGCGTGCGGTCAATCTGGGGGTCCTGGTATTAGGGTGCAATCAGTCAGTCTGGGGGTCCTTGTGGCGAGGAGCAGTCAGTCGATGTGAGGGCCTTGGAGGCAGGGAGTGATCAGTCGTGCTGAGGGATCCTGGAGATGGGGTCCTACGGGGCCTGGCTGATGTCTCAAAATGGCAGCAACCACGTGTTCCCTTAGCAAGATGTGCTTCAGTTCCATTCAAACCTGCAGGTACTGTGACAGTGAACTTCCCTGCAAAAGCAGGGAGCTGGCCCTCCACTGACTGTGGTCAGTTTGCTGATTGCTATCAGACAATCGGGAGGTGAACCTCGGGTAGTGGGTGATGTATTGGTGAAAAGCAGGTGATGGACAGGCAAGAGGCAGGCAAATGGCGGATGATAGGTGCCTGACAGTGAGCTATCTGCACTCAGAAAGGTGTCGATATGCTGTCAGTCTGCAGGTGATCACAGTAGACAAATGGGGTAAACAGCAGGGGATTGATAAGTAGCAAAAACTGCTTCACCAAGAAACAGATATCCTCGGCTTGAAATCCGAGTTATAGAGTGACAAGAAATGCAGCCTCCCTCTAATCTGCCATGTTGGATCCACACACTCTTCTTGCTCTTCCTTTCTTTGTGTCACCTCCTCACTATCTCCATCTTTTGAGGGTACAAGACAGCATCTGTCTCCAGACACAGGATCTGTCATCAGTTTCTACAACAGAGGAGTAAATTTTCTTTCAGTGTTCCTGTCTATAGAATTCTTCATATAGCACCCCAAACCAACTAAATATTTTTAGGTTATTCTGTTATAAGCAATGTTGTATGAACATTTTGGAAATATTTTCAGTAACACATACTAATTATACATTAGGGATTCACTAAACTATTTTCTGACATGTCTATATTGCTCATTGTTCATAATCAACACTCTTTTTCCACCCTTGCCCGGCTGCCTCCCCTGACATCATTCCCAGTCCCTGGTTATCACTGTTCTACTTTCAGGTCAGTTTTCTCAATGTCAACATACGAGAGAGAATATGTGATACTTGTTTATGTGTCTGTCTCATTGCACATATATACACCATATTTTCTGTATCTGTACATCTGTGAATGGGAACCTAGGTTGATTTTGTGTTTTTATTTTTTAAATATTTTATTTTAGTTGTAAGTGGACACAATACACTTATTTTATTTTTATGTGGTGCTGTGGATCGAACTCAGGGCCTCATGCATTCTAAGTGAGCACTGCCACTGAGCCACAAACCCAGCCCATGATTTTGTTTTACATATTAATTAATTGTGCTGCAATTAACATAGGCATTCGTGTATCTCTTTTGTATATTGACTTCATTTCTTTTAACTATGTATCCAGGATTAGGATAGTTGGAACACATGGTGGTTAAATGATTCATTATATTGAGGGAACTTCATACGGTTTTCCATAGTGGCTATAGTAATTTACTTTTCCACCAACGGTGTTTAAGAGTTTCTTTATTCTCCACATTCTCACCTGCGTTTGTCACTATTATTTCTTATAATAGTCATCCTAATTGGGGAGAGATGGTATCTCATTATGGTTTTGATTTGCTTTTTCCTGATGTCTAATGATATGGAGCATATTTATCTTTATTTTCTTGTGTATTGCACCACAATTTTGTTATGTGTATAAGACTAGTGTAATTGAGTTATAAAGCATGGAATTCTTGGCTTTACAGGGTGATACAGAGTTATTTACCTAGAAGTTGTGTCAATTAACACTCATTACCAAAGATTAAGAGATCTCAAAAATACAGAACTCTATGCTATTTGACATTATCAGATTTTATTTATTTTATTTTTCGTCATTGTAAAACAGTCTTATTTTGCTCAGATTAATCATGAAGATGATGAAGCTGAATATATTTATTTATTTATTTTTTTGTCTTTTGGGGAGTGTCTGCACATAATATCTGGTCATTTTTCAATAGGTTTACCATGACAGGTTGTTTAAAAAATAGCACTAACTGTTTCTGTAGCACAAAGTCCATGCATAGTTAGTGTCTGTGATTTCTCTCCTTCAATGTTAGACTTGTTTTGATAAATAAAATGTACAACAAGACTGCTATTTGACTTCTGGGTCTAAGTTTAGAAAGCCCTTAGTACTCCCATTTTCACTCTTTTGAACACGGACAGATTATGTAAAGAAGCCTGACTAACAAGCTAGACAGAGAGGCCACATGGAGAGAGGATCTGAAAGATGTGGAATTAAAACAGGAGTCTCAGTCAGTCCTCATCCATTCAGCAACTCCAGGGTCAGATGTGAATTATGTCATGTGGAATTTTTCTACCCTTCTCTGTCTGCCCAAGACAGCACAATGTAGTCCGGATGACAGACTAACCCTAACCCCATGGAGCATTTTCTAAATTGTAGAACCACCATTTATTTTCTTTTCTTTCTTTCTTTCTTTCTTTCTTTCTTTCTTTCTTTCTTTCTTTCTTTCTTTCTTTCTTTCTTTCTTTCTTTTTTCTTTCTTTCTTTCTTTTTTTCTTCCTTTCTCCTTTCTCTTCCCTTCTTTTCCCTTTTCTTTCTTTCTCCTTTCCTTGCCCTGAGGTGGGTTCTTGTGCCTCAATAGCTTATTAAAACATACTGTTTTCCTTTTAATTTTTCAGGCTAACGTTTATCTTATTTGCCTTGCCAATATTTCTTCCCATTTTGTAGCTTGATTTTTAACTTGAAGAGATATATTTGGAACAGAAAGAATTTTTGAATTTAATATTGCCATATTTAAAATATTCTTTCTTTAACAATGATCATTTTTGTGCATTGTTTGAAAAACCTACCCTTTCCCAATATCAAAAGTATAGTCATCTACATTTTCTTCTGAACATTTCAAAACTCTGTCTATGGTATTTCAAGTTGGAAGCCATCTGTGTTTGAATTATGGATAAGCTGTGATGGAAGAACTCAGATTCATTTTTCTTGCCATATGGATAACAAATTTTTGCTGCTCATTTTGCCACCTCAGCCCTCAATCAAAATGGCATATTTGTGTGGGTATATTTCTGGTTTCGATATTCTGTTCTATATGTCAATTTTCCTATTCGTGTACATTTTTTATAGTGTCTAAATTACTATAACTTGAAATAACTCTCAAGATTAGTAAATGACTTTTTTTGTTCTTCCATACTTTATATTTCAGGGAAGTCCAAACTATTTGTAGGTTTTTTTTTTTTTTTTTGCATTTCTATATATATTTTAAAAATCTTTGAATCCATAGGTCAGTTAGAATTTGTAGAGAAAAAAAGACACAATATTCATCCCATCTATCCATGTGGGGGTATATTTCATTGTTTTAGAGTTTTGAACTTTTGGTAATGTTTTATAATTTTCTGCACACATTTCTTATACATCTTTCATTACAGAAATTTCTAAATTATTTTAAATTTTTAAAAATTATTTTAAATGATTTTAAATGATTTTAAATTGTATTGCTATTTAAATTTCTGAATGTTGCTAGTGAACATTGATTTTTTTTTTGCTTATTGATTTTATTTCAGATCAACTGACTGTTAATCTGATTATTTTTAATATTTATACTACTTCTGTAGATTCTTCTCTTCCCCACTTCAATGATCACATCAACTGCAGATGATGATTAATTGCCCTCTTTCTGATCCTCATGCTTGTGTGTTTTTTGTGCTTAGCTCTTTCCTCCTGCACTTTTGAAAGTCAATAATGATAATGGGTCTGCCCTTCAATATAAAGGAAATATCTGTCACAGTACACACTTAGAGGTATTCTAAATATTGTGAGCATTTATTAAATCTTCTTTTTTAAAGGATTTATTAGCAATTTTATCACAATAAAATTGTCATATTCCCCATAATTCAGTAACTGACTCAATTGTCTATTGATATTTTTACAGTAACAGGTTTTTTATAAGAATTTATTATTTCTACAAGTTTCCCTTTAACTTTTAGTTCCAAATCTGTTTATCACATTTTATTTTTTGAGTATTTATTTTAGAAACCACAATCATAGTTTTTTAAAATATTTTATATGCAAATATTCTTATTTTGTGAATGACTCTCCAAAAAGATAATCCTTAGAGTTAAAATCAGTTGCAAGTTGTTTCTTTAGCAGTTCACTCCAAGTTTTTTCAATGCTTGGTGGTCTTCAGCTATGAGCCTTATATATATATATATATATATATATATATATATATATATATATATATAATTTTAACTTACCTATATAGGCTCTGGGTTGGGTACTCAAAATTTATCCTAAGAAGGTTTGTTCCACCTCTTAAGTGGTGCTCCCAGTTGTGACTTTTTTGCCTTGTTTGTGTTCTGAGGTTTAGTAAGTATCCTATTTGAGACAATCATATCCCTTCTGGCTGCTTCACGAGTCCTAAAAGGTTCCCTACAGCTCTCTGCACCCACATTTCTCAGGTGCGGGTGCCCAATCTTTGATATTTTCTTCTCAAACTGCCTAATCTCCTGGCTGGACAGCCCCATGGTCTGAAATGTTTCCTACCTAACTCACTTTTCATTGGAGAAATTCCTTGAATTTATAAACCTCAAATGAATTTTCTTAAAGGTTGAGAATTGTTATTAATGAGAATTGAAGTGGGGAGCAGTTGGGGGGTAGAATTTCAGGTATAGTTTGAAAAATGTTTAATTGTAGCCAGTTACGATTCACAAAATTTTTAAAGCTTGAAGGAATATAATTGTATCTGAATAATGCCACACGGCCATTCAAAGGCTGTCTAGGGGCTTTGGCCTTAGTATGACTCCATCTTTGTAATAACAAATATAATTTTGGAGAGGAGAAACAGAAATAAATGGCAGACTATATAATGACCTTTAAAGTTTTGTTTGAGGATTCACCATAACATCTCAGCTCAGATTTTGTCTTGAAAATCCACACAAGAAAACTTTAGTTACAGTGGATGTAGATGATCCCTATTTTTAAAGCGGTAGTATTACAGGTTTGAGAATAATCCTAAGAATTAGAGTTGTTTCACTTATTATAAAAAATTGTCTTTTACTCATGTATAATATGCCAACCTCTTCCTAAGGTAGACCTCCAAAAGTCCAATAACTTATCATGCTCCTGTTCAGGGATCCTACAACAATTTGAGATTTGGTCAGTCTGAAGACCTAGAAATGAAGTCAGAAAATAGGCTCCATATAAATCCAGCAAAATCTGGTAGCTTGGGGACAAGATATCCAGAATAAACACTCACATTTTGCAAAGGGAGAATTGGAGCCATACTGGAGTCCCTTTTTATAGAGGTATTGAAATATCACAGATGAGTGTTGGGAGGAACTCAAATCATATCCTACGAATGAAGAATGTTCTTAGATTATTCACCGTCTCCTTCCAGAGAGAAGTTTCCTGGTTCATTCTTTATATGAGCCTGTCATCATCCAGTTTGTTGGGTTTTGGTTTTTCCTTTTAATTTTATTCTCAGTTTTATATCTGTAAACTG
Source organism: Sciurus carolinensis (assembly GCF_902686445.1). Lineage (NCBI taxonomy): Eukaryota > Metazoa > Chordata > Mammalia > Rodentia > Sciuridae > Sciurus > Sciurus carolinensis. The sequence goes on from NC_062224.1 coordinate 97,068,581, forward strand.
AGCAGTTCTCAGCCCACTCTTGCACATTAAAGAGACTCAGGGGAGGTTTTAAATACCAAGCAGTTATAGTTTAATTCAAGATGGTAGTTTCTTATTTAGTAATACCACCATCTCAAAAACTTGTTAGACTTCTTATCTGTTCAGTTCATTGCATGTGCCAAAAATGACATCCACAATTCTTTGGAGACATGACTAAGTATAATGGGTAAATGTGTGTGTCTATCCTAAAATTCATAAGTTGAAATCCTAAGAGCCAACGTGACAGCATTTGGACCTTTGGAAGGTTAAGAGATTATAATTGTGGAGCACTCATTGGTGGGATTTGTGTCCTCCAAAACAGACTCCAGAGTGCCCTCTTTCTCCCTTTCAGCCATGTGAGGCTACAATGAGCAATAGGAGTCTGCAACTTAGAAGAGTCTGTGCTGGCATCTGGTCTCTGACTCCTAGCCTCTAGATCAATGAATACTTGTTCATAAGCCACCCAAAATATGGTACATGATAGTAGAAACTTAAATTTACTAAGATTCTCAGTGATCTAAATGGTATGTAACTTGAGCATATCAGATCTACATAGGAAAATCATATTTCCTTCTCTTTTCCTTCAGACACTAGTTTTACTGAGAAGACATTTCTGGGTAGCATGCTTAATCCAGTTAGGAGTTTTAAACATAGGTGTGGCAGCTCTACCTCTTATTTTATCTTTAGTAGGGTACTAAAATTAAAAAAAGAAGTTATCACTCAGAACATTTCTAAATTGTTGATTATTATTGTTGAAATGTTGCTTCTTTCAACCTCTTAAGCCCCTGAATTCTGCTTCTATGTTGGCTAAATGTGTTCTGTATTTGTTTTTTTTTGTTTTTTTTTTTTTTTTCCCCCTGGGTAGTATCTTATTTAGTGCAGTCAATGGTTACCAAACTGCTCCTTAATTACTTCCTGCTACAATGGCAGGAGAGTAATTAAGTAGCTGCAACAAAGAACCTATGGCTCTGGAAACCTACTATACTTACTACTTGGCACTTTACAGAAAAAGTTTGCTGTCCATTCATGCAGACCCTGGAGGTTATTACACAGAAATGCTTTATCATGTTTTTATGACTGCGTAATAAGAATAGTTCCAATATATTTCAACATACAGCAAAACTTATCTCACAAGTGTCTGATTGCCTTCAAAGACTATACCACGTGATTGAGGTTATTCGTGAACTACTTTTGGTTCCATTTTGTCTGTCATTTGGAAACAGAATCAACTTCAAATATTTTAGTGACTTAAAATATATAGTTTGTTATGCTCAAGTTTCTTTGTGAAAGATTGGATATTTTATTACAAACTATTGGAAATTAAAATATTTAAAAACTATTAACTTCTTTGCATTTATAAAATTATTTTTAGAGTGCAGGTGTTACTTGTTTAGCAAGTATGTCACAAAGCATATTTCACAGGAGGAAGAACTCACTTATTTTCAGATTATGGAAATATCATTGTTGTCTTTAAATTTTTAATGGTTTTTCATGATATCTGTTATATCTTTGGGGTCAATTGTGAATTGCTGTGAAATATTTCACAATATATGACTTTTAGTCCATGAGTATGTTTCACAACAATAGTATGTTACAGTATTTTCTCAGGAAATGCACCGATTTGATTAAATTATGAGAGTCAAGCATGTATTCTAGTATGAAATTTTATAAATTCTCTTGTAAAAATTGAATGCATAACTAAAACTACATTATATAGAGAAGAATTCAAGCACATTTGTATCCTCAGGTATTCCAGAAATGATTTCAAAATAAATTAAAACTAAATCTTAGAATAATTCTGTAAATCTCTAATATGAAACAGTGGACTTTAATACTACCCAAATTTTTTAAATGTAAAAAGTTTTAAATGATTTTAGAAGTTTTAAAAGATTTTTCAAATATCTGAGAAAATGTGGGAAAAAAATCTTATTTGATTATTCATTCACCAAATATTATTTAAAACTAAATACTAGGTAAAGTTCTAGACACTTAGAATACATTGGTCAATAAGCAACTGACAAAATAAACTATATAACGTTTCAATTGTGACTTTAAGGCTTTTAAACAGTATATCACATATAGGGTTCACAGTGGTGGGAGACTCATTTATAATTTTAATAGTGTGATCAGAAGAGGACCAATTGAGAAGGCAAAAAATTGGTAAAGACTCAAAGAAGGAGCAGAATTTATTTATACAGATTGTCTTGGATCGCTTGAACTGCTATAAACATATTCCATAAACTAGGTGTCTTAAACCATAAGTATTTGGTCTTTCCAATCTGGAAGTTGGGATAGTAGGATCAAGGTGACAGCTTTAAAATGGGTTCCACAGTGATAACTTTAAAGTGAAAACACTCAATGTGGTTTTCTATTGTTCTTTAGCAACTTTCAACAATAGTATAAAACTAGTTTAAGCAGACACTTGAACTTAATAAAGATTGTGATTTGAATAAATTTTCATGATTATACTTCAGTCAAAGGACTGCTGGGTTCCAATGTTTAGAGAGAGTGAGAAAGGGGGTTACCATTATCAGAAATAAAAACAGTACCTGCCCCCAACACACACTCGCTTCCTTCTCTCCTTCCTTCTTGCTTTCCTCCTTTCTTGTGCTGGTGATAGAACCCAGGATATCATGCATGCTATGCACCAGCTGTACCATAAGCTACACTCCAATTCCCTTATTTCTTATTTAAAAGGAATTTATACTTTTCCAGTTTCTGTGGCAATGAAGATATCTTCTTTAGAAATATATTCTTCAGAAATACACTGAATTTGTATCTTATTATTCTATTTCCCAGTGTGGAGACCTATATTTGGCTATGTTAGTACTCAATACTGTTATTGATATTTATATTAAGATATTGTAACTTAAGTAAATAATGGTGTAAATTCTCCTAGGTTTTAATTAGAGAAATGAGACTCTTGTCATATTCCAAAGTTAACATCTTGTAAACAATGAGTAGGGAATTGCAGAAAACACCACTTTGGATGACAGATATCATGAATATAATTTCTCTACTTTACCTTGCAAAAGAAGACACTTGAGGGACTTGGGAGATGCTCCACTAGTCTTAACTGATATAATATTCAAAAAGACATATCTGAGTTCAATAAATTATTTCCCTTTTTGATTATGTTTAATCATATTTCATTGTGGGGGTCAAAAATAGCCCTCCATCAACTGAGTTAAATTATTCCAAATTAATGATGATGAACTCTTAAATTTCTCTCCCCAAGAAAAACTTTCAGTTATAAGAAGGTATGTTTTTGTATCTACTGCAATGGTCTATATCAATTTTGTATCTGAAAAAGACAACTGTAAATATAGTCAATTAAATGTCTTATATCAAGGATCTATTACTCTTTTGTGTTTTTTATGATTTGCATTTAAAATATATATGTATATTTAACAATGAATTTGTTATTAATTTTAAACTAATAAATATGCTACAAGACTATATAGGTTTTAGGTAGTGATAAATAAATGCTTCCATAGACAGGATTATGATTCATGTTATCAATATATGGGAAATATCCCAAAACTGAAAAATGAAAAGAGAAAAACTATAAAGAAGTTTCCCAGTTTAATATCAACTGAATTTCGTGCATATGTCTACTTCTGGTTCCTTTTGCTCTGGACTGTTGGTGATATTTTCTTCTTTTTAAAAATATTTTTTCAGATAGTCATTGACATTATGAAAAAAAAGAATCACAAAGGATCTAAAGCAGGTAATCTTGACAAGGCACCCCGGTTCCTCTGGGTGAGAGGGTGATGCCCATTTACTCCTGCCAGGCATTGGGATGGTCTCAGGTTCCTTTGCATTTCTGGTAATATTTCTGTGTTATCTATTTCTGGTTTGTGCCTGAGTGTGGTCACGTGATTTCTGTGTGAGCCCCTGGCACCTCTCCATAGCCACAGCACTGAAAGACAGAAGGAGATCCAAATCTGTCCTTTGAAGGTTTCCAGCTCAGCTCTCCAGCCATCTATGTCATTCATCCTCACAATCTGGTAAAATCTTAAAGGAGGAAGAAGCAGAGTGCTTGGGGCAGGCTCACACCCACTGGCTCACTTTTTTTCCTAACCAAAGCAAGAAAGAACAAACCGCCAACTCTGCAGTTTGGAACCAATTGGCTTAACTCTCTGTGCTCCTGAACATTCCCCCCATTTAACAAATATAGAAGAAAATGGCTGTACATTTGAGGCCCCTCAAGGTTTCAATATCATCTTCTAGAGCTCCACAACTCCCAAAATACCTACTGTTTTCTCCTTCCCATTGAAACTTGCATGGGCTGTCTCAGCCTATAAAATGCCCCTTCGGCTAAGAAACTGTAAAGAAATTTTTTCTCACTTAATAGACTTCCCTATCAGTAATTCTATTTTACAATAATTTTTGGCTTTTACTCTTCCATGATATCTTTTAAAACTAGCATTTCTGCTTCATCTGAATGTTTTTTCTTCTACAAGTAACCCTGGTCTGCCATGTCCTGTTATCATTTCCTACCTAGAAGTCATCTGGGTTGGTTATTATGTTCAATGCCCTTTTATGAGTTTACTAGCATTTTATACTCAGTGAGACTAATATTTTATAATTATACTAAAACCAAGAAGTTATTATTAAGGTTTTTAACGAAAGGTATATTATAAATTCATTTCAGTTATAACTTGTATTATGCTAGATTTTTTCCCCTGAAATAATGAAAATCCCACTTTACCTTTTGTTTATATTTAACTATTCAAGTCTGTAGCCTCAAGAAGACTATTAAATTAGAAGACTAATAAAATAAAAACATTGGAAAGAAAGAAAGAAAGAAAGACCAAGTAAAGGAGGGAGGGAGAAGAAAGGAATAAAGAAAGAAAAGAGAAGGAAAAGAGAGGAAGAAGGAAATTGGGGAAAGGATGAGTAAAAGAGAGAAGAAGTTATTAAATTAATTCTGATGAGCCTATCAGAAATCATTACAAGAAATAAGTAAATGTGACTAGATTCCCCTAGTAACTCAGGGGCTTTATTTTACATAATGTAGATAAAACTGAGAAAGTTTTACAATGTCTTCTTTGTTGTAATTCAAACAATTTCAAGCTTTATTAAGTCACTTTATTCTGTGAACATGGACATAGATTTTATTTTGCTACTTTATGTAATAAAACCAAATATTAGTAGTTTTTATTTGTAGTGGGCTTCTGCCTTTCATAATTTACTTATTTAATTTTTTTTCCTTTAGTACTGTATTCGCCTTTATGAGGTGATTTTTAGGTATAATCACAAAGTGAATCTGTTCAGAAATAAAATTTAGGAATAGATATAAGTGCTTTAACAGAAGTAATAGAAACAGATGGGAAATGTATCCCAACCAGTTGAGACTTCAGCTAGACTGTTGTGAATAAATCTGGTCAAAAGATCCTCTAATGCCTACTTGTTTAATTGGATAAACTGCAACCAACAATTCCAAACATTTTTAATTTTTGTTCTATTCTCCATAGATACATAATTTCTGAAAACAGGCTGTGACATACTATAGTTCCTTCGGAGATAGGTATATAACACAGAAGGTGCAAGATTAGTGAATATATATGTTAAGGTAGTTTATATAATATATAATATTTTAATGGTAGCAATTTATTGATGAATTTAAACAAGTATCATATCTTCTTAATATGCAGGTGTCTTTCTATCTAGGACCTATGGCCCATGTTTGCATCAGAATATCAGAATATTCGGTTACATGTGATAGAAAATTTTTAGGTATTTGTGACTGCACCTTTGCAATTTAAATCAAGTATTATTTTAATAGCATGCAGGGAACAGAGTGTATCAAAAAGAGCCAGCTGTTGGCCTTTCAATTAAGAAAACATTAAGCCTCAACAGAATGACAAAAGAACCAACACGCAAATCTCAACAAAGCACCAGACAAAGCAAAAGCTGTAACAGATGCTGCTTTCAGTATTATCAAACACTTTATAAAGAAGAAACTCCCTTGAAAGTTTGTCAGTGAGAACATGCCAATTTTTGATTAATTCAGATTTTCCTCAGCTTTCGAGAGCTCAAGCAGAAAACCGCCTTGCCCCTGTGGTGCTAGAAGTAGAAGCAATGATCAAGTAATTTAAAAGAAATAAAGCTGTGTGTCCAGATGGCCATAAGGTAAGCTGTAAAACTTTCAAGGAAAGGCTAAGTGTACTCATTAAAGAAGCCTTCCCTTAGTATGAGGAAGCAGCATTTTACTACCTACAAGCAAACAGTAACTTTCAACTCCCTCTCTAGTACTTTCTGATTTCTCCCTGTTGAGTAGGCTCAACATGATTCTTGCACAGCAATTCTGTTGAAATAGTCTGCAAACATTATTCCTTCATATAGACATTAGTGCCTTTTAATGTGTTGCTTTGCATGTGTGTTTTCAGGGGGAGCGTGAGTGTGCCAGTATTTAAAGATCTAATTAAAGTTTGAGAGTTATGGCCAGTCTCTAGAGACAAATGCACATTTCAACACACAAAGTTGTAAAATTATAGGGAACCCTCTGAACCTTAAAATTTATAGCTGGTCTCTAAAGTAACACAGACCTACGGTTAAAAAGAAAATCTATGAATGTTCACTACAAATAAAAATCACCTTTCAAATCAAGAGAGAAAAAATTGTGCAATAAATAATTGTAGGAAACATTTTGAAAAGTGTCTACATTAAATCCCTACTGTATTCTGTTCACAAAGTAATTTCAAATATGTTTTTAAAACAATCTTCAAAATTAATGAAAAATAAATATAAGGGTAGACAACAAATATCGACCCTTTGGTCGATATTTTAAAGACATGAAAAATCAAAGCTAAATGGAGAAACATAGTAAATCTGCATGTATCAAAACTAAAAATATCTCATGGAAAAATTGCAATTTGCCAAATTTAACATCTAGTGAACCTGAAGCAGAAAATATTTGTAGAATTGCAATAGTCAAATAATAGGAAAATGTAATGATAACAGTGATATTATAATTCTCAAAACAAAAATTGGCACAGAATTTTAATAGGCATTTCACAGAAACAGAAATTTTGTATTGTCCACATGAAAATGTGATTGATTCTATTAGTTATTGGGGAAATCTAACTAAATTAAAATGAAAGGGTTATTTTGCACATGAAATTGTCAAAAATTTGAAATTACAACAGAATAGTGATTATTGATTTGTATTGTGGGTAAAAAAAGAAATTTTGAATGCAGTTGATGGACTTATATATTGCTATATTATTTTGGAGGTAAATTTTTATAAAAATTCATGTGGTTTTAGAAATATTAGTCATATCTACATTACAGAAATTGAACACTTCCCACAATATTTTTATAAATATGCTCATTGCAGGATATTTGTCTGATAATGGTAAACTTGGAATGTCTATCAATTGAGGAAATATAGTAGAAACTTATTCAATTTGTGTTTTAAAAAATGTTAGATGGCTTCACATTAGTGCACATTATGTTATACTACGTGGAGGGTTTGGTCCTTTGGCAGTTAATGAGGTTATAAGGATGGAACTCTCATTATTAGGATTAATGCTCTTGTAAAATGAACCCAGGTAGCTAGCTATACCTCTTTTTGCCATGTGAGGGATAGAGAAGTCAGTAGTTAGTTAGCAGGAAGAGGTTTTTCACTAATACCTAATGATGCTAAAATCCTGATCTTGGACTTCTTACCTATGTAACTATGAGGAACAAGTTTCCATTGCTTATAAACCATGAGTCTGTGGTTATGTTACAGAGACCATAACTAAAACAATCACAATACCAAAATGATTCACATTTGAAATACAATTAAAGTTTTAAGTACTATTAATATTTACATTTTAAAATGAAGCCACACACTGTATTATAGGTTACCCCAAAGAATAATTATTTTGTAACAACCTGTGACTTAGGACTTCCAATGGCAGATGAATAAGTTGATACTTGAAGTTTCCACATATGAGACCATAGGACAACATGGGTAATTTCTTCAGTGTAATTCAGAGTGAAGTATAAGGTCAAAATTCCAATTTAGAGTAGACTAATTCTGAGGTAAACCTGGCTCCTGGCATCTTGCAGGTGTACATAAATAGTGAATACACTTGGAAATCTTATTTGTTTGTAATTTATAATAATTTTTGAGACTTGAAAATAGATTATTTGAAGATATCCCAGACAATGTTAACAGTATATATTTTCATCACAATGAATAATAGAAAGGTGAATAATAGAAAGAGAATAAATTAAAGAAAATATCATGATCCTTGTGCTAGTCATCTTTTCATTGGTGTGACAATAATACATAACAATTTAAAGGAGGAGTTTATTTTGTGCTCACAGTTGCAGAGATTCAGTGCAAGGTCAGACAGATCCATTGCTCTGAACCTGAGGTGAGGCAGAACATCATGGTAGAAGGGTGTGGCAAAGAAAAGCTGTTAGCTCATGGCAGCCAGAAAGTGGGAGGTTGTGGCAGCTTGAAATATGATATAGTTCCCCAGGGCATGCCTCCAGTGACCAGCTTACAAGAGTCACACCCACCTTGACTACAGTTACCAAGTAGGCAATTCAAATTACAGACCTAACCGTTGCCTAAAGGTCCAGTCTCTGAATCTTGCTGCACTGGGGATCATATCTTCAACACATAAGCTGTTGGGGAATATTTCAGATCTAGACCCTAAAATTCATGTTTTGAGAAATTTCATTTACATAGGTTTAATTTATATTAATTACTATAAGTTGGTCATAAAAGAACCCAGTCTATTGTTTGTATCATCCTGTTATAATGCTACTCACATATTACAGTAATCCACTCTTACCTGTAGGGAATAGGTTCTGAGACCTCTGGTGAATATCTTAAAGTGTGGGTTATTAGATATGGAAAATGGAAAAACCCCAAAACAGCGAGGCATGAGAAAGGTAGTGAAAAGGAAAGCCATACACTGAGAACCTTCTCAGTGCATTCTTCTCAATTGCAGAACAAGCTCTAGGAAGGAATCCAAAGCACTGATCCTTCCCCCAAATAAATCTTTTCCCAGTACCAGTAAAATAGGTAAAATGGAACTATAAAGAGAAAGAGATAAACGCTGAATTCTGACCCCAGATCCTCCATTCTTCTCCAGGTAAAAATATTACCAAGTAAAAAGAAATTTTCAAATTCTTACAAACCTGTTTCATGAGTGCTCAAAATGATATGCTCACTAGATCACCCCTCAAAATAACTAATACAAACCCAGTCTCTTTCTTTGCTCAGCAACTTATTTTCCATCAGTAAAGTGGGTTCACTGATGCTATTTCATCCCTGCATCCCATTTCTGTGTGAACCTTCATTCCTGAATAAACAGCTGAGATGAATCGTGAGGTTTGCATCCTCCCCAGTCTTTTTTGTGTTAACATGGATAAAACCCTATATGTACTATATATATTCCCTGCAGCAAAGCCCATAGTTTCAGAATATTGGTTAATCTCATATCACTGCCTGGCAAAACTTGAAGAAAACATCTCTATAGAATGTGATAATGAAGAAAATGGAGAGGGGAGACTGGCCAATTCCTTGATCTCCAGTCTTTAGCAGAGGATTTAAATGGAGTGACCCTGGTTGGAAAGGAATATATTCATAAAACATCTGAGGAAATGCACTTGCAAAGTGGGCATACTGTTGTGGGGCGCAACTTAAGAACAGATGGATCACCTCTGAGAAGTCCAAATTTGAGAGTCTTTATTAAGCCGGCCCAATGACTGTCTCACATAATGCTCCAAAATGGCTATTGGGAGAACAGCCCCAACCATAGGGTTGCAGGGGTTCTTATACCAAAAATCACATAAAACATAAGTGTCTGTTGCTATGTTTGGAAATCACAAACTAACATCATGAAATCATCAGCAGAGGGGAAGTGGGTCAAAATGACCCTGCCTAGGTACAAACTAAAGAATGGTTACTAACATCCATACAATCATTGTTGACATCATTGTTCACATGGTGCATTGTTTAGGAGAAATAGAAATCAAAAGAGAACAAATTTTCACCACATAAGATTTGTCATTTTTGTATTGCTAAACATGTCATGCCAAGTAACTGAGGATGGGTACAGAGGCGGTGTGTTCCCATGGGAAAACTCATTTCCTACATAACATGGAGGCTCAGAGCAAAATGGAGTCTGTTTAGTCATTGCCCATATAGCCTGGCCTGTAATATTTCCATGGAGTCAAATCGGTCAACCCATCACAATACAACCTATCTGACACATTACCTGAGCCTGCTGCCCTCTATTGTATCCTGGTTCACTGTCAAGGAGTGAGTAAGTAATAAAATGTCCAAAGACTCTCAGTTGAGTTTTCCAAGTTCTTTCTTTGGGATTGAAAATCAGTTCATTGGGGTGTTTTCAGTCCCAGTGACAAATACAGAGGTAATTTCTCTCATATTTTACATGCTTGTACTTCCTTTGGTAGTGGGTAACTGACCCAGGCCTGGAGGCAAAGTAAACTAAGGACACTGTAAGCTTTAGTGCCCAGGAAAGGGAGAGTTCTCCTCCCCTTTCTGACACTGGTTTTCAGGGAACCTAATTAGCACCATTCATGCCTTCCTTTTGGATTGTAAAGGACTTTCCCTAGAATCTAACTACTTTCCTTTGAAGTGTAAATGCCCCTGCAAAGGCTCAGGAGCCAAAGCTAGAGATTTACCAAAGGCCTTGTAAGAGGAGCCAGTCTCCCTTTTGCACTCTGTTTTTGTAAACCACTTCCCACTTGAAAACCCTTACACACAATCATATATCAGTTTTCGAAATCTTGTTTCAACTATGCATCATTTTAGACTAGAAAATGTATGACACTAGATAGCCTATAAATGTTGGGAAAAACTTGTAAGGGACCCTCAGAATTTGGAGTGCTGATCTCCTCTGGGACTGCTGGTATAAAATAAAAGTTTGGTTTCTCCCACTCTTTGAGTGCCATTTGCCACTTCTTGCTTGATTCCCACAATATTTCGCCTCACTGTTTTTGTTCTTTGTAGATATTATTATGCAAAGTTAGAGTTACTTGAACACAAGAAGTATGATCCCTTGACAATCAGTGTGATAATCCAGATGGCTACTGAGTGACTAATGGGCAGGTATTGCATACACCATGGACATTCTGGACTAAGGGATGACTCCATCTTGGATGAGACAGAGTAGTGCACCGTGAGATTTTATCATACTCCTCCAAAACAGGGTACAATTTAAAACTTATAAAGGACTGGGGATGTAGCTCAGTGATAGGAAGTTGGACCAGTGATGATACCAGTTTTGGAAATAAATTAGGGTCCGGCTTCACTCTCAAACCCCAGGTGTTCAAGATTGAACACACAAGAAATGCTGAGACAAGAGCAAAAAGTCTTACTTAAAGGAGAGAATGGGGGGCTTGGGAGATAGCTCAGTTGGTAAAGTGCTTGCCTTGCAAGCATGAGGCCCTGGGTTCAATCCCCAGCACTGTCAATAAAAAAAAAAAAAAGAAAGGAGAGAGACACAGACTCCTCCACAGAGGAGGAGGTCTAAGATTGTGCCCAAGCCAAGGGAGCATAAGTGTCCTGCCACTTTTATAGATTTTAGATTTCCTTTTTTCTCATGCCCCCTCCTCCAATTCTGCCTACGTGATCCAAAAGGTGAAGGGATACAAAGACAGGAAAGGAGCCCTCCAGAGATAGGAAGGGAGCTGCCCAGGTGCTACTCATTAACAACTTCTTGCAGGGAGGAACAATTCCCTGGAGGCAGGTAACCCTGGCAACAGGTTGGAGGAGCAGAAGTGTCCTGAAGGTATTAAGATTGTATTTCCTTTGAATCAGCCCCATCTTCCTGACCCAATCATTCATTACCTACACTGACTGTCCTTCTGCCCCAGCCTCAATTCACCCTCTGAGAACAGAACCCTACACCTATAAGAGGAAATGAACAATGACTACTCTGGCTCTTTGGACTGAGAGGGGCAATGTAGGGCAAGCAGTTTGTTTTTGCTTTTAGGAATATTTTGGGTCAGTCAAGGGGTCTGTGGAGAAAGCCTGATTTGGAATCAACAGGTTGTAAAGTCATCTGGGAGGTGGGTGCTTGTATGAGAGAAACAAAAAGAGAACTGTAATGAGATTAATACAAAATAAATGTCATAGCATCTGGAACATGTCAATGAATATTATGATGATGATAGAAACCAGTAATCTTCAACAGGAGGTGCAAGAGCTAAGAAGTTATTCCAGTACAAGGCCAGTAAGGACATGGCCTCTATTTGAGAATCTGAATCTTTAAGGATATTAGTGACATTCGCCAGAGTTATCAGAAATGAAAAATAACACTTAGTTTTTATAATGTCATAGATGCTCCTATAAGATGCAGTTAAGATATCTAATGTCATTTTATTATTTTTTTATTTTATTTTTTTTTAATTCTAAACAAATGGGATACATGTTGTTTCTCTGTTCATACAAGGAGTCAAGGCATACCATTTGTGCAATCATAAATTTACATAGGGTAATGTTGTTTGATTCATTCTGTTATTTTTCCCTTCCCTCCCCACCCCTCCCATTCCTCTTTTCCCTCTATACAGTCCTTCCATCCTTCATTCTTGCCCCCCTGCCTAACCCTAATTCTAACCCTAACACTAATCCCTCCCACCCCCCATTATGTGTCATCATCCACTTATTAGCGATATCATTCTTCCTTTGGTTTTTTGAGATTGGCTTATCTCACTTAGCATTATATTCTCCAGTTTCATCCATTTGCCTGCAAATGCCATAATTTTATCATTCTTTATGGCTGAGTAATATTCCATTGTATATATATACCACAGTTTCTTTATCCATTCATCAATTGAAGGACATCTAGGTTGGTTCCACAATCTGGCTATTGTGAACTGAGCAGCTATGAACATTGATGTGGCTGTATCTCTGTAATATGCTGATTTTAAGTCCTTTGGGTATAGGCCAAGGAGTGGGATAACTGGGTCAAATTCAAAGTTTTCTAAGGAGTATCCACACTGCTTTCCAGAGTGACTGCACTAATTTGCAGCCCCACCAGCAATGTATGAGTGTACCTTTCTCCCCACATCCTCGCCAACACCTGTTGTTGCTTGTGTTCTTGATAATCGCCATTCTAATTGAGGTGAGATGGAATCTTAGGGTAGTTTTGATTTGCATTTCTCTTATTACTAGAGATGTTGAACATTTTTCCATATGTTTGTTGATTGCTTGTAGATCTTCTGTGAAGTGTCTGTTCATTTCCTTAGTCCATTTGTTGATTGGATTATTTGCATTCTTGGTGTAGAGTTTTTTGAGTTCTTTATAGATTCTGGAGATTAGTGCTCTATCTGAAGTATGATTGGCAAAGATTTTCTCCCACTCTGTAGGCTCTTTCTTCGCATTGCTGACAGTTTCCTTTGCTGAGAGAAAGCTTTTTAGTTTGAATCTATCCCAGTTATTGATTCTTGCTTTTATTTCTTGTGCTATGGGAGTCCTGTTGAGGAAGTCTGGTCCTAAGCCGACATGTTGAAGCTCTGGACCTACTTTTTCTTCTATAAGATGCAAGTTCTCTGGTCTGATTCCAAGGTCCTTAATCCATTTTGAGTTTAGTTTCCTGCATGGTGAGAGATATGGGTTTAGTTTCATTCTGTTGCATATGGATTTCCAATTCTCCCAGCACCAGTTGCTGAAGAGGCTATCTTTTCTCCATTGCATATTTTTGGAACCTTTGTCTAGTATGAGAAAATTGTATTTATTTGGATTTGTGTCCATGTCCTCTATTCTGTACCATTGATCCACCTTTCTATTTTGGTACCAATACCATGCCGTTTTTGTTACTATTGCTTTGTAGTAGAGTTGAAGATCTGGCATTGTGATACCCCTGCTTCACTCTTTCTGCCAAGGATTGCTTTAGCTATTCTGAGTTTTTTATTCTTCCAGATGAATTTCATAATTGCTTGCTCTATTTCTGTAAGGTACATCATTGGGATTTTAATTGAATTGCATTGAATCTGTATAGCACTTTTGGTAGTATGGCCATTTTGACAATATTAATTCTTCCTATCCAAGAACATGGGAGATCTTTCCATCTTCTAAGGTTTTCTTTAATTTCTTTCTTTAGTGTTCTGTAGTTCTCATTGTAGAGGTCTTTCACCTCTTTTGTGAGGTTGATTCCCAAGTATTTTATTTTTTTTGAAGCTATTGTGAATGGGGTAGTTTCACTAATTTCTCTTTCTGAAGATTCATCACTTATGTATAAAAATGCCTTAGACTTATGTGCATTGATCTTATATCCTGCTACTTTACTGAAATCACTTATGAGTTCTAAAAGTTTTCTGGTGGAATTTCCTGGTTCTTCTAAGTATATAATCATATCATCAGCAAATAGGGAAAGTTTGAGTTCTTCTTTTCCTATTCGTATCCCTTCAATTTCTTTGGTCTGTCTAATTGCTCTGGCTAGAGTTTCAAGGACAATATTGAAAAGATATGGTGAAAGAGGGCATCCCTGCCTTGTTCCAGTTTTTAGGGGGAATGCTTTCAGTTTTTCACCATTTAGAATGATATTAGCCATGGGCTTAGCATAGATGGCCTTTACAATGTTAAGGAACGTTCCCACTATCCCTATTTTTTCTAGTGTTTTGAGCATGAAGGGGTGCTGTATTTTATCAAATGCTTTTTCTGCATCTATTGAAATAATCATGTGATTCTTGACTTTAAGTCTATTGATATGGTGAATGACATTTATTGATTTCCTGATGTTGGACCAAACTTGCATCCCTGGGATGAAACCCACTTGATCATGTTGCACAATCTTTTTAATATGTTTTTGTATGCGATTTGCTAAAATTTTGTTGAGAATTTTTGCATCGATGTTCATTAAGGATATTGGTCTGAAATTTTCTTTCCTCGATGTGTCTCTGTCTGGTTTAGGTATCAGGGTAATATTGGCTTCATAGAATGAGTTTGGGAGGGTTCCCTCCTCTTCTATTTTATGGAATACTTTGAGAAGTATTGGAATGAGCTCTTCTTTAAAGGTTTTGTAGAACTCGGCTGAGAACCCATCTGGTCCTGGACTTTTCTTTGTTGGTAGGCTTTTGATGACTTCTTCTATTTCATTACTTGAAATTGGTCTATTTAAATTGTGTATGTCCTCCTCGTTCAGTTTAGGCAATTCATATGTCTCTAGAAACCTGTTGATGTTTTCAAAATTTTCTATTTTGTTGGAGTATAGATTTTGAAAATAGCTTCTAATTATGTTTTGTATTTCAGTCATGTCTGTTTCGATATTTCCTTGTTCATTCTGAATTTTAGTGATTTGGGTTTTCTCTCGTCTTCTCTTTGTTAGTGTGGCTAAAGGTTTATCAATTTTGTTTATTTTTTCGAAGAACCAACTATTTATTTTGTCCATTTTTTGTATTGTTTCTTTTGTTTCAATTTCGTTGATTTCAGCTCTGAGTTTAACTATTTCCTGTCTTCTACTACTTTTGGTGTTGGTCTGTTCTTCTTTTTCTAGGTCTTTGAGCTGTAGTGTTACGTCGTTTATTTGTTGAGTTTTACTTCTTTTATTAAATGCGCTCCATGAAATAAATTTTCCTCTAAGTACTGCTTCCATAGTGTCCCAGAGATTTTGATATGATATTTCTTTGTTCTTCCCTCTAAGAATTTTTTAATTTCCTTCCTAATATCTTCTGTTATACATTCATCATACAATAGCATATTGTTTAATCTCCAGGTGTTGGAGTAGTTTCTGTTTTTTACTCTTTCATTTATTTCAAACTTCAATCCATTATGATCTGATAGAATACAAGGTAGTGTCTCTATCTTCTTGTATTTGCTAACATTAGCTTTGTGGCTTAATATATGGTCTATTTTAGAGAAGAATCCATGTGCTGCTGAGAAGAAAGTGTATTCACTCTTGTTTGGATGGTATATTCTATAAATGTAGGTTAAGTCTAAATTATTGATTGTGTTATTGAGATCTATGTTTTCTTTGTTCAATTTTTGTTTGGAAGATCTGTCCAGTGGTGAGAGAGGGGTGTTAAAATCACCTAGTATTATTGTGTTATGGTCTATTTGGTTTCTAAAATTGAGAAGGATTTGTTTGACATACATGGATGAGCTACTGTTTGGGGCATAGATGTTTATGATTGTTTTATCTTGCTGATTTATGTTTCCTTTAAGCAGTATGAAATGTCCTTCTTTATCCCTTCTGACTAACATTGGCTTGAAGTCCACATTATCTGAAATGAGGATGGATACTCCACTTTTTTGCTAAGTCCATGTTTATGGTATGTTTTTCCCCATCCTTTCACCTTTAGTCTATGGGTATCTCTTTCTATGAGGTGAGTCTCTTCAGGCAACAAATTGCTGGATCTTTCTTTTTAATCCAATCTGCCAGTCTATGTCTTTTGATTGATGAATTCAGGTCATTAACATTCAGGGTTATTATTGAGATATGATTTGTATTCCCAATCATTTGATTCATTTTTAAAATTTTATTTATTTATTTATTTTTTTGACACAACTTGGTTCCTCCTTTATTTGACAGTTCCTTTAAGATAATTCCTCCCTTTGCTGATTTGCTTCTTTGATTTTTATATCTTCCTCATGGAATATTTTGCTGAGAATGTTCTGTGATGCTGGCTTTCTTTTTGTAAATTCTTTTAGCTTTTGTTTATCATGGAATGATTTTATTTCATTGTCAAATTTAAAGGTAAGTTTTGCTGGGTATGAGATTCTTGGTTGGCATCCATTTTCTTTCAGAGCTTGAAAAATGTTGTTCCAGGCCCTTCTAGCTTTTAGGGTCTGGATTGAAAAATCTGCTGATATCCGTATTTGTTTCCCCCTTAATGTAATTTGGTTGTTTTCTCTCACAGGCTTTAAAATTCTGTCTTTATTTTGTATGTTAGGTATTTTCAGTATAATGTGCCTTGGTGTGGGTCTGTTGTAATTTTGTGTATTTGGAGTCCTAGAAGCCTCTTGAACTTGATTTTCCATTTCATTCTTCAGATTTGGGAAATTTTCTGATATTATTTCATTGAATAGATTGTTCATTCCTTTGGTTTGTTTTTCTAAACCTTCCTCAATCCCAATAATTCTCAAATACGGCCTTTTCATGATATCCCATAGTTCTTGCAGATTCTGTTCATGATTTCTTACCATCTTCTCTGTTTATTCAACTTTGTTTTCAAGGTTCAATATTTTGTCTTCAATATCTGAGTTTCTGTCTTCTAGGTGTTGTATCCTATTGGTTATGCTTTCTATGGAGTTCTTAATTTGATTTATTGTTTCCTTCATTTCAAGGATTTCTGTTTGGTTTTTTTTCAATATCTCTAACTCTTTATTGAAATGATCTTTTGCTTCCTGTATTTACTCTTTTAACTGTCGATTGGTGCTATCATTCAATGCCTGCATTTGCTCTTTCATCTCAATGTTTGCTTCCCTGATCATTGTAGTTATGTACATTCTGAACTCCCTTTCTGTCATTTCTTCTGGCATGCTGTCGTTGGATTTTATTGATGTAGCATCTAGATTTGTTTGGGGCATTTTCTTCTCTTGTTTTCTCATGTTGTTCAGGAATCAGTGGGTCATTAAGATATTGCAGATTTCCTCTATTGACTTATAATGTCCCTGAAGATTGCTAGTATATCCCCTCTTATCCTTCAGTAGCCTGAAGTCTTGGAGGAAGTTGATAATGTAGTGCTCCACAAGGAAGCTGCCTCTCTAGGGTTGGTGATCCTCAGGTGGGGTATATTCCCTGCTAGTGGGCAGAGGTGCCTCCACTTGTTGACCAATGGTCATCCAAAGGGGAACTAGGCTGCAGGCTGAGGCGAGGTCTGTTTGTGCCTATGTCTCTGGTTTTACCGTCCTTGTGGGAAAACCTCACCCGGCGGGGAAGACTCACCCGGTGGGAGGTCTCGCTGGTCAGTTCCCTCCTAGAATTTCCCCTCAATCTACAACTACTGCCTGGGCTGGGCTGCCTTCCTCTGCAACGTTCCCAGGGGCCCAGACCTACCTCCTGGGCCTGGGAGCCTCACCCTTCGCAGAAGAGTCTCCTTAGGCTGCCTCTCCTCAGAGAATCTGCCTGCAGTCCTCGAAACTTCGCTCTGCCCCTAGGTGTGTCTCTGTGCGGCTCTTGCACCAAGAAGCTGCCTAGGTCCTGGAACCCTGCTCTGCACCTAATCTCCTGGCTATGCGGCCCCTCCTCTAAGCTGCCACCTAGAGCCCCGTACAATAACTCTGAGACCCAGAGACCCGCCACACACCTCTTCTTCTGGACAGCCGCCCGGTTTCCAATGCAGTCACTAGGAGTCCAAGCAACTCACTTTGCGTCTCCTCCTCCCGCCAACCGCCTGTAGCCCTAGGCTGTCACTCCGAGTCCAAGTGACCCGCCCTGTTCCTCCTCCTCCTCAGGGTAGCCCCCCAGGTGTTCAGGAGTGGTTGCTCGGAAACAAAGCGACCCACCATGCTCCTCCTCCAGGCAGGCCACCGGTGTTCAGGAGTGGTCACTTTGAGTCCAACTCACCACTCGCCTCCTCCTCTGGCAACCGCCTGTAACTCTCATGCAATCACTCCTAGACCAAGCGACCTGCCACATTCCTCCTCTTCCTCTGGGCAGCCCCCTGGTGTTCAGAAGCAGTTGCTCTGAGTCCAAACAGCTCGCCACGCAGCTCCTCCTGTGGCAACCACCTGTAGCTCTGATGCAATCACTCCTAGACCAAGCGACCTGCCACATTCCTCCTCTTCCTCTGGGCAGCCCCCCGGTGTTCAGAAGCGGTCGCTCTGAGTCCAAACAGCTCGCCACGCAGCTCCTCCTCAGGCAGCCGCCCGGAGCCCCAGTGTTTGCTCCAAGTCCAAGCGCTGTGCTGAGCAGCCTCCTCTACTATGTTCCCAGTGGTCCGTGTTTACCGCTCGCCAGGCAACTCTACTTCACAAAGTTCCCTGCTTTCCGGGGCTACCGCCACATCCAGGACGCCTCCCCAATGGGAGAGACTCACCCGGCAGCTTTGAGTTGGTCCCAAGTCTCTCACTATCTCCTCTTTTGAATCCTGCGTCCTGGAGCAACGTGAAATGCAGCCGACCTCTAGTCCGCCATCTTGAAACCCCTCTAATGTCATTTTATTTTTGTAAAATATCTTTTATTAGCATAAGCTCTGTGTTTAGTGGAGCTCACTTTATTTCTGTCACTTAGGGCTAGATAATCATACTAGCAAACACAGATTTAGCCTACATGTGTAGGAAGTTAGGAAGATTTGTAGGTCTTAAATTGACTAAAAAACCTTCTCACAATTCCTTTGAATCAGCCCCCATCTAACTCACCCTATCATTCATTACTTACACCAACTGTCCTTTTGTCCCCGTCTGTTTTGGTAGTTATCAGACACTCCTGTCTAGGAATCCCTCTTTTATAGCCTCTGGTCTTACTGTTGGTGAGGTTGAAATAAATGTATATCTTAAGTTACATTAAAAGAAATAATGTCTTTTTTTTTTTTTTAATGCCTGGATGTGGCTTTACTTTGCTTATAACTTGTTTTGCTAAGTGTTTATGACCAAGGAGGTCAAATTGACCTTGATCTAGTGTTAAAAGTTAGTTGAGTTTCCTCTGTGGGTCACTCTTGGGAAGTTGAGAATAGCCTCTTAGCTCCTTTAGTGCCACTGCCAGTAATGGTTAGGGTTTCAGTGACCACATATCTTTCCTTGGAGGCATCAGGGATATATCCCTTCTCCAATGACCCTCCTCTGTGCAGTGTGTGCATTGGTTGGCTTTCTGTTTTCCAGGATCTCATAGATACCCTGATTGGGAGGTTATGTGACCCAGAGTTACAAAGTCCTTAGACAAGTCCCCTTGCTCCCTGAGTTCCATCTGACTTCAAAGGGCAAGAACCAAATATTGGCTCTTTTCTCTTTTATGGACCCTTTTATCTCCTTAACTTTGGTCTCTAAGCTTTGGTTTTAAACATCCATCAAGGCAGTTTTAGCAGTCTTAAGAGTACTAGGTTTTAACTTTAATGTCTGTAACTTCACAGTTATTTACTCATTTTATTTAATTGGGTTAGTATTAAGTATTAGAAGTCAGCCTTACATCTTGTCTGTCCTGTAGTTGACAGCCTATTATTTCATATTAACTCAGGTTGTTATATTAGAAGTTGTTGTTCTTTAAGGCAGTAAAAGATAACAGTTATAGAATTTACAAGAAAAATATAAAATAAAATTAACAAAAGTTTGTATAATAGCTGTGAACCAAGAAACATAATTTTTATAACCCCAAACCTTTACTTTAAACTTTAGTTTGAAGAATACCAGCTTGGTAAAATTTCTCCTAAACCTTATATTTAAAGGATTTGTATATTTGAACAATATGAATACATCTAATATATAAAGAAGCTAGTAGGTGCACCACAGTTATACTGATGATCTTATATTTATCAAGTTTAGCTTTTAAAGGAAAATCTAGACTCAATAATGTAGTGCAATACTCTAGCAACTGTTGTGTAACCAGTGTTGTGCAATCCCTAATGCCTTTAAAACTACTTCCTCTAAAGAATAAAACTTGACACCAGAAATCATCTTGATAGATAAAAGCAGATTAATGTTTTAAGAAATTCTTGTTACTTCAACCCATAGAGGATTAAACTTTGGTTTATATCACTACATTAATATTTGACCATAAGAAAACCTTGAACAGCTTTCACTGATTGTGCTACTTGTATATAACCCATTTAGTTACCCACAGACTTTTTGAAATTTACCCTGCATAAATCTTCTGTATCTTAGACATTTTACAACTGTTTACTTTACCACACTAAGATTTTCTCATCTAGAAACATTTCTTTATACTTCTACTTTTATACTAAAACACAAGTCCATACCTAGGATCTTCTTATATCGCTTTCCTAGCTGCTGACCCCTTTTTAAAAGTTACATTCTGAAACAACCCTTATAAAACTTTTGAATTTAGACAAATTACTACATTTTAATGAGGAAATACATTTATGTTTTATAGTGTTTTAATTGAAACCCATCTGAAACCTCTTTTACTCTTTGTATACAAATTACACCTGATAGAAACTTAACTCTCAGTAAATTTGTTTTAAGACACAGAATCCAAAACATCTCATTTTTTTCACTTACCCATTTATGAAAACACACATAATGTTTAAATAAATTACCTTATGGAATTGAAGAAGTTAAGAAAACTTGATTTTATATTTAGCAGTTGATGTTTTAGCACTTTAATTTTGCAAATTATTCATATGTCTCCTCTAACAAACACATTTATGATTAATAACATTTATGTTAAATCTAATTTACTCATTTTTACCAGTAAAAACCAAGATATCAGAGAAGTGCAGTTAACATTACTAACCATCTTTTCCCTGAAGAAAAACCCTAGAAGCAATGAATATTACATTTTAGACGTTTTATTGAAACAAACATTCCATTAATTATCTGACCACCTAGAAAAACTTGTGAATTAGTAATTTGAAAAACATTTCACTCTCCTTTGCTTACTTAATTGAAATTGAACTTTTTTTTAAGTAATGTGAACTAAAATTTATTTGGATTCAACTTTTTAAAATTTTGATTTATGAGTGCTCATTTATCTATATGCAAATTTTGATAACATGTACATAATATATGGACACAAGCATATATGTACACACAACAATACAATACACAGGTGTGCAACTGTACATAAAACAGACAGGAAACCGAGATCTTATAGATATTTGTAGCTCTCCACAAGTAGAAGGCAATGCTGCAGATGTTCATTGAAGCCTTTATTAGATTTGACCTGCTAGAAATTAAAGAATCAGATTTTCACATTATGACTTAAATATAGGGCAGAAGTGTAAAGTTGGAAATTCCAGGTATAAAATCTGACAACCATGGTGGACACTGAAATCAAAGGCTCCAGTGGTCACTTGCCCTCAATGGCTCTCAGATTTATTCTCAACATCACCATGTCCATGTCTTTGGAATTTTGTGAATGAGATTTTCTAATGTATTTGAGAGCTAACACTTTGAAATGACCTCTGAACAAAGATAATTAGATAAAATAAGACTGACCATAAAAATATTTTAATTTAACCACCCAGGATCAAATATGAATTTACCATGAAACAATGAGTTCAAAAATAAAATTTTAAAAGGAGTTCTAAAAAAATTACATGGCCATTAAATTTAGTAAAGGACATCTTTATCAGATCATTCACTTTTTGACTCAGATTGGAGTTAGTTATGATATTCAAGGAATGAAAGAGCCCTGAAATCCTTAGGTAAAGATTCTCAAGGAAAAGAAGACTGGTTTATGAGATCATTCCAACTTCCCTCCCTGTGCTGTAGTGTTTTGGGAAGAAATTGTTTAAAAAGCAGGGTGGTTGAGTGCAAGAACATATAAGACAGCTAGCCATTTAGGTTCCACAGTGGCTTGAATTTTAAGTGACACCTTTTGTTTCTTTGGTCTCAACCAATTCTCTGCAAGCCCTGTAAGCCTCTGTAATTTACATTTCAAATGCAAACCTTGGAGAGAGAGAGATCTGGCAGAACCTTAGAAGTAAGGGAACCTGTTTTTTTGAGCAAAACTTCATGTATAGTGCATTTCAACCATTGTTTTTATTTCCCCAGTTTTCAATCAGGCCAGGTGTGAATGCAGACAATTATGAGACATTATCTTCCTTAATTTTGAGAGTGAGACACCCCTCTGAACAACCTGCAAATGAATGAAAGAGAATAGGACATGGGTGCCTGTACCAAGGAACTGTCTCTTTTTGGTGGAGGGACATCTCCCTGATGCTGCAGCCTCTAGCTCCTGGAGCCTCTAGTGGCTGGCCATTTCCTCCCCTTCTTCCATGCATCGACCTCTGGATTTAACTGCTGCCTTACCAGTGTGGTCATAACCTATGTACTTCTTCATGGGTGGCCATGAAAAAGATGCAAGCTTCGAGATTATCCACCTTTATCATGTGACTTATAATTCCCTGGGAGAATGTGGTACTACTTTTTGAAAAGAATTTTGTCTAACACAGGTTTAACCTCCCATTAGTTAATGACCTTTTGGGAGGAATTTGGCCTTACTTAGGATGGAGGATTATCACTGAGCCTAATTTCTATTTTTGGCTCAATTTTGGTTTCTAAACAAGGTCTGAGAAATTCTTAGGCCTGAATGAACATAGGAATCTCAGACTATTTGCTTCCTTTTTGTGGAACAGGCTGACTACAAAATGTTATTAAACTATATTTCCCTCTGATGGCCATGATTCTTTACCAGAAAAATTGGTATTAAGACCATGTTTGACAGTGGAACACTAGGGGTAAAGGTTGAAATAAAGAGTTTGTGCTTGCTGTGGGTTAAAGGAATGTTCAGAGGGTTGTGGGTTTAAATATTCCTTTTTGTAGTCAAAGAAGCTCATGGAGCAAACAAGTGCACAGAATCAACAATGGAAATCCCTACAGACTTTAAAGGCTGCAAACAAAGGAAATCCAGGCATTTCCTTAAGACCTATACCATGTCTCTTTCTCAACCCTAGAGTCTGATTGGTGAGGGGAAGGGGGTGCTCAGGGGGAGTGAGCATGGGAGAGTGCAGTATGGCTCGTTCCAAGGTGTATGTGTTATTGGGACTTTTACTCAGTACTGTTTGATTGACCAGTCACCATAGGATGCCCCATAAGGGCAGTCAGGACAGGAGTTGGGGAAGAAACAAGACAGGAGTTGGGGAAGAAACCTTTGAGGTTCTTAGATCTCAACCAATTCTCTGCAAGCTCTGTAAGCCTCTGTCATTTACATTACTTGCCAGTGTCCCTGGTCATAGCCTCACATTTGTTCCAACCATTTGTTCATCTCCATGCCTCGAAAGGGAGACCAGGATTAGGGACACTGTGTACTTATACCAAATGTGATTCAAACGTAGATAAGATAGTAAGAAATGGCTTTGACAGTACCTTATATGCCTGACCCACAGGACAGGTGATTAGGAGCCACTTAGACCCTGAATCCTGTCACCCCCCGTCTTACAGAATGGCAGCTTGCACTAATTGTATTTAATTAGCTGCTGGGTGCCCATTATTTTCTTCCAGAAAGAGACTGTGAGGCACATTTCAGAAAGACGTGGGGTATACGTGAAGGAGTTTACCTTGGTGACAGACCCAGCTGAGCGGGCATCTAAGACCAGAGATGAGACCATTGTTGAAACTAAATCAGGATCCAGGTCAATTCCCTGGTATTGAAGATTGAACACTGGAGAAATGCCCAGGCAAGAGCGAAAAGTTTTATTTAGAGGATGGAGCAAAGAGAGAAACACATACAGACTCCTCCCCAGAGGAGGAGTTGGTGCCTGAGACAAGGGAGTGGGAGTATCTTGCCCCTTTTATAGATTTTAGATTTCCTTTGTTCTCATGCCCCCTCCTCCAATTCTGCCTATGTAACCCAAAAGGTGAAGGGGTACAAGGACAGGAAAGGAGCACTCCAGAGATAGGAAGGGAGCTGCCCAGGTGCTACTCATTAACAACTTCTTGCAGGGAGGAACAATTCCCTGGAGGCAGGTAATCCTGGCAACAGGTTGGAGGAGCAGAAGTGTCCTGAAGGTATTAGGATTGTATTTCCTTTGAATCAGCCCCATCTTCCTGACTCAATCATTCATTACCTGCACTGACTGTCCTTTTGTCCTGGTCTCAGAATTGGTTAGGATATGAAGGCCCCGGGTTTAATCTCACACACCTCTTATTCCTCTTTTTAGTTGTTTATTTCTGGAATTTTCAGATCGAAATTTTCTACAATTACCCTTTGTCCAGCAAAGCTAAAATAAAGTATATTACAAAAGAAAATATTATGGACCAATTCAAAATAATGTAATGGATTCTACATATTTATGTGTAAATCTTCATGTAGTCCTTGTATGTTTTGCTGCAAATGAAAGAGAATAATTTTATGAGTAGATACTAACTTCTGTTACCTAATGACAAAGTACAGAGATGTAGTGAATGAGCAAAATCATCAGGGATCTTTGTACTTGCTCATTCTCCTGCAATCCTCAGAATGTGCCTTTCACATGTGCCTTGATAGCTGCTTATGAGTAAGCCACCATACAGGTGTAAGGGAGAACAGAGGGAAAGAGAAGTATGTATCTTCTTCGTCTGAGGAATTTGTTCTCAAAATCTTCGAACCAGCAGCATCAGCAGGCTATTTGTCTAAAATGCAAATTTTCAGGCCCCAACCCAGAGTTACTGAGAAAGAAACTCCAGAGTGGGACCTAGCACTTTGTTTCAAGAGATCTTCCACGTGATTCAAATACAGCTAGTTCTTCAATGCACTAGAAATATTTCCGAGAAGTTTTATACAGTACATACATTGCATTCCAATTATTTAGAATTATTGCCTGGCTGCAACAAACTGCAAATTGGGATAGGAAAAACAAATCTATTCTGGGTGAATGTAAAGAAAACCAAAATCTTGCAATTGTATTGAGAAAGGGAGACAGAGAGAGAGAAAGAGAGAGAGAGAGAGAGAGAGAAAGAGAGAGAGAGGGGCAATGAAGAGTCTACTAAAACCACAATAGAACAGTTCTTCTAAAAAAGGCCAGCATAACTCACATGATTTATAATGATCTTGTATAATACATAATCATATAAAATATATTAAAATACCCATGTATGCTATTATGCATTTGAGCATGCTTCCATATGGGAAGCTGTATATCCTGGCATGACTCCAGAATAGGATTATGCATTGAGAGAAACGAGGAAGAGTTTTACATTTTTTTTTTTAGTCTTCTCTGTATTTTTTCTTTCAAAGATCATATGCTACTTTGATAGTTTACAACAAAGAAAAAGAAAAGGAAAAACATTGTTTCTGGAGACTTATTTGCCAAATTAACAGTTTGAGGTTTGTTATGATTTGGATATGAGGTGTCCTCCAAAGCTCTTGTGTTAAAGCAGGCATGTTCAGAGGTGAAATGATTGGATTGTGAAAGTTGTAACCTAATCAGAGCATCCTAATTTGAATTAACTGTCTGGGTGATAACTGCAGACAGATGGGGCATGACTGCAAGAGGTAGATCACCGGTATATGTGTCCTGGAAGGGTGCATCTTTCCGGTGATACCTTTCTCCTTTTTCTCTCTCTTTGCTTCCTGGCCACCATTAAGTGAGCTGCTTTTCTCTACCACACCCTTTGGCCGGGATATGCTTCCTCATCTTGGGTCCAGAGCAAAGGAATCAGCTGTCTATGAACTCATGAAACCAAACTGTTAACCCAGATAAACTCCCTCCTCTAAGTTCTTTTTATTGGGTATTTTGGTCACAATGATAGAAAGCTAACCAAAACAACATTGAAAATTGTTATATTTTTGAATAAATGAACTTGAAAGCAAATATCAGTATTGAATGTGTTTTTTGGTCATATTTCTGGATATGATTATAGAAGCTGGATAATAACTCTTCATGTAAAAAAAGTGTTTGTGTTAAATTAGAATATGTTCAAAAACAATCTCATGGCTGACAATTCTGGCAGGCAATCACATAAAATTTTATAACGACTATGAAAAGGAAAAATTTAAATCAAATATCAACAAGGGTCTAATATTTTCTGAAAAAGAATATATACATATGTCCGTGACCTTGGAAGTGTGGTCACTGGAACAGCAGCAGCAGGACTACCAAGGAACTTACTAGAAATTCATATTCTTGGGCACCAACTCACACCTATTCAATCAGAAACACTATGGGTGGAGCTCAACAATCTGCCTTTGAAAAATAAGCTCTGCAGGTGTTCTGATGGAAGCTGAAGTTTGAGAACTACTGACCTAGATAATTACCTCACCTTATTGCTTTGTTTCCCTTCTGTAAACATGTCAGTAATTGCTATGGAAATATATTATAATGTAGTCAACATGCAATTATCTCTGATATTCAGGGAGCAGAATGATTTGGACAAGAGAATACCTTGGATAATCCCCACACCTCACTGTTGCTGTTAGACTCAACTCCACCCACCATTTTTTTCTTTTTTTTTTTTTTTGCCAGAGCCCCTAATGAGAACTGTAATTGACTGACTCTTGTTTCAGCTCCTTTATTTCCCTGCCCACTCTCTAGTGCAGGTGCTAATGAGCAGTGAAATAGCCTGAAGGCAAACAGCAGGAGGGAAAAGAAGGAGAGCCCTGATTCTCTGAATATTTGATAATGTACTATATTAGAAAAAAATTAAAAACCTTTTCTTCCTGTCTTCAAACTGAACATACCACTATTAAATGCATTGAAAAAAAAAAAAAAAAAAAAAACTTCACAGTAAAATTTAAACCACTATAGGTGGTCCCAATATTTCTCAAAATTACTGTTTGTCCCCTCAACTACTGGTTGATTCTCTTGCCTTTATTTGACTAGTTGTTTCAATCTATCCCATCACCGCGGATCACCAAAGCTTTTCTTTCCTATTCTTTGAGTCTGTAAACTTTCATCTCCTTGTTCAATTGGCTTTAAAGCTACTCAGAAACCTACTTAAAAACAGAAAAAGAGGAAAAGTAAAATAACATTAAATACCAAGAAACTATTACAGATTTAATTCTAAAGGAGTATCAGGATTTGAAACATCAAATGAACCTCAGTCTGAATGGGATTGTTTGGCTTCTTTTTCTGTATTGCTTTCCACAAAGTAGTAGCAAGTAGAAAACTCCTTTTAAAAATTCTCTTTTGATTTTTGATAGAAAATAAAAATAAAACCCACTCTTATCAACCTAGTCATAATAAGCCCAAACTCTTCTTTTTCTATGTTCTTTTGTACTTGATTCAAAAGATAACCCTTCCAAAATGAAATTCTAATATATCATTATCTCATGAATCTTTAAAGCAATTTTATGAGATTTCTCAGACATATAATAGTATTGTAAGTTATCTATCACTCAGTACCCTGCAACTCACTACTAAGACAACTTGCATATTAACCCAAGGATATTGATGAAATCTTTATTGTTATCAGCACTGATCCTCAGGTCAACCCCACTGCCAATGTTAATACTACTATATTAATCCTAATTCTCCTCCTGCTAGGCTGAGTCATGGATATATCTGAAGTAATTTATCTCATTGATCTGTTAGTTGCCTTTACTGAAAATGAAGTGCACCAAGAAAACAGCAAAGGTAATGTTATTTGATCACTGTATTAATGTTTTCAAGGTTTTACAACATAGAAATATAAACTGGAATACAAATTACATAAATAGTGTTTTCTGTAAATTAAGACAACTTCTTACATTAAGAAGTACAGTCAGTCTTCCTCTTCAAATCTGCTTTCTTGAGAAACCCTTAGGTAAGTGTTCTTGTTAATGTTAAGTTTAACATTTTTTTTTTTTTACAAATGCATGTTTCTAAATTGTTTTCAATAATTCTCAATGTTTTCAAAGTCTTATAGTCAAAGTTGTACTTTGATTTCTGACAAAAACTTGAAAATACTTGAGTTCAATTAATGAATTGATATCAAATGTGTTCAATTCTGTATTTAATATTGAGCATACTGATCTAAAAAATCCAAAATCTGAAATGCTCCAAAATATGAAACATTTTTTGAGCAACAATATGATGTCTCATGGAAAATACTACATTTGACCTCAAATGACAGGTATAGTCAAAATGCAGGTATATTAGTAAAAGTATATCAAGTAAACTTCAGGTATATATATATATATATATATATATATATATATAAAGTATAAAGTATATAGGAAAAATAAATGGATTTTCTGTATTTCACTGGATCCTAGTTCCCAGGTGTTTCACAATCTACATGCGTACTTTCAAAAATCCTAAAAAAATATGATATCTAAAACAGGGTTAGTCCAAAGTATTTCAAATAAGGTATACAAACCCTGCATAAACATTTGGTTACTGGGCTCTCCCCAACCCCAGAAGGCTACCATAACTGAAGAGCAGTAGAATCAACAACTTTTCTATCAAGGGTGTTCTTTGTTTCAACTTGCTGGAAATAAATGTCCCATATGTCATTCTTAAGCATGGGAAAGTTGTGACGAAAATATTCTTGGAAAATAAATTTAGCCCTATGTACGTCCTGGAAGTCTCTACTTTTATTTTGTTATCCTTTGTGTATAAATAAGCATGTTTGTCTGAAATGGCTCAAGACAATATGTTCAATACCCTTTTTAATATCTGAATTCTAAATAAAGATGTTTGTTTTCACTTCTCATTGGACAGAATAAACAAAACAATAATGCATTTTTAATAAGCCAATATTAGTTTTAATATTAAACATATGCAATCCCAACTCTAAAGTGAGCAGCTGTTCTCACATAGTGGAACTGCTGCTAGACTTTATGAAAATAATTCCTACCATTTCTAATTCAGACTTATCCACATGCTTGGAAAATCACAAACATCTGGGAATAAAAAGATTTCTGCCTATATTTAAGTCCAAATCTTGCCCAATATTTTTAATACTGTAGATTTTAAAAAGAAAACTCATTTTAAATATTGGTACTAAAATGGCCACTACATTAGAGACCAGTTAGTGTTGCTGAATACAAACTACCCTAAAATTCATTGCCTTAAAGGAATATTTTGTTATTCTCACAGATTTTGTGTATCAGGAATTCAGATAGAACAGAGCAAGGATAATTGTTTTATGCTCTAAAATGTTTGGAGACTCAATTTAGAAAACACAAAGTCTGTTGTTGATTCAGGAACCAATCCTGAAATAATCAGGTAGCTTTTTTACTTCTATGTTTGGCTTCTGTAGTGGAATGAATGAAGATAGGGACAGACACCTGAAGTTCCTTCGTGTGACTTGGTTTCTTCAAAATATGATAGCCTCAGGCTGTAGAATTTCAAATGCAGCTTCTAGTCCAAGTATTTCTGTGAGTAGGGCAGAAACTGCATCACCTTTCATGACCCAAACTTGGAAATCATTCAGTTTCACTTCAACATACACTAATATTTGAAACATAGATAGACCTTCAGACCCAGGAGTAGAGGACATGGATCCTACCTCTCCAATGAATAAATGCAAGGAAAAACAAACTAAAAAACCAATCAGGGACTCTATTTTAAAATTGTCATGCTATTAAAATAAATTAATATATTGCTGTTACACTTTTTCAGTGATGGTTAATTTTCTTTCATTTAAGTGTGAGGGGTATAGTGTCAATAAAAAAATAAGCCAAAATGCATGAAGATGTAACTTTCAGTGTGACACATATGTAACACCATTATTACAAACTAAAAAGGACTCTATTCAGTATTTTGTGTTCATAAAGTGTAATTCATGCGTAAATTTTACTGCATTCATTTATATTGTCTAATAAATCTATACCTCTTTAAAAATGTTTTATCAGTATATAATAAACATAGGAAACCTACTCCTATTTAGATTGTAGAAACTGATAATATGAAATAGATGCAAATCCCTGAAACAATGAGCAAAGTCCAGACAAAGACCTTGTCCATCACTTCCAAAAGTTTTCAAGGGCCCTTTGGTTTGCTTCCTTGCCTTGAGGTCTCAAGCCTTGTTAATTTGCTTTTTTTCTTTGCAAATTAATATACGTTTTTTTCTAGAATTTAGTAAATACTTTATGTATATCGAGTATGTATGTTGCATATGTCACATTCTTTGTCTGCTCTCTGACTTCCTTTTCCAAACACAATTATTTTGAGATTGCTCTATGTTGTTGTACGTATCTATACTTCAAGGCTTTTCATTGCTCAATGATAATCAATGGTATTTATATATCATGTTTATCCATTCAAGTATTGATTGCCATTTATATTCTTTCCATTTTCAACTATTTCAAATATAGATCAGTTGAAATTTTTAGGAAACTCATTTGCCATTCCCACCACAATGAATCTATGAGTGTGTATGTGTGTGTGTATATACACTAATATTCATCATAATTTGGGGGATGTTCACTATGTATAAATTTATCATTTTAAATGTGATTCCTCTGTCTCTTTTGCATATTAAAATTTTCACACAGACCATATTTATTTGCATGGTTATTATTAATATTTGACCATTCCCTTGCTCTCCATAGCTCATTTCAGCACTTACTAAGATTTTTTGATTTCTCTTTTACTGAGGAGTTTTTTTTTTTTTTTTATCTCTCTGTACGTTTTAATATTTTTCAGTTTTCAATGAGACAATAAAACCACACACATGAACACACACACAATATCATCGATTACTACTAAATAGTGCCCAAGTATATCTTCACCACTCATTTGGGAGAGGCAAGTATCCATGATTTCTCCTTTCACTTGTGATAGTTTTACTACATTACATAATCATTCAAATGCTTCTGATTATGAAAATATGGTAAATAATTTTCAATAAAATAACAAATATTAGGAAAAATTGGTCTTAAAAATTACTGTTTTCTGACAAGATTTTTATTTTTTCTATCTGCATGGGTGCTCTTGAATTACTGGACTGTTCTAATTGTGATTTTGGGCCAAATAAATCACTACATGGTTCTACAGTTGGAACAAGGCACATTTCAGAGAAATTCTCAATAAATCTTAAGAAAACAACTTTTAAATAATCTTGGAGATCAAGCTATAGACATTCTTTCTCATATCATTTCCCTTTTATCATGTTTTGATGAGAGGAACATGGAAAAAGAAGAAATGATTAAGGAGCTTTTTAGACCTAACTACAATATTTCATATTAGCAAATAATGATTAATTTAATAAAAAAATTCAAAATTGCTGATCAAAAATTAGTGCCACAAAAATATCTTTACAGAGAATGCTATTGAAGTTAAAAGTTGGTTTTCAAAAGAATGATGAAAGCTCTCTCTTTAATACATTCTTTAGTAAAATGTTTTATTTTGTGATAAAAGTATTAACTGTATTTTTGACAAATTGTATGACATTAGTAATAAAACAATGTCAAGAATAGCAAAGATTTACAGAAAAAGTAAGCCTATTGTAGTGGAAAGAAATCTAAATAATATTTAATGATTTGCAGTTCACTCAGTCAAAAAAGCATTTTCTTTCATTTTTGGGTGATGTAGCACATAACACACACTAATGCCTATGAACAAAATTTACTCTGTGAAATTGCCTTTAAAGTTTCATTAATTATAAAATCCAGAGTCATATGGAATTATTTCATTTTTTATTAATAAACATTAATTCTGTAATAAATCCCTATTTCCTTTACCTCCTTTTTAAAACATGCACTTGATAGTCAGGGATATTTAAATCATTAGCCAAATTACTATTTCAAACTCTGCCATGTTTTGAACTAGAATAAAAGTCTATCATCTTCCTTGTAGAAACAAATAATTAATTTCCCTTTCAATATATTCTTATATCAAATATTTTTCTTAGAATAGTTCAGTGGACTCCATGATATGTCTAATATGCATTCCCTTACATGTCTCAGGAGTTCAATTGAAAGCTATTTTCTTCTTATTTAAATCACTGTACCTTGGGCTGCCTTCAGCCCATACAGCAGTTTTCTGTACATTAATGTGTGGTGATGGTCTTGCCAGAATTCTCAGCTTGCCAAAACAGACTGGAATCAGCTGCATTCACCTACTTACCCACAGACCCCCATGCAGGACCCAGTTTCATGGTCGGAAGTGATGGCCCTCATTTTGTTTCCCCTTAGCTCTATCACTACTCTTCTCCCAAAAACACACCTCTGTTTCATGGCATTCCTTTGTCCCACTTGTCTTAGAACCTTTACAACTCTTATTGTCTGATCAGCAAAAAAAAGCAAAATAATATAATTAAATCCAAGGTACACTCAAACTATTCCCTGATGTCTCATCTTATAGACTATTTCTTTACATATATATACTCTGTGGTCCAAGGATGGTGTAGGTATGTGCATACAGAACTCAAGCAGGCAGCCTGATGGAGCAAAGTGTGCTATTTCACTTCGCTGCTTAGCAACGAAGGTAAGTGTTATGTGGAATTAGGAGGCCAGGGCCTTCCATATTATAGTTTTCAAGAGAAATCAGAAATCCATTATTATGTGGAAATGACAGGTTCTTAATATTAGCAATTAATGCAAATATTTAAAAGCCATAGTGTGTGTTAAGTGTGGAGAACTGGGCTGGGAGTCCTCTACTTTAGTCACAAAAGACTACTCACAAACCTTTCCTGAAAAATTCATTCCTTTCCCAACTTTGTGCCTTCCTAATGTCAGGTGCTCTCTCTAGAATGTCTTTCTCAGACAGAGGTCTTTTCTTTAAAGTCTAAATTCATTCTCCTTAGTTACAGCAACTTTCTGTATGCAGTGTCCAACTGTGTATTGAATACCTAAGAAGCCTCAGCAAAATTGGGATGCTGTGCGATATTTAAAAATTTTGACATTGACCATACACAATGCAACTGCCAACTCTAGAGAGTTTGTGATTTCAGTATTATATTGTTACAATATTTTTATCATATCTCATCAACTCAAAGTTGAGGTTTTGTGTGGAAAGCGGTGACGGAGGATGGAAGAGCAGTAACTGAGGTCGGTGGTCTCTAATGATCTCATGGCTGTGGCATGTGCAGTGCCTGGGAATGTTTCTGTGCAACAGAATGCTTAGCTGCCGTGGCAATCCCTGCATGAGGAAGCTCTATGCAAGCTCTCACCTTGATCTCAGGCACACAGCTCCTGGGAAGGAAGAAATTCTTAGAGGAGACAACTACAGTGTTTCACCAGCTCTGCTTCTCTGCCCACTTTACAGTAACTTTTAACAATGAACTTTCTTGAGAGTTACACAAAGCTCCTAGCATTGTACTTTGCAACTGTGTATTGCAACTGCAGAAAAGCTACATAGATGTCCTAGTTTCTGTAACGTTCCTGAATACAAAGAATAATGCTTGCATAGTCTTTAACCTGATAATGAGATATATATAAATAATAATTGCTGGCATAACTCTTTAGATCTGCATCTCCATCAGAGAGCAGAACTCCACCTGATCCCAGCTTAATCTTCAAAATCTGTAAGACTTAGATTTATGAAATTACTAGAAGAAAACATAGAAGAAATACCTTAAGATATTAAAATGAACAATGACTTTCTGGATACGATTCCCAAAGTTCAGAAACAAAAACAAAAGTAGACAAATGGGATTATGGATTACATGAAGCTAAAAATCTATAGAATAAGAGAAATAATCAGTATGAAGAGAAAATCTATGGAATGGGAGAAAATATTTGCAAACAATTTATCTGACAAGGGATTTATATCCAAATACATAAGAAATTCAAACAATTTGACAGCAAAATAAACTAGGAATGTGACTTGAAAATGATCAACAGAGCTACATAAGTTTTTCTTAAAAGAAGATGTGAATTGTTAACAGATACATGACAAAATATTCAATATCACAGAGAAAATGCAAATTGAAACCATAATGATACAGTACCTCACTATAATTAGAATGGTTATCATAAAAAGGACAAAGGATAAGCAGTCTGGCAATGATGTGGAGAAAAGGGAACAATGCTCACACACTATTAGTGGAACATAAATTAGTATAGTCATTATAAAAGCAGTATGGAGATTTGTCGACAAATTAAAAATAGAACTACTATATGATCCAGCAATCTTACTGCTAAATATGTAACCAAGAGGAAATGAAATCCATATGCTTAAGGGACAGCTGCAGCCCCATTTTTAGTGCATCACTATTCACAATAGCCAATCAATGGGAACACCTCAGTGTCCATTGTCAGATGAATGGTTAAAGAAAATGTTTCCTATGATGAAATCAACCAACACAAGAATGAAATTCTGTTATTTGTGATTATATGGATGGAACTGATGGTAAAGCACAGAAAGAAAAGTAACACACGATCTCACTCACATGTGGAACCTAAAATAGTTGATTCCATAGGTATGGAGAGTAGATTGGTGGTTACCAAAGGGTCAGGAGAAAGAAGTGGCAAGGTTGATGAATGGATACTATCATATAGTATGATAGGAGGAATAAGTTCTGCTGTACTGTTTTACAACTGGGTGATTATAATGATACTGTACTGTATATTTCAAACCACAGGAAAAAATGCCTTTGAATATTTTTCACAAAAAAGAAATGATAAATATTTGAGGAGACAGATATGCTCACCCTGGTTCAAACATGATGCAGTGTATAAATGTGTCAAAACATCATATGGCACCTTATACATGTGTACAGTTTTTAATTGTAAATTGAAAAGTATATAATAAAATTAAAAATGTAAATAAATGACCAGCATTAAATATTGAGGCTATTATTCAAGTGCAATTTGTCTAATTGCAGAGTCTTTGGAGGGTTCTAGAACTTTAGTATCTTCTTACTTCTGTTTTTGTGAGTTACTAAGATTTGTGGAGGTTCCAGCTTCTGCATTGCATTCTCTGTCTTCATATTCTGCTAGGATTTCTAATCAGGTCTCTTACATAAATGGTATTAGTGACCACTGTTATAAGTCAGGAGTACCAAATTAAGGCTGAAGAAGGCTATCCAAATTTCTGTGCAGTCACTACGCAGGCATTTGGAATGCTTCCCAAATTATCTTCAGCTATTGCAAAATACTGGCATTCATGTTCCTGAATATAACAATTATATTTGTATTTTCAATACCTGATAAAGATATTATTAAAACACCTCTTTTAGTTTTAACATATTTAAGGTCAATTACCCAACTAAAACTGGGATTCTGGTAAAGGAGACAGAAAAGTTTAAAAGTGAAAATACAAATATTAGTTAAGATTTCAACAAAAAAATAGATCTCAAATGGAACAGTGACTTAGTAAGAAAATGTAACTACAATCACCATTTCTCTATAAAATACTCTTTGCTTAACTTCCCTTATTAATTTTGACTTCCTATACTTAAGTCTACCCAAATAATTCAGTCTATGTCTCTGGTCAGTTGATGTTCTGTTCTTTCTACTCTGTATTGATTTGTATCATGGAAACAGAAGCAGCATGTTATTATACCATGGGAGGAGAGATGGTGTTATACCATTAGTGTATAATGGAAATATACATGTAAGTCAGAGATTTCTAGAAATGGAGAAAACATTTCTACCAACATCAGAATTTCAAAAATCCTGCCAACATCTTGATTCCAGAATTTCACTCTAGTGGAAGCTGCCCTTGCTTCATGGCTTTACTTATCATGAAAACTTTCTGAGACACAATTGCTATACTATGAATTAGAAATATTACTGAAAGTTTGCTTTTCTTTGAGTTGCTCATATTTTAACACTACAGAATGTACCACAAACAATAACTTTTATGGGTGGGAGAGGTGAAAATTTATATTTGCATAACAGTTATTATTTATAGCACAGTGAAGCAACATTCTTGGTATGCTAATTTCTTCTTTTAAAAAAGAGAAAATGAGCTCTGTATAGTCCATGTAATAATAATTTGCTAAAATACCTAAAAGTATGAAATATATTCACTTAGTATTCTTTCCACTTATTTTTATTTTTTCCATTTTAAATTATATTATATATTATAAGAAAGTAGTTTCACCCTGAAATTATTGACATTAATCACTTATCTATCTAAAAATATTTCATTGTACAAATTATTTATGTTTTAAGTAAGAAGAAACAAGCATTTGCTTAGTCTATTCAAATGTGAATATTCTTATCAAGTAGATCTATGTCCAAACACATGAATATTTATAAAATCTTCAGCAAGAACACATTTAGCACCTTGAATTTTATGATCATAGTTTTGTTAACAATTCAAAAGTTTCATGTTCTCCTTTGAGAAAACTAGTCTCTGATCTATTTTTGAAATATTGTATAAAATACATATATTAATATTTAACCAAGTACCAAATTTTGCAAATAAAACATAAACTGTTTGAGTTGCATCACTTGGGCTATCTTCCCTGAAGAATATGCTGTTTAAATTTTTTATGCTGAAGATTTTAAAATTAATTTTTGTCTTTCTTCTAAGATTCTGGCACCTCACTGAAGCTCTTATAAATTTCTTAGAGAATCCAAAAGCAGGAGATGCTGATTGTAAACTTAAAAAGAAATATGAACATAATCAGACACCAACCAAATAAAAGCTCTAATTAAAAATAAAGCTTTAAAGTGTATTCTATCAAACTTCTTATTTTGTTAAATACCTTTGTGCATAATACTGTTGATAGTACTGTGCATGATAGTGTCTGAAATAATTTTCACAGACTATAATATTTCCTGCTCTGAAACAGTTTAAATAAATTATGAAGAATTTTCATTAAAGGAAATACTATCATCAATTTATAGCAAATCTGAACACATTTTTCTATCATACAATAAGAAACTTTCAAATTAAAAAGAACTGAAGATGTTGCCTGATAATATTGTTTTGTCTGTAATTTGCTACTGGACATGTTTATAATGCATGGTAAAACTTTTTTCTGTCCTTAATTTTTTTCTTATTAGCTGCAAACTTATCCAATATTAAGAAGAAAAAAATTTCCAGTTACTGATATGTGTTGCTTTTAAATTTAAAGATACTTACCTGTAATAGATAATATAATTCATAAGCAAAATGTTTTAAGTATTGAATATTTAGGATACCTTTATTAGATGGCCACTGTGGTTTCTCATTGTTCCTTCCACTTGGCTTTTTGCCTAATAAAATATATAATCAATATGCTATTATCAGAGACTTTATGGGAACATGTTAAAAACATTTTAAAATAATGTATAAAATAAAATACAATATGCATAATATATATATACTATATATAATATATATATATCATTTTAAACTTATTTTAATGAGTATCAATTATATAATGCAATTGTAGAAGTATCTTACATAGCACCATCAAATACACTGTGTTCTTAATGGTTATTTCTTAGCAACAGCAAAAACCCAAAGAAAAGAAACAAACACAGCACTTTGAGATAATTAGTTCTAGGTTACTCACTATAAACCTGTATGTTTGATTTAATTATGACTTCCAAATAGAATAATATTATCCTACTAGTTACTGTGGCTAAACATTTTTCCTGCAGTCTAATTTTTAAATGTATTAATCTTCTTTATATTTTTCTGAAAATATTAACGATTTTGTGCTACTTTTGTTCTCTTTAATTCAGTGTTACATTTCTCTTAAGGGCAGGTTTTTCAATTAGGAAAGACTTCACCCTTAAGCTTATTATGTATTTAGTATAGAACATTCTTAGTTTTACTTCACTAATCAGTGCATTTGGAAAGACCCCCTCAAACCCTTTTCAACAATCCAGAGCTGTCTAAAAGAACTTCCTTTCTTTATGCTAATACTGTGTGGTCTTTCTGATATACAGCCTCAAATATGTAAAATGTCTTTAGGATTCTTGTTACACCTGCATTTTAATTTTGAAGAACTGTTTAAATTTACATTACCTTCCATTGTTATTTTTCTTTGCTTTTTAGACTTGAAGTAACAAATTATGTATTGCCTAATAAATGTTTAGTTCTTAGTCTGCTTATTCTATGGTATTAAAAATGTCTTAAGATGAGCATAGATGTGTAGGCCTGTAATCCCAGATACTTGGGAGGCTGAGGCAAGAGAATTGCAAAGTTGAAGCCAGTCAGGGATGCTGAACAAGATTCTGTCTTGAAATTAAAAAAAAAAAAAAAAAAAAAATTTTTTAAATAAAAAGGGCTGGGGATGCTGCTCAGGGTCAGAACATTTTGAGATAAAACAAAACACAAAAATAAATATTTGGATGTTATTGATGCTGTAATAACACAGAAACTATGCAATCCTTGGGTCATTAGTGGACACTTAACCTAAGAAGAGACACTTAACCTAAGAAGAGTTATCCAGTTACCTGTGATGTGACTTGGTATAAAATGATGATCAGGTCAAATAAGATCAGGAAGATATGTGGATGAACAGCCCTGTTGGAAATAATGCTGGCAGACATGGTGTGTGTGTGAGAGAGAGAGAGAGAGAGAGAGAGACAGAGAGAGAGAAAGAAAGAGAGAGAGGGAGAGAGAGAGAGAAAGAAAGAGAGAGAGGGAGAGAGAGAGAGAGAGAGAGAGAGAAAGAAAGAGAGAGAGAGAGAGAGAGAGAGAGAAAGAGAAGGGAAGGGGATGGAGGAAAGGGAAAGGAAGGAAGGGGAGAAAAGGGTGAATAAGAACTAATCACATTAATAACAGAGTTAATAATAGACCTACCATTGGCCTTAGTTAATCTTTTTAAAGGCAATATGAATGTGTACTTATTCTTTGTGACCAATAATAGAAATCATAGAACACTGATGAAAGATCATACCCAAGCAATGCAAAATCCAATAATATCCCGTGGTTATGTGATATGCATTTTTCTAACTACAAAAGAGGTTCACTGTTTTTTCTGTGACATTCTGTATTTTTGTGCTTTTTAATTAAAAACATTTACTCCTACATAGAAACATAAAAATTGTATATATTAATGGTATACCATGTGTCAATGCTTTAATACATATATACATTGTATAATATTTGCATCAAAGTAAACTTGTCTCCTCAATCACTTATCATTTCTTAGTGTTGAACTCTTTCCAACTAATTTTATACTAGTGATGTGAAGTAGAGTACATTACTATCATCAATAGTAATCCTGCTGTGCGATAGTCCACCAGAACTTGCTTCTGTATGCTTTACCAATTATCAAGGTTCTACATGACACTCAAATTTTTTTAACAATTTGCTATTTGTGTAGAAATATAAAACTTGAATAAACTGATTAAAAATAATATCTGAAATGGAAGATTCACTGGATAGAACTACTAATACATTAGATTCTGGAGAAAATGATACTAGTGCAATCAAAGTTTGATGTGCAGAAACCATGTCTTGAAGAACAGAGAATAGACCTAAAAAAAAGTAGGGCTTTAGTCATACTAAATATATGACTTAATATATATGAAATATATTAAGGTAAAGTTGTTAAGCCAGCACAGTGTCATGTGTCTATAATCCTAGAGCTTTGGGAGGATCCCAAGTTTAAACAAGTCTCAGTAATTTAGCAACATCTTGTCTCAAAAAAAAAAAAAAAAAAAAAAAAGGTTTGTTGATGTGACTCAGTGGTTAAGTGCCCTTGTACTTAATCCCCACTACCACTCCCACCACTGCAAAAAGATAAAATAATTGAAATAAATAGACAATTGAGAAATTTTAAGTTGTTTCTTTGAAAGTATTACTTCATCTGATAAACCTCTAGAATCAAAAACAGTAAAAATACACCAGAAGCCCAACAAAAACTGAAAATATGAGTCACTAATAGCAGAGATGTACAAAAAACAATGTCAACCAAACTCCTATAGACATTAGATAATACAAGAATAATATGAAAATATTTATGCCAGTTCACTTCACAAATGTAATGATGGATTCCTTGAAGGAAATGCATTGCCGAAGAAACAAAAGAAGAAATTTGCATAGCTCAACATCTCTTAAAAATATTTTTTACTTAAAAAATACTAAATTACTACTTCTTATAAAGTCCCCTTTTCATTTGCCTTGACTAATGAATTCTTAAAAAAAAAAAGGAATAATTATTATTGATCTAATGCAAATACTACTGGAAGATATAGATATAGTAGATTAAACACTGGAATATTTTCCACTCACTTTTTGAGGACAAAAATACCCTGAAACCAAAACGCAGCTAAGTTCATTACAGTGGAAAACAGCAAGCTGCTTTCTAATGGCAGATTTGGACACTCTTCCTAAAAATCAAATTGGAAGGGAATGTGCTTCCTTTAATTGCTGTGTTATTTGTTTTTTCTCATCATAATTCTTAGTTTTCAGTATAAGTCTTTCACCTTTTTTGTTTATTCATAAGAATTTTACTCTTTTTAATGCTATTATAAATGAAATTATTTTCTTCTTTTTCAGATAGCTCATTGTCATGTATAGAAATACAACTCATTTTCTATGTTAATTTTGTATGTTGATTTACTAATTTGTATATTAATTCAAGCAGTTTTTGGTATTGGTTAAGGATGATATATATTTTTCTATATATTGAATTAAATATATATATATAAAATCATAAAATTTAAATAGATATAATATTATTTTGCCTTTTATATTTGTCTATCTTCTATTCTTTCTTTTTGTCTAGTGGTTCAGAACTTCCAGTACAAATGTTGAATAGAACATACTTTTCTTGTTCTTGATCATAAAAGAAAAGCTTTCAGTTTTCACCATTGAATATGATATTGCGTTGGGTTTGTTATATATGGCCTTTATGTTGAGGTAAATTGATTAAATATGTATTTTTCTCAGGAATATTTGCTTTCTATTGAAAGGTGCTGAATTTTGTCCAATTTCTGTATCAATTGAGATAATCTTGCCTTTTATCCTTCATTCTGTTAAGGTAGTGTATCTTATTAATTGATT
Source organism: Sciurus carolinensis (assembly GCF_902686445.1). Taxonomy (NCBI): domain Eukaryota; kingdom Metazoa; phylum Chordata; class Mammalia; order Rodentia; family Sciuridae; genus Sciurus; species Sciurus carolinensis. Next base: position 97,109,888 of record NC_062224.1, read on the forward strand.
TGCATGTGTTGAACCAACCTTGTACCCAGGAATAAATCCAGCTTGGTCAGATGGTATGGTCCTTAAATTGTGCTGCTATTAACTCTGGCTTCCTATTATTTTGCAGAGGATGTTTGCACCTTTGCTCATCAGAGATATTAACCTATGGTTATTTCTTTCATTTGTTTTCTTTGTTTCTTTGTAATACCTTTGACTTTGCTGTCAGGTAACACTGGCTTTATATAAAATGATCTTGGAAATATTCCTTTCTCTTTAGTTTTCTGGAAGAGTTGAAGAGGTTTTAAAAGTAATTGTTTAATGTTCGGTAGTGGTGAAATGTTCAAGAAGACTCTATCCAAATGCTGAAACAACCTGAAAGGAGTTCCTTGATTAAAAATTTTTACAAAAATGTGGAGAACATTGTACTCCACATTGAAGCTAAGTCCATCAAGCTTATTTTGTGTACCTTATCTGTGTAATCTGTGTATGATGTTAGACAAATATTTCTTCTACTCCCCTAATAATAAGCATGCCCCTTTAATAAGTCCTCTTAATATGGCATTGCAAGTTGAAGCTTCCATCTTTTGTTGTTGTTGTTGTTCTCATATAGTTAATATATAAAACTAATTTTTTTCCAGCAGTAGGATTGAACCTTTTGGTTGAACCTGTGGTGTTCTATCACTGAGCTACCTCTGCTTTTTTTTTTTTTTTTTTGAGACAGGATTTTGGTAAGTTGTCCACCTGTCACTGAACTTGGGATCCTCCTGACTTAGTCTTCTGAGTGCTGGAATTATAGGTTTATACCACCCCCCTCAGCTTTTCTATTTCTACCTAAGGACAGTTTACTTACATATAGTGTATAAACATTTTTGCATAATTCAGTAATTCTTGACAAATGTGCACAATGCATAATTGTAAGATGGAGTTTGAATTGTAGCTGTATTGGAAAAGTTCTAACTCTATTATCAGAGATGTCTGGAAAAATAGTTTTTGATTATTGGCCAATATAAGAACAGTAGAGGCCAAGCACAGTGGCGTATATCGTAATCCCAGTGACTTGAGAGGCAGAGGCAGGGGAATATCAAGTTCAAAAGCCAGCCTCAGCAATTACACAAGGCCCTAAGCAGCTTAGTGAAACTTTGTCTCGAGATAAAAAATAAAAAGGGCTGTGCATGTGACTCAGTGGATAAGCACTCCTGGGTTTAATCCCTGGCACCCCCACAAAAATCCATAAGTGCAGTAGAACATGGTGGTCTTCAAAGTCTAAAATTCTTCTAGATAAAAAGATCTTGCTCATATTTCAATATTACATCTTCTCTTGGACCTGGAATCACCATATCAAACATGATATACTGATAATTGAGAACTAGAATCCAGGCTTATTGTGCATTCTAAACTACAGATGGAAGATTTGTGCTTCTCTTTTTTTCTGAATGGCTACCCAGGAAGCAAGAAGGATCTCAGGAGCATTTCTTCAAAGTCGTAAAAACAAGTATGGCTAGCATTGACCAAGACAGCAGTCTGTATATTGAGAGAAAGCTCAATAAATGAGCTGAATAATAGAATCAACACAGTTGAAGAGCAATTTTGGCAACTACTAGACTCAATCGATGAACCCTCTGAAAGTGATTGATCAATTACCCTAGCTTGTACAGGAACCTATTTTACTTTCTGCTGATTTAGCAACATGAAGAGAGAAAAAAGAAAAAAAAAATGGCCCAGGGTAATCCTGACATCTAATTTAATAGAACCATGACTGTTTCCTGGTGGAAGATTTTCTCCTTTGGATATAGAATTAACTCATCGAGTCAATTTGTAGGAATTGAGAAAGAAAATGCTTTAGCAGGTAATTTAACATCACAGTGGGAGTTGAATTCCTCTTGATTTCTGGAGACAAGCATTCTAAGCATGGAAGAAAGACCATTGGATGTTTAGTACTGTGTCATTGAAAGTATATATAGCAATGTCAAGAATGCACCACAACCTCAGAAGGATTTTTTTCCTTTAAGATGTCCTCATAACTAAGAACACAGCAAACTGGCCATCACATGATTTTCTCCAACAGTTGTTTTTGATTAGTAAAATGTAGATCACACCAGAAATTTATAGGTGAATCAATTTTGGCAATTCTGTTGCAACCAAGTGTCCTGTGTTTGATACTATGGCAATGAATATAGCTGTCTTTAACTGTATAAATTGTGATACTGAAAGAACCACTACAGGAACAAAGAAAATTCTTTAGCTAGAACATGTGTCCATCTGTTTTAGTCAGTCATTTTGATACTGTGACCAAAGGACCAGACCAGAACAACTGTAGAGAAAATTTATCTGAGGGCTCATGGTTCCATAGAAGGCAGGCTCCATTTCTTGGGGCTTGAGATAAGGCAGGACATCATGTTGGAAGACTGTGGGGAGGGAAGCAGCTCATGTCATGATCAGGAAGCAGAGAGAGAGTCCACTGACAGATACAAATAAATACACAAAATCACACCTCAATTCTCACCTCGTCCAACCACACTGTAGCACTTCAGTTATTACTCAGTTAATCCCTATCAGGATTGAATCACTGATTGGGTTATGACTCTTACAACCCAATCATTTCTCCTCTGAACCTTCTTGCATTGCTCACAGGTCAGCTTTTGGGGGACACCTCACATTCAAACAACAATACCATCTTTGAGGACAAATTATAACTGTCTCCTGGATAAAAATATGTGTGTGTATATATATGTACAATCTGTCAGCAAACGTGTAGCTGGTACTCTGCAGTATGTGTATATAGGCCACAGCATTGTTCTTGGCCCTTCACAGGTTGGACATTTAGCAGTGACAGTAGCCACATCCTTCTTGGGCAAGAATATCATGTAGTTGAACCCATGCATAGATTTTATTTGTTATGGCCATTGTGTATACAACCATTAAACACTGACATAACTGGGAAAATAAAGTAACATTTCCATCTGTTTATTGAGAGCAATATCCACTTTATAACCAGTTGTGTACTTTATAACCAGTTGTGTACTATATAATTTTTGATACATTCTTTAGTACTGTAATAAGTAATTCTCAAAACATACACACACACACACACACACACACACACACACACACACACAGAAACCTGGAAGATTCAAGACACTTTTAAAGTATCCATTAAATACTTTGGAATGCAACAGCAAGAGGTTTATGACAAGAAGCCCTTGATTCTGTAATTTAATTCAGGTTACACCTATTTTAAGATAATGCAATAGGATATTTTTAAGGTAATGGTAAAGCTAGTAAATTCCATGGTTGTTAGCATATTGCTTTCCCTAATTTTCTTTAAAACAAGTTTCTTGGTCAGAAAATATCTTCTGTAAGTTCAAAAATACAGGTTTAGCAGAAACTTTTGGTAAAGATAGCAAATCTACATCCAAATTAGTTTTCTATTTTAGGAAAATAAATTGCTGCCCATTCCTTAATAAAATTGATTCGATGTAATTAAATTGTTACTAGGTGCTCACTCCTTCCTCTAGTGCATAATACCAAATTGGACGTTTTGGTTAACAGTTGGGCATTGTGATAATTTAAAATTTGACAACCATAATTAATTGAAAAAAAATTACCAGGAGTTTTTCTGATACCTATGTAAATGTTCCTTTGAAAAGTGACTTTAATTCCATGTTTCAAGTGGATTCCAATCAGGGTCAGATTTACTCAGGCCATCAAATTGGTGATTACTTTCTTTCTACCTCTGGAACTTCTGTCATTTTATGAAGAAGTTCAGGCCATCTTGTAGAACGATGAATGACAAGTAGACTACTTGCCCCCATCAACCTAACAGTTTGTCAACTGCTAACTACATAAATGAGACAATCCTAGATCTTCCAGTCACAAGTTGGCCATTCAGATTATTGGATATTTATCAGAGAGACAAGCAGAGATTATCCAATTCAGCCTAAATAGGAAGAAATTCTGTTTAATACACAGAATCATTAAGTGAGTAGTGCTTGTTTTAAGTCACTAAGTTTCAGGAAGGTTTATTTTTACAGTAATAGATAACTATTAAATGTATTCATAATTGACTAGGGCCAAATGAGGATTACTGAATGGAGGTTCATAGTAATATCACTATTACTATGATATCATTGTCCCTGGACTTATTGGAGAAAGACATAGACCAACATTCACAGTACGAATTATCTAGTCCAGCTGCTCTCCTTTGATGAACATTTATCTGACCCATGATTATTCTCATATTTTCTGCCTATTCTAAAAGTTCCATCCAACATATCTCTTTTCCAGACTCTGATGGTTCCTTTCGTATACTTGTTTCTTCCCCATCCTGACCATATAGTTATATAATTATCTGTGGCAAGTTCCTGGCCATTCAGAAAAAAAAAATTATTAGTCAATAAATCAACATAGAAATGTAGATGTAGCTGGGCATGGTGGCATACTCCTATAATCCCTGTGATTTGGGAGGCTGAGGCAGGAGGATCATGAGTTCACAGCCAGCCTCAGTAGCAGCAAGGTGCTAAGCAACTCAGTGAGACTCTGTCTCTAAATAAAATACAAAATAAGACTGGGAATGTGTCTCAGTGACTGAGTGCCCCTGAGTTCAATCCCAGGTGTCCCCCTACCCCCCACCAAAGAAATATAGATTCAGCAATCTCTATTTCCAAGCAAAATAAATAAGCAGGTACAATGCTCAAAGTATATATATTACCAAGATTTCACTGTCCTTCATAATCTCTCTTGAATGGGTTACAATGCTACCATTGTCTACTTGCAAGTTTCCCAGCTTTTTGCACAAAACTGTGTGGTAGAACAGTTTGTGTCAACCCTGCTTCTATCTTCTATCTACTTGATACCTTAGCATCTACCTTAAATTCATATGCAGACATGCCTTATACTAGACAACTGGGTAATGTGCCTGTTACCTTACCTTGGCATCCTGCCTCCTTGTCTCTCCTTACCTCTGCTTAGGAAGAATTATCTTATGGATGTTTTTTGTTTGTTTGTTTGTTTTTAATGATATAAAACAACCAATTAAGAGTGCATACCCCAATCACCTCCATATTGATTGTTCACCTTCTGTCACTATATTCCTGCCCTAATCAACCTAGGAACAAGTACCAGATAACTAGGAACAGTAATAATGCTGAAATTCAGAGATGGCTGAAATTATTGAAACTAACCAATCTTAAGCCCACTTTTCTCACTAACTCTTTCACATGAAATCCACAAAAGAGCTCCTGCCCACAGTTTCACCCACCTTTCTGCCTAGCCATCAACCCTGTGTGATCCCTCGGTGTGGAATAATCCCTTCTTTGGAATCTGTAATGATAACAAACTATCTTTTCATTGGCTCTCATCTCCTGGTGTGTTGGCTTCACTGTGCCCCAAATTTTCCATTAATACATGATGTTTTGAAAATTCAGTACCAAGTCACTGTTCCCCAATTAACTAGTCATGTGGCATTCTTCTTGGTAATAATCGTAGGGGAAGAGATAGGAGCATTTGGGGATGTACTTTGGAAGTGCGAACCACTGGCTGAAGCAATTTACTTGTGCCTCCACCTGCTTGAGGCTGATCTTGATCAATTCTTAGTGAGTCAGACAATAGTCAGTTCCTCATGGCAGGTCCCAATCACATTTTAGGGTAAAGGCTAAACACCAAGCAATCAATCTCTAACAGGGTTTACTAGCAAGATGAAAGAATTATTCTCTTCAGAAATCAACAGAGCATACTCCAAAATCTTGAAATTCTGATTGCAGGTCACCTGTATCTGCCAAAGAAATAACTCTGGTAAACAAATATATATGCTTTACAAAAGCATAGAAGAAAAGATTTACAGTATAAATTTTTGGTACTACAGCTGTGTCTTATCTCAAGAGGAAAAAACTTACCTCCCCATCATTCAAGGGGTTCTTTCTCTGTGGACTAGATCACACCTGAAAATTTTGCAAGTAAAATTTTCGCTCTGGGTGTGTGTGGAAAGTCAGCTCTCTGTTCACTATTCCTAGAAGGTTTAACTTTTACAGATCACATGAGACTTGAATAGGGTACCCACTTATTTTAGTCCTATAGACTCGAACTGATATTTTGAGGACAGATAATTCTAATTTTTGCTCCAGGTCTATTACTCATTAAAGCAAATAGATCCTCTTTGTTGCTAACAGCTAAATGCTGGCCATTTACCTGCAAGTGTCCGTGACCCCACAACCATAGTGTATCTGTCTCCATCATCCCTGGTCTATAGGATCTTGTGATTTTATTTGTTTATGTGCATTCTGTTTTGCTAGAGAAGATTGAGAATTAACCCTAGGAATGATTTGCCTTTACAAGTTCATTTTACTCTTGATAAAAATGGTCTCCACTGGATGCCATGGACTTCCAATTAGATCTTTCCAATATGAATAGACCTATTGTAGCTACAAGCCCTGTGCAAACTCTGTGTGGTGCTCAACTAAATGTCCTCAGAAAACTGTTCTATAATGCATTTTATGGAGTTTTACCCTGTGTAAGAACAGCTTGATATTTACAAAGGATTTGAAGGGACCTCTAGGTGGACTTCTGGAAGTTTTCCTCATAGTCTTTTCCTCACTGGTATTTTCCCTGAATAATAATCACTTTTTTCTTTGATTCAAAATAATTGCTGCTATATGGCAGATTTTTGCCTACTGATGCAACTATCTGGAATATTCACCTAGGTCAAAATTGGGGAGATATGAATTTCATCTAATTTGTTTGCTGAGCTTCCTGATTCATTCTCATCAATTGAGAATTGTTATGATAAATGTGAATTTTGTCAAATGTTTTATTGACTTTTGGGGATGTAATCTGAAAAATCAAGGGGTGAAATTCAGGAATCTGGCTCCTGGTTAATACCTATGTGTGATTTGTTTTTAGGCCTTACCATAGGCAATTGTAAAGGTTTTCATTTGGCACACCAAGAAGAGGAACCTTGTCCTCTTCAAGCCCAGCCTGGTATGCATTTAGAGATCCCTGCAGTCTCTGATGGGAGATGCAAGCAAGGTAAGGTCCTGGGTTTCTTGGAAGATCATACTCATGAATAAACTCTAAGCGACTGTCTTCATTCCTATGTCTCTTCATGGCACCAGGGTACTACAGGATCTTCTACTCAGACCTCTTTACTAGGTGGAGGAGAAAACCTCAAAGACACAATACCACTTTGCCTCAGTCCACCCTTAACCTTCTCCACCTTCACCTCCCCAGACTACCTCTCCAGGGTCCATGAAGCTGCTGGAGCCATCTGTTCCATGGGTCCCAGTGAGGAGATAATCCTTGCATCTAGTTGATCCTCTTACCCTCTACTTTGTGCAGAGTTCAGTGTGGTTGGTAATTTTTCTGGTTTTAGACTCTTGTTTATTCCATTGCAGTGGGAACTGAAAAGACTTTTGTTGTTGGCTTATGACTTTGATCAGTGACTTCAACATCTAGCAGCTAAGTGCTCTTCCAGGTTAGCTGAGTGTCTACTTTTTTCTTTAATTAGATTTTAATTTTTAACTGATAACATAACAACAAAAAATTATAAATACGAATGGAATATTGTGAAGTGTCAATGCGTGTATACAATTGTGTATGTTTGAGTCAGATTAAGCCTATTCTTTCCATCATTTATCATTTCTTTCTAGTATAAAGTTTCAAAATTATTTCCTTTAGCTTTTCAGAACATATAGTGCATATTATCTGTGGTACCCAGCTCTACAACACCAGACCTAAGTGCTAGTTCCTATTTAAATGTGACTTAGCACACATTGATCAACATTTCCCCATCCTTCCTCTTCCTATTCTTTCTCACCTGTGGTATAGTCTCTTCTACTTTCAATCTCTGTGAGATGAACTTTTTATGATTCCACATATGAGTGAGACAGTGTGGTGCTTGTCTTTCTGTGCCTGGTTATTTTACTTAACATAGAATTTCCAGTTCCATTCATGCCACGGATGACAGGGTTTCATTGTTTTTATGACTGGATAGTATTCCATTGTGTACATGTGCCACATTTCCTTTATCCATTCATCAGTTGATGGACACTTAGGCTCTTTCCATTTCTTGGCTGTTATAAATAGTGCAGCTGCAATGAACATGGGAGTGCAGATGCCTCTTCAGCATACAGATTTCATTTCCTTGGTTCTGTACACAGTAGGGGGTGCTGGATTATGTGGTAGTTCTATTTTTAATTTTTTGAGGACCCCCCTACATTGTTTTCATAACGGCTGAACTGATGTTCCCACTCACTGTATGCAAGCCTACTTCACTTCCACATCAGCATTTTTTTATTTGTGTAATTACTTACTATATAAATGTACCTGCTTAAAGTGTCTTGATGCAGCGTTATCTCAGTTCTGCCTCAGAGTGGGCTCATTAAGTTCACAAATGTAACCTGTATTTTTTCTCATAATTTTGAAAAAAAAAATTGGCAAAAGAAATAGCAGAACATTTGCATTTGTTCCAACTTATGCAGGAAGGGCTATTAAGGTTAGGAGAGCCTAGCAAAGTCCCCAGTCTTCCTTCTTTCCTTAACACATTAAGCAAAATGTAATGTATTTCTGAAGAAATTGTCAAGTTTAGTACCATACCAAAATTTATTAAGGAAGGAGCGATACAGAGTCCTATCGTTTTACTGTTGGGCTAGCCTATTTGGGCAGTGAATAACCTGAGAGACCATGGAGAGTATTTGTGAATTGTCTTGAGCTATCATGTTGATTCCAATTATTACCATTCCAAGTCTGTTTTATTTACAAGAATCAATCAATATACCTACTAATGTCTAGGATGCAGCTGTCAACAAGCTTGTGTATAGTCATAAGCAGGAAACTTTTAAATACCCCGATGCATTGATGATACCTACATTACCATAAATTGGAAAATCAACTGCCCTCCTGTTGCCTCAACTGCAATAAACTATAATAAAGACCAAAGCCACTTTAAATTGCCCAGACATGGAAGGATTAATATAGGAATTAAAGGCTTACAGAAATGTTAGAACAACTATGAGAAAAAAGGTCAGGAAAGCTGTTTCTGAAGGGTTAGGGACCCAGCAAAACTCTCAGGAAAGCCACCAGTCATTTCAACCAGAAGCTCCATGGTCCTGGTAGTTGCTGCAGTGCAGGGCTCCCTGAAGTGAAACTGCTAAATCTTCCATCTGCTCATTTCTCTTGACTACCTCCAGAGAAAAATGGGTTTTCCTACTTCCCTGTCCCATTCAAGTGTCCTTTATTGGTCAAGACTAAAGAGGAAATGGGAAAGAAGTTCATAGAAATGAAGAAGAGATCACATAAAGATCAGATGACATGTTTCCAAGGGTCAAATCACCACCAGTAGAAATCAAGCTACCTTATTTTATGAATGAGTAACTGGAGATTAAGCCACTTGTTCAAAGCCAGTAATTAAATGACGTAGCCATCAATTAACCATTTGTACCCTTCACAAAATCATAAGCTCTTCACCTGACCATTTAGAATGGGTCTTGTTTACTTTTTATAAATCAAGGAATAAAATATTTTCAGATACAAGTGATTAATAGTTGTTTAAAAATGATTATATAATTTTGTAAGGAAAAAGATCCAATGTTTTGATTGCCCAGGAAATTTTCCTAAAAAAAATTAAGGAACTTTTTTATCTGTTCTCCCTAAATATGCTTATAGTACCTCATAACACACAATACTCTTATATAATGTGTAACAGTAGTGGATCAGAGATCTGTCCTCCAGTCTTCTGAACCTGCAAGTAGATAAGACACTTGCCTACTGATTATTTTCCTTTTACCCCTCCCCGCCAATCACTTTCAGGACACCTCAATCAAAAGCAGAAATGCTGATGGCGTTCTGTTTGGGATGTCTTATATTTTGTAGAAAATTTTATTTTTCTACAAAATATAAGACTCTCGTGAACTTTTCTATGTGTATGGTGAATCGACAGGTGGATGGTTCTCTCTCCTGCTGTTCGATCTTTGCTGGCATAGCATTCTATATTCCTTCAGAGTTCTGTAAGAACTCTTCAAGCATCTCGTCTCACCAATTAAGATTTTTGTATTACCCAACTTGCTCTTTAATGTCTCTGACACATTTAAAATGTGACAATTATGAGTTTAATCTCAAACTGACCTACTGATCTTGGTGTGGTGCATTTTTTGTTGTCTCACATCTTAATAGGAAATAGGAAAACCAATAGGAAAAAAAATCCTATATGCTAGCTTTCTACTTTCAGTGACTATTTTATTTAGAGGGCTTCTTTTTATTTCTTTTTAAATTGGTAGTTCTCTTTTAAAGTATTTATTTGATCACTTCATAGCTTTAGAATTTGGGGGCAAGCAGGTTCGAGTGACTAAAAAGTATGCTTTTGTCAAGGGTTGACTCAATAGTCTCAGAAATTTTGTGAGTTCTTATTCAAACTCTTTCTAGTGATATGAAAGAACATAGTGAAATGTAAAGTTATTGCTGCTTAATAATTAAAGATTAAAGATCTATGTGCCTGCGTAGAGCAAGTGTAGAGAAGGGTAGCAAGCTCATCTTTTAGTTGACATTTAATTTCTGTATTTGTTGTGAAGACCTACTAATCTTAGTGATACAGTCCCACTCAGATATGACTTCCTTTTCATGGGTCTGTCAAAGCTAGTCATATTGGAAAAGCACACTAAATTATCTAGAATAAAGGAGAAACTATCATTTTAATAGTTTATCCATTGCTTCTCTTTTTTCAGTGCACATAAATAGCTTTGCTCTATACTTTCCAGAGTTACACTTCAACATAGCTTTAATAAAGGTCATAATGCAAAATGTTAATTTGAAGTAGAAGTTATTGCACATATATTTTATCATGACAGGTAGTTTTCCAGCATTGATAATATGTTTATATTTCATAAAAGTATACTGAAATTCTCTACAGATTGATATATATTCTAATAAAAATTACCTTCAGAACCTGTAAACATTTTTGATATTTTCTGTAATATGTATGTCATGAGTTGGTTTTTAATATTTCAATTTTTTTTTAACTGAATTCCTAGTCTTCTTCATGTTACCATAATTATAGTAGTGTCATCAGAGCTAGGACCCAAGGTAATCTCTTAGGAAGTAAAGAAACTTCCTGTTAGCATAGGAGAATAAGACAGGTCCTGTCAGACATTCTAGGCTCTCTTCATTCAAAATTCTTCTTGAGGCATCTTTTGAAATGCATGCCAATGCTTCATTAGGCTGGCGTCTTTCCACCCCAGTGGAAGTTAAAGAAAATCACTCATCTAGGAGGCAACAAATGTGGAAAGTTTCAGTTGGCGATTCACTGAGAAATTCACTTTCATGTATCATAAGTCTACAGATGAGACCTATCCCCACTGGGAGGATAAGCAGAGGCTTGAGTGTAAGCTTGTCCTTAACTCCCAGGATATAAGAAAGGCAAGGGGCAATGATTGGAAGAAATACATCTATCTTTTATTTTCTCAGCAAATTGAGAATAAAATAGATCTATTTAATAATATATCTGAATGGAAACTGTTATTTCCTTAGTTTCATATCATAAAGATAAAAATGAAATATCTAGGAAAATATGAACTGTTAAGAAGAGAGAAATACACCCAGACTTGATACCTGGGATTCCAACTGTATAGTCAAAGACTTTAATAAAAGCCATACAGAATTTGTCTCAAATATTTTTTGCAATACCCCAAGGGGGGAGAAATTATCACCTTTAATTATAAACATAGATAACTGAAATATAAGTGAATGTCCCCTATTTCCAGAGCTCCTTCAAAGTTTTCTTTAAAGGCAAATCAGAGTCCAGATTTATTTTCCTATGTACCCCTTTCCCAGAGTGAGGACAAAAGAGAAAACAAAATTATCCTTGTATTTTGTGTGGGATCAGGATCATTTGGAATAGCAGTACCAGGAAGATGGCAGAATGGACAATAAAAGTTAAATGACACTGTTTCAAAAGCAGTATTATGAAACCTATCATTTGCCTCTTTGAATCTCATAATACATTTACTTCAGTCTCCCTGGAAAACAGAAGTCATCATTAAATAAATTAAATAATGTGAAGTGGAGGGAATTAATTGCTATTCATACTTATTAAAGTGAACATGGTGATGTATTTACTCAGGCTAGGTTCTAGTGTTTTCTATATAATTAATACTTTATATGTGATTTTGTGACATGACCTGAAATAGCAGTTCCTAATCACTAAGATAAACAGTTTTCAGATACTCAACAGATATCAAACATTATGTACAATGACAGTTTTCAGGTTGGTTCATACAGATGTACTCTTCTGTTTTTGCTTTTTTAAGCTACAAGTGAATAATGCCCTTTTAAGGATAATGGACTTGTTTTGTATGAGGGCCAAGGCATTCATGGATTAAATGTGTTTTTTTCATCCTGCTATGCCATAGATAATTTCAGTTCAGCTAAGAAGGTAAGCATTTACGCTATTTTAGAAGATAGTTAAAATCATAAATGAGAAGAAAAATGTTTAGGCTACCTTCTATTCTCCTATTAGAATTTTCACAGGATTTTTCTCACAGATTTGATGTGATGTTTATTGATTTTCATCAGAAAACTCTTTTGTTATTATGGAAAGACTGGAATTGGAAAGACTGAAATTATTATGTTTTTACAACTATTGTAATTTAATCTAGTTTTATTGTCTTGTGAATAGTGACCTGAATGATTTGTTTTTTAAAGTTAATTAACTTACACACAATTTGATGAAATACTTCACAAAATTTAATAAATCTTTGTAGACACTTTTAAATGAGATGTACTGTCTGTATCGTTAGAAAAAGAATGTGCCTCTCTTTTTGTTACTTATATTTCTTTCTTAATTAGATCTATCTTTAAATTTAGTATCCCCTTTTATCTTTCTAAGACTAGGGAGAGTACATATATGCAATAATCTACTATATCAATTTCAATTCTAGTTTTGTAAAAAGCATTTTCAAAATTTTTATTATATATTAGTTTGGCATTTTTTAGATGTCATAATGTTTACATTATTTCTAAGTTGCACTCTTGATAATATAAAAACACCTTAATATCTATTATATTTCCAATTAAATTTTATTCTCTTTCAATATTTTTCTGTGGTGGTTATCAATAGGTATTTATGGAATTAATCTAAAGTACATATTTACTGTATTCCGGGTACATATATAAATCAGAGAGAAGAGCATCCTAGGCAGAGAATAGCCTCTGCAAATGCTCAGCATGTTCCACGGTCCCTGAAATCTCAAGAGAGGACAAGATATGCAGTCAAATGATAGGATGGGGACAAATTCAGGGGGCTTTGAAGACTTAATTAAGTTTGAGTTTTATCTCCTGTATATGCTTAAAAGATCACTCTGTTATAATTATTGAATAACTTTAATAATTATGGCGCATGAACTGTTCAAAAAATTAAAAATACTATTACCATATGATTCAGCAATTTCATTAGTGGGTATATATTGATGAGGAATGAAGTTGATGAATCAGAGAGCTATGTACTCCCACATCCCCTGAAGAACTCTTAAGACATCCAGGAAACAGAAACAACAAAAGTGTTCATACACTGATGATCTCTTGAAGCAAATGTGGTATTTCCATGCAATGGAATGCTATTTAACCATAAAAAAGAATGAAATCCTGTTATTTTGTGACAATATGTATGGAATTGGAGATCATTGTGCTAAATGAAATAATTCAGGCACAGAAAGACAAGTAAACAGGACGTCACTCATATGTGGAATCTAAAAAATTTGATCTCATAGAAGTTCAGCATAGGGTTGTGGTTGCAAGGAACTGGGGTGATAGTGGAGTCAGGGAGTGAAATATTGGTCCATGGGTACTAGGGTACGATTCCATAGGCATAAGAAGTTCTGAAGTGCTGTTGTACAGTAGGGTGACTATAGATACCAGTAATCTATTTTACAATTTGAAAAGCTAGAAGCAAGGATTTTAAAATATTTTTACCATAAATAGATAATAAATGTTTGAAAAGCTAAGTATGTTTGACCTGATGCAAAAAATATAGGAAGTACACATGTATTCAAACAGCATGTTAACCCATTAATATGAATAATTTTAGATGCCAGTTAAAAATAAATTTAATTCAAAAAAGAGAAAGTCGAAATTCAAAACATGAAGCGAATCTGTGTGATGCTTCATGAAGACAATATAAACCTTAAAGATAGCTACAGATTCTAGATATTGAATATTTAATTGTCAACAACTTGCTTAGTACTTTGTGCCTTACAAAGTTGTAAGCACTTGATATGTTTTAATTCCTTGATAGAAGGTTTACAATAGTTGTGAAAATGCATATTTACTCAATTAACACCACAATATATGTAATTTCTCTGGGTATACATTTTAAATATTGCCAGCCTGTTTCTCTAGTTAATTGAGATAATGCAGTGATTACTGGTGTATTCATAATTCATCAGGAGGGCAAGAATACTTGGTTTACTTTCTCAATAAATCATGTCGGATATTTAGAGATCTATAAACTTCGGAAAGTTAAATTATCCTGCATACTATACTTACGTAATATCTGAACAAGAATTGTCCAAAGTCTCAAAGAATATCCAGTTCAGTAAATCTAGAGGCAGGATAATTATTTTACATAGTGTACTGTGTGCTTTGGAGGAATTACTGTTAAGACAGCAAAAAGCACTTGAAAAATATCTAAAATTAAATTTTACTCAGTGCTATATATTTCTCTAACTAACTATGCCAGTGGTGCCATTCATGTAAACATATTTATGGTTGTGTCAGTTCATATCAAGTACACTGGCACAGTGAGACGATGTGATCTATATGGAAGGGAATTTCATCTGATTCTCAAGAGTCCATGCCGTACTATAAGGCAATAGAAATCACTGTTGGAATATTGTAATTTGCATATTCCATGAGCTGTCCAGGTTTATAAAAGTAACTGAAACTTCCATGCAATGGAATTATCTCTTATTCTACTACTGTCTTGCAAAGGACCTAGATAAATGGATGGTTAGCATAAATGCAGTTCAGTGCTTGTTTATTATTATTTCTAGAAAAGTAATGCTGGCAAAACAGAAATAATCTTGACACTTAGGCTTATGCCTGTTTAAAATGAATGGTGACATGGATGCTAAAAAGGGATACTAACCATGTTTCAAATTAAGTGGGGTTTTTTTGTCATTATTGCCAACATTTTGATTTTTCATGCTTAGCTCTCTGAAATACATTAACTTGTTAAGATAAAACACATTCTTTGCTTATAAAGCACTTTCCAGAGAATGTTTATCTACATTATCTCTTGATGGTCAATCCTCAGCACTCAATATGATTCTACATAGGTAGGGTAAAATATCCTTCTGAAAGAGTGACTCAATAAATTATGGTTGTCTTTTTAAATATATATGCAGTACTAAGGAAAATATACCTAAAATTATAACAACTTATTGCTTTACAACTATTATAAATTTTATACTGTATGGAAATTATATATTTCCAAATAACATTTTTAATAAAGCCCAAACATTGTAAATTATAAAGTATTTCTACTTTAATTGTTATTCTGTCCTTTATACAATTAGCATAAATATCTCTTCTTTTTGAAAGAAACTCAAGATATTATTTCATGGAACTTCAGAAATTATGCCTGCATATACTTTCTTTATTTAAACAATGTATACATCCAAGAGAGTATTTATTTAAATGCATCAAATTTAAATAATATTTTTTTCTGGATGCTAATTCCATATCTTCCTCTTTATCATATACTTTCTCATTCTTAATGAAGTTTTTTAAGCTTGTAATATATTCTGAATATATTTTAATCTTTAAAAGTTTTATTTTGGAGTAAGATGTATTTATTTATTTCTTGTAATTGATGTGCAAAAAGTATATAAACTTATGGGGAATGATATAATGTTTTAATGCATGCATATGTCATGAACTTTTCAAATCAGGGTAAGTATATCTATCTCTTCTAACATTTACCATTTCTTTATGATGAAAACTTTCAAAATCTTTGCTTCTAATTTTTTGAAAATATGCAGTAGCTCACGGTTATTTGTTTTCACACTACTATTCAATAGAACACCAGAACTTATCTCTTCTATTTAAGTGTAACCTAAAACCCATTAGTCAATTTCCCCCATCTCTTCCTCTCCTTATTCTGCCCAGCCTCTGATAACCACAATTTATTCTCAAGTTCTATGCAATAACTTCTTTAGATTTCATGAGTGAGAACATGCAGTATTTTTCTTTCTGTACTTGACTTATTTCATTTAAAATAATGACATCTTGTGTCATCTATGCTCTCCAAAATGATAGGATCTCATCCTTTTTATGACTGCCTAGTGCCATATTACATATATCCCACATTCTCTTCATCCATCTATCTCTTGATGGAGATTTAGTTTGTTTCCATTTCTTGTCTATTGTGAATAGTGCTACAGTAAACCTGGAAATACAGATGTTTTGTCAACATGCAGATTTATTTTCAAAATGCTGGTATATAACAAACAATGCTAGACTGTATGGTAGTTTTGTTTGTCATATTGTGTAGAACTACCATATATTTTTTAATAATGGTTGTACTAAGTTAAATTCCTACTGATGATGTTCAAGTGTTCCCTTTTCTCCACATCCTCACCAGCACTACTTAGCTTTAGTCTATTTGACAATAATCATTGTAACTTGAGGGAGGTGAAAACTCACTGCCGTTGAACTTTGCATTTCTGAGATGATTAGTGATGTTCAGCATTTTTTGTGTACCACTTGGCCATGTGTCTGTTTTGTGTTAAAAATATGTGTTTAAGTCTATTTTTCACTTTCAAATCAGATTGTTTGTTTTTGCTACTGAATAATTTGAATTATGACTCTGGGTATTCACCCTTTGCTAGAATTAGTAAATATTTTCTTCCTTTCCTTTAAGTTGCCTCTTCACTGTGTTGACTAGTTTCTTTTCTATTCTGAAGGTTTTGATTTCCAAGAATTTTATCTTACTGTGTTAGTTGTCTGAGCAAGATGGGAACATTTTCATTGAGCCATAAAGAGACTATGACTATGAAGGAAAACCATGCTTGAAGAGCAGATTTAGAAAGAATCAAGACTGAATTAAGAAAAATAGTAAAATATAAGGCCTTAATGGCAACTATAAAATTGCTTGAGAAAATATTTTCACATGACTAACTATACTGGAAGAAAAATTTGCTCAATTGTCTCAAGACTTTTTGTTTGCCAAGTGTGGGCTGGCAGGGAGCCAAAGGGCATGCTTGGTAAGCCTGGAGAAAAACAATTGGCTACATGTATGCTCGAACTCATGATTGCTTGATCTTTAACAGGATTGAGTGGACATATCTGATCGAAATCGCTTATGCATGAGACTGCTTATATATTGAGGGTGAGACTGCTTTTTGGGTTTTGTTGTTGTTTTTGGGATCCGAATAAAGAAGAAGCTGCTTCATGACAATCTGAGGTGTACGTGTCTTTATGTCCTGCTGGATGGTGACACTTGGTGGCCCATATGGGGAGCGGTGAGCACTCAGGTAAGTAATAAAGGAGAAAATTTTTCACTAGCACAGTCAACTAGCAGTCAACTAGCAGGTTTCCCTATTCGAGGAAACAGTGGCCTTAAGGTACTAACGGAAGGCTCCCCTAGTGAGGGAACTTAACAGAAGGCTGTCCCAAGAGACAACAAAGAATGTCCTGTCATAAATGAATGTGTGTAAGGTGTTAGTTGTGTTAATATTTTTGTTACTTTTTCTTGTTTGGTTTCTGTTTAAATTTCATGGATTCACATGGAAGGCTCTCTTAACACCTCTCCCTCTTGGTCCTTTGCCTATATGGACATTAGTTCGTTTCTGTCTGACTTCCAGGGAACCAAAATTTCAAGAACAGCTAAGAGAAGGGGAAGAGATATTAGAAACTGTAAAAGAAGAACAATCAAGTCGAGCTTTTGAAAGAGAAAGTAGATGTTCAGACTCAGAACAGGGATGTGACTCTAAAGAACAGGAACTATCTGAGACAGAGCTAGAAAAGAAGTTGTCTCAGTGGCATTTAGCCCCTACCGCGCCGCAATCTCCGGCGTATAATCCAGGTCACCACTCTTTTCCAAGTTGTAGGGGCGCATGTACTTGCTGCACAGGGTGGGCTGATGTAGAATCTCGATCAGTGTTCCCAATATTCCCGGTATTTGAAGATCAAAACAATCAGAGATATCATCAAATATTAGATATAAAATTAGTGAAACAGTTGAAAGAGGCAGTTATGTCCTATGAAGTACAAGCTGCATTTACCAATTCTTTATTAGAGAATGTTGCAAGTCAAAATCTTACTCCGAATGATTGGGGTAATTTAGCAAAAGCATGTTTATCTGGGGGACAATATCTTATGTGGAAGGTGGCCAATAAGGAGTTATGTTCTGATACTGCCCAACATAATGCAGTTGTGGGCAATCCTCAATGGAATCTAGACATGCTGACAGACCAAGGACCATATGAAGGACAAGGTAATTAGATTAATTTCCACCCCGGTGTGTATCAATGAATTAGTGCTGCTGCCACTAAAGCTTGGAAAACGCTTTCAGGTGCTGGCAATCTTCAAGGACAGTTATGTAAGGTTATTCAAGGCAACAATGAACCCTATGCCAATTTTTTAGACAGATTGATTCAAACAGCAGGACGTATATTTGGAGATGTAGACCAGGCTATGCCTTTAGTCAAACAGCTTGCATATGAGCAAGCAAATAAATGGTGTAAAGAAGCAATAAGACCTTGGAAAAGCAAAGACTTTGCAGCCTATTTAAAGGCATGTAGGGATATTAATGAGGCTTTTATTCAAGGTCAGGTGATGGCTGCAGTGCTTGCACAGGATCTTAGAGGCAATGCCAACTCCCGCCCAGGTCAACAGTGTTATCGGCGTAAACAATATGGACACATAAAAAAGGACTGTCCCCAGGGTCCTGTGCCAAAATTATGTCCCTGATGTAAAAAAGGGAAACACTGGGCAAGTGACTGTAAATCAACTAGAGACAAAGATGGTAACCCTTTACCTCCAAAAAAAGGGAATCAGGGCCCCCGGCCCCGGGGCCCACAAATATATGGGCTATCCAGTCCGTACCTCGGACCTCGGGTAATGGGGACTGCTTTTTGGGGGTTGTTGTTGTTGGGATCCGAATAAAGAAGAAGCTGCTTCATGACAATCTGAGGTGTACATGTCTTTATGTCCCGCTGGACGGCAACAGCCAAGTATTAAACTATGCTTTTTCTCATCTTACCAATCTTCTGTGCCATTTAAAATAAAGGAGCATTGAGTTTTCAAGCCAAAGGAAAACAAAAGACATCAAAGAACGGATGGTTCACATTTTGAGTAAGATTTTCTTTCACACAATTAAAGAAAGCATCTATTTGCCAGTGCTGATATCTGCCTTGTATTTCTCTACCTTAAGTTTTATTCTTGTTGCATTTCAATACTCTTTTTTCAATACCATTTAAAAATGCTTACCCACTATTAAATGCTAGATACTCTTTTTTCTTGTTGGTTTATATTTCATCTCATTCCGTGGACAGTGACTCATAGAATCTCACCTAATCCCTTAATATTTATTAATTGGATGAATCAACAGCTTTTTTGTATATTCATCATTGTTTGAAGCATAATATATATTATTTAAAACAGAACAACTTCATTCCAATGCAAAGCAGGACCATAGGTTCCATGTTGTAAATATAGAGCGTTCAGAAGACAATAAAAAGTAATTTAAAGTTTTTGGGGACAATACCATCTGAAAAACAACTTCTTTAAGCTCAGAGACAGTGAAATAGAATACTTTTTGGGGAAATTTAATGTATTTCTTATATCTTTGGCATAATGGGATCATAGTGATTGCTTTCAAATCCATTAGTGCTTTCACAATTTTTCTTTTCCCTGTTCATTAGGAAATGGTCTCTTTACCTCAGCAGATGTAAAACATTCAATAAAATTATTATAATTTAATTTTAAAATATTTTTTGGCATGTTTCGATATATTCAAATATCTGGAGTTATAATTCTTACTATGCCATGTTATCAAAATATAATAGGTGACATGTTTTCAGCACACATTTCCTTCATTAAGCAAATTTGCATTTGTCAGACTTTGTTCTAGGAAGATGGGATATAATAGTCATCCATTTGGGCAAAAATTCTGTTTTTATGATATGTTCAGTCTGATGGAAGGAACAGGTAATGTGAATGAATACACACATCAATTACAAAATTTTAGGAGTAAAATGTGCAATGGAAAATATAAGACAGATTATGGAGTTAGATAATCTGGGAATGATTACAGGCTTTCATGGTGATGGAGTCCTGAATCATTAGCAAGACTAGCTAGATCAGTGTGCTATGTCAGATGACTTATGTATGTCATGATATCTAATCTATGAAATAATTTTATTATTTTTATATATTAATATTTTATTTTTATGCATTCTAAGAGACAGATGGTGCTTATAGAAATTAAATGCCCAGCACGAGACCATGCAGCAATAAATTGGCATGTTTAAGGTTGGAGATGAATTGAAATGATAATAATGTCTGTAGTCTATATCATGCTTTGCTCTGCCATTCCATAGCCACTTAGATTCTTCTTTTGATAAATATTCTGAATTCTAATTTTCTCTAATTCTATGATAATAGATTTAAACCTAAAAAATTGATGCCATTCCCTTAAGTAGCTATGGTCAAAGTTTCCATTTAGGATATGGTGCAACACATGACCACACTGGAGGAGAGTCGGTGGACAAGGCTCCTGACCTAAGATCAATCAGAGACACTTCCTTGTAACTTAGTATGTCAACCAAAGGAGAGAAAGAGGGAAAAGTCAGCACAAAACTGTAATTGTGTTTTGGATTTTGTTTCTTTGTGGGTTTGTTTTTGTTTTGCCTTTCTTTTTTTTTTGATTTTGCTTTTATTTTGATCATGTGAATTGAATAACAGAACATTGCATCCTCAAAAAGCTAAATGAAGCCAATTTAGAATTACAAAACCAAAACAAAACTGATCTGTTGTTTCTAATAATTTGTTTTGTTTGTTTAATCTTTCTTAAGGTCTAGTCATTTCACTCTCCTGATATAAAACTTTAAAAGACTCCATTTTTCTTAACCTAGTTCAAATTAATTTCTATTACCTGAAACCTAAAATGTCCTAGCTAAAAGTACTTAATTATAAACAGAGGATGTAATTAAAAAAAAAATTGTGGTTATATGAAAATTTTCAGATCTGCATTTCACTTTTAAAAAACTATGTTGAAAGAAAAGAGGTTGATTTATTTTTCATATAAAACATGTTTAAGTGTTATGTTAGAGAAAATCATTGGTAGAATCAAGAATTTGCAAGTATCCAGAGACTTCTCTGCATAGAAACAAAGGGAGATATCTCAAGAAGTTATTTTTATTCAACACACAATTTAAATAATTTTAAAGCTGAATTTAATTGGCAAGAATTTTTGATAATGAAATTTTGTATTTTGAATATAAACTTGGATTCTATAAGTTGAATACATTTTTATTTAGTGTAGTGTTTTGCTAGGGAACTCAGGTCTCTGATGGGCACTTAAGTGACATAAAAGAGTTTTCTGGAATAATAATTTTAACAAGTATTTATTTGATTTCTAGAATCATTTGATGTCTGGGCAAACTGGCCTACATCACAGGAGAGCCATTAGGTTATAGCTTTAAATTGCAGGAGCTCAGTGAAGACTATAAACTGGGAGATGTGTGAAGAAACTATTTTTAAGAGTTAATAAGATCTGGCAGTAGCAAAATGACCTTAGTGATCAAATGTGTGATTACCAGATGCCAAAGGAAATTGTAATAACCTGACTGCAGTACTTTTGAGAACATTAAAAAACAAATAAAAAAGCAACTAAACTAACAAAAATGTCTCTCTTAAGATGAATAGTGAAATGCTAACAGCTAAAGTATCAAGTAGCAGAGTACTTGCTTCTTGTTAATTTTATGTTTACAACAAACTAATTTATTGTTCAAACTCTGACACATAATATATTTTGATCCAAGGATTACAATGATTCTTGTTTTAATGGATTCTTTTTCCATCTGTAAGAGATGTGTTATACTTGTCTGATATCATGATTTCATCAAAAGAGAATTAAGTTAATATTTTTTTTCTGTGTCAACTGTAATTAAATATAATCCTGGACAATTTTTTCTAAAAGAAGTGAAACATAAACCAGTGAAAATGGTGCCATGTGTTAATTTTATAATATGTAAAGGAATAAATTTATGTGCTTAATTTTTAAAACATTTAGTCTTACAACAGTATGGTCATTATGTTATGAGTATATTTTATGGTTTATTAGTATGCTCTGCATGCCTTCTATACGATAATTTATTTTTATGTTGACTCTTGTTATATTTAAACAACTTTTATAAAATGGATCTTGGTGTTTTTTATATTAAAAATATTCATATTCTTAATTACTCAATACTAAATTAATTGAGGCATTTTAATGTTCCCCGGCTTGAAGTTAGATTAAATTTTACTTCTACAAGGTGGCCAAAGGATCTGAGCACTTCATTGCACTACCTGGTGTGTCCTGTTACTTCTCTGCCAAACCACACACAAGTTCTGATGTCATGCAGATAGACTGATAATCCAGCTCCATGAGACACCAAATAATCCTACCAAATATATGACTTACGATCTATCATGTTCTTCTTAACATTAATAATTAAGAACTTTCAAGTCATATTTTAGGTATCAGCATATACATAGTCCTTGGTAACTGTCATTTTGTGATTTTTTTCTTCTCAAAAAACTCAACAGCCTATCTCACTCTTGAAATTGCTGTTATGGGCGTCACTGTACTTTATTATCCCAGAATTCCTTGTTTAATTGTAAATGGGACACAATGAGTGTAAGGTATGGAATGCAGGCCACACAATCCTTAGGCATATTTTACCTCTGTGTTTATTACATATGCTGCTTATCAAAGAAGAAAGCAGTTCTCCAAAGGAATGGTTCATAGTAACAGGTGGATTTTGATGAGAAGTAGAGAGATTAAAAAAATTACTATTGGATCATCATGACAGAACTAGAGGCTTGTGTACACTATATATGGAGAAATATGTGATCTCTGAAGCTGGGTAGAAGGCTTAAGGCTGGCTTAGCTAAGATTACCTTTATCTGTGTGAGAATTTATTCTAGTTTTATTCCATCAAACATTTTATTCTTTATTTTCATGATTTATTAAGATACATTTGAAAGCAATAAAGAGGGTAGGCACTTTTGGTTGTAGAGTTATAAATAAAGGTACAAAAAGATAATTCAATATTTTGAATATTTTTAATGCACCAGAAGTATAATCACATATTTTTTCCATGTTGATGTTTACTCTGAAGTAAGTCATATGCCATTTTTTCCTGATGATGTCCCTGGAACAAAGTAATGCATTGGGATTACAGTTTTACTTTCAGAACACTGGGTCTAAAAATTTGATACAATGAGCAATATTCAACTAATTGTTCCTTTTTTTCTTTTGCTTCTTTCTTTTTAATTCATGACTCAGAACTAATTTATGATCTAGTTAATCAAAATCTCTGGGGATGAGACCAAGGCACGAATTCTAAAACATATCTGGACCAGAAATCATGGACTAAGGTTGTGGGATGTCACATAATAATGCTGGAAAC
Source organism: Sciurus carolinensis (assembly GCF_902686445.1). Classification (NCBI taxonomy): domain Eukaryota; kingdom Metazoa; phylum Chordata; class Mammalia; order Rodentia; family Sciuridae; genus Sciurus; species Sciurus carolinensis. The sequence goes on from NC_062224.1 coordinate 97,133,527, forward strand.
AGAGAAGCAAATATATAAGTGAAATGTAGAAATTGTACTGTGACTAAAGGTGAAATGAGATTTGACACATGATAGTGAAGGAACCTGACTATTTCTCCCAGGCTACAAATGGCAGATTACTCCTGCTAGAGGGATTATATCGTTAAGGAAATAAAGCATCAGCTGATATTAAATTATAAGTAGATGGAGACAGATTAATAAGAATTGAACAATGTACTTTCAGTCTGAATAGTACCACATGTGAATTATGAAAACCTTAAGTGGGTGGTGTTATAAAACAGCACTACTGGGAAGGGAACTTTCTCTGATTGAAAAGAAATGCAGGTGGCAAAGCAGTCACATAGATGTCATGTTAACAGGCATTGCCAGGTGAAATTTGGCCTTTTTTTGGAGATTGGAGAAACCAAACAAAGATCTTTTCAAAATGTTGCATAATGATCAAGTCTGCATATTAGCTCAGTCTTCTAAATAAGTAAAATTTAGATTAGAAGGCCATGTTTCTCAAGACAAGAAGACAAATTTTCAATGTTTTGCAGAATGATGCAGCAATATGTTTTTCTAAAATGGATAGAAAAAAGTGGTCTAAAAGCACTTGTACCCTGTTAACATTAGTTCCACTTATTAAAGTTGCTATTGAAACTAACAGCAGTCAGTTTTTCTGTTGATATGCAAATGTAAGCTAAATTCTATAATTGTGAACTTTTACTAATTATTACCTGTAGTTATAATGGTTATAAATGGTTTCATTATACTATATATTCATTGCCTTGCTACTAATAGGGAATTTTATAGCTATGGTTCTGTGTCCAAAAAACCCCCAAATCCTCTTTTAGGCATCCACAGTACCAATTCAGATTTGCTATAATTGGATAGTCATAAAACTACTTTTAACAAGTAAAAATACTTCCCCCTTTCATTATAAGGGTGTCTAATCTGTCCTGAGTTCTTCTTTCTTACTCTAGACTTGGGGGCCGTAACGTTGACCTTAGATAATTTCTGGGGTGAAAATATTATTCTTCAAACATAAATCCAGTTTCTCCAAAAGAATCATGACTAATTGAAAGAATTCACATAATATAAGGTGAAAAAATTCTGAAAAGAAGTAGATGATGTTAGGCAGCTAATAAATATTTAGTGAAAATTTTGAAAACTCTTTTCCTTCAATGTTGAGGAGCAAGTTGTGGAAGTGACCTCAAAGAGCGATGATGAGATCATAGGTGCACTGTAAAGGTACTGAACACCACAAGGGGAGTACCTGGAAACCCCACCTGGAGGAAAGGAAGCCAGGTGGGTGGTGATATATTGACCAAGGCTTTGAAACAGAAGTCTGTCCTTTAAATCTCAAATTACAGATGTTTGGGATGAAGATGCAAGTAGACAGAGCAGTTTATGTATTGGCATGGAGGAGGGGGAGAGCAGAGTGTCTGAGGAATGGGGACCATAGGAAGTGTCATCTCCAAGACTTCTAAGGAAGAATTTGAATCTAAAAATGTGAGTCGGAAATCACTTATCATATTTTCTACTAATCTCATGTACCATTTTACCTCTCACTTTTCTTTTTTATCATTTCTCTATGTACCTGTAGATAAAAAGATCAGATATACATAGAAATATAGATTAGGTACAGCATGTATACTATAGATATGCCTGTAGCTATATTTTAGTTGTATTACATATTCATTAGAGTTACTTGTCTGATGGAATACAAACTCCATCTGGATAGGACTTTTTTTTTTTCTTTTTAGTTTTCTGTTTGCTTTACCAATCTACATACATGAAATAGAAGAATTCCTAATATACAGACAGTACTTGATAAAAATTGATGAACAAATAGGTAAGTAACATGACTGAACATTAAATGCAGTGAGAGTTTTTACTCTACTGATAAACAACATGCCAGTAAAGGTATTTTCTCCCAGAGTATCTCTGAACAAGTTTCTGAATTTCCTCCCCATCAGTTAATCAAGTTAATCAAGTTAATATTCAGCTTCATCCACAATCCCTAAATCCAGATTGTTCTAAACTGCTGACAGTCCTTCCTGGGTTGATGGCCTGTCCTGTCTGAACTTTTGAGTATCTTTTATCATTGACCTTATTTCTGCAGAGCTATCTGGTCCAGGTCCATACTTTCTTCCTCTCTGGCTCATTGTGTCTATCATATTGTAGATACAATGACCTTGAACACTTAATGATAAGAACTAAATTGATAATCATCAGAAATCAAGTTCTGAGGTGACATATCAGCTTCGTTCACTATTGTATCCCTAGTGTCTAGCACACACAACAAGCAATAGAATATATTCAATGTATGCTTGATGAATAAATGCATAAATGAATGACCAATGAACAAAGATCTATTTTACTATGCAAAATAAAAGAATTAGTGAAAATCATTGAAGGGCTTGCTAAATGTGTGGTTTTCCCTGAAGGGACATCCTTGAATGATTTTTAAAATTTATTTATAAATATAGTGTTTTAAAGATAGCACACTTTCAAATGGATTAGATAAAATTTTGCATATGAGCATTAATTAATTTTTATATTTCACTTTTAAAATACATTTTCATAAATTAAAAAATAAGATAATTGATTTCTTATTTTATAACAAGATGTTTTCTATTTTTTTTAAAAAATACAATAGAATTTTAGAAGAAAAATATTTATTTAAACTGCTCACAACATAGTTTTAACTTTGTAATACTGGAGTTATAGATTTATTTTCTAGCAATTTTTATAGATTTAAATTTATTTACTCTAGAGCTGTATTAGGTGTTACCAACAATTTATTTTACCTTTCAATTTGTTAATGCAGAACTATTTTTTTGAAGTACCTATTAGCTTTTGGTTTTAAACATTTCAATATTAGAACTATTTTGGAGTTATCCAGCAGTTTTTAGACTTGAATTCTTTGAAAAATATTTGAAATCTACCACTTTAAAAATGTTTATGATGATGTTATTGAGCATTTGATTCTAAGCCACAAGTAACTTATTCATAGACAATTTGAGCTAACAATTTTTCCATTATTTCTCAAGGCATGTATTCAAAATCTCTATTCCTAGACATTTTCTTACTTTCTAAATTACATTAAAAATATTAATCAAGACTCAGTTATGATGGTCTAACATGGGGGAAAAATCCACGGTCTGAATAAAGTATCTTTACCTCTATTATATTAATTCCACAGGTCATGTGCATGCAACCAAAATTTGATGCAGAGTGATATCATCTACTGATATGCTTTTTTTTTTTTACCCAAAATACTGAGAATTTCACTATAAAGTATGTAATAAACTTTGTTATGATAGTATTTTTAGAGACCTAAATATAGTCTGATATCTTGTCTTCTGAAGAAAAATTTGGGGTACAAAACACCCAGCACCTCATTTTGGGCACAAGAATTCACAGGCCACTACAATGGCTGCTCACGTAAGCACTCAGCAAACATTTTCTTTACTCACTGACCGTTTCAAGGATACATGCAACTCACAATGTGTATGCATTACTTTTTGTATTTATATAAACACACTTAAAGTGTCATTCAGAAAAATTGACTTGGGAAGTGCGTCCTGCATATATCATGTGCATTTTAAAATTTCTATAATTATTTTGAGGCATAAAATATATCTAGCCATAACCTGAGGGAAGCTCAGACAGTGCCTGCCCTCTCGCTATGGGACATCTTTCCCCAAATGACAGGCATATCTGTCACAGGATGAGATGATTTATCTCCCCTGATTTCATCCTGTAAAGACGCCCTATACAAGGTGAAGTGATAATTTTCCTCAGAGTTAACATGTCCAATGTCTCATTTTTCATTCTAGTCCTTGTGAAATGACATCGAACACTAAATTGGGGACTAATTTTGGTGGTGAGGTTTGGCTGCCTGCCTGCTTCTCTGGGAAAACAAGCAAATTATCTGTACTTTTTAGTCATAGAAGTCACACACCTGGAGATTTTTTTTTTTTCCCTCCTCTGTCTCTCTTTTTAACCCTGTCTAGAAAAGCAAGGGAAATAAATACATGACAGAGAATATTTCAAAATAATGTTTTTGCCAGAAAAATGAATAAAAAGTATGTAAAGATCTTATTTGCGAAAAAAAAAATTAGTCAATGGAAAAGTTAGGGGTTTTCTGGGGTAAGGACAAAGGTTGTTAGTACATGTGAGTCACAACACTAAGATACACAATTAATCCTGTATGATTTTAGAAAAATACAAAAAAAAATTTTCTGAAGTAAAAATTCAACAAGTGAATATATTATTTCCATCCAGGAAGAAAACAGACTAGTAAATATTTGTCTTAAGACAAAACAGTTTTATAATTTGTTTTCTAAATGTAACTTCTTTTACCACATATACAGGGTATTCAACTGAGGTGTGTGTTTAGAGTAGACAGAATGACTATTCAGTAAACTTAACTCTAATCTACATAATTAAAAATTCTGCCCTGACAAATAAACTTGATCAAGAGTTATAATTTATATGTAAATTTATAATTTATATATAATTTATATATAATTTATATGTAACTTGTAGTGAAGTACTTAGAAGTAGAGAAGTTAAATAGCTTGAAGAAAGAAACAAACAATAGAGGAAGGTAGTACTTTTTAAAGTGCATAATAGTTTTCAACATACAAAAGAAGTAGTACGCATTTGCTGAAAAAGAAATTAGATGACAATCCTATTCGCAATAGATACAAAAACCAAAGTACCTGGGAATAAATTTAACCAAGAAAAAGAAATATCTCTGCAATGAAAATTATAAAACACTGGTGAAAGAAACCTTACAGGACATACAAAATGAAAAGATACCTTGTGTTTATGGATTGGAGGAATCAATATTATTAAAATGATCATATTACCCAAAGTGATCCTCAGATTCAATGTAATTCCTATGGAATTTTCAGTGAAAACATAATTCTCAAAATAGATGGAACCATAGAAGACCCAGAAAAGCCAAAACAACCCTGAGAAGAAAACAAAACAAAATAAAAAACACAAAGTTGTGGGCATCGTAATAACTGAACACAAAATATACTACAAAGTTATGGTAACTGAAACAGCATAGAACCAGCATAGAAGACTCATAGATCAATGTAACAGAATGGAGAACTCAGAAATCAATCCATGCTCATACAGCTATCTGATTTTGACAAAGATGCCAAGAAAAGAAAGTCAAAATGTCACAGTACAGGCAAAATTGGATACTCATACAGATGAATGAAACTAGATATTTTCCTTTCAGTATGTACAATAAACAACTCAAAATAGATCACAGATGTAAATGTTAAACCTAAAACTATGGAATTACTACAAGAAAATATAGAGGAAGCCCTTCAAGACATAGGCATAGGCAATGATTTTTTTAGATAGGACCCTAAAGCTTGAGCAACAAAACTCTAAACAGAACAATAGGATCATTGTCAAATTAAGCACAGCAATGGAAATAACAGAATTGAGACAACCTACAAAATTGAAGAAGATATTGGTAAACTGTTCATTTGGCAAGGGATTGATATTTAGAATATTTAAGGAATTCAAAAAGCCAAACATCAAAAGAATACACTTTTAAAAATGGGCTAAAGAACTAAGCAGACACTTCTCAATAGAAGACATAAAAATGACCAACTAATTTATGAAAAGATGCTCAACTTCACTCATCAGTAATCAAATGCAAATCAAAACTACAGTAAAGGTATCCATCATCTCACCACAGATAGAGTGGCTACCATCGTTAAAAACACAAGAAACCAAAGCTGGTGAGGATGCAGAGAAAAGGGGATTCATAACTGTTGGGATGAACATAAATTAGTACAGGTATTATGGAAAATAATATGGAGATTCCTTTAAGAACTAAAAATGGAAATACCATGTGATCTAAGTTATCCCACTACTGAGTATATATGGAAAGGAAATGAAATCATTATACCAAATACCAGCATTATTCACAGTAGTCAAAATATGCTATCAACATAGATGCCTTTCAATGAACAAATGGGTAAATAAAATAGGATGTATTTAGATAATTGAATCCTATTCATAATTGAAATCCTTTCATTGCCAACAGCATGGATGGAAGTGGAGGTCATTATGCTATGTAAAACAAGCCAGACACAGAAAGACAAAAACCACATCTTCTCACTCACTTGTACCAACCAGAAAGTCAATCTTGTGGAAGGGAACAGTGGTCACTCGAGGCTGGGAAGACTTGTAGGAAAGAGGCAGAAAGAAGCTCAGCAAGGGGCACCAACAACAGTAGCAATGAGGGAATTGCTTTTGGTCCTTCCTTAGCACAGCAGGGCAACTGTTGGTTAGAAGATAGTGTGACATTTCAAAAGGACTACAAAAGATAAGCACAAAATATTCATAGAATAAAAACACTTAAGGGTTAAAATGATGGAAATGCTTATCATCCTAATTTGATTATTATATATTGTATACCTGCATTGAATTACCATATATACTCTATGAAAATGTACTAATATGCTTCAATAAAAAAGTGTATAATTATTTTGTATGATTGATATGCTAAAGGAATATGGCTACATAGTTAAATTGAGTATACATCTATTAATGAATTGGTACTTGTGAGTTTTGCAAGTCATTCCAATGAGCACTGACATTATGAAGCTCATAATTTAAGTAATCTAAATGATCATAAAATGAATACAAGAGAAGTATGACAGGAAAACAAAGATTGAGGTGGAGCTCCTAAAAATCAAAGAAGGATCAGGAGAGGAAAGGAACCAAGGGGTGGGAGGTGGAAGGGAGGAGGGAGATGCTGGGAATGATATAGATCAAATGATATTGTTATATTGTGTGTATGTATGAATATGTAACAACAAATCCCAACAATGTGTGTAACTATAATGAAACAATAAAAAATGTGGGAAAAAAAGGAAACATATTATATACTATCCAAAATTCTTCCCAAGAAATAAAAGACATGGATAAAATACATAACTATGAAAATTTTTTAAAAATGTATAGTAACACCTAATGCTTATTGAAAGTTTCCTACTGCCAGGTACTACATGTATATGATGCTTCACATGGACTGTTTTATTTATTCCTTATAACACCTCTATGAAGTAGAGACTAGAACTTGCATCATTTTGTGGTTGGGGAAAATAAATCAAAACAAAGAAAAGTACTTTACCCAAGGTCTCTCCCCAACTTCCAGAAAGTGATAGAGTTAGAGTCCAAATCTCTCTGCACATTTGTTTTCTAACCTTAGACTAATAAAAGTAAAATTGGGTAAGTGTCAATAAGCATCCTGCAACACATGGGAGAATAGCAACCTCTATGTGGGGTAGAGAAAAGGCAGACATTTCATCAAGTAATCAAAGGAGGGCTAAAATTTCTTCAAGCTGTAATAGAGAACAGAAAAGTTACTTCTGAAGGATATAACACTATGAGAAAAGCCAAGTAAAGATGAAGGGCCATCCTCTTTGTCATTTCAGTCTTTCTAGACTGGAGCACAAGTTTCAGAGAGGGGACTTTAAGGAGATTGAATCTGGAAAAATTATTTACAGTCAGATTGTTGGACTGCAAATTCCATACCAAAACCAAGCTGCAAAAATAGAAAGACAAAGAAGGCTTTTCTGTCACCGATGGCATCTCTGATTAGTGAGGAAATGAGCAATTACTTGTTTTTATAATTTATTTTTTTATTATTTATTTTTTTAAATTTGTACAGACTACACTTTGATTCAATGTACACAAATTATTTGTTAACCTTACTAGAAAAAGTGATTAATGATATGGGTAAAACAATTAATTTATATTTATATTTTTATATATTTTATTAAATTAAGTTAAATTTGGATTTAAGAATATGATGGTTATTATCAAGAAATACAAACAATAATAGATGTTGGCATGATGTGGGGAAAAAGGTACACTTATACATTGTTGGTGGGATTCAAATTGGTACAGTCACTCTGGAAAGCAGTGTGGAGAATCTTCAGAAAACTTGGAATGGATCCACCTTGACCCAGTTGTCCCACTCCTCCATTTATACCCAAAGGACTTAAAATCAGCATACTACAGTAACACAGACACATCAAAGTTTATAGCAGCTCAATTCACAATAGCTAGATTGTGGGACCAACCTAGATGCCCTTCAACAGCTGAATGAATAAAGAAACTGTGGCATATATACATTATGGAATATTATTGAACCATAAAGAATAATAATATTATGGCATTTGCAGTTAAGTGGATGGAATTGGAGAATATCATACTAAGTGAAATAAGTCAATCCCAAAAAAACAAACCAATTGTTTTCCCTGATAAGTGGATGATTATATATAATGGGGATAGGGAATTAGGGGGTAAGAGAAGAATGGAGGAACTTTAGATTACATAGAGGGAGATGAGAGGAGAGGAGGGGGCAGAGTTATGAAAGATGATGGAATGAGACAGACATCATCACCCTATGTACATGTGTGATTAAACCAATGGTATGAATCTACATCACGCATAACCATAGAAACAAGAGTTGCACCCCATTTATGTACAATGAATCAAAATGCAGTCTGCAAAAATAAAAATAAATAAATAAAAATGAGTATGATGTAATTGGTGGATGTTTCTTCAAGTCTATTGGCAATTTTTTTTTTTCTTTTTTTTCCTAGCCTGTATTTTCCTTCAAGTAGATGGTCCTGGTAGGATGAAAGAATATTGGTGCTAATTCCTGCCTCTGAATATGGTAGCTGGGACTTTTCTGATGTGTTTCAGTTAAGAATCTTGGTATGGGGAGATCATCCTAGATTACGGGGGAGTCTTACATAGAGTCCTAAGTGTCCTCATAAAAAGGAGGAAGAGGAAGATTTGTAGAAGAGGAAGAAGTCTGTGTTACACGGAAGCAGAGGAGGAAAGGGGATGTGACGTGGGAGTCAAGGACAGAGTTTACCATCTAGAAGGTGAAAAAGTCCAGAAAACATATTCTCCTAGAGCCCCTACAGGAAGCACAGAGCTGTGGACACCCTGATTTTACTCTGGGGAAGGCATCGTGATTGCCTCTCTTCCAGAACCATCATAAGCTAAAAATTTCACTGCAATTTTTCACAGAAGTGCATAGGAAATTAATAAAATAATATGTATATGGGCCTATATCATATTGTTAAAAAATTTCTTAAATATCACAGATTTTATGCATCCATGCTAATAAAATATATTGCAATATAGATGACTACATTTTACCAACTAAAGAATGGGAAAACCCAAAAGAAGTGTAAAATTAATCAACGCAACTATTAGATAAATTTGTCTATATAAAATTAAGTGTTCATACATTATTAAAAGCAAAAAACTATGTAAATATAAAACAAGGTTGAAACTGCAAAAAATATGACATAGAGTTATCTAGGGCCTATGAGCAAATGGTTATTAAATAATAAACTGATCATTCTAATAAGCTTCTAGAAAATAAGAGAGAAATATTTTTAAAACTACCAAATTCGTACAGACGTAATCATTTTATTTCACTGACACATATTTATAAAATCTACAGCAAATTTTTATTAAAATTACTATCTTTTACAATCCACTTTCATGATTTTCACTCTCACCTCCAAACTTCACCTTATGTTCTATTGTTTGTACCAAAATCCTTGCCATTGATTAAGTCTTACATTTTGTTTTTGAACTTTGCATTTGCTTCTCCCAAAAGCCTTGTTGGCTTTACTTTTAAAAATTAATGAATTTCTTTCTTTAACTAATAAACTAACATTACATATATTTATGGGATAACATTGGTATGGAACATGTAAATAAGTTTAAGCACTTTTTTGCTTCATCATTTATCATTAAAGATGACAACATTCAAAGTCCTTAACTTCTCAGGTTTTGAAAGAGAGTACATTATGGTCATCTATAGTCACCACAGTGGCAGTAGCAGGTCAGAACTTCTTATTCCTACTCAGTGTAACTCAGCATCAACTTTCCCTCCTCCAGCTCGGCCCAACCTCTGTAAGTTTTCAAATCATCTCTTATGTGTCCATCATTCTCGCCTACATTACTGCAATGGCATCCTAGCTGGTGACTCTGTCTTAACGTTTGTATTATAATAGCTCATCAGCAACAAATATCAGAGCCATTCTGTCAAAACTGGTGCTGCATTTTTCTGTGACTTAATCATATACTGACTTCTGAGGCTACTTGACCCTTGACCTCACACACCTCCTCTTTTGCCTTTTTTTTTTTTTTTTTACTTTAATCTCCTATTAGTTTCCACTGAACTCACTACACCACAGCTGTTTTTCACTTCCTCATTCTTTGAACTTTTCAGTTTTGCTCTTAGGTTACATTTTCTGCACTGGCTCTTCCTGCTTTCTGGAACTCTCAGCTCATCACCTTCATGATTCACTTCCTTTCCTCCTGAAAATAATCTCTCTCCTGAATGCTTCATTTGAATCCCAGGTCTCCAAACATTCTCAATAATTCTGTGTCTAATTCTATTTTATAGAATACTTTTCACCTGCTGAGTATATAATTCACCATTTTAAGAGGTCTGTAGTACATTTCTTCTTCTTTTTTTTTTTTTTTTTTTTTTCCATTGGTTCCTGGGATTGAACTCAGGGGTACTTCACCATTAAGCAACATCTCCAACCCCTTTTTCATGTTTTATTTTGAGACAGGATCTCCCTGAGCCCTTAAAGCCTTGCTAAGATGCTGAGGGTGTCTCAAATTTGCAATCCTCCTGCCTCGGCCTTTTCCTTTACATTTTGACATCCCTGAATTCTTAAATCTAATAAGCACTGCAAACTAAATGTCATTAGTGTCTCAATAGTGTAATAAACATTTCAGTTACACCTCCTAAGATTATGACATGGCATTAACATAACCTACATTAGGCATTTTGCTGATTTTTTCCTTATCTCTTTCTACTACCAGAAGTAGCCTCCTGAATACAGGAATGCTTTTTTATATTTTATTTATTCATGTATCACTAAAGCCTATAATAGTTTCTAGTACAGGGGGCACATCAAATTAATATCTTTCCAATAACTCAAAGAGTTAATAAGCAGCAAAAATAAATTTTTCAATATTATAAACATAAAGGTTGGCTATTGTAGTTAATATTATTTAAGAAGAGTCAGAAAGAATTTTGCTAATGCACTTTGTGTAAAAACTGAGGTTTTCTGTAATCTGTTGATTATTTCTTTCTGGTGTTATTATATACTTAGGAACATTGAAATTATTTCCTGAAATAGGATACTGTTCTATTTTTTAGTAAATGAATTAAATTTGAAGTAATTATTTATCTCTGTATTATGCTACATTTGAAATTCAAAGTAAACTTATGAGTTTTATGATAGGGCTATACTGAATGAAAATATTTCCTTAATAAGAAAAGTTCAAGAACTTAGAACATATGACTCATTATTAAATTCACATTAGCATTTTAGATCTATTATTTATAGTTGAATTATAAAGTCATATTAAAATCTCAGAGTTTAACCTTTTAATTTCTTAGATATGTTAGGAAAGTCATTTTAGACTTAAGAAATTCTCTAAAATGACATAAAAAAGGAAACTGATTCACTGAAATGTAGTCATTGAAAAATACTGCCTGTGTGTGATAAAATTCTCATTACTACAGTCTCAAGACAAAATTTATAGGCATTAGTTTATATTATGCAGAGTAAGAAATATAACCAATCCAGTGTTCTGAAATCTTCTCACATTTGTCACATTTACATACACTTAAGCTGAAATTCTATATTGTTTCCAAACATTATCTTCATTTATCAACTTATTATTAACCATGTCTAAACATTAATTATATGTCCATTAAATCACACTGAATTACTTATCATCATCAAAATAGTGTTAAAAGTATTAATTTCACACCTTGAATCTCATGAGCCAAATGTAAGCATTCATCTTGGGATTGGTGTGAAACTCATTCTGTAAATACCTTATACCTACAATTATTCTATTACTCTATTCTATGCTATTAAATCCTTTATATTCTTTTGTGAGAAGATCTTCTCACAAAAAAAGAGTCAAAAAGGGGATGCTTAAAAGAGCTATAAACATTGAAAACATCATATAACTAATTAAATACATATTGACTTTAAGTTGGCATTTTATTTAATTATTGAAACAATGCCCATGGAATATTGCCATTTTTTTCTGATGTTGTTGACACAGAAAACATGAATTACTATTTTATTCTCTTAATTTATATCCTGTGTTCAGCTCCAACTCTGTTCAATCCAATCTACATAACACTTATACTCAAGTACAGGTTCAAGTATTAGTTTATATTTATTTTCACCTTAATCATAAATTTTACAAAGGCTGTTTAACTGCTATTTCTACCTCACTGGGTTATATGAAATCAAATATGATAAATTACATCATAATATGAAAATTCTATGTTGTTTCAAATGTAGGGGTAAATGGAATTAAAAATTATCTCTGATTGCATGTCCTTCCATAATCATTATTGAACAATATCAATATTGCTTGCAAATTAAAAATGATTATACTTGAGGTAGTTATATTGAGGAATATATTATAGATCTTAAAATAAGTCTATTTTGAATGCACAATCCAATGATTTTTATTGACTTTACCAAGTGGCTTATCACCATCATAAATTACTTTAAAGAAATTTCCACCTTCCAGTACAGTCCTTCATGTCCATTTACAGCTAATCACCCTACTCCCAGACCTAACCAATGACTAGGTAACTCAATATACATTTGTTTTTTCTGACCATTTCATATAAATAGATTCATATATTTTGAGGTTCTTTGGGTCTGGTCACTTCACATAAGAGATTGTTTTTGAAGTTCATGCAATGGACAATAGTTTGTGTCTTTTATTGATGAGTCATATTCTATTGTATGAATATGCCATATTTTATGTCTTCATTTATTCTATTTACATTTTTTTTGTTTGTTTGGGCTTTGTGGAGCTAATGCTTCCATTACCAATCACATGAAAATATATATATGGAAATGTACTTTGAATTGTTTGGTTTGATACCTGGTAGTCAAAATGCTGAGTCAATTGACAGTTTCACTTTTTAACTGTATTAGAGAGTTTCAAACTTGTAAGTGGCTGCACCAATTCACATTTTCACCAAGAATGTATCAAAGTTCCTGATTTTTCATATCCTCATCAGCTCTTCTATTGTCTGCCTTATTTAATATAGACATTTCATGTGAAGTAAAATCAAATTTTAATTTTTATTTCCCTAAAGATTAAGTATGTTGAACATCTTTTATGTACTTTTTGGAAATTTGTATATGAACTCTGATGAAATATTTACTAACATATTTTACCCACATTGTAATTAGATCATTGTCTTATTATTTAGAAATGAATTATTTGTAAATTCTGAAACATTTTTTCACAGACTCTTGATAATATTTTTATTTTCTTCATAGTTTGCTCCAAAATGAAAGAGTTCTTTTAGGGATGGTGACTTAACTTCAGTGATAGATCACTTTCCTGGTGTATGTGGGGCCCTGGATTCAATCCCAATTACCACAAAAAAAAAAAAAAAGGAAAAACGTTATATTATAGACCATGCAGCTGTCACCATATCTAAGAAAGTTTTGTCTAACCTAAGAGCTCAAGATGTTCTTCTATATTTTCTTTTAAAAGGTAAGGTTTTCTTTTTTTGTTCTATTTATGGGACACAACATGGTATTTTGATATACGTGTACAGTATGGAATGGTTAAAATAAGTCATAAAATATATCCATCACAACATATAATTATCAACTTTTTGTGGTGAGAATAATTAAAATCTACTTTCTTAGAAAATTTTAAGTATATAATACATTATAATTAAACATAGTCACCATAAACTACAGTACATTTTCAATATTTATTCCTCTTGTCTAATTGTAACTTTGTATTTGTTGGTTACAATTACCAAAATTACTATGTTGACAATACAGACATTTCTAATCCATAAATATGTGAGGTTTCTACTTTTATTTAAATCATTTTCAATTTTTTTTCAGAAATACTTTACAAATTTTGATTTACAAGTCCTGTACTTGTTTTCTTAAATTTATTTCTATGTATTTATTGTGTTGTGTGTTATAGTGAATAAACTAATCTTAACTTCATTTTCCAGTTGCTCCCTGTTCATATATGAAAACATAATTAATTTTTGTACTTGAAATTTTGTTGTATTTATTTGGTTTATTTTTTAGTGAGAAAAACATTTCTTCAAATCTTTAATATGAATATACATAAAATTGCCTTCCCTCATTTTAAATCTGGATGCCTTTTATTTAGCTTCCTTATTGGGTGGCTAGAACCTACAGTACTATGCTGGATAGAAGAGACAAGAGCTTGAATTCTTGCCTTGTATCTAATCTAAGGAGGAAAGTACTTATTCCTTTACAATTGGTTGTAGACTATTTATAGATATAAATTATCAGACTGAGATATTTCTCTGTAATTTCAAGTATGATCAGAATTTTATCATGAGTAGCTGCTGGATTTGCTCAAATTATTTTTATTCACCCATTAAAGACATTACATCCATCATTTGTGACCTTATTCTATTAACATGGTGTACCACATTGGTGAGTTTTTGGATGTTAAACTAATCATGCATTTCTGCAATAAACTATATTTCTTAATGTATATCTCTTTATATAATATTATAGTCCTTTTTCTAATAATTAGGTTGAGGATTTTTGCTTCTGTGTGCACAAAATGTATTATTCTATATTCTTTTCCTGTGATAACTTTGACTTCAATATTGGGGTAATACTGAACTAACATTGCTCTAAGCAAAGATTTTTCTACATCCCATAATTTTTAACATGTATTTTCATTTTCATTTTGTGCAAATATTTTATGACTTTTCTTTGCAACTTCTCCTTTGACCTGTGACTTATTTAATATATGTTGATTAATTTTTCAATAAAACATTTTATGACTTTTCTTTGCAATTTCTCTTTTGACCTGTGACTTATTTAATATATGTTGATTAATTTTTCAATAAAATTTTTTATAACTTTTCTTTGCAATTTCTTCTTTGACCTGTGACTTTTTAAATATATGTTGATTAATTTTTCAATGTTTTGGGATTTTCTAAGTCTTCTACATCTGTTGATTTCTAATTTAATTCCATGGTATTTAGAGAACACCCCTTATAATATTGAAATAATATTTAATTCCTTTGAACTTATTAAGACTTATTTTGTGGTTTAATATATGCCCATCCTGGAGAATGCTCCATGTGCTCTTAAGAAGAATTTGTATGTAACTCTTATTAAGCATAGTGTTCTACCAATGTTTGTCAGATCTAGTTGATTTATAATTTTACTCAAGCCTTGTATTTCTTCACTGGTCTTTTCCCTAGTTATTCTATCCAATTATAAAGGCTGGATTATTGAGTTCTTCAACTATTATTATTTAATCGTCTCCCTTCCATTCTCTCCATTGTTTTTTCATGTATGTTGAGGTTTTGTTTTTAGGTGTATATGGATTTATAACTCATGCCGTTGCTAACTTTTACTGCTGAATTAACCCATTTATTTTAAAATAAAATATTCTACTTTGTTTTAAAGTCTATTTTGTCTCATATTAATATTGCTTCATTGAAGTTTTGCTTAAATACCTTTTTCTATTCTTTTACTTTTTACCTGTGTTTTAAATCTAAACTCTTTTTTATAAGCAATATATAGTTGAATCATTATTTTGCTTATGTTTTCAAAATCAGTTCAGCCAAACTCAGCCTTTAGATTTGAGTGTTTAACATTTAATGGGAGTTCTGAAGTGGTGGGATGTACTTTTGTCATTTTGCTACATGTATATACATATTATGGCTTTTTGTTAGTTTATTCCTACATTACTGCCTTCTTTTTCTCAAAATGATATTTTAGTATGCCCTTTTAATAACTCTGGATGTTTTATGTTATGCCTTTGTGGTTTTTCTGAGACTATAATTGACATCTTAACAATGAAGTTTGTGTTAATACCAATTTAATTTCAATAGAATGCATAAACTCCATACCAGCTGGTGCCAATCCATTTCCCTACTTTTCTGTTGTTATAATAACAGAATTTGCATTTTTATATATTATGGGCACATCAAAAGAATGTAAGTTTTGTGTTATATAGTTGTCATTTAAATCAAATAGAAGAGAAAAAGTTCAGTTTTTTATATTTATCTGTGTATTTATCGTCACTGTTGTTCTTCATTTATTTATTTTGTCCACTTGAGACCCTTCTTTTCAGTATGAGCACTTCCATTATTTGTTGCTGAGTTGTTCTGATAGTGGCAATTATTCTCAGTTTTGTTTAACTGGAAGTGACATAATCTTTCCTTCATTTACAAGGGTTAGATTTGCTGAGTATATTGAGTGATATTCTTTCAGTGTCTGTATGTGTTTGTTTACTGTGTGTGTGTGTTTGTTTGCTGAACATCTCATCACATCACCTTCTTGTCTCCAGGGTTCCTAATGAGAAGTCACCTGTTCATTTTCTGGACAATTCCTTTGTACATGATGAATCATTTTGCTCTTGCTGCTTTCAAGGTTTTTCTGTCTTTGTATTTAACATTTTGATTATGATGTGATTACATTTATGTTTCTTTCTTTCTTTGTGCTTTTTTTTTTCCTTTTGGTACCAGGAATTGAACTCAGGGACACTGCCACATCCACAGCCTTATTTTGTATTTTCTTTAGATACAGGATCTCATGTCTCACTGAAATGCTTAGTACCTTGTTTTTGGTGAGGCTCTGGCTTTGAACTTGTGATCCTTCCCTGAGTCTCCTGAGCTGCTGGGATTATAGGCATGTGCCACCATCCCTGGCACATTTGGATTTCTTTGAGTCTTAATGGACTAAATTGAGATGCTTAGATGTATATACTTGTTAATATTTTCTCCTCTAATCTGGGAGTTATTTACATATTATCATTTCTCTCTCTCTTTTTACAAATTCTGGAACTTCCACTAAACATATGTGTGCTTGATTTATTGCATCAACTGCATTTTCTTTGTAGGTTTTGCCCAAGATTATGAGACAACTTTAATTCCAATCTTTCCTTACAGGATTTCCCAAACATTTTTTAATGATTTGAACAAAGAATTTATTCATAGAAATCTAGGGAGCATTATTTAGCATTTATAAATATTAAAATTGTCATTGTTAACTGTATATTAAATGCACTGAAGTCAAGGCTGTGTTTTACCTCCTGTGTTTCTTAAAGAATTACATACAGTCTATAATTATTGGTGTATTAGTCAGTGTTCTCTAGAGGAACAGAATCAATATGAAGTAAGATTATTAAAAGGAATTTATTAGATTGGCTTATGCCACCAGATGCTGAATAGTCCACAATGGCTGTCTGCAGACTGGAGATCCGGAAGAACCAGCAGCTGAGCAGTCCAAGAGGTTGAAGCCCCAGAACAAGAGGGATCAACAGTGCTACTGTAGTTGGAGACGGAAGCTTCTGGAAACTTCCTAGAGAACCACTGACAGAGTCCACTCTGGAAGAGTGAAGAAGAGAGAGAGTCTGATATCCTCAGTTGATGGCAGCAGCAATCAAGAACCTTTTCAAGAAGAATCAAACTTGTATCTCTTGCTGCTTCCCTGTTCTTCCAACTTTTATTCCACCCAAGCCACCATCCTATTGGAAAAGGTGCTGTCCATGTTTAGGGAGGGTCTCCTTCAATTCACTATCCCACATGACAATCATTCCTAGACACACCCTCACTGACACATCCAGAAGCCTCTTAATCATGGGTATATCTTGTTCTAATTAAGTTAACAATTCAAATTAACTATTACAACTGGGTAAGGAGAAATCAATAATCAAGAAAAAGCACAGCAATGAATTGTTTATTAATAGTCTTATATATTACCTCAATTTATTGTGATTAAACTCTATCATATGAAAACTACTTACAGGAATACCCTGCTGTCTCCCAAGTTGTACATAATTATTTTTTATATTCTTTGAAGAGTTGAAACATTTTCTCATGCCCTTATTTTTAAATTGTTAAAATAATGGCATGTTACAATTAAACTGGAAAATAAAATGTTCTACTTGACTATCTAGTGTATTTAATATAAATCTTATTTTATTCTTATTTGTCAACATTTTTTGTTTTGCATTTTATTTCAAGTTGGATATTTTGAATAACTGATCCTATGAATGAAATTAGCATAATTTCAAAGTAAACCACAATACTAAAAATGATTTTCCACAGCTTTATTGTCACATATAGCATACTGGACATATGTTTAGATTTTATTTCTTCAACTTGTCAGTCAATCTATTATAAATCTATTATACTGCAGTCTGATACATTTGTAAAAAAGGTAGAAAAAATAAATATACCCTTGTTATTTTTAAGAACTATACAAAAAATAAACATATCATCATATATATTTTCCTTCTAATTTGATAATTGTTTGAAATCCATTTGCGTAGTGATTAATTTTCAGTTATTATGATACACTCATTTTTCATTTCATTTGTAGGAGTGTGTGAGTGTAATATTGCCCCTTGTTACATGAAACTCTGGGAAGACAATATTTTATGAAACAGCTGTCATTTAAAAAAAATATAAAGCAGAAATAGAAAACATAACAAAGATGTTCCAATGGGGTTACAGTCAGAAGTTTTTGTATTAAAGATTTTTTTTTCTAACACTGACTTTAGAAAGAGGTGGATAGAGGATTGAAAAACTGCATGTTCAAACCAGTGTTTTGCTAAAATGGCTTTCACCATATTCACATCTGGTTCATCTAATTAAGTTTGCAACTGTTACACTTTGGCACTAACATTTTTTAGGAGTATACTTGTCAACACAGTCAAAACAGAATATCCTTTGCTGTTTTTAAAAGAAACCATGAATATAACCCTGACGATGCTTTTCTTGCCATTCTTGTTCTATTTGCTTAACTTCATATTTTAAATCCCTTCAAATGCTAGAATTTTGCTTTTTCTTTATTTGGAGCTTGAATCTCTAGCTGACATTATATTGTTTCTTATTTCTGGTTTGCAATTCTATTTTCAGTGTTCACATATCCTGTGAGTGTGATTTGTCTCAGCATGAAACATCGTGCTTATTTCAAAGCAGACTCCCTTCATTTTTCTTTCAAGACTTCCAGTGTTTCTGAGAATCTTCTCAGCAGGGTACAGCACTTTATGTAGGTTCTATGTTTTGCTGCTTCATCTGACAATTTCTGTTTACACAATTGAGTGACATTTGGATGGAGAATAGAAATATTCTATTAATTTGGATTGAGTTTTCTAGTGTTTTCCTTTTTTAGAATGTGAAGAGAAAAGTTTAAATGAAGATTGAACACCTCTAAAAGAACTAAGTTAGCAGAGATATGTTGATCAGTAGCAAAATTGTTTAAACATAAAACTACTGGGAAAATCTCAGAATATAAATCACAGTAGAAAACATCCATTGGTTGTAATTAAGTTACTCTAATGTAACTTAATTACATCTTTGAAATAAAGAATATGAAGGGAAAGAGAGTGTCAAAGGAAACTATTTTGAATGTGATAAATACAGTTTCATTTTGTTTATTCAAAAGAAAAATAAGTGATAGGTATTGATAGAAATATTTCTTGGTTCCTCTGTTCATGGGGTAAAAGTTATAGAAGAGAAGGTCAAGTTGAAACTTCTAACCCTACCTCACTGTTATAATGTAAAACTGAAATGTGTCCCCCAAAAGAAAAATGTTAAGAAAACTCACATGTTGAATGTTTTGTTCCCAATGTTGTGATTTTTGGAGGTGGAGTTTTCGGTAAGTGATTGGATCATAAGGTCTCTTATCTCAACAACGAATTCATCCATTGATGGGTTTATAATTTAATTAACTATTAGGAAGTAGTGGAAACTGTAAGAAGTAGGGCCTAGTTGGAGGCTTTGATCCAGTCACACCCTTCTTACCTCAGACCAAAAACAATGGCACCAGCTAACAATGGAACAAAACCTCTGAAACTGTGAGTCAGAAAAGAAAAAAAAAAAAAAAAAAAAAAGCACCTATTCTCCTTTACATTGATTTTTCTCAAATATTTCGTCACCGCAACAGAAAGCTTACTAACACATCCATACAGATTGGAGAAAATTAGTAAATAAAACAAGGTCACATAACTGATAGAATGGCATGGCCTAATGACACCTTGAAAGCCCTAAATCGATTGGGAGTTTTTGAGACCAGCATGGCCAGCACTTCTTAATCATCTTGTACTTATGAAAACCAGAAAGAAGGATTATAGTATTCTATCTCAAAGGCAAATAAATAGTATATAATTATAGATAGTCAGAAATGAGAACATATGCTTAGAGTAGATTAACAAACTTCCAGGATATGGTTTATTTCATTGCTCTGGCTATAGAATTCGTTCTTAATCCTGATCAGAGTAGGTTCAAAAAACAATTTATAATAATATAGAAAGTACCAAATATATATTTTGTGTCTTACTCAAGATATATCAATTCTCCTTTCTGCTATAGTAATATAGTCCTAAGGAACTGGTACCATCTGAACATTGTACATAGTATAATTGTTGATATATCACAAGAATGATATGATGTTAATCAAATCAGATGAGCAGTAAGAGACAAAGATATTGGAGGTCATGGTGAAAGTTATATGCTCTAGAGATAAACCAAAATAAATTTCAGAGGCATACCATATCAACAAAATTTTTAAGGATCCAATTTTCTGAGGCATGTCAGGACTTTCTGTCCTAAAAAGGATATATTTTATCTGGCACTGCCTCCACTATCCAAGAAGTGCACTTAGTATTTACCTTCAGGATCCATTTATTTTATTTAAAGAAATTCTAACAGTTTAGAGAAAAGGACAAAGTAAGAAAGGACTCTTCAACAGATCTAAACTACTGTCTAGACTGTATGCTGTTCGAAGGAAGTGTTTCAGAAAAAGCATATGGATTTATGATAAACCTTGATAGAAAAGCTCCTATGTAAAATTATTGTGGAGTACCTGTAAGATTTTGAAGTATGGATATGTCATCTGCAGCAGCAAATTATACACCATTTGAAAAACAGCAGAAAGCCTGACTTTGTTAAGCTGGTTGTGAGATTTATTCATCTTGAGCTGCCCAGATTCAACAAGCCATGAGGCTGAATGAGCTCAGAAGCCATTCATCATAAAGTCTCTATGGAATCAAACATGCTCACCTCTAGGGACTACAAGTAAGTGGCATGAGCAGGTACCCATACTGCCAAATCATTCACCAAAATTGCAACAGCAAGTCACATTCAATTTACACCTGTGACTTCAAGAAATGTCCATTTCTGACCCTCCGATTGGAGCTGGGAAGAGTCTCAGCCTTTCCATGTATGTGTAGACTTGTTATAGGGTACATGCCAGAAATGAGAGACTGCTCCACTGTAACCCTACTTATTTCTGACTTTCAAGTCAGTGATAAATGGAATTCTGGGCCATAAGAAGAATGTTACTGGTGAACCTGGATACCTACTTTGGAAAACAAAATGTCAATAATTTAGGAACACAAAGATTCATGAGTACAGGTAACTAACTGGAGCTGATTAGATGGAACAGGCCAGACAGTACTGTTGACAGCACTGAATAGTAATTAAGGAAAGTATAAGATTTGGATTTTTCCTGTGACTGAAGTACAACTAGTTGATATGCAGTAGAGAAGGTCTATCACAGACTATAGGAGGCTTCAGGAAGCAGTTTGTTGATATAAAGGCACATTTAAACAGTTGTCATTTAAAATATATAACATTGTTGGGCACGTTGGCACACAGCAGTAATCCCGCCAATTGAGGAGACTGAGACAGGAGGATTACAAATTCAAAGTCAACTTCAGCAAGTCAGTGAAACCCTGAGCCACTTTGCAAGATGCTGTCTCAAAATAGAAAAAAAAAAAAAAAAAGGCTAGGGATATAGCTCAGTGACAAAGTGCTCCAGGTTCAATCCATAGGATCAAAAAATTTAAAATAAAATAAAGTAAAAAATGAAATAAAATGTGCTGTTTTTCTTTAACAGTGTGGTTTGTAGCCAATTTGAATACATAGTTTCTTAATTGACTTAATCAAATACAATGTTTCAGCAGCTACCCATTCGAAATTGCATTATGTGTCCCAATCTTAATTTATATACACTGACATGTCTTGATAAAGCTAAAGGCTATGATGATTAAGACAGTATGGCCAATAAAAATTATGCATGATATGATTTTTATTTTTTGTATTTATTTTAATTTCTTATTAAAAAGGAATTTGATTCAAGTTCAATATTTGAATTTTTTTCTGGGGTAAATGGAGATAGGTAACTGGGATACTATTTAATAATGGGATTCCTGTGATAGACACTAAGGACTTTATTTCCTATGATACATGTGGTACAGCCAGCAATCTGAACATCATGCTTGTATTGGTCCTTAGTCTGTGGTTTTTCTTTGTTCAACTTGTTCCGTTTTACTTTTTTGGTTTTATGTTCTAATTTTTACTGCTTTAATGATTTCTGTCTTTCTTTTGTTTTCTTTATATTACTATGGAGATTATATACTTTTGAGTTTTCTGCATTTTCACCACAAAATCGTAATGTATTGCATCCCTGACTTACCAAGGTCTGATATAATTCAATGGTCTTACTTTCTTTCCCAATAACGTGAAATTTTATTTTATTTGATGCCTCTTGATTTATATATTTCCTGTTTCAATTACACAAGCACATATTTTTTCTTTCCCAAAGCATTTTATTTTATCCAACAATTATGCATGGAAATATTTCTATGCATTTTGTTATATTTAACTTTTTTCCATACTTTGTTCTGCACTGGCAGGTATTTTCTTTCTAAACACTGGAGATCTAGTGCCATCTCTGGCATCCAATATTGCTATGAGAAGTCAGCTGTCAGTCTCATTGTTGTTATTTTTATAACTTGCCTTTTCTCTTATATTGCATTTAGGCTATAATTTTCTACTTATAATCTGCATATTAGTATACCATAACATTATAGTATCTCTATATAGATTTTATAACTATGATAACTAAAATTTTAATGTAACATTAGTGTATATATATATAGATAGATAGATAGATATACAATAATGCTATTATAATGTATCTATGCATGGATTTCTTTATATATTTTCTGATTTAAATGTATGGAGTGACTTTTTTCCTATTTGTCAGGGGCGGGCTCTTAGGGCCCCAGAGCTGCACCGTGGCCTGATCTCAAGATGGCGCCTGGCAGCTTGCCAGACATAGCTGCACTCATATACAAGTTTTAGGAAGTAACTCTGGTTGGCTGGTACATGAGGCAATCCTGGTATCTGCTTGGAGACTGTTCCTTGATAGGCTGACTTTCCTGGTAGTCTACTCTCTGATAGGCTGATGTTCTCAATATAAGTCTGAGACTTGTGGAATAAAGTCCTTTTGGTTCCTGTGATCAAGAAGAGCGTACGCGTTGTGATTGTCCCCACGGGCGGTGGGCAATCATAAGTGGTGCTGAAACCTGGGAACTCAACTTATAAAGAAGGAACTGATCAGGTAAATACAGGGAAAGTAAAGTACAGTCTGGCCAGGTTAAAGTTCGCGGGAAAAGCGACAAGTTAAAGTTCGTGGGATAAGTGATGGAGATTGAGTGTTTGTAAGTGCTTTCGCTTTTGTTTTGCTAGTTAAAGTGCTTTGCATTGTTAGTTTAATAGAGAAATATGGGCACTGAAATGTCACGAATGAGCATGGAAGGTCCCTTAAAGGAGTTGCTCTTGAAACTAAAACAGCCCGAAACTTTTTACGGACAGTGGAAGATATTGCACCATGGTTCTTGGACGAGGGATTACTGAATATCCCTCAATGGGAGCATCTAGGGGAGGATTTGAGAGCAACAGAGAGAGTAAAATCATTACCCCTGGGAACCATGGTCATATGGATGTTAGTTAGAGGGTGTTTAGATACTCCTAATACCAAATGCAGAGAGGCCATAAAACAAGGGGAAGAGGTTTTGGAGGAAATAAAAGAGGAAAGGTCTAAAGCATCAGAAAGGGCATCAATAAGATCAGAGACAGACAAGGAAAATGAACCTGGGAATGAGGAACAACTTGTTAGGAAGAGGGAAATCAGTTTAGGGGAGGGTCCCCCATTAGGAGTCTGCCCTACGTTATCCGCCCTTAAGGCCTGCTTCTCTCCAGGACCTCCCAATGGGGGCTCCAAGTTTCTCCCCAAAGAGCCGCTGCCTAAAGAACCGCCGGCTCCTCCCGTTGCATCTCCTTCCAGAAACTTGCCACACAGTAAACAAACCAGCCCAACCATCAGTGGCATGTCCTAGTAAGGAGTATGATATAGTAACCCCAGTCCCCACAAGTATTGGGAGATAATTGTTTCACAGTTTTCTGCGTCCAAACCTGAATTGATTACTAACCAGGATTAAGGGTTAAAATGCCCTAGGCATCAAGTTTCTGCTGGAACATTTTATCCCCTTTCATATCCAAATCTCAGTCAAGGCTTACATTGAAATGTAAATAGAGAAAGCCTGAAGGCTCAGTAGGAGACCTGTCTCAAACCCAAAAAAAAAAAAAAAAGAAAGAAAAAAAAAAAGAGCAAAAAGTCTTACCTGAACTCCAGCAAAAGTAAATTTTATGGTGCTTTACTAAAGTACTTAACGGCTGCTTCATTTTTCCAGGACTCTTGTTTTTTTTGAATTCTACATATTTTTTGAGCTCATGACTTTTTTGATCAGTTCTATTTTTTTTTTTATTCAACTAGAGTTTTTGAACATCTGTTACATTGCAATGGAGATTCACCTATAAAGTTTCAAGGCCTTTGATTTTGTGTTATGTGTATGTCGTGCTGTCTGGTGTCATGTTTTGTCTGTATCATAACTGAGCGCTCCTAAAATTAAAGTTTAAAAATGGATACAAATACTTTTAATTCACGTGATTTAAAAAGGTTCGATTTAAATTGGGTAAACTAATAGAAGTAAAATGTCTTGAAAATATCTTGCAAGTCTCTAGGTGGTCAAACTAATATAATGTTGATGTTTATAAAATGTCTAACATCAATTTTTCTAGGACTTTCCTCCAACAAGAAAAAGCTGGCAAATACTGTTCAGGACACTTGTCTAATATCTTGGTTTTTTTTAAGAAAATAAGTGAATTAGAATTGACATGCATGGGATTACTCAAATGTGTTGTACAGAAAATTGTTTTGTGTCATCACTAAACTAAAAACAAGGTTACTAAGAGTTATGTCCTAACAGGTACAATTCTATACACAAAGGGTTCTAAAAGTTTCAACTGTGTTTCAATTAGAGTACTATAAATAACAAAATATTTAATCTTGTTAAAATAGAGTAATTTATCTAAATTCAGAAATTTCATAAGATTGTTTCAGAATGTGAACAAAGAGGTCAACAGATAGGAAAAAATAAATAAATAAAAGGTTCTAGATATGGAAATAAATCTAGTGAAAAACAAAATGTTTCTGGGTAAGAAAGTGCTTATGTGATAAAATACATGAGGGTCTAAATAAGTGCTAAGAAAGTCTGTAAGTAAACAAAAAGGGGGAATAGGGGAGACCTTCAGGTCCCCTAAAGATAAACTTTCTCTTTGCCTCTTTATTTTAAAAATTTTTAACTCTGGATAATGAGGGTCGCTGTGCCACTGAGAGACATGGCAATCATAAACAACATGATAGAGCGACGGTAAAATGGAAGGATGTTCTTACAGGACAATGGAACGGCCCGGACCGGTGCTTTACTGGAGCCGCGGCTCGGTTTGTGTGTTTCCACAGGACAAAACATCGCCTATCTGGGTTCCTGAGCAACTAACTCGACCAGTGCCAACGCTACCAACAAGTAACTCAGACCAACATACTTCTGATGACCATGATGCTCGTAGCCCCCCTTGAACTAACTTACAACCTCTTTTTAGTCTCTTAGGATGCTACCTCTCTCAATGTTGGAATGCTTCTAGGTTCCTGCTGGCAGTCTTAATGTGTGTTCCTACCTTCCTACCAGTCCCAGTCTCTGTTACAGATACAGAACTGCCAGTACTACTATCTAGAGACAAGAGAGATTTTGGCATCACAGCGGCTGTGGTCACTGCAATAGTGGTTTCTGCAACAGCAGCACTAGCATCTGCCATACCTGCAGCAACAGCAGTCAATCACTTGGCCAAAAATACAACTACAGCCTTACAGACTCAAGAAGCTCTAAACAACCATTTTAAGGCCGGCATACTCCTTGTAAATCAAAGAGTGGACTTACTACAAGAACAAGTGGATATCTTGCAAGAACTTTTGGGACTGGGTTGTGTTTATCCTTTAAGAGCAGTGTGTGTCACCCCTATTGCTTATAATAACCTTAGCTCTGTGGTTATGTTATCTAAAAATCTGTCTGTCTACCTTACTGGTAATTGGTCATCTACGTTTGATACTCAGAGTCAATGCCACCAGGGTTCAGTTACATCGGTATCTGAGATGTTCTCTTTGTTATCTAAAGCCCTGGGATTGACAAAACAGTGGGTTGGAACAGTAGCTGTTCTGATTATTATCTGCTTAGGGATAGCCTATGTTATACGCAGTCAAATCAGAGCTCGCCAAGATGCCCGATGTCATCGACGGGCTATAGTACAGACTTTGACAGCCATTGAGACAGGCACATCCTCCCAAGTATGGCTAAGCATGCTGGACCAGTAGTCAAAGACGGGTAAGATCCGTGGAAATGCATACCACCTAAGACAGGGTTCTGATGCCTGGAGGTCAGAATTCCAATGACGGGTAAGGATGTAATTTGCCATGGACAACCTAAGACAGGCATGGTCCCAAGTCATCTTTTCTTTATTTAAAGAATAAGGGGGAGATGTCAGGGGCGGGCTCTGAGGGCCTCAGAGCCGCACCGTGGCCTGATCTCTAAGATGGCGCCTGGCAGCTTGCCAGACATAGCTGCACTCATATACAAGTTTTAGGAAGTAACTCTGGTTGGCTGGTACATGAGGCAATCCTGGTATCTGTTTGGAGACTGTTCCTTGATAGGCTGACTTTCCTGGTAGTCTACTCTCTGATAGGCTGATGGTCTCAATATAAGTCTGAGACTTGTGGAATAAAGCCCTTTTGGTTCCTGTGATCAAGAAGAGCATACGCGTTGTGATTGTCCCCGCGAGCGGTGGGCGATCATACCTATCAGTTTTAGAAAATTCTTAGCCATTATATCTTAAAATATTTGGTTCATTCCATTACTTGCAGATATGGTTTTACAGGCATTATATTAAATGCTGTATAAAGGCAAGACAAAATTCCTTTATTCATAGATCTTACATTTAAATGGAGGAGAAATAAAATAAATAAAAATAAACATAAAATTTGCTAGTGAGTAATGGCATGGACAAATTAGAGTAAGAATGAAAAGAGAATCCTGGTAGGGTTCTATTTTATTTAGAATGACCATAGAATGTATCAGAAAACACAAGCCATTTGAGTTGTGATATGGAGTGGAGAGAGATGACTCTAGGTATCTGAGAAGAAACACCATTCTGAGCACAGGAGCAGAATGTGGTTCGGTGAGAGAGTGCAGCTACTGAGGAGACAGATAAAATCCAAGTCGTTCACACAGGCTTTTTTCTGTGGAGTTCCTGAGGTGCTCACAAAAATGACTGACAAGTCTTGAAAAAGCCTCCTTTATGGTTCAGCCAGGGAGAAGCTCTTCAAAGCAGTAGCCAGAGGCTTCAAAGTGACTTAAGGGCAGCTCCTTAAAAAGGGAAACTAAGTCCTACAGAGATTCTTTTTTTGTATTTCCTCTATGTTGCCCTTAAGACACTTATGGAAACCCAGCGCAGCTGGAGGGGAGAACATAAAAATCACCTTTACCAGTGGGTGGAGGGAAGGAATATGTGCTGTGCACAGAACTACCTGAATGGAACCAAGAATACCAAGAAAGATATCTCAGTCCAAGTGTACCTGGAACTAAGATTTCCTCAGAAAAATCAGACACAACATCTTCAGACTAAGAAGTGAAAGGAATGCTGCTGAGGTGAAAACCCACCAGCAAACTAGACTTATTCTAAAACCAGTTGGTGCTTCAATAATCTGATGACCTGAGGGTATCCCTAGCCCAGCACAATCAAAATCAGCTCAACCTCTCCTTAGATTGAATTAAAATTCCACATTTAAAGGCTTAACAGAGGAAAAGACATGTTTATCTTGAAACATAATATCTCTATGTTTCTGACCCAACATATACCCATTTGGCTTTTCAAATTGTTAGTCCTTAGTGACATACAGAATTTCCACCTTCAAAAACTAATTAGAAAAGAATAAAAGCCATACAAGAGAAAACAATAGAACCAGACTTGGATTTGACCCTAATATTGAAAATTAACCACTTTTAAATGTAAATATTTTGTTAATATTCAAGCGAGAAATGTGATTTCAGCAAAGAGATGCAAACTCTAAGAATCAAAAAAAAAAAATTAGAAAGGAACTACAGTAAGAAAAATAAAGAATATATGTTATATTAATCAACAGATTCAAACAATGAAGACATGAATTAATAAACTTAGAAATAAGTCAAGAGAAATGTAATTGAAATGCAAGAGAAAAATATTTTTTTAAAAGTAATAAATATGTGTGGAACAATTGTCACATATACCTAAAATTGGAACCCCAGACAGATAAGAGAAAGAAAGCAGAGCAGAGGAACATATTAGAATAAACAGGACACAAGAATTTACAAGTTAATAAGAAACAACAAAGCGGAGATCTAGGAAGCCCAGAAAAGAGATTCCCAACACTACAAAGCACTAAACAATTTATACATGCAGTATAAATTATATTTCTCTAAGGGTAAGAAGCCAGTATCAAAATATTCTGTACAATATGACTCCATGTCTATTAATTTGTTATAAAGAAAAATAATAGCTTTTGAAATCCTATCATTTATTTCAGAGCCAAGGAAGAGACAGAGGGTGACTAAAAAGTTTCAGTGGAGAATTTTGTAGGTTACTGTAATTTAAGTAATAGGGTATGTATAAGAAGCTCAGAGTTCCATCATTGACAACAATCCAGGAATGGTGTAAATGTTATTTAGGTGAGTACTAACACTGAAACTTAATCTCATGAATACAAACTTAAATAAGGAATATTTTATATATTTTTGTTATGTTTATATATAATAAATATGAAATATATCCCTTAGTATATATTTTAGGTGCTGGCCATCTTTGCACCAAAGCAAGAATGTACACTAAGAATTCCTGGCTTTGTCTGCTATTACTCTTCAGTTCCTGTGGAACATGAAAGAGAGAGGGCTAGCTTGAATTGTTTCCTTGCCACTCAAGTTAGACAAAGAGGATTCTCTTTAACAAAAAAATTCTTCCTTAATCTTTCTTCATTCTTCTGAGAGAGTAGAAAAAAAGCATATTATAAAAAAATATAATAACAATATCTTCAGAACAACTTTGGAAACATCAAATGCAGATAGACACTAAAAACACCTGTTTAATAAAAGTATGCATGACATAACCTCATCAGTCTTTGTCTCTTGAGAGTTTGATGACTTTAGTGATCCTGGTATGTAACATGTATGTTCTCAAAAAAGGATTAATATTAGCTTCTAAAGAAGATGTCATTGGAGGGCTTCACTTGTACAAATCAAATTTTAAAACAAAAATCAGTAAATACAGAATAATTGGACTATATTTTCAAACTGAGAATTCAATATATTTTAAAGCTATCTTATTGCTGACAAATGCTTGGGGAAAACCACAGCTCAAAGGAAACAAGTTATTTTTCTTAGAAAAACAGATCTTGAAGGGCTCTTCAAAAAAATATGAACTGAATGTCATTTCTTTGATTTTCAGACAACTCATTTATATTAGATATGTTTCTTTGCATCATTTAGTGGTACCAGTGTACTTCCACATTGTTTGCAATAGTGTGTGATTTATCACTTCATTGAAGCTTTATTAAACAGTTAAGTTTGATCCATTTTATCCCTATAAACTCACATAAAAGGCTTTCGAAGTTCAAAATAATTCAGCACTAGGGAAAACGATCAGGGTAAATTGCATTGGATTTGGAGGTCTTTCTAAAGATAAAAATAAATGACTAATAGCCAGTTAGTAAATGTCAACTAAAAAGAAAATGCTAAAGCAGAAGCTAACCAATAGATGTTTTTGCAGTTGTTTTGACAAGTGCATAAAAATAACAGGAAAAAAAGATAGAATCTATATAATAACATTAAAAATTATTTGACACATGTGTACATACATAAATGTGTGCATACATACTAAAAATGCTGGAAGAAGAAAGAATTAAAAATATATGACCTAGAATGCTCAAGTCCTATAATTCTCATAATTTTCAGATCATGTTAGTGACAAAATTTACCACTTTTCTATTACTGGCTTAAAATACTTCAGTATATTTTGTTTTTGCAATGGAATCGAATGTCTACATTTCAATTCTTTTTTTTTTTTTGTAAGTTCATGGGCAGAGGTAGGTATTTACTTCTGGGGAAAAGAAGATGAAGATTATGCTTCCTACTTTTTAAAAGATTAGAGTTGATTGAAGGTGAAGACACAATGATCTATCTATGATTCTTTTTAACATAAAGATGATTGTGTAGGTATTGAATACTGTAGGCACATAGGGTTCATGGGGAGTGCTCTCTGTCTGTAGGGAGGTAAGGCCAGAGAGTTGGTGGTGAGATAAAAGTCTTTAACTTTCTGATGAGGAATATAAAATGAAGTGTCTGTAAAAGCAATTACTTAGAATCTCAGAAAAACATAAAGGAGAATGTTTATGGGATACCATAAATCAGGTATACAACAAAATATATATAGTGACTACTGACTGTATCTGTGTCTATACATCAGCTTATCTGTCTATCCATCTATGTACCTATCATTCCATCCATGCATCTTCATATTCCCTGCCAATCACTCTACAAAACATCTATTAGCAATCATGCTGTTTATATATTTGCATCCTGTATCAACTTCCCAATAATATAATGGAAACTTTTTCTCATATCATCATCCTTGAGAACATACTTTTAATGTCTGCACATCCGATATTATAAACATATATAATTTATAAAATTTTA
Source organism: Sciurus carolinensis (assembly GCF_902686445.1). Lineage (NCBI taxonomy): Eukaryota > Metazoa > Chordata > Mammalia > Rodentia > Sciuridae > Sciurus > Sciurus carolinensis. Next base: position 97,164,592 of record NC_062224.1, read on the forward strand.
TTCTTAATGTTGAATATTAGTTTGTAAGTTGTTATGATGAATTTAATTCCTTATAACAGCTTTCTTGTATGTATCTGTAATTATGAACAAAGACAGATGACCAGAAATAAAATGTCTCTTGACATGGATGGCCTACTTTTAGTGTTGAAAATTTAAGCCACTTTGTGTCCCTATCTGCAGTATACAAATGTGCTAAAGAATTGTTCATTTTTACATATGATATACTAAACATCTCATTAACCATGGCCTTTTCACACTTATATCGCTGTTGTTTAGCAGTGTCTTAACAATTATAAGTATTTAGCAATGTTTATTTTATTAGGTAGTGTCTTTAGGTTTAACCCCTACATCAGAGATGGTAGAGCTTCCATTTATTTTGATGATTTTATCTTGAAATCTTCTATTCAACAATGTCGTTATAAATTGTTTATAAAAGCTGATTTTAATGAATTTATCCTTCTGCCTTATTTCATGAAGATTATAAAAATGAACATTATACTAACTTGAATTGAGAAGATTTTGACAGCTGTATAAAATGAAATGTTGCCTTTTAATTTCATGGACTACATTGATGTGCTTATGTGCACTCATGTTTGGAAGCTTCTGGAAAATATACAAATATGATGTCTAGGTTAGAATAAAAAGTTCTGGTAGAATATGTACAAATTTAATTCAATTTTAAGACATTTCATTTTTTAAAAAATCTAGCTTACTACCTTCTCTTTAAAGAATCAAAGTGTCTCTACATGCTGAATGTTCTCCTGCCTTCTGATAATGAGCCAGACCCAGAAGCAGTTACTCCTTATAGGTCTGTCTGTTCAGTTCCATGCATTGTTCTTTGTTCTTAAAGTGAATGGCACAAGCAAAATTTTTAATTAGAGATTCTTAAACTAGTCTTTCAAGAGTTTAAATAAACTAATAACCTTAAAAACACAATCAAGAAGATTGCTCAGTTTGTTCTTTTGTTATATCTGTGTAACAGATATTTGATTTCTAAAATAAAGAAAATCCTTTTACTTAATATGCTAATATATATCCTTTATTATTTATATTCCTATCTTTGTTATTTAATGTTATTCTAGTAATATCCATTCAAAGTAATTATGACACAATTTAATTAAAGTATACTTGAGAACTTCTAGAGAACAAATAAAAAGACTTACTACCACATCCTTTTTTAGAGGGGGTCAGGGTCTTATTACATTTCTGAGGTTGACCTCAAACCTGCAATCCTGCTATTCAATTTCCTGTCTTGCTGGGATTATGGGTGTGCACCACCATGCTCAGCTAAGAATAGTCACTATCTTTAACACTGTACTCTGCTGTTTCTATATTTTTCTCCAACATCTCTAGATTCTCCTCTTATCATGCATCCCTCAGTTATGATTGAAGGATGTAATGTGCTAAGTCAATTTCAGGACCCTAGAAGAGTGAAGTTGAGGACAAGATTTATGTAAATTTGAGATAATTTTCCACTTTCTGGTCATGGGATGTAATTCTTTAAAGTTGGTGTTGGCAGGACTTCTGGATTGGTGAAGTGATGGGTTTAGCACTTTGCATCTCAATAGTGCAAAGATAAATTGAACCAAATTGTTAAAAACAACTGTTTCAGAATTCTGGAAATGAATCAAAGACACACAGCAAAATAAGAAGAATTTATTCAAGAAAAAGTACTGAACCTTGAGGAAAAAAGAGAAATCATGAGTCATAGCATTCATACATAGAGCTTCCCTTATTTCCCTATACCAAACTCTGTTCAGAATTTCTGCCAAGGAGACACAAGCTATGAAAATCAGTAACATTGCTACTAAGAGGTATTCACTTTAAAATTAGAGTAAAGAATACAAATATCTCATGCCTGAGACATTGGCCAGAAAGACTAAAAAAATCAGTAGGAAACAAATGGGAAAGTTGAAGATCTCTGTAAGGCTCCATGTTCTGTAATGGTTGACTCAAGTTACAATCAAGCAGATTACCTGGAAAATTTACGTGGAAATCTGGGCTGTTAAGGAGCAAAAAGGAACGTCAACAACATGTCTTATATCCCTAGGAGTCTTGATAGCTGCACAACTGAACAAGGCTGAAGAGGAGAGATTAGGTGATTACCACACTTCTGTAGCTGCCTGTAAAGCCAAGACATGCAAAGGAAGATGTGAGAAATTCTGGAAGATGGTGGAAAGCAAAGTACATATCTCAACTTCCTGATTTTTCATTGCCATTTTGTTCTGGATGAGATCCAGCAGCAGAGAATGGAAGCTTTACTAGCTCATGGTGTTTAAACTTAACCTTTGACTAATAACAAACTGAACACTAATCTATACTGACACAGGGGTGATTGCTAGAATCATGGGCTTAACGTTAAAGCAAGCAAAATAAACATTGATCAGTGATACCAGAACTTCTAGTCTGTGAGGAAGGCATGCTCCCTAGATTTAATCCAGACACATCATTACATTAACAAGTAAAACTACAATAAAACAAAGCAGAACAAAAAAATACCCTTAGAGGAAAATTAGAAACCAGAATTGGTACCAACATTTCCAGATTCTTAAATTTTGTTTTTAAATTTACATATTTTTTAACAAATGTTCAACCATTGTACAAATTCATAGGGTACAATGTGATATTTCAATTCAGTATAAACACTGTGCAATTATCAAACTAGTTTATCTATCAACTCCAACCTTTACAAATTCTTTTTAGTGAAACTTTCAAATACTCTTTTCCAGCTATTTTGAAATAAACATATAATACATTATTAACTACAGTCACCCTATTGTTCTCCTATGTAGTTCTACTTTATTGACCAACCTGTCCTGAAACCCAATCCCATCAACCTCTGGAGCTTCCAATAACCACTTTAATTCTATGATATCGACATTTTATTCCTCATATGAGTGTCATCATGTGGTATTTGTCTTTTTGGATCTTGATTTTTTTATAATGTACTCTGGATTTATCCATGTCTCAAATGATCTTTATGGTTGAATAATATTCCATTGTACCTATATATCACATTTTCTCTTTCTACTTATCTGTTGATGAACTGGTCAGCTAATTTCATATCTAAGCTATTATGAATAGTGTACCATAAATATGCAAATGTGAATAGTTCTTCAATATAATAATTTCATTTTCTTTGGGAGTATATCCAGTAGTGGGATTGCTGGATCATAACACAGTTTTATTTACTTTTTATTTAAATGTATTATTTTTATGTGATATATACAAATATAAAAAACTTGTTCCACATAATATTTTGACACATGTATACATTATAGAATGTTTAAATCAAGGTAAACTTGTCTGTACCCTCTGACATTTATGATTTCTTTTTAGTGAAAATATAAAATATCCTTCTAGCTTTCAGAAATAGCACACGCCAGAGCTGTTTCTAACTTCAGGAATATTTAGAGGGCATCTTCAGTTAATAGATTTTTTAACTATTTATTAATAGTTTCTTAGTTGAGAGTATAAAAGACCATGCAAGTAGAACTTCATATTTCAACTTTTGCCATTATCTTTAGATAATGTTGCATAACATTCAGTTGAAAGTGAATAAAGAAGGTAAATGTCATACAATTTATGCTCTGGTCTCTTTACCCAACAACACTGCCTAAGGCAATGTTAAGAATTGTCTCAAAAATGTTATGAGTAGTGAAAAACAACTATTTTGCTTTGTGTTTTTCAGTATTTAATGTGTTTCTTATTTGCCACAAACATTTAAATATATCAAAACATTTTTAAACTCCAAAAACTTGTAACTGGACAAGCAAGAACAATATTTTCTTGATTAGATTTCCAAGTCTGAAAATGATCTTCAGTGGTTCTTGGTTTTGCCCACTGGGATTTTAGCTCCACAAACTGAGTCATCTTTTCATTTCTCCTAAAGCAGTACAAGTCTGCAGCCAAGTACTTTCATCAGCTTGCTTTTCCCTGTAGAATTTGGGGCATCTAGTAGCCATCCTTCATGTGGTACTCTGCCCTTTTCCATCTAAACTGAGTGTTTCTACTTGTATAAATTTCTCAAGAACTCAGGAGAATTGCATGAATTGCACAGGGTTTTTCTCCACTAGCCAAGACCATGTATGTGACTTTTGCAGAGTTGGCTCAGGCCGACTCTAGGAGGTCAACTGGTTTAAAAATGACCCTGACCCTGTGCCTCAACCTTTTCTAGGTCATCCTCTGCTCAGTTGAGAACTCTGAGGAATTCCCTTCCCCCAGTGCAAGGGATTGTGTGCAATCCCCTCTTTCAGTTTTCAGCAAAGGATTTTTCAGTCACACTTAGCCTTTTCTATATGCCAAACTTTAGACAGGTTATTTCTGACTTTTGCTTTCTTGGTCACTGAAGAGGTAAGAAATTTTCGAAATATCATACTCTGGTGTCTTTTTTTGCTCAACAACTCTTTGCTCAATTTGTCTTTCTTATTTATTTATTTATTCATTCATTCTTCTTAGTTATACATGAAAGTAGAATATATTTTTAAATATTGTGCATCACACATGGATTATAACTCTCATTCTTCTGGTTGTGCATTACGTAGAATTGCTTTGGTTGTGTTTGGTTGTGTAATCATATATGCACATAAGAAAATAATGTCCAATTCTGTCTACTCTTTTCCTATTCCCATTCCCCCTCCCTTCCTTTCATTTCCTTTGTCTTTCTTGTTTTTTGTCACAAGTATTGATAAGGAACCAGGCTTTGCCTTTCTTCAGGAATCTCTTTAATTATGCTCAAGATTCATCAGAATCAAGTTTGACTTTACTTATCACTGGAGGACACAATGGTACTAAGATTCTGCCACCATATAATGAGGGTATTTTTCCTTTGTTTTACATGAACATACTTATTAAAGTCCAAAATATAGTAATGGTCTGTTTACTATGGTATAAAATTTTCTAAAACAACTTATGATTTTTTTCATGATGTTCCTTACTTCCTCCTGAGCCTTCACTAGCAGGGTCTTTAACATCATTCACATTTCTACTAATTGTTATCCATTATTTCTAGTTATAGGTTATCTATTATTCTCCTCAATTATTCCAGCATCTTCTCATTCCCTAATCCAAAGACATTTCCATATATTTAGCTATTTTCAAAAAAAAGTACCCCATCTTGGCACCAAACTCTGAATTAGTATTCTATTGCTGCAAATTTGTGTAGCAAATTACCACACAGTCAGAAGTTGAAAACGATGCTGTTATCTTGCAGTTTTGTAGGTTACTAACCAGAGTGGCCTCTAAAGAATTCTCTTATTAGGGTAATTAGTTGCCATTGCTGTAATTAGTTGCCTGTGTGGTGAACACAAGGACTCCTTTCTCTTGCTGTCTGTGAATGGGGGACACCCTCAGCCCCTACTTATTGCTTACAGATTCCTGCCATGTGCCTGTTTACTGGCCTTCTCACATGCTCTCCCACATCATAGCAGAGGCCTCATGTAAATCTCCCTGATGCTTTTCCTCTCTAAATTTCTCTTTCTGGCTATTCAGAGAAAAAAGTTATGCCTTTTGAGGTCTAATTGGATAACCTCCCTATCTTAAGGTAACAGGTTAAGAAGCTTAAATAAAACACAATTATCTTTTGCCAAGTAACATTATATAACCATCGTAGTAACAACAGAGGGTAGAGATCATGGGGATCATCCTAGAATTCTGCCTAGAAGAGATAGAGAAACAGAAACAGAAACAGAAGCAACATCTGATAACAGTACATCAAGATATTATCAAGAAATGCTGAAAGACTTCTATTTACACAAGAAAGATTGACATTTACACAACTAGCACTTCCACAAGTTTAAACTAACCATGTACCATCACGATATCATTGCTAGATAAATAAATAAATAAAAAGAAGCCGACAGGCACATGAAATTAAAATGATACAATTAGTAAGATAAACACCAACAAAAACTAACAGTAGCTAAACAAAAGATAAAACTTTCTCAATGCGACAAGATTAAGCTTTCTCAGTCAAAGTGGGGGAAAAAGGAAATCCCCACCCTACCCCCAAATTGTATCTTAAAACTTCTTTAAGAAAGTATTTGCCTACACAGAACCCTTTTATCTAGAAAATATGCTTAAAAAGAGGTACGCACTTGCAAAATCTGTGTCATGATATAAACATTTTAAAATGTGAATATTTTAATAATTGTATTCAGATTAATTAATTGAAGATTTTAGTAATAGCTACATCATCTTTAGAGCTTCATATGCTGTTTAATATTAAGATAGTACACTGTGCAGTCTGAAGTTTCACAAGTGACTTATGGAAGGTTAGGGCAATCTGTCAAAATCAGACATTCCTCCCTATTAGTGGCAACTTCCAAGGTGAAGGCTATCTGTAACCTGGAGTATACAAAGAAACCTCCTGGACTAGAGGTGGATTGTAAGCACCGTGGTAGACAAGGGTCTCTGTAGATGGTACTCTTCCTGAGATGAAAATAATTGAAAAAATCATCCAGCACCTGGTCAGGGTTCAGAACAATGACCATCACTAAACCTCATGGACATACTCTAATTGTTTAGTAGCCTTGTGTCTGTATCCGTGCATTGTTTTAATATCATGAATATAATCATAACTGTAGCACATATTTATTGATTCTTAGTGCATTCTAGGTCCTGCTGAAATACTTCATTTGTATTAGATCATTTTATTGTCAAGACAAGTTGAAACACAGAGAAATTAAAATCTAGTACCTATAATTTTAGTCAATACATTGTATTGTAGAATGTTTATATAACATTGTTTGAAATTTTTAAAATGTCCTAAAGTATTTAAGCTCAAGTGATTTACAATATGTCCATGTTTTGGACTGCGCGTTTGGGTCTTTCCAACATTCATGTTGAAGCCTAATCCCTTGGGTGGTATTTGGAGGTGGCACTGTGGAAGAGAATTAAGCCAAGAGGATAGACTCCCCGTGGATTTTATTAGTGTTAAAAGAAGCGAGATCATGTTCTCTCTCTGCTGTGTTATGTAAGGTTTCAGAAAAGGGATGTCTCAAAACCTCTACTTAGGCCCTCCAGGAAACCTGATCTATCTGCACCTTGAACTCAAACTTCCCAACCTCCTGAACTATGAGAAGAACATGTCTGTTTTTTAAGCCATGTAAACTACGACATTCTGTATAGCAGAGAGATCTGAGACGATCATTAATATGAAAACATGCACCTATTTGAATTAGGTAGAATCAATCTAATCACACGAAAACACTTTTGATATATCGCTAAGTATAAAAATAAAAGCAAATTTATTGAAAATAAGTTTAGATATATACGTATGGAAATGTCTATGTAAATTCATAATAACATTTCTGGAAGAATACCTTTGTTAGTAGAAAAAGAATACGTGAAGTGCTGACATAGGGTGGGAGGAACAAAGAAGGAAGTGTAAACTGAGTTATCTAACTCATATACTTCAGCATTTTCTGAAGAACTTATTTTCCTGCTTAATTTTGTGATTAAAAACAAAACATAAGGAAGAGAAAATTATTGGATATTTTTTCTTATTAATAGAAAAAGGCATTTGTTTTTAAAGTGAAGTAGAAGATATTTTTGCTTTAATCAAATGTTTTAATCAGTTTTTTGCTGCTGTGACTAAAAAACCTGACAAGAACAATTTTTAAGGAGTGAATGTTTATTTGGGGGCTCACAGTTTCCGAGGTCTCCATTCACAGGCAGCTGGTTGCATTCCTCAGGGCTCCAGGTGAGGCAGAACATCCTAGTGGAAGAGCGTAGCAGAGAGAAGCAGCTCACATGATGATCCCAAAGCAGAGAGAGACCAGGCTCAGCTCAACAAATATGTACCGCAAAAGCACGCTCTCCAGTGACCCAACTCCTTCAGCCACACCACACCTGCCTTCAGTTACCACTCGGTTAACTCCTCTCAGGGGATTAATGCACTTTTGGGATTAAGTCTCTCATAACCCAATCATTTCACTTATAAAGTCTCATGTGTTATTTCACACATGAGGTTGAGGTACATCTTATATCTAAACCATAACACTAAAGTATTATTTGTGAGGAAACTGAGCCCATTTGTGAAACCATAGCATGTATTTCTGTTCTCTTGTGACAACTACAGGATGAAAAGTATTCCTGTAAACCCATATTTCTAGAGTGTCAGCAAACATAACGCTCCCCAAGGATTTCTTCCCAAAATGTGTATTAAATATTCTGAGACAGTCTTTACATAATTTATAAAGAATAAAGTAAGAACTCTGGATGGGAATACAAATAGCAATTATATGTGCAAGTATGTTTATAAACTTTTATGTTTTAATCTATTGTAGTGTGCATGATAACTATTCAGATAAGTGATGTGATTTAAAAATTAGGATGAATAGATTGCACAAAGCTGCAATTAAGCTGCAATTGTTTATTGGTTTTAAGAATAAAATTTTATCAATATAGAAAAACTTAGAGGAAAATATTGCAGAAAATGGAAATGGAGTTTCACTGAGGGTGTGCAAGAATGATGGGATTCCTTATTTCCATTGCTTGGGTTGATATGAATTTAGACATTATAGAGCAATATAAAAGAATACCCACTTCTACTATCAAAAAAATTGGAGAGGTTCAAGATGGCGGACTAGAGGGCGGCTGCATTTCATGTTGCTCCAGGACTCAAGATTCAAAAGAGGAGATAGTGACTTGGGACCAACTCAAAGCCGCCCGGGGAGTTTCCCCCATAGGGGAGGCGTCCCCGAAGGGGCAGTAGCCCTGGAACGCAGAGAACTTTGTGAAGTACAGTGACTCGGCGGGTCGCCCCTCCCCCGCCGGAGCGGTAAAAACGGACAGCGAAGCGGAGCGAAAAATGGCGGATTGAAGTTTCCAGGACCGCGGGCAGATTCTCTAACCTAAGGAGACTCGTCTGCGAAGGGTGAGGCTCTCAAGCCCAGGAGGGAGGTCCGGGCCCCTGGGAACGTTGCCTGCAAAGGCTGCCCCTGCCCAGGCGGCAAGACACACCTCCCCTGCTGGAGCAGTGAACTCGGAAAGCGGGGATCTTTGCAAGGGAGGTTGTGCGACACACTGCTTGGTTTTGAAGCGATCTGCCAGGGCTCCAGCGGCTGCCAGAGAAAGAGTGGGGCGGCGAGTTGTTTGGATCCAGCAACAGCCTGAGCAACGGGGAGGGGGCTGCCCAGAGGAGGTGGAGGTACACAGTGAGTGCCTTGGTCTCCAAGCGCCCACACCTGGAGGAAGAGACGAGCGACGGGTCACTGGGGCTTGGAGCATATGTACGAGGCTCCAAGTGACTGCTCAGAGGGCGGGTCGCATAGCCAGGCGATTAGGTGCATAGCAAGGTCCGGTCCAGGGACCTAGGCACCTTTTCTTGAATGAACTACACAGAGACAAACTGAGGGGCGAAGTGAAGGTTCCAGGACTTCAGGCAGCGTCTCTGAGAAGGGACAACCTAAGGAGACTCGTCTACGAAGGGTGAGGCTCCCAGGCCCAGGAGGTAGGTCTGGGCCCCTGGGAAGGCTGCCCTGCCCAGGCAGCAAGACACATCTACCCTCATTGGAACAGTGAGCTCGGAAAGTGGGAGACCTTGCAGAGGAGGCCGAGCAGCACACCGCTTGGTTTTTTGGTTTTTTGGACCAATCTGCCAGGGCTCCGGGGGCTGCCAGAGAAAGAGTTGGGTGGCGAACTATTTGGATTCAGCAACTGCCTGAACAACGGGGAGGGGGCTGTCCTGAGGAGGTGGAGGTGCGCAGTGAGTGGCTTGGTCTCCAAGCGCCCACACAGAACACCTGCCTGGAGGAAGAGACGAGTGACGGGTCACTGGGGCTTGGAGCATATGTACGAGGCTCCAAGTGACTCTTCAGAGGAGGGGTCGCATAGCCAAGTGATTAGGTGCAAAGCACGGTCTGAGCCGGGGATCTAAGCACCTTTTCTTGAAAGAGCTACACAGAGACCAGCTGAGGGGTGGAGCGAAGGTTCCAGGACTGTGGGCAGCATCTCTGAGGAGGGGCCACCAAAGGAGACTCGTCTGCGAAGGGCAGGGCTCCCAAGCCCAGGAGGTAGGTCCAGGCCCCTGGAAACGCTGCTTGGGAAGGCTGCCCTGCACAGGCGGTAGTTGTGGACTGAGGAGAACCTCTAGGAGGGGAACGGACTAGTGAGACCTCCCCACCGGGTGGGTCTTCCCCGCAGAGTGAGGTTTTCCCACAAAGACAGTAAAACCAGAGACACAGGCCCAAACAGGCATTGCCTTAGCCCGCAGTCTAGCTCCCCTTTGGATGACCATTGGTCAACAAGTAGAGGCACCTCTGCCCTCTAGCAGGGAATATACCCCACCTGAAGACCACCACCCCTAGAGAGGCAGCTTCCTAGGGGAACACCGAAGTATCAACTTCCTCTAAGACTTCAGGCTACTGAAGGATAAGAGGGGATACACTAGCAATCTTCAGTGACATTATAAGTCAATAGAGGAAATCTGCAACATCTCTGCAGTCCACTGATACCTGAACAATATGAGAAAACAAGGGAAGAAAATGCCTCAAACAAATCTGGATGTTATATCAATAAAATCCAATGACAGCATGGCAGAAGAAATGTCAGAAAGGGAGTTCAGAATGTACATAATCAACATGATAAGGGAAGCAAACGATGAAATGAAAGAGCAAATGCAGGCATTGAATGAACGCACCAATAGACAGTTAAAAGAGCAAATACAGGAAGCAAAAGACCATTTCAATAAAGAGTTAGAGATATTGAAAAAAAAACCAAACAGAAATCCTTGAAATGAAGGAAACAATAAACCAAATTAAGAACTCCATAGAAAGCACAACCAATAGGATAGAACACCTGGAAGACAGAACCTCAGATATTGAAGACAAAATATTTAACCTCGAAAACAAAGTCGAACAAACAGAGAAGATGGTAAGAAATCATGAACAGAATCTCCAAGAACTATGGGATATCATGAAAAGGCCAAATTTGAGAATTATTGGGATTGAGGAAGGCTTAGAGAAACAAACCAAAGGAATGAACAACCTATTCAATGAGATAATTTCAGAAAATTTCCCAAATCTGAAGAACGAAATGGAAAATCAAGTTCAAGAGGCTTACAGGACTCCAAATACACAAAATTACAACAGACCCACACCAAGGCACATTATAATGAAAATACCTAACATACAAAATAAAGACAGAATCTTAAAGGCTGTGAGAGAAAAGAACCAAATTACATTCAGGGGGAAGCCAATACGGATATCAGCAGATTTTTCAATCCAGACCCTAAAAGCTAGAAGGGCCTGGAATAACATTTTTCAAGCCCTAAAAGAAAATGGATGCCAACCAAGAATCTTATACCCAGCAAAACTTACCTTCAGATTTGACAACGAAATAAAATCCTTCCATGATAAACAAAAGCTAAAAGAATATACAAAAGAAAGCCAGCATTACAGAACATTCTCAGCAAAATATTCCATGAAGAAGAAATGAAAAACAAAGAAGCAAATCAGCAAAGGGAGGAGATATCCTAAAGGAACTCTCAAATAAAGAGGAACCAAGTCGTGTCAAAAATAAGCAAATAAATGAATAAAATGAGTCAAATGACCGGGAATACAAATCATATCTCAATAATTACCCTGAATATTAACGGCCTGAATTCATCAATCAAAAGACATAGACTGGCAGATTGGATAAAAAAGAAAGATCCAACAATATGTTGCCTGCAAGAGACTCATCTCTTAGAAAGAGATACCCAAAGACTAAAGGTGAAAGGATGGGAAAAAACTTACCATGCACATGGACCCAGCAAAAAAGCTGGGGTATCCATCCTCATTTCAGATAAAGTGGACTTCAAGCCAAAGTTAATCAGAAGGGATAAAGAAGGACATTTCATAATGCTTAAGGGAACCATAAATCAGCAAGACATAACAATCATAAATATCTATGCCCCAAACAGTGGCTCACCCATGTATGTCAAACAAATCCTTCTCAATCTCAGAAACCAAATAGACCACAATACAATAATACTAGGTGATTTTAACACGCCTCTCTCTCCACTGGACAGATCTTCCAAACAAAAATTGAATAAAGAAAACTTAGATCTCAATAACACAATCAATAATTTAGACTTAACAGACATTTATAGAATATACCATCCAACGAAGAGTGAATACACTTTCTTCTCAGCAGCACATGGATCCTTCTCTAAAATAGACCATATATTATGCCACAAAGCTAATGTTAGCAAATACAAGAAGATAGAGACACTTCCTTGTATTTTATCAGACCATAATGGATTGAAACTAGAAATAAATGAAAGAGCAAAAAACAGAAATTACTCCAACACCTGGAGATTAAACAATATGCTATTATATGAGGAATGGATAACAGAAGATATTAGGAAGGAAATTAAAAAATTCTTAGAGGTAAACGAGAACAAAGAAACATCGTATCAAAATCTCTGGGACACTATGAAAGCCGTACTTAGAGGAAGATTTATTTCATGGAGCGCATTTAATAAAAGAAGTAAAACTCAAAAAATAAATGAACTAACACTACAGCTCAAAGCCCTAGAAAAAGAAGAACAGACCAACACCAGAAGTAGTAGAAGACAGGAAATAGTTAAACTCAGAGCTGAAATCAACGAAATTGAAACGAAAGAAACAATACAAAAAATTGACAAAATAAATAGTTGGTTCTTCGAAAAATAAACAAAATTGATAAACCTTTAGCCACACTAACAAAGAGAAGACGAGAGAAAACCCAAATCACCAAAATTCGGAATGAACAAGGAAGTATCACAACAGACACGACTGAAATACAAAACATAATTAGAAGCTATTTTGAAAATCTATATTCCAACAAAATAGAAAATTTCGAAGATATCAACAAGTTTCTAGAGACCTATGAATTGCCTAAACTAAACGAGGAGGACATGCACAATTTAAATAGACCAATTTCAAGTAATGAAATAGAAGAAGTCATCAAAAGCCTACCAACAAAGAAAAGTCCAGGACCTGATGGTTTCTCAGCCGAGTTCTACAAAACCTTTAAAGAAGAGCTCATTCCAATACTTTTCAAAGTATTCCATGAAATAGAAGAGGAGGGAACCCTCCCAAACTCATTCTACGAAGCCAATATCACCCTGATACCTAAACCAGACAGAGACACATCGAGGAAAGAAAATTTCAGACCAATTTCCTTAATGAACATCGACGCAAAAATTCTCAACAAAATTTTAGCAAATCGCATACAAAAATGTATTAAAAAGATAGTGCATCATGATCAAGTGGGTTTCATCCCAGGGATGCAAGGTTGGTTCAACATCAGGAAATCAATAAATGTAATTCACCATATCAACAGACTTAAAGTCAAGAACCACATGATTATTTCAATAGATGCAGAAAAAGCATTTGATAAAATACAGCACCCCTTCATGCTCAAAACACTAGAAAAAATAGGGATAGTGGGAACGTTCCTTAACATTGTAAAGGCCATCTATGCTAAGCCCATGGCTAATATTATTCTTAATGGTGAAAAACTGAAAGCATTCCCCCTAAAATCTGGAACAAGGCAGGGATGCCCTCTCTCACCACTCCTATTCAATATCGTCCTTGAAACTCTAGCCAGAGCAATTAGACAGACCAAAGAAATTAAAGGGATACGAATTGGAAAAGAAGAACTCAAACTATCCCTATTTGCTGATGATATGATTATATACTTAGAGGAACCAGGAAATTCCACCAGAAAACTCTTAGAACTCATAAGTGAATTCAGTAAAGTAGCAGGATACAAGATCAATGCTCATAAATCCAATGCATTTTTATACATAAGTGATGAATCTTCAGAAAGAGAAGTTAGGAAAACTACTCCATTCACAATAGCCTCAAAAAAAATAAAATACTTGGGAATCAATCTCACAAAAGAGGTGAAAGACCTCTACAATGAGAACTACAGAACACTAAAGAAAGAAATTAAAGAACACCTTAGAAGATGGAAAGATCTCCCATGTTCCTGGATAGGCAGAATTAATATTGTCAAAATGGCCATACTACCAAAAGTGCTATACAGATTCAATGCAATTCCAATTAAAATCCCAATGATGTACCTTGCAGAAATAGAGCAAGCAATTATGAAATTCATCTGGAAGAATAAGAAACCCAGAATTGCTAAAGCAATCCTTCGCAGGAAAAATGAAGCAGGGGGTATTGCAATACCTGAACTTCAACTTTACTACAAAGCAATAGTAACAAAAACGGCATGGTATTGGTACCAAAATAGACAGGTAGATCAATGGTACAGAATAGAAGACACGGACACAAACCCAAACAAATATAATTTCCTCATACTAGACAAAGGGGCCAAAAATATGCAATGGAGAAAAGATAGCCTCTTCAACAAATGGTGCTGGGAGAATTGGAAATCCATATGCAACAAAATGAAAATAAACCCATATCTCTCACCGTGCACAAAACTAAACTCAAAATGGATTAAGGACCTCGGAATCAGACCAGAGACCCTGCATCTTATAGAAGAAAATGTAGGTCCAGATCTTCAACATGTCGGCTTAGGACCAGACTTTCTCAACAGGACTCCCATAGCACAAGAAATAAAAGTAAGAATCAACAACTGGGATAGATTCAAACTAAAAAGCTTTCTCTCAGCAAAGGAAACTATCAGCAATGTGAAGAAAGAGCCTACAGAGTGGGAGAAAATCTTTGCCAATCATACTTCAGATAGAGCACTAATCTCCAGAATCTATAAAGAACTCAAAAAACTCAACACCAAGACTACAAATAATCCAATCGACAAATGGACTAAGGAAATGAACAGACACTTCACAGAAGAAGACCTACAATCAACAAACATATGGAAAAATGTTCAACATCTCTAGTAATAAAAGAAATGCAAATCAAAACCACCCTAAGATTCCATCTCACCCCAATCAGAATGGCGATTATCAAGAATACAAGCAACAACAGGTGTTGGCGAGGATGTGGGGAAAAAGGTACACTCATACATTGCTGGTGGGGTTGCAAATTAGTGCAACCACTCTGGAAGGCAGTATGGAGATTCCTTAAAAAACTTGGAATGGAAACACCATTTGACCCAGCTATCCCACTCCTTGGCCTATACCCAAAGGACTTAAAATCAGCATACTACAGAGATACAGTCACATCAATGTTCATTGCTGCTCAATTCACCATAGCCAGATTGTGGAACCAACCTAGATGCCCTTCAGTTGATGAATGGATAAAGAAACTGTGGCATATATATACAATGGAATATTACTCAGCCATAAAGAATGATAAAATTATGGCATTTGCAAGCAAATGGACGAAATTGGAGAATATCATGCTAAGTGAGATAAGCCAATCTCAAAAAACCAAAGGAAGAATGATCTCGCTGATAAGTGGATGATGATACATAATGGGGTGTGGGAGGGGTTAGTTTTAGGGTTAGAGTGAGGGTTAGGGAGGGGGACAAGAATGGGGGAAGGAAGGACTGTATAGAGGGAAAAGAGGGATGGGAGGGGTGGGGGGAAGGGGAAAAAAATAACAGAATGAATCAACCAACATCACCCTATGTAAACGTATGATTACACAAATGGTATGCCTTTACTCTATGTACAAACAGTGAAAGAACATGTATCCCATTTGTTCACAATAAAAAAAAAAAAAAAAAAAAAAAAAAAAAAAAATTGGCCATAAAAATTCATTATAAAGAAATTCTAGATTAGAAGTTAACTATTTCTATAAAGTGGTTGTACAATAAGAGAATGTATTTGAGCAAAAAATAATTATAAAGATGATATTGCTTTAAAAAAGTTACACTTAAAAACTAAGTCAGATAAAATGCATTTAATAATTTGAAAAGCCCATAAATGGCCTAAAAATTTTATAGTGACAAAACAAAGTGTCACTTAGAAATGCTAACACTGATTCTTGACTTTCATAACTGTACATATTTCTTTTAAGTGTGAAATTTTTTAAAGAAATGGAAGTTTCTAATATAAAAAATAACATAGAAAACACTGTCAAACTTCCTGTTTTGCATTACACTCCAGTCACATTTATTTTTTAAGTCAAATATGCCAGTAAGGTGTTAAACTCGCAAAAGAATACCTTATGTTCGTTAGCAATTATACTCCCTGAAATTGCTTGCTATCAAAGTCTTTTATGCTAAATTAGCAAACTGAAATGCAAAGTGGAGGTTTGATGAAAGCTTGATGGATATGACAACTAGATTGGTTACTTTTCTCCTATCAAACTTTGAAATGTATGTGTTTCTAATGTTTAATATCATACAATTTAATGAACATAAATGTGAAGTTTTGATGATGTCTTTATTTGAATCAAAAACAAATATAAAAGATGATTAGTATTATGCTTTTCACTTATATATAATGTAGCAATATTATAACTGAGAAATTTTATATTAAAATAGAATTGCATTATACAGATTTTAAGTAAGATGTGAATGACATATATATAAATATTCGTGTTTCATTTTTTATGAACATTCATGTAAACATGTAATATCAATCATAGTTTATTTATTTTGTAAAAATTTATTAATATTTACCCTGAGAACTTCAGTGGGCAGTTTACTTCTTATTCTTACTTTACATTCTTAACTAACTTTAATAAAAGTCCTTAGAAGCAATAGCTAATGAATTTTTATACATATAAAAATTCCAATAGCCATTTTATAGCATGTTTGAGAATTACTTCACTTGTTTCCAAGATAAGCTTAGTATTTTATTCACAAGGATATTGAGAATAGGGTAGTTTAATTTTCTCAAAGGGTTGTTAGTCTTAGAACTTCCTATCTCGCTTACAGAATTGTTTCCCAAACTGGGATCCATGAATCCCTATGGACTTGGAGATATACTCAGAAATTTCTCTTCTGCCCTATTGGATGGCTGTAGTCTTTCTCATTTGAATTTGTTGTACTCTAAGTGATGTTATCTTAGCAAGTGGCATTTTTAATTTAACAGTGGCTTAGATTAAAAATGGTGAAATCATTAATTCATCATTATTTAATACCACAGAGGATGTCCATTGGGAAATTCTGTGTTCCATAGCAGGGGTTAGCAGATGTTTTCTGTGAAGTTCAAGATTGTAAATATTGTAGTCATTTTAAGGCAATATGATCCCTGTTCAAATACTTCACTCTATAATTGTAATATAATAGCATACCTAGGCAATATGTAAATAAATGTGTATAACCATGTTCTAAAAAAAAATGAAAAAAAAAAAAGAAAGAAAGAAAGAAGAAAGAAAAGGAAAGGAAAAAGAAATTCACAATGGTCCTGATTTCAGCACAGGATTATGTTTTGCCAACACTTATGTGACCTTCCAAAGGTATCATGAATGTGAAAATCTCTTACCTATACATGGTTCCTTCATATGTCAAACAAGCACTGTGGTGATTTCCCATCTGGTCTGTCCAAACCCAGCCAATAGATTTAAGTCCAGGGGAAGTTCTTCATATAACTACACTTTAATTCCATTTCTTAATAGGTAAAGTATTCTCATGATTCATAAATCAATAAGTAGAAAAATATGCAGTGTAATAGTTCTGCCTACATTCCATCCCCTTCTATCAGATGCTTTCTTGTAGGAAGGTATCTACTATTTTTTTTCTTCTGTGTTTTCTTCTAAAAATTTAGGTAGTACATTAACAGATACTAATCTTTGTGACAAATAATGGCAAACATACAATACTGTACCCCATATATTTCACTTATTAAAAGAGCATGTGGAGTTTTCCATTTGTTACATAAAGAACAGATTCATACATTTTGACTCTGCTACATTCCATTTTACTGACATCCAGACAGCTAATCTCATACTGATGAGAATTTAGAATGTTAATCATGTTATGCCATTAAAAATAATGCTACTCTAAATAGCATTATTCATACATGGGTATAATATGTAAGTAATTATTCAATCTGCTATAACCTGTATGTATTTATGTGTTTAATATCATGAGAAAGAAAGACTCCTTTATCTTGCAATTTTTTGTCCTAGAATATTTAGAAACAGAAGTAGGTATAGATATACATAGAGACCTGGATATGGATTTAAAAACAAAATGTTTCCTACTTTAGAATGTAAGACTTATGAGTATGGTCTTTGCCTAAGTTATATTCTGTACCCAGTCCCTGCTACTAAAATCAATAATTTTAAAATATAAATTGCTGCATATTAAATAATAATATATTTTAGGTTTGTACAATATATGCTTACAATAGAAGTTGAAAATTTGCCTCTAAATTTTAGTGTTTGTTTTAAAGATATTTTGAACTCATGTGGTATTGTTTTAATGAGAAAAGAACGTCACATCTTACTATTGATGAGATAACAACAGGAGCATATTAACTGTAAATTCTGTATTCTTGCTGGGTGATTTTTATTGGTGAATTTTCCAACAATGTTTGAATAGAATTACTGGTAAGAACATTTAACTATCATAGGGCACAAGCTTCCAGTCATGCTGACTTAAAAAATAAACTATGGGGGGTTTTCAAGATGGCGGCCTAGAGGGCGGCTGCATTTCATGTTGCTCCAGGACACAAAATTCAAAAGAGGAGATAGTGAGAGACTTGGGACCAACTCAAAGCCGCCTGGTGAGTCTCTCCCGTTGGGGAGGCGTCCCGGATGAGGCGGTAGCCCCGGAAAGCAGGGAACTTTGTGAAGTAGAGTTGCCCGGCGAGCGGTAAACACGGACCACTGGGAACATAGTAGAGGAGGCTGCTCAGCACAGCGCTTGGACTCAGAGCAAACACTGGGGTTCTGGGCGGCTGCCTGAGAAGGAGCTGCGTGGCGAGCTGTTTGGACTCAGAGCAACTGCTTCTGAACACCAGGGGGTTGCCCGGAGGAAGAGGAGAAGTGCGGCAGGTCGCTTGGTCTAGGAGTGACTGCATCAGAGCCACAGGCAGTTGCCAGAGGAGGAGGCAAGTGGTGAGTTGTTTGGACTCAAAGCGACCGCTCCTGAACACCCATGGCCTGCCTGGAGGAGGAGCGTGGTGGGTTGCTTGGTCTCCAAGCGACCACTCCTGAACACCCGGGGGGGTTCCCTGAGGAGGAGGAGGCACAGGGCGGGTCACTTGGATTTGGAGTGACTGCCTAGGGCTACGGGCAGTTGGCGGGAGGAGGAGACACGAAGTGAGTTGCTTGGACTCCTAGTGACTACGTCAGAACACCGAGCAACTGTCCAGAAGAAGAGGTGTGTGGTGGGTCTCTGGGTCTCGGAGCTATTGTACGGGGCTCCAGGTGGTGGCTCAGAGGAGGGGCCGCATAGCCAGGAGATTAGGTGCAGAGCAGGGTCCCAGGACATAGGCGGCTTCTTGGTGGAAGAGTCACACAGAGACATGCCTAGGGGTGGAGCAAAGTTTCCAGGACTGTGGGCAGATTCTCTGAGGAGAGGCAGCCTAAGGAGACTCATCTGCGAAGGGTGAGGCTCCCAGGCCCAGGAGGTAGGTCTGGGCCCCTGGGAACGTTGCAGAGGAAGACAGCCCAGCCCAGGCGGTAGTTGTAGATTGAGGGGAACCTCTAGGAGGGGAACTGACCAGCGAGACCTCCCCACCGGGTGAGTCTTCCCTGCAGGTGAGGTTTTCCCACAAGGACGGTAAAACCAGAGACACAGGCACAAACAGGCCTTGCCTCAGTCCGCAGCCTAGTTCCCCTTTGGATGACCATTGGTAAACAAGTGGAGGCACCTCTGCCTGCTATCAGGGAATATACCCCACCTGAGGGTCACCAACCCTAGAGAGTCAGCTTCCTTGTGGAGCACCGCATTATCAACTTCCTCCAAGACTGCAGACTACTGTAGGATAAGAGGGGATATACTAGCAATCTTAAGGGACATTATAAGTCAATAGAGGAAATCTGCAATATCTTAATGACCCACTGATTCCAAAACAATATGAGAAAACAAGGGAAGAAAATGCCCCAAACAAATCTAGATGTTACATCAATAAAATCCAACGACAGCATGCCAGAAGAAATGACAGAAAGGGAGTTCAGAATGTACATAACTACAATGATCAGGGAAGCAAACGTTGAGATGAAAGAGCAAATGCAGGCATTGAATGATAGCACCACTCGACAGTTAAAAGAGCAAATACGGGAAGCAAAAGATCATTTCAATAAAGAGTTAGAGATATTGAAAAAAAAGCAAACTGAAATACTTGAAATGAAGGAAACAATAAACCAAATTAAGAACTCCATAGAAAGCATAACCAATAGGATAGAACACCTGGAAGACAGAACCTCAGATATTGAAGACAAAATATTTAACCTTGAACACAAAGTTGAACAAACAGAGAAGATGGTAAGAAATCATGAACAGAATCTCCAAGAACTATGGGATATCATGAAAAGGCCAAATTTGAGAATTATTGGGATTGAGGAAGGCACAGAGAAACAAACCAAAGGAATGAACAATCTATTCAATGAAATAATATCAGAAAATTTCCCAAATCTGAAGAATGAAATGGAAAATAAAGTTTAAGAGGCTTATAGGCCTCCAAATACACAAAATTACAACAGACCTAAACCAAGGCACATTATAATGAAAATACCTAACATACAAATAAAGTCAGAATTTTAAAGGCTGTGAGAGAAAAGAACCATATTACATTCAAGGGGAAACCAATAAGAATATCAGCAGATTTTTCAATCCAGACCCTAAATGCTAGAAGGGCCTAGAATAACATTTTTCAAGCTCTGAAAGAAAATGGATGCCAACCAAGAATCTTATACCCAGCAAAACTTACCTTTAAATTTGATGATGAAATAAAATCATTCCATGAAAAACAAAAGCTAAAAGAATTTACAAAAAGAAAGCCAGCATTACAGAACATTCTCAGCAAAATATTCTGTGAGGAAGAGATAAAAAACAAAGAGGCAAATCAGCAAAGGGAGGAATTATCCTAAAGGAACTGTCAAATAAAGGAGGAACCAAGTTGTGTCAAAAAATAAATAAATAAATAAAATTTAAAATATGAACCAAATGACCGGGAATACAAATCATATCTCAATAATATCCCTGAATGTTAATGGCCTGAATTCATCAAACAAAAGACATAGACTGGCAGATTGGATTAAAAAGAAAGATCCAACAATATGTTGCCTGCAAGAGACTTATCTCATAGTAAGAGATACCCATAGACTAAAAGTAAAAGGATGGGAAAAAAGATACCATGCACATGGACTCAGCAAAAAAGCTAGAGTATCCATCCTCATTTCAGATAATGTGGACTTCAAGCCAAAGTTAGTCAGAAGGGATAAAAAAGGACATTTCATACTGCTTAAGGGAAGCATAAATCAGCAAGATATAACAATCATAAACATCTATGCCCCAAACAGTGGCTCATCCATGTATGTCAAACAAATCCTTCTCAATTTTAGAAACCAAATAGACCATAACACAATAATACTAGGTGATTTTAACATGCCTCTCTCACCACTGGACAGATCTTCCAAACAAAAATTGAACAAAGAAAACATAGATCTCAATAACACAATCAATAATTTAGACTTAACAGACATTTATAGAATATACCATCCAACCAAGAGCGAATACACTTTCTTCTCAGCAGCACATGGATCCTTCTCTAAAATAGACAATATATTATGCCATAAAGCTAATGTTAGCAAATACAAGAAGATAGAGACACTACCTTGTATTCTATCAGATCATAATGGATTGAAGTTAGAAATAAATGAGAGAGTATAAAACAGAAACTACTCCAACACCTGGAGATTAAACAATATGCTACTATATGATGAATGGATAACAGAAGATATTAGGAAGGAAATGAAAAAATTCTTAGAGGTAAATGAGAACAAAGAAACATCATATCAAAATCTCTGGGACACTATGAAAGGAGTACTTAGAGGAAAATTTATTTCATGGAACGCATTTAATAAAAGAAGTAAAACTCAACAATTAAATGACCTAACACTATAGCTCAAAGCCCTAGAAAAAGAAGAACAGACCAACACCAAAAGTAGTAGAAGACAGGAAATAGTTAAACTCAGAGCTGAAATCAACGAAATTGAAACAAAAGAAACAATACAAAAAATTGACAAAATAAACAAAATTGATAAACCTTTAGCCACACTAACAAAGAGAAGATGAGAGAAAACCCAAATAACTAAAATTTGGAATGAACAAGGAAATATCACAACAGACACGACTGAAATACAAAACATAAATAGAAGCTATTTTCAAAATCTATACTCCAACAAAATAGAAAATTTCGAAGACATCAACAGGTTTCTAGAGACATATGAATTGCCTAAACTGAACGAGGAGGACATACACAATTTAAATAGACCAATTTCAAGTAATGAAATAGAAGAAGTCATCAAAAGCCTACCAACAAAGAAAAGTCCGGGACCAGATGGGTTCTCAGCCGAGTTCTACAAAACCTTTAAAGAAGAGCTCAATCCAATACTTCTCAAAGTATTCCATAAAATAGAAGAGGAGGGAACCCTCCCAAACTCATAATATGAAGCCAATATTACCCTGATACCTAAACCAGACAGAGACACATCGAGGACAGAAAATTTCAGACCAATATCCTTAATGAACACTGATGCAAAAATTCTCAACAAAATTTTAGCAAATCGCATACAAAAACATATTAAAAAGATAGTGCACCACGATCAAGTGGGTTTCATCCCAGGGATGCAAGGTTGGTTCAACACCAGGAAATCAATAAATGTAATTCACCATATCAATAGACTTAAAGTCAAGAATCACATGATTATTTCAATAGATGCAGAAAAAGCATTTGATAAAATACAGCACCCCTTCATGCTCAAAACACTAGAAAAAATAGGGATAGTGGGAACATTCCTTAACATTGTAAAGGCCATCTATGCTAAGCCCATGGATAATATCATTCTAAATGGTGAAAAACTGAAAGCTTTCCCCCTAAAAACTGGAATGAGGCAGGGATGCCCTCTTTCACCACTTCTTTTCAATATCGTCCTTGAAACTCTAGCCAGAGCAATTAGACAAAGCAAAGAAATAAAAAGGGATACGAATAGGAAAAGAAGAACTCAAACTATCCCTATTTGCTGATGATATGATTGTATACTTAGAGGAACCAGGAAATTCCACCAGAAAACTTTTAGATCTGATAAGTGAATTCAGTAAAGTAGCGGGATATAAGATCAATGCACATAAATCTAAGGCATTTTTATACATAAGCGATGAATCTTCAGAAAGAGAAATTAGGGAAACTACCCCATTCACAATAGCATCAAAAAAAAAAATAAAATACTTGGGGATCAATCTAACAAAAGAGGTGAAAGACCTCTATAATGAGAACTACAGAACACTAAAGAAAGAAATTAAAGAAAACCTTAGAAGATGGAAAGATCTCCCATGTTTCTGGATAAGAAGAATTAATATTGTCGAAATGGCCATACTACCAAATGTGCTGTACAGATTCAATGCAATTCCAATTAAAATCCCAATGATGTACCTTACAGAAATAGAGCAAGCAATTATGAAGTTCATCTGGAAGAATAAAAAACCCAGAATAGCTAAAGCAATCCTTGGCAGAAAGAGTGAAGCAGGGGGTATCGCAATACCAGATCTTCAACTCTACTACAAAGCAATAGTAACAAAAACGGCATGGTATTGGTACCAAAATACAAAGGTGGATCAATGGTACAGAATAGAGGACACAGACACAAACCCAAATAAATACAATTTTCTCATACTAGACAAAGGTTCCAAAAATATGCAGTGGAGAAAAGATAGCCTCTTCAACAAATGGTGCTGGGAGAATTGGACATCCATATGCAACAGAATGAAACTAAACCCATATCTCTCACCATGCACGAAACTCAACTCAAAATGGATTAAGGACCTCGGAATCAGACCAGAGACCTTGCATCTTATAGAAGAACAAGTAGGTCCAGAGCTTCAACATGTCGGCTTAGGACCAGACTTCCTCAACAGGACTCCCATAGCACAAGAAATAAAAGCAAGAATCAATAACTGGGATAGATTCAAACTAAAAAGCTTTCTCTCAGCAAAGGAAACTATCAGCAATGCAAAGAAAGAGCCTACAGAGTGGGAGAAAATCTTTGCCAATCATACTTCAGATAGAGCACTAATCTCCAGAATCTATAAAGAACTCATAAAACTCTACACCAAGAATGCAAATAATCCAATCGACAAATGGGCTAAGGAAATGAATAGACACTTCACAGAAGAAGACCTACAAACAATCAACAAACATATGGAAAAATGTTCAACATCTCTAGTAATAAGAGAAATGCAAATCAAAATCACCCTAAGATTCCATCTCACCCCAATTAGAATGGCGATTATCAAAAATACAAGCAACAACAGGTGTTGGCGAGGATGTGGGGAGAAAGGTACACTCATACATTGCTGGTGGGGCTGCAAATTAGTGCAGCCTCTCTGGAAAGCAGTGTGGAGTCTCCTTAGAAAACTTGGAATGGAACTACCATTTGACCCAGCTATCTCACTCCTTGGCCTATACCCAAAGGACTTAAAATCAGCATATTACAGAGATACAGCCACATCAATGTTCATAGCTGCTCAGTTCACAATAGCCAGATTGTGGAACCAACCTAGATGTCCTTCAATTGATGAATGGATAAAGAAAATGTGGTATATATATATACAATGGAATATTACTCAGCCATAAAGAATGATAAAATTATGGCATTTGCAGGCAAATGGATGAAACTGGAGAATATCATGCTAAGTGAGATAAGCCAATCTCAAAAACCGAAGGAAGAATGATATCGCTAATAAGTGGATGATGACACATAATGGGGGGTGGTAGGGGTTAGTATTAGGGTTAGAGTTAGAGTTAGGGAGGGGGGCAAGAATGGAGGAAGGAAGGACTGTATAGAGGGAAAAGAGGGGTGAGAGGGGTGGGGAAAGGGAAAAAATAACAGAATGAATCAAACAGCATTACCCTATGTAAATGTATGATTATAAAAATGGTATGCCTTTACCCATGTACAAACAGAGAAACAACCTGTATCCCATTTGTTTACAATTAAAAAATAAATAAATAAATAAATAAATAAAAAATAAACTATGCCTAACACAGCAGGTTATTGCAGTTAAATTTCATTAAAGTAATATTTGGAACATTGTTCATATTATTAATTTTATAGTGTTCATAGTTAATTTTGAATTAATTTTGATTTCATGACTGCATAGCAACTGGAATTTATATATAGGCCTATGTTTTGAATTTCTTAAGTAACGTTAAAATAAATTATTAAAGTATAACTGAGTATTCAAGTTTATGCATGAATATACATGTACACATACATATTTCTATTAAAATAAAACTACATAGTACACAAGTTTAAGAAATAACCATGCACTTTTCTTTTGTACCATTATTTTTTTGTCCAAACAAAAGTTTCTTTTAATATACATATTAATCAAGAATTTCCCTACCAAAAACCTTAAATTCCACAAGTGTACTTGGTAATTCTGGTGATATATTTAGTGTCAAAGAAACAATATTTTTATAAAGCTTATGATTTTGTAAATTCTGCTTTTTAAATGTCTGTAAAAAGAGTATCTAAAAATATGATCAATTAATTTTCTATTTAAAGACACAGAAAAAGGTGTCAGTGATTACATAACTTAAAAATCCTTGGAAATCACCTTTTATGCCTATTTAGTATGCTATCTCATAATAATATCACATGTAACTAATAAATGAGTTCTAAATATGAATTCTCAAAAAGAGAATAAATACCATAATATTAATCCTGATTTTGAAGCTCTTTTTCCAATTGGAAAAAAGAAAAACACAAAATGACCAACTATTTAAACACATTGCATATTAGACAAGATAGATCATATATAATGTTCAGGCATTTAAATAAGGGAACTTCATCATAATCAAAAAATTTTTTTCTCCTAAATATCTCCCTGACTTTCACAGGTTTCTTGCATAATTAAAATTATATTAGCTTGAATAAATTCTTTAATCTCTCTATGACTTATTTTCTTAATCTATAAAAGGGCAAAAACTTGTCCTGATAAAATTATTATAAAGTTTTAAGAAGTTAGTAAGTGAGAAGCTCTTATCAAACTGTCCCTGTGGGAAGAGGATAAAAGCTGGAGCAGAGGACAAGGCAGAATGTGGTGACAATTGGAAAGCACTTTATTATGTGATGTGTGCCTTCTTGTTTATTCAGTTATAAGCTATAGGGATGTTATGAAAAACTGCCTTGAGAAATCGTATATTCTTGTCGCTTTTCTATATTGCAAACAATGTAATTATTTTTCCCATGGATTAAAGATACTCAATAACTACTTATTCTAAATATAACAATATTAAAATAATGCAATGAAATAAGATTCACTATTTAAATATCATTTCTCAGAGGAATATATATATGAAGTTTGGAAAACCAATGGAATATTCCATTATTCTTCAGAAGAATTTTCAGCTACACATGCAACATGAGGTCAAAGAAGTTTTCAGAAGATCTTGTGAATACCCTTGGATTGAGTGTTTCCACTTCAGTTGACATCAGTCATGGCAAATCTCTGATCTGTGCTCCACAACCTTTTCCAAGAGCAGTTTTCCAGTCACATCCTGCTGGTAATTTGATAATTAAAAAAAAATATTAGTTTTTTAATTCAGTTAGTGAGTCAAACTTAATCAAATTGCTATTATAAATTAACCTGGGACTTAGAAAATGTGGAAATTTTGTGAAGATATAAAAATGCAAAACTTGCAGTTTATGTATTGAATATAATTTTACACAACACTGAAAGCACAAGTCATTCATGAAAAACAAGACTTTATTGCTTATTTGTGAGTGTAAAATTATCCTGTGTGCTTATTGTTAAGTCTTACATCTAAATACCATTGAAGACTAATGAAGAAGTATAATGGATTTTGATCTAGAATATATATATATACATATATATATATATATATTTTACATATGTTATAATATGTTTATTATAAGCACTTTCAACAAAAAATAACTTCAACCTAATGGAGAACAGAGAAGATTGTATTTATTTGGAGCTAATTAGGATTGCAATTCAGGAAAACACAAATTCAAACTTTGTTGAAAATGTATTCCATGATTTTACAAAATGGCAGTGGTATTTACAAACTTTCGAAGCAAGTGGTGCTGGAGATTGCACCACTAGTTGACCAGGAAGTAGTATTGGTGTTGTAAAAGTTAAGATGTCTCCTAAGAAAGCCCCTGGTTTTGCTCTTAGTCTCTGGTTAGTTTGGCTGTATCTACCCAATGTACAGAAGGACAACAGAGGTTCACAATGTCTCAGGAAACTTCAATTTGACCCAGTTCAGAGGTTCAGAGGCAGACATGTCTAAAATCTGATTAACAGATTAACTAACTTCATTTTAAGATCCCCAAACCAATGCTATTCCATTTTGATTTTTTTTCCTTGATAGCACACACACACACACACACACACACACACAAAATTACCATCTGAATAATGGCCAATTCAACAAAATTTCTCCATGATTAGATGAAAATATGCATATCAACAAATTATCACTTATTCTTAGAAGGCATGTTTAGTTTGTCAACAAATTAATACAACAGAAAAAAAAAAAAACAGCCAGTGTTTTGACTTTTTTTTTTTTTTTAATCTAAACTGATTTGGGGGGATATTAGTACAATTTAACTAAAAGAATTTTTATAATTTAATCAAATGTTAAATATGTTGCTTATCTTCTAGAACATGACTCTGAAACACATGTGGTGGTTAAAACTGGTTTTCTGTAGAATCCCAGGCTAATAGTAGCATCCTGCCAACATACTTCCATGAATAGATCTGCTTTCAGATCCACTTACAGACCAGCACTGTCTTAGTTTGGTAAAACTAAAATCCTGCTTTGTTTAAACATAGCCTGCACTTGACCTTTTTCCTCAATTCTGTACTATGACATACTTTTCTTTGTTCAGGTAGAAACTGAATTTTGTATGAATGAATTTAGCATTTTCATTTGTAATTTCAGTGAATTGCAAAGCTTTGTACTAAAATTCCCTTAAGAGTCTTGTTCATTTCATTCATTGAAATCATGAAGCTTCCAAATATAACACACATTTCTCGAACCTTTAGTAATAATAATAATATTCACTCTTTAGTCTGTCACATATGGATGAGTACTCACAATGCAATGTGAAATCTCAAAAACGTTCTGTAGAACTTAACTGAATCTGGCTGAATTTATCTTGTTACCCTAAAATTTGTCTCCTTTACATCTTTGTTTTTCTTGTTGATTTTTGATTAACCATTGTACCTTTCGGCATATCATTTGACCCTCAAGCCTTCCAGAGTTGTGAGTTGAAAGTTGTGATAAAATTTTTTATTCCTTAGTGAAGTGCTGATATTTCATGCTGTCATTTTCTTTCTCTCAGAGAAATGACAGTGCTAGAATCACTTGTTCTACCTGCTTTCTGTTTTGTTCAATTCCATTCTGAATGGAATAAGATCATTTACTGAGTATCATCTTAACAAAACAGATCTGGACAATATTTAGTGTCTTCCCCTGTGATCTAGCCATGGAGGGACAAAAGAAAGGGACTAAAAGAAATTATTTTGAATATAATTGGAGGAATCTGTAAATTCTGTGTTCCCTGAAAGATATGACACACATGTATGTAAAAACTACAAAAGTGATCAAAATCTATTCTGCAAAATCTATTAATCAAAATTTATAAATCAAAATCCATTAATCAGTAGACTTCCTAGGAACAATTTCAGTCTGGGCTATATAGAATACATTTTTCAGTGATAAACTCTACTTATATTATTACTTTGATTAAATCAGATTCAAACTCTACTTTCCTCCCTAATCCTAATAACATCTCATCTCCTCTTTCATTGAGAATCTGAATTTCTATATTTACAAATTCTTCTTTTTTAAACAAGCAATAAATTCAACAAGTTAAAATACTTTTAATATTTTGTCTTATATGAATTGGTGATCTGAGATTTCCGTCAATATTATTCTTGTGCAACATCTATCTTTTGCTATTTCTACTTGATACAGAAAGAGTGTTAACAGGAAACAGGTAAAATTTTCTTCACTAGGTTCCCCTATCCGGTAGATTTGATTTCTCTGTTGTTGTAAGGGAGCCCTGTTAAAGGAAGCTGTCTCCACCCGCTACATGTTTTCCCAGAGCCACCTTCTGGGAAAAAGCAGGGAAGCATCCCACAATATAAAAAAGGGATTTGATACATGTCAATTCCAGGGCCTGAAGTTACTTTTGGGATCCAAATTTTGGGTTTATGCAAAGATTGCAGGGGAAAATTTACCCAGGAGAGGGAAAACAAAAAACAAAAAACAAACCAAATAACAAGAAAATATTTCTATCAGGAAATGGGTACAATCTCATAACAAGCTGAAGGGCTGATTGGACATTTTTCATTCCTCCTTGGCCCTGGTAACTCAGAGTGCTCCTCACTGGAGGATCTTTCCCATTTACTGAACTTGGCACTTTCTAAGCTCAAACTGATGAAAAGGATGAGGGTTCTGTTAGAGAAAGGACCTGGCTTCTGATCCCTCCGATTCTAACATTCTTTTGTCCTCTCTCCATTTCTCCTTACTGTCCTTCTTTTGATCCAGCTACTCCAAGAACACAAGTCTTTATTTCACTTCTTTTTTCCTCAACTTAAAGCCTTAATTACCCATCAAAAAGAACTTAGGTTGGCCCTTTCTGGTGGCAACCCAAACCCTTACATACATAAAACATTGTCTGGATTATCTGAGGATGAGAAAGTATATTTCAATAAAATTATAAATGTCCTCCTAGATATATTATTCACGTAGACTTATTAAAGAATTTCTGGTAGAAGCAGTCGAAAAATAGAATCACAGTTGAACTTCAATGCCACCATGCCCCATGATTTTCTACTAATTCACCCTGGATGCACAGTGATTCTTCTGGCCTATCTTCCTCTATTCAGAATCTTAGGACAGACAATTTGAGAGCTTTTAAAAGTTTTATAACGGTCCAACTTTTAAGATGCTTACTTTCTTGAAATAAAAATGTCTTCACTCATGTTCATGAATGAAAAATACTTATTGAAACTGTCAGTTACTCTGAATTTTTGAAATACTTGGATTACTTTATGTTCAAGTGAGATAAAGACATTTACAAAATGCTTTTCCAAAATGCATTTTTACAAACAAATTACCAGTGTGGGTTTTAAGAAAGGCTTATGTGAGTTCAATTCAAATTAGAGAACCCAAGAGATAAAGGCCAATGAGTCATACAATGAACTACCACTAAAATTTAGAATTTAATTAAGGAGTACAAGGTTCTTTTATGAACTAGTCCTCTTTCTTTTAAAAATATGAACAAAAAAAAAAAAGCATAGATTCAATGTTTGCTCAATAAAATGAGATTAGTAGATGGGTAGGACTCATTAGATAGCTTTGTAAATGTAAGAGTATATTCTGTTGAGTTTTCTGCTTTGCTTCTACTCAATACTATTTGTGTTAATGAATAAATCAACTTATTTGAAAGCAAAACTTACCAAAAATTTATATAAGGAATACATGCATTTTAATTTTTGGTGTACACATATAGTGCAAGGGTAGGATGCTTTCAATTATAATTTAGTTGCGGACATAAGGAATTTTTTATACTTGCACTGGTCTTCTGAAATTTGTGTACTATAGAATTCTATTGCTAGAGGTGATTCATTGGAAATATGTTGTTTGTGGAACTCCAGAGGAAAGAAGTTAGTTGATAATTAATATAAATATTTCATCTTTAGTCTATTGTCTGCAAGTTCCATCCACCTATGTTCTAGGATTTTATGCATAAATATAACTAATATCTATCTATCTATCTATCTATCTATCTATCTACATACCATGACAAGTATGATTATATGCAGATATAATAAATTTATAAGTTTATGTAATTTGGAATATTCTTTAAAATCATTAGGACAAATCACTTCAATCTCACTGTATGTGAATCCTACCAGTAGACAAGGAATCCCATTTCATCCATCATCATGGAGATTCTCTTTGCCCTAGGGATCTGCATGTCCTTTTCTCAGCTGCTCTCCAGCTGTTGAAATATTTCCACATATGTCTTCAGGGAATCATGCATGGTCATCAACAAACACATTACATTCTAAATCTCTTGTTTGAACATTTCCTTTAACTTTTGCAGAACTGAAATCTGGATCTCTCTAAGGACACTGCTTCTTCTATAATTCTACCAAATGATTGCTGGTTTTTGTCACACAGATACATATTAAAGAATTTGGAGTTGGAGTTGCACACACTCTCACTGTTATTCTTAGAATAAGCTTCCTCTCTATTAACTAAATCATCCCAGCCATAAATCTTGACACCAGATTTTACCACTCACTACCCATCCTTTTTGCTACTATATACACATGAATAAACATATGTGTAACTGAGTGTTCCCGGTGAGAACCCTGCTCTACTCTCCACTTAAAACCCATACCAAACTCATCAACCAGTTCATTGTGCATCATTTATATAGAAATTTTAGCATCTAGTTAATTTTCATGCAGTCTAATATTGACATTGTCCTCATTCCTAATTATTTAAATATCCTTGTAGATAAATCAGTTGAAACTTTGCTAAGTGGGTCTTTGACTTTCATTCACCTCCTAATCATATTTCACTCTATTCCAGTTGTTGTTCATTCCCACGAACACTCCTATACTTTATTACCAACATCATTGTCAACAATAATCTCAAATTCAAACATTCTACTATGAAGCAACAACTTTCTTGTCTTTCCAGTTTAGCTTCCAACCTTTAAGTTCCCTCCATCCAGATATAGTCATGTATCAACCAAATAATTAATTCCCTCAATCATTTTTAGTTGTTATTTTAATGTCATGTCCATCCATCTTGAGACTTCCTTTAGTTAGCCTATACAAAATTGAAACTTCCACATGCCTTATTCTCCATAACTCTCTCAATTTTAGATTCAGTCATAATATCAATGTTGGACGCATGGTGAAACTGATAGTGATGGTTTCAGAGTCCTTCATTTGCCCTACTCCCTTCCAAGAATTTCTAATTTTGTATCTTTTTTAATCATTTCCTTTAAAAAGTGCCATGAAACTATTGTAGAGTTTTAAAAAATTGATTATTTTTAGTTATAATGACAATAGAAACCATTCTGGCATAATTATAAAAGCATGGGCTATATCTTTTTTTAATTTAGTCCTTAGTATATTTATTGTAGAGTTTTAAACTTCACAAAATATTATCACCTCATGCTTAAAATTTATCAACACCAACTTTATATATTGCTCTATTATTTTGTTCCCTTAAGTATTATCTAACTTACCTCAATAAAGTGTAAAACTTATGTTTTCTAAATCTGACTCTGCTTTGGTAACTATTATATCCTTAATTCCACAAGGAGTAACTGGAATGTAGTAAATATTTCCTGATTTAATTATGTTATTATTTTCATACTTACTTCCACTTTTAATGTGGTGTACATTTTATTTACCACGTGAAGAAACAACTACAACCCTGCTAAACCGATGAAGCAAAAGGAGATAAAAATGCAAATTTCTGAAATTGACCGGAAAGAAATTTCAAAGGTGTAAGATATAAGATATAAATAACTTACGGAACAGATTCATCAAGAACACGGAACTAAATACAATTTTTTTTAAAGGAACAAGTAAAAATACTTTATGCTTAAAAAAATGCAAAGTGAATGTGTGGTACAGAGCAAAGGCAGCATAGCAATCTGAACATGGTTGCTTGGCAACGAAACTGCTGAATCCATGTGAGTGGAGTAAGTTCAAGGCGGTTTCACAGAGGGTAAAATCATACTTTATTCAGAGTCAATTCTAATTAAAAGAGAGTAGTAAGATATTAAAATATTGTATACTCCCTCATTCCTGAAGATAATACATGTATGTTAGAACAGCATGGACAAAGGTAAGATGTTTTTTTCTTAACTTCAGTTTCAGTGTGTGACATCAGTAGGAGAATATATGAAAAAAACCTGCATTTCCTTAAACTTGAAATGATTGCTACAGTTGTTGAAGGGTGTCAAATTGATAATAAGAAAACACATATTTTTTCCAAAAACTGTACCCCATTCATTTCGAAGCAAATGTTCCCTAGTTGATTGGTGAAGCCAAAGGTCGTATGCCTTTGTTTCAGCTTCAAAGGAAGACTCTCAAGAGTAGATGTGAAGGTTCCAGCCTAGGATATGCATTATTCATAAAGAGAAGAATCTTCCAGCCATTAGAAAGAGCTAGGTAGAAAGAGATGCTGGACAGAAAGAAAATTTAACAGAAACATATTACATTGCATATCTGCATAAGTGTTTTCCTTTCTAATCACTTTTCTAGTCTTCTTTATATTTGTGGTATGGGACAGTAATTTCAAATAATTTAATCATTTAAGAGACTCAGAGTAGGGTCAGAACTTTTATTAACCATTGGACTGTCAGCACAGTTTGAATATTTGTAGATTCAAAGTAAAAGGGAACTTAGGTTTAAAAAGCAAAATCTCAGATTTGAAATGATGCAAGGATCACTGAATAAATTATTTTTGTTGATGTAAATGTAAATGAAATGCTGAAAAATATGGCAGGAAATACAGGTTTCTGTGCAGGGAAAGGTTACAATGACAGTGTGCAGAGTTTAGATATGCTGCTACAGGCTGAGAGGATGTAATGACAAGAGTCATACTGATGTATGAAATAATAAAATTTGTGCCTTGAAAGGTAAGCCTTTCAGGTGAATAAATGCTAACCTGGACTCAGAGAGAAGAAAGGTAGAGAGATCAGCTAGGAAACTGCAAGTTTCTTGGTAGAATAATGAAGTTAAGGATGAGAATAAGGAGAAAATAGCTCCACCGTGCTTGGCTCTCTCTAGAATGATCTTCACGTGGATGGCCTCTTCCTTATTCTGTGTTTTACGTCAAATGATTACTTTAACAGTTTTCTTCCTTACAAAATTTTGCAAACAACTTTCATTTCACAATCCTGTGTGATTGACTTTGTAGTAACTGTTTTCTGAAATCACCTTGCTTATTCAGCTCTTATTTATTTACCCACTTTTTCCCCTGAAGTCACTCACTACAATTCAAGTACCATGGGACCAGAGTCTTGTTTCATCTCAGATGTGCAGTGTGTTGAAGAGTCCTTGGAATAGTCTAGGCACACAGGAAATATATATTGAAGAATAAATAAAAGAATGGATCGCAAACTCTCCATAAATGTTTGTTGAATAAATGGGAAAATCACTGAAATGACTAAGGTCTCTTGAACTCATGGAGCTCAGATTATATTAAGTTGTTTATGATCTATTCAAGAAAAAGAAACCATCATACCAGTTGGGTTTTTTGTTGCTGTTGTTTCTGGGATACTAGGGATTGAGCCCAGGGATGCTTTACCTTGAAGCTACCTCCCCAGTCCTTTTTATTTTTATTTTGAGAGAGGATATTGCTGAGGGGCTCCCTCAGATGCTGATACTGGCCTCAAATTTGCTATCCTCTAGCCTCAGCCTCCCATGTCACTGCAGGTATGTATCTCCCTGTTTGTCTCACACAAGTTTTAGGAGAGGAATTTTTGAATGTTGGTTTTACTTATATACTTTCCTTTTTAAATTAAAATTAGAGTTGTAGAATTTAAAGTGGCTTTTGACTGTACAATGAATAGTTGTATCTGGGTTCACATATGGTTTTATCTGCTATGCAAATTGTTTACCTTGCTTTAAAAGCAAATTTTGCTATCTATGAAATGTGAACATTTAAAGAATATTAGTTATTATATGTTTTTTTAAAGTAAATGAAATAATCCATGGTGTTGAGTGCAGTGACTGGAACATCTTGATTTTTTTTATTTCAAATTACTGAGAAGTCTGAAAAAACATTGTGCAGTGGTTCAAAAAGCACAGATTACAGAATGAAACTACCTGCTTTTGAGTTCACTCTCCACAAGTACCAACTTCTCCTGGTCTTGATCTTCCCATTCTTATCAGGATTCCTTCCTTAAAGGCAATATAAAAGATAAGTTATAAGCACAGACTCTACAATCTGAACGCGAGTTGTGAATTCTGTTTGCCATTACTAGCAGTGTTAGGAGAAGGTCGTCTGCTGAAACCTCTGTTGTGGCCCACTTTACTCATCTGCAACATGCATATAATGATGCTCCCCAACAGAGTTGTTATGAAGAGTAAAGGAGTTTAATGCTATAAAGTTCTTAGAACAGTGACTCACACAGGATAAGTTCCATGTGAGTTCTTAAAAAAATAAAAATTAACAGTTATAATGGTTAAACAAAATAGTCATAAAAACCATGTAACACAGTAACAGATTATAAGTTCTCAATATCATATCACCACAAAAATTAAAACTTTCTCAAACAAGAATCATCTTCTGTATAACTTTTGTACAGACACAACAGTTCCATGACATCCACAGAATTATTTCAGAAGATGCACTAGTGATAACAGAGCTCCTCATGAGCACCTACGTGTTTTAGAGTTTCAATCTTTGCTAGAAAGTCTGACCTTAAACTGAATGTGCTCATTGAATTTAAGTAGCTATGATCATTTGGAACATTTGTATAAATTTTGAAATACAGCATTCAAAAATCAGTACAAAAGTATCAGAATCCAACAACAAAACTATAATGAGATACTACTCCTCTTAGCCATTCTGGTAGGGTAAAAAGTTAACTGTTATCTACCTACCAGAATTCCTAAAATGAAAAAGATTGGTGATATTCCATTTCAATAATAATGCTACTGCTAGCAATATTAAAAAGTTTCTTCCTATTCTCACCAACGCTTGACATGAAGAAATTTATACTAATCCAATGAATCAGCTTAAATTTTCATTTCCTTATTTTTAGCATGATTATTTTTTTAAATTAATGGAAACTTTGGATATGTACTTCCAAAAATATGGTTTTTATATTCATTATCCAGTTTTTATAGAGTTATTGCTATTTTTAACTCTAACATGTATGGGTTATTTATATATTTTGAATATTGTTCTATTTTTAATATTTGCCACAAAGATTTACTCCCTACTTGAAAATGCCAGTTTAGTTTACTTATGAAAATTTTATTAAACAGAATACTTCTAATAACAGTATCAAATTTTTCTGTTTTGGCAATTATTGTCTTATTTTAAAATATTTTATATCATCAAATATTCTGATTCTTTTCAAATATATACATCTGTTTTACTTGTCTCTTGGTTTCTCCAATATTAATGTCACATAGTTTAAAGACCTATAGTGACACTTGTTATGTTCCATGTCATTGGTACATTAGAACAGTTGTACACAAAGTGGGATTTCCAGTGCAGCTACATCAGCTTTCAAGAAATTCAAATCCTTAAGCTCTTCCTCAAGTATACTGAGTCAGAAACTCTGTATTCTGGGATGAGACCCAGAAATTTACATTTGAACAATAGTTCCAGGTGATTGTATGCTCAAGTTGTGTCACAGAAGAGTGAGGAGCTAGAGCTCCAAACCTCTGTTTTTGTGTGTCTTTGAGAGAAAATTCAAAGTCAACCACGAAAGTCATGCAAGAGAGAACATTATTATAAGTGAAAGTATAGAAAGGGAAGTGAGACTCAAGCAAAGAACACCCTCAATAGAGAGTGAATGGTCTCCAAGAAGAGAATGAGGAAGGAAAAGATGCTCTTTCACACTTAAAGTTGTTTGAGATTTGCTTGAGAACTGGAGTTTACCCTCTGCCTTCTTTGACAGTCAGGTGTTCAACTCCTCCTTCCTGTTAAGCAGTGGAGTTTTTGACACTAGTTGGACGTGTCCAGAAATGTCACAGTAGCCATCCTATTCAGGGGGACTTCTATAAGTTGATGTTGTTCGTGTGGACACAGGGGTCAGTGGCATTGATACTGGTGATGAGAATCAGGACTGAGTCCCATTTCCCTGATGTTGAAGATCCAACACCAGAGAAGTTCAGAGGCAAGTGTAGAAAGCAAGTTTTATTTAAAAAATAGAAAAGAGAAAGATTTTCTGAAGAGAAGGGGCCCCAGGGCTGGGTGTCTAAGGAAGTGGGGGTGTCCTGCCCCTTTCACACATTTTAGATTTTCTTTGTTCTCATGTTCTCTCCTCCCTGTTATCTTGCCTGCGTGACTAGTAACCAAAAGGTGGAATGATCCAAGGGGCAAGGGCAAGAATGAAGTCACCCAGGGGTACAGGCAGGAAGGGCATAACCCAGGGGGCATTCTTTAACAACTCCTGCAACTCCCTGCATGGAGGCATAATCACTTGGAGGCAGGTAACCTTAGCAACAGGCTGGAGGAGGGGGAAAGGCTCTGGAGGTATTAACATTTTATTTCCTTTCCTTTTGAGCCAGCCCCATCTTCCAGATCAGACCCAATATTCATTACCTACACTGACTGTCCCTTTGTGCCCCCCACCACCAGCCTTAAAACTCCCTCTGCTGTAAGAGAAAATGGAGAAAGACTGCTCTGCTTTGAGCTGGGATAGGGGTGAGCAGCATGTGCACTGGTTGGCTGTCTGTTCTCCAGGGTCTCATAGATCACCCTGATCAGAAGGTCATGTGACCCAGAGTTCCAAAGCCCTTATAGACGTTCCCTTACTCTCTGGGTTCAAGCTGACTTATAGGGCAAGAGACAAATATTGGCTATTTTCTTCTTGGCCCTTTTATTTCCTTAACTTCAGTCTCCAAGTGGTGTTATTAAACATTCAGCAAGTCAATTTCAAGAGACTTAAAGTAAGAGTACTGGGTTTTATATTTAGCAGCTGGTGTTTTAGCACCTTAACTTTGTAAATTAATCAAATGTTTCCTCAACAAATACATTTATGATTAACCCCATTGATATTAAATCTAATTTATTCAGCATCAGCCATCAGTTTGTTGTTGAAGAAAAATCATAGAAGTAATGGATATTACATTCTAGAAACTTTATAGAAACCAACCCTCTGTTAATTGTCTGACCACCTAGAAAAACTTGTGGGTTAGTAACTTTAAAACCATCTTTATTCTTATCTGTTTGTAAATTGAATCCCCTTCTTTTTTAAGTCATGTGTACTAAAAGTTATTTGGATCAATTTCTCCTTTAAATTTTAAATTGCGAGTACTCATTTATGCCAATTTTGATGCCATGTACACGACATATGGACTAAAGCACATATGTAGACACAACAAGACAATATACAGGTATGTACACATATGTAAAGTGAACCAGACACAGAGATCTTTTAGCATTTGTAGGTAGATCTCCTTAGGTAGGAGTCAATGCTAAAGATGTTTATTAAAGCTCTATTAGATTTAACCTGTTAGAAATTAAAATAGAACTTATCAAACTTTCACATTATGACTTAAACATAGAGCAGGCTGCACATTTAGAAATGCTAGGTGTAAAGTTTAACCGTCATGGTGGATACTGAAGTCAAAGGTTCAGGTGACCACTCGTCTTTGAAGGCTATCAAATTTATTCCCAAAATCACCATACCTCTGTCCTACTCAAGAGTCTACAAAAGGAGATTTGTTCATGTATTTGAAAGCTAACCTTAAGAAACTAGTCTCTGAACAAAAACAGAGTATAAAAACCTCTATAGTTAGATAAATAAGACTGATCAGAAAAATATTTTATTATAGATGTGCCAGATCAAATGTGAATTCACAATAAAACCATGAGCTCAAAAATACAGAATTTTAAAAATAAGTGTTCTAAAAAAATTGCAGGCCATAATTACCCTAGTAAAGGAGAATGCCGAACTTCTATATCAGATTAGAGTTTACTTTTGGCTCAGATTAGCCTCAGTTCAGATATTGAAAGAATAAGGATCCCTGAAATCCTTAGGTAAAGATTCTCATGGTAAAGAAGATTTGTATATATGATATCATTCTATCTTCCCTCCCTGTGCTTTAGTGTTTAGGGATGAACTTATTAAGAAAGAAGCATGGTAGACTACAAGAGGAGGTAAGATAGCCAGCCATGTAGATCCCACAGTCTGCTTGGATTTGAAAGTGACAATTTTTTCTTTGGTTCCAAATGTGCAAGTCTTGCAGGCTCTACAGGCCTCTGCAATTTACATTCCAATTACAAGCCTTGGAGAGATAGGAATCTGGAAGAAGCCAAGGGAAGCTGCTGTTTTGAGCAAAACTTCAGGCATAGGGCATTTTAACCGTTTTTTCTTTTTTCATTTCCCCAGTTGGTAACTGGACCAGGTTTTGACACAGAAAATTATGAATTTATCATCTCCCATTACATTTGAGGATGAGGGTCCCCTCTGAAAAACATGAAACAAATGAATAAAAGAGATCAGAAGTATTGAGAAACTCTTTGACTGGAGAACTTCTACCTGATGTTGGAAACTTTAGCTCCTGGAGCCTCTAGTGGTTGACAGTTTCTGCCCCTTCTTCTATGCATGACCTCTAGATTTAACTACTGCATTACCAGTGTAGTCATAACCCATGTGCTTTTTCATAGGTGGCCATGAAAAAGATGCAAACAACTGGATTATCTACCTTTACCCTGGGACAACATGGGACCCCCTTTTGAAATGAATCTTGAGTCTCCCATTAGTTAATGAACTTTTCAGAGAGGGAATTTAGTCTTACTTAGAATGGGGGATCATTTTTGAGTCTAATTTACATTTTTGGCACAATTTGGGTTTTTAAAACCAGGTCTAAGAAGTCCTTGGGCTTGCACATAAGAACCTGGGACTAGGTCCTTCCTTTTCACGGAACAGGCTGAGGTATAGAATGGTATTAAGTGTGTATTTCCCTCCGATGGTCATGATTCTCTATCAGATAGAGAGTTGGTATTGTGAACGTGTTTGGCAGCAGAAGAACACTAGAAGTAAAGGTTAGAATAAAGAGTTTATAGGGCTGGGGTTGTGGTTCAGTAGTAGAGCTCCCACCTAGCATGAGTGAGGCCCTGGGTTCAATCTGTGGCACCACATAAAAATAAGATACAGGTATTGTGGACATCTGCAACTAAGCAGTATATATATATATATTTTTTAAAAAGTTCATGCTCCCTATGGGCCAAAGGAATCTTCAGAGAGTTGTGGGTATAAATCTCCCTGTTTGTAGTCACAGAAGTTCATGGAGCACACAGGAACACAGAAACAACAACAGGAATTCCTACAGGCTTTTAAAGTCTGTGAACAAAGCACACCTAGGCATTTCTATAGGAACTATACTGAGTGGAGTCCCTCTCTCAACCCTAGAGTCTGATGGGAGAGGAGAGGGGGACCCTCAGGGGGAGCAAGGGTGAGAGAGTGCAGTATGGCTCATCAGGAGGCTGCTTGTGTTAACTGGGGCTTTTGCTCAGTGTGCTTATCAACCAGTCGCTACAGGGTACCCCATAGGGGTGGTCAAGAGAGGAGGTGGGGAAGGAGGCTTTGATGTTCAATGGGGAGTGGCTCTAGCCAGAACCTCGCAGTTGTTCCAACCCTTTGTCTGTCTACACGCATCCAAAGACCAGGATTAGAGAAGTGCCCCAATCCTGGACAGGATAGTAAGAAATGACTTTTGCAGAACCCAACTTGCCTGACCCACACTGCAGGTGAGTGGGGGCCACCTAGGGTGTGAATCAGGTCACCAAGTCTTGTAGAATAGTGACTTGCACTAACTGCATTTAATCAATTGACAGGTGCCCATAATTGTCCTCCAGAAAGGGACAGAGACAGAGAGGCGCACCTCAGAAAGATGTGGGGTGCCTGTGAAGGAGCTTACCTTGGTGACGATCTCAGAGGGACCTCCAGAGATGAAACCAGTGATAAGAATCAGAGTTCCATTTTTCTGATGTTGAAGATTGTCCTTTTGCCTCCCAGCCTCAGATGGTGAGAAGTTACCTTAATGCACTTGTTGTACTAAAATAAATAAATAAATAAATAAATAAATAAATAAACTCCCTTATGAAATACATGAAGACACCTATGACCATTACTCCTAGCTTTGCCCTGACCTCAGAGGACTCTGTTGAGATTAGCCCCATTAATCTTTCTTGACATATTTTCCCAATTGACTCCTTTTGTTTCTATTTACTTATTCTCTAGGTCTCCACATCTGATAATTTTCTACAAATTATCTGCTACAAGATATTTACTCATTTGCCTTGAATGTAGTTTAAAGAAGACTATAAATACCTTAAAGAAAACCTGTGACCTTGCCATATATCTCACTGCTCATGATTATTTACTACCTAACATTTTCAGAACAATTTTCTTATAAATCTAAAACTATATAATCAGACAAAGTCAAGTGAAAGTGGAAAAGAATTATATATTCTTATGGCTTTGATAGATAAGAAAATAATTTTTTGAGCTGGGAGAAAAGACTTAAATATCTGAAGATTCAAAGTAAAATTTGAATCAAATAATATAGTAACCAGAGTGAGTAAAAAATCGTAGACACATGTGACACAAATAGTCATGGATTATATGGCGCTTCTTACTTTAAATCATGGAGTTCTTGTTACAGATTTTACATAAAGCTGCAATTCCTATCAGAGTGCAAACAATATTCAACCTTCATCTGTCTTCAAAGATTGTCTTTTAGAAACTTTTCCATGTTGAGAAAGCAATAGCAAAAAATATATACATAAGGAAGTTCTTCATATCATTTGTGATGATAAAAATCATTTGTATAGTGGATAAATCTAAGTTATGCTAAAAGTTTAGAATTAAGTATACAAATGCTGAAGAGAATAAAGCTTACAACATTAATATTTTGATTGAGAAATCTATGCAAAGATGGCATTTTATGTGTATCTAATGTTCATAAAATTTTTGGAAAAAAATTATATATTTTTATGGCTTTGATTGATTTAATTTTTGTTATGGATAGGTTTTCTAGAAAACAGTACTGAGGCATAATCTTTGGGGGGTAACACTGATGTAGGTTGCAATTTTAGAAAAAGATAAAAGGAAAGGGGAATGAGCAAGAAAATGGAGAAAATAAAAATAAAAGCTAATTGGTTTGACAGTTCTAAGAAGTCATGTGGAACCATCGACATCTCTCAGTATCCATAGGGAATTGGTACCAGTAAACCCATGGATATCAAAAATCTGTGGATGCTCATGTCTCAAATAAAATGGCATAGTATTTACTTACCCTAGGCACCTCTTTCTGTATACTTTAAATCATCTCTGGAGTACCTATAAAACCTAATATAATATAAAAGTTATATAAGGGAATAATAAGTTATATGAGGGAATAATAAGTAAAAGTCTGTGTAAGTTCAGTACAGATGCAAGTTTTATTTATTTAGGAAATAATAAGACAATGTCTGTGTAAGTTCAGTACAGATGCATTTTTTTATTTCAATTAGCATTGGCTGAATTCACGGATGTAGAATCCAAGGATACAAAGGATTGATAGTACTGTCTCCAACCCGACCATGAGGGAACTGGAAAGAAGAAGAATTTACCCTCAGGGTATTGTGTCCCATTGCCTAAGATGAACCCATCAGCCAGCAACTCCACTTGAGTTTTACTTGCATAGATTCTAGGAGTCTTTGTGGTATCTTCTGCCTTTGCTGCTACTGAAGAGTCTGCAGGCAGGAGGCCAGGGACTTTGTTCTGAGGGGAAGAACTGAGGGATGCCCGACTAGCCAGAGCAGTGGACTCCTCAATCTGGCAACATATTGACCTGGTTTCAGAGTTGCAGGAACAAGAAAATAAAACCAGAACCAAAACAAAACAAAAATCAGTTGCTAGATCTACTCAGGTCAGAGAGCCAAGCAAGTCTGCCAATGTAAGCTGACACTAAAATCCAGCATAAAGGCTATTAGAGTAATTAAATCAGTCTTGTGATTTCCAAAGTTCAAATGGGAACTAGCCTTCCTCAAATCCCCTTAACAATGAGTGTTAAAAGTTTTTGCATCATGAATGTACACATAATGTTCATATGCTTAAAGACCTTTACTTTAAAATTTAAACTTGTAAGATTTATTATTTAAAAAAAACTAAAAAATAAAATCCCTGTTAATTTAAAAACATATTTTGGTGTTTCTATTTGAAAGAAAAAAAGGGAAAAATTTCTTAAACCATACGTTTCATGTCCCACTCCATTTCTTCATTCCCATGCACAGTACGAGTTCTTAATAAAGTTTACATTTAGTATATCCATATCCTCAATCTCTTTCATGTCAGTATTCCCCAAACAATTTAAGCTTCTTTTTTCAAGATCAGTGATGATTTACAAGTTGTGGAATTCTTATTTATTTATTTATTTGTGGGGATTGAACCCAGAACTTCCTGCATGCTAGACAAGCATTCTACCACTCAACTATATCCTTTTCTACAAGTTGTCAAATTCTCTGGACAATTTTTTATCCTCATTTTATGTAGTAATCCTTTGATTCTTTAGCTCTAAGCTATAAAAAGTGACCAAGATGACTTTGGTTAAAAACACAGCCATAAGCATATTCATAAACTCAAAGTAAAGCTAAATAATTAGATCTCAAGAAAAAAAAATAAAACACAAAACCTTGAACCATGGATGATTGTGTGATATGGTTGGCAAAAACTAATAATGTTCTGCCGCCTACAATGTTAATAAAATAAATAAAATTTACTTCTAATGTTACTATTTCTAATCCATATGTTTCTCCAGCAGATTTTGAAATTCAAAAGGCAAAGTTGAATTGACCTAATTTGGTTCATGAAACCATGCTTGGTCTAGAGTGAGTGTTTGGCCAGCAACTTCTGCCAAGTCTGGTGGTATAGTTTGAATCTAGGAATGACCTTCAAAGAACTCATGTGTTAGGCAATACAACGAGGTTCAGAGGTGGAAAGGATTGGATTATGAGAGCTATAACCTCTTCAGTGGATGAATCCATTTGATGGATTAATAATTTGAATGGACTAGGACTGGGAACTGTAGGTATGTAGGGCAGGACTGTAGGAAGTAAGTCACAAAGGGTATGTTCTTGGACAGGTCTCATCCTCTCTCACTCTCTTTCTCTCTCTGCTTTCCTGTAGCTATTGCTGAACAGCATTCTTCTGCCATGTCCTTCTGCATTGATGTTCTGCCTTACTTCAAGACCAGATTAATGGAATTGACCAACAGTATACTGAAACCTCTGAAATTGTGATTCCAAAATAAAAATTTCCTCCTTTAAGTTGTTCTTGTCAAGTATTTTGCCCACGGTAGCACAAAGCTGACCAATACAACTGGTTACATAAAATTCAATCATCTTCAAAAAACGAACACAAACAACTGAGGTGCTATCTCCTAAAGAAGGTAATCACTGCTCAGTAGGGGAAAAACAAACAAACAAACAAACAAACTGGATGTGGTGGTGCACACATGCAATTCCAGAAACTTAGAGTCCAAGGCAGGAGGATTCCAAGTTCAAGGCCAGCCTCAGCAATTTAATGGGACCCTAAGCAATTCAGCCAGATCTTGTCTCAAAAAAATCAAAACCCAAAATCAAACTAACTAAAGCTAAAAAGGGTTTGAGATGTGACTCAGTGGTAAAGCGACCCTGGGTCAATCCCTGGCACCAAGAAGCAAAATAAAAAACTACAGTACTTGACCACCAATTCTGTCTTTTTTTCTCTCTCATTCCTCTCCTTCCCTTCTCTTTCTATTTCTTACTTCCATCTTTCTTTTCCTTCCTTCCTTCTTTCCTCACTTCTCTTTCTTCCCTTCTTTCTCAATTCCCCTGTGGTTACTTTTAGTTTGCTCTGTTGACTGCTTTTCTGCTTCCAGCAAGATACCAAATACAAGCCTCATGGTTGGTCCCCTCACTGAAACACTCTTTGGTAACTAAAATTTCTAAATCAGTAGAGTCAAATTTCTAAATCAGTAGATCCCAAATCGTGTAAATGGAAACCAATGACCAAAAAAATTTCACCAGGGTAAAATAATCATTGATATTAATACAGAGAAAAGCAACATTTTGATT
The DNA here is from genome assembly GCF_902686445.1 of Sciurus carolinensis. Classification (NCBI taxonomy): domain Eukaryota; kingdom Metazoa; phylum Chordata; class Mammalia; order Rodentia; family Sciuridae; genus Sciurus; species Sciurus carolinensis. Next base: position 97,209,485 of record NC_062224.1, read on the forward strand.
TTTGCTGGGAATCCTGCCTATGGAACAAATTGTACCATGTTTGTCCTTGATTTAGGATACCTGATTCTTCCATAAGGACGTTACTTCAGCCTGTCAACGTGTTACCACTTAGCTGATAGAATAATCAAGACTTATAAATCCGATTTCATTCTCTGAGGCTAGAGGTGAGACATGGTAATACAAATGAATTCCATGACTGTGAGTCTATTGCCACACATGATTTGCTCTAACAAAGATTTCTTAGCCAAGAGCAATGTTATGTGAAATACTACCATAATGAAAAAGGCATTATGGATGGTTATTTGTGCAAAAGTATTTCTGGTAGGAAAGGCAAATCCATATCCAGAGAAAGTGACTCCTCCGGTGAAAAAGAAATATTGCTCTTCCATGACAAAATTGACTGGCAGACCTTCCCCACATTTCCAATGCAATGACATCATCTTGGGAACCACTGGTAGTCTGAGTTTAGCAAGTGAATATCCTGGTTGATGAACTATTTAAAATCTCCATTCCCAATATCAGACTTTATAAGTTCATATAACAAGAAAAAGTCAACTGATATTGAGAGCACAATTTTTTTCACTTGAAAATTAAGATCTTATTTGTCTGCTTTTGGTCTTTAGTCATTATTCACGTTAAACCCAGCTTCACACTCTGTGTCCATATGGAGAAGTAAGATCATACCTCTTCCCTAGACCTACTTATACCACTTTTCCAAGTTTTTTTTTTTTCCTTTTAGTGCCCTGACTTCCATTTTTCAATTATTTCTCTATAAGCAAAATGAACCACAATATGCACTATCTCAATACCTAACTACTGTCACTTGGGGCCACCATGAACATATATACTACAGTTATTATTTTCAAGATGTACTAGCAAAATTATACACGAGCCTCTGTCAACAAGAGTTGATTTATTTATTTTTTTCTTTCTAAGTAACCCTGTTAGAGACAACACCTTATTATCTATAGATGCAAGACCAAAGAGAAGCAGCAATGTAGCCAGTGTACAGAGTCATGGACATCTGTATCACTCAGCCATATAAATTGCTGACCCATTCAGAATTCTCCCAGCCCAGAGTACATGTACCACTTCCATTTAATGATGGAATGCTCTGAGTGTGCTGACCAATCTTATGGAATATTGGATTCAATAGCACACAAGTCATCTGAGAGTCTCAGGCTTCATGGTAACTTGATGGCTAACAGTCAAGTTTTCAGTTTCTACTAAATATTCACTAGCCAGTCACAGGCTGTTTTGTAAAACAGTAGTAGTTATTTGCAGTGGATGACACATCATTTCAAAATCCTAAAGGATTACCTTGTATTTCCCGTACAGAGCCCTGTTTATATGCTCCTTATAGCACTCCTATTCTCAATAGGCAGTTCAGATTCCACTGGATGTGCTGTATCAGAGGGACCAAGTGGCAGGCCAGGTTTGTGGTGACCCACGTTTCTTGTAATGATACTGCTAGTTGGAGACAAATATGAAGGTAGAAAGCAAGAGAGATAAACTAATGTAGACAATAAATTCACTTCCAACCCTACCAAACATGGACAAAAAGGTAAACATTATGGAGACCAAATCTAGAGGAATAAATGGTGAATATCTAGCACATTAAAAAAATATTTATTATTTTTCACTAATGTTCCAGAATGGTGGTTCATTTCCAGTATCCATCATTGAGCCACTATAACAAATATTCTAACTTCATAGATTCTTCACTGAAGTGGACAAGAGTGTTTTTGAGAACATGGGTAATTCAGTTTACCCACCTAGACCTATGTTTCTTCTTTTGTATAATGATAAAACAGTAATAGTAATATTTCAAAAATATTTGGTTTCTTAAACAAAATAAGTTGGGGTGTAGCACAGTGATAGCACATGTTCTTAACATGCATGGGTTCAATCCCTGGCATCAAACCATAAAATAAAGTGAAATAAGATCAAGTACTTAACTCAGTACTGGGTGAAAGTACACATTTAAGAAATATTGTTGATATTTTAAGAGTAATATTTTTTGAGGAGTAAGTGGAAAAATGTTTGGACTTAAAAAAAAAAAATTAGCAATGGGAATTGAACCCAGGGGCACCTAACTACTGAACCACATCCCAGTCCTTTTTATTTTTAATTCTAAGACAGGGTATTGATAAGTTGCTTAAGACCTTGCTAAGTTGTTGAAGCTGGCTTTGAACTCATAGTCCTCTTGCCTGAGCCTTCTGAGACACTGGGTTTACAGACCATTGCCTGGCAGGATAATTTTGATGGTGGTAAATAGTGGAGATTTAGAAATTCTTGACTGAGGAATTTGGACTTTTTGATGCATACAACCAGTACTAAGTAAATAAGCAATATTTAAGCTTAATCTCTCTCATTGACCAGATGGTTGCAAATGGAATCCTTTGACAATTAATTCATGTTTGAAAATTATTCAGAGTAGGGAGAGCTTTCAGCTTGTCACAGTGCCAATTTTAAAATGATAAAATTAGCATTCTATTAGTATAAATACGAAAAGTACTGGACATGAAGTTTTTAAAAATTATTTATTTATTTTTACAGACTCCATTGATTCATTGTACACAAATGGGATACATCATTTTGTTTCTATGGTTGTACACTATGTAGGTTCATACCATTGGTGTAATCATACATGTACATAGGGTGATGATGTCTGCTCATTCCATCATTTTTATACCACCTCCCTCTCATTTCCTTCTACAAAATCTAAAATTCCTCCATTCTTCTCTCTCTCCCAACCTCCCTACCCCCATTATATATCATCATCCACTTATCAGGGAAAACAATCGGCCTTGGTTTTTGGGATTGGCTTATTTCACTTAGCATGATATTCTCCAGTTCCATCTATTTGTTTGCAAATGCCATAATATTAATCTTCTTTATGGTTGAATAATTTTCCCTTGTGTATATATACCACAGTTTCTTTATCCATTCCTATGTCAAATGGCATCTAGGTTGGTTCCACAATCTAGCTATTATGAATTGAGCTGCTATAAACATTGATGTGACCGTGTTACTGTAGTATACTAATTTTAGGGTCTTTGCGTATAAACCAAGGAGTGGGATAACTTGGTCAAAAGGTGGCTTCATTCCAAGTTTTTTGAGGATTCTCCACACTGCTTTCCATAGTGGTTGCACCAATTTGCAACTCCACCAGCAATGTAAAAGTGTGCCTTTTGCCCCACATCCACACCAACATTTATTATTGTTTGTGTTCTTGATAATAGCCATTCTAATTGGAGTGAGATGAAATCTTAGAGTTGTTTTAATTTGCATTTTTCTAGTTACTAGAGATGTTGAACACTTTTGCATATATTTATTAATCATCTGTATGTCTTCTTCTGTAAAGTGTCTGTCCAGTTCCTTGGCCCACTTATTGATTGAGTTCTTTGCATTTTTGCTGTAAAGTTTTTTAAGTTCTTTATAAATTTTGGAGATAAGTGCTCTGTCTGAAGTGCACGTGGAAAATATTTTCTCCCACTTTGTAGGCTCTCTTTTCATGTTGTTGATTGTATCCATTGCTGAGAAAAAGCTTTTACATTTGAATCCATTCCATTTATTGATTCTTGCTTTTATTTCTTGTGCTTTGGGAGCCTTGTTAAGGAAGTCTGATCCTAAGACAATATGATGAAGATTCAGGCCTACTTTGTTTTCTATTAGGTGCAGGGTGTCTGGTCTAATTCCTATGTCCTTGATCCAATTTGAGTTGAGTTTTGTGCAGGGTGAGAGAAATTTCATTTCATTTTACTACATTTGGATTTCCAGTTTTGCCAGCACCATTTGTGCAACAGGCTCTTTCCTTCATTGTATATTTTTGGCTCCTTTGTCTAGTATGAGGTAGCTGAATTTATGTGGGTTCATGTCTATGTCTTCTATTCTGTACCGTTGGTCTGCCTGTCTATTTTGGTGCCAATACCATGCCGTTTTTGTTACTATTGTTCTGTAGTATAGTTTAATGTCTGGTATTGTGATACCTCCTGCTTCACTTTTCCTGCTCAGGATTGTTTTGGCTCTTCGAGGTCTCTTATTCTTCCAGAAGAAGTTCATGATTGCTTTCTCTATTTCTATGAGGAATGCATTGGGATTTTAATTGGAATTGCATTGAATCTGTATGGTGCATTTGATAGAATGGCCATTTTGACAATGTTAATTCTGTCTATCCAAGAACATGGGAGATCTTTCCATCTTCTAAGGTTTTCTTCAATTTCTTTCTTTAAAGTTCTGTAGTTTTCATTGTAGAGGTCTTTTACCTCTTTTGTTAGATTGATTCCCAAGTATTTTATTTTATTTTTTTGAGACTATTGTGAATGAAGTGGTTTCTTAATTTCTTTTTCAGAGGATTTATCACTTATGAATAGAAATGCATTAGATTTATGCATATTGATTTTATATCCTGCTATTTTGCTGAATTCATTTATGAGGTCTAGAAGATTTCTGGTGGGGTTTTTGGATCCTCTAAATGCAGAATCATGTCATTGGCATATAGTGACAGCATGAGTTCTTCTTTTCCTATTCGTAACCCTTTAATTTCTTTGGTCTATCTAATTGCTCTGACTCATGTTTCAAGGATGATGTTGAATAGAAAAGGTGAAAGAGGACATCCCTGTCTTGTTCCAGCTTTAGAAGGAATGCTTTCAATTTTTCTCCATTAAGAATGATATTAAGAATATTGTAGTAACAGGAGGAATATTGAAAATGTCATCTGACTTCTTGCTGTCTACAATAATTACAATAATTATGCTGTAGAAAGAAGAAGATAAGGAACAAACCATTTACTATAGAGATGCCAAGTCTTGTAAGTTTTAAAATAAATTAGTAAAACTTTCCAAAAAAAATGATATTGGAAAAAAAATTAAAGAATGATATTGGCCATGGTCTTAATATAGATAGCCTTTACATTGTTGTGGTATGGTTCTACTATTCCTATTTTTTCTAGTGTTTTAAGCATGAAAGGGTGCTGTATTTTATCAAAAACTTTCTCAGAAACTATTGAAATATTCATATTATTCTTAACTTTAAGTCTATTGATGTGATGAATTACATTTATTGAGTTCCAGATGTTGAACCAACCTTGCATCTCTGGGATAAACCCCACTTGATCATGGTACACTATCTTTTTAATATTTTTTGTATGCCATTTGCCAGTAATTTTTAAGGATTTTTGCATCTATGTTCATCAGGGATATTGGTCTAAAATTTTCTTTCATTGATGAGTCTTTGGTTTTGGTATCAGAGTGATACTAGTTTCATAGAATGAGTTTGGAAGGGTTCCCTCCTTTTCTATTTCCTGGAATACTTTGAGGAGTATTGGTATTAGTTCTTCTTTAAAGGTATTGTAGAATTCAGCTGAGAATCCATCTGGTCCTGGGCTTTTCTTGGTTGGTAGGCTTCTATTTCAGTGCTTGAAATTGATCTGGTTAAATTGTGTACATCTTCCTGATTGAGTTTGGGAGGTTCATATGTCTCTAAAAATTTGTCAATGTCTTTGATATTTTCTATTTTGTTGGAGTATAGATTTTCAAAGTAGCTTCTAATTATGTTATATATTTCAATGGTGTCTATTGTGATCTTTCCTTTTTCATCACGAATACTCATAATTTAAGTGTACTTTCTCCTTCTCTTCATTAGTGTGGCTAAGGGTTTATTGATTTTGTTTACTTTTTCAAAGAGCCAACTTTTTGTTTTGTCAATTTTTTGAATTGTTTCTCCTGCTTCAATTTAATTGATTTCAGCTCTGATTTTAATTATTTCCTATCTTCTACTATTTTTGGTGTTGATCTGTTCTTCTTTTTCTAGGGCTTTGAGATGTAATATTAGGTCATTTAGTTGTTGACTTTTTATTTTTTTAAAGTGTGAGCTCAATGCAATGAACTTTCCTCTTAGTACTGCTTTCAGTGTGTCCCAGAGATTTTGATATGATATGTCATTGTTCTCATTTACCTCTAAGAATTTTTTATTTCTTCTCTAATGTCTTCTGTTTCATTGCATCATTCAATAGCATATTATTTAGTCTCCAGGTGTAAGAGTAGTTTTTGTTGTTGTTGTTGTTATTTTTAGCATTGATTTCTAATTGCATTCCTTTATGGTCTGATAGGATACAAGGTAGTATCTCTGTTTTTTTGTATTTACTAATGGTTTCTTTGTGGCATAGCATATGGTCTATTTTGAAGAAGGATACATGAGTCACTAAGAAGAAACTATTTAGCTCAATGATGGATGAAATATTCTGTAAATGTCCATTAAGTTTATATCATTGATTGTATTATTTAGTTCTATGGTTTCTTTGTTCAGTTTTTGTTTGGAGGATCTATCCAGTGGTGAGAGTGGTGTGTTAAAGTCCCCCACTATTATTGTGGTTTGGTCTATTTGATTCTTAATATTGAGAAGGGCTTGTTTAATGTACACAAATGCTCCATTGTTTGGGACATAAATATTTAAAATCATGTGTCTTGCTGGTTTATGCTTCCCTTGTGCAGTATGAAATGTCCTTTATCCTTTGTGACTAACTTAGGTTTGAAGTCAACTTTATCTGATGTGAGGATGGAGACCCCTGCTTTTATACTGAGTCCATGTGCATGGTACATTTTCCCCCATCCTTTCACCTTTTTTCTATGTGAAGAATCTCTTGAAGGCAGCATATTGTTGGGTCTTTCTTTTTAATTCAATCTGCCAGTCTGTGTCTTTTGATTATTGAGTTTAGGTCACTAACATTCAGGGTTATTATTGTGATATGATTTGCATTTCTGGTCATCTTGGCTTATTTTTGGTTTTTTAACTTATCTTGGTTTCTCTTTTGATTGACTTTTCCTTTAGGGTAGTTCTTCCCTTTGTTGACTTGTATTGTTGTTTTTCACTTCCTCCTTATGAAATATTTTGTTGAGAATGTTCTTTAGGGCAGGCTTTCTATTTGTAAATTCTTTTAACTTTTGTTTATTATGGAAAGATTTTGTTTCATCATCAATCTTAAGGTTAGTTTTGCTGGGTATAGGATTCTTGGTTGGCATCTGTGCTCTTTCAGAGCTTGACATATACTGTTCAGGGCCCTTCTTGCTTTTAGGGTCTGGGTTGAGACACGTGTCTCTCATAGCTTTTAAAATCCTATCTTTATTTTGTATGCAAGTTATTTTCCTTATAATGTGCCTTGGTGTAGATCTGTTGTAATTTTGTTCACCTGGTGTTCTGTAAGCCTCTTGTATTTGATTTTCCATTTCATTTTTCAGGTTTGGGAAATTTTCTGATATTATTTCATTGACAGTTTGTTCATTCCTTTGGTTTGTATCTCTGTGCCTTCCTCAACCCCAATAATTCTTAAATTTGGTCTTTCCATGATATTGCATAATTCTTGAAGGTTCTGTTCATAATTTCTTAACATCTTCTCAGTTCGTTCAACTTTATTTTCAAGATTAAATATTTTGTCTTCATTATCTGAGATTCTATCTTCCACAAGTTCTATTCTGTTCGTGATGCTTTCTATTGAATTTTTTATTTGGCTTATTGTTTCTTTCATTTCAAGTATTTCTGTTTGTTTGTTTTTCAGAATCTCTATCTCTTTGTTGAAGTGTTCTTTTGCTTCCTGCATCTGCTCTTTTAACTTTTACTGGAATGATCATGCATTGCCTGCATTTGCTCTCTTATTTCATCTTTTGCTTCACAGATCATTTAATTATGCAGATTCTAAACTCTTTTTCTGTCATTTGTACTGCCATGCTGTCATTGGATTCTATCAAAATAGCATCTTAGTTCGCTAGGGACTCTTTCTTCCCCTGTTTTTTCATATTTTTTCTATATATTCCCCTCTAGCAGTGAAGATCTGAGGTTGAAGTTTCCCCCTTGCAGTCTTATTGTGACCTGCAATTTTTCAGTACCTCTCCTTCAAGGGGGAGATTAATATTAGCAGCACCCAATACAAAGAAAACACAGCCCTGAACCAGATAGCCCCTATAAAGACCTTGGCATTTTTGCAATAAACAGGATGAGTTTGATTACTATTTACCGTATTTCTAGTGGTGAACAAAGAGAATGGGGAAGGGTGTAGGATGTAAGTGAGTAAATAGAGGTACCTGTCAAAGAGTCTCCAGTCTGCAGTAGGTGTCTCAGGAATGAGCAGCCCAGCCAATGATGGTGGCCACGCCCTCAGGAATAATTCAAAATTATTCCAAAGAAGCTGGGAACCTGCTGCATGAGAACATGGAGTCAGTGCAGGGGGGCGGGGCAGGCATAGTGTCTGGTGTCTGGTGTCCTTCTGCAGTCCAGTCACTCTTATTTTGAAACTTACCAAGGAGTTTTATAGTAGTAAATCCTTAGGCTGATGGAATAGTAGGAAATAACCACAAGTCAGAAAGATTCTTCATTCAGTAGACAAGTGTTTTCAGAGTATACCAATTTGGAGGTTCCTGTTATTTCACCGTAACTCAGACCAGAATATAATTTACTTCCATGCTCACAGCATGTATCCTTGAATGTGCAAAATAACATGTTCCCAAGGGAAGTGCAGAATAAGAAAAACATTCTTACACAAAAATCAGAAGTGATCACTTTGTAGATTCTATAGTAAATATTTCAGCTTTATATGGGACGGTATCATAACTGTTTAGAATCCAAATATCTAGCACTTTAGAAATACTCCAGATGAAGATTTTCCCACTGACATGTAAATTTTGAGCCATTTCAAATGCAGAGACTTGGAATTTTCTAAAAGTAATGTAATACATATTGATCAATACAAAGATAAGGAAATCTAAGGAATATAAACAGATAAAATTGAACCATGAGAATAAAAACATGCAACACAATATTATTTTGCTTCTTGGTTAAATGTGTTCCCAATGCACTAAAAACCAAGATTGTCTACTTACCTTGAGATGATATATATGCAAAAGTTACATGGGTGGACATCGGAAAAGTAAACAAATTATTTAAACCTATTGTTGCAGAATAATATAGAGAAGGCAAGATACCATTCTCTGGATACTCAAAATATTCCATTACTCCCAAAAGTTCAAGAACTGGATTATGATTTAGGTAAAAGATGTCCTCCAAATGCTCATGTGTGAGACAATGCATGAACATTCAGAGGTGAAATGATTTAGTTATGAAATCCTTAACCCAACCAGTGAATTCATCTTCTAATAGGGGTGAAAAGAGAAGTAACTAAAGTCAGGTTGGATGTGACTGAACGAGGTGGGTCATTGGGGGGTGTGCCTTTGTGTTATATAGTTTGCATCTGTTGTGTGGTTCTCTCTCTGTGTCCTAGTAATATCTTAAGCTATTTCCTTCTGCCACACAATTCCACCATGATGTTCCTTACCTGCTATCCCGAAGAGTGGACCCAGCAGTTCCAGACCTCTGAAACTGTGAGGACCAAATAAACTTTTCCTCTTCTAATAGTTCTTGTAAGGTCTTTGAGTCACAGCAGCAGAAAAGCTAACTAAACAAACTGCTATACAAGCATTATTTGTAACTATGAATATATGAATATATAGTTCATACTGGTAAAGTGCTAGCAGTTTTTTTTTTCTTTTTACATAAACTTGTAAGTTTTCATGAATTTAAGGAATACTCTAGGAAATTTTATTGGTTAAAACTTACAAATACAATGTTTTTTTAAATCACAAGCTTACTCAAAGTTTATGAAGTCATCTAAAATGTATCAAAAATAAAATTTCAATCAAACCATAAAACTTACAGAAATGCTGCATGCATTAATGACATGATTCATTCACATTGATAATGCATGAATAAAATGTGTCAGGAAAGCAATATTGAAACAAAGGGAAAAAAATCCTGGAAAAATTAAGTTCAAGGATGCTATGTTGTGATTAAAATTACACATATTTAAATAATGAAAAAGTCAGTGACTATGTGAGAAATAAATTTGTTCTGATCATCAAGGCAAAAAAATCTGTAATTTGGAAAATCCTAACTTATGATAATATATTTGCTTTACTATTACTTCTAAAAATGTATTAAAGTCCTGGAAGGAGATATTGCACTGAAGAATACCACAATTTTGAGATCTTACAAAAACAATGGCCAATTTGCATTTTGGCACAGATTGCAGAAGATTAAACCAAACTCATCATCCTCTTTATCACAAATACAGTAATATTATGTAACTGGTCTATGTAAGAAAATATAATGAATCCATGTGATCATATAATTCAGATGTTTTCAACTTGCCATGTGACAGAAACACAAATGGAATTTGAATATGAAGAAAAGGAGACACTGGTTAGGTTACTTCTTCCATCTGTAAGAAGGATTGCACCTAAATAAAAAGGATTCAAGAATTTAAACAGATAGAGAACTGGTTTTCAAACTTTCTTTTCTGTGGTGTTTTGCAGAGGCCAAGTATTTATTACCTCTTTTCTTGGTCAAAGTACTGAATCAATTGAGAATAAGTCCTGACAGTCAGCATTATTAGTAATAATGGTAAATTGAAAAATATGCCTTTTGTAGCACAGCCAGTGGTCTTTCTAAGTGAAGCACTGATTGTGATAGAGTCAGTCATAGGCCATGATGGTGCAGTTATTTTCATGCCTCTTGCATGCTGCTCCATTACAAAAGTAAGAAGTGGTTGAACAGAATATGTCCAATTTAATCTTCCCAAATGCATCAGTGGGGTGAGTCATTCTCCCTGTGTAATAGAGTAGAAGGCTCTTGATTTACATTGAGTTTCTCTTGCCAAATGAGAAGAATTAAGAGTTAGAAATGTGCTTCCCCAGCATGTAATATTCTGCCTTTTTTTTTTCTTTCTCTCTCCCTTTCTTTCTCTCTTTATCTCCTTCTTCCTTCCTCCCTCCTTCCCTCCTTCTCTCCCTTCCTTCCTTTCTTTATTTTTATCCCCCCACTTTCTTTTATCCAGTACCAAAGTGATCCCAGGGATGCTCTCCCACTCTGGGAACTACATCTCCAGGACTTTTTGTTTTTATTTTGTGATAGATTCTCCCACTAAATTGCAAATGCTGGCTTAGAACTTAGAATTCCCCTGACTCAGCCTCCCCATCACTGGGATTACAGGCTGTGTCATCATGCCCAACTCATTTCTAAACGTTCTGCATACTCTCTGATAATCAGCAGGTGATGGAGGAGTGTAACAATGGTCCGCACTCTACTCACAATCTCAAACCTCAGTGAAAAAAGAAGAAAGGAAAGTACAACACAGATCATTCAGCTTTATTCTCCAATTTAAAATTTTGATTGAAAAATTTTTATTGGGTCCAAGATTTATTCCTTGGGAACTCACTGTGTACACTTCAGTGAGATAATTGTCGTTGGTTTAGACTGGTATTGTGTTTATTCCTGAGAGTAGTGAAGCAGAATATCTTTATAGGATGAGATATGGAAAGTATCACATCTGAGTACACAGTATAATGGCCTTCAAAAATCTCTTTAGTTTACCTTTCATCCATTCAACAAATATTTATTGGGTCCTATGCCATGTAATATTTATTTGCATTTCACCCTCAGTGTAGATGCCAAAAATATCTGAATGTGCAGACTTTACTTAACATCCTATATACTCTGTATCTTAATCATTCATGCCCTTCCAGCTGAGTGTAATCAATGTATTTACCAAGTAAATTCTACTGAACCCAGTCAATATTGATCTTTAAACTTTTGTCCATTCCAGATTCTATCATTTCCCAAACAAACAAAAAATCCACCATAGGACTATTAATAAATTCTCTCTTTTCCTCCTCATATTCCTCTTTGTCTCCTTTATTTTAATTGCATTGAACAAGTATAGTCTGAACTCTCTTTGAATTTATCAATGACCAACATTCGACATGTTTTCTGATCTTCAGGAAAAGGTACATGATCTGTGCCTGGTTCACACTACTTTGAAAACCCATTGTAAGATAATGCAAAGAACTCAGAAAAAAATAGAATAATCATTTAAGCATTCTCCTCACATTATCCACATACATTCATGACAAGTCAAGAAATACTTACCTATGGAAAGATAGCAATAAGAGATATATTTTAATCAATTAGTTCAAAATTCAGAAATGGTGGTAAAATTATTTCTTGTGGTCATTTTTACGACTTTATTATATCATGGTAAAAACAATTTATACAACAATGCAAAGAAAGAAGATTTATACACGCACTTGAAAGTTATTTATTGGATATGTATTCTATACTAAGCCTGTGTGCAGATACCAAAGACATTCAAGTATACAAGATAATTCAAGATGATTCCTTATGGAGCACATATTCTGGTATAGAAAAATAGACAATGATGAAGAGGAGAATTTCAGATATTTTTAAGAGTTATGAAGCAAAGTAGTTTGTAAGTGTATGGGAGTTCCTAAATAGGAGTGTAGATGAAATTTTTGTTAGGTCAAAATAAGGAATATACTTGTATGTCATTCTATGAGTGGTTAGAAAGTACTTAATGATAATAATAATAAAGTAATTTGATGTGATTGTTTATTCTTTGTTCTGAAGTTGTCTTTGTCTGAAAGATGTAGTCATTCCATCATTCTTTTGAATGTATTTATTATATTCTGTTATTTTCATCATTTTACTTTTAATCTACAAATATTATATCCAGAGTGAGTTTCTTATAAGCAAAATACAGTTATAAGTTTTGATATTTTCTGATAATGCCTTTTACTTGATGTGCTTAGACTTGGAATGAGATTAGACTTCTAATATAAATTTTTTAAAGAAATTATTAATATTTTATTGCAGGCTCTAAATCTGTGATTTTTTTGTTTTATTTTGTTTCTATTTGTTCTCTCTGGGTGCTTTAGTTTCAGTTTTTTTTTTTTTTTTTTAGTTTCTCTTTTTCCATTTATCTGCTTTCTTTGGGATTACTTCAACCTACTTCATTTAAATCAATCAACTGTATTTTATTGTATTTCTTTATATAGTTTTATTTTTAGCATTTGTTTTAATGATTAAAATTTGCATAAGTAATTTTCCAAAGTTTACTTAGAATCAACATTTGCAACTTCGAGTGGAATATAGAAGCCTTATCACTATATACATGCATTTACTTTTCCTGCTTTAAGTTATCCTTGTCTTTTATGTTACATTTACCTATATTTTAACCCCAATGTTAAAATATTTGCAATTTAAACAATGTTACAATATTTACTTTCAGGCATCTTACATATTTAACGAACTCCAGAAAAGAGAATTGTTTATTACATGTTCCCCAGACATTTACCATTGTGTCCTTTCATATTGCATTCTGAATCTTTTACCTTTCCATATAGAAACTAGAATAACTGCATCAAAACTATACCATTTTATATAAAAGGATTAAGCATCAATAGCTTTTAATATGTATAAGGGCTCCAGAGACCAAGCATAGACAAATACTGAGGAGTGACTGTAACTGCTTCTAAAATCTCTGTCACATATTTTTGGCATCTGTGCCATTTCAGTGTTGACAAATATTGATGGAGTTTTCAACACAAGTTGGGATTTTTTCCGATTCTCCATATTCCAAGTAATTGTAGATTATATCTTGAAATTTTTTATAAAATGCTATGAGACTTTGGTTCTTAGTTAAACCACACGGAAAAATAATATTTCTGTACCATCAAGCCATTTACTCAGATGAATTCAACCTGCAAGTTCTGGCCAGTCCTTTCTGCATCATGGTTGCAATACCAGTTGTACTTTCAAAGTCTTTGCCATGCTGTTTGAATGTGGCCTACATGTGAGGTATGCAGTAGGCAGTATGGGACCTGGGCAAGGTTAGAGATTTTAGATCATTTAAAAATTTCTTTGTATTATTGTTTAGTATCAGATTCATGCCTGGAGCTGGAGATGAGCCCAGGAGTTTGTAGCTCATAGCTCATATAGTTCATAGCTCACACAGCCTCTTGGCACTTTCTTATTCCCTGAAGCTCTCCTTTCCAGTTCTTTGTCTAAGAAGCTCAGGCTTTATTTAACCTGTTCTGCCTTCCTGCTATTGCATTTCTGTCCAGAGCTCAGATGCAGGATGCTTATAAGAGAAAAAGCAATGGGTTTTGCACTATTCCTTTGGAACTCCCCTACCTGCAGTCAGAGAGGAAGAAGGAAACCTCTTCAGAATTTTAGGCATTTATAGAACCTTGTCACCTCCATTGTCAACCACAGAGTCCCCTCTCCCATTCCTTAAGCTACAAATAGAGTTCCTCCTGTATTTCTCTGTGGTCATACTGATGACCACTTGTGATTTTAGTTGATCTTGTCCAGAGAAGAAAATCCTTTAGTAGTAAGATGCTTGGTAATTCCTCCAATTCTGACCTTCCTCTACAATTAGGCTGCTACTATTTACTTTTCAAAATTCTCAAACATCTGCGTAATATATTTTTCTCAGGTTTCAGAGTAGCATTCTGTGGGATAGAGGATATGTTGTGTCTACTCTTGCTTATCCACAAGTACTGATTATTTATGCATTTAAATGATGGTTTTGGCTACCGGGGTGAGAAAAGATTAAAGGCAAGACTGGAAGTAAACAAGCTATTGAAGTGTTTGAGATAAGAGATATTTGTAACTTGAAGTACCATAGGAGTAATAAATATAGAAAAAAGAAGATGTATCTTAGATATATTTGGACTTGCTAGAAGTTGGAGTTGATAGAATGTGATGAGATGAAGTAAATTTAAGAGAAGAAAATAATCAAGTTTCTAAGCTTGGAAATAAAGTAATAGCATTGCCACATACTGAGATTGGGAAGATTAGAAAAAACAGTGGAAAAAATTTAGAGGTAGACCAGAGTATAATTAGAAGAATGAGAAGAATGGGATAGTTTTGATTATACAAATATAAGCATTATGAGGGAGGAAAAGCTGAATACACTGGATGATTACAAAAATAGGGACAATGAAGAAAATATTTTTAATTAATAAACAGATTGAAGATTAGTATTAGTATTATTAGTATTCTAATAATTTTACTAACATTGAGTGATTTAATACTCAGAGAAAACCTATGAAGAAAACATTGTTTTTATTCTTACTTTGCAGATGAAGGAACTAATGCATTTAAAAGTGTTGCCCAAGGTCATAACAACGAGTGACTAGGGGAAGTGGGATAATCTGACATGAGAGTTCTTATTCTTAGTATTATTGTATACCCAATCTCCAATTTAAAAATAATTTGAGAATGATGGAAAGCAGACTTATTTAATAAATCATTAAACCTAAGTTATAAAAGGAGATTAGTACTATCAGGAAGCTGGGGACCAAGTGTATTAAAATTTTGAATATTTGTTTTTCTCAAAAAGTCAGTAAGAATCTCTTGTATTTTCTTTACCAAAGAAGTTCTATAATTAACAATAGTTTTGGAAATTATTGCTAATGCAGCGTGAAAGTGTAACATGTTCTAGAGGAGAAAAGCTAAAGAATAAAATGGTGCACTTGGAATCAATAGAGAAATTATAAGTGCATATACATGGGGATTATCAATAGTTGGGTGATAATAGAAATGAAAATAATGGGTCATTATCAGAAATATTTTGAGTGAAAATTAATGATTAATAGGCATTTTGAATTTGAAAGGGAAGAAAATATTCTGGCTATGTTGGTTTGGAAGAGATTTGGAAATAGTCAAGGGTATGTTATCTGCATACTCTGGAATATTAATAGCAGAACCCATATATGAGTTTGAGATGGTTAGAATATATAAACATCATTTCCAAAACTGCAATATTAAGAAAAGAGGAAGAAAATGGTATGTGTTTCTAGAAAAGCTGTTATTTGGGGTTAGAGATTACTATTTATCATCATACTATGCAGATTCAATGTAATTTGTAAGTGAAAAAACTTTTGGCAATTTAAAGATACTTTTCAAAATATATTTTCAACATTTTAATGTTCTCTGATTGCATTTGGGAGGAATTATTTACATCCCTTACAATATTTAAAAATTTTTCTCTGTAATTAGTTCTTAAGTGATCTGAATCACTTCCTTAGAACTAAGAACTTCAAATTGTAGTTTTAAAAGATACTAAGAATTCAATAATGGAAAATCAAGCACTGTGTGTCTTTTTTCTCTTTTATATTTCAAGTCTTTCGAAGTTCTTATTCTTTTCTATAGAAGATAGATAAGTGAATATTTGAGTAGTTATACTCATTTTATGATAAGGGTAATAATGTTGGTTAAATGTTAGTTCCTTAAAATATTAATTCCATTAAATATACCTGCCACAATACTTATAAAATGTCATGCTTAAATTCTAGATGCTGAATTCCCTTCTATAGTATAAAAATAAAAATTCTGCACCAGGAGAAAAGGATTTAATGAAATGTCTATTTTAAGCATATCTAAATTCAGTTTTCAAATGTGTTAAGATCACTGTGCAAAGTACTGATGGTAGGATTTAGCAATAAATAGTGATTTCTTCTCTTTTTGTTTAGAATTTCTTAACCTCAAGGGAAATACTGAGATTATATTTACACAAAAAAGAACTAGACTGCCAATACTAAATTGGATTTGTAGAGTTGAACATGAGAACATAAAATATTTTTGCATATAAAAAATTTTCATATTCTCAGTTAAAAAACTTTGCTTGTATGTACTAAGTGTAAAGAAGATAAGAAATCACACACATACTATATATATGTGTGTGTGTATATATGTTTATGTTTGTATATATATAAATCTTGAAATTAGAAACAGACTTTTGCTGATAAAACTCATGGATCTCATTGATAGTAATCATAAACATGCATAATATTTTGGATGATAAAAATGAACCATAAGCATTACAATATGAACTACAAATCCACAAAATGTCAACACTAAAAATTGCTTTTTTGCAGAAGAAACTCATATATCAATTTACAAAACCCATTTACTGATTTAAGAATACTTACATGTTACCCAAAATAGGAAATAAAGTAATTGTTTATTTTTAATTAGATTTCCTAAAAAATAGCTTGCAAATAATCACTTTAGATAGACATACATGGAAATCTGAAACTTAAATTTCCTTCACTGATAATTATTTATGCTTATATTTGCAAACTTAGAAAACTTTAAGGGCTGCTATAATATAAAAAGTATCAGTGAATTTTCATTATTGCTTTTTGAATATCTAAGTTATTTTATAAAGCTAAGAAATATAAGAATTTCTGGATGATACAAATAAATTATATGAATTCAACAGTTTTGGTGTGATGTCAAATCAATGTCATATGTATAATTTCTTTTTAAGATTGGATTTTTTTGTTTTTGTTTTATGTAGACCAGTCTAGATTTCTTTTGACTGAAGGGCAATACATTTACTTTCTACTTTTATTTATTTATTTTTTTTTCACATAGATCTTTATTGTTTTGGGAGCTCAAATAGAAATAAATTCCTCATTCTTGTCCCAAGATTTAGGTTCATGCATTTGATATATTTGACATCTTTATATTACAGAAGCCACACTTTTGGATCTCATTCCTATGTGGTAATGAAGGTTCCAAGGTCTCCCTAAAGACAGTGACACTATACATACTCCTATTCTTTCCATTTCTCTTTTAAAAACTACAGACATTAACAATAACAGGAAAGCCATTAAGATGGAATTACAAAAAATAACTCAAATTCCAAAAAGAATCTGGTTGACACCTGGGTATCTAAGCACAGGAAGGTTTGACACAGATATCTTTGTCCTAATATCTCTTTTAGGACAATCATTCTTCGAATTTGGTATGATTTCCTGCCTAACAACTGACAAATCTGTTGGAAACCCTTTTTATCAGGCTAAATCTATAACTAAAGACACTGAGCTATCATACTCATACATTAATGAAAATATTTGAAAACAATAAAAGCAGTTTTGCCCATGGATCAGGCCTGGAATAGAGAATTATATGTCAGATATAATGTGTTTGTTGGGTGGTTAGACGGATGGATGGTTAGTGTTGAATGAATGAATGTATAAAACAATAACAATGATAAGACTGAGCTCTGCACATACAGAAACTCAGCAAAGCATACAAAAGCCAAGACACCTTGTAAATATAATATTTTCCCTCTTTTTTTAGATAATTTTAAGTAGAAATATCATCCTCTCTACTACCACATATGTTTTTGTATCCAGGGATTATATTTCATCTTTTTAAAGGCAAATTCAAATGCTTTCTGAAATCAGTGTCTTTTCATGCTGCAGCTAATTGAGTGCAGCATGTACTAAGAAATTCAGTTGCAAATGTTTGAAAAATGCCTTTGCATGAATTGAGATAGGGTCTCTTAAAATTTATTTTACTACTAAATTGGGCAGTGTTTTTGTCTATCATAACATTCAACTGAATATAAGGCCATAAAAGATATTTAAATTACAGATATTTGAGCGACTGCTTCTTATTAAAGAGAGATAAATACAGATCATTCTAGAATACTTAAAGAACCACTTAATGTCTTAATTGCAACTTAAACTGGATTACATTATTTTAGTTATGAAGAACACTTCAAAATTAGGAAAACTGATTTTAATAAAATAAGAACTTCATTTATTGTCCTTTCCTAAATCTACTTTTTAAAAAGGGGAAATAGGGACTGCTCTATTCATAAAGGTATCAGTCATATTTATAGGTGTGAGTTCACTAAACTACGCAATTTCAATTAAAATGTTAAATTTAAAGAACACGATGCTCCAAAGAGTTACCAATAATCACTTAGCATTATATGTTTTTTATTTGTAATAAAATAATTTGTATAGAAATAATTGTTCTCATGTATAATTATTATCTTTAAGGCTGAGGTATGCTCAATTTTCATTACATTAATTATTATTCATATTAATCAGGAAAACCCTCTAATTACCTTCCAAGTAAATATATGTATTGTGCATAGACAAATGTACCTGTATGTAAACCTATGTAGCACAGATTCAAATACATATTTAAAGAATCTTGAACTATGGGAGTATCATAATTGAACATCAGTTTATAATATGCTTCTTTAGACTTGCATGTTAAAAATGTATACATGATATTTACATTTTTAATCCAGCCCTTTAAGGTCTTTTTAAAATACAACCTAACTGAGCTATGCCCCTAAGCACCAAACCTGACATCTACTCTTGGGGCAGGCAAGGCAGGGGAGAGAAGTGTTTTCTGAATTCTAACTCAACAATGAAACTGAGTGGTTGAATTGGTACAGGGATGTTGGTAGTGGTCCTCACTTAGGAGGTGGGACCCTTCCAGAAAATACTCTATGCTTGATAAACACCAACTTGTTGGGTTTTACCTCCTATCATTTCAAAGATGCAAGGATACAAGATGAGGTGGAAATGATTCCTATTTGGACCTGGTATGAGACAGGTAGAGTGACTTCCTTGGCATGCAGGAGACCCTGGGTTCAATCCTCAGCACTAGAAAAAGAAATGAGAGAGAGAGAGGGGAGAGAGAGAGAGAGAGAGAGAGAGAGAGAGAGAGAGAGAGAGAGAGAGAGAGAGAAATGAGGTGCTTCACTCATTCTTCTTTTAAGACATAAAATACAATGGGAGAATTCCCCATGGTTTTATTTCAATTTACAGGAAAGATAAAGGAAATTATTTTCAAAATATTTTTTCTTAATTGATAGGCACAAATTTCTTTAATTATTCAATAGGAATAGTCTTAATTGCATATATTTTCAAAGAACAAGCTTGCCTTTTTTGCCAAAATAAAATTCCAAATATTACAGATGTTGTAAAGTAACTGAACATTCTCTCAACATACTATTTATATCAGGTATTTTGCAGGTGCACTATTGAATTTATTTTATTTCTTTTTAAATGAGGACTCTGTGAGGATGAAGTACACTTCAAGTGTAATTTGTTAAATGAAACCTTTCTAAGGTGAGGGCACTGCTCCTGGGGTGCTACTGAATAGAAACAGCATGGCAGCTGCCCTTTCTTTGCCATAGTAATAACAGGACTCTTTACTCTCAAGAGTGACACTGGGATGATTGACAAGGAGCTCTGGGGAAATGCCTCAGAGGGACTACCTTTGCTATATGAATCTCAGCAAAGGGACACAGTGCTTCTGGCATTATCGTAATCATTATCCAATAATTCTTGACTATTTAGATAAAGTATTTATTGAGTTAGAATTGTTTCCTTCTAAAAAATATAACTGTCAATAAATTGAGTAAAGGGAAGAATTTCAGAAAAATATTGTATCATTAGAAAAATTATAATTCCAAACTAAATTTTATTTATGATTTAGTTTAAAATGTTTGAATATGGTAAAAAAAAGGTAATTTGGGGAGATCACAAAAGGGGATTTATTAAGGGTTAAACATTTTACTTAGTAGTGTTCATAAAATAAATACCATTTACTAAGTTTTGGTATGTGCAAGGAGTCTAGCTGCATCTGCACACAATCAACAATGGTGCCTTCAGAAGAAAGAGCTTTTGGGAGGGGCACAAAACTTCATCACACTTAAATTTTATTTATTTAATAGTAGTATAGAGAAATAAAGTGCTGAGAAAACTTATTGAAGGCAAAATGACCCATGAGGACACTGGTTTATTTTCTAGGTGCAGAAATCAAAGGTGCAGAAATTAAAGATGTGACAGTGATAAAGGTGTGAAAATTTGATAGTTTAGATGAGAAAGTTAATAAAAACCAATAAGAATAAGAAAGGTAAAATTGATAAGATGATTGAAATAATAGATTTATTTAACTCCTTGTTTTGAGCCTGATTGACAGGGGAAAAAATGGCAGTACCATTAACAGAGAGATAATACATGAAGAGGCGATGGCCAGATCACACATAAAGACAGAATTTTGTTTCACAATTTGCAGCAACAAGTCCAGGAATCTGGACTCAACCACAATCTGCCTCAAACAATCAGCACTTAATCTAAAATGGAAATTTATTTATTTTCTCCCCAATTTAAGAATAACTGGAGAAAACCAAATATGCTCCTCCAAAAAATCAAATAGGAGATCCCCTCTGGTTAGCTCTCCTGCAGCTTTCCCATGCCAACAGCCTGTACCAGGACATATCTGAAACCCTGCCTTTTCCATGGTAGAGTTTCCGACTCCTTAACTTCTTTTGACATACACATGTAGTGCTAATGTACATGGTGGTGACTCCACGCTCTGCAAGTTCTCAATACATAACCTTTGCTAGTTTTCCTATGAGTGCTCTCTGTTGATTTCTATGACAGCAAGATATTCTCCAACTGCATCCATTTGCCTGCAAATACCATAATTTTATTATTCATTATGGCTGAGTAATATTCCATGGTATGTGTATATATATATATATATATATACTATAATTTCTTTATCCATTCATCAATTGAGTGGCATTCAGGTTGGTTCCACAATCTGGCTATTGTGAATTGAGCAGCTATGAACATGTTGTGGCTGTATCTCTGTAGTATGCTGATTTTAAGTCCTTTGGGTATAGGCCGAGGAGTGGGATAGCTGGGTCAAATGGTGGATCCACTCCAAGTTTTCTAAGGAATCTCCACATTGCTCTCCAGAGTGGCTGCACTAATTTGCAGGCCCACCAGCAATGTATGAGTGTACCTTTTTCCCCACATCCTCACCAACACCTATTGTTACTTGTATTCTTGATAATCGCCATTCTAATTGGGGTGAGCTGGAATCTTAGAGTAGTTTTGATTAGCATTTCTCTTATTACTAAAGATGTTGAACATTTTTTCATATATTTGTTGGTTGCTTGTAGATCTTCTTCTGTGAAGTGTCTGTTCATTTCCTTAGCCCATTTGTTGATTGGGCTATTTGTATTCTTTGTGTAGAGTTTTTTGAGTTCTTTATAGATTCTGGAAATTAGTGCTCTATCTGAAGTATGAGTGGCAAAGATTTTCTCCCACTCTGTAGGCTCTCTCTTTGCATTGCTGATAGTTTTCTTTGCTGAGAGAAAGCTATCTAGTTTGAATATATCCCAATTATTGATTCTTGCTTTTATTTCTTGAGCTATGGGAGTCCTGTTGAGGAAGTCTGATCCTAAGCCAACAAGTTGAATATTTGACCTACTTTTTCTTCTATAAGATGAGGGTCGCCAGTCTGATTTCAAGGACCTTGATCCATTGTGAGTTGATTTTTGTGCAGGGTGAGAGACAGGGGTTTAATTTCATTCTGTTGCATATGGTTTTCCTGTTTTCCCAGCACCATTTGTTGAAGAGGCTATCTTTTTTCCATTGCATATTTTTGGTCCCTTTGTCTAGTATGAGAAAATTGTATTTATTTGTGTTTGTGTCAATGTCCTCTATTCTGTACCATTGATCTACCTGTCTATTTTGGTCCCAATACCATGCTGTTTTTGTTACTATTGCTTTGTAGTATAGTTGAAGTTCTGGTATTGTGATACCCCCTTCTTTACTCTTCCTGCTAAGAATTGCTTTAGCTATTCTGGGTTTCTTATTCTTCCAGATGAATTTCATGATTGCTTGCTCTATTTCTGTAAGGTACATCATTGGGATTTTGATTGGAATTGCATTGAATCTGTATAGCACTTTTGGTAGTATGGCTATTTTGACAATATTAATTCTGCCTATCCAAGAACATGGGAGATTTTTCCATCTTCTATGGTTTTCTTTAATTTCTTTCTTTAGTGTTCTGTAGTTCTCATTGTAGAGGTCTTTCACCTCTTTTGTTAGATTGATTCCCAAGTATTTTATTTTTTTCGAGACTATTGTGAATGGGGTAGTTTTCCTAACTTCTCTTTCTGAAGATTCACACATATGTATAAAAATGCATTGGATTTATTAGCATTAATTCTTATATCCTGCTACTTTTCTGAATTCACTTATGAGTTCTAAAAGTTTTCTGGTGGAATTTTCTGGTTCCTCTAAATATATAATCATGTCATCAGCAATAGGGATAGTTTGAATAGTTCTTTTCCTATTCTTATCCCTTTAATTTCCCCGGTCTGTCTAATTACTCTGGCTAGAGTTTCAAGGACAATGTTGAATAGAAGTGGTGAAAGAGGGCATCCCTGCCTCGTTCCAGTTTTTAGGGGGAATGCTTTCAGTTTTTCACCATTTAGAATGATATTGGCCATGGGCTTAGCATAGATGGCCTTTACAATGTTAAGGAATGTTCCCACTATCCCTATTTTTTTCCAGTGTCTTGATCATGAAGGGGTGCTGTATTTTATCAAATGCTTTTTCTGCATCCATCAAAATAATCATGTGATTCTGAACTTTAAGTCTATTGATATGGTGAATTACATTTATTGCTTTCCAGATGTTGAACCAACCTTGCATCCCTGGGATAAAACCCACTTGATCGTGGTGCACTATCTTTTAAATATATTTTTGTATGCAGTTTGCTAAGATTTTGTTGAGAATTTTTGCATCAGTGTTCATTAAGGATATTGGTCTGAAATTTTCTTTCCTCCATGTGTCTCTGTCTGGTTTAGGTTTCAGGGTGATATTGGCTTCACAGAATGAGTTTGGGAGGGTTCCCTCCTCTTCTATTTCATGGAATACTTTGAGAAGTATTGGAATAAGCTTTTCTTTAAAGGTTTTGTAGAACTCGACTGAGAACCCATCTGGTCCCAGACTTTTCTTTGTTGGTAGGCTTTTGATGATTTCTTCTATTTCATTACTTGAATTTGATCTATTTAAGTTGTGTATGTTCTCCTGGTTCAGTTTAGGTAATTCATATGTCTCTAGAAACCTGTTGATGTCTTTGAGATTTTCTGTTTTATTGAACTAGAGATTTTCAAAATAGCTTCTAATTATGTTTTGTATTTCAATCACGTCTGTTGATATTTTCTTGTTCATTCCGAATTTTCGTAATTTGAGTTTTCTCTCTTCTTCTCTTTGTTAGTGTGACTAAGGGTTTATCAATTTTGTTTATTTTTTCAAAGAACCAACTATTTATTTTGTCAATATTTTCTATTTTTTCTTTTGTTTCAATTTCATTGATTTCAGCTCTGATATTAACTATTTCCTGTCTTCTACTACTTTTGGTGTTGCTCTGTTCTTCTTTTTCTAGGTCTTTGAGCTGTAGTGTTAGGTCATTTATTTGTTGATTTTTTCTTCTTTTATTGAATGTGCTCCATGAAATAAATTTTCTTCTAAGAACTGCTTTCATAGTGTACCAGAGATTTTGATATGTTGTTTCTTTGTTCTCATTTACCTCTAAGAATTTTTTAATTTCCTTCCTGATATCTTCTGTTATCCATTCACCATATAATAGCATATTATTTAATCTCCAGTTGTTGGAATAATTTCTGTTGTTTACTCTGTCACTTATTTCTAATTTCAATCCATTATTATCTGATAGAATATAAGGTACTATCTCTATCTTCTTGTACTTGCTAACATTAGCTTTGTGGCATAAGATATGATCTATTTTAGAGAAGGATCCATGTGCTGCTGAGAAGAAAGTGTATTTGCTCTTTGTTGGATGGTATGTTCTATAAATGTCCATTAAGTCTAAATTATTGATTGTGTTACTGAGATCTATGGTTTCTTTGTTCAATTTTTGTTTGCAGAATCTGTCCAGTGGTGAGAAAGGTGTGCTAAATTCACCTAGTATTATTGTGTTGTGGTCTATTTGATTTCTGGCATTGAGAAGGATTTGTTTGACATATATGGATGAGCCACTGTTTGGGGCATAGATATTTATGATTGTTATGTCTTGCTGATTTATGCTTCCCTTAAGTAGTATGAAATGTCCTTCTATATCCCTTCTGACTAACTTTGGCTTGAAGTCCACATTATCTGATATGAGGATGGATACTCTGGCTTTTTTCCTATGTCTGTGTGCATAGTATGTTTTTCCCCATCCTTTCACCTTTAGTCTATGGGTATCTCTTTCTATGAGATGAGTCTCTTGCAGGCAGCAAATTGTTGGATCTTTCTTTCTAATCCAATCTGCAAGTCTATGTCTTTTGATTGATGAGTTCAGGACATTAACATTCAGGGTTATTATTGAGATATGATTTGTATTCCTGGTCATTTGCTTCATTTTTTCTTTTCTTTTCTCTTTTTTTTTTTTTTTTTTTTTTTTGACACGACTTGATTTCTCCTTCATTTGGTTGTTCCTTTAGGGTAGTTCCTCCCTTTGCTGATTTACATCATTGTTTTTCATCTCTTCCTCATGGAATGTTTTGCTGAGAATGTTCTGTAATGCTGGCTTTCTTTTTGTAAATTATATTAGCTTTTGTTTATTATGGAAGGATTTTATTTCATTGTCAAATCTGAAGGTAAGTTTTGCTGCATATAAGATTCTTGGTTAGCATCCATTTTCTTTCAGGGCTTGGTAAATGTTGTTCCAGGCCCTTCTAGCTTTTAGGGTCTGGATTCAAAAATCTGCTGATATCCTCATTGGTTTCCCCATGAATGTAATTTGATTCTTTTCTCTAGCAGCCTTTAAAATTCTGTCTTTATTTTGTATATTAGGTGTTTTCATTATAATGTGCCTTGGTGTTGGTCTATTGTAATTTTGTGTATTTGGAGTCCTATAAGCCTCTTGTACTTGATTCTCCATTTCATTGTTCAGATTTGGGAAATTTTCTGATATTATTTTATTGAATAGATTGTTCATTCCTTTGGTTTGTTTCTCTACGCCTTCCTCAATTCTGATAATTCTTAAATTTGGCCTTTTCATGATATCCCATAGTTCTTGGAGATTCTGTTCATGATTTCTTACCATCTTCTCTGTTTGGTCAACTTTGTTTTCAAGATTAAACATTTTGTCTTCAATATCTGAGGTTCTGTCTTCCAGGTGTTCTATCCTATTGGTTATGCTTTCTATGGAGTTTTTAATTTGATTTATTGTTTCCTTCATTTCAAGGATTTCTGTGTTTTTTTTTTTTTCAGTATCACTAACTCTTTATTGAGATGATCTTTTGCTTCCTGTATTTGCTCTTTTAACTGTCGATTGTTGGGATCATTCAATACCTGCATTTGCCCTTTCATCTCATCCTTCAATGCTTGCATTTGCTCTTTCATCTCCTCCGTTTGCTTCCCTGATCGTTTTGATTATGTACATTCTGAACTCCCTTTCTGATGTTTCTTCTGCCATGCTGCAATTGGATATTATTGCTATACCATCTAGGTTTGTTTGGGGCATTTTCTTCCCTTGTTTTCTCATATTGATCAGATATCTACCTGTCTAGTAATGAAACTCTGGGATATTGCAGATTTCCTCTATTGACTAATATTGTGTGTAGATTTCCAATAACTCACCTCTTAGCCTTCAGTAGCCTGAAGTCTTGGAGGAACTTGATAATGTGGTGCTCCACTAGGAAACTGGCCTTCTACAGGTGGTGGCCTTCAGGTGGGGTATATTCCCTGGTGGCTCTGAGTTGGTTCGGAGTCTCTCAATACCTCCTTTTCTTGGCTCCTGGGTCCTGTCAAAGGTCCTCTAACCTCCTGTACTGGTCTCAGGAAGGGAGTTGCCCTTCCAGTGATGATGGCCACGCCCTCAGGAGAAATTCAAAATGCCTGCACCAGCCTATAAAGGAGCCTCTGGCTAACTCTGTGATGGTGACAAACTTCGGTGTGGTGGTCAGGCAGGGTTGTTCAGTGGTGGCGTCTGTATTTGACCTGGTGGTTGGGCAGGTTGGCTACCCGCTGCCCTGCTCCACAAGGCAGGCAGGTTGGGTGCCTGCCTGCTACCTCCGCCATGCATGCGACCTGACTCACCCGTCAGCTCACTCCAGGACTACGACCAACCAGTGATGGCACCGACCTAGGTGCAGGGGTCAGGCGGGGTCACACAGTTATGATGTCTGTCCTTGGCCTGCTGGCTGGGTGGGTTATGTACCCGCCACTTACCTCTAAGTTGTAGGCCGCCTGACTCAGTCGCCAGCTTGCTCTGCGACTGTGACCAACCAGTTAGTAAGTTTTCTAATGGAGAAAAACTGAAGGTCACTGAACCAGTTCAACTGAAAATATTTACAAATCCAGGGGAAAATGATTGATAATGTGAAAACAAAGCACCTAACAAAAACAACTGTCCAATAGGTTGGTAGAAGATTAGGATTGTGAAATACAAAATGCACTGGACTTCAGTTGGACTCTTGCAGTAGTAAATAATGAAACTTAACCAGGAAATGGTCAGAGAAAAAGGCCTTGGTTTTTATAAGTGGAGCTTTATAAGAAGTTGTCTGTGGGTGGCAGGAGTGATGAAGAGGAATGGAGACAAGCCTTTCTTGAGAATATGCAAGGGCATGGTGGCCCTTTCCAGAAATATGAAAGTTTGGGCGTATTTCTAACCAGTTCATACTTTTCAGAAGCTCTTCTCTCCAATGAGGTTCAACATCACCCATATCAATATTGAATGCTTTGTGGAAATATAATTTTTAAAAATGTCCACATAGTCTAGAAAATATCCAGATTTTCAGTTGAAGCATTCAACAATCCGGAATGCGCAGACCCTTATAGATAATCCACTAAGAGATCAGAGACAGAAAGGAATCTAGTCTTTTCAGAGATTTCAGCGGACACATTATGTACAGATTCTCAAGGTCAACAATAACTAGCTCCCAAGTTAGAGGATTTGACAGCATGATTTGTCAATCACAGTTCCCCCTAAATTCAATTGATAATAGCGTTGACCATCTGTGTTAGCTAATTGGCTTAATCCAGAGAAAAATAAAGTTGTCCTATCTTTATGATAGGATTTTGCTTTGGACTAAACATCTTGATGACGTTATGCTCCCATCCTGATAGGGAAACTAGAGGAAAGGAGAGCTATCTTCCTTCATGGTTAAATTTCGGAGAGGCAGTTTTATAGGAAGAGGCTTATTTAGCTTTTAAAAGGATTTATATATGTTTTTAAAAGACAGAGAAAATTTAAAAAGTTTTCCAAAGTAAATGCTCTAAGAAAGGGAGTAAGATGAGTCTTCCTTTCTTGTCAACAGGGAGATCATGTGTGTCCTTCTTGGATTTGTACTGAACCTCACAGTGATTATTTATCCCTCAATATCTATGTACCTGGTCAATTTCTTAGCCTCTAACTCCATTTTCCACGTTTGTTCAATGGAGATAATGATATCTATTATATTTCTTTTTATAAACTGAAATTATATGTGAAAATGCTTAAAATCATGCCTAGAATGTAAGAAATTCTGAATAAAATTTCATTAATAATAATAAGAAATTAAATCATATATATGCGAATTCAGAAGTTATTCATGAAGTCAAAGTCAAGCCTGATAAAACAGGAAATTAGGCAGGTCTGTAGTAAACTGTACATTTTTCTCCAGTCAAGGAACAACACAGCAGCAGCCCAGTGGGTAGTGACTCAGGTAAAGCAAATCATTTTCTCCTTTCTGTTTCTGAAGATACTATGCAAATGTATTTGCTTCAACAATTTTTGAAGTACTAAAATCTGATCTATTGGAGCAAAGGAGTAAAGACAATTGATAAAAAACATGTCAAAAGGGAGTGGTGTTAATTGTTTTTAAGGTTTGAGAAATAGAATACCTTTACTTGGTGAAAATAAGTCATTAAGTTGGATGCCAGAATTTAATCCCTTTAAAGTAACTCTGTACTTTAAAACGCCTCCATAACTCTTAAAAACAAATGCGTTCACAAACAACAATCTGGAAACTGATGCTTTTCTTCTGCAGGAGAGCTTTTTCCCTGAAGCTGAAAGGAGGTAAGAATTGGGTAGGATTACAGAATATAATTATTTATGGAAATGAAACTGGTATTTGAGCACACCAGATATAAGAAATAAACAGTCAATGGTTCAAAGCAAAGCAACCAGCAACCATCACTTCCTCGGGGTGTAAGAGAGGCTGGATTGAGTAGAGGAAGCTGTAAAGGGAGATATGAGAAATGAAGGGGAAAATTTGTTACTCAAAAAATACCTTTTAGATCATTAAAATTGGAAAGAACTGCTAATGATACAGAAGATGTTTGAGCCTGCAACACAAATTGGTTTGCCTTTAAAGTTTTACAAAACAAACCAACTCAACCAAAATAATGGTTTTCTAACTAATTAAAAACAAAACTTGTTATCCTCTTTAAGCGTGCTTAAAAAGCTCTAATTGGAATCTGCAAATCTTCTAACATCTGTTAAATGCTTTGCCACATGGATCAAGACGAGAAGTTGCTTTAACCTTTTTTCTTACACATTTTAATGTCCTAAAACACAATAGTTCTTATCCTCCCTGAAATTCCTTTTATTAAGTGAGCTCCCAATTAAATATTTTTAAAAGACCTTGTTTCTCAATTTCCTATAACTGCTTTTTTCTGTATTGAGAAACTTTTAAAAAAATCTAATAATTATTTTATATTTTCGGAATAGTGAGAAACAATTTTATAATTTTCCTTTAGAGTAGAATTTAGAAGAGTTAGTCTGGTTCAAAATTGATCATCATTGCTACAGAGAAAGTAAACAAAAATCAAATGAATAGTTTATTCAATGAATTATTTAAAACAATAGTAATTAGCTGATAGCAAAATGTCAATTTTTTTGTGTGTTTAAAATATATTTTGTGTTGAATTATTTACATAAGTTACTGTTTGCTAGATAGAAATTCTACATCTTTCTAATATTTACTGTTTTGTTAACATATCAGTCCTTAAATACTTTTTTTTTACATCTAGGAAATAACAGTTGTTATTTCATTTTAAAAATAGTGTAATGGTCTATTGCCAATGGCAATGGCAATCATTATAAAGTTGAAAATGTTAAATTGTTTTTGAAATTAAGTAGAAGGTAACTGTATGGAAAGCAATCATGGCTATTACTTTCTGGCTATCATACTCAAAATATTTAAGTCTTTCATCTATAAATAAAGGGACTCCAGTATGGAAACTATTAGGACAAAAACATTACAAGAAATCTTTCTACCATTATTACTTTAACTACAACATGGTTGAAGCTACGATTCTTCAAATCCTCTGTAAATATACTCTACAAAGTATTCAAAAAGCTATTTCTTGTGATTGACTTTATACTATTGCATCCTCATTCTTCTGCAATTCAATTTTACTTCTCTCAATTCCATGGTATTTGTTCACAAAGTCAACAGATGTGTGGAAACTCCCTTCAAGAAACAAAAGGAGATGCTAAAGAACAAAAATCACATGAATAGTTTATTCAATGAATTATTTAAAACAATAGTAATTAGCGGATAGCAAATGGTAAATATGGTAAAGGAAACATGGGGTGCTCTTAAGGGCTCATTGGGAGCCTGTATGGGACTGATGAATGAATCAGGGAGCTTGAAGACAGGTGAATAGAAACTTCTCAAGTGAAATGCAAAATATATAGAAAAAAAAAAGAATTTAAAAAACAAAGCACAGAATGTCCAAAAATGGTGGAATAATTTCAAAAACTATATCATATTCAATTGGAACATGAGAATGAAAAAAAAAAAAGAGAGAGAGGAAAAAATATTGGAGCCTAAGACTTATTTGAAGCAACAGTGGCAAAGAATTTTCCTTCCAAAATTAAAGTAGATAAAAAAAACCCCACAGATCCATGAACCACAGAGAACATCATGCAAACTAAATCCCAAATCCTACACCTAAAAAAAAAAGTATTCAAACAGGAATATATAACAATCCTATATGTGTATGAACCTAATAAAGAGTTACAAATTTCGTTAAGGAAAGATAAAAGTGATGTAGCTGAAAGGGGAAATGAATTGCTATTATAATTGTAGCCTTCAACACTTTTATTTTAAGAATTGACAAATTAAGCAGGCAAAAACTCAGTAAAGATATAGTTGACTTGAAGATTACTATCAATTATTTGATCTAATTAACATTCATGTATTATTCTATCCAGTAAAATCAGAATATGCATTGTTCTTAAGTTAGCATGGAACACTCATCAAGTTAAATGACATAGGGAGCCAGGAAGAACCCCTTAACACATTTCTAAAAAATAGAAATCACACAAATTGTGTTATCAGACCAAAATGTATTAGACAAGAAATAAGAGAAAAATAGCCGGAAAATTTTCCCAATACATGGACATTTAGACATAGTTATTAACAACATATGGGTTAATGCAGAAGACTTGAAATAAATTTTTAAAATGTATAAGATTTAATTAAAAGTAAAAATGTAACTTAGGGAAAATACTTGAGAACAAAATTGACCAAATTATATTGCTATATATTATGTGGCTGTATGAATATGTAAATACAAATACAACTATTATGTATAATTTTTAAAATTTTTTATTTGTTCTAATTAGTTGTACATGACAGTAGAACACATTTATCATAAATGGAGTGTAATTTTGCATTTTTCTGGTTGTATATATGGCAGTCATATATGTACATGAGGTAATAATGTTTGTTTCACTCTGCTATTCTTCATATCCCTTCCCTTCCATTCACTCCTCTCCACCTAATATAAAGTAACTCTACTCTTCCCTACCCGCCCCCTTATTGTGAATTAGCATGCACATATCAGAGAAAATATTCAGCCTTTGGTTTGGGGGGTTTGGCTTATTTCACTTAGCATGATATTCTCCAAATCCATCCATTTATCAGCAAATGCTATAATTTAATTCTTCTTTCTATAACTATAATGCACCAAAAAAACATGAGAATAAAAGAACAGAGAAAGCTACTAGTAACATCCTACTTCCAGGAGAGAGCTAGACACATTCTCTCTAAGCCCAGAAAGTTTTCATTCCCCAGTCCTATTCAGCATTGTCTGGGAGTCCTCCCATCCTCCCAGGGCAATAAGACAAAAAGAAAACAAGTTATACAGATTAGGAAAGAAGAAATAAAGCTTTCTTTATTAGAGATAATATGACTATCTATGCAGCAAATTCTAAAGGATCAATAAAAATTTCTAAAACTAATAAACAAGCACCACCATGTTAGAGGATAGGATACTAAAATCAATTGTTTTCTTTTACATTATCAATGAACAGCTGAAATTTTAAAAAAGTATAAAATGAAACAATTATAGTACAATTCTTGCTCTCTCCCCTATAGAAATATGTTGAAAGATCATAAGATCCTTGAAGAAAATTCTAATATTCTGTTGTAATAAATCAAATATGTAAACAAAGGAAGACACTTTTGTTGTTCATGGGTAAAGAGTCAATAATTTTGAGATGTAAACATTTTCCAATTAAACCTATTAATATAATGAAATCACCATCTAAATCCTGCAAATTATTCCATAAATATTGATGGAATTATTCAAACATTTATATGGAAAGACATAAGGTTCAGAATAGCCAGTGCAATATAAAAGGACACAATTAGAGCCTTCACAGACTCAATTTCAAGAATTCCTGTTAAAGTACAAGAGTCAAGACAGTGCTTAATTAACAAAAGAATAAACACATAGATTATAGAACAGAGCCCAGAGCCCAAAATAGACTCACACTAATGTAGTCAATTCATCTTTGACAGACAACAGTTCAATGGAAAAAAGATATTCTTTACAACAAATGGGACTAGAGCCTTTGAATTCAATACAAACAACAACATAGTATCAAAAGATGTTGAATCACTCAACAAAAATCAAATGGGCTGTTTGCCAACTTTTCCCACTATGAAAATAGTATTGCTTTTTAATTAATAATTACCTTATGAAGACAGACTTGATACTGTGATATTATTAGTGTATTTCTCATTACTGTACCATCTATTCATGATTCTTACCCACAACACTCATTTATATTATCATCGACCTATAGACGATTTTTTATTCCCCATAGTTCCTTCTGACCTTTATGAATAACAGATCTGCTTTAGAAAAGTGATGTCTCATTTGCATTCAAATATTTACTATTACAAGCATACTTCATAAGTATACAACCATTTACTAAATAAATCTCCCTCATTTGTAGTGGTTGTTATTGGTAGTTGTTACTGTCAGATAATATGAAATATTTAGGTGAAAATTTAGTGATACATAAATAGGACACAGGGGAGTGACATAGAATTAATACCAAATTGCTTAATTATTAAGCAATGCAACACTTGCAAGTGAGCTGACTTGAAGTTTATTAAAGGAGTTACTGTTTATTCACTTTATCACCATGGAATTTATCAATGGCCCATTATGAGGTAGACATAGTGCTCATCTCCTGGAAAAAAAGATGAGTAAAATCATTTAAAAACTCATGGTTGTCTCAGCCAATGAGGGAGATAGATATGTACTCAAAAACTAATACAAATGAATGTGAAATTGCAAATAGCACACAACATAGTAATACATACTACGGAAAAGAGGTACATGATGTTTCTAAGACAGAGACATAACTGTTCAGGCATATAAGAGGCATCTTTTCTAAGTGATAGCTATTCAACTAAAATATGAATGATGAATAGGTCTTGATTAGGTGAGAATATTAAAGGATAAAATATGAGAACACAAGTCCTATAGTACAGAATGAGTTAACTTTTTGTGGTTAAGTCATTTAAGGTACCATCATATGCAATTTTGTTATATATAGTTGGATGGTAATTTTGTAGTAACAGGGACTATAAGTTAAAAAATTGGGGGATGAAGTTTATCAAATTATCTTATGTGCACATATAAATATGCCTCAATGAAACACACTGTTCTGTGTAATTAATATGTGTAAGATTAATGTCACTTTTCTCTCAGTTAAACCTGTAGTCTGAGCAACTCAACCTGTATCCAATCATAACTATAGCCTTTTTCTTTGCCCTCCCCAATTTAAAAATTAGCCAATCTCATAGATTGTAACCATGAGCTAGCTCTTCCTATCAGAGCAAGGGGCAGTGCTTCATTAAGGATAAAAACAGGTTGACAATGAAATATTACTCCGCCATAAAGAATGATAAAATTATGGCATTTGCAGGCAAATGGATGAAATTGGAGAATATCATGCTAAGTGAGATAAGCCAATCTCAAAAAAACCAAAGGACGAATGATCTCGCCGATAAGCGGATGAGGACATATAATGGGGGGTGGGAGGGGTTAGCATTAGGGTTAGAGTTAGGGTTAGGGTTAGGGTTAGGGATAAGGAGGGTGGTAAGAATGGAGGAAGGAAGGGCTGTATAGAGGAAAAAGAGGGGTGGGAGGGGTGGGGGGAAGGAAAAAAAATAGCAGAATGAATCAAACAACATTACCCTATGTAAATTTATGATTACACAAATGGTATGCCTTGACTCCATGTACAAACAGAGAAACAACATGTATCCCATTTGTTTACAATAAAAAAAAAAAAAACAACAGGTTGACTGCTGGCCCAAGTGAGCTTGCTTGCCTTCTTTGGTAGCACAGCCTTCTGCAAAAGTAAAAGTTTCTCTGGCTGAGCTATTTCTGAGTACATGTCTGATTTTTTTTGGCACCCCAGTATTTCCCACTTATGCACAATTAAATGCTTTTTAAAATTTCAGAGAAATGGAGTAATTAATTGGAACATTTTGAGGATCTAGAATCATTCCTTAGGGAAAAAAAGGCTAAAACACATCTCTGACTAAAATCTGTAAGGAAAATACTTTATATCAATACTCAATACTCTCTTACTGATAATTAAAGAAAATATGAAACAAAAAGGAAATGTGTACGTGTGTGTGTGTGTTGATACACATTTTTTAGAAAGCTGAATATCACTAGCAGTACTATCAAGAGCTGAAGATGCAATTGTCTGCTTGTACCCTCAGCCTTAGTGCTAGCTTCCTCTCATAGGAAGTGAAATATAAAGTGAGCTAATAGAACTGTGCAGAAAGGTTGTCAGAATCAAAACCGGTATTCCACCAAGAACCTTCCTACCCACATATTAAAACCTATTTTTAAGTATATAATAACTGATATGATAATAACATGAAATAAATGAAGAAAAATGAAACACAAAATGCAAAATCATGTGCAGTTTAACAAAACTAAAATAAATAAGTACAAGGGAATTATATTCTCAAATGTAAAAAGACACTTTAAAGAATATCAGTTATTCTTTCATAACTTGTAGAAAATTGGTTATTGATAAATTCTGTAAGAATTATTTTGAGAATATAATAAAATCATTCTAAAGTGTATCTATTATTGTACAAAGAAAAAGAAGAGCTGCAAGATTTTCAAAGTCAAGGAAAATAAAGGGAAACTTGCCTTAATATATTTCAAAACAAGTTATAAATCTTTCTTATGTAAACAGCTGGATCTTACACAAACCAATGGGCAATTTTATAAAAACAGAAATAGCACAGGGAGCCCCTTAAGTGCACAAAATTTTTATAGAAAACTGCCAGTACCATAAATTATGAAAAAATGGAGATTATTTTCAAGTTGCTTCCTGGAAAAAGTGGAAACTTGTTCACACACACACACACAAAGACTTTTAGTCCCCTGCAATCACTGCATGAGCAAAAGACAAATAAAATAATGAATGTGAAATTAAGTAATTAAGTAATTAACAATTAAAATAAATTTCCAACAAATCATAAAAACTACAATATATTTTACTTTCTAAAAGTTTTCCTACATCAAGATTTATAGCAAATCGTATAAAAATGTAAATAAAAATTGATAAAAAGATCCACAGATATAAGAGCAAACATTAATTCTCCAGGGTATTTTGGCAAGCAATATACATCCTTTGATTTTTCTGTTGGAAAGTTTGTTTTTGAAAATTTACAGAAGAGTGACTATAATAGGCAATAACAGATGACAAAAAAATTCCAATTTACCCCTGATCTAAACACATTATATTATACATAGAATGATATTCATGGTGTTGATATATTATAGCATGGGTTTAATGACACTTTCCTTTTACCAAATGGAGAGATATTTTAGAAAATAACATGCTGTTTTCATGAGGGTATAATAAAATGTTCACTTTTATAGCCCAGTGATAGCAAAGTAAGCCATGATAGTCTGGAGTGCAATTTTGGAATATTTATCAAAGTTTCTTGTCAAATACAGATTCCTTAATAGACAAACTCAGATATTTAAGCTAAGAAAATAGTAGTTATATAAATGAATGCTAATCTCAGTGTCATTGTTAATTGAAAAACACAGAAAAAGTAACTATAAAATGACTTAGTAATGGTATAGAACAGTATAGGTAGGAAAAAAAATACCAAGGAATGGAAGAATGTTCCTTTAAATCAAAATTTGATGTGTATATATACATACATGCATTAATTATATATTAACATGTAAATTAATACTTTAAAACTAATTTTCAAGGAAATTAAATATCTTCTTAGAATTAGAAAAATGTCACAAATTTTAAAGTTGAAAAATGCCACAAAATATAAAAATGTCAAAAAAAATCTCAAAATTTAGGTATTATAAAACTGGCTAAAATAATGCTTTTGATGAAATGTGAAGTAGTGTCTCACAAAATGAGATATTATACTACATTCAAATAAGGTCCAATACTTTGCTATATAATCTCAATTACAGAATATGTTGCTATGAAGTAAATGTGTAAGATACCATTTATATTTTTATCTTTATGTGTGTTGAAAGATAGATATGGGAAAATCATGTGACAGTGAATGTCTTTAAGTAGTTAAGATTTAGTTGATCAATTTTATTTTTTGTTTTTATGTGTTTCTGAATTTATCATGCATTTTCCTGTTTTTCAAACAATGAATACCAGTTTTGGAATCTCAGATAATAACAACTTCAGTTGTCACTAAATCTTATTTCATTGAATTATATTCACCAAGTGCGAGGAAAGAAAAGGAAAGACAAAGTTCAAACCTTCATCTTTTTTCTCCCATAATCTTCAAATATTTTGACATGATTCCCAAGTGTTTGCTAAAGCAGTTCTGGACAGAAAAGTACAACAGTAGGTCAAATCCTTGAAATTACAACAATCAGGCTACCAAAGTGAACTGCCCGGGTCCTTTGATTTCCCTGCAGAAGAAAGGGAAGGTGGATTTAGATCAAGTTAACATAAAAATAATCCATTGAGATTGCAACTTTTAAAAGCACCTGAATATGTCTTGACTTCCAATATAATTCTGTAAAACACTGTGCAGAAGAGTAGACTGATATCTTGGCAGTGTCCAGAATATACATTTTTATCCAGTATATAATTTACAATGAAGGGTATATTGTACTACCAGATTGTATAGAACATTAGCACCCTGCCAGTATGAATGTGTACCAGGGATTCAAATGTTATCTGCATCTAGTGCTTTAATGACCTTTTTACCTGAGGTTTAAATTTTACCGTACATTTATTACAATAGCCCATTTTTCAACATTAGTGTGAGACCACTACATTCTCCTTACATGCAGTATAAGTTTATACTAAATCGAGTTCTCTTACATGCAGTATAAGCTTATACTAAATTGAGTTCTCTTTTGAAAAAGGGGAAATCAAGATGGAGGAAGAAGAGAGAGATATTGTAAATGACAAACATAGCTCATAGAACCACAAGGACAGCTAAAATAAAGTAAAATAAAATAAAAATGTCTGTTAGCTATACAGTAGTTTCCCCTTATCCTCTGCTTTACTTTCCTTCATTTCAGTTACCTGCAGTTAACAGGAGTCTGAAATTACTAAATGGAAAATTATAGGAATAAACAATCAGCCTTTCTGAGTAGTGTGATACAATCTGTTGTCTTACTCTGTATCACTTGGGATGTGAATCACTTTTTGTACAGTGTATCCACTCTGTATACACTACACATCCATAAGTCACTTTATTAGATTGACTATTGTAGCATTGCAATGCACTTTAAGTAAACAGATCAATAGTAGCTTGACACTATGTCAAAATGCCTTCACCTTTCACCTCAATTCATTTCATCACATACATTTTGTTATCTCACATTAGAAAAACAAAGGTGAGTAAAATACAATAACACATTTTGAGAGACAAGAATCATGTTCATATAATACTAAGGAAGGTGTTCTATTTTATTATTATTATTTTATTTTATGATACTTAGGAGTCTCTTACAGTGTCTAACTTACAAATTAAACTTTAGCATAGCTATTTCTGTATGAGAAAAAGTAGTATATATAAGGGTGGGTGCTATCCGGGGTTTCAAGTATACACTGGGGTCTTGTAATATAGCCCCTATGATATATTCAAGAAAAACTCTTCAACCACAGCTGAGAACTGGGCAGAAAGAGGCTGCTGTCTCTGCCAAGTGTAAATTGATGTAGAATCAGGAAGCTTGTTAAATCAAACTGTGTTGCAGCTCTAGACACTGGCTTCCACTACACCTATGTTGTAGAAAAGTGGAATGTATATTATAAAGAAAATAATAATTCCTCACAAGATATAAATAAAAAATAAATATAAACTGCATAATTATCATAATAGGAGACATTAGAATAAAATTATTATGTTGACTCTGTATATCTGTATTTATGTTACCAAATAATATATTCACTCCTACACTAATTGTAAGCATTATTTCATTTATTTCCAAAGTATCTTGTAGTGAATATCATCTAAATACAAACAAAAGCATTATTTAAGTATATAAAGACAGTCTCCAAATAAAATGGTTTAAATTAAATATAAAGTTAAAAACTTATTATTCTTCTATTTAACACTTTTATCCAAGTTTAACAAAAATTAGTGAGATAAAATATTTTATTTTATGGTTAAAAACATAAACTTTCTTCAAAAATTACTTTGTAAGCTATACAATTTGAAATAAAAAAATCACATAGCAGGCATTGTTTTTATAACATGCTTATAGGATAACATTGTATATGTTTAAAATAATTTTATAGACAAAATAATGAGGCATATTATGTAATTTCAGGAATGTTTTGCTGTTGCAAACATAGTTTAATGGTTTATATATTGTGGGAAAAGGAATCTTCCTTGACTTCCCCAGTGTTACCATACATCTCAGTGTATTAGAGAATGTTCACTTTCTCTTCTCCTAGAAACATTTCACTTTTGACACAGAAGGGGAAATAGATCTGCACCCTACTGGTCAAGCGAATGACTATCATCATAGAACTTTCCCTTTCCTCCTCCAAAGCCCAAAGTTCATATTCTTAGGTAGGCACCGAGTTAGGATATTAGTTTCCTTCCAAGGAATCTCTCTCAGAAGGGGAAGGGAGTAAATGATCTCTTTTCCCTTTATAAATGGAGAAGAGTCATAACCCTTGCTTGTTGAGGGAGACAAACATGTGCACAGGGTATTTTTCCATCTTTCTCTCAAGTAGTTGTTTAGGGTTGCTGGGTGTGGGACAGCATATGCTGAGATATGACTTTAGCTGCTGATGGTGCTATAAATGTAAAGTGTCTTTACTCTGACCCAGGCTGATGTAACTGATGGATGCTACACAATTTGTATAATAGCTCAGATCTGTCACAGTCTCTTGTTTACATATTGAATTATTGCTTTCAGTATTTATTTCAGTAGAGTTGATTTGTTGACAGGGAGATATATGGAAAAGGTC
This sequence comes from Sciurus carolinensis, assembly GCF_902686445.1. NCBI lineage: Eukaryota > Metazoa > Chordata > Mammalia > Rodentia > Sciuridae > Sciurus > Sciurus carolinensis. Next base: position 97,248,722 of record NC_062224.1, read on the forward strand.
TATTTGCAGTCTTTTCTTTGGATGTTCTTAAAAATTATTATTCCCAAATTATAACCTTTCAAGTTTTGCTCAAAACAATTTTAAGAGATATGAAAGCCCCAAAAGGTGAAAGTTGATAATTGACACATTAGGGGTTTCTAACCTGCAGTAGTGTAAAAAGAGGCAGCATACTTAAGGATGGTCGAAGCTACATTTGCCATTTGTAGCCTAGAGATTATATCCCACAATTGTTACACAGCTTTTATTATTATAAGGAAGCAAAACAAATTAGTAATATTCTGCTAATACTTTTCAAGTGTCCAGTATTACTTTAAGAGGACTCCAATTTCAAAACATCTACAATTTATTTTGTAGGTAGAGCAGGATGGGAAATCCATCTAGGGTGAAGAGGGAATGTTATTTAATTAGAAATATTAAAGTGGAATGCTCGATTTGAAAACAGCTATAATCATGTAACAAATCCATTTCTCTGCAATAGAAAAAGGGTGAAATACAGTTCTTTAGATGTATTAATGAAATAAGTCACAGGTACACTAATTTTGAGGTTTTAAAAAAGTGAATACTGATAGGATCATACCATTTACAGAGATCTCTAAAATTCATAGTTGTACCTATGAATTAATATTTGAAGTGTACTCATCTGGTGTAAAATCAAAGTTCTATTTTTATTTACATTTTAAAACTTTATTTCCAGGTTGTGTATTTCATATTCTGTAGCACCATGATAAATGCAAGTCATAATCACTTCTAAAGAGTCAATGATCCAGGCAATATTACAAGCTTACTGTGTAAATCTAACTGTAACATATAAACTTGCATATTTTAATTTAATACTCAATAAATTATAGATCATTATAAGTCTTGTAAGTACTTTTACATGTTTTTATGACTGTGGAATTAAATTCTAAAATTAAGAAATCACATTTCATGCTTTGCAAAATAATTTTTGAAAACTAAACCTCTTCTTAGACCAAATGGAAAGGTGTACTAGCAGAGAACATACCAAATGGTATGACATTTTTATTCATCTGTTGTCCTAAATAATTAACCCTGTCATCAATAGGTGAAAAGCGTATTCTTATTCTAACTTATAATCTATCTACATGATCATAGATAATGACCTGTGTGTTAGAACTACCATTGTGTATACACTGTAGGTGCGATGTGCTAGAGATTTGTTGTCCAGGTCAGAATTGTGAAATTAAGATGCTATTTTTAAAAAGACGTGTGGGAGACCATCCTTATCTAGCAGAATAAAACGGTTCCCTGTCTCATTCCCCTAAGAAAATGGCTCCTCTAACTCCACCCTATCTGTCCATCACAGAAGCAGCTCCTCCTGGTCTTGGCCCCCTTTACCTGTGTGTCTTTAAATAAAAGAGAGTTGGGTTACTCCAGGTTGTTGTTGTTGTTAGAGGCCAAAGCTAGTATGGCCAGACCTGTCACGGCCCCCTCTCATTTAAAAAGAGTATTGGCTCTTGTGTGTTTATTGAGTAGATAAGTTTATGGGTAATTGACTGATTTGTAGCCAACATAATCCTCCGGCAGTTAACCCTTTTCTTACCCACGTGGGATATGGCAGAGAGGCCCACCCATAGACATGCTCATATTTTCTTCTCCCTTCTCCTCTCCTTCCATAATCATTACTACCGTCTTTAAAGAATTTTTTTTTTTTGTCCTTTTACTTCCCTGGCACTTTGGTTGACTGGATATCTTGTTGCTTAAACTCATCCTTCATTTCAATCTCTTACCTCAGTAGATACCAGTATCTACTTGGTAGTTATGTCAGAAATATTCATTGTTACTATCCATCATCTTAAAACACTTTCTTCTCCTGGTTGCTATGACACTACTGGGTCCTAATTTTTATTCCTCATCACGGGTCACACTTCCATATTCACTCCCTTAGTTTGTGCCTTACTCTCTTCTTCCAACTTTTCCATATGGGAAGACCCACATTAATTCTATATTGAATTATTTTCTTAACCCTCATAATCTTTTCAGAACTTGCACCTTAAATATTAACCTGAGTACTTATGAATCTTGAATTGATGTCTCTCATTCTAACATAATCTGTGCATTCTAGGTTTTGAATATTACGATGGTGTGAATTTTTGTGTCCCTCCAAAATTTACATTGAGACTGAATTCCCATAAGAAGGTATTATGGGGGAGCATTTCAGGGGTGATTATGTGTTAGGGTTCCATCACACATATGAAGCTAGTGCCTTGATCAAGGCGATTGAAGGGAGCTACCTTGTCCCTTCCACATGCAAAGAGGAACAAGCCTACGAGACACAAGTCTTCATCAGAAAGGATCTGCTTGTATTTTGATTTTCGACTTTTCCATCTCCAAACTGTGAAGAATTGGTTTTGCTGCTGATAATTTACCTGGTACAAGGTACGTTGGAGCAGCCCACATGAAGTAAGACAAATGCTACAATATCGAAGTATGCAGATATCCCTTTCCCTTCCTGTTCCTTTCATAGTCTTCAACTTCTTAAGTTATTTACACTAACATCCCTTTATCATTAGAATAAAAATTTCAGCTATTTCACTCCTCCATTTCCCCTCTGCTTTTTATGGACTCCAGCCTCAGATTCTCTACAACATGTCAAACTCAGTCTTACTTTGATGCTTTCATACCATTTCTTCTTCATAGGCAAATCTTCCTCTGATTTGTCCACAGAGCAAATCATTTATTATTAAATTCTCAGGTCTAAATTGTCTTCTCAGATTGACCTTCCTCCAAGATCTAAAATACAATGATTAGCCCAAGCCTCAATTATCATAGAACTCCCTTTTATTAATATGATCCAAATGCATCTTTAAGTTTTCTTTTTTAAATTTTTATTTATTTTCTATTAGTTCATTTTAGTTATACATAATATTAGGGTTCATTTTGACATAATTACACAATCAATAAATATATATTTGCTCTAATTCAGTCCCCAGGACGTCTCTCATGCCCATTTCTTTTCTTCTACTGATTTATAGCTTTTTTAAAATTAGTGCCTTGTAGATATACATAAGGTGAGATTTGCTGTGCTGTAAGTACTGATTGTTTACCTCTTTATCTCACTCATTCTACAAGGAAAACAAGAGCCATGCATTTCTGTCAAGTGCTGTATCCAGTGGCACGACCCTCCCCCAAAACTTTTTAAAATAAATAAGATTTCAAACTGCTTGAAAATTCAAATACTATATCCTTTTAACTATTCTTATTTTAAAAGGAATGCTTAGGCAATAATCTGCCAGATAAAAGGTAAATAAGAATCAATGAATTAGAAATGTCATTCCAGAGGCAGAAACTTAACTATTTGTCATAAGACAAAGAATAATATCTTGTTTCAGTGGCAATATGGGTAATTTATGTGAAAATTCAATACTGCAAATTAAATTTCATAAAATAAAGTATGCAACCAAAACAAGTAGAATTCATTTATGTCATCACCAGCTTGTCCATTTTTTGATTCTTTTTCTTATGTTTTACTTTTCAGTTACATTCTCTCTCATTATACCTTGTTTTGTTTTTGTTGTAGATCAATTTCTTGACATTAAATTGTATGAAGGATATTAGTATATACCGATCTGTTGCATGATAAGGGAGAGGTTACATCTAAAAATTGCTCAGTAGAAGATTGTTGAATAATTGAATGAATGAAAAAATTATTATAGGCCTAAAAATTCACATCTTAATTATCCAAGTCTCAACACCATACCAATTTGACTAAGGAGATGTGACTTCTTTTGTTGAACATTTATAGTTTTTGCATGTACCCTTTTGGAAGTACATATAATAGTATCTATTTTTTCAAAAATGCAGTCATATACTGAATAATGTTGTTTTGGTTAATGGCAGAACACAACAATGATGGTGATTCCATAAAATTACAGTGGAACCGAAAAATCCCTATCAGTCATGTCAGAGTCATTGAAATATTGTAGTTGTTTGTGGTGATGCTGATAAGGAACCTATCACACTGCCAGTGTTCAGAAGTATACAACATGCTATCATGTACAGTACAAAATACTTGATAATGATAAACAACTATTTAATGACTGACATATTTACTTTTTTTTTGACATATATACTTTTTTGTTGTTGTTGTTTTGGTGCCAGGGAATGAACTCAGGGGCATTCAATCACTGAGCTGCATACCCAGTTATTATTTTATTTATTTATTTTTTTGTATTTTATTTAAGACAGGGATTAACTGAGTAGCTCAATGCCTCACTTTTGCTGTGACCAACTTTGAACCCTTGATTTTCCTGCCTCAGCCTCCCGAGCCACTGGGATTACATTCATGTGCCACCATGCCTGGCTACTACTGTATGCTTTTACTGAATATTTTAGAGTGTATGCCTACTAATAAAAAAAAAAAAGTTTACTATAAAACAGTATGATGTGTTATGCTAGCAGCAGCTTCATCTCGTGTTTCTGTTAATTGCATCATTTTCTGTTGTGTTTGATTTAAGTTCTGTTGTTGTTCCATCATGGCCCCTAAGCATACAAAATCCACTGCTAATGTTGCCAATAAGAGGCCATGTTGATTGAACCTGGAAATGAAATTAAAATGATGAAGGACTATGAAAGTGGAAAATTACTGATGGTTATCACTCACCAATCAGGCATGTCCCATAACACCACAGTTATGATCTTAGAAAATGAGAACAAAGTAATGTACATGGTCACAGAGACTGCTTCATTGAAGGCAATGGAACTAACAAATATTTGATAAAAGCTTATATCAAATATGGAGAATCTTCTAATGACCTGGATTGAAAGGGAGATACAAAAGTGTATTCCCTTCAACTTCATAACAGTCACATCCAAAGCAAAAATGATTGTTTGCAATCTTGAAAGAACAGACTACATTTGACTATAATGTCGAATTTATTGCTAACTTTGGTTCGTTTAAGTCACTTAAGAAATTTTAAGCATTAAATAATGTGAAAGTGTATGTTGAGGCTATACATGCTAATGTAAAGACAGTTGAATAATTTTGGGGAACTGTAGCTAAGTGGATTGTGGAGAAAAATTACTTACCAAAGTAGACCTACCATATGCATCCTGTTCTAGAAAGGAATGTTTGAAAGAACTTTTATCCATAAGGAGTTCAACTCCATGCCAGGTTTCAAGATTTTTTAAGGACAGGATAAAAAGCCTGCAAACTACTTGGGAACAATGTCGCAGGTACAAATTGATACCCTTTGTGAGCAGGCCCAGTGAGAACTCCAGGACCTCCAAGCATATCAATAAGCACTCACTGTCTGTGTACTACAGAGAAAATGAGAAGTCTTAGATGACCCAGCTCCTCCTCCAAGGTCCCTCCTGAATTGCTATGCCATCAAAATGGAGAAGTACTATATGACAAATAACAAGCCTTTCAAGGTTTTGCTTATTGTTAGTAATGGTCTCATACACCATTCTTCTATTGCTAGTCTTCATCTAAATAGTGTGGTCTCCCTTCCTCCAAACAGCATCTTTTTCATCCAATCAATGGGTTAAGGAATGATAATAGATATTAACGTCTGCAACTTGAGAAGAACCCTGGCCCAGGCTACTGATCCAACAGAGGAAGACACTGAAGAGATGTCATTGCAATTCTGGATGCTTTGTCTTAAGACGATATCAACGATGTATATTTGAATTACTTTTGTCAGAAAACACAAGAAACTTATCCATGACCTTAAGGGATTTTTCTAAGAATGAGAAAATTACAAAAATTAACAAGTTTGTGCTTGAATTAGCAAAAAAATTAAACTTATGCATGGATGAAGCTAACATTGAGGAGCTAGCTTCTAGAGGTGATTCCAGAGGAACTGACTAAAAATAAATTGTTGGAACTAAAACAAATGCACAGCTGAAGAAGAGGCAAGAGAAAAGGAAGAAACAGGAGAAGATAAGGAAACTTCAAGAAAACCCATGATGAACAGTGTAGAAGATTTTTCAGACTGCAAGAAATCTTTAAACAGTTTGAAAACATAGACCCTAACATTGAGATATTTTCCTTAGTAGAGAGGAATGTTAGATTAAGGCTATAACACAATCAAGTCTCCTCCAAACATAATATATATGTTGCTTTATCTGCTTACAATCAAGTTTATAATGAAAAATAAACAAAGCAAAGAACCACAGATATATTTATGAAAAGAGTGATGATTTTTTAAAAAGAGCCTCCGGCAGGTCCTTCAGGAGGGATTCCAGAAGAAGGAGGAGGTGATGGGAGGTGACAGCTCAGTATGTGTAATTGCCTCTGAAGACCTTGCAGTGGGACAAGATGAGGATGTAGAAGACAGTCATGTTGAAGAGCTTGTCTCTGCCTAGGCCTAGGCTAATATGTGTGGTTGTGTCTTAGTTTTTCACAAATTTTTAAAAATAAAAAAGCTTATAGAATAATGATATAAAGTAAAAAGTATCTTGTATAGTTGTATAATGTGTTTGATTTAAGCTGTCATTTCAATAACATCAAGTGGTTTAAAAAGTAAAATGTTTATGAAAGAATTCCAATAAGGTAGATTGATTTATTTTTGAAGAAAGAAAATGTTTTTGTATCAGGAATTGAAACCAGGGACACTTTCCCACGTGGGATGGGAGCCAAATCCCCAGTCCTTCATATAAATATGTAAATATATATAATATATATTGTTTTGAATGTATATAATATATATTAGGTATTTCATTTTGAATATTATATACATATGTATCATCCGTATTTAGTTTTGAATATTTTAAATATATATAAAACTATATATATAGTATAAAACTATATATATACTATATATATACAAAACTATATATATTATATATATATACATATATATAGTTTTGAAACAGGGTCTCACTAAGTTGCTGAGACTGGCTTTCAACTTGTAATACTCCTGTTTCAGCCTCCCAAGTCTCTGGACCTCTGGAATTACAGACCTCCTGTGCTACCATGCCCAACTTTTTTTTTTTTTAATTCTTTCCTCTTACAGTACTGGGAATGGGATCAAGGGCCTCCCACATGCTAGGCAAGTGTTCTACCGCTAAGCTATTTTCCCAGTCCTCGAAGAAAAAAATTTTAAAATAAATTTAGTGCTGCTTAAACATGCAGTGTTTATAAGACCTATGATAGTGTATGGTAATTTCCTAGGCCCTGACATGCACCCAATACTCTCTCTCTGACATCACTGTAAGCTTCCTATTCAGTTGTACCTGTTTTTACCTTTTATACCACATTTTTACTGTACCTTTTTGTTATGGTTTAGATGTGGTGTTCCCCAAAATCTCACGTGTGAGACAATGCAAGAAGGTTTGGAGGAGACTTGATTGTATTATAGCCTTAATCTAATCAGTGAATTAATCCTTGATAGCATTGACTGATAACTGGAGGCAGGTGTCATGTGACTGGAGGAAGTAGTTCATTGGGAGCAAAGCTATGGGGTATCTATTTTGATTCTGGAGAATGGAGTTTTTCTTTCTCTCTCTGTTTCCTAATCATCATGTAAGCTACTTCCCTTGGCCACACTCTTCTGCCATGATGTTCTGCCTCACCTCAAGCCCAGAGGAATGGAGCCAGCCAGCCTTCTATGGACTAAGCTCTGAAACCATAAACCCTCAAGTAAAGTTTTCTTCCATAAAATTGTTCTGGTCAGATCTTTCAGTCACAGCAGCAAAAGAGCTGACTAAAACACTTTCCTGTGCTCAGATATTTTTAGATGCAGTAATACTTACCACTATTTTATAATTACCTATAATATTTGGAAGAGTAGTCCCCAGATTTAGCGTAGGAGCAACAGGCAGTAGCACATAACTTATGATAATCAGTGAATTAATTAATTCACTGTTAAAACATCTGGCTATGATCTTGAGGTCTGTGCAATGACAAAATTGTCTAGTTACACATTTCTCAGCCTTTTCCCCACCGTTAAGTGATACATAACCATATCGAGCAAAATAATTAGTAAGTCATTCTCTTGGTGGAAGGAATTTGCTTGCCTCTCATGAGAGCTTTATTGATGTTAGTTTGTTAAAGTAATAAAGTTAGTTCAATAATTGTTGAAGCAGCTTAAACAAACAATAAGTAAATCATTTGGCCCAGTCATCCAATTTGTAAGTGATATAAAGTGTGACTTAGGTGTAGGATCTCTGACCCCTATTTGCTGTCCCTCAAGTGACTACACTCCTGTGAACAGTGAGTTAGAGTGCAGTGATGAGTCAAAGTGTTAAGCCAATGCAGACAACTGTCGTCAAGTATTAGTCTTACAAGGTAGAACGTTTTAATACAGTGCATGAAAAGAGAAAATAAAGAAGATACGCATTTACCTGCACAGTTCTCAGGAATTATTTGATGAAAAAAATTGCTCACTTGCCAGCTGACAATCACAACTGTTCAGTAGTAGTTTCTGATCATGGCTGGGTCATATTTAATTTGGCCAGATTCCTAGACTTTGGTTGGAGAACGGGGTTATCTTTTACTCAATCAATACTTTTCTTCCATGTCAGCAGTGATAATTTACCATAGAAACATATCTATCATATTAACTGAAATAATACATCTAAAATATTTCAGAGACAGAATGAAGAGGAAAATGTCTTTGAGGTCAAAGGGTACAAAGTTTCACCTAAGAACAACGTTTAGTAATCTATATCATAGAAGTAGTACCTAGAGTTACTAAGTATATGCTGTATATTTCAAAATTGTCAAAGACTAGATTTTAAATGCTATCATCAAAAAATAATAAGCATGTGAGCTGATAGATATATTATTTATTTGGTCTAATCATTCTATGCTATAAAAACATATATCAAGATATCACATTGGACCCCATATGTATATAAAATTTGTGTCCATTAAAATAAGCATACAAAATAGAGCAAAACAAACAAAAAATAGTGAAGAAATCAGGTAAAATTTTGACCTAGAAAAATAAAAAAGGAATTTTTGTAGAACATATTTCAAATTCTTTATTTCCACAGAACATAACATAACAAATGAATTAATTAAGTTGAATCTAATGAAATTTAAAAGATGAGAGTAGATGAAAATAGAAAACAGGATAATTTAAGATCTAAAGCTATTAGTGAGGACTCTGATGATGCATGCTGGTATTTTCCTCCAACATTACTGAATTACTTCACAAAAAATGTTTGCAAACTTTTTCTGGAAAGGCCTGAAAAGTGAAAATGTTAGACTTGCAGGCCAAGTGATCTCTGCTGCAGCAAGAAAGTAGCCATGGACAATATGAAATGAAGGGCTGTGTTCCAAATAAACTTTATCATTACATACAAGCAGACCAAATTTGGCCTGGGAATGATGGTTTGCTGGCCAATGCTTCAGATCATAATTATGCCAATTATGATTTTTTCCCAATGTTTTTAATTTGTTTGCTGAAATGATTATACAATTAATTGATGTTTAACAACCCTGAACCAAAAATGAGTTAGTGACATTCAACAGATGAACTAAAAATTTTCATGCCAGTAAAGAAGATAGCTATAATAGATAGTATAATCAGAGTGATAGTATTTATTGACTGACTAAAATATCTACCCATTCTAATAGTAGTTTGAATAGTTACATAGACAAAATGAATAGCACCACGTGGGTAATCCATATCTAACAGATTATAGTCCATTTGGCCATGAGTTTGTCTTAAGTAAACATTCTGTGAAATTATCAGCAGTTAAAATTTTTATATATTCTGACTAATATCAATCATTTAATGTGGAAAAACATAAACTGTGCCTTCCTCCTGGATTTTGGCACTCACTATTTTCTTTCCTCAAATTCTCTCTTTTCACCCTTTCCATGAGACGAAAGTTCTACCGTGATACTATCAACAACAAAAGAGGAAATAGAAGTTCTAACTGAATGACAATAGTGTTTGCATTGACATCACATACCAGCTCTTTCCTTCCTTTGCATCATCAGGTTTAGGGCTTTCAAGGGGAAACAATGGTATCAGATCATTCCTCTTTGATTTACTTTCTTTTAAAGCGATTTCTGTTCTGTTTGCTTGTTGATTAGTGCCGCCCAAATGAAATACAAGATCAATGAGGAAGACCAACATTTGTCTTCTTCAAATGGTGTTTTTAGTGATCAGCCTGTGATTGATAGTCAAGGGAAATTCTCAACTCTTTTATGAAAGTTTATCTCCCACCCGACTCCTCTTAGTTTATCTCCCACCCGACTCCTCTTAGTTAAGTAGTTTATTATGGAAGACTTGTTTACTTTTTATTATGGAAACAATGTTTACTTTGGATTGGTTACAAATGGCTTGGATTTTCTGAAACATTTTTAATAATGGGTTTTGAGTATATAAGATTGAACAAAAGAATATATTCATCTCCATAGATTAGCTGTCTTTTAGGCTGATGGATAATTTTAGGCCTCAGAAATTCACCTATTGAAGTTAACAGGAAACTTCATCATCCAAGCTTTTGGCTGTCTCCCAAACTCATGTTAGTGTTCCAGCACAAACTTCCAGCTTTTTCTGATCCATTTGGAAAAGCAAATAGAAAAGCAAATTGATTTTAGCGTGAGAGCCAGTTCTCATGGACCCGTAGTGGCCGTTCAGAGCAATAAGGTGAGAAACATTCTAAAGCTATACCGGGTTCAGCTGGAGAAAGGGGACCTTAGAGGATTAGTGATATTGGGGAAGAGGAGAGATTGGGCAGTGGTATGCATAACCCATACTTCACATCCTTTAGAAAGATACATTATCTGGAAAGATTTGTTAAAAAGCAACTATATTACATTTTGTAAATAACACAGGACAGCTTTCTTTTTAAATGCAAAAGGATATTTACTTTGGTCTTTCCATTCTTGTTTTTTCCTGCCAGGACACAGATGTGCAATATATTTCAGTCTTACATTAGTTATTAATGTGAGTATCTTGCTTGATCAAATTCTTAAACTCAAACAGCCATAAGTAGATTAAAAACTTAATGAACTATGTATTTCAATTCTATTTTGTGTTAAATTTTAAATAGTTAGCTAATAGTTACAGGAAAAACAAATGTTAGCTGATGAAATATTAACAACATAGTAGAAAATATACAAACATAATTGAATGACAATGAAAATGACATTAATATCAGATAATGTCTATACATTTTCGCTACCATTACATTATTTATTGTGGATGGCAATGTTTTAATGGCCATCTGTCCAATATCCGAAGTGCTGCAAACCATTAAGATCCTAATTTACTATCAGATGCTGAAAAATAGCAATATACACATCTTATGTTTAAACCATGTTCATGTTAGACAATATGAAATAAAAATTCCTCTCAGGAGGTGTAAGTTATATTGTGAAAGTTATCTTCAATTGTAAAAATTCGGAATCCATTTATACTGTTTACTTCCATGCCACTGAGTGTGAAATCTCTGATATGAAGTTTGGAGTCTATTAAGTTCAGAATAGGGAGTTGGTGTGAAATGATGAAGCAAAGGCCCATGTCAGGAAGATTTTGAAAATACCTAGCTATGATCATAGTACAACATAAGATCATTATCACTTAAATTCATCGGATAAGTTTTGGGTCACATAATAAAAATATCTCGATTAGAGTGAACCCATGGACTAATTATTCAAATTATTGTTTGCTTGAATTCCCTAGAGAACATCACCTCTAAATGATCATCTATCATGGAATCATAGATTTTAACTTCAAGAATAATATTTTAAACCAACCAAGGTCATCAAAAATAACACCTTAATAAATTTTAAAAAGTACATTTTTTAAATGAAAAAGTTCAGATGAATCTAATCTTAGTCAACTTCCAAAAAGGTAGCTGGTTGTTGGTCTCCTACACACAATTATACTCACAGAGATATGCAGAGACAATAACAGACACACCCACATAGCACATTTATTCTCTTTTACCTTCATTGGTGAAAATTTTGTACAACCTCAAACATCTTTGAAGCCTAGAGCCTGTAAATCATTGAAGTACTTTGAAATTGTCTTGAAAATATTTCCATAATTTAGAGTGTTAAAAAAAACTTCTATCATGGATGAGACACAACTTCTTCTAACTTTGAATTGCAATTCCAAGTTCTATCTTTAAGTATCACATAATATAAGTTTGATGTATGGTCTAAGTAAAATTTTATCAAACATTTGAGATCATATAACATAGCCTATATATCATATTTCTTCATTTTTTTTTTTAAGTTACATTCCTCAACTCCCTAAATACTTTTTATCTTTTATCACTCTGGTAATAGTTTAAGAACATATCCTAGTCTTTTTTCAATGTGGTGCTTATCATAGCTTAAATATTTAATGGCAATACAAATATATACAATGCAAATATATGTCAGTTGAAGAATGTACTCCAAAAAAATCCACTGATTCTCAATTGGATAAAAATTAAACTTAAGAAAAATATTTATGGAGCATAGTCTGAAAGTTATGCAGTTCATGAACACTTAAAGTAACTCTAGAATCTATTTTTGGAATAAATTACAATTAAGAAATTCTTGTAAGGTTATCAGCCCTACTAGTGTTTTAGCCATGAGAGAATCAGATTTAATTGAAAAACATTCAAAACAAAACAACAACAACAAAACAGTTTTTGGAAATTTGTCACTCCATTTTCCTTATTTATACTAGGAAATATTGGTCACTGTATCACCTCGGGTCCATTAAGGAAAATGTATCCCTTTTGAAATTGAGTGAAAGAAATCTTGGAGTCGTACTTTTAGCTCACCTATTAGAAGATATTAGCACACACTACATGTTTGTTTGCAAGGCTATCTTAATTTCACTTTACTTCCCTGAATTTTTTCATTTCTTTAAAATAACTTGATGTAGTGTATATAAAGAAAAAGTTAGCGAAAAATAATATGGAGGCAACCATGAATTTCTTATAGAACAAACAGTATTGTGCAATGTTACTTGCCTGTTTTATTGTTATAACAGTAAGATGTGGTAGTTAGATATATCTGTGCACATCAAGGCCAGAAGTTCTACCCACCTACATCTCATTAAAAATATTCGCACGAATGAAGATTTTAGCCACTTCTTAAGTAGATAATTTTTGAAAGCTGGTGGCAAAATGGTAGAAATAGCATGGTACTTTCCCAAACCTTGCACCCCACCAGAGAAAGATAGGCAAGTGATTCAGAGTCAAAGTGACTTGCACATAGTGCAATGGCAGAATGGACCAGGGACATGTGCAAATATTCTGGCAAGGTTTATAAAGTTCCTTAGAGGAAATGGTTGTAAGGTGAATGAGGGATAAGTCAGAACTAGTTAGATAAAGAAAAGAATGGTTTAATATACTTCAAGCAGAGAGAATGTGATTTCAACCAATTAAAAAAAAAAAAAAAAGGAGATGCGATCTGGGGTTGTAGATTAGTGGTAGAGCATTTACCTAGTATGCGTGAGGCACTGGGTTCAATTCTTAGCACTGCATATAAGTAAATAAATAAATGAATAAATGAATAAGTAAATAAATAAATAAATAAAAATGAAGGTCCATTGACAACTAAGAAAATAAAATGGAAGGAATATGATTGTTGGCAGGAAAGAAGAAAAAGGAAAACAATCAGAGGGCCTTGAGACCTAGGCATTGGAGTAAAGGGTAAAATAATTTCCTTTTTCCTTTCTTACTGTGTGCTTCATTATCTATTGTAGTTTAAAAACCCCACCCTAACACTTAGTGACTTAAATAGTAGTGATTTTTTTTTCATGACTCTTATCAGTTGACCAAGCATTATTAGCTCATCTCATCTGAGTCACTCATGCAACTACAGAAATGTGACACCATGTCTGGATTCAGGAAAACCAAGCTGTCTTATTCGATTTCTGCCAGCACGATGCTGGCTGAGAAATTTGAGCATCTTGGATTTATTCTTTGTGGTCTCGCCCAGCAATATACTAGACTGGTTCTTAGCCATAGAGTGATTTCAAGGCTTAGAAGATCAAAGGTGGAAACTACAAGACTTCTTGAGGCCTGGACATGGGACTTGTACAATGCCATATTTTTGTATTAGCTAAAGCATGTCACAAGCCAATTCAGCGTCAAGAGAGGGAAAATGGGCTCCATCTCTTGATTAGGAAGCAGTAAAGTCTCTTTCCCAGTGACCATGATATAACTTATTGTAGTCACCTTTCATCATATATAGTTTTTCTTTCTTTTTAAAAGGACACATAATAATTATACATATTTATGAGGTGCCATATAATGATTCTCTACATGAATACAATTTGCAATGGAAAAATCAGGGTAAATTGCATTTGCATCTCCATAAATATTAATCATTTTTTGGTGTTGGGAAACTTAAACATTTCTTGTTCTTTGTAAAATATATATTTATATATATATAATTTTATATATATTTTATATATATATTATCAATTTTTTGAACTATATTACCCTACTGTGCCATGGAACATTACAATTTATTCCTATTATGTAACTATATTTTGACACCTGTCTTCCACCTTCCTTTGTCCCCTTTACCCCATGCTTTCTAACCTTTAGTGAAACTGTTTTACTCTCTAGTTTTGTGAAATCAAATTTATTGGTTTCCAAATACGAACAAGAATAGGCAGTGAGTGTGCTTCTATGCTAGGTTTATTTCAATTTACTTGATGTCATATCTGAGAACAGCCTATTGTATTGCTACTAATGACCCTATGACCTGAAATGTCATTAAGATAGAACAAAAACAAGAAATTGTCATTATAGGAAGTTGTCATGCAGTGGTACCCCCCTTCTCTGAGACCAATGCATCTTAATTAAGCTTCTTCAGAGACCCTCCACAATTATTCCCATTAACAAAATATCAGAAGATCAGTGCAGAAGGGCTCAGTGTGGTTAGATTCCCTATTTCCTGTTGCTTTGCTCTGTCTTGCAAAAACTAATTTTAACCACGAACTTGAAGGATGTACTGTGCTTTTGTGGTATAATCTCATTGCTCTAAGAAATGGGATAATAGGCAGCTTCTGAGAACTCTGAAGAAAAGATTGCTTCTATACTTTTAAGTAAACTTCTGGAAAAAGTTATAGACCTCCTAGATCCCCACCTCCACTGGGTATAAAATTCAAAGAATTTTTAGACTTGCTGCTCAGAGGAAAGAATGTAGGAGGTGAAAGCCCCATCTGAACCAGCTGCAGCCAATAAACCTGCTTCCTGCTAATTCCTTGGTGTCTAGTCTCTTCTGTCCTCCATCAGTCATGCCTTCAGAGGTGAAAAGATTTTAGAAACAACAGGTAAAAGGGAGGCTGGGGACAAAAGTAACACATATTCAAAAGATGGCAGACAGGCTATTGGTTTTCACTGGGGGCACATAAAGCATAGATAAGAGACAGTAGGAAGTCTAGAATCAAATTCTGTAGAAAGATGATTGCTGCAAATTTTAATTTTAAATATTTGCACAAAATCTAAATTTCAGAGTTATTTTTTCCCCAATTAAGGGCATTCTTAATTTAAGTAAACATAAAAGTTAAATTACTATTTAATTGAAATTTGTAGTACATCATTTACAAAAAAAAAAAAAGAAACCCAAAATGTACAAAGGAAAATATACTCTCAATAATTGGCATAATTTAAAAGTATAAAAAAATGTTTGTTTTATGTAAAATATATAATTGTCAAAATTTATTTAAAATCTATAACAATTCTGAATAGCAAATTTTAGTATTCTCATTTTAAAGATGAAAAAATTTAAATGAGGTAACTTGCCAAAAGTTTGTCTGACTCATATTAAATGAGCGAAAGTAGAAAAGGATATTTTATTACAGTCTGAGAAATGACAAGATGGAGTATGGTCACTTTTCTAAGCTGTTTCTTTTCCATTGATGCTGAACTAGAAAACACCCAATATAGGAGGTGCCTGCACAACCACAGACAGGCATGCCTGGGACAGGATATACTTCTTCGTATACGATGCTTGAAGTTGAGCAATCTGTGGAATTTGGGGGCCTTCTGAGTGAGAACCAAGGGGCAGCAGGTTACTGTCTTAGATAACGCTGGTTAGCAAAGGTACCATATCAATTCCCAAGAACTGATCTCCAATTCTGAAATGTGTACTTTTTTTTGAAACACTAAATTCATTCCCAGAGAAATCCCCAGTTGACTTTTAATTTATTTCCAAAAGAGACACATTGCATGTGAAATGATGGTGACATATCTAACACCTGTGTTTCATGCTAATAAATTCCTTCACAAATATTGCTTGCTGAAAAAGACCTCTATTAAGTCTAGCTAATGGCTGTATACCTTTTTTCCCCCTTAACAGTCTTGCCTTAAAAGTAAACTACTCTGAGAACAGGTGAGAAAACTGTGACCTCAAGTGCTTCTAAGATTTTCCTATTGAATTTGGTAATATATAACATGTTATAGGAAGATGACTTGCTTTTTCAGGTCACGCACACCTCTAAATATGACAAAAAGTAAACATTGACCTTTTCTGAGTTTGAACATAAAAATTAAAAGCTTCCTTATTTTCAATTCGTGGCTTTTTGGACCATCTCCAGGGAAGTTCTGCTTCACTGCAGATTGAGTGGGTTAACCTGCTGCCCTCAAGACTATTTGTCTCTATAGAACTCTACTCATTCATCCTCAAAGGCACCTTTCCCTTCACTACCACACAAGCAGAGAAGTTCTTATACAGAAAGAGAATTAATCATGTATTTGTCATACTGCACACAAAATAAGTCATTTGATACAACTGAGCACACAGCTGTAAGTTAGCTCACTCCAACAGAGTTTTACAATATAATGTTAGTCACATGGTTCTTAGAAGACAGGCAGGATTGATGGCAGGGCAAAATATTTTAATTTCAATTTGCACTAAAAACAGCTCTCAACTTCAAAAACATTTTAAAGTAACTCTAGTAAGAAAGTAACATGATGCAAAGACAACATTTATTATATTTCTATGTGAAGTTCTCATACATTTCTTGGGTCTAATTCTGAATCATTCAAGGTCGGATAGGTGATATTATGTAGATGGACTACAATTTATTATAGATACTTCAAACTTTACTGCAATTTTAACTTGCATTCTCAGCAGTTTGAAGTATTTAATATTTTAGATCAATCTTTATCTAGAAAATGAGTTTTTATCTTTTTTTTCTGCAATATAAGCTATTAACTACACTGAAATTTATGTAAGCAAATTTACCCTCTTAAAACTTGCCCCATGAGATAGCAGAGGAATAATTTGAAAGAGAATCCAATGAACTATACTTCTCTTTAAAAAGCCTGAAGAGAAATGAAAACATGGATTTCAGCCAAGATAAGAAATAGAGTAATGGGAAAATAAATTAATTTTAGAAGCTATAAAGGAATAAGTACCAGTAATTGGTAGATATAATATTAGAGTAATTTATAAATATACATTTTAAACATTTTTTAAAATGAGAACTTCTTTGAAACTTCCTGCATACATGCTAAGTCCTTTATAGACACAATTTTATTGCCATATTTAAGTAACTTTGTTATCCTTTACTACCAAGATAAGTTTATCTGGAAAACAAACATGTTTTTCAGAGTTATTGTATTGGATCAAATTCTATGTGGAATTCTTCTTCTCAAAAATTTTTTTTTCTTTTTATATTGGTATAATCACAAATTGGTTTTTGAAAAACTATCCCAAAGAATCTTTTTGTTCTTGAAATGGTTAGGAATTAGCTGCTTTGATGACGCCCCCTCACATGTCAATCTAAATACATAACAACTGCAAATAACACATTATCATTATTTAATTCAAAGACTGCATTTGTTTTTGCCAGTTTTCTCAGTAATGTCCTCTATGGTTAAACGGACCAGGACAGTATCATCTTTTACATTTAATTGCCATAAAATTTTAGGTGTATTTTTAAAATTATGCAGCAGATGCTTTGACTCTGATGACCTTGATATTTTAAGATAGTAAACCAATTTTTTAATAGAATGTATCTCAGACTGCATTTATACGCTCTCATTTTAAAATAAGATCATATATTTTTCAAAGAACTAGCACAGAAATAATGGTATGTTCCTCTCATTCTATCGGGCAATATGGGCAATATAGAATTTCGGTTCATCTCTGCTGATGACTAATTTGGTTAAAGTGTTCTCTGTCAGGTTTTTCCATTGTATATTACATTTTTTATTTTGCCTTTGCAAGGATTTTCAGAGATAGTTTAAGACTATTCCATTCCTCATCAAACGTTCACCCTCTAGTTTAACATTTACTTGTGTTTCTTGGGTGGATTAATCATTTCTGGGATGGTAACCAAATGGTGATTAACCAATTCCATCATTTCTTCTATATTTCTTCACTGGCATACAATTTAAGGAAAGCCTTTCTCCTCTAATAATTTATTCATTCCTTTATTTGCAAGATGATAGAAGATCCTACTTTATTTAACTGTTTATAACCATTACTATATTGCTTTGTTGATCAGATCATCCCCTGTGACAGGTCTTTCAACCTGGCTTTGTATTATTTTGGACACATATTAATTTTTCCTTGAGAAATGTCTCACTCTTTAGCAAAATGAAGGATTGTAGGCTTCTCTTGTGCCTACGCGGTCCCAGCTTTGAAATCATCAAATTTCTTTAAAGAACTCTTCTTTTTAATAATTTGAAATCAAAATGTGGAGTCTCCTTTTAGTCGTTGGGATTGAGTTGCTGCCATTCCTCAGCTTTTGCTGGTCTTCAGAAGATGGAGGGAAAGAACTTAGTCTTCTTCTCCTCATATATTTAGGTCTCTTTCTATGTATTCAAGACCAAAAGTTCACACTGTTGCCTCTAATTCAAATTCAATGTTACAGAAATCATTCTAGTTTTTCCGCCCCCTTTCTATCTTATTTGACAGAAAACCTTGGTTCTCATCATCCTTAATATAATCACTTATTTGACAAGTCCATCCTGCATGTGACCAAGTGCAACCCTCCCATGAGGATGCCTCTCCAGTCTTGCTTGTCCTGAAGTACAGTGACAGGCAGCACACTCTGGGCTCTGGGCTCTGAACTCCTCTGTAGCTGGTAGCCCTCTGTAAACATCAAACACAGGTAGACTCCACCTTGTTTGACCCTAGCTAATGAATTGTAGAACTAACTCTTTAGGAAGTAGCAAAGGCAGAAAGAAAGGAAGAAAATTAGGCAGGCAGGAAGGGAAGCCTGTGGCAGGATGATGCTTTAAAGCAAAAATTTAGGCAACAAATTCATTATTCTTGCACAAATGTTTTGTGGGACTTTCTAGCAATAGGTGCCTTGAATGGCTGTTTTTTTTTTTTTTTTTTTTTTTTTTATCATTGATATTAACCATATAGTCCAGTACTAAAGGGATAGAATGATAGAGTTGCCAGGGCACACTGCTATCTGCTCAAACTTTTCTAGTGACACAGCAGACTTTCCAAGGTGCCAATTCTTCCTTTTACTCACCCCTTCTAGAACATTTTATAAGTAGCAACATTAATAAAGGAGCAGACACACATTTGCGCTGACTCTAATCCTCTATGATCCTTGCTCTGTGATTAGATAGCCAAACTAATACACAGTAATTATTAATTGATTAATAACTTATACCATAATACATTATATTTTGGAGATCATGTTTACAGAGATCTCCATATCTATCATATGAAAGCAGTAATTAAGGATTTCAATCATAGAGACAGATCATTACCTTCTGTTTGCTCTTGATATTGTTTGTTTTGTTGATGAAGACTTTTCTTTTCTTTTTTCTTTGATACCAGGGATTGAACTCAGAGGCACTCAACCACTGAGCTACATTCCCAGCCCTATTTTGTACTTTATTTAGAGGCAGGGTCTCACTGAGTTGCTTAGCATCTCACTTTTGCTGAGGCGGAATTTGAACTGGTAATCATCCTGCCTCAGCCTTCTAAGCCTCTGAGATTACAGGCCTGCACCACTGCATCCAGCTGGCTGATAGAGACTTTTCTAAATACCTGTCAAGTCACATCTTGTGCCAACAGCTATGTGTATGTAAAAGTCTAGATCTGTGTGGGAATAATCCATTTGGTTTAAGTTTTAAGGATTTTGTCTAACATAAGTGAAGGTTTATGTTCACAATGTGATCTTCTCACCTCAACCAATCTATAAGGTCATGGTCAGACTCTCATCTCTGAGTTATGATCAGCAGTATGAGGAGTAGTAATTCTTATAAAAGTCTGCCAGGCACTGACTGTAATAAATATTTTGTTACTGTTAGATGACTTGGTTTTGGTTTAACCATTTTCCGAACAGACGACAAGCCATGTTTTCATAACAGCCTTAGAAAAAGTAACAGGCAACACCGTGTTTCTAATTTTCAATCAGTTGATTTTATAATGTAAACATGAAAGAATTTTGCAGCATAGTCAGAGGACATGATTCCACTAAACTTATAATTCTACTGAGATTGCTATCTAAAATTATCAGGTGGGGATACTATATGAGAACTGGAAAAATTCATGCTGCCTGGCTCAGAGTTTAAAATCATTTTTGAATCTGGATCTTGTAAGATGCAATTATTAAATTAATTTAACTCTATGTCCTTGGGTGATAAGAGCTGCTGACAAAAGTTGACTTGTTAGCATGTGCTTTATTTCATTGTTTTCTGTACATGAAAAAATGCTACAACACTCTATTCCACAGATGGGAAAGTTTTTGCTTTTAAAGTCAGACTATCATGTAAAAACCAAATTCTGGATTCTTAGACAAATTTGATTTATTATCTGATTATAGGAAATTTTGACTATGACCAGATTTTGAGTATAACTAATTAATCTTAATGAATCACAATGAATATGTCCATTACACTTGAACGTTATATCTTTATATCAGAAGAAGCAGTATGTGTAATCAGAACAGCATACACATTAGAGCAAACTAGTCCTGAGTACTAAATCCCATCTTGATACTTACCAGCTCTGAGTCCTTAGGCAAGTTAATTACCATCATTTTCCTGATATGTAAGGGGAACAATATTAATTTACACAAAAAGAGTTACTGTGATGTTTCATGAAGTGATATGTACAGATAGCATACAAAAGTGCCTGGGGAAACATACAGTTCAATATGTTACCTTTCTGATATTAATAACGGTGCCAGGAGAGTATCCAGATAAATTAAACTTTATAACCAACACCATACATTAGCAACGCAAAATCGATTCATAACATCTTTTGACTTTCTTCCTGTGCTATAGAGACTGTGAAGTCCAACAATTTGCCTTCTCAGTTTCTCTTTAGCTAGACTAATCTTGAGACTTAGTTGTGGCCAATGGTATTATAGCACCACGTAACACTTCGGGAAAAACTTTTTAAAAAGGATAGACTTAAAACAACAGCAGGAATGGAAAAAAAAAAAGAAAAAAGAAAAAAGAAAAAGAGAAAAAGAACATCTGGCTGTCCCCTCTACATTTTTCCTTCTATGTCTGGACTCTTCTGGTTCACCAACCACTAAATTTTACAATTTGGATTTTACCCATTTTCCAGAAGGTCCTACATTGAGAAATCCCACTCGCACTCCACACCCCAAATCTTATAACTGTCTTGTATGAGATCTTCTTTCTCCCAGCAGCTACTAGGATACTTTGAAAATAATAATCTTTCCTACAATAAGAAGTAAACTTGATTTGTTTTATGAAGAAGATATTTTGGTATATTTTTCAGGGATTTAGTCAACATATATTATGACTGGGTTATAGATCTTAAAGTTACTGATACCAGAAAAATAAGACTCTTTGTTTTTTTAAGCCATGGATATTTTGTTTATGTTCTGGTGTTTATTCCTGAGAACATCCCTAATAAATGATGTGGCTACTATTTTGAAGATAGTAATTTATCTAAATACAGTACCACAGTATTTAGCATATAAATATTTAGCAAATGTTTTCCTTACTTTATGAGCACTTATTAAAATTAGTTCATATAATCTTCATGAATCTACTCTAAAAGACCAATTTTTAAAAGTATATATGGTGTGTGGGGGGTGGGCTTATTTGCAAATAAATGGATGGAATTGGAGAATATCATGCTAAGTGAAATAAGTCAAACCCAAAAAATCAAAAGTCGAATGTTTTCCCTGATAAGTGGAGAATGATATATACTGGGGGTGGGAGGGTGGGGAATGAGAGAGGAATAGGGGAACTTTAGAATATGTAGAAGGAAATGAGAGGGAGGTGGGTATGAAAAATGGTGGAATGAGACAGACATCATTACCCTATGTACTTGTATGATTACACGAATAGTATGAATCTATATTGTGTACATCCATAGAAATGAAATTGTATACCCCACTTGTGTACAATGAATCAAAATGCAGTCTGTAAAAAGTAAAAGCTAAATAAAAAAGTAATAAAAAAAAATATATATATATATATATAAGTATATATATATATATATATATATATATATATATATATGTATATATGGTGGTGTTTATATTCCCCCACTGTGCCATGCACTGGCTAAAAGACCCCAGATGCCTTGATGAACTGTCAGACATCAGTTTCCACACACCTGCAAATGTGGAAATGAAATGAAAAAAAAAAAAATAAGGATATTATTAATTAATAAATTTAAACTGTTGAAATTGTGAAATACTAAATGGGTTATCTTTCCTACTATATTTTTGAAACCTTATGTTTTCCTGTGTCGCCTTTCATATCTAAGTTGCCTACTGAGGTCTGACTGCTCTGTTCTGAATTGCTCTCTTCTTTCTCTGCCCTAAGAAAACAAGAATTTTAACCCTTATGTGAATTTGTAAAAGTTCTGACATTAATTCCTACTAAACTGTTAAGGAATGTCAAAGGTTAGTATGCTATTTTGCTCTAGGATTTTCACATTTCTAACAGAATCTAATGCTTATGGAAAGAAAGCAGGATGATTTCCTCTTTGTTGGGAAAAAAATATTTTACTCTCTGAAGATGACATCATATTAGGTAACATTTATCTGTCCATCTCTAAGCTTAAAATGTCTACAATACATTATTATTAAGCACTAAGATGCAAAGAGTCAGCTATCGAATGGATATAATCAATCTGCAGAAAGTTGAAATTTTTCAGTTAGATGTAACAGAGCTTCAGTGAACAGTTTGCTTTATAATGATCATGACCAACTTGACTCTGTAAGTTCATCACTTCATTGATTTCTCTGTGTCTGAAAATATCCATTTCTGCCTGCTGCTTTTATTTCTATCAGCAACAGAGCAATAAAAAAATTCAAAGAAATTTCTTAAAATACTACTTTTCTTGGATAAAGGGTAGAATCTTCTAAAACAAAGTACTTAAATAACACTTAAGTTCTGGAGGTTTACCTGTTTTTAAGTACAATGATTATATTTCTAATGTAAAGATTTAGTTAAGAGTAAGCATTTATTTGAAATAGAATTATACCAACTAAATAAGATTTAACATGTTTTGAACCAAACAGTCTTAGTTTACATGTTTCTCAACACTAGCACTACTGTTATGCTGGATAATTCTTTTTATGTGTGGGATAGGATGTTTGGGAAAAAAATAAACATCCTGTACATTGTAGCATGTTTAGTAGAAACTCTGACCTCTACTCATAAGATTCCAAGGCAGCATGACACTCCTGCTTGTGACAATCAAAAAATGTCTCTAAATATTGTCAAATGTTCCCTGAGGAGGAAATCTCCCCAGCTGATTACCTCTAGTATGGTTTTGGCATCTTCATAGTAAGTTTCCATTTTTTTCTTATTATCCTCATTTTCACTTGTTATGCGTGATTGCTCTTGTACTATTGAATAATGTTTGTATTTATATAAGGACACGTGGTTGGAGATATAAAGAAGAGCTGTACTAAGGGGAATTGGAAAATCATTCAGATCACAGTGATTTTCAATGGCAATATTGCACCTATCTGTGCTTGAAAAGTATCTATAGCTTCTTTTTCAGTATTTCCTTTTCTCTTCAGCTCATTCTAACATTTTTTTTTGTGGGGGGGCAGATTGAAACCAGGAGTGCTTAACCACTGACCTACATCACCTACATCTCCAATTCTTTCTTTTACTTTTTATTTTGAGACAAGGTCTTGCTAAGTTGCTTAGGGCCTTCCTAAATTGCTGAGGCTGACTCTGAAC
Organism: Sciurus carolinensis; assembly: GCF_902686445.1. Classification (NCBI taxonomy): domain Eukaryota; kingdom Metazoa; phylum Chordata; class Mammalia; order Rodentia; family Sciuridae; genus Sciurus; species Sciurus carolinensis. Next base: position 97,272,770 of record NC_062224.1, read on the forward strand.
TTGTGATATGTCTGCCTCAGCATCCCAAACCACTGGGATTACAGGAATGTGCCACTGAGCCTGGTTGTGCTAATGGTTTTCTACTCTTTGTCTGCTATTCATTTTTGGCTTCCATGTGTTCATGGGCTCTACTGCCTTTTAACTCTTGCTTAAGGCCTTTGTATTCTGTTTGTCACTATTCTTAACTTCTCTATTTCTCTTACTAAATCTTCCAGTAGAGAGGATATGAGTGCACCTGTCCTTGATCAGTATACAAAATTATCTCCAATGTTCACTTCACAGACTCACTAGGCCTCCTTTAGAGGAACGCTTTACTACAAATTGTGGCTTATCTTGCTATCGTCATTCTTAGAAAGTCAACCATTGTCGTTTTCTCACTGTAAATTTAAATTAAGAAATGCACTCTGAGTCCTCTGATTTAGTGTGCTTTTTCAGAAAGATTCTTTACCTGCCTTAAATGGTATGGATGAAATATGCCCATTACTTTTTCACTACTTGAAATTGAAAATTTCAAGAAAGGAGCATAATTTTACCTTTAAAATGCCTAGAGAATCTTATGAGAGGTGATTCTTGTGTCTGTAATCATCTTCCTATGAGCGTCTTACTTATTTATGAAAAGAAGGAAACCAATAATATTTTATGAGCTCTCAAGAACAGTAATGCTTCAGGAGCTGTTGCTCTTGGGCAGTATTCCTTCCTGAGAAGAAGAATAAAAAGGAGTTGTCTGGTGCAAAGAAGTCTTGAATGCATGTTATCATATCATTGACCGCATGCACTACACCACGGATGGACTTTCCATCAGTAGAAGCAGCCCTGGGTTTATAATATGATAACATGTTCAATTGAATAATTTCTTGGATATAATTAGACAGCTGGAAGAACAAACACCCAAAAGTGTGGGTGATCTGTAAGGGCAACACAATATTGGGTGAAACTTCTGAGCTTGAAGTAAAGAGATATAAATTGAGGCATATTTCCCTTTCAAACACCTTTAAGATATCAAGGAGGTCAGGTCATTTATTGAAGGCAAGTTTCTTCTCATATCTTATATCTGCCTTAAAATACTGAAGTAAATATTCAAGATCGATTAAGCACAGACTATCCTTATGTATCTCATTATTGGGCTACCCTGATTCTGAGATAAAATTAAGATGTGGATTTTAGTTTCAACTTCTCTTTTATGATTATCAAATAAGATGGATGAGGCCAAGAATGATTAGAAAAATCTACATACACATATAGAAGTAGGGGGAAAAGCAAGTTATTTATTTTTAGATACATTTTAACAATGTTAATATTCTGTGTAGACTTCAAATCAGGATTTAATACATCTTTTAATACATTAATTTTATAATTAAACACAACCTTTTGGGAAACAGTTTTGTTATACTCAGGGAATACTCAAGGCATTTCTTGAAGATTTTTTACTTTAAATCCTCCCTTAGTTTTATGTTAAAGAGCCTAAGTATTTGCCTTCTACTTCCACAAAACATACTACATTCAACAAGCTTGTCTGGAAATTTTATTGTCTATTTTTTTTTATAGAAAACAATTTCACCTTTGTTTTCCCTAATATAATTCATGAAATACTTTAGGTAGACATTATTAATTTTGATGAATGCAGAAACTTGCTTACTTACTCTCAAAGAAGAATACTGCCCCTAGCCAAAATTCAAGATGATAAATGGCACTGGCAGTGAGCAGTGATTGTCATCCATAGCCTTCACAGCAAACGAAGAAGAGAAGGTGGCTAGAGAGAAAGTTTCTTCTAAATGGAAGGAGAAAACAAGTTACATGATTCTACATTCCATCAAATTAACTCACAGTATCACCTAATTCATATCAAGCAGTAACATGAACTTACATAAACATATACAAACTTATAATGATTTAAGCACTGATATTTTTTCATTTTCCTGCCTTACTAGTTCTGTTGATAGTCTCCATTAGAATTAGGATTTCAGGCCAGAGCAACTGACATCACTGCCTGTATAGGAAGTGAAGAGGAGCAGGATGTGGGTTTTCACAGTGTACCCCCACAGGATGTTTCCTTTACCTGGTTGACAGTCTGTCTGATCCACTGTCAGGCCTTCCTCCCACCAGAAATTGTCTACAATGGCAGATACCCTCATGGCTATTGTCTAACTCATGTCTAGTTCATAGCTGCCTGACCATTGCTTTGGAGCTAAGAGCCTGACCTTCGGATTTCCTAGACATCTCTGAGGAAACCCAGCCTTGGGTGAACCTCCTGGTTCTTCAGATGTAAGGTGTAAACTTAATAAACCATCAAGTTCAAAGATCGTGGGTATATTTACAGATCTTGGACAAGGTGTGCATAATACATAATAAGGTGGGAGGGTGGTACTCCCATCCCCAGGTCACACAAATGAGGACAGAAGGCTGAGGAATAAAGATCTCTCTCTCTCTCTCTCTCTCTCTCTCTCTCTCTCTCTCTCTCTTTCTTTCTTGACAGGCAGAGAGAGACAAAAAGAAATGATGTATAGTAACTATATTTGGGATTCAGTTGTGGGTTACTTTAAGTTCATAGGCAAATGCCTGAGTGATTATTTGAAGAAAGAAGTGGGAATTCAGGGAGTTCGGTTTGCTAGGCGGGAAGGAGGCCACTGGCTTGAGTCATCTGAGAGTGGTATAGAATTGGAAACCGTGGTCAGAATGACTGATTCCTCCTTCTGGCAGGAGAAACTTAAACTTGTATTCAAAACAATTGCCAAAGCAGCGTGAGATTTTAAGGATTAATTACGGCATAAAAGACAGAATTGCTAGAGTTTTAAATCTTCACGATAACTAAAAGATGAAATTTCCACCTTTATATTAAGTACTTAGTCATATACCAACTTATCGCTTTATCTCAAAGACAAGCTGCTGGCACGGATTCCCTTGCAGTTACTGATTACCTGAAACAGCACTCAGTACAGCAGTATTTTGACAGATCATCACTGTCACTTGAAAATTTGGTGGCATTTGGTCAGATGTCTGCCTCTCAGGAAACACCATACACATCTCATGGATCACACTGTCTAATAAATAACATCATGTAAATGCATATCCATTTGTAAATATTCATATCAGTAGGAAAAATAATATCTGGAGAAAATGTTGAAGGGAAATTTTGAGAAAATATTTCATATAAAAAGACAAAAATGAAGAGTAAAAACTTCTATGAATAAATATAAATGGTCAATAAAGATAAAATATTTCACTAGGATTTATTTAATCCAATTTGACTTGAACCCAAAATGGAATGAAAAGTGAGTGTTCTTTCCAAATTTGGTTAAGGTAGTGTCTGCCCAGTTTCTTCGCAGTAAAGCTATTATTTTATATATTATGGTGAATAATTAACTTCAGGGAGGTAAACTAATTTGAGACTATGCAAATGTTCTGTTCTTCATTGTATATTTGCCTCAAGTTTTATTATAAATCAATAATTCTTGTCCGCATTATTACCATGGTGTTTGCCTAATGGTGATAGTTATATTGACATATTCTTTCTATATTTATTAGTTGAAATTCAACCACATAGAATAATTTTCCCCTTACCCTCATTCATTTGCTTATTCAACCATTTATTTTTGTCCTTATGTATTCATGCACATATAATTTAATAATCATAACAGATTGCTAATTTTTGGCTTAAATTAATTGTTTAATTATTGGAAGCACCTTAAAGTTGGCTTTTCAGAATGAAGACAGCCATGTTTTGAGCAATATTGACTTGTGGATGTCCCAACTATTTCCAAGTTTATCTTGTAATATTTTTTTCAGTCCCAACAGCCATTTCTTCCAAGAGCCTTAGTTCCCTTATTGAAGATTCATATTGAGGAACAGAAATCTAGGTGCTGTGTATGTTCATTGGTTTAGGATACCACAGTTTCCATTCAGTTGGAAAATACATACATACAACTACCTGGCATATATAAATCATATCTGTTTTTATTGCTGAGTGTATATAAATATATATATTTTTTTTTTTCCTCCAAAACCGTGAATTCACATTGTGTCCAAGTACTCACTATTATTCATCACTTACTTATTGCCTTGGCTTAGACCAACAATCAGTGAGATTTTTCTTCTCCCAACTGGTTACTGAATTTTGTCTTCTACCCAACCTTTTAAGCAAGCACAAAGGGACAACATATCCTCATTTCATGACTCATTCCAGAAATCAGGTGACCTTTGTGGTGAACATATCTTGTTAAATTGCCACTTCTGTGCCATTTACCTACACACATTCTCTCGCACTACTCTCCCACAAACTTCATGCTAACCCTGCTTGATTTTATGTTGCCATTTTTAAGTTTTGAGCATTCTCCCTAATGCAATATTCTCTTCTCACTTTTTGTAGTAATCCTCTTAAAGTCTCTACATATTCTGGAATTTAAAAAATTTTGACAGTTCCTAATACTAATGCCAATCCAATAGCACAGGTGTTTGGATTAATTGGATTATCCTTGTTAGAGAAACATCTATGATAATTTGTATTGTGAGAATAGCTATGTGTTGTGATTTAAATATGAAATATCTCTCAAAAACTCATGTGTGAGATAATGCAAGAAAGTTTAGAGGTGATGTGATTGGGTTAAGAGAATCTTAAACTAACCAGTGCATTAATCACTTGAATGATTTACTGGGTGGCAATTGTAGGCAGGTAGGGTGAGGCTGGAAGAGGGGGATCACTGGGACTTCCCTGGGGGTGTATATTTTGTCCTTGGTGAACTCTCTCTGCTTCCTGATTGTCATATTCTAAACTACTTTCCTCCTCCATGCCCTTCTACCATGATCTTCTACCTCACCTTGGGCTTAGAGCAATGGAATTGGCTCTCTACAGACTGAGACCTCTGAAACTGAACACCAAATAAATTTTTTTCCTTTAAAATTGTTCTTGCAAGGTATTTTGGTCACAGTGACAAAAAAGCTGACTAATTTTTTTTTCCTCAAGCTACATTTGTAGTTAAATAAAATTTAGCTAATGTTCAACTAAAAGCTTCAGGGATGATGTTATTTCTTTTATCTTTTTTTAATCCTATGGATGTTATGTTCTCCAACAGTACCTCTCTCTGCTTTTTGACAGAATATACCTTTGCTGATCCATTTTAAATTTATTATAGTTTAGTAATAAATAATTTTATATATATGTAGGTAGTAATTTAAATGAAAATTCTGTTTCTTATTAATCCTCCTTTTCCTCTTCTTTCTCCCTGAAGAAGCACTCTCTTTGGTTTCATGCTGGTCCAACTGGTATTATACACAATGATTCATGTCCATTAGATCCTTTTCTGCTCTGTAGCATTGTTTATTACAATCCACAGATATTTTGCATTTTCATCTTTTCATCACAGTCAAGTTGCTAGAATATTTCCTGGATTATTTAGCCTGACTATAAATGTTGACAGTTATAAATGCTCTCTGCTCTGATTCTAGGTTTATTTGAGCCCAAACAACCTTTGCTGCAGAGTGTGGTTCTTACAATGGACCTCCAGAAATGTTCATTAGCTTTCAACTTAACATTCATATTATCTGGAGCTAAAGGTCTTGTGTAGGACAAGAAAGTTATTCCTCAAACGCTCAGTATGATTTTGCTCCCAGAACAAATTTCTGTGACTACAATTTGACATTTTGGGATGTTTGGAAAGGCAGAACAAGATGTCATATGTATCCAGAATGCTCATGAGAGACTCGATCAAAAGATTCCTTTTCCTGGTCTCAATGTTACTGTAATGTACTCACCTTTATGTAAGTTTCTTTTCTCGAAGAAAATCCAAGAGAGAGGAAGTCAAGGGGCACATTCAGACTGCACCATGTATCTTATTCATATTTTACAATACCCACTCCCCCATTATTATATTCTCCTACAGTCTTGGAGATAATACAGGTAAAGTATAGCATGTAAAGTATAGTTTGTAATTAAATATATTGCAAGAATAGCCATCTAGGCTCAGTTGTTGATATAGTAAAGAAAAACTTGCCATAGATATGTGTGTGTGAGTGTGTTTATTGTGTGTGCATGTGTTTTTGTATGCATATAAGTATTTTTAAAGGAAAATATGTTTACATTTAACATATCCTTTTTAAAGGAAAAACAAGACCAGTAAGTCAGTTTCCACTAGAACAATCATTTTATAAGAAATTGAAAATTACTTATGTTCTGTATTTCTACCTTTTTAATTCCATACTTAAGCTCACTTCACTTATCATATCATCCACAGTAGCAAGTGAATGACCCTGGTCACCCTGGAGGACATCTGGCAAGTGGTGAGCTAAACATAGAAAAATCTTAACAATAATTTAAAATAAAGTCCCCATCGCACATTAAAAAGCTGCATCAATTAACTTTGTATGTCTATCTGTATTTATTTATTTTTCAATCTGTGCATCTATACATCATCTGTCTATTCATCATCTATCCATCTATCATCTGGAGTAGTAATAGAAAACTCAATGAGAAATGAATGTGGACAGAGAAATACACAAATGCCCCAAAGACTAAGTGGTAGATATGAATAATGGCTTTTGAATACAAAGGGTTCTATCTTCACTTTCACCATGTTAGAAATTTTAAAATAATTTGTGAAAAGTACTTTGCTTTTAAAAAGTTTAGTTGCTACTTACACAGAAGTGTCATAAAACATTTTAAAGTTTTATGTTATAAAGGTTTGAAAGAAAAATGCCCTTGGCCCATAATTATGTTTCATTTCATAACCTGTTAGGTCCTATATCTCAGTATAGTTAAAGACCTGAAAAGGTAATTTGCATGTTTTGATGGAAAAAAAAAACTTAGGATGGAATTTTAATATCCTTCTGAATTTGATTAAAATAAAGGTGAAAACTTGAATCAGTGCATTAAATGTCTGTAACTCTCTCGTCTTCTCAATATAAGGGATTTTATGACTTTAACCACTAGCATAATTCCCCTGTTAGATAGGAGTAGAACATAAAAAGCCACTCCTGCCAGTTTGTGCACACTTCCCAGGAGTGTTCTAGAATAGAGTGCATCTCCGGTTTTCATTTTGCGTTTAAATTTGACTCAATATTTTCATGTCTAAAGGTAAATGACTAAATTCTTCTTTCTTTTTTCCTAAGATTTGTTCTAATATTTTAATATTTACTGGGATTATATATTTAAGTACTTTTTAACATTTGGACAATCACTACTTATTGATCACCCTCTGTGATCCAGGAAATAGTCTATATTCTCAGAATAGGTTAATCAAAATACTAAAACCTTACCCTCTTTTAATATTCATTCTATTTTACATTTTAAGCCTTACAATTTTTTTCTCCCCTTTTCATTTTCAAAAAAAAACACTGTAAACCATTCCATATCAATCGTTTTCCTTCACATGACTTTGGAACAGTTTCATAGAGTATCTGGAGGTGACTTAGGGAGAAACTTTATGTTTACTCTTGGTACAAGTATTAACCAAGTCTGGGATGATTTTAGATTTCAGACCAAGAGACAATATGATAATGTAGTCAATTTGAAAAGAAATCTAAATTTTCTGCAGTTAAAAAAAAAAAAAAAACCTCACAGGACTTAGAAACTATAACAAATCACATACACAGAAGCACATATGCAAAAGGAAAAGACTAAAAATAATGGCAACATGAAAAAGTATTGACTATGGCTGCTAAAGAAATCCAGCTCTGATAACAAATCATATGAGAAACATATTAAAATAAAATGGGAGGCCTGGGGATGTAGCTCAGTGGTACAACACTTAGCATGCATGAGGCCCTGGGTTCAATCCCCAGCACAGCACTGAAAACAAAGTGAACTCAGCTGGCTTTTCATCAACATCTCATCATTGGATAGTATTTCTTTACTTACACTTTCCCTGCATTTCCTGCGTACTTTTCAACAGGCAGTTCCTCAGCTAACCATTCTTCTTTTATCTCCTTCCCTAATTTCCCCATTAGAGAGCCATCTAGGTGTGTTATTTCCAAGCAGACTAGGTTATACACAAGTTATCTCCCTGGGAAAAACATGACATTCATTAGTAATATAGATTCTAATTAAATATGGCATAATTTGTGAATATTCACTAAAAAGGCAATGAAACATAATATGATCATAGATTCACAAATATCAGTGTGTGTTCAAGTCTTGTCTTAAGTTATAATAGAGTGATATACAGTGGATTAAATTATGTAAACTAAGATTATGTAAGCTAAGAGGAAAAAAGCACCTTATTCACAAGAACTTATATTAAAAGTATCATCATTATTAAAAAATTGCTGTTATTATCATTACTTTAGCACAATTCCTAAGAGAGATTAAAAATTGAGTGGGAGATCACAATTTTATTTCACACCCAGGAAAATGAAAAAGTCCTTAATTCACATTAACCAGGCAGCCTAGGCACATGCAATTACCTAATGTCTTTTTCCTTAGTTAATAAATTATTTGGGATTTCTAGAGTTAAACTGCAGATTGCACAACCGTTGGAACAGTCTTTTTAACCTTCCTGATGAAATATCTGTGAAAAGACTGATGAAATAAAGACTTACAACTCTAAACAACTTTTAATTCAAAAATATTGGCAAAGTCTGGGAGGAATTTTTACTAACCTATCATGTGTATAAAGTTGAATTTAGAGGGGAAAATCTTCCTTCCAAGAAACCAGTAACTTTTTCAAAAGAGTCTAGCAGATTGATTTGATCTTTGAGAGCATTGTTCAGGTTGAATATCACTTTTTCAGAGATAAATTTAGTCTTCCCAAATTATGTCTTTTTTAAACTGTTGGCTTCCTTCAGACTCTTTATCTGAGAATTAACTTCATATCCATCCATGGGACTATCTCTATCTCATCCTGTATTTTTCACAGAGCTTTTAAGAAGTTAGAGGAGGATCTATTTATGGTTACCATCTCATTCTCAGAGACTTGTGTAGTTCCTGATAAAAAAGAAAAGAATAATTGGCATATTTTGAAAATTAATTATTTTCAATTCTTCGAACAAATCTAAATAAGTAAAAGGAAATAAAGCATTGAGGAGGATAAAACAACACACTGCATCTCAGAAGGTGAGATCCTCCAAAGTTTATAGAGCACTGTATAAGATATCATAATTGCACCTCATAGACAAAACACTACTTTTTCACATAATCCACGCATAAAAGAGCATATGAGCCACAGTCAATACTATTTTGTTGCTGTGACCAAAAGAGATAACAAAAGCAACATAGTGGATGAATAGTTTATTTTGACTCAGGGTTTCAGAAGTTCATTTCATGCTAGGCTAACTCCATAACTAAGGTAGAACATCATGGCTAAAAGGCGTGGCAGAGAAAAGCAGCTCAAGATATGGAAATCACTGCTCACCAGGAACAAATTTTATACCCCAAAGGTACACACACTATGACCTGATTCTTCCAGTTATACCCAACCTGCCTACAGATATCACCCAGATAATCTATATCAGTAAATTAATTCACCTCTCATATTCTAATCATGTCAACCTCTGAACACTCTTGCATTATCTCACACAGGAATTTTGGGGGAAATCACATGTCCAAACTACAACAATAAAACCATAAAAGATTCAGGAAGCAGGATCAGAAATGTGGAGAAATTGGTATCACAGTGAAGGAGAATTTGTGGGTTGGCATACCTGTTATCCTTTGGTGATGGTGTGGTCACTGTGCACAGCCATTCACTGTACTTCATAGATCTGAGCACAGACTTTGAGTATAGCATGAGCAGAAATATTTGCATAACTCGTTCCTTCAAACACCAAGTTTATATTGCTTTGTAAAAGTAATAGGTTATATGGTCATTGCTAAATGTAAAACCAGTGACATGAAAGGAAAACTTGAGGAATACTCCTGAAGAATAAACGAAGAAAAAATAACAAGAAAGAAGATGTAGAACTACAGTAGAAAGAAGACTTGAAGAACAAATTCTGGATACCTGTGGATGTATACACTTCAGGAAGAAATTGTGAAAATGAGTGGAGAATGTAATAAAACTTCATTAAAATGTTTAAAGAAGAGCACAGATGGGAAGATTCACTATAATAAAGGATGCTAATTCTTTGAAAATTAATCAATAGATTAAATGCAAGTGAAATCAAAATTCTAGAAGTCATTCAGAAAAACTTGACCAACTGAATCTGTACAAAAAAGTAAATGAAAAAGAATATCCAAAAAAATTTTTAAGAGGAAAATAAGTTGGAGGAAATCATCATATTAAAATTATAGCTGAATAAATAAGAGTGTGGAATTGGCAAACAAATGAGCAGACTGGCAAGTGAAACATCAGAAAGCACAGCAACAGATCTTCACGTTATGAAATCTTACTGTGTCAGACTGAAGAGCAATGTGGGAAGACCTCGGTCTTCAGCAAAGACTAGAAGATAATTTTTGTCAATTTAAAAAAAAAAAGTCTGAAGTTAGATCCATAGGTCACAGGATATAATATCCACTCCAAATGGATCGAATTTCAAATTTCAAAGATAAACTTTACACTTTTTTTAAGGGTGCATATGGAAACATATTTTCCTTAGAAAGCTAAAGTTGTGTTTATTTTTTTTCTCAATTTTTTTTAATTGGTTCTTTTTAGTTAAATGTAACATTAGGATTAATCTTCACATAATTATAAAAGTATGAAACATAATCTGTTTTAAACCAGTCCCTAGTACTTCCCTATTTCCTTCCTTCTACAATCCTGATCTTTCTGCTATTTACTTATAGTTTTATGTTTTTTAAACTAGCATCGTGTGGATATACATGATGGTGAGATTCACTGTGGTATATTCATATATGTATATAGGAAAGTTAAGTCAGATTGATTTCACTGTTCTTTCTTTATCCTGCCTCTCTGTCCTCCCACTCAATCCTCTTCATCTAGTTTACAGATTTTCTTCTATTTGCATGTAATTGTCACCCACTTTTTTCTTTCTCTCTTTTCTTTTCTTTATTAATTTGCATTAGCATCCATATGTGATAGAAAATATTTGACCTTTTATTTTGGGGGTTTTGGCTTATTTCATGTAGCATAATCATCTCCAGTTCCACACATTTATAAACAAATGGCATAATTACATTTTTCTTTATGGCTAATACTCAAATGTGTATATGTACTACATTTCCTTTATCTAATCATCTAGAAGGGCACCCGGTTGCTGATTTTTAGAGTTTTTAATTTTTGGTTGTTTTTAGATATACATGACAGTAGGATATATTTTGCCATATACGTGTGTGGGGTGCAACTCATTTTACAGTTTTGATCCCATTCTTGTGGTTAAGCATGATATGGAGTTACACTGGTTGTGTATAGATGGAGGAGTGGGATTACAGGGTCAAATGGTGGTTCCATTCCAAGTGTTCTGAGGAATCTCCATACTGCTTTGCAGAGTGGTTATACCAGTTTGCAGTCCCATCAGTAACGCATGAGTGAACCTTTTTCCCCAACATTCTCACCAACATTTATTGTTACTTGTGTTCTTGATAATTCCCATTCTGATTGGAATGATACAAAAATTTTAGTGTATTTTAAATTTGCATTTCTCTAATTACTAGAGATGTTGAACAGGTTTTCATATATTTTTTGACCATTTGTGTTTCTTCTGTAAACTGCCTGTTCAGTTCCTTTGCCCATTTATTGATTAGATTATTTGTTTTTTTGGTGTTAGATTTTTTGAGTTCTTTGTATATCCTAGAGATTAATGCTCTGTCTGAGGTGTAGTGGTGAAGACTTTCTCCCATTCTGTAGGCTGTCTTAATGTTCTTGATTATTTCCTTTGATGTGAAGAAATTTTTTAGTTTGATAAAATCCCATTTGTTGATTCTTGATTTTACTTCTTATACTTTAAGAGTCTTATTGAGGAAGTCTGTTCCTGAGCTGATATGATGGAGAGTTGGGCCTACTCTTTCTTCTAGTATGCATAGGTTCTCTAGACTAATGCCAAGGTCCCTGATCCACTTTGAGTTGAGTTTTGTGGAGGGTAAAATAGAGGGGTTTAATTTCAATCTACCACATCTGAATTTCCAGTTTTTGTAGCACCATTTGTTGAAGAAGCAATCTTTTCTCCAATGTATATTTATGGTGCCTTTGTCTAATACAAGACAACTGTATTTATTTGGGTTTGTCTCTGTGTCTTCTATTTGTACCATTGGTCTTCATGTTTGTTTTGGTACCAATACCTTGTCATTTTTGTTACTGTAGCTCTGTAGTATAATTTAAGGTCTGGTATTATGATGTCTCCAGCTTTACTTTTCTCACTGAGGATTGCTTTGGCTATTCTGGGCCTATTATTTTTCCAAATAAATTTCATGATAACTTTTTCTACATCTGTAAAGAATGTCATTGGAATTTATTGGGAATTTCATTAAATCTGTATAGCGCTTTTGGTAGTATTGCCATTTTGACAATATTGATTCTGCCTATCCAAATACATGGGAGGCCTTTCCATTTTCTAAGTTCATCTTCAATTTCTTTTTTCAGTGTTCTGTAGTTTTAATTGTAAAGGTCTTTCATCTTTTTTGTTAGATTGGTTCCCAAGAATTTTATTTTATTTTATTTTTTTGAGGTCATTGTGAATGGAATAGTTTTCCTGATTTCTCTTTCAGCTCATTTGTCATTGGTGTATAGAAATAAATTAATTTGTGGGTGTCAATTTTTATATCCTACTACTTTGGTGAATTCATTTATGAGTTCAAGAAGCTTTTTGGTAGAGTTTTATGGGTCTTCTAAATACAGAATCATGTAATCAGCAAATATGGATAGTTTGAATTCTTATTTTCCTATTCATATTTCTTTAATTGCTTTATTTTGTTTAATCACTCTGGCTAGTGTTTCAAGGATTATGTTGAATAGAGGTGGTGAAAGAGATCATCCCTGTCTTGTTCCAGTTTTCAGATGGAATGCTTCCAATTTTTCTGCATTTAGAATGATGCTAGCCTTGGGCTTAGCATATATAGCATTTACAATGTTGATGTATGTTCCTAATCTCCCACAGTTTTTCTAGAGTTTTGAACATGAATGGATGCTGAATTTTGTCAAATGCTTTTTCTGCATCTATTGAGATGATCATATGATTCTTTTCTTTAAGTATATTCGTGTGAAGAATTATGTTTATTGATTTATTTTTTTGAACCAAACTTGCACCCCTGGAATGAACCACACTTGATTATGGTGCACTATTCTTTTAATGTTTTTGCATGCAATTTGCTGAGATTCTATTAAGAATTTTTGCATCGATTTTCATGAGGGATAGTGGTCTTAAGTTTTCTTTCCTTTATGTGCCTTTGTCTGATTTTGACATCAGGGTGATACTAGCTTCATAGAATGAGTTTGGAAGGGTTCCCTCCTCTATTTAATGGAATAATTTGAGGAATATTGGTCTAAGTTCTTCTTTGAAGGTCTGGTAGAACTCAGCTGAGCGTCTGCCTTGTCCTGGGCTGTTTTTTGTTGGTAGGCTTTTTGATGTTGTAAAGTTTATTGCTTGAAATTGATCTGTTTATATTTTCTATGTCTTCCTGGTTCATTTTGGGTAGGTCATATATCTCTAGAAATTTGTCAATGTCATCATGTCTCTATCTTATTGCAGTATAGATCTTCAAAATAGTTTCTGATTATCATCTGTATTTCAATAGTATCCATGATGATATTTCCATTTTTTAATCATGGATTTTAGAGATTTGAATTTTCTCTCTCTTTTTCTTTATTAGCTTGGCTAAGGTTTATCAATTTTATTTATTTTTTCCAATAATCAACTTTTTAGTTTTGTTTATTTACTTTTTGTTCTTGTTGTTTCAGTTTCATTGATTTTGCATCTGATTTTAATTATTTTTCTGTTTTCTATGCTTTTAGTGTTGATTTGTTCTTCATTTTCTAGGGTTTTAAGATATGATGTTAGGTTATTTATTTGATGGCTTTCTATTATTTTAAAGAATGAACACAGTGCAATGAACTTTCCTCTTACAACTGCCTTCATATTGTCCCAGAGATTTTGATGAGTTGTGTCATGATTCACATTTACCTCTAAGTATTTTTTTAAAATTTCATCCCTGATTTCTTCTATTATCCATTGATCATTAAATACCATATTATTAGTCTATATTTTTTGTTCTATCATTTTGGATATATGCTGAGGAGTGGGTGAGCAGTAAAGGTCTCTATACTGCTTTCCAGAGTGCCAGATATAGAAAGTATTTAACCATGATGTGCAAGAGAGTTTTCTTTCACTACATTAAAATGACATTATTATAAAAAAGCACTATAAGCCACCAACAGAATAAGCCAGTAAAATAGTAGAACTGGAAATAAAAAAATAAAGCTATCAATAAATTAAAGTAGGAAAAATGCACCAAGAGACAAGAGTTCCCAGAAGACAAAAAATATTAGAAAATAATTAAAAGTAAATGACTAATTTTATTAGCCATTAGGGAAATCCAAAAATAGCACTGAGGAAAAATTTTTCATCTATTTACTTGATATAAATTTAAAAGTTATATGACAAGTACTTTTTAGCACAAGTTGGTTGGAATACATAATAATATAGTAACATTGAAAAGCAGTTTGTATAATCTTTTAAAGTTGAACATGTGTCAAACAAATCATAAACTTCAGAGAGATTTTTGTCCCTATGCTGCAAACATTGGGCATGGGAATTTCCAATGTGAACTTATTCAGAGAAACAAATACTTGAAAGCCATTTGAAATGACTATATAAAGGAGAATAGATAAATAACATTTTTTGCTTAAAACTGCAAAGTTAACTTATCCTATTAAAGATTACCCAAATTGAAAGATAAAATCATGTCTATTTATTTTTTACAACATGATGACTTGAATTATATATTAATTGCAGAAGGGTTTCATTTGGCTATTTAATGTATGAATTAACTCATATACTTATCATTTTCTTGATGAACATTTCACACCTAATGTCAGCATTCTTAAGAATATAACACAGTACTATCTACAGTACCTTGCTGTACAATAACTCTCTTGTTCTTATTTTACCTATAACTAACCAAAAGTGTACTTTATCCTTTGACAAACATCTCCTCAATATTGCCTGCAACTACCCCAACCTCTGGCAACTACCATTCTATTCTATATTTTTATGTGTTGATCTTTAATATTTAATATTCCAAATATAAATGATTATGTGGCACTTGTCTTCCTATGCCTGGCTTATGTCACTTAACATAATGACCTATAGATCCCTAGTTGCAAATGACAGGATTTTCTTCATTTTTTTCTTGTCTTTTAAACTTGGATCCTGGATTAAAATGCAGAAAAGCAATAAAATCCCTATTATTAACTATATTCACTCAACATTTTTTTAATTCTCCCCTTTAATTTTTATAGCCATGTCAAACCTACAATCAAATGTGTTCTTTCCTTCCTGGGTCTTCATTTTGTCTTTTTCACTTTATATTATATGCAGATGTCTGATAAGAGTTTAGTAGTGTCTTCCCCTTGTTTGCTGAAAATATGAAAATTTTCAAAAAAGTAAAAAAAAAAAAAGGCCTAACAATAGCAACTATTCAGTGTTAAAAATGAAATATGTTCATTAATAAAAATGGAAACTATAAATATTTATATTCAATGGTCAAAAATCATAATTAACAACCACACACACACCAGTATTAGAGTATCTTTGAAACATAATAGTATGCTTAGAAAGCAATATCTATTTTAAAATGACACAAATACCAAGAAAATGATTTATACTAAGTAGCATCACAATCAGTGATACACAAAAGCCACAATAAGATAAATAAACAATAGTCACAAAATTCAGAATGGTATTCATTTCTGAAAAGAATGTAATGACATTTTGAGTGGATCACAGGTGAGCTTTAATAATATTGGGATATATCCTGGGGAGAACAAGATGGCAGACTAGAGGGTGACTACATCTCATGTTGCTCCAGAACTTAGGATTCAAGAAGAGGAGGTATTGAGAGACTAGGATCAACTCAGAGCCACTGAATGAGTCTCTCCAGAGGAAGGCCATGGGCAGCTTCTGGAAGCAGGGCCCGGCAGCAAGAGGCTTCCGTGAACAGCCAGTCTCCCCCTTCTGTGCACAGCCAGCCCCCACCCCCAGACCCAGCGGCAGGCCCGGACAGCAGGCAGCTTCTCGGAGCAGGACCAGCCAGCGAGAGGCTTCCGCACAAAACTAGGGTCCCCTGACCTGGGAAGCAGGCCAGAGACAGGCCCAGACCAGCCATGCCCCAGCCCCCAGTCTAGTTCACCTTTGACCGAACATCGGTCAACAAGTGGAGGGGGTGCTGCCAGCTAGCAGGAAATATGGCCCACCTGAAGGCCACCACCACTAGCCGGGGCAGCTATCTTGTGGAGAACTGCATTATCAAGTTCCTCCAAGACTTCAGGCTACTGAAGGCTAGGAGGTGATATACTGGAAATCTACAGGGACATTATAAGTCAATAGAGAAAATCTGCAATATCTCAGAGTTCCACTGATATCTGACCAATACGAGAAAACAAGGGAAGAAAATGTCCCAAACAAACCTAGATGCTATATCAGTGAAACCCAATGACAGCATGGCAGAAGAAATGTCAGAAAGGGAGTTCAGAATGTATATAAATAAAATGATCAGGGAAGCAAATGAGGAGATGAAAGAGCAAATGCAGGAATTGAATGATGAGATGAAAGAGCAAATGCAGGCATTGAATGATTGCACCAACCAATAGTTAAAATAGCAAATACAGGAAGCAAAAGATCATTTCAATAAAGAGTTAGAGATACTGAAAAAAACCAAACAGAAATCCTGGATGAAGGAAACAATAAACCAAATTAAAAACTCCAAAGAAAGCATAACCAATAGGATAGAACACCTGGAAGACAGAACCTCAGATATTGAAGAAAAAATATTTAATCTTGAAAACAAAGTTGACCAAACAGAGAAGATGGTAAGAAATCATGAACAGAATCTACAAGAATTATGGGATATCATGAAAAGGTCAAATTTAAGAATTATTGGGATTGAGCAAGTCACAGAGAAACAAATCAAAGGAATGAAAAATCTATTTAATGAAATAATATCAGAAAATTTCGCAAATCTGAAGAATGAAATGGAAAATCAAGTACACAAGGCTTATAGGACTCCAAATACACAAAATTACATCAGACCCAACCAAGGCACATAATAATGAAAATGCCTAACATACAAAATAAAGACAGAATTTTAAAGACTGCTAGAGAAAAGAATCAAATTACATTCAGGGGAAACCAATAGAGATATCAGCAGATTTTTCAATCCAGACCCTAAAAGCTAGAAGGGCCTGGAACAACATTTACCAAGCCATGAAAGAAAACGAATGCCAACCAAGAATCTTATGCCCAGCAAAACTTACCTTCATATTTGATGATGAAATAAAATCCTTCCATGACAAACAAAAGCTAAAAGAATTTACCAAAAGAAAGCCAGCATTACAGAACATTCTCAGCAAAATATTCCACGAGGAAGAGATGAAAAACAATGATGCAAATCAGCAAAGGGAGTTACTAGCCTAAAGGAATAGCCAAATAAAGGAGAAACCAAGTCATGTTAAAAAACAAAAATGAGCCAAATGACCAGGAATACAAATCTTATCTCAATAATAACTGTGAATGTTAATTGCCTGAACATATCAATAAAAGACATAGACCGGCAGATTGGGTTAAAAAGAAGGATCCAACAATATACTGCCTGCAAGAGACTCATCTCATAGAAAAAGATACCCACAGACTAAAGGTGAAAGGATGGGAGAAAACATACCATGCACATGGACTCAGTAAAAAAGCCGGAGTATCCATCCTCATATCAGAAAATGTGGACTTCAAGCCAAAGTAGGTCAGAAGGACATTTCAAACTGCTTAAGGGAAGCATAAATCAGCAAGACATAACAATCATAAATATCTGTGCCCAAACATTGGCTCATCCATGTACCTCAAACAAATCCTTCTCAATTCCAGAAATCAATTAGACTACAACACAATAATACGAGGCTATTTTAACACACCTCTCTCACCACTGGACAGATCTTCCAAACAAAAATCAACAAAGAAACCATATATCTCAGTAACACAATCAATAATTTAGATTAATGGATATATATATAGAATATACCATCCAACAAAGAGTGAATACACTTTCTTCTCAGCAGCACATGGATTCTTCTCTAAAATAGACCATATCTTATGCCACAAAGCTAATGTTAGCAAGTACAAGATAGAGATACTACCCTGTATTCTATCAGATCATAATGGATTGAAATTAGAAATAAATGACAGAATAAAAAACAGAAACTACTCCAACACCTGGAGATTAAATAATACGCTATTGTATGATGAATGGAAAACAGACGACATCAGAAGGAAAATAAAAAAAAATTCTTAGAAGTAAACGAGAACAATGACACATCATATCAAAATCTCTAGAACACTATGAAAGCAGTACTTAGAGGAAAATTTATTTCATGGAGTGCATTCAATAAAAGAAGAAAAAAAATCAATAAATAAACGACAACACTATGGCTCAAAGCCCTAGAAAAAGAAGAACAGAGCAACACCAAAAGTAGTAGAAGACAGGAAATAGTTAATATCAAAGCTGAAATCAATGAAATTGAAACAAAAGAAACAAAAGAAAATATTGACAAAATAAATAGTTGGTTCTTTGAAAAAATAAACAAAGTTGATAAATGCTTAGCCACACTAACAAAGAGAAAGAGGGAGAAAACTCAAATTACTAAAATTCGGAATGAACAAGGAAATATCAAAACAGACACGAGTGAAATACAAAACATAATTAGAAGCTATTTTGAAAATCTATATTCCAACAAAACAGAAAATATCGAAGACATCAACAGGTTTCTAGACATAAGAATTACCTAAACTGAACCAGGAGGACATACACAATTAAAATAGATCAATTCCAAGCAATAAAATAGAAGAAGTCATCAAAAGCCTACCAACAAAGAAAAGTCCAGGACCAGATGGGTTCAAAGCCAAGTTCTACAAAACCTTTAAAGAAGAGCTCATTCCAATACTCCTCAAAGTATTCCATGAAATAGAAGAGGAGGGAACCCTCCCAAACTCATTCTATGAAGCCAATATCACCCTGATACCTAAACCAGACAGAGACACATCGAGGAAAGAAAATTTCAGACCAATATCCTTAATGAACATCGATGCAAAACTTTTCAACAAAATTTTAGCAAATCGCATACAAAAATATATTAAAATGATAGTGCACCATGATCAAGTGGGTTTTATCCCAGGAATTCAAGGTTGCTTCAACATCTGGAAATCAATAAATGTCATTCACCATATCAACAGACTTAAAGTTAAGAATCACATGATTATTTCGATTGATGCAGAAAAAGCATTCAATAAAATACAGCATCCCTTCATGCTCAAAACACTAGAAAAAATTGGGATAGTGGGAACATTCCTTAACATTGCAAAGGCCATCTACACTAAGCACATGGCCAATATCATTCTAAATGGTGAAAAACTGAAAGCATTTCCCCTAAAAACTGGAACAAGGCAGGAATGCCCTCTTTCACCACTTCTATTCAACATTGTCCTTGAAACTCTAGCCAGAGCAATTAGACAAACAAAGAAAGTAAAGGAATATGAATAGGAAAAGAAGAATTCAAACTTCCATATTTGCTGACGACATGATTATATATTGAGAAGAACCAGGAAATTTCACCAGAAAGCTTTTAGAACTCATAAGTGAATTCAGTAAATTAGCAGGTTATAAGATCAATGCTCATAAATCTAATGCATTTTATACATAAGTGATGAATCTTCAGAAAGAGAAGTTAGGAAAACTACCCCATTCACAATAGCCTTGAAAGAAATAAAATACTTGGGAATCAATCTAACAAAAGAGGAGAAAGACCTCTACAATGAGAACTACAGAATGCTAAAGAAAGAAATTAAAGAAAACCTTAGAAGATGGAAAGATCTCCCAAGTTCTTGGATAGGCAGTATTAATATTTGTCAAAATGTGCTACTTTTGGTACATACTACCAAAAATGCTTTACGGATTCAATGCAATTCCCATTAAAATCCTAATTACATTCCTTACAGAAATAGAGCAAGCAATCATGAAATTCATCTGGAAGAATAAGAAACCCAGAATAGCTAAAGCAATTCTTAGCAGGAAGAGTAAAGCAGGGGGTATCACAATACCAGAACTTCAACTATACTACAAAGCAATAGTAACAAAACCAGCATGGTATTGGGACCAAAATAGACAGGTAGATCAATGGTACAGAATAGAGGACATGGACACAAACCCAAATAAATACAATTTTCTCATACTAGACAAAGAGGCCAAAAATACGCAATGGAGAAAAGAGCCTCTTCAACAAATGGTTCTGGGAAAACTGGAAATCTATATGCAACAGAATGAAATTAAACCCCTATCTCTCACCCTGCACAAAACTGAACTCAAAGTGGATCAAGGACCTCAGAATGAGACCAGAGACCCTGCATCTTATAGAAGAAAAAGTAGGTCCAAATCTTCAACATGGCAGCTTAGGATCAGACTTCCTTAACAGGACTCCCATAGCACAAGAAATAAAAGCAAGAATCAATAACTGGGATAGATTCAAACTAAAAAACTTTCTCTCAGCAAAGGAAACTATCAGCAATGTGACAAGAGCCTACAGAATGGGAGAATATCTTTGCCACTCATACTTCAGATAGAGCACTAATTTCCAGAATCTATAAAGAACTCAAAAAACTCTACACCAAGAATACAAATAATCCAATCAACAAATGGGCTAAAGATATGAACAGACACTTCACAGAAGAAGATGTACAAGCAATCAACAGATATATGAAAAAATGTTCAACATCTCTAGTATTAAGAGAAATGCAACTCTCTACTACTCTAAGATTACTACTGTACTCTAAGATTTCATCTCACCCCAATTAGAATTGCGATCATCAAGAACACAAGGAACAGTAGGTGTTAGTGAGGATGTGGGGAAAAAGGTACACTCATACATTGCTGGTGGGGCTGCAAATTAGTGCAGCCACTCTGGAAAGCAGTGGGGAGATTCCTCAGAAAGCTTGGAATGGAACCACCATTTGACCCAGCTATCCCACTCCTTGGCCTATACCTAAAGGACTTAAAATCAGCATACTACAGAAATGCAGCCACATCAATGTTCATAGCTGCTCAATTCTCAATAGCCAGATTGTGGAACCAACCTAGATGTCCTTCAATTGATGAATGGATAAAGAAACTGTGGTATATATATATATATATATATATATATATATATATATATACACACATATATATACACACAATGGAATATTACTCAGTCATAAAAAATAATAAAATTATGGCATTTGCAGGCAAATGGATGAAATTGGAGAATATCATGCTAAGTGAGATAAGCGAACCTCAAAAAACCAAAGGATGAATGATCTCACTGATAAACGGATAATGACACATAATGGGGGATGGAAGATGGGCAGAATGGAGGAAGGAGGGACTGTATAGAGGGAAAAGAGGGGTGGAAAGGATGGGGGGGAGGAAAAAAATAACAGAATGAATCTAACACCATTACCCTATATTAATGTATGATTACAGAAATTGCACACTTTTACTTCATGTACAACCAGAGAAACAACATGTATCCCAGTTCTTTACAATAAAAATAAATTTAAACAAATAAAAAAATAAAAAAAATTGGATAATATATTACTTCTTAAGCTAGATGATATGCTCTAAGCTTTTAATATTATATGATACAGTATGCACATACATTATGTATATTCACCTACATAATTCAAATTCTAATGTTATGCATCTTGAAAATAAAAATATTTTTGTTAAAACGAGAAAAAAAGACTCAATAAATAGAGAGTATAATTGGCATTCCATTGAAGACAACTGCAACTCATATCAAACTGATATATTCAGCCAGAATTTAGGAAGATAAAGAAAATAAGAAAAGGAGAAAGAAGTGCTAGGAAAGACAGGAATGTGGGAAGGAAGGAAGGATAGTGTCTACATATATGCAGGAGTTAATAGGGAAAAAATTCAGAGGAGGGTAAAGAGTAAATCAGATAGGAAATTAAGTGAGTCCTCAGATTGAAAGTGCCAAGAGACACTGAAAAAAAAAAAAACAAATAAAATTATTCTACATCCTGACTACTCAGAATCAAATCTCAGTTTACAAAGAAATATTCTCAAAACATGGTACCTATTATGGAAGACAAATAAGATTAAGAGCAAATGTCTCATCAGCAAAAATTCAGTTCAGCAAACTATTCAATTTGCTGAGCAAATATTTATATTTCCTTAAGTTTTATCCACAACTCTACTGTCTTAAGTAAAAGGAAATTAAATCCATATCTACATATGAAAATAATATAGTTTAGTCTATAAAAATTTTATTAACAATTTATTAAAGGATATTCAGTAAGAAAAAAAGAAAATCCTTGGGGAAAAGGTAGAATGTAAGAAACAATGGTGAAAACAAGTGTCAGTAAAATACATCAGCATATTTCATTACTTAAAAATTTTAAATAATAATCACTTGTACTTTTGTGACACTAGGTCGATATTTCACAGTATATTTGAGGAAAAGAAGATGGAAAAAGATGAAAGGAAATACAACAACAAAAAAAAAACAATACAATTAATGGCAGATATATCGTGCATTTTTGTTATTGCCAATGTGCTCCTTAAACTCATTTCTGACACTAAGACTTGAATGAGATGTTATGTTACATTTGGCCCATTTGCCAGAGCATGATGTCCCAATGCAATATGTAAAAGGAGCTCTATAAATGATCTTGGAAAGAGTCAAATTAAAGTAATCATTAGACAAAAAATGTTCAACTTTGCTAACCCTTATGATACAACTCAAAGCATTTTAAAAGAAACTTTCTTGTATGTGAGTAGAATAAAGAGATAATTTATTTTTTTTTTTTTGGTACACTGATATTTATAATGTAACCTACAGCAAAGTAATTACCTAGAACATCAAGTGAGGAAGAACATAACCCACAGCAAATTGGGATTTTAGGAAGGCAAAATCTTTCTCTTAATGAATTTTTTAGTTGAGAAATCATAATTGTATACACTCATGGGGTACAAGGTGATATTTTCATATATGTACAATATGCCATGAATAAATCAGGGTAATATCTACCACATCTCTTACTTACCATTTTTGTGGTAAGATATTTGATATTTAATCTCTTTGCTCTTTCCTTACTTTTTATTTTGAGAAGTGTTTTTCTGTATTTATTGAGAAGTTAATAATAAAAGTACACAATTGTTAATATTTTAATAATTGTATTAATATAATGTGTTGCATTGATTATTTTAAAATAGGTTAACCTATGGTTTCATTCATAAAATTAACTGACAGTTGATGATGATATATTGATTTTTTTATGTTGGACTAAATGTATTTGTGTGTTATTGAGAAAAAGTAGTCTTCAATGAAACTTTTTTTTTTTTCTGGCTTAATTGTGGCATAGTTGACAAGTTCAAACCATGCATATTCAAGGTACACAACAAAAATTTTAACATATGAGTATATTATGAAATGATTGCTCTGTGATTCTCCCTTATTTCCCCACTGGTCCTCTTTCTGTTTATTTTTTATTTGGTACTACATAGGTACATGTAAAAGTAGAATTCACTGTGGTATCTTTATACACATATGTAGCATAAATTAGCCAATATCACTTTATAAGTTCTTCCCATTTGCCTTCCTTACTTTCTTGCTTTTAAACCCCTTCCTCAACTACATTGTTCTCCCTTCTGTTTTCATGGGATTCTCCCCACTACTTTTTATCCCCTTTATTTTTCTCTAGCTACTGCCTATGGGAGAAAACATCTAACCTTTGAATTTCTGAGTCCGCTTATTTCACTTAGCATGATGTTTCCAATTCCATCCATATTTCAGTAAATACAAATAATTTCCCTCTTCTTTGTGACTGATAAAACCCCAGTGCATATGTATACCATATTTTGTTTATCCGTTTATCTGGTGATGGGCACCTAGGCTGAATCATCAACTTGACTATTGTGAACTGTGCTGCTATAACCATTCATGTCTGTGTCAGTATATGTGCTCAGATTAGTCTTTTGGATAAATACCAAGAAGTGTGATAGCTGGGTCATATGGTGGTTTTATTCTTAGTGGTTCTCCTAATTTCTTGGCTCTTTTGAATTATATGAGATACTATTATTAACTTATAGTCACCTTGATCATGGCTCATTGGGATTCTGATAAAACAAGTGAAAAATTCACTACTGCCCATAAGTTGAACTTGCTTTGAACCAAAACACTTACATATATAATTCTAATAAAATATTAATAATCTAAACTTAAAAAATAAATATAGGTATGTACTTGTTGTAATAACACATGATTTCCAGTTTTTACTTAAATCCTAGTATAATAAAATTTATTTAAGGAATATCTTTTTCTTTAGAAATCTATGCTCTCTTTTCAGAGGAACAAAAGTCAGTTATTCTACACTTGAATTCTCAAAAGCTAAGAATTACTTGTTCTGTCCTTATCCATTATGTATTTAGAAATCTTAAATAAATGCAACATTTATTCTGCGCTAGTACACGTACACACACGACTACTTTATCACTCATGAAGCCATCAAGGACTCAGGAGGAAAAGCAGTGCATTGTACAAAGGATAGGATTAATAATTTATATTTGAAACTCCTGATTCACATTTACCTATTATTTTTCTACCCACTGCAACTCTCTAGATTTAAAGGTAATGCTAGTGAAGATAGATTCACTTAAAGTAATGCTGATTCATAAACACTTCAGTGAGCCAGAAGTATAATTTAATAGCAGGAGAAGTAGAGCTTTGAATGGAGAAAAGGAGAAAATTGTATTATTAAAATGCTTGCCAAGAAGGTGAGCATGTTCAATTGACTCCCATTTCTTGGGACATTTATTCAGAAGTATCCCATATTTCTAAAAATCAGGTCAGGTTTGTTATTGCATTAATGCACTTTTGTGATCAGTTTTTCTAATGAAGAATATCCATTTTCACAAAGCATATGTAAAAATATTTCATTTTTGGAAAGAGGAGATTTGCAAGGTCAATTGAACCTTGAGTTATTAAACAACATAGGAAGGACGCAGTGTACTTTTTTAAGAAAGAAAACTGAATTATTACACTAGTAATAAAAACAAAGAAGCATTTTAGTTTTCATGCAACTGTAAAATTAAGCTGCACAATGAATAGGAAAATATATTTAGCTGGGTACATCTATTTCAATCATGATATTAACAAAATTTAGCAGTATATAAAAGAAAATGTCTCTCCTGAAACTTGGAAGTTGCTCTATTTCAAAGATTTACAGCATCATAAGTCAAAAAATGAAATATACCAACTTAATCTAAGCCAAAATTAAAATTTATTTATTTCAATCTAATTGTTTAGGGAGAAATAAAAATTGCCTGTCATTTTTCCAGTGCTGACTTTAGGACTTGGTCTAAATTAAAACTCTATTTTTAAAGAATTTAATGCTATTTGAAAAAGTATCTCCCTACTTTAAATTTCATTCTGACATATTTGATGAAGATTCAAACTAGATGAATTTCAAAATACTGCCACTGTGGTCCTAAAGCCACAATTCTGAAATGTGGTGGTGATTCCTTTGAAAACTGAGTTCAAACCAGACTATTAAACAGAATTGTAGGTGATCAAGAGAAAATCTAAAAGAATCGGTATTCATTTCCTTTTTTAAATTTTTTATAGAGATTAAAAGTTAATTACAAGGATAGATAATTGTTAGTATATCCAGTATATAGTAAGTGTACCTAATTTCTTTAATTGAAAGTGAAAGGGGGGGTATATGTTCAGAGGACAATTTACAGTTCAACATTTGCTTATTTAATATTAATAAAAATTATCTGAACAACAAAAGTGAAAAAGATGTTAAGGTTTTTCGATTTACTGGAATAACATAAATTTTTAAAAATCCACAAAACCGATTGAAGTATACAGATTTCAACAGGGGCCTTTGGTAATTCTCCTCCCCTCTTCTGACAACCTAGGAAGTGTCTTCCACAGGCTTCTTGTGGCAGGAAGGTGGCTTGCCTTCTGCTGCTGAGCAGCATTCAAGGCAGTGGGTACCAACCACCAGGACCACTTTTCTATGGTTCCTGAGACTTCCTGACTGAAAAACTTGCAGTGAACTTGACAGCTAAGCTTTGGCTGTCAGTTTTTGATCCCCCACTTTTTGTATGAAAACCCTTCCTGCTTAGAATATTTCTAATGGTGGCAGTTTTCATGTTTAAACTGACAGATATGGGCAGGAGTCATCTTTTTATTTTACTAGCTAGGAAAGAGAAGTCTTTAAAATGAAAATGACACTTTGGTTGAAATAACAAGATATTGCCGGGGTCCAGCCCTAACAGGAGTCCATGGGTTCCACACTGGTAAACGGGGCGCGGGGAGACAGCGTCGGCGATGGATGGAGAATGAAAGACACAGACTCTAGTTCTGGTGCAATCAATCCCACTTTATTCTGGGGAAGGCTGGGTTATACATTTTTCTTCAGGCTATAATGGCAGTCTTGTGGTTAATATTAAAGAAGTTTCCAAAGCATAGGCAGAAAACAGTAACCTTACAGATTATCCTTACCTAATCACAATTGTTTTAAGAATATCTAACTACGTCAATGAGCTAATACAATGTTTATTTCCTTAATATCTAAACTCTATGTGACCTAAGATTATTCTTATTATTCTCGCGGTTAAAGTGATAGACAAGTAATCTCATGTGACCATTTCTATTAGGTCCCTCTGGTTAATATCTAAATTGCTGAGTTAAGGGCTACAGGAGGGCAGCGGTCGCAATGGTTATTGTGTGCCAACATTTATTATAGGGGTGACATATTCTTTGTAGGAAGGAAGGAATGTTGTGGAACCTTATTCTCTTACCTCACCACCACACATAAACAAAACCATTGTTAAAATTTAACCAGCCTGTTGGAGACAAAGGCAGATCTATAACTATTTTCTCCAGAGGCTTTCAGAGACTCATTGCATGGTTGCAAAATTATTTTTAATTTTGTTAGTGGTAAAGACCCATTGTTTTTCAGATTGTAGGTAATATTTTCTGGAATTTTTGTTGTATTCCCCTCATCCCCTTAAGCAATCCGTTCAGACTGAAATGAGTAATATATTATCAGAAAAAGACAGCAGAGAAAACACCATGCTTCGGAGCAAAACATCCGGCAATTCCTTTTAGGATGAGCCTTTGCAATTATCCTCCAGATGATCTTTGTCAAGCACTGGATGGAATTCTGGACGCCCCCGCAAGATATTCCATACACCCATGAGGTGAAGAAGGACTTCCAGACAGAGGAGATAACATGCATAAACCACAGGACTTAAAGTTCCACTGCAAATGGAATTTTGTGAATACATGGTAGAAAGGAGCTAATGTTATCTGGCAAAATCAGAAAAGGTTTCCCAAAGAGAGTGGGTTTTGAAAAATGCACACTACTAAGAAGCGAAAATAGGAGAATCTCTAATCTGAGTTGAGTGGAGAATATGCCAAATAGATAAACAAAAATGATGTTCACAAGGAAATTAGCAATACTGACATTTTGGATTAGAAAGATCTTACTTTCATTAGACTGCAAGAAACCAAGTCTGAGAAGTGAGTTGGCACTAAATTGTTTTTTATATATTATGTTTCAGCAAAGATCTTTTTTTTTTTTTATTTAGTACTGGGGATTGAACTCAGGGGCATTCAACCACTGAGCCACATCCCCATCCCGCTTTTGTATTTTATTTAGAGATAGGGTGTACACTGAGTTGCATAGCACCTCTCCATTGTTGAGGCTGACTTTGTACACAGGATCCATCTGCCTCAGCCTCCCAAGCCACTGGGATTATTGACATGCACCATCATGCCCAGTTAGAACTTTGAAGTTAAATATCTACTGGATATTTTCTGTTGCTCCTGTAGATACAATTTCCATCCTTCTTCTGCTTTCTGTTCTGAGTGGCTGAGCTAATGGATTTTCTTTTTCACTTCTGCTTATTGGGAGACACCAGCATGGGATCTGGAGGATGCAGGGTAGTCAGGGTGGGACGTTTAGTGTCCAGCATTTTCTAGGTGGTTCTCTGAGGGGAGGAACAACTCTAGCCAAAGCCTTGTTCCTCTTGTAACTGCTCTTCTGAGTTTTGGTAATTCTCCTTCCATTCTTCCTTCCAGGTCCAGGAGAGGCCTTGAATTCTACATTAGTGAGTCTTTCTCTCCTGGATGTTTTCCTAAATCCTATTAAATATTTTATGTGATCCCTTTTGTTAGGAGCCCAGCTGAGCTGTGAGAGAGAGCTCTGCTGCCAGTTGTTGGAGTACAAATTAAAGTAACCAGCCAAAAATGAGTCGAGCCTTGAATCATTTACTGTGACTTTATAATCAAGAGTCTGAAACTAGAGAAAACACCAGCTCTCCTTGCTGACTTTTCCCTCATGTGGAAAGACACCAATTGGCTGGGGTTGTGACTCAGTGGTAGAGAGCTTGACTAGCACACATGAGGCACTGGGTTTGTTCCCCAGCACCGCATAGAAAAAGAAAAAAGAAAAGACACCAATCAAGGGTCTGGAGGAAATAGGAGTGAAGGGGTAATCACCTCATGGAAAGAGCCCCCAAAGAAAAAGGTAGCATGTGAAGGAAGAGAGCTAGGAGTGAAAAGTATTGGGTACTACATCCAAGTGGGAAAAGTGTCTTCAAGGTTTCCCCTGTTCCCCTTTTCAGAGGTCTCAGTACAGGTGACTGAGGAAGACATGTGAACAAGGTCTCCCATAAAGACACCTGAGAATTGCCTGGGAATTTAAATACACAGAGCATGACCTAGCAGAGTGGTCTAAGTCCTTGACTGAAACTCTCTTCTGAGACAGCTATGAGCTAACTGCACAAGGAGTCAGGAGCCGGTCATGGCAGGGGCAGCTTTCTGGAGAGCTCAGTTAGGGAAAGACTTCATGAATGCCACTGGTCAGGCCCACCAGTTATTTCCAAGATAAGTCCTACAAGATGCATCTCAGAACTGTTTATCTTATATGTGGGATGGAGTGAGCAAGATTGTGTAAGGACAAGCGATCCACATTTCAGAGACTATGGTATGAATAGTTTCTAAAATGTTAAAATATTGCAAATATTTTTTTTAATTTTTAATCAGAACTAGATATGACTTTGAAAACTATAAGAGAAACTAAAATAATCTTATTTTTCCTAGTTACAACTAGACTGACATAAAATAATAACTCACACAAATCATGTCTTGTCTCACAGATATAAAATGTGTCCTGATAAAAAAAATGCTTAAGTGAGAAATATTTAATGAGAATATCTTAATGTGGTATATCGTTTGCTACTTCCCTTCCAGTGATTTCTGCGTTTATCTGATTACGTGATATTGGGAGAGCATTTAAGGAACTCTTACTATGCTTGAAGAACTCTCTAAGGTAGCATATTGTATAAAAGATGAATTAATTTGAGCTTTCAAATTTTACATTTGTAGATTTAATCTTTTTCACAGAATTTATGCTACATGTCTGTGTGCAAGAAGGTTACATAATTCTCAGTAATTAAAGGAGGGATCCCTTGTCTCTCACTATTCTTCCTATGAAACTTTGGGAGCTTTTGAGAAATGGAGTCCAAAACTATGTTGGTTACAGGTATGAAGTCCTGTTTTTCATCTCGTGCAAGGGTATTGGAATTTTACTTTTCCAAAAAGTCAAATTATTGATCAATTTCTTTATAATTAAACCAAACAAAATTAAAACAGACACCATGACAAAAAAAAACCAAAAAAACCATAATCTCAAATGTTTATAAATTCTGAAGAAAGCAACTTCAACAAGAAATTTGATTTAAAAAATCTCAGCATTTGTTGGTTTCATTCTTTTCACTTAGTATGTTATTTGTTAATTTAAAATAATTTTTGAAACTCAAATATACAACATATTCAGTTGTATATTTATATACTTATACATATTCAGTCTATTATGTATTATAAAAGATCCTACATAAATATGATGTTTTATTGTGTTTATATATTTGTACATGTGTGTATTTGTGTTTGTGTGTTTTATAAACAGGTGGTATTTAAAAATCTGTAAGTGTCTAAACAAAAATGTGTATGACTTGTATATATTGTGTTAAGATTGTATTTGTGAAGATTATTACCAATATTCACTCTGAGATTTTCACAACCCTCACAAATAACCTTATTTGATTCTTATACCTACATTGTGAAGTATGTAGGGCAGGAAATAGCCTTAGAGAGGTTAAGTGGCTTGTCCCAGGTCCAAGTATTAAGAGGCAGCAATAATTCCAGAAATTAGGTCTTTTGTATAAGGTCATTGCTTTTTTCTCACTTTAATACACTAATGGACCTGACACACAAAAAACTTAAAATATCTAAATATCAAAAAACTTAAAATATCTTAAAATATAATATAATAATATGATATAATATTAGTAAACATATTGCCCTTCAACATTTTCTCATTACAATGGGAAGAATTTTATTTTAGAAAATGGAACTGTGGAAATTGAAAAAGATAACCATTAATATTTTAACACTTAATTTATATTTTCTGTCTAACAGATAATACATATTTCACACATTATCTTTATTTTTTAAGGAAAATAAATTGCATTTGATTGCCTTTTAGCATAAATAGAAGGAAAAAACTTGCTATCATCAAGAATAAAATCTAAATCCTAATCATAGTCGATTTCCTCTGGACCTTCTCCCTAAAACTTGAAGAACCATTTATCTATCCAGTTTTTGATATCAAAGTCCCAGTCAGAAATTTTTGGACTCTTCTGAGCAGGAGCAAGCTCACTGTCCTAGGGACTCACTGAAGTTCAAGGATTTGCTGTTAATCTGCATTCAAGGATTTACTTTCAGACTTCATTGAATCTTGTGTCTTCTTTCTGTCCCTTCTCTGATCCTTTTGGCCTAGGATGGCAATGCTTCTGTTGGTGCACATTCTCAAATCCATGTCAAGATCCTGTGCCATCCAGGGAGTTTTAAGCTATTGGCAAGAGGATGCTGTACAGATCCTTTCTGGATAACGTCAACAGTGACCTTGATAGTTGAGTGGATTCATGAGTCACATGCCTAATTATGCTCCTTAGCAAAAGTCATCCAGTCATACTTCTGGTGTTTTCTACAAAGTATTCTTTCAAATTTTCCTTTCATTTTTTGACTTACAGGTGTTCGTTTTGTTGGTATAAGTAAATTTTTACTCTCAGAATATAAATATATTCAACTGCACCATTCTAATTTTTTTTTTAATTTTACTTTCCATATTGTATATCTATTTGGATTTTCTGGGGGTAATATGATTTTAAATAGGGATCTAATTTATTCATTTTCATATGTATAAATTTGCAATTGTCTCCGAACCACTTATTGAATAGTTTACCAGTCATGAGCTAATTTTTAATGATTTTCCTCTCATGTACTTTGTTTCTATATATATTTGGTTGGTTTCTAGGTTTTCCAATTTTTCAATTCAAGTCATTGTTTAAGGAAATGTCAAACACACATTTTAAAATAAATCTTAAAATCTGATAAACTGACTCCTACCCAAGTTACTGTTTTGTAAACTTATTTGATTAATTATTTGGTGCTTTCAATTTTTGTAGAAATTGTATGTGTTTTTAAAAACTCAATAAAGTATATTTTTGATGTCTTCATTGAAATTGCATTGAAAGTATAGTGTCATAAGAATTGCTCACATTCATGAATATGTTCATCTAATTGATATCGTATTTATTAATGGCCCCAAGTTATCCTTCCTGATCGCAGTTGTGTCTTTTGCCATGTGAATTAACAGTTTCCTTCCTTATGAAGATATTATCTATTTCATTATCCCTTGATTCTGGAATGGCTTTATAAAATGATATTATCAAAGGTGAAATAAAAAGAGGTATTAAAAATGCTAGCATATTCATTTCTTCTCGTTCTTGCTCCTGTGCCATAGCCAGAATGCCAGCCTGTTAGAAGATGAAAGTCTGATGGCCAGGTGCCACTCCAAGGACTCCAGATGACCATTAGCCAAGCTTCATATTCATGGTGTGCCAACTAAACAAGAACTGTCCAGCTGAGCCCAAGTAAATATAAATACTCATTGTCAAGCCATCAAATTTTGAAGCTGAGTGACACATGGCATTATTGAGGTCATAGAGAATGGAAACACAGTTTGTTTGTTCAAGTGGATGTATGAAATATAATAATGATTGATATAGGGAACATTTCCTGAAAACCTCTTTATTTTTACCCCTATGTTTATTCTTAAGTTATATGTATGGTCGCTTTCATGAATGTAGTTCTTTTTTTTTCCATTTTATTTTTTTTGGAAATTCCTGGCTTCAGGCATGCTACTGATTTTTGCTTATTGATGTTCTAATGATCTATTTTTATCTCTATATAGCCTATGTAAGTTTAATGTTCTTACCCTAACTTTGATGCATATAGGGAGACTTGTTTTAAATCTTGTCTAGTTTTTAGTTTCATTTTTAATATGAGAAATTTAATTTTAGAAAACTCTTGACCACTATAATTACATATATTATTTTCCAAAATTCAAATCTTATGTTTTTACAATTTATATGACACCATTTACTGAACTATTCAATAATTATTTCATATATTTGAAATACCTTTCACAGCCTTTTTGTGTTCTTTTTTTGTTTGTTTGTTTGTTTTTTTGCAGTGCTGGGAATTGAACCCAGGGCCTTGTACTTGCAGGGCAAGCACTCTACCAACTGAGCTATATCCCCAGCCCCCTTTTTGTGTTTTCTATATAAACTCTTAAATTTTAGTAAATAATATTTTATTATTTAAAAACTGTTTTGATCTTATTTAAATTTATAACATTTTATTTCACTGTCATTCTATTTTTTGACACATCTGTTTCTATAACTCCTTTTAAATGAGTATTTTTGTAAACTTATTTGATTAATTATTTGGTGCTTTCAATTTCTGTAGAAATTGTATGTTTTTTTAAAAACTCGATAAAATATATTTTTGATGTCTTCATTGAAATTGCATTGAAAGTGTAGTGTTATAAGAATTGCTCTCATTCATGAATATGTTCATCTAATTGATGAATATTGTATTTATTAATGGCACCAAGTTATCCTTACAGATGCTGAATATGTATTTTCTGAAATTCTCAGTCATATTTTATTACTTTAATTTCATTTGTAATAAACTTTTCTATTAAGATTTTTTTTTACTGCTACAGTTTTCAATATTGGTTTCCTCCAAGTGTTTTGGAATTGAATTTGGAAAATTCACTGAGTAAGTTTTTTTTCCAGATGCATTTCTAGCAGTTTCATATTTCTCTCCATTTCCAACACTCCCATGTCAGAATCTCTCAGACATGTCTGAAGCATGTCAGAGTTCATGCTTCTGTCATGGTTAAAAATGTGAATATAATACATCAGATAGCAATGGGGTGGTGACTTCATTCAGATGGTGTTTCTGGGACTCTGTCTCTCCTCTTCTTAATATTCTGATTAATTTAGCTTGGAGTTTTGGGCTCCCCCTGTTTTCTTTCAATTTCTTTTTGTAACTCCAATAGAAAAACAGGATGTTTTGGCTCCTCCATCTTCCTATAGAGCTCCTGACTCCTAATTCTGCCTCCTTTGTGGACTTGTTATTCTTTGCTCCTTGTAGGAGATTAATTTTGAATTGTTTTATCCACATGTAGAAGCAAAATCTATAAGATTTTCATTTCTGGAAGACTACACCTTTAATTGTTTTTTTCCTGATCCTGAATGCAAAGGTGCTTTTCTGTGTGTGTGTGTGTGTGTGTGTGTGTGTGTGTATAAAAGATGGAAACTCTAGAAACTTGAGTGTTAATTCAAAAGGTCTATTATACTGGGATATTAGTTTTCCTTTTTACTTGCCAAAGGGGAAATGAAAATGAAAATGAAAATGGAGTTGATATGTTATATAACCAGAAATAAACTAATTCTGTGAAATAATAGAGAGATTGCTAAGTATGGGTATTGAAAAAGAATTTTGAGGAATAAAGTGGTGGTAGTTGGCAAAATAGTTCAGAATAGAAGTTCTTTGTATTTTCATACTTAAATATTTGTCTTATTTAATGATCTTTTTTTACTTAGTAGGACTGAATAACACATGCCATGCAATGCATAAAAGTCATTCAGAGAAGAAAGAATGAAAGCAGAACATAATGTTGCACTTTCAGTAAACAAGAACAGGTTAAAGAGACTGAATAAAACTAAAAGCTACATTCAGTATGCATTCAGGCAAGAGTAGATCAATCTTCAATTGTCAAACATCTACTCATGCTTTTAAAATTCTAAACTATTGTGAAAAAGATGTTGGTACTGGAAGTGCTCTTTATCTACAAAATAGTATGCTCAGGAAAACCTACATGTGCGTGCCTCCTGCATTTTCAAAATTGGGAATATATCTTAGCCTCTCCAGTAGGTTGCCCCATCCTCTTATTTCATGATAATAGTGAATTCTGGAGCGTTAGGTGGTTTTAAAATATTTAGATAATATAAATGTATGTATATACCTAATTGTACTTGAAACATCATAGAGCATGAAGGCAATATTCTACGATAAACATTTGCAAAATACATCACTGATGAGCTTTTTCAAAAAGGCTCTAGATTTATCAAAGCGAAGCATTGTGAGTTTCTAGATCCCTTTGCCAAAATGCCTACTTCTTTATATTTCGATTTGGCCTTATTTTCATCAATAAGACTTATTAGAATATTTTGGAATAAAGATATTACTGTCTGATGTCTCAGTTCAAATATTTTCTTCTTTTATTACTTCCCTCTACCTCACCTGGTTGCAAAAACTGTGAGCCAGAATATCACAGGTGCAAGGACAAAGTTTCTGGTGGATTCATCAGGGATTTCCGGGATAAAACATATGAAATATTTTGTGAAAAAAGAATAATAAAATAGGACGTTTTCTCTTATGTTGATTTTACATCATATTGCCTTCTTTGTTTTGAAAAGCTGTAGCATTATACAATGAAATACACACTTTTAAAGTAAAATGCAACATTATTAAAACATTATTTAACTTTGTATGCTTTATATGATCTAAATATTTTTATATAAAAAACAATCCATAGGTCTACCTGATTCTTTTCAACTCTAATTGAATTTCACAAATCTTTATGGAAGCTGATGTTCAAAGACATTGCACCTAACACAAAATCTTTCCCCTCTTGCTTCCTTAAATTTCATTAAAATTATAATAAAAAAGGAAAAAATATAAACAAGTAATAACAGAGTCAGGATGAGGTCAGCTTGGACAATGGGGTTGCTAGATTTGGGAAGATAAATATTGTACAACTGTTCTGCCGAATGAGAGCAGAAGTAACCTTCAGCAGAGTGAGAAAGTCAATTTTCCCTAAAAAAAGGGTTTGAATGCTAAGCCTGAGAAACAGAAGAGGAAGTTATGAACAGAGGGTAAAAAGAAGATATGCTAATATGTTAGAGCTGATTAAAGATGAATTAATAGAAATTTGTTTCCTTTTTAAAAAATATACAACTGATTCTCCAGCTTTGATGCATACAGTGGGCTTCCTGGGGTTTAACCATAGTGGGAACCAATCAGTGATTTTATGTAACAAAATCTGAAGAGCAAATGCTTGTAAATCGTAAACTTTCACAAAACTGATTGCAGCATTACCATGCTTCATGATATAAAGAAAACCCTTCTGAATTCATCATTTTACTCTCACATTTCTTTCAGGTGTTCAGTTTGATCAAATGCTGGTGACTGTCCTTGAGGCTGAAGTAATGTCATCACCATGATTTGGTACAGTTTGAGTGTGTACGCCAATAATATCATTACAATTATACATTTGGGCAAAAATTGTGGGTGTAGTACCCACATCTCTTTCTAAGAGCCTCAATTCCCTCCCTATTACTTAAATGGTTGTATTATTTAATTCTTCCCTACCTATATCAGTTTATTCTAGAGTTTTTGCCTGACCTAGAAAGAACCATTCTTTGGAGGTATAGAATGAATTAGATTTTCTCTTCTGAGAATTTAAATTAAGAGACCCAGAAACAAGAAGTTGGGTAACTGGGACGAAATGACTTGCAGAACACTGGAGAAATGGACCCTCTGCAGAATTCTCCAGAGGTAATTTAATTCTTCCCTTCTTTTGGCTGAGTTTCTGTGTTTGCTTCTGATTTGATGTATCCTTGCAACCCAGCTAAACTTATCTCCTCCACCCAAATTCATCCAAGTTGGTTTTGATGCCTGGCAAAATACAATGCAGTTAAAAGCAAAGATAGTGTATGCATATTATCTGTGTAATCTGTGACATTCTGTGTCGTATTTTAGGATGCAGATCATGCACCTAGAAAATTTCCAGAATGAAAAGTTTAAGATTCAGCTTACGCTAGTATACACTGTTCGAAATTCCAGTTCATCTACTGCTGTTTCTCAGATATCTTCCCTTTTATGCTAGCAACCTCAAAGTAAGTATGAAGATCCATAATGTTAGGTTAGAAGAGTCAAGTTCAGTCTTATTGAAGTGCAGTACTTGTAGCTGAAAGGACTTTGTGCTTTAGAGAAGCTTATCTTGATGTGTTGGGTGTGGAATGTAGATATTGGAGTAAAATACCCTGATCTTTGAGTGAGCATGATTTTTAAGACAGCATCTCTCTACCCCAGAGGTAACAATTAGTCCAAATTATGCTAACTCTGTATCTGTTCTAGGATCTCCAAGTCAAACTGGTCAGCACTTTTCTATTTAAATCACTTTTCGAATCTTGGTCCTCTTCTATGCCAGTGCTGGTGGAGATTTGTGGCATAGAAGAACTAGATAGCTCAGTGCTGTCGTGTCCTGACATATATCATTAGTCCATTAGGACATATAGTCCATTCCTTTTCATTGATGAGTACTATTCCACTGTATGACTTTACTAAATTTTATGTATCTAGCTCTTGATGGAAATTTGTTTTTTTTCTAGCCTTGAGCTATTACAAATAAAGCCACATACATCATGCAAGTCTTTGTAAAGAAATACATTTTTATTTCTCTTGTGAAAATGTCTAGGTGTAGAACAACTGGTTGCTCTGAGTAAGTCAATTTCCAAACCATCTTTCCAAACATTTGTACCATTTTTCAAAACATTTGTAACATTTTTACATTAGCCATGGATGAGAGTTCTACTTCCTTGAAAACACTTAGTAGGCTCAATCCTTTTAATTTTAGCTATTTGTTTAGGTGTATGCTAATTACTTTTAAAAGTCAGATTTAGCAGCAAGTTTCAAGATATGCTTCAGAAAAAAATCCATTATAAGCAGCTTGTAGTACGCATAGAAATTAATGGCCTACTCACAGTCTTTCCAATTCTTGTTCCAAAGGATCAACGGGAGTCACTTCAACAGGAGAAAGAGGAACTTTCAACAATGGGGAAGGTCAAATAAAAACCATTGTCTTCCCCTTCGTCTGTATCTCTTTAAACAGAAATAGTTATCAGTAGTTGGAACACAAATCCCAGATATCCCAGAATAGGGTCCTTATTGCACTCTGTGGCTCCTGTAAGTTGTGGGCAGGGTGCTCCAGCCTCACATGCACAAATTCTGTCACAGGGGTGGGTGGTAGGGGGCGGGGAAAGAATGAGTAGTCACTACTGTGCTAATAGTTGAAATTGAATTTCACCGGAATTTACAGTAAAAGTCTCCCTCTGGAAGTTCCACACCTTTAAGAGAAACCAGAATTCCAAAATGTTTACAACAGACAAATTCTGCTAATGCAAATATTTAGATAGGATAACAAATTCCTGAACCTTCCTACTCTTCTTCCCAAAATTCTCTCTCCAAAGTACTTCAAATAGTTAAGTTCTTCATAAGTGTCTTTGCCTTTAAATAGTAAATGAAAATTTAGGATCTTGTGGGCAGCAGTTGGGAGAAATCAACAATAGAAATAAGTGACAGGGATTTGATTAATCATGCATATCAATTAATTAACCACTGGATTAGTGTGGGTGATCAAGAACCAAAAAAGTTGACAAAATTATTATGAGCAAAGAAATAATAGTGATTTCTACTCGAGAGCATTTTTGAATTCTTGAATGGGGATATCTGAAAATGCCTAATTGATGATGGAGAGTTTCAAGATGCTATACTGAATAGGAAATCCTGCAAGGGGCAGTAGCGGGTTAGCATTAAAAGCGCTCAGCAAAGAAAACAGAGAACCTGGCTTCAGCCCTGAAAACAAATGCCCCATGAGAAGGTAATTGGTTAACTGAACGACCTGTAAGATTCCTACTCTGGACATCTCTGGGGATGCCTGGCAATGTTCCCTGGACTGTCCTTGGTCAGGCTTAGCCCAAGGACAAATGAAGCTATTCTAAGACATTGCTTATCTTTGGTTATTTTTTCTTCTTGACACTAGACTAGAGTTTTACCTTCACAGGTGCTTACCACTAAGCTCTAAAATTAGAATAGTGATAGACATCGTGGTAATTTTACTAATCATCATTCATTGTCCATATGGGACTACAAAAAGACTTGAAAAAATAAGCTTTGACATGTCATATGAGTCTAAGAAAAAGCTAGACATTATTCAAAGACTAATTTGTGGGTAGTTAAGGCACATTTTAAAAGACAGATTTGGCTTTAAATAATATGGGGTCTGGGTGTAATAGAAATTAGATAAAATTTAATTAAATAAGTT
This sequence comes from Sciurus carolinensis, assembly GCF_902686445.1. Classification (NCBI taxonomy): domain Eukaryota; kingdom Metazoa; phylum Chordata; class Mammalia; order Rodentia; family Sciuridae; genus Sciurus; species Sciurus carolinensis. The sequence continues at coordinate 97,311,503 of NC_062224.1, forward strand.
TGGTTCCCATTCCATAAAGGTAAAATAGATGCAAGAAGGATACCATGTGAATAATTTGATTTTTTAAGTAAATTTTTTAAAAAAATTAATAGTAAAATGATTCCAATTTGCTTTAAGAAATAAGCCCTTTGTCAAATCATATGAACAAGATTTCTAGTCAAATAAAGTTTCAGACTAATTGGAAGCAAAGCATAAGGACCTTGCTAATTTTATTGCTAAGACATGAGTGAGTGATCAAAGAAGTAAAATTTGAACACTGCTATGCATACAAGTAGCTTCATTTAGAAAAAGAGGTAATAACAAATAAAGAATATTTATCCCTGGCAGCTTGTGATTGATATTTGATTTACAGTGTAACTTACATTTAAATGTCTTCCATTATTTATCCTTATTAGCCTTTTCTCTGTTGTCATCACTTTTTAACTCTGCTTCTTTGCCAAGGAATATGTGACGGAGATAACTGCATCATATCCCACAAATGTTGTGGTCTGTTTAACTGAGACAGCAATATTCAATAGTGCACGGATGCTGACACAGATTTTAGTAAGAACAACTTCAGCTGAGAATAACTTCTCACTTAGCTATTGAAGCCAGCATTACTGCAACACAAGCAGCAACAGTACAGTTATTAAGATGTGAACTATAATCCCAGTCAGGGTCTCAGAGAGGTAAAGGTTGGATGTTTCAAGGACATTTTCCAGAGCTTTAATTCAATTATGACAGGTAAGTCATAGTTAAGAAACCAGTGACATAGACTAGTAACATGTGGAAGACAGATGAGCCACTTCACCATGCATCTCATTCAGCTCCTGGTTTATTATATTCTTATTTTTATTATGTAAGAGAAGCATTACAATTTAATGATCGTCAGCCTACATATTTCAGCATATTCACCATCATAAAGACCATCAATCACATTTGATATTCTGCTTGGCTGTTTCAGAATCATTCAAAATGTGGCAAACATAATTGCAATAATTATTAAGATTTATATGTGAACACTTTTCAAAATTTCCTAACTTCCTTTTGGCTCTTGATTTCATATTATTCTCTAGCATGTGAACTATTCTGGGATCTATTTCCAATTGCTCTAACAACAACATAATAACTATAATATATCTGGGTGATGTCAGACAAATAGTAATGCACTTGCTGCCAACATGACATTTTTATATCAATAGCATTTATAGGATCATGATATAAATATGTGACATTAAAGTGGGTGGGGTATAATTGGACTCTTTGGTAACACTCATCCTTTTTCTCAATGCTGTGATCTGGAAAAACAAAATATCTCAAAGTATTAATTTCAAATAATTTTCTTTAAAATCCCAGTAAAAAAATCAAGTGAGGAGAGGGAGGTGGCAGAAGCCAGCTGGGCAGCAGTCCCCGATTTCCTCACAACACAGAGAGGAAGTAGCAAAGGAAGAGCAGAACTGAGAGGTGAGTGATGGAACAATGTACTAAGACTCCACATGGCAGAGTGTGAGACCTGGAGAGTCCGGAAGATAGGAAACCAGAGCCCCACAACCTGAGAACCGTGGGTGAGCTGGTGGGGAGTGTGTTTGGGAAGGGGACAGTCTCTCAAGGTCACCCACTTAAAACTGGTTGGAAAGACAGACAAAGCACAACTGTTAGAGAAAACTCTTTAAATAGCATAAAGGGATTAAAACCAAATTGTGAATAGAAAGCTGAGTGGGGGGTCCACAGCCAACTTGTGGTGCCCTCAGCTGGCCAGTCGCCATCTTAAATCTTCAATCATCCCACAGCTGCAAAGTGAGGCAAGTCAGGGAAGTTCACTGCAGTGGGACCTCTTAAAAATCAGGCCAGAAATAACTTCCAGAAGGAATGCTACGAGCCCTAAATTGCTGAAACTGCCTTCCGCTTCCCCCCTCACTGCTAATAAAGGGAATGTATCATTCTGGAAGGGGCCCCTGTCAGGGAAGTGCAGCAAACCCTGCACAGCCTCTGTGACACCGGCAAGGGCAAAAGCTCTGCCCAGCATCTGCTGGGGCAACAAAGAAGCAGCTTTAGTCCTTAACAAAGGAAGGTAGATGCATCGGGTTCCCAAACACTGACTCTGAGGGAAGGCACCATAGGAAGACTAGGGACAGTCCCTGGAATCAGGATTGCAGGGTCAAGATCACAGGGACTACCAGAGGGAAACTTCCTGAATATCTAGTGGCATAGAGACCCAGTGGGACACTGCCTAAGGTTAGGCATCAGATGGAAACTGATACCAGACTTAACAGGTACACAGTCTGAACTGCTATCACAACTGGCAAATGACAGAGCTGTGTTTGGCTACATGCATGTCCTTGTATCAGGAATCAATGTACATCATTCACAACCTGGGGCAGTAGAAACTAGAATTCGGGTGAACCACTGGAGTCCCTTCACTACTGTACCTCAAAGAGCAGTGTTGGCTTAGAGGATATTTCTGCACCACAAATCACCAGTGGAAAATTCCACAACCAGAGTTTCTGCACCCATGGACAGCCACCAGGACCTTCACTACTGCAAAAAGGAATCAATAGAGGGGAACATGTACACAGTGCCACACAGCAGTCAGAGGGACATTCCAGAGCCTACACCCTGAACTCCCATACACAATAGAAGCACTTCATCAATTGAGCAGTTAGCCATGTGCCCTTGAGCTGACAACCAGAAACTGCTGGAAGGATGGTCTTAACAACTAGGAAAGTGGTTCCTCTTCCCCAGCAATGAAGGTGAGAACCATGATCTAAGAATGATGAACATCTGCCAAATATCCACACCCCAATGCCATCTAAACCAAGATTCAGCAAGAGTTTTCTTCACCTGGTCAAGGTATACTATAAATAACTCTAATGTCAAGTTTGATCATATAAATGACTCCTTAACTTGAACAATAATTGTTAAATCAATAGCCAACTTTATACCTTCAACCCATTTGAATGTATTTCCTCTAATGGTTTAAAGCATTAATAGCAATCAATCTCCCTATCTTTGTTTTCCTAGGGCTAGTTTATACCTGCTTCTCTTATCTCCTACTCACCCCCTAGAACTATTTGCTACAACCTCAGATAATATCCATCCATTGATCTCTCCTTCTACCTTGTATAAATTACCCTTTTGCAGCTTCTTCCTCTTTATCTTTCCCTTTCTCACTTTCTATTTCTTTTATCCCCTCCTCTTTCCCCAATCTTATTCTTATCTTCTTTTATCCCCCACTTAAGGGTATAATAAGCTTACTAAATATAGCAATTTTTTTGGTCTATTCCAATACTTTATTATAGGTGTGTACATGAATTTGAGGAACAGCAGAGATCAGTGGCAACAAGTTTATATTTATATAAGGTTGAATAGAATAAGACCTGGCCTAGAAGTGATTATACTAATAGAGCTCAGTGGCATCACTTAAAGTAGGGTTGATATTGAGATCAGCAGAAACAACACAGTAAATTAAAATATCATTAGCTTGATATTCATCCAACACAGGTTTCTTAAGAAAAAGAAGCACACAAAGTAGTCTTTCACTTAAAAGAAGCCAGAACTATACTGAAAGATGGGTAGATATACAAACAATATGAAAAAGTAAAGGAACAGACTATCCCAAAAAAACAAATGCCTCAGTAGCAAACTTTATTGACACCACAGTGAAAGGAATGTCAGAGAAGGAATTTAGAAAGTCCATATTTCAAAAGGTGATATAAGGAGTGAAATCAGAGAGAAAACACAGGAAGAGAAAGATCACCTTAAAAAAGAGAAAAATTTCAAAAAAGAACTAATCAGAATTCATCAAAATGAAGGAATCAGTAAACCAAATTTTAAAAATCAAAGGAAAGCATCACCAATAGATGAACCCACTTGGAAGACAGATTTCAGACCTTGAAAACAAAGTATATAATCTTGAAAGTAAAGTTGACCACAGAGAAAAGATTTTAAAAGACTATGAACCAAATATTCCAGAAATATGGTATAACATTAATAGGCCAAATTAGGATTCAATGGGATAGATGAAGGCTCCAAAATACAAACTAAAGAAATGCACAGTCTTCTTAATGAAATATCAAATATACAAAATCACAACAGATCTACTCCAAGACACATTATAATGAAAATGAAAATACCTAACACACAGAAAAGAATAGAATTTAAAAGCTGTAAAAGAAAAATGACTGGTCATCTTTAGAGGCAATTCAACCCAGATCTTAACTGATTTCTTAACCCAGACCCTAAAAGCTAGGAGGTCTTGGAATAATATATATATCAATCTCTGAAAGAAAATGAATTTCATCCAAGAATATATTACCCATCAAAATTAAGCTTCAGAATTGAAGATGAAATAAAAACCTCCCATGATATACAAAAACTAAAAGTATTCATAACTAGAAAGGCTTCACTATAAAATATTCTCAAAATATTTCATGAAGAAGAAATGAAAAATAAAAATGAAAACCAGCAGAGGGAGAAACTACACTAAATTAGTCAATCAAAAGACAATCAAATTTACTTTAAGTAATTGAAATAAATCAAAATGATAGGAAATAAAAATCACCTCTCAATAATTACATTGAAAGTAGATGGTTTAAACACTTCAATAAAAAGACCTTGTTTATGTTATGGTTTAGATGTGGTGTCCCACAAAATCTCACATGTGAGACAATTCAAGAAGTTTCAGAGGACAAATGATTGTGTTGTGAGAGTCTTAATCAGTGAATTAACCCCCTGATAGGGATTAACTGAGTGGTAACAGAAATGGCAGGGCGTGACTGAAGGAGGTGGGAATTGGGGGCATGGCTTTGGGGTATATATTTGTATTTGGTGAGTGATGACTCTCTTTTAACTCCCTGATCACCATGTGAGCTGCTTCTCGATGCCACACTCTTTCATCATGATGTTCAGCCTCAGGGCAACAGGAAGGCCACTTGGTCTGCTGGTTCTGCAGGAATGCAGGATGTTGGAGTCAGGAAGACATGGAGGCTTCCACCAAGATTTCCAAGGAAGGTCTTGGAGTCCAGGCAAGTTGCAGCAGGGTCAAAGTCCCTGTGGCACCCCCTGAGAACGCAAGGTGTGGAAATTTAAGGAGGAAGCCAAAACTGCAGTGGAGACCGCTAGATTAAGAAATGCCAGTAATGGGGGACATTGTACTAGGGAAACTGCAGGAATCAAGCAGAGACAAGCCAACAGGAAGGCCACTTGGGCTGCAACCAATGTGTCCACAAGGGTGGAGCTACACAAGCTATTTAAAAAGAACATCATGATGCCATGTGCCCCAGACACTGGACATGTAGCTCCAGGACTTGTTTGCCCAGTTGGATCTTAGTCTTGCTTTGGTTCCATCCCTTCTTTCCATGCCCCTATTTTTGTGACTGGAAATGTTTACTCTGTACCTCTATATATTGGATACTGCAAACTGTTTTTAATTTTATAGGAACTCACAATGAGACATTGCCTTGAGCCTCAGAGAAGACTTTGGACTTGAACTTTGAGCAATGTCAGAACTGTTGAGACTCTGGGGACTCTTGGAAATGTACTAAATGTATTTTGCATTGTCAGAGGAATGTGAGCTTTGGGGGACTGGTACTAAATGTTACGGTTTAGATGTGGTATTCCCCCAAAACTCACATGTGAGACAATGTAAGAAGGTTCAGAGTAGAAACGATTGTGTTGTGAGAGTCACCTTGAGCCCTGAGGAATGGATTTTGCTGTCTATGGATTGAAACCTCTGAAACTGTGAGCCCCTGGATAAACTTTTCCTCCTCTACAGTTGTTATGGTTATGTCCTATTAGTAACAGCAGCAAAAAAGCTGACTAAATCAGTTTGGCAGATTGGGTTAAGAAAGAAGACCCAGCAATGTGCTGTCTCCATGAGATTCACCTCATAGGCAAAGACATTCATAAACTGAAGGTTTTCAGAAAAGATGAGGGGGGAAAAAAAAGCACCATTCACATAAATCTTGTAAACAAGTAGGGGTACTAGTCTCATATCAGATAAAGTGAACTTCAAGCCAAAATTAATTAGAAGAGACAAAGCAGGTCATTTCTTACTACTTAAGGGAATCAAATGACCACAATAAATAATAATTGTAAATATTTATGCCCCAAACAGTGTAGCATCTATATACATTGAACAAACCCTTCTCAATAATAAGAAAAGAATAGATCCCAACACAATAGTACTGGTAGACTTTTAACATGCCTCTCTCATCACTGGATGGATCATCCAAACAAAAATAAAATTAAAATGCCACAGAACTAAAAAATATAATTAATAATTTAGATTTAACAGAAATTTATAGAATATTTCATGCATTGATGAGTGAATTCACTTTCTTCTCAGTAGCACATGGAACATTATCTAAAGTAGTCCACAAAGCAAATCTTAGCAAATACAAATATGTACATATACACATATATATGTATATACACATATATATATGCATATATATAAATATATATATATATATACACTATCTTGCAATATATCAAATATACTGGAATAAAATTAGAAATCAATGATAAAATTTTAAAAATGCTACTCTAACACCTGGAAACTAAATAATATGCTATTGAATGACCAAGCGATAGCTGAAGACATCAGAGATGAAATAAAAAAATACTTAGAGGTAAATCAGAATAGTGATACAACATATCAAAAACTCTGGGACACTATGAAGGCAGTTCTAAGAAGACAGTTCATTATACTGAGTCCCAGTACCATCTACAAGAATAAAAGGATACCAAATAAATAATCTAATATTACATTTCAAGGCATAAGAAAAAGAACAAAACAACACCAAAATCAGTAGAAGACAGGAAATAATTAAAATCAGAGCCAAAATCAATGAAATTGAAATTTAAAAAAAATTCAACCTATCAATGATATGAAAGTTTTTTTTTTTGTTTTTTGTTTTTTAAGGAATAAATGAAATTGATAAACCCTTAAGTCGTGATAACCAAAAGAAAGAGAGAAAAACCCAAATTATTAAAATCTAAGATGAAAAAAAAATATCAACAATGAAACTATTGAAATTCAGGGAATTACCAGCAACTATTTTGAAAATTAAAACTTCAATAAGCTAGAAAATCTTTTGAAGACATGGACTAAATCATAGAGCCATATGGCATACCCAAAATGAACCAGAAGATATGGAAACTTTATACAGATTACTTTCATGTAGTTAAATAGAAGACAGCATCAAAAACCTACCAACAAAGAAATGCCTGGGACTGGATGGATTCTCAGCTGAGTTCTACCAGACCTTTAAAGAAAAACTATCAATCTTCCCCAAATTATTCCATGAAATAGAAAAGGAGGGACCTCTTCCAACCTCATTATATGAAACCAGTATTACCCTGATATCAAAACCAGACAAAGACACATCAAGGATAGAAAACTTCAAACCAATATTCTTGATGAACATTGATGCAAAAATTCTTAATAAAATATTGGCAATTTGCACCCAAAAACATATTTAAAAGATAATACAAATTGTTCAAGTGAGTTTCATCCCAGAGTTGCAAGATTGGTCCAACATATGGAAATCGATAAATGTAATTCACCACTTAATAGACTTAAAGATAAGAATCACATGATTATCTCAATAGATGAAGAAAAATCATTGGACAAAATGGAGCATCTGTTATGTTTTTTTTAAACACTAGAAAAACTAGGAATAATAGGAACATACCTCAACATTGTAAAAGCTATATATGAAAAACCCAAGGCCAACATTCTTCTGAATGGAAAAACTAAAAGCATTTCTTCTATAAACAGGAACAGGGCAAGTACGCCCACTTTCACTTAGTCCTTGAAACTCTAGCCAGAGCAATTAGGCAAGAGAGGTAAATAGGGATACAAATAGGAAAAGAAGAGCTCAAATTATCTCTGTTTGCTGATGACATAATCCTATACTTAGAAGACACAAAAATATCCACCAGAAGACTTCCAGAACTTATAAACGAATTCAGCAAAGTAGCAGGATATAAAATCAATACCAAATTGTTTTCCTATACTCCTATGATGAATCTGCTAAAAAGGAAATTAGGAAAATTATCCCATTCACAAGAGTCCAAAAATACTTAAAATACTTAGGAACCAATCTCATAAAAAGAGGTAAATGACCTATACAATGAAAACTATAGAACACTAAACAAAGAAAATGAAGCAGACCTTAGAATATGGAAAGACCTCCCTTGCCCTTGGATGGGCGCAATTAATATTTTCAAAATGACCATAGCAACAAAAATACTGTACAGAATCAATGCAATTACCATCAAACTTTCAGTGACATTTTTCATAGACGTAGAAAAAGCAGTCATGAAATTCATTTGGAAAAATAAAATTTCCAGAATAATCAAAGGAATCCTTAAAAAGAAAAGCAAAGCAGGACACATAACAATAAGAAAACTCAAATTATACTACAGAACTATAGTAACCAAAATAGCATGATATATGCAGCGAAACAGCATGAAGACCAATGGAGTAGGCTAGAGGACACAGAAATGAACCTACATAAATACAGTTATCTCATACTTGACAAAGGTGCCAAAACATACATTGGAGAAAAGAAAGCCTTTTTAAAGAAATGGTTCTAGGAAAAATGGAAATTCATATGTAGTAGAATGAAATTTAACTCCTATCCCTCACCCTGCACAAAAATAAACTCAAAGTTGATCAAAGACCTAGGAATTAGACCAGGGACCCTGCACCTGTGAGAGGAAAATATAGGGCCAATACTCCAATATGTAGACTCAGGAACTGACTTCCTTAATAAGATTCCTGAAGTGCAGGAAGTGAATAAAAAAAATCAATGAATGGGGTGGCATCAAACTAAAAAGCTTCTTCACAAAAAAGGAAACAATCAAAAGTGTGAAGAGAGAGCCTACAGAATGGGAGAAAATCTTGGTCAAGCTATACCTCAGATAAGGTGTTAATTCCCAGGATATACAAAGAACTCACAAAACTTAACACCAAAACAAAACAATAAACCCCCAAAACTTAATCAATAAATGGGCACAGAATCTGAACAGACACTTCTCAAAAGATTTATGAATGGTCAACAAATATATAAAATTGTCAAACATCTCTAATAAGTAGAGAAATGCAACTTAAAACTACACTGAGATTTCATCTCACTCCAGTCAGAATGGCAATTACCAAGAATACAAGTTATAATAAATGTTGGCGAGGATGAGGGGAAAAGGGATGCACTCATACTTTACTCATTGTTGGTGGGACTGCAAATTGGTGCAACCACTCTGGAAAGCATCACGGAGATTCCTCAAAAAACTAGGAATGGAATAACCATTTTACCCTGTTATTCCATTCCTCAATATATATTCAAAGGATTTAAATCAGCATACTGTGATGCAGCCACATTGATATTTATAGTAACATAATCCACAGAAGGTAAGTTTTGGAGCCAAGGTAGTTGGTCTTTATCAGATGAATGAATAAAGAAAATGTGGTATATATCCACAATGGAGTATTATTTAGTCATAAAGAAGAATGAATTTATGACGTTTGTTGGTAAATGGATGAAACTAGAGACTATCATGCTGAGTGAAATAAGCCAATCTCAAAAACCAAAGACTGAATGTTTTCTTTGTTATGAGGAAGCTAATCCACAATAAGGAGTGAAGGGGATTGAAAAAAAAAAAAAAAATAGAAGTTCAGTGGAGTAGACAAAGGGGAATAAAGGGAAGGGGGGATGAAAATGAGAAGTCAGTAGAAGGACTCTGACATAACTTTCCTGTGTGCATATCTGAATACACCACAGTGCATCTCACCATCCTGTATATCCGCAGAAAATTAATGAAAAATAAATAAATATTGGTAAATGCCAAAGAGATAAAGAGATCAGTAGAGTAGAAGGAAGGGGAGCTTAGGTAGGGAGGAGAGGGGAAGGACAATACTTGGGATTAAATTAGAATATGATACATTCCATGCTTTTATACTTATGTCAAATTGGATTCTACTGTCATATATAACTAAAAAGAACCAATAAAACATCAACTGACTAGGTATTACCCTGTTGTATAGATAAATTATTTAATGTAGGCTTATGAGTCAATTCTTAATAAAAATATTAGGAACATTCAAAATAAATTAATTTTACAGAAAACACATTTACATAGCTAAATCATTTAATATTCTTTTCCAATTTTATTTTGGAATAATTTTTTATTTAAACTTAAAAATATGATGTATTCAAGAATCAGTCTCTTTGAAACTGGTGCTACAGAATATAATTTTCTACAAGCATTCAAAACAAAAAAATACAAGATGAAGTATGGATTTTTTTGTAACATCACAATCAAGTTCATGCAAGTTACTATGTGAGATGCTGGGTAATTTCCATCAAATTCAACAATGTATATTTTAATTGTGCCAAGTGTGTCTCTGATATTTTTTTACCTCAGAAAGAAATTATGAATAATACCTAAGAATTTCACTCAAAATTTTAACAGTCTTATTGTAGATGCACATAATCCACCTAGTTTTGGAAACATAGTTTTGTAACTGTAATAATGGAGTGGTGCTAACTTAGTTTGAAAAAAGAAATGATCTAAGAATACTAAATATTTATATTGGTTGCATGTAAAACAACTGTGTTCTCTAAGGTACTTGATGTGATTCCTTTCCTTCTTTTGTAGTTTATAAAAAAAAGATCCTATAGACTAGGACTTGACACATCAGATCACACTGAACGTATTGGGATATTGAAGTGACATCATAGTGATACTGAATACTTATAAGGAAGAAAACAATTCAAAGAGAGAAAAGGAGTTTAAAAAATCCACTTTCAGGATAGAATTTGTATGGAAATGGAGGAAGCAATCTGTTATTTTGTGGGTAATGTGTTAGAATGAAGTATTAATTATAACCCAAGCCTTATTCTTAGTAAAGTGACAGACCCAACACTCTAGCCTATGAAGCAAAACATTCTAAGCACTCACAACTTAGCAAAAATAACCATCTTCAAATAAGTTTACCATGTCAATGACACTGAAATCTAAAAATGCTCTCTGCAATGCAGCAATATAGGATGAAAACAGAGTTTATTGATAACCATGTTTTGGTAATTCAACTACAGAAAGAATCATTTAGTCATTAAAGAAGATAAAATAGAGGAAAAGAGAGTGCCTGGTTTTGCTAAATGCTTTTGAGTAACTAAAGATTCCGTATTTGCCAAGCACAACAGACATTAATGGTAACAAAGTTTTGGGAATAAATTCACCAATTTAATAAATTTTATCACAGACTGTCTCCTATGTTCTTGTAACTGTCTGGAACCAAGTGTTTGCAGAGGTACTGAAAATTATGACCACCTACACGCTGGAATTGCAGCTGCAAATTTGGAGAGCCTGAAGCTTTCTACAAATGCTCTTTTCCTAAACTTCCAATTCTTTGTCCTTCCACATAACACAAATATCAATCTAGTAATACTCTTTTTCTGACTGTCAAAAAAAAAAAAAGAAAAAAAGGCCAATTACTTGCTTTTATCCCTTGATTATTTATGCTACACTGTTTTTACACACACGCGCGCACACACACACACACACACACACACACAGAAGGAAAAATAAATGGAAAAGAACAAAAGGGGCAATAAAGTCATCAGTTAATAAATGAAGAATAACAAAAAGAAAATTATATTTATCTATGGGTATTCATATATGATTACTTCCTTTGCAATATAATTGGTCAGTTTAGATATCAAGAAGTTATGGTGGAAATTATATCTCTTATTTTATGGAGATGTAAAATTGTTTTATATCATATTATAACAGGGTGTCTTGATTGTTTTTATAGTCATACAGCAAAGCACCTTGATTTTATATTAGCAAAGAATTCGATAAGTAAATTCTAGTCCTCAGCCTCAGCTACCCATTTGACAGGTTGTAAGTCTGAGTCATCTGGACGGAGAAGCTTGTTTGACTGTCACTGATTTAGAAAATATATATTTATACATTCCACAGGGAATTTTTAGTGCCAATATATATTGGCCATTGTTCTAATGAACAAGACATGCACTTTTTAATCCCAATGTCGGTTATAATTTAACAAAGGAGAAAGATGAAAGAAAGACCTGTGTTAGACAACTATGTATAGTGATACAATCTTCTGAGAAGGAAATTATAGGAGACATTGATTATAAAAGAACAACTCCCAGCTTCTGTGGAATGGTCAGAGAAAAATTCTCTCCTGGTCACCTTTCTGGGACCTGAAGAATGTGAAAGCACCAGAGGCAGGAAAAGCGTGGGATCTTGCAAACCCTGAGGTGAGCAGAGAGGGACAGTCATATCAAGGCCTCACCAAAGGCTGCTTAAAGGACTTGGCAGAGTTAGAGACAGAAGTTTTAATTAGAGCAAGGATAGTTCATATTTATTGATTTGTTTTTATGTGCCAGGTATTGGGTGAAATCTTTTAATTCTCATAGCAATTCACAGGGCAAGTTTTATTACTAAACTTCTTCCATAGAAAGGAACAGAAAGGGTCAGTGAGAAAAGGAACTGCCTCAAATTCCACAATCATGAAGAAGTGAATCCAAGTTGTACACTCAATGCCAGCAAATGCTCTCGCACTCAGTGCAGTTGGCACTTGTTTAATTCAGACCGTGCTGTATCTTTTGAAATATATGTTTTTAAATACTTATCTACCTGAGATAAACACTGTAAAAATAATTTTATTTAGTAAATTAGTAAACTAAGACTTACAGCCAAGTCATATTTCACCAAGTTACTCAGCCATTGAGAAGCAGAGACAGGATTTACGCTGTGGTACCTTTTGAGTACTCCTATATAGACACAAGAAGGACTTAGGACTTTTTTATTTATTTGATTCTTGACCCCAAAAATTAGTTTTTCAAGCGACCAATATTAGGGACAACAATCCTGAAAACATTTTCTAACAGTTCCTTCCTTTTCTTTCTCATTCTTCTTATTTTCTAAAGAGTCCTTTCCTTTCTTTCCAATAAGGAAGAGCATGGTCATTCCTAATAATTTCCAAATTTAAAAATAAAAAAGAAACTTTCTTCAAAAGAACAACCAGAGAGAAAATGAAAATGCTGTTTCAGAGATATTCTCAATACTTTTATATGATAATAGAGGAGCAGAAGAGTGTTGTTCTGCATTAGGGGAGTTTTTCTGACACAATCATGAGGATGTGAAGAGAGAAAAGATAAAGGATAATTCATTACAAAATGAAAAAGAAAACTTTAAGAAAATAATAAAACAGTAGAGAAATATTTAAGATTATCTTATGTCTAACTTACATTGTCAATAAACACAAACATACACAAATTATAAAATAGAAACATGTGGCAGATACAATCAACATATTTTAAATGTTTAAATGTTAAATGAGTTTTAGGGAGGATATTTTAAATGGAATGTAGAAACTAGAGGTTTTGTCCTACATATTCTGAACAGATATTTAGCATTAATTTATATATTAATGTGTAACAGGACTTTTTAAGCATCAGGCAGAGTATCAATTAACCTTCTCCTCTGACTCATTTCATCTCATCCAAGGTCCTCTCTTTCCTCATATACATAAATATATGAATCGTGTACACATATATACACATATAACATATATAATATGTGCATGTCTAATTCAAGAATTCAATATATTGCACTAATTGTCTTCTATATATCCACTAAGTTTCATGATGGGAGAGTGATGAAAAGTTATAGAAAACTTAAAAGTGATCTATCTGTTCCAACTTTTTTATATTGTGAATGAATAAAGTCCATAAATATAATGTTCTCAAGGTCATTGAGTCAATTCATGAGACAGCTAGGAATGAAAAATCAAATATCACTAAAAAAGTTGCCTTATGCAGAAATTGCAAATTTGGGTCAATTTTTCCCTTTAAGGAACAGCAGTAATATCTGAAGACATTTTGGTTGTACCAAAGGAAAGTTTTTAGCAGATATATGCCACAGTTGCTACTAAACATTCTATAGTGTACCTCACAACAATGAATCTCCAGCCTCAAATGTCAACAGTGCCCAACTGAAGAAACACTACCTTAGAGGAAATAATGTCTCTCTTGTGTTAAAGTTCTTCATGAAGCAGTCACATTTAAAAAAAAAAATTCTTCCAAAATTTTTCCTTGTTAAAAAACATGAAATAATACATTTATTTAAAATAATACATGATATTTTACTCTTTCAATTGCCAAATGGCTAAAATGTGAAAATATTCCACAAAATATAGCAATCATATATAAAACACAGTAAGCTGAAATGAGATTTTCGAGAACAATGCTGAAAGTACTTTTGTTCTAGATTTCAAATGCATCATTGTATGTGTATTTTTATAATGATGTTACTTTGCTCTTGTTATGCTGTTGTTTTAATGTGTCCACAGGAAAACATCTTTAGGATCACCAGAGGGGTTTGAATAAAACAACATGAGACAGAAAACTTACAATTCTAGGTTCCCATTCATAAATAAACCTGAGAACTGTATACTTTAAATGTAGCCCAGATGATCATAAATTTTCCAAGTGTTAAGAAACTTCCTCTTTTTTTTTTCCTCTGCTGCATTGGAGATGTGACCATTTGCTCCAACACATGCATCTATCTCGATGTGCCAAAACCTGCTGTCCTTGTTGGAGGCAAAGCAAGTAGGACTGCCTGATCACGGTCTTAGAACCTCCAAAACTGTGACCTAAGTAAAACCCTTTTCTTTATAATTTTTAAAAATAATGTATTATCTATGGAAAAATTCCAACAACAAAAAGAAATATAATTTTATCAAATCAGAACATTTATCCACAGAAAACCTTTTTAGTTTTTGGTGCCAGTGATCTGCTACATATATAACTTCAAGTTGTGAAAAGTATTATGATAGTAACATAGCAGCTAATGAGAAAATGAAGTATAGTAAGCTCCTTTACATAGGTAATTTTTGGTTAATTAAGGCCTTTCTTTATTTAAAAATATGCCTTTTAAACTGAAATCTGAGGATTTTAATATGTTGAAATATAGATGAAAAAAATTATTTATTCAGAAGCACAAAAATCATACCAGGGCCTGATGGTAGAGTGTTATACAAATTTCCCAACCACAAGGCCTTTATGGAGTGGATGGACAATGTTTGGGGAGGGAAGAAGCTGCTGTATCATGTATAAAAGAATGTATTTAAGAGGTTAAGGATTACAACAACATCTAGTTTATGTTTTAGAAATATTATTGGAAGTGCTCTCTAGATAATGGGTAGAGGTCATTGAGTAGTTATATAGTACAGGAGGAACTAGAGAGGAGACAGCCATGAGGGTCCAATGGGGACACTGGTGACTTCAAGTGGACTGGTGAAATGGGAAAGAGGGAGTGTATACTGAGGACAGATATACAGGAGGCAAACAAGACTTGGAGAAATGAATTGAATATGCAAAACCAGAAAGAAAGAATTCCTAGGCTTCTAGAAAATAGCTGGATAAATTTAACAATTACTTTGTTGATTACTAGAGCATTAGATGCTGTAACATAAAGCAGAATGGTTTCTTAAAAATGAATCTGTTTTCTGACTTGATTAAGAATTGGAGACAGGAGTCATTTAAAAAAGTGGAAAAAATTGGAGAAAGAACTTACTTACTTATTTACTTTGATTTTGTTAAAATAAAGTTGAAAGGTCTGTGGAGCATTCCAACAGGCATTTTCAAAACATGATTGAAAAATATTTGTAGCTGGAGATATCTGCCTTGTTATATGGAGCATATTTAAGTCAAGGGCAGGGATTCCATGTTAAGCAGAAATGAAACCTAGATATCATCCCTGAGCATTTTCAACATTTAAAGGAGGGTTGAGGACAAAGAATAAGTAAAAGAACCATTGAAGAAAAATGTAGGTAGGAAACTAAGAAGGTACGATGTAATGGAAGCAAGGAGGTATGTAATAGTAAGAGAGAGATTCTTGGGGATGTTTAATTTGATAGGTGCTGAAACAATGAATATCCAAGTTTTCAAACTATAAGCAAGAAAGTGAGTGGCAGTGAAAGAGGGAAGGTTATCAGAATGATCTCAAGGAATTAATAATGCAAGCCAGAGCTGCCATAATCATGAGGTATGCTTTTGTCTTTTGCTCATAATTAAAAGGCCAGGGATAGAACCTGATTTAATTTAGGTTAATTAATGTTCCAAGATTTTGAGCCTGGGCCCAATCAAACTCTTCCTGATGTCTTGAAACGTGCTATAAGAACTTTTGAGTTGCCAGTGAGCATTTTCCTTCCACATGGTTCAGATAATGAAATACACTTTTTTAAGCAAGATGTTAAGAATAAAAGTAACCTATGTGAAGAACAAAAACAAGAAGCAAAGTGCTGTTCTAGTGAGTTTCTATTCTTAGACTTTATAATGGTGTATCCTTATAATTGAATTTTTAATTAAGTTTGTATCTAGAAGAATCTAAGCTACTATGCTACTATTTAGATTAATGCTCCAAAGAGGCACTAGAATTATAAAGTATTGTGGAATGAAATTTTAAAAAGGAAAGAATTATTTAGAATTTTCTTGATGATTGCTTCAGTAATCTTTGCCTGTTATTTTATGAAGTAGTGATACTATGTACATTTGAAGAGTGCCAACATATGATTTTTTTAGCAGAAGGTGTATGTCTTTCAGAACAAACATTAAAATATGACTTTTTTATTTTCACTTTTTTAAAAAAATTTTTTCATTGTAAACAAATGGGATACATGTTGTTTCTCTGTTTGTACATGGAGTAAAGGCATACCATTTGTGTAATCATAAATTTACATAGGGTAATGTTGTTTGATTCATTCTGTTATTTTTTCCCTTCTCCCCCACCTCACCCACCCCTCTTTTCCCTCTATACAGTCCTTCCTTCCCCCATTCTTGCCCCCCTCCCTAACCCTAACCCTAACCCTAACACTAACCCCTCCCACTCCTTATTATGTGTCATCATCCACTTATCAGCGAGATCATTCTTCCTTTGGTTTTTTGAGATTGGCTTATCTCACTTAGCATGATATTCTCCAATTTCATCCATTTGCCTGCAAATGCCATAATTTCATCATTCTTTATGCCTGAGCAACATTCCATTGTATATATATGCCACAGTTTCTTTATCCATCATCAATTGAAGGACATCTAGGTTGGTTCCACAATCTGGCTATTGTGAATTGAGCAGCTATGAACATTGATGTGGCTGCATCTCTGTAGTATGCTGATTTTAAGTCCTTTAGGTATAGGCCAAGGAGTGGGATAGTTGGGTCAAATGGTGGTTCCATTCCAAGCTTTCTAAGGAATCTCCATACTGCTTTCCAGAGTGGCTGCACTAATTTGCAGCCCCACCAGAAATGTATGAGTGTACCTTTTTCCCCACATCCTCGCCAACACCTATTGTTGCTTGTGTTCTTGATAATTGCCATTCTAATTGGGGTGAGATGGAATCTTAGTGTAGTTTTGATTTGCATTACCCTTATTACTATAGATGTTGAACATTTTTTCATATATCTGTTGATTGCTTGTAGATCTTCTTCTGTGAAGTGTCCATTTCCTTAGCCCATTTGTTGATTGGATTATCTGTATTCTTGGTGTAGAATTTTTTGAGTTCTTTATATATTCTGAAAATTAGTGCTCTATCTGAAATATGAGTGGCAAAGATTTTCTCCCACTCTGTAGGCTCTCTCTTCACATTATTGATTTCCTTTGCTGAGAGAAAGCTTTTTAGTTTGAATCTATCCCAGGTGTTGATTCTTGCTTTTATTTCTTGAGGTATGGGAGTCCTGTTAAGGAAATCTGATCCTAACTCGACATGTTGAAGATTTGGACCTACTTTTTCTTTTATAAGATGAAGGGCCTCTGGCCTGATTCTGAGGTCCTCAATCCATTTTGAGTTGGGTTTTGTGCAGGGTGAGAGATAGGGGTTTAATTTCATTCTGTTGCATATAGATTTCCAGTTTTCCCAGCACCATTTGTTGAAGAGGCTATCTTTTCTCCTATTTTTGGCACCTTTGTGTAGTATGAGAAAATTTATTTATCTGGGTTTGTGTCCTTGTCCTCTATTCTGTACCATTGATCTACCTGTCTATTTTGGTACCAATACCATGCTGTTTTTGTTACTATTGCTTTGTAGTATAGTAGAAGATCTGGTATTGCGATACCCACTACTTCGCTCTTTCTGCTAAGGATTGCTTTAGCTATTTTGGGTTTCTTATTCTTTCAGATGAATTTCATAATTGCTTGCTCTATTTCTGTAAGGTACGCCATCAGAATTTTAATGGAAATTGCATTGAATCTGTATAGCACTTTTGATAGTATGGCCATTTTGACAATATTAATTCTGCCTACCCAAGAACATGGGAGATCTATCCATCTTCTATGGTTTTCTTTAATTTCTTTCTTTAGTGTTCTGTAGTTCTCACTGTAGAGGTCTTTCACCTCTTTTGTGAGATTTAATCCCAAGTATTTATTTTTTTCGAGGCTATTATGAATGGGGTAGTTTTCCTAACTTCTCTTTCTGAAGATTCATCACTTATGTATAAAAATGCATTGGATTTATGAGCCTTGATCTTATAACCTGGTACTTTACTGAATTCATTTATGATTTCTAAAAGTTTTCTGGTGGAATTTCCAGGTTTCTCTAAATATATAATCATGTTATCAGCGAACAGAAATAGTTTGAGTTCTTCTTTTCCTATTTGTATCCCTTTAATTTCTTTGGTCTGTCTAATTTCTCTGACTAGAGTTTCAAGGATGATGCTGAATAGAAGTGGTGAAAGAGGGCATCCCTGCCTTGTTCCAGTTTTTAGGGGAAATGCTTTCAGTTTTTCACCATTTAGAATGATATTGGCCATGGACTTAGCATAGATGGCCTTTACAATGTTAAGGAATGTTCCCACTATCCCTATTTTTTCTAGTGTTTTGAGCATGAAGGATGCTGTATTTTATCGAATGCTTTTTCTGCATCTATCGAAATAATCATGTGATTCTTAACTTTAAGTCTGTTGATATGGTGAAAGACATTTATTGATTTCTGTATGTTAAAATATGACTCATATGGTGTGGAATATGACAAGGATAACTTAAATGAAATACGGCTGATTAAAATATTCATATATCATGTATGATCTTTTATAAAAGAAATCAAGGTTAACTGTTTGAGTTCATTATTTTGTTAAAATGTTCTATTAATTTTCCCTGTGTGCCTATGTTGTTCTAATAACTTAGTTGCTAGAGACACTGTAAGAACAGAGATTAAGAAACAAAGGATTATATGTGAGACAGTTACAACACTGGTACTCTTACCATGACTTAATAAAAAGAATCACACCATTTTCTATTATCTGTAATTGTTTTTAAATGTATAGGGATTACAGCTGAGTGGGGGAAAATCTGCTTATAATTAGGTGATCTGTGAAACAAACTGAATGTGTGTTAACCCTAAGGCAGAATGCATGTTTAGTTATTCATTCAATAATTGCAATTGAAAAAAATCACACATTAAATTGCTACATGATACTCTTTTTACTCAAGGCAATAACTTTCTTAGTATATAGAAAAAATAATTTTTACAATAAATTTACAACTTTCTTGTGAAAAAAAGTACTTACTATGTATATTTTCTACATTATAATTATACACTAGTAATGATATACCAATCTACTAATTATTATATTTATATATCAAATTTGATGCCATATACAAATTTTGTAAGTTTATATGTAGATTCCTCAGAATATGAAAGGTAAGGTCTATATAAAAACTTTAAAAAATAATCTTGTAAGGTACACTCTCAAGCCACACAATGTAGGTGAAGTTTCATCAAACATAACTTACTTCCATTTTCTTCCTGTTTGGTGTAAGGTACAGTAGCACAATAAATACAAAAATGAGTTCCGGTTTTGACTGGGTCATTTGGCATCATAATTTCATGTTCACAATTGAAATAATTTTGAATATCACAAAACTATTCTGAATTCCATTGCAGTTGACCATCATAAGGCAGAGAAAATGCACTTACCCGAAATCCACAACACTCATTTTTCATGTATAGTCATTTCATTACAAAAAACAACAGAGAAGTTTTCTCTGAAAAAAAAAAGAAAAGAAAAAACAAAAGAATCAGAACCTTTTATTATAACATAGAAAAAAGCAAAGCAGAAAACAATAATATTTCATTAATATTTAATGCTTTTCACAAATACTTTTAAATCTTTCAGGATAATACAAATGTATGTTTCAAACAGTCAAGTTGGCAAAAATATGAATTATTTGGTTCAATATGTCATTTTAGAAGTTCAAATAAGCACCTAGTAATAAAATACAAATTGCCTGCATGGTCCAAAAGAACGTAAAATTCTACTATTGCAATAGAATCTCCTAGGAAATAAATTCAATAAAAAACATTCATACTTTATCTTTAGGGTAATATTCAATCATAATTATTTTTCTGTCTTGAATTTATTCATTGTTTGACCTCATGCCTAAGCAAAAATTGGGTGTCCTTTGTAAATTTATAAATACCTACTTAGAGAAAATAAACAGGCTACATTCCAACTCTTAATGAGAAAAACAGTCACTTAACTGAATTTTCTCTAATAATTTCTCAATATTTTAAAATTCTTCTACACATTCATATTAATTATAACATGAATTTGTACTAAGTATAATCTACCAAAAAGTATGACTATTATATAGGCTTTAAATTTCTATGTAAAAATCCAGGATAATGTTTTTGTTTCATATTATAAAATACTTATGCTAATGAAACCTTAATGATGTTCACTATTTGATCTAAAATCCCATTTTGCTTCCTTAAGATCTTTCTTGTATTAGTGTAGCAATAAATATCAGATATGTAATATATATACTTAAATTTTGATAAATAAAAATGTCCAGAAAGAATTGGAGCATATAGAAAATGAAGTGAATATATCTGTTTTAACATGATTAGTAAGAAGTTTGCCACTTTTATTCTGTAAATATCTTACATTAAGTTTTTTGAAAAGATAAATCAGGGAGTTTCCCTTCTCTCCTCCTTTCCCCTCCTGTTGTTACTTTTCTTCGTTTCCCTTCCATTCACTTTCCTATATTTTCACTTAATGAGTGTGAACTTGTATAAAGCTCTTACTTCAAGTAGTCAACTTGTTTTTCACTGAAATAGAGCATAAACTTCAAAAGAAATTACTACTGGCATGTAAAAAAGTCATTATTTTATTAGCGTCAATAAGAATAAAAACTAACTTTAAAAGCCTCTCTTAGCAAATTTTTCAAAACATCTTTTTATCTGGGATATCTTTAAAGCATATGATGAAATGTTTTAAAATTTTGCTATTATTATTTCTTACCTCTCGCTCTTTCATGTGTAAATATATATATATATTACTTTAAACTCTCCGAATGCCATATTACATTTTCATGTAGAAAGTCCTGCAAGGTTACACTCCCAATAGAATGTAATTGAACGACTACAATCCTGTCTAGGCAACAGACTAGAGAATTCACAATTTCAGTGTTATTAAAATAAAAGTCAACCACTATAATAAAAGCAGTTTTGGGTGTACTATTGTACAGTAGAGTAAAAAGATAACTATAGTATACTATATGCTACAAAAATCTAAAAGAAAGGATTTTGAAAAATTTAATCATTAAAAAATGTAAATATTTGAGGAGACATGTTTATACTGATTTGAATATCACACAAAGTATGTATTTATTGAAACATTACATGATAATCTATTGATATACATAATTTTCAAGTTTTATATATCAGGCAAAAATAAAAATTTAAAAAGTAGTTATTTTTATATCTGTTTAAAACTTAAAGTCTAATACAAAATAAATTTAAAGATACTGTGCAAAATTTAATGACACGTATTTAATAATATTAATGTATTTTTAAAAGTTGATTAGGAAATCTGATTACTAACAGAAGTATTAAAATTGAACAATGTAAAGAGACTTAAGTCACTTTATTCCACATTTAAAACCTGCATAATGACAATCTTCATTTTCATCATGATGATATGATGATATTTATAATATTATTGTTATGCTTTGGATTTGAGTTGTCCTCTAAAAACTTCTGTTTAATATACATATATATGTGTTTAATATATATATATATATATATCTGTTTAATATATATGTGTGCTATTATTTCATAAGACTTCATTTGGTTTCTAAATTCATAAACTGTTTTATAAACTATCATGAGTAATTATCATGAATTTGTAAAGTGATTTTATCTTTCAATATGACTTATTTTATGGATTCTACATTATGGAATCAATTGATTACACATACATTCAGCTTTACACAATTACTGAAGAATCTTAAAACATGTTACTTCTATATTTGAGTTGTACATAATTTATCTCTTAAATTCACCTTGCTGTAAACAGCTATGTTAAATTCTTAAGATGACCAGGAGCCAGCAGTTGGAATGTTTCTCTGCTACTTTATGCAATGCAAATGAAACAACTGCCTAGCTCTGCAATTCCAGTCATTGTGAAAACAGAGAGATCACAGATGTGGATTCTGACTGCATTTAGATTTCAGTTAGAAAATGGAAACATGATACTTACATGCATAATTAAAATGCAAGTTAAAGCACAGTTAGCACCTTAGTAGACATCCAAGTGAAATGACAAGAGAGTGCAGTAGTGGAGAAGTTCACTCCAAAGTTTGGAGAAGCACTTGGGCAAATAGAAGCTTGATTCTTGGAAGCAAGTTCAGATTTGAAAAGGCAGAGAAAAGAGGTAAATGGAATTCCTGGGAAGAATAACAATATGAAGAAAATTATATCAGAAATCTGGGGAAATTGTGAGAAATAGAGAATGGTTTGCTTATTGGTTTATTTTAGAATAGTTTGGTTGATAGAAGATCATAAAAAATGAGGCTAGGAACCTGGAAAATGTGTTTAGATTGTGCAGATTCTTTGTATACAATAGGAAGAAATTTCAAATTACATTTTGTTTAGCCCAACATTAGACCCTTCTGGGCACTGTCACTATTATAAATGCTCCTGCAATACGGTTCCACACCAGAATTTTGAGCCATGATAAATGTTTAGATTTATTTTATTTTTATGGAACTTTACAATGTATTGAATTGCAACAACTTTCCAGAGCTTACTCTAAGTTCATATATTTTTTATTTGTTTCTATCTTCTCTATTAGTCCCTTCATCTTATAGGGAACGGAGAGATTACAACTTTTCTTGCAAAATTGATTTTACCCTTTTAAAAATTATTCTCTGTGAAATTAATTTTAAATTTTGAATGATATAGTACACCAAAATTGAAAATATTCGTATTAATATGAGTCCCGATGGCCTAAAACTAGAATTCAAAATTTGAACCTCAGCAAGTTATTAGCAGTCATTAGTAAGGGCATAAGAATAGGGAAAATAACCATAGATATTCACAATATTAGCATTTACCCTGTTGATAATATGTTCACCCGTTTAAGTTCTAAGGCTGAAGTATTTTATACTTAAATCAAGAACATACTAAATATAAAATCCCTTCAGAATATTAAAAAGATACTTGACTAAGCAGATTAGATATAGTCTCTTGTATACAGGTAAATAATTTTAAAATAAAATTAACCATTATAGAAGATCATTCATTAAAATTAGGAGTACAGAGTGATGAGTATTTAAGATTGCATCTATGTTGGAAAACATTCTCTGTAAAAACATATATACTCCTTGATTTTGAAGTTTTTGTATTTATGCATTGTATAATCCCAGATATTTTGATAATTATAACCTAACAACAGCTGTAATATTGCTTATCATTTAAATCAGGTGTTTCAGCTCTTACCTAATGTTCTCTGGGAGAGTGTCCACGTAGTCTGTGATGCCAGGTACTTTGATTGAGTCTAAATACTCACTCTGGTGGACAGGCTCTTGGATTTCTGCTGTTCCTTAGCATTCCTGCTGCTGTGTGATCCCCTCTGATCACTATGCACTGGATTTATGGACTCAGACACAACAGAAGCGGCAGGAGATCAGTCCTGAGATGAGAACAGAAAAGTAGTGACTTCATGTTGCCTTCTCTGCCTCTGCCTCTGTGTCTCTTGGATTCTCTCCGCGAAGCTGTTACCATTTTCTCAAGAAGCAACTCTGGGATAAAGACACTTGATGAGTACTTGAATGAGTTTAAAAGTGTCCTTGACTAATGAAAACTTCAAGAGACAACAGATTCACTCACAATGACACTCTGTGATCCTGACCCCCTGGTCATTCTTATTGAATTATAATTATTAACTTTAATTAATTGCAAAAATTAATGGGTTTCGTTGTGGCCTTTCTCTATCACACTTCATGTTCACTCTCCCTTCTCCTACCATCTCCTGCTCCTCTCTCTCTGCTTCTCAGTCCCTAATAGTTCTTCTTCTAGTCTCAAATCATTTCTTTATTGGTTTCCATATATGAAAGAATCATTTGTTAACTTGTATATGTCTGGCTTATTATGCTGAACATGATTTTCTCCATTTCTACCCATTTTCCTACAAATTAAAGAACTTCATTCTTCTTTATGGATATATAATATTCCATCATGTGTGTGTGTGTGTGTGTGTGTGTGTGTGTGTGTGTCTACATGTGAGAGAGAGAGAGAGAGAAGAGAGTTTTCTTCATCCATTCATCTATTGCTGGGCACTTAAGGCTCATTTGATATCTTGACTGCTGTGCTTGAGGCTGCAACAAACATGAATATGATAATATCTCTTTTGACTTCTGACTTCATTTCTTTCAGCTAAATATCCAAGACTGTTACAGCTGGATCATATTGAGTTGTATTCTTAATTTTTTGAGGAATATCTGTATGTTTTCCTAGTTGCTCTATTAAATTACATTTCAGCCAACAACCAACCACTCCAGCACTAGTTAAGTTTTTTTCTTTCATAGTAACTATTCTAACTGAGGCAAAATGGAATCTCAATGTAATTTTAATTTGCATTTCCTTGATGGATAAAGATGTTGACATTATTTTCCATAATTTATCAATTTTTTGTGCTTCTTCATTTGGGAAGTGAGTACACAAATCATTTGTCCGTTTACTGATAGATATTTTGTTAAGTTTTACAAGTTCTACATATATTCTGGATATTAACCTTCTGGCTGATGAATAGATAAGAAAAATTTTCTCCCGTTCTGTATTTTGTCCCCTCATTCTGTTGATTGCATCTTTTGCTATTTGAGCCTTTTAATTTGATGTAATCCTATTTGTCAGTTCTTCATTTGGTTCCCTGAGGCTTTGGAATCAAGGAAATAATCGCCTGTGCCAGAATCTTGAAATGTTTCCTCAATTTTTCCTTCTAATTCTTTCAATTTCCAAGCCCTTACCTTAAGACCCTGGATCCATTTTGAGTTGATTTTTGCATAGGGTGAGAAATAGGTGTCCGGTTTTAATAGTGTGTGGGGGGCCATCCATGTGTAGCAGAATCAGGCTTGACTGAGCCATGGGATAAGGAGGTCTGACTCCCTGGCAGTCATGGGGAACAGTTTCAGATAGCCTAGGAGTAAGTGGCCCTGTACAGAGGGGGCTCAGCCCTGAGGACACGCTGATTCTCTAAGCAGATGACTTCCCTATTCCTTTGTATCCTTTCTTAGGTTTATCTATATGTATTATTTTTCTGTGGTGATTGTGAGTTGTGAATCCCTGATTTCTTTTTCAGGGAGTTCATTTTTGGAGTACACATATTTGGAGTACAAAAAAGGTACTGATTTTAATAAAAAAAATATTCATTGTACACAAATGGAGTATAAGTATTGTTTCTCTGGTTGTACACGAAGTAGAATCATACTATTTGTGTCTTCATACATGTTCGTAGGGTAATGATGTTTGTCCCATTCTATTATCTTCCTTCCCCTGCCTCCTCCCCATCCCTCATTTCCATCTATACAACATCCTTCTTCCATTTTTCCCTTACCTCCCTCCACCCCATTATGTATCATCAACCACTTATTATTTGGGATTGGCTTATTTCAATTAGCATGATATTCTCCAACTCCATCCATTTACCTGAAAATGTCATAATTTTATTCTTCTTTATGGCTGAATAATATTCCATTGTGTGTATGTACCACAGTTTCTTTATCCATTCATCTATTGAAGGGCATGTAGGTTGGTTCCACAATCTAGTTATTGAGCTGCTATAAACATTGATGTGATTGTGTCACTGTAGTATGCTGATTTTAAGTTCTTTGGGTATAGGCCAAGGAGTGGGATAGTGGGTCAAATGTTGTTTTCATTCTAAGTTTTTTAAGGAATCTCCATACTGCTTCCTAGTGTAGCTGCATAGTATTAGAATTTATAGCCAGAGCAATCAAGCAAGAAAAAGAAAAGGGATACAAGTAGTAAATGGAGAAAGTTAAATTGTGCTACTGATATTTATATGCTGAATTTTCCATCCTGTTTCTTTACTGAATTTGTTTATTAGTTATAATTCTTTTCATGGAATCTTAGGATTTTCTATTCATAGAATTATATAATCTGCAAAGAAGAATAATTTAACTTTTTCCATTACTTGTATCCCTTTTCTTTTCCTTGCTTGATTGCTCTGGCTAAAATTTCTAATACTATAGTTGAATAAGAGTGTTGAGAATGAACACCCATGTCCTGTTCCTATCTTAGAGGAAATGATTTCATTTTCCCCCCACTTAGTATGATGTTGCTATAGGTTTGTTTTAAATGTATATTGAAGTATTATTTCTCTTTGAAAGGCAACTTGCTTTCCACAGAGTTATGCCAATAACAACCAAGAAATATGAAATAAACAAAATAAAATAAATGTTAAAACTACATATAATATGTTATTTTCTTTCTTTCCTCTCAATTTCAGGAATTATTTTATTTCATATATTGAAGAATTATTCCTCAACTACTTGTTTTGTTCAGAATTTATGTTCCTTTGTTCTCAGCTTTAAATCTCTTATTTCTGTTAATTAACAAATTAATTATAAGCATAAAAGTTTTGTTGAAGTAACATATTTACAAGTATAATTTATAAGTGAATATGTTTTGATAAGTTTTCCCAAAATAATATATCTGGATAAAAGAAATGTAGGCTGAATCAAATGTAGGCTGATTTTAATTAAATCAAAAATCCTCCCTAATACTGCTAATTAACTATTTTTCCCTTCAGGTAACCATCTTTAAAAACTCTCATAGAATTTTTTTTATCACTTTTTGTACTTCAACAAGTGAAATATAAAGAATTCAAAAATCTTTACACCGAAAATACAAATAACCCATTCAAAAAATGGGCTAAGGAAATGAACAGATACTTCACAGAAGGAGATCTACAAGCAATCAACAGATAGATGAAAAAATGTTCAACATCTGTAGTAATAAGAAAAATGCAAATTAAAACTACCCTAAGATTCCATCTCACCCCAATTAGAATGGCAATTATCAAGAACACAAGCAATGATAGGTGTTGCCGAGGATGTGGGGAGAAAGGTACACTCATACATTGCTGGTGGGGTTGCAAATTAGTGCAGCCACTCTGGAAAGCAGTGTGGAGATTCCTTAGAAAACTTGGAATGGAACCACCATTTGACCCAGCTGTCCCACTCCTTGGCCTAAACCCAAAGGACTTAAAATCAGCATACTACAGAGATGCAGCCACATCAATGTTCATAGCTGCTCAATTCACAATATCCAGATTGTGGAACCAACCTAGATACCCTTCAATTGATGAATGGATAAAGAAACTGTGGTATATATATACAATGGACTGTTGCTCAGGCATAAAGAATAATAAAATTATGGCATTTGCAGGCAAGTGGATGAAATTGGAGAATATCATGCTGAGATAAGCCATTCTCAAAAAGCAGAAGGGCGAATGATCTTCTTGATAAGCGGATGATGATAAATAATGGGGGTGGGAGGGAAGCAAGAAAGGAGGAAGGAGGAACTGTATAGAGGGAAGGGAGGGGTTGGGGGGTGGGGGGGAAGGAAAAAATAACAGAATAAATCAAATAGCATTGCCCTATGTAAATGTATGATTACACAAATGGTATGCCTCTACTTCATGTACAACCAGAGAAACAAGTTGTATCCCATTTGTTTACAATAATAAAAAAAAGGAAAACAGGAGAGCAAAAAAAAAACCTAAATGACACATGATAAGCAAAAATAACATATATCCTCCATAAGTTAATCCTTTAATTATTTAGATAAATTAATTAATATGACCATTCATCTTACTCTGTAAAACGATCTAAAAGAAGAAATAAAATAATCTAATCCCCCTTCAAAAAAAAAATCATATGGTTCTTTAGGAAACGGTAAAGCATCTCAGACTTAACGACCAATCAAAAGGAATACTATATATTAAATTTTCTGAAAACAATGTAATACTCAAGTATGAATATGCTGAAAGTATTAAAATATATACTAGTCATCCAATATTAAAAAATCCACTGAACATTCAATATAAGAAAGTTACTAAAGTGGACATCATTGTGTAAATCCAAATAAAAGTAAAAATAAGTAAATACTATTCCTAAGTAAAAATTAGTATATTATTAACATAATAATGCTTAGAACTAGTCAAAACATATTTGATCTTAAGAATTTCAAAAGAACTTACTTTAAGGAGGCTAACTTACTGAATAAACTCTGGTTTTCCTTAAAAAAAAAAAAAAAGGGAAATATAACAATAGGATCTATTTGCTGTTAAGATGCTTTTATGAATGATATATTTTTAAGATTCTTCTGTATTTCTGGAAGTGTCTGGAATTCATAATTGATGTTCTTTTAATAGTGAAAAGCATTTGCACTACTTTTAGTTAGAATTGTCACCAGGACTGCTTTTATAAACGTTCTAGGTCACATACTTTGGTAAAAATTAATACTAAATTTTATTGAGTACATATCTGAGAGTAGATTTATGAATTTTGAGTTTACATTTAGTTTAAATAAGTACTGTTAAAGAGTGTTTCCAAGATTTTTTGCCAGCTTAAACTCTCAGCAGCTGTGTATGAAAATGCATTACTTCTATTTCCTCTATTTCTGATAATAACAGTGTGTAGTAAATGGTACCAGATTTAATTTTCCTAATACCTGATAATTTTGTCAATTTTTATATATTATTTTTTCAATGTATATATTACTGTATAAAACAGTCAAGGTTTTATAGTTATGATTTTGGGGGTACTATATCCACTGATGTTTCTAAATTTTCATATCAAAATTTGCTTCCACCACAGTCTGGAATATTACCAAATGTTCTACTATTATTTTTAAATTTAGGTTTACATTTCATTACTATTTACTCCTATGTTGTAAATGGCCATGATGCATGACCTCAAGGTGTTTAAAAACCTCATTACTATTTTCATCATCATGGGGGAGATACAAATTTGGTCTTCATCTATCTATTGGAATCAGAGGAAAAATGTTTTCACATGGCCTAAACCTTTGCTGGTATTTGCTCTATAGAGCCCTGAAACTCTATTTATAAGGACAACAGGCCCCACTATCCCAAAATAAAGATGCAAAACCTGCCGAGCAAAAGTCCAGTTCACACTCACCCAGTGTGTTTTTGCCAAGCCCTGACCAAGTCTTTGATTTTGTCTGCTCTTTTTCCCTATATGTTTGACTCTGACAAAGTATTAGGAGTCAGTGTTTACTTATTTCAAGTTGATGACCGTCCGTTTTCTTTACCTAGTAGGAAATCCCCAAATACTCATGACTCCAAACTAGTATTTCCCTTTACTGATTCTATTTCTTGATCTAAGCAAAAGTCCATTAAAATACAAAAGTTTAATTTATTTATTCATATTTCACAAAACATTATAAATTAAGTCATATGCCAAAAGAGAAATTATGCTTTATATTTCATAGTAAAAAATTTTTAATTGTGTAAAAAGCATTGCTATTAAAATACAAATAAAATGAAAAAGATCATTTTTAGTGGAAAAAAGACATATTGTATTGAGGATCTTTTAATGAATAGATTAGAAATTCCTATTAATGTTATATTTGCACGAGGTCATTGTGACCTTCTGAGTGAAAGGAGCACATAAAGTGATGGTCTATAATTATTTAAGGCTTTCAAGTACATAAGAATCTTAGTTTCCTATAATCTGCTTCAACTTTAACCAAACAACTTTGTCCAAATATAATTGCTTTGGATTTTGAATCATGTTAAATATATAAAGAAAGGGAATTAATGAAACTTTAGTTCAAAAACATGGCTACACTTCACTACTTCTCTGTTGATATCTAATTATTTTCTGCTGATGGAACAAGGACAGATTAAATTCCATCCTGTCTGTGTACTGAGCCTCTAGAATGCACTGTATAGATCCTCTGTGCATAGCACCCAAATCCTCATCTTCTATTTAAATATGAAAAGATGAAGTTTTAATGATTTGGATGTATTATAATGAAAATATGAAAGGCGAAGTCATTTCAGTCAGCTTTTGGTGCAAGTTAAAATAAATTTCAATTATAAACTTATGGAAAAAGAGCAGTTTATTGTTAATACTCTTCAGTCAGATGTACAAAATATATTTTGAAACTATGATTTAGTCTGTCTTATCATTCCCTTATTATACTTGTCTAGCTACATATACTATGTGCTTGGGATGAAAATGAGCATTCTCCTTTCCTTTAACTTGCTTACACTCAAACTCAAACATGCACAAACACACACACACACACACACACACACACCCTCCAGTTCATGTTTGTTTTATTGTTGTGAAATCTCAAAAATAACATTATAGAGATTGACATACTCAAAAGACTTGTTTTTAAACATCAAGAGCAAAACACATTGGAGAAAGGATGTTTGGATTCTGGAAGCCTTGACTTACAATATCAAGAATGAAATCCCGAAAAAGTCATATGAATATATAACTTTAATTTTTTCACTGTGCAAATATATTTATAAAAATAAAAATAAAATCTATAGTTGAATGATTGTTTTTCAATTTTAATGATTTTGGAGTAAATATTTTAGTACAAAAAATAAAATATTAAAAAGTTCGTTTGAAGCTCTTGAAATTTAATATCATTGTATTGAACTCTTCCAAACAAAATAAAGAATATAGTTTGCTTTAAATATTCAAAACAGCATTCTTCCTGTAATAATTTTAGCCCATTCAGTGACATTAACATTTTTCCATTCAGTTGAAAATAATGTAAAACAAAGAAGAGCAGAAACCCTGCCAAGTTTCAATTGGTTTTACACTAAGAACACAGATAAGCTTGCCTACTCAGAATGAAATATTTTTCTTTGTGCAGATTACATTTCAATGCATCAATGCATCTGTAGATAAGATAGTCATTGTTTTCTGCCAGTCCTCTGCTTGATGCCCATTTCTCAACTTCATTAATAACCACTACAAACAAAACATTCACCTTTAAAACACGTTACAGAGATAAGCCTGATTGTTTTTATAGTGACAGTAATTCTGAACATGGTAATAACAAATCAAAGGATCACAACTGCTAGAAACAAATATCTAGCTATTCAGTTCTCTATTTTGTAATAGTGACATTTTTATTATCATGACCCCATAGGATATTGTTCACTGGGTTCATTGCCAGGCTGCCATGGTCATGGATAAATTCTCTAATCTCTTTGTGTTTGCTCATCTCTTGAATGGGAGCAAATGTAACAACTAATGCATTTGTGTGTGTGTGTGTGTGTGCGTGTGTGGAGTTTTAAAAAAGAGCCATGCTTATAACATGGTGATAATTTTGTCTGGAATATAATAAGACTGTAATAACATAATTTTGTTAATAAATATTTTTGCCACATTCCACCCATTCCTAAATTTCTTGATTCACATTGTTTGCGATACTACTCTTTTCTAAAAATCAAAATATTTTGTGGAGAGTGGGGACTTGAATCATGGTGTCTGAATGCCTCATGGTTGCACTGGGAACTTTCTGTACAAAGGTACAGGTGAAGAAGGCCCAGCTGCTATGGTGACACCCAGCCAGAGGAGGCTCTGTGCAAAGGTGCAGAGCTGTTATCGGTCTGGTCCTTGAGCTCAGACACCAACTCCCAGGGATGTCTTGCATATTTCACTGAAAACTGCTGAAAATTTCTCACAAATAACTTTTTGATGATAAAACCTATATAATAAATGTGCTAAGCTTGCTCTGGGTCATTCATATTCATTCAGGGAGTGATGATCTGGTCCATCTTTTTCTTTCTATGTGTATCTGTTTGTCTTAGTCTCCCATAGCCCCTCACCAGTTTCTGAATTAATGGCTGTGCTGGTTGCAGCAATATTTTATGTGTGATTTTGAGCCTTTGCAGATTCTAATTTTCTAAATTTGTCCTACAAATAAATGCATTTTAGAATTCGAATGTAGGGGCATACACAGTTATGTACCTCTGGAGATTTGGTTGAAAATGGGAAAATTTTCATGTTAAAAAATTCTAATGAAAAGTATATTTTCAAATTTCTTCATAAAAATATATGCTTTGAAGAATCAGTATTTTAATGCATACTTGGACTAGTAATTTTGGCAATAAAACCATCATACTTTTCCCAAGAACTCATTGAAATAGAGTCCCAGGATTTTTCATGTTACCTCCTTACTCAATAGTGATTGCAAAAATTTGGATTTGGATATAGAAGAGGACTTAGAGAATCTCAGCAAGAGATCTGAGAATGAACTTGTGGAAATAACTGGTAATTTATATATAGAATCTAAAGATGATTATTAAAATTATATTTATACATATATGTGAATTTTCAAACTCCAGATTTTTAAAAATTATGTGTATATATTTTCTCAGGCAAAAATAAAAATGAAATTAATGAGTGTATAGACCCAAATTGTTTATCATTTCTGTAAGTTAAACTGGAGAATTTCTTGGTGATAAAGACTTCCATTGAAATTATGTGAATCAGGGATGTTCTTATGGCTCCTAATTTTTAGTAGTGTTAATCATGTTTGAAATATTAAAGTGTAGTTTCTCTTTTGGAGCTCTTTCTTCTCCAGTACTTTATTCCAAACTTAGACTTCTGAATTCACACTTTCTGGCTTCCAAAGTTCTCCAGACTGCTGGTCGCCTTTCCCTCCCTGTCCATGTGCCGGAAACAGTCTCCAGGCAGTGAGCTGACATTTTGACACTCACCTGCCCTTCTTATGTCCTTTATCTCTATCACAGTCCTGCACAGTCATATTCTACAATGTCTTTGTAAGAATTATTTTCATACAATATCCCCAACTTTCTGTTATTAAGGTGTGAATCGTTTTATTGAAAAGTGAAGCTAGAAATTCTTCCCTGGGGCACAGGTTCCCACGGCTATAGCACCTTTTGTAGCTGAATATTAATAATTTAACCAATCTAAAGATCTCTGTTTTACGAATAAGTTTGTGCAGTCCAATTACAATTATTATGATTACTGAAATATTTTGTTTGTATTTTGTGACTTTTTTAGTTGTATTTAGTATGATTTCCACTTCCCCCCCACAAACCTATTCTTCAATTATTTCCATTAAACATTTGATTTATTTGTTTGTTTTTTGAATTATATTTTACCTTCACTTTATTGGAGTTACATATTCCCTTTCTAAGTTTGTAGGGAGTGCTCATAAATTTTTGGCATGCATAAATACTTTTAAAAGTCTAAAATTAATAAATGTTATTTCCCCCTTATGAGTAAAACAAAATACTTCTTTGAATCTGCCTTGTTGTTTTTGTTAGAATTTTAGGTCAAATCATTTTATTTTAAGACCCAATAATGCTTTGGATATGTGAAAATATTTACAAGCATTTGCAAACTACTTTGTTTTGCTTTTTTAACTTTTCTTCTGAGATTAATTTCTTTCCTATTAAAATTTCTCTTTTAGTGTTTCTTTCAGTAATGTTTTACTGTTGATAAATTTCTAAAGATATTTATTGAAACTTCATTTTATTATTTATTTATGTTAATATAATTTTTCTAAATTCTGCATATTTCTCTGTATTCATTATGGAATAATGTATGTAAACTATTATCTATTTCATTAAATATAACTTCAGATTTATAGCATCATTGGACTTTAAAATTTCATCACCAATTATTCTTTCTGAAAATTCAAATAGTTCGTGGGCAAATTTTCCTAGTCTATTTTCTCATTATCTTGTTCATTTATTTTTATTTTTATCTCTTTTTCTCTCTTTATTTGCAAAACAATTTTAAGTATGGAACTGTTTTATAGTTTATCCATTTTATTGTTGTTGTTTTTATTTATTTTATCAACAAATTGCAATTATGCAGAATAATGGGTTCCATTTTTGTATATCCTTCTGATTGTTCTCCTGTTTGAACTGGAGTTGCTAATTGATTCCAATAATGAGTGCCATTGATGGGATGTTACTTTGGGTAATATCTAATTTTTTATAGTAAAGCTTGATTTTTCCAGTGAGATTGCAGTGATTCCTATATTATGTAAGTTTCTCTACAAAAAGTTTTAAACTTGTTTCGCATTTGTGCCTCATGCTTGATTAGTCTGAAAGACATTCTTACCTAAAATGTGGTCTTTGAATTCTCCATCCAACTCAGATTACATAATCTGCAACCTGACTGAGTTCAGTCCTCCAAGGTCATATTATAGTTCCACCTTGTTGACTTTTTTCTTCCATTCAGTTTCATGTGACAAGCATCTTGGGAACTTCTTCCTTCAATCAAAACAGAGCTTTATTGACTTCTCAAAAAGGAGATTCTTTGGGGTTCCTGGATTCTATATTTATTTTTCTTTCTTTAAGGCATGAATATATTTGTTAACAGCATATGTTTGGATGTGATTATTGTTATACATCATTGCTGGGTTTATGTGATTAGAATGAAAAGGGGCTTATTTTTTATTGTACAGTCCTAGCAAAGCCAAACTCTTTTTCTGTGTTCATTCTAACACATTTTCTCTCATATCTTCAATGTTGTACTTATGTAATTTAGAGCATTTAAAATGCAATATTCAAACATAATTTTGAAAGTTAGCTTAAATAAATGTGGAAATATTAACAAAAACACAATATTTATATGCTGCTACTATATATTCAATTGACATGCTCTACTGAAATGAACAATTGAAATAATGGTGGTAATCCATTGACAAAAAGTCATCTAACATTCCATAACTTATGTGATGTTAGATTAAAATTTTGTCTAATAAAATGTAAAGCAAATAAATATTTATAATTTTAATGCAAGGGCTGTCGTCCTTGAAGAATTGCAAT
This sequence comes from Sciurus carolinensis, assembly GCF_902686445.1. Taxonomy (NCBI): domain Eukaryota; kingdom Metazoa; phylum Chordata; class Mammalia; order Rodentia; family Sciuridae; genus Sciurus; species Sciurus carolinensis. Next base: position 97,346,682 of record NC_062224.1, read on the forward strand.
ATATTGTAAAGTTTAGTTTGGAAATTAGATAACCAAGAGTTGAGGAATGACACTTAAATATGGAGAAATAGTGTCCTCATGTGTGTAATAGGTTGTTTCTTCATGTGTGTAATTGCTTGGGTTAAGGTCAGTGGGAGAAGAAAGATAAAAGCATAAGGAAGAGATATGCAATGCATTTACATACACACTATTTTTTAAACTTATTTTCCTTTGGAATCAGAACTGCTGAAATAGTTTTATAATTTTTAGAAAAAATTACTAGAAGAAAAGAAAAAAACAAAAACATAACAATAAGAAAATAAGTTTACACAGCATTAAAACAGTAATTATGGATATAGTTACAATAGTCTTATATAATTTAAAAATTTTAAGTTGTATGTGATCCTGAAGTTTCATAGGCAAATCTGTAGTTCATATGCCTTGTGTCCTTGGAATTTAGAGAAAATTGCCTCTAAGCATCCACTTCATGCCCTCTGAGAGTCAGACCTAATTAAAATTTTTGTGAATTCTGAAAAAGGATCTATTCTGGCTATTATTTATTTCTTTTCTGTTTTAATCAGTCATCATTTTCATAGTTTCTTAGTTTTCCCCTAATTTTCTGTTGAGAACTAATCTTTTGGTTGCTTTTATTTATTTTTTGAATGATGTATTTCTTCACACCCCAACTCCCATTTATATTTAAAACATAGTCTCTTTTATTAGATGATAAATCTTTAAAAGATGGTATTTTAATCAGGTTGGCACATTGAGATTATGAATGAAAATAGCAAGGAATGAGCTCAAGTAGCCACATGAGACTTAAGCACAAGGATTAATTTTGACTCCATGGACAGAAGACAAATGCACCTGTTATACTCTATACCTGAAAAAATGCAACTCAAACTTTTTTGTCAGGTAGGAGGCATTAAGAAAATTGGTAACCCTTTAAAATAATTGTGCAATTAATCATTGCTGAAATCACTGTTTAAATCCCAAAGAACTAGTTATGACATGCACATTAATACCAAATGAGTTCATCATGATTAATATTGTGACAATAAATACCAGAGGAAATTAATAATGATCAGCTATTATTTTAAAGCTCTGCTACATAATTCAAACATTTTACCTTGAAACGAGCAATTTTAAGGTACACCTTATATACAATGTTGCTTAACTGAGTTTTTATTCAACTTAGTTCATTTTAATAACTTAAATACTTTATATATATACTCACTACAAGACATTGTAATTTTTTCTCATTTGTACCAAATTAGAAGAAATCAAGACATCAATGTGATCAAATTTTAGATACAATTTTTATTTTCCTAAAGATAAATTATAAACACTTTCTTTACTAAGTATACTACTGTGCCATTCATTTTTCCCTCAAGTAACTTTCTCCTTCTCATAGAAAGGAAATTTATGTTACTCTAAGGGTTCAAGTTGCACAAGACATTGCATTTCTAAGCACACAATTATCCCAAGTCAAAGCTTCTTAGATTGTTTTACTAGGATGCTATTAATACAAGTTGGGACCTGTGCAAACATTAGTAAAACTCAATGGGGCAAGATTTCTGCTAAGCAAACTTTTTGTCAGTTGATCTTAGTTTTAAATTATTGCTATCTTGCCAACTCTAATCACCACTTCTCCTAGAGAGGAACCTTCAGGAAAAGGAATCTCTAATGCCTCCTTCTGATCTCTGATAGTCAATGACGTTACACTTTTGTTAGTTTTCTGTTATTGCTACATATTTTTAGAATTCTCTTCTTGCTTTATAGTGATTTCTTGTCCCACTTGAAACACCATGAATATTATATCACACATTATTTAATTTTTCGATTCAAACAAATGCCTTTGGATTTCACTAATCGCTATAGAACCAATAGAATAAATGAATATGCATGCCCAATATTCTTCCACTGCAATGATCTTCAGGATTTTTCTTTCTGACATAGAATACACTAGTAATCTTTGAATGTCTCTGAGTTTCTACCCACATTTTTAGCCTCACTACCGTAGTTGCATCCTCTGATTCTGCTTTCCATGTCACCCACCAAACAGAAAGGGAAATATCTCCTCCTCTCTATGGGGAACGTTGCTAATGACTGATACCAGGGAGTAATAATAAGCATTTTTGGTTTACATATACATTATTTCTCTTTCCCTCACTGATAGACATACTTCTCATTCCTGATTTCCTTGAGCAAGAAGTGTAGACCACTAGTTTGGAATGCATTTGTATAAGGATAACTTTGATGCATCTTAAAGAACCACAGCTCTGTCTAATTCTGAGGCTCTGACTGAGACCCACTCATAATGCAAGATGCTTCTTTAGCTAGGGTAATAGCCTTTTAATTGAGACGATCGTCCCTTTTGTTTTTAAGTAATTGTCTCCTTGTCTACTGTGCTGATGTGATATTTGCTGTTTCCATATTATTTTCTCAAACTAGGTGCAAACAAGGTACAAAAAATACTGAGATACATAATGAACAGGAATATACATCCAATTTCAATTTAAGCTCAATTATAAAATTTGGCTGCATTAGGAGAAAATAAGTTCTCATAACTTATATTTCATTATGCATTGTGATTTTATTAACATAAATAGCAAGCAAAGTGGGTTGGAATAGCAAAATTGTAAAGCATTATATCCTACCACATATTGTTTTCTAAATTAATTTAATTTTAATTTCACATAAAGGAATTTTTTAATCCACATAATACATTGGTTAGATGATAATTAGAAAGATAACACTGAGACAACACTCAATAAACATTGTGAATTAAGAAAGAAAAAAAGTAAATAAGTTAATAAATGTTTTTATGGTCTGCATTTGACCACAATTTTGTGCATCTTTAAAAATGATTGTATCTTTGAAGGATGTCACTGCAATTCTACATCTGTGAAAAGGAATTTTTTTGGAAGACCCCAATTAAAATTGCTTTTTCTCATCAAAATTATTTTTAAGTAGACTCCTTTTATTTTTTTTGCTAAAGCAAGTAGGCATTGGAAGAAATGCCTGAGGAAGTTAGGAGTATCTATGAAAAACAAGTAAATTCACATTAATAGTTTTTAAAAATTAAAATTGGAAGTAAGCAACTTTGCTTTACTTTTAAACAGGGACAAACATTCTGCACCTGTGATGGAGGTTGAAGGACTTCGTAAGTATAAAAGTATTAATTTTTATGCAAATAGCAATATGGTTCACAAGAAAGGAAAAAAATCTCAATTCAAAGAAAGCACTTGTATAGTAGAGAAAGCAAACAGCAGACTTGAATAAAATATGCATTTAATAAGCAAAAGAAATTGGCATTGATATAAAATGTTTGAGTAAATAAATACACACATTTGCTTCATTTTAGCTGATCTTAGTACATTAAAACATCTTTTTAAAATTTGTTCTTTTTAGTTATACATGACAGTAGAGTCAATTCTGACATATTTATACAAACATGGAGCAAATTTTATCCTAATTGAAGTACCACTCTTGTGTATGTACATGATGCGGAGGTTCATTATGATGTACATTCATATATGTACATAGGAAAGTTATGACAGATTCACTCCACTGTCTTTCCTATTTCTATTCCCCTTCTACTCTTCATTCCCCTTTGTCTGACCTACTGAACTTCTACTCTAACCTCTGCTCCCATTTGTGTGTTAGCATCCACATATCAGAAACAATATTTGACCTTTTGTTTTTGGGGATTGGTTTATTTCATTTAGCATGATAGTCTCCAGATACATCCATTTCCTGCAAATGTTATAAGATCCTTCTTTTTTATGACTGAGTGTTTATTCCATTGTATATACACACACCACATATATATATATATATATAAACATATATATATGCACTATATATGTATATGTATATATATACACACACCACATTTTCTTTATCCATTCATCTGTTGAAGGGCACCTAGGTTGGGTCCATAGTTTAGCTATTGTGAATTGTGCTACTAAAATAATGAAGTGGTTGAGTCATTTAGTATGCTGGTTTTAAGTCCTTTGGATATATACTGAGAAGTGATATAACCAGGTCATATGATGGTTCAATTCCTAGTTTTTTGAGGAATTTTCATACTGATTTTCAGAGTGATTGCACCAATTTGCAGTCTCATTAGCAACATATGAGTGAATTATCTCTTTATTTTGGAAATTTAAATGGTCAAATTTAGGGACTTCAATAATGTTGGCTGTTATAAAGGGTGAATTCAAAATTCATCATAATCAATATAGACTCAACTTTGTCTTCCCTTTTTCCTTTTACTTGTGAGTGGTTGGCAGTTCCCAACAGGTTTTACATGGGAAACATGGGAGAGGTGTTGGTAACTTTTTTGTAACCTTTTTGGTATCTGCTATTAAATGGCTGTCTCAGGTGAGTAGCAGTAAGGGGGACATTTGGTGCTGTCTCTGACCTTCTGATTCACAATGTTTTCCATTCTCAAGTCACACTTCCTCTCAGACACCCAGGTAATAATTTTTCTTTCTTGAATCAATCATTTTCTCAAAAATTGAGTTCCTGAGTTTTTAATTCCTTATACTATGTATATCTTTTGGGAGGACCAGAATCCTGGAAGGCTACAGATTATGATTGAATCATATCTTTTAAATGTTTGTACATGAGTCATAGAGGAGAAATTGTGGTTAGTTCATGATAGTAAACAAAGGTATCATTTTGTAACCATAAATTAATTATACATCATGGAGCATTGAGGAAACAGAAAACTCTAAACTAGAATTTATGAAATATTATACTGCCCTCTACCTGATATCATTTCTTTGTTCTAGATTATTTATTTCAAAATGTTAAATCACTGTGTTTTAACCTTTTATCATCAATAAGGCTCATGTCATATGCATTTTATTTAAAATTATGTTTGCTAGATGGACAATATATATTATATATTTATAGTATGTGCATATGTATATGTGCATATGTCTGCTATTTGAGGACAATTCATGAACATAGTAGCCTACAAGCAGGAATATGGTCTTTATCAGTGCCCTAGGATGCTAGCTGGCATCTTAATCTCAGATTTCTTTTCTCTAGCACAAGGAGAAATAAGTTCCTGTTGTACAAAAGTCACTCATTCTACGGTACTTTGTTATAAATCCCCAAACTATCTATGTATTTAGGAATCTCATATCTATCCACTCACCACCTACATATTACATATTATTATCTATATCGTCATCATCAATCTTCTATGTATATCTGCACGCCTTTGCAATTTAGCATGTGATTTTGATTGCTCTTTTTCTTCAGGATCTTGTAGGATCTTTTCAGACTTTTAGCTTTCCCATCTAAACTTACCATCAGTTCATCAGTGTCTACAAAGTAACTCAATGAGATTTTTATTTGAATTCAGTTAATTTATGGAACAAGCTGGAAAGAATTATCATTTAATGTTGGTTTTTTTAATCCATGGACATTCAATATCCTCGTTTATTTAGATCTATATTTCTTTCATGAGAGTTTTAACAGCCTCTGCATATAGACTTTGTATATATGTTACATATGTTATGTTATATATAAGGTACATATATGTTATGTGTATATTTAATTTTTGCCTAGTATTCTAAATCATCTGTGTGTGAGTGTGTGGTACTGGGGATTGAGCCCAGGGCCTTATCCATGTTAGGTAATCACTTCACCACTCAGGTATATTCTCAATCCTTAATTATCTTTTGAATTCAGGCTTCAGTTGTTTATTGCTGGCATATAGAAAAACAACTGACTTCTGAATATTAACTTTGTATGCTGTGGCCATGCTATATATTTGTTTTAATTTTTGAAGATTTTTGGTCATTCTTTGAGATTCTCTACATAAACAATCATTTCAAATATGAATGAAGTCATTTTCATTTCTTGCTTCTCTGGATGCATACATTAATTTTCTTCACTTATCTTAATGTACTAGAAAGGACTTACAGTACAATATTGCATATGAATGGTAAAAACCATATCTTTGCATAATTCATGATTTTAGGAGGAAAACTTCCTATTTTTCACCATTATGTTTGAGGTTTACTCTAAGTTTGACTGCATGATTTTTGTAGACAATGTCAAATTTAGAAACTTACTGCTATTGATTTGGTGGATACATCTATTGGTTTTTGAATATGAATTAACTACATATTTAAATAAGTTCCTCTAATTAAATATGTTTCTTAGCAATGGTTGTAGATACAAAAAAACAATAAGTTGTAGGTTTTATATCTAAATTAGATTGTATTATTTTTTATTATTAATTTTTTTACAAAGGCTAATGTCTTCATCTGATTTTAGCATAGAGAAATTCTAGCATCAAGGAATGAATTGGGTATTGTCCTTTTATTTGAAATCAATCAATCTTTCTTTCTTTCTTTCTTTCTTTCTTTCTTTCTTTCTTTCTTTCTTTCTTTCTTTCTTCCTTTTTCTTTTGGCAATGCTGGGATTCAATATAGGGCCACATGCATGTTAGGTAAGTGCTCTACCACTGAGTTATACCTCCAGCACTTCTTAAAATTTTTAAATGAGTTTCTGCAGATTTAGTATTATTTCTTGCTTAAATTCTTGGTAAAATTTACCAATAGAAATGCCATCTGGATTTCATATTCTCCTTTGAGAAGGTTATGGATTATTAATTTCATTTTCTTAATATAGGATTATTCAGATTGTTTCTAGTGGTATAATTGGAGGTTGTCTCTCTGTTTTAAGAAAGTGATCCTTTACTTCATCTATGCTATCAAGTTTGTGGATTTGGGGGGTTTTATATTATATATTAGTATAGTATTTCATTATTACACATTAAAAACACATGGGATCAGAAGTATTGGGAAGTCTGGCTTCAGGTCAAAATCCTCTGTGTGATCCATAAAGACAGATATGGACAATTACAAAGGCTTTCTTTGGCCATCTAATTGGGGAGCTGCCATCATTCCATCATTCTTGGTGCACAGATGTTACAGTTTTCTAGAGGAAATTATATTCAAGTCCCTCTCCTCTCAATCATTTCAAATCATCTTCCCTATGCTGAATATGTTCAAAAACATATTTGCGTCTCTATTCCAGAAGTCAACTTTGAAGACTTCCACTTGAGAGCCTGGGCTGAAGCATTTTCCAGTCACTTCCACCAATACCTCTTTTTGGGTTTGACTTAATATGTTAGAGTGAATAAGGAGCCTGCGAAAAGAGAAAAGGCATATATACAAGTACACACAAACATGCAATCTGACCACAAGGATTAAAAACATTTGGAGAAAATAGTAAAATTTTACTTCACAGCCTCATGATTTTCAAGAAACTTTCCTCCATAAATCAAGAACACAATACTATTTATTTATTTGTAGGGAATATTTTTTAAGAAAACGGAAGCAATCATAGACATGAAAAGTAAGGTACTAAAATAATAAGAAGTTGATTTTCGCTTTCTCACTCATGTTCTTAAAACATTACTAAGGAAGTACTAAGAAACAAACTAGAAGAAATAGTATACGTCATGATATTAAAATGTTACCTTCTTTATATGCAGAACTACAATTTTATGTGGTGGTACTAAAACTACTTAAATCTTCTTTTTTTTCTTTAGTGAACTTGAAATTAGAGTACAATTCTAATTTTATTTTTTTATGATGATGTGATTTATTGATGCAGTGAAACTTGGTGTAGTATGAATGGAGCCTTAAACATGTCAAATTATAATCAGAGTTTATATGGAGAATTGAAACACTGTGAGGTTCCTCAGTCACAATGAATTTTCAGTTTATCTCATGCCCCAAATTTATCATTCCCATGAAGACCCTTAAATTTCTAAGACTTTGTAAATGAATAAATCGATTAATAAAGAGACAATATGACATTGCATATTTTATGGCATTGGCCTTTACATTTGAAAATTGCCAGAACTATAAGCGATGCCAGGGTTGATTTTTATTACATCAGGAATTAATATTGTAAAATAGAAATAATTTTGATAACTAAAAATTATGAGTATTTCCTAAGTAATAGGCAGTGTGCTTAGCTTTTTATATACAGCTTACCTATAGAAAGGCATTATGATTCCCATTTTATATATGAAGACACTCACAGAGAGGAAAAATAGCATGTACAAAGGGAGAAAGGATTAAAGATTGGGTATGTATAAATTTGAGTACATTCCTTGAACTAGGCTCTTAGTAAGCCAAATTTCCACCATGTTGTATAAAAATAAATATTGTATTTAGCTCCTGTTGTTGCCAAATCATTAGATTATCAATTTTTAAACATTTGTATTTAATTTATGTGAGTTACCTAAAATAAAGGTCTTAATATTTCATTAACTTTATCCTGAACAACTAGTTCAGTGGTTTTTCACAATCTCAATTAAGAGTTTTCAAAAAGTTTAGTAATTATCAAAAAATTATGGATTTAAGCCATAATAAAATTTAAGTATAGTTAAATTATATTTACTACTGTATGTAATCCAAAATGAAGAAAACTTAAAAGACAAATATTTTCTTATAAATTTATAAGAAAATTAATTAAAATCATATTTCTCATTGAATGTTTAAAATTTAAACACTATTTGATGTACCCTATTATTTCAAGACTAAGAATATGATATGGTAGCAACACAAAGTCCTTTTATTAAAATATGGAAATTAAATTAGAAAAAGTGAAAAATTATTCTTGCCTGATTCTTTTTGCATTTGATATATTTGTTCTTATTTGTTGTTTAATGTTTCACAAACATATTTGATAGAATAAATTCCACATTGAATCTGGTAAAAGAAAATAAAATTTCAAAAAACCATGTGAGAATTCAATTTAATATAATTTCATTATTCTTAAAAGTATATGATTTTCTTGCTTTAATATACCAAAACTTTATTTTCCCAAAAATATGTTTATAATTTCCATAGATAGCACATTTAATTTTCATGTTTTCTTACAAGTTTGATTTACATCTAAGACATTGCCTATTAAAAAATATGACCAGAAGGGGAAGTGCTTCTGTTCTGGATCTAGAATTCAATTCTGTTTTTAATGCTTAATATAAGCGTCTTTTGAGTTATATTACATAGCATATCTTTTTTTACATATTTATATATATACATTTATATTGGTATACATATGATAAGTACATTGACACACACATATGTGCAGAGGATGAAACAAAAAGTACTTCATGGAGTTGTTTTGAAGGTTAGATGAGTTAGTATATTACAGGATTTAAAGCATGCTTGGAAAATAACATGCACTTGAAAATTTTAATTATCATTAGCCTTTATCATTTGTTTAGCTCTATAGATTTAAAGTATTTTATTACATCTATGATCAAGTACCATGGTGCTATTATTATAAAATTAACTGTGGCTTAATCATTATAAGTTCTTAGCATTGTGTACTTTGATATGAACAAATGTATGTAAGAATTTGGATCAGTTGGTTAAAGAAGTCCATCTTCAGTTTTAAGTTTCAGTCACAGATATATAATTGGAATTAATTATTGGAGAAAGCATTTAAATATGAAACAATTGTGCCAAGTGTTTAAAAAAGCAAAAAAGCAGAATATTTCTTCAACCTGGATTCAGAATCTAGTGTTTCAGACTTTCATATGAAAGTCATAAAACTACATCTATTGACATCCAAGAATGAAGATCATTGAGACCTAAGTACTTTCTATGAGAAAATTATTACTAATAACTTCACATTTTGCTTTCTGTAAGTTATAAAAGAAAGATATTTCTCACTACTATAAATCATGTAATTTTGATAAATATTTAGAATCAATCCAATTTATAGTTTAACTTATATTTTAATTTTATATGCAAAATTCATGACATTAACATATCCTTAAAAAATAACAACTAGATTCAATGCAATTGTTATTTAGCTTATTTTGATCTATATTGGTTGCAAAATTTATTAACAAATGGAACAAAATCAACTTTCATATTCTTAGGAAGGCATCGTACGCACAATATTGAAATCATTAGACTAATTTCTAGGAATAGCAAAACTTCTATTCATCTTATTCTAACATGTAAAAAAATTTATGCTGAAGTAAACTTGAATGGATGTGCCACTAGATCCAGGTTATAACTCAAACAAAGCAAATAATTCTTTATAGATGCAAATTCTGTTTTGGACCTACCTGTTTATTTTCATTGGTTGGAAAATATTACTGTTGCATTTTTTTGAGTGAATTCATGCTTTACTTTATTAATTCCATATATTGAAATGCTATTTAAAATTTTTATTATGTTTTCCAATGGAGTACTTAATATCATTTTCTCTTTATTGTGTTCTGCTCATATTTGTTGGGTAGAAATATTTTCATAAAATATGCCTTTAAATTAATAAAGTATTTTTAAACAGCCTCTGTCACACTAATAAATGCAAATAATAAAAGTTGCTAGAATGGAAAGCTTGTTAAAGATCATCTCATTTTAGGTTTCATTAACATTGCAATGAAGATATAAAAGTGCTCAAAATCAACCTAGACAAAATCATTATTCTTTAAATACAAGGTTTTTTACCAATATTTATGACCATAATAAGCACATTGTTTTCAGAGTAATGGATTTTATATGTTAGAAAAAATCATTTGGAGATATTTAAATGTTACTGTGCAAGTATTTAGCTTTTAAGGTGGACATTTAATAGGACATAAAGGTTTATGAGAAAGGGCAGCCAAACAAAACAGATAATGAAATTACACAAACACACAAACACAAATGCACACACACACACACACAAAAAAAAAAACTGCAGAAATTTTGTGCATGACAGTCAGTAGAGTTAAGTTCATTAAATCACCCACTTTGGTAATAAACACTACATTTCCATTGTAGCATGAATCTACATTTCATGAATTACATATATACAAATATAAATATATAGGTAGACAGAGAGATAGACAACTGCCTCCTTAACTAGGCAAATAAATATATTAACTCTGTAATATACTACACACTTGCAAGTAAGAATATGAACACAATAAACTTACAGTTTGTTTTTCTTTAGCAGTCTTTAAAAAAGATAGTTGAAAATCATAATACATATCAAATGGGGAAAAGCAAAATACTTTGATGCCCAAATAAAGCAGTAGAAAAGATCATGGGTAAAACTTGGAAGAAGCCTTATAAATATTTACAAAAAATAAAGGTAGTTAGACAGTTTTTACAAAGAACATATTTAAGTAAACATACATAGAAGATTTCAAAACATATATAAGGTATGTCATTAGGAGCATCTCAGATTATGATCTGGAACATTCTTCCCAGATTTCTTATTGAATTTTGGGACTCTCAAATAAACATGAAAAACATCTGTTTCCTTTTAAAATGTTTGTTCTGCAATTATCTTTTAACATTAAAAATCATATTTGAGATTGGAGAATCAGATCAGAGTTTTGAGTAGGTTTTGACAGGTACCATTCTGATCACTAGACATAGCAATTCAAATGGAATTCATGCATTCCTATAGGTTTAAGATTAATGGAATTTTGAAAAGCATCTCTAGTTAAAATCATCATCAATGTTTCTGGCTGTTTTATGACCTCAAACTTCCAACTCATTAGATAAATATTCTTTCAGAAAACATAATAATAATAATAATTATTGTGACAAGATATCTTTGAAACTAACATGAAAGAAACTGGTGATTTGCTAGTATGTTAAATGTAATGATTAACTCTGTGGGTCACCCTGACTGGGCCATGGGTGGCCAGATTAAACCTGCTTTCTGGCTGTGTCCATAAGGTGGTTCTGTATGACATTAACTTTTGAATGAGTAGACTCAGTAGCTTTCTCCAATGTGTTTGGGTATCATCCAGTTTGTTGAGGGTCTGAATAAAAGAAAAGGCAGAGGTAGAAGGAATTCACCCATCTTTCCCTATCTCATAGTTCGAGGTAGGACATTTAATCCTTTCTTTTCCTGCCCTCACACTGGAACTTTGATCATCAGTTTCCCACATTCTCAGACCACTAGATATGGACAGAACTTTCCTGGGTCTCCAACTTGCTCACATTCAATCATGGACTTCTCATTCTCCATAATAATGTGAACCAATTCAATTCTTCATCTCAATTTCTGTCTCTGTCTTTCCATCTGTCTATCTACATCTAGATAGATATAGATATATGCACACATACACACACACACACATATACACATATGTATGCACACACATGATATACAGGATTGGTATGATATTTTTCCGGAGAAAATTGATTTTAAAAAGATAGTGAAATAAGTATTTTGGTTGTTTTCTCTTAAAATTCACATAGAGTTTGAATTAATATTATCATAACACATTAAACTTATGCCAGAGATTCACTATATTAAGGATGCTGGGATTGTTAACTCACTAGTGATAACTTCTAATCTTCTAAACATGTATTATTATAATGATTTTATTACCGTTTGACTCTATTATGTAAAAAAAATTCAAGAACTAACATATTTTAATAATATGCTTAATGTCTGTAGGGAAATGTCACTAGAATTATTTTAGATGCAAAGGAAGACTTCATACTACATATTAACAAATTCCAATAGTATTCAGAAAGAATCTAGAATAGGCTACTCTATTTTGAGACTAATGTACAGGTAATATTTAAGGGTGGAGTGATTATTGCTTATTTTGCATTTTATTACAGCAGTATAATGAAAATAGAAATTTAATTTTAATTTTTATGATGTTTGAAATAGTTATACATTGCTATTTAAAAGTATCCCAAATTCTAGGGGTTTAAGATAAAAATATTGATTATTTTTTAGCAAATCAGCATTCTGCCCAAGGATTAGGTCAATATTCTCTCCAGGATCTCTCACAGGCTGCAATAAGGTGTCCACCAAAGCTGGGAACTCATTTGAACTTTTAATTGAAAAATAAACTTCTTCCAAGCTCACTTATATAATTGTCGGCAGGATTCAATTAATTGGGTGTTTTGGACAGTTGGCCTTAGTTCCTCACTGGCTCTTGGCCACTGACTGCTCTCGGTTTCTTTCCATGAGACCCTCTTTATGGTACAACTCACAATGTGGCAAATAGAGGTTAAATATTGTTTTTTTTTTTGTTTGTTTGTTTATTTTTTTTGTATAAGTATATGTAGGGCACAATTTACAAATGACTACAACACAATATCCTATCATAATTCTGTATAGCCAATTTTCTTTGAAGCATGCTCTTATTATTTTTGTTGACCTTTCATGTCACTAAACATATTAGCAACTTAACCATGATATGACAAAATCAGACTACAGATTAAGTGCCTAATCACTATTGGTTTCAGCAAAGAAGTCTTTTATATGACCCAAGGGTAAAAGTTCTTTTGACTTGAACGTAAGCTGATAATTTCACTGACTTGGTAAGGAAAATGAGAGTGAAACAATTGAAATATATTTTGGAAATTGATCATTTTTCAATGATATGGAAAGTTTTTTCATTGACTCAGACAATCCTATTAAATTACACCAAGAATATTTTATCGTGTGTGTGGAGTGTGTATGTTCTACTCATAATGACCAAAGACATGGCAGCTTTTAAAATTTAATCTGTATTATTATTAGTATTTTCTCATAACTTTCTTAAGCCTAGGCTATCATCAAAATAATGAATTGATTCTTGATTTCCAGTTTTTCAAATTCTATTCTAAAAATAATCCAATCATGGTAAAAATAATTCTAATTTCAACCAATATAATGTCTAAGTGAACAACAGAGAAGAAATGCTTAACATTGCACCATTGTTCAGCATATTTTCATGCAGAAAAAAATAAACAAAAATAATTTTATGAATGCAGATCATAACACAATAAACTTGATAAATCAATGTTTTGAGAATTTATCACCTTTTACTTAATAATGTGATTGGATTTCCATGAGATTTAATATTAATAATGGTTATATTTTAAAACAGACTCATAAAATCTCTGAAAATCCAATGATCCACTTTCATGGTATAGTATAAACCAGCTCCAGTACATCATGGGTTATTTACATCATTTTAAAAATATGAGTTCCAAAAGGCTGCTTTGCTTTTTGCTATAAAATTTTCTGTTAAATAAATAGTAAATTAATGGTCAGTGAATTTGTTATGAATAGGAATTTATAGTTATATTTTTATGTAACTAATTTATTTCAACAGAATGGAGGAAATAAATGTTTGCTACAATTATTCAAAGAAAGTGTCAGGAAAAGTGAAAAAGGTAGAAGTTAAGCATGCCTACTCATTCTGCTTATCCTCAAATGATATCCAAGTTTCCTCATTTACAAAATGAAGAGAGATAATATTCACCTCATTGGGTCATCAACAGAATGCAATAAGTTATTTTATTAAGTAATCATAAAGAAAATGCAAATCTGGAACCAAGAAAGTGGGCAACACCTCAAGTACTATGATACCATGAGAATTTGAGAGAATCCTGGTATATGGAAAGATCTGTTTTAGGATTTGACCCTTACCCCCTCCATATGTACACATCCAGGACAGGGTCATGTGATGGAGTTTGCAGAGAGGTTATTCCACCTGAAGCACAGAGTGTGGAGTCAACGCTCAGAGTAGATCCTGATACACATGGCAGTTCAAAACACTTGGGAGAAACACTTTGTTCAATGTAGTGAAATAGACTCAACAAATATTCATGGAATTTAATATTCCTTCCCTAAAGCAAAATAATTCAACCGTGGTAAAATAAGCAATCTGTTACTACATTGCAATGGCAATATATATCTGTATCTTGAAATATTTCCTGTGTAATTCAAAATATACAGCTGTAGTAAATCAGCTCTAATTCCAAATTTATTTGAAGTAAACTTCAACTTGTCACTGCTAAACTGTTCCGTAAGCATCAAATTAAAAATTAACTGTAAAATTTACATGCCATCATTTACCATGCAGTTGAGTAAAACTTATTATCTTAAACACTTTTTATTCAAGAAAGACTAAAGTAGTTTTAACCAAGCTACACTTCAGAGCCTGTGTTACCACATCAGTAAAGTTTAGGGCTCTCAAAATAATTTGTTTTTAAAAAAATTTTGATGGATTTTATTCTATTAAATGTGTAAATGTTACTTATTACTATTATTATTAAGTTTATACAAAAGGAAAAGTCATTGTCAACAAGCAAATACTATACTATCCATAGCATTAATTTCTACTACAAAGTTGTGCAATTGGTCATCCAAAGTGATATTGAAGAGTGAGACCAATAAAAATGTTCATGTAAAGAAATTTTAAAAGTCGTAAGAATAAAAAAAATGAAAAGAAAAATGTTCACTCAATTTTAGGAAAGCAACAAATACATGTTTTACTCTTTTTTTTAAGTTTATGTTACTTTATTAAGTAATTGAAGACAATTAGTATAATAAAAAAATTGACTTTTTTTAATGTTTTAAGGACAAAGTGGTTAAAATTAATGTTGCAAATTTCCAGAACTATTTGGACTAATTTTTGTGACAATCCAAAAAAAGGGCTAAGCTAAAATCTCATATTCCAATTGAGTCAGCTACCAAGTTTCATACCTACCTCCCATATAACCTCAAAAATTTTTAAATAAGATGGTTTATAACAGAAATACTGAAAATAAATCATCCTCAAATACTTTTAGATTTTCCCCATTGGCCAAAAATCACATCCAGAAACCCAAACAAAACAATCACTGAAATGTTTGAGATCTGCTGCTGAAATCCAGAGATGTGAGACAAGAAAAGGAGAACGAAGCAGATAGCCCTACCCTCACTCTCTTCTTGGGCAGCACTGGTCTTCTCAAGTTCCTAAGCCATGTAAGTTAATATTGTGAGTTCATAAAAGTCAGTAGTAACACTAAAATAATAATAATAACATAAATAAAAGTAGGCTCTGGTTAGAGAGAGGGGATCTGTTTACTGCTGCCCTGCTGAGGTACATTTGACCACCAAAGGCAGGAAAGCTATTAGCATCCTGAATTAATGGGTGCAGTGGTTTTCAAACAAGATATTTCCATGATGGACACAATGTGGACACAGCAAATTTTCTCCTTCAAGAAAAATATAGCTTCTATTTCAAAGAGCACTGATTAGGCTTAATACCATTAGGAAACCATCAAGGATTTGTGTTGTTACTGCTTTTAACCATCAGTTACTTTCTAAACCAAAAATTGAGGGTAGTTAACTTGACCACAGTCAAGATTTAGGAATGCAGGAGCAAATCCCAAGGTACAGACGCGCAAGGCCTTAATGCTAAGGCCTTCAGATGTGCAAGGCCTTAATGCTTTGGAACCTTGTTAGGTTATCAGGTCCTAGCTGTTCTTGTGTTTTTTGTCAGTAAGAATTCATTTCCCTCTTCATGTCCCTCCTGAAAAGCACTGAATACAATATGATTTTAGAAATTATCAATATCAATTATCAGTTATCAATAAAGTTTATTGGTAGCAATGTAAATCAATTACAATTATAAACCAAACTAAACAAATTTTCCAAATGAATAAACCTTAAGTTCTATTAATTGCCTATAACATATCTGGCAGATATGTTTTTAAAAATCAACAATATTAGTTTTCTTTGTAAATTAATTGTAAAAAATGTAGCTGTTGAATTAATTCCTGAAAGTACAAATACAAATCAAATAAGGTTCAAAAGACCTCATAAAACATATGACTGAATAGTCTAAATACAAAAATAATTTTTAATTGCTTGATTTACTTCATAACATTTTTTATACCAAAAAAAAAAAAAAAAAAAAACCCTTAGAACAGTACACGTGTTTTGGATTGTACATAAAAAGTTCACCTCCAGATGTCTTTTCTGTCAGATATTTAATCTTTCTTCATTGTCAAAATATTAATTTTCATTCCTGGTTGGATTTTTCTTCTTTGATAATTCTTTTTGTTACTCCACTGAAATATTTCTCAGGGAAGGAATTATGACCTTGGTATGGCAGAAAATGATCACTTAGCAGATGTGAATACTGGTCCCGGTTTTCAAGTTTCTTCACCTTTTCCATTGTGATCAAGCGCCTTAATGTGTGACTGGAAAGCCTCTGCTTGCAGTTGCTGATGAGTTTCAGGCAAGAGTGCCAGCGTACCATCTCTTCAGTGTACTCTGGTGTGTACACTGGTAACCAATAGACTAGTTTTCTACCTAATACGAGGGTCTCAGCTGCAAAGTTCAACAGGTCAAAAAACATATCACTCAGGTGATAACTCAAGGAAACAGGAACATGGCTTTCTGGACATTTCTCTATTCCCCTGGGTATTTCTTTCTGTGAACCTGTTCTCGTAGATTCTCTGATGCCATATGGAGGATCAGTGATAATGGCATCAAAAAATGTGCCCTTCCTCCAGGAAGGTTTAGATGCATCTAAAACCAGAACATCAAGGTAATACTTCTCTAGACCATACTGACGAAGATTTGCTCTGATATTTTCATCTGGTCCTCTCCATTTCTGGTTTTTCCTACTAGCCTTTCCCAAGCCATGAACTGTATTGTAGTCTGTGTCTGTCCCATATACATATGCACCAAAATGAGCAGACGCTAACAGGAGGCCACATGTTCCAACAAATGGATCAAAGACAACATCATTTTCTTTCACTTTTCCGTGGTTTACCATGATGAATGATAAACCAGCATCCATGCTTGTATTTCCAATAAAGTGTCTCTTTTTGACACTATATGACTCAATTAGCTCTCTCTTTCCATCTGCAATTCATCTACCAAAATAAATATTATATGGATTCTCAGGGATGCAATTCGGGTTCAAACCATAATCCTCCAAAATAGAGAATATATGTTGTGGTTTCTTTAAGTTCACTTTTACTTCAAAAGGCAGAAATTCAAGTGCATCTATTCGTTTGACTTTTTCTTCTTGTGTCAATGTTTTATTAAATGTGTGAATCTTTATTTTATACGTAGAGTCTGAATGCAGAAATGGAATCATCTTCTCCACAGGATAATTTTTAAGAGAACTATACAGCTCCTCAGGTGATCTTCCATGACCCCACAGTTCAAATATAGACTTGGCACACACTGTCCATTTCATTAAGTTTCTTGCAATATCTTCAGAGGGAAGAATAAGAATCCAAAATGGAGACTTTCCATAAATGTTCTGACTGCTGATGAACTGACCTCCAAAAAAGTGAAAGCAAAGATTTTATTTCCTGTTATTCTAGCTACTTGGGAAGCTGAAGCAGAAGTATCAAGTTCCAGACCAGCCTCAGCAACTTTGGGATACCGGGGTGGCGGAATTCCAGGTGTTCCTGAGCCATGAGCAGTAGATACCAGTTCAGAGTGCACCGCGGCGCCATTACGGCTGCCCTCCGTGCGCCTGCGCGGCCCGCATGGGCCCGCCCCCTTCTCCCACGTGTTTTACTCTTCAACAATGACTATCATATAATTGAGGCAGCATATTATGTCACAAACAGGAAAAAAGTCTATGCAAGCACAATTCAATATGAACTTATGTCACCCATGATGCAAATCCATTGTGAGTAGATTACTGCCAGTTCTTCAGAGGCATGAACCACATACACCCCGTCCACCAATTTCACAAGGCAACATGTAGTGACTTAGGTCTCAACTCTTTTAACTCTGGTTTGAACAAGTGCTTACCTGTATTTCTTTATAAGAAAGAGATAATGATAACATTTCATTTAAGGTGTTATTATGAAGCTCAAATAAATTAGCAAAAGCAAAATAATGTAGAAAAATGCCTAATATTAGTGACATAAGCCAATAAATTTTAATCAGGTTAATTGCTGATACATAAGACAACCTAGTCACTTATTTCATATCACTTTATCCAAAACCAAAATATAAAGTCATTTGACTTCATAATATAATCCTATCTATATCCCAACACTACTATTCACTCTGAATTCTTTTTAACATAAGACTTTAAAAAATAAAAGAAATCCTATAGGTTTTTTATAATCAATACCTTGCTTCTAAAATATATAAACGAGCTTAAACAAGCTAAATAACCAAGAAGAGTTCTAGTCATGTGAGAATAATCCACAAAAGGAAACATTCATGGGACTAGGTTGGAGAAAAAAATATTTTTAAAGTATAAAATAAATAATACAGGCAATCAAGAAATAGTAATGAAAAGACTTTGCCCTTTTAAGTATATTAACCATGATGAATGTATAGAATTCAGAAAAAAAAATTAACTACTACAGTCTTATCCAGGGTAATAATAACCATATATAAAACCAAAGAAAAATAATAAACCAAGATAATATTTACATCATATAATGTTAGTGACAATCTTTTGTTATTTTGAGTATCTAGAGTGGAGATTCAAATAAACAGAAATATAAATTAAATTATTTGCAAGTGATACCAAAAATATTTTGTGGCAAATGATATAAACATGGTTCATCAGTATGTGAAAAGGTTACTCATCTCAGTAATAAATTAAAATACAAATTAAACTATTCAGTTGTTTTTTAGCTATCAGCATCATAAATCAAAAACTTGATTGCATGCTCTGCAGCAAGACTGTAGATAAAAATAACTAATGTGTTGTTAGTAGAAATTACTTTTGCAAATCTACCAAAAATAAGTATACTTTGCGCTAGTAATTTCACTTATGGGAATTTATCTTCCAGAGATAGATTCTTATAATTATTATGCTCTGTTATGGGAAATCATCAACTGTGGACACAATATATTCATAAGATACTCAGTAATTCATTGAACATTGTTTGAATTGTAAAACCATGGAATCCGCCTAAATCCCTCAACTGTGGACAGGTTAAATGAGCGTTGATGTATCCACATGACATATAAAACAGCTAGAAAATGAATGGGACAGCATCTTGGGTACTGAAATGGAATGATCTCTATCTCTTCTGTTATCCCAAAAAAGGTGTAAAATTATAAGAATATCACACTTTATTTTAATAATAGTGTTTGCAGAGGAGTGGGAGATAAAGATACATGCATAATGCTTACATACAAATATACATACATATCATACTCACCTGTAGATGTGTAAACTGAAGAAAAAAAGATACACATAAAAGTGAATACAGTGGTTACCTATATGAGAGAAAAATGGTAAGAGAATCAAGTACCAGGTGGCAATGGAGGTTATTACACTGTATGATTCAAATATATATATATATATTGAATCCATACAGTCACATATACATTCATACGCACACATATACTTACTATTTTATGAAGCTCTCCATTGCTTTTAAATTTAAATTTTCTGATTGATTTATTGGTACTAGGGAAGGACTCCAGGGCACTCTTAACATTGAGCTACATCCCCAACACTTTTAATGTTATTTTTGAGACCCAGTCTTACTAAGATGACTGGGCTGGCTTGAAACTTGTAATCCTTCTGCCTCAGCTTCCTAAATCACTGGGATTACAGGTGAGTTCCCCATTATTCATCTTGAAACTAAAAATTAAGCGAGTACATCTTAGAAAATTAAACATGCATGAATATTCAATAAAATACTAGAAAGTAAGTGAGGCAATATTTGAAGCATTGACTCTTTCTTATTGAATTCCTTCTAGGATTTCCAGTACAGTGTGGGTATCAGGTATTTCCTTCCTAGTAAGAACTACATAAATTTTCCTTTATATAAATGGTTCAAAGGTTTACTTTTGAGGTTTATGGCATTATGATTCCAATTTAGGCAACTAGCCCTTGTTCTTATAACACTAACATACTTCATACTATTTTATTACAAAATACTTAAAATATGTGTCAAGTTACAGCATAAACACGACACATGGACTGAAAATATAGATTTACTGGCATTTTTTTTACCTCCCCTTACTTCCTGAACACCACTTTTTCCTAAATGACAAATCACCAAAATAAAAATTAATTTACTTTTTTAGCTTGTTAATTTAATATAATAGCTTTAGTTTCTTCTATGAGTATATTCTGTTGATGGTTCAAAATATTTGTGCCTTAAAAAACTATTGTTTGAAGTGGAGCAACATTAGGCCAGAGACCCTGCACTTACTAGAAGAAAAAGTAGACCCAAATCTCCATCATGTCAGCTTAGGAACTACATTTCTCAACAAGACTCCTAAAACACAAGAAGTAATATCAAGAATCAATACACAGGATGGTGTCAAACTAAACAGCTTCTTCACAGCAAAGGAAACAATCAAGAATGTGAAGAGAGAGCCTACAGAATGGGAGAAAATCTTTGCCACCTGTATCCCAGATAGAGCATTAATCTCCAGGATATTTTAAGAACTCAAAAAACTTAACACCACAACAACAAAAAAACAATCAACAAATGGGCTAAAGAACTGAACAGACACTTCACAGAAAAAAAAATACAATCAGTCAGCAAACATGAAAAAATATTCAACTTCTCTAGCAATTAGTGAAATGCAAATTGAAACTGCACCAAGATTTTATCTCACTCCAGTCAGAATGGCACTGTTCAAGAATACAAGGAATAAATGTTGGATAATATGTGGGAAAAAATGTACACTCATCCATTGCTGGAGGGACTGCAAATTGGTGCAACCACTCTGGAAAGCTGTATGGATATTCCTCAGAACACTTGGAATGGAACCACCATTTGACCCAGTTATCCCACTCCTGGGCATTTAAAGTCTTAAAATACTTCAAATTAGCATATTATAGTGACATGGCTACATCAGTGTTTATAGCAGCAAATCCACAACAGCTAAGGTATTGAACAA
This sequence comes from Sciurus carolinensis, assembly GCF_902686445.1. Classification (NCBI taxonomy): domain Eukaryota; kingdom Metazoa; phylum Chordata; class Mammalia; order Rodentia; family Sciuridae; genus Sciurus; species Sciurus carolinensis. The sequence goes on from NC_062224.1 coordinate 97,368,309, forward strand.
ACCTAGGTTCCCTTCAATGGATGAATTGATAAAGAAAATGAGTTATATCTACACAATGTAATATTGCTCAACCATAAAGAAGAATGAAATTATGGCATTTGCCACTATATGTACAGAACTGGAGATTATCATGCCAAGTGAGATAAGTCAATCCCAAAAACTAAAGACCAAATGTTCTTTCTGATATGTGGATGCTAACACGCAATAGGTGGAGTAGTGGGGATAGACATTCATTGGATTAGACAAAGGGAAAGGAAGGTTCAAGGGTGGATGGGAACAAGAAAGGCAGTAGAATGAATTAGACATATATTTCCTATGTTCATATATAAACATATGACCAGTGTAACTCCATGTACATCGTACAACCACAAAAATTGGAAGTTCTACTCCATCTATGTATAATATGTCGAAATGCATTCTATTGCCATGTATAACTAAACAGAACAAATAAAAAAAATTTTTAAAAACCTTACTGCTAGAGGTAGAAAGAAGAAAAGATAAAAAGATACAATATACTGTGGGATTGGGAAGGAGGGTTCTGGAAGACAAGGAAGGAAAGAAGGGAGAATGCCAAATGTCATAAAGAAAATGCCAAATCCATTAATATTCTTATCCTTGGAAATAACACACATACAAATATTTATATATGGACTGTTCTAATTAACAGAATAGTAAATGAAAGTCATAAAACTATATGTGAACGAATGTCCACTGGAATATAACACAGGAATACAATTCTCATAGTGACCATTTTAAGAAATATCCTATTTTGAATTCTTCTATTATTAAAAGAATGAAATGTGTTTTTTGGTAAATGAATCACTATGGAAAGAAAGGAATATGTTTAAATAGCTTAATGCAATTGAAATCAAAATTCTAAATAAGTTTTGATATAAGTTGAATGACTTTCCATATAATGCATACTTAAGAGAAAAGGGAAAATTGGCAAAATAATTTTGGTGGAGGTTAATTAAATACTGGAACTCAACTAACAGATATGACACAGAATATTAAAATCATTTAAGCCAAAGTACTACAAAAATAAGCAAGGCAATGAATACTTAGAATCAAAAACTCAGAAAGAGAAAAATATAAAGAAATCTATTATATTAAAGTTGGCATCATAAATACTTTGGAAAATGACTAATATAGCACTGAAAAAAATCAGTATTTCATATGAAAGTAAAGATGAAATTAATGATCTGTCTCACCTTGCATATAGAAATACAGTGAAGTGAGATTAGATATTAGATGTAAATTTGAACTTGAGAAGAAATAGAATATATTTTTGACTCAGGCACTGAGCGATTATTTAAAAGAAACTAAAGAGCAAATATCACCAAGTAAAATATTGATGAATTTGAATTATTATCCCTAGTTTTTACTGTTGTATAGGAGGTTAAGTAATTTGGCATCATCCCTAATATACTTATAATTAAGCCTAATTATGATATACTGTTTGAGTAATTAACTGTGTGGTTTGTAATAATACTTCTACTTCCTGAGTTTCCTTCTTTAGTTTTGAGGTTTAACTTTATTAGTGTTTCAATCTTTGTATAAATTTCTACAAAGTTCATTTTTTTAAATATGTAAGGTTATTTTTTTTGCAGTGCTGGGATCAAACACAGGACTTTGCATATGCTTGGCAAATGCTCTACAACTGAGCTATGTACCCAGGCAAAGTTCATCTACTTTATTAGTTCTTATTTCAGTGAAAACATCAGTTTGTTAACTGTAATAAGACTGTTTATTCTTAATTGAGCAACTTTTAATTTCCTTTCATATATGCCTCAAAATTCATGTCAAACTAAAATTCTTATTTCTAACAAACATCATTTTAAATTTCAATATTTGACAGGGGACAAAATTGTTTTGGCTCCCATTGAATTTATATTTATTTTTACTTTTAACTTAACAAAGGAGAATATATACAAAGGTAGAGTCGAAGAAAGTGTTTCGAAATGGTTTAGAAATGGCTAGAATGAGAATTATGTGCTGAGGGGCAAAGAACTTAATGTCAGGGGCAGGCTCTGAGGGCCCCAGAGCCGCACCGTGGCCTGATCTCTAAGATGGCGCCTGGCAGCTTGCCAGACATAGCTGCACTCATATTCAAATTTTAGGAAGTAACTCTGGTTGGTTGTTGTACATGAGGCAATCCTGGTATCTCCCTGGAGACTGTTCCTTGATAGGCTGACTTTCCTGGTAGTCTACTCTCTGATAGGCTGATGTTCTCAATATAAGTCTGAGACTTGTGGAATAAAGTCCCTTTTGGTTCCTGTGATCAAGAAGAGCGTAAGCGTTGTGATTGTCCCCGCGGGTGGTGGGTGAACATAAGTGGTGCCGAAACCTGGGACCTCGAGTTATAAAGAAGAAACTGATCAGGTAAATATAGGGGAAGTAAAGTACAGTCTGGCCAGGTTAAAGTTCACGGGAAAAGCGACAAGTTAAAGTTCGTGGGAAAAGCGATGGAGTTAAAGTTGGCGGGATAAGCTACGGAGATTGAGTGTAAGTGCTTTCACTTTTGTTTTGCTAGTTAAAGTGCTTTGCATTCTGTTAGTTTAATAGAGAAATATGGGCGCTGAAATGTCATGAATGCGCATGGAAGGTCCCTTAAAGTACTTGCTCCGGGCCAATGGAATTTCTATACAGGCGGAAAAAGCCTGGGACACCTTTACTCGGGTGGCCTCTTGGCTTCCCGCCGCTAATATTTTTGAGTGGCTCACATGGGATCGTGTAGAACAACTTGTTAGGAAGAGGGAAATCAGTTTAGGGGAGGGTCCCCCATTAGGAGTCTGCCCTACGTTATCCTCCCTTAGGGCCTGCCAAAGGGACCTCCCAAAGGGGGCTCCAAGTTTCTCCCCAAAAAGCGGCCGCCTAAACCGCTGGCTCCTCCCGTTGCATCTCCTTCCAGAAACTTGCCACATAGTAAACAACGTTGAGAGACCTTTAATGAGGAGCCCAATCCATCTCCATCCGCTCCTCCCAAGGTTGAGGAACCACGAGGGCAGCCAGCCTGTACACATAGGGAGGGCCCACTACCACCCCGGGGAGGCTCATTGCCGCCATCTTGTATTCTGGGGCCACATCAGACTCCAATGAAAGCCCTCACCCTCCTCCTTCCGGATGGTGGGAAATCATCCCAGTGGCCATTTTATGATACTGGGCAAGAACTCACAGACTCTAACCTCCCCCCTCCCTGTAGGGCCTTCCCGGTAAATGTTAAAATGTTAGTTTGGGAAGGAATGACTACCGATCACAAATTGGCCTGTGCAGGGATGAAAGATTGCTCCATGGGAAGGTGGATTGTGGCTACCAAATATATTGGCACCAGCATCTGTGAGCGAGTGGGCAGATGGAAAGGGATTCCTTATCTTCAAGTCTCTTCTTTCTTGTGCTTCTCTGCTCTTCCTGCAAATGCCTCCTTCTTCTCCCCCTTTTAATCCCTCCTCCTCCTCCAACTTTGACTCAGCTGTTTCTGCTTCCATTCCCCAGTCCAGCCCACCTAGTCCTTCTGCCATGAGGTCCCACATACACCGGTGGGTAGGGAGTAACCAGCCCAAGCATCAGTGGCCTGTCCTAGTGAGGAGTATGATATAGTAGCCCCAGTCCCCACAAGGGTGATAATTGTTTCACAATTTTCTGCGTCCAAACCTGAATTGATTACTAACCAGGATTAAGGGTTAAAATGCCCTAGGCATCAAGTTTCTGCTGGAACATTTTAGCCCCTTTCAGATCCAAATCTCAGTCAAGGCTAACATTGAAATGTAAATAGAGAAAGCCTGAAGGCTCAGTAGGAGACCGGTCGGTCTCAAACCCAAGAAAAAGAAAAAAAAATAAATAAATAAAAAAAATAAATAAAAGAGCAAAAGTCTTACTGAACTCCAGCAAAAGTAAATTTAATGGTGCTTTACTAAAGTAATTAACGGCCGTATCATTTTTCCCGTATCATTTTTCCAGGACTCTTGTTTTTTTTGAATTCTACATATTTTTTGAGCTCATGACTTTTTTGATCAGTTCTATTTCTTTTTTATTCAACTAGAGTTTTTGAACATGTGTTACATTGCAATGGAGATTCACCTATAAAGTTTCAAGGCCTTTGATTTTGTGTTATGTGTATGTCATGCTGTCTGATGTCATGTTTTGTCTGTATCAAAACTGAGTGCTCCTAAAATTAAAATTTAAAAATGGATCCAAATATTTTTAATTCACGTGATTTAAAAAAGGTTCAATTTAAATTGGGTAAACTAATAGAAATAAAATGTCTTGAAAATAACTCGAGAGTCTCTAGGTGGTCAAACTAATAAAATGTTGATGTAGAGTACTATAAATAACAAAATATTTAATCTTGTTAAAATAGAGTAATTTATCTAAATTCAGAAATTTCATAAGAGTTGTTTCAGAAGGTGAACAAAAAGGGGTCAACAGGAAAGAGAAAATAAAAGGTTCTAAGTATGGAAATATATTTAGTAAAAGGGAAAAGTAAGTGTTTCTGGGTAAGAAAGTGCTTGTGTGATGAAATAAATGAGGGTCTAAGTAAGTGCTAAGAAAGTCTATGTAAGTAAAGGGCAAGTTTCAACAAGTTTGCATGTAATTAAGTTGGTTGTATGTATGTGAAACATTGAAAGCTATTTAAGGTTTTTCCTAAGGTGAAATACTAATGTTCTAATATAAACCAAAGTTTAATCTATATGGTAAAATGACATGGTAAAATAACAAGGATTTCTTAGAAACACTAATTTACTCTTAACTTTGTGTCTATTAAGTTTTATTCTTTAGAACAATTAGTCTTAAAAATAGGGGTTTATACAATTATGGTTAAGCAACTGTTAGAGTATTGCACTACGTTATAGAGTCTAAATTTTTCTTTAAAAACTAAATTTGGTAAGAACCAATTTCTCACTAAATTTGAAATAACTCTAACCACAGGTATACCTTATAACCCACAAGGACTCTTTATAAACAAAAAGGGGGAATAGGGGAGACCTTCAGGTCCCCTAAAAATAAACTTTCTCTTTGCCTCTTTATTTTAAATTTTTTAACTCTGGATAATGAGGGTCGCTCTGCCACTGAGAGACATGACAATCATAAACAACATGATAGAGCGACGGTAAAATGGAAGGATGTTCTTACAATGGAACGGCCAGGACCCGGTACTTTACTGGAGCCGTGGCTTGGTTTGTGTGTTTCCACAGGATAAAACATCACCTATCTGGGTTCCTGAGTGACTAACTCAACCAGTGCCAATGCTAACAAGTAACTCAGACCAACAAAATGAAGATGCTAAACATACTCCTGATGACCATGATGCTCGTAGCCTTTCCCCCCCTTGAACTAACTTATAACCTCTTTTTAGTCTCTTAGGAGGAACAGTTCAATTATGTACCTTTCCACCTACCCCAGTTTGTGTGTTTCCCCCTTTTATGTTTCTGCTAACTAATGAAACAACTGCTTCTCTCAATTGTACTTCAGATTTATGCTATTTCTCAAATGTTGGAATGCTTCTAGGTTCCCGCTGGCAGTCTTAATGTGTGTTCCTACCTTCCTACCAGTCCCAGTCTCTGTTACAGATGCGGAATTGCCAGTGTTACTATCAAGAAACAGGAGAGATTTTGGCATCACAGCGGCCGTGGTCGCCACAGTAGCAGTCTCTGCAGCAGCAGCCGCAACCGCAACAGCAGCATTGACACAACCATACAGACAGCAACAACAATCACTTGGTCGAAAATACAGCTGCAGCCTTACAGACTAAAGAGACCCTAAACCAACATCTAACAGCAGGCTTACTCCTTGTAAATCAAAGAGTGGACTTGCTACAAGAACAAGTGGATATCTTGCAAGAACTTTTGGGACTGGGATGTGTTTATCCTTTAAGAGCAGTGTATGTCACCCCTATTGCTTATAATAACCTTAGCTCTGTGGTTATGTTATCTAAAATTCTCTCTGTCTACCTTACTGGTAATTGGTCATCTACGTTTGATAATTTAGCCAGTCAGCTATGAGCTGAAATACTCAGAGTCAATGCCACCAGGGTTCAAGTTGCATCGGGATCCGAGATGTTCTCCTTGTTATCCAAAGCCCTGGGATTGACAAAACAGTGGGCTGGAACAGTAGCTGTACTGATTATTATCTGCTTAGGGATAGCCTATGTTATACGCAGCCAAATCAGAGCTCCAAGATGCCCTACGTCATCAACGGGCTATAGTACAGACTTTGACAGCCATTGAGACAGGCACATCCCCCCAAGTATGGCTAAGCATGCTGGACCAGTAGTCAAAGATGGGTAAGATCTGTGGAAATTCATACCAACCTAAGACAGGGTTCTGACACCTGGAGGTCAGAATTCCAATGACGGGCAAGGATTTAATTTGCCATGGATAACCTAAGACAGGCATGGTCCCAAGTCATCTTTTCTTTATTTAAAGAATAAGGGGGAGATGTCAGGGGCAGACCCTGAGGGTACCAGAGCCGCACAGTGGCCTGATCTCTAAGATGGCGCCTGGCAGCTTGCCAGACATAGCTGCACTCATATTCAAGTTTTAGGAAGTAACTCTGGTTGGCTGTTGTACATGAGGCAATCCTGGTATCTCCCTGGAGACTGTTCCTTGATAGGCTGACTTTCCTGGTAGTCTACTCTCTGATAGGCTGATGTTCTCAATATAAGTCTGAGACTTGTGGAATAAAGTCCTTTTTGGTTCCTGTGATCAAGAAGAGCACACGTGTTGTGATCGCCCACCACCTGCGGGTGGTGGGCGATCATAACTTAAATGAATTCCAAATATACCAAGGGAAACCTCATCCCTACCCTTATCTGCAATTTAATGTTTTTAACAGCCTAGTCTATCTCTCTATGCCACAAATCATCAAGCAAGAGTTAGTTCTACTGAATTTGCACCTTTATTTATTTTTTAGCTTCTCATCTCTGTGTTTAGGGAGGATAATCTTGGGATTATAAAATTTAATTCATAAATATTTCTGTATGCATCTTTATAAGGTGATGTTTTTATAGTAATAATAACATTATAAAACTTAAAAAAATAAAATTCTTTATTATTACAAAATATCTGACCCAATTGAATCAAATGATTTTATATTTTTCTGATTTTTGGTTTGAACCAGAATCTCATCACAATTAATTAACTTTATACAATCTGTTGATAGGCACTTACATCTTTTTTTAATCTCTATATCGTTCTCTCTCTATCCTCTTGTAGTGTCTACATTTTTCCTTTTCCTTGAAATGTATTTCCTGAAAATATTCATTTGTTTATCAAGGAAAAATTTGTTCAAACATTTAGGACTAACCAAGAAATAAAGACCACTTGAGTCCTGGTTGATTTTGTGACCTCTTGATTGGGCTTAGGGATGCCCTGCCTACACACCTAGTAAATCATTATTTCCGTGGGCTCTGTGAAGGTGTTTAATAAAGAGGCTAGCTTTTCAATCAGTACACTTAGTAAAGAAGATTCAACTTCAACAATGCAGCTGGGGATCATCCAGTTTATTGAAAGTATAAGTAGAATGAAAATTTCTCTGAGTGGAAATATTCATATCCTGACCTCAGAAATTGTACCTTGTGCGTGTGTATATGTGTGTGTGTATACACACACCTGCCAAGGTCTCATGCCTGGGCAGTTGATTTAGAAACCAGACAAGGGGCAATGGGGGATGAAGAAAGGACAAACAGACATGCACAGAGAGTAAAAGCTGGGGCCAGGCGGTTCAGTCAAACTCCAAGGGAGTTTGACCCAGAGCTAGCTCAGCACGTATTTTATATAGGTTTCATCAAAAGGTTATTTGTGGGAACATTTCAGCAAAGCAGGCAATCTGAAGGATGAAGGATTGGTTAGATATTAAGGTCCTCTTGTTTTGCTCAGAATTCTCTGTTCCTGGGAGTTAGTGTCTGAACTCAAGGCCTCAACTGATAACCCCTGCTTGCCTTTGCATGTAGCCTCCCCTGGCCAGCATCAGCACAGTAACTGGGCCATCTTGATCTGAACTTTTGCACAGTAGCTCCCAGTGTAACCATGAGAGAGTCAGAGGCCATGATTTAAATCACTGCTGTCTGCACACACCCATATATATATATACCTATTAAAACTATATAAATGTATATGGGTGTGTATGTGTGTGTGTGTACATATATACATATATGTTAACTCAGGGTCCTCCCAACAGAATGAAACATGTATATTATAAAATATCTTTTATAATTGTGTGAACCAAATCACAATCAATCTAATGTGCATAGTTACACACACACACATATATATTAATATATATGCATGTATATATATATACACCTATACATATACTGTATTAAAGTACATGTATATTACTTATTTACATATATAAATTTATATTTTTGTTCAAACATTTATTATCCAAATAAATTAATCATAAAATAATGAGTGGTGAACATCATGTTTACAAATTATTTACAGTCACAAATAACATTTAATGCGTGATACTTCCCTCAATCTAATTGGAAATTCATTAGTTTCCATTTTTTGTGATAATCTAAGATAATATTAGCAAATGTTTAGACACAAAATCATTTACAAATGATCACTTAAGTTCTATAAACACAAATTTGTTAATAAATATGATGCAGAAAGAACATTTTGTATATTTAAGATGTAAGTGTAACAAAAAAAAAGTTTTTAAAAAATCTAGCAATGCTTTTTCTCTTGTGAAGCTTTTATTATTTCAAGACTCATTTAATATAAATTATTTACACCTACTCTTGTTGCTCCAGGCAATTGTTTTCTGGTGAAGTTTATACAGAATTACAAACAAAAAAATAACACCTAAAAAAATCAGCATGGAAGTTGGGGTGAAACTCAGTAGCAGAACCCAGTATGCACTGGGCTGGATTGATCTCCAGTATCAGAGAAGTAAATGAATAAAATATTTACATGATATGAGTCGCACAAAATCATTGATTTGTTGAAACTCTAAATTAATGTGTTCCGAAAGTTAGGTTGACCAAAAGCAAATTTGTAAAAAAGGTTGTCTTTCAAAAGTTTAAAAAGAATTAGAAGTTACAGAAGCAGAGTAAGATGGTAAGATCCTCCATCAATCATATCCCCCAGATACTTTAATTTGAACAGCTGTTCACACAAAGGAACTGCTTTTACAAAAGCTAAGGAAAACAGATAATTTTAACTTAATAATATGAAAAGATTGTATTGACAAAGGAAGAAAAAAGAGTTGCTTATGTCAGTCTTCATCAAGTTTTGTACAGTGTACCACTTAAAGAGATGGCACCTGGTTGGGAAAGGGGAGAGGGAATTGAATGTAGGCATTAGACTTGAAATATAGTGTGAGGCCCACCACATGAAACCCAGTACTAAACAGAGCCCCATGAAACTTACCTCTAAGCCAGTGACCCTGGATGGAGCCTCCTCTTTGCTAAAGCATGCTGGAAAGAACTGTTTGCATCATATCTCCCCCAGCATTGAGTAGCATAGTATGAAGAAAGACTACATCTGCTGTGGAATAAGAATTATCTTGGATCTCAAGATTGGGATGGTGAAAGCAAATATTGTGCAAATCCAAACAGCCTTATCCCAAGGCCACTGCCCACAAACAGTCTCTGAAACCATTGCCAGGGTATCCATAGTCATGGTGGGATGGACTTGTCTTCTGGCCAAAATCAATTTTTGCTGGCTACAGTAAACTGATCCCACTAGTACAGCCCAACAGCAAGTAAGTCCTAGAAGATTGGACCATATCCTACAGCAGTGCTGTGCTACTCTTGGATCTGCGGGATCTAGATGCAACCCACTATTGCATTTTTGTGGTATCAGGATGACCCACTCTATCATTACCCCTACTCTTGGAAGCAGAGTATAGAAAGTCATTATCACTTGGGAAGAGAAAGGAGGTAGATTCAAGTCGTCACTTAGGAGCCGAGGGTAACTTTCTACAGGTTGAGGCCTAGAGCATAGCAAAATCTGACCAATCTGACCACAGTTCAGTGATTATACATTGGATATGTTATATGGGCCCTATGTGGCCCCAGAATGAGGCATAATGGAATCATAAGAGTCCATTGTGAATACCGCACAACTTGAGCATTTGTGGAAAAGTTGGTGTTGTAGAGAACCTTACTGCTGAAACAGTGAGAAGACATCATATATGAACTTGTGAAAACCTGGAGATATGGTCCCATCTAGTGACAGAAAAGAGGAAATGTCCACAAGTCAGAGAAATATGCACTAGAAAATTTGCCATAAGACAGGCACAAACAAAACCAGCTGATGAAAACTGAGGAAATGCCTACTGCTTCAAGATACAAGGGTTTGCCAACAAGCATCCAGCACTTTTATCAAACCATGACCTTATGTAATGGTCAAAATAAGGTACCAGAAACCAACCATGAGACAACTCATATATATGAATTCTTGGAAAGAGAATTTAATCATTGTTTTCAGGAAAATCAATGAACTTCAAGAAAATACAAAAAAAAATTCAGTACTTCATTAGAGAAACTTAACAGGGTTATTGAAAATTTGTACAGAAAATTTCAAATCCTGGAAATAAAAACTACACTGAATTAAATGAAAAACATGATTGAAAGCCTCAATAACAGAATATCAAACAGTGGAGAAAATGAGTGAGCTTGGGGACAGGTCATTTCAAAATCACAGTCTGAGGAGATGAAAGATGAAGAAGAAAGAAGAAAGTTTATACAAAATTTCAAACAATATTAAAAGAGTAAATGTTTTGGTGATCAAAGTTTAAGTAGGACTCACAAATCCCAAAAAGGTAAAAGGCTTAATCAAAGAATTATTTACAGGAAATTTCTCAGAGCTAGAGTAGAATCCATGCATAAGGATGTCAAAGGTCATCAGTCAGATTCAATTCAACCAAGTCTTTCCCAAGACATGTTATAATCAAGATCACAAAGTTCAAGAGAAAATGCTCAAGACTGCAAGAAAAAAATAATCAAATGACATAAGGTTTTCCTAGTTGATCTCATGGCAGGCTTATTGAAACAAGTCTTACAGGCCAAGAGATTGACATAATATATTCATAGTTCTAAAAGACAAAAACCAACCAACATCAAATTTCCAACATAGATATCGTACCTGGCAAAGTATTTCTTTGGAAACGAATCATAAAAGACATTCCTAGACAAATAAAAACTGATCCAATTCCTCACCACCAGACCTATTCTACAAGATATGCTAAAGGAAATTTCTCAAACTGAAAGAACATGATGGTAACATATGAAAAGAGAACATCAGAAGATACAAAATTCCTTGGTAAGATAAGAAGAGAAATTTAGAATGTTTAAGTTTTGTAAATATGTTGTGCAAACCCATTCACATTTTAGTATGAAGATTAAAAAGCAAAACAATTAAAATTATAACTACATTGATAGAAATAGTTACAACAATAGATATTTTAAAATGGAGCATCAAAATTCAATGTGTGGGGACCCAAATACTAATGTGGAGGTTTTCTCTCTCTACTTATAATCGAAGTTCAGTTGTTATCATTTCAAAATGGCTTAAAATAATTAGAAGATGATTTCTACAAGTCTCATGGAAAGCACAAAGCAAAATACTACAAGAAACAAACCATAAAGAGGAAGGAATCAAAGCAATCTACTTGGCTAAATTCTTTAACTACAAATGAATATTGTATTGGAGGAAAAGGAAGAAAGTAGCAAAGGGAACAAAATGAAAAGGAATTCACCTAAAACAGTTGTTGAAAACTGACAGTGCAAAAGCCCTACCTATTGATAATTATCTTCCCTGCAAATGGATTAAATTCTCCAGTTAAAAGACATACAGAGACTGAGTAGATAAAAGAAATTCACTTCACCTGTAGGATTACACATAGACTGAAAGTGATGGAAAATGATATTCTATGTTCAAAAATTTCAAGAGTATTCATACTTCCATCAGATAAAATAGCCTTTCCATAAAACACAGATAAAAGAGACAAAAGAGTTGGGCCAGCAACTCTTGGGAGCAGCAATTCCCAGCAACTTGGGAGGCTGAGGCAGGACAATTGTGAGTTCAAAGCCAGCCTCAGCAACTTAGTGAGACCCTGTTTGTAACTAAAATAAGATCAAATCAAATAAAATAAAATAATAAAGGACTTGGGATGTGCCTTAGTTGTAAGCACCCTTGGGTTCAATCCTGTTACACACACATACATGAACACACACACACACACACACACACACACACACACACAGTACTAACAAATAAAAAGAGAACATCAGAAGATATAAAATTCCTTGGTAAGTTAACAAGAGAAATTTAGATAAATTTCTCACAAACACACACAAACAAAATAAATAAAATCATATTTTAATAATGAGATCAATTCAGCAAGAGATAACAAATACAAATATGTATGTACTTAGCATTGGAGCACCTAAATATATAAATTATTAGTAGATTTATAAGGAGAGATGAACTGCTAAACAAGAAAAGTTAGAGACTATCACAACAATTTCACAAAGGATAGATAATCCAGATGAAAATTTTTTTAAAAATGCAGAAATAAACCATAGTCAAGACCAAATGGAGCTAAGAAACATCTATAGAATACTCCATACAACAGTAAAGGAATACAAATAAATTCTTTTTAATGGCATGTGGAATATCATCTAAGATAGATTATTGATAGACAACAAAAAAATTAAATGGAAGCATTATCTTTTGAAAATTAAAAGAAAAAGGAAAGAAAGAAAGAAAAGAAAAGAGAATCTGGAATCTGGAATTCCTGGAAGTCAAAAACAACAACAAAAACAATTTTAGAAATCATAAAAATATATGAAAATGAACAAATCACTCCTGAACAATCCAGTGGTGAATTAAATTGAGAAGGAAATAAAATATTTTGTGAAATGAATGATTATGCAAATACAACATATCCAAACTTATGGAATATAGCAAAAGAAGTATTAAGAAGTTTATAGCAATAATGCCTACTTTAACAAAAGTAGAAATATATGGTTAAAAAAACCTATAATTGTGTGTCAAGAATCCTGATAAACAAGAACAAAACAAACCCAAATTTACAATAGGAAAGAATAAGGAAGATCAGAGCATAAATAAATGGAATAGAAGTGAAAAGAAATATAAAAGATCAAATGGTAGAATTTGATAAACACTTAACTCATTCAACTTTGAATAACAGAAAAAATTTTTTGAAACAGGAGACATTACATTAAATAACTTAAAAATATACTGCAAAGTTATAGTATCCGAAGCAGTATGGTACTGGCATAAGACAAACCAATTGACCAATGAAACCCACAAATCTACAGACAACAAATTTCAACAATGATACTAATACCATGCACTGGAGAAATGACAGTTTCTTTAATAAATGGTGCTAATTGAATATTCACATTAAGAAAAATGCAACTAAGCCCATGTGTTTCTTCACATACAAAAACCAACTGGACATTGATTAAAAATATAAAGATAAGATCAGACACAATGAAAATAGTAGATAAAAACACAACAAAATATTCCAGGACATTATAATGAGCAAGTATTTTGTGGGAGAAGGCCCCAAAGCACAGAAAATAGGGCTATGTCAAACTAAAAATTCTCTACAAAGCAAACAGTCAACAGTCAAGAGACGATCTACAAAATGAGGGAAAATATTGCCAACTATGCATCCAAAGAGGGATAAATATACAGAATATGTAAAGAACTGAACTCAATAGCATGGAAACAAAAACACTAACTCTAATTTGAAAGTGGTCAATAAACCTAAATAAACATTTCTCAAATGAAGACATACATATGACCAAAAAGCAAAAGACAAAAAAATGTTGGACCTTATTAATTAGCAGGGAAATCCAAGCCAAAACCTTGACAATGCATTGCCTCACTCCAGGTAGAATAGATATTAATCAAAAAGGCCAAAGATAACAAGTGCTGGTGAGCATGTGGAGAAAACAGAAACTTTGCACACTCTTGGAGAGAATGTAAATAATTATAGATATGGATAACAGTATGGAGTTTCCTTAAAAAGCCTAAAAATGGATTTACCATAGGAACCAGCTATCCCACAACTTGGCACATATTCCAAGGAAATAAAATTAGCTTAACAACAACAACAAAAAAATACCTGCACTCCCAAGTTTATTGTGGCACTACAAACAATAGCCAAAAAAGTGAAACAATCTAAATGGCTATCATTGATGAGTAGATAAAGAAAATATGGTACATATGTACAACTGAATACACTTCAGCCATAAAAACGATGAAATCCTGTTATTTACAAGAACATTGATGGCATCCCATGTGACATATTGATACATGTACAAATTGGGCATTGTTCATCCAACTCTTAAATATTTATCATATCTTTGTGAAAAAGTATTCAGTATCCATTCTTTTTGCTTCTTATAAATGTACAGAATATTATCTATACCCACCTACTGTTCAATAGGGGACAAGAAATTTTTTCTCCTACAACAATAACAGCAATGTTTACCAACCATTCCTCATCATTTTTTCTCTTTATTCTCCCCATCTTGTAGTAACCATTATTTCACTCTCAAATTCTATGTGATCAATTTTTTTGTATTCTAAATATGAGTGAGAGCTTGCCACATTTGACTTTCTGTGCCTGAATCATTTCACTTAATGCCTTCTGGTGCTATATATGCTGTGCAAATTACAGTATTTTGAAAATAAAATTTCACTTAAAATATCAAAATGTTTTGTAGGAAGACGTCATCCTGAAATAAGAGAAATATTTTATAAATGCTAGAATGAATCGTATCCAAAATATTAATTTTGGCAGTTAATTATAAGTAAGGGTCCTACTTATAATTACTTTTTGGTAATCAATTCTAATATAAATTTCTTTATAAATAGAAAGGTGCTAATTTTCATTTACCATATTGATATAGAATCTAAAATGTCACACTCAGAAAAGTTATTCATGGTATTGATTTAGGTTATTGCACAAGATATTGCATACTTGAAAGTAGAAAAATTTTGCCTTATTGGATTATATTTAATTCTAGGCCAAATATAATAGGTTGTTTAGTTCGAATTGCACTTGAGATGGCTACATATAACATATGAATTAAGAATATTGAATAAGTTTCATGTCCACTTAAAACCACAAGCCGTGAAATTAGTCAATCACTTCAATTAATATTGAGTGTAATTTTTGACTTACGTCTTAGCATACCTTAGTAAATCAACAACAGATTCCTAAAAACAAATCATACCAAAACAAGGTTTATTTTAACACAATTACATTTTTTATATTTGTTACGGAAGTTATTTTTTATAAGAAAAATTACAGAGAGAAAATTGACATGATTGCATTTAATTTTATTTTCATTTAAATCATAAACTGATGTTTATTTGCCTTGAAATAGATCTGTGAGACTCTCTTCCTGGCGGGGAGAACTGGGGAGTTGGGATCTGAGGATCATCATGCTTGTGGGCTTTGTCTAAGCAGGATCCTGGGGTCTGGATAGCAGCTCAGGGAAGCCATTGACTGAGACTGAATATAGATTTCTGCCTGAAATATCTCAATTTCTTAAAAGCTTCAATTACATTTGTGAGACAGTTCCAGCAAGTCTTCCTGTACTGAACACCTTTCAGTGGTACCTTGGTGTGGGTGGTGAATCCAGCCTTCTGATGAAGCCAACTGTGTGCTTTAATGTTGAGATACACCCTCAGCCTAGGGCACATAGAAAGGACATAACTCCTCACTAACAAGGCCCTCACCTAATAGATGGTGAGAAATCACCCCAACAGATGTGCAAGGAACATGAGAGAATCACAGGAAGCCTGAAGAAACAAGCCAAAAGTTGGTTCCAAAAGTTCATTAACTCCCCCACAAATGAATCTGTAGATACCAAAGTGAATGAAATGCAGGAAATGAATTTAAAATTTTAATTGTTAAAATGATCCATGAATTACAAGAAACAGTAAGAAATAAACTGAGAGAGAAAATATGGGCTATGAAAATTATTTTAATGTATTTTATTTATTTAATTACTATTTTAATGAAGAGTCCGAGAAAGAACTAAATAGAAATCTTGAAAATGAAAAACTCAGGAAATAAAATGCAAAATTTAGTGGAGAGACTTATCAACAGATTAGATCAAGGAGAAGATATAAGGACTCAAAGACAAGGTGGATGACTTAGATCATTTAGAGAGTAATGAGGAAAAAAAATTTTAATTATGAGCAAAATATACAAGAACTCTAGGACAGTAAAGCACCAAACTTCAGAAACTATATGTTATTTCACTCTTACTACTTAAATTCTAACTATTGATTTCCTGTTACACTTGCACATACAATAAGTTATTACACTGAATTACTTAAATTAGGTATTTCACATAATTTGGGCTATTTAGTTAAAACTATAATTTTAAGATATTATAAAAGTATCTTCAAAACATCATAGAATTTTCAAAACTGAAAGGAAAATGAAATAACCATCTATGATTAAAGGTATGGATTGTGACTCATAGATAAAATTACTAAAAATTTGTGTTTTAATTTTTTATGCTGATGAATTAAACTGGAAGGTAGAATGATTTTTCTTTCATGAATAAAGCAAATAATTTTTGGAATTTTAGTCCTGAAGAAAACTCAATCGTTCAATTAATTTTCCATCTCAATTGAAGAGATTAACTGACCCTAAATTTTAAAAATCTTGGTATTATGTTTTACTTGTTAAATATATATGGAATGCTACATTGCAAAAGTATGGTAGGTACTCAAAAGTATAAGTTGAATTTTTATATTAATGTAGACCCATTTTAAAAACTGATTCTTTTTTATTTTTCATCAAAAAATGAGATTTATTATTATAACATAATTGTTCCTATTGAGTTACCAAAAATTTGTAAATCCCAATATAAATTTGACATCAAATAATTCCACAATATGTATTGTGATAATAGAAGGAAATGCTACCTTTTCATTTCCTGATAGTAATGTGAAACTTTACATCATCTTAACTTATATTTAAGCCACAAGAATGACATAATCATTAACTCTTCAGACAGTGTATTTGTTTGAATGTTTCATATTCAATAATGTTAATGTCAAGTATACTTTCCAGATATTTAAATTATATCTGGAAAGTTAAAATCTAAAAATTAACAAATTCAGGTTGTTCTTTCACAATACACTATATATTATATTCCTTGATTACTTTTGCTTTGTAACTTCATGTCTAGCATATTTTGGTGGCAATTCATAAGAAATCATAGGATAATTTCCTTGTCCTAATAATTTCCTTTTCCTTTTGCTTTTATTGAAATTCACACAAAAGTAAATAGGTATTTTCAGTGCATATATTTTCAGCAGCAGAAACATGAAAAACTGCATATAGGAGCAGGAGGCTGGGGTGGAGTTGAATGTAGGAGCTGGGTTAATTCTCCTAACACCTGGAGAAATCATTAAGATGGTATCACAGAATAATTATGTTGTCCACTTAAATCTCTGCTTAGGAACAGTGTCTTTATCATCCCAGGAATTGAGGTGTGTGAGGTTTATACACAATATTACAAAATCTAATTACAAATGCTTCTTTATTTAATAAAACATTTTCATTTATAGACACTAAATGAAAAAGAAAATTCTATTAATGGCTTCCCCATGTCTGTTGGAGTACATCTAAAGACACATGATTTTTCAAGTTTTTCCTAGACACCTAAATAATTTTACAAGTTGATTATGATGACTATTAACATATCTGATTTTTTTTTTTTTTTACGGTGCTGGGGATTAAACCCAGGGCCTTGTACTTTCCAGGCAAGCACTCTACCAACTCAGCTATCTCCCCAGCCCAACATATCTGATTTTTAAAGGTGACTTTCTACATGAATATATTAAGAGTGAAAAGTAAAATTATATTTAGAACAACAACAATCAAAATGAACCTACCACAGGAAAGATAATATTCTGGAATTAGCAAGTACTTTTTTTTTTTTTTGCCCACAGAGATAAAAGATGTATTAAAATAATAAATAAAACTTTTTAACATGTAGGACAACATGAAGTGACACATATACCTGCAATTATACTGCCAGTAACAGAATAAAATAGGCATGAGACAAAAAAAAAAAAAAATAGTTGAAGAAATAATGTTTGGAATATATCTAAATTTGAGAAAGTAAAAATGTCTTAAACTTCAGATCTGAAAGATCAATTGACCCTAAGCTAGACAAAGACAAAGAGGATCACATCATAACACATCCAAGTAAATGGAAAAGACAAAATGTTGAAAGCAGGCATATGGAAGATACATTTCCACGTAAATAAACTATTATATTAATGTTGACTAAATTCCCAGGAAAGCAATGGAGGAGGAGAAAACCATGGAATGACATGTATAAAGTGGTAGGGAAACAGATACACACACTAGAGCACAGCTACACACACTAGAGCACAGCTACACACACTAGAGCACAGCTACACACACTAGAACACAGATACACACACTAGAACACAGATACACACACTAGAACACAGATACACACACTAGAGCACGGATACACACACAACTGTCAACTCGAATTCTATAGTCATAGAGATTGTTATTAAATCACTAAGGACAAAATAAATACATTTTCAGATAAATGAAAATTGACCATGTCTCCTCAATCCCTGTTCTTTGAACTATTGTCGTCCCACGTTTACATTTCCATTTGTCCTTTCCCCATGATGCAATGTTATAATTTATGCTAGAGTCAGTTGTCCTTCTAAGATCCTATTTTCCACATTTACCCACATTTTTAACTTTTATTCCTTTCTGTGTATAATGTCCACAGTCCAGTTGTGCTAGGACAGAGGGACAGGTTGCACCAAGACCAACAAAGACACCTCAAAACGGGGGGATGAGACAATGTGTACAGGAAAAAATTTAAGAGGAAGGTCCACTGGCAATGGGCAGAATGAGAGTCTACTGGTGACAGCTAGACAGGAGCTCCTCTGTCCCTTTGCCAAGTGTTACCGCCTGTCCCTGAGAATATGACAGCATTTTGTTCGGTGGTGGTTGGTTGGATAAGTGACAACATTTTTTGCACAGTTCCCTCAATTTTTATTCAGCCCAGTAGGGAGCTACAAGAACAGTGACAGGGGCTGGGGAGATAGCTCAGTTGGTAGAGTGCTTGTCTTGCACGCATAAGGCCCTGGGTTGGATCCCCAGCATCACAAAAAAAAAAAAAAAAAAAAAAAAAAAACAACAGTGACAGTATCAGCATTATATTGCTTGACTTGCTCTGTTCCTTGTGTGACCAGTGTCCCAAGGAGCACCTGTCCTGTCATATGTGCAAGAAAACAGTTTTCTACAGATGACACTAACTTGTCTGAGTTCCCAGCCTACGTGACACTCAGTCAGGGTCCTTCAAGAAGCCGCTGTCTAAGCATTCTGGCCCAGGTCTGCTCTCTAGCTTCAGATTCTTTTGACTTGACCAGGTTCCTGGGAACTTAAAGGGCCATTCCAGGGACAAGGCATCTTGCCATCCTTTTCTTTAAGAATGGGACACTGAGGACCTAAATTGAATCTGGGGACATTTCCATTCTGTCTGAAGAACTTTATTAAGTATTTCTTCTACTTCAAGTCTGCATGTAATGGTTTGTCTTATAAAGTTCAGTGTTTAATGCTTTATATTCAAAATTATTTTTTAAAGACACAGAAAAGACTAGTAGATTAAAATAGTGCATTGAACTTTGAACTTATTTTGAACTTATATAAAATCCTTTTAAATGAGTTAGGTTATTTTGAACTTATATAAAATCCATTAAATGAGTTAGAAGTCTTACATGCAATGTGAAATAGCAAAATCAAAGCTTGCCTTGAATCAAAGTGATATCTGTCCCATTTTCTAAGGGGACTGGCCCAAAGTACCTAACTCCAGGTGTTTCTCCAATTGACTTTCATTCGAAAAAGCCTCCAAGCTAAATATCTCTAACTCTCATCCTACCCTTGAAATACGAGGAAGTAATCTCAGTAAATAAGATAGCATGAGAAATCACCTAGAAATTCAAAATCCCTGATACTTTGTCTACTGCTGAGTAGACATGAGATCATGAAATATCTAAAACTATTTTCTGCAAATTTACTGCACATTTCCATCTCTCTCTATTTGTATCGATTACTATTGGAATGACAGTTATAGAATAAATATCCTTCAGTACTAATTTTTAAGTGTGAAACAAAATATGTCTCCTAAAATCAACTCCATAATCAATCTCTGAATTATCCTTATGTTTCTCTGCTATCTCCACCTCCCTATTTTTTAAATCTGAAAGGCAAGGTTTTTCAGATTTTCTGACTGGCTGCTGGATATGCAGCAATCTTGTTCCAGTTTGTATGTTGAAGTTCAACCTGAGGTAATGGCTGCCTGATATTTCTAAGTTTGAAGATTTGTACTTTTTGGTTTTATAAGATAAAAAAGTACATTTTCTGTTGTTATAATATCCATCAAAATACCTAGATTTCATCAAACTTTAAGAAATTGAATAGAATAAGTATACTCCAGTACTACTCTCAAGTGTGGAAAAAATATATATAAACAAATATTGTTGTAGTAATAGAACTTAAGGGTTCATTTAGAGAAAAATCTATTTAAACAATCAAAGTAATTATCTATGATTTGGGTTTTTTGTTCTGTTTTTGTTTTGTTTTAGGTTCTTTATAGACAGAAAGATTGCTATGCTATTTTTAAAGGGAATTAGAATCTTTCCAGTAGTGGTTTGTGTGTGTGTTATATACCTTGTTCTTTGAACCAAAGATTAGACCTTGGCTCTTATTTGCGGTTAAATGGGATAAATCCTATTTATGAAATATTCACATTAATAAAAATAAAGGCAAGAACTTCATATATTTGAAGTAAATGAATGAACACAGTTCTTTTCATTTTGAATTTTAAAATTGTTCAGGAAGTGTTTCACACATTAGACATAATTTTATCTCAATGGATTTCCTACTTTAAAAATTCTATACAAGTAGTTGAACACATTAATAACAAAATTATTGTCATTGTATTACTTAGCATGTTTTTTAAAAAAATTCCCATATTCAAAAAAGTTTTAACTTTCATGAATTTATACAGAAAAAAACATATTGTATAAATAATAACAAATATTTGAAACTTCAAATATATTCACTGCAAATTTTCAGTACATTAGTTTTAGAAATTAAATCAAGCATGTGTATATCTCAGCAAAAGTTCCTAATTCATAACTTTGATGATATTTAATATCAACACATTTTATATTTATAATATTAGATTCATTTGTTTTGGAAATGTTCAATGTCTCAAATAAATGAGCAAAATGTATGATATTACTGTTGGTTAAGATGCAATTAAATAAATAAATATCAATAAGTTAATGTCCTGAAATCTATTTGTTTAATATCTTTGAATTACATAAAAAGAAAAGTTTGTTTGGGGCTTACTGTGGTAAGTTAAGGAGAATAAATGTACTCTAAAATGTCTTTGAAGAATGATGATCTTTAAGCAGATGACTTAAATGATCAGATATGCATTGTGGCATAAACAGTCTTGTAGCATTTCAGAAGTTCGTTCACTTGGGAGGATGTACACTTATAAAGAAGGAACTATAGTAATAATTCTTGTCAGAAGCAGTAAAACATGAATTAATCAAAAAGAGAAAACCATGCTTTAGAGTGGTGTGGTGTTAGAATTTGAAGAACTTTATGCAGATTCAGAGGTAGTTTACAAGACAGCGACAGATGTTCTCCCTGTCCAAGGAAGTATGGAACCACACCGTAGGTAGTGAGAGGTGAACTATTAATTTTCTGGATGAGTGTTGTCCACAGAAGTGTGTGAGCGAAACTTTGATTTAGAAAGTCATTACAACAGAAGTGGCAGATGAAGACACAGCAAAGTTTGCTGTGTGGACAGGAAAATCTTAAGGATATTTTCTGAAAGGTCCTGAGGGACAGCAGTTAGGATTCGTAGAGAGAAAGAAGATGTAGAAATTGTATACTTACTAAAGGAATGGACCAAACAAGGCTAAGTGGTTTCATGGATGTTTAAAAGTGAAAGTGGTGATTGCTGATAAGAATGGTAAGAGACTCAAAATAAATATAGAAGGTGGTATGATTGTCACTGTAGGAATTACTAACTTTCTAATGATTTTCCTGGAAATTGCTTCTTCTGAAAGTTGTGCAATGGTGTGGACATGATCATGACAGAAACTGAGCTTCTGAAAAGAAAATTTTTCTCTAACAGGAATTTAAAAAAAAATTATGACTTTCCATTAAGAAACACTGAGACTCAGCATTAGGAAACATCAACAAATAGTAGTAAAAATGCATTTTTCTGTCAACTCAATTGGTAGCAACTATCTCTACAGGTCACTAGAGGCCAGGACAAAAGTGAAGGAGAAAGGAATTTGCCTGCATGGCTTTCTTTCGGATAGCCTGACTTTCAGGGATCAGATTCAATGACATAACCACAATGTGAAAGTTTAAGAGATTTTAGTAGTTTAGGACTTACCTGAAATATACAGCATGCTTTTTGGTCACAATTGGAGATTAGGAAGCAAAGTCAGACAAAGTAAAAAGGACTCATGGCCCAGTTATTTTATTTGGTCCAAGGTGTCATCCAAGTAGGATTTTTTGCAGGGAGTTTTAATTGGTAGGCTTAAAGAAAGCATGCACAAGTTTCAGGAGATCACACAGTAACTGAGAAGTAACTGCTGTACAGCATGAAAGGTGAGTTGGGTCAGACAAGCAGGTGGCATCTATCTGTCCCACAGGGAATAATCACCAGAAAAAAGTCACATAAGGCCCCTAACCTCGATTAACCAGATTGATGAATGAACAAAGAAAGATGTAGAACTGGAAATTTTGTCAACAATGACTAACCTTAGCATCTGATAAGATAGTCCAATTTATACTTAGAATGGATCCTGAGGAACTATAGTATTATAAGAATTTACTTCAGAGAACATTTTCAAAATCATGAGATTGATAAGCTGGAAGATCATACCACACAAATGTTCTCATTGGAAGAAGAAGCTACCATCTATTTTTCACATCCAGAGAGAAGGGGGATCAGAATGTTGTTTCTTTCATTAGAATTATTTTTAAGTAACATTACTGAGTTATAGTAATTTAAATACAAAAAATCACAAATGTTTCTTTCATACAACTCAATAAATTTAAGCACATGTATACCCTTGTGATACCATTACCATAATCGATGATAAACCTGTTTATTACCCAAATATTCCTCTTTTTATTTGTTTTGGCTTTGTTTTTCTTTTTAATTAGAAAACTTAACATGAGATCTACATTTTTTTTTTCTTCCTCAGTGCTAAGCATCAAACCCAGGGTATTGTGCTAAGTAACTGCTCTTCCACTGCTGTGCCCACTGTTCTTTTTATTTTAAAACAGTCTTACAAAGTTCCCCAAGCTCGGGGGGAGAGAAGGCATTTACTAGGTCAGGGTATTTCATTATCTCTGAATGGAATGTTTACCTTATTTGGTGAGAATTGGAAGGGAAATAAGAAGAACTCAAAATAAACCTCCATTGTCCATACCAAGGAGTAGCAATAGCAAAGGCCCTGGAAGGAACACTTTGAAGGAACCCACCTAGCCAGCATCATGAGATCAACAGAGGGTTCATCTTTCAGGGTTAGTCAAAGCAGACATCTGGTCACAGGGGACCACTGAAAGAGCTCCACTCCCTCTAATTCTTTTCTACCTCAACATCAAAGTAGGAGTAGGAGCTCCAGTGAAGAGACTGGAGAGTCCATGAAACACAGACCACTTCAAGCCCACAGCCATACAAATGAATTGAGCTTCAGATAGAAATTCAAAGGTAGTTTGCTTGTTTTTTTTATTTTTTATTTTTTTTTATTTGTTCTAATTAGTTGTACATGACAGTAGAATGCATTTATACATTTTGATAGATCATACATAAAGGAGTTTAATTTCACATTTTTCTGATTGTACATACTATAGGATCACATCAATCATGCAGTCATATACGTACATGAGGTAATGTCTGTTTCACTCTACTATTCTTTCCACACCCATACCCCTTCCTCTCCCTTCACTCCCCTCTACCTAATAAAAAAGTAACTCTATTCTTCCCTAGCTCCCCCCACCTTTATTGTGCATTAGCATCTGCATATCAGAGAAAACATTCGGCCTTTGATTTTTTTGGGTTTGGCTTAATTCACTTAGCATGATATTCTCCAACTTCATCCATTTACCAGCAAATGCCATAATTTAAGTATTTGTTAAAGCTGAGTAATATTCCACTGTGTATATATGCCACATTTTCTTTATCCATTCATCTGTTGAAGGGTACCTAGGTTGGTTCCATGGTTTAGCTATTGTGAATTGAGCTGCTATAAACATTGATGTGACTGTGTCACCATAATATTCTGATTTTAAGTCCTTTGGGTATAAACCTAGGAGTGGAATAGCTGGATCAAATGGTGGTTCCATTTCAAGTTTTCTGAGGAATCTCCATACTGCTTTCCATAATGGTTGCACCATTTTGCATTCCCACCAGCAATGTATAAGTGTACCTTTCCCCGCATCCTCAACAACATGTATTGTTACTTGTATTCTTGGTAATTGCCATTCTGATTAGAGTAAGATGAAATCTTAGAGTCAGAGGTAGTTTTAATATAAATCAAACTAAATATTTGTCGAGAACTAACACTGTAATATTAAGTAAAATAGACTGTAAAATTAAGAAACAAGATCCATTTGTGATTAAAAGACATTTTAGTATGTGGGTGAGTTTAAGAGAAGAATCCACTTAACAGAAGACAAGAAACAAATAATGGAAAAAAATAAAACCAAGCCAGAATCATGACTCCATATTTAGAAAAAACAAACTTTAATAGTGAAATTTGTAAATCAAGTACATTTTTACTAATAACTGGTAGCATAATTTCACTTATATTTAGTTTTCCAAGTTCTCGGAGAACCTGATTTTTAGTATTTTAGCTTCAGTCTTGTTAGTATTTACTTGTTAGTAAATAAAAAATTTAAAACAATAGGAGGATTTTAATTAAATGAATC
Source organism: Sciurus carolinensis (assembly GCF_902686445.1). Classification (NCBI taxonomy): domain Eukaryota; kingdom Metazoa; phylum Chordata; class Mammalia; order Rodentia; family Sciuridae; genus Sciurus; species Sciurus carolinensis. The sequence goes on from NC_062224.1 coordinate 97,393,356, forward strand.
TCTTTTTATTCAAAGGAATTATTTCACATTGAAAATAATCACCCTTTAATTAATCTGCTTTATAACTCTACAATTTAGTACTTAGAAGTGTTTTCAATTAGCTCAAGTGTAATCTGAGTTAATGAGATAATTACATAAAATCTTTATTTCAATTTCCCTGTATAATGGTGGACACTAGCAATGTTTTTCTGTTTTCAAATGCTGTCACACTGATAAAATTTCTGTAAGACTATCAAACAACTGATTTCTTATTCTAAAATTTAGAATTGTCAAAGTTACTTTATTCAATGGTTTACTAATAAGTATTTAACCAAAATAATGAACACATTGAAAAAGCATGCAAAACTATTTTCAATGACAAATTTGCATAAGAAACTTTGATATTTTATAATAAAAATCATCCTTAATTTCTACAAACTTGATAAAAATTAAAATATTAATTCTTTTTTAATAAAACCTGCAGGGAATCATAAATCCATATTTTTAAAAGAAAAGAAGTAGCATTACTCTGCTCCCAATAATAAAAAGATCAATATTTCTTGAAAATACTTGGAATACTTCATATAACCACATTATTCCTTCATTTTCTTAGATTTCCTGATTTTCGTTTTCTTTTTTTTTTTTTAATCTGTCCAAGTGTAGACTCGTTACGCATTTGTCTACTTAAATACCTACCTACCTATCTAATCCCTATGTTCTCACCTGTGAGGCCATGCTCCAAAGAAAAGGAATGTGGCATCATTTCTGTTACATGGTTACCCAATTGCACTATGGCTATTATTTAGTCAGTCTCCTCAGCCATTCTCAATCATTGCTTGATTTTAGGGTGTCAATAGTAAGCAACTACTAATACATGTGTATTAAACACAATCCTTGTTTGAACATTTTAGAAAATTAATCTCTTTCTTGTTATCTCTGTAGAAAATTGTCAATCCTACATTTATAGTTTTGCAATCATAGGTAATTATAAAAATAATCAAATATGTGAAACTGTTAATATGTGTCAAGCACTGTACTAGGCACATTATATAAATAATTTTATTGACAATACATGTTATTATGTTATTATTGTAATCCCCATTTAACAGAAAAATAAATTGAGATGCTGAATATTTACAAAATACATCTAAATTACACTAGTAAGTAGTAATTAAACATTGAATTCAACCCACATTTTTTTCTCTGAAGAGTTTAGCATATAAATAGTTTTGCTCTACTTCTTTGTTACTTAACATGCCTGGTCTTAGTTTTCTTAGCCAGAAAGTAAATAAATTCATTCATGTGATTACTGTCTACTATGTGCTAAACTCTATTTGAGTATAGGCATAGCATTAACTAGTACCAAAACAGACCATCTGCCCTTATGCTCATTACTTCCAGCTAGAAGAGTAGTGGGGTGAAAAAAAAAAAATGAATGACAAAGGTATGTCATGTGGAAACAAGAGCTTTGAGAGCTTTGACGAAAAAGAAAGTAGGATATGGAAGGAAGTATTATAAGAAGTACTTTTTATATAACATTGGGGAGGACTCTTTGCTAAGGAGACATTTGAGAAATAGTAGCATCCTAGACACAAGATTTTTTTTTTTTTTTTTTTGGACTGGGTATTGAACCCAGAGGCACTTTACCACTGCACCACACTCCCAGCACTTTTTAGTTTTTATTCACTAAATTGCCAAGGGCTTGGATTAATTTCCAAGGCTAGTATCAAACTTGTGATCCTCCTACCTCAGCCTCCCAAACCTGGGGATTACAGGTATGGACCACCACACCTGGACCTAAAAACCAAACCAAAACAAAACAAGACCAAAAAACCAGAATGATGTTCTCAGAATAATATGTTCATCAATGTGTCCAGAGTTAAATGAGCAAGAGGGAGAATGCTAGATAATTTTAGAGTAAGGCCAGGGACTAAATAATATAAGTCTATGGAAGACATTGTCAGCAATTGTGAAACCAGGAGATTGAAACTATTCAATAATTTGAATAGAGTAAATTTAATGCAAATAGTTGTTAACAATTGCAGGGGATTATCTACTAAAGGATAGAGACCACTAAGTAATGTAATGAAATCAAACAGAGGAAGCTCTCTCAGTGCTTCCTTAGGACTCCAGGCAAAGAATTGAGGAAAGAATAAATCCAGTGGAACCACACCTTCTAGAGCTGAGATCCAGACCTGTTTGGAAAGGATGTGGCTATGGCCTTCTCAATTAAAGAGAATTTTGCCGAAGCGTTACACTGACAAAAATCAGTGAGAAGCTGCTCCCTAGGACCCTGCAAGAAACTGACAGCAGATAGGTGATGTGCACTCTTGGTCACTGTGATGGTAAATCTTGGGTCTCAACTCGATGGACTGATTGAAGTACATCTTTGAGACCTAGGCAATCATTACTTCTGGGTGTGTCTGTAAGGGTGTTTTCAGAGAAGACTGATAGGTGATTCATCAAAAATCGGCCTGAATATGGTCAGTGGCAACCCATCAGCTTGGAACCTGCGTGGAACAGAAAGAAAAAGGGGAATGTCCATGTCTCTCTAGCTCTTCCTTCTAAGAGTAGACACATTTTTTGCTGTTGCCACCCTCAGATATCACAGTCCATTTTTTTGAGCCCGTGGACTCTGGAACTTGCACGAATGACCCTTCTAGGTCTCTAAGGCCCACAGACTAGGAGCTGCATCATTACTCTGAGGCTTCTGGCTTCCCTGGCTCTCCCGCTCCCAGACAGCCTCAGAGGAAATATTTGGCTTCTTTGATTATGTGAGTCAATACAATGAATCCGTTTTATGTGAATGAATATTCTATTAGTACTGCTTTCTGGAGAATCTCAATAGAGCCAACATACACCATAAGATCAAGCTGAAGGGAACACACAGAGACTCAGAAGAGTCACTACAGCCAACATTCGAGAAACCACCACTTATTTATCTTCAGTGTATCAAAGTAGATTTTCTAGGGTTATATGGAAAAGTTATTAAAACACTTCTTTTTTCCCCAACTATTTACCTCTGGGAGATCAGAATTTTTTGTATACTTTAAACTCAACAGCATATTTGAATAGGTTAAATGGAGAATTAGAAATAATATTTGTTATGGTTAGATACACGTCTTTTGTCTTTTCTACCTGCAGAACTAATGTGCATCCTAAAATATTTACATATCTGCTGTTTCCATCCCCAATACATCCTCTGAATTACAAAATAACATAATGACTTCGAAATGGGGACAGAGAGGATGGGATCCTTTTAATCATCACAAATGTCATTCTCAATTTCCATAAGATTTTAACTACAAAAACGTATCTGAAATGTTAGTTTATTGCTTAAAGAATAATAATGAAATAAACACATGCAAATTCAATATCCAGATCAAGAAAGTCTCTTCAGAAATCTAGAAACCTCCACCTCCATTTCCACCATCACAACTTGCCTGCAACAATAGCAGTCACAGTGAAGTCGCCGCCAATTCATGATGTGCTGTTTGTTCTGTCCATGGTTTCCCTCTCTCTACTCTTGACTTTGGATAAATGCAGTTTTACTTTAACATCCAATTTGTGCCCCTTGATCTGGAATACACGCACTACTTTACTTTCTTTTTATTATTTGCTAGAAATTACAATGTTCATTTTGACTAATCAAAATTAAATAAATACAATGGAATATTATTTAGCCATAAAAAAATAAAATTAAATTGGAGAATATCATGCTAAGTGAAATAAGTCAACCCCAAAATACCAAAGGCAGAATGTTTTCCCTGATAAGTGAATGAGCATATATAATGGGGGAGGGGAGGGTAAAGGGTGAGAGAAGAATGGAGGAATTTTAGATTACATAGAGGGAAATGAGAGGGACGGGGGTATGAAAAATGATGGAATAAGGCAGACATCTTTACCCTATGTACATATATGATTACACAAATGGTACAACTCTACATCGTGCACATAGAAATGAAATGATGTATCCCATTTGCGTACAATGAATGAAAATGAAGTCTGTAAAAAATAAAAAACAAAATTTATAGTTGAAATAAAACAATATTGGTTATACTCTAAAAAAGAAAAAGAATAAAATTATGGCATTTGCAGGTAAATAGATGGAGCTGGAGAATATCTTGCTAAGTGAAATAAGCCAGTCGCGCAAAACTAAAGGCTGAATGTTTTCTCTGAGAAGTGGATGATGATACAAAACTGGGTGGTGTGGGGGTAAGAGAAGAATGGAGGAACTTTGGATTGTGTAGTGGGAAATGTGGGGATGAGGGAGGCGCCAGGAAACATAGTGGAATGAGACAGACAACATTACTCTATGTATATGTATGATTACACAAATGATGTGGATCTACGTCATGTACAACCATAGAAATAAAATTTTGTACCCCATTTGTGTACAATAAATCAAAAAGCAGTCTGTAAAAATAAAAAATAAAATTTAAAAAATTAAAAATAAAATATCTACAAATATTAAAAAATAAGCAAATAAAAAGAAAGCATGATAACATCAAAAAAATTGAATAGTAATTGACATTTTACCATTTTTCTGGAAATGTAGGGACCTCGATTCTATGACCCCTCCCATCTGTTTGCACTTACATGAACATTGCTTCTGTGTGTATATTCTATTCCCACAAGGTATTGCTGTTTTGTTTAATTTTTGTTTTTAAGATTGCCAAATTATTACTTCTGCTCTTCTCCATTCATCTGTACATCTTTGAAAACATTAATTTGTGATAATTTTTCTTTATTTTTTTCCTTTCTTAACAAATACTTTTAAAATGTTATTTTAGGTGTATCTGTTCATAAAAATTCTGTCAGGGTTTTGTTTCATTTTTGTCTGAAATATTGTTAATTTTTAAAATTTATTTTAGAAAAGTTCTTTTGATGTATTGAGAATTCTTGACTAGTGGTTCTTTTCTTACAACGTGGTAAAGCTCTGCTGACTTACAATTTTGTTGTTTTCTAGTTTTCTGCAATTGCTTACTGGAAATATCATGAAAATCTCAATTAAAATAGATCAGCACTTTTGAAAATTCTTAGCAAATAGCTCTTTAAACATGTTTCTGCTGCATTTTAATTCTAAAGTATATACATATATTTTTAAAGTATATATTTTATTAATTTTCTTCAGTGACTAAAATCTATATTTTTCATTAATTATCTTCAGGGACTAAAGCTCATAAAGCTCATACATATGTATGTGCTTTAATCACTGAAGACTAAAACTGGTTAGCTTCTTATGATATCACTTCTAATTCACTGTTGTCTTTATCCAAGTGTGTCTAATTTCATATTAATCTATTTTATCTTTTTTTCTTCCTGACATTCTAGTCTTATAATTTGTGTGATTTATTTAACCTAATTTGCCATTTTTTACAGTTTCTACTTTATTATTGAAGTTTTTGAGCTTGACTTCACTTCCTTGAACATAGTAATTAGAGTTGCCTTAACATCTTTTTCATTTCTAAAAAAATTGTGCTGTCTTCTTGCCCTGTCCTTTTTCTTCATTTTCCTTAACATCTTTGAGTATATGCCAAATGTGGTATGTGAAACAACTGGTTTTGACTGTCTTTATACATCTACTTGATGTTTTCTTCTTCACACGATTGCTATTTGCTTTTTCCAGTAGGAAAACCGTAGTCAAAATTCTAAATTTAATGCAAACTCAGAATTTGAATTTTTCTAAGACCTTCGGGTGAATAGTAGCCAGTCTTCATTTGATAGTTGGTGTAATTCTGATTCCTTTCTACTGCTTTAGTCTAACAGTAGTCTTCAGAGTACTGGCTCAGACTTGGCCCTCGTACCTCCAGAGGCCTAAGGCCCTAACTTGTGTTTTTTATCTTTTCAAAACTAGCAAATGGTAACGCAACTGTAGATGTGCCATTTGGAATAACCAGTGGTTGCAAGGACAAAGCAGGCCTCATCTCTGTAGATTACCTTTTTTCTTCTTCTAGATAACCATACAGTTCTTGACTCTGCATAGATTCTGTTGCAGTTATGGCAAATTTTAAATGATTCCCTTCAATAAATTTCACAGTCTTAAAAAATTTACATATAAAAGCTAGTTAGATTATTTTCAGATACCTTGTCTGCCATTATCAGAAGCATAATTCTGACATTTATTTACCATAAGAATGTTATTTGAAACTTCATCTCATTGTGTTTTGTCATTAACCTTGTACAATCAACCTCTAAAAATGTATCAGTAAAGACAGGATGTAAACATATACTTGATTTGTGATGGTATTTTTTCACTTGAACAAATACTTTATTTATTTGTCTTGTTCTTGAAACTTCTAATTTGTTAAAAGGATTAAAAATTATTGTAAATTGACATTACAAAGCAATGCTTTATAGGTACCTATATGGTAAAGGAGAATGTACCCTATACTGTTAATATAATATGTTTATATTTATAAACATGACCCTTTATTTTTTTCCCCTCAAGTAATGGAGGTATTGTAAAAATAGAGATGGGCACTAATATGAATAGCCACTGCTGTTTCTCATAATTATTAAATGTAGACTATGACTGTTTTAGATATCTTGGAACCACAACTCAGACTTTGATGTTATTTTCTTATTTATGAATGTACAGGAAGTAATAAATAAGTCCAGATCAGGCAAGAGATCCTCTCCTATTAGAAGAGTACTTGAAAAAGCGATCTGGTTGCAGAGATCAACACAGATATTCAATGCTTCATTTATTTTTAACACAGATATCGAATCCCTATCATGTGCCAGGCATGGTACTCATGATACAAACAATATCTTATTAAGACAAATGATTTTTATTTTTATTTTTATTATGATAAAAAACTGCAATAACAGCATTCTTCCCTTGATATTAAACTATACAACTTTTAAGAAGATGGAAATATTTGTATTAATGTGTCTGAAATTAAAAGATATTATACTAAGTGAAATAAACCAGGCACAAAAAGAAAAATGCTGCATTTGTCACTTACATGCAAAATCTAAAAACACTGAACTCATAGAAGTGGAGGGTATAATGGCAGTTATCAGAGCCTGGGTTGGGAAAAGGGAGGAAGTGATAGGGAAAAAAGAGATGTTAGTTAAAGGTAAAAAGTTTTTGTTAGGAGGAATTAAGTTTTAGTGATATATTGTGCAGCATGGTGACCACAGTTTATTATACTGTATTGTATATTTTTGGACTGCTAGAACAGTAGAATTTTTATGTTCTTACCACAAAAATTATAAATATAGAAATTGATGGCTATGTTATTTAGCTTGAATTCATTACTCCATAATGTACACATGTATCAAAATATCCAACTTAACCTTATAAATATACACAGTTATTATTTGACAATTACTTTTTTTAAGAAAATAAAATCAAGATGTATTTTAATGGTTATATCAAGATGTAGACGTTGGTGAATGAACTATCAAAATTAACACATGGTGAGTTGTAATCCAGAGATAACAGATGAAGAGACAGTTCTGAGATAAAGATTTTCAGATAGTAAAATTAAACAAAATGGCTCAACATTATGTTATCATCTTATAACATTAGTGCGGAGAGTTTATAATGAGGTGGAAAAATCAGAATGAACTGGGCAAATACAATTTATAAAATTCATAGGTGTGTTATTGTGGCCTAAATAGGCAGCTGTGTTTGTCCATAATATCTGCTAAGAAACAACTGGTGTTTGATTATATTATATGTATATTTCTTTTATAATTCTGGGAGAATTTCATCATCTTTTATTTATGAAGCAAATGAAGTGTCTTCTCAGTGTCAAACATGTCTACTATAGCTGATTGTTCATCATCATAGCTATTACATATTTAATTTTTTGAACCAAATTAAAAATATGATGTCACATGTTCATAACATTTCTGGTATATGGAGGTAGTTGAGAAAACAAGGCATGATTATATAACCAAACAAGAAATATCTATTGAAATTAACTTATCTCCTTGAGTATACTCTCTCAATACAAAAGTTTCTTCTATGTTTATGTAAAAATAGGAACAGGGATGGAATATCAGATGGTCCCAAGAAGAGTAATAAAACTTAATGAACTGTTGTCAATGATTATGAACTTGACAAGAAAGTAAGAGAGAGAGAGAGAGAGAGAGAGAGAGAGAAAGAGAGAGAAGAAAGGAAGGGTGGGAGGGAAAAAAAAGAAAGGAGGGAAGGAAAGGGAAGGTTGGAAGGAAAAGAAGAAAAGAGAAAAGGAGAGGCAGACCAGCCACATATCATATACTAATATAAGATGTGTGTATCTGCTGGTACCTTTGACCTAATTTGATAGAATAAATAATATCCTGTAATCATTAAATCTCTGATGATGACAAATCAAGTTATAACTATCAAATTTATACTAATGGCACTTACAAGTAAAATCTTTTCATTTATTTTTTTGATTTTTGATTTTTTACTTTTACAGACAGCATTTTGATTCATTGTACACAAATGGGGTACAACTTTTCATTTCTATGGTTGTACACTATGTAGATTCATACCATTCATGTAATCATACATGTGCATAGGGTAATGATGTCTGTCTCATTCCACCATCCTTCATCCCCTTTCTCCCCTCCTCCCTCTCATTTCCCTCTATGTAATCTAAGGTTCCTTCATTCTTCTCTCACCCCCCCAGCCCCCACCCCATTATATATCAGCATCCACTTATCAGGGAAACCATTCAGCCTTTGTATTTTGGAATTGGCTTATTTCACTTTGCATGATATTCTTCAGTTCCATCCATTTATCTGCAAATGCCATAATATCATTTTTCTTTATGACTGAATAACATTCCATTATGTATACATATCACAGTTTCTTTATTCATTCATCTGTCAGAGGGCATTTAGGTTGGTTCCACAATCTAGTCGTTGTGAATTGAGCTACTTATAAACATTGATGTGACTGTGTTACTGTAGTATGCTAATTTTAAGTCCTTTGGATATAAACCGAGAAGTAGGATAACTGGGTCAAAAGTTGGGTTCATTCCAAGTTTTCTGAGGATTCTCCACACTACTTTCCAGAGTGGCTGCACCAATTTGCAACTTCAACAACAATGTAAAAGTGTGGTTTTTCCCCACATCCATGCCAACATCTATTATTGTTTGTGTGTGTTTTTTTTTATTAAAATCTTTTTTATTTTTACAGACTGCATTTTGATTCGTTGTACACAAATGAGGTACAACTTTTCATTTCTATGGTTGTACCCAATGTAGATTCACAGCATTCACATAACCATACATATACATAGGGTAACACTGTTTCATTCTACTATCTTTCCATCCCCCGCTCCCTCCCACCCCCTTTTCCTCTACACCATCCAAAGTTCCTTCATTCTTCTCTTCTCCCCACCCCCACCCCCGCCCCACCGCCCCTCATTATTTATCGTCATGCACTTATCAGAGAAAACATTCAGCCTTTAGTTTTTTGGGTTTGGCCTATTTCACTTAGCATGATATTTTCCAACTTCATCCATTTACCAGCAAATGCCATAATATTATAGTTCTTTATGACTGAGTAATATTCCATTGTGTATATGTACCAAGTTTCTTTATCCATTCATCCATTGAAGGGCATCTCGGTTGGTTCCACAACCTAGCTATTGTGAATTCAGCTGCTATGAACATTGATGTAACTGCATCACTGTAGTACGCTAATTTTAAGTCCTTTGGGTATAAACTGAGGAGTGGGATAGCTGGGTCAAATGGTGGGTCCATTCCTAGTTTTCTGAGGAATCTACATATTGCTTTCCAGAGTGGCGACACCAATTTGCAACTCCACAAGCAGTGTATGAGTATGCCTTTTTCCCCACATCAATGCCAACGCTTGTTATTGCTTGTGTTCTTGATAATAGCCATTCTAATTGGAGTTAGATGAAATCTTAGGGTGGTTTTAGTTTGCATTTTTCTAATTACTAGGGACAATGAGCACTTCTTCATATTTGTTGATCACCTGTATATCTTCTTCTATAAAGTGCCTGCCCAGTTCCTTAATCCATTTATTGATTGGGTTCTTTGTATTTTGGGTATAAAGTTTTAAGTTCTTTATAAATTTTGGAGATTAATGCTCTGTCTGAAGTGTGTGTGAAAAAGATTTTCTCCCACTCTGTAGGCTCTCTTTTCACAACATTGTTTCCTGTGCTGAGAGAAAAGCTTTTTAGTTTGAATGTATCCCATTTATTGATTCTTGCATTTATTTCTTGTGCTACAGGGTCTTGTTAAGGAAGTCTGATCCTAAGCCAACATGATGGAGATTCAGGCCTAATTTTTCTTCTATTTGCTGAAGGATCTTGGGCCTAATTCCTAGATCCTTAAACCATTGAGTTGAGTTTTGAACAGGGTGAGAGATAGGGGTTTAATTTCATTTTACTGCATATGGATTTCCAGTTTTCCCAGCACCATTTGTTGAAGAGGCTGTCTTTCCTCCATTGTATGTTTTTGGCTCCTTTGTCTAGTATGATGTAACTGTATTTTTGTGGGTTTGTCTATGTGTCTTCTATTCTGTACCATTGATCTGCCTGTCTATTTTGGTGCCATGTCTATTTTGGTACCATGATGTTTTTGTTACTATTGCTCTGTAGCATAGTTTAAGTTCTTACATTGTGACATCTTGCTTCACTTTTTCTGCTCAGGATTGTTTTGGCTATTCAAGGTCTCTTATTCTTCCAGATGAAGTTCATGATTGTTTTCTCTATTTCTATGAGGAATGTTATTGGGATTTTAATTGGAATTACATTGAATCTGTATAGCGCCTTTGGTAGAATGGCCATTTTGACAATATTAATTCTGCCTATCCAAGAATAGGAGATCTCTCCATCTTCTAAGGTTTTCTTCAATTTCTTTCTTTAGCGTTCTGTAGTTTTCACTGTAGAAGTTTTTCCTCTCTTTTGTTAGATTGATTCCCGTTTTTGTTTTTTTTTTTTTTTTCTTTGAGGCTTTTGTGAATGGAGTGGTTTTCTCAATTTCTTTTTCAGAGGATTCATCACTTATGAATAGAAATGCATTAGATTTGTGCATATTGATTTTATATCCTGCTACTTTGCTGAATTCATTTATTAGTTCTAGAAGTTTTCTAAGTGGAGTTTGTCGGATCCTCTAAATATAGAATGATGTCATCAGCAGATAGTGACAACTTGAGTTCTTCTTTTCCTATTTGTTTCCCTTTAATTTCTTTGGTTTGTCTAATTGCTCTGGCTAGTGTTTCAAGGATGATGTTGAATAGAAGTGGTGAAAGAGGGCATCCCTGCCTTGTTCCAACTTTGGAGGGAATGATTTCAGTTTTTCTCCATTTAGAATGATGTTGGCCTTGGGCTTAGCATGGGTAGCCTTTACAATATTGAGGTATGTTCCTACTATCCCAATTTTTTCTACTGTTTTAAGCATGTAGGGGTGCTGTATTTTATCAAACACTTTCTTGCCATCTATTGAAATAATCATATGATTTTTAACTTAAGCAAAATCTTAATTGAAAAAAATTTCAAATTCTTGGAAGATTTATCTTACCCATGACAAAGCAAGTCATTGTGATATGTTTCTAGCCATCCAATTAACTATTTGACCTAAGAATATTTTATGGATAACTATTTGATTTCTAATGAAATAAATGAAGATGGCAGCTTATACTGTATAGTTACAGTTTTATTTCTTAAAATTTAATCAATCCTCAATCATCAAATTCCAGAGTTTCTGCTTTTGATTCAGTGATGTGGAACCAAATTTAAGTAAAATAGTAATGATTTCATGTCCCCTGGTCCTTTTTTTTCAGAATTAGAAAAACAATAATACATTTTACCTTTGTTGGTTATTATGGAATATTTTCTGCAACAGCATCTAATATTTAAGTTTTTAGTAAATACAGACAATGAATACTTGTATTTTAAATAAATAAGATTATCTTGTTTTAAAAATCATATAAGTGGGAAAGAAGGAATGCCATTGTTAAAACAAACACCAACAAGCAATGACAAAATCAGATTCCTACCTTCCATGATAGAGTCCTAGAGCCTGACAAGATCTACTAGGAAGCCAAGCAACTTTCTCAATAAATATCAAGGTTGTAACTGGTCTGTACCACCCAGAGTTCCCTGGCAATACTTATTTGCCTTGATCCTAGTTGTCATACACTTCTCTGAAGAAACTGGAAGATGCAAAACTGGTCTGGACAAACTTAGAATCCATGACTTCTCAAGGATCTGCTTTGCTGTTTTATCTTGCCTATGACAATCTGTCTGGTGGTCATTATAACAGCAGTTCACTACTAGTACAAACAAGAGTACAATAAGTACATTTTGTTGAACATTTCATCACAAACATCAAAAAGTCCTGTGATACCAGTGACTTAATTCTATACTTGACCACCATGAGAATCAGATCAACATCCTCATTTCTCATCTAAACTATTACTAGCCCCATAGGATCCATTGTCATAGAGAGTCCATTTTTTACAATCTTTAGTAATATTTTATCTGTTAAGAAGAGCATGGAGCCTGGGTCAATTCGTATACTAGTAGGCTTGTTGACTGGGTAGCCCAGTTACTAAGAATAACTGAAGAACTCTTACAATCTATTTCACAAGAATAACAAGTTCTGTGTGAAGAAGAAAATGATAGAACAGAACACATTGGAGCAGATACATTTCCTCCAGAAGAACCTTCACTACCAGATCTTGCAGATCTTTCTGATTGGAATTAATGCTTTCACTACAAGAAGACGAAGAGCTAATCCTTGATATAGATCAAGTGATGTTAGATGTAGATGTGCTACATGAAGAAGTACTCTCTTATATAAACAGTGGTTTAAGAAGTGAATAAGACCCAGTTCAACATCACCAATATGTGATAACTGATCACTGATCTTTTTCTTTTTCAAATATATTCTGATTTTTTCTAGACATTAGCAATAAAAAAATAAAAATAATGTAAATTTTAAGCATCATTAGCCATCTGATCTATAGTTAGAGAACTTGAACAAGAGAAAGTATAATTGGGATACTCTCAGAAATGTATATTTAATTAGCTGATTTCAAGAACTTTGGATTTTTATCCCAGAGATTAATATACAAACAGTGCTTCAGTATAAAAGCAGTTTTATATTTTGAACAAGGTTTCAATATTAGAAAACTCTTTTCAACTGTAAAGTGATCTGCACAAGTGTTTTTTGTTTCCTTGAATATTTTTCTCTCTCACTTGGTTAAGTGTTTAAAATATTGTGCTTATTTTTCTGAATTTTTTTCACAGAAAAAAATACTGGGGACAGAGTTTTACATAACAAAATAAGGCAATTTAACCACAGATAGGTTTTGAACTTAATTCTACAGTACATGTTTCACATCAAATGTCTGTGTATTAATGGTAGGCCATTTCACATACAGGTGGCAGAGCAAGTTTGAGGACCATTGAACACAGCTAATTTTGTTAATGCATCACAATTACAGAAACACCTGTGCTAAATAACCTTGTCCTATTTCCATGAAAATGAATAGTGTTCAATAACTCTCACAAGATCTTATTTCATGCTGATTCAGATATTCTCTAGGTATTTTTCTGTGACAATGCTTCAACAACAACATAGCGTGTTTTCAAAAGGCAAAACACAGGTCTTTTTTTTTTTCCACATTTGTATTTGGATACTAGCTTCTTCACTTTTATTTTATAAAGGAAGTAATTTAGCTTAATGCTATCATCATAAATACTCTATTTTTTTTCAGTGAAGGGCAAAAGGATATAATTTGTTTTCAAACATCAATTCAAATATGGTCACTCTGCTTATATAGGAGTTATGCACTGTTAAATTGCACATAACAGACCATCAGCGACTAGGAATGACTTGAATCACAACTTCCTGTTTTAATGCTCCAGAAGTAACTCATGTCTGATGATGTGTTAAAGAACCAAAGTTTTAAGTTGGGAGCGAGATGTTAGAATTTGATTTACCTTTTCACCAGGATGGTGATTTATATTTGTGCTTCTGAAATCTTTATCTACTTCATTTTATTGCAAACACAAGACAAAAAGCATCTAATCTCCAAGAGATCTTTGTTTGAAACTAATAATACTATGTGATATTTAATATTAAGAATTACTTATAAACAGTCAAATGGGGGGTGGGCAGAGTTAATATAAGATGCCTTAGATATGGATATATAGAGACATGGTGATTAAATCTAGTAAATGTCCAATCCATTAAATTTATTGAAGAAAAGATTATATATGAGAATGTCATGATAGTATTTATCAACAAACTCAAACAATGAAGAACATGAAATTATCTGTACCACTCTTTTTAACAGATGTGGAAAGCCTTGGCAATATGTTCTGAGTATACCAATTTGTATGCCTGACTTCTAGAAGGTTCTCAAACATATTTAACCAACTATCTGACAGAATGAATGAATGTGTGCTGTAAGCAAACCCCTCTCAGGCATGAAGGAAATTACTTTCTATATGAGAATATCAAATCCTCATTTTGCTTGCAAAATACAAAGTTTTCAATTTGATTGAGCAAAATACAATTTTTGCTTAATTTCTACATTTATCTTATGTTCTGGTACAGACATTAGCTTGTAAATACATTATAATTATCTGTAATATACAGTAAGATATCCACAAATATTCAAAGATTTGAAAATAGGGTACAAAACAAAAAAAGATGGGAAAATATTAAATTATCACAGTAGAGAATGTACTTATAACCTGTTTGTAACCTGAAATTTAACTGCTAATTTATTAAAAGCAATAATTGTCATCCATAAATTAATAATTCATGGAAAATTCATCTCTAAGTGTTAATACATGTAAATCTTTGAGTTCTACAACATTAAAATAAGAAAACATTTAGATTTAATATATATATTTTTTCTTTTTTTAAATTTTTTTTCTTTTTTGCAGATGGCATTTTGATTCATTGTACACAAATGGAGTAAATCATTTCATTTTTGTGGTCATGCACAATGGTAGATTCATACTATTCATATAATCATACATGTACACAGAGTAATGGTGTCTGTTTCCTTCCACAATTTTTCATAGCCCTCTCCCTCTCACTTCCCTCTTTTTAATATATATTTTTATAAATAGATATTTAACACTAAGTTTACAGAATTGTATTTTCTACAAATTCTTCTCACTCTAAGAATGAAGTTACCTAAAGACTAAATGATAAGAGCAACTATGATGTTTTATTTTTATTAGTAAATCTTACATTTACGTGAGGTAATTAAATCAAATTGAATTAATTAAACTTGATGAATTAAATTTACTTTATAAGCCTACCAGTTTATCACCTTTATTAAAATAACATTCACTCTTCTACCATGATTATGTTTGAGCCAAAATCTTAAATTTGGAAAAACATATCCATTCTAAAATCAGGGATCCTATGCTCAATGCCAAATGTAAACTCCACTTTCTTTTTCCTCGAAGAATGAACCTCCTGGAAAAATCTTTAAATTATATGGTAAAATGCACTTGAGAGAAATGTGACATTTTAGTCAATAGCTGGTGAGAAAAAACAATTTGACAGCATTGGCACTAATAATCAGAGACTGTAAGAGACTTCAGTACTAAAAATTAGCTGGTTTGCCAACACAGAGAATTCTTGGAAATGGGAATTTACTAACCATCAGGCTTTTTTGCTATTGATTTTTTAGAAACCAATGTTATTTAAAATTAAAATATTATTAAAGCCTTTCTTTTCAACTTCTGCTCTTCTAATTGGTATATTTTTCTTTCCTCTCCCTCTCTAATATTTTTCTACAATTAATTATTCCACCAATTACCTTTCGTTTTTTTTTTCCACTATTTTTCTTTTTCTGCAAGAAACTTTTCATTATCCTGATAATATCATTTCCATTGTCACCAAACTCTGAATCCTGTTTCCTGTCATCTACTTTATGCTTTTGCAATGAGGTATCATGGGATTTTTATCCTATTATCTTATTCACACTACAGTAATTTCAACTTGATTAGATTTGTTTTCTTGGTTAGATTTTGTTTTCAATTTTAAGCATGATAAAGCAAATGTGCTCCTTTTACCAATGCTTTCCTTCTCAAGAAATGGCTTCTTGTTGGACTATGATACATCAAAAATCATATAGAGTTGTCTTCCAATAGCCATGGTGGATTGATTCCAGGTCTCCCCTCAGACACCAAAACCTGCATGCATTCAAGTCCCTAATATAAAGTGGCATAGGGTTTGCATATAATCTATGCAGTTGCCTGTATATTTCAACCAATCACTAGATTACTTATAACTAATGCAAAGTAAATTCTATGTAAATAATTGTTATACTTAGCTGCTTAGGAAATAATGACAAGATAAAGAAGACTGCAAATGCTTAGTAAAAAAAATTTTAAGGAATATTTTTAATCTGTGTTTGGTTAAATCTGAGGATACAGAACCAGAGATACAGAGGGCTGATTGTATCAGTTTTAGCACTTTATACTCAAAGCTTTCTTATTCAGTGTTGACACAGAAAATATGCTTAAAAAATACTTCTAACAAAATTTTTATCAATCTTTTCTTTGAAATAGCAATTACTTTTCTTTTTTACCAGAACATATATTCTCTTCTGTTGTATTGAGACAGTCTACTTGTCAAATCTTACTTCTTTCCATGCCCCATCAATTTCTTACACTACAATCATTAAAAGCTACTTAGAGTCCTATGACATTGTCATGCTCTTTTATAATGATTAACACAAAAGTAATATAGGACATTATGTCAGATACAGAATTCCTTATTTCCTGAAACACACACACACACACACACACACACACACACACACACATCAGAATGCACATATCTGGGTTGAATAAGGAGCCCCAGAAAGTAAAGGCTCCCTACATCCACAGACTGTTAATTTATTTTGAACCAGTTCTATGAAGATCCACTTAGTTTAGATGAGGTCATATTGTCTTAAGATGGATTCTAAGTGGAATGACCATTGTCCTTATAAGAAAGTCAGGTGAACACAGACACCTTGGGAAGCAGGTCATGTGACAAGGTAGGTAGAACTTGGAGTATGTAGACTTGTGCTGCCTAAAGTCAGGAAATGTCAAAATGTCAAAGACTGCTGGAAAACAAAAGTTAAGCAGTTGTGTTTTTTTTTGGTTGTTTTTTTGTTTTTTTTTCATTTGTTTGTTATTTTTCCTGAGAACCTCCAGAAAAAATCAATCATGCCAATGCCTTGCTCTGCGGCTTCTGACCTGCTGAACTATGACAGGATAACTATTATATAAGCCACCCAGATTGTGCTCATCTGTTATTAGGAAACTAATAAAGCATACTACAAGGAAAAAAAAATGCAAATAAATTGTAGTATCTTTAAAATACTACTTTGATAATAAATGAATATACTTCTAAGGTTTATATACAGAACAGATAACATAGATCTGGACATATATAGATCCATGGCATGAGCTATATTATGTGATGAGTTTTATGGACTTGCTAAAAGAGTTAAGTTTTCCTTTACAGAACTTTAGGACTGAAGTTATGAGCCTTGAAACTGTTAACATATTTAACTCTTTTTACTTGATATTTATTATTTATTGAATACTAAGATTCTTACTTCTTTATCTATACAGATTATGTTTTGTCTTTTACTAATACAATTTTACTGCAACATGCATTTTATGTTCTTTGTGTTTTTAATGTAAATTGTTTCTTAAATGTAAACATCTTTACATTAATTATATGCAAAAGATAGCTAGTGATATCTTCATAACAGCTTCCTCAGTTTAACCAATAATATTTACAAATCTCATTTATACAGTCTCTAAAGTGATCATTTTCTACATAAAGTTTGTTCAAAAATTTTTGTTTGACATCATAAATAATATGCAATGCAGATCTTTCTCCTTTTTGCCTCATTCATTTACCATTTACTTTTTAAAATGTTTAAAAATCAATCAAAACAAAATCCTATCATGTGCCAGGTACTGTAGATGGAAGAGGAGATTTACTGAATAAGGCTAACAAGTTCATTGTTATCTATAAGATTCTATTTTAGACATTTTTGCAATGAATTACTGCAATGTTTACAAATACTATTGAATTGTATTCATATGAGTGTTTATATTTTAGAATGAAGAAAATCAAAGAAGGAAAAAGCACAATTGAATGCAGTGATTTGATATTTCCATAGGTGTTTTAAAATACCTTGAGCAAAACATGATACCTTTAGCAATTCCTCATCTATTGTAAATTACTTATTTTTCTAATCTGCACAAGAAGGGTCCTCTTATTGCTTTTTTTGACAGAGTCTCTGCCTTAGGTAATTCTTCTTAAACACGATAGGGCCATGGAAAATTATCTCCTAAATCTCTACCCATTCACATAAACACAGATACACTGGTTCCTAGACATAGAAGAACAGAGAGAAGATTTTTCCATTAGGAGGCTGAAAAAAAGAGGCACAACATCCTTGACTAATGTTCTAGACATAGACAGCCACAGGTCTTGACAAATAATCATGGTAGAAATGATTATACCATTATTTCAGGAGTTAAAAAAAGGAATAATTATAACTGACTCTTCGTTCTTGGAATACGTGGTTGCTAATAACAAAATAAAACTCAAAAAATAAATCATGTCAAATTTGACTTCATCCTAGTGGAAAATTCTCAAAAGATGTTCTGCTAAAATTCTCAGATATTTAATAAATGGGTCAACGGTATATGCTTCTTCTCAGATAGGTTTAGAAACATTGTTTGTGGATTTTTTTGCTTGCTTGTTTTTCTTTTGTTTCTTTGCTTTTTTAAAGTTTATAAAATATATAAGGTTATTGCTACAACATAATGGTTTGAAATGCATATACTTTATGGAATAAATTGAGCTACTTAGTACATACACACATGCACACATATATATACATATACATACATACACATATATATACATGTGTATATATGTTCTTTTTGTTATATAAACACAAAATTTGCTTCTATCAGATTTCAAGAATACAATATATGGTTATTGACTATGGTGATCACATGGTACAATAGGTCTCTTGAACTGACTCCTCCTAACTGAAATACTGCATCCTTTGGTCAGGGTCGCTTCAACTCCCTCCTCCCGTCCTCCCACATTGACCCTTAGCCCCTAGTAATCATTATTTCACTGTCTTTGAGTTCAACTTCTTCAGATTAGACATATAAAAATGAGATTGTATGTTTTTTTCTGTGTTTGACTTATTTTCAATTTACATCCTTCATTTGTATTGTCAGAAATGATGATATTTTGTTCCTTATGAAGCTGATGAGTAATTAATTGTGTATGTCTATCACATATCCATTCCTGTTGGTCACTTAGGATTTTTTTCCCATGATTTAGTTATTGCAAATAATGTTTCAATGAATCTAAGAGATATCTTAGATATAATGATTTCATTTTCTTTGGACATTTATACCCAGTTGTGGGACGGATCTTATGATTTAGTTCTAGTTTAAATTTTTTGAACAACCTCATGCTGTTTCCCATAATGGTTATACTAATTTACAATCTTACCAACTCTGTGCAAGGTTTTCCTTTCCTCTACAACCTTACCAGCATTTGCTATCATTTTTTTTTTCTAAAATAGCCATTCTGACTGGAGGGATGTGATATCCCGTGTGTTTTTGCTTGGTATCTTCCTGATGATCAGTGATGTTCAGCCCTTCTTTATTTACCTGTTGACCATTTGTATGTCATTTTTTGTGATATGTCTATTTGGGTCCTCTGCTCATTTTTTTAATCAGGTGATTTGTTTTCTTATTGAGTTGTTTGAGTTTCTCATACATTTTAGACATTAATGACTTTGATATTTTATATATAAAATTAATGGACTTCATTGTTCCATATTGTAGGTGCACACAACACAACTTGGTCAATTTAATTACCAGTACTTCCCCTTTAACTACCTCCTCCCTCCTCTACTGTACTCATCTCCCTTCTATTTTCATGATAGCACTGCCCACTTTTTTTTTTTTTTCCTTTTTTTCTCTGTAGTTTCACATAAGAGAAAAAATAGATGACCCTTGACTTTTTGTGTCTGGCTTACTTTGCTCTCAATTCCATTCATTTTTCTGAAAATGACACAATTTCTTTTTTCTTTGTGTCTAAATAAAACTCCACTGTAAGTGTGTGTGTGTGTGTGTGTGTGTGTGTGTGTGTGTATACTTATCTCCATTTCTTTTATCCATTCATCTGTTGATAGATAAATAGACTGGTTCCACAATTTTGCTATTGAAAGTGATGGTTTAAGCTTTTTAGGTTAATATAAGTCCACTTGCCTGTCTTAAGATATTTTGCCTGTGTTTTGGAGGGTATTATCCAAAAATCATTGGCACAACCAGTATCATGACTTGCAGTTAAATTTTTAATCCATACTGAGTTGCTTTTTGTGTATAGTACGGGATAATTTCCCAACTTCATTCTTCTGTGTGTAAATATTGTTGGAACGTAATTAGGTTTACTAATATTTGATTGACTATTCAGATTCTGTGTGAACAACCTCTCTTTTCTAAAGATCTACTCTCTTTATGGGATCCGGACATGGTAAGTCCATCTCCTAACTGTGCCCTTTTTCCTCCAGTATTTCATCTGAGGATCCTAAAACATACAACCCACGGCTGCCTGTATCTGCTCATGACAATACAGAAGATGGCTATTGAAGCTTATATCTAGAGGTGATATAAGAGAGAAATAAAAAATGAACCTCATTTGAATATAAAACAAGCAAACAAGAATAACAATTCAGACTATACTTTTCTCTTCCTTTTTTATCTGCAAAAATCACGAGAAAGATGGCCTGTGCTTTCCAAAGCAAAGTGACATACTCTCTATTCCATTTATTCAGTACAAGAAACTCAGTCTAATCTGCTGTTGGCAAAATGTCAAAAAATAAGCAAATGTTGACTGAATCTTTTATTTACACTGCTTGTAAAAATAGCATTATGGAGCCAGACAGTTGTGTTACCCACCTGCCACTCTTCCTTTTCTCTATCATTATTTTTGAAAAGTCATGCTTCAAAATGCATTCTTACGATAATGAATCCTCTTGTATGTGCTGTTAAGTATATTTATATAAACTGAACTCAAATTTTAGGGCTTTTCATATTGTGTTTGAAAAAAGGAGTAAGGATCATTGCTCATTTTTCTTTCTAAACACAATAATTCTAAGCTGCTTGATTCTAAGACACTTATCCTCTTCAAATGCACACTTCATCAATTTCCATGAAAAGCAACCATTAAAACGTCATGCATATGGAATATTATTGCTAAAAGAAAGGATTCTGAAGGAAAAAGAAGTATCTGAATAATATCAGGCATATTTATGTTAGTGAAAGTACATAATCACTATATGCTACTTAACAAGTACTTTGCTTAAATATAACCAGTCAGGGTTAATTAAGGTATCATCTCATGTAAAGCATTTGTTTACCATTATAATTACAAAATTTCAGCACTTCAAATTACAATGACTTTCATAAGCATAGCACTTTTTAAAAAGATACAGTGATTTTTATAAATGAAGTAAATATGCCTTCCTAGCAATTGTAAAAAAAGTAGAGAAAAGATAATTTTACAAGATTTTTAAATATGTTTCTCTTTAGTTAAAATGTATGCTACTGTATTTACATTTATTGTTAATTCCATGTCCTTGAACAAATGGTAAAGTGATTTTAATAAGAATTACAGACATTACTTTTAATGGCTTTAATGAATAAGTAAATACTCTTTAAATTTCTACTTCATTGGGGATCTCACTTTCAAAACTCTGAGTTTCATGTTCTATTCTCTTGTATTCACTCTCCTTTATTCTCACAGTTATCCTAGTTCTACAGACACAGTGAACATAATTCTATCTGAGGCTCCTTGTAGAGACTGGTTCTGACCAGCTTACCTCTGATATCTGCTGTAGAATTCCCTCAGCACCCTTTGTTGCCCAAGGGTTATTTACACTTTGAGATGTTGTTAGTCCAACTTTATTTTAAAGTGAAAGAGAAAGATCTCCATATCTGCCAATATTGGTATTCTCACATATCATCCCACTTGTATTAGGGTTCTCTAGAGGAACAGAATCAACAGGAAGTATGATTATAAAAGGGAATTTATTAGATTGGCTTACACAACCAGAAGTTGGATAGCCCACCATGGCCCTCTGCAGCTGGAGAGCTGGAAGAACCAGCAGCTGCGCAGTCCAAGAGACGGAAGCTGCAGCACAAGAGGGATCAACAGTGCTACCCTCGTCTGAGATTGAAGGCTTCTGGAAACTACCTGGAGAATCACTGGCAGCGTCCACTACAGAAGAGTGAAGAAGCGAAAGTTCCATATCCTCAGAAGAGGGAAGCAGCCATCAAGCTCCTGTTCAAGAAGAGCTGAGCTTGCATCTGCATCTGCTTCCTTGTTCTTCCAATTTTTATTTCATCTAAGCCACCATCCTATTGGGTGGTGCTGCCCATGCTTAGGGAGGGTTTGCACTTTAGTTCACTATCCCACATTCCAATCATTCCTAAACACACTCTCAATGACACACCCAGAGGCCTCTTAATGATGGGCATCTCTATCCAATCAGGTTGATGATTCAAATTAACCATTAACACCACCTTTTAGCATCATAGGACTTAGTATGCATTTTATTTATCATGTATCCCATGTATTCATATATATTTGCTGACTTTCTATCTTCCCATATAAGAACATGAGATTCTGCAGGGCAAATTTTTGTTTTGTCTTGTTATTTTAACATTGTCTCCCAGCATCCAGAATATTTTCTATGCATATTTTTGCTTAAAAACTTCACACACACACACACACACACACACACACCAACACATATACCTGTCTATTGAATAATGAGTAACTATTCCTGACTTTGCTTGTCAGGTATTCTTGAACACTCTGACTTCTACTCAAAATGCTTTGTCAAACCAGTAGACATCTCCAGAATTTGAGAAGAGCTCATTCTTCCCAAGGTATGTGGGAGTTATGAAGCTACCAAATTTTCATTGTGTTCTAAAATACACAGAATTATTTCCCAGTCCATGTTAGGGCAGTTCAAGGTGACCGGATGGGGACAGGGTATCAGGCAGCCCGCACAAGCGCAAGGGAACAACCAATCAGGCACATCCTAATGGTGCCTCACAATCACCTGATGGTCAGCAGAGCCCCTGGCCCAGTTGCCTGAAGGTCAGTGGAATCCCTCAGTCCAATCACCTGATGGTCAGCGAAGTCCCCAGCCAATCCCAGAAGGTCAAGAGGTCCTCAAATTTTCCCTGCCTACCCTGGACTACAAAGGTGCCACCCAGCCAGGACCAGCGGGCCCTCACCCTGGTGTACCGGGGAACCTCACCCGAGAGCTGTCCCAATAAAGTTCTTTTTAAATTATATCTGGCCTTTCTGTTCTTTGGTTACTTCCATTTGATCTTACAGTCCAAACCAACAGATCACTCAGCCACTGTGATTCATGTGCTCTAAATTGAAGTTTCCCTCTTTGGATACTATTGTCTAACAAATATTTGAAGTTCACATATAATGAGCCACGTATAAAATTGTAGAGAATCCTTTGTGTTGTTTCAGGAAGCTCTATAAGATTTGGGGGAATTCGAAGATGTGCATTGTAGCTTTGTATTACTAGACCTAATAAAACTTTTAGTAAATAGTAGACATTTGATAGATTATTTTTGAGGAAAAAATAAAGCTTAAAACAAAATCAACTTCTTGCTGGGTACAGTGGTACATAATGGTAACCCCAGAGACCTCAAAGACTGAGGTCAGAAGATCTCAAGTTAGATGCACCAACTTAGCAAGACACTGTGTCCAAATTAAAAATAAAAAGGGCCAGGGATGTAGTTCAGTGGTAGACTGTCCCTACATTCAATTACTAGTACTGAAAAAAAAAAAAATGCAATATTTTAAGGAATCTGACACTCATAGAATTATACTAACTTAAAATTTTACCACTTATCGGAAAACAAAACATATATAAAACTGTGAATATTTAACTGTGATGTAGTCATGCATTAGCAAAATTAATCAAACAATTACTTTTTAGAATGTTAGTTGAGTGACCCATTTTCTACATTTTCCATATGATGTTATGTATTATTTTTACTATTTATCCAAAAAAGCCTTTTTAATCAACTTACTTTGATTTAGATGTGAAATCACAGACTTTTATAAAAATGACTCTTACCTATTAGTAAATTAGTAATAAAAATAAATCCTGACATTCATTAAACATCTGACAAAACCAGCAAAATAGAGTGAACTAAATGCAAGTAATTTACAATAATTTATTTCCTTAAGTCAGATATTCTTTATTTGTATAAAGTATTATTTCAATCAAGAATAAAACAAAATAAATGTATATCATACATGTATAAGAAAGATTTACTACAACTAAATGCAAACACTAAATCTAGTTGAATACTGGTTTTTGGTATTTGATTTGAAGTTTAATCTACAAATAAAAATGAAATAAGCAAGACAAGAGAAAATTAAGAACATTTCATAATAGAATAGCAGAATTCAGATCTGTGAAATAGATGTGAAGACATAATGTAAGAAATTCTCAAAACAAATTGAAAACGTAAGGTAAAACATGAACCATGAATAGGTCACAGAAAATCACTTACTTCGCATCTTTTAAGATCACAATTGAAAGCTCATCATAACACCTAAACCTGTCTTAATCTTCATATGGAACCCAGTATATTTCCTATTTTATGAAACATTAATAAGTTTTTTTGGAAATAAAGGACTCAAATTGGAGGACAAATTTTATATTTATATATGACTTGGACTTTTTACTGAGAAAAATCAATTTTATCTCTTTTCGTTCTTTGTAGATTATAGGAACATATTTTGTTAGATGACAAAACATTTCCATGAAAATATTTATAAGAAATATACACAAATTAAAACCCACATTTCTTTTAGGTCCATTGATAGAGACATATAATCTAGAGGAGAGTACTGTCTACAAATATTTTCCATAACCAAACACATGACAATCTTCTGAGCCATATTCACATTATAAAGTGTAGAAAATCTTGAAAAAGTCATATTTTAATGCAACTATTAAAATTATTAAATATATATATAAAGTAAAAGTAAATTACTTAAATCATTAACAGTAAAATGATCAATGCAGGAGAAATAGATTTATGTAAATTAAAATAAAAATAGTTTCTTAATTCTAATTAAGATCTTCTTCTGCACTAAAATGGCTTTTAGTTCTTTACCTAAAAAAACTGAAATCTGCTGCCTCTTAGATAAACCAATTTTTAAAAGCATTAATTTGGAGATAAACTTTAAGAAGAAAATGTTTAAGAATTATCAATAAATTGGCATTTGAATTTGAATATGCAAAAGTTTAAAGTAAAAACAACCATGAGAAATGTCCAAGCATGAAGATATTTTAAATAGTGATACTCAATTTCTACATGTTAAATGGAAGTCATTGAAAACCATCAGTTCACATTAAAAAACAGTATAATTGTAGTACAAAATATATACCTAATTATGCAGATTATGTTGGATGGTAAGGTTAAGCTTTTGGAAGTTGATGACTACTACCACTTTTCAGCCCTTTCTTCCATAAAATGAATCTTTAAACACAGAGCATATTTTTGCATATATGTATGGACATCATCATGAAAAAATGGGTAGCAATTAAAGTTTAAGAATCTAGACTTTATTTGTAATTAAAAACAATATGTTTAATAAAATAAAAAGGTACGTCTGGTTTTTATTTTTATATATCCTTTTAAATAGTTACATTTTTAAGATTCAAATAATGTTCCTAAAGCCAAGAAGTTTGCCTGTTTATCTCAAATGACTGACTTGGAATTTGGTGGCATGGGATAAATCTATGACTTAAGCACTACTAAATTTAGTTGTGATTATCAGATTCTTGTTTAATGTTAAGTCTGTATGCCTTCAATTTAGTTGAGGCAATACAAGTAAACTTTCATCATCAATATTTGAGACTATTCTACTTAAATTTTATTAATAAAAATTATTATGTGTGGAAGGTATATTTGATTTACTTTCCAAGGTTTTTTAAACCAGTCTTAGGGTGTTAGGCATAGTTTTTCACTTCCTCTTACTCCAAACATTTTGAAAGCAGCAATTGCCTTTGTGTGCTAGAACAACTAATATTAGTAGCACAATTAATAAGTGCTATAAAATGAAAGAATCATGAAAATCTCTTTGTATAAGACTAAAAGTAGTGATGGTGTGTATCCAGAATATAAATTAGATCATGAAGCTCCACTAGGTTTAGATGCCAAATATACCACATACAAAGAAAGTTAAGAAATTTAGGTTATCCACTTTGGGTCTTGATTTCTTGTTTAGCCATGTAAGAATAATAACTTTCAAACAGGAATGTCATAGTTAAGTTGGTTAGTTTGAAAGGATTTACACAGTATCCTTTATAGCCTCTTTAGTTTTCAATATGTTTTTCATTTTCCTTTACTTCTTTATTTTTACTTTACATCATAAGGTTTGTTAGACTTTGGATATTAAGAAGTTTGATAATAATCCTTTGAGTTTCTTCTGCATGATATTAAATAGAGTTATTCTCAAAATGTATTAGCATTTGAGGAATAATGAATTTTGATCTTGGACACTGATCAAGGAGTGACTGGTTGTCAAAGATAGAGGCAGAGATAAAACATCAGGCATGGAGAACACAGACAGGTATATTGGAACTTCTAGGCTAGAATAAGATATAGTTGCAACACACAGAGAAATTCTCATTTAACATATAAACCAGGCAGCTAGTCTCTCACAAAAATTATTGGAATGAGGCAGAGCTTTTTTTTAGAAACTATTGATAATGATTTATTTTTTTAATGTGAACTTTGAGCAGTTTTGTAAGACAAGACTAATGACTTGCTGGAATTAGCTAGGGCTTTTAATCAAACTGTAGATATTCCAGAAGGCTGTTTTGATACTTATAGATGATGAGCAGAATCTCGATCAAGAATCCAGGCAATTCCTTCAGCTACAAAAGGTAAAAACTTAACATGTTTATACATGATTAATTTCTACTTCCAGAGCTTTCTCTGTTTAACTTTGTTATTTCTAAATCTATGCAGGGATAGAGATAGCTTTCCCTTAAAATTCTTATCAATATGTTTGAGGGTGGATTCTAATTGTCCTTATTATTACCAAATGCAGCAATGACAGATCAACCAATGTCCTCTTCTCCTGGATTTCTAAAATGAAGGTTCCTGACTTCATTTGGTAAAATTATCAGCATAAATAGCCTTTCCCAATCTATTTTTTTTTTTTATTTTTCTTTTTTCATTCTTGAGTGGTGATGGAGATCCAACCCAGGGCTTTGTGCATGCTAGACAAGCATTCTGCTACTGAGCCATAATTCCTAGCCCATATTTTCCTTTTCCTGCTTGAAAACCTCCTTTAACAGATTCATGCATCTGTTATTTCAAACTATTTTTGTAGTATAACTTTTAATTCTTCCAGTTTTTTCCAGATAAATATATCTAAAAGAATAAGATCAGCATAATAAAGAAATATCTGCACACTCATGTTTATTTTTGCATTATTTACAGTAGCCAGGATATAGACTCAAAGTAGATGCTTAGTATTATGGTTTTAATCTTTAGGCAATGTAGAAATACTCAGAGATGAAATGATTAGATAATGCAAACTGTGACCTCATTAGTGGAATAATCCTTTTGATAGAATAATAATTTGAATGAACTCAGTGGGTGGTAACTTTCAGCAGGTGGGTGTGTCTAAAGGAAGTAGGTCACTGGAAGTGAGGCCTAAACACTCCATGTTTTTTTCTCTCTCTGTATATATATATATATATATATGCTTCCTGGCTGCTGTGAGCTAAGAAGCATTCTCTAGCAAGTCCATTCTGTCATAATAGTCTACCTTATCTTATGCCCAGAGTAATGTAGCTGACCGACCATGTATGAAGACCTCAGACATGAGCCCCAAATAAACATTTTCTCCTCTAAGTTACTCTTGTCAGGTATTTACTCTCACTCTTTTTCTAGCTATAAAATATAAAAGAAGTTAAAATTTGTAAACATGAATCAAATTTTTTTAGCCTAATTATTAGTTTGGATGAAACTCAAATAGATTAAACTAGATATATTACTAAGAGGATAGATGAGTGAAGAGAGAGATGGAATAAGTGAACAAAGGAAGCTGTTTTGGGTAGGACAGTTTTTGTCAACTCTTAGTGGGAAAGTTTATTTTATCCCTTAGTAAACTCATGTTAATAGTTGATGGAGCAATTGGAGTATCTTCCTACAACTATCACATCTCCTCATTCACAGAAACGAACAAAGTAAAATGTTGTCATTTATGCCCTTTACATGAATATTGTGTTTTTTCTCTTATAATTCTTGAAGTAGTAAAATGATTACTTCAATAGAATATTTTCTAGTATATTCCATTTAAATAAAATAGAATGTAAAACATCAACATATTTCAAGTTTTGGCTGATTTTTTTTTAGAAAAATATTCACGTCTGAATTTACATTTATGAGAAACAAATTTGAGCAGACAGAGTCTTATTACTTTTTTTTTTTTTTCTCTGCAGGGCTTAAAGAACTGGCCCGACTTAACCTAGGGAATCCAGTTGAGGAATCTGATATAAACATTATTGGAGCAACCAGTATCTTCCAAGGCATTTAGGATGCACATTTTCTGGTATGGTTCATGGGACCAGAGATCAATGGACAAATTTATTGTTAGGAAAATGAATTGTTCCCTAGCTCCTTCTAAATTAATCCACTGATATGTACTTAAGACAGAACAGGGATGTTCATAATATTGTTAGTGCAATGCTGTACCAAGTCTGCAGGCCCAGGAAGTCCCATCCCTGCTGGAATTTTTCCCTTAGAGAATATAAACAGCTCTGCAAGCCTGTTATTTAAACATGGGAATATAAGAAAGAGTAGATGTATTATTTCTCCTCTTTAAGTTTTTTTTCTTCCTGCATAAACTGTTTATCTTCACTGTCTAATGCTTGTGGTATGTGTTTATGAACTCTACACAACAAATATAAAATATAGGAATATAATAACTCAAAATTATTTTCCTCCGCATGCACAAACAGTTGAGTGTTTCTGAATGAAAACAAAAGTGAAAAGTTCTGGAAGTACTCACTAAAAGATGGAAAATGTTTGCCTTTTTTATTTTAACAAAGTTTGCATAAATCTGCAGGGCTCTTAACATTGAAATCTTTTTTTTTTTTTTAATTTTGTTCTATTTACCAGTGTTGACACTATTAGCAGATGAATTTTGAAAAATCTCATTAACTGTGTTTATAATAAATTTACACTTAGTGTGTTTATTTATTAAATATTTATGCAACAGTGATATTTTAAGCTTATTTTAAAGATGATCCATCAAATGCAATTGTTTGACAAAAGAAATAAATTAAACATGACATATATGGATATCATGATGCATTTCCTAAATTGACCAAGTGTTTTATGGAGATATGGTGGCATGCTGCTTCAGAACTCATGCTCATTAAAAATTTCATATGTGGTGCCTTTTGGTGTCAGGTGTTTCCACAATGATGTATATTATGCAGCTCAGTAATAATTCGTTTTAAAATATCTTTCTCTTTTCTTTTTAAGTTACAAATTATACACAAAAAATGTTGCTGACTTGTGGTTTAAACTCCAACATAAAAAGAACTAGGAAGATATCATTCAGGTTCTTTCAGAAACAGAAAGCTCAATAAAATGAAAATCAATTATTTTTCTTATTTCCATGAGAAAACAGGTTGCAAGGCAAATTGTCACCATAAATCCAGAGAAATAGGTGAATCTAGAGAGTCAGAGCTAAGTTCTCCTTTTGTGGGGTCAAAGGCGTTAGAGCCATGAATTGATAAAAAATATTTTAATAGTGCTTTTGACAAATTTATGAAGGCTAAGTGTGAATTCAGAGGTTGACAGTTATAAACTTCTTAGCTGCAGTCTTTGGAGGTTACCATACTTCCACGAATTTTACCATCCCAAATCTCACCAGGCTGTCAAGATAAAGGTCCAAGTAAGATTCTCACGTGGGGATCCATTTTAAAATATAACAGAGCAAGACTCATAAGGAAAATAACAGATAATTTGAACTTCATTAAAATTACACAATTTTGGCTGCAAAAGACAGTGTTGAAAAGGTAAAAGTCAAGTTATAGAATGTAATATTACAAAACATATAACTGAATAAGGGTCGGATTCAAAATATAGAAATAACTTTTAAGTATAACCCTGAGAAAACAATCTAATTCAAAATGTTTGAAAGATCTGAACAGAAAATTCACCAGAGGAGATAAACACATCACAAATAAGTATAGCAAAGTGTTCAACATCATTTGTCATTATGGAACTGTAAATTAACACAACAGTGGTCATACTAGTACAGACATACTGAAAGCATCAAAATCCAAAAGTAAGAGTGTAGAGCTACAGGCAACTTCATTCATTGCTGGTGGGAACAAAAATAGTATAACCCCCTTGCAGGTAATTTAACAGTTTCTTATAAAGCTGAACATAGATTTTCCTTCAACAATTATGGATATAGCTATTTACCCAATTGTCTTGTATAGATACAGATGGTTATCTGTACATAGATGCATTTGTATTGATAAACATATGTATATATGTATACATACTTTGGTAAACAAGGGTATTTTTCTTTGTTCTATCTGCTTGGAAGGTGTATAGGTAACTGTATATTGATGGGGGAAAAAATTACCTACTGCACAGACCCTGGTTTCTAGTGCCATTCTCTAAATAAAGTAACTAGAGCTTAGAAATAAGTGGATCTGAGTTGGAAATATACAAATTATCCTTGATTCTTTCATGTTACCAAAGAGTAGAGAAGTGGGAATGCTCACAAACTGTGATAGGGGTATGTTAGAAGAATAATCTGAAAGAGCTCTCAATGAGCTCTAAGGTCTAAACAAAGCCAGAAAAAATTTTAGCAACAAAATAAATAAATAGCACTGGGTCATGGACCCAAGTCTGAAATAGTATCTGTGAGTCAATATTGATAAAATAAATTATCAAATGACTAAATAGGTGGTGTAAACACAATTCACAATGCATAAAAATTTCCAATATTTTTTGTAAATGCTCCACCTTCATGAAGGAAGATCATAAATCCTCACTGTTCAGTATAAATTCATTTATGAACTTCTTGCAAAAGAATATAAGGTGTCCAGGGGGGTAGGGGAGTAAATTTACTTTGGAGAAATTTTACCAACATTATTTCAGCCACATAATCAATGTTAGCAAAATAGGGAGAAGTCATGTGGCTAATATTATCCTTGATATGATGTAATGAAAAAGGAACTTTACTTCTGCACTCTTCTTCGGAATGCAGATAATCCTAGTCTCACCATTTGAAAAACATCAGACAAATTTCCATTCAGGGACATTTCCCAAAATAATTGATAAGTACTCCTGAAAACTATTGAAGATTCCCAAAACTAAGAAAATCTGAGAACCTATCACGGTCAAGAAGAACTGAAGGAACATGATTACTAAATGTAATAAGGCACTTTGCTGGGTTCCTGGAACAAAAAGTTGGTGTTAGGTCAAATTTAAGTAAACTTGATTCAAGCATAGATTTACTTAAAACTAACATGTTTGCATGAGTTCACTAATTTTAAGAAATGTACCATACTTATATAGGATACTATAAACAAAAACTGGGTGCTTGGTATATGGGAACTTTCTGGACTCTTTTTTTTTTTTTTTTTTTTTTTCTGTTGCACTGGAGTTTGAACCCAGACCAACACACAGGGTAGGCAAGTGCTCTACCACTGAGCTGCATCTCCAGTCTTTTATTTTTTTATTTTTTTTCCTTTTAAGATTTTTAATTGCTGTGCCCTAAAACATCTTTGCCTACTTTAAGTTCAAGATTTTCTCCTATTTCTTCTCTGTGTGTGTTTGTGTGTGTGTATGTATTCATGCATGCTATTGCTATTAGTTTTTATATATTAGGTCTGTTTTCTGTTTCAAATTGTTTTAAATATAGTATGGACTGAGGTTTTATCCCTCCAAGGGTGTTCTAGTAACATTTATTAAAAATAAATGTTTTCTACTATTGACTTACCTGGCTACCTTGGTTGAAACCGGTTGAATTTATATTCCTAAGTAACTTTAGAGTTTCTACTTTTTTCCATTTTCTCTTTGTCTATCTTTATGACAACAGCATACTACCTTGATTATTATTGATGCATCTCTACTCTTGAAATTACATGGCAGAAGTCCTCTAGTTTTTATTTTGCAAAGATATATTTGATCTGTATGGATTGGCATTTTCATATGAAGTTTAGATCAATACACCAGTATTCAGAAAAATATACTTCAGGAATTTCCATTGGGATTGAATTGAGTATATACATGCAATTGAGGAAAACATGTCAATTAAATATATTGAACCAATGAGTCCTTCCATACTCTGTAACACTCTATATGCTTAGTTCTTCTCTCAATGACAGAATGACAGGTCTGAGACACAGTAGGTTAAATTTATTTTTATTTTCATTACAGTTTAAAAGACACTCTTTAAATTTTATATTTCAAATACGTGTTTTTACTGTATTGATATTAAAAATCATGCACTGTACTGTTTTTGTATTCTGGAGTTTTGCTAAATTGACATCTCCATGGCAATAACTTCTTTTGCATTCTACTTAGGATTTTTAGTTACATGGTAGTGATGCCTGTGTTTTAGACATTTACTTCTTTCTTTCATGTCACTAAGCATTTTCGTTCTTATATTTTACTCTTCACCTCATTCCAGTGACAATACCTCTAATAGAACTTTGAATGAAAGTTATGAAGTGTATACATTGTATACCTTTTCTCTGTTCTTTACTGTAGAGAAAAATGTTCCATTTCTTTAGCATTAAATATTAGGGTAAATGAAGGTCTGTATGTCTGTGTGTGTGAGTGCACATGTGTGTGTTTGTGCAATCACTATATTGTATTATTGGGTCCATTATTGGTTTGAGACAGATCCTGGTTTCCTATAATTCATCTGTGCTGTGAATATAGCAGTAGTTTTTCTTTGCTCTTTTCTCTTTTTTATTGCCCAACAATATTCACATAAATGAATGTGTCAGTTTGCTTATGCATTTGCAGCTTGAAAAATTTGAAGATTTTTCCCAGTTTTTATGCACTTATGAATAAAACTTCTAAAAACATCTACATGGATTTTTATGTACATAAGTTTGCAATTCTCTTACACATATACCTAGGATATTATCTGCTTGATTTTACAATGCATTTTCCCAATTTTCAAACAAAAAAAAGTAGATATTTTTTCAAAGTCACTATCATTTTGAATTTTGGTTGACATTGTTTGAAAACGCTAGATGCTCTGCATCCTTGCCAGCAGCACATGAACTCAGTTTGTATGAGTAGACCGCATTTTGATTAGAGGAACTACAAAGCTAGATACACCAAAAGCATTTATACAGGAATAAGAGGAAATCAGAGGAATTTTCAGATGAAATTCCAGACATTTTGGCACTCTAACACGTGCATAGCCACATGCATATTTACATTTGTTAGTAACTTTATATTGATAATATTTCGGTGAATGTTTGCTTGCTTCCTTTAATACACTGATTGCAAAATTACTGAAACTTAAAAACCTTTATTCTAAATATTTATGCCACTTTCTAGTTATGAATTTGCATTAAAGCTAAGTTTATTGAAGTGTAACATACCTTTCAAAAGGAAAATTATATTTCCCTTTGAGTACCCTCTTCCTAATATTATTCAATAACTTAACCCCAGGATGATATATAGTTCAGTAAAATTTAAAATAATGCAAATTAAAAAATTTTAAATACAATTATGCAGAATATAGTTTAGTCCCTATAATTATATAGATAAGACCAAATGAAGAATTTTTATTATAAATGACCTTTATTTAATTGTTTTTTCTTTTGAAAATTCCTCATTCAACAAACCTCAAACATATTTAAATATAGAGCATACCAGTGGCTAAGAAATACAAAGTTCCCTTAATGTTTAGGCAATAAAATCTTATGCATTTCAGTTAATACACTGCAACCCTTGTTTCCCATTACTACGGTTATGTTAATATACTATTATTAACCAAAATTGTGGACAATCTCTACAAATTTTATTGAAAGTCATTTTAAAGCTTCTACCTCTTAGAATACACCACAAATAGATTGTCTGTGACAATTTGGAAAGAAAGTACGTAGAAATCATTAAAGATTTGTTTTTTTTTACCCCAAATATGAACTGCAAATAGTTCTTCTGAGCCTCTCAATTATATTATATGGAGATTGACAGTGTCTATTCGTCCACTGAATACTCTGTATGTGAGCAAATAGTTATATAATGTAATGTTTTTAATGCTTCATATTTAATCAATATTTCCCAAATTATGTTTTTATACTCAATTATAGCCTTCAAATTATAAATTCTTACCATACAACAGCTAATAAAGCAACCAAAATCACATTTAAATTCATTCCTGAAGAATATGGTTATGAAAAAGAATTCAGTTTTACAAAACAAAGGAAGTACTCAGAAATGTATTCTTTCACTGAAAAATTTAATACTGTGATCTGGTTTCTAACACACTTAGGGTGAAGAGTAAAAACTGAATTTCACTTTTTTACTTTTTTACTGTTGCTTCCGGTTCTAAATCATAAAGCATTTGCTTAAAGTGACTTTTAAAATAACCTGTTACAGTATATATATAAGTGGAGAGGGATGTGGAGTGAGGTTTTGTCAATAGTCCAGGGTAAAGCTGAGGGGGAAATGGACTGAATAAACCATGTCCTAAATTCAGAGAGGAGGTAAAATTATGGTTAGCATTCCTTCTTCAGAGCTTACTCTGAGAATAAAATTCAGGGAATCATCTACCAACAAAGCACATTTTCAGGACCCAGAGAGTATATAAAGAGATGACAAGGAGGAAAGAAACTAATTTGGGAGAGTTCAAAGATTGTAGTAGACCCTCTGTGGAATATTTTCTTGGTCTTCTGCTTTAAAAGCAGAATTTAGAAACCACATCTTTCAAACCAGGGCAGAGCAAAAGAAGAATGTAGGAAAAGGAAAGCTAGGCTACCATAGAAGAGATTAAAAACTGTTCCCCCTCAATCACCCTATGGCACAGAGGTGTCAACGTTGGCTCCTTTACAGGCCTGCAGGGCATAAAGTAGTTCATGGAATTGGATGAAGGGAAATTGTTCGACTAGAGAGCAAAATTTGGAGACACAGGTAAATCTGTAGGAAGAATGCAGCATATACCACTGATCATCTTTCTTTATGAGTCAGTAATATAAATCAAGAGAAGTTTTGAATCAAGAGGGGAGAAAAAATAAGAGAGTGAACCAAGTCTGCATCCTTGTGAAACTTGCAAATTGCAAATACATTTTACATGTGGGAACAATGCAGTCCCTCGAGGTTCTGAGGATAGTCATCTTATGGCCTGCAAGATTCTATGATGACCCCTAACATATCTGCTCACTTGTGAACACACGCTGTATACTCCCCTCTTGTGCCTTGAGTGTAGATGAAAGCTATGAATTTTACAGTCCATCATTACAAAGTTTGGGTTATAAATTAACCATAAATTAATCGACTTGGATATAGACAAAACAAATTTATCCTGGCTGGACCAGAAGAACCTTTAAAATTCACCAGAGATATTTAATTCATAAACATGATTCTAATTCAGACCTTGAAGGAGAGCTCTATCAAATAGCACAAGGCTACAATGACATGTGATGGTTATGGGTCATAAGGAAACATAGGATCTGAGATTAGCCTCAAGTTCAAAAAAGCATTCAGCAAGTAGAATCTTCAATTCTACATACAACTACTGTGGACTTAATTGTAGCAAGTACCAGTGAAATTGCAAGACTCTGAGCAATTTCATTTTCAGATGAAATGATATTCTGGGCTGATAATTGATTTTAGTCTTGTGTGACCCTGTGCAGAGAATTGTTGTTATGCCAGGACTTTGGACCTACAGAATAATTTGGAATAAATGGCTATGTTTTTAAACAGATTAGTGTGTGATAAATTTTTATGCAGTAATATAGCAATAAAAATTAATAAAGAAACTTCAAACTAACTGATTCAAATTTTAAATTGTTTAATTGAGAATGTAGGCAACACGTAAATTCATAGGGAATTTTAGGAGAGATGGACACTGTAAAAAGAATAAAAGGTAAAAGCTAGGACAAAAACCTAAGAAACATAGAAATTAAGAAAGGTTTTAAGAGAATCTTTAGTAAATGTGACCAAAAGGAGGGGGTGGGAAGCAAAACAAATATCATAGAATGTGAAGATAAGACAATAATAATTATCAGAATGAAACACGAAGATTAAGAGTTAAAAAGAAAATGAGAACAGAGCATCCACTAGATGGCGGGGAAGTGTTTATGGAACAATAACAAATGATGTCAATATACTTGAAATGAAGTCCCTGGAGGAAAAGAAAAAGCAAATGGGGTTAAAGAAATATTTGGAGAGATGATGGTTAAGAATATTCAAAGAGCAAATGAAAGAAAACAAAAGACAAAAGAATATACTCAAGGAATCAAGGAAGTTAAATAAAAATAAAAAGCAGTTAGGCACACTACAGTAAGAATCTGAAGAAACAAGTTGTTTTATCTGTTTGGATGATATAATTTAAAACCATAGATGGGGTAGATTATAAACAACAGAGATTTAATTCTCAGCTCTGCAAGTGGGAAGTTCATGGCAAAGGTACTGGCAGCTTTGGTGTCTAGTAGGGGTTCACTTTCTTGTTCATAGTTGCCTTTTCCCTAGAACCTCTCATGGCAGAAAAGGGTCAGGGGACTCCATCTAGCCCATAGTTATATGCTCAAAAACTGTATTAATGAGGTCTCTGCCTTCATGATGTAATCCCTTCCCATCTCCAAATACCATCACATTGGAAATTGTGTTTCAACATATAAATTTGGGGGGTATGTACAAATATTATTTAAAACAAATATTATTTAATTAAGTCTTTTTAAAGTAGAAAAGTTTTCAGGTGCATACAAAGTCTAATAGAATAATTAGCATGTTTTCCTGTATAATTTCTTCCTATACAATGTAAGCAACATACAGTGTTTCCACATACTCTTTCGCATTCTATTCCTGTGATTTCAAACCACCCAGGATGATGCATTCTTTTTTTTTTTTTTTCTGCTTTTATTTTTTTCTCCCTACCTCTGTGAGCTTTGAACCTCCTAATTTTGGTGGAGGGTGGCATAGGAGATTTTACCTGTAACAAAGTGGTTGATTTATCTCTGCTAGAGCAGAGATGATTGGCACGGTGAATATCTAGTCTTATATCACATAGTTTGACATGGTTCAATAGACAAGTTCATCTCTGTTTTTTATTGGCAACAGTAAATATGGATAAGCAAAACATTGGGAAGATAGAGATTTAATTTCCACCGAAGCTTTCCAGGCAAATGTGAACCAAAAGTAAAATCCTGGAAATGTGCCCACAAATCACGTTGGATTTTTTTTTTTTGTGGAATTGTGGAGATTACTGGCCATTTTGTTCCTATGTGAAAGAAAACTTCACAAGCTCTGCTATTAGAAGCCTTCTTCCATCCTGCTGACATATTCTGAAAAAATGTAACCAGCCAAAGAAACCTAATTTTTCACGAGTTCTCAAAAAATCCCTACATTCTTATGTCGCCACATTTCCAAATTCTTTGTTCTAAAATATATTCAACTGTTTTGGGTAAAATTTTCAGTACATTTTTTTTCACATAGTGAAAAATTACCTTCATCATATTTTATATTTATCCTTCATTTCTGCCATTGCTATACTTATCTAATTGCAGTGTTCACAACTTCCAGAATAATGTTAATAATGGTAATATTAACTATATGTATTAAACAATTCATATATATAGAGAGATGTATTTATGTATATCTTTACGTGTGTGTGTGTGTGTGTGTGCTTTGTGTGTGTGTGCGTGTGTACTGTGAGGAAAATGATAAAATTTTGGTGACTGACATGTTTACCCTTTACATACAAGTCTATCTCAGTTTAGCTGAGGATCCTCTTCAGTTTCTATTTTATCACAAATCCAAGTCTAAAAATGTGGCCTTTGTGTTGTTTAGTGGTTCAGGAACAATTGGAATAAGAAGGCCCTGGGGCAATTCCTAAAAGCCAATTCCATTCACATTTCCTTAGTAATAGTGCATCATGCAACAGAATCAGTAGAAAGGACCTGGTAAGAAGAAGGAACAGATATTTTGACAATGATACCATATGCTTTTATATCTAATGATGTAAATATAGAAATACATTTATACATACTTTATGTTAGACAATACTCTGTTCTTTTTTGAATAGTTTTCACTTTTCTAATCTAAGCATTGGAGTGTTTACCTTTTCAAAATCTGGTGATACTATAATGCATTTTATTTTATTTTACGTGACTTTTTTTTCATTAGTATAAGAAACTATATTACTTTATTATCTAATATTAAATCATTTGCATTCTTATACTTTAGTGGCATATGTTCTGTTCCTTTTTATCCATTTATCTATTACTGAATTATAACCACACATAGTTTATTTAAAATACATATAGATATAGGTGAGGTTGAACTGCATTTTGAAGCATTTTATTTACCTATGCTTTCTTTTTTTTTTTTTTTTTTTTTTTTTTTTTTGTGGTACTGGGGATTGAACTCAGGGCCTTGTGCTTGTGAGGCAAGCACTCTACCAGCTGAGCTATATCCCCAGCACTACCTATGCTTTCTGTGGCAGATTTTGGTTTTAGTTTTATGCTGACTTACTAAAAGAGTTTGGAAACTTTCTTAGGACAGTTAAAATAATTTTTAATTATCTTTTTCTTGAGGTAAAAATATGTTGCAGTCTTTAGGCCCCTTGCTCTTCTCGACCAGTGACAAGGGAAGGGAGCACTCCCCAACACGGCCAGACTGGGAAAGGTAGGGCCGACTGACCTCCCGGCAGAGAACAATCAGACCTGTCAGGGAGACCAGTCACAGCAGGAACTGCTTTATTGAGGAAGTCACACAGCTTTTATGTAGGGTGGA
This sequence comes from Sciurus carolinensis, assembly GCF_902686445.1. Taxonomy (NCBI): domain Eukaryota; kingdom Metazoa; phylum Chordata; class Mammalia; order Rodentia; family Sciuridae; genus Sciurus; species Sciurus carolinensis. The sequence continues at coordinate 97,432,415 of NC_062224.1, forward strand.
GGCTGGGCGGGAACCAATCAGCTTAAAGGTCAGCAAGGCACAGGGGGTTCACGCAGGCGAGAGTCGCATAGGACTATATGGCAAGCACGAGCTGATCACGATGGAGGAACTGTTGTTAACCAATCCCTGACAGTGGTCCAATTTATCATCATTAACTTTTGAAACCACCTTTGAGGCCTTGATCTTGCTCACCCGCCAGGAAGTAAGGAGTCAGCCTGAGTTAGTTAACGTGTCATTAGTCCCAACAAAAATATACTTTAAATCTTGCTGTTAAATAACTTTTGTACAGAGGTTGAAAAACATTTATATTTTTGGAATGGCTTTGATGGTGATATAGTTGGTATCATTAGTTTTCAAAACCATCTACTGATGCAAGTTTACTAATTAATTTAGAGCTTAAAAAACATAACTAATTGTGTTGATTAAAATTCATTATTTTGTCTTTGTATGTCCATTATAATTTCTGATAGTTTGAGTAGTCTCCATTTTTTTGCTTTGTTTGTTTATTGAGGAATTCATTAAATATTCCCAGAGTGTCAATTTTTAAATTTATTTATTAGAAATTCTTTTCTTTTCGTATTTTTAATTTTTAATATTTTCGCATTTATTAAGATTGGAAATATTTATAAATTCTTTGGTTGTTGCTGAGTTGCTATTTTGCTGAGAATCTTTTTTCTTCAGTGTTTAAACATATGTTTGCTTCCTTTAGTATTTAAATATATATTGTGACTCTTATTATATTTCGATTGAGTTTAATTCCCTCAGTGGAATGCTGGGTACTTTTCCTAAGTTCCATTTTTTAAAAATTTATTATATTTTTCTACCTACCTTTTGTCCTAATAAAAATTTGCATTGTTTTTGTAACAGACTTTAGAACTTAATGACTCCTATTTTTTAAACTGGTATTCAGTCACATTGTTTATTCCATTATTTATCATTGTATGTTATATACTTACAAACTATATTGTTCTGCTGAGGCTGTTTTACAAAATATTATAAACTGGGTACTTTAAACAACACACTTTTTTTTTTTTTTTCTTTCATAGTGGTGGAAGCTAGGAAGTCCAAGGTGAGGAGGTTAACTGATTTTCTTCCTGTTGAGAGTCCTTTCCCTGTCTGGCAGACTATTGCTCCTCTTTCTGTATCCTCACAAGGAGGAGAGAGGGAGAGAGAAAGGAAGAGAGCAAACTCACTGGTTTGTTGTTATCAGGGCACTACTTCTATCATATCCTCCCACCTTTGGAGGTAGTAAGGAAGCCCCACCTCCCAAAACCATCACATCCAGGGTTAGGACTTCAACATGGAGTTGGGGGGATGCACAAATTATTCACTTCATAGTATATTGCTACTTTCTGTTTGTATTAAGCTCTAGAGATTTTTGTTAAATCTTGTTTAAGTCTAATACTTTAGAGAAATATACTACATATTTTTGTCCATTATTAATGTTAATGCATTTTTCAATTAATTATTTTTCAATATGAAATTAATTTTTCATAATTACTTTTCAATATGAAACAAAGTTAATTAACCACAAAATTCTAACAGTACACTTTTCTCGTTTGTTTTGTTGGTACTAAAGATTGAATTCAGGGGCACTTGTCCACTAAGCCACATCCTCATTCCTTTTTTGTATTTTATTTAGAGACTAGGTATCACTGAGTTGTTTAGGATCTCGCTCAGTAACTGAGGCTGACCTTGAACTCACAATACTCCAGCCTCAGCCTCCCAAACGGTTGGGGTTACAGACATGCACCATGCCTTCTCTTATATTTTTAATGCATAGAAACCTGAACTAGAATATTTCAAAATAGCTGATTTTGTATGATATATGCAGTGCTCTCATTAAATCATCTTTAATGAGCAAGTGAGAAATAAAATCTTTCCCATGTTCAACCAAAACTAAGGCTACATTTCACTGTCAAATTACTAGTAACTTAAGTTAGACTTACAAGTTTGAAGTCAGAAACTAAATTTTATATCTTCCATACATTAGGAACATACAGTTTCTTCTCACTTTTCACATCAGCAGCACATGGATATCATGCATATTTGTCTAACAACAGTCTGAGAAGTATTGTAACCTAATTTAACATTCAGTGTGTGCTTCAGTGTCAAGAACTATGCTTTCAAATAAGAATTTTTCTGATGATGGAAATGTTCTTCGTCAATGCTATGAAGTACACTAACCACTGTCCACAAATGGATTTCAAAACTTGAAATATGTCCTGTATAAGTAATTGAATTTTTAAATTTTTTGTCACTATAATTAATTTAAATTTAAATGAAGTAGCCACATGTGGCTGATGTCTACTGCACTGGACAACACGTACCTAGGTCAATGTCTCTGGTAGCTAGGTAGACAAAACAATTCACAGAAGTTCCAATTACCTCCATTATTCTTCATCAAAGTGAAAACATGGAGCCTACTATTTCATGGCTCTGAACTTTTGCAATGTCACTGAATTTTTATTCCAAAATAATTTGAAGTAGAAAATATGCCAGAAAATTACATACAGCTAATGGCAAAAATCACAATAATGTAATTTTTTTTAATAGTTTGGTATGGTTCCATAAATAATCTTTTGTTTTTAGTGTAATCTCTATATCTTGATTTTATTATCTGTACGATGGTGATGACACTAGGAAGACCTACTTCATATAATTTTGAATTAGCCAACTGAAGCAATGCATATATCATACCATATCATGCTTTACAAAGCATGAAGTAGGATAATGAGGTGGTTCAGTGCATGAGCGTGGAGGTCAAACCAGTCTGAGTTCATTGATAGCCCTGCCATTTCATAATTGTATTACACTGAGCACACTATTCCACTGCTCTAAGTTTCAGATTCATCATCTGTTCAAAAATAAAGTCACTTAACAATGCTTAGCTTCAAAGATGTTCTTGCAGATTAAGTAAGACAATGTTGATAAAGCCCCTGGCACAGAGTGCAGAGAGGTTGGCAGAAGGTAATAGCTTAGAGGACTAGCTGTTCATCTTATTGTTGCTGTTGTTATTACAGCATTATGAATTCAAGTTGTTTCTCCCAAGAATTTGCAGAAGTTCTTTTTCTCAAATTAAAGAATATATGAATTAAAAGCAATTTAATTTGAATATACTTTGCTTTAATTACTTAATGACTGCAAAACACAAAAGCAGTGGGGTATCAGAATTGGATGACTTCTGGCTGCATTTAGACCGACATGTAGTACATTTTACAGCAATCTGCATGTTCAGTCTCCCTTGAGCAATATGAGTAAGAAACATAGTGTGATGATCCCAAAATTATGATTAGTTAGCCTGGCACCACAGCAATTTTTGTAGCCTGTATTTTGTCCAAATTTGGTTTGGCCCAGGTCCAAAATAACGAATTTTGTGAACTTTCTAATGACAATTAACTAAGTGGCTGACTAAGACACTTAGGATAATTTTTAGATTATAGTGTACAGAAAAATTCGCATATGACTTTAATTTTTAGCTTCTGTAAAATCATACAGTAAACCTAAATAACAGAAAACTTTCTCATTAGAGATAGTTTTAATCAGTATTCTGCCAGGCACCAAACAGTGGAATTTTTGAAATTCTTGAAAATTATAAAGGGATGTCTCTAGCAAACCTCCACAGCCGAAGTCCATAGCTGTCTCCCTTAGCATCACACAATTAAGTTTCTTCCCACTTGTTTTTATCTTGGGCTCTGATGTGTCATAGCTTCAAATACTTTTCGTCTCTCCACTCTTATATCAATTCATCTACTTTATTTCCTATTCGAAATATAAAATTCCTTATCATCTAAGGTTTTATAGTTACTCTGTACTTCAAGGTCCTTTTATAATCAAATCAAAACAAGGACATGATTAAGCCCCCTAGTAGTCACAGATCAGTGGTTTTGGAATGCCACGGCCCATATCTGCACACTCAGCTATGGTTAGAGCGTCAGGGTTCCTTGCTACAAAGAACAAAGATTTATAAATATGAAGACCTCCAGTGTAATACAGTAAGCAGGCTTTACTTTTGACCTATAAGGTCTAAATACCTTTTGTTTGTTGGTTGGTTTTCTGTTCAAAGAGATAAAATTTAGCACTTTTTATATAGTTTGTTTAGACTCACAACCAAATATTTTTCATATAGTTTGAAACTTATGAATACTTTTAGTCATATAAACATCTATGTATGTATTAATGACCAAGTTTTTACTTAGCAATTGCCAGGATCGGACACTGATGATTAAAAGAAAGAATATGTTTTATTGGGAAAATCATTCAAGACTCTTAATGCTCTGAGTGAATGATGTTGATACTTGTGTTAGTCAACTTTCCTCCTTTAAGTTATTTACACAAAGTAGATAACTCATAAAGAGTAAAAGCTTATTTTGTCTCATGTTTTCTGAGGTTTCACATGGTCAGTTGATGCTGTTGCTTTTGGACTCATAACATGGAAGAGTATCCTGAAGCAGAGCATGTGTTAGAACAAAGGTGTTCAGGAAAAAGGAGAGAGAAAGAGCCTGGTGCCCCAGCATCCCTTTCAAAGGCATGTGTCAAAGACCAACTTCCTTCCTGTAGACACTACTTAAAGGTTCCATCACCTGCCAAAAGTGCACAGTCTGCAGAATAAGCATTGGACATATGACTTCAAGGAATCATTCAAGTTCCAAACCGTTACAGTAATTTAAAATTCTGAGCTCAGTTTTCATCTCTTCGAGTTTGTAAGTTCAATAAGAAGTAATTTTTCCTAGCAGTGCTCTACTCTTGTTTTATCTCCTATTGTTCTATTGATCTATTTTAAATTATTCTGATTCATTACTAAAACTACATTCTGTTGTTAAGCAAATTGGTAAATTTATGTATATTGTACATTATAGGTTTCAATATACATATAATTATGCACATATTATGTACAGATATATCTTATATGAAGAAATACTGGGAAATAGTATTTTTTTAAACATGGTTATAATAAAATGAATTGGTACAATTCATAGTTCCAGTTGAGACACTCAAATCAGGAGGTAAGAGTTGAATACACAAATCACTTTTGGTAAAAGATTGCTTAAAAACTATACCAGAGAATGTGTAATGTTCAGGAAACTCTGGTACTCTGTGAAAACAGGTACTTAAATTTATTATTTATGTTCACAAGGGATGATGTCTATATAAAGAAATGTTTTGAAAATCTAAAATTTTCTTTATAATATATATTATCTAATACTATTTAAGGAATAATGGATAATAGTAAAGCACATATTACATACATAATAGTATCTGCACATGCTCTAGTTTGATCTTGAACATCCCTCAAAGACCCTAAGTTGAAGTCTTGATCTCCAGTCTATGGCACTATTGGGAGGTGGTGATACCTTTAAAAGGTGGGGCCTAGTGAAAGGAAGTTAGGTCATGGGCCACGCCCTTCAAGGTCATACTAGAATCCTCAATACTCCTTCCTCTCTGCTTCTTGGCTACCATAGATGAGCAACTTCCTAAAGCAATGCCCTCCCTTCTATCATGTTCTGTCTTGCCATAGGCCAAAAGCAACAAGGTCAATCAATGATGGACTGGAACCTCCAAAACTATGAGCTAAAATAAGCATTTCCACTTTTTCAGTTGATTGATATAAGGTATTTTTTATACTAATGGGAATCTGATGAATGATACACAAGTATAGTTACTAGTTGAAATACTGGAAATGCACGTATTATTTGTTTTATTCCTTTACTATTCTGTTTTTAATATTTCTCTTCAAATTCTATCATTCCTATTGATTTATTTATGAAATTTCTGATTTTTTTGAAACTTACTTCACTGTTAAGTATATTAGTGAATTCATTGTTTAATGTATTTTTCACTATTGTTTCTTTTTCATAATTTATTTTCTCTGACATTTTACATATTTTTACTTATTGGAAGCATATATTACTTTATTTCACTAAACCTAGTTGTAGTATATTTTAAATTTCTTTTTTATTAATCTCAACATTATCCTCAGATGATCCACATGACCCTAAATGAGAGAATTTCTTAGCTAAAAACATAGAGATACGTGTTATGTAAAGGAAAGGGCACTCAGAAAAAGAAACCAAGACCCAAAAAGAGAGACAAGTTGCAATGACTCTCAGTCAGTAGCATTAAGCAGATATATACTGACTAGAGTTAATGTGGACCAGAATCTTAAGAGTTATCTCTCATTTCCATGTTTTAAAGGCAGAACCCATAGTGACTACCCTATGCATCTCACTTGGGTTATGTAATGTATTTAACATGCCTCTTGAGGATCTCTACTCAAGAACCTTTATATAATAGAACCTAAGGCCATAATCCGATGGCAATTTGGCGGTTCTTGCAAAAAGGATGGTTGTATTTTGCATGTGATAAGATGCTAGTTGCTGTGGTCAGAGGATGTACCATGCCAGAATGTCTTTTCCAGACATGATCACAACCCTAAGTTTAGTCTCCTATGAAATTCCAGAATTTTTTTCCTTTCTAATAAGAGATGGAGTGTGTATTTCTTTCCCTTGAAGCTGGAGTGACTTTGTGACTACCTTAATGAAGAAAACATGGCACAAGTGGTACTGTGTGATTCATAAGACTAAGTTGTAAAATAAGATGAAATTTCTGTCTGGCTCTCTCCTTTTCAAAAGACTGAGCTTTGCAAATGATCCTCCATATAGTAAGGAAGGCCAGTCCACGTAGAGATTACGTTCAAGTGCTACAGCTGATAACCACACCCAACATTTCATCTATTCACTATGATCAACTGCAAGTCAGTCAGTCTTAGTTTTATTTTAGCCTAAAATCCTTAAGAACCCCCGAGTTTGCCAAACCACAGATTTGTGAACAAAATAAATACTGTAATTTTCAACAACCTCCAAATTATGTTTGCATATTATTTGTCCATAATAACTATTAAAAGTTGCTATCGGTGAAAGAAAAATATAGAAGATAAAAATGAGATTTAGAATCACCTATAATGTTTACATTCTTATAGTCAAACAGGGTTTATGAGTTATGTTTGGAAGAAATTTAAAATAACTTTTTAAAGTAGTATTAAAATGTATATGTCATTACTATTTAACTTTTTAAAGACATGTTAACATATTACTTACATTTCTCATTTTCTAATTCAAGATTTGAAAATGTGACATTGAATTGAAAAATCACCATTACGCTTTAAGTTCTGTGTCCTGCTTTAAGAATAGGTGGTTTGATAATAGGAAAGTCAATTAGTTTTCTTAATACCATTTTCTTTGTCTGCAAATACCATATCCTTTAAGTCTACTTCACATTGCATGTGGTAAGATAATGACCTACATATAATCAGTTAACTAGCTGAATCCCTTCAGTCTGGCACAACATAAATGGTTAATAAAACATATATTTAGACATATTGGTCTCTACTTTTCAAGCTAGAATTAAATTATGTATAAATATATTATTTTTTACAAAGATCTGTATAACATATAGAAAGATAAAATTAAGATTATATTCTTTTAAATAGGTAATTATTTCCAAGTTTTAACTATCATTAATTATATCATTTTACTTACCTACTGCAGTGTGTGTATACAACATGAAACAAAAATTTGAAAAATAGACGATATTTTTAAAAACATTATCTTGCATGAAAATAACGTTTATTGTTCTATTGCTTTTAATAAGGATCTATGCTAATTAAATATTGTTTTATAGGATGTATAAATGAGTATAAATGTTTTTCAAGTACAGTTTGAAGAAAAAAACTACATCTTGCTCTTGCTGTTCCCATCATATTCTAAATTTATAGCTAATTTTCACGAGTTATAAAGTCCTGGATTACACATCCCCCCACCCATGACACCTCCCAGCTTTTAAAAGAGCATAACAATTTATTATAGCAATTTAGCAAAAGTACTGCTGCTTCCTGTCAGAATTTACTGGCATCTTTGCTCACAAACTGGACATAAAATAAGTCAATGTGACCCTTATCGGTATCCTTGATGCATGACATTGATTGCACATTTCCTTTCTTCTGATTTTGTATGTATGTTGGTAGATCAGATAAACTTGGAACACCTCTAAATTTCTATACTGAAATTCTTGCATTTTAAAAACACAAATTATTATTAGTGCAATAAAAGGGAGAAAAAAAACAGAAAAAATCTTAGTGGAGACACTTGATACCATCTGGTTAAAAATATTAAATTACATTTAACAAACACATCTGGCTAAAATCCAATAATTTTTAGTTCATTTAAATAGAAATATAAAACAGATACTGAATTTTCTTCCTCAAAGAAAAAGTAGCATATGAACTATCATTCTCTAATTTACTTCATTTCTGTCCAGCTAAATACTTTGTGAATAACAGTAGGGCTTTCTCTTCACTCTCCCTTCCTCATCTCTTTTTTTCTCTTTTTCTCATGCAATGATGTGCTTCCAGTAGGAAAAAATAACTAAAACCAAGGATACCTTAATAGCTTATTATAACAGTGTAAATGAAAGCTGTTTTCAATATAATATTAACATCTGTGCCTAACACAATTGTGTTATCCTTTGTGTAATGCTAAAATTTAGAAAGCCCACAAGGATGATTTTGCAGTTGCTCCTCATCTTAATAGGCTCATTTGAAGCTGGCGTCAATGGACTTTCACTATTTACATGCCAATGAAGCTTTTCTATCAAGGACTTTATGCTCTCAATAAAATATTGTGGCAGATAAAATTTGCCTGATAATAATGGAGAGGAAAGTTTTAATGTTATGAGAAATTATCTTAACCTTTTAATCTTTAATTTGAAAACAAGGTTTTTGCATGAGATTCACTTTTTTTTTCTGAAAAAAAAAATTTAAATAAACTTTAATGTCACAAAATGTTTTAATTTTTTATGTTCTATTGACTTGCTTTTTCGAAGGCAAGAAACTCTAAATTGCAAATATATGTTAGCTTGCCTGAGGGAAGCATTTAAACACACACATACATGTAATCTCATATATATAATAAAAATATATATATACATATAAACACATGTATGGGTGTGTATGTGCATATTTATCCACTTATTTAGCAATGATGGTGCTTATCCTAAAATTTACTTCCTGAAATTTAATTCTTGCAAAATTTTAAATTATTTTGATCTTAAACATAACAAATTTTAAAACTTATTAAGTGAAAATAAAATTAAACATGGTACAAAGTCACAAGAGTATATCAAATGTTGAATCAATGATTCTGCTTGAGCATCATTGTATCGTTTTTTCCTACTGTGACATTAATTCTTATTAAAGAAGAAATGCCTTTGTACTCCTGCTGAAGTCGTTCTGTGCACTGGCCCTGCACACTCAAAGCCAGGGTGAGGATTTCATCCCCCAGACTAATGGTTTTGTGTGGTTACTGTACCCCCATAATATCCCCCCCTGAGTGTACAAACTCAATTTTTATGTGGTTCTTTTGTTCTCACACACTAAATACATGTATCAAAAATTCACTTTATTTTTCAAAGTATAATTTTTTGTTATCTTTTTATGTACACACCTATAGCATATGGTTCATATACCTGTGTTGTTATAGGCAGAATGAGACAAACTTCCCCTTTCTGAACTACAATCCATGACCACTATTCTTCAATAATACAACTACAATCACTACTAATAATAATATTAATAATAATAACAAAAATGTAATTATGATGGTAATGATGATGATGATTATCATTATTTTGGTGATGGGTTTGAACCCAGAGTTTTACATGTGCTAAGTAAGCACTCTACATCCCAGCCCCAAATTTTTAATTAGAAGTTTTTTCAGTTAATATTAACCAAATTTCTTTTCAACATATTACATTTTAAGTGATAATATTAACATTTGCCATCTGTTAATAACTATATGAATGGAAAAAGTTTACTTTTTAAAAGTTAGAAGAAATTGAAATATCCTCAAAGTTCTTACTTTAAAAATACAGACCATGGGTCCATATGGTGTTAATATATCTTCCAAATTTCAAAAAATAGGTATTTAAATACTAGGTGTTTTGTTTAAAAATTTAGAAAATGTTCCACAATGCCAACAGGAAAATTTACAGTAGCATAGCTAAATCTGTAATGATTAAACAGCAACTGAATCAAAACAAAACGAGGGTTGTACAGACAAATCTAATGAATAATACAAGTAGAACCTTCTGGTTCAAATATAAAAAAAATAAATTAAATAATACATGATATGAAAAGTCCACAAAGATCAAGTGGGATTCATTATACTTGGTTAAAATTATGAATTGAAAGTCGGAAAGTTACATATTTAACAAACAAACTGAATTAAAAATGCTTATGAGGATACTGTATTGCTAATATTGTTTTATGTGGAAATCTATTCAATAGAACCCAAAAGCATTCTAAGAGTAGTTGTTTGCCTATTTTTAATACTTTTATTACTGCATTATAGTTATGCATAATAGAGGCATTCATTTTGATATAATCATCCATGCATGAAGTATAATTCGCTCCATTTCAGTCCCTAGTACTTCCTCTTTCCTTCTCTTTGTTCCCAATCCTATATTCTACTGGTCTCCCTTCTATTTATTTATTTATTTACTTATTTATTTAAATTAGTGCTTCTCAGATGCACATAAAAAAAACTATTTTTAAATGTTATCATTGAACTGATTCATAAAAAGTATTAGGACAAGCAGGATGACTTTAAAAATATTCACAGGTAGATAAAGAAAGATTTTTGGATTCCATACATAAATAAATTTATTTTTCCCTTGTTCCTTGAAGGGAAGAGGCAGATCGTTGAATCCCATGCATTTTATTTTAAAGTTTAGGAAATATGCAAGACTCTTCTCATTAAAATTTATACTAGCAGAGCTACTTAAGCAATAACAAAATAAAATTTATTCTTCTAATTCTAAATTCCAAGAAAAAAAAATTACTAATTGATTCCATTATTTGAAAACATTTACTGAGCATGTACCTTGTGCCAGGTGAATACCAGCTCATGGAGAAACATCAGTGGATGAAAGTTGCCTGTCTTTGTTATGCTTAAATTATAATGTGGGATAAAAGAAGAATTGAAAGTAGGGATTTTAAAATAGGACTGCCACGACATGCCTGGAATTTTTAATTGCACACTGTAGTTGAGTGAAAGAAAGAAACTTGACAAAGGCAGAATATGGTTATTCTGTAATTCTTAGGGTCCTTGAAATAAGATTTTTTGATAATACTTACAATTTTCTAAGACATTAATGCATCAGAGCTTTGGTCTTGTGAGCAAAGTAGTATAGTTAGTAACTAGTGAGGGTGTAAGGGTGAATTTCAAAACACCAGTTAAAATTACTGCATTTTAAAGATAAAGGTGGAGAAACTCAATACATGGCAGATGTGGAAATGTGTGTGTGTGTGTGTGTGAGAGAGTGAGAGAGAGAGAGAGAGAGAGAGAGAGAATTAAAAGATGACACCAAGAATATTAAGCCCAGAAACTAACAAATGGTGGTTGTCAATTAAACACAACAGAATAAAATAGATTTAAGGAATATCAGTAATTCAGTTTGGACACATTAATTTTTAGAGACCGATGTTAATATGTTCACAGCACATTAAAGTTACAAATAATAATTCCAAATATTCATAGCCAAAAGAGTGAATAAATATTCTATTGTATGCACCAAAAAGAGTTTAACAGAACACAGAAAAACATTCATAAATCTTAACATTATGACATTATATTCAAAAAGATTATTCTCAGAGGATTATGCATCATAAAACTTGTTCGTAAGTCAAAATTGCACTTGTATATAAAACAACACACACAGACTTTATAAAAATATATAATTAAGACATGGTTTTTAGAATTCAATAAAAGTAGAAGAAATTAAATGAAGAAGAAAGATGAGCGTAAGAATAGGGTAGAGAATTTATCCATTGTTGATGGTAGGGGAACAAATGTCTACATGTGTTATTATCAGTATTTTAAATTTTGTTATGGAAGTAATTTCTTAGCTTTTAACCAAGAGATAATATCACAAAAGGGGGGAAGGTTGCCAGTTTGTAAGTTACAGATAACTTTGTCCAATAATGCAAATAACTTAAAACGCAGATTTTTTGACTCTTTGTATTCGTTTTGATGTCTTGTGCCCACAAAGTTATCACCTGCAAAATAGAATTCATGATTTTCACATGCAGTTCTGCTCGCTGCAAACCTAAGAAATCAATTCTGCCAATCACTATGTCCAAAATACTTGCCCTAGTTCAAGGATATGGGAAATGACAACCGCCAAGATAAGGAAATGACAGTACCTGGGAAGAGGACAAGCATTGATTCTTTCCTAATAAATCCTTTCCCAGTGACGAGACGATCCCTGGGAAGGAAATATCCATCAATCCTAAAATGGCAGTTCCTGGGAAGAGGATAAACATTGATCCGTTCCCAGTAAATCCTTTCCCAGTGACAGTACAATAGACTCTGGAGAGAAAGAGATAAGCACTGAATGGCTGAACTCTGGAACCTCCATCCTTGACCAATAAAAACATTGCCCAGTAAAAATAAGTCTCAAAAATTTTCCAACCTCTTTACTGAATGCCCAAACTGACACGTTCTGTGGAAGTCCCCAATGATTAAGTCACCCCTCAGTGTAATCTATATAAGCACAGATTCCTCCGGTAACTGGGGGCCATTTTCTACCCAGAAAGTGAGCCCCTCCAATGCCTGACTCCACTGCTGAATAAAAGACAGAGCTGATCCATGAAGTCTGCTCCCGTCCTGGTTATTCATGCTTTCATTATGGTGTCCAAACTGTTTTGCTTATTTTTGCTTACATTAGTGTGGTCGAGCTTTTGTAATACATTACCACATAGTGGGTGATTTCTACACAACAAAGATTATTTGTCACAGTGCTGGAGACTAGGAAATGCAAGATCTAGGCGCTAGCAAATCTGGTATCTGATAAGAAACTACCTCCTGGCTCACAGATACTCTCTTCCCCCTGTGTCCTCACATGACAGGAGAAAATTCTCTCTGGTGTCTTAAACGAGGGCAATAATTTCATTCATGAGGGCTCCACCTTAACATCTCTCAAAGGCCCCACCCCCTAAATACCAACACATCAGCGATTAGGATTTTAGCATGAATGTTGGAAGGCACAAGCATTCAACACTTAACAGAACTTTCCATTTCATGCAGTCTTAAAATTGCCCTTGCAATTACTGGTTCTTCCATGTTTCACATTAAATCCAATATTGAATACTCCTTTTTACTGTCAATTTGTCTTCTTAGATTATTGCAGTAGCCTTCCTACTTATTCTGTCAGTCTCTTTTACCTTCACCTAATCTAATTTCAGTAAAAAACTCACAGTGTTTCTATAAAACCGGTTTAGATCGGTACTTCTGTGCTTAAAACTGTACTTTAGAGTGGTATCTAATCTTTTCATAATCTGCTTCCCAACGACCTCTCTGCTAACATTTTTCAATTCCTCTGATCCTTTTTCACCTCCAAATTCCCTGCTCACTGTATTCCAGCCACAGTGACTGACCTGGCTGTTCACTGAACTTAACAAGAAAACGTTATTCTCAAGGCTTTTAAACTTGCCATTTCCTTTGCCAAAAACTCTCTTCCCTCAAATAACCATGCTTGTTCCGCAATTTCCATCAATTCAAATGTCACCTGTAAGAAAGCCCTTTCTTAATCACTCTACATAAAATAACTATACTCAGTTCCTCAATTATTTTTAGTTTTAGAAATCTGTTATGGGGCGCAACTTAAGAACAGACCGATCACCACTGAGAAGTCCATATTTGAGAGTCTTTATTAAGCTGCCAGCTGACTGTCTCACACAATGCCCCTAAAAATGGCTATTGGGAGAACAGCCCTGACCACAGGGTTGTAGGGGTTCTTATACCAAAAATCACATCAATCATAAGTGTCTGTTGCTATGATTCAAAATTACAAACTAACATCATGAGATCATCGATAGAGGGGGAAGTGGGTCAAACTGACCCTTACCTAGGTACAAACTAAAGAATGGTTGCTAACATCCACACAATTACCGTTTACATGATACATTGTTAAGAGCGATAGAGGTCAAAGGAGAGCAATTTTTACTACATAGGAGTTGCCATTGTATATTATTAAACATGTCACACTAAGTAACTGATGATGGGTACAGAGGCAGGGTATTCCCATGGGAGAAGCTTATTTCTTACATAACATGGAGTCTCAGAGCAAAATGGAGTCTGTTTAGTCATTTCCCTTAGAGTCTGGCCTATAACATTCTCATGGAGCCAGATCTGTCAGCCCATCACAAAATCCAGTCTCTGTTTTTAGCAATACAACTACCATGTGATATATTCAAACTTTATTTTTTAGTTTACCACTCTCTCAGAGCAGAGGCTCTATTTTATATAAGTTCTACATGCTGTGTCTGGAAGAGAATTCAGTGTTTTGCAGGTTTGAAATCATTATTTGTTGAAAAAAAATAAATAGCTTAAAATAAGTCATTTATAGCATCCATACACATAAACAATATCCTATTTCAGAATACAATGATTATATTTTCTTTGTAGAAAATTATGTCAAGCACAATTGAAAATAAATTTGGACATATGACTTGTCATATATAAACTTTCATATCACTTTGTTTACATAAAAACTGTTTGCAGTTGATATACATTTATTGTTTGCTTGTTTTAAACCATTTGACCTTATTGCCATAGACGAATATGGGCCCCTTAAGAATATAAATGTGAATATAAATGTGAATTTTACTTAATTTTTGTCAGATTTTTAAATAAGATATATTCTATATATTCTTGTTTAATACATAAACAGGCACACTACCAGAAGCAAAGAGCCATTTACTCTACCATGATCATACCATGTCTCCACCTAAACCACACATTGGATAATCCAGAGCAAAGCTACTGTAACTTTAACCTAAGAATGACAACTCTGATCCTGGAAGAAAATCAGTGAAGAAAGAATTAAAAAAAAAAAAAAAAATATATATATATATATATATATATATATATTTACACATTATATATATATATATAATATAAAATATTTATATATATTTTTATATTTATAAATATATATATATCTTTACTATAAATATTTCTCTTATTTCTTGTCTAGGTTTAATGTGGACAAAAAAGAAGGAAAGAATCAGAATGAGTCAAACTTTTTGTTCTTTTTCTTTGATGAAGCAAGTGGCTCAATTGTGAAGGTTAAACCCAGAACCGCCATTAATAACACAGGATTCAGGCAGAGGAGGATGACCCAGAAGGATTAATCAGAAAAGTCAGGGAATAGGGAAGATGGCTCCTAGAAGCCAGGGCAAGATGCCAAGGCAGACTCAGGACACAATTGCTCTACTCACTATTGTGGGTAGAACAGAGATCATTGTTACCTAAGTGACACAGTTTACTCAAATATCTGACATAAGCCAATTTTAGTGTCAGTTAGTTATTTTCTTTATAAAAGTGTGTTTTCAACCTGAAAAAATAACAAGGGATTAAGGGAGGAAATTATGTAGAATTAATAATTTAAGTACGATCCTTAGTTCTTTTATTCCTAAAGCACTAGCTATGAATTCCTTATTGGTATTGTTCAACTCAATAATTATATGTGCTCCCAATGGTGAAAAATAAGATATTAGGTATTATCTAAATGTCTTCTGTAAACACTAGCCAACTAAAATATGATGTCTTATAAAATTAAGTTTTATGTTTCTTTTACTTTGCTTTCAAACATTATGTTATGGAGGAAATCTTCATTCAGAGGATTAAAAAATGTATTAAATTTGTCGCATTTCTATCAAAAATTGTCAAATAAAATGAAAATAAAGTATTGAGTCCATTCATTACAACTGCCAAATTGACAGTAAAAATGAAATGCATCACTGATCAGCATTTGTTTTTATACTAAGAAATGGTGTAGTCAAAATCATTTTGAATATTTTCATTATAAAAATATAGAATAAATCATTATTATGCAACCGCAAGTGATATAGAATAATGAGAATCAGTATGTACAATCTTCTTGAGCAGCAGGATAGCAATTTAATTTTAACCAAATATATTAAAATAATGCAAAAGAGAAATTTGAAGTTTGTCTCGTCATTCATATGACACATTTTAGTGTCTTTATCAAGGCATATGGCATATAATAAAATTTACACTGTCAAATTAAATAATCAGGAGGAGACCCACCATCCTGAGGCTGTTTGTTCCTTCATAACAAACTAAACAACTAATTTAGTAGTAATTTTTTTTTTCATAACAAACAGTTAGATTTAAGTCAATCACAAACAGGTGAATTTCAACCAATCATAGGTAGTAAATGGACCAAACCAAGCACAATATGGAGAATACCTCATCACGACTTGCTCAAATTAGGTAAATATCCACCTGTTGTCAATCAGGAGATTTCTCTGACAATGTGGGTTCATTTTCAGGTCATCTAAGTAAACTGAATATGATAGCAAACGAATCACTTGCATGTTTTTCCCAGTTTATATAAAAGCATATTTACACTATCCTCTAGGTTTTTAAATATCTAATAGTATTACATTCAAAAAATTTACATGCCTTAATTTAAAAATGTTTTATGGCTAAAAACATCTGAGTTGTTGGAAACAGGTTGATTGAGTTCTCTGGAACTTTTCTGAATCTGAATGCTGTCTATTCCATGAATCATTCTTTGCTCCAACAATCTCTATAAAATTAGATTTGTCTAAAGTTTTCATTTTAATATCATTAATGTACACAGCTTGAAGCACAGAAATATGTGTGCTGTTGTTCAATCACTACAACAGTTGTGAAAGACGACTATTCCTTCTTGATATCTCTCTTCTTAATAGTTCATTGTTTGGAAACACTCAGTTGCAAGGAACAGAGGGCACTCTCAAGCCAACCATCAACAATAAACTGATTCCTTCAGCCAAACTCTTTATAAGGAACTGAATCCTGGCACCAACTACCAAATTTTTCTTAGAAATTAATTCCCTTTTGACTCACCTTTGAGATGACTGTGTCACTTGATAGCACCATGATTGCTCCTGTGGAAGAGACCCTGATCCTAAGAACCTAGCTAACCCACATCAAGATTCATGTTTCACATTGCTGGTTGTTGTAGTAATTTGTTAAAAAGCACAAGGTCATTAATGCAACAATTAAGATAATGAAAGTATTCAGCACCACCAAAATTTTCTTTTATATTGTTTTTTTCCTTGCCACTGCCAATATCCACCATATACTAATAGTTTCTGGCCTGTTTTCTATAACTATGGATTAGTTTGAATTTCCTAGAATTTTTACAACTGGAATTCTAGAACTCTTTCTGAAATGACTGATTTAATGACATTATTTTGAAATTTATCCACATTGCTATGCCTGTTAATAGCTCATTCTTTTTTATTACTATAATCTATTGCTATTGTTCAGCTTATTTACATGTCAATGTATTGATGAAAATTTGAATTGTTTCAATTTGTGGGTGTTAAAATTAAATCATACTGAACTTTCTTATACAAACCTCTATATAGCTATCTATGCTTTCCTTTTTTTGTTGTTTAAACACCTGGAGTGGAATAAATTATATTTAATATTTTAAGCAGAGAAAATGCATTCTGAAGTGGTTATACTGTATATGTTATTTAAAATTATATTTAAATTCAAGTTCTTCTGCATTATAACCAATCCTTGTTATGATTTGTCTTTCTACCTTTAACCATTCTGATAGGTGTGTAGTGGTATTTCACTGTGATTTTATTTTAAATTTGTCAAATGACTAATAGCTTTGAATGCCTTGTGCCATTTGATATTGGTATATTATCCTCTGATGAAATATTTACTGAGATATTTTGCTTAAATTTTACTCAATTTGGTTATTTGTATTTCTATTGAGGTTTGAGAGGTCATGTGTTTTGAATATCAGTTATTTACAAAATACGTTATTTTCAAATGACTTCTATGATCCTGTGGCTTGTTATAATTAACAGTGTCTTCTGAAGCCTAGTGCTTTTTTTTTTGATAAGGTTCTAATTTATCTTTTTTAAAATCTTTTATGGGTCAGTGTTGACTTTTATAAGTAAAAAGTCTGTACTTGGGTCTATTGACCCAAGTGAACAAATATTTTGTTATGATTTTAATCAAGGTTTATAAATTTGTGTTTCACATTTAGGATCAAGATTCATTGGAGTTGACATGTGCATTATTGAGAGGGACAGATATGAATTTGTACTTTTTCATGTGGACATGCAGTTGTTCCAGCACTGTTCATTCTAAAACCTATCCTTTCACCGATGAATTATTTTGGACCTTTTCTAAAATCAATTGTTCATATACTCATGGATTTATTTTTACACACTTGGTTTCCATTCACTAGTTTCTTTATTTATACCAATACAATTTTTAATGAGAAAAAGCAAGCATTTTGAGATTAAATACATAGCTATTGTCATGCCTGAGAAAGAAGGATGAAGGTGTCAGTTTTTCTAAATTCAGGAACTTTTTCTCTAACATACCCTACTCCTGTATCTATCTTCTTTGTATTTTTTATTTAATTTGTTGAAGTACATTATATTTTTGTAACTTTTATAGACATAAAGCGTCTTATCATCTGTGCTAAAATTTCAAAGAGAGTATTTTTAGAATGAAATCAAATACTGGAAGTTAGATTATGACAGCACATAACTCCTAAAGTTCTCATTATTAGATGAGAAAAAGCTGGGGTGAAATGTCTTGAATATAATTTGAGTGGACCATCACACCTGCATATTGAACTTATTTTATAGTTTTTATTTTATAGGTCTAAATGACTTACTCTTCATTCTCCTTTACTTTTACAGATTTTCTTTCTTAGTTTAATTAATATTTAGCTTTGGGGAACATATGGTGCTGACTTCTTTTAATGTGCATCTTTAAAATGTATGATTTGAAATACATTGTTGTGATGCTAACTCATTCATCCAAAGTAATAGAATATCAATATACATGTATGAGAATTTATCATATTACCTCAGTACTAAAATATTTTTTAAAATATGTTTGAACTTCTCTGATAGGAAAATAAAAAGAAATAATGGTGAGGGGTGTTGTAGGTAATCCATTACTTACAATTTTATGAGAATTATTTTTACTATAATCACTGACTTGAATTACAATTTCCAAATAGCAGAAATTCACCAATTAAGAATCATTCGATTACCACCACAATTATGATTGAGAATATTTTCATTATGATATAGATTTGTCTGGTGCCCTTTTAAAATCATTCCCTTCCCTAAATGCAGACTAACACATTTTGCCACTATAGTTTTGCGTGAATAAAAATACACAGTAAGATAACAATAATTTATTTCCTTGTTTTATTTAGTATGTTGCTTTTAAGATTCACCCATGTTCTTCACATGTTAGAGGTTGGCTCATCTGAGTATTGAGGGTGCTACATTTTAAGGACAAAGCACAATTGTTCCTGCTTTACCAGCTGATGGACATTTAGATTGCTTTTAGATTTGTGACTCTTGTGAATAAAACTGTTATGAACATTCAAGTACAAGTGGACAAATGCCATCATTTTTCATAAATAATTGTCTAGGAGTGGGATTGTATGGTCTTATTATCAGCATTTTTTTTAACTTGTAAGACACTGTCAATCTGTTTTCCAAAAGGCTCTTAACATTCCACACTATAATAACATGACAGTTACTGTTAGTTACATCCTTGAAAATGCCTTATATTACCACACTTTCTATCTTTACTCATATTTTATTGGTGTGTAGTTATAAATTATGGGGGTTTTGACTTCATTTCCCTAGTGAACAATGACATCGAACATTTTTTTCATGTGTTTATATGCATTTACACGTATTTGGTGAAATATTCTCTAAGTCTTCCTCCCACTTTTTTTTCTTTATCATAGTTTTTTTAAGGCATAATTGACAAATACATAAATACATATTATATACTTTCAGTTTTTATGACTTGAAATTTCAATATGCATAAGTTGTGAAATAATTAAAATATCTGTACCTGACAATCATATTTTTCTTCTTTTCTTATTATGGTTAGAACTTAACATGCCATTTTGATAAATTTCAAGTATGTGGTATTGCATTTTATATTCATACCACTGTACATGGGGACTCCAGAGGGTATCTATCTGGTGTGCCTAAAACTGTATTCTTTGTGTTACATCTCTTCTGTTTCCCTCTTCCCAGTCTCTGACTACCATCACTTTATTCTCTGCTACTATAAATTTGACTATTTTAGATTCCACAAACAATCAGGATCATGAAGCACTTGTCTATGTCTGACTTTTTTTGATATTAGTGATAATAATGAACAGTGCTGGGAAATTGACTCGTATATTATGTAAAACTCTTTTCCTTTATTTAATTTTTCTCAATAACCCTATGAGACAGTATATTGCACCCCTCGTTTTAATTCCTTGTTTGCGATTATTTAAATTTGTTAATGTTTTATGGTATTATGTAAATATAAAGGGATGTAAATGAAAGGTTTTAATAAATATATTTCTTGGTAGTTATGTTATCATAAATCTCCCAGTATCAGTCAGATAATGCATTACCCCAAAATCAATCTTTTAATTTCTAGTCCCTTATGATTTCTTTTACACAAGCCCTTACTAGTTTGTTGAAATTGCGGTACATCCAGGGCTCTAACATTATACTTGAAAGATCTGGCTTCGGGGCATTAGAATGGGAGTGATCCTAAGCAATATTGTCCCTGAAACCACCAGAGAAGCAAAATAAGTAAATGAATGATAAAGCAAGTAAAACTCACAAGGTATTTGATAATGAATGGAGAGATAAGCTTCTTTCACATTTGTTGTTTATTGTGTATGCAATGTTGTAATTACACATAAGCAGGGAGCCAAACTTCTTGAGTTCGTATATGTATCTGGTTCCTGAAGATGTTATCTTTGGCAGAGAACTTTGTTTACAGCCTAAGCAATTATTTTTACTCATTTTATTTTCCGTTTAGTATAATATAAAATAATTTAAAAGCAATAAATACACACTTCTTGAAGAACGACTCTTTTCCTGACTCTTAACATTATGCAGCACAATTGAGTGCACTTTACTTTCCCACAGAGTTAAAGGTGACACTATCTTATGTAAAACTTGTGTTGTTAACTTTTTAAAATTTTCCACTTTGTATAACAATATACTGCTGCCTTTCCTTACTCATATATTTCTTCCAGAAAATAGACAGTTTTCTTCTTCCCAACTCCTTATTTATATGCTTTTGGCTGCTCAGTCATTTTTTATTTCTATTTCCAAACTTAGCTTTATGAAGACCAAATATATGGCCAGATGACAGACATAAGAAGAGCTGAAATATATTCATTTTTAATAAACAATCCCCTTTCAGTTTGTTTTTTGTTTTTTTATTTTTTATAATTCAAAGTGTTTCGAATATATATAAAACACCAGTGGTTGTCAGATCTGCTTTGCTGTATAGTTGCAGAATCACACAAAATTCTTATAATAAATAGTCACAGACTGCTGGAGTTCAGATTTCCAGGAAAAGAAAACCAAGAACTGAATGGTATGCACTGAAAATATCTTATTTGCAATATATGATAAAGGATCCAAGTGCAGGATGGACAGGAAAATTCCTCACTTTCCAGCAAATGGGCAGAGGAAATGTTGTAGAAAAGGCAAGTATAACATAGTAGAGAGTCTGAACTGTTGGTTGAAAAGTGACAAGATGGTGGGATTTTATAAGTGATGAGATTAAAAAAATATTTAATTATACAGGTGAGTGCTAAAAAGAAACTAACCTCTCTGTAAATACTGTTTCAACTTCAAAAAAGTAGAAAAAATTTCAGAGTCACTACAATGAAGGGCATTGGGTAACAAACACTGATTTGTTATGTCTCCCAAACTAACAATGAAGTTATTTGTTTTCTATTTTTCCTAATTTTTCTGCACCCAATCTCATTTTCAACATGTTTAGTCTGCTAAATCTTTTTTTGTTTCTAAAAACCCGTAGCGGATTATTTCTCTTATAATATTTCTTGACTACCCAGATTACCTATCACTCCTTAACTTTACACCTGCTTCAATTATCAGATTAAAACTGTTTTTTCATTGTGTATTCATCTCCTTCAATATAAAATGAGCTCGTGAAGGTATAGCTGGTGTTCTGTTTATCTTTATAACACTCCCTTCAGTTATGCATGCTGTCACATATGTGATAAGATATAAAGGATGTTTGCCTAACTGTAGCATGACACAAGGTAATGGGGGCAATTAATTTTCATAGGACAATTCTTCTTGATGGACAAACTCACTAAAGATGCTGAAGAGACCTAGGTGAAAGTAATTTGGGAATCCAAGGAAACTTTATTACCCCAGTAAACACTGTTGTCAAACACTAATAGATTGTCCATCAGTCTTCATTACTGTGATTATTTGTTTGGTTAGTGTTAAATTATTCATAATTAAACATAAAACAATGTTCTGATCAAGGTTGTGGACAAAAATAATACTCAATTCCTCGTTGGACTTCATTGTTCTTGTTTATGCACAGATTGCTCTTTTGCCACAAGATTTTCTGTTTCAAGTAATGAAATGCACTTTAATCTTGCATTGCCGTTCAATGTCATTTGACATTAATTTCATGGATGAGATCTGGAGATTGCTTTAGTAGACCCAGTACCATATTTACTAACTTTCACTGATGTCAGGAATCTTTTAACACATGGCTAATCACATATGTTCTGTTGATTTTATTGGTTTCAATTTTAGATCATGTCCTTAAATTTTAAGTATAAACCAGGAAGTAAACTTTATTATTTAACATAAGTGATTGTAAGATTGAATAGTTTTAACTTGTATTAAGTAGGGTAAAGTGTAAAAAGTGTAAAAATATAACTTATTTCTCATAGACTAAACCCAACACTACCATCTTTCATATCATTGACTTTTCGGCAACATTTAACAACTCCCTGTTATCAGCATGCCTATGTCTGACATTCTTGGCTATGCAGACAATATGTCTTCAATTTACAAAATAGTATTTGTTTACAGGATTGCTTTGATCCAATAAGATTAGTGTTTTGGCCTTTTCCTACACTCACTATATTTACATGTGTTCTACTTTGGACATTGGTTCTTTTTTCCTCCAGCATGTCTTACCCCATGACTTCAATGATCTGAACCCAAACCTTTTTTTTTTTTCCATGCTCAGTTTTAATTTCCATTATTTCCAAAGTGGCTCCACTTATGAAATGTCAAGATTAAAAACAAACATTCAAAAAAGCAAGGGAGAATTATAAAATATGATAAAATTTAACAGAGGTTGAATGTTCCTTAACTCTATTCAAGGTCATCATGAGTTCTCTAAAAATTAGTCTGTATGCAGAATGAGAATTTTAAAATGTATTTTATCATTAAAGGGTTGAGAATTTAATGTTATTAAGGCAATCCATATTGCTTATGGAAAATTTAGAAATCTAGATATTCAGTGGGTTAAAATGCCAGCCATAGTTTATTTCTATGAGATAATCACTGTTGCAGCACATTTATCCTGGTCTTATTGCTATGAATATTTTAAAACTAATGTTGATTTTATGCCACACAAGACATTGTACATAGAGGATTATATAGACCACTACATAATTATGAAGAATTTGATCATATGATATGTGAATTTTGACAATGTAAATGAGAGATACAAAGTTGAAAAGAAAACAAAAAGAAAGAGAAACCACATTTACATAATGTGGGTTTTTCTACTCATTGTGTCAATTACCATTTGCCTCTGATTGACTATAGATGAGAAATTTGTTTATACATTTTCCTCAGATGGACTCATGTGCTTATCATTTAACAGGATTCTATTATTAAACTGTATGTATGCATTGTAAAATAAGCCCTTAAAGGAAAAATATATGTACATTTGATTTTTAAGGCAAACCACAGTCTGTTCTAATACTAGTGAAACACCAAACTGAGCTTGATTATAAAATTATATCTATGAATAGAGCATTTTGGGGGCCATTTAAAGTTTTTGCAAGGCAATATTTGAATATATATAATTTGCATTTTAGATAATTATTTTATATTTTAACCCTTGTATATCCCCCACCACATTCATTTTTGAACATATTATTTTATATGTATAAAATACTACAAAGTTATTATAAATACTTAAAAGTTATCTTATGTTTTAAAAAATAAAGAATATTTTTGAATTAACTGATACTCAAAATGAAATTGTTGGTGCATTTCCATCCAATATGCATTGTATATATTACATTTAAACCCTGTTTTAAAAATTCAACAAATATTTGTTCAGTATCTCCTAAGTCCTAAGTTCTATGTTAGGAACTGAATTCAAAGAATGGACAAAATAGGGATGATCTCAGTCATCAAGAAATTAACAGTAGGTCATATATTTGTATATTTTAAAATGATAATTTTGAAAACTTCTGGAGATTTTTACACAGAGTGTATAACAAAAATTTGATGATTGTAATACTTGTCATTAAACCAAAATTCATTCAATGTACAGTTTAAAGTTACAGAAATTAGTCAAGTTCCCTTGCAACCAAATGTCCACATAGTTTTTTATGCACCCTAGCTTCTGTGAATTAAGAGGAACAATCCCTCCACCAGCCCAATAAAGATAGTAGAGCAGGAATAAATTTAGTGCTCATCAAGAAAGTCTAGATATTATTTAAGAATACCAAGGTCAAGTTTGTGATCTCCAAGAGGAGGCTTAGTTGACTATGGCCCTTAATAAAGAAAGGCCTTGAAGAGAGAACAAGTTTTGTTTATGATTTCTCAGCATAATACCATTTATTCTTACTCTAAGAACTTTAAGTTTATAAATTGGGAGTCTTACACTATGGAGGGGAATAATTTCACTTCTTAGTTTTTAGTTTTGCCAAAACTCTTTGTAGTTTAAAAAATATTTGTAGTTTATAAACAAATTTATAAGTTTTACTAAACAATAGTACTTTTTGAGGAGGAACTTTTGTGATCACTTCCTAATACAAAGTTAGCAGTATTTAGTTCCTATATAAACAACCATCAGTAAAAAACCACTATGTGAGTAATTAGCTCAATTTCTTAAAGAAGATCAAAAGGAAATAATGTGAACTTCACCAGCTTATGAGTGTCAGCAATACTATTCCTTGTATGGAAGTGAACATTCTGCTAAATCCCAGAAAATAATTGTCACTTGGCAGTGACCATATGGAGGAGATGAAGAGAATAATCAAGAAGCAAAGAAAAAAATAAATTTATGCTTAAATTTGAGAAATACAATGTATAAAATACATGAGTAAATAATACATCTTCATGTAAATTACAAAATATTTCCAAATTAAAAAACAAATACCTGGGGATAAAGACATATAAATAGGAATTAAAAAATAAAGGGCATTTTGAAAGTTATTATAGGACCAAAATACTTCCCAAAAAAGGTAAGAATTATTTGTTTCCTACACTCATTGCATACCCTAATTTTTCAAAATCTGAAAAATCAGAATGTTTAGTCTTATGTAAAAGTATCATTTACTTCATGGAGCTCTCAGAAATAATATAAGATTGTACATCCCTGTGTCTATAGCAAGTATAAAATGGCTGATGTGACAGAACTGCAGGCTCAATATTATCTAAATATTATTATTTAAATAATGTAGTACCAAGTCCTTTGCCTTTGCATGCTTTAAAATGTAAGTGAATTTCTCATATTAGGAAACATTGTTTCTGAAATTCAGAATAACATTATCCATTACAAAATAATTGATCTTTAGTTAAAAAAGAAATTCTGATGTTAAGTCTAAAGGATAAATTATTTTATATTACTAACACCAAATAATATATTATTTAATTCTGAGAGATTGTAAAATAATCTTTAAATTACTAGCATTTTTTCCTTTCTTTGGAAACGTAGTAGTCTTGGAATTGCAAAACTTTACCAGCAATATTTAAGAGCATATATAGTTGAATTAAAGCCCCTGAGCAGATTAGATTTATAAACATTGGAATAAAATGGAAAAACAGTCACATAAAACAATAGATGCAAAATTAAGAAGGCAACTGAGAATATTTAAAGTATATATTCAACCACAGTCTAACATCTTTGGTAATAATGTTCCTTATTAAAATATAAACTGTTAATGAAAAAAAAAAAGAAGCATGTTGTATTAAAGACTAATCAACATAGTTTTTCTCCTTAAAAACATATTTGTACTTAAGAGAAAATTTTATTGGTTCTCCTTTTATGTCCACATGCCCCTGATAATTTCTTATGTAGGTTCCCCTCCAAATTTATTTCCCTCGGGAAGTTGCACTACATGTATCACTTATTACAAACCATGCAGTGTGGCAATAGTCACATAAAGAATACATTTTGAGTTTTAAGAACGTTAAATACTAGGAATAAATGACTCAAATATATTTTCTAGTAGTTGAAATCATAATTGATTTTTTTTAATATGCCAATGGAAATGACTTGTCTTCTCCATTAAATTAAGCCCACTGTGAAGTAGCTACAAAATTTAAAAAGAATAGAACTCAAAGTGAAGCAACACTTTTTGAACTTAAATCATGGACAAGAAAATGAACACTATATTCCTCAAATTCTACTGTGCAAGTTCTGAAAATCACTGTTAAATGGCAAATGTCTTAAAGGCACCATGAGTTGTATTTTTCTCCCCTTTTCCAGTACCAAACCCCTGTGTAGTCATTGGCTCATCTACAAAACTGTGTATGGTAACGTGCAGACAGGAGATGCACGGAGGATTTGTATCCACACTACAAGAGAAAGAGAGTTATTTCTCCTCTGGCTCAAGTTAGAATGTGCAACTAATTAAGAGGCATAGGCCATGAAAACTATTGTGTTAATCTTCATTTATCAATCCTTCATTCAGTGTTTGGAAACACTAACACTGACTAAGAAGTCCTAGAATTTTTTTTTTTAACATTAATGCTGAAACAAAGTCTTACCACTATCTCTGTTGTGTTTATGACAGAAAATTGCTTTCCAGGAAATAATGGCAGGAATTTGTAGAGCCCAGTATCAGGAGAATTTTTAAATGGCAATTACAGCCTAACTGCATAGGCTGACAGAGGCAACACCACATTTACATCAACTGCTACAATGTCTTCATTGCGTTTTTGCATTTGTCTCCAAATGTCACCATCTGCTTCCTGAATTTAGATTTTTTTATTCAGTTTTATGTCATGAATTTAATGCTTAGTACACAATGATAAATATCTAGCAATGTGTATCCTTCGGGCAAGGTATCCACAATGGAAGAAGAGCACCAGTTGATGTATTTGAACTTGACACAACATCCTTAAAGCCTAATAAATTTGAAAAGATAGGAAAGGAAATTCAATCACAATGAACTGGATAAATTATGTAATACTCAAGATATTGCATGTTCTTTTCAGTCCCTTATAATTAATTGCAGAGTCAATCTTAACTTCATCATTTTTATTTTGTCAAACTAGAATTCTGAGGGTCTGTGGATAAGTAACAGGTGACTGGTAACTCAAATCTTTAGTTGGTTAAACTTAACTTTTGAAATCTTGTTTAATTTTCCATTTGTTATCCTGCCAAGAAGGACTAGAAGTATATAAGTGTTTTACACAGTTTGTGAAATATATATATATATATATATATATATATATATATATTTATATATATATATATATATATGGGAGAGAAATTGATAATAGACCACAGATACAGCCATTTAGGAAGTATCAAATATATACATGTGTTCTATTTTGAAATCAAGAATACTACCTAGAATTTTCTAGCAAAGAACAGAAATGATTAAGTTGAATGATAATAGCATGGGAACAGCACACTTAAATTTTGTTATTATTATTGAGGAAGGATTTAATGCCAAGACCCCTAACATTAATGCTGGAAAGATAAAAGTTTTTATCTGTACCCTATGTCTCCACTCTCATTCCAGAAAATAAGTACACTCACCCAGTCAGTCACAGCTAATGGGTTCATGCATAATGCCCCTATCTCTGCTTACATATGGGTCAGACAAAAAATTTAAAAAAAAAAGAAATAAATGTCTTAAAGTCAAAACCCATTACCTGTGAACTAGTTTCCAGATTAAGAATTTCTTTCTTTTTTTTTTTTTTTTTTTTTTTTTTTGTGTGTGTGTGTGTGTGTGTGTGTTTTGTTTTTTGGCAATGGGGATTAAACCCAGTGGCACTTAACCCCTGAGTCACATCCCCAGCCCTTGTTTTGTGGTTTATTTTGAGATAGGGTCTCACTGAGTTGCTTTGAGCCTTGCTAAATTGCTGGGACTGGTTTTGAACTCATGATCTTACTACCTCAGTCCCCTAACTGCTGGAATTACAGGCATGTGCCACAGTGCCCTGCAAGAATTTCTTTCTTTCTTTTTTTTTTTTTTTTTTCTGGAAATTAAAACACCAATTTATATTGCTAAAGTAAAAAATCACAAAGAAGTGAGAATTACAGAACAAGCCTAAAGAAATGAGAAGCAGCTAATCATGATGCTTCTTGAACATCACATAGGCTAGACACAGCATGAAGTTTAACCAAAAGCTTTCTACGTAAGCACCTGTGCCCATATTCTTTGCCTTCTTCCTTTTAAAGATGAATCATCCTTTCTCCTAAGGATAAACCATTCAGTTTCCTTTATGAGGTAGTCTCTCTAACTTGTACACATTACTTTAACAATTTTCCATTCTTTTTTGCATTATCACTCTTAAAAATAATCCTCTCTTGATCCCGATTTTCCCCTTCATCTGCCACATGTGTTTTTCTTCCCATTGTCCCCTGAACGCCTTCCACACTTTTGCCCTCTATGAAAGTTGTTCTTCTCAAAATCTTCAATAACTCCCCATTAGTAAATCCAACAGTGAATTCACAGTCCATCTCTAAATTCACTGATCAGTAGAATTTGCCATAAATGATCACTCTTCCTTCCTTGAAATATTTACATCCCTTTCAGATATTCTGAAAGACGTAAGAGATTTCCTCTTACCTCACTGGGTTTCCATTCCTGACCTCCTTCAATCTCCCTCTCTTAATCCTTTTACTTAAGGTTCCCCACAGCTAGGCCTTAAATCTCTCTAGTTACATTTACCAGATTATATAAGAGTTAACTTCTAAATAACTTCGACAACTGACAATTTTCTGTATCTTAGATAACACTGAATTCTTGATCCCTTTCCTGAAGATTATTTCCTGCTATTGTTGATGATGCTAAATTTTAATTGTAAAATGCCCCATTATTGTAAGTTTCAAGCTTATTTTACTGATACCCTTCACTTTATTAAATGTGCACTTTGTACCATGTATAGTCACAGGAGTTGGGGTCTAAAAGTGAACAATGAAGATAATGTTTCCACCTTCAGAGCGCTTCCCAAGGCATGACAGGTGAGGCAGAGAAAGAAGGAAATAAAACAGAATTTTTGTTGAGTCAGATCACACTACTTCTGTGAAGAAGAATAAATTCATAAAGGAGTCAAGATCTGATGGGGATTGCAGCTTTGCATATGTGTCCTGATCCCCATTTGCCTGCTGAGTGGGGAAGTGAAAGAATTAGTAACAACAGTATTAAAGAAGTATGTTCCAGGAAGAGAGAGAAAGAATAAATGAACTCAAGAGATGCATCAATGAGAGTCGAGTAAATGATGTTTTCAATGGTATGAATGGGTAATATTGGAAAAGGGGAATTTTGTTGATTTATTTGTAAACAAAGATGTCAATTTTAAGAATAGATAGCTCTACGGATTTAGAATTAAAGTTGTTAATGTTTCCCAGAAACTTTTCAATTTAAGAAGTATTTATATTTAAATAAATACCATTTTTAACTGAAAACATAAACAGAATTGCAAATATTAATGGGGGACCATGTGATATTTTGAAACATGTATATATATATGTATAGTATTTATACAGGAACTTTATTTTTTTTTTAATATGAAGTATACCAAGAGTGAAGACAGAGCTAGAGGAGTAGAGACTTGAGATATAATCTTGAAATAGTAACTTGGATATCTGAAGACAATAATGACAAACACACACACATAAAAAAGCTGCAACATTATTGAAGGCCCAGTGTAAATCTGCCAGTTATATGATGCTCTCTGGAAATGCTGAGCATCTTGGATTAGTTTTGAAAGGACTATGTATTATTACAGGGAACATAGGGACCATAAGGGTCAATTCTATTGCTTATAACATAAGGCATAAAGACAGCACTTATGGTCATTTAATCCCTTATCATTGTCCCTAATGCAATTTTGCACTTGAATGATCTTGAGAGAATAGCTGCTCTTTCCACTAGAGTATGATGCTTTCCTAATGAACACCTGTGATGATATAATAAATGATTCATTGAATTGCCCACACCAGAAATCAAATTCTGATCTATGGGAACTATTTTGCAACCAACCAACCTCTACTAAAATATGCATTGTTGCCTGTCTTTTGGAACTAAAAGAAAACAGAAATAGAGAGATGTGTTTTTTTTTTTTTCAGTGAATTAACTGGATATGAATATTAGTATAAGAGTGTATTTGCCATTTCATTGCTTGTACTTTCTCTGATTGTCCTGATGATCTGAGGCAAAATTTGGTGCATAAATGTGTGTATTTTATATATTTACTTTATACATAGGAGTAGTGAAAGCAAGTAAAAATGTCAAAATGCTTTCAAGGTGAATTTATAAAATATTGTGAATCTTTCCCTAAGGAAATAGATCTTAATTCTTAATCTTTATAGGGATCCCCTTCAAAACAATTAAAAATGTAGAATTTGACCTGGGTGGAAAAATGTGTTTTAAATAATCACACCAATTTATTCTGATGTGAGTGGTGTAGAAATTATACTGTAGAAGTAATACCAAAGTGTTATTTAAAATATTTTATGATATGCCACACTTATTATTTGGTTTTTATGATATTTTAAACCATATCTGGGTAATGTAATTAGAAAGTACAGTAGTTATTAATTACTTCCTATCCCACTCCAAACTTACATCATGTGTCTTGGATGAATGATGCTAATAGTGGGATGTTGTCTTTTCATAGTTCTATCTATGTGCACACACATCAATTACATTGTACTAAAACAGCTATTCTTACACACACTTCTGCATAGTCTGTACTATAGGAGAACCAGAAATCCATGCC
Organism: Sciurus carolinensis; assembly: GCF_902686445.1. Taxonomy (NCBI): domain Eukaryota; kingdom Metazoa; phylum Chordata; class Mammalia; order Rodentia; family Sciuridae; genus Sciurus; species Sciurus carolinensis. The sequence goes on from NC_062224.1 coordinate 97,463,556, forward strand.
AATTTATGCAGATAAGTACAGGACCCAGTGGCCATCAAATGACTAATATATAATAGAAAGGTCAAGCAAGGCTTGACTAATTAAAGAGGTAAAAAATTCTGTCATCATTGACGATTCAGAGAAAAATATCAGAAACTAAGAGGGAGATCAGCAAACTTTATCTTGCTACCAGAAGAATGACTGAAAGGTTGTCTGAAAATGGAAATAAAATTACCCTTCTTAGACAAAATTTTGCACTGTTAAATAATGACTGGATACGAGGGGATGGGGAAATAGCTCAGTCAGTAGAGTGCTTGCCTTGCAAGCACAAGGCCCTGGGTTCGATCCCCAGCACCCCCCAAAAAAATAATAATAATAATGACTGGATATGGTGTGCATAATTATCAGGAAGGTACAAAATGAAAGAGACAGTCTAGATAAAAGGGGAGGTGTTAAAAGTTGAGCAAGATCTCGGTGAGTACAAGACACAATGAACACACAATGAAGATAGCAAAAAAGATATTCTAGAATCATGAAATAAGAAAGGCTGTCTTAGAATAAGTGAACGACTTGACTCCTAACATGTAGCTAGGGTGCATTTTATTTTATATGGGAATAGAAAAATATCATAGCTTACTCCCATACAAGTTATTTCAGGAAAAAAGAAAACAAGATCAGAAAACTGTCCCAAGAAGCATTGAATCAAACAAGACATCATGGTCACCTGAAACAAAACAAATATTGCAAAAAATTATTTTGAACAATAAAAAAATAAAGCTATGAAGGAAAGAAATACATGTCAAAATTAGGAAAAAAAATAGAGAAAAGAGAGAAAAGACTGAAAATTGAGGTGAAAAATAGTAAGAAAAAGGAAAAATTTTAAAGAAGGCTATGAAAACAATTATAAATTATCACAATCAAAGCCTAACATGAGGAATGAGGAAAAAATTCAATGTAACAAGTAAAACATGACAAAAAGGTAGTGAATATTGAACAAAACTATATATAAAAGATAGGTAAATATCATATATATATTATTCTCTGAAGAAAAAATTACCATGAGTGAAAATGCAGTATCAGTATAATATAAGAAAAATATCTGAAATTATTTTAAAAATGTGGAATTAATAAAATTTTTGAAGGAAAAATCTAGTATGTGAGAAAATGGAAATAAATATTGAAGATCAAAGTATACTGTAGCAATATTGCTTACTAGTCTTTAAGTAGAAATATGTAAGTGATTTAAATAAATATCTAGGTTAAAAGGCAAAAAATAAAGAAAATCTGATTCATTTATCTTTAATATTTTCAAAAGTTTTTAACTATTACAAGATTTCTCAAATACAAAAATGGCATCATTTTAAAATTCCATTTGAATATTTTTTATATTATAATCAGTGTTTTTAAAATGTATATTTCTTATTAAAAACCACTGAAGCATGCATTCATTATCACCTAAAACATTTATTTTATTTTGATGTATTTATTTTAATACACAAATGTCATATTTTAAATCCAATAAGTGATTTATTTTGAAAACACATGTAGACACAGGTGTGAGAATTTTTGTCTCTATATTTAACATTTCTCTTTATTTTGAGGTAATCACATTATTGTAAAAGATCTCATGACATGTTTTGACATTGAGGATATATATTTTTAAATATGCTATCAAATAGTTAAATTAATTTCAGTAATACCCTTGTAAAATAATGCAGCTTTGCCAAAGACTTTGTCAAATATCCAGTCTAAGAAACATATGGTAGAATATGTGTCATTCATCCTTACAGTACTTCACAAAGTCTCTCAAAAAAGTAATAACAATGTTTAATACAAATATCAATTAAAATATTTTATAAGGGTTGTATTTCAGCTGATTATGACTATTATGATAATTTCTTAAAATCTACATAGAAAAGAAAAATCCAACTGTTCATTCAAGTATAAATATTTAACAGCAGTGGCAGTTGTAATAATTCAGGAAATTTAAAATCAACAATAGTATGATTATCAGTGAAAGGTACTATCTGTTGGTCTTACTTTCATCGAGCTGTTAAATACAAACTATTTTCTAGGATGATTTATATTAGTGAGGATATAGCTTACTTGCATGTTACAGGAAACAAACATTTCTTTTAATCTGTGTCTCATTATATTATGGGTTTTAAAGATTATTAAAATTTGACATGGGAATATAAATTAAGATATTAGAACATTTGATGAACATTTAAAGTGAAAAATGATTAAAAGGTGATTCAATTGTTATCTGAGTGGAAGAGATTAATAAGCACTATACTATTATTTTTCAGAGTTTATATGTTTTTTGATATGAGTCTAATTTCATAAAGTTTACATTTTTAAACTGGAGGTACAAATTCAGTCTCCATGCCCTTCTGTGTTTGTCATGGATAGCATCACCTTTTCTGAATTGTAGTTTTTCTTTGCTTCCATTCACTTGACTATGTAAAATGCAAAAGCTAGAATGAGAGCCATTCCCAAATCTCTCAGTGCTCATGATTTTCTTTTTAAGCAACTCACTCAATATGTTAAAATGTCCTTTAGGTTATAATGTTTCCCATGAACTAGCATTACATTTCTTTCCCATGTCTATCTAACTTTACTCAATATTCCTAATTGAGTTTTTGGTTATAAAAATCTAGCCTTGTGCTATGTCATCACTGATTCTAGAAATTAGATTGGGAAAGATTTCCATAGCCCTTAAAATGTACTTAAGAAAGTCGAAGAGCAGTTGTTCGGATGAAAAGGGTACAGGAGGCCCGAGTGAGGATGAATGTTTGTAAGAGCCTGATCACAGGCATATATAATAAGCATCTTTACATTGGATTAGCAGCTGGTAGGATGACTGCTTCAAAATCTTTTTTATTAAATAAATAAACAAATAATTGGGTAAGGAGAATGGAGCTTAAATTTTATGTATGGCAGCTGCCAAAATTGTATCTGAAAGATAAGCAAAGAAACAAGTTATGAAAACAAGTGACTATTAAGGGTGGTTAATAATCAGATATTTAAGACAGATTTTATTTTGCCATGCTCAAAGTATCTGACAACAACTTAGAGGAGGGAAAATTTATTTGGGGCTCACAGTTGTTTCAAATGTCTCAGTCCATAGACAGGCAACTCCCTTGCTCTGGGCCCAAAGTGAGGCTCAGGGAAGGATCCAGTAAAGGAAGTCTGCTCAGTTAATGTTCTGTGCAGTGGAACCGGCTCCGAGAAAGGAGACACCACTAATCTTTAGTTTGACGAGATTTATTGCGTCCTCCCTATTTTCCTGACTTCTTTGTTCTCCACTATCTCCCTTCTTCTACCCTCTCCCTCTCTCCTCCCCCAGGCTCCTAGCTTATCAGCCATTTATAGCAAAGCGTTCTTTCATGCAGGAGAGCATGCAGAGGAATGTCAGCATAGCACTATATGAATCACAAGCTGTCCACGCAGCATATTAGCTAGCCAATCCTAGAGCCTGGTGTTAACACGTCATAAGTCTCCAAGGAACTAGTAAGCAAGCAACCTTTTTGGGTACTTCCTTATTTTGGTGGCCAGCGCCCTTTGGCTCACTGCCAGGCGCCATCTTGTCCAAGATGGCCCTCAACAAGTTAAGGCAGAGTCAGGAAGGAGAGAGAGAGAGAGAGAGAGAGAGAGAGAGAGAGAGAGAGAGAGAGAAAGATATAGGGAGAATGAAATGAATTAGGCATGCCCTCCAATGACCCACTTCCTCCAGCCCCTCACCTGCCGACATAGACCACCCAGGCCACTCATTCAAACTAGGTAGGACAGATTGATTAGGTTACAGCTCTCATAATGCAATCAATTTACTACTCTGTTGAGCACATGCTGGGAAATTTCAGTTTTCATTTCTTCGCCCTCTTTTTCTGAAGAACAACTCCTGCCATTCGGTAGGGCCATTCTAGTTGCCAACTCTCATACTCTTTTACACCCTGAAACTTCAAATTCACTAAGGTTAGTATATATTTACTATCCCTTAATATATTTTCTCTATACCCAGATTAAATTAAACATACAATTATTATGATCAAGCTCTTATTTCTATTCTCAGGTACCTTGAAATTCTCTGACTTCTTTGTACTCCCATCCACAGGCATGACACCAGAGCAAACTTCTTGACTATGACTATCTTCACCAAAGCAGATGCACATACTAGAAACCTGCCCAGTACCCACACATTTAAATGGTCCAACTTTAAGTTTTCAAAAATATACTGTAAATGGGCCTATACCACTGTCTGGCTTTCATAGTGTGTTTCTCTAATCATTGGATTTTCCACTATTTTAGATAGTGTTTTACTCTGTTTCTTTACTGATAGCTTTCCCAAAATTATCATTCTTAGTTGACAACCTTGAATTTTATGTTACAGAAAATTGAAGCAATCACAAAAATGAGAACCAACTGTACAAATATTAAAATGTCTAAAATCCAGTGATCTGCTGATAATAGCAAATATTTGAAAGGATGAAGTGCAGTAGGAAGGCTCATCCATTGCTTCATTGATGTAGGGATGCAAAATGATACCACCATTTTGGAAGACAGTTTGGAAGGTTGTTACAAAACTAAACAGTCTTACCACATGAAACAGTAGTCCAATGAGTGGGAAATGTATGTCCACACAAAAACCTGCACATGAATGTCTCCAACAGTTTTACTCATAATTGATTGAAATTGCAACTAAGATTACTCTCAATAGATAAATGGGAAAACCATTTAAGGTATATTCATACAATGTAATAGTGTTCTGTGAGAAAGAGAAATGGGCAATGGATGATGAAACAGTGTGAAGGAAACTTAAAAAGCATATTTTCAATATACAAAAGAGAGTCTGAAAAGGCTGAATACTGTATACTTCCAACTATAGGTAAGAGGCAAAATATAAAGCAGTAAGAAAATCAGTGGTTGTCAAAGATCTGAGGGAAAGGAGCAAAGGATTAATAGGTAATTTCACAGCTGTGAAATCATTCTGTATGATATTGTAATAGTGGACACATGACATTTTGCAGTTGTCAAAACCCATAAAATTTTACAAGAGTGAAATTAAATACATTCAAATAAAAGATCATTTAGGCACTTGAGAGCCCTATAAAAATAAAGATTATGATAGAATAATCTAATAATCTTATAAGAGTAGGAACCCATCACATTGAAGTGATAGCAGAAAAGGTATGAACCAAAGTAACTTTGGAATGAATGGTGTCTGTAAAATAATTCAAAAGGAACTGCATGCTAAACCTTATATTCTAATTACTAAAGTCATTGCCCCCATTGCTACTACTTAGCAATTTTGACACTGTAATACATGTATACTGAAATTAAACAATCAAGTTCATTGTGTAAAATGGCAGAAATGTTTCCCACCATTTGAGCAGAAAGTTACTGATCTGGAAAGGTAGAAAGCTAGAATGAACCATATGGTAATAAAACAAATATGGAGCTCAATAAGAATTGTCTACCTTATTATTATGGAGTATGTGTATATGTGTGTGTGTGTGTGTGTGTGTGTGTGTGTGTGTGTGTGTGTGTATGTATGTTAGTTTGCTAGTTACTGGAGACTGAACCAAGAGGAGCTGAGGAGTTACAACCCCAGCCCTTTTTTATATTTTGATTTTAAACATGTTCTTGCTAAGTTGCTGAGTCTGGCCTCAGACTTGCTAAATTCCTGCTTTTCAGATAGTATGATTATATACAGAAATATATATGCATATAAGTGCATGTAAATGTGTATATGTATTCTTTAATCTGCCAGCTGAGAAAGCAAAAAGAAAAACCATGACATTTAGTTGCAACAAGCACATGTAGCAACCTGGTCTTTGCCTCTATTATCATTTTAAAAATAAACCAGGGATCCTTGGAGAAATGACTGACTCTAGGAATGGGACAGGAAATGCTCAAGATGAATCTGGAAACTTGTATTCAGAAAGTAAGGAAATAAAGAGAGTGCCCCCACCCCAACACCACTACCAAAACAAAACAAAACAAGATGAAATTAAAAATTAAGAATACATTGATTTGGGACATGTCAAAAAAAAGCTCCCAATGACCAAAGTTCAATCAATTTGATTTGTAAAATAAAGTAGTTTTGGATTACAATCTAAATTATGAAATAAATACCCATGAGCTCATACTGATTCATAATAGATTGAAAAACATTAACAAATTGAAGAGGCACAGATTTCCTTTGTAGAAGATGCCAACATAAATCATGTGGTTATTTACCCAAAAGGAAGGAAATATAAATGCTCACTGGAGTGTAGGCTGAATACATTGACAAAGAGTAAGAGTATAGAAAGGGGGAGCCACAAGAACTTCACAATAGAAAAACCTGACAAATATCAATTCACCTGGGTGGTCAGTGTCAATATTGAGTCATAAATAATGTGCAGATGGCAGGCACCTATAATGTTATCTGATGAGAAAGAGGCTGCATGGTCTTCCTCTCTATAAACCACAACCCGTGACTAATGTGATGGTTAATGTTATGTGTCATATCATCCAGATCATAGGTACCCAGTAATTTGGTTAAGCATTATTTTATGTCTGACCGTGTATATGGTTGAGGGTGGCATTTAAATTGGTAGTCTGTGTAGAAGAGTTTATTATGCCCAACCACCAAAAGCCTGAATGAGATAAAAGAAACGAGGAACAAAAAAAATCCTTCCTCCCTACCTGGGTTTAGTTAAGACCTCAATCTTCTCCTGCCCTTGGACTTGGGCCCACACACCAATTATACCTTCCGCTTCCCAGGGGTTATTCTTCTCAGTCCTCATCATCCCAGGACTCAACTTGTTTCCTCTTTCTCTCCCTACAGAGGTATATCTAAATATAATTTGATGTATTCAATGGAATCCTGGAACAGAGAAAAAAATATTAGGTTAAGTAGTTAGGAAGTCTGACTACATTATAGACTTAATAATAATGTATCAGTATGGGTTCATTAATTTTAACAAACATATCACATTGATGGAAGATATAAAAATAAGAAAAACTACTTCTGGAGGTGGGTGTATGGAAAATATCTCTACTATATGTTTAGTTTTTCTGTAAATCTTAAATACAGTCTGTTAATAAGTGAAGAGGTCTCCTCTAATATCCCACCACTCTTCACTGGGATCCACTTGCTCTACTTTCTCTTTTGCTATCATAGATCCACTATCCATGCTTCTAGCTGTGGACAAACCTAATTTATGCAAGTAATGGATTCCATACTTACCTGGATTATTTAAGGATGCTGTTTTGATGATCTTCTTCTTCCTCAAATATCATCAAATATTCACTCTCTATACTATGCAAAGCATGTGCAGCACCAAGGACTTTGCTTCTAATATTATTTCATAAAATGACAAACCCCGGATCTTTGGATAAATGGCTGAATCTAGGATTGGTAAAGAAAGGGAACAAAATGAATCTGGAAACTTTTATGCCTTAAAGTCAAGAAAAGAGGTAAATATAAGATGTTTCATCTAGAAACAATTACAGACACAATATGAATTTCCAATCTTACTACTGTACTTTTTTGGTCCTCTAAGTAGAATAATATCCCAGATTTATCTATGGATAATGCTACCATTTTTTTCCCATGTATTCTATCTGACTTTGGGCTTCCCTACTGCAGCAAATGTGTGTGTGTGTGTGTGTGTGTGTGTGTGTGTGTTTCACATTTACTTAGAGATTTTTAATTGGCAGAGATAATTGTATATATTTACAGAGTGCAGTGTAATGTTATGTGCACATAATGGACTAATGAAATCAAGCCAACAATTATTAACAGGATATTCAATGATGTCTACAATGTTACATATGATGGGAACTGTCAGGTCCTCACCTTAATCAGTCTAGTAATACTATTTGACACATTTTGTCACTTTTTCTTTGATACACTTTCACTTAAATCCTATTATGTTGCATTGATCTTACTTACCTTTCAGTCTTATTGTTCATTCCTTTTCAATTTCCACTATGATTTATTTTCCTGCTTTTCTTAATCCTCCAGAGCCCAAGATATCAGCTTTAGGAGAAATTTTGTTCATTTTGCAAGTTGCTTTCATCTGAGAACTTGCAGCTTCAAGTATCGTTTATAGTTTATGTTTTTAACTTTCTTATTTATAGGCCAGCCCACTTGTCTGAAAACAAGGTGTGTGCTGAACTCTCTTTTGAATGACTAATTATTATTTGGAATTTGATACAGGCATAAGTAGTGTCAGCATCACTCCAGAATATACTGTAAACACACTTCTCAAGTTCCACCTGAGAACTAGAGAATTGAACATTTGTTTTTAGGAAGATTTCAGGATGATTACATGCATGGGAAAATTTGAGAAATCCATTTAATTGATAGCTCAAATTTAACAAATTGAGACTAAACTTTTAATCTTTTCACTCATGGAGACTCAATTACTATAAAGTCTTCCCCTTTCGGTTACAGGGATCTTTTTGATTAGTTTTTGAGGTCAACTAAGTAAAGTGATTCATACCTCCCTGTTCTTTGTTTCGTTTGGTGTTTTCTCTAAAAAGGCATTGGAAAATTCCCTTGGCTTCTCCATTAAAATATACCCAGCCTCTGTACTCTCACACCACCTTCATGCCCCTGCTCTCTCCAGAGCCTCTGTAATCTATTCCTGATGATTTGAACCTCTTAATTGATGTCCCTCTTAGTTTCTTAGTGAGATTCTTTCCATATCAATCAGGTCACACCACTTCTTTGTCTGTAAACCTCAATGCTTGTCTCTTTCACCCAGTGAGTGGCATTCCATTCTGATTACACAGAGATCAAAACCTAATTTTTTTTCTTCAATTTACTGAGGGCACTTCAGTGTAGCTGTACCTGTTGCTGTTATCTACCCCAGAATTTTTGTTCCCATAGGATCTTAGTAGTATGCTTTCAAATGATGGAACCCTGGAATGCCACATGGCCACTTAGCAAATCCCCTTGCCTCCTTCAACCCCTTGTTTAAATGTCTGTGACATCTGCCTTGACAATTTTATATGCTCCATACTTGCCTTTTGTTAGAATGCTTAATGCTCACTGTCTCTTCCTCCCAGAAGTTGGCTCCTTTAGGGTAAAAGCCTTTGTCTAGTGTGTGCAGGAATCTATCCAAAGTGCATACCAACAGTGGCAGGGACAGAGAGTGCTCCTAGCATTTCTTGAATGGATGAATGGAATATTTTTAAAAGTGGAGTTTAGTAATATTTAGTCATGTGTAGACAGGGCCTCAATGAATCAATAAGGTTAATAGACAGAGTACAGCTTTTCAGAGGTGTAAATGACAATGGGAAGCTAGATGAGGGGTGTGTTCTAAAATCCTCTTCCTGTTTAGTTTGTTTCCATAAGTGGGATGTATTTTTGACCCTTTAGGCAGAATTAAAAATAAGGGAATGAAAAGAGAAAGTTTAAACAAATAGCTGACATATGAGATACTTGATGTAGTTGCATATGGGATACTATGACATACTTTGATATGAGTATCCTATCAAAAAATATCTAGATTTAAACTTTAAATCAAGCATTTTCAGTACCTTTCACACAATTAAAATTATTCAAGGGAATAGTAGGGAATGAATCTAACAATGAAGGGTTTGACGATAGTTGGGACCAAAGTGACATTTCAAAAAATACTGGAAAAAAAAGCATCAATGGATAATGAATAAGTGGAGAATTATTTCAACTGATAGTATTTACCTATGAATTTTCTTAGTCTCCTTTTCTTTTTTATTCTGCAATAACCAAACATCAAAAAATTGGTAATTTATAAAGAATAGATTGCGGGGGCGTCCGGAATTCCATCCAGTGCTTGACAAAGATCCTCTGGAGGATGATTGCAAAGGCTCATCCTAAAAGGAATTGCCGGATGTTTTGCTCCGAAGCATGGTGTTTTCTCTGCTGTGTTTTACTTATAATATATTACTCATTTCAGTCTGAACGGATTACTTAAGGGGATGAGGGGAATATAACAAAAATTCCAGAAAATATTACCTACAATCTGAAAAACAATGGGTCTTTACCACTAACAAAATTAAAAATAATTTTGCAACCGTGCAATGAGTCCTTGAAAGCCTCTGGAGAAAATAGTTATAGATCTGCCTTTGTCTCCAACAGACTGGTTAAATTTTAACAATGGTTTTGTTTATGTGTGGTGGTGAGGTAAGAGAATAAGATTCCACAACATTCCTTCCTTCCTACAAAGAATAGGTCACCCCTATAATAAACATTGGCACACAATAACCATTGGGACCACTGCCCTCCTGTAGCCCTTAACTCAGCAATTTAGATATTAACCAGAGGGACCTAATAGAAATGGTCACATGAGATTACTTGTCTATCGCTTTAACCGCGAGAATAATAAGAATAGTCTTAGGTCACATAGAGTTAAGATATTAAGGAAATAAACATCGTATTAGCTCATTGACATAGTTAGATATTCTTAAAACAATTGTGATTAGGTAAGGATAATCTGTAAGGTTGTTGTTTTCTGCCTATGCTTTGGAAACTTCTTTAATATTAACCACAAGACTGCCATTATAGCCTGAAGAAAAATGTATATAAACCCAGCCTTCCCCAGAATAAAGTGGGATTGATTGCACCAGAACTGGAGTCTGTGTCTTTCATTCTCCATCCATCGCCGACGCTGTCTCCCCGCACCCTGTTTACCGGTGTGGAACCCATGGACTCCTGCTAGGGCTGGACCCCGGCAGTAGATGTTGTGCTTCTGAAAGATTGGAGGTCCATGATCTAGGGCCCACATTTCATTAGGGTCTCCTTATGTTGAGGAATATAGGATTCTATAAGTGTAGGGCATTGCTTGGTGAGTTGCACACAGATAGGAGATAAAAGGCTGAATTGAATTTTATATCAGACTCTCAGGATAAACCATTAACTCATTAGCCCATTAACAAATTAATAGATTAATATAGACTTAATCACCCCTTAAATTTCCTACCTGGTCCCAGCTCTTAATAGCACACAATCAGGATTAAATTTCAACATGAGTTTTGGTAGGGACATTCAAACTGTAGCACAATGTATGTAACAGATATTGGAAATTATCAAAAGTTTTTATTTTGAGGGAGTATCTGAATAAAAATAATACTTCATATGTAAGAAAGTTGAGAAAGACAAAGATGGAGAAAAATATATTAATAAGGAAGTTAGTCAGAAACTGGCAAACTGTCACAAGAGGACTAGAGGAAAAAAAAAGAAGGAATGGAAATAAAGAGGACAATAGCAAAGTCTTCATTTTGTTATGTGAATTTCATAATTTTGGCCCTATTTATATTGTGAGTATATTGAGTTTACTGAACAGAATCCATGCCTATATCCTGAGTTGTATGCAGTGCCAAAAGTCTTTTTTGTACTCAATAAATGTTGAACCATATCAATGAAGAATGATATGCAATAAGAAAGAAGACTCCAGCTTAGAGAAAGTTTAAGCATTTGAAGTACCATTAATTAACTCCTTCTTTTGAATAATTTGACTATAAAACCCCACTTTTCTTGTTAAGGAAATAGCACCTCCATTCATCAAATACATATTTCATGTCAGAAAGCCACCCTACTAAGAAACAGGCTGATAAAACAGGTCTCTAAAATCAATCTAGAAATTAAACATATGCAATGCCTTTCATGGTTCTGTGGACTAGTGAATAATACATTCATAAGTGTAGACAGATGTTGAATTACATAGACATTTAGAGTAGAAACAATAACGCTTTTGCCTCGAGTGCTTAAAAATAGGTTTTTGCAACAAGGAAGATTTAAGCTAGCTAGAGCATGAAGAAGAGAGTAGAATTTAGAGAGGGAGAAGTAGAGAAGCAAAGCAGTCTTACATTAAAGGGTAATGGTGTGACAAAATAATAGTAGGGAAAATGGCAGCGAAAATTTTATGTATAAAGTCGCATAGCTGCATGGAAGCACATTTTCAACAGAGGGAAAGAAACGGAAGGCAAATAATCTGGAAAACAAATTACTTTTGAACTCAAGGTTGAGATGTTTAGCATCTTCCTTGGAAGTAAACATCCACTGAAAGGATTTGATTGGAAAGGTTATAAACAAAGTGTGGTCTTTAGAACAAAAATAAGCAGAGATTGGATGGTAGAGGGGTACAACAGATTCAGTGAAACAAGACACATTAGTAGTGTGGATTGGAGAGAATGAGACTAGCATAAGAACTGGTTGTGGTTCAAGTAAGAAAATAAATAAAGAGGCACAGGGAACAAACTCTTGTTGACTGCTTAAATAAGGTGAGGCTTGGACAGAAAGATGGTGATACCCTCATAAAACAGTGGTGCTCTTACTGTTTAACACAGGCAGTCAACAATTAGCTTTTTTGTTTCTGCATTTTAATGAGTTAGAATAAATAATGACTGATAATTACATATCTCATTAAAATACAAATATCCTATCAAGAAATATCTAGATTTAAACTTTAAGTCAAGCATTTTCAATACCTCCCACACAATTACAATGATTTTGAAACTTAGGAGATAAGTTTCACATTCAGGTAGATTTATTTACATAAAAATTTTTTTTTTTAACTACTGGAAAACACAGTAGTGGAGATAAAATAAATCATCTCTGCAACTTGTAACACAATATTGAAAATGCACTGAAACTTTTAAAAGTCATTGTATATATTAAAGGTAACCTTTTAGATGATATTGCTGTATAGTCAAATAAGAGAAAAGAAATTCGTGTCACATCATTTCAGAAAAGATTAATCAATTGTGATAAGTAACCTCTGAGGGGAATGGGTCTAGGTATTATGTATAATATGAAACATGTGTTTTCAATAAGAATGATTATAGCATGCAAATAAATATAACATTTGAATCATTACCATAGAGAAAAATAAAGGAAGATTCCTCATTTAATTGGGACTGAATGATATTAAAGATTCATATGAAACCAGTGTAGACAGGGCCTGAAGCAATATTTTGCTGCTAAATTGAAGTTAAATTATACTGGAGGCGATAGAATGTATAACAAATTGAACAAAATAATGCAATGCTATTTGATCTCTGTGGTCTGTTTTAGTCAGCTTTGTGTAGTTGTGATCAAAATGCCATGCAAGAGCAACTTAGAGGAAGGAAAGTTTATTTGGGACACATAGTTTCAGATGTCCACAGACAACCAGCTCCACTGCTTAGGGCCCAAGGTGAAGCAAAACATCATGGTGGAAGGATGCGGAGGAAGAAAACAGTTCAGATGTGAAAGCCAGAAAGACAAAAGAAAGTGAGAGAGAGAGAGAGAGAGAGAGAGAGAGAGAGAGAGAGAGAGAGAGAGAGAGTGCGCACTCCACTCACCAGGACAAAGTATAAACCCCAAAGGCATTACCGCAGTGACCTACTTCCTCCTGCTATGACCTAGTTAACACATCTGTGATTCATTCACTGATTGATTAGTTTACAGTTCTCATAATCTAATAATTTCATCTCTGAATATGCTTGTATTGTCTTAACATGAGCTTTTGGGGAATGCTTCATATCTAAATCATAACTGTCACCATGTACTAAAATTTTGGCACTGCAAGGAATCATTTCTCTTATAAAAATTTCTTTTAAATTTAACTTAGTAAAACTGTATTCTTAACAGAAATCTCCTGTGAGATCTATGTGCTAATGAGAAAATAATTTCATCATTGATACAATTTTATTAAACAAATAATAATACTGAGTACTTCGTAACAAGTATTTCTTCCATCAAGATTTTATCACCATTCAAGCAAATATGATATGCATTCATACTTATATTTGAACTTATTGTACATTTATCCATTTATCTGTGCTGGGATCTTGATTCATATGAAAGCGATGAATGGTTTTATGAAAGGCAAACACGTTTTGCTTTGCTGATTTTTATTATTACAATATCAGGATTAAAACATATTGTTCATAAATCACAGAGGAATGGGATTACACCTTAACTTCTCATCTTTCCAGGTGCATGACCTTTGGAAAAGATACCTGAAATACTCAAAACTCCATTTCTAGATTCATTTACTAAAAGGTCTTTAAATGTTTCTGATATGGTTAAAATCAATTTTAGAAAATGTCCATATGAAGTGACAAGGACAAAATTTATGGATATAACATAATTCAACAAATCTAAATATTAAATCCATAAAGGAATTAACAATATTTAGAAATAAAAATATTCCACAATTACAACACCCTCCAAAAGAATAATTTTTATTTTTACAAAATGTTGCGTTCCCTGCCCGCAGAGAAACACGACACCTGGTTGAAGTTTCAATGCTTTATTGCGCGCTGTCCTTCTGCTTCTATTGTTTCTTTTTCTTATTCTATTTCTCTCTTCAGCAGGGAAGTTACAGACCTTATATAGGTAAAACCACCAATCAAAGGAGAGCACACGAGGGAAAAGCATGGACAGATACAGAGAGCCAAGCAGGGCATACCGAGATCATGCGTTGTGCATGAGACCAGAGAACCAGTCATAAAGACTTCCTTAAAATGATGTCAGATGTTTGTGCAAAAGTTAACTGCTCTGGCTCACTGCCAGGCGCCATCTTAGCCACACCTAGGGCCAGGGGTCCCGGGTACCCCGACAACAAAACAACTTTTATTGAGATGAAATTAAGATATCATATAGTTCACTCATTTAACATATATAATCCTATAATCTTTACTATGATCACACAGTTGTGCTGCCATCACATCACCACAATCAATTTTGGAATTTTTCCTTCATATGAAGAAAGAAACTCCAGTTCTTCACTTGTACCACCTGTTCCCAGTCTGACACCTGCCAATCTACTTACCTACTTTCTGTATCTAAATATTTGCTATTCTGGTCATATTCTCTGCACTTAGCAGAATGTTCTCTAGTTTCATCCATGTTATTAATAAAAAGGATTTTGTTCTTAATTATGACCAAATAGTTTTCCAAAGTGTACGTGTATTACATTTTCTTTACATATTCATCAGTTGATGGATATTTAGTTTAATTCCATATCTTAGCTCTTGTGAATAATGCTTCAGTAGATATGGGAATGCAGATATCATTACACCATACCGTACTGGGATTGCTAATTCATGTAGTGATTCTATTTCTAAGTTTTTAAGGAACTTCTGTGGTATTGTTCATAATGGCTGTACTGAATTACCTTCCCACTCACAGTGTACAAACTGTTTTCCTTTCTTCACATGATCACCAGCATTCAGTATTTTATCTTTTGGATAATAGTCCATCTTACTAAAGTGAGGTGATACATCATTCTATTTTTAATTTGCATTTCCTTGATGGATTAGTGATGTCGAACATTTTTTTCACATGTACCAACTGGACACTTATTTATCTTCTTTTGAGAAATATATATATTTGAGCCTTTTACTCATTTTTAAATAATGTTAATTTTTTTTCTTTTTATTGGTTTGCTTAAGTTTCTTTTAAATTTTGGATGTTAGCCCCTTAGTAGATGAGTAGTTTGCCAAGATTTTCCTCCATTCTCTAAGCTGTATCTTCACTTTGTTGATTATTTTCTTTGCTGAGCAGCAGCATTTTAGTTTGATGCAATCCCACTTGCCTATTTTGGTTTTCGTTGCCTTTGCTTTTGAGGAAATATCCAAAGATAACCATGGAGACAAGCATCTTTTTTCTAGTAGTTTCATTAGTTTTAGGTCTTAAAATTTAATCTTTAATTCATTTTGAGTTGATTTTGTACACAAGAAGTGAGTCTAATTACATTCTGCAGCATGTGAATATGTAGTTTTCCAGGACCACTTATTAAAGAGACTCTTTACTCAATTGTGTGTTCCTGTTACTTCTGTTGGAAATCACTTGATTATAAATGTGTGGGTTTATCTTAGGGTCTCTATCCAAAGAATAATTTTTATGAGGACTAACCACACCACAAAACTGATAATTATTTCTTAGTATATTTTATTTTTGTGTTTATCTATATATGACATTTTTGCATATATTTTTCTATTTTATTCATATATGGGAATTACTGTATAATAAGTATAATACACCTATTTGTTTTCATAATAAGATTAAAAATAATTTTTATTTAAATTAATTTGTTTTAAAAACTTATTTTATATATCTTATAGTCAATGAATTGGATCACATTTCAAAAGAAATTAGTATGTTTGAGACGCAGGTATCATATATAATAGAAACATTTTTTACTTTCTTTTATGAATATGAAAAAAAACATAAACATAAAAGGGTTTAATAGATGTTCCTTAACTTTCCAAGGTGACTATTGTGATTCAAAGCAGTTTACTTGAATTAAAACTGCATTTCACTTCCTTTGAAGTAATTTTTTAGACGGTGGAATTTATTTGATAAGGTATCCATCCCCTCGAGTGGTCCATGTTCATTACTCATTATGAGACACTACAGTTTGGAATCAGCCTCTGTGGTACCTGCATGGAACAGCTTTGGTTTTCATATATGTGTTGACATCTTCCATTTCTCCTTCAGTTCATGCTCCTCCATAATTTGCCATGATGATCATATAACATTAAGCAATATTTTCTTTTGAACCTTTGGGTTCAATTTAGTTCAGGCAAAAAGAGGCAATAACTACAGTTCGGGGTGGGAGAAAAAGGTATTTGGTAATAAGTGAGTGTTAAAATAAATGTTAGCACAGACATTCAGATTTGTTGTTTTATTTTGTTTTTAATTTTTCCTCAAAGTTTATTGCTGCTTGGGCACATTTAATTTTTTAACATTTCACTTACTTGGTGAAATTAAAAAAAAAGTTTTCAGTTTCACATCAGTTACTTTGGAGCACATTCCCTTCCACATGAGATGATGTTGATTTTGATTTATGGTACACTCAACCATTCTTAGTGATGGGGAAAATTAGCATAGTCAAGATGGATATTTTCTCAGCATGAGATACCTGTTTTGCATACATTCTGTCCCATCATTTTACAAGAACACTCTATAGAATTGTTTTAATTTTTTATGAAAATAAAAAGCCTGAGGAAACTTGTTACAGTTCAGCCATGGAGCAGTTATGTTATTATGGAACAAGTTACCTACACCAACTTCATTTCACTTTTAGCAACCTGTACTTTAGAATGTGAAATAGATATGGAAACCATATCTTCATAGTTATTAAGATGATTTAATGACAATATATGTAAGTGTTTTGGAAAAATGCCAGACTTATAAGTCTGCACAAATGTTTGCCATAATTATTAATAGGACACACTTTAAAATATTCAAATGATTTATATTATATGAACTATCCTCTGAGTTTAATTCAATTAAATAAGAAATAATATTTAAAAAATTGCAATCTGTGTATTTAAGAATTGAAAGCACACACACAATAATTGATTGGTGAAAGAAGGAATCATAAGAATAAAAACAGTGATACAGCAACTGTGCTGAAAAATAAAAGGAAATTGATAACAGCGAATGCCTATATTAGAAAAAGAACAAGATAAAATTAAAATAATTGACTATCAAACTTACATAGAAAATAAATTATAGAATAAAGCAACATAAAAATAGGTAATATATTAAAATTTCCAAGGCACAAATAAATGAAATATAAAAAAGATATGAGCATCATTGAAGGCAAAAGCTATATTTAAAAATAATGATAAGTGAGACAGACCTATGAAGAGATTGATGAAGAAATTTTTTTTGATCATATGTACTCTTATTTTACAATGTAAAAGATTAGACGGCACATCATATGCACTATTATTTTACATCAAAAAAAATTAGACAGATGAATTCACCCCCAAGCACAAATAAATATGTAGTTGGTGAAATGTATACCAGTAGGATTTATTTGATTCTGTAACCTATAATAAAAGGTCACAACACATAATAAAAGGTTAATATGGAGTATTATTAATAATAGATTGGTTCAAAATGTTACATTTAACAGGATGTTAGGCTAAAAATAAACCTCTTCTATTAATATGTAATGCTCATCAATACAGGCAGAACCTGAAGTCGTTGAAGTGAATTTTTAATTTAGGTATTAAATTAATTGCAGTATTCCTACTCTCTTAATCCACTTTCCATTTTGTTAGTTGCATGTTCACCTACAGTTTTTTACACTGAGTAAAAGCCTTTCACTTCTGCCTTAGGCCCTTATGTAGCTGCATTTTATGTCCAGTTTAAGAAAAAAAAAAAACATGGCCAATAAAAAGCAGTAATTTATTGACAGAACGAATGACTACTGCATACACTATAAGCAGAGTTAATAAAATGTTTTATTGATATAATTTATTTGTGACATCTAAAACAAGGCAAAAATATTTTCTTGAAGCCTGCCAATACTAAAAAATTTATATCACTTTGAGGAAATCAAACACATTCAAATCACCTTCCAACTGTCATCCTGATGTTTTTACTCTGGGAGTAATTGGAATAAAATTATTTTCAGAAAAAAAAAAAGATTAACTCCATGATCAAGTACTCTTGGCTAGGAGATTTTTGAACAAAGCTTTGTTTGGACTGTACGTTTAATGTGAACTTTTATCTAGTCCTTCTCCTGTTATTTATTGAGGCTGAATAAATAGCATTACTGTCAACATAAAGCTTATAGAGAGGTCCTGGGAGAGAGACATACAATAAAGGCACTAGAATGGATTCCAAACCAGGGATATATATGCCCATGCGCACATACGTGTTCCTGCATCATGCTGAGAATGGTGTATGATGTATTGAGTCCTGCTTCTGAAAACCAAAGACTGCGTTTAACAGGTTATTCAAAGTTGAGAATAGGGAAGTGAGTCAGGAGGAGATTTTATTTCTATGTGGGATCTGATTCCGTTTTATTTTACTAGTAATTGCAAACATTATACTGCTAAAAGTTTATATTTTTTGAGTGAGTTTCATACAAGGCCATAGAGAAACACTTAGATGTTTTTAATAGAATACCCATAATGACAAAGAACAGTAATTATATGTCTTCCTGTCTGCAATGGTTTAATATCACAGCCACAAGGTTTAAGAATGTGCTGTATCTTAAATATCCATGGAAAGCTCATTTAATATACAGGGTTGTTTGGGGAAAAAAGACTACCATGTATGCTTGCTTAATTCTTAAGCACCTTTTTTTAAAAAATTATTTATTTATTTTTTATTTTTTACAGAGTGCATGACAAATATTTTCTTCTGTATATTTCCTTATACTTTGATTAAATGACAGTGCAGAATTCAGCTCTGTTTTTCATTAGAATTATATTTTGCTGATTTATGACTACACAAATCTTCTTTTAACAACCAGAGCAGTGCACCACATTGTCTGTTCAAACCACAAATTGCAAATCAAAACAGAAATTTTGGAGATTTCTCACTGTGTGAAACTACTGATAAGGATAATTTCATCTCAAAAATCAGGTCATCCTCACCTTTATAATTATGATTAATTTAGAAGCCCCAATGAGATATCCTTAAATTATGATATTCCTTCCAAATACTAAGACATTATTATTTGTATATTTCACCCTAATATTCATTGGAGCAAATAAACTGGGGTCAAATATTGAACACTGTGAAAATAAATTTAACTGACTTCATCTATGTCTTAATTTTTCTGTCATATCAGATCTACTTATCAGTTTTCTCTGGATATATCCATATTTTCTGATTTTCATTCTCATGTATTTCCAAAGTAAATCTTTATTGCAATTCAAATTAGTGTTTGACCTCATCTTTCTATCTGCTTTTATTCTGCTCCACCCTTCCACCCTGTACTTAATCATATATATATATATATATATATATATATATATATATGAATGCTAACTTCAGAATTTACAGTAACAATTGTGATATTTCATCTCCATCCTTTAACCCATCCACTTGGGATATTACAAATGTTATTTATCTTAAATAGCATATCAACTCTATTGTGTAGTATTATTTATCCCTATTTGGTTATGGGGCATGCCAGTAAAGCTTTTTCTCCAGGATTACATTAAAATAAGAATAAATAGTTATTGTCTAAACCATATTCTTGGGTCTATATGTATCAAATTCAATAATGATTCAGTGCATATTCTTATAATTTGTTAAAGTTCATATGCAAAAAAAATTAACTAAGTTATAATGAACTTTTCCAAATTGAGAATCAAAGTAAATTTGCCAAAAAGAAAATTGCATGTCTTATTCATAGTGAGGCTATTCTACCCAGTAGGGATAATTTTCCTTTTCTACTTGCCCACTTTTCACTTGTCATATGAAATTAAAGATTCATTTTCTGTTTAAGTGTAGCAAGGTTTGTATAATAATTTACAAAAAAATCCAACTTCTTAAATATTTGGAATAATTTAATTTTAATTTTGTGAATGGTGGACAACCTCAAATTTTGACATGTTTTTGAAACTAACAACTTTAAATAAAATTGACAAGTGCTTCCAAGTCATTATTATAACTCTTATGATCTGACAGCAGGCACAGAGAAGTTCCATATGTCAACACCTTTTATTTATTTTCAGAACTATAAAGACAATGATGAGAAAAGTCATAAATATAACAGACTATAAAGAAGTATAAGACAACAACTTGAGTTTTTAAAGCATTGATGAGTTTCAAGCATAAATTAATTTTGTGTTACTTTTTCCCCCTCCAGCAGGAACTTACAAAGTGGTCCTTATTAATTTATAGTCTTTTAATGGATATTTGTAGTAGCACCTTTAATCGTAATGAACATTCAATGTTGGAATATTTCACTTTGGAAGAGGACTTTAGAATTGAGAAGGCAGCGGGATAACTTTCAAAATTATTATTTAATTAATTTGTAGCACCAAGAAATTTTCAAGATGTTTTTTTCTTGGTACTAGGGATTGCACAACCCAGGGACCCTCTATCACTGAGCTACAACCCCAGTCTTTTTTATTGTTTTATTTTGAGACAGGGTCTCATCAAGTTGCCCAGGTTGTCTAGACATTCTTTAAATCACAATATTCCCTAAATTGATTGTTACTCTCTATTTTCTCCCTCCACTCTGTCTTTCTTTCTCTTGCAGTTCATGGATTGAGTGGGCTGTTTTTTCAATTATGCAAGGAGGTCTGATGGGATGTGAGGATTGAAAAGCATATTTTTATTCCTTCAACAAGAAGTTATAAAAGTTGTTGAAGCTTCAATTTTATCTTTGGTAAATAATTTTATGTAACTCCATCATGACAAACAAATTGTGATGCTTCCAACATAAGGTATAACATCTTGGAAAACATCACTAGGAGTCTTTATGAACATCTCATCATTGTCCCTCAAACACACAAGTGGTATTCCAATATTATCTCATGTGTTTTCATACATAGATACTCGTATTTCTTAATCTGCAATGATATGAATATGGAAGCAGAGTTAGTGAAAACATGAGCTAAATATTACAACAATTAAAGTTTTAGAGGAAAAAGGGGATAGTAAGCCTCATGAAGATATGAGTATTGCATTTGCTGGAAGAAACAAAGGTATAATGCGTCTGGTGATTTCATAGGTAGAAAAGTAAGGAATGATGAGGAACATAAATTAATAGGATTGTAGAATGATAAAATGGAGTTGAGTTTAAGGCCATTGCAATTTAGAAAAACTGTTATATGCTGGTGTAGACAAACGTATATGAAGATTCCTGCATGCAGTGCTTAAAGTCTTTTGGAGTGGGTTTGCAGTGTGTTCCTTTAGATAGCTACATTAGAATTTCCTTCTTTGCATAGATCACAAGAAATACTGTGAGAAATGCAAGGTACAATTAAAACAGCAGCCACCTGTGTTTGTTCTGCAAGGTGTGTCCCATGCATTAGGCACTGTTAGAATACACATTGTTGTCATTTATCTGCTGCCTTGCATGTGATTGTGGGCAGTGACATGGCCCACAACCCACCTTTTGTTTCCAAATTCTCCTTCTTCCATTTCTGGAGTGCTGTTCCAGCTTTATGAAGAATCCTGTGTTCTTTCTGCTGGAGGATATCCATATTAGAAGTTGCAAACTTGGAGGTCATGAAAGCTTGACTCGGATTGAATCCTCTGTCCTGGGTTCTACACTTCAGGTTCACAGTTCTTGTTTTCTAACTGTCCATCTTTACGTAAGAATCAAATGTTCTGCACAGAAACACTGGACTGTACAAAAACTGTGTATCAAATTGCACAAGTGTATTGGGAAAAATTCATGTAACAAATCCACATAGTATTTATAAGTGTATGCAAACACCTATATGTAAATACAAACTCTAATGATTCTGCTTCTCTGATGAAACTTTGGCAAGTCTTATCACAATTGTTTTATTATTTCAATATATACACTTGTGTAAACTAAATTTATGAAGATCTTGTGCTTGATCTCCCTTGTTTTTTTTTTTCATAAAATTGCCTTACACTTCCTTTAAAAGTCATAAAAGTAGAATAACTTAAATCCTTGCATCACACATGAATGAATAATCCCAGTTTGAGAAAGTACTATGTACCTAACCCATTATAACAGCTTCGCTTATAAATATGATGATAGCCAGCATTCATAGCTAAATACTGTCTTCATTATCATTTCATGAAATAAATGATGAAGTAGTTCAGACAGAATACAGAATTTAAATGACTGGTTTCTAAATACAAGATATATTAGGTATTATTCTGTGATCATTAGCCTACTCTTCATGAACAACAATTTCCTTCTTGCAAATCATACAAAATGATATTTGATAAAATGTGTGTGTTATTAAAAATATCTGGAAAGTGTCTTTCACAAAATAGATATACAATCAACAAATATAGGAAAAAAATGAAAAATGTTCAACATATCTAGCAATTAGAGAAGTGTAAATCATAATTACCCTAAAATTTCATCTTACTTCAGTCAGAATGGCAATCATCAAGAATACTGATCCTCTGAAGCCATGAGACAAAATAAATGTTTTTTCCTCATAAAAAAATAAATAAATAAAGGAATACTAGCAACAATGTGTATTGGCGAGGATGTAAGGGAACAGGAACACTCACATATTGCTGGTGCAACCACTCTGGAAAGCAGTATAGAGATTCCTTAGAAAACTTGAAATGGATACAGTATTTAACCCAGTTAGCTATCCCACTCCTGAGTTTATACCCAAGAGTATAAATCAGCAGACTACAGTGATGCAGCCACATAAATGTTTACAGCAGCTCAATTCACCATAGCTAAAATGTGGAACCAACCTAGAAGCCCTTCAATGGATGAATGGATAAAGAAACTGTGGTATACATACACAATGGACTATTACTCAGACTTAAAGAAGAATGAAATTATGGCAGTTGCAGGTAAATGGAAGGAGCTGGAGAATATCATGCTAAATGATATGCTAATCCCCAAAAAACAAAAGCCAAATGTTTTCTCAGATATGTGGCTGATGATCCATAATGGGGTGGGGGTCAGCAAGGAAAGAATGGAGGAACTTTAGATTGGGCAGAGGGAAGTGAGGGGAAGGAGAGAGTATAGAGATGGAAAATATAGTGAAATGAGATGGACATTATTAGCCTATGTACATGTATGATTGCATGAATGGTGGGATTCTGCATCATGTATAACCAGATAAATGAAAAGTTGTGCTCCATTTGTGTCTAATGAGTTGAAATGCATTCTGTGTCATGTATAACTAATTAAAAGAAATAAAATAAAAATATCAATAAATAAGTAAATAATAATATGCCATAAAATGTGTGTGTTATTAAAAATATCTGGAAAGTATGTTTGACAGTAAGTTTTTAATAAATGTGATATGTTATTTTGCAATCTCAAAATTCAGTCTCAGAAATTTGAGCTCTATATATCTATTTTTATTTTTAATTTTTTTAAATTGACACAATATTTTTATATCTTTGATGTATAATATGATATTTTGATTCATGTGTATGCTGGATAATGATAAAATCAGGGTAACTAGGTTATGCATAAGCTCTTACCATTTCTTTACGGTTTAACTTGCATTACTTTCTTTTGTATGATTTCTTATTCACAATCATCCAATTTTCCCCATTCCTAGTAGTATTGGTACACTGACAATTTCATTACTTCATCTGACCAATGTTGTACTGAATTTTCAAAGTTAACATCATCAAATCTACCAACTATCCATTTATATTGTATATGTAAGGAGAATATAGATTATCTGAGACACTTATACATGACTTTTTCCTGGAATCATTCCAATACTATAACATACATTTTTTGCAACTATATACAAACAAATCCCTCTCTACTACCACATTATTTCTACTGTTGTCAGTCTCATTGGTTTTGGCTTTATTGTCAGCTTTGTGTGTGTGGTGCTGGGGATCTAACCCAAGACTCATACTTTCTAGGCAGTTTCTCTGCCACTGAGCACTTGGTTTGTCTTGATAACACCTTTTTTCTTTCTCATATAGTATTTCTGAAATTTCATCTATTTGATACTTTCATTTTTTCTTCCCTGATCTAGTGTTTAACCTATTTTTATATGTGTTAAAAATTCCCAAAGGGGTAAAATGGGCATTAAAAAAGAGCTGGTTCCGTTTACCACTTGATATTTTTCAAGTCAGTAAAATTGGTGCATAAATGATTTGACTGTATGTAATAAAAGAAGGCATAGCAGTGCTGTTTGTAGCAAAGAAAACTGATGGGTTGTTCTCTCTGCTTCAAATGCTTGAACATAACTTTTACTACCCTATTCTATGCATGGTTCCCCTGCAGTCTCAGGGAATTCACTTTGTTTTAATGTTAACATTAGATTCATTGTTTTAGACATCAGACAATGATATACACATTCAGTTCTAATTAAGGTATCAGACAGAACCTCAGAAAACATTCAGTATAATCCAAAGGATACTATTTATAAAGATGTTTCAAATTCCCAATCACCTATAAAAAATCAGTAAAATAATTAGAGGGAAGAGTAGGATAATAAAAGAGGCATAGTCATGAAACTATTTTTAAAAAGGAGTCATTAGAAAGGTTGTATTTATGATCCCACCACAGGAAATTGCAATTTATGAACTTAGTACAATAACTACTATAACTTTCTAGCTAGTATTCATGAGTTAGTAACATGTGTTAGGCAGAGTGCTATCCAATTTACATTTGTTATTTCTTTTAATGTTTGTAAACATGACTGTAAACTCTGAGAATACCAATATACTGAGTGGAATAAATTCTATTAGAATGATCAGTGGTGTCAGGTGGATGTATGGCCTTTGGTGTCTAAATATTCATGCCAAATTTTGTGATTCATTTTCAACCTCTTCTTGGCTGTTTCTTTCACTATTTTGCTCTCTGTTTGCTTGTTTGTTTTGTGGTCCTTTTTACATCAACTTTGTTTTAGATGATTAATGTATTCAAGGCACCCTAAATTTTACATAAGTAAAAAATATTCATTTTACTTAAATTAAATGTGATATCATTTCTTTACTTTGTATTTTTAAAATCACCTTAGCTGCCCATTTTGTACAAGAAGAATTGTTATTCCTACTTTATAGAGGGGAAACATTAAGGAATGTTTTTTATTGGTTCAACATCATATAGATATACATATATTGTGAAATATATGTAGTCTAAATTTGGGACTCAAGCATTTTGAAATTTCATTCAAAGAATTTATGTAAACTTCCTTTCATTTCTCTTACATCCCAAGAAAGTTCTAACTTGAAGGAAAATTTTATTTTTTTGCTATATAATTTATCAACTCAGTACAGAACTAATAAATATCATATGCAGCCTGTGGGAATTTCATCGAATTAAAGAATGTCACAAAACATCTGCTTCAAGTTTCAAATATAAACCAGGCTTTGAAAATCATTATTTTTAGATCCAGTTCTTTTAAACTTTTGCATTAAAATTTCATGTGCAATTGTGACTACTGGCAAGAAATAATTGTAGTCAAACTGTGATTTGATTTTAAACTGTGTTCTGTATAGAAGTGCTTTTAAATATGTTCACTTATTATTCACACTTAGTTTATAACCTGTATTATGCAAATACAATATTTTCATGTTATAAGATTATTAAATAACAAAATTAAAATCAATGAGTCATAATTTTTGTGAACAAATGCACAGAAAATTTGTAGTTAATGTCTGTCTTGAAAGAAAAGTTAGGAAATAAACATGTTAGCCTATAAAGTAATACTAATAGTAGTCCATGATAAATGGACCAAATAAAATTTTTTTTTTGTATTAAGGATTTGCTTATTTATTGATTTTGTTCCATAAGTGTTAACCACATTTCAGTTCATTGAGGAAAAAAAAAGTTAGCTTTTTTTTATTTTGAAGTTCTTATTAAGAACTTTAGCAATTAAAGTATTATCCAAATTGCACTCTGGTTTCTAATTTAATGATAAGGAATATATGTAATAAAAATTTCATATATATATTCATTTATTTAATTGCAATTTAACTTTTCTTGCATTTAGGTTATTAGGATTTTCTTTAGTGCAAAGAAAATGTCATACCCTTAGAAAGTCGAAAATACCTATTGATGGTATTCACTTACAACAGGTTGACAATTAATAGAGGCAAGCTATTAATTTGCTAAAATCTAATTCACTTGATGAGCATAATATTCAAATATAAGTACCTTAAAGTGAAACAAAACACATTTCTATATAGTTGAGTTTTAGTGCTTTAATTATATAATTTAATGTTTTAATTATCTTTGTAGCTTTCTCTACATGGAATTCTATGAGATAGGTAACTGAAAGAACTTTGAATTTGAAATAACTTTTAAAAAATTTTTATTTTTATTTATCATTTTTAAATCATTTTTGATTTTTACAGACTGCATTTTGATTCATTGTACACAAATGGGGTACATCTTTTCATTTCTATGGTTGTGCATGATGTAGATTCATGCCATTAATGTAATCATACATGTACATAGGGTAATGATTTCTTTCTCATTCCACCATCTTTCATATCCCCCTTCTCCCCTCTCATTTCCCTGTACGTAATCTAAATTTTCTCCATTCTTCTATCACCTCCTACCCCCCCACCCTCATTATATATCATCATCTACTTATCAGGGAATGATAAAATGTTTTGAATCATTTTTCTATTTGATGATAACAAAATTGAGAATAAAAGGAATGTATAAAAATTAATATTTTTCCTTTAATCTTTTAAATTGGGTGTGTATTTAGCTTAATTTCCTACAATACTTAAGCATTTTCCAATATAAAATTCAGACTCAATTAGACCCTAATATCACCATCATTTACATTCTTTAGCCTAAAATTATTTCATTTCAATTTTAAAATACCACTTTTAAAATAACATCACCCAACTCAAATCCAGATAAATAAAGCAACAAAGAAAATATTAAGAAAAATGTTTTCTTATCACTGTGGATATGATGTTTACAAATAAGATCAAACAAAAAGACAGAGGATGACCATTTAGCTAAATGTTTAGAGATGTCCTATATACCTATATGTTTTATAATGTTTATTAGGCTAGTAACCTTAAAAATCTCTTCCAATGAGGAAAGAGATATTAACCTTCAATAACAAACTCATTTCTTATCAATAATTGAAAAATAGGGGTTGGGGTTGTGGCTCAGTGGTAGAATGCTCATCTACCATATGGGAGGGGCTGGGTTAGATCCTCAGCATCAGTAAAAATCAATAAATAAAGATATTGTGCCCATCTACAACTAAAAAAAAAATTCAAAAATAATACCTAATACTAATAATATTTAATATTGCCTAATATCTGCAATATTAAAACATGTTGGTAACATTTCTAATTTATTTAGTATTTTAATATTCTTTGTTATTTATTAAAATGTGAATATTTTGATCAAAGAAGACTCCTAAATTTTAAATTTATTTATAGAAAGTCATGATTTAAATTTCATATTTTCACAATCTATGTAGAAATATTATTGGCATAGTTTTACAGATAAAAGGTTTTATGATATATAAAATGTAAAATATATGAAGATTTACATGGTTTGGCAAAATCAACATATCAAAAATGCAGAATGATTGAAAGATAATAAAATGCTAGACCCTATTCATAGAAGTACTCTTTTAAAAAATAACTTTTTTAAGTGATCTCATTACTTCTAAATTCAGTCTACAATTTTGGTAGCAATTCTACAATTTTAACTAGATAGTAAAAAACTGGAATATATTAAAATACTGTAAGAAACTAGAAACTTCATGACTGACTTCACCTACAACCACTCAATAGGTAAAGTGAGGTCGGGGAAACCTGACTCATTTCATGTCATGCTGAATTGCTTTTTAGATTTTTATTTCTTTTAAGTTGAAAGATAAAGTTGTTTGTATATATTAAGAGCAAATAGATATTATGAAATATTTACACTGCATGGAGTGACTAAATCTAGCTATTTAACATATGCATTACCTCACATTGTATTAATTTTGGGGTGAGTAATGTCCCAAATATGTAAGAGACTCAGCTAGAAAAAAATGACCTAATTAAAATACTGGGAAAGAACCTGAATAGACATTTCCCAAAAGCAGTTATAAAAATGACCATCAGATATATGAAAATATGCTCAAAATCACTAATCATCATGAAAATGCAAGTTAAAACCACAATATAGTATCACCTCAAACCTATTAAAATGACTGTTATCAAAAAGACAAAAGATAGCAAGTACTGGCAGGGAAGTGGAGAAAATGGAACCATTGTACATTTCTTGTTGGTATAGAACAGGTATTATCAAAAACATCATCAAGGTCCCTACAAAAATTCAAAATAAATAACTATATGATCTAACAATGTCACTGCTGGTATACACCTGAAGGAAATGACCACTACGTCAGGTACCTGTATTCCTATGTTTGTTACGCTACTCTTCATAATAGCCAAGATATGGGAACAACCTAAGTATTTATCAACTGATCAATGGACAAAGAAAATATGGTCTATACACACAGTGCAATACTACTCTGCCAAATAAAAGAAAAAAATTCAATCATTTGTGACAATATGGAGGAACCCAGAAGACCTTATGTAGAGTAATGCCACAGTTAGACAAGTACCACATGATCTCCCTGATATGGGTAATTTAAAAAGTAAAATTTCCTGCTGGATGCCATGGCCCATGCCTTAACCCCAGCAGCTTGGGAGGCTGAGGCAGGAGGATAGAGATTAAATCCAGCCTTGGCAACTCAACGAGACCCTGTCTCTCATAAAAATACAAAAAGGGACTGGGGATGTGACTCAGTGGTTAAGTGCTCCTGGGTTCAATTCCTGGTACATATAATAATAATAATAATAATTAGTAATAAATGAAATAAATTTTCCTTGAAATAGATAGTAGATGGTGCTTACTGGGGACTGGGGTAGTTGCAGAGAGAGTTTGGGGAGACGTCGGTCAAAGGATATAAATTTCATTTGGAGAGGAGGAATGAGCGTGAGATAGCTATACTTCAACATGGTGACTATAGTTAACAATAGATTGTTTTCTTGAAATATCTTGAGAGTTGCATGTAAAATGTCCTCACTACAAAATGATAACAATGGGGGACTGCTGAAAGTTTATGAAAGCATTTCTTTTTGCCTAAAGATAGGTCTCTGAACAAGTGTGACAGATTCTCTGATAGCCGAAATGCAGACGAAGGTTATTGGTATCTTTCAGGGAACACCTTCAAAATTTGAATGATCAACATGGTATAGGGAAAAGAATGTTAAATTTAGTGTCTGAAAACTCAGATCATAAACTTAATAAATTTGTGAATTTGGCAAAGTTTTGTGCATCTTTTAGGATCAGTTACCTCATTATATCAACATAAGGATTATTATATGAGTTTTTTGGAAGATTTAATCAAATAATGTGAATTGTTTGAGATATAGCAGTTATTCTTAAGATGCTATACTTACTTAATTCAAAATTTTAATATTCATATGATGAAACATTAGTTATATTTTAATGTTAACATTGCTGGTAGAGCTGCAAATTGGTGCAGCCACTCTGGAAAGCAGTGTGGAGAATCCTCAGAAAACTTGGAATGGACCCACCTTTTGATCCAGTTATCCCACTCCTCATTTTATACCCAAAGGACTTAAAAATAGCATACTACAGTAACACAGTCACATCAATGTTTATAAAGTTCAATTCACGATAGCTAGATTGTGGAACCAAACTAGATGCCCTTCAACAGATGAATGGGTAAAGAAACTGTGGTATATGTACACAATGGACTATTGTTCAGTCATAAAGAATAATAATATTATGGCATTTGCAGATAAATGGATAGAATTGGAGAATATCATGCTAAGTGAAATAAGCTAATCCCAAAAAACCATAGGTCGAATGCTTTTCCTTTTAAGTGGATGATGATATATAATGGGGATGGAGGTGGTAGCTGGTGAGAGAAGAATGGAGAAACTTTAGCTTGTGTAGAGGGAAATGAAAGGGGGGGGGTATGAAAAATGGTGGAATGAGACAGACATCATTACCTTACATGTATGATTACATGAATGGTATGACTCTACATTGTGTACAACCACAGAAATGAAAAGATGCACCCCATTTATGTAAAATGAATCAAAATGCAGTCTGTAAAAAATAAAAATAAAATAAAATATGAAAATAATTTTATTATGTTTACAATACTAATAAAATTTACTTAATCTACATTCTTATATTTCCCAAATATCAGTGCAGTGTGAGTCCAAATGATTGACATGTGAAAACCACAAGTCTCTCTAATTGAGTAAATTTCTTATACATATGTTCATCTTCTTCAATTTATGATCATTCATATAAAAAAATCACATCTTTCATATTTGAAATATAACAATGGAAAAGCAAAGCTGTCCTGTGAGTTTTGAACACATCTTTAATTTGACAGCAGTTACCTAACTAGAAAGGAAGTCGTTGGAATTATTTACAACTGCAGAAATTGCTATGGGGTCAAAATAGATACTGAAAAATCCTACCTGTTGCCAAAACTTCATTGGCAACAGTGCTACCATGTCACTGTAAACAACCCTGCTGGGATCAACTCTCATGCCCCCGGGAAATTGTTGTCTATAATATCACAAAAAGTAATGAGAAGAAAATATTTCCTGCTGGAAGGAGACTTTCCTAATCACTGTACTAACAGAGCTTGAACTAAGTCAGCTGACAAAGTAGCTGTGGGAAGTTGCACAGAAACTGCACATCAGCAAAATCTCTTGGCAGGAAGTGGCTGGACATGTAGAAGTGCAATCACTGTCTTATTTATTTGCCACTCTTGGGAACACTAATATGAAAGTGACTAATATGGCATAATAGTTCCCAGAACCAATTAATTAATTGTAGCATGCCATTAATAGGTACACTCCTTGGGGGAAATATTTCATGCTCAGGGAAATTAAACCATTTTCTTATGATAAAGTTTCTCCAGTCAAAAGTGATTTAACTTTACATTCTCACACTATTAACAGGGTGGGTATTTCCTAAGTGATGAATTTATATCCTAAGATATACAGATGATTGAGGAAAGGTAAATAAATGCTTATGTGAAGTGAAACTAGACAATGGTTCTTTCTGTTTTTCTTCTTTTACTTTGCATTAACTGAAAATATTAGAGCAAGAATCACTTCTTCTAGATGAACAAAAGTGAAGTTCAGACAGCTTAAGGAATTTTCAAACTGTAGTACAGCAGACAAGAGGCAACATTGTGTTGATAGTACAAGTATTTAACTTAAAATCCTTTTAGATCACACTATTATCTCAATGATCAGATTTAAGAAATCAAATTCTAAAATCACGTAGGTTGCCATTTGGCTATAGGATCAAGGATAATACATAAGGACATATTTAAATGACTTTGGTATGCTTAATAAGGTTAATTCTTAAGGACTACATTTTGAACCATATAGACTTTTGAAATGTTTATGTTTTCTTTGAATGTGAATTTAGTAAATATATTGAAGAGTTTAGTGTTCTCGATACAAAAATGATAGTGACGTGAGGTAATTCATATGCTAATTAGATTTAGTAATTCCATAATGCATATGTACTTGGAATCATGTACAAGATACATGCATATACTCTTGTCAACTAAAATATAAAATAAAATATTATGTGTTAGATGAATATTTACGGACACACAAAGAACATTAAAAGTACTTGGCAAAAGGCAAGGCAGTTACAAAAGAGCATAGGCAATACAAACCCAATATTGTTTAAAAATATACTTACGTGTATTTATATTTTTAAATTAAAAGATGGAGAATATATTTACAAATGTTAATAGTATTTATCTATGACTGATGGAATGATAAATGATTTTAATTTTCTTCATTAAACACATTTTCATAATAATTAAATCTTTCCTTTTATTAATTTCTCCATTTTCCAGAGAGCAAATTGTGACCAATTCAACTTTCTTTTTGAGCCTAATTCAATACCTACTTTCTATTTCCAATAAATGGGGAGGAAGTCCCATAACTTTGTTGAAAGGTTTGAAATTTGGTCCACTAGTTTATGGCTTTTCTTTATTACAAAACTGTTGGTCATTTTTTCCTTCCTTAGGTTTATGAGTGAACATATGTTTTCTTAAAAACCACACAGACATACAGTTAAAGCTTTTCAAGAGTTGGGCTTAATTCACACTATTTCCAAGTTCAATTTTTTGATGGATATATTAGATATTTACACAAGTCTAGAAAGCACACCAGATTTATTTTCTGTTTTCTCTTCCCAGAGACATGTATCATTATGATGCAATCAACTTTTCCCTATGTCTAGTGAAATATGTCACTACTCCATATATATGTGTCCAGTCTTCACAACTTCACTTATAAGGCAATGTTTTTAAAGCTAAAGATTGCTTACTTTTTAGTTTTTCTCTTCTTACCTTCAAAATGAGAATTTTTCTGTAAAACTCACATTACAGATATAAGGGTCCTTGCCTTTTGTTTCCAATCTGTCCTTTGATAATGCCAAGTTATACATAATTACTTTATTCTATTATTTTAAAAGTATTTATTAACTTCTAAATTTCTTTAATATGATTATCTGAACTTTCCTCATACTCTATGGTTTCAATGTTCTCAATGGACATTACAATCTTTAAATACATAGTAGAAAATACTGATTCTCTTGGATTTCCTTTTATGGCCATTTGAACGTATCTCAATGTTCCTACTTGTAGATAGTTAAACTTTAATGAACACAATTACTGACCCAACGTTCATCATCTTACCATTTAGGTAGCCCTGTGTTCCTCTGTGTGTGTGTGTGTGTGTGTGTGTGTGTATGAAATATTTTTGCTTGGAGACCAATCTCTTGTTTTCTGTATATGCTTTGTTCTAGGTTATAGATCTTACAGGCCCAGTCCTCTCTTTTAACTCAGTCTATACCATTTTGTGGTGATTTCACGTTTGTCAAATCAATACCTGTTTGGTTGATAGGTAGGACAGATTCTGTGACCAGTAGGTGTTGGGACTAATGACACGTTAACTAACTCAGGCTGACTCCTTACACCCTGGCGAGTGAACAAGATCAAGGCCTCAAAGGCGGTTTCAATAGTTAATGACTATAAATCAGACCACCGTCAGGGATTGGTTAATAACAGTTCCGCCAACCGTGATCAGCTCAGTGCTTGCCATATAGTCCTATGGGACTCTCACCTGTGTGAACCGTCCCCATGCCTTGCTGACCTTTAAGCTGATAGGTTCCCGCCTAGCCTCCACCCTACATAAAAGCTGTGTGATTTCCTTAATAAAGGAGTTCCTGCTGTGACTGGTCTCCCTGACGCATCTAATTGTCCTCCGCCCTGAGGGCTGTGTGTGGCAGTCAGTCAGCCTATCCCAGTCTGGCCTTGTTGGAGAGTGTCTTCTTCCCTTGTCGCTGGTCAAGAAGAGCAAGGGGACTTAAGACCCCGACAAGTAGGTACATATGTTCCCTAGTATATGCTGAAAACTTGTATGGACACAGTTTGTATAATAATGCTAAAACACCATTGTGAATATAATGCATACTGTAGAGGAAGGAGAGATTCAGAATATGGAACTAAACTTGGTTTTAGAAGTGTATTGTTATTTTTTTGGAAAGAAACTAGAATAGCTAAATCAATGATACTATCTCAATTCCTTGGAATAATACCTAAAGGGACAATATAACTTATTGTCTGAATAGGACACTTTGAGATTCAGAAAACCAATACTTTGTCAGCATTGCAGGCATATATCCAAAGTCTTTCATACAGTCCTTGAACACAATGTCATCCTATTGACACATTAACAGTAAACCTCAGTGAAACCACCAGCTCAAAGTTTCAGACTTACTGTTGCATAGTTCTGTTCATCAGGCACATGCTAACTATTCCTTTTAAAATTTAATCTAACAAAATGGCAAAAAAATATATATATTTACTCTTCCAGGGAACACAATTTATAAGTCGATAGAAATAAAATGTTAATTTTCTTTTCAAAATGATTAAACATCAAGCAAATAAATAATAAAATCACAAAAAAGATACTAAGAATAGAATATTGAACATATTCATGAGCAGAATTTAATGCTACTGACAATATGAAAATCGAAGTGATACAATACTGGCATTCATAATATTGTAGTTACAGCGTTTTTAAATAAATTCTTCAAAATGGGATGATACTCAGTACCCTTACCTAAACAAGCAAAATTTATTGCTTTGGTAGTTATCTAGCAGCTAGAAACAGTCTAAATATTAACAAATATATATATACAAATTAATCCTGATTGTTCACATTCTGACAAACAGTCATTAATGATTAAAAATCCTGGAGACCAATTCTGATCAATTGTTGCTAATTACGTATTAGTTAGGGTTTTCCTGAGAACCAAACCCAATAGGAGCAAACACATATAAACACACACAAATATACACAGGATGACAGAGATCGATTCACTGACTGTAAAACTGAGAGCCTGGAAGGAGAACTTCTCAGTCCTAATAGTCACTCTGCTGGCTCTCTGTCATTTATATTGCCATGCAAATAGAAGAGCCTTGCTGATAAGTGCTGTCATTATCTTAATGCAGGCGTAAAGAATGAAGCAAATTGCATTGTCTCTCTAACTTCTGCCTAAAAGCTAAATATAGGAAAGCACACCATTGTATTGGAGACAGCAAGTCACATGCAAGGTGACCCAATGCACTGGGGAGTAAACTCACATCCTGCACTTGGAAGGAGAGAAAAAATTATCTAGGAGCAGTTCTGATAAACACCAGAGAGCTAAATCAGTATTTCCTGATGTGTTACTTGTCCTTATTCTTTTTACAAATTTGAACAAGCTATCCACTCCCTGGATTACCTCTCCAGAAGTTGTGGAGCCAGTAACGCCCATTGATAATACAACTCAAAACATGTTGACTCTGCTCATCTTCCCCTGAGTGTTTGTTTTCTGTATGTGTTCATATGTATGTGCGAGTACACATACAATCTTTTTTTGTTTTCTGCACTCTGTAATCTTGTATAATCTTTGTCTTTCTTCATTTAATTTTAACCCATTTTTCATTCCTAAACAGAACAAAACCTGCTCATTCGTTGATTTAACTGGGTCTTCTCTAATCTTTCTATCCCAAAGTTGGATTTAATTTTTTTTTAAATGATTTTTAGTTGTAGATGGACACACTATCTTATTTTATTTATTTATTTATTTATTTATTTTTATGTGGTGCTGAGGATCGAACCCAGTGCCTCACAGGTGTGAGGCAAACACTCTAACACGGAACTACAACCCCAGACTCTGGATTTAATTTTTGACTGCTGCACCTATAAGCATTTATTGGCTCCACTAATGGATTATGAAGTCCTCAAAGGCAGAATATTTTAGTTTGTTTGTTGCATATTTTTTTATCAGCTTTATAATCAATGCAATATCCAGTGACTGACAATGCCTGATATGTAGAATATAATAAATGTTTGTTTGAATCAATTGTATTGCATGAAGCATCTTTCAAATTATAGTAGATTAGCTGTGGTCAAGTTATTACTTTTGTATCATATTTTCTGTGCTTCATGGAAGCTTATCTACTATATGATGATTTTCTATTTTTGTACAAGACAAAACATTAGAAAATTAATATATATTGCAATAAGATATTTTTGTTTATATATAATATCTTAATGATCACAATGATTATAATGTATTAGCCATTATGTCATGTTAGGTGGTAGACTCTATAATTAGAATTATTATGCATATGGAAAAAAATTTCTGTATTGGTCTGAGTGTTTGTGTATTTAAATTATTTCTTTTATTTAAGGCAATAGCAATCTTTCTTAGTAATATATGTATTTTCACGGTCATTTCTACTTACCTGTAACTAACCCTGGAGTAAATCATCCTTTTCCTCACCAGTCAAAACAAAACTTTAAAGAAAAACTGATATATATAATTTGGCTCGAGGTAAAATTGATTTTTGTGGAGAGAAATCATAGCATACAACCATGCAACTTTCTACACTCAGGTACCATTCTGAAATTTCTCCAGAATTATGACTTTCTCAACTCCTTTCTACCTTTCTCCAGGTTTCTCCTGGTCTCCAGTGGAAAGAACATTTCATAATGGTCAAGAGGGTTTAGGGGGCAACAGATCAGTGTTAGAATTCTGGAGCAGCCACTTGCTCTGAGTATGTGGTTTGACCTCTATTAACTCTGCTAATAAAATCTACACCAGAAGATTACAATGAGAATTAAAGAAAATGGTCACAGTGTGTTTGGCATAGCATTGAGCTCACCATATAGACTGTGACAATAGTGACAAAGGGTAGACAGAGAACAATAGAAAGGGGAAATCCTTAGCTGATTTTACACAACGTCTGTTTCTGTCACCATTACCAAAACAATGTGAAACATACAATGTACTTAAAAATGAGTTTCAAGATTAGATCCCAGGTTACCTTCTGACCAAGTTGCCATCTCTAGTTCCTCTGCTACAGTTACAACAGACAGCATCATAAAGTAAGCACTCAAAATCCTGGTTCCTGTCTTTCTCCTAGGTTCTCTTCCTCCTGAGATAATTATCATATTTATTTTCCATTCCAGAAAATACACTGGCCTTCTTAATTATTTTTTATCCTGATTTACCTGTGAAGGTGATTTTGGTCAATGCATTAACCAGTAGGAGATTTCAGGTACCATTTATATTCATGCACACTCAGTAGATGTGGCCATGACAAGTGGTTTGCTATGCATAGACTCATGCAGAATTTTTAGGTGCTTCAGTGTTATTGTTAATCAGTGCTGATTTCACACATTCCTGCATAATAATCTGCAAGATTTTTTACTGTCATAAACGAATGCAAATAAGTTAGCATACACCAAATTTTAAAGACTTTTATCATACCTCTAAGCTTTGGAAGAAACATTTCTTGAATTTTTAGTCAGTTTAGAAACTATTTAAAAGGCAAAGAATATGATGCTTTTATAATGATGTAATGTCTTTTAAGAATAAATGATAAACAAACAAAAATGCTCATCAGTTTCCAAAATGTGATTTCCTATGTGTTTATAAGTAGCCCATGAAAGACTATTAGGGATATCCTGCAGCAGAACTTCAAGAAGATTTAGTTATATTAGACATTCCTGTAAATAAATGACCAAGAGGATGAGTGTACTTCCATTGCTATTATTAAATATTCTCTTGATATCAAATACTCTTTTACTTAGATGAGTATTGCAGTTCTAGTAATCTACAAAACGATCATGAAATAAAAATTCAGGGAAACCTGCCTTGTTGCAGGTCCAGGTACTGATCTTGGTTCTGCCATTAGGGAGTAAACACTGGAGTCAAAATCCCAAAACTCTGGAGGCCAAGGCAGGAGCATCACAAGTTCAAAGGTAGACTCAACAATTTACTGAGGCCTGAAGCAACTCAACCAGACCCTCTCTCTATCAAAATATTTTTGAAAGGACTGAGGATATGGCTCAGTGGTTAGTTTAATCCAAGCATAGCGGCACACGCCTATAATCTCAGTGCTCTGGAGGCTGAGATAAGAGGCTCACAAGTTCAAAACCCCTCTCAGCAATTTAGCAAGGCCCTAAGCATCTCAGTGAGACCCTGTATCTAAATAAAATACAAAATAATGCTGGTGATGTGACTCAGTGGTTGAGTGCCCCTGAGTTCAATCCCCAGTATGGCTCTTCCCCTCAAAAAATCCCTGGTTTCATGGAACATACATTATAGTGGAAGAGTGAAGTGATAAACTACATATCCGGAAAATACACAGTGTGTCAGATGGTTCTATAGGGCAACTTGGAATAGGGAAGTCAAATAAGTATAATTTAGGGAGGTAAATCGAAGTTACATGGTTAAGGAAGGCATCATTTTGAGGAAATATTTGTGAAAAAGGATGAATAAAGTAAATCAGTGAGACGCGATTATATACAAAAAGAACATTGCATTCATTGGACAAAAACTTGAGACAAGTTCTCTAGAAGGCTTGCAAAAGAGGGAGTTTGGAATGAACAAATGAAGAGAAAATCTTAAGAGCAAGGGTAGAGAGGTAAAGAGACATGGACTGTGTCAGGGTTGTGGAGGTCTTAGGCATCAGTGTGAGGATCTTGGATTTAACATTGAGTGAAAAGGAAAACCAGAGGGGAGCACTGAGCAGAAGACTCTTGAAATCACTTTGTTTACTGTAATTGATTGAGGTGGACCATTGTGAAAGTATGGAAATATGAAATAATCTAAGTAGTAGTTTGAGACATGAGGGTAGCTGTTCATTTCTAGATAATTTTGCATTAATAGGATTTTTCCAAAAGATTGATTGTTGGATGCTGAAGAAGAGGAACAATTCATGACTCTAAGTTTATTAGACCAAACAACTGGAAAGATGAATTTACCTTTAGTAAAATGGGGGATGATGGGGCTGGGATGGTGGCTCAGTGGTAGAATGCTTGCCTAGCGTGTGATGGACACTGGGTTCAATTCTCAGCACCCACATACAAATAAATAAATAAAATTCGTCAACAACTAATAAAAATATCCTTTAAAAAATTGGGAGTGGTGCAAGTGAAGATTTCTGACAGTTTCGCACATATCAAGCTTAAGGTATTCATTAAATATTTAATTTTAATGTTGAGTAGGAGTACGGATATATGAATATGAAACTCTGGGGAGAATTTTGGCTTGGAGATTAAAACAATGAAAATCATTGTCATATCCTTTTACCATATATGTTCAGGTGCATGAATATAGACAAAAATCTGACAGACCAGTAATTGGGCTTAACCAAGGCTGTAGATTTTGCCACACAGTTTAAAAGAATAAGACAAAGACAAATGTGTTGAACTTGTGTAAGGGATTATAGATAGCAAAATTTTGATAGAAACATTACATCATTTTTCCTGTTGAACTTTGTTGCCAACTACATTATTTGGGTGGATAAGAAAATATCAGCATATCAAACAGAAAATGTTATCAAATAGCATTGAATTTTCACTGATTAAAATAGAAAAAAACTTTATTTAAAATTGTTGCCTCATATTAAAAGGTTAAATAAGTACAATTAAGTTATAAGAACTATGCCTAAATCTATAGAAAATGATTTTATAATTATTCCCTATCACATTTTTATAGTTTTTGAAAGTTAGGAACAATGGTTATACTCACCAAAGGTTTGGGAGTTGATTGAACAGACTTACAAATGAGAAAATAGATTAACAATTTGGTTTTCCTAGGCACTCGATTATTCTCTTCTATAATTGGGAGAGTACTGGCAGAAAATGAGAATTTTGCATAAATTCTTGACTTTATAGAGAAAAGTCTGAGGTACAAAATGGTCGATGCCTTACCCATCTCTTCCAGATCTTACTTTTGAGATTTGCCCTTATCAAGTCAGTTTTCTCACATGAAATATTCTATGAGATTTCTCATTGGGATATTAGTCTTTTTTAAAGAACAAGTTTATGTCCACATAATACAATGCTATCAAGAAATTTCTCTTAAATATTTTCTCTTCCACAGTTATTTTTAAAGAGCACTTAGAAGGGATCAAGATTAAATGACTACACACAATTTGCATTCCTGTCCCCCATGAAGAATGTATATTTTATGCAATTTTGTTAAGAATATAGAAAGAAAACTTTCAAAAAGAGAAGTTATTTTTTAGTATGAGGGCAATTATAGCATTTGACCCACCTTATAAATCTACTTTATTCTTTCCAAAAAATGTTGGACTGTCTTTGATCATTTTTTATGCTCCATATCTGATGTATTTGCTTTTTAAAAAAAAAAAAAAAAAACATAGTTTTATACATAGACAGGAAATTCAATCCAAATTAAAAGTGTGTGTCTGTTGATTTTTCATTTTATTTTTTTCATTACTGAAATACATATTAACAAAGGCATGCAAACTTTTGATTCCTATAAAGCAAATCACAGCAATCAATTTTTAGACCGTGTTTTAAATTTCTATTTAATGAATCCAGTGTCATGTCATCCTACTTTTGAAAAAAATATAAGGGTTTGTAAATATTTTTGAAAGGGCCTCAAATATACAATTATTTACAAGTAATAATAAGTCAGACAACCCAAATTTTTCCAGTTAATGGACATGTAGTCAGCAATTTGAAAGAGAGAGAAAGAGAGAGAGGAGAAATATTTCATGGTGACATTACTCTGTTAGGATTGCCACTCAATCTCTCTAAATATTCTTTTCCAGTAAATGACCTCATGAGAATTCCTATGAAGTGCTGGCCATTCTTTACTGTCAACTATTCTGGAAAGTTAATAGAACGTTAGATTGAGTGGGTCTATTCCATATAAAAGAAAAAAATACATATAAAATCAAATTGTACTTTTTCTTTTCATCTATGAACTTAAAAGATATTAAAGCAAGAAAAGTAACTTCCCAAAGTTACCATCTAATGGGGGAAAAAAGCCAATTAGTATAATACTCTGTCTGGGGAAAAAAGAAAAGCCTAATTTAGTAATCTTCAAAAGACGTTTTTCAACAGGTTTCTAATTAATCACTGCAAACTTCTCATTAACGAGTTCCTATTTCAGTTCAGGGCAGGTAGTTAAATGTATTTAGCCACAGAAATAATTATACTTGAAAGTCCAAGATGGAATTTTCTGCAATAATTTTGTTATTATGTTTTATAATTGTGACAATGGCAAGCTATCAATTCATTGAGTCTGAAAGCAATTTTTAATACTACAATTTGCATTTTTCTTCCGTAAACATCATTACAGTAAAATATCATTAATGTATTTTAATATAGATCACCTCAATTGTATAAAATTCTCATTTAAAGAAAAGTGTGATTTATGTAACTAATAACAGATATCATAAATTTATTTTCTAAGAATTAGTTAGAATTTATAAAATTTACCTAGTGACTAAAAATCTAGTACTTAGGCACAAAACATAGACTTAGTTC
The DNA here is from genome assembly GCF_902686445.1 of Sciurus carolinensis. NCBI lineage: Eukaryota > Metazoa > Chordata > Mammalia > Rodentia > Sciuridae > Sciurus > Sciurus carolinensis. The sequence continues at coordinate 97,504,837 of NC_062224.1, forward strand.
CTATGCTGGAAGAAAAAGATTAGAATAAAAAAATAGCAATCAACTATCACTTTTGCATAGATATTTGAATACTTCAAAAATCATAAGGTTTTCTATTCCTATAGTAAAAGGTGTTTGTACTTGAATTTTTTCAGATAGTATCATGAAAAAAGAACTATGAAAATATTTCTTTGGATTTAAAAAGAAATCTAAGTTCATCTATTTTAAGAAACATTTTATTGATGTCTATGAATAAGATATTTTGTCATTTAGTAGCTCTCAATTATAATTTAACTTACATATGAAATAATATAAATATACCCAAAGAATTAAAATACTAAATATTTATATACTAAACATAGTATGTATCAGAATGAAGAATTTTCAGAAAAACTTAAGTAGGTAATAAGAGTAAAGAGAACATGTCAAATGCTAACAATGCTTGAATTAATATAAAAATTCCTTTGTATCCAATTTGGATATAGCCCAAATTTATATACATATTATTGCAGAAAATGATTCTTTTCTTTTTTGGAGTTACTTCATCTTACTTCAATAATTACATAATTTTGTAAGTGATCACTTTGTGATTTATAATTACACTTGTAAATGTGCAATATTTGTATAGCTAGGGTGTCTTCTCAGGCCACAGATCACAGCAGGACCTCTATTTAATCTCTTATGCTCTCTCTTGGAAAACTCTTATCACTACTTTTCTTACTTCTCACTGTAACTAGTTAGAATCATTGTCAGTCAGAGATAACATCTATGAGATTCTACTAAAGTACATGAACTGCAAAATTTTAAAACTGCAGCAAAGAATTGAATGTGAAATTAATATTATACTATCTCCTACAATTAGCTAAGAAGTATGATTCACTGTATGTATTAAAGTATCAAAAACTATGTTCTTACATATAGTTACAGATTCCTGAAAGACAACAAAGGAATATATACTAAATATTGATTTTGACTGAAAAAAATTATGTGCTCAGTTTTGGCAGAAATACCAATATATCAATCTGTAATATCTGTAAGGAAATTTGTAATTCCATGAATAGGGCTGCAAAAAACAAATATTACCAAGTAAACTGTTCCATAAGTAATTGAAAATTCTACATTTTATGAATGTGGTAGTATGTTATATATATTAAACTATGGTGAAATAGTATAAAGAAAAGTGCTGTTAGAGACATGGAGTCAAATTTTTCTGGATTCAAGATTCCATGTCTGATCAAGTTTTCTATTTTTTTGGTCAGGGAAAAAATCTCTTTAAATCTTTTAATAAATACTACTTTGCATGACAGTGTATATGAATGGCTTAGAATAAAGTACACTGAAATTTGTAAATTAGAAACAACAAAAACGATATCAGAGTTGTCATTTTTATTTGTTAAGAGTGTTTTTAATCTATAAAATAATTTTGTACGTATTATTACATTTTTTTTGAACCTTATATTTCCAAGGCCAAGGTTTCAATAACATAGAAATATAATTCAAAGTGTCATTACCTTCCTTTTTCTTTTAAATAGCTAGCTATGATCAACTATGAAATGTGTGTATCTACACATTTCAAAATATTTTCAAGTATGTTAGGTTTGCTTACATATTTTCCACCATTAACTATTATCTTAAAATAGTTTTATATTTCTAAAAATTTAAATGTGTCATATAAAAATCAAACCATATTATTTAATTAGATGTTTGTTAAAACAGTCTTGAGATATTCATCCTTTGTGTTAAGCACTGCCAGATCTCAAATAATTCAATTTTTAAAAGTTGATCAAATATTGGATTATGTCCACCTACAGAGTTATGAAATTACTTGATGTGTTGTGTTTTATAGTTTGCAGGTAGAACAGAACCAATAGAAAATATATGTAATTAAAAATAAATAATTATTTGAATTTATATGTAATTTATTAGATTGGCCTACACGATCAGTGGATAGTATAACAATGCCCATCTGCAGGCTGGAGAGTTGGGAAAACAGAAGCTGCTCAGTTTAAAAACCTGGAAGGCTCAGAACAAGAGGGACCAATGATGCAACTCCAACTGAAGGCTGGAAGTCTGGATGCTCTCTGGAGAGTCGCTGGTACAATCTGCATTAAAAAGCAGAAGAATCTGGAATCTAAAGTCCAGAGTGGAGAAGAAAAAAATGTATCAGCTCAAAAAGAGTCAAACTTGTGCATGTTTGAACTTCTCCCTTCTGCTTTTTATTCCATATGAGACCCCAGTACTCCCCTGGGCTCAGTTTGCTAATCCATGTGCCAATCTTCTATGGAAACACCCGCCACACACACACTCAGAAGAGGGTTTTACCAATTTTCTAAGCATCTCTCCCAGTTCAGTCAAGTAGACAAGCAAGATAGGTTCTCATGTGAAGTGTTAAAGATCAAATAAAACAGGGAATTCTTATTACCAAGTAATTTATCAAATATCTAGATCTATATCTAGATCTAGACATTTAATGGGTTAGATAAACATGAATAAATAATAAAAGTATGATAAACTTTTGGTCAACAATCAATATTTTAGTCAATTTTAAAGGATGATGAATATGTTTTGTAATATGGAAATGCTTTTGTAAATTATAAAAGATTTATTTATCAGGTGATAGTATGTAAAAATATTTTTAGAACGTGTACTTGATTATCACCAAATATTCTAGAAATGTTTAATTTTGGTGAGAAAAGTACAAATAACTTTTCCATTATCTTTCCACACATTGATTACAGTACTAGACAGAATTCTAATGTAGTGCCTGGTACACTCTGCCACTCCCTGAAGAGTTCTCCCTGCATAATCTCTGGGACTATGATTTTTTTGAATTGTATTTCCATCATTAAATTGTGGTAGATGGCACATTTGACTTTGAATTCTCTAATTGTCCAAAAAAAAAAAAGGTCGGTCAGAGATTCGAATCACTGAGGAGGCGTTGACACCTCATGGTTCACTTGAAGGTGGAGGAAGCTACTTGGCAAAGAGTGCAGGAGAAATTTAGGGACTGAGAGTAGTCCTCAGCTGAAAAACAGCCAAGAAAAGACTATTTCTACAAAAGAGTTCTTCAAAGAAGAATGTCTTTAGCCCAGATATTTTTTTTTTCCTCAGACCCTCCAGAAAAAAATGCAATCTGATCAACACCTTCATTACTTTTAGCTATATGATATCTGCAGCTGATAATCCAGTCTCACTGCACTGGACAGATGATTAGTTTGTGGAGTATTTAGTTAATTACTTAAGTTTGTGATCATTTTTCAGCACTACTAGAAAACTTATACTACTTTATTTCAAAATATAGCAATATTTGTCTTCTAATTGAAAAAAATATTTTAACTTAATGCTTATATAAACAATTCAATTCTAATGTCTAATAAATAGAAATATAATTTCATAAATAAAAAGATTTTTTTAAAAAAAGTATGAACTGCACCGTCAAACACATAAGCACATTTATTTATGACTTTTTATTCTCAGTGAACAAGTAGTTTTCCTCAAATCTAATAACATGAACATTTGTACTTGGTACAAGCAGCATAAATAGATATCAAGTAAGTCATACTTTCTAAGGTAAAAGAAAGAAATAATTCAAGAAAATTTTCTTCTAAGAGTTGAACATCTACCACCAAAGTAATTCCTAATAATTAAAGTTTTATCTTTACCGTGGGAGAGTACAAAAACAAACAAACAAAAATATCACAATTGTCTTCCAAAATCATGACCAGAACTTTCTAAACGTTCAGAAAAGAATATTATCATACATTGATCAGAACTTAATCAAAAAATAGGAAAAACCACACAATTCCGATCCCTGTAAAATAAAAGCTATCAAATGAGATAAGCATCCATAACTCAAAGATCAATAATCACCCAGAGCAAATCTATGAGATATTTCAAAACAGGGAGAATTTGTTCTGAACAACTGTTGTTTAACATAATATATAATTTGTCATCATCATATCTCAAAATCTGACACTATTCTATCTTTTGAACCATAAAATATTTCTTAAAAATGTGAAATTCCCTAAGTAAGCAGTGAAAGAGTCTAGATCAGAATATTTTAAAATGTGGATGCAATAGCAACATAAATTCAGTAATGGTAAAAAAATAAATTAACACATACCTAAAAACTCATTAATTGATTGAGAACCTAGTATAAATATCAAGAACTAAAGAGACTTTATGTAATAAAGTCATGTAATAAACTTTGCAACCTATTTCTAATATAAATACCAAAAGTAGTCAAGAATTGTGATCTCTGCATGACTGCCATATTTTTAAGGGGATGATCCTTTGGATAGAATTTGCACTTAAAAAAGACTGTGGAATTTATACAAGACACATACACATGTAGCTTGAACCTATAAGTATTCTTCACTGTATAATATCCACCATATAAAATATTAAGATAAATGACCATGAAAATAGGATATTAATTTATATAGTATATAATTCACATACCTTCTGTTAAACATTTTATATAATGCCAAAATATTTTATTTTATAAGAATAATAATTTGCCAAAAATAACTCAGTATAATAATTTGCATGAAATTTAGATATACTTTATTTCTGAATATAATCCTACTGTATATATTAAGGCAGTCACACCATATAGTTAACTTTATATTTAACCTCTATGTGTCATAAAATTATGTTAATTTGTTTTAGAATAGTAAAAACAAAGATTGTGTATGTGTGTGTGTGTCAATGTATAGTTACTCTTGTGACATCTAAACCTGGTAGTGATAATTGTTAAATGTTTAGCAAACAGAAAAACGCATCTATTTCTTTCAATAAGCATTTATTAACATTGACTAAGAAGCAGATAGTTTCATATTGTTTCAATATTGTATTGTTTTGATTTGTTTTACTTATTAAACCAAAATATGGAGACACAGATCAGACGGTTGCCATTGTGCTTAACAGTCAGTCCTTAGGCAAGAGACATAATCTGAGTCTATTTTCATACTGTCTTAAGTGATGTCATGCGTGTAGAGTGCTTTGTGAACAAAAACACATGTGGATGTTAAGTCTGTCACGGCCTACACAAAAGTTAATTCAGAAAACAGGACAAGGGATGATGGGGAGTTAGAAAAAACAAACAGACACACACCAATAGAAAAAGCTGGGACTAGGTGGGCACTACACCAGGGGGAGGGCAATGACCCCACAAGTCAGTTCCACACTTTTATTATATAGGTTATATCATTAGAAAGATTCATCGTGAGAAAGTTTCTTCGAAGCACTCAAAGTGAAGGGCAAACTTCTGTGCAGCCTACATATAATTATGGGATTACACCCATAACTCTCTCCCCAGGGCAGCTGGCATTTGAACTTGAGGCCTAGAAATGAACAGCTCCATGTTTGGCACAGAACCCTCTTTTGAACAGGGCGCCACAATAGCAACTGGGCAATCTTCCATCAGTGCCTTTGTACCGAGATATTCCCAAGAGAGGTATTGCCTCTGTCTCTGGGCAATTGGAGGACCCATAATTCATTCACCACTCCTGACAATATGCACTATTGTTTCCAAAGCCATTAACACCTTTTGTATACACCCACTTCCTTGTGTATACTTAGACACTAATTTCAAAGACAGTGTAATATTTGGTAATTTCACTAAGTACTGAACAGTAGTTGTAAGGATCATCATTCTCTCTATTCTTGTCCCATAACCAACACAGTTAAGTCTATTTAGTCACTTGGGTAGACAGGAGTCTGGCATAGGTACTTCTCCACATATACATAATATATTCTCCATATACACAATATGCTTTCTGTGTATATTTTTCTCTTCTCTGGGATCTTTGATCTCAGAAAGGTTATTAAAAACTGAACCGTGGTAACATTAGTGAAACAGATTCTGTAGATTATACTTTTGAAACATATCTGAGAAGTGAACTTTATAACACAAAGAGTTTGCTATTCTCTGTAAAGAGACAAATTTTAAATCTTTAATTCATAATACCATATTTTATATTAAAGAAAAATACTGTAAATGTAATTGAATGATTTTGGGTTTTTTCTGTTTTGTCCAAGGAGATTCAGAATGCTATGCTGATGCTTGTAGCAAATGGATTATTGACATCTATTTTAATATTATTATTATTTTAATATTCCAAAATAAGTAGAAGTGTCCTCACCCCATAAACACTCTAGGGACCAAGTACAAAATTGCAATCTTGTTTACTTCTTTAAGAGCATTGGAGTTTATTCATCTAGCTGCATAAAGACACAAAAGGAAAGTGGAAAATGACATCATGGTTTTGTCTGTCACTGTCTTTCTCTAGCAAGTGACTATAAAGCACGCAGGAGTAAAGTTCATTGAAGCTATTAAAATGATCATTGCGATGTTTCGTGAGATTTACATTGGCCCATATTTTGTATAGGATAAAAGTTTTGACTTTCACCCCAAATATTCAATTTATAGAGTGTATTTTTACAGTGTTGATTCAGGGCTTATTTTTTTACTGTCATTCAGAATTGAGCTTAGTTCTGTTTACCTTGTGACTCTGTCAGAACAGAACAGAAGTTAGTAGAGTATCCTACACAGAATTTTAAACAGCGTGTAGTAAGTTGAAGTGTTTTTAAATTTCATTTGATTGGACCAGATTATGCACAATTTGCCATGACAATGGCATCATGAACATGAAATTGATTTAGTCTTGAGATACATCCATGCTCTGATTTCTACTAAGACAGAAGCATCACTTATTATTAAAGTTTTCAGTGAAATAATGTATTTCATGAAGATATTGAAAAACCCTGCTCCTCCTAAGAAAAGAATATCAGCAGAGTAGTATATTTTTCTAAATTAGCAAAACAGTATTGAAATAAAATCTGTAAATATAACTGAACTGACTGATTATTAAATATGACTATAGATATTTCATATATATTATAAAAAAATTAGTACTATAGAAAATATATTGATACTGGTGACCATTTAGCACTGAACTGATAAATGTTCTCAAATGTAATAATACAGAAATAAAGCATTCGGTAGGGAATAGCAGTCTTCCCATTCGTATAGTACAGGTGGTTCACTCCGTTCGCTCCTCTAATGATACCTTTTGATTCAAGCACAGAGAGACTATGATGCGGGATGTTATCAAACAAAACACTATAATGTTCCACACGATATGCACTCTCACCCCCAAAACACCCACAAATAGTAGATGATCAATTTTGAATAGAAGTGGGATACAACTCCATTATGCCAAGAAAATTTGTAACAAAAGATGTCTTGATCTTAATGTTCTTTTACACCCAGAACATAATAAGACTTCTTGGCATAATGGGATTGTATCCTACTTCTCCTCAGAATTGTGTATTGTACATAGTGCTTTGCCTCTCCATTTTGTAGAAAACTTATAAACACTTGTATATTTTATTAAGGGTTTATATTGAAGATAAACAGTGGACGTTGTAGTATTAGATAATTTCTCATTTCAATTCCTACTTTTAATATCACATTTATTTGGGAGACATGTGGGGCAATAGTCTGAGTTCCTTTGTCTATTGCAGTTGATTTTACATATTTTATGACTATTTACTCATAGATGGGCAAGTATTATTACATATTGGAAGAAATCATACCTTTCAAAAATTCATATTCACACACACACATCTATAAAATATCAGGAGAAAGATTTTGCACATTAAACTACATTGCAAATATTTCTATGCCTTTGTAATAGTATTTAAACTCACTTTTGTCTTTTAGTTTCTCAAATAATATGACTGCAAATCACTTAGTATAGCCATAGGTGTTTTGTTGCTAATTTCATTAAAATGTAAAGCACAGTGAGAGGCTTTTATACAATAAGATAAAGGATTGTTGTATGGGAAAAATTTTACCTTTCAAGTTTTTCATGTTCTGGAAGTAAAAATAATAATTAGAAATTCATTAAATAATGATTGTAATCTCTGGAAGCATTCCTCTGCTTTAGTAATTATTTTTCATTCTTTAAAGAACACATTGAACATTTTATGAAATTTAAATAACTGGTAAAATTAGCATATCAACAAGCTTTACATAGTTGTTAAAACACCAGACTATCTGCTATTTTAAAATATTTAGAGAAAATTTCTTAGATACATATGTAAGGTGATTCAAATGAAACTGGTTCAAATTTAGTTCAATCACTATTTGTTATTTACCTGTTCAATTAAAGCTAGCATCTGAATTGCCATAAATCTGCTTATTTGTATATCTTTGTACAGAGAGAGAAATTGTGTTCTGAAAGCATCTTATATCTTGCATTTTTAATTTGTCAGTCATACTTAAAGAAGGTGACTGCCATTGGAAAGCAAAAATACTTTTCAATATTGTAATAAATGTAGGAGACAAATTGGTACTTAGATTTATTCTATTTATTTAGATATTTATTTTTGCTAAAAACAGAATGGTTGTTTAACAAAATGATGAATAATAATATCATGGTAATAATAAGAAGAACAAGACCTAAAATAGTATTAACCATTTGCTGAGAATTTATTAGTTTGTTGCCTCACCCATATATCAGACATACTAACAAAAAACTGAAATGCAGTAACCCAAAAGAGAAAGAAAACTGGGGATTTAGGTTCCACAGAGGAATCATAAAGAAAGCACGCCAACTGGGCCACGTTTGTTTTAAAGAGGACTCATTCTTAAAAAATTAGACACCTAAGATTTCATTTCATCCCAATTAGAATGTCTGTTATCAAGAATACAAGTAACAACAGGTGTTGGTGAAGATGTGGGGGAAAAGGCACACTTACACATTACTGGTGGGGTTGCAAATTGGTACAACAATTCTGGAAAGCAGTATAGAGATACCTTAAAAATCTTAGAATGGAATTACCATTTGACCCAGTTATCCCTCTCCTTGGCCTATACCCAAAGGACTTAAAATCACCATACTACAGTGATGCAGCCACATCAGTGTTTATAGCAGCTCAATTCACAATAACTAGATTGTGGAACCAACTTAGATGCCCTTCAATAGATGAATGGATAAAGAAACTGTGGTATATATACACAATGGAATATTATTCAACCATAAAGAATAATAAAATTATGACATTTGCAGGTAAGTGGGTGGAGTTGGAGAATATCATGCTAAGTGAAATAAGCCAATCCCAAAAAAACCAAAGGCTGAATGATTTCTCCAATAAGTGATTGATGATACATAACCGGGGCAGGGGGAGGTAAGGGAAGAATGGAAGAAGGATGTTGTGAAGATGGAAATGAGGGGTGGGAAAGGGGCAGGGGAAGGAAAGATAATAGAATGAGACAAACGTCATTCCCCTATATACATGTATGAATATGTAAATGGTATGATACCACTTCGTGAACAATCAGAGAAATGATAGTTATACTCCATTTGTGTACAATGCATTAAAAAAATCAACTCTCATTCTTGATTAAAAATATTAACAAAATAAAAAAATCACCATGTAAATAGTTAAGGTTGTCTAACATTCTTTCCTTTTTATAAATAAAAACAAAAACTGAACAACAAAATAAAACCACAGGAATTTGTAAAGAACTCATATAATGTATGGGTAACAGAAAAAATGAACCTATAAACATACCTAAAATTAATAAAAAACAGCATAACAATACTAATACCCATTTTCTGTCTTTGATGAAAGAACCCAAAGGAGTAGAAAAGGTTATTTGGATGAAGGAGTGAAAGAAAAAAAAAGTTCATTAGGGACAATTATGTGCTTGGTCTGTCATAGGCAATTTGTTATTTAGTTCACGTAAAATTTAGAGGAGTATCTATTTTACACTTATTTAAAGAAAAAATAAATATAAAGCACATAAATTTCAATGTGTCTCAGGCATGGAGCTAGAAATGAAACCCACACCTATCTAATAGTAGTGCTTACCTTAGAAAGTTATGCACTATAATCATGGAACCCAGATTGGAGAGAATGACTGAGGTGAAATATTGAGGGGAAAATGTTACAAAACTTGTTACCTATTCTATATAAACAGAAAAAGCACAATATTATTAGGGTATTATTTATTTAGATGTATACAATTTAATTTAATTATATATTATCTTATAGTTGCACACACACACTTATGCACACAAATGAGCAGGACAGGATCCAATTATTTCTATCAGAACTTGTCATTGAGCCTTCCTTTATAATTTAGTTTTCCTCATCTAACATCAGAAGGGATAAACTCAAAGACAGAAAACACTGTTTCTCACCCTACCCAACAAACCCATTTTCCAATGCTCTAAAACCTCCTGTGAAACCAATGTAACATCTACTCTTTATGGATTTTTTGGAGAATAATATATAACCTATGATGACATTTTCTATATGAAAAATGTTTTATACTTTCATTTAAATATTCTCTATTAAAGTACCTATTTAAGTTCCTCCCTTGTATTCCTTTTATTTTTTTTAACAATGTTTGTTCTCTATGTTTATATGGTGATATTCCCTATGACTATGTTTGGTTATTTCTATTCTAGGTAATTACAAAATTTCTCAGATTATTATTTCTAATGTTTCTGTCTCTCCTCATTTGTGCTGAATCAGACAGTAAGTATTTGAAGCAACTTTTCCTTGTGGCACTGTTTTATTGTTTGTGTGTTGGGAAGCAGATATTTAAACATTCACCTTTTCAAAAAACAGTACATATTGAGTATGTGTCTTGTAACGAAGACATGCAATTCCTGTTGCTGTTAACTTTTCAATGAAGAATATGGATATTAGACAGTAAATTTAAATACCAAAGTGTACTTAAAGAGAAGGCTGGCCATAGAATTGTAATATGTACAGATAAGTAATCAAGAAATTTGGGAAGACTTTCTGATCTAATGAGTGGAAGAGTAAGGGGAAAGGGGTATAGAGGTATCTGGAATAGACACAGTACGTAACTGTTTCTATAGAAATGTAATGATTAATAAGAGGGAATGTCAGCACGCACCTGTAGTTCCTCTATTTGAGAGCCAAAGGTGTGAGGATCAGTTGAACACACAAGTTAGAAAACAGCCTAGGCAACATAGATCATTTTCCAGAAAAAAAAATAAAAAGTTGTGATATTGATGAGGAAGAAACACAGAAATAAAGTGAGGAATATATGAGACCACTTGCAGGTTGTAAGAGGAAGGCAGATATCAGACCAAGGTCCCATCTGTTGTCACAGACTATTTTATTGGGATTGTTTGAACAACAAAAACATTTATTAATATACTTAGCTGATAATATTTCATACTTAACACATATCTTAGAAAAGTATTAATTACTCTGTTCTAGAAAAATATAAAAATACAATAATATTGTGGATTTCAAGTTCTTTTAAAAAATTGACTTTTTTTTTTACTATTCTGCCTGCTTATATAAATAGTGTCAACTTTCTAGAACTAAGTAGCCATATTCTTTTGTTGTAGACATTTATCGTTCATTTAAACTTACAGTAATCATTAGATTTCACCTCACTCCAGTCAGAATGGCAACAATCAAGAATACAAGTACTAATAAATGTTGGCAAGATGTAGGAAAAATGGTACACTCATATTGCTGGTGGGACTGCTAATTGATGCAACCACTCTGGAAAGTAATATGGAGATTCCTTAGAAAACTAAGAATGGAACCACCACTTGACCTGAGATATACCATTCTTGATATATACCCAAAGGAGTTAAAATTCACATACTACAGTAAGGCATCAATGTTTATTGCAGTTCAATTCACAATAGTTAAACTGACCTAGGTGCCCTTCAACAGATGAGTGGACAAGGAAAACATGGTACATATATTCAATGGAGTATAAGCCATAAAGAAGACTGACTTTGTAACATTTAATGGTTAATGGATGACTCTGGAGACTCTCATGGTAAGTCAAATAAGTCAACTCAAACATCAAAACTCAAATATTTTTGCTGACATATGGGTACTAACACACAACAAGGGGATGGAGAGGGGAAGAACTAATGTTCATTGGATTAGACAAAGGGGAATGAGGGAAGGGGGGATGGGAATAGGAAAGACAATGGAATGAATCTGACATAATTTTTCTATGTATATATATGAATACATCACAGTGAATTTCCACATCATATATATCTACAAGAATGGGATCCTAATTAGAATAAGATGTGCTCCACATAAATATGTCAAAATTGACTCTACTACATATAAAAAAGTAAAGAACAAGTAAAAACACATATAAATCACAACTATTTGAGGTGATTGATTTATTAATGAATTTGATGTGCAGTCATTTCCCAATAATGTGGATATAAAAACATCAAACCATACACCTCAAATATATACTTTTTTTCTGGAAAGTAGTTCATTTTTATTAAGAACTTTGCATGATTGATTAGCAATATACACTGTTTCAACTTGTAGCAGTTAAAAATATTTTTAATTCAATTTTATTGTAAACAAATGGGATACGTCTTGTTTCTCTGTACATAAAGTAGAGGCATATCGTTTTGTAATCATACATTTACCTAGGGTAATAGTTTTTGATTCATTCTGTTATTTTTTTTTCTCCCCCCCACCCCTCCCACCCCTCTTGTCCCTCTATACAATCCCTCCTTCCTCCATTCTTGGCCCCATCCCACTCTGCATTATGTGTCATCATCTGCTTATCAGCAAGGTCATTCGTCCTTTAGTTTTTTGAGATTGGCTTATCTCACTTAGCATGATAGTCTCCAGTTTCATCCATTTGCCTGCAAATGCCATAATTTTATCATTCTTTATGGCTGAGTAATATTCCATTGTATATATATACCACATTTTCTTTATCCATTCATCAATTGAAGGACATCTAGGTTGGTTCCACAATATGGCTATTGTGAACTGAGCAGCTATGAACATTGATGTGGCTGTATCTCTGTAATATGCTGATTTTAAGCCCTTTGGGTATAGGCCAAGGAGTGGGATAGCTGGGTCAAATGGTGGTTCCATTCCAAGTTTTCTAAGGAGTCTCCACACTGCTTTCCAAAGTGGCTGCACTAATTTGCAGCCCCACCAGTAATGTATGAGTGTACCTTTCTCCCCACATCCTCGCCAACACCTGTTGTTGCTTGTATTCTTGATAATTGCCATTCTAATTGGGGTGAGATGGAATCTTAGGGTAGTTTTGATTTACATTTCTCTTATTACTAAAGATGTAGAACATTTTTTCATCTATCTGTTGATTGCTTGTAGATCTTCTTCTGTGAAGTGTCTGTTCATTTCCTTAGCCCATTTGTCAATTGGATTATCTGTATTCTTGGTGTAGAGTTTTTTGAGTTCCTTATATATTCTGGAAATTAGTGCTCTATCTGAAGTATGAATGGCAAAGATTTTCTCCCACTCTGTAGGCTCTCTTTTCACATAGCTTATAGTTCCTTTGCTGACAGAAAGCTATTTAGTTTGAATCTATCCCAGTTATTGATTCTCACTTTTATTTCTTGTGCCATGGTAGTCCTGTTAAGGAAGTCCAATCCTAAGCCAACATGTTGAAGATTTGGACCTACTTTTTCATCTATAAGTCACAGTGTCTCTGGTCTGATTACGAGGTCCATGGTCCATTTTGAGTTGAGTTTTGTGCAGGGTGAGAGATATAGGGGTTTAGTTTCATTCTGCTGCATATGGATTTCCAGTTTTCCCAGCACCATTTGTTGAATAGGCTATCTTTTCTCCATTGCATATTTTTGGCACCTTTGTGTAGTATGAGAAAATTGTATTTATTTGGGTTTGTGTCCCTGTCCTCTATTCTGTACCATTGATCCACCTGTCTATTTTGGTGCAAATACCATGCCATTTTTGTTACCATTGCTTTGTAGTATAGTTGAAGGTCTGGTATTGCGATACCCCCTGCTTCACTCTTCCTGCTAAGAATTGCTTTAGCTATTCTGGGTTTCTCATTCTTCCAGATGAATTTCATTATTGCTTGCTCTATTTCTGTGTGGTACGTCATTGGGATTTTAATTGGAATTGCATTGAATCCATATAGCACTTTTGGTAGTATAGCCATTTTGACAATATTAATTCTGCCTAACCAAGAACATGGGAGAGCTATTTTAACTGTCGATTGGTGCCATCATTCAATGCCTGCATTTGCTCTTTCATCTCATCTCAATGCCTGCATTTGCTCTTTCATCTCCTGGTTTGCTTCCCTGATCATTTTAATTGTGTACATTCTGAACTCCCTTTCTGACATTTGTTCTGTCATGCTGTCATTGGATTTTATTGCTATACCATTTAGGTTTATTTGGAACATTTTCTTCCCCTGTTTTCTCGTATTGCTCAGGTATCTACCCCTCTCATAGTGAAACTCTGGGATATTGCAGATTTCCTCTATTGACTAATATTGTCTCTGTAGATTTCCAATAACTCACCTCTCATTCTTCAGTAGCTTGAAGTCTTGGAGGAACTTGATAATGCGGTGCTCCTAGAGGAAGCTGCCCCTTTAGGGGTGGTGGCCGTCAGGTGGGGGATATTCCCTGTCGGTGGGCAAAGGTGCCTCCACTTGTTGACTGATGGTCAGTCAAAGGGGGCCTAGACTGCAGACTGGGGCACGTCTGATTTGGGTCTGTGTCTCTGGTTCTACTGCCCTGATGGGACAGCCTCGCCCAGTGGGGAAGACTTACCCAGTGGGGAAGTTTCGCTGGGCAGCTCTCCTCCCAGAAGTTCCCTTTGGTCCAGAACTACACCTGGTTGGGAAGCCCTGCTCTGTGATGTTCCCAGGGGTCCTGACCTACCACCTGGGCTGGGGAGCCTGACTCTGCAAGGGATTCCCTCACTGAGCCACCCTTCTCTGCTATTTTCCCTGGGGACCGGAGCTACTGCCTGGGCCTCAGACCCTCACTCTGCATTGAAGTCTCTCGCTGTGTGGCCCTCCTCTGCAATGCACCTGGTTGACTGGGTACTCAGCTCCAGCAGGGGAGTCCCACTGGGCTGCTCTACTCCACAAAGTTCCCTGTGTTTCGGGACTACTGCCCCATCTGGGGAGCCTGACCAGTGGGAGCGACTCATCCAGTGGCTCTGAGTTGATCCCGAGTCTCTCAATACCTCCTCTTCTTGACTCCTGGGTCCTGTCAAAGCTTCTCTAGCCTCCTGTAGGTGTCTCAGGAAGGGAGCTGCCCTTCCAATGATGATGACCACATCCTCAGAAATAATTCGAAATGCCTGTACCAGCTTATGTAGAAGCCTCTGGCTAGCTCAGCGATGCAGGTGGGCTGGCTTGTCTGCTGGCTTGATCTGCGATGGCAACAGACCTCAGTGTGGTTGTCTGGTGGGGTCATTCAGTCATGGCGTCTGTCTTTGGCCTGGTGGCTGGGCGGGTTGGCTGCCACCACCTAGCTCCACAAGGCAGGCAGGTTGGGTGCCTGCCTGCTACCTCCGCCATGCAGGCGGCCTGACTCCTAAATATATATTTTTTATTTGATGAATATACCTTAATAAAGCTAAAATAACCTACATATTTTATACATTACCTATTATAAATTGTTGATACTTCTAAAAATTTTCAGTCCATATTTTGATCTCCAGAGGTCAAAATTTGACTCTTTATAGAGCAGAATTTATGTTATAATAAGTTGCTTTTACTCATTTTACTTTGTAAATTTTATATTTTATATTAAATGGAATATTTTCAACTTGAATATTACTGCAGAAAAACTTGAGGTTGTGTTTACCATTGTTAAAAAAATATGGCTTTTTTTTTTTTCTTCAATAAACACTGGCAGTCAACAGTTAAAATAAATAAAATGATATTTGCTACAGAAGGTTTATGAAATTTTCAGGCTCAATGAAGACATTAATTTTCCCAAAACAGCCTCTCCTGATTTATCTTAACAGAGAAAATGTATTCAGTCCTGCTCTCAATGTTATTCCTAACATTTGGCTGCACTTTTCATAACTGTCAGGTCAGAACATGTCCCCCAGAGAAGCCAAAGAACAACAACAATTCAATGGATTATGACAGGGTAGGAAAATGGTATTTGAACCATTTTGTCAGAAAAGTAAACAATAAATGAACAAATCAAGAAACAGGTAAAAGCCAATGAGTATCTTTACATATAAAGACCTGATAAAAAAAATTGATTTCCTCTTTACTAAAATAATAAATGTGTTCAATTAAAAGAAAAATTATTCTTTCTTAAATGAAGTTGCCTACCACAATTTTTCCAAAAAGATAAAAATAGGACCTAACAGGAAGAACTGGTTTTTTGTCTTGTTGAATGCATAGGTAAGAATAGCTAAAGGTTAAGTAGGGATCAGGAATAGAAGACCAGGCAAAAGTTCAGAATCGAGACTAGATACTCATAATTAATTAAGAATGTAAGGTGGAAGATAAAAATGCAGACTGTAAAACCCAGAATTCCTAATGCATCAAGAAATATTTGTCTGGAAGGGAAATGTTATATTGTTATTCCAGAGAACCAGTGTGGTGAGATATACAAATAAAAATTTTGATTTGAAGATAGAGGGAGAGGAATATAGTCTCAGAGCAAAATATGAATAAAAATCCTGAGACTCTCATGTTTCCATGACTCCATTTTGTTTACAGTTCAGTCTGGTCATTTTTTCTTTTTGTTTTTCCAAAACTGTTTTTATCATTTTACTATTTTATTTCGTTATTGTTAGTTTTTGCAGTACTGGGAATCAAACCATTGTACATGCCTACTGTTGTGGAAAAAATTAAATGTATTTATATTGTACAATAGGATGCTTTGATGTATAGATACATTGTAGAATTTCTAAATCTGGTTAACCCTCATTGCCTTACATAGCTATTTTTTGTGGTGAGAACTCTTAAATATGGTCTCATAGCATTTTTCAAGAATACACTATATTGTTATTAACTATAGTTAACATATTATATATAGATATCTTAACCTTATTCTCCCCATTTACCTGAAATTTTGTATTCTTCTACCAACATCTCTCCAACTTCTTCCCCTGTACACAACTACACTATTTCCTGCTAATCCTCCTTCTACTATCTTCTTCAAAGTGATAAACTATTAAAAATTTTACATATGAATGTGATTAAATGATATTTGTGTTTCAGTGTCTGAAATCTCACTTAGCATAATGTCCTCCAGGTTCATGCATATAGTCACACATGACAGGATTGCTGTTTTTAATTGAACACTATTCCATTGCTTGTATATACCACATTTTAAAAATCTGGTGATCTGTTAATGGACACGGGTTTTTTTTTTTTTTTACTTTTTTTATTGCCACTTTAAAAAATGTTTCTGTATATGAAAATTATATTCGACATAGATCCATTTTCTTTTTTCATATTTTTGGCAAAATATGTACATAATATTTGTACATAATAGTGGGGTTTGTTGTTACATATTCATACATGCACACAATGTAACAATATAATTTGTCCATATCATTCCCCAGTATTTCCCCTTTTCTTGCCCCTGGTCCCTTTCCTCTGTTCCACTGATCTCCCTTCAATTATCATGAGATTCCTACCCTCCACAAGCTTAGTCCTTTTTTTCTTTTTTCTCTCTAGCCTCTACATATGAGAGAAAACATACAATTTTTGACCTTCTGAATTTGGCTTATTTCACTTAACATAAAATAGTCAAGGTCCATCCATTTTCCTATTATGGTTGATCTCATATTTCAGTTATTGCAAATCATATGGCAATAAACATGGAAGAGCAGATATCTCTTTGGCTTACCTATTTCATTGTGTGTGTGTGTGTGTGTGTGTGTGTGTGTGTGATTACTAAAAAATATGACAGTTATATTTTTAATATTTTAATGTACATCTATAATATTTTCTGCAATAACTTAGTAATTTACATCTCTAGCAACAGTGTGAATGTCTTCCATTTTCTTCAGACCCTTTCAAAGACATGCCCTCTTCTTTCTATTTGATGGTCTTTCCCACAGATATGAGCTGTTTTGATATTGAATCCTTCTCCAAAACAGGTATATTTGTCCCAAATTCTGTGTTATTGTTGAACTCCCAAATGTGGATAAAGAGTTTATGCTTCATGAGACAGATGGTTGTATGCATGGGAGATTCAGCATTTCCTTAAAAGTAATATTTAACACAATTAATCTCTCCTTGTATTATGCAAGGAATGGGATATTTATAAGCATTTCACCACCCACATTTTCATACATTGTATGGGGTCATTTTATTTATAGTATCACAGCTTAAATCACTTTCTAGCAGAGCAGTAATAAGGACTTACAGGAAAGAAAAATATATATCAATCACCCAAAAATGTACATGAGAATGTGATTATGTATGCATGTATATTAGATTTAGAGACTTTACCTGATTTTTGAACTGGTCAGAAAATTAATAGGAAAACTCAAAGAAAGTCTCTGGAAGGTGTTTTCTGCAGTAATGAGACAGTTTACCACACAGACATAATATTCAATTTTCCAAATTTTATTCAAAGACAGAAAATATTTGTAGGAGATTAAAGTTATTCAATACCATGTCCTTAAAACAAAATAAATAAATAAATAAATAAAATAAAATATAAACTGGTTTTTAAATTGTTATCAAGTGAAAGTATTGTTTGGAATTTCAATTATATTCAAGTACACATTGACTTCTGCATAATCTCAATAATAAATAACAATACTGAAGACACATAAAATAATCAGAGTGCATAGTATTAACACAAATACAAGAAGATAGAGACGTCTGCTACATTTCTGCTTTCAACTCTATGTAATGTAAGTTTCTTGATTAAAACAACAGAACTGTTGTTTGTGTAAAAGCACATGTATGTGTATGTTTTCATGTGTGAATTAACTTGCATTTACATTATGGAAGGAACCAGGAAGAAAATCAGCAACTAAGAATTAAGGAGGAAAAAACTGAATAAAAAACAAAACGGAACAACAACAACAAAAAAAAAGCTTGCAAAATTCTGTTTTTAAATAAATCACTTGAAACTCAGTACATTCCAACATTAAAAGTATAAAGTTAGCATCATCAATCCATCATTCAAATATATCCCCTAAGTAACCAAAAACACAAATCTGTTTCCAAGCAGACTATGCTTTCAGATGGATAAATGCATGAACAAATCCATGGATGTGAAGACATAAAAATCATTTTATGGTCAACAAAGTTTACATTGTTTTTCCCTTCCCTCTTTCCTCAAATACTATTAATTTTTCCAGTGTCTCATCTTCCTTAATCTACAGTCTACCAAGATTAATTTTAAAATCTTTTCAGCTTATTTTCCTTTCCCATTTTCACAATTTATGTCAGATTTTTGACTATCAGTGGTGTATACTTGGTCTACATTTATTATATTTTCTCTTTTGTAAATAAATCATTTTGCCCCAAGAAAGATCCAGGAAGATGGTTATTAAAACATAATTATTTCCATTTATAACACTACTCAGTATATGATATGAAGTTATAGTAGAAAATTAGTATATGTCATTTACTAAATGGGAAAAAATATCTCAGCTTAGGATCAATTAACTCTACTGCTTTCCAACATACAGAGACAAACCCAATGTTTCTCTCAGCATTCCTAGCTAACTGTAAGATTTTGATAAGAATTTTAAAATGTTTATACCATTACATAATTTTTTCAATCAAAGCTATTCATGTTATGGTGCCTGTCCCACAAAGTTAAATTTCAATTTAATTGAAACTTTGTAGAGAAAGTACATTTTGATAAATGATTTCCTATCAGATCTTAGTTACCAGTGGGGAATTTGGGAGTATGTTAGTTATGCTCACTAAACAACCAAGTAAAACAGTTAAATATTTTTAATTTTAAAGATCAGAAAATTGAATCTAAAAGACATAACTGGTAGGTTTAAGCTGATTATAAATATTTTCTATTCTTATTAAAATATACTGGCTCTTTTGGATTTTAGCACTGGCTTTCCTCCCAAACCTAAATCCTGAATTTGAATTTCAGTTCCAATTTTCACAAAATTTAAGTCCCATGATACAACATCAAAAATCTCTGGGATGCTTATGACGGGCGAGACCCGGGGCCCAGGGTTACACCACATGCATCCAAGATGGCGACTGGCAGAGAGTCGAAGGGCGTGCTAAATGCGCCTTGTGAAAAACAGAAAGTGTTTACCATTGGTTGTATGATAATTAGTTCAGCTGCTTAGCGCGTGGACAGATATATCTTACATGTATGCTTGAGCTCGTGATCGCTTGACCTTTAATAGAATTGGATGGACATATCTGATTACAATTGCTTATGCATGAGACTGCTTATATATTGAGGGTGTTATCTGAATAAAGCGGAAGCTGCTTCATGAACTTCTGAAGAGTACGTGTCGTTTGTCCCGCTGGTTGGCGGCAAGTGCCAAGTGGTGACCCGTACGGGGAGCGGTGAGCACTCAGGTAAGTAATAAAGAAGAAAATATTTCACTAGCACAGTCAACTAGCAGTCAAGTTCCAAGGTTTAACAGAAGGTTCCCCTAGTGAGGGAACGTGACAGAAAGCTGTCCTAAGAGATAACAAAGGACATCCTGTAGTAAATGAATATGTGTAAGGTGTTATTTGTGCTACCTTTTCTTGTTTGGTTTCTGTTTGTTGTTGTTGTGGCAATGTGGACATTAGTTTGTTTCTGTCTGACTTTCAAAAAGCCAAAATTTCAAGAACAGTTAAGAGAAGGGAAAAGATATTAGAAAATGTGAAAGAAGAACAATCAAGTTGAGCTTCTGAAAGAGAAAGTAGATGTTCAGACTCAGAACAGGGATGTGACTCTGAAGAACAAGAGCTAACTGAGACAGAGCTAGAAAAGAAGTTCCCTCAGTGGCATTTAACCCCTACCGCACCACACCTTCCAGTGAATAATCCAGGTCACCACTCTTTTCCAAGTTGTAGGGGCGCATGTACTTGCTGCACAGGAGTGACCCCCAGACAGTGGGCTGATGTAGAATCTTGATCAGTGTTCCCAATATTCCTAGTATTTGAAGATCAAAACAATCAGAGATATCATCAAATATTAGATATAAAATTAGTGAAACAATTAAAAGAGGCAGTACGTCCTATGGAGTACAAGCTGCATTTACCATTTCTTTATTAGAGAATGTTGCAAGTCAAAATCTTACTCCGACTGATTTGGGTAATTTAGCAAAGGCATGTTTATCTGGGGGACAATATCTCATGTGGAATGTGTCTAACCAGGAGTTATGCTCTGATACTGCCTGATGTAATGCAGTTGTGGGCAATCCTCAATGGAATCTAAACATGCTGACAGACCAAGGACCATATGAAGGGCAAGATAATCAGATTAATTTCCACCCTGGTGTGTATCAACGAATTAGTGCTGCTGCCACTAAAGCTTGGAAAACGCTTTCAGGTGCTGGTGATCTTCAAGGACAGTTATCTGAAGTTATTCAAGGTCATAATGAACCCTATGCTGATTTTGTAGACAGATTGATTCAAACAGCAGGACGTATATTTGGAGATGTGAACCAGGCTATGCCTTTAGTCAAACAGCTTGCATATGAGCAAGCAAATAAATGGTGTAAAGAAGCAATAAGATCTTGGAAAAACAAAGACCTTGGAGCCTACTTAAAGGCTTGTAGGGATATTAATGAGACTTTTATTCAAGGTCAGGTGATGGCTGCAGCACTTGCACAGGGTCTTAGAGGTAATACCAGCTCCCACCCAGGCCAACAGTGTTATCAATGTAAACAATTTGGACACATGAAAAAGGACTACCCCCAAGGTCCTGTGCCAAAACGATGTCCCCAATGTAAAAAAGGGAAACACTGGGCAAGCTACTGTAAATCAACTAGAGACAAAGATGGTAACCCTTTACCTTCAAAAAACAGGAATCAGGGCCCCCAATCTCAGGGCCCACAAATATACGGGGCTATCCAGTTCATGCCTTGGACCCATTACCCCTTGACTCCCCAATTAGACAAACAAGAGGAAGCACAGGATTGGACCTCTGTGCCTCTGGCAGAGCAGTATTAACTCCAGAGATGGGAGTACAACAAATACCAACTTCGGTTGCCGGCCCATTACCTAAAGGAACAGTGGGACTAGTTCTGGGGAGGAGTTCTTCTGCTTTAAAAGGATTAAATATTGTCTCTGGAGTTATATACCCTGATTTTACAGGAGAAATGAAAATCCGTGCTTCTTCACCAAGAGGTGTACCAATAATAGTTCAGGGTGATCTCATAGCACAATCGTTGTTCTTACCCAACTGCCATGATCAATAAATATCCATCAAAGAATATTATTAGGGGAAAGAAAGGATTAGGTTCTACTGGCCAAAATATGGTTATGTTAACATTGGATTTAAAAGATAGACCTATGACAAAGTTAGTGATAGAAGGCAAAAGTTTTGAGGGCTTATTAGATAGTGGGGCTGACAAAAGTATTATCAAAATTACAGAATGGCCCAAAGCCTGGCCACTTCAACAGGCAGATCAGACTTTAAGGGGATTGAGTATAGCTTCCAATCCTAACAAAAGCACAGCCATATTAAAATGGAAGGATGAAGAAGGTCATAGTGGTACCGTCCAACCTTATGTCCTTGAACATCCCCCAGTAAACTTGTGGGGAAGAGATATCATGGAACAGATGGATTTACATCTCACATCCGAGATCCCATACAGTAATGCAAAAGCTAATCAAATCATGTTAGCCCAAGGACACATATGGGGAAAAGGTCTTGGGAAAAATAGTCAAGGCCGTACTTCACCCATTTTAGTTACTCCAAAACAAGATAAAAAGGGATTGGATTTTCATTAGGGGCCACTGAAGCAATTAAAATAACATGGAAATCTGATAAAACTGTCTGGGTCCCTCAGTGGCCCCTCTCAAAAGACAAATTAGAAGCGGCCCAGCAATTGGTTAAAGAACAACTAGAGGTCAGACACATCAAATCATCCACCTCTCCTTTCAACACACCAATATTCATA
Organism: Sciurus carolinensis; assembly: GCF_902686445.1. Taxonomy (NCBI): domain Eukaryota; kingdom Metazoa; phylum Chordata; class Mammalia; order Rodentia; family Sciuridae; genus Sciurus; species Sciurus carolinensis. The sequence goes on from NC_062224.1 coordinate 97,527,694, forward strand.
ATAAAAAAGAAATCAGAAAAATGGAGGCTATTACATGACCTAAGAGCAGTAAATTCTATAATGGAGCCCATGGGACCTATTCAATTAGGATTACCTACTTTATTGACTATCCCAGTTAATTGACCTTCCATTGTTATTGACATAAAAGATTGCTTCTTTTCCATTCCGTTACATCCCTCAGACACCAAAAGCTTCGCATTTACTGTGCCCTCACTTAATAATAGCTCTCCTAATAAAAGGTATGAATGGATAGTCCTCCCACAAGGTATGGCCAATAGCCCCCTATGTGTCAAATATATGTAGGCAAGGCTATTGAACCCATACGCCTAGCAAACCCTCAACTTTTAATCTATCATTATATGGATGATATTTTGCTAACTCATAAGGAAAAACCTGTCTTAGAGCAATGTTATAATTCCTTACTAAAGTCACTGGAAAGATGGGGCTTACATATTGCCATTGATAAAGTACAAATGACAGACATCAAAAACTTCCTGGGATCTATCATAAATGCAACTATGGTTAAACCCATAAAATTACCATTTGGGTGGACAAACTTAGAACTTTAAATGATTTTCAAAAACTTTTGGGTGATATTAATTGGATTAGACCTTACCTTCATTTACCCACCTCAAGTTTGGGCCCCCTGTTTGATATTCTTAAAGGTGATTCTGACCTCCTTTCTAAGTGGGTGCTTACCACCAAGGCTCAAACAGCTCTCAAGCTTGTTGAAACAGCTATGGAAAAGGTTCATCTTGATCGTATTGACCTAGCTAAGCCTTTATCATTCATTGTCTTGGCCACAAATAAGTTACCCACAGGAGTGTTTTGGCAAAAGGGTCCTATTCTATGGGTTCAAATGAATTATGCCCCTAACAAGGTCTTATCTTTGTTTACTGAATCTGTGGCAGAATTAATCCTTAGGGCATTAAAAGTATCCCTTTCCACCTTTGGATCACATCCCTCAACAATCACTACTCTATATACTACTGATCAGATACAATATCTTATTAATAATTCAAATTCATGGGTTATAGTCTTACTAGTACTTCTGCTGTATTTGACAATCATTTGCCATCTGATCCTCTTCTCTAATTTTGGAGTCAACATCCTATAATTTTCCCTAAAGTCACCCGAAAAGAACCTATTATAGGAGCTACCCTTATATTTACTGATGGATCAAAAAATGGTATGGATGCTATTACTATAGATAATGTTACAGAAACATTGCTGTTTAATACTCTATCTGCACAACAAACAGAACTATTAGTAGCTATAGAAGTATTCAAAACCCACCATGAGCCTTTTAACCTATTCTCTGATAGCAAATACGTTGTTAATGTTATTCAAAATTTAGAATTAACTGGTCTGATTTCCCTCACCTCCACTATTACTAAATATTTACAATGCTTACAAAAATTTATCTGGGACAGAAAAGATCCTTTTTTTATTGGGCATGTTCGGGCTCATACTGGCCTTCCAGGTCCTCTAAGTTTACACAATGATTTAACAGACACGGCCACCAGAGACCCACACATCTTTAATACGCTTGAAAATGCAAAAACTTTTCATTCCAAATATCACATAAATGCTTCCACTCTATGTACACTTTATAAAATTACTAAGGCAACAGCTCGGGACATAGTCAAGTCTTGTGCTAAATGTGCTACACTTATTCCTAACCCTTTGTTAGGAGTAAATCCAAAAGGGCTTCAGCCCAATCATATTTGGCAAATGGATGTAACTCATTATTCAGAATTTGGAAAACTACAATTCATTCATGTGTCTATTGATACCTTTTCAGGATTTATTATGGCCTCTGCTCATACTGGAGAAAAAACCAAAGATGTAATAACACTCTGTTTACACTCTTTCTCCATCCTGGGGTTTCCCAAATAAATTAAAACAGATAATGGTCCTGGATATACGTCCCAGGCTTTTAAACAATTTTGTTCCACCTTTGGTATTCAACATGTCACAGGAATTCCCTATAATCCTACTGGACAAAGCATTGTTGAGCATGCCCACTTAACACTTAAAAACATGCTTATAAACAAAAAGGGGGAATAGGGGCATCATACAGATCCCCAAAAGACAAATTATCTGTTGCCTTGTTCATCTTAAATTTTTTAAATCTCGATTCTGAGGGCCAATTGGCTGCTGACTGTCATTCAGAGCCTAATAAAAAACATCTACCTCAAGTGCTCTGGAAGAACATTCTATCGGGACAATGGAAAGGCCCGGATCTGGTGTTTATCTGGACCCGAGGATCTGTTTGTTTTTCCACAGGACGCACATCGCCAATTTGGGTGCCAGAGAGATTGGTCAAGGCCTCAACAGAGACCCAAAAACAGGTAGAAAATAAGGAGGCTTCTCCCACTGATGGTGTTGACGATTTCTCACCAAGTTAATGCAGGAGCCTCGTGTGAACTATGGGGGATAGTAAAGACATGGCCCTATCCTGTACCTCTTACCAACTCCTCTATTCTATATCCTCCTATTTTTACAACAATTGGCCACATTTCTTCAGTCTGCTGTTCAATGGGGAAAAGAATGGTTTGGGTTTTTGTCCGTTGTGTGTTGTTGTATCTGTTGTTGTATTGTGTGTTGTATCTGTTGTTGTATTGTGTATATCTGTTCTGTGCATATAGTGTTTATACAAAATGTGTATACATCGGCGCAGAGAAACAGACATTATTCGCCAAGCTCTCATTGAAATTGATGCTGGCTCATTCCCCCATGTCTGGTTAAATATGCTGGACCGGTAGTCAAAGACAGGTAAGATTCATTGGGAGCTTATATTGACCTAAGATAGGAAATGAGGGCTAGAGCCTCATTGTCCAATGAAGGGTAAAGATGTTGCTCTGCTGTGGACAACCTAAGACAGGTACGATCTCTTTTATAAACAGAAAGGGGGAAATGTGGTGGGCGAGACCCGGGGTCCAGGGTTACGTACATGCATCCAAGATGGCGACTGGCAGAGAACCAAAGGGTGTGCTGAATGCACCTTGAGAAAAACAGGAAGCATCTACCATTGGCTGTATGATAATTAGTTCAGTCACTTAGCACATGGACAGATAAATCTTACATGTATGCTTGAGCTCGTGATTGCTTGCCCTTTAATAGAATTGGATGGACATATCTAATTACAATTGCTTATGCATGAGACTGCTTATATATTGAGGGTGTTATCTGAATAAAGTAGAAGCTGCTTCATGAACTTCTGAAGAGTACGTGTCGTTTGTCCTGCTGGTTGGCGGTAAGCGGCAGGATGCTATGAAAGCAGTACTAAGAGGGAAATTCATTGCATGGAGAATATTCAATAAAAGAAGAAAAAGTCAACAAATAAATGACCTAACATTACAGTTAAAAGTCCTAGAAAAAGAATAGATCAACACCAAAAGTAGAAGACAGGAAATAATTAAAATCAGAGCATGAATCAATGAAATTGAAACAAAAGAAACGATTCAAAAAATTGACAAAGCAAAAATTTGGTTCTTTGAAAAAATAAACAAAATTGATAAACCCTTACCCACATTGGTGAAGAGGAGAGAGAGAACTCAAATTATTAAAATTCATGGTGAAATAGGAAATATTATGACAGACACTATTGAAATACAAAACATAATTAGAAGCTATTTTGAAATCTATATTCCAACAAAATACAAATTCTAGAAGACATTGACGAATTTTTAGATATATGATCCTCCCAAACTCAATCAGGAGGACATACACAATTTAAACAGATCAATTTCAAGTAATGAAATAGAAGAAGCCATCAAAAACCTACCAACCAAGAAAACCCTGGGACCAGATGGATTCTCAGCTGAGTTCTATAAGACCTTTAAAGAAGAACTAATTCCAATACTCCTCAAGTATTCCATGAAATAGAAAAGGAAAGAACCCTTCCAAACTCATTCTATGAAGCTAGTATCACCCTGACACCAAGACCAGACAAAGATACATCAAAGAAAGAAAACTTCAGACCAATATCCCTAATGAACATAGATGAAAAAATTCTTAACAATATTCTAGAAAATTGCATACAATAACATGTTAAAAATATAGTACACCATGCTCAAGTGGGTTCCATCCCAGAGCTTGCAAGATTGGTTCAACATCTAGAAATCAATAAAGGTAAAACCACATTAACAGACTTAAAGTTAAGAATCATGATTATTTCAATAGATTATTTCAATAGATTTATAAAATACAGAACCCCCTCATGCTCAAAACACTAGAAAAAATAGGAATAGTAGGAACATACCTCAACCTTGTAAAGGCTATCTATGCTAAGCCCACAGCCAACATCATTCTAAATGGAGAAAAACTGAAAGTATTCCTTCTAAAAACTGGAACAAGGCAGGGATGCCCTCTTTCATCACATCTATTCAACTTTGTTCTTAAACTCTAGTCCCAGTATATTATACAGAAAGTAAAATCTAGGATCTGTCATTAGACTGCATGTAATTTATTCAAATCTTATCTATGTGTTACTCTTTATTTTATTTATTTATTTATTTATTTAATTTTTGCAGACTGCATTTTGATTCATTGTACATGTTACTCTTTGTGAAAGTTTGGTCAAGGCAAAATTTGCTAAGTTCCAGTATCCTTATTTATTTTCCCCTTTTCATTGTTTTGACTTTTATATATAGATAATGATTGCACACTTTTATGGAGCACAGTGTAATGTTTCACTACATTTTTACTTTCTCCATTGAACAACTTAAAATACCCAGTTTATGCATTACCTCAAACACCTGTCATTTCTTTGTGATAAGAGAATTAAAGTCCTCTTTTCTATCTCTTTGGAATTTTGCATTAATACTAACTATAATCATTTTCCTCCGTTATATATTTATAATCATTTTCCTCCGTAATAAACACTAGATCTTATTCCTTGTATCTAGTGGTGACTTTGTATCCATTAACCAATCTCTTCCTATTTTCTTTTTTTCTTTCCTCTTTCCAACCTCTGGTAACCATTATTATTTTCCCACATTTTCCTTTTTTTTTATTTTTACTATTTAAAAAATAACTTTTTAGCAGATATATAAACTAAAAAATTGTGCATATTAATGGGGTGATGTGAGGTTTTAATACAAGTATACATCATGTAATGTTTAAATAGGTTAAACACATCTATCTCTTGAAATACTCATCATTTCTTTATGGTGAAATTTTCAAAATCTTTTCATTCATACTTTTGAAATGTACAGTTATCATTATCTATTGTCACTCCACTACGCGGCAGCACAACCCTGATACTTACTCCTAACTATAACTTAGTATCCCTTGGTCAAATTCTATCCTTCTCTCCCTGTCCCCTAGTCTCCCTCCTGTTAATCACTATTCCACCCTCAACTTCCATAAGATCAACTTTTCCTTATATTGTGCATGTGTGTGAGATCATGCAGTATTTGTCTTTCTATGCCTGACTTATTTCAATTAACTTGGTGAGTACTAGGTCCATCTGTGGAGCTGCAAATTACAGTATTTCATCATTGTTTAGGGGCAAATAGTATTTCATGGTGTAAATATACATTTTCTTTTTCTATTCATCATCATTGGACACCTCAGTTTATTCTCTATCTTGACTTTTTTGAATAGAAAATAGTGTTGCAATAAACATAAAGGGCAAAGCCACAATATCAAATTCATAGATTGATTATAAGAATAGCTGAGTTAACATAAGTAAAATTCTTCAGAGCCCCGTTTTATTAGTCATAAAAAAGTGACATTACTATTTAATAGATAGAATTAATGCAAAGGTGCCTCGCTTTCTGCTTTCAATAAAACTGAATTTATTATTAATGCAAAGGTGGTCTCAGTTTCTGCTTTTAATGAAACCAAAGTTATTATTTTAGTGAATTTATTCAATATTCTTGATTTTTTGTAATGTAAATTTATTCTCTATTTCAAATATGTAATAAGTGAAAACACTAAGTACGGTTTCTGTAATAACTTTATTTTATTTGATATCTGTATTCCCAAAATTAATATCAAACTTAGGTAGACATAAAGCAAATTTTCTAAATATGACATCAATAATAATTGAAAGACTGCAGAGTTTGAAGTACTCTTATTAATGGATTTATTCTTTTTCTGTCAACCTTTGCAAAATACTCAGTGTAAAGGTTAAAAGCTTGTCTATGATAACCAAATCATGAATGACAAGCCTGACTTTTACAACCAAGTGGTAAATAATCACATAGATAGACCATTAAATACATTAATAGATTTCATTTCTTTAATACACATCTAATTTGGCCTGTTTGTGTAAATGCAATTTTTATGATTATGATATCACTCAAAGCTATTAGTCAATTCATTTTGCTTTCAGAATTTTGTACTGGTTTGACAGTTTAACAAAACAGGAGTTTAACTTTAAAATATCTGAAAATTAATTCAGGTACAAAATGCTCCAATTTTAATAGCAATGTTTATTGTTTAAGAAGCAGAAAGTCACTGGGTGCAGTGGCACATGCCTGTAATCACAGCTCCTCAGGAGGCTGAGACAGAAGGATCAGAAGCTTGAGGCCAGCCTCAGCAGCTTAATGAGGCCCTAAGTAACTTAACAAAACATTGTCTCCAAATAAAAAAAAAGGGCTGGGGATGTGGCTCCATGGTAAAGGATCTCTGGGTTCCATGCCTGGTACAAAAAAAAAAAAAAAAGGAAAGAAGTGAGAAACCTCTGTCACAGAATAATAAATTATAAATTCCTTAAATAGTCATTTTGGCAAGCACAAATTGCAATTGTGTCTTATCTATCATAAGAATACCACTTCTTCAGAGATGAGAGCTCCTAGGTAAGTACAAAATAGAAAAAAATAAAAATACCAAAAAGAAAATATAGAAGAGGGACTTTTTCTATTTCTTTTCATCTAATTCTTAGCTTATCAAAGGTGACAATATACAAGTAAATTTGTCGTAATTTATTCTTATTGGGCAAATGGAAGACAAAGCACAAATGGTCAACAAATGTTTGAAGGTAAGCTTACCATACTTAGCAATCAGGGTAAAACAATTCAAAAATACACTGAAAAAAAAAAAAAGAAAAAATGACACTGAGATTTATCTCACTCTGGTTAGAACGGCAATCATCAGGAATGCAAACAATAAATGTTGGCACGGATATGGGTAAAAATACACTAATACTCTGTTGTTAGGAATGAAAATTAGCACAACCATTATGGAAATCAGTGTAATGGCTCCTCAAAAGATTAGAAATGGAGTAATCATATGACCCACCTGTACCACTCCTGGGTATTTATCCAAAAGAACTAAAATCAGCATACAATAGTGATACATGCATAGCAATGTTTATAGTAGCATAATTCACGGATCCAAGTTATGAATTTGGCTTGGTACCCATTGACAGATAAATGTATTTAAAAGTCATGGTGTATACACACAATGGTGTTTTATTCAGCCATAAAGAAGTAAAGTATGCCATTTTCAGGAAAATGGATGTACCTGAACAGCATCATGATAAGTGAAATAAACCAGACTCAGAAAGCAAGGTCATGTGTTTTCTCTCAAATGTGTAAGTTAGAGAGCAAAAGAGAAAAATTAAAAAGGGAAATCTCATGAAAATAGAAGGGAGACCAGCACTGTATTGAAATGGGGAGAGGGAGGAATGTGAGGCAGATTTACGTGGTGTCTTGGATTAGACACAAAGCTCGTGTGTGAGACAATTTCTCAGAGGTGAAATTGTTAGAATAGGAGAGGTATTACCTAATTGACAGATTAATCCACCGATATGGATTAGACAGTAACTACAGGCAGGAAGGATGTGTCTGGAGAAAGTAGGTCACGCGGGACATGACTTTGGGGTTTATATTTATGTCCCTGGCAAGCAGAGTGCTCTCTCTCTCTCTCTCTCTCTCCAAGTTGCCATGACCTGAACTGCTTTCCTCCATTAGGTCCTTCTGCTGTGACATTCTGCTGTACCTTGAGCCCAGAGCCGTGGAGTCAGCCTGCTGTGGACTGGGACCATTAAAACTTTGAGCCAAAATAAACTTTTCCTCCTTTATGTTGTTCTTGTCGGGCCTTCTGGACATAGTGACACAAAGCTTACTGAAACACTGGGTAGTGAAATTGATCCTATTATGTTATTTGCACATATGAATACAGCATAATAAATCCCCTATCTTGCATAATTATAATTCACCAGTAAAATTGGTACCAAAACTAACTCAAAAATATTATAAAGAATGATTTCTATATATATATTATATAGTCAATATTTACACCTGATATTGTATTATGTTGAAATTTGACATCAAAATTAATTTCTGAACATCAAACATGCTAATTAACACATTTGAATAGGTAAAAAATATTTACTCTTCTTGTGTAACTTTACATTTGTGTAGTTCTAGCCATAATCCAGATCATTTTTGCCTCATTTCAAAATTACAAGATTTTTATGGAACTTTTTGATTTAAACTTAAGTGATTGATTCATTGAATATAGCAGAAGGAATAGTCTCTTTAAATCTCTCCTTCCTTTTGTTAGTTCTGTGCTGAAACTATAACATCTCTATAATATTAGCTCTAGTCAGTGGCTTACTCCACTTGCTCTGTAGGACCATCTTTAATTTCTCTTCCCTCTACTTCATCCAAACTATTTTGATTACTTGCATTAGTTCTCAAAACAAATTGCTCTAAATTCAGTCATGTTGAACTCTGTCTTACTGTGGTAATATATTTGTTTCTACTTTTGTTTAGGAGTTCAGCACAAGGTTTTCTCAATTTTAAAGACTCAGACTATTGCATACTGGTATTCTCATTTGTTTATATAGTCTCAAAACAAAATAAAATAGAGGAAATAAATAAAATATTAATTGTGCATTAAAGGCTTAACCTTGCCTAAAGAGCAGTCTGACCCTGGAATTTGCTCCCTGGGATATAATTTCTAAGTCCTTCACGAGTGTCCTGCCTGGTAAAAATGCTTTTGTTTATCCGAAGGCTTTGAATCACAATATTTATTTTAACAATATGGACTTGGGATCACATAGTATCAACTCAACCTCTGAAAAGATTAGAAATGAAGATCAGCCATGGGTGCAGTCAACCCTTCATGCATGACTGAGTCCTAGTAAGATCTCTGGGGACCAATTACTAGATAATATCTGTGTCAGTCAGCTTTTTGTCACTGTGACAGAAATACCTGACAAGGTCAACAATGAAGGAGGAAATGTTTGTTTTGTACATGGTTTCAGCAGTTAGGTCTGTAGGGAAGTGATTCCATTACTCTGGACCCAAAGTGAAGCAGGGTATCATGGCGGAGGACATGCAGGAGGAGTGCTTCTCCATTCATCATGGCCAGGAAGCAGAGAAAAAGGAGGAAGGTCACAGGGTGATCAACCCTTCCAGCACCCACCCAGAGGGACCCACCTCCTCCAGAATGTCCCTCGTGCCTACAGGTATCACCCACTTAGTCCATTCAAACTAGAAGGGACTGATTAGGTAACAGCTCTTGTAATCTAATCACATCACCTTTAACTATTAACACAGGAGACACCTTATATTCAAACCATAACAATGTCCCTTGCTGACAATATTTTATGCATAACTCACACACTGTAGTAAGTGCTCTCTGTAGAGTTTAACCAGGAAAGGACAATTAGAAGCTACTGCTTGGTGACTAGTGGACTCACCCTATATGCCTTTTCCCTTACATGTTATGCTACAGTAAGCCATAGTCAGGAGTATAAGGATTTATTGAATTTTATGAGTCCTTCTAGCAAACTATTGAAACTGGGGGGCAGTGGTCTTGGGGATTCTGGCACTTAGTGTACAAAAATTAAAAATTGCAATAAAAATAAACAAGTGAAAATTTTATAACTTTTACTCCATTTTATCCAAATTTCACTTCTGTTCTGATAATGTCTCCTTCCCATCTATCCTCTGGTTTTTTAGATTGAATTTTTGTCAGCATGTGTACTCAAGCACAGGAAGTCAAATATGTAATTACATATCATGTTTCTCATGTAGTGGAAGACTCTTTTTTCTGTAGTTATACCTTATAAGATCCTATATAGGTCTAAACCACATTGTTCCCTGTTTTTATTTTTCTTTCCTTCTTTCCTCTGCTTCATTCTTTCGTTTTTTAAAGATTTTTTGAGTAGTTTTACATTCAAAAATAAGTTGAGAGTATTATACAAAGACTTCGTATGTACCCCTTATTATCCACATCCCCCACTGGAGCTGACTCATCCATACCACCTAGTTCACAGTTTCCATGAGAATTCACTCTTGTATTATATATTTATGGATTTGGACATACAATGACACACACATAAATACATACCTATGTATGTATATGTACATATATAAACACATTATTATAGAATCAAATAGTGTAATTTCACTGCCCTAACATTCCTCTATGTTTCCCACATTCACTGTCTTCCTCCCCAATCCTGGGTAGCCACTAATGGTTTTGTCATTTCTACTTTTACCTTTTCTAGCCAGTAATATAAGTGGAATAACACAGTGTGTAGGATTTTCAGAGTGATTTCTTTCCCTAGTAATATGTTTATAAATCTCTTCCAGGTTTTTCTTTTTATGTTTTGGGTTGAAACCTTATTTGTTTTTATTGTTGAATAATACTCCATCATCAGGTTACACTAGAGTTTATTTATCCATTCACCTCCTGAAGGACATCTCGGTTGCTTGCAAATAAAGCTTCTATTAACCTCTGTAGGTTTTTAGGTGCTCACAACCTTTGAATTCCTTTGGAAAAGTAAAAAAGAGCACAATTGTTGAATCATGTGAAAAGTATATGTTTAGTTGTGGGGAAAACTACCAAAACTCTGCCTGTTTGACTATATTGTTTTGCATTCCCATAGCAATGAATGAAAATTCTGTTGCTCCAAGTCCTTGCCAGTATTTGGTTTTGTTGTTTTGGATTTTGGCCATTCTAATGTACGTATTGTGGTATCTCATTGTTGTGTAATTTGAATTTGAATTTGATAAAACATCTTTTTGTTTTGAGGTGCATTTGCAATATCTTGGCCAATTTCATCTAAGTACCTGGTATAACTTCTCATTTTCCACAAATCTTAGACAGAATCCTCAGGACCCGGGTTCTCCTTGTGACCATTTTTCATGCACAGCTCACTCAATCTGCAATTTACTACATTATGTCTGTCTTTGGGTTCCTGTCCTATGTAGTCTAAATCAAATTATTATCTAGTCATACACCTTAATTTTCAGTGAAGTTCTGTTAAAAAAATAATTTGGAGTTTCTAGTGTGATTTTCTAACTGAGGCAAAATATTTTAGATGTAATCACTGACCTGGAGAAAGATGAACTACTCTGAGAGATAGATGCCTACACCAAATTCATGATTTCAAAATAACATGCTATAGTATAGTGATAAATTTGAATTAACTTCTCCAAAAGCAAAGTGAGATTTTGTTATCGTTGCTCTTTTTCTTTAGAGGTGTGGAGGGGACAACACAGGTGACATTCTTTTTTCTCCCTCAGTTTGGAGCCCTTTCATTTCCCTCTGACTCCACTTACGAATAAGAACTGTGTGTTTTAGCTACATTCTATGCCTTCCTCAGAGTCAGTCATGTAATCAGAACTTAAAATTTTTTTCTGAATAAGTATACATTGCCTTTAAGTGTGATTCTGATTGCCAAAAATGTCACTTTTTTTTTTTTTTCTTTTTTATTGTGTGCCCTGAGCTAGGTCACAAATCTTAAAGAGGTTAATGATCAACACATGTACAACAACAACAACATAGAATACTTTTATGTATTCAGGTACTACTTTCAAAATCTCTTCTGACCTCTCACATGCATTACCTACTTTAGTATATAATATTCTTTGACAGTACATTCTATTCATATCTAAACCCAAGTAAGCAAAATTATGTTTTTTCTTCTTTGGAATGATATGTAAAATAATTAATTATTATTTTTTTCTTGATAGCACAGAACTCATCACTCTGGTGGGGACCAAGACCTTAATAAAATGTAATAAATGAATTCAGTACATTCATAGCGTGGTTTCTGAACTTTTGTTTCATATTTCTCTTGCTGTCTACAATTTGCATTTGCATTATGAATGTCAGTGAGAAAAAAAAAATTATTTAGAAGTTTCTTTTACAAATACCAGGTCCTCAAAGGACAGAGGAAACAGCATTTCAGCTGCAATGATTTCAGTTTTTTGAAGAAAGTATTTAATTTATATTCTTTGATTGTAATATAGATGTTGATGTTCTTCAACATTTCCACATGGGAAATATATACATATAATGCTGGCCCAATTCAGAAATATTTAAGCCATGGGAGGAAAAAGCAAAATAGTGAAGTAGGAGTTCCGTGACACAGCATGGCTTCATTACTAGATTCACACACACAGTTCTGCCTCTACATCTTCTTTTACAGTAAGAAGCATAAACACACTACATGGTTCATTTAGCACCTAATTTTTCACTTGGACAAATTATCCAGATGTTGTAGTTCACATGCAATATTTTGGGGAGAAATAATGCAATTTACTTTAGAAAAAAAAAAAATACTCCCTTTCAGGCTCCGTATCAGATCAATTTATTTTTCTACAATGACCCCAAATTCCAATTATTGATGAAATGAAAAAGTCAAATCAGAGGCAAATTAATAATGTTAAGAAGAAAATAAACCATATAAGTGTAGTTCCAGATGGTGTCAAAACATTGTAAATTTTAATTATGAATTTAATAACACAGCTCTCCTCTTATTTCAACTACTTTTTCTATTGACATTCCATTCCCAATTTCCCTTTCCCAGATATTCTGACTATCTTGTTTAAGCACATATGGATATATAAGATAATTGTGAAGTACTATTTTGCAAGCTTTATTTAAAATTACTGTAATCTTCCAGGCTAAATTGGCCATTATTTTTTTTAAGAAATTTCCCCAGGGATATTATAGCATTTTGTAGATAACTCTGATATATAATACATGGTTTTAATTATTTATTCATATATATGTATTATATACTACATTACAAAAACATTTACATTCTAACAGATATAAGACATTAAGTAAGTGATCTGGAAATACATGTATCTAGGATACATTGCAGATTTATTTGAAAAAAAATATTTAGGAATCTAAATAAGGGACTTCATAAAAAGTATACTGTAACAACATGTATCTTTTTATAGTCAAAACATACAAGAATATTTTTAAATTCAATAAATTACATAGTTGATAAAAGATATCATTGTGTATTATTAGATAGCAAAAACTGTAGCATGCCTCTCCTTTGAGATACATATATATAACTCATAAATATCTACAAAAACAAACTCACAGGTCTAAGTCATCCACATTTTCAAAGCAAATACACTGCAGAAGCAGGAGGAAGTTACCACTCTTGTGGGGTTTCCTTCACCCTGAGCCAGATTTCTCAATGTGGAGGATTTTAGGGGAAAATGACCCACTAGAGGTTTCTATATCTTGTAGAAAGTTTAACTACATCAGACTGGGAGGTCATAGGAGATTGGAGAGTGAGGAAGTTAATTTCTGGGACCTGAAATAGATGATCTACAGATGTATAAACTACACTAGATACACAGACCAATGCATGTTCCAGAAGTCTTGGAAATGTTGAACCCTAAGGTAAGCATGAATGGCAGACAAAGATAAAGAAAGCCCAAGTAAAATAATAAAAGATGAGCAAAACACTGCAGATAGGCTGGAACTGATGAAAACATTCTATAATGTCCACACCTCGTTTGAGGAAAATACTCAGAAAAATATGAATGGCAAGTTAATGAATAGAGGACTCGAGGTTTCATTTGACAAAGATGAGAGGAAACAGTGGCAGATTTCTCATATACACATTTTTATATATTTCATGTATATATGAAATGCATATGTATGTAAATATACACTATGTGTAGTATAATGTATTTAATGATTTATAATTTGGGAATGTACTGTATAAATTTTAAATGATGCCACAGAGACAGAAGGGACATAGTTCATATGTTAAATGAATACTACTGATGATATGGAGAGAAAAGTCAAGTATTAGTTTGGGTCAAATGAGGGATATTAACATATATACATATATTTGAGTGCATGTATATACCATAAGAGGGGATTGGAATAACCAGGGCTTGGCAAGCAAGAAACAAAGGGAAACTTGATAGCACAGCAAGAACAGCTCTAAGGAGCAGAGATGCAGTGCATAAAGACCAACCCCCTGCCCAGGGCTGAGATCCTTTTATTGGAGAGGGCACAGCCATGGTTCACTGAATGCTGAGAAGTGATAGCAGTGCTGTGCTAAAGGATCTTAGAAATCGCCCTCTGCAGCTTGTAGGAAACCCTCTCTGTAACATGTTAGGGCGTGCTGATCCTGGGGATAAAGTCTCTTCAGAGGCACTTCACTACCAAACAGCCTCAGGGACGGTGTTGAGGAAAGCTGCTGCCTGGCTTATACTGATCATTGACTACTGGGGCTGGTTTAGGGGGAAACATGAGCACTGAAGAAATCAAGGCACACAGCTGTGCATACCACCAAGGAGGGAGACACCAAGAACAGCTTCTGACTTCTTAGTGCTTCTGGCCTCCATGCAACACAGGAAGCAGGCACTGAGGACCAGGGAGCATTAGAAGTTGAGTCCTGGAGAAAGCCAAATGCACTGTGGCATTTGCCTACAGAGTGAGCAAACCGGCCAGAGTAAAGATCATTTTCTCTTGTACAACTCTCTAGTACCTTCTACTGACAAGGCTTCACTACTGGATGGAACAGATAAAAGATGAATTAGGGGCTAACAGGCAGTACAGAAGGTCTCCCTTCATTCAAGGGGTGGCATCCCTGAGCACTGAATCAAGGATAAATACCAAACCCTGCATATACTATGTTTTCTCCTATATATGTATACCTATGATGAATCTTAATTTATAGACCACACATTAAGAGATTAACAATAATAATTCACCACTCTGGGCATACAGTTATTTTTCTTTCCATAAGGTGGGGATTAATCTTTACACTTAAATGAAGCACTTTATATCTTTTACGATCTTGCACTCTGGGACAATTATTAGGTAAAATAAGGGTTACTTGAACACAGCACCGTAACACCTCAACAGTCTATTAACCTGGGAGCTACTAAACAATTTACAAGAAGGTAGAGGAGATAGTGTGGATTCTTGGGACAATTCTTGAAAAATTCAAAACCAGGGAGGGAGGGAACAATACTGCTGGAGATTTAATTACTTTTCTCAGAATGGCATGCAATTTCAACTTATGAAGTGTTTATTTGTAGAACATTCCTTTGAATATTTTCAGACCGCAGTTGAACACAGTGAACCTAAACTGTAGAAAGCAAAATCACAGAGGTTGAAACTGCAGATAAGGGAAAACTAGGGTAATGAGTTATTGGAGCAGTCTTCCATTTAACTATGCAACTTCCATATACACCCTCTACATACATTCAAACTCCTGGTCCAACGAGAAAAATAAGTATATTTCTATTTAAGATACAATCTTTCTTGCAAATGAAAAAAAAAAAAAACTCATTTTTCCCCAAACAAGGACACTTATCATTACAAGATTTGCTGTTAACCATTAAATATATTAAAATATTAATTATACTCAAATTCAGCCACCATCCCACAGAATATTCTGTTACCTAAGAATAAATTGTAAAGTTAATCTTTATCCATTTATATATAAAATTAAAATTGGAAAAGAGATAGAAAACAGCATTTTCAAGTAAATGGAAATATATATGCATACATATGTAAATCTAACATGTCATAGAAGTATACAAAGGTTAATTTGTAAAATTGACTCATGCAGCAAGGGATACATCTCATCCTTCCTTTGATATTCATTCTTTTTTTCCACTGACCTCAGCCAGAGACTCTATGCAGCATTTGCATTTCACCCAGACATTTCAAATATCATTGCATCTGGCAGATCGTAAGGTTCAAGTAGTAGAACAACTTATAACGTATCCTGAGCCTATTACAGAAGTTTTCTAGTCTCATTGAAACACAAATCTTTAGGGGAGACTCTATGGCACATGTTGTTTGTACATAAGAAAAAATCTACCAGCATTATGCTTCTCTTTCCTTATGAAAGTTGTTACAAGACAGAGCAACTTGACTCTCATCTTGAAAAAGATATCTCAACTTGCCCTGAACTACTGAAACCTAAATACTTCAAAAAGGTGGTTGGCTCTTGAATTTCTGTGAAACTGATCTCCCATTTATCATTCACATCTTTCTTACTAAGACATCTCAAGCACTTGCAAATTTCTGCTCATCATATCCAGTAAGAATCATATAGCCAATGCAATAGACCACTGTGATGTTGTATGAATGTCAAGATGATCAAGATCTCTGGGAATGGGTTTTGGTTGAGAGTCAAATAATTGGCAGAGCTTTGAGGCAACATGGCAAAGGAAAACTGCCTGACTTGATAGTTAAATAAAACTGCATCTGACATTCCTTAAAAATTATACACAGAAAACAGGATTAGTCATCAAAACCTGAGTGCCCAGGTCCCATTTTTTTTTCTTTTTTCTGAAAAGATTCTACATTAGGGAAAGTAGTTATGAAGGCAGTCACCAATGGATTAAATTTATTATAGTTCTTGGTGATTCTCCAAGTTCCATCTGATTTATTAACTGATCTAGATTGTGAGTAAAAGGGGGTTTGGTAAGTATCAACAGTCCTGCTTTTTTCCAAATCTTTCTTCATGTAATTAATTTCTACAATTTTCATAGAAATGTGATATTGGTTCTGCCTTGTTATCTTGGAAGAAAAGGAACATTCCAGGGGCTTCCACTTAGTTCTTCCTATCATTATGAACCCACCAATGGGTCAGTGGGCTGATGTGGGAATTTTAACAATTGTTAAGTCTATCCTGATCAGAAGTTTGGGAATCAATGACATGGTTGCCAAGGAAGCTGCCCTGTTGCAGTCACTGGGCTCTAGAGAGACCAAGTGGAGTGACACCAGGACAGGACAACAGAAACAGGAAGCAAGAACTGTTGCTTCCTGTCTTGACTCTTTAGTGCCCTCTACTGGCAGGGTTTCAGAGATTTCTAGGGGAAAAAATTAAGAACCAAGATCTATTTTCACGGAACAGAAAATAAGGGTATATTTCCAGTTGAGTGACAGCAAATCAATAACTGGAAAAAGTCATAAATTTTGTCAAAAGCAACAACAAAATATATTATTTGAAGGGGAAGAGTGAGGTAAGACAAATAGCAAGTTTTTCATGTATGTTACACAGGTCATGTTTTACAAATAAGTTTCAAAAACAGCTTATTAAGACAGTAAGGCTGACATAGGAAAATAGAATACATCAATAAGAAAATGCAAGGGAAAATATTTTTATGAGTATGATTCCTTAAATAGAAAAGGAATTTCTGGAATTAAAAATGAAAATGTAAATAAAGATAACTTACATTAACTACATGAAAATAAATCACTGATACAAAATTCCAATGAATCTTTAAAAAATAAGAATGAGGAAAGAAATATTAAGCAAGAAAGTAGAACAAACAAAAAAGCAATTTCTTAGATGTGTATTAACTAATGTACCAGTTTCAATGCTGCATATGAGCTTGACTGAATTGTCTGTTTTAGAAAATTAAATCATGAAGATTTGGTTTTAAAAAAAAAGCACATAGTGAAGGTTTTCTTTTAAGAAACACATTGAAAGCAAAGACACTACCAGTGGTTTCTATAAATGAACAGGAAATTATATTTTAAGAAAGTACAAACATGGTAAAATATTAAAAAGTGGCCTTATTTTCTGAGAAGATGGAATTAAAAGGTAACAGCACTATGGGGATAAAAAATGCCATGGAATTGAAAACTACAATATATAATAGCATACCAACAGTCTCATATCTGTAAGAATTGAATAACATAGCAGCTAATGTAAATATTAAAACATTAAAAGGCAAAAAAATCCTCTTAATATAAATGATTTAAGTTATCTGAGAAATCATTCAATGCATATGAAAAGCAACAAAAAATATCACAGGAAACAATTCCATGGATGAATCTTATATAATACTGAGAGAAGTGATAATGTAATTTCTACTCAATTTACAGTTTTTAAAGAAAGAAAATTAGATACCTTAGAAATATGAGCATAGAATGAAAAAATAAAGTGAGAATAAAGAAAATGATTAGCATAGATCTTTGGATAGTGGTATTCTCTATAGAGAGAGGTGCTGTGAATAAGAACATACAGACTCATTTTAGAGAGCTGACATTAGTACATTTTTTGCCCTTCTCATTGGATTTTGAAGCTTCTTTACATGTTCTGGTCATTATCAAATGCTTGGTTTGAAAATATTTTCTCCCCTTTTATGAGTTATTTTTATTTTATGAACAGTATATTTCAGTTAACACACTTTTGATGATGTCTTATTTGTAATTTTTTTTCTTTTACGGATCATGCTATTGTAGTAAAATATTTCATTTAATATAAGATCATACACTTTTGTTGGAATTCTGGAGAACTGATGCATTCATGTGCATAATCTACTTTGGCTTAATTTGTATATGTGTGTCAAGTATGAATTTAAGTTCATTATTTGTTTATGTGTCTACATGCGTGCATATATGCATACATATGTGTATGTATGTGTGTTTTCACTTATGCACTTTTTAATATTATCATATATCGCTTATTTATATGTCTATTAATATATGTACGTATATAAATGCATACACTTATTGTTATTTCTGTCAGTAATGGGAGATGTGTATTTGACAGCATGGAAGTGATTTCCATTATTTTCCCACTTTACAAAGAAAGTCAAATGGTTGTTTTTGTTTGATTCTGGGTGGTTAAGACTTGAGAGCAATCAAACACTTGTTTTACTTAGCCAAGCTTTTATGAAGGTCTTCGATAAGATGTGAAAGTCAAGAGAAGTAGATTCAGTTACTTAGAAACTAACTCTTACAAACTTATATCCTTGTGTTCAAGCTTCCCCCTTCTTTTTCTAAGAAACATATTTCAATCTTGAGAATAAAAATTAAAGAAAGCCCAGATAAAGGTTCATATCTTATATATCAGTAAATCATGCTTCCTAAAGTTTTGAACTAAAATTGAGTTAATGTTACGTTGATTATCCTTATTAAGGATGGCAAATTATTTAGCTTTGTGACATCATTTAAATTACTTAACATTCCAGTCTGTGTATTATCTGCAAAATGACAGAGATGATAAAAGAATATCAGACTATCAACTTCCCTAAATAATAGCATGTATTTGGCTCTGAATGTAAAACTGAGACAAAAATTTTAATATGTATTTCTAATTAAAAAATCACATTATTTAATAACCTATCTGAGGGGAGGAACAACAAAATAAAATAAGTTACTAACCTATCAGACTAGATATCGCTTACAAATCTTGGGTCAATTTACAGGACTGTGTATATGCTAGTTGACAATCCTAGTTATCTCTCATTTATTTAAATAATTATTTTTCATATAATTAAAATGTGTAGAGTTATTCTAGACTGAATGATGTCTAAGCATTTATGATGACAGATATTTTCAGTCAATGATCTCAATGTGTTAAATACCTTCAGTAGCTTATATCTTTTTTACCTAAAGTTATAAATCTGGGCATTAGATTATTTATTTTGCAATAAAATTTCTTTCTTTACCTAAGCAATTAATGATTTGGTATTTGTTTTAGACAGTTTTCTTCACTGTTGTGATTAAAGATTTGACCAGAACAGTTTTAAAGGAGGAGAAGTTTATTTGAGGATTCACGGTTTCAGCAGTCTTAATCCATAGAAGCTGGCTCATTCCTTGGGGCTTGAGGTGAGGCTGAACATCATGGTGGAGTGTGTGGCAGAGGGAAGCAGCTGACATGAGATCAGGAAGCAGAGAGATTCCACTGACCAGATACAAATATATACCCCAAAGCCATGCCCCCAAAGACCCACCTCTTACAGCCACACCCTATCTCTTCAGTTACCACTCAGTTAGTCCCAGTCAGGGGATTAATTCACTGATTGGAAGACTCTCACAACCCATTTTCCTCTGAAACTTCTTGTATTGTCTCACAAGTGAACTTTGGGGGGGATACCTCACATTCAAATGATAGCAGTGTTATTAAATAGTAGCAAAAGAAGTGTTATTAAATGGTAGCAAAAGAAGTAAAAATATATTGCAGAACTTTTAATAAAAGGCATTACTTTCTAATTATGTAAAATACTTGTAGTAGTAATAGAATTGTAGTCTTTTAAATTTTTTCAAGTGAATAAAACCCAAAAAATTGAATAACTCAAAACATATACAGGATAAAAGAGGTTTATCTTTTGATTCCACTGAAAATGGTTTAGAAATCAAAATAATGCTATTATGTGCTCAATTGGCATACTCACAAATTAGGCTAATTTGATAATACAGCCCATGATAAATATAAATAAAAATGTGGTGTCTATTCATATGACTTTAGTGGAATTAAAAAATGGTCCAAATTTCTGATAATTCAACCTTCAAAAATCTAATTGATAACTTAGTATTTATTCCAGTAAGACTAAGAAACATCCCCAATGAAAATTTAAACATTATTGGATAAATTTGTTTTGCAACATTTCATAACATAGAATGATGACCTTTATTATACTCCTCATACAAAGCTCTAGCTGAACTTGCATGGTCTATGAAAGGAAGTCCTGTGGGCCAGGATCTTAAGAGGAGAGCGTTTATGAGTCAAAGTCTTCCCGAGGCAACCTCCTTCCCTCTAGAGACCCTAAAATGAACTGTTGGACAAGCTCTGCAGTGATTTGTACAAACACTCCAGTAGAGGCCAGGTCACACAGACAGATGAGTCATTCACATTTAAATGAATCATTTTATCTAATCTAACTTGTTTTCCAAAGTCAAAACATTATGTTGTTTTAATTCTTGTGAACAGCTGCTGCTATTGATGTTTTCCATGAAATATTTAACTTGCCTGGTACACTTTGAGCATTATTTCTGCGAGAGATCTGTGATTTACTCTTTTTCATAAAGTAAACTTTACTCCCTGTAAAACTTAATGAATTTAGTATTCTTTTTATATTACAAAAGGATAAAAAAAAAGTTTTGACATCACAATGCTTACTATTTAGAAAAGAATAGTGACTCTTGGTATTCAAGAGTGAATCAAAATCTGTCTCAGAGGTCAGAAAACCTAAAATGTATATTCTGTATGAACAAATTAAGTGCTTTTCCAAGGCTAATGTATGTCTTAATATATCGAAGACCTAATAAAATGACCTCAAAGTTTTGTTGTGGTACAATAAAAACCTGTATAATTTGCTCAGTTTAACCTTTGTATAATTCATGCACTTTAAATCATCCAAAAAAACACAAGTATTTTAAGTAAAACATAATTTCATTTATTTAAAAAAATTTTATACCAAAACATCTTATTTTCATGTGGTTTACCTGAGATCAAAGCTATAAAACTAAATTGTAAACATAATCACATGTTGTTATTTCAAATGTCTATAATTTTTTCAAAATACCTTGCCATACTTTGACATAACTAAAAATTTGATCTGTTTTTCTAATTTTTTCCCAATCCCTGAAAATTTAATAATAATTTGCCAATTATTGTCCAGTGCATTTTAATATCTAAAATGTTAGATTGCAGACATGATATAAACAAATGTTGATACCTATGTTCAAGAAAAGTTCATAGCAAGAATGGACACAGGCCATATTTGGCCCATGGATCAGTCACCTATCCTGGACCAAAAGTTTACCTCTCAATTCTTCTGACTGTATCCCTTAAACAACTACAAATTAATCTAATTTATGCATGTGTGTGAATTAATCTGTCCTTAAGATATTCTTTAAAAGAACAATGTGATTGAATTTCTTCTATTTCATCTGCATCTCAAAACACGTCATTAATATTTTATTTGTATTTTCTCATTGGAAAACTTGAAGGCTATTCTATATTCCTGAATGTAATATGAATCTACCACAGAAATTAGTAGAAATATTTATTAGTAATGCTATGGTCCTAATCTGCACATGTATTATTTGATCATAACAATAAATGCATGTTTTATTAACCTTTGTAGTAAATTCTTTTTTACAGCATGCCATTTATTTGTCTTGTTATAAAACCCATTTGAGTTACCATTACAACTTTTCACAATAACTTTATTACACTGTCTTTATTCTTTTGTTGTTTAATCTCTTCAAATGTAAAATCCCAACTGTTTTGCTGAGCATACACACACACACACACACACACACACACACACACACAACATGTTATATGGCTCATAAAACTGCATAGTAACTGTAAGTAATACTTACCATACAATAATAAAGTAATTGTCATACCCAAGTAAACAAAAAGTGAAAATGACACTTAATATCTTATTTCAACTTTTCTTAATTTTATCAAAAACCTATTTTTGAGCTTGGCTTTTCCAATTCGGGACCTCCAGTTCCATACATTGCATGCTTCTCCATTTGAAGATTTAACTCTCCATCTTTTGAGATGGACAAAGGATGGTCACATTTGGCCTCAGATGTAGGGAAGATCTGATTAAAGAGAGGAGAGTAAAGAATGTGCTGATCTGACTTGGCCTTCACCCTCAGGGATTAGCACCTAATAACAGACAAGAAGAATGAACCAGTAACAGACAAGGTGAATGAATGAAGAAGTCTGGCACTTGGTACCTGCCAAAGTGGGAGTCGTGTTAGAACAAGATGACCAGAAAAATGCCTGGATTTCCAGGTCAGTAAAGGAAGCTCCATCTTCCTTATTTGAAAAACTATTATGACAACAACATGGAAGGTTAAGTTTCCACATATGTAATACCACTGAATTCTTTGCCACCTTTTGCAAGACATGAGATATGAACAAAATAAAATTTCAGGGAACTTATCAATTTTTATAATTGTTCTCAGTAGGACAAGATGTGCTTCAGGAATTGAGATGATTCAGGTGATTAAAGTAGAATTTCTCCAGAAAGTATTTGTTTTCATGGACCAGATGCCAGCTCTGGAGAAGATAATGGCAAATTAGTATTTTATTTTTTTAACTAAAAGTTAAGTGTGTCAGATTTTAGAAAGCAATGAAAGAGCAAATGAAATGAAAAAAACTAATTTGCCAGAGCAGATCTCTGGTTTTAGTTATGCTGAAAGAATATAGTTTAAAAATTGATGATATTACTTTCTCTTCTGGCAAGTAGAGCACATTTATTCTATTGTTAGAATCAATAAGAAAAAGTCGAATATTTGGCAAACTGTTTAGAGATACTGGAGAAAAGGGAACTATACACAGTGATTTGTGAAAGATGGGAAATAAATGAGATGAACTCTACTTGATCAAACTTGCTGCCCTGAGAGAAATTCCAGGGCTCCTCACCTGGGGAGGAGCCTTGAGCAAAGCCCAGAAAACTTTTGAGTTGAGGAGGTGAAGCTGAACATGCTGGGAAACCAAGACTGCCCGAGAGTGCAGGGCAGAGGACCGAGGAGAGACCTACACAGAGCAGGTGCACCAGAGTTTCAAGAGCATCCCCCGGAGCTACACACACATCACCGCATGGCACAAAGCTCAGAATGCTTTTTCCTTTTGCTTCATGATGTGTGGACAACGACAATCCACTTGGTTTTAATTTGATTTTTCCTGGATATTTTAAGGATTCAACATTTTTCTCTGTGCTTTTTAGACCTTGGAAACTCTTGTAAAGTATTTAACAAATTTCTGGCCAGCTCTTCAATATTTTCATTTCTTTCTTTGGAGTAGATGATTTTACATATACACATATGTATACCCATATACACATGGAGGGGAGAATCAGAGAACACAAGTAGAGTTTTCTTATTTATTCATTTTTTAAATATTTTTGATGGGCACATGCCCTTAATCGTAATATATCCATCAATAAACATTACTTTAGAAATAAATCACTATAATATCATGAATATAACCATGAGGTTATGGATGCATTATCCTTATTTTTTTCTGGAAACTGTTTAAAAATCTGTGATTAAACTGGAATTTGCTTTTGCATGTAGTACGATGTTGGGTCAAGTTTTAATTTTTCCAAACACAGAGTTAATTAATCCATTTATTTAAATTTCATTTTTTCCCCAACTATTTAATAACATTTATCATAATTCCTATTTCTATTTAGGTATCTGTCTGCTCTGGAATTTCCAGTGTTAGTGATCTACTACCACAGTACCACAGTGTCAAATTAATCCAATTCGATAGATGATTGGTTAAATTTTGAGCTTTGATCCCTTTGAGGGCCTTTCTATTTCCAATTTACTATTTTTTCTAGGTGACAATTCTTAAGATTCTCAAATGAAATAGAGCACAGTTCATTAAACTTTCTTCTTTGAACATGGATTATTATTGTGTGTGTTATAATGCAATATTTTCATTCATACAGCTTTTCAAACATGTGAAAATATCATCATTAAAAGACAATGCATTTGTCCCCACACTTTTGAGACAGCCTTTTAATGATTGATGTCTTTATGGATCAGAATATGACGTTTATTTCCTTTGATAAAAAAAAAAATGTCAGCACTTGGAACAATAAAAAATACATAAAACATACTTAACCATAGAAAGAATAACCAAAACTTATACTAACATGCCTCATCATATCACAGGATATGATATGATACCCTATGTGTGATTCATAACACATTCAAAATCATTTTGCAGAGAGATAAAAAGTAATATTTCTAGCAACATATAGAAATCATCTTCTTAATGATCCTATTGCATTCCTGAATGAGACTGACTCTCAGTTTAGCCACTACAAGTGGTGAATGCTGAAAGCTTCATTAATGTTTTGTCAACTTCTTGTGCTTCAAGAAATTTCATTTTAGTGTTTTTATGTCTACAGAGCAGAGGTAACTGATTTTATACTCTACTAAGTTAAATGAAAGTGCCAGGAACATTTCAAAACCCCTCTCATTTCAACATATATGATTGATAGGAGGCTTTATATATTGCAATTTGTTTCTAAGCTAGTTTCTTGAGTTTGAAAGAAAATGTCATCATCATTAAAAGTTAATATATGTACTGTCAAAAGTTAAATTAAACTGACTTTGGTCAGTATGAATGCCTATTTATGATCTTTTGTTACGAAACAATTGCATCTTACAAAATATTTTCACAAGTCTCCCAAATATAATTAGATAGCAGTTGTATGAAATCAGTGAGAAAATTATTTTCCTGTGTTTAATTTTTTATTTTTAAAAAATTTTCCATATTTGAGGGCATTATGATTTCACAAAATAGATTCATTTTCTATGGCAATATAATTTGGAAATTACTTTTTAATTCTAATGTTGAGTTAATAACTTTAAGACAATGGAAAACTTGGGTGTGTATTGTGTACACCCTATCTAAGTTCCTAAGTGTCTGAAGAAAGTGTTTTTGGTTAATTATTTGAGATGATCAACTGAGAGTTCCCTTTAAAATGTCATGGTCATTGTTTTTCATTTTGTTCATCTTCTAATTGCTCTCTTCCCTGCTGGGTCATTGAGGAGTTTTCATATTCCAGGTTAAGCACATTCAGGCTCTGTTGCCATATGACTTCATGGACTGAAACCACTAATGTTTAAATAATATGTAATAAGATGAACAAGATCATATATTCTTGGGAAAAGTTATATGGAAGACCTGAAATACATTGATCTATGTAACATAGGAACCTGAAAATTAAGAAACCTATTGCTGGCATATCATGAATCATATATGACTTTAGAGGAAGAGAATGGATCACAGAAATTTAATATATATATTTAATTGTATCTTTGGAAGCAGGATTAAGACACCACTTTTACAGAAGTAATCTGTGAAAGATTTGTAAACATGATTGATAAATATTTTAAGCAACCTAATCCAAGTTAAATGTTTCTAATGTTTATATTGTATTAAATTAATATCAGACTAAGGATGCCAGTAAGAAAATTATTTCATATGAATGAAATGATTCAGTGCAAGATAAGAAAAACAGTGCACCTTTATGCAAAAGGTCATGCCTTTTGCATAATGCAGTTCTTTTTAACTGCAAAAGAGGGTGACAAAGCAAATGCTCCCAGCTGAAATGAAAACACAGGTTGGTTATTATTACTGCAGCATATGCTAAGCCATTCTGGTTGAGTAAAAGATAGATGGCTACCTGTATTATTATTAACAAAGAGTCATTGTAAGAAATGTAAATAGAATGGACATAGGAGAACATATTGGTATTCTAGAAATTTCTATCTTCAAGAATCTCAAAAAAATAAATTTTTAAAAAGTGAATTTCCAGAGAGTTAAAAGATGCAATGGGAGGGAGGAGGTGGATACTGAATAGAAATATAAAATACTCAAATATAAAATAATATTTCCTCAATTTAAGTAACACTTCATTTTCCCAATTAAAAGTGCACACAAATGTGAACAAAAGATGCATGTAAATGTATATATAAATATCTTCTGATAAGATTTCTAATATCAAGAATAAAGACAAGAATCTCAAGAAGTTTTAAATAATATACAAATAGAAAAGAATAGCAGGGCATACAGCTATAATCCCAGCAGCTCTGGAGGCTGAGGCAAGAAGATCACAAGTTCAAAGCCCGCCTTAGCAACTTAGCTAGACCCTAAACAACTTAGTGAGAGCCTGTCTTTAAATAAAATCTAAAGAAAAGAGTTGGGGATGTGGCTCAGTGGTTAAGTGCCCCTGAGTTCAATACCTAGTACCACCCCCCCTAAAAAAAGAAAGAAAGAATAAAGCAAAATAGCTACATAAAAAATTCTATAGGAAAAGAATTTGATGGGAAAAATAATAGATAATGAATGTTAAATCTGAAATGAATAACAGAGTGAAGAAAATTATTTTAAACATGGTTTCTATATTAAAATAAATAAGTCAACAACTCAAAACTAAGGAATATGAAATTTTTGCACATTGTAAATAGAAAATATAAAAATAAACTATTTCTAGATATTCTAATGAAGATATGGAACAATGTCTTAATTAAAGGGATTGTTCATTAAGCAGTTTATGTGATGGGCTGACAGATCTGGCTCCATGAGAATGTTACAGGCCAGACTAAGGGAAATGACTAAACAGACTCCATTTTGCTGTGAGACTCCATGTTACGTAGGAAATAAGCTTCTCTCATGGGGACACCCCACCTCTGTACCCATCATCAGTTACTTAGCGTGACATGTTTAGCAATACAAAATGTAATGCTTATGTAATGTAAAATTGCTCTCTTTTGATTCCTATTGTTCCTAAACAATGTCCCATGTGAACAGTGATTATGTGGATGTTAGTAACCATTCTTTAGTTTGTACCTAGGTAAGGGTCATTTTGACCCACTTCCCCCTCTGTTGATGATCTCATGATGTTAATGTGTAATTTTGAATCATAGCAACAGACACTTATGATTGATGTGATTTTTGGTATAAGAACCCCTACAACCCTATTGTCAGGGTTGTTCTCCCAATATCCAGTTTTTGGGGCATTGTGTGAGGCAGTCAACCGGCCAGCTTAATAAAGACTCTCAAAATTTGAACTTCTCAGTGGTGATCCGTCTGTTCTTAAGCTGTGTCCCGTAACACTTAAAAGTTCACTAATAGAATGTTGCTTAATTATAGTGTATCTAGTCAATGGAATATTTTATAATTGTTGAAATAATTAGTGAAAATTATGATTATAAAATGTGAATATATATGTGAATATGAAACATACCTAATAATATCATTAAAACTATTTTAAACTGTAACATTGCCTAAATTATTTTGCTAAAATATCACTAGGAAAAGCATTTTAATGTCTGAAACTCTAAGAAATTATTCGTAAGTTGAAGTGAATAAATAATGATTTTTAAAAACATTTTTTTCTAGATGAGACTTACTTTCAAATAACATTTATTTCAAAAAATCTATTATTCTTTCTCTAATTAAAATAACACTATTGATGAAAAATTTATCATAAAATTCACCCATTTTAAGTGTACAGTTCAAAGATTTTAAATAAGTGCACATTCTTATACCCATCTCCATCATGAAGCTTTAGATCAACTTTAATTACATTAAGATAACCCCTCATTTCTTACCATCAGTTTTCCTTTCCACCTCCAGTATCATGCAACCATTAACCTGCTGTCTGCCTCCAAATGTTTGTCTTATCTGGTCATCTCACGAGTAGAATCATAAAGTGTGTGCTTTTTTTCCCAGCATTTCACTGATAGCTTTCTTGATATAAACATAAACCATAGCCAGGATTACACATACATATCTGAATTCTGAAAACAAAATATTCTATTTAAATCTCAAAACCTGTTATTTAGTCAAAAAGATATAAAAATGGTGTTGCTCATTATGAATGGTTCTGTGAACCTTGGAAAAGAAATTCCTCTTCATACAATTTGCAGTACTGTTTCTTCTTAATGAAATGAAGAGACATACAGAACCCAATTTTTAAAAAGAGTCATAGCCCTCAAAAGAGTGTTTTGCACAGAGTGCATAACACCATTGTCCCATAAGTTCATGTTGCCCAGAGATATGATAAAATTTTAGTGTGTATAAATATACACTTTTATGTTCATATGAAAAAATTTCCTGTGGAATAATTTCTCAGAATATAGTCTCATTTTTATGTGACAGAGGACACATATTATTTTAATATTGTATTTGTATAAAGTTGTTGCCACACCTAAATATAAGTATAGTATAATTATATGTTCTCACTGAAACATTACATGTACTTTTTTCTTTTCTTTTGCCCCATATTTATAAATCTGCTGTAAATTTACAGATTATTTCAGTGGGGTCTTTTTGTGCTCCTCCACCAATCAGCCTTTTCCCAAGATAATTATGTCCCTAAAATTGCTTGCCCCAGTGCAGCCTACTCTAATCATGTAAAAGTAGCCAACCCAGTCAATGAACATAGGACCCCAAAAGTTCTCCCTAGAAAAGCTAAGAACAACACATTTCAATAAATTTCACTTTCAAGAGTGGAAATATTATATAAGTATGTGACATAGTCTCAGTTGAAATGCTATTCTCATAATAATGTTCTGCATCTTATTATAGATTAAAGTTAATATTCTTTATTCATTTTATAAAACCTTTATTTTAACATGTTTATATTTTATTTCATCTTAAGATAATTTACTATGTTATAGTATTGATGCATTTAGAAACTGTAAAGTGAAAATAATAATTGCACATATAAGGTATGATGTAATCTTTGGATCTATGTGTACACTTTAGAAAGAAGACAAATTAATCATCATCACAGTAACATAATTTAACTATGTATTATATATTTTGAAACAGCATTCTCACTGTAAAATTTATATTATTTGAAGAAAATCCAAGACTCAAAAACTTGTATGACTCATTTTTAGTATATAAGTCAGCAGATCAGGAAATACTTTTCATAATCTTTGGCATTCATATTAAGGTTAAAAACAAAACTTTTAAAGATAGTAGCGCTTATTCATCCTTCGAATTTAGGGTCAATTACAAGTCTTCTTGTGAATTCCTCCTAGTAGCCCCTTGTAAGGTTTAATGCTGGTCAATCTCATCATTAGCTTTCAGTATGCAGAATGAGGGTTGCAACTCTTTATCTTTATATTCCAAAGTACTTATTGGAAAGGCTAATATAATATATAATGATGAAGAAAATGTGCAAAAAGGGTATTATGAAGTATTAACTAAAAAAGAAATACATAGCATTTAAAATATCAATTAGCAATACAAAACCCTGTTTTGTTCTGGCTACATTTTTAGTGACTATAATGTGAATGAATAAGTACATTTCTCTTATTATAATACTTTGCATTAAGCTATACAAAGGTCTGACTCTTATGTTCTCACCCCAAGTCCTGCATGGGTGAGGGAAAGGGATCCTGTTGGAGGGATAGGCTGGCTGGGAAATAAAAGCTATGAAATTTATTTATCGTAAATAAAAACAGAAGACAGATGCAGGGGCATGACTGTTGGAGCCTTCCAGAAGGATCTGGTTCTAACAAAGAAAGGAACCCCACCTGGTTTATTTATAGTGGTACAGATCAAAAGGGACCAATAGGAGCATCTTAAGGAAAACAGGATAAGGGTTGGAGGTAAGCAAGCCATTGGACTCTAGGGTCACTCCCACATCCAATGCTTGTATTTGAACTTGAGCAGTGAGCTAACTCAGGATAACCACATGACTCAGGCATTTTTGAATACTTATTATGTAACTATGAGTTCCTGAGGCCAGATGTTCCCCACAAATGGCTCAAACTACAGCTCGGTTCTCATATGAGCCATGGATGGCTTCCCACGCTAGGTTACTTGGATTAATGAGCATCACAGCTAAAGAAGACAATTTGAAAACCTGTGAAGATCCAAATGCAAGAAGCAAATCTTAGGTTGTACCTTTTCAATGAAATTGTTTCATTTATCAAATTTAAATATATATGCATATATGTAACATTACTTGCTTTTGCATAATTATAGTTTTAATTTTAATCTTTTGACTTTAAAATCAGAAAAAAAAATATATAATTATGTTACAAAATGACATCATTGCTTATGACTATTAGGTTAGTTTCCACCTTACAGTTCAGCTTCAGTGCTTTGTTCTCCGTAAGTTATGGCCTCTAAGAAGCTGTCAGTCGGGTTCCTGTCATTAAAGGGACTTTCTTATTTAGCCAGGTTTCCACTCTCCTATTTCTCTTTTGTCATTCGTGCACCTGCTCCAAGCCCCACTTCCTCCTCTCACTTGCATAATATTGCTGATCCCTTTCTTTGGTTCTTTCACCTGAGGCTGATCTTGTCCTAAACAGGCAGAATGTTTTATTTCAACCACTTTTGTTTTTTTCATACTGGGAATCTTGATGATATGTCTATATTCTTCCCCCCTATATTTTACTACAGATCTTTTTTTTATCATATAAAAATTTCTTACATAGCATGAAGTATGTGTGCTGTAATATTATTTTCAGTGAAGAATAATATTGTATATTTAGAATCATTTTGAAGGAAACATTGGAAGTTCCAAATCTTAGAAGTTAGACAAGGAAGAAATTATAGAATAGCAAATTAATAGGAAATCTATCATAAATTGTAAAATGAAACATTTTGTAAGTAATAATCATCTTAATTGGATCATCTCAGCATCAAATAGAAATATTTTTGGATGTAGTACTGAATATGTTTTGATTGTTCTGGTTTGAGAAAAGAGAGGGGAAAAAAATCTTTCCTTAGAAATTTTGCAATAATTTACAAGATAGGGATTGTAATAATCCTTGAAGGAAGCACAGAGGTCATTAAATTATTATTTAAATTAACTCATCAAAAAATTCACATTATCTTTTTGTAAAATTGTATATAATGGTATAAAAATCTATATAAAGAAATTCTCATGCTTTCAAAAGCATTTCTTATCTTTTTGTATATTTTTCAGCATATAAGCAATTGAGAAAAATGTACTAGTATTTCCAAGGGTGTGCATATTCTAACATTATATAAGGTCTGAATTATTCTCCTCTCTATTCTATTTTGGGTGTCTAAATGACAGCAAGTATCATCTGAATATTTAATGGAAATTTTTGGTGATTGGATAATGATTTCTGCTATTTCAACTCCACAGAGATTGATGTAATGACTATTCTACTACTTTGCTAACTGGTTCTAACAACTTTTGCAGACAGTCTCATCCCTTCAAATGTGAAGTTTCTTGGCTTAGCAATAAAAACACTGCCTCGGGTACTTCACTGAACTATTTTTAACATCAAAGAAATCAATATGTATCAGAGGTGTAGTGGTATTTATTTAGACCTCTCTCTTTTCTAGCATTTGAATAAATTCATGAAATAAAAATGTTATGGATGTAAATATAGATTTCTTTATTATAATTAGACTGGATTGAAGAAGGTAACTTGGAACTGAACTTAACAAAATTATCATCTCCTAAATGTAGATGTTAGCACTAATTAGTGAACTGAGGAGAACTGGTAATATATTAACAGGCTATACTCATAAAGCACCGTGACCTTGTTTCACACTCTGTCAGACACAAAAGAGCAAGATTTGGATGAGAACGGTGAGTTTCTTGGCCAGCCACCAGAAGGCAAGGCATGAGCTCTGAACCAATTTGATTCACATCCAGAGCAGATCAAAAACCTAATATGGCCCTTTTCATCCCAAGTCTGATTTTGTATCAATCCAGGGCAGACATTAAGGTAAAGATTGCTAATTCCCATGCAATATTAATTCTCTTTTATATAATTAAATGATAATAATAAGCTGAGAATGAGTATGCTTGTAAAGCCTCCCTTACAGTAACGTGGTAAAGAGTAGGTTTTGACCAATGGGATGGGAGTAAAAGATAGGGCTCAATTTTCGTTCTGTGTTTGTGATGAGAAGAGTTAAGTCCTTTCTTCCCTTCCTCCTCCCTCGGCCCATTTCCTATGCCAGCTGGAAGGCAGAATAAAGACATCTTTGATCGTGCATTAAGGCCAAGCCTAAGAATGAAGGGAAGAACACTGGTAACTCATGTTCTGAGGATCAGTCCTACATCGTCTACCTTGTCTCTTGAGGGTGAAAGAAATTATTTTGTGTTAAAAACCAAATATTTTGGAAGCTCTTATGACATCTAGCAGTAATCTTACTAATATTTGTAAGAACAATTAACACAGTCCAAATAATTTCAATCATATAAATCACCAGTTATTTCACTAGCAGGCACAATTGAAACAAAATTTTCCAGAGCTCCCTCAGCACAATCAGTTAGTGTGCTGTGCTTATAAAAGATAGAAAATTCCTGAGAGGAAAAACATTCTGTTGTTCAGCATGGATTCTCCCTTTAAGTAACAGCAAGTTCAGCAGCTTAAGTATAAGAAGACTAATAAGTATCACCAATGTCCCCTGCCTGAATTCTGAAGCAGTGGATGGAAATAAGGAACCACCCATGTGGTTAACAATATTATCAGAAGATAATGGCTTTTCTGTTCCTGAAAATCAGAATTAGATGGATAGGTTCAGCTATACATGGAATTATAAATGATAGGTCTACGCGGAGTAAAGTCTTCTTTCCTATGAAAAACTATTTCCTGAGATATTTATGATGTAGTAGTTGAGAACATGGTCTGATTCTTTTCCCAAACACATGTGAATTATTACCAAATCATGTGACCTAGTCCTTCTTTGCTAGAAATGAGTAAGTTGATGGGGTGAAGGATGCCAGACACACTACATTAGTTTATTTCCCTCAAGATGGCTGGAAACAGCAAGTATGAGTTACTTCTCACTTTTCCATAGCTTTTGTCTTTTACCTATTTCCTTAAAATATTAAGCTTACAGTCTAATAAATATGTGGCTTTTGTACATTGAAGAGTCAACAAGTTCTTAGACTCTAATGAGACATCTACTTTCAAACAAACTACTTCTATGTAGTATAAAAAGATTTATCATCTATTCTCTTTAAGTCTACTCTTGTGCAACACGTTGCAGCAGTGATTCAGCTATGAGAATAAAAGTCAGCATGAAAATCCTGGATTTACTATTTAGCAACTATGGTGGTTTTGGACAGTATCAACTTGGCTAAGGTGTAACATTTACCAGAATTCCTTTTTTCCTCTATGGATCCAAGTTAGAATTGGTTTAAAAAGTAATATAAGTGAAATTTTGAGAGTGAGAGTCAAACATTGTCCTTCTTGTTTGGAGGTGGTGGTCATGAAAAGCTGGCAACAGATACTGATGGAGCCTGTGCACCTGCACTCAATCTGCCCCATGATCAGAAAAAGACTCAGCAATGCTGTCAGATTAATACTTGTCCTCTTCTTCCCTGCCTCATGAAGAACTCTCCTTCCTCCAGGTGGTCAACAATCCCAGTTGGCAAGAGCAGACACAGAAACCCAGCCTGTGATCGACTTCCTCGCCATCCTTTTGTGATTTTAATATGGAGGTGAACATGTCTAGCTTCACAGATTCCTGGTATAAGTTTCTATATATCCACTTGCTCCAGCATTTAGTAAGGGATGGTTAGTGACTTTTATGTGGTACTCCAGCTGTCCATTCCACACTATACTTCTCTTCCTCTCTTAGATTATAGTTATATAATACAGAATTATTTTGGAGTGTTCATAACACTTGCACTTCTCTAATGACAGACTGAATACCCAGCCACTACATAGGCAAGTCCCAAATTTAAATAAGTTTCCTGACAGTGTTGAACCCCAAAGGAGAAATTCAAGTCGAGAGATTAAGTTTCTTAAATTTCAAAGATATGAACATCTAAAAGAGTTCCTATCTTCAACCAAATTCTCTTGGCTTTCTACATTGAGGTCAAGGAAATTAAACACCTGCATTAAAACTCTCCAAATGCTTGTTCTTATTCTCAGCTGGAGAGTTTCTTAAATAAACACGTAGAATAAGGTTTCTTTGAGCAAATGCAACCTGACTCAGAATAGCAGTGATACTTCTGTGGCTTCAGATAGTCTATAGGTTAATTCAAAACTTCTCATAAGTTTTGCCCAAAAGCACAAAAAGACTAATAGAGAACACAGATCACGCTGAAGTGAACAGGTGTCAGAGTTGCAGACTGAGGGCATAAATGGTTCTTTAACAACAAACAAGCCTTTACAATTGTAATAATTAAATGTTCACAGGAAATTACAAAATAAGAACAGAAATCCCCTGTATACTTCATCCAGCTTTCCCCCACTGTATATATATATATATTATATGTATATATATATATATTACTTAACAGCAGCAAAATATTACAAATACGAATTCAACATTGGACATTTGTGTATGTTTACGTGCAAAATTGTCTAAGAACCACTGGATCCTGGCACACAATATTTCATCACCACAAATGGCCCCAGTGCTCCTCCTGTTAAGTCACACCCTTGTGCCACACTCTTTAATGTGCCTAAATTTTTATTCCATCTCCATAATTTTTTCATTTCAATATTTAATAAATTGAATCATAATGTTTTTTTTTTCAGTCACCGTAACATCCTTAAAATCCACCCCAGTAGGTGCGCAGGCCAAGGTTGGTTATGTTTATTACTGGGTATATGCTGCTGAAGGGATATTCCAGTTTGTTTAACTATTTACCTAGTTTCCGTCATTTTGGTTGTTTCTAGTCTTTGACTAACAAAATAAAACTGCCCTGAACATTGTGCAGCTTTTATGTTCATAAGTTTCAAATTCTCTGCTTAAATTCATAAGAATGCAATTTTTATGTCTTATGCTAGTATATGTTTTCTTGTCTTTTTAGAAAATCCAAAAATGTCATTATTCATATTTAATGTATTTGTTGAGATTTCTAAGAGTAATGTAAGAGAGACTTGATTTATCTGTGTCTTAACTAGGATTTAGTATTAACATTATTATTTTAATTTAGCTATTCTACTAGGTATGTGATGATATTTCATCACAGCCTCAGCTTTCACTTCTTTAACTTTTTTTTCTTTTTGGTATTGGGGATTGAACCCAGGGACACTTAACCTCTGAGCCACATCCCAAACCCTTTTTATTTTATTTTTTACTTTGAGATAGAGTCATGCTAAGTTGCTTAGGACCTGGCTAAGTTGCTGAGGCTCGTTTCAAACTTGT
This sequence comes from Sciurus carolinensis, assembly GCF_902686445.1. Lineage (NCBI taxonomy): Eukaryota > Metazoa > Chordata > Mammalia > Rodentia > Sciuridae > Sciurus > Sciurus carolinensis. The sequence goes on from NC_062224.1 coordinate 97,563,299, forward strand.
GATCCTTCCACCCCAGCCTTCCAAGTTTCAGACATTTGTCACCCCACCCAGTTCATTTCTCTAACTTTCAAGAGATGTTGAACATCTTCCATTTTGCTTATTTGTCATTCATATGACTGTGTTGTGGAATGTCTTATCATGACCAATACCCAATGTTTGATTAGATAATTTTAGTTAAATTTTTTGAGACTTCTTTACAAATTACAGATCTCATTTTTTGTCTCAGATTTATGGTTTATAAATGTTTTCTACATATCTGTTCTCTTTCCAACCTTCTTAACAGAATATTTTACAGAACAAACATTTGAGGAAGTAGATAATTAGAAATTAAATTCTCTTAGTTTTCATAAGCCTATTATCTACTTCATAGTGGCTAAGCTGTGTTAATTTGGGCATAATGAGGAATTGGTCCAATTCATCTAATTAGCTAAATGTATGTGTGTAGGCTTGTTTGTAAAATCAATTTGTTATCTGCAGGGCATACAGTGATATCCTCCTTTTTTTTTTGATACTAATAGTTTTCATCTTCTCTTTTTTTCCTTTGTATGTCTTGTTGTTAAGTTTGGAGAATTTTATTAACCTTTACAAAGAATAGATTTTTGTTTTAATGAATTTATGTATTCTTGTGCTCTTTTCAATGTCATTGATTTCTGAACTTATATTTTTCATTTCATTCTTGTTACTGAATTTGCACTTTTTCCTAATGTAGGCAATTTGAGTATTAAATTTTCCTTCCTGCACTGTTACCTGTATTTTACACATTTTCATATTCTGTATGCTCATTTACATACAACTCAATGAATTTTTAAAATTTCCATGGAAAAATTCCTCTCTATTCTATTATTTACTTAGAAATATGTTTGCAGTTTCCAAATGTTCAATTTTCTCTTATTGCTGTGTTATTGATTCTTGGTTTAAATCCATTGTGGTCAGGTAACACACTGCATGATTGTAATCCTTTTAAATTGATTGATGTTTGTTTTTTAGCACAGTATTTAGTCTAACCAAGTATATATGTTGCATAATCAATTGAAAAGAATTTGTATTCTGATGTTGTTCATTAGAATATTCAACAAATAATTAGATCATGTTAGTTGATAGTGTTTTGGGTTCTTGCTAGATCCTTACTGATTTCTGTATTCTTTTTTTCATCAGTTGTTGAGAACAAGTTTGAAGTCTGTACATATAATTGTAGATTTGTCTATTTTTACTTCAGAGATTTGGCAGCTGTGTTGTTTGGCATATACCCATTTAGTATTGTTGTATGTTTGGGAGATCCATCAGTCTGTCAATATAGAATTTTTATCTATACCCAATAATATTCTTTGTCCTGAAGTTTACTTTATCTGATATCAAGGTAGTTACTCTTTCATTATTTCAATGCTTATATAATAAATATTTTGTTTATCATTTTAATAACAACTTAAATGTTACTAGATTTTGAGTGAGCTTCTTATGGATAGTATTCAGTTGGGTCATGTGGTATATTTTTATTCACTTTTTAAATTACTTGCCTTAATTCACTTGTATTTAATGCAACTACTGATATATTAAAACTATCAGACATTTTCTTTTTTGTTGTTTTGTATGTTCTGATTTTTATTTCTCTGCTTTTTATTTCTATGTGTTGCTTGAACATTTTTTAAAGTTCTATTTTTATGCATCTATACTGTTTTTGAGCACACATTTGCAAGGCTTTTAATGTTTGTTTAGTTTAACATTATACATACTTAACTTTTCAAGTTTTACCGGTGTTTGCATTTTCCAAATTTACCATAAGTATAAAAATTTTATGTTTTTATGTCTTTTGATCTCAATTTATAATGTAATTGTCACAAATATTTTCTCTACAAATGTTAAGAACTACATTTGCTATGGTTGCATGTTTTTTTTTTTACTATGTGAAATATGTTACAGATGTTTGAAAAGTATATCTTAGATAAAGGATGCAGTCCAGACCACATTGTTTTAAATTCAAAGTACTTATCAGTTTCATGGAGAGAGGAATTACTACAGCCATTGGTTTATGCTTTTGAAAGTTTACATATTTATGGATTGTGCTGGAATTGTTTTTCCATTGAAGAATGATACTATAGATCTATATAAGTTTCATGGATCCGTATGGAGGTATTTAAAATAAGAATAGAGATAGTTTATACTTATGCATGATGAGTTAATTATTTTTAACAAAATATTGTGACTTTCTATGCTCATATGCTATAAAGATAAAATTTAGGTCCACAGAACTAATGACAAACAATAGTTGCATAGATATTCCATTTATTTCAGGTTTTCACAGGACCTTTAATGGGGATATTCTGGTACTATTTAAACATATACTAGAAGCAAAATATATCAAAAATATATAAATACTTCAGAACTCTCTTGGAAAATGGCATAATCATCAAATTATTCCCTTTCCTGGATTCATAAACATACAGTTTGAATAGACATGTGAAGTGTATGGGATGGTTGATTTGCATATAATGGAAATGCAATTTTTACATTGTTTATTTCTTTATTCTTTATCTAGAAATAATTTCCATATTGAAAATAATATAGAAAATTTCTGGGTAAGCTAAATTGCTACATTTATAGGACACTCTTAATGAGGTTATGGTAAATGCAATATATTTGCTATGCTGTCATTGCCCAATTGTAATATTCACTATATTTTACAAATAAGATAATTTAGAAAAACACAGAAATGTAATCAAAGAGAGGTGCAGCTCTGAGCAGTCATCACTTTCATCCTAACCACAAGGGAAAAATATTTGAACAAACAGAAAAGCAATGACTTTTTATGTTTCTTATGAAAATGAAATGAAAAAAGGCAAAGATAAAAAGGCAATCTTGAGGAAAAAATAAATAAAAAAGTAAAACACATTACCTATTGAGGAACAATGATCACCACTAATGTTTTCATCAGAAATTAGCAACTGAGAAATAAGTGATGTTAAATATTTCAAATGTTGAAAGAAAAATAAAACTAAACTGAAAGTCTGTGTTAAACAGAATTATCCTTCAAATGTCAAGAGAAATAAAAACTTTTTCAGTCAAAATAAAAAGAGCAAAATAAGTTTATTTTTCTTATACTTAATTGATCTAATAGACTTCTATTTGATATAATGCTAATAGTAATGCATTGGGTGATCAAACTATTTGAATTTATGAAATGAATAGCAATGTTATAATGGTTAGGATGAAGGATGTGAGAATTCTCTGTTATAAGTACCTGTGGTGCCCAGGGAGTTCTAAGTTTGAAAAGAAGAGTAACATGCTAAGAGAAGAGAGTAATGATTCATAAAAAAGGTAAATTAAAATCAGAGAGGAAGAAAAAGGGAGGAAGATAATGTAGGAAAACATCTCAGGGGAATTAAGAAAATAAGAGAAATATAACTTGCTAACAAATCACCTGTCTTGTATATTACTTGAAGTAATTTTTGTTTTCACGAAGTAAATAGCTATATTATTATGTGAAACAAAAATATATGAGTGCTTCAGAAAGCAGTGAGACTTAATGCCTAGTAATTGTCATAGACAATTAATACTATGGTTCCAAAGAATATGGTCCTGCTCTGGGAAGTTTTTGAGGACCATTTGTAAGCTAAGTATACAAATTAATTTGACAGATCTTTTTAAAAAGGTAAATTTAAAAATGTTTTGAAATAAATACATAAAAGAAAAAAGTAAGCAGTAGAAATTTAACATAATGCCTATTACAAGTAAAGGAAGAGATAATTTACTGAAATGACAGCAAATTCTGATGAGTCTTTTAAACTCTGCTTAGTGATGCTAAGGAATTTCAGGTGGGGAAGGGGATAAATTGTGAGATACTGATTTTGGAGAAGAAGATAACATGGTAAGAATACTTTAGAGAACACATAGAAATCAATAGTTTACAATAATATCAGTGATGCTTATTTATACTGGAAAGATGAAAAGGAAAGGTGTCAACAAATTTCAGTCTGAAGACCTGGTGATAAGTGAATAGTTCACCTGTGGAGTTGAGGGGAAAGCTCTTCAGAAAAGATGATCCTGAGTGAATGGAGCAAATAGAAGCATGTTTCCTTAAGACCATGAGTTGAAGATCATAGTATGTATGTGTGGATCAAGGGTGAGTTTGAGGGAGGCTCAGAGGACAGTAGCAGCTTTAAAAAAAAAAAAAAAAAGAATATTCCAAGTATGTTAGAGACAAAATGAGAACAAGTTATCAAGGCTGCTTTTAGTAGTGTAAGAGAAGGAAAGAAAATTTGGAAGTATTTCAAGTAACCTATGGCAAACACTTGGGGAGAGGAGCATTTATCAGGATCAAATTCTAACTGTGGAGTAATTTTATACCATGAGTTGTAAGGGTAGCTTGTTCAATGCTTCAATATTTATCACAACAATTCAGTGATCATAAGTGTTTATGAAATCATAACATACCTTCTTAAGTTAGTATATTTAAAGGTTCACAGAATACAGCACATTTACCTGTTCTTGGTACTACAGTGTTAGCATGACTATGATCATATCTGTCTTCAGATATGGGTATACTCATCTCTTGAGAAAACAGAAAATATCCCTAGAATTAAGGTACTTTGTAGCAGTGTCATTTGGGGTTATCACATCAACATGAATAATGAATATGCATACTTAGCTGATATAAAATTCTTTATTAAGTTCATTTTCATGGTAATACCATAAAATTAACAATTAATAAATTTTTATAATTCCTCAATTTTATAATTTTCCATTAATTTTATATTAATGCATTTAAAGCATACAAATATCATGCTAAACAATACTATTAAAGATTTATCAACATTTTGTTGTATTCATTATCCAATCAATGTGTGTTGCATGGTTTTGCAATAATATTTCACTGTTTGAAAGATTGATTTGAATGGGATGTTTACTACTTTGAATTGCATGAGATAACTTAATGATCTTTTTATATTACTCATAATCAATGAGATTTCTAAGACATAATAGAAATAAATGCAATTAAATAATAACTGCTTAAAGCTGTTATTCTTAAATTTATTACTTCTAAAGCTATAAAATTCTCTTTCTTTAAAAGCCTTTAAAAGAAAAGTCATTTAAATTTAACACATTTTTCCAAATTCTTTATCAAGCAATAATGTACACAATAGGGGAATTACATGAGACTAATGACATTCATTAAACTGAATATATAATGTAGCAAGAAATGTGACTCATTCAAAACAACAGAAGTAGAAGGCTTAAAAGCTAAGCTTCTGGGCTGAGGATATAGCTCAGTTGGTAGAGTACTTGCCTCACAAACACAAGGCCTGGGTTCAATCCCCAGCACCACAAAAAAAAAAAAAAAAAAAAAAAAAAAAAAAAAAAAATAAGCTTCTGACCTTAACTACAGTGTACTTTCCAATGGGACATTATATTGTGAGCTTTAACTTTAAAAAGACAAAGATATTTCATCTTGAGACACAAAAAGATAGGAGAGTACAGATGCTGAGAAATGCTGTGACTGAAAAGAAGCAAATCAAGGTAACTCAGTCTTCTAAGCCTAAATTATTTCAGTGATACAGAAGCTATGATCACCTTAAAACAGAGCTTGTAAAACAAGCAGCTACAGCTGTTAAAATTATAATTTTATCAGAGATAAAACAAGAGGTGAATGACAGATATGTTAGCTCATACTCTTCCATAACCAAGCTGTGTGTAACCTGGGTTCAAGCAGAAAACTAGTAGAAACTGACTAGTTTTCTTCTACATTGCTTCATTACATGAGAAGAAATAGGGATTCTGAGATTGCAGTATATAATCAAATGGAAGAACTGAAGGGTAATGAACTGATTACAGGTTGAGGCAACATAATCTAACCTCTTTTTGAAAGTGTAATGCTATTGCTATAAAAATAAAAGAGAAGAATATATGAAAGATAGAATTAAGTAACTAAAAGGATGTTTTGAATTTGAAGTGTTTAAAGGGATGATTTCTAGTATTTACAAGAGATGATCAATTTATAATAAGATTACTGGTATTTATAAGGCTGGAATAGATGAGGAAAAAGAGATGAACAGATTTTGAATGTTCATATTAAAATCATCAGTATTAATAACAGATATTGTATAATGAAGATTGAACTCAGTTGTGTGTTCTTCAACATAAGTTAGAAATTCCAGATATTTACTTTACATTTGGGAGAATGACATAGTCAAATATGGTCACTTCTAAATAAAGAGGGAAAGATGATCAATCTTATTTGAATTATTTATCATCAATAACAGACAGCAGAAAGAATGTTCCTCCTCCAAAACATGAAAGTTTGCAAAAGAAAAAGAAAAAGCAGGATCCATTGGCAATAATTCAAACCAAATTTCTTTAGATAATGAAAGTGAAATTTTATTTCAGGAAAAATGATGAAATACATATTGACATTCTTGAGGTAACATAGTTTCCAGATAACAAAAGAAAAGAGTGGCGAGATAAATACACGGGAAATAATTCAAAGAGGAATGTAGCTAATCCAAGGGGATTTCAAACACAAGAGTAACTAATACAGAAAAACATATTGTCTAGTGCATAAAAACCAAGGGAAAATATAAATGGAAATTTTCGTTTTACCCACTTGTCAAATTTGGGATAATCTTTGCTAGACTTCATATGCAAAAAACTGTGTTTTAAGTAGCATATAAATTGGAAAATGGGTTTAACGATGAATAATGTGAATATTCTTTCTTTTGAATCTGTCTTTGGAATAAGGCAACTGTTCTAAAGAAGAAAGAAAAAAATGATTAGAAAAAGTAAATCCATATTAAACTTAAATCAAAGATTCAAAGTGGTTTAAAAGTTAATGAAACATGTTGGGTAAAATATTAATTGAAAACAAGTGAGTAAATATATCACATTTTTCATCATCAGGCTCAATGTAGAGTGCTGAATTCATTTCTGGGTAGATTTATTTAAAATTTATTTTACGTGTCCAGATTGATGAATGGTCTGAAAACCTTGTGGCTAAAAGAAAAAAGTAATGGAGACATTTGCCATAGAAAAAATAAATCATTATCATTCCATATTAATTTTTAAAAACTTATTTGTGCAAATAGTGATATTGTGATACATATACATAAGTATACATATGTACATTATTGAAAATGATAAAATCCACTTTTCATTCAAGTAGAATTATTTATACTTAGCCAAATTGTGAACATTGAACAAAATAAACATAAACACAAAAGTATTTCAAAATGTAACCCATATTCTCCCTTTAAATAAAAATTTTTTAAAAGTTGACTAAAGTTGTTTGAAACAGGCAATTGTTCTATGTACTCATCAATATTAATGGGAAATGTGTTTGTTTGCCAACATTTGTGAATAGTGTATCAAAATGTAGAACTTTGTAACTCCTTGAAGAGATATTACTGGAAATATGAAATTCAAAGTTGACTTTGTTTCCAATTCCCAGTTTTGCTTTAATTTACTGTTTCATATTAATTCTTGTTTCATGGAAATTTTCTTCCTACCCAGATATCCAGCTGAATCCCTTTTTTTTGGAACTATCCTGATGAATGGAGTAGGAAATTCTTAAAGAAAACAAAGAGGAAGCAGGTTGTGACCATCAATTTTTTTTTAGGTAGATTTTGCTCTAGGCATATTCAGTTCTGGTAGGATTCAGGATCAAATGCCCACACCTTTCTGTTATGGTTTGGATGTGAGGTGTCCCCCAAAAGCTCATGTGTGAGACAATGCAGGAAGGTTCAGACGAGAAATGATTGGGTTGTAAGAATCTTAACCCAAACAGTGGACTTTCCCTGATAGGGATTAACTGAGTGGTAACTGAAGTGAGAGGGTGTGGTTGGAGGAGGTGGGAATTAGGGGTGTGGTTTGAGGTCTATATTTGTGTCTGGCAAGTGAAAATTATAGCTCTCTGCTTCTGATCACCATGTGAGCTGCTTCCCTCTGCCACACTCTTCCACCATGATGTTCTGCTTCACCTCAAGCCCCAAGGAATGGAGCCAGCCTTCTATGGACTAAGACCTCTGAAACCATGAGCCCCCAAATAAACTCTTCCTCCCCTATAGTTGTTCTGGTTGGGTCCTTTAGTCACAGCAGCAAAAAGCTGACTAAAACACTTACTCTCCACAATAACAAAATACGACTCAGGTTGAAAGAATTGGTTGCTTTATCTACTTACAGTGGGTCAGGAAATGGTTGATATAAAGAACCTGTTGGTGCCACGTCTGCCACTTACCCTGAGTCATCACGCCGTATGTCAGATGCTCATTGGTTGAAGGGTGTAAGTCTCAAGCTGTTACAGTCTGCTTTGGATACCATATGAAGACTGCCTGTTCAAGAATGAAACAAAGACAGGTCTATTAATGAGAGAAAAATTACATTAAATATATTTCAAATATATTCATTGACTTTTATGTGTGATTCTAGAATCAGAAAACTCACTACACTGGAACAGGTTCAGAGCACTCAACCCAGTAAAGAGGCAGGCAGTGTGTATAGACAGAAAACAGAAATAACCTACAGGGACAACTTGATTGATTATAGCCTGATATTACCTTATTTGGGTAGGTTGTGAGAAGGCTTTGCCTTATATGGACATGGTCTGATAGGTTGCCAGCCTGTGACTGGTTTCTCTTATAAGATTATAATCTTAATGTACAGCTTGTTTACTACTCACTTAAGTAGCACTTTACTATATATGGAGACAGCTTTAATCCAAACTTACGTATGGGCACAACTGTTTAAGCGAAATTTAATTGTGCTTTCCAACCTGAAGCCAAAACAAGAGAGCGAGACAAAGAAAGCATATTCCTGAAGACATTACTGAATTCCTGATGCCAGAGGGGCTGATATTAGGATCAGCCCTTGGATCAGGCAATATCTTGAGTCAACAAGGAATCTTTTTATTGAGGTCATTTGAATTGGATTATTGTCCTTTATAATTGAAAACATCCTAATACAGTAAGTCTAGGAGTCTGAAATTTGGGATTCCTTTACTTTTCTTTCTCTGAATCTTATTTGAATTGATTACTACCTTTCCTAGCCCTTCAAATCCAAAAATACATTCCATGTGAAATATGTATCCCCATACATAAGGTGTGTTACTTTCTGTTGACACCGTTTTTTATGTCAAGATGCACTATGAGGAGAGAAGAAACATGATAAGAGAATTATTTTTTCTCTCTTTCCTTTCTTGTATAGAGCAATATCTATACTTTTAAAAACTCCATTTAAAAATTCCTCTGTATTTGCTCATTTTGTACATATTCAGAGGATTTTCCTATCTTTATGGTACTTATATTTGGACTGCACACTCTCCTGCTGACCTCTCCAGTGGATCACACTTTAGGATACGAGTGCTGAATGGGATGGGGTGGAGCATTGGACTTACAGCACCTGACAATCCCGGGTTTGGCACTTACTTCCAATTAGGTTAAATAATTATTTCTCAGAGAGAACAAATAAGTTCAACTAGTATCTGTGTTTCTAATACATGCCCTAAATTCTAGAGCATCTAATTTGTTCCATGGTTTGTCACTATTTTTTATTTATTGCCTTTTCTCTCATTGACATATTGTCTGTGGCATGACTGTGAGGAACATAAAGCTGTATTGAAAAGAGAGTAAACAGTAGGCACCTCAAAGTCACCCCAATCAGCACTAACGTGTTTATTTTCTCCATAGCTCATAAAAAAAAGCCAGCTAATAGCAGTGCCACACAAGGGTCAGAGCACCCAGCAGAGGCAAAATGCTGCTTCAAGATACATCAATTTTATGAGGGCAATAACATCTCATTTAAACTCGTCTACTTGGTGTACTTTGCGCTTTGGAGTCCATAGATATTAGCACTGTGAGTTCATGGTTTGAATTGATTATGTTCATAACAGGCAAGGTCTCTTACCTACATAATGCCTCTTCCTCAATCAATATGAGTGGTAATTGATACAAGCTATTTCATTTCCTGTTGAGAAACACATGTAGATGAAGCCAGAGGGGAAATGATAAAAACTTTCATAAAGAAAAGCCAGGTATTCTCCACTTACATCTCTGAAGATGACTTTCATCATTGAATAAATTGATTTTTTTAAATAAACAAACTCCTCTGCCTTTATTATTTCTATAAATAATCTCTAAATTGGATGTTATCATTACTGAATATGTGATATCACATTTGAAATTTCACATTATTCCCAATTCATAAAATAATTAGAATGCTTTTTTGAAATATTACTACTTACGAAAATTTCATCCATTATCCAATATCCAGATTTAAAAAACACCAAGGCTTTAAGGAAACATTATTTGTTTCTTAAAATTTAAATTAATGTTCCTTCCATTTGGCTTCTATAATTTATTATGCACTTATTTCTTATGATGCTCATTTTAGTTTGCATGATATGTGATCCAACGCTAACTTTGTTTTATTGAAGGGACTGCTGCACTGATTTTTTAGAAAATAATTTTATACTTTTAAATTAAACAATATTGTTTATGTGGCAGGAAGAATGATTTAGGTAGACATGCACATAGACACAAAAGCAAAGCCACTTGGGACCACACCCACCAACAGAAAGAATTGCAATTGTCCATAAATCTAAAGAAATCATGCTACTGTGCACTTTCCTTAAACAATCTTGAAAAAGCAAAACACAGCTATAGATAATGGAAATGTAATTCTGAATATATAAAAGGAAACAAAATAAGTAATAGGGTATGTTAAAAAAGGAATTCCTGGGATGCCTAAGATTTCTTTTTGCTAAGCTTTTAAGGGTTGGAAGGATAGTGACAAATGTTATTAAAATACATTACTAAAATAAGAACTTCCAAATTTCACTTCGTATCAGTTTCTTCTTATAAAATATAGGCTTATAAGGACTATATTGTAAGGTGTACACTTGTATCATATTCTATTTATTGTAGGACTTCTGTGAGGTCTATATTTGTGCATATGCATATCTACTAATATGCATTGTTATATGGTTATAGAATTGACCAAATAAGTAATAGCTTATATAAAGAATATAAAACAAGTGAATTTAATTTCCAGTGACCAACATTTCCTGTGGAGGAGTGAAAGTTGTATTCATTTCATATTTTGTATGAAAAACTGACAGCACCATCCTCTTGCTCTGTAGATAATAAACTTTGAAAGGACTGCAAAATGCTAGCAGTGCTCTTGAGCATTCCTGGCAGGTCTTCCTTGTGCGATAAGATATCACAACCTCAGCAAAGTGTCAGAGATGCCCACAGCCACACTGCGTTTGTCTTCTATAGCACATTGATAATCTAGGGATTACTTGGTGAATAAGGTGTGTGTTCCTGAATACAATAACAATATGAAAACATTCAAGTATTTTATTTATAAGATGTAGTTTGGTAATTCTAGGCTCTTTCTACTGGGCCTTTCCCTTCATTGACCATGGTTTTATATTGATACTGCTGGTTGTACCTATGCTATTTGTGATAATTTCAAATCATATAACCTTTATTCACAATACTTAAATAAAATTAGTACTTAAATAAAATTCTGAAATGGGCAAAATAATAGCTATTTCTTTTTTTAATGAAAACCAGGCCTAATACTTAGCAATTATGTAGGCTTCTTTGAATATAATATATAATTTACCTGACCATCCATTCGACATGGCGTTACATAAAATTCGATTTACATAGATACTTAAATTGATTTCCTAAATCTAATTAAGAATGATTTTTATGATGATCTTTTAAGAGGTCATTGCATTTAAACATATTCCTCAGGGTATTACCAGACAGATATTTAATGCTCAAGTACTTGGAAAAAATGTCATCAACAGCTTCAAGACATTAAGCTAGCCTATTTACTTTACAATAATAGCAGGAGGAGGAAAAGCCAGTTATCATCTGCACCACTTTTCATGTCTTGCATTTTCCTGTTAGCTCAGCATGCCAAAATGATACTCCTTTTATTATGAAAGATTACAATAGGGTACTTCAAGGAATTAGTTTTTAATGTTAAATGATTGAAGTTGCACTGGTGCAAAGAATTTTATTATGATTGAAGAAGAATAATTGTGCTTCCCACACATCCATTTATTTTATTGCTCACAACAAAATTATTGTGAGGCTTAATTACTTGTTTGCTCTGAAACGAAAACAAAATATCTATACATTCTTAAAGTTATTCAAAGGGGTGTTTTGTCATAATTCATCATTTTCCTATTCTTTTTGTGTCTTTATATTTCAGTATACATAAAAGAGAGATGCAGAATAGCAAAAACAAAAGACTAAACTTGGCTATGGTTGGGATAATGGATGGAGAGACATAAGATTTGTTGCATGGTTCAGCAGATATTCTAAGACAAAAATATAAAACAACAAAAGTATGGCTAAGATATATATTTAAGAGTTGGTCTTCTATTATTTATAATCATTTGTGTTTTCATGAGTGGGTAGTATTTTATTTCTATTAGTCTCTATCTTTCCATCATATATAATATATGTCTAATATACTTGTAAAACAAGTTATTGTAGTAATGTGTCTCTGAGTCCCTTTACATTGCATCAAACTGCTATCATTAAAAAAAAAAAAAAAAAGCTGGAACTGAACTACAAAGTTGACAAATGAAATAAAGGACATGGAATGTGGAGCCAGAAGGTATAGAGAGGGACAAAATATGTTTATAAAATATAGCTAGAGGACAAGAGAAATGACAGGAAAAGAGTACTATAAAAGTCTGAAAAGAGATGCATTTAAAATATCTAAATGGCATTATGTAATTTTAATGTAAACTCCCTTCAGGTTAATTGAAAGAATAGCTACTATTAAGATGCCAAATAAAGTTGACACAATTAAGCAGAAGTAATATCTAAAAGTAAACAACCAAATATGTAATAAAAGAAATCAAATGGACGGTAAAGAAAATTTAAGGGATACATGCTGCAGTTGTAATATATAAATAAAGCAAATTCAAAAAGAAAAAGAAAAATAGAGAAAGAAATTATACATAGGAATAATAACTAGGAAAATAATCTGGTTGAACCTCGAGTAAGAAATCTATAATTAGTCTGGAAACATGAGAATGCTAAACTAAACATCCTACTGACACATAATGAGAAAAATTATTTTAGAATAAAAGAGTTGAGATAATATATAATCAAATATATAAGAAGAAATGTCAGAAAAAAAAATCTAAACTAATCAGCAATAGTCAGAACTTAGAGACTTGAACCAAGGAGGAAAAATAACTGAGAATGGTATGAAAAATGAATCTTGAAATATATGTGGAAACACAAATATTTTTACTTTATAGTTGAAAACAAAATTAAACCAAAGAATATGATCATTAATTCTATGGGGATATATAGCAGAGAGTTTAAATAAGCTTATAATTAATCAGAGGCATCTGCATACAGAGTTTAATGTTGATCTCTGGATTAAATTAAATATAATCAGTTCTCTAAACAAAACTTGAGGATTGTATTGACAGAGAGTAGTTTCAGTGTTGCAAGAGGAAAGGAATAAAAATGTTACCAGAATGTCATTTGGGTGGAGACAGAAATTTTGAGAAGTAAAATATGCAGGTAAGGAGAAGTTTTTAAAAAGTTTTTAAAATTTGTTCTAATTAGTTGACATGACAGTAGAGTACATTTATGCATTTTGATAAATAATACATAAATGTAGTATAATTTCTCATTTTTCTGATTGTATATATTGCAGGGTCACATCGGTCTTGCAGTCATATATGTACATGAGGTAATAATTTCTGTTTCACTCTACTATCCTTCCTACCCCGATACTCCTTCCCCTCCCTTCACTCCCCTCTACCTCATATAAAGTAACTCAGTTCTCCTCTAGCCACCACTCTTACTGTGAATTAGCAACCACATATCAGAGAAAACATTCAACCTTTGGTTTTTTGGATTTGGCTTATTTTGCTTAGCATCATCTTCTCCAACTATGACATTTGCTGGTAAATGGAAAAGAAATTTTTAATTGTTCATTCACATGATTGTGGAGAAATCAGAGTCACATTTTAAGCTATTAGAAAGGCAAAATTATAATTAGAGGCTTTGGGAAAAAATTGAAAAACAAATTAAATACAGGAATGAATGGCATCTTGACCATTCTGATATGAAGTATGAAAAAAAACATAAAAAGAAAACCATTATGTAATATAAATAGCAAGTAGTTTATGGAAATATATTTAAGGCCTCACTAAAAATAAAAAGAAAGGAATTTGCCTACAGCAACAATGATCTCCAACTATAACTAAAATATTGAGTGTGTTATAAAAAGAAATTGGAGATGGAAATTAGTTATTGTTCAAGAAGTAAACTTGTGAAAGGATGAGAGAGAACAGGAAAGGGAGAGAGAGAGAGAGATGAGAACTAAGAGAAAATACAGAAGGATTCTAGGAAAAACAAAAACATTGAGTGACCATACAGAAAGTTAAGAAATAGAATAAAATGATTATAAACATATGTGAAAGCACTTTTGTAGTTATATAATTTAGACAAGCACAAGTTATGTTGATAAAAAATTTTCAGTGGAAACATTTAATACACCTTTTCATTTCAAGGATTATCCTCCAATGTCCATCAGTCAGACACAAATAAGAAAAGAGAATACCTCATTTTATTAAAGTAACTACAGTGTCTATTAGTCAAGAAAACATGAAGTAAAGCCAGAAGCCCACCAACTAGGACAGCAACTTGGAGCAACATACCAATGAGATTGAATCCCCAATACCCAAATTCTGAAAAGAAAACTGGAGGAATGTCTGAAGAAAAATGTGGAGCTGGAGCACATTTCTGCAAATATATAAAGCTCTGGAGTCTTTCATACTTGTCCGACATTTCTCATAAATGTGATTCTGCCATCCTAAAATTTGAACTCAACTTCAGCTCTGACATAAATGGTCAGCCTATCCTCCTTATTGATTTAACACACTTCTATGACTATGGGAATTTTGAAGGAAAAAAATCCTTTATTTTGATAAATGTGTGCTAAATTAGAATAAATATCTGTGTGTTATGTACAATGCAATTATTAAAAGAAATTCACCATGATCTCATGACGTTAAATGAAGCACAGTAGAAGAAATGTCAAGATAATTTTACTGAAGTTATTAAATACTAGTTTATACAAATATTTAATGTTAAAATGAATGTCAAAAGCAACTTAAAAAGAACTTTCAAAGTAAAAGTTAAGAATACAAAATCTTTTAGTTATAATATTAAAACCTGAATAAAAGATTTAAATCCAGGGTGGGGAGATAGCTCAGTTGGTAATGTGCTTGCCTTACAAACACAAGACCCTGGGTTCGATCCCCAGCACCGCCAAAAAAAAAAAAAAAAAAAAAAAAAAGATTTAAATCCCAAGGCCATGTATTCATTTATTCTAATCATAAAATGTATGAAAGTAGAACATATTGACATATCTGTTTTGTAATTAATCATATGTGTCTTAAAAATAAAACAACACATTAAGATAAACATTTTTAAAAATTTATGTTTTAGTCTGTGTGTGTTTAAGTATGCACAGAAAAGAAAATGAGGTTAACGTAAGTCTCACAATTTAAATAATAAAATTTTGCATAAAATATTATGATTAAAATACTTGGCAAAAAAAAAAATCCCTTATCTTCTTTCTTCTTTTTCTTCCTTGTAATACAAAATGTATTTAATATGAAGGAGTTTGTAATGTAAAAAAGAGAGAGAATAATAAAGTTATATATAGATGAATAAATTAACAAATATAGAGAATTTTTATAAAATGGCAGATACACAATAGAGTATAAAAATAAAATAAGATTATTTGTAGTATATCAATCTGATCTAAGACTTTATAAACAAAAAATGTATATACAAATAAATAAAATTAAAAATAGAAAGACACATAGCCTTAGACCAATAAAAATGAAAATAATAATAATTATATGATAATTCTTCATGTAGCAAATCTATAATGCTAGACAAAAATTATGATTCCTCATAAAAGTATATATTTAAGACTGTGATGAGAAGACAAATTATTTCACAAATCATAAGATAATTATTTTAATAATTATTTGAAGACTAATTTTCTTTGAAAAGATTGGAAACACTTTTAAAAGTTACCAGAATTGCTGATTCTAATCAATATCAAGTAGCCTAATGATATAGTGTTATCTCAATTACTCAAAATGATGAACTTAATTAAAAATAGCTAGATTAATCTCACTTGAATATGTATGGAAAAATTATAAATATATATAGCAAAAGATTTAATTATCAAAAAGCAAAAAATGACTTTTATTTCTGATAGAAATTTCTAATCATAGCCTTGACTTAATTGTACCATAAACTTTGAGGCATAATACAAAATATAACAAATGTCTGTCACTGGCAAATTATATGGAAGATGCAACTCACAGGTCGCAATTATTAAATTCCATAGAATTTATATACATACTTATTTCCCTGGTATGTTCATCCATTCTGGTGTATACATGTATGTGTGTTGTATGTCTGTCTAAGTGTGAGTATGAATGACTATTGAATTTGTAGAAGTAGACTTCAGTAAGATGTCTTTTCTGGAAATAGGCCTTACTTCTTCCATTCCATTATTAACTTTATGCACATATGCAACTGTACAGTCAACTTTTCTCAATCACTTTTAAAACTAGTGTCAAAGCAATTCAAAAAAGAAAAATCTCTAAAAGATATTACACTGGAACAATATGATATCCATAGACTCAACTCATACTCAAAACTAATGAGGGGAGACCAACTGGTCCTTCACAGAGGAGGATACTGCGTTCTGAGGCTCCCCATCTACCAATTCATGGCTACCCAGGCTCATCTCCAACTTGGGACACTGTAGATGCCATCATACCTCCTTCCCACAGGTAGCTTCCACCTTAGGACAATATACAGGAGGCAACTGCTCTCCACAACAATGCCTACCATGGCAATGCATATCTGAACAGGTCACCCAATGCTACTACAGAACATGCCCTCACAGTCCAATCCCTGAAAGTGGTCACCTCCATCTTGGGACACCTCTGCCACCATCTTGGGTTACTTCTGGTGACATCACCACCATCTTTAGTTGGGGCAGCTTCCATCATGGGACACCAGATGGGGCCTGGAAGTCCAACACCAACAGGTTTGATGCTGCTGCCACTGCCAACTAAGGATGTGACTGCTTACATCTAGTGACAACAGCTAGGACCTGGAAGACAATCACCAAGGTCCTGAAGGCCTGTTTACACCTAAGAGTCCCTTTCTCTCTTCTCTCCTACTAACACCAAACTTCTATTGATTCCTCTTTCACTCTTCCTATGATCTAATACTTCCATATTCTCAACTCCTACCTCATAAACATCATACCCCATTCCCCCAGTCTCTCTTTGTACACCGTTAGAAATTGTAGAAAATATTGCAAACCTACTATTTATATTGTAGATAATAATCAAACACATAAGTTTTGTTTATTGCAAAAAAATCAGTAAATATCTTAATAGGGGCAATTTCATTTAAGGCTGCATGCTGGTGCTATCAATATTGATCCCCCCTTAAAGGCAAGATATTGAAAATCTACAGGGACACTATAAATCTATAAGGTAAAAACTGTAATACCTCAGATCTATACTGCTAGAGGGGAAGGCATATGAACAACATGAAAAAACAGGTAATAAAGCACCCCAAACAAACCAAGATGCTACAATACAGTCCACCGACAGCAAGGAGATGAAATGTCAGAGGAGTTCAGAATGTACATAGTTAAAATAATCTGTGAAGTAAAAGATCACATAAGAAAGCAAATGCAGGAAACAGATTACTTCAATAAAGAAATAGAGATTCTGAAAAACAAACAAACAAAAAGAAATCCTTGAAATGAAGGAAACCATGAAGCAAATTAAAAACTCAATAGAAAGCATCACCAACAGACTAGATCATGTGGAAGACTGAACCTCAGGCAATGAAGACAAAATATATAATCTTGAAAATAAAATTGACCACATAGTGAAGATGGTAAGAAACCATGAGCAGAAACTCTATGAAATATGGGATAACATGAAAAGAACAAATTTAAGAATTATAGGTGTTGAGGAAGGCACACAGACACAAACCCAAGGAATGCACACTCTTTTCAACAAAATAGTATCAGAAAATTTCCCAAACCTGAAGAATGAAATGGACAATCAAATACAAGAGTCTTATAGGCCACCAAATATACAAAATTACAACACCAAGACAACACCAAGCTCAACACCAAGACACCTTATAATGAAATGCCTAACATACAAATTAAAGATAGAATTTTAAAGGCTACAAGAGAAGAGTATCAGGTTATGTACAGGGAAAACAATTCAGATCTCAGCGAATTTCTCAACCCTGATCCTAAAAGCTAGGATATTCTAGAACAACATATACCAAGTTCTGAAAGAACAGGGATGCCAACCAAGAATCTTTTACCCAGCAAAATTGAGCTTCAGAGTTGATGATAAAATAAAAGTCTTCCATGATAAACAAATGTTAAAAAGATTTACAACTAGAAAACCTGCTCTACAGAACATTCTTGGCAAAATATTCCATGAGGAGGAAATGAAAAACAACAATGAAAGTCAGCAAAAGGAGGAACTACACTGAAGGAAGAATCAATCAAAGAAACCAAGTGAAGTTAAAAACCAAAAATAAATCAAAATTACTAGGAATACAAATCATATCTCAATAATAAACCTCAATGTTAATGGCCTAAACTCATTAATCAAAAGACATAGACTGGCAGATTACATTTTTTTAAAAAAGACCAAACAATATGCTGCCTTCAAGAAACCCATCTCACAGGAAAAGACATCCACAGACTGAAAGTGAAAGAATGGGAAAAAACATATCATGCACACAGATTCCATAAAAAAGTGGGGATTTCCATCCTCATAACAGATAAAGTGAACTTCAAGTCAAAATTAGAAGAGATAAACAAGGACATTTCACACTGCTTAAGGGAATCATACATCAATAAGATATAACAATCATAAATATTTATGACCCAAACAATGGAGCATCTACATATATGAAACAAATCCTTCTCAATTTCAGGAATCAAATAGACCACAACACAACAATATTGGGTGATTTTAACACACCATTGTCACCACTGGATATATCTTCCAAACAAAAACTGAACAAACTATAAAATTCAACAATACAATCAATAATTTAGACTTAAAAGACATACAGATAATATTCCATCCATCAAGGAGCAAATACTTTTTTCTCAGCAGCATATGAATCTTTCTCTAAAATAGACCATATGTTATGCCACAAAGCAACTGTTAGCAAATACGAAAAAAAAAAAAAAAAAAAAAAAAAAACAAGAGAGAGAGAGATTCTACCTTGCATTCTATCAGGTCGAAATGGGATAAAATTAGAAATCAATGACAAAATAAAAAATAGAAGCTATTCCAACACCTGGACACTAAAATGATATTGAATGATGCATAGATAACAGAAGACATCAGGGAGGAGATTAAAAATTCTTAGGGGTAAATGAGAATACAGATACAACATATCAAAATCTCTGGGACACTATGAAGGCAATGCTAAGAGGAAAGTTAATTGCAGTGAGCTCATTCATTAAAAGAATTAAAAGTCAACAAATAAATGTCCTAATATTACATCTCAAAGCTCTAGAAAAAGAAGAACAAATCAACACCAAAAGTAAATAGAAGACAGGATATAATTAAAATCAGAGCTGAAATTGATGAAATTAAAGCAAAAGGAACAATTGGAAAAATTGACAAAACAAAAAATGGATTCTTTGGAAAAAGTCAATAAAATTGATAAACCCCTCGCCACACTAATGAAGAGAAGGAGAAAGAAAACTCAAATTACTGAAATTATGATGAAAAAGAAAATATCATGATGGACACTACTGAAATACAAAAGAGAACTAGAAGCTATTTTGAAAATTTGTAATCTAACAAAACAGAAAATCTCGAAAACATCAACAAATTTCTAGAGACATATGATCCGCCCGAACTAAATCAGGAGGACATACACAATTTAAACACATCAATTTCAAGCAATGAAATAGAAGATGCCATCAAAAGCCTGCTAACCAAGAAAAGCCCAGTACCACATGGATTTTCAGCTAAGTTCTACAAGACCTACAAAGAACTACTATAAATACTCCTCAAAGTATCCATGAAATAGAAAAGGAGGGAACCCTTCCAAACTTATACTATGAAACTAGTGTCACCCTGATACTAAAACCATACAAAGACAATCAAGGAAAGAAAACTTTAGATCAATATCCCTGATGAACATGGATGCAAAAATTCTTAATAAAATTTTGGCAAATGACATACAAAAACATATTATAAAGATAGTGCACCATGATCAAGTGGGGTTTGTCCCAGGGATGTAAGGTTGGTTCAACATATGGAAATCAATAAATGTAATTCCTCACATCAATAGACTTAAAGATAAGAATTGTATGACCATCTCAATAGATGCAAAAAAGGCATTTGACAAAATAGAGGATCCCCTCATGTTCAAAACACAAGAATAAGGGGGATAGTAGGAACATACTTCAACATTGTAAAAGATACCTGTGCTAAGACCCAGGCCAACATCATTCAAAATGGATAAAAATTAAAATAATTACCTCTTAAAACTGGAAGAAGACAGGGATGCCCTCTCTCACCACTTCTGTTCAACATCAACTTGGAAACTCTAGCCAGAGCAATTAAAAGAAGGAAATTAAAGGGATATAAATAGGAAAAAAAGAACTCAAACTATCAATCTTTGCCAACAACAAGATTATATATTTAGAGGATCCAAAAACTCCACTAGAAAACTTCTAGAAGTGTTAAATGAATTCAGCAAAGTAACAGGATATAAAATCAACACCCATAAATCTAATGCATTTATACACATCAGTGATGAGTCCTCTGACAGAGAAATTAGGAAAAATACCCCAGTCACAGTAGCCTCAAAAAAATAAAAAAATAAAAAAAAAACCTTGGAAATTAACCTAACAAAAGAGGTGAAAGACCTTTACAATGAAAACTACCAAATGCTAAAGAGAGAAATTGAAGAAGACCTTAGAAGATGGAAAGATCTCCCGTGTTCTTGCATAGGCAGAATTAATATTGTCAAAATTGCCATACTACCAAAAGTGTTACACAGATTCAATTCCACTCCAATTAGAATCTCAATGTCTTTCCTTATAGAAATAGAGAAAGCAATTATGAAATTTACTTGTCAAAATAAGAGACAGAGAATAACCAAAGCAATCCTTAGCAGGAAAAGTGAAGCAGGAGGCATAACAATTCCAGAACTTAAACTATACCACAGAGCCATTGTAACAAAGATGGCATGATATTGGCACCAAAATAGACAGGTAGACTAATGGACAGAATAGAATACACAGAGACAAAATCACATAAATGCAATTATCTCATACTAGACAAAGGTACCAAAAACATACATCGGAGAAAATTTAACCTCTTTAACAAATGCTGCTGGGAAAACTGGGAATTCATAGGCAGCAAAATGAAATTAAATCCCTGTCTCTCATCCTGCACACAACTCAACTCAAAGTGGATCAAGGACCTAGGAATTAGACCAAAGATCCTGCACCTAACAGAAAGAAAAACAGACCCAAATCTTTATCATATTGGCTTGGAATCTAATTTCCTTAATAAGACTCTTAAAGCATAAGAAATTAAATCAAGAATCAACAAAGGGATGGATTCAAATTAAAAAAGTTTTTTTCAGCAAAGGAAATAATCATAACATGAAGAGAGCCTGCAGAGTGGGAGAAAATCTTTACCACATGCGTTTCAGATACAGCACTAATCTCTAGGATATATAAATAATTCAAAAAACTTAACACTAAAAAAAGAAATAGCCAATCAATAAATGGCCTAGGTAACTGAATAGACATTTCACAGAAGATTTACAATCGGTCAAAATATATATGAAAAAAATGTTCAACATCTTTAGTAATTAGAGAAATATAAATCAAAACCACTCTAAAATTTTATCTCATTTCAGTCAGAATGGGAATGATCAAGAATACAAGTGACAATAAGTGTTGGTGAGGATGTGGGGATAAAGGTACTCTCATACATTGCTGGTAGGACTGCAAATTGGGGCAACCACTCTGGAAAGCAGTAGGGAGATGCCTCAGGAAACGTGGAATGGAACTACCATTTGACCCAGCTATCCCACTCCTCGGTTTATACTCAAAGAACTTAAAATCTGCACACTACAGTGATGCAACCACATCAATGTTTATAGCAACTCAATTCACAATAACCAGATTGTGGAACTAACCTAGATGTCCTTCAATAGATGAATGGATAAAGAAACTGTGGTATATATACACAATGGAATATTACTCAGCCTTAAAGGAGAATAAAATTATGGCATTTGCAGGTAAATGGATGGAGTTGGAGAATATCAGTCTAAGTGAAATATGCCAATTCCAACAAACCAAAAGCCACATGTTTTCTCTGATATGTGGATGTTGATTCATAATTGGGGTGGGGGGGAGAGGCAAGGTAAGAGCAGAGGAACTTTGGATGGGGCAGAGAATAGGTAGGGAAGGGGCAGGCCCATGGGAGTGGGAAACATGGAATCATATAAACATCATTACCCTAGGTACATGTATGATTTCATGAATAATGTGACTCTACGTTGTGTACATGTTTCATTCTTGTACAATGAATTGAAATGCATTCTGTTATCATGAATAACTAATTAGAACAAATTAAAAGCATTTAAAAATCTAAAAATTAAAAAACACTAATGAGGGACAAATGACAGGCCTAAATGTAAAACTGAAATAATAAAGAATTTGTAAGAAATCACCTAGATAATTCATTGATGTCTTAGGCAAACCATAATTTCCTAGAGAGGATAGAGAACACAAAAATCATAGAGGGTTGGCAATATGGCACAGCAGTAGAGAGCTTTCCTGGCATGTATGAGGCCTGATGGATACCCAGCACCATATACAAATTATATATAAATATATATTTGTTGAAATTTATAAAATGTAAAATTTATGTAAGTAAAATTTAAAATGTGAAAAGTCACAGGGGGAAAGTATTTTCAGCATTTATTTCAGTCAAATAGCATAAGTGTGTACGCATGTATACAAGTAAAAGCACAACATACAATAAATCATAAAATACCACAACTATGGACAAAAGATTTGAACAGATAAATCTTTTCACAAGGAAATAAAAATTGTCAACAAAGGAAATAAAAATTGTCAGGATCACAAACACCCAATGGTACAGATATAGAGAAACAGACTGTTGTATTATCACTGTTAAGAGTTTAATAGCATTATACTCATTTGGTATTTAATAGTTTCATTCATTGGACAAAGTTTGGTGGATGTGGTTTCTTTTATTTTTTTCTAGTTCTGACCCCAGCACCTTATGCACACCAGGTAAGGCTGCTATGAATAACCTCTATTTCTAGCCCTTTGGCAGCTTTTTCTAAACAGATATCTGTCTTCCAACTCAGAAATAACTTTTCTCTAAAAGAAATGACAGCATGCATCCAGAAGTAATCTTATACAAGAATTTCCACAGAAGTTTTACTTGTAATAACCAAAAATTAGAAAAAGCCCTAATGTCCCTTACCCGAAAACCAGATAAATGAATTGTGGTATATTCATTCAATGGAGCATTATACACAAGTAATCAGGAATTGCTGATACATGCAAACGCAAAGATACAAGTAAGTTAGTGTGTGAACAAAATATACTTATATATATTTATGTATGTGATACATAAATATATAAACTAATATGACTACGTTTTTGAAATTTCTAGAACTAAGCACAATTAAGCACATATATTGGTAACAGAAATATGCTTCCATTAGTACTTGACATTGAAGGTCTGGGCTAAAGACAGAATGTGCAGAGTGGGAAATGGACTAATTATGGTACCATACACATTCCATCTCAAAGAAGTAAGTACAATGCCTGGTAAGTCTCCATGTTTAGAATTCATCATATCCGTAATGTGACTGTCATGCATCCATAAATGTACTGAGTGAAACACAAGACCCCAAACACTACCGGTTTTAGTGGTGATCTCATCAGGGATGGTCTCTGCAGCAACTAAATGCTATGCTGAAAGAAGCCATGCTTCTTTAACTATGTTATTGTGAGCACTGATACCAGAAAAACAAAACAAAAGTCATAGGAAGTTTATGAAAAACCCCAACAGGAAAAACGAAATGCAGGCTTTTCATGCAGTGAGTAAATCCAAGTCATCTGCAGCAGAAATTTATGGAACTCCTGAAAAACAGTTCTAGCATGCTACCAGATCCTAGTGCAGATGGGAATGCCAACTCTGAGACACTAGAGAGGTGACCAAGTCTGTCACGTACTAGGTTGTCTCATACTCACCACACAAGAAGGTGAAACTTGGGAGTTGGTTGTTGACAAGGAAAACAAAAACTAATGTGGACAGTGATTTTTTTAAAAGCTACATTTCTTGAGGTATTGGTGTTAGGTGGCTAGTTAGGCCCAAATGGGTGGGCAGGAAAAGGGCAATTGAAGGGGGACTGAAAACCACAGGGAACCATATCTAAGATGCAAGAACCTGGAAGTTGGGGTCCTGGGATGTCTCAACTTCCCCCAGGAATAGTTATAACATGTTAAGAAGAAAGAAGATCATATCAGCCTGGACCATCCCTAATCACCAACCCCCAATTACCCTGGCAACTGAAGATTACTGAGGGGTATTCAAAGGAGAATGAATCCATTAAGGGAGAAGAAAATTGAGGCCAAAATAGGAGGCTCAGGTGTTTGAGCACCACATCATCCTCTCTTCAAGGCAGTATATACAGCTGCTGTGCTGTTAATCTAAAGTCAAAAGTTAGGTCCCAGTGGAACTCTGGGAAACTTTTCCAGGACCATCCTAATAAAAAGGGAGGGAAGAGGGGCATGCCATTCTTGTCTTCTCTGAGGGGACTCACTCTCTCCTTTTAGTGTCCCCTTTTCCCTTTGCCTTCTAAAAACCCATGCCTGATACCCAGAGTGTCACGTCTGAAATCTCTCTGGCATGATCACAAGAACCTGTGAAGAGAGAACCTGGTGGCTGCCTCAGCTTCCCATCAGGTCCATGCCTTATAACATTAGGACCCAATACAAGGGGGTGAACTAAAATCAAATGCACAACCAGGAAATAAAAGTGTGGAAAGATTTATTACCTGAAGCAGTAAGAACACAGGGTAACTCCCCAAAGCAGAGCCTTCCAGAAAAAGGAATGCAAGGTGATATTATTTGGGACACTCATGCGTATTCATTTTCAATGACTCTTCTTTACTTATAGAGGCAGGCACATTCCTGAGTATGCTCAGCTTAAGGTCATGCTTCATATATCACATTTTCAAAAATAGTGAAAGCTCCCCACCCCCCACCACTGCAGAGAATTTAGAATTTTAATGAGATTTTAATGAGCAAGTTATACCCTAGATCACCAAGAACAGTGGATCTCAGTGACTCAGTAATTTTGGCTAATTCATGAGGATTTCTCTGGAAATCTGACCACATTCAACAAAAAACAACTTGAAGGTAGGTAGAGGAACACTAATGACCAAGTAAAAGTTCCTGCCTAATACCTTAAAATATTTTGTTTAGGACTTTCACAAATTAATACCTGTATTAAACTAAGGAATTTTATATGCTCGGCACCCTCATGAGAAATGAAGCAGAGACTCCAAAAGGTGTTCAAAAGCTTCCCTGAGGTTTCCCTCCAGGAGACCTTTCAAATTGACACTCCCAGCCAGCCAGATACTCAGTGACATTTTTTATCACACAGTTTGTTAATGGCTCACCAAAACTCTCTTTATATGAATTCAAATTCACATATTTGAATACAGCCCTAAATCCTTCTCTTCAAAAATTCACATGTAATATGGAAACAAAAATATCCAGCTGGGCCTGGAAGAAACAACTGAAAAACAAACTGGCTATTCCATATTTTTGTCAAAGTAAAAAGTGAGAGCATTTCAGGATCTGTGTTTACCACCATCCTGCACATGCAGATATTAGAGACTGCAACCTTTAGAAGATCAGGATCCTGTCAAAATTCTTTCTCTACTAGGCTTACTACAATGCATGAATGATGTAGCATGAAGAATCACTTTATATTAATGCTTCCAAGAAAGTCTGGAGACAAACTATTAGTATGAGCTGTCAAGCATTTCTCTGACCCAACCATGAATTTTTTTAAAACTAATATAAAACCTTCCGGAGCTTAGGTTAACTTCAATGTACCTTAGCAAATAGCTAAGAAAAGTTAAAAAGAAAATTTCCTTTTCAAATTCACTGTCAAGATACTATTTTCAGAATCTGACTTTATTGCAGAAGGTTTAGATTGGGGTGAATGAGTAAATGCTAGAATATATTAAACTTCTACTTCTTATTCTGTGTCCTTGGTTTGACAACCTTATTAATAAATTAATGCATTATTTTCAGGATGTTTCGAAGATTACAAACACTATTGCCAAAGCATGTTTTGAATCTTAGAAGAGGAATCATATGAATTGAGGCTATTATGTTCTCTTGCTACTGTTATGGAAATATTTTCAGTTTGAATAAATTTATGGATGTTCTGTCTGTAAGATATGTAATGTATTAAATTGAAACAAAAACATATAAAAGTAATGGGGTGAAAAATAATTTGAGGAAGAACAAAGATTCAAAGAATGATGCAGCTTCGTAGATGATATTTAATTTCCACAGAGGTCAGTCAATCTATGCCCCTCCCAAGATTAACATGAAGTGCATCCTTGAGCATTTTTAATCATTGAAACCTGAATGACCTTAGAGCAAAAACGAAGTTTAGTTGGGAATTTTGCTACACATCAGCATTTTCCTTAAAGTTTAGAAATGCTGAGTATACTAGTGACACTCATAAACCATGTTTATATATTAATGAGAAAAACTTACTAAGGAAATGTCTAATTTATATAGATACATAAAATTAATTTTAAAATATTTTCAAGTAATTAATTTCCCATAAAATGCATGATTTCATAACAGAATATGAAAATGGCCACTTAAGCTGCCCATAAAGAGTATGATTAAACTGTGGTGTTTGGAGAGTTGGACATCGGTATCAGAATTTTTGCAAAGAGAGGGATAAATGCTTTCTTTAGTGCATAATGAAAGAAGAATTCATGACTTGGACTCACCTTCCAGAAGAAGATAGACACACTGAGAAGAAATAGAGGTAGGAAAAAATGAGTGTAAGTGGGAGAGTGGAAGGTAGGCTTTCCTTAATCTATTGACCTGTATCATTTTCTCAGACTGTGATCTCCTCTGTGAGAAGTGTCAGCCACTGAAAGAGCCACGCCTCAGTCATTGCAGAGTTCAGACGTTGACAAAAACTAATTGCTTGTTACATATGTATATAAGCAAATCAGATTCATTAAGTTTATGAACACTGACTTACTTGGGATCTTCCTGTTCTGAGTTTATTTGAAGACTGTTTCTGTCATAGCTTGAAATTGACCCACTGACCTAAGGACAGTCAGAGTTTCTTTTGTAGCTAGATAGAACAATCTCAGAATAGTAATGGATATCTATGCTTAAGGAACTCGAAAATAATTCCTAGAGTTGTAGGCATATGCTAACAAATCAGTCGTTGCTACTGTTTGGAAATGGAATGTCTCTCAAAGCCCATGGAGTAAAGGCTTATCCTTCAGTGTGGCAGTATTGTGAATTTTTGGAAATTTTAAGAGGTAGCTTTCAGGGGAGGTCTTCTGACCACTAGGGCAATGTCCTTCAAGAGGATAGAGGGACCCAGTACTGTTCTTACATATCTATCAACTAACGAAAGGAAGGATAAAGAAAACACACATAGCCCAGTGTGGTGGTGCACGCCTGTAATCCTCACAACTTGGGAGGTTGAGTCAAGAGAATCACAAGTTAGAGTCCAGCCTCAGCAACTTAGCAAGGATCTAAGCAACTTTATGTGACCATGTCAAATAAAAAAATAAAAAGGACTGGGGATGTAGGTCAGAAGTAAACCATCTGAAGGTTCAATTCCTGGTATCAAAACAAAACTAAACAAAAAAGAAAAAAGAAGAAGAAAATGCACATATACAGAGTATAATAGTATAATTCACATGGTATGAATTTGTTGTCTTCATGACAACTTGGATCATCCAGAAATAGTTGTGTTAAGTAAAATGAGTCAATCACAGAAAACAAATACCCCATGATCTCACCCATATATGAAAACCAAAAAACTGATCTCAAGGAATTTGAGAGTAGAATTTTAGATACTACAGTCTAGGGAGAATAAAGAATGAGGAATGGAGAAAAGTGGATCAATGGGTATGAAATTACAGTTAGATACAAGTTCTGATGTACTATTTATTGCACAATATGGTATATACAGTTAACAATAATGTACTACAAGAAAGAACATTGAATATTTTTACCATGAAGAAATGATAAAATTTGAGAAGGTAAATATGTTTAACCTGATTTAAACATTATGCATTGAATACAACTATCAAGGATGGGACACCATAAAGATGTATGATTTTATTTATCACTTAAAAAAATTTAAAAAAAAAATTTTTAAATGGAAACACATTAGAAAAAATGGTGGAGTGTGGTCCATAAGTGGAAGAAATTTCAAGAAACTGTGGGAAAGGAGAAAGCCTAGCCAGGGTGAATAAAGCTGGGCTTGTGAAAATCAGAGCCAGCAGCATGCAAAGTGTAAAGAAACTAATTTGATCAAGAAAATGTGATCATTTTTATACAGATTCTACAGCAAAGCATGGCAATCCATCACATGACTACTTTGCCATTTTTTCCAAATACATTGCTTATCACTATCATCGTTTTATCATTTTGCATCATAATCGTTAAATCATTTGACGTCTACTTATTGCCAAATGACAACTGTCCAACCAAAAATATCTGCCCTTTCCCATCTATGTTTACTGTATTTGGAGTGTATCATTCATATGTTATCACAAAGAATTAGGTTACATTCTAACTTGAACCAATTGAAGCTATTTTTAACTTCTATAAATCGGTTTTCTTCTATTGTCAAAATTCACAAGTAAAACTAGTAAATGAAAAAAAATAATTAAATGGCATTTAGAAAGTCATAAAGGAAAAATATACAGATTTTGACTGTTACATGACAGGATCCTTTCTAGATACCGATATTTAACTGGCAATGTGGTTTTGTACAGGAAACTGGGCTTCAAACAAAAATGAAGAATAATATCAACTTCTATGACTAAAGTAATTAAGAAAACATCTACTAATTGTCATGAGTGCACACAGTGGGTGCTCAGTGAAGAAAAGTGTTTTGCAATGTGTTGTTATTTTTGTAATTAATCTTCTGTTGCCGACCAGCAGGACACAAAGTGAAACACACACCACACTCTACTTGCTTGGATGGAAAGACCTTTATTACGGGAAGAACACTCACTTATATACAGTTAACAAACCAATCAGAAACTTGTTGCCAAGGGGAAGTAAGTCTTGGAATATTACTATTGGTAGCTTAGGCATGGTCTGACAGGGATAGCCAGTGTGCTCATCTTCCTGTTTACAGCAAGAGACAAACTACACGCCCACTGGTGCAGTGCCAGCCGCCATCTTAGCATGGTTTTAGCTTGGTCTTTGTGGCGCAATGGGGCATCACCCGCCACAATCTTCTAAATTAAAAAACAATAATTAGAAGGACTGGAATTTGCTTCTTCTCTGATTTTGTGTGGTGGATAGTTACAAATATCTTTTTAATAGCAATTGGAAATGTTAAAACATGGGGAAAAGCTTGAAAAATGGCAGATATTATTATTATAATGAGCACCCATTATTTGTTGAATGAAGTAGAACTAAAGGCATGAAAACCGGTAGCAGGAGTAAGTCCCACAGAAACCTTAAAAAAGACAATGCACTAACGTGTACACATTAACCCCATAATTTTAAGATTGATATCAGCAACCAGGCATCTGCAGGCATATTTTGTATAATTCATTTGTCGCATTTAGTTGCCAAATATTTCCAACTCAAATTTGAAGTGTTGACATGACTTAATATAGAGAACCATAGATTCCAAGCCCATATAGACATAAAATCTTAAAAACACTTTTATGTAAAATAAACACATTTTTAGTTGAAATAGATTGGCTAATGTGTACCTTTAAACCAACATTGCTTTTGGTTCTTGGGCTATTAAGTAAAGAAAATCAGTCTGTATTAAAGAAATTCTGACATATAACCCTTACAATAAACTAATCAATCAATAACCGGTGTTTCAAAAGTCTGTAAGGACTAAATGGAGCAAATCCTTTCTTAGTTTCATCTTCTTAATTGTTCATGTTACTTAAAATTTTTGCAAATAAGTTTTTTTAAGGCTTACTATAAGATACATCTTTGGTACTTAAATCTCTTTGTCAGTGTACCATTACATGACTACTACTTGGTATTTAAATATCAAAAAAAGGGAGTTTTTCTACAAGATTACTATTTTTGTTCATACAGGAATTATAACTTTTTTTCATAACTTTCTTTGTGAAAGTTATGAAAGCTATCTACTCAAAACAAAATCAATGTATGACAATGATGATCACACCATTTTTATACGCATTCATTGATAAATTTAAATGACTCCCTCCCCCCTGAAGTTTTGTACACTACATTTTAATTGTTAACAAATATTTGTAATCTCACTAAAATGTCTCTGTCCCAGCCTTCTACCCATATTTCCTAACATATTCTCTTGTGATTTTTCTTTTTTGAGATGCACTTATTGGAAGGAACAATAAGAGAAAATGTAGGGATTGTGAGGTGGAACATGGCAGGGATCAGCAGCACTCTGTTCATTCTGGTCAAAGTCACAGCAGGGAAAGGAGGAGCATTTGCCTGACACTGCTGATGGATAAGAGCAGCAATCGCTTCTAAATGGATGCTGCAATGTGATACCTGCATGGTCAAGGGTGAACCCCTAAACTGCACTATTCCACAACTTTCTAGGTACATAGTGAATATAGTCCTAGGAGTTGCCTCTTGTGTTGCTTTAAAAATTAATTCAGCATTTAAACACTTTATTTCAATCATATATATATATATATATATATCTGCACATATATTATAATTATACGCACACACACTTTCCAAAAAGACATGCTAACAGAGAAGAAACGTTTTATTTATATATTCCCTAATTTTTCTTTTGATAATCCTGCTGAATTATTTTTGATGTAAATTCCTATAAATGAATTGTAGAGAAATGTATTTCTTTATATCCACCTCCCAGAGGTTAAATGAAATTTTCATTGAATTTCAATAAATGGACTGACAGATTCTATTTGAGGAAAAGAACAAATAATATTCCCTTTCTAGAAGATATATTGTCCACACCAAGCTCTATCTACTTTAGATTACTGGGCATTTTAGATTGAAAAAGAATCCTAATTTTAATCAGGAGAATGAACTAGTGGTGGTGTTATCAGGGTATTTGCTTAGATGGTATGTGTGAGATAATAAAGATTCAATCATTTATTTTATAAAAGATTTTGAGTTTTTATCATATTTTAATACAAAGCATCTAATTATAGATAATCCAACCCAGAGAAGGATGGAATTCACAGATCTGATAGTCTGAAAACAAACATTTGAGTTTTTACCTACCATGATTCTGGTTAAGAAAAGAACATCTGTATACGTTTTTCTAAGGCACATTTAAGTTTCCAGAAATCTTATCCCATAGCAAATAGAACACCAGGAGACGCGAACTCCAAAACGGCACTATCTGAATCTCTGAGTCACACATCTGAACCAATTCAGATGTCTTATTTTACCTTTTAAATCATATTATTCTCACTGCATGATCTTTAAGGTGCTACTCAGATAATAATATCTGCTTCAAAACAGAATTACTCTTTTTTCACAAATTCTATCATAAAACCTGTGCCCTCTTTTTACTCTAAGCTTACAATTTTGATTATGAATTAAGTCAAGGATCATCCATTACCTACACAGAAAATAATTCAACCCAAGCTTTTCCTATAGACCTCATATAAACTGATTTTGAAAAACAAAATGGAGTTGAGCAATCCTTTGATATGTTGATTTTCTTTCCATCATGTAGGTTTAACTGCATCATATGCTATTTTAAATTTTTGAAGGAACCTCCATACTGTTCACATGATACTTCCCATCAGTTTACATTCCCATCAGCAGAGAATAAGAATTCCTTTCTTGGCATCATCACCAGTAATTGTCGTCCTTTGCTTTTATGAAATAACTGTTCTGACTGGGGTGCAATGGTATCTTGTTTTGATTTGCATTTTCCTGATTGATGGTGATGATGAATATTTTTAATACATTTCTTGACCACTGTTTTCCCTTTTTTGAGACCTGTCTATTCAGATTATTTTTTATTTTAATTGGATTATTTTGGTTTTGTTGTTGCTGAGGTTTTAGGGTTTCTTATATATTCTGAATAGTAATCCCTTGTGAGATGTGCAGTTTGGAATTATTTTCTTCTGTTCTGTAGGTTGCCTCCTCACTCTTGATGATTTCCTTTGTTGTGCAGAAGTTTGTTAGCTTAGTATAATCCTAATTTTCCCCCCTTTTTAAATTTGCTGCCTGTGTTTTATGAAATCTGGTTTCAAAACGAGTATTACATATAATAAAGTTTTGAAGTTTGTCATTGTATTAGTCAGGGTTCTCTAGAAGAACACAATCAATAGGAAGTATGATTTTATAAGGGGATTTATTAATTGACTTACATAACCAAAAGCTGAATAGTTCACAATGACCCTCTGCAGCTGGAGAGCTGGAAGAACAAGCAGTTGCACAGTCCAAGATGCAGAAGTCTCAAAACAAGAAGGATCAACAGTGCTACCCTCATCTGAGATCAAGGCTTCTGGAAACTGCTTGGAAAATCACTAGCAGAGTCCACTCTGGAAGAGTGAAGAAGCAAGAGTCTGATATTTTCAGACGATGGAAGTAGCAATCAACAAGTCATTCAAGAAGAACCGAGCTTGCACCTGCTACTGCTTCCTTATTCTACCAACTTCTATTCCATCCAAGCCACCATCCTATTGGGCAATGCTGCCCATGCTCAGGGAGGGTCTCCACTTCACTTCACTATCCCACATGCCACTCATTCCTAGACACACCCTCATTGACACACTCAGAAGCCTCTTAATCATCCACATCTTTTATTCCAATCAAGTGGACAATTCAAATTAACCATTGCAGTCATGAATGTTTTTCTCTAATACTTTCACATTTAGTTCTTTAACCTATTTGAATTCAATTTTTGAGATGTAAGGCTCAAGACTCAATCTGCTCCACATGCATACCCACTTTTCTCAGGGTCACTTATTGAATAGGTTGTCCTTTCTCTGTTGTCAGATTTTGCCACCTTAATTGAGTATTGATTTGCAGTACATACATGAGTTTATTTCTGGGACTTCTATTGAGTTCCATTGGTCTTGGTGTCATTGTTTTATGTGAGTACTGTATTGTCTTGATCATCGTAGCACTGTAATATGTCTGATGATCAGGTGTTGTGATACCTTTAACTTTATTCATTCTGTTCAATATTGTGTTTGCTTTTTTTGAGGTATTTTCTATTTACATATACATTTTTGGATCTTTTAGACTTATGCAAAGAATAATGTTGGTATTTAGTTGGGGATCGCGTTAAATCTCTAAGTCACTTTGGATGATATGCACATCTTAACAGTCTTAGTTCGTCTGATCCATAAACATAGGAGGCCTTCCCATTTTTGTGTGTTGTCTACAATTTTTTCATAAGTGTATTATAATTTTATTGTAAAGGGCCTTTGCATGTTTGTGGTTAATTTTTCTTCAGTTATTTTATTTTACTTTTATAGCTATTGCAATGAGATTGTTTTTGTTATTTTTCAGAAATTTCCTTATTTGGCATATAAAATGCTACTGAGTTTTGTACATGCATTTTTTTATCCTGTAACTTTACTAACTACATTTATCTGTTCTAAAGCTTTTGGTGGACTTTAGGTTTTTCTATAGATAGAATCATGGCAACAACAAATAGATAATTTGATTCCCTCCTTGCATTTCATATGCCTGGGTTAGCATTTTAAATTACCAAAGAATAGATACATTTTATCAAAATATTATATTAAGTGATGAGCATTTGGAGAGAAATATTATTACCAATATTCAAAAATTCAAACCAAATGTCTTAAATTATAACTGAAACATGAAAAATAAAACCATGAATAAGAAATGGTGGATTAATGCTTTATAAATATAGAACATGAATATCTTTCTAAGCAAAATCCACCAGGTCTTACAAGCAAGAAGCCAGAAAGGAAATGCTGATTTTGACTATATCCAACATTAGTTTTTAAAGAAAGATACAATGAATGATTGAAAAAAATGAAAAGACTTCCAGGAGACTATTTTTAGCACAATGGGAAAAATCTGATTTTCTTAATAATCAAAGATATTTAAATACAGCAAGTAAAATGTGAATTAAATAATGAACACAACTACTGATAACAATGAAAAAATAAGCTCACCCGTAATTTAAGAAAATAAAATAATAAAAATTAGATACTCTTTTAGTCGTACTGGAAAATTATAAAACTGGGTGATCATTGCAAAGTAAAAATATAAGACTGACATATTCTCATAGTGTTGTTGGCTAACATTGAACTGATTTTTGACATTTTGTGTCAAAAATGATTTTGGTAATATATATTATTATATCCCCAAATCCTACAGAGATAATTACTAATTTTCAAAAGATATGGTTATGATCATTTCTTTATAATATTTTGAAATCTTTTTAATAAAAGGAAGAATTCAAATGTCTATTAGCATAAAAATGGTAGAATAAAATTCATTAATATACAAATCTCAGATGATAATAAAAATAATGAGAAATTTATAAGTGTTCTGCAATTGCAAAATTCTGAGATACAGTGAAATTGCAAAGGACAGTGGGAAGATTATACTGCTAAGACTTGTAAACATAATGGTAATTATTGGCAATATCTTAGTCTACAATATAAAATATGTGACTACATGGACAGATATTTCAGGTAAAAGCTAGAGACAATTTATGTTTATTTTACATAAATATATAAAATATGACTTTACTTAAAACTCACTAGGTTGAAAGATATTAAACAGTCATAAGAGAATAAATGTCATCTTTTCAATTGGCCTGTGTAACTTCCCTACTTAAGATTGTTGTATCCCTAAGACTCCTACTCCAACCGATTGGCATTATTTATTCTCTTGAGCATTTATTTTCCCATATTATTCACTAACATTTCTCACATACTCTATAATTTACTTATTTATTCAGTTGTCTCCTTGGAGCAGAAAATTTTGTCCCTAATTCATAAAAAATATCTGATATGAAATGAAGTAAACATTTGGTTAATAAATATGTCCCTCCACTGCTCAGAATCATTTATGTTTTATATTGTTGTTTATAAGATCTTGAATGAGCTGCTTCAGTCTCTATTCAGAATCATTCCTCAGCAATATTCTGTTAACTCCCTGTGTTCTGGTTACATGCTTTCTCCTCTATTTCTATCAGTTCCTGTGCCTATCTATAGGCATATAGATACGGTTTCTTTTACTTGTAATATTTTTCACACCAATAGCCTGTTTAAAAAATTCATCTTGCAAATATCAGCTGAGATAGAGTTTTCCTAGAAGGAGTTATTCTGGACAGTTGGGGCCCAGAATTATTTTCTTTTCTTCTTTTAGCAGTCAATTTGTTTAATTCAGAGATTTAAGATTATTTTCCAAGTACATCTTTGGTGTGTTTGCTGACTGACTTAATGGTTCCTTTTTGAACAAGAGTGGTAACTTTTTTTTTATTTAGCTTTTAATTTTTTACAGACTGCATTTTGATTCACTGTACACAAATGGGGTACATCATTTTTTTCTATGGTTGTGCACCATGTAGATTCATATCATTCATGTAATCATACATGTACATAGGGTAATGATGTCTACCTCATTTCACCATTTTTCGTACTCCTCTCCCTCTCATTTCCTTCTACATATTCTAAAGTTCCTGCACTATTCCCTCATTCCCCACTCCACCCCACTCCCATTATATATCATTCTCCACTTATCAGGGAATACATTTGGTCTTTGTTTTTTTGGGCTTGACTTATTTCACTTAGCATGATATTCTCCAATTCCATCCTTTTATTTGCAAATGCCATAGTAGTATTCTTATTTATGGCTGAATAGTATTCCATTGTGTATATATACCAAATTTCTTTATCCATTCATCTGTTGAAGGGCATCCAGGTTGTTTCCACAATCTAGCTATTGTGAAATGAGCTGCTATAAACATTGATGTGGCTGTGTTACTGTAGTTTGCTGATTTTAGATCCTTTGGGTATAAACTGAGGAGTTCAAAAGGTAAGTCCATTCCAGGTTTTCTTAGGATTCTCCATACTGCTTTTCCAGAGTGACTGCATCAATTTGCAATTCCACCAGCAACATCCACGCCAACATCTATTATTGTTTGTGTTCTTGATAATAGCCATTCTAATTGGAGTAAGATGAAATCTTAGAATTGTTTTAATTTTCATTTCTTTAATTACTAGAGATGTGGAAAACTTTTTCATATATTTATTAATTGCCTGTGTGTCTTCTGTAAAGTATCTGTCCAGTTCCTTGGCCAATTTATTGAGTGGGTTCTTTGTATTTTTGGTGTAATGTTTTGTAAGTTCTTTATAAATTTTGGAGATAAGTGCATGTGGAAAAGATTTTCTCCCACTCTGTATGCTCTCTCTTCACATTCTTGATTGTATCCTTTGCTAAGAAAAAGTTACTTAGTTTGAGTCCATCCCATTTATTGATTCTTGCTTTGATTTCTTGTGCTTTGGGAGTCTTGTTGAGGAAGTCTGATCCTAATCCAACATGATGAAGATTCGGGCCTACTTTGTCTTCTATTAGGTGCAGGATCTCTGGTCTAAAGAGTGCTAACTTGATAAGTGCTCTTAAAAAAAAAAATCATACTTCTTATCCCCACCACCCCACCCCTCCCCTCACTCCCCTCTGCATAATACAAAGTTCCTTCATTCTTCCCTACTCACCCCCACTATGGGTCAGCCTCTGCTTATCAGAGAAAACAGTCCACCTTTAGATTTTGGGGATTGGCTTATTTCACTTAGCATGATATTCTCTAGTTCCATTCATTTAGCTTGAAAAAAGAAAAAACACACTTCATTCAAATTCTGATATAATATCTCCTGCATAATATTTTCAATACAAATGTATTAATGAACAAATAGAAGTATGATTAATTTTTTAACATTTGCTCTCAGTTTGCAGAACAGTGTCAATGTTACATGCATTTTAAGGCTTAGTAAATTTTTTAATGAATGAATTCATCTCACTCATCTATTAGTTTTTATCTCTACTTCACTGTTGTTCAAGGTAGAATCTTTCTTATTTATTTAAGAATACATAAACCTTCAAACAAACAACAGGCATAAAAATAACAATAAATACATAATTCAAATACTGATATTCCATTTTTATTGTAGATCCTGGACCAATTGTTTTACTTATTTTATTTCAATCGATTGTTACACTTACTTTATAATGTACACATCATTCTAATTTTGAAATAACAAATTTAAAAATCTTAAATAACTTGTTCTCATTCATAGTCTAATGAATCTCAGAACTAAATTTACTTTTATCACGCAAATTCTATTGCTTGCAGATTTGTGCCTTTTCTTGAGCATTATCCCTTGTATTCGCTCCTTCTTCCCAACAAAATGGCAACATTTTAGCCACCTTTCCAGTTTTCTTCACCGTCCTTTCCTAAAGTTCCTGGAGTTGTCAAGCACAATGAAAATACAGATGACACACATGTTTGGATTCTTAGTTATGATCCAACAAGAGACACAAGGACAGAAGAAAGAGTGGAATTATTGTCATTCTTTAAAGTGGGTGGGAGAACTAAATCCATAAAAGACTGGGAAATGCACTTCATAACAGTGAGAAAGACATGTAGGCAATGTTCAAAGAAGCCAAAGGATAAAGATGAATATGTGGTAAAAATTGTGATATAACATTAATAAACCCATTGTTTTTGATGACTCCAGTGGTTTCACCAAAGAGAAGATGCCATAAAATTGGTTTTGAAGTTTAATCACAATAATAATTGAGAAAAAAATAATTTACAAATAAAGACTTCAAGCAGCAAATTACATTAAAGGATGTAGTATAAGATTGTAGAAAGTGAAAGTTAAACCAAAGAAGTTGTATCACTTTGAGTATTTTAGAGGTTCAGTGTCTTTATGTTCATGAGAAACAAACAGAAGACAATGAGAAAATTAAGATGTGGGAGAGAGAGTGAATTTATTTAGTAGAACCCTGCCCCAGTGATCAATAAAAAGTTGGCACTGAGAGAATGTGTGGGTTATATTGAATGGAAGTGAGAATGCCTTGTTTTTTGACAGAGTGTTTAAAGAAAGCTAAAATAGGGAAATTCATCTTCATGTACAAGTAAAAATGTTTCGAAATAATTTGTTTATATTTTTCTTTGAAGAGAAAGTCAAGATCATTTGCTAGCAATGATATGAGAGTTCAGTTGATGAAATCTCTGAATATTTTGAGATATCATTGGAAAGACTACAAACATATAGAAGTTGCGTTGTACTATTGTAATATTAGTTGATTGGAATTTACAGAAATAACTGTTTTAAATACCTGAACAGGTGGCTTAACACCAGCAGTTTACTGAAACTTAGAAACAGAAATGGAACAGATTGCAGATGTTTATTCAGGGGTAAAGTTTTGGAGGGCAATTATGAAATGTTAAGTACAGCAATAAGAATGAGAATATTGAAAAACTGAACTGATTTATAATGGTGATATAATTCATTCAATCTATATTTGAGCCTAAGCGTAATCCCATATCTAAATTATAATATCTGCTTCCCAACAATTATAGTAGATTTCCTTTCAAATAAACCTTAAAGTCCATGACCCATTATTTATACGTTCACTGTTAGTTATGTGATCTTAACTCTTTTATGCAGTTTTCTTTCCCTGACAACTGTATTTTAGGTCTTAGATATACTGAAACAACTAATGTATGAGTACATGGAGACATATATTGTATCCCATAAACATGCACAATCGTGTCAATTAAAAATGAACTAAAAGCAAAAAAAGAAAAAAACTGCTTCAAATCCATGGTCTACATCTACCACAAACTGCAGAACTACCTTTCCCTACTCAAAATTCTTTCTAATTCTTTGTGAAAAAAAATATTCTATTTATTTTGATCATTTATTAAACTCTTCATAAACTGCTAATAAAAATTATAGGAGGACACTGTTTTCCACTAGACTCCTGTACAGATTATGACAAAATTTAAAATGGAGGCCCTCATGCTAGAGTTCCATGCTACCTGGCTACAAATGAGCTGTTTATTTGATTGAGGCCTGGAGAAAATATTTGACAAGTCACAAATAGAGAGAGGACAGCCAAATTTCCCAAACAAGTTCATTTCGATTGACATGATAATCAATTTTCTTCTGTCTTAACCCACACACAAAGAGTAACCTAAAGTATTATAATGCTAACTATTTTCTTATTGCTCTGTCTCCTTGTCCCTGACTTACAAAGAGCTCAAATGAAATGACCAATCTGACTTTCGTTTTTGTTTCTGCTTTCTTCAAGAACTTCTCTGTGTAAAAGCAACTCGATTTGCTCATCAAAATACTTGTTTTAATTTATGGGAAGAATTGTTGCCAGTTTTAGAATTTTAAATAAAGCAGGCCAAGGGTACAGCTCAGTAGAAGAATGCATGCCTAGCAGGAGTGAGTCCCTAGACTGGATCTGCAGCACCAATAAATAAATAAAAGCATGAATATATAAATAAAAAAGTAAAATAAAAAATAAAGGCATTAAATTATTAAATTAAATTCTAATGTTGCCCTTAGATATCATGATATTAAAATATGAATATACACGTATACACACACATACATTTTTCACAACTCTAAATCTGCATACTTACTAAACCAGCCTGCCAGAGCAGCTCACATGGATATTCTAGCAGAGTTCATTGTCACATGAATTTGAAC
This sequence comes from Sciurus carolinensis, assembly GCF_902686445.1. NCBI lineage: Eukaryota > Metazoa > Chordata > Mammalia > Rodentia > Sciuridae > Sciurus > Sciurus carolinensis. The sequence continues at coordinate 97,603,417 of NC_062224.1, forward strand.
ATGCATTTCTTTCTTTCTTTTTTCTTATTTTATTTATTCGTGGTACATATTATATATACAGAATGGTGGATCTCACTGTGACTTTAAACAGATTTGATCAATTCAATTCCCCATTCTGTCTCCTTATGCTCCCCTTCTACTTCCCAAATTGTGTTCATCTATCCTGATAGTCTGTCTATTACATTCATGGTGTGTACTTTTTCCTTCCTCTAGCTTCCGCATAAGTGAGAAAAGAACTTGTTTTTCTTCAATAGACTACATTCTTTTCAGCACAAAGAATGCACTTAAAAGCTCTTTGGAAAAACATCTATACTGGTCCTTGCCTAATTTTTTTTTTCCTTTTGTCTTTTAAGATTTAATTTTTTATTTTCATATGGAATATCAATTTTCTTTTTGTAAAATTTGTTCTAATTGGTTATACAAGACAATGGAATGCATTTTGACACATCGTTTACAAATGGTGCATAATTTCTCATTCCTCTGTCTGTACATGGTGCTAAATCACACCAGTAGTGTAATCATACATGTATATACGGTAATAATGTCTATCTCATTCTTCTATCCTTCCCATCCCCACTGCTCCACCTCTCTCCTCACTTTCTTCTACCAATCCAAATTTCCTTCATTCTGCCCTACCCCCACCCCCCACTAAGAATCAGCATATGCTTATCACAGAAAACATTGGGCCTTTGGTTTTTTGTTTTGTTTTGTTTTTTTGTACCTGAGATTGAACTCAGGAGCACTCAGCCACTGAACCACATTCCCAGCCCTTTTTTGTATTTTTATCTAGAGACATGGTTCTCATTGAGTTGCTTAGTGCCTCACTTTTGCTGAGGCTGGCTTTGAATTCTTGATCCTCCTTCCTCAGCCTCCCAAGTCTTTGGGATTACAGTTTTTGTGCGATTGGTTTATTTCACTTAGAATGATATTCTCTAGTTCCATTCATTTACCTGCAAATGCCATAATTTCATTCTTCTTTAAGTTTGATTAATGTTCATATATATATCACAGTTTCTTTATTCATTTATCTGTTGAAGGGCACCTAGGTTGGTTCTATAGTTTAGCTATTGTTAATTGAGTTGCTATAAATATTGATGTAGCTGTGTCACTTTATATGTTGATTTTAAGTCCTTTAGGTATAAACTGAGGGGTGGAATACTGAGCCAAATGGTGGTTCCATTCCATTTTTCTAAGGAATCTCCATACTGCTTTCCACAGTGGTTGCATCAATTTGCAGTCTCACCTGCAGTGTATGAGTGAACCTTTTTCCCCACCTCCTCACCAACTCTTATTATTGCTTGCATTCTTGATAATTGCCATTCTGACTAGAGTGAGATGACATCTTAGAGTGGTTTTGATTTGCATTTCTCTACTTGCTAGAGATGATGAACATTTTTTTAATGTTTGTTGATTGATTGTATTTTTGTTTTTCTGTGAAGTGTCTGCTCAGTTCCTTAACCCATTTATTGATTGGGTTATTTGTTTTTTTGGTGTTAAGTGTTTTTTTTTTTTTTTTTTTTGGAGTCCTTTATATATCTTGAAGATTAGTGCTATATCTGAGGTGCATGATGTAAAGATTTTCTCCCATTTTATAGGCTCGCTCTTCTGCTGAGAAGTTTTTTAGTTTGACTCCATCCCATTTATTGATTCTTAATTTTACTACTTGCACTTTAGGATATGAGGATGCTGACAGAGAACAGGAAAGAAGTGACTGATATTGGGGATCTCTGATGTCCTCATGGCTATGGCTGCCTGGTGCCTGAGAATGTTTCTATATAAAGGCAAAGGATGCCTAGCTCCTGGTAATGACCTGTTTGAGAGGCAGTGGGGAAAATTCTTATTAACTTCCACCTTGATCCCAGGTGCACAGCTCCAAGGAATACAGGAATCATCATGGTAGACATCCACAATGTTTTGCCAGACCTGCTACACCTGATCCTGCCCACCTAACACTAACTTTAAACAACAGACCTTCTTGAGAGCTATGCAAAGCTCTTAAAATTGCACACTGCAATTGTGGATTGCAACTGTGAAAAAGCTGCATAGATGTTTCTAGTTCTGTAACTTTCTGAGTACAAAGAATAATGCTTGTAAATACTCACACATGCAGATTTTGAAGATGAACCTGATGATGAGACATAGATAAATAAAGATTGTTGGCCTAACTCTAGCTCTGCTTCTCCATCAGAGCAGAACTTTACCTGTTCCCAGCTATTCATCTTCAAAATCTGCATGTGTGAGTCTTTATTTTCTAATCCCCCATTGCCCTTCCCCAAACAGTGAATTTGTTGGTGATGATTGAGGCATTAGGAGTCTTGTAAAGGAAGTCAAGTCCTAAGCCACCATGATGAAGATTTGGGCCTATTTTTTTCTTCTGTTAGGAGTAGGGTCTGCTCTAGTGCTTAAGTCTTTGAACCACTTTGAGTTGATGTTTGTGCAGAGTGAGAGGTAAGGTTTATTTTCATTTTGTTACATATGGATTTCTAGTTTTCCCAGCATCATTTATTGAATAGGCTATCTTTTCTCCAATGTATGTTTTTGGCATCTTTGTCTAGTATGAAGTAACCGCATTTTTGTGGATTTGTCTCTGTGTCTTCCATTTTGTACCATTGGTCTACATGTCTATTTTGGTGCCAATATCATACTGTTTTTGATGGTCTATTTTGTCTATTTTGTGACCAGTTATTACTTGTTTATTTATTTCTGCTTGAAGTTGTGTATCTTTCTTACATATTTTGAATATTAACTCACCAGATACATGTTCAGTTATTTTCTTCCAAGACATAGGCTGCCTGTTCATTTTGTTGAGTCTTTCCTGTGTAGTACCTAAGATTTTTAGATTGATTAGTGTCTGTTTTGTTTGTTTTTTATGTTTTTGCTGTCTGAATTTTGACGTGAGACTTAAGAAATCGTTGCCAGGGTCAGGGAACATTTTCCCTACATTTACCTCTAAGAATCTCAACTTTTCAGGTTGAATTCATTTTTTTGTTTTTATTGGCTGAAAGTAAGGGTGAACCTATTCTTTTTCATGAGACTATGTGGTTTTTCAAGCACTTATGGAAGAAACTATCCTTTCCTCTGGTGTTTTCTTGGTGATTTTTTGAAAACTATTTGAACGTATATGTTCTCATTTATTCCTCAGTTCTCTGCATTGTTACATTAGCCTAAGTGTCCTTTTTTATGCCAGTACCATACTGTTTTGGTTACTGTAGTTTTGTAACAATTTGAAATTAGGAAATGGGATATCTTCGTATTTGTTCTTCTTTTTGAAGATTATTTTTCCAACTATACAATTCCTTGATATGTTTTTGTTGTAGAAAGCTATTTTATTGATGTGACTACAAGATCTGACCAGAATGATTTTAGGGGAGGAAAAGTTTATTTGGGGACTCATGGTTTCAGAGGTCTCAGTCCATTGACTGCTGTCTTTATTCCTCAGGTCTCCAGGAAGACAGAACAACATGGTGGAATAATGTGACAGAGGGAAACAGCTCATAGGATGATTGGGAAGTAGAGAGAGATTCCACTTTCCAGATATAAAATATATACCCCAAAGCCATGCCCTCAATTAACCACTTACTCCAGCCACACCCCACCTGTCTCCAGTTATCACTCAGTTAATCCCACCAGAAATTAATTAACTGATTAAGTTAAGGCTATCATAACCCAATCATTTGTCCTCCAAACCTTATGCATTGTCTCACACATGAACTTTTGAGGGATACCTCATATCCAAATGGTAACATTTTCAAAAGAATCAAAGTCAGCATACTTTGGAAATATATGCATATATATGTTTATTGCAGCAGAATTTACAGTAGCCAAGTTATAAAATCAGCCTATGTGTCTATTGACAGATGAATAAAGAAAATGTGATATATATACACAATGGATTTTTATTCAACTATAAAGAAAATAATGAAATCATGTCATTTGCACTAATATGTATGGAACTAGACAGCATCATGTTAACCCAAAAAAGCCAGGTACAGAAAGACAAGTATTAAATGTTTTCTCTCATATGTAGAGGCTATAGAAAAGAATATTAAAAATGATGTTATAAAAAATGGAGATCATTAGGGTAGATAAAGGAAGAGAATATGGGGAAAGGAGGTGGGGAGTGTAAGGAAAGGTATTGGGGAGTGAAATTGAACAAATTAATTCATATGCATATACTATTATGCCACAATGATACCTACTATTCTGCACAATCAATGCAAAACAATAAAAATTACTGTTGTCATAGGAATTTTTTTGTAGTTTCCTACAAATTTTAGGATAAATTTTTATTTCTATTCATGTAAAAACTGGCATTGGAATTTTGATAGAAATATAGAGTTGATTTGTATATTGTTTTGGATAATATGGATGTCTTAATTATATTAACTTTTCCAACCCATAATATAGGTTATTTTTCAATTTAACTGTGTTTTCATTTTGTCCAAAAAGACATAAAAATAGCTAACAGAGTATATTAAAAGTGCGCAACATCTTTTATCATGAGGGAAATGCAACTCAAAATAATAATGAGATATCACCTCACACCTTCTTAGAAAAAAAGAAACAAGATGTAACAATTATTTATGAAGGTGTGGAGGGAGGAGACCCCTTGGGCACTGTTGATGCTAATGTAGATTATTATAGTCTTTGTGGGAAACATTATGGAGGTTCCTTGTAAAATTAAAAGTCCAACTACCACAAAACCCTGAAATCCCACTTCTGGGAATTTATTCAGAAGATTTGAAGCAAACATAGAGGGCTGACTTCACAGACATATATGCCTTCCCATGTTCATTCCTATTCACAAAAGCCATGATATGAAAACAACTTAAATATCTATTAATGTATAAATGGATTCATATATTTATGTACATAAATTGCACACACATATACACACAGATATATATATAAATATAGTTTATATATAGTGTATGTATGTGTATATATATATATATATATATATATATATATATACTATTCAACTATGGAAAGACTGTTGAGCCAGATGTCATGGTGCACAAGAGTCTAAGGCAGGAAGATTACAAGTTCAACTTGGCGAGGTTCTAAGTAACTTAGTGAGAACATGTCTCAAATAAAAAATAATCAAACAAACAAACCAACAATAAATAAATAAATAAATAAAAAAGGAGAGACTCCTATTTGGGAAAACATGAATGAAACTGGAGAACATCATCTTAAAGTAAAATGAAACAGACACAGAAACAAAAATACTGGGCTATAGTCTTTTTAGTTAAAAAACGTTGGACACATAAAAATGGAGAGTGGAACACTGGTTACCAGAGGTAGGAGGGTAAATAGGAAAAAGTGGGTCATACAACATGAACTTGCATTTGTGAGGAATGAAGAAATTCAAGATAAAATGTAAAGCATGAAGACTATAGTTAATAACATTGAATTGCAAATTGAACATTTGTTAAGCAAGTAGATGGATTTTAGGTGTTTTCACCCCACATTCACATATGCACACACTATGGTAACTATGGAAGGTGAGGCATGAACTAATTTTGCTTAGTGTTGTAATTGTCTTGCTATGGATGATATATATATCTCAAAAAAGTGTGTTGTGCATCTAACTATAAACAATTAAAACTACATATTGAAAATCTATAATTTCCCAGAAAAATTTAATGTGCAAACCTATACACATAGAAACACACACACACACAGAATCAGTATTCTGTATCCGCAGGTCCTGCATCTGTTGATTCATCTGACCACAGAAACAAATTATTTGGACAAAAAAATTATAATAATGTGTCTGTATTGAACATGCACTGACATTTTTGCTATTGTCATTCCCAAGACAATACAGGAAAAAAGTATTTACATGGTATTAGGTGTGATAATTAGTGAGGAGATGATTAAAATATACTGGAAGGTTTGCATGGGTCATGAACACATCATGCTGTAAGAGGTTCTGCACTTGTGGAATTTGGTGTCTGAAAGGTCCTTTAATCAATCTCCCGCAGATATGAAGGGACAATAATATATATAGATTGGAGTTCACACTATGAAAAGGGATTATTACTTCAAATGAAAATAATCAAAAGCAAGGTCACATAGGGACACAGTAGAAGCAGCCAACCCCAGAGTGGTGAGTCAGGGAGAATGAGTAACATCTACATTGAGCTGTATATAATTGGGGTAATTTTCTGCCTAAAGAAAGGGGGATGTCAGATGATTATGGACACAGTTGATGTCTCCAATTCCAGAAATAGCATGGTGCACTAAAAATGAGAAAAGCTTTGTGTTACACATTATCATATGATGAGGAGGAGCAGAGAATTTGCATAAAGAATGCACCCAGGAAATATTTGTAGAAACGTGCAGATGACCTGTGTGAGTGCCTGTGTGGACACAGAATGACAAGTATTGGTGGAGAAAAACAAGTTTCCTTAAAGAAAGAGCTGGATGCTCAAATTCTCCTGCAGATGAAATGTCACTACCAGAATATCCCCATGATTTTCAGTTGCATCTACAGTTTGGCAAGTGTGAAGCTTCAAGCTTCTTTATAGCTGTTGTTAGAGTTGAAAGCTGTATTTAGAAAATGGACTTACAAGATTTTGAGCAACAGAGAAGATGTAAGAAGTTAAAATCACTTACCATTCCATCAATCAGAGTTACCTACACTTAGCATGTTAATAAATTTTTCCACTAATTATCTGTGCAATGAGGAAATGATCTTCATAATGTGGCTCACATCTACAAGTCTTATTCTTTAATTTTATCAAGGATTTCAAATCTTAAAGGGCCATGGTCTTTCAATTTGCATATTTGCCAATTTTATGTAATAACAGACTTAAATTAATTAGCATTAATTGGAGAGAGAAAGACACCAAGACAGAGACAGAGAATGAGAGACAGAAATTTTCAGGTATGTATTTGTGTCCTTATGATTTCTAATTTGGTGAAAGTATTTCAGCAAATTTCTTTCTGCCCCGAAGTTAGTACCTGAAGCAATTTTCTCAGATATCTTCTCCCAGAAATGAAGTTCCTCTGTAGGTTATGACTTAAGTATATGTCCATAAATGAGTACTAGGCCTGCTTTGGAACTAACAATGATAATTGGCAAAATAAAGACCACTTAACATGTCTGAATGAAATTATTCTAATTACATTTCTAGCTGTCTCTGCTCTGTCATTCATTCTCTTCAGCTCTGACACTATTGCAATTAGACTACACATTGTCTTCTTTCAACCTCAGCCAAAGTGAAAATGAAATTTCACAGGCAATAATATAGCATCTATGCCTTTTCTACTAAATAAAATTTAAAGGTGTAAAGTGTGTAAGAGTGGTATGTATCCTCAACTGACAAGTGTTGGCTGTTTGAATGTTTTTGTGGTTTCTTTCAGCATCCCAGGTGAAGTTCGGAATAGGAAGAAGGTAGACATATAAAACAAAATTTGCTTTGAAATCAAAAGATTTTTGGTGTAAATTAGTTGAAGCAGATTTGATGTAAATCAGATCCATATGTCATATTTAGCAACTTATCTGACTGTATAAGTGTTCTGCTTCCATATCTGTAAAATGGATTTGATAGTCCATATTAGAGAGGTGTTTCAAATAGTAAAAGGCATTAGGTGTAAAGCGTATAGTATATATTTAGAGCTCAAAAATACCAGTTTCTTTCCTTGTCCTTCAATTTGTGATCTTCAAAGCATATTTTTGAACCTCAAATTTTTATTATAATGTTTGATACATGGTTAATGCTCATTACAAAATTAAACTTAGAAATTTTAGTATAGATTCCTTTGTGAATACTGTATTATATACACATATGTATGCATATATATATATATGTACACATATATCAATTTATTAATGTGTAGATTCTTGGTCATAATTTAATTGATATTTCCTTAATAGTTGGTATTCCAAATTACAAAAATCAATGTGTGTTCTTACCTTCTAGCCTGAATGCCTGGTGGTCCTTGGTGACTTAGTGAAATGATGGCTCAGCAGCTCTACCTCCCAGCATCAACATTCCTAGACACTCTCACCCAGTCGTCTCAGCATGCTGACATCTCTCTTTTAAACTCTTACCTCACTGTGAAATAAAATTTTACTTTTCACAACTGAACCCACCGGTAGGCAATACTATTGTAACTCTATTCCCTGCAACTGGGATGGCCATCCATATCTTTGAACAGCTGAACAATCAACTTCAAGGTTTAGGAAAATTTAAGAACAGTTGACAAGAAGCAAGATAGAACTCTCAGCTAGAGATTGAGCCAGTCCACTTCTTTTCTTTGATCTTCTGATTGATCCCCTCATCTCTCACAGAGTTTTAACAAAACAAAAAGATGAGGCATATCTTAATTTATCTAAGTGAATAAATAACTTTGCAATATTCTACAGGTGACAAATTGCAATGACAATTCTATAATTCAAAGTATTACATTTCTTATTAAGGGTTATGGTAACCAAAGTAATATTTAGTTTATTAAATTATAAATAAGGTCTACAAGTCACATAAATTACAGAACTTACAGATTCTGAAACTTGTTTGAAGTTTTCCTGACAAAGCCAGTCATGCATAAATTTTATTTTTAAACTTTTCACCTAGCTTTTAACAAATCGCAGGATTATTTCCTTTCCTCAATTAGCAAGTTATCAGCCTGACACCTTAATGAAAACAAACAATAGTGTAAAAGAACCTGACTTGTTAGTCCTTCATGTATATTATCAACATCTGTTAATTACTAGCAGATGATTTCCATATCTACTGTTGTTAATGACAGTAAATCATGCTATAGTCTTCTCTAGCTCTACATTTATTAGTTTCTAATTATTGTCTAAGGAACTTAGGAGGAAAGTGATTAAGTTAGGAAAATTAGAAACAGTCACAGAAGACTTGGAGATTGAGGGGAAATTTGTAGTGCAGTGGGAGGCTATAGGAAGATCCACAAATTGAGGGTTTGATCAAAAGTAAGTGTACACAAAAGGAAAAAAAATATCAAGAGCAGAAATAGTATGGTGGTGGTAGATATTTCAATGATGTCACTGGTTATTAGAAAGAATTAAGCAATGCTTGTGGCTAACTGAATTTGGGACTGGTCGGGAAGTTTTTTGCCTAATTTTAAAATTTATAATTGATAAAATTAGATGGGTAGTAAAGTTTCTGCATCTTCTGTAGTACTCCATCTAATATTAGTTAGAATCAATAAAATTACATTGAATCATTTGTTACTGACTCATAAAATGTGAATGAAAACTAAGAGCTAAATAAAGCATAAGCATAACTATATTTTGCTTTAACTATTAACAATAATAAACTAGTTGAAATTGTAATAGGGAAACAGCACTTTAGTACAGAAATGCCCCTTGTATGATTCAGTTCAGGGTTAAAATACTTTTATTGCAATATACCACAGGGTTAATTGATAGTATAGTTAAAAGTTTTTCCTAGAGATTTAGTTGAGTTATGAAGTTAAGGGAATTAAAATTAAGGTTTGAGAGAACAGAACACTGGGGAGTCTTTCCAGAATATAGAGACTTTTGGTGAAGATTCAGAGGAATTGAGTAAATTAAAAGAATATTGAAAAAGATGATGAAAGAAAACTTTTCAATCTCAAAGTTTCAGATGGATAAAAAAAAGTACATTTGAGATTTTCTTGGCTCAAACCTTGATAAGTAGTAGGTGTTTCTGTGGAAACCTATTTACAGCAGTGGCACATATTTGAGAAAACAGAAATGAGATGTTCCTATTAGATCTATTTTCTTAGTATTGCTATAATAAAAAGTTACTGGTGATATATATAAAATATATGTATTTCACTCTTTAATTATATTTTAGCAGTTCATTTATAAAGACATAGTAAATATTATTTATTCATGCCACAAAAAGGGTTCATATGCTGCTAATTGGGAATCATGTTTATACATATAGTGAGTGGACTTTATACTTGATATCTGTTATTTTATTTATTTTTTGCTATGCTAGAAATTTAACCCAGGTCTAGCACATGTTAGGAAAAGCGCCTTACTCCCAGTACTTTATATATTCTATGTGCCCAGTACCTTCTATTTTATTTCGAGACAGCATTTTGCTAAGTTGCCCAAGCTGGCCTCAAACTTGAGATCCTCATACCTCAGCATCCCAAGTAACTGGGCTTATGGGTGTGTTATGTTTGTTTTTATTCATATGTAGTGAAAGAAACCAAATATGTATACAATTTAATGAATTTTGTTTGTTTCAGAGATGGGAATAGAATCCAGGACGTTGTGCATATCAGGCAAGTGTTCCACCACTGAACCATATCTCCAGGCTCAAATTGATTAATTTTGACAAATATAAATATATCTCCAAAAATACATAAAGTATCCTTTGTCTCAGAAATTCCCCTCCTACTTCATTCCAGTTAGTCTCTATCACCCAGAAATAAATACTCTTCTCATTTCTACTGGATATTGTCTACCCATCAACTTTACATAAATAGAATACTTCAGCGTAGGATCTTTTTATTTCAGTCTTTTATCTCTCAGCATAATGCTTTTGAGAGTAATCAAGGTTGTTGGAAAGGCAGTAGGATTATTCCATTGTATAATGGATAATGGTATGTTTATCCACTCACCTGTTGAGAATGTTCCCTTTCATTTCTAATTTTTTATTATGAATAGGCATTGAACTTTTCAAGTGATTCTATTGGATCTATTGAGATGAACAAAGTTATTTCTCTACCCTAAATAAAGTGAATTTCATTGAATTGCGAATGAAGCCTAGGCTTTCTGGTATAAATCAGACTTGATCACACTTTATTATATGTTTTTATATAGTGTTGAGACCTACCAAGTACATATGAAGAAACACTATCTAGTTCTACCTCAACTATTCCATTAGTTTTTACAAAGAGAACACAATTCTGATATAAAAACTAAGCAAAATGATTATAATCAAAGAAACCACATATGGGATAGCCTCTTTAAACACAAAGGCAAACATTCTTATTGGTTTTTATAGCATATGCTGCATAATAATATCATGACCAAGTGCTGTTTTTTCAAAGACTGCAAGATTGGTTTTTCATGAGGGGAAATTAATCAGCAACAACCATTTCACCATAGGTGACAAACTGAATAACTTCCCACTAAAATATCCATGCCCGAATAATTAGAATCTATGAATATGTTAATTAATATGGGGAAAGCGGAGACTTTACTATAAAATTGATGTGTCCAGTAATACAGCTTAAGAAATACTACATGAACATTCTCTTGAAGATGGAGGGAGGGCCCTTGAGTCAACATTGACCCTGGAAGGTGGGGCATGAAAACACTTTCGGTCTCAGAGCCTCAGGAAGGACCAAGCACTGCTGACATGTTGACTTCAATTCATTGAGGTCTATTTCAGACTTCTGGCATCTAGGAAAATGAGAAAACAAATAATGTGTTGTTTTAAGCCATAACATTTGTGGTAATTTGTTACAATAATGGGAAACTAACGCACCATGGTAATGAAGTGAAAAACAACAGATGACTTTTATCTGAAAAGATGCAGAAAAGTATTGTGTAAATGGGGGAATGAAACCAAAGCAGCTAAAATCACGCCTCACTGAATACCCCTCATTCCATTTCTGGAACGTGCCAAAGGTGTCTAACTTAGCATCTGTATTCTAAGGTATATTAAAGGTTCTATTTTCCTGTTTAGGTCAGGAAAGTAGAATGCATGTGGTTGGAAAACCAAAAAAAACATTAATTGCAAATAATGATTGTCTATCTAAAAATAAATCATGTGTAGTCTTTAATGAGTTACAATGAGTTACTAGAATTGTTGCATTGATTTAGTAAGGCAAATACAAAATATAAGGTTTTTATGAAAATACCAATTGTGTTTATATGTATTAGTAATAAGCAATTATAAGTTGAACATTTAGATTTGGTGATTTTGTTTTATGTATGTCATACAGAAAGAAGCTGATTAAAAATTAGCCAAATCCTTCTTAGCCAAAAGCAAAAACTATTTCTCTCATTACATAAAATACGTTTTCTACACATAATATATGCAGATGCAAATGAGATAATATTGTAGTATAATTTTACAAAAGTTACTATTGATTAGACTGCATTCAATTTGAATGAATATAGTTCTTTTACTATTTATGTATATATTCATGCACAACTATTGTTTAATCAGTACATTATTGTTGAGTATCTAATACATTTTTGCATTATTTTACCATAATAAATCTGAGAACTATATTCTTGGAATTAAACTTTAGCACGTTCATTATAAATTAGTTAAGATATATTTCTAATAGAATTTTATAATAAAAAACCACAAGACTTAAATCCATAATTTAAATATCTTTTGATAAGATTTTATCAAGTTATTTTTCCAGCACTTATCATTTAGCTATGTATTCATTGGAATTTATGTATTCATCTGTTTACTTATTCACTTACAAAAGGATAAGCAAATGATTTACTTTTTTGTTATGATGAGGGTTTAAGTTGTCATTACTCCATTTATTTAGAGCATGACCTTCATGTTCCTGACTTATAATAATATTAATGCTTTGGAAAAGCTCAAATTTATTATGTTCAGTGAATATTTTGACTTTTAGTAATCCTAGTTTGTTTGTTTTCATTTTGTATGATAACATTTTTAAATTATAGAAGATTTACTTCTCTTTTATTCCTTTCTGTGTAGTAGCCTACTTTAAATATTTACTTTATGCATTTTAGCTTGACTAAAGATGACAAGTGGGGGGAGGATGGGAAGATAAGGGAGCCCTTGGACCCTGCTGTTGGGAACATGATCCAACAATCCCACTGCTGCATACATAACAAGAAGGAAAGGAAATCCATATGCCAAAGAGACACATGCATGCCCTTGTTGACTGCAGCACTATTCTTTATAATTCTTACCATTTCTTCAGTCCTGTGTTAAATAACAAACATATTGACTTATGCCCCAAAGCATCTTTATGCTTTTATTTTTTAAATTTGTATATTTTAAATTGATTTTGGTGATGTAAGATTCTACACTTTAATATTTCAAAAAAAAAATAACTTTTATTACCTAAACCAACCCACCCATCCATATCAACTAAAATTTTATTTTACATTAAAAAGATATTCTCTATACTTATTCATCTCTTCCTTTCATCTGATGATCTTCTCTGGTGCCAACAGCACAAAATTTTAGCTTTTTGATTTTCTATTTTAGTATCTTAGGGTAACTCTACTGGTATTTCCCTCACTCAAATATACACTCATGCTTCCCTATTAATTTAAGAATTGCATTAATTCCAAACTACCTAACTTGGAATAGCAACTAAAATAGTCTTACAAATAATTCAGAAGATATTAACATCTGATATGCTTATTGAATTTTTCCTCCCAAGAATGAAATATTTGGTTCAATATAGACATCCTGTATTTATGCTCCAATAGACTATAGTCTTTTCCTTCTCATTCCACTCTTTTAAGGTGCATTTCTATTCACTATTTATTTGATATACAAATTCGATATTGTAAAGAGAGTTTTCATCTTGTACATATATTTTAATGGAAAAACCTTATGCAAAAAAAATTTTATTTAATCTGTTATCTCTAGAGTTATATTTTTATATACAAGGCATACTCTAACCTCAAGAACAAATCATTTTCTTTGGAGTATATAGAAGGATACAATTTTGATCAGCATATACTATTCAAATTTCTTCTAATGTTAGGGAGTAATAACTAACCATTCAAATTCCAGTCTGAAGCTTATACACCACATCATAAATTTGTGTCATTTTCTGATTTCTGAACTCAGTTGATCATGGGTAAGATTCTTGGAATCATTCTGACCTGCAAAGAAACCAATAAACCTAGGATCTAAAGGCAATCTTCCAAAACCAAAATTTCAATTTGATTGCCCTGGTTGAATAGTAATAAACAATCACTTTAATCGAATTCTATTTGTTAATCAATTCAAAAAGTTAAATAAGAATATTGATAAAAATTCAACTACAGAATGAAACTAAACTCCTCTCATCAGTTATAAATTTCAACTCCAAATGGATGAAAGACTTAAATATAAGCCCTGAAACTATAAAGTTACTAGAAGAACACATTGAGGAAATGTTTCAGGACACTGGAATAGGCAAGAGTTTTTTGGGTAAGTCAAAAACACAAGGAATAAAAGAAATAAGGGACAAATGAAATTATGTAAAACTGAAAAACTCACTCATAGCAAAAAAAATTTTTAATAGCTTTGCAAATTTCTGATATTTTCTGAAAAGTATTTTACTTTTTAAATGTATTTTCAGTTAATCAAAACTCATAAAAATAATTATATTGTGTTTGCAAGAACAGAAGTATGCATTTATGATATACTTTCAAAGGTGTCTGAGAGAAGACCCAAATAATTACCAGTTTCACAAAAAACAAGGCTGATATTTACACATACATATTAGTAATCAATTAGAATTTGTATAAAGAAAAAAACTAGAATCAACATTTTTAAGAGATGATATATTGTGACTAGGAAGATAATAAAATAATAATTGCATTAGTGCTTTAAATATATTCCATACCCTGTGATAACACTTTCAGAAATTATCCTATTTTAGTATAGGACAATGAAATTACTATAGCTTACCACCAATAGCCAGAGTGTCCTGCAGTCCCTAGAAACAGAAAAGAAGAATGTGAAAAAGACTTAACGAAGATCATCAGTACCCCAGACCCAATTTCTCTATATAAAACTCCTTACTGCTACCAATGAGGTAATTTTCTAATCTATTAAATGTAAATCAATGTCTTATACTATTTGAAAATAGTTTATAATCATATCAGACCATTATCACTCAGAATAGTTTTTAAATTAAGAATTTTAAGAATGCTCCAAATTTATTAAAGTAAAACAATCCTTTTTTTAAAATTAATTTCAAGTAATATAATATTAAAGAAAAGGGAAAAAAGAACACAGAAGGTGAATTCATGCTTTAGTTCTGTATTCTGCATTAAATATCCCAATGCCAATGTTGGTCTAAATGTGATTTTGCTTTGTTACATTATACTTAAGCCATTATGCTTTTTATTTCTCATTCAGGGATATGGACCATGTTATGTTTATGCTAGATATTACAACTTAGATTTCCCTTAACCAAATCAGAGGTGTGACTTTTTGCATTTAATAACATCTGGGATTTGTATTATGGAAAGTACTACAATATTTTGGCCACAAATATGTATATCTCTGCATACATTAGCATTTTTTACTTTAATATTTTATTGCCCTTTGAAGAAAATGTTGGAACTATAAAATTTGGAGAAAATATAACTATTTGTCTAACATAAATTCTGTTGTTATGTGAATTATATTATACCACAGATAAAGAAATTTATCTGGTAAAACACAGGAAATACATAAGTAAATTCAAGGAGACTAGCAAGTTCATCTTCAATTACAGTTTTTGACAGGGAAATATTTCCTCTATATAACAAAACCATTCATTCAGAAAAACGAATGAATAAATAAAGAAGATTATAACATTAAATTTCTTAATCTATGAAAAATATTGATAGAGGATATTTTCTTTCCCTGCTCCTTTGGAACATTCTTATGATTCTAACACTATTTAATATGTATTTGAGGACAAAATTGATCCACAAATTAAGTGTCTTAAAAGAAAGTTAAGATGAATATGCCACAGGGCGTTTCACCTTTACATCTATCTATAAAACATCAATTAAAAACACAAATAAATAAAAGGAAGACCAGTAGAGTACAGGAAAACAAAACAAAACAAAACAGGAGAGGGAGCAGGGGAGGGAGAAAGGGAGATACAGAGGAAATACTGGTGAATGAAATTATATTCCATACATGTATAACTGTGTTAAAATGAACCCACCATCATGTATAATTATAATGTGCTAATGAAAACATTAAAATGGGAAAACACTTTTGATAACTAAAATAATTATATCAAAGCACACTCTTTATTTGTAGGGATGTCTGGGGGACTTGGATCCTCCAGCAGAAGATGGAATGTCCCGTGCCACTTTCCATATTACCTATAAACAAATAATCCTGTGTCAGTGCTGGGAGATAATTTTGCATGTCTCTGGAACATTTAGAATTGTAGGAATAATAGTCTTAAAGGTTAGAGACAGTTTATCTGTGTAGGTCAACGATCACAATTATTTATATTCTGTATGTGAACAATTCTCTCTCCTCTTCTTTGTGTGGGCAAATTTGTCAGCTGTCCCTAATAAGATTAGGGCTATCCCTTAGCTGAGAGTTGCTCAACAGCTACATAGATCAACATGAACTTTTCACCGACTTAGACTTTTTCCCTATGAGGTATGGGTACGAAGAATCAAATGTGAACTGGAAGCTCATATGCTCTTCTGAGTCATGAGCAAGACTCTATCTAAATCCATTTGGGTTTGTTAGTTTTCCTTATCAGTAATTTCACATCTCCTATAGCACTCACCCACGTTGTAAATATTGGGTGTCTGTATGTGTGTGTTTGTGTGTACATATATAGGTATACATATATAATATATATACATACATATGTACACTTTTAAAAATTAAGATCACCTTTTAAAGATTCACAAAGAAGAAATCCAAAATACTAACATTAAAACAACTTGAAATACCATAGATTAATTTTTTTAAATTATTTTATTGTAAACAAATGGGATACATGTTGTTTCTCTGTTTGTACATGGCGTAAAGGCATACCATTTATGTAATCATAAATTTACATAGAGTAATGCTGTTTGATATATTTTGTTATTTTTTCCCTTCCCCCCCACCCCTCCCACCCCTCTTTTCCCTGTATACAGTCCTTCCTTCCTCCATTCTTGCCCCCCTCCCTAACCCTAACTCTAACCCTAACACTAACCCCTCCCACCCCCCATTATGTGTCATCATCCACTTATTAGCGATATCATTAGTCCTTTGTTTTTTTGAGATTGGCTTATCTCACTTAGCATGATATTCTCCAATTTCATCCATTTGCCTGCAAATGCCATAATTTTATCATTCTTTATGGCTGAGTAATATTCCATTGTATATATATACCACAGTTTCTTTATCCATTCATCAATTGAAGGACATCTAGGTTGGTTCCACAATCTGGCTATTGTGAACTGAGCAGCTATGAACATTGATGTGGCTGTATCTCTGTAATATGCTGATTTTAAGTCCTTTGGGTATAGGCCAAGGAGTGGGATAGCTGGGTCAAATGGTGGTTCCATTCCAAGTTTTCTAAGGAGTCTCCACACTGCTTTCCAGAGTGGTTGCACTAATTTGCAGCCCCACCAGCAATGTAAGAGTGTACCTTTCTCCCCACATCCTCGCCAACACCTGTTGTTGCTTGTATTCTTGATAATTGCCATTCTAATTGGGGTGAGATGGAATCTTAGGGTGGTTTTGATTTGCATTTCTCTTATTACTAGAAATGTTGAACATTTTTCCATATGTTTATTGATTGCTTGTAGATCTTCTTCTGTGAAGTGTCTATTCATTTCCTTAGCCCATTTGTTGATTGGATTATTTGCATTCTTGGTATAGAGTTTTATGAATTCTTTATAGATTCTGGAGATTAGTGCTCTATCTGAAGTATGATTGGCAAAGATTTTCTCCCACTCTGTAGGCTCTTTCTTTGCATTGCTGATAGTTTCCTTTGCTGAGAGAAAGCTTTTTAGTTTGAATCTATCCCAGTTATTGATTCTTGCTTTTATTTCTTGTGCTATGGGAGTTCTGTTGAGGAAGTCCGGTCCTAAGCCGACATGTTGAAGCTCTGGACCTACTTTTTCTTCTATAAGATGCAGGGTCTCTGGTCTGATTCCGAGGTCCTTAATCCATTTTGATTTTAGTTTCGTGCATGGTGAGAGATATGGGTTTAGTTTCATTCTGTTGCATATGGATTTCCAATTCTCCCAGAACCATTTGTTGAAGAGGCTATCTTTTCTCCATTGCATATTTTTGGCCCCTTTGTCTAGTATGAGAAAATTGTATTTATTTGGGTTTGTGTCTGTGTCCTCTATTCTGTACCATTGATCCACCTTTGTATTTTGGTACCAATACCATGCCGTTTTTGTTACTATTGCTTTGTAGTAGAGTTGAAGATCTGGTAATGCGATACCCTCTGCTTCACTCTTTCTACTAAGGATTGCTTTAGATATTCTGGGTTTTTTATTCTTCCAGATGAATTTCATAATTTCTTGCTCTATCTGTAAGGTACATCATTGGGATTTTAATTGGAATTGCAATGAATCTGTATAGCATTTTAGGTAGTATGGCCATTTTGACAATATTAATTCTTCCTATCCAAGAACATGGGAGATCTTTCCATCTTCTGAGGTTTTCTTTAATTTCTTTCTTTAGTGTTCTGTAGTTCTCACTGTAGAGGTCTTTCACCTCTTTTGTGAGATTGATTCCCAAGTATTTTATTTTTTTAGATTCTATTGTGAATGGGGTAGTTTTCCTAATTTCTCTTTCTGAAGATTCATCACTTATGTATAAAAATGCCTTAGATTTATGGGCATTGATCTTATATCCCGCTACTTTACTGAATTCACTTATGAGATCTAAAAGTTTTCTGGTGGAATTTCCTGGTTCCTCTAAGTATATAATCATATCATCAGCAAACAGGGATAGTTTGAGTTCTTCTTTTCCTATTTGTATCCCTTTAATTTCTTTGGTCTGTCTAATTGCTCTGGCTACAGTTTCAAGGACGATATTGAAAAGAAGTGGTGAAAGAGGGCATCCCTGCCTGTTCCAGTTTTAAGGGGAATGCTTTCAGTTTTTCACCATTTAGAATGATATTGGCCATGGGCTTAGCATAGATGGCCTTTACAATGTTAAGGAATGTTCCCACTATCCTTATTTTTTCTAGTGTTTTGAGCATGAAGGGGTGCTGTATTTTATCAAATGCTTTTTCTGCATCTATTGAAATAATCATGTGATTCTTGACTTTAAGTCTATTGATATGGTGAATTACTTTTATTGATTTCCTGATGTTGAACCAACCTTGCATCCCTGGGATGAAACCCACTTGATCATGGTGCACTATCTTTTTAATATGTTTTTGTATGCGATTTGCTAAAATTTTGTTGAGAATTTTGCGTTGATGTTCATTAAGGATATTGGTCTGAAATTTTCTTTCCTCGATGTGTCTCTGTCTGGTTTAGGTATCAGGGTGATATTGGCTTCATAGAACAAGTTTGGGAGGGTTCCCTCCTCTTCTATTTTATGGAATACTTTGAGAAGTATTGGAATGAGCTCTTCTTTAAAGGTTTTATAGAACTCGGCTGAGAACCCATCTGGTCCTGGACTTTTCTTTGTTGGTAGGCTTTTGATGACTTCATCTATTTCATTACTTGAAATTGGTCTATTTAAATTGTGTATGTCCTCCTCGTTCAGCTTAGGCAATTCATATGTCTCTAGAAACCTGTTCATGTCTTCGAAATTTTCTATTTTGTTGGAGTATAGATTTTCAAAATAGCTTCTAATTATGTTTTGTATTTCAGTCGTGTCTGTTGTGATATTTCCTTGTTCATTCTGAATTTTAGTAATTTGGGTTTTCTCCCTTTTTCTCTTTGTTAGTGTGGCTAAGGGTTTATCAATTTTGTTTATTTTTTCGAAGAACCAACTATTTATTTCGTCAATTTTTTGTATTGTTTCTTTTGTTTCAATTTCGTTGATTTCAGCTCTGAGTTTAACTATTTCCTGTCTTCTACTACTTTTGGTGTTGGTCTGTTCTTCTTTTTCTAGGGCTTTGAGCTGTAGTGTTAGGTTGTTTATTTGTTGAGTTTTACTTCTTTTATTAAATGCGCTCCATGAAATAAATTTTCCTCTATGAATGGTATGATGTTTCTTTGTTCTCATTTACCTCTAAGAATTTTTTAATTTCCTTCCTAATATCTTCTGTTATCCATTCATCATATAATAGCATATTGTTTAATCTCCAGGTGTTGGAGTAGTTCCTGTTTTTTACTCTTTCATTTATTTCTAACTTCAATCCATTATGATCTGATAGAATACAAGGTAGTGTCTCTATCTTCTTGTATTTGCTAACAGTAGCTTTGTGGCATAATATATGGTCTATTTTAGAGAAGGATCCATGTGCTGCTGAGATGAAAGTGTATTCACTCTTGGTTGGATGGTTTATTCTATAAATGTCTGTTAAGTCTAAATTCTTGATTGTGTTATTGAGATCTATGGTTTCTTTGTTCAATTTTTGTTTGGAAGATCTGTCCAGTGGTGAGAGAGGCGTGTTAAAATCACCTAGTATTATTGTGTTACGGTCTATTTGGTTTCTAAAATTGAGAAGGATTTGTTTGACATACATGGATGAGCCACTGTTTTGGGCATAGATGTTTATGATTGTTATATCTTGCTGATTTATGCTTCCCTTAAGCAGTATGAAATGTCCTTCTTTATCCCTTTTGACTAACTTTGGCTTGAAGTCCACATTATCTGAAATGAGGATGGATACTCCAGCTTTTTTGCTGAGTCCATGTGCATGGTATGTTTTTCCCATCCTTTCACCTTTAGTCTATGGGTATCTCTTTCTATGAGATGAGTCTCTTGCAGGCAACATATTGTTGGGTCTTTCTTTTTAAACCAATCTGCCAGTCTATGTCTTTTGATTGATGAATTCAGGCCATTAACATTCAGGGTTATTATTGAGATATGATTTGTATTCCTGGTCATTTGGTTCATTTTTATAATTTTATTTATTTATTTATTTTTTGACACAACTTGGTTCCTCCTTTATTTGACAGTTCCTTTAGGATAATTCCTCCCTTTGCTGATTTGCTTCTTTGTGTTTTATCTCTTCCTCATGGAATATTTTGCTGAGAATGTTCTGTAATGCTGGCTTTCTTTTTGTAAATTCTTTTAGTTTTTGTTTATCATGGAATGATTTTATTTCATCATCAAATTTGAAGGTAAGTTTTGCTGGGTATAAGATTCTTGGTTGGCATCCATTTTCTTTCAGAGCTTGAAAAATGTTGTTCCAGGCCCTTCTAGCTTTTAGGGTCTGGATTTAAAAATCTGTTGATATCTGTATTGGTTTCCCCCTGAATGTAATTTGGTTCTTTTCTCTCACAATCTTTAAAATTCTGTCTTTATTTTGTATGTTAGGTATTTTCATTATAATGTGCCTTGGTGTGGGTCTGTTGAAATTTTGTGTATTTGGAGTCCTATAAGCCTCTTGAACTTGATTTTCCATTTCATTCTTCAGATTTGGGAAATTTTCTGATATTATTTCATTGAATAGAATGTTCATTCCTTTGGTTTGTTTCTCTAAGCCTTCCTCAATCCCAATAATTCTCAAACTTGACCTTTTCATGATATCCCATAGTTCTTGGAGATTCTGTTCATGATTTCTTACCATCTTCTCTGTTTGTTCAACTTTGTTTTCAAGGTTAAATATTTTGTCTTCAATATCTGAGGTTCTGTCTTCCAGATGTTCTATCCTATTGTTTGTGTTTTCTATGGAGTTCTTAATTTGATTTATTGTTTCCTTCATTTCAAGGATTTCTGTTTGATTTTTTTTCAATATCTCTAACTCTTTATTGAAATGATATTTTGCTTCCTGTATTTGCTCTTTTAACTGTCGATTGGTGCTATCATTCAATGCCTGCATTTGCTCTTTCATCTCATCATTCAATGCCTGCATTTGCTCTTTCATCTCATCGTTTGCTTCCCTGATCATTTTAATTATGTACATTCTGAACTCCCTTTCTGTCATTTCTTCTGCCATGCTGTCGTTGGATTTTATTGATGTAACATCTAGATTTGTTTGGGGCATTTTCTTCCCTTGTTTTCTCATATTGTTCAGGAATCAGTGGGTCCTTAAGATATTGCAGATTTCCTCTATTGACTTATAATGTCCCTGAAGATTCCTAATATATCCCCTCTTATCTTCAGTAGCCTGCAGTCTTGGAGGAAGTTGATAATGGGATGCTCCTCAAGGAAGCTGCCTCTCTAGGGATGGTGACCCTCAGGTGGGTTATATTCCCAGATAGTGGGCAGAGGTGCCTCCACTTGTTGACCAATGGTCATCCAAAGAGGAACTAGGCTGCAGGCTGAGGCAAGGCCTGTTTGTGCCTGTGTCTCTGGTTTTACCTTCCTTGAGGGAAAACCTCACCCGGCAGGGAAGTCTCACCCAGTGGGGAAGTCTCGCTGGTCAGTTCCCTTCCTAGAGGTTCCCCTCAATCTACAACTACCACCTGGGCTGGGCTGTCTTCCTCTACAACGTTCCCAGGGGCCTGGACCTACCTCCTGGGCCTGGGAGCCTCACTCTTCGCAGATGAGTCTCCTTAGGTTGCCCCTCTTCAGAGAATCTGCCCGCAGTCCTGGAAACTTCACCTCGCCCCTAGGCGTGTCTCTGTGCAACTCTTCCAGCAAGAAGCCGGTCCTAGGACCCTGCTCTGCACCTAATCACCTGGCTATGCAGCCCCTCCTCTGAGCCGCCACCTGGAGCCCCATACAATAGCTCCGAGACCCAGAGACCCACCACACACCTCCTCCTCTGGACAGCCGCCTGGTTTCTGACGCAGTCACTAGGAGTTCAAGCAACTCACTTCTCGTCTCCTCCTCCCACCAACCGCCCGTAGCCCTAGACAGTCACTCTGAGTCCAAGTGACCCACCCTGTTCCTCCTCCTACTTGGGGAAGCCCCCCGGGTGTTCAGGAGTGGTCGCTTTGAGTCCAAACAACTCACCACTCGCCTCCTCCTCTGCCAACTGCCTGTGGCTCTGATGCAGTCACTCCTAGAGCAAGCGACCCACCGCGCTTCTCCTCTTCCTCTGGGCAACCCCCCGGTTTTCGGAAGCGGTCGTTCTGAGTTCAAACAGCTCGCCACGCAGCTCCTCCTCTGGCAACCGCCTGTGGCTCTGATGCAGTCACCCCTAGATCAAGCGACCCGCCGTGCTTCTCCTCTTCCTCCGGGCAACCCCCCGGTGTTCAGTAGCACTCGCTCTGAGTCTAAACAGCTTGCCACGCAGCTCCTCCTCAGGCAGCTGCCCGGAGCCCCAGTGGTTGCTCCGAATCCAAGTGCTGTGCTGAGCCGCCTCCTCTACAATGATCCCAGTTGTCCATGTTTACCGCTCCTGCAAAGGGCCTGAATCTACTTTTAAATGAAGCCTCTTATGAAGTAGTCAGCAATAAGTGTTTGTTGATCAGATGATACATAACTGGTCTAATGAGACCCTTCCCCAGGCAGTTAAGAGGTGGTGGCGTTGACCAGGAACTCAACTAGAAGTCCATAGATTAAATTTCAAAACAACAATCAAACATAAATAGTTGTACTATATGAAAAGGTAATAACTCAAAAATCCATGCTCTTGAAATCATAAAAGCAAGTGTATTACATAACCACCAAAACGTCTAAACAACTCTCACTTAGAGGAAGTGTTAGCAGTGGATGTGACAAATATTTTTACTTTTCCTTGAACAGAAACCAGGGGAAAAGCATCGTTTAGTAAATAAAATTCTCCTAAAAACATGATATAACAATTCTTAAAATAATGCAGACCTTAAAGTATTTAAATGTGAAAGAGTTCTTGATTACAGATTCATTTTGGCAGAATGTAGTCTCTAGGCCCTTATGGTAAAAAAATAAAATAAAATCTCAAATCTATTGAATTTATGTGTTGGTCCTTAGAAATTGTCATTAACACCATTATGGAGTGTATAAGGTAGAAGACATTTCTTAAATGAAATATTTGCTTTTATAATTCACTTTTGTGGAAGTATAACTGACAAAAAATTAAATGTACTTAAGGTGTGCAATGTGGACATTTGAAATAAAGATATACTGTGAAATGACTACACATTGAAGTTAATGAACATGCATCATACCTCACAATTACTGTTTTGTGTGTATTCATGTGAGGAGAATATATTATTCTTAAGTGTTAGAAAATTAAAAGTATACAATATGGTAGCATTAACTCAAGTTGCTAGGCTGTACATTAGCTCTCCATAATTTATCAATATTAAAACCAAGTTGTACTTTTTGACTATCATCTCCTCATACCCCACCACTACCAACAGCCCCAGACAACCACCTTTCCCACTCTGCTTTTATGGTCCAACTTCTATATATTTCATATAGATGAGAGATCATACAGTATTTGTGATCCTGTGACTGGCTTATATCACTTAGCATAATATCCTCCATGTTGACCCATGTCACAAATGGCAGATTACCTTCTTAATATGACTGTATAATATTGTCAAAGGTTTATATATATATATATATATATATATATATATATATATATATATATAAGTATATATTTAGCTATTGTGAATATTATTGTGAATATTGCTTCAATTAAACTGGGGGTTAGTAAAGCAGATTAACTGTATACTGGTTAACAACTTGAATGTGGTGAAACAGAGCATACACCCAGACACACTGTGAGTTATGTGAAGCACATTTATTACTCACAAAAAGATAGCAAGGAATAACAGAAAGCAAGGATTCAGTGTGAGTTAGTGTCTCACTAGCAATATAGTTGATGGACCCACCAAATTCACTTTATTTGGGGTTTTATAATCCAAGACAATGTAAACATCTTGTCTAAAGCATTGAATAACATCTGTTCCTACAAAGGGGAAAAGGAGAGATCTGGGGTATTCTTGTCTTTCCTTTCCTACCTCAGAGTTGCATATCCAAAACATTTTGAAAGTTGGGGAGGACTGTGTTGGTACAAGTCAATGAACAAGTTTCCCCCACAGGATATAGATAACTCTCTAAGATACAGATTTCATTTTCTTTGTGTTTTTACCCAGAAATCTTGTATCTAGATCAAATGAAAGCTCTACTTATAATTTATGTTGAGGAATCTCCAAAATTTTAGCCCAAGGGTTGTACCACTTTAAATTTCCTCCAAAAGTAAAAGTGCCCCTTTTTCTACACAGTCTCACTCACATTTACTTCTTGTCTTTTTACATTAAAAAATTACAATTGATACATGGATATAATGTGTCATGATCAAATTTGAATATTTAGCACATTCATCACTTTAGACATTTATCACTACCTTGTGATAAGAATGTTCAAAATGTTCTTCTACCCAAGCAATTTTGAAATATATAACATTTTTATTAAATTCATTTTTCACATATATATAAGATCATAAAGAATACCCATAATTGCAGGACACAATGTGATGCTTTGATATATGTATACATTTTGAAAAGTTTAAATCAGGTTAAATATATCTCTATTCTCGAAGATAATTTCTTTATGGTGAAAACATTCAAAATCCTTTTTCTAATTTTTTATTGATTTTCTTTTTAAAGAATTGGTTCCTTAAGTGATTCTTATGTTTTAAAGATTTTTTTGTCTTGATTTACTAGTTTCTAGAGGTATTTCTGATCTTTCTACTTTTTTGATGGGGTTTTGATTGCTGTAAACTCCCCCCCTTAGCCCTGTCTTTGCTGTATTCCACAGGTTTGGTATGTTATTTCTTCACTCGCTAATTATTTTAGCTCTAAATATCTAAACCATAACATTTATCCTCTGGCTCTCAAAAAAGCATGCCCATCTCACAATGCAAAATATACTTACTCCATTTTCAAGAGTCCCTATAGTCATTTTTTTCTTTTCTGGAGTACCAGAGATTGAACTTAGGGGCATTCAGCCACTGAGCCACTTCCCCAGCCCTTTTGTATTTTCTTTAGAGGCAGGATCTCACTGAGTTGCTTAGTGCCTAGCTGTTGCTAAGGCTGACTTTGATCTCACAATCCTCCTTCTTCAGCCTCCCAAGCTGGCTGCTGGGATTATAGGCATGAGCCACTCTGCCCAGTTAGAGTACCATAGTCAGTCTTTTTTTTTTTTTTTTTTTTTTTTTTTTGCGGTGCTGGGGATTGAACCCAGGGCCTTGCACTTGCAAGGCAAGCACTCTACCAGCTGAGCTATCTCCCCAGCCCTATAGTCAGTCTTAACAGTTCTAGCATTACCCAAAATCCAAGTCCAAAAATCTCATCTGAGACTCAGGGCAAGCTTATGGATATTTTCCTTGGTAAATATGAAAAACACCTCAAATATATCCAATGTATATATTGGCACAGAGCAAAACATTTCTATTCCACAAAGGAGAAATAGGGGCATGGAAGGAAGGAAAGGAACAAAGCAAGACTGAAATTTAGTTGGGTAAGCAGGTCCTGTAGTTCCATTTTCAGCATCTGGGGAACATGACATTGTGATACTCTCCCCAAAGCCTTATGTAACTCATGCCCTATGGTCTTGCTGGTCACAGTTCACGTGGTCTCACCCTGGACTTGTCTCTGCTCAACTACTACAGCTTTCCTTAGTAGATGTTCCATGTTCCTTGGATCTCATAATCTCTGGGGTCTCCAGGGAAGCTTTGGATTCCTTCTCACATGGTTACGTATTACACCTCAGAGCAGCCCACAAGAATTCTGACCCTGCTACATTTTGTCTGGTCTCCTAGGCTTTCCTTTGAAATCTTGGCAAAAGTTTCCATGAGCCCCCAACTTCAACATCTTACACTTTGGCACAACCATCGCCACATGGTGGATGGCAAGACTTTCCACCATCTAGAGCATAGCTAAGCCTCCTGAGACCAAGACTGAAGCAGCTTCTGAGTGCCTGGGTGGCCAAGCATGGTGAAACAACTCTGTAGTCCCCCTTGTGTGATTAGGGTACCCGTGGTCTTTTCCTTTTACATCTCGAGTCTGAGGTGTGTGTGGTCTTGCCAGTTCTTGAGACGTCCTCAAGTCATCTTTTTTTTTTTTTTCCTCTGAAAAGTACTTAGCATCTGTTTAGAGGCAGTAATCTTTTGAACAGCCACACCCTCCTCAGTCCATTTTACTCATGATTTTCTGGTCAAACTGCAAGTTTTTCACATATTTCTGCTCTTGACTTTCACTGTAAATTTAGCTAAAAGCCACCAGTGATATCCATATCATCCTCTGAATGCTGTTGTCTTGAAATTTCCTCTGTTAATTAATAATTACCTTTAAATTCAGCATCACAGAAAGTCTCAGATCATGGGCAAAATCGTAGAATATTTATTTGTCAGAATGCAACATGAATGGTCTCTGAAACAATTTCCAAAAGATTCTTTCTCCGAAACCTCATGAGTTCAATTTTTGCCATTCACAGTCTTAACGGACATTCTGGTCTTCTGAGCACCCACCAGAATTTCCCAATAAGCTCTGATTATAACATTCTAAATCTTTTCCAGTTTGCATCTCTCAACTTTTCAAAATTCCTCCCCTGCATAACAGGTTTAAACACTTCTGAATCACATGGTCAGGTTAGTCACAAAAACAGGCTCATTCCCAGTGTCAATTTCTGTACTGGGAATTTTAGAAACAGAAATTCCTTCTCTGTGACCACATTCCCTGACAAGAACAATCAAAATGATGAAAACTTTATGTTGGCTTAGGGTTTCAAAGTTTCCATCCATGGTCAGTTGATTCCATAGCTCTGGGCCCAACTGAAACAGAATATTAGGACAGACCAGTGTGGCAAAGCAAAGCAGTTCACAATGTGACAACTAACAAGCACACAGAGAGAGCGCTGCTCATCCAGGGCAAAATATAAACAGAAAAGTCATGTCCCCGTTGACTTACTTCCTCCAGTCACACCGTACCTTCCCACAGTTACTGTTCAGTTAATCCATCAATATTCACCATTTTACACACAATAACATCCTTCTATTTCTTGTTTGTTGAACATTGGTAATACTTCATTGGAAAGTATCTTTAATTTTGAATTGTTCATAAATTCGATATTTAAAAAACCTCAAAAATATTTTAAATAATTTAAAAGGTGACTATTATTAGGTTCCCATCACAAAACAGTAAGAGAATATTTGGGGATTATAATTTAGGTACTAATACAAATTTTTTAAATTTATCTTGAATAATAATAATTATTCATTAAGTACATGTTTTACTTTGGGGTATCTATTCTTATATGTAAAATAATACAGAAAACATTGCAATACTTTGTCAGAAAAAGTAAACAAAATAAAACCAAACTCAAAGAAAAACTGCAAAATAGAAAAATTATACAATAGTTACTCATGCAACTAATATCTAGAGAGTGACAAAGGGTAAGACTGAATTATAGGATGAAAGAGAAATTGTGCCAGGAGTACTGAACATTTCATTATTTGGAAAATATTTAATAATTCTATTGATTAGAGGAATAACTAAGTTGAGTTTTACAGGTCCTCATATGAATGAAATTTGAAAGAGGTACATGACAGTGTTCAAATGCCACATGTGTAAGCTTTTTATTATAATATCCAAATGAATTTATACAATTGGAGAAATACTCTCAAATTGAAATATAAAATATTCATGATTATAAATAAATCTATGTGACTCAAGTTCTATGAATGTTTGTTTAAATAATCTGGCAATTTGCACATATATAATCATTATTTTAAATGAATTTATTTTGTTAAATGGACTAATAGATTTAACTTGTTAAATTGGCCACTATGTTTATTCCATATAGAAAAAGACATCACTCAGTTCCTCAGATGAAGCTTTTGTTAGATTTTCATTAAGTTCAAACTCTCAATTTTCACGTTCATTTAAAAATGAAGATAGCTATAATTTGTAAATCAAATTGTTTATATAATGTACATAAATTTGAATACAATGATACATTTTAATTTCATTTGCATGTACAATAGTTCTTTTTGAAAATTATTATTTCTCTTCCCCTGGAATGTTTTATGTACTTCTAGCTTGTATTCAGTGAAAATTTTCTAGTCAGGTAACTCATAATCAGGGAGAAAAGAATGATATTTTATGAAGCAGGTTATTATTAAGAAGGTTTTCTGAAAAGACAAGAGGATATAGACGCTTTCATGGCATGGAAAAGAAAATAACATACCTAGCTACACTTCTTCATATTATATAGCTAGAAATTATTTCCAAGAGTATTCACATGGCACACAGATTATAGGAGTGGGAATGAGCCGGGAATACGAAGAGGGACAATTCATCTGTATGTTTTGATAGAGCAGTCATTTAGGCGGAGGGAAGAATTAAGGGATTGCTTATAGTTAGGAGTTTGTCTTTGAAGCGACAGAGACTCTCTGATAAAGCAGTAAGAGGTTTCTAAAAGTTCTGAAACACTAGAGGTGTGATAATGAAGAAACTCATTCTTATCCATGAAATTGATCTGAAATAATTCTAAAAGGAATTACTGGAAACTTCACATTGGAAGTATTATTGTTAGCGCTAAGTGAGGAATTGACTCAATCCTTCACATGTTAAAAGATGTGAATGTGAATTGCTTCCAGGGCTGGGGAAATAGAAATAAAAATAAAGATCTGAGAATTTGATGGGTAGATAAATGATGTCATCATTGATAGGTAAATTGTATAGGGCCTGGTAACTAAGTACTTCAAGGAAGAAGTCTTGAGGAAACTTTTAAGGACAAACTTATAAACTCTGACTAATTATCTGCATGTATATATTTTAGAGTGATGTAATTTTAAATGAATGTCTAACGGAAAAATTTGGATCTTCTCTTGAGTATGGCTTTTACTCTGAATAAAAAATCTCCTTTCCTGTTGAATATATGAGTTAAGGTTAAGCATACATTCCTTAGATTAATAATTACTTCCAGTTTGGGACTATTAGTCCTGGAACAGAAAAGGTGATTATAAACTAGCATAAACTAGTATAGGTACTTCCTTCGTCATTAAAATGTTTTAGGCTGTAAGAAGATAAAATAGATCTTGCAACACTTATTATTAGTGTTGCTGGTGTCATAAATCATTGGTTTCTCAATATAACAAAGTTGATTTAAATATAACTCAATACCAATGACTGCACATATTCCATAAAGGCAGAGTATTGCCTGTAATTGCCTTTTATTCTTTCATGAAACATCAACTGCACCAACTTAAATCATACTGCGAAAGCCTTAATTTGGTTTCTGAATTAATTCCATTGGAAGTATTTAGAACAATCTCCTTTATTGCAAAGAAGGAAAACTGCAATTAAAATTCTACACGGAAGATCAGACTGTCACTGAGGCCAAGTAGCATTGTACCCTTTTTGCAAAAGCTGTGTGCTACTTTTTTTGTTCTTTACTCTGAACCGTAAGCCTTGCTTTTATTTCTACAGTGATGGCTATACTCCAATTACTGGCAAGTAAATGGATTCTGCTTTATAATTACATAAGTTTGTGAAACTGGGACACTAGTAATCCTTCAACTAAGGAAGAAATATGGAACTGACATTTTGAGGGGAAAAGTAGGTCTTGATATTGTAGAAAAGAGTAAAGAATTGCAGACAAAAAAAATATGCAGCCTCCTAATGGGTGAAGTGGTGGTTATCACAGTAATGCCTGCATTCCTCAATTCCCAGTACCACTGCACAGAGTTGAGTCTCTCGAGGTGAGGTTTCTGCAATATCCTTGAGAATAAACTGTATTCAGCCAACAGAGCAGCTTAGTGTTGGTGAAACCACTGGATGCAAAATAAGGCTCGAGTTAAGATAAGCCAAACCCTAAAAGGCAGAGAAAGGGGATAGCAAAATGTGAAGTCTGTCTGGGAGGGATGAGGAATAATTGCCTGGGAAAAATATTCCTGGTGTATTCCACAAGTCTTTTATTCAGTTGTCCCATTACAGAACCAGTGAAGTCAACAAAGTGTATTTTGTTACTATGTAATCAAGGACAACTTCATATTATTTAAACATCAAGGGGGTTAAGTGGTTTTCCAGTTCTAGTATGCATAATTTTAGTACCTAGTTTTCCTACCTTATGTAACTCTAACTTAGTTGTCCTTTGTTTAGGATCAGCATATTTGAGTAGTGTTACTAATTACTGTAATCAATTTTTTTAACTTAAAAATGCTTTATGATTTAACTTTGAATTTGAAGAAAGCAAATATATATGTGCGCACACACACACACACACACACACACACACACACGTGCATATACACAGTTACTTGTGTTTACTGTTCTCCCTTAAGCAATAATCTCAGTTTCAACCTGTCAATAAGCTGAATTGATGTTGTTTGATTATCCAGGTTTCTCCATTATACATGAAGAAATATGTGAATTATTTTCTCAAAGTTTTTGATTACTGAGTAATATTTTGGATGTCAAGGTCATTCCTTTCTATTCTGAGTGACGTGAATATGCAAATATGTTCTATTAAAATTTAGTTGACTCGTTTAAATTAAATTACAAAGAAAAAAATATATAATAAATTAAACTTTATACTGTGAGTTTATTTACTTTATTAGTTATTATATTTAAAACTAGAAGGCCTTGAAGGTTCATAACACATAGAAATAATAAATATTTGAAGGGATGGAAATACTGATTATTATGGTTTAAATATGTAGTTTCTCCAGTAGTACAGGTGTTAGACAAGGCAAGAATTTTCATAGGTGAAATGATTTTCATAGGTGAAATCTACTGACATGGATTAACTGGGTTGTTAAGTGCAGTCAGGTAGTGTATGGCTGAGGTGGTAGATCACTGGTGGTGTGCCTTTGGTGCTTATATTTGACCCTGATGAGGGGAATTCTCTCTCCACTTCCTATCACCATGTCCTGAGCTGCTTTCCTTTGCTATGCTCCTTTGCAATGATGTTCTTCATCTCCAACCCAGAGCTGTGGAGTCAGCCATGAATTAACTAAAAGTTCTGAAATTGTAAGCCCCAAATAAACTTTCCGTCCTCCGGTTGTTCTTGTCAAGTATTTTGGTCAGTGAAGAAAAAACTAAATAAAACACTGACTATCATAGTTTGATCATTTTATATGTAAGATATAAATATAACACCCTTAGTAGGTCAGATGATAACAAATCTATGGAAAAATGCAGAACAAGGAAATAGAGCAAAGAATGGTTGCAGGTGGTATTCCTTTCTGGAAAGTGGTCAGCCAAGTCCTCCATACTAAGCAGGGCTTGAGCAGAGTTGTGCAAGAAACCATCCCTGAGGACATCTGGTGAGGCATTTGGTGAAGGATATTTTAGGCAAGGTGAAGACAATCTGAGTCAAAACTAATCTGCAGTTTCAAAGAGGTGAGTGCAACATTAGATTTTCTGAGGAGAGTGGTTGCAGATGACTGAATGGCAACTCTTGGTGGGAATTTGGGTTTGTCATCTAGTGGCTTTCTTTGTTCTTATAAAAACTGTGTTTTTCTCTAACTGACTTGTGTATATACTGAGAGGTTTTATAAAAAGCAATGACATGATGTGATGGGTTTGAAAAACTCACACTAGTCATTCACTGTGTTGAGAATAAATCACAAAGAAGAGGATAAACATAATAAATCAACCGGTAGGCTATCAAAAAGTTCAGGTGACGGATGATGCCTAAGACCAGGTTGTACAGGAAAGAGGGACATTTTCCACACATTTTTTGGAGGTACATGTGATAGTGTTTGTGGATAGTCAGAAGTGTATGTGAGTGAACAACAAAACAATGATTCTTAAACTGTGACTTGAGCTGACAATTACTGAACTGGGAACACTGTAGGGGATTTGTGGGTAGATATAAGAGGATTTTGATTTTGGCCTTGTTGGATTTGAGATAAAATGCTACCACAAATATTAAGAGGGTATCTAATAATAGAACTTTCAGCTTTAATTAAGATATTAACACAGAGACAGCATTTTATGCCATGATAAGTTATGAATAACTATTATAGGAAGATATGATAAAGAAAACTTGGAACATTCAGACTTAAACATGAATAGACTAAGAGAAACCAGTAACAAGAATATAACTAAGAATTGATAGAGTATAAGAAAAAGAAAAAAATTGTTCCCAAAGTAGAGGTACTTTATGTAGTTCAAGAAGAGTTAAGAATAACAGCCACTGGAAAAGTCAGTTTGAAGGTTAGGTTAAACTTGAACAAAATCTGTTTTGGTAACACAGATTAAATGGATTTGGGAGAAAAATGAATATGAATGAAAACATTCTTTTTTAAATTATTTATTCATTTTTTAAGTTTTTTACAAACTGCATTTTGATTCATTGTACACAAATGGGTTACATTATTTCATTTCTATGGTTGTAGCCGATGTAGTTCATACCATTTGTGTAATCATACATGTACATAGGGTAATGATGTCTTTCTCATTCCACCATTTTTCATACCACTCCTCTCATTTCCCTTTATGTAATCTAAAGTTCTTCTATTCTTCTCTACCCCTCACTCCCCCACTCCCATTATATATCATCCTTCACTTATCAGGGAAGCCTTTGGTTTGGGATTGGCTTATTTCACTTAGCATGATATTCTCTAATTCCATCCATTTATCTGCAAATGCCATAATATTATTCTTTATGGCTGAATAATATTCCATTGTGTATATATACACCACAGTTTCTTTATCCATTCATCTGTTGAAGGGCATCTAGGTTGGTTCCACAATTTAGCTATTGTGCATTGAGCTACCATAAACATTGATGTGGCTGTGTTACTGCAGTATGCTAATTTTAAATCCTTTGGGTATAAACTGAGTGGGATAACTGGATCAAAAAGTGGGTCCATTCCAAGTTTTCTGAGGATTCTCCACATAACCCAATCAATAAATAGGCCAAGGAACTGGACAGATATTTTACAGAAGACGACATACACATGATTAATAAATATATGAGAAGTGTTCAACATCTCTAGTAATTAGAGAAATGCAAATTAAAACAACACTAAGATTTCATCTTACTCCATTATCAAGAACATTATCTTATCTATCTTATCATTATCTTACTACATTATCAAGAACACAAACAATAATGATGTTGGCGTGGATGTGGGGAAAAAGGCATACTTTTACATTGCTGGTGGAGTTGCAAATTGGTGCAGCCACTCTGGAAAGCAGTGTGGAGAATACTCAGAAAACTTGGGAAACATTCTTATTTTGAGGTCTTTTCATGAAAAAAATGCACATGCATGAGAAGATATGTAGAATTTTTCCCTTGCATAAGAAAGAATTGGAATACACTGCACAAATAAAAATGTTTGTCTTCATTAACTTTTATCATTAAAAATCATCAGCAGAACAGAGAATATAGACATGGGTGCATGCTAACTGGAAAATGTGGTCAGAAGAACATACGGTCAATCTTTCTGAATGTTCCTTTCTTCTCAAACGAAAAATAACAAAAGGGAAATAGAGATGAAAGAGAAGATGTGCCAAATTTCAGGAATGAAAAAATGGAAAATGGTTAATTGGAGAATGGTACAGTAAGCAGGACCAGGATTGGAAAGAAGAGTAATAGTAAACCACTTGTGTTTAGGAGTAATATATTTAAATATTAACACAGAATTTAAAATAAAACAATGCTTATAAAGATTAAAAATAAAGAAAAAATATCATAGTAAAAGGTGATAATTAAATTTATAAATTGTAAAGATAATTTTGGCTTTGTAAAAAAGCATATTTTGAAAATCATGTTTTCATTTTTAAATATATATTATTTTTTACACATATGAGCATTATAATAATTTCCTGAACAGCAAAAAACCATTAGAACTTTTAATTTCTGAAAAAAAAATAGTACTAAGATAACAACAGGACAGTGACTTTTCCAGAAATTACAATTTATATCTGTGTTATTGACATAAACAAGCATTCTATGATTGTACTTCTGCAATTACATATTTCCAAAGGTTTGAAGATGTTATCTCAAAAGCCATTTTATTTTAAGATTCCTACCTAGGACTTAGAAAATTAGAATGGTTATACATTTATAAACACACACACACATAAAGAAAGAAAATGCAAGAAGAAAGGTTATCAGAACTGGAACTATATGGAAAATAATTTGAAGTTACGTGGGTACTTTCTAATTGTTAGTAAATTCATTTCTATCAAGTTTCTAAGACCTGTATATCAGTGAATGCATGAATTATTCTAAATGGCTTTACTAAGTTGAGAGTACTAATACATGAGCGGAGTGCCTTAAAACCTAGAAAATTTTGCTAAGGATTTTATAAGTGGAAATTATACTTGGATCTCCATATTCATGGGTTCTGCTTCAGTGGATTCCACCAATTACTGTTCATTGATATTTGGGAAAAAAATCACATCTATACTGAATATGTATAGATAGAATATGAACATTGGTTTTTGGAATGAATCTCCAAAAATACTGTACCACAACTATTTACATAGCATTTATGTTGCATTAGGTTTTGTGAGTAATCTAGAAATGATTAAAATATACAGGAGGATTATATAGGCTATCTGCAAATGGTACATCATTTTACAAAGAGACTTAATTGCAAATTTTGCTCTTAATGGGAGTCCTGGAACCAGTCCGATGAATATTGAGGAAAGACTGTACTAGGAATTAACTTGAGTTATAAAAACAATAAAGGCTAGCTTGGGTCTCTGATTCCATGAAAAAAATTAAAATTAATTGAATACATTTTCCTTGGATTTATTGAAGAAATCTTTAAAGGAAATACTTTCAGCACAGTTTCCTAAAAATAAGTGCTTGCATATGAAAATAAATAAACATAAAAACAAAAGAACATAAAATAGCTACTTAAGTGTAACAGAATCTTTATCATTTAATTGACATTTTTGTTTCACTTTAAAGTCACCAAACAACAAAAATGTCTTAGTCTCTGAGCTTAAATATGAAGGAAATCTAGGGAGTGAGTCTATTTATTTATGATTCACTTACTGAATTATAGATGCCAGGTAATTTGAAAATATTTATAAATAAAGAACCACCAGGAAGTAGCATATTCAAGTATTCTGTAATATGGAGAGGCATGACTAAAGAATGGAAAAATCTAGTGTCACAAAAGAGAACAAATGAAGATTTCAGGATGGGAGGTGAAATGGGAGATAGGTTGATAATTCCTTGTTAAAGGAAACAAATCTTTATAGCAAATTGCAGTGATTATTATTTAAGTGTTGAGTCTGGGAGGTGATTAATTTATTATAAACTGTAAATGGCTGCACAACAGGAAGAGAATGTTAGCGTTAAATTAAGCAACAGATACTAGAAATTTGCAACACATAGGTGATAGTGAATGATATGGAGAGATTATTATAAGGTTAAAATGCCACAACTCAGGAATTAATTAGAGAATGAAAAAAATTGCAAATTTCAAGAATAGTTTCCTGATAAAAATTTTGTGATGAACCCAATAAATGAAAATTTATATCAGAAATACTATTTCTACACCATTAAGGACTCCCATCTCTTTAATGAGAGACACTGGGTTTTTCTTTGGTTAGTAGTATTCCTAACTATTGCTAATAATATATATGCATGCATTATGCTACCTATGTAATCCCATTACTAGTAATGCACATGCATAAGGTCAGAAAAGACACTGCAGTGCATGTCTGCCAGGGACAGTGTACATTTGAAATTTCAACAACTCTTTCTTGAAACAAGTCCTGTTTGATCACATATTCAATTTAAAATCCTTTAAATCAAATTGCCTTTTTAAAATTTCACTTTTCCAAAATCTTTGTAAAGAGAAAAAAAAAGGAATCATTTGTTCAATTATGATGAATTTGAATATACCTCAGAAACTACTTCATGCATATGTGTTCCTTAGCTCTATATTCCAGCATGACGTACAAAATGGGTGAATAAGATAAGAGTGGCCAATTTTAAAACTATCCTTTTAAATTCACACTGCTAGTCTCAAATTTATTTTTCATTTTTGAGCCAGCTACATTTTTATTACATACAGTAATACCTATAACCACTACAGTGGGCAATTCCTACAGGAATGATGTACAATTCCATGTACGACATGGAAGAAATTTTATTATAATATTGAACCAGAGGTTTTTCCATAAATTTCAAGCAAAAATATTAAGTTAATTTATGTCATCAATGAAAAATAATTTTAGTATTTCCTAAAGTCTATTAAATATGTGAAGGGCAAATATTTTTTCAAAGTTTTCTAAAGTTAAAAATACGTACTCTGCAAATTTGCTTTTAAAATAAATCTACATTGTAGGATTTCTTCAATGGCCGGCATGGGTGAGGGAAAAGGTTTCCATCAGATGAATGAGCTGCCTGTAGATTAATCACTAAGAAGCTTATTTAATAGAATAACCACAGGAGACAATTATCTTTTTTAAATCAAAAAAGGTGTGATGGATTGAGCCATGCTAAGATCTGGCTCTAACAAAGATGGGGGAGCCCACCTTGCCTTTATTTACAGTTGCACAGGTAAAGGGTTACCAGGAGGAGCTGCTTCTGTGAGGAACAGGATGGGGTGGAGTTAAGGAAACCATTTGCTCTAGAGGGACATCCCAGCAGGATCAGCATATTCCAGGCAGTGAGTCACTCTGCATGGAAGCCACATACTTCAGGCCATCTGGAACAATCTCTTTTAATGATTGCCAGTTCCTGGAAGCCAGATTTCCATGCTTGACAGTTCATCAAGCCTGGTTTTGGTTGTTGGTCATAAATGGCTCCCCACAATACATGAAAAACAGCATGTTTAATTTTTAAGCAGTTCAATTGAAATGAGGATTAGATACATGGTTCAGTTTCAATATGGAAACAAATAAATTATTGCAGAGGACCTGGTAATTCAATCAATTTTTAATATTTTTTATAGAAAAATGTTCCTAAGTTCTGTAGGAACACTAGGATTTATAAATACTGTTGCAAAGAGAATCATATTCTGACTACTGTCATGGGAATAAATGTCAGAGGGAGATGTTCTGTGTGGATATATATTTCTGATATTTCTCTGCACAGTTTTTTTTTTTTTTAACAGATTCTTCTCCTCACCCAAATAAATACCTTTTTAAAGTCAACAATTGTATGTACAGGCACACACACACACACACACACACACACACACACATCCTCAATCATCTCAGTAATCTCCTAAATTCACATGCTTCCTGTTTAACAAAGACCAGTGGTATCTGAGTCTCCTTCAGGAACCACACCAGTATGAATATGTTAGTTTATGAGGACTGTCGTACACTTTACTCCGAGTAGGTATCTTAACACACATTTGTTTTCTCATAGTTTCCGAGGCAAGAGCAACATGTTTGCAAAGTTGCTCTCTTCTGAGTCCTGTCTTCTGGCTTATAGATGGATGTGTCTCCCTGTGTCTTCACATGACTTTCCCTCTGGATCTGGATCTTCATTACTCTTACAGGGATAACAATCATAGTGCATTAGTACTCACCTTTACACTATAATTTTAAGTTAATTGCCTATTTAAAGACCCTCATTCCAAATATTTCAGAAGACCTGGGTGTTAGGTCAGGATTTAAGCAACTGTATAGGAAAGAACAAAACAGCAACCCACTGCAAGTGCAGGGGCGGGGGAAGGCATCCGGCAGCCCCCAGCACCAAAAAACAACCAATCAGACGCTGGGAGATAAACCTTAGTGGCATCTTGCAACCGCCTGTCAATCAGCAGAGTCCCCAGTCAACCCCAGGGGGACACTAAACACTCAAACCTTCTCCCACCTATTCCACCCTATAAAGATCCCTGGGCAGCTGGGGCCACGTGTGATTTTCTCTGCCTCTCCACCCTGACCTGTATCCCGGAGGGCAGGGAATTTTGTAGAGAGTCAAATTCCAATAACGCTTTGCTTTCACCCTTTCTGTCCGCTTTTGTTTGGCCACCAGCCCTCGCCCTTGAATTTACACTGGGGATTAGGACTTCAATATATCAGTAAAGGATATCCCAATATGACCCATGAAAATAGGCAGGAATAGTTCAAAGAAGGTGAATTGGACAGTCAGTCACGATCTTTAATTATTTAAAAGTAGGGCATGATTTTTTAAAAATTTGTATTTTTGAACTTATATTTTATTTAATGTTTATTTTTAACTAAAAATAAAATTCACTATAGAACATTTAGAAAATCCAAAGTTTAATAAGGGATCATGTAATTTTTATCATGAAAATATTTAAAGTAGAAACACTTTACAAAATTATCATATCTTATGTATTGTTTATTACTTTGGCACTTGGTATTACTGTGTAATCATTTTTCTTATTATTATGAAATTATAAGTATTTTAATAAGTACACATAGTATTGGGTAAAACATTAGTCTTGATGCATGAAAGC
The DNA here is from genome assembly GCF_902686445.1 of Sciurus carolinensis. Taxonomy (NCBI): domain Eukaryota; kingdom Metazoa; phylum Chordata; class Mammalia; order Rodentia; family Sciuridae; genus Sciurus; species Sciurus carolinensis. Next base: position 97,642,462 of record NC_062224.1, read on the forward strand.
ATTTTTTCAAAGTAACTAGTCTTAAATCAGCCAACTTTAGTAAATCAGACTAGCCTCTATAATGTAGAGTGGGCCTCATTCAGTCCCTTGAAGACTTGAGATAAAAGACATAAGACCTCAGGAGAAATAAAGTGGAATTTTGCCTCCAGACAGCTTTTGAACCTATAATCATATAAAGACTGCATTACTTCTTTACTGTATCTTCAGCTTGGGGAGTAAAGAACCTTCTATAGGTCTTTTCATGGGTCATTATTAACCATGACTTGAGGCATATTTTTTTTTTTAATTTAGATTTTTCCTGAATTTGTTTATATAAAAAAATACTACAAAAATTATCCACATCCATAAAACTGACAGGGATTTCATCCTTAGCCTTCCTACAACAACTTATGTATTAAGTTTGCAAATTCCATGAAACCAAACTCTCTTCTAGCTTGACCTTTCAAACAAACAGCTTTTATTAGTCACAGATCCACTTCATGTTTTATGACACATTATACAGGTTCCCCTATGATCTATTTGATCTGACTATTCTCAAATCTCTTCATATTTCTAGATTTATTCTAGAACTCTATCTTTCTCTATTTCTCAGAAATTCTGCAACTCAAAATCAATAGTTAAAAAAAATTCCTTCTTCCTTAATCTCATCTCAAGTTGTTGCTCTATGTCCTGTTGTCAATTGAAACTAAACTCTCCTACAGTGCTACTGCTCCTAAGTGCTTTCAAATGGAAGCTATGTATTTTTTTTCAGGTTCTAGAATAATTCCACTTTCCTCTCAATTTTCAAATCAAAATTCCTGCATTGCACATTTATATAAAATAAGTGTATTTCCTTTAGACATTCGGTAGGATACCATCTAATCCTCATAATTTATATCATCCAGAACATTTTTGGTCTCTCTCCTGTTTATTGAAAAATTTATTTCACTTCAATCTGTCTTATTTCCATCCCAAGTGACATTAAAATCCATACTCATTCAATACCACTTACATTTTTCTTTCTTCTTATTATTTAATCTTATTTATTTATTTATTTATTTATTTATTTATTTATTTATTGGGTCTAGGGATTTAACCAAGGGAACACTTTACCACTGAATACTTCCTCATTATTTTAATTTTATTTTTTAAAATTTTGAGACAAGGACTCACTGAGTTGCCGAGGCATCCCTCAAACTTGTGATCCTCCTACCTCAGCCTCCAGAGTTGCTGGAATTACAGGTGTGTCCAGCTCTTTTTTTCTTTTTTAAGCCAGTAACTTTTCCCTAAGCAGAAATGATTATATTTGGTATGATGTAAATAACAGCATCCAACATGGTACATAACTAATTAAGAGTTAATTATAGTTTCCTTCCCAACTATCCATTAAAAATTGTCTTATAATCCAAGCCTGGTTAACCAGAACTCTCCTAAAAGCTTTTGTTCTGCAGATAAGGCAGAATGGACTCTTTCAATTAAGATTAAAAAAGTCAAGTAAGTTCTTATGATGTAAGTCTAATGCCGTGGTAGTTACTCTGCCATCCCACAGAAAGGGACAACAACAACACTATCCAGAAAATCCAGAACTCAGATGTACAGAGAAAAAGAGAAAGTTAAATGCATCATTCACAGCCCCTCATATCAGCAGTGCCAAAGCTAAATCATTGTTTTAAATTTTTAATTACATGATTCAATTCATTGTTTGTGAATGCTCATTTGATTTGCCATTTTTTGTCGTTATAACATTTTACTGATAAAAAGTACATACAATAAAATGAAAATGCTTTCATATACAGTTCAATAAATTTTGTCATATGCAATATCACTTACTATGATTCACATAATCTAGGTCTAGTCAAACACCTGCCATGAAATAGAGATAACCTGATTTAATTTTATTACCAAAGACTGACCACTCTTGAACACTGTATGATGAGAAATTTAGAGTATATTCTTTTACACTTGAATTTTTGATGATGTTTTTGAGATTAATTGATGATATTGAATACATCAAGTATGCTACCTTTTATTGATGAGTAGTATTCCAGTACATGAATATACCACAATTAATTGATTGGTTTTTCATTCTCCTATATATTTCTATTTGTCTAATATTTATACAGTTGCTATGAGCATTCTTGTACAAGTCTTTATTAGGGCAAATTTATAACTTCAGGAACATATTTCTAGGCCACTAGTGAGCATACATTTAAGGGTATTAGAAACTGACATAATGGTATTAACAACTGACATTTTTCCAAAATGCTTGTGCCTATCAGTGTGAGTTTAATTTTAATAAACATATCGGTGGGGCATTATCAGTAAGAGACATGAAAACATGAAACTGGAAGAAATAAAATGTGGTATAGAGCTCTCAGGAGCTCTGGTAATGCAGTCGGTACTTGAGACATGTGGTAGAAAGCTAACTTGTTAACCTGATTTGTTAAGGTGACACTTTGTTTAGGCTCAGGTTATATGCCTGCAGACTCTGGTAAAACTGGAGGGAAGATGGTAGGACATTGAAGTAAAATGGTCACATTACTCATATTTAGTAATGTGCAGCAAGAAAGGGAACATCTGACCTAGGTCAGGTTTCTAAAATCAGGCATAAAGGTCTTACAATTTTATTAAGACAGCACCTTGATCTCTACAGTTACAGAATCATACTAGAATTGCATTCAGAAAAAGTTTCTTCTTGTAGAAGTACTCATGTTGAATTATCTTTTTCTTTAAAAAAAAAGGTAGTTTAAGAATATAATATTCAACTTTAAATAAATACAATGATAAATAAATAAATAAATACAGTGAAAATACAGTGATAAATAATATTAGAAATTACAAGATGTGAGAAGACTGGGTGAAGCTTTTGTTTTGTGAAATGTCTCTTGCTATCCTTGGTTTTCATGACAAAGATAGATTATTGCTTTACTTAGATTAATCCTTTAAATTAATTGAACAGAGATTGACATCTACTGTGTGTCTAAATGATGGTAAAAGCTGAGACTAAATGGTAATATGCAGAACTGATTCTTGGTTTTAAATTTCTGAAAATCCAGTTAGAACTGGGAGGGTAGGGTGAACAAATAGGCAAAGTATAATTTTGTGGTTGTGTATCACTACATGGTGTAGGGTGGTGCATAAACATGCCAAGGCTGCTCAGTGGGGATGTGGTAAATATTTCAGTTGGTAGAGGAAATGCTTTGAAAGCTGTCTAAAACCTGAGAAATAATTTATGCTCTTTTGTTGTCTGCTTACCATTAAAAGAACTGCATTTGGTTTGTAATACTGGCAAAATATGTATTTTTACTTGACATGCTTGCCTTTGCCAGAAGACTTAATAATAACTATTTCAATCATGCAATCAAACTTAGAAATTTCTTAATGTTAACATGTCAAATAATGCAAGTGAATTTTTATAAATGACTAAAATAAAAATTATTAAGTTGCAAGTAAGCTGTTGTATTATTCTTAAGCATTCAGATGTCTATCACAGTACTTATATATAGCAAGACCCCAAACTGTCTTTATAAAGTACGATAATTGGATTAACCTTAATAAACAGTTGTCATTGTGATCTGGGTCTGAAATGTTCTCAGGAGCTCATGTGTTGAAAATGGCAAGGTTCAATATGGCAAAGTTCAGAGGTGGGGTTTCAGGAAATGAGTGGGTTGTGAGGGCTGTAACCCCATCAAGGGATTAATCCATTTGATGAATTATTAATTTGAAAGGACTACTGGGTGATAAATGAAGGCAGTTGGGGCATAAAGGAAGTAGGTGACTGGGGCTGAGTCCTTGGTGACTATCTCTGGCCCCTCTCCTCTCCTCTCTTCCCTTCTCCTCTTCTCTCCTCTCTTCTCCTTTCCTCTCCTTCCCCCCCTCCTCCTCCTCCTCCTCCTCCTTCTTCTTCTTCTTCTTTTCTCTCTCTCTCCCTCTCTCTCTCTCTCTCTCTCTCTCTCTCTCTCTCTCTCTCTCTCTCTCTCTCTCACTGTTATAAGCTGAGTAGCTCTCTTCCACGATGCCTTTCTACCATAAAGTTTTGTTTTACCTCTGGCCCAGAGAAGCAGAGCTGACTATGGACTGAAACTCTGAAACCATGAACTAAAATGAAGTTTTCATTCTCTAACTTGTTCATGTCACATAGTTCTGTCAAAGTGACAAAATCTGACTAACGTGGATTTGAAGCTGAGCATTAAGCAAGTTTGTATTCATTACCAGGGTTTTACTCATTGCAAGGAGTTTGTCAATCAACAGGAGGAACCTGGGACTCTTAGCCCCACCCCTTGGGTATAATATATATTGTGTAATATATAACTAATCAGTGGCAAGAATGTTCTGATGAAGTAATGATCTTTGTTCTTGAGATTTGTGAAACTGAAAGTCATTTCATGGCTAGGTGATAGGACTCGTACATGCATCATCCAGACTACCTCCTGTGGGAAGGCACCTACCAGTTGCAGAACCCCATAGCATCTGCATAAACCAATCCCAAATCAGCTTTCTGGAAAAAGGGGTGTTGTCATAAGCATACTCCTAAATTCTTGTTGAGTCAACTTTTTGGATAAAGTTGCTGTCCTTGCCTCCGTATCTTGTCTCTTGACTTAATTAGCCTTTCCTGGGGTGAGCAGCTGGATTTTGTAGCAACAGAAAATTTGGCAAGCCAGCCAAGAGTGTTCTTGCTTGTGGTGAGCCCTTCCCATAATGGGGGAAACCTGCATAATGTCTCCAGCAGCTGTCAGAACACTTGTTCCAGGGACTTTCCATTACCTTCCTTGATCACGGCACAGGCTGCCCTAATACCCTCTATGAATATAAGGAATTTATATTTGAAAACACGGCCAGGATCTTATGTTGGGAAGTTTGCTCTGTTGTACCCATCAAGAACTCCCTTTCTCACCTTCTGGTATGTGACTTGAGCTTTTACTATTTGATACTTGATATGAATTATTTATTGGATCTTGTACCCAGTTCTGTATTTGTGGTGTCTTTGGGTATGTGTGCTTGTATACAGAATGTGTACATGGAAAGCTCAACACACATCCAAATTGACGGTGCAAGGGTAAAGGAATTAAAAAAAACTATAAAAAGAAGGAATGGCAGAAATATTCTCAAACAGAGAAGACTAATGTGCATATTGAAAGAGAAAAAGACAATGCAAAGAAAACTGTACCATGCTAAAAAGAAGAGTGAGAGATAGGGCAAGTGAGAAAGCAGAAAAATAATAAAATTCCTTAAGGAAATTCTATTCAAACTGGCTTACAAATAAATGAGAAATTAATTTTGTAAGTAAATGGAAAATAAAATTGTCTTAACATATATTTCACCTTGTTTTCTTGTCAATCACTATTACATTTATCTCCATTAGTTGCTTACAATATCCCAGAAAGATGTTAAATTGAGTACAATTAAGTATTCATTACTTTCCATATTTTAAGTAAAATAACTTGGAATTTTTTCCCACAGAAAAATAAATAAGGTAAAATGATTATGAAAAGTGTTTCCAAGCTTACAATATTGCTGAATTTTATAAAAAGCATTTCTTTTCATAGTTTGAACTTTTGACTTTTGCAATAAGAGATATTTTTTGCTAGCAATTAGAGAAATGTAAATTGAAGCTACTCTAAGATTTCATCTCACTTCAATCAGAATAACAATTATCAAGAATACAATCAACAGTAAGTGTTGGTGAGGCTGTGGGGATAAAGGTACACTCACATTGCTGGTGGGAATACAAAATGGTGCAACCATTGTGGAAAGCAGTATGGATATTCCTCAAAAAACTTGGAATGGAACCACCATGTGAACCAGCCATCCAACTCCTCAGTTTATACCTAAAAGACTTAAAATCAGCATACTACAGTGACACAGTAACATCAATATTTATAGCAGCTCAACTCACAATAGCTAAACTATGGAACCAGCCTAGGTGCCCTTTAACAGATGAATTGATAAAGAAAATGTGGTATATATGATGGATTATTACTAAACTTTAAAGAAGAATAAAATTATGGCATTTGACAGAAAATGGATGGAGGTGGAGAATATCATGCTAAGTGAAGTAAGCCTAAACCCAAGAAACCAAATGTCAAGTTTTCTCTGATATGTGGATGCTAATTCACAATAAGGAGGTGGTGTTAGGGAGAAATAGAGTTGTTTTATATTAGGTAGAGGTGATGAAAGGAGGGGAAGAGGTATGAGAGTAGGAAGGATAGTAGAGTGAAACAGACATTATTACCTCATGTGCATATATGACTGCATGACCAATGAGATCCCACAATATTTACAATCAGAAAAATGTGAAATTATACTCCATTTATGTATGATTTGACAAGATGTATAAATACATTATACTTTCATGTACAACTAATTAGAACAAATTAAAAATTTAATAAAATATGTAATATAAATTTTTAGTTTTTCTCATTTTTTTAATCAAGTTTCAATCCTTGCCTGCAAGTTATTACAGGAAATTTGTATTTTGTTTTTTTTTTCACATTGGGGATAGAACCTAGGGGTACTTAACCACTGAGCCACATTCCCAGCCCTTTATATGTTTTATTTAGAGACAGGGATTCAACAACTTGCTTAGGGCCTCTTTAAGTTACTGAGGCTGGCTTTGAACTTGAGATTCTTCTGCCTCAGGCTCCTGAGCCACTGGGATTACAGGTGGCTAAGTTATTACAGTAAGTTTGAGATTCTGTGTATCTGTATACACATCTGTTAGATGTGTGTATACATCTGAAGCCTTGGTGTAGTGTTTCTGAGCTTAATGTTTCACTTAAGTCTATAGAGTTAAAAGTATGTAGGTTTAATTCATGCATGGTAAGTGCTCTCTTTTATACAATATGCATTGCTTCTGAGACCTAAACATATAAAATGGTCAGTGAAACCTCTGAAATGTTTGCCCTTTATATTTGTCACTGTCTGGGGGGTTAAAAATCCTGTTGTGGCAATCGTGCCACTTGAAACTTGCTGTGCATCGGTTTGCTTTGACAGACTAGACATTTTGATATTATTGTGTAAATGAGTTGTACTTTGTATTTTTGTATTTTAACTTGTGTAGACCTATTACGAAGCAAAGCAACTCAGTTACGGTTATCTTACTAAATTCTGGATACATCAATTGTGAATCTAAAAAAAAAAATAAAAAACAAAGTGGCATGTGTAAAAAATACCCATGTAACTGTAGTGCTAGTTATTACTGATTGTTTTGTAAGTTGAATATATTTATGTTGGCTAAGTGAAACTTAAAAGTGGAGTTCAGTTAAGCATAGCCTGAGAACCATTCCTTCTAAACCTCTTTGTTGCTAGATGGGTTTTGAAACTGATTCCTACTCATCTATCACTTCCCCTCCATTGTGGGATCAAATCAGATCAAGAACTAGGACAGACCCACCCTGGCAATGAAGGACAATAAAAATCAAACCTCGGGATGGTTGATGAGTGATGCATTCAGAGAAAATTATTCAGAGACAAAGTGTGTGTGTCTGTGGGGGAGAGTTGTCAAAATAAAAATGAAATAGCTTTTCTCAGCCCTACTAAAAATAAATTAATCCATGTGGTGATGAAGGGAGGGTTCTTATGCACCAGTGCCTGACCCTGGAAGACAAGAGCCCTCAATTAATGACAATTTATATTTGTGTGGTTTTAATTTTATCATTACACTGCCGCATAACTGTCATCTTGGGGCAAAGAAAAATATTATGGAAAGATTTTTAAACAGTATGTTTTGAATTCAGATTTTATAAGGAGTCACCAGTCACAGGACCCAATTTCTTCCAGAAGTCTCCCCCAGAAGAGGGCAATACAGAAGAGGCCCAAGGGATCCTTCGGATCTAAGCAACACTTCCCTACAGGTGCCCGAGGTATAACTGACAGTAGGAACAAAATATTTGGCACCAGATGACCTTCTGTGGATATGCTGGAGACAAAACCGGAACCCGGAAACTGTCAGGTCATCTACTTGACCTGAAGGCCTGCGGTACGGGCAGACAAGACCTGGAAAGAACAGGTCTCAACCACTAGAAGACAGTTCCAGAGCTTTCAACATTGATGGACTCTAGCTTGTCCATTGTGTGATATAGTGACAAAAAGAACCCCAGAAAATAATGATCTTTGTTCTTGAGATTTGCAGAGAAGAAAGGCATGTCCTGACTAGACCATAAGATCAGATATGCATCCTCTGTCCCACTTGCTGTGAGATGGTGCCCAGCCATCTGAGAATTCCGCAGTTCCCTACATATATAACCCCTCAATCAGTTTTCCAGCAAAAGACTTGGTGTCATGTGTTCTCCTAACTTCTTACTGAGCCAGCTTTTCAAATAAACCCATCATCCTTATATCTTGACTTAATTGTTCTGACATAGAAGGAGCAAATGGACTTGGTACCACTGATAGGGTTGCTACTAGCATCTAAAAAGTGGAGGCCAGAGGTACTACTTAACATCCTTCAGTGCAAAGGGCAACAAGAAAATCTATCCATATGGAAAGCACATGCTTTCCATAGTGCCAAAGAAATACAGTGTCAAAATAGTATCTGATTTTGAAATATACAGTTTTACTGGATATGCTTTATATTTATGCTTATTGTCTGCAATTTCATTTTACATGAAATTATTTATCAAGACTTCTTTAGTGTGAAGCATTTTAAGTAGCTCACATTATGTATAAAATGGTAGGTGACTTTTGAGAATAATCTACACTGTTAATTGGATTTCTTTGACCAGCCTGTATTTTAATCATCTGCACATTCAATAACTGAATCAAAGGTTTGACAATTATATGTCATGGAAAGTTGGCTTCTAATTCCAGGTGACAACTCAGAAATAGTTTTATGTGCTATTTTTCTCTCATGTTGATATATTTTTATCTTGGATCATTACTTTCTGCAGCCTAAAGACATTTTGGCTTTTTCATGCATCCATAATGAAGACAATTAAAATACTTGATATATATTATATGGACAGGATCTCTTTTTAATTGTTTATTGTTTGCTTTCATAGTGATCAGTTATATTAAATGAGCCCTGAAGTTAAAGAGCAGCTTGACGATCTGTTTTTAATTTATCATTCAGGTGATACTGAGTGCTATTAAGGGTTCAATTGAGGAGTGAGAAAACTAGTGATATTCAGCAAGCATCGTACAATGCAAAAATATTTCAAGTAGGTAAAATTTTCAAAGCTAAAAGAGTCTTATCTTGCTCTCAGAAACCGTGTGATGAATCTATGATCACATAAATTTCTATTTTTCTAAAATGAATTAATTCTAATATTTTAAGATTTTCTGATTCCCACAGAATGCAACATGCTGGAAGCCTACATGGATAAATCATTTTGCTTACATCATCAGACTATAAAAAATATACAACACAGAGATAAAAAAATAAGGGGCAACTGACACAGAAAGCACTGTTGATACATGTCAAGGACTGTCAGGGAATGTGGCAAATAAAAAAGAAATGAAGTTTAATCAGGAAGTGAATAGTCATTTAATGTCATTTATTTTTCAAGAAAAACAAGTCTTTCAGTAATATACCCATATTCCTAATCTTGTGTGTTAACCATTAATGACTCTGAATCAAAACTTTCAGTAACACAGAACACAATGTCATGTATGATTGGTCAGTGGGTTGCCATTTTTTTTTTCTTTTACTTTTGTTTTAAGAAATTTTAGAAGTGATCCTTAATTTGAAAGTCTCTACCTCAGGAATGCACATGAGGGATGCTAGCACCCTGATCATCAGGTGGTGATGTGATAATAGAAAGGAAAAATAGAGAGAACCTCAGGCTGCAGCCTACCCTGGTGGTACAAATGGACACAGGCAGGCGGGAAGGTCTCATGTACACACACACACACACAGAGGACTGCTTTTTGAAAATAGCAAAGCTGAATCCTGCACAGCATTCAAAAGACAAAAGATCACTGTACAAAAATCGGTTCTATTTCTTTATTTTGCACTGAACAATCTGAAAGTAAAATTAAGAAAACAATTCCATTCACAATAACATTAAAATGAAATACTTAGCAATACTTAAAATTCTAACCAAAGAAATGAAAAACTTAAATTATGAAATATACAGAAATAATTTAAAATTAAGTAAAGAGGATCTAAAGAGTAAATGGAAAAATATCACCTAGACATAGAATGGAATACTTAATGTTATAAAGAGAGCAATACTTCCAAAAGTGACCTACGGAATCAAAATGATATATATCAGAATCCCAGATGACTTCTTTGTAGAAAATGACAAACTGATCCTAAAATTTATATGTGATTATCAGGAACTCAGAATGGCAGAAACCATCTTGAGAAAGTGAACAAAATAATATCCCTGACATTTCCTGATTTCAAAGCTTGCTATAATTCAATTACAATCAAGATAATGTGGTACCAACACAAGTTTAATACCAAAATCCTTCAACATGGGCTCTGTGCACTGACATCCTTTCAAAGAACACAGTATACAAGGAGGTAAAGTATAACTCTGCTTGGGGAAACCCAACAAAGGAAATATAGCATCCTGCTGATTAAGGTTAACGACAGCATGGTCATGAGTACAGCGTGCATTTCTGGTGGGCCATCATGAGATTACCACTGAAATCCTGTCTTCCTTACATAATCCAGTCTATTTATGAGAAGAACATCAGAAAAATTCCACTTCAGAATGAGACCTAACCACTGGTACTCCATATTTTTGAAGTCAACAAACACAAGGAAATTCTGAGTTCAAGCACGCTGCAATAACCAGAGGCCTAGACATATGAGAGTCAAATGTCCTATGGCATTCTTGATGGGACACTGACACAAAGTAGGACAAAAGGGAAAAATGATGAATATTTGAATAATATACAGGATGTTGCTGTTGATTAGTGTATCGATATTGGTTTATTGCTCATAACAAATATAAGATTTAATAATAAGAGGACCTGGGTATGGGATATCTTAGTGTGTTACCATCACATGTATTTTTGTAAATCTAACACTATTAGCTAAAATTTGAAAATAAATTTACCCAATGAATGTTAAGATAAGTATGACCATATTAAAATTGCTACTGTAAAAAAAGTATAGCAATAATGACATTAGGTAAATAAGTACTCTTCATATATAGAAACATAAACACATTTGATAATTATAGCACTATTAAAATTAGTACAGTGATAATGATATTAGGTAAATAAACCCTCATCATACATGCAAAAATAAATGTTATTTGATAATAATATAAATACTTTTAAGCTAATTTCAGTTAATTTGTATGCATTTTATTAATGTAAATTCATTCTCTTTGTTTGGTCTCCTGAGAGTTTTTGAATGTTTCAATAGTAACACTTCACATTTGTAAAGGAAATTCTCCTGTACTTATTTGTCTTTGTTCCTAGCTAGACTCTGGTTCTTCAGAGATGGACATTCTTTCACATAGATCTCCTAAAACTTTTTAGTATAAGAACAGTATAGAACTTTGAAACTTAAGACACTTTAGTGAATAGGAGTTCAATGAATGAATGAATAATTAAATACATGAATAAATGAATAAAATAGATGTGTGAGTGAAGTTTATTTGCACAGTTGTAATGTGTATTTAAGTGTGTTTATACTCACATATACATAATTATTCTGTGCATGGATGGATAAACATGCAAACAAATAACTGCTATTACATTACTAAAAATGCAGGAAGGAATAAATGCACAGTTTTTATTTACTTTAACAGTGTTTCAAATTCTGTAGAGTATGCTAAATAAACCTTTTATTCCTTGTCTTCTTCTCCTATACCTTGTCTCAGCTCCTTTTTCCTTATAGCCATTAATATTCTAGACATACACTGAATATTTAATGTAAATAATACACTCTGAAATAAACAGTTATCTTTCTAATGTTTAAATAAGCTTTAGATGCCAATGGTCTTAAAAATAAAGGTTAAAAGACAAATTGCGCATGCAAATTTATAAAAATGAAGACAAGGCTGCAACAATATATAAAGTCCTACTTAACAAAGTATGTACTTCTTCAGTGTCTTAGCAGCTCATAAATAACTTTGTTATAGTATCTATCCTGCTGTTTTGTAATTGCCGATTTAGTTCCTTAGCACATGGTTTAGATTTCCATTCTTGTGAGAATATGAATTTTATTCATCAATCAAACTACAAACCTAGTAAAATTTTTGGCACAAAGCAGGTATAAACTCAATTGACAGAGATTTAAATTAATCATTGCTCATTTTCACTATCCAAATCCATTGTGCATTTTCAAGGTCAAGTATAACTTCACATATATTCTCAAATATTACCTTGTAGCCAGCGCATTGAAGCACTTCCACAATCCCAGAGATGTGGGAGGCTAAGGTCGGAGGATTACAAGTTGAAAGCCAGCCTGTCTCAAAATAAAAATAGAAAGGGCTGGGGATATAGCTCAGTGATACAGAGACCCTGGGTTCAATCAACAAAATAACAATTTCCTCCCGAATTATCAGACCGTACAAAATTTTCTCATTCTTTCTCTTGATAAAATATTTTCCTTTAAATGTCTTAATTTGCAGTTTCCATCCTTTCTAACTATTCCACTACCTACAACTTGTCCAAATCTTAATTGGATTTCATTTTTAAAAAGTGTTTCTTAGTTGTAGATTGACACAATACCTTTATTTTTCTTATTTATTTTTATGTGGTGCCAAGGATGGAAACCAGTGCCTCACACATGCTTGGCAAGTGCTCTACCACTGAGCTACAACCACAGCCCCTTAATTGGATTTCAAAGGATACATTATTGTTATTGTTGCCACTGGATTTTCTTCCTCCCTCCCTCCCTCCCTCCCTTCCTTCCTTCCTTCCTTCCTTCCTTTCCTCCTCCTCCTCCTCCTCCTCCTCCTCCTCCTCCTCCTCCTCCTCCTCCTCCTCCTCCTCCTTCTTCTTCTTCTTCTCCTCCTTCTTCCTCTCTCTCTCTCTCTCTCTCTCTCTCTCTCTCTCTCTCTCTCTCTCTCACTCTTTCTCTCTCTCTCTGTTTTTGTTAGAAGAAATTGAACCCAGGGATGCTTTACCACATAGCTACATCCCTAACTCTTTTATTTCATTCTTTTAAATTTTGAGACACTGTCTCACTAAACTGCTTAGGGCCTCACTAAATTTCTGAGGCTGGGCTCAAACTTGTGAGTCATTGCGATTACAGGTGCGCCCCACCATGCCCACATTCCACTTGATTTTTTTTTTTAAAGATATGTAATATTTTTAGATTCCACATGTGGGTGAGACCATGCAATATTTGTCTCTTTAGAACTGAATATATCTGACTATCTCATGTAACACTAGCGTCCTCCAGGTTCATTTATGTTGACACAAAGGAAAGAATTTCATTCTTTCTTATTTATGTATAGTAATGGATAAGAACTCAAACACAGTGGCAATAATATACAATAAATGGGATTGTATCAAACTTAAAAGTCTCTGCACACTAAGGGAAGCATCACAGAGTGAAGACAACTTATAGAATCAGTGAAAAATATTTGCACATTGAATCCAGCAAACAATTAAAATTCATGCTATAGTAAGAGCACAGACTATGAACCAGGTGTGATGGTACATACCTATAATCCTAGGGACTCGGGATGCTGCAGCAGGAGAATCACTAGTTAGAGGCCAGCCTTCACAATTTAGCAAGGCCCTAAATGATTTATCTAGACACTGTCTCAAAAATAAGAAATTAAAAAGTTCTGGGAATGTGGCTGAAGGACAAAGTGCCCTTGAGTTCAATCCCTGGTATCCAAATAGATAAGTGAAATAAAAGGAAAAAATTAAAATGGACAAAACAAACATAAAACCAAAAACCTTTAATAGACATTTTTCAAAAGGAGACATACAAACTACCAAAAGGCATATGAAAAAATTATCAGCATGCACTGTTGTCAGGGAAAAGTAAGGAAAAACCACACTGTAATATCAACTTACAAGTAAGAGCAACTATTATCAAAGCAAAAAAAAAAAAAAAAAAAAAGGATTCAAGAAAAGGCTAGATTTACACACTATTATTGGGGGTTAAAATTAAATAGCTATTATAGAAAACAGTATGGAGTTTTATAGTAGTGTATTCCATTACCCAGCTATTCCAACAATGGGCATGTATTCAAAGGAAATAGAATCATTTTGTCAGAGACACATCTAAACTTGTATGTTTATGGTGACATTATTCACAATATCTGAGGTAGGGAAGTAAGGTTAAGTGTTGAGTTCTCTTCAAAAATTGAATTATACTATTAAATATATTAATAAATTACACCATTAAATACACCACCAAATACAAATGAAAACAATGAAAATTGTGACAGATATATCGATTTATAGTTTTTATTTATTATTATTATGATTATTTTTGGTACAAGGAAATTAAACCAGGGGTGTTTGACCATGGAGCCACATTACCAGGCCCTTTTATTTATTTATTTATTTATTTACTTACTTACTTACTTATTTACTTTGAGAAAGGATCTTATTAGAGTCTCATGAAGTTGCTGAGACTAGATATGAAATTTTCCATCCTCCTACCTCAGTCTCTCAAGCTACTGGGATTACAGGCATGTGCCACCACACCTGAATACAGTTTTTACTTCTGTATGGATTAAGCTATAGAATAAATTTTCAAATGCTGAACAACCCTGTTTGCAATGTTGAGAAATATAGGTTTACAGTTTTTAAAAGTACTCATTTTCTTGATAAAAATGTTATCTTATGGAAGAATTTAAAGATCACAACATAATAATATAATGCGAATGTCTTTAGTAATGTGGAACCTTGGGAAAAAAGTCTCTTGTTAATCTACAATAGCTATGATGTCATAATTGTATAAATAGTGAAAAATTATGCTTCCTTAAAATAATGAAATCATCAGCTAGATATTTACCAGTTGGCCAATTTAAGTTCATAGAAAGAAAATATAACCTCTGTAGTTAATAAAATATATTAATTTAAAATATTAAAGATAATTATGTAATTGAATAATTTGTATAGTATTTCATATGCTTTTTAAGTAAAACCATATTTCTACCTTATTCTAAAAACTTAAATAACATGTTTTCTTCTCTTAATTTCAGAATACTTTATTTTTAAGGTAATGAACTAAAATTCATGTGAATTAAAGTGGTAACATTAAAATGTGAATTTTAATTTAATTTCTGTGAAATCATATACTATCACTAAATTTAATGCAAATGATTTTTCATAATAACTTTTAGAAAACATTTAAATATGTCTCTGCCTTTTGAGTTCTTAAAATTTCACTTCCCAAGCAGCAAAATATAAACATTGTTTCTTAGATTATAGGTACCTGAAAAAGACTTTGTTTACCTGAATATTGAGGAGGTTTTGAGAAATAAGGTAGAAATTTGACTTCACGTTGTCTTTTTATGAAATATTAAGTGATAAAACATCTTTTATTGAAATACTCTGCACATGTATTAACTAATGGGTTTTTTATGTATCGTACAGAAAAAAAGATTACCTACTTTGGTTGATTTTTTTCTCTATGTAAAATGGTGCAATATATCATAATTGGAAAATTACATCATTTATTCATACATTCAAGATATACTTGAATGTGTTCTGTTTAATGAATATATTAAAACTAGACATTACCAGTGGTCACATTGACAAAATTTCTCTCTTGTCGTATTCAGGGCATATTGTAGATTAATTAACTCAAAATTAAAGTCTATGCGAAGAAGTATAAGAGAGTTTTCTAACTTTGTGTGAATTCTGATATGCTTCTTCTAACCTCAAAATTGCTTTTGCTTTTATGAAATGAGCTAAGACATTTTCTCCTGAGTTCTGCTGAAAGAAATTATATAAAAGACATTACATGCATCCTACAATAATATATAATAGACATTTTTTAAAAAATTATAGTATTTTTAAACTACATTGGATGCCATTTTATTTTTAAAAATCTGCTTGTCTGGCCACTATTGCAAATAAATTGCAGCTATAATGTCAATTTAATTTACCATAGGGAGAGCTTATAAAACGAGCTAATATAATGATATCCTGTACTTGTGAAACAACATTCTAATTTTGGTTATGATCCATGTTAAGTCATTTTCATCATTCTCATTTTTCTGGTGGAAGTCAGGAAATAATCCTCTGTGTGAAGGCAACTAATGGTTGAATCCAATCGGTGCAAAGCATGACTAAGTAAGTCACTTGCAGAATGAGTATGTTTGCCACCACAAATGAACAATAATTTCAGTGACCAAATTAAGACGTGAGACAATAATTGCTTCTTCTAAAATCAGAATTTCCTGAATTTCTTTTTCTCTAAGAAAGGTCATCTTTGTCTTCAACCACTGATTTACAGTTAAATATTCTTAAAGTTTTATTTTGATAATAGCTCTTCCTTAAAGAGACAGGATCAAATTAACAGCATCTTTTTATAGTTATTTTTTCCTATGCAAGTATACTTTGCTGAAATTGTGTAGTATTTTACAGAGAATAGGGGAAGAAAAATTCAAAATACTCATTTTAATCTCTAAACAAAAACAAGAGGGCAACAAATTCAAATGAAAATTGAAACATAAATTTATAAGATTTGCATTTGTGTAGACTTCCTTTTATTTAAAAGTATGCTTCTAGAAGGAAAGAAAGTTGAAATATTATGCTCTAGGAATATAACTGAGATTTAACATGGCAGTTGGAGGTTTGGGTATAAAAGAAGGAATATGTTGGACTCTTATTTGAAAAGACAGAGCTGCAAGACATTCTAAATCGGTACCCAAGGTAAACAGGCATACATTTTGCCTTTGTTCATAAAACCATGAAATCAAAAGTAAACCCCATAGAACATGATCCTATTTTGTGTAAGTTAAAGCAAAACTACACGAAACAAAAAATCTGTCACTGTCTTGGGAGAAATTTTCAGAGTCTTAAATTGTTCTGATATGTATAATGTTTCTGAATCACTGCTCTGTTCACATATCAAAATGTTGAAATATGGAATTATTTATGGGTCATCCCACAAACGCAGATTTAGTAGAAGAAACAACCCTTCATTTAGTTCCAGAAGGAATGGTCAAGTTTGGTGAATTATTCACCTCTAGTAAGAATCTATTGGAGTGGCACAACTGAGATTTGTATAATGTGTGTATGTGTGTCATCTCTCTCGCTCTTTCTCTCTCTCTCTCTCTCTGTGTGTGTGTGTGTGTGTGTGTATGTATATATATATATATATATATATATATGAATATATAGATATATAGATATTCTATCTGCTGGATAGTAGTTTAGTATTGCCCATAAGATTAAATGGCTTCAAAGAAAAATTAAATAAATATGTATTACTCCATTTTTTTCTGTTTTTGTTTGATTTATGCAAAAGAATTTTGATATTGACCACTTCCACCAAAAATCAGATTAGATTGCTTAATTGAATCTTTTTCACAAGTATGAGTTTCTTTCACTGTTACCTTTAATCTGTGGGCAATAGGACAAAAATGTATTGTGTATAGAATTAAAAACTACTCAGAGAAAGTAAAAGATGGATTCAAGAATATAGGTAGCAACTGACAGTAATATAGTTTAAAAAATATATGGTCATTAGGGGAAAAATATATCAGTAGAGAGCATAAAATAATTCATACAATTTTAAATATATTGTTAGTATAATGGATAGGATTTAATGAAGGATATGCCAGAGGTTAGAGATAGAGACAAATAAATAAAACAATTATCAGACTTGTCTTTTAGAAAAACAAATGGATAATTTGAGAAGCAAAACTCTCTCGAAGGACTTCCACCATTTTCAATGATCATTAAGAAGTAGAAAACAGATTTTTCTGCTAGTCTGAAAAAACTATAAAAATGGAAAGTATATAAAACAGTTGTCTTCCAGGAGGTAAAGAGATAATAAAGGCATAAAAAAGAAGATAAAATCAGAAGTCATTAAAAAGAAAACAAAGTATGATGAAAACAATGGTTGGTTTTTTTGAGGTAGTCAACAAAATTTATAAACAGGCTAAACTTAGTGCTTGCTAAAGAAATGCATTATAGATAGTTGTGATATAGGAATGAAAGAGGGCTCAGAATTAGGGGTACCACACACAAAAATTTATAAAGAACTATTTTGACTAATAGCATGCTGTTAAATCAGAGTGATATTTTTAACAATTGTACAATTAAAATAATCAGATGTTAACATATTTTGTACATTACAAACAGTATGAGAAAAGATAGAAAAGAACCATAAGACTATAAAAGTAAACATGCAAAGGATAAAAAATAATCCAAAGAAACTTTTCACTGTATACACTTATGAAAATTGAAAACTCAAAATTAGGAGAAACAGCAGATTCAACAACAAAAAATACTAATAAAAAGAAGGAAAATATGATAGAAATGCCAATTAATTGGAATAGAAAAATAATTTATAATACATCCACTTAAGCAGATTTCCAGTACTAAAACAAAGTGGTGATAATTGGTAATGGAGATGGTGGGGAATGAACAAATTTGGTCATACAAAATTATTTTGAATTGAGGAAACTCAGTATCACAAGTACAAAAAATTTTTAGAAATTAAAACATCCACATAAAAATTGTAATGAAAAGAGAACAGAACACCAGAAATAAAGAAAATATCTATAAAAGATCTAGATGACCTGGATTATCATTCAGAAAAATTCAGAGCATGAGATAAATTTTTAATAAATAAGAAAAAAGTGAAATCAAGCAAGAAAGAAAAAACAACAACAAAACAGAAAGAAAGAAAAGAAAAAAGAAAGAGAGATGGTAGACTAAATACAGAAAATGTCATCCTAAAATGTTAGTCTCAGAGAACTGAATTGTGTGAAATAAAAATTTTCATTTGGAAATTTATTACCAAAAGACTTACTAATGCACATATCAATGTTTAAATTTCAAAAAGAAGGAACATAATGCTAGAAGGAATAGCTGACATGATGGACAAACTGTAAGCAAACAAAATTTTAAACAGGTTATATAATTACATAAAAAAGAGTAAGACAAAATTTGAGGGTTAAAATGTGATAAAAGATTACAACTTTTTAATTCGTAAGCAAGCTATCTAGAATTTTTATTTTAAGTTACTCCAGTATTTCAAATGTTAGGTAAATATAAATTTATTTTAGATTTATTAGGTTCAATACTCAGACTAAATGTGCTACAGTAACTTTGAAAAATAGACATGAAATGCATAAATTCACAGTAGTATATGAGGGAAATGAGGTGAAGTTCTAATCCAAAGAAGGTAAAGCACAAAAATATATAATGTATAAACAAAGGAAGATATAGAAATCCAAATCAACCCAAATATATCATGTATCCCTAATGAATTATCTAAACTGTCTATTTAAAATGCAATCCTTACTTTGAACAAAATATTTACAAAATCCTTATATATAGGATTCAAAAGGGTCAAACTTAAAAGAACAAAGACATAAAAGACATTCTTTTTTTAAAAATTTATTTATTTATTTATTTATTTATTTATTATCATTGTATACAAATGGGATACATGTTGTTTCTCTATTTGTCCATGGAGTCAAGGCATACCATTTGTGTAATCATACGTTTACATAGGGCAATGATGTTTGATTCATTATTTTTTCCCTTCCCCTCACCCCTCCCACCCCTCTTTTCCCTCTATACAGTCCTTCTTAACTTCATTCTTACCACACTCCTTATACCTAACCCTAAACCTAACCCTAACCCTAATGCTAATCCCTCCCACTCCCCATTATATGTCCTCATCCGCTTATCAGCAAGATCATTCGTCCTTTAGTTTTTTGAGCTTGGCTTATCGCACTTAGCATGATATTCTCCAATTTCATCCATTTGCCTGTAAATGCCATAATTTTATCATTCTTCATTGCAGAGTAATATTCCATTGTATATATATGCCACAGTTTCTTTATCCATTCATCCACTGAAGGGCATCTAGGTTGGTTCCACAATCTGGCTATGGTGAATTGAGCAGCAATAAACATCGATGTGACTGTATCTCTGTAGTATGCTGATTTTAAGTCCTTTGGGTATAGGCCAAGGAGTGGGATAGCTGGGCCAAATAGTGGTTCCATTCCAAGCTTTCTGAGGAATCTCCATACTGCTTTCCAGAGTGGCTGCAATAATTTGCAACCCCACCAGCAATGTATGAGTGTTCCTTTTTCACCACACCTCGCCAACACCTATTGTTGTTTCTGTTCTTGATAATCTCCATTCTAATTGGGGTGAGATGAAATCTTAGGGTAGTTTTGATTTGCATTTCCCTTATTACTAGAGATGTTGAACATTTTTTCATATATCTGTTGATTGCTTGTACATCTTCTTCTGTGAATTGTCTGTTCATTTCCTTAGCCCATTTGTTGATTGGATTATTTGCATTCTTGGTGTAGAGTTTTTTGAGTTCTTTATAGATTCTGGAAATTAGCGCTCTATCTGAAGTATGAGTGGCAAAGATTTTCTCCCACTCTGTAGGCTCTCTCTTCACATTGCTGATAGTTTCCTTTGCTGAGAGAAAGCTTCTTAGTTTGAATCTATCCCAGTTGTTGATTCTTGCTTTTATTTCTTGTGCTATGGGAGTCCTGTTAAGGAAGTCTGATCCTAAGCCAACAAGTTGAAGATTTGGACCTACTTTTTCTTTATAAGATGCAGGGTCTCTGGTCTGATTCCGAGCTCCTTGATCCATTTTGAGTTGAGTTTTGTGTAGGGTGAGAGATAGGGGTTTAATTTCATTCTGTTGCATATGGTTTTCCAGTTTTCCCAGCACCATTTGTTGAAGAGGCTATCTTTTCTCCATTGCATATTTTTGGACCTTTTGTCTAGTATGAGAAAATTGTATGTATTTGGGTTTGTGTCCATGTCCTGTATTCTGTACCATTGATCTACCTGTCTATTTTGGTACCAATACCATGCCGTTTTTGTTACTATTGCTTTGTAGTAGAGTTGAAGATCTGGTATTGCGATACCCCCTGCTTCGCTCTTGCTACTGAGGGTTGCTTTAGCTATTCTAGGTTTTTTATTCTTCCAGATGAATTTCATAATTGCTTGCTCTATTTCTGCAAGGTACATCATTGGGATTTTAATTGGAATTGCATTGAATCTGTTTAGCACTTTAGCTAGTATGGCCATTTTGACAATATTAATTCTGCCTATCCAGGAACATGGGAGATCTTTCCATCTTCTAAGGTTTTCTTTAATTTCTTTCTTTAGTGTTCTGTAGTTCTCACTGTAGAGGTCTTTCACCTCTTTTGTGAGATTGATTCCCAAGTATTTTATTTTTTTCGATTCTATTGTGAATGGGGTAGTTTTCCTAATTTCTGTTTCTGAAGATTCATCACTTATGTATAAAAATGCATTGGATTTATGAGCATTGATCTTGTAACCTGCTACTTTACTGAATTCACTTATGAGTTCTAAAAGTTTTCTGGTGGAATTTCCAAGTTCCTCTAAATATATAATCATGTCATCAGCGAACAGGGATAGTTTGAGTTCTTCTTTTCCAATTCGTATCCCTTTATAATTAACAAAATAAATAGTTGGTTCTTTGAAAAAATAAACAAAATTGATAAACCCTTAGCCACCTAACAAAGAGAAAGAGGGAGAAAACTCAAATTACTAAAATTCGGAATGAACAAGGAAACATCACAACAGACACGAGTGAAATACAAAACATAATTAGAAGCTATTTTGAAAATCTATACTCCAACAAAACAGAAAACTTCGAAGACATGAACAAATATCTAGAGACATGAATTACCTAAACTGAACGAGGAGGACATACACAACTTAAATAAATCAATCTCAAGCAATGAAATAGAAGAGGTCATCAAAAGCCTACCAACAAAGAAAAGTCCGGGACCAGATGGGTTCTCAGCCGAGTTCTACAGAACCTTTAAAGAAGAGCTCATTCCAATACTCCTCAAAGTATTCCATGAAATAGAAGAGGAGGGAACCCTCCCAAACTCGTTCTATGAAGCCAATATCACCCTGATACCTAAACCAGACAGAGACACATCTAGGAAAGAAAATTTCAGACCAATATCCTTAATGAACATCAACACAAAACTTCTCAACAAAATTTTAGCAAATCGCATACAAATATATATTAAAAAGATAGTGCACCATGATCAAGTGGGTTTTATCCCAGGGATGCAAGGTTGGTTCAACATTTGGAAATCAATAAATGTCATTCACCATATCAACAGACTTAAAGTTAAGAATCACATGATTATTTCAATAGATGCAGAAAAAGCATTCGATAAAATACAGCATCCCTTCATGCTCAAAACACTAGAAAAAATTGGGGTAGTGGGAACATTCCTTAACATTATAAAGGCCATCTACGCTAAGCCCATGGCCAATATCATTCTAAATGGTGAAAAACTGAAAGCATTCCCCCTAAAAACTGGAACAAGGCAGGGATGCCCTCTTTCACCACTTCTATTCAATATCGTCCTTGAAACTCTAGCCAGAGCAATTAGACAAACCAAAGAAATTAAAGGGAAAAGACATTCTTTAATGACTCATATAAAAGACAAGAAATGATCATGGAAGCTATAAAAACTTTAGAATGAGAAAGTGACCAAAACACTATATATTAAAATCATGTGCTTGTGGAAAAATATCAAGACCAAAAAGATTGATGTATTGTTTTTAATAAGTTAAGCCAATCATCACCATAATTACTCTGAAAGGTCATAAAAGGGAGAAGAATACAGGGGGAAAATGATTAAAATTTGGGATAAAGTAGAAAAGGCTTTGCAAAGAAGAAGGAAGGAATATGAATTAGGGATTGTTCTATCTTAATATATTCAGAAATTATGAGATTGCTTTAAAATTAGAAAAGTCAATGTTGCAACTCACACCTTAAATTATTTTAGCAAATAATTATTTTATAAACTATTTTAATAGATATAAACTAAAAGTTCTCAGTATGTTTCAGCTCCCATGTAAGATAAAGTTTCGTAAAACTTTTGGATAACATTAAAGCAATCCTAAGTAAATGGAACAATGCCACCATGCTTTTGCATTTAAAACTTAGGTGTTGCTAATCTTAATATTCAGTGAAATTTCAATTAAAATGTCAAAGTCTTTGACTTAAAAAGCTGACTCCAATATTTATACACCTGAACAAGCTTACGAGCTAAGTCATTATCAAAATATAAGCACATGGTTAGATGACTCATCCTACAAGCACCCCTAGGTGTGTGAATTATGGTTAGTATCAATTGGTTTCTGCCAGATCCCTTCTATTTAGACAATTTTGAGTCACCTCAGTTCTTCACTTTAGCATCTCAGTGTCTTAGTCTTTTATATTCCATGAAAAATATCCTGTGCAACTGGAGTTCAGATCCACAAGACCTTCTTCTTGGAACTGGGGTTGGCCATGGTACTGCAGTGAAACTTCACGTATGCAAACTCCAAAACTCTTTGAGCATTTGTTGAGTATACAGGAGGACAACTTGAAATATGTTCTGAAGTGGGGAAATAGGATTGAGACTTGCTCTGACCAGGAATCAAAGTAACATTGGGAACCCCACCCATTTGGCATTTGCTTCCCTAAGAATTCCAATTGGGGGAAATTAACTATTGAAGCTGCATCAGAATATGCTGAAAGAGCCTCATATGCCTACATGTGTGTTATTATTGCTAGGTATTCAATTATATTAGAGAACTCTTGTGATTCAAGCTATATATTCATAGAATGATAGAGACAATGTGGAGCACAGTTGACACCAAAGAAAACTAAATCTACACACAGTACATATAGAACAGCCACATGAGTGACTTTGCAGATCAGTGAGAATCGATGAACCAACATAACAGTTTTACTCATGGTTTATGTCTTAGAGGTCCTCTTGCATGAATGCACCAGGGAACCTTGAGAGGAAAGTCCAGGAGTACTATAATCTCTATGAGGGCAGAAAATGTTATCTATTTAGGGTAATGGCATAGTCCTATTACATGAAGCATTGTCGTCAACACTTAAAAATATTACATGAATAACTTCATTTTCACTTAGGAAAGTCACAAAAATGCATACGAACTACTTGTGTTATAGAATAAATAAAGAAATGACTGTACATATGTGCTTTGGAATATCATAATCGTTCAAAATAAGTTACCTAGGCAAGTAGCTATTAACATTTTAAACTGCACCAAAAACATGACAAAATTCTACATTAAACAATATTAACTTAAATTATATAAACTACATGCACTTATTTTTTAAAAACAGAGAAGAATGACTTCTAAGGTTCTGTCCTGGGGTTACCAACCTGCTGTTTACTTTTGTGTGAGGATAATTGAGGGTTTGAGTAAAATATGAAATTGGGTAATGTCATGAGCAGTAAATAAAATCATTGTTTTGAATTTTGTAAAATCCGGACAGTGAGACACTGCTTCTGAGAACTCTGGTGCCTAGGAGAACATTCAATTTCAAGATGACTACTATCGATGGGGAAAATTCTGTGCTTGCCATGGAATTCTCTAGTTCAAAAGCCTTGAATCCAAAGCCCAGTTGTCAGGAAGCAGAAGAGATGGGCAGAAACTGCTAAGCTCCAGCCAAGCTGTTTTATTCGACTTCATCCTACTTACCTCATGGAGTTTTTTCACAATGAAACCCTTTGATGCTCATACCTACATAATAAATATGCAGGCTCTCTATTAGAGTTGGTTCACCCATTGAGTCCTGCTTTATAATTGAGTTTTCGTCTTTGTTACTGTAATTTCCAATTTTTAAACCTGACTCACAGTGACCCCCCTGGGCAGGCCACTGCAGACATAGTGACACAATTCAATATTCACTTTGCAAAATTACTTGCATTTTGTAGACAAAGTGATAAGTCAGGCACTTTTATTTCACTTTCTTCACTTTGAGGTGTCTGTTTGACATGTGAATACAAAGTGCTCAGTGAATATTCTTTAAATGATTATCTTAGTGTGGTAAAATTTAAATACTCTCAGAAAAGAGCATCTCAGTAACTTTGGTCTATTATGGGAGGGATTTATGGGTAAAATTTGCTTAATATTTCATTTTTATTGATGAAGTGTTGAAAATTTATAAGGTCAATAATACAAAGTAGCACATGTCTCAAATTGCTGTATCAAGGAGTTTATTAGGTGGAAAGCAGAACACACATTTATCTTTATTTAAAGACAAAGGAGCAAAATATCATTAAATGACTATTCTTTGAGTGACCTTTTTTGAATGAATGTTATTATAAATCAATCAATTGGAGTCTTTCAGAATCTACTTTCTCTAGGAAAATATTGGTTATGCTGATCTATGATGTTAGAAGAGGAAAGTAAACTAAACATTTATCTAAAATTAATTTTTAATATCTGATAATAAGTAACAATTCCTCTCTTATTCTGTGATTTTGTGGTTCATTGAGTCAAATTATTCTAATTTGACAGTTTCTACTTAAACTGTTGCAATTATCCTGTTCATAAAAAATTTTAAAGTACTAAATTTTAAATATATTGACTTGATGCGGTTCACTCTTTACCAGTCTACTAAAATGTCTACTTACAAGACAGAATATTATACAAATTCAACCATGAGGACTTGTCATAATGATTAAAATAACAGATGTAGAATTACAAGTGATTTCTGTTTCTTTTTCATGTTCCCATGTGATTTTAAGTTGTAGCACAATAAGTGTATTAATTTTATAGTAAATTTTATAAATATACTGCTTTTGTTCAATAATATGCAAAATCTAGAAATACAATGATTTAGAGTTTTCAGAATATATTACTTCAGTCTTATTTCTGTATGCATTTGGTTTTTCATTAGATGTATTGGATGTATAACATTGTTTCAATGGGTTCATAATTTGAACTTATAACAATTAAATGTAAGTAATAGTAACTCCCAACTTTGTCTCCACCCACCAAACTCAAACTGCCAGTCTCTATATACACTATGTGACACTTTGATTTTCACTTACTGTATCCTGATTCAATTTTTGATGCCTATGTTGGGCTACTTTGAGTAACAGAACAGGATAAGTATTTTTAAAATCCTGACTTACATTGATCAATAAATCACTTAACTGCCTCATAATACACTCTTTTACCTTCAGAACTTATAACTTTTTAAAGATGGATAAGGTTGTGGTAGACAATTGTTCCAGGAATGGACAAGAAAGAAAGGTGGAGCACACACCTACATGATATTTGCATGTGGTGGGCAAATGAACTCGTATGAACAAAATCCTAGTGAAAGTTGCATATCAGAGGAGCAAATTGGCATGCTGTAGGTGCTATTTCCTCTGTGACATTTGCTAATTTTCAGCTCACTCTGGGCAAAGGGCCATTACAAAATTTCTACTGCTACAGGGCAGGGTCATCAGCAGGAAGCACAATTAAATTTCTTGTTTCCAATAGCCTTCCTTGAAGCTACTAATTTATTACACACTGTCCATCTTCCAAGTATTCATAAGTGGTAGCCACTGCATAACACAATTTTTATTTTCTCCAGTCTCTATTACCAGTTCTCTCACAGTCTACCATTTATCAGGAAACCACAATTCATTTTTTGTTTTAATTTACTTTTTAACATCACAGTACCCCATTTTCAGCAACAGTTCATATTATTATGGTATGAGAAAATGCATGGCCGTGCAAATAAATCTTGACATATTACATGAACTTTATGTTTTCATTTGATGCCAATTCTGATATATTTTTGATGACTTCCAGGCATTTATGATTCACCTGGTAGCTCAGTGATCAAAACTGTTTAGATTTTGCTATTTTGTCTTCTCAATGAGTCATCAAAACTAGAAAACAAGCACTTTGCAATATTGAGGACAGTTTCTTAAGTATGTCTTCATAGATGGAACAGATTATTTCTAATTTTTGTATTTTTCATAGCTGTTTTCATAAAGTCATTAAGAAATATGGGAGAGTATATGAATATGCCAGTTTGAGTAAATATGTCCCCCATAATGAGTACTAATAGAATTTGAAAATAAATGCATCCAAAATAAACCTCTTCATCATATATATTTTAAAAAATTTTAATAACATTCATTAAGGAATGAGTTGGAACCAATGCCTATATAATGTAAACAAAGGATGAGATTTACATTTTCAAAATATTATACTGGGAAACTATGTCAGTTGATTCTTTGGAGCAATATATAAGTGATGAAGTTTGTAAGCTATAATGCTACTGAAACGCCCATTCACATATTTTACTTCCTTTGTTGTCCATTAATATGTTTCTTGAGTGTGTTACTAAATACATGGTTTCACCTGCCTCTTCCTATGAATTTCATCATCTGCCAATGGTAGCAGCTTTAGTGAACCAGAGATAGAAGTAGCATCATTAGCATTCTGTATGAATTAAATAGATCCATCTCCCTGCACTGATACAGCCCCCCTACCACCATCATCATTATGTCATGGTACAAATGTCTGAGAACATAATTAAAATCTTATTATATTAGTACTTCTATATTAAGGTATCTTTGTTATGGTAGCTTAGCCTTTCACCTAGGTAATGCATAAGTTCTGGGTGAAATGTTGAAATTGGACTGGTACTCTAAAGAAAAGTATACTGTATGCCAATGACTTACTTGGGGGATTAGATGGCAAAGACATAATTGGTGCAAGCTGAAAGACTGATGATGCTTTGTCCATTGAAAATATTTGATATTATTGGCTTCTGTGATAATTTGAAAGGACAACTGCAAGCTTACAGGGGCCATAACTCTGCAGAAAGTAGTGAGACTGTGTTTATAAGCCTAAAAGGAGGAAATAGGTCTGCTAAAAAAGCAACATCTCACAACCTACAATAAAAGTTTTGTGAGAGTACCAAATTTGAGGATTCTGTACCAGAAAAAGAACATTGAATCCACCACTAAAAGCAAGAGATGTCTACAAAAAATAAATCAAAGCAAGAGTTGTTCCTTAGAAATTTTTGAAATGCATTGTGTTATTTTACAATGGTGATTTATTTCTCATTAACACCTGTATGTAAATGTAAATAAAGATTAAAGAAGGCTCTTATTTTTATTTAATTCAAAAGGCTATGGAATATTGCTTTGATTTATTTTTCCCAATAAGCATAATGTTGGCACAAGTTTATTATATATATGATTTATGCTTTAAAACAGATTAAAACTAATTTTAGTTATATCTGCAAAGAATTTCAAATAACATTTAGACAAATACAAGGATAATGCTAGAATAATTATTTTTGTATATCAAGTGCATTATTTGTTATTTCATATAAGAATTCCCTTTTATTTCTGAGATTAATTTAACTTTACACCACTAATATTTTGTGATGTTAATATTTATCTATTTTTGATTCTTTAAATAGATCCAAGATGATGGACTAGAGGGAGACTGCATTCCTTGTTGCTCTGTAACTCAGTTTTCAAGTAGAGGATATCTGTTTCTCAGTGAGGCAGTCTTTGCTGCTTATGATCCCCTGCTGTTTACCCCATTTGTCTACTGCAATCACATGCAGTCTGCCAGCATGTGGATTACCTGACACCCCGAGCTGCACTCCCCATTTGCCAACACATTTGGAAACGGGAGTGGCCATCTTGGATTATCCTGGAAGCAGTAGCTTCCATCTTTAGGTGGGGAAAATCCCATCTTTGGGATTCCAGTTTCCTGCTAGAGACTGGAAGCTCATTGTCAGGTACCGCTCATGCACCAGGCTACTGAAGACTGGGAGGTTTGAATACTATATGACTGTTACAGGTAGTGCTTACCTGCTTCCTCAGAGTCTCTTTCTCCCTTTTCTCATGCTAACAACCAACTTCTTTTGATTTCACTTTCACTCTTTCTACAATCTAGAACTTCTATATTCTCTTTTCCTATCCCACTAACAATTACATCCTACACCCCTCCCCATTCTCTTTGTCCTCCATTAGAAACTGCAGACCTTCTTACAAATCTATTTGTTATACTGTAGATAATAATTGAACTCATTCTGTTTATTATGACAATATAATTTTATTAACATCTTCATAGGGGATATTTGGTTTAGGGCTGCATATTGTCTGTGCTGGGCACTGCTAATATTTATCTCTCCCTTAAAGAAGAGGTTTTGGAAATCTGCGGAGCCACTATAAGCTTATAGGGGGAAACTCCAATACCCCAGATCTGCACTGCTAGAGGGGAAGATACATGAAAAACATGAAAAAACAAGGGAAGAAAATGATCCAAACAAACCTAGATTCTATATTAATAGAATCCAGTGATAACATGGCAGAAGAAATGTCAGAAAAGGAGTTCAGAATATACATAAGTAAAATGATTCATGAAGCAAAGGATGAAATAAGAGAGCAAATGCAAGCAATGAATGATCACTCTAATAAGCAGTTGAAAGAACAACTGCACAAAGCAAAAGATCATTTCAATAAAGAGATAGAGATTCTCAAAGAAAATCAAACAGAAATCCTTGAAATGAAGGAAACAATAAACCAAATAAAAAACTCAATGGAAAGCATCACCAACAGACTAGATCACCTGGAAGACAGAACCTCAGACAATGAAGACAAAATATTTAATCTTGAAAATAAAGTTGACCAAACAGAGTAAATGGTAAGAAATCATGAACAAAAATTCCAAGAACTATGGGACCTCATGAAAATACCAAATGTAAGAATTATCTGGATTGAGGAAGGCACAGATATACAAAGCAAAGGAATGGACAACCTATTCAATGAAATAATATCAGAAAATTTCCCCAAACTGAAGAATGAAATGGAAAATCAAATACAAGAGGCTTACAGAACACCAAATGCACAAAATTACAACAGATCCACACCAAGGTTCATTATAATGAAAATGCCTAACATACAAAATAAAGATAGGATTTTGAAGGCTCTCTGAGAAAAGCATCAGATTATAAATAGGGGGAAACTAATATAGATATCAGCAGATTTCTCAGTCTAGGCCCTAAAAGCTAGAAGGGCCTAGAACAACATATTTCAAGCTCTGAAAGAACATGGTTGCCAACCATTAATCCTACACCTTCAGATTTGAAGATGAAATAAAATCCTTCCATGATAAACAAAAGTTAAAAGAATTTACAAATAGAAAGCCTGTGCTACAGAATATTCTCAGCAAAATATTCCATGAGGAGGAAATGAAAAGCAACTATGTAGGTCAGCAAAGGGAGGAACTACTTTAAAGGAAAAACCAATCGAAGGAGAACCCAAGTCAAGTTAAAAACCAAAAATAAGTACAAATGACTGGGAATACAAATCATATCTCAATAATAACCCTGAAAATTAATGGCCTAAACTCATCAATCAAAAGACATAGACAGGCAGAATGGATTAAAAAGAAAGACCCAACAATATGCTGCCTGCAAGAGACTCATCTCATAGAAAAAGACATCCACAGACTAAAGCTGAAAGGATGGGAAAAAACCTACCACACACATGGACTCAGTAAAAAAGCAGGAGTTTCCAACTTTATATTAGATAAAGTGAACTTCAACCAAAGATAGTCAGAAAGGATAAAGAAGGACATTTTATGCTGCTTAAGGGAACTGTAAATCAGGAAGGCATAACGATCATATATATTTATGCTCCAAACAACAGTGCATCTATGTACATCAAACAAATCTTTCTAAATTCGAGGAATTGAATTCCAGGAATTCCAGGAATCGAATAGACCACAACACAATAATTCTGGGTGACTTTAATACACTGCTGTCACCACTGGATAGATCTTCCAAACAAAAACTAAACAAAGAAAATGTAGAACTCAATAACACAATCAATAACTTAGACTTAACAGATGTATATAGAATATTCCATCCATCAATGAGTGAATACACTTTCTTCTCAGCAGCACAAGGAACCTTCTCAAAAATAGACCATATGTTATACCACAAAGCAGTCCTTAGTAAATTCAAAAAAATAGAGATAATACTTCATGTTCTATCAGATCATAATGGAGTGAAATTAGAAATCAATGACAAAATTAAAAAAAAACAGAAATTACTCCAACCCCTGGACTTAATAATATACTATTGAATGAAGCATGGATAACAAAAAACATCAGGGAGGAGACAAAAAAATGAGAATGATGCTACAACATATCAAAATCTCTGGACACTGTGAAAGCAGTACTAAGAGGAAAATTCATTGCATGGAGTGCATTCAAGAAAAGAATAAAAAAGTCACCAACTAAATGACCTAACATTACAGCTCAAAGCCCCAGAAAAAGAAGAACAAAATAAAAACAAAAGTAGTAGAAGACAAGAAATAATTAAAATCAGAGTTGAAATAAATGAAATTGAAACAAAAGAAACAATTCAAAAAATTGACACAACAAAAAGTTTGTTCTTGGAAAAAATAAACAAAATAGACAAACTCTTAGCCACACAAACAAAGAGAAGGAGAGAGAAAACTCAAATTACTAAAATTAGTGATGAAAAAGGAAATATCATGATAGACACCACTGAACTGCATAACATAAACTACTTTGAAAATATATACTCCAACAAAATAGAAAATATCAAAGACATTGACAAATTTCTAGAGACGCATGATCCTCCCAAACTGAACCAGGAGGACATACACAATTTAAACAGATCAATTTCAAGCAATGAAATAGAAGAAGCTATCAGAAGCCTACCAACCAAGAAAAACGGAGGACCAGATGGCTTCTCAGCTGAGTTCTACAAGACCTTCAAAGAGGAACTCAAAGTATTCTTCTCAAAGTATGTCAGGAAATAGAAAAGGAGGGAACCCTTCCAAACTCATTCTATGAAGCTAGTATCACCCTCATACCCAAACCAGACAAAGACACATTAAGGAAAGAAAATTTTACACCAATATCTCTGGTGAATACAGATGCAAAAATCCTTAAGAAAATCCTGGCTAGTCACATACAAAAACATATCAAAAAGATAGTGCACCATGATCAAGTGGGTTTCATCCTGGGGATACAAGGTTGGTTCAACATCCAGAAATTTATAAATGTTGTTCATCACATCAATAGACTTAAGGTTGAGAATCATATGATTATTTGAAATGATGTAGAGAAAGTGTTTGACAAAATGCAATACCCCTTTATGCTCAAAACACTAGAAAAAATAGGGAAAGTAGGAAAACACCTCAAAATTGTAAAAACTATTTTTGCTAAGCCCACAACCAACATCATTCTTAATGGAGAAAAACTGAAAGCATTCCCTTTAAAAACTGGAACAAGACAGGGATGACTTCTTTCATCACTTCTACTTAATGTTGTCCTTGAAATACTAGCCAGAGCAATTAGACCAAAGAAATTAAAGGGATATGAATAGGAAAAGAAGAATTCAAGCTGTCACTATTTGCTGATGACATGATTCTATACTTAGAGGATTCAAAAAACCCCACCAGAAAACTTCTATACCTCATAAATGAATTCAGCAAAATAGCAGGATATAAAATCAACATGCATAAATCTAAACATTTTTATCCATAGGTGCTGAAACATCTGAGAGGGAAATGAGGAAAACAACTCCATTCACAATAGCCTCAAAAATAAAATAAAATAAAATACTTGGGAATCAATCTAACCAAATAGGTGAAAGATCTCTACAATGAAAACTACAGAACAATAAAGAAAGAAATTGAAGAAGACCTTAGAAGATGGAAAGATCTCCCATGTACTTGGATAGGTAGAATTAATATTATCCATATGGCCATACTTCCAAAGGTGCTATACAGATTTAACACAATTCCAATTCAAATACCAATGACATTTCTCTTAGAAATAGAGAAAGCAATCATGAAATTCATCTGGAAGAACAAAAGACACAGAATAGCCAAAGCAATCCTGGGCAGGAAGAGTCATGTAGGAGGTATCACAATACCAGACCTTAAACTCTACTATAGAGCAATAGTAACAAAAACAGCATGGTATTGGCACAAAAATATATAGATAAACCAATAGAACACGGAGACATATCCACAGAAGTACAGTTATCTTATACTAGACAAAGGTGCCAAAAACTTGCAATGGAGAAAAGATAACCTATTCAACAAATGGTGCTGGCAAAACTGGAAATCAAGATGTAGTAAAATGAAGTTAAACCCTTATCTCTCACCCTGTACAAAACTCAACTCAAATTGGATCAAGGATCTAGGAATTAGACCTGAGATTCTTCACCAAATAGAAGAAAAAGTAGGCCTGAATCTCCAACACATTGGCTTAGGATCAGACTTCCTTAATAAGACACCCATAGTTCAAGAAATAAATGCAAGAATCAATAAATGGGATAGATTCAAACTAAAAAGCTTTTTCTCAGCAAAGGAAATGATCAATAATGTGAAAAGAGAGCCTACAGTGTTACACCACCTGCAATTCCCCTCAGTGCTTGACAAGGACTCCGCTGAGTAATAAAGGTGTTTGCAAAGTCTCATCGTATTGGGAATTTGGTTGCGGACTTTCCTTCCTTGCTTGCTTAATGTGTGTAGGTTTATTATTAATATTTGATGTGTTTTCCCTGAAAACAGGAGTCTTAACAGAACCAGGGTTAAAACATAAAAAACAGACTTCTAATGGAACACTGATTTCAGACTTAGTCATTTGTAATGAAACTTTGAGCAACCAAGAATGCTATGAGAAAATACAAAAATAGATTCTAGTTGCTGATCCCCTGTTGACTACTCTCATATGACCTGAAGTATGTAGGCAAATAACTCTAACCCCATCAGGAGTGATTAACAGGAACAGAAGAAATAAAGAAAATAGAGTTCCTACAGTTAAAACACCTTATGACAATGCTTATTTAATTAATGGAAAGCCATGACATCCTTACAGAGGGATGCCTCTTAAGTCCCTGGATTTAGACCCTCCTTTATCTCCCACGGGATATTTAGATGTAAAATCAGGACATGTTATAATCTGGTTTGAAAGTATATATACAAGAGTGCAAGATATTCCATTTCTTAAAGATTAGGATTTATTAAATGCTGTAAATATTATTGGTCACCTATCCCCTGGAGAAAAAGTTCCTCAATGTTAAGTTCACACAGCAGATGATGTCATATTATTGTTAACTTCAACTGTCTAGCACTTATTAACCACAGCAGTAGCCACACAACTGACATTTACTCAACCCTGCTGAACTTGCTTTAACCTTTATGATTAGTTAAGCAATATTAATATGTCTTATTGTTTAGTTGTAGGTTATCACGAGTAAGCAATTACTAAAAATAATTAGAACACTTCATTGCCTGGTCTAGTAATGATTATACAAGATATTTTTGTTATTTTTCCTTGTGATCTTTTTCTGTTCTAGAAAAACATGGGTAACTGTCAACCTTTCAATGTATAAAAAGCTGGCTGGGAAAAATAAAATTTAGAACCTAGCATCCATTCCCTGTGTTTGTGTTGCTTTGTTCTCCACCTCGCCAACTCCTACTCCATCACCTGTGATCACTACGACCCCTGCTAGGGATGGACCCCAGCACTACAGAGTGGGATAAAATCTTTTCCACACACATTTCAGACAGAGAACTAATCTCCAGAGTTTATAAAGAACTTAAAAGACTTTACACCAAAAACAAAGAACCCAATCAATAAATGGGCTAAGGAAATGGGCAGACACTTCACAGAACAAGATATATAGGTGATCAACAAATATATGAAAAAGTGCTCATCACCCCTAGTAATTAGAGAAATGCAAATTAAAACCACCCTAAGATTTCATCTAACTCCAATTATAATGGCTATTATCAAGAACACAAACAATAAGTGTTGGCATGGATGTGGGGAAAATAACACACTCATACATTGCTGACGAAGTTGAAAATTGATGCAGTCACTTCAGAAAGCAGTATGGAGATTCCTCAGAAAACTAGGAATGGACCCACCATTTAACCCAGTTATCCCACTCTTCAGTTTATACCCAAAAGACTTAAAATGAGCATACTACAGTAATGCAGCCACATCAATGTTTATAGCAGCTCAATTCACAATAGTTAGATTGTGGTACCAACTGAGATGCCCTTCAATTGATGAATGGATAAAGAAAATGTGTATATATATATACAATGAAATATTACTCTGTAATAAAGAAGAATAAAATAATGGCATTTGCTGGTAAATGGATGAGGTTGGAAAATATCATACTAAGTGAAATAGACCAAGCCCAAAAAATCAAAGGACAAATATTTTCTTTGATAAGTGCATGACAATATATAACAAGGTGGGGGTGGCAGGGGGAAGAGAAGAATGAAGGAACTTTGGATGGTGCAGGTGAAAATGGGGTGGAAGGAGGTGGGGGACACAAAGACAGTAGAATGAAACAGTATTACCCTATGTACATGTATGATTACATGAGTGGTGTGAATCTACATTGTGTACAACCATAGAAATGAGAAGTTGTACCCCATTTGTGTACAATGAATAAAAAAAAGCTTATAATATTTCAGTAGAATTAAAATCTTAGAAGCATAAATATTAAATTAATTAAACATACAATTTTACTTGCCTTCACATCTCTAAAACATTTTGAAGTACAAATCCTTTTTATATTAATACAATGTTAGGTGTAGTTCATTATAAATTCAGTATTATTTTACTGTTGGCTTTTCTTAATGCTATAACTTTAGTATAAGAAGACAAAAGAAAAAGAGGAGAAGCAGGAATAGGATTAAGAAATAGAAGAAGCATAAGAACATGAAGAGAAACAAAAAGAATGATATGAGAAAAAAAGGAGTAGAAGAAAAGATAAGAAGTAGTTTAAGTGTTGTAATTTAGAAGGTCTATACTGTAATATATATTTTTTCTCATTGGTTCATTAAATTTAAAATATCATAATATCACAATTAAAAACAAATGAACTAGATGCCTGCTAAATTTTGTTAAAAATCTCTCTATATAATTCTTACTATAATAAATGACTCTTCTCACTACTTCTCTGAATTTTTTCTTCAATATTTCAGTAAATGGAATGTTTCATTCCAATCTTTTTATTTAAAAATTTGTTAATGAATATAGAACCTTTGAATATTGGAAGTTAAGTGCAGATAAAGATTTGCATATGCATATGAAACATATAACTATCCAACATAAAATATTAATAAAACATAGAATATAAAGAAGAAAATACACGTCTTAACATTGAAAAAAAATCAAAATGAAAAAAATTTACTTAAAAAACTCAGGAGCCATTTTGAGATTTCAAAACAAAGATGAAACAAATGTGAAGAAAAATTATGCAGTCTGAGGAAAAGAAAGACAAAATAAAAAAGAATAATAAACAGACTATTAGAGACCCAAGGACTCTTAGAGACCCAAATTTGTTAAATTAGTAATGGGAGTCTCAGAAGGTGAATAGTGAAAGAAAGGAATACATAAATAAAAAAACAAATAAAAATAAATTTCTTGAATGGAGAAAAAACATTTATGTACCTGTGAAAATCATAACCCCCAAAGATATTTTTAGCCAAAGTAAGGAAATTATAGGTAAAAAATTCTATAAGTTTTGAAAGAATTATGACTCAACAGGTTACAAGCATTCTTAATCATATTAATGTCTAATTCAACTTCAGAAACAGAACCAGAAAAAGAAATATTCAAAATGTTGATATAAAGAGACTATCAATCAAAAATTCTATTTCCAGAAAACATGTCCTTCAAATGAAGAAAAATTTAAGATATCATCAATAAACAAAAACTGACAAAAAATTTTCCAGCAGATGTGAGAGTCTAAAGGGAATCCTTCAAGTTAAAATGAAAAAGAATACTAGAGTATATTTCAAAACCAAACCAAAAAAAAAAAAAATACAGTCATGTATTGCTTAATGAAGAGTATATATTTTGAGAAATGGATCTTGAGGCATATATGCAATTGTGCAAACCCCATATAATGAACTTAAGCAAACTCAGATGGAATAGATCACTACACACCATGGCTATATGACATGAACCTGTGTATGTATAGTCAGTTCAATGGCAGTCAAATTTTTCTTATAAGTGTGATTTTTTTAAAAGACCACTAGTATAAATAGAGTATGTCTATGCTTTCTTTGCAATACCATTGCACTAGTCCATTTTTATTACCATAAAGAAATACCTCAAGCTGGGTATTTATGAAGAAAAGAGATTTATTTAACGCATATTTTCGTAGGCTGAAATTCCAAAATGAGATGATCCCATCATTTTGGCCTTTGTTGAGGACAGAACATCAGATGGCATCATGGTGGGAGTGTATACAAGGACAGACCACCTTACCAGGCAGAAAGCCAGAGAGCAATTCAGAGTTCAGATTCAAGATTTCCTAGCAACTCACTCTGGCAAGAACTAAATCAGGGTCCAATAAAAACTATCTTATTCCTCTTGAGAGTCTCACTTCTTTCACATGCTATAAACCTCCAACAAGTGAAACCTTGAAAGACAGCAACAGTTCTTCAATTTTCTGATCAAAATAGAACACAATAGAACAAGAATTTTAAATCTGTGTTAATATGTTTATAATTCAGACAACAGAATTTGCACCAGATGAAGGTGGGGATTGAGTCAATTAAGTTATTAATTTGAATAAGATTCTTTTAGGTTAAGATGTCTATTGTGGTCCCTAGGGAAATCTCTAAGTTAATAATTTAAAAAATACAATAAAAGAAGCAATGAAGTAATTAAAATAATATTTTAGAAAATATGTAACATAAAATATGTCCATAATGATGAAACTGAAGAACAAAAACGATATCTGGAGGAGAGAAAATAATAAAATAGAAAGAATATATCCAATAATATCAGTAGTAAATTAAAGTTACCTTGATTAAATGATCCAATGAAAAAAGGAAAAGTTTGTTAAATAGTTCAAACAGAGCTGTGGGTATGGCTCAATAGAGAGCTAACCTAGTTTGCATGAGTCTCTGGGTTCAATTTCTTTATTTCAGTAAATAAATAAGTAGGTTTAATAAGAAAACAGAACTACTAAATGCTGTCTACAGAAGATGCTCTTTACATTCAAAGATAAAATGAGGTAAAAAGAATGAGATAGTGACCTTTTACTATATAAGCAAAAGACATGAAAAAGCTAGAACCAAGACATTAACATTAGATAAAATATTTAAATTAGAATTTAAGACAAATAAAAATGTTACTAAAGTGGAACAATTTCTAATGATTAAAGAGTTAAGCTAACAGGAAGATAGAGTACAGAAAGTAAAAAAAAAATCAACAACTAAAAGTTGAACTTTAAAAAGATCAATGAAAGTTAACAATTATTATACTAACCAAGGGAGAATAAAAAAAAAAGATGTAATTGAGTAAACCATCAATGAAAGCAAGCATATTATTACTGACATTACAAAAATAAAGAGTAAAATATTAAATATAATGAACTTTTTTGCAAAAATTAGATATTTTAAATGAAATGTACAAATTCCTAAGTAGACAGAAACTACCAAACTTATTAAAGAAAAATTACAAAATATTAATAGATCTGCAGCAAAGAAATTGGATTTGTAATCCAAAAATCTTACCAGAGAGAAAATCTCATCTTACATAGTTTCAATGATGAATCCTATCAAACATTCAGAGATATTAATTTGAAATGTTCATCAACTTTTGGAAAAAATAGAAGAGTTGGAAACATTTCCCAATCTACTCTTTAAGGTTAATATGAAACCAAAACTCTATCCACAAAATGAAATTACAGAACAACAATCTTTCCAAACATAAAAGCAAAAAAATTTTAATGATATTCTACCAGATTAAATGCATCAAGAATAAAATGAATTATATGTACACTGAGTACAGGTATAATTATCCTAGGAATGCAATATGGCTTTCATATTTTAAAATAAATGTAACCACTGTATTAATAGAAAAAAGATAAAATATATAATATCAGTAGACAAGGAGTGTTTAAGAAAGTCTGACACACATTCACAATATAAGTACTCAGCAAACAAAAAAATAAAAGTAATTTTTTAAAACTAATGACAATTATCTACAAAAAAGAAAACTAATGTATTTACTGGTGAAATAATGACACTTCCCCCGATGATCTGTTCTAAGACGGGGATGCCCACTTTTTCAAATTTTGCTCAACATTTTATTGCCAGTTCTAACAAGTGAAGTTTAGGGGGGAAAAGAAAAGGAAGAAATTAAAGACATATTTTATTGGAAAGAAAATCATTTTTATTTATACATAATGTATTCTCATATAAAAACTTCTAATCTATACACTGGCATATTGTTAACAATAGAAAGTTCAGCACAATTTGAAAATTAAACTACTGCACTAAAACTTAATTTGATTTCTATGTACTATCAATGAACTACCTAAAAATATTATTAAGAAAATAATTCCATTTAAAATAGCAAAAAACAATTAACAAATTTAGGAATAAACTGAAGGGCATTACAAATATTCTGAAAAATACTTTTGAAAGAAATTGAAAAACTAAGGACATTGCAAACTCATGGGTTAGAAATTTTAGTATTCAGGGATCTAGTCTCCTCAAACAGAATTATAGATTCAATGCCATCCCTACCAACATTTCATCTCTGTGTATTACTTTTGTTAAATTTATTTTTAACTAACTTATAAAACCAAAATTGCATATATTAATGAGGTATCAAGTAATGTTTCCATACATGCATACATTGCATAAAGGTCAAGTCAAGGAATTAGCATATCCATCCATGAGAACATTCATCATTCCTTTATGGTGAAACAATCAAAATTCATAATACATTACCACTCACTGTATTCACTCAACTGTGCAACAGAAAACCAGAACTTATTTTATAATTTTTCAAATATTAAATAAAAGGTGATGGATATTTAAAATTTTAACCATTGTGAATACATATTGCAATTATTTATTTTTAGTAATATATCAGACTAGTCACACAAAATAGAAGGTATATATTAGAATTACAATTAACTGCAGCTAATGTAGAAGCGAATAAAACTTTTAATATACAAACCAATAAACTAACATATTACAGATCAGCATATTTATGAAAATAATTGCTACTATGTAAAAAAAATAGCTTATGGCAACAGAGGTAAGTTTGGAAAATCAAACATTTATAGGTTGTTTAATGAGCTTTATTATGGTTAATGAAAAATCAACATTCTATGGCAAATCATTTTTATTTCTATTCTCTTGATTTGTTTTGAAAATCCATATTTTATAAAATTTATAAAAATTTCATGAACATTCTTGCAGAATAAATATTGTTTTAACAAATTTAAAAATATCATTTCTGAAATAACTCTATTAATGTTAATTATAATAAATTTGGATTATTTGCAGATTTACAAATAATTTTCTATTAAACTTATTCAACCAGACCATTTTAAAGACATAAAAATAGATTTTAAAACAATAATGTATTGTTAAAAATCAAATTTCATTTTAAATAAGATTAAGTTGTACCTTTGAAAATACATTTATCCTTGTTCACTCTTGATTTCTAGAAATCAATTTTATAGTCTTATGAGATAGAAATTGACCACAACTGGGGACTTAACAGTAAGTAGATCAGATTACATCTTTTTTCTAACAAAGTTGATATTCTAATGTAGATGGACAGTGATGTAGGTTCCAAATGAACTCATGGGAAGTTGCATAGGACTGGGACAATTTAGGTCATATTCTCAAAACCTTATTGGAAAAAAAAGACTGAAAATCAGAACCTAATATTTTCTTTCATTGTCAAATTTAATAGTCCATGAACATGGTTATTTAGAACAATAATTTCAAAATTTGAGAAATATTGCAAATTTAACAGAATGTATTTAAAAACCTTTCTCACATTTCTAGAACAGATGTTATTTATCATCCTTGTGGAATATTTTAGACTTTTTACTTTTTTAAAAAAAGAATGTATCTTATTAAAACTTATACTGCTTTGGATGTTTTCATAGAAACTGAAAAATATGAAAGTTGTATCCTTAGTACCTATACAGAAAACAAGGATTTCTCCATTTTTTTATGCCTAGTGATGAATTTATTACACTGTGGTTAATAAGCCACCAGTCCCTTATTTTCTTGAAGCTTTTAGAAGTGCTTTAATACAAAACAAGTTGATTTTGCTTTTAGTCTTGTAATGCCTGAGAATTTGTATATCCCCTGTGTACATAGAGAACGAAGATATGTTTGTTTTTTTTTTTAATTTTCTGACCAGTACATCCAGTTGTAAGGTCCCCGTTTTCCAGTTCCAGCTTGGTTGGATCAAGGTGGGTGATGAAATTCAGCCCTGGAGGACTCCTTGTCGCATGTCAGCCTAAGAGAGGCACCCTTGTGCCTACTGTATCTTGGGAATTCTAGGGGTAGAGGGGTAATTGTCTTAAGACATATAAGGAGATGAATATTTTTCTCATTATTGCTTAAGTTTGATGGCAAGTAAGATAATGTAAGTCAGTTAGATAGTTCCTACTCTCGGTTTTTCCTTAGATTGTTCTTTGAATACACCTGGTTGCCAGGCAGTCCTCAGACACCTTGAGTCTGGGAGGTGGTGGTATGTTCACTCACTGTGAGAAGGAGGACCATCCCTTCTGCAGAAGTCTTCATTGCTCCTTTGTGCCTCCTATTTCCTGGAGTACCCTGGAGAAGGACTCATTCTGGGTTGTGTTTTACTCTTTTTTTTTTTTTTTTCCTTTTAATTGGTTCTTTTTAGTTCTGTATAACATTAGGTGCTGGGACCTGCATGACTGGTTATTCAGGTAACCAAGCCAGGTGATGAGTGAGTGGATGTTGAAAAGACAAACAAATAGAGAAAAAACCGGGTCTGATGGTTCACTAACAACCCTGGAAGGGAAGTGGTGACCACAAACAAGCTCAGCACGTTGATTATATAGGTTTTAACGTCAAAAGGATTTATTGTGAGAAAAGTTTCTTCAAGATAGAAAGAACCAGAAGTTGAGGGTATAAATAGCCCTATTAGAACTATCAGCTTGCGCCCATAATTCTCTACCCCTAGGCTGCTGGCATTGAAACTCTGGGTCATGAACTGATAATTCCATGGCTAGCATGAAATTTCCCTTTGAACAGAGCATCACCACAGTTGCTGGGCAGCCTCAAATCAATGCCTTCATGAGAAGATCTCCCAGGAGGGGCATGTGCCTCTGTTACAGGACAGTTCAAGGATCATAATTCATTCGCTGCTTCCAACAATTAGGATTCATGTTGAGATAAATATGAAAGCATGGAATATAATTGGTTCTAATTCAGTCCCCATTACTTCCCTTTTCCCTCCTCTTCTCCCTATCCCTATTTCTTTCCCTCTACTCTATTGATCTCTCTTCTATTTACTTATATTTTTTTAAATTAATGCTTTATGGATTCACCATAGTACATTCATATGAGTACATAGGAAGATAATACCTGATATTTTCTGGTTGAGCAGCACTACTTAACTCTGTCTAATAGCGTGGAGAAATTGCTCCAAGTTCTTAACATAAACAAGTAAGATACCAATAATTATACTAAAAATATTATGAAAGAAAAATAATACTCTATTGAAGGACCTTGAGAAAGCAAATAGAATAAATTGGTTTAAAATATCACAAGCTACTGTGATTGCTGTGGGAGAAAAAGGAAACTCATCCATGAAAAAGAAGACATTTCTGGCAGATTTGGTTATTTTAATAAATTCATTAAATGTGTCAAAAAATGGAATAAAAGACAGACATAAGGGAACAACCATTGAACCTGTTCTGAAATTAGGGGTAAATTGATGTGGTAATTTCAATATGATTTTGGTAGAAGTTGTGAAAAATGAAAAGGAACTTAAGGAGAAACTCTGTAGGAAGTTAGTAGATTTTCAGAGTTTGAAAATAAATGCATTAGAAAGTACAGGTGACATTTGTTTTATATATATATATATGGCAACATAATTAAGATAGATAATGTCACCACTGGAGAAAATAATCTAGAGTCATCATGTCCAGAGTTTAATATTTTATTTTTAATTATTTCAAATATTAAATAAATTCAGTCTTTTTGATTTTACTTAGAAATGATTTTAGATTAAACATGTATGTATTATCAATTTTCTGCCAGAATTGACCCCCCAATTTTGTCAGTTAACTCTATTAAGTGCTCTAATTCTAATTATTGTTTGAAGGACAATTTTAAATATCTCAAATTTTTTCCCATTAAATACTTCACTACTTACATTTTATCCCAAATTTGTCTTGGAGATCATTTGTAATATGTTCTTCATGTTGATGAACTATTTTAATTGAGCATCTGTTACTGGTAAACATTAGCAAAGCAAAAAAATCTGAAAGAATTAAGAATTTTCTCACTAAAAGCCTACCTTTGCTGTCAAGTGGTACCAATTTTGGCATACACATTTTTTGACATTTAAATGGCAAAAATAACATATACTGCCAATTCATAAGTTAAATAGCATGAGAATTAGTGTAAAATTGAGTCCATATCAAATACTTGATAAAATTGCTAGTCCCTTATAAAAGGATATATATAATTTCAAACAGACACATTTTTTGTTTGTGTAAATGAATGTAAGCCTGCCCCATTTGGTTTACTTATCATTGCCACAAGCTGAGCTTCAGCCCTTCCAACCAAGTGAGAAAGGAGCAAAGATTCACCAAGTTTCCTCTGTGTGTCAAACACTAGTAGATGTTTTATATAAAGTTGTAACACTGTTTTAAAGTGCATTGTACATATAAAACAAGTACAATAAGCTTAAGTTTTCAAATATGATAAGAACTGTTAATAAGTCTTAGAAACTCCAGTCAAGGAGAGAATGACCCTTGACATAACTCTAAACTGAACAAAGTATCTCTTGTATCACTTTGCAATTGTAGTATATCAAAGCATCACCAGACACCAGAGATAAAATTTTACCAGTTTTAAAATTTTATAAGATCAATCTATGGTAACTGTTCTATGCTAGATACCTTTTTTTCCTAATGTATTTGTGAGTTTTATCATGTAATTTGAATACAGCTCATTTTTGTTACATAAATGTTGCATTAGTGAATATACCATGATGTACTTATTTATTCTGTTGCTGGTGAGCATCTGTACAGTTTTCAGTTTCTAGCTCTCATGAATAGTGATGATATTAATATCCTTATATGTTTGTTATAATGGTGAGTTTTGAGTATTATATACCTATGATTATAATTGTAATATCTTAAGGTATGCATACATTAGGATTTGTATATATTACTAAACAATTTTGAAAATGGATTTTCTTTACATTTCCAGGAGTATGAGAATCTGCATATGTATTTAAGTATATACTATATATAGTATATGTAAATATACATAAAGTCATGTTATATATGATATAATGCATTTTTGACTCACTTCCCCAAGGGATAAGAAATTTTATCATTACTAATGTAAATATAAAATTAGCCCTTGAACATTTTTCAGTGATTCCATCAACTAGTATGACCCATACTGTTGAGAATCATAATCATTACTTTCTTACACCAAGAATAAAAGGAATTATGTGGCTCAATGGTAGAGTGCTTGCCTAGCACGTGTGAGGCACTGGGTTCAATTCTCAG
Source organism: Sciurus carolinensis (assembly GCF_902686445.1). Classification (NCBI taxonomy): domain Eukaryota; kingdom Metazoa; phylum Chordata; class Mammalia; order Rodentia; family Sciuridae; genus Sciurus; species Sciurus carolinensis. The sequence goes on from NC_062224.1 coordinate 97,686,929, forward strand.
CACCACATAAAAATAAATGAATAAAATAAAGGTCTACCAACAACTGAAAATTTTTTTTAAAAATTGAAAAAAAGGAATAATCATTAACTTTCCACAAGTTGTGCCCCAAGCAATGCAAAACACACACCGATGGTAAAATTTAAAGTCAATTTCTTACTTCAGGTGTAAAAACATCATTAAGAAATTTAATTAAATTTTCTTTAAAGAGCAATATTTTAGCATTTATCTTTTACAGTTAGTTGAAGCCATAGTGCATCTCCAGATTGCAAAGGAAAACTCTTCATAACATAGTACCAGCTAATGGTCATAAATAAATGATGAAATTAGAAAACTTCCATTAGGCAAGTTCTATGTCATTATAGATTTGTGAATCATCATAAATGTTATATCTATTAATTAAGAGATCATTGTAAAACAAGAAATCTGTAAGATGCCAAAATATCACTGTCCAGATTACTATTGTTATTAGAGGGGGAACTATATTTATAAATACATGAATTGGTAGTCACTACCTTAACTAGGTTTTTGATCCTAATATCAACAATAGTGGGAACTATCATGTTATGTGACAATTATCTGTCATGTTATGTATGTCCTGAAAGGATGTAATATGCATAACACAGTATCACACCTGTGAGGATCCTACCAAGGATGTTTAACCTGAATCTTACCAAGTTTGTTTCCCAAATGTGGAAAATTCTACAGAAAGCTAGCCTGATCTCTTTAAAGAGTCAATGTAATTAAAACACATAATTAAAAAAATCAGTGAGACTATTAGGTTAGTAAGCTTAATAAAAAAATGGAATGTGTGAATCTTGCCTGTATTTAAAGCTGACTGTATGCAAACAAATAAGCACAGTGAGAAAAATGTATACAGTTGATTAAAATCCTGCTGTTCACACTACTTTAACTAAATTCATAATTTGTTCATATTCACAATGAAGCACCAAAGGGAGCAATGAAAGTTAAATTTTTAATGTCTACCCATTTTATGGGAATACAGGGGTTTGGAAATAAGCTTTACATTTTTGCCAATCCTCCTTGAATTTCAACCTCTGGAAAGACAATTATGTTCTTTTCTTCTGTGTTTTGTAAAACCATAATTTTGCTTTGATTGACATTAAAATTATCAATTAAATTTGGCTCAACCCAACATAAAAAATTAAAACTTTAGTGTACCTGGAATGTATGTGTTGCATATAATGGCAGTATGAATATAAACACTATTAATAAACATTATTCATGTAAAACTTAATTTCATTAATGTATTTTTCATGTTTTTATTAAATTAATACCTTAGTAATAAATATACGCACATACACTATCGCGTTCCCTCTGCCCGCAGAGAGAGACACGACAAACGTCTGAAGCTTTGGAAGTATATTGCGTACAGTCTTCCTTTCTTTCCTTCTTATCTATCCCTTTCTCTCGCTCTCTTTCCCTCTCCTGCACTTCATTCTTCTCCCGCTCGGCTCTCGCCTGCTCTGGCCGCTTCGTTACTCCCGCTCGGCTCACGCCCGCTTGCACGCCTCTATTCCCAGCTTCTACTCCTACTCTCAGTTTCTTCTCTCTTTTCTTTCTCTTGCTCTCTTTCCCTCCGCTTAACTCTTGCCTGTGCCGGTTGTTCCGCTTCTCCGCTTCTACCCCTACTCTCAGCCTCTTCTCTCAGCTTCTGCCCTCAGCTTCTGCCCTCAGCTTCTGCCCTCAGCTTCTGCTCCTACTCCCAGCTTCTTCTTACTCTCAGCTTCAGCTTCAGCTTCTGCTTACTCTCCCACCTTCTTCTGCTACTCCCCTGCCCATCAAGCTTATATACACTTCAACCAATCAGGGGAGAGCACATGAGGTAAACGCGCGGACAGCTGCAGGCATAGAATAGGTACACGAGGGGGGCATGCTCTAATCACATCGTTAACTAGCCAATCATTGGAATTCTCTGGTTGTTTACTGTATAGCTGGCCGCTTTTGGCTCAGTGCCAGGCGCCATCTTGACCGTGCCCAAGGCTGGGGGTCCCAGAAACCCCGACAATACACGATTTCTGTTTGATATATGACTATACATGATGAAGGAATATTCACATTTGCCTATGTACTCATTCAGCTATATTCTCAGCATCTAAATTTTTTGACCTAGTTTTTCTTTGACTCTAATATCTGACCTTCATGTACATGTTCAATCATACTTTTATATCACATCATGCTGTGATTTCTTTGGTATGATGCAGTGTTTAGAATTCAAATTGTTTTGCTGATTTGTGGCTATGTTTTGGATAATGAGCTATTTTGTAGGGGGAAATATATTTATAGATTCAATAGTACTACATAGTAGTACTTAATCTCATCACTCATTAAAACTAGACACTTGTTAGATATATGTTATAATTAACTGAATTGCAAAATATCATTATTTAAAGTTAACTGTTCAAAATTCTAGGAATTATAAAGCTTATCATTTAAGGAGGAAGCAAAGCAATTGAAAAATTAACTCTCAGTGTCACTCATTGGATGTTATATCACCACTTGCCTTTATGTCCTTTCCTATGAATACTGACATAACTACTCTGCTTTTCCTATCTTTATTTTTTCATCATTTTCTATTTTAGTATATACCACTTAAATGTCCTTCTCTACAGATATTGAATTTTCACTCCTTTACTACCTCATTTCTTTTAATCTAATTAGCATAAAAAAGTTTCCCTTAGCACTATATAGTATTTCAGGGAACTTCAAGTTTATCACACAAACACACACACACACACATGCATACATATAATATATTTTATATATGTTTTCCTCTATCTCTCCTGTGTTTATTCAGTATCAGGCAATTTCTTATTTGTTCTTTTTATATGTACATTACAGTAGAACATATTTTTATGTATTATACATACATGAAGTATAACTTATTCTAATTAGGAACCTATTCTTGTGATTGTATGATACAGAGTTATCCCAGTCATGTATTCAAATAAAAGGATAGGAAAGTTATGTCTGATTAATTCTATTTTCCTTCCTCCATCTTTTTTGAAAGAGGAGTATTGGAAAATTTGTATTATTTATTTATTTAGATCATTTATGGGTCTTAAAATGGTAACCTATAATGATTTATAATCATAATTTTAGGAGGGAAAATTACTTGTGAATTTATATCTCTCTTATCAGTGTATATAGGCATAGCATTTGAAACATATTACATATACTTACATATATTAATTAATGTAAGTATATATGATAATGGTTTGTTTGTTTATGTTCTACATATAGGTGTTCAAAAAATATGCCTGACATTCACAATTGAATCTCTCAATTCAATTATACAAAAGGAGCCTATTTTATAAAGACAAGCATGCAAAACTGTGGATGGAGGAGGATGTTCCATTATAAACTTGCTTTGTGTGTTTCCAAGCCTCACCCTCCTGGAATTTAAAGCAGTGCTCCACTGCAGACAGTGCTCCTGTGGTGGTCCTCCTGTGTGGAAGGTGCACACCCTCCTGTATTTCTCTGCACTCCATTTAGTCTCATTTCCCTCTGTCCACAGCACCACAAAGCTTAAGTTGTGCATTGTTCAGTGATAAACCCTATTCTACCTTATCCCATCCACGGTCCCATAAATCATACCCTCTCAATTTTCAAGTTTTTATTCTCTGGGGCAACTTATTCTCTCTAATACTTTTTTCATAATTCTTGGTCATCTCAAGAATTCCTTAGATAATTCTTTATGACCTATCATCCAATGTCCCTTTCTCTCACCCATCCACTCTTATCTAAGGTCACACCTAATATCTGTAAAATCCTCTTCATCTAAAGGACAGCAGCCTCCCACCATTGTGTTCCTATACTGGCTCAATTCCTTTGACACTGTAGAACCAATGATCCTTGCAATCATGAGTTCATTGCTGATAAGATTTTCAATATTCTTAGATATTGAGAAAGTAAATTTTATTTAATTGCAGGCATTTATATGGTCACACTTCCTTTCTTCTACTATGGATAAACTATTCTTGCTATTCTACTCTCCTTTACACAAGACACCATTATCATTATCCTACTCAATAAAATACATGGAGTTTAACACACTCATCCTGAATCCATAAATCTCCTACTCTACTCAATATATCCCATAAATATTACTCTGTTTTCTTCTCTACTTGCAAGTAAAGTTCGAGTAGGTACTATCTATTCACTCTTATTTTAATTCTCTGCTTCCTGTCGTGAGTGTCCTTCCCTAAGGTTTTCATACTGAATTCCTGAAGGAAATCAAGCTATCATGGTCAGTAACAGATGCTATGTAAATAATCTTTTGATTGACAAATCATAATTGTTTACACTTATGGGGAAATATAGAATGTTTTGATATATTTGTACACTATAAAATGATCAAATCAAGCTGATGATTCTTTCCATCACAACCTATTTGATCATTCTGCATTCCATGATTTTTTTTTTTTTTTCGCATAGTTCCCAGAATATCACACATTAATGGTTTCCAATCTCCTTTGCTCCCTTCTGGTACTTCTGTTTTTCTGCTTCCTTCTGAACTGCCTCTGAGTTTTGGTGAATTACCGGGTACTGAAGATCTATCCATGCTGTTATACTACAATCTAAACTACAAACAGCTAATAGACATGAAAATACATTACATTTACAAAATCTTCTCTAACACTGGGGAAATATTACATTTCCAGTTGTCTAATATTATAAAACTATAGTGAGGGACAATCATGTACATTTTTCTATTCACAATTTTTTCATGATATTTTAAAGGTGAAATGCAGAGAAGAGGATTTAACTCCATAATGGCAATGACGTATTTTCTTTACTTGCATCATTAAGGGAAGGAAAGAGAATACATACTGATTCTTCCAGTAGTGAGCACACTAATATCAAAATTATTCTAACATTTGATTCTACTCGTGTAGGTAAGATATGGAATTTAAATGGATTCATTTGTATTTCCTTGACTATTTGTCATGTTACCAATGAGTTCCTACTTACATTATTTTTATATTTTCTTTTCTAAAAGCTTTAATATGATTTTCCATATATTGTTGATGTTTTCTTAATTGATTTGTTAAAGTAATGCATTCTTTTTTTTTTTTTTTCACGTAAGGGAATTTATTAAGCAAACAGAGTGTCTCCCTGCAGGGTAAGAGAGAAAATGAGAGGAAAATAGAAAGGAAAAGAAAGGGCGTGCACTAGAGAGAGTGGAAAGCCAGGAGGATAGAGAAAAGTGAGTAGGACAGACAGAAGAATGGAAAAGATGGCAGGGAAGCTACAGTAAAACAGTTGAATTCCGCCGGGCTAACAGGGGACCAATATTGGAGAAGGATACTTGCAAGCTGACTGATGAACCAATAGCTAGCTAGGATATTCACAGATTGACAAGTGGTTGGGAGGCGGGGAAAATAGTTGTACCTGATGGGCGGGGGAGTAGTTTTATACATTACATTTCCCCATTTCTTTTTTTATAAGAAAATCTTTTGCTCTCCAGTTCTTTTTGAAGCCTTCTCTCTCCTTCCTGCCTAAGTGACTGGGGTTGGTTTTGCAGGTGAGATGTAAAAAGTCCATTCTCCTTCCAGACTTCCAAAGGCAGATGATTTTCATGAACTTCATTTCCTCGATTTTACTGATCCCCTATTTCTACACTAACTGCCTGTCCCCAATTCTGACTTCATTTTCCCCTCTAATTCTAGGAATTCCTTCACTGCTGTAGGGAAAAGGACTGATGACAGATCTGGCTTCTTCAAGCTGGAAGGGGGCAGAGTGGGGCAAGCAGTTTGGAGTTCCCTTTTTAGAAATCGGGTCAATTGAGGGGTTCATGGTAGAAGTCCAGTTGGGAAGAGCAGGTTGTAAAGGCATCTGGGGATGGGTGCTTCTATGAGAGAAGAACAAAAAGACATGAGTACTGAAATGAGATTGATACAATATTAAATGTTGCAGAATCTGGAACATGCCAATGCATATCATAAAGATGACAGAAGCCAATAATTCCTCACTGGGGGTGGAAGAACTGAGAAGTTGTTCCCATAACAAGGCCTAGCAAAGGCTGGAGAGGACAAGGGCTTTATTTGGGAACTTTAACATTGTCTAGGTTATCAGGAATGTAAACACAACATTTAGTAGAGATACTAGCAAACATAGATTAAGCCTACCTGTGTCTGTAGGCCTTAAACTGACTAAACACTTCTGACTCTGGCAGTTTCTCTTGATAGTTATCAGGCACATTTGCCTAAGAATCTCTATTTTGTAGCTTTTAGTCTTTATTCTAGTGGGCTAACACAAGTGTACATCTTAAGTTACATTTAAGTATTATTTCTTTTAAATGCCCAAGAATGGCTATATTTTGGTTTTAACTGTTTTGCTAGGTGTTTAAGATCAAGCTGGTCAAAGTGACCTGTTCCTGTCTGTTAAAGAGTCAGCTGAGTTCCCACAGGGGTCACTCATAGAGAACTTAAGAGCAGCTTCTTAGCTCCACCAGTGCCATTGGGTAGGCAGGGTCTCCTTCATGAGGTGGCTTTCCTTGAAAGCACAGGGATGTCTCCCTTTTTCCATGTCCCTCCTCTGCAGCAGATGCACTGAGTGAGTTTTCATCCTCTAGTGGTCTCATTAATCTCCTCGGTCAGGAGGTTGTGTGACCCAGAGTTGCAACGCTCCTTGGAGAAGTCCTCTTGTTTCCTGGGTTCAGGCTGACTTTGAGGGCAAGACCCAAATATGGACTTTTCTTGACCTCTGTATTTAATCTCAATCTCTAAATTTGATCTTAACCATCAAGCAAGTCAGTCTCACCAGTCATAAAGTAAGAGTACTGGGCTTTAGCTTCAATGTCTATAACTTTACAGTTATTTACTCCCTTTTATCTAATTGGGGTTTACATTATCTGTCCTATAGGTGATGGCTTACTATTCCAAGTTAATTTATGATGTTCACTCTTAAAGCAATACTTCTGCAAAATATTGATCAGGCAACAATTAGAGTTTACAAGGAAAATACAAAATGGAATCACCAACAGTAAAACATTCAGTTTGTGCAATAGCTATCTTGAATTTTGGCTGAGTTTGCGTTTGAGATCACAGTAATCTTTACATCAAACATCAAACTTTTGAACACAACTTTAAATGAGTTAAAATTAGGCTTACTTTGGAGCCATTGTAATGTGTAGCAGGGTTGTGAGGCAGAGCCTTATCTCAGGTAATGTGGGGCTTTTCAGTGAGGGGCAAAGGAGTATTAGAAAATAAAGGGTTATAAACACAGATTTTGAAGATTAAGCTGAGATCAGATGGAGCTCTGTTCTCTGATGGAAACACGGATCTAAAGAGTTATGTCAGCAATCTTTATATATGTGCAATGTTAGGTTCTAAAGTTACTGTCAGGTGGGCAGGAACCAGAGAAGGGAGCTGATGAAACACTGGTTATCTAGCAAAAGAATTCCTTCCTGCCCAAGAGCTGTGTGCCTGAGATCAATGTACTGCCACAGCAGTTAGGCATCTTGTGCCCTTGCACAGGAGCACTCCCAGGCACCAGGCATGCCACAGCCATGAGGTCATCAGAGGCCCCAATTTCAGTCACTGTTGTCCCATTTTTGCTACTGCACATTGCACTCTTTCTTAAATGTTATTTTAAGAAGTTTACATATATTGACTCCTGAGTCCATATGAACATTAACAAATTTTACATATACCCTATTGATAACAGGTCCTATAATAGAACATTAAATGATAGGTTTACCATTACAGACAAGTTTAATTTGGAGAACAGCAGCTTGATAAATTTTCTGCTTTAAAGGCTTGTATACCTGGAAAATATGAACACATTTAATATACAAAGAATAATGTTTTTAAGTATGTTACTCCACGGAATAACTTTATAAATTAATCAGATTTCTCTAACAAACACATTTGAGTAATCCCATACATGTCGACTCTAATTCACTCATCTTATTGTAGAAAAACCAAGATATCAGACAAGTGTACCAACAGTATTTGCCGTCTCTTTCCTGTTGAAGAAAAGCCCTAGAAAAATTGATGTTAGACATTTTATAAACATCAACATTTTATTAGTTTGACCACTTAGAGACTTGTGAGTTAATTTTAAGGACATTTTACTTCTATTAGTTTACTCAATTTAAATTGAACCTCTTTAAATCACGTGAATTAAAAATATTTGGATCCATTTTTAAAATTTTAATTTTTATGCGCACTTATATTTAACACAAAAGCAAAGGCCTTGTAATATTTATCTCCATTGCAATGTAACGGATGTTCAAAAATAACTCTAGAATTGAATAAAAAGAACTGTTCAAAAATCATTAACCTAGGTATGTAGGATCAAAATTGTGAGCTCAAAAATATATCATTTAAGAAAAACAAAAGTCCTAGAAGAAAAATGATAATGGTTATTAATTAAAGCATGAGAAAATGAGAAGGAAAGAAAAGGTGAAAGGGAGAAAAGTATTCTGAGTTGTAGCCCAGGAGAAATTTAAAATGGACACTTTTATCCTTGGGCTTCAGATTGGTTTCTCACAGTGTCTTCCTCCATTTACATTTCAGTGTAAGCCTTGACTGAGATCTGAATCTGAAAGGGGCTCAAATGTTCCAGCAGAAATTTGATGCTTAGGTCCTTTTAATTTAGGTTTGGAGTCACTTGAGCCTGCAGGAAGAGCCAAGAAGCGAGAAACAAAAGACTTGAAAATAAGGAATCCCTTTCCATCTGCCCCCTCGCTCACGGAAACTGTGTGCCATTACACAAATGGATTTTGATGACTTTAAGTACTGGGGGTGGGGCGAAGGGTTCCCAGGTTGGAATCTGCCAGATTGGAGGACCCAGATTCCATGGTGGGGACTGATACAGCTGAGTCTGTGCCCCGGCATCCCGAGGCCACAGAGTAGTCGATTGGAGACGAGAAGGCGGCACATAGATGGTGTCTTCACACAAACATCCTTGTGGGGCAGGCAAAAGCCAAGAAGAGTTGAGGACCTGATATCAGGGTTTTCGAGTGTGAATGCGAGTACAAGATGAGCCTCAAGCCTGAGAGAGATCTCCACCATAAAATCAGGAATCCACCCCCATGTCCAGGGGCACTGGGGGTGTTCCACTTACAACAGTGGAAGGACCCATCCCAAGTCACGGCACCAGATGTAAGGAAATTCCACGAAACCACGCCAGACACGGGAAATCACATAGGGGAATTTATTAAGCAAACAGAGTGCCTCCCTGCAGGGTAGGAGAGAAAATGAGAGGAAAATAGAAAGGAAAAGAAAGGGCGCGCGCTAGAGAGAGTGGAAAGCCAGGAGGATAGAGAAAAGTGAGTAGGACAGACAGAAGAATGGAAAAGATCAAAAGTAATGCATTCTGAATATTAAATATTTGCCACTTTTATATACTTGAAATATTTTTTCCACAGTGTTACCTGCTTAATATTATGGGGCTTTAGTGTCCTGTAAATTTTTTAATGATACAAAGAAATTCAATTATCATTTTTAACTTTTCTTTTAAGTATAGTTTTATTAACAGATCTTTAATTATGCCAAGATTTTAAGGTATTTCATCTATGTTTCATCTAGTCCTTAAAAATTCTTGTTTCTGGACATTTTTAAGTGAACTTTTTATGATTTGAATTTTAATTCTTTTGAGATTTTTATTTCTCAGGTGAAGGGGGAAAGAGTTCTATTAATGTTTTGAGTATTTTTTCAATATTCTATGATTTTGGATGACATCACTAAGGTATATCAAATTTATGTATAAAAACAGATGACATTTTAATTCATTGCTCAGTTTCTGTAATATAGTAGTCTACTTCACCACAGATAGATTATTGTTTTAATTGTAGTTTTATAAAATTCATTCCAATATTATAATGCACTAAACTTTAAAATTTTTAATTGCTAACCATTCTTGCTTATGTGAGAAAAACTGTTTCAGAAAAGTTATTATTTCATTGTATTATTGGGTTTGGTTAGCTGTATTCTTTAGTACTTTTTATTTTAATTTTCGTGTGATAGATAACCCTATAATTGACTTTATTTGAACTTTGGTTTGTCATCATATCAGAACTTAGAAATAAGTACTCATCTATACTTGTTTCTTAAAAATCATGTGGCCATCCCAAATTTTCAGAAGAATAAAATTCTTTATGTAAAATGGATCATCTTCTCCTAATAAACATTTCATATATAAAGAATTGGTCTGATTGACTCATCTGTCACAGAACATCAGGAAATGATGGTGCACTTGTATTGGAAGGGATGATAATGCAGTGAAGATAGTTAGGGCCTTGTGCTGCTTCTTCAGATAGCAGTCATGACAGGACTGAGGGCACCATGAATATTATAAAAGACATTTAAAAAGCATCTCTATCAATTTGTGATACCATGAGCAAACAAAAGAGCACTAGTACATATGACTGTAAAATCATAATTTGTTGCTGTGACTTCTTAGAAACCAGTGAGGGATGACGGGGCATTAAGAAAGGAAAACACTTATAGAGAGAAAGCTGGGACCAGGTGGAACACCATCCTCTGATGGAGGAACAATGACTCAGAGCTAGCTCAGCATATTTATTATATAGGTTTTATCCTCAAAAGGATTTCTGGGAGAAAGTTATCTTCAAAGCAGGCAGACTTGAAGACTGAAGGACTGGCAAGCAATTATAATTATCTAGCTGCACCCATAATTCTCTATCACTGTCTGCAGGTATCTGAACTCAAGGTCAAGACTGATAGTTCCAAGCCTTGCACAGAACCTCCTCAAGCAGGCATCACCAAAGCAACTGGGCAATCTTATCCTGCACCTTTCTTTGCACAGAAAGTTCTCAGCACAAGTGCAACTGCAGCCATGAGGCAGTTAGAGACCATGATCCAAGTCACTGCTTCCACATTTGTCTTTTATTCTCACTTTTTAAATTTAACTTATTTTCAGCCTGTCACATGAAACAAAAATTTTACATGATAATGGAGTCACTTGATGTTTTAATACATGTATACATTGCATAAACTTATACCAGGTTAAATATTTTCTGTGTCTTCAATCATTACCATTTATTTATGGCAAAAAGTTTCAAAATTGTTTCTTCTAGCTTTTTGAAATTCAGCGTATTATTCCTCTCTACAGTCACCTTATTGAATAATAGCACACCATAACTTCTATATCCTAAGTGTAACTTAGTATTCTTCGATGAAGCTTCCCAGACTCCCCATTACCTATACATTCCCCATTCCCTGATATCCACCACTGGACTCTCAACTTCTATTAGATCAACAGTTTTATATTCCACATATGAGTGATATAATGTGATGCTTGCTTTTCTGTTCAGAGTTTAATTCATTTAACATAATGATCCCTAATTCTAATCTTGTTGTCACAAGTAGCAGGATTTCATTATTTTTTTATGGTTGAATAGTGTTCCACTTTGAATGTGTACTGCATATTCTTTATCCATTCATTAGTTGATGGATGGATACTTAGGTTGTTTCCCTTTCTTGGTGTTGTGAATAATGCTTCAATGAATATGGAAGTACAGATGTCCTTTCAACATACTAATTTTATTTTCTTAGATATATGCCCCAATAATGGGATAGCTGGATCACATGATAGTTCTATGTTTAGTTTATTGAAGAATCTTCATTCTATTTTCCATAATGGTTGAATAATTTACATTTCCCACACAAATAGGGATCCCTTTACTCCATATGCTAACTAGTACTTCTTGTCTACTGACAATTTCTGAATTTGTAAAATCATGGAACTAATGTGACTAATAATTCTTTTACAAAGAAAAATGTATTATTTCTGATTCTGATTTATTTTTGCTACCTCCTTTTCTAAATTTCTTTTCTCTAAACTTCATTAGCTCACACAGGAAACTGGAATAAATTGTAAAACATTGTTGTTGGCAAGAATAAGATTAGAATTAACCAAGAAGATTGTCCATTCTTTTGGTCTGCAGTTGTTTGTGAAGAACTACAGCTTACTCTACATCACTTTTGATACAAAATATTTTAATTGCTATAATTAGTACAGTTTTTATTGCCCAACCTCACTGTAAGAAAAACTTTCACTGAACTCCTTCATTAAAGTGGCAATTAAAATTTAATTTTATATACATCTATTTTGGTTAGAAATATTTCTGTAAAATTTACTTGTGAATCTGTTAAAAGGAAAAGTTTAAATGACTATATTAGCAGGTACATTTAGCATGAAGAAAACTAAGAACTGTGGCAGACAAAAAACACTTTGTCAGTTATGCTTAACTGAAATAAAAGCAAGAATATTTGTAATGTGCTTAATTTAGTTACACAAAATAGCATAACCTTATAATTCTGGAACTGAAGTAAATCAAATATTTCCCAAGACAATTTAAATTTAAATTGCAACCTATTCCAAAATTTCTGTAATTATTTAAATAATCAACTATTGCAACTGGGAGACAAATGATTTCCATAGTTTTGCATATGGTGTAGAAAAGTTTGGAAGACTTTTTTCTTTTATATTGACAGGATACTTAATATTTACCTGATTCTTGAAAATTCAGCAACTATTTTAACAAAAATTGAAATTTGTATCAGTCAGATCTGTAAATGACCATCCATACAGAAACTGAGAATGAGAACACAGCATAGACAGCAAAGCCGAGAATTTAAAATTACCTTATTTTTCAAGCCAAGTTCTCTTTCCATATGTTAATTTCCAAAAGTAGTAGTAGAAGAAGAAGAAGAAGAAGAAGAAGAAGGAAAAAAACATTTAAAAGGGCAGAATTTTCTGTCCTAGCTGGATGTTTAGACAAAGCAATAGATCAAAATATACTTGCAGGTTCTATCTAAATAGATATTATATTTTAAAAACTAAATAGAAAATCAATAGAAATGAACTAACACTCCTCAATTACTTAGGTTGCAATCTGTTAGGTAAGGGCTGATGAGAGACATTCATATTGACTCAATGACTTTTTCTCATTCCAATCAATAGTGGATGGTACCATAAAAAAACAAGCTGGATACCATACTGTCATTTACCTGTGAATTTTCTTTTAATGCCACTTTTTTTTTTTTTTTTTTGCAGCTGCAAGAATTTTTTTTCTTAATTTTCAGAATTTCAAGATCAATGAGTGATTTTACATTTTCAAATGATTATACATTTCAATTCACTTAGTAAATCCAAAAAGATTTTGTGTAATGATAGGTATTTTTATGTTGGGGTAAAGATGATATACTTAACTGAGATAAACATTAGCTTGTCATTGTAGTTTTGAATGAGTTGGTTGTGACTCTACATCGCATACAACCAGAGAAATTAAAAGTTGTACCCCATTTGTGGACAATGAATTAAAATACATTCTGCTGTCATGTGTAACTAAATAGAACAAACAATAAAAAAAAATGAGCAAACCTATTCTTGCTAGGGATATGCTGTTGTTTCTGTACTTCATAAAGTGAGTTTTTCTGCTAAACTAGAAATATGTATACTTACAAGTCGAATATTAGTAAAACACACATTTCTTCTCATTGCTTCTGAGGAAGATACTAACAATGAGTAGTAGGAGATAAATCCCCACCTGGATTTTCAATAAAATAATATATAACAGTATTTTCCATCTAATGTTCAAAAAGTGGAAAACCACATGAATTAAAACAGAAAAAGTTTTAAAATTGAGTTTTCCTGAAGTTTTAACATTTATCTGTTTTTCTAAGTTATATGGTGCATTTCAATAAAAATTCTATAAAGATGTTTGGAAATAATTTTCTCAATTATGTAGAAAAAATTATCTATTATTACTTCTGGTTGTTTTACAATGTTTTATTAAAATGATGTAATTTAATCACATCAATGTAATTTCAAATTTTTGATTAATCCATGTACTTTTTTGTATGTAGTTCATCTTAATGTAATTGAAACATTTTTTTAAAAGGTAGAGATAGAATTGTTTCAAAAAGGCAAATAGCCAAGATTAATACTAACTTTTTAAATATGAAACATAATCTCTGAACTCAAATATAAAACATAATTCTATAATGACACGATGTTCATCTTATTCTTATGTCATGTTTGAATATTATGTCATATTTGATTCAATAGTTTTATATAGGTTACTACAGTTAGTATGAACAAGGATATCATAAAAATTCTGCTTAAAATAATTATTTATTTAATTTAGGAAATGGGGAAAACTTTCATATTTTTTATTCTATGCCTCAAGATGAAAAATTAGTTTCTGGCTGGGACAAAACATTTTGATGTCAATTAGAAGTAATACAAGGAAGTGAAACCACACAATGTTTCTTAAAGAACATGTTCAGATTTGCATATGTCCTTTAATTTGCCTAAGACAATAACACCCTAGACTAATGTGAAATTGGAAGAATTACCCTCCCATGAAGCATGGTAGGCTGGGGGGTGTATCAGTGTAAAATCCTATAAGGATAAACCAGGTTAAAATATGAAAGGTATGTTTTGAACAAAAGCACATTATCTAATTAGAGGTAAGAGAATTCCATCAGCAGAAACAGTGTGAAATGAGGAGGTGGTGAATAGGAATAAGCTAGTATGTGCAATGGGCATGCCGTAAGTAAAAATAATGAATTTAGTTGATTCATATTGAGCTTGAGACAATTTTGTGGATTTTAATAGGTAGATAGAAGTTTACAATTTTTTGAAATAGTATTTAATGTTAGAAAAGAGGGAGTTTTTAAAAGACATACAGAAGAGGGTCAGGAATGAAAGAAGAAATTATTTATTTAGAACACGAAAAAATATAGCAGTTTCAATGGTGTCAAAATATAATGATTACATCTTCTGTCAGGGACTAGTAAAACCAACAATTGTTTTCCTAATGTGCATCACTCGTGTTTATAATTGTTTGGTAGAACTGAACCATAACTTAAGCTTTTATCTTAGAAAATTCACTAGGAATACTAATTATTGAATCAATTTCCTATGTCTCATTTCTTAGTTTAGTTGTCTGATGGTCGTATTAGATCACTTAAAAATACTCCTTTTTTTTAACCTATTTACCTATATTATTGCCTTCTATTGATATACAGTGAGCTGAATAATTACACAGTTAAAATTAACAATGCAGCTAAACCAAAAATAAATCTCTTCTTAGTGAGGATTCATGTTTTCTTTGAAGACTAATGCATCTTCCATTAAATATGTGGAAAATAAAGAGAAGAACTTCAATAACGTAGGTATTTAAAATTCCATTATATTTAGAGTGAAAAAATTAGCTCTGTTCTGAGATTAAAATGAAGTAGGGGGAGCAGACGCCTGAATGCAGTACAGGAGGAGCACATGAGAATTAAGAAAAATAGCATACAGATGGTGTGTTAAAGGAAGGGTAGGTTTAAATGACAGCTCGTGAGATCTATTCTTGGGAGAGGTTTTGTTATTTTTAATTGAAAAAATACAAACATTTTTATAGACTTAAGATTATAAGATATGGAAATACCACCAACACACACACACACACACATGCACGCACACATACACACACACATAAAATGTAGTGGGAATGTAATGGAATAGCAGCCCAAAGATAAATTAATCAATGGGATGCAGAGCACAGAAGAATGTTAGCCAGAGAATAATGTGTGGTTTTTCATTTCAAGAAAAAAAAAAAAAAAGAGTCTAGACACATATAAGTTTTACAAAGTAGGAAAGTTGGTGGAGTCCTCTTAAGATACCTTCTATTATTTTTCATTTTAATATTAAAAATATTCATGTGGAAAGACTAAATGTGCAATTAGAGGAATAAAACATATTTGAAGAGTGGGAAGATTTTGGAATAGCCACTTTGGGAAATATTAATAAGTAATAGTATCTAATGTAGATCAAATGCTTTGAACAACCTCTCCTGTATGACTTAACCCACATTCCCATAAATTTTTTTTTTCATTCCCTGGTGAAGACTGAACTCCACAGACACTTCCTCTCTTAATAAAGCAGATGAGTTTCTAACATGTGAAATCTTCTGGTTTAACTTACGAACCCATGTTGGGATATCAAATTATCTTGGCCATGCTATTAGGAAAGTATAGAAAAATTGGGAGACCTGATCTTGAATTGAAGAGCAAAAGTTAGTGGTGGCACTGGTTTGTGTACACCAAGTACAATTCTCAGAGGTGTTCAACATCTTTTCTGGAATAAGAAGAAGACAGAAATGTTCCATGTTTAAAGTGTGAAAGATAAGCTCTTCAGAAAAAGAAGGGGTCAAGTAAACAGAGGGGTCTTACAGGAAAGTAGCTCGAGTTATGAATATTTAGGACTTTGCTGGGTTGGTTTAAAGTATAAACTGACTGATCACTTGACAGAGGTAGAGTCCAAAAAAATATTTTAAATGTGAGGTTAAAGCACAAGTGTAGCAGTAATAAAGGAATGGAAAGATGAAAGGATGAGATGTAATTGAATTTGGACTAAACTGCTTATGATTGTTAGGTGCACTGAGAATCTCTTGAAATAATTTATGGAAAGAATTAAGAGACAGAAGTGTATTATATTAATTATTTATATTTTTACAACTTTTAGACATAAAGATATTTTAAACACTTAGATGATATTAATATTTAAGAAATAGGTAAAAAGATGCATGAAATTTTGCATGTATCTCCTGAAGGGTAGGCTATTTTTATTCAAATAGTTACTGCAAATTTTCCTGTACCTGCGGCTTTTCTAGTCACAGCTGTGATTCAAACCTTTAATAGTATCATAATGGCATCCAATTTGCAGAGATTAATTGAAGATAATATTAAAAAAAATGAGAATTGAAGAAAAAACTAAGCAACTTTACTTTTCAGTAACATAAACCAGATTGAATGTTCCTGAATGATATTGTTTTTTCTCTCTGACATAATTGGATTTTCTCCAGTTTTCTGCCTTGTGAATTCCTGCTTAACTTTCAAAAGGAAAGTCACATCTTTTCTTCTATAAAGAAGTCGATGGACATCCCCAAACACTTCATTTACTGCAGCCAGTAATGAATTTAAACCTTTTTCAAAGCACTACCTTGGAGATCTCCCTGCCATTTCAATTACTATGCTGTATTGTCCTGTAGTTTTGTATGTGTGTTTCGTATTAGTAAATGTGTTTACTAATAGTTGGTCAATTCTTTGACATAATTGATGGCAGTTTATTTCTCTTTGTGTCTTATGCACACTCCAAGCATTTGATAAACATTTTTTAATAGTTTAAAATTTAATGAAAGGGATGGGCTGAGGCCTTAGCACCACATACAAATAAAAACTGAAATAAAGGCATTCTGTTAATCCTCAAGTACAAAACACTTATCTAAAAAATTAATGAAAGGGAATTAACTAAAGGAACAGGAACAGAAGAGGTCTTGTGTATACTGAGCTATAATTGTAGGTTAAAAACATCCTTGAAATCTCAGTCCTAGAATTGATAAACTAGGAACTAGGCATGTTTTAGCAAAGTTCCTTATTATTTCAAAGACAAAAAGAAAATAAAATTTAGGTAAGAGCAAGAGCAACTTAGTGGAATCTCAAAAAATGAATCAAATTCAATTATCACCTAGTGAGAATCCCTGGTTAGGAAAAGGAAGGATAGAAAGCTTCTATTTCAATACAATTATTTAGCTTGCATTTGCCACAAAGGAGCATCAGTTTTAAGAAGGAATAAGCTGTAAATCCTCTTGATAGAAGTTAATTGCAAAAATTTAATCAAATAGATTTTTTTTTTTTTAAAGTGCTGTGCTAGGGATGGAACTTAGGAGTTTGGGCATGCCAGGTAAGCACTCTTATCACTGAACTACATCCTCAATCCCATTTAGATGAATAGTACCATCTTTTACATTATTTACAAAAATCCTTTAGGAAGATTTCTTTGGCATAAGCAAAACGAATGTTCATTATAAATCCAGAAGCTAAGTTGCTTAGCAAAAATAAAGGAGGGACAGAAATAACACAGGTAGTAAGGACGCTAAGTTTGTCATCTACCTGTTCTATATGACTCATGCCTTTCATCTTGGAGCTATTTATCTACCTATCATCTATCCATAATGTATCAATCATCTATCCATTATCTATCAATCATCTATCTATATTTTACTGTACTTCTATCTATATTTTACTGTACTTGCTAAGAATTCCAGCGTTATTCAATGTAAGGTTATATAAAGATGAGAGTGGGCATGATTTCTTGTCCCTTATTTTAAAATAATTAAATAGGCTGATTTTCTAAATATTTATTTTTGTTTTGCTTGTAACAATTATTCTTCTTACTTTTCTAGAAGTTATTTTTCTAATAAAACGAAATATTTGTTTCCCTATTGAAGTAGATATAACAGTAAATTTAGTCACACATTTTACTATTATAAACGATAGAAAAATTTGTATTTATATAGCCAATTAAGACTGTACTTCTGGGAAAAACAACTGGATTATTTAATAAAATACAAAGAATGTTTTGTTATTCTAATTTTTCAGAGAAGGGACCTAGGAATCAGAAAAGTTAAATACCTTATGCAAAGTTATGTATGGAACATAGTAGATGCATCACATGATAAGACATATATTTGATTCAAAATTTTAATTTTAATCAGTTTGTAATTCTACATAATTGTTTGATATTGTTTGGTGATGTTGTTTGGTGCAATCTTTTCAACTTACTCCCCTACATTCCAACAGTAATTGTATCAAATAACATGATATTTTATTATGCTATTTTTAAAAAATCCTGCTAAGAGATAAAAATTACAGAGTAATTATGAATACAGTAAATCTCACAAATGGATTTCCGGTATTAATATCTAACAAATTCAGAAAATTTTTTCATTAAAAATTGATTTTACATGAATGAAATGGAATATAAATTTTAATATTTTCTTTGCAATGGACTGAGTAAATCAAAATTTCATTATCATTAAATTGTGCATTGGTAAAATTTATTGGTAATATTGCATGATAGTAGCGTAGCAATAGTAGTAGTAATAATGGAGCAAACATTTAGATGTTTGCATATGAGGCACAATTCATTTGTTATCATGGTTTCCCCATTAAGTGATTTAGCATAATTTTCCTTCTCATTTTGTTACATTTTATTTTTTGATAAATAACATGAGAAATGGACAAGTTAAGAGATGCTTAGAAAGTTCCATGGATTGCAAATAGTATTTTAACACTTTCGACCTATTAATATACTTCGGAATCCATCCCTTTAACCATACAACTGACTAACTGATATTCTGATTTGCACTGAGGATTCAATTTATTGTGAAACAATAACAACATAAAAACTTTTTAAAAATGTTTTTCAAAAAGTAATATTTTATTCATATTTGTATTACTCCTTTGCCAATATAATCAAAACATAATTACAACTCAAAGTTTTAGAATAAAAGCATATTAATAGAGCAGTTTTAGTGTTTCGATATAGTTTTAAAATACTTTGAGAAAATTCCAATATAATCACCTTGAAAGAGTGCACATTAGGAAATGAGAAATATTCATGAGCTATGAAGCCTTCAAAGTAATAAAAAACATGTTTAGAAAAGCATGCTATCATTTTATTGTGTTTAATTTAAGCATGGAATTGAGCATAGCCACCTGCGAACTACAAAAAAATGTTAGAATACTATCATTTGGAAAACATATCAAAATATAGATAGGTGTACATTATTAAGGTAAAACTTGATAAATTTGCTACTGCAATCTGCAAAATCCTTATGTATTATAGAATGTTTAAAATTGTGTACAAAATAACAGATGATCATTATGTCAATATTTTACTGCAGAGCTGAAGCTAAGCTGCTTTCAAAGTTTTATTGCAAGCAATTTAGCACTTTTATAAGCTCCTGACATGCTGGGGGAAAAAAAAGCAACTTCAGATTGGAGTTTCTGTTATATTTACAATGATTATGACAGCAACTGTGTTGCTCTCATTGTCACCACTGCCATCACCATAACTCCCTGAAAACTTAAGCAGGCTGTGCTCTGCTGTGTTGACTTGAATCTCAAAGAAGCACAGGGTGAATTAAGGCCCAGAGAGTGCATTGAAGTGGCTCAGAAAGTCAGGGCCAGGAAAATATAGCAGTGCTGTGAAGGTGCTCGTCATTTCTCAAAGCATAGTGCAGTTTTATTAAGCGACAGCTGATCTATTGCCTTGTCCTACTGACAAAGATTCCAAAAACCACTGCAGATGCCATCAATCGGACCCCTTCAGTTCTTACTATATCCTGCTGGTTCCAACACTTCCTTTGAAGAAGGGTGGAAATACAGTAAAAGGTTCTCAAGAAATAATTATCTTAAAGAAATTTTATTAAATATCTTTCCTGCCTAACTGAATGAAGATCCATGGTTTCAGAGAACTCTGAGTTCATTGGGGTCACTGAAATTTTGCTTCCGAGATAGTCATCTTTGCTCCTAAGTTGTTTATTTTTAAATATAAACCATTTACCAAGGGCAATTCAATGTGTGTCTGTTAAACTATCTGCAAGGGAGTTGAATGTAAACAAAAATATACTTGACATTTTAAAATTATTTATCAATGGAAATTATGTTAAAATATTCCACATTGTTTTTTCAGACAAGCTTTAAATTTATATTATAATAATATTTTCTGATAAAGATAGAAACAAAATAATTTGAATGTTTTTATTAGCTCTTATGCAAAATCAGTACAACTAATTTATTTTCTCACAATGAACTAGTTATTCTGAATTTATGCAAAGATAAGAATATTTGTTTATTTAGTTCTATTTTTATTTATTTTTGACTAACATTCATTGTTTGTTTAGTTCTATTTTTATTTATTTTTGACTAACATTCATTGTACATATTAATGGAGTTCAGTGTGATATTTCAATACACGCATATAATGTGCACTGATTAAATTCAACTTCTCTCTAACCACCCTCTCATGCTTTTCAACCTTCAGTAATGACTATTCTAAATTAGGGTAAACTTTTTTTTTTTCTTCCTTCCATATAAGAGAGAGGACATGTGGTACTTAATTCGGCAGAAAAGTTTCTGAAATAGTGATTAGTGAGAAGAATTCTAAGGTTATGACAAGCCTGGAAGACTATTTAAAAAAAAGAAACTAGATGTATGAAGAGTTTGAATTAAATTGAATTTTTCCTGTTCAAGAAAGAAATACTGTATTTCTGGAGATAGACTAAGGAAGAGAGAGAAATACAGGAAAAAGATCAGAGATAGGAGAAAGGATACAACTGTCTTTCATGACAAAATAAGCATGTTGGATTTTGCTCATAGGTATAAGGAAACTTTGGAGATATTTAGAACACTTTGGATATAACAATTTACATTATATTTTATTAATTACATTATTTTTTAAAGATTTATTGAGGTACTGTTGGCCAAAATTGCACATATGTTAACAATATTTTTAAAAAGAAAAAAATCAAGCTCAGGGCAAAATTGGTTTCGTGGAATTAAAATTTGTGGGATGATTAGTTAGAAAATCATTGCACTATTCCAGGGAAGAAAACTCTAGTATTTGTTTTAATTGTGGATATATTGCAAAAGAAATATCAATAATATTTACTAGCATGACTTAAAGAGGAAAGGTTATAGAAACTAATCAAGAATTACTCCAGAAGTTTGTAATTACACTAAGTAAATAGTGTTTTCATTTACTGTGATGGTTCATATTTGATTAAGATAGAAAAAAACAATATTTCTATGTGGATGCTTAAAAATTATAAATCAACAGAATATTTTCTACAATAATTCATGAGTAACTATTATCTCTCTATTGAAATCTTCATTGTAAAGTCCTGCTTAGGAAACTTCTTAAGATGAAACCATTATTGTAAAGCATTTGGAAGCTAGGACTATACTTTTAAAACCTATTTGCATTATTTACAGTACCTTTATGAAATCAAGCAGACTGGTGATCTGAAAATACCTGCTAATGTGCTTTAAATCACTGAGTGCACTAATTGTATTGTCCTTTATTACAATACTCAGTTAAATTAAATTCATAAGAAAAAGTCCAAATTTTATTTAAAAATTTTCCTAATGATTTATTACATCACCTGTTAAGTTTTTATATGGAAATAATATAGTCTTATTTACAATTTTGCTTCCATACTACAAAGTATGTTTAATATTTAGTGTAGGATAGAAAATTGATGACATAAATAATTCTGCTTCCATGCATTTCCAGACTAAAATATTTCTTTCAAAAGCATTTTGGTTAGACTATACTTTGTTTTCTAGATAAACTCATTAGTGAAAGTTTTATGTAAATCTTTCTGAAATTCCTCCAGTTTTCCTAGGATTTTCTCCATATTTCTGAATTTCTGAACACAGATTAAAATGTCTCTGACTCTATATGTGGGCTTAAACATCAGGCATTTTCTTTTAACCTATGGCGTAGCATTTCTTTTTCTTTTCTTTTCTTTCTTTTTCTTTTCCCCCATTTACCTTGCTTTTTCTTGACTCAGGGATAAGGATTTCCCCTATTTATAATCATTTCCTGTTGCCCCCATCTTCCTCAACTATATGCACATCTTCGAGTTTGTATTATCAATACTTTCTGAGGGAACCCTTGCCTGTTTCTCCCCTACCCATTAAAGTGTTATTTCTCACCCTCAGTTCAAAACTCAGTACTGTCACAATATTAGCGGACTGACTTTGACTTGGGGGATAATTTGTAATTTTCATTTTCATTTAATTTTCCATTATCCTTATTTTCTAGTATACCTGTTCCCCAATAGATTTTGTGTATACAGTTGTAAAATAACACACATAGAAGTCAAGTGCTCATAACTTTGAACAGCAAAGAGTAACAGAAAAGGAACTCATCAGATTTGGAATCTGAAAGACCTGAATTTGAGGTTGCAGCTTTGTTTCACAATCCCTAAGGATAACCTGTGTGTGAGTTTCAGAGTGTTTGTCTATAAAATAGAGAGGACAGGTCTACCTTTCTGAGTTTGGGGGACATTTAACTATATATAAAGTAGAAACAAACTAGATAAATGTGTTCATTTGTTTAAAAGTATTTATCCTCTACTAAAAGTTAGTTTATCGATAACATGGCAAAACTGTTAAGGAACTGACAGACAAGGGCTAAATATCAATTTGTTTTGACTCCTTTCTGCAATTTTGTGTTCAGCGCCATGTTTAGAAGGAGAGTTACCTAATATAATGTTTTATAGTTCAGGCTATTTTCAAAGTTGAAATTGTTTACTCTTCTTTCTCTTTATGTTTGAGTTAACTTCCCCAGCTCAACTCTGCTCTGTGGTTTTAATCTTTTCATCTCTTCTCACCTTCTTCATTCCTTCCATTCATCCCAACTTAGCATTACTGTCTGTTCTATAATGTTCAAATAGAAATTTTAGGCATTGATCCAAGTTTGAGTAATCTACATCAACAGGATAGGAATAAATAAAAGATTTGGGTTCATGCTTAACGGGAAATGTCAACCTCTCTTTAGCATTGGTAATGATGGAAATCATGTCCCTTGATTTTTACAGAGTTTTGAGCTTAATTAATTATGCTGTAGAATATTGACCTTTATTTTTCTTGGTTCACATAGGCATTGCTCTCTTTGAAAACTCGCATGGGACAGGTGCCGTTGGCAGAGTAGCAACAGATATTTTTGGAGTCAAAGGTTAATAACACCTTGTATCTTATCTCCTATGTCTTACAAAGAAGTTTGACTATTTCAGTGACATTAGGAGACTTTTCAAAGCTGCATATCATTGGGCTGTTGCTTCTCTAATATTCTAATTATTTTTACCAACTGTATGTTTTGGGATAAAAGCAAAAGAAATTAGTCTGAGAATTATTACATTGTGGGATGAATTCAAATATCACAGCATTCATACACAAATTTGACATTTTGCAATGGATATTTAGAGAAGCAGTAAGTTGATGACTTTATATACAGAAAGCAGATTTCAAATCACTTCTTGAAGCACCCATGTTCTGTGCATCAGACATGTTCTCAAGGATGAAGCCTATTGTGACTGGGCATGGGGTGCACACCTGTAATTCCAGCTACTCCAGCGGTAGAAGATAAAGTAATCAGATGTGAACTACCTACTGTGTGCTACCTCAATGTTTGTACACATATTCCAAATTCCCTCACATCATCATTGATGAACTGTGCAGTGTCCTATCCAAGTCTATGTCATCAGCTTGCAGGCAGATGATATACAACAAGGATCTATAAACTATATCTCACTAGATAAATTTGCTCCACAGCCTATTTTTTATGGTACTAAGGCGATGAATGTTTTTTAAATTAATTAAGAATTTTTGACTTTGTTTTTTTACTTAACGTTTTATTATTGCATTATAGTTAAATGTAATAGTTAGATTCCTTTTGCTATAATCAAGCATTTGTGGAAATAACTGACTCCATTGAAGTTCCTAGTACCTTCCTTTGGTCTCTCCCCTCATCTGTTCCCCTGTTCTTCTTTCTCTACTCTACTGGTATTGCTTTTCAACTGGTGATTTATAGGTATACATATAAGCAAAATTCCCAAGAGTACATCATATATGTACATAGCATAATTGGTCAATTTCATTTTGATGGTTTTTCCCTTTTCTCATTACTTCTTCCTCCCATTCTACTCTTTTCCTTTACTCCACTGATCTCCATTCTGCTTTCACAGAATGTTCCCCTTCTTTCCCTATTTTTGTCTAGCTTCCACATATGAGAAAAGACATTCTGCCCTTGACTTTCTGTATTTGGCTTATTTAATTTATGATGATGATATCCAGTTCTATCCATTTATCAGCAAATGCCATAATTTCATTCTGCTTTATGGCTAAAACTCCATTGTGAATATATGCCACATTTTTTTAATCCATTCATCTACTTATGGGTACCTGGGCTGGTTCCATAACTTGGCTATTGTGAATTGCTCTGCTATGAACACTGATGTCCCTGTATCACTAATGGTATGCTGATTTTAATTATTTTGGAATAGTACCAAAGAGTGGGATAGCTGGGTCCTATAGTGGTTCCATTCCTAGTCATCTGAAGAATCTCAATGTTTTTCAAAGTATCTGTATTAATTTGCAGTCCCACCAATAATGGTAGAGTTTACTTTTTTCCTCACACCTTGTCATTAGTTATTATTATTTGTATTTTTGTATTGTCATTCTAACTGCAGTGAAATAAAATGTTGATATAATTTTGATTTGCATTTCCCTGGTTGCTAGTGAAATTGAACATACTTTCATATATTTGTTGGTCATTTGTATTCTTTTGAGAAATGTCTATTTAATTATTTTGCCTATTTATTGATTGTAGGTGTATGAATGTGTTTTGGTGTTAAAGTTTCGAGTTCTTTGTATATACTGGATCTTCATCCCTTGTCAGTGAGGTAGTTGGCAAAGATCTCCCATTCTGTAGACTCTCTTCATCATGTTACTTCATTTACTTTTAGAAGTGTTTTTAATTTGATACCCTTGCACTTATGGATTGTTGATAATTGGTTTTATTTCTTAAGCTTTAGGGATTTTGCTAAAAAAACTAGTGCCTGATATTGTATTTTTTTTAAAAGAAGAATATGCAACAATTGCTGTGTGACCCCAAAAGGGAAAATATTTACTACTTGCCCATTACAAGAAATGGTTGTCTATATCAGCAAAGAATATTGCCTAATTTTACATTTAAATGTCTTCTATAAGCTAAAGATTAAAATTTATATTTTGTATCAGGATAAACCCCTATAATCTATACTCACATCACTAAATGTCTTTTAATGTTTCTACATGGGTATTAAACAATCATCAACTGAAAGAAAAGAACAGAACTTCTTTTATTTTCTCTCTCTGATTCTTTAATTGGACTCAAAGAGTTTAAGTATTTTTAGATCCTACAGGTTTGAGTAGAATAGATATTCTGGAAGTTTTACCATACTTGTTCATACATGAGTTCTATCCATTAAGTATAGAGAGACTATACTGAACATTTTAAGAATCTCATTGACATACCAGAAAGGACACACATATATAAAGAATTTATCCATTCCAAGAATAAGTATTCCTGTATACTCACTCTAAGAAGGTTCCAAAAATTTAGAAAATATAATAAGGAACATCCAATACGTTATCTGCCAGAAAAATATTGACATGTAAATATCTGAGCATAAATATCCAGAAAGTTATGACATACACTAAAATTCTATGAATACGACATATTGACAGTCAGTGTACAATGATTCCATAGAATTGAAAGTCTCCCCAATTTCAGTGCTGTTTAATGCTTATGATAAAAATATCTTAATATGAAACAGTCTATTTTTAAACAGTAGCCCCTGCTTATGATTGCATATTTGAGAATTCTGATGATTGCATAATGAATCTATTAATAATGCATATAATGATAATAAATTCAACCTTTTACTCTCTAAGAATATTCCACTTTTGGTATTAATCAATACTTAAGATGATTTAAATATGAACATGCAGATTCTGACATTCTGATTAATAATTTTTCTTCTTGGATTCTTGAGATTAGGCATTTAAGGGATGATAAAGGATGATTTTTAATACCAGCAAAATGTATTAAACATTTAAGCAAGTGCTAATCCTGTGTGGCATTTGCTTATCTTACAACAGAAAATTCAGAAAATATTTATATCATTGTATGCTGTCTTTACTAGTTCAAATCCTACCTTTTATCTCTAAGCATAACAAGCATCATAATTTTCAAATTTTTTTAATTTACATAGTCAATTTAAACACTTTAAATGAGAATAATTATATCTATTTGTAGTTGTTGTGATATATTAATAATGACACTAAAGCAGAGTTGTTAATTTTCTTCTAGGACATTTTTATGTATGATATGGTGTATCATTATTCTAAGAATTGTTTACAAATGAAGATTTATTTTCAATTTATTTATGGATTGTAACTGGCATATAGAGTCCTGCACATATTTCATTTATATAATTCGATGGGTATAATTTGATTTTCACCACAATCAATATAATAAATACATCCATCACTTGTAAAAGTTATCCAAACATATTTTGTAGTAGTAATAATTTAACTTGTATCTACTTCTTAAGCAATATTTTTTCTGTGTACAACACACTACTGTTAAATACAGGCACTATGTTTTACAGCAAATCTCTGATACTTGGCTTATGTAACTGACATTTATTGAACAACAGTATTGCATTTCCCTCTCTTCCCAACCCCTGGTAACTACCATTCAACTCTCCACTACTATAAGTTTAACTATCTTGGATACCTCATATAAGTGGGTTCATGCTGCATATATGGTTTTGTTACTTGTTTATCTCAACTCAGTGTCCTCCAGGTTTATCTGTTGTATCTGTTACTTCATATGGTGGAATTTCCTCCTTTCAAAGACTAAATAATATTCCATTGCCTATGAATATTATGTTTTCTTTATTCATCTTTTACTGGACACTGATGTTTCCAAATCTTGACTGTTGTGAATAATGTTGTAATTGAACATGGAGGACATACATATCTCTTTGAGATTCTGACTTCAATTCTTTTGTATACACACCCAGCAGTAGGACTGTTTGATAATATGCTGATTGTATTTTCAATTTTGAGCACCTACCATGCAGTTTTCTATAGCAGTAGCACCATTTTATGTTACCACCAATGATGTACAAGAGTTCTAATTTCTCCACATCCACACCAACACTCAATATTTATTTTTAATTTTGATAATAGCTCATAACTGCTATGACACTTATCATGATTGGAATTTGCATTTCTCTTTTTTAATTGATTATTTTTAGTTATACATGACAACAGAATCCATTTTGATATAATTATATATGCATGGAGGATTTCTTGTTCTAGTTAGTGTTCCATTCCTATGGATGTACATGGTGGTAGGGTTCACTGTGTTGTTTTCATATATTTACATGAAAAAATTATGTCCGATTCATTCCACTGACTTTGGAATTGGCATTTCTGTAATGCTTAGTGATTTTGAACATCTTTTCTTATGCCCTTTGGCTTTTGTATGTAAAACTTGGAAAAATGTCCTTATACCATTTGTCCATTTTAAAATTTGATTATTTGTATTTTTTCTTCAGTGTTGTTGAGCTTTAGAGATTCTTCAGATGTTGTGGATATTACTGTTTTATCAGATAAGTGATTTCCTAATATTTTCTTCCATTTCATAGATTGCGGTTTTACTCTTATTTATTTTGTCCTTTGACTCTACTCTCATTTTTGAAACATTTTTGTAAGTTTGAAATTATTTCCAAATACAAAGATTTTTTTTTTTTCAAATTGAAAGAAAATCTTAAGAGACCTTTAATGAGACAGGAAATTGAGGCAGTTATTAAAAGCCTCCCAACCAAAACAGTTCAACACCCATGACTTCACTAGTAAATGGTAATAAAAATGTACATAGTTAACTCAGATCATTCTCAAGCTCTTAAAAAAAATTGAAGAGGTGGAAACATGCCTAAACTCATATTGCAAGCCCAGTATCATCTTAATACCAACAGAGTAACAAAGACACAATAAGAAACTAAAATTAAAGGCCACTATTAGACTTTTTATTAGGGTAACTCACCATGTGAACACAACATTGTTTCACTAGAAAAATTTGAGAAATTTCCATATTTTTATTTCTAAATTATAAAATTCAATATACTAGGCCTAAATTAAATGAAATGAAAATATATGTACACTTTTATAAGTAAACTGGAAATTTGAATGCATCTTCCTTGAAAGCTGAGAGAGAAACAAAATATATCTGGAAGACACAGAAGACTTTAAAGGCTTATAATGATCAATTTGATATATAGGTATACCACATTGTGACCTTTAATTTTATGGGTCAGCTTGACTGGTTCAAATAGCAAGTAAAACATTATTTTTTTATGAGAGGATTTCTAGGAAAGATTAGTATTTGAGTCAGTAGATTAAGAATATCAACCCTCACCAATATGAACAGTCATCATCCAATCACCCGAGGGCCAAATGAAAAGAAAGCAGAGGAAGAAGGATGAATTCTCTCTTTTCTTAAGCCAGAACAACTATCTTCTTCTGCTCTTGGACACTGCAGCACCTGATTCTTGAGCTGTGGGGGTCTCTCAGTCATGTCCTGTGAGGATGAGAAAGGGGTTAAATGCCGGAGGATGATGTTGGCTATTAATCAATTATGCATAAACTTATCTAATCAATAAACACATAAGAGTCAAATACTCTTTTTAAATGAGAGGGGTCGCAATGGGTTTGGTCATACCAGTTCTGGTCTCTAACCACATGGAGTAGCCCAACTCTCTTTTATTTATAATCACACAGGTAAAGGGGGCCAAGATGGGAGGAGCTTCTTCTGTGATGGACAGGATGGGGTAGAGTTAGGGGAGCCATTTTCTCAGGGAAATTATCACAGAACCAGACAGGAAAGCACACCCACAGAGTGCCACATACTTCTTGGCAATCTGGGACATTCCTCCATGATAGCCAGTTCCTAGAAGCCAGACCTCTGTGTCACACGACTCGACCTAGTCTGATTCTGCTAGATAAGAATGACTCCCCACATTGGACCTTTGACTCAGCTGAATTATACTACTTAATCTGGATATTCAGTTTAAACAGAGCCTATTATGGAACTTCGTGGTCTCTATAACCAAAGGCAATTTTCATAATCAATCTATTCTTTTTGCTATGGGTTGGTCTATCTATCTATCTATCTATCTATCTATCATCTATCCATCTATATCTCCTGCCTGTTTTGTTTCTTTATACAATCTTTATATATATATACATATATATATGTATATTTATATATAAACATATATATACATATATATACACACATACATACACACACACATAAATGTAAACATATATGTTTACATGGTTTTCTATCATTCAGTGAACAAAGGTGAGAAAGTAACAATGCCTGCTTTCAACAATATCACAATTTGTAGAAATCCTCTTCTTTTATTACTTTGCTGAGTTATTTTACTTTTACTTATTTTTATCTAGTGAACTATATACTGATTTTTATTTTTTAAAACAATTTTCAAAACGCTAATGAATAAATCCACATTGTGAATTCTTTGAAAATTATTTTATCTAGAATTTTTTTCAAAATTTAAACTCATTGATTTATAATTTTCCTTTTTTGCAAAATCTTTGCCATGTTGAGCAATAGGTTTATGCTGATATATTAACTATAGTTCAGACATTCTCCTTTTAAACATTTTTTCTGATATTCTGGAAAATTATCTTGCACTGGAATTATCTATAGTATAAATATTAGGAGGTGGTCTTTCCCTTTAAAACGTAAATGTTGAAGCTACAAATTCTCGATCCCTAGCCCTTCAATTTTATCCCACAAGTTTTGAAAGTCATGCTTTAGTTTTTATTTCAGAAGGTGTTTTCTAATATTCCTTGGAGTTTCATCTCTCACCTATGAGTTATTTAGATTTTGCAAGTATTTGGCAAGTTATTCCAAATATCTTCCTGTTACAGATATTAATTACCTTATGCTCAAAAAAATATAGTAGTATATAACACATATCATTTTATTTCTAATACTAAGATTTTATTTTATGTTTGTGGAAATTAATGTTTGAGAATATGATTTAACTAGGTGAATTTCCATATAAATTATAAACAATCTGCATTTTTTGTTTTTAAATATAATATTCTATAAACGTCCAGTAGGTCATATGGATTAACATTTATTAAGATATTGTATTTTGTTCTTTAAATTTATTATTTGCATTTTAATTTCACATATTTGGAATTTTTCACTATCTTTTTGTATTCGATGTCTACATTAGTGGTGTTTTCAGAGAGCTTAACTATAAATTGCAACTTTTGAATTGTATTTAGATTTTTTTGGAAAACAATAGTAACTTAATAACTAATAATCTGTGTATACTTGAAAAGAATATTTATTTTGTCCTTGTTTTGCATTAATGGTTAGATGATAGGTTACTGATAAAATGATAGAAAATATGCATTTATACATATCAATGTGTATGTGTCAAGGTTCTGTAGAGAAACACAATTGATAGAATATAGACAGATAGGAGATTGATTGTGAGAACTGGCTGTGGTTATGGAGATCCAGCAGACTCATAGTCTCTGTTGCTGCACCCTGCAAGCCAATGACGACAATAAACAAACAGGCTTTGTTTTCTCTGTCATTCATGTTGGCTCTCTATCCTTTATTATACAGTCATAAATGTCTTATGTTGGCAGTTCCCTTCCTAGATGACAATTACACAGGATCTCTTCTTCAAATCTACAAAGCTGTTCTCCTTGCCCTCACTGTATGACTTTGCTTCTTACCATACTCGAACAAGGAAGCAGTCACAAAAATACTCAATAGACTTATGAAATGCAACTATTCTACTGCCATCATATAGTGTGTGTGTGGTTTTTGAAGAATATGGGTGCCCTTCTCCTTTATGTACCATTTTCCACCTTTGCCTAAGGACCTGCGTGGAAAAAAAAAGTAAATAAACTATCTCATACTGAGCTAAAAAATAATCAAATAATCTGAAATATAGTAATCAAAAATTTTAAGTACATTATATAGCATTATATGTCTGTCTTTAATAATTAAAATTAAAAAACACTTAAAGATTGGTCTAAAGGTCAGTCTGGAAATATAATTTCAAGTAGCAAAGACATTTCACAATAATAATGCAATGCAGAAATATCTGTGATTTCTACTGGTGGTATGGTCATTAGTGGTATTGGTCTATTGTTGATATGGTCATAAGTATGATCACTGTGATTTATTTCCTACATTCATATTTAAAGAAAAGGAAATATTAAAGTTCAGTTAGAGATTTGACCAATAAGAAGTGTTTTTCTCATCTGAATAAGTGGTCTCACAGAATTTTTTCCATTCAGATCTAGCAATGATCCTTACTCTGTTTTTCTTTTTCTTTCTTTTTTTTTTTTTTTTTTTTTTTTATTGCTTGGGGGTGGTCCGTACCAGGGATTGAACTCAGGGGAACTCAACCACTTAGCCACATCTCCAGCCATTTTTTGCATTTTATTTAGAGATAGGGTCTCAATGAGTTGCTTAGTACCTCACTGTTGTTGAGGCTAGCTTTGAACTTGCAATCTTCCTGCCTCAGACCCCAGACCCTCTGGGATTACAGGCATCCACCACCACACCCAACACCCGGCTGAGCCTTACTTTTTTTAATATATTTTAGTTGCAGATGGACACAATATCTTTATTTTGTTTGTTTATTTTTATGTGGTGCCAGGGATCAAATCCAGTGCCTCACACTGAGCTAGGTAAGCGTTCTACCACTGAGCTACAACCCCAGCCCTGAACCTTAATCTTGATGAGCTATCAGAGCCATTTGTCAATCCAGAATTACTATGTGCACAGTGGATTCCAAACTTATTAGTTTCTCAATACAGCTCTATGATGCTCTCTTTTATTCTTTCATCGCACTTCTAAAAAGAGTCATCCCAATTCCTTCTTTTCTGGACTTGCCAGACACATATTCTCTTCCTTCCATCATACTGCAGCTTCCTTCTGTTTTCTTTGATCATTCTTTATTTCCTAGCCAATCTCCTGTCCTCCACCCTACTTCAGACCCTCCATCCCATGGCCATACCAGGATATTGTCCTTTCTAATAATTACAAGCCCTCCATATCTCTCTTCAGACATGTTACTCGCTGACCACCAAGAAGTTAGTCCTCTGGCCTCTTCTCTATCTGCATTAGCTCTGTGATCTCATTCAGTCTCATAGCTTTAAATGACATCTGTAAGTCATTTATATTGTTTGCATCTCTTAGATTTAAAAAAAGACAATATTTTAGTATAAAGGTCAGCAGTGTCAAACAAATGTTGCCATCCCTCCATCATGCTTGTACAAATTTTGTCAGGAGAAAAAAATGTTGGTAAAGAGGAAATGGAATAAGCCAGGAGAACATAAGCAAAATAAATTTGTGCTTATAAGATTTCTCTGAAGTATCAAAAGAAATACATAACCTTTAAGGAAAATCTTTAAATTACAGTTAAGATGTATATTTATGCACTTGTCATTTCTACATTTTTTCTTTTACAAATACATATATATATGTACAATTCATGATCATGTTTGCTGTTTAGTTCATAATAAAATCTACAATTTGCTTTTGTTAAGTATAATATTTGAAGGCATTTAAGAGTTCCATAGAGAAATGCTATGAGTTGTCAAACCCAACTTTCAGTGAGTAAACTTGCAAAATACAGGTATTAATGCAACCTGACAAGGATGTATTCTTTGTATGAAACTGGGGATGACAACTTCAAGAACGAAACATAACAATACTAACCAAAAAATCACATCTTTCTTTAAGGCAGTTTAATTTATTGACATTTGTATCAACAAAATTTCTTCTTTAGCTAGCTTTTGAGTTTTAATACATGGTTATTGACTTTATGAAACTTCCATATTGACATTATTTTTGTTGTGATAATTTAACCCAAAGTCACACATACACCTTTAAAAAAATGGCAACAGGGAACTATGACATCCTTATTATAGTAGCTCCTACCTTCCTCACATAATGAATTATGTTGTTCTAATTGATGAGCTTTCAGAAATACCATTTCTTCTCATGACATATCTAAAATAAATGAGCAAGAAATTTCTTTTCTCCTCAGCGAAGAAGATATTTGAGATGAGACTTTTAGTAACTCTTTTCTGAGATTAACTGAGTTGTATCACCTAAGGTCAAAAAATACTGCTTCCTAACATGAACTGCAAGTTTGTTAAAGGCTTTCAGGAGAATGTTTTCAATCTGAGAAAACCAAATTGAATTGCTTACTGATCTCTTGCAGCTATTGACATAGTGAACATTAATGCCCTTCTCAGCAAATGCCACCTATCTAGCACTGAAAACATGTAGCATGTTTCCTTTTCATTAACAGGCTCACTCTGATCAAAACTCAAACTTCTGTTGATTAAACTAGTAGTGATCCAGGTGAAGCTTTAATGGATCCTAGATGTACAAAGATTCTAATCACATTATAAGAAAATATTTCGCTTCACATTTAAATTTAAATACTTTAATTTTCAAACTTATGTATAAACATATATGAATAAATATACATCTATATAGTAAATAAAATTAGTTTACATTATTTTCTATTTATTTTTCTATTTTATTAATGAGTCACATACCATTAACATGAATAAGTAACATTTTTTCTGTATTCCAGTTTTCTATGTTGGTAAATTATGTAAATAGCAAATATATGCTACATTTAAAATTTAAATCTTCATCTTCATAAATTGGAGATGAAGATTTTAAGTTTATTTAATAGTTAAACTGGAAAAGAATATGGATGTTTTGTCAAGCTAACGTCTGTGCAGGTATATTTGGATCAAAACCTCTTTCCACTCTTCTTCCAAATATATACTGAATGATTCCTCATGTAGGTGTGGATTTCTAGAAATCTCCAAGGCAAGGTGTCCCAAGTCATGCAACTTATATCATTTCACAATTTTTTATAAAGATTGTTTTTGTATTTATAGTATTTTGGGCTTTAGTTATGTAAAGAGTGCTGAAATGTTCTTTCTTAACACATACAGATGTAAAGTCACCTTAAGACCATCTAGATCTAAGTTTTAGAACCAAATGGCAAAGGAGAAAATATTTAAAACCCTAACTTCTTTTTTTACAGGGCAGTGAAAACAGGTGGATATGGAGTTGAAGACAGTAAATGGATTACTTGCAGAGTCATCAATGTTTTTCAATAGTATTAGGTGGTCAATGTTCAGTCCTGTATTTCCTCTAACTGGCCACTTTTCAATTTCTGTATTATTATTCTGATGTTCATTATCTAAAAAATGTATTGAAGAAATTAGGGCTTATTTTTAGAAGTGTTTCTCTACTTTCCCCTTTGGCATCATCGTTTTAGTTTTAAGATTATTAAATGCTGTCTATATATCAACAATAGCAGAATTTAAACCTCAAACAAGACCTATCTAAGTTAAACTTAAGAACCATAAGTAGAACAGTTTAGTCAACACCTTCAGGTAGAGAATAGGTATATCAAAAATATTTTCTGGGGGGAGTAAAAGGGATTGAACCTGCAAGTCCTTAACAACTGAGTCACGTCGATAGCTTGCATAGGCCCTCACTAAATTGTTAAAGCTGACTTTGAACTTGGGAATCCTCCTGCCTCAGCCTCCCAAGCCACTGGTATTATGGATGTGCACCACCACACTTAGCTTAAAATTCAAAATTTTTAAAATTCAAATATTTTTCTCAATTTACTCCTTCCATAGACTTTCTGTTTTCAGTAAATATTAACATTGTTCTTTTAACTCCTTAGATCCTTAGAGAAATTCTTTCTACTGTTACTTAAAACACCCATTGAATAGTGTAGAAGATGTTTTAATGCAGCCTTCAAGTATATTCTGAAACTTGTCTTACAGTATCCATAAATATAACCCTAAACTAATCACTATTTCTCACCCAGAATGTTGCTCATGATTCTCTCAGTAACACAGCATACAGTCAATCATTTTAGAACACCAGTTTGATCATGACATTCCCATACTAGAAACTATCCGGTGGCTTCTTACTTTATTCAGAGTATATGCGAAAAATCTGACATCCCACAGGGCAGACAGACTCACTTTTTCTCCACTTGGTTCCTTCCTCTCACTCTTAGAATCCTGGTAAATGTCAGTCATATTCTTCATAAGCTTTGTCCTTGTGATTTTTTGTTCCAAGAATACCCTTTCCTTAAGTGTCTGTATGACTCTGATACTTCAAGTGTTTATTCAAGTACCACGTTAGTGGTACCCCTTCAGTCCATACAAATCTCCCATGTATTGTCTTATTTTTCTCCATTATCCATTTTACCATTTAAAATTTTCTATATTTTAAATGTTTTTTTAAAAATTTTTTGCTATGCTATAAGCTCACTGAGAGCAACAAAATTTGCTCATTTTGCATATTATTATCTTTCCCCTGCCTTGTGCAATGCTTGAGTAGTAGGGGTATTCATTTAATTTTTTGATAAATAAATGGACACTCAGAAATATATGTACTTTAGTTTTGCTCATTTACCTAAAGTAAACAAAATCTTCAATTTTGTTAATAAGTGAAATGAAGTGTTAGTTCTTTTAAACAATCTAAATTTTTTAATCCCCATGACTGTATTTTTTCCTTTTTATGAACTTTTTTCTTTATCTAATTATTTCCTTTTTATGATTTCCATTTTATGATTAAAATATAAATTCATTTACGAATGCCCAATTTTTTGAAAATTAGGTAAAAAGGTAGGGGTTCATTACCAGATACATTAATAAATGGATTCATTAATAACCACAAAATTTGGAATGCAACTATCTGACTTGTTTTATTCTGAAGACCAAATATAAATTGACCTATTACTACTCTATATCCATCAACATAACAAAAAAAAAGAAGGAATAACAAAGCTCAATGGAAAGAGCTAACACTGTACCATTTGCAAATATTGCAAATTTCTAGGACTCTTGGGAGACATACTAGTAATATATTTTCAAGAATCCTAAAATGTGTCCTTAATATTTAGTCTATCAATTGCTTTCTAAAATTCTAACACAAGAAAACAAAGACAAAATACATATTTTATTCTTTTGTCATGAAGTTAACCTTAACATCTTTAAAATAGAAACACAAAATATCAGCAATGGGCACATATTAAAACTGTATTAATAGGCAACCATAAAAACTATTTGTGCAATATTCAATTAAGTGGAAAATGCACATGCAATGATTTAGAAGAAATATATCATAAATTATACATGTGAGTATATTCATTTTTGAAAATACACACACATGATTTCACTTACATTTGCAGTTCAAAACATTGAATACATAGAAGCAGAAAATAGAATGATGATTCCCAAGGAAAAGATGGTGGGAGGAACAGGAATCAGTTCATCAAAGGGTACAAGTTACAGTTATATAGAGTGAATATATATAGCAATCTAATATACAACATCGAGTATAGTCGATTACATTATATTATATACTGGAAATTTGCTGAGAAAGATTTTAAATGCTCTCCCTTAAAATATATGAGGAGGTGGATATATGAATTTACTTGACTGTAATAATCATATTACTGTTTGTTTCAAAACATCATGTTATACATTTTAAATATACACAATATCAATTAAAAATAAAAATGTGGAACAGAAGAAAAATATGTTCATATAATGTTAAGTTCAATTATCTATATACATAATTAATCAACAAAACAGTGAATTAAATGTTCTATTTGTTTTTTATTAAAACTTGTCTTTTCATTTCTGTGTTTTAAATTCACTATAATTCATATTATTTAATGGTTTCCCAATGATGCTATGTAATAAAAATCCCTCACACATTTTCGAGATGAGAAATGTAACACATTTTTGCCAGAGTGAATATAAAAATGTCTTTTATACATACACTCACACACAAGTATATATTTGTATTTTTTTAATTGAGAAGTGTTATTTTCTGCTATTTATTATTTTAAAACTTTTAGCACTACTAGAAGATACCCTGGATTTTTCTGATTTTACCCTTATAAATAACATTACAATGAACACTCTGAGTATATATCACCATGGGCAATTTAGTATGCTTCTGACAGATAGCTTCCCAGAACTGGAAATGCTGATCCAAAGTAAAGGAACAGGTTAAAATATAATTATTAGTTTCAAACTGCCCTCAGATATACTGTTAAAATCATACTTCCATTAATTTTATACAATAACACTAGTATCAGTTTTCTAACATCCCACACTGCAGTTGAATATAATCAATTTAATTAATTCTTATCTATCTGATAGGCAAAAAGAGCATCTCACAGCTACTGTAACCTAAATTTTCTAATTAGTCTAATTTCTAATGCTCTCTGTCAGATTTACATAGTTCATATTCTTTTAAATATTTTCAATCTTGTCTAACATTACAAAATTCAAATGGAAACTATATGAACATGAAATGTGTTTTGCACCAAAGTATCTTTTTCTTGTCTAAAATCTGTTCAAATTAGGAAAGGGCACATCACAAATTCACCCAAACAGTACAATATCTTTTTCACAATGCAATATGATGTGACTAGAATCATACTCATAAATATCTCCCATGACAAAACAAATGCCTTATGTACAGCAAACATTCACTTTGCATTGAAAAATCTCTTTTTTTACCAGCTACATATGGTCAATTTCTATTTTTTATGTTGTATCTTTTTCAATTGCACCTAGGAGTCATTTTAATATAGATAATTGAATTGCAGTTAATTCTCCATCTGGTGCTCCAGATTGGTTACTTACTACTGCTGATTTGAGGCTGATATTTTTCATTTATATTACTTGATCATTTTATTCACTGTCACATCTCTAACTGTATGTGGCATTTATAAAGCATGCCATGTAAACATAGTTGACAATTCCCAAAGTGCAATTCCTTATTGAAGCATTTGGACAACTTATGCAAGCCCTTCTATGATCCTTGCTTTGACTTTCGTGTTACCATATCATTTATTTTATTTGTGAGGTGCGATCTTAACAAGCTTTGTAAATAGAATGGTGTCTGCAAACTCTTCATGGAGTTTCTTAATTTAGTGTGTTACTTTAACATGCAGAATATATTGATGACTTGATAAACAGTGCATTATCTTTTAATTGTCAAGGAAGTCTGACATTTTATCAGAAAACTGTGGCAAGTTGAAAATATTGCATAATTGCACATAGTCTTAGTGAAATGGTTTCGACTCTGTATGCATATGTCATCTTTTTAATGTTTGAATAGCGGATTACAGTCAAAGTACTTTCACTTCATTTGATCCTGTTAGGTTAGTAATGGATCTTGAGTATGGGTGAAAGAATTACTTTGAAACCAGAGAGAAGGTTAATTCATTATTGGGAGTTTTAATAAATTGGCAATTCAATATTATTTTCAAATCTGTTTCAAAATTTTGCTAACAATATTTCCATTTTAGGTTTCTGTGAAGAGCAAATATGATAATTAACTAAGTATAAATTAAATTTCTCATGTGTATATTTAATCACCTGATATATTATTTCCATTTTAGTTTTTATAAATCAATTATCTTAGAAGTTTAAATTATTTTTCCAATTCCATATATTTCAGGATTATCAAGAACTCATGCTTCTCATCCTAGAATTTGCTCTGTAAATGTGCATGGATTGTAGACATTAGGAATCATCCACTTCAGTCTGCTTATTTTAAATCAGAGAAATCAGAGTCATGGTAGCTTTGGGTTTGAGCTGATCAAAATCACAAGGATAATTGCATTCATATTTTGAGATGTATTGGTATTGAGAACCGCTGAATGTGTCATGCTCTAGAAAAATACACTAGATTTTGAGTAAGGCATGGAGACACAAACCTGCAATCCCAGTAACTTGGAAGACTGTAGCAGAAAAATCACAAGTTTGAGGTGAGCTCAGCAACTTAGTGAAACTCTGTCTCAAAATTAAAGTAAAAAGCACTGGGAATATATCGAAGTGATAAAGCACCCCTGGGTTCAATCTTCAGTATTGCAAAAAATGTACAACAAAGTGAAATAAAATGCATTAGATTGTGACATAAGGAGGAAAATTGATTTTATTTCTTGTTTGGTTCAGTTTTAATTTATGGTATCCAACATTTGCCTTACTTAAAAGCGCATGTGCAGATGAATGGGGGCTCACGCACACACACATATTTCACTATCTTTACTTAATCACAATGAACATCTATCTCTCTGCTGCATCATTAAATTTACAGGGAAAAAGCCTTTCACTATGTCCACAGCATATCATATGTTTAACATCTATAAACCAATTATACAGAAACTTTTTCTATTCTTAGAAAGGTACATATAATTATATCTATATATTTATCTATTTCTATATGTATCTATTTATATCTGTATATCTATATCTGAAAAGAGAGAGAGAGAAAATGGTAGAGAGAGAAAGAGAGTCTTAGTCACTGTCTTCCAGTGATTTAGTCACCAACATTTTGGATGCAACTTAGATATCCAATGTGTCTGAAAAGAAATTATTTCCTATCAAATAGTTATATGCCATGACCTGCATGGCTGTTAATTCAGGTTCCTGTGCCAGGCAATGAGGGGATGGAGAAAAGACAAAGAGACACACAAATAGAGAAAAATCTGGGTCTCAGTGTTTAACTACAATTCTGCTAGGGAGGTAGCGACACACAACAAGCTCAGCATGTTTATTATATAGGTATAAACATCAAAATAATCTTTTGTGAGAATATTTCTTCAAAGTAGGCAGAACCAAGATCATGAGTATGAGCAGCCCGGTTATGATTATCAGCTTATGCCCATAACTTTCTACCTCTGAGCAGCTGGCGTCTGAACCTCAAGGTCAAGAACTGAATAGCTCTTCCATGGCCAACACGGAACCTCCTATTGAACAGGGAATCACCACAGTGACTGGGCATTCTCAAATGGTGGCCTTTCACCAAGAGTTACCAAGAGCGGTATCGCCTTTGTCACGGGACAGGATTATGTGTGTAATTGCTATAAGAAATGATGACCAAAGTACATGCACAGATATGCTCAAAAACATTTTTAAAAATGAATGAGAGTA
The DNA here is from genome assembly GCF_902686445.1 of Sciurus carolinensis. Classification (NCBI taxonomy): domain Eukaryota; kingdom Metazoa; phylum Chordata; class Mammalia; order Rodentia; family Sciuridae; genus Sciurus; species Sciurus carolinensis. The sequence goes on from NC_062224.1 coordinate 97,727,464, forward strand.
GAGGGATCATAAACAAATTCAATTCTCAGGAGTAAATGGAGTCACATTTTGAAAATGTGACTTTCAAGCTTTACATTGCATGGCAGACCACCAGAGCACACCTTACATTCCTTCCAGCATCCCTCATTTATGCTAATCAATATGCATTCGTTTTTTAACTAAACAATTTCAATATTAAGTTGTATGTGATATTCTCTTCAATGGTGAAAGTGGAAGAATTGTATTCAAAATATAAAAGATTATCTAGCAAATTGTTTCTAAATCTCAGATTGGCATAATTTAGAAGAGCAGTTGTGGATTTGCACTGTTACAATTTGCTTATGATGAAATCACATTTCCTAGAATTTACTCCTGGTTTTAGCAGGGGCTAGAGAGATGTTTTGCATAAAATTTAAAATTGGGTAAGTATCAGAAACAGTTTTGTAAGACCAAGAAGTACAGTGTGGTTTACATTTGTTCTTCCATACTTTCTGATTTATCTTGCTGGCACAGGTAACAGGCAGGAGGATGGTTTCTACTCCCCTTAGATGTTTTCATAAACTTTTTGCACTCCTGGGAGTTATACAAGTTTAATTTAATACCAAATAATGCCAGATTCTCCTGCAGGTCACACATATCATTGAAGTTGGAGTTTTAGAGGTAGTGAGTGACCAAAGTTGGTACCAACTCATTCATTTTTAAAAAATTTTGCTATATATTTCCATTTTCACTTATCTTTTTTCTTCTTTTTTAAAAAAATGTATCTTAAGATATTTTTAGTTATTTTTTTTTATTTGTACAGACTGCATTTTTATTCATTTTACACAAATGGGATACATCATTTCATTTCTATGGTTGTGCACTCTGTATATTCATACCATTTGTGTAATCATACATGTACATAGGGTAATGATGTCTGTCTCAGTCCACCATTTTTCATACCCACCCTCATTTCCCTCTATATAATCTAATCTCATTCTTAGTTTCAATTATTTTTGTCTCCCACCATCCATTCTTTCCATCTTCGCTCAGCACCCTGTAGACTCAAGCCAAGACCAACTACAAAAGTTCACATCTGAATATAAACTTAAACTTGCTCCTGCAATTCCATAAAATCCAATTTTTAATATATAGTTATATTTTGTTGCCTAGGTTTCCGTTCTTTTTTTTTTCTTTTTCTTTTCTTTGTTAAGTTTGTCAGTATCTTTTATTGAACTTAAAACAATATAGTATTAAAGCCCCAAAGTTTTTCCAGATACATTCTAATAAGTAACACCAGAGACTGAGCTCAAAAAGTTAACCATATTTTCATTATTATTAATAGAATTGCCTTCGATATGACGACATATGGCAAAAATGTGTCTTTTTCTTGTATCTGTGTGCAGTGTGTGGTGGATATTTTTGCTGTTCCAACTAGACCCCTCAGATCATTTGTACAGTTTCTGTGACAGATCCCCACTTTTGCTGTGTTTTATGTCTAACCCCTATCCACAATATCTTTTGAAGACTAGCTTTGGACTACTGGAACTGCTTTGTTTATGTTCACAGAGAGATGAATTTGCCTGGGGTTTTATTGCACTGTCTCTGCTCCCCCCCAGATACTGATCAGCTATTAAAACTCAGTTACCTTACCTCAAGTTAGGCCACATTTTGATATCTAATTTATGCACCAGAATTACATCCCATTTATCCATTACATCAGTTAATAGATGGAACTTTGCCTGAAATCAAACTCTTTTTTGAATTCTCCCCTTTCCTGTTTCCGATACTATCTTGCTAATCTCCTTAAGGGAGAGATTCTTAACAAATATTTTGTACATGAATTCTCATTTCTAGGTCAGATTTTAGTGAATTCAATCTAAGCCATCAAGAAATGTACAAATGAATATGGCTTATTTTCATTTCATTCTTCCAAAAGAAATAAAATAGGCCATTGCCATAAATATCACCTAAATTTTGTTTAATGGAATTATATTGGTGTAATTTATAAAGACTTTAGGAAGAAATATATCTTTATCATTTTTAAGAAAATATTTTTAAATGGTCATTTAAAAACCTGAATGAAAGGTAACTCAGAATAAAAGGTTTTCAAAAGTAAATGTTATTTTAAAACATTTTTATCATGTTAGTTAAATTTTATTCCTACACTTTAATGTACTGATAATGATAATTGGTGGCTTTGAATCAGGATGATTACTTTTGTTGACTGCCATATGCAAAATGTATGTTCACTTATGTATTATTTCATCATTGCTTACATTTCTTTTCTGAGAAGAAAATTATCCTAATACATAAAATATATTTTACAATTTTAATTAGGATATTCCCCTTGTAATCTAACATTAAATCTATGCTAAAGTCTTTGTCTTTCCTTCTCAGTCACTGGTTCTATAATTTAATAAAGATAATGACTTAATTTACCCAAGTATCCTTGAATTTCTATATCTATATATAGCTATTATTTGCCCTCTTGAGTTTGCTTGTTTAAAAGTAATAATTTCTTTAAAATGTGTTCTCCTTTTTGTTGATTGATCAGTGTACTTGGTTATTAATGCTTTTTGAGTTAGAATACTTGTTAAAACTCTTTTTATTACATGATCACTTTGGACAGAATTAAATTACTTGAAATGCAAACGTGATTCATTCTTTCATAGGACGAGGAGATGCTGTGACAGCTAATCAATGATTGACTTTGTCCTTAAGTTTCTCAACTGTCAAGGATAAAGTATGTCAATCAGTGAGAACTAATGTACCATCAGTTACAATTACTTTAGCAAAAAACAGTCACAAGCGTCCTATCATTTCCCCGATATTGAAGGCAAGTAAGAATTAGCACCATTGAGTGTTCAATTTCATTGTCTTATATTTTACTTTAATTAACAAAAAGAAATACTGAGTTAATTTTACCTCTTGGACCTATCCATTGATTTTTATATAAGCATTTTCTTGTCCTTGACTTGCTAGTCAAGAGATTTTTAGCCTTTAATTATATCCATAGATTAAAAAATATACCAGTCTAATTCATGGAATGCTGTAAATTGAAATGCTTATGAAGCTCAGAATTAGAAGAAAGTCACTTACCACTTGTATGACTCTGGGGAAGTTACTTCAGTTTTGTAAACCTGTTTTGGCATTTCTACTATGATGATTAATAATTCAAGGGATGTTTAGGAGGATAAAAGTAAAAAATATTTATGCAAGCATCTCATACAGGTGCTGCTCAGAGAAGGAAAAATGAATGAATACTTTAACAAGTTTACTATGTTAATATTATATTTGAAATTAAAGAAAAGAAAATTACATAATAGTTAAGTTTTAACCCATTGTTTTCATAAAGATGAACATTTATACTGTAAAAGCTGTTCATTTTATACTATGCATTAATAAAACAGCTATATCCACATTAATGTACTTATATGTAGGGAAAATGAAAGTTTGAATAAATAATGGAATAGGAGATCATTTTTGCTCTGGAAGGCAAATCATATACATCATGAATATCTCCAGTATTGTAACTTACATTCATGCCACTTTATAAGCTTAAATAATTTGGATTTTTCATTTCGTTTTTGTGTGCTTATTTGTTTTGTTTTCTGAATAACAGACTTTTAAACAAATTTCATTGAAAATATTTCTTTTTATAAAAGTTTCAAGGTTGACGCATCCATTCCATGTTAGACAAACTTTTTTATATAACTTCTTAAAGTGACTCACTGAGCAATTTGCAACTTTATAATGTATAATTCATGTCAAAATGCCAGACATCCAGTTTCCCATGGGCCTAGAGTCCAGGGTTGTGAGGATGTGAGGTTTTGAGTGTCAAAGATTACAGGAACAGCCAAGTACTCTCTATCTTGACTTCTAGACAGCCAACACATGGCTCCTGTCACAAAGTAATTTCTAGTGATCACTGGAGCTTTTCAAATGGAAGTACAGTAACCTTGAACATAGGAAATCTGGCAACATCTGTACTTGTTTAGAAAAATCTTTGAGTAATTTGGAAGTGACTCAACACATTATAACTAGATCTTTACTCATGGATCAAGGAGGCAGAATTTAAATGTTGTTAAAAAGAAATGATTTTGCATCCATTGTGGGAGATTGTGAAAACAAATTTGTTTTGATATGCATGAAATGAAGTATTGAACTGGGATGTAGCTTAGAGGTAGAATGCTCATTTAGCTTGCTTGAAACCTTCTAGGTTCAATTACCAGCACCCAAAAAATAAAATAAAATTTAAAAAAAGTAATATACACAGAGTGGGGAAGGGGGTGGGAAGTAAGAGGAACTGACATTTTTGATACAGTAAAAATTGCATAACCTATAACATCACTTAGATACATGACTTTTTTTCTTTTCTCTCATCCCTAGTAATGGGAGTTTTCTTTGTCTGTAGTAATGGAGCCAGTTTGGAGTTAAAAGCACAAGCATGTTAATCTTAGAAGGAAGTAGAGTTAACATTTCCAAGATCTTCACCCTCCTTTTCACTCTGCTGACTCAGCTCTAGTTGTAATAGAATCCAAGGTTAATGAATAAAGAATAAGTTAGCGAGTACCCTGGGAACTTAAACCAAGCAACCAACAGTATCCTGCAGTCCCAAGTTTGCTGATACCACTCAATGCAAAATTTCAAGTCACGTTTAGAGGAAATTTTGACAAGTTAAATAGATGACAGAGTTAAAAATGACTCTTTCCTGTGCCTTGTTGAATCCTTCTAATTTGTTACTCTCCCATTATTATAAAATCTTATACCACTTAGTAAACAATGGTGGGAGTATCTAGGAAACAATGATAGGTGAGCCGGGAATAAGATTGCTGTTTTCTATAAAGAAACACTTATAGTAGATATTTCATTTTCATGTAGACTTGGAATCAATGTTTGTAGACCTAACCCATTATTATCAGATAATTCTGTAGTGGATATATACCTCACAATCAAAGCATCAAATCATAAAGTTTAGATAGCATGTGTGCTTTCTCTATATTAGGCATAAATAGAAAATAACAACATAAAAAATGTTATATGTTAGCATTTCAAATGAAGTGTAGTGAGAATTTCCCCATGATGGTCAACTTTCACCCTGAAAATAAAAGGAAAATACATTAACACATTTTCATCTAGAAATTAACCTTAAGGAAAGTTATTCAATGAAAGGAAAGAAGGAACTCTCCAAAGACAGAAAAGAGGGACCAGGGATTATAGAACAAAATATTAAATGTTTTCATGTTTTGACATAAAGGAATGTTTTCAAGGATTATCCTAATGAAAATTTTGTTACAGATATTGAACTCCTAATAAATTGGAAGAACGGGAAAAGATTTTGCAGATCCTTACCTTCCCTGTATGAAACACGAGTCTGCAAGTGAAGAAGAAAGGGAGATATTTCTGGGCCACATTTGACAATGTTTTACTTTCATGGTGAGAAAGACAGCAATGTAGAATTTTATTGGACCAGTAGATATTCTTTCATTAAGTGATTTTCCAGACTGTTCACTTGCATGCTGACACAGATGAGGCACTCTGTCTAGAAAAATGAAACCATAAGATACCACAAGTGCCATCAGGTTTTTTGCTGGGAACACAACTTAATAAAGGTACTGTCAGCTATACTACGCACATCTTAGCCAAACATATTTCAAAATCAGTGAATCTAGCAAAGCTGTGCAGAATCTTCTGTACTGCCAGTATTGAAGATTCATTCTTGTAGTATATTACTTATCACTTCAATCTAAGCACTAGATGCATTTTCTAGCATCCACTGACATTATCCTCTTATATAAATTCCTATGGGATGAACTGATAATTTAAAGCCTCTGACGGTACAAAACCAGCACTCTTTGCTGGCTAAAATGACCAGAATATGCAGTTATGTGAGAAATAAAAGAACTCAATACTTCCTTCCAAAAAATGTATTCTTGAAGGAAATAATATTTAAATTTTAATAAATGAAGTTTCTATCCAGTTTGTAAATTCTTTAAACAATAAATAATGGATTTTTTTTCTGTTTAAATGTCAATTAAACGTAAGATTATACAAAAGATTATAAAACATGTCTTAATAATAAATTATACAGTGATTAATTATACCATTATAGAGTGATATTAAATTTATTATACACTACATATTTTACTAGTCAAAATATTCTTCTACCTCAATAATTTCAAGCATATTTTACCATACTGAATAAAACTTAGAGCAAGAACTTTATCAAGATAAAACCTTTCTTGAAGGAATTTTCATAAGAATAGTTGGGTATATATATATATTTAAACAGAATTCATCTTCCCTTTCAGACTTACCAAATTACTTTATAGATATAAACAACATTTAGGATCTTAAGTATTTTTAATAGTCAACTAGTTCTGTCTCCCTGACATACTAAAAAGTGTATTTTGATTAGAAATTAAAAATGCATAACTCAATAGAAAGTAACTGCTATAATCATTATATGGAGCATACTATATTAGATTTTCAAAGTTTATTCCAACCCATTTCCTCTTTTATCCTTGAAAATATCTTTGTTATTTGTTTGATGAGACAGATACACAGGAAACTAATGTTACCCAATTTCAATCCAACTTTTAGCTAGTCAGATTTGTCTTTCACTGAATCTCAAAGGTAAAACAGACCAAGCTTAATGGATGTTCTGGAGTCAGTGGGGGCCGGAAACACTAAAAAGGGGAGCAGCAGCACAGATGTCATATTGCAGGGTCAACTCTGTATTTTTGAAAAAAAAATTATTAGTAATTGTCTTAAAGTACACATACAATAAAATGTACCCTACTAGCCATTTTAAGTGCACAGTCCAGAAGTACCAAGTACATTCAGATAGTTATGCAACTAGTCTACGAAACTCTTTTCATCTTGCAAAACTCCAAGTCCATCAAACTGTTGTGAATTCCCCTCCTTGACTCAGCTCCTGACACCCACCCTTCTACAGTACAAGGCACATGTGGCACTTGCCTTGCTGGTTTCACTTAGCATAATGATCTCTAGCTCCATTCATGTTGTTGCAAATGACATAATGACATTCTCTCTCTCTTTCTCTCTTTGTTTTTTTTTTTTTTTTTTTTTGGCTGAATAATATTCCATGATGCATATGTACCTTATTTTATTTATCCAATCATAAGTTGATTGGCACTCACCTTATTTTTATTTCTTGGCTTTTGTGAATAGTGCCGAAATGAATGTAGGAGTGCAAATTTCCCTTCATCATACTGATTTCATTTACCTTGGTTATATTACCAGTAGTAGGATTGCTGGAAAACATGGCAGTACTATTTCTAATTATTTAAGAAACATTTATAACCTTTTTCATAATGGCTGTACCAATTTATATTCCCTTAATGGAACTATTTGTTTTTTGTTGTTGAATTTTAGGAATTTTGTTTGTATTTTTTTATATTAATCCCTCATCAGTTGTATCATTTCCAAATATTTTTCTTCCATTGATAGATTGCATATTCATTCTGTTTTCATTTTGATATACAGAAATTATTCATTTTGATAGGATCCAATTTTTCTATTTTTAATTTTGTTTCTTGTAGTTTTGCCATAACATGCAAGAAAACTTTGCCAAATTTTTTTCTAAGGGTTTTATGATTTTACCTGTTAGAACTTTCTTGATCTTTTTAAAATTAACTTTTGCATATAGTATATGGTAAGAGTTAAACTTTTCATTTTTATTTAATTTTAGTTTTTGCATGTTGGTATCTAATTTCCACATCACCAGTTTTCCTCCTTTGAACCATTTTGAACTTCTTATCAAAAATCATTACTTCATATATGTGTGCATTTATTTCTGAACTCTCTATGCTACTCCATTGGTTGATATATCTCTCTTTATGCCAGTACCACAATGTTCTGATTATTATCTTTGTATTAGTTTTTGAATTTAGAACATGTAAGACATTCATCTTTGTTCTTTTTAAAGGATATTTTGGCTGTAAGATATCCCTGATATTCTCTATGAATTTTAGAATATATTTTTCTGCTTTTGCAAAAGTGCCATTGGAAGTTTGATAGTGATTTTACCGTTGGATTGTACTACACAGATGTCATACCAATATACTTTTCCGTTTATTGATGTCTTCTGTAATTTCTTACAGTAATATTTTATAGTCTTCAATGTACAAAGCTTGTGCTTCATTAGGTATTTTATTTCTTTAGGTGCTATTGTGGACTAAATTATTTTCTTAATTTTCTTTTTGATTATTCATCGTTATTCATTGTTAATATTTGGAAACACAATTTGCTGACTTTGTATAATTGTAACTGCTAAATATGTTTCTTAGTTCTAACAGTTTTGGGGATAACATTTTTTAAAAAGATGAAAAATTTTTGTGTAAGTATTGGAAAGTTAGCAAGACATGGTTTTTATTTTAGTTATATAACTTAAAGTAGTCAGTATTGTTTGATGATTATTACTTTATTTTTATATCTTGTGTTTAAGTCTCTAATTGCAAAGAAAATTTGAAAATGAAGGTATGGGTTTAAAAAAATAATGATATGAAAATGAAGGAATCTCAATATTCCAATGATTTTTACCCTAAGGTATATGTATGCACAACAATATTAGTTATATACCAATTTTAAAAGACATAATAAAATCCTGAAATTGTCATCCGTGTACTGACTTATGAAAGTCATCAAATTATTAAAAATTTAAAATCCTCCCCAAACACTAAAAATTTCCCCCAAAACTGTTAGAACTAAGAAACATATTATATCTCTTGTATATGTACATAATTCTTTTTCCTTGTATTAGCTACCTAATGGTCTATTATATGAAAAAAAAATTCATTAAACTATTATAAAATTGTTGGACTTTTTTGAGAGCATTTAAAATTTTCCAACCAAAGTAACACTGATCTGAGTTGTCTTATTTACATACTTTTGTGCACCCTTTTATGAGACAAGAGTTCTGTCAAGACATCAGTATACTTTCAATCTCAGAAGAGAGAATAGATTATTCTCCCTAAGATTGTTGTACCATCATGTCACTTCAGATCTTGTATCTCTTAACAATCTTTGATCAAATACTCTGTGCACATCCACATATCTGCTGGGAGAAGGAAGGAAGGGGAATTATGTTGGAGTTTCAGGGTCTTTAATCATGCAGATTTAACTTCCCTTTTAGTGGATAAGATCTGGGCTGGGGCACAGTGTCAGTCCTGCAAACTGACCTGAGAATTGTGATTTTAAACTAGTACTGATTTTCTGCTTATCCACTTTCGTCTGGGTTATATAGGTCAATATATAGGTTATAGCAATATCTGATTGCCATTGTGGCCTTGTAGCCCAGAACAGTGAATAAATCCACATTTGTTATCATTTCAGAATCCTACTGTCACCAAGACCAGTCTCACAGCATAATCCTTATTGTCAACACATGGCGAGCAATTGACAGCTCACAGGAGCTTCTCAGCAGTGCTGAGTACTACCCATCACCCTCCTACAGTATTAGGGAAGTGAGTGGCTTTCTGTGGACCAGAGACAAGTCATAGATTTTATGTTTAAAGAACAAACCATCCAAACAGGCTGAGTTTCTGAATTCCACATATCTTTCTGAAATACTCAAGAAAGCTATGAAATCTAAATGAGTGTGTATAGTGTATGAGTGTGTGTATGTGTGTGTGTGTGTGCTCGTGTGTATCTTTTATGTTTTCAAAGTTTGAAGGATCCATCTCAGTGATGTGTGTTTGAGACAGGTTATAGACAAAAGTCTCTCTCACACACACACACACACACACAAATGCAGTGTGTGCAAAATAAACTTTGTTTTTGCCACATTATCACCTTGTGATGATTCTGCCACTAATCAGTAAAATGAAAGTTGGTACGTGGTCAAAGAAAATGGCATAAAGCTCTGCAGTGTTTTGCACATAAGTGATTTCATATGAAAATAGATTTCAATGATTCCATCAGTCAGGATTTTTTATATTACACCAACAATTTATCTAAATACCTCCATGAATTTGAACAACAAAGGATCATTTTATTCTCATTCCATGACAATGTTGAGTCAGCTGGGGTTACAATTCTTGCAGTTCTTAATTGAGGATGAAAACTCAGAGAAGGCTTCACTATCTTTCCCTCAGTTTATTTTATTTAAAATTATAAAAGAAAATTTTGTAAATCAAGAAGTAACCATTATCTAGGATTCTGGTTTTAATTTAGTGACTACGACAGGCGACATGGTCATACCTAATCAAAAGGGAGAAGAGAGATGAAATCCTCCTATTCTGTGAAAAATAGTTGTGGTAAATACTGTCATGAAGAGTGTAGTGTTAATGTCTACTACAGTCTCAGTGTTTTGTAAAGTCTAAATTCTAATACATGGTAGTTTATCAAGGTGTTTAAGAAGCGGTTTGTTACATTCATGTAAGCACAATTTTTTAAAATTGAATTTTCCCTGATTCCAATCAAGAAAAAATAGTTTTACCTTTTATTTAATTACAACTTCTCCTTGAAAAAACTTTATGTAGTTATAAATCTTTCCTGTTTCTTTGATATGAACATAATTATTTTAAAAAGTCAAAGAAAATGCAAACAAACAAAAAGCATCCATACAGTGCAACTAGCTGCCTGTCAGACAAGATGGAAGAAGATAAAGATGATTAACACAAGTGTCTACCCCAATTACCAGTGCAATTCGGATGAACTTGTAGAGCAAATGATGCTGTCAAGTTCCCTCCCATGAGGACAGTATCATTTGTCTTAAGAACATGCATGCAGTTGATGGTATCTGCTGGTTATATAAAGGAGTGAGATTTCCTGTATTTACAATCTCATTATCAGATTACCTGTAATGTGCATAGTAGTCTGGTGTAGGACTTACTCAACAATAAAACTGACTTCTATCTTTTCTGCATTTGTGGAGAGGTTTTCTGGATTAGTAGGAAATTTCATTTTTAATTCTTGCAACAGAACAGACCTATATGTAAATAAGTGGAAATAATACATAATGATCCCTTCGAGACTCCACAATGAGATTATGATGAGATTTGTGGTTATTCCATGAGAAAGGACCTGAAAGTTTTAAAGGTTACATTGCAGTATACATAACTTGTAAGAAAATTATTTCCTCTCAATATTATTATTCTTCAAACATATCATATGCATATAAAAACAGTAAAGATAGAATACTCCAAAATATAATCCAAATTAAATTATAAAATGCAACATGTTCACATATCAATAATGCTAGTATATATGTGTATATACATATATATGCAGGGAAATAATGACATAATTATATTTACTAATCACCACATAATTTATGCCAGATTTCATGGCAAAAATGATCTGTACCAATAACAAGAGCATACCATATTAAAGCACTTCGTATAATGTATATGTATATGTGTTTTACATACAGTTTATGTATGATGCTTTTATGTAATCAAGAACAAATTATTATCATTTGCTAGTTGTCACTACTAATGTCATTGTTATTCTTTTCCATTATAAAAAAATATATCACTTTATTAATATATTTATATATATATATATACTTAAACACATAAATGCGTGTCTATTTTAAATACTGTGTGTATATATATGTGTGTGTGTATATGTATATATATATGCATGCATACATATAGAGAACAAATTAAAAAGTAAAGTAAGTTGTACACAAATCCCAAAGTAAACTAATTTTAGAATGAGAATTTAGATGTTTTCTTTCTCCAAAATACATTATTTTCCCTCTAAATCATGCAACTTTTTATAGAATCATGTCCCTATACTTTCACATGTAATATGGTATGAAGAATAATACTTTCCTCCCAAACACACCTAAATCTTAATTCTTAAATCTTATAAATATATTACTTTGTATATCAATATATACTTTGCAAATGTGATTAGATTAAATATCTTAAGATAGTAAGATCATGAAGATGGAGGATGGACTATGAGCCTACAAATGAAGGTGTCCTCAAGCAAAGAAAAAGTCAAAAAAACAGCTTTTTCCTAGATGTTCCGGAAGGAATGCAATCGGCTTACATCCTAATTTTAGTTCAGTGAAAACCTTTTCACATTTTGACCTCCTAGACAATATGATTACAATAGTGTGTTGGTTTAACCAAAAATTTTTTTTTTTTTTTTTTAGAGAAGGAAAAGTTTATTTGAGGGCTCATGATTCATGATTTCAGAGGTCTTAGATCATAGAAATCCAGCTCCATTCCTTGGGGTTCGAGGTAAGGCCGAACATCAAGGTGGAAGAGCATGGCAGAGGGAAGCAACTCACATCATCAAGCAGAGAGAGCTCCACTTAACAGATACAAATATACACCCAAAGCCACACCCCAATTCCAATCTCCTCCAGTCACACCCTAGCACTTCAATTAATCCTATCAGGGATTAATTCACTGATTGGGTTAAGACCCTAACAACCAAATCATTTCTCCTCTGAACCTTTTTGCATTGTCTCACATGTGAGCTTTTGAGGGATACCTCACATTCAAACCATAACGTACCAGCTATTGCCACTACCAGAAAATGACTTCTGAAGTGTACAGAGAGACGGTGACAGAGCAGAGAGAACACAAGTTTTTAGTAAGACACCAAGGCTCAGACACCAAGGCTACTCTTTCTGAGCCTCAGTGTCATCAATTTAAAAATATGAATAGTAGTCTATACCTTATGATGCAAGTCTAACAAAATTTTTTGATAATTCATCACATCAGAACTAGAAAACTACTAGGCAGGATGTGCTGAACTTCCTCCATATACTTTTTTCAATATATTCAATAAACTTCTCTCTTCTCCCAGTGTCCTTTTTGCTCTGCAATGCTCTGTCCAGAAATCAAAATGTTACTTTCCCTTTAACCTCCATTTGGATCAGCAAATTAGAGTGTACAATTGGAGATGCTGACCATTAGAGAAGAGTGTTATGTGGCCATTCTGGAAGCTTTCTCCTGCCAGATTAACAAAGGCAGACTGCGTTCCTCTCTTGAAGGTCACAATTCTACTCAAGTGGAGTCCTCTTCATTACCCTCCGGGTATTGTTGACGATCACTCTTCTTGACCTTACTATAGGTCAAGGGGTATAAAAATTTTCCTGTTATGAATACTTCGTACAGTGCATTATTTCATGTGATTTCTCTGTTTCTCACTTGAATCATTCCAAGCAGCCTTCTTGTTAAACAGATTGTGCCATTTGTTTTTAGCCATCTGGTTAAATGGTAAAAAAAAAAAAAAAAAAAAAGAGCATCCTTTTGAGTAAAATATCTGAATACAACACAATAATAGATAAACTTAGCCTTGAATTTACTCATTTATGCTTTTTCAAAATAACTGTAATGAGATAATGATGGAATTTTATCAGCCTCTCTGTTTATATGTTAAATTTATTTGGATGTAAAGAAAATGACCAAAGATAATTTTCTAAGTAGTCATTAAGTATGTTTAGAAAATTCACCTTTGACGTATTAGGTAATTTATAATCAAATAAATCTGATGATAAAATAAAGGAGAAAACTCTGGATATTTTAGTTTAAAGCAATTTACTTTGTAGTATTAACTCCAACCTCACATGAAAATTTCAGTATGGTCACTTTGAGCATGCTTAATTATGATTCAAAATTAATTAGACATGTATTATTTAATGTGCTAAGTAATGTCTGATAACATCAAACATGTATTGCACCACACAATGCTTATGAGAGAAAACAAAACAAAAAAAAAAGGAACTAATTCATTAGTAGCAGAAATATATTTTACATAGGAAAGTAGATGCCAACATAATTTTTGGAAAGACTAGACTATTCTTTACAAATCTACCTACAATTCAAATGTATAGATGTCATTACTGTTTCTTCACTAACAAATAAACAGACATGAAAACTAGTGTCTGGATATTGGACCATGGAATCTAGCCACTGAGGCCACCCACATATATCTGAATTCACTGAAAGACATTTTAGTACCAGAAAAAAAAAAATGCCCTATCTAATTTATAAAATTTGCTCTGGTGCAAAGGTCAACAAATATTTTTTTCATTGTACAAACATTAATATTTTATGTTTTGTGGTTCACTGGACTTTGTTAAAGCTAATCAACTGTGCTGCTCTGGGCAAGTGTCATAGACCATATATTCATGAATGGCAAACCTGTAGTCCAGTGAAACTTTATAAACTTTGCATTTTTTGTAAAAAGCAATGGGAAAAAAATAGATTTGGTCTGCTTTGTTACCTTCTGTTTCAGTGCATTCAATTTGCATCTGCAAGGGAGTCTGAAAATGGGTTTTTAGCTTTCTAATTGCTCAAGATAGAATGTCAGAGTCAATATAAGTAACAACAGAATCCCTTTATACTGATATTTACTTTTTGTAAAAATTTTTTCTTTATTAGTAAAAAGAAAAATAATTCATATTAAGTGATTAAAATGAAGGAAATAATAAATTTAAGGAAAAACAGTAATTTTCATGACCTGCTATCCAGATTCAGGGAATGTATCATGGCTTTGGTTTTATATCGTCCTTTGGTGAAAGTTAGGAAGAGATGAATCAGCTCATTAATTAGTCATACACCCAGCTAATTCCTTTGAAGTTGTTCTGAATGTAACTGACATATGATAGCTTTTCACCTTTGTCACTAATAAAGTCAGTGGACTAATCACATTGAACTGCTTCAGAAGAAATTTAATATTACCAAATGAATGATTAAAAGTTTTCAATGTCTCCATGGAATGCTTTTTAGATTAGCTATAATAAATTAATTATTAAGAAAAAAGTAATTGCAATACTTGTGCAAACAATTCAAAACAGCTATATGTGGTTGAGAAATGTACTAGGAATGAAGAGGGAAAAGCAAATTTAAAATTAACAGCCTTTTCCAAAGCCACATTAATTTATTTCTCACTATCTTTGCTATAATATAAATATGACAGAATAGCAAAATAAATGTTATAATAGAAAAACGAACTATAGTACCATAAATAACCAAAACAAAGTTTTATTTCAGGTTACTGACGTTATGAGCCAAGGATATTTAGGTTAATGGAAATTAAAAGTAGTGATAACAAATAATTGCAGAAGGTAAAAACAGTTTTTTTTTAGCACTACTGAGTCTAAGTTACTAAAGTTTAAAATGGTATAACATCCGTATTATATAATCATATAATTTATAATAAAGTTCAGGAAATGGTAAATGGTAAAGATTTCTTTTATTGTCTGTTACTTGTGATTACAAAGGTATCAGCCCTATATTTTTCATGTTTTTCAAATTTAGCAATCTAAGAATGATAACATTTTATTGATATTTAATCTCTGTTTTAATTTTATAGTTTTCGTGAAATCTCAAATATTAGATTCCTATTTTAAATAAATATATGACAAAATCAAGTGCAATAACATTAATATGTGTTGGTCAGATTTTTGTTGCTGTGAGCAAAATACTTGACAAGAACAACCCAAAGGAGGAAAAGTTTATTTTGGGCTCATGGTTTCAGAGGTTTAACCTATGGTTGGCCAATTCTATTGCTCTGGGCCTCAGATAAGGTAGAACATCTGGCAGAAGGATGTGGCAGAGGAAAATTGCTCAGCTCATGGCAGTCTAGAAGCAGAAAGAACAAGAGGCCAGGGGCAAAATATAATCTCCAAAGGTACATGACCCCCAATGACCTACTTCCTCCAGCCCCACCTGCATACAATTACTACCTAGTAGTTCACTCGAATTATTAATGTACCTAATGAATTAATCCACAGTTTAGGTTACTGCTCTCTTAAGCTAATCATTTCACCTCTGAACATTTCTGCATTGTCTAACATGAACTTTTAGGGGACACCTTACATCCAAACCGCAGTAACATCACATTTTTAAATGAATTCAGTCATTTCTGAATTCATTTGAAG
Organism: Sciurus carolinensis; assembly: GCF_902686445.1. NCBI lineage: Eukaryota > Metazoa > Chordata > Mammalia > Rodentia > Sciuridae > Sciurus > Sciurus carolinensis. Next base: position 97,743,302 of record NC_062224.1, read on the forward strand.
TTAATTAATTTAACAGTTGTGATAAAGTATTAATGAATAATTGGTGGCTTATTTTCCCAGTCAAAAACACTTTAACAGAAGATAATGTCCAGCATATACATTCTACTCTGGTGATGTTATTAAAAGTGTATTTATCAGCAGAGTATACATGATGTTAAATATGATGAATTTACATTTTTTTACACTCAAAGATAATTGTGGAAGTGAGACTGGATTAACTGGAATTCAAAATTTCTGTCCATTTAATTATTTCACAAATGTATATGTGTATACATGTGGAATAAATAATTTATCCTATATAAATTGAATAATTTCATATTTCAATGAATAGCCCTGATCTTCCTGTTTTGTTTTGTTTTGTTTTTCTGTTTTGGAGATTGAACCCAGGAGCACCAGGATGTGCCTGAGCTACATCCTCAGTCCTTTATATTTTTATTTTGAGAATGAATCGAAGTTTCTGAGGCTGGTCTCCAATTGCAATCTTCCTACCTCAGCCTCCCAAGTTTCTGTTATAGGTTTGTGCTGTGGAGTCCAGCAATACCCCTGATCTTGATTCTCACTATAAACATGGGAAATCTATTCTGTTCTTAAACTTGAAACTCAAATTTTACAACTTTCGAAGTAGAGGTTCTCATTTCTCTTCTTCATGATCTCCCATCCTACAATCCTCCAAATTGGTTCTCGGCCGATGACACCAGTATTAATCCTGTAACCTCAATAAAAGTTTGGGAGTACTTGATTCCTTTCTGTGTTTGACCTGAAATAACCCAGATCTCAGTGAAATGATACTGCCTTCACATTGTATCCCAAATTCAGATGTTTCTGTCCCATATTGTCACACAGGGAAAATCCTCTCCTACCCCTGTCACACAAGGAGAAGACTTGGCATTTTTACCTTGAAGTGTTATATCCACCCAATTGTTTCCTTATGTCTACTCTAAATCTTCTTCATCTCATTGTCTAAGAATGTAACTAGGTGACTTTTTTACGACCAGAAATTAAAGTACATTATTCTCTTTTTGAAAACTGTCATTGGTTGGTTAATTAGGAAAATGTCCAAATTGTTTAGCATGACCTAAAGATCCACCCAATTTTTCTACTCATTTCTTTCTGGACATCATCAAGTTCAGTTTTATTTTATTTTAGTTTATTTGTTTCTTTGTTTGTTTTTGTTCTATTTTTCTTTCTGCTTTTTTACTATGTGTCTACCATATTGGGCTTTTCTGCTGTTCTCCAATATCTGATGCTTCTCTGTTCTTAAGTTATATGTACTAGTTTCCTATGACCAGAACTTTGTCCCAGATCTTGAATATTTTACCCCAGTTAATATTGAAAATGTACATTTGCATAAGTGAATACTTTCTATATATGGCTTTGTTTCACCCCAATTTGCATTTTCCTCCAGCACAGACAAAAGAGAAATGGACTTTATGATCAGCTCTTCTATACAAAATAAAACTGTCACTGTTTTAAAGCAGAATTTTATTTTCTACTTGCTTTATGCCAAATGAAGTGCTTGGGCTAGTTTATTAGCTTCTTTTTTTTCTATACTTGGCCAAGTAATGAGACTCAAATAACTATGTAAATTCATTAATCTCATAAAGCAATTAGTGTAAAACCCAATGACTGTTAAATTATTTCAAAATGAATTAGTTACAACATAACGTTTAATTTTCATGATAACCCTCATCTATTTACACAATATGATAATTTCAATTAAATAAATGCAAAGATGTAATATATTAAACAGAGCAGCCAAAAGCTTGTTCATCTCTTGTAAAAGTGCCTTCTCTGACCTACAGCTAAATGAATTAAAATATATAAGACACTAAATAAACTGAGAGATAGAAAGAAATTTTTCCTCCTTCACTCACTGAAGGCAGCAACCCGGCTTGTTAAGAAGAAATTGAAATGTCCTTTTCATGGATTCTGGAGGGGTCACATTTCATCAAACTCTTGAAAAGCAAAACACCACACACACACACACAAAAAAAATCCCTCCAATATTTTTTCTTCTCTCTTTTCTTGTGTGCTTTTAAAATATTTATACCAATTCAATATGCGAAATGATGATATGGGGTATGAAGGTAGCTCTGTTTGAATGAGATGTGGGGGTCATAAACAATGGATATTCAATTTCTTTTATAATTTGAAATAGTCATATATCTTTCAGTCCATCAAAATATTTATTAAGTACTTCTACTCTAATGAAAACATGACAGATACACTGTAACACCTCAGATTGTAGAAAAGCTACCTTAAAAATGTCTGTAAATGTAGAGCAACAGCAGCATAGGTTCAGTGAGTAAAGCTACATATGAGCCTTTATCTCTATCACTAAACCATGCAATGTACCAATTGTAAGTCTTAATGGCCTCCCTTCTTCCAGTATAAATTTGACAAAAATATTGACAAGTACCATCACATTTTATATAGTGGTTATAAGTTTCAACTTACCTGTTTATTATTAAAAGTCCACAAAATAATATGTAAAAAAACTATTTCCAAACTAATCAATAATTTATATGTTAATTACAAATATTAATTTGCTGATTCTATTCTATTTTATTTTATTTTATATTTCGGTACTAAGGATTAAACCCAGGGGAGTTTAACTATTGAGTCATGTCCCCAGCCCATTTTATTTTCTTATTTTTGAGACAGGGTCTCACTAAGTTGCTTCAGGCCTCACTAAAGAGTAGAGGCTGAGCTTGAACTTGTGATCCTCCAGCCTGAGTCTCCCAAGCCATCTGGGATTACATGCATGTGTCACCATACCTGGTAGTTTGCTGTCTTTAGGGAACTAACTTTATTTATCCAAATAAGAACTAATCTGAAGTAAGTTTTGTTTTAAATATTGTATGGCAATATTTTTGGCTTTGGTGATAAAAATTGGGGCTGGAGAAGTGAATGGCAAATGAATAAGAGGTAAAAATGTAATGCTTTTCAAGTTTCTTTTAAAAAATAAATGGAGTATTTCAAAGGTATGCAGCTTTGTTTCCCACTAAGATGAAGTAACATGCTATAAGAAAACTGTAAAAACAGGGAATATCATAGCAATGTGCAAACACTAAAGGGCATTGAGAACAGAACTAAAATTCTGCACTACAGGGAAATACAGGACATGAACTCCACATTCACCCCAGATTTCTGCCTGGGGCAATTTTCAGACCATAGAACAGGGAAATTCAGCCAATTTATAAGGCAGCAGCATTGCTTAGTAGAGCAAACAGATAGGAGTTCAGGGCTGTGAGGCAGCTGTGACTTTCAGGATAGGTTGCTGTAGCTGCAGAATCTGTAACGGAAAATAGAAGGAAAGGAAGAAAAGATAAGAAAGAGAGAAATCAAGAAATCTGGATAGGGGTCTCCTCGGTTCATCGGTTGAATAGTAGGCTACATGTGCACAGGCCTATGAGTCCTGTCTGGAAACATACTGACAGCCTGGGATCTGAGTGCAGAAAGATCACAGAAGCAAGAAGACAGCTGAGAGTTCAATCTCTGGTACCAAAAAAAAAAAAAAAAAAAAAAAAAAAGTCCGTTTCATTGTTGATGAGATTCTGGCTCCTCCAATTTACATTGCCTGCTTTGATAGATATCTGATATCTTCAAACGTTCTTTTCTTAAATTTTCTTTTTGTTTTAATGAGATTTGTTTTAATAAGCTAGTCTTTCTTAGTAAGTATATAAGTAGTAAAATGTTTTAAGGATCGTCTTACTGGAAGTATAAATCCTAAAGTGTTTTAATGCTCCAAATTTTCACATATTTTTCCACATTATTTCACATTAATTATATCACATTAATTTCACAAGACTTAGAAAGGTATCAATTTCTAGATAAAAATGTACTCTTAAAATGTAGGTGGATAAAGACTTGGGGTTTGGACTTAATGTATTTTGAGATATTTGTGTTAAGAAATGTTGTTTTAATTGAGCACCTTTATCTGTAAATAGCCTGGAACAATTTAAATGTAAAACTTAAGATGAAGATAAGCATTTAGTGTTTCTAATTAAATTCTCAAATTATCTAGTATGAGAAAGTTTATTCATTGTAAATTCTTTAGTCTTCCATAAATATAGAACTGAAACTCTTTAGAATAAATTTCTTACTTTTTTCCCTTAGAGTTACAATATTATGATGAGTTAATAAAACATTGGGTGAAAAGAGAAATTTCTTTCTTTATATACTTGGCAGATCTTTTCAAGAAATATGATATAAAAATTAGTATTACAAAAAGTTGAAAAAATAATCAAAAAATAATACTAGCAATTATAAGTCTAAAATAAATGTATAATCTATATATACTTCTTCATTAGAAATTATAACATGCACATATATACAAATAAGAAGCACAATATTCTCTTAAGATTCATTTAGATTATTCATGTTTAGATATGTACTTCTTTAGAAATTGCATATGTATGTGTACATGTAAATATGAATCATGAACACATAAACATTGCCTTAATATCCATTCCAAATACTCACACAGAATGAACATTTCTGTCGATGGTGTGTCCCATGCCTGTAATCCCACGGGGTCAGGAGAGTGAGGCAGGGGGAACACAAGTGTGTGGTCAATCTCAGCAATTTAGCAAGGCTCTAAGCAATTTAGCAAGACCCTGTCTCAAAATAAAACATAGAAAGGGCTGGGGATGTAGGCTCAGTGGTGAAGTGCCCTGGGTTAAAAAAAAAAAAAAAATGAATATTTCATCACTCAGAAATTCACTAGCTAATATCCATGGCAAAGCATCTTTGGCTGTTGGTGGCATAAAAATTGCATTCGTTGCCAAATTTAAAGTCATAAACTCATGTCTATAGTGGAAATTGCTGGGTCAGCATGTTAAAGAAAGAAAGAGCTGTAATAGACTATTAGAAATTAGGTGGCTAATGACCTGGATTAGTGAGAAATGAAGGAGGTGGGTGAGGGAGTATTTGAGCTCAAACAAGGTTAAAGTGAATTCATCGCAAGGACACCAAATAAAATCCAGTTATCCCCACAAATATAAGGCCTGCCACGTTGCCTTCTCTTATCATATATCATTCATTTCTTCTTTGAAAACCATTGAAGTCGGTAACACAGATGTGAAGTTCAATATTTGTTGAAATAGTTACTATTCTAAGAGATTTAATTTAGTTTTGGCTTTTAAACTATCTGTTTGTGAAGATGTTTTATATAAAACAGTCGAAAATTGAAAGATTAAGGCATTCATTGCTGCATATTTGTTTGGTAGTTTTAAGCCTGATAATAAAACCAAATCACGCCAATTACTAGTTATTTTATTCATGAAAGATTTCACATGTATTTTATTTGCTTCTTACAATATAAAAGCAATATATGTGTGTATATACATATATACATATATATATATATATTTCAACATAATATAAAAGCAACTGACCGTAACATGAGGAAACCCAATATTTCGCTGTTTCTTTAGATTCTTATTTTAAATTCCATAATACTTGTTTTATGATACATGCTTTCCTTAACTTTAGAAGTTAAATCATAAAAATGAGTAATTATGTAAAACATAGTACTCATATTTGAATAGAACATTATGACACTAATGATGTAATTTTATCAGATTGTGTTGACTCCTGACTTATCATGAATGAGTACAACAGTAGTTACAGATTTTTTAAAATTCTTAAGGTTTTCTCATTGAGGTTGAAGCAAAAGAAGGAGACAAAAAGAAAAGCCAGCAGTAAAGTGAAAAATAAAATAGCTAAGGGTGGGACTTTGTGATTTAAGATAGACAGAAAAATAAAATTTAGAAATACGCCAAAGAGTCTGAACTTATAACCTTGCCAGGGACATAAATTAAACACAAGGAGAGAGAGGATCAAAGTTGCAAAGAAGGAAGCTATGAAAAGTTAGATGACTTGAGCAGGGATTAGAAAGTGTCAGGCTGTTTAGCAAAAGTTTTAGAAGTATAGAAGACTTGGATTTTAAGAAGTAATCTTACTTTAGAAAGCTAAAAATCCCAAACAGAAAAAAAGAATGTGCTTTAGTCAGGAATAAGTGAATTACCTGAAAAACATCAGTGAAGAGGTAATCAGGTTATTATCTACTAAGCTTAAAACAGGTTGAATGGGGGTAGAACAGATGGATAAGAAAATCACTAAGACTACAACTATAATGTCAGATATATAAGTTAATAATCAATAGTTATATGAAGTGTTGTCATATCAATTTTCAAAGAACAATTGTTATGTTTAACTAAATTTTTCATTTTCATTCAAATATTTTGATATATACAGATGTACGGTCATACCCTCTCCGTACATAAATATTTTTTTACTGGGAACTCTCTGAAAATATTATTTGAAACAAACTAAATATCCCCTAGAATTTACATTTAGGAATATGAATATTGATAGTCTGATGCTTTGCTAGTTATGAAACAGAAAATGAAGTCCTATAATTCCTTTAGATGTTAGCAGGAATTACCTATTCGTATTATGTTTGCTATGTTTGAATATAAATAAATGCAGCCTTAATCAAATAATTTCACACATCAGTCAATTTAGTTGATTGATATTTAATATCATTATTATTTTATCCCCAATCATCCCTTCCTCAAGCTGCAGTCATAACTCAGGAAATTATATAAAAGGACAAAACTTCATCTTTAACATTTATGGAAGTGTATGATATCATCTGGTGAAGAATTCTTGCAAAGATTGGGTTACAGAATGTAAGTCAAGGAAACTTAATGGAAGTTGTTTTCTTTGTTTTCCTTGATTCTAAATGATGGAAGTTGTGAAGGAAACTTCAGCCTACCTAGATGATCCCATTGCAGGTGAAAGTGAAGCTGGCAATAAGAATTCAACTGTGTCACTTTCCATGTGCTTTGTCACCTGAATCAAAACTGAAATACAGAACCCTAAATGTTCTTTTCCTGTGCCACTTCATCTTGGTTAAATAGCAGGGATCTACCCATTCTGGAGTTATCACTGCTTAGATCATAAAGTCCTGATCCTATTGAAAAGGTCAAAGGAAAGTAGGCAAGCAGAAAGGATCATGCAGTGATGGTGCAGAAGTATCTTACCCCAGGAACAGCAATGTTGTGAGAAGGACTGTAATTTACTTTCACATTAAGAATATCAACTCCGCCTATGTCTGTATGTGTGAGCATCCAATAATGGTCAAAGCCAGATTTATCTGAGGAACTCTTCTCTTCCTCTTCAGTCTTCTTTCCTCATTGAATTCTCTAGATACAAGTGGAAAAAATTGTTCCAAAGTTGAGGAGATCAACAATCATGATGCAGATATCAGGCAGGACTCATAAAACCTCATGTCTGTAAGTTCACCTGGCCTCACTAGGAGCTTACTTTATGAAGCAAGGTAGAAGGTATCACTGTAGAATGAAAATTCTGTTTTACCCCTTCCTGGTCACTCTAATACCATCTCACAGTAGGAAAAAAATTTGAAAACTTTTCCAAGTATTTCATCCTAAATTTCTAATTTCTCATCTATTGAGAATAGTATGAAAAAAAGATGATAGAATAAAGCTTTGGCTCTTGGTTGTCATTTTAGTGTAATCTGGAAGGACTCCTCCTCTCTGCCTTTATTCACCCTCTAACATAACACCTAGAGCAGGTGTCCTTAAAATTGAATGTTGTGTTTCTCTTTGTATATTAATACCAGTTTCCCATTTGATTCGCATAAATTATCTCAACCACTTTAGGACAATATTGTTCAGCCTTTTCACACTACTTAAGTGCACGTCAATGAAGAATAGCCATTCCCACCAATAGCTTCCTTACTGCTTCATATACATGGGTTATTCAGACAAATCAGTTCACTACTCCACTGATGGGATTTCTCCAAGACCAAACTTCAAATAACAAACCAAACAAAATAAAACAAAACACACTCAAGATTACAAGTTTCCAAAAATCATAATAAAATATGAAAACATATGAATTATCTGTAAAATAGACTTTAAATTTTCTATTGTCTCCTGTAACTAAAATTAACAATGGAAAGTGAATTTGAAGCAAGCGTAATGAACTTACATATTCCATAATGATCATCATAATAAAACAATATACAAGCACATACATACTCATATGCCTAAGGACACATTATTTCATAAAGCAATTCTAAAACTTGGATTTTATTTTTAGGCATATGTACAAACTTATGACTCAGTGTGGCTATGTTCCACTCACTGTAACTCAGCTGCAGGAGATGACAATATAAAGGCATGGCAACAGGAGGGTTTGATTGATCATTTGTGTTAGATTCCTACAGGTGTTTGAGGACAAATAGTATATTAATTTATTTAATCCCTTTCTACATCAAGTACAGATTAGTTAAAACATTTAGAAGCACACCATCTTATTGTGAAGCATATGTTGCTGAAGTGGGAATTAACCAAAGGGTTTTAGGAGGCTGATGAAGATAACAGAAATATATTTTTCTACCACTTTTTAAAACTCCATGGAATTTTTTATTTGACTGAGGATCTTATTGCCTTAATAGGTAGTGATAGATATGTAAATACGTTTTAAAAATTTTGTTAGCTAAATTAAACATGGAAAATGCCTGGCATTTTACAAGGTGAAAGTCATTTTGAGGCCTCTGTTGTAAATAATAAAGAATTATGTTATGGCCAGTTGGGTCCCCACTAGTTGAGCTGGACTCGGTTGTTTGCACAGGCCTAAATGCAAGCTTTGTCAGACTGATTCAACACTACTGTGTTGTTCATACATAAAAAAGTCAAAATTATTCAAACCAGTCAGTTGTGAGCTGTTTACCTTGCTTTGCCTTATAGAAACCCCCTTAAGTTTTTACCTTCCTCTTTTCCCTTATCCCTGATGTCCCCTCTCCTGATTCCCTGAGTCTTCTCTGCATGACCTTGCCTATCATACCAGGCCTCACAGTTTGAGGACCTGTGAGCATAGTAACTTGTCTCTCTGGGCTCTTCTGTGCCTCTTCTTATGACTGTCCATCAGGGAACAGAACACAGGGCGACTACTGTTTTAACAACATATTGTCTACTGGAAAAGAAAACAATCTAACAGATAATTTCCATTACTGCCACACAGCCACTGTACTCAGCAGCTGTACTGAGTCACAAAGAATAAAGAAAAAAAATCTCATTTAGAAACTTGGTAAAACTCACTTATTTTAATGAAATCATCAGGTCGCATGAAGACAAGGGATGCTGGTTTTCAAATACTTCCAAGTGGCAATTTCTATTTGAGCCTTAAAAACATTTCTATCATTAGGGGCAATTATTTTAACAATCTACATATGGTTTGGTTGATAAGCGATGTGTCTAGAGAAGTTCCTATGTAAGAAGTGGATCAAGCAAAATCTTTTGTTGTGATAAGGGGCTTAGATTGTGTACTCTAAGGAACTGGAAATCATTGAGATGTTTAAGTGGAGGTTAGAATGTATGTGCATGTGTGTGTTGTGTATTTTGTGTACATAGTGGAGCTTAAGTGAAGACAGATTTCATTTATTAATTTATGTATTTTTTTTTAAATCTTGCATTGTGTCAGTTAAAAAAAAAGTCAAATAAAATAAAGTGTATGTGTCCCTGACCTAATTTCCTCTGTCATCTCTTCTAATTGTCAAAGGAAGAAACACTTGGTACCATTATGGAGATAGTAAGTGTAGGAATTAAGGAGATTTGGAATGTTAATCTTAAAACAAACTTCTGGTGGAACACACACACACAAAAACTGATTTAATATAAAGCACAGAACAAAAGCCATGACTGGTAAGCAGTTGTGAGTGTAACACCCATGAAAACGGCATTGGAAATTCAAAAAGTGTAAGAACCTCCAGATGAGCATGCCTAACGAAGAGAGAAAAAGAACCCCAAGAAAGATGCTAGGAGAAGTGGTGACAAGGAGATTGAAAGATTTACAAGAAGGCAGCATCCACTAAGCCACACACATCATTTAATGAATTGAGAGATCAAGCTGTGTGTGGTGAGAAGGCCCAATCATAAAGCTTCTCCCAGGAGACCATAATGAGGAGAGGACTATGAAACCAGAGTCATCAGCTTTTGAAATTAGAAATATTAGTTTCTTTGTTCTGTGTCGAAAGATAAGTTTGTTCTTGGTAGTATCTCACACTACACAGTTCCCAAGATTCAGGTCACATTATTTTTGGGAAGTGATAAGTTTCATATACATTGTCCTTGTCTTTTTTATGAGGCTTATGAATGTTTTTGTGAGCGCACATACTGTACCTGTGAGTAGATCAGAACTGCCTGACAAGTGAAGCAGAGCTTCACCAGCGTCACTGATGAATACGAGAATAGATCATAATAACATTAGCTTTAAAATATTTTGACACAGGAGTGAGATTCCCATTTACTACCTTTTAATTCCCTTGCCTCTCAGCACAGCTGGAGCACATCATCACTTTTCCTGGCCAGCTGTCTGCGTAGTCATCTCACATACTGATTTTCAGCTGGCAAGTGGTAGCTAAGGAGGAAGAGCAATAGACACATCTCAAGGAGACTTCTGACTCATTTATCCTTGCCTATGCATTGAAAAAATCATAGAAAAGCATCATTTTTTAATGTAGAAAATTTTCCATATGAAGCATTAATCTTATTCAATAACTCTTTGACCTGAATTTTCTTGATAAAAAATATTACGACAGTAATTTTAAAATCAAATACCCATCCAGAGAGTAGTAACAGGTCCCTCTCTAAATTATTAACACCAAAGACAAACTATTCATTTATTTTAGAGAGTTACTGTGTGGACTGGAATTCAAACATCATCTATTTCAAAGCTTATATTTCTCTATTTCTCTGCACAAACACAAACTAAACAAAAATGTAAATTGTTTTATTAAATTTAAAGACAATAAGGTTTTGTGTTACCTTAAAATTATTCATTTTTAGTTTTTGAACTGTTATTATTTGTATATTCTACAGAAACAGCAAAATTTTATTTCAATATAATTTAAATTACCTAGATGTTGTCTTATTTTCAGTGGGTTATTTTATAAGTCAAATTTCGAATTATGCAAGCATTTTAATATAAAAGATTTATGTTTCTTCATCAGAGAGATTCAGTTTCCTTGATCTAGCAACTATTGTTGTGGTATAAACCTTGTTGGTTATAAATATTTTACCTTTAGTATCTATTATTTAGTATTTAGTATTAAGTTTAGAATCATGTAAACTCAGGTTTAACAACATCAACAATAGTATAAAGAAATCAAACAATGAAGTGATTTCATAAATTACATTTTAAAAGAACATTGTTTCAATCACATGGTGGGAGTGTTTCTTACCCACCTTGTATTCACTTAACTTTTTGAGTAATAGAATGACTTCCTGTCAGAGCTACTTTAGATATCCGTGTAAGAATTCAGTCTTTTATCTCTACTCTGATTATGTTTCAGAAAATGGAAATTCCAACAACGTGGATCTCTGAAGGACATTGGAGGGTCCCATTTTTAATTCTATTTTGATAAGTAGTCTGAACCAAAAATCAAATCTTCATGGTTTTAAGTCACACAAGTGGCTAATTATAGAAGAAACAATGTCCCACATCATTTGTCATTAGGAAAACACAAATTTAAGTAAAAATATGATAGCCTTACACATTCACTTCATTGTCAAAATCTAAGGATACCAAAGGTTGGTAAGGACATGGAATAATCAGAGTTCTCATTCAATGCTTGCAGAAAATTAAATTGGAAAATGTTTTAGTCTTACCTAATACATTTGATGTGTATAGAAATTCTACTACTGGTTTTAATCCTAGAGCAATGCGTCTTGGTAGCAGTGTTAATGTTGGCATTTGGACCAAGTGATTCTTGTGTGTATGTGTGTTTGTGTGTTGTCCTGTAGCAAGGATGCATTTTAGGAAGCTTAGCAACATTCCTCATGGCCTATACCAGCTAGATGAGACTAGCAACCCCTACCCAAATTGTAGCACCCCTAAAATAATATCCACTATTGACAAACATCCTCTGTAAGGAGCACACAATCATCCACAGTTGAGAACTACTGCCTAAGGAACATTTTACATATGTGTGAACTATGATAGTAGCTGTCTTATTTATAGTAGCAAACACTGGAAGATATCTGAATGGCCATCAAAAAAGAATTTAATAGATAATTTATGGTAAGCTAAGTAGTGGAAAATGATAAAGTCATAAAAGTAAATTACTAACAAATTAGAATGTATGATTTCACAATTCATGGTTTAGTAAAACACAAAATCACAAGGCGATAAACTCATGATTATTGAACATTGTATGACATTAAAACAAGGAACTAATCACTTTTAAGAGAATCTATATAGATGAGAACATGTTAATATTTTTAAATAAAAAGTTTATAATAGAAGTTAGCTTTTGTGTAACAGAGAATGATGTAAATATGAAAGGTATAGTGTATGGTTTTCTAAGGAACTGGTGGCAATCTGTCTACTGAACTCAGACAAATTTATTCTTCTTTGAAATTTCCAAATCTTATTGGAATTACAATGTGTGATGTAATTTACAGCATATCAATTTTTAAAATAAAAAAATAATTAAAAGCACAATTGATCCATTCTAAGTCAAACTTAAAGGAAAAAATTTAAAATATTGCAAATAAAGAGCATAAGATGAGGAAAATTGAAATTTGTCTATGTGTGACTAAGCACCAAAAGCAAACGCTCATTGAAAATTTTAAAAAAAGAGGAAAACTTACATAAAATATTCACCAATTGAATCTGGTTAAGTGCTACTGAATAACAAATGAGGCAAAAATGTATCAATAGTAAAAATAAAAGTACTACAAAAAGATGAAAGAAAAAAATTGCAAAGAAAATGTAATAATCTGAGATTCAAATAAATAAGATTGCGGATGTGTGAATGCATGCACAGTAGAGCAAATTAATTATAAGATTCCTAAGGTTACTTACAAACATGATTTAACCTTTATTACATATAATATAAAACCTGGTAGTTCTAACTTAGAAAAAAATAGAAATAACACAAAATATGTCATTTAAACAATAAAAATGAAAATATGTGTATATGATATGTATATATACACACATATATAAAAGTGTAAAGGAAAATGAATGGAACTAGGAAGAAAGCATTATGTTAAGTGAAATATTCAAGACACAGAAATTCAAGAATTACATGTTTTCTCTCATATATGAAAGCTAGAAAGAAAACAGAAATAAAATAAAAAATAAAATGAAAGTTAATCTGTAACTAGAAGGGAAGTTAGTAGGATAGGGGAAAGGAGTCATGGGGAGGGAAAAGGAAGAACAAGTGAGGCACTGGGGAATGAAATTGAAAAAACTATGATATTGCATGTACAAATATGTCATAAAGAATCCCACTATTATGTATAATTATTATGAACCAATAAAACACTTTATTGTGAGTTTTAATGATCAGAGTGTGCATGGTCTTCTGTCCATGTTTCAATCATGCATTTATTTTGCTTTAAGGTCATCATACATAAACATTGTGTCTCCCACAACCATATAACATAAAAATACTTTTATTTACCATATAAATAGTAGCATCCATTCCTTCTCCTGAAAAGGATGTATTTCCTATCTTTTTTCCCACTGGCATCCATTCACAGAACAAGGGTTTATTGAATCCTAACGTGTCTCAGATGTATATTGACTGCTACAGACACTGAGATAAAAAAGAAATTAATCGTGACCTAAATTATCTCACAACATACCTTACATCCTCATAAAGACTGTATCATATCATATGATCTCTTAGAATAAGACACAGTGTGTTATAAAGCAAAAAGGCACACTCTACTATCACATGATAGAGAGCCAGAAATGTCATCTCTTTCCATGGCAAAGTTCAATACTGGCTAAGATAAAGAAGTTAAGACTCTGGTATTCTATTTATTTCCACTCCTAGGAACAGGTCTAAAACTATTACATTAAATGTATATTTCTTTTTTTTTTTCTTCTAAAGAAGTAGTATGACTATTTTTTAATAATTTAAATATGTGACAGGTAATTTAACCAAGCTATAAAGCTGTGTAGGGATGCTAAGTATAATTAAACCTGAAACAAACTATATAAGACACTTCAATCAGTAGCTGTTTGAATATTAGTACTTATGTCACAGAATCTGATGGACAGCAGATGTACCCTTTCTTGGACACTTATTTAATGGCCACGTAACATTCCCTGCTCATTGCTTTTTTTGTGCATTATGTATCATGTATAATAACCCCCATAAAATTACAGTGTCCATAGGAAACTTGGAAAACTTAGTCAGTGATTAACTAAGATCTTCTCTAACTGAGATTTTAAACCCATCTAAGAAAGTCTGGTATTATGATGGTCAAGATTACATGATGATACAACACAATTTTCTTTCCTAGTTCTTCTCACCTGTGTGACTGTGTATGAAATAAAATTACATTGAAGTGGCTTAAGAGAAATCATTTCATACTCATTCCTTTCCTATTCCTGTGCATTATCCTGAAGATAGTCTCTGTATTCTCTTTCCACACACTGAGCTAAAGAAACTCAGAACTAACCATCTGTGAGAGAGTAGTCCTTGCATACCATGGTACCTAACCTAACAATGCAGGTATAAAAGCACAAGTCTCACGAGTTCAGCAGCATCCAAGTCTTAGAAACAGGGTGAAGAGGAAAGAGGAAGACGGCAAAGAATAATTCTATGCCTATCACTTCATCCAAGAACAGGAAAGATGGATGCCTGCCAGTGTCAGTGAGAAGGGAAGCAAAACCAGAGAATGAGGAAAAATGGTCCTCACGTCCCCCCAAAAAATCACTTTCCAAAAACCCCACCCTTGGACCAAGTCTTGAGGACCAAGGCTTCAACATGCAAGTTTTTGAGGGACGTTTCCCATCCAAACCATAACGGAACCAATACCACTGGTACCACGGTATCCAATGAGTATTATTGCACTGATTAGGTTAATATTCTCATAACCTGATCATTTCACCTCTAAACTTCTTTGCATTGTCTCATACATGAGCTTTTGGAGGACACCTAATACTGAAACCATAACATTCTGTCCCTGAACCCCCCAAACTCATTACTCTCTCACAAGGAAAAATATATTTAGTCCAGTTCCAAGGGCCCTCATATTCCCAAAAGTTCCAATATTGCCCAAATGTCCAAGTCCCAAGTTTCCACTGAGACTCAAGGCAAACTCTAAGTGTGGGTCCCTGTAAAAATCAAAAGCAAATTACATATATCCAACTTTTAAAGTCATGCAGTAAAATTTTCCATTCCATAAGGGAGAAACAGGGCATAGAAAGAAGGGATGGGACCAAAGCAAGACAAAATCCTGTACTCCCAGGTCTGGCATGGAGAAGCAGCCATTACTAGAATGGTCAGAGATGGGAGTGATAAAAGAGGAAATAAAAGATGTGCCCCTTTCTCTTGTTCTGCAGACAATTGGCACCAATACCTGTTGACTAAATCTACCAGAAACACTTAAGCTGGAGATCCCTGGAAAATGGAGGCAGGAAAACAGAAAGCAATAAATGGGAGGGAATGATAGATGACAACTGATATACACAGAAATACTTAGCAATGTATCAAGTATTATAAGAGAATTTATATGAACACACATACTGAATTCATTTAGGTATAGAGTTGGATTGCGTTAATAAATTATGTTCTAAAGTTTTTGTTAAAATTTTAAATTTTCTCACATTTTAACATCCTTAGAAATATAGAAAAAGAATTTCTTGGAGAAACTATTTAAAATTATGTGAATATAAAATGGCTAGGGAAAAATATAAATATGCTAAATATTGGATTTAGAAAAGTTATTTTGATTTAGAATTTTAAAGAATTTTCTAGTTTGTAATTTGCATAAAATAACTAAATAGTATTGTCATGGAATGGTTATATAAGAGTTAATAAAACTCAGGTAGTTACAGCAAAGCAAGGTTTATTTTTTAAAACTACTAAAAGCCTTAGTTTCCAGTTAAGACTATCTCACAAAAGTACTGCATCATGTCTCAAGACTTCAGAGTCTCCCAATGAGGAAATATGTCACTTTCCTAAAATAAACAACTTGTTATCACTTAACAGAAGTTATTAAAAGTTACTAAAACTTAAAAAAAATTAATCGTGGTTTTAAAATACAAATTTTAAGCATTCATATGAAAAAAAAGTTATAGTCATTCTAATGTGGGCAGTGGAAAACACATACAAGCATACAAAATGCATAGAAGCAGAATCTAATTTTAATAATAACTATTATTAAAAAAATACATTTTATCTATTCAAAATTATTTAGATTCTCATTTTTCTGTTCTTAAATAAACATTGCCAATTTTGGTAAGATGTTCATTCATAGCTCCATGGATTTGCACATGTCAATTACATCTAATTACATGTTTGACCATTTTTGTATACTCGGGTTAGAGTATAAAATGTTAATTTTTCTTCTTAGGGTTTTATTAGTGTGCTATAGTTACCCATAATATTGAGGGGTTCATTCTGACATAATCATGCATGCATGCGATATAATTTGCTCCACTTCCGTCCCCAGTACTTCTTTCCCTCTCCTCCTTCCTGTCCCCATTCTCCTTCCTCTTCTCTACTGGACATCCTTCTATTTATTTATAATTATATATATACATTTTATATACAGAATTCACTGTGCTATATTAATAAATGTACAAAGCATAATTTGGTCAATTTTGTTCCACCAGTTCCCTTTTCCTATTGCTCCACCCCCCTCCTCTATTTCTTTCCTCTACTCCACTGATCTTCCCTCAATTTTCATGAGGTTCTGCCTCCTTTTTTCCCCTTATTTTGGTTTTGTTTCTGAATATGAGAGAAAACATTCAACCCTTATCTTTCTGAGTCTGACTTACTTAGTAACATTTTTATATAATGCTCTGAGCTAGATCATATCGTTATTAAAGATTCATTTACATTATTTTAAACACCAATATTTTGAAATTTTTTAAAGAGTAACTCATTTTATAGCTATGTTGTTTTCTAACTCCTGGAATCTTGGGCTGTTTTTGTTTTTGAAAATTTTGTCAAAGCTACTGTGATCATTTACACAGAAACCAACTTCTGGACATATGTTCTCATTTCTCTTGTGTAAATATCTAGAAGTGGAAACGTTGGTAACTATGTTACATTCTACAAAAAAAAAAAAAATGGAAACCTGATTTATAAAGAAAATGCACCATTTTACATGCCACCCAGAATATTCAAGATTGACATTCAACATCCTCAGTAGCAATAATAAACATCAGTCTTTTTATTTTGGCAGTTTCAAAGGTTGAGCACTAGTATTTTATTGTTATTTTAATTTGTATGTATAGTAATTGGTGATGTTGTTCATATTTTCATGTGATTAGCTTTCTATTCATACTATTTGTAAAGATTGTTGTTTTCATTACATATCTGAAAATAGAAGAGAGTGTTTTGATTGTACTCACCATAAAAAAAAAAGTTCCAGATGATGGACATAATTTTCCTGAGTTGATCATTTTTCATTATATGCATGAATCAAAACAACACAATTGGACTATTCTATATTATTGTTTTATAATATTGCTTTGCATAATTTATACAGAAATTTTAAAAATTTTGTACAAATAATTTTTATCAAACTGATATGTTTACTTTCAAGCAGTGAAATTTTATATTTTGACAACATAAAATTCATTTCACTATTTTCTTTGTTTAGCACATTTTATCCCCTTTAAAATGTCTTGAAAATCCTCTTTCAAGGAATTCTTCTACATTTTATTTGATAAATTTTAAAATTTTATCTTTTAAAATTATATCTCTGATTCAATTTTGAGAAGATTTTTATTTACATAGGGAAGATTGAGGCTCAATTGTTTGCGTATAGAAGTTCAATAATTACAATATGATTTATTGCAAAAACTATCTTGACCCACTGAATTATATGTGTATCTTTGTGTAAATTCAACATATTTTATAGAAATGGGTTTACTTCTAGTCTCTAATATGCTCCAGTAATTTTTGTATTAATTTTATAGTATATCACACTAAATTTTTATATAAAATGCAAATTTCATTATTTTGGTATTATTTAAATTTTCATTAGTCATCTATTAATAACAGTTTTAACTAAGAAAAAATTTAGTCTTGAGTACATCTTTATTGTAATCATTACACTGCAAAATTGTAATATAATTTATGCTCACTTTCTTAATGGCCCATTTCATAAAGTTGGTAACTTCTTTTTGCATAATATGATTTTGTGCAAAATGTTTCAATTTAAGAGCTAGAAGAAATTTTATACTCAGTACACATACTTTGAATAAACAGAAAAATCTTTCATCTTCAATGTAGCAATATTTAGTAATAATTTATTTTAGTTTGTATTTTATTTTATTTAATTACCAAACTTCAAAATGTAAGAAAAATATTTTATGTATCCATATAATACATCTTCAAATTTTGTTTGTGAACTATCTCTATTTCCATTTTATTTGTTGTCAATTCCAGCTGTACTTTCTGTCTCTACAAATTTGCATTTATAGATAATTCATAAAATGTAATCATACTATAACATATAACTTTTGCATTTGTTTTTTTCTCTGAACATAATATAAAAATATTATTTTTCATTCCCAAATAATATGCCATTGCTTGTAAACCTATTTTTAATCCAACTTCTTGATATACAAAGAATCTGAAATACGATATTTCCTTCAAAATGTGATGCTTTAGTAAGTTGACTAAGCGATACATTTTGATATTGAAAGCATTTAAATTCCAAATTTCAAAACATTAGATTTATTATGATCATTTTAACCTAGTATCTCTTCCCCTGTTAATATAATAGTCATGAACATTTTAACTCAAAAAGCTATATTTTTTCTAGAAAGTATTTATTTGTCTTACATAATGTCTTTCAATATTTGAATTTACTTCTCAACTGTTTAATATTTTAAATATTTTAATGATTATTGGTCACATAAAATGAACTGCTATTTTAGCTTGTCATTAGATAATTAATACGTTAACTAAAGGAACTGAGCACTCAACTCATCCAAGGAAAATTATGTCCATTTACACCTCTGAAAAAAAATACAGTCCTTCTAGTAATTATAGACATGCAGTTAAAATAATATAATGCATTTTTGTCTACAAAACCAAAATTATCATAATATCAGCATTGGTAAAGAAGCACAATAGACATCCATCTGCTGATTGGTACTGGAAACATAAATTAATTCAGTTATTTTGTGGGGACATTTGTGAATATTCTGAAAATTATATACCAATATCTGTTTCTCAAGCAATTAAAGTTCCAAGGCTTGGACAACAAGTCTTGATTTGCTCAAATTTGTTCCTATAAAAATGTTTGTAGTATAATTTACATTCCATATATTTATACTATGTCAAAATATACTTTAATGTCCTGTATATCTAAAAAGAACAAATTAAAATATTTATAAAATATTATTTATTCAAAGCAACTAAATATTGAACAACACATAGATTAAACCTATAAATTGTGGAATTTTTATGATAGGACTGCATTGTCCAATCTTTAAGAAGGATTTGCATGTTTGTTTGTTTGTTTTGGAAGTACTAGGGATTGACCCCAGGGGTACTTTACCAGAGAGCTACATCCTCAGTCCTTTTATTTTTTTTATTTTGAGATAGGGTCTCACTGAACTGCTGAGACAGGTCTTGAACTTGTGATTGTCATGCCTCAATCTCCCAAAGAGCCTGAATTGCAGGAGTGCACCACCACATCTGGCAGATCTGAAAGTTTAAAGATAGATTAAAAGCAATATATAAAAATCTTGAATTTGGTCATTTTTTTATATAGCCAATTAGCTGTGTTTATAGATGAATGTGGGTGGATTTTATTAGCATTGGTGTAACTTTCTTTATATTATAAATTACCCATTGTGATTTCCTTTTGCCTGCGTTGCTAAAAAAATGGATATTCTGTACAAATGGAGTGTCATAATTTCTCATACAGTAATAATTTTTATTAATTATGCAATATTTTCTAAGAATGGTGGTATTTACTTTCATTCAAATAAAATCACTTAAAATTAGGAAAAATAAACCATGGTCAGACCAATTTTTTTCAAGAAAATAATATGGCAAAATATTTTATTCCAGTGCAATTTATAATGATGCAGAATCATTAGAATACAGTACACTGGTGAATTTTTCTACAATGATTAAATAATAATTATCCAGTAGTCTTGTGTTACTTTTCATCACTGTGACAAAATACCTGAGAAAACAAATGTAAAAGAAGAAAAGTTTATTTAGGCTCAAGTTTTCAGAGGTTTTCACTCCATGGTTACTTGGTTCAGTTGTTTCTGTTGGTGTTTCTGGTAGTGAGGGGTGTGTGGTAGAGCAAAGGTGCTCACCTGATGGAGGTGAGGAAGCAGAGAGTTTGTGAAATTGGAAGGGTCCTGGGTCAAATTACAGTCCCCAAGGGCATGCCTCCCAAGGACCCACTACCTCTAATAAAGTCCCAGCTCCTAAGTTTCTACCACCACAACAGCCTATTAAGTTCTGAAATAATCAGTAGATTAATTAAGTGATGAGATTAGAGCCCTCCTGATCCAATTTCCTTATTCTGCTGCCTCACAGAACAAGTCTTCACCACATGAGATTTTGGGGATATTTAATATCCAAATCACAAGTCTTTACTGTTGCTATTATTTCAAATGTTCTTCACATATTAAAAACGCGCCATCATGTTGGCTTAGGACCAGACTTCCTTAACAAGACCCCCATAGTTCAAGAAATAAAAGCAGGAATCAATAAATGGGATAGATTCAAACTAAAAAGTTTTTTTCTTAGCACAGGAAACAATCAACAATGTGAAAAGAGAGCCTACAGAGTGGGAGAAAATCTTTTCCAAACGCACTTCAGATAGAGCACTCATCTCCAAAGTTTATAAACATAAAAAACTTTATACCCAAAATACGAAGAACCCAATCAATAAATGGGTTAAGGAAATGGGC
Source organism: Sciurus carolinensis (assembly GCF_902686445.1). Lineage (NCBI taxonomy): Eukaryota > Metazoa > Chordata > Mammalia > Rodentia > Sciuridae > Sciurus > Sciurus carolinensis. Next base: position 97,764,260 of record NC_062224.1, read on the forward strand.
AGACACTTCACAGAAGAAGATATACAGGTGATCAACAAATATATGAACAAGTGCTCATCATCCCTAGTAATTAGAGAAATGCAAATTAAAACCACCCTAAGATTTCATCTAACTCCAATTAGAATGGTGATTATCAAGAACACAAGCAATAATAAGTGTTGGCATGGATGTGGGGAAAAAGGCACACTCATACATTGCTGGTGGAGTTACAAATTGGTACAGTCACTCTGGAAAGCAGTATGGAGATCCCTCAGAAAGCTTGGAATGGATCCACCACTTGACACAGCTATCCCACTCCTCAGTTTATACCCAAAGGACTTAAAATCAGCATACTACTGTGATACAGCCACATCAATGTTCATAGCAGTTCAATTCACAATAGCTAGATTGTGGAACCAACCTAGGTACCCTTCAATTGACAAATGGATAAAGAAACTGGTATATATACACAATGGAATTACTCAGCCATAAAGAAGAATAAAATTATGGCATTTGCTGGTAAATGGATGAAGGTAGAAAATATCATACTAAGTGAAATAGGCCAAGCCCAAAAAACCAAAGCCCCAATGTTTTCTCTGATAAGTGCATGACAATATTTGATGATGGGGAGTGTTAGGGGGAAGAGAAGAATGAAAGAACTTTGGATGGTGTAGAGGAAAAAGGGGTGGGAAGGGGTGGGGATGGAAAAACAGTAAAATGAAACAGACTGTATTGCCCTATATATATATATGTATGATTACATGAATGGTGTGAATATACATTATGTACAACCATAGAAATGAAAAAGTTGTACCCCATTTGTGTACAGTGAATCAAAATGTGTCTGTAAAAATTAAAAAAAAATATTTTAATTAAAAAAAATGAAAAATATACATATGGTCTTTCAATCATTTAAGTAGAATTATCTAATGATTTAGGAAATATTGAATGATGAACTCTGTAAGTACAAAAGTGTAATGCTCATACTAACTTTTCTAAAATGTCTTACAGGTTGTTGGTGGATCTGTTAATCAGCTTTTCCTCACTGTGACGGAAACACATGACAAGAACAACAGAGGAGGGAAAGTTTATTTTGGCTCATGGTTTCAGAGGTTCAGTCCATAGTCAGTTGACTCCATTTCTCTGGACCTGGGGTGAGGTTGAACATCATAGTGGAATGGTGGTTAGAAGAAAGTTGTTCAGCTCCTGGCAACCAGGAAATAGGCAGAAAGAGAGTGAGTAGCCAGGGATAAAATATAAACCCCAAGGAAAAACCCCCATGACTTACCCTTCAGTCACAATCCACCTGTCTATAGATACACCCCAGTTAGTCCATTCAAATTATTAATCAACTTAAGGGATTACTCCAGTGATGAGGGTAAAGCTTTCATAATCATTTAAATATTTCTACATTAGCACAGAAGATCTGGGGGACACCTCACTCCCCAGCCATAACATTCTGCTGCTGCCCCCAAAAGCTTATGTCCATCTCACAATACATAATGCTTTCAGTCCATCTTCAAGAGTCTCATAATCTTAAGTGTTCCAGCACTGCCCCAAAATCTAAGTCCAAAGTCTCAGGCAAATTTCAAGGCAAACTCTTGTGTCAAGAACTCCCATCATAATCAAAAGCGAGTTACATGCATCCAATACACAATGGCACGAAGTAAAAATTCTCCTTCCCAAAGAGAGTGATAGAGAAAAAGGAATGGGACCAAAACAGGACTGAGAAGCAAAAAAACATGACTAAAGTCAGTCAGTAAACCAAACAAACCAAGCAATTACTGTAAAATACCGATAATCAACCAATGAACTGGGTTTCTTGAAGTCACAGATTCTATGAGTTTTAAGTGTACATACAAGTTTAAATGATTTTGTCATTTAAAGCTTGTTTCCTCATTTCTACATTCAAAGTTTTGACTTTATGTTATCTCTGTTCCCTACTAAATAAAAGATTGAAATTATCCATAACTGATCCTTTATATAAATTTCTACATAATAATCAAGAGATGCAGAAATCATCTTGAAGCATAAATATGTTTTTGATGGGAACAAATTTATTAGAAGCAAAGTTAGTAAGTAAAATTCGAACTTTTAAATTTTTAATTTCTTCTAGTGAAAATGAGTTATTTTCCCAAGTAATATTATCTTGTTCTGAGAGATTCTCTTCTTTCTTTTTCTTTCTCTTTCATTCTTTCTTTCTCTTTTCCTCTTTCTTTCATTTCTATTTCTTCCTCTATACTCATTCTCTCCCCTTCCTTCTTTCCTTCCTTCCTTCTTTCCTTCCATGCTTCCTTCCTTGCTTCCTTCCTTCCTTCCTCCCTCTTTTAATTCTTTCCTTCTTCTTCTGCTCCCTCTGATTTTGGATATATGTCCACTTTAAAAAAAACCTTCCTGTTCTACACATTTAGCTTCAACCTGTGGACAAGTCAGGGATCACCATGAAATACAGGACCTCCTTAGGGTTAAGGGATAAAGCAACTCAGGGAAAATAGGATGGTCAAGCTAGTGCTTGGTCTTATGGGGTCAGTAGCTACACCAGAAAATTAGGACTTAAAGGATGATCTAATCTTCAAAGCTATAGGTATAACATGCCAGGAGACTGGAGGCTGGGAAAGCCAGGTTAACCTTCAAAGATTAAAGGATCATCAGGTCTGGCAGCTTGGAAACAAAGCAGGTCTGCACTATTGTGAAAACCATCTTGGAGATTTTCCCAGATGACAAAGACAACTCCAGGTAGTGAGGAGTAAATGTATGCATGCAATAGTCACTGAAGCAACACACAATTACCTTTACATTGTTAACATGGTACAATTCACACACCTAGGAGGAGACTTAAGGTGATAGTGAGACCTGACGCAAGAAGCAGCAAAACGAAGGGTGTAGGTGCAATGGAAGTGCCACTTCTACATGTGACATCAAGAGCCTAAGTTCCGCCTACTCCACAAATGCCAAAGGAGGTATTCCCTTTTGTTCTTTGCTTGATCCAGTCTGGGGTCTCTATCCTCCAAGCACAATCTCCCTCTGGCTTAAGCAGAAGTCCTTTAAAAAATCTTGCCTGTGATTAAATCCTTTGTGGTCCTATTGCTCACCTCTACAATTGTGGATCCAAGAACCCAAGGTCAAGAAAACTACTAGTGATTTAGAATGCTTCCTCCAAAATTCTAATACATAAGAAACACTTGGATCTGGGAAGATATTACTGAACATATTTGAACTAAAATGTCATTGTTGATGGGTCTGAGCCTTCCACTCCATTTGAGCACCTTTGTGTAGTCTGATGTCCCTTCAATTGCCAGTCCTGCATTTTGAAGGCACTGCAGAAGAACTATAGGTGCTTCCATCAAAAAGCTCATCAGAGACTCAATGTGTATTTCACAATTACCCTAGCTGACAATTAAAATTTAGACCGGGAACAAGAAAATGGTGTATTCAATTATGATTGCAGGTAATGATTAAAAATATACTGGAAGACTATAAAAGTGTGCCACCAAAATGAACAGAGCCCTCTGCTAGAGAGAAGAGAGAGGAGGAAGAAGAAGGAGGGGAAGGAAAAGAAGAGAGAGGGGAGGAGGTGGAGGGGAGGGAACAGGAATGGGAGGAGGGAGGAGAGGAAGAAGAAAAATTTAATACTAAATAACTTATTAGAATAAAATCCAGAGGACTGAGACTGTAATTCAGTGGCAGAGCACTTATCTAGCACATGTGAGGCACCGGGTTTAATCCTTAGCACCACATAAAAATCTATAAATAAAATAAAGGTATTTTATAAAAAATAAATGAAAATAAAAAAACATTTTGGTAGAATGTGAATTTTAAAAATTTAAAATATAAGACATTCAGAGATGGGGAAGATGAAGAAAGTAAGTTTTATATTCCATCTCATTTCATTTGTTTTGCTTTACATTTTATTAGCATTAAAACTTTGTTTTCTTCTGTTCTAAAATATTTTCCTTTTGTATCATGTATTATAAAATAGCATTTAATCATGATTCTATAATTATGCGGAAGTGCTGGAGAAAGAATTAATCTATTGTCACCAGAAGCAGCACAGGACAAATAAACCTTTGTATTTGCATAGAATTTGATGATAAGGAGTGAAAAAGAAGATGGCTAATGAGTTGGGTTTGTCAGTAGAGAAATTTTCTTTTGTTGCCTATGATTAGTTCTTGGAAATAAGTAAAAAAAACAATTGTATTCAGCTCACAGTAATAGATTCCTCAAATATACATGATGAGGATATATTTTTATCTCTTATTACATCAGAATTTAGGAGGTAATCTAGGAAGAGTTCAGTGTGAGTCCATAAAAGCATCAGAAGCCCAGGATTTATCTATCTATTCTATCATAGCTATCATGCATTGTCTATACGTAAGTTCACCTCAAACTTAACAACTGGTTGCTGGTGCTACAGCAGTTACAGCCACTTTCTAGAAAAGAACAAAAAGAACTCAAAGGGAAAAAAAGGAGCCTACAAATTGAAACACAACTCAGGCCTCTGTACAGAGCTTTCATTGGAACTCCACAAAATTTTTCTCCTACTTCATTAATATTCTTTGTTATTTGAGGAAAGACCAAGTGTTATTATATGCTGAACATATCACTGTTACCAGTTCTTATTCTCTCCTATTGTTATAATTTACAAAAAAGGGAAATTATCTGAGTAGGCATATGAAAGTCCCTGCTACAGCCTTCCTATATGTAAGACTGTTTAATCGGGTTCTATATTAGAAAAAAAAATGAAGAATTATTGGGACTGAAAACAATCTTTTAATGAACAAACTATCATCCAACAGATGAATGATAATATTGGGAACATGAAATAAATAAGAGAATATTGTGTGAAAAATAACCAGTTAGAATTTGTATTGGTGCCGCAGGGCAGATTTGCTCATTATTCCTTAGTGTAACGAGACTGACCTCTCTCTACAACTTCTTTCAGTGCTGAGGCATGGATTTGGAACAAGTTACTAAGCATGCTTACCTCTACCCTTTCTGTTGCCCTGTCTTAGGAGTCAGATATGCATACAGGAAAAAAAAAATGTTCTTTTCTTTGCAACTCAGTAAACATTTCACAAAAGAGGAAAAACACAGCCCTGTAACTAGTGCTCAAGCTTGGTTAATTTTAAAGTCCAGTGTTACTCATCCCAGTTCTCTGTGGATATAAACCGAGTTTTCACTGAGTTAAGCCTTTTGACATTGCAAAGTCAAGTGCTTTTGGCCTTGGATTTAGTGTGAGAGCAGAACATTCTGACTTGGCAATTTGTAGAGGCTCATAATAGATCATAAGATATTTCACTTCTGCAGGTGTGTTTTAACGGATGCAGCCTAGAGAAGATATTTTGAGACTTAGGCTACTTATGTTTTAATACTTGACAAGGAAATGCAGCCTACTCTAGATGAAATGCTGTATCTATGTAGGCAGGGCTGCACATGGAGGAATTTAACCTAATCCTTAAGGGCCTTGACAAAGAAGCAATATATGTGCGGTCCTGTCAAAAGGTTTGAAGCCTGGCATGGTCTCTGTTGAAGCAGAGAAGATGATGGGCAAAAATCAGTGGGACTTGAATACCTATTTTGAAGGTTGTCCCAAGGACAATTTTGTCAAAGGCTTATCAGACAAATTTTGGCCTAGGTACCTGCAAAATATTGGGGCCATCAAAGACAATAATGATTCTTGGAAATGCTGTGTGTACTTCAGTAAAAGTGACTTCAGTGCCACCTATTGTAAATGCAGAAACTTCCAGATGTATCTGGCTATGATGTGGCCTTGAATTGTCTAGAGACCAGCCTCAACATGCCAACTGGGATAGGGAGTACGAGAGTCTTGCCATGTATAGTAGGATCACTGAGGTCTTTGCCAGCAATGTGACTCAGCAAAGATGCAAACTTCAGAAGAAGAGTATCTCCACAGACAGGTGTTTAGATATTAAAGGGAATGAAATAAATATCAGTTGGATTCATAAGCCTATAAAAGAAGTCAAATTTCAGTATTTCATATGTTAGGAGATGTGACTAGGCCCAAAGAGAAATTACAGAAAAAGAAAGAGAAGATCTTCAAAGAAAGTCTAAAACAAATTCTCCTGCTAAAGGTATGAGTCAGGAAACTATTGATTAGTCAGTATCCTCTTAGAGCTGCAGGCAAATAGTCCTCTGTGAATGCAATTCAAGATGAACTTTGTGAAGATGACGTCCCCTATAAGAATGTATGTTGTGTTGGGATATAGCTTGGTTGGTAGAGTGCTTGCCTGGCAAGCATAAGGCCCTGGGTTCAATCCCCAGCACTGCAAAAAAAAAAAAAAAAAAAAAAAAAAAAAAAAGCTTAAGGAACTTTATTGGTAGGTATTCTAAAGGAATCATCTATTTTAATCATCTGTGTTCAAATAAGCCACCTATGGTCAGGGGAAATTGAAAATCAAGGATAGTTGAGGGTTAAGTTATCAAAAATAAGAAGGATAAGCAATTACACATCTTGATGTACTGCAAAACAGAGCCTGAGAAAGGAAGTTCTGGACCTTTGAGTTCAGGCATCTTAAAAGGGCCTCAGCAGCTCAGAGTGCAAAGATATTCAATATCCTTAGTAATAAGGATAATGCTCATCAGCACCACCATGTGGTATCTATGCACCTCAATCAGAGTAGCTAAAACTGAAATTAAAATATAACACCACCATCAAGTTCTGGCAAGAATTGTAAGAAACCACAGCATTCATATTTCATTTCTGGAAATGTGAAATTTTTTCCAGCCAATCTGCAAAATGTTTTGGCAGTTTTTTAATACAACTAAAAATGCAATTATGATTCAAAAATAGCAATTGTACTCTTGGGCATTCATCCCAGAGTAATAAAAACTTATGTTCAAACTAAATCATGTAAACAGTTGTTCACTGCAGTATTTTACCTAATAGCTCAAAACTAGGAACAGTAGAAATGTTCTTCAGCTGGTAGACAATATGCAGTAGCATATTTTTACTGTGGAATACTACTCAGCAGTAAAAAAGGAACAGATAACAGATAAACACAACTTTGATGAATTTCAAGAGAGTTATTCTAGAAAAAAAGACTGTTTCAAAATACTGCATATTGAATTGCTCTGTTAATATAACATTCTTAAAATAGCAAAATTACAGTTGGAGAACAAATTAGTGATTTCCATGGGTTAAAGGTGCATAGGGAGAAGGAAAGCAGCTAGGGCTATTGAAGTTTGAATGATGGATCCTTGGTATTGAACCATGCTTCATCTTGTGGTGCTGTTGCATGAATCTACACATTTTAAAACTGCAAAGAATAAAACATACACACATTCACACCCAAGTGCATGCATGCATGTGTGTGCATGCACACACACACACACACACACACACACACACACTCTCAGGAGTCCATGTAAAAATGATGAAAAATTAATGAGATGACTGAATTGTATCAAAACCAATTTCCTTGTTATGTTATGCCTCATAGTTATGGAAAATGTCATCATGGCATAGAACTGGGTAAAGAATATCTGTATTATTTCTTACAATTGTTCGTGAATTCAAAATTATCTTAAAATGTAAAGCTAAAGAGCATCCAATATGAAAAACACAATAATTTAATAAGTATATCAAGAGATAAGTTTAATATTTAGCTAATTTGCCTTTCTACAGAGTGTTAGTTAAGAAAAAGACAGGATACAATTTATTCAAAAAAGCAAAGAAAAAAAGACTTCTGCTCCTTTACGTTTTTTTTTAGGAGCTTGATCTTACGATGTGCCTTAGAATCATGTGCTCTCTGGGGGCTCCATGAACCTCACATAACAAGAAGTTGTATGTGACATATGAGAATGTTGTCCAATCCCTGAGAAGGTCCATCTTAAACCAGGAAAGAAAGTATGAACTACTTTATTCTGTACAACTGATGAAATTGAAGTTTTAGCCCTGGTGAATAATTAGTCAAATGATTCCAAAATCCTGACTCTTGATTTACATTTCTCTGACCTTTATCTTTTTACATATCATTCTCTGGTTCTAATGTTATATGAATGGTCCAAATCAATTTTTGTATTGTAGATACACATAGAAGTGTGCAAACACAAATATTTGATTTGATATGAGCTTATTAATTATGCTAATAAAGTCTTGTTTGATCATAAACTTTTATACATAGATACCTTAATCATCCTGTTACGTAATTTCAAAAGTCTCCTGAAAAACAGGAAAACAAAAACATGGTCTTCAAGGTCAACTTGTCATTAAGCTATAAATCTTTATATGTCCATTCAAAATTTATTATTAAAATATTAACAAACTCATATAAATAGATGAAATTTCCAGTAGACCTACAAAACAACATTTATAGAGAATCCTATTAATTAGGTTCTAGAAAAAAAGTGGGTTAAATCTGGATTTAGGAAGAAAATAGAGATTCCCCAGGGAACTTCACATTGGAATAATCTGTTTAAGACTGGAGGCAAGTAGGAAATAAAGTGATGAGTGAATGGAGATCTGTTAAAAGGCAATGAAGTCAAAGAGGGTGACAGACTACATAGTCCTCCCCAGGAATCTTGGTTACTATGCTAATTTCACCCATTCTACCAGGTTCACCATCATGTGTATTGGTGGATTCAGTTTGTGTTTCCTAAATGAAAAATAAGATACACTATCTTTTCATGTACTTATTGGTTAAGCATTTATCTTCTTTGATGATCTATTCAAATATTTTTCCCATTATTGATGGGTCATTTATTTTCCCATAATTGCGCTTTGAGGGTTGTTTATCTATTCTTCACGCTGGTCTTTAATCAGGTATATTTTCTCATGTTTCTTTTTCCCCTATGACATGGAGTTTTAGTCTCCCAACTCTTCTCCAAAGAAGCATTTAGTCTGGATTTCGTTATTTCTCCATATTAAGTCAGTGCTGAGCCCAGGCCCTTGTCCCAGGAGAAGCAGTGGTGGAACAGCAGCCAGGTGGGCTGAGGCACAAGGAATGAGCAGAACCTGCCATGCCGTCATGGGCCTGTGGTGCCTCAGAGAAGCTTCCAGCAGGGTGGAGGCAAGTCAGGGCATGGTGACCTGTTGTACCTTGGCACAGGCTGCCCAGGCCCAGTGTGGAGGTCCACCTGCACAACATCTGAGCTCCTAACCCCCAGCACCCACTGTAAGTTGGACTCAGCCTTCCACTTCTCAATCTGGGAAAACAGAAGAGGGGCAGACCCACATGGCGACCTGTAGGGCTAACCAACAGTATTGTTAATTTTCCAACATTAATTTAGCATAAATCTGGACCAATAGCATTGACCCAAGTGCTATATAAAGCCCTAGACTAGCAACTCAAGGAGCAAACCCTCTTGGTTCTCTTCTTGCTCTGTGACATTTCTGTTCCTATTCACACTTGAGGGAGTCCTATTCTTACACTCCCTCATTCTCATCTGATGATTTAACTTTTTGAATTCCTGAAACAAGAACCCAGAAAGAAGAAATCTGTGGTGAACTGCTGGGGTCTGCTGCAACCCTGGAGGACAGAGTCCCTCTGTAAGAGCAGCCACATGTTTCTTGGCTGCAGCTCTTGGGCTTACGTAGACCTCACCCACCTGCAGAAGCAGAAAACCTCCAGTGTCCGTGCTTTATGAGTACTCTACCAACTTCCGGTGAGGTATGAGGTTTTCCAGTCTTGCTGGAGGAGGTGAATAGTCTGGTCTCACCTCTAGGTGAGTACCAGACACTATTACATCTAATCATTTCAAGTGTTGTATTTTTTATTTTTTAATGCAGTCTTGTGTAATTGTCAGAATCAATCATTTCTCTGGTGAATTTTCATTCTGTGCCAACCAGTTCTCTGCTGAATAGTCAAAGTTGTCCTCAGCAGAGCTCTGGAGAGCTCTGTGCTGTTTACTTCTGTTTTTTCTGTTCATTCCCTCCAACACAGTGAGTCTCTATGTCCCACCCAGGTTCCTGATCATTGCCATATCTGCACTCTTTCAGAAGGCAGTGCATTGGAGTGATCTCAAGACTAACTTGATTTCTTGGCTCTCAGGGATCATCATCCTTCGTTGCTTGATTACCGGTGGCTTGAAAAATAGCTCTTCAATGCATTTTTTATTTTTTCCATTGTTGCTGTTTCAAGAAGCAGGGTAAATCTAATCCTTTCATTCCATCTTTTCAGGAGCAGCATAAAAATGTTGTAAAGTAGAAAATGTTCTTTTAAAAAGAAACATTCAAATATATTTCTTATATACACATACGTGTAGCTTTAGAGATAAAGTTGGGTATGTAGAGGTTGGCCCATTTACTTAAAATATCTTAAACTCCAATATTCATATTAACACTAAACACCAATTAATTCACCATTGCCACACACAATTTTTTACCCTTTTCCAAATGACATACATGTGTTATGGTTTAGATATTAAGTGTCCCCTAAAGAGCATGTGTAAGACAATGCAAGAGGGTTTAAAGGTGGAATGACTGTGTTGTGAGAACTTGACCTAATCAGTGCATTAAGCCATGGATAGGTATTAACTGGGTGGTAACCTTGGGCAGGTGGTGTGTGCTCCTAGGAGGTGGGTCACTGGGATTGTGCCTTTGGAGTATATATTTTGTCACGGCAAGGAGAGCTCTCTCTCTGATTCCTGGTGTGAAGTCCCGAGCTGCTTTCCTGTTGTGTCCTTCCACCCTGATGTTCTGCCTCACTTCCGCCCACAGCAATGGAGCCAGCTGTCTGTGGACTGAGGCCTCTGAAACCATGAGCCCCAAATAAACTTTATCCTTTAAAATTGTTCTTGTCACACTTTTTAAGTCACAGCAGCAAAAAAGCTGACTAAAACAAACTGGTACTGAGAAGTGTGGTCATTGCTGCGACTAACCCGACCATGTGGTTCAGAAGCTTTTAGACCTTTGGGGAATTTTAGAGAGGAATTTGGAAAAATTTAGAGATGCAAGCTAGAAGAGCCTTAAATTGCTTTAAGTGTAACTTAATGGGCAATTCTTTGGGGAGTTCAGAAGACCTGAATATTGACAGTACTCTGATCAATAAAGATGAGATTTTAGAGGAAAAAGAGGTCTCTATTAAAAATGGAACTAAAGGCCACTCATGCTACATTCTGGCAAAGAAGCTTTCTACATTTTGCCCACGTCCTGAGACTTTCTGTGAGACTGAATTTAAAGATGATGGACTTCTTAATCTGGCAGAAAAAGATTTCTAGGCAGGGGCTGGGGAGATAGCTCAGCTGGTAGAGTGCTTCCCTCGTAAGCACAAGGCCCTGAGTTCGATCCCAGTACCACCAAAAAAAAAAAAAAAAAAAGAAAGATTTCTAGGCAGGATAGCATGGAGGAAGTAGCATGGGTGTTGCTGGCACCTTCTAGCCAACTTTATTGTGATAATCAGGAGTAGAAAACAAAGCAGAAAGACTTGAAAAATTTTACTATTTGTCCAGAAAGCTGTGAGTAAAACTGGGGCAAAGGAACTTGTAGTTGTGAAAGAGAAGACAGCCAGGAAAGAGATGTTGTTAAGTACTTAACCCAGAGACAGCAGGAAAGGTGACCTGAGGTCATCTCAAGAATTGGCAAGATCACACACAGCTCAGAAGAAATGGTGTAAAAGTAGAAGTGTCTTTGAGAAGAGACCCAAGTACTTGGCTTGCAGAGGGGGGCCTAGGAAGTTTCATCAACTCAGCCACCCAGCCCTTAGGCTGCTCTAACCAGATTTCCTGCAGGCTTAGCTCCTGCTTGAGATGGTGGCAGATCTTGGCATCAGCCATGTGGTGTGGGTTCTGCAGAAATACAAGATGCTGAAGTCAGGGAGTCATGGAGGCTTCCGCCAAGATTTCAAAGTTAGGCCTAAGGGGCATGCAAAGTATCCCAGGGTCAGGGTCCCTTCTCATAACCCCTGAGGGGGTGATGTGAGGTGATGTGGAGAGGAAGCCACAGTGGAGATCAACTAGATTAAGAAATACAAGGGACATCTGCCAAGGAAAACTGCAGGAATTGAGCAGAAACAAGCCAACAGAGAGACCAAGTGGGCTGCAATCAGCAAGACCATGGGGCGGAGCTACATGAGCCCTTTGCAGAGAACATCACAATGCCATGTTCTCCAGATGCCAGACATGAAACTACAGGAATTGTTTGCCCAATTGAATTTCCATTGGATTTGGTCCCTTCCCTTCTCTACATGCCCCCATTTCTTCACATGGAAATGTTTACTGTGTGCCCTTATATATTGGATATATGTAATTTCCTTTTGATTTTTACAGGGGCTCATGCTGAGACTTTGCCTTGAGTTTCAGAGAAGACTTTAGACTTGAACTTTTTGGTAATGCCAAAACTGTAAGACTGTGAGAACTTTTAAAAATGGACTAAATGTAATTTGCACTGTGTGAGATAAGTTTGAACTTTGGGCTGCCAGGTGCAGATTAGTCTGTTGTAAATATGAGGCATCCTCCAAAAGGTCATGTGTGAGGCAATGCAGGAGGATTTAAAGGTGAAACAATTGGGTTATGAGAGCTGCCAGTACCTAACTAGTGCGTTAATCCACTGACAGGAGAAAACTGGGTCGTAAACATAGGCAGGTCATCAGAGGAAGTCAGTCATTGGGGGTGTACCTTTGGGGTTTTTATTTTGTCATGATGAGGAGTACTCTTTCTGTTTCTGGTGTAATGTTCTGAGCTGCTTTCCTCTGCCCCACCCTTCCCACCATGATATTCTGCTTCACATCAAGTCCCAGGGAATGGAAGCAGCTGTCTTCGGACTGAGAACTCTGAAACCATGAGCTCCCAAATAAACTTTCCTCCTGTTCTTGCCAGGTCTTTTGGTCACAACAGCAAAATAGCTGACTAAAACAGTATGACATTTTCAGGAACTCTCAAATATATTAAATATTATATTTCTGAATTACACTTGTCAATGACATTTTTGACTGATTAATTGAATACAATTATTTGGTGATTTCATAGATGTAATTGGGGAATATTAAAGAAAAGTGGATGAGGGGAATATGCTGTGAGATCATTACATTAGTCTTGTAAACAATCAGAATTGCCAAGTATTTTTCATTATAAAGCTGTGATTGAAATGCTTCAGTATGATCGCCCACCACCCGCGGGGACAATCACAACGCGTACACTCTTCTTGATCACAGGAACCAAAAGGGGTTTATTCCACAAGTCTCAGACTTATATTGAGAACATCAGCCTATCAGAGAGTAGACTACCAGGAAAGTCAGCCTATCAAGGAACAGTCTCCAGGCAGATACCAGGATCGCCTCATGTACAACAGCCAATCAGAGTTACTTCCTAAAACTTTTATATGAGTGCAGCTATGTCTGGCAAGCTGCCAGGCGCCATCTTAGAGATCAGGCCACGGTGCGGCTCTGGGGCCCTCAGAGCCTGCCCCTGACACTTCAGGGATATAAAGGAAAATCACAATTTAAGATTATGTACTTTTAAAAACAGAAATAAAAAATTGGAAATTCATATTATGACCATTCTCAAAGCTTGAATTGAATAATTACTTTTACCAAAATATGCAAATTTCTCTTAAGTGGTTCCTTTAGGTTAAGCAGATCCCAAAAGTGCTTTAGGAAAGTGTTGTGCATCCATTGGCTGATTAGATTTTAACATCAATTATAATACATAAACTCTTAGTGGCAGATAATAAGACCATCATAGATGAGATATTTCCATAAATGAATTACTATAAAAATGTACAATGATTAAACTATCTCACACTGACTTGAAAACACCAAAAGAATATATGTGCAAGAAAAAAAAAACACTATCAGCCAACCATAGACTATATGTTTATTCCTCAACCTGCAGAATGTTGATGAAAGGAAGGCATAAGTATAAAATAAAGCACAATTTTATTCACACTTAATAAAAGCATACAGTGAAAATGCATTGACCATATAATCATTGTCCTTCAGGGTTTCTTTCTGAAATTGTCACTATTCATTTTAGTAGAATATTTTTGTTCTTCTTGACCAAATGATTGTAGATGCATGAAAATGCTTTATTAATTGGCAATATTTATGCAAATTTTAATATGCACACTGAAGAGTCCTCTGGAATAAATACAGCTTATACTTAGTTCATGTGAGGTGAACCTAGCCCAACTTCAAAAGGAAGCAGAACATGAATTCATTTCTAAGATTCTGTGAAGAATGATACCATGTCTATTGTAAGGAATCCCACGGAAACCATGCCGGACACGGGAAACCACATAAGGGAGTTCATTAAGCAAACAGAATGTCTCCCTGCAGGGTAAGAGAGAAAATGAGAGGAAAAGAAAGGGAAAGAGAAAGGGCATGCACTAGAGAGTGTGAAAGCCAGGAGGATAGAGAAAGTGAGGAGGAGAGACAGAAAAAGAAGGAGAAAAGATTGCAGGGTGGCTACAGTAAACAGTTGAATTCCCTCGGGCTAACAGGGGACCAATATTGGAGAAGGGTACTTGCAAGCTGACTGATGAACCAATAGCTAGCCAGGATGTTCACAGATTGACAAGTGGTTGGGAGGCAGGGAAAATGGCTGCACCGGAAAGGTCAGGGGGAGCAACTTTGTACATTACATCTATAACTGTTCCTTTAATGATAATTTATTGTTAAAGAGAAGAGGAAAAAGTGATCAGCCTGCATAAAGCATCAATAGGTATTGGTTTCCACATGTTTACTTTAGTGTTCAAGATTGCTCTAAACTACGGAGAGGAAAAATGAAATATAACTTATTTTTAATATTGCCAGCAGCAACTAATGCTTCCAAATTGCTATTCATGTGCTATTATTTCTTATATTACAAAAGTCTTAAAGAAACAATAAAGAAAATTGAATTTTTACAAAGAAGCTTACTTCAGGGTAAGAATAGCAATCTGATTATTTTTTTCTTCTGTATTTTTGACAACACATTATGTGGTTTAAAAAATTTGATAATAATTTTTGTCATATTAATAAATAACATAAACAAGTAAATATTAGTAAGTGAAGATTTACTGAAAGCAAAAAGTAAAATGAAAAAACTATGACATATTATCAGTGATAGGAACATTATTTTTTGCAATACTATCTAGTTTTTAATATGTTGTTTTGAAAACAAAAATCAAGAGAAATTAATGTTTAAAATGGATAATTGAATGTGCATCTAACATACATATTGCAGGCAGCTCATGGCATCGTGGGCCTGGGTCCTACCCCAGCTCACACTGGTGTTGGTGGGATTGTGGACTCAGAGTTCAACATAGTTCTGTGGAACCCATGGCAACATGTGTGACATAAGAGCATATAAGTGGTCCTTCAGTGATGCTGCTGCTCAGAGCTGGGCATAATTCTTCACTGGCTTATCATGAACCAGTTACTATGGCCCCCAGAGAGACTTATGGATACAGACTACTCCACTGGCTCATAATCAGCAGCACCCCAGTGACAAATTTGGGTCAAAGCTGTGCTTTTATCACCGTCTAGTGTTT
Source organism: Sciurus carolinensis (assembly GCF_902686445.1). NCBI lineage: Eukaryota > Metazoa > Chordata > Mammalia > Rodentia > Sciuridae > Sciurus > Sciurus carolinensis. The sequence goes on from NC_062224.1 coordinate 97,779,666, forward strand.
AAACAAGGACTACATACAAATAAGAAAATTATGTCAAACTTGGACTTAGACTGCCATCTAGTTCTGAAATAGCAGAAATGAATACGGTCTCAGAGAAAATAGACTACTTAAAATTTTTTAGAAAGACAGGCAGAGACAAAGTCAGATTACAAAGACTGGAATAAATACTAATAATTCACTACCCAGAGGAGGTCACATACCAAAAATCAGCAAGAACTTTCAGGGAAATATTATCATACAAGGTGGTCAGAGTAAGTTCCTAGAATTTGTCCATATAGAAACTGGTATAGACACTTTCAAATAGAGATTTTATAAAAGCAGTTTTCAGTAAACACAAGTGAAAAGATTCAATACTCTTAACAGAGAAACTTAACAGACAGATGGAAACAAATCAAAATATCAAACAAGTTCTTTAACTGAAAAACACACTGAGCAAAATTAAAAATGAGATGTAACGTGTTATAGATTGGATATTTGAATATAAGGTGTTCCCCCAAAGCTCACAGGATAATGCAGAAATATTCAGAGGTGAAATGAAAGGACTTATAATAAGAGTTGTAACCTAAACGATCTATCCTAAGTTTAAAGGTACTAACTGGGTGGTAATGGTTATTGGAACATGACTGGAGTAGATTGGTCACTGAGAGCATGCTCTGGAAGGGTTCATTTCCCTCTGTCCCCTTTCCATCCTTTCCGTTGTGATCTCTCTCTCTCTCTCTCTCTCTCTCTCTCTCTCTCTCTCTCTTTCTCCCTCTCTCTCCCTCTTGATTCCTTGCTGTCATTTCCTCCACCATGACCTTCCACCATGATTTTCGGTTTTCTGCCTCACTTTGGGTCCAGAACAATGGAGATAGCCATCCACAATTCAATGTGTGAAACTTTAAACCAAAATAAACTTTTCCTCCTCTTGTTCTTGTCGGGTATTCTTGTTGCAGTGACAAAAGCTGACTAACACAGAAGCATCAAGAGCAGAATATATCAGACAGAAGAAATAAATAGTGAACCTAAAGACCGGTAATATGGTTCAGATCTGAAATGTGCCCCCCAAAGCTTATGTGCTAGGCAGTACTGCAACATTTAAAGTTGAAATGATTTGGATCATGAGGACTCTGACTCTATTACGATCACATCTTTTCCTGGCCTGTCCCTTTGTCTCTCTGCTTCCCAGGTGCCATGAACTGAGCACTGTATCCTTTTTTTTTTTTTTAATTATTTATTTACTTTTTATTTTTTTACAGACTGCATTTTGATTCATTGTTCAAAAATGGGGTACATCATTTCATTTCTATGGTTGTACATGATGTAGATACATGTACATAGAGTAATGATATCTCTCATTCCATGATTTTTCATACCCTCCTCCCTCTCATTTCCTTCTACATAATCTAAAGTTCCTCCACTGTGCCTTTCTGCCATAAAATTTCTGCCTTGTAGCCAGTTGACCATGTAATGAACCAATGAAAGTTGACCCAAAATAAAATCCTTCTCTAAGTTGTTCTTGTCAGTCTTTTTGATCACAGCTTGAGCAGCTGACTAATATAATAGACAACGAGAAAACACACATTAGGAAGAGAAAAAATAAGAATGAAAAGAAATGATGAACAATTACAGGAACATTGAGATGGCACTAAAAGAGAAAATATTTGGGTTTGGGGGTTCAAGAAAAACTTGAGAATTCCAAAGGGATGGAAAGCTTACTCAAAGATATAATAACAAAAAGCCCCTCAAATGTTTAGCAGGACACAAAATATTCAGGCACAGGAAGGACAAAAGTCACCAGCTAGGTTTAACTCAATGAAACCTACCTCAAGGCCTATTGTCATCAATCTTTCCAAGGTGAAAGACACAAAGGGAAGTTTATCAAGGCAGCAAGAAAGAAAAAATTATAATGCATACAATTATGCTAAGTTGTCCCACAGCAGAATTCTCAGCAGAGACCTTATAAGCCAATGAAGAAGAACACGAGATTTTCATATACTGAAGGGGAAGATTTTGCCAGCCAAGAACAATTTATCCCAACAAAGCTCTCCTTTATAAATGAGGGAGAGACAAACAACACTCAGAAATAAAAGATGAGAGAATATATCTCCACCAAAACTGCTTTACAAGAAACACTGAGGGAAGTTCTTCAGACTGAAAGGTAGTGACATTGATGCCTCATGCAAACATTTGAAGGCATAACCTCACCAGTACAAATACACAGAAAAATTCAGGGTGCTCCAATATTGAAAACATGGTGCAGAGGTCACATGTAAATTTAGCATAAGGATTAAGAAATGAAACAACTGGCAATAACGATAACTACACTGTACTAAAGGTAGGCAGTACAGAAGGAAGAAAGCTGGATCATAAAAAATTCAAAATGTGGGGAGGAATGGAGTGCAAATGTAGAGAATTTTTAAAAAATATTTTTATTTGTTCGAATTACTTATACATGAGAATAGAATGGATTTATGCATTTTGATAAATCATACATAAATGGAGTATAATTTCTCATTTTTCTGATTATACATATTGTAGGATCATATCAGTCATGCAGTCATATATGTACATGAGGTAATAATGCCTGTTTCACTCTACTATTCTTCCTACCCCCATACCCCTTTCTCTCTCTTCACTCTCCTCTACCTAATCTTATACTTCCCTAATGCACCACCCAGCATTGTGAATCAGCATTTGCATATCAGAGAAAACATTCAACTTTTGAGTTTTTTGGTTTGGCTTATTTTGTTTATCATGATATTCTCCAACTCTGTCCATTTACCTGCAACTGTCACAATTTCCTTCTTCTTAAAAGCTAAATAATATTTCATCATTTATTTACATATATATATACCACATTTTATGCATTCATCTATTAAAGGACACCTAGGCTAGTTCCATAGTTTAGCTATTGTGAGTTGAGCTGCTATAAATATTGATGTGACTCTGTCACTGTAGTATGTTGATTTTAAGTCCTTTGGGTATAAACCAAGGATAGCTAGGTCAAATGGTGGTTCCATTCCAAGTTTTCTGAGGAATCTCCACAGTGCTTTCCATAATGGTTGCACCAATTTGCATTCCCACCAGTAATGTATGAGTGTACCTTTTTCCCCACATCCTAACCAACATTTATTGTTGCTTGTATTCTTGATAATTGCCATTATGATTTGAGATTTTTTATTAGTATGTTTCTCCTCTTTCTTTTTTGTTTCTTTTGTTGTCTTTATAATCGGGTTCTGTTGAAATCATTTCAAAATTCATTTTTATAAGCTTCATGGTGACCACAGAACAATGATAAATAATGGTCAAAACAAAAATAATAAGCAAGAAGAAAAACCTACCACTAGAGCAAATCAATAATCACAAAGGAAGAGTGACAGACAGGGAGAAAGAAAGGAACTAAAATAAAACTGAAAAATAAGATGCAAAATGACTATAACGAGAAGTTATCTACCAATGATTATTGTAATGATTGATTCAATTCTCCATGTGAAACACATAGAATGACTGGATGAACAGAACTAAACTAAAACTAAAAGACACTGTTTATAAAATCAACTTCAAATCAAAAGAAGTAAGCAGAGACATGGAAGGTCATTACATAATGACAAGGAGATGAAATTAGCGAGAAGAAATAACAAGATTAAGGAGATTAAAGTAGTCTTCTGTCAACGAAAAAGCACAAAATTATGTGAGTTGACTACTGCAAACATTTAAAAGAAAAACTAATAGCAATACTTACTGAATTATTTCAAGGAATTGAAGGGGAAGAATTTCTTCCAAACTGACTCTATGAGGCCAGAATTACCTTGATAAAAATCTAGATGAGGAAATAATAAACTAAGAAAGTTACAAGCCGTGTGATGAACAGTGATGCTGAAATCTTCAGCAAATATGAGTGCACCAAATCCAGCAGCACATTTAAAAAATTATTCACTGTGATGAAGAGGGCTTCATCTCAGTGATACAAGGATGGTCCAGTATACACAAATCAATCAATGTAGTGTAACATATTACATGTGGAAGGGCAAAAACCATTTAATCAAGCAGTGTGTGGTGGCACAAGCCAGTACTCCCAGCTACTTGGGAGGCTAAGATTGGAGGATCCCAAGTCTGAGGCCAGCCTGGGCAAAAAAGGGAGATGCTGTCCCAGAATAAAATTTAAAAAGAACTATGAATATATTTCAGTGGTAGAGCATTTGCCTAACATGTGTAAGTCATTGAGTTCAATTCCCAGAACTAAAAAAAGAAAAAAAAAAAGCCAATATGAATATCTCAATAAATGCAAAAGAAGTGCATGTGAATATGTGCGTGTGCACACACACACACATACACACGGATATGTGCTCCCTGATTTCAATTCACACTACGAAGCTATAGTAATCAAAACCTCATTGTATTGGCATAAAAACAGATATATAAACAGAGGGAACAGAATAAAAATCCACACATAGATAACCAAATTATCTTCAACAAGTTGTGCTAATACACACATTGGAGGAAGAAAAATGTTTTCAATAAATATTGCTGAGAAATTTGGATATCCATATGCAGATGAGAGAATCTAGACAGATACCTGTATCACAACTACTTAAAAGATTGGCTCAAAAAGAATTAGAAGATTTACAGGCTGAGGTTGTGGCTCAGTGGTAGAGTGCTTGACTAGCATATGTGAGGCACTGGGTCCCATCCTCAGCACCACATATAAATAAATAAAAATAAAGGTCCATAGACAATCAAAACATTAAAAAAAAAAGAATTAAAGATTTAAATGTAAGACAGGAAAATCTGAAACTATTAGAAGAAAACAGGGGAAAATGCTTGAGGACATTGACTTGCTGAGGATATTTTAAACAAGACCTACAAAGCACAGGAAATGAAGCAAAAATAGACAAATGGGATTGTATTCAACTACATTTCTTCTGCACAAGAAAAGAAACGACCAATAGAATGAAGAGACAATCTACAGATTAGGAAAGAATAATTGCTATCTATACGTATGACAATAGATTAATATCCAGAAGACCAAAGAACTCAAAAACTTAGTAGCAGAAAAACAAAACAAAACTTTTTGAAGTGGCAATGGACCTACATAGACATTTTCTCAAAAGAAGATACATAAATTGCTAACAGGTATGTGAAAAGTACTCAACATCACTTGTCATTAGGGAAATACAAATGGGACCTACAATGAGATATCACCTCATTCAAGTAAGAATAGTTAATATCAGAAATGCAAAAATATAAAAATTATTGGTAAGGGTATAGAAAAAAGGAAAGTACTCTCTTATTAGGAATGTAAATTAGTACAGCCAATGTGGAAAAGAATATGGAGAGCCTCAAAAAATGAAAAAAAAAAAAAATACCATATGATCCAGCAATATATCAAAAGGAAATGCAACAGTATGTCATGGACATGCACACTCCTATTCATTGATTACATCATTATTCACAACAGCCAAAAAACTGGGATAACCTAAATGTCCATCAACTGATGCATGAATTTAAAAAAAAATATGATACACAATACACAATAGAATACTATTTATCCATAAAAGTTAATTAAATTCTGTCATTAAGAGCAACATTGATGGAAATGGACATGATTATGTTAAGTGAAATCAGCCATGCACAGAAAAACAAGTACTGTATGATCTCACTCATATGTGGGTTCTAAAAAAGCTAATGTCAAGAAGGTGAGAGAATAGCTGTTGTCAGAGGCTAAGGAGAGTAAGAGGTGAAGGAAGAGATGAGGAAATATTGATGAATACATAGTAAGGTATGGTTACATAGGAGCAATAAGCTCGCATGTGTGATTGCACGGTATGGTGACTATAGATAATCACAATGTATTGTGCATTTCAAAAAGCTTGAAGAGAGGATTTTGAATAGTTTTATCATTAACAAATAATAAGTGTTTGATGAGTTTTATATGCTTAAGCCAATTTAAACTTTAGGCAGTATACATATGTATTGAAACAGCATGGGTATTCTAGTAATATGTACAATTTTATGTTTCTATATAATGGTTAAAAGTTTTTAAATAAAAAAATTTAAATATGATTATGCAATTTTGCTTTTTAAACCTCTTTAACTCCCACTTCCAATTGCTCACAGGAAAATAGCCAAACTCCTTCGTTTATCAATATGAGGTCTTTTAATGTCCATTCTTCAAAGTTCTATGTCCACTTTTCCAACCTAAACACCTGATAATGTCACTTCTTCCTATTCCCAAATTTTAACTCTCACCATCTCAATCTATGCTCTAATCATATACAATTTATTGAAATTCCAAAGATGAGCCATGTTTTTTTCTTCCAATTTTACACATGCTATTCTATTTTCTTTGAATATTGCTTTTTTTTTTTTCAATTGACTACTGATAAATATGTCGTACTCATAATTTGGTCAAACATTCCATGTCTTTCTATGGATGGGATGGTTTCTAGCCTATGCATTTCAATAGTATTCAATCCATTGTTTTCTTCCTCCTTCCTTCCTTCCTTCCTTCTCAAAATGGTGAGATTTGTTGTGGTATATGTGTATATGCACACAAATGCCTAGCCACATGTCACTCGACTCCTCTGTGTATTTAAATACTTAGATACAGGGACAATATGTTGTTCACATTTTGCTATACCTAGATCTATTTTCATTGATAGGAATGTATGAGGAAGGAAATAAACAAGTTATTCTCTTACCATCTAGAAGGACATCTGACCTTTTAGGTTTCTGTCTCTTATTTAAAAAGGCAGTCCCAAAATATATTTAAATATAAGATAGTTATGAACATTTAATAGAAACAAATACTCTAAGTTCAACCAACATACTATGTAAACATTACAACAGAAAATGATTTAACCAATATTGACAATAAAAACTAAGACATATCAATTTCTTATCATGACAAAATGGGTCCCTCTGAATCGTTCACCTGTTATTTCCTGTCAGCTCCAAATAGAACTCTTGAGAGCAGAAAAAACACTGCGAGAATGAAAAAGAAATACGTACACTGTACCTGTTTACATTGTCAGGGATTATCTATCATTTTGAGTGTCATGTCCTCTGAGCAGATGTTTGCTGATAAGATACTACTGAGTGTCTTCAGAAATGGAATCAAAGTGACTTCCCTTTGTTAGTATATAACTGAGGGCAAGAGTCTTGACCATTCTCAGTTGTGATTTACTGATCTCAAAATCAGGAATGATATAGATCTACCCCAAGTGGGTGTAACAAGGATTTGATTAAGTAAAAACAGGAAATAATGCATGTGAAATTTCATAATTATATTTGCTCAATAAATGTAAAATGATAAGTAATCTTAAGGATGATAAAGCTATTTCCTTCAGGCTCCATACCTACTGTTTTATTTTTTATCTTCTTTCTTAACTATCAGAAAATTTGTTCTTGATGTTTCTTCTACTTTTGCTTGTTTTCCTCAAGATTTTAAAGTGAATTTGGCAAATGTGTCTTTATAAAAATAAGTCTGAAAAGAAGGAATGCAAACAAACAGCTTGTATTTTATTAGTGCGTATTTCAAATAACCATTTAGTATGTGATATACATGCATATATATATATATATAAATTGTGCTTATACATTAAATAAAAGAATAAATGAATGAATAAACAAAATTTTTAAACATTGAATTTTGATTTTACAAATTGATGGCACTTAATGCATATGACTGGTTCATCTGACACAAATTTTCTTACCACTGCTATTTTCTATAAAAGAATTTTAAACTTGTCACTGTTTCTGCTCTACTAAAACTAATAATTATTTGATATTAGTTATTTGATAACTAATAATTATTCTGTAATGATTGTTACAGAATAGTTGAATGGTACAGTGAATTAAATAAACAAAATAACCTTTTAAAAATAATCTGTCTGAACTTATACAACATATTCAATAGCTGATGAAGGAAGTATATGCTACTGGACTGCAGAAAAATCAAGGCTAGTTGATATTCAATTGCCATGTAAGTTATGCCAATGATTTGCCACCATTTTTAGGAAATTAAAAATCAGTTCTCTATCATCTCCGTCAGTGCTCAGTAACATTGCATTGCTACTCAAGAGAAAAATACAAAATGATAGATAACTCTTGCCAATGTTAATGACATCTGATAAATGAGTGTCTTTCTAAATTTCTCACAATCTTCTTGCTGTGAAATACATATTTTGGACTGATACAAAACATCAGGTTCACAGTCTAGAGGAACACATTTTGCCATTTGTGGTGTGAGAACTACACCTCTCTGTTCTCTTGCTCTCTGAAAACTCTGCAGTACCTAGAACTGTATCCAGCCTCTGCAGGCACTCAAAACTGTTAGGTTAAGGAATGATAAATGCAGATGAAGTAAACATTTGAGCATGTAATGAAAGGACTGACAAATATGAGGGAAAAAGTAGAAAAACGGCAAAATTCTTCATTTAAAGTTTTTTAGCTTTTTGTTTGTTTGTTTGTTTGTTTGTTTCAAACTGGAGAATATTTAGTGCAGGAACTTGGGCAACCATTTTTTTTTTAACCTTACTGTTACCCAGTAGGAAGCAAGGGGAACTTTAGGCTATTAATTCAAATTATATATACTTTTCATATGCAGACATACAGCATGTCTGGATATGTTAGATCCAGATTGACTATGGTTTGTGTATCTATTGGACCCATAGAGAGGTGTGATTTTGCTGCACTCTGTAGTTCATGGGAATGACAGCCACATGGGGACCTTACTCCAATGTCAGAAGCTGTTTAGAAACTGGTGAAATATTAAGGGAATCAACACTCTTTAAAATAAAACTATAGTAGCAGAAATACTTGACGTTTTATAAATTTATAGTTTTATAACAAGATTAAATTAGAATGGATTTTTGGTCACTGGCTTTTGGACATTATTTATTTTTCATAATTGATACAGCTGCCCACTCAAAGTTTCTAGTGCTAAAATTTGATAGTTTTGAAAAATGAGATACAATATAAAACCAAATCTTAAAAAAATATAAAGTATTATCTCAAATTTATTTTTTGTTCAAGAGTACCAGGTGTCGATGATTTTAAATTGAATTCTTTATATACTTTTGGCTGTGTTTTCAAAGTAACAGATAAGATTAAAAAAACATTCAAAGAAGATACTGTGTTTGATGTGTAAACACAGTTTTTGTCATTGTTAGCACTACATTAAAAAACAATTTAATATTCTCATGTAAATAGGAAAATATCTTTAAAGACACCAGGTCTGATCTGACTCTTAACTGAGAAGACTGGCTCCGAGTTTAAAGGCCTGTGTGATATTTCTGGCCCAGTCATAGGCAATGACAGAGGCTTTAGCTGACAGGAAGAGTAGAGCTGGGGATATCAGAGTAGTCAGTTAAAGCAACAAACCAAAAATGATGGTTAAGCCTTTAAGTACTTTCTGCAGTGGTGTGGGCAAGAGTGGAGACCTGAAGAAATAGTGAATCCTTTGGCTGCATTTTCAGCCATGGAAGGAGTGGGAAGGCTGTCCTCCCTGTAAGACTCAGCAAGTGCATGACTGTCTACCAAGGGAGTAGTGGCAGGTGAGGACTCTGGCAATCTAGTTGGTCACAGTCTTTGCACTTTTAAATTCCTAACCCAGCACCTTCACTCCCAAGTCTTTTTCGGAAGACTTGAACAGAGGCCTCCTTCAGGTGACTCTGCTGAGGACTTCTCATGAGGAAAGGAAAGGAACAACGTGAAAACATTTCTCCCACTCTCAGTGACTGGCTTTCTTAATCACCCCCCTCTGTAGTATCCCTCTCTCAGGCCCAGCTGTCCCTCCACTGGTGAATCCTTTCATGGCTGAAATGCAGTCAAAGGAATCAGTTTCTTCAGGTCTCCACTCCTGCTCACACCACTGCAGAAAGTGCTTAAAGGCTTAACTCTCATTTTCAGTTTGTTGCATTAACTGGCAACTCTGACATCCCCAGCTCTACTCTTCCTGCTTGAGCTGAGCTCCAGATAACCTATAAGAAGGAAAACAAGGCCAGAGGTAAACACTTTTCAATACCTTATAAATATTATTTTCAACCACATGTGAAACCAAGAAGAATATCTTACTTCATGAATATTAAAAGGTGCATCTTCCTGTATATTAAAGACATTTTTAGACTCAAAAACTTTTTTTAAAGAGTGAAGTGCTATACAGTCTATCCCCCTTATCCCAAGTTTCAGGTATTTAGTTAACCTGAAGTTAAACTTGGTACAAAAATATTAAATGGAATATCCTAGAAATAAAAGGTCTATAAATTTTAGATTTTATGACATTCTGAAGAGTGTCATGAAATCATGCACCAAACAGCTCTATCCCACCCAGGACAAGAAATCTCTATAGTGTCACTTACCCAGTAGTCCTTTAGTTACAGGTGTGCTCATCAGATCGACTGTTACATCATCACATTGCTTCGGTTGAGCTAATTATTTTGTTACTATTGGTTCCAAGGTACAACAAGGTAGTGATGCTGACAATTTGAATATACCAAAGAGAATCTATGAAGTACTTCCTTTAAAGTGAAAAGATAAAAGATTTCAGATTAATAAGGAAAGAAAAGAAAATTATATGCTGAGTTCACTATGATCTCTGATAAGAATGAATCTTCCATCTGTGAAATTGTGAAAAAGAAAAACAAAAGTGATGCTGATTTTACTTTTCTACCTCAAACTGCCAAATTTTCTGTCACAATGCATGATAGAGTTCAGTGCTACCTGTGTTTTCAGGCATCCACAGGGGTCCTGGAACTTATCCCCCAAGAGAAAGAGGAGATAATATAACAAGCATTCATTTTGATTTAAAGTTAATATCTTTATTTAAGTTTTCTTTTGGTAAGAATCATACATATTGGAAATATACATGTATTTCAATACATAAAACAGAAAGCCCTTCCTTACTTAAAGTCATACCTGTGATGCTCATTCATTTTCTTACTTTATTTAATCAAGAAATTACATTCACTATTTTATGAGTTGCTGTTTTTGTGACATGATGCACTGTGTCAGACAAGACAGAAAATATTCCTTATCTCATAACTTTTACATATTAGTGGAGCATAGAAGACAGTTGGAATTGAAAGACAAATATTCTATAGGTTGCAGCAATTACAATCCTGGTCAAACTCAAATGGAAGGAACATACCACTTATTTATATAAACACAAATAATTTAATGCTCCATTTTGTTATTTGCTTGTTTTATCTTACACTGAGGTATTATCAAGAAAAAAGAAATTAACAAATTTACAGGATTGAAATTAATAAGATTTAGGACTCTTAGAAAAGTATATTTAAGATTTAACACCAGATATAGGACTCTTAGTTCCCCTGGGACTGTTTACCTTAAGTGCAAAAGAAACTATAAAATCATGTGAGCAGAATAACACACCAAGTGAGTTTTGGTGCTGGTATTTTTTCTATTCCCTCTAGTCCATTAATGAGATTGCATCCTGACTGGGTAATCACCTATGTATAAGAACTGCAAACTGGACTGGCCTGCCGGGGTCCAGCCCTAGCAGTAGTCTGGGTTCCTAGGTGGATGGGAGGCATCGGGACGGTGGAGAAACAGCACACAGAGACACCAAGTGTTCTGAGGCTGAATCTGAATCTTTATTACTCACAGAATCTCTTTGCATGTTTTTTTTTCCTTTGGTATTGATTACATCATCTCATGGTTAATTCAAAAAAATGTTAAGTAAAAAATCTTCAAGAGTATAATTAATGATCTTATTCAAGAAACATGTTCTTACTGTATGACAGCTTAAATAAAAAAAAGAAAGGAAAGAAAAAAGAAAACTCAGTTCCCAGCAAGGTAGAGGGCACCATGGCTCCCTTTGGTTTTAATTTCCCTGAAAGAATACGTCATTTAATTTCTATAGAAGTTACCCTTTCCAAGAACTCTAATGTTAGTTATTAACAGTGGAAAGTTTATGTTTTTACTAATAGAGAATAGAGGAATCAGCTTATATTTAATATTTATTCTATTTCATGTACTCAGTGGTGGACTAAAATTCTATTTTGATCTTTCAAGAACTAGAAATAGGAAGAATACAAATTGTACTTACGATTAACCTATTTATTTTTTATTAAGTGGGAAAAATATCCTTAAACTTAATCATAAACACTAAGAAAGCAATGAAGACCAAACACCACATCAAAGCTCAGAGGAATACACTCTCATATACCTATATATAACTTTTAGAGAATTTGTATACTAAAGAAATCACAGGCTCCTTACAAATTTGAGCAAATCATAATTGCTTATTTATGATTTCATCTAAGTGTTAATATTAAACTTTATTGTATGTTATTTTGTGTCCCAGTACCATGAAATCTCCCCAGTATTCTCTACAATCTGAATCTAAGGATATATTGATGATTAGTATTAAAAGCAACTGCACATGGAGACATGCCACACCTATGGTCCCCAAGAGGGAGGATGATCTTTCAACAGAACCGTGTCAAGTGTTGAATCCTCTACTCCAACAGAACCGTGTCAAGTGTTGGAGTGGTAGGAAATAGATGCAGCACATGCCCACTTTGAAACCTGAACTTTCATGACTTCATGAATTAAAATGTTTCAATTAAACATTTTGTGTGTGTGTGTATGTGTGAAAAACCTACAAACACAATTTAGAAATCTAAGTTACAGATGGCTTGTTTTCCAGTTTATAACCTGTTAATTCTTTTCTTTCCATAAAGAATTTATACTTAATCAAATACTCAACATATCAAGAACTTTCATTTTCTAAACGAGTAACACCATCACTGTATTTTAATTTATGATTAGATTTTTACCCATTTGAATTAAAATAGGTAAAATGTAATTTTCGCATTGATATCTGTGTGTATCCATGTTCTATTATATGTACATATATATAATTAGACACACACACACACATTGGTTGACACTTTCAGAAGTCATCTGATAACTGATGAAAATTTTAAAGCTATTCAGTGAAAATGATATGTAGTCTTAAAATTTTCTATAAGAATACATTAAAAACTTATCATGTTAATTCATTTGATCAAATAATATCTATTCCTACATGAGTTTTTTATTTAAATGTTTTATAAATTAGGTCCACAGACTAATACTTAATATAATTTAAATTATTAGAATTAGTAAGTTTTTGATAAAAAAAAGTATGTTTGTGTTTTGGTAATTAGTTATCTTTGCATTATAAAATGATCCAAATTATTACTGGATCCAGCAAATTATTACTGGATTTGTTTTAATTTAGTCACACACATAGTAGATACATATACATCAGCTCATTTTTAATCATTACAGTTATACTTTTCTGATATTACTTTCAGTATAACATAAAGAACAGTCAGGATATGAGTTAGAATGTGAAATAAACTATTACTAAGCATAAAATATTAATATCAGGTTTATCGATGCAAAGGGTTAAGGTTATGTGAATGTCACCTGTTTTTGAAGTACTACACTCTAGCTTTATTACTAATTCCCTTCTGCATCTAATCAAATACTGCATATGGTTATAACATTGATTTTTTAATTTCATGAAAATTGCCCTACCAACAGCTGGTCTCTTGAACAAATGAATATGTCAATGGCTGATTACAGATTAATGATACAGTTATTCTTCAAAGGTACAACAAATCACATTCAAATTTAGCTTTATAGTAGTTTAGAATGCTTAGTCAAAAGAAAGACTCTTTAACATGTACATTTAAATAATTTATTGATATAAAATTGAATGTTTTTAAAGACATACACAGTTTAAAGTAGAAAGGTGCTGAGATAATTTACATATGGGATTATTGAAAAGCACATCTGCTCTGAATATAAAGATCTATCAAGACTAGAATCATAATCAAATTAGCCCAAAAGGTATCAGACAACACTAAGTTATCAGGTGAACTTATTTAAGATTAATTTTTAAAACTGTTATTCAACTTACACAAATTTAAGTGTTCATTTCAAAAATCAGAATGTACTCTGAGATCTTTCTATGCCAAGAACATTCTGAAAGTGTGTCATTTTATTAATCTAAAATGTTATGGAACTCTAATCATAGTAAGTTTTCTATTATATTTCAGAGTCCTGCAAAAAATTATTATGCTAAAACAATTTTAAAAAATAGGTTTTTTTTGCCTTCTTAATTCAATGCCTGTCTGTTATAAATGATGTCATTCTTCACCATCTGTGTGTTTGGAAAAATATATTTTATATCAGGTCCCAGTAGTTAGACAATCAACAAGGAAACAATAGAGACTGAACTTAACAAGTAAATCTATTCTCATTCTGTGGCTTTTCTCAATTTTAAAGTTTGGCTTCTCTTTTTAGCTCTGATCGCCATATTGAAAAACTTCAGTTGAACTTCACCTGATATTGCTGATACTGAACTCATAAATGTGTCAAATGTGTATGAATAAATTAAAGGTCTAAAGTACTAAAAAGTGCCTTAAAAATGCACAGCGATGTCCACCTGCAGTCCCAGCTACTTGGAAGACTGAAGCAAGAGGAAGCCAGTGTGGGAGATAAGGAACATAAATAAATAAATGTGAAAATAAATATATCTGTATAACAAATAAATACATACATAAATAATGCAGGTATCTGGATGTGCTCCAACAAAATCTGTATTTTCACAGAATTACTAATTAAATTTCTGTAGATTATTCTTTTGTCTTTTTTTTTTTTACTTCAGCAAATTTATGTGAATTCTGGTTACTTGGGTTTGTTTATTCTTTCACATGATTATTCTAGAATTTAATTCTGGGAATCACAACATGCTACCTGAAATTGCAAGACCATTTCAAGGAACTTAAGCATATCAAAAGTATGATCTTTGTGTACAGAATGTGAAATTTTTCTGTGAGATCACTGCCCCAAATTACCCAATATAATGAGGAAAACACGAAGGCACCTACATGCTGGGAAAGTCACCTATGAGTTCATAGGTTATGGATGAGCGTACAATAAGCCAGAACTCCCAACTTCTGCTTATGGGTCTGAAATTTTTCAGTCTCAGGTGACTGAGGAGCAATGAATATGATTTGTCCAAGGTCACACAGACCTTTGGTAATAAAACCAAGAAGATACATTTTAATAATAAATACTATAAGTACTTAAATAAAATTATTCATAATTTAATTAACTATTAACAATATTTGATGACTTTGAAACAATATTATTTAAAACTTTCCTATTGTGCACATCCATGAACAATAACTTTGAAGGAAAATAAGTGATTTTAATTAGACTTTTTCTTATAAAATTAGTTCTAGCAAATTTATAATTAATGTGATTCAAATGGTATAACGTCTCAATGCTTAGAGCACAAATGAAAATTTTATGTATTAATTTTCCCATGAGTTAAAAACACAACTGATGAAATTTTATTTTCATAATCTTTTTATCTTAATATATTAAAAAAATCACTTGTACTCACAGGTAAAAGTAATTTACTTTAATTATTAGAATTATTTTCTATGCACAGGTGGTATACGTTTATGTTCTAATTCCCACTTGCTCCAGAAATAACCTTATTTTTTTCCTTGTATTATATACACAGATGCACTTAATACTTTCCAACGATGTTTTCCTCTTTCTTAATTTTAAATATTTCTTCAAACACAATTAATACAATGGAATAGGTGAATGATATAATTCTTATCTTAAAACATGTACAGTTTTATTGAAGTTGGATGATTCTAATTAATTTAGGAAGAAATATTCTAATAGCACAAGATTTAAGAAAGTTGATACTCAAGGAAAACTATGTATTTAAGGAAGAAAATAGAACAAAAAAGGCAGATGAACTTCACAGGGAAACTTTGTTAATATCAGAAAATCATTGTCTCCAAAACATTAGTAAACCATTCTGCTTTCCTGCTAGAAAAGAAAATGATTCCAGTGACAAATTTCTATTTCTTAAATAGAACAATGACAACTGCTCTAAGAAAAGAACAGCATGGATATTTATAATAATATGATCTGTGTGTGATTTATTTTTATAGCAATAACACATTGCTAATAATTATGTTTATGCCACACCTTGAGATGTGAAAATATTCTTTAAAGAATCTTTTTATTATCCTCAAAATTAAATCCTTCATTTAAGTCATTGTTGCCTATAGAAAGTAACTTATTTACATCATATAGCATGAGCTGATTAGGAACGGAAAAATATTGTACTCTAAAGTTTTAAATACACATAATTGTGTACAATTACATTCTGTGTTAAGATTAAAATGATTATAAATCTTTCACTTTACATAATTTCACTCCTCTCGGAAACCTTACATGTATGTATTTCATTAATATAATATGATTTAAAGTGCATATTTTTTTTGCCCAAGGCATAAATAGTTTGTACAATTTATGAATAAACTGTGTGCGGATGCAAAGATCCATCATGTATTATTTGTATTGACTCCTTGTAGTGCTTTAATTTCAAGGTAAAAATACCCTTAAGTCACATTTCTTGTCTTCACCTATTTTCTCTCTTTCTTGTCTTCAAAGTGTGTAATCTCTTCTCATAGGTAAAGAAGCTGAAATGATCATCTCTCTAATAAACCCAGAAATTTCAAATAAGACACTCTTGATATACCAATGGCAAAAAAAGTCACAAGGAATTTTTCATGTGGATGTCTTCAAAATCAGTAACAAGGACAAAAGTATGATCAGGTATATTTTCAGGAATATAATAGAACCGAAAATGTCAATAAAAAATCTGTTTCCTTGACCCTTCAAAATGACATTTCTGTTTGGGAAAAGAAAATACATTGAGTTTTCTTGCTGCTATCTATGTACTTCATATCCATGAAGGGTTTTGATGCTTACCTGATAGACAAGTAAATTAGGTTGCATATATTCATAGTAAATTGACAAAGCTACTTGATGACTATGCACTATCTAAAGGGTATTCTGATCTTATAATGATATAATTCAACAGATTGGGGAATATTTCCTTTTCTAAATAAAATATCATATGCTGATTAAATTTTCTATTATTATTATTATTATTATTTGGTACTGGGGATTAACCCAGAGGCATTTTACCACTGATCTATATGCCAGACATTCTTATTTTTTATTTTGAGACAATGTCTCACTAAGTTGCTTAGGGTCTTGCTAAATTACTGAGATTGGTCTTGAACTTGTGATCCCCCTGTTTCAACCCCCCAAGTCACCAGTATTACAGGCATTTGCCATGGTGCCTGGATTTCTTTAATTTTTTTTTTTAAGTTTTTATTTTATTTTATTTTATTTATTTATTTATTCATTTTTAATTATTGTATACAAATGGGATACATGTTGTTTCTCTATTTGTATATAGAGTCAAGGCATACCATTTGTGTAATCATACGTTTACATAGGGCAATGATGTTTGATTATTTTTTTTTTTAATGGATACTATATAGAGAAATTATCCACTTCTCTTTGAACAGGTTGTTATTAGAATAACTGATTCCACTACAATAGACCTTTACAAATTCCTTAAATGAAGATAGATTATATTTTTAAAAATTTTTATATTACAGCAGAAAAAAAGCAAATATTTGGTCAAGTTCCGAGAGATTATGTAATTACTAGTTTATAAACCTCATAACTCTGCATGGTCCCTGTTTTTCAAATTAATTGGTTTATTTATCATTATTATTATTAATTTGCTATTTATTGTTTTCTGTTCTGTTCTAAGTCCAAGGTAACCACATTGAACAAATAGCATCATTTGAAAAACCATGTGAAATGGTTTATGGTCTGTTTTTCACAATGGAAAGCAGCAGCAACAAGTCCAAAGGCAAAAAAAAGAAAGCCGGATATTTATTCCCTAATTTTCTTCCTGCTTTGTCATAGTTTCAAAAGTGGCCTTAACATATGCTACAGCTTCTCTCCATTGTTATATTTTCCATAGATACAACACACTTGGATGTAAATGTACTGAGGAATGCTTGTTAAAAATAAATTTTTAAAGTGTTGAAGGAAAAATAATGAAAGTATTATTTTAAATTCAGGAGAAGAAAAAACACAACTGCATCATTCTAATTCAAGGTAGGAAAGTCAGTATATTTATAAAACAAAGGAACAACATTTTGGTAGTTGTTTGATTGTTTATATATTCAGCATCTGTACCACAGTGATTAGCAGTATTTAGTCTAAGCCCTGGTTAGAAATATTGAATGTGCTCTGTCTTCAGTGTGCATTGATCACCTAGCAGTTGATGTCATCAAAGGTCCTGATTTTTGCCATGACACAGGCTGGATCAGAGGTCTTGATGCACCCTGCATTCAAAGGCTGAGATGAACAACTTGAAGTCACCTTACATTACTTTCACTTCACCCTATCAAGTTGTTAGTGACTGGCTTCTTTCATTTAGAATAACATTTGCAGGTTTCATTTGTATTATAGCATATATAAGTTTATATAGTTATCGATTCTTTGTTATAGTAAATAATATTACAATATATGAGCACATCACTGTCAGGGGCAGGCTCTGAGAGCCCCAGAGCCGCACAGTGGCCTGATCTCTAAGATGGCGCCTGACAGCTTGCCAGACATAGCTGCACTCATATACAAGTTTTAGGAAGTAACTCTGGTTGGCTGTTGTACATGAGGCAATCCTAGTATCTGCCTGGAGACTGTTCCTTGATAGGCTGACTTTCCTGGTAGTCTACTCTCTGATAGGCTGATGTTCTCAATATAAGTCTGAGACTTGCGGAATAAATTTCTTTTGGTTCCTGTGATCAAGAAGAGCATACGCTTTGTGATTGTCCCCGCGGGCAGTGGGCGATCATACATCACATTTTATTCATTCATTCTTCAGTTGCAATACATTTCAGTGGCTATCACTTTTTGATTATTTCAAATGATGTTTCTATGAGCATCTACGATCTTGTCTTTGTGTAGACATATTTCATTTCTCTTAAGTATATACCTCGAAGTAAAATTCTTGGAGCATATCTCTAGCATTTTGAGGAAATGCCAGGTTTCCACAGTGACTGGACCACTTTATAATCCTGTGAGCTGTGTTTCAAGATTAAACTTTTTCCTATATCCTCATCAACACTTGTTCTTAGCTATATTTTTTTCATTACAGTATAAAATGTGTTTTTATCCTTTCATTTTCTTAATTACTAATTTACTAAACACCCTTTCATATTTTTATTGATTATTTATAAGTCTGGAAAAATATATATTCAGGTACTTTTCCCTTTTCATTTGTCATTAAATAAAAATCATACATGTTTAAGGAATACAGCATGTTTTGAGACACACACACAAATAAATTGTGTCAAATAAATTGACATATCTATTTCTTCACATGGGTAACTTCATTTGTTGGGGAGAGGACACCTGAACTCTGGTTGCTAAACAAATTCTCAGTGCAAAATACTATTAGCTATAGTAATCCTGTTGCACATAAGGACTCTAGATTGATTAATCCTACATAACTGCAGCTTGCTAATGTTTGGCAGACATCTGTCCATTTCACCTGCTTCTCTTCCTTGATAACCACCATTCTCTCTGCTTCCACATATTCCAATTTTTTAGTATTCATAAACAAGTGAGATCAGACTATATTTTTGTTTCTTCGTATGATTCCTTTCACACAGTGTAATGTTTCCTTGGTTCATACATTTTGTCATAAATAATGGAATCTTATATTTTTAAGTCTGAATTATACCCCCACATGTATGTGTTTCATGTATGTGTTTATTTCTTTATGTATTCATCTCTTACTGGACATTTTAGATGATTTCCATATCTTGGCTATTGCAAAAATGTAGCAATAAATGGAGGATATGTTCAGGTCCTTTGTCCATTATTTAGTAAGTTTCTTTGGGCATGGAATTTTTTCCTATTAAGTTGTATGATTTCCTTGTGTATTTTGAATATTAAAACTTATCTGATACACGGTTTGCAAATATTTTCTTCCAAAATTTCCGCTGACTTTTAATTTTCTGATTGTTCCCTTTGCTGTGTATGCTCCGTAGAGGTTCTTGGTTTGATGTACTCACATGTTTTGTGTGGGGGTGTTTGTTTATTTTGCTTTTATTGTTTGAGTTTTCAATGACATATCCCAAATATTGCCAAGAACAAAGTGAACAAGCGCTTTCCCTGATGTTTTCCTCTAGGAGTTTTATAGATTCCGATCTTATGTTTAGGTCTTTTGTTAATTTTAGGTTGAATTTTATGTGTGGTATAAGATAAGGGTACATTTTCATTATGTTTTTCTTTTTTTTTTTTTTTTTTTTTCGTGGTGCTAGGGATTGAACCCAGGGCCTTGTGCATGCAAGGCAAGCCCACTACCAACTAAACTATATCCCCAGCCCTGGTTTGTTGGTTTTTTTGATAGATCATTTTTAGTGCAAAGAAACAAGTTATTTATATGTTGTTTGTGTGCCCTTTAACTTAACTGGGTTTGTTTATTAGTTGTCACCTTTTCCCAGACCCCATGAACTTTTTAGTGTTTTCTACAACTGAGATCATTCCGTTTGCAAATAGAGATAACTAATTTTTTTTTGCTTTGGATAAATTTTAAAAATAAAGTTTTCTGGATTGTTTTTATTACTTTTTTCTCATTTTTGATTGCTCTTGCTAGTTATATTCAATATTATGCTTCATAAAATGGACATTTTTATCTTCTGCCAAATCCTAGAGGAAAGGATTTAAGATTTTCCTCATTGACCAACAGGTTGTGATGGGCTGACAGATCTGGCTCCATGAGAATGTTATAGGCCAGACTCTAAGGAAAATGACTAAACAGACTCCATTTTGCTCTGAGACTCCATGTTATGTAGGAAATAAGTTTCTCCCATGGGAACACCCTGCCTCTGTGCCCATCATCAGTTACTTGGTGTGACATGTTTAATAATATGGCAACTCCTATGTAGTAACCAATGTACCATGTAAACGGTAATTGTGTGGATGTTAGCAACCATTCTAGGTAAGGGTCAGTTTGACCCACTTCCCCCTCTGTCGATGATCTCATGATGTTACTTTGTAATTTTGAATCATAGCAACAGACACTTATGATTGATGTGATTTTTGGTATAAAAACCCCTGTGGTCGGGGCTGTTCTCCCAATAACCATTTTTTGGGGCATTGTGTGAGATAGTCAGCTGGCCAGCTTAATAAAGACTCTCAAATTCAGACTTCTCAGTGGTGATCGGTCTGTTCTTAAGTTGCGCCCCATAACAAGGTGAGCTGTGGAATTTCATAAATGACTAGATGTTGAACTTTGTCAAGAATTTTTCTACATTTATCAAGATGGTCCTGTAATTTTTATCTTTATTCTGTTTGTGTGGTGGATCACATTGATTAATTTGTCTATGTTAGACTAATCTTGTAGTCCAGGGATAAATTCTACTTGTCATGATGTGTTTTTAAATTGGTTTGCATCTATGTTTATCAGAGATATTGGTATGCAGTTTTGTTTTGCTTTTCTTTTCTTATGATGTCTTTGTCTTTTGATGTCTTTGGTATCAAAATGATGTGGGCATTAGAAAATAAGTTTGGAAGTATATTCTTATCTGCTTATTTTTTATTGTTTTTATATTCACTAACATTTCAGTTTTGATCTTTATTATTTCCTTTTTTTCTGCTAACTTTGAGTTTAGTTTGCTCTGGTATTTTTCTAGTTCCTTGAAGTATAATGTTGTTTATTTGAGATCTTTCTTTTTAAAATTTAGTGTAGGTATATATCACCATAAAACTCCCTTTGAGTACTATTTTTGCTTAATTCCATAAGTTTTGGAGAGCTTCATTTTCATTTTTATTTAAATTTAAGATGAGAATAATTTTAGAATACTCTGGGGTTGGAAAGTCCTAAAATAGGCAGGAACTGCCTGAAACAGCTCAGGCTTTGTTACTGTCCCTTCTGGAGAAGGCTGTCCCTCAGTGCTTTAGCCCCTCATGTCACATTGCTGTTTAAAACCAGAGCTGGTGTTGCTCATCTTTGTGGCAAGCAGGGCACACACAGAGGAGTCTCTACCTACTGTAGGCAAATTTCCTGAGCCTTGGAAGAATGTCTTGCCATCAATCAAAGGCTGCTGTTGTCCCTTGCTGCCTATCTATAAATAATAAACCTGCTTCCTCTAATTTACTGTGTGTGAATGTTCTGGGTCACTAGCCTCAGACAAGTAGTAAAAGTAGTCCAAGGTGCAGGGGGGCTGAAATGCTCAGACGCTGGTTCTGGTAGTTGGCAAGGAGAAAATCATTGCTACCTCCCATGCAGGAGAATCCTCCCTTGGGTTGATAATCAGTGGACCTACTTTGCAATATTTAAAACTGTTTGAATTTGACACTGGTTTTAAGAAATAAGACAGACTACTATTTTTTTTTCTTTAAAAATGCTATAGGAATTATAAAGAAAACTTGTGTCAGAGCTTGGGCCATTAAGAAGTTCAATAAGAGAATAGTATTCTATGTGTGTAGGAATGAGGATTTATATAAGTGAAAATCCTTAAAATTAACGAAGCCTGCTGGAGGTATTTACTGACTACAGGATTATTGATAGCATTGGGAGATAATTCTTGAAGGACAAATTGATTTCAGATTGCTGAATGTTTGGGTTTTAAGTACTTGAGGGTCTTTTAAGAAGAAAACAGCTACACATTTTGCTGTTGCTATTGCTTTGTACCATTCTCTGAAATAGAGGAAATAGATATATAGGGAGATAGTGGATATTATGAACCATAAATGAAACAAGATATAAGACAGAGTCACAATTTAGGGGTCAGTCTGTTATCTAAGTTGAGTTGATAAGGATCAGAACCAGGGAAGTAACTGTGGGAATGGGAAAACAGGGTCCAGATGTGAGAAAAGTTATGCCTATTGGACTGTCAGATTTCAGAAGGGAAAGAGAAGCATCAAGAATATTCACAACTTTAGAAAATACAATGAAAACAAAAAAGAAAGAAAGAAGTTGATCCTGGGGACTTTGGATCGGCGAAATCTGTGCACAACTGTTTATTGCTTGAAGATAATATCCTGCACTACAAGAAGAGCTCAAATCTAAAGTAATAAGCAAAGAATGTGGTGCATTATATCAGAGATAATAAAACTGCATAGCCTCAAGTGTCTGCTCTGAAATTCCCTTCATAAAACATTAATTATATGAATGTGTCACATTAAACAGTTCTTGAGAAGAATTCTTATGTTCTACTCAGAAAGGAGGATTGATTTTTTTCTACTCCTGAACAGTGAAAATGCAGTTAAAATATTGCTTCTCAAGGACTTTACTTACATGTAAAAGGGATTATTTAATATTGGCTATCAATTCAGGTAACAATTATTGTCAGTGGGTAATCTGTTCTTAAGATGTATGAAACTGAATAGAAACTCTCTCTAGGTGGAATGTTTAATTATGAACAGTATAACTTAATTAAGTTCACCTAATATTTAGAGTCTCTGAAATTTTGAAGATGCTGGGAAATACATTCTCCTAATCAAGACACACGATTAATCACAATTGTTCAGTGTGGAAAAAATATTATAATTTTCCACATTCTGGAAGTTTACATTTGGCAGAATGTATTGGTGCTTGTAATATAGCTGAATTGGAGTTTATTAATTTTCATTACTAGAACTAATTATAGGCATATCTATTTATTATTTTCTTCATTAGGAAAACTTAGTATAGCTCATTAGTGAAATAATGACACATTGCTGTCAACAACTTATCAGTTGCTGCTTAACCTCATAAGCATTGAAGGTTTAAGCCTTCAGATTACTTTGATTATTGATATTTGTGGAGACAAAGCAATTAAAAATGCAATAACAGGACCTGCCTCATCCAGGTTTTCTGAGTCTTGAAATTTATATTTTTAGAAGCATTTTCTAAGAAAAAAGTGAACAAAGGTGTTTATAAAGATATAAATAAGCCAGGCACAGTGGTGCACACTTGTAATCCCATGTACTTGGGAGGCTGAGGCAGGAGGATCAAAGGTTAGAAGCAGCCTGGGTGAAATAGTGTAAACCTGTCTCAAAACACACTTTGAGAAAAGGACTGGGAATGCTATTTAGTGGTAGCATACTTGACTAGCACACAAGAGACTCTGAATTCCATCCCATTATTGCAAAAAATAATAAAAAAAGAAGATATAAATAAAAATTAGTATCTTGGAAAGAGACGATGTAAGTAAAGCCTAAAAATGAATTTGGCATGGTAATACTACCTCTAGAAAGGACCATAGTTACTATAGCACTTAAACAGTGAGACAAATAAATTTCAGTGAAGGAAAATGCCTTGTAATAAGTTGTACTAGAAAAACTAGATGAACTAGTAGCTTATTACATCTTAACAAAACTGGTGGCTAGAAAATGGTGAATCACAGTCCTTCGCTTTCTGTGTCATTGAGTAAGCTTATGAAATGCTAACCAAAATTAAAACCTGAGTTTGGCTAGAGTTTTAGCTCAGTGGCAGAGCACTTGCCTAGCACGTGTTAGGCACTGGGTTCCTTACTTAGCACCACATAAAAATAAACAAAATAAGGGCAAGCTGTCCATCTACAACTACAAAATTTTTTTTTTTTTTTTAAAAATCTGAGTTTGGTCAAAACAAGACTTTTGTTAATTAAAGAACACTTATTCATAGACTGAAAAGTAACTCAGGAGGAGATAACAGAGTTGCAAATGAAATATCTAATGAGGGTTGATACCTGGAATAAACAAACGATTCTACAAATCAACAATAAAAAGCAAATCTATTAAAAATTGAGCATAGAAATTATACAAACTTTGCTCCAAGGATATACAAGCAGTCAATAAACTGAGAAAATATTAACATCGAAACTATTTAGGAAAATTCAAATAGAAACCACAATGAGAAACCACATTTCACCCATTAAGAGAAGTGTTATTCTGTTACTCTGAAGCATCATCAAAAAATGAGAAATATATGATAACCTGTCAAATCTAGTTACCCATGTAGGCTCAGGAAAGAATGCTCCTATCTTAGGTTTTATGCTTTAGAAGACATAGTGTTATGGAAAATACTGAACATACATATCATCCACACTCACCCAGAGAACATTAATGGCGTCTCTCACACTAGGCATTCAGAATCTTACATAAGTACAATGCTACTGGGAAACTTTAAATTCCTATTTTTATAACCAACATCATTAAGGCTCCCAGGGAATTCTTCATATTAATTTTCCTGTGATCTTGAAACAAAAAGAAACAAGTTCTAAATATCCTAAAGTTTTGTGAACCTAACAAGGGAGAATACTGAATTGCTATGTGCATCCATCAGACTCAGTTAATGAAATGCATTCCTGAATATGGAGTTTCACATACTAATATGTCATGTATCAACATTTATACCAATGTGTGCACCAATCCATGGTTTCTAAAGTACTCACAGATTGGTTTAGTATTTTAATAAATTATCTAGGTTGGAAAATGATTAACCATGATTGTGAGAAAGTGTTTCAAAATTAACTACACATTATTTCTATTAAATCAAAACATAATTAAAACAAAATAGATTTATAAAATCAGAAACAAAATTCTCAAAGTTTTAATATAATGTTTTAAATGTCATGTTTGATTTAAAATGTTTATAAATAATCATAATTTGCATTTTACCTATGAATTCTACACATAATTCTGAATATTTTTAAAGAATTATGCTATTTTGAAGAATTTTTGCCATATAGCTTTTTTATAGAAATTTTCAGTTTCTACATTTACTTTATTATTTTTAATAAAATTGTATTCAAATTTTGTACACTTAAAAATCAATTACACATTTAAAACTGTATCATTACTATAATGAAATATGTAAAAATTATGATTAAACAACTGTTAAGTTTATTAATATGTAGGCAACAAAACAAAATTTTTGGAATGAATAAGCAAAAATTTATTGTGTGTGTCTTTATTTTGTTATTAATACAAACATTGTTAGTATATCAACAGTCAGTCCAAACATATGCAATATTTATTTGGTTTGCATCATCTGATAATTTGCAGACTTTCAGTTTTATGAAATCAGTTTCAATCATATTTGACCATTTTGTTCTAATGAAGGCATATTTATCAGAATTTGAGTAAAGAACATATTTTAATAATTTATTAACACTATTTATGTGTGGAAATTTCTTAGATGCATGTTGATCTCAACTCATACTGTTGCACAGGACAAGAAATGTTTGGGATATACCTGGTTATCTTTCTAACGATTAGTGGATCCCAAACAATTCAATGGGAGTCTACTGACTTGTGATTCCAAATAGAAGAGAGCAGTGCTTTGTACATTATCTAGAGGGAAAAAATAATTTACATGGGAAATAGATCTCTAGAAAGATGCAAATAAATGAAGACAAAGAGTTTTAGTTTTGAAGAGTGAAAAGCTGGAAGAGTATAACAGGGATATATGATGTAAAAGAAGAGATTATATCTCCCCACTTCTATATAGATTCTACCCAGAGTTTCTAAAATATGCAGTGATATAATTAGAAGTATTGAGCGTATGATGTAGGGTAATTCTGGACACTTCTTTCTAAGAATGGAGTCATGACTCAAATTTTATTTTGACTAAAATCTTTACTCTTTCTACTATTTAATTTTTATTCTCAAGCAATTACTTTCAATGAAGAAATAGTTTAGCCATAAAATAGTTATCAATATTCTTTATTATTTTTTTCTCATGTTCAATAGTGTAGGTCAAAGAAAATGCTTTAAATATTTGACCAAAGAGAACTTTTTACTTAATCTAACTAATATGATTATATTAAAACTTAATTCCATAGTTTACATCAGAATTAGCTAATATTTATAATTACCAATGGGGTATAGATGGTGGAAGCAATAATCTAGAGGCATGATTTTAAAAATATTTAACATGTATGGAATTCATCTCAAAATTACCCATGAACAATTTCAAGAAAACCAAATCCGTGTTGTCACCTTTGCAAAAATTGTGATGTATTTCAAGTATCAAGCAAGTAGCCTTCACATAAAAAAAATTTTATCTAAATATCTGCAAAGATTATAAAAAGTTGTCAGTTCACTTGATATTTGGATAAATAAAATAATAGAATAATAGAGTTCTAGATACAGTTTTATTTTATTGTGATAACATAAAAATAATGTCACTTGCTTGCTTTTGATGAAATTATAAATACCAGGTGTTTCCAAATTATTGAAAAGTAAAACTTCACCTTTTATCCCTTAGAAAGATTTTCTTGCTATTAATCTCTCAGGGAAGACTTTGATATATTCTACTGAATCAGGCTTTATTTTTCTTGATAACCTATTTTTGCTTTTAGAAGGCAAAAGTCAATGCTTTGTAAGGTATGAAATACAAATAAATAAATAGAATAACAGAGAGCATTATGTTTCCACATGAACTTTAACTGACTTCAAGAGACTTCAATAAAAATAGATTTTTGTAAATAACTTTATTTTTCAATTCAATATACAAATCACTGAGTCTGCTTTCTTAAGGAATACTTTTTAGAAACAATAAATATTTATAGAAATCTCATAGATTTCTTGAAGAGAAACAATCTATTTGATTAATACTTCCTAGGCAATTAAAAACATTTTAATCTCATCTTATTTTAACAATAGCATGTTTAACAATAACTTTTCCAAGGGCAACCCTTGCTATGAATGATCTAGGATGAATTCATTTGCATGTAAATATAGTTACAAATTTTAAAAATCTATACAAATTTATAAAAAGTTAGTGAATTAGATTTAAACTAAAAACCTGTAATTTTGAAAATATATTCTAAATATAATATATATGACAATGAATAGTATGTTTGTTTCCTATTCCATTTGATTTTCTGAGTCAAATATATAATTTAACATTTTACAGTGTGTTACAATCAAGAAATCACATCTGCAGGGATTATTCACATTTTAGAAATAGTATGTTTCCAATGATACTGACGAAAGAATTGAAGTTTGAACACATTAAAATACCTGTCAGAGTCAAGAAGTGACATTAAGAATGTAATAATACTTCAAAACATATATTCTTATAATCAGGAAATAGCAATTTTCTATTTAGGGCATGACAAAAATGACATCCAGGAATTTGTATCAATATCTCAGAACTCATGGCTTAAAAGCCATGCAGCATACAAGACTGCCGCATCTATTTCCTACCACTCCGACACTTGACACAGTTCTGTTGAAAGATCATCCTCCTTCTTGGGGACCATAGGTGTGGCATGTCTCTGTGTGCAGTTGCTTTTAATACTAATAATCACTATATCCTTAAGTTCAGATTATAGAGAATACTGGGGAGATTTCATGGTGCTGGGACACAAAATAACATACAATAAAGTTTAATATTAACACTTAGATGAAATCATAAATAAGCAATTATGATTTGCTCAAATTTGTAAGGAGCCTGTGATTTCTTTAGTATACAAATTCTCTAAAAGTTATGTATAGGTATATGAGAGTGTATTCCTCTGAACTTTGAGGTGGTGTTTGGTCTTCAATGCTTTCTTAGTGTTTATGAGTAAGTTTAAGGATATTTTTCCCACTTAATAAAAAATAAATAGGTTAATCGTAAGTACAATTTGTATTCTGCCTATGTCTAGTTCTTTAAAGATCAAAATAGAGTTTTAGTCTGCCATTGAGTACATGAAATAGAATAAATATTAAATATAAGCTGATTCCTCTATTCTCTGTTAGTAATAACAAAAACTCTCCACTCTTAATAACTACCTTTAGAATTCTTGGAAAGGATAATTTCTATAGAAATTAAATGACGTGTTCTTTCAGGGAAATTAAAACTAAAGGGAGCCATGGTGCCCTCTACCTTGCTGGGAACTGTTTTTTTTTTTTTTTTTTTTAAGCTGTCATACAGTAAGAACATTTTTCTTGAATAAGATCATTAATTATACTCTTGAAGAATTTTTACTTAACTTTTTTTGTATTAACCATGAAATGATGTAATCAATACCAAAGAAAAAACAGACAAAAAGATTCTGTGAACAATAAAGATTCAGATTCAGCCTCAGAACACTTCGTGTCTGTCTGCTGTTTCTCCACCGTACTGACGCCTCCCTTTCACCTAGGACCCCCGACCACTGCTTGGACTGGACCCCAGCACAAGACCACATATTATTTTTCTCATCTGCAAAATAAGAGTGTGTTTCACAAGGGATTATTTTGATAGTTAAGAGGGACAGAGTATTATTGAGATTGTATTTTATATATATCAATAATACCCATCACAAAATGATGTGAAGCTAGTATTATTATTCCCATATGGAATTTTAAAGGTAGAAAGTATAATTAATTTTGTCAAGATGTTATAGTAAACTTTTATCCGATTAATTTCAAATATGCTATAGTCCTCACTATGATCCTCTCAAATAATGTAAATATATATATATATATATGCTGACATTGTGGATGTACCAATCAATATTTGGATACTTTTTGTCTTTTAAGATATATTCTAAGTTGCACTTATTTATCTTTGCACAACATGCTTCTTATATCAATATTTTAAATGATATTCACAAACATCGGGAATAGATGAGATTCGTGTAAGTGCAAAGTGAGGCTTCATACCCTCTAGAAATTTCCCCAAATTTTGTCATCAAACTACTTTATTCTTTTTTTATAGTTAATGTATAACTTCTTTAAAGGAGACTAAGATCTCACTCTGCAATTTTAAGCAGCATAAATTAATGTTCCACATTTTAATGAGCAGTTTTTTGTTCCTTGTTATATTAGTAAAGTTTTCATCATTGTGACCGAAATACCTCACCAGAAAAATTTAGATGGGGCAAATTTTATTTTGGCTCATGATTTCAGGGATTCAGTACATGCCCAACCAGTTTCAATATTTCATGTTTATGGTGATGCAAAAGGACATGGTAGAGGAGAACTACTTAGGTCACAGTGGCTGAGAAACAAAGAGAAAAAGAGAGGAGACAGGGGACAACATATAATCCCCAAGGGCACACTACCAGTGACTCAGTTCCTCCATCCATATCTCACCAGGCTATAGTTTTCACCCAGTTAGTTCAAATTGGAATGGACTGATTAGACTACAGCTCTCATATTCCAATCATTTCACCTCTGAATATTCCTGCATTGACCCAGGAGTTTTAGAGGAACACCTCATAACCAAACCATAATATACTGCCTGTGGTCCCAAAGAGTTCACATCAATCTCACAAAGCAAAAGGCATATATTTAGCTCATCTCGAAGAGTTCCAGTATTGTTAAAAAGTTCATGTCTAAAGTCTCGGCTAAGGCTCAAATCAAATGCTTGCCTGTGACCCCCTTTAAATATGAAAAGTCAGCCATCTCTTTGTTTCCTGTTAGGCATGAGCATGGTGAGGCAACAATTGTAGCTTCAGCATCTTCTTCTTTCATTGTGTAAATATTTCTACTGTAAAGATGGTCAAATTACTTGAATTCCAGAGGACTTCCTGTACAAGTGTGGCAAGTATCAGTCACAAAGTGATTCAGTACATCAAGCCTAAGTGCAGATCCAAGAAGATGCTGGTTATTAGGAAATGACAACATTTTGAGCTAGGAGGAGATAAGGAGACAGAAGGCCATGGGTCTGGTACTAAACTTATTTTTTTAGGGAAAAATATTGAAACTAGAGAAAAATTACCTGTAGGAAAATAAACACGATGTTATATCACTCCCAAAAATCAGAAGCAAGTTACATATATAAAATAAACAATGGAATTGAGTAAACATTCTCATTCCAAAAGGAAGAAGTAGGAGCATGTCAAGAAGGGAAAGGACCAAAACAAGATGGAAAATCAGCTGGGTAAATAAGTCTTATAGCTCTATATCTGGCACATGGGGCACATGGTAGAAAGAGCTTGAGCAGCCCTGTCCTTTCAGCTTATCTACTGAAGCACCCATTACCTCTCTCTTGTCCTGGTTCTCCCCTCAGCCAAAAGGTTTCCTCAGAAGAAGTCACATTACTAGCATCTCCCAATCCATGAGGACTCCAGGGAAGCTTTGGCTTTCTTCTCACAGACTCAATGCATCTTTCTTTCAGAGGAAACAGGTAGGTATTCTGACGCTGCTACATTTTGCCTGTTCTCCAAAGTCTTTCTTTGGAATCTTAGAAGAAACTTCCACAACCTGCTAACACCAGTATCCTGCATTTCTATAGAACCAGCATTCATGGATAGTGCCAAAGTCTGCCTCAAGCTTGAACAGTAGCTGAGTCCTCAGAACTGTGGCTGTTGCAGTAGCCACTGGGTACTTGGGTAGCTGAGCACAGTGAAACAACCTCTTTGGAACTCCTGTGAGAGAGTGTTATGGCAAGATTGCAACAAATCAAGGAGTCAATCTTGAAGCAGGAAATGGAACATTTATTCTCCAGCTGACAGGACAGAGGGCCAGTTGCATGTCTTCATCCTGTGACCCCCTCTAGGGGTTAGAGTACACCTTTTATACCATAAATAAAGCATGAGAGCATATTAGTCATAAGTGGCTGTTGCTATGATTCAAAACTATAAACAAAAATCATGAGATCTGAAATCCTAAACAGAAGCAGAAGTGGGTCAAAATGACCCTAGTCAAGTACAAGTTAAAGAATGGTTACAAAGTTCTAGACAAACATTAACATTCTGTTAATTAACATTACTGTTAGGGTGCGGTTAGGGTACACTGCCAAAGAAAAATGGGAATCAAAAAGAGAACAATTTTACATCATATGAGAATTGCCATTTTGTGTTGCCAAACATGCAACTGTTGATGGGTAAGAGGAGGGATATTCCCACAGGAGAAGCATTTCTTACATGACATGGAGTCTGATTGGTTATTGCCCATATAGCCTGTCCATAACAAAAGGAGCACTCCTGCAGTCTCTCCTCAAAGGAATTGTTACTTTATACCCTTAAGTCTGGGATGGGTATGGTCTTTCCAATTTCTGAGATGCCCTTATGATATTTTTCCTATCATCCTTGTGCAAAATACTGAACTTCTCTTTAGCAGTAGTAATCGCTTCAAAAGTACAAAGTCCTTGACCCCAATTTTACATGCACTTTTCTGGCTATGTTGCAAGCATTTAAAATCCTTCAGTTTTACTTTCTCTTCCTGATTTTTACAATAAGCCTAGCTAAAAACTGCTAGCAATATTTATGCCAATGCCTACATTCTGTGCCGCCTTAAAATTGGCTCAATTAACACATCACTTTAAATTTTTCCTCACTCCCAAATATCAGGAGATGCAGAAAATATAAACGAGTTCTTTGCCAGAGTATGCCATGAATGTTCTCTAGTCCAATTCCCAACAGAATCCTCGTTCTTCTCTAAAAATCCCATGAGCACAGTCTTTACTGTCTACCTTCTTATTTATATTCTAATCTCCCACCAGAATCACTCACTGAAGTCCACTTACAATATTCGAAAGCTTCTTAATATTACACCTCCAAACTTTTCTGAACCCCTCACAAACCTGTTCCAAATGCTTCTTATCCACATGGTCAAGTCAGTCACGGCAGTGACACAATTTATCAGTTTCAATTTCTGTATTAGTAAGCTTTTCATAGATTTGACCAAAACACATGATCAGAACACATCAAAGGAAGAAAAGCTCATATTGACTCAGAGTTTCAGTGCATATGGAGTCAGTTCCATTGCCCCGGACCAAACGTGAGGCAGAATATCATAGCAGAAGGGTATAGTGGAAGAAAACACTCAGGCCATGGTGATAAAAAAAAAACGTAGAGAGGTGGAGAGAGGAAGAGGAAGAGAAAGGTGCCAGTGAACAATCCCCACAGGAACATTCCCAGGGATCCACCTCCTCTAGCCATGCTTAACCTGTCTACAGCAAGCATCCAGTTAGCCAGTTCAAACTAGGATGGGTTGAATAGGTTACAGTTCAAATATCTAACCAGTTCACCTTTGAATATTGCTCTGTTTACCCAAGAACTTTTTGGGGACAGCTCATATCCAAATCATAGCACTTGGGATCAGTATCTCCAAATCTGATATTGCATCCAATGTGCCTATGCCTGTGCTTCTGCGGTAAGAATTGTGAATCTCTGAGTTGCAGAGCTATAAAATCAGAGCTCTAAAGCTCAGAGAAAGGAAGAAACTATATAGAAGTACCAGGACAGGACTCGCCAGTAGATTAAAATCATCTCTGCCATTATATAATTTAAAACATTTTAAAGATATATTTGAAATTATAGCTTATTCCTTGTTACCAGATGACATTTTGTAAATGCTGAAGAGTTAGCATCTAGCCTTTTCATACTAATGTAGAGCCAAGTCAACCCAAGAGTCAATCTCTAAGGAAATAAGAAAAGTTAAATAATTTTACATTTCAATATATTGAAATATTCACCATCATATACAAAGGTTTCAAATTTCTAGAGTATTTTATGCAGATTAATAATGTTGGCTGGATATTTATTCATAAGGTAAAAATTGGCACAATTGTATAGTGAACATCAAGTAATCCCATGTTTTAAAATGCCCTGTCAGAAACAAAAGTATGAACAGATTTGTGAAAAATCTCTGCTACAGAAATTTATTATGAACTTTTCATAATTTAGAAAACAATTGTGCAATGTTTCTATATATTGAACAAAGGGCTTATAATAATTTGAGAAACAGTTATTTTACAAAGTCAATGGAAAATTTTAAGAATCTGTGAAAACTCTGGACATTAAAGTAGAAGCTATGGTTTTCCCCTCAAAAAACTTTATGTAATAAAAAATGATTCCAGTAGTCTTTGAAGCTAAGTGACTACTCTCTAGTCAACTTTTCCAACTCTCTGGGGTAGAAGTGCTCTTCTGAGTGGATTTAGCATCCACTGAACATCAATAGATCTCATCTCTCAGTTCTGGAGAATGGAAGTTATACTAGATGAAAAATTCACTAAAGTCTCTCTCAAGAATAGACTTGAGCTGATAAACTTAAAGATCAGCAAACTGGAAGATAGATTGATCAAGACTATGCAATATGAAATAACAGAAAAAAAAATTAAAAGAATGAAGTAAACTGAACCGAACCTAAGAAAAATGTGAGTCAAAATTATGGGTATCAACACATTCACAATTTAAATACCATAAGGGAAGAACAAACATGCAGACTAAATATTTGAATAAATAATGGCTGGAAACGCACCCTCTTTGGAAAAAAATTATATAATTCAGAATAGTAAAAAATCAAAATAGGGCAAACAAATTCAGCTTAATGGCATAGTCCAATGTTGAATGTTACAGGTAAAGATATCTTTGAAAGCAGGAAAATAATAATTGCCATGTAAAATTTTAAGCAATATTAATACCTACTTATCAGAAACAATGGAGGTTAGAAAACAATGTAATAACCTAGTCAAGGAGCTAAAAGAAAAAACTGACAATGTAGAATCCCATATCAAGCAAAACTCTCTTTCAAAAATTAAGGTATGCGTTCCTGGATTTCCAAACTACTAGAAGGCTGAAGCAGAAGAGTGCCAAGTTGAGGACAACCTGGGGAACCAAGCAAGACCTTGATTCAAAATAAAATTTAAAAAGGACTAGGGATGCAGCTCAGTAGTAGAACACTTACCTGGCACTCTTAAGGTCCTGGGTTCATTTCCAAGCAGTACAAAATAAATAAGTATATCAATTAATGAACTAATCTAAGTTAAACATATTACCAAGAAAATCAGTCAAATACTATATTGATAAAATAAAAGATAAAGAAAGTCCATTGGACTGAAAGTGACAATAATCAAAATACATACTCATGCTAGACCTGGTGACTCACATCCGTAATCTCATTCAATCCTGAGGCTGAGGGAGGAGGATTACAAATTCAAGTCCAGTTCAAGACAATTTAGCAAGAACTTGCCTCTCTCTCTCTCTCTCTCTCTCTCTCTCTCTCTCTCTCTCTCTCTCTCTCTCTCTCTCTCTCTCTCTTTCTCACACACACACACACACACACACACATACACACACACACACACACATCCAGTAAAGTCAATTATCTAGCTAAGTATGAGAGTATAGTTATATATTTCTTCTTCTTTCTTATTCCAACTAAATTAAAAGATATTACATAAGAGTAATACAATTGCATTTTGTATACAGATGACAAATAATATCATACAGTAACTCAAATCCGCATATGTAAAATGAACTTTATCACAAATCGTAAATAAGTTAATATAACACATTATGCACACTTAGCTTTCTTCTTTCCTTCTTGCAAGTAAGAACAAGGCATGCAAGTTTATATAAACTGGTGATTATAAAAGATTACAGATACAGTAATGTGTTGTAAGATTTGTAACATATATGTAATATCACAATAATAAGACATGAAAGAGAAAATAGAATGGAATACTGTAGGAGCATTTTTTCTACAACTTATAAAACTCTTCTCCATAATTGCTGAACTACTTTATATCACCAACAACATGTGTGTTCTCTACATCCTGGTCAGCATTTTTATAATAGTCATTCTACCTGGGGTGAGGTGCTCTTTGCACTTTTGATTGGCATTTGCCTTACTGCTAATGATATTGAGCATATTTTCATAGTTTTTGGCTATTTGCATTTCTTCTTCTGAAAAAACATATATTCAGATTACTTGTTCACTTGTAATTGGATTTTTCATTGTTCTTAACTTTTTTGAGCTTAATATATATTCTGGATATTAATGCCTTGTCAGGTAAATATCTGGAAAATATTTTCTCCCATTCTATAAGTTATCTCCACTCTGAGGATTATTTCAACCTAATTATCTGTTTTGTTTTGTTTTTTTCTTTTTGCTGCCTTTGCTTTGGGGATTATATATTTAAAACAAATTCCTATACCAATATCTTGATGTGTTTTCTTGTAATAGTTTCATAGTCTGAGATCTTACATTTAGGTATTTGGTTTATTTTGAGTTAATTTTTGTATAGGTAAAGAGAAATGGTCAACATAAAATCTTTTGCCTATGGATATCCAGTTTTATCAGCATAATTTATTGAAGAAGTTGTTCTTTCTTCAATGCATGGTTTTGGTTACACTGTTGGGAAAGTTAACTGTTAACTGTGGGTGGATTAGAAGATATAATGTGGTTATGATAGTTAAATTAGTCAAATTTTTCTACAGGTTCAACATAACCCATATCAAAAGCCCAACTTCCATTTTTGTAGAAATTGACAATCTTCTCCTAAAATTCAGATGGAATCTCAGTTAACTCTGGATACCCAGCACAGTTTTGAAGAACAAAGTTGATGGAATCTCAATTCCTTACTTCAAATCTTACCACAATTCGATTTTTTTTAAAAGGAAGATATATTATGATATAAAAATAGACACGTACGTGACTTAAAGAGAATTGAGACTCTAAAAACAGACCTTATATTTATGAGTCCATTGGTTTTTGATAAAGATGTCAGAATATTCAGCAGAGAAAGGAACAACTTTTTTTTTTTTAAGTGTTGGGACAGGTATATCCCTATGTGCAAAAAGAGTGATATGGACTGCTGTTTCATATTTTTTTTTTAAAAAAATGGAACAAGGACCTAAATGTTATAACTACAACTATAAATTTCTTAGAAAAAACATGAAATATTCTTCCCCACCTTGCATTGGACAATGGTTCTTTAGATGTATAGCAAAAGCAAAATTGATAAAACAAAAATATATATAAATATACTTCAAAGTTAAAGATTTTTGTGTTGCAAAGTATATGATCAAGAAAATTAAAGGAACCAGGTACAGTAGTGTTTACATGTAGTCCCAGTTACTCATTAGCCTAATGTGGGGAGTTACTTGAGCCCAGGAGTTTGAGTCCAACCTGAAAAAAGTAGCAAGATCCCCATCTCAAAAAATCATAATAAAATAAAATTAAAAAGAAAGAAATAAATTTTTAAAAAGAGAAATGAAAGGACAACTCAATTAAAGAGAAAATATTTGCAATTCATAAGAGTAATATAGGATTTGTATCTAGAATATATTTTAAAAATTCTTAAAACAAAAAGAAAAAGAAAAATAGCCTAAGAATTTGGTAAAATATTTGAATAAACACTTCTTCAAAGAAAATAAATGAATGGGGGTATAATTTGGTGCTATAAATGGTGCTATAGTCAAAAACTGTGAGTAAAAATAAACCTTTTTCCTTTTACAGTAGATTATCTTAGTTTTTTTTTGTTGTTGTTGTTGTTGTTAATAGTAATAGGAAAGTAACTACCACAAATAGATAATAAGTACCTAAAATACGTCATTGTATTTTTCCACTAAGGAAAAGCAAATCAAAACCACAATAAGATGCCACATACCACTTTCAAAAATGGCTATATTAAAGCAATACAGAAAGTAGCAAATGTTGATGAGGATGTGGGGAAGTTCTTACTCTCTTACAGTGAGAATTATAGTGCATGTATCTAATAGTGCAGTTATTTTGCATAACAGTTAAGCAGTTCCTCAAAATATTGAGCAGTCATCATATGGTCCAAAAAATCCACTTCTTGATATATTTCCGAAAGAAATTAAAACCTGTGTCCACATGACTTGTGCATGAATAGCCATATCATTACCCATAATAGCATACATCAAACCACACAAATATCCATCTCTTGACAAGTGAATAAACAGAATTCAATATATTCATACAATGAATTTCTTTTTGCCAATGAGAAAGAAAGACTGATTCACAATATAACAGGGATGAAATTCAAAAAATGTTGCAAAAAGCTGCACTACATGTAAGAGCCAGTCATAATAGGCCAAATAGTGCATGCTTTGAATTAGAAAGAAATGCCCCTGGCTGGCAAATTTATAGTGATAAAAAGTTGATTAATGGTTTCTTGAGGTTGAAGGGGCAGTTGAAAGGGAGATTGGGGAATGACTCCTAGTGACCAAGGGCTTTTAAAGGGAAATGAAGAAAATGCTGTTAAATAAGATTGTAACGATGATTACCCCTGCAATGAAAGTAGAATTGCACAGTTAAAACAAATGAATTTTTGATGTGCATATTATATCTCATGATAATATAATATTCTGTATATTAAGAACTTTAAAATCATTTCCATAAAATTAAAAAAAATGTTACAATTCAAATAGAGCACACAATGAGGACAAAATAGAGGTTTCAAAGAAAGGGTTCTAAAAGGGGCCATTCAGCTGGGCCTATTTGTTACTACAAAAGAGGAAATTGGTGTAATCAGTAGAGCAGTGATTTATAATAGATCAATTAAGTGAAATGCTATGTACAAAAGAGTAGGACAAAATATTCAAATGTAACACTATTTGCTTGACTGATGTGATTTACAATACACATCCACAACAGCAAACCTACTTAGAGAAATTATTTGTATAATATTGTGACCACATGCATATCATGTTATATGGGAAATATTTTGCATTTTGATATATAAGAAAAGGCTTACAGAAACACATGTATATATTTTTATGTTTGTAGTCAAATTTTTCAAAGCTAATACATCATTTTAAGGACTCTAGTTTTCTGATTTCTGAAAGTTTAAATGTCAACTTTAAAGATAATATTCACCAATATTTTTAAAGTGAAAGACTAAATATAGTTCTTGTTGTAAACTTGAGATTAGGGGAAAATATTGGCATAGTAAAATTATACTGATTTCAACTACAATAGGATTTTAACTTGTATATCTTGTGAAAACCAAAAAAAAAATAATGACTTGAGAATAACACATTTTACTAACAAAATCATCCAATTTCAAGATCAATATTCCATCCAAATGCTAATATGCTTATGTGATAAGCATATTTTCTGTATTTTTCATCTCATGAACTTTGCCTATTATTGTTATGTCTATGACTAATTTATA
Organism: Sciurus carolinensis; assembly: GCF_902686445.1. NCBI lineage: Eukaryota > Metazoa > Chordata > Mammalia > Rodentia > Sciuridae > Sciurus > Sciurus carolinensis. Next base: position 97,818,394 of record NC_062224.1, read on the forward strand.
TGCAAAAGAAATTTTCCAGATACAATCAAGATTACTAATCACCTGGATTTAAAATAGGGTCATCATCTTGGATCAACCAGGTAGACAAAATGTCTTAAAGCAGAGGAAGGGGTAAGAATGATCCGTAAAAGGAGTGATTGGAGGTACTTTGCTTAGCTTGAAGATGGTAAAGACAGTGTAGAAAGAAGGGCAAGTGGCTTACAGGAACAGAGCACAACCCTAGGAAACAGTCAGCAGTGAAAGGGAGACTAATCCAGGGAGAGTTTGGGACTAAAATTCAGACAATGTCCTGAATTAATTTAGAAATAAATTCTTCTTTTGAGACCAAAAGTGAGAGCTCAGTCCAACACTGAGACTTTGGTCTTGAGAGATTGTAAGTAAATAATTCAGACATGCCATACTGGACTTATGACTTACAGAACTAGGAGATAGTAAATGGTGCTATTTTTCATGTATTAAATTTGTAGTAATTTGTTAAACTGAAATAGACAGCTAATATACCTAGGTTAGTAAGATTTAAATTTTAGAATGAATTTTACATGAAGATCAGCGCTACATTAATAACTATGTTACTTATCTACTCATTTAAAATTAATCTAAGAAAAGTACCCACTTAAGTTACATTCATTTGTTTCCTTATGTATTATTTTTATTCCTACATTTTTTTTTTGTACCAGGGATTGAACTCAGGGGCACTTGAACACTGAGCTACATCCCCAGCCCTATTTTGTATTTTATTTAGAGACAGGGTCTCTCTGAGTTGCTTAGTGCCTCACTTTTGCTGAGGCTGGCTTTGAACTTGTGATCCTCCTGTCTCAGCCTCCTGAACTGCTGAGACCACAGGAGTGCACCACTGCACCTGGCTACTACCACATCTTAATCCATATGATTCCCCATAAGCACAGCAATGACATTCTTCACAGAACTAGGAAAAAAAAAATCTTAATATTCATATGGAAGCAAATAACTTTCAATAGCCAATGAAATCTTGAGCAAAAAGAGCAAAACTGGAGTCATCACAATACTCAATGGCAAAACATTCTACAGACACATAGGAACAAAAACTGCTTGGTTTTTATATAAAAACAAACACAGACCAATAGAATAGAGCAGAGAACCCAGAAATAAATGCACACATCCATAGACAACTAAATCTTGGAAAAGGTATCAAAATAAGCATTGGAGAAAGGACCACCTCCTCAACAAATGGTGCTGGGAAGACTGGATAGCCACATGCAGAAGATTAAAACTTGACCCCACTTCTCATCTTGTACAAAAAACGAAGGAACAAAACATCAAAACGGACCAAAGCCCTTAATGTAAGACTTGACACTCTGAAAGTACTGGAAACCAACACAGGGGTACACTTCAAGATATTGGTATAAGCAATGATTTTCTGTTCAGAAGCCCAAAATACAAGAAACAAAAGCAAAAAAAAAAAAAAATTGTTTTATTAAATGAAAAAACTTTTCAACAGCAAAGGAACCAATCACTAATGCAAAGACACAACCTACAGAAGGGGAGAAAATATTTGTGAACTATTCATATGAAAGAGGGCTAATATCCAGAATAATATAAAGAACAGAAATTTTAAATTAGAAAAAAATAATCAATACCTTTGAAAACACAATTGGTATAATACCATGTGATATTTTGACAATAATCTGTATCCCTCCACCTGTTAAGTCTCACTTTACTTTTATTGCATGTGGACCTCTATAATTAGTTCATAAGGTATCTGAAAATTCTTATACCTAAGTCTAATCACTGCAGAAAATGGTGTACAAATGAATTAGTTACAATAATGTGAACAGACAGATGTGCTCCCCATCCAGGTTAATAGAGAAATTGTCTCAGATAAGCCTTGAACCTTTACATAGACACACAAAGCACTGGATTGTAATTGTTAATCTCTATTCTATAAAAAAAAAAACTCTGAAATTCTTCTGTTAAGATTAAAATCTGGTACAACTCTGTGTTACCACTGTTTAGCGTAACAAGTGGCATTTATCATTACTATATGCCATTACTATATATATATAGATAGATAGATAGATAGATAGATAGATAGATCATTACTATTTTAAAAAAATAATGCAACATTTTCCAAGGGGAGCTAAACAGTGAAGATATTTTACCTCATATGTAACATAGTCAACAATTACAATATCTATATGACATCATATACAATATAATTAAAAACAGAATAAATGATGAAGTCAAACATAGATTCATAATTTGATGGTAAAATAAGTGCTCAAGCACTAGACACGCATCCCTATAATATCAGCAACTTGGGAGACTGAGGCAGGAGGATTGTAAGTTTGAGGTCAATCTTAGTAACTGAGTAACTTAACTCTAAATAAATAGATAAATAGGTCTGGGGATATAGCTCAACATTAAAATGCCCTTCGATTTGCTTCCCAGTACCAAAATAATTAAATAAATATGTCCAAGCTTGCTTCTAGATCACAAGTAACTAATGTTATGTGTGAAATTTCATTCTCTGAGACTATTCAATTATCTGCATCACCCGTCGCTTCCCTTGGATCTATAGCTTCAACATTTCTAGAATTTGGCATTCTTTCAGCTAAGAGTAATATATAATATTCCATAACATATATGGATTAAATGAGAAATATGATAAATTAAATGCAGTGTAATTGCAAACCACTATCCCCTAGAAGAGATAATATTCATATAAATGGCTTTGATGCATTTTTGTGCAAACATATTTTATCAAATGCACGTAATTTCCTAATGTAAATATACTGATTTTTAAATCCAGTACTTAATAATATTCATGGACATGGACTAAATGAATGCAGCCCTTATGGTTAATGATCCTAAATGAATAGTCTATATAATCAGAGAAGTCTGTTTTGGTTTGTACCTTACTTTTTCAGAGAAAGTAAGGGAAGTGGAAAGAGGTTATTACATGAGAATAAACTTTCACATCTTTGGAAAACAAATAGATGCAGTCTTATATCTAACTTAAGGCACTCATTGAGAGACAGATGAGTAATTTCATAGGCATTAAGAAAAATTAGTTCCCAACTCTTCCACCTCTTTGCCTTTGCTGATGATGTGTGTTCCACCTCAGATACCTTCTATACCTTGAATCCATTCTTAATGATTCTAACTAGCCTTCAATATATTATATTTTCATAAATCCTTTTTTATTTGCTAAAATTTATTTGCTAAAAATTCTTAACACCTTCATAATATTTTGATAGAAATAACTAAATAAATGATATTTGAAATTAATTTTGAATCCATTTAACCTTGAAGTCTTTATGTGGGAACTCTACTAAGTGCTGAATGTGTAAGCTCAGTCCCAGGTTGCCTTGGGATTACATTTTAATGAGGAGAAAGAGTGCTACTGAAGCAGTAATCCCTTAATAGCATGATACCATAGTGAAAATACTGTGGGAATATGATGAAGGGACATTTGTCCTGGATATCAAGATTAGCTTCCCGGAGGAAACTTGGCAAGTCACAGATTGTCTATTACCTTCCTTTCTATTCCTTACTACATGATAATTTTTATCAGGAAGAAACAGATGTTAATTTTTGCAAATGCTTTTACTGAATTACTGACATGATCCTGTTTTTAAAATTTGATATGTTGGGATTGGTTGGTTTTTCAATGTTAACTCAGCTTTGCATTCTGTAGATGATCTTATTAGACCACACTGCATGATGAATTGACATGGTATTTCATTTGGTTTGCTCATATTTAGATTTCTTATTATAGCTAGATTAATGAGATATTAATATGTAATTTTATTCTTATTGTATTATCAGATGTCAGTTTTATGGTGATGTTTGACTCCTAAATAATGTAAGATTTATTTCCAATTGCTCTATTTTGTAGAAAGTACTGTGAAGAATTATTATTTCATCCACAAATATTTTGTAGATTTCCACAAAATCCTCTGCACCTAGTGCTTTTCTTTTGGAGGATTTTTAAACGACTAATTCAATATCTTTATCAATATATCTGTTCAGATTGTTTCTTCTTAAACATTATGTTCAGTCTGCATGTTTTAATTTTTCCATTCCACATGATATCAAATTCTTAAATATATAGAGTTGTTGATATTATATTTTTAATGTTGCTTTATTATACTTTAATGTCTATGGCATAAGTAAAGCATTCTTTCCACTTTTAACATTGGTAATTTGTCTTTTCTTTTTTCCTTGGTTGGAGGTATGGCAATTTTATTTATTCTAATTGTCAGTTTTTGGTACTGTTCCATTTTCTCTACTGTTTTCCTGATTCAATTCTACTGATATGTATTATATTTTGATTCTTGAAATTTTTTGCTCGTTCTAGTTTTAGTTTTCTTTCTGTCATTTCCTAAAGGGGAAGTTCAATTTATCAATTTTATATATATATATATATGTGTGTGTGTATAGAATTATATATGCACATATATAAATATATATGTATATGTGTGTGTATGCATATATACACACAGATATAACACCTTTTATAGACAATATTTTTTGATCAGTTTTAGATTCACGGAAAAATTGAGAAAGTACAGTACAAATATTTTCCACATACCCCTATCCCCACACATGCATAGCCTTACCCATTAACAACATCTTCTGTCAGAGGGGTACATTAGTGACAATTGACCCACCTGTGTTCCCACATAATAATCAGCTAAAGTATGTAGCTTATATTAGAGTTAATTATTGCTGTTGTGCATTCTATGGATCTGGGCAAATGTACAATGGCATGGATACATTACAGAGTATTTCTACTACCCTAAAAAAATCTCTCTGCTCTATCTGTTCATGTTTCTCTCCTCAACCCCAAGCCATGTCAACCACTGTATTATGACTTTTGTTTTCATTAAACACTGTGTTTTTCACAACACCAATGTATACAGTTAATGTTAAACATTTTCTTATAACTATTGTTTTGGCTTCCTCCCACAAATGTTTGTTTTATTTTCATTCTCATTTAGCTCAAGATCTCTTCAGTATTTCCTTTGAAATGTTTTCTTTGACCCATTGACTTTTGAGAAGTACACTCACTTTTTAATTTCAAATCATGTTGGGGTTTTCAAGCTATATTTGTGTTGCTAACTTCTGTTTTAATTATTTCATGGTCTGTAGGCATATATTGCAGACCTCTAGGCTCCACCAGTCTTAACACTAAGAATGCTTAAGACAATATCTGAAAAATACAGGCAAGATTTCCACCCTTTGCTATAGCTTTGCTTTTTTGATGCTTCCATAAATGTCATCTGTAAATGTTTTGATTCATGATTTTGTTGTTGTTGTTGTTGTGAGACCATAAAAGTTCATGTAACTTTTAAGTTCATGGCAGAATATGTCATTCCAGAAGGATAACTTGAATACATCTTCCTAGATGATGGTTACTCAGATTTGACTCAGAATGGGCTATTTTTAAAATTTCCCTTTAAAGTCGAGACAGTATTTCACATTGACATCTCCTTTACTTGCAAAGTATATTTGTCTCTGTCTCTAAAATTCCAGTTGGCCAGGAGGATATTTTTTAGCATACCAAAGATTTTACTCCAGTCTATTCTTGTTTGCATGATTTCTGATGAGAAATTTCATGTATTTATTTTCCTTTTCCCAATAAAGGTAAGGCACCTCCACCTCCCCTCTAGCAGCATTCTTATTTACTCCTTGTGTTTACTTTGCTACTGCATCAATATGATATGCCTAATTATGGCTGCCCTCCTCCCACCCGGCTTTTATTTAATCTTCTTGGTGTTTGTTGAGTATCTTGTATCTATGGCTTATTGTCAGTATTTTTGAAAAATATTTTTACCATTATTTCTTCAAATTTGATTGTGTTTCCTTTCTTTCTCGTCTTTCAATATTCTGACTACAGGCATGTTACAACTGTTTTAGATGTCGCAGAGTGCTTTTCAGTCTGCAAGTTTCCACTAACACATCTCCTCAAGCTTGGATTTTTTCTCTGCTAAGTCCGATTCATCAATGGACTAAGAAAAGGTATTATTCATTTCTGTTAACAGTACTTTTTGTCTCTAGAATATATTTTTGGATTTTTGTTTTAGGATTTCCATACCATCACTTGCATTGTCCATCCGTACTTTTGCTTGCTGTCTACTTGATCCATTAGAGCCCTTAGCATATTAGTCATGGATGCTCTAAATCCCTTCCTATTAATCTCAATATCCTTTCCCTGTCTTGTTCTGATGCTTACTCTTTTATTCTTTGTTTTTTTTCTTTTTCCTTTTTTTTTTTTCTTTTTGTATGTCTTGTGACTTTTTCTTAATGACAATACACATTTAGTAGAATCCATAGCCTGAACTTTGACTTTTGATCTGTTTCTGGGCTAGTGACATGTGGTCTCATCTATGATGGTGGGCAATGTCAGTGAACTGAATCTCCCAGTCAGTCAAGAGATCATCAGTATTAGCACCCAATACTCCACAGCGTCCTGGGTTGCTAATGTTATAATGTTCAACAGGCTAGATGCATTAAATACATTTTTACTTCCAATATTTTCCACTTATGCTTGGCTTATCCAAATGTAACTCCATCTGAAGTCCAGGATCATCTCTACTAGTCAACGGAACAATGGTGTTGCAAATAGGCCTCTTGTAACGTAAGGTTCAGAGGAGAAGCAATCTATATTCTGATGATTTTGATTTCAGTCTTTTAGTGAATCTGTGCTTCTGGATTCTGAACTTCACTAGTACATGTTTCCCTGACATGTACTAAGGGAACTTGATTGAGTTCCTGGAGGTAATTCACACAACATTGTGGAGACTCTCTATGACCAGGGAGTTTCTAAGTCTCAGACTTGTCTGCACTGACCCTCCAGGAATTCATCAATTACAGTTAAGTGTTGTTCTATGCTGGTGATTCCCATGACGGTTTCACCTCATGACTCTCTTTTCTGTTACATCAATCTATTTCTGTTTGTCTGTCTCTACTATCTTGGGGAACCAAACTTTGCTCTTTGATTTTCCTTTTTTACGGATCCAAGAAGAATTGTTGATTTTTTTCCTTCTGTTCATCTTTTGCCTTCTTAGGAAGCACGGAGACTCTTAAGCTCTGTATATACAAAACTGGAAATTGGAGTTGTATTGGGCTTTTTTAAATACCTGCAGCTTCCAAGCTCCCTAGTGATGACACTTTAATTTGGCTCTGGCATTTCCCTCTGTGGTTCTCTTCTGAAACAGTTTGAGAAGCTATCCCAGTCGTAATACAGTTATTATAGCCTGAGGTTATCGGAATGGCAGTTGGGAGTAAGGGAATAAGAAAATTCTCTCATCTTCTGTTTAGTTCTCAGTCTTGTGGTGGACCTTCCTAAGTGCTTCTGTTCAGCACTCAGGGGTACAGCTTTCACCCCCTTATCTTCTAATGCCTTTATTATCTGCAGAGTGCCTAGTGCAGCCATGCCTGGGTATCCATGGAGATTAGTTCCAGGAACTCTTTAAATATAAAAATCAGTGGGCGTTCATTTTGTTAATGTAAATTAGCATAATATTAGCATATATCCTACACACATCCTCCTCTATACATTTACTACTCTGTAAATTCCATGTAATACCTAACATAACATAAGTACCATTTAAACAGTTATATACTGTATTGTTTAGAGATTACTAACAAGACCAACAGTCTCCTATGTTCAGTAGAGAAGTAATTCATTTTTTAACTAATTCTGATATCTGATTGGTTAAACCCATGAGTACACAGAAGTTTCAGATCTCCAAATACCACATGTATCAGTACATTTTCATAGCCCTCTCACCTGTACATTATGTATTTTCTTTCTATTTCCTTCTACTTTTCTCCTCAAGTAAAAGAGGGGGATTGTTCTGGAACTGCAGCTGGATGGTATTTCCTTCTCTTATTAGAGATAGCATTTCACCATTGCCCTCTAGTTATGTTCTTCTGACACTCAGGCTTTTGTTCCTTAATGGAGAACCCTGCCAGAATTGTGGGGTAACTCTCCCCAGATTCTCCTGGATACTTGCTGTGAAAGCCTGTTGGACGACCCAAAGGAAATATTTATGGAAGTGCTTTTGTGTGTGTGTGTGTGTGTGTGTGTGTGTGTGTGTGTGTGTAAGGTAGGAACAGGGATCTGTAACAATGGCAGGCACCTTGCCTCCTCAGTTTTGCCTTACATAAAGAGCAAGAACAGAGATCAGTCACTATTAAACAAATTTATTCCCTATAGCTCCTGACCTGCACCATGGATGACAAAACAGGTACTGAAGGTCAGATTATGTTCCCTGTGAAGAAATACATGTATTGGCTGTGGTAGGTTGAGTCAGTGTTCTCTGAAGTGGTGTCAGTACCCAGGCACTGTACCATTGTCTGGTAGTCTCCATTGTTTGACTGAATTGAGATGTAATGATATCCTGAATAGGTTAAATCAATCTGATAATTGAGTTTTGAAGGTGGAGAATACCAACAATTTATAAAATAGCTAAATTAAATTCAGGATTTTTATTGCATCAGAACACAGTTCTCAGCGTTTACTGCTGAATTTGGTCCTGAGGTAAAAACTGCTATCTGGTGTCTCCCTCATCCATTTGTTTTCTAACTGAGACATTCTCATGACCAGCATCTCTGCTATTCTAGGCTTATTTTATGGAGTAACTCTGACCCTTAAGACACCACTCAACAATCTTCCCATCCTTGAATTTTGCAATTGACATTTATGATGGTGTCACCAGAAGGAGGTTCAAGGAAGTCTCTTGGAGGCAGAGGAGACCTCTGCCCAGGTTTTTGACAACCCACAGAAAATAATTTAAGGACACACCAGGTTTCATCATACAGGAAGAGCTTTAATAGAAAATGAAAGTTGGAGAAAGGTGGAGATATGCATTCTCAAAGCAGAACATGAGCTATATGGAGAGTAAGACATGCTTTGGTGGTGATGGTAGGCTTTTCTTTGAAAAGAAACGTTATAAAGGAGGGTATGGGAATATATGTGAGAATGACATTAGCCTGGTACACTCAGTTCTTTAATCATGGATCCCTAGATGCTTATGTTAGTCTTGGCTCCTTCCAGGATCTTCAGGTTGATATTGTCTAAATAAAGTTTGTCTAGATATTGTCTAGATAAAATTTGTAATGTGTCTATGTTATAAGTGTGGTAAAATAAATTTACCTCTGCTTTATCTAATCTGAAAATACATTGTATGAGATAACCATGTATTTAGGTTTAATCAAAATGAGATACTTTTTTATAGATGAGTGACTTTAATTCTGATTTGTAGATTTCTCAGAAATTGAGGAGTGACAGGCGTAGACGAAAAACAGATCTAGGAGATAGGTCTGATCCCAGTGCTTTCAGATTTATAGCTAGAGTCTCTTTTCCCTTCTTTTTTGTTTCTTTTACATGTATCTTTAGTCTTTCTGTCTTACCTCATCCTCCATCCCAGAGACTTTGGTCCCTTTTTCTTAGGGTGGGTGAAGGTCAAAGATCCACCTTCAAGAACTGCTTCAAACTTAAAAAAGGCATTATCTCTGCCTTCCAAGAGATCTAAAGACTCTACTTTCCTGATCAACTAGGGACAAAGAGAAATGGGTCTTCAACGTTGGGATAGGTTGTAATCCTTATATTGTCATTATCTTAAAATGGGATTGTTGTATTCTTGAAGATATTAATTTTATTAAAAGATCAAGAAGGTAAAGTTTGGCAAATCACAGTGGTGCCTGCCTGTAATCCCAGCAACTCAGGACGCCGAGGCAAGAGGATCTTGCCAGTTCAAAGCCAGCATCAGCAAATTAACGAGAACCTGAAAAACTTACAAGACCTGTCTCAAAATTATAAATAAAAGTGTTGGTGATGTTTCGCAGTGGTTAGCACTCCTGGGTTCAATTTCTGGTACCAAAAAGAGACAAAGATATGGTAAAGGCTGAATAGTAGAAGGAAAGTCCTAATAGTGATAACAGCCCAGTGAGGTTAGACAAGTCAGTTATCTAATAATAGTATTATTCTTGGTATATGAATTGCTGTGCAGTGACTCAACAGGGCTTTAATAACAAGAGAGATGCAGATAGGAATGGAGGTGCATGCCTGCGATCCCAGCAACTCAGTAGACTAACGTAGGAGGACCACAAGTTTTAGAAACTGAGCAAGACCCCGTCTCAAAATTAAAAAATAAAATAAAAGGTCTGGAAATATATCTCAGTGGTCGAGTGTCTTGAGTTTAACCTCCAGTTTCAAAATCAATCAATCAGGAAGGTGGGGAATAAAAGGAGTAGGGTTGCAAGAAAAAGCTAATCCTAGCCATCAGACTGGTTCCTAATAGAGTAGAGTAACTGCAATAACCAAAAGAAAATGTCCCAGAAGAGTGGAAAGGAGCAAGATTCCTGGCATATAGTGCATAAGGGAAATAAATTCCCCTTACATGTATGCACACATCACCCAGTTACTCCCTAGAAGAATGGGCCCCTTCCAGATCTTCCCAAGCATCCAAGTATTCTATACCACCCTGTATTCTATGATCTTTCATCCCTATTGTTCATAGTGTCACATGTTAGACATCTGTGAAATTCTCTGTTTTGGTTTCTGAAACTCAAAATCTGATGCATCCTCTGTTTTTCGAGCATCATCTGTAACTCTCTTGACCCCAAGCTGCAGGAACCTAATATCTGTTAAGTAAAAGCTATAGAATCTTTGTTTAAATCTTTAAAATAAATTTAAAGAGCTGTTTTGTTTTGTATTTCTTTGAGCAGAACCGGTAGATCCCCTAGGGACTCAAACAAATAGGAGTGCTTTTCTCTTCTCTGTGATATCTGTGGTTCTACAAACCTCAAGAGGGACAGTTAATTTTCTTTAAATGAGGTCATGATGTTTGACTGTGGAGTTTGATAGCTACTTGGATGCTTGGGAAGATCTGGAAGGGGCCCATTCTTCTAGGGAGTAACTGGGTGATGTGTGCATACATGTACACAAAATTGCATAAAAATAGAAAACAAAGATTCTATAGCTTTTACTTAACAGATATTAGGTTCCTGCAGCTTGGGGTCAAGAGAGTTACAGATGATGCTCGAAAAACAGAGGATGCATCAGATTTTGAGTTTCAGAAACCAAAACAGAGAATTTCACAGATGTCTAACATGTGACACTATGAACAATAGGGATGAAAGATTATAGAATACAGGGCACAGACATTTGGAAGCCCATACAACTGGGGATTGCTTGAAAAGTATCTATCAGTCATGGTTGATGTTGAGGCAATGGTTCAGGTGACCACTTGGCATCTGTGAGGCAGACCATTACCACTACCTGTGCCTCTCTTTAGGACTCTTTAAAGGGAAAGTGCCCTCCTCTTCTTCCTTTTCTTCTTTCAGTTTGAAGTGAGTTTGAGAGTTGATCTTTGCATACCTGTTTTTCAGTCAGGACCAATTGAAATAATAACCATGAACAAATAACCATATTTTTTGTCTTTTTTTTTTTTTTTTTAAGTTAAGATAACAGAGGGAAAAACAAAGACAAAGAGCGGAAAGTTTTTGAGTTAACCTCTAAAATGTAGCTTAATTACTCTCTTGAATCTGTTTATAATGAAATAATTGGGGCATGTCAACCAAACAAGAACATTGACCAAATGTTCTTGCTTTCTAGCTTTTATTGAGACTCTGCTATGTTGCAAAAGTAAATCAGTCTCTTTATTGAGGTCATTAGCATTAAAGTCATTTCAGTTATTTAGAATATAACCCAAAGAAGAGTCTTCCAAGGATGGATGAGATCTAATTGAACTTATTTAGGTGAACATGATACCGCTGTTTACCGGTGACAAGTTCTGCTCCCTCTAATGTTGAAGTCTGAACACTAGAGAAGCACGCCAAGGCAAGCATATTAAGCAGGTTTTATTTTAAAGTGGTAATAATATAGACTTCTCCAGAGGGGGAAAAGGGGGCTACAGCTGATGTTCTAAAGTCCCAAGAAGTGAGCGCACCCTACATCTTTTATAGGTTAAGGTCTCTTTTGTTCTCCAGTTCTCTCCCCTCTTATCTCTCTTTCCTGCCTAAGTGACTAGGCCTGGTTTTGCAGGTGAGATGTAAAAAGTGAGAAGCAGATGGGGTAGGGGGAGGGCCAAAGTGATTCAGCCAGGCAAGGGCCCAGGGGGCATTAATTAGCAGCTCCTTGCTTGCAGTCCTTGATAAGGGCAGGGAAATTTGGTAATCATTGGGTTTGGAGATCCTTGACATTCCATTCTCCCAGGGGCAGCCTCCAACTTCCAGAGGCAGATGGCTTTTATGTCCTCCATTTCATCGATTTGACCCCATCCCCTGTTTCTACACTAACTGCCTGTCCCCAATTCTGGCTTCAAACAGACTTAGTTTGTATATAAGCTGAAGCCTCAACTATCTTATGTATGAAAGAAGGAAAAGAGAAATAATAAGTTCTGTCTCTTGGAGGGATCCCCACCCTAGGGGTTAAGTACCCTAGATTAAGTGCATGAATTTCAAAATGAGTCTTCCTTATGCCAATATGTATCAAAAATTGTCTGCTGACAAAAAGAGTGAATTAATTCCTTCCCCCAAAAAAAAATTCTTTCTCTTTATCCCCACCCCCCATTTTGATAAACTGTCACAATGACTCCTGATAAATAAAATGCACAGGGAGTCATTGTTTTGAACTAAGTCCCTACACTGGTCCCCAGCAGACAAGACAAAATATTAAATGGAGTTGCTCATGCTGACGTTCCACATCGCCAAGCTGAAACTAAGCTGTTTATCTGACTTACTGAAAAATCAGTATTAGAAAGATAACAGCCAAATTTTCCAAACAGGCCAGTTTCAATTGGCATGATAATGAAGTTCCCTCTGCCTTAATCCTTTCACAAAAAAGTTAACCTGAACTAATCTAACATTGACTCAAGACTTACTTTTCTATAGTTTTGTTTCCCTGTTCCTGCCTTACAAGGAAAATAATTGCAAAGTGACCAACTTTCTTTTCATCTTTTTTATCATTGCTTCTTCCTTTTTCAGCTCTTTCTATCGATAAAACCAGCCTCTTCTATTCAGTTCAATTGCACACTTATTCTGTTTCATGAATGGAAGTATTGCCAGGTTATAGAATTGATAATAAAGTCACTTAAGATTTTTAAACTATATTGTTGTAATTTTGTCCTTTAACAGATCCAAATGATCAATATGCAGCAATATGTTTAGATTTAGTTAAATCCTGACTGGCATCTGGTATAAGTAACACCCATCATCTCAAATTAGGACTTGCATTGTAACTGGAGGCAATGGTGTACCCCTTAGTGAGTACAAAGCTGATTAACATAACCATTAGATAAAAGAATGAAGAAATGTTTTTACTAGTAGCAAATAAGGAGCACACCCAAGATAATACTCAAAGCAGTGCCAGCCATAACAGAGAAAGTAGTGGACTTTTATTAGAGAAGCTCAATAGGTAGTTGCATAAGAAAAACTCATCACATATAGAGGCAGGCACATTCTTGAGCATGCTCAGTTTGCAGTCACACATTCTATGTTCAAAGAATGAACAAACAAGCCAGGCATGGTGGTGCATGCATGTGATTCCACCTACTCAGAAGGCTGAGGTATGAGGATCACAAGTTTAAAGCCAGCCTAGGCAATTTACAAAGACCCTGTCTCAAAGTGAAAACAATAATAATAAGTACTGGGGATGCAACTGAGTGTTGGAGTATTTGGGTACATGTGGGAGGCCCTGGGTTCAACCCCCAGCACAAAAAAGAAGGCAGTCTGACAAAGAGGTTAAATCTGAGCAAAGCATTTATTATTTTAGTGAGCTAAATTCACTCTTGGTCACCTAAAATGAGCAGGTTGAGCAACTAGGTAATTTTTGCTAGTTCCTTGTTAGTTCCTCTGTAAAGCATACTCTGAAAAAACCAAAAGGAGTCATTTTAAAAGGACAGCAGCTCTCTCCCCTGCCTCCTGTAAGCATGGGTGCTTGCCTCTAAATGTACCTGCCTACTGGCGGACATTATTTCAGCAGAAGTAATCATAAGAGTCTGCTCTTCCACCCAGTGGTTCCCAGGCCCTTAAATTTCATGTTTTGGAGACCAAGGTAGATAGTCCACAGCCATGGATGCAAAAATTCTCATTACACATGCCCTTTTCAAAGTCACCTTGCCACTCTTCCTTCATGAGAGGGAGTCTATCCCCAATTTAAAAAAAAAAAAAAAAAGTAGCCTATAGATATCCTCAAAAACAAAATAAATTCTAAAAAGTTGGATTATATCAAAATTATATAGAAGCTGAGTTGGAAGTGTCCCCAGTGACCCCACAAGAGCAAAATGAGGATTAAAAAAATAATGACTAGGGCCTGGGGTTGTGGCTAGGTGGTAGAGCACTTGCCTAGCTAGCATATGTGAGGCACCTGGTTCGATTCTCTGCACCATATGGTGCAGAGAATGAAATAAATGAAAGAAATAAAGGGTTATCAATATCTAAAAAAAAGTGATCTAGTCAATTATACAATATAAACATATTTTCAGATATTTGTGTGCTAAAATGAATACTTAATATTTATAAAACAGCAAGTATTTCCCACATTCATCAAGATGGGTATTGACAAGATATCATCTGACTAATATAAAATAGATCAAGAAAAATAATTATGCACTTATCCTAACTTGCCTATCCACAATATGACTTGGATTAATTGAATAAAATATGAAAGAAGCTGGACCCAGTAGTGCATGCCTGCAATCCCAGTGGTTAGGGAGAGGGAGGCAAAAGGATTGCAAATTCGAGTTCAGCCTCGGTAATTTATCAAGGCCTGAAGCAGCTTAGTGACACCTAGTCTCAAAATAAAAAATGCAAAGGATTGGAGATATGGTTCAGGGATAAAGTGAGTCCAATCCCCACTACCAAAAAAAAAAAAAAAAAAAGAAAGAAAATATTTTATAGTATATCCTCAGTTAATAAATACAAAAGAATGATTAAGACTAGGAAATGCTTACCTTGTATCATCTAATGAATTACTGGATTCTAGGCACTGATTGACAATGAAAGTTATTATAAATAGGTAAAATATTGATGAGGAATGTTACATAGGGAAATCATTGTAACACCAATGTACTTGCTAATTTATAAAAATGAAACAACTGTCTTATAGGTCTCATGATACATCTACCAAGTTCCCCTTTTGTTGCAAATAATGCAATATCACAGAATTGGTGAGTCTGAAAGTAAAGAAATTTTTATTTGACTCATAGTTCTAGAGGTTCAAGGTCAAGGGACTCCATCTGGAGATGACTTTCTGACTGACAGGATCCCCAGCTGGCTCAGAGAAATACACAGCAGTAATAGGGAGGGAATATGTGTCTCTCTTTCAGTGTCTCTTCCTGGTCTGATAAAGCCACTAGGATTCAATTCTAGAAGCTCCACCCAAATGACCTTATCTAATATTAAGCACCTCCTTAAGGATCCGCCTTTAAACATCAAGGTCAGATTAAATGTCTCACAATAGTGACAAACTTCAATATATGAACACTTGGCAGGCACACTCAAACTGTTTCTCAAATAGCACTACATATGATATATTCTTTTTTAAAATAATAAAAACTAATCAAGTCTCTCTACTTACTAATTTTCAAGAAATGTTTACAGAGATGAAGGAAAAAGCAAATGTTCAAATGCAGAATGTGCAATATTCTAGAGGAAAGTGTTGTGGCATAAAAAAGAAAAGTAGCACTTAGTCATAGATGACAACTACAAAGCAAGCTCCTATTTGGACACTTATTCACACAGGGAGATAGGTCTTGTGAAAGACGTCTTTGGGACAGTTGCAAAAGCTGAGCATGCTTTTAATGGAATAGTTGCTATTTTGAAAAATAACTTGATTATTTGTGAGTGTGAAAATATTTACCCATATGATCAGGATAATTGGGATTTTCTTTAAATCAAACAAACAAACAAACAAACAACAAAAAAATGGACCTATACAGTGAAGGTGAGAGGGGAACAGTACAGTATAACTAAGTGATGACCATTTATACATAAAATCACAAATTCCTTAACTATTTCCCAGCTCCCTCACCTATTCCAAGGGTAAATTCTCTCCTGTGTATTGTAAACTATATTACTCTGCATCTATGTATAAAATAGCTCATTTTACAATCCTCTTTGCAATTAAAAGATAGTTTCCAGTATTATTTTTTCTTTCTCCTGGGTCATTAATTTTTCTCCTCTGTAAGGGATTATTCTTACTACCATACACAATTTTTTAATAATCTGTAAAGTCCCTCTTTTCAATTCTATTTTTTCTTTGAAGCCAAATTTGCTGAAATAATTGTTATCTTTTACATATTATGTCTTATTCTACTCTGAATCCACTCTACTTGTATGTTTTGAATTATCAGCGTTTAGTCATTACATAACTAATGGTCTCTATCAAACTCCAAGTTCTTTAGTCTTATGGTAGTTAGAGGTTTGAACATTGTAGTTTCATTCTTATTCATAAAGCACTCTTTACTTGGTTCCTACAAATAAACAAGGCATATTATCCCTCAGGTTCCTCATTCTTACTATTTTGCTTTTTATATTGATGTTTGCAAAGCTGCTTCCTTCATTTTCTTCAAATCTTCTCACAAATTCATAATTATCCACAACTTATTTTCCTATATTTTTTCTCTAATTTGCATTTGAAAATTTGTAGCATAAATCATATTTTATACTATATATGGTATATATTTATCATTTATATCTTACACCTTCTATTTAAGAAAGTAAGCTCCAAATCAGAGATTTTTTTTAACCTAATGTTTTCTATTCCAATGTTATAACATTGCCTCAAATAGGGTCTCACCCACTATTGGTGCCCAATGTTATTTCAGTGAAAAAATGACCGAAGGCACAAATGAATAGTATTTTGTGAATACTTTTTTTGTAAATCATTTATACAGAATTTTAAATAGTCCACCATAACCCATTAAATAGTTTATGACAGTAACCCTCTTCATATCAGGACATATACCTTATTTTTTTCATGTATTCAAGTGTGCAGTGATTCCAAAACATATGAATATAGGGATAATTCGCTATTTTACTTAAACTAGCAGAGAAAGTAACAATCTTGTAAATACATGATATATACAAAATTAGTAGATCGGATAATATTGGTTCAATTAGTTTATGAAATGGTAAGCATGGGAAACGTTTAGATGTGTGAATCAAATTTTTAGGTTGAAAATGGAACACTATATATTATATTGGGTCAATCCTGGATATCAGATTCCTTTCCTTTCATGGCCAAGATTTTGCTTTATGATTGTTACTGTTGTTTTATTTATTTTCTTCTTTCCCTCTTTTCTTTCTGAGATTTTTCCAAATCAGTTATGTAAAATATGTGTAATTGTGTGTGACCACTGATGTTGCCTTTAAGATAGCTTAGTGGTTAGTCATTGGAAAGATATTTCCTTAAACAAAACAAAAAAGCTGACAGTTTATAATCCTGCCACATCTTTTAATATCCAACTCATGCCTAACATGAAAATCGCCCAAAAGTGAAAGTGCAGGGCCCACTGGTACCTTTGCTGTGCATGTACCCATTCCTGAGCTTGCTCATGTCCTTGTGAAGTACTGTAATTACACAAGAGCTTTTCACAAACCTTTAATACATAAACACCATATACTCCTACTCAGGGCAATCAATTAACCCCAATGAAATATGATATAAAAAAGAAATATTATGCTCATTTTTATATTAAAATGTCTCACCACAAAATGACCAAGTCATTTTCTCCTAATCGGTCAGATTAGCAGATAGTTCTGCTGGAGTTTTGTTTAACCCTGTCTAAAAATCATTCTACTGAAGAAAACTTTTGGCTGGTGTTCTTGATTTGATATTTTTAAAAATTTGGAAACAAGAAACAAAACAGAAATAAAATATTTGCAAGATTCTTCAAATTCTGAAAATAGAATGGCATATGCAAATATTTTGAAAACTATTCCAGTTTTAATTCACATTATTTTTATCTTTAATGAGACTGAAGTCAACATAATAACACAGATTCTAATTTTTAAAATCTATTTGCTTGAATTGTAAAGGGAATTGAAGGAAGTGTTTTTATGAAAGCATGTGAATGGCAAGTAACCACTCGTGTTCTTCTAACCACACCCCCCATGTATCTATTAGTGATTTTCTTATTGGAAGCTGTGAAGACATTGAAATAAGTGGTCTTGAAAATCTCTCAGTCCTACCTATCATGTTCTCCAGGACTAGAAGTCAGGAGGATGAGTTCCAGTTCTACCTGCTTAGCTGTAGGACTGAGTTTTTTATTGACTTTAAGTGCTCTGAGCATAATGCCTTTCATGAAGAAATTAGGTAAATTCAACTATAAAATTATATGAATCTCTAGTAATGTGAACAATTAACAATGTTGTTTGAAACTGATGACAGTCTGATTTTCATGTAGAAGGTAATTTCCCAGTGCTGTAGATCACTTGATGTCAAGTGTTAATTCACCACAATTATCCTGTTGCTGTTGGAGCGGCAAAGATACTTCATGACTCAGTGGAATTCTGTTCAAGAATATCGATATAAGAAACTTTCTTTTTTTCCTGTATAAAATGGTTCCAGTATTTTTTGAGAGAAACCTTCTGCAAATATCTTGAGCAAGGAATTTCGCTGTAAAAAGGGACACACATCAAGGCATTTAATTCCTAAACATTCATTCCCATGATTTGCTTTATTATTCCAGATTGATTTAATTTCTTCTAATAGGAATGATAAAATTCATACATTCTCTCACTTTATTAACTAAATTTATTTTAATTCTAAAATTTTTTCATGAAGTATTATTGAACGAAAAGGAGCAAGGTGAAATACTCAAAATTAAACAATGGCATATCTGGCTTCTATAGACTTAAATCCTAGTTAAACTATTTTCTTTTTTAAAATGAGAGCTTATCTGGTACTTTCCTCAATCACATCCCATACATATGCAAACTTTCATGCTATGTAATTCCTTTAACTGTGTTTTTTTCCAGATTTCTTCAATTTACTTCACTGCTGCATTCCATAAACAATTGTAATGAATGTTAGCACCAGTCTCTGAGCACAAAATTTGTGCTCAGATTACTCTTACTGGCTTTCGTATATCATCAGACATTTTTATTTTTATACTTCATTGGTTTTGTTAGTGCGTGGCTCCCCTTGAAGGATCTAGGATCTGTATGTATAAAAGACAGCAGAAGTTTGAAGGCAAATTTTCTTACCTCAAAGTTGCTGATGTTTTACTTTTATTTTCACTTGATAAGACTTAAACCTACATACTAGACAACTTTATTGTCTAAGTATATTTTTAATTTTTCTGCATCTCTAAAATTTAATTATATTCTTTGTGTCTGTGTGTGTTTGTTAAGGAGTGTGTGGTATTAAGGATTAAACCTAAGGCTTTATGCCTGCTAGGCAAGCATTGTGCCACTGAACTATACCCTAGCCCTTTAAAAAAAAATTTTTTTTTTAAAGATAGGGGATAGGGTTTAGTTAAATTATCCAGGCTGGTTTTGAACTTGCAATCCTCTTGACTTGGCCTCCTGAGTAGCTGAAATTACAGGTGTGAGTGTCCACGTCTTGTTTATTACACTGTCGAAGAAATAATTTGGCCTCATCAACCTAACAGTGAGAATCCCAGGGACTCAGTTTTCTAGAGCACCCAGTTTTTTAAAATAAGTGACTTATGAGACCCTTCATGAAAAATGAGAGTCCCTATACCTAGAACTGAGATTTCCAAATCCACCAGGAGTCACTCCTGAAGTCTCATCCATGCTCCTTCTTCTCCTCAAAGTCTTGTCCTGATCATCTTTTTGCCATTTCTTCTTGGACACCCAATATAATTTGTTCTTGAAACACATGTTTAGACTTTATGCAGTTTTTTTTTTTTTTCTTCTTTTAACTCTTCGACAGCTTACCTGAGACAAAATGGCATACAAAATCTGGCTATCTGCTTGATATAGAAAAGAAAAAAAAAAAAAAGAAAAGAAATTAGCTTATGTGTAAGATAAGCTAATTAAAAAAATTGACATCTTTTTATAAATTACACCATAAGTACTATTAAATTTTGTATTCTCTAGCATGAAGGAACTGTATTTTACTGTAGAATGTTGATTCTCTTTAGAGTTAGCAATGTCAATTTTCAGAGATATGTCCAGCAATACAGCAATATTCCTTTCTGTATTCTTGCTCCAAATGTATCAATACAAATGCACCAATAGGAAATGTAAAACATGCTACCTGTGCACACGGTGGGCATGATGTTTTTGATTTTCTTATGCAGATTACTATTGATTTTTTTCTTTAAATGTATATTGGGCTAATGTTCTGTAATTATTTCATAATTGAAAGGAAATAATTTACATATTAATTCAATCTCTTCTGTTATTCTCTACAGAGATACTGATCCATAGATACTGAAAAATACCACAAAAAATACAAAGGAATATGCAACCTAAAGTGGATGTTCTATTAAGCATTTGGATAAAAAGAAACCTCTCTCACAGGTCATATTTTGGTGAACATTAAATTTAAAAGATCTAATATAATATATATATATGCCTACAGCAATGTTTTGAGAGATATTATAAAGAAAATTATAGAAGTGGCATAATAGTACTTGTTAGGAGAGTCACAGTTCTTTGCCTTCTGAGGTGCTGCCTCTTGATAAATTGAATGGTGAATCTCTTGCAAAACATCTAGTCTATTTCCAACTCTAACTACTGAAGAATTTCATTACAAAATATTTCAAAGGACCATATTTTTTAGAACACTCAGTTTAACATGCTTCAATATTTTCTTTGAAAATTTATAAAAGAATCTCTTATTCCTTCTTCCAATGACCTTACTGTGTTGTACATGTTATGCACTTCAAAATAATCCACACGTCTTTTGAAGGTGGAATACCGATAAGACAGTTAAAGGGGTTTAGATATTATATTACTGCAAAAGACAAGTGTCTTACAAAGTTTAGTGTTTTTACAATCTTATTAGAAATATGAAATACTTGAACTTTAGCATTTATTTCCTTTACTTTCGCTATGAAGATTGTTACAATACCTTTTGATTTGCTTTGATTTTCATAATTCCCTTTAACCTAGACAGATACTTCACAAGACATGTCATCTCCTTGAAAGTATACTTTAAATATGAGAAATCTGAATAGGTTTAACATAACATTGATGGCTGTAGAAAATTGTAGCATTAAGATAAAACTTCACTTGCATGTTCGAATCTAAAAAGATCTCTATTTTCTGCTACTTATAGTTAGATTTCAGGTTTTAGTTCAAATTTATAATCCTTGAATTTTGATTAAAATGATTAGATTATTGGCATTTTTCTAGCTTTATTAATATGATTGGCTTTGCAGCTACCAATTTGCTACTTTTTCATATATATATTCCTCTTGTCTTTGTTGCTACTTTTTTTCTTTACTAACATGTTATGCAAAACAATTGTTTCATACTTATATCATTTTAGTTGCTCCAAATTCATTCTCCTTTTATTCTGTTGTCACATAAGTTTCATCCATCTATGTTATAAACATAAAAGCAGTATTATAATTAAAATTAAGAGAAGAAAGGAGAAAAATATAGAAATATACTCCATAATTACTGAAATATACTCCATATTTACTGAAATATTATTCATTCCATTATTTTTCATACCATCTTCTGGATTTGAGTTAATTGATCACTCTGGTCAGAGGTTTATAATTTTTTTTGAAATTTCAAAAAAATTGATACTATTTGTTTTTATATTTCTGTCTTCTATTTAATATTTAAGCTTTTATTTAATGTCTTCTGTTTGTGTTTAATTTTATCTCTTTTGTATTTTTGCTTTACATGAAAAAATAGACAATTTAAAAGATTCTTCTAATAAGCCCTTAGAGGTATAAAATTACTTTTTTGGACTGAATATTTGCAACTTAGTCAACTTTGCATGACTATATTGAAATACCTTAGAAATGAATTTATAAAGAGAAAGGGTTTATTTTGAATTATGGATCTGGTGGTTTCGCTCTTGCTTTGCTTTTCGCATCTGGAAAGGGCAGCACACTATGGCAGGAACATGTGGCAGACACACCATCTAAATTATAAACCAGGAAGCAGAGAAAACCTAGAAGAGGAAGATACTGCATCCCACTGATGACCTGACTCTTGTAACCTAAGGACCTCCTTCTACACTCCACCTAGTAAGGGTTTCGTCACCTCCGGATAGTGCCATACTGGATACCAAACCTTCTGGACGTGGACCTTTGGGGAACACTCATCCAAAACACAGTCATTTGTGTATACCGAAACTCATCTGTTGAAATCACTTCTTCAACAGGATAGTGTTTGGAGGCCAGGTTTCTAGGAGAGAATGAGTGGAGCATCACCAGTGGAATTAATGTGGTAATGGGAAGAGGTCAGAACTTCTGTCCTATGAGGTTAAGATGAGAACTTGGTGACCTGCTACCTGGAAGAAATCCCTGACCAGAGCAGGACCATGCCATCAGTCTGATATCCTTCTTCCTGTCTCCAGAACTGTGAGAAATACACATACGTTATATATAAGCCTTTTAGTATACAGTATAATGTCATTTTCTTTAAGCTCTGCTGTACTATGTCCCACATATTCTAATATGTTGAGGTTTTTTTCATTCACTTTAAGATATTTTCTAATTCTCTTTATGAATTTCCATTTAATCCATGTTTTATCTAGAAGTGATTGTTTACTTTCTAAATATCTACAGTTTCCCAAATATCTATGACTTACTTCTGTTTAATTCAATTGTGATCACTTTGACCACTTTCAATTCTTTCAAATTCATAAAAAATTTGTTTGTTTGATGGTCCAGGAAATACTCTTATCTTTGTGAATATTTTAAATGAAAGCTTTATAGTGTTATTTTTTGCTTTTGTTCTTTGAAAGAAAGTCAGTTCAGGTCACCTTATGTCCATCACATAGTCTATATTTTCACTATTTGTCTGCTAGTTCTGTTGATTTTAGAGAAAGTTGCAATAATTTTTTAAGTATGCTTGTGGATTTTTTTGTACTTCTCTTTGGAGTATATCACTATTTGATTCATGCACTTCAAAGCTTTGTTGGGACTATTATACATTTCCCTGAACTGGCTGTTTTATTTCTGGTAATTATTTGCTCTGAATTCTAATTTTCCTGATATTAATATAGCCAGTTCAGTTTTCTCCCCTCAATATTTGCATATTATAATTTCCATATTATTACTTTTAACATTTCAATATCTTCATATTTGAATCAAGTTTTATACCTGTGGGTGTAGAGTGGTTTGGGTCCAATCTGACTCTATCATTAATTGGGTCTAAGACGATATGTAATATAATTGATAAATTTGAATTTAACTATATAATCTTTTAATTTTTCCTTTATTTATTTTATCTGGTGCTTTTTCTTTTTGGGGGCGAATGGTAGTGGGAATTGATTGAAGGGGCTTGTAGATGCTAGGCAATGCTTGACCACTGAGATTCATTACTGGACATTTTGAGAAAGGGTAATGCTAAATTTCCAAGGTTTGACTTGCACTTGGGATTCTCCTGCCTCAGCCTCCCAAGTTGCTGGGAATGCAGGCATAACTCACTAAACCTGACTTTATGAAGATTGATAGATTGATTGATTGAGTCTGGGGACTGAACCCATAGGTGCTTTACCACTGAACTACATCCCAAGCCCTTTTTAGTTTATATTCTGAGACTGGTCTTACAAAGTTGCTTTGGGCCTCACTAAGTTGTTGAGGCTGGCTTTGAGCTTGCAATCCTCCTGTCTCAGCCTCCCTAATCACTGGGATTATAGGAATGTGCCACTGTAACCAACTGCAGTTTTTTATGTTTTGATATTTAGTAGGTTTTTATTCTAAGAATGGATAAATAAGGAATAAAAATATTAGAGACTGTTGAAATAAAGGCAAAGGTAAGTTCAAGACCTATAAAAATAGATACAATTACTACAAACAATGATTTGTGAAAATTATATGCAAGAGAAACTAAAGGAATAAAAAGCAGAAATTAAAATCATATCCAAATGCAAAATGGGAAGGGAAATGTTTCTTAATGTTGAAGTCAGCCTTGGTTATCCTTTCTGACTGACAAACAAACTAATGTCAATTACTTATATTGTTATAAATTCAGAAATTTGTTGCTGCATCAGACACACAGTTCCTGTGCATTGGAAATATAGAAAGAAAATGTGACATTGAATATTTTTGACCTTTAGAAGGCAATAAATATTTGTTACTCATTTTCCTGAGTTTCCCACTTTTCAGAGTACTAATCATTGTCATATCAAATTATTACTGATAACTACTGTAAGGAAGAATAACTCAGAATAACTTCAGTTTCAATAGCCATCTTTCCCATTTTTCAAGGAAGGTCCAATTTATTTAAATAACTCATTTGAATACTGAACAATTTATTTACGGAATGCAATAAAACTACAAGACTTTTTATATATGTATTTATTTATTTCATTTATTTACGTATATGTTTATTTATTTATTTTGTGATACTGGGAACCCAGCCCAGGGTCTTTCTTTCTTAGTTTCCTGAGTAACTGGAATTACAGGCATGCATTACCACACCCAGTTTACATTGCCTTTGATCTCCAACTAATGAAGTGTATTGTGATGTGGGGGGTCTCAAAATTAAGTAAAGTCACATAGTATTTGTTTCAGCAACCTCCTTAAGTATAATTAATATTTGGCACTATAATCTTCAGGTTAAAATAGGACCTGGAACCCAAAGTTTATATGACCATGGATCTATGCATATATTGACATTTGTTATTGGAGTGTAACATAATATTTAAAAAGGAGATCTATTGAGCTTTGCCTAATATCACTGAGCTGAGTTTAGCAAACTATTTCTTTCTTTATCAAAACACATCAATTAATACTTCAGAGGCAACGATATATAATTTCCTTGGTGTTATGGTTGAAAGTGTGATTCTTCTCTGCAACTCCACTCACCTTTACCTTCAATAAAGTTCTACCAACTTGTAAGTTAATTTTGTTACCATAGTAATAATAGAAGAAATAAAATATAACCAGTATATGTAAACTACAGTGAACTTTTTGATTGTTCAAAAGTCTATTTGAACAATATACAAATGATTTACAAATTAAATACAAATAATTCTTGGAATTTTCAAGTATCTTTCACTCAAATCCTTAAAGCAACTTCACAGGCATAAACTTGTGTGAATTTCAGAGTACATGGGTTGCCTTTGCATCATTTATTTAATGTAGAAACTCATTATCTTCAAATTGTATAACCACAAGATTTGTAATTAAAATAAAAGAAAATGTGAATGTATTCTTAGTTCATTGATACCACTGGACTCCCCCCGCCCTTAGATCTGGAATATTGGAGAGTTAATATTTCATATTTTTAAATAGATTCTGACTTTAAATCAGAAATAGAAATTTAAACAATATTTACGGCCTAGGGATTTTATATGTATTTTATTTTTATTGATGAGGAAACAGTCTCATAGAGTTTAGCTAAATCACCTAAAATCTTACAGATACTATGTAGCAAAGTTTAAATTCCAAGTAATCATGTTTTAGATATACATTTTCACTAGTGTATACAGAATTTATTTTAAAAATATATTTAGAAGGGATATGTAAGTACTATGGGATTTTTAAAGAACCATGCAAGTACTGGAAAAACAAATTTATAATTACAGTGGAATAATAGAAACACATTCTTATGTTCATTGGTTGACCAAAAGTTAATCACAGAGCATAACCAGGAGAAGGAGATGTAGAATTGATAGAAAAGATCTAGAAAAAATGGATTTTAAGGGTGTTTAAAAGGTTTAAGGATCACAACACATTTATTCAAAATAAATGCAATTTATCATCTTATAAAGATTAGAAATAGTAACCACTGAACCTATAAACTAAATAAAATAATGTAATATACTTTCTTATGGTAAGTTATGTCAAAAATTAATTAGTGTTAGATGAAAGCATTTTTCAAAGTAACTACTACTTTACATCAAAGAACACTTGAGTGTATATTCAGCAAAAGCTAAGAATCTTGGCAAAAGAAACTATGTCTCTAGAAAAAAAAGGTCTTGGCTGAAATATACTAAACATGAATGAGTACATTATTTTTTATTACAGTAATCTCTTAACCACATATTTAGCTAAAGTAGTTTTACATGCTTTTCATTAATACTTAGTTCCAAGAAGGATTTAAATTCTTAATGCTTTTTAGAAAAAATGGAATTAAAGTATCAACTGCACTTCCTAAAAGATTATTCTGGAAATATGTGGACATCTGGATGATTCAAGCACCCTCTGGTTCTTAGAAAACTAGTTGCTATTATAACTTGCTCTTTCTCAAACAAGTACATATACCAACCAATGCTGATTACCCATGTTTTATCCATAATTTCAATTCCTGAGTATAGGAGAATGTTATTATATGTCTTCTATTGTTGAAACTATTATGAATTAAATTTGAAGAATATTCAAAGAGGATATTGGAAAATACATTTTGTGTTTCTGATGTTTTTCAAAACACAGTTAATGTTCAATGAGAACATCACACATGCAAAAATATTCTAAAAAAGATAGAAAGAAAGGAAAGAAAGGGGCATTTAAGTAAAGGGAAGAATGATTGCAGATTACTACTTTTGCCAAATACCATGACATGTCTCTAGGAAAGAAAATAAAAACTACGTTTTACATCTTGTTTAAATGCATAAACGTTCTCTATAAGTTTGGGCTTGTTTAAATAATAGCTGACAAATATGCACTTCTTATTTTAAACTTTTAAATTACATAAATGTAAATCTAAAAAATGGAGAGATATTTTCACATGTAATTATCATCAGCAATAGAAAAAGGATATGATTTTGCTTGATGCCATTTAAATGTGGATATTGTTGTGTTTCAAATCCATCAGTTTTATGATAATGAAGAAAAGAGAGTAAAATTATTCAAATTTGAACATTTTCCTCCACAATTTGGGGACTGCAAATTTATATTCCTGTTAGAACTGTTAACGATGTTGTAGGCAGGGAAAGTCTTCTACACAATTTAACAAAGACAGATAAGCATTGCGTTGAGAAATATTATATTGCATGTAAAATTCAGAGGGTTTAAATATTTTTTTGGCAAGATGGAAGGAATTTTTGCCAATCTTTTGAAAATCAGAGGAATATGGCCAATTCCATCCATTTCTATGCTCAATTTGGTTAATCTCTGTAAATAAATCTTAACTAATCCCATTTTTCTGTCAAGTCCATAGCCAACAGTTTTTAAGATTCATTGTCTACCATATGTTAGCACAAAAAGTTTTCCAGAAGGAGATTAGAATAGCTAGTTCAGAGTACTCATCTCGACATATGTCAGAACATCTGTTCTTCCTTGAGGGTAACCAATGCCAATTTTTAAGTGTCTATATAAGCTCTCAAAATCTTACAGAACATTAATAAAGGCAATATTTCAAATTGTCTCTTCAAAGATGTCCTAGAATAAGGTCTTGAAATGTAGTATATCTTGAGCAAGTGTAAAACACTCCATGGAGAATACATTAAATGTGTAATTTTTTAAATGTACTACATTTTAATATAAAATATCTTTAGGCATGATGAAAAGAGACCATCTATTATTTATTTATTTATTTTTGCAGTTCTGGGGATCGAACCTAGGGCCTTGTGCTTGTAAGGCAAGCACTCTACCGACTGAGCTATCTCCCCAGCCAAGACCATCTATTATTAAGATGAGATGCATTTGAAAATACAATTACCTGTATACAACTGTGTACATGCATGTACCTGAAAATATTGCATTTTTCCTTTACATAAACCAATTATATGAACCCTATTGAATGAGAAGAATCATGGGTAAAACAGGGAAATTGTTTAATATTCTGCATGCAGTTAGATAGATCAATCTAAAAGAATCCATAAAACATCCTGAAAATAAAATGCAGAATAAATTCATCTAGAGGCAGAGGTATTTCTAATAGTCTAGTAGACTGTATTTATTCATATATAAGCAGAGTGAACTGATACCAGGAAATAGTTTTCAGTCCCTATAACATGCTGCAATAAATAAACAGATTTCTTACTTTAATTCTTTATTGCATTTTGACAAAATGATATTGGTTTATAATTTGGTAGGCTAATATTTTCTTCAGTACTATTAAAATTCTGTTTCTAAGATAAACTTTTTTTCATTTTATCTAACCTAATTTTTCTTCTTATCATGTAATTTTTATCTTAAAACAAGTTGTGAATTTGTTTTTCCTTCCTCCCCCTCTCCCTGTCTTCTTGTTCTCTCTTCACTCTCTGGTTTTCATAATTTTTTTTAAAGGAAAATGGTCAAAGACATATAAAAATTATCAAGCATTTTTGTTTGTTTTGTATCAGTGGGTGTGCATAGATTTTTTTAACTATTGAATCATTATTTATAGTGACAAATATCAACTTATCTATAGGAAGGTCTATAAGTTTAAATCACTATTGCCATATTTTCATAGCTCTTCAATACTGTTTTCTTTATCTCCTCTCTCATTGTCATTTCCTTATGTATTCATTTAATACCAAGCTTGGAATTTTCTCTTTTTTTGATTTTCAAGTTTGACCAAATATTTGAATCACTTGGTAGTATATAAAAAGGTTCTGATGGTTGGAATGTTCCCTCAGAGATCTAATTACTTTGATATACATTTTGATCTGATGTATAATATTTTGAAAATATTGTCAGGTAGAAAAACTTTGAAGAAAACACTGCTTTTTTCATTAATCTTTCCAAAGAAAATTTCTGACTTCTCCAGTACTCTAAGTTTTTGTTCTGTTTTCTATGCGTTAATAAATACTTTTATTTATTATAACTGTTCATTCATTTTTTAGATTTGTGTCTTTCTTCTATTCTTACCATCAGAAATTGATACTTAGACCATTATTTTTTTAGGATTCTTCCTTTTATCTACTTTGAGATTTTTCTTTAATATTTTAAGCTGCATTCCATATGTAATAAGTTTGCTTTTATTCTATTTGTTTCTACTCTTGCCTTTGCTGCCTTCATAAATGTCTGAATTTTTGAATATATACACAGGTATGTGTGCTTTATTTTTAAATATAGAAATATTCTCTGGGTTTCTGTTCATTATTGATTTTTAATTGTATTTCCTTTTTGAATATAGATGATGTTATTACTTGGAGCTATTTCATGATTTGGAATCTACTACCATACATCTTCAATTCACTTAGCTTCATATAAAATATACCTGCTGTTCTACATCAGAGGCAATGTAGAAGATTTTCATTTGTAACCTACATTTTTCTAATACTAAGAAGATGTACACAAGTCAAGAAAGCATATACTTATGCAACAGACACAACAAGTCACATTATTTTTAGTTGCAGTAGCAGTGAATCCAAAGGAACTTGAGTTTCTTGCTCTCTCATTTTGTATAATGAAGAAACTAACCTTTCCCAAAGAGAGGACTGGACTTCGCCTTTGCCTATGGAGAGGTACTCTCTGAACCTTTGGAATATCTTGTCTGATAAAAGTGGCTTCCTCAGAGTTTTGGGCCAGACAGTTTAGCAATGTGACTTGAGGATATGAGTCCTTTGGGTCACATAGAATAAACTCAACCTCTGGAGGGCCTAGAGGCTCAGGTCAGGCATGTGGGCAGTTAACCAGGTCCCCTAGCCAAATAAGCAAATACAAACTTTGGACCCAAACTCAAGTGAACTTCAGAGTTTGGTAATATTCCCTGAACATTTTTACATATTATTGTGAGAAAAATTAAGACTGCCTATAACTTTGCAGAGAAGACAACTGGAAACCACATGCACAATTTTTTTCTCTTCTCCCTTCACTGATTTTAATCTGTATCCTTTCATTGCAATAAACCACAACTGTGAGTTAAGAACATTGAAATAGTACTCTGAATCTTTCTAGTGAGCTTTTGAAAAATCAGTGTGGTCTTGGTGACCTGCAGTCTTGCCATTTGTGTCAGAAGATGGCCTTCGGGGTGACAAACTTGGCAGTTGATGCCTGAAGGGTGGTCTTATGGAATGTTCCCTAATTTTTCACATCTGTATGAACCTTTTCTCTTTGAGGAACTTTATAAAAGTTAAGCATGTTTACATACTTTTATAGACTCTACAAGAGTAAGACATTTTACAAAACTTGATTATAATTGCTGATTTCCAATCCACATAGATTGTCATGATTCTTAGTAATTTTAATAGTGTCCATAGGGGGAAGTTTGAAATAAATCTGGATAGATTTGAGAGTAAGAAAAATTATATAATTTCACTTCAACATTGACTTTGGAGTTCAATATATTTCCATTTATTTAACTTCATATATATTTCAGTCTCTTCTTTGAAAAGTTATTGCTAACTGTCCAGGGATTAAAATGACTCTCATGACAGCTCTTACCACCTAGTATGCTATTTCAACTGGTGTTATTTCATTTGTGTGGAGAGTCAGAGTTTTTAACACCATATATGTGTATCTTATGGTATTTCACACTGAAAACATGTACCTAATAGAGTAGAAACCTCTTACAGTTCCTTTATAGCACTGAAATTATCAGGAGACAATATATTCTACCAAAAATATTCAGGGAAAATAATGATAAAAATGGCTTCAAAATCTTACTATCAATGCAAGGATGAGTAAGAATTTATGATCTCTGGATTTACTTACTGGGTTCCATATATATATTAGTTGTGAAACTCTGAAGGAGTTACTTAATAATTTTACTTATTATGCAAAACTGAGATAATAAAAATACATAGTCTGTACAGTGATTTTCAAGTTCAAATGAAGCAATAAATCTAGCACCTTACATATTTCATGGCTAAATAATTTCAGACATTTTATCTATTTTATAGTTAATATGAAGCTATCTATTCCCTGTTTTACAGAATTTTTCAGTTCTTTTTATTATATTCGTCAGTCTTCAATATAAGGATAGTTATCAAATTCCAAAGTTTTCTAAAAAGATATCCTATTTGTAACACACTTGATTATTGCTTCTGAAAGTTCAAATTTGCCCATATAATCTCTATCAATGGAGTGAATTCTTTTGTGACAATTTGCCTAATTCCTGTGTTAAGGGACTGGTTGGACATTTCTGGAGGACCAGAGATAGGTTTCCTACACTGCTTCATTTTTTGATTCTTGGAATAAATGGAATACAATCCTTGACATTTATTACATAACTGATTTTCTTAACAATAAACTTTCTAAAATCCAAGAATACATTTTCTTTGTCTCCTTTGCCACTCAATTCCTTTCAGTTTCACTGATGAAAACTACAATCTCCTGGTAGGAAAAAAAAAAAAAAAAGATAACAATATACCAGATGTGGCACTTGTATGGATGAGAATGAAAAAAAAATGAATAGGCATTCCAAGAAGGTGCATCCATGCATAGAGGTGCAAATTCCCAGGTTTTTAGTTTGCAAAATTTGTGCATTTCTAAAGAGGAGACAGATAATGGGGAAGCAACTCTTTTAGTTTCTTACTTTAACAATGCCATTCTGCTGCTCTGAAGATAGCACATATTTTATTTTTGTTGGAATATGAAATGATATTCAAATGAATTGCAAGGTGTTATTATTTAACTTCCAATTTATGTATTAAAATTGAGATTTTATGCCTGTATTTTTAGCACATGGGTCAGACTTTGGGCATATGATTCCAATTTGTCCATGTGAAGTATAGAATTAATCAAGTTATGGTAAAGGGAGGTAGAAGAAATATTCACAAAACACCATTTGTGTTTCAGGCATTGTTATAGGTCTTTATTCAAAATATTTCATAAATCCTTATTATCATCTAAAGAAAGTATTATTACTTCAAATATTAATATAAGGAGGCAAAAGAAATTGGTTTAAATCACATAGCTTTTAAGACTGTCTTAGATCAAATAGCTATTGAGCAAAAGGTAAAAATTTGAGTTAAATTAAGTCTGTAAATTTACAGGAAAGCAAAGCAATAGATATTGAAAACAAATAGGACTTAAAATAATGGACCATAAGTTTTAGCTTTGGAAGGAAGGAATCTTTAGATAGATCAGAGTGGTGTAATTATATAAATATTGAACATAAATGCTGTCTTCCAAAAATGCATTGCTTAAACCTTAAATTCTATTATCCTTCCCTCTCAGAAATGATTTCATTTTTCAAAGAATTTTATTCTGAATTGTTTTATTTTTAAGTCACAGTGTGAAAATGCCTCAGAGAATGTAATGATTCCAACACATTTTCTTTATTTCGTGAAACTTCATGTTTACTTATTCCAAAACAAATTTGAATGCTATGTGATGAAATGCATTTTCAAATGCAGAGCATTT
This sequence comes from Sciurus carolinensis, assembly GCF_902686445.1. Taxonomy (NCBI): domain Eukaryota; kingdom Metazoa; phylum Chordata; class Mammalia; order Rodentia; family Sciuridae; genus Sciurus; species Sciurus carolinensis. The sequence continues at coordinate 97,850,730 of NC_062224.1, forward strand.
TCAAAGGACCCATCTTCTAGGGAGAAATAGTGCAGGAGGCAATCAACCTTTCTGTTTCAGGTAATTTATATTCATGCTTTTGTGTAAAGAGGGGCAGATGCATCATCAGCAGGAAGTACCTGAAATAAAAAAAGTCAAGGAAAATATTTAGATACTGAGACACTCATAAAAAGTCACAATAAAAAACTCTTAATTCCTCTTTGCTCTTTTTTATCTTAATATTTAGTTATTATAATTGCCAAAAAGAATCATTGAAAAAGTGAAATAAATGCAGCATTATAAAAGACTAATTAAATAATTCCTACACCCCAGTTCTAAACCTCATCAGCCTGAGGTTGCCAGTGTACATTGTCTAGGGTATATGATTTCAATACCTATTTTGAGATGATTTGGAACAATGTACATATGTATATAAATAAGTCAAATTAAAATTAAAATGTGCCCTTTTTATGCTCTTCAACTTACTCTTTTCACTTAATAAGCTTTGCAAAAGCTGCTAGATCAGACTTGTATAAGAAAACACAACCACCATCAATTGTGCATTGACTTTCTTGTGTCTTTGATCACATAGTAGAACAATCTGCAATTTTAAGGATATAGCTCTCTTTTCTATTGTTTTCTGGATTTTCTTCTTTTTTTCCAAATTCTTTAAACTGCAGATTATATATGATCTTGGTAATGGTCTTGGAAATCAGGATCAGGTCCTCTTTCCCTGGTGTTGAACATCAAACACCTGAGAAACACCAAGGCAAGCATAAAAAAGCAAGGTTTAATGAAGAGATGGAACTGAGAGAAGCCAGGCCACAGCGCTGCTACCCACCAGGGTAAGGGGTGTGTCTTGCTCTTTTTGTAGATGCCCACCCTCTCTAACTTTCCTGCATATGTGCCCAAAGGCAGGAAAGAGCAACCCCAGGGGGTAATTCCTTGTGTTGGAAAGTGTCCTTCTCCACCACAGGAGGTTTTATTAGTAGTTGTATGTGGAGGGGTGTATGATCTGGAGGTTAACTGTTAGCAACCCATTTCCTTTCTTTGATAATCAGCTTACCTGTCCTTTGCCCTGTCTCAATATCCCCTACAAATATTTGTTAGTTCTTTAATCTGCCTTGTTTATTTTTGAAAGATTGGATTAAATATACAACAAGATTTATTCCAGATAGTTATTATTATTATTATTTTTAAAATAATTAGTACCATTTCCCTACTGCATGGGATGCTGTCTTTTTTTCATATTGACTTGGAAATGTACTATATTTTCTGGACTATATTTATCTGGACTATATTTTCTGGTCCACATTTCTACTGCTTACCATTTCCAATGCTGTCATGTTTATTGTAAACACTTTACCTTAAAGTTTAACGTTTGGTGAACTACTTATGCTTCTGCCCATTCTTTTTTATTGTTTGGCAAAGTATGTAAATTATATTCACGTTGTCAGACAGAATACCATGCTCCAGAAGACTAAGCACTTCTGCCAATTGCCTCTGGGTATCAGAATCATCCAGGTAAACACAATACAATGGAAAACTCCATAGAATAATGCTCAGTTCAGGTATGGAGGAGACAAAACCAGATCACTTTTAATAATGTGTTCTGCTCCTGGATAGCCAGTGGGGTCTCTCTCAGCAGCTAATGTAGTGATATAGCTATATGCGACTTCTTCAGTTACAGTAGGAGGACCCCATTCACAGGGGACAGATGTAGCAGTGGGTTGGACAGTTATCAAATGAAGCACATGCTTCAGCCAAACAAAGGAGCGCATCTTGGCTGACAACAGGGCAAGATATTCCCACTCAGGGCTGTAAGCCCAGCAGGGGCCACATAGGCTCTTTATCTCTTGGTGAAAAAGGAGCCCAGGGCCAAAGTACATTTTTATATGACCAAGTTGAGGTCAAAAGACTATCCGCATGAGATTGCCCTTCCTAGCACATTTGTGGTAAAGCAATCTCTTTTATATATAGGGATCTTGATTTAAACGCCTAGCTCTCTTTTTCATGATTCTAACTATACTCATCTAGAAATAAATATGTGCATATATATATGTACATATACATAAATACAAAAAAAAAGAAATAATTGAATTTATTTTTGTTTCATTTAGACATTTTTGACTGTTTTTCTGGTGCTAATTTTGCTGGAGTGTGCACACATAACTAAATGATTTCTTTGATCATTTAATCTGTGAAGTTTTACAAATGATAGACAAAAGGCAGAAGAATGTTAAAAAAAAAATAGGGCCAGCTTCAAACAAATATAAAATTTTCACTGAAAAGTCTACTTATATTTCCTTTGCAGGGAGATAAGAAATAACTTAGGCTTAACATACATATATCTTGACATACATCCAATATGTCAACTTTCCAAGTTCTTATGTAGGTGATTTTACATTGGTTGACATAGCCACCTACATAGTAACCTGGGTCCTTGACAATTCTATCAGACTATATGATTAAAGGACTATAGTTATTAAGCTCTCACATATGGAGATTAAGGTGAGGATATCTTTTACAAAATGATCTGCCTTTTAGACATAGGACAGTCTCTTCAAGACGATTTCTTCATTATTCCCCAAGTGACTAAGCGAATGAACAAACATATGGATGGCCAAAGTAAACCCCATTGTGCAATTCCATAGCCTTTCTGGAGATTGTATCATTTAGGAAAATAAGCCTACACATCAGTGTTATAGTGAGAAAATGTGAAGGAAACAAGTGCTTGAACGGAAAAATGCAAATTTAAATAAGACCCCATAAGGACTGAGTCCTTAATAAGGATAGTTCTTTTGCAACCTTTTGTCCTGATTTTGACTAATGGTCAACTGTCACCAGTCAAGGGCTGGATGCATTCCATCAAACTGAACAAAGCATTTCATAGGGACACAAAAGCAGGACTTAGGGGAAATGTCCTTAAACCTAAGTATGAAATCATGACCTGAGGACGTTTGTTTGAGGAGCTTTTCAAAGAGTCCTGAATTCCTCCTCTGAGCCTCCATGTCAGAAGTTACGGCTTTGGAATCCCAAAGACCGCATAAGAAAAATATTCAAATATTGTGTATTGGTTCTTCACCTTCTCACTGTTCTGATTTATCTATGATAATTTTCTTTCTTTATTTTTTTTCTTTTGGGTCCTGGGGATTCATCTCAGGGGCATTTGACCACTGAGCCACATCCCCAGCCCTATTTGTGTTTTATTTAGAGACAGTTTCACTGAGTTGCTTAGGGCCTCGCTTTTGCTGAGGCTGGCTTTGAACTCTGGATTCACCCGTCTTAGCCTCCTGAACCAAAGGGATTGCAGGTATCCTCACGTGGGGTCAGCTCTTTCTTTTTAATATGTTTTTTTTTTTTTCACTTATGAAACTTGTTTGGATTGAAACAAGTTAGTAAATCTTTCCTTGAAGCTGAAATCCTTCATTCAATCACTTTATTATAACAAAATTACCATTTCACTGTACTTTTGTTAAGGATTTTGTGGATATATTTCCATTTTCTCTGGACTCCCTTATTTTGTTTATAGGTCAGTCTCAGTTGCATTTTTCTCCCATGAAATTAGTATGTGTTTTTATTTTCATTTGCTTACTCTTCATATGGTGCCTTTATTTTTTTCCCTATTAGTTTTACAATGTATAAAAAGGTATTTTCTTTGTTTGATTATTCTGTTTGGTGTTCATAATGGATTTTGATTCTCTTGCTTGATGCCTTTTGTTGGCGTTAAGAAATTCTTAGTAAATTAGCTCTTTGCATTTTCTCTTATTATATTCTCTTTACTTTCCTTGCTCTTAGAACATCAGTCACACTTTTATTGAGCATCTTAAATCTGTCGTCTTTCCAACCTTTCATTACTTCTTTTATTTTCATGTTTGTATTGGTTAATTTGAATTGTCAACTTGATTGGATTAAACTATGCCCATGATTAAGAGGCTTCTGGGTGTGTCAATGTGGGTGCTTCTGGTTGTGTACACAAATGTAATAAATCTCCTTCTTATAATCATTCTTCCTGTTGATTCTGTTCCTCTAGAGAACCCTGACTAATACAATGTTTTAGCATGATTTTTACTTGACGTAACTTTTGATTTTGTTAGAGGTGTCTAACATGCTGGTAAGCATGGTTTTTGACTTCTTAAATTCAGTTCCCCAAACTTCAGCTGTAGAATTCTTTTCAGAAAAGTTTCTATTTCTCTGCCAAATATTCCCTTTTGTCTTTTAACACATTGTCTATGTTAACTGCAGCTATTTGAATCTGTCTGACAATGAAAGACATTATCTGCATCTACTTTGGCTATGTTTTTATTTTCTGTATCTCTTTATGGCTTATAAGTATTGTCTGGAGACTGTAGACAAAATTTTTGCTCTATTTTACCACAGGAGTCTCAGATTTCCAGCCTCTAAAGCCAGCAGGTCATTCAGAGTTCTGGGTCGCCTTAAAACTAATTACATGAAACGATCAAGGGAAAAACTACTTGAGCGCGGGTTTTTCTTACTGTGCTGTCCGTAGGCCTCCTCTGGCCCTTTTGAAACCTTGTGCTGGTTGTAAAATGTCAGTTATTATTTTTTTGTGTGTGACAGGTTTCAGATTTTTTACAAAAGGAATTAATTAATTCCACAAACTGTCAGGCACTTTTCTAGGTGGTGGGAATACAATAAAAGCAAAACATGAGTTGGCTGATGAAAGGACAGTGAGATTGAACTTGATTTTGATGATGAAGGTATTTGTCCTTGAAATCCTCTTTCGAAAGAGAAAAATACTTAAGCCCCCCCCCTACTTCTTGAAGGTGAATAAGTACTATTGGCATCAGATCTGCCATTTTGCTGCCACCAGTATCCTCACCCCCCCACACACCATTTTAGAACCCAGATTGTCAGTCTGTGAACATACTAGCCAGCCATTGGTCCATTGTTATTAGCCTGCAAAATTCCACTACTTAAGAATGGCCACTGCCATTTCTTTCTCTCTCTCTTTCTCTCTTTCTTTCTCTCTCTCTCCCTAGGGGCAGACATTCTGCCTGTCCACTTAATAAAATCTCTTGTGTGAGTTTCCCCCATCCCGAGTGGTTTCTGGGTGTTTTCACTGTCTCCATATCTTCTTTTAATTTTTAAAATTATTTGACAAATATTTTTAGGTAAAAACTAGGTAGTTTAAATTGTATACTATCTCCTCCCTCTGGGGAAAATATACTTTTGCTTCTCATATGCATCTAAGATAGGGGCATTCGCAGTTCTCATGGGTTACTTAGTGAACACAATGGCAAAGCAGCCAGGTATCCAATACATTTCAAAATCAGTCTGAGTTTGAAATTAGACCATTGAAGTAGTTTTGGTCATTAATTTCTCTACTTTTCCTGCCAGCTGCAATGTCTTCATGTCTGATAGCTGATGTATGTGAGCAATACTAAAAATGCCTACACATGATACATTGTTTCACTGAGTTTGCCTATTGAGAAAATATTTTAGTTTTGTAAAAATACAGATACCTTCTTTGAATTTTAGGTACTGGGGGGTACTGGGGATTGAACTCAGGGGCACTCGACCACTTAGTCACATCCCTAACCCTATTTTGTATTTTATTTAGAGACAGGGTCTCACTGAGTTGCTTAGTGTCTTGCCATTGCTGAGGCTAACTTTGAACTCACAATAGAAAGAAGATATTGTTTCCTTCTGCTCACAGTAACAATCCCTGTCAGAAAATCTCCTATTTATAAGTGTAATGTTTCTTTTTTTCAGCAAGTGAAATATGAAAATCAACTTGGTATGTGCACATACACACGTATACATCCACACATGAAATACAGACTGATTTACTAATTTATTTTCAAAAAATAAAATATTTCAAGTATTGAATAATTTTAATATATGTGAAATCAAATTACATCTAATATAATTAATAATATTAATGGATATTTAAATGAACAAAATATTTTGCTGGGTCCAGGCAAAATATACCCACATACACACAAAAGAAAATGCACATTGGTTCCCATTTTAAAGAATCCTTTTAGAAAAAAGATCATCTAAATTCTAGGATGGGAATTGAAAAATGTCATCAGAGAAGCCAGTGCTCCTAAAACTGAGGGAAGCAGTTCTATTTTCAAGTGGATGTGTTTTCACAAAGGAAAAGGTGTTCGGTTTTGTCCTTGTAAGATGACAGCCACAAATCAGATCCTTACAGTGCTTTCAGGGAAGCAGCTATTCTGTACAGTGTTCATCTGTTTAGGGGATTTTGATCTGTCCTTCAGCGTGTTCCCTGAGTTTGCAGTAGGTTTTCTCAATGACTCTTACTCACCAAAGAACCTTCAAAGCCTACTCTCCATTTTTAATGGAAGGCAGCTTCTCCATGTTTTTAACCCAATCAGAGTGTGAATAACCTTTTCTTTTTATGAAAAAAAAAAAATAAGCATAGACTATTTCCCTTTAAATACCATAAAGATAAGAAAATAATTGGATCAAGAGAAAAAAAATACTATGCTCTGGTTTCAATTCATACATTTATCTCAACCCAACTGCTTCCTTTTTAGATAACCGAAAGCATGTCTGTGATCTTTATTTAATAAGATGGAATCTGAACATGATAAAAGAAATTTTAGGCAAAATACAACTTTTCTATAATTCTCAAATGTGTGAATCTAGCATGTAGGCAGTTGAACCTGATATTGCAAAAATGGGATTGCATTTATCATTGACCCCTTCATACAGACAACCTGTTTTTCACATTTGCTTATTAACAAAGATTTGGGGATGCCAATATCAATTACCTGCTTCAGAGCCTTTCCGTTTCGTGTTCTCTCTGAATGCACTGCTTCACCCTCAAAATCCAACTTGTTTCTTCATCCTCCTCTGATCCCTACTCCAAGGTGACGTTGGCCAAGTGTCTTGAAAACAGATTTCAATTTGTAAAAATCTACTTTCCAGTTAAGAAGTATTGTATTACCCTGAAAACCTTCCCTTTTGTGCCAAATAAGTGTGCTCTACCCCGAATGCCAAATCCCTCCATGTATGTATGACATACCCCCACCTTTCCAGCAATAGCTTTGCTTTCTATTTCATCTATGAAGTGGGACATCTCTAAATTAAGCTTTGAAAGACTGTAAGAAACACTGTTAAAGGGACTAAAAGTAAGCCATTGTTCTCAGAATATCGCTTTATGCTATTTTTGTCTTCCATCTGTCTTGCTTTGTGATATTCCTACATTAGGACAAATAAGAAGGACTCAGAGTTGCAAAACTAAATCCATATATTCTCCCTGGTCTTCTTACTGTACCCAAAATAATTTCTTTATAGGTCAGACAGAGAAAAAATAAAAGAAAGTTGAAACAACTTATATTTTTTTATTTCTATTATACTGTCGTATCACTACCAAAAGATCTGCTTACTAATACAGAGAAACTTATTTAAATACAGTTTATAAAATGCCAGCATATACCCAACAAAGGATTCATTCCTCAAGGAAGGCTTAATATATGCACAAAAAAAATCATTTTATTTTAATAATCCCTAAAAATCTATATCAATAATTGGAGCATCACATTTAACATCTCCTGATCACTCCTGGTAAATTGATTCTTAGAATTTTCTTTCCATATTTCAAATAATGAAACTAAAAATGCAATTTCCTCATATTTACTGCTTTATCAAGATTTAAAAAATTACCACAATGATATTATCCATATCTGAATAGAAGTCTAGACTGCTCATACTCTGTGACACCCAAGGTCAGCCTCTTCACATTTAATACTATTGACTTTACATTCATTTCTACTAAAATTAGAATTTGCTATCAAACAATTTTATTGCTATCATATATTAATTGTCCATAAAATCAAAAGTCCTCTAAAGTTACGGGAATAGATGAATGTCAGAATGATGGAGGTTTCAAGTTTCCTTAAGCTTTTTAAAAAGTGAACAGAATAATATTTTGGTTAGTAAAATTGTGTTGCAAACTTTAAGAACTAATACCTACCCTATCTATCTAAAAAATGTCACCTTTGAATATCCCTTAATTTAAAATTGCCTGCAGGTAATAAATTGTACAACATGTTACAGTATGTTATACAAGAAATAAAATGACCTTTACTCAGAATTGGCAACACTTCAATTATTGCCAGGAATGTGAAAAAGAACACTATAAAAATTATGCTCATTATAAATTAAACCTGTATAATTTTATTAGCAGGAAACTTTTGAAAAATTCCATATACTGGAGGATTGTTACTTATCCATGAAAAGGAAAATATGAAAACATAAATCAGGAAATTTCCTTATATTATAGAGCTCACTAGCATACATTTTAAATTGCAAAAACACTTCTATCATTATTGCTTCGGAAATGAATACTAGGCTGATACAACATCAACAATTATAATTGCAGTGTAAAGTAACTAAACGATGACATATTCTCAGACCTCAACATAAAAATATATATGCAAGTGTTCTTTATTTAATTTCATACAAACAGAACTTCTTGTTTAAAAAAAATAGATTTATTTTAGTAGATGAACACAGTACTTTTATTTATTTATTTTTATGTGGTGCTGAGGATTGAACCCAATGCCTCACATATGCTAGGCAAGTGCTCTACCACTGAGCTGCAACCCCAGCCCTACAAATGGAACTTTTAATGAAAAGTTTTTAATCAGAGCTGTAAGATTTTTCCTGATTTTTTCCTAATTTTAGGAAAAAGTTTAAAATGACTAAAAAAGAAATTTTGAAAAAAGAAGACTATTATTTTTTCTTAAATAGCATACATGAATTTTGAGTAAAATTGTTGGTTTTTGTCAAAAGTTAGTGATGGTAAGTATATTTTCAAGTCTTTTATTGACTACTTGAATATCTTTGGAGAAATGTCTATTTAAGTCCTTTAGCCATTGTTGAATCAGGTTGTTTAGAAATTTTGTTTTAGTTGCATTTTAGGAGTTTTCTATATATTCTTAGTATTAGTTCCAATTATGGTTTAGATGTGAGGTGTCCTTCAAAAGCTCACGTGAGACAATACATGGTTTATAGATGAAATGTTTGAGTTATGATAACCTTAACCTTATCAGTGCATCAATTCCCTAATAGAGATTAACTTGGTGGTAACTGTAGGCAGGTAGGATGTGACTGGAGGAGGTGACTCCCTGGGGGTGTGCCTTTGGGGTATATATTTTGTACTTATTGAGTGGAGTTCTCTATCTGCTTCCTGGTATCATGCTCCTGGCTGCTTCCTTCCACCATACTGTTCCTCCATGATGTTCTGCCTAAACTTTAGCCCCAAGAAATGGAGTCAGCCATCTTAGTGAGATGGGAGGGGGATGACAAAAAGACAGTCAGTGTAGATAATGACTGGTCAGGAAGATGGGGGCTGATTCAGAAGGGAATAAAATGCAAATATCTCCAGGACACCTCCCCTCCTCCAACACCTGTTGCCAAGGTTACCTGCCTCCAGGGAATTTTTCCTCCCAGAAAGGAGTTGTTAATGAGTACCCATTGGGCAGTTTCTTTCTTGCCCTTGGTCTCTCCACCTTTTGGTCATGTAGGCAGGATGGAAAGAGGGGGCTTAAGAAGAAAGAAAATCTGAAATCTATAAAAGGGGGAAGTTACCCCACTCTCTCAGGCACCAACTTTGGAACCCCTCCTCTATGAAGGAGTCTCTCTCTCTCTCTCTCTCTCTCTCTCTCTCTCTCTCTCTCTCCCTCCTGTCATTTAAATAAAACTTTTTGCTCTTGCCTCAGTATTTCTGGGGTGCTCAATCTTCAACACTGCCAGGGGTGACCCGCATCTGATATTCAACATTAGTATCATTGGGACTGAGACCTCAGAAAATGTGAGCCCTCAAATAAACTTTTCCGCCTTTAAAATTGTTCTTTTTAGGTCTTTCAGTAGCAGTAATGAAAAAGCTGACTAAAACATTCCTTATCAGATTTATAATTTCCAAATGTTTTCTCCCATTCTGTCAGTTATGTTTTACTGTTGTTGATATTGCCTATTAATGCACATTTAAAAAAAAAAAATTAATGAGGTAAAGTTTAATTATTTATTTTTAGTGTCATAGCCAAGAACCACTGCCCAACTGATGTCATGATGCTTTTATCTTGTATTTTATTCTAAGAGTTTTATAGTTTTCGGTCTTTCTTTTAGGTCTTTGATACAGCTTTTCTTGATTTTCATACACGGTGTTTGGTAAACAGTCCGACTTCATTCTTCCTCAACTAAATAGATTTGTTATCCTTCTCAAAACTTATTTGACCATACATGTGAGTGTTTATTTCTGGACTTTATGTTCTATTCCACTGGTTTGCAAGTTGCATTTGTGCCAGTACTGTTATCTTCATTGTTCCATTTTAGTAGCAAGTTTTGAAATCTGGAAGTACAAGTCCCCTACTTCCTTCTTTTCCAATATTGATTTGGTTATTAAAAGACCCTTAAGATTCCATATGAATTTTAAGATGGGTTTTCCATTTTTGTGGGGTGGGCAGTAAGGTCTCACTCTTTTGCAAAGGCTGACTTTGAATTCATGATCCTCTTGCCTAAACCTCCCTAGTAGCTAGAATGATAGGCACACAGCACCACACCTGGTTTAAAATGGTGTTTTCTATTTCTGCAAAAAATAGCATTTCAATTTTAATACATTGAATTCATAAAGTATTTCAGGCAGCACTATCATTTTATATTAAATCTTCCAATCCATGAACATGGAATGTGTTTCCTCTTATTTATGTTTTCTTTAATTTCTTTCAGCATGATTCCTTGCTTTTCAATGTACAAATATTTCATCTTCTTAGTTAATCCCTATATTTCATTATTTTAAAGCTATTCCAAATAGATTTGTTTCCCTAATATTAATTTTGAATTGCTCAATGTTAATGTACAGATCCATAGAAATTTTGTGTGCTGACTTTGTATCCTGCTATTTTGCTGAATTTATTAGTTCTGGTAATTTTTGTGAACTATTTAGATTTTCTGCATTTGAGATCATATAATCTGTAAAATAATAATTTCAATTCTTTCTTTTCTATCAGCATGCCTTTATTTTCATTTTCTTGCTGAATGAAACTCTAACTAAAACTCCCAGGAGTATGTTGAACAAAAGTTGCAAGAGTTCACTCTTTACTTGTTCCTTACTTTACAGAAATCATTTTCATTTTGTAAAAAAACGGTTACAATTTATTTATGTATTTATTTATTTTTAAATTTTTTACAGACTGCATTTTAATTCATTGTACACAAATGGGGTACATCATTTCGTTTTTATGGTTGTGTACTATGTAGATTCACACCATTTGTGTAGTCATACATGTACATAGGGTAATGATGTTTATGTTGGGTTTTTGTGTATGGCTTTTTAAAATTTTTAAGGCAGTTTCCTTATATCCCTGGGTTATTGTTTATCAAAAGAGTGCAATTTTTTTGTGTGTGCAATATATTTTTATGTATAAAGAGATTGCCATGTGGGGGTTTCCCCTTTGCTCTGTTAATATGCTGCATCCTTCAACCACACTAATCATGAAGAAAATTCAAGTGAAAACCACATTGAGATATAACCTCACATGCACTAGCAAAGCTACTATCAAATAAAGAACACGTATTTCCAAGGATGTGGAGAAATCTATACCTTTTTTATTATAGATCAGGATGTAAAATGGTTATGCCCATTGTTGAAAACAGTATAGCAGTTTCTCAAAAATAAAAATAGAAATCCCATATAGTCCAGTAATACTACTGGGTTTATACCCCATACTATTAAACATGTAGTCTCAAAGAAATGTTTGTACACTTGTGTTTATAGCAGCATTATTCACACCAGCTAACTTGCAGAAACAACCATTTATGTTTGAGTGCATAAAGACACTGAATATATATATATATATAATTAATATTAAATATTATTCATCTTTGAAAAGGACAGAAATTCTAACACATACTATAATATAGATGAAACTGAGAATTTTGTGCAAAGTTATATAACCAACCATGGAAAGAAAAATACTGCAAAACTCAATTTATACAAGGCAGTTGGTGTGATAAAACGTGGAGACCAAAAGTAGGAAGGTAGTTGCCAGACCATGGGAAGGGAGGAATAGGTAATAATTGTTCCTAGGTATACATTGTCAATTTTGCAAGATGAAAATAATTATGGATATGGATGATAGAGATGGTTGTATGTTATAAAGGTGTTTAATACTACTGTATGAAACTGTGATTTAATACTGTATACTTAATTATTAAGATGGTAAGTTTACATTAAGTTTACCACAATAAAAATGGAAAAATTGTGAAATAATGCTATTCTAAAAAACGTGCTTAACAATGTGAAATACAATTGGAAACTTACATTCATGAGTGTTTGATTTCAGTACATTCCTTTGCATTCCTTCAGAATTCTCTGAGCTTTTTTTCTTAGCCTCATGTTCTCTTTCATGTCCTTATGTTAAAGTACCCCACGGCTCACTTGCTGAAGAATTCATTAATCTTCATTGATAGCCTTGGTTACTTCATTCAGTTTCATGACTAAAAGTACCATTTTATTCTGATAATTATGGAAGTACATGTCTAGCCCTGAGCTCTTCCGTGAATCTGGGCTCATTTATCCAGTCTTATACTTGAGTCCATTTACTGGTTAAAAAGGCATGTCCAAGCTAACATATCCTCTTGTGAGATCCTAATGCCATCCTGTTACCCCTGCCAGAAAGGAAACATACACACAAGCAAAACAGAAGCATTAATATAATTTCTCCCACTTGTTTTATGTTAGAGAAGTTAATGACAACTCTATTTTGGCATATGTTCAGGTTGTAGACCTTACTGTTAACCTTGGCACTTATTTAATACTGTGATCTATAGCCACTATTCTTGCCCATGGCATTATCATCTCCTTGAATTTTATCAATGGCCTCCTACATTGTCTGTTTCTAGTCTTCTCTTCTGCTCTCTATTACAGCATCAAGAGTGACTCTGCTATAAAACAAGTCTTACCTGGTTACTTGTGTATATGCTGATGTCTTTCTAGGTCACACAGTCAAAGCTCTTAGTATGACTTATGGCTTACCAAGACCTGCCTCTACTCCCATCATTCTGACATCATTTTTCACTACAATTTTCACTACATTTTTCACTAAATTCTTCACATTTTTTATTTCTCAACAAAGTATCTAATAAATGATACTTCTACTTTCTATATTACTTTAATATGAAAAAATTTATGATTATTTTATATTTTCATTATATATTATTTTTATTATATAAATGGTTTCCAGTAAGTGTAATCATGAGCAGTAATAACAAATTTATATTCTGACTATCTCTTCTGTTAAAGATGAACTTGAATTATACAAGAAAGTGAATGCTTTTTAGAAAATCACAAAAATAAAAATCAACTTTAATTTTGGGATATTTTAGTTATCTAATTCGCTATTCATATTAGTTGATTTATTTCTATAAATGATGCTGATTATACTTTTGATTGATGTCTTTCATTCTTGGTGACCTAAATAAAACATACTGTAGCATACTTTTGCACATGAACTCCAAACATGCCTTTTCTTTGTTTATGTTTTTGGGTGGAATTCACTATGGGGGGACATAAAACTAACAGCTAAGTTTTTTTCAGATCAAAATTCCTAGCAACAGAGTACTGCTTTCATAAAATATTTAAACTAAACCTTTCTAATATTACAGAGATAAAGCAACTATAAAGCAAGCAAATTCTGCTTCAGAACTTTATTCTCCCCCAGTGACATTCAATAAGATGGATTGCTTTCTAAAACTATTGACCCTACCTATTAAAATATCTACAATAATTTATGATTTAGCCCTAAAACATGGAGCATTTACATTCTTTGATAGAAGTTAATCACTTCATTTAATTGAACATTGTCTTAAATATGTTAGTATTTATAGTGCTACTAGATTTTTTATTAGAATTTTACATATGTATAACTTTGTTACTTTGTAGTTTCTATTAACCATAGATATTGACTAACAGTAATGAACAGGAATAAATTAAGTTAAAAAGAAAAAAGATCTGAACAACTATTAATGGCAAGACTGTTTTCTTATATATAGGTGATATATGAAGACATGTGAAATTAATTTGGAAGTATTGGAATTTTTGCTTGAAGAAATCTGTTCCTAAATCAAATGATTTATTATTCCACTAAAGAGTATATATATTTACCCCTAAATGAATGTGTGTGTATATATATATATATATATATACTTTATAACCTTACCTGTATATGCACATATATATATTTACCCCTTAATGTGTGCGTGTATATATATACTTATATATATTCAGTTTGAGAAAATATTGCCAAAAAATTAAACTTTCAGAACTCAACCAAATGGAAGAACAGTGTAATACAGATTAGTGCATGCTGTATGATGCATTGAAATATCATACTGAAACCCATTAATATATTTAATTAATACATTATTGAAATTAAAACAATAAAAAGATGTAGATGTTAAAAATACAAAATCTCATGCTAAATATACACAACCAAGAGCTGACTGAGATCTGTAAATGCAAGCCAGCTTATATAATATAATGGCACTTGTTAAAACCTAGCCTCAAACTTTGCTTTTCCATTACTTGATTTTGAAGGATGCCTCATGTCCATAGGTAGTATCTGATAGGGTAACTGCTAAGGAACTGTCAAATAACATGGGAAATATGGGCTAAATGCAGAGTAGCTTTCTTATTTTCTCTAGTCATGTCAATGCTCAAACTCAGAGGCATAATCACCTCATAGAAGGTTGTTACTAGATTCATCACTTAGAGACTCTGACAGAGCTAGAAAGACAAGGGGCTGTTTTGGACTCATAGTCTTTGCTATTTGGTGTTTCTGGTTATATGTTTTGTCTCCACGGGCCCTGAGAGCATACGTAGCATATGTCAATCACAGAAGATTACTGTAAACAACACTAGACATATTTAGTCACCACATACTAACAGTTCCATATGTATTCCATGTCATTTAGCCCACACACCAGTGCTGCTTACACTGTAATCTGAATAATCTGCAATATACTTTTCTGTTCTTGATCTCACTCAAATTAGGTAGCCTTGAATATCTTAAAGCATACAGACTTAAGCAGTATTCCCATGTATGAAATATCTCACCTCCAGAACTTAAACCTATCAGTCATTGTATTTTATAAAATACAATGGGAAGTTCAAGTTACAATATTTTCCATGTCCTTTAAAGTAGTTTTGGGTTATTAACCACCTTGAATTGAGTAATTTTTCTGAGCTAGACATTGCTCAGAGTTCCCTTTATAACCTTACCTGTATATGCATCAACTCTAGGAAGAAGGTCATGAGGCATTTACCCTCCAGTATCATTTTTAACTCCAACGGATTTTAAAATGATTGGGCATTCCTCTTTCCCCAGGATGCAGTGATACAAAGAAATGACTTTTGAGTACTTTGGGATTGAAAGGGATGGAAATCATTAGTGTAAAAAACTTTCCTATTTCATACTGGGGTCTCAATATTCTTGCCATGAGCTAAATATATTTGTACCCCAAAATTAATGTTAAAGCCCTAGACATTAGCATGATGATATCTGGAGGTAGAGTCTTTAGAGGTTATAGATTTGTGTGGGTCATAAGTTTGGGCCCTACTGATGGGATTACAGGTGTTATAAATGAGGCAGAGACCTGAGACCTTTCTCTCAAGACATGTGAGATGTAATGTGAGAACACAATGACAAGTCAGGTATCTACAAACCAGAAACAGGCCCTCATCAACCCTAACCATGATGGCACCATGATTTTGGAATTCTAAGCCTTCAGAACTGTGACAAATAAATTTATGTTGTTTAAGCCATGAGAGTATGGTATTCTGTTAAAGCAGCTCAAATTGACTAAGGCACTGTCTACTGAGAAACTGATCCTGTTTATTGGAGAATAAAAGTATATAGTAGACACACATAGAAAGCAAGGCATGATCATAACTCAAATGCTGAACAATATAAATGACAATACAATGACAATAAAATTTAAGAAATATGAATTTAAGAAACCAAGAAGCTGAAATAGAATTAAGTAATAATATTTTATTCATGTTAAATTTCTTGATTTTGATAACTCAAAGAATATTCTAGTTATCTATAAATATTTATGAACAAAAGACCTGCTATTTCTAATCTGCTTTAGTATGTTTCAGATAAAGCAAACAGTAAGCAAATGCAAATTAGAGTAAAGGACATAAAGGAGTTCCTGTTACTGCTCTTGTAATGTTTCTCTAGTTTCAATTTTTCACAAATTAAAAGGGGACAACATTTTCTTTCTTTCTTTTTTTTTGTCAAAATCCTTAACAGCTTCATAGAGAGAAAAAAAGAAAAGGTACAAAGAACACTTTAATCATTTTGGAAAATTTCCTTTTCTTTTTCACTGATTTAATCCTCAGGGCAAACATCCATCACCAGTCACTGCAATTTTGTCACAATAGAATTTCATACTAATGGATTCGTACAGTAAGCATATATAAGTGTTTGCATTTGGCTTATTTTACTCAACACTTTTTGAATATTCATTTGTTTGTTCATTGATTTATATTTTTGGCTTTCAATTGTTTGAGTACATGATTTGCTAATGTATTCACTATTTAATGAAAATTGTATTGTTCCAATTGGAAATGTTAGGTATAATATTGCTATGGATGCTTAATTTCATATTTTGTTTGGGTACAGGTTTTCATTTTTCTTGGATAACTACTGAAGGTTATGAATTTTGAGTCATACAGTTAGTGTTTATTTATCTTTAAAATAACATAAGTAATTCTGTTCTGTTCTGAATGGGAAAGCATTTAGTCATTAGGAATAATGTCATTTTTAAGAGATTGTAAATAGATATCAAATTTTATCAAATTATCTTTCTGTAATTTTTGAAATAATCATAATTTTTTAAAAAATCAAATAAGCTTTTAAATATATCTACTTAGTCATGTATTATATTTGTGTGACTCCATCTGTTTTTTTTTCTAAAAATGTTCTGGGCTTTATCTGATATTAGTTATTAATTTCAAAATTAAATATTTCTGTTGAAATGACCAGGTTATTTAAAAAACAACCTTCATTATGCCAAATCCTTAAATGGAAAAGTAATTTACAACATCTTGAATGGTAAGAATAATAATATGAATTCAACAATTTACAAGGAGTGAAAATTAAATTCGTGATATATAAGCAAAAAGAGAATACCTGACTTGATGCTCTAAAAATAGGTTGTATTAAACTAATTTTATAAAATTATAGCTTTAATCACTTTCTTATTTGGATTCTTAAAATGTGACTATGTAATTATGCATACTACCAAGAAAAATCCTGATGTGTATGGACACATTCCTTTTGGAAAAATTTAATTTTATTAATATTAATTCATCTAAAATTCAATGAAAATGTTCTCCATAATATCTCTAAGTGTATTGTAAGATATATGTTGTACATTAATTTGAAAAACATAACTGCCATAGTAGTTAAGTAATTTTTAAATAATTTTGAATAAAGTAAGTAATAGTAAAGATTTCATGGAAGCAAACAATATTTTGCGGCTAAAATATGTTTGATGCTGGGCGTGGTGATGCACACCTGTAATCACAGCAGCTTGGGAGGCTGAGGCAGGAGGATCACAAGTTCAAAGCCATCCTCAGCAACAGCAAGGCTCTAAGCAACTCAGTGAGACTCTGTCTCTAAATAAAACCAAAATAGGGATGGGGATGTGGCTCAGTGGTTGAGTGCCCCTGAGTTTAACACCCAGTACCAAAATATATATATATATATACATATATAAATATATATGTTTGATCATACTCAGAAAGATATCATTACCCTGTGTACATGTATGATTACATGAATGGTATGAATCTACACCATGCACAACCATAGAAATGAAAGGATGTACCGCATTTGTGCACAATGAATCAAAATGCAGTCTGTAAAAATAAAAAAAAAATTAAAAAAAAATATAGCATTCTCAGAAGATTGACATTCAAAGATGTGGATATGTAGAAAAAAAATTCCTTAAAAGTTTGTTCTATTAAAGTAAACTTAAACTAAGTTATCAGGATGAAAAAAAAAAAAGAAGGTAGCAATATAGACGAATAAGCCTATTACATATCATACAGAGCTTTTTCTATGACTCATTCCCAATATTTTACTGGACTTCAATGGTAAGTCTTTTGGATCAGGTGGAAAGAGGTGATGTCACATTCCCTGATGCAGTTAAGATAGTAATTGATACTAGTGCATATTCACTCTGTGCATCTTATCTTCTGGAAATAGGTGGAAGGCTGCCAAAAGGTACCGGCTTGGAAATAAATTATATCTCATTCCTAAGACCAAAAGGAACCAGTATACTGCAACTCTGCAGATATTTATGTTTGCATCAGCAATTGTGCAAAAACCTTTCACCTGAAATATAGAAACTGTCAATAAGTGCCACTAAAAAAATCAGAGACAAATCACAAATGCCTTAGCCTTGCCAGACATAAGAACCTCTAGCGCATGAGTATTACCACTTCTCTCAGAAGTGATGAAATTATCACTAACTTCTCTTCTGCCATCCATGATTTCCCATCATCTCAATATAACCTGTGGAATAAAATAATGTCAGTGACATAGTCTGGATCTGTCACTAACATTAGTCAATTATTATTAAGTGTTTCAACATTTATTCCTTAATTTTTTGGTATAGCATAGCATTACATAGATATCACATAGATATCATAGATATTTATTTTTCTGTTCACCAGTGGATGATGAATAATAATATTTAATATTATATTACAAAAAAGTTTATTTAAAAATATCTATACATTCATTTCAGATTATTGCTTTATCAGTGTTAGTTCTTGCTGCTACATCATTCTCCATAGTTTGCATCCACATTTTACTTAACTTCTTTTGTTGGCTTTATGTCATTGTGACCAAAATACCCAATGACACCAACTTAGTGAAGGACAGTTCATTTTTGGTTCTTGGTTTCAGAGCTTCAGAGAATAGTTTGCCAACTCCATTGTTCTGGGCCTAAGGTGAAATGGCCTGTTGGAGGCATGCTGTTCAGGTCATGATGTCCAGGAAGCAGACAGAAAAGGAGGGGAAGCAATAGGGACAAGACACAGTTCCCAATGGCATACCCAGTGACCCACCACCTTCAGCCATGTCCCACCTGCTTAGAGGTACCACCCAGTACAGTGGTCATTTCAAAATATTAATCCATTGATTAGGTTGCAGCTGTCAATCATTTCACCTCTGAATATTCCTGCATTAGTTCAAAAGCTTTTGGGAGGCTCCCTATATCTAAATCATAACACTCCATGCTACCCAAAAATAAAAAAATATGAAAAAGTAAAAAATAAAAACAAGAGGTAAGTTCCTGAACCTAATGATAAAGAGAGGAGGGTTTTTTTTTTTCTCTCTTTATTAAATGGAAAATGAATGAAATAGTTTAAACATGAAAGTGACATGATATTTGTTTATGTTACTTTGCCAGGAGCAATTGTTACCTTCCTATGAGAAACATGGAATATAAAATAGAGATGGGAAGAAGTAGCACTTTACCATAATAGACAAAGAAGGTAATGATCCAAGTTGATCCGGGTTAGAATTTTGGCACTAGGTATTAAGTTGAGTAGAGATGAGTAGGAATATTTTTGGGTTAAAATGAAGGAACCAATAAAATATTAAATAGATTTTATTGATAAAAAAGTCATCAAGTAAAAGCCTGAGATTTCCAGCTGGATTAACTGGATAGATGATGGAGCCATCATTCTTCTGGAGAAAGATAGGAAAATGTACTGGTGAGATGATATCAGGAAAAGCAGCCTCATTTTTGACATATTAAAATGAAGTAATTGAGCAGTAGTTGAATAAGATAACTTGAGAAATGAATGAAATGAAATACATGGAATTGTTATGAATAGAGAACACTTTTGTGATTGTTTTGTAAATAAGATCATAAAAATTTGTTACCAGTTTTGTGACAAAAATCTTTATTCTGTTGTCGTTTAACCACAATGGAGCAGGACCTAGAGGAGAAGGGATAAAATTCATACTGAATTCTTCTAATTCAAAAGTCTTCAGCCATTTAGGTGAAACAAGAGCACTTTACAATTGATTTGAGATTTAAATTATACCAATCTGAGTTTTTAAAATGGAAAGCAACTCAAAAGTGAATTGTCATTGTGGAGAGGAA
Source organism: Sciurus carolinensis (assembly GCF_902686445.1). Classification (NCBI taxonomy): domain Eukaryota; kingdom Metazoa; phylum Chordata; class Mammalia; order Rodentia; family Sciuridae; genus Sciurus; species Sciurus carolinensis. Next base: position 97,870,896 of record NC_062224.1, read on the forward strand.
AGAATGATTCTACAATATAACTTTGAAAGTGGAGAAAGCATTTTAGATTCTTACATATTAATTTGAGTTATCTCAATCAACTAGTTAGTTGTTTTACCTCAAAGATACTGTGTAAATAACATTTTTATTTTTTACTCGTGACTGTTAAAGGGTTTCCACTGTATCATTGATGATAATTATCTACGAAAACTCTCTCTCATTTCTTGCATTTTAAACTTATATCCTTTTGTGTTACTCAACCTTTCACTCATGTGACCAGAATACTTGACAAAAACAACTTAGAAGAGGAAAACTTTATTTTGACTTATGATTTCAGAGGTTTCAGTCTGTGGTCTGCCAACTCCACAGATCTGGGCCTGAGGTGGGGCAGAACATCATGGCAGAAATGTGTGGGAGAGAGAAGCTGCTCAGCTCATAACAGCTAGGAGCCAAGTACAAAAATATAAACCCCCAAGGGTAGGCCTCCAGTGACCTACTTTCTCCATTGACACCCCATGTGCCTGCAATTACCACTCAAAAATCCATTAAAATTATTAATTCATCAAATCAATTAACCCACCAATCAAGTTATAGCTCTCATGAACTAATAATTTCACCTCTGAACTTTTCTGCATGGTTTCTCACACAGACTTTTCCAGGCACACCTGATATCCAAACCATAGCACTTTTAAACATAGTTATCATCCAAGGAAATAATAGCCTTACCAAATAATTCTAATAAAAAATGATACCATAAAACCGTTTGCTTACATTGAGTCCATCATACAAATGACTGACAGAAAAATTATTTGGGGTATAGGGAATGGTGTGTGGGAAATTGTGCTGCTATCCCAAATTTGTTGAAATAGTAAAGATAAAATAATTGATAGTTGTGAATGTGTACAAAGTGAAGGCCATAATAACCATAAAGAATAATTTTATTTATTGATCAATATTAGTTTTTTATCTATATCTGATCCTGTGACTGTGAAATTCGTAAGGTTTTTCAACTCACCCAAACACAGGCATAAAAACACCGCCGACACAGTCTGCCTTGAATTAAGACAGCTGTCGTGTTACCCAAAGCTGCTGGAATAAGTTGTGACCCATTGATAACCTTCTTCAAATCCACCTAACTCCTTTGAAACACAAACTATAGAATTCTGTTGTTATTCTGTAGAGGTTTTCTCTAATACTAAAACTTCAGTTATTAATTGCATCCCTACCGCGTCAGAAACGATGTGTTTTTGGAGGACCAGGCGAACTTTTCAGAAAGACTGCTTTGTAAAGCTGATTTTTCAATCTTGAGTGCTATTTATTGATCAAATGCCAAAAACAACCTGGGTTTAAACTTATTTCTCATTTGTCATCTATAGTTTCTCCTTACTGTAGGGGAAAGGGGGAGGTTGGAAAGTAGTTTGAATGCTGGGCTGCCGCAAGAGCTTACGGTGTAGTGGCCCATAGCTGCGCACTAAGAATGGTTGATACTGGTTAACTCATAGTTTTAATTACACTGCTACTTCTTAAATGTATTAAACACATTTGTTTATATCGGTTTTAATATTAGTAATATTATGTGTGAATTTCTATAATGCAAGTTTTTCTAAGAACAGATGCCCAGGATGTCTCCTAGCACATTCCATACAAAAATATCAGTAGCCTCCTGTAATCCCAGCAGCTCAGGAGACTGAGGCAGGAGGATCTCGAATTCAAAGCCAGCCTCAGCAACAGCGAGACACTAAGCAACTCAGTGAGACCCTGTGTGTAATACAGTAAAGGGCTAAAATACAATATAGGGCTGGGGATGTGGCTCAGTGGTTGTGTGCCTCGGAGTTCAATCCCTGGTACCAACCTCTCCACCCCGCAAAAAAAAAAAAAAAAAAAAAAAAATCAGTAGCCTGTTATTTGTTATTTTACAGAACCAAAGTCATGTTCCAAATATTAGAAAAAAAGAAAGAAAAAATACACGATTTAGTTCAACATTGAATCTGCGGAACGACACTTGTATATGTCGAGTATCATAGATTTTTGAGTTATTTTTATTTTTCGATCTATTTGCAGTTATTCTAAAAAGACATTTATTTAATGGATATTTCTGTAATCTATAGAAATAACTAAAACTAAGAGTTTTGTTATTTTCTGTAGTATCTAAACATATGTTTTGGATTTTAAAATATACATTTATATATGAAGTTAGCAGTTTTGAAATAGAACAAATAATTGTATACTGTTAATGCTTAGCTGCATCTGTGCAGGGAATGCTTATAATTTTATATTGCCTTGGCATCTGCTTTTGAATACAAGTTTAGCTTTCTCATACTGGAAGCAGGGCTCAGTCACCCTTGACACTGGTTCCAATTCTACTCCACACACCAATGGCTTAAGCTGTAGGCCTGAGATAAGAATTAAGGGGAATCTCTCCCTTCAAGCAGACTGGGCTCCTAGCTTTCCTGTCTTTTTCCTTTAAAGGAACCACTCAGGCATTTGACACAAATTTAAAGTGACCCACACCTCTTTCCCATTGTATTCTGCAAGATGCCTTGCTCTGTCCTCTCTCCCTGAGCGTGTGCCCTGACCTCCGAGTGTGACTTTTAGATGGGCTGTGAACCTTTAGGGTCAGTAAGTTAAAAAATAATCAAAAGTTTACTTCGTGGATGTTTGTTAAAGAAGTCCTCCTATATGCCACCTCTGATGGACAGACTGTGAAGGGACCCCTTCAGGAAATTTAAACCGTTTCATTCCAAATGAAAACAAAAAATGACAAAAATAAACAAAGAAAGAAACAGAAACACTTCGAGGACTGAAAACATATCTATGTATTTATTTTCATTTACATACTATTGGAAACTATTTAAAAGAGAGTGGGAATTTCAAAAGAAGAAAAAAATATAATGAAGTAAAATAAAAATAAAGCCAGTTGATTAAATATATTATATATGAAGTCAAATGATCAAAATTAAGGGATTCATGGAAACTCCAGGCTTTGTAGATTTACCGAATTTCTAAATTTTTGTCTTTCCCTTATCTGAGTTTGATTGATTTCTTGTTTATCTTCTATGATTTCTTTCGAACTTATCATTTTAGAGAAGATTATAAAAACTTTAAAAGTTCTTATTGAAAGAAACACATTTATTTTTCTTGATGATGACCTCTCTTTAATACTGTTTTCACAAATATTGTTTTATTTAACATGCATGGAATATTGTAATGGCTATTTCTTCCACACAGCCCTCATGCATGAATCAGGCTCTTCTTTGGTGTGAAATGCTGGAAATGCCACACAATTCCTATGACCCTTGACTTGTGACACAAGTTTCCACAATCAGTGAAGAGGTCAAGAAGCTCTGGGGGGAATTCTGGCATTGAAAAATATAATAGCTGAAATAAAATATTTACTAATTCTCAACGGTATATATATATATATATATATATATATATATATATATATATATACATATATATATATATATGGAAGAAGAAAGAACTAGTAAACTTGAAGGGAAAATAAAAACATTCATGAAGTTCAAAAAATTCCAGGTGTAGAAAGTCACAAATTCACAAGTGAACACGTTGAAGTAAAAATACTGAAAGCTTATGAAAAGGTGAAATTGTTGAGAAAAAAATTATACATCATTTAAGAGGGAAGGGCAATATGATTAGCAGTCTAAAGCCTGAATTTCAAGTTGGCACTCAGAATGAATCTGAAAGGAAAATCAGAGAATATGGTATAAAAAGTCATGAAATACTACTCTTATTACTTTATCTTGTGTCTACTGAGGGTGCTGCTTACTCACTCTTGAATGTCAAGTACAAAGGTTGATACTCTTGGTCAATCAAAAGATTCATCCATGAAGCACGTGCTCTTGGCTTCCTTTCTGTGAACGTGGCTATTTGTGAATGATCATAGAAAGTCAAGTACACATCTGTTCTGGAAGAAATTTATCTACAGAGGATATAAGACTTCAATGACCAATGTCTTTGTTTTCACTGGCATGATGATGACATAACATGTGCTGGCATCTTTCAGGGACCATGGTGATACCTTTACCAAAGATGGCTTTATCCTATAGATGAGCATAAATGAAATCTTATGAGGAAAAGGCCTAGTGGACCCTTTCCATGGATTAACTCCCTTCCATATTACATGGGCCATATCTAGGACTGCTGCTAGCAGAATAAAGCTTGGATTGTCAATTAATTGATTATTTTGGGAACTTTTGGTGATTTCTTTGGACAATGTACCTTTACTAACATCTCAATGTTTTCATAAATCTCACAAGTTTCCATTACATTCCACTTGGAAAGAACTGTTGGTATTTGCAATGCGTCCTCTTTCCCAGCAGTTAAACATCTGTCTGGGTCTGAGAGCTGTAGGTTGTCCTTTGCTGATCTCTCATTAGTGAGAAGGAAACGACAGTGTTCATCAGATATAAAGGATTGGTTTTGTGAAACGTTTCAATGATAGCAGTGCTCGCTAACCTGCTTATTCTACCTTCTCCCAAAATTCTCAACAGCTAACTACAGTAAAGTACTTACAGTTAAAAATTATCAATACAAAAAAGTAGCCATTTGTGAAAAATTAAAGGATTCAAAACACAAGTTAATTATGTCAGACTATGTTAATTTGATTGTATTGGATATTGTAAAACCACAGAAACTAGTATGAAGACAGATATATAGGCATTTGAGAAAAAGCAGAACTGAGCTGTTATAAAGGATAATACTAATGATGAAAGAGGGCCATTGAGAGCTGCAGCAGTTTTGAGCCACGGTGATATCAAAATGTGTCACTGGAATGTGAAACCATGTTTAGGATGCTGGAGTTCTACTGTAAAGAGAGGGAAATTGTTCTTGAACTTGAAGATCCATATTCCATCCCTGCAAGGCATAGACTGGAACTGGAGAGACAGCAGGAAACTCGAGAAGAATTTGAAGAGGATGACAATATGGCATGGAGTTATTTAGATGATTGACAAGTGAGGCAGATGCCATAGCAATCTCTCAAACAAGGTCTGTTTACCTTATTCCTCAGGATGGAAACAACCTCTACAGCAGATGAATGGATAAAGAAAATGTAGTATACCTACACAATAGACTATTATTCGGGCATAATAAAGAATGGCTGTATGATATTTGACAGAAAATGGATGGATCTGGAGACTATTTTGCTAAGTAAAATAAGCCAATCCTCAAAAAATACGAAGGGTTCAATATTCTCTCTGACATGTGGAAGCTAACCCACAAAAAGCAAGTAGGGGAAGAATAGAAGTTCAGAAGTTTAGGCAAAAGGGAATGAAGAGAAAGGAGGGGGTAAGGAATAGGAAAAGTAGTGGAATGATTCTGACATCGATTTCCTATGTGAATATATCAGTACACCACAGTGAATCTTTACATCATGTACAACCACAAGACTGGGATCCTAATTAGAATAAGATGTACTCCATGTGTGTATAAATAAGTCAGTTTATACTCTACTGTCATGATAACTAAAAAGAACAAAAATTTTAAAAATTAATTTAAAAAACTGTGATAAATGTAATTTTATTTTTAAAAAACCCTAAATTTTCTACAAAGGTAAAATTTCACTCCCTTTACATTAACATGAACGTTCTTCTTCTGACCGAGACCTGCCTCTCAAGGGCTCTTGATGTCACTTGTCACTTAACAAAGTTCATATTATTGCTTTGGCTGAAAGTCATATTCAATTTTCACAACCTCTTTATTAATAATCAGTGTGTATCTCAAGAGACAAATCCCCATACCTGCTTTATAAAAAACGCTAATGGCTTTTACATCCATTGCAAAAGCAAATCATTTAGGAGAGAAAAAAGCTATCTGATTGTTTCAGCCAATTTAAATTAAATTGAAATGCCTTGATATGAAACCCTGTCTGAATGTGCTATGAAAGATTAAGGTACCTTGGCACTAAGTATGGGGTGAGATTGAAGAAATGCCAACTTACCCTCTGATTTTCATTCATCAGCTAAATTTCTAACTTCCATGTTTGCTTTTTAAACCCACATTTGCATGATTCATAAGCTACATAGATTCCCCTAATTTTCTACATTATTAAAATAATATTTTCACTTGATATTGCCAGTAGCTGAAAATAAAAATACAAACCTACAATAATAAAATTAATATTGCAATGACATTAATTTGTTATATAAAAGAATAACAAAGTTATAAACTCTTGCAATATATAAGATCCAGAGGTTTGATAACAATATAGATATCTTTATTCATGAGATGTCCTTTCAAATGTCATTATTAAAATCTCCCTTATTTTCTCTTCAATATTGCTTCAATATGCTTTTTGTTTTTATCCAAGATTCATTAATTATTTTAGAAACCTGTAAAGCAGGAGGAAAAATATTTTAGCTGAGAAGGAGAGGGAAGACTAATTGCTTTTCGTTATGAAATGCTAAAATAATGACTAGTTAATCTTGTCTTACCTGGGGTCTTAGAGCACAAATGTAGTGAAGATTGTAACAGTAATATTCACAATTACAACAATTACAACACTGACTTATAGAATTTTGTCTTAGGAATTATGCCAAGTACTTTATATTCATAAGTCTAATTTAATGCTCTCAGTAACTCTGTGCTTTGTATATAAACTGTCTTGCTGTACAAAGAACTTAGTTCACTAGATGTGAAGCCATATATCCAAGTTTATACACAGGTAAGGTAGAGGGCCTAGGATCTAAACTCATCTATCAAACTTATAGCTCTTCTTAACAATTATCTCTACTTTCTAGTGAAATATTAATAATGATGTTCCATGAAGGAATATTAAAAAAGACACCTGCCAACTCAAGTCACACATTTATGACCCTGTGCTTAACTTCTTGCTAATTTTGATTACAATGCAATTATTCATCGGTTTGATTCTACAGAGAGATTGTTTGCTTAGGTAGTTTGTATGCATTGCTGCGTCTGTTGTTGATATAATGCCAATCTATATTTTCCAAAGAATGAATTCATTATTTATTTCAAAGATATCTTTGCAAAGATAGTTTCATTATTGATTTATTAAATGAAAGCCAATACTTAACTAGATGTTTTTACTAAATATTGATTCTGTTATAAAATATTATCAAAATATTATTTTGATATTATTTATTTATAATGTGATTATACATTCATGCACAAAAACGGATTTTATCCACAAGGAATACTTTTTTAAGAAATGTGTTAAAGTTACCATAAGAAGCATCATTGCTTTTAAAGATTAGTTGGAGTTATATGTTGTTTGTTTCCTTTAGATTTTTAGGAAAATTATTCAGGTTTCTCCCTGTTTTTAATTTTTTTGGTTATTTGAAGTAGAAAATGATAATTTGGTCTGTGTAGGTATTTTTTTAAATCTTTTTCAATTTAGCATCATTAATCTCTTTTAAGTACATTAGAGTGTTCTCTTTTTTCATTAAGAAGTTATAAATATGTGAAAAATCTCAAGTTAATCAATTCCTTATTTCACTTTTTCTTCAGGTTTAGAAAAATCCTAGAAACCAAACCTTCAGAAATAACTTTTCTCAATTTCATTTCAAGCTCACATGAGTTTACTTACTTTATATATTTTCCATTGCACAACTAGCCACAATCACAGCAACTCGAAACATCTCTTTAGTTTATAGTTTCTGGGGTGGAAGTCGAAGCATGGCTGACATAGGCCTCTGTTTAGCAATTCATGAGACTGCAATCCAGGTAGCTGCCAGGTGGTGTTCTCAGCCATAATCTCTACCAGGACAAATCCTCTTCCAAGCTTGCTTACATTGTGGGTAGAAGTGCCACCCAGGTGCCCAGCTTCCTGCAGCTGTTAGAGACAACCTGGGCTTTTTGCCATGTGTACTTTTCCAGCACAATCACTTACTTCATCAAATCAGGCAGGAGAACCTGCAGTGAAAAGCTTATTGAGATGGAGCCTTATCCAACGTAGCAATGACAGAAGTCATTACTTTGCCCGTTTTCTATTCGTTAGGCGTGAGTCACAGGTCCTTCCCTGTGATGGCGTGACTGGGAGGCAGAGTTCATTGGTGTCTGCCTTATAGTCTGGGTCCACTGCCTCCAACACAAAGAAATAGGCCTTCCAAAGGTGTCCTTAAGTACACACTCCTAGAAATTGAAGTGACAACTGGAATTCCTTTAGCATCCAGGATGCAAAAACAGTCATTTGTAGGTGATGCTAAATTAGAGGACAGACTTTATATTTTTAAAATACTTTATATTTGAAATACCCTTGACACTTGAGTGTTTAACAGTTTTTTCTATTTGTCTATTATAAACAGAACAATGATGTAACATACTTGTGTTACTTCACGTGTTAAATAGTAAATTTTAAAATAGTAACTTCTAGCTGGTTGGAGTGGCCCACGCCTGTAATCCCAGGAGCCGGGGAGGCTGAGGTAGGAGGATGTTGAGTTCAAAACCAGCCTTAGCAAAAGCAGGGCATTAAGCAACTCAGTGAGACCCTGTCTCTAAATAAAATACAAAATAGGACTGGAATTTGGCTCTGTGGCCCAGTGCCCCTGAGTTCAATCCCGGGTACAAAAAAAAAAAAAAAAGTGAATTCTAATAGTAGTGGTTTGAATGCATATGACAAATATGGTCATTAATAGTAATTATTTATGAATGAACAAATCAGTGACTGAAGGCCTGCCTGATTGAATACATTAATTAAAAAACATTAAAAAAGGAAGAATGATGTGATGACACATGGGCACACATATCCACATTTCTCAGCTTAGATGATTTGTGGATTTTCATAATTATTTTTAAAAAGTTCTTTAAAAAGCTCTAATTTGTTTTTCCTAACAGGGCAAAACCTGTTCAGTTTTGATTATTCCCTGAATTTACAGCCTAAGGGGATAAAAGCTTAAGAAGAATTTAGTTGAATATATTACATCAAAATGTGATCAGGATGAAAAAAAAAAAAAAGAAAAAGACAAAAGACAAGGGTAAACCATACTTCCTGCAGATCTGTCATGATGAAAAAAAGAAAAAAAGTCTATGTTCTTTCTTTAGTGCTCTCTGAGGGCAAGATTAGGAGATTAAGATGATTCTGAAAAAAACAAAAGGCAAAAACAAGCAGAGAAGCCTCCATGGAACAGGCTGGGGAATAAAAAGAGAATATTAAAAAATGTCCCACATCATTCTCAGGGAAGAATTTTTATTTCTTGCTAAAATTCTTAAAGTCGTGGAAATGTGTATTTTAAGAATAATCTCGTTATCTTGATATTTAGCATAAATAAAGTTGAACATCATTTAAATTCAAACAATTATTGAATGCTCAAAAAAAAAACACATTTTGTCCAGGTGAAAGATATTTCAAAAATATTTAATCTTCATTAAGAATTATGAATTATGAATACTATTTCTTTTCCCAACTGTAATTTTTCTTTAAATATAATGATTCATCTTATACAAATTTAAAACAGGAGAAAAATTCAACAACTTCAATTAGAATATTATACTGTGAAAAAGTTAGGTGAAGTCCACATGTGCATTAAATCAGACTTCCAGTCGCTTCTCGTTTTCCACAGCAGTTGCATGAAGCTGCCTCAAACGCTATATTAGTGAGCACTGAATCCTCACTCCTAGGGGAAATACAGGTTTTGTTTCTTGTGAGTGTCTGGTTGTAATATTCATCATCTTATCAACATATAAACTTTTATGCATGTGTGTTTTTGTGTATGCATGTATTTCTGTTTAAAGACACCTGTATTTAAAGATGCATGTTTTCTCTGAAATTCACACTTCAAGGGAGAAGACTACATAGGGTTAGAACTTAAACAGCAGAACAACTGTGGAATGTCTTAGAGGTTGATACACCTTTTCAGTAGTGTGGCTAGAAACCTAAAGAAAAAATGAATGGCATTTTCTATAACAATCAGTAAGTTTGTGCATGCATGTATATGTATATACATGTACATAGGAGAAAGAGGAAAGACAGAAAGGTAGAAAAAAAATTTTTTGTCTATTGTTAGAAAAACCTCAGGTAAATATTAATGCAGAAAAACAGGCCAATTTTCTAGACCTAATTTGTAAGTATGCATTTAATATTTTTTTAATTTAATTTTTTATGCATTCTAATTAGTTATATATAACAGTAGAATGCATTTATGAATTTTGATAAATCATACATAAATGGAGAATAATTTCTCCTTTTTCTGATTATACATTTTGTAGGACCACACTGGTCATGCAGTCATATATACACATGAGGTAATAATATCTATTTCACTCTACTATCCTTCCTATCCCCATGCCCATACATATATTTATTTTAATATATTTTTTAATACATTACATGCCAATGATGACAATGTAATTTGTTTGTTAACTTGAATGTAATTATATTTTCCGTATGATGGACAGATTAATCATTAACTTGATTAGTTGTTTAAAAATATTTTATAACCTTTCAAAAGCACTTTTATAAACAGAGGCCTACTATGTGTCAGATACAGTTCTAAGAAACAGAAATCCACCTGGGATGAAAGGGGACAGAAATTGCTACCCCTATGTAGCTTCCATTCTAGTGGGAAAAGTATTAAGTGTATTGAGAGTAAAGTATATGTTAAATCAAATAGTAATATGTTACATAGAGGAAACTAAAAATGTGTGAGATACCATTATAGATAGTTGAAATTTTAAATAAATTACTGGGAAAAAATCTCAGAGTGATGAAGGAATTTTGTTACAAGCCAAGAAAAATTGCTGAGTTACAGACCTTCCTACTATGTGATGCATTTAAGCTAAAATCAAACAGACTATTTGACTGGAACAAAGTGAGCAAGTAAAAGAAAAGTAGGAAACAAAGTAGGTTCAGATATGGACTGGATTGTCTGGGTCAGTGTAAGAATTTCTGCTGTTTTGTTTCGTTCTGTTTTTTGTTTTTCTGAAAAAGAAGAGTAGTCGCTGGAGAAAAAGAAAAGCAAGGGATAAAATGATATGCAAATTTGTTAAAATAATCCTGATGACAATTACTGACCTGTTTCAGGAGCTAACTAATCTTATGAACCCAATATAATTCAGATTAAAGCTCCAACTTGTTTTGTGGAACTTAACAAAGGGAATTATAAGTACATTTTGGTTAAGAGGGGGTAAAAAAACTAGCGAGATGTCTATTGAAGAACAGGATAAATTCTTGCTTTATTATTTGTCTTTAAATTTGTATGTGCTACTACTATACATTATTTTGCAAAAAAATTAGATCAAGCACATTTAAACGTTGATGGTGAATAAAATAACTGATGACCCGTTTAAACCAGATGGAAAGAATTCCTGGGTTATCTCTCTGTACCGTTTCTCCTATCTTCATTTTGATGTGCTTTGTTAAGGTGGCATAAAGGGGAAGGATTTGTTCATAGGAAACTAGCAATTGCAACTAATCTAGATATCCTAGTTGAAATAAATATTCCACTTTAAATATTGTCAACAAAGCATTGAATTTGTGCTTTATGCCGTTGTTTTCCATTCTACATGACACTTTTTCTTCTTTTCTTTTTTTTTTTTAATAGTCTGTTCTCACTTATAGTTGCATGTCTTAAAAGATGGAAGAGTTCTTTCCTGATGAGTTTGGCAATGCCTAGAATTGATTAATCCAGTAAAAATTATGCATTTAAAATATATTATGTGTTTAATGTTTAATAACTATCATAGTAGTTTAATAACTACTTTAGTTTGTTAATCTGAATCATAACCATATATATATGTATGTATGTCATCTACTTTTATTCTTGGATATCATCATGAATATTTTGGCTTATTAAATTAATAATATGTTAAAAATTAAGACTTTATGTTACAAAATATAATAATGTACTCATACGAGGGAATGACTTGAATGATAAAAATTAACCATTTTGTAATATATTGTGTATTATAAAACCTGTAAGAAGTCAGTGCACCTTCTGCCAGTAATTTGCAGTTATCCATTGCCTGAAAGTCTGCAGTATGCTTCATAAGCCAAAAAGCAAAGTTTGTTATCAAAAGAGAACACAAAATGAAATGTAAGTTGTCACTTTCTCTGAGCAGCCATCTGACTTACAATGACTTTTCTGCAACAGGATATAAAAGAAATGAAATTGAGGAAAATTGCCCATTTAGGTCTATAATATGTTTTTATGATTTCAAACAATGGGGTAAATGTACAAAATTATTAAATTCACCTATCACACAGAAGATTGTTCAACTATCATACAACTCTTTTAAAATTTTTATTATGAAAAGCTTATGAAATCTGTTTCAATACAATTACTCAGGTCATAGATGCATTGTTACAATTAATAGGCTAGTTTTGCCAATTACTTGCTTATGTGTTCCACAAGAAAGCAGATTGTTCCACAAATGTGCACTTCTCACAGACCATTATAAGAACTGAAAATCTGATAAACATTCACATAAATGGCATTTAAAAAGTAGTATAATTTGTGGAAGAGGCAACAAAGGTGAACAGGTATTTGCATCTGATTTAACCTCATTCTAATTTCTTTTATTCTGTCAGTGATAGGAATGATGTAGAGTACATGACAAGTTTGTGTAATAATTAAATAAAATAACAATCTAAAGCAAAGTCAACTCTAAAATTTAAAGTACATAACAAATATTCAATATATGTATTAAAATAAGAAGGAAAATAATGAATGGGTACTTACTGATTATCTTGCTGGTGATCTAAACATTTTGCATTTTCAAAAAGTTTTGCATTTTCAATAAATTGGATTATACATGAATTATTTCATTTTACATTCCAATGAAGTATTTACCTGAACCTGTATGTTAGCACATGTAGTGTTCTAGAGATCATTTGATTAGTATAAATGGTGTGTAAATGATTAAATCAAATGAATAAAATTAAACTACTAATTACATTGTTAGGAATTCACTTCATGCTGTCTTTAACTTTTCTGTACCTTGTCATGAAACTAGACAAGAACTGTGAACATCAACTGCATATAAAGTGTTTCAAGGAGAAGGTAGATATTGACACAGTAAAGATATGATGTTCCTGCAACAACTGATTCAGGAAGACAGGAAAAACATGTAGGTAATTCAAGCACACTCATAATTTGGATCTCTGAAAAAGTCAAACTTCAATGCATCTCAGGTTAGCCCAAGCATTAAAATAATAGATAAATGAAATTCACTTCTGAATACACTCCGCTTTTCACTAAAGACATCAAAGTTCTTATAATTTTCTTTGTTTTTACCTAAGATCAGGTTTCTTCTCTAGGATCCCATTCAGGATGCTACCTTGAATTTGGAAGTCATGTCTCCTTAAACTCATTATCTTTTTTCTATTTGCATTCTATCATCTTTGAAATAAAGTCACTTTGTATATCTTTAACTTATTTTTGATAGTATAGAGGTCTGTCCCACCTCCTGGAAAGTGAGGAATAAACATAGTTGTTTGCAATTCTTCTCTTCTTCACAGGTGACATTTTGTTCAATTTTTAACTATGTCAATATAAACTCACATGTATTTATTTTACATTTTTTAACACAATCTAGCCCTACATTGTTTTTCCAGTTTTGGCTATTAGAAAGAGCTCTTTCAACTGGCCTCTGTGTTTCTTCAATGTATTTCCATTATTGTGGGTTTCTTCTATTTGATTGTCAGACTTCCTTGCTTTTTAAAGTTAATCTTCATAAAATACACTCTGATAGCCAATTTTCCATATTCTTTATCCCATCATAGAATTACCCATTTTTCTAAGGAGATATGGCCTCTTTTACTGAAGAATGATATTAGAAAACAAAACCTGGCCTCTAGGTGTACTAGTTCATATTAGGGAGGTCACTGCTTTTACAAATGTTTTGCTTGGATGCAAAATGAAGCCAAGAAATATGTGTGTATATACCAACTTGAGTGTTTATACCTACGTATGAATATATATACAAATTCTGTGATATAGAATTCTATGACTACTATTATTTCCAATATCTGACAGAAAAAAGACTGTGAAATAAGATTACCCCATATACATAAACCTATATATGAATGTATATGTATGTATGTAGCAACATTCTACAAGGTAGATGATAGTACTCTTTATAACTGTCATCAAAGCAAAGCAGTTCTGAGAAGCATGTGATGTTTATAGAGACCTAGCTACTACATGTAATATGGTATCCTGTTTGGAATCCTGAGCAGAAAAGTGACATCATCTGTGTAACCATCTGTGTCTGTATTAAGATACATATGGGTACATACTGTGTAGGCATAAACACAAGTATAAATATGCTCACATAAATATAATGCATCAACCCTATTCCATTATACCATGGATAATTCTTGTCCTCCTTCCTTGCTTAAATCACATTTTATTCCAACAGTGAGGAGCATGGATTCCACCATCTGCCATCCATTTACTGAACTGTTCAGTTTCTTTAGAAACATACAGTAGTGTCTACACATGTGTATGGAAGTTCCTGATTGTCAACTCACATCCTTGTTGGAAACAACTTCATAATTCTAGTCCAGTGCTCATTCACAATTCTTTATGCCTTTAGTCTTTTAATTTCTATTTATTTCCAAAGTCAGATCAATACTTTCCCCCCATTCCCTTTGTTGAGATTGTCTCATATATATGTAATATAGCTAGATAACTTAGTTACCTTTTTCCTTCCTCTCCTTTGTAGTACTATTTTTAAAAATTTGCATACATTAATATTCAGTTTATTTTCTAAAATTTCATGGGTTTGACAAACACATCATGTTTGCATAATGTATCCATAATTAAGGTATCATACAAAATACTTTCTCAGCCCTAACATATTTTATGTGCTGAAATTATCCAAGTCCTTTCCACTTTCCCTTGCTACACCTATCTGCTTACTATTCCTAAAGTTTTGCCTTTTCCAGAATATCACATAATTGGAAGTATGCAATATGCAGTTTCTCGGAGTGGTTGTTTCATTAGCAAAACACATTTAAGATTCAATACAGAAAAAGAAAGAATGGTATGCTCCCTTACTGCAAAAATATTAACTATGAGACAATGTATTTGTGAGTTAGCTAGATTTAACAGTTCCACAATGTATATATTCTTCAAAATATCATGCCGTACATGACAAATATATACAATGCTCCTTGTCAACTCAGAATAAATTTTGAAAAATAGCAAGCAAAACAAAAGAAAAAGATTGATCCATTTTCCACATCATAATAGTTCATTCTTTTTATCCTTGAATAAGATCCTATTGTCTGAGTATACAAGTTTGTTTATTCATTCACCTACTGAAAGGTACCTTAGTTGTTTTCGAGTTGTGATAATTATAAATTAAACTTCTACAAACATGTCTGTGAAGGATTTTCTGTGAAAATTAGCTTTTAAATCATTTGAACAAATTAAGAGTACTATTGCTTGATCATATGATATGACCATGTTTTGAAAAGTAAGAAACGGACCATCTCTCTTCCCGAGTGGCTTTTCCAGTTGGGTGCCTACTAGCAACAAATGAGTTGTACAGTTGTGCTGCATTCTCACCAGGAGTTGATATCCTTTGAGAGAGCAGGGGGATTTTTATCCAATGTAATGAGTAGGATAGACATTATAATAGTGTGTGAAGGTGACTCATTATTTAAATTTTCAGTAAATCCCTAAGGCAAAATCATGTTGAGTATCTTTTTTTTTATATATATTTTAGTTGCATGTGTGTGTGTGTGCGTACGCACCCATGCACTCCAAGATTGGCAAAACTCCAAAGCAGGCCAAAACTTTAATCTATCTCACAAGTGTACAAGTCTCTGCCAGATGCTGGACTTGTCGATGAGTAGCCAGCAGCATATTTCAGCATGAGTACAGGGGCCTTTGTTAGTGCCTGTTTCACTGTGGGGTCAGCGCAGCCTCAAGGCTGCAAGGCAAAGCCCTATGCTGGCATTTGTGCCCCTCTCCCCAGCAGGCAGACCCTTCCTCTTTTCTGTGCTGCTGAAGGTTGAGAGATGGGTGGTGGAGGCAGGCAGTAACCTAGTAGTCTGGCTCAGGAGTTCACTGGCCTGGGAGCAGAGATTGTGTGATTCTGCCTACCACTGTCATCAGGGTCCTGGTGCTGGGTTTCAAGTCTAAGGCCTGGACCATTTTTCTTCTTCCTTCACCAACTGGGAGGCATTTGTCTCCGTGCTGTGCTACTTGGATTTGGGGCAAGTTTGATGCAGACAAACCTTTTCTTCCTGCCTTCTCCAATGCATCTTTTCTTATTAATTGTACTAAAATGAAACACTAAGGTCTCTCCTCTAGCTACCTTAGCTCTTAGGATGGTAATTTGGTGCACAAGTAGCTGTTTGAATCACTGTGTCTGTGGGCAGAAGTCTTAGTAACCATTTTTCCCTTTTTCAGATTTTCAGATAAAATAAGTTAATTGGTTATGTCTCCTTCATCAAATGAGGTCAAAGAAAAATAAGATTCCTTTACTAATGTAAAACACTTTGTCCTAGTGAGAGACTTGACCTATTGAGGAAGGGATTATAGATATAATCTTATAAACAAAATGAACCTCAGTCATTAAGAGCAATCATTGATTTCTATTATGATAATAACCTGATATCAATTTGAAAAATACATAAGAACACTAAAAATAAATAAAAATGATGACTACTCTTATAAATCAGAGGTAACTGCTAAGAAATATACGGAAGAGGTGCTGGGGCTGGGGCTCAGTGGCAGAGTGCTTGCTGCCTAGCACATGTGAGGCACTGGGTTCGATCCTTAGCATGATGCACAAAAAATATAAGTAAACAAAATAAAGGCATGCGGTCCATCTACAACTACAAAAAATAATTTTAAAAAAGCAATATACAATTCTTCCTTTACCTAACAAAGTAATGTGTTTACTAAAAATCTTGTCAAGGTAATTGCATAGTTTAAATAATTAATACATTAATTTGTGATGAATATATAAATAAATAAATGTCCCAAAATACTTAAGGAATTACGTTACTGATTTTTGTTTTGCACAGGAAGCTAAAACTATCATGGTGTTCTATTTATAGCTCTAGTATCCTTGAAAGGAGATCCAGGTGTAGTTCTGACACTTCTAAACCAACTAGGGCATGTGAATGAACATTAGAATTCATCTTATAGGCAATGCGTATCTTTCAGTGAGGGTTACAGAATTCATGCTGCTAAAAGTCAGTTTATTGATTTTTTTTTTATTCCAAGAAAGCCTTCATAAATACTAAATTTCAAAATTAATCATTTGCAAAGGACTTGTTAGAGTTCTCAAATATCCTTATTATATTGCAGAGTACCTTCTGAAATACAGTGCTATATCTAACCCAGCTGCTACGTAATCTTCTGTTAACAATAATCTAGGGTTTGGATTGAGCAAGCACTCTCCAGTGTTAGAGTACTTGCTTAGCATGCCCAAAATCTTGGGTTTGATCCCAGCAACACACACACACACACACACACACACACACACACACTTTTTTTTACTGGTGCACATGGAGGGTTTTGTACACATGAAAGGGTTTCTCTTTTCACCTTAATGAATTTAGGTGTGATCATGTTACATACAGTAAAAGAAACATGCCATTTGTTAGTATAAGCACTTGAAAACTGGTAGGTAATATTACAAGTCTTCTCCTCCGGAGCAGTAGTCATGACAAAGTGTTTTAGATGTGAAAATGCTATAATCAGTAAATCAAAAAATGCCAGAACTGTTCAGTGACCATACAAAGATGATTGTGCAACAGCTGTTTAGCTTTCTGCCTTCTTTTGCCGTACCCACATGGCCGAGCACCTCTAGAAAAAGCACAACTAATCTTCAATAATGCCTCCAGAATTCATCTACATGATAAGTTTGTATCCTTTTCATTTTTATTCTGACATTAAACCTGTATTCAAACATATTATTTGTCTCTACCTTCATAAAGATTATTATACATCCCACTATGCAAAACATATGAAGATGCACCAATATTATTTGACTCTTTTCTTTTTATCAGTTCATATTTGTACTGTTATTTTCTTTTCCCTTCAGTGTATTTCTTTGTGTAATCCATTGAAAAGAGAGATGCTATAAATTCTGTCAGAGTACCTTGATAAGGCACATGGGTCATGGGATCTTTTTTTTTTTTTTTTTTGGTTGTTTTTTTTTGCGGTGCTGAGGATCGAACCCAAGGACTTGTGTTTGCAAGGCAAGCGCTCTACCCAATGAGCTATCTCCACAGTCCCTGTCATGGGATTTTAACTTCTTAAATAGTTTAAGAGTTTCACACCTTTTAACATTATATTTAATCTCTTCAGTTTAGAAAATAAAGTCACCAATTATACGACCTCTAAATTAAATACATTTTCATCTTGCTTCTTTCGCTCATCTATTTGAAATGCAGCTCTTAATACTTCCACGTACCAAGCTTTGCAATTCCCTCCAAAAGTTTTACAGTTTAATCTGTCTTTACATGTCCTCTCCTTTACCAATCCCAAAAATTTCCTCACCTAGTTACTTCTCACAATTGAGGGACTTATTCAAGCATCTAAATTATTCTGGGTGTATTCCCTAAAACCCTGGTGTGATAGATGTCCATTATTTGCTTTCTTTGGCACTAGGATACATCTATAACAATGCATAAAAGTTTAATTTTTGATGTATTATATTTCATTTCCTCTCTTCTAAGCACAGAGTCTAAAACACATTTGTTTTTCAACAAATTAAAATTTCTTTCCCATTCTCATTTTCACTGACTCATTTGCTGTGACAGCATGCTATGTAGAATAATTAAATCCTCTCTCCCGCTACATATTTGCTTTCAGCAATCTGTACGAACTCCCTCTGAGTTCATTCTCTGAAGGTGGCAATTTTCAAATAATTAGGAACATGCTAATCTTTCTAATCTTACCCTTAATGTTTAGGATTGTTGACTATAATCTTGTATACCAAATACAACAAAAAGTAAATTATAGAAATTAGTAATTTGAGATTTTATTTTTAAGTCTCCTTCTCAAAGTTCATGCAATAATTCTTGGAAACACTGGGTTAGCTTACTGGATTGAGATTTACCCCTAGTATATGAGAAACATATAATCATTATAGAATTATAGAAAAGTCAGTAATAGTGCTTTTATGGATTTATTTATTTATGTTCACACTTAACAAATAAATGAGGCATATTTTAAATGTTCAAATATTTTTGAATCACCTACATATTAGTTGAAAGCATGATTTTTCTTTGAGTTATATATGGTCTCTTTGTAACAAAACTAGACCTATATACAGAGGTATTACATTGTATATAGCAAGATATATATTATTTTTTAGCAAAATTATATTTTACCATAACCCATTAAGAAAAAAATTCATCAGACAAATGTTTTATTTGTATTACAATTTGTTGCTGCATTGAATTGAGACTTCTTTGACCTGGCCTCAACTGTTCCCTGTTCTTTTCTCAGGATACACATAACAAGATATCAATAAAATAAGACTGAGTCAATGTTCTCTATTTTATGTGCTGACTGTGAATTTATTGTCTTGCTGCTCTTTTCACAAAACAAGGCAATCATTTCTTTTTATTTTTTCCGGTGTTCTATGTGTCTAATAATAATTCGAAAAGCATTATAGTTTGTTGATATGAATATATGTAGTATATTTATTTATATAGGTAGTTAATATATTTGGCTTGTATTTGTAGTATGGCTGGAACTAATCTACAAATAGGCTAAATTACTAGGTCCAATTATTTTGATTTTTTTTTTTACTTTAGAGTCACAGAACACTGTGCTATATTTATAGAAATATATTCTAAACTGTACAACTGTTTTGTTACCTAAATAAGCAATATATTTAAATGTTTCTTTTTGATATGGTAAAATTGACATTAATTTTATCACATAATTGATAAATAACTTGTTTAAAAGTTATAATTCAACTTTAAAATATTAGTTTGACCACATAAAACTTTCCTTTCTAATGTTTGGTCACTGTTATCTTTCACTGATGCTGGGATCCTAACTCAGAGAGAAAATGTTGTTATTGCAATTTTTTGTGTCAAAAATAGTGCCAGGTATAAGAGGTTTTTTCCTGATAAATTGGATTCTCTTTTTCTACGATTCCATGAATCATGCTATTTTTTTCACCCCTACTGACATAGTTTGTGATAGATATTCTATTTTTATTGTGCTTTTGCTTCTCTTTCTTTTCCTTCCTTAATACCTTTAAGACAGTTTTCCAAGTCAATGACTCATGAAACTAAAGTGTCTACTTCTGATCTAACATACGATCCGCCTGTTGTAGTCTGGTCAATTTAGTATTCATCTCTTACAAAATCCTCTAGAAGAAGTCATTTTGCACACTTGAATAATATGCATCTCAGCTGTCTGTTGGCTTACCTTGCATTCTTACTTTCAACGTGGAATGTAATTTGTTCCTGAGCATTAGTTCTTGGATTTCATTTTCAGTATATTGGCATGGTTTCAATGCCAGAGCTAAGTTCTCCCCCCTTCACCTAAGGACATAAATAAATGACATCTGTAATTAAAAAAAGAAATCCACCTTGCAGTTACTAAGTATTCCATATTATTTTGTTCTCAAGTTAGAATGTCATGTGTTTCTGACAATACCATTAATAAGACCAGTGGTATAAGAAAATAGTATGTGCCTAATAAAATACAAATTCAAAATAATTGTATATTCTACATTTTAAGAATCTTCTTATGGTTCATTTAGTCATTAATGAAGAGAACTTAGAAATTTTTAAATTTATTTTTTCACTATATTATTCAGATACATTCAATTTTGTGTATTTTATTTTTATAACATTAACGATGTGCTTTTAATTTGTTCAACACTTTTCCATAAATTTATTTTTTTATAATAATTTTACCATTTATTACAGCAACATCTTAATGATAATATAAAATAATGACCTTTTTTATACTCATAAAATCCGTGGTTCATTTAGGAAAAATTGAAGACTGAGGGGTAAAACCATCCAGACTAAAGGACTCAGTTGAGAGATAGATCCTTCAATCATTTATCTACCAGCTAGGCTGAGACTGCGCAGTAAGTTGTATCAACTAGAATACAAGATTCTAGAATACAAGGTACATTTTTTGATCTGTTTGGCTTGGATATCTCACAGCATGGGTGCTGAGTTCTAAAAAGGCATACCCAGAGAGGAAGTCCCCTCAAATGGGAGCTGAATGCCAAGTAAGTTATAGACTTAGAAGCCTCATGGTTTCAGAGTCTTCTGTCCATACTCAACTAACTTCATTGCTTTTAGGCCTCTGGCAAGGTAGAAAACCACTGTAGTAGGGTATGACAGAAGAAAGCTGCTCTCCTCATGGCAGCCAGAAAGCTGAGAAACACAGTGAGAGGAAGGGACCAGGGATGCCCGCAGCGACATACTTTCTCCAATGAGGTTTCACCGCCTATAGTTTCTAACATCTCCCAATAGTCTATTCACTTACATGAACCAATCGATAGTTAGCACATTGATGAGATCACAGACTTCATGATCCTATCATTTCCTACAAAACAATTTTTTTAATATTGCTGCAGTGAAGATGAATCATTCAACATAATAATCTGCAATCTGAATATTTAAGATATGTGAAAGCAAAATTCTGTAACCCAACTTTTTTCAGATGAGGGAAATGATGTTGTGATTTCTCAGGATTTGAATAAGGCTATCAGACAAATAAGGTGAATAGCCTTATTTAAAATCCTAGTATATTCAGTGTTCAAGCTTATTTTCTTTCAGGAAAATAAGACTCAGAAGTAAGATAAATGTCAAAAATTGTGCAAATATCATTATAACTCTGAATTACACTCAGTGTATGATAAGGGCAACCTATTCAAGATAAAATTAAGAAAATACACCTGTAAAACACAGAATCACTTTAAGTTTCTAGGTAATTATTTCTTACTTATTCAGTTCTAGGTTATTTTTTCACCATATCACTTCTTACTTATTGATCATGTAAGGATCATTCCACACCACTCTCACAACAAGACTAATTATAATTATTTTATTTCTTAAATTAAATTGTAGTGAACTGCTACTAACTACCAGAAAGTCAGAAAGACCATTATCATCAGCGTGAGTATCTTGCCTCCTCTAGATTCATGATAAAACATGACTTTCAAATGGTTCAAAATGATACCCCTAATTTTACACCCAGATGGTAGACAATTTATTGCAGTAACTAGGATCTCTCCTTGCTGAATCCCTGCCAGTACTATTTACTTCCACATTCATCTGCTATATCAATCTTGCATCCTAAAACATGTTTCTAGAAATATTGCTACCTGCCTATTCAATTGCAGATCGCAGTGGTAATTTAAAAATGTTTCAGGTGATTTCCCCTGATTTAAATTTCTATATTTTCTGTTTTTCAAACTCTACTTACTTCAAAATTCAAATAATTATGTTAATATACTAGAAATTTAATCAAATGATAATCTGGCATTATCTTCATAGTAACTTTTATTCATCATTAGAGCCTTTTGGTAGAGTTAAAGGGATTAAACACCAATTACCAGAGGTTGACTACTTGTATGGGGAAACTATAATTAAACAAACTCACATAGTTATCAAGAGATTGCAAGTAATCTAATGCAATTTTAATTTTCTAAAATCTATCAGTCAAGTGGGATATAATCAAAGATAAGGATAATAATAAAATTGATTTTTGACCATAGTCTTATTTGAACTTATTCACATCTCTCAAACTTGTGAGACCTCACAGATGACCTGCAATACTGGTTAGTGACACTTAAATACTATTTTAGTATTGAACTGACTTTTTTTTTTAACTCTTTCTCACCCCATAAAAATATTCTTGTCTGGGCACATTGTCTAGGGACCCAAGGTCACCATTCATTTGTGATCAGTACTTGTATTTCAGCCCCTAATTATTGCATTCATTACATCCTATTAAACCTTTGCCTTCCATCCCTGTGAGGTCGACAAAAGCAAAGTACCCGGAAAACTACTCTTATAAAATTAAAAAATAAATAAATAAATTATATATGGTCAATGATAAATAGGAGTGCCAATTCATTCTTAAACACCTTTGTGAGACATGTCTAAAGAGCTTTGAAAAAACTTCAGGGTGTATACAGTCTTCACCATAATAATTAATATAGCATAGTCTATATTGATAAAATTTCTAAACATAAGAATATTATGTTGAGAATAAAACTTACTACTCGGTTCTATGTTTTATTCTATTCTATAAAGGCTTTATCCAAAGATTTCTACAGAATTAGAAATAAAATAAATAAATATAATGAATTTTTTCAAAAATTATTGAAATATTATTCTAATCTAATCATGTATAGATTATTTTATAAAAAACATGAATTAAATATAGAATTATACCATATAATGCCTATAATGCCAAGTAATTAACTATTGTTTAGTGAGGTTAAAATCAAATGCATTAAAAACAATGAGTCAAAAATAACAATGTATTTTAATATAAATTTGTAATTATCTTGATATTAAACGCTATTTAAGTTTCATTTAGCAGAACAAATACAAAAGGAAAAATGAATTGCACTTTTACTTTGTAAAGCTTCGATTGAATGTAACCCTGGACAGCAAGATGCCTCTCCTGGGAATCCTTTGGGGCAGCACAGAGAGGAAATCCCATTTGCAGATGATTCCTATTGATAGGGAGAATTCCATGCTTTTCATAGAATTTATTAGTTCAAAAGTCTTGAATTCAAATCCCAGTTGCCTGGAGTTAGGAGAGATGGGCATAAACTGATGAACCCCCAAATAAGCTGTTTTGCTCACAACTTTGTCCTGGTTACCTTAAGAAGCTGTCACAGTGAATTCCCTTGATGTTTAAAACCTATAAAATAAACACACGGAGCCTTACTTATTGTTAGAACCAGAGTCCATCAGAGCTGAATCACCCACCAAGTCCGACTTTCACTTATAGTTGAGTCTTTGTCTTTATTTCTTATGATTTTTTTTATTATTATTGTATACAAATGGGATATATGTTGTTTCTCTATTTGTACATGGAGTCAAGGCATACCATTTGTGTAATCATACGTTTACATAGGACAATGATATTTGATTCATTATTTTTTTCCCTACCCCCCACCCCTCCCACCCCTCTTTTCCCTCTATACAGTCCTTCTTTCCTTCATTCTTACCACACTCCTTATCCCTAACCCTAAACCTAATGCTAACCCTTCCCACCCCCCAATATATGTCCTCATCCGCTTATCAGCGAGATCATTCGTCTAGTTTTTTGAGATTGGCTTATCTCACTTAGCATGATATTCTCCAATTTCGTTCATTTACCTACAAATGCCATAATTTTATCATTCTTTATTGCTGAGTAATATTCCATTGTATATATATATACCACAGTTTCTTTATCCATTCATCAACTGAAGGGCATCTAGGTTGGTTCCACAATCTGGCTATGGTGAATTGAGCAGCAGTGAACATTGATGTGGCTGTGTCTCTGTAGTATGCTGATTTTAAGTCCTTTGGGTATAGGCCAAGGAATGGGATAGCTGGGTCAAATGGCGTTTCCATTCCAAGCTTTCTGAGGAATCTCCACACTGCTTTCCAGAGTGGCTGCAATAATTTGCAACCCCACCAGCAATGTATGAGTGTTCCTTTTTCACCACATCCTCGCCAACACCTATTGTTGCTTGTGTTCTTGATAATCGCCATTCTAATTGGGGTGAGATGAAATCTTAGGGTAGTTTTGATTTGCATTTCCCTTATTACTAGGGATGTTGAACATTTTTTTCATATATCTGTTGATTGCTTTTACATCTTCTTCTGTGAAGTGTCTGTTCATTTCCTTAGCCCATTTGTTGATTGGATTATTTGTATTCTTGGTGTAGAGTTTTTTGAGTTCTTTATAGATTCTGGAGATTAGTGCTCTATCTGAAGTATGGTTGGCAAAGATATTCTCCCACTCTGTAGGCTCTCTCTTCACATTGCTGATAGTTTCCTTTGCTGAGAGAAAGCTTTTTAGTTTGAATCTATCCCAGTTGTTGATTCTTGCTTTTATTTCTTGTGCTATGGGAGTCCTGTTAAGGAAGTCTGATCCTAAGTCAACAAGTTGAAGATTTGGACCTACTTTTCCTTCTATAAGATGCAGGGTCTCTGGTCTGATTCCGAGGTCCTTGATCCATTTTGAGTTGAGTTTTGTGTAGGGTGAGAGATAGGGGTTTAATTTCATTCTGTTGCATATGTTTTTCCAGTTTTCCCAGCACTGTTGTTGAAGAGGCTATCTTTTCTCCATTGCATATTTTTGGACCCTTTGTCTAGTATGAGAAAATTGTATTTATTTGGGTTTGTGTCCATGTCCTCTATTCTGTACCATTGATCTACCTGTCTATTTTGGTACCAATACCATGCCATTTTTGTTACTATTGCTTTGTAGTAGAGTTGAAGATCTGGTATTGCAATACCCCCTGCTTCGTTCTTGCTACTTAGGATTGCTTTAGCTATTCTAGGTTTTTTATTCTTCCAGATGAATTTCATAATTGCTTGCTCTATTTCTGTAAGGTACAACATTGGGATTTTAATTGGAATTGCATTGAATCTGTATAGCACTTTAGGTAGTATGGCCATTTTGACGATATTAATTCTGCCTATCCAGGAACATGGGAGATCTTTCCATCTTCTAAGGTTTTCTTTAATTTCTTTCTTTAGTGATTTTTTTTAATTTTCTTAATTATAATTTCTAATTTTCCTAATCCAACCCACCACCAGAGCTCAGAGAACTGTTTTGTGCTGCAGGGGTCACAGCACTACATTTTTAATCAAATAAAGCAATGCATGCATTAAATAGAACTTAATGCTCCTTAACGTATGCTACCAACAGTTTGTTTGATTTTTATTTTGTGTTAAAAGTAACAGTTTAAATGTACCTCTCATTTTAAAGGTAATACGAATTCTTAGGTTTTGACTCGAGCTTTAAAATATTGCATATAACTGGTTCTCACACTTGTAGATTCATAAGCCTAAAAATTCACTGTACCATGTCATTCTTTAACACAATCATATCCTCACAGAGTTATCATTTTTGTGTGTATGTGATGGAAACACTTAAGATCTACTCTCTTAGCAAAATTCAAGGGGCATACAACCTTATTATAACTATGTTTAACCATGTAATATTTTCAAAATTCACATTTCCAACTGTTGCAAAGATGCAAAAGAAAAAACTAATAATTTTTTTTAGGATTCATTTATATAAATCTTAGAGAATGCATAGTTTGACCATATGGTGAAGACTAGTTCTGCCGTGCACGGATAGTTATGCTTTGAGGGATGCATGGGGGTGGCATATTTTAAACCACTAAACGTGGATGCAGGCTTAAAGTCATGCACAAGGAAACAGTGTTCCTAGATTCAACAAAACGTGGCCATTCAAAATTATACTTTAGGTTTCCTTGGTCTGTGCCTTGCTAGGAAGAAGATGTCAAACCTGTACACTACCACATATAGAATGGCCCTTGAAATCACAAGTCAAATCACAGAATTTTGTACACATGTGTGTATTTCAAGCAGTATATTAACTTCTAATATTCAATCAAATTCTGTTTCCAAATGAAAGTCCAATAGCCTGTTGTTTTTCCTACTCATCCTAAGGATTCTGTGATATAACATAGTAATTAGCCAACTATACTGTCTTTATAAATTATCAACACTTTTGCTAAAATAGTCATCTTTAGATATGTGTTCTATGTTAAAGTGCAAACCAATGAACTCTAGGCATTGATAAGTACCTATCACATAACACTTCTTCCATTGTCCCTTAAGAATAGATATTAAGTGCGTTTTCTATATTCTCATCCCCTATGTATTCAAACCAAACACTAATCTATGTACTGCTATGAAAGAATTTTGTAAGTGGAATTAAAGTAATTAATTTGGTTATTGTGTGTATGTGTGTGCGTGCTCATGTGCACTTGGATATCAAACCTAGAGCCTTCTGCATCCTAGCCAAGTGCTATACCAGTGGACCACATCTGCAGCCCTAGCCAGGTGAATTTAAAAGAGTAAAATAAAGGGGAGTCCAATACAATCACTTGAGCCCCATAGAGTAGTTGGAGTGTAGATGTGTTGGG
The DNA here is from genome assembly GCF_902686445.1 of Sciurus carolinensis. NCBI lineage: Eukaryota > Metazoa > Chordata > Mammalia > Rodentia > Sciuridae > Sciurus > Sciurus carolinensis. Next base: position 97,897,941 of record NC_062224.1, read on the forward strand.
AATGGCGAATGAATTATGGGTTTTTGAAATACCCAGAGACAGAGGCTTACATGTCCCTTGGGAATCTCTCCTTGCGAAGGCACCAATATAACCACCCATTTGTATGGGGATGCCCTGTTCAAAGGGAAATTCTGTGGTTACCATGGAGTTTTTCAGTTCATGATCTAAGGTTCAGGGGTGGAGAACTGTGGGTGCAAGTAAGCTGATGATTGTAATTGGGCTGTTCAAACTTGTGACCTCTGTTCTAACATAACTTTCTCATAATGAATCCCTTTGGTGTGCCCGCTGATTGCCAGTCCTCCTCAAGCAGAGATCAGGAGAACCACCAGCTGCAGCTTTTCTCTATTTTTGTGTGTGTTTGTCTTTTTCCGATCCCCTTATCAGCCTGGTTCAGGGAAACTGAGTAAATGTCATGCTGGCAGCGACACGGAAGAAAGTGCGCATTAGGAGGTCAGAGATTTAAATGACTTGGCTTGTGGTTACTGAATTTGAAATGGAAAAAAAAAAAGGACCACAATCCAAGGAATTGGAGGCGCTGCTTCTAGAAGCAGAACATGACCCCTGGTTGAGAGGCAGCAAGGAAATGGAGAACTGTGTTCCACAGCTGCACAGGAGTTAATTCAGCCTGAACCTGCTGAACCAGGGAGGACCTTCTTCCACAGGGCACTGGTTATGGAGGGCATCACTACTGACACCTTTTGATACTTTGAAAACCCAATCAAAGCCAGGAGAATTTTGACTTACAAAACACTAAGATCTTGAATGTGTATTGTTTTAAACCTATACATTTATGGTGATTTTTAAAAGTCAGCTTTAAAATACAAATACACAAGGGCTTAGAATATTTAGTGAGTATACGAAGACATACCGTATTTAAAAGTAAAACAGTTTAAATTATACAAGAAAATAAATAATTTTATCATGCTATATCCTTTCGTAAAGAACACATTTAGTACATTTCAAAAGTGAAGAAGAGGAGGAAGGGAAATTAAGAAAAATATAAAATGGAATATCAAAGTAAAATTGAATTAAAATTCAAGCAAACAAGACCTTATTTGACGCAATTGTAATATGGAAGAGAAATTGAATTCTACTCCACTCAAACAGGAGGATTTTAAGCGTTAAGATAAATTAGTGAGGAAATCTGGAGGATGTTAAAGAAGAGGTTGATCAATGAGACATGTTAAGAGATCACACTGAATTATTCCTAGGTTTTCAAATGGTTTTCTCTGTGATCTCCATCTATTTGCTGCTTGGTGCCCATCAAAGTTAGACTCTAACAACCCACAGAGATTGGGAGGAACAGTCTGTTTTCTTTGAGGTTTACATTTCAAAGAGATGATTTCAAGGTTCTTGAGAAAGACATTTCCTGGCAAATTGCTGGGAGAATATATAGATATTTTAAAGAGGCAGAGGAGGAATTTACTACTAAAGTTTCCAAAGTCAATACTCTAAAACAAGGGAGGTCTGTGTCCAGTAGTTAAAAAAGTCAAAAGTTGAGTCAAGCTAAAAAATGAAGCATCAAGAATGGTATCACACTGATTCTTATCCTAAGTTCTCAGTTGCTTTGTTTGGATCTGGAATATCCCCAAAGATTTACATGTTAAAGGGTTGGTCACTAGTCTGTGATACTCCTGGAAAGTGGTGGAAACTTTAAGAGGTAGGGCTTACTAAAAAGTCATTAGTTCATTGTGGGTGTGTCCTCAAATTGAATCTTGAGATCCTGAGGCCTTCCTCTGTTCTTCCCAGGGCTTTAACATAAGCAGCTTTTCCCTAGTATACACTCCTCCTGGTCATGATGTTCTGCCTTGTCCCAGATCCAAAAGCAACCAAAAGAACTGTCTGTGGATTGAAAACTTGGAACCCATGTACCCAAATAAACTTTTCCTCTCATAAGTTTTTTATCTCAGATATAGCTGACTAACATATCTGTACTTTATTCAGGAACTCGAATTATAGACATGTCTATGTGTTTATATATTACATTTTAATACATAGGAACTTCGGCCTTTAAAAATTATTTTAGCTTTGACTTTGAAGATATCACATATAAAAATGAAAAATAATTTAATACTTTTATGTTTCCATCACTTTTCAAAACAACTGTGATAATTTACCAAACACAGTAATTATGATTGGGTTAAAATGCATGGCTAGGTACTAATAGAGTAAGGATAGTCCTGAGAAAACAGTGGTTAAGTGTTCCTAAACTAGCCCTAACCCCACAAGAAAACAGAGAATTTCCTCTAACAATATGTAGGATTCTACTCTCAGTTGGCAATTCTGTTTGGTGCATACTTAAGAATTTTTAATTATTTAATTTTTCTTAGTAGTCCTTATACTTGTAAGTGTATAGTCACAATTTTAAATTCAGATGCCATATATAACATTAGGCACTACCAAACAAAATTGAACAGATGCTACAAATTTGTGATGTGATCAGCATTGGAATGTATATTACTTATCTTTAGAAACTAAAATATAGTGTGTACTTTAAAAGAAATATGTTAATGTTTTGTAAGCCTATTAACAATATGATTAAATAAGTATTAACTTAAATATTAGCAGTATACAGTTGAATATCTTCCTAAATGTGATAGATTGATATCTTATTTCTGATATAATACATATTAATGACTTTATTTTGTGTAAAATAACTTTTAATCCTATATCATGAAAGTCACAATGCACAAGAAGAATAAAAGACAAGGCATTTTTAAATTAGTAACCATATTTTTTAAAAAACAAGCAGATGGCATTTTATGTATTTGTAGAAAGGATTGTGGATTCAATTATTTTTGCTGGCTATATGTTGTTATTGTAACATATAATTTAATGACATGATGTTTATGATACATTCAGAAAATATGCCCCTAAATAAATGCATAATATAATTCTGTTCTTACTTCAATAATTTCTAGTTTTCCCATAATATGTAGATCATTAATTTATTATGCACACAATTTATATTATGTAAATAGGGGATTTTGAGTGTACCTTACTTGACATGCATTCAAAATATCTCTTCTCCTATCAAAGATTGTGCTGGAATAACACAATAGACACCTGATATATAATTAATTATATTCAAATTACTTAAATATAAATAATATTAAACATTCTGTTCTTTTGTCACACTTATCAATTTACAGTTTTCAGTAGCCAAGTGGATCATAACTACTCTTCAGGGCCCCACAGACTGGTCAACAGTTACTCTATTGTAACTATTGACACTATTGATATTAGACACTATTAGGCACTATTGATTCACTATATTAGACACTATTGATTCAAGGAATGTCATTGCCAAAATAATTTGATAGCAAATACAGGCATGAAAAATACAGTTTTTTTAAAAAAATTAATATAGTTTAAGTGACTTTGTTATAAAAATGAACTCTCTCTGGTTTTATTACTCTCTGTGGCCATGTGGTACCTTGGGCCATCTCAGGGCTCTGCCAAGAGTCCCCACCAGCAAGGAGGCCCTCACCAAATGAACTGATGCTGAAGCCATACTCTTAAACTTCCCAGTCCCCAGAACCACAAGGGAAATAAACCTCCATTTTTATAAGTCACCAAGTCTGTAGTAACCCATTATAGCAATAGAATGAATTAAGACACTTAGGAATTTTTAAAAACACAGCAACATGAATTTTTTCAAGTAAATTACCTTTAATATTTTTACTTAAGTGTATCACATCATTAAGAAGAGTATATATACTGATAACAGCATAAATGCACTTAATATGTATAAAAAGGGCAATTCAGTGATACAATACACTTGTTTGGTGTTAGTGAAAAATGCCTACTCACAATTTCCAAAATACATTATGTTTGGCATTGGGGTTAACTTTCAAAAATCAACTCATTTTATGCCACTGAGAAACATCAAGTAGTAATTTGGAGAAATTACCTAACCTGAAAGGTCAAGAGATATTGTTCTGAAGAGAGTCAAATAATTTGTTCCACAGTTCATTTAAAAAGTGTGTATGTGACTCAATTTGGGCTGAGGACTTTAGGACAGGTTTACATGATGTGTCTCAGAAAGTTTTCCCCTACTTTTACGATAGACAACTTGTGGGGAAAACTACTTTATCGTGTCCCCCAAATAGCTCCATTTGTTTCTGCAGTGCATGAGAGGAGCTGACTTTGATATAAAAAAGTATGAGTTTGTGAAACAGTATAATGACACTAAATTACTTATCACAGAAACTTACTCTGACAATGAACTTCCATGTGTGAGAATCAAGCATTGCTCATTGCATAAGCGAGAGTAGTTTGGGTTTCTAACACCAAAGATCATAATGCATAGCACCACAGAGCTTTCGATTTTCTCCTTATCTCTCTAGTCTTCATTTATTCTCTCTAGAGTGTCTGCCATACTCCTTTACCAGTTAATTACTAGCTATTCTTCAGACCTAACACAAATACTTCTACTTCCATACAATACTAACTCAACATGGTAAAGAAACCCATATTATTTGTGGAAATGACATTTTTTTTTCTGATCCTGCTTTATGATCTATTTAAACATTTCCATACATACTGCCAGAATGTAAACAAAAACAAACGGGAAACATATCTTATTTTTAAGTAAAAATGAATTAAAAAAATTTTTTTTCTTTTTTTTTTGAGGGGTACTGGGAATTGAACTCAGGGGCACTTGACCATTGAACCATATCCACAGACCTATTTTTTTTGTATTTTAGCTAGAGGTGGGGTCTCACTGAGTTGCTTAGTGACTCTCCATTGCCCAAAGCCTCACCATGACTTTGAACTTGTGATCCTCCTGCTGCAGGCTCCTCAGGCACTGGGATTACACATGTCACTTGAAAATTATTTTAAAGCACAGTGAACTTATGCCAGGTATAGATGTGAATAGCAAAATTAACAATTACTTTATGTACCCAAAAGCAATGAAAGTAGAAGATAATATATTCACACAGAAATACATAAAATAAAGTGTTTAAAAACATTATTTTATATGCACATTACACTTATTGACATTTGTAAAATTGACTATATTTTTTCCTGAAGAAAATATCAATATGATTTAAAAGTTGAAAAGTATACAAATAAACAAATGTATCTATAGGCTATGTTATCTGCTTACAAAGCAGTAAAATTAAATATCAACAACAAAAACATTAAAATATGCTTATTTGAATTTCCTTCATACTTTTTTATATACATTAAAGTTTTAGTAAAATTGCAGGCTGCTGTGGGATACTAGCTCTGGTCTTTGAACACACTATATATCCAAGGGTTAAAAAGAGAAAAGTAAAAGGATCCCAGCGTCTAACGTGAACACTGGGAAACCACAAGAAAGACAGATGTTTGCTGAACTTGGAAAGAAGGGTCTTGAACCATGGAAGAGGCAAAGGGTCATTTGGAGTTTACAGTTTTATTTGTGTACTTTTGATTCTTCCTCCCTACATGCAATATCATTGGGTAAAGAGAAACACTATCCAGGCTACAGAGTGACCTCCCTGTGAGACATAGGTAGCAACAAATTATAACGCCGGAAACTCACGAACTTGTGCCACACTGCCAGGCTGCATCCTAAACTCACTGTGTCAAAAGCCAGTAACCATCTTTTACAACTTCCAACAGATACTCAGTTATCAATCAGAGCTGCAGACACCCAATAGTCCTTCACACCCCACTTTAGAGATCAGTGACTTCTTAACTAGGCTGTACAAACCCTTTGTCCACAGTATAAACTACATGATCTTTCCTGAGAATGAAGCAGCCCTCTGCGTTGTTCTCTAGCTAGCTCCTCTTTCTCTTCATGGTTGTCTCACCCTACCTATTTAGCTGCATCTATCTTAAAAACTTTTGGTTCTTAAATGTCACTTTCTGCCTTGACTCATGATAATGTCCCTGGATGAAATCACCTCCTCTGCCCACATTATTGATAGGCTTCTATAAATCACCTGCTTTCCCCCCCTGAATACAAAGGATTGAACCAAGGGCCTGACACATCCCAGGGTCTATTTTTAATCTATATTTGGAGACAGGGTCTCACTAGGTTGCCCAGGCTGGCCTGGAACTCAGGATCATGGGTTTTATATCACCACCAAGAGAATAGAGGGTTCCACCTCACTGCTTGTGTCTCACTGGTTTGAAACTCTGCTACTAGATCTATTATTTTTCCATACTGTCCTAGCAACTAAGGGATTTCTGTAAACATGCTGATAACCTTAGTACTTAGTCTAATGACTCACATGCAGTAGATACTAAGTGTTGTTTTTAATGAAATGAACAAAATTTAACTCTAAGGTGCTATTAGACAAAGATATACAAAAGCACAGGTATGTGGTCTATATATTCCTTTTAATTTGAAAAATATGTAGAATGTCTATCACATTGTTAAGCAAATTTTGCTCATTTTTAAATTTTACAAAATTTAAAATTCATATTCAAATGTAATGATTTCATGTTTATTCCTCTTTGATGTGTATAATTTATAAATGAATTTGTACTGAGAATTTTTTATAGCATGGATTAAACAAAAATGACTTTGTATTTTCAGTTAATAACACTGTTGAGGAATATTAGCCTTGTTAATCAGTGTCCTATCGGCTATATCTCACTGATGATTTCTTATGGTTCCTAATAATGACACAGGACCTCTGTTACAATAAATTAGTCATAATCAGCTATGTCATATATTTTTATTATGCTTGAAAGAGGGTACTGTTGCATAACAACTGCAGCAAATGAACAATGCTAAGAGAAAGATTTAACCTTTTTTACTGAAGAGTATTTATTTATTATTTTCCTCGACTCATCATAGAGTGTGGTACATGTTCGAGAGTTTCTAGGATTATCATTTGTTGGTACCTAACAGATATACATCCCTGCAGTAAAGACAAAAATAAATTTTAATTGACAAATGCTATTTTGTATAGAACAATATGCTATGGGAGGACTATTGCACTAGTTTTGGGAATTAAGGAAGAATTCCTAAGAAATTCACCTCTAAACAAATCCAAAAATGAAAAACATTGATGGAAAGAATAAAGATCCAAGGAAGAAGAAAATAGACAATATTTCAGGCAAAAAGGGTGGCATTTGAAATGCTGTAAATGTGTGAGGGGGCATTATATATTCAGAGATATAAATGTTGCTAATTCTGTAATGCATCGTGACCCACACAGAGGTGGACCATGAGGTGAGCAAGATGATGAATAATCTTGCAAATTGTGTGAACCAATTTAGATTGCTCTCTGAGGATACTTGGTTATATATTTAGTATATTGCATAATTCCAATTGAAACATTTGGTTTGGTGATACAATGTTAGACAGTTAAGTGAAAAAATATAAAAAGGACAGCACTGTGAATGTGAGGTGATATCAAGAGCCATTTCAAGTGAAGTTATTAGTATCAAGATGTTATGTGTTTTGGGACAAAACAACTATGAATGAGAGGATGACACTTCTAGATGGTTTTCATTCAATTGATGTTATTATATATCCTTGTGATCATTTAAATTTATTTTTCCATTTTGAGTTTGTTAAGAATATTTTGCTATTCTATTTTGTAAAACACATCAGAGTGTTATTTCTGCTTTGTGGATTACATTATCATCTTTAGGTGGGGATAAATACAAATTTTGATGTGATCACCATAAAAAAAAAAAAACTGCACCAGAAAAAAACGCAAAGAATTTCCATCACACAACAAAAAGTGTGCTTGAAAACAAAGCTAATATAAAAGGTGGAGAGAGACAGGCACAATCAAGCAGAGACATAAAGTCATTCCACTTTAAGGATGTAAGAATTCCAAATGAATGGAATTTGGTTAGGTCACTCATCAAATAAATTCCTTTCATTTTTTGATGGTAATGTTATGGGGCGCAACTTAAGAACAGACCAATCACCACTGAGAAGTCCAAATTTGAGAGTCTTTATTAAACTGGCTGACTGACTGTCTCACACAATGCCCCCAAAAAATGGCTATTGGGAGAACAGCCTCGACCACAGGGTTGTAGGGGTTCTTATACCAAAAATCACATCAATCATAAGTGTCTGTTGCTATGATTCAAAATTACAAATCAACATCATGAGATCATCGACAGAGGGGGAAGTGGGTCAAACTGACCCTTACCTAGGTACAAACTAAAGAATGGTTACTAACATCCACACAATCACTGTTTACATGGTACATTGTTTAGGAGCAATAGGAATCAAAAGAGAACAATTTTTTACTACATAGGAGTTGCCATTGTATATTATTAAACATGTCACACCAAGTAACTGATGATGAGTACAGAGGTGGGCTGTTCCCATGGGAGAAGCTTATTTCCTATATAACATGGAGTCTCAGAGCAAAATGGAGTCTGTTTAGTTATTTCCCTTAGAGTCTGGCCTATAACATTCTCATGGAGTCAGATCTGTCAGCCCAGCACATTCCCCACTGGTTTTATGTACATAATCAAATTATTGATTTATTAGTAGTGCATAGGTGATTGTAGTGAGTGTGCAACCCCATTAACTTAACAGACTGGATTCTATCTCTAATATATGTAAGTCTAAATCTATTTGTCTATTTAAAGTTTTGAAATTCTGGTTTCCAGTAATCAGGGCAGTGGTTCCTACATCTGTGGGGCCCATTTATACTTATTTTTACTAGGAGGGGAACTAAGGCAGGGGCCGCTTATTTAGATATTAGCCCCATATGTTCCTTTTATTCCTCCCCATCATAATAGTATACAGAATTTAGCCTATATGGCAATCTCAAAAAGTTGAACGGTTAAGCACAGAGTTATTCCTGATGTAGTCCAAGCAAGAGAAAAAACACAATTAACATTTTTTTTAATCTTATCTTTAGATGGTGGTTGGGGTCTCTGAGGGCTGTCCATTTTTCTGTTGTCTTGACTCACATGTGATGAGTCCATGTCGTGAGTAAGGTCCCTTCCATTTTATAGCCATGTGTTAGTCCTTTCTGGAATAATTTGATGTAGACATAGTTTTCTGACTGAAATGGGTGTTGGAAATCAGTGGTCTCTTGGGCCTGGTTCTCTCATAAGTTGAACCTGTTGGAGAGACTTAACAACAGGTTAGAACAGCAGCAGTTCTTGGTAAGGGTGGAGGAAGGGCTCTGGAAGTATTAACATTTTAATCTCTCAGAGGTCATTTGCCTCCAACTTTCTGGACCCAAACTGGCTCTTATTTTTGTGATTTAGCCCAACTTACCTATCTACATTGACTGTCTTTTAAAATTTTTATTATTACCCCTCTAATCGTAGGAACTTTTTACTGCTGTAAGGAAAAAGGGCGATGACCACTCTTGCTGCTTCGAGCTGAGAGGGGGAGATGTGGGGTGGGGCAAGCAGTAAAAAGTTTCTTTTTAGAAATTGGGTCTTTCTAGGGGTAAAAGTCTTGTTCTATGAAAGAAACAAAAAAAAAAAAAACATGAGTACAAAATAAATAGCATCTGGAACATGTCAATGAATATCATGAAGCTGATAGAAATTAGTAATCTCTTACCGGGAGGTGGAAGAGCTGAGAAGTTGTTCCCATAAAAAGGCCTAACAAAGCCTAACAAGTCCGGAGAGGATAAGGTCTTAATTGTAAATCTTTAACATTGTTGGTGTTATCAGGAATGTAAGCACAACATTTAGTTGAGTTACTTAATGTCGCCTGATTTTTGTAAAATATCTTTTTACTGGCATGATCTTTTTGTTTACTAGAGATTCCTTTATTTTTGTTACTTATGGTTAGAAAATCATACTAGCAAACATTGATTAAGTCTACCTATATCAGAGGTTAAGATGATCTGCAGACTTAAACTGACTAAAAACTTATAACTCTGGCGGTTTTTCTTAATAGTTATCAGGCATTTTTGTCTAAGAATCTTTTTTGTTACCTCTAGTTTTATTTATTTTGGGGCCTAACACAAGTGTACATCTTAAGTTACATGAAAATAACTATTGTTTTGTTTTTAAAATGTCCAGGAATGACTGTGTTTTGGTTTTAACTGTTTTGCTAGGTGTTTAAGACCAAGCTGGTCAAATTGACCTTGTTCTTATCTGCTGTTAAGAGTCAGCTGAGTTCCCACAGGGGTCACTCTTGGGGAACTTGAGAGCAGTTTCTTAGCTCCTTTAGTGCCATTCACCTGGTAGGGTCTCCTTGAGGAGGTGGCTTCCTTTGGAAGCATTAGGGATGTCTCCCTTTCCCAAGAACCCTCCTCTGCAGTAGGTGCACTGATTGGCTTTTCATCCTCTAGTGGTCTTATCAGTCTTCCTGATTGGAAGGTTGTGTGGCCCAGAGTTGCAAAGCTCCTTAGAGAAGTTCCCTTGTTCCCTGGGTTTAGGCTGACTCTGAGGGCAAGAGCCAAATATTGATTCTCTTGACCCCTTTATTTTAATCTCAATCTTTAAGTTTTGATCTTAAGCATCCAGCAAGTCAGTTTCACCAGTCATACAGTAAGAGTACTGGGCTTTAACTTTAATGTCTATGACTTTATAGTTATTTACCAACTTTTATTAAACTGGGGTCTGTAGTACCTGTCCTATAGGTGATGGCTTATTATCTCAAATTAATTTAGATTGTTCTTGAAGCAGTACCTCTGTAAAACATTTATCAGTCAACAGTTACAGAGTTTACAAGGAAAATACAAAATGGAATTAACAACAGTAAAGACATATTTAGTTGTGTAATAGCTGTCTTGAATTTTGGCTGAACTATATATTATGTCCCCTGTTTGAGATCACAGTAATTTTATAACAAAAAAAATCAATCTTTTGAATATAACTTTAAATGAGCTGAAGTCTGACTTATTTTGAAGCCATTGTAACATGTAGTAAGGTAGGAAGCAGAACCTTATCTCAGGTAAGGCAGGGCTCTTCATAAATCTTAGGTAAAGCAGTCCTAGTTCTGAAGCTGACATTTATGTTTTTAAATATCACTTTATAAAGTTTACATTTATTTTTGCCAAGTCTATTTGAATGTTAGTTAACACAATATGATATTACATCTAAAACATGCATCAAAGAAAGCTGAGAGAGCTTTTAACTATCCTTTTGTGTAGTAAAGTGGCAAAATGTTTTCCTGTTTCATGATATTAACTTTTAAACAGATCAGGCTCTCATTATCTTTTAAAAATACATTTACATTTTTATCCCAGTGCAGAAGGTAACATAAGGTTCAGGTCCAGTTACAGAACACTAAATGATATAAATAAATCCCCAGTAAAATTTCTTATTCTGATAAGTTTAAATTTATCATTACAACTTTAGGTTGGAGAACACCAGCTTGATAAAATGTTCTTTTAAACCTTTTAAAGACCTGTATACCTGGAAGATATGAAAACATTTAATATATGAATAAGAATAATAGAATCATAATTACATTGATGTTTTTATATTAAACATGTTTAACTTTTTTTTTTTTGGGTGCTGGGGATCAAACCCAGGGCCTTGTGCTTGCAAGACAAGCACTCTACTGACTGAGCTATCTCCCCAGCCCCATGTTTAACTTTTTAAAGAAAATTTAGACTTTGTAATGTAGTACAATACTCTAACAGTTGCTGTCTAACCAGAGTTGTACAAACTCCCAATTTTTAAGACTAGTTGCTCTAGAGAATAAAACTTAACAAGCACAATGTTAAGAGTAAATTAATATTTTAAGAATTATTGGTTATTTCAGCATATAGTCTGAACTTTGGTTTATATCAGTACATTAATATTTGACCTTAGGAAAAAACTTGAGTAGTTTTTAACTGTTGTGTTACTTACATATACATGTAAACCTTTTAAAATTTACTCTTAATTAACATTTTAATCACTTAATTAGACACTTGTTGTTTACTTAGATGTATTACAACCTTATTTTATCACATAAAGAATTTTTTATCTAGAAACATTTTTAAAATATATTTTTATATCTAAAACCTTGTAATATTTTAATCTGTTGATCCCCTTTTTAAAATTTATATTCTGAAACAACCCTTATAAATTTCTGAATTCAGATAAATTACTCCATTTTAATCAGATGAAATACTTTGTTACTTATAGAACTCTATTTAAATATAATTAAGACTTTTGAACCCTTTATATAGAATAATACCTGTTAGAACTTTTAGTAACCATGTTTTCAGTGAAAACACAAAGTAAATTTAAATCCGTTTTTTATTTACCAATTTATGGAAACACCAAAAATGTTTTAAGTATGTTACCCTGTGGAATTTAATGAGTTAAGAGTATTTATTATATTTAAAAGTTAGTATTTTAACTCTCTAAACCAATCAGATGTCTCTAACAAACACATCCATGATCAATCCCATATGTGTTAAATCTAATTTAGTTATTTTTTTAAAAACCAAGGTATTAGAGAATTGTATTCAGTCATATCAGTCATTTCTTTCCTATTGAAGAAAAACCTAGAAACAATGGATATTAGACATTTTATAAAATTAACATTTTATTTATTTTTTGGCCACCTGGAAACAAAACTGTGTTAGTAACTTGAAAGTCATATTTTTGTTTACCCAATTTAAAAATCTTTTAAATCATGTGAATTAAAAATATTTGGATCCATTATTTTAAAATTTTAATTTATGAGCTCACATGTCAATTTTGGTACCAAATATATGTAGACATGACAATACACCAGTGTACGTATACATAAAATAAACAGATGGACAAAGACCTTATAGCTTATTTTTTAAAACCCATTAGATTGAGAGTTAACTCTTGTAAACTGGCCTCTGAATGAAACAGAGCATTAAGAAAACTTTATAATTGGATAAAATAGGTCTGATCAAAAATTAACCTAGGCACACCTGATCGAAATTATGAACTCAAAAAAATAGAATTTTAAAGTCTTTTTGGCCTCCATGATGATGTGGTCCCTCTCATCAGAGATGAAAAGGAATTAAGAGACTATAGACAAAGGTTATGCCCTATCCCTCCCTGAAGGAGTTTCCCAAAGAGACAGCAAGGGAGCTGCTTCCATTGGTCTCCTTGGGAGAGTCCCCTTAGGTTGGGGTCTTGTTCTAAATTGGTTTTCCTGGTCTCTTGGATAGCAGCCATCAAAATTTTAGCCTGGCATTTTGGTGGACCAACTCCAATAGTTGAAAGTTCCTATTGGCAGCAGTTTACATTTTAATGTAAGCTTCAGTAAACATGGCTAAAAACATTTTTAACCATTTTTTTTACCCAAATTTGACTATAAAACATTTGATCAGGATGTTCAGGTTGCCCAAAGACATTTTGGTGGTCCCCTGAGGGGGCCATCTGACCTCAAAAGTTGGTCATTTTCTCTCACAGAATTTAGAGAGAGAAAAGACATTGCAGCGGGTTCCGTAGTCACTGGCTCTCTTCTGGAATTCCTGGAAATTAGTTAACATGCACTGGAGGGGAGTACATGACTGACGTGAGGGAGACTGACCCAGGCTTACACTTAAGGGCAACAAAAAACAGAAAAGGACAAACAAACACAGAACAGGTAAAACACCAAAGATGCAGACAAGTGGCCACTCCAGATTCCAGACCAGAGGAACTGAGCAACGTCTGGCCAGTCCCGGACTCAGGAAGTAATGCTGCGTCCAGCCTTCCTCAGAGTTACCAGATGCGAATCCACCAGAAACAGACTTACCGGTCCCCCAGGGGTGCAGAAACAGGTGACTCTCTCAGAGAATTTAGTTCAGTCCTGGGTTGGGGCTCCACAAACTGTGCAGCCTGGGTCTGAGAAACATCTTTCAGAGGCCTTCGCCTAGGATCAACTTTGTGGCCTCTCCCCTCTGCAGGAGTTCCCAGGTCAGTGGTGAGCGGTGGTTACCCACCAGGCAGCGAGAATCTCTCTGGGGCCTCCAAATGTTATGGGGCGCAACTTAAGAACAGACCAATCACCACTGAGAAGTCCAAATTTGAGAGTCTTTATTAAGCTGGCCAGCTGACTGTCTCACACAATGCCCCAAAAAATGACTCTTGGGAGAACAGCCCCGATCACAGGGTTGTAGGGGTTCTTATACCAAAAATCACATCAATCATAAGTGTTCAAAATTACACATTAACATCATGAGATCATCGACAGAGGGGGAAGTGGGTCAAACTGACCCTTACCTAGGTACAAACTAAAGAATGGTTACTAACATCCACACAATCACTGTTTACATGGTACATTGTTTAGGAGCAGTAGGAATCAAAAGAGAACAATTTTTTACTACATAAGAGTTGCCATTGTATATTATTAAACATGTCACACCAAGTAACTGATGATGGGTACAGAGGTGGGGTGTTCCCAAGGGAGAAGCTTATTTCCTATATAACATGGAGTCTCAGAGCAAAATGGAGTCTGTTTAGTTATTTCCCTTAGAGTCTGACCTATAACATTCTCATGGAGTCAAATCTGTCAGTCCATCACAGGTAATATAAATCAAGACTTTGATTCCAAAGCAATTTGCTTCATATTTAATTCACCACCAGTTCAAATGTATAAGTGAAATCCTTCAATTGCATTTATTCTAATATTTCTCCCATAATATATGATGCCTTAACCTTTCCATATAATATGAATAAGATTACATGCATGTCTGGAACTTCTGAAATGATTTTCTTTGCATTATTAAGCTAAACAACTATATCATTTGAACAATTTCCAAAATTATAAAGTTATGATTTTAACATTTATTTAAATGGATTTTTTTGCAGTTGTACATGTGGAGTTACATTGGTCTTGTATTCATAAATGAACATAGGAAAGTTATATCAGATTCATTTCACTGTCTTTCCTGTTCCTATCCCCCCTCCCTCCTTTATTCCCCTTTGTCTAAAGTACTGAACTTCTATCCCTCCACTTCTTGTTGTGTGTTAGCAACCACATATCAGAGAGAACACTCAATCTTTGTTTTTTTTGGAATTGACTTATTTCACTTAGCATAATAGTTTCCAGATCCATCCATTTTCCAACAAATGTCATAAAGTCATTCTTTTTTTTTGTCTGAGTAATGCTCCATTCTGTATGCATGCCACATTTTTTTTTCCATTCATCCTTGAAGGGCACTTAGGTTGTTTCCATAGCTTGGCTATTGTGAATTGAGCAGCTATAAACATTGATGTGGCTGCATCATTAGTATGCTGATTTTAAGTCCTTTGGATATAAACTGAGGAGTGGGATAACTGGGTCAAATGGTGGGTCCATTCCAAGTTTTCTGAGGAATCTGCATACTGTTTTCCAGAGCGGTTGCACCAATTTGCAGTCCTGTCAGCAATGTATGAGTGTGCCTGTTCCCCCATATCCTCACCAACACTTATTTTTACTTGTCTTCTTGATAATTTCCATTCTGACTGAGGTGAGATAAAATCTCAGTGCAGTTTTAATTTTCATTTTTCTAATTGCTAGAAATGTTGAACATTTTTTAGCATATATATATATATATATATATATATATATATATATATATATATTTAATCATTCCTATTACTCCTTCTCTGAAGTGTCTGTTCAGTTCCTTAACCCATTTGTTGATAGGGTTGTTTGATTTTTGGTGTTAAGTTTTTTTTATATATAAGTTTTATTTATATATCCTGGAGATTAATGTTCTATCTGAGATGCAGGTGGCAAAGATTTTCTCCCATTCTATAGGCTCTTTGTTCATGTTCTTGATTGTTTCCTTTTCTGTGAAGAAGCTTTTCAATTTGATACCATCCCATTTATTGATTATTGATTTTACTTTTTGTGCTTTAGGAGTCTTGTTGAGGAAGTCATTTTCTAAGCCAACATGATGGAGTGTTAGGCCTACATTTTCTTATAGTAGGTGTAGGTTTCTGGTCTAATGCCTAGGTCTTTGATCCACTTTCAGCTGAGTTTTGTGCATGGTGAGAGATAGAGGTTAAAGTTCATTCTGCTACATTTGGATTTCCAGTTATCCCAGCACCATCTGTTGAAGAGGCTATCTTTTCTCCAATGTATGTTTATGGTGTATTTGTCTAGTATGAGATAACTGTCTTCTCAAAATATTTTAATAATTAATAATTTAATAATTTTTGTAACCAGATAATCTGTATCTGAAAACAAGTTCAGTTTAGTTTCATAAAGAGTTGTTACTGAACCCTGTAAATTTAATTGCTTCTGATAATTAGTGAAAAATATCATGAATGTTTTAATGATGAAACCTTTGCTTTTTAAAAATTGTATGGTATCAATATTTTCTTAGAATATATTTCTGTTTATTGCTTATCTAAGCAATGATGCAAATTGGGTATACATGCAAAATCATTTCTTTAATAGAAATCAAGAAAAACTAATTTCATTGCAACATTATGAAACTAAATAATTATCTACACATTTCTTATGTTTTCAAAATTTGCTGCTATACAGAATATCTGCAAGTGTATTGTATTCCTACTGGATATGTATCAGTGTGGCCTATAGTTTTGACTGTAGATAATTAGAATATATTTATATATCCACTCTTGAAGTTCATCTTAAACGCAGTTTAAATTCTGAGTTATTTATCAGTACAGGGACTTGCTTAGAAGCATTCATATTGACATAATTGGCTTGCATGGAAACAACTTTTCTGAGTTTATTTTTTACTATAGAAGACTATAAAATACATTTTAAATAACTATTATAACCTACTGATTACAAAATTATAACAACTGTCTTGACAATAGTAAAATGTGTTGAAAAAATAGGTGAAATAGAAACTAGAATACTAAAATATAGGAATAATTGTAAGATGGACAAGTAAAATAACACACTATTTTGTGGCATGAAAATGACACCTGAGAACCCTGTAGTTAGCATTGACCAAACATCATAAACCAGTCCTCAAGTTTGATTAATGAAATGGATGTTAAAAATAAGTCGGGTATATTTCACATAAGCTTCCTTTTTTTCAAATATGAGGAAAACCCTTGTTAAACTATTTCTCAAGGCTAAGTACTGAATCAATCATTTGAGTAAGGTATATATCAATTTATAAATGACTGACACTGTGTAAGCCAAAGAGTTGTATATCAAATTGATAGATACCAAAAGAATCAGATAACATGGGTTTTTTTTAAAAGAAAGTGATATTTACACAAAATATTGGAATTCATGACAAAAAGTGTTTATTTTCCTAGGAGACATTGTCATGCTCCAGTAAGTATGATGCTTCTGCTCACAGTGATTAACAGAGCAGAGAGACATAAATAGCTCTCAATTTGCAACTTATGATTTTAAATCTGCTGGTCAGATTCAATTTGATGATATATGACTGTATGGTTTTCTCAGATTAGAAATAAGCAGTATATTGCACAAAGAATATATTAGTTTTATAACTTTGACAAAAGTTCTACTGTTCTGGTCACAGTAGTATATAAAGTACATTTTTAAAAATGGAAATTAAATGGTTACAAACTATTTTTCAATGAAAGCATTAGCATTTTGGATAGATGAATTGATCCTCATTCTTTCTTACTTCAAGATCTTCAAATACTGTCTAATATAGAATACAGTAGTCATGATCCCTGATATTTAGCTGACCGATTTGAAATTATATGTCAACACAAAATTCTGCACACAATGGTTTATAGCAGCTTTATTCATAATTCATACAACTATAAATGTCGTTAGATGGAGAATTAAGAAACTGCTACCTTTATGCAATTGAATAATATTCAATGATTAAAAAGTATGATCTATTAAGCTACATAAAGACATGGTCAGAAGCATGGAGAAAAAGATGTTGATGTAAGTAACTGTGAAGATGAATAGCAAGTGAGACAAGGATGAAAGGAATTACACAGAAGCACTGTGTTCTAGGTGGTGAAGTTGCTTCCGCTTAGGGGAATTAGTCAAGATCTCTGAAATGACCACACTGAAATGGAACAATTAACCAGTCAGTGGTTTCTGGGCAACTTAATGAGATCCTGTTTCAAAACAAAAACAAAAAGGACCGGAGATATAGCTCACTATCAGTCACCCTTGGGTTCATTCTTCAAAAGCACAACCACATAAAAAGAATAAAAACTAGAAATGATCAATTATAATACTGGATTCGTTGAAAGACATTAATATGAAAATATGCAAATCTTAATATAAATACAGATAGAAACATAGAAAAAAGATGTGTGTATATATATGTGTGTGTGTGCGTGTGTGTGTGTGTGTGTGTGTGTGTATTCTCTGTCAGTTGAAAGAACATAGAAACATGAAAACTTAGTTTCTAACCATGTACACAACTAGTGCCCAGATCCTATTTTCTAATATCACTTGTCTATAAGAGTCATGGTTCCTTAAAAATATAGTTGACTTTTGGTCTGGGACAGGGTATATATAGCATGAACTTGGAACAATTGTAATGCTAGAAAATGAAGAATGTTTTTAAAACCTTCAGGATTATATATGTCAAAGAATCAGTCTGCAACTGAATGGACTTCAAATGACCAAATCAGAAACAATTCAAGAAGAAGTAAGGCCACAATAACACAAATGAATTAGTGAAGGAGAGAATGAATGGATGTTTCAGAATAGACAATTCGGTGATGTAGATTTCCAAATAATTCATATAACTATTCTCTTTTCCTCAACTCTTAAATGTGAGCTATGCATACTGACTTCCTTCCAAAGAGATCCAGAGAAAAGGAGAAACAAAGAATAAATTTACGAGAAATATGACAATCTCTAGCTTACCCATGTGATCAAGGTTAAAATGCACAGTGATAACTCATGTTGATACCATGTGTCCTTGATAAGATGTGATAAGAATGACATTTTATGTCTGTGATCTTCTGCCAAAAAACCCATAAACTCCAATCTAATCATAAGAAACACATTAAGCAAACCCCATTTGAGAGACATTCTCCCAAATGCTACATCATTATTTCTCAAAACTGTTAAGGTCATCAAAAACTAGAAAAGACTGTCACAGTCTGAGAAGCCTAAGTAGCACCAGCATTTGTGGATATTAAATACTAGGGTATAGAATATCCCTGATTCAGATAGCTAAAAATAAACAGTGGGGCTGAGTCTATGGGCTTAGATAATGTCTGCCTACAGGCTGAAAGGCCAGAGCAAATAGACTGATAGGATTTTGGATAGATACACACTTGTTTAGACATAATCTTGGCTTAAATCTTACCTCCAGGAATTTAATGCCTGGCTTTCTTCTTCAGTCTCTATTAAGCAATGTTGAAAATAGCCTACTTGCAAGTTTATTTTGCAAAACAAGACAAGCCATGTGCAAAATAATGCTTTGTATATTTTAAATTTCTGTATAAATAAGACTTTTTATCTATTCTTATTACAATAGTGTTTTCAATTGTTTTTTTGGAAATAGCATTTGTCATCATGCTGACATATTTACCATATTTTCCCCAAAAGAAGTCAGAATGCTGACTTCAGTTTTGCTCTTCATCTCTGAATCAGACGTATCTGATAGCATATACAGAGCTATGGAGACATTACTCCTTCAGGGATGTCTCTTTCTTTGCTAATTTAATTACATTTTCAAAAACATAATGAAGTGCTTGAATAAAATAAATTACCTTAATCTGTTAATACCAGTTTGAAATTTTAAACTTTACAAAAATCATTAAAGATAAAAGACTTCTTTATTCATGTTATATTTGAATATGAAGTGTTCCCAAAAACTCCTGTGTTAATGCACAAGTTTTAGAGGTGAAATGATTGGATTGTGAGAGCTGTAACCTAATCAGTTTGGGCTAGTCTGAATGGACTATGGGTGGTAACTGTAGACAGATGGGGACATGACTGGAGGAGGTGGGTCACTGGTGGCATGCCCTGGATGGGTGCTTCTTCCCTGTCACCCCACTGCCATTTCCTTTCTGTCATGAGGTGAGCAACTTCCCTTGGCCACACCCTTCCCCCATGGTTTTCTGCTTAGAGCAGTGAAGTTGGTTAACCACAGACTGAGAACTTTGAAACTGTCATCCCCAAATAAACTTTCTTCCTCTAACTTGTTTTTTTGGGTGTTTGTCACAGTGATGTGAAAGCTGACTAAGACAGTTCATTAGAAGTACTCATAGACCTACACTTAGAGATTATTATAAATGCAATTTAAATCTTTTAAATTATACTGATTTTTTTTATGTGCGAGGTCAAATATCAGAAAATCATTAAAATATATTAAAATACTGCATGTAGTTTAACAAGGAAATTATATTTTAAAAATCTTGAAACTCTTTCAAATATATATGTATGTATAGATCATTAGACTTGCACAGGTGAAACCAATAGTCTTTTCCTTGTTATCCTATGATTGATGGATGTACATCAATAGAAAGCTCTGTTTGAAAGCCTGGGATGCTCAGCAATTTCTAGGAGACACCATTTTTGATATATGAATGAGACGTGAAAATTCCAACATAAAGAGAGATATATGCAGATGGACAAATATTGACAGACACTTAAGTAGAAAACTGTAGAGAAAAAAGTGTGGGCAATATTTAAAATGTAAACGTGACACATTCCTGTTTTTTTTTTTTTTACCTTTTTCATTATCGTTCTCATTTTACTTAAATATTATTGAAAATTCAAGGTCAAAAGAATTGTTACCATTCTCTCAATTATACAATTTTTAACCTTGTCTGTGAAAAACAACAACTATTTTGCCCCATGGATGTTTGTGCTTTTGCTGAGATTTAGGTTAACTTTAAATATGGAATGCACTGCATATCTATGGAAACTGTGGTGTAACAGATAAAATATAAACAATAAAATAATAAGTTTTTATTCTTTCTTTCTACCAGTGTTGTAAAGTTTTCCAGGTATGTGCAAATTCAAGCACAACAATATTCAATAAATCTGAATATCAAAACTCAGTGAAAATTTGAACTAAATAATAACCCCAATATATCTTTGTGAAACTCCATAGAGGAGCTTCTCCTTCCCCCATTTATGCTGTTCTTTACAGAGAAATAAAATAGCATAAACAAATACTCAAATATGTCCACAATTAAAAATTATGACAAATTTTTAAAGAAAACTACAAATTTCTGAGTGACAATTATAGATAAAAATGAGTACTGTTTAAAGCTGGTAAATATAATTTGTTATATTTACTTATTTATTTTTTCAATACAGACACTATTTATTTATTAATTTATTTTAATTTATTTTTATTGTAAACAAATGGGATATATGTTGTTTCTGTTTATACATGGAATAACAGCATACCATTTGCATATTCATACATTTACATAGAGTATGTTTGATTCATTCCCTTATTTTTTTCCTTCCCCCACCCCTCCCACCTCTCTTTTCCCTCTATACAGACCCTCCTTCCTCCATTCTTGCCCCCCTACCACCCTCCATTACGTGTCATCATCCGCTTATCAGTGAGATCATTCCTCTTTTGGATTTTTGAGATTGGCTTATCTCACTTAACATGATATTCTCCAATTTCATCCATTTCCCTGCAAATGCCATAATTTTATTATTCTTTATAGCTGAGTAATATTCCATTGTATATATATATAGCACAGTTTCTTTATCCATTCATCAACTGAAGGGCATCTAGGTTGGTTCCACAATCTGGATATTGTGAATTGAGCAGCTATGAACATTGAGGTGGCTGTATCTCTGTAGTATGCTGATTTTAAGTCCTTTGGATATAGGCCGAGGAGTGGGATAGCTGGGTCAAATGGTAGGTCCATTCCAAGTTTTCTAAGGAATCTCCACACTGCTTTCCAGAGTGGCTGCACTAATTTGCAGCCACACCAGCAATGTATGAGTGTACCTTTTTCCCCACATTGTCTCCAACACCTATTGTTGCTTGTATTCTTGATAATCACCATTCTAATTGGGGTGAGATGGAATCTTAGTGTAGTTTTGATTTGCATTTCTCTTGTTACTAAAGATGGTGAACATTTTTTCATATGTTTGTTGATTGCTTGTAGATCTTCTGTGACGTGTCTGTTCATATCCTTAGCCCATTTGTTGATTGGGTTATTTGTATTCTTGGTGTAGAGTTTTTTGAGTTCTTTATATATTCTGGAAATTAGTGCTCTATCTGAAGTATGAGTGGCAAAGATATTCTCTCACTCTGTAGGCTCTCTCTTCGCATTGCTGATAGTTTCCTTTGCTGAGAGAAAGCTTTTTAGTTTGAATATATCCCAGTTATTGGTTCTTGCTTTTATTTCTTGTGCTATGGGAGTCCTGTTAAGGAAATCTGATCCTAAGTCAACAAGGTGATGATTTGGACCTACTTTTTCTTCTATAAGATGCAGGGTCTGTGCTCTGATTCCAAGGTCCTTGATTCATTTTGAGTTGAGTTTTGTGCAGGGTGAGAGAGAGGGGTTTAGTTTCATTCTGTTGCATATGTTTTTCCAATTTTCCCAGCACCATTTGTTGAAGAGGCTATCTTTTCTCCATTGCATATTTTTGGCACCTTTGTCTAGTATTAGAAAATTGTATTTATTTGGGTATGTGTACATGTCCTCTATTCTGTACCATTTATCTACCAGTCTATTTTGGTGCCATTACCATGCTGTTTTTGTTACTATTGCTTTGTAGTATAGTTGAACTTCTGGTATTGTGATACTCCCTGTTTCATTCTTCCTGCCAAGGATTGCTTTAGCTATTCTGGGTTTCTTATTCTTCCACATGAATTTCATGATTGTTTGCTCTATTTCTGTAAGGTATGTCATTGGGATTTGAATTGGAATTGCACTGAATCTGTATAGCACTTTTGGTAGTATGGCCATTTTGACAATATTAATTCTGCCTATCCAAGAACATGGGCGATCTTTCCATCTTTTAAGGTCTTCCTTAATTTCTTTCTTTAATGTTTTGTAGTTTTCATTGTATAGATCTTTTACCTCTTTGGTTAGATTGATTCCAAAGTAGTTTATTTTTTTGAGGCTATTGCAAATAGAGTTTTTTTTTCCTCATTTCCTTTTCAGCTGTTTCCTCGCTTGCATATAAAAATGCTTTAGATTTATGCGTGTTGATTTTCCAGCCTGCTATTTTGCTGAATTCATTGATAAGGTCTAGAAATTTTCTGGAGGAGGTTTTTGGATCCTCTAAATATAGAATCATGTCATCGGCAAATAGTGACAGCTTAAGTTCCTCTTTTCCTATTTGTATCCCTTTAATTTCTTTAGTCTGCCTAATTGCTCTGGCTAGAGTTTCAAGGACAATGTTGAATAGAAGTGGTGAAAGAGGACATCCCTGTCTTGTTCCCATTTTTAAAGGG
This sequence comes from Sciurus carolinensis, assembly GCF_902686445.1. Taxonomy (NCBI): domain Eukaryota; kingdom Metazoa; phylum Chordata; class Mammalia; order Rodentia; family Sciuridae; genus Sciurus; species Sciurus carolinensis. The sequence goes on from NC_062224.1 coordinate 97,921,100, forward strand.
AATGGTTTCAGTTTTTGTCCATTAAGAATGATGTTGGGGATGTGAGGGTGATATGGCTGCGACATCTGTCACCCCATTGATCGCCAGGGTTGATTCGGCTGATCTGGCTGGCTAGGCAGGTGTCCCCTTCCTCCCTTACTGCTCCATGTGCGTCCCTCCCGAAGCTGCGCACTTGGTCGAAGAGGACAACCTTCCCCGATAGAGGAGGACCGTTCTTCGGTCAAGGGTATACGAGTAGCTATGCTCCCCTGCTAGAACCTCCAAACAAGCCCTCAAGAATGATGTTGGCCATGGGCTTAGCATAAATAGCCTTTACAATGTTCAGGTATGTTCCTACTATCCCTATTTTTTCTAGTGTTTTGAGCTTGAAGGGGTGTTGTATTTTGTTGAACGCTTTTTCTGCGTCAATTGAAATAACCATATGATTCTTATCCTTAAGTCTATTGACATGATGGATTACATTTATTGATTTACGAATGTTGAACCATCCTTGCATTCCAGGGATGAACCCCACTTGATTGTGGTGCACAATTTTCTTAATATGTTTTTGGATACGGTTTGCTAATATTTTGTTAAGGATCTTTGCATCTATATTCATCAAGTATATTGGTCTAAAATTTTCTTTCCTTGATGTGTCTTTTCCTGGTTTGGGTATGAGGGTGATATTAGCTTCATAGAATGAGTTTGGTAGGGTACCCTCCTTTTCTATTTCCTGGAATACTTTGAGAAGTATTGGAATGAGTTCTTCTTTGAAGGTCTTGTAGAACTCAGCTGAGAATCCGTCTGGTCCTGGGCTTTTCTTGGATGGTAGATTTTTAATGGCTTCTTCTATTGCATTGCTTGATATTGATCTGTTTAAATTGTGTATGTCCTCCTGGTTCAGTTTGGGAGGAGCATATGTCTCTAGAAATTTGTCAATGTCTTTGGTAGTTTCTATTTTGTTGGAATACTGATTTTCAAAGTAGCTTCTCATTATGTTCTGTTTCTCAGTGGTGTCTGTCATGATATTTCCTTTTGCATCATGTATTTTAGTAATTTGAGTCTTCTCTCTCCTTCTCTTTGTTAGTGTGGCTAAGGGTTTGTCTATTTTGTTTACTTTCTCAAAGAACCAACTTTTTGTTTTGTCAATTTTTTGAATAGTTTCTTTTGTTTCAATTTCATTGATTTCACTTCTGATTTTAATTATTTCCTGTCTTCTACTACTTTTGCTGTTATTCTGTTCTTCTTTTTCTAGGGCTTTGAGCTGTATTGTTAGGTCATTTAGTTGTTGACTTTTCATTCTTTTCTGGAATGTGCTCCATGCAATGAATTTTCCTCTTAGTACTGCTTTCATAGTGTCCCAGAGATTTTGATATGTTGTATCGTCGTTCTCATTGACCTCTAAGAATTTTTTAATCTCCTCCCTGATGTTTTTTGTTATCCATGTTTCATTCAATAGCATATTATTTAGTCTCCAGGTTTTGGAGAAATTTCCCTTTTTTATTTTGTCATTGATTTCTACTCTCAGTCCATTATGATCTGATAGAACACAAGGCAGTATCTCTATTTTTTTGCATTTCCTAAGGGCTGCTTTGTGGCATAACATATAGTCTATTTTCGAGAAGGTTCCATGTGCTGCTGAGAAGAAAGTGAATCCGCTTGCTGATGGATGGAATATTCTATATATGTCTGTTAAGTCTAGGTTATTGATTGTGTTATTGAGTTGTATGGTTTCTTTGGTTGGATTTTGTTTGGAAGATCTTTCTAGTGGTTATAGCAGTACATTAAAGTCACCCAGAATTATTGTGTTGTGGTTTATGTGATTCCTGAAATTGAGAAGGATTTGTTTGATGTACAGGGATACACCATTGTTTGGGGCATAAATATTTATTATCATTATGTCTTCCTGATTTATGGTTCCCTTAAGCAGTATGAAATGTCCTTCTTGATCCCTTATGACTAACTTTGGCTTGAAGTCCACTTTATCTGATATAAGGATGGAAACTCCCGCTTTTTTACTGAGTCCATGTGCGTGGTGGGTTTTTTCCCATCCTTTCACCTTTAGTCTGTGGATGTCTTTTTCTGAGATGAGTCTCTTGCAGGCAGCATATTGTTGGGTCTTTCTTTTTAATCCATTCTCCCAGTCTATGTCTTTTGATTGATGAGTTTAGGCCATTAACGTTCAGGGTTATTATTGAGATATGATTTGTATTCCCAGTCATTTGGCTTATTTTTGGTTTTTAAGTTGGCTTGGTTTCTCCTTTGAGAGGTTTTTCTCTAAGGTAGTTCCTCACTTTGCTCACCTACATTGTTGTTTTTCATTTCCTCCTCATGGAATATTTTGTTGAGAACATTCTGTAGTGCAGGCTTTCTATTTGTAAATTCTTTTAACTTTTATTTATCATGGAAGGATTTTATTTCATCTTCAAATCTGAGAGTTAGTTTTGCTGGGTATAGTATTCTTGGTTGGCAACCATGTTCTTTCAGAGCTTGAAATATGTTGTTCCAGGCCCTTCCAGCCTTTAGAATCTGGGTTGAGAAGTCAGCTGCTATCTGTATTGGTCTCCCCCTATATGTAATCTGATGCTTTTTTCTCGCAGCCTTCAAAATCCTATCTTTATTTTGAATGTTAGGCATTTTTATTATAATGTGCCTTGGTGTGGATCTGTTGTGATTCTGTGCATTTGGTGTTCTGTAAGCATTTGATTTGATTGTTCTGCATTTGATTTTCCATTTCATTCTTCAGGTTTGGGAAATTTTCTGATATTATTTCATTGAAGAGGTTGTTCATTCCTTTTTGGTTTGTATCTCTGTGCCTTCCTCAATTCCAATAATTCTTAAATTTGGTCTTTTCATGATGTCCCATAGTTCTTGGAGATTCTGTTCATGATTTCTTACCATCTGGACTGTTTGGGCAACTTTATTTTGAAGATTAAATATTTTGTCTTCATTGTCTGAGGTTCTGTCTTCCAAGTGGTCTAGTCTTTTGGTGATGTTTTCCATTGAGTTTTTTATTTGGTTTATTGTCTCCTTCATTTCAAGGATTTCCATTTGGTTTTTTTTTTTTTTTTTTTTTTTTTTTTTGAGAATTTCTCTTTGTTGAAATGATCTTTTGCTTCCTGCAGGTGCTCTTTCAGCTTATTGGTATTATCATTCATTGCCTGCATTTGCTCTCTTATCTCATCCTTTGCTTTGCGAATCATCTTAATCATGTATAATCTGAAGTCCTTTTCTGACATTTTCTAACATACTGTCATTGGATTCTATTCATATAGAATCCAGATTTGTTTGGATCATTTTCTTCCCTTGCTTTTTCATGCTGTTCATGTACCTTCCCCTCTAGCAGTGCCGATCTGGGGTATTGCAGATTTCCCCCTATAAGCTTATAGTGGCCCTGTAGGTTTCCAAAACCCTTTCTTTAAGAGGAGATCAATATTAGTAGTGCCCAAATCAGACATTATGCAATCCTAGACCAAATAGCCCCTATGGGGACAATAACAAAATTGTCATAATAAACAAAATGAGTTCAAATATTATCTTCGGTAAAACAAACAGGTTTGCAATAAGGTCTGCAGTTTCTAATGTAGGACAAAGAGGATGCAGAGGGATATAGAATGTGACTGTTAATGGGATAAGAAAAGAATATACAGAAGTTCTAGAAAATAGAAAGGGTGAGAGTGTAATCAAAAGAAATTGGATGTTAGCATGCAAAAGGGGGAGAAGGAGACTCTGGGGGAATAGGTAAACAAAAGGAAAAGAGAGCAAGAAAAGTAAAGAAATTTAAAAAAAAAATTTAAAAAGGAGAAAAAAGAAAATCTGTATAACAGTCATAAACTAATGAAACCTTCCAGTGTTCAGTAGCCTGATGCATGAGAGGTACCTGAAAATGAGCTTCAAGCCTCCAGCAGTTGTCGCAGGATGGGATTTGCCCCACCCAAAGATCTGAGCTCCAGCTTCCAGGATTATCCAAGATGGCCACTCTGGATTCGAAATATGTTGGCAAATGGGGAGCTGCAGCTCAGGGGTGGACGTGGTCAGCTGGAGGTTCTGGAGAAGGGATGCGGTTGGTCCGGCAGGGGTCCTGGAGGTCCGGTGTGTTTGGTGTGATTGTGGGATCCTGAAGGCCGGGTGCAATCAGTTGGTCTGAGGTCCCGATGATAGGGCGCAGTCAGTTGGTCTGGGGGTCCTGGCGGCAGGGAGCAGTCAGTCGATGTGAGGGCCCCAGAGGCAGGGAGTGATCAGTTCGGCTGAGGTATCCTGGAGACGGGGCTCCTACAGGGCCTGGTTGTTGTCTCAAAATGGCGGCAGCCACATGTAATCAAACCTTCAGGTACTGTGACAGTGAACTTCCAGGCAGCAGCAGGCAGCTGGTTCTCCACTGGTGGTCGGCGATCAGTTTGCTGACTGTTGTCGGACAATCTGGAGGTGAACCTCGAGCGTTGGGTGATGGATAGGTGTAAGGCAGGCGATGGACCGGCGAGAGGCAGGCAAATGGCAGATGAAAGACGCCTGACAGTGAGCAATCTGAATTTGTTATATTTATACAGTGTGTATAGGTGTATTTTACATTTAACTGTCTGCTATATATGTATGAAGTATATATACAGAATTAAAATACAAATGCTCCATATTTCTATCTCAAAGGAAAATAAAATTCTTAAATATATTCTTAAGTATCAGATAACTGTTTGTACATACATATTCAATAGGCTCAATTCTAAACATGTCCTCCTAAGATTACTATTTCCTGTTTTTCCAAGCACTAATCTAGATATTTCTGTGAGGTTATTATGTAGGTAAACTTAAGGGGTTAGTCAATTATTTTTCTTGTCAAATATTTTGTAACAAAGACATCATAAATATGAAACTGAACAAAAATATTAAAATTATATTGATTACTTTCTATGCATTTATTTGATCATGAGGGACAGCCAAATTATAAGATTAATAGTATGAACAGACATTAGAAAATGATATATATAATTTTACTTGGGGAACTAAATTAGATGGTAGAGTTAATACTGATACACAAATTCAAAGAGAAATGCAGTTGTTGTGTGCAGTCTTTGATAAGTTTTCAGTTCAAAATATTTTTGTTAAATTATTAAAAATTAAGGAGTGAAAGAATTTTCTTTTTTGGAGAATGTTGTGGGTATACTTTAAAAATGTTCTGATATTTGTCTGGTATTAAAATAGCTTTCAAGCCCTTGTGATTATGATTTACATGGTAATTTTTATTCTTTTAATCTTAAATTATTTGTATTTTTGGATCTATATATAGGATCATAATGCAGTGTTTTTAGTCCAATCTGACAGTCCCTGATGTTTTGGGCTATTTACTTTATAAACATTACATTTAATTATTAATATGATTGTATTCATTCTTCCAAATTACTATTTGATTTATGACTTTTAAGTCTTTGCTCTGAGATTTCTTCTTTCACACCTCCATTTATTTAATTTTTTAATTTCTTCTAATTAGTCATACATGGAAGTAGAATGCATTTTGACACGTCATATATAAGTGTAGTATAGCTTCTCATTCTTCTGGTTGTACATAATGTAGAGCTATACAGGTTGTGTAATCATACATGCACACAGGGTATTAATGTCTAATTCATTCTACTATCATTCAGACCTCCATTTTTAAGAAAATATTTTTAATTCATCATTTACTTCCATTATTGATTTCATTGCTATATTTTTTGAATTTAGTGATTACTCCTTATGTTAAATATTCATCTGAATCTTTTACTAATGACTTTAGAAAATATATAACAATTTTATTGCAATATAGTTCTATTTTCACCCTGTATTGTTTGTTATTGTCATATATGTTACCTTCTTGTACGTTCAAACTTTAGTTAGTATACTGTAATTACTGCCTTTAACAATACTAGTTTTTAAATGAAGATTAAAAATAGAACATATTTTATATTTACCCTAATATTTGCTGTTGCTGGCAGTAAATAAATCATTGCTTTGAACTATGTAAACTCTGGACAGTGAGACACTGCTTCTGGGGTGTGAAAGTACCAAAGAAATACCCATTTGCAGTGTGACTCTTGTTTATAGGAAAGTTCCATCTGTGATTGTCATGGAACTCACTAGTTCAAAAGCCTTGATCTCAAATACCAGCTGATGGGCGTAACCTGCTAAATCCCAACCATTTTATTTTCTTCAACTTCATCCTGTTTACCTCAAGAAGTTTTTCACACTGAAACCCTTTAATGATCCTACCTACATAATAAACTCGGCGGTTTTCGTTTTCTTTGTTAGACCCAGTCTCCACCAGAGTTGGATTATCCCACTGTGCCCCTGCTTTTCATTTATTTCTGCGTCTTTGTCTTTATTTCTTAAATTTCTCTTACCTTTATTATTTGTAAACTGACTCACCACCCTTGTTCTGGGAAACTGAGTAAATGTCACATAGGTTAGGATAATTTGCTATTTCTGGGATTCCTCATTCACCTCTGCAGAGTTGCACAGGAGTCTGGTATCATTTTCGGTGTCATTTCAGGTACATTAGCAGCAGATAAGACAGTTACTTTGTGGTTTAAAAGACTGTGAGGGCGGAGCTGAGGAGGTAGCTCAGTCGGTAGAGTGCTTGCCTTGTAAGCACAAGGCACTGGATTCCATCCCCAGTACCACAAAAAGAAAAAAAAAAAAAAAAAAAAAAAGACTACTTGGACATGTTTGGTTTGGAGTTTCCTGAATTAAAATTTAAGTGTGTAATTTCCTTTTTCTTAAAAAATTAGATATAGGAATATTACTTTAATTTCTCCTTTATTTTCTGTTTCTTGTACGATATAACTTTGTAGACAAAAAAGCCATAGTGAACATGGCTCAAAAATTGTATTTTGCATCATTTCTAACTAATTATGAACTAAATAGACTTGGAAATGGGATTAAAATTTAAATTAGAATTTATCATAATAATCTTAGTTCCTCCAGAACTTTTAGCTAGAAATTCATTATTTTACATTTTTTCAGTTATCGTGAATGATGAAAGAGAAAAAAAGAGTAGGAAGAATAGAAAGAAGAACAGGAAGAGGATAAGATGTGGTCAATAGCTGAAGAGCTTAAAATCTAAATGGGGAGAAGGAGACAGGATTAACAAGAATGAGTTAAAATATTCATTAGGTTAAATTTCTCTTTTCATTCATATCTAAATGTATTAATCCACTTATTTAAGTGGATTAAATATTAAAAATTAAATATTTAATTTTCTGTTATTAATTATCCACTATTGATGTGACTTTTTTGAGACGGTTTGTCAATTCTTTAAAGTGACATATTTTATATTTGCAGGCAATTTGAGAGATTAGTATGTAAGTTATTAAAAAACAAACTCTTAACCACAGTAATTCAATAATGTAGTACATTTGGGAATTAGGGTTTAAATAACAAAAAATATTCAATTTTCTTATTTGATATTTACAAACTTAAATGGGCGTTAGCGTTTAAGATGCAGACATATAAGCACGTTTGTAAATAACTCTTTATGAAAGGAGGTCAGGATTGGAAATTCAAGCCAGAGATTGGTGAAAGTATTATTGTATTCCCTCTATTCAAACAATGAACACAATTTTTCTTCCTGCAATATTTATTTTTAAGAATGGTCAATAGGGAAATGCATGGATGGGGTTTTTTAGTGATGTGTACATCTACTGAATTGTCTCCTATTGCTCTGCTTGAAAACCTGAGACTATTTTTGAAATATAGCTGAAGTTAATTAAGGACCCGGTGGGAAAAACTTAAATTGTATGGCCAGCAAGAAGTTAATCATCAGATGCATGAACCACAAGCTGATCATGCAGCTTTTCATAGTCAAATGAGAAAACCTATTAAAAATCAAGGAAGGTGGCCAAGAAAGGAAGATATTATCACAGAAAAAGATAAACAATCAAGGAGAAATTCTGTCCAGCATATTTCAAATTATTCAATAGGAAAATTATGGATGAACAAATCCAAGAACTAGGAAAATATGAATACATTCATTAGGCAATTCACTGAAAATTTCTATTGAAATATAGTGTTTCTTTATTCCAATTAAGGCTCAATTAAAAGCATGTAAAAACAAAACATTTAGTATGGAAAAGAATGTGAGCACAGTCTTGCAAAATTGGTGGAAATGCAAGCATAAATATTTTACTAAAGCATTCTGCCCAAATCTATTAATTTATACACACGTAAAGTGTGGGTGCTTTGGGAAAGAAATTATTAGTTGTCTCATCATAATGCTGTGTATAATATTGTTTCTCTTACATGTTTCAATAAGTTTTATATCACTTTTTATAAGGAAATTCAACATATAAAGGAATTCAGATTTCCAAAGAAATTATCTTGGAAAAATATCTCCACATGTGGCCACAATCATAGATTATAATGATTTTAAATAAAAGTTTATTAACTGATTTAGAATTTTTTTTCCACTTTCGTGTTACAAGTTTATAATTCCAGGGTATAATACAAAATACAATATAGTTTTCTCTGTTAGTCAGCTTTCTTTTACTGTTACAAATTGTTGAAATAATCAACTTATAAGGAGAAAAATTAACTTTAACTCTTAGCTTTCAAGTTTTCAGTCCATGGTTGGTTGTTATCACTGCTTTTGGACCAGTGGTGAGGCAGCACATCAGATAGAAGAGTGTGGTAGAGCAAAACCACTCATCTCACCTCTGGTTCCGAAAGAAAGGAGAAACAGGAAGAGACTGCAATCCCCTAAGCTACTTTGATGCCACATCCCCAGTGACCTGAATGTCTCCCATTAGGCCTTACCTTTCAAATGTTTCACCACCTCTCAATAGTACCTCTCTTGGGACCAAGTCTTAAAAACATGGATCTTTGAAGAACATTCTAGATCTAAGCTCTAGCAATTCCCTACCCTTCCATGATCTACAGGTTAATAGAAAAACAAAATCCCAAGACTGGGATCCTAATTAGAATAAGATGTAGTCCATGTTTATATAAATAAGCCAAAATATGCTCTATGAAGAAAAAAATTAAAAAATTAGTAGACATTCTACATTATAAAAAGCAAAATTAGTAATGATATGATGTTTATCTCAATGTACTTGACATTATGATTGAGATAAAGACAGCTTATTGTCAACTTTGAGTATTATTGGAATCAAGAAAAATTTTATTTTTATTTGAGTAATATTTAAATAGCAAAGAATTCGATAGGTTGTATTAATATAAGTATGATTTTTAAAAGTAAAAATATAAGATTAGTATAATGTGATACATGATATATTTATAAAGCTGTAGTTTCTAATCTTAATTTTTCTCTTGAGTATGCATTTCCAGAGACAATCCTAAAGAATTCTGGGACTCAGTTGTTCAAAGTGACATAGATAGGTAAACTATTGGTTCTTCACAAATGGGTCCAATAGTATCCTATCTTCAAAATATAAAGCTTTATTTTACTCTTTGATTTTGAGCACCAAAAATGATGTTGAATATTTTCATTGTAACATATTTGATTTCAACATGTAACTGAACCACATATGTTGAGGCAGTGCAATAATTTTCTTGGCAATTCAACTAGTGTTATTATTTGCTTGTGTATTGCTATTAGAAAAAAAAAGTCACCAAGAGTAGTCATTTCTCCTTTGATTTAGAGAAGTTGATTTCCTAGTTGCAGTTCTACTTTCCATATAAAAAGTAGTTAATGTTTCACAGAGAAACATACCTTTAGTGGTTTTCAAATGCAAATTATTCAGTTCCATGGAAGTATTTTTATCTTTTAAAATATTGGTAAAAGAATCTATGGTGAATTAGTTTCATAATTTGAACTGCTTAAATTGAGTTGAAAATATCTAGTTGATAAATAATTGTTTGGTTTGAATAGAAGCAAAATCAGAGCATTAAATATTTTATTGCAATTGATTCATGACATAATTTTGTAATTAAAAATATAAGGTAATGATTTTATATTCTGATACTTATGTATAATAGTTATGATAATCCAAACATAAATGTTTAAATAAGTTCCCCAAATAATTTAACATACATTGAAAATGACTAAAGCATGTTATTATTTTATTAATTTTTTTCATTTAAAGTTCAAATCATATTGAAGTTTATCTCAAAGAAATCAAGAAATTAAAGGTTTTCAAGAAAATTATTTCTCTGTAAAACACACTATTGATTTCTAGAAGATAAATTTAAGTTTCTAAAAATATCAATATCATTGAAGTTATTTCTCCCTTTGATGAGTTCAACAATACTCACTGATGAAACCCTTAAAATATCCTCCAAACTTTTATATTAGTTATATTGCCTCAATTTGTTTCCATTTAATTTTATAGCAGTCATGTAAATGTATAAACTCTTGAGTACTTGGTAAGTAATGTTGGCAGTATGTCTCATATCTATAAATATTTCAAGTAAAATCTACGAAAATTAAAATTGAATTGAAATATTTCACTATGGTAGTATTTTTAAAGTCAATGTCATATATGTTAGATAATTTTTTTGGTACAATTAAAACTGTATGTACACCTAGAAATAGAGTGACAGTAATTTTTTTCATTACAATAAGCACATAAATGGTTGCAGCAGATATCGATTTTGTTTCCCAAAAGTACATATGTGATATGCAGGTAATAGGCAAGGTGGAGCACACCTGTAATCCCAGTGCTTCAGGAAGCTGAGGCAGGAGGATGGTGAGTTCAAAGCCAGGCTCAGCAAAAGTGAGGCACTAAGTGAGGTGCTAAGCAACTCAGTGAGATCCTGTCTCTAAATAAAATACAAAATAGGGCTGGGGATGTGGTTCAGTGGTGGAGTGCCACTAAATTCAATCCCTGGTGCCCTGCTCTCTCCAAAAAAGATATCCAGTATGCAGGTAACAGAAACCTTCTTGGAAGTATATTTGTACTGTTTTTAACATACTTAATTTTAGAGTTTTAAATCATTAAAATCATTAAACTGCTTCCTGCAGCAGTAGGAAGTTCACGCAGTTAAAACAAATATGCTCTCTCTCAGTAAGTATGCATGTAGTCACAAATGAAGAAAATTTTTTATTTAATTTTATATTAATTAATGTATTTGTCTGCCCTGCTCATATTTCTAAAATAACTAAATTGCACATGTTTTATTTTATGATGAAAGTCAAGAAAAATAAATAATGCATTTTTAGTCTCTCTCTAATCAACATGAATGTAATAATCAGTTTCATATCAGATGTACTTACTTATTTTAGCATAATGAGTTTAATACTAAAATAGGTTTTATAACTATCAACCTATTTTAAAGTATATATTTACTCACCCAATATGGATCAATCTATATGTACTTAAATGATAAGAAATATATTTTAATCTTTAAAACTAGCCCTGTTAGATGACCAAAAACTGGTTTCTTTGTTAATGTTTTAACACTGGAGGAAAAAAAAAAAAATGACGATGCCAGTTTGTTGTGTGGTGTTGTAATCAAGAGGAATTTTATTATGAAATATTAAGTAATTGGGGTTTATGTCCACACATGTGAACAGAGAGGGAATAATTATCTGTGGAAGAAAAAAATAAGTGTACAAATTCCTTGGAACATGGTAAAGAGGAATGATAAATAGGGATCCCACTTCTTCTATTTAATGTGCTCTCTATATCATTAACTATCAGGGAAATATAAATGAAAACTACAACAGTGGCAGCAGCATCCTATCAGCTGGGGGTTCTGATGGAGCAGAAGGGCAGAAGAAGTACTAATTCATGCTCTGTCTTCCGGAGCCGGGACATCCTTCCATTACCCCTGAACATCAGAACTCAAGTTTCTCTGGTTTTCGGGTGCTGCAGTTCATACTAGAGATCTCCTGGACTCTGAAGTCTTTGATCTCAGATTGAAAGTTGTACCATTAGCCTCCTTGGTTCTGAGGCTTTCTGACTTGAATGGAGTCGCTGTACCAACATCCCTCATTCTCTAGTTCTTAGATGGCACATTGTGGAACTTTGTCTGCACAAATTTGTGAGTCAGTGTCACTAATAAATGGCCTCTTTTTCTGTCTGTCTATCTATCTATCATCTATCTAATCTATCTAATCTATCTATCCAATCATATATGTATGTATGTATCACCTATGGATTCTGTCTCTCTGGTGAATTCTGATTAACATAGGAGGTAATCAGGTTTAGATGAGGTAATGAAGTCAAAGCCCCCAAAATGTTGTTAGTGTCCATATAAAAAGCATAAGGAGAGGAAGAGAGGGTTCTCTTTCTTTCAGGCATGTAAAGACACAACAAAGTGCTGGCTGCCTGAAAGTCAGAAAGAGGGCCTTCACCTGCAATCAAAATCACTGAGCACCCTTAATCTTAGACATCCTAGTCTCCAGAACTGAACAAAATAAATGCACATTCTTTAAACCACCCAGTGGATAGAATTATACTAAAGGAAAGTCTTAAGAGTCTGGGTAGCTCAGTGTGCTTTTCCTATTTTGCTGTATATTTCTCAAAGAACTGTGAAAAATGTTGGATTGCATATCATTTTCAATAATGAAATGGCAAAATATTTCCATGGATAAAATTTTACTTGCTATTTCCATTTACTGTATATTATTAATATTACTTTATTCCACATATATTTCCAGGTCCCCATGATGTCAGTCATATTTATGAACCATGGGACTTTAGCAATACGAAAAGAAAGGGGCATCTTGTTCCGATCAAACTTTTATTTTAGTAGGAAACAACTAAATACATAAATACAAAAGTATTACTTTATGAAAAGTGATAAAATGAAAATAAAAAAGAGTCAATATAATAAAGTGTGATGGACAGTCTGGCTAAGGCTATCTGGGAAGGCATAAAGCTTAAGTTATCACATGAATGACCAGATGGGATATAGCTTTGTAAAGACCTGTGGGAAAATGTTCTAATCTCAGGTTTGACATAATCTGGGGTTGCTCATGGAACTTTGAGCCTGATATATCTGAAGCACAGTGATTTAGTAGAAAAAAATGTAAGATGAATTTGAGGGCAGCATGCAGAGGCCAGATCATATACAGAATTGTAGCTTCGAGTAGAGAATAGCAAGTTAATTCCATTTTATTTAATTGGTGAGCTTTAAACAAAAAGACAGTTTGGACTGATTGATGCTTGTAAAAACTCACACTGGCTATTGAGAAGAAATTTTTAGGGAAATAATAGTGATGGCAAGAATTCTACTTACATCAGTCCAACTTTGAGATCATTATAGCTTAGTCCACTGGAATGATGAAGACAATAGAAAAATTTGCATATATTTGATTTGCATTTTGGAAATTGAGTTGAATGGGGTGCCTGGAGATAGATAAAAGAAAATGTGGCATAGATTTATTGCTCAATAACATTTATAGATAGTCCTCAATTTGTAATGATTTGAATTATGACTTTTTTGACTTTAGAATGGTGTGAAAGCAATAGATAATTCTGACACTTGAATGTTGATCTTTTCCTGCAATGACAACATGTAATACAATATTCACTTGTGAAGATCAGCAGCAGTAATATCTCCCAGTCAGCCTTGGGATCACCAGGAGAAGCAATCATACTCTGCAGGGCACTTTGTTGCTAAGCCATGGTGACCAGTAAGTTAGGTATTAAATGCTTTTTAACTCACAATAATTAAGTGTATATTGGGCTCATTTGGCATAACCTGATCATAATCTTAAATAAGTCATTTATTTTTGAATAAATGAATGAATAAAAGATAAATTACAAGTTTGAGTCTTGACCATTGGAAGAAGATGGTAATATTTAATACCATGAAATATACTGGAACAGAAAAGTTTTAAAGGTGCTAGCAAGCAGAGTTCATTTTTTATATGTTAATTTTGGAATGCCTATAAGAATAGAAATGTTAAATAACTTATATGGGAATGTGTAGTTCAGGAGTGAATTCAGGGTTTAAGTTTAAATAAAACTCTTGCAGGTTAAATGCCCATCAAGAGGATACAGGACTTTGATGGCAGATAAAAATGAACCAAGGTGCTACTCTGCATTGTTTAAAGGTTTAGGACCAAATATTAATGCTTTAGAAGAAATAAAGTTGCCTAAACTCTCATCCATGTTGTTTATCTACTATCAGACTAGTGATGCTATAGCTAGAACGTGATATGCAGGACATTGACAATTTGACTATTCCAGAGCTTGACTGTACTCATGAAAACCTACAAAGCCCAAAAATAGTCCAAATAGTTTACAAACTGGTCTTTGAATTTAAAGGTTCACTGACATATCTATCCCATAATTTTGAGAAAGCAATAGTATTCTAATGAGCATATGTGAAGTTGCTAAAAGACATTTTTATTTATCCAAGCAATGAAAAAGTGTATGCTTGCTAATAAATCTCCATTTCTTGCTCTAATATTTTCAGTGTTTCTTCTTTAAAAACAAAATTATATTCAATCTTATGTTTAATTATCAATGCTCTCTGCTTTCCAATCATAACTACAATCCACTTACTAGTCATTCTTGTCACCTCAAATGGGTAAAGGTTTAAAACTGATATATTTTTAATGCCACAAATGAAGACATTTATTCATCTTGATTTCATGGGTTCATTATACATAGGTATTTCTCTTTTCTTTATTAGATCATGGTAATTATACATAGTATTTGGGTTCATTTTGAAAAAAATCATACATGCAAGAAATTTTATTTCAATCCCCATTTCCTCCACTTTTCTCTCCCCTTCTTCCTCCTCCTATACTCTCCTTCCTCTATTAAACTTCCTTTCTTCTACATATATATAAAGGGAAGATTCCCTTTGGTCCATTTATATATGAATATAACATATTTTTGTTAAATTCATTCAATTTATCTTCACCTTTCCCTTCCTTCCTCCCTCACTCTTTTTCCCTTCTTCTACTTCATTGATTGTCCCCATATCTTTATGATACTTGATTCCCTCCCCAACCACCTTCTTTCCTTTGTTTTGCTCTAACTTCAACATATGAGATAAAGCATTTAATCTTTGATTTCCTGAGTCTTACTTATTTCACTTAGCATGATTTTCTCTATTTCCATCCATTTACCAGCAAATGCCATTATTTCATTCTTCTTTATGACTGAGTAAAACTCCATTGTGTATATGTACCACATTTTCTTAATCCACTCATCCATGACTGCCTTATGGACTGATTCTACACTTTGAATATTGTGAATTGTGCTGCTTTAAACACTGAGTTGGCTACATTACTATAATATGTTCACTTTAGACCTTTTGAATAAATGCTGATGAGTTGGGTAAAGCTGGGTCCTATGGTGGTTATATTCCTAGATTTTTGAGGAATCTCTACACTGCTTTCTAGAGTGGTTATACTAATTTACAGTCCCACCAACAATATAAGAGTGTACTTGCCCGCTCATCCTCACCAGTATTCATTATTCTTCTTGTTCATGATGATTGCAGTAATTGTCATAAATGACTGGAGTGAAATGAAATCTTAGTGTAGTTCTGGTGTGCATTTCCCTAATTACTGTATTTCTTGGCCATTTGTGTTTCTTCATTTGAGAAGTTTCTGTTCAGTACTTTTGCCCATTTATTGATTGGTATATTTGGTTTTTGTGCACTGAGTGTTTTAGTTCTTTATATATTCTGGATATTAATACTGTTGGAGGAGTAGCTCCATTCTGTAGGCTCTCTCTCATTCTCCTTATCATTTTCTTTTCTGTGCAGAAGTTTTCTAATTTGATGGCATCCCACTTATTGATTTTTGGTGTTTATTTCTTGAGCTTTAGGGTTCTTGTTTAGGAAGACAGTCCTGCACATATAGGATGGAATATTGACTCTATGTTTGCTTCTAGCAGTTGCAAATTTTCTGATCTACTTTCTAAGTATTTGATCCATTTTTATTTGACTTTTATGGACACCGAAAGATAGGGATCTAAATTTATTCTTTTACATTTGGATATCCAGTTTTCCCAGCACTATTTTTTTAAAGGCTGTCTTTTCTCCAACATATTTTTGACACTTCCATCAAGTATGATATGGCTGTAAAAATTTTGGTTTGTCTCTGTGTCTTCCATTCTGTTCCATTAGTCTACATGTCTATTATGATGCCAATAGTTTTTGCTACTATAGCTTTGTAGTATAATTTGAAATTGGGTGTTGTGATTCCTCCTGTGTCACTTTTCTTGTTAAGAATTCTTTTGACTATTCTGGGTCTCTTATTTTTCCAAATGAACTTTAAGAATTTTTTTCTAATTCTGTAAAGAATGCCTTTGATATTTTAATGGTGATTGCATTGAATATGTGCTTTGCATTTGTTAGTAAGGCTGTTTTGACTACATATATTTTGTTTATCCAAGAACATGGAACATCTTTCCATCTTCTGACATCTTTTTAAATTTCTTTCTTCAGTGTTCTATAGTCTTCATATTAGAGGTCATTAACCTCCTTGGTTAGATTGATTTCCAGATTTTTTTTTTTATTATTGTAAACAAATGGGATACATGTTGTTTCTCTATTTGTACATGGAGTCAAGGCATACCGTTTGTGTAATCATAAATTTACATAGGGTAATATTGTTTCATTTATTCTGTTATTTTTATCTCTTCCCCCCCCACCCCTCCCACCCCACTTTTCCCTCTATACAGTCTTTCCTTCCTCCATTCTTACCACTCCCCTTATCCCTAAACCTAAACTTAACCCCAACCCTAACGCTAACCCCTCCTACCCCCCACTATATGTCCTAATCTGCTTATCACTGAGATCATTCGTCCTTTAGTTTTTTGAGATTGGCTTATTTCACTTAGCATGATATTCTCCAATTTCATCCATTCACCTGCAAATGCCATAATTTTAACATTCTTCATGGCAGAGTAATATTCCATTCTATATATATACCACAGTTTCTTTATCCATTCATCAACTGAAGGATATCTAGGTTGGTTCCACAATCTGGCTATGGTAAATTAAGCAGCAATGAACACTGATGTGGCTATACCTCTGTAGTATGCTGATTTTAAGTCCTTTGGGTATAGGCCAAGGAGTGGGATAGCTGGGTCAAATGGTGGTTCCATTCCAAGTTTTCTGAGGAATCTCCATACTGCTTTCCAGAGTGGCTGCACTAATTTGCAACCCCACCAGCAATGTATGAGTGTACCTTTTTCCCCACATCATCGCCAACACCTATTGTTGCTTGTATTCTTGATAATCGCCATTCTAATTAGGGTGAGATGAAATCTTAGGGTAGTTTTGATTGGCATTTCTCTTATTACTAGAGTTGTTGAACATTTTTTCATATATCTGTTGATTGCTTGTATATCTTCTTCTGTGAAGTGTCTGTTCATTTCCTTAGCCCATTTGTTGATTGGATTATTTGTATTCTTGGTGTAGAGTATTTTGAGTTCTTTATAGATTCTGGAAATTAGCACTCTATCTGAACTATGAGTGGCAAAGATATTCTCCAACTCTGTAGGCTCTCTCTTCACATTACTGATAGTTTCCTTTGCTGAGAGAAAGCTTTTTAGTTTGAATCTATCGCAGTTGTTGATTCTTGCTTTTATTTCTTGTGCTATGGAGTCCTGTTAAGGAAGTCTGATCCTAAGCCAACAAGTTGAAGGTTTGGACATACTTTTTCTTCTATAAGATGCAGGGTCTCTGGTCAGATTCCAAGGTCCTTGATCTATTGTGAGTTGAGTTTTGTACAGGGTGAGAGATAGGGGTTTAGTTTCATTCTGTTGCATATGGTTTTCCAGTTTTCCCAGCACCATTTGATGAAGAGACTATCTTTTCTCCATTGCATATTTTTGGCACCTTTGTCTAGTATGAGAAAATTGTATTTATTTGGGTTTGTGTCCATGTCCTCTATTCTGTACCATTGATCTACCTGTCTATTTTGGTACCAATACCATGCCGTTTTTGTTACTATTGCTTTGTAATAGAGTTGAAGATCTGGTATTGCGATACACCCTGCTTCGCTCTTTCTACTGAGGATTGCTTTAGCTATTCTGGGTTTTTTATTCTTCCAGATGAATTTCATGATTGCTTGCTCTATTTCTGTAAGTTACATCATTGGGATTTTAATTGGAATTGCATTGAATCTATATAGCACTTTTGGTAGTATGGCCATTTTGACAATATTAATTCTGCCTATCCAACAACAGGGGAGATCTTTCCATCTTCTAAGGTTTTCTTTAATTTCTTTCTTTAGTGTTCTGTTTAGTTCTCATTGTAGAGGTCTTTCACCTCTTTTGTGAGATTGATTCCCAAGTATTTTATTTTTTTCAATGCTATTGTGAATGGGGTAGTTTTCCTAATTTCTCTTTCTGAAGATTCATCACTTATATATAAAAATGCTTTGGAGTTATGAGCATTGATTTTGTAACCTGCTACTTTACTGAATTCACTTATGAGTTCTAAAAGTTTTCTGGTGGAATTTCCAGGTTCCTCTAAATATATAATCATGTCGTCAGTGAACAGGGATAGTTTGAGTTCTTCTTTTCCAATTCGTATCCCTTTAATTTCTTTGGTTTGTCTAATTGCTCTGACTAGAGTCTCAAGATCGATGTTGAATAGAAGTGGAGAAAGAGGGCATCCCTGCCTTGTTCCAGTTTTTAGGGGGAATGCTTTCAGTTTTTCACCATTTAGAATGATTTTGGCCATGGGCTTAGCTTAGATGGCCTTTACAATGTTAAGGAATGTTCCCACTACCCCAATTTTTTCTAGTGTTTTGAGCATGAAGGGATGCTGTATTTTATTGAATGCTTTTTTCTGCATCTATTGAAATAATCATGTGATTCTTAACTTTAAGTCTGTTGATATGGTGAATGACATTTATTGATATCCAGATGTCGAATCAACCTTGCATCCCTGGGATAAAACCCACTGGATCGTGGTGCACTATCTTTTTAATATATTTTTGTATTATATATAATATATATATTATGTATAATATATATATTATATTTAATATATTTTGTAGTTAATATATTTTTTAAAATTTTGTTGAGAATTGTTGTGTCAATTTTCATTAAGGATATTGGTCTGAAGTTTTCTTTCCTTGATGTGTCTCTGTCTGGTTTAGGTATCAGGGTTATATTGGCTTCATAGAATGAGTTTGGAAGGGTTCCTCCTCTTGTATTTCATGGAATACTTTGAGGAGTATTGGAATGAGCTCTTCTTTAAAGGTTTTGTAGAACTCGGCTGAGAACCCATCTGGTCCCAGACTTTTCTTTGTTGGTAGGCTTTTGATGACCTCTTCTATTTCATTGCTTGAAATTAATTTATTTAAGTTGTGTATGTCCTCCTGGTTCAGTTTAGGTAATTCATATGTCTCTAGAAACTTGTTGATGTCTTCGAGGTTTTCTGTTTTGTTGGAATAGAGATATTCAAAGTAGCTTCTATTTATGTTTTGTATTCACTCGTGTCTGTTGTGATATTTCCTTGGTCATTCCGAATTTTAGTAATTTGAGTTTCCTCCCTCTTTCTCTTTGTTAGTGTGGCTAAGGGTTTATCAATTTTGTTTATTTTTTCAAAGAACCAACTATTTATTTTGTTAATTTTTCCGATTGTTTCTTTTGTTTTAATTTTGTTGATTTCGGCTCTGATTTTAACTATTTCCTGTCTTCTACCAATTTTGGTGTTGGTCTGCTCTTCTTTTTCTAGGGCATTGAGTTGTAGTGTTAAGTCATTTGTTTGATGATTTCTACATCTTTTATTGAATGCGCCCCATGAAATAAATCTTCCTCTAAGTACTGCTTTCATAGTGTCCCAGAGATTTTGATATGATGTGTCTTTGTTCTCGTTTACTTCTAAGAATTTTTTTATTTCCCTCTTGATGTCTTCTGTTATCCATTCATCATACAATAGCATTATATTTAATCTCGAGGTATTGGAGAAGTTTCTGTTTTTAATTTTGTCATTTATTTCTAATATCAATCCATTATGATCTGATAGATTAAAAGGTAGTATCTCTGTCTTCTTGTATTTGCTAACAGTAGCTTTGTGGCATAAAGTATGGTCTATTTTAGAGAAGGATCCATGTGCTTCTGAGAAGAAAGTATATTCGTTCTTTGTTGGATGGTATATTCTATATATGTCGGTTAAGTCTAAATTGTTGATTGTGTTATTGAGATCTATGGTTTCTTTACTCAATTTTTGTTTGGAAGATCTATCCAGTGGTGAGACAGGTGTGTTAAAATCGCCTAGTATTATTGTGTTGTGGTCTATTTGATTTCTGGAATTGAGAAGGATTTGTTTGACGTACATGGATGAACGAATGTTTGGGGCATAGATATTTATGATTGTTATGTCTTGCTGATTTATGCTTTCCTTAAGCAGTATGTAATGTCCTTCTTTATCCCTTCTGACTAGTTTTGGCTTGAAGTTCACATTATCTGAAATGAGAATGGATTCTCCAGCTTTTTTGCTGTGTCCATGTGCATGGTATGTTTTTCCCCATCCTTTCACCTTTAGTCTATGGGTATCTCTTTCTATGAGATGAGTCTCTTGCAGGCAGCATATTGTTGGATTTTCTTTTTATTCCAATCTGCCAATCTATGTCTTTTGACTGATGAGTTCAGTCCATTAACATTCAGGGTTATTATTGTGATATGATTTATATTCCCAGTCATTTGACTCATTTTTATTTTTGGACATGATTTGGTTTCTCCTTTATTTGGCTATTCCATTAGGCCATTTCTTCCTGTTGCTGATTTGCATTGTTGTTTTTCATCTCTTCCTCATGGAATATTATGCTGAGAATGTTCTGTAATGCCGGCTTTTTTTTGTAAATTTCTTTAGCTTTTTTTTATCATGGAAGGATCTTATTTCGTCGTCAAATCTGAAAGTAAGTTTTGCTCGGTATAAGATTCTTGGTTGGCATCCGTTTTCTTTCAGGGCTTGGTAAATGTTGTTCCAGGCCCTTCTAGCTTTTAGGGTCTGAATTGAAAAATCTGCTGATATTCTTATTGGTTTCCCCCTGAATGTAATTTGATTCTTTTCTCTCGCGGCCTGTAAAATTCTGTCTTTATTTTGTATGTTAGGTATTTTCATAATAATGTGCCTTGGTGTGGGTCTGTTGTAATTTTGTATATTTAGATTCCTATAAACCTCTTGTACTTGGTTTTCCATTTCATTCTTCAGATTTGGGAAATTTTCTGATATTATTTCATTGAATAGATTGTTCATTCCTTTGGTTTGTTTCTCTAAGCCTTCCTCAATCCCAATAATTCTTAAATTTTCCTTTTCAAGATATCCCATAATTCTTGTAGATTCTGTTCATGATTTCTCACCATCTTCTCTGTTTGGTCAACTTTGTTTTCAAGATTAAATATTTTGTCTTCAATGTCTGAGGTTCTGTCTTCCAGGTGTTCTATCCTGTTGGTTATGCTTTCTATGGAGTTTTTAACTTGGTTTATTGTTTCCTTCATTTCAAGGATTTCTGTTTTTTTTTTTTTCAGTATCTCTAACTCTTTATTGAAATGATCTCTTGCTTCCCGTATTTGTTCTTTTATCTGTTGATTGGTGCGATCATTTAATGCCTGCATTTGCTGTTCCATCTCCTCCTTCAATGCCTGCATTTGCTCTTTCATCTCCTCGTTTGCTTCTCTGATTGTTTTAATTATGTACATTCTGAACTCTTTTTCTGACATTTCTTCTGCTGTGCTCTCATTGGATTTTATTGATATAGTATCTAGGTTTGTTTGGGACATTTTCTTCCCTTGTTTTCTCATATTGGTCAGATGTCAGTGGGACTCTGAGATATTGCAGATTTCCTCTATTGGCTTATAGTGTCCCTGTAGATTTCTAGTGTATCACCTCCCAGCCTTCAGTAGCCTGAAGTCTTGGAAGAACTTGAAAATGTAGTGCTTCCAAACAAAGCTGCCCCTAGCCCACTACTGGTTCCAGGGCTTGGACGTGGCTCTGTGCAGAAAGGTTCTCACTGGGGGCCTGCTCCAAGAAGCTGGTCGTATGGGAGGAGCCCACCACCGGAGTGAGCAGGGCTTCCTGGGGAAGACTCTAGCTGCCCTGCCCTGCTCTGGTAAGTCACCCCTATCCGTGCCTGCCACCCAGGCTGAACTTCACCCAGTGGGGGAGACTCACCCCGTGGCTCTATTTTAGTCCAAGTCTCTCAATGCCTCCACTTCTTGAATCCTGGGTTCTGGAGCGACTGGAGATGCAGTCACCCTCTAGGCTGCCATCTTGGATCACCCGGTGGAATGAGCCTGCGGCCAGAGGGGGCAGGGCTGCCTGGAGAAGTCTCTGTCTGCCCTGCCCTGGTCCCCAAGGCTGCCTGTGGGTCAGAGCTCTCTATTGGCTCGGGGACTTGTGGCGGGCTCTGTGTAGAAAGGCTCTCACTGGGCGGTCTGCTCCAAGAAGCTAGCCTTGAAAGGTGCCTCCTGCTGGAGAGAGCAGGGCTGCTTAGGGAAGTCCCTGGCTGCCCTGTCCTGGTCCCTGAAGCTGCCTGTGGGCCGGAGCTTGCAGTGCTGGCTCCGGGACTTGGAGCTGGTTCTGTGCAGAAAGGCTCTCACTGGGGGGCCTGCTCCGAGAAGCTGGAGAAGCTGGCCATGTGGGAGGAGCCCACCGCTGGAGTGTGCAGGGCTGCCTGGGGAAGACTCTAGCTGCCCACTCCTATTCTGATAAGCCGCCTCTATTTGGGCCTGCCGCCCAGGCCAAGCTTCACCCAGTTGGGGAGACTCACCCTGTGGCTCTATTTCAGTCCGAGTCTCTCAATTCCTCCTCTTCTTAAATCCTGGGTTCTGGAGCGACAGGAGATGCAGTCACCCTCTTGTCCACCATCTTGAATCGCCCCAGATTTTTTTTTTGTCTTATTTTGTTTTGTTTTAGGTATTGTGAAGGGATGTTTTCCTGATTTCTTTCTCTGCTGAATCACTCTCAGAATATAGAAATGGTATTGTTATATGAATCTTGATCTCATATTCTGCTACTTTGCTGAATTCATTTATCAGTTCTGGAAGTCTTCTAGTGGAATTTTATAGGTCTCCTAGATACCAGATCATGTCATCAGCAAACAGTGATATTTGACTTCTACTTTTCCAATTTGTATCCTTTTAATTTCACTCTCTTGCCTGATTTTCTTGGTTAGAGTTTTGATAGCTATATTTAATTTAAGTAGTGAGAGTGTACATTCTTTTCTTGTTCCTTATTTTGGTTGAAATGCTTCAAGTTTTTCTCCATTCAGTATGATGTGGTCTATGGGTTTGACATATATATCCTTTACAATGGTGAGGTCAGTTCCTTTTATTCTTAGTTTCTTCTGTGTTTTTAACATGAATGATTGCTATATTTTATCAAAGGGCCTTTTCTTCATCTATTGAGATGATTCTATAATTCTTGTTCTTAATTTTATTAAATGGTGAAGTACATCTATTGATTTGCATATATTATACCAGTCTTTGCATCTGTGGGATGAAGCCCACTTGATCTGGTGTATTATTTTCTTTCTATCTTTTTGAATGTGGTTTGCCAATATTTTATTAAGGATTTTTGCATCTGTGTTCTACAAGGATATTACCCTATAGTTTTCTTTCCTAAGTGCGTCTGTGCCTGGTTTTGGTATCAGGTTATAACAACTTCATAGAATTTGCTTGGGAGTGTTCTTTCCCTTTCAATTTCCTGGAATAAAATGAGAAAGATTGGGGCTAGTTCTTCTTTAAAGGACTGGTAGAACTCTGTTGAGAATTCATCTGACCCTGGGCTTTTCTTTGTTGGTAGGCTTTTAATTAATGTTTAGGTTTTCCGTATCTTCCTGGTTCAGTTTGGGCAAGTTGTTTATATTTAGAAATCTGTCAATGTCTTCTAGATTTTTTAATTTATTCGTGTATACGTTTTCAAAATAGTTACTAATAGTCCTCTGGATTTCAGAATTGTCTGTGGTAATATCTTCTTTTTCATTTCTAATATTGTTGAAGATTTTTATTTCTAATCTTCTCTCTTTTTCTTTTGATTAATTTGGTTAAGGGTTTATTAATCTTACCTATATGTCCAAAGAACCAACTCTGTTGTGTAGATCCTGTGTATTTTTTATTTTTTTCAAATTTATTAATTTTGGCTCCAATTCTTATTATTTCTTGTCTTCTGACTTTGGAGTTATTTTGTTTTTCTATTTCTAAAACTTTGGGTTGGAGAATAAACTTATGTATTTGGGATCTATTTTTAAAACATTTAATTAAATAATATAAATATGCAGCTATTAAAATATTAAGTACAATCTTGCATCTGCAAGTGGATACTATTTCTTGGCATGAAATCACCAAGAACACCATTTTTTAAAGTATGCTCTACAGAGCCCTAGTGAACTTTGATATCAGTAGATGATGAACTGAATAAGAGGAAATTTAACAGAGATGCAAAATGTAGTGCAAGCAGAAGGAAAAACCATGTGGTAAGTTATTGTATCCAAAGTAGAAATTGAACTTTGGTCAGAAGAAGATGCCACAGAATATTTAGTATACCTAAAGCTTAGAAACCCAAAAGTCAATCATCAAAGAAGCATGAACGGCAGCAACAAATATCTGAATTGTTTTGGAACCCCAGGACTGGAAGACTGATACATTAGCAATTATCTTGCCCTTCAATTGGAGGAGACAGCAAAGATCTTTTTATTTTTCAAATTCCAGCATAACAATTGCTGGGAGGGCAGGGTACACAAGCTCAATCTTCTTTTCTCCCAAGAATTTGAACAGAATGTTAAGTCCCACTGACAATAACAAGTGAACTTGACACTCCAAGCAATGGGGATTGATTTGGAGTGCCACAAAAAAAAAAAAAAAAAACAACCAACTGAGTTAGCCACAGTGACACTCACTGTGTCACACATAGGAGGTTGAAGCAGGAAGACCAGAGTTTGAAGTCAGTATGTACAACTTAGACTCTGTCTCAAAATAAATTTTTTTAAAAAGAGCCGAGGCCCTAAGTTCAATCTGCAGTACCTAATAATTATAATAATCACAATAAATAATAATAATAACAATAATGGAAAGTGTCCTCTATCTCCCAAGTTCCTATTTTGCCCCAAGATGTAACATGGTAGTTACCAAGGAGGACTCTACCACCGCAAGATTATCCAGAGTAGCCTCTTTGTCCCCAGAGGTCTGAAATTTCTTTCATCATCCAAAATCAGCAGATTATTAACCAAGTGGCACCAGTGAGAGGTACTGTGCCATGAGATCCCTTAATCAAAGCCTCATTGTCCCTGTGAGCAAAAGCCCTAGGGTTACAAATCAGGAACTCTGGGTAAGAATAGTTAATGGGAGTTCCCCACAACTAGTTTCTTTTTGGGGGGACGGACATGACTTCTGTATGCTCTGGCACCTAAGACCCATACACAAATATCCGGGTGCTTGTGGGAGTATAAAGACTATCAACCCTCATCAAGTACCCAGCTGAGAGCTGTCATTTGTTCTCTACGAGCAGGGAACATTCTATTGCAATAAATACTTGACCAGAAAAACAATTATGTCTTGACAGATTTGAGAAACTCTTCTCCATTGATAAACATTTGGAGGTCCACATGGAGAAAAACACTCTTTACCTCCAAAAGGGTCAGCAGAGAAAAAAAGGAAAATGCAGAAGCATCAAATAAATAAAAAGGCCAAACTGATACTACAAATGCTTTGAATCTCACATTTCATTAACACCACAGTGAACCCAAATAGTTCAAGACCTGCTTGCTAAACTGAAATGGCTGACTGCCTCCTTAAATAAGATTTAATTAGGACATACAATCTTGTAACATAATAGACAAATACCCATGGTCCATTAAAAAATCAACACATACCATCAATTAAGAAGTCACACTTTAAATCAGAAGAGCTAGTCAACTGATCCCAACATCAATGAGAATCCATTTGTAGATATATCTGACAAAAATTTTAAAGTGACCATCAAATAAATACTTCAATAATTATAAATCATTTTAAAACAACTCACAACAATGATAATTATAAACAAGCAAACAAACAAACATAGTGAAACAATATTAGACAAATCTCCAGGATAGGATGGGAAGAAGTAATTCATGGGCAAGAAGGGAGTTGAAAAGTTTTCAAGTGCTAAATGGAAAGGAATGCTAATCATTCAATGTATATCTGTGAAACTATTCTTTAAAAATAAAAATGGTAAAAAAAAAGTCTTTTTTTTTTTTTAGTTGAAGGAAAACAAAAATAATTTATCACTAGTCAATGTTCACTTAAAGAATGTCTAAACGGAGATAATCAAACAGAAAGTAAGTAAAAAGTAAAAACATCTTGGATCATTACGAAGGAAAAAAGAATAATGAAAGATGAAGATCTATTCTACATTCAAGAGAATGTCTTCATTAATTTAAAAAAGTGTATTTGGTGATGGAAACAAAAATTACAGAACTACCTGGTAAGACAATGATAGATACTTAAAAGTAGAAAATGTAAAGATATGTATGTAGAAAAGTACAGTTTCTACACTTATTAAAAGTGATAAAATGTTGGTAGGAGTGGGTACGCCACACAATTTACATTGTTTTACATATTAAATAATCACAAAACTATGCACAATGCTATACCAAAAGCCATATGAATTGGTCCAATGGAATCTTAAAAAATAACAAACAAAAAAATGTGAGCTCTATACGTGAATAATTGCATAAAATTTAAATGTCTATACTCGTAATAAAAAAAAGCAAGAAATTGTCAGAATGAATTTTAATATGTGACCAAGTAAGTGCTGCTTTCCAGAAATTCACTTCAAATTCAATCATATATTAGTTTGCATTACTAGGGCCAAAATGGACATTATATAATATTAAAAGGATCAGATCATCATAAAGTCATAGCAACATTACAGTTTGTACCAATAGCATCAAATTACATGAAGAAAATGTGACAGAGCTGAAAATCAATAAAAAATTGTATACACACAATTATAGTTCATGATTTTGGAAACTCCTTAGCTACCAATAAAATTACTACACAGAAAATTAGCACTTTATACACCATAAGAACAATACAATCAACTAATAGGATCAAATCAACATACTGAGTAAGATATACCCACCCACCACTAGCAGAATACAAAGACTTTTAAACACCCATGAATTCTTTGTCAAGATACACAATAGTCTAGTACATGAAACAAACCTCAAAACTTCTAAAATAACTGAAGTAATTAATCATGAATTCAATGAATTTAATGTATACTCATCAGAAGCCAATAACAGAAAGAAAATGTGAAGTCTCTAAGCACATAAAAAATAAACAACTACTTTCCAAATAACTCATAAAAAGGAAATAAAAAGAGAATGCACCAAGTTAAAATGAAAATAGAACTTATAAAAATATTTAGTATATAATCAAATCAATGCTGAGAGAAAAATCTGTAGCCCTTACATGATTATATGAAAAGACCATGTTTAAAATAATATACAATATACAAAATCAAGAAATAAGGAAAAGAAAGGAAAAAAGTCACAATATGACAAAAAAGAAAGAAAGAAGGATAAGGGTAGATAATCAATAACATTAAAATGAAAAGAAAATAGAGAAAAATCAGTGGAATGAGAAGTTGTCTCTGAAAATACAATCAATAAAATTGATCAACCTTAATCTAGACTGACACAAATAAAAAGACAGAAGATACAAGTTATCCCAAACAGTAATAAAATGAAGGGCATTATGATGAATTTTGCAACCCTTAGAGGAATAATGAAGGAATACTATGAACATATTGCACTCCTAAGTTAATAATTTCCAAGAAACAGATGAATTCCTCCAACAACCCAAATTACTGAAATTCAATGAGGGTAAAATAATCTGAATCATATTATTCTTCTTATAAAATTTAATTTGTTGATAAATATCTTCCCCATGACTAAATTTGTCAGACTTACTGGAAAATTCTGTGAAACATTGAAGATATATAACCAGGTTTTCATAATATCACTTGTAAAATAAAAAACAAAGAACTAGCTCAAATCTTATTTTATGAGGAGAATATTACCTTAACAACCAAACTAGATAAAGACAGTACAAAATTAAAAAGAAAAAAAGAATATTATATATCAATGAACTTAGATACAAAATGAAATGTTAAGAAATCAAGATTCATCATTGTGTGAAAATAGTATTATAATATGTCCATCTGGGATATATTTCAGGAATACAAGACTGATTCACCAATAAAATAGCAGTCCATGCAATGCAGTATATTAATTTTCCATTGGTGCTGTGGCAAAATACTAAAGTGCACGTGAATTTACACAATAAATTTACTATCTTGAAGCACTGTTGGTTAAAAGTTTGACCTAGGTCTTACTGGCTAAACTTAAGATATTGCAGGTCTGTACCCATTTGTAGAGGCTGTGGTACATACTCTATTTCCTTGTTCTTTCTGTTTCTAGAGGCTGCCTGAATGCCTCAGATAATGACCACCTTCTTCCATGGAAGCCAGCAATAATAGAATAAGTCTTTCTTGCATGACATTTCTCTGACTCTCTTTCTGCCTCCCTCTTCCATATCTAATGAATCCTGTGATTATATTGGACTAACAAATGTAATTCAGGATAAATGCTTTGTGTTAAGGCCAACTAGTTAGCAGACTTAATTCCACCTGCAAACTGAATCCTCCTTTCCTATGTAACAGATTGCAAGAATTATTACACAGACATGGACAAGGAGAGTGTGTGTGTTGGGGGACATCTTTCTGTTTATCACATGCTCCACATATATGGAGTAAAGGAGAAAAGTCACATGAAAAATAATTTGGCACAAACTGGACCCTATTCATGAAAAAAACTCTAAGGTAAATAGAAATGGGGAAATTACCTCAACTCAATAAAGAGCTACAAAATACCTAAAGCCTACATCATCAAAGGTGAAATACTGAGCTTTTCCCCATAAGAAGGAAGACAAAAATGTCTTCTTTCACAAACTGTCATTCAACAACTTACTGCAAGTTGCATTCAGTGTAATAAGACAAGAAAAATTAATAAGATTCGAGACTATAAGAAAACAAACTTTTCCTGTTTATAGATGACAGAATTTATAATTATCTTTGGAGAAAAATACAATGATCTTAAAAAATCTCTACTGTAATAGTAACTCTTCAGAAAACTGTACTTAATAATACTATTGCTCCAAAGAAAAGGAAATGTTTAGAAATAAAATGTGAATGGGATCTATGCAATTATAATTACTTAATGCTGATGAAAGAAATCAAAGAAAACCTAAAACAAATAGAGAGCTATATTGTGCTCCTAAAGATTCATCATAGTAGTAATACCATTATCCACAAATTTATACAAATATGTATAATTTATACTTTATATTGAATTCAGTTATAAAATTATTTATACACATACATTTTAATGCAGTTCTTAGGAAAATATCAGCATTTTTTTTCTTTTGAACATAGACAAGATTATTCTAAAATTATTACATGGAGAGTCACACATCCTTGCACAGCTAGAACAGTCTTGACCGGCATCAATAAAATGGAAGAAATTGCTGCAATAGTTATTTAGAGCTTATTATATATATCTACAATCTTCAGTAGAGTACATTATTAAAGAGCCATAGACACATGTTTACATGTAACCAAATAGGAAACTATAAGTGGTTTACCAAAATAAGCTCATCTGATTTTTTAAATGAAGTTGCACTCACTAGGTTTAGGATCACCTTGATGCTAAATGATTTTGGAACAACTGGACATCCATGAAGGGAGGCGGGACAAAACTTGACACAAATTTCACACTTTGTACAAAACTTACATTAAAAAAACAATCACAGACTTAAAATATTTAGCTATAACATTTTTAGAAAAAGTGACTTAGGAAAAAAAATCTTGTAATCCAGATTTAGGCAAAATATTTCTAGACTTAACATGAAAAGTATAATTGTTAAAGTAAAAATTTGATGAATTATACCTCATCTAAGTTCAAAATATTTGTTCTGTGAAAGATGAAAAATAAAAAAAAAATAAAACAGAAGAAAACATTTATAATATACATGTATGAGAAGGGTTATACATTTAGAATAAAGAAATCTCAAAATTTTTAAATGAGAGCAAACAATTGAATTTCAATGACCAGTATTTTCTGACCCCAAATAAGTTCACAAAAAAGATTTTAAATATTATTAGCTATGATAAAAATACATAATATATTTCCATAACAGATCACAAACCTATTAGAATGCCTAAAAGTAAAAATAATGTCAACATCTAATAATGGCAAGGATATAGAGAAAGGTTCACTAATACATTATTAGTAAGAATATAAAATGGTAGAGCTACTCAGGAAAACAGTTTGGCTGTGATAAAACTAAGCAAATAATTAACATACATACCAGCCACTGTATTTCCCAGCATTTATCCAAGTGATAATAGATAAACTAAAATCTGTTCAATAGCTTCCATAACATTTTTTTAAATAACTACAATCTGGAAACAGCAGTAAAAAAAAAAAAAAAAAAAGAGGAAACTTTTGGTCACACAACAACATGGATAGATCTCTAGGGAAATGTTTAGTTAAAAAAAATAGTAATAAACAGCTGACCCAAACACTTTACACAGTATATAATTCTATTTACATGCTTTTTGAAAAGATGGATTTTTTTTAAAAATGGAGAAGAGATCATTGCTTGGCAGAGGTTGAATATGGAACAGATATTGAAGTGGAATGGAGATAGGTTTGGGTGTAATAGGAAACATACGGAATACTTGTAATGAAACTCTTCTGCATCTTTTCAGTGATAGTTACACAAACCATAGTAGAATTTACATTAAAATTCATATGAAAATTGACTTATTCAAATAACTAGGGCTGGGGATGTAGCACAGAGCTATAGCATGTATATAGCACAAACGAGGCCCCTGGTTTGATCCCCAATATTGCTAAAACAAAACAAAACAAAAAAAAGAGTGGTATACTGAAAAGGGAGAATGAAATGAGCTTTCAGAATCTGGCAGAAGATAAATCATGGCATTGTTTATGGTTATGGATTTGCTTTTAGGTGGAAGTGCACTGAAAGATTATAAGGTGAAAACTTATATCACTTTGTTTATTTCTTAATAAATCATTCATGATTTGGGGGGAGGAGAACAGGAGAAGAAGAAGACAGTGGAGAAGACAGTTATGATAAGATTGCAAAAGATGTTGTGAAAGTTAACAGTAGCCTCGATGAAATGATGATAGTGTATTGATTGGATTTATTTTAAATATATAATGCTAGAACTTGCTAACGTATCTGAATGCACATAAGGAAAACTTATAAAAATATCCCTTGGATAACTGGATTTAATAATATGACAGATAATGGTGACATTAATTAATTTGGAAAAAGGAAAGCTGGATTTGGTATAAGTAATTCATTCTCAAGTAGATAATATATTTATGTACATATACTTAATGTTGATGACTGCTCAATTTTCCCTTATCTTATTTTCCATTGAATTTTTAATTATCATGAGTCAAATATTCATTTGTCACAAATATTGCACTATTGGCTCAAATATAATATTAATATTTATTAGCTATAATTAAATCTAATGACATGTTTTTTAAAACCTGACATAAAATTCTCAATTTTCTTGTAATATCATTACATATTTAAGTTATATGAATTTACATATAACTTATGAATCTAGAAGTGAGTTCTAGAGATAATCCTGAAAATGACCAATTATTTGTCTCATTTGTTTTTCTAATAGTGATCTAGAAATTACCTGCTGATGCTGGTGTTAAGTATTTAAAGATACTTTCTTCCTCAAAGACTTCAGTTTCTGAAATCCAGTGATTGTATACAGTTATGAGTCAATTCTTCTAAACTTGCACAGATGAAGCAGACATGTAATATACATTTTACCTTTTACATTACCTTTAACTCAAACACTGTGAGTCAAAAACTAGGAAACATCACCAAAAGAAAGCAAGACTGAAACATTAATGAGAAGCAATGATATAATTTATGTCAATAATAAAAAAAGCAAGAAATAATTACCAACTACTTAAAAAATTTAAAAACTATATTCAATTTTTCTGGGCCAGAAAATAAGTTTAAAATGCAAAGTGACAAATTTTAGAATATGAGGAGTCTATCAAGATATTTTGGGGGAATTATAAGGAAATTCTAAGATGTCTCAAGTTTAAAGTGATGTAGTATTGATTCTATTCTCCAACCTTTTGCACACATGGGTAGAGTACACTGTGCAATGGTAACTAGCAGAATACATGTGCATATAAACTAACAAAACTAAAATGTGAACATGATCATCTTCATTGGCATCTAGCAAAAGGTTATCACTAATTCTGAAATCTCAAATATTAGATACTTAATGGACAGTGACCAACATCAGGTTGTAAAATCATTCATAGAAATAAAATGAATTACTTTTGTCATTTAATTTCAAATGTTCTTTATTATTATGTTCCTTCTGTGCATATATTCAAATTAAGCACAAAAGAAATATTTCCAGTTGTAGATTTTCCCCCTATTTTACTAGTTTGACTACTTGTTAAAAAAATCAGCAATGTTTTTGAATTTTTTTTCCATTTTAATAACTGAAACCATTAAACTGGTCTGAACATATAAAACATATAAAACACATCAGTAATAGGTTATTGGATTTCATTGGACCTTCAGGCAAAAGATATAACAGCCTTCTGCCTCAGTTTTCTAATTTCAGCTGTTGAAATAATAACCCAAGCTACATAAATGCAATACCAGATTTAATTTTAAGTCTCTAAACATCAATATGCCTTAGGAGGGAATTTATTTTCTATGACTAAATCTATATCACAATATACCACAAAGAAAATGTGTTACATTTGAGTTATTGTATCAATCACCTTTTGAATGAGATCATTTACAAATCTGTAAGAGGAAAGATTTTTGAATATTAATTATGGTATAAAATTTCTAAAATTGCAATGAATCTCTGATTTTTATTCAGTGCTAATAAATACATACATATATATACATACATATATATATACATACATACATATATATACATAAATTATAGCAACATTACACAACTGTTTGTAGACTGTAATTTTTTTATCTTTTAAATAAATGCCCATTTATATTTATCTTACCCCAAATTAAATTTTACCTATATTACTCAGATAAAGTTTGAATCACTTCTAAGCGTACTGATATTTTACATGCAACATGACTCCAGAATGGTTCCTAGTAATAGAAATAAAAGTAAAATTTTGCATCTAAACTACATAATAGAGAAGGAAAAAAGTAGCTCCTGATATTCAAGAACTGATTGGGTACTTCAGTTAGATGTTGGCATTCTCCTGTGGAAGGTAATTTCACAGAGCATCAATAACTGCAAAGACCATTTATGACCATGCAAGATCAGATGAAAACTAGCTAAGCATTTTCTGAAACACAAAATAACAAACATCTCTCAGATAATATGAATGAATAACTGAGGAATCTTCACTAATTATACTTTAGTTTCCCTATGCTTTCAAAAGAAGCAAATTTACGGATATACCAAATTTGAATTTTCCCTGTATCTTGAGAGTACTTAATTCAGTGCAAACTCTTGTTTCTTTGGGTCCTCCCCTATGTCATCCATCCAAAACCCAATTGTATCATAAGTCCTTGCCCCCAATTACTCAGAGGCTTCATGGTTCACATTATGAATCAAGTAAAATTTTCATGAAAGGATTTCCTAAAACTTAAGATATGTACGATAATTTTAGAAATAAAGGGTATATATGTAGATGTATAGACATAGACATGCATATGCTATCCCAATAACTAAATTCTTCTTAATTAAAGAATAAATATTTTGCCCTGTGTCAATTTTTTTATATTTGCTTACATTTGAATATAAATCTTGACACACGTTTTTCTTTAGTTTTGCAAAAATAATGATTTATTTAATTATTTCATATGATCATTTATCTGCTTTCCAGTAAAACAGAGAAATATTTAAAGTGGTCCTTTATAAATCAGAAGCTTATTGAGCTCAGACATTATATGTTATCTCCATGTTTAGTCAGCTGTGGAATGACGTCACTCGTGTTTAAATGAACACTTAAACTTATTCTTTGAGAAACATGAACTGGTTGATGCATTAACCCAGTTAATGGTAAATGCATAAAAGACAAAGAACTACATAAAAGAACATGAACAAATATCAAATTGCCTAATGTAATTTATTGATATAAAATAGAAGGAAATAATTAGAAGAAGAAACTATCAAAATATTTTTTGGAACTGGCACGGTGGGGTACGTCTATAATCTCAGCAGCTTGGAGGCTGAGGCAGGAAGATCACCAGTTCAAAGCCAGCCTCAGCAAGAGCTGGGTGCTAAGCAATTCAGTGAAGCCCTGTCTCTAAAAAAATACAAAATAGGGCAGGGATGTGGCTCAGTGGTCGATTGCCCCTGAGTTCAATTCCCTGTGCCCCACAAAAAATATTTTGGCAAAAAAAAAAAAGGAAAGAAACAAAAAAGATAAACAGAATATAATGTGATCACTGCAGAACAATGAATACACCTGAAGCAGAACAATGAATAACTGAAGTAGATCACTGGTTCTTTTTATTTTCAAGTAAAGTCTTTTATCATTTTTGTTGCTTAAGATTTAGATTAAAAACTTCAAATGACTAGTTAGGATAAAAAATATCAAGTTATAAATATGAGGGAGAAAATATTAACCTATTATGATGCATAAGAATATTTAAAGTAAATACTTAATCCAAAGAATTATATAAGAAAAGAGTAAAGACAGGTAAATGATTAGAGGTAATGATAAAAATTTATTGAGTGTTTCAGTTCAGTTTCTTGCTCAATTAATAAGAATATAGATGAATAAAGAGGACATTAAAATAAAAGCAGATTAAAACACATACTATAAATAAGGGATGGTTTATTAGCACAGTTGCCTTGAAAGCCCATAGTAATGATGGTGTGTTACGTTTGACTCTCATTTCCTAAATAGACTATAGTTTCAGAAATAACTACATATATATATATATATATAATTCATATATATGTATATATTTAACAACACACTACTGCTAGAAAACAAAGTGCAATATTTGTATTCTGCCTTGGGCAATTATTTTTGCTCTGACTTTATACTAAAATAATGATGAAAGTAACACATTTCGCATATAACACAAACACATATACACACACTTATGCAAATATATATGCATATTTGTTTATACCTTTCATGGCTAAGGGGATCCAGCTACTTATACCCCAGTCTTCAATTACAAAGCAAAATATGCAAATTGTGAAGAATGTTTTTCATCCTTAGGGACTATGCTCAATGAAATATATAAGGCATCCTTACTGGTTTTTAACTTTAATATAAAAGTGTGGGTTTTTAAATCAAACATGTTTTCATGGATTTTTAAACAACATTGTTTACATTTCAAAAATTGCAGGAGTATGCCTGTAATCCCAGGAACTAGTGGCTTAGGAGGCTGAGACAGGAGAATAGCAAGTTCAAAGTCAGCCTCAACAAGAGCAAGATGCTAAGCAACTCAATGAGACTCTGTTTCTAAATAAAATACAAAATAGAGCTGGGGATGTGGATCAGTTGTCCAGCGCCCTGAGTTCAATCCCCAGTATCTGAGTTCATCCCCGGTATCCAAAAAAAAAATTGGAGTGTTTACTTCTGTATTCCATTTCACCATCAAACAATTCTAAGTTAATGCTATTCCTGCTGTGAAAATGGCCCATATTTGAAATTATCACATGTAATACAATGACATAAAATTATATAAAAACCAGTCAAGAAATCACATGGTAGAAAACAATCAATAATATTTTGAAGATGATTTTTTTCTTTTGGACATGAAAAAATGCATTTCCCTATTTTCAAATGGTTTTATTTAAAATTTGTATTTCAACCAATATAATGGAAAAGTTTAAACTTGAAAATAGTACTTTAAATTTATAACTAGTACCCTACATGTAGTCATTTTTTCTCTAATACTCAAAATTGACAATAGATGTATTATTTATGTTATTTATGTATTTATTGATACTGGGGATTGAACAGAGGTGCACTGAATTTATATTATTAAGTAAAGAATTTCAAGATTGCTTCCAAGTTCATAATGCTTAAACTAAGGGTGAAATTAATAATACGTATAAATCAGCCTATGTCATCTCTTGGATAATTTTCATAATTTCCATTTGCACATCTTGTTCTGTAATACCTATGAAATGTCTTTACCTTCTTAGTTCTCATAATATTTGCCTTGGCGAGGTCTTATCAAATGGGATTAAAATCTGAAAATCCTGGAAAAAGCTTTCGTCATCAACCACAAACTCTGTCCTCTGCCCACAGGAAAGTAATTAATAGTTCAGGTCACCCCTTCAACTTCTCAGTTTCCTGCAGAGATTCAGCTATTGGGTGCAGGAGTCCAGCTCTTTCTATTGTCTCTAAAATGAACATACAATTCATAGTCTACAACCTAAGATAAACTATCACCCCGTGGAAATTTGTTGAAGCAGAGAAAAGAGAGAAAGGAAGGTGACCAAATTTTAATGTTAATTGAACATTGAATTTAGTATGGAATAAAAATCACTGTTAAAATATTTAATCAATTTTTGTCTTTTGAGGTTCTAAAGTTTGTTAGTCTTCTGAGTGGTGATGAATAAGAGGGCAGCCTGAGCTACTGACGGGGCATTCCACAGTTTTGTACAGAGTCTAACCCAGATAAAAGGTGTTATATTTATTTATAATAAGTTTGTCCTACAGACCAGTAGAGACTGTGTCATAATTCATTTTTATGGACATTAGACATTTCAAGCTATCTTAGAGTTTCAAACTTACCCTATCTAAACTACTTAGTATATAACTTTTCTTATGGTACAGAAATGTCAGTACAGTTTAATTTTCTAATTTCTCTTATCCAACTTTGACCCTTCTACTAATCCACAGTACTTTTAATTTTCATGTTTGTAAGTAAGCAACACCAAAATTATCTGTAATGCCACAAATTTGTACTTATCCATCTAGCAGTCAGGCTAACCATAATAAGAAATGGAATATATATATCAGAACATTGCATTTTATATAGTTTAAAAATTACTGTAAGCTAAAATGTATTGAAATATAAATTTTATACACATTTAAATAAGCTACTTTACTTTTACTTCTGTGCAGTTATAGTTATATCCATATGTATCTCAGGGATAATTGAATTACTAATGATTACTTTATAAAACTTTGATAAAATAAAAGAGGCATCATTTAGATGGTAGGGTCTAGCATCTATTCAGACTTTGGTTCTAAATAAGGCATTCACTATGGGATGTACTTATATCTGTATGTGCTTGAGGTCCCCTATTGGCCCTGTAGATCACTATTCATCCTTCTGCATATTCTTCCCTGCCTCAAGAAAGCAATTCTAAATATAGATTTTGCAACTTGTACAGCAATGGACTCCAAAAAGACAGAAAAGTAAAAGGAATAGAAAAAAAAAATCTTCCCCTCACTACAGGTGGACATTCAAACTACCCACAAGCCTGGTGTGCAGGAGGCTGCTCCTCTTAGATCTCAAAAATCAGTACCTATGTCTTCTCAACTTTAGTTTTAGAGATAACATGTTGGTACCATGAAATTGGCAGTGGTGGAAGTATTATGCCATTGAAGTAAAAAAAAAAAACTACAAAAACAGGATTTAACCCATCTCAGGGAGCTGTGCTACAAATACACAAAATGGAACTCAGCAAAATTACTAGTGGGCACATAGACTATTATATTATTTCTGTTATGGGAAGAGTACTTCTCTGTGTTCATAGTCACATTTCAGCCATGGGTTTATTTTCCTAGAATTTCTGCTGCCACCACTATTGCAAAATTGGACAATGTCTTATCTATTATTGAGACAATCTACATGATGTCATATGTTAATATAAAGCAACGTGACAATGAACTCTAAATGTAATCCATTGGTTTTACAAGGATTTCCATCACTTACAAGTAGCTGGTTTGGTAGAACTGTTGAATGGCCTGATGAAGGCTCAATTTGATCTCTACCATTAACATTCTAAGAGTTGAAATGTTTGCAGAATGCAGTATTGCCATATCATAAAACCAAAACCAATATTTGATGGGAATTTTTGTGTTGTCAAAAACACACAGGTCTAAGAATCAGTGGATATAGTTGGATTGGATGTAGTGAGCAATGGTCCATCTCCCCAGTACAAATAATATTCTACTTTAAGAAATTTGATTCTTTTCCTCATACTCTTGGGTTCAGTGGATTTGGAATGTTCAGGATCCAAGGGTGAAATGCTTCAACCAGGGGATCCAGTGAATCAGAAGTGAAAATGGCCTTCTGTTCATTTTGGGCATCTCATGTGCCAAGGCAGTGTATGCAAAAAATAATAAAATGGTTGATACAAGAGTGAAAGAACAGAGGAAAAAATAGTGTTTCCTATTGTAGCACTCTGTTTTTTAAAATCATGTTATTTAAAATATATGTGGTAATTGAATATTCAACATGTGTAGAAATTAAAGCTTAATTTGGTTAAATAATTTACCCCATGACACTTGTTGATATTTGATTTTATGGTAGATTCTATAGGAGTAAACGTCATGTTTATTTTTTCAATTTGGTTCCCTGTATACCATTGCCATCAAGCATTTGCTCAAGAAAATTTCATTGAATTAAAAATAATATGATTCTTCTTTCTCTAAATTTTCAAGTGAAATTTTACTAATTTAATTAAGACTATAACCAGGGACAAAGAACACATTAACAAATAAAAAAAATGATTTTCTTTAGTACGACATTAACAAATTCTAGCTATGACCTTTCTGCCTTTTGAGACAATGGCACACTTTTTGAGATAAGGATACACTACCTCCAATGACATTTATAGATCTCACTATGCTAAAAGGAATACCTCACGCACATGTTTTTGTGTCATAGTATTAGGATTGATGATGAGGTATAAAATGTGGCAGCATTACATCTATTGTTAGCCTGTGGTGCATCGCAACCTAAAAAATCCCTTCCACTTCCTATCAGCAGCAAGTGCATAATGAAGCTAAAAATAAAATAAAGCTTTTCTCAGAGACCTCTCTTGCCTGTTCCTTTCCAGCCCAGAATAATATTTTCTCTTATTATGTAAGCTTAAAAACTCAATCCTATAATTTTTTGGTCATTATAATTATGGAAGTAGTGTGCTATTCTGTGAGTTATTCATTAGGACATAAAAGTAAGGGTTCTGACCATCTTGTTACTGGAGATCTCATGTCATAAATATGTAAATGTGAACTTTGTTCTTTTGGTCCAGGTCGGAAGTCATAAATAGATTTCTTTAATGAAAAATCTGCTCCCGGAAACATCTCCTCCCCTCCGTGTTGATATGAATAGTTTTAGGATACTTGTTTATTTAAAGATGTATCTCTTTTTTGCCAAAGAATTATTAGCAGAAAGGATTTATGGTATTATAGAAATGAGTTCGATTTGGCCTAGCACTATTCAGTTGTTCTTAATAAATTATTTGGTTTCTCATTTATGATATAAAATTAATCTGTTATGCTTTCTCACCTAGGTTCATAGATTACTTGATTACACACAGTACTTCTATGCAATTCGTTTTCCTATAACTAAGAAGATATTGTCTAACAGACCAAAAAAGCAAGAAAAGCTGTGACAATTTGATTAATTTCTTTGTCCTATATATCCCATGAGACTTTTGTTGGATTAAACAGCAAATACCACATAGAATGTTCTGTTTCTGGAGTGAGATTGAGAAAGTTTAGATAAATCTAGTCAAAATAGAAAGCTTTAGCAGAAAAACTATTAAACAGAGAGAAGAATGTTGGCAAGAAGACTAAAAAAGACATTATAGCAACAACTTTCAGCAGGTTGAGCAATCTAAAACCTACTTGGAGTGTGGTCTCATTTAACACCCCCTGACAATCATATGGATGTTACACCCCTGTCACTATAAGAAATATTTTCAGAAGTACTAAGTTACTTACATAAAGTAAAAGACTAGTAACAAAGACAGGATTTGAACTCGAGTCTTCCTTAGCCACTAGAGGATACTGAGGTGAAAGAAAAGATTAATAAAAAGACTATTGGACAGCACTATTTCGACTTAGTGCATTGTTCTCAGCTTTAGTAAACATTTACATGAGGAGAGACATTAAAGTCTTACAGGACTCTGACCTTTTCTTGCTCATACGTTTGAGAGTAATAGCTTGAGGAATAAAACCCTCAGGAATTCAATAAAAGTGGCAGCAAATCTCCCTAACAGGCTGACTCAGGAGGTGCTTTCCTTTGTAATAAACATCTCTCTTTCCTGAAGCATTAGAACTTGTTCCTTGTGGCAGAGCAGCTTCATAAGAACTGAGGTTATGAAATTTCCACTGATCTCTCTCCAAGGTAGGAACACCAAGGTAGTCAAATTTTATAACTCTTGCATTATAAATTAGAGAATGGAAATAGAAAGCTGTCCAAAATGTACTTTGATGATGCATGCACACTTTTTTTAATTACATTCTATTT
This sequence comes from Sciurus carolinensis, assembly GCF_902686445.1. Classification (NCBI taxonomy): domain Eukaryota; kingdom Metazoa; phylum Chordata; class Mammalia; order Rodentia; family Sciuridae; genus Sciurus; species Sciurus carolinensis. The sequence continues at coordinate 97,961,521 of NC_062224.1, forward strand.
GAATTTACAAAAGGAAAAATCTTCAAGGAATATAAAGAAGACTTTATTTGTAAAAATTGAATTTTTTTAAATAATTTGCATTTCAAAAATAAATATAAATTATATCAACATGCTATTACCTAAACCGATAGCATTATTGTTAAGCTCGGTAGGAAGCAGTTTTAAAATATATATGTGTGTGTTTAAATATGCATAGGATTTAAAAGAATCTACAATCATCCTGCAACTTGATCCAGAAAGTACTTTTCAGGGAACTTAGAAAATTGAAAGTCAAGTAAAAGTTATTTTATTAGGACTTCATAGTATATATAATATATGAATAATAATCAGAGTTTTGCTTTATGATTCCTTCATAAATTTTAAAATGTAATTTTTATAAAATTGAAAGTATGTTAAATAATTTGGAATGTTACATAGTTCTGCTTCTGAAGACTGAGCAGAAAGCTCCATTTGCTGTCAAAGGAATTTTGTAATTTATAATTTTTCCATCAAATTAAGAGTGATAATATCTAACATTCACAGAGCGCTTACTTATGCCATTTATTATGTTGTCCTCAAGTCGAACTTCTGATACAGGAGATCTTAAAGTTTTCTTAGGTAGAATAATGTCCCCTCACTCCAAAAACCTCCAGGTCCTAATCCTTAGAAGCATCAATATGTGGTTTTACCTGGCATAGGGGAATTAAGACTGCAAGCAGATGAAAATGAATTTGTTGATTAGCTGCTATTAAAATAAGAAGATTATTAAGAATTATCTACCTGGGCCCATTGTTATTACAGTGGTCCTTAGCAGGAAGTGGGAGGTCTGACAGACAGATGATTTAACATGAGAAAGTCCTGACCAACCCTCCCTGACTTTGAAGATGGACAAAGACAGATGGAAAGCTCACCTCTAGAGACTAAAAAAGCCAAGGAAATAGACTTTATCCTACAACCTCCTGAAGGAACACAGCCCTGAAGCCAACTTTTTATTCTAGTGAGTGAGTCACATGTTAGACAACAGAACTGTATTAAATATGTGTTCTTATAAACCACTAAGTTTGCTATAATTTGTTATAGATGCAATAGAAAACAAACACATTTAGGAAGTGCCCAATCCAACATGGGCAAATTGAATTTGTAATTTCTGAGGGCAGTTCCAGAACTTGCATAAACATCAAATCAATAAATAACTGAAAGATACTTGAAATTTATATAATATAAAAGATGCTTGGCCATGTTGTGGTTTTAATTGCTTTTGTGGATTTTTGGTAAACTAAATTGCATGGCTGCTCTTGCAATATCATTTAAACGGCGATGGCATACATGCAGATTTTGAATATATATAAATTACAATAGCTAATTTTTCACTAGGTGAACACTGGCTAAGATAAAGTCATAAAAAATAAGTAACTGTTAGGTAAGTTTACCAGCCATGAACAGGACAGAGGAAAGCAGTAATGTATAAGAAGAGTATCAGACATGCATTCAGAAAGTCCATGAGTCACAACACTGAGACCACAAGAAGTCTTATGCAGCAGATAAGCTTCTAGAGAATGGGAGCTGGAATATTCAACCTTACTCAAAACCTAAATAATTATAATCCTTTAAGGGAACTATTACTTAAAATCATGGAGGATCTTATCAAAGCAGACAAACTTCAGGAAAATGGGGTCTCCCCAAGTCACAGTTAATTATAATCCTTTAAAGAAACTACTGTTTTCAGACCACTATGCCATTCTCTCTTGTGACCAAGTTGCCTTGACATTCCCTTATCACCAAAACTCTGTCACAGTCACCCAAAGCACCCTCTATGGTCAGGACATCAAGTCCTTCACAGAGAAAGTTTTCTGAGGGCTATTCAAATGGTAATAATCTGATTAAGGGTGTATGAGAATTCAAGTAAGAATTCAAGGGAAGCAAAACCTTAAACACCCCAAATTTGTCAGGGCCATAATGGCCTACTGAGGTGACCCATTCAGTCTGTCCTGAGCGTATTTATCCTCCATATTTCCTAATAACCTTCTGCTTGTTACTCTGTGCTACTCATTAGAATTTCTTCCTATGAGAAGGCAAGACTGATTTCAGCTCTGCTGGTGGGTTTCTTCCTATGCAACATTAATCACTTTTACTATTTTAGGAAATTTACCATGCATCCTTTTTAGCAATAGTAAAATCATCCTATTTTATAATATTGGACAACAATGCATGAAATGCATTCTGTTGTCAAAAGGGAAGGCATAAAATAATAGAGCAATAGACTTGGTTGAAGAATAATTAGGTCTTTCCAATCACTAAATGTAAAATTTAAGTACATCTCTTAAATTCTCAAATAAAACACAATCCACAATGCTTTCTAGTCCAATTCATTTTTTCCCTTTGATTCCGTGTGTCAAACCATTCTTAGACTTGCAAAGCAAGGGTTAAATTTAGTTGATATTCTGTGCTGTAAACCATTGAATAACTGGCAATGTAGAATATATCAGCACTAAAGATAATAATATGTTTAAATTTTCAAAGCCATAGGTCATTTTAGTCATTCTGGATAGATTGTTTTTCTTATCAAACTTCAAATAACATCTGATAAAAGATGGAAACATCAGTGCAAATTAAGATAGCTATATCTGTTTTCTTCATGTAAACTGAATGCACTGAAGATGACAGAAACAATGGATTGATTAAAAGGTAAAATATGTATATTTTAATATATATTTTGCATTTTTAATAATGAATATATTTTTAAAATTCAAATGTAAGGTTAAATAAGACAGATCTCAAATGTCTAATAGTTGATGATTTTCATAGACAGAATTTTTAAAGAATTTGATTGAAAATATCTGATACTGGGAGAATAAGCAAAAAATATTTCATATGATTATTTACTTTTTAAGTATTTTGGTTATAATTTCTAAAAATTAATCTTGATATGTCATTTCATCTTGAGATTGCATAGTTATTAGAACTCAGTCATTTTGTTCAGAATAGTATTTATATACAGTTATCTTCATAATCACAAGAGTCATTAGGCTATTAAACTGATTCTCTTTTAGATTTTTTTTTCTGCTTTACCTATCAGAAGTATGTGATCATATTTTAACATTGTCTTTTTAAAGAATACTTTTGCTTTGGTCTGTGATACACACTTTCTTCTATTATTTGTCAGATCATACTTTTCTAACATGTTGACTGATTTCTCTGTGTACTTAGCATTTAAAATGTTATTATTGTTCAGGGTCTCCTCATATCACTCAATACCAACGCTCTCACATGGAACTGCCACTAAGGGAACATTTGACAATGGGTATAGACATTTTTGGTTGCTGTAATTTGTGATGGTGGTGTTGATGGAGCAAGGGATAGGGTGATTCTCAGTGTCCAATAACAGAGGCCATTGATGCTCCTAATATGCTGTAATAGACATGGCAGCCTCTCCCTCAAGGCAAAAAACTATCCATGGCAAAATTCCAAAAGTCCTATGTTTAGAAAATCCTAGTCCCCTAGTCCATAAATTCTTATAGGCAAACTTATTTTCTTACAGAATTGAATTATAGTCTTTCATTTGAGTTCATGCTCATTCTACAATACCTGTTTTTTGAGCCCAAACCTAAGCATATGCATGTCTATTAATATTGTCAACTGAATTTCATAGACACTACATGACCGTCATAAATGCATAAGCATCATCTCTTTGTTTCCCAAACAGATTTCTCTTCTAAGTGTCCTACTTAACTGGTGCCACCATCCACTAAGATGTCAAATATTCAGATTCACTAAATTATCTTATTTTTTTATCATTCAAAAAATACAGTTGATTTTATCTCCTAAAAATTTCACTATGGAAACAAGTCTCACTGTGTTAAAATACTTATTGTTGGGGGAGCAGGTTCCTTTTGGAGTCTCCATGGGAGAATGGGGTTCCTTGACTTTCCCAGCAAGAATCCTGCACTCATTCCTTGGTCCATGGCTCTGAATCACATTGCCTTTTCTCTCTTTACCCCCTCATTCCATCACCTTCTCCATTCTAAGTACCCTTGTATTATATTGGACCTATGGAAATAATCCTGAATACTCATCCCATTTCAACATCCTTAATTTAATCACACTTGTAAAGTCCCTCTGCTGTGGGGCAAGGTGACAAAACTTATAATCCCAGTTACTCAGGAGGCTATGACAGAGGAAGATCACAAGGTTGGGGGTAAACCTTCATAATTCATCTCAAAATAAAAAATAAAGAGGATAGGAGTACACCTCAGTGATAAAACGCTTTCCTAATATGTATGGATTAAATCCCAGCTACCAAGAAATGAACAAACAAAAACTTAGTCTTTTTGCCATGTATGGTTATATGGTCACAGGTTGCAAAGTTTAGGATATGGATCTTTGGAGCCGTCTCCACAGCTGTCCAATATAAGTTAGTTTCTTTAATACTTGTATTCCTGTCAGATAGTTAACCATATGAGCACAAGAAAATATATTATTATTCATTCCTGCATCCCTAATAGCCATTACATTGTCTAAAATATATTATCATTTATTGAATGAAAGATTAAAAGTCATTGATATAAATTAATTAGAATGGCTAACAGATAAGTGCTGAAAACTAATAAAATGAGAGAGAGGAGTCAACTTAGATTTTCAAATATTTTAGATTTTCAAATTTTTTTTACAGTCAAAAATGGAAATGTATCTAAACAGAATTATAACTAGCAATATTAATGAATCTGACAACTTACTTTTGTGATTATTAAAATTAAGTATTTTAGCAGAAAAGGAATGTGATAACCTAGCGTGAAGATATGATTTAAATATTTCATACTTTTGTGTACTTAGGAAACATTTCATTTTTCATTCAGTTTTTCTTAGCTAATTTTACTTGTAAAGCAGAAATATCATTTAGTTCCCAAAGACTTATGAGATGATGTATGTATAATTTCTTTAAAAATTATGTTGTGAATGATATGAGACATCATCAAATTTCTTTGGAACTCGTTCTCTGTGTGTGTACATAAATGCGTGTGTGCGTGCGTGTGTGTGTGTGTGTGTGTGTGTGTGTGTGTGTGTGGTTTTCCAGATATTGCATAAGGTCAGTACGACATGTTTTTCATTTGGATGATTTTTAGTGTGGTTATAAAAATGTGTCATTTTCAGAAAAATATGTACTGTTCAAAACAATAATTTCAGTGCATCTGGATACATTTATGAAAAGTATCTATATCTCACTATGCTGCAATTACATTTGTTAATAGCTAGCAGGAAACTATCACTGAATATCTAAACACACACACACACACACACACACATACACACAAATCAATTCCATTGCAGACTATGATGCTCAGTTACTTATTTGTGCACCAAATTATCCTGAATGTATTCTGGATCCTGAATTATCTTCCATATTTCCATTGGGACTTATTATAGGACTAAAACATTTCAGTCAATGGATCTTTCATGTATTTTTAATAATTATTTTGAGTTGTACCAGTGACAAAATCAGGTTATGAATGAAATAATTTGGGAAGAAGGTCTTTTATTTTAGTAAAGTGTTAAAGTGCATATGAAATTTTAAAAATACGCCTCTTATAGTGCTTTGGATGGTTTGGATATTTCCTTGAATATTACCTTATTGTTTTCTGCATGTGCTTCTGTTTCCTTGTGTTTCATTTGGGTCAATTACTACACCAATACTATAGAATTGTGAACCAGGTGACCAAGGATCTTAATTGGTGATAGTTAAATGGTGTGTAGGTGTGTATTTATAAAGTAAAAATACATTTTATTTCTTCACATTTAAGTTTTTCAAAATTATATTATGATAAGCAGCCGTGTACAAATTTCTATAATCTTAAATGCTGATGTTTTTGTTGATTTGATTATTATTCAAATACTTTTAAACTGCTTTGAGTTCAAATTTTTCATTAATAAGCAAACTTTGAATTTTTGAATGTATGTAACTGTGACTAATTATAAATTTATGTGTCACATACTTAAGATTATTAATCTTAGGACCAATTTCTAAAATATCAGCATGGATGGTACTGTAATACACAATCTTCCTTTTGAGTGAATACAATCAAGTCACATATTAGTATACTCACATATTGGTCAAGATTAATCAGCTTGATTAGGTAGGAAAACCCTTATTCTGATAGAGGTAGATCAAGTACTTGGAAGTTTCTAACAAAAAGAAAATATACCACAAAAACAAAATGTGTGAAACTGCCTGAAACAACAAATATAGATAGAAACATTTGTAGGTTAAAAGAAAGGTTGGTCCAGTTTGGTAATTAATGTTGAGTTCTTTGATGTAGGTGAAAAACATTTGGGCAACATGGTATAAGGTAATTGTCTGACAATCTACATCCTAGCAAAAGTTTTAGCCAAACAACAGCAACAGGGGCAATAGAAATTACAGAAATTCTGAGCAATGAAATAGATATGACTCTACTTGCTTCATTTCTGTTATAAAACATATTGAAAATATTATGTTTATAGGTTGTTTAAATAATTTTATTTTATATTGAAAGTGACCATTCCTGAAATCGTTCCAATATTAACCACAAAAGCTTAAGCTAATTAGTAGTGAGTCCTATTCAAAAAGGAAAAACAAGAATTCCTTTTGCTTTTACAAATAACATTTTGTTATATTACTTGGTAGATAAAATTTATAGTATATGTATGTTGTTTTGAACTATTATAAAACACTAAATTTTAAAGAAATTGTCACTATCAGCATGAGATTTCTAAATGATTAACTTATAATAGAGCAGTCATATATATCTCAACTGATGTGTTAATTTTATTCTTGTCATAATGAAATTCATACACAGTGGTTCATTTCTTGTATATCTGGTAAGCTCTATAAACATGAGAAACCAAATATGCCTGTTTCTATGGTCTGAATGTTTATTTGCCCCCACCCCAGATTCATATGTTGAATATCTATCCCCAGTGCAAAATTATTAAATAGTGGGACTTTAGGGGATGGTTAGGACATGAGAGTGAGCTGTCACAATGGGATTAATGTGGGCTGGGGAGATAGCTCAGTTGGTAGAGTGCTTGCCTCACAAGCACAAGGCCCTGGGTTCAAATCCCCAGCACCACAAAAAAAAAAAAAAAAAAAAAAAAAAAAAAAAAAAGTACAATGGGATTAATGTTCTGAAAAAAGCAGGCCCAGAGAAGAAAACTTATCCCTTCTAGCAGGTGAGGACACACCCAAAAAGCACCACCTTTGCAACATGGAGCAAATCCTCTGCAGACACTCCATCTACTGGCTCTTTGATCTTGAATTTTCTGCCCTTCAGAACTAAGAGCAGTAAAATCATGTTGTTTATAAGTATCCTCTCACCACAGACCTGTGTGGTGAGGGAATAATTAATCCCTATGGAAGTGTGAGCCAGCTGGAAATAAAAGGCTGAAAAAATAGTATTAAGAAATAAAAACAAAGGACACAAGAAATGTATTTTAAGAGGGGAATTTTCCGGTAGAAGAGACCTGATGGGTCTGATCCCTAACAAAGAGAGAACACATCAAAGGAATTCATTGTTAGGAAGAGTTCTTTCAGATAAACAAGCAGGGAGTACCTGGGGAAAATTGGCCTGGCGGGGGTCTTATTATTTGTGCAGTAATTCTTCCTCCTCCAGGCAGCTGGTGCCTCAACGCTGTTCAGGCATTAGGTATCTCTTCTACCCAAGGCTAACAGGCAACTAAATTCAAAGCTATGGAAGTCATAAATTCCTTGCCAGGCATGGACTAGACCCCATGAACAGCGGCCACCTGCAAATGGGCGTGTCTTCCTACACCTCTGCATGGAAAGATTCCCAGATGCAGCAACCTGACCAAGGCTATGCAGTTCAAAGCAATAATTTATTTGCCGCTCCCAACATTATTCATTCTAAGGTATTTTGTTAATGCAGACATTTATGTTTTACAAGTCCACGCAGCATGTATCCAAAAATGTCTATCATTGAGCTGTGAGATACTAAAATAATTTCTCAACTATTTATATCAAAAAAAAGCACAAAGATCTAAATTTTACCAACAGAATTTTAGAATAGAAATAATTAAATACAAGAAATTTCAAAGCCAGAAATCAAACTGACCTCATTATTTCTTTTCTGTTATAGAAGAAAGTAAATATTTACATTAGGTATTGAATGATTTCCACTCCCATTCTCTTCCTACATTCTCAATATTTTGAGGAACTTAATTTTATAGCTTCCCAGAGTACACATTCCAGCTTTGAGATGTACCTTAACAGTCTATAGGTGACATTATATTGTTATTTTGCATGTAGCGCATTTAAAATAATCGTACAACTGAAAATGATTCTAGACCTTGATCTTCAGGAAATTAGTACTGGTGATTGAATTATATAAGGTAGTTGAAAAGAATTTCTTAAAATATATTTTATTTTAAAGGCTTTTTTCTTCCTGTATATTACTTTCCAGATCAGTTCACTATACTGAAGCTAAAATTTTATATAAAATATAGAAAAACCTGTTAAGAATGCTTTGTAGATAGCCTTGTACTTTAATAAAACTTTTTCTGTTATTCATATATTAAACTTCTTTCATTATCTAACATGGAATCCTGTTGAAATTTTGTTTTTTATCTATACTTTTCTCCTTAGGAATTATAATGCTTCTCTTATTCCTTAAATATTTGAAATATGAGTTGATGAAATGGAAGAAGACAAAATCAGGATTCAAGCAGTGAGAAGTCCTAGTTAGTCATCACTGTGGGGCAAAATGTTCCTTACCATCCTGCTCCAAAAGTCAAGCAGGGATTTTTATCTCCATGCCTCAGAATGAGATCCTGATAATTCCTAATATTGTTATGCATAGCCCTAGGATAATCAATGTATTTCACAACAGTATTAGTCCTTTCCTCCTGCATAAAATGAATGATGTTGAATAAATAATAGTCATTAGCAATATGCTACCCTTTTATCTACATATTTTCAAATCTCTGCCTGAAACAGTGAGCATTAATTCATTCCCAATTGCAATTATGTAACTAAGGTCAGACCTCCACTAATTTAGATGGAATTCACAGGCACCAAGCAGGATGGTCTGGGAAGAGTTCCAACAATAATGATCTGTCAAACAAATCAAAGCTGTCCTTCTACATGACAATATGTCTGGTACTGCTAATGTTTTCAGATTTCTGCAAAGATGCTATAATTCCTCAATTTGTCTTTACTGAAAATGAATCTTTAGAAGTTTCAAAACATTTTGTCCTATGATTTTCTTTGTATTTTATATAAATTTTATTGGTGCATAAAAATTCACCATAATATTTTAAAAATTAAATGTGAATTATATTTCACATTTAATTTTATTATAAAATTATATATTATAAAATTATTTATTATAAATGTGAATTATATTTCACATTTGTCTATATTATTCTATCAATACAATTTTATCAAGAATCAGTTATTTACCTGACATTAAGTCAATAAATAACAAATTTTAAAAAAAGAAATAATATGTATAAACCTACTTATCCTATTAACATTTTGCTATTTACTACTTTATTGATATTAATCTCCTCCTTTCCCTGATTAGATTTCATACTCAGCCAATGGAAGTATTCCCTTTATATAACTTCTACTCCTATACTTACCTCTATTTTGCAACGTTGGTATCATCTAGCTATCTAATTGCACCCTACCTATTTCCCACAACTGGGAATAGCTAGAAAACATACACAAAAATGATCATCAACCTCTACGAAACATCTATTATGGATGAAAGTTAGTATTTCTCTGATCCATTCACTGCTTCTTTGAAATTAATATTTCATATTCTTTCTTTGCAAATTTTAAGTACCTCACATCCATTTCCCTCTAAACTAATGACACTGATTCCTATTCTATTAAAACACCTTCCCATTACGTGGATTTATCATGCTACATGCATCCGTATCCATCAGTTTTATTTTCTCACCATTAAGGTCGAAAACCATTGTGGGATCTAGAAATGGTAACTTTACTTTTGCATGAGAACATCTTCCCTTTTTCCTACTGAGGAACTTTCTGGCAATTTTCCTATCCTTCTGTATATTATTAGTTATTAATATGCTTGACATGTTTGTTATCAGCTTTACAACAATCTGTTACTCTCAAGCCTACCTAAATTGTTCTAATTATGTTCATATTAAATATATGGTAATGTCACTGATTTGTTATAAGCATTTGGCACACTTGAGAGTGAGGACTCTGCTTTCTCAACAGAAGACTGCAAGAGAAGCACCATGTTCTGAAGAAAAAACAGTAGCAAAAATAACTAAACAACACCTTCAAATATCTATTAAGAGGGAAGAAATGAATATATTAAGAAACTTATACATGGTATTGTAGAGATGAGTGGGAATGAGGACAAATAAAATTCAAAACTTGTGGAAATTTGTGAAAATACATACGCCTAGGACATAAAACTAGAGTTTTAATTTCATTAAGACTTGGTACTGATTCATTGTAAAATTCCATATGAAGTTCAAATGTACCATTTTATTGAGAATCATCAACTTGAGAACCCAGATTTTAGGATCAGAACTAATTTTGATTAACCAAATATCTCTCAATTTCTTTCTCTACAAAATAGCATAATAAAAGCAGGACTTTCAATGATATTGTAAGATTTATTTAGAACCTAACAGATTGTGGCACATAGAAGGAACACAATAAATATTGTCATTGCATTATAGAATTCTTTTCTCCTTGATTATTCTCAGAAGTTACTTATACTTGCCATTTTTCAAGGTATATTTCAAGCTATGCTGTATGATCTAAATAAATTTGTGATGAATAATACAATTAAAATAATTTGAAAATTGTTTTTTTTTTTTTTACAACTTTTGTTTATGTTTAATAATATGCCCTAATAATAAATACATTTTATGAATGAAAATATGTTTGGCACTCTGGCTATCTGACATACCAGAAAGTTATTTTGCATTCACACTTATTTGTGAGATGTTTATCACTCACAATGCAACAAGTGTAATGACTATGAATCTTTAAAATATTTATTATTTGATATAAGTATTATTAATTACATTATTCATTTTTCATTAGCTCAAGATAATCCTGTAGTAATTTTCTTTAAATTATTTAATGGTTAACTTTTACTCTAACATATTCTCATTTTACTTTTAAAAGTTATTATGACAAATGCTTAATCTTTTAATAACTATAATACATAATGAAAATTTTACAATTTGTAGCACAGTAAGTATAAAAGATATTTAGGTCCATATCATTTCACATATACATAAACAGAGATTATTCTCTACAACTCTTTTCTCCTTATTTCCCACTGAAATAAAATTTACATAAAAAAGATGGCTTATACATAGACAATTTGCTGATTCTGACAAATTAGATATATATCCATGCAACCAGTGTTTAAATCAAAGATATAATATGAATGCCAGTAATGCCTATTTGTTCCTTTGCAAATCTGGTCCTCCCAAATCTCCAACTATGTAAACTTGTTAGAGAACAGTTTAGCTTCTTCTTGTGATTTATATAAATGTGATCACATAGGAACTGGGTTATTTTTCTTAGTATTATATTTTGTGTTTTATTCATAGAGATGCATGTATTTGTTTACCATTCATTCTCATTGCTATAATGTCCTATTGGTGTTGCTGATAATTTACTTTCCACTTGATTATTGATACACATTTGATTTGCTAACTGTTGGAGACTATGTTGTATCCTGAATGTTGATTGTCACCAAAGGTCCATGTATCAAAGGTTTGGTCCCCAGATTGGCACTAGAGGGTAAGGGTTAAACTCTTAAGAGGTGGGGCTTACCCTGAGGCAAGAGGTCATTTGGGGGGTGCCCTTAAAGAGGATTGCAGGACCCCAGTCTATTTCTCTTCATCTTTGCTCTGTGGCTCATAATGTGAGCAGCTTTGCTCTGCCACATATTCCTAGTGTGATGTATGGCCACACCACGCACCCAAAGCCATAAGGCCAATTGATTATAGACAGGGATCTCCCAAACCGAAAAAACTAAGTTTTTTTAAAGTTATTTTTTCTTGTTTTGGGTTATTCTGACAGAATCTAAAAGTCTGTTTTGAAAAATGTTGTTTGAATAATTAATACATATGTTTTGGAGAATTATACTCATTTGTCGTTGTTATATATTGAGAAGTGAAGTTGTTGTAGCTTAAAGTATACATATATTCAACTTCAAATGTTACCAAAAGGGTATGATGTGGTTTTAACAATTCACATCTCACTCACATTTTATGTGTATTCCCATTTTCAGCATCTTTGCCAATATTTAGAGGGATGGTCTGAAAGTTCGTGTTCTCCAAAAATGTATATATTGTAATACTAACTTCTGAGATGATGGTTTTAAGGGGAAGGGGTTTGGAGGTGATTAAATCAAGGTACAGAATCCCCATGGACTGGATTGATGCCCTTATAAAGATGTCTGGGGAACACATTTATTCCTTTTACCTTGTGAGGACAGAGCTAGAAAGTTTCATCTATTAGCCAGGAAAGAGTTCTTCACCAGTCATCAAATGTGCTAGAGAATTAATCTTGGACTTCCCAACTTCCAAAACTGTGAGAAATAAATTTCTGTTGCTTACAAGTCATCCATATTATGGCATTTTCCTAGAGCACTTCAAGATGTCTAAAGTAATTAGTATATTCTGTCTTCTACATTTAAATTATAAGTGTTTTTACAGTGCTATCTCATGATGATTTTAATTTGTACTTTATGAAGTGATAAGTTACTTTGAAAAATCATTGATTTTCTTCTTTGTTCATATATGACACCAGTAAAATTTTCTGTTATAATCCTTTAGAAATTTTATATTGTGTTATCTTTTTTTTATTGCTTTGTCACATTTCTTCGAATGACTTGGATATAAATAATTGTTCCACATATATGTTGCAAATATTTTCTTCCACTTTATGGGTTTTGTCGGTGCTATTCTATTCCTGCTATCCGCTCTTAAAGCCATTAGTTACAATATAGGCAAAATATGAGTCATATTTAAATTCCCATGTGTATTTATGTAATATATGAATATTTTTAAAGATTAATAGATCTAATCTAGTCAAATGTTAATCTGGTTTAATTTAATCAAATTGCTTTACTGATATCATTTTGATGATGTGAGATTATCACAAAAACAGAAATTAGAATTATCTCCAAGGATAAAAAGGAAATTTGTTAGAATATACAAATTTGAAGTGATGCAGGAAGTCATGGCAGAATATGCACTGTTATTAATCTTATGTGAGTACCGCCCAGGTCCAGGCACACTCACACCATCACACACTGTTCCTACTTGAACATCTTTCTATTGTAATTCCTTCTGCCTGAAAATTTCCCTACCAAATCTTCAAATGAATTAGATAAAAGTGAGACTATGTAATAGGAAACTTCACAGTCTGCAGGTCTGAGCTCAATTATCAGTTTCTGATTATTTGAATCACACCTCCTTCACCTACTCCCCGGTCTTGTGCCATCGTACAAACACTGGAATCTTGGTAACTTTGCTGAATAATTGAAGAAAATGCAAAAATGTGTATCTTCATTTGTTTAAAAAAAGTTTGGTTCATGGACAGATATTGGGAACTCAGTTTATTTTTGATTTATTATGTGCCATTTTTATGTAGAGTGGCATGCAATGTGGAGAAATGAAAGAAGGTGAGCATTGGAGACAAATAGATGAAGAACTGAATTCTGCCTGCAAATTGTGGAAGCAGCATAGATCACGTTTTTGTGATTTAATTCCTCTCAGTGTAAAGGGAATATTTGATAGAAATTTTGTTAGGATTAAAGGAAAAAAATCCCACAAGGAAAAATAAGGGCCAAATCACATCTGAACCTTACTTTAACCTTTTCCTTTTCTTACACAAAATTGTATGACTATATACAAATTAAAACAATGTACCCACAGAAAAATTAAATCAAGTTTTGTCAAACACTCTTAAGATGGAATTTTGTAAAATCCATTTTGAAATGGTGTTTTTTTTTTTTTTTTAATCTAACTATTTTTATTTGCCTGCTCACTTGCTTGATTGACACTACAGATTGAATCCTGGGATTTGTGCTAAGCACTCACTCTACCACTGAGCTATACCCCAACCCGGCTTATGCTGTTTTCCTAGTATATTTTTCCAAAAATAAAATGATATTTTCCCTTTACAATTCTTACCACCACTTCCCACCAAAATTTTATAATTCCACTTATTTTTATCCCTTGATCCAACATTTTTAAAATGTGTAACCAGAAGGGCATATTTATGCTATCAATTTAATGAGACTATCATTCATCAAGTTCAGCAACTGGAATGAAATACCTTAGTTAATTGAATATTGTCTACACTTCTGATTTGGACTTGGAAAGTATAAGTCTGAACTTCTGCTCAGACCAGTGTAATTAATTGTGGGCACTCGATCTTCACGTGAAAATTAACTTAGGAGTTCCATACCTAATCTGTAATACTTTTTGGGCAAAATATTCAATTTTCTTTGATTTGTCTATCAGTTACAAATACTGGCCCTTAATGGCTCACATACTGTGAAGATTTGTGAAATTATTTAAATAATTATAACTGGAGTGGCTTGAAATACTTCATCACATGAGTGGTAAGCTTTCAGAAAATATTAATTAACTGGAGAAGGCTAGGATTAACTCAAAAGTAAATTGAGTGTTTTAAGTTTATAAGAACTTTATGTTCCCTAGGTTTGAACTAAATAATGTTCTTTACATCATTAATATTTGTAAATGCATTTTTCTGACCCTCAAGGAAGAAAAAGAAGGCCTTTAAAATTGTAAATGCACTACTGAAAAAATCACTGTCAGAGTAAATCTTGTTATGGATGAGCCAGGCTGGATCTTTTAGATATGTAAAAATGGCATTTAATTGTTTTGTCACTGTTCTAACTGTAGTAATAATACTTCCCTTCTTATTTTCACCAGTCTGGTTGTATTATGATTTCTAATTTGTATATAATTACACCTATTGTTTGGCTCTCTTCATTCAAAATCTCATGTCCTATTCATAGTGTTAACTGAATTCTATATAAATATCAAACATCTTTTAATTGGCACATATGTAATAATTAGAGAAAATATCTAAGATGTATGATTTATCACTAATAATAAAAATGCAGTCATAATTAATACACAATAACAAAACTGAAATGCCGTTGGAAAAAAATTATGCATTCACAAACCCCTGCCTCCCAACTTTAAATCTGTCTTCTGATTTTACATAATCATCCTTAGATTCCCTCCATGTACATGGCAGGTTCAATTCCACAGGCACAGATACAGAAAGCAGTAATTTACTAAAATACCTACATTTGATTGATATATATTTTATTTTTTGTACATGAAAGCTGGATTAAAACAAAACATTAAATATGGGTCATGTCACTAATCAAAAGATATACTAACTTACTTTCTTTTCTCTTGCCAAGAGTTATATGCTAAAATATCTCATGTTCATTTAAAGATTTGCATTTTCTGACAGATATTAATGGTCTTATTGTGGGTGATATGCACATACCAAATGCAAATTAGGCAGTTCAGCAATTTAACCTTGGAATGTAATGTATCTAATATCTTAGCTACAGCACTTCCTCAGGGAAATATGTAATCCTGAAGAATAAAGAATGATCATATAAATAATAAAAAATCATATGAAATTAATTTCCTATATCCTAAGTATATCTTCTGTAATTGTACTCTCTTTTGCTTTATCTTCTTAAACAAATTTTTAATTGTTCTTTTAGTGGTAAACAAAAAAGGTGTTAAACAAAAATATATTGTCTCCCTCTCACAACTTCCCAATAAAATGATAAAAATTTAATGAAAACAATGGAAATGGAAGAGGGAACAACAAATTTGAAAGACAGAATAAAAGTGATTAAAATACCCTTGATAAAGACTATTATACTGTAGTTGGTTGGGCTGAAGTGGGAAAATTCACGCTGCAGCTACAGTGAAAGCTCAGGGAAGCAGAAGGCACCAACAACTTTTAAAATAAGAAGCTGAATATCGGTTTTTATAGCTGAATAATATTTGATAGTGTCTTTAAATTTTCTAGATCTGTTCCTTCATAACACACATGAAAGTAAAACCTTTCCTCCACCATTGCATAAACCAAGATTTACACTCTGAAGGGTTGACCACAGGGAGCCTGTGAACTCTGACATCTGCACAGCAGGGAAAACATACTGAAAAAGAGACATACGTTCAAGAAAACGTTCTATCCTGAACTGAGAACAACGCTTCCCATTTTCAGGTGGTTGTGATAAAAGAAAGAGCCAGACTCTGATACCCAAGTGAGATGCTGGAGAATTCCTCCATGATAAAACAAAGTTCATGAAAGGAAAATCTCACAGATCTCATGCAATGTTCCTTCAAGGGCATAGTTAGCATTGAAGCCCATGAGATGGCATGTTTTATACAGAGCTGGAGGATGCTCATTCAATTTTTTATTTCTCATACCTGAATAGGATTGGATGGCTAACACTGGTCAGAGATTTGAGAATGATTACAAGAAATCAGACACTAAATGGCAAATCACACACACACACGCACACACCAGTGGTATCCATAGAACCAGAAGAAATGTGAGGGACAGGAGGGAGAAAAGATAATTTAGCCAGAAATCTGTAAGAAATAGCTTTGGAGATGGTATTTCATACACAGAAAAAGAAGAAGGATAAGGAATAATAAGTGAAAATAATTGAAAATATAGGAATAAAGAAATAAAAAATGTTTTTAAATTTCAGACATAGTTAATTCAAGCTAATTAATACGTCTATCATTTTGTCTGCCTAACATTTTTTATAACTGAAATTTGCTATCTTACTAATCTTGGAATATGCATTACTTGTAAGAACCCAGAAACCATTCTGGATGCGGAAACTCACACAATAGAGTTTATTAAGCAAACAGGCAGAGCATCTCCCTGCAGGGTAAAAGGAAAATGAGAGAGAGAGAGAGAGAGAGAGAGAGAGAGAGAGAAACAGAGAGAATGAAATGGAGGAGAGAGCATGAAAGCGAGGAGGAGAGAGAGAGAATGAAAGTGAGGAGGAGAGAGTGAAAATGGCAAGGGAGCTATTCTTAAGCAGTCCAATTCTGCAGGCTAACAGGGGACCAATAATGGAGAAGGATACTTGCATGCTGACTGATGAACCAATAGCTAACTAGGATATTCACAGACTGACAAGCTAGGTTGTAAATTGGGAGGCGGGGAAATGACTGCAGCATAAAGGTCGGGGGAGCAGCTTTATATTATGTTGGGACTAATGACATGTTAACTAACTCAGGCTGACTCCTTACTTCTTGGCGGGTGAGCAAGATCAAGGTCTCAAAGGCGGTTTCAATAGTTAATGATGATAAATTGGACCATCGTCAGGGATTGGTTAACAACAGTACCACGAATGTGATCAACTGTGCTTGCCATATAGTCCTATGGGACTCTCACCTGCGTGACAACCCCCCCCTTGCTGACCTTTAAGCTGATTGGTTCCCGCCTAGCCCCCACCCTACATAAAAGCTGTGTGACTTCCTCAGTAAAGGAGATGCCTGCTGTGCCTCTGCGCTGACAGACCTCCCGGCTCTGGTGTGTTTCCTTTGCCACCGACACTCATCATCCTGCTCGGCCCCGTATTCTCCTCAGGCGGGCCTTGAGGAGGTACATCGGACCCTGTTGCCCGACAGGGAGCAACAATATTATATTGTATTACTATTGTCTATAGTCACTCTGCCGTGCAATAGAACTCATAACCTATTCCTCCTCTCTCTCAAACTTTGTACCTTTTGATTTATAAACTTCCCATTCCCCCCTCCCTCCAACCTTGAATGTTAATCATCCTCTACTCTTTTCTTTTATGAATTCAGTTTTTAAATTCTACATCACATACATACATATGTATATGGCATAGAAAGCATCACATTACACCCCATAATATGTAAAAGTATTATTTGTCAATTACAAATAATACTAATTAAAAATTGTCAGAAATGAAAATTTGAATGAGATGGTTTAAAACAGTTGAAGACAATTCCAAGATGCTAGTATTGAAAGACAAAAAGATTGAGCAAGAGATTTTAGATAGGAAGCAAAAAAGTCACTTTAGGAAATTCTAATATCTCACTTCAGGATATTCTAATAATTGAATTTTTAATGTTCCAGAGAGAAATAAAATACAAAATGGAGAAGTAAATTATTAAATATTTCACTCATGTTATTTTATAGAACTGAGAGTCTTGAAACCCCAAATTAAGAACCTAAAAAAGCCTAGAGAAATGGAGGATAAAGAGTCTTCACCAAGGAATATCACTTTGAATTTCAGAACACTAACTAGAGACACAGAGATGTTACATCTATCATCTGGAAAGCAAGAAAATTCTCATAAGTAAATGGCCAAAAGTCAGGATAAGCCAGGCCCAGGGACACATGCCTGTGATTTCTGCAATTTGGGAGGCTGAAGCAGGAGGATTACAAGTTCAAAGGCAGCCTCAGCAACTTAGTGAGACCCTAAGTAAATTAGCAAGACCATGTCTCAAAATAAAAAAAATAAAGAATGGCTAGGGATATGGCTCAGTGGTTAAGCCAAAGGGGAAAAAAAATCAGGACATTATTTGACTTCTCAAAAGAAGCAGTTGAGGCACTGGGGATGTAGCTCAGTGGTAGAGAGCACTTGTTTAACAGGGCTCTGGATTCAAACCCCAGAACTGCAAAAAAAAAGCAGTTTTTCTTGGTTATCTGTGAAACAATGACATCAATAGTATATTTAAAATATTAAAATGGCAATAACATATATATTATTGAAATGTATATGTGTGTGTGTGTGTGTATATATATATATATTTTTTTTTTTTCTGTACCTGTTACAGATCTGGAATGTCCCCTAATGGCTCATGTGTTGAAGGCTCAGTCTCCAGCTGCTTGTGCTATTGGGAGGTGATAAAAGTTTTAGGGCATGGGCCTAGTTGCAGGAGGTGGGTTACAGGGGTGTGTCCTTGAAGGATAAAATTTGTTCTCAGTCTCCCCCTTTTTCTCTTTGTTTCCTGGCCACCATGGTATGAGCAGCTTTGCTTTGCCATGACCTTCCTGCCAAGATGTTCTGCCTCACTACTGGCCCAGAAACAACAAAACCAAGTTACTGCGAACAAAACCCTGGAACCTGTGAACCAAAATAAATCTTTGTCCTTTTAAATTTCTTTTATGTCAGGTATTTTTTTTTCAGGGCAGTGAAAAACCCACTAACACAGTACTCGATGACATTAAAAATCAAGTGTGAGTACAGAAAAATGATGCGTAAGGTACTTAAGAGTTAGTTTCACTTTCCATAATCTGTTCTTAGAGTGCTATTGGAGTATGAGTTCTACTAAAAGAAGGTTAGAATAAAAAGAGGAAGAAATATGATTTAAGTTATGGGTATTCAGCACAAGTCCACTGGTGCTTCTTTTTATACCTGGGGTAATTTATAGTACAATGGAGTCTTTGGCAAGGTAGCAAATGTTCTTTGTCTCGATCTAACATTCTTTAAGATTTTGTTATAACAACAAAAATGACTTTAAATAAATAAAGGATCCAAAAAAAGGCCTCATTAATCTATTTGGCAGGTAGATCAGCAGTATGGACAGGATGTTTGGAATGTGATGGGCTTTCTCTGTCTTACAATAGCATTTCCATTGGAAATTTTTGGTAAATTAAGTCACAGGGCCAGCTCACATTCAAGGGTAAGTGGGGTGGTCTGTGAGGGTGCCTACCACCTTGTGAAAGAGGTGGTAGGCGCTTATAGAGACAGGGCAATCATTGCTGCTTCCATTTGTCCATATAGTCTGGTAATTCCCCATTATCAGAATCATTTTTTTCTTTACCAGTACTAAAATTATTAAAAGCAATGAAAAAATTATCTGATTAGAATAATGTTTCATAAGGGGAAAATATTTATAGGGAAAGTCCTGAGTCATTTGGACCATTTAGAACGGACTAGAGTGAATCAGGTAAAAGACAATGACTATCGGAACTGAGAACATACCCTGATGGAGAAAGAATAAATCTGGAAGATAATAAAACAGGAATTCATTTGAAGGATTAGTCACAAAAGCTGAGGATAGGAAATGAAGCAGAGATATTGCTACTTATTACACATACTGTAAAATGTTGGTGATTCTGTTATCAAAATAGCAAGAGAGGGAAACAAATCCTTAGGAGTAACATGTTGAAGATATCAACATGTAGGTAGGTTCTTAAGGTGGATAAGTAGTTAAGGCAACTTAGAGATGAAACTCTAAAACTCCAGAGAGATTTAAACTAGAAACAAACATAAAGTAGATGTTCCTTGCATTTGTATTTTGCAGTTTTAGAGAATATGTACCTGAAATTTGAGGTTAAGTGAATGACTACAAAAGAATGCTTAATTAAATGTTGGACAAAAGAAAGGTCAAGGCAGATGCTTTGTGAGTACTGTGAATTTTGGTAACTAAAATCAGGGATTCTTATATTTTACACTGACATTTTTATTTAGATTCAGATCATTGAATAACACTATGCACAATGGAAATACGTGAGGTTTTTAGTCTTCTGCTTGTTGTGCACGCATTGAGGCAGGTTATCCATGTGGACTCAGGAGCTAACGCCAGTCTTCTGCTCAGTGCACAGAACTGGGCACTTAGGAAGACACCACTTCTTCAACACATATGTGAAACATAGGTATTCTTTGTTCACTTATAAAACCTCAACTAAGACGTTAATGGGAGAAGATTTCACTTTGTCATTTATTATACTCTGTTTTTTTTCCTGATCCTCAGTATTATAGTTTACAAGTATTTAATATAGAGTTTTGCAAAGCAGTTTATAACATTAAAATAGAAGATCCAAATAATCTGGAAACATATTAAAAAAAAAAAACACAATACTTCAAGGATAAAAAATTCCACCTAAACAATTTATAAGCTAAATATAACTTCAAATGACATACTGCTTTTTTGTTGTTGTTTTGTTTTTGTTTTTGTTTTGTTTTTTAGGACCAGGAATTGAACTTAGGGGCACTTGATGATCACTGAGCCACATCCCCAGCCCTATTTTGTATTTTATTTAGAGACAGAGTCTTATGGAGTAGCTTAGTGCCTCACTGTTGCTGAGGCTGGCTTTGAACCCTTAATCCTTCTGCCTCAGCCTCCTGATTTGCTGAGATTACAGCATGTAGCACCATGCCCACACACATACTGATTTTTGCTAAAATAAGTTAAGCCATCTGGAAGAATAAAGGAGAAAAATAGATAAGAAAAAATTAATTGTTAAAGCAAATTTTCCTTACAGATAGTAGATGGTATTAAGTAAACATGTTGCTAAACAGCATGGTGGATAAAACAGGTGGATAAATAGAACATATAAAAATTAAATGAAATAGATTCCATTAGGAAACATAATTTATTTTGTGAAAAGTTGATATTTCAAAATAGCAGATAGATGAATTGCTGAGTAACTGTAATGTGACAAGTGGCTAATTGTTTGTAAATCTGACAACCCTAATATTACTTAAGTGGATGAAAGAATCATTCTATGAATTATGTTAAAATAAGTAACTATTTAAAAATATAAGGTTAACCCCATTTTAAATTAATCTCATTATTAGCTCTTCTAATTGCTATAATAAACATACAATAAAAGTATAATTACCTGTGTAATAGCCTATACAATTTTCCTCATCAGAAAGAAGCTTTCTTGCCGACTGTATCTATCCTAACCTCTGCCATACAGCAAGCAAAAAGGAAGAGAGATCTGAGGCAAACATGTCAGCACTGTGGTTTACAAACAACAATTTTTCACTCCCATTCTATTGGTCCAACCTAGTTTCAAAGTAAAGCTTCAATACATAAACCTCAGCAGGGAAATAGATAACGAGGAACATAGATTATTGATGGAGAACTCAACATCAATATCTATTGATGTGTTGACATATCTATTTTGTACATTGTGAACCAAATTAAGAAACCTGGCAAATCATGTATTTAAATATGAAGTTAACTTACTAGCATACAACTTTCATTGTGTTTATACACTTTAGCTGTGAAAGCAGGCTTTTAAATATAATTCGGTGGGTAAGTTATAAAAGAAAAACAGATGTAAATAAACACTTAAAGAACACAAAGCTCCTTGAGCAAAATTGAATGCAAAATACGAAAACAATAGAAAAAATTACATACATTGCTAAATCTTGAAATGTATCTGAGCATATTTACAAAAATTGGTAAGTAAAGTTAATTAAAATATCATTCACTGACAGTATACAAATAAAAAAATTAAATAGTAATTACCCATGGAAGAAATTTGATTTTCAGTTTAATTTATAAAAACAAAACTTATAACACATGGAATCCTACTTTCAGTTTTACTAGACTAACAAAACCTGAGGTTAACTTCCAGTAATAAAAAAAATCAATAAATAATCTCAACAAAAGGTATGGAAATTTAACAATAAGCCAGCAGACAGATAAGATTTTTTTTAAATCACATTTTCACAGATATATACACAGGATTGTACATTGAGGCATTTTCTCTACCCATATCCTGCAAATAGCACTGAATCTGAAACCCTCAAGTAGAATTTATAAAGTCTAATAAAATTCCCATTACTGAGCAAGCTTCAGAACAATGCCATCAAACTCCCAAGGAACAAATATTTATTGAGTGCCCATTATATTCCCAAGTCCTTTGCTGCATAAGAGGTAAAAGAAAATGGAATCATGACATGTTCCACTTTCTCAAAGTGATTTCAGACAGTGAAGATGACAGACAAGTAAATGACTAACTGCCAACCATCTCTAATGGAGCAGTCACACAAAGACTGTATTTGAAGAATGCCATGATAGGAGTCAATTCCCAGACCCGTCTGCTTTGACCTACACATATCTGTCCCCTCATTTTCTGAATAGCCACAATGAGATCCTTGAAAAATGGGGAATGAGATAGTTGAGGGACAGAGTGATGCCTGTCTTTTTTCTGTAGGTGGTTTCCAAATTGGGCTAGGGCAGCTACAGTGCATGATGGACTCACTGAAGTACAGGGGTAGAGATCAGGATCCATGCTCAGATGCATGGAAGTTGTGGAGTGAAGTGATAGAAAGAAGGATGATACAGATAAAGAACTCTGGTTATGTGGTTGGGTGTCCCTCCTGAGTGTTGCTGACCACTGGGCTATGGGTGCACAGAGACAAATTTCACAAATTCTATCAAATAGTGGGGGGAAAGACTGATAAGATCAATAATTCTCGTGCTTCAAATAAGAAGGAAGAGGAGACATACATGAGTTTAAATCAGACAGAGTTGACAATCCTTAATGATTTGCTGGAACATGTAATGGAAATCATAGTGGTGTCACTTGTAAGTGAAAGAGGTGAACTCTACATGTTGCTAAGGTTAGTTATTCTTTAACCAAAATTGTAAAACCTAAGAAGAAGCCTCAAAAATACTAAAATGATGATGAATTAATTTAAATACTTTCCAAAAGTAAAAGAAGACAAAAAAATTCCAGTAGTAAAATAATGCCGTATTGAGCATCTGATCAGAAATTTCTGGGTAAGTTAAGAACCAGAGATATATAGCCCATGTGTACAAAAAGAGCCAATATTGGGAGTTATTTGAAAATCAATAAAAAAAGATTTTCAAAGCAGCTCTTGAATGTATGGATGAAAATTTAAAGGAATACAAAGGCATAATAAAGAAAAATACATGATACTAAAAGGAGAAAATGAACCTTTTATAAATAAAATATTACTGAAAAAGAAAAATACATTGAATAGAAAAAACATTTGCCACAACAGCCAAAAAGATCAATAAAGGGGAAAATATGATGGGACAACCTACTAAAATTGAAGGACAGGGCTGGGCTGTGGCTCAGCGGTAGAGTACTTGCCTAGCATGTGTGAAGCCCTGGGCTCGATTCTCAGCACCATATAAAAATAAATTTAAAAAAAAAGTTATTTTGTCCATCAAAAACTAAAAATATTAAAAATCAATCAATCGATTAATAAAGTTGAAGGACAGAAAAAAATGAAAAAATTAAACTGATGCTTATTCTCTGGTGAGACATCTTACATTGTGAAATAGGTGTGATTTGAATCCTAGAAGAAGTCAATAGAGTAAATACTTCAAAAAAAAAAGTTGTTGAAATCTTCTCCAAATTTGAAAAACACTGCAAAGCCATAGAGGGAAGATGCTAGTGACCTCTAAAGAGCATTGTAAGCCTAAGCACATTGCCAAATTAAAACATTAGGTGATGCAAAAATTCCTAAAATATATTGTATTAGTCAGAGTTCTTTAGAAGAACAGAACCAACAGGATATATATGTATACATTGAATTTGTTAGATTGACTTACACAACCAAAAGCTGGATGGCCCCATAGTTGCTGTCTGTAGGCTGGAGAACTGGAGGAACCAGTAGCTGGGCAGTCAAAGAGGCTGAAGCCTCAGAACAAGAGGGATCAACAATGCCACCCCAGGCCAGGACAGAGGGCTCCTGGAAACTCCCAGGAGAATCACTGACAGAGTCTGCTTTGGGAAAGTGAAGTAGTTGAACTCTGATGTCCTCAAGTGATCACGAAGCAATCAAGAACTATTTTAAGAAGAATGGAGCTTGAATCTGCTGCTGCTTCTTTGGTCTTTCAATTTTTATTCCATTCAAGCCTCCAATCTATTGGACAGTACTACCCATACTTAGGGAGAGTTTCCACTTCAGTTCCTATCCCACATGCCAATCATTCCCAGACACACCCTCATTGACACACCTAGAAGCCTCTTAATGTTAGGCATATCTTAATCCAATCAAGTTGGTAATTCAAATTAATCATTACATATATGATTATTAAATTACTGACAACAATTGATCTTAAAGAGTTTGAAAAGAAAAGATGAACAAAAAATGATTGGGTTATATAATTTAAAGTTTCTTCCCAGCATTGATATGTTAAGGGCTTTTGATGAATTATGCCTACTAGTTATGGTGGGTGGATAGATGACAGATGATAGATTGATTGATTGATATGAATTGCCTAAAATATAACCATATCGGGACATTAATCTGTCTCGTGTCTATTTACACTTTGAAAATAATTAAATAAAGTGCAGCACATAAAATTAAATCAGGCATTTCTTATGAAAAATGTCAATCAAATCATAAACTAAGAAACACACTTTTTTCTTTAATCCAGGGACATTCAACCACTGAGCATATGAGCACATCACATCTTTTTTTTTTTTTTCTTTTTTCTTTTTTTTTTTTTTACATTTTGTCTAGAAATAGGGGCTCTCTAAATTGCTTAGGACCTTGCTAAATTGCTGAGGTTGGCTCCTGCCTTAGCCTCCTGAGCAGATAGGATTACAGGTATGTGCCACTGTGTCAGCCTCTAAATGAGAACATTTTTAGTTACTGAAATTATGGGAATTGTAACTTGATTATCTATTGATAGAAAATAAAAATAAAATTTTATGAGTGTCAGGTATGTATATCAAATTCTAATTAAAATTATGTTCATTTTTATTTTATATGAAAATCCAGTTAATATAAATAATAGAATTAGAAGAAATTGAGTCTAACTGAAACACATAATGTAATTCCAAAGATGTTAACTTCCTATCTTTTAATAAGCACTTTCTTCTTCACATCATTTAATGGAAGTTACTGATTTTCTGCTGGTCCAATTTTCTCTTCCTTACTCAACTTACCTATAATTAATATTGAAAACGTGATATATATGTTATTTCAGATCTTTCTCACTGTTTATACTGCTTCAAGCATTTTTAATGTTTAAGGATGTTTTCAATATTTTAGCATTTTTATTCAACATTTGTACCTCACTTTCTCTTTACACACACACAAACACACACACACACACACAGCTTTGTCTCTAGTGTGTTTTCTTATTTAAGAATCATGAAAAATTCTCTAAAATAGTAAATATGGATTTAGGTCACAATTTTGATCTGTGTACAAATTTCTAATTATATGTTAATTACACATGATGTTTAAGGGCATAAATTGCAGAAACAAATACCTTTTTTCAGACTTTCTTCTCTACTTATTATATGACCTTTTATATGTTATTTAAATTATTTTGGTTCACTTTTTTCATCTACAAAATAAATGTAATAATGTTACCTAATGCATACAATTGTTGTGAGAATATATAAAATAATAGCTGTGAATTGCTTAGAAAAAGAACAAGTTTATATAGGCTATTTATTTGTTATATATTTGTTATATATTTGTTTATATATTTGCTATATTATAACAATATAATTTGTTATAATAAAGTCATTGTATTTAATTTTTTCCTATTTTAGGTCGACTATTAGAAAAATCACATATATATTTTTACTTGCACTTATATATAATTATTATAATGTTTTACAAAAATGTAACATTTTTATACAGTCTTATGGAATTTATGAGAATATCTACTACTTAGTCTAAAACCTAACAAGCCCTGGAACTTTCACTGTGTTTAATTATTCCCAGAATAAAGAATATGGAACAATATTTAATTTGCACATTCTCTAGGACTACACGTTTTGAGTATCATTTCATAAAGGTATTTTTCCTCTAGATATTTCCTTCTATGAATTGCCAACTTGCATTCTTTCCCCCTTTTCTATTTAAAAAGTCTTATAATTAAAATTGGGTAAAAATTATTTTACATTTTTCATATTGCTACTTTGTCTTTCTTATGAATTTAGTGAAAATACCCATAATATGTGCATACACTCAATATACTTATGTTTCAGAGTGAGCACAGATGACAGATGGAAATCTGCTGTTGCTCAGACTCTCCAGCTCTGGGTCTTTCCATTGAGCATATTGCTAAGCTAAATATAATTATATTAAAAACACATATTTCCATACAATATTTTACACATATTTTTATGACCATTAAACATTAACCATCATAGTAAATTTCAAGACACTTTTGACACTCTGATTTTTTACTTTTCTTCTACATGAACAGGAGTCTTTATATGAACAGGAGTCTTTATATTTTGAACTTCATAATGTGTCTCCTTATTTTCACTTTTTCTCTACAGGTATTAAGGATTTTACCAGCATTTGTCCAATTTTTTAAAAAGAATCATCCTCCCTGGATTGTCATGAGCCTTTTAATGAACAAGTTCAGATATTCTGGTCAGAGAGATTTTACTATATTATTAGTGTTGTTATTTCATCATTATCTCTCCATTTTTCTTCTTCAGTAAGTCTTACTCTTCACACACTCTGACTCTGGCATCTTTCCTTCATGTACCTCAATATTTTATTTTGTTACTCTTTCTTGCTTTCTTTTCAATTAATATCAAATTTACATGTCTTTTTATCCTCCAAGCAACTAATTTGTCTTAAAAATAGATATTTTTATTTTAACCTAAGTTTTATAATAATTGAACTCTAATTTTGATTATTAAATTCTTCAATCTCTGTGCTATTTGTTTGTATGCATACGTGTGTATATTTCAACTGTATCTCCCAAGAGTTGCTATGTGGTTGAACACCCTCCATCTGACTTGCCTGTTACTGTCACTTCTACCAAAAGAACATGTTCAATACTTTTAGTATTGATGAAGGTTTTAGTGCCTCCATCAGTCTTTGATTTTATAATTGTCTTTGTCTCTTTATGACAATATAAATTCTCTATATTCAAGCTATAAGACTAAATGAACTAAGAAATACATTGTACAGTAGTTTCTGCTCTCATGAAGTTTCTGCAAACATGCAGGTTCATAGAGAAACTTTCTCCTTGATATATAGATTACTCTCAATGTAAAAATAGAATAAAGCCATTCTGTCCCAGCCATTCTGTCCCAACCGTTCTGTCTAGGAACAATGTTGCCCATAAATTTAGATTACTTTTGTGTTCCCAAAGGTCAGAGAGTCAGGAAGGCTTCTATTAACTCACAAGTATGCAAGTACAACCCTTTTTTGAAGTGATTCGAAGTTATTCTTAGGCAACAAATCTTACTCCATAAGCCAGATCCTCTATGTAATGAATATCAACGGTTCTCCTTTTCTCCATTTCTCAATAGAGTCCATGAATCAGGTGTACACTGTCGATTTTGATTACCAGCACTGCCTTCATCTTTTTTTTTTTGTAACATAGCTTGTTTCATTTTTATTTATTCAATTCAATTTTGGGTTACTGAGAATTGAATGCAGGATCCCTCTACCACAGTCACACAGTCAGTCTGTTTATTTTATTTAGAGTCAGGGTCTTGCTACTTTGCTGAGCCTGGCTTTGAACTTGCAATCCTCCTGCCTTAGCCTCCCAAGTCTCAAGGGATTACAGGCATGTGCTACCATGCCCAGTTTACTATCTTTGTCTTATTCTAGAGTCATCTTAAGAGAAATTGATAAGCTAAGGTCTTCCATGACACAGTAAACAAGATGCCATCTTATCAGGATGAACTCTATTTTATGTCTTTTTCTATCTCTCATTCTATTCTAACTGGGAAGTAGAGAAAACATGTTGGTGAGAGATAGCTGGATCATAGAAAACAAATTATTTGCTAACCTGAATTACTTCTATCAGTATTTTATGATTAAAATGCTCACCTAATACTCAAAACATTTTGAAAAATATGCATTGATAATTTCTTACATAATTGAATAATTCATCCCTATTTCAAAATCTTTAAGAATTAGCATATCAATAGTCCTATATTTCCTATTTGAGTATAAATATTATATGCTATGATTTTTTTCAGACTCCATGTATATTCATATTACAAATCAAATTAATTAGAGTCACACACAACATAAGGTCCTTTTGGTAGAAAGATCACATATACAATAGTGTTCTCATAAGGTATTAGTGGAGTTGAAAAACTCCATTTGCCTAGCAATAGCATAGATGTAAGAATTGTCAATGTCACAGCACAATGCATTACTGCTATTTGCAGGGATGCTATTTCTGTACTGCCAGTTGTATGAATGGATACCACAATATGCATAGTACTTGATAAAACAACCATGCTGATGCTTTATTTATTTACTGTATTACTCTCATTACTGCAATTTCATACTCTAGTTTTTCTAGCTATAAAAAAGTTTACTGTAAAACAATATTCTTAATTACACTGGAAACTGCCTTCTACTTCTTATATTTACTAAGTATCTTAATTGCATTTTTTCCTCTTGTGCTTGATTTAATCTCTTACTGTTTTGCTCATCATGGCCCCAGGAGCAATAGGCTATACCTTATATACAAGGGTACATCATGTAATTATGTGTTTATTCTGAGAAATATTCATCAGTTGATTTCATCACTGTGTGATTATCATCGAGTATATTCACACAAACTGGGATGGCTTCGATATCAATAGTGATATTAACCTTATTAGACCACCATGATATATGCAGTTCATCATTGACCAAAATGCCTTTATGTGACTCTTGTCTATACACTATGCGGCCTAGACATGTAGCAGGCAATACCATCTGGGTTTATGTAAATATACTGTATGATGTTTTCATATTAGCAGTATAATCTAATGACACATTTCTCAGAAAATACTCCCTTTTTAACACATGACTATTTTTGGATTGACTAACCTTATATTTTATCAGGAAATATGAAATTATCATGACTTTATAAGACTAATTATGATTTGATACATCTGTACATATTGCAAAATTGAACATTTCATGAAAGAATCCTGTCATACATGTTTGTGCATTTATATTCAAGATTAGTTGACTATGCAAAGCATTTTAAATAACATATACTTCAAATTTAAATCCATCACATTTTAATTCAATTATTGTGAAATCTGGTTGGCGTTTTGTTTTGAGATTTAATTGAATTTGTTTCCATATCTGATCATTGACTTAATGGTGATATACTCTTATTATTTTCGAATAAAATTAACATGGTAAGAAATGTACATTCTGTAAAGGCCTGACAGTTTAAATATCAGTTAGAATTATGTTAATGCAAATTGAATTTTAAAAATAACCATACTATGATGAGAAAGACCATTTGAAATTATGTGTCATGTAGTTATTTACAAGTGAATCTTAAAAGTGTAATTGGTATCCAGATATGAATGGCAAACTATATAGGACTGATCATTTTTGTAAAATATGTTTTTAAAAAATCACATGAGATATAGAACTTGCATCTTTTCATTGTATTTTGGAATTAATTTCTCCAAATATGAGTTGCATCATTAAAACAGATGCCTACTTCTTATAAAAAAGCTTATTATTTCTTAACAGTCTAATCTTCATGCAAGTGTTTTTAATAATTAACTAGACTTTGAACACAATTTACTTATTTTAATCATTAAGGATTTCAAGGTAGAGATAAATTACAGAAGCTGCAATGTACAATCACAGTAAAAACTGAGTATATAGGGAGGTCTAGTAGGGAATTAGGGAATGACAACTGCCTGAACCTACACAGACACATGTCCAAATCAGCCCTTTAAACTTAGTTATCTCATTTGCTTCCCCATCCTCATCTCATTATGTACCTATGAGCCCATTATATTTTTCCTCAAAATAGTTTCCCTTACCAATTCCCTGCTTCTGTCATTTGCCACTTCAATTTGAAAATGATATTAGATTTTGCATTGCTTCTTTCTACTTCATTCCAATACTTGGTTTTCATATCCTATGACAAATTCCATTCCCCATCTCAATCCAGGGTCTTATTTTCCCCTGAGGACCATTGCTACATTCTTCAGCTGACCCACTCACTGGTCCTGCATCTCCTCTGGTCTTTACAGTCTCCAAATCTTTTAAACAGCATACTCTTCCCCAACAAAACACTCCTTCTTTTCAAGGCCTTAAATTCAAACTAATTCCTTAGTGCACCTGTCACTCATGCAGTCATGCTTAGTGCACCTGTCACTCATGCTAGAAAACAGAAGTCTTAATGTTAATATGTAAGACTACTGTAAAGCTACTTTGTAAAAATTGTTAATTATCCTTAAATAAAAACGTAAGGATTAATTAATTCAAACAGAATATTTGCGTGACGATAGTTCACAGCAATCTATTATATGTTCACAAAAAAGTAGAGGAGAAGAATCGAAGCTTCCAAACACAAAGAAATTATACCGCTTCAGGGACAAGGAAATGGTAATTGTCTTGATTCCATCATTATTTATTGTATACAAATGTTAAATTATCACATTGTAACCTTTAAATATGTTCAATTTCTATGTAAAAATTTAAAATGTAAGCAAGAAAGAAAAACAAAAATGGAAAACCAAGCATGAATCATGACAATTCAGAGTGCACCTCAAATAATATTATGCAAATTAATTTTTATTAAGAGCTAGTTTCAAGTATAGAGATGTTCAACTTCAAAGAAAATAAAATTTAATCTAGGTTCCTTTAATTAAAGATGACTAACCAGAGGACATGGGAGGTTATTCGGTTTTTAGAAAGTTATGGAACTTAGAGTTAATAGCATAGCTGGAAACCTTGATGTTGGCTCTAATTGGAACCCTCCATTTGAAGAAAATCAACAAAACTAGAAAGACACCATCAAAGTCACTTTCCTTTCCAGAGTCTTTATCATTTAACTTTCCCTGCGTCTCAAGTTAGGAAGTTCAACTGGGTCACTAAAAAAGTAGGACAGATGAAAGTACCCAGCTTAGTGAAAACACAATAATGGTATAGGGAGGGAAACACAAACAGAAAGCTGGTGAAGGAAAAGGAAACAGAACCTGGGGACAAGTGTGATCGTCAGTTTTAGGCTATTATCACATCTAGTTTGGGTGAAAACTGCCTATTGGATTTGTCCATGTTGAAAGGACCATGATCCTTTAATTGTGAATTGAAATGCTAAAGAACAAAATCAAAGGAAGGTATTTCTCTCTTTAGGGGTCTTATCTTCCACAAGGGATCAGGTAGAATTTATGTCCACAATTAAAAGTCTGAAAATGATTTGATCAAGTTTAAGCCATAATCTCTCTGTATTTTTTACACTGCGCATTAAAACTTCACAACTTATACCGGTGTATCCTATGCATTTTTCCTACAAACCTGTATTAAAGTACCAAAGACTAAAATAAAAGCAACTCATATGCTAAAAACCTATATTGAAGCTTTAGGAAGAAACAGTTAAAATTCTTTTGACAACTCATAAAACAATATGAGCTTTAAATAAAAATAAAAATATGAAATATAGCTTAAAAGCAGGCTAAATTTCCATTTATTTTTTTAAAATATTAGTGTTAAAATATAATTATTTAATTTTTATGAAAGTTTGAAATTTTATTTAGAGAAAATACTAACAGTACTCTTTCCCTGACTTTCACACGTTCGGTTGACTTAACTTGTTGACTCTTACATGTCTAGATAATTTCATTTGGAAATACACAAGCATATATGAAATGCTTTAGCTGAGAGTCTGTCCAAATCACCATTGCTCAACATTTCTATCTAAAAATTAAGAAAAAATAGAAGGCAGTGAAATTTAACTCTACTTTTCTGAAAAATTAATATTTGCTTTAGAAACACCATATTAAAAGTGAAAATCCTAAACAAACATAAACACAAGTTATCCAAGTGTAAACTCGAATTTTGAGATCAGTGACGGAAACGTAAGTTACGTCTCGTTTTCACAAAGGAAAATTAATAAGCAATTGTTAGAGAAAACTGGGACAGCAAAAAGTAGAATCCAGAGTCACACATGAATAGAGATTCTAGAAATCATTATTCAAACAAAGGGAAGAAATGGGGTCATTAGAACCTGAAAGCTTAGCGAGAGGTTCTGTGAGGCTGAGTCTGGAGCTGCAGACCTGGTAGTACTACTGGTTGGTGCTGCCACTCCTAAGTGTGGAAGGAGCTGCACTGCTGGATCCATTGAGGCTGGAGCTTAGCATCTGCAGGGCTGGAGGCTCCACCCATAAGGAAGTACTTCAAAACTGATTGTGTGGGGGAAAAGAAGAATTGGATCCTAGGCCAAAGCCTCTCTGCCAAGGTAGAGGGCCATTACTCATTAGTGCTGACAAGATTAATCACCAGCACAACACCAGGATGGGACAAATTCCTTACCCCTTCTTCCAGATTTCCAAAACATTATTCTACAGAGACTTTTATGGACACTGACCACATTGGCAAAGGAGAGTTGGCAGAGTACCAACCCCAACAGGACAAAGGAGAGTGTGGAAGGTTGAGAGGGGTAGAAATACTCTTAGTAACACTCACTGACACAGGCAGTTAAGTAATTTGTTTTCTGAAACTATGCCTGCATTTTAAATGTTTTCTGAGATTTTAACTCATGAGTGAGCGAAAAAGGTGAACCATTTGAGTAAATGAAGAAACTAAGTGTCTTTGAGGGGCATTTTCTAAAGAATTTTCTGCTCTACAAGATTACCAAATGTCATGGCTCTGTAGAGAAAATTATCATATTGAAGTAATATTTCAATGTATAATGTGTTCCTCCATCTGTTTGATATAAAAATACAGGTGATCACATAAAATTTCCTGTGAATTTATGACAGGAAAATTTATGGAATATATTTGACTCCAGGGAAAATATCAATGGCAAAGTATATTAAGTATTAAGTTGTCTTTAAAGTATCGAATTTTACAAATATGTTTGGATTTAATCATTCCTCAATCTGAATATTTATATTTAAGCAATATTTTACAATTCTTTTGAGGGTAATATGTTTATAACAAACATTAGTATAATAACTGGCATAGTACCTATATTTATAAACTTCTTTTAGAGTTGCCAGTGGCATAAAGGACTACAAATAAATGTAATGAGTGACGTGATTTGGAAACTAATACCAACGAACTAACAACAATTCACTTTTTGAAAGCTCA
Source organism: Sciurus carolinensis (assembly GCF_902686445.1). Classification (NCBI taxonomy): domain Eukaryota; kingdom Metazoa; phylum Chordata; class Mammalia; order Rodentia; family Sciuridae; genus Sciurus; species Sciurus carolinensis. Next base: position 97,995,348 of record NC_062224.1, read on the forward strand.
TTTGTCACAATACTCTTAAGAGAAAACAGTTTAAAAGAGAATTGCCATTTGGCATTACTCGGGGAAAAATAGTAACTTATGGTCTAAATATGCTCAAAACTAGCACCAGCCTCCATTTGAGGGCTTAAAGAAAAGTATCTGTGTATACTGCTAAAATAATCATCCTACACAGCATATTTCTACAAGCAATGTGTCACTTGTAGTAGTTAGTGGAGTCTTGTGTTTGACCATTGGTCACACACATAAAGATTTTATATAAGCTGTGTAAACTCTTACAACTGGCCTGTATATATTCAACGGTCTGTAGATATTGTGTTTGTTGTTGTCATTGTGTTAGAATATCTTGGATAGACAACATTCATGAATTTTGTAGAATGTTCCTTCATTTGCTACCCAGTGTATCACAAATGAAACTGCATCTGGAAGTACTCCTGGGGCATACTCTCAGGTTGCTGCTTTCTACTTTGCTAGTAATTCATGTTACAGTATTCATTACACAACATTCATTACCAACTAATTTAGATAGCAATAAATGTATGAGTTAATATTATAGACCATCACTACATTATTTCTTATAGAATATTACATATATGATTGACTTCAACTCAACCTGAACATAAGCTATAGACTTCAGTGTTTATTCTAAAGTATAATAATACATCATGATATAGTGACAGATTCTGATTGCCTGCATTTGTGTGTGGTTATGTGTTTGCTTGTGAAATTTTATCTTCCATACTCCTTTGACTTCCATTATTCAATAGCCCCTTAGGCCAATTCATATTGGGTCTTGCCTTTTACCAACCTCTGTGCCACAAGATTAAATAGAAAATTATCTCCTATTTTGACTAAAGGATAATAAAGTGATAATATTTAAACCTACTAAATCAATTATGATTTCTCCTGCCCACACCAAAGTAAAATAAATTAGAATAACCTATTAAATTCACATTAGAGCTGTGCACAGTGGCAACATGCCTGTAATCTCAGGCTGAAGTAGGATGATCCCAAGTTCAAAGTCAAAAGTCAACTTCAACCTCAGAAACTCAGTGAGACCCTGTCTCAAAAAAAAAAAGAAAAAGAAAGAAAGAAAATTAAGACTCTATGGAAGAGCATCCTTGGTTTCAACTTCCAGTACCAATAAAAATAAAATATATACTTTTAAAAATATGATCTAGCCTAGAGATTTTTCTGTGTGCATTTGAGAACACAGAGCACAGTGCATTGGCTAAGCAAGCACAATGAGGACTTGGTTCTGGGCCTGAAGTGTAAACTCACTTGCTACAGTGATGGTTTTGGTGTCCTACATATGGATGGACCCAGTGTGGTCATAGAGCATTTACTGGGTGTGGGCAAGATCTAAACTATTACCACTCTCAAGTTGAACATTTCTGAGGTTGGGGAAATGGATGGTTCTTTCCCAATGTGGCTTAACAGTAGCCATCTATGGAGAATTGAATGGGTACAGATATGCCTCTTCTCTGGAGTTCCCCACCTGTAATGACTAGGTTACCTCAATGGAGATCACTGTTGACATCAATGGTTTTCTCCACGTGGCTGATGCCATGGCCTGACTTTCTTCTTTTTTCCCAGTTGTTCCCCTCATGTCTCAAGTATGCTGATATCCCCAGTAATCCTTTATGTAGTAAATATTCTTCTTTTTTTCCTGAAGTTTCTTTAATGTGACCTTGAGCCTTCCTTAGGCCATTTTAAATTGTGAATAACTCTCTCTTTTGTTTTATTTTATTAGTAGGGGAATGAAGGTTGATATTTTCTCTTGTGCCTTTTTCATCAAAAGTTAAGTTCATAAAAAATATTTTAAATTTAATAATCTGAAAACCATAATTTATTTGATAATAAATAATTATTTGATAACAATAAAGACAAAAATTATATATATATATATCCATTAATTATGAGAGATAAATTCTTTCTTTTTCCATATTTCTGTCCCCAGTTTATGCATGATTCAGCATTAGGGAGTGTTTCCTTTGACACATGGAGTCTCTTCATATTGAGTATGAAGTTAATTTTCTGCCTTTTATACTCTGTTTAATATTTTATGACAGTAATACAATGTTGTTTTTCAATTCACAAAATTCAAGGTACTTGTAAAAGCATAATTGATTGTAATAAAGGCTTTCTTTTGGAAAACACAATAAATTTCTTATCTGTCAAATTACTTCTTCTCTTTCCTTAGGCAATTTAGTCATTAACTTCTCATTTTCATTCATGAATTTTTTATACTTGTACTTTCTCATCAGGTAAGGTGAAAGGCAGCATTCATACATTTTCTTCCAGGATTTCATATCTCATATTATGCATTTGACTTTTAAGAAAATATCCTCTTCAGAACACAAATGTAGATGAGTAGCTATAAATCTAAAATGTTCAAAGAGATATGAAGAAAATAACATAAGTTGAAAAGAGGAAGGGAGATAGACATGAGATTTACAAAAATTGAAATATGGAGAAAAAAGCAAAGGGAAGTGAAAATTAATAACAACTATAATGGGAACACGATGAGCTAAAAATACCTAGATATGTGAGAAATGAGAGGCAAGATCAATATTATTATACTAGAATATTAAATCATAAAAAATAAGAACCATGTTATAAAAATTTTATTTTACTATTATTTGTATTCTATTCCATTTTCTAATGCTACGAAAGAATATCCAAGCCTGATCAAATTCTAAAGAGAAAAATGTTGTTTCTTACAGTTCTGGAGAGTGAAAAGTTCAGTATGGAGGTGTGGGCCTTCTCCCTGTTCCATAACATGGCAGAGGGCAGCTCATGACAGAAACAAAGCAGCATGGCAGCTCAGATCTCGCTTCTCTCTCTGCAAAGACTCTAATCACATCAATGGTGCACACTCTTGACTGTGTCAGTCTTGATTGTTTCTCAAAGACCCTATGAAAAAGACTGTCCACGTGTGAATTTGGTGATTTTTTCCAACACATGAACTCTAGGGGATACATCCAAACCAAAGTAATTTTGGTTTAAATTTTCGTGAAATTTATGAATTTCACTAAAACCCAAAGGAATTAAATCCAAGTTCCACCTGAATCCAAAGTTCATAGTGTCTATATTAACATATTACCTTTCAATATATATGGACTTTATTTTGTAGGGCATTTTTAGATTCAGGGAAAAACTGGGCACCAAGTACAGAGTTTCCATATTGCTTTTTTTGTGCAACTTTCTCCACTATCAACATCCCATTCCACCCTAGAGTGTTATGTTTATTTCAATGAATGAATCTACATTGGCATGTCATAATCACCCAAATTCCATAGTTTCCATTAGGTAATTAATATTCTGTGGGTTTAGACAAACATAATGGCATGCCTCCACCATTGTAGTAACACACATAATAGATTCAAATTTCCAAAAATCATCTGTGCTTTATCCATTTCCATCTCTCACACACACTCTGGAAGTCATAAGTTTTTTCCTGCCTATATAGATTTAATTTTTCCAAAATGTCATATTTTGCAATCATTCAGTACCTAGTCATCCTATATTGCCTTTTGTCACTTAAAAATATGCATTTAAGGTTTCTCTGTCATTTAATGGCATAATAATTCATTTCTTTTTAGCTTGGAATACTGTACCATTGACTGATTGTATCACAGTTCAGTTATTCACCTAAAGAAAGATCTTCTTGATTGTTTCCAAGTTTGATCAATATGAATAAATACCCTATATACATGCATGTTCATATCATCATGTTTTGTGTGAACAAACATTTTCAATTTGATAGAAAGAATACCAGTAAGCATGATTCCTGAATTGCACAGTAGGTATTTTTATTGTCTAGTTCTTGATATAGTTAGATCAGCAACAACTCTATCCTAATTTGATTACTCTTCTTTCTCATTTTCTGTAATTTCCACATATCAATTGATATTCAGTGGAAGGTCATTTTGCTGGGACTTAAAATGAAATAGATTAATTATATCTACAGAGTTACATTATCATATAACTGCAATATAGCATGACGACAGGAAAATTTTTTTTTTTTTCGGTGCTGGGGATTGAACCCAGGGCCTTGTGCATGCGAAGCAGGCACTCTACCAACTGAGCCATATCCCTAGCCCAGGAAAGGATTTTAGTAAACACCAATGCCTTCTGACATGCTCTTATTTTTTAAATTTAAATTTATGAATTAGGAAGTGAAAGGTGTAGAATGAATTTGCATAATTCAAATTAAATCTTGTAAAATGACCACTTGTACCTAAAAAAGTACATAATCAAATTAAGATAAGGATCAGCAAACCTTTTATATAAACAAGTTGTTCACGCATTGTCTTATTCTGATTTGCATTACTATAACAAACTATCCGAGGTTAGACAACTTTATATTGAATGAAAAGTATTATCTTCCAGTTCTGAGGTTAAAAAAAAATCCATATCTGCTAATGGCCTTTTCTTGGCAGAATTGTGGGATGGCATAATGTATACATAACCAGTCAAGAAAGAGAAAACATGTGTTTTCTGGTTGCTTTCCCTCTTCTTATAAAACCTGTATTCACTCATGATATTCCATGATGATAACCTTATCTACTCCTTATCCCAAAGGCAGCCCCCCTGAATAGCAAGGTAGAATAAAGATTTTTCCCTCTTAATAACACATAAAGATTATATTTCAATAAATGAACCACAAGAGGACATATCCAAATCATATCCAAGCCATAACACTTCTCTTCTATTCCACCAAATTCTTGTTCTTCTCACAATACAAAATAACAATTATTCTATGACTAATAATCTTCAAATATTGTTTCAGCATTAATTCAAAATTCCAAAGTACAAAGTCTTATCTGAGATTCAAGACAAACTTTTTCTACCTGTGAGACTATAGAATAAAAAAGTATCTATGTCCAATATTCAGTTGTGGAATAGCCACCATAAGGCCCAAAACATCTGAGTCCATCAGGCAAGATATTAAAAATTGGAACCCGCCAAGTACAAGTGCAGAGTACTGTGCACATTGTAGCTGAGGGTGGACTCTCAAAACCTTGAACTGTCCAGACTTACAGCTTTTCCCTTGAAGGCCACATGGTTTCCCTCTTAAATTGGTTTTGTATGCTGCCAGTGGCTTTTCCTAGTTTGAGTTGCACATTGCTGGTAGCTGCCCCTGCTATGTATGCATGTATATCTGGTCTATAAAGGACAATTTCTTCTTGTATCCCAGTCTTTTCTTTGAGATTTCAGTGTAAGCAACCATGACCCCATAACTCTGGCACTTGGTACAACTGCAAATTCAACACAATATGGATGCCAGGGTCTGCTGCTGGGATGAGCTATACCCAGGCCTGTTTCAACCAGGGCTGCATCTGCTGAGTGCTTTATGAACTGAATGTAGGATAATGAATGGTACTCTGAAGCCTTTTAATGAAAAATATTCTGCCCTGTATGTTCTCTGGGACTGTGGTGAGAGGGACAGCCTCAAAGATTTCCAAGATACCCTTCAGGCCTTTTTCAAATTATCCTGATACAAAGCACTTGGCTTCTTTTTATCTGCACTGATCTCTCTAGCAAGTGTGTTCTCATAGCATTACCAATTTTTATTCATCCTTTCTTTGGACAGGTTTCATGTTTTCCAAATCCTTCTGCTCTGCTTTCTTTTGTTTCTGAATCTCACTATGTATCTGACTAAAAGAGGCCAATAGTGCTCATGCCATAGCCTGAATATTTGCCAATCAGAAATTTCTTCTACCAAATGTCCTAGGACATTCCCTTTAAATCCATCCTTCAATAAAGCTCTGTGGCATGGAAATAATGCAGCCAGATTTTTTTTTGCCATGGTGTAACAAAGCTGGCCTTTCTATTTCCAATAAAATCCTCATTTGTATTTGAATCTGGATCCCTAGTCTGGTCATCTGAGGTCTTTCAGAAGCATTCATAATGTTCCATTTATAGCATTCTAGGCTTTTTCTAGCCTGAAACTCCAAACTCTTCCACTTGCTATTATCGAAGTCCAAAACCACTTCCATATGTTTTGGCCTTTCTTATTAGCGACAGCCCTACTTCTCAGTACCTTTCTTTTCAATTAATCTGTTCGCTATTAAGAGAACTTCAGGCAGAATAATTTATAAAGGAAATACTACTTACTGCACCATTATACATGTTCAGGGCCCATATCTGTGATGATCTTCTTATTGGCAGAGTTCTGAGGTGACATAGGACATTGCATAGCAAAAGGCAGGGAGCACACATGTATGTGTGTGTGTTTTGGTCTCATTCTTTCTTCTGACAAAATCACCAGTATTCAAGCATAAGCATTCTGTTCTGACACCCTCATGAAATACTAATCACCTGCCATAAGCTCCAGCTTTATATGCCAGAAAAGGATTATACTTTCAACTTTTTAATATCTCAGGGTGAGAATAAACTAACTCTTGAATAACCATAGAAATGAAAAGTTGTACTTTGTGTACAATGAATCAAAATGCAGTCTTTAAAAAAATTTAAAAAAACATGTTCACATATAGCAGAAAAAATGCATAGGAACATACATACAGATTTCTAAATGTTTTTCCTTATAAAATTTTAAGGACAATAATAATAACAAAAATAATAATAAATTTATAATTTATATCCATTGAAAAGAAAAAATATTTGGGAGAATTAGTGTTTAGCTTTATTGGGGTTTAAAATTAGTATTTACTATTTCAAGATGGATTGCAAGCTCACTCAATGCTGAACTGTAATGACATTTACACATTTCATTCATGAAAGTTATTTTTCATACATGTAAATATTGCCAAGCTTTGCTATTCACAAATACAAGTACATGACACAATTGACCATATTTCATTGTAGAGAAAGCATTTGTAGAATTCCATGGGATTAGTCTTTTGAGAGTTTTGAGAAATGAGCTATGTGTTACCATTTGTTATTTGTTACTAAATTTGATTCCCCAATTTTTTCAGATATGTATAGTGATACCATACTCTCATTGAAATTATACATATATATGTATGAGAAATTATGTAATTATAAGTATATTTGTATAAATTATATTTTCTATATGACATCCATAATGAATAGCTTGTTATTTCTATAACATGCCTCAGAGTAAGAACTGTAAGAAACTCTAGCATCTTCTTTCACTGGAGAATGTATTGACACAGGTTCCCTATCTGCTTAAGAACTTGTTTTAGTCAGCATTTTGTCACTGTAACCAAAATATCTGACAAGAACAACTTAGAGAAGGAAACATTTATTTGGGGCTCATGGTTTCAGAGGTATCAGTACCAGTCCACAAATAGCTGACTCTATTGCTCTAGGCCTAAGGTGAGCATCATAGGAAAAGGGTATAATGGAGTAAAGCTATTCAACTCATGGAGAGATCAGGAAGCAGAGAGAGAGAGAGAGAGAGAGAGAGAGAGAGAGAGAGAGAGAGAGAGAGAGAGAGAGAAAGGGAAAGATGCAGTCTTGAGGACATGCCCCAAATTACAAACTTCCACAAGCCATGCCCACCTGCCTACAATTATTACAAAGTCTGCCTATTTAAACCAGGATAGACTGATTAGCTTACAGCTCTCATAATCCAATAATTTTACTTCTGAGTATTCCTGAACTAACAGAAGCTTTTGGGAGACACCTCGTATCATAACAAAAACAAAACTGGATGCTAGCTAAATGTGTTCATTTTTTATTAGATGGTTATGCTATCAGGACCTCTGTGTAGAAAGAGTTGGAAAAATAAATGTATATATGTACATTCATGTATATATAAAATTCCTATTCACATTTGTAGATATTTTCTATCAATATGTTATATAAAAATAAGCAATAGCAACATAAATCCAATTATATTCAAATCAATATTATTTTAATTTACTTGTCTATATTTGTAATTTATTTCTCTAACAATAGAAAATGTAGCTTTCATTTTTCTTAATATATTTATTTTTTGAATATCACCCTGTCCATATATGACTAGTCTTTCATAACCAGTCCTTTTCCATATGGTTGCCTTACCACACTCTAGTTTCAACAAATCCACAGCTGTTCCTGCTTGAGTTCTGAAACACCTTGCTAATTCATCCATCTTCATGAATGCCTCCTCTCTCACATTCAGGCTCTAATGACCAGTGCACATTGTCATCATGTGTCACCCTTTCATTGACATCTTGATTTCTAACACCCTCTTTGATCTTCTCGCCCACTTAATTTCCAAATTATCACTCTCAAACACTTCCTTCAAAGATATTCTTTCCAACACACCTAGACTCATACACAATGCTGAGTTCTTCACCCTATCTCATATGTCCTATACCTTGATATGCTCTGACACAACAAAAAAGGACACCCATCTACATTGATGGCCCTCTTCATTGGTCTTGGATTTTGCCTTCATATACCAAACACCCAAGTTACCAGCCCTGCTTGGACAATCTCTTCCCTGTACTTCACTTATAGGCTTTGACATTCCACTCCAGGCAAGATCCCCATGGAGGATACCTTATCCATGCTGCCCAGGTCTCTAATTTTTTTTCACCCTCCTCAATATTCCCTGACTCCCCAAGATGACTACATTTTCCCCCAGTTAGTGAATTTAGGATTTTATTTTTAAGCAGAGAAGGGAAGATAAAGGAGAAGAAAAAGCACATAGTTCAATTTTTAAATTATGAGTTTATAAAATGTTCTTTTTTAGTCTGTTGAATTTATCCTTTCTTTTTTATACATTGTTCTCAGAGAAGAGAATAGATGGTTTCTTACCCAAAATGTTTTTCAATAATCACTCAAATGTCTCATTTACCTTCAGACTAAATTATGAGGTTAGACATCATCCCTGTGATGGTTAATTATATGTGTCAGAGCAATTGGGCTAAGGTATGCTCAATCAACTGGTAAACATTATTTCCTGGTAGTAAAAATTATTATCATTTGAATCAGCAGTAGACTGAGTGAAGAAGGTAATCCTCACTAATCTATTGAAGGCCAGAATAGAACCAAATAGTGGAAAAAGGGGAAATTTTCTCTGCTCTCTCTCCTTGATCTGAGATACCCATTTTGTTGTACTCTGGCACTCCTGATTCTTGAACTATTGGACTGGTTCCCAGGCCTCTGAATGGGACTGTAACTATACCCCTGACTTTCTTGTCCTCTAGTTTTTTGAGGGCATATAGGTACTTCTCAGTCTCCATAATCACGAGTCATATTCTCATAATAAATTCTTTCCTAAATATCTCTGTATCTTTTTATCTACCATATTGATGCTGTTTCTCTGGAGAATCTTAATACCAGCCATAAGTTTGGCATTTCAAGTCTAGCTGTTGGTTTTATCTACCTAGATATCCTAGATAACTTTCTAAGGTGTTGGGACTAATGACACATTAACTAACTCAGGCTGGCTCCTTACTTTCTGACTGGTGAGCAAGATCAAGGCCTCAAAGGTGGTTTCAATAGTTAATGACGATAAATCAGACCATTGTCAGGGATTGGTTAACAACAGTTCCACTAACGTGATCAGCTTGTGCTTGTCATATAGTCCTATGGAACTCTCCCCTGCGTAACATCCCCCCCTTGCTGACCTTTAAGCTGATTGGTTCCCACCTAGCCCCCACCCTACATAAAAGCTGTGCGACTTCCTCAATAAAAGAGTTCTTGCTGTGACTAGTCTCCCTGACGTGTCTGATTACCCTCTGCCCAGAGGGCTGGGTGCAGGCAGTCAGTTGCCCCTACCTTTTCCCGTCTGGCCTTGTTGGGGAGTGCTCCTTTCCCTTGTCCTGGTCAAGAAGAGCAAGGGGGCTAAAGACCTCAACACTAAGGGGTAAAGACAATGATTTCATGTGCTATGGTTTCAGTATATTTCTGGATGACCCAAGTGTTAAGGGACTTTTCCCCAACCTATGGTGCTATTGAGAAGTGATAGAACATTTAAGGTGCAGCATAATTGATAGCTGGAAGTCTTCTAGTTATATGGGAGTATGCCTAGAAGAGAATATAGGGATCCTGGTACCTCCTCCTTCCCTTGATATTTCCTGATAGCCATAAATGACAATATTCCTCCGCCCTACATGCCTACCATGAGGTATTGTTTTGCCGCAAACCCAAAAGAAATGAGGTCTACTTACTATGGACTGCAACCTCCAAAATTCTAAGCCAAAATCAACCTTTCTTGTTCTCCATTATCTCTGGTATTTTGTTACACTAATGCAAAGACAACTAACACACTGCAAGACAGCATTATGTTAAAGCATAATCTCACTTATAGAGGACAAGATACTTACCATTTTTATATGTCTTTTATCCAAATCCTTAATTTTTTCTATGTGAAGCCCTCAATGGCAGAAAATTGCCTCAAGACAAATGGCAAAATTATGATTTAAATCTGAATATTAATAAGATCCATGATATCTTTCCAACACTTTGATCAAAATACCTGACAAGGCAACTTGCAGGAGTGAAGATTTATTTTTGGCTCATGGTTTCAGATGTCTCAGTCCATGGTTGAACAGCTTCATTTCTTTGGGACCAAGGTGAGGGAGAACATCATGGCAGAAGAGTGCAGCAGAGGAAAGCTGCTCAACTCATGGCTGTTGGGAAGGAGAGAGGGCAGGGGGAGAAAGGGACCAGGGACAAAATAAATTTTTTCAGGACATGCCTTTCCTACTAACTGAGTCCTGCCTCCCAGTAGTCCACCTGGCTATCAGTGAATTAATCCATTGTTATGGATAAGGTTAGAGCCCTCATGAGGCTTTACATGACAGCTCCACCTCTGAACTTCTCCTAGTGGGAACAACACTTTCAATACTGTGGCTCAAACTGTAGCAAGACCCTAAAAATTACACTGTATGGTCATTCACTGTCTGCGGACATAATAAACTATCCTACAACCTGATGCCACCTCATATTTCAGATAAAGATATTTATTTGCTTATAACAACCTGGACACAGAACATGGACATTTCACTCATGGTCTCACCATGCCTGAAGTATGTCATCTTAATCCTGTTCACTCCCATTAGTTTTAGATGATTTTTAAATCTAATATAGTAATTATACCCATAGATATTTTCCTTATACTTTTAAGAATAATGCCATTTATAACTTTATATTTTCTACATTGTTTTATAGGGGTCATTTATATATTTTTTATCCAACACTATTGTATAAATTCTTTGAAAGCAGGTGGTTATATAAAACCTTACCTAATTTTACCATAATAAAACCTTTCTTTTGCAGTAGATTCTGGGTGAATAATTCGTAAATGAGTTATTTTTCTGTCTTTGACAATCACTATTTCTATGTATTTTTTTCATACCTGTTACTTGGTGTTGTTGTTAGTCCAGCACTTTAGGACTGCTTAAAAACCTTGGTTCATGTTAGTTTATTTTGGGTGGACTATATTTTCAAAATGTCTTTTACCTCTCCTAGATCTGACATCTTATTGTGTAGGCTCAGTATGTGAACCCCGTACTTCCTCTTTCAGTGACAGATTGTCTTCATGTATAAACAAATAAATGAATGGTCTTATTTTCTTTTCTGTGACTTTGAAATACATTGACGCATTTTTAAAAGAGAGAAATTTGTTATTATTTTGCCTTGAGGGAATTATTTTCATTTTATTTAATTTCATTTCTTTCTTAAAATGAGTATCTTGCAAATGAAAACTGCCTTTGCCAGTTACTTTACGTACAAAGTCATTAAATTTTCACCAGGCTCAGGAGTTTTTATTAATGTAACTGCCATTTTTGAAATGAGAAAAATGAGTCTAATAAGGTAAAGGAATTTGGTCAGAATCACACAGTTATGAATCAAACTCAGAACCCTGTGTCTTTAAACTAAACCTTTTTAAATGTACACTATTCTAAACAACTCGGATGGGGCGAGAAAACATGTGACCAGATCTGTGAATTTATCATGTTAGTACTAATATTACATATTTCAAATATAATTAAGAAAAACAAATAAATATACTTGCACTAATACTTGATTTGTTGTGCATTTGAAAATCAAAATTAACTGGACATCTGCATTTATCTAGCAATCTTAAAATGAATGCCAAAATAGTCATAGTAAGAACTAGATAATTTGTATAAAAGAAAGAAAGAAAAATAAAGGAGAAAAAGGAATGATGGAAGGAACAGGAAAGGAGGAAATAAATAGAAAAATTAAGGAAGAAAACTGTGAAAAAAGAAAAAAAGAAAAACTGTTAAATGAAAGTAAAGGTATCATGGAAAATAAATATTTAAATGGTTTTCAGTGGTACTTAGGAATATTCATTATATTCATTTGTTTTTCTCCTGATTCTTGAGAATGTATAATAAATGATAAACCTGAAAATATTTGACTCATTCTTAAACTGAATTCAGTAAACCCTCCTTATCTGTGATTTTTTTTTTTCTTTCTGCAATTCATTTACCTATGGTCAAAGACAAATACCATTAAATGGAAAATTCCACTAATAAACATCATCACAAGTTTTAAGTTGCATGCTGTTCTGAGTAAGGTAAGAAATCCTGAGCCTTCCTGTTCTGTCTTGCTTGGCATATGAACCACCCCTTTGTGTAGTACATGCCCCCAAAAATACCACCTTGCCAGTAGGCAGGCAGTTGCCCTCTCAGTTATCAGACCAGCTGGTTCAGAATTGTAGTTTGTGTGCTCCAGTAACACTTCTTAAAAATCATATTTTAACTTTTAATGGAGAATTATAATTATACATTATAATGGGATTCATTTGGCCATATTCATGCATGCACATAACATGATTTGATCAATCTCACTCCCCAACACTTACCCTTTCCTTCTTCTTCCTCAGCCCCTGATCCTCCTACTATTCTACACTAGCCTCCCTATTATAATTTTAATCATTGCATTATAATTTTGCATAACCATTTTTATGTAATAACAGTCCCAAAGTAGAAAAATTCAAAGGAGCAAAATGGCATAAACTTGGGAAAGATAAATGAACTCTGGAACCACATGGCAATAATGGAGGGCATTTAGGGAAAAAAAATGTAGTACACATAGAGTTTATACTGTCTTCAACTTCAGGCTTTGAATCATATCTTCTCTGAATGAGTTCAAACTCATACTTCCCCATTTTTTCTCCATACCTATTTCCATTTTTGTTCACTATTTAAATTAGCTTCTTCCCTTGCTGTACTGTGACTTGCTTCCATGTCATTATTTGAATCAGAAACATTTTCCTCTTTGATTGGAGCATAGGGTATGTATGCTTTTTATGTATAGTTGAATTATTTGTATCTCTCTCAGGTTTTACAGTGAATAATGCTTTTCCAATTAAAATAGGAGATCTATTAAGGAATTTTCAATATGATCACATTAAAATTCTTTTCTCTATCCCTTGTAAAATCTGCTAGTGATTTTTTTTTTTTGCCTTTTTCAGATCACAGTTGCCTCATTCTAAAATGTATTACATGCTCAGTATCCTACCAGTTAAGGCTAAAATATATTAAAGTTAAAAATATACAACAGAAAGTAATTTTAAAGTTAATATCTATTACAGTGTGTCAATACCTTTCTCAAATGATTGATTATTTCTATTTGAAATCACAATCTTATACAATAGTACTTATTTCAATCAAGGAATAAATTTGATTAGTTTATGTATTTCTGGAACAATTAACTTAAATTTGCAATGAATATGGTGAAAATATTTATTTCTACTTTATACTTAGACATTTAATTACTAAAGAAATGCTACCAGAAAAATTTAGAAATATATGGCTTTGAATTAAGAAGTCCTATTGTGCTTTGTTATAAAGAACAAAATATATGAATATATAAAGCTCATCATTTTCCATCAACTGTATGAAGATTATAATTCCCCACCAGTCCATAAATACTGTTTTCACATCTAAAACCTAAATTTTTAAAGAATTGATTCTAATTTTTTTTTCCACCTCGATTTATTTTCTGGTAGAGATGCAATTCTGAATCTGTATCTCTTATAAATTTTACACTGTTCATATAGTTAATGTAGATGAGTTGATCACCTATTAATTTTATCAATATTAATTTTAGCAGTGTATCCTGGCCTAAGGCAAAATAAATTTAATAACTATAAAGAGACCTTGAAAAACTCTAAATTTCCTGGCTTTCAGTTTCTTTATATTTAAGTGACTTTGGTGTAGAATTAGATATTCAAGTTCACTTCTTGAGCCATAAATAAAAGAGAAAAAAATATGGTGTTGCCAAGTCACCACTGACTTTGTATAGACAGAGTCATTAAGTACAAGAACAACATAAAAGAAATGATCTGCTCTGAGGGGACATAAGCCACCTTAAATCTGAAGAAACTATAATTTCAACAGTGAAATCTAGTAAGCATGGTCTGCATAAAATAAATGGAGGAAGGCCATACATATGAGCAAAACTCTCAATTTAACCCTGGAAAAGTTTGAGTGCTGCCATATTTGTATACTGGCCAGACAAAGAAAATCATTAGATGGTATCATAAAACTCCACTAATCCATAAAATGCTAATATTTTATTTGTGCAAACAGTAATTCCACCCCTTTTTTTCTGTGTATTTTACAGCATGGGATTCTTTTATGGTACCATAAATATTTAAATCTAATTTTTTTTCTATTTCTTTGTCCTCTGAAAATACTGTACTTCAGGATAGAATAATCAGTGTTTCTAAAAGAAAACATTCTCTATCGCTGACATGAAATCTTTCAGAACAAATGAAAAATGCATTTCCCTTTCTATATAAGACATAATTATGGTGTTTGAAACTTAATAATGAGATTGACATTTCAGTATTTATATATTCAACAATTTTATGCTTTTATGGTTTTCTTATAAGTGTATTTTCATCATTTAATTCTGAAATTGTCTGCATGATGTCCTATCCATGGTGCAGGAAATATGGGGAACATGGTTTTAGTAAGCATCTGTTTGCATTCATGTACTTTGGTCTGTACCTCATACCTTTCTTACAATAGCATTCATTAAACAGCACAAGAAATCTCTCTCTCCACTTAATTAGGTGTTACACACATTAAAACCTGTCATCAATATTTCCATGACTTTGTGAAAGTAGCTTGTGTGCTAAATATTTAGACAGCATTGATTCAATTATATTTTGTTTTTCAATCAATGACAAAATTTTAATACCATCAGTATTACCCTCCCAAATGTTATAGTGATACTAGCAGATAAAACCAGCACAAAATTTTGTTAAATATCACATCCTTTCAAAAGTATTGATCCCTTTCTGTATCAGGTGGAATTTTCTTAAACAATGCAACTTATTTTGTCTATCTCACAAAAGTCTAGGTCTTTCAAGGCAGCTGATGTGGTAAAGCACTTTTCTTTTGCTTCAATTCCTCTTTTGAAGACAACAATTCACATGTTGCTATGGTAACCTGATGAACATTGACAGTATCTCATGTTAGCTGTGATTAGCATATTTCTCTTTCCTAAAACATGTCTGTAACCACCACATGGGATAACCTAAAACATACCCATATATCCTGATGCATGTCCAAACTTGGAAGTATTTGGTAGTTAATACCTTGTATGGTCAATCAGGTAAATTGTAGTTGGGAGATAGCATACATGCATCTTTTGTTTCTAGGGGAGAAAACCATATTCAACTTGGCTCATTAGGAATTCATTTACTCAATAACTTCTTTCTCCAGTGACATACAGCTTGATAATTCAACATTTCTTCATTTCTTCTGTCCCTCTAATTGATCGTTCCCATTTCCAGAGATCTCATGCTAAAACAAATTACATACAATGCACCCTTCAGACTCAAGGTTTTGAAAGCAATTGGTCTATGTCCTAAAAATAGCACTCTCATGGTTACATTCAATAATATCTATGAGACCTAAACAGTAATTACATAAACATTGTTAAATTATAAATTGGGTGTGTGAAATCTCTAACATTCAGTTTAATGACAATTGTCAAGATTCCACTGGTGCTTGATTGGGATGTGATACTGGTGGAAGGCTGATTTATGCAATAATGGTATACTAATGCAGTAATGAGAAAATACAAATTTAAAAGACCATGGAGTTGATTGGGTTTTACTAAAAGCTCTGACAAAGGTACATATACATGTATCTGTGTATGTATGCATGTTTTTCAAAGTCCATGGGATACCTGCATATTTATAAGCAATTGATATATAAACATTCCATTTCTTTCTTGCTTATATTTGTGTGTATATCTGGGTGCATGCATTTGTGTGCGCAAGTGTGTACATGTGTTTGTGTGTGTGTGTGTATTCTTTTACTAACTTAGAATGATTCTCTACGTTAAAACTTCACCCTTTATCACATGGAAAATGATAGCATTTTGAAACTTTAAATAAACTAGAACATTTGGAAAAGAGAAGACTTAAAACATTTACTAGATGGTCTTTAAAATATATAAAGACTAGTTACAATAAATGGTTCTGATGTCATTTGATATTTATTAATTTAAGTATTGACAAATTACAATGAAAAAAATTAAATATTTTTGAAACAAAGCCAAAGAATTAGAAATACAAATGAAAAGTTCTAGTAGTTTTCAGTCAAACCCCAAGCCAGAAAAAAAAAAAAAATCATGTTTCCTTTTAATCAAGGAATTTCTGATTTTTTTCCTTTGAACAGTAATCTGTATTATTATTTGGTCATTTATTCTGCATACAATTCTATGCTAGGAATTGAGAGAGGGTTCAAAGAAATAGTTGATATACTTACAAACCTCATTACTGCTTATGCATGAGGTGGGAGATTATATATAAGACAGAAACAAGCACGCTCTGTTTCATTTCTAAGCAAATATGAAAATATTTAACATGTAAAAGAATCTCACTTATTTGTTAAGTTGATTTATGATTTAAAAAATAATAGCTTCTTGTTTGGGGAATTGAGATGTGATTGCAAAAGGACACGATGTTTCGGTTAGGAAGATAAATAAGTTCTGAAGAACTATTTTATAATGCAGTGCCTATAGCTAACAATATTGTGCTGTATCCTTAGACCTTGTTGAAAGGATAGACTTCAAAGTAAATTTTCTTACCACAGAAAAAAATGGAAAAAAGGAACAAGAATAATAAAGGGGGAAGAAAGAAATTTTGGGAAATGATGGGTACATTTATGGCCTTGATTGTGTGATGGGTAGATATAGGCACTAATCTCATCAAGAGCCATATATTAAACCCATACACTGCTTTAATTAGTTTTTGCATCCCCATGATCAAAATACCCAAGAACAACTTAGAGGAGGAAAAGTGTATTTCAGACTCACATTTTCAGATGTCTCAATTCACAGACACTGACTCAGTGTTCTGGGTCCCAGGTGAGGCAGTGCATCATGGGAGAAGAGCCCAGCAAAGGCGCTCTTCCAAGATGGGCCTCAGTAACCCGCCTCCTCCAGGCCCACTTGCCCAGAGTTAACTCACACTCAGTCTATTTAAATCAGGACAGGCTGATTAGGTTACAGTTCTTAAAATCTAATAATTTCACCTCCGAATATTCTTGTATTAATACATTTGGGGGGGGGAACATCTCATAGCTGAACCATTACATACACGTTTTCGTATGCCAATCTTACTAAAATAACAAGGTTTTAAAAATAAGGGAGATACCCTTGCAATGGAATAATAAAAATAAGAAGAGGATAATTGTAAATTTAAAGTATGTGTTGATAATATATATAAGAAAACAGACTAATTTTCATGAAGAACTTTTTCTCTCTTTTTTTGATTGTACTTAGCAGCAAATAAAATACACAATTCATTTAGAATTATTTTTATGTTAATTTTTAGGTTTTATTTATAATAAGTGAATAGGACTGTTTGTCCAGATTTGTATTCTCCATTTCATTTCATGTATTTTTTAAAATCTTAACTCAGCTAAGTCCAGTTTTTTTTCTGTCTACTATGCAATTTCAAGACTGTTTTCCCATTGCACTATATAGATTAAATATTAATATATCCCCTATTAACAATTTAGGATTAAATACTGCTAAACACTTTCTCTTTAATACCTACATTTTAAAAATCTGAACATAAAACATAATTTTTCTCATATATTGTCACTTTCTACACAACTGTTTATTCAGGGCTACAAGGACCAGTTAATAAGGGCATTAGGAAAAAGACAAACAAACACAAAAGTTAGAGAAAAAGCTGGGCATTTATGTCTCAGCCTGCCTCTGGTGGACTACAAGCAAGTTCAGCACGTTTATTATATAGGTTTAAATATCAGACAGATTTATTGTGAGAAAGTTTTTTCAAGAAAAAACAAAACCAAAGCTGACGGTAAAAGCAGCCCAATTAGAACTCATCAATTGTGCTCCTAATTCTCTACCTTCAGGCAGCAGATGTTTGAACCCAAAGTTTTGAACTAATAAAATTAATTGGTTAGCAAGGAATTTCCCTTTGAACAAGGTGTCATCATACAACTTGGATGGTTTGGGATCAGGGCCTTTGCACAGAGAAATTTCCAAGGAAGGTGTCACCTCTATCTTTGTTCAGCTCAAAGACCCATAATTCATTCACTGCTCCCAACAATATGGTACTCTTAAAAATAAGGGACGTTAAAAAGATTAATTATCTGAGAACATAATTATGTCAAATAATCTTATGATTAATTTTGCCAAATACAAGGTATGTTAGTCTGAGTTGTCTGTTTTTCAAGATTTTCTGTTAATTTTATTTTTTAAAAATAGCTCAAATAGCTTAGTACTGTGATTTGCAAATGATTTGTTTCACATATTGCTCCAACCAGGCAATGCTACAGAAAATGTGGGTTTGCTTCAATTTATCATTTACTTTATAATATTTAACATTGAGAATATTTTAACTACCATGACACCTTTCCTGCTTAAACCAATGAATATAATATACTAGAATTTCCCAGGCAGTGGGAAATATGTGTATTGAAATTGCATTTAGCTGGAAAAAGTTTTCAACCCATTCCATTATATCAAAGTTGGCTTCCTCAGCTGTGAGCATCTCCCACAAAAATAGATTGTGTGATGGCAGCTGGTTATGAATTATAAAAAAGAAAAAACAGGTGTTCCTTTATACCTAAAACTAAAGGCTTATTTTAAAAACATTACTCTAGAGGTTTGGAGAATTGTAGCTATGTAAAATACACAAACAAGAGCATGGAATATCTGTTTTTCAAACTCTACACACTCTTATCCCTCCCATTAAAACAATATTTGTTTATTCTTCACTTTGTCAACAAAAAAATAGAAAAAATCAATGTCTAATGAAATAGCTTCCTAAGAACATGAAATTCAAATTATATCCATGCTAAAAAGCATGTTTTATTGTTCTATGCTGTTTAATATACAGATATCTATTTAGTCCTTTATAGAAAAAGTCATGCAATCTTCTATTCTGAAATACAGAACAGTTATTTCAATATCAATTAATAATTTAGCTGACTACATCTGAAGGTTCAAGTAAAATACAGATATTGGCATGAGGGAATGTTGTTTGTTTTAATGTGTGTGTGTGTGTGTGTGTGACAAATATAAATAACTCTTAATAACAAAAATGGATAAGCAACCATACAAAGAAAATGCATAAATAAAGACCTGAATAAATCATTCACTAAGAAAATTTATAAGCCTGGTTAATAAAAATTTTAAAGACGTTCAATATTTTTCATTAAGGAAATGCAGATTCAATTCACAGTGTAATGCCATTTCACACAAAATAGAATAGTTAAATAAAAAAAGAAGAAAAAGAAAACCCTTACATTTCAAACTCCTGATAAAGATATGGAACAATTGGCAGTCTCTCATATATTTCAGGGGAGAATTTAAAAGACTATAAACCCTTGGCCAAACAGTTTAGCAATGAAGCTTTAAGTAGATAAATTTTATGAATCAGAAAGTATACTTCCATATATTTATATCTCATAAAGAACTACAAATATAAACCATGGAAAGACATATGCACGAATGTTCATATTTACTTTATTATGCAAACATAATTTCAGTCAAAAGGCAAGGTCATCATTGTGTCTCACAGGTGTTGTGTGTAACAAAACTAGCCAGAGTCAAAATAATACCTAATGTATGATTCTATTCTTACAAAATTCTAAAACAGGATAAACCAATCTATGAGGACATAAGTACCAGTACTTGTTCATGATGAGTGTGGCCACGTGTCAAAACTTTCTGGGGTGGCGAAACTGACATGGGGCTTTTTGGAGGTTCATATATTCCTCAGCACTCAAAAAGGTGTACTTTGGAAATTTGCCCATCTCGTGGTTTTAAAGTATTCATTGACAGAGTCAATTCAAAGAAACTAGAAAATACATTATTGCCAAAATAATTAAATCTAGATAGAAGCAAGGATTTTTGGGAGCAACCTGCAGAGACCTGAGATATAAATAGTGTTCACAAGAGAATTCTGGAGCAAAAGCACAGGAATTACAAGGGGAATAACTGAGGCTATGTGTGTCGGATGTCACCAACCCCCGTATAAATCCTACTGGATTTGAAATTCAAATCACTTGGTACAAGTAAAATCATCCATATAGTTTCATTTGCCATTCAAAAATATCTACTTTCTTTTCTTTTCTTTTTTAAATTTAATTTTTATTGGTGCATTATAATTATGCATAACAGTGGGATTCCACTTTCATAGATAGTTACATTTCCTTTTGCTCCAAATAAGAAATCATTTGAATGAAGTATGTTGTTTAAATCAGAAAGCTGAGACATAAATAAAGAATAAAGTGACTTGGTGAAACTCAGCAAAAATATTAAAATAACCCTTATTAAACACTAAGATACACTGAAACGGACATATAAATGTATAAATACGTATATCATCAAATAGTAAATAAGAGAAGGATAGAGAAATGTGTTATAAAACCAATGTGTCTTAGGGCTATTTAGATACCTGCCCCCAAATATATTAATATATGTGTAGAATAATATGTATATCCCTCAAGATTCTTTAATTTGTAAAGTAGCAGAAAGCAAAAAAATTAGCTTATTGAGTAATAATATTTGGCAAATAGAACTTCAAAGTTGGATAGATATTTAAATTGGTCTCAGTAAGATTTATGTCTCAAAATTTCCATTTTCCCTTTGAGAATTCTGTCATCAGTGTCCACAGGTCTACTTTCCTCCAAACACCCAGGGTATACTGTACTCTCATTCATATCCAAGAGGAAAGAAAACATTTCCCATTACTGTCTCTCAAGGTTGAGAACATACGTTACTGAAAACCTCCAATAGATGTAATGTTTTATCTGTGACCTGTGTCATGGTCAGTCTGTCTTGAAGCCCCAACTTCTTCTTTCTTCATTGACTTCTCTTCCATGGCCACATCTTAACTGGGCATTTGGGGAAAGTACCCTTCTAGGAACTCAAGAGTTTTATTATAGAAAGTTGGCATCAGTAACATCGAGGTGACTTGGGGGTTTAACATTTACACACTGGCATCTTTCTGTCTCAGAAACACACATATACACGATTTTTATATCCGGGCCTATGACTGTGCCTTTATCACTTATGTCTTTTTCTCTCACATTCATGACTATTAAAATTTTAGTCTACTCATTTTTTATCTTCCAGTAATTTCTACCAACATATTTATTCACAGAACATGGAAGTATCAGTGACTGGATTTTATCCATAGGTATGCCAAAACCTGTGTGTATTACGCAACAACTATACTGTCAGTGAAATGTGGATGCCCTGTGGGCATACCGTTGTCACTCACAAGTAAAGCTGGAGGTTGCATTGACACCCGCCATTACTTTCTCTGGAATCCACATGTTACTGTACTATTATCATTACTGCAAAAATGAATTCTGTTCCAAATTTGATGTTTTGTGGTAGCGTATACATTTACATCATCCTTGTAGTGTACATTTAACCATCCAAACCTAAGATGACATGCGTTCTCATTCTGATAGAAAGACTGTGAAAATGAAGGTACAAGTTCATCATCTGACCCTTGTGAGAAGGAGTCTTCAAATCTAGGAAACCTACGTTTCTTTAAAAAAAAAAAAAAAAAAAAAAAAAGCATCAAAAGTAATTAATTGAGTAATTGGATGCCAGTTTCATTGGGGGGGTGAGGATGCTGACTTGTTGAATTTCCCAAGCTGGCCTTGAATTTATGATCCTCCTGCTTCAATCATCTGAGCCTCTAGGATGGCAGGCATGGAGCAGCACACATGGCTTGATGACAATTTCTTAAACCTAATATGTATTTATTTATTTAGGTGTTTTGTTCTACACTGTCTTTGTTTTAGAAGTTTGTTCAGAAACTAAAAATGTAGAAAGAAAATAACTACATGCATGCAAACAGCCCTCTGAAGAGATACTGTGACAATGTGTCATTATTCTTAGCTCAACACAACAAAAATGCAGCTCTTAAGTTAGGCAAGGTTTGTGGTTAAGACCTGGAATGCTTCTCTAAAGACCATATGTTAAAATATGGTCCCCCATGCAGCAAGGTTCAGAGGAAGGGGTTTCAGGCAATAAATGGATCATGAGAACTCTGACTTTTCATCAGTGGATTAATTTATTTGGTGGATTAATTCATTGATAGCTGAATGAATTTCTGGGAGGTGGGGACCTAATTGCAGGAAGTAGGTCAGTGGGGTTCCCTTCCCTTATCTTTGACTCTGTTTCTGTTTCTCTGCTTCTCTGCTTTCCTGGTGCCATAAGTTGAGTAACTTTTCTCTGCCTGCTTTTCCACCTTGATGTCCTGCTTCACCTCTGGCCCAAAAGAATGGAACTGGCTAACCGGTTGTAAGCCAAAATAAACTTTTCCTACCCTAAATTATTCCTATCAGGTATTTTGGTCACAGGAAGTTCCGTTTAGGCTGAAATTCCATAGTCCTAAATGAAATTATCATTTTTTTGTCATTTGAAGTTTGAAATCTTTAGAGTCGTTCCTGAAGTCTGTATTCTCATGAGATGGTATTCCTTTTACAAGAGTGAAAGATATTGGTCATTTTAGCCAAGTTTAACTGTTTTGCTAAGGGAATTAATCCCACTTTTTCATCATCTGGGTTTGATGTGTATTTGTAAGATCTGATTAAACTGGAGAGAAGAGACTTCCATATCAATAAAAATCATATGCTGGTGGGGGGTACAGTGTGTGAGCCTGCATTGAAGAGAAATAATATAAAAACTTAACATTAGTTTGTGATGATGATCTGTGACTTAGCATGCTTGAAAGAATTTAGTTCTATTAATTTTTAATTCAAATACATGGAAGAAGCTACAGAAAAAAACACTAAAATAAAATACTGGACTTAGACATTTGGAAAAAAATGGACTTGCTTTTTAAAGCAAATCAAAATGGATATTTTACTTTTTGGTGTTGAAATAAAATTAAAAGGAGCACATTTACAGTGAATAATTTATACATAACTTTCTAATAAAAACTTTAATTATAAATGCATGTTTTTATTAAATATTTTATATATAGTTTTATAATGTACTGACTTATAAATCTTTTCTTACAACAAACATAATCCACTAAGTAAACCAAAAAAAAGTTGACAGCAATTTACCATATAGCAAAATTTAATTATTCACAAACGTGGCTTTTCAATACTCCTATTTCCCAGCCTTAAATTTTGTTCCTAATTGAAACTGTGAAATTCATGATCAACTTCCTACTGAGTAGACACAGTAGTTAAGAAGTTTTTGTATCTCTGATCTAGCTTCTTCATGAAATTATTCTCTAACCAGTGAAAAAACATATGGGACTGAGGTCTTTGAGTTCTGGAGAGTTTTCACTGTTGTAGTAAAAAATATAAAGTACATGGATTTTGCCTTATTCAAACATCAAATATTTTTAAAATGTTGACTCTCCCAATACTGCCATACTGTTTATATGAGAAAAGTTACTTCAGTTATGTATACTAACTTTACAATGGTAACCCTGGTACAATAACATTGTTTCAGGTTTGCACTGGTTGTGAAAATGAACTACATCTTAGTGATGCAACTTGTAGCTTTTTTCTTATAATATTTTTATGATTCACAAATATCAATGCAAGCAAATGGGTTTCGGTACTTTTTCATCTCCTATCTCTATAATTTTGTTCTAGAGGTAAATAAAAAGGCACTTGAATCATTGGCACAGACAGAAGTATTACTAAAAAGAGTAAATCTAGAAAATAGTCACATAAGGTATAATTATTGTTGTGGTTATTGTAGACATTTTAATTGAACTTTTCTTTAATAAAAACATCATTGTCAATGGCCATCTTGTTTCTGTAACTAATTTGAGTGACTCGTGTGGATCAAACTACTTTAATTATTGTTATTTTCAAATCTTTGGTTTTAAGAAAATTCACTCATTTATGTTTCTAATTAGCACTTAGAAAATAAAAGGGCTCTGATTTTACAAACACAAATGTCTTAAACTTTTGAAACTAAGAGGTGTTATTTTATTATAATGATTTTAAGTTTTACTACTTATTTAGTCAAAGAAAACATTTGGGGTTAAGATTCCATACTTGTATTGTCAGTGTGCAATATTTAGCATGCATAAAGCTTCTCAGCACCAGTGCCATTGATATTTTGATGTAGATCCCTCTTTGTTTTCAGTGTTATTCTACCAACTGTAAAATGTTTAGAAACTTCTTCAGCCTTCACTACTTAGATGCCAATAGTATGCCCCATACCAGTTGTAACATGAAAAATGCCTGCAAGTATTTGCAGACAATTTTCTGAGAAGCAAAATCATGCCAGATTGAGAATTAAACTTCAGTGACTACACTATATGAAAGTGCAAATGCAATTTGTTCTGAAGGCTAGTTTAGCCTTATTTCCAAAGAGTGATGCTTCTGTGCTATCAGTGACTATAAGTGCCCCAGATATCAAGTGCATACTCTCTGCTCAGGCTGGGTGAAACTTGAATATCTCCCTTCCTTCTGTGACTAGGGAACTTTTCACATACATAGCAGTTGTACTGTGCCTGGACTTATGGAATTTTCTGTGTAGTTGGGGTTTAATATTGAGCAAATTATTTAAGGGGATCTTTAAATAATCCTTAAAAACTGTAGGTATTTATCTGCATAACTCCATATTTTCTGTTAATCTGTCTCAAATTACAGCTATGTAAGGCTTTGCAAACTCCAATATCTAATTCTTTAGCTGACTGAGATAGATGGGCTCTGTCTGTGGTATTTTGGTTTTATAAAAACTTTTTTGTCTCTGCACAGCAATGAGGAAGTTGTCATTGTGGGACTCAATTTGGTTTCCTTCCAATTTTTTTCAGGTACCACAGTCACATGCTGCCTATTATATAATGTCCAAAGACCAGGGCTTAATATATACTATCCAATTTTCTAGTTGTTTATGGCATGAAAGAAGTTAGCAATACTTATTTATTCATAGCATGAAATTAAAAAGTTTCCAACTAAGATATTTTGGGATGGAAAGGGAGCACTACTAGAAATAATTTTGGAAAGCTGGATACCTTGATCAATTGCTTGTAATTCCAGCAACTTGGGAGGCTAGGCAGGAGGATGGCGAGTTCAAAGTCACCCTCAGCAAAAGTGAGGCACTAAGCAACTCAGTGAGAACTTGTCTGTAAATAAAATACAAAATAGGACTGGGGATGTGGCTCAGCGGTCGAGTTCTTTGAGTTTAATCCCTAGTACAAATATATATTTGTGTGTGTGTGTGTGTGTGTGTGTGTGTGTGTGTGCATGTGTATAAAACTGGGGATGTGGCTCAGAGGTAAAGTGCCTCTGGATTCAATTCCCAGTATAAAAAAGCAAGAAAGCAAGAAAGCAAGAAAGCAAGAAAGCAAGAAAGAAAGAAAGAAAGAAAGGAAAGGAAAAGAAAAGAAAAGAAAAGAAAAGAAAAGAAAAGAAAAGAAAAGAAAAGAAAAGAGAAAAGAAAAGAAAGAGTGAATTTTGGAAAATATGTGCAAACCAGGACTGCCCAAACCAGACTATACCTTTGATCCGTAATTGTATATTCAAATGAAGACATCAGAGTTGCTTCAAAAGGGAGCTACACAATGAAATTTGAGTGTAATGAGACTTTCCATTTATAAACTTGATTTTCTAAGGATATGTGGAAGAAGAGGATGAAAAACCTTTCTGAAAGATTTCATACTTAGTGCCTGATCTTTTTTTAAAGACTTCAGGCAGACTAAAGTACTAAAAGATGTTCATAGCTAGTTAAAGGCAAACAAATTCCATACTGTGAGTTGTCTCAATGAAAAAGAAAACACTTGTTTGACTAATCTGAGAATGATCTTTTGATTTTATAAGGCAAAGATTGAGTGGATCATCCGATTAGAATTTAACCAGTATTCTCTAAATGAATATCATGGAATTTAATGAATGACATGTAAGAAAATGCCTAGTCATAAATAAACTAAATTAAGAAACATCAAGAAAAAAATTACTTTAGTATATATACCGTTCTTGTTAACCGGATAAAAATGGAGCAGATATGCAGAATAAATCAAGAGTTCATTATCTAATGAAGCATGAATGGCATAAGAAAAAAAGGGAATTTTGCTTCTGAGTTGTACTGTTAATGGTTCAATTTTATTTCCAGTCCATGAGTATTATGTAATAAACTCATTTTTCTTTATGGTAACTTAGGTTCATCTCCATTTGGTATAAACAATTGTCCCTGCTTTGGATGGGAATATTATTAACATTGTGATATCCTTTATCTTGTCAAAATTATAGGCTACTACTTAATCTCAAGCAAGCAAATAAATTTAGTGCTTGCTAAGCAAGAAAGAAATGTAGTTTCAGGGTACAGATTCTTCAAACTAAATAAAGTCTGACCTACTATATATCATTTAGGGATAAATATATTTAGGTATTAAAAGAAGCAGGACTATTTAGAAGTTGACTGCTTCTTGTCAGGGAGGTGGATTTAATGATATAAAACTGCTTCTGCTTGGCTTAAGTTCAGAAATAAAGGGTTGCTGCTGATGGACTTACTTTCAGAGGTATGTTCACTAAGGGAAGTGTCTACTGAATGATTTCCACTGATATAAATCTCTCTTCTCTCTCTCCCGCTGTTTCTGATTACATTGTAAATCCTTGTAACTGTGAAGAAACAGGACACTCAGTATTCTCCTTTCTTTAGTTTGGGAACTTCTGCTTGGTATTCTTGATCTTTCCACCCCACTGTTGGTCATTCCTCAGCTAAAGTTCTAGAATAAACAATCAAAGTTTCTCATAATTTTATTTGATGCTCCTGGAAGAAAGGCTTTGATTTGAAAAATACTGATTTTGTTGGTCAAGGTGATATCATCAGCTTCTATTTGTTAGGCATTGTAATGACTTGTTGAATTATTTTTAGAAGCAGCTTCTAAGAGGCATTTGAGTTTTTAAATTGCAATCATCATGAAATTACTATGCAAAAATGGAAAGCTAAATTTCTCTAAGAACTGAAAGAAGGTGATCCACAACTATGTCCCAAGATTTGCAAACCTATTCATACAATAAATTCCCTAAGACCACTGAGTCAGACTGCTTTTTCTTCAGCGTAGAAACAACACAACTTCACTTGTATGAATACTGATGACATTTTAGCAATGGTCCATACAACTCTGTTTAACCAAGTTACATCCCAGTGATATTCTATTAGACATAAGTACTTTGTCTAAGGTTTATTAGGTCATACAACATGAAGGACTCGTTTTTGCAGAGATTGTGGATGTTATACTCCTAGAGGTGGTATTACTCTTCTTTGTTTACTCTGGGATAAGTTTAACATTCTAATATTCTAAATAAAACATATTTCATCAATAACTTAAAGAAGAAAATCCTTGTGATTGTATCATTAACTCATTGGAAATATTTGACAAAATTAAACACATTTGTGATAAAAACTTGGAATAGAATGAGATTTCCTAAGCTGATAAAGATCTTCCAAAATTTTTTAAGCTAATATCAGTGAGTGGTGAGAGGCAGGATGTTTTATAGATAATAAGAGTGAAAAAGCAAGCTGTCCTCTCTTACCTATTCTGTTTAATACCATGCAAGAAATGCTAAATAGCACAGAAAGACCAGAAGAAGAAATGGGCAGAGATTGTTATATTTTTCTTAACAATAAATAAACATTTCCCTTTTTCCTTTCCTGACCAGTATTTGTTGTTTTGAGCTTTCATGATAAGAGCCATTCTAACTTGGGGAAGATGAAATCTTTGTGGTTTTGATTTGTATTTCCTTGATGATCAGTGATATCCAACACCTGCTTTGCTATTTTCTCTTTGACCTGACAACTTGATTTTTTTCCCTAGTATTTCTTAAGATTTAGGACTCTGAGATGATTGTACATCATAATGAAATCTACTATGTCTCTATGAATTTGTCTTTGCACACACCTTTACTCAAAACAGCTTGTTTAGCATAATTTGTTAAACTCTTTCTAGCTCTCCACAGTACATATTTGATGAGGGTATACTATATTAGTGTGCAATATTTCTGTGAAAATTATTGAGGTATCAAGGTATTTACTTTTTTAATCATTTCAATTTGTTACTTGAAGAGATGAACTAATAAATTTGTTTCCAAAGCATTTCAAAATCATCAACTACATTAAAAACATCATGAATATTTGAGTGTATTTTGGTCTCAGATGTTTAGCAATTTGTAATGCTCCAGGAAAACCATAAGTTAGGTCTCTTGGGTTAATCTGGAATTTAATAACAGATTTGATTCTTGAAAGAAAACTGAAGTAGTTATTGCAGAGTTAGAAAATCTGTTCATCATTTTAAGTTAAGGTCCATTAAGAAATGAGATTAAGTCAGGATTTACATAATTATAGCAGTTTGCAAAAGCTCCCTTCTTGAGACAATGCATAAATTATAACAATATTATCATGAGCATTACCCTTATCAGATAAATAATGGTTTGCCTGGAATTAGAGTATAGATTGGTGGATAGTATTATAAAAAAAATTAACAGTTAAGTGCTAGGAAAATGTTAGGGACTTTTCATTAACAACAGGAATTATACTACGTTCAGTAACATCACATATAAGGGTCATTGTAGTTCAAGATCTAAAGATATCTTGATTGATTTAGCTGAAATCACAATTGACCTGAGACAAAGGTAAACCTTGGTTACAGAATTAAGGCACACGTGATTACAGACAAGATACATTGTTGAAATAGCATATTAGATTTCATTAATTTCATCTAATTTTCCTTGTATATTGATAGGACATTGTAGAAGGAGTATTCTGAGATTATTTGAGGACCATGCTGGCTCCTATAATCCATGAAATTGAATTATATCATCTTGGTTTAGTCAAACATCTTAGTCAAAAATGAATGGAGGAACTTTAGATTACGTGGAGGGAAATGAGATGGAGTGGGAGTATGAAAACTGGTAGAATCAGACACACATCATTACCCTATATATGTGTGTGATCACACGAATGGTAAGAATCTACATCATGCACAACCACAGAAACAAAATGTTGTACCCCATTTGTGTACAATGAATCAAAATGCAGTCTGTAAAAATTAAAAAATATATAAAAATAAATAAATAAAAACATTGTTATTTCAGAAAACTTTGATATTCACTGCATAATAAATATGCTAATACCACAATTCCTCTAGCAGTTGTTTTAGTGATTAGTCTCAAGTAATTTTGAATCATTTATAATTTATCATTAGATAACTTTTTTTTTCATCTAGCATATCATTGATTGAAAGATAATACAATAATTGATTTTCCTAGAAGCTTTGTATCATTTTTAGACTGGTTAGAAAACATCTGTAGAATTGTGGTAGACAAAATAATCTTATCTTAAAGAGGTTCACATCCTGATTTGCAGATTCTATAAATGTTATTTTACATAGAAGACAAGGGGTTTTGCAGATATGATGAAGGTAAGGACAGTGAGATGGGAAGATTACCTTGTATTACTTAAGAGGGCCCCATACAATCCCAGGGCTTTTAATAAGAGACAGGCAAGAGTGCATAGAGATGAGGGAGACCATGGAAACAGGTTGGAGGGATGTGCTCTATTCTGAAGGCCTGATCATACATAAGTCAATGAACACAGGCAGCTCTTGCTGGAAAAGGAAGGGAATTGAACTCTCCTTCTGATACTCTGAAACCAACCAGTCCTGACGGCATTTTGACTGTATTATGGTGAGGCTGATTTTGCATTCCTGACTTCCTGAACTGTAAAATAATAAATTAATGATTTTATAAAGCACGAAGTTAGGGTAATTTTTATACCAACAATAAGAAACTAATATAAAATCACTCTTAGACATATCCATATCAGTACCACATTAAGCAAGTCCTTCTGTGTATTACCGAAGTATCCACTTAAGAAGACTGTATATTCTTACAGTTTTGGTTTAAGATTTTGGATAAGATACATTGAGTTCCAGGAAATCTCTGAAACATGTTTGTAATATCTACAAACTTTATGATTTAGTTCCTCTTTCCTGAATCTTAAAGAAAAGAGAACATTTAGACATGGTGGTGAGGGGAAGAAATCATGTATATTTTGTAGAGGGGCAGTACTTGGTTTTGAATAAAAATTTATTTAGTAGAACTCTGAAAATGTTTGGACACATATAGAAGATCTTCTAATTGGGTGATTTACCTTTTAAATATGTACAAGATTCCAGACTAAATCCATGTTTTCATCAGCTTTTTTGTCATTGTTAAAAAATAAATAAATAAATAAATCAAAAAAACCCTGACAAGAACAAGGTTCAGATATGAACCTTGATATGGTTCAGATATGAGATAGATTTTTTTATCTCTTTGAGATAAGATTATTTTGTCTACCACAATTCTACAGATGTTTTCTAACCAGTCTAAAAATGATACAAAGCTTCTAGGAAAATCAATTATTGTATTATCTTTCAATCAATGATATGCTAGATGAAAAAAAAAGTTATCTAATGATAAATTATAAATGATTCAAAATTACTTGAGACTAATCACTAAAACAACTGCTAGAGGAATTGTGGTATTAGCATATTTATTATGCAGTGAATATCAAAGTTTTCTGAAATAACAATGTTTTTATTTATTTATTTTTATATATTTTTTAATTTTTACAGACTGCATTTTGATTCATTGTACACAAATGGGGTACAACATTTTGTTTTTGTGGTTGTGCATGATGTAGATTCTTACCATTTGTGAATAAACCATATCAAGGTTTATTTTTGACAAAATAAACAAGGAAAGGTTTATTTTGGGCTCGTAGTTTCAGAGGTCTCTCTCCATAGATGGGCAACTCCATTGCTCTGGGGCCAAGTTGAGGCAGAGCATCATGGCAGAAGGATTTGGGGAAGAGAAGCAGCTCAGGCATGGCAATCAGGAAGTAGAGAAAATCTAAACTGGATTCCCCAGGGACAAAAGATAAAGCCCAAAGACCAGTGACCTACTTCCTTCAGTCACACCCTGTCTGCCTACACTTACCACCCAGTTAATACCTACCACAAGATTAATGCACTGACCAGGCTAACTCTTGTAACCCAAACATTTCACCTCTAAACTTTCTTGCATTGTCTCACACAGGAGCTTTTGGGGGACACTTCATATCTGAACCATATCATAAATCCCCTATTTTCATTCTGAATTCCTTTTCGAGAAAAGATTACAAATCCCTCTTTACTTTTTCCGGTTTTTCTAGGGTATTGCTTTAAAGTTTTCTACAGTATAATTGAAAAACTCATATTTATTTAGTTTTATTTTGGTTGAAATTTTGATTCTTCACTAGTTTACTTCTTAGATTAAAGCTTCTGAAATGCCCTAATGCTGTATGCTTTTTACCTGTTTATTACTATTTTCTAAAAAAAAGTGAAAGTGGTTTACATAAATACTTTCCTAGTATTTTCTTTCTTATTTTATTTAAACACATTTCCTATATGAAATAATATAAAATTAACTGTTTGAAACAGATCTTACAGTGACCTTCAGAAGTGCCTCACATGTTCTTGAATTTTGATGTAAGATTTTAATTTTGTTTTCTTGCTTTAGAAAAGTCATTTAACTATAAGATTTAATTTCATTCTAGACCAGAATTTAGAACCAACTTCTGCAGACCTCCTTTCTGGAACAGTAATTCTAAGAGATTGTTGTGGCTTCTAATTTTCATAATGTTAAACTCATTTTATTTTTTCCATTTTGTTCGCAGGATGACTAAAAAGAAATAAAGCCTTTTTAAGTAGATGTCTGTATGGGGAAGTTAAAACTGGAAAGATGTAGATCTGCGGTGTTTGTGTGCACTGCACAGGGAGAGATTGAAAGAAACAGAAATAAAGAAAAAATAAAAAGAAGAAAGAGATGCCAGGAGACTCGGTTGCAGGTTTTAGCATGGAATTAAGATTTTTTCTTCACTTTGCAACTCTTTGAGAGAGAAACAAATATTGCATCCTCTCATTTTGACACATCAGTCTTCAAATCTAAGGAATTGGTTGTTGTTTGGTATTTGCCCTTTCTAGAACTGTTTCTAAATGTATCCTTTTTGACATGTCAAAAGTGCACCATAATGATCATTATAAGTTTAAGTCATTTTAGTGTAATTTTGTTATTTTTAAAGGAAAGTGTAAGATCAGCCTTTCAGTAGAATATACACAAGAAGAAGAGAGTACTACTTGGGACTTATGGTTTCTACACAGAAAATCTCTGGGTAACAAAAATCTCACTGTAGTCATTTGAAACTCTTCATATTAATGATATTTCATGTTCCCAAGGAAAGAGGGAGTATTAAATGAATGCATGATCAATAGTTCAATAATCATAGTTGCCAGCATAGGTCTTGCCTTAAAGCTTTGGGATTACTTCATTGCTTCCTTTGTTGATGGTGCTTTTTACTATGAGAACATACTGGTTTCATGGGTGTGGTATGCATGAACTTTGAATTCAGAAAAACTCAAGTTTAAATCTGAGTGAGGTTACCTACAAAGTAGGTGCCTATGTAAGTTCATGATCCTCTATGAGGAGGATCAGTGTTAAGATGTGGCTACAATATAAAGTCCATCAAGATGACTACTTTTTAAACATTTTATATATATATATATACATATATATATGTATATGTATATATATATGTGGATATAATTTGCCATATCAAGATGACTATTTACTTAGTATGTTAAAAATAGAAAATGTTCTCTACTACTATTCCCAAGAGTTATCCCATTAAATGTTAGGTTTTCTTCTGTGTAGGTTAACTCAAAAGATAAAATCAAATTAAAGTCATATCTTATTAATTTATATTAAAGGTATTTGTTAAAGTAAAATTAAGTGACCTAAATGGAACATTAATCTTCCTTTTTTCTCCCCCTTCTTTTTTAGAGACACAAATACATTGTTTCCTTTTATACAATACAGGATGATTTTCATAAGTTCTAGAAGGATTCTGAATCCTAGTGTTATTAGTTTTGCTTGTTTTGTTTCCTGTCTCCGTTATAAAGTCATTTAATATCAGTGCCTTTAAGGCTTGACTGACAGACCAAAATCTCTCTTCTTTTTCTTTAGGAGGATTTAAGTTGTTGTTATGCAAATGAATTCCCAGTGGCGTTTTCTTGAGTGAGAACACAAAATAAAAATTTATAAGAATTTGATAACGGATATGTAATAAGGCATTAAAATGAATTATATTAAACTGGAAAATATAACACTTTTAAGAAGGCAATCAGAAAGAAATCATTATGAAGCATTATTATTCAAATATTTTAATTTAAAATTAGTGGCGATAAATCATAGAACACAAGTGCTTGCTCATACATTAAATGTGACATCAAGCATTTTTTTAGTGTAATGGGAAATGGCTTAATTTTTTTCAGTATAAGCATTAATTTAGCTCAATTTTATAATCTAAAAACGTTTTTTGTTTAGTTTTTCTTCATTCTCCATTTCTTTATTTTTCAGTAAATCTACTATTTGTAGTACTGAAATTTAAAGTTAGAGCAAAGTTACTGTGCAACTCTTTAGTAAGGACAGCAATTCTATGAGGTGTAGTCAGTTTCACTGCAATTCTGACGCTTGTGAAAGAAAAAGAAGAAAAAAAAATACTGCATCTTCACAAGAACTAGAGAACTTTTTCATATTAACATTGAATTAAGGAATTCCTTCCTCCCACTCTCTACCCTCTTCCCTTCCTCCCATCTTCTCTTCCTTCTTGCATCCTCCTCTCTATTTATTAAAGTGCTGCAGTAGTATTGGGATTTAAACCTCAATTAATTTTATAAACTTTAAATATTCATTAGAAATTCAAAACCACAATTCACTGGCATCACTTAACATGAAAGCTTACAAGATTTTTCCTTTTCACATTGTTTTATAAAGCTGTAAACCTAGATATGAATAACTGTGAATATATCATGATAAAATTATTTATAAAAATTTTACAAAAATACTTAGACTTTCATTTATGGCATAAATCTATATATTTATATTTGCATTAAAAAACAGAATCAGATTTTACACACTTTAATAATCTATATCTTGAAAATTCTCATCAGATAGTAAAATTATATCAAATTCTTCATAGGCTCTGCATCATCAATTATTTAGTGCTTGTCTATATAGGAATTGAACACTTTTTTGTAGTAAGTTTTATTACTTTTAATAAATAATATTCTATTTGAAAATAATACTAACCTTTGAAAATACCTAGTCTGATTTCAGTTCTGCTTTCGTGTCCACCAAAGACAAAGTTATTTGACTCATGGCAAAATTGTTTACTTTCTCAAATCTTAAACTACATGAAGACTATAAGTACCTCCTAATGTTTCTGTAGGTATTGATTTAAAAGCAGGAAACACAGTACATAGTAGGAGACCTGGTACCTGAGAATAAGTACAGATGGCACCTGACTTACCATTATTTAGTTTTTACAATGGTGCAAAAATGATAGGCACCTAGTAAAAACTACTGAAGATTTTGTGTTGGATCTTTTCCCTAGCTAGAGATAAGCAATACAATACTCCCTGTCAGCAATGTGATCACAAGAGCAAAGAGCTGATACTCTACCTTACACTGTGTTCATTGGTTGGTAGGTTAAATAGTAAATTCTTTGTTTTTTTCCAGTGGTGCTGGAGATCAAACCTGAGGACCTTGAGTATGCTCAGTGTCCTTTGACCTCTACCACTGAGCTACATGCTGGCCTACTATTAAATGCATTTTTAACTTATAATACTTTCAATTTATGAACATATGATAGGCTTATCATTATGTAACCCCATCATAGATTCATAGAGAAGAATTTCTTCAGGAATTTACGATTCTTATCACTACTGCTATTTCTCCAAGTTGCATTTCCCAGGAAGCAAAATGAAGAGTTTTGAGTTTAGGATATTCACTTAGGAATGCTCTCAAAGTTAACACTGTATCTGGAGGAGGTGGGGCAGTCATGGGCTCAGGGAATAGAGCTTCAATTTATTCTTATGAGAGTGCCTGCCAAAAACGTCCTTCAAGTTGTCCTGTATTAGGTCTAGGAGTCCAGACCTTTAATCTTTCTTGACAATTTGTCATTTGTCATTTGATGGGGATCCCAGAGCAGTGGAGTGGTCCTGAGCAAGGCGCGGGACAGGCTGTCCCTGAAAGGTCTAAAAGCTGAGGGCTGACTTCCTGACTACAAGAGCTTCCTTGATGGGGAAATTAAGCAGCCCATTACAGTGTCTGCTACAGTTACTAAAGTCGTTTTATTATTCTTTAACAGTTTTTCAGTAATATCAGTATTATAAAATCAAACTGTCATTTAGATCTTATTTTCAACTCAATATCATGGACAGAAAATGATTCCAAAATCAGATAATCCTGGTGCTATTTTCACAAATCAACATTAATTTATATCATAGATATTTTCACTATCTGTTGGTACATATGAGTAACTAACAATCTTTCTCATATTAAAAAATCACGTGTGAATGAATCATTAGGAGAATTTTTAACCTTTGTTGGAAGTGCTCAGTGCCTTTGTCAGAACTTGGTGAGTCTCCTGGATCTGGAGGGGAGTGATTGTTAAGAACCCAGGACTCTACTCCAGCCTTCTGTTTATGTGCAAGCTACACATACAACACTTGCTTTCCATTCCACATCAACTTGGCATGAGAAATCAGTCTTTAAAAATGAAATGGCATTGATCCAGTGCTCAACATGCCCCAAGAAATAAGTAGGCACATTCCATCCCTGATCTTTTATTTTAATATCTTTATAGTTATTCCTCTTTCTCAGAAGAGGAAATGAAGATGTTAAGGTTAAGTAACTCTCCAGGATCTTGAACTGGGAGAATCTGAGTTCGGGTAGATATAGTCCAAGTTTATGCTCTTACCCAGACATCTTTTGACATCTAACCTTCCTGGATAATAAAATCAAAGAAACTGAAGCCACTACTTACAGGTCATATCCCCAAGTCTACTCAATTTTGTTACATGCATGTGGGTAGGTGGTGCTAATTATAGAAACAGACACTTAAAGAGTTTAATATCCACATCTATAGCTGGCTTCTCATATCTAATCCAGAGCATTCTCCTTGCTCATTCTACAAAGCCTTAAGGTCAATTATTTTCATCAGTATTACATTAAAATAACAACACTGCCCCCCACAAAACATAGACATTCTTCAAAATCTGACATTTTCCACATTGTGTTCATCATAAAGAGGGCTTTTGATTTTTTGATTCCAGCTGGTAAAGGAATATTTCACATTTTCCCAAATATTTAGCATATATCCAGTGATTTTGAGGGCTATATTTAATGACAAACTCTTCATGAGTTCAATTCTTTATATCGTTAGATAATTAACTCACTCTCAGATTTGGGGAAATTTTTTAACTTTTGTGAGACTTCAATATCCTGGATTTGACATATAAAAAACAACATGGGTTGGGGAGTAATGGCTCACATCTGTAATCCCAGTGGCTCAGGAGGCTGAGGCAGGAGGATCCCATGTTCAAAACATTTGCTGAGGCATTAAGTAACTCAGTGAGACCTTGTCTCTAAATAAAATGTGAAATAGGGCTGAGGATGTGGCCCAGTGGTCAATCCCCTGAGTTCAATCCCTGCTATCAACAACAACAAAAAAGCAACATGGTAAAATCAGAAAACCTAACATTGTAAGCGCTAAAATTATATGATCCTAGAATGATGCTTTCCTGTTTGGTAGATAAGATAAGTTTTTCCAAAATTACTGCTAGTTAATAAGTAGTCAACAAAATTATTCAATTCTCAGTTTTATCTTTACACATACAAATATATGTATATATATATATATATATATATATAAAACAAATTAAATACAAATTTCAAATAACTTTATAAATAAACATAAGCATCATGTAGAAAGTTTTTATAGTAAAGGATTAATCCAAAAAAATGATAAAAAATACTATTATTAATTCTCACAAAATTCTGAGTCATCTTAATTTACTTTAAAAAGTAATTGTCTTGCTAAGAGAGTCATAAAACAAGGACCATGGGTTAATGTAAAATTATTTTTAAAAAAAAATTATTAAAGGAAACTAAAACTTGTGCCACCCTCCTTTTTAGGTTCATATTCAAAGGGTCTTATTTAAAAAGCCAAAGTAGTTTTGGAGGTTTTCTATTATATATCATACTAATCTCATGGATAATTATTTCTGTGTATAACTTGGTATTATATTAAAAGGAAATAAGAGTTTCCTTAACCCTTCTTCTACTGTTGCCTTGTTTTTTTAAAGTACAAAAATTATAAATTGTATATAATTAAAGGACATGTTTAAAAGTAATGGCTTTGATAAGAATTATTCTACAGATTAATTAAAAATACTGTACAAAAATTGAAATGAAATTTGAAATAAAAACCCTTACAGTCTTGCTCAATATATAAAAGCAAAAGAATTGCAATAACTTCTTTAGGTGCATTAGAAAGAATAAAGAAAAATGCTTTGATTCATGAACATTCTTTTCTGATTTTAAGTGTAGAAATAGTAAGTGTAAATGAGACAAGATGTGTTTCCCTGGCTTTAATGTCAATTTCACTTTGCCTAACACGTGAAAAAATTTGAAGCTGGAACCTTAAGGGGATGAGGTAGAATCGAGGTGTTCAAAAGCATAAGTGAAGATCAAAAAGTATTTTACTGCAGGCACATATTTAATAAAATGTGAAAGAAAAAATGCATTAGAAAGAATGGTAATAAAAAGAAAGATATCCCTACAAGCTTATCCTCAATGATATCGACTTTTTTTATTCAAGTTAATGCAATTCAACCTTTAAAAAAAATCTTTGCTATATCCCAGTTGCCATTTTAAAGCATTACAGAGATAAAAGCTTGATATACCTTTTTAGAAATACTTATTCAAAGGAATCTGACCAACTCTAACTCTCAAAGCTCTTTTGTGCCACCAGCTGGGGCTTTCTTAGTCACTCCAGGGTCGGTCCATCCCCTAGGTTCTGGGAGGCAAGACAACTCCTCCTGAAGGTATTGAGGAGCCTCAGTTACTGGCAGGTACCTGCAAGGTCATCCTTAACAACCACAGATAGTGCCTTTGCCTCCGATTCTAGTAGTTGGGCTCAGGCATTATTTTACTCTCAGTCCTTAAAGAAACCAGAGAAGACCTCATTTTAAACACTGAAGATCCTTTTCTGCTTGAACTGTATTCCTGACTCCCTCTTGGAAAACCCCAAACTCTGAACTAATGTCATGTCACTTAAGTCCTCCTTACTTTCTTACACACGTCTTTAATGTGATGCTTGAGCCTCTCTGACTGTCTTTGTACTGCCTATTAAGACATAGCAAAAAGCATGTCCTAGTGAAGCCAGAATTAAGGACAGGTAGTTAGTGTAGAAATAGGAAATCGGGTCAATTCGAGGAAACGAAGCCATGAAGCCATCTGCCTTTGGAAGTTGGAGACTGCCCCTGGAAGAATGGAATGTCAAGGATCTCCAGAGCCCATTGATTACCAAATTTACCTGCCTTTATCAAGGACTGCAAGCAAGGAGCTGCTAATTAATGCCCCCTGGGCCCTTACCTGCCTGAATCACCTTGGCCCTCCCCCTGCCCATGGCTTCTCACTTAATGCAAAACCAGGCCTAGTCTCCTAGGCAGGAAGGAGAGATAAGGGGGGAAGAGAACTGGAGAACAAAAGGGACTTTAATCTATAAAAGATGTAGGGTGTGCTCACTTCTTGGGACTTTTAGAACATCAGCCATGGCCCCCTTCTTCCTGCCGGGAGAAGTCTGTATTATTACCTTTAAATAAAACCTGCTTAATATGCTTGCCTTGGCGTGCTTCTCTAGTGTTAAATCTTCAACATTAGAAGGAGCAGAACTCGTCACCGATAAACGGCGGTATCACTAGTTGGGCGTGATGACTCCCCCATGTAATCCAGCAACTCAGGAGGGTGAGGCAGGGGGATCACAAGTTCAAGGTTAGACTCGGCAATTTAGGAAGGCCCTGTCTCAAAATAAAAATGACTAGGGATGTGGTTCAGTGGTTAAGCACCCTTGGGTTTGATCCCCAGTACTAAAAAGAAAAGAAAAAAAAAAAAAAAAAGTCATGTACTATCTGCCTCCCTCCCTGACATTCACATATTTAACACTTCTGGAACCTTCCATAGAATATTTACTCTCTCTTCTTAATATTTTTGGTATATGTATAACTATTCTAAAAAATAAAATCTGTTGAAAGTAATTTTAAAAATAGTGAAATAAGACATAAAAGCAAAGGGCATGAAGTGCATTTGGTGGAAAAGAAATAGATCTGTTTACATTCACATTTATTAATTTCAATTTGTTTCTTTAAAAAAAAAGTGAAGTTGAGTTTTGAAAGAAATAAAGATGATAAAATAAGTGGTAGAAAAGGGTACACTAAAAATAATGCCTACTAGCAAAGTTAAAGTTGGTATCAAATTAACTGAGCCTAGTTAATTCTTTCATTTATTTATTTACTTTGTTGTTTATTAGAAATGGAAAGATATATGAGTGAAGCCAAAGGAGATAGTTCAAAGTGTCCTGTTAAGTCTTGTCATACTTAATTTGGAAATTTCTTTAGAGTAATCAAATTTAAAATATTGAGGTTTGTGGATATAGCAACATAATCCTGAGACATAAACTTTTTACATTAAATTAAATAGTGGTGAAAACGCTAATAATTTCATCCAAAAGTGGCCTAGGAATGAACAAAGAGATAGAAATGAAAAAAAAGAACTATACATATTATAGAAAGAAAGGAGGAGACGATGTAAAAAACATCATTTAAATTTTTGATCAGGAAACTAAAATGTTAAGAATTGCAGTTTATCAAGTTTTCATTGACCTAAGCTGAGTTGGTTTTTTTCCCAATCATCAGTTTTCTTTTGGTGAGTGTTTGTGGTCTCAGATGATCAAAGGTATGTGGAATTTATAGATCTCACCAGAGAAATTTTACAGTAAAAGCAATTGTATTAGTCTGTATTACTATAACAAAACACCTGACCCAGGTAATTTTTAGAATAGAAATTTATTTCTCTTATTTCCAAAGGCCAGAAGTGTGTCATTAAGGATCTGGAAAGTCTGGTGTGTAGTGAAGCTAGAGACCCAGTTTCTAGGAGAGAGCCTCATGGCTGTGTCCTCACATGGCAGAGGTAGAAGGACAAAGAAACTACTTGGTTCCCTCCAGCACTTTCCAATGCTGCTAATCCCATTCAAAAGGACTGAGTCTTAATGCATAATCATCTCCTGCAACTCCTGTATTGGGGATTAAAAGTTTCAACCCTCATAACAGAGCCTAACTATCTTTCTGAGCAGATTAGATGAGGAATCCCACCAGAGACTAAAAGGAACATGAAGCCAAGGATGCTATCTGAAGATTTAATTTTGCAGTCATTCATGGACAAAGGTGTGGAAACAATCATCAAATGCATAACCTGGATGCTGTCATTATTCAATTCAAAGACAAGTCAATTTTACAATGCTTTATGGATAATTAGGTGTCCCATTAGCAAAGACTTCAGTAACAATATTGCCTTTTCAAACTCTAGAACAAGGACAACTTCTGATTGTGACCCTTCAAATATTAACTACTCAGTGCAGTTTAAAGTTAATTTATAAGTACAAAAATTGCAAACATACCTTTCTGAATTTTAGATTATTTTAATGCAAATTTCAGAGAGTATAACATTTTCTCTTGTGAAAAAAAATGGATAGAAAAAAGAAGCTAGAAAAAAATGTAAGAGGGAATTACATTTATTTTGATTGGAGATTAGCAGTGGCTCCTAATTTGGGGTTGTGGAGAGAAGTGTTTGTACGGAAATCACTATGGATGAAGTAGGCTTGGTGTCAAAGTGAATATTGAAGTTGCATCTGGACTACTGGAAACAGAAGGCAAAGCAAACAAACAGGGGACAACAGGGAATGAGTTCAACCTGAGCCACGGGTGTCCCTTGGTTTCATCACATTCCAATATGAATACATTTTTCCAACTGTTAAATTTTATTCTACTACATATCCAGTTTTTCCAACATCATTTTTTGAGAGGATGTCTTACCTCCTTTGTACGTTTATGGTGCCTTTGTCCAATATGAGGTAATTGTATTTTTGTAGGTTTGTCTCTGTCTTCTGATCTGTTGGTCTTCTTGCCTGTTTTGGTGCCAATACCATGCTATTTTTCTTACTATAGCTCTGTACTATAAGTTAGGGTCTGGTATTGTGATGCTTCCTGCTTTACTATTTTCACTAAGGATTGCTTCAGCTATTCTGGGCCTCTTATTTTTCCAAATGAACTTCATGCCTGCTTCTTCTATTTCTACGAAGAAGGTCATTGAAATTTTAATGGGAATTGCATTGAATCTGTATAGGGCTTTTGGTAGTATGACCATTTTGACAGTATTAATTCTGCTTATCCAAGAATGTGGGAAGACTTTCTTCTAAGGTCTTTTTGAATTACCTTCTTCAGTTTTGTGTAGTTTTCTTTGTGGAAGTGTATCCTCAGTTTCTCCCACAGTTATGACAATGGTCCTTGTCCCAGGTCGTCTGTTGATCTCCGTCCAACTTCATTTTATCCTTTTTTCCCCTTACTCCACACACACCAGTGGTATAAGTTGTTCTGCTTTCTGGGATGTGGCCACACCTTGCCCTCAGGCTGACTCCATTCCCTATATATTATGGACCAATGCACATTGGCCTTGCATTGGTAAATTGCATTTGGGTAAATGCTTTCCCTTTGACTCCATCACAAGGACAGTGCTCTGAAAAGACTCAACTCCACTTCAGAAATAAAAGTGCATCAATGTTACTGTATCTAGTCTCACATATATGTAATTGAGTGATTACAATCATGCCAGGTGTTGGTGTAGGTATAATTACTTCAGCATTTTTAGCCATCACGACAGGAATTAAGAATCATTTTAAAGAAGTAGAAGAATTTATGCAGGTTATCATGTCCAAGCCTGCATATCTAGAAATTGTGATTCTATTCTTGAGACAAAGCTTAGTTAATTCTAAGCTACTTAGCAAACTGGTGTAACAATGTTTTTGACTTGGAAAAAAAAAAAAAGCACAGTTACCTTACACATAAATATTGAAAATCAATGAGGAAGTTTCTATCTGTTGATAGCAAGTAGATTCATAAAATAATATGTACATTTTTCCCCAAAGCAGATAACTTTCCTAATTTAATTACATAATAATAATATTTTTCTGTTCTAATAGAATCATTGCAAGTCACAAAAAGAAACCAAGATGGGATAAATATCAGATGGTATATTTCATTATGCATACATAAATCCAATTTATAAAGAATGTTTAGTAAATTTCAAACTATCTTGAATCATCAGTCTTTAAAATATTCTTTTGCTGACAGATGTGTTTACTTTTCTTATAGTTGAAAGCCATTTGGGGAATTTTTGAAGTAGTGAATGAAGTTAAAGGAAAGTAAACTTTTAAGAATTGGGATTTGAAGTTTGCAGTTTTCTTGGAAAATTATGGTTTATTAAATCTGACACATGGGACTGAAGGAGCATAAGAGAGACTGTAGAGTAGAATATATCTGTGATGTAAACATTTTCTTATGGGGATACAAGCTTTTCTGTATTAAATCTGTAAATTCACCTTTGACAACATTAAAAAAAAGTTCAATATCAAATACCTATTCTTAAAACCATTCAGAAGATTGTCAGTCATCAATTCCCTATTTTGGATTATTAGCTTTGTAAAATCTATAGCCACACAGTAGTGAAACTTTTTAAAATTAAAATTTTAACAGCATTATGAGATATAATTTAGGTAATATTAAATTTTTCTTTTGTTTAAATATAATTCATAGATAATCTTTTCTGGACACTTCATACAAAAAATCACATGATGTAAAAATGAGTTTGTGGTCTTTCATGTAGAGAAATTTACATTTTTTTATTCACGTGTACTTACTACTTCACTTTGTAAGTATCGTTAAGCATTTCACAGCATCATGGACAAGAAAACAATGCTCAGAATTGATTTTCCATGTTAAATTGCAAAGACTTTCAGAAGTATATAAGATATTTTAATGACTAGATCATGTTATGTAAAAAGATATTATTGTTTTTTGAATCTTTTGTCCTTATTGTTTCTTTTTCACTTTTACACGACAGTTTAATTCATTTTGATAAAATTATATATTCATAAATTATATATTATTATAATTAGGATC
Organism: Sciurus carolinensis; assembly: GCF_902686445.1. Taxonomy (NCBI): domain Eukaryota; kingdom Metazoa; phylum Chordata; class Mammalia; order Rodentia; family Sciuridae; genus Sciurus; species Sciurus carolinensis. Next base: position 98,038,903 of record NC_062224.1, read on the forward strand.
CCTTCTTGTGGATGTACACAGATGATGGATAAAGAATTCATGATATATACATATATGTGTGTGTATGTATATACATTTGACTATTACTCAGGCATAACAAAGAATGACTTCATGGCCTAGAACCTGGATGACCTGGAGACTATCATGCTAAGTAAAATAAACTAATCTCCAAAACTCAAAGGTCAAATGTTTTCATATTTTACATTTTTAAATTCATTTTTTTTTCTTTCTGGATTTTATTTTATCCTGAGTATATATGCCATGTTATTTATTAATTTACTAATAAATGTCAAATTTTGTTGTTTTAAACATTGGTCTATCATAAATAATGCCACTATGAACAACACACATATATCTTTGGGTATATGTATATATATATTTTTTTCTAGGTTAGGTTGCCAGGAGTGGACTAGGTCATATGGTTCATTTGAACTATTATGTAGTTGTCCAGATATTTTTAAACATTCTACATTCCCACTAGCAATATATTAGTGTTTCTTTGTCCACATTATGATTCAAATTTTATCCTAGTGGATGCAAATTTGTGTGCTGTAGTTTTAATTTGCATCTACAATTTGAATGTTGATGCTATGCCTCCTAAAATATGGTTATTTCTCATTAATGTATTTACTTGGTAAAATGTGACTTGAAATTTTGAGTTTTTGTCTACCTACAAATTCAGTTTTGTTTACCTTCTAATGTATACACAGTGTATATGCATGTTTGGGATATAATTTCTTTATCAGATACATGATTTGCAATTATTTTCTTGTGTTCTCCAATTTCATTTTTCATTTCTTTATTGGTGTTTTTGAAGTGTAATTTGAAGAAATCCAGATTTTTATTTTTATAGAACAGGTATTTGGTATTGCATTTAAGAAATATTTTTTCATTCCTAATAATAAATTTTTTGATGTGTTTTCTTCTAGAGATTCTATAGTTTACCCAATATATGATCCTGTTTTAGATATTTTGTATGCAGTTTGAATCAAAGGTTTTGCTTCATCATTCCCTTTTAGATCGTCTCTTACATCAGAGACACTTGTTTAAAAATACTTTTCTCTATCTGTTGAATCATCTTGCAACTTTTTAAAAACTCATTGACAATAAATATGAGGTGTATTTCTGGACTAATTTCTACTGCTTATTTTGGCACCAATATCAAAGTTGCAAAATTGAGAAATAAAATTCCCAAACTTTCTTCTTCTTTTTTTTAAAACAATAATTTTAGGTCCTTTGAATATCTATATAAATTTATGTGTTATCAAGTAACTTCCTATTTGATAAGGATTATGTTGAATTAAATCAATTAGGGGAGAACTGATATCTCCATTTATTTAGATTTCCAATTCCCTGAAAAATATTTTCACTCTGTCTTCTGTACATTTTGTCAGGTATATTGCTAAATATTCATTTTATTTTTGTTGTTTTATTTCATTATTTTTATGACATTCTGAATTGATGAATTTTCTGTTAATCTATATTTTTCTTGGATATTTATACATACAGAATTGCAATTGCCTTTTGTACATTTATCTTCTCTGACTTTCCTAAAATATTTCATTACTACTAATGTGTGTGTGTGTGTGTGTGTGTGTATAATTTGTAACTATCTTGGAATACTGTGTTTTCTGCAGATAAGACCTTTTCCTTCTTTATTTTGATCTAAATGCTCTAATTTATTTCTATTTGGACTTCATGGGTCAAACTTCCCATAATTTTGAATCGAAGTACCAAAAGTGGACATCTTACATCTTAATTTTTTCCAATTTTAGGAGAAATATTTTAGTTTTTCACCATTAAGTATAATATACATGATATATGTATGGTTGATGCACTTATCTATTTGAAAAATATCCCCTTTATTATCAGTTTGTTGAGAAATTTGTCATCAATGACTGTTGCATTTCAATAAATTGTTTTTTGATATCTATTGCACTAATCCTTTTTTTTTAATCTTTTTTCTTTTAATATGGTATGAAACATTGATACCCAGTGACTCAAGCCTGAGGCCAACCTCCACAACTTAGGGAGATCCTATCTCAAAATGAAAGAGTGAAACAGGACTGGGGTGTGGCTTGGTGTTGAAGCACCCCTGGGTTCTATTACCTTCTACTGCAAAAAATACAAAATGAAATATACAAAACTAACTCTCTAGCATTTGTTTTTTTTTTTTTTTTTGTATGATGATCATAGAAATCTTTTTGTTATTTCCAGTGATTTTTCTGTGAAATCCACAAGACATCATATATGTACTTAAATCTACATATATGTATATGTATGTAGAACACATACATTTAATACTATTGAAAACTATGTGACAAAAGGGACAAATACTATTCTTGATGAATAGACAGGACAATGAAATGAGGAGAGAATTGAAGAAACTATCCAATTTAACATAGTAGCAAACAGAGACTGAATTTAAACCTAAGCAATCTGACTGAAGAGCCATTATAGCCTTGCAGAAAAGCCTTATATTCACATGTATTATGGAATTTGATAATATATTTACTTACATGTTGAAATGCTACTATAATTCTATTTTTTTCTGATTCTTTACATATTTCTTCAGTTTCTTGGGACTACAGGTCCAAAGTTCCTAAACAACATATGGTTAACATATGGTTAACTTGGAAAAATATAAAAGTATAAATAAAAATTCTTTGATTTACTAATTTTAAATTATTTTTACAATGATTTTCAATTCTAGTTTTCTTCCTTAATCTGTGTGCCTTTATTGACATTTCAGAATATTCAGACAACTCCATGGATTCTTACCATATTTATTGTTATTTTCAATGACAAGATGAACTGACTTCATTATACCTGTAACCAAACAACCAATATTTTTAAACATTCATCTTTATCAAATATTATTATTTTTTTAATTGTATAATTTTATTATCAAAAAATTTACATATTTTATTGGTGCATATTAATTTTATAGAAAAGTAGGTTTTATTGTGGTTTATCCGTATTATTATTTAAAGAGTCTTCTGAAGTAGTCAGATCATATAGTTTCTGAATTATGCACAGATAGAGTGATAAAGTTTGAACCAGAACCTGGCATAATTGGAATAATGTGATGTATGAAATAGATTTTATAAAATGTTTTCAATTTCTTGCCTCCTTTTAAATCAGTTAACATTTTAAGTATAAAGGTTTCACCCTCTCCCATTTACAAATTAGTTTCCTGGTGTCAGAAATTTCAAATCCTTAAAATAACTTCTTTTGCCTTTTGTAGGTAAATCAATAGTTTCATAATGATATATATGTTTGTATTACCTCTCTTTTTCCTATTGTTTTATTTATTATATATAAGCACTTCATTCAATTGCTTGGGTTATATATTTAGCACCTACAGCCAGGATCTACCTATATACTTACAATTTCTTATTTTTATTTTCTCAGCAAACTCTTGCCTCTGATAACTCAATGCTAAATCCAATATGAACTTTTCACTTGGTTCAGAGTCCCTCCTGTCTTTCCTGAGTAACAATATATTCAACATTTTGAATGCTTTCTTCCTTGTCCCCCTGAAAATACTTAGGGATCATTGTTGTTTCTTGATTCAAGAATCAAGAGACAGAAAACCAAAATACCTCTTTTTTCTATCTACGACTTCCCCTGAAAACCCACATGTATGTATTTCCAGTGATTTCTTCGAACCGTGTTGTAACCTTTATGACACCCATATCTATATGAAAGTTTAATACATTTTACGGTCCCTATAAAGCATATTCAGTGTCTAGATATTTCATCTGTTTGACACAGTGCATTAGGAAATTGAAAATTGCATGTATTTTAAGATGGTATCTAACTGACTCATTATACAGATCACTGTAACATCTATAGAAAAAGAAATTCTCCTGAAGTACTACACATTTTCAGAATAGTTGCCAGTGTAAAAATTGACCAGTTGTTTTTAACAGAAAACTATCTCTGGATCTTCTTTCTCTCTTCCAGTCTCAAAATCTGCCAGTGTGAAAAAGGCTTTCTTGTCATTGTGCTTCTTCCCGCTTCTCTTCCTTCAGTCTTCCAGTGCAAGGAAATGTGACTGCTGCCTCCTGTATTGATGCTTTATGCCCTAGGCCTTTGAATTTGTGGGGCCATATTAACCATATATACAAGGTGGTCACATGTCACGTTCTTAAACACGATATAAAAACAAATGTTTTTATAGCAGAACTGAACCTCCTCAACTCTGGTAGTCTCTCAGTTCTAGGTATAGTAAGGGCGGTGGAGACAAATAGACCCTCTGCCACACCCTTAAGATACAAACGAAAGTTCTATCCATTTGGAAATAAGAAATATGAACCTTGTTAATAAGTATTTGCACAGAATTTTCTACTAAACAGACTGTATGTTTTTCTTTATCATGCCTTTTCCTCTAACATTTCAGTTGGTTTATCTGCATCTTTAAATTTAACAAACATCTTCTCTGAGTTAAAAAGCAATATTTATCTCCATCCTCAGATCCTTTTTAGTGCCTTATTGCTGAGACACTTCTAAGGATAGACTTTTAAGTGCTGGTGAAAATTGGTATAGGTAATTCAAATGTCTCCTGCCTTCGAGGAGGAGCTTTGAAAAATGAATCTATTCCGTGACAGCGTTAAACTGGAAAATACTTTTCAAAATAGAGAATAAAAACATATGACCATTGTACTCCAGATAATCTATTCCCTGTTCTTCTTACTTGAGTACATTGAAGTACAGATAATTCTGTGTATGTTTGTTTAATTCCTACTCTCATGCTGGAATTAGCTGCTGTATTACACCATCTATCAGCATGTGCTACATACTATCTCTAGGAGGGCAATGTCCAGCTAAATCTTTGCATCCCTTCTCTTAACAGGTGAACCAAGTTCAGGTGGGAGAAGTGTGTGGAGAAAGCATTTCTCTGTTAAACTTCTTAAGTAACCTAAGGCTTAGATTATTGTTCAGAATACAGGTTTGCACAAAAAGTTAGAATTAGCAAACATATAAATGTTTTCATGAAATCTTATCTGATGACTATGTAACAGTGATGGTGAAACATTGGAGCTTAGACCTCATAAAGTACATATTAGTAAAGTTTTAATTGACTCAATTGGTACATAAATTTATTTTTAAAAATGTAATTTTACTTCCTTATCTTTATAATACAACTTGATCCAAACTAGAACATTCATCTCTGAATAAGTCATAAGCAAACAAAAATATTTGTAATGCATAATAATGTCAGCTTTGATTTTGACAATTCCATTTACTAGCAGCATAATCTTCTGATAGTTATTGAATTTATGTGCAATGTGTATAAAATATGTACATCATAGTGTTTGGGGAGCAAATTGAATAGTTAATTTTTTATTAGAGCACTATAGTTATACATAATAATTAGGTTCATTCTGAAAAACTCATATGTGAATAGGATTTGATTTTCTCCGTTTCAGTACCCAGTTCCCCATAGCCTTCTCTCCTTTCCTCACTCCCCCTATTCTCATTCCTCGAAACTGGTCTTCTTTTACTCACTTATTTATTTTTGTTTGTTGCTTTATATGTACACATAAAGGTATGTGCAATAGTTAATATTTTTGAAGTTTGTGTTTATTTTAATGGCTAAAATATAGTAATTCTTCACATTTGGTAGTCAATGATATTGTATTTTTTCTGAGTGCATGAAAACTTCTGTTTCTGTTATTCACATCTTTTAAACAGCTTTTAGAAAGGTGTTATAACTCCTTCATTGTCTTAGACCACTTGTGTTTCTATAACAAAATACCCAAGGCTGGGTAATTTACAGAGAGGATTATTGTGCTCATGATCCTGGTGACTGGAGGATCTGAACAGCAAGATGTCAACATCCTGGCTGCATCAGAATGTGGTGAAGAAGCAGAAAAGGAAACCACTGCATGCAGAATGGGCATGGGTACAAGAAGAGAGGTCACACAGTGACACAGGAAGCAAGAAACCAGGGAAGACATGGTTAGCTGTTTTTACAAGGGCTCATTCTCAAAGATACTAATCTATACCTATCAGAACCCAGTCATTCCAAGGGCAGAGCATTAACTCATTCATCAGGGCCCCAACCTAAAACCTAATTACATTCCACTAAGGCCATCCTTACAAGTTCCATGGTCTCAACACCGTTACATTGGATACTAGGCCTCCCGCACAGAAAATTTGGGCAAATATTTTGACTTTAAAGTATTTATGCTATTTGTATATAATGTAATTCTTAAAAGGGTTTAGTTTAAGTGTGCCATTCCATGTACTTTGCATTTTTATTCAATCAGCTTTCATCTTTTTTTTTTTTCTTTCTTTACTTTTAGCTAAAATCAATGTTTGCATGAGTATGCATATGTGTGTGTGTATGTGTGTGTGTGTGTGTGTGTGTGTGTGTGTGTGTGTTTGGTACCAGCAGGTTAATTTAATAAAATGAAAATTGAGTTTGGTGATGCTGAGTTAGTTGCAGATTTGGTGAACTCAGTTTAGTTTTAATTTGTCTTGGTTTCTTGGGCATGGCCCCTTGATTTTTTGACTGGGTGCTTTGCAATTATATTTCTCTTTGGTGCCTAGAAAGCACTGCATATAATTTTGCCTTTGGAGTTTTGGATTGAATCCAAGTCCTCATGCATACTAGGCAAGCATTCTACCAATTAAATACATCCGTAGACTCCCTCTTTTTGGAATTTTATTTTGAGACATGGCCTTACTTGTAACCCAGACTGGCCTCAAACTACCAATCCTCTTGCCTCAGCCTCCAGGAAGCTGGGATTAAAAGAATGCACCATCACATTTGGCTTGGAGACTTTTGTCTTAGCTCTTTTAGCTCTTTTTGCCTTAGCTTCCATTCTTATTACTATAAACTCTAGAAAATATCTTGTAATAGAGACCAGTTTTACATCTTTTAGAGAGGTCCCTTTTTTCTGTTCATTAATTATTGTTAACTACTATATATAGGACCAATAAATTATTAATTTACAAAATATTTTTATATTGCTCTTAACCAAAGTTTAGTATTTTAGAAGGACCTTTTCTAATGCACTACATTCAATTACTATAGATTTCATTCTGCCTTGTTAGAAACCCTGTGACTAGGAATTGAGGATTTGAAACAAGCACAAACAGTTCATTGAGGGGAGGGGAATTGTCGGGGTTGGAGGTTTCTCTATTTTCTGGTCCTTGGTAATAACCTGTAATAACTGAAATCTTCATTGGTTTCACTTTCCACTATTAGAGAACCTCAGTATGAGCTAAGTCTGATCACCAATCTATGTTTTGCATCAGAAATGTTCTTTCAAGAATTTAAAACCTCCCAATATCACCTTGAAATGACCTTCTACATCCATTTCTAATTGATTAAATCCTCCTTTTTTTCAGAGTCTTTTAAATTATTAAATTATTTTTTTGTAAATTTTTTCTTCTATCTTATTATGTGTTCCAGTGGGAATACTGGCATTCTATGACCTATTGTGTCTTACTCAGACAGAGCTGATGTTTAGAAATAGTTATCAATAGCCCTTTTATTTATTTTTTTTAATTATTTTTTTATTTAGCTTTTAATTTTTTACAGAATGTATTTCAATTCATTGTACACAAATGGGGTACATCATTTCGTTTCTATGGTTGTGCACGATGTAGATTCATACCATTCGTGTAGCCCTTTTAGATGTGTATAGGTTTTACTTACAATTTCAAGACCATTGCACAGCTTTCAAGATACAAACTGAATTCCAAAAGTGTTCAGAATAAGCCTGCTCATAAGCTAGCTGAATTTACCTGATAGAGTTCGTGTTTTGATTTTGTTTTTATTCAGTTTCATGAGTCTTATTTCACTATTTCAGCAATTCTGTTTAAAACATGTTTTGAACATCTCTCTCTGTTAGTTTATTTTTAAAGTGAATTTCAAAGGAGTTGGTCAAGGTAGCAAACCTGCCATTGTGGTGTAAACAGAAACTTTATATTACTTTTATATAAATGTTCTTATACCATCTTCTTTTACTTTGAATTATCTAATTAAAAGATTAAATTTTTCAAAAGAAAGAATTAGCATTATGACCAATCACATCTGGTTTATTATCTTTTTTTATCTGTAAATCATGTTTCCTGTTAAATTTCCTATTAAATTTCCATATGTAACTGGCAGAAAAAACAATGAAGAAAGGAATAGTTTCCACCCTAATAATTAAAAAGAAAATCAGCTGACTTCTGGGGTAAATACAGATGAGACCAATTTAAGTTTAGTGAGAGGGAAAAATAAATGTGAAACTATGTTACCAAACCTAAAGAAGGGACACTGAACAAAATATCTGTAATAATTTAGTAAAAATTTCATATTTGTATTTTACACTAATTAATATAGAAAAGGAAAAAATATTTAAAGATTCTTCCAGATTTGCAAAATATATTTTGTTAGCTATTTTCTTTATAAGCATTTTTAAGGAATTTCAATGGTATTTATAATACAAAAGAATTATATCATCTAAGTACATTAATGCTATGATTATGTATAGAATTTTATTCTTTATGGGGATTTTTTTCCACTTCTTAATGTTGTGCATGGGATATATTTATGGCATAAATCTTTGATATATACTATTCCTTTCAAAATATCTCTTAGAAAAAATATATATGTTTCACATGAAATTTAACGCAAATTCTAATTTATGGAAATATAAATATTATTTTTGATGCTCACTTACTGTTTAGCATCCACTTCTTTATACTGAAAGAGAAAGTACTGAATATCTTCTTATGAGTGTAACAATTAAAACCCTCTGAGGCACTTAAATTCTGAAACCATGAATTTACGCTATTTAAGTGCTCAGATACACTTAAAATATAACTATGCTTTTTCAAAAAGCAGAAATCAGGTGAATAAATTAAATACATTTGCACATTTAGTGAAGCATACCATTTAAAATTGTGTATAATGAAAGAAAAATTAAACATAAAATATAATCTTTGTCCATTCTCACAACAATCTAAGGTAAGTCAAATATTCAATTTAGCTCTTTCTTACTAATGCCAAAGAAATATGTGGAAAATACATAAAATAATAGTTTCACAGTAAACTGTTCATTGTAAATTGATCAGTTGGCATGGGAAGACAAGTATTTCGATACCAAACTATATTTAAATCATAACTTTTAAACTATATTTTTGTAACTTTTAGGATATTTTATGCATAGCATATAAATCTAGGATTCTGTGATATGTTGATATGAATACATAAAAATATATTGATATGAATATATAAAGCTAGGGAAAATATTTTAATGTTCACTTGTCAGTCACATTTTTATAAAAGGTGCCATAATAACATAGACAATACATAATGTTCTCAATTCTATGATTCTGTGATTCTTTAATGCACAAATATTATTTAGTATCATAAAATCACTTCTAACCTACAAACTTTAAAGTTGTAAGCAAGTCCAACTAAATTTCTTTTTATCAAAATGTAAAACTAAAGTTGCACTTTTAAAATATACAATTTTGTTTATTTCTATTCCATGTTGTTACGGAAATTAAGTGGTGCTGCATTTTAAGATAATCATGAATATCTTCTGAAGAAAAATATTCTCTCAAACTTATATGTGGGAAATGGCCTGAAAGAGATTCAAGAGTTTTTCAAGGTTACCCTGAGTCAATACAGATGTTAGCATATGAAACCATCTAGGATTTCTTACATGTTCTTACATTGTGTTATACAATATTTAATTAAAATAAGTTCTAGACACCTTGATTTTTTTGCTGAAGTGGATGAATTCTGAATACAGACCTTACTAATGACAGTGACAGAAACTGTCATACATTATACACATAAACCTTCTTTAAAGACTGGAAAAAGGTGGAGAAATCTTCAGATCACAGCAAGACTTACTGTTATCTAATATTAATGGTTTCTTCCACATTTCTATTTTGAAAATTATCGTCCTTATAACACTCTTTGTCTTTGGCTTCTTTATTTCAGGAGATTTGAGATGAGACAAACTGTTTATTTTCATCCATTTAGAGTTGACAATTTATTTTAAAGATCATTTCTGGGAAGATGATTGTAATTCTAATTAAATAGCTTGTCAGGAAAGCATTTGCTTTCACAGATCTGTTGCCATCCCAGTATCAGCCAGATGTAAAACTGACATGCTGATGTATTTGTCCTGTGTTTTTACTTCTGACACATTTCTTTTATTCTTTGTTTAATCTCCATTCCATATATAATTTTAAAAGATCACTACTATATCACAGAAGGACCTTTATCTGTAAAAATAATTACAATATATTTGAATCATCAAAAACCCAGAAAAATAAGTAGCGATATTTAAAGATAATTACAATTTAATCCAAGATCTGATTAAAAAGACCAGACTTTTTATAGGTGATAATCAACAATTCTGATATTAATAATTTTAATTAAAGGAATATAATTTATTCCACATAGCCTCATCATTATTCACATAGGTAGCTAACAGAATGAATGATTCTTATCTTCTTATCCCTTTCTTATTTCCTCCCTTTTATAATAAAAACTGAAGCAAACAATGCATATACTTGAGTGCTAAAATAATATATTCTTGTTTCCTACCCTCAATCCTAAAGCACTTAGAGATAATAGTAAAACAAAAACTGAAAACATTTATATGAGCCACAGAAATATCAGTTGTATAATTGGCAAGTATGACACAGGAAAACATGACTGAGAGTTTTCCTATAGACACACAGAATGCATGAACTTGTCTTACAATTCCAGACTGTTTTACAAACTAGAGTCTGCCCTTAAGCAAAGGGGCAAAGAAAATGTACTACTGCAAGCAACACAATTCCCTAAGACAAAAAAAGGAAGGCAGAAGAAGTTTATGTTGTTCAAACCCTCAAATATGCCATTCCTTTATTAACAAGTTTCCTCTAAAAGAAGCAGCATCATGAATGAGAGAGAAGATATAATCAAATATTTATGTAAATGCAGTTTTTTAAGGCCATTATCCCTCCCAATCTCCCAATCTCTAGTTACAACAGTTTTCAAGATTTGTTTTTCTTTTCTTTCTTTCTTTCTTTCTTTCTTTTTTTTTTTTTTTTTTTTTTGGCCAGGGTCAGTGGTAGGCAGTGCCAAGGATGAAATCCAGGATCTCACACATGCCAGACAAGAACTCTACACCACTAAGTTACATTCCCTGTCCCATTTTTTCATTTTATTTTGAGACAGAGTCTCACTAAGTTTCCTGGGCTGGCCTCAAATTTGCAATCCTCCTGCCTCAGCTTCCAGACTATCTGGGATTACAGGTATGTGTCACCACATCCAATAGGGTTTTAAATACATTACTCTGTTTATGAGCTTTATTTGAAAAATATCAGTTCAAACACTATATTTGCCATCAGTGATCTTTGATCATGGACAGTTTTAAAACCATGCAAATAAAAATTTTAAAAATGCTATTAACTCTATAGAAGATTAGATCAGCTCTAAAACCACTGCCAGAGTGCTATAAACTGTCTGAAAAAACCAAACACACAGATTTATTCATTTATTTTCTCTTTCATTTGATCTTAATTTAACAAACATCTACTAAATATTATATTCAAAATGATAATATGTGGTGAATTATAGAGGATGTAAGGGAACAGTTTAATTCTATGATGGTTTCTTAAAAATATTTTTAGCCATTGCACTTATAATAAATGAAAACACATTTTGATTCAAAGACAAACAAATTTTGTCTCTATTTGTGGCTTTATTTATAATAAGCAAAAGCTATAAAACATTTATGTCCAACTACAGGTGCATGAATAAACAGATGATGATGTATTTATAAAATGGAGTTCTACCCAGGAAACCAAAGAATCAACCATCAATACAGAAAACATCAGAAGTGCATCTCAAAGTAATTTTACTGATAGACAGAAGCTATACATAACCCTTGCTTTTGTGGTCTTATTTCTATAAAATGCAAAATAATTTATAGTGACAGGGAGCAGATGAGTGGTTCATTGGGGTGGGGGTGTAGCAAGGGTTAGGAAAATGAATTTCCAAGGTCCTGTGAAAAACTTTGGGAGTGATGAATATGCCCACCATCTTTATAGTGTAAATGGTTTAACAGGTGAATGCACATGTCAAACTTTTCAAATTGTATGCATAAAATACATGCAGTGTATTATATTGTAGCTCAAGAAAGAGGCTTTTATTTCACACAGTACTACATGTTCTCCCTCATACATGGATGCTAAAAAAGTTGATCTGTAGGTGGAATAGCAATTACTTGAGATTGGGAAGGGCAAGGGGAAGGGAGGATAAACAGAGGTTAAATAATGGATAACAAAGCACATTTTGAGAGAAACAATAATTTCTTGTGCTGTTCAGCACAATGGGTGACATAGTCATAGCAACCTAGACTACATTTTATGAATACTTAGAACAGAGGATCTTGAAGACTCCAAATACAAAGTAATGAAAAGAAATGGAAACATTAATTACCCCAATATGGTCATTACATTTGTATATATGTATTAAAATGTTACACTGTATCACAAATATATATTTACTTATTATACATACACATAAATATAAATATACTTACATTTGTATGTATACTTATCATTTGTTCATCAAAAACTTAAAAAATAGTTAAGGTTATAGAAATGCTAACACCTGATTTGAGCATTACATGTTGTATTGATATGTCAAATTATCACACCCCATACCCCACAATTATGTACTTTTAAAATAATTAATTGGAAAATAAAAGCATTTTTAAATAAAAATTTGCTTTCTTTCCAAGAAAAAAAATTGATGTTTTCATTTTTACCATTTATGCTGGAGAATCTTTCCTATGTATTAGGAAACAAAGAAAAGAACAGTAGAAAGAAAGAAAATGAGAAAGAGAGTATAGTACCCCCCTCACCCTGCTTCTCTACCAAAGAGTCTTAATTAAGCTTCTCCAGAGACCCTCACCAAAATTGTTCTTCTTAACAGAATGTCGGCAAAAAATTCTGAACTCAAGGTGGTTTGAAAGTTCCAGTTTTTTGAAAGGACTAAGTTGCTCTGTCCTGCAGAAGCTAAATTTGCCTGCTGACCTGATGGTGTATAAGAATTGTTACTTCTGCTTTCTGTGATAAAGACTTGTGAAACCTCTGTCTAGTCTAAAAAAAAATGGGAATAAAAGCACTTTCTGTGGATCCCCTGAAAAGTACTTTTATGGAGACTCTTACAAAAACTGTGAACCTTCAACCCCCCATTCCCAGTGGGTATAAAGGTCAAAGAATTTTCAGACTCATGGTCCAGAAATTTTTAGGTGATGACTGATCTGAACTGCTGCAGTTAATAAACCAGATTCCTGCTAATTCCTAGTGTCCAGTCTCATCTGTCCTACATCAAGAGAAGATGAGAGAAAGACAGAAAAAAAGAGGAACAGAGGAGAGGGTGGAGCAGAGGGGTGAAGAAAGAGGGAAGGAAGGAAGCAAGAGAGGAAGGAAAGAAAAGAAAGACAGAAATAGACACAGTGAAAAGGCAGATGCAAATCTGTCTTTATTTGTAAATGACATCATCATGTATAGAAAAACCACATAGAATAGAATTTTTTAAACCTGAAAATTTGGCCTGGGCACATGCCTGTAATCCCAGCAACTCTGGAGGCTGAGGCAGGAGGATTGTGAGTTCAAAACCAGATTCAGTAAAAGCGAGACCCTACTCAGTGAGACCCTGTCTCTAAATAAAATTCAAAGTAGGGCTGGGGATGTGACTCAGTGATGGAGTGACCCTAAGTTTAATTCCCAGTACAAAAAAAAAAAAAAAATCTGAAAATTTGTTAGAAATCTTTCATGGGGATTAGAAAAATAACAACAAAATAAAGTCAACGCATGCAGATAGAATTAAATACAAAATCAAACATTAGAAACATAAAAGAAAAATGTATGAGAGGGAGAATCATAAAATTAAAGATTTGTTCTTGAATTCTAAATTCCTTCAATAATTCATGATAGGTGGCCAGAAAAATTAAGGGGGCATCAACATTTGCTAATAGTAAAAGACAGGTGAAAATTACATTGTTATTAAGATGAATTATGTATATTGTGACAATTAATTGATCTTTTAAGGAAAAGGACAATTTTGGAAAGCAAATCTCAGCAAATTTAAAGTTATAAGACCAAAAAATTACAATCTGTAACTGTAAAGGAAATGATACATTTTCAAATACTGGCAAACAAAGCATGTCTACTACAAATGATTTCACCAAATTATGCCAGGTACCTCAAGAAACAAAATTGCAATCTCATGTAAACTTTCCAAAGACCCAAGATAGATTGCAAATGAAGGTGACAAAAAGGATATTTGATAAATATTACTTTGTATTTTTTTGCAGCTGAGAGTACCATTCCAAGTTTATTAAAAATGTAAATATGCAAAAAGCAAACACTTAGCATATATTATCATATATGAAATAAATTAACAAAAAGTAACTCATTAATTTGTGGCACTGTCTACAGAGTGGGTTTGGGAACAACAATGCAGACCTAATAGGCTGGGGTAGAAACTGAAGGCTTTCTTGCCAAGAGGGATTCTGAGGAAGCTTCCTGACTTCCTCCCTGCAGAATAGGTGGGGAGAACGCAAAGCCAGAGATGCTTAATCCTGTCTCTTAATTGTGTTTGGGGGTTTTAGTAGATTCAGAATTCCCCAAAGTTGGGCGCAGTAGAGGAGTTTCTCTCAAAAGACAAAGAACTCCAAGAGGCATTGTTGGGACAACTGATTTTCAAAGCAGAATGACTCCCCAGACACAAGACAGCCAGGCTAGAGCCATCAGTCCCTGTTCCTTCCCGCACACCTACAGAGGAAAATTCCCTCTCCTGATAATTGTGTGCTGTCTTGGCAGGAAGAAAAGGCCATAGGATGCAGAAGTTCACTTCTAAATTAAACAAGAATTTATTAAGAAATAACTAAGTCCTAAAGGGGTGAGTTGGCACGTGCCTGTGATTCCAGTGGCTCATGAGGCTGAGGCAGGAGGATCCCAGGTTCGAAACCAGCCTCAGCAACTTAGCAAGGCTATAAGCAACCTAGTGAGACCCTCTCTCAGAATAATATGTAAAAAAGGGATGGGGATGTGGCTCAGTGGTTAAGCACCCTTGGGTTCAATCCCTGGTATGAAAAAAGTAATAAATAAATAAATTAATTAAAAAAATAGAAAAGAAAAGAAATAACTAAGTCAGAATAGATATAAAATATAAAATTTTAACTCCTCCATTTTAAGACAGAATAAAATAGTTGTTATAGTAAGTACTATATACATATGTGCATTCATAAATACATATTTGTGTTCTTAGATTAATGCAGACTTCAAAATATATATTATAATATTATATATGTATGAATTATATAGATATCATTTCACTTACTAGTTAATACATATGTGTGTTCCAATAAGATGAATCCTGTAATTTCGTTTCCCAGTTCCTCCAAAATTTTAACACTCTCTGTGAGTAATGCTTTTCCAATGGGCATTTTTCTCTATACTGTTTTACTTTTTTAAGATTTCCATACTTAGCCAAGTGTGGTGGTGGACACCTGTAAGCCCAGTGGATCTGAAGGCTGAAGTGGCAGGATTTCAAGTTCAAAGCTGGCCTTAACAATTTAGCAAGACCCTAAGCAACTTAGCAAGACCCTACTTCAAAACAAAATATATAGAAGGGCCGGGATGTGGCTCAGTGGTTAAGTGCCCCTGAGTTCATTTCCTGGTACCAAAAAAAAAAAAAAAAAAAAAAAAAAAAAAAAAATTAAAAGATTTCTGTATTTATGAAAAAGTAAGATAATTAAATTTAAACCTAATAAATTAAATAAATTATTATTTCTTGCATGGCTCCATTTTGCCCTTTGGTATCAATTATCTTTTAGAACTACTATGGAATGAATGAAGTATATTAAGAGCTGGTAGAAGTGCTTATGTATTCCTGAGTATACTTATTTTAAATTTTCAAAAATGGTGCATTTATTTAATGATTAATCAAAATGCTGTTTTCTACTAGGGCAGCTTCAAGATATTAGCTATGTGTATTTTGTTCATCAGTACAATTGCCCACTGCACTAGATTATTTTGATGGTTCCTTTTAATAGTCAGTGCTCCCGACCAGGGATCATACTAGATTGAAAGCTAGACTGTTATGTATATGGTATTCTGACCCTGGAATTCATTCAGTCAACAATTATTTGTGAGAATCTATAATATGTCAGATACTCTTTGGGGCAATGGGCAGATACCATGGAAAAACAGGAACTTCTTCAATTTTATTCATTCTTTGCAGTCCAAAATGTTCTCCACTAGCCATATGTGATTTTATGTATTTGAATTGAATTCAATTGAAAAATTCGCTTCCTCAGTAAAACTAGCCACATTTCCAGGATTTAATGGTCACATGTGGTTGGTAGCAACTACATAGAACAGCACAGATCACAGCACTCTTCCATCCTCACAGCAAGAGCTGTTGTCTTGCACAATGTTGGTCTAAGTGAAAAACTACCAATCTTTCCCACTTATACTATATGAAATTTTTCTTGACATGGTTCAATTTATAATCGCTTAAGAAATGTATCAGGATTATCATAACAATCTAAATTTAGACCAAAAAAATATAGTCAGAAAAAAAATTCCTCAAAAGGGAGATGGCTTTGAGTCTCAAAAAATTCTACCTACACTTTGAATTTTCAAAATCACATAGTATTTTAATAGAGAAATTACTGTTGAGAATTGAGTAATATTTGAAAAAGCCCTGTACACATTAAGAGATCATGGCATCCATCCTGTTTGATACTGACCCTTGTCTAGCTTGCTTTTCACAATTCAAAATATTACATATTGCTAGGATTTTCTATCATGCTCTTATTAAACCAATATTTTTTAAAACCTCAATCTAATGAAAGCTATCAGTTCCTCTCATTAACTTCAGAATATGTATTAGATGTAGGATAAATTTGCCTATTATTTGGAGATCATTGTACATCACTTTCCCCAAACTTCAGAGGATCTCTTCTTTTCTAGACTGTACTTCAATTAAGAGTAAAAACATCAGATTTTGTAGTGTATTATACGGTATGTTACCAAGGATACACAACTAAGGCCATCACAGGAGACCACTCCAGGGAACTCCATTCAAACCATCTTAATGGTACTTGAAAACTTCTAATAAACATTCTATTTTGTTATTTTATAAAAATATGGTGGTAATATTTTCAGTAATCTTTCAAATGAACTCTTAAAATATCTCTTTAAATACATGAAAAATTCTCCCAGTCACCTTTATTGAAATAAAATACCTACTTCTTCTCAAGATACATTTAAATGATTAACAAGATGATTAAAAAATATTTGAAGAAACTTTATTTTAGAATGACTGTTGTGTTTTCTATTTCTCATTTGGTAATGGTATAACCTGTTTAGCTTGGATTTTAATTTATAGCCATAGCAAATTTCCATGTCCCCAAAAGATGTTGAACTCTTGTTTTCCTTCATTAATATTTTGAACTGATAGCTGTTTTTCTTCACTGACATCTTGAAAATCCCATGGAAGCAACTTAAAAGTGAATGTTCAAGCATTCCTTTGGCTGTGCCCATATAGACCTGGGATGTCCTTTCCTTACTAGTCATCACTGCAGGGAAGACCAGCAGTTTGCCCAGAAGTGACTCATAAGATGTTGGTTCAATGGCATAATCTCTGTTATTTCTCATCTGAAACTGAAACTGAAAGAATGTAACAAGGTGTGGAAACTTAGTTAACCAGTGACTTTTCTAACTTATTTGAGCTGCAGGACACAGAGGAAGTGATCACTATGGAAGGATAATGCTTTTTTTAAATGTCATTCATACACGGGGGTGTTCGTCTTCACTCTTTTCCTTGAGGGTAAAGATCTCTTACCTTACATCACCTGTTCTATCTCCTTGGTTCTTCTAGAAAATGTAAATTGTATCTGAGGAACATCTCATTTTTGTACAATCTGAGAAAAAAATGTATGATTGAAAATGTTGCAATAAAAAATTAAGAAAACACAGTAAGCAGGACAAATAAACAAAAATATTTATTTTCAAATCAACATGGAAATTCTGTCATCAGAAAAGGTGACACAATTAGTTACAAACTAAATTTTGATGCATCTTAAGCAGGGGCTGGGTCTCTCGGAGCTGTGTTCCAAGATGGTGAAGATGGAGACTTAGAGACTCGTTTAGGTCTCGACTTTGTAACGCACACAGTAGCATTTCTGGCTCTGTTGTTCAAAGACAGGAAATGGATTCTCAAACATGAAGATGTCACATTGGGATAATCACTGGGCAAGGGGAATTTTGGTGAATTATTTAAGGGCTCATTAAAGGATAAAATTTATACTGCTGTTGAAACATACAAGGAAGATCTTTCTCATTTATTAAAATTAAAATTTTTATAAGAAGTCAAAATTCTTGAGCAATATGAACACCCCAATATTGTTAGGAGTTTGTACTTGAAGCTCACCTGTCTGTATCACTATGGACCTAGTTTCAGCATTATTCACCATAGCCAAGATATGAAGAAAAGCTGATTGTGCCTTTGTGGATGAATGAATAAAGAAAATCTGGTACATACGTGTAATGGACCATTCCGCCTAAGAAAAAGAACAAGTTCTTGGCATTTGCCACATGAATAAACCTGAATGGAATTATGGTAGGTAATACAAGACTCAGAAAGAAAAATGTTGCATGATCTCAATTGCACATGGACTCTCTTGAAAAGATTTAAATATAGAGAGAGAACAGAACAATGGTTTCAAAGAATGACTTGGGGGGATGTAGATCAGACAATACAAAGTAACAGATTATGAAGGATCAACACATCTACAAATTTAAGGAGAACTGCAGTTAATAAAATTGTATCATAGATGGGATTTATGCTAATTAAGTTGATTTTAGCTGCTCTAGCAAAACAAAAGCAAAAAAAAAAAAAAAAAAGTAGCCATGTAAGATGATGCATATACTAATTTTCATCACTATAGTAACCTTTGTGCTAGGTGTCCCATGACAGCATATTGTTTACTTTATATGTTAAAAAAAAAAGAACAAAACCAAAAGAAACAGGTAATGATTTATAATTACATTAGAATACTTTGAAAATCAAAGCCAGAGGAATTTTAAATATTTATTACATTGGAAATTTTTTAAATAACCCTGAGACTAAAGAGGAATTATGGAAAATGTAGAAATGTATCAAAGTACACGCACCATTAGCACTGTGTATACTGGTAGGACATACCTGGAAGGGTACATACAAAGAAAATTGCAACTAACACATACCATCAGTGCCTTGGGTTACTATTTCTGCTATAGGATTACTGTGCACTCAATGACTCAATCAACATGAATTTGTTTTCTCAAAGTGCTATATAGATCCGAAGTCAGTCATAGGCATCCTTGTGGAAAAATCAACAAGCAGGGTTCTATTTCTTGGAAGCTTGATGGGAGGATGTTTCCTTGCATTTTCCAGCTTCTAGGCACTGACTACCAACTCTGGCTTGAAGCTTGGTATTTCCATTTTCTCCATCTGTTGTTGCTAAGTCAGGTCAGCTCTTTACGTCACATCTCTCTGATCCACACTTCTACCTTTTCCTTTCACTTTTAAATATCCATGTGATTGTTTTGCTCCCACCTATGAAATGCAAAATTACATCCCCATCTAAGGTCTTTCTTCTTAGTCACATCTGTGGAAGCTCTTTTGCCAAGTAAATAAATATTCCACAGATACCAGGATTTAGGGCATAGGCAACATTGGAAGTTATTATTTTACTTACAATAATGGGTGAACAAGAAAATCAGACTGTTGGGGAAAAATAAAAACAGTCTAATGAGCCAGAAAAGAACACAGAAAAACAAATAAATTTGTAATACAAACATATAAAGAATTAAAATGAGGATACAATGGAAAAATTAAAAAATCTGGTGAAAATAATATAATAGATAATTATGATCAAAAATAGAGAAGGTAGAAATAAACTACAATGGAGGCTGAAGCAAAGCAGGATTGCAAGTTCAAAGCCAACCTCGTTCAAAGAGGCTCCAAGCAACTTATGAGGCCCTGTCTCAACATAAAAAGTGGAAAGGGTTAGGAATGTGGCTCAGTGGTTAAGTGTTCCTGGGTTCCATCCACAGTACCCCTCCCCCCCCCAAAAAAAAGTAGAAAAGAAAAACAACTGATTAAATAAAATAAAATGTTAAAATTGTTTAAAATGGATCAATGGATTCTTGTTATTAGCCAAAATGAACATACTCCAAGAAAAATTAAAATTCAAAATTAGGACAAGGTAGAATAAAAAAACCAAAACAAAACCTGGGTGGAAAGAAACATAATGTGAACCAAAGCTGTTGCCCTAGAGAAGAATTCATCATCTTTTCTTAGAACCAACAGCCCAATCACACATAAGTTTTTTTCTTTTTTTTAAAAAAAGAGATACAGGTAACTAATGTGCACATTTTATTAAGTTACTGTAACACAAACAAGAATATAATCAGTAAAACACAAGAACATTTCATATCAACTATACTTATACTTTATATTTATAAACATATACTTATACTTTATATTTATAAACACACTTATACTTTATATTTATAAACATATATATAATGCCTTTTGTAATCATAAACATTATAAAATGCAATATAATTAGAGTTTATACTAGGAATGTAATAAAATAACCAAGAAAGAAAAAACACATTCCACATGAATTATCACTTCAATCACTTTAAGAAGAAAAGGACAAACACCAAAACTTCATTCAGTTAACTTAATAAAAGAGAGAACAAATTTGGAAAACTTTAACACCTATGTTTTGTGAAAACTTAGAAACCAATATTAAAAATGAACTGTCTTAACTAGATGAAATTGCACAGGAAGAAAAATCAATCCATATATTCTACTTACCAAGACAACTTTGAACATGCTTATATCATTTCCACCCAAAAAGTAGAATTTTCATAGTCATCACCGTAACCAAAATACTACTATATTTTATGACAGGACTAGATTTCCTAATCAATATAATAGCATAAAGAAAAAATTAAATGGATAATTGCAATGAAATTATGAAAATGAGACACTATATTTATTCTTTGCAGATATTATATTCTATATCATGCGAAAACTAACAGATTTCACAGATAAACTCTTCTTTCAATCTTAAAAGAAAGAATCAGGAGATAGCCTGGATGATATAGCAAAATGGGGAAACAAGCAAAAAATCTAATTTTCAGGGTAAGTCAGAAAAGAATATATGCAGAGGATGTAGATTTGTAGAACAGAAGTGCTGTCTTCATGACTTTTAAAAAGGAGCCCTTAGCATAGTTTCTAGCCTGAAGAGGAAGTTGTTACGGTCAATTATGCACAACATAGATCAACTGAGAATGTGAGTGGCTGAGCTTAATGACTATTAACAGAATAATACATCTTTATCCCTTCGAAAGTCTGTGATCGGGGAAGTATATGGACAATGTGAGATAATTTCAAATAGGTTGTAAAGAGAAGAATCAGACATATATTTGATGAAAGCATTAAGCTTTCATTCTTTTTTTTTTTTTAATGTTTTGTACTTGCTAAGTTGAGGTACTTTTGGACATAGTCAAAGTTTTCTCCCCGAAAACAAAATACTACAATTTAGATACACATATGTTCTTCTTATAGCTTTAAAAAATAATTAAATTATAGTCATTTAATATTCCTACAGGATACAGTTCCCAAAAGATCTCTCTTAGGGATGTCATCCTTATAATGTGTTACATGAAAATGTGCTTTTGCTAAGTGTTAGATGTGATGTGAGATGCTGTAGCAGAGCCAATGAAAACCATCATAATTTTAAGGTAACTGTCCACATTATAAGATGATAGCCTCTATAAAACCCATTTCTATTCCTATTTCTTTCATTAATATATAATTTCTGCAAAATTGTAGAATTCCTGAGATATCTTCAACCTATTCTTCAAAGAACATCCCTTGTCTGATGCAACAACTTGATACTAAATTTTTCATTAATAACCCTGAAAATATGAATTGAAAGGTTTATTCACAAGACAAAGGATGTGGAAATTTCCCTCAAAATTATTTTCACTCTTTTTCATTTCCTATGATCAAATTTAATTTCTGTGACTTTGCCCCCTTCCATTTATGCATTATCATATGAAACATCATTAGTCATTCTTTGGGAACACACCTTTCTTTGGAATAGAAGCAGTGTCTTTGATGGTGCATCTTTCAGTTATCTGATGGTGAATTTCTTGTGTCTTTTTCAAATAAAAAACGTAGTTTCCTATAACCTTTATAGGAAAGTTTTAACAAGGCTCCATAATCTCTATTTCCATATCCACCACTTAATTTATGTTTACAATTAAAGGATGTTTAACTTTTATTTAATACCAGCATACTTTCTGCTCAAAACTTGGGAGCAACCAAGATACCTTTCAGCAGGTGAAAGAATAAGTAAACTGTGGTGCATCCAGACAATAAAATGTCATTCAGTGCTAAAGAACTATTAAGCCATTGAAACATATGGAGGAAACCTAAATGAATATTACTATGTGAAACACAGCATTACGTAAAGGCTACCTACTATATGATCCCAGTCATATGAAAATCTGAAAGAATCAAAATTATGAACCTAGAAAAGAATGATGGGATTGCCAGAGATTAGGGACAGATGAATAGGTGGAGCACAGGAGTTTTAGAATCATAAAGGTACATCTGTAAAATACTACAACAGTGCATTTATATTACGATATATTTATCGAAACCTGTTGCAGCCCACAGCAACAATCTCAGGAGGTGAACTGGAACTGAACTACTTCTATTATCTTTATCTGGGCTACTTCCTTGCTTGTTTGCTTGTTCGCTAGTTTATAGAGGAAGAAAGGCTTTGCTTACTTTTAGTTTTAGAGGAAGAGAGGCTTTGAGAGGAAGAGAGACTTTGCTTAAAGGAAGAGAGATTTTGCTTAATTTTAGAGATGCTACTCTTTCAGAGAGGCTACGCTTATCAAAGATCTACTGCTTCTTAAAGGTGGGTCGCTTCTTGGAGGTGTGGCATGCGGCGTGCTATATGCGTCCTGCAACCTGCGACCTTCATTCTGCAATCTGCGACCTGCGACCTAGAGGTGTGTGCTTAGTCCCGCATTCTGCGAACCCCTCCCATGCAAAGAGAATGTCTTATATACCCTAAGGTAGCCAATCAGTTTAGGATTAAGTAGCATGGTTGGAGCATGCGCCACGGTACCAATTAAGAATGAGGAACATCTGTTGACCACTAGCACAAAGGAGACATCAACTAATCAGGCAAAAGTAGATCATGCCCTGTTAACACTAACTATGCCCGCCACCTCTTGGCTCAACGCCACCCGCCATCCTAGGGCTACCCAAACATGTCTCTGCACAAACCCACAGAATGCACAACCTCCAGAGTTAATCCTAATGTCAGCTGTGAACTTTTGAGTGATGATGCCAAGTCACTCTAAGTTCATTCTTTTTGTAACAAACATACAGCTCTGCTGGGGACACTGACAGTGGCGAAGGTGTGTGTGCCTGAGGTCATGGACTACATGGAACACGGAAAATTTCTCTTCATTTTCTCAATTTTACTGAACCTAAATGTGCTCTAATGATAAAGTTTAGAAGAAAAACTAAATGCACACAAACACATTTTCTATGCTCCATCAATTGCAATCATCAGTATATAAAAATGTGCATTTATCCATGAAAACATGTCCAAGAACAACATAGATAAATCTCTTGGGTATAATGGATTTCTAAAATGCCAAAGAGAAAGGGTTCATGGTATGTGAATTCATTTCACACTTACGAAATTTAAATACACAAATGCTGATTTATAATGATAGAACATGTAATGTTTACCTCAAAACTTATCCGCTAAAAGGGAACGTGAGTATTGTGGGGAGTCACAGATATACTATGCCATGTTTTTTGTTGTGAACTTGAAGATATATAATACAGATAATTCATCCAGCTATATAGTCAATCATTATGTACTTAAATATATATTACTTACACCCCAATGTCATATCTGCATTAACTCTTGTATTTTGATCTTTTGAGTTGACCTTGTAATTCACTTTGGCCGAGAGTGAGTGAGTACTTCACAGAAATTTTCAACATAATTATTTGAATTACCTCATTCTCTTGTGTTTCCATCCTCTACAATGAGATAAGTGTGTCTTACACACTCATTCCCAGACCTGAAATTGGAAGATATGAGGAACAAACCTAGTCAAGTTCATCCTCTTAGCCGAACTGAACTTGATAGATCCTGAATATTTATTTATTTATTTATTATTTATTCACATCCTGAATAAATCTATTACAGTAGAGTTTTTTATTATTGGGGGGGAGTTGGTATATTGATTTTAGACAAATAATGTGGGGGAACTTTAGAACAAAAAGCATGAACATTAATCATATTTAATTTTACTCTCTGCAAACTCAAGCCATAATCACCAACCACTAATTTGGGAGTATGGTCCCCTCACATTGGGTTAGTGTGACTGGCTTACAGTACACTCTACTTCATTGGGAAATGTACCTGTGTCTTTCCCCTTGACCATGCATGTCTGGTACTAACTTCAAAAGGCACACCTGATTTTCCACATTTACAATATTAGGTCTACATAACATTATTGAGTCATGCTTTCTGTTTGACAATAGATTTGTTCTGATTTATTCTTAACTACAGTTAGATCCCTCACCTACAAGGAATTATATGGCTCCTTATAGCAATGAAGTCTAAGAATGCTAGTTAATTACTGTTCAATAAGCCAGAGTATTAACTGGGTCTTTTGTATGTGGTAGTTCAATAATATGAAAAATTTTACATTATATCATTTCAGATTAGGGGCTTTGACAATTTATAGGCATTTTTCCAGCTATGAAATTTAATAAATTAACTTTTAACTTCAGAGTCATTCTGCAAGTCCATAGACATTCTCTCTTGGCCCTTGACCTGTCAAAACTAAATACACTGCATGTAGTCAGGACTCAGAAACTCAGGATGAGAAATTGATAGCATCAGAGTGAAGTAAAACAGGGCAACAGCTAGCACAATGATTTTTTTTTTTTTACTACTCTATCTAATTAGTTTAAAGTGAATTCTGAGATGAACTCTTCCAGAATGATAAATGACAAAATAGTTCTCAAATTTAACAAAATATTATGTCAAAAGAGTTGCTGCTGCTAGAGATTTTATATCTTTAATTACTTAAAACATTGTCATAAACACATTGAAACACTTTTGAGATCTATAAAGATATCAGTTAATATTATTAATTATGTTTTAATTAGCTCCCTTTGATGGAAGCTGTTCATGTTCTTAATTGTAATTTGAATGGGTTTCAAGAGAGAATGGTTATTTTAAGGATATAACTTATTTAATTGCTTAGCAATTTTGTTCAAGAATTTCATTCCTCTGCCTTCAATTATATGTCATGATATTACCCTGTTGCTTTAGTTTGAATGTGGTTGGAATGTGTCCTCAAAATTTCATGTGGTGGAAGCTCCAGGCTCTGCATGGTAATGGAAGATGTTATGGAACCTCTATTAGGCTGTTGGGTCACTGGGGTGCTGCCTTTTCAAGTAGTGAAGGTAATTCTCATTAGACCAGGTTAGTTCTCACAATGGAGTTGTTATGAAGCAGCAAGACTGATTCCTCCTTATTCTTTGGTTTCCTGTCTCACCATATGAAACTCTCCCTGTTCCTTTAACTATTGTCATTCTGCCATGTGCTATGTGGTGACCCAGTCAAGGAGGCCCTCACCGGAAGCTGAATCAGTGGAGCTGCTGAATCTTAGACATTCAACCTCCAAAATTGTGAACTAAATAAACCTTTCATCCTTCAACATTACCTACCCTTGGGTACTGTATTATAGCAATGGAAAGGTACTATAAAAGTATCCTTATTTCTTAAATAGTCAATCATTTAAAAAATGGTATACAATCTATATCTCATATAAAATTTGGAATATTCAATATTCTTTGAGTAATTTATATAAGTATTAAATTAGAAAGGAGGACTAGGAATGAAATGATAATTTCTGACATAAGGAAAAATGTTCCCACCATCCATGCAAACTTTAGGAATAATATTTTTTTAAAAATTTACTTCAAGGAAGATAGTATGTATGGAGAAATAAATTGACAGATTTTTTTATTTGGATGAGTTAGAAAATATGATATGAAGAGAAATAAAAGAAATTTTATGGAAAATAGGATTGTGAAATTGTGCGTGTGTGTAGAAATGGGTTTAGTAGAATGAGCTTGGAATGCCAAGAACTTTTATCATTGATAAACATTACTTAGCAGTTTAGCTGGACATATTTAAACAAAAGATTAAAATAAAAATTGATTTAATACCAAAGGACTTAAAATCCTTTGGAATTACACACTAATTTTTTAAAAAGTACAGGAATGCATTTCATAATATTTTAATGAGCAACTTATCTCCACATTGATGAGTTAAATCTCTAAAACAGAAGGTATCAAATGAATACCAAGATTCTTTTTTCTGCAGGAGTTATATCACCTAAGTATACATAGAACATAAATTTGTGGAAATTTCCATTGAAAGTTATCCAAGCTGGGAAAAAAATGCAATTTTATATCCCCCTGTCAATTTTATTTTCAATATTTATAAGTTATTGGAATGACATATCTGGATAAATAAACTGTGCACAAATTAGTAATAGGAGAACATTTTGCTTATGAGGATTTTTAACACATATGCACACACCATGCACATGGAATCTACTGTAAACCTATGAAATTATGATAACTACACAGTGTGTGATTAATTATTTTGTAAAAATAAGACAATATTTTTTACTATATATTTAACTTGCTAGAATATATTTCACTAAACACATTTATAGTATAAAACAGGTCTAGAAAGAAAGTCTAAGATATGGAACTTTAAGGTTATGTTAAGCATTACAATGTGGTGCTAACCTTTTACACAGATGGAATGAAGTCTCAGTCTGCCATTTCAGCACCTGCCCTTCAGGGTGTTTAAAACTGATATTTTAAGCATATAGTAAATGCAGAAAGGAAATTTCATACTGCATAACCAACAAATATGTGTAAAAATTCAACTCTGTAACTAAAATTCCATTGCATATCTATTTAATCTTATTTTGAAGGAAATGCTATTTTTTTCCTTCTATGGCAATAAAATGCTACATTTAAAATCAATCTGTGCATAACTCACTGACATGGATTAAAACTCTAGCTTGTGTGGCATTTTTAGCAGACTGTACAAAATGGAAATGTCACCTTTTCTTGTGGGTGAAAGTATTTTGGCTTTTCCTAGAGTAAAATATACAGAGTTTAACATTAGCTTTAAAAAGAAAAATTCCGCGTTAACCTAAAAGTTCACCAAAATGTTAAGTCTGCAAAACTATTACTAAATAACAGGATGTCTAAGGATATATCCTCAGTCAGAGGTGATAATTCTATATCATTTCTCCTTTTCATTTCTTTTGAGGTATTTTTGGTAATCCCCCCAAATTTGAATTACTTTCCAAAACTGTCTTATGAAAATACTAAAACTACGTCGAGGATCAATTTTTTTTTTTTTTTTTTGGAGAGTCATTTGAAAAGTTAAAGATATGTAATTCCTGAATATATCAAATCTACTGACATGGCAGATAAGTGTGTTTTCTTTGGTCTTTAAATTTTTAATTGTTTGAGAATAAGGGTTACACAAATGATATGTGAGTGAATTATTCAATTCATAATGATAAGTGCTGATTTTACTCAGTAGTGCCTCCGTGGTGCCTAGCAAACCATCTGGCAATAAATGAATAAATAAATGTTTCAGCAATTAGATGAAGGTCTGAGTCAATAACTATAGAAACTTGGAAGGGAGGCTATTATTCTACCTTCAGAAAAATATGGAAGTTTTCAGTATTATTAAAAAAAACTGTAGTCATACAAACTAATTTGTAATTCAACGGTATGTTATTGATTTAATTTTACACTTGGAGAGCACCTGAATATTTTCTCTACTTTTAAGTTACCATGACACAGCAAATAGTACATTAAATTCAGAGTGAAAGGATTAGAAATATAAAGAAAATAGCATTTGAAAGTTCTTAAAAACTTACAGTTTAGTTAAGTAATATTAAAGAGATTCTAACAAAAATTGAAAAGTTTGGGTAGACAATATTTTAAGCAGTG
This sequence comes from Sciurus carolinensis, assembly GCF_902686445.1. Taxonomy (NCBI): domain Eukaryota; kingdom Metazoa; phylum Chordata; class Mammalia; order Rodentia; family Sciuridae; genus Sciurus; species Sciurus carolinensis. The sequence continues at coordinate 98,067,110 of NC_062224.1, forward strand.
AACTCAACAAATAGTTTAATGTGAAAATAGTCTATGTTGTTTTTGTTTCTGTTTTGTTTTTATTAAATATATATATTTGATATGTATGATTTATATATGTGCTAGCAACTTTGTAGTATTAATAATAAATTAAGTTTGTAAAATTATTTTGAAATAATTCAGTAGAGTATTGCATTAGGAACTGAACCAAGAGAACTCATGAATATAGAAAGGTAAGAGGGTTTATTAGATTTGGTTTGCATGATCTGAGACTGAAGGGCCACAGAAACCAGTAGTTGCTCAGTTCAAGAAGGTGAAAGCTTCAGAGCAAGAAGAGCACATGTTATATCCCTATTCCAAGGCTGAAGGCCTGGAACGGCTCTGGAGAGTTGCAGGTATGAGTTTGCATTCAAAGACTGAAGAATCTGGAGTGTGAAGACTGCAGGGCACAATAGCAACAAAAGCATTAAATTTCTGCACAATGCTGAGCTTTCCCCTTTCTGCATTTGTCCATCTTGGTCTCAACCTATTGAATAGTGTTGCCCACACAGTGCACAGACTCACCTGCCAATCATCTATGGAAACACCCTCGGAGACAGAAGTGTGCTTTACCAATTTTATTAGCATTTGTTAATGCAATCAAATCACTTCCAAAAATTACTGTGTGGTATTTCAGGATTTAAACGAAATACCTGAAATGAACAAAAATAATCATAAAACTAGAATTACCTATAGTATTATGCAATTTATTCTCTTAAATTGAAGGGGAAAAGATCATCCTTTTTTTTTTTTTTAAAAGAAAAAAAACAACAGGACTTGAACCCAGTAACACTTATCACTGAGCCATATTCCAGGCCTTTTTATTTTTTATTGTGAGACAGGAACTCACCAAGTTGCTTAGGGCCTAGCTAAGTTGCTGAGACTGGCCTCGAATTTGTGATCCTTCTGTGAGGCCCTGGGTTTAACCCTCTGCACCATGAATAAAGACAGAAAAAGGGTATGGATAAAATTAAGAATAGCAGCATACAACCTTAAATTGAAAATATTACATATATAGTGAGAATATTATAGACTTAAGTCACCATCTAATTTTTCTTAATCATCTTGTACACTCATGCATAGTACAAAAATATAATTCTCCTTTCCAGGCCTTGACCTGGTTAGAATAATCCTGGTCCTAATAGCTATAAAAGTTTAAAAGGACAGCTCTATGGGATTTGGGTAAAGGATACATGAGAGAATTTTCCCTGAAACAAAAAACATAAATTAATCTTGTTCTGCTTAATGCTAAAAATTCAACATACCATCTTAATAACACTTAAAAGTGATCCTCCAAATTAGAATATACAGTATTTAAAAATAGAAAATAAAAGAGCATAGTAAATATTATTCAAGTTAACTGGAAATGTGTTCATTTTTTAGTAGTGATTAATAAAAAAATTCATTATTTGATGCAGTTGAGTATGTGTATAATATATTATCATCTAGATAAAATTTTATATTATTAAATAAATTAAATAAAACAACAAGCAAATTAAATTTGAAAACCTATCAAAAATTCAAAGTTCAATAAAGAACAGTAGACACACATACACTTACATGTTATAAGATTTTAAAAGGGCTACACAGCAGACCTCCTTTAAAATAACCTCCTCGCATAAGTATATACATTTACAAGCACATACATACATATATAATACATAATATAGACCCTTCACATACACATAAATAATATCCTTGCATAAAAATGTCTAAAATCATTAAAAATATGAATAAGCCTATGATAATGATAAAAATGTATGAATATATTATTTATAAACACAGGTATAACAGTCTGGTAAATACACAAAAGTAGCTACATTTATTTCATGAAATCAATTAACAAATATTATGGCAGTTTTTCCATGTTTTCAAAACAACATTATAATTATGATAGAGTACATTTTTGGGGGACTCTGAGGATTGAACACAGGAGCATTCTACCACTAAGTTACATCCCTAGCCCTTTTCATTCCTTATTTTGAGACCAGGTTTTGTTAAATTGCCCAAGCTGGCCTTGACCTTGCAATCCTTCTGCCTCATTCTCAAGAGGTGCTGGGATCATAAGAGTGCACTACTGTTCCAGGCTTGATAAAGTACTTTCCAAAATTGACTTGTCACTGTCAATTAGGCTTACAAAAAGTATAATTATAAATAATTATGTGCAATTATGAATAATTCTTAAAACATTCTGAGAAATTTATGGGAATCATTAAATATATATAATCTCTTTATTCCTTTGTTTCCTATTATGATAATACATTTTATCCAGAAATTTTAAATAGTTATTAAGATAATAAGCATTTTAGACACATTGGGCCACATTAAAAAAGGGAAGGAATCACTCAACATACATAATTTTACATGAAAACCATTTTAATTTAAATTACTTACATAATTACTTAAAGATATATTTAAATGTAAATTAAATATAATTTCACATATATGTATAAAGGGAAAAACAGGAACAGAAAGAGGGAAAAAACCAGGAAATAATATATTTATAGGAAAGAGACTGAGACAATACTCAGTTGGGATTTTCATAGCCCAAGCCTAATCTTATTCATAAATACTTCTATGTAAAGTTGAATCATTCCTAATTTTTAGCAATTTCAAATTGTGATATATTAATTTATGATGTCACATGACTACATGGACAGACTTTACCATTTTCCTAAAACAAATAAGTGGGTTTATATGTATCTCCAAACACACTTGTTTGTATATATTAAATACCTACAGCTCTTTGTATTTCCATCATACATCAATGAAGCAGTTTTTAAAAAATGTTTTCAATTTTATTGAGCATTAAGCCTTAAGGCAAAGAAAGGTGTATTTTAAGTTTAGCAGGAAGATTGGTTCTCCAAGACAGTTGGCTCAGGAAAAGGTCCTTGGATATGCTGGTAACTTGTGGAGGGTTTAACCATGTTCAGTGTGGATGAGGGAAGGGGTTTCATCATAGGATGGTGCTGGCTATAAATTAATTACCAATAAAACTATCTAATCAATAAACATAAGAGCTAATAATCTTTTCAAATGGAAGTGTGTGTGATGGATCAGGCCATACCAGATCTGGCCTCCAACAAGATGGAGAAGCCCACCTTCACCTTTATTTATAGTTGCATAGGTAAAGGGGTCAAGATTGGGAGGGGCTTTTTCTGTAAGGAAGAGGATGGGCTGGAGTTAGGGAAGCCATTTGCTTAGAGAATTAGCATTTCCTCAGGGGTGAGCCAACTCTGTACAGGACCACCTTCTCCCCAGCTATCTGAAACAGTCTCTCATAACTGCAATTCCCGGGAATCAGACCTCTGTATGCCCATGACTCAGCCAAGTCTCATTCTACTAAACATGGATGACTCCCCACAGTAACTGAAATATAGATTTTGCTCTTATTATTCTCAAACATTTCTTAATGTTTTTCAAATTAAGAGTAAACCATTTCCATCTCTTTTGCCATTAACAGCAAAAGAGAGGCAAAGTAAACAGGAGACCAAAGCCCCAAATTCCAAGGATCTTCCTTGAGAGCACCTACCAGACCATGACCCTAGACCTCCTAGGTGGTGTGTGGGACAAATTGAAGGGAAGTGAGATGTGTCCTCACTTGGGGGTTAGCAGGGAAAGAGTCAGATTAAAGAGATTCAAGAAGGAAATGTACCAAAATATAGAAGACTACTTCTATATGGTGATATTATGGATCATTTCTTTTCTTTAATTATTTCATCTAAATTATACATAACAGAGGGATTCACTGTGCCATATTTGTAAGTGCACATTATAATTTGATCCATCTCATCTCCCAGCACCTTTCCTTTATCTCTCCCCATCTCTCTCTCACTCGACTTGCTCTACTATTCTGCTCTCCCTTCTACAATTGCTTTTATTATTTTAATTAGTGCATTAGAATTTCACACATGGGGTTGATTTTGTATATTCATGCATGGTATATGGGGAGAACATAGAAGGAAGAACAATTGATGAATTTATTTCTTATTTGCATTTATTTCTCCACGTGAAAAGAAACAGGATGTGTTAATCTAATCTATTCAAAACCCACATGATAATTCTAAGTTCATGAACACTACTGAAACATAACATTAAGAATTTCTTACTATTCATGTCTTCCAAATACCATTTTCACAGAATAACATAAGGTAAATTAAATTGAAAAGCTTACATGATTTTAGTATGACTAATTCATATAAGCTGGGCATTTCATTCAAAATAAACATTGTTGGTCCAGAAGGATGAGTTATTTCTCTTCCTCTATAAATATAGCATAGAAAGAGTTTTTATTCACTGGAAAAGTCTATGAATACAAGTATTAAAACTAAGACTGGGACAAGTGATTGACAATAGTTCAGCAAGTTCAACATTCTTATGCTTTATATTCAAGATGTACGACTTGTAGAATAAATTAGTCTCAAACCTTTGAGTTTTTGTCCTTGTCCTTTAAAGAAATAGAATTCATGATATTTATGCCTTGACTTCTCTGCCTAAGTGAGAGCCATGATAATTAAGGCACAGTAAGTAATTGCTTTAATATAGGCACCTGCTTATAATTTTGGAGATCTTTAAAAGAGAAAGAAAGAGAATGGACAGAATTGATATTTGATATAATTTCACAAACTAAAGAAAACATCAGTAAATGTATATTTGTTGAAATTCCCAACTGTCTGTTTAAGAATACTATAATAACTAGCCCTCAGCTAGAAACAAATGACTTTAAAAATCCTGAAGAGACCACTAATGTATTTATCATTGCACTTCAGAAATTTCATTAACATTTTTTATTACCTTGTCTCTCTCACAGTAAGATCTAAGGGAACCCAGATAATAGGCCAAATTTATATTTTTATTAGCAATATATCAATGGCACATGTAAGTATCTTAAATTAAAGTTTGTTACTTAAATTATTTAAGATAATAAAGCAGGCTAGAAGATTATAAAATTGATAAATAACTAGTAAAAGACAATGGTAATATTATTATACTTTAAATACAGTGAAAATTATTAGGACATTAATAACTAGTAATTACACGCTTTAGTCTGGATTGAACAATCCTTTTGGCTATGAGTGATAGAAGTTGTTATGGTTTGGATGTGAGGTGTTGGTCAAAAGCTCATATGTGAGACAATGAAAGAAAGTTCAGAGAAGAAATTATTGGGTTGTGAGAGCCTTAACCCAATCAGTGAATTAATCCCCTAATAGGGATTAACTGAGTCATAACTGATATGGTAGGTTGTGGCTGGAGGAGGTGGAAATTGGGGGCATGTCTTTGGGGTATATATTTGTATCTGGCAAGTGGAGACCTCTCTCTGCTTACTGATCATGATGTGAGCTGCTTCCCTCTGCCACACTCTTCCACCATGATGTCCTGCCTCACCTCAAACCCTGAGGAGTAGAACTGGCCTTCTATGAACTAAAACCTCTGAAACCGTGAGTCCTCTAATAAACTTTTCCTCTTCTACAGTTGTTCTGGTTGTGTCCCTTTAGTCACAGCAGCAAAATAGTTGACTGAAACAGAAATTGGTACACAGTTGGGTCATTACTGCGATTAACCTGACTATGTGGTTCAGAATTTTTTGGAGTTTTTTAGAATTGGCAGGAGGAATTTTGAGATGTGTAGTAGTACAAGCTGGAAAGTTTTAGATTGTTGTGGAGAGTAATGGTGGATTCTGGTGGGAGCTCAGAAGACCAGAATTCCAATTGGACTGTGGTCAGTGACGACAAGGGCTCAAAGAATTTCAGAAAAGGAGGACTCTATTGAAATTTGAACTACAGGCCATTTGTGTAATGTTCTGGCTAAGAAGTTGTTTGCATTTTACCTGTGTCCTGAGACTTTTTGCGAAACCAATTTTAAAAGCAATAGACTTCTTAATCTGGTGGAAGAAATGTGTAGGCAGTATAACATTCAGATGGTGGCTTGGATATTGCTGGCAACTTTTATTGTGATAATCAGTAGCAAAAAGCAGAGCAAAAAGATTTGAAAAATTCAGACGTGAAATTTGGGAGTAAAACTAGGGCTAAGGAAGTTGCAGTGGTTAGACATTACTGACATTACTGCCACTAAAGAAATGCTAAAGACTTTGCCCAGAGACAATAAGAAAGATGACTTGAGGGCATCTCAGGAGTTTCCAAGGTCATACACATGTCAAGCTCAAGGTAGTATAAGGGAAAATTATCTTGAGAAAAATGGGGTATCCCATATGGGGGCCTAGGAAGTTGTTTTTTTTTTTTTTTTTTTTAACATGCATAGACACCCAGACACTCAGAGGCTGCTGCAGTCAGAGTTCCTGGAGACTTGGTTACTGCTCAAGATGGAGGCAGACCTTGGTATAAACCACATGGTGCTGGTTCTGCAGGAATGCAGGATGCTAAAGTTAGAGGGTCATGGAGACTTCTACCAAGATTTCAAAGGAAGGCCTGGGAGACCAGGCAAAGTGCAGCAGGGCTAGAGTCCCTGTGGGCACTCCCTAACAAGACAAGGTGTAGGGATTTGAGGAAGAAGTTGAAGCTGCAGTGGAGACCCCTGAAATTAAGAAATACCAGTAATGTGGGACATTGTCCTAGGAAAGCTGCAGAAATTGAGCAGAGACAAGTCAACAAAAAACCCACTTGGGCTGCAACCAAAAAGGTCAATGGAGCAGAACTTCACAAGTCCTTTGGAAAAAATATCATGATACTTTGTGTGCCAGATACCAAACACAGAACTATAGGACCTGTTTGCCCAGCTGAATTTTGGTCTTGGTTTGGTCCCATCTCTTCTTTCTATACCCCTAATTTTGCAGATGGAAATGTTTACTCTATACCATTATATATTGGATGCTTGTAAATTGCTTTTAATTTTACAGAGCTCACAATGCAAGATTACCTTCAACCTCAGAGAAGACTTTAGACTTGAACTTTGAGCAATATCAGAACTATTGAGACTATGGGGACTCTTGAGAATGAACTGAATATATTTTGCATTGTCAGATGAGTGTGAACTTTTAGGGGCCGGTGCAGAATGTTATGATTTAGATGTGATATGTCCCCAAAATCTCATGTGTGAGATAATGAAAGAAGGTTCAGAGAAGAAATGATTGAGTTGTGAAGCCTTAACCCAATCAGTGAATTAATCACCTAATAGGCATTAAGTGAGTGATAACTGAAGGCTGATTCGGGGGTGGTGGAGGAGGTAGGATATTGTGGGTATGGTTTTGGGGTATATATTTGTATCTGGTGAGTGGAGTCTCTCTCTCTGCTTACTTATCATCATGTGAACTGCTTTCTTACACCACATTCTTCTGCCATGATGTTTTGCCTCACCTTGAGCCCCGAGGAATGGAGCTGATCTTCTATGGACTAAGACCTCTGAAACCATGACCCTTCTAGTAAACTTTTCCTCCTCATACGTACGTCAGGTCCTTTTAGTTACAGCAGCAAAATAGCTGACTAAAACAAAAGTTAACTTTAATTCTCACTTGGTGTTTCCCACTGTTGTATGCAAAAGACAGCAATATTTTTCAGAGAGGCAAAAAAGAAAAAATTCTACATCCAAAGGCTAAATTACTAATATTTCTTTTGGGCAATTTCAGGATAAGAAATAAAGTAAATGTGTCTACATTCATATTCATATTTCTACCACCTTATAATGAGAAAACTAACTCAGAACCCAAGAATTCCTTTGGAAGTTGACTGTATGGATTTATTGTCTCTGAGGCAATATCAAAGCAGATTCCCAAAGTAAACATTTCTTCCCTGTGATAATAGCTGCTTTGTATCGAGAATGAATCATTGTGGCAATTAGTACACAAAATGATCACAGACTGAAGGACTACCTGGGTGAGGAGAGGTGCCATGATGCTCATTTAGCAGTACAAGGAATTCTACATCCAAGGTACTCAAGAAAATGACACTAATTGAAATGTTCCCTTCATTTACCCATGTTTTTCTGTTGTATAATTTAATGTGTTGATGAATGTTCAGCCATTAACAATAGCAAAGAAAGATGATTAGCATATGTGTTTATTAAGCCAAAGCTAATTGCTTTGGGATGAAAAACTCAGATATTTTGATATTAATATTTTCTGAGTATAGTACAAAATGAAGAAAGACATTCAGATACAGTTAAAATATTGAAGAACAACGCTGCTTCTTTCTATGATGTAAGTTTTTACAGATTAAATTTTAAAAAAGAAAGGAAATATCAGTAAATAAATTTCAGCTGAATGAAAAGAAGGTCATAACCAAACAAATCAGGAAAAGTAAAGCTGTCATATAGAGTGAAATTTGGTTAAATTTTCACAGATGGCTAATTTTCATAAATTTTCACCCATCTGTCTGAGCTCATGGATGAAGATTTGATGTGAATCAACCAAATCCTGAGCACAGGGCCATGGAGAAGTATCTGTCCTCCTTTCAACTGGCCAGTGAGAAGCAACTTGCTACATATATCAAGTTGGTTGCCTCCTCCAAGATCATTTTCAACTTCTCCCTCCCTTGGAAAAACTTATGGAGTCTAAAATATAACTAGATATAACTTCACAATTCCTAATTAGCAATTGTGAAATCCAGTCAGCTAAAGATCAATCAACCTTAAATTCTTTAATCTTTAAATTCTAAAACCTTTAATCTTTTGAAACTTAACTTGAACTAAAGGTACCTGACTTAAAAGTCCACAGCTAATGTTACAAGAATGTGTTTTCAAGGCACAGGCTTAGGTGTCCAAGATTTGTGGAAGATAATGTACATTTATCCACAAAAGGGATACATGAACTGCAAAGCAAGTGAAAGAAATGGATGATTAAAATAACAAACATAACATAGAATGCTAGTTAAAATTTTCTTAAAATCCCAAAGAGGTAATTCTTGTCAAAGTCGCCTTTGTATTTCCAAAGAAGGGGTCCTTAAGTCAAACTTTAAAATCTTTCTAGAGTTGACTTCTTGCTTGCCTTGGATTCTGTTACACATATTACACTCAAGGATGTGAACTTAGTAATCTCTTTTTCTAATGTATTCTCAATTAAACTTTGTGCTCTAATCTATTGATATCAGTTTAAATGCACATTCTTCTCAAACACTACATGGCTCTTATAGTTATTTCATCTAGTTTTCTACTTTTCATCCATAACTTATCAAAAGAAAGAACTGATAATCGTATCACATTGGTCCTTTTGCCTTATTTCACATTTTCTTCACAAAAAACTTTTAATGTCTATTGTACATATATTGTAAGCTTCATGATATCAAGATCTTTGTCATATTATTAGTATATAGAAAAGCAATTGATTTTTGTATGTTGATTTCGTAACCATTAGTTTAACATTTTTTGTTTCACTCTATGGAAAACAATAATGAATGGGTTTCTGTTATGATATAATAAATGTAAGTTAGTTTGATGATAAAATAGTTCTGGTTAAAAGACTTGATAAACAAACCATGTTTTGGAGAAAAGTAAGGGAATTTGGTTTACACAATTTTATGATTAATTATATAATTGTTTATAATATGGAAGGATAGAAAATGATAAAATTTTTGTGTTAGAGTGACATCATATTTTACAGCTATTAGAGAAAAAGAAAAAATAGAGCATATTTGATGTAATTTATCATGAAGACACTGATGGGGACTAGAAATGGTGTGGGAGGATTACTTCAAAAAAATGAGGTAAGAGGTTTCCTAATGGATTAAACACATCTACTTGATATTCTTGTATAAATTGTCAAGTTCACTTTATGCTGCCAGTCAAGTCTTAATTATTCATGTTATTATAGGAATACATCAGCACACAAAGGCAAACTTTAATGTGGTTATAGATAAAGGGATGTCTGATACATAAGCAGAGAGAGTGAAACCAGCCCTTGATAAGTTATAAAGCAGAGTTAATCGACCATTCACATAGGAAGGACAATTGGAGAAATCCTGTCTTCAGTTTTATCATTTAGATGGGGATAATCAGAAGTTGATGGACTTAGATATTCTAATGCCTACATTTTAATTCACAAAATATAATGGCACACTACTTTGTGCCAGACACAACCATTAGTGAGAAAATGGTCTACAGACTTCATTGGCATTATAGTCCAGTGAGTGAAAGAAACAATTAGGTAATTACTCAAATAATTGCTAGGATCATCAAGAGATGCTTCCGACTAATGAGTTGAGAAGAAGATATATTCATTCCAACAAGTATTTTTTAAATCTGTCTCATATATTCATTATTTAAATTTTTCACACACATAAACCAATTAATTTTCAATAAGGTCACTCTGGGTGAAGTGATTATATTAATTAAAAACAAGATGACAGTAACCAAAAGTCAAATTTATCTCAAGAACAGCTGGTAAATTAATTTTATAAGAGAACAAAAGTTTCAATGAAGTTATATGTGCTTTTTTCAACTTATTTATGGAAGCAGTGATAGACACATTATTTTTATTCTCTTTGAGTTAGATATCAATGTGGGTGTTTTGTGAAGTCTTCTTTGGATTGCTTTTTTGGTTTAATTTTAAGCAATCAAGTTTCTAAAGAAAGTGCTGAGGTCACCAGCTCATTGTGTATGCTTAAAAGATATTCTAGATTATTTACCACTTGTTATATGATTAGAACATATAAATGCAATTAGAAATTTTTTTACGATGAAGAATGGAATTAATTATTAAATTAATCGCTGGCTATAAGATAAGTCAGAATGGTATACAGAGGTTTTAATTCTCTGTGAATTATATTATAAACATAGAATATTGATGACATTTCCCAAATAAGAAGTTACTTCTGTTTTACTTGAGTATCTTTATTTAGCCTTGAAGCATAACCTAGTATATATCATCTTTAAAATAAATAATTATTCTTGATTTTCTGCCTCCTCAAGCAGTTATAGGTAAAATCAAGTTCTAGTATCTGGAGACATGAGCTTAGGAACAGTGAGGGAAACCTGCATTGTTACTTGATGGAAAATTTGATGTAAAAAGGATTTTTTCAATATTGATTTAAATTTGTTACTTCGTACTATTACTTTTAACATCAATTTATTATAGTCTTAACAATGGTCATCAAAATGTAGCAATAAAAACAGGTAGCAGCACTGTGTGGTGTTACACAGATGTGCACAGATTGTGCATCTGTGTGCTTTGTGAAATTTTCAGCACGTGTTATGCTTCAATGAATGGCTTATTTCATCTCATTTTTCACTTTTTATTTTTATTGGTGCATTATAATTATATAGAATAGGGGGATTCATTGTGCTTTTAAAAATGAGGAATCAAGAAAGTTTTAATTATATTTAAGAATATGAAGGAAAAAACTAAGAGTGAGCATATTATCAGTTGAAATCAGGTGAATAAATTGAGAGGAAATATATAAAATGTATTTACGTCCACAATAAAAATAATTAATGAATAATGTCTAAAGTTATGTGGTCTATTTTTCTATGAATTATGGTTTTAAATGTAACTATTAAAAATATAAAACTTTTTATATGTTAATAAAATCTCATAAGAGAAAAGGACTACAATGGGAAAATTATAGAGGATACAGAGGGAAAAAGCAAAACAAACAACACATCTATGAATGTGGATATTAGTAAATTCACACAAAGAAAAATTGTTATCTGATTTAATGAAAAAATAGACTATAACTTTAAGGTATCAGAGATGTTCAAATGTATTACAAGAAACTACTTTTATCAATCATTGTAGAAACATTTAAAAGCCTTGTAGTAGTCCAAATAATGGCCATATAAAGATATCAGGATTTAATTCCTAGAACCTTACATTACATTGTATTATGTTACAAAGAAAAATATTTTTGCAGATGTTTTTAAATTATGGCTCTTGGAATGAGGAGATTATGCTGAATTATCCTTGTTCATAGTAAATCAAATCATGAGTTTTCTTATAACATAAATCCAGGGCATTGATATACACAATATAGGCAGAGGAAACCTGACCATATAGCAGAGATTATATGTGTACTCACAGGTAAGGGATGCTAGCAGCTACTAGGCACTGGAAAGGTCAAGTCACAAATCTTCACCTCATTCAGCATGTCTGTGACAATATCTATGTTATGGCTTAGAGAAAATGACTCAAGATTTCTAGACACAGAATCAAGAGAGAAAAAATAATTGTTTTTAAATCCACCAAGTTTGAAGTAATTTGTCATAGAAAACCAAGAAATTCATAATAATGTGAAAGATAGGTACATTTTTTCAATGATTTATCAAAACAATTAAGAAGATTAAAAATTCTCCACATATGAATTATTTAAAAAATAGAACATATTGTCACTTTGTTTTAATTCTCTCGAACTTTGGAGCTGTTTCTGCTTTAGCTATCACTCTTGTGGGAGGAGGCAGAAGACATCAACACCATTCCATAGTCAGGTTCCCAAGATGGAAGCAGTATGGGTTGGGAAAGATTCAAAACTTAGGCAACAACAGTCAAGGCTCTCACTGACTTAGTTGATCAAAGAAGAAAAGAAATTTGAGAAGCTCTGTAGTCTGCTTTCTATTTCATTCATATAAACATACACATATTTTTTGATATCTGGACTTCATTCTAAATTTTGTAGTCAAACTGTTCTCATTTCTTTCCCAAGAGTTGAATTTCAAGTCCAACCCTAAACTCTGGTAGCCCTTTACTACCTCCTATAGAGGTTTTTAAAGATGGTGGATGCAACATTCTGGGTCAATTTCCTGGTGGAAAAATGTTGATCCTTGTTCTTTAGGTGTCAGAGCCCTAAATTGCTTGCAATTCTTAGGTCATGGTTGTTAACACTGTTCAATAATAGATTTTCCTAGTCATGAATCAATACAGATTCATGAGTGATTCCAATATTTCCATGTGAAGCAACCTGGACTTCTCATGGAAATAAGGGCTTATTATGTTAGTGAGTAAAGCAACTCTTTATTTTGCCTACTGATCTTTTGAGATGGTTTTAAAACAGACCTTCAAAATATCTAAACTCTCAGAAAATGTGACCAGTTTTCCTTCCTTTGGATACAGAGATAGTCTTATTTTAGTGACCTGCATCTTACAAGTAGAATAATGTGAAGTGACACTGTGACTTCTTAGTTATTGTCTTGAAAATCATTGTAACCTCAACTCACTCTAACTTTGAGTGGTCATGGAAAAATCTGGGTATAATTAAGCCAGATATTTTTCATGTTGAAAAATATCTTTGTAGAGGTCATATAGATAGAAATAAAATGCAGAAAGACTCCTAAGGACATCTAGTTGTTCCAGCACTCAAATTGTCTGAGTCTTTCTAGCTTAAATGTCAGAAGGGTGAGTTATCAAGCTTTTCAGTAATTCCAGTCCCCAGTTTTTAATCCATTTCAACAAATTGCAAGAAGAATAGAAATGAGCAGTTTCTTCTCAGTCCTGTCAATCATACAGAGTTGTGCAAATATTTTGTTTTGAATTTATGCCTCTTTATATATGGTTTTCTATGAACAAAGTAAATGAAACACCCATGAATAAATTCAAGTGGCCAGGTGTTTACTGCTGTTTTCCATTCAGTACATCTTTACTCTGTGCTATGGAGGAGGGGAAAGGCTTAGGCTTCCTGGGGTGTTTCAAAATCACTCAAGCAAAAATTCTTTGAAACTTACCTATAAGTTACAAAGTTATGGTTTAATGTCACTTTTTGCAACAAGAAAGATAATGAGCAACCAGTGGTCATAGAACACAAACAAGTTTTACCCCCATGATGATAGAGATTCAATATAATCTGTTTAGGTTGGCTAGTCTTCCTAAGAAACAGAAGAGTATTGAATGCAATCAGCCTCTGTGCCAGGCAGCTTAAGCACCCAGCAGTAGCGGTTTGTAGGTTAGAATGAATGAGTAATAGATATTGTCATTTTGTTCTCAAAACTTCCATTCTTTGCTGCCATAACTTCCCAATTTATGAGGCTAGTGTGTATATGTTTGGGAAACCAAGAAGAAATACTGGCTGAGGTTCATATGAGGACTCATACTAATGCAGTTTATTCATGCTCTGATTACCTGTATAAGCCTGAACCCTAAATTATTCCTTCTTTCTTCATTTGAGCAATGAATTGCTGCTCTGCCTTCCTTGATCCTGTGACTTGGTGCATCTCATAGCACTAGACTCATGATGTGGATGTTCAGCCTTAATGTCAGAATTTGGTTTTTATTTATATAGAATTGTATTCTGTTACTGAGAATGTGTCCTTGACTTAGAACCCTAGTCGTCTGCACTAAAACTCCACATAGTATTCCTATCCATACAGGAATGTCTGGTACCATTGGATATGTTGTTTACATGGCCGAAAGAGGAAACATTGCTTTAAAATCAGGGTCTGCGCAGAGTCCTCCATCACTGCAGTCCCCACTCAATCCTTGCAGTGTGATCAGTCAGTTGATATATAGCTGGATACATTTACCAAAGAGCGAGACCTGCTGCCTCCCAAATATAAAGTCCCTAAAAAAGGAATGTTCTGTTTCACAATATTAGGACATAAAGGTATGAAAACTTACAGTTCAACTTAGCATAGATATCCTTTAAAATAGAGTGAAACAGATCACCGGAATACTGAAAAAATTTTGTGGCATTTACCTCCAATTCCTATCAAATTGCCAAATTTTATCACCTCCCCCATCATACAAATTCTGCCTGTCTCTAAATCCCTCACAAATTGGCCTTGAAAAATTATCTTTTTCATTGCTAAATAAAAATTACCAGGATGATTTTAACAAAAAAATTGCATTTTAAGAAGACATCTTAATTGGAAAGAAAAATAGACTATAGAGTTAAAAATACATGGGCCACAAAATGCGTAACACAAAATCAGTAGTGGGATTCTTGTTCCCATTTGGGGGAATCTAAGAAACTTGATGAAGATAGAATCATTTTAAGTATACCTTGAAAAATAGAGTGAAAAAGTACCATCAGAAGAGCTGTATACCGACTCAAAGTAATCATGGAGAACAATTAAAATGCATATCAAATAATGTGAAAAATTATATGGTTCATGATGGAAAAGTTAGTGCTGGAAACCAGGGATTAAGACATAATTATGCCCTGGTATGTGACTTAGTGATGAAAGTTTTTACAGAACTACGTAGTGTTAAAATAAGGTTATATTCAGTGCCATTGAAGTTCCATACCAAATATCTTAGAGTGATATAGAATGACACCACACCACTTTATCTTCAGTTTCACTTTCTACGGTTTCAGTTACCCAGAGTCAACCACAGTTGAAATATCAAGTAGAATGTTACAGAAATAAATGGTCAAAAAATGCATATTGTATGCTGGTTTGCTTGGTGTAATGAAATCTTGCACTCAGCCCACTCTGTGCTGCCTGGATATGAATCATCCTTTGTCCAATGTGCCCATGCTGTGTATGTTCACCACCTGTCAATCACTGAGTAGCTACCAAAGTTACTGGATGGCCTGCCTTGGCATCATACTACTTATGCTCAAGTCACTCTCATTTTACTTAATAAAGGCCCTAAAGTACAAGAGTAGTAATGCTGGCTATTCAGTTATGCCTAAGAGAATGATGAGGTACTTTCCTTAGTGAACAGGGGAATTTTCAGTTTTAAAAGAAATTTGAATAGGCTGTGCACTGGAGGTTGCTAGGACCTACAGTGCAAAAGATACTTTGAGATAGAAGGAAAGTGACCCCATTCTCAGAATTTTTCATTACAGTGTGTTGTTATAATTGTTGTTATTGATTTTTACTTATGATTGTTGAACTCTTATTCTCCTAATTCATACGAGATACGTATGCATAGGGAAAAAAGTATACATGAGGGTTTGGTGCCATACAAAACTTGAGACAACCTCTGAGGGTCTTAGAAATTATTCCCTCCATAAAGGGGAAAGTACTAAATGGCATACATAAATGTGTGGAATTCATGAGACTGCAGATGTTTTAACCCATTATAATTTAGCTCTACCTCATCTGTAACTGAAATCTGTCTTAGTTTTGCAATCTGGAACAACATAGTGCTACTTTGTTCTCTCATAGGCTATGCCTGTTATTAATCAATAGCTTGTGAAGGTTAAAAAGTTAAAGGAATGGCAGCACAATATTTTAATAGTTTTCTCACCTTTTTTTGAACTTTATCTTGGTAAGCATATCCAGTTATTTTAATGATGTCTGTGTGACATGGATTTCTTACTTTTTATCATTTTGCTTTAGTAAGTTGTTTGTTTGTTTGTTTTGCCTTTTTTTGTTGTTTGTTTGTTTTTCTAGTGCTGAGGTTCCAGTACTGGATTTGTGCATGGTAGGCAAGTGCTCTACCACTAAGCAGCTCAGGAGAACCACTGCATTAGCAACTTCTGAATGTTCTTTAGGACTGACATTCACAAATATTTGTGGAGTTTTTTATATGAGCTCTGGACTGTGTTAAGTCTAGTACTTAAATGATGAATAGCATGTTTCCTATTAATGAACATAATCCTCCTGGGGTTGTCTTATTCAACACTGATTGCTGGTGGGTGATTATTTTCTGTGATGGTGTTTACACTACATTAATGCAAACAAGATTATGTCTGCTATTTTAGCATCTGCTTCAAATGATTGACTCATTAAACTTTTCAACAACTGATACCACCAGATCCTTAGATTATTTTCTAGGGTTTTCTGTTAATCATATCATCATCTATTACTCATGTAATCTCTTGTTTTAAAATGTATACTCAAGACTTTTAATAATATTTACTACACCTTACACAGTTTATTTTTTCCAACATTATTACTTTGCAGTATTTTCAAGGCTTGTTCTAGTAACCCAATGGTGACATATTAAATAATTTATGGTAGTATTTAATAATGGTATTATTTTGAATTTTCTGTGTCCTACTGCCCCAAATAAAGCATGAATTAAATGCTTTAATCATCAAAGAATTATTTTAAATTTTCAGAATAGGCAAAATTGTGAGATATTGAATTCCATTAAATTTCTACCTCTAATGTGAACCATGTGCACTTGGTATTACCTTGAAGTAATATTAATGTTCAAATAAGGTGCAGTCTTTGTAACAAGAATCAACAAGCAAATATATTTGTGAAATTATACTTGCTGAATAATTTTGAGAGCAAAAATATATATTCTGCATAATTCATGAGCTTTAAGACCATTAAAAGTTAGAAGTTTTTAACTGTAGTCTCCCTAGTGTGCTCAATGTGTAATCCTTGTCATTTGAAAAGAAAATAAAACTTAAAAATTCGTCATTCTGAATCTTTTTTAATTTCCAAAGGCTAATGTGTTTTTTCTTTGTTTGGAACTTTCTAATGATTGTTCCTGAATTTTTCCAGCAATTGCCAAATTGGTATTTCCCCCCCATGTTTTCTCTATCTAAAGACTTTTACAAATTAAGAAATTTAGGTGCTAAACAGTATCTAATAACTTGATTTCATAGCCATCCTTACACCTTCTGAGTGAGAGAAAATGCTTATAACGACAAAAATGTAAAGCTTGAAGACGATGGAAGCTTGCCTTTGGGTGTGCTGAGAAGATGTGCCAAACAAAACCGTTCAACTGATTGAAGATCTTTCAAAAAAACAGGGTTAGTTGGTTGAAGAACATATGGGACCAGCTTTGTCACGATCCTGTCTGCCATTGCCTTCCACAAACAAGTTCACATTATTCAGGTTGCCTGCTTAACTGCATTTCCTAATCATAAAGTTTGACTTCGAGTTATTTGTACATCTTTATGTTGGGTTGTTTTTGTTTCTATGATTTGAGCAGTTAAGACATTTTGTTTGCAGGTATTAAATGAACTGGGTACTTGCTGGTATTAAATCTTTCCCATTTCCAATCAAAGAAAATGAGATTATTTCACTTATTAAAGGTTATTTTCACTGCATGTAGTATCCTATGTTATCAATAATTTTTCTTCAGTTATTTAAAGACAAAATTTTACTTTTTGTTGATTCTCTTTTTATCATTGATTATCATTGATTATTCAACTTTCCATGGCACTTTTTCACATTTTCCATCCTGTTTTTTCATATTTTTGTTGCTACCTTTGCAAAATTTCAGTCTAGATATATTTTCTCATTTATCCTCCAGTGTAAAAATAATCCTTAGTATGTCTTTAATACTATCCCTTATTTTTAATATTGTTACTAGATTTGTTAGGTTTAGAATTTTTCTTTGGTTCTTTGGTATAGATCCAGTTATTAACCATAAGTCTCTTGTTTCTCTTGATTATGTTAAATATTGTTTTTTTAAGTCTGTATAACTAACTGTATGATGGAAAAGTATCTATTATATTAATTTAAATTAAGATAGCTCCAAAAGGGCATATTAAGACTAACTAATTTTGGATTATGGAAATTGTACTGATTATCTTAAATTTAATGTGAAACTGAAATATGTACATGTATTATGAACATATTTAGGCAAAAATCATTAGTACTTCATTTTAATGGAAAGGATTATATGACATCATTATGAAAAATGACTTGTCTAAACTCGTATAGGTTCAAATAAGAATGATATTTTAATTTATAATTCCAAATCTTTGTATATACATATATATGTGTATATATACATATATACATTTCAATAATAGAAATTTAAAGGCTATAGGATGAAAATGGAAGAATAATAATTTCTATGTGGACATTTTGAATTTGAAATGGCTCAGCATGAAAAAGGTAAAGTGCAAAACAAGTAAAATCATTCTAGATCGATATGCTCAACAAGTTGCTGAGACTCAGAATTTTGAATAAGTGCTTAAGAAACAGAACACATATGGAACTTTACTTATAAAGTGCTCTTTTGGGAAATATAACCACATCCATGACTGCTCCAGTGAATTTTAAATAATAATTGCTGAGATACGCGTATACCTATATATGTGGGTGTGCATGTATATATATGTTTGTGCCTCTGTGTATGAACTTATTATTTGTTGGACAGTATTCTAAATACTTTTGCTGTTTTGACTGTAAGGCAAGCATGACATTCATTAACGTTCTATTATGGATGGGTAAACAGAGTGGTTCGTAAACTTGTTCAAGGCACCAAGACGATAAGGTAAATGAATGATAAAATGGGCATTTAAAGGCAGGGAGTCTAGGTACCTGTTAAGAACTCACACTTTTAACCACTGTGCTATATAAAGTCATACATGTAGAAGACTCCATATAGATGGGGGAAAAACACACCATGGCAGGGAATCCAGGATTTAATGTGGCAATAAAGAACTAGATAAAACACTTTTCTATGAGAATTTAGTGCAGCACATGTTAAATGAAAATAAAAAAGTCTTAAAATAGTAGGTGTTAAAATTACAAGGCTACATATTGAACCAATAGATCCCAGAGTGTTAATAAACCCATGGGGAGAAAACTGTTATATTTATAGGATTAACAAGGATTAGTTTAGCAGCTAAGAAAATGAGACAGCATACCCAAATGTTTGAATAAGTAGATGAAGTTAAATGCAAAAATAATCAGTAAAAATAACATCCATGCATTGAAAACATATTCAAGGGCAAGTTTATGCATCACCACACAAAACAAGGCATTTCCATAATGTAAGTATAGGAGAAACATTTAAACAATATAATAGGGACATCCATAAATCTAGAATTTCTTTTTAACTTATTTTAAAATTATTTTTATTATAAGTGAAAAATAAAATATGATGCTCAAAATGTTAATGTAATACATTTACATTGCTAAGCTTCAGGGCCCAAAATATTTCAAAAGTCATATAAATTTCATTTGCTTTTAGTTTTGCAAAAATTACAGTCCTAATTTATAATATTTAATGTTTTAAGGAGCAAGATAGTTTTAAAATATATATTTTAGTTTGTAAGAGATTAAATAGCTAAAGTAGATCTATGAAAGGATACTGAGGATTTCCCGTTGATATTTTATATAGTCTATCAATTTTCTGAAGTTTATTAGGAAACTCAGACCCTGATTTAAAATTCTTGTTTAAAAATGCTAACATTTGATTCATTATGGTGTTGGCATCAGTTGATTGTCTTTTCTTATTCAAACTGTTATTTTTTTTGTTTCTTTTTTATGAAAGATGAAGGTTGTGGTTTTTTCCTCCCTTAATTGTATCTGGTCTATCATGTTATGACACCCTGGGTTTTATTTGAATATTTCATTTTAGCAGACAGTTACCTCATTTAGGTTTAGCATGTGATTCTGAGTAGTTTCTGGGCTTTAGTTCTGAGGGCCACTTAATTTCCAGGCCCTTTGCTGTGATATTAGGTCCACTGGTTGACCTAGGGCCACTGGGGACAGGAGTTTCCTGGGCTGAGTCATATAGCACATCCACATTCACATCTCTAGGTGGAAAATAGTAATCGAGGCACCTTCCTGAAGGTGCTTCCCCCAGTAGTCCTGGAGGAATCTCTGCCTGGGAGAAAGTAAATGCATAATGGTGGGACAGAGACTTTCTAGACCAGTTTCACTGTACCTGGGTCTCTTCTCCCTTCTCTTCCTAAATGCATTAGTATCTCTCAGTCTCAAAGGAGAGTCTCAGATACAGAAGAGAGGGAGGCTACTCCCCCTAGCTGTGCAAGACTTTCAATTAATGCCCTGTGGCATGGCGTCAGGCTAGCTCCCCTCAAGTTATCAAAGACCCTCCAATTTTGATCCTGGAGATGAACTAATTGAATGGAGTAAAAACACTGGGTCTGGGTTGCCTTCCTACGCTGGGGAGAGGGTGGTGGGCAGAACAGAAGATGCTCTGGCTGTTTTGTTTTTCTTGTGATGAATTTTCAAACTAGTCTTTTACCTTTTAGTGTTTCTGATTGCTCCTTTAGTTGTCTTGAATTTTCAAGGTTAATGAAATTGCTTATGGAGAGACAGGAAAACAAATTTTCAACAATCTTGTCTTGGCTGGAAGTCATTGCTAATTTAAATCATGTATGTTTACAACACCTTACGATAGGCAAGGATGTCTTACAAGACTGAACAAAGCACAAAGTTAACTGATATATTGATTAATTGAACATAATTAAAATGAAGAACTTCTGTTGCTCATAGACACAAAAACAAGGAAATTACAGACAGAAAAATATTCATGATAACTGATAGAGAGTACAAACGAAGATTCTCTCATTGATCAAATTCCACTTAAACTCACCTGAACTCCTTTTCGACAAGGCCTGAGTTTTGCCCTTCTGTTGGTCTCTGCATTGTTCAATGTTAGGAAGAATCCTGCTGAGTCAGTTTAATCAGAACACTCACCCTCCACATCTAATCACCTTCAACATGTAATCTGATTTCTCACATCAACCATCCCCTGAGTGACTTCTGTTCACTCTGACCTAGAGCAAGCATGTACTCTGTTGGTCTATTTAGCCAGAATCTCTTTCTGTTGATGTTTCTTTCTAGTAATTTTCCTTCTACTTTCCTCTGGTCTGCTCCTGGGCTGTACATTCTGGCTTACCTCAGGTACATTCAGAGTTGAATTCATTCTCTCTCCCCTAATACAAAATCTCTTTGCAATGGTCTCTGTACCCATTACAATAATTCTACCCTTGAATAATCTGCCTTAAAATTTTTAATAAGTGTAATGACTGTTTTTTTTTTTTTCTTTTAGCTGTATATATCTGACAAAGAACTGAAATCCAGGCAAAAATGAATAAAAACTTTTACCAAAGAACATAATCAAATAGATAATAAGTATAAGAACATTTGTTTTTATCATCAGATATCATGGATATGCAAATGAAAGTAACTATGAGCTACAAATTAAAATGCAAAGGAGTAGAAAAAACTTTAATAACTGAAATTATCAGTCTGATGGAAAATAGACAAATCATCAACAATTAAATAATATTGATATATGCAACAATTAAATGATGTCCAAAAACATTATGTACAAAGAATATGACACAATTTTTTGTTAAATTAACAAAACAAATTAACATAATCTAGGATGATAGAAATCAGAAGAGTAGTGACTTCTGGTTAGTAGACATTGGCCAAAAAGTGGAATAATGAAGCCTCCTTATGTCTTGGAAACTTCAGTGTTCTATGATAATTTTTGCCCAGAAATACAATAAATACACGTATAAATTTAAATACAAACCATGTGAATACATATGTTGAATTTGTATTCAGTTATATCTAATTGATACATTTATAATGTATGGACTATCATGTATGTAACTGCAATTTTGTAAAATTTTTAAAATACTTAACTTTGTCAACTTTGTTTTGAAATGATTGGATTGCTATTTGCTTTTTTTGCCAATTGCAATTTATATTTTTCAAATAATTTGTGTTGTTAGAGATTCGCACCAAGATATCTTGTATGGATAATAGCAATGCTCTGGTAATTTCATAAGGCTATCACCAGGTCAATGTAGATAATTAAAATGTCATTTATGTTGTAAAAACTGAAAAATACTTTGTATTCATCAGAGATATTAACTATATTTTTCTAGTATTTGAGTATAGATTTAGTAAAGTAGGAAATTTAACTGCAGACAAATCATGTTGTTATCTTACCTAATACCTGCCAATCATTCTTAATCCCAAGGTACCTCTGTACATATTTGACTATACAAATACTACTAAATACTTTTTTTGTTTGTTTGTTTGCTTGGTTGTTTTTGTTCGGGGGGACTAGGAATTGAACCCAGGAGCTCTTAACAACTAAGTCATATCCCAAGCCTTTTTTATTATGAGACAGAGTCTTATTATATTGTTTAGGACTTTGCTAAATTGCTGAGGCTGGCTTTGAACTTGCAATCTTCCTGCCTTGGCCTCCTTGAGCGACTGGGATCACAGGCAAGTGCTACTGCCTCAGGGTAATACTATTAAATACTTGAATGCAATTTTAAATTATGTACAATTTAAAGTAGCATATATTACTAGAGGAAAAAAAGCACACATGCTAATAAATCAGTATGATTTGTTTAAATGAAAATCTGAGTAGAAGATACAGAAAATTACATACTTCAAACTATATGCCAGTATAAATATGCATGTATTAAATTTTACTAATATCATAATAAAATTAGCATCAATATTACAATATATTTAACTGAAATTTTTAAAGTCATTTTGAACTATTTACCTTCCAATAAGTTGATCTGAAGGGAGTAGAAAAAAACAGGGAGATATTAATAGATAAGCAGTCTTTTCATCCTATCATAACAACATAAATAATGTCAGTGTTAATTAAATTATTTTCTTTCTTCCTTCCTTCCTTTCTTCTTTCATTCCTTCCTTCCTTTCTTCCTTTCTTCCATATGTTTTTCTGCTCATATACAAAGTAGCATATATAAATTTATATATTTCTTCGATGTTTCTATATTTTTCCATTCTTATTGGTATGGACTGGATTTTGTTCAATCATGTCATGTAAATAGAAGAGAAAGAGAAATATTACTGGATATTGTTTGGTTTATTAATAAGAGTTAATATCATACTAAGAAATATTATAATACCAGACTATATCTAAACTTGAATTATCCCACAAAACTGGTAGATTTTCTTTGAATAGTGCACCTATAATTTTGATGTAAGAATTGTGAGTAGGTAGGGGTATACATTACTATAATTTTAAAATTATTTTTCTTTAGTCATATATTTTGATAAACCTAAGGGAAAGACTTATTCATTTTTCATAACCCTAATCAGTTACCAATTGAAATGATTTTTGTCACTCTTCTAAAGGTTATTTAATAAAGGAAAAACACAAATGAATTAAATCTGTACTACCACTATGTGTACTTTATGTATATATATATATGGATATAAGCACTATAGATATACATTCAAATGTGTATATATACACATACATTAATAAATATAAGAACATTTATTATTAAGATTCTGCTCCATTGTTATGGAGTCTGGGAGGTTCAGAGGTATACTGTTGGCAAGATAGAGACTCAGGGGGAGAGCCTAAGGTGCAATTTCATTTAATAATATGAATAACCATATAATAATTCTTTATTCTTTCTTAATTAGCATAATGATTTTGCATATTCATGGAGTTCAGTGTGATATTTCAACTCATATATACAATATGTAATAAATCAATATAATTAGCATATATATCACATCACAAGTATTATTTCTTTCTATTAGGAGCATTCAGAATCTCTACTCTAGCAACTTTAAAATATACAGTAAATTACTGTTAACCGAAGTGTCCCTTCTGTGCTATAGATCACCTGAACACAATTTTTGTACCTATAACCTAACATTCTCTTCCTCACTCCACCACCTTTCTCTGATTCTACAACTCTATTCTCCACTTTCATGAGATCAAATTCTTTTGTTTTCATAAGAATGAGAACATGCAGTATTGGTCTTCATGCATGACTTATTTCACTTAACACGAAGTCTTCTAGTTTGATTCATGTTGTTGCAAATAAGAATATTTTATTCTTTTATTTTTTATGACTAAAAAACATTCTACTCTGTGTGTGTATGTGTGTGTGTGTGTGCGTGCGTGCGTGCGTGCGTGTGTGTGTGAAACATTCTTGCTTCCGTGCATCCATCAGAGTACACTGTAGTTTATTCCCTATCTTAGCTATGCTGAATTGCTAGAATAAACACTGGAGTGCAGTTGTCTCTTCAGCATACTGTTGTGGATCCTTTGAGTAATACCTAGTAGTGCATTTGCTGGATCACATAGTTTTTCATCAAACTTGTATTTTGATAAGTCAGGATAAGTCATCCAGGATGAATGACTAACAGATAATATTACGGTTATTGAAAAGCAGTAGAAAACATTCTTGAATTCCCCATTAGTAAGATTACCTATAGAAATTTAAAAAATCGTTCTTCCAAAGTGTTAGTTTTATCTTCATTTGGTATCATTATTATAATTTAACTTGTCCATTGTTAATATTTTCTGAGCTTTAAACTGAGGTATCTTCAGTGATTTTAATTTAATTAAATAAATATTATTTAGTGCTCAAGTATGGTTTAACTTTACCTTTGTGTTTTTTTACACTTTGATACTTTGCTTTTCTATGAGTCATAAAATGTTTCCCAAACCCTCCTGCTCATTAATACATGAAATACTTTATGGTAATTAATTTTCTCTTTGACAGGTTAGCTCAGTGATGCATTTCCAATATATTAATTACCATTATGATGAAGTTTGCTGTAAAGGTTGAAAAGAGTTACTCCCCACTGGACAAATTAAATCAAGTGAGAAATAAATGTCCAATCTAGGTTGTTATTTCTTAGATTTATAAAAACATGATTACAAACTGTAGAAGTCTTGTCATCTAATCTCATGCCAGATATCAATAATTTGGTATAAATGTTGAACTTACATTTTAATATTCTTTCCTTATTTGTAATGGATCTGTCTACATATGATGTCAGAAGCTATGCATGTTTCTACAATCATTAATTATACTATTTGTCTTTAGGTTTGGAACTTTTCCCTTTCAAAAAATGAAAAATACATTTATAAAAAAATTCATTCTTGATAAAATTTTCTAGCTTATTCGCATTTAAATTTTGAATGCAGATGGAATGTATGTTCATGTAATGGATGTAGTCAGGTATTGCTTTTTCCTTTCACTTTTTTTTTTTTTTTATTTGTTAAAATTGGACCCAAGTCTTCACCCACTGTAGGCAAGCACTCCACCTCTGGGTTACACTCTTCAGGCCACATTTTATTTTATTTTGAACCAGAGGCTTACTAACTTTCCCAGTCTGGCTCTGAACTTAGCCGTCCTCCTGCCTCAGCCTCCTCCACAGTTGAGTTAACAAGCATGTGCCATATCATCTGGCTGCTTTTCTCTTATTTGCCATAGAGAGTATGGGTCGTCTTTATCCACCCCTCCCCATTTGGAATCCTATTTTATTATGTAATAAATTGTCATGCATTCCTGAGTCTTGTTTGGATTTCTTTCTACTTCGATTTGTCATTCTTTTTCTGCAAATGTGCAACATGTTAAATATTGTGTGAATAGATAATAAAGAAATTGTCACTGTCATATTGAGGTATTTGTCCAGATTTCCCAACTTTTTCATTGTCTAGATGAATTGTAGCCATATACTTCTCAACCTTAGAAGATCCAATAATAGTTTTAATTAAAGTCTTTCTGAATTTATAGCTTAATCTAGAAAGATCAAATTTTTATAGCATTGAGTTTTCCAGTCCCAAACAATATCGTTTTCCTTTCAAGCATCTTTAAATCCTGAAATAGGGGTTTATAATTGTTCAAACACCGATCCTAAACATTTTGTTATTTTATATTTATCTCTAGTCATTTTTATTGCCTTCTGAGTCTTATTTTCTGAAATATTAGGTTTTTATATTAAGACCTGCGATTATGAAGCATTAAAAACGTAGTCAAATTTAGTAGGGATTTGTGAGTAAAATAACCAAATCCTGAAAGCTGCTTTTAACTTTTTTCCTTACATATTTTAGCTGACTCTGATGTTTTAAGAATTTTTCAGACCTCAGAAATCTTAAGTCCCCCAAAAGCCTTCAAACTGGAATTACGACTTCGCTCCAATTAAATAATAATTCTCATGGATGCTGTTTGTGAAGTAACTTTCTTAATGACACTGAGTAATGCTGATTAAATGATATATTACTTTATTTTTTTGTATTTGTTTGTTTTGATACTTATATTATTTTTAAGCAGTTTAGAGAAAGCAGCAGATAATCTCTGAGCTTGCAGCACTGAGTGCAAATTTTATGAAACTCAGTTTTTGTCCTTTCAGAATTATTCCTGGATTCACACACACTGCAGTCAGTTCCCAAGCTTTAACGAAACTTGCAGAAATGGTATTAAAATGCTTAGTCCCTGATGATCACAGTGCTGAAGGTTACTGATCTTAAGTGTAATGCTGCACTAAAAACCAACACACTCATAGAAACAAGTTCCGAGACTTTCTTTGCAATCTGAAGACGATTTGGTTCAATAGGCTGAATAAGGCTTCTTTTCCTTCCCAAAATGTCCACATCTTCCTCTCTAGCCTTGTGAATGTTTTTTTATATATGTGAATAACTTAAACTCTTTAGGTGGGTTATCTGCCATTATTCTGGATTATTGGGGTCTGCCCAGTTTCATAGCTACAGACTTTTTGGGAGGAACACAGAGGAGTCAGGCAGAAGAGAAGGGATTATAATGGTGGAAGCAAAATTGGAATGATGCACTTGGATGATGGAAGAGAAGGACAGAAGCAAAGATATACGGGAGTGGGGGGCTTCCAGAAGGGGGTAAAGGCAAGGCGAAAAACTCCACAGAGCTCCAGAAAGAGCCAGTCTGACATCGGCTTGACTTTAGCTCCAAAAAAATCTCATTTCAAACTCTGGCCTCTGAAGTTTAGAATAGGTTTGTTCTGTTTTAGCTCTGAAGTTTCTAACAGTTTGTTAACAGTAATAGTACAAAACTAATACAGGTGGATTAAAAAAAATAGTGTCTGATCAAGTGGGAGTGGAATAAATGTTGTTACACGTGTTGATTCCAGAATGTACAAAACGACCGCTGCACTAAAACTGCAATCTGAACCACCAGTGTGAGGTGCGGCCACCTATTCTAAACGCTCCATTTCCAGATACACACAGCCCTCTACTGTTAAATTCTACACTTTCATTTCCTAGAGAATTCACTCAAGCTTGCAGAAATTCCCTTGAAACACTCTGCTGTGTCAGATTATTCCACCCAACTCTTCACAAGTTTAAGAACTCCCAGAAAGGAGTAAATATAAGTGAGGGACTATAAGGAACTCCAGTCAGGTACATTCATGCAAATGAAAGATTTCCTCACTGGTAATTACTTAAACATTAAAAATAGCTGAAGGAGAAAAAATATCAACAAAAATTATTTAAAAATGTGCCTACATGAACCTCATGAAGACATAATTTCAGGTTTGCATTAGCAACGCTATTACATTTTTATAATTTGTATGAACTATTTTACTGGAAATGGTTTTTCTATGTGATTTAAAATATGGGTCAAGAATCAAACATTTAAAATCTGATTACTCATCTGACTCAGTTACATTTATTGGAAACAAAATCAATATCCTACTCTATTACAATACTGTGATGTTATGTTTTTATCATAAAACACACAATGAACTCTCCAATACATGCTGACCCATGCAAGAGACTGATTATTATCACTTAATATGGTATCTCTTTGAGTTTATCTCTGAAACTTTTCTTCTGTTTTATAAACAATTTCTTTAGTTTGTATTTATTATTTCCTTTATTTTATTTTTTTTGTGTGATAAGCCTTTATTGTTGTTTTTTTTTTTTAATTTATTTTTTTTATTTTTTTACGTTTACATAGGGTAATGATGCTTATTATATTTTTCCCCTCCCCCCCACCCCTCCCACCCCTCTTTTCCCTCTACACAGTCCTTCTTTCCTTCATTCTTACCGCTCTCCTTAGCCTAACTCTAAACCTAACCCTAAACCTAATGCTAGCCCGTCCCACTCCCCATTATATGTCCTCACCCGCTTATCAGCGAGATCATTCGTCCTTTAGTTTTTTGAGATTGGCTTATCTCACTTAGCATGATATTCTCCAATTTCGACCATTTGCCTACAAATGCCATAATTTTATCATTCTTCATTGCGGAGTAATATTCCATTGTATAAATATGCCACAGTTTCTTTATCCATTCATCAACTGAAGGGCATCTAGGTTGGTTCCACAATCTGGCTATGGTGAATTGAGCAGCAATGAACATTGATGTGGCTGTATCTCTGTAGTATGCTGATTTTAAGTCCTTTGGGTATAGGCCAAGGAGTGGGATAGCTGGGTCAAATGGTGTTTCCATTCCAAGCTTTCTGAGGAATCTCCACACTGCTTTCCAGAGTGGCTGCACTAATTTGCAACCCCACCAGCAATGTATGAGTGTTCCTTTTTCACCACATCCTCGCCAACACCTATTGTTGCTTGTATTCTTGATAATCGCCATTCTAATTGGGGTGAGATGAAATCTTAGGGTAGTTTTGATTCGCATTTCCCTTATTACTAGGGATGTTGAACATTTTTTCATATATCTGGTGATTACTTGTACATCTTCTTCTGTGAAGTGTCTGTTCATTTCCTTAGCCCATTTGTTGATTGGATTATTTGTATTCTTCGTGTAGAGTTTTTTGAGTTCTTTATAGATTCTGGAAATTAGCGCTCTATCTGAGGTATGGTTGGCAAAGATATTCTCCCACTCTGTAGGCTCTCTCTTCACATTTCTGATAGTTTCCTTTGCTGAGAGAAAGCTTTTTAGTTTGAATCTATCCCAGTTGTTGATTCTTGCTTTTATTTCTTGTGCTATGGGAGTCCTGTTAAGGAAATCTGATCCTGAGCCAACAAGTTGAAGATTTGGACCTACTTTTTCTTCTATAAGATGCAGGGTCTCTGGTCTGATTCCGAGGTCCTTGATCCATTTTGAGTTGAGTTTTGTGTAGGGTGAGAGATAGGGGTTTAATTTCATTCTATTGCATATAGTTTTCCAGTTTTCCCAGCACCATTTGTTGAAGAGGCTATCTTTTCTCCATTGCATATTGTTGGAACCTTTGTCTAGTATGAGAAAATTGTATTTATTTGGGTTTGTGTCCATGTCCTCTATTCTGTACCATTGATCTACCTGTCTATTTTGGTACCAATACCATGCCGTTTTTCTTACTATTGCTTTGTAGTAGAGTTGAAGATCTAGTATTGCAATACCCCCTGCTTCGCTCTTGCTACTGAGGATTGCTTTAGCTATTCTAAAGTTAAGAATCACATGATTATTTCAATAGATGCAGAAAAAGCATTTGATAAAATACAGAACCCCTTCATGCTCAAAACACTAGAAAAAATTGGGGTAGTGGGAACATTCCTAAACATTATAAAGGCCATCTACGCTAAGCCCATGGCTAATATCATTCTAAATGGTGAAAAACTGAAAGCGTTCCCCCTAAAAACTGGAACAAGGCAGGGATGCCCTCTTTCACCGCTTCTATTCAACATCGTCCTTGAGACTCTAGCCAGAGCAATCAGACAAACCAAAGAAATTAAAGGGATACGAATAGGCAAAGAAGAACTCAAACTATCCCTGTTCGCTGATGACATGATTATATATTTAGAGGAACCTGGAAATTCCACCAGAAAACTTTTAGAACTCATAAGTGAATTCAGTAAAGTAGCAGGTTACAAGATCAATGCTCATAAATCCAATGCATTTTTATACATAAGTGATGAATCTTCAGAAAGAGAAATTAGGAAAACTACCCCATTCACAATAGCATCGAAAAAAATAAAATACTTGGGAATCAATCTCACAAAAGAGGTGAAAGACCTCTACAGTGAGAACTACAGAACACTAAAGAAAGAAATTCAAGAAAACCTTAGAAGATGGAAAGATCTCCCATGTTCCTGGATAGGCAGAATTAATATCGTCAAAATGGCTATACTACCTAAAGTGCTATACAGATTCAATGCAATTCCAATTAAAATCCCAATGATGTGCCTTGCAGAAATAGAGCAAGCAATTATGAAATTCATCTGGAAGAATAAAAATCCTTTATTTTTTTTAGAATTTATCTTATTTGTCTGTTTTCCTATGTATTATTATATTTTACTGAATATTTAATCTGAACAGAATGGGAACAGAATTTTATGAATATTTTTAGATAATTTTCAATGAAAAGTTATAAAAAGTACATGCATACTTAATTCCTAATTAAAATAATATTACAGTGATAATGTTATTCACCTATTATAAAATTTTAGCATTAAAGCATATATTAATTTTTCATGACCATTAAGTGGCTAATAATGATGATTATAACAATTCAAGAGTTGCATAAAGGCCACATAGAAAAAATGCATTTAAATCAATAATTAGTACATTTTCTTTGTGCTTTTTTCAAACATAGCCATGAATTATTTCCTTTATCTGCTTTGAAGTACTTTCTCAGTGTGATATTCTGCTCCTATGAAAAGAGTTGACTTTTTGTTTGTTTGTTTTTTGTTTGTTTGTTTGTTTGTTTTTTTAATTAACCATCAGACCTGTGCTTGACCTTGTGACTTGCTTTGGCTACTCAACACAATGAAGCAATGGCTTGAAAAACTTTGTTTGTTTGGGACTTGTTTTATTTTCCTACTTTGAGATAAATAGACATATCAAAAGAACCATTCAGAACTTCTCATGGTGAGTTCAAACATCTGTGTGTACGTGTGTGTGTGTGTGTGTGTGTGTGTGTCTGTGTGTGTGTGAGCTCAAGTTATCGATCCATGGAAACCTGAGAAATACAAATGACAATTTTAAGTCATTAAACTGAACATGAGTTTTTATTATGCAAAATATAGACACATTTTTTCCTCACTGTTATGGACTACTCATTCTAAAAAGCTACCTCCTTCATTATACTCAAATATCTGGTAAAATATAGTAGTGCATATATTTCTAAAACCGTGATTGAACACTAAAAAGACCTGAACAAAATTCACAAGAAAAAAGAGTCTGAACAGTAAGGGAATAGCAAAATCAGTCCAGTGAGGAATTCCTGTATTTAAGTTATTATAAAATAAACTTATCATAATTAAAAATAAAGGAGAAAATTTAAAAAGTAAAAATAATCAGCCATGCCACAGATATTTGGGAAAAAAGAAATAAAGCAGAATTTTATATGAAAAAAATATTGAATATAAAAATCATTAAAAATGAAAGTAACGAATATTCAAATCTTCATACCCAGAAATAACACACTAGACACAGTTGAAGAGAAATTTCATGACTGAAGATAAAACATAGTAAATTGACTGAAATAGTTAAGAGATACAAAAAATTAAATTATTCAATTAAACAGAAGAGGTATGAAGTGAAAAATAGTAAGATACATATGAAAGAAGTTCTTTAATGAACAGGAAGAATAGAAGAGCTTAAGTAGTCAAGTCAGCAATTGCTAAGATTCAGAAGTGATAAAAGACATGATTCCTGAGATCAGAGAAGGTCATCAAATTTGAAAAATAATTAATAAAAATTAGCCTGTACTTGGCATAAATATTCAAATACAAAACATAAAATTTGACATAAGGGAAATCCAGATTATTTGCAAATAAATTAGTGTAATGTAGGATAGGATATCTAAACAAGATGATTTAAGATAGGTAACTGGGTATTTTCAAAACACTAAGAATTGTAAACTTTCATAGTATTAAAATTATGCACATAGATAAATCCATTTTTTTAATTTTAAGTTAAATATAAGATATTTCAAAGAAATACTAAAAAATTCTTCTGAAACCTCATCTCTAAAGAAATTTTTAATTAATATATTCAAAGAAATAACAAGTTTAGAAGGAAAGTTCAAGATGCAAGCATAATAAAGGACATAGAATATAGAATATAGAATAAACAGTTCACTCTAAAGATTGATATGCAAAGATATTAATATAAAAATCTGAATTTTTGTAGTAAAAGCATAAAACTTAATGAACAAAGAAAGCATAGAAGATGAGAGGGACTTCTGAGACTCAAGGACCTGAGAGTCCTGTATAGATTAGGATAATAAGTATAAAAATTTTAAGTCCAATATTACAAATAATGCAGAGCATGTTAAAAGTAACAATGTATCTAAAAATGAAGATAGAAAATAAAATCTCAGTAAAAAAAGGAAAGAAAATAGGAAATCATTATTTTAGAAATTAAAGGAAAAGAGTATTTTGAGAGAAAAAATAGAAACAGAGTTAAAAAAAAGAAATAGAAAAGGTTTGATGTATACAAATTTTCAGTTAACCAGAAACATATTATTACAAATATCTATGAAAACAGTAAACTTTTCAAAATACATGGAGAAAAAAATGACAGAACAAGGAAAATTGATAGGAGATGTTAATATATATTTCTCAGAAAACTATCAATAGATAAGCACATAAAAGTTAATAAGATTTAGCTTTAAAAATACAAGTTGTATGTGTAAATGTCAGGGTGTTTCAACCTTCTATTCCTAGGATATGCTTTGAAAACACAAATCTAATGAATGTATTCACGAAACAAAGCTTATCAATGTGAGATACAATATCCATAAAACCCCAAAAGAAAAAATGCAAAGCAGATCATTCAATATACCATAAAATCCTGTCTCAATAAGTTTTCAATTATTTGTTTCTTATAAATTATGCCATGTACCTATTCAGCAATATACTGTACACCAAAGAACAACAACCGCAAGAACAACAGCAATAACACCAAAGTTATATTAAAGCAGCTGATATTTTAAAATATAACAAAATAATGCTTTGGTGTATAATAAGATATTTTACATTAATTAGAAGATTTTACAGTTAAATATAGTATTATTTAATAATAGTCATTGTTTAATATATTTAATAATGTCATCCTGATGCTTAATATCCAAACATACATACACAGAAAAATACTATTTTAAATTATTAACTAGTGACAAAGAAAGAAAAAATTATATCTCAAAAGAGAAGGAAAATAATACTAGGATAATTCCTAGGAAGGCAAGGAGGGATATACTAAACATGAAAATAGATATTAATGAACAACTAAAGAAAATTAGACAAGATTGATAAACTCAAATGTTGTTTCTGAGATCTGAAACTGATTAAGTAAAAATAAAGAAGGACTAGATTAACAATATTAGGAACAATCTTTTTAATGATAAATATTTTAATGTAATTATATACTTTACATAATTACAAACTATACACAGTATATAAACTTTAAAAAAGTGAGCAGAGTAATTTTTTAAAAAAAATTTTCTCAGAATAAAACACCAGAATAAAATTATGTTAGCTATAGGTTTACTAATCTTTCAAGGGAAGAGAAGTATTAAGCAAACTACTTTGAGTATGATAAAAAGCATGTTTATTTATTACACGTATACATATTTGTGTTACTTATATATACTCATATATATTTTGTTTTGTAGACATGAAATATTTTATGTTGTTACAAGTTTGTAAAATGTACCTGACTACAATTTTATTACTGTTCATAAAGAAATATGAACATAAAATCTACTGCTATGTGAACAAATTTTGGTAAAGCAACAATGATAGAATTATATAAAATGATAGAGATTAGTGAATTACCTTTTCAATAACATGAACAATTTTTAAAGCATATAAGTAGTCTTTCAAGGGACAAAGCAAATTCCCAAAGACTACTTGTAGCATGATTATTGGGAGTGGCAAATGAATTATGGTCCTTGAACTGCCCAGAGACAGAGGGATACCTGCCTTAGGAATTTTTTGATGCAAAGGCTCCAATCAAAGATTGCCCAGTTGCTATGGTGGCATCCTGTTCAAAAGGGGTTTCTGTGCCAGCCACAAAGCCTTTCAGTTCTTGATCTCAAGTTCAACCACCAGCTGTCCCCAGGGTAGAGAGTTATGGACACAAGCTGATAATTATAACTAGGCTGCAATAAAGTTTGTCCTTCACTTTGAGTGCTTTGAAGAAATTTTCTCACAATAAATCCTTTTAATGATATAGCCTATGTAATAAACGTACTGAGCTGACTCATCCTCATTGCACACCATCTGAGTGTGGTGC
The DNA here is from genome assembly GCF_902686445.1 of Sciurus carolinensis. Taxonomy (NCBI): domain Eukaryota; kingdom Metazoa; phylum Chordata; class Mammalia; order Rodentia; family Sciuridae; genus Sciurus; species Sciurus carolinensis. The sequence goes on from NC_062224.1 coordinate 98,101,580, forward strand.
CCACCAGGTCCTAGCTTTTTCTCTGTATCTGTTTCTTCCCATCCCCCACTGCCTTTCATCTAAGTGTCCTGAATTAACTGTCATGCAGGTCATGACATGGCATTCTTTAACATATTTTGATAACAACTAAAATAAGATTATGTTGTATAAAGCAGTATGCAAAGATAGAGCAAAATTAAATAAAAAAAACTTTTCACACCAATTTAAGGGATTAAGTCATGCTTTTGAAAGGCAGATAGAGCCATTAAAAATTTCTAGGTTAAGTCAGGTTGGTAGTGAACACCTTAATCCCAGTGACTCAGGAGGGTGAGACAGGAGGATTGTGAGTTCAAAGTCAGCCTCAGCAACCAGAAGACACTAAGCAACTCAGTGAGACCCTGTCTCTAAATAAAAACACAAAATAGAGCTGGGGATGTGGCTTAGTGTTTGAGTGCCCCTGAGTTCAATCCCCAGTATCCTCCCTCACAAAAAAAAAATTTTTTCTAGTTTAGCACAGTGAGAATCTGTTACCTAATCTACAAGTGTACATTTAGTTGTCTAGAGTTACTTTGAAAAGAATCTTTTTTATCATCAAAATTCCCACATGAAAATAGACAACATAAAATCCTGAGATATGCACCACAAAGCTGAGCTGAATAATCTCTTTTTATTTCTTCTGTCTTCAGATAAGTTTAGGAGTGACAGGGATATCAACTTTCAACGGTTTTCTTCCTGGGTTGGTTATGTTAAGGAATTATCAACAAGATTTGGAGAACATTTGGCGAACATTTCTATCAATGCTAATTTGGCTGTTCATTCCTCATGTTTGGACTTCTTCAGCAGTAAAAAACTTTCACTGTTTTGGAAAAATAATATTCAACATTTTATTCAAGAACGACAAATCAAAATTTGAAAGTCTATTTTACTAAAATAAGAAGAAGAATGCATGTTAAAATGTGATTTGATTAAACAATTTGTCAATATTCGACTTTTATTTGGGAATGATTTATTGATTTAATCACTAGATAGTTACTAATTTCAGGATCTTTAAGTCTGATGAGTGACAAAATCTCTTTGCTTTTTTTCTTGATAAAGGGTCTATTCAAATCACTTATAGTGATTTATAGTAAATGAACACATGAATTAAAACCCAATTATTTATGATAATTAGTGCAAATTATGCAGCGATTCAGAAAGAAATAATTCCAACTACTATTGGATGGCGTGATAGACATGTGTAAGGTCAAAGTAATAGAGTCCTGAACATCAAAACAAAGAAAATCTTTCTAAATCCAAGGTGCAACTTGAACAATTGTTCTTTTAAATGGGTTTAACCAAGAGATAGTGATAAATACAGACCTCAAAAGTAAAAATATGCAATTTCAAAAGAAATTAAGTCTATACCTTGCAAAATGAAGAAAGAACTCAATCATAATTTTTTATCATAAGATAATTTTAGGAGAATGACAGATATGTGTGGAATAAACTGTCCAATGTAAATCTTTTTCAGGAGGACAATATTTTATATTAGAAACTTTGGGTATAGGCTAAGGAGTGGGATAGCTGGGTCAAATGGTGGTTCCATTCCAAGTTTTCTAAGGAATCTCCACACTGCTTTCCAGAGTGGCTGCACTAATTTGCATCCCCACCAGCAATATATGAGTGTACCTTTTCCCCCACATCCTCGCCAACACCTATTGATGCTTGTATTCTTGATAATCACCATTCTAATTGGGGTGAGATGGAATCTTAGGGTAGTTTTGATTTGCATTTCTCTTATTACTAAAGATGTTGAACATTTTTTCAATATCCATTGATTGTTTGTAGATCTTCTTCTGTGAAGTATCTGTTCATTTCCTTAGCCCATATACATAATGGGGGGTGGGAGGGAGGTAAGAATGGAGGAAGAAGGGACTGTATATAGGGGAGGGGGGAAAGGGTGGGGGGGAAGGAAAAAATAACAGAATGAATCAAACACCATTACCCTATGTAAATGTATGATTACACAAATGGTATACCTCTACTTCATGTACAGAGAAACAAGATGTATCCCATTTGTTTACAATAAAAATAAATTTTTAAAAAAAGAAACTTTGAGTCAATAATACAAATTGGAATAGGGCATTATAATACAAATATATTCTAAAATAGGTATTTTTTAAACAATAATTTAAAAATTCTTGGTAAATTTAATGAATTACCAGGAGACAATATTACATGTAGCACAAACTGAAACTTTGAAATTACATGTTCAATGACCTTTTCTGAACACAACAATTCTGACTATTCACCTAGCTTGGACTCTGAAGTAGAAAGAAAATCTATTACCAGTGAGATGTGTGATATATAAATTTATATATGTGTGATATATAAATTTCTTTTTTCCTATTACATACCTATATAAATATACACTTGTATATAAACTTGAATATAATATAGTATTTAATCTGTTTTAACTCTATTAACTTACTGATTTAAAAAATGTACAGTAGACATTCCAAATTTCCATTTAAGTCACTTTGAGACTAATGTTATCAATTCTAGAAGTCATGGTTTGGTATTGTAATAGTTTTCTATGAACCATAACATGTATTGAGTACTTCTGCCAAGTAATATTCAACTTATTTGTTCACCTCTTATTGACATAATGTTTTATATTAAAACAGTTTAACAAATCAGTATTTCAGAATTAATTTTTGTATTGGTATGTTTTTGATAATCTATGATTCAAAAGTGTATTTCTAGTGAAAACACTGGTTAATTCCCAAATAAGTATACTAAGAATGAGATGCCTGAAAAAGTAACTCATTGCTTAAAAAAGATTAGCTCATTGAAATAGTTCTGATATGCATAGCAGAAAATATTGTTGCATCTATTGAAACTTGTTAGAGGTTTCCAATCACATATAAATCAGCCATAGCCCTAGGTGGGAGAGAAATTATATTCAAGTTTGAGAATAAACACTATTTTATATGACTGAAACAAAACTATTTTTAAATATATTAAAATCAGTTCATAAATATTTACTTTTGATATAGTCTAAGGATATCACACACTATTCCAGATGATACTTTCACTTGGAATAAAATGAAAATATTTTCAAATGATATTACATAAGAAATCTTGGATATTTTCCCAATTTAAAAAATTAAACTTAATATTATAGCACTTATAATGAAAAATTATACAAAATAATTTATACACCATTAAATTCACATTTTCTGTTTAGTGGCATATTTACTATACTTTTATTACTAAAGATTCAGTACAAAGAATTTCTTTCATTGACACACTGCTTAGCAAAATAATTTTGACTTTGTGAAGATTCTTTAAAAAAATTACACAAATGTCAAATTCAAATTTTCATGTAACCATGCATAGAATTAAATATAAAAGTTGCAATGACTTCAGGGATATTGATGATTTGGGGAGTAGTATCCCAATTAAGTTATCAGATTGCATAAAAGTGCACAATTCCTAAGTCTTTTAATCAAGGAAATGAGGAACTAAATAGACTAAGTCCACTTATTAGATAAGAAAACCAATTCATAAAAAGTTACCAGTCATAAATAAAATATATGAATTTGTTAATTTAATTAAATACTTTTACTTAAAGTATAATTAAACAAATTAATAGAATGGGAAATAATAGATACACCACCCACCCAAACACATACACAAGTCCATTCACACACAGACACAAATGCATAAGCAAAGTAAGCTAGCCTGACTGACAGTCTATACTGAGTGCCTCTTAGTGACCAGAAAATATTTTAAAAGAATCTAAAGAATGAGTTCTTGGAGAAAAGAGACAACAATTAAATGAATCTCAAATTTATTTTTAAAAGATAAAATATATATTTTTCTCAAGCTTGTACAATTTGGTATGAATTCATTAACATGTGACACAAAGAAACACAAGTCAGGCAAATGTAGCCATTATTTTATATTCATCTAATATATTTCTTCAACACATAATCAAATATCAATAATAAATAAATGTGACTGGAAGACAACCCTTCTCCAGATGAAGTAGAATTTGAGATTGAGATGACGCACTATTTTGTATTACTGAAAAAAAATTATTCTAAAATATATTAAAATCAGCTCATAAATAGTTACTTGTGATATAGTATGATTTTCCCAGTAGTTATTATGTATAATAATATCTAGAGGGCAGTATGTCATCCCAGTATTCTCTTCAATATCATGTCTCTCTTTAATACCTCTGAATTTAGAAAATTCCAACATCTATGAGATCAAAACCAAACATCCTCCATAAAGCACTGAAAATTATGATTTTCAAAAGTACTTACAGGAATGAATACATTAAGCATTAATTAGAAGTTAAGCAATGGAGTGGGAATATTCATTCTCATTTAAATTCTTATAGAGATATATCTGATGCTGCGACTTTTAAAAAATATTTTAGTAACACACTGAATGTTACAGCTATGTTCAATTTTGTATTTCATAAATGAGACAGACATCATTACCCTACGTACATGTATGATTACATGAATGGTATGAATTACATCATGCACAATCATAGAAACAAAAAGATGTGCCTCATTTGTGTATAATGAATCAAAATGCAGTCTGTAAAAATAAAAATAACAATTTTGAAAAATGTGTGCATTTTCCATTGCCATGGTGAAAGAGTATGCTTAGTTGTTTCTGTTTTTCTGGTTTATTTTTGCTTTTCCCCAAGTGTTCCTGAGTGGCATTGTTCATGAGTATTGCACTGCTTTGGAAACATGGAAAGGAGGCTTAAAATGATTAGACTCCAGAAGGCTACAGTTTTTCTTCACTTAAGTGCAAGTCAAGAAGTTTGTTTGTGTGTATATGTCAGATTTATGTCCTGTATTTTTTGAAAGTGAAAAAGAAGATTTATTTGCTTTTCACTCTTCATTGTAAAAGATTTGGTAAATCCTGTTACCAAAATCTCCAGAGAGCAAAATTTCTAAAGTACAAGAAATGTAATGCAAATCTCTTTTACTGCCTTCCAAATTTCACACACTAATTATAGAAACCAATTCCTCACTGCCTAAAGGATATTTCTAAATTGAATGAAAGTAAACCCCTGTGTAACTGAAAGAAATATATACACATAGGTGTGTGTATGTAAACACACACATAAATATATATGTTTGCATTTATGAATAACCAAATAGCAGTATCACTTCTAAATGAATTTTAGGATTTTCCTAAGTTTTTAAGATAATATTCTAAATGTATCAGCTTCTACTGAATCTCAAAATCACTCTTATGTGCTGATTTACTAATAATGAAGTCACTAAGAATTCAAAGTGGAGAAAATTGTGTTTTATGTTATGTTGCATAATATTTATGTATGATTTTATTCATTGTTTATACTGTATTTCATTGTCTATGAATACACTATTGAATTTGTTTATTTGTGTTGAAATAACTGCTTTGTGAGCATTTTCTCCATAGGTATGTATCTATCTGTACCTAAAGCAAAAATGTATTGTATTAATGGCTTCACTGTAGAAAATGTTTCTCTTTAATGGGGAATTCCAAGATGACTACCTAACTCATCAATAATAAGGATCCCTGTGTCTTTTAATGATAATACTGAGAATTGCAGAATTTACACCATGGAAGGAACACACTGTGCATTCACTACTTTCTTACAATCATCATTGTGTATAAAAAAGAAACTAGAAATCATAACATTTCTAAATGAAGATATTTAACTTCAACGTTTGATTCATCCAGGTATTCAATCATATACATTTGCTTACTACAGGTCTTGCTTATTGTTCTATAAAGTAATAAAAAAACTGATTTTTAATTGCATTTGTAACTAAGTAAAAATCTACATTAACAAAACCCAGTGATGCACAAAGTTGCCTTTGTTAAAATGGTCATGATTTTTTATGGTTTCTTTGAAATGGACAAATTGTCATGCTTTAGTGAACTGTGCTAATGATTAATTCTAACCAGCTTGGTATTAGCCTGACCTGTCCAAATGCAACAAGAAATGAACCCATGTGGCACTGACTGCAGGTCAAGATGTGAAACATACTGAGTGATACACTTTATTTCCATAATTTTGAGGTCTTGAGGGAAGTTCATCCCAACATGTCAGGATTGTTTATTCATTACAGAGAAATTGACCACTTTGACTTAGTTTGAGTGACAAAACCTCTTCTTTCCCCGCTCCCAAGGCTTGCAGATCAGGAATATGATGGCATATGAAAATGCCCCAAACTCCATTTCAGTCCTCTTGCTTTCTAGATGCCCCATGCACACACCTGTGGCTTCTCTTCCTAGAGAGAGGGTGCACTGGGTTACAGTTCTTACAGAAGGACGTCAATAGGCACCCACACACGGTATCATCCCTGCTCGGCTACAATCTTTGGCTGTGATGCACATCTTTGCTTAAAGGTAACTGCCATATTATAGTTTTCATGTAATAAGCTGTAAGTCTGTAAAGGTTCAAATCTGTTTAAGTTCCAGTTAGTGCAGTGCATTTTTAAAATAAAAATTCAGAGAAATTACTTAGTAGTAATGTGAGCATAAGTTGAAATAACATATTGAAGGGAAAATATTTTTAATTGAAGAAAGGTCAATTATTTTTTCCTAAATCTATCCTATAAATTTGAACATTGTGGTAATGGTTGTAGTAAAAATTACACTAAAAGAAGTTATAGATAGAGGCTGGGGTTGTAGCTCAGTGATAGAGCATGTGCCTCGTGTGTGTGAGGTACTAGGTTCAATCAGCACCACATAAAAATAAATAAATAAAATAAAGGTGTAAAAAATAGAATAATATGATTTAAAAAAGAAGTTATAAATAAAATAAAACATTAAAATATAATATAAAGATTGACATTGTAATTTTATCTGTTACATGGGAAAATCCATGTAAAAAATTATTTCAATCAAGTAAGAATTAATAAAATTGCCTCAACAGAGTTTCTTTGAGACAGGTCTTTTCAACCAAATTATATGGATACTATTATAATTTTATTGTGAATCTTCCTATCCACTGCATGGATTTGAATTATTTTGTCAAAACAGTGGGATTAAATTCTATGCCATTTCAAAATATTAGTATCCAAGAGTGTCACAGTCAGGACAGCCTCCTATGTTGCAGCAGGTCAGATTTTTCTTTTTTTTTTCCATTTTTAAATTAACTTGTACTTGTTTTTTTCTTTAAATGAATAAAGTTGTTTTGGTCCATACCTCTCCTATATTAACAAACAAGGTCATCATTTTGTTGTTACTCTTTCTGAAAATAATCAATGTTTAATTAAATGTAAAATATTTATAATGGCATTAGAATAAAAATATATCTCATATTAATCTGTGTGAAATATTTACCATTGCTGATTATTCAGGGATGCTATTTTTTCTAATTACATGATCTTCTTTTTCTGTTCCTCTGCTTTATTACACTGCAAATGTGTTAGGGTTCCTTGTGCTCTGTTTTATTTAATAGGCCACAGTGTTAGTCTGCAAAGTCCTCACATGAAATAAACCTAATTGTTTTCTAGACTAAAAGTGATGAGATCAATAAAGAAAACCTTTGGAAGATTTTAAAGTCCACAAAACAAGATTTAACATTCCTAAGTATTTAATTGTTTTCATTAAAATCATTTTAGTTTATGACTGTTTTTAATCTAGAATATTCCTCCTCTGTACATGTGTCATCTAATTGTAGCACTTGTTTATCTACTGAAAATTCAAAATGCAACCAGTTCTAATTGAGATGTTCAATAAATGTAAAATGTACATATTATAGATTTGTATAAAAATATAAAATATCTCAATGATGCTTTATAGATTAGATGTTGGACAATATTTTAGATATAGAATATTAGGTGAAATGTTTTCTTAAAACTACTTTTATTTTTTAACTGTAACTCTCAGAAGCTTTTAAATTATTTATGTTAGTTATATCAACTAGTTACTCAGCATTGACACTGAAAAAAATTTGACTTTGCCTGAAAACAAATTTTATTCATTAAACAAAATGTCACTATTATATTTGCATTCAATTTCCACAGTTTCTACCTATTTATTAAAGTACCTTTCATCTTATAAATCAAAACCAAAATGTTTATATGTTTTATTGTTTCTAACTTCTTTAAACAAAGACTTACTTTTGATCAATGAGTTTAGAAGAGTCAGTATCCTTATCTAGAATTATACAGAGAAAACTACAGTGCAATTAGTTCTAAAAGTAAGGTGTGTATAATATTGAGCTGTGTTCCTAAAGGAGAATATCCTGTTCACTTAAGTTTTTAGCAAAACAAAACATCAATCAACAGAATAGCTCACACTCTCACATGTTGAATAAATAGCAATTGCAAAGGGAATTGTCGAGAGGGTTCTTAAGCATAGGTAAGCATTCAGTCTTCTCTTTTAGATCTATAAAGAAAAAAGTCTAGGCATTGACTATAAAACTAAAATCCTTTTGAGACTAAAATACCAATGACAACACCATATGAGAAAGCAATTTAAAGAGAAATTTTTGCAAAGGAAAATCTCTTATAAATGCAAGAAAACCAAAAACAGAAGTGTACAAGCTCCAGTACTTTTATATAATTTTAATTATAATTCCTGTTTTGCTATCTATGAAATGAAAAAAATTCTACATTCTTAATTCACCAAAATGATTTTGGTTTACCTAATATTATTATCCTATTATCACTGTAACCAATTATTACAAATTAATAACTTAAAACAGGACAAATTTATTATTTTGTAGTTCTGGGGATCAGAAGTCCAAAATCAGTTGCACTAGGTTAAAATCAGAGTTCACAAGGTTGTGTTCTTATGTAGGTTATTGCTCAGATAATAAAACTAAGGGAAGCAAAGCAGGATTCTAAACTGATTTAAAAATGAGTACCACAGCAAGGAGGGAACTGGTAGGTTGTGATTTTAATATAATAATGGTTTGCCATGTGTTGGGGCTGTAGCTCAGGGTTCAATCTTCAGCATCACATAAAAATAAATAAATAAAGATATTGGGTTCACCTACAACTAAAAAATATTTAAAAAAATAAGGATTTGCCATAGGTATGGGTGCACCTGGATTTATGTGACTTGAATCGTTTACCTGCACCAAGCTAGGTAAAGAAGGGACCTCCTGGGTCTGCTTATATTCTGGCCAGGTATGGAGTAAGAGAGGAATAGCAAAGGGTAGAGCTTAAAAAGTTTCTGCAATTGTGGTGGGTAGCATGGTGTTCCCCAAAAAGGTATGTTCAAGCTCTAAACCTTGGTTCCTGTAAACATGGCCTTATTTTGAAATAGATCTCAGATGTCATCAGGATAAGTTTAACTTCTACCAGATGCCTAGTGACTCATCACTGAACAATGACTGGATCAGTTACCAGTGAGTGGTATCCTCAGAGGAAGAGGGAAATCTAGACACATGCACACAGAGGCAGATATCATGTGAGGAAAGAAGTAGAGACTGGAGTTATGCTGCCACAAACCACAGAACTATAGGAAATGAATAGTTCAAAATCATGCTATGAAAATGCGTGTTTGTTTACCAGAAGGGCCAAATAGCATATAGATTATTTAGATTAAAAAAAACAAAAAACTAAAAGAAATTTGTAGTAAGAACATAGATGGTTAATTCTCATAAATCAAAAGGTAGCATTTGGTCATACTAGGGAGAATAATCAGGACACGAAGAGTGAACAGTAAGAAAAGAGGATGTAGTGGTAAAGAGTTGTGTGGGGAAAAGGTAAATAAGAAGTAGATCAGTCAAGAAAGAAAAACCAGGAAAAAAAAAAAATGGTGTCAGTAAAGCAAAGGAAATAGTGCTGTCCAAAGTCACATGACATCAATAACATCAAACATGATTCTAAAAGAAAGCAAAGTATAGATGTAGTGGGTAACTGACCCAGGCCTGGGTATAAAGTAAACTGAGGAGGTTGCTGGGGAGAGTTCCAGTTCCTTGCCCCCTGTTCCCACCAGCTGGACTTCAAAAAAGTTAATTAGCACAATTTGCTCCTTCCTTTTAGAATGTAAAGACTTTCCCTGGGACTTCCCTTTGAAGTGTAAACGCACCTGTGAAAGCTCAGGGCTCAAGGCTAGAGATACAAGAGACCTTGTAAGCCGCTTCCTTTATCTCAATCTGCTTTTGTAAACAGTGTCCTGCTCTAAGACCCTTATACACAATCATATGTTGCTTTTGAAACCTTGGGTCCAATTATGTACTGCTTTAGACTAGAAAATGTGTGACACTAGACGGCCTATAAATATTGTGAAAAATTAGTCAGAGGTGCTCAGAATTTTAGAGTGCTAATCTCCTCTGGACCGGCAGGTGTAAAATAAAGTTTGGTTTCTCCTACTTTCTGAGTTCAGTCTTGTTGTTTCCACAATATGGAAACATGTATGTTGAATTTAGTCATGGAGGTTCTTGTAGATCTGATCGTGCCTCAATATGTTCAAGCTGAGGGACTGGGAAGCTTGTACATTTATCTTCTGGTTCTGTTCAGTTATTGAGGCTTCTAACAAGTGGCTTAAATCCCTTGCACCTGTGATCTGTGTTGGAGATGAACTAAGCCTGTTCTGAAGCATGAAAGAAGGCCACCAGGTGGATCAGTGCAGTCCTAGGCACCAGGGATGGGAAGCTCTCAATTGTTTCACTGTGGAAATTAATATTTTTTCAATTCCAATGGTTTTGTATAGAAACAATAGAACAGAAGAGAATGATGATACATGAAAGGGTATTAAAACGAAAGTTCTGTGACTGCAGAGGAGGGTATGAGTGCACAGCACTGGCGGAATTATGACAATAACATTCATCAAAAACCATTCTATAGGCTAAGAATTATAACAAGCAAGTAGTAAAATATTTATAATTTTCTGTGAAATGTCTATTCTTTGTACAAAATCAATAAATAATTTGGTCAGTGAAGTATAAAAATAAAAATAAAAACAAAAAATAACAAAGGCTGGTAACGTAGCTCAAAGACCTTGGGTTTGAGCCCCAGTACTGCAGAAACAGAAAATAAAACAAGCAGCCATTCGTTTCTGAACATGACAAATCCACTCAGCTTTAAGGGATGAAATCTGTCACCTAGTTTTCATCCCTTAAATTTACTGAAATCAGTGTATTTCTGATACAGGTTGTTGAATGATACTTATTTTAATTTGTTCACATATGAAAAACAGTTGATCTGAAGTATTATTTAGGTAGTAAAAAATCTACCTTTAAGCAATCATTAGATCCTTTAACATGTTCCCCAGTTTTAGCAAATACCTACAGATATAAATATCCATAGGAGGAGAAAAGGTTTTCTGTATTTTCATTCCTACAACTCCACAGTAAGAGACAAGAGTGCTAGAATGTATACAGTTACAGGTAGTAATATTTTTGAGGTTGTGTTTCTTCTTGAAAGTGATGCCAAGGTATTGTAAACTTCTCAAGAGACCACTTTAGAAATAGAAACTCTTGTATTTACCTATAAAAACTCAGAGTCAGATATGTAATCTCTTGTATTGAACTTCAGATAAACTAGGTATGCTGTCAGACGGCATTTCTGGTGGTGAGGATTAATGGATACACGTCTCTTGGGTCTTTATTTTTTGTCAGTTATTTTCAAGTTTTTCTTAGTGGTATCTGACAATGTAGTTTTTCATATTGCTAAAGCTTTTTGTGGTAATGTGTTAAAACCACTGCTCAAGTTGGATAAACAAGAGTACTTTTATTAATAAAGCTTTATAATAGCCTTTTAATTCATAATATGATGCTCTTTGTCAATTTTTAAATACTAATGACTTGTGGGCTTGGGCTTTTATTATTCATCATTTGCATTGACAGTTTATTGTTTTTAGAGGTGGATAGATGCCCATAATTTTCTGAGATATTGTAATCAATCAAAACTTCATAAAGGGGAAGAGAATATGCTTTTGATCACTTACAGCATTAAATAAATCACTTGCCCAAGGTGACTGGTCCTTTTTCAAGCCTCCCATCCCACTCTCCTCCTTTCTCTTGGGCCACATCATAAAACCAGACCAAGGGATCTCAGAAGTGGCCCCACTGCTGCAGCCCCTCCAGAGCATCTAGGAAATGGACGGCCAGTAGGCAGGACCCAACAATGGCAGGAGAAGGCACCATCATCGACATGGAGATGACGGCTGCTAGCAACTTCACAGCTGATGGAAAGAGCATGTTGTGGAAATGAAACTGAAAGAGGAAATATTTGAAAAACATAAAATGGAGACGAGGGAACAAAAATATTAAAAGCATGAAATGAAACAGACAGTATTTGTGGCTAAAAAGCAGTTCAGAAGACACCTGGAAAGTCCTATCTCTGGAGACTTCAGTGAAGATGGATTCCCCTCCCCTGTTTCTGTGGTCACCAATTTGGGTAAAAATTATTTGCAAATACTTTTTGTTTACTTATGAAGGCTTTGACTTTCTGACACCAAACACTGGCAATCCTGAATAAGGAATGATTTCTTCAGAAGCCACAGTGCATTGCTCCATGGAAGCCAAGAAACTCATCTGCCTAACAGTCGCTCCCATTCCAGAACAGTAAAACTCTAGGCAACTTTCTCTCAGTGAAGGAGGGTGGACCAACACACTAGCTGCCCTTTATAGCATCTGCATCACAGGAATTCTGAGGTTCTGTGATGCATGAATAGGTGAATACTTGGTTCTCTGTGTCATTCCATGTTGATCAAGACTCAAGAAATAAACACTAAACCTGTCTGTGAATAATAATCTGTTTTCTGATCCACAGATTACATGTAAACACACACACACACACACACAAGCTTAACAGCCACCAACAATATCCTATAATATCCTCCTCACCAGCTGTTGCCTGCTTCATTATAGCCTCAGTCAAGATCCGCTAAACTTAAACAGGTGTAGTCTGGATCCACTTAATGACCCTGTTCATTGTGACCTCTGTTCTGGACCACATCCTGTCCAATCCTGGGCTTGCACTTAACCCTTTTCAGACTACTTCCATCACTAGGCATACTCTAATTATAATCACTGACTTCAGCTAAAGGCACAGTACTTTCAAGATCTCAGTATTAATATCAGACTTGTTATGATTGGTGGCATTGCCAACAAAGATTCTCAGGCTCCTAGAATATCCATTGTACTAGCTTTAAATGGGGACACTAACATCTGCTGTTCTGTCAAAATTATAATGCACATGTGAGGATTAAATAAGATTTTCTACATAAAAGTACACTGTAAGCTGTGAAATAGTAACTAAACAAAGCTTTTTACTTATGACTAATATCATCAAGACAAGTCTGTAAAACATTTCTCATCATTAAGTTTTAAGTTCAATCAGTGCATAGCCCTCCTACTCATAGATGAAAGTGAGGACCAATAGTGCAAATCAAATTATGGAAAACACAGAATTTAAGATGATGTTGAAGGTATAAGATTTCTTATATTTATTTTACTTTAATATCTTTATGTATATGTGATAATTTCGCTTCCATATTATATTTGTATATTGATAATTGTATGTAATTTATAAATGACTATGATTGATCAAAACTTTTCTTACTTCATGAATGATATGATCAAGAATATTCACAGACCACACTGATTTAAAGGACAAAGATCTGTGATATACTCTGCTACAATAGATGCCAGAATAAAACTGCCTTTTTATAAGTGTACTTAGTAACCAACAGTGCTCTTTTAAGGAATATATTTAAGGGGACAATCAGACATAAGCATGGAGTACTATATTTCAGAATGTTCATTGTGTTGCTATTTGTCACACTTGAGAAACAAATGAAACAAAATATTCAACAAATAAAATGGATAAGTAAACACTGTCATATTATTAGTCCCATACAGTACATAATTATAGAAATAAAATTACTTTTATTTTAATATTAGAATCAATATTATTTATGAATATGTAAGACTACTGCAAAAAATACTTCAATGGAAAAATAAAAATATGACTAGAAATGCTTAGCTACACATATGCACGTGTGTGTGTGTGTGTGTGTGTGTGTGTGTTATACCTAAATACTGAAAGAAATACTATTTAAAAGTTACCAGTAGTTTTTTTTAGGAAAGATATATCACTTTCTTGTTACCTCTTAATTGTCTTAACATTATGAGTTTTCTCAGTCTCTCAATGTGATGTTGCCAAATATTTACCTTAAAAGATTTCTCAAAATGTTATCTTGGAGTTAGTGGACATACGTACAATCTTTGAAATCCCTCAGGAAGAATGAGTTCTAATTATGGATGACTTCCTGGTAACACAGTTCTCTCCTCCCTGTCTCACTCTTGCTTTACTGCTGGTACACCCTAGGTTCACTTCCCAAATAAACAGTTTGTTCTCAAATCCTTGCCTTAGTCTTTGCTTCTGGAAAAATATAAATTAAGATAAGTTATCAAAATTGTAGAACATAAAGACAGTTGTTATATCCAGAGACCATTCCAAATGTTACTTGACCCCATCATTCTCTTATAAGTATTCTTTGACAGTTTTACTCAAAAATTTATCATGTACATGAATATCAATACTTTTATACATCACCTACATAAGTATTTCTTTGAAATCAATATATCCAGCCCTGTTCTCTTTCTTGAGATTTAAACTCATTTATTATTTACAATGGAACATCTATATTTTAAATATTTTCTATATTCACAAGGAATAAAACATGCCTAAAATAAATTCTTCTATTTTATCTCTAAGATGTATTGTTTCTCAAAGCCCCTCACTCTCTTACAAGGTGTGAATTTTACTCAAATATATGCTATCTTTACCTTGCACCCATATTTGGTGAGTTTCTTTCCTCTGTTTGTGCAGATCACTAAGAGGATATTGAAGGATATACAACTACTGCTCTCCTTTTTGTGTAGTGCTCTGGTTAGCAGATGAGTCACAGGAGAGTGTACTTTAATGAGGACATCCAGTTGTCCCTGCTTCCTGGATCTCCTTGTCACCAAATCACACATCTGCTCTCTGACCCACACACAGATCTATGCATTACTGTGCCCTGTCCAAAATGAAGAGTTGTGAATGAGGGAAAAAGAAAAACTTCATTTGAATTTAATTTCCTAATTGGATATGATGAAGTATGGACTCCAACTAGTCACCCTTTAGACCCATGTGCACATTCATCTCCTTGCTTCTTCTGTACCCGTCCTTGGAATCTCCTGTGTGATAGTCTCATCCTATAATATAACTGTCTTGCTTCCATGGCTTGTGGTATTCTTGTTCCATTGTCTGCCCTTCAGGAATCTCCTCCACTTTCAGATGAATACATTATTTTCATAAATGAGTGTTGCTAGATTACTTAATTAAATATACTATTACTTATTTATGTATTGTTTAAATTTTTGGTGCTTGGGCTCAAACCCAGGGTCTTTTTTAAAATTTTGTTTTGGGTGAATGATTGATATATATGACTATACCACTAATGTAAATTCAAAAATTTGTCATTGCCTTGTTGAATTTATGTATCATGACTATTTAGCCAATTACAAGATACAGAAAATAAGCAGGCATTCTAAAGCAACATTTTTTCCTCCACCTTTTAAATCCAAGTCATATTTATTTTTCTCAAATATGAATTTCCCCATCTTCCTGTAATCCATTTATCCCCTCAATTCCGGGTAGGCTCCCATAATCAAATTCTTCATGCCTCACCAAAATTAATGCATGACATCACATCCAGCTTCTCTTCCACATCTTCACTCATGTCCCATTCATCCTTCACAGTAAAATGAGCGATTTATCTAAATGCCATTCCTCTTGTTTAAAATCCTTTCATGACTGCTTATCAACTACATTCTTCAAACTTTGTCCATAATACACATACCTAAGAATCATCTCCCTCATCTCTTAAATAGAGAAATTCCTCAGTTCCACCTCTGAATTACATTAAATTACACTAAAAAGTCTGAGGGTAAATAATAGGAATCTGTATTTTTTTAATAGCCCAGTCAATACTTACTTACACTAAACTTTAGAACCCCTGAAAAAATCTTAAACATTTAGCATGGCATAAAAGACTACAAATTGTCCTCTATCAACCAATCAGCCTTAGCTTTTCAGTGTTAGCCTGTACTGTATGTTATAACACTGGGCAGTAGCTTATAGTCACTCTGCTACCAACATAATCAACCTTTCTAGGACTCTGACGATTTTGGTTATTTTGCTTGCAATGCTCCTTAACCCATCTTTCCCTAATCAACTTATATTCAGTCTCTGTAATTCAGCCCACTTATCCCACTCTAGGTCTTTTGACACCAGATCTATTGATTTGCTAATTACAAAAAAAAAAGTGCATTTATTTGTAAATAAAGAAATATTTATATATTTGCCTATATTAGAATACCTATTTATATGTATACAAATAATTTTCCAGCTGTTAAGATTGGGACTTGATCATAGGAATCCAATTTCTTATAGGATTTCCTTCTTGAATTTACAGTGCTTAGCATATTTACTAGAAAAATGTAGCATTCAACAACTATTTGTTATCTAATCTGTTGAACTAAACAGCCTATTCCCTAACCTACTCAAATTCAAATCCAAATAAAATAATGTTGGCATTTTACCTATTTTAAACTTTTGATTTTGTAGCAATGCAAGTAAAAAAAATAATTACTATAGAGATCTCTAGCAGTAAATATTGACTTCAGTTCCCAGAACTGCATAGTCATCACCTGAATGTGTTTTATTTAGTACAGAACACCTCTGAAATGCATATATTTACAGTTTAATTTGATGTATTTGATCTCAGAAAATGCAAATAATATGTACAATTAATTTGTAAGAAACATTTGAACTCCCAAAAACATTTCACATATATTATTTTTTTATTTTTATTTTTTTATTTTAATTTTTTTGTGGTATTAGAGATGGAATCGAGGACCTTGAACATGCTAAGCAAGCACTCTTCTACTGAGATACATCTTCAGCCTATAGACATTGGCTTTTAACAAACCTTTCATATTTTAAATGTATTATATTTCCTTATTAAATACATTTATTAATATTTATTACAAATTTGATTGCAAACACTTTATTCTTGTAACGATTCACTTTTTTCTTCTATAAACATTAAGATAGTCCTTGAAGAGTGTGTATATTTACATATTATTGCAATAAAGCACACATGTAGTGTATAAATCTCAGGGAAAGCCATGCCTCTGAAGCAAGATGATTATCCTGCTTCCTGTGCTGAATAAGAATTCTAATATATTCAAATTGGTTGTCCATTTTCTATATGTAAATGAGAAGATGACACTTGGATTTAAAATGGAAAATACAAAACATAGACTGAAATTTGATTATAAAGGATTCCAGATGTCTTAGTTTATTTTTATTGGTGTTGGAAATTAACAAGTTGTAACTATGTATTTATGGAGATGAAAGTTCTTTTATGATATATGCATGCAATGTGGAAGACACGAATCAACATAATATAGATAGCCATCATCTCAATACTTATTATTTATTTCTCATGTACCCTTCCACCAACATCTATCCATTTTCCCTATTATAGAAATTTGCTCTCTGCTCCCATTAGTTTGTTTTAGATTCTACATATAATAAGAATGTGTGATATTTGTTTTCTGTGCTTGACTTTTTTCACTTCATGTGATTTTCTCCAGGTTCATCCATATAATTGCAAATGACAGGATTTGTCTCTTCTCAGTGGATGAATAATCTGTTGTGTATGTATATACAACACTTTCTTCATCTATCCATTCATTGATAGACACGTAGGTTGATTCAATAACGTGGCTATGGGGAATATTGTTGGCATAGAAATGGGAGTACAGACATATCTTTGACATACTGGTTTCAAATCCTTTGTATATATATTTAGAAGTGAGAATTCTGAATCATGTGTAATTGACATTATTTTTTACTTTTTGACAAAAAAAGCGAAATTAACATTTCCATCAACAATGGACAAAGGTTCCCTTTTTTCCACAATATGTCATCATTAACATATTGACCAAAAAACAAAATAAATATCTCAAAAATGAACACATCCATTTACAGACATTTGATTTTGAGGAAGGTGCTGAGAATGCACAATGACACAAGGACAGTAAAGGATGTTGGAAACCTAGAGAGGAGGATTCAACAAAAAGATACTGGAATTTATCTCATACCATGTACAACAATCAGCTCAAACTGGATTAAGAACTTAAAGATAAGATCTGAAGCTAGAAAACTGCTAGAAGAAAACATAAAGAAAAAAAAATTGTTCTGGACTATGATTTTTGTGGATTTAACCCTAAAAACTAAAAGGGCCCAAACAAAAAGAGATAAATGGAATTATCTCAAACTAAAGAGTTTCTGCACAGAAAAGTATCAACAAACATGATGAAGCGGTGACGAACAGTGTGGAAGAAAACTTTCGAAAACTACGTGTCAGATAAGGAGGTACTATTCAAAATTATGTAAGAAACAGCAAGACAACAAGTAGTCCAATTTCAAAAAATAAGCAAAGGACCTCATTAGATAGTCCTCAAAAGAAGATATACAGATGACCAATGGCAATATGAAAAAATGCTTAGTATCAGTAATCATTAGGGGAATGCAAATTAATACCACAATAAGCTATCACTTCACATCTGTCAGAAAGGTTGTTAGAAAAAAAAAGATGAAAGGTAACAAATATTGACGAGCATTGGAAATAAAGGATGCTTAGCTTAAATTAATAATATGCCAGAAATTGCTTCAGGAGAAATAATCAGATGCCAAAAGTGAAGTCTAAAAGAGAGTTGGACGCAAATGTGAGTAAAAATGGATGCTAAAATTGGAGGAAAATATATACCTGAAAATAAACAAAATACTGTAG
Organism: Sciurus carolinensis; assembly: GCF_902686445.1. NCBI lineage: Eukaryota > Metazoa > Chordata > Mammalia > Rodentia > Sciuridae > Sciurus > Sciurus carolinensis. The sequence continues at coordinate 98,120,384 of NC_062224.1, forward strand.
GATCTATATTGCCATTTAGTGTTGTGATGGCGATTACCAGTTGAGGAATGGGAGAACTAAAAACTATATTTCACTTGACAACATTCAAAACTTACCAAGTTTCATATGTAACAAAATAATTAAGTCCTTTTTGGTTAAGCTTGAGTCTCTTACACTCTCTGTGTTGAATACGTATTAATTTTTACTGAAGATTTTTCAAACATTGGTTACATCAAGTAGTAATAATTTTGTAACATCTTTTATTTTCATGTCTCTTTTGCCAATTATTAGCTAGATATCATCAAAACTTTGCATGAACATGGTATAAATACTCTTTATCACAGTATTAAGATTTTCAGTTTTTTTTCCAAATGATTTCAAATTTGTAGGATTCAGAGATCGATACTGATACCAGATTAGGACCTGAATATTTTTCACTACTGTTGTAAAAAGAAATTATAGATTGCTGCCAAATACACATGATAGTGCCCAGCTCGTGATTGAAAAACTACTAGCCAATATAGAAACAAAATAACAAAAAAAGAACCCTACAAATATCAAGAATCAATTAATGACATAATATTAAGCAAGATTTCTATTTAGGTTCTTACCAAATCTGTTAGTGATTTGATAAAAGTATTAATATGTCTTTTTAACCTCACATAGCACATTATCAAGTTTTAAACATTAGATGAAACTATTATCCTGTAAAACAATTTTCTTCTTCTTTATGTTTCAATAATGCTTTCTATCTAAAAACAAAAATCTGTACTTTTCACATATAACTTAATTCCCTGTGGAAACTTTATGCCTGCTTTCTAGAAAAATAGATATAATTTATTGCACTTTTGTCTCTTTTTGTATCTATCCAAACTTGATGGCTGTGATATTATTGGAATAATCACATTTGTCCATATAAATACTATTGTTTTTGTTGTCAATAATTCCCATAATTATTCTTATCCTCATAAACTCATAATTGATTTGAAAAAACACTAATTCAATAATTTTAACAAATTTTTGCAGCCCACCTATTTGTTAGAGCTTTACTTTGGAACTGAATACTTTATTTCCATTAACTCAATATTTGCAAAAATAATGCTTGAATCATACATTAAAATTCTTTTACCTAACCCTAACCTATTCTTATGAAGGGTAATACATGTGCATGTACAAAAGCATATTATGGATTCACTGTTGTGGATCAAGTAAAAACTAGAAATTTCATATTGTTATGTCTATCATTTATTATAGTTATTTATTCACAAGGCAGCAAAAATAAACTTGACTATCTCTGAAAACAGTGAAAGATAATAAGCTGTTTTTCATGAGATTTCAATATTATCAGACAATAATCTATTTTTGAGAAAGATGCTAATTAAAGACAAGATTGTTCAAGTATTCTTGAAATACTTGTAATGATGGTTTGCCAGATAAATTCTTACTTTTCTGTAGCCAAGAATGTTAATAATTGAATTTTTATATGGGAACAAATGCCAACACTAGAAAGCAGAGCTGTAGCAAGAGGACTCTTTAGCTCTACATAGCACAAACAACCCTAGGAAAGAAAATATCCTTTTTGTATTCTACTTGAATTATAAATCAAATTGAGTATCACAATATTTACACAACCTTCAGCCAGATTCATTACTTTGTTCTTTACATGAACATTCTGTTTGGCGTTTATTTAAAACTGCATGTATTTTCCCATAAGAAGACCCAGTTTATGTATTTTGTATTTCAGTTGTATTTTTGCATCATAATTCAAAATAAGGTTTAATAATATATAAAATTTCATGATAAAATATTTTATTTAGCAAAACTTAATACCAGAAACATTTGAAAATTCTCAAAATAACTTTTTAAAATAATTTTTTAGTCATTTATTAGACAGTTCCATTAAGTCTGCTCATATTATTTTGCATATTTTTGAGTTGAAAATAAGTATGAATATTAATCTATCAAAGGGTTTAATCCACTGGGGGGAAAAAGGAAGGAAAATGAGTCTGAAGCTAAGAGTTAAGAGATTTAAAGGAAAATTCAACATTCTAAACATTCTTAATGCAAGATCTGCTTTTTTTAATTTAGGCAGAAAAAATCAACTCTTTGTACTAGGATAAAATTGTTCTCTTATGTACGGATATATCATAGTCATTACAATTCTTGGTCAGTATATCATGGCACTGCTTTAAGACATAGAATTCATTTCCTGTAACCTTTCTGAAACTTACCATGGTTCTATTTAATGTTCAATAAACTGATTGAGGTAATTATTTGCTCATACTAAAGTTTTTTCATAATTTTTTCACCCAATGAAAAACATCTTTGCACAAATTTCTAAGTACTTTTAGATGAGACAAATTGTTAATGTATTCAATGCCTAACAATTTATGAATGAATTGTATACTTAATAGTTTTTCCACTGTATTACAGTCTGCACATCCACTGGCTAAATTTTAGAAATATCCTATAGTTTCAGTTCACTTGGTTTTCTTATTCTCTTGCCTCTTTCTATTAAGACCTGTTCTGAAACTCCCTCTTACATTTTTCTTCTCATTTTCTTGTGCAATCCCTCTTTTACCAAAAAAAAAAAGAAAAAATTATTTTCATATATTACTATATCTTCAAATTTGCTTACTAATAAATGTCTGTGCCAAAGAAGGCACACAATTTGAAAGAATTTTTTTTGATATCAGAAAGATGAGTTTTTACTGATCACTTGCTTCTTTCTCAAGCACCAGACACTTCTAGTTTCCTTGCCAATTCTAGGATAGTCTTTCTGGGTCCCAAATCCTCAATCCCAATCTACCACTATTTCTATTTCAGTTGCTACTATATATTCCAAGTAATTATCATCCCTCTCTTGAACTACGGCACAATTTCCATTACTGTTCTTCTTTTCCCTAATATTTTCTAGGGATTTCGCACGTATAAGAACATTTTATTGTAATTGTGTATATACCTTATTTCAGACCTCTTGTAGTATTTAAATTGCCAATAAAATTTAATACACTCATTCATGCATGAATTATATACCATTGTTATTAAAGTTAAGATGTTTTTGCATCATTGTGTTACTATTTCATTGGATTTTTTTGTGTGTGTGATACTCATGGTTGAATCCAGAGTCTCATACATGCTAGACAAGTGCTTTACCATTGTACTATATCCCCAATTCCATGTCTGTTCAATTTTCTTTAAGTATAACATGAAGTTCAAATTCAGCTTATCAATTTATGAGAAAACACTGGTGTAACTAAAAGATATTTATTTTTAGAAAATTACACTAAAAGGTAATTTTTTTTGAAAATTACATGTTAACACTTGAATCTTCCTATTTATAAAGACTTATCCATCATGTCATTTATGTGCATTTTTCTTCTTTTAATATAATGAATACTATATTAAACATAATAATATAATAGTGTATAGGGTTTACACAACTTTTGGCAAATCCAAACTCAAGTACTTTCTGATATTATTTTAAATGATAATTCTGTTTAATTTTTATTCTAGAATAAGGATTATTATGGTTTTATAAAAATAAAATTGAAGAACATAAATTCATAAGAGTTAGGTATAGACATCATAATTTGTTTTGGGTTTTAAAATGGAAGCATGTAGCCTAAAGTTGAGAATTATCTGATACTGTTTTTAGAGCTGCTGATTATCCAACTGAGGAATTTTCTTTCTATCCTAATAATTTTCTTTTCAAAAAAACTTAAATATGTGAACTGGGATTGTGGTTCAGTGGTGGAGCACTTGTCTAGCATGTGTGAGGCACTGGGATCGATTCTCAGCACCACATATAAATAAATGAATAAAATAAAGGTATCTCAACAACTAAAAGAAAAACTTAAATATGTGTTGACTTTTGTTTAAAGATTTTTCTTCACATATTCAGATAATGCTTTTTTTAAACTGTATTATTTTTGTAGTGTATTATATATTGATTTTTAAATATGAGACTAATCTTCCATTTCTGTTTTAAAAATTACTTACCTAAGGCATACTTCACATGCTGTGTAATTTACTGTTTCATGTCTATAATTCCAGGTTGTTGTGAAAAACATCACAAGAACATGGAACTGAAGATGTCTTTATAAAAGTTCCTTTGGTTTTCTGTCCAGTTGGCTTGCTGGGTCATATGATTGTTCTGTTTTTAATTATTCAGCAACTATGTTTTCCATATACCTGTACCATCTACATTCCACACTAGATAAGAATGTCATTTTTCCACATCCTTACCAACACTTGGTATCTTTTGACTTTTTGTTAATAGTCATCATAAAAGGTAGAAAGACATCTCTCATAGCTATTTGGACTTAGGATTTGCTAATGATTAGTAACTTTGGTCATCTTTTCATTTATCTATTAGCCATTATTCTTATTTCTTTTTCTTTTTCTTTTTTGTAGCGCTTAGGATTTAATTGTTGTTTTGAGAAACATCTATTCAGAACTTTTGGTCACTTTGAAATCAGGTTTTTATTTTTTTCTATGATTGATTGTATGAGTTCTTTAAACTTTTGATATTAACCTAGTTTTGAGGCGCTGGCTAGTGGCACTTTGACTTCTGGTCACCCCCAATCTCTATCTTTACCTATCCTTCACATGCAGTCCATTATATATCATCCCTAATTGCTCAGTCAGGTACCAACCAATCAGGGACAGACTCTATGCCTTAAAGCTATATAAATTATTCAAATTAAGTCAGTCAGAATACTGCTTGCCCTGTTATCCTGTTCTTCCATGTGGAAATCTCAGCGAGGCTCTGATGGACAGCTGCCCACTTTCCCAGCACTTCCTGAAACACGGTGTTTCCTCCAAGGGAAACTTCAGGGTGTGATGAGTTCTCCTCAGGGAACTATGAGGAGCATAACTGTCTCTTTCCATTTCTTTCTTGTATTTTATGTCTGGTCTCATCATACCTCTCCTAAGATAAGGTGGTTAAAATTAGTTGTGTATATAACATAATTGTATTAGATGTTTTTTTATGAAACAATTTATTTTCAAAGTTCACAACCCTGAATTTAAGCACTTATTAATATTTAATTGAAAAATACTGTGTAGAAATGATAAAAATGTTCAAAGTATGGTTTATATCATCTTTTGTATGATTTCAATAAAAATCAACTTAAATATAAATATTTAAACATGGAAATATATATTGGATTTCACAGCCAATATATATCCTATTATGTTTTATTGAGGATTTCAACTTTGGTTATGTGTCTTTCATTAGTAAAATAAGTGCTTATTTTAACAACTTTAAAAGTTGTTGCTGGAAAAAAATTACATATGAATGCAAGTTCTTATTGTTTATTTCCTGCACCAGTTGATATAATTGTTCATTAATAATTTCTTGTTCATTCATTGTATTACTGGTCTGTGACATGTTTTTCAGATAAGCTCAAAATAATATACTTAAAATGAAGACCTTGAAAATATGCTGTTTTTCCCAGTCTGTGTTGGCAAAAAAAAAAAAAAAAGTCCTAGATGCAATAAATGGAAAAAAAATAACAAGTTATGACTCTTCATAGAAAAACCTCTCTCTCTCTCTCTCTCTTTTTCTCTTCCTCTCCCCTCTCCTCCTACCATCTTGTACCTTCCTTTCCTCACGGTGCTCTCCACGTGCTGGGAGTTACTATTTCCATAGAGTGAGAATGTTCTCATTATACATCCTTATTTTTTCCCCCACAAATTGCAGAAATATTATATCATCTAAGTTTATCAGATATGCACATAACATCAATTTACATTGAATTACCTTTAGCACTCATTGCAAAACTTTAAAGACTGTCTTACAAAAACCTAAAAGATTTGACAATTCCCTAATTGCCTGTTTTCCAAGACTTCTGTGTTGACTCCTGTTTGTTGCCTGTCCTTTATTGAAATATTTGGTGCACAACTTACTAAAGAATGTAAACAGTGGAGGAAGGTGGTTAGCTAAAAATATTTCCTTAGCATTTGCTCCCTTTAATGTAAAATGCAAATTGGTTACAAAACTGAAAACAGACATTGGATTTTCAATTCTTTCTTAAGTCCAATTCTAAAATATTAAAATTTGTTATTCTGGATGAAACAAATAAGACAAAAAACTAGTTTACTTGATTTAAAAATGGCTCCAAAAGAGCACAACTTATGTGTGACTGCTGCTCTTCAAAACTTCATTGTTTTGCACATGTAACTTCTTTAGTGCATTTGTATATGACAGATTAAATGTTGCATTGACTTTTTCAACAAAACTTTTTTCGTATTCTCAAAATGTTAAATTTATGTTAAATTTTATGTCAAAATGTTAAATTCCACTAGATATTAGAAAATAATATTGTCACTTGGTTTTTAATGAATTTCTTTTTCATTTTTTCCCCAAAACAAACTACATATTTAAATAAAAATAAGCTAATATAATTTAATTGAGATTAAATGTTATGAATGAACATATTAGCAGGGAAGAGTGAAAAAGAGAAAAATCCCATTATGATCTATTCTTATTTTATGAAAATTCATTTTTAGTTCCACAGAAACAACATAATGATAGCTAACAATTGTGGAATAGTAGCTTCCTAGAAAAATATTTCTGTAAGGACCAAAATCTATTTTCCAAATACTGTTAAGTCAATAAAGACATGGTTACATTATGATTTGATTATCATTTAATAATAACCAGTGAGTCATTTACCTTCTTGTAAAACAATAATAAAGGCTTGAATTTAATGAATTTCAGGAATTTTATACAATATGTTTCCTAGTAACATTGGTAAAGTTATCATTCCAAACACATGATATTCTGTTTTTGCATATCCCATTGCTTTCCAAAATGTTTAAAGTTGTATAAATATAACTAAAACAGGTTATGTTTAGTATTATTGTTAACATTCTTTTTTATGTAAATATGTAGTATTGAATTTGTAATTATAAGAACTACAACATTTATATATGGAGTGTTAAAAAACACAATTACTTAAATGATTAATTTTCAAAATTGAAATAAACAAAAGGAAATATTGCAAAAAATGTAAGAACTAACAATATTGCATCTGTATGACCTGACTATTTTAAAACGCCTGCTATTTTTAAATCTGTGCTTCATTTGGTTTTTTAATGTCAACATATTTGTTTAAAGATATTAAAAATAGCTAGTACAGCTGCTATGCTATTGTTACTTCCTTGCAAACTTATTATTTGTATTACTTGTTTAAATGGAAATTAAATGATAATTAATTCATCTATAGCAGTGAAAGTTAGAAGATAGTGGAATATGTAAAAATTCCTCCAAAGGAAAGAATTTTGAACCATGGATCCTATATTCACAGAAAATAGTGTTTAAATCTGAGCACAATGTAAAGAAATTTTGGAGATCCAAAAACTCTGAAAGAATATTGTATTAAAGAAACGCTCAATAAACCAATGTAAATAGATGAATATACAAAAAGAAGTAAAGATTCATAAAACTGCAATTTAAAAACCTAATGGGAATCTTCATATGATAGATAAAACCAAAGATGAATTCATTAAGCTGCATATTCTTTCACTATTCCCAAATTTTCTGTAGTTTTAATAATTGAATAAAATACAATTTATAGATACAATAGATTATTTTAGTATGGAATATTTTAATAGTAAAATGCTTATACAAATTATTTCAAAATGCTAGATAATTCAAAAATTCTGTTTTAGATTATAGATGTGCTCTGAATAAACTCCAATTCTACCCTTATCATTAAAGAAAAAACATTTTTTTAATGGATGCTATTTCTCTAAGTTTTCTTTATTATGCTAAAGGATAAAGTTGTTGTAGCCAATTACATATGTAATGTAATTCCTAATAAAAGGGCTCTAAATTACACCCCTAACCTTAAGCTATCGGATTGCTGTAGTTTCGGACAGGAATGCCTTATGTAGGCTTGTTCTCCAAGGTGGCACCCTTGGGAGACAGTGGAACATTTGAGAGGAGGCATATGGGAGGTTTCCAGGTGATTAGAGGTATGCCCTTGAGCACCCAGTCCCTTTCTCTTTCTCTCTTTCATTTCTGGGTCTGAAGTTGACTGGTTTTACTCATAATGTGCCCTTACCATAATGTGCCACCACATGTCCAGAGGTATGGGGTCAACCTAACCTGTACAGAATCTCTAAAACTATGAGGCAAAATGAAGCTTTTCTTTTTATAAGTTTGTCTTAAGTGTCATTACAGTGTCGGAAAAGGGGTTAACACACAAATGAAGTATTTTCTATTACTAAGTTCTAGAAGGGTGAGTACACAAAACTTGTTCAAAAATCTATTTATTAAGAAATTAAAAATAATTCCCTGTAATCCTGCTGAAGGTAAAATCATAATAAGCATTTGTATTTGAACTGTATTGATTATATATTTATGTTTTAATGTAATGCTTTGAAAAAGAAAACAAAAAGCAAACACATTTTTATAGAATTATGGTCTTTTTTCTCATGAAATGCTCTAGTAAACAAATGTTAATTTTCAGTGATATTAAATAATATTAAGAATCTAAGAAACTAGGTAACATTTTATAATTTTTGTGATTTTTTAAAAAATTTGTTTCAGTTATGACATGTAATATCTTCACTTAATACAATGGAGATATAATAGAGACAGGGAAAAAATAAATCAATGATCATATACAAATTCTAAAAGTATTAATCTTACATCAGAATAGTTTGTCAAAATAAAATATTTCTAAAGTAAATTTGCTAATGTGTTATATAATGCTGAGTTATACGAAGAAAAGTTACTCATGGCTATTTTTGCGAACCACCAGATTTCTGCCAGGAATTATTACATTATATTGACAAGACAAGAGATCAGGGTGTCAGAAACGTAATTCAAACCAGCCAAAATAAAACTGTATCATTCCATGGGTTCGAGGAAGACATTTATTTCTGTTCATATATCCAACCTGACTGTCTCAATCAAGTCCTTCCATTCTGCTGTCTCCATAACTCCTGTTCCCAACATTTGCTCCTTTCTTAAGCTAAAATGAAAAGAAAAATCAAGGAATGACTTTTTTATAATACTACCATTGAAAATAAAGCATTATATAAACAGAGCATAATTTCTCATTTTTCTGATTGTGCATATTGTAGGATCACATCAGTCGCGCAGTCATATATGTACATGAGGTAATGATGTCTGTTTTACTCTATCCTTCCTACCCCCATACCCCTTCCCCTCCCTTCAATCCCCTCCACCTAATATAAAATAACTCTATTCCTCCTTATCCTTCCCTGTATTGTGAATTAGCATCTGCATATCAGACAAAACATTCGACCTTAGGATCTACCAAAATGTATAAATGCATTCTACTGTCATGTACAACTAATTAGAACAAGTAAAAACATTGAAAAAAAAAAAGAAAAGAAAGCATTATATATGAATCCTAAATGTATGTACCATTTCAGAGAGATATCTAAAATTTTTAGAAATACATGTTTCCTTATTTAGATAAGCTTTTTCTTAAATGGTATATTATGACTGATACCATTTAAAAATATGTCTGTATCATTGCATAAAATTGATTGCTGAGATACCAGGACAAGAGTTCTAACCTTGTAATTCTAAGTAAACTCCTCTAAAAATCAAAGAAATTATAATTTGAATATTATAATTGAAAGGAAAAAGATGATTATTGATCTGTAACCTTTGAACTATCCTATTTAATGTATCCCCATCATGGACAATATCTTATTTAATATTTATAACATTTTGACCTATCATTTTCAAATTGAGAATTAGTTATGGCATCTAACTTGGATACAATGAAAAAAGTGAAAATCAAAGATATGATAAATATATTGTTTTATAAAATGGGTTATATTGCATTGTAGACATATATTTTCCAAGGATACCTTAATAAATTCTAATGCGGTATATTCTTAGGGTGACAATAGTTCCTTAATTAATTTTTAAATATAATCTTAATTCAAGCCTTAGACCTTTGTGGGGTGCTGAATAAAGCTGTGGCAACTTATAAATATGCTGTCAATAAACAAATGAACAAATGACATGCATATTAGGTGTCTTTATACAATACAATCTCAGGTGAGCCCTATAATCCAAATTTTGTGTAAAAGTGTTTTATGAAGTTAATGTGTTTGGTAGCTGAGTTTTACCTAGTAGTTTTGAAAAGAACATAAACTGACTTTATTGAAAAACCCTTCTGATTGAAGCCTGCCTCTAAGACTTTTGAATTTGCTTCACTTTTTGCTTCACAAAATTTGCTGTTTCGTTATTTTGACTACAGGAAAAAAAAGGGGAATCTTCTTGATATTTGCCCAACACTATTTATACTGGACTTTACTCCATTTAATACTTATCTCAATGGAGAATGTGTCAATTTCCAGAAATGGTCTTTTAGAGATGAGACATGCCAGAAAAAAAAACATTTTTTTAAAAATATGTAGATTTAGTTTACTTAGTGAGATGAAACAAGTGTCTTGAAACAAAGGTCTAAAGGACATTGTATTACATTTCTCATAAACACTAATAACTTTAGAAGAAAATGTAGATTTTGGAGATTAATGTTGAATGAGCAGGTATATATTTATTAAAGATAACATGTCAGTGTTCATTTTTAAATCTGTGATTATCCTAAAATTATCTGTGAAAACTCATGAACAATTCTTAATGCTATTTCTTTAGTATCATTAAAGAAATGTACCAAACATTTCTAGAAGCTAATTTTTTTTCATTTCAAATTAGTCTCTAAGAATATTATAAATAAATTTCTCATTTCTTATTTTTAATAATCACGTTATAATGAATTTGGAAATAGTGCACATGATTTTGTGGTATTTATTATTGTAGTTTAGCTAACACCCCTATTTTAAAACATAAAAATTCTGCAGTATACCAATAATCTTATTGACTATGAAAAGGTTGAGTATTATCAAACCATATTCAATCTAGATACAATTTAATTATTATGATACAAAATAATTTCTACTTTATAGCAATAAAGAAAAATGAGAGCATGTCACTCTGATTCCACATCAGCTCAAATTCATACTTTATATTCTTTTTTGCTACTGATCTCTTATTCCTAGCTCCTTAATTCCCAAATGTAATTTTTTCCTATGTTGAAATTCCAAACTTAATTAAATTTTCCTCCTTAAAGATTCAATCAATTTGTGTCATTGTTCAAATTTTGTTAGACTCCCATGAGACACATATCTAACAACGTCACTGAAATCTAGTATGTTTTAAATTGTTCATTTATGATAGACTCAGCATAGAACTTATATAACAGTTGAATTTTCAAAAATGTTATTAATACTGTTAATGAGACCATACATAGAAGGAGAGATATTCTGGGTTTATTATTTCTGCTTCAGGTGATAATTATGGTATTACGAGTTGTCTGGAAGGAATGTATTTTTTAATGAAGGGTAAAATTAGATATATAAACTAGCAGTGTGCTAAAAGATTATTTTACTTGTTGATTTTCCAAATAAATCTATGGCAACAAACCCCAGGAGCAAGATGAGTGCAATATAGTGTTATTTCTTTTGTTAAAGCAGTAGTCTTGGCTTGTTAATAATGGAGAGAATGGTATCTTGCAAGCTGACCAGTCAAGCATTGAAGAAAAATGACTCAATATATTTTAAAAATCTGTGCAGTTTCTCTCCAATTATTTTTTAATGTGCCTTTTGACAAATTGTCAGGAGTGAAAGTTAGGAGACTTTACTTTTATGACCATTACATTTTGCATCCTGTCAAGTGATGAGTACCATGACTCTGAATAGGATGTGTGCCATGAAGAAAAAGGCTTGCAGGGTGGAATTTATGATGACAGGGCATGTATTTTTCTGACAGAAAGCAAATGTGAAAGGTGGTGCGAAATAGAATTAAAATGAATTCACAGTGTGTGTGCACAATATGATCTACTATGAGAAACAAGCATTGAATAAAATTTGAATAAAATCAAAACTCAATTATTATTATGAGATATAGGAGACTGAGTGTGTAAAATGAAGGCTGATGATCAAAAACATTTGCTGACCTTGTCTGACTTCTGATACTAAAACGAAGTACCTGACATAATTCACTTATAAAGAGGAAATGCTTACTTTGGCTCACAGTTTTAGATAATCTAGTTGAAGACTAAATGGACCCACTGTTTTTAGGCTTTTGGTGGGAGGTGCCAGATGGATATGGCAGGAAACGTGAGAAGAGACAGTAGATCATTTATTACCAGAAAACAAAAGGGAAAGAGGAAGGATCTAGGTCCTCACAATCTTCTGCAAGGGCATGCACCCAATGACCTTAGGATCTCCTGTTGGAACCCATCTCCCAAAGGTCCACTACCTCCCAAAAGTACCCTCCTAGGGACTAATGCTTCACATACAAGTTTGAGAATATAATGCTCTACAATAGTAATTATCTTTGTTAGAGGAAGTTAGCTATTTTAGAAAATATTTTAATAAAAGATGACATGACTTTTGCTCATATATTTTACTGGGGAAGATGAATAAAATAATTATTTAAAAGTGACAGGAGTATGATTATAAACACAAGGAATACCCTAGTTATGGATGTTTTACATATCTAATCTATTTGCTGCTGAAAACAAGCATTTTGCTTTTTTCTTTGCATCCAAAGTTTTCCAATTTTTCTCTTCTTTCTATTTTATTTGTAAATGACTCCAGGATTAACTGAAGCAATAACTTCCTATTCATTATTTTATAACACTGACCTATCTCAAAATCATCAAATTACTTTCTTATCAAAGTATTTCCCTTTCTGAAGATGACATAGTGGTTATTACTTGGTTATAACATTTTCTAAAATTTTCAGCATTTTTAATTATCTACAAAACGTTTAGCCATATTTTACACACACATATTAAATCCTTTCATCATAAATAATTAGCATAAAGATGATATGCTTGTATTTGATGCATATGCAAACTACAGAAAATATAGTAAATTCTGCCACTCAGAAGCTAATTCTAGCATGTTTTCCTCAAATATGATTCTAAATATACAGAGGAAACATCTGAATGTTTCAGTTGTTTCACAAGCTTAAGAAATATAGAAAGGGAGATGGACTAGGTTTTCACTTTGATGGACATTTCTTGAAACACTATAACGAATGCAAGTTTATTGCATAAAAAAATTAAAGATATTCTTGAAGAATGAGAAAAAACATCTAGAACACAAATGTAAGAATATGAGGCATATATTGTAGTATAAATAATGCAATAATAGTCTACTATGTGGAATGAATTAAGGCTGCAAGCTGATACAAGCTGATAAAAGTAGGATTTTTGAAGAACCATTTAAGGGTCATAGATTTCCATATAAAATGACAAAGTGCTTTCTAGTAAGTCTAAGTGTCTGATAGTACATTATTTTTCTTTACGCTCTGAAGAATTCCTTCTAACTGGAAAAGATCAACCTTGGATGCATATGGAGAGACATATAATGGATGAAATGTTTAATGATTCATACATGTAAACACAGGAAATTATTTCAAATGTTTTTTCTCATGTAGTCTTCACAGAAATTCTGAGGTAATATTATTGTTATGCCTAGTTTGCAAATACAATTTTTAAACTTAAAACAACTGACTTTATTTTAATTACGTATATATAGAAAGCAATTTTTTTTCCTTTCCTGTTGAAATTCAGTTCATTCTCAATCAAATGATATAAGGGAACTCCTATTTTGTACAAATGAGAGAAAGAAATCTCTTCTTCAAGGCCTTTCAGCACAGTTAAATAAAGAGATGTAGGGGCTGGAGGTATAGCTCAGCTGGTAGAGTGCTTGCCTCCAAAACACAAGGCCCTGGGTTCGATCCCCAGCACCACAAAAAAAAAAAAAAAAAAAAAAAAGAGATGTAACACCTCAACTTCCCAAGTTAATTCCAAGTTACAATTCCACTTATACTTCTTCTGTATTTAGTCTTCTACAAAGTCCTTCACTGTCCTTAAAAGGAAAAGACCAAAATTTGTGTGTGTGTGTGTGTGTGTGTGTGTGTGTAATATAGTGCAATATATATATATATTAATACTTATAAGAGTATTATCCTAGAATTCTGTTATTGTTTTGATATTTGGTATCTTCTCAAAGCTCTTGTGTGAGACAATGCAAGAAGCTTAGAGGTGAAATGATTGGATTATGAGAGCCTTGCACTAATCAATGCATTAATCACTTGATAGGGATTAACTCTGATAGCTGTACACATTAGGGTGTGGCTGAAAGGAGGTGGGTCATTAGGAGCTTGCCTTTGGGGTATATATCTTATCTGTGATGAGAGGAATCTTTCTCAGATGCTTGGTGGCCATATCCAGACCTGTTTTCCACCGCCACACCCTTCCGCCATAATATTCTGCCTAACATTGAGCCCTAGAAATGGAGCCTACCCTCCATGAACTGAGAACTCTAAAACCAACAGTGCAAAACAATTTTTTCTCCCCTAAAATTGTATTTTTCAGACATTTTGGTCACTGCAGAAAAAAAAAAAGCTGACTAAAACAAATTCTAATTAAGAAAAAATAGAAGCATATAAGAGAAAAGGATTATGGTTAAGCAGCGTGGCTTATGTCTGACTTTAAGCTCATAATCCTATGCATGTATACATTGTTTGGAGCATGTACTAGTACAGCTAAGCTTGTTAACTTGTTAAACTCTAAATATTTGTGAACTTCATTTAGTGACATGAATCTACTTGCTAAAGAGAGAAGACAACTATTGATTCAAACCAGTTTTATTTTTAAATCATTAATTTTAAAAGTAATGTTTCTTCTCTTTCACCAAGAAAGTATAAACGTTTTCTAGTACAGCTATTATTATATCCCATAACAAGTTCTGAGAAAGTGAAGTTTAAGCATATTCCTATGACATTGAAATAAAGGACTGAAATAGATCATAACTCAGCATGTATACTGGATAATGCAAGGAATTTGAAATTGGACAGTTACAAGTTTGTGTGCTGACAGTAACATATAAATATTGTGGTTGGAAGAGTAATTTCATTTTTTTCTCGTATTTATTATCAAAATGAACATGAACACCTCAACACGTTTTAATGCAGATCAAATATTACTGTATTTATAAAGCCCAGTGGATAGCAAATAAAAATGGAAAGAGACATTAATCATTATTTCATCATTATATTTATTTTTATGTAAAGAGGATAGATTAATGTTTTAGAAAAAATTCTTTTTCTCAAAGGTAGCTCTATCAGATATTGTACAAATATATGGTCAACCCACTCTTTAAATAAAGTAAGATTCTATCATATTTTAACTTAAAACTTTTCTGAAGTTATTTGATTTATAGTATGTGCTATGGGATTTTTATGCATATTAATCTGATATCTCAAAACATTTACGTTAAATCTATTGGTATTTTCATGAATCAGTTTTTATTTGTGAAAAATTTTAAGAAAAAAGGAAAACCATATGTTTTAAAAGTCTGGGCCTAGGGATATAGCTCAGTTGGTAGAGTACTTTCCTAGCATATTCACAAGGCCCCGGGTTCAATCACCAGCACCACAAAAAAATAAAAAATAAAAAAAAGTCTGAGGACTTTCCTTGTGTAGAAGAATTTTTCTTGGGGAAGAAAAATTATACAGACTATTTTTGAAGATTTCATGTTTTATTTACCATATAGATACACATACGTGTGTTGTGCCAGGTTTTTAAGTGATGCATCTAAATTCTCAAAATATCAGGAAAATACTTTGGGTATCTCTTTAAAAAACACATAATCTTATAATATTACACATGAATGATGAAACCTTCATGCAGCTTGAAAAATAAAAATGGGATTTATTGTTTATTTTTTATTAACATTCAGTCATATTTAATCAAAAAGGACATAGTTTCAAAAATCTAGAGGCTTTCAAGAGGATAAAAATATTAAATATATGAATATGGCACACAATTAATTAACAATTAGTGCACGCTCTATTACAGGGAACAAGATAATTACCAAAAAAACTAATTGTAATCAATTTAAGGGCACAATATGCGTATATAGAAACTGGTATTTTTCAATCTTTGCAAAAACTTTAGAAACCTGAGAATACATTATTTCTCAGAATGATTTCTGGTTTGTATAAGAAAAGTAACTGGTTTACTTTTTGTCATGTCATCATATTTATGCTATTAAGAACCAGTTACCAAAAAAAAAAAAAAAAAAAAGAGCCAGTTACCTGTGTAAAACATGTGCCATAGCAGGGACATCAGGATAGAAATTACTGACCTTCCCATCATGGAGAAAAACATTATTTTCCACATCTCATTTTATAACACAGACAGGGCAAGATTCATGGGTGTGAGGCCTATGTTGTTGCAGTGGACCTTGTTCTCTGAGGGGCTCCATGCTCAGCTCGCTTTAATACTTTGTTGTTATTGCCTTAAATTCTTAAGTTTTGAACAAGTGTTCTCATAATTTATTTTGCTGGCCCTGCAAGAAAGTAATAAATGTGAAATATGTAGGTGGGTTTCAAAATCCAAATGCCATGCATTTTGTCAGTTTTGTAAACACAAGGTAAAAAAATTGAAAAACAATTATTAAACACATCTTTGGAAACCAGCCATTGTTGTATACATACAACAAACACAAAAACACACATATATTCACTTACAGCATACACACACATACACAAACACACACATATACCTTTATCTGTATATGTATGCACACATATATATGTACATATACCTTAATCTGCACACTAATCAAAGTCATATAATTATTAAGCTCATCTTTATAATCTATTATTTATAAAATATTTATCTAATTTTGCCTGCTTAGCCAGGGAATAGATGTGTAGCAGGAGAAAAAATTAGATGCTGATATTTCAAATTAAAAAAATAAAGTTATTTATTTTAACATAAACTTACTCTCATAAAATTTAGGAAGCACGATTTTTTTGTTGTTGTTGTTGTTAGTAAAAAGAAAACATAGCTTGGTTTATTTGTTTAACACCTATTTAGGGAAGAGTAACACTGATAGTTATTTTTAGGTTTAAAGACATAGGCACAGATATTTTCATCTGTTCATGTGAAAGGGAAAGGCAAATAAAACAGAAACATATATTTACATACTTTTAAGCTATGGTACTGTTTTATTTCCTGTTCAACCATTCATAAGTAGATAATGTCAAATTGTTCTGTGTTAATCACAAATCGTACCCAGTTTGAACCATCTTTCTTATCTATATTCAGACACATGTTTTGAAGCTTTAGTCTGACTTCTAACCTTTCTTTTTTTTATTTCTACACTCTTGAAATGGCTATTTTGACATATTCAGTCATGTATAACTTAGCTTTGAGGAGTATCTACATAAAAATAACAAGAATAGTTAAACTAAGAACAGTGTCATCTTGAAAGGATTATTGAACACATGGAACCCACATTATAGTTTAAGAACTGCACATAATTTACCATAAAACTCACTTAACCATGTATATACAGAATATAAAATAAAATTAATTAAAGTATTAACTAGATATCAGATAATCTTTTCAGTGCTTTATACAGATTTACTCATTAAATCATTTCACATATGAAATAAAACCTTGAGAGGTTATATTTATGCTCCATCTCTATAACAAATTTTCAATGACTTTTCTGTGGTTAATTTTTAAAAGACAAATGGTCCAGGCACTCAAGAAACAAAATAAATTTTGTCGTGCAGGGTTGGATACAATTTCAGTTATGCAAGGTTGGATGCAAGTCTTGATGGCTTCCCTTTGTGCTTTATAGGTAGGTGTGAAGACCCTGTGATGTGGTATCTCCTTTGGATCCTGTTCCAGCCTTCATAAGATTTTACTTGGATAGAGAGGCTGGCCAGCTAGGTGATGGCTTCAGACTCAGCTTATTTCATTAAATATATTGAAAGGGAAAGAAAGAAGAAAAAAAATGCTGTTTTCCAGTTACTGCTGTAAAAACGAAAACAAAACAAAAAATAAAACAGAGAAAAAGTTTTACTGGTACAGGAAACCCCTCTCCGTTATTGACACCAGATTTTTCTTGTCTCAATTTGGGAGTTCTTCTACGTGAAAGAAGAGAGTATTTACATTTCTTTGGAAGTTACAAATTATTTATGATTCTGCCCTTTTAAGTTGAGCAGAGAAAGTACACAAACACACACACTCTTAAAACACTTGAATTTTTCTCTAGAATAACACAGATATATCTTCACTTGGAAGAAAATTATATTTTGTTTAACATCTTCAAATTTCAAGTTAAGAAAATTGAAAATTTTTATTCTTAATGCTGAATAATGAGATGAAATAGAAAATGTAAAAAATAAAAATATATTCTACTTAACATCATTATACATACATAGTTAATAAAATACACTTAGAAAATGAATCTATGCCTATATAAAATGCATATCTATAGTTCTTTAAAATATATGAATTAATATTTACTTCAAATTACCCATTTAAAAGTAATTTGGAGATTCTACAGTGAAATATTAACCAAAGTGGGAATATGTTTGACAATCTACATTTCCTCCAAACTGTCTGGACATTTACAATTATTTATAGGGTTGACAGTGAATACATCTAAATGCAATATATTTTTCCTTTTAGATTATGTTCTATACTGTGGCTTACTTTTGTGAAAGGGAAAGACAGAGTTCAAATCCCACCTACTCCATGTTACCTTAAATTTCATAAGAATGGGAATTAAACAATTTTGGGAACCAGAAAATGAGGGCAGAGGTGGGTATACTGTCATCAACATGAATGATTTTTTTTTTTTCTCCTCAGAATGATCTTTGAGAAAGAAAATGAGCTAATACTATAACAATTGAAATTTGCCTAGGACCAATATGACCATCTTTCCTAAAGGTCAACTGTATGATTTTCCAGATTTGCATTACAACACATAGTATACATTATTTACTCAGTAAACATCAGAGTTTGAGCTTTGTACCAGGTATTTAAATGATGCATGAAAAAGACTGTTATTTGACATTCGTAATTCAAGTTTTATTGTAAGACCTATCAATTTTGCAAGTTTTGCATCAAATTTTTTATAAGTATGTAGCATTTTCTACATAAATATTTTGTAAAGGTGAGATGTATTTTTTGCTTGCAGTTAGGTAAATACATATTTTAATGTAAATTGAATGAATACAGATTTTCACAGAATTACTTTTTCCTCACAGAACAGAAACAAGGAAAGGTGACTATGTTCCAAAAATGTTACAGTAAAATGAAAAATGGAGCTGGATACTGTTCTGCTTCCAGAACTGTAACAGAAGCAGAGAGAATAATTTCCTGTGCCATTATGCAACCTTGATTCCACAGGGCTCAGCAGTCACCAATTCAAAACAGGAAATAACAGAAGATTACAAAAGGGAATGGAAACTGTAAGACGTCAGATATTCAGGTGAAATTTAATTAACCGAATTAGAATTTAACCAGGATGACATGAGAAGGCTCTGCAGGTTGGGGAAAGCATTGCTGTGAGAGTGAGCTCCCAGGATGTTATCAAGAAATTCTTCAGCCACTGCTCATTTCATAATGTGTGGGTAAGACTGAACCACACTAACAGTAGCCAAGCCCCATGATGAGCACCCCATTAAAATGTCCCTTGAACAGCATGATGATTTGCATGAATGAATGCTTTTGACAAAAGATGCAGAAATTACATGCACTATTATTCTTTTTAGAGATGTTTTTAATGTAAATGTATTTTTGATATATTTTGCTCTTTAATAATATGTACAAGATTTTTACTCCTTCACAGGTAAGGAAGGAAAAACGACATTGCCCTTATTGGCATGCAGTCTTTGCAGAGATAATCCTCTAATGTCATGCTGTATCAGTGTTAGGAAAGAGACATCAATGTGCTATATAGATTTTTGTACTCCTTAGCATTAAGAATATGAAATTATGTCATGTGCAGTATGAATTGCATTGAATGCAAATCCATGTTACTCCTGGAAAAACATAAAGAGAATAGTAGTAGTAGATGGCTAGAGCACAGAAATTTTAAGTTGAGTCTACATAAAGTTAAGAAGCTAAAAGATCACCACATGAACAGAAGAATATAGAAGTTTGTAAAAGAAATAAGAGCACAGTTTTCTGTCTCCCCAATAATCTAAATATTGAATGTATTTTACAATATTGAAATTTACTGAACACTTTCTATATTTTCTTTTACACACTCTACTTGTGAGGAACAACACAACACACAGGGGGGCTAGACACACATATGCACTCATATACAGGCTCACACATAAATTATAAGCTATAGGCTGATATCCACCCAGTTGTAAATGACTATTAGGTTTACAATTTTCAGAGAAGAAAAGGTAGCTGAGTGACATTTTCTGCCTGGACATTTGATTGTGGTCCCCTCTTTTTCAGGGTCTCTTGGTAGTGATCCATTCAGGTGCTACATTCATTCCATCCACTGCCAGTTCCCTTTCAATGCTCTTGCTCCCAGCACACACAAATCAATGACAGGTCAACGTACAAGCATTTGCACAAAAATAAATCTTTGCAACACAGGTATGAGTCATAGAGTCACCACATATGACTTAATAGTCAATTATTCTAAAGTTTATAGGAAAAATTACCGTTTGTGGGAACAGCCGCTACTACACACTTAGAAAATATAAAACAAGTGAAATTGAGGATAAAGTGTATTTACATGGTCAACTTAAGGCAACATCAGTAGCTATAAACTAGACAAGAAGTCCCTCCTGGAGGTTTTAAGCAATGGCAATTATGTGCATATATCTCAAGTAGGAAAGTCTCAATATACTAAGCAGTACATGGTGGCATATTCTTTCAGGGTCTAAGTTAGAACTCTAGTAGACTCTAATGTACTCTGAGTACATTAATATCAAGTGTTCAAAATCTTGTGATAATTTTATTTGAGATTACTGAAATTTAAATGGAAATTCTTTATTGCTGATAATACTGCTAAAAATTGTGATTCGATATGAGGGCCAGTTGGGCTTGTTAATATTTCCTTTCTTCCTCATTTCCAGCCCCCTCCACTTGTATTAATCCCTGGATTTGGATCAGATGTCCTATGGGAGGTTTTGTGTCAGAAGATGCATGTATGGCAGAACAGTTTTGAACAGAAACTTCAGAGTCTCAACAGAACTAAAATTTATGTGTTATATTTACAAGCTCAGCAATATTCCTATATAGCTTATTTTTTAAATAAAGGAGATTTTAGGTGGTTTTAGAAAGCCAAATATCACAACTTCAGTTATCCCTGTGGTGAACCTGAAATGTTATCAAACCTGAGACCATGGGTAAAATTCTTTGAATTTTCAAATATTACTAGTTCGTGTTTTATTATTTTGACTGAAAGGCATAGGTCATTTCAGAACTGCATTCCAATCTTTTTGTAATTCCCTCCTATTTCCAATAGTTGCCTCTCTTTCTCCTTATATCTTTTAAGTTTTCTTCCTTCTTTCCTTCCTTCCTTCCTTCCATACATTCTCACCTTACTTTTTCAAGTCATTTCCACTTTTCTTCACACTTAGCAAAACTTTGAATTTTTTCCTAATTTCTCACAGTGTTATTTAAAACTATCAAAAATAACCACCTTTAATTGCTAAAAGAGCAAAAATAATTTCGTACAAATGATGACTTCTCACCATTTCAATACTCCTATCATTAAGAAGTACCTGGCTCTTTATCCCTTATGATTTCTCCTGAATTACTATTAAAAACAGAAAAACTAGAGGGTAAACCACAAATCAGGAGAAAACTTTTGCATAAAACACAGTTGATAAAGGACTGTGAATCAAAATATACAAGAACTCCTAAAACTCTTAACTCCTAAGATCAAAACTGTGAAATTAAGATGGCAGACTAGAGGGGGACTGCATCCCCAGTCGCTCCAGAACCCAGGAGTTAAGAAGGGGAGGCATTGAGAGACTCGGACCAAAATAGAGCCACGGGTGAGTCTGCCCACTGGGTAAACCTCGGCCTGGGTGGCAGGCCCAGATAGAGGTGGCTTATCGGAGCAGGGCAGGGCAGCTAGAGTCTTCCACAGGCAGCCCACTGCACTCTGGCGCTGGGCCCCGCCCACACAGCCAGCTTCTCCAGGTTCTCGGAGCAGGCCCCCTAGTGAGAGCCTTTCTGATCAGAGCAAGCTCCAAGTCCTGGAGCCAGTGCGGCATGCTCCGACCTACAAGTGGCTTCAGGGACCAGGACAGGGCAGCCAGAGACCTCCCCAAGCAGTCAGGACCCCTGCGGTGGGAGGCGCCTTTCAAGGCTAGCTTCTCAGAACAGACCGCTCAGTGAGAGCCTTTCTACATAGAGCCAGCCACAAGTCCCTGAGCCAACGAGAGCTTCGATCTGCAAGCAGCCTCTGGGATCAGGGCAGGGCAGCCAGAGACTTCTCCAGGCAGCTCTGCCCACTCCGGCCGCAGGCTCTTTCCACGGGGTGATCTAAGATGGCAGCCTAGAGGGTGACTGCATCTCCAGTCACTCCAGAACCCAGGACTCAAGAAGGGGAGGCATTGAGAGACTTGGACAAAAATAGAGTCACGGGGTGAGTCTCCCCCACTGGGCGAAACTTGGCCTGGGCAGCAGGCACAGAGAGGGGTGGCTTATCAGAACAGGGCAGGGCAGCTAGAGTTTTTCCCAGGTAACCTTCCACACTCCGGCGGTGGGCTCCCCCCACACGGCCAGCTGCACGGTGCAGGCCCCCAGTGAGAGCCTTTCTGCACAGAGCCAGCTCCAAGCCCTGGAACCAGTAGGGGGCTAGGGGCAGCTTTCTTCGGAAGCACTGCATTATCAAGTTCCTCCAAGACTTCAGGCTACTGAAGGCTGGGAGGTGATACACTGGAAATCTACCGGGACACTATAAGCCAATAGAGGAAATCTGCAATATCTCAGATTCCCACTGACATCTAACCAATATGAGAAAACAAGGGAAGAAAATGTCCCAAACAAACCTAGATACTACATCAATAAAACCCAATGACAGCACAGCAGAAGAAATGTCAGAAAGGGAGTTCAGAATGTACATAATTAAAACAATCAGGGAAGCAAATGAGGAGATGAAAGAGCAAATGCAGGCATTGAAGGAGGAGATGAAAGAGCAAATGCAGGCATTAAATGATCGCACCAATCAACAGTTAAAAGACCAAATACGGGAAGCAAGAGATCGTTTCAATAAAGAGTTAGAGATACTAAAAAAACAACAAACAGAAATCCTTGAAATGACGGAAACAGTAAACCAAGTTAAAAACTCCATAGAAAGCATAACCAATAGGATAGAACACCTGGAAGACAGAACCTCAGACATTGAAGACAAATTATTTAATCTTGAAAACAAAGTTGGCCAAACAGAGAAGATGGTAAGAAATCATGAACAGAATCTACAAGAATTATGGGATATCATGAAAAGGCCAAATTTAAGAATTATTGGGATTGAGGAGGGTTAGAGAAATAAACCAAAGGAATGAACAATCTATTCAATGAAATAATATCAGAAAATTTCCCAAATCTGAAGAATGAAATGGAAAACCAAGTACGAGAGGCTTATAGAACTCCAACTACACAAAATTACAACAGACCCACACCAAGGCACATTATTATGAAAATACCTAACATACAAAACAAAGACAGAATTTTAAAGGCCTCGAGAAAAGAATCAAATTACATTCAGGGGGAAACCAATACAGATATCAGCAGATTTTTCAATCCAGACCCTAAAAGCTACAAGGGCCTTGAACAACATTTACCAAGTCCTGAAAGAAAATGGATGCCAACCAAGAATCTTATACCCAGCAAAACTTACCTTCAAATTTGATGATGAAATAAGATCCTTCCATGCTAAACAAAAGCTAAAGGAATTTACAAAAAGAAAGCCAGCATTACAGAACATTCTCAGCAAAATATTCCATGAGGTAGAGATGAAAAACAACGATACAAATCAGCAACAGGAGGCGCTAGCCTAAAGGAATAGCCAAATAAAGGAGAAACCAAATCATGTAAAAAAACAAATATGAGTGAAATGACTGGGAATACAAATCATATCACAATAATAACCCTGAATGTTAATGACCTGAACTCATCAATCAAAAGACATAGACTGGCAGATTGGATTAAAAAGAAAAATCCAACAATATGCTGCCTACAAGAGACTCATCTCATAGAAAGAGATACCCATAGACTAAAGGTGAAAGGATGGGGAAAAACATACCATGCACACGGACACAGCAAAAAAGCTGGGGTATCCATCCTCATTTCAGATAATGTAGACTTCAAGCCAAAACTAGTCAGAAGGGATAAAGAAGGACATTACATGCTGCTTAAGGGAAGCATAAATCAGCAAGACATAACAATCATAAATATGTATGCGCCAAACATTGACTCATCCACGTACGTCAAACAAATCCTTCTCAATTCCAGAAACCAAATAGACCACAACACAATAATACTAGGCGATTTTAACATGCCTCTCTCACCACTGGATAGATTGTCCAAATAAAAATTGAATAAAGAAACCATAGATCTCAATAACACAATCAACAATCTAGACTTAACAGACATATATAGAATATACCATCCAACAAAAAACGAATACACTTTCTTCTCAGCAGCACATGGATCCTTCTCTAAAATAGACCATATTTAATGCCACAAATCTACTGTTAGCAAATACAAGAAGATAGAGATACCACCTTGGACTCTATCAGATCATAATGGACTGAAATTAGAAATAAATGACAGAATAAAAAACAGAAACTTCTCCAATACCTGGAGATTAAATAATACACTATTATATGATGAATGGATAAAGAACATCAGGAGGGAAATAAAAAAATTCTTTGAAGTAAATGAGAACAAAGACACATCATATCAAAATCTCTGGGACACTATGAAAGCAGTAGTTAGAGGAAGATTTATTTCATGGGGCGCATTCAACAAAAGAAGTAGAAATCAACAAATAAATGACTTAACACTACAGCTCAAAGCCCTAGAAAAAGAAGAGCAGGCCAATACCAAAAGTAGTAGAAGACAGGAAATAGTTAAAATCAGAGCCGAAATCAACAAAATTGAAACAAAAGAAGCAATTGGAAAAATTAACAAAATAAATAGTTGGTTCTTTGAAAAAATAAACAAAATTGATAAACCCTTAGCCACACTATCAAAGAGAAAGAGGGAGAAAACTCAAATAACTAAAATTTGGAATGAACAAGAAAACATCACAACAGACACGAGTGAAATACAAAACATAATTAGAAGCTATTTTGAAAATCTATACTCCAACAAAACAGAAAACCTCGAAGACATCAATAAATTTCTAGAGACATATGAATTACCTAAACTGAACGAGGAGGACATACTCAACTTAAATAAACCAATTTCAAGCAATGAAATAGAAGAGGTCATCAAAAGCCTACCAACAAAGAAAAGTCCAGGACCAGATGGGTTCTCAGCCGAGTTCTACAAAACCTTTAAAGAAGAGCTCATTCCAATACTCCCAAACTCGTTCTATGAAGCCAATATCACCCTGATACCTAAACCAGACAGAGACACATCGAGGAAAGAAAATTTCAGACCAATATCCTTAATGAACATCGACGTAAAAATTCTCAACAAAATTTTATCAAATCACATCCAAATATATATTAAAAAGATAGTGCACCACGATCAAGTGGGTTTTATCCCAGGGATGCAAGGTTGGTTCAACATTTGGAAATCAATAAATGTCATTCACCATATCAACAGACTTAAAGTTAAGAATCACATGATTATTTCAATAGATGCAGAAAAAGCATTTGATAAAATACAGCACCCCTTCATGCTCAAAACACTAGAAATAATTGGGGTAGTGGGAACATTCCTTAACATTATAAAGGCCATCTACGCTAATCCCATGGCCAATATCATTCTAAATGGTGAAAAACTGAAAGCGTTCCCCCTAAAAACTGGAACAAGTCAGGGATGCCCTCTTTCACCACTTCTATTCAACATCGTCCTTGAGACTCTAGCCAGAGCAATTAGACAAACCAAAGAAATTAAAGGGATACGAATTGAAAAAGAAGAACTCAAACTATCCCTGTTCGCTGATGACATGATTATATATTTAGAGGAACCTGGAAATTCCACCAGAAAACTTTTAGAACTCATAAGTGAATTCAGTAAAGTAGCAGGTTACAAGATCAATGCTCATAAATCCAATGCATTTTTATACATAAGTGATGAATCTTCAGAAAGAGAAATTAGGAAAACTACTCCATTCACAATAGCATCGAAAAAAATAAAATGCTTGGGAATCAATCTCACAAAAGAGGTGAAAGACCTCTACAATGAGAACTACAGAACACTAAAGAAAGAAATTCAAGAAAACCTTAGAAGATGGAAAGATCTCCCATGTTCCTGGATAGGCAGAATTAATATCGTCAAAATGGCTATACTACCTAAAGTTCTATACAGATTCAATGCAATTCCAATTAAAATCCCAATGATGTACCTCGCAGAAATAGAGCAAGCAATTATGAAATTCATCTGGAAGAATAAAAAACCTAGAATAGCTAAAGCAATCCTCAGTAGCAAGAGCGAAGCAGGGGGTATTGCAATACCAGATCTTCAACTCTACTACAAAGCAATAGTAACAAAAATGGCATGGTATTAGTACCAAAATAGATAGGTAGATCAATGGTACAGAATAGAGAACATGGACACAAACCCAAATAAATACAATTTTCTCATACTAGACAAAGGTGCCAAAAATGTGCAATGGAGAAAAGATAGCCTCTTCAACAAATGGTGCTGGGAAAACTGGAAAACCATATGCAACAGAATGAAATTAAACCCCTGTCTCTCACCCTACACAAAACTCAACTCAAAATGGATCAAGGACCTCGGAATCAGACCAGAGACCCTGCATCTTATAGAAGAAGAAGTAGGTCCAAATCTTCAACTTGTTGGCTCAGGATCAGATTTCCTTAACAGGACTCCCATAGCACAAGAAATAAAAGCAAGAATCAACAACTGGGATAGATTCAAACTAAAAAGCTTTCTCTCAGCAAAGGAAACTATCAGCAATGTGAAGAGAGAGCCTACAGAGTGGGAGAATATCTTTGCCACTCATACTTCAGATAGAGCACTAATTTCCAGAATATATAATGAACTCAAAAAACTCTACACGAAGAATACAAATAATCCAATCAACAAATGGGCTAAGGAAATGAACAGACACTTCACAGAAGATGTACAAGTAATCAACAGATATATGAAAAAATGTTCAACATCCCTAGTAATAAGGGAAATGCAAATCAAAACTACCCTAAGATTTCATCTCACCCCAATTAGAATGACGATTATCAAGAACACAAGCAACAATAGGTGTTGGCGAGGATGTGGTGAAAAAGGAACACTCATACATTGCTGGTGGGGTTGCAAATTAGTGCATACACTCTGGAAAGCAGTATGGAGATTCCTCTGAAAGCTTGGAATGGAACCACCATTTGACCCAGCTATCCCACTCCTTGGCCTATACCCAAAGGACTTAAAATCAGCATACTACAGAGATACAGCCATATCAATGTTCATTGCTACTCAATTCACCATAGCCAGATTGTGGAACCAACCTAGATGTCCTTCAGTTGATGAATGGTTAAAGAAACTGTGGCATATATATACAATGGAATATTATTCCGCAATGAAGAATGATAAAATTATGGCATTTGCAGGCAAATGGATGAAATTGGAGAATATCATGCTAAGTGAGATAAGCCAATCTCAAAAAACTAAAGGACGAATGATCTCGCTGATAAGGGGATGAGGACATATATTGGGGGTGGGAGGGGTTAGCATTAGGTTTAGGGTTAGGTTTAGGGTTAGGGATAAGGAGTGTGGTAAGAATGAAGGAAAGAAGGACTGTATAGAGGGAAAAGAGGTGTGGGAAGGGTCGGGGGGAAGGGAAAAAATAGTGAATCAAACATCATAACCCTATGTAAAGTATGATTACACAAATGGTATGCCTTGACTCCATGTACAGATAGAGAAACAACATGTATCCCATTTGTATACAATAATAATAATAAAAAAAAGACTCACACAAAAAAAAAACTGTGAAATTACAAGATGAAAACTCTCAATAAAGCGCCATAATAAGGAAGAGGGCAATGATTTTTTTTTTATGTGACCACAAAAGTAGAAGAAACATACATGGAAACAGAAGAATGGAATCACATCAAACTAAAAATCTTCTGCCCAGCAAAGGAAATAATCAACAGAGTGAAGAGACAGCCTGTAGAAGGAGAGATAATATTCACAAACTATGCATCAAATGAGGAGTTAATACACAAAGCATGTTAGACACCCAAGTAATTCATCAGCAAGAAAACCCATATGGGGTTAAGGACTTGAATATGTATTTTTCAAAAGAAGAAATGCAAATGGCCAACAAGCATTTGAAAAAATGCTCAACATCAAAAATCATCAGGGAAATACAAATCAAAACTACAGTGAGATATTGCCTTATGCCTATCAGAATGGCTCTTAAGAAGAAGACTAAAGATAAATGCTGCTGAGGAAATGGAGAGAAGGTGCGTGCTGTTGGTGGGACTGCAACTTGGTAGAACTGTTAAAGAAAACAGTATGGGAGATCCTTTAAAAAAATAAAAATAAAACTACAAAAACATCCAGCAATCACACTATGAGATATTGAAAAGAAATGAAATCATTTCACTGAAGAATTTCCCGCAATCCAAGAGCTTTATTTATGATAGCCAATGTAGAGAATCAATGTAAGTGTTCAGTCAATGAATGACTAAAGAAAGTGGATATTTATACAGAGGAGTACTATTCAGTTACTGTCATAGAATAAAAACACTTTCATAAAAAGAAAAAAATACTGTCATAGATGGACCTGGAGATCATTAGGTTAAGTTAAAAGGCAAGGCAGGGAAAGACAAATTCGACAAGAGTTCACTCCTATGTTGATTCAAAAAAGATGATCTCCCAGAACTAGAGAGTACAATGTTGGTTATAAGGAATTTGGATTTTTGTAGGGTAGGTGGGAGATATTGATCCAAGGGTAAAAGATTTCATTTTGAAAGGAGGAATAAGTTCAAGAAATTGATTATATAACAAGTCAACTTTAGTTAATAATATATTGTATTCTTAAAATTGCTAAAGGAGTGAATATAAGACTTCTCTCTACAACAAATGATAACTATGTGAGAGTATGCATATTTGTATTGACTATATTTAGTCCTTCTACAATGTATATATATTCTTTAAAATATGTATATATATTCTTTAAAATATACCTAAATACCACATAAATTTATTTGCCAGTTTAAAAAAATAAAAGAAACATTAAAAAAGTAAAAGAACCCTAAAATTCAACTATAAAATGAACAAAATAATTAAAACATGGACAAAAGATTTGAAGACACTTGACCAAGGAAGATATATGGATGATAAACACAAGAATATGCTCAACCTCACATATTATCAAGGAATTCAAGGTAAAAGAATAATGAATTGACACTACATATTTATTTGAATAGTAAAATTTAAAACACTTTTAAAAGTGCTGGCAATAATAGGGAGCATGGGAACTCTAGTTTATTACTCGTGGTAATGCCAAATGATCCAGTAAATTTGAAAGACAGTTTCTTATGCTTGTATATACAGGAGAGGAGAGAAGTGGGGAATGACCATTAATGGGATGTTTCTTTTTTGGGTGCTGAAAATATTCTATAATTGATTGTGATGACGTTTGCATAGTTCTGTGAACAAACTAGAAACCATTTGATTTTAGACATTAAATGTGATTTATATGATATGCACATTAGATCTCATTTAAGTTGTTTAAATAATAAAATATAAGTAAACATACTTTTAAAATGCAAATTGGTCATCACACTTTTTGGTATGAGTTTAAAACTTAAGGACCATGCAAAAAACTTGCTCTGTAGTTTTAATATTATTTGCTCCCATCAAAATTCCTGGTAAGGCTTGGTCCCAAATATACTTGTTGAGAAGTAAAAATCTGTGAGGAACCTACTTCTCATGGAAATTCATCCCTCACAAAAGCATTTATGCAGTTCCCATGAGAGAAGTTTTGTTACCATAGGAGCAATTTGTTATAAAGCAAGTTCAGCTTCCTAGGCTTACTTCCTAGCTTCCTCTTGCACCATGTGATCTCTCTGCACATGACCAACTTTCCTTTCAACTATGAGCATCTTTCTAGAAGCCATGAGTACATGAAAGCGCCATGCTATTGGACCTCCAGAATTGTGAGCCTAAATTAACCCATTTTCTTTATAAATCTTTCTTTAGACATGTGATTTAAATATAAATTGATAAATCTCGATAATGGAATATTTTTTAGTGTTGAAAAAAAGAGATGTCAAGCCATGAAAAGTCCTGGAGAAAATGTAAATGCTTCTTATTAAGTGAAAGAAGCCAATCTCAAAGGAAACACTGTGTAATCCAACTATGTGGTACTCTTGAAAAGTCAAAACTAGGCAGATAATAAAATGATCAGTGATTTCCAGGGATTAGGAAGGAGGGAAGAATTAATAGTCAGAACATGAATTTTTTTATGGCAGTGAAACTAATCTGTACAACAATATAAGGAAGAATTCAAGTCATTATATTTTTGTCAAATCCCATAGAACAATACCATACCATGGGTGAACTCTAATATAAACTGTGGACTCTGGTGACTATTATGTGTCGATGTAGTTTCATTGGTTGCAATAAATGTAACATTGTGCTGTGGGATATTGATAGTGTGAGGCTGTGTAAGAAGGATGAAGTGGTGTAGAGTAGTCTATATATTCGTGATCAGTTTTGCTGCAAACCTTAAAGAGCTCTGAAAGTAGTCCTACATGTATGCTAAGCATGTTAAAGACTCTATACGTAAAGTTCTAACCCAGTTCTGTACACCAGCAATGAACAACTGGGAACTGAATGTGAAGCAGTGCCAATCACCACACAACTAAACTTATGAGTTCTTTTTTTAAATGAAATATATGTTGACAATGTAAATAAATGTATTAAAATCATAGGAGTCAGATATTTCAATTTGATATTAGAATCACAAATATGGACAGGGAAATATACCAGAATGAACACTGAAATGTTAGATTGCATATGAATATATTGTTAGGTTTATGTTTATATATATATATATATATATATATATATATATGTGAATTGTGTGCATACATATATGGTTCTGATTTCTGTCCCTGAAATAATCAAATATATTTAATTAGCAAGATTGGGATGGGCGTTATATAGAAGATAATATAAAAAGAACAAGATAATATGTGAGATAGTGGGAACTATATTTAGAACTATATTTTTTCTGGCTTCAGTTTTTTCTTTGAGTAGATTTGTAAGGTGGCATAGCTATGCCTGTGTTTGATTTATTGTCTTCCCATCACATAGGTTTGATGATGCCAAATCTCTGCACTTAAGATTGGCCAAATCTAAGATATATTATTAGACCATGGACCTAGGGATTAGTATTTCCTCTGTACAAAGAAATATTGCTAAATGTCAAAGTTCACGTGTCGATATTATTGTTTCTTTTGATCCTGAGTTCCTATTGCATGGCTTTATTTTATTCCTATCCTCTTTTCTGCAATGGGTATGTAAATGATATGGGGTCCACAGATCTCCTATCTGAAATCATTAATCCTATTGCAGGAACTAATTCAGTGATTGAGACTCTGCTCTGTGTTGACAAAGTAATCATTTAGTTTTGTTATCTCTTAATTTTGCTACTATTAGATTTTTTATTTGTTTCTCTATAAGATAAACTTTCTTGGTCCCCTTTTTCAAATGACTTCATTACCCCTCACCATAGGCAGCCTAATGAAATGATTATAGCATATCCTATAAGAAAAAAATGAGCTTAAATGCCATTTCTATAGTTTATCTGTTAAAGGGAGATGAAGACAAAACAGGTACATATTCTATTTAAGTTGCTATAATTTTTTTACATGCTAGAGTGGAACATATTTATGAATATACATTATGAAATTCAAAATATTAATCTTATATTACTTAAGTCAGTATGATATTATAATTCATGAATGTATACACTAGTAAAATGCATCATAGCATGGTTTGATAAATTTTAGAGTGAACTGTTCAATCAGTTCAGATATCATAGAGCTGTAACATCAATCAGTCTTTTAATATGTAAAGTATTTACTGTGGAATGTAAGACTGATGTATGAGTAATAATCCTACTTAGGTTAGGTTAGGGAAAGACTCATTATCTCCCTGATTTCTTTGCTTGGTATTCTGTGTAAAAATGCATGGACATCTAATAGGCTGAGTTAAAACTGTCCTTGAATGCAAATTTAAGTATTTTGTAGTAGCTCAGGTTCAAGAATTTTTAAAAGGAAAGAATATTCAATGGTTATAATATGCAATAGAAAAGAATAAAGGTTAGAAACTAAAACGCCCTGAGTATCTACATGGCTATATCTTGCAAGAGATGGAAAGCTGATACACTCTCTCAAAGTACCTGAGCTCTGCTGGTTAGTCTGCTTTTTTAAGATGAAAGTTATTAAATTCCAATTAAAGCTTTAACTTCCAAATGAATGCATTGTGAAAAGTCCAAATTATTATATGAATATGTAATAAAGTATCAAATAATCAAAATATATCAGCAGATATTAGAGCAGCCATCATGAGGCAAAATATATGTATAAAGTACATGTTAAGACTAGCAGAGAATAACATGTATCCATTGATAATGGAGAGCTGCCAGTCTACTATGGTTTGCCTTCTCAGACGTTTTACTTTTATTATTATTATTATGATGATGATGATGATGATGATGATGATTTGGCAGTACTGAGCAGTACTGTTAAGCCTATGTTTCTAGTCCATTTTTTTTTTTTTTTCATTTTGAGACAGGTTCTCACTACAGGTTGCCCAGACTGACTTCAAAAGTGCAATCCTTCTGGCCTCGGCCTTCCAAGTAACTGGAACCACAGATGCATAACACTGTCCCTGGTTCTAGATATGTTAATAATAGAACAATAAGTTCCTTATGGTTTAAGTCATCACATTTGGCGGGATCAATCATAAAAATTTCTTATAAGCAACAACTTACTCCAATGAAATTTGGAAATTGTGTTGGCTAGGCTTTTTATAGATTCAAACAGAAGCTCCCCAACTCAGCCAAATGTGTGACATTCACATATTTTTAAGTATTATAAAAATAGCACTAGGAGATGATTTACTCATTCTATATAGTACTCTCATTTGGGGTCAAATGCTATGATAAAAACTTAGACAAGCTAATTTATCAGTAGAAAAGAGATATTTAAACAATCTGCTATTGCATGCTTACTCATTTAGCTGCTTACTTAAACATACTTATGTGTTTAGGATATGTTAGATACTCTTCAGGAGGAGATGGATGTATAGGAAAATAATACAATTCTGTACCATTATGACATTTAAATACTATAAAGAGAAAAGAGTGTAAATTTGGTGAAATTATTATTTTTTAAAGTTACCAACTTAATTACATAATGTTGAAGGTAAAGAAATCCTTTTTACCTCTTTAATTGAGGTTCTCAATATTATAGATGAAATGTCCAAAATAAAATTGAAATCTTCTGTTATATAAAGAAAGTATTAAATATACAACTTAAGTGAGACAAGACAATCGACAGATGCTAACTCAATTATATATTATAATAATCTTAAAAGAATTTTATATCATCCTTCATCAAATTTACAAAGTTAATTACAAATGCTATGGGAATGAAAGAAAAGTAGAAAAATCTCAACAAAAAATAAAAGCTGTAATAGTGGACTATATCTTATGGTGAGAATTTTCTCCTCCAAGTTCGTGAGAAATAGTGATGTGTTGTTTGTTTATACTAGATCAATATACAATGTATATAAATGTATCAAAACATCACACTGTACCCCATAATGATATACAATTATTATCTGCAACTGAAATAAATTCTCAATACAATATTAACAAACTGAATATAACACTGTGGAAAAAACAATTATGTACCATGGATTTTACCTGAAGGATGAAACAAGAGCTTAATATTAGAAAATCAATTAATGTTATCTACCATTAACAGACTAAGCAAGAAAAACTATATGATGATATTAATTGCCACTGAAAATATATTTCAGTGAAAAGGTCAATGCTTGACATATATTGTTCATAGCTCAAAATAGCAGTGGCTATTCACCAAACATTTCCATTACTTAAATCAATATGTCTCAAAAATAGTTATTTGTAATAACTTTTAGTAGATGCATACCACTTCATAAGGTCCTAATTATGACATAAATGATTTTTACTGTTTGTTACACAGAGGTATGCACAATTTTATGACCATATATAATTTTATGACCCCCAAAAATGCTCAAATTGAAAAAGACTGTAAAAGCAATAAATTAATGTTTACAACACAATTTGTCATCGATGAATTTCTCATGATGAAGCTGAGTTGTTGCTCACAATACATATGTAGAATGAATAATAACATTTGCTCTTTTAAGTTAATCATTAATATTACACTTCATGTTCTGCAATAATTTTAAACTTTCAAGACTCACAAGTTTGAATTAATGGAGAATTTTCCATTATATACCACACTATGACATAATTTTTCCCTTGCATGTTATGAATCTGATTATCTTATTATGGTCTCAAGACAAAGTAGTATATTATTATGCATATCATGTTAATTCTTGTTGCTAAAATCCTTTTTATTTGAGACTATCATTAAAATTGAAAAATACTTCATAAATTATGAG
Organism: Sciurus carolinensis; assembly: GCF_902686445.1. Lineage (NCBI taxonomy): Eukaryota > Metazoa > Chordata > Mammalia > Rodentia > Sciuridae > Sciurus > Sciurus carolinensis. Next base: position 98,155,120 of record NC_062224.1, read on the forward strand.
TCAGAGAAAAATTTTAACTATCACATTATTCATTGTAGAATCTGACACATTGATATTAGTCAGACATTATAAAGATGAAAGTAACTTCTATTTTAGTTCCAACATGTTAACAATAAAAGTATGGAGAAAGGTACAGTATAACACTAATTAGAAACTACTAGAATAGTAAAATTAGTTCCAAACAAACAGAATTCAGAACTGGGCAAATTATCAAGAATGAGGAAAAGCATTTATTAATGCTAAAGGTCTCTATTCTTCAAGGAGATTTATCCCTTAACATATATGCATCCACCTAACAATGAGTCAAAATACCTCTAGCAATAATTAACAGAACTGCAAAGAATAATGAACAAAGAAACTAGAACTGTTGGAGACTTCAATATTCCTCTTTCACTTTCAATAATTGATGGAACAAGAAACCCACCAATCAATAAGGTTATAGTTGAGTCAAAGAACACTATTAAACTACTTTCTTTTTTTAACATTCGTCAGATACTCAGTTAAACTACAGAAGGGTACCATATTCTTCTCAAGATAACAAAACAGTAACAAAGACAGGCAACGTTCTGAGCCATAAATAACAAATACAAAAGTATATAAACCTTATAAGTATGTTGTCAGACAACAATGGAATTAAACTAATATTAACAAAGATAATCTAGAAAATCCTCAAGTATTTGGAGATTAGAAAATATATTTATAAATAACATATAGGTCAAAGAAGTTTAAAGAGAAATACAGATAGTCATTCTATTGCTAAAAATATATCATGCTGAATCTCATTGTTACTGTCTGCCTTGGCCAAAGCCCTATCTTATGTAACGTTATTGACATGGCTCAAAGACCCCAGCTGTACAAAAACACTACTATACAGCAAGACAGTCCAAGGATTTAGGTAGACTTATACCCCCAGAAACTGAGAACGAGGGCTGGATTTCCTTTAGAATGAAGTTAAGCTTGTTATTGCACAGTGTTCTCTCTCTCTCTCTCTCTCTCTCTCTCTCTCTCTCTCTCTCTCTCTCTCTCTCTCCTGGAGATTAGGTTGAATTACTGTTCATTTTTCTTTTAACATTTGGTACAATTCTCCAGTCAAGCCATTTGGCCCAGATTTCTTTTATGGGAGATTTTACATTTTTAAATTCAATTTGCTTTAATAGTATTGGGACTATTTAAATTATCTATTTCATGTTTAGTGAATTCTAGTAGCTTGAGCTTCTGAATTAATTGTTCCAGCTCACCTGAGTTGTCAAATTTATGTGTGTAGAGTTGTCAGTAGTATTCCCTTATTATCTTTTTGATGACTGGAGGGGCTGTACTAATATTTGATGTTCTATTCCTGATAGTAGTAACATGGGTCTTTTCTATTTTCCATTTTGTTAGTTTTGTTAGAAAGGTGCCAATTTTATGGTTATTTTTCAATGAACTTGCTTTTCTATTTGTTTATTTTCTATTGCTTTTGTTCTATTTACATTTTATCCATTTCTATCACAGTCTTTATTTGCCCCGTCTGCTTGTTTTGGGTTTATTTGAACTTCCACTTTACTGAGATTAGGAACTCAATTCATTGATTCAAAGCATTCAATCTTTTGAAATGTATGCATTTCATGCCACAAATATCCTTTCTAGACACTTTTTTTGCTTTTCCCACATATTTTAACATGTTATAGTTTTATTCAGTTCAATGGAATTTTCAAATTTCCCTAGAGATTTCCTCTTTGAACAATGGATGGTTGTTTTGTGTGTTGTTTAGTTTCAAGGGTTTGGAGATTTTTAAGACATCTTTCTGTGATTGGTTTCCACTTTGATTCCACCGTGATTAAAAAACAATATTTATAATTTGTTCAGGATGTGGTCTCTTAGCAAGTGTGCCATGGGTCTTTGAAAAACCTGTGTATTCTACTGTAGTTTGATGGCATGTTCCCAAGATTTCTCTTAAATGAATGATGTAACTAAGTTCTTCTATGTCCTTATTTATTTCTGCCTAGTTCTTCTGTCAGTTGTTGAGATAGCATTGTTAAAGTCTCCAAAAATAATTGTGGTTTGTCTATTATTTTGGTTCTATCAGTTTTGTTTCTGTTCCGCAACTTTAAAAAACATTATATCTTGAAACTTTATTTTGGTAAACTTTTATTGGTATACCTATTTTGTAATCATTGTTTAGTTTGCCCATATAAATGACTATAAAACTATATATTATATTAAATAATTATTGATAAACCTTTATTTTCTTTTTATATTATGCTCTTTCAAAATTTCTGCAATAAAATGACTAAACATACATTACCACAGTTCAGGAATTTTTGTACAGATATATAAAAATACAGTTACCTTCTCCATATGCATAAGCATCCTAAATACAGTATGGAACTTGAAATTTAATATTGCATCATGTATCTTATTTTTTCTCCCAAGACCAAAATGAATTAATAACAAAGTGATAAAATTAGGTAAAACCCAGAGCAACAAAGAGGCCAACAACCTGCTATCTGTTCTTGAGTTAAAATTCAAATAGGTAATATCAGATAAATATTGCCTATAATAAAATAAACGAAAGTAGAGAGGAACATTGAATATAGGAATGTGTGGATTTAACCTGAAAGAAGTACAACCTGCAATTGTACCCATTTAGCAAATCATCACTATTTTTATTTTTCTTTCTTTCTTTTTTTTTTTTTTTTTTTTTTTTTCGGTACCAGGGATTGAACTCATGGGCACTTAACCACTGAGCCACATCTCCAGTCCCTTATATATAAAGGATGACCTTATCTCAAAATAAAATATATATATATATATATATATATATATATATATATGTGTGTGTGTGTGTGTGTGTGTGTGTGTGTGTGTATGTGTGTGTATGTGTGTGCGCATGTGTGTGTGCATTTGTGTGTGTGTGTGTGTGTGTGTGTGTGTGTGTATTAAATTTTGAGGGTCTCACTAACTTGCTGAGTCTGACTTTGAACTTGTGACCCTCCTGCCTCAATATCCAGAGCCACTAAGATTACTGGTATGTACAATCACACCCAACAAAACATCACTGTTATTGGGGACAGAAGCAGAGGACATCAAAACAGTGACTGGGATGAGTTAAAGAAAGAGAGAAAATTAATATATGCCTTGTATGGTGAAAGTTTGAAAGTCTTTTCTGAAATGAGGAAGGCAAGAAGATAAAAGTAATTTCGAATTTTGATATGAAAATATAGGAGAATGAAAGTCTAAGTCTGTCCATGTCATAATAGAGGCTGTCTATAGTAATTGGTTAAAAAAGTAAAGTATATGAATATTCTAAAAATACAAAATGTGACCTATAAAATCCAATAATAGTTATGCATCTATTGCAAGATAATCCTGTGGGGTTTGACATAGATATGGACATAATTAATAAACAAAAATTCAAGCATTAAAAAAAATTGCTTTCAAAGAAGATAGTGGGAGGGGCATCAGACTGTATGCATCCATTTAATAAGACACATATTTAAACAAGGGATGAATATTTGTAATTTACTTACTGAAAAGACCAACAGTAGGTAATTTTGTTTTATTTTGGCTGCTAGATAAAAATTGTACTGGATTCTCATTTTTAAAACATTAATTTATTGATATATGCTTTACATAAAATGTACACTGCTGTTGGGGGCTGTGCCAGCCAGAATGGCGCCTGATCACATCGGCAGTGAGGAGGTTAATTAACATAAGCACACTCAGGTGATTTATCACTGGCCGTATTCAGTTAAGTCCACGCACACAACGCGTGCACAGGTGTTCCTGAGGGCGCCTGCTCGGGCCTGCTCCTTTTGACCCTTGCCGTGATGGGGCAGCTGGCTCCTTGCCTGATCGCAACTGGCGTGGCCCTGCCCTCCACCTCCTGGAGGGAATATAAGCGGACGGTGGGCGGGGGCGCTACAGTAAGGAGCAGCAGTAAGAGCAGCAGCTAGCAGAAAGAAGCGAAGAGAAGCCACTAGCAGAAAGGAACTAGATCACAGATAGGCAGATCGCAGTAGGCAGGACACATCACTAAGAAGCACCTCAGATAGACGCACCCTTAATTCACAGGATGCAGGATGCACCTTTAAGAAGAAGCAGCAGAACTAAGAAGATATAGATCTCTGAAAGTGTAGTCTCTCTTAAGCAAAGTCTCTCTTTCTCTCTTATGCAAAGTCTCTCTCTCTCTCTCTCTCTCTCTCTCTCTCTCTCTCTCTAAGAAAAGGCTTTCTTCCTCAATAGCCCAGGGAACAAGCGAATAGGCAAGAAAGCAGCCCACTAAAAGAAAGATAGAAGCAGTTTGTTTCCAGTCCACCACCGATAAAGACCTGCGTAAATTGTTGCTGCAGGCGGTGACAAATACCCGTGGATTTGGCACCGCAAAGAGCCAGTGACACACTGCATCAGATATAACATGCACATTTGCTATATATGAGTCATAACAACTAAAATCATTTAGATAACTACTACCACAGTCATGAGACAGAATATTTTCATTACTTCACCGTGTACTTGCATCCCCTTCCGTAATCAATCTATCTTCATGCAGACACTCTCTGGCTTTGGTTGCCATGGATTTGATCTGTCTTCCAGAATTCCATACAAATAAAACCAGACAATTGGCATTTTATCTCTTTACACTCTACCCCCTCAATATGTTGTTGTTGATACTTGTTTTAGTCAGTATTTCACTGCTCTGACCAAAAGACCTAACAAGAACATATTTAAGGAGGAAAACGATTGTGGGGCTCACAGTTTCAGAGGGCAGTCCATAGACAGCTCACTCCACTCCTTGGGACTCGAGGTGAGGCAGCACATCAAGGCAGAGGCATGTGGAAAAGGAAAGCATGAAAAACATAACACCAGGAAGTAGAGAGAGAGAGAACTCTGCTTAACAAGGACAAAATAGTTATCCCAAAGGTATGCCTCTAAGGACTCACCTCCTCCAGCCACATTCTACCTACCTATCGATACCAACTAGTTATCCCTCTCAGGGGATTGATGTATTGATTATGTTAAGGCTTTCATAACCCAATCATTTCACTTCTAAACTCTTGTGCACTGTGTCACACATGAGCTTTTGGGAGACATCTAATATCTAAGCCATAATAATATTCTACCACATAAAAATTATTAACAAATTGCCCCTCAGGGCAAGCTCACCTGTTTTACCCTGCTGAATAATATCAGAGCTGGACTTTACAAATGACTTTCTCCTTTGTCTCAACTTCAAACATTAACAACAGAGGTCTCTGGGATGATCTGAAAGAGTAAAGGAGAAAGAAATGATTCTTTTCTTTAAATGCTCTGTTTTGCCTGGCATTGACTGAAATCAGTTTATGGAGTCTCAGGGTAGTCTTCATTACACTGACTCTCATGATGTGGAAGACGCCAGTACCTTGCCTCTCATCCTCCTCTTCCCTATCACTGAAGCAGTGTCTGTGTTTCTGGCTGTGTTGGTCTTTTAGTGGAAACGGGTTGGAGAGTTTCTCTTGTTAGCAGCTTTGTGCATCCACCTACAGCAGTCACACTAAGGTCATTATCACTACTCTTTTGGACCCTAAATTTCCTCATTAATTATTTCCTCCTTTCCCCTATGAGTCAATAGTAGCTAGAGTTTCTATTTCTGTGACAGCATTCTCTTTCATGGATTTGTCACCAAATATCTTTACAAATATTTTAATATGATTTTTATATCCAAGAATGAATCTCAGGATCACAGTAGACATGATTTTTTTTTAATCAGTGATTTGTTTCTCCTATTGATAAATAGTATTCCACTATAGTCATATTGATTGTTCTGATAATGATCATTTGAGATGTGTCCAGTGTGTAGCCATTAAGAACAAAGCTGCTATAGTAGCTATGCAATGGTGTATTTAATATACCTATGCAAGACTAACAGAGGAAGCTTTACAACACTTCAAAGAAACAAATGAATTTACCAATGTTTAAGCAATAATAAAAACAATTTTGTACAAACTGCAAAAATTTTTGTTCTACGAAACATTTCTCAGTTCATTTTATGAATCCAGTAGTCCATTAGTATCAACTCCAAAGAATGTAAAAAAGAAAACAATGAATCTATAAACTTTATGAACCATGAATATATAAACTTTATGAAAGTCTGCACAAAAAGTTAGCAAGTAGAATCCAACAATGTATAGACGAGTAATATATTATGACTAAGTGGGGTTAATTTTAGGAATGCAAAGCCAGTTCAGCAAATATTAAATTAAATTGCATACATGCTATAAATGAGTTATGACAACATTGCTATTTCAACAAGCTAAACAAACATACCATCGTTATTATTGAAATGTCATTTAACCATATTTGATCCCTTCCATGATAGAAATTCTCAGTGAGAAAAATAATACACTTCCTTTTTTAGTATGCGAGCAAAGTGATAACCACTAAAGCTGTTTCTGTTATTAGATGCACACTTCCTCTGTTCATAAGCATTGTATTTAAACTTTTTTATGTTCTCAATACATATGTATAGACTTTCACTATAAAGCAAAATATGGTAAGAAACATTTGGTCAAAATTCTACACAAAAGTTAATATATATACTTTATTGTTTTGAAGAAATTTGACTTTTATAAAATGAAGTTATTTGCTTTGATTTTAACATTAATATCATATTTATTATTTTAGGAAAAGCCAGGGAAACAATATCCTCAATTTCTAGAAAAGTAATAATCACACAATTTTTAAAAACTGCAATGCTAATTAAGACATTTTACACATTTTATGCAATTTTAACAGGTTTGTAAACTTTGTAAAGCAGACCAATAAAGACCTTAGAATTGATATGATTAATATTTCTGATGAATGCTTCATTATTCTTTAAAGACAAGTTTCTTAAAGAACATCAGCAAACATCATAGGCAATAACAATTTTTGGTATTTTGTTTTAATAAGGTCAATAGAATAAAGCTTACAAGAAATTATCATTCAAAGATCATGAAAAGTTACTGTCAAACTTTGAAACTTATAATAGTCTTTCTAAAGATGTATTTTCCACATACTTTGTGTTTTCTGGTTTTTGCATAAGGTATATACTCAAAATATTTATTGAAATATTTAAGAAGATAAGATATATGCTGAGGAATACTTGGCTAAATCAACTACAATGGTGCTTAGGTGATAACAATGCCATTCCACTTACCTTAAAACCTTGAATTTTTAAAAATGAAAACATTTTTCTTACTTTTTTTTCTCATTTATTTTATTTTTTCCTATGTATTTATTGTGACCAAAGATATTCATCATATATATTTCTCATAGAGAAGAAACAGGAAAAAAAAAAACAAAAACAAAAACCTGAATTTCAGGCAGTCTCCTGAATGTTGAGAAAGTGGAAAGTGCTCTGTTCCACATATGCACTCTCTGCTTTAAAATGCTCACAATTCACTCCATGGTAGGTTTTAGAGAAAGAGGGACATGTACAGTGTTAGACAAGGTGGAAATACAATCAAATACACTCTTTAGATTGGAAATTTTCCTCAGTAAATTTGCCAACCATTACCTTTACTTGGTTATAGAACTTCAGAATTGGTAATAAGAGATTTCTGTAAACCTAATTGGAAGTGCTGCAAATGAAATTAACACTAAATTTCAGAGTTCATTTGTTTTATATTAAATCCTACAGTATTTTTAAGACAGTCAAAATGAAAAGCATGGCAAATGGTACTTAAATTATTGTGAAGATGATATAGAAGGAAGAATCTTCAATAGTTTTAATTATTTCATTAGGAGGAATAGAAATATATCCTCTACTAAATAGCAATTATATGAGTTTCATTTCAAATGTTAAAATTCGGCATTCCCCACAGTTTTCATGGAGTAACATAAATATTAATATATCATTATTGATTCTCTGAATCACCATTATTAATATTTCTCTGAAATTATCTTAACCAATATTATTGACTCTTAAAGACATACAAGTGTACCTTCTTAGATTACAAAATGCAGTGGACATTTATATGTCTATGTATCTATTTCTGAATATACAAAAGGAAGTGACTGGGGATGTAGCTAGTAAAGTTCTTGCCTAGCATGCACAAGACCCTGAGGTCAATCCCCAGGAATGCACCAGCCCCCCACAACCCTGTGGGTGGGGGGAAGAAATGAAGATGAAGGAGCAAATGAAGAACAGACAGAAATTAATAACTTGTAGTCCAACACTGTGTTTAATAACATTTTAGTGTATTTGTTTTCTTACTTTATGTTCTATTTTAACAGAATTATGATCTTATAGTGGGTGGTTTGTGTTAAACTATGTGTGAATTACATTAGATGAACTGAGAGTATTGGGAGTGGCAAATGAATTATGGGTCTTTGAACTGCCCAGAAACAGAGGCTGACCCACCTCCCTTGGGATTTCTTGGTGCCAGAAAAACCACTCAGTTGTATGGTGAAACCCCATTCAAAGGGAAATTTCATGGTTGCCGTGGAGTTTACCAGTTTCTGACCCAAGGTTCCAGTGCCAGTCATCTGGGGGTGGAGAATTGTGGGCACCAGAACATGACTATAATTGGGCTGTTCAAATTTTTGACCTTGGTTCTGTTTTAAAGTAACTTTCTCATAATGAATCCCTTTGATGCAGAAACCTGTATAATAAATGTGTGCAGCCTGTTCATTTTCAGTCCTCCTCCGTCAGAGTTCGGCTGAACCACTAGACCCATTTTTCTCTATTTTTGTGTTTGTTTATCTTAATCCAATCCCCTCATGAGCCCAGTTCAGGGAACCTGAGTAAATATCACGCTGGGCATGACAGTTGGCACCGAAGGCAGGACCCTGAACATGAGAGTGCAGGAACTTTAATTTGTTAAGGTAAGTGGGACACTCCTCAAAAAGAGACATGTGTCGATTGAAGGAAGGGGAGGAGTGAGTTGGTGTGAAGCATGGAACATTCTAATCCTAAGGAAAGAGAGCATAAAGGAAAAGAGCTCTCTCTATGTTACAATGCTTAAGAAATTGAGGGGTAGCCCCATAAAGAAGATACAGCTGGCATAGGTTTTGGAATTTCTTATTAAAAACTTATCTTTGTTTCCTTGAGAAGGCAGTGGTAGATGTAGAAACCTGGGAGGAGCTTGGTAAAGTGCTGCATGTTAGGCATGCAACTGACTAATCGGGCAAGATTTCCATGGAAACTTTGAGGTCCTTCATATGAGATTGCCTCAATCCATCCCAGGATGGTATAAAATTGTCATCCTTGACTTCTGCCTTTAAGAATGCAGTTAAATGTTAAAAACAGTTAACAGGGAATCTTTGGCTGACTGCATCTCCCCTGGCCACCCATCCTCAGACTCTTTTCAGAGACCAGTCAGATGGAGCCTGGGATCAAGTTGCCACCATTGCCAGAGGTGAGACCCTGACCTGGTGTGTCAGTACTGGGTGTGCATGCAGGAAGGTGGGGGCGCTGATGAAGAATAGGAAGTAGCTGACAAGTCAGCAAGGGTGGCTGACCAGTGCAGCCATAGGCAGGTGGAATGGGGCTGTTTTCCTTGCTCAACATTGTGGATCTAAACCTATTGAAAGAATGGGAACTCTTGCAAAAATTACTGTTTTGTTAACAAGCCCCTCTCTAATCCTGCAGCACTGGTAGAGAAAAATGGAAAGATTCTTAATATACAACTTTTTCTTTTCTTGAAAATCTTTTCTGAGGATTTTACAGGTTCCCACCTTATTTAAATATCTGAACTGACTCTAATATAAGCCAAATGTGCATTCTGATTTAGTAAAGATATTTTGCATGCTCTTTTAGAGATTGCAGCTAGATAATTTTTTAAAGAACTCCCACTTCAAGATTCTATATTTTTGACCTCATGATTTTATGGCGAATTCACATTTGCTCTTGCATGCCTAAATTAGTGTATTTACTAATCAGTTTTATTTTGTCTATCAAGGTCTTTGCACTCTGTTTTTTTTTTTCTGAAGTCAATGTTTCAAGGGTTGACTCTCAAATATGTTTAAAAAAAAAAAATCTCCACTTACAAAATCCTAAAAAGGACATAGATATGGTGGTGTTAGGAATGGATCTGATACTCATCAAGACAAGTGATCACCTGAAATCTTTAATTTCAGTGTGCTCATGACTATTAGATTTTATACCTAACATTTTCAACTGTACATGCCTGTCCCATAATTAATTCATAATGTAAAAGTCTGCTTGGCTCTATTTTCATTTCTAACAGGTTAACTCTAATGGAGGCTTTAATAAACATCTACAACATTATCTCCTACCTGTGAAGCTCCACTTGCAAAAAGTTATAAAATCTTTGTTTCTTGTCTGTTTTGTGCATGTGCGCACTGCACACTGATGTCTTGTATTGTCCGGTCTGCATATGTGTTGTAGGTAGTACTAAAGTTGGCATATAAATAAATTAGTGCTTATAAATTAAAAATAAAATTAAAAATGGATACAATTTTCTTTCTATTTACATGACTTAAAAGAAAGTTCAGCTTAAATTAGGTAAACAGATAAAAAATAAAGATGTCTTTAAAATTACTGAATCACAAGTTTTTCCAGGTACTCAGTTAAAAAATATTAATTTCTATAAAATGTTCAAAATGTAATATTTATTGCATCTAGGATTTTTCTTTGACAAGAAAGAAATGGCTAATACTGTTAACTATGCTTGTCTAATATCTTGGTTTTCACATTTAAAAATAAATAAATTAGATTTAACATAAATGGGATTAATCATAAATATGTTTGTTAGAGACATCTGATTAAATTACAAAGTTAAGATACTAACTGCTAAATATAAAATCAAGCACTCTTAATCTCTTAAATTCCATAAGAAAATATATTTAAATTTTGGATGTGTTTTCATTAATCAGTAAATGGGAAAAGGTTTAAGATTGCTTTTTCTGTGCCTTCATTAAAAATAAGGTTACTAAGATTTAAAGTTCTATCAGGTATAATTCTGTATGCAAAGAGCTCAAAAAGTTTTAATTGTGTTTCTTTTAGAATACTTTAAATAACATAATATTATTTAATCTTATTAAAATGGAGTAATTGGTCTGAATTCAGAAATTTCATAGTATTGTTTCAGAATGTAAATTTAAAATGGGTTAACAGCTAGGAAAAAGAAATAAGGTCATAGGTATGAAATGTAGAAGGAAAAGGAAATGTTATTGGTTGAGAAAGTCTGTGATAAAGTACAGTTGTAGAATGTTTAAGCAAGTTAAAAACAGGTTTGTGAAGGGTAAATTTCAAAAGAGTGTGTAACTAAATTGGTCATATATATATATATATATATATATATATATACATATTTAAAATTAGCATAATCAATTAAAGCTGTTCAAGGCTTTTTCCTAAGATCAAATATTAATGTAATGGTATAAAGCAAAATTTAATCTATGTTAGAATAATTAGTCTTAAGGGAATTAGGATTTATACATTTCTGGTTAAAAAAAAACAACTATTATTTTTGAGTGTTACACTACATTATTCTAGATTTTTCTTTAAAAGCCAAACTTGATTAATATAAAACATCAATTTTAATTTTGGTGCTATTATAGACTTCTTGGCATAAGAAATGTATTCATATCTCCCAGGGATACATTTCTTTAAACTGTAAGATTTAAAAGAGCATTTTACCCATCCAGTGTGCTCCAAACTAAAGTTGTCTGTAATGGTAATTTTAGATCTATAACAATAGCAAATTTAATTGTGGATTTATTATATCTTTTAATGTTCTGTAACTGGACCTGTTATCAGTAAGATATATGTAATATCTTATCTTATTTTTTTCACTAGGGTAAAAATTTAAATGTATTTTTAAAAGATAATGAGGGTCTGATATATTTAATATGAATATCGTGAAACATACAAACATTTCGCCACTTTCCCACTAAAGTGGGTTAAAAGTTCTCCTAGCTTTTGTTTGATTCATGTTTCAGATATGGTGTTAAATTGTGTTAACTGATTCACATAGATTCATGAAATAATACATAAAAACTTGATAATAATTTTTTAAAGAGACTAAAATCAGTTTCAAAAATAAATCACCTTACCTAAGACTGTCAAGAGGATAGTTACCTCACCTAAGTTAAGACTGCCTCTCATCTTATTCCATGTTAAGATAACCATTAAATTTCCTTTAAAATTAAGTTTAAAAATAGATTTTTGTTATAAAAATTACTGTGATCTTACAATAAACAAAAAATGCAATATATAGCTAAGTAAAAAATAGAGTTTAAAATAAATTATACTCCTTGGTTCATAGTCATCGTACAAACTAAATATGTTTTTGCTCTTTTAAATTTCATTTTGTATTCTTCTTATAAAATTTAACAGTTGTCTGTTAGTTCTTTGCAGATGTACAACATTCAGTATAACAACCCAAGTTAATCATCTATAGACTCACAGGATATAATAGGATAATAGATCATCATCTCTACACAGATAGTATTAGTACCATTACTAATACTGGCCCCAAGTGAATATAAGGGGTAAATAATTCTAACATTATAGACATTAAAGTTAAGAGTCAGTACTTTACTTTAACACTGGTGAAGCTGGCTTTCTGAATGTTTAAGATCAAACCTTGGAGATAAAATTTAAGGAAGTAAAAGGGCCAAGAAAAGTTAGCAATTTTTGGCTTGGGCCCACTGTGTCAACTTAAATATAGGGAATAAGAGGACTTTACTAAAGGATTTGCATGACTTCCTGATTGGGAGATCCATGAGACCCTGGAGAACAGAAAGACAACCAGTGCACATGCTGCAAAAAAAGAAGTGTCACTGGAGAATGGAGACATTCCTGATGCTTCCAAGGGAAGCCACATCATCAAGGAGACACTGACCCATCCTGGCAGATGGCACTAAAGGAGCTAAGAGGCTTCTCACACATTCCCAAGACTGACCTCCTGAGGGAACTCAGCTGACTCTTACAATAGATAGGAACAAGGTCAATTTGAGTAGCTTTATCTTGAACACCTAGCAAACACAGTTATAGCCTATAGAACTTAATATGTACAGTTCTCCACAAATTCTGAGACTTTTTTTTTTTTCCTTTGCAAGACTTATTATTTATCTCTGCCTCTTTCCTGGGGAAGAATGTTGCTTCTACATCAATCAGGATTGGTAAGAGATAAGGTTAAATAACTACAGGCAGATTAAGACCAGGTTATTGTATAGTGGGCTTACTTATCCCTTAAGTTACAATTTAAACAAACAAAAAAGGGGACAATAGGACTCCACAATATTGTTTGAATCATGCTATTTTTGTTTTAATTTTTTAAATTGTGATGCTGAAGGTTGCACTGCTGCTGAGCACACACACCATCTGTCATCATCATGGAGGTTCAAACCACTTAAGCTCAAAACAGAAGCTGTTGATCCCAATCCCCACCAGGAACAAGCTGAGAAGGAAGAAGAGGAAGGCAAGGAAGACTCCGTGGACCCAGAATGTCAACCTGCTAATGTGAGGACAATTGAAGAACTTGATACATCAGACTGAACAGATAGTCAAACAGCAGGGAGGACCTAAATCTCCATCCACAATGTCTGTGGATTCTGCATGGCTTATTGAACAAATATTTAATTATGGGAATGACTTTAATCTTTGGATGGTACATTTTTTGGAAATAAGTGTTTGCTACTAATTCTTTTTTGTGTTATAACAAGGTGCTGTATCTTCCAGAAAGAACTCTGAGAACTTCAAATAACCCGTGACCTATGCTTAAACAAAAATTTAAAAAGGGGATCTCTCTGGAGCAGCAAACGAATTATGGGTCTTTAAACTGCCCAAAGACAGCTCCCTTGGGTGTCTCTCAGCAGCAAGAAAACCACCGAGTTGTATGGTGACACTCTGTTCAATGGGAAATTCCATGGTTGCGATACCCATTCTCCCAGGAGGTGGAGAATTGTGGATACAAGTTGACAACTATAATGGGACTGTTTAAACTTTTGACCTCAGTTGTGTTTTAAATTAACTTTCTCACAATGAATCCCTTTAATGTAAAAACCTATATAATAAACATGTGGAGCCTTCTCATTTTCAGTCCTCCTCCATCAGATGTCACCTGAACCACTAGATCCCATTTTCTCTTTTTTTTTTTTTTTTTTTTTTTTGGTCATCTTTATCCAATTCCAATATCAGCTTGATTCTTGGAAACTGATTAAACATCTTGATGGTCATCACATGAGAGGTAGTCTGTACAATTGAAACTGAACTTTCAAGGTTTTTATATTTTTATTTTTAATTTATTCTAATTACTTATACATGACAGTAGAATGCATTTTGACACATCATACATAAATGGAGTATAACTCCTAATTTTTCTGTTTTTACATGATATACAATCACACTGGTCATGTAGTCATATGTACATATAGGTTAATAATGCTCAATTTATTCTACTATCCTTTATTACCCCACACTCCCTCCTTCCTTTCCTTCCTTCTCCCAAATTCAAAGTACATTTATCAACCTCCCACTTATTGTGAATTAGCATCTGCATATCAGAGAAAACATTTGGCCTTTGTTTCTTTGGAATTGGCTTATTTCACTTAGCATGATATTCTCCAGTTCCACCCATTTACCATCAAATTCCATAATTTCATTCTTCTTTAAGACTGAATAATATTCCTGTGTGTATATATACCACATTTTCTTTATCCACTCATCTGTTGAATGGCACCTATGTTGGTTTCATAGTTTAGTTATTGTGAGTTGAGCTGCTATAAGTATTGATGTAGCTGTGTCACTGTAGTATCCTGATTTTAAGTCCTTTAGGTATAAACCAGTGAGTGAAATAGCTGGGTCAAATGGTATTATGCTGAAAATATCAGAACATCAGATTATTTAAATTAAAATTTGAATTTCTTGGTGTTCATCTGTTATGAGGAGAAAACGCATGTCTATAAATTATGATGAATTGTCATTGTGTTGCTGTTTACTCTGTGTGTGGAAGGGAATGGGGGTGTAGGATTTCAGTCCCAAGGCTTGCACATGTTAAACAAAACCCTCTCTACTACTGGGCTATATCCAATCCCTTTGAGTTTTTTTTTTTTTTTTTTTTTTTTTTTCTTTTGAGACATAGTCTCACCAAGTTTCCTTGACTATACTGGAAACTTAAATCCTCTTGCTTTAGCCTTCCATTATTGGGATTTACAGGCATGCTCCATTGTGCTTGGTAGACTAGTATGTATAATTGAAAGTTATTAACTTAGAATTTACAGAAAATATATTGTATGTTTTCTCTATTTGTAGTATCAAATAGTCTTAATTCCTAGAACTTTTTGTCATGATATTGTATATTGTTTTTATGCACTGTGAAGCTATTATCAATTGAAAAGAGTATGAAAACAATCATTAATTGGTTCTTCGTACATCATTCTAATGTGATAATAGGGTAAACATTTTCAAACATGGTGGGTTGAATAGTTTTCATTCACTTTTGTTTAAGAAATTCAAAGATAAATATTCACCAAAGGATAGATTATACTTTGTTCTTTCTTTTTCCAAATATAGTTTTGAATTTAAAAAAAAAAAATCTGATTTTCTTCGATCATACACTGTTATGGTTTGGATGTGAGGTATCACCCAAAAGCTCATGTGTGAGAAAATGTAAGAAAGTTCAGAGGAGAAATGATTGGGTTTTGAGAGTCTTGACCATATAAGTGAATTAATCCCATTAGGGATTAACTGAGTGGTAACTGGAGGCAGATAGAGTGTGGCTGGAGGAGGTGGGAAATGGGGTCATGGTTTTGGGTATATATGTTTGTATCTGTTGAGTGGAGAGTCTCTGCTTCCTGATCACTGTGATGTGAGCTGCTTCCCTCCACCACCTCTTCTGTCATGATGTTCTGCCTCACCTCAGGCCCTGAGGAATTGAGCTGGCCTTCTATGGACTAAGACCTCTGAAACTATGAGCCATCAAATAAACCTTTCCTCCTCTATGATTGTGCTGGTCAGATTATTTAGTCACTTCAGTGAAAAAGCTGACTAAAACAGAAATTGGTACCAAGAGTGGGGTCATTGCTGTGACTAACCTGACCATGTGTCAGAGATTTTGTAGCTTTTTGGAAGTGGTAGGAGAAATTTTGAGATGTATAACAGTGCAGTCTGGCAATATTTTACATTGTTGTAAGCAGAGATTAATGGCTGATTCTGATGTAAACTCAGAAGACGAGAATGGCAATAGGACCATGATCAGTGAAGACCCGTCTCAAGAAGGTTCAGAAAAGGAGAACTTTATTGGAATTTGGAGTAGAGGACATTCATGTTATATTCTGGTTATTAAGTTGTCTCAATTTTTCCCATGTCCTGAGATTTTCTGTGAGTCTGATTTTAGAAGTTATGGACTTCTTAATCTGATGAATGAAATGAAATGTCTAGGCAGCATAGCATTCAGGCAGTGACATGGATAGTGCTGGTGACTTTCAGTCAAGTTTATTGTGATAATCAGAAGCAAATAGCAGTGGAGACCCTTGAGATTAAGAAATGCCAGTAATGTGGGACATCATTTTAGGAAAATTGCAGGAATCACACAGAGACAAGCCAACAGGAAGGCCACTTGGTTTGCAAAAAATAAGGCAACAGAGACAGAGCTACATAAGCCCTTTGGAGAGAACATAACAATGCCATGTGCCCCAAATGCTGGACACAGATCTACCAGACCTGTTTATCCAGCTGAATTTCAGTCATGCTTGGGTCCGATTCCTTCTGTCTATGTCCCTATTTTTGTAAATGAAAACTTTTAGTCAGTCCCTTTATATGTTAGATATTCGTAAATTGCTTTTAATTTTATAGGTGCTCACAATGTGAAATTGCCTTGAGTCTCAGAGAAGACTGTGGACTTGAACTTTGAACTATCTTGGAACTATTGAGACTATAGGGACTCTTGAAAATGGACTAAATATATTTTGTATTGTCAGATGAGTGTGAGTTTTTCGGGGCCAGGGGAGGAATGTTATGGTTTGGATATGAGATGTTCCCCAAAAGTGTTGGGACTAATGACACGTTAACTAACTCAGGCTGACTTCTTACTCCCTGGCGAGTGAGCAAGATCAAGGCTCAAAGGCGGTTTCAAAGGTTCATGGCGATAAACCAGACCACTGTCAGGGATTGGTTAACAACAGTTCCGCGAATGTGATCAGCTCGTGCTTGCCATATAATCCAATGGGACTCTCGCCTGCATGAACCCCCCTGCCTTGCTGACCTTTAAGCTGATTGGTTCCCGCCTAGCCCCCACCCTATATAAAAGCTGTGTGACTTCCTCAATAAACGAGTTCCTGCTGTGACGTGTCTCCCTGACGCGTCTGATTGTCCTCCGCCTGGAGGGCTGGGAGCAGGCGGTCAGTTGGCCTTACCTATCCTGATCTGACCTTGTTGGGGAGTGTCCCCTTCCCTTGCTGCTGGTCGAGAAGAGTAAGGGGGCTTAAGACCCCCAACACAAAAGTTCACATGCGAGAAAATGCAAGAAGGTTCAGAGGAGAAATAATTGGGTTTTGAGCATACACATTATACCTCTCAACATCTAAATGAAACAGATTGCCTTTTAGAATTTAATATAGTTTTCTCAAGAGTTTATTTCTTATTTAATAAACACATAATTTAAAAATATGACCTATGTATGAATTAGAGAATTTTAACCAAATTAAAATAACTGAGGATTTGCAATCCCTGAAAGAAAGCTATAAAACTGACAAAAATGTCCAAAATAACAGTTTTCAGATTTTGGTCATCAGGAAACAGGGCAGTTGTTTTCTCAAAGAAAAGTAAAAATGAGGTGAGTCCTGACATCACCTCATTTACTCACGTGGTTTTCCAGGCTGCTACATGAGGAAGGAAAACTCATATAGAACAAGAAGGCAGAGTTCATAGTGTGAGGAGGATGCTCAGGGTAGAGTTTGCAAGAGTCCTGGAGAGGAGAGAGATGCACAGAGAAAGAGAGAGTTCTGCTCTAGAGATCTGTAGAAGGTGCCCTACATATCTCCAGCTGAATATTTGTGGAGCATATACAGAAGGAAACTACCCAAAGTTAGGGAAAGAAGCACCCAGACAGAGCTGAGGAAACAATCTCAAACACACATAGGAAGACACATCTATAACTATACCTATATCTATATTTATATCTATATCTGCATCTGTATCTCTGTATATATAGATATAGATAGGGTATTCTCATAAACCAAAGTGAAAAGCCTCATCACTTACAGGCTTCTAGAACAGTGCTCAGAAGTGTTGTCAACTTAGCTCTAAACTAAAGGCTGCTGAAATGCACACATGAAACTTAAAGCAAGGCTTAGAAGGATCAATGTGTTTTCAATTAACTGAACTGCAACATAGAAGAGCTTAAGAATCTTTATAGTTTTCTAAAAATATCCATTCCTAAATAAGGTCAGTTTCAAAATCTCAGGTATCTAGGACATGAAAAGAAGCATGAAAAATAATGACAATGAAGTGGATCAATTGAAACAGAACCAATCCCCTCATAACATAAATTCAAAAATGTTCTTGAAACCTTCAGTGAGCTGGGGTCAGAGGGCAACTAATTGGTCCAAACTCATAGGAAAGTGAGTACCTGGTTGGAAGGCACAGCAAAGAAAGACATCTTCAGATTATATTTGCAACTAATACTTATAAATTAAAATGTTTCCAAATCTCCTATAAGTCATGAAGGAAATCTCAAGGAAACTTTGAGAAAACAAACATTGTGAATCAAATAAAAATAAAATTAAACTACTCCAAAGTTTCTGGAAAACAAGTAATGCTACACATATTAGAAACATTTAATAGTGGAAAGAAAAGCAAAAATCTTAGAGCAAAAATCCAAAACTGCATCCCAACTAACTAGAATAGAATGAAATAAACTTTAAGCAAGCAGAAGTGAGGTAATACAGATGATCTCAGACATGTAGATTAAAAATGGAAAATTCAAGATGATTCAAATGGAGAAACATCTACCATGACTACTAAAAATTAATAGAAGCAGTATTATCAGTGTTTGATATTAAAGAGAGACATCACTACAGATAATACAGGCATATAAAAAAGGATATTTTTTATATCCACTGAGAGGACCAAACAGGGTCAAATATAGCAACAAAAAAACATTTCTAATATTTTCTTGATTCCATATACTATTTGAAAATATTAACAAAATGTTAGAAGTTGGGCACAGTGCCACATGCCTGTAATCCCAGTGGCTCAGGAAGCTAATACAAGTTCCAAGCCAGGTTCAGCAATTTAATGACCCCAGTCTCAAAGTAAAAATAAGAAGAGCTGGGAATGTGGGTTAAGTGCCCCTGGGTTCAATCCCTGGTACATAAAAAAAAAAAAAAAATTAAAAAAGGAAATAGAGATCTTTGGAAATATGGTTGATTCTAAGACTGAAATGGGAATGTAACACACCAAACATAAAACATTTTATGGTCTAAGAATATAAGAAAGTGCACGATAAAAAAAAAAAAAAATTGAAAAGTAATAAAATAAAATGGGAACATAACAGACAGAATCTTCATAAAGCCCCAATGGTCAAACTAGAATAATAAGAGAAAAAAAAAATGCAGAGAATTGGATTTTACCTCAAAAAATGAAATATATACATGAGTCTATACTGATAAAAGTAAATAAAGTAGAAAAGAATATTTTTATCCATGGAAACATTCTCATTAATAAATATAGATTTTTCTTAACCACTTTCTTTGTAGTAGCACCAAATTAAAGAAAAAAATAAATTAGACTAACAGATAATAAAATTGCTATTAAATAAATAGAAAGATAGAACTACTGATAGATACTACAGCATAGTTTGATATCACTTGTGCTAAATAAGGGAAACCAGACAAAAATAATATGTAATGCTTCTGTTCATTTATAAAAAATTCTAACAAATGCAAGCTAACAGAATGATGAAAATCAGCTCAAATTAATAGTTACCTGGGAAAGGGAAAGAGGAAGGATGAGAGAACAAAGAGACATAAAGGAAATGGTGGCCTTTATTTCACCCTTGATAGTAGTAACAGTTACACAAACTTACACATAGGTCTCCATGTATTGACTGCTACATGTAAATATGTGAAATTTGCTATATGTTTGCTATGTCTCAATAAAACTGCAAGTGATTTGTTTTTAAATATTAAAACAAAAAGGAGCAGAAAAATGTGGGCTAATGGTTAAAACCACTTTAACCATACTATATTTCAACATAATCTATAATAGTGTAGTCAATTAAAATATCACTAAATTGAACAACCAAAATAACTTAGTTAATTACTTTTCATTATAGTTAAATGTGAAAGGGAATATTTGTAATTTTTTTAACACTACTGACAAATTGAACAACAGCATTGAAATAAAAGTTTTGGTTCTAAAGAAATGTAAAATTTATGACATTTTTATATATTCATAGTTTTGTTATTAAGACCTTTTCTTATATACCTGTGCAACTGATTTAGTCTGTACTGAATAATATAGAGTTTCTAACCCTGAGTCTAAAAGAGTAACATATACTTGATCAACAGTGATTGATCTTATTAATTAAGTAGTTTGACCACTTTTAAAATTTTTTCAGTATTTCCTTTCAGAATAATGAAAGAAGAACCAGTTCAATTTGTTAGTCTGCTTATCAATGAGAAATTAAATTATTCAAGCAATATAATAAAGAGAAAATTTATATTTTTACAATTACTTTGGAATTCATGTAATAAAATTAAAATGTATTCTCAATCTTCTGATGCCACAATTCTGGTTTTGTTTTGTTTAGTTTTTTCATTTCAAAACACAGATTGTTATCTTTCATTGTTAAGTAATTTATTATGGTGTTATACTAATGACAAGTGTATTGAGAATCTCTAATTATGTGACATTAATTAGGTAAATTGAAACAACTCCAGTAATCGTGAGAGTTCACTTAAGCTAATAAAGTAGAGTGAAACCACGAGTATCCACTTGCTAAGAAGACTCTATAATAAAGATGCTTAAGAAATATAATTTATTATCTCATTATTTAGGGATTGGTATAATGCTTATGATTTCCATGAAGAAAATTAAATTCAAGGCTGAAATATATTTTCTCCCATGTATTATGTGAATAAACAGTTGCAGTGTTTACCAAGGAATAGAGAGCAACAAAGATAATTTTAACTTATGCTGCATTTAATGGCTCTCCCAGGGTTAGAGTGCTTAAGTAATAATATTCTGCCTCTGTCAGGAGACTCTTTTCTTTCCTCATGTGTAACATAAAAATGAACTTCTTAATATACCTAATAGTTCTTAATATGTTCTGTTAACAAAAGCACCCATGGGAAAATGTGTAAGACTATCAGAACTACATTTTCTCTAACCAAGATAATAGTGCTTAAGAGGGTGTAAAAATCATAAAAGGGAATGAAATTTTAGGAAAACAATCACTTGATAAGTGAAATGTTCAATCATTAACCTTTTAATAATCATTGAGGAATGTTTTATTTATACTAAAATTACCTTTAAATAAAAGTTTAAATAAAGCAACTTAGAATAAATGACTATTTTGAAGTACCTCTAAGTCTTTTGACTTATGTCTTAATTAAACTACATTCAACATTTATAGGTACTAGATTTAAAGCACTATTATAAACATGGAAAGGCAAGCAACCAATCCAGAGAAGATGTTTTCAAAATACACATGTGACAAATGACTCATATGTAGTACTTACATACATAACATCATCAACAGTGCAACAGAAAATACACAAAAATTAAGAGAAAAAATAACAAAAGACTAAGTAGGCATTTAACAAAAAAATATATTCAAAGTTTTAGTAAATATAGATAAATCCTTCAGCTTCTTTAGTTGTCAGAGCACTGTAAATTGAAACCATACCATATACCTATCAAAACTTGAGGGAGGAAAAAAGACAAAAATAAATTTTAGTGATGAGATGGAGCAACTGGAATTTTCATGCATTTCAGATAGAAAGTTAAGTCGGTCAGTTACTTAAGACAAAACTTTTGACACACTCTATGAAACCTAATTATACATACAGTCCATACCGCCTACATAGGTGTATGTTCCCATATTCAAAAGTATGCACTAAACTGGACAGGGTGGTCCATGCCTGTAATCACAGCAACTCAGGAGGCTGAGGCAGGAGGATCCCAGCAGCTCAGGATGAGAAGTTTAAGGCTAGCCTGGAAACTTAGGGAGGCCTGTCTCAAAATAAAATACAAAGGACTGGATATATAGCTCAGTAATAGAGGACCCCTGTGTTCAATTCCCTTAAAACAAAAATTCTGCCTTCAAATGTTCATAGCAATATTATTCTAAAAGCAAAAACATTGAAAGCAATTTAAATGCCAGCAATTATTTAATGTATGTATCAAGATATTAATACAATGAAATGGAATAGAACACTGAAAGAGCACACATTAGTGATCAAAGTAAGAACTTGAATATATCTCAAAAATATGATGGAAAGAACAGGAAAGAAAAAGTTAAGAGCACCTGGTGTCTAATGCTATTTATACAAAGGGATAAACTCCTTAATAGGGACAGTTGGAGTGATGGTTTACTCTCAGGTGGTAGTATCTTGCAGGAAGTGTGAAGGAGACTTCAGGGGTGCTGATTATAGGTTATTTCTTGATCTGAGAAGTGACTTCATGAGTATGCCCACTTAGAAATATTTGGTGAGCAGTATACCCATTTGGTCCCTTGACTACTACTTATTTCTGTTCTGTTTTTATAGTTTTCCTGGTCCGGAATCTCATATAAATAGAATCACAAGAGTATGCAGGTTTTCAAGTCTGGATTTTAACCTAGGTTATCAAAGGGCATTTAAGATTTGTTCCTGTTATTTCATATATTATCAATTTGCTCCTTTTTATTAACGATTAATATTCTCATTTTATCAATGCACTTCAGTTTGCCTCCCCATCATCTGAAGTGCATTTGGCTTGGTGTAATTATTAAAAAAAAAAAAAAAAAAAAAAAAAAAAAGGTGCTATAAATAACTGCATTAAAAGATTTTTTTGTGAAGATAGATATTAATTTATTTTGGTTAATTATATGCCACTGAAATTGTTAGGCACTATATAAGTATGGTTTTAAACATTAAACAAACAAACAAACAAACAAACAAACAAACAAAAACCTCAAGTGTTGTCCACAGATCTGCGCTATTTGACTTCCCAGCAGGGACATAATCGCATTTCAGTTGCTCCGCATCCTTTTCAACAGTGTTTGAAATGTTGTTACTAATAAAGTCCTTTCAATAAGTCTGTGGTGGTATCTTTTAGGGATATTAATTTGCATTTTCCTAGTGATAAATTATATTGAGAGTTTTTTTCATATGCTGCTGCTCTAGATTGAAATATTTAAACTTGTGTTTTGAGACTATATTCTAGGGCAAGTATAATTTTTAAAAAATGTTCCTCAAGCAGTATCTTTTCCTATTGATTATTATTTTCTTTTAAGATGGTGCTTTTGGTGTTATAACCAAGTACAACTTGTCTCATTCTTATATTAATATTTCATCTCAAGGAAGAAGCTGCAATGTATGTACAGAATCAGTTTTTTGATTCCTACATATTCAGGAATTATAATAGTGCAGAAGTGAGAATAAACAAGATACTTAGTGATGCTACATTAATTGAAAATACAAAGAGCAAGAATACTATCACAGAGTGAGGGTGGAGTGGCTTCCATATCTGATACCCACTAAGGGAAATGTTTTATGGTACCCTGTCTAACCATCAAATAGAATATAAATTACAATTACATCCAACAAATATCCACAAAGAACCAGTACAAAGGAAGAGGGATGACTTTGAATCCATACTTTTATATCAAGTCAAACTATTATTCAAATGTGAAGAGATGAAAAACAAATATGCTAAAACATTCATTGTCTCAAAGGAAAAAAATTTTTTTGAGAAAAATTATTTGAATGCAATGATAACACAACCCACAAAATGCTGGAAGAGATAAAGTAAATTGAGTGAAATTCCTTCTTAAAATTGAACTGCTTTCATTAAAAAATGTGGGGAAAATTTTAAAAAATACAATGATACTGTATTTTCCCAGTAATCATAATGAAAATTTTGGATAGTGTCTGCTGGTTAAGGGAAAGCGAGAAAGGCAATGTAGGGAACATTCCTCAAGTTTATCTGACAAAAGTCTCTGACACCATGGTCTAAGTAAGCCAAACAGTCTGAACAGAGAAACTGAGGTAAAGGTAAAGACTCGCCATGGAATGAAGGTCTCTGTAGCTGTTGAGGCTGAGTTTGAGCTGAGGGGAGGCCTCGTTCTGACATGCATCACAGAAAGCTGTGATGTGAGCTCTCACGCTGCCCTGCCTCATGCTGTGTGCAGGAGCTTGCCCTTCCCCCAGTCCTTTGTCTCAGACCTGTTGCTGGGCAGAATTGCTTAGGCAGGCTTGGTTTGTTTGCACTACCTGGACTCTGGACATATAGTTCACCTATAGGCTGACTCCGTTATATTTAACAAGCATGTTAACCTGATTGGATAATGTGTCTATATATGTCCTGTGCAACCCTAAATAAAATTAGATCTGTGCCTTCAGAGCTCCATCTCTGATGCCTGGGTAAACGCGCTGGGTAAGGCTAGGTAGGGTGGGCATCGTTCATCCTCACCCTCAGCAAACCCGTCTCTGAACATCTACAAGGCGATATGTCAAAGTTATTTTGTTATATAAAAGATATGGGAAATACAAAGCATGAAGGCATTTAAAAGAAAAAATTGAAAAAAATAGATTATCATGACAAACATCTTTACAAATATATCAAAAAATAATTGCAAAGTAGGACATAATATACCAATAATTCTAATGGATTTATACTTCTCAGTTTAAAAATGAAAACTGCTCTATTAAAGTTTTAAAAATGAAAATGCATAGTTTTTTCAAGAAAGTTAAGAGCACACAAATTATAAATGTATAAATAAGAAAATTAGATAAGAAATCTAAAAAGCAAAACAAATTGAAATTAAAATGCAATCATGCAATTATGCTGATATTAGATAAAGAGGACTTGAAAAATAATCATTATTGTCCATCAGCATAATGGTAAGTTCCATTACCTCAGAATGCAAACAAAATTTTAATCACGTGAACACAAACACATTACTATAAACAGAAAAGTACAAAAACAAGTATATTTACTAGTGTGGTGAGAATTCAATACACTTAGCATGAATACAGATAGATCAAAGACATTTTACAAACTGCATACAAGATATGAAAAAATATATTTAATAGGTTTTGTATAACAATTTAGAAACATTCATCAAAAGCATAATTCCTTTACAGAATTGCTCAAATTCTATGACATAAGCTTAACAAAGTTTCAAAAATACAAATCTTAGCAACATGTTATCTGACCAATCTACACTTGATTGAATTTAATAATAAAATGATAATAACACTGCATGTATGATTTTTGAAAATGATTATGAATGTATAAGTTAAATAAGATGAAAATAATAGAAATTTTCAAAATACCTAGAATGCATTGATATCAACACATAAATACCTAAAGAAACAAATGAGCTTGTGGATTTTAAAAACCCACAAAGAAAAAGAAAATAGAGATACTTCATTAGTAAATAATGAATTAGAAGTGAAGAACAATGAGTGAGGTCTCAGATGTGAGAAGATACACACAAAAGAACAGCAGACAATATGAGATCTTAAAAGACATAGGAAACAGCTGGGCATGTGGTACACATCTGTAATCACCCTGACTCAGGATAATGAGACAAGAGAAACACAAGTTTTAGTTCATCCTGGGTAACTTAGTGAGACCCTGTCTCAAAATTAAAACTAAATGCAATCATGTAATTATGCTGATAAAAACAAATATGCTAATACATTCATTGTCTCAAAGGAAAAAAATTTTTTGAGAAAAATTATTTGAATGCAATGATAACACAACCCACAAAATGCTGGAAGAGATAAAGTAAATCGAGTGAAATTCCTTTTTAAAATTGAATTTTAAAACTAAAAGAAGTGAAGACGTAGCTCACTGGTAAATCATCCCTGGGTTTAGTCCCCAATATGGGGAGGGGAGGACACAGAAACAATAAGACGAGAAAAAATAATTAAGCAAACAGGCATGTCTTGTGTAAGATTGAATACCTAAAAGAGAAGATGCATGATATTCTGAAGGAAAATAGGGATATAGTCTCAAATTTTAAGTATTTAGAAATAAAAGACAATAAAAGAAAAATTAAAAATACCAAGAAAAATTATATGAAAATTTAATCAAGAAATAGAATCTGTGTAATAGTCTAATGAGGTTTAAAAATCTATCATAAGTTAATCTTCCTATGTAAAGATTCATATGAATGTAGTTTTACACAAAAACTTACAAGTTTTCAAGGATTAGATTACCATTCACCATATTCCTTTCTCTTCTTTTTAGTACCTCTAAGGTGGAAAGGCCTGGCAGTAATTTTTTTTTTTCCCTTTTTCTTTTCTAGTATAAGAAGTTTAAGGAATAAATTGCCCTCTAAATGCTATCCGTCCCCCAAATTTTGATGTGGTGTATTTTATTTTTATTATGTTCAAGACATTTTGAAACATTTCCTTTTTTATGTAATCTATGGTTAATTTAGAATATTTTACTAATTTCTAGTTGTTTTACACCTGTTATTACTAGTATTTAATGGTGTCAAAGAGTGCACTCTGTTTAATTTTATCCTTTTCAATCTTTTAAGACGATTTATGTCTGGGTAGCACAAAGTGATCTTAACTGAACCAGATGTATTTGCAAAAACATTTGGCTGTTTTGTTTAGTGTTCAATGCATTTAAATTGTGTGTAGTCATTGATAGCATTATTACACATCACTTCACTGATTGTTGTTTCACAACTTCCTAATAAAGATTAAGCTCTATGACTGTAGAAGATTGTTTAATGTTTTTAGAAGCACTGTTAAGAGTTCATGTGTATTCAGGATCACTTTGTGTTCCTAATGAAATACCTGTTTATCAAGTTAGTTTACAATTTATCAGATAGTCTGCTTATTTGATATTCATATTGCTGATGCAGCTCTCTTATTTTGTTTTCTTGCTTTATCTTTTTCTATCCATTACACTAAAGTTGATCTTGTATTTTGGGTAATCTAATAAAAGTATTAAATATGGTTATGTTTAAAATTATAATTTACTTATTTTTTGTAATTTGCCTATGTTTTTTCCTTCTCTCTTCTTTTTTTTTTACTGCTTTTGCAGTTCTGGGGATTGAACTCAAGACCTTGTGTGCTAGGCTAGCACTGTAACACTAAGCTGCACCACTAGTTTCGCTTTTTTGAAGTTACACACACACACACACACACACACACACAT
Source organism: Sciurus carolinensis (assembly GCF_902686445.1). Taxonomy (NCBI): domain Eukaryota; kingdom Metazoa; phylum Chordata; class Mammalia; order Rodentia; family Sciuridae; genus Sciurus; species Sciurus carolinensis. The sequence continues at coordinate 98,182,421 of NC_062224.1, forward strand.
TTAGAGTTCCATTTTTATGTATTTATTATTTTAATTTTTATTACAATTTAAATTATGAATAAAATATCTAGTTTCACACTATGTGATGCTTTGTATTATTAAATATAAAGTAAATATAATGAAAGAACTGTGCCACTACATAATTCTATTAATGTGCTCCCTTTACATTCACCCTAGTTTTCTGTAATTATTACATCTACATGTGTCTAAACCCCATATTCCAATGTTACAGATTTCCCTTTAAAGGGACACATGCATCTTAGGGAAGTTAAGATCAAGATTTGTAGTTAGCCACATATTTTCCATTTCTAACTCTTCATTTCTTCCTAAGCACTTGGTTTCCAGCTAGAATCATTTGTTTACATTCTGAAAAACATATTTTGAAAAACGTGGGGAAATCATAGATTATTTTTTACACAAGGTCATACACCCTGGTAAAGACTGTAATTGTTTCAAACTGCCTCAGTCAGAGGTTTCCAGATTCAAAACTATACCTCATTTATACTTAGTCTACAACTGACCTTTATTGTGTGATGTTAAATGTACTGAGAATATAAATATTATGTTTAAATCTCTTTTGGATCAATATACATTAAGTACATGGACATGAAGATATGCATGTGTGAAGATAAACATCTCAGGGTATTTCATGAAATATCTATGCTAACAAGTTGTTAACCATTCTTTCCAAAATGATTTCATTCCCATCATGGCTATAAGACAGCCTAAAACCTGTTTTTTTTTTCAATGCCTTTCTCAGTGGTTTAAACATCATTCAATTCCCTTTTATTCTTTAAGAATGGGTAGGAAAAGTTCATGCCTTCTTTTTCCTCCCTCAACTCATTTTTTTCTAACCTTTGCTTCTATGTATTACATTACACTTTAAATCAATTTGTGTAAAAAGAGTTATAGCTAGAAACCAGAGATAAGATGTGTCTTATTTAACATTTCAAAAGCAGTTCCATAAATTACTATCTCTGAGAACTATAAAAATGAACCTTAACTTAAGAGGATAATAAAAAAGTCCACTCAGAGAAGTCACATAAATAGTCATCTTACAAAGATATTAAGGTAAAACCAACCTCAAAATGGATGCATTGCAATTCAGAGGCTAAAATCACTTATTGTTAGATTTGCCTTAGAGAACAAAAATTACATTAGAAATATGTATTATATAAAAGCATAGACAGGTATTTTAACAATTTCATGTACCTTTTAAACTTCAGAATACTGATTTTTTTTTTTTATGGTCACAAAGTGGCCTAATGCTGGAAGTAATATAAAAATGCCTTTTATTACTTATTTTGAAAAGTATCTATTGAATGAATACTGTGAGGCTGTACCTGATTTACTAACTGAAGTTTTAAAATATCACACATGACTCAAACAAATTTAACACAAAAAGAAAGAATTGTTTATGACAAATATATATATATGTATATTTGTAAATAGTATTTTTCTATGAGCAAATATGAAATTCAATGATATGAAAAGTTTACTATTATAATAAATAAGTGAAATTCTGTTCTGCAACAACCTAGGAGAGGAGAGAAATAGTGCTTGTGCTACTAAATTTAAACTGCTCTGGGAAGGTTCCACATCAAGTTCCACATTGTCATCTTTAATCTTGTACAATATCCAGAACTAAACCATTTCTTCTAACATGACATGTATTTTTATTTTGTGAGTATGTGCATATACTTCAGTTTTATGTGTTGTCAAAATTGTACTCAATGCACCAAGAAACTTTAAAATATCTTCGGTTATGTTGTTGAAAACACTAATTTAGCATTGTATAAAATAGTGTTTCAAAATTAAAACTTATTCCCTCAGTATCCCCTATGTTCAGATTCTGTCACATTTTTTGCATTGTATAAAATAATCCAGTATGATTCTTTTTTTTAAACGTTTTTATTTGTTCTTTTTAGATATACATGATAGTAGAGTGTATTTGACATATTATACATACATGGATTATAGCATTCAAATTAGGATCCCTTTCTTGAATCAATTTCAAAGCAATTAAGTTAAATGTTACATTTTTCATATTATGCAGCAGTTTTAAGAGTGTAATCCAAGTTCCATCATTTTTGCTTAAAATCTAGCTGTGGTTTCTCATTGCCCTTTGATATGCATTTTGTGAATATGTTTTACAGTTTTGCACTGTCTGAACTCTGTCTTCTTCCACTCCCTCATCCTTTCTCTCTGACTGTTGTCTAAGCCAACATCTAATTCTTCCTGCTTCAGCACACTTGAAATTCGTCCTATTTCTGTTCACTTTTTATGCTTTTTCTAATTTTCACCTAGGTAGTCTGCTTAAGTGTTATTTCCTCGGCAAAGAGGTTTTCCTAAGGATCCTAAATCCCACACACTCTCACTTTTCCTGAGGATATCAGGATTCATTCCAGGAACAGAGTAAATAATTCCTCATTGTACAGGAACCAATTTCTTAGACTGGAGAAAATCACTACTAGTAAAATTCTTTAAGGAAGTGAAACTTGTGTTGATTCATGGTTGAAATTTAGATGACTTGAGAATCGCAAGAACTTTGCTAAGTTGAAAGACAAGAATAAGCAAGGTACAGGTGTGAGGAATATATTCACATGACTTTAAAAAAACCCCGAGAAAACAAATATAATTAAAAACTTCAGTGAGACAGTCAGATAGGTGATACTCTGCTCACATTGTTTTTGCTTAGGCAACAAAGAACATTTATGCATTCCTGATCAATGCAGTGTTAGGGAGACTGTGGTCTCCCAGAAAGGATTCATTGGTCATCAGTAGCAGAGGCATTTAAAGTATTGAGACTAGAGTATATGTAAACAGAAATAGAATTGCTTCAATAACTCAATAATTTGTTGATGGACTAACTAGATAAAGACAGTGACGGTTTTAATGAAAATAATGTAAAATCCGTGAGTCAACTTCAAACAAAATTCATACAATTTAGATATAAAAAAATACAAGAGTAAATGAAGATAATATTACTGCAAGTTTCTACAAAAGCGATTGGAATAACATTTGATATTAGGACAATAAAGTTAAAACTCTTAGGGTAATAATAACTGCAAGGACTTGCCTGAAATATAAGCAGTTGAATTTGGATAGGAATCAGAACAAACATTTTGATGTTTGACAGAAAATTTTAGTGGGTTGGGAGAGCAAAAACTGGTTTAAGATTCCTGATTTAAAGTAAAAAAGTGAGCTTTTTGCAACTGTAACTCTGCATGAAACACATCATTCCTCAAAATTTTAAGCTAAAACAATAGGTTATTTTAGTTTTTGTCTACCATTTTTATGCAGAATAAACAGTTTAACATTATAATAAATCTCATCATGAACTTTTCACTTTAGTTTGAAGTAGCTCCTATTACAAATATTATGGTGGACTACTCACTGAAAAGATAATTCAGTTAGAAGTGAAATAAAATCTAGGGGAGGGTAAAATTACAGTTCTGCGTGTGTGTGTGTGTGTGTGTGTGTGTGTGTGTGTGTGTGTTTGAAAGAGAGAGAGAGAGAGAAAGACAGAGAGAGAGAGAGAAAGAGAGAGAGAAAGAGAACCCCTAACACTATTATAAAGAACCAGTTAATATTTAAAAGTCTGCAAATGGACATAAACAACACTTTGGTTGGTAAATGTAAGCAAGAATTTTGGTGGCCAATGCATATCTCTTTTACACAGGAAATATATCAGTACTAAAATGCAGTTGGTTTGTAATAATTTAAAAGCATTGTAAACTGTATGTGTTAAAATGTTAAAGATATTATTTGTTGTAGTAATTTCAAACCTTGTAATTATCTGACAATAAAGTAAGAAATTAAAGGGTGCCCATTCTAGATTGAAATGCAAAGAACGTTGGAAAGACTGTACCTTTCACTGCCTTTTCTCCTCCTAATGTCCTTGTTGAATATAAAAAAATAATTTAACATAACATTAGGTTTTATAGTATTATAAAAGTTATATGAGAGGCTTGTTCCAGTTTTATAAAAATTAGCTCATGTTGTGCATTTCTACAAGGAGCACTGATTATGCACACCTAAGACTCCAGAAGACAAAATGTGGGTCCCTTCAGCCCGCTTGCTGATTTCAGCATTTAAACCTGGCTGGGTTTCTAATTAGAAAAATAAATAAAACATGAAGCATAAATAAGAAGGGTTAATGAAAACCACATACTGGGACTAATCTAAAAGACTATTTCCAGGAATAGTTTTCACAGGTTAAAAAGCACAATATGAAAAAGCAGGAGGATCTCTACTTTGAGACTGAATAAAAATTCTCTTGTGTTAAAGGAATAACTAAACTATAATACATAAAAGAATTCTAGAATAAATTATGCTTTATTTTGCATTGCGTGTAAGACTATTTTTAAACATTCGCCAAGAACAATAGAACGCATGCTTAGCTAGCTCTATATTTAGCACTAATCAGTGTGCTGTGAGATATAATGCTATAATGCTTCAGGATAGTTTTAAGTACTCACCTGTGAATCTTGAGTCCTTTTATATGATCACTACACTTGATTGAAATTCAGGATTCAAAAAACATGAAAGGTAAAATAGTTTTAGAATATATAGTTAAGAATAAGAAAAACCTTCAGTATTGCTTTTTATAATTAAAAAAATCTATAAATCAGTGATAAATTCTATTTTGGGAATAGGTTATATTTGATAAAATAAAAGTGAATTCTGAAAAAATTCTAGTTTATCAAAAAAGCATTTTTGCATAGTGTGGTTGTTTCTTGTTGGCAATAGTATACAGAAAGAATTTGAAATTTCAATCGTTTGTACTTTCTCATGGACTCTTCATTTCTAAATTCTGTGACAAATATATTAAGTTTTGTCATATTTTCAGAAGTAGGACCAACACCTCTTTTTAATGCCTCAGAATATAAAAAGTTAATCAATAGGTATGGTAACTGTATTAAAATAAATGCACGCTTGTCACTAACATTGCTGAGGGATATTCTGGTACACATAAGCAGGCTGAGGTTTAAACATATTCTGAAAAATAATGGCAGCTATTTCTCTGCCTGTGGAATTTTTTTTATCATCACGTGATATTTGTGTAAACCTGATTTGCATTTCATTTGACTTTCAAGCTTTGAAAGTTTTCAATAATTTATAATTATCAAGACAATTGTGTTTTTCTGAATTTGCAAATAAAGTGAGATTTTATTAGTTTTCACTATTATACAATTTAAATTTCACATAACTCATTTGCATCTATTTCATACTCTTAGTGTGCAAGGCTTCATGGGGTCTTCATGTGAGATATCAAACAAACACAAACAAGGAAAGGACGTTAAAAAACAGCCACACTGTAAAATAATGTAACTAGAGTGAGTGAATAGAAATAAAAAAGCCTCAAACAGTAACCCCAAATCACGGTGTTCTGTTGCATACATAAAAAAACTCTCCTTCCTTATCTAACACAGTCCTTAATAGAAATACTTTAAAAATCCACACTGTGATAAAAACAGAAATAGAAAAAAAAAAATAGAAATTGCACAGATTACAGTAGTTTCTCAGGTTTTCCTACCTTTTATCCTTGGACTATAATTTCTAATTTTATATTAAGTTTGAACTGGGAAGCTATAAGTTCCTTTTACCTCTTGCATTTATTGCTCCTAGTGGGACTTACCAAAATGTCCACCTCTAATGCCTCTAATGATAGAAATCTTGCTCTTGGAGAATGTCTCATTCTATCATACAGACCTAAAAACAACCTTCTTAATTTTGTATACTTTTCAAAAGTAAATAATTATCCAAGTTGAAGCAGTCAGTGACATCCATTTCATTCCAGTTCTCAGCTCTAATTATCATTTCATCATATGTGTGCATGATGATTTCTTTTAGGTGTCAACTTGACTGAGTTAAGGAACACCTAGAGAACTGATAAATTAACATTTCTTGGTGTGTCTGTGAGAGTATTTCCAGAAGAGCTTGGTGTGGTGAACTGAGTGTGGAAAATTTTCCCTCAACATGGGCAGGCACTATCCAGTCAGCTGAGGAAAAGATGGGAGAAAAATGTAGAGGAAGGATAAGCTCTTGATCTCTCTTCTGTATCCAAAATCCCCTTTTTATCCTACCCTTGGTGTAAGAATTCCAGGCTCTCCAGTTTTTGAGCTCCAGAACTCATACAAGGGCCCCATCTCCCTTAAGTCTTTAAGACCCTAGGGCCTTCAACCTTTACTTGAGAGTTCTATCATTAATGCCCCTGTTTCTGAGGCTTTTGCACTTGGACTGAGTCACATAACTGACTTCACTGTTTCTCCAGCTTGCAGATCTCCTGAGGTGGGTCTTCTCAGCCTTCCTCATGGGGTGAGACAATTCCTCCAATAAACTATCTATCTATCTATCTATCTATCATCTATCATCTATGTATCCATCCATCTATCCATCTATTCATGCAGGAGACTCTCTGCAGAACCCTAATTAATAGAGTGTGGAGGCTGAAGGGGTTTTCACGTTAGTCCTCTGAAGCACTCCACTTGAGTTCATACCTGCCCTCAACATTGTTTCATCCTTGACATTGTTTCATGCTTGACAAATTTGGAAGTTTTAGGTAAATCTCTGTGAATTTGTTTTTTTTCCCCCCAAACTATGATGTAAAATACTATTTTTAGTAACCCAGTATTTGATAAGCCTCTAACTAGAAAAAAAATGCAACAGATAGAAGCATCAAAGTACTTTCCAAGTATCTACTTACAATTAAGTTTGAAATTCTTGTGCAGACTAAAACTTGTAAGAACTTTGCAAACTATCTTGGAGTTTTGTAAGTTTAAATACAAAATTTGTGCCCTCTTTCTTGTTAAACCCATTGAGAAATGCTAAAGAATTTCTGAAAAGAAAAATCAAACTCTTTAAGAACTTGATAATACGAATATTTATATACAAAGATAAAGATAAAATACTAGATTATTTGCCTATCTCCCTTCCCCATATTTCTTCACTTTCCTTATCTACAAATACTATCATAAACAGTGTAAATCATTGCTTTGATTATTCACAACACTTATTCAAAATTTTTTTCATTGACATTTTTTATTTAAAACAAATTTAAATATTTGTTTTTACTTACTGACAGTATAGATTACCTTTTCTAAGAATAGTTGTTTATATCCTTTACCAAATTATATTTTTTGGCATATTGATTTGTAAAAGGTCCTAATACATTTTAGATAACTGCTAAATGTTTGGTAGAAGCTTAGACAAATAAAAATCCCATCTTAGACCAGACCTTAACTTTCATCTTTGTTGAGGAGCCATTTGATCTACACAAGAAGTCAAATTTATTGATTGTTTTTTTGGTTGATTGTGCTTTTGTGTCTTATCTCTCATCTTCCTTATCTTATACCATATTAATGGTTTATATTATTTTTTATAAATATTCTAAAACTTCTTTCATCATGGAAATATTCCTAGTTCTTCTAGAATTTTCTTGTATAGTGTAAATAAAGATTTATTTCCCTTTTTTCATCTGAAGAACCATTTGCCTGAGAAGTATTTTGCAGTCAAATGCTTTCTTTCTTGATTTGTAAAACTTTCTCTTATTGTCCATTTGCCAGCTTTTGATACATGTTAAAGCCTATAACTTATCTCTTGCTGTTTTATTGTTCTTTGTGTTCATATATGTAGCAACACTATACAGATTTAATCGACTTTATATCTGGCAGATAAATTATCCTTTTTGTGTCTAAAATTCATTCAGCTACTTATTGTTTCATATTTATACATTTTAATAATATTTTAGTTCTATAAGATACCAAGTTTGGGATGAAAATGTTCATTTGTATGTGTCGATATTAAATAATAACATTGTATATTTTAATATTCAAATTCAAGAAACATATTTCACTTTATTTAGTTTTGTTTATATATCCTTGAAAACTTTAAAGAATGCATATCCTTGGCTAATCACGGATTTTTTAAATATTAATGAGATATTATCATTTTTTTTGTTAACCCTCCCCAGGTTTTTTTTTTTGCATTATTTTCTCTTTAGCACTCAATGATATAACAGATTATACAGTTTGCATATTTGTTTTAATCTTTTTGGATTGCTTGCTTATATAACAATGCAATTTCCAAGAGGGTACATCATTTTAGCTATTTTATTCATTATTATGTTCTTAGTATTATGAAAGTACCTATCCAAAGTCAGACCTAAAAAAGTATTTCTTTTATGAATGAATGAGTGAATGAAAATAATTGAAACTGTATATTCTCAGAGAAATGTGAATGAATATCTTTTTTTATTGACATAGTTTTACTATTAATTGCAAAATATTTCTGTTCATAAAACAACTTTGGGACCCATGATTTAGCAGCCTAAACATGGACATCAGATTTTATAACCACTCATATACCAAAGTATAAAAAGTTAGTGTAATTTTTACTATCTTTGACGAAGGTTATTTTGTTAGCTTATTATAACAGTAACTCATCATACTAAGAAATACGTGGAGTTCTCTAAAATTCCAGAGTAAGCAAAAACTGGATTAAAACTTCTAAACTGAAAATATAACTTAAATAATGATAGTAGAGTTTTTCAGTACAAGAAGAAGAAGGAGGAGGAGGAGGAAGAGGAGGAGGAAGAGGAGGAGGAAGAGGAGGAGGAGGAGGAGGAAGAAGAAGAAGAAGAAGAAGAAGAAGAAGAAGAAGAAGAAGAAGAAAAGAAAGAGAGAAAAGAGAAAAATATATTTTCAGAGTGCTTCTCTTTTGCCTATTTTGTTAGCTAATGTCTATGTGAACATTAGAAACAAATGATGCTTTAGTATATAAAAACGATTTTGTAAAACCTGTCTCCAAATACTCTCTCTCTCTCTGTCTCTCTGTTAATCTGCCTCTTTTTCTCTCTCTGACACACACACACACACACACACGCACATGCACACACACACACATTATGTACACGTTCATCATACACACTCACCAGTTGACAAAAGCAGTAATCTCTTGATGATCACATTCTTCAAGTTAGAGATTCCCTCAGTAACATCAGCTGAATTTGTGTGTGTGAGTGTGTGTGTGTGTGTGTGTGTGTGAGAAAACCATTAATATTACATGGAAACATTGAATTAATTCTTTATATTTTCTGTGTCTTAAAAATGTAGCAGGCTTACATTGTTCATACATTATGTTTTACAGCAGAAAATTGGTAGAGATATATCTTTCTTCCTACAATTAATTAATAAATACAGAAGAACTGAATTAATAGGTAAGTGTAGAAAAAAGGTTTAGTGAGTGCTAGAATAAAACTCTGCATAAATATTGTGGCAGAGAAAAGAACACAGTGATCAATTCTGATTATTTATCAAATAAGTACACATAGAATATGTAACTGTTGAGGTAATTCTGTTTCAAGCAAAGTCTAACTTTTAGGAAATAATTTCAAACAAAAGAAAACAGCATCCACCCCTCCAGTCAGTACTGGCCGGGAGGAGACGAGATTACCTGGCACCAGCCAGGACCACCTCACTAGGAGGAGAGAAGAGCTCCCTTCCCAAGGTGGGCCACCTGTCCACAGGCAGGAGAGAGGAGAGTGCTGTTGCTGTGGTTCCAGTGGCTCCCCAGGCTGGTCTCCACCTTGGGACTCTGCAGTCGATGCCAGTCCACCCCATGTGGTAGCCTCCACCTTAGGACAACAGACAGGGCCTGGAAGCAACAGCCCACCACAACAAAGCCCACCACAGTGCTGTGTATCTGAACAGGCTACCCAAAGCCCCCGCATGGCCCACCCTCACAACCCCATCTCTGAAAGCAGTGGGCTCCATCCTAGGCCACATCCATGGCCATCTTGGATTATCTCTGCTACCAACACTGCCATCTTTAGTTGGTGCAGCTTCCATCATGGGACACTGGTGGAGACTAGAAGTCCAATATCAAGGGACCTACATGTTAGTCGCAGCTGCCACCGCTAAATAGGGATGTGGCCAATTCCATCTAGGGACAATAGTCAGGACCTGGAAGACCACTTCCAAAGTACTTACAGGTTTTGTTCCACCTGAAAGTCCCTTTCTCTCTTCTTTCCTGCTAACAGTCAACTTCTACTGATTCCTCTTTCACACTTCCTGTGATCTGAAACCTCTATATCCTCACCTCCTACCCCATAAACATCATACCTTACACCTCCACATTCTTTTTGTCCACCATGAGAAACTGTAGACACTACTTCAAGCCTACTGCTTATACTGTGGATAATAACCAAAAGCATCAATTCTGTTTGTTGGAATAAAACTATAAACATCTTAATAGGGGTTTACAGATTTAAAGTTGCGTATTGTTTGCATGGCTGCTGTTCATATGGGTTTTCCCCTTAAAGGTGAGGTATTGGAAACCTGCAGGGACATTACAAACCTATAGGGCAGAGACCTTAATACCTCAGATCTGTTCTGATAGAGGGGAAGAATTGTGAACAAGATGAAAAACAAGGGAAGAAAATGCTCCAAACAAAGAATTCATTGACAGCAAAGTAGAAGAAATGTCAGAGAGAGAATTCAGAATGTACATAATTAAAATGATCTGCAAAGTAATGGAAGATATAAGAAAGCAAAGGCAGGCAACAAAAGATCACTTCGAGAGAAATGGAGATAATGAGAAAAAAAAAAAAAAAACAGAAATCCTTGGCATGAAAGAAACAATAAACCAAATTAAAAACTCAATAGAAAGCATCATCAAAAGACTAGATCACATTGAAGACAGAACCTCAGAAAATGAATACAAAATATATAATCTAGAAAATAAAGTTGACCACACAGTGAAGATGATATGGAACCATGAACAGAACCTCCAAGAAAAATGGGATAACATGAAAAGAACAAATTTAATAATTATTAAGATAGAGGAAGGTACAGAGACACAAACCAAAAGAATGCACATCTTTTCAATGAATTAATATCATAAAATTTCCCAAACTTGAAGAATGAAATGGAAAAATCAAATGCAAGAGGCTTATAGGACACCAAGTGTACAAAATTACAACAGACCCACACCAAGGCACATTACAATAAAAATGCCTAGCTATAAAATAAAGATAGAATCTCAAAGGCTGTAAGAGAAAATATTAGATTACATATAGGGGGAAATCAATTCAGATCTCAGCAGATTCTACAACCCAGACCCTAAAAGCTATGAGGTCTTGGAATAAAATACACCAAGTTCTAAAAGAAAATGAATGCTAATCAAGAATCTTATTTATATGCAGGAAAATTTAACTTCAGGTTGGATAATGAGATAAAAACCTTCCATAATAAATAAAGGTTAAAAGAATTTACAGCTAGAAATCCTGCACTCAGCAAAATATTCTATGAGGAGGAAATGAAAATAAGCAAAGGGAGGAACTACACTAAAGGAAAAGTCAATCAGAGAGAAACCAAGTCAAGTTAAAAACCAAAATTACACCAAAATGACAGGGAATACAAATTCTATCTCAATAATAACCTTGAATGTTAAAGGTCTAAACTTATTAATCAAAAGACACAGACTAGCAGACTCAATTTACAAAAAAAGACCACAAAATATCTGCCTTCAAGAGACCCATCTCATAGGGAAAAACATTCACAGACTCAAGGTGAAAGGATGGAAAAGATACATCACTCACATGGTCTGCATTAAAAAAGCAGGAGTTTTCATCCTCATATCAGATAAGGTGGGCTTCAAGCCAAAGTTAGCCAGAAGAGATAAAGAAGGACATTTCATACTGCTTAAGGGAATCATACATTGACAAGACAAAACAATCATAAATATTTATGACCCAAACAATGGAGCATCTACATAAGTCAAACAAAGCTTTCTCAATTTCAGGAATCAAATAGACCACAACACAATATTATTGGCTGACTTTAACAGACCTCTCTCACCACTGGATAGATCTTCCAAACAAAAACTAAACAAAGAAACTAAAGAACTCAATAATATAATCAATAACATAGACTTAACAGACATATGTAGACCATTCCATCCATCAGTGGCTGAATACACTTTCTTCTCAGGAGAACATGGATCCTTCTTTAAAATAGATCACATGTTAGTCCACAAAGCAACCCTTAGCAAATACAAAAAAATAGAGATACTATCCTATAGTCTATCAGATCATAATAGAATGAAACAAGAAATGAATGATAAGGTAAAAAACAGAAGCTACTCCAATACCTGGAGACTAAATAATATGCTATTGAATGACACATGGATAACAGAAGACATCAGGGAGGAGATTAAAAAAAAATTATTAGAGGTAAATGAGAATACTGAGAAAGCATATCAAAATCTCTGGGACACTATGAAGGCAGTGCTAAGAGGAGAGATCATTGCATTGAGCTCTTTTATTAAAAGAATAAAAAGTCAACACATAAATAACCTAATATTACATCTAAAAGCCCTATAAGAAGAAAAAAAATCAACACCCAAATCAGTAGAAGACAGGAAACAAAATCAGAGCTGAAATTAATGAAATGAAGCAAAAGAAACAATTGAAAAAATTGACAATACTAAAAGTTGGTTTTTTGAAAAAATAAATAAAATTGATAAACCCTTAGCTTCACTAATGAAGAAGAGAGAGAAAACTCAAACTGCTAACATTCATTGGTGAAAAAGGAAATATCACAGCAGACACTATTGAAATACAGAAGATAAACAGAAACTATTTTGAAAATTTGTACTCCAACAAAATAGAAAACCTTGAAGACATTGGCAAATTTCTAGAAACATATGAACTACCCAAACTGAATCAAGAGGACATGCACAATTTAAACAGGTCAATTTCAAGGAACAAAATAGAAGACAACTTCAAAAGTCTACCAACCAAGTAAAGCCCAGAACTGGATGGATTCTCAGCTGAATTCTACAAGACCTTCAAGGAAGAACTAATACCAACACTCCTCAAAGTATTCCATGAAAAAGAAAAGGAGAGAACCCTCCCAAATTCAGCTATGAAGCTAATATCACCCTCCTATCAAAACCAGGCAAAGACACATCAAGGAAAGAAAACTTCAGACTAATATCCCTTATGAACATTGATGCAAAAATTATTAATACAATTCTGACTAATCACACACAAAAACATATTAAATAGATAGTGCACCATGATCCAGTGGGGTTCATCGCAGGGATGAAATGTTGGTTCAACGTAACACATCACATCAATAGACTAAAAGTTAAGAATCATATGTTCATCTCAATAGATGGAGAAAAGGCATTTGACAAAATACAGTACCGTTTCATGTTCAAACCACTAGAAAAAATGGGGATAGTAGGAATATACCTCAACATTGTAAAAGCTATCTAATGCTAAGCCCAAGACCAACATCATGCTAAATGAAGAAAAATTGAAAACATTTCCCCTAAAAATGGAACAAGACAAGATTCTCTCTTTCACCACTTCTATTCAACATAGTCCTGGAATCTCTAGCCAGAGCAATTAGACAGTTGAGAGAAATTAAAGGGATACAAATAAGAAAAGAAGAACTCAAACTATCACTATTTGCTGACAATATGATTCTATATAGAGGATCTAAAATATTCCACCAGAAATTTTCTAGAACTAATAATGAATTCAGCAAAGTAACAGAATATAAAATCAACATCCATAAATCTAGTACATTTCTATACATCAGTGATGAATGCTTTGGAGGAGAAATTAGAAAAACTAGCCTATTCACAAGAGTCTCAAAAAATAAAATAAAATACTTGGGGGTCAGTCTAATAAAAGAGGTAAAAGACCTTTACAAAAAAAATATAGAACACTAAAGAAATAAATTAAAGAAGACCATTGAAGATGGAAATATCTCCCATGCTCTTGGATAGGTAGAATTAATATTGTCAAAATGACCAAACTACCAAAAATGCTCTACAGATTCAATGCAAATCCAATTAAAATCCCAATGTCTTCCCTCATGGAAATAGAGAAAGCAATTATGAAGTTTACTTGGAAAAATAAGAGACCCAGAATAGCCAAAGTAATTCTTAGCAAGAAGAGTAAAGCAGGGGGCATCACAATACCAGATCTTAAATTACACTACAGAGCTATAGTAACAAAAAACAGCATGGTATTCCACCAAAATAGACAGGTAGACCAATGGTACAGAATAAAGAAAACTGAGACAAACCCACATAAGTACAGTTATCTCATACTAGACAAAGGAGCCAATAACATACAATGGAGAAAAGATAGCTTGTTCAACAAACGGTGCTGGCAAAACTGGAAATCCATATGCAGCAAAATGAAATTAAACCCCTATGTCTCACCCTGCATAAAATTCAACTCAAATTGGATCAAGGACCTAGGAATTAGACCAGAGACCTTGTACCTAATAGAAGAAAATGTGGACCCGAATCTTCATCATGTTGGCTTAGGACCAGACTTGCTTAAGGAGACTCCCAGAGTGCAAGAAATGAAAGTAAGAATCAATAAATGGGATGGATTCAAACTAAAAAGCCCTTTCTCAGCAAAGGAAACAATCAATAATGTGAAAAGAGAGCCTACAGAGTGGGAGAAAATCTTTTCCACACACAGTTCAGATACAGCACTAATCTTCTGTATATATAAAGAACTCAAAAAACACCAGAAAAACAAATAACCTAGTCAATAAATGGGCTAAGGAACTAACTAGACACTTCACAGAAAATATACCATCAGTCAACAAATATGTGAAATAATGTTTAACATCTCTAGTAATAAGAGAAATGCAAATCAAAACTACTCTAAGATTTCATCTCACTCTAATTAGAATGGTGATTATCAAGAATACAAGAAATAATAAATGTTGGCGAGGATGTGGGGAAAAGGTACACTCATACATTGCTGGCAGGATTGCAAATTGATGCAACCACTCTAGAAAGTAGTATGGAGATACCTTAGAAAACTTGGAATGGAGCCACCATTTGACCCATCTCCTCAGCCTATACCCAAAGGACTTAAAATCAGCATACCACAGTGACACAGTCACATCATTGTTTACAGCAACTCAATTCACAATAGCCAAATTGTGGAACCAACCTAGATGCCCTTCAATAGATGAATGGATAAAGAAACTGTGGTATATATACACAGTGTAACATTACTCAGTCTTAAAGAAAAAACAAAATTATGGCATTTGTAGGTAAATTGATGGAGTTGGAGAATATCATGCTAAGTGAGATAAGCCAATCCCAAAAAATCAAAAACCAAATTTTTTCTTGGATATGTAGATGCTGATCTATAATGGAGGCAGAGATGAATGGAGGAAATTTGGATGGAGCCAAAGGGAATTAGGGAAGGGAAGGGGGCAGTGGAGTGGGAAAGGTGGTAGAATGAGATTGACATCATTAACCTAGGTATTTGTATGATCGCATGAATGGTATAGATTCTACATCACGTACGACCAGAGAAATGAATATTTGTGCTCCATTCAAGTACAATGAATCAGAATGCATTCTGCTGTCATGCATAATTAATTAGGACAAATAAAAATTAAAGTTAAAAGAAAAGAAAGGAAAGTTGAGAAAATACACACACGAAGCTGTGAAACAATCTAGTCAGCTCAGGAAAATGGAAGTAATACAGTGGTCTAGATCATGGGTGTATTGGTTTACTATGGGTGCTGTAACAAGTTGCCACAAATGTAGTAACTTAAAACATCACAGGTTTATTATTTTAAGTTCTGCAGATCATAAATCTGATGTGGTTTTCAGTGAGTTGAAATTAAGTTGTCTGCAGGGCACAGTTCTTTACAAAGTCCTTATGATAGCCTAGCCTTTCCACCTTCTGAGCATTCCTGTATCTTTTGGTTCATTTTCCTTTAGACACATCACACTCTCATCCTTCTCCCTCATTTACTTTTAAGGACTCCTGTGGTTTTGTTGGGCTTAATAGATATTCTAAGATAATCTTTCTACCTTTACAGTCATCTCTGCAAATCCCATTGGCAGAGTTCTATTTGCCATTTTAAGGCACAGAATCCCAAATTCTGCAAATTAGGACAAGATTTACAGAAGGCTGTGCCATCCTTGAGACCATTATTCTACTCACCAAGGTAAGTTATGAGGAGAAACAAACATGGATACGAAACTAGCAACTAGAATCCCGTCTAGTGCTAGGTGGCAGTGTGAAGACACTAACATTATGTAACACTCACATGTTATTGACATGATTATTTTGCACTGTACAGCCTAATATAGAAGCTATGTGCAGAGATCAGAGAGAACAAGAATGGGAGAAGATCTAGGAAAAAGTACTTAAACAAATCAGATAAGAAATGATAAATGCTTTGAATAAAGTAGGAGCAGGAACAGAGGAAGGGCGTGGATAGCAATAAATACTAAACATGTAAAATTTGCAGAACTATATCACTGGTTGGAAAGGTTTAATGATAAAAAATGAACTAGCAATGCCTACCAGGTATTTCATTTGGGGCATAAGATGGAGGTGGGTTTAGTATGGAAGGAGCAATACTGAATGTTTTAGTCAGTTGGGTCATTGTAACAAAGTACCATATAGACTGGGTGGCTGATAAGCAACATAAAATTATTTTTCACAGTTCTAAAAGCTGGAAATCTGAGATCTGGGTGCGCTATGATTGAGTTCTGATGAAGGACATTTTTACAGGTTGCAGGTTGCCGACTTCTCATTGTAACCTAAGTAGACCAAAAGAAAGGAAGCCAGTGGTCTGCCCTCTTCTTATAAGGACACTATCCTCATTTATTAGGCCTCTGCCCTGTGATCCAGTTACTTCTCAAAGTTCCCACCTCCAAATGCCATCACACTGTGGATTAAAGTTCAACCTATAAATTTTTTGGTGGGGAGATACTGACAGTCCATAACACTCTGTTGCCAGTGATGGACCCAATTTAATTTCAGTAAGGTGATTTGATTCATGGGTTGGACCTTAGAACCTAAGTCTGAATTGAAGATTCAAATATATCAGGTAGCATATTCGTCTAGATAAGACTACTCAGATTGCTGATGAAAAAGAAGCAAATGACACCACAACACAGAGGTTAGCAGAATAGGTAGATGGGTATCATGCACATGCAGACAACAGAAATGTAAAACATGGGCCTGGGGACTTTTTCATTGCTTAAGAAATGCAGCATCCCGAAGCACCATGACCTGATCAAGTCTTAATTTTCACTATTATATGAGTAAATAATTTTATGTCCAGAGAACATATTATGTCTAAAATTCTTCCTCCGAAAATTTCAAATGCCACACATTTATAATATCCCTTTATTTGTGGGTTATCCCATGATTACTGAGGTTAAAGGCAAACATCCTGGGGCTATGATTCCAAAATATAAAATTTACTAGCTCTGCAGATGTTGAGAAAAATATCTTAAGCTCTCTAAACCTCTGTTATTCTGCTATGAGCTAGGAGTGATAATCACTACACTAACATATTATCACACAGATTAACAATAATGCTTATAAAGAGCACTTGGCACGCTGCCTGACCCATAGGAGGCATCCAGTTATTAAACACTGTTTTATTGTTGCTCTTTTTTATTATTTAACTTCCAAAACAGCATGTTACAGAGAGTCTCTATCTTTTCTGCAAAAATGGCATATCCGAATTGACAGATGAACGCTCTGGAGTGTGGAGTACCTGTTTTCGCTTATTCCGGAGAACAATGGATCTCTAATGATGGCCCTGGTGTGAAGCCAGAGATTTCAGGAACATAAAGTGATACATTTGCAAAGACACGATTTCCAGGAAGTATGACTTACATAAAGAAACAAACAAAGAAGATTATTGAGAGTCTTAAAAATGACCAACAAGTGCAAAATAGCCATGTGGAGACTCACCTAATTACCACTGATTTCAAGGACAGTTCTACAAGGTAAATAGTGAGACTTCAATTCAGTCATTATTAGTACTATCTGAAAAGGCAATTTTGCTGCATGCCTTATGATAAGTACATATTTCAGCAAGCATATCAATTCATTAAATTTCTCACTGCCAGATAAATGAAGAAAGTAAAAAGTGCCAGAGCATCACAAACAAGAGCCCACCTGAGATTCCTGCTAGACTGAATGGATCCAAGCCTCTCAGCCGAGATTACTAGGGAAGAGGACTGCTGACATCAAATACCTCACCTGCTCCAACATAATGATCATTTTGAAGAGT
Source organism: Sciurus carolinensis (assembly GCF_902686445.1). Classification (NCBI taxonomy): domain Eukaryota; kingdom Metazoa; phylum Chordata; class Mammalia; order Rodentia; family Sciuridae; genus Sciurus; species Sciurus carolinensis. The sequence continues at coordinate 98,200,522 of NC_062224.1, forward strand.
CACTTCAATAAAGAGATTAAGAAGCATTTATGGAATCCCTAGAAAATGATTTTGAATATCATGCCTTTGCTTATAGTGCATATTACACAAAAATTACCACCTCAATTTCTTCATATGGGAAATAGAAACAGTGCCCTTGATATGTGGAAAGTGCTACATAAGTTTTTTTTTTTTTTTTTAATTTTAAAAAAGGTGCCTTGGCTGGAACAAACTGACACCTCTTTGTAGGTTACCTATAAACATTTTTTCCAGAAAATGAATGAATTGGGGAATTGGAGGACTGAAAAGAAAAAGAATATCAATATGAGGAAATAAAAGGAGATATCTCTGATACTACTCCTTTATAGAAGATTTACTGTGTTAATAATTGCTATAATTTCTGAATATTTAAAATAAAATTGCTAGGTATGCTCTTATTAATAATAAATATTTCTAAATATATGGTTGATTTAAATATATTACATGTTGCTTAATAATATTTCATTAAGTACATTCCAATTTTTCTTTGCCCATTCATTAGTCAAAATAAATTTTGGTTGTTGTCAATATTGTTACAAAGTGCATGAAATGAAAGTGCAGATATCTCTTCAAGACCCTCATTTCAGTTCTTTTGGATATATGCCTAAAAGTGTCATTGTTAGATCATACAATAGATTTTTTTTTTTTTCTTGAGAAAACGCTGTACTATTCTCCATAGTTGCTACACCCTTTTCCATTCCCGTCAACAGTGTATAAAGATCCCAGTGTTATTTGCAACAGCATGGATGGGCATAGAGAACATTATGTTAAGTGAAATAAACTATTCTCAAAAGGAAAAAAATATCTGCATGACTCCCCTTACATGAGGCATCTGTAGTAGACAAACTCATAGACTAAGAGAATAAAATAGTGGTTGCTCTGGTTTGGGTAAGCGTCCCACAAGTGCCACCGCATGTCAGGATTGGGAGTGGTGGAGGCTTTAAGATGTGAGGCTTAGTGAGAAGTCTTGGTCATTGGAAGCATGGCTTTGATGGGGATAATAGGACCCCTTGCCTTCTTCTACTTCTGTTCTTCCTTTCTTCCTCCTTTCCCTTCCCTTCCCTTTCCTTCACCCTCCCTCCCTCCCTCTCTCTCTCTCTCTCTCTCTCTCTCTCTCTCTCTCTCTCTTTCTTTTTTCTTTTCTTTTTCATTCTTTTCTCCTTCTCCTTCTTCTCCTTCTTTTGCAGCTTAGCTTTTACAAAATTTGCACAGTTTCAGATTAGATTAAGAATCGCTTTCAAACATCTAAATTAATTTTCATAGGTAGTTAAAAGAAAGTCTACACAACATACATAATCACTTATCTTCTGTGACCCAGTTCTGCTCTGTTCAATTGTGAAGTGAAGACTTAGAGAAGAAAATCTAGGAAGAAAGAAATGAAAATTTACATCTAATAGAAAACGTACTAAAAGAATTATCATTTTTTTCCAGTGAATATTTAGTTATATGAATTTTGCAAACTAAATTTATTCAAACAAGCATAAACAGATATTTTCCATTGATTGGGACAATTATTATATTTCTACCACCACTGCCAAATCTCTGTTGCATTAGTAATTTTGTTTTTCCCATTATTTAACAGAAAACAGTGCTAGATCTAGCCTAGCAATTAGTTTCTACTCATGTTTTATTAACACACATAGCATGCAATTTAAAATGGCACCATTTGGAATAATAGACTCCACTGCTTGGAAAACATATTAAACTCACCATTGAAGAATCATCACTGAAATCTCAAAAAGGCAGACTGTAATTTTTAAGTATGATAATTTAAAACATATTTTGTATAAACTAGGTGGAAGTGGTGAAATATAAAGCTGATCAGCTCTTGACATATAGAAGATATTAAGGAGATCCCTATAAAGAGCTTGCTTTATGTGCTCATGTTGGTAGATAATAATGAAACTGAATTGAATTTTCTTATATTTTTCAGCTATATCTTAAAAAGTTAGTTATATCTTTGTCAATAAGTATGTATACATTAATTCTGACATAATTTGGATGTTGAAAATAAAGCATGTTAATAAAGTTGAATTATGTATATATTCTAAAATAAGAAGTGACATCAATGAGTGAGTCTGTGCATGCTGTCAATTGATGCTTGTACCAACCCAGCACCAGACTTCCATAGGAAATTCTTTATGACCTTCATGTGATTATATCACAAATTTGCTAGTCTTACCCAAAAAGGTTTCCTTCAATTTTCCATGGTGTTTATTTGAAAGCTCTGCTTCCTAAATACAGTTTTCCATTTCTGTGTCTGTTTTCTGAGCAACAAAATCTATAGAAAATTCCCTTGCTTTTCATTATTATTTAAAGCAATTAAAATAGTTTGAGATGGGGAATTTCAGGAAATAACCTTAATTTTGGATTAGAATTGAAAATAAACACTCAACTTTATTTAGTGCTGTAGGTTATTTGTTGGGATATATTCTGTATTAGTCACCTTTCCCTTACATTTTCTTCTTTTGTAAAAGATTGACAATTTAATAAAAATTTATTTTTGTCAATCAGTAGATACCTTTAGTGCATAAGAATTATTTTACATTAGGTAATTTAGTTTCATAACATGTATTTATCCACTTGATCTGATTTCAACTGAGAAGAAATTGGTTTAAAGTAATAATATTGATTTTTAAAAGTTACACTCGAATCTCTATAGTTTTTGCTGTATTTGACTACTTTTCTTTATTTCTATTTTCTTTGTTAATGTATATTTGATTACATACATTTTTCTTTGGGCTTGTTGCAATTTTTTCTTCATTGCTAAGGTTATTTTATAGTTTTGATTTAGATTGTATCCTGAATTAGACATATTTTTCCATACATTTCCCTAGTTGATATTAGTTTTAAATGTGATGCTTGAATTTTTGATCTGTGGCATTTTTTTTCATATTTGCAACCTTAAAGGAATATTAAACTAATGTTAGAAAAATGTGTTAAGGGTTTCCTCTGCTTTGTGCTTATTTGTAGGGGAATGAGTAGTTTAACAAATTTTTATAGTTTCTTCAAATAACACAAATTTTGCTCTGTAAATGTTTTGTACTTTATCTTGAAGGCAATGGCAGAGAAGCCTATCAAGTAGGCAATAAAGAAGTACGGAGCTTAATATGCTTGTTCATAGAAAAGGCCCTGGTTTGTTTTGGATTTTAAGGCAGTTTGTTTGCCAGCATTTACTTGTTCCATTTCAAAGTGTAATTGTTATCAAAAAAAAATAAAGAAAAAATAAAGAATACAAATTTATGAAGAAAAATCAGGAGTCAACTCCATACAATTCTTTGAACACTATCATTTTTAGGAATCAAAATTGCAAAATAGTCTTAATGACAAAATGATAGTGTTCAAAGAATAGTATATCTTAACCGAATGGAATACATCCTAGGTTTAAGAAGTAGGCCCACCATTTAAAATTACAATTAAGGTAGTCCATCATGTTAACAAGTCACAAAAAGAAGAAATCATATTGGATGCAGGAAAAGATTTAACATGAACCCCGATTCATTTATGAAAAACCTAAATAAAAGCAGAATAAGGAGGAAACTTCTCTAGTTCATAAAGACTAGTTTCTATAAAAACTCTACAACTAACATTATATTTATGCGAGAAACTCAAATTTTTCTAAGAAAAAAGTAAGAATGTCTCTTCTTACTCATGCACTTTAATATCACTTTGAAAGTCCTTGCTAATACAACAAAAACAAAAATAGAAGGAAAGAAAGGAAAAAAAAACAATAAAAATTATACAAATCGGAAAGGAAGGTAAAAACTTCTTCATTTACAAACAATGTGATTATGTGTGAAATGCAAAAAAATGAATTGACAAGCTCCTGGGATACTAAGAGACTACAGCAAGTTTACAAATGATGTGAAAGATCTATATAGTCCAACTTAGAGAATGCTGATAATGGAAATCAATTTATAAAGGACTAAATAAATAGTTACTTCACAGTCATGGATAGAAAGTTTCCACATTACGTGTGTTAATCAGCTTTGTGTCTCTGTGACCAAAATGTCTGACAAATCTACTTAAAGGAGGGAAAATTTATTTGGGGCCCATGGTTTTACAGGTCTTTCCGTGGTTGATTGATGCCATTGCTCTGGACCCGAGATGAGGCAGAACACCATGGCAGCAGGGAATGACAGAATAAACCTCTGCCTGTTGCAGTCATGACGCAGAGAGATCAATGATCCAGAGACAAAGCATAATTACCAGTGATACACTTCTTCTCCTCACTTCCTAACAGTCTCCTTTCAAATCATTAATCCATCAATGAGATAAATCCACTGATTAGATTATCAATCTCATAATCTATTATTTTCACCTCTGAGCATTTCTGCATTGTCTCTTACATGAGCATATAGTGGGACACTTCATATTCAAATCAAAAAATTTTAAATGTCACTTGTTTCAATTATGAGCTAATCATTCAATGAAACACCAATATAAAACCCCGAGAAATTTTGTAGCTATGGACAAAATAATTTGAAAGTATAAATGGAGAGATAAAATAACCAGAATAGCCAATAATATTGAAAGACAAGAAAAAATGGAATGACTGACATCACTTTACCCCATGACTTACTATAATGCTACAGGAATCAAAATAGTGTAGTACTGTATTGAGACTAATGACATGTTAACCAACTCAGGCTGACTTCTTACTCCCTGGCGAGTGAGCAAGATCAAGGCCTCAAAGGCAGTTTCAAAAGTTAATGACAATAAGTCGAACCACCGTCAGGGATTGGTTAACAACAGTTCTGCGAACATGATCAGCTAGTGCTTGCCATATAGTCCTATGGGACTCTCACCTGCGAGAACCCCCTGTGCCTTGCTGACCTTTAAGCTGATTGGTTCCCGCCTAGCCTCCACACTACATAAAAGCTGTGTGACTTCCTCAATAAACGAGTTCCTGCTGACTGGTCTCCCTGACACGTCTAATTGTCCTCCGCCCGGAGGACTGGGTGCGGGTGGTCAATTGGCCCTACCTTTCCCGGTCTGGCCTTGTTGGGGAGTGCCCCCTTCCCTTGCCACTGGTCGAGAAGAGCAAGGGGGGTCGGGGCTTAAGACCCCGACAGTACTGGTAAAATAATATGCAAATACATCATTGAAACAGAACAGAGAAACCAGAAGTAGATCCACACAGATATAGCCAACTGATTTTTGACCGAAGAGCAACAGCAATAAGATAGAGAAAAGATGTGTTTACAACAAATGGAGCAGCAACAACTGACCTCCATAGCAAAATAAAGGCCTTACATAAGTCTCAAAAATAAGCAAAAAATGTACCACAAACTTAAATGTAAATGCGAAGCTATAAAACTCTGAAGATAACAGGGGAAAACTGAAATTACCTTGACTTTGATGATGATTTTTCAGATAAAATACCAAAGGCACCATCCATAGGAAAATAAACGATAAACTGGACTTTATTAAACAAAAAATATCTACTGTGTAAGATGTTGAGAAAATAAAAAATTAAGTCACAAACTGAGATAAGATATTTGCAAAATAAATAGCTGCCAAAGAACTTCATTTAAAATGTAAAAAGTATTCCTAAAACTCAACAATAAGAAGAAACAGCTTGATTAAAAATGGGACAAAGACCTTAACAGACCCCACATAAATGAATATCAAATAAGCATATGATAGTATGCTCCAAATGATAGGTCATCAGGAAAATGTAAATTAAAACAATGATGAGTCATTAACATATACCTCTTCTAATGGCCAAAACCTAAAACACTGACAAATGAAATTACTGGCAAAGACGTGGAATAATAACTTTTCTTCAAGGATAGTGAGAAAGCAAAATGACACAACAACATTGGAAGACTGGTTGATTAATTCTTACAAAATTAATCATGTTCTTTTCATACTCTCAGGAATTATAATAATTACACTCTTTGGTGTTTACCCAAAGCAATGAAAATATAAGTCCACATAAAAACCTGGAAATGGAAGCTTATAGCAACTTTCTTTATAATTTGGAAAACTTGGAAACAATATTTCTTTCAGTAAGTTAAGGAACAAAACCAACTGTAACACATTTGGATGATGGAATATTATTTAGCATTAAAAGAAATGAACTCTCAAGTCATGAAAATGCATATGGGAAACTTAAATGCATATTGCTAAGTGAAAGAAGCAAATTCTAAAAGGCTCCATGCTGTATGGTTACAACTAAATGACATTCTGGAAAAGGTAAAATTATTGAAAGAATGAACAGTTATAAAGACCCATGGTTGCCAAGGACTGGAAGGAGGAACAAAGGGAGAGATAAAAAAACAGACTACAGAACCTTTAAAATAAAAATACCCAGATATGATGTTATAATTGCAGTTACATGTCATTCTACATTTATCCATACCCCAAAAATGTTCAACACCAAGAATGTATTGTACTACAAACTATGAACTCTGAATCATAGTGATTTGTCAATATTAGTTTATTAATGGTGTCAAACACAGTACACAGGTAGGTAATGTTGAGAATGGGAGATTCAAAGTGTGTATCGAAGAAAAAAATACATAGCAAATATTGGTCCACCTAATCTTTCTGTGAACTTAAAACTGTTCTAAACATAAAATGAACTGAAGAGAAGATTGAGAGACCAGAAGAGAAAAAACAAAACAAAACAAACAAACAAACAAACAAAAAACAATCTGCTAACATCAAGATTTGTGGAAAGAACCTGTCTCTGAAAAATGGAAAAGGCTTATATGGTTTTCCAAATCTTAGGAGATTTGTTTCATCTCTGAGAGAATATCAACAATGATAGCAATAATATAATAAAAGCAATTACTCCTGGGCTCTCTATCCTATTCTACTACTGATTTTTGATACAGATACAAAAATCACACACTGGTGAAAAAATATGCTTTTCAATAAATGGTTCTGAGAATGTTGGATATTGAAGTGCAGGAAAATAAAACTAAATTCTTTACTCTCAATAGGTACAAAAATCAACTGAAACTGTAATAAAGTCTTCAATGTAATACCTAAAACTATCTAACTTCTTTAAGAAAACAAGAGAGAAAAGTTTCAAGACATTGAAATTGGCAAACTTCTTTTTGAACAAGACCTCAAAAGCAGAGGCAATGAAAGTCAAATTGACCAATGTGAATACATAAAATTAAAATGTTTCTCACAGTAAGGGAAAAAATCTTCAAAGTAAAGAAACAATCTATAGAATGGGGGAAAATTTTTGCAAGCTACATATTTAACAATGGGTTAATATACAGAATATAAAATGAACCAAAAAAGAAAACCTCAATGAAAATAGCCTGATTAAAAATTAGGAAGTGAATAGATAAATAGATATTTCTCAAAAGAGATATGCAAATTTCTGACAGCTGTATCAGTGTTTAGTATCAATAATCATCAGAGAAGCACAGATCAAAACTGCAATAAGATATTACCTTATCATAGTTGGAATGGCCATTATTTAAAAAAATAAAAATAAAGTGCTAGAAAAGAAAAAAATGGAATACAGAAAATCCCTGCTGTTGTCATGGTATGTATCAAAACAACCACTATGCAAAACAGTATGAGATTTCCCCAAAAAAATAAAAAAAATAGAATTAGCATATGATCCAGCAATCACACCCCAGGTATATATTCAAAGGAAATGAAATGGGTATTTCAAAGAGAAATCTGCTCTCCTATGCTCACTGAAGCACTATTCCCAAAGTCAAGAAATGGAAACAACTGAAACATACATTAACTGATAAATGGATAAGGAAAATGTGGTATAGGTACAACAGAATATTATTCATCCATAAAAAATGTAATCCTGCTATTTGCATCAGCATAGATGGAATTGGAAATTATTTTTTTAAGTGAAATAATCCAGGTACAGAAAAAGAAGTAAGGCATAATCTCACATATATGTAGAATCTGTGAAAAGTTAATCTCATAGAAGTTAAGAGAAGCATTGTGGTTATCAGTGACTGGGAAGAGTAATGAGATCTAAGGATGGGGAAAGGTTGGTCAGTGGATAGTAACAGTTGAAAATAAGAAGTTGAGGTGTTCTATTGCACAGTAAAGTGACTATAGGTTACTATTCATTGCCACAACATGCACAGTGGTCAATTCAGAAAACTGGTGAGGGGAGGTGGAGAATGGACAAAAGACAAACAGACACACATAGAGAAAAAGTTGGGACCAGGTGATTCTTCATCCCCTGATGAAGGACGAATGACCCAGAGCTAGCTCAACACGTTTATTATATAGATTTTAACATCGAAAGGGTTTTCTGTGAGAAAGTTTCTTCAAATCAAGAAGGACCAAGGTCAAAGACTAATGACCCAATTATAATTATCAACTTGCACTTGTAATTCTCTACCCCCAGCAGCTGGTGGCTGGTGTCTGCATTCAGGGTCAAGACAGATGGTAAAAAAAAGAAAAAGACTCAGTGTCAGTCATGCACAGAACCTTCTTTGAACAGGACATTACCACAGCAACTAGGTAGTGTCAATATGTGCCTTTGTACAAGGAGTTCCCAGGGCAGACGCACTCCTGCCCTGCCCCAACAGTCAAGAGATTGTAATTCAAAATCACCACTCCCGACAAAAAATATCCTGTTTAAGAAAGTTGGAAAAAGTGTTTTAAGTGCTCTCTTTATTTAAAAAAAAAAAATTAATAAGTAAGTGTTTTGAGGAAATAGATGTTTACCATAATTTAAACTTTTCACAATATATGCACTTATTGAAACATCAGATTGCCACAGAAATTTTTTGTGTATCAAATAAAATAAATTTAACTTAAAAAAATTAAGAAATAAAAACTGAAGTATAGACAATTAGTGATTCTTTTATGTGTAAGCACTTAATGTGTTTAACCTACATGTGAAGCACCCCTATAAACACTTTTTTCCTTAAATAAAACTTCCTAGGAAACTATTTTCTAGTGCACTTTGATGAATTGAGATTCACATATACACTTAATGTGTCTATCTGGAATATCCTGGGATGAACTACTGGATGGTAATCCCTACCAACTGCTGTATTATAAATTAATTGTGGTTCTGTTTAGAAAGGTTTGTGCCATTAGGCTCTATCCTACTTGTCAACAAGTAAATTTTAGAAAAGAAATTATGATGTATCTATTTTGGCTACATTTTTTTTTTCTGTTTCTGGATCTTGAAATGTGGTTACACTTGTAAATATTGTTAATTAAATGGAATTAGAAAGGAATAAAATCATGTTCAATGTGCTGTAAGACAATGATGAATGCTAACTAAAATTGCTTTTCAGGATGAATTTCCTCTTTACTCGAGTGGATTAATTGCAAGTTCTTATCATAAGGAGATGTTTGCGTATACAAAAAAGAAAATAGAAAATTATAGTAGTATTTAAGAAGGTGAAAAATTCTTGTCTGACTTCAGACATTCTAAAATGTTACGTAGAGAGTTTTAATTTTGTGTCGTGATATTCCATTGCTGCTGTACTTTGACAGATTATGTTGTTAGGTGTTATAATGGGATACTTCATATCCAGAAAATAATTAATTCACAAAACAATAGATCTTATAGAAGTTGCCATTATATTTATGTTTTTACTTTCAGTATATTTTTATTCAAAAAAATATGTTGTTTTCTTTTATGGTTTGAGTCTGAAATGTTCCCTGAAGTCTCATGTGCTCAGAAGGGGACTTTTGGGAAGTGATTGGATCATGAAGGTTGGAGAAAGCAGGTCCCTAGGAATGTCCCCTTGAAGGATATTTCAACTCTCTGCCTGTTCCTCACAATCTGCTTCCCAACTCTCATGAGCAGAGCAGCTCTCTTCTGCCAAGTCGTTCCACCATGATGTTCTGCTTCACCTCAGGCCAGAGTAATGGAGTTGAGTGACCATGGATTGAATATTCTGAAACTGTGAGCCACAAATAAATCTTTGCTCCTCCAAGTTGTCCTGGTCAGTACTTTGATTACAGTAACAAAAATCTAACTCACCTCACTTTCCAATAAAAGAACTTTTTTTGAAAATTCTCATGAAAATGAAAATTTTCTTCTGTCATAACCAAGATTTGAGGACTATCTAAACCAATATTTTATTCTTTAAAAGTACAGAATAATTCAAAGTGGTAATCAAATTCTTTAAGGCAAATAAAAGTTATAAAGCAGGATCCAATTTTGAGGCGTAACACCAAGGAATGATGGTTTTTAATTACTTTGAAAGAACATTATCAGTTATGTAAGTGCATTATTTCAAGTGTATTGAGCTACAGAGAAATACAGTTTACATAGTCATAGAAAATTATAATGCTCAATCAAGTCACCTGTCAATCAGCAATAAATCTATTCCCAGCTTTACATTTACTAAAACTTTCATTTTACACAGCTGTTCTTTGCTTAAATGCCTTTGAATTAATTGACAAGAAACAGAAAACAAATATATATGGAATACCAGTTAAATTTATTAATATAAATAAAAAATTTAATTAGATCCTTTTCCTAATTTTCCATTATATAGTCTTCCTCATAACAAAATACATCCATAGCTCATTGTCAGGAAAAGTTTTCTTTCTTCTGATGAACAACTGGGCTTTCTTTCATTATATATAGAATGCTAGGTGAGAGCCTAACTTTGTATATACCTGAAATTCAGAGGAAAGTTCTGTACTTTATTGCTTTAAATTTGTTGAGCATTTCCCCTAGGCATCACTACATATTTGTTGACAGCTTTTTTCTCAGACCGTCTTTTCAAAAATATCTGTAGAGAAAAAAGTCTTGGAGAAGACAGTATCTCCCTCTTGGGCAGAGAACAATGTTTTTCTCCTGAAAGATAATGTTTTCTTCTGCAGGACAAGTGTTATACAGGTTTTCCAGTATCTCCTGTACGGATGTGGGAGTTTCCTTAACTTAGGATTCCTCACCTGGAACACAGACCGACCATTTGAAAAAACTCTTCTGGACCGATTATGATCATCTCTGGAACTGTGGAGACAAGGGGAAATGCCATAAGCATGGAACTCTTATTATAGGAGTAATAAGACCTAGGGAATCTAGGGGTCCTGTGTATTCCAGCAGCACTTAGGAAACTGTGGCAGGCTAATTTTTGAATTTACTAGAAAAGAAATCTCACAATTTTCATTTTTTAACTAATTCCTCTCTCCATTGTCTTTTGAATATATTTAGGTCTTGAAAGCAGTTTTTAAAATTCTCCATCTACCTAAGTCGCTTTTGGAAGTAAGTTACTTGTAAATAAATTCAGTCTCAATAGCAACTGCATTATAGTATCTGGAAATTCTTCTGAGTTTATGTGAATCTCTCATGACTTATTGTCTCATGAACTTTTAATTTCTGCACCTTGGAAGGACAGATTTGCAGGGGTGGGTGCAATCTCTGTTCTTTACCCTCTAATCTGCAGATATGATATCATATTTTATGTTAGATAACAACATAATATAATCATTGAAGCAAAAAGACTCAGAGCTAGAAACATTGGGTTCAAATTCCAACTTTGTAACCTTTGTTATTTCAGGAAATTAACTCGCTTTCACTGTATGTCAATTTCCTCATCAGGAATCAAGTTCCAATAAATCTTTTCATTACTCTTGTACTGTTATCTACTTCACTGTTTCTCATTAGGATTTCTGTAAGTTGAGTCATGAAATTCATATGTAAATGAAAATGTAAATTCATATGTAAATTCATATGAGTCTGTCCCATGAAAATGATTTAAGATAGCAATATTAACATGCAATAACATTATTATCACAGTTATTTGGGTAGAATAAGTAATTAAAAATTAAAACTAGTGTTTCAGAAAAGTACTTTTCAGTAGATCTTTCTTCCTGATTCTAATGTTCACATTCTGAAGTGCCATATGAAGTTGCCATTAACAAACAGTAATAATCAGGAACTTATTTTTACTTATAGAGCTATTAATTAATTCACATTTAAATATCAACATTTATCTAGTGACTACTGAATTAAACAGAATAATTTAAACTTTAAATATATCTTGTCCGCATTTGGTCATATTGTTTTATTTTCAAATTATATTTTACAATATGCATAAAACAAAGCAAATTTTGAGCAAATTCTGATAAGATGTTAAAAGCTGATAAATTAATGTTAGGTTACTAATTTGTTGCATTGTTTTCTATACTTTTCTGTAATTTGCAAATTTGTAAAAGAAAAATATACTGCATGTTCTTCAGTATGTTAAGGTTTTTTTATATAATCATATACTGGTAAGAATAAAAATCTAAATTTGTTTTTTTCCCTGACACTTGTGAGGTAATAGAGTTAAAATATGACCAAGAAGAAACTTGCCTGTTATTTGGTAAAATGCACTTATGAATCACTGAGTATATAAAGTCTGAAATGACAATTATTAAAGTATTCTAATGATGTATTAACTTATGCTGAATTATGTTAATATTATTTGCAAAAGAAGATGATCATAAATTTGTTATAAAAATAGAAAAGGATATTATTATGATTTAGATTAAAAATGTCCACCAAAGTTCATGTGTTTTAATACTTGGTCTCCAACATGTCAATATCCAGAGGTGGAAATATTAGGAAGAGGTTAGATCATGAAGACTGTAACCTCATTAATGGATGAGTCCATTTGACGGATTAATAATCTGAATGGGCTACTAAGAGGGAATAAAAACTGTAGGCATGTGGGGCATGGTTAAAGGAAATAAGTCACTAGAGGCATGCCCTTTTGGACTATATCTTGTCCCTGACCCCTTTCTTCCTCCACTCCCCTTTCTGACTGACCATGAACTGAACCCTTCAAAATGGTGAGCCAAAATTAATTTTTCCTACACTAAGTTCTTCTTTTATTCAGATATTTTGGTCACATTGACAAAAAGCTGACTAACACAGATATATTTAAGTACATTGTATAATAAAAACTTAAATAGATAAGGAAGTAGCTTTTTGTTTCATATGCTATAAGTCTCAATATAGGTACCCTGGAATTGAAGCCATGAGTCAACAATGGGATCAGGAATCTGAATTCTTCTTTTTACTGCTTTACCATCATTATCAAAGGACTTTTCTTTCCATTCTTGCAAGAGGACTATTATCCACTCAGATTGAATGTCTACAATTCACGGAAAAAAATGGTGGTGGATGAAGAAGCAAAAGAGAAAAACTTAAATTATGCATTCTATTTCAGTGTGCCCACTTCAAAAATCTTCTTGGAAGATTTTTATCCAGTGATTTATCCCCACCTCCCACAGCTAGTCATCTTCAGATTTGCTGCAGGAATATGGTACATATGCTTTTTCTAATTTTTTAATTATATTTTTGATTTTCTAATTTAATAGAACCAAATGAAATGTGACTATGAAAAGGTCTTTAGGAGTTAAGTTCGATGTCTATAGATGTTTTTTAGATAAGACAGCAAAACTTATAAAAAATCTGAAATTAAACTATAAACCACTCTCACTTATAAAATCTTGGTTATGAATACAGAGAAAAAAAGGAAAATGACTTTTAAAGCAAATTCACCATGATGTTAAGAAAATTGGGAAGAGACATATTGAACTCATTAGAACATTATTATAAAACAAAATGTAAAATAGTCTATTAAAAATAAAGGATTTTGGGGTTGAGGAGATAGCTCAGTTGGTAGAGTGTTTGCCTTGCAAGGACAAGGCCCTGGGTTCAATTTCCTAGCATCGCAAAAATAAATAAAGAAAGAAAGAAAGAAAGAATTTTTTTAAATAAATTAACCCAATTAATTAGTTTTCTGGTCAATTTTTTTGTAGTAATAATATATGCAAACTTCATCCTCAGTAAATTGTTTCATAGATTTCAATCTTTTCAGTTTAAAAATAAAAATGAACAGATTTCCAATGACTGAGTTACTAGAAAAAGCAAACACCTGCAAACAAGAAGTTTACCTGAGACAAACATGATGTCTTTATTCCTAATGTGTCTCCCTGTTCTTTTCAATATGAACATATTGCTATGTATATAAGAAGCAGAATCAGACAGTTATTTATGTAATTGCATTCTGCAGCAAGTTAGTTTACAAAAATCAAGAATAATGCATAAGGTCCAGAGAATTATAGAAAATATTTTACTGTAAACTAGTAGAACATTGAACAGAAGTTGTTATTTCAGATTTTCTTTCCTCCTGTTTATAAACTGCCCTAAAGATTGACATTATTCTGTCTGTACTTAATAAGTACATGTTGTTAAATAACCAATGGCATAAAATAAATGCAATGTTTGATATAATGAAAAGTGAAATGAATAAGTGTCTAAGCTATTCGTGGTGACTTAGTATCAGGGGCAGCTTTTGAGTCCAAAGGTAAAGCAGTAGTAGAGTTTTGGGACAAAGAATTCACAGAAAGAATCAGAGACTGGAGAAAAATAAGGTGGTGACTAAGAATTCCAAATTATAGACTAATATGAGGTAAATTTATCCACATACAAGTAAAACTAGTCCTGCATCCTCCTTTCCATTAGTGATTTAAGTTTATAAACAGTGACAGAAAAATAAGCAACCAGAAATGCAAAGACAATAAAGCCCACTTTAAAATGAGTGATCATATCCAAGAATGTTTTAATTAGATATTTGAATGAAAGACCCTGTATGGGAAAGCCATTTCCTGTATGAGGCTGCACAGCACAAAGAACTGTTTAGTTACCATTTTCTTGAAAAATGTTGGACTTGGAAGTAATCCATATCCACGTAACTTGCTAAATTATGCTAAATAAGCCTTAATTAGTAATGCTATGGAGCAATGTTTATGAACACTTTAAAATTCAATAGTGTAGTTACATATGTAGCTCTGTGATTATTTGGAAAACAAATGATACAAGGACAGGATAATTTTCATGACAAATGCTTTTCAAATGGCCAGACTGCTCAAAAAAACTCACACACGTATTCCCTTAAGAATATAATGAAATTTGCAAAACTACAGAAAATTCTAAATACTGATATATGGTGATATTGTTTAAAATACTAAAAACCCATACATGTAATTTATGAATAGTATTCAAAAGAATTATTCCAAGCAAAAAAAAAAATTAGTAAAAGTCTCACATAGTGATAAGAATATATGCATAGTATGATGTTCAAATAAATAAACAATAAGTAAGTTTGGAAGTTTGCCCTTATGTTTATTTATGTATATTATAGTACAATAACACAGCACTTCTGATAAACATGTTAAACTGAACAGAGTAATTTTCTCTGCTTTTATTCAAGTACAAGTAAAATACATTCACAAAGACTTTTAAAACAAAAATTTCACAGGGTCTCAGAAAAAGTAAAAATGAAATTTTCGAAGCTGGAAATTCTTTTGACTTTTGTATATATGGAAATTTCAGTTATATACACCCCAAATATGGAAGGCAGGCTGCTTTGGAACAGTTAGAAATATCCGAGGTAAAGAATGTGTAGTAGCACACGTTTCTGAAAGCCATGTTAAGAAGGTGCTAGAAACAGGAGAAAGACTGAAAGCTTGTTGAAACAGTAATCAGATCCTCAGGTGTCGCCATCTGTCCTTCACCATAGTAGGCATTTGAAGGTGCACCATCTGAAAAGGAAGGAGAAGGAAAAGAAGAAAATAAAGACAAGCATTAAGTCTTCATACAGCAAAGAAAGGTGCATGGTCTTCCCCTCATTATGGGCCTGGATAGTGGCAGCCAACCTTGCCTGTCCATCGAATACTCTTCTCTGAGTAATCTATCAGGCTGGGGATAAAACAAACAAACAAAAACCCGAAGCTACTTGGAGTGTACACTCAATAGAACAAAGAGTGATGTTCCTGAGTGATGTTCAAAGGAATCACATTCACCGGTTAGAGGTTTTAAATTTTCTCAATGAAGGAATTATCTTCAGTTCTTAAATATTTCAAAGTGGCAGAACTTTCATTTTTTAGAATTAACAATATTTATCATTTGAATGAACAGCTTAAATTTCTTTTACACTTTGTTACACTACTAACCTAATTGTTCCCATACTTTAACCTGAGAATAATTATATCCTTAGGCATTATCTAAGAATCAACTGTCAGCATCTCTGAAGGTGTTATAGTGCATCTACAATATCACAGTCCCTCTGGGTAAATTAAGAATGGTGGCAGACAGATTTCTAATGACCACTTTAAGAGAAAGCAACATAAAAAAAAAATCTGCTTTTTAAACCAAAAGACAAACACATATCAAAACAAATAGACAGTCAAGCTCTACCTTTACTTTCACAGTACTAGTTGTGTCAAGTTCATCATTGAAGAACTGTGGATGTAACAGTTTTCCAATTTCGTACAGCAAATGTGTTTTAAGTGCCTTGGATAGTGGCTGAAGTAATAAGGTGAAGTTCCTACAGCAACTCTTTTCAGCCTGCTTATGTTTAAGTACCATTATTTTTTTAAACACCAGTCTGGACATCTGAAACTGAATTTCTGAAATATTCTCTATGTGACTATTCATTTTCTCATCCTCTTATTAAAATAGTTTTTTAAATGTTGATTATCTTTCCTTGCTTTTTAATGTTAAGTCTCTTTGGTGGTGACTGATGGTTTTCTCCTTCTGTTCCTCCACTCCTCTGGCTTCCTACCCACTCCAGCCCCTTCTCTTTATTCTTTTCCTCCTGCTGTGCCACTCCCCTGATCCTTAACTCCTGACAGACCCTCACTTCGTGGCATAAAAATCCAGGGAAGCTGTGCTAGGCTGTGAGGGCTAGACTGTGTGGGCACAGCTTTACTGGGTTCCTTTTAGTCAGCTCTTTTGCTGCTAAAAAGATCTGACCAGAAAATTTTGAGGAAAAGTTTATTTGGGGCTCAGTGTTTCAGAGGTTTCTGTCCATAGAGGTCATACCCCCAAATCCCACTTCCTCCAGCCACACCCTAACCACATCAGTTACCAGTTAATCCCTCTCAGGGGATTAATTTACTGATTGAAGACTCACAACTCAATCATTTCTCCTCTGAACCTTCTTGCATGGTCTCACATATAAGCTTTTGGGGGACACCTCATATCCAAACCATAACAACTATCATGTGTTTTAGCTTTACATTCGGTCTGCCTTTGCCGTGCACACATTTTTCAGTGTACACTCTTTTCTGAAGTCTCTCTCTTTTTTTTTTTTTTTTTAACATTTTATGGGAAGATTTATTCAAGCTCCTTATTAGATTCAGTTACAGCGTCTTCCTTTTTCTTTCAGAATTTTAGCCAAAGACAGTTCTTGTCGTTCTGAATATAGACAATTTGAAGGGGCACTGTATATTTTTGATAGGGAGAGAAAAAAAAATCCTCTGGAAAGTTTTCTTGAATGAATTTACATTGTATGCACAGAAAGTCAAGTAGAGAGTTTTCTATGAAAATTCGAAAGCAAAGCAAGCTTGGCAAAAAAAGACTTCCCCTACTTCCACACCTAAGCTCATTATTCTGTTTTCCACAGCTTTGGAAAAATAAAGATTATGGTGAAGCAAAATGCCAATATTTATGAAATACTTATTATTTAGCATTGCTATAGGTACTGAAAATCTACCAATGAATTTGATACTCACAAAAATAAATTGAAAGAAGAGCTATTCTTATGTGCTTTTGATAAATGAGGAAACAGATAAAGAATGTTTAAGAACCAAGTTCACACGATTCAGCAGTGGTGACAGTAATTCAAATCTGACCCCAGAGAAAAGTTTCATGACTACCAAACTCAAGAATTTTCTCATCTTTGGTTTTCCTCTCTTTGTTCTTTGACTCTGTGGCCTTTGATGCTTTTTCCTTTGAAATATGCAATGTTTATTAATACATGAACATAAGTCAGTTTTAAGTGTGCTGCAGAGCATGAGGCTGCCTATTAGTTTAGTTTAAAAACTAAATAAGACTTATAGGGTGTTGGCATATGTCTGCAATCACAGTTACTCAAGAGGCTAAGTAAGGGGATCATGACTTTAAGATCAACCTGGACAACATGGTAAGAACTCTTTTCAAAACAGCAAAATAACAAAAATAAGTAAATATTAGCTAATATTTGTTATATAACTAGTATAAAACATATTTATAATTTTAAAACAACTTCCAAAATCATAATAGCTTGATCTTTGCTAATCAATATTTTCCCTCCTACTGACACAAAGTTCTATCGTTTCTCAAGTTCTAGTTCTCAATTTCAGTATTATTTAATATGTTTCTGTTATTAAATTTTTGGCACATTATACAATTAACATTCTCAAACTCATATTTATTTCTTGCACAAAATACCTTCATTTGTGAACTCCCATCCCACAGAACATATTTTGCATATCTAAAATCCAAATTGTATTCCTGCATTGAATATATGCTTTTTACAGAATATTATGTAATCATACATCTTAGTCATATCCCTCTTGTCTCAAACATTAAAACTTTTTAAGTCAATGTCAGTCAGGTTTGTATTCTTATCGGTAGTACTTTGATATCTATATGTCTTAAATAAAAATATTAATTTCAAATTCAAATTTCCATATGTAGATAAAATATCTTCACATTTTACTCCCTTTTGGTATATTAATTTGTCTTTTTTTGATAATTCTGTACAATATTCCATCATATGAACATATCACAATTTAGGGAATACTTTATATGCAATTGTAACATATATAAATCAGCATAGTAAGTGTTGAATAAATTATTCATTAAAAGCACAGTTAAGTAAAATATGAATATGCAGTTTGAATACATACAATCTTATCATTTTTCCGAAGAGGTATGCAAAATATAAAAAAAGACTATTATATTTGTTCAATCACAAGTTTTTCTATGTACTTCACAAATTAAGAGCATTTTTTTTTTTTTTTTTTCTTTTTCAGCTTTGCTTGTTACAACTAACTAACTCCATGCTGGGAAATTCACCTAACACTAATGTTGATTAGTTTTTAAATGATAAGGGAAGTAATAGCTTTCATTATCTATAGTAATCACATGCATGCATTAAAGCACATAGAGGAGACAAAAACTAAAAGTACTTATGAATGTCTTCTCTTGTTTAAAATAATTGAAATTAAAAGAAGTCAGTGGAAAGTCTACTCTGTGATTTCAGCACTGTTAAAGCTCCTTTAATCAAGTGCATGAGCCAATTATAAAAATGACAGAAGTTGCAATGCTTTGTTGGAAAACCTCATGACATGTTTCCTTTACGGAGGTCAAAGTAGAAGAGTGGTTTTGGCTGTCTTCCAGTGTCATGTGAATACTTAATTTCATTTTTATTTAGGTCTTGGTGACCTACTCTTCACAGCTACATCAATGATAAACGGACATCTCATTTTACCAACATATACTATAGTAACAGATATCTGTGGTTTGACACATTACTAATTAAATATTGATTTGTTGAATGAACCCTGGGTCTTCAGTATTTTTCTAATTATAATAATGACTTTTCCATATGCTGGCAGTTGTGTTCCTCTTTAAAAAAGAACAGACACTACAGGTTTTCAAAACTATAAATTTTTAAGCACATTATATCCCAAGATATGGTTAATAAATTAGACATATTGTAATAGGTTCAGGCAAATTGCTTTTATTGTTCAAAATAAAGAAAGACTTCATGCTTTTAATCCAGTTTGATAATGAAAACCTACCATTTAACAGTAGTGGTATGGCCTTTGGATAATACATTTACTTAAAAGAATTGACTCCATTCTTGGTGAGCAGCTATTCAATTGGATTATTGTCTCTTCTAATAAAATTTAAGAGCATTATATGTCTCAAAACAGAATTATTTGTCACTCCAAATGATCATAAATAAATCTCCATCAATTGAACTATCTCTAATAAAAGTATATTGCATTTATGCAGCATTCTCCATATAATGGAATTTCTTTATGCAGAAACTGAACCTGTAGAAGCTCAATCAAGGAGCAGAGACTGTACACAGGCAGCTTTGAGAGAGAAAGAGAGAGAGAGAGAGAGAGATAAACGCAAGCTCAGGGAATCAAGTCCCATGGGCAGGGTTAAGACAAGCCCTACCCATGCTTTGTCCACTGAAGATTAAGATGAAGCTTAGGAAGAATGAAGTTGGAAAAAGACACAAAGTGATAACTGCTCTTTTGAGAGAAGACTCTAAAAAAGCACATGAAATAATCTGCTCTTTCTTCTCCATTTTATTCTTTCCATACATTCTCTACAATTCTTTTTTTCTGATTAATTTTATATGATTTTTTTGTTTCAAGTGTTTCTTAACTATTGAATATTTATGAACTATGTAGGATGCAGCAAACAAAAGTACAAAATGCACTAACTCTATGTACAAGGTAGTTATTTTATTTGAAATATCATCTGCATCTTAATATCTGACCTCCCTTCAGGTGTTCACTTTTTTTCTTGTTCAGTTTTTTCAATTTGGGGTAGCAGACGAGATTTTCAGTTTAGTGACCTTTGCTTTTGACAGGATAGAAAAGCAGCAATAAATGTTGGCAGGGATGTGGGGAAAAGGTACACACATACATTGCTGGTGGGAATGCCAATTGGTGCAACCACTATGGAAAGCAGTATGGAGATTCCTTAGAAAACCTGGAATGGATCCACCATTTGACCCAGCTATCCCACTCCTTAGCCTATACTCAAAGGACTTAAAATCAGCATACTACAGTGACACAGTCACATTAATATTTAATAGCAGCTCAATTCACAATAGATAAACTATGGAACCAACCCTGATGCCTTTCAACAGATGAATGCATAAAGAAAATGTAGTACATATACACAATGGAATATTACTCAGCCTTAAAGAAGAATGAAATTATGGCATTTGCAGGTAAATGGAGAGAACCGGAGAATATCATGCTAAGAGAAATAAGTCAATCCCAAAAAAACAAAAGCCGTAAGTTTTCTCTGATAAGCAGATGCTGATCCATATAAGGGGGGTGGGGTAGGAAAGAATGAAGGAACTTTGAATTGTGCGGAGGAGAATGAGGGGAGGGGAGGGGGTATGGGGATGGGAAGGAAGGTGAAATGAGATGGACACTTTTACCCTATATACATGTATGATGACACTACTGGTGTGACTCTGCACCACGTACAGCACAAACAAAACAAAGCAAAACAAAACAAACAAACAAAAAACCTATTGCAGTTCACTACCGTAACAGGTAAAGGAAAAAGAAACATAATTATCCTTAGATGAAAAAGTGAAAAAAAAAAATTAGTTGAATTTACATCCACCCATGATAGGGTAAAACAACATCATCATCAAACCTTAGCAAAACAAGAATGGAACAAACTCTTAACTTGATTAAGAGAATCTCACAAAGAACCCTATAGCTTATATCATTCTGAATAGTGAAATCTTACATTCATGTGAATATCAGAAACAAAGTAAATTTACTGTTATATGCAATACTTTATTTTGGTTTGAACAACAAAAAAAGTAAAAATAAAAGATTAGCAGTCAGAAAGATATAAAAATTCTATTAGATAGATTTTCTAAACCAGGAGCAATGGCACATGCCTATAATCCCAGTGACTGGGGAGGTTGAGGCAAGAGAATTGCAAGTTCAAAGCCAGCCTCAGCAATTTAGTGAGGTCCTAAGCAACTTAGTGAGACCCTGTCTCTAAATTATATATATATATATATATATATATTTTATATATATATATATATATATATATATATATATGTGTGTGTGTGTGTGTGTGTGTGTGTGTATGAATAAAGGGCTGGGGATGTGGGTCAGTGGTTAAGCATCTCTGGGTTTAATCCCCACTACCAAAAAAAAAAAAAAAAGATTATTTGTGTACATGAAAACAAAATATTCTATACTGATAAATTATTAAAATTAGTAAGAAAGTATATGAATGTCATAGGGTAGAATATCAACAGAGAAAACAAAAATAAATGCAAGCAGACACAAGTCCAATTTGGTCTACATTATAACACTAACGTTAGCAAATTTTAATATAAAATTGTAGGTGAATATATTATTTCACAAATATATATACTATATGCTTTGAAAAAAATGCAAAAATTTTAGCTAAAATTCACTCATCATTTAATGAGAATACCAATATCTTTTCAAAAAGATGACATAAATGTCATGATACAAAAGTTTTACTTAATTAAGCTTTCTGTTTCATCCCATGCTATATTGTACACTTTCATCTAAGGTGACCCAGATGTAGAGAATTCACTTGATTTAATGTAAAACTCAATTAGAATGACATCATAGTTGCTACTTTGAAAAGTACATTGCTAAAAGTTTTTAACTGAAAATAAAATCATGCATGTTGCAAAAGTTGAACATAACAGCAAGGGAAATAGTTTCTTCTTATAAATGTTTAGGAAGAGGAACACTGCCAAGTAGATTCCAAAATTTTACTAAGGAAAATCACTCAGAATGTATGGTAATTAGGGATGAAGGGGAAATCCAGAAGTTGAAGGAAGCTCTGTGTCAATTCTTTTCATTTCCCCCATATTTTCTTCCTTAGAATCTGTGTTAGTATCTATTAATTTTCAATTCATGCCAGGAGTTCTCGAAATATCTGAACCATTCCAGAACTCAACTGTACTGGTTACTTTTCCTACATTTAAAGTAGTTGCTAACCTCCAAAATCTAGTGATTTAATCATGCTATCATTAACTTGATTATACATTTTTGGCTTCCCCTGATTTCTGCAGAGCAACTTTTTTGAAAAATTATTACTTTATGCATGAGTCTTACTAGTCCAGCATGCATTCTGAAGTTTATATCTGCCCATCACACAACATAACTCTACCTCCAACAGAAGTTTGCATATTAGCCCCCAGTTTATTACAATGGATTTAAATTGATGTTGTATTATTTCACTATTATTAACTGTCAACTCACTTCTCTTCAGAGAGTCAAACTTGACCAGCACTCCTGCTGACTCTCACTTCCCTTTGGGTCCTTCTTTACAGATTAATTAACTTTATTTATTGACATTTTTTCTTTACGAACAGCTGGTGATTTTGACAACTGTATAGCTTCTGATATTAAATTAGAACTATGGAGAAGTTATAAGCTACCACTTCCTGGTTATTAACACATGATTTTCACCTTGACTGTAGCACTGGTACTGGTACTGGTATTTATTTATAAGAATAAATTCTTTTGTAAGAGATTTAATTATTATTTTGATTAAGTTATGTACAGTTTGGATCAAATTTGACAGAAATGTTTTCTCAGTGATACATTCTACACATGTCAGAAACCTTCAGGCTACTTTAGAAAATCTAAACATAATGTCCAAAATGGATACTTTATTCAGGAACTACAGCTAAATTATTACTTAAATGGAATTTTGTGCTGGTCTATGAATTCCAGGAGATTCCAACTATAAATCTGGGAAGTTAAAATAATTATTTGGGGAAAGTAAACTGATGTTTAGAGTGGGAGGTTCAAAGTGATTCAGGGCTTCATTCTAGATTTGGTATTTGCAGGTGGCAGGGTCAAGTCATGGCATGTAAAGCAGAAACCTAGTTCCAAGGATGGATATGGGCATAAGAGCAATAGGTTGTCTTTCAAGCAGATATTCCAAAACACATATCATTGTTCCAAAGTTCTAATGATATATAGACCAGAATAAATTTACCTTACATTGCAATGTAAGTAATTTAAAATATTTAATGTCTTTCCCCAAAATGTATCATCAATATCAAATCTCAGCTGTATCCACTTTCTCCAACTTTTATGTTCACTTTTAAGAATCCCTTGGTACGTCTTTAACTTTTATAACAATGGGCTTTTTCTGTTTTTCTTGTCCTCTCTACATTAAAGTAAATATCTATGAGTCAATATGATGAAAAGATGAAATAATTGTGGGTTTACTTAAGTGAAGGAAAAGAAGGTTAATAAATTGTCATTATGTGTTACTTGCTAGGAATGAACATAGTTTTTGTGTGTTGACATACTGAAATTTGTGAGATCATACTGAGATCACAGAAGAATTATATAAAGTTATATAAATTATATAAAGTTTTTCTTATATCCTTCATTGGAATATAAATATATATGTAGCTAAACTGGAGAATAAAATGCAGTATTTTCTGTAATATTTGATATAAATTCAACTGTTTTATATTAGTCTTTTACTTTTAATAATATTCTATATATTTAAAAATACTTTTACAGTATTTTTTAGGCAGTTAATTGTTGAACTTTGTAACCAAAGTCTATGAGAATGAACTTTATAGAATACAGCATTGACATTTACTCTGCAAGACTGGCAAGTTACACAGTAGTTATCTGAGTCTCAGGAGCCACAATCAAAAAAAAAAGACAGCACTATTAATGTCTTCCTTTGCAGGATATTTTAAAATAATATGAAAAATAATTTATTAAATTCCATCAACAGTTTTGGGCACAATGTGATAAAAGTATGAGAGAGCTACTATTAATTTCTCCCACACATCAACTTTGTATACTACTACCAATATTTTAAATGTAGAATTAAGTATGAAATATAAGCAAAATATTCTAAAAATATGCAGAGGAAGTTTTACTGTAAGAAATTTTCAATTTCTAATTCTAACTTACCAGTGTCACTGCAAGTAAGAAATAATTTGAGTATTTTCTATCAGAAGATCTGCTTTACTGATTTTCTCCATACTGTAACATTTAGACACCTTGCACAAATGAGAAACTTGATACTATCTTTACAAAAGAAAAAGGCAAACTTATGCTTCATAAACAATGTATAGACTTGAAGGAGAAAGCAGTATTTTTTTTTTTGTTTCAAAACAATGCAGTTTGCTTGATGTTATGATTATTTTAAGAAGCAAAATTCCATGATACACTTGGAAAATTACAAAATCATATTCTACAGAGCAATATAACATATGTCTGTGTTGTTTAATTTCTAATACAGGGACTTACTTTCTTAAGTAACGAATTGGAGAGTGAAACTGACACAATTCAACTGAAGAATTTGGTAACACAAACTATTATGTGCATATAATAATGTAAGACATTGTATTTAAGAACTTTTATTTTAAAAACTAAAGAATTATCAACAGAATATATGCATGTTTCAATATATCAAATTTTTTTTTGCTTAAGAAATGCTCTTAGATACTTGCTGTATTCACTAAGGAATTCCCTCCTATTGCTATTTTTTTTGAGAAATCCCTGAAATAAGAATATTCCAAATCAATTCTTCCATTTATCAAATTAAGGAAGAATTTTGATATATCAAATTCATTTACAATGAATCACTGTCTCACAAGTCATCTTCAATGCTAACTTCATCAGCATTTATAGTCAGCTATAGTAAAACATTATTTTGGAAATTTAATGATCAGAAATTTCTGTTTCAAAATGAAGGCTGTCTTGTAGACCCTAAAGGCCATCTCACAACTGTTCATTTAATCCTGAATGAGATTCAGTGACATATTTTAGAAACCATTGGCAATCCTCTATAGTAATTCTGACAGATAATCTAAAATTGGAATCTGATAGGTGTTGACATTAATATGAAGTAGCCTAGCCAGGCACAGTATCATATGCCTATAATCCCAGGGACTAGGGTGGCTGAGGCAGGAGGATCCAAATTTCAAAGACAGCCTCAGGAAATCAAATTCATGAGGCCTTAAGAACTTAAGGAGATGCTGTTTAAAAAAAAAAAAAAAAAAGTGTTGGGCATGTGGCTCAGTGTTTAAATACCCCAGAGTTCAATCCCTGGTACCCACCACTCCAAATATATGGAAAAAATGTGGAAAATTTTAAAGCCAATCTTTAACTCCTAGAATAAATTCTTCATTTTCTCAGGGGTCACCTTGGATGTCTTAGATAAAATACTTCATAATTCTACCACTATTGATCAATTAACTCCAAGATGCAGCACCTCTCAGAAGCAGAGACCTTCCGTAAAACACTGTGCTGGAGCTCTTTTCTGAGACAGACATCTCAAATCACTGCTAATTACTGGAAGAACCCAGAAGAAACAGGTGACGGCAAAGTTTGTTGTGAAGAGAGTAAGACCTCCCACGGGTAAATAACTGTAAGTAAGGGCAAAGAAAACATAGCCCGGTAGCAATGCTGGCTGACAAGTGTAATCCTCAGTGTACAACATTGGCTCCGTTTTTTGGCTCGATACCAGAAAACCTGGAAACAATGTTCAGAAAACACTTAATCAAAGTAGAACAGGGCCAGAAGAGGAAGAACTGCCAGAAATGGGGAATTGGACTGGGAACTGTACGCATCACCTTCCTTCTGTTACAGATTTGAAAATAGAATCTGAAAAACTGTGCCAGTTGACTGGAAGTGGAATTCAAGGTCAATTCCCCTTCCTTCCTATTAAGACAGGATCCTACTTTGGAAGTAAATTCAGAGAAAAGCAACATCATGGGTAATATGTAAACAATCCTGGAAAGCAAAGGAGATTGAGTAGTGCCAGGACAACTCAGGAATGGCATGCTTTAATCAATTTACTAGATATAAATATACATAGAGGTAAATAGAATGCAAACAGTAAATGCATGCCTGCTAATGGGTTACTCTCTGTATATGAAAAGTGCATTCACTATATATAATAAGAGACAAGATATTTAATGAGCTGGAAACGTACATTTAACAAATATGAATTGGTCAACTCACCAATAATTAAATATATTAAATCACAGTAACAAGAGCATTTTTCTATGATTTTAGGAAAAATATTTAAAAATTAAATGCTGTTGAAAATATGGAAAAGAAAACACTCTTAATGCATTGTTAGTGTGATTGTTAAATTTTATAATTCCTTTGATTTGCATGCAGGTAAAAACTAAAACATATAAATAGAAAAATGATAGAACCCTGGTTCTCAAAATCTCTCCAATAATAACACTTACTGAAATGTATTAACAATACTGGATAATAATCTTTTAGCATTGATGAAAATGTTCTATATATTTTCTGTCCAATATATTAGTTTCTAGCAATGTGAAGTTACCGATCATTTGAAATGTGGCTACAGTGACTGAAAAACAGGATTCCTAATTGTAATTTTAAAACAACCATATTATAATTTTGAAAGCACTCCTATTGGCTAACATATTTGATAGAGCACTTAAAAAATATTAAGTATGAAAATATTTATTGAAACATTTTTGTTGTGGAGAAATAATTTAAATAATATAATCACAAATATGACAAATTAGTATGTAAGCAAGCAAATTAATGAGACTGGTCTTTATGAACCCAATTAAATGAGAGTCCAAAATAT
This sequence comes from Sciurus carolinensis, assembly GCF_902686445.1. Taxonomy (NCBI): domain Eukaryota; kingdom Metazoa; phylum Chordata; class Mammalia; order Rodentia; family Sciuridae; genus Sciurus; species Sciurus carolinensis. Next base: position 98,227,667 of record NC_062224.1, read on the forward strand.
AATACACTTTTTAAATTAGTAACATAAAAACACAAAAACACTATAAAATATTAGCTGTTATAGCATATATTGTAGAAATTTATGTATAAATATATTACATATGCATAAAATTATTAATAAATACATATGTTTGTACATATATATCATATGTGTGAAATACACACAAAACACTGTAAATTCTGTAAACATGTTGTAGGAAAATAATGATTTTTTAAATTTTATAATTACACCTTATTTTTTTTGTTTTCATGTTTATTTATAATGAAATTTAAGGCAGTCTCTCATACATATAAATTCTGTTATTATAGAAAAACTTTTGGACTTATATGATTGAAAATTTAAAATTTAAGCAAGGTACAAAATTAAGTGAACACAATGAAAGAAAGCAGCTTAAACTGATGTATATGAAAGTCGAAATTAATGTGAAAAAATCGAAGTTGTCAGAAAAGAAAAAGTAAATGAGGGGTTATGATTAAACCAAATACAAAATAGATAACTATCAAAGGGAAAAAATTGTGAAGTTTAATATATTACAAATATTAATGATGATGCAAAGGTGATTAGAAAAAGTGAGCAGTTAGTTTGTCGATCTACAAAGGAATAAACAGGAAATGATAAAAGGAACTGGAGTTATGACTGAAATTTCTAAATAAAAAAATACATTCTGGAGTCTATACCTGCTCCTTTGAACTAGGTTCATACCAGTTGCAGACTGCTTTTGGTTGATAAGTAAGACCCATATACATAGCAAACTCAGGTCAAGTGTTGTTATCCTTATACCTGCTTAATTATTCTCTATGATCTTGGCTGATTTGACTACATAGAATTCAGTTGTCAAATGTAAAACTACCCTAGGCTACTTCTAAGGATATAGAAGCATAAAGAACCCTAGCAATATATAAAAAAGGAGGGAAGGGAAAAATTCATTGAATTAGACAAAGAGTAATGGAATATGAAAGACAGTCGAATGAATTGGACATAACTTTCCTATGTTCATACATGAATACACAACCAGTGTAACTCCACATCATGTACAACCACAAGAATGGGATCCTAATTAGAACTTCTTGTATTCCATGTATGTATAGTATGTCAAAATAGACTGCACTCTCATGTATATCTGAAAAGAACAAATAAAAATTTAAGTAAATAAATAAAACCAGCCAATAATATGCATTCATTTTGAAGAACAGAGTGAAAGTTTGAAAAATAAATAAAAAAATAGACAAGCACAGTGCTACATGCTTATAATCGCAGTTAATTGGTAGACCATGCAAGAATATTTTAAGTAGGAGACAAGTCTCATCAACTAGTGACAATGTCTCTATAGAGATTCATGAGAATCAGTTCTTCAAAAGGCATAAGGCATTAATGAAACAATCAGCCATAAAAGTACTTTCCTTTTATAGGAAATCAGAAAACAATGGTCTATTTTGAAGATTCATATGGTATTCTAATTCAAATGATAGGTAGTATTATTAATTTTAGTGTTTTTTTTTTTTTTCCTGACTGACAAAATTATATATTGGACAGAGGGGGACCAATTGTAGGTTTCATCTGAGTATTTTTCTTCTGTAATAAATCAAGAGCAATAAAACTGGCTCACACAACCGACTTCCATTTTGGAAGAGTCATTTCAGTTCTCTTCTGTACTTCTGCTGTGTTGTTCAGGCCGTTAATGGACTCACTAAGTCAAGAGAGTCTACCCTTCTGTGATTCAAGTTTTCCTATTTCTACTATGTACAGAGACTGTTTTTCTGAACTCTAGTTAGAGTCCAGTTAGTTTAGTGAATTCTGGATTTCTGCACTTTTTCTTTCCTGTTGCTCAGGTTAAAGAGTCCAGCCAGGTTGTGGTCAGAAAAGGTCTCCACTTGATTACAGTAACGTATTTGGCAACTTAGAGGTTATAAAGTATTGAAATAGCTATCGTATTAGGAGTGTCGGATCTTCACCTAGCAAACTCAGGAAAAAATTCAAATTGTCAGGAGTGACAGCCGGGAAAGGCAAAATCATGTTGCCAGGCTACTGGAAGTGACATTAGTCCACGTCCTGGTGGGTGCCAGCTGGCTTAGCAGCCAGACGCCGCCAGGCCACATGAGGATCAGTGCCTTCAGAGTGCCAGCAGATGAAGTTCTCAGGTCACTGGAAGGAATTTTGTCATTTCTAATGATGGCCAAATAAGGAAGCTCAGCTGTGAAATCCATTTTACAATGTCTACTCCTAAATTTATAAATGTCTATTCTGAGGTGTCATATACCTAAAAACAAAGAAAATATTAAAAATATACACAAAATCTACTTTCAGGGTATGTAATTTCCTATGTAAACATGTAAAAGTCTACAGATCTGAGCAATCTTCTAGAAAAATAAAGTTTACCAGAATGTATTAAAGTATGTTAAATTTAAAGTCAGTAAAATTACCCCTTGTGCAATCTCAATATTGTCTAGCATTTCCACAAGCAATAATATGCATATCCTTTCAATTGACACTAAAAACATAAAAATTAAAAATAATAAATCCAGTCACAGTAACAATACAATCTAACCAATGTGTAGTTGTAAACTAATATCAAATGGTACAAATTGTAAAACTTAGCTAGACAACATAAACAAGACAAGCAAATGGAGAAACATGAATCTACCTCAACTTATCAAAGGACCACTTTCTCCAAAATAAATCTAAAAATACATTGAAACCCTCAAAAATTTCAGAGCGTGTTAAGTTTAGAAATTTTTAATTTCTATATTTATCTCGTCTCAAACATAAATGTGTTGGAAAATTGCAGCAGAAAGAGGACTCTCATAAAACATTTATCAAAGTATTTATAATTTTATTCTAACACATCTAAAGTAAGTCTGGTTACCTACATCGTATCTCAGAACAATAAAGAAGCTACATTCAACATCTTCTTCCTTTTGGGACTCCTGGCAAGCAGTAAAAGGAAAAGTTCTTTATAAAAATACATACAGAAAACTACATCACTGGGGGAGATCCAAGATGGTAGACTGGAGGGGTGACTGCATCTCTGGTCGCTCCAGAACTCAGGAATCAAGAAGGGGAGGTATTGAGAGACTCGGACCAACATAGAGCCACAAGGTGAGTCTCTCCCACCAGGTGAAGCTCGGCCTGGGCGGCAGACCCGGACACGGGCAGCTTCTCAGAGCAGGGCAGGGCAGCGAGAGACTTCCCCAAGCAGCCCTACTCCTTCCCAGGGCAGGCCTGGTCCACAGCCAGGTTCTCAGAGCAGGCCCGCCCAGTGAGAGTTTTTCTGCACAGAGTCAACCCCAAGTCCTCATCCAGCGGCGGGCCCTGGCCCGCAGTTGACTTCTGGGACCAAGGCAGGACAGGAGAGACTTTCCCCCAAGCAGTCTGGCTCCCTCAGACAGTGGAAGGCCCTGTCTATAGCCAGCTTCTAGGAGCAGGACCGCCCAGTGAGAGGATTTCCACGCAGAACCAGCACCCAGCCCTGGACACAGTAGCGGGCTAGGGGCAGCTTTCTAAGGAAGCACTGCATTACATTATCAAGTTCTTCCAAGACTTCAGGCTACTGAAGACTGAGTGGTGATATACTGGAAATCTACAGGGACACTATAAGCCAACAGAGGAAATCTGCAATATCTCAGAGTCCCACTGATATCGGACCAATATGAGAAAACAAGGGAAGAAAATGTCCCAAACAAACTTAGATACTATATCAATAAAACACAATGACAGCACAGCAGAAGAAATGTCAGAAAGGGAGTTCAGAATGTACATAATTAAAACAATCAGGGAAGCAAATGTGGAGATGAAAGAGCAAATGAGGCATTAAATGATTGCACCAATCAACAGTTAAAAGACCAAATATGGGAAGCAAAAGATCATTTCAATAAAGAGTTAGAGATACTGAAAAAAACAAACAAACACAACAAACAGAAATCCTTGAAATGTAGGAAGCCATAAACCAAGTTAAAAACTCCATAGAGAGCATAACCAATAGGATAGAACACCTGGAAGACAGAACCTCAGACATTGAAGGACAAAATATTTAATCTAGAAAACAAAACAAAATTGACCCAAACCGAGAGAATGGTAAGAAATCATGAACAGAATCTACAAGAATTGTGGGATATCATGAAAAAGCCAAATTTAAGAATTATTGGGATTGAGGAAGGCTTAGAGAAACAAACCAAAGGATATGAACAATCTATTCAATGAAATAATATCAGAAAATTTCCCAAATCTGAAGAATGAAAAGGAAAATCAGGTACAAGAGGCTTATAGGACTCCAAATATACAAAATTACAACAGACCCACACCAAGGCACATTATTATGAAAATGCCTAACATACAAAATAAAGACAGAATTTTAAAGGCTGCGAGAGCAAGAATCAAATTACATTCAGGGGGAAACCAATACCGATATCAGCAGATTTTCAATCCAGACCCTAAAAGCTAGAAGGGCCTGGAACAACATTTACCAAGCCCTGAAGAAAACAGATGCCAACCAGGAATCTTATACCCAGCAAAACTTACTTTCAGATTTGACAAGAAATAAAATCTTTCCATGATAAACAAAAGCTAAAAGAATTTACAAAAAGAAAGCCGGCATTACAGAACATTCTCAGCAAAATATTCCATGAGGAAGCGATGAAAAACCAACCAATGCAAATCAGCACTGGAGGAACTAGCCTAAAGGAATAGCCAAATAAAGGAGAAACCAAATCATGTCAAAAAAAACAAAAATGAGTCAATGACTGGAAATACAAATCATATCACAATAATAACCCTGAATGTTAATGGCCTGAACTCATTCAATCAAAAGACATAGACTGCAGATTGGAATGAAAAGAAAAAATCCAACAATATGCTGCCTGCAAGAGACTCATCTCATAGAAAGAGATAACCATAGAATAAAAGTGAAAGGATGGGAGAAAAACATACCATGCACACGGACACAGCAAAAAAAGCTGGAGTATCCATCCTCATATCAGATAATGTGAACTTCAAGCCAAAACTAGTCAGAAGGGATAAAGAAGGACATTACATACTGCTTAAAGGAAGCATAAATCAGCAAGACATAACAATCATAAATATCTATGCCCCAAACATTGACTCATCTATGTATGTCAAACAAATCCTTCTCAATTCTAGAAATCAAATAGACCACAACACAGTAATACTAGGCGATTTTGACCACACCTTTCTCACCACTGGATAGATCTTCCAAACACAAATTGAATAAAGAAACCATAGGATCTCAATAACACAATCACAATTTAGACTTAATGGACATACATAGAATATACCATCCAACAAAAAACGAATACACTTTCTTCTCAGCAGCACATGGATCCTTCTCTAAAATAGACCATATTTTATGCCACAAAGCTACTGTTAGCAAATACAAGAAGATAGAGATACTATCTTGTATTCTATCAGAGCATATGGATTGAAATTAGAAATAAATGACAGAATAAATAACAGAAACTTCTCCAATACCTGGAGATTAAATAAAATGCTATTATATGATGAATGGATAACAGAAGACATCAAGAGGAAATTAAAAAATTCTTGGAAGTATCAAGAACAAAGACACATCATATCAAAATCTCTGGGACACTATCAAAGCAGTTCTTAGAGGAAGATTATTTAATGGAGTGCATTCAACAAAAGAAGTAAAAATCAACAAATAAATGACTTAACACTACAGCTCAAAGACCTAGAAAAAGAAGAACAGAGCAACACCAAAAGTAGTAGAAGACAGGAAATAGTTAAAATCAGAGCTGAAATCAACAAATTGAAAGAAAAGAAACAATTTAAAAAATTAACAAAAATAAGAGTTGGTTCTTTGAAAAATAAACAAAATTGATAAACCCTTAGCCACACTAACAAAGAGAAGGGAGAGCGGAAAACTCAAATTACTAAAATTCGGAATGAAAAAGGAAATATCACTACAGATACAAGTGAAATAAAAAACATAATTAGAATCTATTTTGACAATCTATATACTCCAACCTCGAAGACATCAACAAGTTTCTAGAGACATATGAATTACCTAAACTGAATGAGGAGGACATACACAACTTAAATAATCAATTTCAAACAATGAAATAAAAGAGGTCATTAAAAGCCTACCAACAAAGAAAAGTCCGGGACCAGATGGGTTCTCAGCCGAGTTCTACAAAACCTTTAAAGAAGAGCTCATTCCAATACTCCTCAAAGTATTCCGTGAAATAGAAAGGAGGGAACCCTCCCAAACTCATTCTATGAAGCCAATATCACCCTGATACGTAAACCAGAGAGAGACACATCGAGGAAAGAAAATTTCAGACCAATATCCTTAATGAACATCGACGCAAAATTCTCAAAAAATTGTAGCAAATCGCATAGAAATATATATTAAAAAGATAGTGCACCACGATCCAGTGGGTTTTATCCCAGGGATGCAAGGTTGGTTCAACATCAGGAAATCAATAAATGTCATTCACCATATCAACAGACTTAAAGTTAAGAATCACATGATTATTTCGATAGATGCAGAAAAAGCATTTGATAAAATACAGCATCCCTTCATGCTCAAACACTAGAAAAAATTGGGATAGTGGGAACATTCCTTAACATTGTAGAGGCCATCTACACTAAGCCCATGGCCAATATCATTCTAAATGGTGAAAAACTGAAGGCATTCCCCCTAAAAACTGGAACAAGTCAGGGATGCCCTCTTTCACCACTTCTATTCAACATCGTCCTTGAAACTCTAGCCAGAGCAATTAGACAAACCAAAGAAATTAAAGGGATACGAATAGGAAAAGACAAACTCAAACTATACTGTTCGCTGGTGACATGATTATATATTTAGAGGAACCTGGAAATTCCACAGAAAACTTTTAGAACTCATAAGTGAATTCAGTAAAGTAGCAGGTTACAAGATCAATGCTCATAAGTCCAATGCATTTTTATACATAAGTGACAAATCTTCAGAAAGAGAAGTTAGGAAAACTACCCATTCACAATAGCATCAAAAAAAAATAAAATAAAATCAATCTCACAAAGAGGTGAAAGACCTCTACAATGAGAACTACAGAACATGAAAGAAAGAAATTAAAGAAAATCTTAGAAGATGGAAAGATCTCCCATGTTCTTGGATAGGCAGAATTAATATTGTCAAAATGGCCATACTACCAAAAGCCCTATACAGATTCAATGCAATTCCGATTAAATCCCAATGATGTACCTTACAGAAATAGAGCAAGCAATTATGAAAATCATCTGGAAGAATAGGAAACCCAGAATAGCTAATGCAATCCTTAGCAGAAAGAGTGAAGCAGGGGGTATCACAATCCAGATCTTCAACTCTACTACAAAGCAATAGTAACAAAAACGGCATGGTATTGGAATCAAAATAGACTGGTAGATCAATGGTACAGAATAGAGGACATGGACAGAAACCCAAATAAATACAATTTTCTCATACTAGACAAAGGTGCCAAAAATGTGCAATGGAGAAAAGAAAGCCTCTTCAACAAATGGTGCTGGGAAAACTGAAAATCCATATGCAACAGAATGAAATTAAACCCCTATCTCTCATCCTGCACAAAACTCAACTCAAAATGGATCAAGGACCTCGGAATTAGACCAGAGACCCTTCATCTTATAGAAGAAAAAGTAGGTCCAAATCTTCAACTTGTTGGCTTAGGATCAGACTTCCTTAACAGGACTCCCATAGCACAAGCAAATATCAACAACTGGGGTAGATTCAAACTAAAAACTTTCTCTTAGCAAAGTGAACTATCAGTAATGTGAAGAGAGAGCCTACAGAGTGGGAGAAAATCTTTGCCACTCATACTTCAGAGAGAGCACTAATTTCCAGAATACATAAAGAACTCAAAAAACTCTACACAAGAATACAAATAATCCAATCAACAAATGGACTAAGGAAATGAACAGACACTTCACAGAAGATTATCTACAAGCAATCAACAGATATATGAAAAAATGTTCAACACATCTAGTAATAAGAGAAATGCAAATCAAAACTACCTTAAGATTCTTAAGATCCCATCACCCCAATTATAATGGTGATTATCAAGAACACAAGCAACAATAGGTGTTGACGAGGATGTGGGGAAAAAGGTACACTCATACATTGCTGGTGGGTTTGCAAATTAGTGCAGCCCACTCTGGAAAGCAACATGGAGATTCCTCAGAAAGCTTGGAATGGAACCCCATTTGACCCAGCTATCCCACTCCTTGGCCTATACCCAAAGGACTTAAAATCAGCATACTGTAGAGATACCGCCACATCAATGTTCATAGTTGCTCAATTCACAATAGCCAGATTGTGGAACCAACCTAGATGTCCTTCAACTGACGAATGGATAAAGAATCTGTGGTATATATATACAATCAAATATTACTCAACCATAAAGAATGATAAGATTATGGCATTTGCAGGCAAATGGATGAAATTGGAGAATATCATGCTAAGTGAGATAAGCCAAAAGTCAAAAAACCAAAGGACGAATGATCTCACTGATAAGCGGATGATGACACATAATGGTGGGTGGGAGGGATTAGTGTTAGGGTTAGGGTTAGGGTTATGATTAGGGTTAGGGTTAGGGATGGGTGCAAGAATGGAGGAAGGAAGGACTGTATAGAGGGAAAAGAGGGGTTGGAGGGGTGTGGGGGAAGAGAAAAAATAACAGAATGAATCAAACAACATTACCCTATGTAAATTTATGATTACACAAATGGTATGCCTTTACTCCATGTACAGAGAAATAACATTGTATCCCATTTGTTTACAATAAAAAAGAAATTAAAAATAATACATACATATGTGAATGCACACATGTGTGCGACACATCATATGCCACAAAACAAAAAAAGAATTCAGATGTAACATATTACTTTTTGCTCTTGTTCTTTAGTTTATTTTGTACTAATATAGGAACAATCATACTTAATGAGAGTTAGTAAAAGTGTTTTGTTGAAATAGCAGGTTGAACAAATATCTGAGCCTCTAACTTGTCACTGCTGATCTGAAGAGAGCACAAATTTGTAATGCAGCTGATGCACAAATTAACTCAAATACAATTCAGACATCAATATCTAGGTATAAATGATATTTGTACTAGTTTTGTTGGCATTAGTAAATCTATCTATTCATTCTTGTAAGCATGTGTTGATTGCTATTTTATCTTTTTAGTAAGGTGAGCATCTAAAGCCATAATTTCATAGATATGTTTAATGAGGATTTATTCTATGAAATTATAATGTGATTAATTTAGATTACAAATAATAAGGTGCAAACTTCTGTTTTCTTAGGTAATTTTGCAATTTATTTTTTCTGTCACTCCAGGTGAAAGATGGAAATGGTATTTACTAAGTTAGCCAGCATCAGTTTGAGGAAATTGAATGTATGAATCAAATTTAAGAAAGTCTAGTTTCACTAAGGATTTCGTATTTTTCCTACGTAACTGAAATGTCTTTTCCCAAATTAAAGGATAAAAGGTTATTATGCACATCTGAAGTTTTAAAGAACTTAGTAGAGGAAAAGCTTGAAAAGTGTGAAGTAGTTTTAAAAAGGCTTTTGATGGAATCTATATGATGTGAAAAAAAAAAGTGTAGAAAGATATTAAGAACACAGAAATACATACAACTCATAACAAATTCTAAACCCTTCTTTTTCTATCCCTGTCTTCTTTCCTCCATATAACCTTCATGCATTTTTTTTCTATATTTTTTGTCGGGGGCTGCAGACCCCATCCTAGCCTGGCTTGAGGATTTCAGTGTGGCCCTGATGCAGGACATCAGTGTAGCCCTGATGCTGAGACAAAGAATTGCAACAAACAGCTGACATTGCTTGAAGAAGGAGCCCCGGCGCTGAGCCAGTAGGCTGACACTGATCAAGGACTGTACCCTGGCATTAAGCCGGGGCAACATAGATTGCAACAAGGACTGTACCCTGGCATTAAGCCGGGGCAACACAGACTGCAACATCAAGAACTGGCATTGAGCCGGGGCAACATGATCTGCAACATTAAGGACTGGCACTAAGCTGGGGCAGCCTGGTTTGCAACATATGACTGATACTGCCGTAAGAACTGGCCCCGGCACTAAGCCAGCAGCTGATGCTATCTAAGAAAGTGGCCCCGGCATTGAGCCAGGGCCAAAAAGAACTGCTTTGATTTAGACAAAAGTGACTCGTGCTTGCACGTGCCCTTTAGTTGCTCTGATTGTATTATATTGTAATCTTGCTCTCCCCACATATTCTATAACTGATTGTTCTTCTGTACCTTCTTGTATCTGTGCCCACTATGTACCTTTTTGATATGTAATACTGTAATCTTACTATTATACTCTGTAACCTGATTGTCTCACAATTCATATATATATATAACTGTAACTGCCTTGTAAAATCATCATCATCATCATCATCATCATCATCATCAGAGAACCAGAGGATGATCAGAGGAGAGAGAGAGAAGAATAAAGAGCTCTGATGAACAATTGAGGTGCCGTGTTTCTCTCTGCGGGCAGAAGGAATGCGACATTCTGGTGCCGAAACCCGGGAATGAACCAGGCCAAGACTCAAGATGTCAAGCCAGCAGCAACTACCTAGGCAAGTTTTAAAAAAAAAGTTATATAGATTAATATTATAATAATTTTTAAAAACTATTAATATTATAATAGTTTTTAAAATTAATATTATAAGTTTTTAAAATTAATATTATAAAAATTAATATTATAATAAAATTAATATTATAAATTAATATTACAAATAAGTTATATTGATTAATGTTATAAATAGTTTTTAAAAAATTAATATAATATGAATAATTTTTAAAGATTAATATTACAAATAAAGTTATATAGATTAATATTATAATAATTTTTAAAAACTATTAATATTATAATAGTTTTTAAAATTAATATTATAAGTTTTTAAAATTAATATTATAAAGATTAATATCATAATAAAATTAATATTATAAATTAATATTACAAATAAGTTATATTAATTAATGTTATAAATAGTTTTTTTAAAAAAATTAATATTATAAGTTTTTAAAATTAATATTATAATAAGTTTTTTAAATTAATGTTAAAAACTATTTATAAGATTTATGTTATAAATAATTTTTATAAATGTTATAAATTTTTTAAAAATTTTTAAATTAATGTTATAAATAGTTTTTAAGATTAATATTATAATAAGATTTATGTTATAAATAATTTTTATAAATATTATAAATTTTTAAAAATTTTTTTAAGATTACTATTATAATAAAATTAATGTTATAAATAATTATAAATAATTTAAGGTTAATGTTATAATAAGTTTTAGAGATTAATGTTATAAATAATAAACATAAAAGTAATAAAGGCAGCCTTACCATTACATCACAATAAAGCAACTAAAAGGGTAGTCCAAGGACATCACAATAAAGTAACTAAAAAAGTGGTCCGGGGACATTACATTACAATAAAGCAATTAAACAAAAAAGGGTAGTCCAGGGACATTTCATTGCAATAAAGCAATTAAAAAAGGACACGCGAAAAGCGGTCCAGTTTATAAAGATATCGCAGTAAAGTAACTACAATTACAAACAAGCAATGTCAGCTGTTTGTTGCAATTCTTTGTCTCAGCATCAGGGCTACACTGATGTCCTGCATCAGGGCCACACTGAAATCCTCAAGCCAGGCTAGGATGAGGTCTGCAGCCCCCGACAATTTTTCTCCTAAGATCTCAACATACTTTCTTTCTTCCTTCCTTCTTTCTTTCTTTCTTCCTTCTTTCTTTCCTTCTTCCTTCTCCCCTCTTCCCTCTTCCGTCTTCCCTCTTCCCTCCTTCCTTCCTTCCTTTCTTCCTTCCTTCCTTCCTTCCTTTCTTTCTTTCTTTCTTTCTTTCTTTCTTTCTTTCTTTCTTTCTTTCTTTCTTTCCATTTTTTTTAATCATGGTTCCGATCAAAAGTTTTCTCACTTAGTATTAGTTATTGTTTTCCCTCCATTTATTCAAGATAACTGTCCCTATACCTCTTTTGTCTAAATATACACCAACTATAATCGATATTTGTGTCTGAATAGACACCTTTTTTAAAAAACTGAAATGATTAGTTTGTATTTGTTTTTAACTCACTTGATTATTTTACTACAGATATTATTTTGTGTTATTTTTAAACTTTCAATGAAAACTGCATTTCTATGTTGTTCTATTTATACCTAACCTACTTATTCTAACTGCTGTATAATAATATAAGTAGGTGTCTATATTATTTTATTTACTCATTACCCTCTGCACAGGTACCTTGTCTCCAAAAGCTATAAAATTTTCTCAGCTAATAAATGCTTTGGCATGTGATTAATGACTGGGTCCTTAGGTACAGACTTACTTAAATATCAGTAAGTGAAGTGATGGTTTTAGTTTACACACTCCTTGCCATGTATGTGAGTTCCTGTTTCTCCTGTGGGACTTGGACTATTTTGGCATTCAAAATTTGACTAATGTGATGAACATACAAATGGTGTCTCATAATCATTTCAATTTATATTTGTCTGATTTCAAGTGAATTTGAATATCTCACCAGCCCTGTACTTTTTAATTCTTTGTTCATTTTTTCATGCCATTTCCTATCTTTATGAAATTAGTTTGCTGCTCTTTTACTTAATGATTATGTTAAACATTAGCTGCATATAATTAATTAAAATGATTGATAGCATATGAAAATGCTAAGCATATGCCTTTTCATTCAAGACTTGCAAAAAGAAGCTCAAAACTATCATTGGTCAATTTTGAAAATTTTGCTCTTTTTGTGTGGAAATAAGTAATTTTAGTATAATTACATATATTATTTTTCATTTGATTTGAAAATTTTAAATAATACAAGAAAATTGTGTAACCCATGCAGTAAAAAAAAATACATATTCCTTCTGTTAGATTCAACATTTCCTTTGCTCTTAAATCTTCATGTTAACTAATCTGTACTTGTATCTTTGGTAGTATGTGAGCAATTTACCTTTATTAACTCTATATTTCATGTTAACTTTTACAACATAAAAATTGACAAGGTAGGGATAGTTCTGTCTCATCTCATATATATTAGAGAGTAGTCTGTTGACAATTTTGAAAGTTTCAATTTTTGTTTAAACCTTTATATATCAGAAATCACTAATGGGAAAGCAATATATTCTTATATATTGTCATTACATCTAAGAACATTATTTATGTCTTTCTTTAATCAGTATTAAGATGTTTAATCACTTTAGCTTTATTCCTCCAGCAATTCAGATTATAATAGATAATAGAGTATTATAATGTTTTCATATATTTTATAGTAAGTAATTTATGTGTTTTATCTTATCTTTATATACTTGCTATATTTGAAAATATTTCATTTGTGATATGTTTTAGTTGAAATTTAATTTACCTGCCATAACTTCATCCTTTTAAAATATCTCATTAAGTGGATTTAGTATACACAACTATCACCATTAATTTCAGAATATTCTCATCAGCACACAAAAATAAACCCCTTCTCTTTGAATAGTCACTTCCTTCCATTTTCCCTTCCCCACAGGACCTGGAAATGACTAATCTACTTATGACCTCTGTAAATCTGTCTAATCTGGACATTTCATATAAATTGCATCATAATGACATGCTGTGTGGTCTTCAGTGGGAGGCTCCTTTTACTAAGAGTAGTGTTTTATGGTTTATTGTGTTGTACCCTAAATTAATGCTTCATATCTATTTGTGAATGAATAGTCACATTTTATAGGTATACCAAAATTTATTGTTTCATCACTTGATGAAAGGTTAAGCTCTTTCTATTTGAGGACTGTAAGAATAATACAAGTTTTCTTTATACAGGATTTATACAAAGTCATGTACAAGTTTTCTATAAATGTATAGCTTTAATTTTCTTGCTATATAACTAAGAATGGTATTTCCCAGTCATACTTTGACTACATATAACTTTTTCTAAACTTTCTGCCTTCTCTGAGTCTGGTCCTAGTTCTTTTTCTCTTCTGTTGAAAGCTAGACATGGGTAAAAGGAACTGGAAGCAAATACTTTGGCCTTCAGTGGAAGGTTTTATGCTCGTGTGGCCAGGAGTGGGACTATAGTGTTTGCTTTAGTTGTAGGTGTTGGGGATAAAATTTCCTCTAGAGTCCTTATTTTTGTATCCCCTGTGGTCTTTGGGTTTCCTAGCAATTTCTTCTCAATTAAGGCCTGAAGCATGCAAATCTTTTACACATTGTCTCTTCTCATTATGAAACAGTCTCATTCATGAGGTGTTTTCATTAGCTTTGCTTCACTATGACCAAAGGACCTAACAAGAACAACCTAAAGGAGGAAAAGTATCTAGGCTCATTGTTTCAGAGATTGAGTCCATAGTGGAAAAACTCCTTAGCTCTGAAGCAGAATATTATGATGGAAGGGTGAGTTAGAAGAAAGGAGCTCAGGACAGCCTACCAAGGAGTGAGTTGGGGGGAAGGGATACAGGGAAGATTCACCATTCCAAGGCATGCCCCCCATGACACACCTAGTCCAGCCATGTCCTAACCTGCCTAGTTACCACTCAGTCAGTCTATTTAAACTAGGATGCTCCAATTAGTAAACAGTTCACATAATCTAATCATTTTACTCCAAATATTCCTGTGGGAGCTCTGAACATTAACAGGAAATTTGGGAGGCCACCCCATCACTGAAACAGGTAGTAAGGTGTGGCAAAGGACACATTTTCTACAGTCCTATGACTTGGTTCCAGTCTCAGACTGTGGGCTGTAGGCCTTAGAGCTGAATCTGTTTTTCCAGATACTTTTTCTCTTTGGTGAGAGAAAGGCTAGAGGGAGGTAGTCATCCCTTGGTATCTTTGGAAGATTAATTCTAGGATCACCTTAGTGTTCGAAAAATTTGAAGATGCTCAAATCTTTTATAAGAAATGAAGTAGTATTTTCATTAAAGCCTACACTTTTCCTCCTGGACACTTTAAATTATCTCTAGATTACTCAAATTAAATACCATAATGGAAACTTTAGGTAAATACTTCTCTTTATTGTTTATGGAACAATAACTAGAAATAAAGCAAATTAAAATGCTAGCAAATTTAAATTCACTCTGATTACCATGACCCCAAATTTCTCTAGAAAAAATGTTGTCAGCACTATTACAAAATCAAGAAAAAAGTCTGCAAGAATTCAATACAAACACAATTTCTTTTAAAATACTTTCAAATAGTAATTAAATCCATTAACACAGAACCCATAGGTATGAAGAACTGGCTATGTTATCTTTCCCTTTACCAGGTCAGTTAGGATATAGTCAATCCTCAGTTGATCTTTCTTAAAATAGTTTCCCTGAGGACCCACTGTGGTTTGCAGTGGTTTAACTTTGCCCTGCAAGAGTTCATATATTGGAAGTTTCTGCTTCACTCTGATTTGAGACCCAGAACGAAGTGGTTAGGTCACTTTGGGCTCTGTTTGCAGAAGAGATTAATGTAGTTCTTAGGAGACCCTCAGGCCCCACAAGAGTGAGTTGTAAAAGAGCAAGCCTGACCCTTCTCCATACTTTAGTATCTCCTCCCTTAGATTTCCCTTTTACGCTTTTCAATTAGCTTGTGTTTCTCCCCAACTGTTTTTCATCACCTTAGGCAGCAAGGCATCTACACCGTGCCACAGTCCTCAGTGACTGTTTGTGACAAAGAACCCAAGAACAAAAGTCTGTGTACATTTGGCAAGCCCCATTTCTGTTTAAATAAAGGAAGCTTTGCAAGTGGAATCTTCCAGGGGAAGACCAGATAGGTAAAATAATAAAAATTCCCTGGGAAAATGTCTCTGAAAGAATTTTCAAACCCTTCCCCCACAGTGTTGTTGATGGGTTCCTGGTATTATATAAGGAATGCAGATTTTTGGTTTTTAAGGAAACCACAGGATTGGAGAGGGAGGGTTGGGAATAGGGCAAATGAAAATGCTACATTATTCACTGTCATTGTTAAAATTCCAAAATTTCTCTTGAATAAATGTTCTGGGGACTATTGCAAATGTTTGGTTAATTCTCCAAATTCTGAAAAAGTTGATTCTGATTATTTTTTGGCTAATTTTTTTTTTTGTGTGTGTGTGAAAAGAATTTCCGGAACTCCTTATTCTGACATTTTTGCTGGTAACTCCCAGTTATATATGATTTGAAAATGTCAGGCAAAATATCCTATGATTCTGTTAACTTCTTTTATATGTAGTTATTTCTCACATTACCATTATTACTATTGAATATTGTATTGAAATATGTGCATTATTCCCCATTATCTCTAGTAATTGTTACTTTTCTGTTTTTCTATTTCTGAATTCATTCATTTATGATTTATTTATAATTTACCAGTTTACTCTCATTTTAAGAATTTGTTTCTTGCATTTTTGTTATACCCAGGAAGCATCATTTATTTAGCTCATATACACACAGTTTACATTTTGTTGGAACCACATAAACTGAACTTCATTGTTTCAGAAATGTAATATTTTATGACCACTTCTATTTATTATGTAGTTAATATTTTTGTTTCCTTTTTGACCAAGTTGTTTTAAGATATTTTGGCTAATTTTAGAAGTGGGTATTTATCATTAAGATATTGGGAAAAACATGTACATACCTGAAAGACTACAGATCAAGGCTCAGAAATTAGGTAGGAAGACATGATGGAAAGAGGTACAGAAAAGGAAAAAGTTTTGTGTAGATCAAAGTTATGAGTCCTGATGACACAGGGTGCCCTCCTTCAGTAACTGCATATGAAGTTCTTGGTTTTATTTATTTTTTCTGTTTTTATATTGGTATTTGAAATTTCATTTATGTATTAAAATATAAACTGCTTTCATATGATATTTCATCACTTGAGGCCAAGGAGTATTTTCTGTTAATAGACCTGTCTTAATGCAGCTAATAATTTTTGATTGATTGATTCTATAGGCTAATCTAGGATTCATGTGTACTTAGCTCATTTCTTCTCTTTCCCTCAGGGATGTTTTTAGAAGCCTTGAAAAACTTGATATAGACTACACTCATTATTTCAATAGCTATAGGAACAGTAACAGAGCATAAGGAAAAAGAATAAAGGAATAATGAATAAAGAACACTTCCCCTCCCTGAGATAATTCAATAATTTCAGAAACTCTAAGTTCTTGCCTTACTCTTTATCTTTGCCTCCATCTGATCTATTGCTTTTTCATTCAGATTGCATGAAGATTGTTCTCCTCTCTCAGTTTGGATGACTGGTTTAATCATTACTTTTGCTTCCAGGATGACAGCTATTTTTTGCAAGCATTGCTCTTGTTTCCTTTGAATCCTATACACTGACTCCTTTCCCCATGTTTCCACAGAGTTTTACGTTCCGTGTTCTGAACCTCGAACTCTCAATAGAGGCTTCTGGAACAGCGTTGTATCTGTGCACACCAAGAATGCCCCATGGGGAAAAAGGTACACTCATACATTGCTGGTGGGGCTGCAAATTAGTGCAGTCACTCTGGAAAGCAGTGTGGAGATTCCTTAGAAAACTTTGAATAGACCCACCATTTGACCCAGCTATCACACTCCTCGGCCTTTACCCAAAGGACTTAAAATCAGCATACTACAGAGATACAGCTACATTAATGTTCATAGCTGCTCAATTCACAATAGCCAGACTGTGGAACCAACCTAGATGTCCTTCAATTGATGAATGGATAAAGAAACTGTGGTATATATATATATATATATATATACATATATGTATATATATATGTATATATATATATATATATATACAATGGAATATTACTCAGCTATAAAGAATAATGAAATTATGGCATTTGCAGGCAAATGGATGAAATTGGAGAATATCATGCTAAGTGAGATAAGCCAATCTCAAAAATCCAAAAGGCGAATGATCTCACTGATAAGTGGATGATGACACATAATGAGGGGTGGGAGGGGGACAAGAATGGAGGAAGGAGGGACTGTATAGTGGGAAAAGAGGGGTGGGAGGGGTGGGGGGAGGAAAAAATAACAGAATGAATCAAACATCATTACCCTATGTAAATGTATGTTACGCAAATAGTATGCTGTTATTCCATGTACAATCAAAAACAACATGTATCCCATTTTTGTTTACAATTAAAAAAAAAAAAAAAGAATGAACCTAACCTCACTTTGGTTGGAACCACTTTTAGTTCATGAATAACTGGTATGGAAACATGAAAACCTATTTCCCAGAGCTTCCTATTGGTCACACTGGACTTTGACTAAAACCATATCCTTAGTTCCTTCCTTTGCTTTCCTCTCTCCCTTCCTGTCTTATCTCTATTTCATTCTAGTTACATTTTCAGAAACTGTGCCACAATTATTTAACTATCATCAACTGCTCAATATTTGTTGCTGAATTTATAAATTTGGTTCATTAGCTTAGTTGCAATTTTAGATATAAAATCATCTCTCTTTTTTTTTTTGTATTTCTCATTATCACTTGAAATATTCAGTATTTTTAAATTTACTTTTATTTATTTTTTTTACAGGGGAGGGAAGGTACCAGAGATTGAAGCTAGGGGCTCTTTACCACTGAGTCATATCCCAGTCCTTTTATTAATTTATTTATTTTAATTTTGACACAGGGTCTCACTAATTTACTTAGGGTCTAGCTAAATTGAACTTGTGATACTCTGGCCTCAGCCTCTTGAGCCACAGGGATTATAGGAGTGTGCCACTGCACCAAGCCTCATTTCTTTAAGTTTGTTAATTGACTTCATTCAGATTTTTTGAGGTATTCATCTGTCTCTGTTTGCTTATTTATCCTCATTTGATCTTCCTGTATCTTGGCTTATTTTTAATAATTTTTACTCTCCAGCATATGCCTAAGTATTGAAAGCTACATTTTGTATATAAAAATGTATAGAAACAACTTGAAATAAAAAATATTGTCACTTTGCCTCAGAGATGTCTTGTTTTCTTCCATGTTACCTATTTAGCACTCTGGTGATTTTAAGTACTTTTATATTTTCCATCTTTTCTTGTTCTCAATGGGATAATTAGTACAATTACCTAATTTACAATTAATAGAACTGAATTATTCATTCATTATTTATGTAAATATATGTTTACCTTCTTGTTTTCCAAAACTAATTATTGGTTCCCTAAGGACACTGGTCTTTTCTCATCTTATTTTAGGTGTCCAACATAGTACACAGTAACTTCTCTATACATGTTTAAGTTTTCAGTGGAAGATCAGGATCTGAGAAATCAGAAAAACATTCTAGACAGAAAACAGCATCTGTAAATCATAACAAGCAACATGGTTATTGCAGCTTGAAAGATTTGGAATCAAATGCTACCACTGCAAAATCACTACCTCTGAATTTATGAAAGTATTTGAATTCTTCAAACTCAATTTTATTTATAACTGAATTAAAGTTGTTCCAATAAAAATAGGTTAATGGACATAAATATTTATCAAATTCAATTATGCTTGTGCTTGAACATTCTGGTTTTATTATTGCAATTTTCACTTGAAATATTTATTACACTAGACCTTACTCTATAGGTATTATGTAGTAGTGCATCTGTAAAAGTGTAGAATGAATTAGGTTAAATAGGGTCCATTATTTAAAAATATTTAAAAAGCCATAGTAATCTTATACAGATTAATTTTCCTTTAATTTTTCCCACAAATACTTTTCCTGTCTCTGGAAACTTTTCAAGAGTTTATTATCCTATTTTTTGGTATAATGTAAACAAAAAAGAGAAATCCAGTAAAATGAATAATGCTTCATAATTTCTGAATGAATTTTTTCTAATTTTACACCTTCAAAAGTTACTTAGCAGCTAGTTTCACCTGTTGACTGGTAACAAGAACATGCAAGTTCAAGTATTACACAGAAGTACACCTTCATAGGAGCCATGGGTTACTACCACCCAACCTTCCTACCACATCCGCAGTTAACTTTAGCTCACTCAGATGACTCATGAGGAATCTTTCCTCTCTCCTTTGGAACAAAGCTATTTCGGTGGCATTCATTCCACTCTTAGATTCAATGTCAAGTTTCAATTAAATACTTGGCCTCAGAGACTGTCATATGACTCAATTCAATCCTGACTAATTTTAAGTATGTTTCGTGGGAATCTAGGAAGAAAATTCTTCACTTTCCTATGTTTTGGGAGTGACATGTTCTGTTCCCTGTGGGCCTTAAAGTTTTAGCCAAGAGAAGCTCTGGTAATCAATTGATGTTTGTCAAGGAAACCTGCTGAAGGAAGGAGCCTTGTGGACAGCAGAGAGGAAAACTGAAAAGACTCTTATGTTTTATATACTTTGAATCAAATAAGTTCTTACTTGAGTTATTTTTAGGGTTTCTATTTATATGAGCCAATCAATTAGTATACATGAAGTTCATTAAATTAAAGTCTTTTGTAATTTGCAACTATAATGGCTTTAAATGGCACACGTTTTCTGTTCCTTTGATCTATAAATATATATATATATATGATTTTCTTTTAAAAGGCAGGTAAAATCCCTTCTCCAGTTAATAAGAAAGAGCAATGGTTTAAGAATGACTGGAATGGACATCAAGTTCCTCATGATAATGTTTTTTATTTAAAGATCAAGACTTTTATTGTGTACATTTTTTCTACTTCAGAAACTTTAACATGATTTTTAATTCTATGTATTAATGGAGGTTATTATTTCAATAAATATTTATTGAATCCTACTTGTGTCGGGCTTTGCTCTTAGCTTTAGGAAGGCAGCAGTAAATAAGGATGAAACCCTGGACCTCTTACCTCATCAGTGAGGGTGTGAGGACGAGGAGGACGGTAAAGAATGCACAATTAAGGCATGCATTGTGTCAAATGGTGCTATACACTATAAAAGGAAGGCAGGGATAACTTTTGGTCAGGAGGGGTTATTTTAATTATGATCAGTAAGGTCACACTAGTTAAATAATATCTGAACAGAACATGGCATGTCATGTGTGAGGCTATTTAAATTTTATTACGTACACTAATATTGAATTTCTTACACTAATACATTTAGCTTATTAAATATATAAGCTTTCTTCTTACCATCTGCATATACGTACATGGACCTTAGACTGATTTTCTTTTTTGTTTTTTTGTTTGAAATATTCCCTGTAATCCGTAACCCTGAATTTTTAAATATTTTTGTGTGTGCTGTTTCTTTGTACAAAAAAAAAAATGTTCATGTGATTCCTTCACTAACACAATAAAGATAATATATTTAGATGACAGAAATTATGGAATTCTTTCTCATTGATGATGATATTTCCTTGATATGATGCCCATAATTTAATTAACTGTCTTATTAAAATTGCTGTATATATGTAATATGTATAAATATGGATACATACATATTTATAAAAAAACACTCAGGTCGTATCCCATCTTCCAGCAGAGCTGTTTCCCAGTAAGTCATAGTTGGAAATTGTCGACTCAGTTGTGCATGGTTATTTAGTGCGTCTTGAAACTCAGCGTGCCTTTTCTCTCAGAACTGAGAGCAAGCGCACTTTCCGCTCAGTCATACAGCGTTCTATAGGCGTTAATTATCTGTTGCCACTACTGGGCTCATGGCAACTTTTGACAAGAATGAGAATACCATCCAATATGAACAACTAATTATCACAGTCAATATCCTGAGGGTACATCAGAGGAAAAACGAATGTCAATGCTGCCACACTAAAATGGCCACCTTTTCTGTTATACCAGGAAGGTCTGGTATTGCAGATATTTATTAATCAAAGACATTTATGTAAATCTGTCTGTAAAGCTTAAAAGTGAAAGGCACACAACTTTTCTATTAAATCAATAACCAGGATATAAAGAGAATAGCCCTTTAAAAATATTGTGTCTATAGAAACTATAAATTTTCATGTGACTTTCATGGATTTTATTTTCATTTCATTTAACATCTCCAACCATTTTGCTAGGCACTCAAGAGTCTTTCAAAATAATAAAATAAACTAATAAAACATAAAATTATGTGAGGAAATCACCTCATTATTTATATAATGATTTTATTTCTCCATTGTATTTATTCATTCTTTCTAGGATTCTGTTACTTGCAAAGTAACAGGTCTTCAAGATTGCTTCTTTATGCTTATTAGTCATCTCTTTGTTTTTATATCAATATTCTTGACTATTTCTTCAATCTTGGTTCCTCGTTCTCCTTTAGATAGATTTTAAATTAAAGTCTGCGTTTAAGGTCATATTGCTAAATTCAAATACTGGAGTTGAGTCTGACCCAGATCATAAAAGATTTGTCTGAAGAAGATTCCATCCATGCCAGAGATGCTTATTCCTTTTTTATTGACTGTGTTTTCTTCTAATTGTTTCAACTGGCCTCTATTGGCTACTTGTTCTTTAAAATTAAATCCATTAATAAAATCTTCATTCACTTTGACTGTCATGTAACCTTAACTAATTTTGTGTAGTTTATGGCTAAGTTAGCTGACAGATCCTAAAGATGAAGGGCAGGAAATACAAGAATTCATTTCATTTGTACAACAGGTGTTTGATTATATGTTTCTCCTCCTAACCTATTTCAACTATTTTGAAATTGTTTAAATCTGGAGAAATAAACATGGTCACACCTTTCTATATTAATTTGTGTAAAAATTTTGCAGGTGAGTTCTATTTTCATCCTTTTATTTTTTTAACAGCTTTATTGAAGAATATTTATGTATCAAATTTGATGAGTTTAGACATATACAAACACCCATGATACTGATACCATAACAAATTAAGCTTTTTTGGTATACACATCTTTATGCTTTGGCATATTTATTTCTTCAAGTTAAATTTACAAGTAGGATTCTGGCTCAAATTTGAATTTGAATTTTCATAGCTTTCTGAAGATTTTCTCAAAAATAAAGGACAATTCTTGGTCTCACCATAATGCATATTCTGCAATATTAATTTAACTAATAGTTTTAGAATAAAATGGTAGTTTTATTTTAATTTGTACGTACCCTATTATTAGTGATGCTTTAAACTTCTCATATATTTATGGATGTTTTGCATTTCCTTAGCATTGAAATCTTCAGTGTTTTAAAAATCAGATTTCATGAGTCATACTGATATTTGTTTAAATCTTAAAGTAATATTACTTTCTTTCTCTGTATAGTATTGCAATGATCTTTATTCTTTCTTCAAATGCTTAAATAACTACTATTTGTTTTTGATCATTTCTTGACATTTTATATTGATGAATTTACCTCTCTTATCCATTTTCCTTATTGCTGACCAACTTGTGAAAGGAAATCCTTTCCATGTCAGATCCTGCTGATGAACTCCATTCTGAGAGAGCCTGATTTCTTCTGTTGCAATACCAAATTGGGTTTGAATTCATTACTACTGTAATTTGAACTAAGTCTGTTATACAGGTGTTTTTACATAAATGTATGTCTTTGAATGTGGCCATATTCTTACTAGTTTCTTAAAATTATTTTCTTAACAGAACTAACTTCAAATTCACAGAAAAATAATAATAATAATAATAATAATAATAATAATAATAATAATAAGTTCTTTGGAATCAGTCCTTATAGTTGCAGATTACTAATTTTATATCTTGAAATATATGCTAATAAGGATATTATATGCAATTCCTTACTTCCTATATTTACTTTCAAGTTACAAAATGTACTGGGCTTTGACAAAAATAAATTATGTATGCATTATTCCAAATAACATTGATAATTTATGAATTTCTATTAAACCTATTTTACTCCATTTTATTAAACTTGAGAGCTGTGACCTATCTAGAGATTCCAGTTAAATGAAACTAATTAAAGCATGGAAATAGCAAGGGTGAAAGTGACATACATGTAAATTGCTTAATGCAAATTTAAATTAATGAATAAAGTAAATTTAGAAGTGCCCTATTTTTATGCAATTAATACAGTTGTCTTTTTGCCAGTATAGTCAAGTAACAATCATCATATTTATATAAAGCCAATGATTTATGGAATCTAATTTTGTACATTTTTGTATTTAGATTTTCAGGATAATATTAATAAAAATATTTTCTTTTGAAATTTTATGATGTACTGGTAGTTTAATGTAAGATCATATGTTATAGCATTTATAATTAGCCTTTCATAACTGTAAGTTCTTCCAGGGTGTCAAACAAATTTAGATCAAAAAATATTGTTAAAATGTTACATTGTTGCTGACATGTACTATTGTAGTTAGACCTAGGATGCTTGCATTTTGCCTGGGTAGGTATAGTCTGTTATCTTGACAGCACTCCTTAAGCAATACAGTATAACAACTATTTACCTAGTGTTTATGTTGTGTTGGTATTATCAGTAATCAAGAGATGAATACAGTACCCAGGGAATGTGCAAATACTAAGCCATTTTATATAAGAAACTCCAACATTCTTAGATTGTGCTATCTACAGAAGGACCTAAAAGCAATTCTTTTTAGATACATAGGAACTACTCTTCTTTGTTGAATAGTTTTGATTTCATATCCATTGAAATCATTCTCTTGTTGTTTTGCATTGTTTTCTTTATTGTTCACACACACACACACACACACATACATATATATACGTATGCTTGAGAAATTAATTTTATTATATAAACATGTAATTATCTAGTAATGTACGAACATGCAAATAGTGTTGTAATAAAATTAATTTATTAAATTTATTTAAAAAGATAGGTACCAAAATGAAGAGAAGAAAAAAAACAACAGAAATTAGATATCTATTCAGATTTTAGTTGAATAGATAGTAGAAATTTATGTGTGCACATATGTTTATACACACACTGTTTGAACATATTTTCATAACCTAGATTTCTATTAGTAGAGTTTCTGAATTAAGGGAAATAACCTAGACTGACTTGATTTGAATTTCTGAGATCAGAGACTTTATTTCCATTCAATTTTAAATCTACATAATTATGCACATTTTAATTTTCATTATAAGCAAAAAAAAATTGTCAAGACTATGTCTCCCTCTGTTATGAATCCCTTGAAAACATAAGATTTTTAAACCATTTCTAGATGCCAAATACTTTTGAAAGCTTTCCTTCCAAAACTATCAACTAAATTATACTTTTAAGGCTGTATGCTGCACTTGCCAAAGAGCTCCTAACTGCTCACATATTGGTTAAATCACACACAGGAATCACCTCCCCCTGCATTCTCAGTTTTGCCTTTTGTTGTTTCCATTATCTGTAATTCACCTTCAGCCTGAAAATAATAAAAGGAAAATTCCAGAAATAAGTAATTTTTAAGCTTACATTGTGTATCATTCTGCATAATGTGATAGAATCTCACACCATGAAGTTCCCTTGTGCCAAAGACATGACTCATCCACAATATCCATATCCATGCTATATGTGCCAAGTGACCATTAGTACTTAGTAGCTATATTGTGTTTAAGTAATCCTCAACTCTTACTTAATAATGGCTTCAAAGCAAAAGAGTAAAGATTTTGGTAATTCAGATATGACAAAGAGAAGCTGTAAAGTAATTCCATTAAGTGAAAAATTATAAGTTTTCTTGATAATAAGGAAAAAAAATCAATGCATGTCACGGTTGCTAAGATCTACAATACAGTAACATATTTTAAGCCAGGCATGGTGGCTCATGCCTATAATCCTAGTGACTTGGAGGCTGAGGCAGCAGAATCATAATTTCAAAACCATCCTGGGTAACTTGGTGAGACCCTGTTTCAAAATAAAATAAATAAGACTGGAGATATAGCTAAGTGGAAGTATGCTTGTCTAGAATGTGTGAAGCCATGGGTTTGATCCCTGGTATCAAATAAATAAATAAATTGTTGTGGTTTGAATATGAGATGTCCCCCAAATAGCTCATATTCAGAGATAAGATGATTAGGTTATAAGAATTGTAACCTAATCAGTGGATTAATCCATTTAATGGAGTAAAATTTTGACTAGTTTACTGAGTGATATCTGTGGGCATGTGGGATGTGACTGGATGAAGTAAGTAACTGGCATGTTCCCATGAGGATTTTATCTTGTCCTTGGCTCCTTGCTTTCTCTGCTTTTTGGTTACCATGAACTGAACAGTTTTCTTCCTTCTACTGTGGCGTTCAGCCTTACCCAGGCCCAGAGCAATGGAGTCAGCAGACCATGGACTTCAGAAACCATCAGCCCACACAAAACTCTTTCTCTTTTGTATTATTCATGTCAGATATTTTGAACACAGTAATGAAAAGTTGAATAACACACAAATAAATAAATTTTGAGAGACATAAACCATATTTATATAATCTTCATCATTATAAAATGAAAATTTATTTAATGGTTATGATTGCTTATTATTATTATTATTGCTAATGTCTTACTTTGCCTAATTCATAAACTAAAATTTTTTATAGTTATGTACATATAAGAGAGAACATATTTCATATAAGTTTCAGTACTATCCTTAATTTCAGATATCCACTGGAGTTTTATAATGTATTCTTCAGGGATAAGAAGAACTAATGTATTAGGTTATGAATTCTGTACATCCTTTCACCATTTACTTTAAAGAAAATAGGAATATTAGTTTTAAATCAAATAATTGTATTTGGTTTTAATTGATTGTATGCATACCTGTTTGTCAGCTAATTATGAGTAGCATAATTATTTTAAATTTCATGAAAATGTTTAATTAAAAATCTTTGTACTTCTTTATTCTATAAATTATCTGATTCCTTTGATGTCAGCTATCTTTTTTATTTCATATGCAACTGTGTAAGATGTGAGTTTTTTATTACCTGTGTCAGTGGATTGGTTAATAAATCCATTATTATAAGTTAAGAATCAGATTGATTATTCTAGATAGCAGTGGTAGACTTATTTCTGTTACAGAGGTATTTTTGCAGTATCCTAGGAAAGACTGACTGTGTATGTTTTTATCACATTAATAAATTTATTAATAAAGTGTACTTTTTTCTGAAGAGCTAATTAAAACTTCAAAATTTTATGTCAACATCTTTATTTCTATTTTTAAAAATCTGCCTATATTACCCTAATATGGTATTGTATTTATTGTCCCTCAAGGGAATGATATGCAAGTTTAATATCAAAACTATATATCTTTATCTGAAAGTATTTTTCTCCCAACGGAAGCTAAATATCTTAAAGCAATCAATGATATAAAAATATGAAAATATTTTTAGATCAAAACCTTAATAAAAACTGAAGAATTTGGATTTTTATTTATATTCTTTTTTATCCAGTGTTTTTTGAAAATTGTTTTCTGGGCTGGGAATGTTGCCCCGTGTTAGAGCACTTGCCCAGCATGTACAAGGGCCTAGGTTCAATCCCCGGAAGTAAAAAATGTTTTTTTTTAATCATGCATTAGTGATAAATATCATCTTGTGTCTGTATATGCAAGATCTAGTTAAATTGCTCACTTTTTAGTTAATTTATCTTCTAGTTTTGCTACTATAAACTTTTTATTGAACAATAGAATCTACTTTTTTAAATCACAAGGATAAAGTAAATACACAAATCCTAAATTTTCTTAGTGATTGCAGAAATATTACAACAAAATATTTCATCAAAAATGGAAAAGTACATGTAAGTAGTAAAAGATATGCCTAAAAAGCAAGGTGAATAAGTAAGCATAAATCTTAAATAATTATAAGGTGAGAGATCGATTTCAATACTTAGCCAGGAGATTAAAATTTCACCTGGCAAGTTTTAAGAGCACCTGGTAAAGGAAGTTAAAAATGGAAACCAGTCACACTTCACACTTTCTATCTCAATTTGGTAAAGTGCATTTGAGTGAAATGTAGAAATGAAGTAGAAATCTTACATACTGCTTGCTATGCAGAGGATAAGTAAAAATATAAAGGGCAGAACCTCAGGAGATGCAATGCATTTAAAATTAAATGCAGGTTTTTCATGTGTGGAAAAGGAACAGGACTGACCCACTATTCCTTACAGTTCACTTTACATCTTATAAAAATTCAGAAAATCTGTCATATAGAAAAATAACTATTTTTCATCCAAAAAATTCATCATCTTACTCCCTCACTTAAAAAATTTATAAAATGTACCCACCAGATCAAAGATATTAAGATTTATAAGTAAATACTTTTATTTATATAAAACCAGTCTCTAGTCTTTTAATCTTCAGAGATAAACTACATTTTTTCTTACATGTGTTCAGTGACTGCATTTGATAGGGGTTAGCAACTATAGTTTGCTCAAATGTATTATTATGTGACTTTTGTTTTATTTGTACCTAACTTCCCTTATCAATGATTTTAGATGTCTCAAAGAAAACCTATTTGAATTAATTTTGTGTTCATTTTAGTACAGTTATTTTTCATTTTAGGTATGGAGTTGTATGGTTTGCAGAAAAAGACCTCTATATTTTATTTCACATGACTTTTCACAAAACATGTGAACTAAACAGTGATTATTATCTCTTGAAACAAGTTAAAATAATTGTAACAACAACACCTTTTATGTGATTAAACCAAAGTTACACAACTGGTAAACAGTGAAACCAGGGAATGATTGAGGTATTCTGGCTGCTCTTTGTTGCAAACATTTGAGAAAATAAAGCAGAAATGTTTTCTCCAACAAAACCAAACAAAGCAGAAACAAAGAGTATGCATTTTAATGTGAGAATAAAAGCAAAGAAGGTATAAACTACTTTCTGTAACTATCATTTCTATATCTTTAACATCTCATTCAAATGCCAATGGAAGGAAGTGAGGGAGGATATTTCAGAAATATATGTACACATTAAAAGAGTTAAGCATTACAGGAATCGAGTGAGATAATTACCTCAATGATCAGGTACCTACAGCTGTGACATCTCGGTTTGTGCCAATAAATAGTATGTCAAAATTAATTTATACATTTGCATTCAAATATTCTGGATATAATCCAGGACTCTCAAGAACTTCCATGTGATTTAAGAAGTAGATAACCGATTAACAAAACAGCATATGCAATATGTGTAAATGTATACACACAAAAAAATTGGCAAATCTAGAAAAAGGTGTATTATTGACACATCCATCAGGTAAGAGTTCTTTATATAAGGAACACATAAACTCCCTGGGAGAAGGGGAAATGCATGTGCATCAGCAGGCAAATCAGCTTGCAGAAGGGATTGCTATAAAAGGCTTGATGTTTCAGCAATTCTCCTCTCTGTGGAAAGAGACCTATCTTGAATTAAAGCTGGCTAAACAGATAAAGGTTGAACTTTTCAACTGCAAAGAAGGTATAGGAATTGCTCCTTTTTTTCTTTTTTTTACTGAGACAAGCAGTAAAATTTTACTACACATCACCAATTGGGGTTTTCAGCATTAAATACCAGAAAGTCTATTGTGTGACCGTGTGAAATATAAATGAACGCTGGAGAGATAAATAGTCATCTAAAAGGCTTCACATGAAGATCTACAATCAAAAAGTGGTGAAGCACCTGTTTTTCTTTGATGAGGTTTCTGACTCTTTGATATTTCAACTTTCATGGGACAAAACTATTCTAAGTTAAAGGAGTGGAAAAGAAGGCTTGCATGAAAATTGGAAAAGTAAAAACGGAGTTTGTGTGGCTAGGCCAGATGTATAAAATCATTAGTTTTATCCCAGTGACAGAATTTTATGGAAAACAATAAAAGCTACATAAAAGAATGCTGATAGCATCACTTTACCATTAGCATTAGTTCAGATGTGTGTGAGAGCGAATATGCACCAGGGAGAAGAAAGTATGGAGAATTTTTTTCTGACCATTAAGTTAATGGAGCTGATAAATGGAATTGTAACATTGACACTAAGTGACAGTCTTGTTCCTTTAAAATCTGCTGTTTCATTCTAGTTACTTCAACCTTGAATTTCTAATGTGTACAGCTATTACATTTAATAGTTGTGTTTGGTGATTTTATGTGATTCCAAAGAATAATAAAAGAAATGCCACTTCTGCTTGAATAAATAAAGTTAAAACACATTAGAGCAATTTTAAATTCATATCTATATATGACTTTAATAATTTAGTCACAAAAATTCATTTGATTTATTTTTTCAGACTAAAAGAAAGAATGATGCCTTGCAACCAAGAAAGGGAAATTTTTATTGTTTTTAAATAACCAGATTATTATCCTACTGTTCTCAGATAATTGTTTTCTTCCTAGGAGTGCAAAATATATTCACGAGTACATTGCTAAAGAGAAAAGAGTGGCAACTTTCTATATTGTTTCCTATAAAAATCTAATATCTATAAAACGAACAATTAAAACTTGTGCTCTGTTTATTTTAAAGTGAAGAAAATTAACAATAAAATTTGGACATAGTAGAAGTTGCATTTTCCTTTCCATTTTTCTTAAAATACTATATTGTTTAAAAAAAAATCAAAGACAAAGAATTCCCTTATTATGTATCCTATATGGATATCAATCAATATATCAAATCAGGTATAAGTATTTTTGAGAAATATAAATCTTTAATCATAGGTTTATAATTTCATAACATTTTTGAAAATGACATTCCTATTCGAGTAGAATTAATAACACTTAAGTATCGCACTTTTTTTTTGGTACTGGGGATTGAACCCAAGGATGCTTAACCACTGAGCCACATCCCCAGCCCTTCTTTTGTTTTCTTTAGAGACAAAGTCTCACTGAGTTCCTTAAGGCCTCACTAAGTTTAGTATCAGACATTTTTTACAGGGAAAATTATCGTGAGCTGGGAAAAAACAGTTTATGTATTTTTTTTATTAGAAAATAGTAATTGTTCTTTAAAGAATGAGATATCTTTCAGATTAATCAATATTCAACCAAGCTGGTTAGATACAACTCTTTGAAGTGGTTCATCAAGACAGAATTTTTTTAAATATAAAATTTCAGAAGATTCAAATTCATAAAAGAACCAAGAGGAGGAGTAAAGGATTACTTTCATGAAGTTATCATGAATGCTTGATGGGAAGAGAGAGGAAAGAAGAGTTATTTCTAATTTATGTCCTTATCTAAAAGGGAAATTGAAACTGTTGATCTAAGTGCTATAACTGCGAGTAAGTAGGATCCATTGTCATAAAAATTTTATAAAGCAACATTAAATAAACCACAGCTAACACTGGCTGTGTTGATCAATCAGTAAAAGTTCAAATTGGCTAACAAAATAATTGTTTTTTCAAAGGACATTTTAAATTAACTGTAATCCTTGATTGTAAAATTAGCTAGCATAAACAGATGACTTTACAACTTGACTATATTGATCGACCATGAGGAATAGTGTCTCTGGTTCTTGTGTAGCTCACCCTTGGTTTTGAATCATGCTTCTCTGATGATTTTTCTTAGAACATATTTGCTAGACAGTCAACAGATTAAGTTCGACATTGAGATTCTATTCATTTTGTTCACTTAGCCATTCATTTTCTATCTGTTCATATATTGGTATACTCAGAAAATTGGGGATAATTTTAACCAGTCTGTGCAGCAAATAACACAATAACACACCAGAGTAATGGCAACAATCATTTTTATTTTCTTTCACCATGCTTTCATTAGATCTGAGGTCAGCTGGACTACTGGTGTGGTGTGGTTGTATTCAGCTAGAGTCAAGACTGAAATCAGCTGTCTTACTGAGAACACTAGTGTACTGCACTGAAATATGTCACTTCAAATGCATGTCCATCTAGAATTTCTGAATGTAAGCTTCTTTTGATATAAAGTCCTTGAGGATGGACTTATTTAAGATGAGATAATACTGGATGATTAAACTCAAAAAC
The DNA here is from genome assembly GCF_902686445.1 of Sciurus carolinensis. Taxonomy (NCBI): domain Eukaryota; kingdom Metazoa; phylum Chordata; class Mammalia; order Rodentia; family Sciuridae; genus Sciurus; species Sciurus carolinensis. The sequence goes on from NC_062224.1 coordinate 98,259,394, forward strand.
CAGAAGCTTTATAAATTAATGTACAGGTAGATCACACACAGAGACACAGAGAAAACGCAAGAGTAGAAGAACCTCCTCTTCATCTGTCCCTTTTCATGTAGTCTCATCATAATTCCTTCTCCTGTGGCTTTACCGCTGCATCCCTCTACACAGTCTCTCCAGTTGGGCAGGGGGACTTCTTTGGTTCATGTTCAGGTACCCAAGAACCCTGTAGCATAAGCTTCCAGGGGTCTGAAGGCTTAGAACCAGAAAGAAGCATCCCAGTGTTATTCTGCCAAATTGTATTGGAAGAAGCAAATCCCAGATTTATTGGGAGGGGCCTGTAGTAGAGAAAGCATACCAAAAGGTATGTATAATTCATTGGCTGCCACCAGTGAAGTCAGAATTAAACAGGCAGTTAGGATAGATAGGTGACTCCGTGAAATCGAGGAAATGGAGGCCAGTTTGGATCCAGGAAGTTGGAGACACCCTGGGAGATTGGAACGTTGGTGTCTTCAGAGCCCTTTGATTACCAAAATTACCTTCCAAAAGGCTGCACATAGGAAATTGCTAATTAATGGCCCCTGGGCTGCTACCTGCTTGGATCACTCCATTTGGCCCTTCCCACTGCCCACCTGCTTCCCACCTTTTTTTGCCATCCAACCAGCATCTCCTGGGCTAGTAATGCAGGCAGAAAGGAGAGAGAGAAGGGAGGAGAGAGCAGGAGAACAAAGAAAATTTTAGTCTATGAAAGAAGCAGGTGCTCTCACTTCTTGGGATACCAGAATACCAGCCATGGTCCCCTTCTCCCTACCGGGAGGTCTGTGTTACTACCTTAGATAAAACCTGCTCTATATGCTTGCCTGGGCGTGCTTCTCTAATGTCCAAACTTCAACATTTGAGGAAGCAGAACTCGTCACCAATAACCGGCAGTGTTACCAGTGTCACCAATATAATAGTCTCCTTTATATGGTGAAAAGGAAAAATTCAAATGAAGCAGTATGAATTAGAATACTTTGTAAAGATAGAAGATTTTGTTTTAGAATAACCAAAAAATAATGCTCTGAAAAAAAAGTCAAAATGCGACATTTTTCCTTCTTACTCTCTTCATACCTCATTAATATCTAGTAGAATAAAAGACTTTTTGTTTTTACACACATTTGGAATCTCTGAAATTCTATTGATTACTAGGGACAAGCCAAGTTAAATTGCACTAAGCTTAATTATTCACACCTACATTTAGAGCCTCTAAGTGACAGGAAAAAAATTAATGTAAACATAAGTTAAAGTCTAAGAATTTCCTTAACACCTCAATTGGAGAAAATAGTATTGCTTGTTAAACACAGAATGTGAAGCTTTTCAGGAGAGTGTAAATATGACATTCAAAGACAATTTCCTTACCTTCTCGAACCTTTCAATCCATTGAATGATTCAGGGAATACACAAGAGAAAAATATTTACTTCAGTAATGATAATGATGATGAAAAATTAAGCAGAGCATGTCATGCAATTTCAATTAGACTTCACTATTTCTCTGAGATGCTAATTTGAACAGAGACATGAAATAGGCAAGGGAATCAGCCACATGACAATCGTGTGGGAAGAACAGGCAGAAAATAGAGTGAGAACTAAAGTCTGTTGGGAAGAAGAAGCCAACAGCAATTTCAAGAATTTGGGCAGAACCATTTCAATGTTTTTAGTTTGGTCCAGAGATAACTTTCATGCTTTCTTTCCTGATGGGTCCCAAATTACACTGACTCTGCCAAAGCTGCTATACAAACCTTGTCCATCAGCTCACCATTTAGCAGAATCTTCCAGGACACTTAGATTTTAGTGATGGCTGTTGAATCTTTGCTGCCAAAGAAGATTTACTTCTGCAAGGAATTTTGGTAAAAATTGATGCATTACTACCCTGAAGCTGGCCTCACAACTCAGAATCAACTGAAAGAAATCACATGTATTCTTCAAAAGCCTAACATTTATCTCAATATTATTGTGATGGTAAAACCAGACCTGGTTGTAAAATGAAATTATAAAAACATCATGGTAAGAAACCAATGCCTGGGGAAAGGATTAGGTCCCCTCCCCTTCTGTCAGCCTTTCTTTAGGAAAGCTAATTAACCATGGGTCCCTATCTTTTGGATTGTAGATAACTGTCTCTTGTAGTCTGACTACTTCCTCTTGAAATGTAAACACCCCTGTGTCAGGCTTTCAAGGTTGGAGATTTAACAGCTGCCTGTGAAAAGAGCAGTTTCTTCATGTCTGTTTCCATAAGCATGCTTTATGTTAGGGAATCTGCCCAAGGCCTGCAGTCACTGAGATTAGGAAATTTATTTAAAAGAGAAAAAAAAAGCCTGAATGATAAAATGGGTCTAAGATGATGCCAAATAATCTATAAATGTTGTGAGAAACTGTGGATCGGGGTTCAGAATTTGGAGTTAAAGTTTGGCATTCTCCTCTCAGAGTGCTGCTTGCTGCTTCTTTACTGGTCTATTTCCTGAACACTCTGTGTAACATTCTAAAGACACTTGAGATATTTTTGGAATCTCTCATATTACCGAGTGCAAAAGTTGAACTGAAAAATCTTGTTTAAAACTCAGTACATGACTGGGTGTGGTGGCACCCACCTGTAATCCCAGTGGCCTGGGAGGCTGAGGCAGGAGGATCTCGAGTTCAAAGTCAGCCTCAGCAGTGAGGCACTAAGCAACTCAGTGAGACCCTATATCTAAATAAAATACAAAATAGGGCTGGGGATGCGTGATACAAAGCTGCTCCCCTGCCCTTTCCATTGTATCACAACCTAGCTTGTCAGTCTGAAAGCAGCTCTCCCTGCCCTTTCCAGTGCCGCCATTTTCCCTGCCTCCCAACTACTTGTCAGTCTGTGAACATCCTAGCTCACTATTGGTTCATCAGTCAGCTTGCAAGTATCCTTCTCCGTTATTCGTCCCCTGTTAGCTGCTTAAGGGTAACTACCCCACCATCTTTTTCTCATGCTCTCTCTCTCCTACTCACTTGCTTTCTCTCTACTCCTCGCTTTTCACACTCTTTCTTGCGCGCACCCTTTCTCTTTCCCTTTCTTTTCCTCTCATTTTCTCTCTTACCCTGCAGGGAGACACTCTGTTTGCTTAATAAACCCTCTTATGTGATTTCCTGTGTCCGGCGTGGTTTTTGTGGGATTTCTTACAGTTCTTACAGGACATGGCTTAGTTGTCAAGTGTCTCTGAGTTCAATCCCAGTACCAAAAAAAAAAAAAAAAAAAAAATCAGTACATGACCCAGGCATGTTCTCTATCTGCCTATTAAAACAGAATGACATTTCAAATAGATATGTGGATTGTAAAAACAAAAGTGCTTACTAATAAAAGGTTTTATTGAGCTTATTTTGCCAACCTTGAAATGGTTATGAGAAAAATACCAAACAATGACAAATGCATTTTTTTCTGTCACTTTTGTCAACATGAACCTGAGAAGAAATTCATCTTATTCAACAATTATTTCACTTCATTCTGTGTGCTGGTCATCACTCTGACTGCTTTCCTGTTTGCTCATTTGATTAGTTTGCCCACATGGTTCTTGTTTGTGCCTTGTCTCCGGAGTGTTCTGACTGCAGGCATTGTCTTAGGGAACAATGACAGCCATCGGAAACACTGGTCTCGGGGCTTCAGAGGCCAGGTTCTGGCTATAGGCACTGTTCTTTTGAAATCCATTGTTTTCCCACTCGGAATTCAGATCAGTTCATGTAACTATCAAATCGTCATTATCATCTTTGCCTTTTAATTGAAATGTTGGATTTATAATTTACTTAATTTTGATAAGCTTGGATTTAAATCCATGATTTTGATATGAATTACACTTAAATAATCTCTTCTTTATTAATTTTTTTTTCTGTTTTTCTACTATCTTTTGAAAATTTAGCTAATTATAACTGTATTTTTATCCCATTTTCACCTATTGTTTATGATTCTTATTTATTTATTTTAGTGATTCATAAGGGCTATATTATACTACCTTAATTTACCAGAAACTATCTTGAAGTGATATCATGCTACAAAACAAATGGAAATATTAAAGCAATATATGATAATTTACAGTCTCCTTGTAAGACACTTTACTATTGATACATGTTATAAATTCCAGAGTATATTATTTTTGTATTTACTTTAATTAGTCTATTATGTTGTAAATATATTATATTATATATTACATATGATATATCATATTGTATAGAAGTTTCTTAAAGAAAAATTTTTTGTACTTCCCCACAGTCACTGCTTCCAATGTTTTCCATTTCAGCCACTATCATTTTCCTTCTACTTGAGGGTTTTCATTTAATATATTTTCTGGTACAGGTCAGTTAGTGCTTATTTCTTTCAACTTTTGTTATGTCTGAGAAAAACCTCTTATTTTTTCTTTATTTTTGAAAGATACTTTTACTGGATGTGGAACATTAAATTGGAAAGAATGTTTCCCTTTTAGTATTTCAAAGATGTCCCTCCTGTCTTCTGACTTACATTGTTTTCTGTTACTCTATGATTTATGTGTGGATTTTGGATCATTTTAGGTTTCTTTTGATTTCAAACTACTTGATTATATTTTGTCTCCATGCAGTTTCTTCACATTTCCTATGCATCCTATTCATTTTCTGTTTATAGTTTCTTTATAAGTTTTTTTCATTTCTTCCTTTTTTTCCTTATCTTTTCTTTTCTTTCTTTTGGTGGTATTGGGATTTGAATCCAGGACCTTGCAAATGCTCGCCTTGCAAATGCAATCTACAACTGAGCTCTACCACCAGACCAAGTTTTTTATTATCATCAAATTTTTAAAAATATCATCGTCATTTACTGAAAAATGCTTTTTCTTTAACTTATCATCTTTCTTCTCTTGAAGAAACTCCAGTTTGGTATTCACAAGGTTGTTTAAAGTTCTCACTCAGTCCACTGAGGCTATGTTCAATTTTGGGAAGAAGGATCTTTTTAGAAAGTTTCTATGTCTCTGCTTTTTAAGAGCAATAGTATTTTTTTTCTATAATGAAAAATTTGTTGTTGATTCTATGCAGTGTATCTTCCATCTTACATGTTTTAGTGTCTATTTCTAGATGTTCATTTCAGGTTTTTGAAAAATTATTTCCATGTTTCTGCTAACCAGCTCAATATTTCCTGTATTTTCTTGATATGTGAAATTCAATATTAATAATCATTGCTTTAGTGCAGTCATACCTCATTCTTATTATGCTTCCTTCTACTGAACTTTGTAGGTATTGCATCTTTTCAGGTTGAATAGTTTAGGGTGATCCTGCTACAATCAAGTCTAGGGTTGCCAATTTTTTATTTTTCAAACAGCATATATTCATTTGGTGCCTCTGTGTCATGTTTTGGTGATTCTGACAGTATTTACGGCATATTCACATTACATCTCTTCTACTAAACTTTGGTGATAACTGCTGTTTCTATTGTAATTGCTTTGGAGCATGAAAACTATGCTCATGTAAGACAACAAATTTAATCCATAAATGTTATCTGTGTGGTAACTGTTATACCAATCATCTGTTTCCTTTCCTCTATGCAGGCCTCCTTATTCCCTGAGAAAAGACAACACTAAATCTGAACCAATTAATAATCCTATAATGGCTTCTAGGTGTTTAATGAAAGGATGAGTCACACATCTCCTTAAAAACTAGAAATGGTCAAAGTTAGTTAGGAAAACATGTCTGAAGCTGAGATAGACTGCTTGTACTAAACATCCATGTTTAAATGCAACGGAAAGTAATTGAAGGAAATTGAAAGTGCTACTCCAGTTAGCCAAGGAGTGAAAAGAAAGTAAAACAGCCTACTGCTGACATGGAAAAAGTTTTGGTGATAAGGACAGATCAAACCAAGCACAACCTTCCGTTAAGCCAAAGCTCAAACCACAGTAAGGCCCCCACTCTCCTCAGCTCTGTGAAGGCTGAGGGAGATGAGGAAGCTACAGAAGAAAAGTTTGAAGCTGCAGAAGTTGATCCATGAAGTTTATGGAAAGAAACCGTCTCCAAAACATGAAAATGCAAGGTGCAGCTTCACTGCTCATGTAGAAGCTGCAGCAAGTTATTCAGAAGATACAGTTCTGATAATTGATGGAGGACCACACTACACAACACATTTTCCATGTTGATGAAGCAGCCTTGTAGTGGAAGAATATGTCATTTAGGGATTTTATAAATATGAAAAGTCCATGCCTTGCTCAAATTTCAAAGGACCAGATTACTGTCTTGTTACAGAAAAATGCAGTTGGCCACTTTAAATTGAAGCCAATGCTCAATTATCATTCCCAAAGCCCTCTGGCTCTTAAACATTATATTAGATCTACTCTGCCTCTGCTCTATAAATGGAGAAACAAAGCCTGCCTGACAGCACATCTGTTTGCAACAGGGATTTCTGAATTTTTTAATCCTGCAGTGGAGACCTACTTTTCAGGGCAAAAAAATTTTAAAAAGTTATTTTTTTTCGAATAGTACTGCTCATGGACAATGCACTGGGTCACCCAAAAGTTCTCGTAGATGTCTATGACCAGATTATTTTCATGACTGCTAACATAACATCCATTCTGTGGCCCAAGGATCAAGAAGTAATTTCACCATTCAGTTCTTATTATTTAAGAAATACATTTCACAAGGCTATATCTGCCACAGACAGTGAAGCCTTTGATGGATCTGGGCGAAGTAAATTGAAAACCTTCTTCAGAGGATTCACCATTTCGAATGTCAAAAAGAACATTTGTGATTTATGGAAGGAGGTCAAAATATCCACATAGATGGGAGTTGTGAAGTTGATTGCAGCTCTCATGAATGAGTTTGGGGGTTTTAGACTTCAGTGGAAGAATTAACTACAGATGTAGAAATAGCAAGAGAAATAAAATTAGAAGCACAACCTAAAAATGTTCCTAAATTGCTTCAGTTGTATGATTAAAAACTTGAATGGATAAGGAGTTGCTTGTGGTTGAGCAAAAAAAAAAAAAAGTGTTTTTTAGAGGTGGAATATGTTCTCAGTGAAGAGGTTGTGAACATTGTTGAAATAACAAATGCCTTCGAAAATTACACAAACACAGTTTATAAAGTATCAGTAGAATTTCAGAAGATTGATTTCAATTCTGAAAGAAGTTCTATTGTAGGCAAAATACTATATAACAGCATTATATGTCATAGAGAAATTTTTCGTAAATGAAACAAACTCTGTTGTTATCTTACTTTGAGAAATTGCCATCCCAACCTTCAGCAACCACCCCCGTGATCAGTGAGAAACTCAACATCAAGGCAAGATCCTATACTAGCAAGAAGATGATGATGTGCTTAAAGCAAAGAAGATGATTGATAGCATTTTGGACAATAAAATATTTTAATTGAGATTTGGACAGTTTCAAGTACAAAACTATTGCACACTTGATAGACTATAGTATTGTGTAAATGTCACTGTTCATTTGTATTGGGAAAAGAAAAAACAGTTATGACTCACTTTATTGCAATATTCACCTTATTACAGTGGTCTGGAATTGAACTGGTAAAGTTTTTTTTCTTTCAATTTTATCATCTCATGCACTCCTGGGTGCTTTAATTTGGATCTCCCATGTCCCTTAAAGTCCAGGTCTAAAAGGTATTCCACAAGGTGGTGCCGGTGGAAGATGGTAGAAGTTTTCAGAGGAGCGGTCTTTAGGGAGGTCACTAGACCATGAGCGTGTGCCCTCATAGGAAACTGTGAGACTCAGGACCCTTCCTATTTCTCATTTTGCTCCCTGGCAATTAGGTGAGCAATTTTGCTCTGCCATGCATGTCGACCATGATGTGCTACCTCATCATAGTCCCTAAAGATTGGGTCTGCTCCATCAGGGGCTAGAACCTCTAAAACCATGAGCAATTATAAACTTTTCTCTTTATAAGTTGATTGTTTTGGGGATTTCTTGTTACAACAATGGAAAACTAACTGGTACACTAAGTTAAGATTGCTATTCTGCACATTATGGGTCATAATTCTGTGGCTCTTTTATGTAGACAAAAATTATGTCCAAACACCTTTCCAGAGAAAGACCACAATTATATCACAGTTTAAAGGACCACAAACAGAATCACATTTAAAATGTTCCAAATTCTTTACATGCAGCCAGTACTTACATTTAAATGTTATTAATTTTGACCAGGAAACTTATAACTTAAATTTGCTTATGGATAACAGAAAATATTCTAAATATATATTGCTAAATACAATGCAAACTCTTTGAAAAATTATGCAATTTTACCAACTGATTTAGGTCAGAAATACTAAAATGATTCAATATTAAGAAGTCAATAAATATAGTAACTATGTTAATAAGTCTCAGAAAGCCCATAAGATACTTATTCTCATTGATGTATAAAAGGACTCAAAATTCAACATTTAATTTTGTTTAAAATCCAGTAAACTAGAAATCAAAGATTATTTTATGAATATTAAGGTATTCATAGTTAAGGTCCAAAACCATATTATTCTTTAAAAGAAAAATATTAGAGATAGTCTTACTATGTAAAAAAATGCTATTTACATCACTATTATTAAATTTTATATAATGTTTAATATAATTAGTGAATATACAGAAATTAGATAATATGTATTAGTAAAAGGGGAGAAAATTTTTCTTTATTTTTTGTAGATTGTATCTAGATTTCTTAGAAACATTGTTATCCAGTAGATCTTTATGAGATTGGGAGTGAAAAATAGGAAATTCTAGGTAAGAGGAAGGAAAGGAAACTAAGAAAAAGATGAAACAGGAAATGGATGGAGAATAGATGGGGGCACCATCTGCAAATGTAAATGTTCTGGAATTGAAACTAAGTTTTAAAAAAAATTTTTTTTTCTTGGCAAAATTTCATTTGAACCTGTTTAGTAAAGGCTTTTACATATAATTTTAGTAGATTTGCCTAACAGTGTATTTAAGACAAATTAGTTAGTAGTGTTGCTTCAAGTCAGGCTTTAATAAAGTTAATTGAAAAATAAAAACATGATCTTCACATACATACATCCTCTTTCTACTAAGAGAGGGCATTTATTAAGAGCAATTGAAAATGCATCTAGAATCACAATATGCATGTACATTTATTATTACAAATTGTACAATAATATTATTGAAAAAATCTTTGATTTATGGGGACTTTGAAGTTTATTATGTTAAAGGGGTTATAAGTTTTATTTAGACCATACTGAACATTTAACTTCGGTAATAAATCGTTTCTTCAGTCTTGCCCCATAACAGTTTCTTTTGATTGAAAAATATTTAAAATATTTTCTTTCTTTCAGGGAAATAAATAAATAATACTATGAGTTTTGAAACCTACCTTTTGCTGCTTCTATCTCTTCCTTTTATGTGGCATACACTTAAATATTACATATATATTCACTTAAAAATAAACCCAAAGCAACCATGAAAACTTTTAGATGAAAAATCTTTTTACATTTTAAACATTATAGACTAGATATACACACACACACACACAAAAAAAAAAATTACTACCCTTTTATGAAGCAAATGCAGTGATTATTTTAGAGCACAATTTGAGAAAATTACTCACAAATTTCACAACTCTAAGAACATCTGGAGATTTTTCTGTGAATTAAGGAATGAAGACTCATCTATCACTAGCTTTATTGCTTTAAGTCTCAGTTTTAGACATTTAGTTAATAATGAATGAATGAAATTCTCTGCCCCATTTAGGTAAGTAGGTTTAATTATCAGAAGAGTAAGAATATTGTTCAATCCTTGAAATTTTTACATTCAAAACCTACTTCTGGAGCACAACATATTTTTCTGAACTTTGTTCCTACTTTTCAAAATTGAAAAAAGTCGTATGGATCTTTTTAAGAAAAATGAATACTTGATATTTTGCATTTTGTTCAAATCTGGAGATAAAATTATCTTAAACAAACTTGTAATTGTTGGACCATTTGACTTTATAATTCATTTATTATTTTTTATTTATTTTTGATACCAGGAATTGAACCCAGGGGTGCTTAATTACCGAACAACATCTCCAGTCCATTTTTTTAATTTTTTATTTTGAGACAGGGTCTTGCTATGTTGCTCAGAGCTTTGGTATGCTTTCAAAGCCTGACTTTGAACTTGTGATCCTCCTGCTTCAGCCTCCTGAGCCACTGAGATTACAGGTGTACACCGCCACACCCAGCTGATTTATTACTTTTAATATACCATGTATGGAATGAAAATATAAAGAAAATTATGTATTAATTTTTTTTTTATTCAAACAGGAGGACTTCACCTTAAATTTAATTTTAATTTTTTAACAATTAAAATAGTAATAACATATGAAACCAAACAGTTCTGTTTATGGTATTTCATATTATTGCTTATCATATAAATTCATACAGAATTTAAGGCAATAATAAAAATGAAAACATCTGAACACTGAGATGTAGTCTGTCGTATCTGACAGAAGTGTCTTTGCTTAGGACCAGGGGCTAGCCACCCTGGATCTTAAGGTGAAGCTGGACACATTTGACCACCTTAGGGTGAGGACTGGTTATATCAGAAAATCCAATCATGTTTTAGGGTGTGGGATTTGCTTCACACACTGTTGACCTGGTATCTGAGATTAAACACATAGGCAATGAATCAATCAATCATACCTATGAAATGGGGATTCAATAAAACCTCCGAACATGAGGCATGGGTTACCTTCTCTGGGTAGCAAGACTCTGTGCATGTGGTCACAACAAGTTGTAAGAAATAGTACATCCTGCATGCATGTGAGACTTCACTGTGGTATCCTCCCCGACACTGCCTTATGAGTCTCTTCCCTTTGGCTGAGTTTGCTCTGTGTGCTTTCCCTATAATAAGCTACAACCACGAGTTTAATAACTTTCTGTGAATTTTGAGTTCTTCAAGTGAGTTATCAAAGATAAGAATGGGGGCTGGGGATGTAGCTCAGTTGGTAGAGTGCTTGGTTTGCAAGCACAAGACCCTGGGTTCAATCCCCAGCACTGCAAAAAAAAAAAAAAAAAATAAGAATGGTTTTGGGGTTCCCTCAAACTTGTGATTGATGTCAGAATTAAGGAAAGTGTTGAAAACTGTGTCTTCAAAACTCAGTTCTCTAACTCTGAGAAAAAAGATATCATTTAAGTTCATATAAATGACAATTCCCAGTACAGAATTCACCATTTGTGGTAACATCCTCAAACAAACAAAAAGATAAAATAAGCAATTTAATGAACATTTCTTAAACTAATTATTTTTTAAAATTCTAATTTGAAGTTATCAAGCAAAGAGATGTACCTCTAAGAATTTAATCCTTGTTTATTTGAAGATGTTTCTCTAGTTTTGTGTGAAGGCCATTCCCATATTCATCCAAATAACCAAGATTGTTTTCATTGTCCTTTTCATTGTTGTCTTTGTTATTTACATGATTGAAAACAGCCATCATTAAGGTTTTGTCTTTCTGTGACTTGGTCAAAATTGTTACTTCTAGACCAGAGTCCTGAGACACCTTACATTCAGGAAGTGTTATTCCATCCACCTCTTTTCTGTTTTTTTTTTTTTTTTTTTGTTGTTGTTTTATTATTATTATTGTATAAATATGGGATACATGTTGTTTCTCTATTTGTACATGGAGTCAAGGCATACCGTTTGTGTAATCATACGTTTACATAGGGCAATGATGTTTGATTCACTATTTTTTTTCCCTTCCCCCCACAACTCCCACCCCTCTTTTCCCTCTATACAGTCCTTCTTTCCTTCATTCTTACCACACTCCTTATCCCTAACCCTAAACCTAACCCTAAACCTAATGCTAACCCCTCCCACCCTCCATTACATGTCCTCATCCGCTTATCAGCGAGATCATTCGTCCTTTAGTTTTTTGAGATTGGCTTATCTCACTTAGCATGATATTCTCCAATTTCATCCATTTGCCTGCAAATGCCATAATTTTATCATTCTTCATTGTGGAATAATATTCCATTGTATATATATGCCACAGTTTCTTTATCCATTCATCAACTGAAGGGCATCTAGGTTGGTTCCACAATCTGGCTATGGTGAATTGAGCAACTATGAACATTGATGTGGCTGTATCTCTGTAGTATGCTGATTTTAAGTCCTTTGGGTATAGGCCAAGGAGTGGGATAGCTGGGTCAAATGGTGGTTCCATTCCAAGCTTTCTGAGGAATCTCCATACTGCTTTCCAGAGGGGCTGCACTAATTTGCAACCCCACCAGCAATGTATGAGTGTTCCTTTTTCACCACATCCTCGCCAACACCTATTGTTGCTTGTGTTCTTGATAATCGCCATTCTAATTGGGGTGAGATGAAATCTTAGGGTAGTTTTGATTTGCATTTCCCTTATTACTAGAGATGTTGAACATTTTTTCATATATCTGTTGATTGCTTGTATATCTTCTTCTGTGAAGTGTCTGTTCATTTCCTTAGTCCATTTGTTGATTGGATTATTTGTATTCTTGGTGTGGAGTTTTTTGAGTTCTTTATAGATTCTGGGAATTAGCGCTCTATCTGAAGTATGGTTGGCAAAGATATTCTCCCACTCTGTAGGCTCTCACTTCACATTGCTGATAGTTTCCTTTGCTGAGAGAAAGCTTTTTAGTTTGAATCTATCCCAGTTGTTGATTCTTGCTTTTATTTCTTGTGCTATGGGAGTCCTGTTAAGGAAGTCTAATCCTAAGCCAACAAGTTGAAGATTTGGACCTACTTTTTCTTCTATAAGATGCAGGGTCTCTGGTCTGATTCTGAGGTCCTTGATCCATTTTGAGTTGAGTTTTGTGTAGGGTGAGAGATAGAGGTTTAATTTCATTCTGTTGCATATGTTTTTCCAGTTTTCCCAGCACCATCTGTTGAAGAGGCTATCTTTTCTCCATTGCATATTTTTGGACCCTTTGTCTAGTATGAGAAAATTGTATTTATTTGGGTTTGTGTCCATGTCCTCTATTCTGTACCATTGATCTACCTGTCTATTTTGGTACCAATACCATGCCGTTTTTGTTACTATTGCATTGTAGTAGAGTTGAAGATCTGGTATTGCAATACCCCCTGCTTCACTCTTGCTACTGAGGATTGCTTTGGCTATTCTAGGGTTTTTATTCTTCCAGATGAATTTCATAATTGCTTGCTATATTTCTGCAAGGTACATCATTGGGATTTTAATTGGAATTGCATTGAATCTGTATAGCACTTTAGGTAGTATGGCCATTTTGACAATATTAATTCTGCCTATCCAGGAACATGGGAGATCTTTCCATCTTCTAAGGTTTTCTTTAATTTCTTTCTTTAGTGTTCTGTAGTTCTCATTGTAGAGGTCTTTCACCTCTTTTGTGAGATTGATTCCCAAGTATTTTATTTTTTTCGATGCTATTGTGAATGGGGTAGTTTTCCTAATTTCTCTTTCTGAGGATTCATCACTTATGTATAAAAATGCATTGGATTTATGAGCATTGATCTTGTAACCGGCTACTTTACTGAATTCACTTATGAGTTCTAAAAGTTTTCTGGTGGAATTTCCAGGTTCCTCTAAATATATAATCATGTCATCAGTGAACAGGGATAGTTTGAGTTCTTCTTTTCCAATTCGTATCCCTTTAATTTCTTTGGTTCGTCTAATTGCTCTGGCTAGAGTCTCAAGGACGATGTTGAATAGAAGTGGTGAAAGAGGGCATCCCTGCCTTGTTCCATTTTTTAGGGGGAACGCTTTCAGTTTTTCAACATTTAGAATGATATTAGCCATGGGCTTAGTGTAGATGGCCTTTATAATGTTAAGGAATGTTCCCACTACCCCAATTGTAGATTCTGTTCATGATTTCTTACCATCTTCTCTGTTTGGCCAACTTTGCTTTCAAGGTTAAATAATTTGTCTTCAATGTCTGAGGTTCTGTCTTCCAGGTGTTCTATCCTATTGGTTATGCTTTCTATGGAGTTTTTAACTTGGTTTATTGTTTCCTTCATTTCAAGTATTTCACTTTGTTTTTTTTTCATATTTCTAACTCTTTATTGAAATGATCTCTTGCTTCCCGTATTTGGTCTTTTAACTGTTGATTAGTGCCATCATTTAATGCCTGCATTTGCTCTTTCATCTCCTCCTTCAATGCCTGCATTTGCTCTTTCATCTCCTCATTTGCTTCCCTGATTGTTTTAATTATGTACATTCTGAACTCCCTTTCTGACATTTCTTCTGCTGTGCTGTTGTTGGGTTTTATTGATGTAGTATCTAGGTTTGTTTGGGACATTTTCTTCCCTTGTTTTCTCATATTGGTCAGCTGTCAGTGGGACCCTGAGATATTGCAGATTTCCTCTATTGGCTTATAGTATCCCGGTAGATTTCCAGTGTATCACCTCCCAGCCTTCAGTAGCCTGAAGTCTTGGAGGAACTTGATAATGCAGTGCTTCCGAAGAAAGCTGCCCCTACCCCCCTACTGGTTCCAGGGCTTGGAGCTGGCTCTGTGCGGATAGGCTCTCACTGGGGGCCTGCACTGTGCAGCTGGCCATGTGGGAGGAGCCCACCGCCGGATTGTGGAAGGCTATCTGGGGAAGACTCTAGCTGCCCTGCCCTGCTCTGATAAGCCACCCCTATCTATGCCTGCTGCCCAGGCCCATTTTCGCCCAGTGTTAGAGACTCACCTCGTGACTCTATTTTTGTCCAAGTCTCTCAATGCCTCCCCTTCTTGAGTCCTGCGTTCTGGAGCGACTGGAGATGCAGTCACCCTCTAGGTCGCCATCTTGGATCACCCCGTGGAAAGAGCCTGCGGCTGGAGTGGGCAGATCCACCTGGAGAAATCTCTGGCTGCCCTGCCCTGATCCCAGAGTCTGCTTGTGGATCGAAACTCTCCGTTGGCTCGGGGACTTGTGGCTGGCTCTATGTAGAAAGGCTCTCACTGGGCGGTCTGTTCCGAGAAGCTAGCCTTGAAAGGCGCCTCCCACCGCAGGGGGCCGGGCTGCTTGGGTAAGTCTCTGGCTGCCCTGGCCTGGTCCCTGAAGTCACTTGCAGGCCAGAGTACACCGCGCTGGCCTCGGGACTTAGAGCTTGTTCTGATCAGAAAGGCTCTCACTAGGGGGCCTGCTCCGAGAACCTGGAGAAGCTGACTGTGTGGGAGGGGCCCACCGCCGAAGTGCACAGGGCTGCCTGTGAAAGACTTTAGCTGCCCTGCCCTGCTCTGATAAGCCACCTCTATCTGGGCCTGCCACCTGGGCCGAGCTTTACTCAGTGGGCAGACTCACCTGTGGCTCTATTTCAGTCTGAGTCTCTCAATGTCTCCCCTTCTTAACTCCTGGGTTCTGGAGCGACTGGGGATGCAGTCCCCCTCTAGTCCGCCATCTTGGATCACCCCCTGTATTAATTATTTATTGATGTGAAGTCATGATAATTATTTTGGACATTTTCAATTAAGAAACAAATATCATGGAATGATTGAAGCCCCTATATTCTGTTTGTCTACCTATTCTCCAAATTATTTCTCAGAGGAAATACATTTCTTAAATTTAGCCTTTATGATTCCTGTGCACTTTTAATAATCTGAATACACTTTGAGTGTTATTATATCACAGTGACTATTGTTATTTTTATACTTTTGGAACATGTGTTAATATAGAAAAAATATTGTGTAGGCCAATATATTAGGTTATATCCCAGTGACTACTTTTTAAAATGTCTGTGCAAAACAATTTTTTCCTCAAATATCATGTGCTAAGTTTATATTTGCTAACTTGAATATACCTTTGCAAAATCTTTACCATTTTATAAAATATAGTATATAATATACTGTACTCACTGTTTCTCTAATACTTTATATAATGTACTTATATTATCTCCCTGTATTCAAAATTTGAACCACAGTAATGTTGCAAAATTTAGAAGTAGTTTTCCTCTTTTGCAAAGTTGAGAGAGTTTACATTTACAGGTATATGCAAACTATCTTTGTCAGCATCACTCAAGTACCTATTTTTGGAACTTAAAAGAAAATCCCCAACACCATCCAATGGAATACTATAGAATGAATGCATAACACCATTGACAGAGAAGATAGATTTTATATAATTAGTAGCCATGAACAATGAAAATGATAATGCATATAAGAAAGTGTCTTTTATGCTTTTCCTAAAATTGAATTCATCTTGTGTTGTATGAATTGCCTTTTCATATAGTTTGTTTTAGTGCTAAATATTAAGACTTTTAAGGGATATAATTATGGCACTAATTATAAATTAGCAATAATCTCATATTTGAAAGAATACCTAGCACTTCAATTTCACTTATTTCTCTCTGAGCATAGTTTTATCCTATATTATAAAGAAAAAAGCTATATATATTTGGGTTGTACTGAACTGGTTTTGTTCAGTGAGTCAATATGGAAACCATACCATCTAGTTAACATTTACTCATCCATCAATCCTTTCTAAGTATATTATATCACATCTTGAGAGAAAGAATCAATTCCCTAGTGCCAGACATCTAGCCAATGTCCTGAAAAGTAGTTGTTTGAAAAAGTGCCAGTTTGTAATGGAGTTAATAAAAAAAAAAAAAAAAAAATAGGACTTTTCACAAAGCTAAAAGACTTCAATTTAAAGGAAGAAAATGATTTCTTTGTATACTGAATATACAATCTTTCCATTTTTATTATTGTTTTGTTGAATTCTATAGATGTCAATATGATAATAGATGTAAGTTTTTTATATTTTGTATTTTAATGTGATATCCACCCAACATATTTATGAAAAAGAAAAAAGATATATAAATAACTCAGGGGAAGTATATTTCCATGCCAATAGTCCTTTATTTGAGAGATTGAAAAATGTTAAATGCAAAAATGTAGGTACATATGACTAACAATACAAATAAAAAATATTAAAGAACACAATGGAAGATAAAGCAAAGGTTCTTTCCAAGGCAACCTTCCCTAGTTTCTGCTCTACCAGATTCTTTTTTATCCCTTTTGGATCTTTAGGATGTACTATACCTGTCTGTGCAGCTTTCCTTTTCAGTGACCTGTTAGTTCCTCCTGTGCTGCTGGTTACCCAAGAATCTCATCTTGTATTTTCGAAGTGATAAGAACATTTCTCACCCTCGTATCCTCTGGATTCTCCCTAGCAATATTTTTGCTATTTCAAGAATTCAAAAAATGATCTAGCTTGATATTAATTGGCCAATATCAGGCACAGATTTGAACATCTAATTGTTACATTGAAGATGGGACTATTCAGAAGATGATTTCTATTAGCTGTGTATTATTATTTTTTAAAAACTGTGATCATCAACTTATCAAAAGAAAAGGTTTATTTTGGCTCATGGTTTTGGTGGTTCTGGTGGGGGGCCAGTTAGTGTAGATAATGAATGATTAGGTCAGGAAGATGATTCAAAGGAAATAAAATGCTAATACCTCCAGAGCCCTTCCCCCTCCTCCACCTTGTTGCCAAGGCTCCCTGCCTCCAGGGATTTGTTCCTCCTGACACAGAGTGGTTAATGAATGCCCCCTGGGCTGGCCCCTTCTTTCCCATATCCTGGAATGTCCCTTTACCATCCTTGGAGCCCTCCATCTTTGGTGACATAGGCAGGATGGGAGGAGGGGCATAAGAACAAAGGAAATCTGAAATCTATGAAAGGGACTGGATATTCCCACTCCCTTAGACACCAGCTTTGGACAGGAGTCTCTGTCTTTTGGACAGGAGTCTCTCTCTCTCTTCTGTCCTTTAAATAAAACCTTTTGCTCTTTGCTCTTGCCTGGGCGTTTCTTAGGTGTTCAATCTTCAACACCAGGGAAGTGAGATCCTTATTTTCAACACTGATATCATCTCTGGTCTCAGTTCTAGCCTATGATTGGTTGGCCTTTTGCTTTAGGTCTGTCACAAGTCAACACATCATGAAAGAAACATGTGACAGAGCAAATTGCTTAACCCATGCCCAAGAAGCAAACAGAAGAGAAGCAGCAAGGAGCTGGGGTCCTCTAATTTCCCTTGAGGAAATGTCACAAATGACCCAAAGATCTCTCACTCAGTTCCACATCTTAAAAGTTCTACCATAGACCAATAAGGCCAAGCTGGAGAGTAAGTCCTTAATATCTGGACCTCAGAGAAACATTTAAAACCCAATTTTTAGCATAAGATCAAGTCTTTAATACTTGAAACTTGGGAGAAATTTAAAATCCAAATTTTAGCAAGAATGTGCTGAACTGCTGGAATCAATAACAACAACTCACTAAGAGATGATAGTTATTCAAAGAATAAAGCTTTTACTGTATTTATGGAAAAATATCAACGAGCAAAAGAGAAAAAGAAATGTTTAGCCTTTATAGAATTAGCACTGTATTAGGACAATGTGAAAATTGAAAATAAACATAATAAAATATAGAATATAGATTGTATATGAAAAACCAGAAAGTATATAGGTAGGAAAGATTGGGATTTCTGGAGAAGTATAATCCAAGAGGAATAATTGAAATAAGCACAATTGAAAATCAGACATTTCAACAAAAATTTGAAGATGGTAATCAATGTAGCAATCCTTACATCTAAGGAAAGATAATCCCAGGCAAAGACCTCAATTAGTTTAAAAATTATTCACTGTAACATTGATGGGAATTAATTTGAGAGAAATGGGAAGCCATTAGTCAATTTTGACTTTGTTTGTGTTGTTGTTTGTTTATACCAATAAATATTTAATATTTTGAGTCAGTAAGGCTTTTACAGTGTTTTTTAGAGCAGTCAACATTATTCACCCTAATATATTTGGTAAATAATGATTTTTTCCCCAAAATGTGTCAATTTAGGTACCCAGGAAAGTAGACATTTTATCCTTATTTTAAAATTTATTAACATAGGTTTATAATTTCCCTGTAAGTTTCAATCTTTGTAGTTTTTTTCTTTAAAAAATCATCTCTATCATACTAAATTTTAATTCTTTTCCAATGTATTTACCTTAATCACTTTTGTTATCACTTCTGAGTGTTTTTAATTACAGAAATTGGATGATCTAGTTTTATCTGTAATAAAATATTCTAGGTAATTTTAGAAGATAGATGCAAACAAATGAGGCAACATGGAGAAATGTTGCGATACTTTTGCTGTAATCCAAACAGGAAATGATGGTGGTTTGGGAGAGAGTGAAACAATGGAGATAATGAGCAGAGATCAACTGACACATATATTTCAATTCATGTCAATAAATTTTTCTAATGGACAAATCTGATGTGAAAGAAGGAGACAAGAATATCTCCAAGTCTTCTAGTTTCAGTAAATGAAAGAATGGAATATATTAGTGGGATTCTTGGAAAAATGAATTTTGAATAGGTTTGTGTAGAAATTATAAAGTTAATTTTGAATATAAAATATTTTATATGTTTGTTATAAGTGCTATGCATCGATGAATATTGTGTTGATTAGTACAATTGAAATTCAAGGGAGTTATTCAGAATGCAGATATACTTTTGAAAGAATTAAGGTAACTTATTCAATGATATGATTATTCATGAAAAATGATAAGATACAATATTCAAGTAATGATTCCTGGGTCAGTCCAATGTGGGAAAGAAGATGAAAAAAATGGCAGAAGAGGAGAACTGTTTGACAATTTGAGTAGGAGGAAACTCAGAGGGCTATGATAACCAGAAGAACAAATGAAAGTTTTAAAAGTTATTTACATTGATCAAGTAAAAAGAATGTATGTAATTGACAATAAGTTTTAACAACTTGGAAATAATTTCTATTTTAAAACTACTATTGCTAAAGTGATGGCTTTAAAAACTTGGAGCAAAGATAAGAGAAAACTGAAAGACAGGAATTAACACAGTGAATATAAACTTTATGGTGCAATCTAATTGAAAGGGAAATACAGAAATAACGTGTTAGAAAAAAGGGTGAGCAAGATCATATAATATTTATGTTTGTAATTTGTTTTTCTTTTCTTTCTTTTGTTTTTGTTTATGGTACCAGGATTGGACACAGGCAAGTGTGTGTGTGTGGGGTGTGTGTGTGTGTTTGTGTGTGTGTACATATGTATGTGCATAAGCCCATATCTCAGTGTATATGCTGATGGCAATACTTTAGTAGAGTGAGGACAATTTTGTAATGTGTTAGGAGGAGGGAGAAATTCTAGATCAATATATTTGGTTTAAAGAAAGTAATGATGTCTAGTGCACAAGAAACAGAACTAAAATTACAAGTGGCCAGAAATAATTCATAAATAATTGATAAAAATAATAGTAACATATAAGGGTAAAAAATTGTTCACAGAAGGATAGTCAATTATTTCTAATTTCTTCAATGTTTTCAGTGAACTGAAGAAGTTTCCTAAGTATTCATAGATTTAAATAGAATTAAATAAACCCATCTTGACAAGTGATAGGAGTAGGACAGAGTAGGAACATTGTTGTCCAGGAAGCAGTAAGCACCATAAAAAGCTAGTTGTCAGAAATTGAAAGTGAATCTCAGTTCAGTTTTATCGTTTTCTAAATTGTTCTTGAAAAACTAGTATATTCCAAATGTGCTATGTAACCTAAAATAATAGTAAATAAATCCAATTAAAAAAATATCAAATATTTTTTAATTTTGAAAATATGAGTGTTCATTAAGATAGCTGACTCATGTTTTTAAAAATATGTCAGTTGTTCTGTCCAGAATGGTTCAATAATTTTTACAATGGTTTTACTATAATTTCTTACTTTCACTGAGTTCTTCAATAAGGAAACTGATTTTAGGACTAAATAATTATAAAACCTAATATGTAATCTTAAAGTTCAAATAAATTATTGTCATTTTCAACAAACTAATTCATGTCATGTTAAACTAGACACCCTTTCCACTGTTGTGTATCCAACTATAAGAACTCAGCCTAATTGAAAATGAGTCTTGCAAATACAGAATATCTGTTAAATTTGTTATTTTCAGCCCATATTCCTTACCACAATGTATGCCTCCTTCTCATGTAAATGAAAAGACTCAATTTTATTAACAGTTGACTGTTAAAGTTATTATTCACATTATATAAGAAACTTTAAATTTCTAAACATGTGTAACTGTATCTAATTTTTCAATAGTTAAAAATAAATACAGTGCAAGATGGCCTTAAGATTTCCTTCAGTTTGACCAGACTTTTGAAAGACTTCTCACTTTTAAAACTTCAACTTCCCTACAATAACAACCTTTCCTTAAAAAGTCCATATCACCTAACCATAGAGATACCTTCTCTTTTAAATATTTGCATTTTAGCTTTATGTCACTGTGACAAAACACTTGAGTTAAACCAACTTAAAGGAAGAAAGATAATTTTCACTCATAGCTTCTGAGATTTCAATCAGCAGTTTCTGTTGTTTTTGGACCAATGGCAAGGCAGAACATAAGAGTGGGAGAGCAGAGTGGAGCAAATGTGCTCACCTTGTGGTGGCCAGGAAGTATAGAGAGGCAGCATGTGTAAGAAAGAACAGAAGGAATGAAGATAGACAAAAGATAAAAGGAAGAAAAAAGAAACTGAAACTTTAATCAGAAAGTCTTTTGTTAAATTTCTTCACACATTTCTCTCCACAATCGAATATTTCTCCCAGATTTGTCATATCCAAATTTTTGAGAACTCTACAAATCTTAATCATAAATCCACTCACTTATGAAAATTGGTCTGTCCACTGTTAATTATGTAATGAAATATACACAGACATGTACTTTTAGAATAGGTTTACAAAAGGAAGTATGCTGTTTTAAGAAAACTATAATATAGGATTCATTCCAAAATTATCTGTTGATCAAATGCGTCAACCTAAACTTCCTAAGAAAGGCCAGACCACCATAAAGCTTCTTGTTATCCGTAGTGTGATTCTATCCCCTACCCAATTTACCATGCCCGCATTTTACACATTTTTCTTCTCTTTTTTTAAAGAATAACCAGAGTCCTTAAAACCTTTTCACCTCTCAATTTAGCCTGCATTTTGCTATGAGAATGCATATCTTCACCTTTAATTTTCTACTAATTTTCTTCCTGTTTGTTAAAATTTGATGCATCATTAAATTATTTTCTGAAGTAAGTCAAATGCCTGGGATATATGAATTGAGGTCTCTATATCTGGAGAGATTTTTTGAGCCCTATTATGGTTATAAGAGGAGGGACCAGGGTCTTAACATCCCTTCAAGGCACATTTCCAGTGACCTAACTTCCTTCAACCTGGGCCATACTTTTGAAATGTCATACCAGCTCCAAATTACACCATGAACTGGGAACCAAGACTTAAACACATGAGACTTTGGGGGACATTTAAGATCCCTACTGAGATATTCCACCCTATGCCCCCAAATACTCATGTCTCTCTCAATGCAAACTGCTGATGGGCCATGCAGTCCACTTCCAAAAGTCCCCAAAGACATAACTCTTCCAGCATCGTTGAAAAGTCAAAGTCTAAAACCTCCTCTGAGATGCAAGAAAAACCCATATATTTGAACTCCTGTGAAGAAAAAGAAAAGTTATAGTTTTTCTTCATACAATACAGGATGGGCATAAGATAAACATTTCTACTCCAAAAGGAGGAATCAGAACATAATTAAGAAGAATTAGATCAAAATGAGACCAAAATCCATCATGGAAAACATTAAATTCTGTAGCTTCATGTATGAAATATTGGGCCCATAGGGGTGAGAGGTAGGTCCCAAAGAGTTGGGGTAGCCACACAAATATGTCCTTACTAGTTGCAACCCACATGGCCTCTCTCTTGGGCTCTGCTCCTCACCTGCTGCTTTCCCAAGAAACTATAACACATGCCTGGCATCTCTGACTTACTAAGATTTCCACTGTAACTTCCTCTTCATTGTCTCTTTAGGGTTTGCTTGCAAGGATTCCAACCCAGCTGTATACTACCTAACCTCCAAGATTTTACTCTAAAATCTCAGGGGAAGTCTTCATCCCATAACTTTTTCATATTTTATGCCTACAAAACCCACATCATAGGAAGAACACCAATGTCTTCCACCAGTGGCAGTCTTATAATGAGAATCTTCTCCAACCTTGACTACTACAGCCTCTATGTGCTTTTGTAGTTGGAAAGAGGGAAACAAGTCTTAGGAATTCTGTCCTAGGAAAGAAAAAAAAATTTGAAATGAATAACTTTTCTATATTATTGAGCATGCAGTCCGTGGGGTCTTGCTGTTTCTGAGATTCCTCAAGGTATCTTTCCTATTGTCCTCTGAAAAGTACTTGACTTCTATCAAAAAATGCTAATGTCTCTAACAACTGAACCCTCCATGGCCACAAGTATTTTGAACAAAGAGCAAATTTTTCAAATATTCCTGTTTTGCTTTTTTTGCTTCTGATTCTCACAACAATTCTGGCCAGAAGCAACCACCAACAACCATGTTATTGCTCGAATGCTGTACTGACTTGGAATTCTTTCCACTAGATTCATTAGTCTGTCACCTTTAAAGCCAGCCTCCCACAAAATCTCTGCATGGGCAAATTATAGCCAAGTTCTCTTCCAGAGTATAACACAAATGACCTTCAGTCCAATTCCCAATAAAGTCCTCATTTGCATCTGAAACGTCATGAACTTGCCCTTTTCTATCCATTGTCCTATCAGCAGTCTGGTCTTCGGAGTTCTCACAAGAATAGCCCATTGAGTTCCACTATCACCATTCTAAGCTTTCTGTAATCTGCTTCTCCAAACTTTTCCAACCTCATGCAAACCAATTCCAAATGCTCCTGAACAACACTTTCAGGTATAGTGCAATGACACCACTTCTGAGTACCAGTTTTCTGTGTTAACTTTCCCTAAGTATGTCAGAACAGTACGATAGTTAATCTAAAAGGAGGAAATATTTATTTTGTCTCGCAGTTTCATAGGTTTCAGTCAATATCTAGCTGATTCTTTTGCTTGTGGGTCTGTAGTGAGGAAAAAGCTTCATGGTGGAGAGCATGTGATAGAGAACAGCAGTTCACTAAAGGGCAGGGAGAGAGGGATGAGGAGGAGGAGAAAGAGAGAAGGAGAGAGAGAGGGGTAGGTATTCAGCATCCTAATATTCATTTTAAGATCATAGCCCTAGTGTCCTCACTTCCACTAGGTCCCACTTAAAGTTTCTACCAGCTACCCCCGGGCACCATGTTTTTAGCAAGTGGATCTTTGGTGGAACCCAAAGATACAGATCAAAACAGTGTATAATTTTAAATTCTTTCTCTGCTTCTTGAATCAGTTTTCCAAGTCAAGGTCTGTCTTTCTCTAGGAACTGAAACCATCCTTTTAAAATGAAAGTATCACTGAAAACAAAACCTCCATCTCCTGTTTTCTGTGGGAGGATAGTAGCTTATCTTTAGTGGGCACTTTGTTTATGTCATGAATATTTGCAAAGAAAACTTTTTGGGGGGTACAATTAGTCAACACAGATAGTCAGTGGTTTCCCCATCTCAACCATCCAGACTTTGCTCTTAAAAGCTCTTCTGCCCTTTGTTTTAGTTGAGGCCAATTCATACTGTGTTATCTTCTTTTTCCCCTATTGTAAGAGCCTTGACTAAAGTCTTCTTTATCTAATTTTATCTAGTGCAACTGTAATGTTTCTTAATGTCAATGTGCTTTATGATATGAAACGTTCAATTTCAAGTAAAAACTAAAGATAGAAAATAAAAATGAATAATATTGATGACAAAAAGTTATATTAGGATATCTCTTTTTTGTGTTCCTCACAATATCTTTGATTATCCAAACATACTTCGACTCTAAAACTACATGTGATAGCTTAAAAAAAGTTCAAGTATAAAGAAATATTTTTCTTACTATGATTTATAAAATTGTGTTTATACTAATATTTCTGATTTAATGAATAATCATTGGAATTTGCCATGGACATAAAGACAATATCTTGGACTGAAAATCAGTAATAGCAGTTTTGAAAATCACTCTGTATTGATGAGATCCTGCTTTCAGAAAAAGACTTAGCCCACAATTTGAAACTTTATAGTAATATGAAAACAGTTCACAATTACTGTAATTTAGAATTTAACTCACATTCAAATTGAAATGGGAAGAAAATAAATCCCTGTATGAAATTATTCTCACTGTATGTGTTTTGAAGCATCTTTTATAATGTAAAATCAACATTGCTATTCTAGTCACAGCAAAGCACTATCCAAAATGTCATATTAAACTCATTACTAGGAGAATGACAAGGCTCTCTAATGTGATTGTTCTTTCCTCATAAGAAAGGCAAAAATTGCCAGTACTTGTGAGCTTAAAATAAGATGTAATTGGAGTTAGATGAATTACTTCTGATGAATATGCATTTCAAATGGTTATGTTTAAAAATATATATGAGTACGCCTCATCTGCATTTCAACCTGTGTTTAGCAGACTAAATTTTTACTTTGAATAGCTTCATATTAACTCTCTTGATATCAAAGTTACTAGTTACATTCTAAAGAAAAGTTTGATACAATGTAATAATTCTCAAATTTTTAGCTCTTACTAATCTTTGTTAGTTGTGTCATATTTGTCATTTAATCACACTTTTATCAGATTTTTTTTATCAAACTTTCATCAAGTACTCCATTAATCCAGTTCATAATTCCCTGTTTTTAGAATATTACGGTGCATTTTATCTTTGCTTTTCATGAAATGGTTGATAGAAAACAAAATCATTTACAACTACTGGAACACTCAACATATAAAATAGAATGTCATAGTTTTAAGCAAATTATAATGCTTTATAATTTGCTATCATCGGTCAGCCATATCTGCAAGGTATAATGACAATTTTCTTGTTGAACAGATAACTGTTGTTATGCATGAGAAGATGTAGGTAAAAGATAAAAACATTTTGAAGTAGGAGGAATATTTGAAGAAAATAGAAGCATTAGAAAGTTAGGTTTTCAAAATAATGTCTTTGCATTAATTTGTACTTGAATAACAATTAAGTAGTTATATTTCTTCTTCCTTATCCCCAACTCTCTTCAGAAATTACTCTATTTTTTGTACTTTTCTCCATCACACAACAGAGCAGATATGAACTTGCTCATATCATTGAATCAATTGATATTTTTCATTCTTCAGTTACATTGCTTTTTTAGCATTATTCCACATATTTAGCCAAACTCTTGCAGAATTCTTGGTATTTAGTTTTTCACTATGCATTTCTCACAATTTATCAGTTTCTCTTAAACTGTGTCCATTGTTGAACTCTAATTTCATACCATAAATGAATGCTGATATTCCTTAGAGTGTGGCCTTAGGGTATTTTCTTCTCTCTTTTTATTTCTGTCATAGTCTATTTGCCTCCAAGTATAATTAGCATCAACCAAGGAAGAACTGAAATTCTGAAAATTCTTGAGCTACTTCTATTACTATTAAAATGACAAATAATGTGAACTTTTTACATAGCTCTTGGAGTAAAGAAATGGGGAAGAAAATCATACCAAAAATTTTGTCTGTCCCCAAATAAACACAAATAGGAAATTTGAAATTTCAACCAACTCTTCTTGTACTAAATGTGATTATGAACTATTGCCAGTTTTCTTCATTAAAAAGATATTGTACTGGATCTGAGCACTTACAAATATGCAGGCAAAAAATGTATGTCTACCTATAACAAATCTTAGTTTTGTGTGTACATGTGCACATGTGTGTATAGATATATTTATATAAAATATATATGAAATTCTTTCTCTAACATACCAATCCATATTCAACAAATATACACACACACATACACCAATTGATGCTAGACTAGATACATAGCTAAGTAGGTGTATAGATAGATATAATATGATATTCATATGATTGTGATATTATCAAATTATTCAGAGTTGTATCTATTCTTTTTTTTTTTTTGTAAATGCAACATACAAACTTTATTTAACAAAAGTAACAGGTAATGTCAAACAGGCACTTATATTAAGAGAAAAACTGAGTAGGAGAAATTTTATCTTAAACACCTTACAATAACCTACTTGCAGTTGCATTCAACTGAGCTCTGTTGCTGTGAAGAATACAGCTCATGCACAGGTATGGATGAATGTCTTGTACATTTCTCAAGTATTCACTGAATACTACCTTATATACATGTATACATTAAATTTGTGAAAGATTTAATTGATGATCCCAGATATACTTCATTTTTGTTGCTCTTTTGGAAGAGGTCGTCTAAATAGAAGAATATGCGATTCTGGCTCATGAATCATGGAATGAACCCAGCCTAGATTCTGCTGGACACCAAGTCTCCTCTATTCCTCTTCAAACATTAGATGTGTTTTGGGTACTTGTTTGGAAAGTTCTCTGGGTAAACTGACATGCCGGTACTCATAGTGCTCTTCGAAGTACTTGTCTGAGTAGTAGATCTGCTTGTGGGCCATACTACCGGTGCACAACAGGGTGGAAAGCGAAGACTGCAAGAACAAGCGAAGCGGAACCCACGTCCATCTCAAGTCAAGGCAAGGACTCGACTGAGTTGTATCTATTCTTAACAAAAAGTTCTGTTTATATATATTAAGATAAATATATCTTCTTTAAGTAAGATTTTTTATTTTATGAGATTGTACTAATTGTCTTTGCAAATATATTATTAGGGGCATATTATGATGATACCTTCATATGTTCATGATAAAGTAATAAGAGTACTTTAGAGGTATCTTTTTCATTAGTGGTATGTAATGAAAAAGTACCAAATATATATTGAAAAACTCACCCTGGACTTTGTTTATGGCACCCATCTTGTTATTGACTGTGTAGGATAATAATAGAAAGGACATTTATTTTGCAATTTGGGAACTGATTTTCAATTCACATATGTTGGAACAGAATAATAATAGAATAGAACATTCTTATTAACACATCATACACTTAGTCATCATTATGGATCATATATTTTTATCTCTTTGGATGCCCCACAATCTTTGACTGAATATCAGATATTGTTAATTTTGCCATGCTGTCTACTGGGTATTTTTATATTTCTATTAACAATTATTGACACTCCTTTTGTACTACAGTTAAGTTACTGGGTAAGAGTTTGATTCTGGGTGTCAATTTTATAAGGTGTTATGTGGACCGAGAGCAATACTCAAGCAAGGCATTTTTATTACACTCATCAATAACATGTGCATTGTATGACATGTTG
Source organism: Sciurus carolinensis (assembly GCF_902686445.1). Lineage (NCBI taxonomy): Eukaryota > Metazoa > Chordata > Mammalia > Rodentia > Sciuridae > Sciurus > Sciurus carolinensis. The sequence goes on from NC_062224.1 coordinate 98,287,449, forward strand.
AAATAGACCTTGATCTTGGCATGTTGTAATGCAAGGACACATCTGTGGTTTCTTAACTTTGGCACTATTGACATTTTGATTAGATAATTCTATATTGTGAGGGAAGTACTGGTCCTATACATTAACACATCCCTAGAGGAGACAATCAAAAATGTCTTCAGGCATCACAAAAGTCCCCTGGTGGGGAAGTGGGGGAGAGATATCCTTAGTTGAGAACTGCTACTCTAATTCTTCCCATCACCCCAGCCATTCTTACTTTTCTCTCATGCTTGCAGGATAAGTGTCCCCTTGCATAAATACTCAAGGTTCTTTCTTTCTCAAAGTAGCTCTTTCCTATCAGAATTAAATAATTTTCTTTTGAACTCTAGGACTCTTAAACTACTTTTATTCTCAATTTCATCTTCTCAACTCAGGGATTCTCCTTGTCAAAAACTTGGTCCTTGTCCCTGATGCCAATCCAATAACAAGGACACAGTTTTGAGTGAAAGGAAAAAGAAGGTTTACTGCTTTGTTCGCAAAGGAGAAACAGGGAACTCCTGTCCCAAACTCTGTGATTCTGCCCACCAGCAGGAACAGGGAGCTTTTACAGAGCTGACTCAAAGACTACGTTCCACATGTTCTCTCTCTGGAGTAGTAATTCACTTGTTAATTTGGGAGACAGTCATTTCTGAGTCTTCTGGTACTATCCCCAGAGTCTGGATTACTTGGTTCCTATGGTGGGTGTGTACTCAGGGACAGATAACTCTGCCAATGATGGAGAAGAAAAGTAATCCTGTTTCCCCTAAGATTGGGGAGGGAGAAAGATTAGGGAGGAGCAGGGAGAGAGGAAGAGAAAGAAACATGTTCATTTTAATAAGTTGCAGTGGCAGAGCAGCAAGGGATGTATTCAAAGCAGAAAGTGGACCACTGTTACATCCTGGGCTCTCAGTTTTTCGAACACTCACCTTCTCCTCATCCCCAAATCTCCCCGAGAATACCATCCTTGTTATACAGTGATCGATGTCTTGAAAGGCTTTGTACCAAGTATTTTGTTTGGTTGCTCTTAACCCTTGAGGATATCTTCAAATCTGATACCACTTAATCAGTAGTGGTCAGATGTGCAAGTTCCTTATTAGTTGGGAGGAAAATTAAAGAGTTCAAGTATTCATTTTAAGAGGTTTAATTATTAGGATCTGAAAAATTATAGATGCCTGCTATCATTTCTGGAGTCATTATGAAACAGCTATACTTCCTCACACAGAGAATAAAAACTTCCTCAAGTTGAGAATAGATGCCAAGGAAATTAAGACTGACAGGTTCTCTGGGTAACAAAATTTACATATGAATACTCCCTGTCTTTTCTCCCTCTTTGTTGTCTCTTATCATATAAAATCTTTTCACTTTCTAGGCCAGGAAGGTGGATATTTGAGAAAGAAAGATCTCCTCTATCTTCTTCAAATGGGACTTTGAATAAACCTATTTTTCCACTGTGTGACTGCTGAGTATTTGTAGAGCATGAAAAAAGGTAAGCCATTCCCTTCAATAACAACGGTAGTAGGTTGATTCAGGGCCACCCAAAGGAATGGTCACTTACCAATCGCTAATCCCTGAAACCTCTAGATGGTACAAGGAAAAAATAACCTTCAGGAAAGTGGCTAATTTAAGCATCATGGCTTGCAGAAATAATCTGGGTTCACCCAAATGAACCCTGAATCCAATTGTATGCATCTTTGTAAGACAGGCAGAGGGAGAGTTGATACGCCAAAGAAGAGGAAGCAGCATCACCAAAGACACAGAGATTGCAGTGATTTGTCATAAATAAAGAAGACCAACACTCTCCATGCGACAGTGGAACTTGTTAGTACTAAAACAAGTGGCAAAACTGGGAAATTTATTCATGTTTTGCCCAGGAAATAGGGTGCTTATGTATTTGAAATTAAAACTTTGATCATATTCTTTGACTCTCTTTTCTATCAATTTTTTCCATTTTTTGGTTATTTAACCACCCTTTTATTATTGTCTATTAGTTATTTTTTAAGTTTCCTGTAGATACTATATATAAAAACTTACCCCCTATATCAGAAATTTATTTTTGCTTACTTAAAAAACACATTCTCACAGTTGTGGGTCTTAGAAGTCTGCAAATCAGTGTCACACAGCCAAGATCAAGACGCTTGCAGGACCTCAGTAGTCTAGAGAAGAATTCCTCCTCTACCTCATCCAGCTCTGGTTGTTGCTGAAAGTTGGGTCCTGCAACAGTGGGAAAGCTACTTCAGAATGTTCACTCTTAATTCCGGGGTTTCTTCCTCTTGTAAATGTTGTCCCTTATAGTCTTGATTACCCAGTAAACCCATAAGTGATTAGTACATATGCCAACTACAAATATATACATTTATATCTGCATAAATGTCTGTGTACTTAGTATATTTTAGTGTGGTTAATATATTTTCAACATTAAGTGTTCATATTTGTACTGTGTTTTATTAGTAAGAAAATCTCTCTGAAATAGAGGCATTCAAATGGAAATGAATCATTATATTTTGTGTGAGGTTAATTAATGATCTAAATAAATGGTAGGATGACTATAAACTGACCTCTATAAAGAGTTGCCTAGATTGTAGCTTCTTCTTACTCTACAGAGAACACTGACCCTAATTCTAGTACTTTTTAAAACTTATTGCTTAAAAATCTTGAGTTAATCAAAAAAGAATGATTCAACAGAATAATGAAGTTCAAGGTATAAAAAGAAATAGAGAAGAGAGGGATAACTTTCCATTTTAAAGTGAAGAATTTAAGATATGATATAAACAGAAAGATTATTTAAATTTTCAATAAAAGATTAAAGTAATATAATTAATATTTTAATAAAATAATCAAATATATGTATTTATATTCATAATAAAGATATCAAATGTAAGCTATGAAGGTTGCATATGCTTAACATCATCCTGTGATAAAATTTGATCATGATTTAAGATGTCTCTGTTAATTTTATTTATTTTTCACTTTCAGAAACAATTCACTTGTTATATAAATTTCAGTGTCATGCTATGGTGGTTTATCTTCCAGAAATTTATTGAAAAAATACCAAGATAAAGAGTTTCCCATATATTATTAGCCCTAATTTGTGGGCCTTTAGAAATGATTTTCAGGACTTTTGAGATAAACAGGTAAATAGTTGGGAAAATATTGAGTTTTAAATGTTAAGGTGATTTAAAAGATAAATAAATAATCAACTATTACTTCCTCTACAAAAGATTGTTCATTAAACTTCCAGGTAGATTTTTCCAGGCACTCTCATCATTTCTTGACATTTCATTTATAATTTTATAATAAACCTATCATTTATTATTTCATTTTTATTTATTTATATTTATTTTCCCCATAAGCCATGAATAACTCACATGCACATATTTGATAATAATACTTTTATCCTAAAATCTGAGGATTTTTTAAAAATGAAATTACCACGATTGGAAGAGTACAGTGAGTTTCCTTTATCAACTTGAAATAATCCCAGTTTTTGGTTTGCATTTTCATTATGTTAAAATTTGGGTGACTATTTTCATGCTGTGAACATGATATGTCGTTCATTGTCTTTTCTCTCATTTTCTACCACAGAATCAAAAAGAAATGAAGAATAAAGGAAGGAAGGAAGATGGGAAAAAATAAAGGAGGGATAGAGAGAGAGAAAGAGAAAGAAAGGAAAAGAAATGACATCATAATTCTCTGTTATGCCTGTCTCTTTATTGAATGAGAGCAGAAATTGTGTTCATCATTTTATTCTGAAACTCTAAAATACTGTTGGTCATAAATGCTAAAGTATAATGTCATGTACTGAAACATCTAGTATTCATATTCTTGAGTGGATTCTGTAGTTCTCTGTTTTTTTTTTCAAGCATTCTAAATGAATGCAAAGCATATCATAAGAAAGTTTCCTTCTTAAACTTTTTGGCTCACACCACATTTGAGAGAAATATTTTCTCTCTTAATTCATTATGACAAAATAGCTAATACATTATACATGGAATATTTAACATGGATAAAATATAAATTTGAATTTGAAACTAGAAAAGTGAATAGGACACAGATACTTAGTTAATTAAAAATGGAAACTTTTAGATTTTACTTTGAACAAGATAATTCACATTTTATCTAAGTGCCCATGATGTTAAACTGGGATTGAGGAATTTTTGTTGATAATAGTCATGAATGCTACATACTAGAAAATTGTTATGTTTATTATAAAATTATCAAATGGTCATTATTCTTCTGATAAAAGGCTTTCTTCAAATATGATCAAATACTGAGCAATTCTTACTAAAAAGTTCATATAATTTTCACATTCAAAAACGATTTGTACAATTATATTTATTCATATCTAAAATAATTTAGTTATGATTTAGTCATGCCAAAAATACATTTTATATTAAAAAAGGACATTAGAAATTTGAGTCAAAAAAAACTCAGGTCTTAATAATAAAAGAAATGGTGGAATGTGAGATAGTTTCTTCCCTCTATCTATATAATATTTACATAGTCACCAATTTTTATTTTTTGTGAAAGACATTTGAGAAAAAATTATGCTTGTTGATAATGAAAGGTATGCAGTATATTGAGTGGTGCTTTCAACATTGCAATGGAAAAATAGCAAGAATAGATATAAAAGAAGCACAGGGCTAATGATGTAAAAATCCAAAGATCATTTACAAGATAGATTTGCCCTCGTATGTCTGTCTTGCAGCTTGCCAGTGAGCACAGAGCTCCATTTGTTGGTTAAAAATACATCATGATGAGGATTTCTATGAGCCTATAAAAGTCTAAACTTTTTCTAAAAATGGACAAAAATCCAGATTATTTCAATTAATATCTGGATTTCTATATTTCCTCAATTGTATCACCTTTCTCATTGTGTAGATTATTCAAAATTATGCAACTTTTTAAAAAAGTGTTATGCTTTCATGAAAATAATCTTCCTATTTTAGGTTTCAGTGAGTAATTATCTAAAGGCATTATTATAATTTTTATAAATTCAAGCTAAATATAGAACTCTTCTCTTCCTTTATCCTTTATAATTCTCTAAATGTATCTAATGTCATTACAGTTGAGAGGTACTTTCATAATGTCAATCTGTTTATATATCAGTGCCTTCATCTCTTTGACATAACTTCTGAAATGTCACTTTAAAATGTGCCCCATGTATTATTTATAATACTATGCACATATATTGCATTGAATTTGCTTAAGTATTTTAAACTATAAGTGAATAGATAAAGCATTGTTAAAATGAAAAGAATATTTTAATTCAAATGTTCTACTTTTAATAGTAGACAGGAAACCATGTGGCTATAGTTTAGATAGGAGATGTCACTCAAAAGATCCTGTGCTCATGCAGGAGGTGAAATGATCAAATTATGAAAGTTGAAAACTAATTACTCCATCCTAGTCTGAGTGGATGGACTGGGTATAACCATAGGCAGAAATGGCGTGGTCAATAGAGGCAAGTCATATGGGCTTTGTCCTGGAAGGATTATTTTCCTTGCATCCTCCCTCATCCCCTCTCCTCTCCCCTTTCCTCTTTCTTCTCTTTCCTTCCTGGCCACCATCAGCGATGGAGAAGCACTCCTCCACCATGCCTTTCCTTCATGATGTTTTGCCGCCTCTTAGTTCCAGAGCAAAGGAATCAGCTGACCATGGAATAAACCTCTGAAACTGGAATCCAAAATACACTTTTCCTCCTCTAAGTTGTTCTCGTATGGTACTTTGATCACAGCAATGAAGAGCTGACCAACACATGTTTATTTTCAAAACCATGATATCTGTGATTTTGAACAACTTATTTTAAAATAATTATTAATGGTATTTTAAAATAAAAATAAGTACTTTAAAAAGGAGGATGGCAAGAATGGAGGAAGGAAGGACTGTATAGAGGGAGAAGAGGGGTGGGAGGGGTGGGGGGAAGGAAAAAAATAACAGAATGAATCAAACAGCATTACCCTATGTAAATTTATGATTACACAAATGGTATGCCTTGACTCCATGTACAAAGAAACAACATGTATCCCATTTGTTTAGAATAAAAAAAAGAAAAAAAATAATTATTAATGCTTTCATAATGTATTCATATGAGAAGAGATTATGTATGTCTGCTTTCAATTTTCCAATCAAGGAATTAATATTACCTTGCTTATGACTTTTGTCATAGGGTGTGTTAATGAGAGTATAAACAATATTAAGATGGCAGCCTGAATACTGGGTAAATATGATGATTACATTTGAAAATATTTTACTAATTACAATATTATGTACTTTTTAAATCTGTGGGAGAATTGCTATTGAATTTTCTTTTTTGGTAGAGATTTTTGACATTGTTCAAACATAATGTATGTGTATGCTAAATGTGAAGTACTAAAATCTACTGTCATTTTTGTGACAAGTAAATGATAGTGAACACAATACATTGGTTAATCCTTAATATTCAAAATCCTACATTATGAAATGTTAGAATACATGTAGGTAGAAATATATATATAAATTCTATAAGTCAAAATAAGTCAGCTAAATTTTATCTACTTGAACTTCTACACATTGTTAACTTTTAAAACATAAGAATAATTGTAAAATTTAAATAAATTTGAAATAATTGAAAAATAAAAACAGTGAAAAAAAAGTATATCTTCAGTTAATGCATATGTTTCATTGTTGGCAAATAATTCCAAATTTTTATATTTGATGATTATGATAATGAGAGAAAGTAAAGATTTGTCATTTGAACTTTCAATATTCTTCATTATGAAATAATATGTCTTCTTAAGACTTATACTGGAAAAGACAGAAAAATAAATTTAAAAAACCATAATGTTAAATGCATGTAGTAGTAGAATAAACAAAACAGTATAGGTAGAGAGAGGGAGGTGCGGTTGTATAAGGGTCATCATTTAATATTACAGCATTTAAGCAGATACCTGAACAAAACGATAAGGCCAATCTGGTGGATACTGGAGCTAAGTAGTTCAAATACAGGTACCAGCATCATATAGGAAGGAAGGTAATATTGAGAGTATGATTTAGGAACCATAAGGAAGAGAGGGAAGTTGGAACCAACAGACAAAGGATTATGGGTACAAGATAATAGCAGAAGTGATTGGAAAAATAATGTGTAGGAGACTGCAAGAATTCTGCTGAGAAAATTAGACCTCTCCTTTTTTTTTTAAATTGTATTTGTTTATTTATTTAAATGAAAGAAACATGTCTTTAGAAAAAATTGAGCCAGGAGTGATAGGGTCTGTCATATTTCCCTAAGATCATTTTGTCTCCTGCATGAAGCATCTATTTAGGATAAGATTGTAAAGACAGGGAACCATTTCCATTTAAGAGAAAACAGAAACATGTGCGTAAGAGGTAAGGTTGCTTTGGTAAGCGGTGATGATAAGTATTCATATTAACATACATATAGAAGAGAAATAGAGAACATACGGGGAGCTATAACCATACATACATTGAATGAGGTTATGTAGAAGAAAGATATGGATATGGGATGGCTCTGAAATTTGAGCCTGAGCAAATGGAAGAATTGAGTTTAGCGTTCATTTTCAAAACTGAAACTTAACAAAATCATTTTTTTTTGCTACAATAAAGGATTACTTTAATTACTTCTTTCATGCAAATTTCCACATTTCCCTGGAATAAAACTATCTGAATTAGAAATTTACAGTCTTGTGAGCTGAACTTTAATTTGTTTATAAACGCATGAATTCTTGTCCTCTTTTTTAAAAAAATTTTACGTGTTTGTTGATGAACCTGTTATTTTATTCATTTATATGTGGTGCTTAGAATCAAACCCAGTGCCTCGTACATGCCAGGCAAGCACTCTACCACTAAGCACAACCCCAACCCCAGTCCCGGCCCTTTTTTTTTTAAGATTTAAAAATCACACTAAATATTTATTTATAATTTATTTTTTTTTAATTTTTACAGACTGCATTTTGATTCATTGTACACAAATGGGGTACATCTTTTCATTTCTATGGTTTTGCACCATGTAGATTCATACCATTCATGTAATCATACATGTACTGAGGGTAATGATGTTTACCTCAGTCCACCATTTTCCATACCCCTGCCCCCTCTTCCCTCTCATTTCCCTCTACATAATCTAAAGTTCCTCCATTCTTCTCTCACCTCCCACCTCCCCACCCCCATTATATATCATCATCCACTATCAAGGAAAATATTTGGCCTTTGGGTTTTTGGGATTGGCTTACTTCACTTAGCATGATATTCTCCAATTCCATCTATTTATCTGAAAATGCCATAATTTTATTCTTCTTTATGGCTAAGTAATATTCCACTGTGTATATATACCATAGTTTCTTTTTCCATTCATTAATTGAATGGCATCTAGGTTGGTTCCACAATCCAGCTATTGTGAATTGAGCAGATATGAACATTGATGTGGCTGCATCCCTGTAATATGCTGATTTTAAGGCCTTTGGGTATAAACCAAGGAGTGGGATAACTGTATCAAATGGTGGGTCCATTCCAAGTTTTCTGAGGATTCTCCATATTGCTTTCCAGAGTGACCGTTTCAATTTTTTAACTCCACCAGCAATGTATGAGTGTGCCTTTTTCCCAACAGCCATGCCAACATTTATTATTGTTTGTGTTTTTGATAATAGCCATTCTAATTCGAGTTAGATAAAATCTTAGAGTTGTTTTAATTTGCATTTCTCTAATTACTAGAGATGTTGAACACTTTTTCATGTATTATTAATTGCCTGTATGTCTTCTTCTGTAAAGTGTCTGTCCAGTTCCTTAGCCCATTTATTGATTGGGTTCTTTGTATTTTTGGTGTAAAGTTTTGTAAGGTCTTTATAAATTTTGGAGATTAATGCCCAATCTGAAATGTGTGTGGCACAGGTTGTCTCCCAATCTGTAGGCTCTCTTTTCACATTATTGATTTTATCCTCTGCTGAGAAAAAGTATTTTAGTTTGAGTCCATCCCATTTATTGATTCTTGCCTTGATTTCTTGTGTTTTGGAAGTCTTGTTAAGGAAGTCTGATCCTAAGCCAACATGATGAAGATTTGGGCTTGCTTTGTCTTCTATTTGGTGCAGGGTCTCTGGTCTAATTCCTAAGTCCTTGATCCATTTTGAGTTGAGTTTTGTGCTGGGTGAGAGATAGAGGTTTAATTTCATTTTACTGCATATGGATTTCCAGTTTTGCCAGCATCATTTGTTGAACAGGCTATCTTTTCTCCATTGTATGTTTTTGGCTCCTTTGTCTAGTACGAGGTGACTATATTTATGTAGGTTTGTCTCTGTGTCTTCTAGGCTGTACCATTGGTCTGCCTGTCTATTTTGGTGCCAATACCATGCTGTTTTTGTTACTATTGCTCTGTCGTATAGTTTAATGTCTGGTATTGTGATAACTCCTGCTTCACTTTTTCTGCTCAGGATTGTTTTGGCTCTTCGAGGTCTCTTGTTCTTCCATATGAAGTTAATGATTGCTTTCTCTATTTCTATGAGGAATGTCATTGGGATTTTAATTGGAATTGCATTGAATCTGTATAGGGCCTTTGGTAGAATGGTCATTTTGACAATGTTAATTCTGCCTATCCAAGAACATGGGAGATCTTTCCATCTTTGAAGGTTTTCTTCAATTTTTTTCCTTAATGTTCTGTAGTTTTCATTGTAGAGATCTTTCACCTCTTTTGTTAGATTGATTCCCAAGTATTTTATTTTTTGGGGGCTTTTGTGAATAGAGTGGTTTTCCTAATTTCTCTTTCAGAGGATTCATCACTTATGAATAGAAATACATTTGATTTATGCCTATTGATTTTTTATCCTGCTACTTTGGTGAATTCATTTATTAGTTATAGAAGTTTTGTAGTGGAGTTTTTTGGATCCTCTAAATATAGAATATTGACAGCTTGAGTTCTTCTTTTCCTATTCATATCCCTTTAATTTCTTTGGTCTGTCTAATTGCTCTGACTAGTGTTTCAAGGACGATGTTGAATAGAAGTGGTGAAAGAGGGCATCCCTGTCTTGTTCCAGATTCTAGAGTGAATGCTATTAGTTTTTCTCCATTTAGAATCATATTTGCCATGGGCTTAGCATGGGTAGCCTTTACAACATTGAGGTATCTTCCTACTATTACTATTTATTCTACTGTTTTAAGCATGAAGGGGTGCTGTATTTTATCAAATGCTTTCTCAGCATCTATTGAAATAATCATGTAATTCTTAACTTTAAGTCTATTGATGTGATGAATTACATTTATTGATTTCTTGATGTTGAACCAAATTTGCATCCCTGGGATAAACCCCACTTGATCATGGTGCACTATCTTTTTAATATGTTTTTGTATGCAATCTGCCAGAATTTTGTTAAGGATTTTTGCATCTATGTTCATCAGGGATATTGGTCTAAAATTTTCTTTCTTTGATAAGTCTTCGTCTGGTTTTGGTATCAGAGTGATACTAGCCTCATAGAATGAATTTGGAAGGGTTCCCTCCTTTTCTATTTCCTGGAATACTTTGAGGAGTATTGGTATCAATTCTTCTTTAAAAGTATTGTAGAATTCTGCTGAGAATCCATCTGGTCCTGGGCTTTTCTTGGATGGTAGACTTTTGATGGCTTCTTCTATTTTGAAATTGATCTGTTTAGATTGTGTATGTCTTCCTGATTCAGTTTGGGAGGATTATATGTCTCTAAAAATTTGTCAATGTCTTCGATATTTTCTATTTTGTTGGAGTATAGATTTTCAAAGTAGCTTCTAATTATGTCATGTATTTCAATGGTGCCTGTCATGTTCTTTCCTTTTTCATGATGAATTCTGGTAATTTGAGCTTTCTCTTTTTCTCTCTTCACAGTGTGGCTAAGGGTTTATCAATTTTGCTTACTTTTTCAAAGAACCAACTTTTTGTTTTGACAATTTTTTGAATTGTTTCTCTTGTTTCAATTAATTTATTTCAGCTGTGATTTTAATTACTTCCTCTCTTCTACTACTTTTGATGATGATCTGTTATTCTTTTTCTAGGGCATTGAAATGTAATGTCAGGTCATTTAGTTGCTGATTTTTAATTTTTTTACTGTATGAGCTCAATGCAATGAATTTTCCTCTTAGTACTGCTTTTAGAGAGTCCCAGAGATTTTGATATGTTGTGTCATTGTTCTTGATTACCTCTAAGAATTTTTTTTTTATTTCCTCCCTAATGACTTCTGTTATCAGTGGATTATTCAATAGCATATTATTTAGTCTCCAGGTGTAGGAGTAGTTTTTTTTTTTAATTTTATCAATGATTTCTACTTTCATTCCATTATGGTCTGATAGGATACAAGGTAGTATCTCTAGTTTTTCTGTATTCCAGTGGCTTCTTTGTGGCATTGTATATGGTCGATTTTGGAGAAGGATCCATGAGTTGCTGAGATGAAAGTGTGTTCACTTGATGATGGATGATATACTCTGTAAATGTCCATTAAGTCTATATCATTGATTGTATTATTTAGTTCTATAGTTTATTTGTTCTCTTTTTGTTTGGAGGATCTAAACAGTGGTGAGAGCACTGTGTTAGTCACCCACTATTATTGTGTTTTGGTTTATTTGATTCTTAAAATTGATAAGGGTTTGTTTGATGTACACAGATGTGCCATTGTTTGGGATATAAATATTTAAAATTGTTATGTTTTGCTTGTTTATGGGGCCCTAGAGCTGTATGAAATGTCTTTATTTATCCCTTCTGACTAGTTTAGGTTTGAAGTCCACTTTATCTGATATGGGACTGGAGACCCTTGCTTTTTTACTGAGTCCATGTGCATGGTATGTTTTTCCCCATCTTCTCACCTTTAGTCTGTGGATATCTTTTTCTATGAGATGAGTCTCTTGAAGACAGCATTTTGGGTCTTTCTTTTTAATCCAATCTGCCTGTCTGTGTCTTTTGATTAATGCGTTTAGACCATTAACATTCAGGGTTATTGTTGTGATATGATTTGTATTCCTGGTCATTTTGGCTTATTTTTGGTTTTTAACTTGACTTGGTTTCTCCTTTGATTGGCTTTTCCTTTAGGGTAGTTCCTCCCTTTGCTGACTTGTATTGCTGTTTTTCACTTTCTCCTCATGAAATATTTTGTTGAGAATGTTCTGCAGTGCAGGCTTTCTATTTGTAAATTCTTTTAACTTTTGTTTATCATGGAAAGTTTTTATTTCATCATCAATTCTGAAGGTTATTTTTGCTGGGTATAGGATTCTTGTTGGCATCCATTTTCTTTCAGAGCATGAAACATATCTTTCCAGGTCCTTCTTGCTTTTAGGGTCTGAGCTCAGAAATCTTCTGATATCCATATTGGTTTCCCCTTATATGTAATCTGACACTTTTCTTTCACAGCCTTTAAAATCCTATCTTTATTTTGTATGTGAGATATTTTCATTATAATGTGCCTTGGTGTGGATCTGTTGTAATTTTGTGCATTTCATGTTCTGTAAGCCTCTTATACTTGATTTTCCATTTCATTTTTCAGGTTTGGGAAATTTTCTGATATTATTTCATTGAACAGGTTGTTCATTCCTTTGGTTTGTTTCTCTAAGCCTTCTTTAATTCCAATAATTTTTAAATTTGGTCTTTTCATGATATCCCATAATTCTTGGAGATTTTGTTCATGATTTCTTACCATCTTCTCAGTTGGGTTAATTTTATTTTCAAGATTAAATATTTTGTCTTCAATGACTGAGATTCTGTCTTCCACAAGATCTATTTTGTTGGTGACTCTTTCTCTTGAGTTTTTAATCTGGTTTATTGTTTTTTTCATTTCAAGTATTTCTGTTCATTTATTTTCAGAATATCTATCTCTTTATTGAAGTGCTCTTTTGCTTCCTGCATTTGCTCTTTTAACTGTTTATTGGAGTGATCATGAATTGCCTACATTTGCTCTACTTATCTCATCTTTTGCTTCATGGATCATTTTAATTACATAGATTCTAAACACTTTTTGCTATCAAAATAGCATCTTGATTTGTTAGGGACATGCTCTTCTCCTGTTTTATCATATTGTTTCTGTATATTCCCCTTTAGCAGTGAAGACCTGAGGTAGTGCATCTTCCCCCCTGTAGGCTTATTGTGACCCTGCAGGTTTCCAGTACCTCTCCTTCGAGGGAGAGATCAATATTAGCAGTACCCAATACAAACAATATGCAACCCTAAACCAGATAGCCCCATAAAGACTTTAACAGTATTGTAATAAACAGGATGAGTTTGATTACTATCTATGGTGTAGCCAATAGGCTTGCAATGAGCTCTACATCTTCTAGTGGTGGACAAAGAGAATGGGGAGGGGTGTAGGAAGAAACTGTTAATGGGAAAAGAAGTGAGTAAATAGAGATACCTGATCAAGGGAAGAGTGAGAATGAAATCAAAAGAAGTTGGTCTTTAGCATGAGAAAAGAGAGAAAGAGATTCCAAGGAGATAGGTAAATAAAAGGAAAGTAGAGTGAGAAAAAAGAAGAAATAAAAAATATAAAATTTAAAAAATAACTGTTTCACAGTCATCCACCACTCAAATCACCCAGTCCTCAATATCTTAATAAGAGTGTGATACCTGTCAAAGGGCCTCCAGTCTCCTGCAGGTGTCTCAGCAAGGGAACCACCCATCCAATGATGGTGTCCACGCCCTCAGGGATAATTCAAAATGTCTGCACCAGCCTCTAAAGAAGCTGGGGAGCCACAGTTAGCAGGAGCCATTCAGCTGTGTTAGGTGTCCTTGAATTCTCATTAATACACAAAAAGTTATTTAAAATTCCTTAGCTCCTGTGTAATTTTCTCTTGATATGTGAAATATTTAGACCCTAAAAAATGTTTTCAGGGCTGGGTATATAGTTCAGGGTGTATTACTTGAGTAAAATGTATAAAGTCCTGTATTCCATCCCCATCACTTCAAAAAAAGAAAAGAAGAAAATGGAAGTTCAGTTAATAATCGATTAAATGAACTGTATTTTTAGTGTAATTGAAATAAAAGAAGGTTTCTGAAAAAGATTTAACAAAGATTCCATCTCCAAAGGAGGTTTGAAATATGACACACTTTTTCCCTATAAAAATAATCATAAAAATAATTTTATATTTAGATAAGCTTCCTGTCACCTTTAATGTTGTAGAATAGTCAATTATTGTATAAGTTTATACTTTATTTCCCCATCTATTTGCCAGTAATTTATGTTCCCAGAGAAAGACATTGACATAAAAAATCAAGGGATTTTTTTTTTTTTTTTTCAGATCAATTTGAAAAGAGAGTGATCAACCATGACTGATGTTTGAGAAGCTTTGGGATTTCGTGTGGTGATTTATAGAAGAGTGATGTGTGGCGATTGAATTGTCTTGATTCTTAGGCCAATTACAGTGTGTGTGTCTGAGAATGCTTGTTTATTTGCCAGTAGGTAGATGTGAACAGTTCTCTGCTTCCCTCTCCATTCTTTGTTGAAGCAAAGCAGCATAGCAAGGTGTAAAACTGTTCAGGGGTCTCATCCTCCCCTCCATAGATATTACTTTAGTGAAAACTGATTCTGGGATCATTATGAGCTCTGGATATTTTTCTTAACTCCTGCCCATGCCTAGAATCAGAAAGGGCAGAAGCACCACATGGAGTTCCATAAATATAATATTTCTTCAACCTGTATGTTTCTGTTGATTCTGGATGTTAATCTCACTTATTGGTGAGAAAATATTAGCAGTCTGAAATTTCTTAAATAATTGTTTATACATTTAAACAGTTTATATTCTTTAAGAGTAAATCAGTTGCCTTGCCTCTGTGCAATATTACCTATAGTTGTTAGAATGCCACAATTAATATAATTAATAGCAAACATGTGTTTGCTATGTATAGGCAATTTACATGGGTAATCTAATTTAATTTAATTACTACCTCAGTCCAATTTGATTAGGATTAAGTTACAGCTAGTAAACTGAAGAGTTTTTACATCATCCTAGGAACTCTGACTCCACAAGATGCTTTGCACCAGTGTCTCCTGGTGTTAGACCATAAAGGTAAGAGAGGACAGTGAGTATTTCAGAAAAGACAGTATTGGTCCTGATGCAGATCATGCCCCCTTCTCATCTCATTTTATGAGATGATGATGCTTTAAAAATTTAATAATTTTACATTATTTGACCATGGCATCTTATGGAATATTTCAGCTACATAAACATGGTATAAGGCATAATATGAAACAATTTAATATGAGTTTGTCCAAGATTTATTCTCAGAAGTATGCTGTGTCAGTTTGATAGATGAAAAAAATGGTTCAATACAAGGGAAATCTACACAGTTAAAATACACTCCTAAAATTTTCTATATTCATGGGGTCAAGCATAATGGTCACAATTACATACAAAATAACTTTCATAATTTAAAAATCATTGAAGGACCTTATAGACTATGACAATCTCCATCAAAAGTATCTCACTGGTGAAGTGCTTTTAACAAAATGTTGAGAGAGTCCTGGAGACACAAAGAACACCAATCTGAAAGATTCCTGGAACGGGCAGATCATCATTAGGTTTGGCAGGGTATGCACAGCAGGCAATCATGTTCAAAGCACAATCAAGGAGGAATGAATTGAGAGTAATCATTTGGCTGAATACATTTCAGTTCAGCCACTACTATTTTAATAACCTATTAGATAAAAAGATTTTTTTAAAGTCACTTCTTCTAGTTAGCTCATTATAACATATATAAATGTACATATATATATTCACATATACATATATCATACACTGATGTTATAAAGGGCAGGGAACTGGAATGGATACTGAATATGAAAGGAGGGAAATTCAATTATGTCATTTTTAAGTAACAACCAGAAATCTATTTTTAGCTGTATTATACATTTAATTTTTTAGCATACTTTTAAATTTCGTTAAACCAAATTCTTCAAACATAAGAAAACACGCTAACAAAATATATTTTCATACCTCACAATAAGAAAAAATGCTCAGAAAACATATACTTTTATAACTTATAAATCTTTACTGAGGAACTTTGTATTAGCATAAAGGCAGACATGTAAACAAATGGAACAGAATATATAGCCAAGAAATAAATCCACGCAACTACTGCCAATAGCTTCTCAACAAGAATGAGGAGATCACATTGTAAAGGTGGGTCTCTTCCACACGTGATGGTATACAACTGGGATGTCTACATGCAGAAAAATAAACTTGACAACAGGGGGAAATGGAGGAAGTGTTGGTAAACTATTCATCTGACAAAGGGTTAACATCCACAATATATAAAGAACTAAAGAAACTCATAGATAATTCATTGGGATCAAATGTTCTCTGTTATTTATGGAATCAAGAGCAAAATATGGAAAAGATGAGGGGTTCCCTGGAAGGATAAGGCAGACCAGTGGAATAAAGGAAGGAAATTGAGGGTGACAAGGGATAAGAAAAGGGAAGAACTATATAGTGAATTTTATGAAATTATGCTACATAAATACCTTTTGTGTATATCTATCAAGTACCACTTATGTATATCTATAAAGCACCAGCTTAAGAAAAACAATAAATGAATAGAAGGAAGATCAGTAGAGTAGAGAAAGGGGAACAGAGGGAAGAAGAAGGAGCGGGAAAAAAGGAAGGACTGTGGATTAAAATGGAACAACTCTTGGACTCTCAGCTGTGGACCTTCCTGGAGATGCTGAGATATAGGATGTATTTCCCTAGTTGCTATGATTTTCTTGCCAGATGGTGCTTGTTAGTCAGTTTAGAGGCCCAATTCTGCATGCTTGGAGGTTTTTGCATTTGCTGGCTGTTTCTGTTCGGCATGGGGTGTAGGGAGAACTCTAGATTGGAGTTAGTACTTCCTAGGAGTGATTTTTCCCTTGAGTCAGTACCACCCCACTCCCCTTGCCTGAGGTGAGGGGAAGAGGGTTTCAATAGACTTCCATTGGGAGCAATTCCTCTACAAGTTCCTTCTAGATGAATTACTGGGACTACCTATTTCAGAAGATTCACCTATGGTATTATTAATATCTGTAGGTGGGGAGAAATTGTATTGACTTAATTTCTTCTAGGGAGGCTGGCTAGATGTCAACTTTATAAAATGGTTGCTTTGCCAGGCATAGCTTTCTTCTCAAAATTTGGCTTAACTGTCTTTGCTACTCCTATCCTGTTTCAACTTGGTCTGCTCTCCTTTCAACTATTGTTAAGAAAGTAAGTTTATGGGATTTTTTTCCCTCTTTTTTTTTTTTGTTACCCCTCCTCCTTGATCCAACTTTGCATCTCAAAAAATATATAACAATGAGAAAAAAAAAGACCAAAGAAAATAGGACAGAAATTATAAAATATAAAAATAAACAAAAAAAATAAACAATAAACAAAAAATAAACAAAATTGTAAATAGATAAACTATCAAGACCCAGCGTTTCTTGTTGTTTCTTAAAGAAAAGCAAAATTGATAAACCTTGAGTTAGTCTCAGAAAATAACAATGAAGAGCAAGTAATGTCAGAAATAAAAAAGAAGACATTGAAACTAATGCCACAGGAATAAAAAGATGATGACCACTGTAGACATCGTAGTCTCCAAAATGGATAATCTGTAGGAAGTAGATAATTTCCTGAAAACATGTAAACTCCCACCACTGAATTATAAAGAAATAGAAAGTCCTAACAGATATATATGATGGTTAATTCAGTAATCAGGAACCTATCAAAAAAGAAAATCACAGAACTAAATGGTTTGATTAGTGAATTCCACCAAATATTTAAGGCATAAATAATTTAAGTCCTTCCTAAACTTCACAAAAAATTGAAGATTAAGAAATAATTATAAACTCATTTTGAGGCTAGCCTTACTCTGATACCACAGGAATACAGACATTTCACAAGAAAACTGCAGACCGGTAACCTCTGACTACAGATGCAAATATTCTCAAAAAAGTTTTAGCAAACCAAATCAAACAGTGTGAATAAAAGATTATACACCATACCCAGGTAGAACTTATCCCTAGAATATGAGGATGGTCCAATACATGAAAATAAATTAATGAGACATGTAATATTAATCAAATGAAAAATTAAACATATGATAACTGAATAGATGAATAAAAATTACAACCCAAATAGACTAACTCTTGATACATAAAAACATAGCAAGCAATATATTTAAGGAATCTTGACAGATAAATGTGATATTGAACTTCTCTAAAAGTAACCAGTAAAATTCTAGTAGTATGGTACCTTCCATAGTAAATATTTTCTGCAAGATTTAACTATTTCCTTTGATGTCAATTCTAGTTAACATTTCAAGGTAAATTATTTTTTTTTCTCTCTCTCTTTTTTGGTACTGGAAGTTTAACAAACCTAGGGGTACTTTACCACTGAATTATATCCCCAACCCTCTTTATTTTTTATGTCTACTCTTTTTTAACCTAAAGTATTTTTTCTTGACCAATACTGTCAACATTGAAATATGCTAATCACATGTTATATGCATTAATTTTAGATATTAAGATTCCATGAAGGATCACCACCTTCATTATACTGTTATGAGTTAGGCATGCACTTTGTGATGTTATCAGTGGATTAACCCATTTTATGGATTAATAATTTTAATGAACTGCTGGGTGGTAACTGTGGGCAGGTGGAATGTGATTGGAGGAATTAGGTCACTCAAATACTGGCCTTGGTACTGTGTCTGTCTGTGGTCCCTTCTTATATTTCTGTCTCTACTTCCCAATTGCTATGAGTTGAGCAGATTTCTTCAGCCATGCCCTTTCACCATGAGGTTTCTGAATGGCCAACCACAAACAGAGACATCTGAAACTGTGATCCAAAATAAACCTTTCCTTTTCTGCATTGTTCTTGTCTGACATTTTGGTTATACCAATGAAAAGTCAACTAATATATACACATAAGAAAATTGTGTTTGAGAGATTAAATAATTTAGTGTACAAATTTGCAAACACATGATTACCTGCTGTGGTTTGCTCAATGTAAGCTTATAACAACTATGTTACATGTTGTTCCAACAAATTTATTTCTACAAAAAAATAAGAAAATTAAAAGCTTTTAACAATAGATATTTTAAATTAGGGTTTTTTCAATATTCTTTTAAACTTCATTATTTAAAAAGTCATCCCTTATTGTTAAATAAATCTTATTGTTTAATAAATAAATGCTTATCTTTAATAATAAGTTTCATATAGTATTTAGAGTAACAAAGAATATTTCTATGACCATAAATAACCAGTAATAATAATACAACATTTGATATTTCTTTACTTTCCCCATCAGAGTGACCAATTTAAGCAGCTATGGAGCTGAAATGTGAGCCTGAGTTGAACTGACTTTAATGATTTCTAATAAAGAATGCTACAATAATAAGGAAATACAGTATTTTCAATAAGCTTCTATATTATTAATATAGAGACTTGTTTTTCCATTACGTGTATGGTTGGCTTATAAATTATTTTTGTGTGTGTTTGTATGTAAAATCAAGTAAGTTACTTCCCTTACTCTTCTAGTAACACAGTCTGTTAGCCCACTTGCAGAACAGGAAACACGTAAGAGGACTTTCATCTCAGTCCTCTCCCCTCCATGCCTTAGGAAAAAGTGTTGGACCACTTATTCCCAGGAAGCAGTTATGACACATGATCAGAGAAGCTCTTAAGTTCACATTCAGGAAAATAATGTTTGTTCCCCAAAGGAAGCATTGTCCTGTGGGAGGAAATTGTCTCAGTATTCTCGGCCCAAGGCAAGAACCTAAGGATTCATCAACTTGCCTATTTCCAGAACAGAATTCAAACTGAAGTTCATCAACCTGAAATTAACATGTCTAGTGCCAGTACACACCATGATCAAAAAAGAAAAGGAAAAAAAAAGGTACTGAGCATGTTCTTATGAAGCAGGAAGAATAATGGCCCCAGACTGGCATACCCTCGTTCTGACCTACACACCATTGACTGCATCAGGACAAGTGAGAACACTGCCACTTCTGTGCATA
The DNA here is from genome assembly GCF_902686445.1 of Sciurus carolinensis. Lineage (NCBI taxonomy): Eukaryota > Metazoa > Chordata > Mammalia > Rodentia > Sciuridae > Sciurus > Sciurus carolinensis. The sequence continues at coordinate 98,307,418 of NC_062224.1, forward strand.
GTATTATTCCTCGCTCTGTGCAGTCTTGTCTTTAATTTAAACATGTGGAAGTAACACATGGAAAACTGATATGAAACTTCAAAATGTGGAAAGAGGACTAAACACTTGATAGGAATTGAGGTCCAGATTGTGACTAGAAAAAAAAAATTAGAGAAATTGATGTTAAGATAATTGGAACATTGGCAATTAAAGGGTGAGTTCTCATTAACATTTTATAGTTAAATTCACACATAAATGCTCCAGATATTTTTTAAAAACTAAAACCAATATCAAAGTACATCTTGTTACTAAACAAGTCACATTTGTTTTGTCTCCAAGTAAAATCAATGTAATTTTATGCTACCATGCTACGTAACTGCAAGTATACAAACATGTCCCTCTCAATTTATACATCTTTTGTCTTATTCTGAATAAAGCTGGTATATGATCATAGAACTATATGCTTCACCTTTTTCAGTATAGTAAAACAAAAGAATGTTAATTAGAATGGTATCTTTGAGGACCAAACATAAGTCACTGTATGTGCCTTAATTCACTTTCTCATTTTTGTAGTGTTAAGAATTCCACAGTAAGAAATTCTCATGTACTCACAACCAAAAAGACACACTTTGTCTTCAAGGGATAAAAAGAGTTTTGTTCCCAGACTTACAATTTAATCAAGTGAGAAGGTGGTTAAAGGAGGCAGTAAAAATTTGAAACTATTTACAATGCCAATAATTTTGGAAATATCTGGATTTTGGGCTACTAGCATCAGAATTTGTTGAGGAACAACTTATGCATAAATTCAAAGTAACTCTTTGGTAAATTGTCTGATTTCAGTAGCATATGAATTTATGATACTTGATATTAACTCTTCAGTCAAAACTTATATTTTTTCAATCTTATTCATACTCCCTGTCAAATTAATTTAAAAAATCTGTCTTATTTGAAAATTGGTTTAGATTGTAATTGAATGATGTATAGAATACACTTTGACTAGACACAAGACATTTTTATTTTTTTAATGAGAATTCATGTTTGTTCAGGAAAATAAGGAACTCATAGACTATTGATAAGCAGATAACTGGAGCAGGTTTTCAAGTAAAATTTTGTCTATTTTTAGGTCTTTTGGGAGGTTACATATTTCAGTGGATATTTGATAATGTATGAGGTCTACCAAAGTGCTAGCAATTATTTTTGCTTCCTTGCTAGATATTTTTGTAATGAGTAAAAAAATCATACATCAAAACAATTTTTCCAGAATAACATAACTTATTCAACCAATGGTTTAGAAAGTGATGTGGTAAGGTGTTACCATGATGTACAACTATAAGGTACATAATGATTAGAGAATTGAAGAGTTAGAAGTCACATGCATAGTATAAGAAATTATTCATAGTTGATATACTATGATAACAGAAATTTGCATGATGTATTTGGAGTACTGATGTCATTAAAGTAGCAAATTTATACATATAGGCATAGTGCATAGTCAAACATCTTACATTTTACATCAAGTAAAGAAGTTAGAAGTAATTAAATAATCTAATTATTCCAATTAAGATGTTATTGATAATCCAACAGTGCAAATGAAGAGAAAAAAAAAAAAAAAACAAATCTAAAGAACAATCTAAACAAATCTAAAAACAAATCTAAAGATTTATATCCAAAAGATTTACATGATACAATATCAGTTCTTTTCATAGCTGAAAAAAATTAGATTTTGAATTCTAATTTTTATATAAATCAGAAAGAAACAAACATCAAAACTACTCAATTGAGAACAATCTATTGAAATTGTCAGATTTTTATGGTACTGGATTTAATTTACAATAAAACAGCTGGGAAAATTGAATTACCGTCTATTAATTTAGGTCATTTGTTTGTTTCAATCACCAAAATAGAATCTAGATAAATTAAGTCAGTGTAAAACCTGTCTTGATGTAGATGAACAGTATGATCAGACTGATGGAAAGACAATGTGCACACATTGTCAGGAATGCACTGCACACTATTTGAGTAAATCAAACAAGACATGTTTATCTAAAGGATAGAGAGAAGGAAGTTAGTTGATCAAGGGATCAGGAATAAATAGCTGAGTAATGAATAGGATTTTCTAGGACATATGGTTTTTCAGGTTTCAAAACTACTCACTCAGGGCAGGTGAGCAGCTGATGATTCTGCCTGGGTGAATCAGAGTCACATAAGTTCTTTGATACTCCTTACTCAAGTGAAGACTCACAGAAACAGTGGCAGAACAGTTCTACAATAAGGTTATTCTACATGGATGCTGAGACTCATCCTATTAATGTGTAGATCATATTCAGTGTGAATATAGTATTTAATGGGAAGATATTCTCACCAAATCTGACCAAGTATCTATATCTACCATCTATTCAAACTTTCAAAAAAGTAAGGCTGATATTAACTTCTTTATAGTTATAGGCATTTTCATAAATGTTATATGTGCATTATCTAATGAATAAAATATACATTACATTTAAGAAGCAGTCTAATTCTTGCTTTTCACCATTAGTCTTCCTGGGCAAATGCAGCCTAATTTAAATATTCTCTTGGATTTAGAGCAGTCAAAATAGAACAAGGGTCATTTATTAGTCAACACAGCCTAACTACTATAATATGCCCTTCTGGATGAACAGAAGAGAGTTGTTTTTCATTTGATTTTTGTTTCCTGGGTCACTCATCCCAGTGCAGTGCTCCTCAGGGCTCTCCTTTCTGTTCATCGTTTGGGAAGCCAGATTTTTCCTACCTACTGGTTCTTCTGTCTCATAAGGGCGTAAAGTCTGGCCAATGAACCAAAGCCCAGAGGGAGAGAGGAAAGAGGACTATGAAGTCAATTTTATCATGGCCATCCTCCACTGTCCCGTGCCTTTTGCCTGAATTCAGTCACAGAGAGTCACCTAACTTCAGGGAACTGACAAAAACAAGAGTTTGTTAATTTCACATGGAAAAGAAAGAACATCCAACTTGGTGAACACATGACATTGTTACTGCCACATTCAGCTCCCTAGACATTTCTGGAATTCATGTAAAGAGAATGTTCAAAGGATATAGTCTCTGTGTTTCAAAAGCAATGCATAAATATGAAAATATATACACACGCATATGAATAGAAAAACACAGGTGGTTAGTTAGTAGATATTGAAATGTGGGGTGACTTCTCAGTTTTCACAAAATCTTAAAGAAACAATCAATGCCAATGTTCTATGCTAAATAAAAAGTAAAATCATATAGCAAGAGTACAATTTAGATAATATTCATATGTAAAAATTACTTAAGGAAATATTCCTGCTAAATGTGGAAAGACATTAATGCTCTTTATAATCCTCTTTATAAATATAATCCATTATAAAAATTCTCAAAATAGTAAGATTAACATTAAACTTTTTAAAGTACTGAGCACTTTCATAAAGATTATATATATATATATATATATATATATATATTGTCTTACTTTATTTTACACCAAAATATCAGTGATTATTTTGTCCAGTTTACAGATGAGGATGTACATATTTGGAGAAGTTAAAGTAATTTGTCTAAGATTATATGTTCATGAGATCAGGTATACTCCAAATTATAGGGGAAAAAGAAAAAAAAAAACCCTTGAAGACAGCAATGAGAATAGAAGTGCTTGGAATAGATATACTAAGAATTTAATTTAGATTGTTCTAGCAGGTTAAGAAGCAAGAGATTAGGGAATCAATAAGGAAATACACATATACCTATTAACCCTTAAGCTTCTGTGTGTAAACTGTCATTCAAGTTTTATGTGCAAATCAGAGATATAAATACACAAGGGCATATATGTACTCTCTGTGGTTATGTAGAATTACAATCAACAGTAGATGCCAACATCCTAAAACCAAGAGACCTGCAGAATGGAGACTTCTAGCAAAGAAGAATTAAGGATGCCAGTGGAATCAACGTTGATCCTTTTGGTGGCTATTTATATGAAAACTTGACTAGCTCACATATCCAAATATTTGGTGAAAGAACAGTCTGAATGTTCTGTGTAGACTTTTTAAGATAACACTAACATTCAAATCTGCAGACTTTCAGGAAAATGAATCACTTTTCTTAATGTGAGTGATCCTCATCCAATTACCTTATGATATTAAGAGAAAAAGACCAAAAGTCCCACAAACTATAATTCTGTGTGTCAACTCTTCCCTGGGACTCCAGAGGGTTGGCCCTTTCTGCAGCTTTCAGTCTTCTAGTCCCCATACTTCATGAGCTGATTCCCTAACTAAATTTTTCTTTATGTTTGTATAAGTGTGTTGGTGTGTTCTATTTGTTGTGTTTCTGTGGTAAAGGATGACTAATACATGGGTCAACTAAGTTCCTAAGTTGGCTGGGTATGGCAAATGCAATTATAAGGGTCCTAAAAATGGACGGAGTAGAGTTAAAGGGAAGTGTGAGTCCAAGAGTAACATGAAATGGAATCAATCTACCCTTGCTGTATTTGGAAAGAAGAAAAGGAAAACACAGTCCAGGCATACATGTGCCCTCTAAAAGCTCGCAAAGGCAAGGAAACAGGTTTCCCATAAGGCTTGTTGGAAAACAATAAAATCCTGTTGACACCTTGATTTTAGCCCAGTGAGACTTGTGTTGAATTTACAGAATTAAAAGATAGCAAATTTGCTTTGTTATGCATGATGTTTGTAGTAATTCATTGCAGCAACAATAGAGAAAGAATACTTTACCTTATTCTTGTATAAATACAGAATGCAACTATATCAGAAATAACCTCACTTGTAATGTGTAAATGCCCTGACTTATAAAAGTTATTCTAAAGCTACCTGCTCTTTACTCGAAAACATTTGAATATTATCATTTATTTTGTTATAAATAATATAACCCTCTGTTCTTTTATATTCAAGACATATAGATAAAGCATATAGAATATTCTGTAACTGAAATCCAATAAATAAAGTTAGATAACTGTGAATTAATAACAGAAAATTTTATATATGATATCCTCATATTTAAATTTAATTCATTTAGAGTATTTGGCCATAATTCCCACTATGTTCATAGACGTTAAATATATAGCTACTGAAAGAACTATTGGAAATATTGATAAATACAAAATTTTGTTAATACCAATAAATGTAAAATAATATTTACATTATACCTCCTCTAATTTTTGAATTGTTATAAGGGAATTACAATGAGATATGCATTGACTTTTTCATTGTTTTGTCCCTATTCATTTACTGCTCCCAATAGGACTCTACAGAAAGAATATGGCCAGAAAGAATATGGTTTTAAGATTCATTCGGTCAAGGGGTATGATAGTCTTACATTTTGTACTCTAGTAGGTGCCAGTAATTATATTATAGACTATTCATTCCTGTACATGAGTAATATTAAATTGCTGATCTGATATATTTACATTGTAGTTAGGTAATTACAAAACCCTTAGTCAGTGACAATGGACTGGGAGGAAAGAACATAAAGAAGCTATTATCTGTTTTTAAGTATGCAAAGAAACCATCCCTGGTATATTAATTATAAAGATCACTTCAATTTCAGAGACCTCCTATCCTTCAAGATCTGTGTGGTTAGCAAAAAGAGCTTAACTAAATATCAAAAATTTAAATCTATCTAGCAATTTCTATACTTCAAATTATACAGTCCATGTTGGACAGCAGAATTTTATATTTGTAAATGAATACATATTTTCTTATGTGTTCATTCAAATGATTTTATAGTTTATAGTATGTTAAATGAAAATTGAGGCAAAATATTAAGTGGGAGGGATGATTTAAATTGTCTTATGGATATTAGTATCTTACAAAATGATAGTTTGAATAATAAAAAATGATATGCAGTAAGAAAAGTATATTTACTATTATACCACAGGCATTGAGAATTGTAAACTAGGTCTTTCTTGACTCCTGCCCTCCAAGCAAGGCACTTCACCTAGAGCTAGACATACAGTATGACACTTGATTCTTTCACCCCATCAAATAAGTACCACAATCACCCTCATTTTTAAGACTTAGGGGGTCTCAGTAACTTTTCCAACTCACATTGAAATATAATTAAGGTTTGAATCCCAGTTTTTCTGGCATGAAATTCTGTGTTGTTAGGCATATATTTCATTTAGCAGACATTGAACCTGTGGTAATTTGGGGGAAATGTATTCCAGGAAGAGGAAAAAGGTTTTTTAAAAGGCTCAGCTGTAAGAGATAGCATGCCGTGATGTACACTTGGACATAAGAGAATAAATCAGAGAAATGAAAAGAGATGAAGCTGGAGATATAACTAGGGGTCAGCTAATGAACTCTTTTAATGAACATGGACTATATCCAAAAAATCTAAACTGAGAGTTGAAAAAAGATTTATTTTAAAAGCTCACCCTACTTTAATGCAGAATAAATTGGAAAGGCAAAAGCCTACAGGCAGAGGAGTCATTATAAATAAAGTGTGTCATAATGGAGTGGTCCAGTTGGGAGATATTGGTGGTCTAATCTGTGATAGTCACACTGGAGTAGGGGAAGTGAAAAGAATAGAGAAACAAAAACAGTAGGAAGATAGTTCTAGCTTATTGAAGATAGAGAATATTTAAAAAGATAAGACCAAGGAAAGGGAAGTATGATATGATTTATAAAGGAAAGATAATAGGCACAGTAAAATAGAGCTTTTGGAGGAAAAGATGAGATGAGGTTAGAATGCACCAAATTTGAGATGCCTTTGTGAAATCCAAATGGAGAAGAAATTTTGAGAGTGAATATAAATCCTTCCCCTCAGAAGAGGGATATAAATATATACTTAAGCTATGTTTGGACAAATGAAAGAATAAATGAAACAGGAGAGTAGATGACATGACTCATATTAAATAAGAAGAGTGAGGAGGAAAATAATCCTATGTTGGGGGAGGATGACCAAGAAAATATAAGTGACTTGGGACAGACAAGACAAGGAGGAGTAACTGGAATTGAAATTAACTAGCTACTTGTGTCATTTGTGGCAACAGGAATGAAACCGGAGGATCTTATGTGAAATGAAATAAATCAGGTACAGAGAGACAAGTCTCATATGTAGAATTTACAAAGTTGATTTCATATTAGTCAGCTGTAGAATGGTGGCTCACAGATTCTGAGAGGGTGGAGGGAATGATATGACGGGAAGAGGTTGAGATGGGTACCAGGTTATAGTTAGGTAGCAGCAGGAAATTCTGGTCCTCTACTGCAGAGTAGTAGATGACAGATAATGATAAAGCACCATATGCTTTAAAAAGCTAGAAGAAAAAAAAATGTTAGTGTTTCCAGAACAAAGAAATGTTTGAGGAGAGAGAGATTTTTACCCTGATTTAAATATTACGCAATGCGTATATGTAAGAAACCATCATGTGACCATATACATACATATATTTTAAAATATTTTTATGTATCAGTTAAAATAAAATTAATTTAAAGCTTTTTTAAAAGGACAAAATCCAGATGATGGTAGAGTTATAAAAGTGAGGACTTTGGAAATTTGTTCAAATACATCTTAATATTAAAAATATTCAACTTTTGGATTTAATAATACAGAGGTATCAGTGACAGCAGTAGAGATGTATAGAGAAAAAACAGGGTGTAGCAAGATCAAAAATATAAGACTAGATTGTATTTTAGGCATTCAGTATGATTGTCACCTCTTGCCCTAGGAAAAAAAATCTCTGCAATTTTTATTTCTGCATCAACAGCATATGTAAAAATATAGAGTAGTTATAGGGGTCATTTTGAATAAATAACTCATTGATTATCTGTTCACTAAAACCACATTATCCTATGCAGAGAATTTATGAAGTTAATCTCCAAGACCAAATATTTGATACAAAATTCATTCCCAAAAGCCCCCAAATCAAAATAATATATTTAGGAATTGTAGAGCTTTCAGAAAGGCTAAAAATAATTTGTTTTCTTTAGTAAGTACCAAGTACAAGTTTGGATATTCCACAAGTTTTATTTCATATTGAGATGTTTTCTTTTCTGCGAGGGCTTTTTTCTGTTTGCTTATTGTTTCTTGTTAGCCAAAGTGGCATCTAGAAGGAAAGTTTAACATCTTAGCAGCTTTTGGAACTAGCTGAAATCTTACAGAAAAATGTCAAGACAGGAGGTTGCATTATGATTTGGTTAATAAGGTATCTAGAATATATATGAAATACTACCACAAATTTAAATATTTATGAAGTTTTCTTTTTTAAACTTAATTACCACATGATTTCCAGTGAAGCTCATCGAAAAGTGAGAGGTTTTGTTATAAAAGTTTTAACATATTTCCAGTCATGACTTGCAAACATTTTACAATTGCATTCGTATTTTCTCTAAAAACTGACATATCTCTGAGAATGTACTGATAGTGACAGGACAGGGTTATAAATATATTTATGAGAAAATTATTATTTAACTATATATGATATTGTACCAGGAATACTCTATGGGCATTCATATCAACTTCTGCAACATTTTCAAGGACATCCTGATGCATAAAAAGTATCACAAAGAGGTGGTATAACTCTATGGAAACTGGTTTGGAAAGAATTTGTTTTGAGAATTAGTAAGAACTTGGTATTTTATGAGATAGCATGTCCATAAACTGTTTGCATTTTGTCAAACATTGCCTTCCTGAACATGCTTTTCAAAATGTACTGTTTATTGGGGAAAAAAAATCTGGATGTTAAAATAACACAGTATGATATCTACATCTTTAGATTATTTTGTAGTATTTTTAATGATTAAATAATAATTTGATGGATGATGTTTATTCCGCCTGTGTTTTTTTTTTTTTTTCAGGTGTTTTCAAAAGTAAAACTACCATTTGGTTTAGCCTAGCTTTCTTTTATTTCCTTTTGCCATTCATGCAATAGGTTCTGTTTAGACCCTAAGGACGATTTATTTCACTGGATAGCACATTCTCTAGTATCTATCTAGCTTTGATATTGTCATTTTTACTAAATCCTTAAGAATTACATTCACAAAGACATTAAATATTTTTCTGATCATTTAGAAAAATGTCAATATTTTAGTAAAGTAATTGCACCTTTGTGGGAGGATGAGTTCTGCAGGCATTCTATTCCAAACCCATACTGACTTTTAATCACTCTCAGCACTCTGATATATTCCTTCTGAAAGAATCAAATTTCAGTTGACTACATGATATTTTATTACTTGGTGAGACAAGAAGGAACATTTTTAAGGTCTTCTATGGTAAAGCTTATTGAAAATGCTCTTTTAGTATCTATAGTTGCCCCAATTATTCATTTCCTACCAGTCATCTCATCTTTCCATTTCATTGTAAATAACCTCATGCATTCCCTAATGCAATTGACTTGTTACTTTAGACACATGTACCCAATTGTATGTACACTGGGATTTTGTGGAAGACATCTTTGCAAACATCTACTCTGGTAAATTGTACTGTGCAATGATTGAGACTAGAATAAATATTACACTGGTACCTGTAGCTTAGGTCCTGGACTTGAAGGGAGCCATGACATCTTTTACCTACTTTTCAATTTTGTTTTCAATGTCTTCTAAATAAAGCAAGAGTCAGACTATCTCCTTCCAAACATAAGGCAAGTTACAGCACTACTAACCACACCAAAAATCTCAGTTCAGAGACTAATGGTAAGCGAAAAAGTAAAATAACTGGGAAGTTTTAAAACTACCGTGACCCAAAGGCCAAGATAGGAATGGTAAGTGATAGTTCTGGGGAGAATATTGACACATATGTTAAAGGGGACATATTCATTCTCATCAGACATAAAAAGAGTTCTCATTTTACCCTTTCAACAAGAGAAAAACAGAACAGATGGAAAGACAACTTTTCTTTGATCTACCTATAGTTAAAGTCAGATAGGTATCTGAGAGACCAAGCAGCAATGTAGCCAGATTCATATGAGAGAAACTCTGGAATTATGAGGCTAAGTATTTAAAATACTGGAATTAATATATTTATAATTCTTATGAAAAAAGTTAACGACATGAAAAAAGAGATGTGCAGGACAGGAAGAATCTCACAGAAGTATAAAAGTCAAAAACACATTTATGGAAGTGAAGAATTTCATTGATAGGAAAATCTAAGCTGGAAAGAGCAGAGGAAAGAATGAGTAAGGTTGAGAAGTCAGTGATAGAAACTTTGCTAACTGTGAAGCAGAGAAAAAAAATAAGAAAGGGAAAAAAAATCCAAGAACTATGGAATAATTATAAGAATTATAACATATGGATAATGAAAACTTTGGGAAGAGAAGTAAAAGAGGAAAAAACAGAAGAAATATTTTAAGCACTAATGGCTCAGAATTTTCCAAAAGTAATTATAGACAACAAAGGTAGAGAATACCATTCAGAATAAATACCAAGATATCTATATCTCGGCTTATTTAAACTACAAAAATCAGAAAAAAGTTTTAATGTAATCATTGGGGAAAATCATCTTTTCTACAAGAGAAACAGGATAAAAATTATATCAGACTTTTCTTTAGAATCCATGCAAGCAAAGACAGGTAGAGTGAAATCTTTAAGTGTTAGAATAGTCGAAAATAGTCATTCACATGTATAATCTCTATTAGTTGGAAGCCCAAGGTAGAAGAGCCATAAATTTAAGGCACACTTGTGCAACTTTGAAAAACCCTATCTCAGAGTGAAAAATGAAATGGTTTGTAGATATAGCTCAATAGTAGAGTGCTGTGCTAGTCTGGGTTCTCTAGAGGACAGAGCCAGCAGAAGCTGAATAGTTCCACATCTACACACTGGAGAACCAAAGAAACCAGTAGCTAATCAGTTCAAGAAGCTGACATCTTGCCCAGCCAGTTCAAGACTGAAGGTTTGGAAACTCCCTAGAAAATCCTTGTTCAGTTGAAAGAGTGAGGGAGCTAGCATCCACCCATGTCCTCCAATGCTGACAATGGCTATCCTCATATATGCTCAAGAATGATGGAGTTAGCATTCACCAGGCTTCCTTCTTCCTCTCCGTTTTGTTTCAACGGGGCACATAGCCTATTGGACAGTGCTGTCCACCTTATGGGTAAGTCTCCCCCCTCAGTCTGTTGTCCTATGTGCCAATCGTCTCTGGAATACATTCATCAATATACCGAGAAGTTTCCTAATACTAAGCAACTATAGATCCAATCAAGATGACAATCCAGATTAACCATAACATATCATGTGTGCCCCTGGGTTCAATCCCCAGTACCACAAAATAAACAAACAAATAAAGTGTTTAAGGAAAAAGTTCACCAACACAGAGTTCCATATTGGGTAACATCTTTCAAAAATGCAAAAGCAAGACTTCTACTGTCAGGTCAGGGCTTGGGAAAATTATTAGTCCTATCCATACAACAAGAACAAATTTTAACAAATTTGAAATCAACAGTTCTTTTACCAATACTTCCAAAAATTGAAGGATTAGGTAGATATAGAGCATTGCAGCTTATCAGAACAGAAACCTATTAAAAGAAACCATTGTTGTTTAAATCATGACAGGGTTTCCATTTTTAAAAAAAAATGCCAGGCATATTAAAATACCAAAAAAAAAAAAAAATCAGAAAAAGAAAAAGAAAAGCTAAAACAAAACACAGTTGAAAAGCAGAACAAGCATCAAAAACACATTCAACTTTATCAGAGACAATAAGAGATAAGTTCTAAAGAAAAAATGAAATCAGTAGAATATGGAATATCTTCAAAATGAAAATAAAAAGAAACAATATCTAATCTGTGTAAATAAACATAGAGTTAAAGTTGTGAAAAGCTAAATCAATCATAAGACTCTGCAATTATTCAATATCTTATTTGACATCTATAATCAATGGATGATTTTTCTAGCAAAATATGAACACTTTACGAAAGGTAGATATTTGAGTAAACCAAAAACAATATTGCAAAGATAATTAAATACCTACCACTAAACAAGCCAATAAGGCCCATAGGTGAGGGACCATTTTGAATGTAGAGTCCAAGAGCATTTGCACAAATATTAACTCTGGTAAAAGAGGAACTGTTGACACTCAGTAAATTTTGTCAGTAAATTAGCACAAAACTAAAGCATACACAAGATCAAATGAAAACAAATTCAGACCAAGATACAAAGATTTTTTTTTTTTAGAAAAAGCTACTGAAATATGGAAAATGGTTTAATCTCAGGATCTGCAAGCAACTTAAAATTAAACCTAAAAATCCTTTTTTGTGAATGAAGGTGTGTTTAAGAATCAAAACTTTTCAGAGAATCATGGCAAGATACCACGTTGAGCAAACAGCATGATTGAGATGATTTACCAAGAAATGTGTTTCTGGGGTCAGGATGACCTATGAAGGAAGAGGTTTGCTTGGATAAATTTAGAAATAAGCCAAAGTTCAGGTTCATGTGAAGAGGATGAAATTTGGACTAAAGTTTGTTCCAAGTTAGTGAGTGATGGGAAAATTGTATTTGGTCAATCCACTTTCTTGTTTGAGACAAGAGTTTGTCTTTAAACATGATTGGAGATAGAGAAAGAGTCATTGTGACATTGAAATTGTGTCTGAGTCAGTTTTCAGGTGCAGGCTGGATTCCACGTTCTTGGTGGACATGAAAGATAATCTGTAGTACCTGTTGAGTATGTGCTCAGACTGATATAGAGCAGGTACTTGAAAAGAAAGGTGAATGAGAATGTGATAAAAATAACATTACCAAGGTTGCATATGATAGAACAGATATCTGAGGTAATAAGAAGGAAGCCAATATGGAGTGTTTTCAAAAATTGTGCCCAAAGCCTTTCTAGCTGGCAGACTGAGAATAATGTGGCAGTTTTACTAAATTTCCTGTTTTCTGTCTGAATATTTTTGGCTATTCACATCAATCAGAGAAGTTTCATGGAACACGTATATAGCCATCATTTCTGATCACTGTGCTAGTGCTCTCTCGGAAGCACTCAAATGACCTGCGATTGTATAGGACCAGACTCTGCAGCTGATGCAGTTCTCTGGCAGTGATGTTCATGGTTTGGGTAAGGTTGTCCAAAGTCCTGATGATTCCTTGGAGCACAACATGGATAATGCTGGAGTTCTAGTACACGTGGCAACAGCTCCAGAAATAATGCAGTTACTGCAATAATGAAATAATCTAAGAGTTTTATCAAAATTTTTAGCCTCTTTTTCTAAGTCAGATTGAAAATTTTGTGCAAAACCAAAGTTACAACCACCTTCTATGACTGGGATTTTGCACTAAAGCTATAACACATTTTCATAGATTCCCAGATCATCTACTACCTAGAAAACTCAAAATCAAAGTAATAGAGTAGTTAAGGTGAAAAAATTAAAATTAGCACACAAATAGCAATAAGTACAGTTGTTACAAATAAAATAAGTCTCACTAAGAATTTCCAGGCTTCATAGAAATAATTTACATTTATATTTGGAGTCTATATAGACCCTTTTGATAGAAAGATTGTCCAGTTTCATTGAGAAGATAAAAGTTTTTTGGGTTTTTGCCTCCAGGAAAACAGTATCAAGCAGAGAAGGGAATATTTTATTTACGATTATTTGTCTATTAGAGCACATAACAAGTTAAATTATATGAATCATTTTCTTCTGTAGTAAAAATGTAGGTAATTTTACTGGTGAGAGAGTGTTTGTTATTGTAAATAGAGAGGCCCATGAAGGCACTCTTGGTAATATTAGGGTAGATCCACAATAGTCCTTTTTATAACATTAAATTTGAAGGAAGTTTCTATTGAAGTCAAGATATAAAATCTAAAGGGTGCCTGAATAATAACATGGTTGTCCTTATCCTGAAAAATACAAGAATTTGAGGGAATCTGTAGGTTTCCAAAGGAAAGAAAATATAACCTCTCTTCCTGCATTAGAAATAGAGCAGGGAATGTAGTTCAGTGGTAGAGTGCTTGTCTAGAATGTGTGAAGCCCTGGGTTCAAACCCCAGCAAAAATAAAAATTATAAATAGGGCTGTGAAATGGTGCTATGAAGTGAGTGAGTGAACGCTATAAATTCTGAGGTCTTTTAAGGAATGGTGGGATTATTCATAGGAGACCAACTTGTGTGAAGCGGGGAGGGGATAACAGAAAGTGAGGCCCATTCTTGGAAAGCTGCAGTGGAACAGCAAAGAAGATCAACAAACATGGTGAGGATAGGAAACAAAAAAAAACTCCTTGGGCAATCTTTTTTTTTTTTTTTTTTCTGGAAGGAAAATGACCCAATTCCTATTGTCATCTGCTGACTCAAAATTCTTGGAAAACTCTACCACGTGGTGCCTTTTGCTTCACAGCTTAAGGTGTCCAAGTGGGGCTGCCACTCAGAGAAGCTTTTGTATGCTTATAATTATGAGCCATGCACAAAGTTGGACCTGGTGGAGTTCTTCCTCCATGGCAGACAGAAGAAGGATGATATGAGAACACTTTAGACAGAATTAAAGCTCAGTTTTTTGGAGATGACCCTCCCAGAGAACTTCATGCCCAATTTCTAGGTTGTAGAGTCACTTAAAAAGAGGAAAACAGCCCCAAGAAGTTCACAATAAATGTATACATGATTAACACATCCATTTGTTATTTTAGAATATCTTCAAAACTCTAGGAAAGATAAAGAATTTTCATCCGTGTTGTTATTATTTTATGTGGGGACCAAAGGAATGAAATCTTTGCTTGATGGGAAATTCAGGTCTTTCGTCATTTTAGCAATCTTTAATTTTATTAGTACATTAACTCTTTAATTCCAGGTAATCAAGGATAATTTTATCTCTTGATGTCTTATATCCCTTCAGAGCCAAGGTGTTTAATAAATTTGGGTGTCTTACAAACATTAGTGAATATTATAGCACAGGAAAGAAGTGAAGTTATGTACATGTTGAGTAAAGGTTGTATTGCACAAGAAGACCAGATTGCTTATATTTAATATTCCCACAAAGTAGGTAAAGTCTTCTGTAAATTCCTGGTGCATGACTATCAAAGTACATAGTTCATTTTTCCTGTGTAAAGGAGAATAGATACTAGAAGCTAGAGTGAAGGTGAGGGTAAAGAATTCAGAGCAGAAGTCAAAAATAACAAAATGAGTGACACTGAAGCAATGGGAGTAAGGACAGTTTTGAAGTTGGGGAAACAAAAGAATCTTAAGTTTTACAATTGTATTTATGAATTTTAAATATTGGACCAATTGTAATCCTGTTTCCCTATCCTCATTCTCACCCCCCAGGTATAAAGTATATTTTACAGAGGCAGGAAGCTGGAATAAAGAGCTCCTTCTCAAGGAGACCTTGGATAATAGGTTAATAATAATAGTAATAATTACCTCAGGTTTTAAAGGGTACTGAAAGAGGTTAGTAAGAGATGCAGGATGACCTAAATCCACATTCAAGAACTATTTCCCATAGCCCAAACTGAATAGGAAATATGTTGAACATGTTAGAAATGGCTATTGTCAAGGGCTTGGGGAGGTGGAAGAGCGGGAGGAAAACAGGTGGTCTCTGACCTTACAGAGGACAAAGGTAAGAATACAATACATTTACCCTTAAGTTCCCATCACTATTTACATTTACAATTGAAGTCTTCATTATACTAGTTATATTCCTTTTTTCATCATTACTATGATGCGTCCACAAGCAATTTTTGAGCTACCCATACATATTTATAAACTGGTTCTGATGTAAGATAAAAACAACAACAAAGTGAAAAAGAGGAAATGGTCAAAACAATACTTGAGGAATGTATACACATGTATATGATTGTAGACATTATATATAATTCTAACTCTAGAGATTTCTACACACAAAACCTAATGTGTTTTAGATGTGCTGTATGTGAAAACAATGATTTAGTTCCTCTTTATTTTAACTCTGGAAATGATGAATTGCCTCAGGATTACTTTGTAAACTATGAGAATGCACCGGTTGTCGGTGGACTCTACTTGTTAAATTCTGCTTGTTGGACATGCTTTGCAAATCTCTAGTATTTGAGTGATGTAACATTTACCAAAGTCTCATCCTGTTTAAGCATTTTAGCAGTGAAAAAGATCATGAATGCCAGTACTTTAACCCTTAATCAAATTTGCTTCAATTGTTAAATGTTAAAGTAAAGAACAAATCACTTACATTAGAGATGGTAAATATGTCCATGTTTAGACTTCATTGAATAATCAATGATGTCCTTGCTCCTGCTTGGTGGGTTTACTTCCTGTGTTTTATTGATAAACTCTGCTGACAGAGCAATGCTTTTTTCCATTTTGGGTTATTTTAAATTATATTCTAGGTCCTAACACAATTCTTAGTAGCTGGAAACACTTCATAGTCATTTTTAAAGGGATAAAAGTTAACCAACATGTTGTTCACAGCTTATTGTGTAGTGTCCACTCTTGGTGCCCTGTTTCGTTTTTGTATTTTACAGTTGCTCTATCATTGTTCTCTTGGTTTCTCATAAAAGCCTTCTGCAAGTCATTCGTAGGTTTTCCTGAAGTAGCATCTAACTCAACTCAACGTATTGAAAGCTAAATTCTGCTTTTATCCTCTCTTCTCTATCTTGAGGAAACCACAATTTCCCATTCATGAATCCACCTGCCCTTTGGTAATCATTACTATTCTAGTAATTATAAGCATCAACTGACTCTTGAATCCCATTTTGACTGAGCATGTGAGAGACACACTCAGAAAACATGGTACCTTCTTTTCGTGTTGACTGAGTACCAGATACTATACCAAATAATTTCTAAGCATCATTTTCCATTATCCCCTATCGCTCAAGTAATTTGGGGCACTGATTGTTAAGTGTATTCAAGTCCCTTATAACTAGTAAGTGGCAAAGGTGTAGTTAGAACTTGGGTCAGTTTAATTTTGAATCTTGTTCAAACTTTAAAATCCCTTGATAAGAATGATTTGATTGTCTTTAAATTTAACCAAGACTTCCCACACTACAATCGTTTTCCACAGTATAAGATTTTACCACTATTTTAATCTTTCTAAAAGGTAAATATAATTTTATATTCTTTATCAAATATATTCAAAGAAAGTTCTTTGTAAGGAATGTTAGTCCAAGCTGTTTTTCAAAGTTCATTTTGGCTTATCCTGAATAGCCCCAATTTTTCTTTACTTAAAATCTATACTTCAGGCAACCTAGTCTTCTTTTAATTCCTCAAAAACACAAAGGACCTTTTAAAAACTGCTTTTATCAAATCTTCTTGCTTTGCCTGAAATTGTGTCACTCCTAACTACAGAAGAAAAACCCCTTCCATGTTATTATCAGACAATACTATTTGAATTTAGTTATGTCAAAAAGTTGTAACTTGATGATAGTATTTCTAGTATGGCAATTTGATATGTACATACATTCATTATGTTATTATTTTGAGAGTTGAATATTATAATTCTTGAGAGCTGCAGAACATACTCTTTATTTCTAATAATCAATGTATTTGTAATGGCATTTGCCAAAATAAGCTATTAAATGTAGTCCGATTCAACACCTGTTCATTTACTGACATATAGAAAATGAATCATTTCTTACTATTACAAAAAATATTAGATACTTTCAAAATAACATACAGAGAAATGAAACAGGCTACTGTATTAGTAAAAATCCATTTCTAAAGCATATGTTATGTTGAAGTATTAATATTTGAAATAAAAACATTAATTTTGATTACTGTCATTTTTGCAAATATCAGGCAGAATATTTTTTCTTGTTTAACCATGTTTGAATCCTAAAATAATCACACTAAATTCTGTATATTTTTATTGGTTATTATTAGTTATACATGACAGTAGAATCCATTTTGATAAAATTATACAAGCATAGAATATGTATTATTTTAATTAGGACCCCACTCTTGTGGATGTACATGATGGTGGGATTCACTGTGGTGTATTTATATGTGAATATAAGAAAATTATGTCAGATTCATTTCACTGTCTCATCTTTTCTTATTCCCTGCTCCCTTCCCTTTATTCCCCTTTCCTAATCTACTTGAGGCAGAATATTTAAAGGAAAAAACCCTCAATACCAGATCTCATTTTGCATTTTGTATTTTATACATTTATTTGACGCTAACAAAAACAAAAATAAATAAAATGTGATAATATTGTGTTCTACCTCTTCTACTTGCCCATCTCTCCCACCTCCTTACTTCAAAGATAAACCATCAAGCAGCAAGATAACTTCACTGCTCACTTGAAGAAATACTTGCAGATTAATTTTTCAAAGGCAGTAACAAACAGGTCAATTATCAAACAGCAGTTTGCTCAAGGTTCACATTAAGATCCTCATTTCACTCAGTTCAACAGAAATAATAGCTCTAGTAACACAACCACATGCCAAATATCAAATTCCAAGTAATTCTCCACCTTGAGAGATCCAGCTTAAGCTTCTTGGCTAGACCACATAGTCCTATACCTCTTCTACCTTTGTCTTTCGCTTCTGAGATGAGGCTAGAAATGCAACGGGCACTTTCTCTCAGACTTCAGTGAATTTAGTTTGTTCTACCAATAGTTTGTGGTTATTTTGGGGAGATCAAGAGCACAAAATAATTATGAATCAATCAATTAAGCAATCACGATGTTTAAAAATTTAGCTAATTTAATTTCACCAAGATGTTTTTCACAGAAGAAAATAGCCATACTTTTAATAACTTTTCTGAGAAACTACACTAACATTTCTCAAATAAATTATTCCCTTGTAACTTTTAATTTTAATTAATAGTTAATGTATAGTCTCACTGATCTTATTTTTTCCTCACAGGACATTTTCTCCTATTCTCATTGCTTTAATGAATCAAACTTATATTTCTTCTCCTATGAAATAATAAAAATATTTTAGCCACACTGTGTTTTATATTGTCAAAAAATGGCAAATCATGATATGTCTCTAATATTGAGTCTCATATACTGAAACCTATTCTTTCATTTCATATTTTTGTCCTTTCACAATTATATAACATGTTTCAGAAGCAAACTCATTTATTTTTAATCAAAATAAAATATCAGATTGAAATCCTTCTCTCTCTGGGTGCACTATGACTTCCAAATTTTTAGATATGAAGAACCAACTTAAAATTGAAGTAATCAGTATATTTACATGGTTTATGGTAATTGGAAATACCCCTTCCATTTCCCTCAGGCTTAATTAGGAAAAACATCAAGAAGTTTAGAGACTTTAATTAGCCAGTTATTCAGCATGTATTTTTTTCATAATTAAACAGTTCTGAAGCTACCACTCTCTTCAGAACTGTAATGAGGAAATAAATTACCTTTTAGAAATTGACCAAATTTAATAAGCAATTTCAATGAAAACTAGATTTATCTTGACTCTAATAGTCAATGGGTATGACCACCTCATCAATTCAGATTTATGGCACTCAGAGCTTACCTAAATTGAACATAAACTACTTTAGCTGTAATATAATAATGAATTCTAACCTTCCAATTTGAAAATCAGTTGAAATTAAGTAAATATATTGAATTAGTTAACACATTACAAATATTTTTTTTATTAAAATAATATAATGCAATGTTTCTAGGAACTTTTGACTATCTAGCTTTATATGACTAAACATAAATTTAAAATAAAGTAAGCAGCAGGCACGGTGGTGCATATCTATATTCCCAGCAACTTGGGAGGCTGAGACAGGAAGATGGAAAGTTCAAAGCCAGCCTCAGCAATGGTGAGGCACTAAGCAACTCAGTAAGACCCTGTCTCTAAATAAAATACAAAACAGAACTGCGGATGTTGCTCAGTAATTGGGTGCCCCTAAGTTCAATCTCCGGTACCCTCACCAGATTAAAAAAAAAAAAAAAAAAACAAATACATAAACAAATGAATAAAGTAAGCACTAGTAATTAACTACTCTTCATCATTTTGGAGAAGAAAACTAGTGGTATACAATAAAATGTAGAAGTTTAGTAACCTCAAGTTAAATGAAAATGTAACCATTATCTGATTTATCATATTCTATTGTTTTAAAACAAACTCTGAGAATTTCAGTAGCATGATTTACTCATTAATGTGTCTACAATTGTTTTAGTTTTTTCATCGCTATAACCAAAAGACCTGATGAGAACAATTTTAGAGGAGGAAAAGTTTATTTCGGAATCCAAGGTTTCAGAGGTCTCAGTATATAGAAAACTGGCTTCATTGTCCTGGGCCCAAGTGTGGCACAACATCATGGCGGAAGAGCATGGTGGAGGAAAGTGGCTCAGGGGCCTCAGGAAAAAATAAAGGCAATTTCTCTCATCAGAGTCAAACATGTCCCCCAAAGGCACGCCCCTCCAATGACACACCCCCTCCAGTCACACCCCATCTGCTTATAATTACCACCCAGTTAATCCCTATCAGGGTATTAATGCACTGATTAGGTTAGAACTCTCATAATCCAATTATTTCACTGCTAAAATTTCTTGCATTGTTTTACTCATGAGCTTTTGAGGGATATCTAATATCTAAACCATAACAAATATCAATAATAATTATTTTTCAAGTGTAAAACCCAAAAATGATACTTAATTTATACAATAGTCTAATACTTTTACAAGCACTTTTGCATATTCATATACAAGTCTTAAAGGCTAATTATGAAGAAAATCAAATATTGAATTAAAGTCTTTCTTTAAAAGTGTTACAAATTAAATGTGTTATAATTAGAAGTATTATCCATTATATCAAAATGAAAGATATTTTTTTCAGTTAGTGATACTAAAATAATTTAATGTGATAAAATAGTTTAAAATACCAATACACGTGTTTAAAATATATGAAATCTGATGATAGCCAAATAAATTCTTTGTGGGGAGGGCTGCTCTCACAAAGTTAGAAGACTCCAAAATTTTCTTCTAAATCTTGGGAAAACATATTATATCTTAATTTAAATACAAAACTATTTAGAATTTAGATACCTATTAAATTTGAACATCTTTTACTTTAAGTCAAGTGCAAGTTCTTTATAAAATAGCTTATATCTGAGTATTTTTGCTCCATTTTAGAAATATTAAATGTTCCTTTAATATTCAATAAAGTGTATAAGAGCTGACAAAAATAAAAGTAGGTAGATAGAAAAATCACTTATTGATCATTTTGCCTCAAGTGCTATAAACCAAACTCGGCATGACATGGAGGGTGGAGGCAGAAGCCAGGTTACTGTGCTTCTATAATTAGGTCACCAGGGCTTGACTACCAGCCCTCAGAGGATGCCACCAGCCCTTGGTATCTCCTCTTATTTTCTATATATGTGTTAATTTTCAAACTCTGTCATACATCATGTCAATCTGTGATTGACAGATTGTGATTCCCTAAAATTTTTCAGTAGTGACTTATTCAATTTTCATTTTTCCAAGCTACATGTTGCTAGTAGTTAAACCTTGATTTTTGACATCATTAAATAAGACCTATCTTTAGGATTTTTGTCATTAAATAATAGATATTGACATTCCCACTCTTTGTCTCCTCATGCCTTGACTTTGACTTTGGTCAGTATTATTTATCATACTTTCAATGAAATAATAAAATAGTTTCCCTTCTTACTTCGCTACATTCTTAAGAATTATCAATGGAGTCTTTATATTGACTGAGGAAAATATGCTGAAATAGAGTTTATTACCTATTGTTGCTAGCTCCTATGGCTTTTCTTACACAAACTTATGTTTTACAACGAGAAGTTAATTTTTCAAACCCTGCATCATGTATGATAACCTTTCCTCAAACCCCTTAGTTCATTAACTTAGACACAATGTCCTCTGTATGATGGAAGAATTGTTTTTGCATTTGGAAAAAATCACAGACTTTCTAATTAAGAAAAGAGAAATCCTCTATCCCCTTTTCTTTCTAACACAAGGTATTTAGAAAATTTCATGTTCCATGGCTATCAAATGATGCATCATCATCAATTTTCCTTTTATTAATCATTCATTCCTTTTATTTGATAAAAATCCAACTGAGAGTTATCTTGGGGTGACATCAGTAAGAAAGTTTATGAAGTATTTGATACATCTTTCTTCCCAGAAAAGGACCAGGTGAAAGAGAAACAAACTGTTGTCCCACTGAACTGTCTGACGTAGTGTGAGAGAGTGCACTGGGATGCGATAGAAGCACCCTAGAGCACAGCCTTATGATGACTTTATAAAGAAGGTAACTTAGCACACAGTATCTACTGTCCCAACCATTCTGTCAAAATCAACCCTGAACCAAGAAGGACTTCACACAGCAGGGAATGGGTAAGCAGAAGGGATCTAGCACTGTTCCCTAAAGTCTTGGACATCTGAAATATTTGCTGTTGGAGAAGCCTAAGGTCCTTATAGGCCCTGAGCCCAGTTGGAAAAGCTGTCAAAGAATCCATGCCACTGCCTTGCCCCATAGAAAAGCCCATGTGTGTGCGCTTTCTCACCAAGGCTCCTGCTGTACAGCGCTACCCTGGCATTCCACTTACCCTGGATCCTGTGGAGCAACCGGGTGTCTACCCCAAAGAACTTCGTAGACAGGGACTTATGAAACAGTTGGGTAGTGCTGACAATCTTCTCCAGTCACTAGGAAGCAGCTGAGTAGCCAGCACGAGGATCTGGGTCTACACAGATACCCAGGAAGTAGAGAGTTTTCCAATCAACTCACTCTTGCTCTCATAAAGCAGCTGGGAAAACCACATGTGTGGCTAGGTCTGCTGAAGCTCCCAGAAAATACTAGCACAGTCTTCCTTGAGTGACTCAGTCTTCAAAGTCTCCATGTAGCCACCGGTAAAGCCCTTGGGTGTTGATACTTCCGAACCAGCTTCTTCAGGCTTGGAGTGGCCCACCGTAATAGCTTGTCCCCAAGTGAACCACAGAAACTGATGAGTACCCTGCCCCTACAGCCCTACAGCTAGGCATGCCACCTGTGCAGTGACCAGTCCATGTACCTTGCCTAAGGGAACTTCATTCCAGTGGGCAAAGCAATTCTACAAACCTTTGAATCCTGGGTCACTGAGACACACATAGGCACTGTCAATACTGACTACAACTGAAGAGGGTACATGGACACTACACTATTGCATCCTTGTGGAATCACCACCAACATAATCTACTGCATTGGCATTCTAAGCGGAAGTCCTTTAAAACAAAAACTATCCTGCAGGATTGGGAGAATCTGCTTCAACAGATGTGCAAATATTAACAGAGGGACACACCAGCATAAAAAAGCAAAATAATACAATAACTCTGGAGCAACAGATGCCCTTTCCCCAAGGAAATCAATGAATCACCTGAAAAAGAATCCAAAATAATGATTTTAAGGAAACTCCACAAGATATAAAAGAATAGAGGCTATTCAACTAAATTAAGAAAATGTTCATGATCTGAACAAGAAAATTATTAGAGATAGAGATAATGAAATAAATCAAAGGAACCAAACAGATATCTTGGTGCAAAAATAATTCATTCTATGAAATTTTTAAAATAATTTGTTGTTCCAATATTAGATTCTTGTATATTTATAATGGTTATTTTTGTGAAATTTATACCTTTATTGTTATAGAGAGATCTTCTGTTTCTTTTTAGTATTTTACTGAAATTCTTAATTTATTTGATCTATCACTGTACAGCTTACTTAAAGTTTCCATACACACAGTGTATGTTTCCATCCTTTCATTTTAGTCTGCACATGTCTTTAGTGGTGATGTGAATTTCTTATAGGCAGTATAAAATTGGATCTCACTTTATTATACATACAATAGCAGACTACATCAAGAAGAATAAAGAATTTCTGACCTGGAAAGTAGGTCTTCTGAAACAACCTGGTCAGAAACAAAGGAAGAGAGAAAAGAAGGGAAGAAGAAGAAAAGGTGTAAATAAACCCCCAAAATATAAAGAAAACCTTCAAGATTAGTATTGCACGTGTTCTAAGGGGAGTAGGGAAGGACAAAGGTATATAAAAACAATTCATTGAAATAATAGTTGGAAAATTTCCAAATCTTGAGAAAGATATGGACATATGGGTCCAAAGCTCAAAGAATTTCTAATAGATTTGAATGAAACATGTCCTTTAAATTCAGGAAGAGAAAAATATAAAGTCACATATAAGGGACTTCCCATGAAAGAAACTTCAAATTCTCAGCAAGATCCCCTTACAGTCCAGGAAAGAATGGAATGAGATAGATACATAGATAGATAGGTAGGTAGATAGAGAAGCTGCCAAACAAGAATAAACTACACTGCAAGGTTATCTTTCAGAAATAACCTCATTCTACATTAAGCACTACCAGAATGGCATTACAACAAATGCATAAGGGAGTTTTAAATTCGGAACAGAAAGTGATAATTACCAAAAAGAAGCAGATTTAAAAGTCTAAAGTAGACTTTTAAGTAGCAGAGCAGATACAAAAGGAATAAAGAGAAAAGAACAAAACTTCATCAATATAAAAACCAGTAAACCTGTATAACTAATAAAAAATATATATACATATATATATATATATATATATATATATATCACAAAGAAGAAAAACAAAAAGAATGGGACAAAGTACAAAAGTACATACAAAACAAAGAGAAAAAAAATAGAAAATGATAGAAGTATGTTCTTACCTATCAATAGTAACCCTTAATACAAATGGATTAATTTCCCCAATTAAAAGATTTAATTTATCTGAATGTATAATAAAGTGAGATCCAATTTTATACTGCCTATAAGAAATTCACATCACCACTAAAGACATGTGCAGACTAAAATGAAAGGATGGAAACATACACTGTGTGTATGGAAACTTTAAGTAAGCTGTACAGTGATAGATCAAATAAATTAAGAATTTCAGTAAAATACTAAAAAGAAACAGAAGATCTCTCTATAACAATAAAGGTATAAATTTCACAAAAATAACCATTATAAATATACAAGAATCTAATATTGGAACAACAAATTATATAAAGCATACATTATTAGACATAAAGGGAAAGATACTCTATTACAATAAAAGTTGAAAAAGTCAGCATCCAACTTCCATCAATGGGAAGATCATCCAAACAAAAATCAATAAAGAAACACTGAGACTTGGGATGTACCTCAGTGAAGAGCACTAGACTAGCATGCACAAGGCTCTGGGTTTGATATCCAACACTATAAAAAACAAAACAAAACAAATAAGCAAGCAAACATCAGAGTTAGACTACTACAGACCAAATGAATCTAACACACCTTTGCAGAACATTTCATCTTAGAACTACAGAAAGCACATTCTTTTCATCATCATATAGAACACTCTTCAGAATATACTGAATGGTGAAAATAAGTCTTGGCAATTTCCAAAATAATTAAAATTTTATCATGTATTATCTCTGACCACAACGGTATAGAACTAGAATTCAAAACAAGAGTCTTCATTGAATTGTAGTAATACATGGAAAGTAAACTGCATGTTCCTGAATAAATGATAAGTCAATGAAGACATCAAAAGAGATATACCTAGTTTTATCCTAATATACTTTGTATATGTTATTGAACTAACCTATTATAATCACGTATGAATATTAAATGTCAATTATGAAAATAATAATTTCAAATTATCATAAAGAGAATAAAGCAAACTCATGGATTCACTCATGTAACTGGGAAGTTGAGTGGTTCATAATCTTTAGGTAGATCAAAGAACTTGTATATAATCACCAGGACAGCCTCTCCAGAATGTCTTCCAGATCTTTTCTTCTGTGTTATACATTTTCTTAGGTAAATATTTCATATATAGGAGCAAAATAGGTACCAGGCACTCTAACCTTACAAATTGCCCCCTAAGGATGGGGAAATAAAACTGACCTTTCATGGTACCCTGAGAAAGTTGCCCTGAGAAGGTACAATAGGGTTGTAAAGGTGCTTTCTCTGAAGAAATCTCCTTGCTCATCAGAAGAGTCCCTCCTCACCGAGTGTGTAGGGAAGTAGTGTTTCTCCTTAGAAATTCTGTGCTTTCTCAAAAGAAAATATTTTAAAATATTATTGTTGGAAAATCTTGTAATTATACTAAAACAAATAAAAGATCCTATCTATCATAATAATGAGAACCTCCCTAAAATTTTGTGATATACTCAGGATGTCACATTTTAAGCCTTACCATGATTGCATGCAGAAAAGGGTAATGAAGATGGCAAAATAAAGTATAACTAAAATAAATGAGGAACGTTGGTTCTGAACCTGCCAAGAGATTTATATTTGCCTTCAAGTGTCTACGTAACCATTATTAGCAAAAAGTACAATACTTTAGTCTTTCTTTAGTTTATAATACTTTGTATAATAATTAGATGTTCAATAAATTCCTCATAAATAATGAAAGTGGTTCTTTTGCCACTAGATATAAAGACATAGATAGTAAAAGTGATACAAATAAAACTTAAGATGAAATATATAGGAAACTGAATTAATAAAAAGAACTGTCATTAAAAGACATTTGCAATTACATTAAAATTTAATTGCACATGTGATATTTAACAGCATAAATGGAATGCATCACATATGACTTTCTTTAGAGTGGTGTACTCTTCAAATTAAGAAGATGGACATGTATGTCAATTTATTATATTGTGTTTCAAGTTTTAATGATAGAAATTAATTTTAAATTTTACTATATTCTGTTGATTTATTGTACTATAAAAGTCTCCACCATCCATTACATTTTACTTTCTAACTGCCTTAATGTAGCAATTAGAAGTCAATTAGAAATGTCCAGAAACAATAATACTTAAAGATCAATTAGGAACCCATGCTGCTAGGAAGATTAAATATTTACTAAAATAACAACAACCCTGAAACTAATGGTTCCAACTTCATTACTTGAATACATTTTTTTGAACTGCTATTTTCTGCCTCACTTCACTGTAATTGCAAAATGTAATAGTAGCAGTAAATGCTTCAGTCTAAAGTACATAAAAGGCACAAAGCTTTTAGGTCATAATGACACTTGTTTAGATATTGTACACAGAATCACAAGCAGTTTTTGGTACAAGTATATGGATGTCTAATTAAAAAGAAAGCTTCATAATTATATTATTTAAGACTAATTATATTTAAATGCAATAGATGGAAAATAAAGCCACTGAATTTATTTCTTATGGGAAAAAAACAAATTAAAATGTGCCGGACTACACATTATGGCCTGGTAATTTACATGATAGCAATAAAGTCTGTTATATAAAAATTAAACAAAAAGTTTCCAAGGAAGCTGTTTCCAATTTTTCAGCATTGTTAATGTAATATCTATAAAAAGTTTTATCTGTAAAGTCTGTGCATAGTGTGATGATTTATAGCCTAGGTTATGGGGAGGCATTAAGTTGTGTTTAACAGTGAATTATATATATTTTACAGTTACACATCTGAGGATGAGTTTTGTCCTCATAGAGCAGAAAGTTTCCATCAGTATTGTTTGCACAAGGAAACAAAAATCACCATGAAATCTGTGATACCAAAGTGGACTTCTTAAAAATGAATAAAAGGATGGAACCTAGGAAAAATACATAGGAATACAGTACTGAATAGATCTTTGGGTAGGGCCAGGTCTTGGAAGGAGAACAGAGGCCCATTTGCTGTGGTGAAGTCTTGTATGAATACTCGGAAAGAGCTCAGGTAAGGTGGGATTATGCTCATCTTTCAGGAAGTAGAAGAAAACACAAGTTTAGAGGTCTCAAAGAATGAGTCCCATAGGGATTACATTTGAAAATAGTGATTATAGTACAATTAATAACAGAATATATATGACATTTTAAATATTGTGGTATATAATTTTTCATCCAAATTTTTATATAAAATGAAGCATACTAAAATAAAGTGAACACTTCTAGTTGGACTATTCTAGAATTCATATGTAAATATAGATACAGATATATACATATTTAAATACATGCATTTACAAGAATATTTTAAATATAGCATTTTTTCCTAATAAAATTGATTTAAAATAATTTTCATTCAGAAAATAGCCTGTAGTAATGGATTATTTGTGGAATAGTGAAGAGGAAATTAGTGCTTCGGGTAACTCTTTTTTTCTATTAGTCAAAAAATAAAAATATTATAAATGAAATGTTTTATCACTGATTAATTCTTGTATTTCTTCAGCATATATATACATATATGCTGTATATATGCTATATGCTTATGTATTTATATTGTATATATATACTATATTGTTTATATATACTATGTACACAATGTGTATTGTATATATGTATTGTATATTGTATATATGTATATTATATATACTATATTGTATATATATTGTGTATATATATATACTATATATAAGGATGCTATATATGTGCTATATATAGGATGCTATTTATATATAGCATACATATATATAGCATGTGCATATTTCAAAATGTATTTAACCTCAACTATTTTTTTTTGCAAAACATTGCTAATTATATTAATATGCTAACACAGGCATCAGGTTAATTTGAATATTTCTCTGATACATTTGGATGTTTGACCATTTATCTGATCAATTCAAGTATTCCTAAAACTCATGGAGTTACATATGAAAAGAAAATCAGCAGGATGACGTTGAACATAAATGTACTTGTCTCAATATTTAGAAGAACCCATTCTTATCTATGTCATTATTTAGTCAATATTTCTCATATAAGTAGAAAGTATTTTCAAAGAAATAATTAGTACCCATACTAGTTAAGGTTCCCCAGAAGAAAAAAAAAAACAACAGGAGACAGAAAATTGATTGATTGATTGATTGATTGATTGATAGGTAAACATAGGTATGGATATAAAAATAGACACACAGAGAGAGCGACTGCTGCAATGTGGAAGGCAAAGGAAGCCCCTGGTGCCGTTCACTACAAGTGAAGGTCTGATAACTTGGGGCCAGATGCCCCAAGGGCAGGAGACTGAGTGTCCCACTCTGACAGAGAGGACGGAACCCATCCTTCTTCTGCATTTTTGTTTATTCAGGCACTACACTGGGTTAGATGTTGTTCACACACCTTACTGACAAAAACATTATTTACTCAGTCTACTGATTCATCAATAAACTTTTAAAAACACTCTGAATTTAATATGAATTAAAACTCAAAAATAGAGATAAAATATAGTAAATTTAAAAAAGCAAGAGAATGTACATCATGTTTTAAAATCTCTTTAATACTTTCTTAAGGAAAGAGGGTCAGAATTTTTGAAAAAAAATACAGACACCGATAATACATGTTCTTTTCTATTTACAATAGACGTTTCATAAATAAATGAAAACAAAGATATAATCGATGAAAAATACTTTTACTCTGGAGAGAATGGGGTCAGGGTGACATGGACAAAGTTCGATAAGTGGGTACTAAGTTGTAGTTATTGAGGCGGAAGAAGTTCTAGGGTGCTATAGAACTGTACTGTAACTATTGATAATGAAAATGTATATTTCAAAAAGTTAGAAGGAAGAAGTTATAATGTTTTCACCATAAAATGACGAACACATATAATGTTATTTAGAAGTTATGATATTAAATGTTATATGTATTGAAATAGCACATGGTTCTCAATATATGTATATGTATACACATGGTTTTTACATACTAATGAAAATATATATTTAAAATGAAAAGAAAAACATTTTTAAAGTCAGTCAATATTCAAGAATCTTTTTTTTTTGTTTGTTTTTCAAATTGCTGTTATCAAGGTCTCCTTTGAAATGTGAAACTTTAACTAAATGAATGATAAATTTAATTTGGTAGCTATTCTTTAAATTGAACATGTCTTCAGTGACTCCCCCCATCTAGTTATTTTCTCACAGTAAAGAATCTGGGAGTAATCCTATATTTCCTAAGTTTCATGATTGTTCTCACTACACACATCCAAATGATTTCCAACTTATTCAGTTTGCACATCACAGTGTCATCATGGAATTGAACCATTATCCAATTTCTACCACTCAGCCACTCAACAGCCTCAAGTGTGAGTTCATGAATTCACACTTGCAATGTCAATATATTCTCCAGCAGCAACTGCCAGAATGATCTTGTTAATATGCAAATCAAAGAAACAGAGAAGAATTGAATTCGGGCAGAAAATATATAACTATGTTAAATACAATACAGGACAGTTTTAACTGAAGAGACATCTGTGTTTGAACAGTATGAATGAGCCTTTAAAATAGAAATAGTCTGAAATCTAAAGATGAAAATTTGTTGCTTCGTCTTTAGATCTTAGATATGCTTGAGGATTTTACTTTTATTCTTTTTTTTCTTCTCCAGCATCTGTGTACTACAGCACTCTTGGCAAAGGATATGAATAAGTATACAATAAGATGATTTAAAATTCTTTCATCCTTCTGTTCTTCCCAAACAGTAAAATAATTTGCATTTCTATAATAAAATTGTGATATGGACTTTTTACACCAATAACAGTGGTAGATTATATTAGGAAAATGAGAATGATCATTGAATTAATGAACCACCTATGTGACTTTTATGCTGACTTTTCAGCCTTTACAGAGCCTTAATAAATTGCAAAAGAATTTCTTGAATTCAGTTTTTCTTAATCCTCTTTATCGAATAGTCCTTGTCTCAGTAAACAACAACACCATGCATACAGTTGTGTAGGCCAAACTCTGAGGATAGCTCTTGATTTATCTCTTTCTCATACTGCATATGTAAGCCAATTTAAAGTCATGAATATCACTTATGAGCTCTACAACTCACACTACTAACACAATCTTTCTCTTTTGAACTATAATTAATTTTCTATAGGTCTACTTACATGTATTTCTTTATCCCATTTAATTGATTCATAGCACTTAATAATTAGATTATAAGATATCATGTGTTATAAAATTCTATATATTAGAGTACATAAAAATATATAATATCATATTACAATAATTATGATTTGTTTGTTTTTTGATTATCCTTTCCCCACCAAAATGAGTAGGAAATTCCTTGTGGAGTTCTGTATTAGTAAATTTTAGAATACTGTCTTACATCACTAGGATTTAAAGATTATGATCAATAACATGTTAGGAAATTGGAAATTAAAACAACAATGAGATGCTGTGCTATTATGCACCTATTAGAATAACTAACACAAAACATTGATAATGACAAATATTGGCAATAATATAGAGCAACAGAAACTTTCACTCATTGCTGATGGAAATGCAAATGGCACCACCACTTCGAAAGACAGTTTAGCAGTTTCTTATAAGATTATACACTTACCTAAGGACCCAGAAATCATGCTTTTTGGTATTCATTCAAATAATTTGAAAATTTATGACCACACAAAAAATGGAAACATGGGTAATTATAGTAAATTTACTCATATTAAACAAACTAGGAAATAACCAAGATATCTTTCAATAAGTGAATGGATTAGCAAACTGTGATACCTATAGCCAATAAATATTATTCACTGATAAAAAGTAAATGGATCATCAAGTCATGGAAAGACATGGGAGAGCCTTAAATATTTCAGGGGTGAGAGAAGTCAACCTGAAAGGCTTACATACTGTATGAGTCCAACAGTATGACATCTTGATAAGGTAAAACTGGTGACAAGGAAAAAATCAGAGGTTTCTGGGGCTTAGAGAAGGAGGTAAAGGGAAGAGAGGTATGAATAAGTGGAGTGCAAGAAATTTTCAGGGCAATGAAACTGTTCTGTATGATATTGTAAGATTGAATATATGCTATTGCACATTTGTCAGAACCACTAGAATGTACAACTAAAGAGTGAACCCTAATGCATACCATAGATCTTAGTTAATGGTAAGGAATCAACGTTGTCTTACCTGTTGTAAAAGCTGAATCATACATACAGGTGCAAGACATTATAATGGTAGAAAGTATTGAGGACTGAGGCAGTATATGGGGACTCTTTGGTTTCTCTTCAATTCTTCTCTAAACCGAAAACTTCTTTAAAATAAAGTCTTAATTTTAAATAATTATACCTTGCTAAGAAAGATAAAGATACAAATAGTATAGGAATAAATGCTCCCACAGAAACACTGAAAAAATCCACACAATGAAAAAAAGAATAATTAGTGAACTATTGTTCAATTTTTAAATTATATAATTTAAGTCTAAACAAATCAGTCTATATAATAACAGAAGAATTAGAAGTAAAAAGGAAGAAAAGAGATGAGATTGTTCAAAATATTTTGTTTCCCACAATGTCACTTTTTAAATAATGAATAGTGATTACTCTAGTTAAAATACATTTCATTATTTGCCACTATAAACTGTATCTCCCAGTGTTAATAATGTATTTACATTGCTCAATGGAATTTACAATACAATATGCATAACTTGAAAGGTGGGGAAATAACTAAGATGAAATTTGTCATTTACTCACAATATGGGTTCCTTGGTGAAAATAGTAAATTAATCTACCTCTGAACCAATGTATTTTATAATGTGTGTTGTTATGCATATGATCAGGGGTTTCTTTATTAATATAATATTGTTAGTATCATCAATTTAATTATTTAGAACTCAGATTATATATACAGATGCTCATAACACAGTATATTTCTTGTTCAAGTCCCTTCAAGTCTTTTTCTCTCAAAGTTAATTCCACATTCACTGAAGTGACCTACAAAGTCCTATGTGACCTAGCCCCACGTAGGTATCTTTTTTGGTTCTTCCATTTCTTACATTATAGGCACAATTGCTTCTTGCTGGTTTTTGAACACATGAATAAGTCTTCAAACACAGGAACTTTGAACATAGTATGTCCTCTCCTTGGGAATTTTCATGACATTATCTCATCACTTCTAGTCACCAGTGACCCTTTATCACTAAAGACTTCGCCGACCACAATTTTTACAATGATCACTTTAAGCAACTCTTATCTCAGAGGCCTTTCCCAACCACTTTATATGATATATCAGTCCTCTAGGGCACAATCATTTTGTATTAACTTACTTTTTTTGTAAGCCTCTTATACATTGAACATAAAATGACATATTTAAGGTTTATTAATTTCTATATATGTTGTCTGTTTTCTCCACAAGAATAAAATTCCATAAAAGCAGGATTGTACTAATTTAATTTACTGACTCTCTCTCTCCTACTCTCTTTGTCGCTCTCTCCAAAAACACATGTGCAATAAAACAGTGCAATGTTCACATTAATTCATACAGGGAAAAAAGATCATTTATAGATGGAGTTATGCAATATATCCTATTTTAACATGTATTTGCGAGATAATGATATAAGAAAAATACATTCTAAAACTTCCCTAAAACAACATATATAGAAATTAATAAACCTTAAATATGCCATTTTATGTTCAATGTATAAGAGGCTTACAAAAAAAGTAAGTTAATACAAAATGATTGTGCCCTAGAGGACTGATATATCATATAAAGTGGTTGGGAAAGGCCTCTGAGATAAGAGTTGCTTAAAGTGATCATTGTAAAAATTGTGGTCAGCAAAGTCTTTAGTGATAAAGGGTCACTGGTGACTAGAAGTGATGAGATAATGTCATGAATCAATTAGTGTTCTTGTTGTAAAAGCTATATGCTATAACCTATAATTATTGTAACATATCTAATTAATATATTAATGATTTATAGAAATGCAATAAAAACAGTTATTAGGCAATAAAAAACCTCAATTTTAAACTTCACCTCCCATGACATTCCTATTAACTCTAATATAGCATTATTTTAGCTTTCTTAATTATCATATTGTCCTTTAAATTGGGGTTGTTACATAGATTGACAAAAGTATTTAATACTTAGTGTGTAGCAAGTATACAATAAATGTTCAAGTCATTGTGATCATTATCATGATAGCATCATTTGATATTTAGGTTTATCATTTTATATATATAAGTAATATTGCAATGTGCAACCTCATGTATATGTGGGAATTTTCTTAAATGATATCTTTGGAGTATAAGAAATAGAATTGCATAGTGTTCCTATCACAAAAAGCAAGAGAGAGAGAGAGAATTGACAAGACAGAAAATTCAGGGAACTGAATTCTGCAGAAACTTTCCATTGTGGTACACACTGTAGGTTAATCAAAGACTCAACATAAATATTAAAAATAATGCAAAATATCTTTTAATAATTCCCAAGTAGGGTAATATGATGATATGCATGTCTCTATTATGTGCTCAGAATACTTATTATAAATACTTATTATATGATAATAAAATAAAATATCAAGTTGTAGGTTTGGTTTTTTTTTCAGATTATTTTTCTGTGTTTATAACTTTTATATGATTTTTTTTCTCTAGGTACATTCTTTTCTAAGTTCAGCTCCAAAGTTCATGTAATTTTCTTTAAATTTTTCCAGGTCCTTCATATGATTCTATCTCCTATATTGATAATATTAATACATTTTTCCCTGCTATTATATAAATACTGATTTAGAATTTATAGCATAATGTACACTTCTGCTTACATTGTTTTATGCAATGCAGAGTAATTAAAGACTTTGTTTCAATTTTATTATTATATGCTCAGGAAGAGGTTATAGAGGGAATTAACTCTCAAAAGTAATATTGGTTCTTATAAAACTATCTCGATTTATTTAGTTCATTTTTGAAAGAATTATTGATGTTTCATCAAGTTTTTACATTGATTTTCCAACTATGTCTTAAAGCAATAGTGGTAACTTAATACAATTCCAGAGAATTCTACTTTAGGTTTGTTAAATAAGCAGGCAGCCATTAACCTGAGGCTGTCTGTTTTGAGCTTCTACAATCTAACTTAATACACAAGCAATAACCTATCCTAGTACACAAGCAATAACCTATCCTAGTACACAATCAGACCAACACCTAATTTAGGTATATAGCAAACAGTCAAGTTTCAGGCAGCCAGCTCATCACACCACGCAAAAATTAGTCAAATGCCTCATTACACCCTGACCAAATAAAACAGTTTCCTATTTTTAGCTAATCAAGTAATTTCTTTACCTTGAGTCTATGTCCAGTGTATAAATGGTCATTGATCTCCCTGCTGGGCAGTGGTCTCTGAAC
The DNA here is from genome assembly GCF_902686445.1 of Sciurus carolinensis. Lineage (NCBI taxonomy): Eukaryota > Metazoa > Chordata > Mammalia > Rodentia > Sciuridae > Sciurus > Sciurus carolinensis. The sequence continues at coordinate 98,342,301 of NC_062224.1, forward strand.
CTCCCTTGACTTACGAGATGTTCTATGTGCAAATAAACTTTGTTTTACTTTTAACCCATTAAATGATTAAAAATCAAAACTAACAAATGTCTCTATATTATAAATATCTCTCCAGTTCTGTAATGTTAATGGAGTGTGAATTATTTCTATAAGTATTAAATTATTATTTTCATATGTGCATGTGTGTATGTATATACATAAATATATAATAGAACAGGCAAGAATATATCTAACAGATAAGTATATTACATAAAATGAATATAGATATATATGTCATTTATATTATACTTTATATATTTATAAATGCTAGACATAAACATTAGTTGCATGATCATATCATGTATACAATGAACACAAATGGATCTATTGTATATAGGCATATTCAGGAAGACACAAAGAGACTGTTAATGAATAACTGAATTGCATTGATTATCAGATGGTATCTCTAAAATAAATGTATGAAAATGCAATTTTCTAATAATTTCGCATTATATGGATCAGATCTAAACTATCTGATTTGAATTTAAACTGAAGATTTGAATACCAAATATTCGGTGGAACTGGATTTTTATGTAGCCTCAGAATGACATTCCAAGGTTGAGAATTACTTTGACTGAAAGCTAATATAAGTATGTTTTGAGGGCTGATTTATTCATTTATGGTTTTTGTTGATTTTATGTGATTTTTCATTAACATTACAATGAAGAATATCTCAAAATTCTTAGGACAAGACTATGGATTGTTAAGAACTCATATTTATGAAAGAATTTGATTTTGGTATAGAGGCATAGGTTTAAGTTATCCACCTAAAGAAATGTTTTATTTGTATGAACCTATTCAAAATACTAAAGTACATGTGTTTTGACCAGGGTACCTCTTGGTTGTGTGAATTATTCTGCAATGCCATTCTAATTAAACCTTAGTAATCATAATGTCTGGTAATGGCAAGTACTTTTGTAAAACAAATTATGATGTTTTATGGAATTAATTAGCCATTTGCAATTGGTTAGAGTTTGAGAAGTCTTAAGATTTGCAGACAGGAATTTCGTTCTTTAGGTGAATATTGAGTTGTGTACACATAGTTTGAGACTCTACAAAACTTAGCACCAAACAGATACTAAGTACCTAGAAGCTCAATACAGATTCTAAAAATTACATTGTCCTGAGAATCAGAGGAATGTATGAGTTAAAGTAAAGAATAAACTGAACATGCCAGGCATATAACAAGGTTCCCAAAAGGGATTAATTAGCAGTGGCCCTTTCCTAGTACTAAATAATGAGTGTTAAATGTAAGCTGCAAGAGGATCAAGACCATTTCCCAGGACGTTACCTGGCTACCAAAACAAAAGTCAAAACTCTAGTGAAAAAGATAAAATCCCTAAACTATAGCAAATAGTATATCATGACTGACAGAAAGCTAAAAAATGAAAAGAAAGAACATATCAGACTTGAGAATAAAAGACATATGTGACCTATAATTCTAATAATAATAGATGCAGCTTTGACATGGATCCAGCATTAACAGAAAAAATGGGGGGAAAACCAATAAATCTGCATTTTTAAATATGATCCAAGTTACAGTGAAAAAGGTCAGAGTTGACAAATTGTGACCCACAGCCCGGTCACTTATTTTCATAAATAACGTTATACAGAAAATCGCCATACCTAAATGTTTAGTGCTACTTCTTCAAAAAGCTATATATTTAAGTATTTGTGACAGAAAACATGTAGTCTGCAAGTCTAAAATATTTACTATCAGGTTCTTGAAGAAAATGTCATTTGACAAGTGGAAAACATGAATGGAATGAATGAACAGAAGAGGTTTGAGTGTAGAGGTCAGCACAGGGGAATAAAGAGCGGAGGAAAAGTAGCTGTGCCTTAAGTCGTTTAATTTCTTTAAAGTCTACACAACTTAATAAACAAACAATAACATTATTCTATGGGGGAAAATTTATTGAAAAGTAGCATAAAATCAAGGGTAAAGGTAACACTTTTCATCTTATAAGTGAAATGAAATTTTGTGATAAAGCAAAATTGTACATTATACAGTTTTAAAATATATTTTATAAAACAAGCTGCAGTAAAAAATAAACAGAATGGAAATCGAATGTTAAAATATTTTTAAAGAATGAGTTACACAGAAGACAAGAAAGAATAAATGAAGAAAAAGCAGACTGGACAAATATGAAAACACTCTGGTCATCTTAAACCTAAATGTAGCTTAATTTTTAATAGTATTTCTTATCAGAAATTAGGTGAGACATTACACTTGTATTCTGATTGATGCATAACTTGATTTGTACAATCCATTTAGGAAATTTCTTCTTTATTATCTCTTCAAAATTGTTTCTTTCCTATTCTGACCTTCCCAGTATGCAAAAGTAGTTACCTTTTTGATATCCCTTCTGTTTGCATAATCTCTTCTACATCTTACATAAAGTTACTTTTCCATTGTTTAGTCTAAATATCTTAACTCTATTTTTAATTATTTTTTATGTATTCATTTTTATGCCATGCTGAGAATCAAACCCAGTGCTTCACACGTGGTAGGCAAGTGCTCTGCCACTGAGCTACAGCCTCAGCCTGGTAAGTCTATTTTTTGGTCGTGATCTTCATCTCATCTGCACTATCTATTGAGGATTGGAATTTTTTTTTTAAACAACTATTTCTGGTTACTATTTTTTTGTCATTATTTTCTTGTTGTCTCTCAACTCCTGGCATTTATTTGTCAAAGTTATTTTAAAGTGTATGTCTGAAAACACCTTTTGAAACATCTCGTCACTTTATATTAAGAATTTGTCAGTGTTTTAAGTTTTGTGTTCTTCTTAAACAGGATCCAGCTTATTAAGAAATAGAGAATTTGGGGTTCTTGGTAGCATCTTCCTTCAGAGAAGGTGGTTCAATGGGACAGGCAACTCCTCAGTTAATAAACCTCCTCGTATCATTTTCACCCTTTATTCCAATGGGAACCCCTCAGAATCCCAATAAATAGTTTGGAAAATTTATATATTTTTCACTCAAATATGCTCTCAGAGTCCAAGGAAACTTCAGATATTTCTGCTCAGCTTCTCAGACTATTACTACTGTTTCCACATTTTGAATCTGCATGAACCCAAAGAGAAAAAAAGGTCTCACATTCCTTTATCACAACTCTTCACATTACTGCAATCCAAGTTTCCAGACCCCTAAAATGTTCACTCCTTGCAGCTTTCATTCATACACGCTATACCTCTATTTTGTCAAAAATTTAAAGAAAGAGTTGGTCTGAAATGCACCAAATATTGCAAGAAACAGAATATCAATAACATCATAGTACTTTTAGGGTTTCTTTTGGTCTCTCCTTCTTAGCTGGTTGAGGTTTCTTAATGACCAGGGAATATTAATTTTCACGTACTGGATTTGGAAACCAATGAATGACTCTTTAAAAATAAATCTAAAATTTAGGTGTTCAGACTATATTTGCAAAGGGTCTAATAGACTAGACCACCTAATTTTACGAATAAATATCCACAGAAAATATGTAATGACAAGGCTAAACTGGAATTAAAGGACATTTGCTCCAGAATTTGAAGAAAATATCAAAGAAAAAAATCAATAACTGTAACATTAGCATTCCCTCAATAGGTGGTGATTCATAACTAATTCATCTCACCATCTCATCTATATTTCACTGACATGAACAAATAGCAATGTATGGTTGGTAATAAATAAATTATGAATATGCTTTATGTTTAATATATGTAACCTTGATTTAATGTAATCTCTTAGAGGTCCAATAATGCTGACTTTTATGATTTATAACTTTTTCCTACTTTTTGTGGTCAAAAGATAATTCTGACAACTCTCAAATAAGTTTTCCTCAATAAAATCTAGACTATAAATCTACAAGTAAATTTTATAAGTTTTGCAGTATGAGTAGTTGCTAAGAATTTTTTCTTCTGGGTGAATGATATTCCTCATTGGTCCTTTCACAGTATCTGCTTCTTGATTATGTCTCTCTCAAAATATCTAAATAAATTAAGTTGTCCTTCCAGAAAGCCATTAACACTTTAGTACAAACTTGTTATAGAATAAAAATGAAGATCAGATTTTGCAAGACACGGCTGCTCATTGTCTTATTTATTTTAAATACAGAAGAAATGAAAAATGAGAAAAAAGAAAGGAACTAAATACAGTAAAAAAAGAGAGTAAATAAGATACAATCAAAGAGACAAAAAAAATGAGACAGCGACATGGTGAAGATTCTAAAGAAAAAGGTAGATTTGTATTTAAGTTGGTAAAGGTTATTGTTAATTTGGTTAAAGTATAAAATGTCATGTTTTGTCTTTTATTTTTTGTAGATAATCTTTTTTCTGCTATCTTTTTCATTTTCTTTTTTGGTAGCATGGCTTCCTGCCTTGTGTGGGGAGAATGTTCTAATAGTCTTTGCTGCTTTCACATAAATTTCTTGAAGGAATGAGAACAAGAATCCCAATATTCTCAGGCTAATAGCTTGTTTGAAATAAGACAGAATTCCCATAGGATAAACAAGATAAGTAATCCGTGATTAACCAAGACCTTTTCAGGAGAATGTAAATTGCTTAAAACTTATGAACTAGTCTTAAAAGCTTATTTCTTTTTAACTGATGTTGCATATTTGTTACCAAGTAACAATAGTAAAATTTTTTTAAATTTATTCACACACCTTGATGTACACATATATAAAGTCACATGCATGTATTTGACATATACATCTCCTAAAGTTATACTTTATTCTTATGATGAATTTTCAAAATCAATACTATTAACTTTAAGAACTGAGGCAAATAAGGATTGGTGTAAGGTTGTATATTTATCTGATCAGGAATTGTGCTGTGCTTGCTATTTGCTGTAGGTATAGGTGACAGAGAAGGAAATTTGTTTTTCTTCCCCATTGTTTTGGGGTTCTCTAGAGTTTACTTTTAAAATAAGGTCTGAGGCTTGTAGTTCTTTGCAGCTGCACTCCAAAAACATTATTATTATTGCCATGCTGAGTATTGAACCCAGGGCCTTGTGCTTTCAAGGCAAGCACTCCACCAACTGAGCTATACCTCCAGCCCCAAAGCTGTTATTCATGAGCTAGAATAATGTGGTGATAAGATGTTGAAGCCCTGGCAATGTCTCATGATTAATTAGGGTAGGTCTAAGGCGTTTAGCAAAGCTGCATCCTATGCTGAGAAATTCACAAGTGCTTCTCAGAATTTTTTTCCCCCTTATGTGACATAAGAAGACTAAATGGGACTGGATCTGGGTATTTCCTTTCTCCCATAGTGTTAGGCTCTTGTAAATTCTACTATGGCTAGACTCTGGTACAAATTTCCACTTAAAGAGAGTGGAATGGAATTCTCTGATCATCTTTAAAATGATGACTTCTCTTCCCCTTTTGGAAGCAGGAGGGTTTCTGGCAATGAGAACAGGATGGAGTCCCTTGAGGGAAAACTACACTGTGTGGCAAATTCCCCTAAGACTTGCCTTCCAAAGGTCCTTATAGCTCAAGCCAGGCCAGCCTGGTCTCTAGTTATCAGTCAATTACTTTTTATTGCTACCCAGGGGTGACTCAGTGGCTGTTTCTGCTCTTGATAAGTGTGTGTCTGCAGGTTGGTTCAGTTATTGAGGCAGTGGTCTGTTCTTCAACTTTACTTTTCTGATAGATTTAAGACTATTGAGTTACAATTTTCATGGACTTTATTGTTATTAAAATAGAAGTAATGACTTGTATATTATTCATATTGGGATTGGAAACTACAAGTTAAGGTTAACTCTGACTTGTCTTGCAAGGGAAATGTTAGTGGAAGTGGTATTAGTCATTTTGAATGCAATATTCCTAAGTTTTGAGTATGCTAATATTATCCACACTTAAAACATCATTATTTCCTGAAAAATGCATCATAATTTAAATCTAACACTAAAGAATATCAAGATACCCAAAGATATGTAATGTCCACTTAAATTATCTAAATTTGATATCTAGCAGATATTATTCCCAAAGTGAATTTACCCGATGCTATTTAAATTTTCTACAGTTGGAAGACCATTTAAATTTATCTTTGCATTTTTAGTTACAGTGGCAAAGAAATTACAGTAATAATCAAATTATACTGTCATAACATTTGAAAAGGAGTTATATAAAGTATATGTAGAATACTTTCATCTAGAAATCTAAATTTTAAGAGAAATAAAATACATATTTCAAAGGCAAGAGAATCATCTTAAAGAGGAAAACATTTTTCTAAATATGCAAAATTTATGCCATGATTTTGATTTCTTCTACATTTGTTCTATATACATTTAAATGGCATTATATATTTTTTGCTATCTAAAAACCTTCCCAATTTTATTACCATATTTTCCTCAGTGTTTTTGCATATAAAGTAATTATGTCCAAACCATGGAGAAGATAGTTTTAAAATAGTGTTCTTAGGTAATAAATTGGGATTCAGATTCTACATTCTTTTAACACTGAAAACAAAGTCTTATTTCTATTATCTCCACGATATGTTCTAAACATATTGTTTTTGAAAATACTTAAAATATTATCCATATTACCAAATCACTTGATTTTTTTTTCCAATCCTGACTCTTAACTCTGGTTCCTTTTACATTTTTTTTTTTGAGGGGAGTAGGTACTAGAAATTGAACTCAAGGCATTCAACCACTGAGCCACATGCCCAGCCCTATTTTATATTTTACTTAAAGACAGGGTCTCACTGAATTGCTTAGCATCTTGCTTTTGCTGAGGCTGGCTTTGAACTTGTGATCCTCCTACCTCAGCCTCCTGATTACTAAAATGCATATTGTACACTCATTAACACCATTATATTAACTTACAAGAATTTGCATACGTGTACACTGATGTACTTCCACATATATGTGATTGCTTATATTTTATATTTATTAAACATATGGACAAAATACGTTTTCTGGAAAGAAGCAAGTCAACAATTTCTAGTTACCATTCTCTCTGTAAACAATGTAATAATTAATTAAATAAAACACGAATAGGACCAAATATTAGAGACTCTTAGAATCATTTTCTCATGCAATTGTGTTCATTTGGTCTAATCAGCATGCTAGTTTGTCATGTGATTTCATTATACTACATTGTTGCTTAGTTGGTTGAATTTTAAGGATTAAACAAATATACTCATGAGGTTAAATGGGCTGAATGAATCCATGAGATATGTCTAATTATACTGCTCACCACTCCACCAATAGTGCACTTACTAATGTTGTTAGCCTTTTAATATGCCATGTAAAAGCATATAGAAAATGATAAAGCTATGAAAATAGTGACATATTATCTTAACCATCTCTTTGCATTATGATTTATTTTGATCATCTACATTCTTTTGATTTTGAATCAGTTTTGAATTAATCACAAATTCTCTGTTCTAATCACAAATTCTAATTAAATAATATATAAACAACAGGGGACTCTGAAATAAATCAATCTTCTTCCAATCAATGTTTAGAGGATCAACATTTTTTCCAATCAGCAATTACATTAGCTATACAAGAAATCGTGTTTGAATTGTATGCAATAATTTTTATTCATAGCACATTGGACCCAAACCAGATTATTTTAGGACTAAAATTTCTCCACACGATATAAATAGGATTTTAATCTAAGTTAATTTTAAGCACATCTATAACTTTTAGATCACTGCTTTTGGGGAGTAGTGATGCAGAAAATCACATTATTTAAAGGGAGGTGTTTTTAAAATGCTGTTAATTTTAAAACTCAAAAGCATATACCTTAACAATAGATACTGGATAGGAAGGTCACCTCTGAGCTCTGGAAGCTATATGTTTTTCTTTTCTTTTTTAAGTTGTGGCATTTGTTCCTTTAACCAGCCAATGTAACACATAGTAAGAGTTCTGTCTAAAATTTATTCATGACGATTTAAGGAATGGTCGATGGATTGATATATTCTGAAATTGTGTACTGGAGCTAGAAGAAAACAAATCTGTTAAATATATAAATCTTCTGTCAGACTTTACAAGTTCAAAACCACTTGACTCTTTTCAACATCATGGCTGATGTTTAAATACCTGTGTGATGACATATTGAGGTTAGAGTTCTCAATGAAGCAGTGTTGTGTATCTGAAAGCATTTGTATCGATTTTATCACTAGATAGTTGCTATGTGACAATTGATGGATTATAGGGACCACAGTTCATTTACTGTATATGCCTACCTCTTGTCAGTAGCCTTGTAAAATCTCCTTGCTTTTTATTTGTGCATTTGATACTTACTGAAAATCACACTTTCATTTGACCAATATATTTTTTACTCAACAAATCAATTATCTTAATTATTCAGAGGAAACTCAAATCTATTAGTATGTTTTAAGACTTTGTTTTAAGGAATAACAAAATATATGCTGATTCCATTCACAACACATTGGAATTAACTTAATTTTTCCTAAGTCCTTTGGTCTTAGTAAGTCATCCTATTACTGATAATGTGGGTTGACAAGGATGTCCACATTGTTGATGTGTAATGACGAAGTCTCAGAAGGCTGAGTATACCTCCTCACCATCCCTCTTATAATGTCAATAGAAGCAATAAGGAAAATAAAAGGAATAATTCTTGGTGATTAAATGTGATTGATTTAGCAGCAACACACACTGTGTTACTACTGTAATAGGGTTCTCTTTAAAATGAGAGATTTGCTGCACTAGTTGGTGACAGCAGATAAAACTGTAAGAAACTACAGTCAGGTAAGTCTCAAAAGTGAAAAAATCCAGAAAAATGCATTAGATACTGTATTAATTTCATAATAGACTAATCTACTCTTTCTTTTGCTGTAATCTAGCTATTCATAGGTATTAATATTATTAAAATTAAATTATCTGCCTGATTCACAGTTATAATTTTCAAAAACAAAATATTAATAACACATCTGATGAAATGAGTTTAAGGAATGAAAATGCTAATGAAATTGAGGCAAATGTTTATCTTCTATTGCAAAACGGTGCTAGTGTTTAAGCAGTTGGCTTAGAGCCATCTGCTTATGAGCTAGTACTATACAATATATTCCCATGCATCTTTGTAATGGGTGGGAACTAGAATCTTCTTGAAGAAGAAGATGCTAACACTCTGTCACTCCCCTACATAATCATAAATTCTACAGATATAGAAACTTATGTCATTCTTATTTGCAGATGTGAATGATATTGGTAAGGGGAGACTAACTATATTATCTGAGAGCCCAGTAATGTTATTCTGATTCTTATAAGAGGGACCTAAAACAATTCAGAATGAGAAGAGCTGTAAACTAACATGAACTCTATAGAATTCAGCAGGTAACAGGACTTCTAAAAGGTAAATATTTCTTGAAGGCATATTTGAAAGGCTGTTTTTGCTGACTACAAGAGAGGTCTTTGCATCAAAAGGAACACAAGGCCCATCTTAAAACTGAAGGTGTTATTATGCTGAGGATGAAACTGGATTCAGCTTGAACAAGAGATGTACTTAGGTTTACAAATAACAAAATTGACACAGTGACTCTTGGTGGCAAACCAAACCAAACCCAAGTGCTCTGAGGAAAGGTTGTTTATGCTCATGGAAGAAATGGCATGGTTTTGCCTGAAAATCCAAAACAATCATTCTGCTAAGGCGACTGGATGCAGACTTCGTGTGATGCTGTACTACTCCCCAAAACATTTGAACTAATGAAAAGTAAATAACAGTGGATTTGTGGGAAGAAGAAAAAGAGAATAAAAATGGGTGAAGAACAGAGGACAATGATAGATGCAGTAACTGGAGTGATGGGATTTAAAGATGGAGAAAAAGGCTATAAGTCCAAGAGAAAAGTCAGCCAGTAAAACCAGAAAAAAATGAGAGGAAACATATTTTCCTAGAATTTGCCAGAAGAACCATCCCTTCCAATACCCAATAACACTCTTCTAAGCCACTGAATTTGTGAAAATGCACTCCAGTGACCAGAGGACACAGGAGTCAACGCAGAGTCTGTTCCTTTCCCATTTTAGGCTTTGTTGTGTAGCAGTGGTGTTGACCAGTTTCCCAGCTGAGAGGTGTGTACCAGCCTACTGGTCCCGGCTGAGAAGTGGCAATGGAGTAGTAGAGGGGTAGAGTGGCAGCCCTGGTGTGTTGGAGCACGGGTGGCAAGCAAGATCTTTGTCAGGGTGGAGCCCATGATGCAGGCAGGGCAGGCCTGAGGCGCTAGGAGTCCAGGTGCTTCAACCTGTCACCCACTGCGACCAGGCGGGGGCATGGTTACGGACAGCTAGGCAGAGGTACAGCGCAGCGTTGCAGCGACCTGACGGCATACACCATCCCAGGACCTCAACCTCATGGCTTCCTGACCTACAGTGAGAACATGGAAATGAATGGAGGTTGGGACTACAGAGCTGACGAATGCCGTTAGTATGTTTTCAAACCCTAATTAGCATATGTTTGAACCAAAGGCATTGGAACTTCTTTCAAACCACAATTAGCATAAGTTTTGACCAACAGCAGGGACCCAAGGGCTAAGTTCCCTGGACAGACAGGTTCAGGGTGACTTTCGCTCTGAGAGTTCCATTCCTGTTTCCATTCTTAAATCCTATTCTTTAACTCATCAGGGTCTGGATTTTATTGTTCAGAAAGAAGAAACTGCAGGTGAACTGCTAGGTCTCCTAGGCATGGCCCACCATTAAGCACTGCAGAGGCCAATGGCTTGTAAAGACCTAACCCACCCGCAAAAGCAGTGAATGAGTTCCATCTTACAACCCCAGATTCACTGTTTTAGAGAAAATGGAAATAGTTATAACTGAATTAACTTCAGAGTTTAATAATTTATTTTTGGATAATTTAATCAATAGATTCTACTTAAACTGTAGTTTTACCTTAGAGGCATCAGAAAAGTTACTGAACCCACAAGTATTTTCATAGATTTCAAGATGTCAACTTAATGATCAGGATCTGCTCCTTTAAAAAAAAAATCTTCAGTTGCATTTGTCTTAAGTTTGACATTTAGCCAGCACTTCTGTTAATTAGTGTCTTAATTATTCTCTATTACACTGAGTTTATTTTTAAAAATTTTGATTGTGAGAAGATTTCAACTCTGGGCCTGAATTTATAACAAGTACAATTAAACATTTTGAGAATGTTTTAAATATAACCCAAAGGAAATGTATTAAATCTTTTTATTTATCAATTTAAGTCATCCTATCAACTATAGAAAATTCTTTTCGGCACTCCTTGGATGATGTGCAGTTTGCTCTTCAGAAAACAAGCAAACAAAAGCATCTGGTAGACTCCCTGGTCTGTTGCTAAGAGATGACAAATTGCATGGTTTTAGAATTGGGGAACAAAGAGATGTATTATGTATAATGCATGTTCTGAAAGGAAGGAAAACTACAAGTAGATTTTTTTTTCAAGTACAAGGATTGCAAACATAACACTGTTCATGGGAGACATGACCGTAGGAGCATATCTAAAAGCAACAATTAGGGTGTGGTGATACACTGAGGAATTCTTACCTTTTTCAAAATACAGAGGCATGGCATAGGCTTTGGTAATGACGGAGAGACTACTTACTTGGTGAATTTTCAGCAAGAGGAGAGTGTTCCATAAAATAGCAAGATTTTTTTTTTTTTTTTTGTACTGGGGATTGAACCCAGAGCTTCGTGCTTGCAAGGGAAGCACTCTACCAACTGAGCTAGATCCTCAGCCCCCAAATAGCATGATGAAACAACTTAAACACACCAGTTCTATACAAGTTTACTATTTGGCAACTTGAGAAAGAAAAACATTTGTATTTTGAATACAAGCATTTACTGAAATTAATCTAACCATTTTGGGAGTATATCTATATGAAAAGTAACGACTACAATAAGACTAGGAAAAAATCAGCATTGTAATTGTTTTTCAGCCGCTTCTTGTCTGTCCTCAGATCTTAGGCTTACCTAAGTTTCTTATAGATTTCCTCTGTGTATTTAATATATCCTCCAAAGAAAAATCATGCAAAATCTTAAAAATCTATAACACACAACTCTTTTTATCTCATTTAATGCAAAATTGTATTTCCGTATATTCAATTAAACAGTAAACACCATCTCCTGAATGTCCATGTTCACCTTCAACTCAAAGTCTAAGGCCTTCAAAATCTCCTTCTCTTTCTCCTGTATTTCTAATTTTGATAACAAACACTTACCTATACTCACTTGCCCAAATTCTAGATTAGAAACCAGACCAGATCCCCTACCTCTTCGACATTTGATCAATGATTAAACAACATCCATCCAGATCCAACTACTTATAAATTCATTATCTACTTCTGGGTACTTTTAAGTTACTCTTTTTTGATCTTATTAACACTTAGCTTCTTCTTATTCATGGTACTATTGCCATTTACTGGCAATCCAAACTTTTTACTGATTTTGGAATGACGACAATAAAATAGAAATGTTTACCTGTATGACCTCATTATCTTATGAACCTCTAGATGTTCATTTGTTCCTGAATAGCTTTTTTATTTTTTTTGGTACCAGGGATTTAACTCAGGGGAATTCAACCACTGAGCCACATCCCCAGCCCTATTTTGTGTTTTATTTAGAGAAAGGGACTCACTGAGTTGCTTAGTGCCTCGATGTTGCTGAGGCTGACTTTGAACTAGCAATCCTCCTGTCTCAGCCTTTAAGCTGTTGGGATTATAGGCATGCACCACTGCGCATAGTTCCTATCTAGCTTTTGAATTATATTCATTTTCTTATCTTTTCCATAACTATCCTTTTGAAGCTGTCTTTGGACCCTACAAGAAAGATGAGTTCTCTTTTCCCTTTTCTCGTGTGCCTTGTATGAAAAACATAGCAAAGTTTTTGGTTGCAAGCAACAGAAAATACTATAGCCATTACTATTTTAAACTTGCATTTTATCTTGTTATTTCACATTATTTTTTGCTAGATGATTAAGTCATATTTATTACCTCATGGAAACTCTAAACTTTAAAAGTACTGGCACACCTTTTATTTATGACTTTTTATTTTTACTTTAGTATAAAATACATAATCGTTAATGGTAGTGACTTCATTATATGTTTTATCTAAGATCCTCTTTATTTTGCTTAAGAGAATGAATAATACATTTGACTGAACCAGAGGACTCTGAGCTGACTCAGCAGAAACCAAATTGGTGGTGGTGAGGCAAACTGAATATTGAGAAGAAATATCCCACTAACATGCATAGTATACACAGTATGAATTGCAGCAGGCAAAACTCAAAGGAGTAGGAGTTTTTCTAGCTTGTCTCTAAAATAAAAATAAAAGTGAATTTATATTTAAAAAATTAAAAGGACAGGGTGTTAGGGTGGTCTGAGTTGGCTGAATGGGGCAGGGGATCAGGCAGCCCATGCATACACCTAGGAACAATGCAGCCTGCACATGCACGGGGGAGCAATCAATCAGGCACTGACAGATAACCCTAATGGTGTCTTGCAACCGCCTGCCAATCAGTGGAGTCCCCAGCCAATCCTAGAAAGACATGAGTCCCTGCAGGGTCTCCAGGAGGACACGAAACCCTGAAACCTTCCCCCAACTATCCCGGACCACAAAAACACCTCCCCTGGAGCTGTGGTGTGACTTCCCTAGCCCTCCACCTCAGCCCTCACCCTGGAGGACCGATGAACCTCACCCAAGAGCCGTCCCAATAAATTTTTTTTAGTTACATCTGACCTACCTGTCCTTTGGATACCTCCATCTGATCTTACATTTGGTGCCAAAACCCAGGAGGGTCCTCAGGCCTCTCCCATCAGGGTTGAGGTCCACCCTCTCCCTCAGACAAACCAGGGAATTCCTGCACTGCTTTGTTTCTCTACATCGGGGATGACAGAAGTGGGGAAAGTTCCCTTGTGTTTCCCTTGGCCTTCCAGTTGCACCTTCCATCATGGGGATCTGCCCATAAGTCATGCAGGCATGCCAGATCCCCAGACCATCCCACTTGAGCCCCTATAGATTGTGGAGATGTCCCAGTCTCTGGCTGGCCCCACCTTCCGTTCTGGGCCCCTGAAGGCTGAGGAGACATCCTAGCCTCTGGCTTGCCAGCCTCCATTTCTTGGGTGAGCATGATCAGAATTTGGGACACCTCTTTCTGTTCCTGTTATCCCTCCAGGTAATACTGAAAGGTCATGGGAAACACCAAGTCCTCCTTAGACCCCAAAACTCCTTTGGGTTGTCTATATCTTAATTTTGCCAAATTAGGACTCGCCCAAGACTTATGCCTTAAGCGACTGGTCTTTTACTCCATTGTGGCTTGACCTCAGTACATTTTGGACAACGACTCAAAATGGCCTCCAGAGGGAACTTTTGACTTTCAGATCCTCACTGATTTGGACAATTACTGTCACTGAACAAAGAAATGGTCACAAGTACCTTATGTTCAGGCCTTTTGGGGATCTGCATTCTTGTCCCTCCCTTTTTTCTACCTATTCTACCACCCAAGTTCTCCTGCTCAGAGACAGTGCCAAACCTCTCCAAATGCTTTTCTGCATCCTCCTCCTCATTCACAGATCCACCAGAACTGCTCTCAGCTCCACCCACCCATCCTCCCCCTCCTTACTCAGGCCGAACTTCCTCCTTTTCTCTCTCTCTTCTCCTCTTACACCTGCAACTCCTCCCCTTTCTTCTCTCCCAAATGATCTCTCCTCCTCCCCACCTCTCTATTCTCCCGTTAGTGCCCACACCTGATCTCATCAGTTCCCCTGCCACCCAACCCAGAACTCCTTCGTTCTCTCTGGGAGGTGGCTGGTGTAGAGGGTATTGTGTGGGTCCATGTTCCATTCTCACTTCAGGATCTTTCCCAGCTTAAGATGCACCTAGGGTCTTTCTCTGCTGACTCCTCTATTTATATTAAGGATTTAGATATCTTTCTCAGGCTTATGACCTCACAAGTCTCCAAGTGGCCAAATTAATAAATTGTTGATGCCTATAAAATGTTTAATACCAACTGTTTATAGGACTTTTCTGCAACAGGAAAGAGACAGCAGATACTGTTCAATACACTTATCTGATATCTTGGTTTTTACAGAAGAATAAGTGAGTTAGATTTAATATATATATATATATATATATGATTACTCAAATGTGTTTGTTAGAGTCATCTGATTAATTTACAAAGTTAAAATGCTAACCATTAATATAACATCAAGTACTCCTAACTTCTTAAATTCCATGGGATGATATACTGATACATTATGTGTATTTTCATAAGTTGGTCAACAAACTGATGTAATTTTATGTAAGAAGGGTTTAAAAATTTCAACTGTGTTTCAATTAGAGTACTATAAATGGCAAAGTATTTCATTCTATTAAAATGAAGTAATTTATTTAAGTTCAGAAATTTCATAAGTGTTGTTTCAAAATGTGAACAAAAACTGAGGTTAACAGATAGGAAAAAGATGGAAGGTTCTATATATGGAAATCTATTTAGTAGGAAAAAAATATTTCTGGGTAAGAAAGTGTTTGCATGATGAAATACATGAGAGTCTAAGTAAGTGCCAAGAAAGACTGTGTGTAAATAAAGGGCAAATTTCAATAAGTTTGTGTGTAACTAAGTAGGTTATATGTATGTGAGATAATCAGTGAAAGCTATTAAGCTTTTTCCCTAAGGTCAAATACTAATGTACTGATACAAAACAAAGGTTTAATCTATATATTAAACTGGAAGGATTTCCTTGGAAGACTGACTTGCTCTTAACATTGTGTCTGCTAAATTTTATTCTTTAGAGAAATTATTCTTAAAGAAATTGGGGTTGTTATCAATAAGATATGGTGTCTTTTTACACTGAGGTAAAAATTTAAAATATATTTTTTAAAAAAGATGAGGGCCTGATCTACTTAAAGGTTAATATTGTGAGACATAAAAGCATTTTGCCACTTTTCCACACAAAAGGAAGGTTAAAAGCCCTCTCAGTTTTTCTTTAACTTATATTTTAGATATAATGTTATATTATGTTAACTAATGTTTATAGACTCTGAAAATAAAATATGCATACTTTGTAAAATGACATTGAAGAATAATATGGGGAGTGGTAGCAGAGAATGGGACAGGAGTGACTGAGATTAGGAGTCTCTGATGACCTCATGGCTGTGGTATACCTGGTGCCTGGGAGAGTTCATGTGCAGGGGCACAAGATTCTTGGCTGCTGTAATGGTGCCCTGCCTGGGTAGGCTCCATGCAGGAGTCCTATCAACTCTGACATTGATCTCAGGCACACAGCTCTTACTTTAAGACTGGGAAAGAAGGAATTCTTTTGCTAGATAACAATGTTTCACCAGCTCCCTTCTCTAGTTTCTGCCTGCCTTATAGTAACTTTAAACAAAGGACTTTCTTGAGAGCTACATAAAGCTCCTAACATTGCACTTTGCAGCTGTGAAAAAGTTACATAGATGTCCTAGTTTCTGTAACTTTCCTGAATACAAAGAATGATGCTTACATAGTCTTTAACCTGATATAATGAGACCTATATAAATAAAGATTGCTGGTGTAACTCTTTAGATCTGCATCTCCATCACAGAACAGAGCTCCATCTGATCCCAGTTTAACATTCAGAATCTGTGTTTGAGAATCTTTCTTTTCCAATCCTCCTTTACCTCTCAATGGACCTGAGAGTTTGGTCGCACTGGTTGTGGCAAAAGAGGCAAAGATCAGCTTCAGAACTAGAACACATTACCTAAGACTTGTAAAGAGCCCCACCTCACCTGAGATAAGACTCTAACTCCCACCTTCCTTTATGTCATAGTGACTCCAAAATAAACCAAACTTCACCTTATTTAAGGTTATATTCAAAAGAATGGTTTTTTGGTTGTAAAATTACTATGATCTCAAACAGGGGATATAATGAGAGCTCAGCCAAAATTCAAGATGGCTATTACACAAACTAAATGTTTTTATTGTTGTTAATTTCATTTTGTATTTTCCTTGTAGACTCTGTTGCCTGATTAATGTTTTACAGAAGTACTACTTCAAGAATAAATAACCTAAATTAGAGATAATAAGCCATCACCTATAGGACAGATAAAATAATATAAATCCCAATTAAATAAAAGGGGGTAAATGACTCTAAAGTCATAAACATTAAAGTTAAAGCTCAGTGTTCTTAATTTATGACTGGTAAGATTGGCTTGCTGGATATTTAAGATCAAACTTAGATACTGAGATTAAAATAAAGGGACCAAGAAACCAGTATTTGACTCTTGCCCTCAGAGTCAGCCTGAATCCATGGAACAAAAGAACTTCTCTAAGAAGCTTTGCAACACTGGACCACATGACCTCCAGATTAGGGAGATTGATGAGACCACTGGAGGATAAAAAGTCAGTGCACCTGCTGCAGAGGAGGGTCATTGAAAAAAGGGAGACATCCCTGATGCTTCCAAGGGGAACCACCTCATCAAGGAGATCCTACCTAGTGAATGGCAGGCATTAAAGGAGCTAAGAAGCTTCTCTCAAGTTCCCTATGAGTGACCCCTGTGGGAACTCAGCTGACTCTTTAACAGACAGGAATGGGTCAATTTGACCAACTTGATCTTGAACACCTAGCAAAACAGTTAGCCATTCCTAGACATTAAAAAAAAAAAAAAAAAAAAAAAGAAGAAGAAAGAAAGAAAGAAAGAAAGAAAGAATAGTTAAATGTAACTTAAGATGCACACTTGTGTTAACTCCTAGAATAAGAAAAAACTGGAAGCTACAAAAGAGAAATTCCTAGGCAGGAGTGCCTGATAACTATCAAGAGAAACTGTCATAGTCAGAAATTTTTAGTCAGTTTAAGGTCTACTGATCTTCCTAAGCTACACAGGTAAGCTTAATTTATGTTTGCTAGTATGATCATCTAGCCCTAAGTCACAGAAATATTGAGATTGCTACTAAACACAGGTTATACTAATAAAAGGATATTTTAAAAAACTCAGATGACATTAAATAGCTTAACTATATTTTCTGGAGACATCAACGAAATTAAGAATTAAATGTTGTGTTTACATTCCTGATAACTCTGACAATGTCAAAGTTCCCAAATAAAGGCCTTGTCCTCTCCAGCCTTTGTTAGGCCTTGTTATGGGAACAACTTCTCAGTTCTTCCACCTCCTGGTGAGAGATTGACTTCTGTCATCTTCATGGTATTCATTTCCACGTTCCAGATGCTGCAACATTTATTCTGTATTAATCTCATTTCAGTACTAATGTATTTTTGTTTCTCTCTCTTAGAAGCACCCACCCCCAGATGACTTTACAATGAGTCACCTTCCTACCCATGGTGATTGTACTCTCCCTAGTCTCCTCACTCACTGCTTCTGGGTTGGGGGCAGGGGCCTTGGATATGCAGTCGCGCACTCAGAGAGTAGAAGAGCAACTCCAAGAAGCAGTAGAGGCATCTGCTGCCTCCCTGGCATCATTACAAAGACAAATAACTTCTGTTGCCCACGTTTCTTTACAGAACCACAAAGCACTAGATCTTCTGAGGGTCAACAAAGGGGGGGCATGCCTCTTCCTAAAAGAAGAATGTTGTTATTACATCAATAAAACCAGTCTGGTGGAGAAACATGTTGAAACACAGACATCTAAGTGAAAGACTTAAACAGCGGCAACTGGATGGTCCCTGGCCAGGATGGCTAAACTCCACTCTTGCCACCTGGCTAGCCCCCATCCTCACTCCCATATTAGTGGTAGGACTCCTATTAATGATCATTCCGCGTCTCCTCAAGTTTACCCACAACCAAATCAGCAAAGTTGCCTGATTTACTGTCAACCAAATGCTCCTGCATCCCTACAGCCACCTCTCCACTGATCCTACTTCTGAGCTCTATCCCCACAATGCCCCCTAATAAGCAGTGAGTAGCCAGATGAACTCTGGTGCCCTATATCATCAAAAAGGCCAGAATGTTAGGGCATCAGAGGTGGCTGGTTAAGGGCAGGGCATCAGGTAGCCCACACGTGCACCAAGGAACAATGCAGCCTGCGATGCACAGGGGAACAACCAATCAGGCACTGACAGATAAACCCTAATGGCATCTAGCAACTGCCCATCAGTCAGCAGAGTTTCCAGATACCCTAGAAGGACACAGAGTCCCTGCAACCAACCCCAAGAGGAAACAAAACCCTCAAGCCTCCCCCACATATCCCAGACTACAAAAGCACCACCCCTCGCCAGAACTGCAATGTGACTTCCCTGGCCCTCCAACCGCGCTGTCACCCAGAGGACCCGTGAACCTCACCCAAGAGCCGTACCAATAAAATTCTTTTGTAAATTACATCTGGCCTCCCTGTCCTTCGGTTACCTCCATCTGATCTTACAAAGGGCACTTAGGGAGCCAAAGTACGAGCACAATATCCCGTCAATAAGCAGAAGCAAAAGGCAGGACGACTCAGACAGAAAATAACCATCTCATTACAGGTTTCTAGAGATAAAGAAAATTATTAAACCCCAGGTTTAGGCCCTCAGATATTTAAGATACTACGTTTAAGTGTGGACTATAAAATCATTTGTAGGAAATACATATAAAACAAATGAATCACAAAGTTGAACATGGAAAAAAAAAGATGATTACTTCACCTGTGGTATTTAGACAGTGTACAGACAGCTTTGTTTACATGTGCACACAATATATATAGTTTTATAAGTCTTGAAACTGAAAATTTAGAGCAGATTAGACAAGCATGGAAGATTCTAAAATTGAAGACACATTGGGTTTGGTTGACAAAATAAAATGAGGCACAGCAAAATTCAAACAAAAAAGGAGTCAATAGGAATTATAGGTATAGTGCATAGATCAAGGAGACTTAAAATTGACTAATGATAGTTCTTAAAAGAGAAAACAGTCAGGCATGGTTGTGTAGGCCTGTAGTCCCAGCAGCTCAGGAGGCTGAGGCAGGAGGATCGCGAGTTCAAAGCCAGCCTCAGCAAAAGCGAGGCACTAAGCAACTCAGTGAGATCCTGTCTCTAAATAAAATACAAAATGGGGCTGGAGATGTGGCTCAGTGGTTGAGTGTCCCTGAGTTCAATCCCCAGTACCAAGGGGGAAAAAAAGGAGAGGAAACAAAGACAATGTGAAAAAGAAAAGTTAAATATTTGAAGAAACAATACCTAAGAATTCTCCAGAGTTATTAGAAATCTGACCCACAGATCGGTTGTCACTTGGGTGATATAGGACGTGTTTAGCCTATTTCCTGCTTGTGCTCAAATTTGAACCACTTTAAGTTTTGCAGATCAGGCTTTGCTTTTCTGGACAATACAATTCCTAACATACACGAAATCATCATCTATCTGTTTCTGGTCACTACTTTGTTCAGGCAACCACGGATCTTATCTATATGCAACTATTAAGCAGGAGGGCTTTGTTTTATATTTAGCAGTTTTTGTTCTGTGCTCATCCCTGTGTCTTCTATGAAATAAGTACACAGTGTGGGTTGGAAAGTAAGCCCTTTCCTGTGCTGACCATTCTACACTGACTCCCTTTACAGGACAAAAAACTCAGAAGATGACTAGAAAAGAGGTTCAGTCCAAATATTTATCTTTTCATAAATCTTATACTTTAAGGTCACAGCTTATAACTTCTGTACTTCATGATGTATATTCAAAAGTCTCCCAATTTTCAAATTCTCCATTAAAGTACTTTTTATGTCTTAAGCAGCTTTAGCAGATTTCTGTCTCCACTAGTGCAATTTGCAGACAGCATGTCTAGTCTGTTTATATTTCACCCTGGGAATTTTCCTTCAAGAGTAAATAAGATGCAAAAACTTACCCATCTTTAGAATTTACTTTACAATCCCACTAACATTACAGTGTTGTGTGTATTCTGTCTTCTGTAATACAATCAACAAGAGCTTACCAATTATTTTGCCAGGGACAACTCGATATTTAAATATATCACCTCCCCCCAACAATCTATAGATTCAAATATCCAAACAAATTCTCTATGTAATTTTTTTACAAAGTTGTTCTAGAACTGTTTTTTAACTTTAAAGAATGCAATGCCCAAGAGTATTGTAAGAATACGTTGAGATGGCTAATCTTACCAGATAATATATATTAGAAAACAATTGCAATTAACATTATGATGTTGCTTTCTGGATGTACCACAGAAAATATGAATTTTATAGAAACCCCAGAAAGAGATATAGATAAAATTCCTACATAATATAATAGTAGAATGAAACAGACAGTATTACCCTATGTATACATATGCTTACATGAATGGTGTGAATCTACATTGTGTACAACCATAGAAATGAAAAGTTGTACCCTATTTGTGTACAATAGATCAAAATGCAGTCCGTAGAAATAAAAAAGATTTTAATTAAAAGAAAAATAACAGTGCAAATATAGCAAATCTGTAAGTTAATTTTTTGCTTAGATGTACAGAAGGGGTTAATAATGAAATTGAACTCTTACCTTATACTACACACAAAAATCAATTCCAAATAAATGAAAAGATTACAAATGAGGCAAGGTGAAGAAGTTACAGAAAAATATATATGTGATTTTAATTTCATGTAAGTAAAAGAACTCTGCCAAAAGACATAAAATAAGAAACTAAATATTAATATTTTTATTATGTTACAATAGGTCATTTATTTTGCTAGTATAAGGAAGTATTTGAGAGAACACATTTGAAAAGTATATAAGTGAAAAAATAATATGCAAAATATTTGAGTGGCATATCAATAAGAGAAAAAAATTAAGAAAATGGGATCTGGAGATACAAACTGGTATGGCACAAAAGAAGAAATGGGAATAGAAGTACTTCAAAATTCATCAATATTGGGAGAAGTACACATTTTTTAAAAATTGAGAAATGATTTTTTCCTCTCAATTGTGAATTTGAGAAATTTTTGATTACCAAATACTGACATAGATAAGAAGTAATGAAAACATAATCATAATGAATGAGAGCATGTATAATTTACTAAAAGCAATTTTCGAAAATATTTTATCCTAAAATGTTGGAAACATATAGGTGTTAAGCACCAGGTATTACACATTTCTGAATAAATCCTGTGGAAATTTTTGTTCAGTACAAAATGAAAAATGTATATACAAAAATGTATATAGTAATGATACATATAAAAACAATTACTTAGAAGCAAATGCTTATTAGCCTTATAATGGATAATATCATTAATAGAGTAGTTACTTGTGCCATAGTTATCCATCAGAAAATATGAATATACATTTACCTAAAAAAATTATTCAACCTAAAATGTGCACTACTGTGTGAGAAAAGTCAATTGTGAATGATTACATAGAATAAAATATAACTTTTTTAAAAGACTGAAAGAAAGCACAATAAAATGCATTCTTAAGTAATACAAATATAATAAAACTGTAATGGGTATGTCTTATAAGCAACCACATTCGGCCAAAGTCAGGAAGATGGAGGAACATACAGATCCTTGCAAAATTGTTGCTAATATTATAGGTCTTAAATTGCATGGTATACCACTGGGTATAAGTGTTCTTATATTTTAGAACTTACATTAGTATATAATACATTAGTATTATATGGAAGAAGAAAGGAAGAAATGAAAAGAGAAGAGAAGTGAAGGAGAAAAGAGAGGAAGGAAACTCAGGATGAAAATAATTGTTCTTTTTCTTTCACTGTTTAAGTGTAAGTCATTAAATACTGTCCATACAGTAACTTTAAGGTTTAAAGTCTTGTGCAAAGAATGGAGCTGGAAGAAGATGAAGGGATCTAGCATACTTGATAGGAAAGCATTTTCCGAAAGATGTCTTGTCATAGAAAGAAAATACACTAATTAATTATTTTCAACCACTTTCTGTGAATTTTCTCATTATTCATGGCCAAACACCTCCCTAATTGACATGATTAAAGGCACAAAACAGATAGACTTCCCTACAATTGTTATCCATTTAAATAATCAGCAGCCATATTATTACCTAAGCAAATGAACATATATAGAACAATTATGAAAATTAGACATGTCACCAAATTTAAATCAAATATTAGATTAACATTCATATTTTAAGAATTAATACTGTTTATTATATATTATAAACACATAAAGTTGATGAACATGATTTATGAATTGTAATTAAGATTATATTCAATCTCAAATTTAATTTTTATATGAATTTTTCTATTTGCATGTTAATTTTTTAAATTAAATTGTCAGTTGCTATTTTGTTAAAACATTCCCTCAACATACGGTGATTTAAAAATTGGTATTATAATTACATTTTCTGAGCATCAATGTATTTTTGTACACCCTCAAAATATCTGCCTGCCTATTCCAGGCATTTCTGAGAATCAGCGGGGTTGAATCTCTGCAGTGCTCAGGAGAAGCCAGATTCTGTTTTTCCACTTCACTGTCTTCGTGATGGCTTTCCATGTGGCTTCTGCCCAAGGGGAATTCTGTCCAGTACAGCACAGCTGTTGCCTTCTGGTGGCTTTCCTAAGTCCTCAGGAAAAGGGAAACAGCTGCCTCGCAGTTCCAAGTTCACCTTTGGCATGGAGGTCCTGAAGAAATTCTGCTTATAAAGGAAATCTCAGAAAATACTTGTCAGCACCTTCATCTCATGGTATTCCTCCCTAGAGATTTGAAAGATATTGTCTATCGTTCAAAATCAAACATGACAAGAGTATTTACACCATGGAAATATCCATAGACTACAAATCAGGGTTTTTTTTAATTTTTTTTTTTTTTTTTTTTTTTTTTTACAAAAGAAGTATATTTGTTAAACAGTTAGCTGATACATTATCCATTCAAAACTATCACCAAATCCATGAATGGATTCAGATTGCTGATGAGATATGATCAGAGTTAGATGCAAATAGGAAAAGCAAAACAAAACAAAAGGCCACAACAACAACAACAAAATGTTTCTTTACATTTTGCAAAGAAACTCAGGACCCATTTATAGTAACATTTTTTGTTGTTGTTGTTGTATTGGGGATTGAACCCAAGGGCGCTTAAACACTGAGTCACATCCCCATCCCTTTTTATTTTTTATTTTGAGACAGAGTCTTTCTAAGTTGCTGAGGCTGACTTTGAACTTGTGATACTCCTACCTCAACCTCCAAGCTGCTGGGATTATAGGCATGTTCCATCATGCCCACCTTGTATTAAGTACTGAAAAGAAAAATCCCAATGAGCTAACTTCCCATTGTATCTGCATGGCAGTAACTATGTTCTGAATTATTATTTAGATTCTCCAACAGTAATTTTTTACAAAAGTTGAGATGCTTCAATAGCAATTTATTAGAAAAGTTTTTATCATTTTTCCATCTCAAATACACAGTTCTTGATATCTAAGTTATAGTTATTAAATCCAATGACTTTGAACTTAAAATGCAACTTTTTTCTGAACCCGCCATTTCATTTCTCTGAATTAATTTCTATTCTGGAAAATATTTTTTCTGACATTCTTGATATCGATTGGGGATTAAGTCATCAGAAATGGAAATCCTCATACTATTCTTATCCTTCCAGTAAACAACGAATTCACTATTTTGCTATGGATATTGAAAAGTAAAAACACGGTTTTATTTTCTTTTCTCCCCCACACCAGAGCAAGCTCATAAGAAAATCCAGGTGCTTGGTATATTGACCCTGGGAGGAAGTTCAAACAATGCCAGCCCAAGTACATGTTCAAGAATTCTCACCCCAGCCCTGGTTCTTAACACCACAAACCCCTACAGCCAGTTGTCTTTCCCTTTTCTCTCAAATCACTTTGTGACCTGTTTGGACCCTTTGCCTTGCTTCTTCCAGAAAGTCTCATCATGTGAATAATAAATGACTTCACATCCTTTTGATAGGCACTTAACACCATCAGACAGGACATCTGAACCAAATTTTAGGTGTATGTGAGGTCCATTCTGTCTCCATGAAATAATAAAACTGTTTGGAAAGTCTATTTAGTCTGTGCTTTTCCCAATAGTTGGGGACAATTACCTAGAAAATTATAACATACTGTTGACTAGGTGGGGGGTGGGTTCCATTTATACGAGATTTGCCATTTGTGAAGCATTGCCAATTTTACAACTCATTCACATATCCTTGATGTAGTGTAAGGTATGCCTGCTTTTTATTGATATATTATTTTCATTGTGTTCCTGGTCGCAGTAAGTGGGAAAAGGTGTAATTCAAATAATTGTAAAATCATTAACTACAATGTAAAGCAAGAGGACTCTATCTTTCCTCATCACTTTATCTTCCAGTAACTAGAATAGTTTCTGATTTATAATAAACATCATGAAAAAAAAGAGAAGGAGGAGGAGGAGGAGGAAAAAAAAGCAGAGAAGGAACTAAACACAAACTATAGGTTATAGTATTAGAAGTATCATAAATATTGAATGCTTATTTAGAATATCAACAACTGTCCTAAGGCTGAGAGCAAAGCTGAAGGAAGAAGAGTGACAAGGACTATATTAGGGAAGAAGATACTTTTGAACTTGGACTTGAGAAATTAAAGAATCACAATAGCAAAGTTAGCATAAATGGAAATGAGATTGGTAAATAGCACTTTAATGTTCAATTATAAAATAATCTTATATATATTTAAACTTTACAAAATGATGCCATGGAATACATATAGGTAGTATATGTATTCTACCTATAGTTACTACAGTGAAGCAGAATAACATATGTCATCTCACATAGTTTGTGTGAAAAGAGCAGTTAAAATCCACACAAGAAAAGTCTCTAGTTCGCTACAATTTGGTTGATTATAGTTCACATGTTATAGATGAGAGCTCTAAACTTATTTATCCAACATGTCTGCTGTCTAGTGTACTTTGACTTTACAGTTCTTCTGTGTTTTCTCTCCACCGACTCCTGTGATAATCACAGTTCATTCTCCACCTCTGTGTCTTTGAGCTTTGTAAAAAGCGTGTGTGTATAAGTGATATCATGCAACGTTTTCCTGTTAACACGTGGCTTATTCCACTTAAAGAAATATCCTCCAGATCTATTCATGTTGTAGTGAATGGAAGGATATTCTCATATCTTTTGATTTAATTTAAATTAAATTTTAAAACTGATATATACAATTTGTACATATTTATGGGGTACGTACCACATGATGTTCCAATACAGGTATACATTATATAATGCTTAAATGGAATACATGTTTATCTCCTTAAATATTTATCATTTCTATATGATGAAAACATTTCAACTTCTTTGTAGTCTTTGAAGCACATGGTACATTATCATTATTTATAGTCACCCTACTATGCAGTAGCACACAGGACGTTTAACTTCTCACTTAGTATTCATAGATCACTCCCTCCCAGTTTCTTCCTCAACCCACCCTCCCTGGCTTCTGGTAACCATCATTCTATTCTCAACCTCTGCAAGATCAACTTTTTAATATTCTGCATAGTAGTGAGACCATGTGATACTTGTCTTTGTGTGCCTGGTTTACATTACTTAACATAACGATCTCCAGTTCCATTCATGTTTTTGCCAATAACTGGATTTCATTCATTTTTAAATATGAAAATTTTTCCATTGTATCTGTGTACTACAGTTTCTTTCTTTATCCATTTCTTCCTTGAAGGACATTTAAATTGTTTCCATATCCTGGCTATTGTGAATAATGCTGCATTGAAGAAGAGAGGGAAGATATCTTTATATGATGGTGATTTTATCTCCTTTGAGTGTGTGCCTGGGACGGGACCCCTGGGCCAAATGGTAGTTCTGTTTTTCGTTTCTTTAGAAACCACCAAATACTTACATTATGCCTGTGCCAATCTACACTCCCAGCAGCAAAACTCAAGCATGCCTTATACTCCACGCCTGTGTCCACACTTGCCTTGCATCTTTTTGATAATAGCTGGTTTTATGGGTGGGAGGTGATATATTTCATGGTAGTTCTGATTTGCATTCCCTGATGAATAGTGATGTTCTGCACCTTCACATATTCCTAAGGACTACTTATTTATCTTCTTTGCAGAAATCCGTGTTCAGAAGATCTTTGCCCATTATTTTTTCATTTCAAGAAACAATAAAGAACTGAAAATTTAAGCTGATGGAACTAAAAATTGAATAAAAATAGAAGCAAAAACATGGATGAACGCTACAAACATAATGTTGAGAGAGAGCAGGCAGACACCAAAAATTCTGTGCAATATGTTTCCTACAGAAAGTTCATACAGTCTGGAGCCTGGTTATTCTAGAGTGGGAAGTAGTAGACAATTTAATGATTGGAAGGAATGATACAGGCAGATTTCTGGAATGCTCCCAATATTCTGTTTCTTGTTCTTTGTGCTGATTAAACAAATAAATTCAGATTATAAAAGTTTATTGAGATGTACTTTGTGATTGGTACAGTTTTAAAAGAAACTGTCATGAAGTTTCCTTTCAAAATAAAAATTATGTATCATCAGTTATATCCTGGGCAAAAATTTAGGAATGGTCAAGCTTTGTAATGATTAGATTAATGATAAGAGGAAATATACATTTGGAATCTGGTGTGATTCTGCAATAAGCAATAAAAACAGTTCTATAGAATTTTAGTAAGCCAAAATAATGCAAATATATTAAGAGCACAATACATATAGTTTGGATTTAAAAAAACTAACCTAAAATTAATGTAGACATTGAGAGCTAGGCAGTGATAATTAGGTGATGGCATGGTTAGGCATAGGAATGTAGGAACATCTGGTAAAAGAGACCAAACAATGGTTTATGCAACAATCTCCTTGTATAAACGAATGGAAATGTCTTTACAAACCAGATACTTTATGGACTAGCCTATCTTGCAATTTAATAAGATCAATCAAGCAAAATCCAAAGTGCCATGTGAACCCACTAAGTCTCCCAACTAATGGTACTGCAGATGTTAATGTGAGGAATTTGAGGTTTTTAAGAGATTAAACGAAGGAGTTTCAGGTCGTGCTTGAACTCTGCTTTTCTTTACAGTTTAGGAGACTGAGAAAAATTGAGACTGCTCTTTGTTTGGAAAAAGTTCAATTAGATCAATTCCCAGTGCTTTTGGGGAAAGTCAACCATTCACTATATGGTGTCTGGACTCTATTCAAAGTGGCCCAAAGGTGTTATAAAAAGTGGTAATTAGGTTTATCAAACTGATTTGTATAGACTTTTGCTTGAAGCAAAGGCTATATTTGTTTCAATAAACTCAGTGATAACAGGCTTAAACCTTACTTATTTTTCTAAGGAAAATTCTCTTGACCATAATACAGTCTGGCATGGAAGGGGGCAAATTCGTTAGCTCTTAGTTCATTTAAAGTATGGATGTGAGCAATTTGAGCAGCAATATGTTGTAATAGGACATTAATTGTGTTTAGCTTGGACTATTTCCTGGGTGTTAAGTACCCAGCCTGGAAATAATGTGTCCTCTCCTTGATTGCTGGTAGGGGAGGATCAAATTTTACAATTACAAAAGCCTGAATGATTGCTTCGTGGATCACATAAATCACTAGAGATTAATATTGATATGTAAGTGCATCTCTTCAGTTGTCTAAAATATTCTAAGACTACTGTTGTGCAATATGTTATATAATGCTTAAATGGAATACATGTTTATCTCCTTAAATATTTATCATTTCTATATGATGAAAACATTTCAACTTCTTTGTAGTCTTTGAAGCACATGGTACATTATCATTATTTATAGTCACCCTACTATAAATACCCTACTATTATTTTGCCCCAATTGCCTTGTCACAGTTAGTTGAGCACCTTGCATGTGGAAGTCAGATTTTGGGTTCTCTCATTAGTCCCCATGTATTGTATACGGCTACCTGATTTGGCAATCCTCTTCTTTATCCTGTTATAATGGATGTGCTCCTTTTCTTGTCTGTTATTATTTGCATGTGACCGAGTTCCTATATACTTGTAACTTTAATAGATGCCATCTTTTGCTAGGTCTCTTATTCTGCTTTCCAACTTATGGGTGAAAACATTTATATCCATGTACACTTATTTAAAAGTGAGAGGAGGAAAAATATGGAAGGAAAAATCCACATATCTTCAGAATCAAAAGCAATTTGGCTCAAACATAATCATGCTATAGATAAGAAAAAGAAAAACAGTTTTGTCAAAAATATAAATGAAAACTTTGAAATGAATGTAAAATAAAGTTAATTGTTACTTTACTTAAGGGACTGTATTTGTGAGTCATAAAGAAAAATAAACTTCTATGACAATGACCTATTTAGTAAAAAAAAAAATTCTTCAAAAATTAGTGAATTTGCTGCATATCATGAAGTACATTTTTGCTCCCTGAATTATAAGCCAGATTCTATCCCAAGAAAAACTACCAGAGTAGTGCCAGAATTTCTTGTAAAAATCATCTTGAGCAATTATCAGCAGAGGGCTTTCTCCATATATCTGTACCTCTTCCTGTATATGCAAGACAGATCTGGTCCTAGAATGATTCCCATATTTCTAAATCATGACTTAGTAAGTGTACCTTTATGTTTTTTCAGGAGCAAGAAAAAGCCAACATCAAATGATATAAAATGTATTGCCTCCAACAGAATGTTATCAGAGTGAAGACACCTTAGAAATGTTAGTGTGAAGAAGTTCCTGGGAATATTCACCACCCAGTCCTCTGCCCACAGGTCCACTACAATAATGGGTGCTCCTCTCAAAAGTCATGTGTTTATATGCATGTGTAACACTTGAGAACACACACACACACACACACACACACACACACATACACACACATACTCCATATTCCCACATGTATGCATATATATATATACATATACACATATATATGCATATATATATATATATACACATATACACATGTGTCATAAGAGTTAAAGTAGCTTTATAGGTCTTATGTTATTTTTGAACAAATGCTTTTTGAATACTTACAGAGTACATTAATATAATTCATTTATTCACCAAAATATGCCGGAATTTAGAGTAACTTAAATATGCTAAAATTACCAATATAAACAGATTATTTCTCATGTAGTAGTCATGCTGATTAACTGGTCATTTTGGTAAAAAGGACTCAAAATATTTTTTTTGTTTGTTTGTTTGTTTTTGTTTTTTTGTGGTGCTGGGAATTGAACCCGGGGCCTTGTGCATGTGAGGTAAGCACTCTACCAACTGAGCTATATCCCCAGTCCAAATTATCTTGTTTCGTTAACAAATTATAAATATATGTCTTACAACACGTTATGATTATAATGTTCAGTGGAAAAGATTCAATGTGATATTTCCTGGTTTCTTCTTAAACTTCATCAGCACCAATTTCTACATGCATGCCATCTGATACTGTTGCTATTAACCACATGTGGATGTTTAAGTTTAAATTCATTAAAACTAATTAAATATTAAGTACCTCTTGTGAACTTGGGACTTTTCAGGTTCTCAGTAGGTTCCTATGGCTTGTGATCACTGCAATAGTGAGTGCAGAATGATTTTCTCTTGAGTCTTTCATTTGCGTATGTGTATATGAATAGGTACACATACACATACTCATACATGTATGCATACACACATATGTACATATATATATATATATATAATAGATAATAATGTGCAATGTAAAAGATGTTAGGGTTTAAATCTGCAACAAACTAGTTTTCTTCTTATCATTGGTTAGCAGTATAATCTGGACCCCACATGAAAGAAAGAGGAATCAAAAAAGCATTCTCTTAGTAAAAGAGGAAAATTCAAACAACACAGTGAATGAGTAATATCACCTCCACTAGAGTCTGCATTTCTACTAAGTATTATTCCATTATTCTCTCAAGGGATAAAATTTACCCACATTCCTGCTCCCCAAGAAAGATAACCAAAAGACCTATATAGTCTCTGGATATACCTGAAGTTCATGCCAAGGAGAGTCTCACCACAGGAATGAAAAATTATCACAATGGCAAAGTTAGCTGAGTGTTTTTGATATTATGTTTAAACCCTACCAACTGCAATTCAATAATATTTCCAGAGGAAGTTATATACCACATTGAATGTGAAATTAGTATTTCTTCATTAAAAAGAAATAAGTATTTTTATTAGGTGTTTATAAAAAAAAAGTTTGACTTTTATTTAAGGCAAGAGATATTGCAATATTGTTAATGTAGTCCTTTTATTTCCCCTATATCTGTATCTCATGTTTATGAAAATGCTGTTTAGTGGTAATGTGTAAACACAGAGAACTTGAGAAACCTTTTGCTTAATTCTATGAATTGGTGTGGAGTGATAATTATATCAATCATCTGTCAATGCTGATGTATGAATTTGTTTCCACTTCTAAAGGCAAAGTGTTAGATTGTAATCTTTGAGCATATTTGTCTTTTATTTTTCACAATACATACATTCCTTTATTATGAACTAAACAGAAGAAAACAGTCTGCTCGTGGGTTAAAATTTTTAAAACAGAAATTTTAGGATTAATACATGGAGTAGAATGAAAACATCATATTTGTAATTGGAATCCTTATATGAGGGAATATCAAAGAAAAATTAGGCAATTACCAAGCAACAATGAAAAATGTAAAACTGACTCCTCTGTTATAGCCCACAGCTGCTCTTACACATCCTAGAAAACAAACGGTCTCAATTATAAACTTGGCACCAAGAATAATGTTCACAAGTTATAATTAATGTAACTTACATAAGTTGATTTTCTCAGCTTTCTCTCCAGTAACCTACAGGTGAAAAGAATGTTCCACATTTAAGAATTAGTTCATAATTCAGAGATGATTAACATTTAATATACAATGATTTTTAAGTGAGTTTACTTGAAATCTGGAAATATTCTTCAGGAAAAGAAGATGAATAAATGAAAATGTGCATTATAAGGGTAAGTTTTAAATAATTACTTATTTGTTTTTATTTTCTATATTAATCTCTTAACTGACTTGCATATTATGAATGTAAAATGATCATTAGGAAAAATGCTATTTTTATATACAAATATAATCCCTTATTTTCCAGAGTTGGTTATTTTTAAAATTATACCAAAACTTAATGATTTAAGATATGTTTCTACACTCTGATAAATTACAACATAAAACATACTTATAAATGGAATTGCTATTTAGGAAATATACTGGTGAACTATTAACATCCTAATTTAAATTCCCATAATAAGTTAAATGTTATATATTCATTCATTTCACTGCAGTTAAGTATCTCTGTGAATATTTTTGTTGGTCAAAATCAACAATAATATTGTAAGAATATGGATTTTCATTTGAATAATTCTATTTGCTTAAGTCATAAAAGATGAGGTGCATAGTTTTTAGTTCTGCCATAAGAGAATGTTTCAAGGAGCTTTATACCTCTTAAGAAATTGTTTGGTCCCAGTAAACAGGTAATTTAGAACACTTAGTTCTTTTAGACATAAAACAGAAAAGGGAAAAAAAAAGCCTCAGCATTTATTGAAAACATGCGTATCTCCTACTACAAGCAATACTGTTTTTTCTCAAGTAAAAAAAAATTTAAGTTGCTTTTCCCTATCCTGTCAAACACAAGGAATAAATTGCTATGTATTACTCTACATTTATTTATTACATTCTTTGGATATGGAGTATCTGGTAATTTGGAATATGGAATATGAGGCACAGCAGTTATGTGGTTTGATTTTCCTATTCCTCATCTCTGTACTTCTGTGGTTAATATTTTGATATGAGCAATTTTGCCATTAACATGAATTTCAGCCAGTGGATATGAATTTGTTGGTAGCTTCCAACCCTGTGATTTTCATGATGAATCTGAAATAAAATAAGGCAAAAATTTTAAGCATTTATTTAAAAATAAATTTGAAATATATATGGTATAGACTCATGTGTTGAAATAAAATATTAAGTGAAGACTGTGATATAAAACACATGGTAAAAGATCTGGAAAGATATTCACTGAATTTTTTAATAATAATTGCTTCTGTGGGAAGAGTAGGATTGGCATGGAAGTAATGGTAGTCTTCCACTAAGTAACTTTAATGGGTATTTGTTGTTTTGGAGCTGGATGTTATTTAAGTAATCATATTTATTGTTGACTATCAAGTAAAAGTGGGAAGCAGGACTCCACCCTAAATACATTTTTTCATTTGCGGTCAATTTACTTATTTAATATTCATTTAGGAAGGATCAATGATACATTGTGTCTTCAGGAGTGACAGAGAAGCTCAGAAGCTACAGATTTTTCAGAAGATAATGGTGTTTCCCATATCTGTTCTCTTTGTTCTTATCTTAATAATGGAAATTACTGCCTCAAGGAGCATCCCCTGAGACACGATGTGACCATGTGACTAAGTTTTTCCAAACAGAATTTGAGCAGAAGTAATATGTACATCTTCTGTACAACATGTTAGATCCTTAAAACCAGGTTATAAACCTTGCCCTCATCTTGGAACCAGGTTCACAGTGGTAACTCCATACTGGCAAGACGGACAAAGTCAATACCCTGACAGATCGATGGAGCTAAGATAAAGAGGAACCTGGTATGGCCTCTAAATAACCTCATGAAGCAGAACTAGTCATGCCAGTGATTGCTCCTCCAAACTTACTATTTTATTCCTTCCAGTCATCTAGTTCCCCCTCTGTGTCAAGAGACTTCCTTTTTTCCAGAAAGTGTACTAATTGTGTAACTAAAGAAAACTGTGTAACAAAAAAAGCATAAACCACTAAGGAGTAATAGGTGTAAAATAAACTGAGAGGGAAAAATCAGAATTACCCTAAGTGGGCAAGAAAGAAAAATTCGTAATTCATGGGAAAATAAAAACTTTTGCAGTGACAAGTATTAACAAAATCATTATACAGTGGGGAATTTAAGGTGTTAGACATCAGTGTTTTGCTTACTTATTATGAAAGGGTTAGAATTAGTAAGATACATGGTGAAATCATTAAGGGGACATAAATTCACAAATACATGTTTACTTCATTATCATATATTTTTGAAATTGCCATAAAAGAATAAATTACAGATAGAAATGTAATTAGTGCATCTTAGGAGAAGTTTTGATAGTCTTATCAATTTATATTGATAGTTACATGAAAATTCTAAAATGGCGCAATTCTTTGATCTTCAGACTTATACAGTTAGGAGCAATTGTCAAGACTTAAAATACATTTAAAATTACTATGGGATAAATTACCTTTACCTTGCCTTTAGCTATACTTAATATATTCAATCTCTGTTATCCCATAGAGTGAATTTAACCCTGATTCTTAATTGAAGCATGTATTTGAAGTGTTGAATCTTTCTTTAAAGCTTATTCATATCATTTTTTGGAAGCAATTGTGATTGACTCAACTCTCGTGGCTTCTCTGAAATTCTGCTTTGGTGTTATAGTAACAGAAGTGTGACTTCAATTTTCTCTTTTGAATTGAGAAATAATTGAGGACAGTTTTGAAAAGAAGTCAAGTGCTTGTTTTCTCTGAATAATCCTGCAATTTTGTTTTTTGAGTGTAACATCATGGATGATGTGTTTAATGCTGATGAGAAAATTGTATTTAAGCCAGAAATGTAAGAAGGGTTTGTAGATAAAAGAAATATAGTGGGTAGAAGGAGACTGAGCTAATTAATGTGGATCCCATCCAATGGAAAAATTGTGGTTTTGACAGTTATGAAATCAAATATACGGTTGAGAACTCAAAAGCTCAAATGACAGATGAATCAAAAATGCTAAAATAAATAGCAGATATAAATATAAAGGGATATTGAGCTTCATAACCAGTTGAAAATATTCTGTATATTTAATAAAAATTGGTTTTAAGTTCCATGTTATAAACAAGGTTTATGTTTAGACTATGTATTATTACTTAATTGGAGAGGCTTATACATATAAAATATGGGAATGAAATCAATTCCAAGTTTAATGCCTCTACTTTTAGTCAGTAATGCATATAGGGTATTATTATTCCTAAAATCATTGTAAGAAATACACAAATATAATTCCTTACAAATATTTTTCCACATATTTATGCTAAAAATATAAAGGTTTAAATTTCAAAACTAAAGAATTTAGGAAATGGAAAGAAAGAGCACCTGGTATGTATCATATTTATTTCCCTTGGTAAAATACTTAAATTTGAGGAAAAAACTCCTTTGAGATATGAGACATTAATTAGAAAATGTATTTGTTAAAGCTGTGTGGATTCTTAAGTATTCAGTTGATTGTACTCCTTTAAGACCAAAAAAAAAAAAAAAAAAAAAAAAAAAAATCCAAATGAAATAAAAGAAATATTTCAATGACTATAAAGTTTGACTTGAGCTTCATTTTTAATCATTATCTGTTCACTAACATTGATCAAATTATACATAAAGTTTCATTTTAACATATTAATGCCTTATTGTAAGATGCAAATCATATACTAGATTTGTTTTGTGCCTTAATTCTATGTGTTATCCCATTTTTTTCAACTTCAGTATGGAAAAGATTTTTAATGTGAATAAGCAAAGGGGACAAACCGACTGAACTTTCCAGTCAACTGGTTGAGCGTTTATTTGAATTAAATATTCAAATGTGGCTAATTAAGTCATTAACCTTTGCATTAAAAATTCTATTTCACACTGTGCCCTACACCACAGTTCAGCTGCAGTTCAGGTGTTACTTAATTAAATCTAAGGCCAAGATATTTATTCAGACGTCCTCTATTAATTCACTTACTAAGAGACCATAAACATTCAGGACAATTGCAAGACATATTTTACTACTGTTTTATTATCAAATAAGTTTCACTTTCAATAATATACTTTAATAATTTTGGCAAAAACACACATCATTGTGTGTTAATTAAGAGGCATAATTCTGAGATTTCCAAATATAGGCATAATTAGGATACAGATTACTTGTATGGGTCATGCATTTTTATTTCAATTTTATACCTGGTTTTTATGTGATGTTTATGTTAAAATTAAACTCATAAAGCTTAATTTAAATAATGCATTTGACATAAGCAAAAATATTTATAAGCTGGAATTCTCTCTTCACATTAGGTAAAAGTTCTATATATTATTGCACTTACTATAATATTAGTAATATTAGCAATTACTAACATTATGTGATACATAAAACCCAATTTGAGTTTCAAAAATTTAAAAAGTACAAGTATTAGAATCATGCTTAGCTTAATAGACTACCATGCACAAAAGTAACATCCATCACTATCTCTTTACCTGTTTATTAATCTTTCTATGCTTTATTTTCCCAGTGTATACTTGCTTCTCAAAATAGATTTTCTCCCAGTTCCTATTATGTGAGCTATTTTCCATGTGATTTCCCCATTCATCTCAAACTCTTACTTTTTTGGAGCAGGCAAATAGTTCATTTCATTATATACTTTATGCTTTTCATTTTTAAAAGAACAATTAAAATCATTTAAGATAGATATTTTGAAACATTTAAGCTTACCTGATGAAGGAATGTTGGAAAGCATAATTTTCACACTACTGTGACAGAATGACTTACAACAACAATATTTCTAGCAGAGAAAAAACCCAGAAGTTTCTCCTCATTAAGTATTTTAAATCAGATATACATAATCTGCATAAAATGATTATTTTAAAGAGTGTATAATTCATTAGGTTTGGTTGCATGATAGATAAATGTAACCATTGCTATATATGTATTTTTGGTATTATCTTACAAGCATAAAAACAGAAGGGTTCCCAAATCTGAAAATGGCTAGAATTTTGAAACAATATTTTCATGTTTTTAAAGATACCCTTTAGCAGTATTTCTAGAAATCTGGGTTCCAAAAGTTTTGGGTTCCAAAAATATTTTATCTAATATTGATTCTTGCTTTATCCTCTGAATTATTAGCAAAATTTAGTGTTAGGGATGATCTAGTTTTGAGAAATCAACTCTTTATTTAGCACAGCTTGGTGGTAGTCTCAGAATTACTTTGCAAACCTATGTGGTTTTTTGTTTGTTGTTTTTGTCAGAAAAGAAATAAGAAATTTGATGAGTTGGATTTTAGGACTGACTTCTAGACAGCCTAGGGAAAAACAGTAAAATTCTTTAACACATTTCTGGGACAATTTTCAAGATATAATCTTTGGAAAGATTTGACTAGACAAAGACAGAAATTTAAAAATAAATAAATAAAAATAAGCACGAATTATTATTTCTTCAGTTACTCATATTCCTTCCCCAAAATTTTCTAATCTTTAGAGAAAATAGAACAATTTAAGATAAAGTAAAATATATTTCATTTTATTTCTGTTAATTGGAAAATGTTTATGCTATTCTGGATCCCCGAGTAAATATTGTAATATTAGAAGTGAGAACTTCACATGAGGCTAGGGCTTGTAGCCAAGTAAACAGAGGTTACAGGGGACATTCTATCAAGACATAAGCCTCAGTGTATAATGATTCCTATGCAAATCAGAAAGGGCATTTTTAAAAGAACCAACACATCTTGGAAGGAAGATTCTTGAAGACTATGATCATGTTTATGCCACATATTAGAAAATGGAGAGAAGTTCTCTTTCACCCCCACTGCATAAAGACATGATGCCAATGTACATTATTCATGATAGAAGTAATGACTTAGCAGTATTAAGTGATATGTTCACCAAATCTCCCTTTCACTTGTTTAAATCACGATGTCGAACGGAAATTTTTGAACTGCTCTAGCCCTTCATTATAGTAAAAGCCACACTATATTACTCCAGAAGGGCACAGAAAGGTCATTGGTTGAGAAAGTAGTGCTGGTTCCTATTTAGTCCATGTCAGGGTCCTCATTTGAATAATATGCTACTCAGATGGTTCACAGATACTGACACAAGTTTCTGTGCATTACATAGAGTGATTCCTTTAACACTCTAGCTATAAAAATATGATAAAGCGTATACAAGAAGCACAACATGAGAAAGTTATTATCATGTATGATGGTTTAGATATGAGGTGTCCTCCAAAAATCTCATATGTGAGACAATACAAGAAAGTTTAGAGATGAAACAATTGGGTTATGAGAATTTTAACCTAATAAGTACACTAATCCTCTAAAAGGGATTAACTGCATGGTAACAAAAGGCAGGTAAGATGTGGCAGGAAGTGGGTCCCTGGAACATGCCTTTGGGATTTTGTCCTTGTTAAGCAGAGTTTTCTGCTACCATGTCCTGAGCCCCTTTCCTCTGCCATACTCTTCTGCCGTGATGTCCTCCCCTTACCTCAGGCCCTGGGGAATGGAGTTGG
This sequence comes from Sciurus carolinensis, assembly GCF_902686445.1. Taxonomy (NCBI): domain Eukaryota; kingdom Metazoa; phylum Chordata; class Mammalia; order Rodentia; family Sciuridae; genus Sciurus; species Sciurus carolinensis. The sequence goes on from NC_062224.1 coordinate 98,380,415, forward strand.
CCATCTATAGACTGAGATCTCTGAAACTGTGAACCCTAAAAATAAACTTTTCCTCCTGTAATTGTTTTGTCAGTTCTTTTGGTTGTAGAAATGAAAAAGCTGACTAAAACAGTATTCCATAATGACATGGCAAACATCTTATTTTCCATTTTAGTATTAAGCTACAGCAGGCATAGCTGGGTACAGTGGAACATGCCTGTAATTCAAGCAACTTGTGAGTCTGAGACAGGAGGATCACAAGTTTGAGACCAGTCTCAGCAACTTAGCAAGACCTTAAACAACTTAGTGAGACCCTGTCTCAACAAAAGAAATAAAATAGGCTGGGGGAGGAGGATATCTCAGTTAAGCACTCTTGAGTTCAATTTGCAGTACTAAAAAAAATAAATAAATAAAAATAAAGTACAGCAAGCATAATTATATTATGAAAATTAAGATATTATGATTTTAATTTGGTTACTCAAAATTCTAACCAAATAAAGTGAAAACAAAAAGTAAAACCTAGGCAAATTAAGTTGTGCTTTAAATAATACATTATGGATGATATTTTCTACAGATTTTTCATAGGAATATTATATGTATTTGAAATCATTTTGAACACATGTTCAATATTTATTGTGAGTAGAAATCACTGAAAATTTACCAGAGTCAAAAAGGTGAGTATGGTCAAACATATGGTCCACATGTTCGTCTTTACTTATCTTTTATGATTCTCCTTCAGTATGATCTCAACTTTATCTTCTGAGCTCCAACAAATATGCCTGCCAAAAAATTCTATTTCTTTCCCTCCACAAACAATCCTCCAGTGCTCAGTATTATCTGATCTGTGGAATGGAGGAGACTCATCTACTAACCAGGAACAGTTGAATTAAACAATTACAAAAATTAGGAAAATTTTATTTATATATAAATGAAAACAAATTTGGATGCAGTAGCTGGTGTAAAGCACACTGACACAGTTTTACTGGGCATTTTCAAATGGAATACCTAGAATTGAGATTTTGACCTGTATGTGTCTTATTGTCATTTTATGTTCAATATCTGGCAAGACCTATTCCTCTTTGTTCTTTTGAACAAACACTATGACAGATATCAATTCATCAGCCATAAACAAATATGAATTTGACTCCTGTTCTGCTCAAATATTTAACTGAAGCTTTTTTAAAATGTATATTGACTATCTTTTCAAATATGTGTTGTAAATATTATATTTTAATTACCAAAACTCTTTTATCATATGTTTCCTTGCGAAGTTAAGCACTGACTTAACTCACTGTTCACTTAAAAACATTTAGGAATGGTTGAAGAGTTTTGTTTGTTTGTTTGTTTGTTTGTTTTTTGTACTAGGGACTGAACTCAGGGTCACTCAACAACTGAGCCAAATCCCCAGCCCTTTTTATTTTTTTTTTAAATTGTGACCTCTTCTGATTTTTTTAAAATTTATTTTTATTATAAACAACTGGTATACATGTTGTTTCTCTTTGTACATGGAGTAACAGCATACCATGTGTGTAATCATACATTCACATGGGGTAATAAGGTTTGATACATTCTGTTATTTTTTCCTTACCCCCCACCCCTCACACCCCTCTTTTCCCTCTATACAGTCCCTTCTTTCTCCATTCTTGCCCCACTCCCACCCCTCATTATGTGTCATCATCTGCTTATCAGTGAGATCATTCGTCTTTTGGATTTTTGAGATTGTCTTATCTCACTTAACATGATATTCTCCAATTTCATCCATTTGCCTGTAAATGCCATAATTTTATTTTCTTTATAAGCTGAGTAATATTCCATTGTATATATATACCACAGTTTCTTTATCCATTCATCAATTGAAGGACATCTAGGTTGGTTCCACAATCTGGCTATTGTGAGTTGACCAGCTGTGAACATTGATGTGGCTATATCCCTAGTATGCTGATATTAAGTCCTTTGGGTATAGGCTGAGGAGTGGGATGTCAATGTGAGGGCCCCAGAGGCAGGGAGTGATTGGTCGGGCTGAGGGATCCTGGAAATGGGGCTCAGTCAGTCCAGCCAGAGGTCCTATGGGGCCTGGCTGTTGTCTCAAAATGGTGGCAGCCACGTGTAATCAAACCTGCAGGTACTGTCACATTGAACTTCCAGGAAGAAGCAGACAGCTGGTGCTCCACTGGCGGTGGGCGATCAGTTTGCTGACTGTTGTCGGACCTCGTGCGTTGGGTGATGGATAGGAGTAAGGCAGGTGATAGACAGGCGAGAGGCAGGCAAATGGCGGATGATAGGCGCCTGACAGTGAGCAATCTGCACTCAAAAAAGGCTTTGATATGCTGGCAGACTGCAGGTGATCACAGCAGACAAATGGGGTAAACAGCAGGGGATCGATAAGCAGCAAAAACTGCCTTACCAAGAAACAGATATCCTCTGCTTGAAACTGGAGTTAAGGAGCAATAAGGAATGCAGTCTCCCTCTAGTCCGCCATCTTGGATCCCCCCTGTTTGGATTTAATCCCCAGCCCTTTTTTTTTTTTGTATTTTATTTAGAGACAGGGTCTCACTGAGTTGCTTAGCACCTCGCTTTTGATGAGGCTGGCTTTGAACTCACTATCCTCCTGTCTCAGCTTCCTGAGCCACTGGGATTACAGGATTACACCACTGTCCCCAGCTAGAGTTGAATAATTTTTAGCTCAAGTTTTTGTGAGGTTGAGATTTAACTTCATTCACTCTTCATTTATTTTACTCTCTTATACCCTCCAGTTCTTAATTATGGGACTAGTGGGTTTTGTATTCTCAACTCTGAAATATCTAAGAAAATTGATTCCATGCATTCAAATGTTTGTGTGTGTGTGTGTGTGTGTGTGTGTTTGTGTTGTGTGTGTTTGAGTGTGTGTGTGTGTGTGTGTGTGTGTGTGTGCATGTTTAGTTTAGTGGTACTGGAGATTGAATTCATGGAATGCACTACCATTGCGCTATATCCCCAGACTTTTTATTTTTTATTTTCAGGCAGGTTGGTGAAGCCAGTCTGAAACTTGTGATCCTCCTGCCTCAGCTTCCTGAGTCCCTGCAATTACAATGACTCCATGCACCACCCTGCCCAGCAGGAGTATTTGTTTTAATTCACTGTTTAGATTCTTGTAACTGTGATCACAACCATGAAAAAGAATGACCTCAATATACTAAAGAACTCCCTCACCTTGTTACAGTCGTACATTCCTTTCACTCCAATACCTCGTGATGAATGAGTTGTTTTGCCAAACACATGGCATCATATGGTTCGTAACCAGTTGAGACTGGCCTCTTACATAGCATGATGTCTTTGAGATTCACCCAAGCTGTGTATCCATGTTCCTGTGTTTCGACATTCACTTGTTGAAGGGGACTTGGGTCATTTCCAACTACACTGATTAGGAATGCAATTTATGAAAATCATATGGAGCTATCTGGATGAACTTCCATTTTCATTTTCTAGAATAAATAAATAAAATTTCTGATACACGTGGTAACTACATGTTTAACTTTATAAGAAGCTACCTAACTTTCCCAGAGTGACTTTGATGTTTTATATTCTCTCAAGTAATATACATGAATTTCAATAGCTCCAAATTTTTTTCAGCATTTAATATTGCCAATGTTTGCTAGTTAATCACTGTAATAAGTGCGGAGAGCTATTTGATTATGGTTCTAAATTACATTTCTATAATGCTTAATGCTATTGGACAGATTTTGTGTGCTTTTTTTGTTCTCTAGACAACTTTCTTGATGTAGTTTACATTTAAGTATTTTGCTCACAGAATATCTGGTCTCATTCTATACTAATGCTTAATCTCTCAGCCTATTGACCTTCTAACTTATTTTCTCAGTGTCATGAGAATGCCTCTATTAGTATATATCCAAAAATGTTAAGAGTTGAAAACAAAATGTAAAAGAATGCCATTTCAACCACTTCTAAAAGTAAAACAATGATGTATGCATCAAACACAACAGGTAGAGAACCTTCATGCTGAAAAGAATAAAATCCTGAATTAAGACACCAAAGGCCTACATAAAAAGGAATGATGTTTTCATGGATTGTTGAATTTATTAGAGGAGAATTAACAGTTTCTCCCAAATGGATCTAAGCAATTCTAATTAAAACAGCTGATATTTCCTTAAGTCATAGGCAATCCAATCTTAAAACTTACTTGGAAAGACAGAGGAATTACAATAGCCAAAACCAATTTTTGAAAGAGAGGAATTGATTTGGAGGAAAATAGCATTATTTTACATTTTGTTTTTGAATCTTACACTTTTAGATATATTTAGATAGTGTCATTCTGATACTGAGAAAATAAGCAAGAATGAAATATGAAAAACTTGAGAGTTTAAAATGTTTTCATTAATGTCCATGTTAATGCCATATTTCTAGCAGAAACATAACTGGAGTCCATGAAATGTAAGCTTACTAGCTTACTGCACTGAGAGAGATGCCTCATAGAAAACTGTGAGGGGTGTAATTTGAGGAGATTTTTATGTAATTCAAGCTTGTTCCAGGTGAGGTTTGGGTAGTATACTGAAAATGAGGGACAGATTAGGGAAATAATTGAGCATATTTTTATTGTCCTGTGTTGAATATCAATCTATGCTATCATTTCCTGAAGAGTATTTGTGTATATTTGTGCTCACTCAATGTTCTTACAGCTGCAAACTGCCACATGACAATGATCAGAAGTCAGGGTCGATTTTCTTTGGTTTGTTTTCATTATTTTTAAATTTCTCACTTTGTAGACCTTGCAGAGATATTGATTCATCCCAGGACCCTCTGCTTCACATTATTTTTTTGTTTTGTGAATAAAATAATAAATGCACTTGGGTTCAAATCATCACTTCAGTCTTCCATAACTTAGAGCCCAATGCACGTGTAACTCATGCATTGAGGTACATGGAGATTTAAAAGAGGTTAAAAAAGAGAATCTGAACTTTTTTCAGATCATTAATACTAGTGATCCAAAATACAAAGATTGTAGAAAATGAAGAAATCTGCTACTAAAAACTTAATAGCTGTTAAAGTGATATAGAATTCCTTTCTAAATAAGGTCTTCTAGCTTTCCATCTCCTAAGTGTGGGCTAAGCTCAGAGAATTTTTCCAAAGAGTACAGTACATAAAATGGGAAGTAAAAAAGTAACTTTGAAGTGGAGAAACTTAAAAACACTACTTGGGCAAGGGGAACAAGGTCAACACCAAACACTGTAAATCGTAATGACAGTATGTACCCTTAAAAGGCTGTGATAACAATGTCTCTTGACCTCTGTGATAGTCTTCTCATAAAACCATAACATTAACCTAATCATAATGGAAACATTGGAAAGACTCTAAAACAGGGACATTGTAAAATATCTCTAACCAGTACGCCTCGAAATGGTCAAAGTACTCAAAAACGATGTTTGAAGAAAATGTCACAATCCAGAGGAGCCCATGAAAACATAAAGACTCAATATATCAGAGTTTCTGTTTTACATGGGACTCTGGAATAGAAAATAGAGATCAGTTCAAAACTAAATATTAGCAAGTTTTGGAGTCTGTATCTAATAATTTATCAGCATTGGTTCTAAATCAAAAAGTATTTTTCTTAACTACCTCCTTTCCTGATTCTTTCTGAAAAATTAGCTCACCTATGTCTTACCTTTTTTGCTGTATAATAAGATAAGCAATTTTGCAAAAAAACATTCAGGGCTTCAACTTAACTTCCCTTTATTTTCAATAAGTTCAAAGTCTTTGGAAGAAGTTTGAAGCTGTCCTTTCCAGTGGATAGCTTCTTGCCCTGGGCAAAATCTGTAAGTCATTAGTCTGGGACAGGAAGATCTCTCTAGTCTCAAAAGCTTTCCTCTCTGGGTGAGCTGCATGGACAATTAGAGATCCAGTACAATGTCCCCAACTTACCAGGGCTCAATTTAGGATTTTCCAACCTTCTGACAGTCCAAAAACTACATATTTAGGATGAGATAGGAATGTAGGATAAAGATAGATATATACTGAATCTTAAAGGAAAAGTCCATGAACCATTAAGATGCAGAAAGCACAGTTATAAATCTTGAGCAACAGGCCCTTGGCCCATGCCCTCGTAAAATGAGGAAAATATGCAAACTCAGGCAAAACTGGCATAAAATTATGCAACTTCACCCTGGCTCCACCTCTAATCCAGCCCCTAATGACAGTTCTTCTATAAATATTGGACCCCCAGCCCAAGGTGGGCTTTTTGTTCTTGAGATAGCCCACATTCTCTCTTGAATGTGTATCTACCTTCCCAAATAAACCCCTGTCTATGCCTTTGTCTAGCTCTTGCTGAAATTCTTTTTCATCATGTATGCCAAGAATTCCAGTGGTCATGAGTTGATTTCCTCCTCCCCTCTGGGAACTCTTTGGACCTTTCTTCAGAGACATCTCTTTTCCTATGACAAGTAGGAACTACACTTCATTGTTTGGTTTTATTTTAATTTTTTTGGTACCAGGGATTGAACTCAGGAGCACTCAACCACTGAGCCACATCCCCAGCCCCCAGCCCTGCTTTTTTTTTTTTTATTTAGAGACAGGGTCTCACTGAATTGCTTAGCTCATCACTGTTTCTGGGCCTGGTTTTGAACTAGAGATCCTCCTGCCTTAGCTTCCCGAACTACTGGATTACAGGCGTGCTCCACAGTGCCAGCTGCACTTCAGATTTTAAATGTTGGTCTTTTCCCAGATAGTGATCATGTGTTACCATCTCTCCTATGATACTGGGAGCTGCAGTGAGTGGCAACTCTTAGCCACATGATCAATGAGGGTGAACAACAGCTCTTCCATGGTGTACTGTGTTGCTGAGCAATGGTGTTTGGATTAGATCTATCAAATGCATTTTGATACATCTCCTATGTGTGATGGGTTTGTTGAGAATTAATTTCACCATGAATTGAGGAGCATTTGTACTTTTAGCCTGTGCACCTTCAGTTTGATGGGTTAGGGTGAGTGCAGGAAAGGAACCCAGGACACTTGACTTCAAGGTTAGAAATTTAACCTTTCTTGCTTAGAGTTGGAAAGGATGAGAGCTGAAGTTCTGCTCTCCTACTCCCCAGTGAGAGATGAGAGGAGAGGGACCTTTATCTTGCTAGCCACATTGTAATAACCTGGAATAAAGCATCCATGCAGCAAAGACAGGAGAATTGGAAGGAAAGGGGCAACTCATAGCTCACATGCCAAAACCTCTTCTATTTCTGGAGAATTGCAGTAGATTTTCTTGAGCAATGTTTCTTTGCTTTTTTTAAGCCCATAGAACAATTTATGGAAACTTTAAATTCTTTCTATTTTTCCTTAAATTGATAAATTAAGTAATATGTATTTATCACTCACACATGATGTTTTGAAATACGTAGGTGTATACAAACGAGGTGGGATGATTGAATCTCACTGTTTAAAGAACACGTAACTTCACAGTTTTAATTTTTGCAGTGAGGACATTTACCATCCACTCTTAGAGTTTTTGAAGAATGCAATATTCTGTGCTTGTTTCTAGTTGTCACAGACATTACCTGTTTTGCTGAAAAGTGAATCTGTGGAGTCTATCAGGTTGCCACCTGGGAAGCAGTACTTGCCATCCTGAAAGTTAAATTAAATAGTTATTAAAGTTGAAAAGACAGAATAAATGCTGTTTTAACACAAAGAAGATCCTCCAAAGTAAGTATCTTGGAGCTATAGAACACTAAAAGTGAAGGAAATTTCTTTTCAGCATCTGCTCAAGCACACCTTTTATTCTGCATCCTATCACTTTATACTGAAAAAAGTGTAGATAAATGTAAGTGAATTAGCACTTGCTCTAAGTCAACTGAATAAACAAATATCCATGACTTCAATTTGAGGAAGGTTAATGAATTCTCTCTAATCCTGCAAAATTATCAATGCACAAACTTATATCATGATTGGGCTATTGAAAGTCCTTTTATAAGGGTATTATATAAATAGTCTTTTTTATATTTAGTATTTCAACTATGTCTATATATGTATACTAGAGAAACATTCATGGTTTCAGCATTTACTTATGACACAAATCCATAACTTTTTACTTTTTGCTTTTGCTGATTTCCTTGTATTAGGTAGAGGGGAGTGAAGGGAGGGAAAGGGTATGGGGGAAGGAATGATAGTCTAGTGAAACAGACATTATTACCTTATGTACATGTATGACTGATGACCAATGTGATCCTGCAATATGTATGATATGAAAAATGAGAGATTACACTCTATTTAGGTATGATCAAAATGTATGCATGCATTCTACTGTCATGTACAACTAATTAGAACAAATAAAATAAAAAAAATTAAAAAATCAGTAATTTAATTGCCTATTTTATATCACTTCTTATAATTTAGAAAACATTATAAAATATGTATCAGAAACCCTATTAATTTCAATTGATGAAATACTGTTTCTACTGTTAAATACATATCTACTACTGGAGAACAAAAGTTCTTGTGGTTTTTTTTCATAGTGTTGGAGATTTAGCTTTTTTACTATGTGCATCTTTGCTCATGCTCTGGAACTTACCTCAAAATAATTCCAATTACATTGAGTCTTTTGTTCTTAAATCACCTCCATGATCGCCTTTGTGCATCCATCTGTTGTGATGTATTGACTCAGTCTGCCCATTGAAATGTGATGGGGTTTATTCGGCAGAATACCAGAATGCCTTTAACAGTAGATTTACAGTTCATTTAGTTTGGTGCTATCGCTATTTTGTGATTGGCAGGTCCATGGCTACGTATGTAAAAATAGATCAGAATTCTCTCAAGGAGTTTACCCAAAATATATAAGGAAAAATGTTCTTAGTGTTTGACCTACTTTTCCCCAGTGGGTTTTGGTGACATTTGTTGTAGTATTTAAAAACAAACACACACACACACACACACACACACACACAGAATAATTTGGATCTTACTGTAATAAAATGTTTTTTTTTTGGTAAATTAAAAAAAAATGTTAAGTATCAGCTATAGAGTATGACAAAACTCTAAAATTTTAAGTAAAATGGAAAGAATTTTAATTTTCAGCCTTTAACATACTTCCTTAAATTATAATACTCTGTATCTAATGTATTATATTGAGAAAATTTTGAGTAATGACATTCAGATTCATGATTGACATTATTAATTTTATTTTTTTTGTAAAGAATAGATGCAACAAAAAAACAAGAAAAAAAATTTTGAACGAGTGGTGTGTATTTGTATTTTAGTCAAATTTTGCATTGCTCTGACCAAAATACCCAAAAGCAACAACAGAAGAGAAAGTTCATTTGGTGCTCATTGTTTCATTTTAAGAGGTCTCAGTCCACAGATGGCTGACTCCATTGCTCTGAACCCAAGGTGAGGCATAACATCATGGCAGAAGGGCATGATAGAGGAAATCTGCTCAATTTGTGGCAGGGTAAGGAGGCAGAGAGAGGGCAAGGGGATGTAGGAAAGATGCACCCTTCTGGGGCGTGCTACCAGAGACCATGTCACCTCATCCAGTCTTGCCCCACTACCTGCAGGTAACTGTCACCATCCAGTGAGTTCATTCAGACTACAATGGATAGATGAGATTACAGCTCTCCTAATATAATCATTTTACCTCTGAATATTGCTGCATTATCTGGAGCTTTAGGGAGACATGTCATCTCCAAACAATATAGCTCAGAGTGTTTGAACAAGTTTGAGTCTTGCTTTCCTTTTTAATAAAAGGAAATTCATCGCACAAAATATTGGTCAGGCTCATGTTAAATAACCCCAAAAAACACATTCTCTGACTACAGATATGATAATTTAGAAATTCATATATTATCAATGTCTTTTTAGTATTACTACACAAATAACTTGGTCACCAGACTCATTGTACAACCTCATATGCTTAGAAATACTAAGTTTCAACTATGCATGAATGACATTTAAAGAATGTTAACTACATTAATGTTTGTTTTTAAAATGCAGACAACAAGCAAATTCTCATACTTAAGTGTATGAATTCAAAATGGTATCTTAGAAAGGAATCTAAGAAGATACTCTTACCTGCCTTACTATTTTATGATACTATGATCTCAGAGATTAAACAGGTTTTGCTTAAATTCGGATGATCAGACAAGAAGAAAAAAGAGATTAGAATCAAAATCTCTAAATCTCTAATCAAGCTCTCCTTCACTTTGTGTCAGTTTATAAAAATACAGATTATCTATGGACAAATTAATTGAATTACTGGTGACCACAATTATGCTTTTTAATTATGATTTATTCTTTAGGTGAATTTTAGTCCTGAAAGATTTACTCAGTCAGAAAACTTATCTTAATAAAAAGCTTTCATTGAGAAAAAAAAAGTATGGCTATTAAAAGTAGTTGACTATTTACACAGATTAAAATTGCAGATATTTTGAACTGAATAAAGGATATAAGTTATATTTAAACAAGAAGTCAGTCTATTTGCAGCCTTAGTCAAAGAATCAATTCTTTGATTGTTGGGAGAAAGGTTGGCTTATGATACGAAATGTAAATGTTCATTGGAAATAGTGCAGTTTAATGCTAAGCATTCTAATTTTACCAATACTAATAAAAATTGTACTATGGATATTATAGAAAAGAAAAAAAAATAAGTAAATTGTTGGAAGGAAGGCCCAAAGAACGCATTCTCTGGAGTCATAGAAAAGGAACATTTTTAAACAAACTAAAAAAACCCCAATATATATAGCCACTGCATTCATCAGCTTTCAATTGCTGTGACCAAAGTACCTAATGAGAACAACCTAATGAGAACAACCTAAAGGAGGAAAAATTTGAGTTTACATTTACAGAGATTTAGTCCATGGTTGACCAACTCCATTGTACTGGGACCGAGGTGAGGCAGAACAGTATGGCAGAAAGGTGTGGTTGAGGGAAGCTTCTCTGCCCATGGCAATCAGAAAGCACAGAGGGAGGAAGGAACTGCAAGGAAGATGAATCCTTCCAGGGGGCTCCTCTGGTGACCCATCTCTCGCTAAGCCCTACCTCTCTTCCATTACCACCCAGTTAATCAATTCAAATTAGGATGAACCGATTAGGTTATAGCTCTCGTAATCTAATTATTTCAACTCAGGATATTTCTATTAATGCAGGAGCTCTTGAGGAACACTTTATATCCAAACCATATCCATAAGTATAGGTAACAAATCAAGGCATTTGGGTATCAGGGAACTCAATTCAGAAGTTCTGTTTTCTTTGAATAGCAACCGTGAAGAATTAGGCCAAAATTCTGTTCAATTTTCTATTCCCTAACAAGTTATGTCCATCAAAAATATACTTTCTGTTTAAAAAACCATAAATCCTTAACAGTAAATGCTAAACAAATGCTTCCTTCATGGCAGTTTTAACTTAAAACTTTCAGAAGCATCAGATTGCACAGGCAGTTACATAACTAATAGCAATGCATGAAAGCACCCTAATCCCTGCATAACTACTTTTCAAATAACCATATATGTCAATTGATTCTAAAATTTTGGTAACCTTCTGAGTCTAGAAATGCATTATCCAGAATTTGACTCATAAGTCCCATTTATATTTAGTTACATAAATTATTGTTTAATTTTCATTCAATTTCTTGAATAGTGCTTTGTGGTGTGTGAATACATTCTAATATAATAACACTGAAATTCTTCATTTTCACAAACTAAGAAATTTACCCACATATTCATCATATATTATCTACATATATTATCTGTATATAGGAAGAATATGTATTGATATACCCATCTACTAAGTTAAAATAAGTTCTGCATAATTTTGTACAAGATTTTTACTTTATGAATATGACATTGTAATCAAATGTGTTCTATAGAATTTAATATACCACTAGTATAATTCTGGGGATCATGTTAGATTTTGTTCTTCTTTTTTGAAATATATATGAGAATGTTTTGGCTGTATTTTGTTTTGATCATGCTTTAATTAATGTTCTTTTTCTTTTTTTTTTTTTGCTGCTGTGACCAAAAGACCTGACAAGAACAATTAATGGAGAAAAAGCTTATTTGTTGGTCATGGTTTCAGAGATTTCAGTTCACAGACTGCTGACTCAATTTCTCTGGGCCGAAGGTAAGACAGAACATCAAGATGGAAGAGTATGGAGAAGGAAACAACTCAAGAAGAAACAGAGAGAGACATAGACAGAGACTGCAGATCAGGGACAAAATAAACACCTCCAAGGCATGCCTCCAATGACCCACCCACTCCAGGTACACCCTACCTGCCTACAGTTATCCACCTACTTAATGTATTCAAGTGGATTAATACATTATTAAGTTGATACTTTTATAACACAATTAGTCCAACTCTGAAATTTCTTGCATTGTCTAATACATGAGCCTTTGAGAGACACCTCATACTGAAACCCTAACAAATCATTAAAACTACTGAGACTCTTACTTTAAAAATTGAGTAAATTTGCTTTATCTAATATGATCTTAGAAATGCCCTTCATTTAAGAGTTAAAATATAAAAATATAGTAGTAACATAAAATGCTAACATGTATTACATTTATGTGATAGATACTATTCTAAACGACTTTAGACACATTATCTCACTGTGCTAGTTTTCTGTCACTACAACAAAATACTTGAGGAAATCAGCTTGCAAGGAGGAAAGTTTTATTTTGGGTCACAGTTTTAGAGGTTTCAGTTCATGGTTTCTTTTCTCTGTTGCTTTGTGCCTGTGGTGGCATAGTACATCACTGCAGGAACACATGGAACATTGCAGGAGCCAAGAAGCTTACAAAATAAAAGCAAAAACAAAAAGCACGGGAAAAGACTATGGTCTCAAAACTAAACTTCCTCTCACTGGGTCTCACCTTGTATAGGTTCTGTCACCTGCAAATAGTGCCACAGTCTAGGACCTGAACCTTTACAATATGGGCCCTTGTGGGACATTCCAATTCCATATTATGGAATTCACTTTATCCTCACCATCACCTAATGAGGTACAGTGGCAGAAATGGGTGGTCTATCAATAAATATTTACATCCCCCTTCTGTAAAGTAAAATTTCTTCTGTGAAATGACCTATAGTAAGGAACTAAAATTCTCAGCTTACTCTTGAATCAGGGTCGACTAGGAGAAGTGGATCATGCCAATGAATTGTAAGTGGAGATGCCTACTTTCACTTTTTGTCCAAGGTATTCAAAAAAGATGAAATCACCAATTTTCTTTCCTTCATATTTTAATATGTGGGAGATGCTAGGGTAATCTTGAAACATCCAGGTGAAAACTCAGTATAGAAGCAGGGCTGTTCTCTGAGTCACTGGAGGAGAAGCCTCAGACCAAGAGCATCATGTTGAACCTATTATGTTAGACTCTTTGAGATTGGTAGCAGATGAACAGATAAGTACTATTATTTACCTACATTGCCAATGTATAAACTGAGACAGACGGAAAGTTAAACAATCTTTCCACATTCCCAGAGATCATAATCCATGGAGCCATAACTAGAGTCTAGATGGTCTGGCTCCAGAATCAAAATTTATACAAGTTTTAGAAAAATAAACAGATGAAATATAAAATGTTAACAGAGTTACCAAGACATTTATTATCATATTTATTTACTAAAAATTCCTTGGCTATCTCTTAAAAATCATCTGTGATTTTTACACACATATTTCACCAACATTGATGCAAAAAGATAATTATAATGGATAATGCATATTTTGATAATCCACATAGTTTTCTGATCTTGGATTATTATATTTTGATGTAAAACATATGACCATGTGTTACATCAAGTATTAGAGTCATTATTTCAGTACCCAAAACGAACTGTCATAAAGTCCTTTTTGTTGTGCTTCAGCATTTCTCCTTTTGAGGTCTTCAGAGGGCAAGCTGTTGAGGAGCTCATAGAGACTCCCTCCACATCCACCACTCCTGTGACCCTTTTCAAAGCAGGAGTGCACCAATATCTTTAATACAATTTTACTCTATACTTAGGAACTTCCCTGTTCCTAACCAAAAAGTCTTGGATTTCTTCTTTGTCTTATTCCTCAACCATGTAATGTACTATTTGAACACTTGCTTTGGTACCTGACACACTGGCCTTCTTCCTTCAACTCTTGAAAAATATCATGCTGTCTTTCCCCCAATGGTTTTATATCCCCTCCTTGGTTCTGGAATAGTCTGTGTTTCCACACATCCTTCCCTCTCTCATTGTATATCAACTCTCTATGCTGGTATCACCTTTTCAGTAGAGTTTTTAATGATCCCTGGATTTTATAGAAATCAGGTTTCTTCATTTTGTATCCTCATGTCACCATGATCCTATAAGTCACAGCACTTAAGTACAAAATTATCTATATAGTACTGTGATGATTTAAAGAACATCTCCCTTGATAGACGGTACAGAACACGAGAAGCAGCAAGTATTTTATTATAGGTTGAATTTAGTCAATGAATGTTTATTGTGTGCCCACTATGTTCCAAGAATATTCTAGTTTCTAACATTAGTGAATGGTGCTCAACAGTCATTCTAAACTAGAGAGAGAGAGAGATCTTTTGATAGATATAAATATGTACCCCAAAGCCACACCCCCAATGTCCCACCTTCTCCAGCCACTCCCTACCTGCCTCCAGTTACCACTCAATCCCATCAGATGATTAATGTACTGATTGGGTTAAGACTTTCCTAACACAATTATTTCTTCTCTGAATCTTCTTGCATTGTTTCACATGTGAAATTTGGGGGACACCCAACATCCAAATCATAACACACAGTCTTTGTAGCAACTAACTCATTTGTCATGAGACAATTTAACCATATATTTTGTAAACATTTATTTCAAATTCCTACCTAAAAATTAGCTTATATATAGCTTATTTACTAAATTGTGTATTCTTAATTATGTTGATGATTTTAATAATCCTTCATATGAAGCTAAATGTCAGACCAGGCTGATGTTTACCCAGTTTCCCTGAACTGGGCTGATGAGGGAATTGGAAAAAAATGAACAAACACAAAAATAGAGAAAATAGACAAAGTGGAACCCGTGGTTCAGTTATCAGGATGACGGAGGATGAGCAGGCTCTGCCCATTTATTTTATAGGTTTTTACTTCAAAGGAATTCATTGTGAGAAAGTTACTTTAAGACAGAACTGAGGTCAAATGCTTGAATAGCCCAATAACAGTCAGGGCTTGTGCCCACAATTCTCCACCCCTGGGAAGATGGTACCTGAATCTTAGATCATGAATGGATAAACTTCATGGCAACCACAGAATTTCCATTTGAACAGTGTGTCACCATACAACTGGGTGGTTTTCTTGATGTCAAGAGATTCCCAAGGGAGATGTCAGCTTCTGTCTCTGGGCAGTTCAAAGACCCATAATTCACTCACCGCTCATGACATCTAAATCCTTAATTTAAAAAAAAATTATACAAGAAGTGGGGGCTTTACTGACAGAACTAATCAAATCAAAGAAGAAGCAGGGTGTATTCTCTCTTACATCTTCAACACAAAAAGTTCAATACTAGAGATGTAAACTTATTCCACTTTTTTCCATTCCTTTTGGCCAAGAGGGCATATATATATATTGGGTGAGGGGAGAGCAGAGGGAGCAATTACTCTTCCTATGCACAAGCTCAATGCTCCTGAGAAGTCAGTATAATTTTCAGCTAATTAAAAAAAATATTGAGATAAAAAGCAAGAAAGTGATACATATATACAATGAAGTCAAATGGTGACAGTTTGCTAATATCCATCTATCAGTCTACCAACCACATCCTTCCTCTAACTCCGACCTGCTCTCTTGCTCTATTACTGTAACCTGGGGTTTCTCCACCTAAGTACTGTTGACACTCAGATTAGATGGTTCGTAGTTGTGGGGACCATTCTGTGCAATACAGGATGCTCAGCAATAGCCCTGGTGGTGTCTGTCCTCTAGGTGATTTGGAACTATTCCACTTCTGATACCGTGTTCCTAACTTTGCCAAGTTTCTGTACCTGGGTCATGTAACCACTTATATGGCTTCACTAACAAATTTTTCTTTATTATTATCATTTTATGTGTACATATTTATGGGGTACATTGTACCAGTTAGATAATTTTAAATAAGACAAAGGAGAAAAAATTTTGAACCACCATCAGTACATCAAACAATACTGAGATGATGAAGTTACCAGGAGACCCAAAACTTCCACCACAACTTAATCCAGATACAATTCATGATATCTGATCTTCAGAGGCCTCAGTAGTATTTTCAACGTTCCAATTTTCAAAGAGAAACTTCCAATAATCTAACGGTTTGATATCTTTATTATTACTTTGACAAAATTCTGAAGGAAGTTGAAGCTATCATGAAACTTATAATGTAACATCCAAAAATATGACACTTCATTATTTTTTCTTAGGCACTAAGAACTGTCAGTCCTTATGGACCTTTGTTAGTCAATAGGCTTTGTCAGTTATACCATTTAAATATCAGTTTTACCATTTATTAACATCATCATCTTCATCTAGTCACACCGTCACAATGGAAGTTTTTGAGAGTGAACGATAAACAAATAGATGTTCATCTTTGAGTTATAAAAGATCCTCCATGAAATATAAGATGCACACAAAATATAATGTTCTTTTAAGAAAGGGAAGTAATAAGAATAACTGTATTAAATGTAAGGCTACATACATGTCTCGTATAACAAATTAACTAAACTAAACTAATGTATTCTGTGTACATAGCTTACAGGGAGTACTAATTTCTACAAATAAAAGGAAAAAAAGTTATCTTTAATGCATGAAAAACTCTCACTTACTTTCCCAAGATTCCTGCTTTGAACCTGATACAATGCTATTTATTGTAAAGAAGGTGAAGAGAACCCACTTCTTATTCTCACCCTTTTCCTTTTAGATTTTTTATTACTAGTCAACTGTGTTTTAAAAATGTTTCCTGGGGTATTTTCACTAGAATCTACTGTAATTAAAAAAAGATCAATATAAAGATATATGGGTTGGAAGAGAGAGAATTTCTTCCCTCAGTAAAGTGTGAATTTACAAGAAATTAAATGGAGTTTAATTTTAATTATTTCCACTGTCCTAATGGGAGAAAAGGAAACAATCTAGAAAACTTTAAGAGTTAAGTTTGTCTCCTATGAAAGAATAAAAATAATTTATAAATTGAATATTTCACATTTTATTTTACAGATAAACATATTTGTCTGCATAATAATTTATGGCAAAACTAGCTAAAGACAACAGCAATTTTTAAAATTTATATATGTGAATTATAAGTTTGGTTATAAAAAATCAATGAAAAATATTATGTATATTGCTGGTTCTGAATCATTTTGGTATTCATGGTAAATTTTCCAACTCTATTGTGATTAACTTAAATGTTACACATGACTTACCAAAGAGAAGTTTACAAAACTGTGATAATTATGTCTTTATAACCACCACTCACTATTCCTGATGTGTCACTTACTAGAGTAGATGCCCGATCACCTCTTTTCCAATCTATACTTTCATACTTTAATTTTTTAACATATAAGCTGAACAAAATCCAAAACCACAAAGAGCTTTCCATAGTTGACATCTATAAGAGTAAAATAATTGACCCAGTTTTGTGATCAATGGAAAAAAGTCCGTCCCTCTGTTGACAAAAGAGGTTACAGATTCCTTTAGATGCAGAAGTTCTTGAAGATTGGTATCATTCTTTTTCAGCTTTTAAAAGTCTTCTTATGGTCAAAAAATAAATGAAGTCCAGACAGTGTCAGAATGTTGCTTAAAACATCTGAACAAATGTTGGCCTTCCCAGCTCTTCCACTGACTTCGAAGCTCCTTATTGCAACCCAGTTCTCTCAGTTCTGACATGGAAATGTTGTTATTTTATTATAATAGATAAAGAGAAGTTTTCAGACTGTGTTCAATTTCATTTTGGTTTTTCTCTCACTTAGAATAGTTATTTTTATTTACTCTAGATCCACATACCATGAGAGTTTTGTATAGATAGTTGTACAAAAGAAAGTAAATAACCACTGTTTTTTCTTTTTCCATTCCTTTTTAACATTGTTCTATCACAAAAGTCAATACAAGTACAGTTGTCCCTCGGTATCTTTGGTGGATTGGTTCCAGGATGCCCAGTGGATACAAAAATTCATGGATGCTCAAGTCCCTTGCATAAAATTGTGTAGTATTTGCACGTACCCTTTCCACACCCTCCTGTATGTGTGAGTCATCCCTAGACCACTTAATAGTACCTAATACAATGTCTATGCTATGTAAACAGCTGTTATATTGAATTGTTTAGGGAATAATGACAAGATAAATGTCTCTTCGTGTTTAGTACAGACATGCATTTCCCAATATTTTCAGTTCATGGTTGGTTAAATCAACACATGCAGAACCTATGGATCCAGAAGATTTTAGTGCTTGAAATATAATATTAGTATGCATGCAACATTTTGCAAAGTTGATTCCAACATAAAAGTTGTCTTATGTATTATGAAGCAAAATATATCATATAATTATATTATATATCATACTATATATTATATACTATAATTATATTATATAGTATAGAATTATACTTTATATAACTAATGTTCATATTAAGTGAATCATTTAATTTACCCTGCAAAACACTTGTGTTAGTATATTTATTTTATAGAATATATTCATATAAATATAATATCAAATCATGTAAATTTATGTACAACTGATTTTCTTTTGTTAGAATATCCCATTCCCACATAAAATTAAAGGAATTTAAGTCAATAGATATTATGATTAAAAAAAAATGGAACTTTTTATTCCTCTTTCAACTTTTTGAGATTAAACTTCTGAAAAGTTTTCAGGTTTTTTTTTTTTTTTCTTTTTCTTTTTATCAAAAGTTTGTATTTCTCTCAGATTTGTGCCTGAAAATGTCCCCTGCGATTCATCTAAATTGGAATAATTAAAATCTAAGTAAGGTCTGGTATCATGTGGACTTCTACTCTTTTGCTCTTTATGCTTTTATTAAATCTTCTTGAATGTCTCTTGGTGTTTTGTAAACCCCAGTCCTAAAATCTCTTGCTTATATACCCTCTTACAATCACTCTTATTTCACTCTCAGGATATATTAATCATTTAAAATATTAGTTGTAAAAGAAAGACTGCTTCAAACTTCTTAAGATGACTCTAGGTCTAGAAAAGGCCACTCAAAACGTTCACTTTTCCTTACGCTCTACCAGACTTTTCTTTAAAGTTCTTTGAAAAGTTTACCATTATCCAGGGAGCAAAGAAATAGCTTTGGTTACCTTTTAAAGAGTTATCAGCTAAGATTACAGTGTTCCCGCTCATCAATTTGCTTTTCCACACTGATCTCTGACTTGAAATTTTCAGGCTGTCTTGAAGGTCAAGTAACGAAATAGCGCCATTCATTACAGGGAACATCACTCATGCCCTTTTGCTTGGAGGACCCTGCTGTTCCGTAGGTATGATGGCAACAGGAGGGGCAGGAAGGCTTTAGCTTCCTCTGACCTTTGTAAGCTTCGTTGCAGTAGAAGCAAGGATTAATGTAGAGAAATGTCTCTTCTTTTGAAAACATCTTGTTAAAATTTCGCAACTCAAAAAGGTGTCCAAATGTTCCCTCTTTTTAAAGAACCTAAATTTTAAAATAAAAGTAAGACAGATTATACATAGACTGTATGTTCCTGGATTGTTAGCAATTTAACAGTACTTCTTTCATAGGAACATTGGGTTTAATATTTAATATGCCCTTTTCTATCCTGTTTTCAAGATAACTCAACCATGTTCTTTATGACAGGACTTCACTCAGCATGGAGTCCAGTGTAACTATCCTCTATTTCTTTTTATAGAAAGGATTAATTGTGTTTTATAACTTCTGAGTGACAATTACTCTGATGGATTTCTTTTACAGTTCCTGTCCTCTCCAGCCTCAGTGGGGTGACAACTGGTGTTATGCCTACAACATCAAAACTTGACCTACAGGAACTTCACCTAAACTGGTAGATGAGCAAGAAATTTAATTGAAATAAGAGCAAGAAATAAAATTTCAATTTATATGAACCATTATATATTTTGACTCTTTGCTTCATCAAAATAACCTACCTTAGTTAATTCGCTCTTGTGATTTGGGTTATCACACTGCTTTCACTCAAAACTAGAAGCATTTCTCATTCAAATACAGAGGTTATCTACTTAGGATGTTGATATTTTTGCCATTAAATTTTAGCAACTAAAAACTCCTATTTTCAAGATCAATTTTGATAGTTCTAAAATATAAAATTGAACTCACACTCATGCCATTAATATGCAAACAACGTTAATTTGCATGAACAATTTGCTGCAATGTGTATCATAAAAAGAATCTATCAACTTAATCTTCAAGTTTTATTTATTTTCACTTACTTTATATCTACTCATGTTTTTCAAACGTTTTGCCTTAGTATCTTCTTATTTGAGACATTATCTCTTCAGATTCAGAAACAATGTTAAGCTAGGTAATTCTTCC
This sequence comes from Sciurus carolinensis, assembly GCF_902686445.1. Classification (NCBI taxonomy): domain Eukaryota; kingdom Metazoa; phylum Chordata; class Mammalia; order Rodentia; family Sciuridae; genus Sciurus; species Sciurus carolinensis. Next base: position 98,400,873 of record NC_062224.1, read on the forward strand.
TAATACAGATTTTCTTCTGTTTTCCTGGTTGTTTTCTTCATTTCCTTCTGTTCACCATTCCTTAGTTTACTGATAGATGTATGTAACAATAGCTTGAACTTCAGAGGCTCAGACGATGCAGTACAAAGTTTCTTTATAATCTTTCTAAAACTGGAAACACTCTTCAGGTTAGAGATTCTAAAGTTTCGTCCCTTGTTTGGCCAATCTCATTTCTGAAAGTCCAAGGCACCAAAAACTAATATCTATATATTTCTCAAATACTATGTATTTTGAAAAAGGATTATTTTATTAAATGTAGCCTTCTATCTGGAAAAAATATAAAGTGATAAACAAGATAATATAACTATTTTTAAAAATCTGGAATTTAATTCTCATTTTTCCTCAAGCATAATGCAAAAGTACTGCAACTGAGATACACTGATGAGTTTAAAATTAGTTAGTGACTCATTTCTAATAAAGCTTAATTACCAAAAACTAAAAATTCCCAAAGGAATTTTTCAAATCTGTAAGTTAAAAGAAAGTCAGAAATATTTATTTCTTAATACAATATTTATAAAGTCATTTTGGTAATTGTATTAAAAAAGATAACATGTGTACAAATTAACTCCATTTACATTGTTACAGTAGACTGACATATTGTTTCAGTGTATTTGATGTTAATTCTCAGATTTTGTATTAATTTATTGCCCAGTTGGATTAAATGGTGGAAGGAAAAGGATCAGTGGAATATGCACATGCAGAGTGGAATCTAGGTGGAAGAAGGAAATAGAAAGCTAGGGTTGTTTTAAGAATCTATGAATTGTATGTATATGTAGGTACATATGTATGCAGATATAAATTAATGAAAAGATGAGGGTTTTTTAAAATTCCTTTATGAACTAATTTCTCTCTTCCTGCAGATTTAAGAGATTTAAGTCTTTCCTGATAAAATTGCTGTGAAAATAGATAAATACATAGAAAAATTCTAACTAGACAAATCAAAAGTAATGTGTGAAAGATAGAAATTAGAGAATAAAATAGAAATGGAATATAGATAGCATAAGAAATGGTGAACAAGGATTAATTACTTAAAAATGTGATTCAGAATAGAAAAATAGGCAGAAAATACCACTATATCCCTTCCATAGTGATGATTCAATAAATTCCACTTGAATTTTGGATTTATGAGCATGCATGCTTGTGCATACACATAAATAATCCCCAACTTTTCACAGTTCTATTTAAAAACTTTCAACTTTACAGTGGTATTGACAGTAGCCATACTTCAAATTTTGAATTTTGATCTTTTCCCATATTAACAATATATGGTACAATACTCTCACAGAGCTGGGCTTTGGCAGTGAGTTATCCCACTCCTCAGTTTATACCCAAAGGACTTAAAATCAACATACTATAGTGACACAGCCACATCAATGTTCATAGCTGCTCAATTCACAAGAGCTAGATTGTGGAACCAAACTAGATGCCCTTCAATTGATGAGTGGATAAAGAAACTGTGGTATATATACACAATGGAATATTGCTCAGCCACAAAGAAGAGTAAATTATGGCATTTACTGGTAAATGGATGGAGTTGGAGAATATTATGCTAAGTGAAATAAGCCAAGTCCAAAAAAACCAAAGGCCAAATATTTTCTATGATAAGTGGATAATGAGGAGGTGGGCAGGGGGTGCAAGAGAAGAATGCAGGAACATTGGATTGTGTAGAGGGAAATGGAGTGGAAGGGAGTTGGGGAAGGAAAGATAGCGGATTGAGACAGACATTATTACCCTATATCCATATATGATTACATGAATGATGTGAATCTACATTGTGTACAACCATAGAAACGAAAAGTTGTATCCCATTTGTGTACAATGAATCAAAATGCAGTCTGTAAACAAACAAGCAACAAACAAACCAAAAAACTGTAAGCAGCCCTCTGGAAAGGTCCAGGTGGCAAGAACTTGAGGCTTACTGATCACATGAGTTTGAAAATGGTCCTTCCTGCTCCTGGTGAATATTCAGATGACTGCAATCACAGCTAACACTTTTCAGCCTCATGAAAAGCTAAGCCAGAACACCTGGCTAAGCCTCTCCCTGGCTTACAGAATCTGTGAGAGATGTTTATTGTTTTACAAATTTGGGGGTAATGTGTTGCAGTAATTGATAAATGCATGTCAAAGAATAACAAAAAGAAAATCCAACTTAAAAACAGGCAAGAAAATGGAATAGGCACTTTACAAAAGAAGGTAATAAACTTATGAAAAAGTGCTCAACCTCTTAGACACCAGGAAAAGGAAATGAAAACCACAACATGACAACACTCCACATACTAAAATGACTAAAATTAAAAAGACATCACAAGATGCTGAGGAGTACATGGAACAACCTGAATTCTTTTTAAAGTCAGATGTGATTAACATCCCATATATTCATCCACTTAAATTATACTATTAAGTGTAATCAGTCCTGTCCCTACCACACTTCCTCAAGTGGTTAAACACACAGTTACCATCTGGCCCTACAATGCCACTCCTAGGTATATGCCTAACAGAAAACATGGGCCACACAAAAACTTGTACATGAATATTCATAAAATGGAAAAGAACCAAAGTAATGCCATTTTGTTCTAACCTGAGTCCATTTGATCCTGGCTTAAAATGTTTTCCTTTCAGCCTCCTGACAGCTGTATCTACGTTGACAGTACAGCAGGACCTTCCAGACTATGACCCTAATGAGTAACAAAATGACACTGAAATGTATGATCAAAACAATTCTCTCATGTAATCAAAATATCTGTCTCAATAGGGTCTTTCTGACTTACCTGTACCTCAATTGTTCTTGTGTTTTTTTTTTTTTTTTTTTTTTTTTTTTTTTGCTTTTTTAAACCCTGTACTTCCAAAATTCAGGTGCTGGGAGTTCTTTGAGGCATTAGCCTGCACCCAACCACCACTTGCCTGGCATGCTCATTAAAGGACCTTTATTTTCCCATTCAAAAAAAAAAAAAATGTGATTTAGAATAGAAAAATACGTAGAAAATACTCCTGTATCCCTTCCATAGTGATAACTCAACAAATTCCAGTTGAATTTTGGACTTGTGTGTATGCATGCTTGTACATACACATGAATAGTCCCCAATTTATCACAGTTCCATTTAAAAAATTTCAACTTTACAGTGGTATTGATATTCATCCAATTGTAACCATACCTCAAATTTTGAATTTTAATCTTTTTCTATGCTAACAATATATAGTACAACACTCTCACAGAACTGGGCTTTGGCAGAGAGTTCCTGGTCAGCTATTCAATAAAAAGGGTGGATGATCAATACTCCACTGTGTACTGTGTTGCTAAGGTATGGTGTTTCCTAGGTTAAAAATATTAAATTTATTTTTGATTTCATATATTTTCAATTTGTTATGGGATATTGGGACACAACCATATCCTAACTTGAGGAGAATTTGGATATATAAATATATAGATGCAGAGATAGGTAGATAAACAGATTAATTTTGATGTTAACTAGTATGAGCGATAAGATTTGGGAAGAGGTAGTGATTGTCATGGTTTAGATATTAGGTGTCCTCCAAAAGGTCATGTGTGAGACAATTCAAGCAAGTTGATAGGTAGAATGATTGGCTTATTAGAGCATTAACCTAATAATGCATTAACTCGGTGATAACTGTATGCAGGTAGGATGTGAGTAGAGAAGGTGGGTCACCAGAGGCGTGTCTTGGTGGTTTAAATTATGTCCTTCCTGAGGGGAGTCTCCTGCTTCCTGGTGGCCATGTCTTGAGCTGCTTTTCTCCTCCACATGTTTCCACCGTGATGTTCTACCTCATTAGGCCGAGGGCCCAGGGCTCAGAGCATTAGAGTTGGTAGTCAATGGACTGAGACCTCTGAAACTGTGAATGCCAAATAAACTTTTCCTCTTCTAATTCTTTCTTGCCAGGTCTCTTGGTCAGAGGAACAAAAACTCTGACTAAAACAGTGACTAATCACCTTTGCTTTCTTTTTTTAATATACAAGAAACGTATACTTTTTTAATTCTAGAAGACATTTTCATTTTCATATTTATCTCTTGGATATCCACCTCTCCCCCCTACTCAAAAAAAAAAAAAAAAAGGAAAGAAAAGAAAAACAAAGAGTCAACTTCTAAGAAATATCTAAAACTCTGAAGTTCAAAATGAGAGCAGAGTATTTCAATATTTAGAAAATTGAATAATGAGCACAGAAAGATATGATTCAGCATATTCTGGCTACAGATCTTATAAAAAACTTACATAGTATACTTAATCAAATAAGTACTACATCTAAAGTATAAAGTAACATGATTTTCAATCTTCAACAATGGAAATTCAGTGCCAAGCTTGATTGTGGAGCCTTGCTGATTTGGTAACTTGGCAGGGGGGGATCATGAACAAATGGCTGTTTATGAGTCTAGATAGAAACATACTGTGGCATAAGGTGGAGGAGAGATAGCACAATTGTAAACAGCTTTATAGTGCTAATCTGGACTGGCTGGGGAGATCTTTTTTACACACAAACATTTATACACGAATAAAACTAAAACGTGATGGAAATTCTAGTAGCCAAGAACTGTGAGCCTGGATTCTCCTCCAGAAAGAATGATGTAGTTCAAAGAAGATAGATAACGTCAAATAAATAATAATAGACCCAAACAAAGTAAATATAATGAACTAGGGAAAGAAAATTTTAAAAAGGGGGAAAAACATCAAAGGATCAATACTCACTAAAAAATTGTTGCTGCAGATTGGCTAAAAGTCATCTCTAAAACAGAACAATTACTTTAATAAAATGAGAGCATCAAATATTTTTTCATAGGAAAGAAATGGTGAGAAAAAAGTTAAACATGAGCTCTACAATTTTAGAAAATAAATAAAATTATAAACTCTGGCAGAGTTAAAGGCTAAATTGAAAGCTGCACAAATGTTATAGACATTGATAAAATCACAGTAAGAAAAGTCAGGACAAGCCTTCAAAACTGAACAGAATGTAGTCAGAATAGAAAGAAAGTAAGATACAAAATGGTTTTTCAGCATGTAATAAATTAGTTAACCATGAATAAACTTTAACTATAATCTCATAATTGAATCAATCAAACAGAAGACAGAAAAATAAAGATTCGATTTAAAAACTTTTCAAATATAAAAGAATACCTGAATATTTGTTTAAAGAGAGCATTACATTCAAGGAGAAGAAGCCCTAAAATGATTCATTACAAAATAAACCCTACTAAGTTAACTGAATTTCAAATTTCATATTTATCAAGGTTTTGGGCAACCAGAAAACAAAAGAGGGAGAAAGACTTAGTTCTTCGATAAGGTGAAGAAATAGTCGGATCTTCTGTTTTACCACAGCAATTCTATAAGAGGTAGCACCTGTGCAACTAGAAAGGAAAGTGTGACCTAGTAAACTGGTAGCTAGTCAAATACTGCCCAGACACGCAACAGGACCAGGGAGTAATATTCCAAACTTACAAGGAACCGTAGTTCCTGGGAAATCCGTGTCAACTATAAGTCAAAGAAAGTCTCAGAGAACACATTTCATAGACAAAAAGAAAAAAGTCAAATGAGTCGTTAAGGGACATTGAAGTATTTAACAGTTTTATTGAGGAAAACCAATAGGCAAACAGGGATTCTGGTTACAGAACATACAATAATTTTAATAAGAACAGACAATAAAGAAATATAAAGAAATATGCAAGGTACCATAGACATGGTGATTTTAAAAAACTGTAATAGCTAAAATAAAATAGCCATCATAGAAGTTCATAAATTGAATATTTTTATGTGAGTCACAATAATACATTTTAATAAAATGAAAGTAGAATATAAGGAAGGAAATGTATTTTTTAAATCTACCAGAAAAGGGACATGTCATTTTCTTTTCACCACATACCTGATTGTACATTTTAAAATTTCAGCTAGATGCAAATAATACCCATTCAAAAGAGTAGGAAAAGAAACAAGAATAAAGGATCAAATGCATGGTTGAATTAATAATAAACAACTACTTAAATGAATAAATAAATAAAAAAAGTAAAACTTTTGATTGTAATTGCTCATTACCAATCCCAAAAGAGGGCTGTGTAGAAAATAGAAAATATCATCACTATGCAACAAGCAACAACAGGATTTTATGGTACTATGCTCACTGCATCTTGAGCTATGCTTAGTTTAGTCAAAAGCACTGATTACCAATTTCTTTTTGGAGTCCTATTAAAACTGACTCACACACAAGTTAGGTAAAGCAAATTTCTTACTTAGAGATAGGTGGCCAGGGACAAAAGAAGCCTTGAATTTGGGCATGGGTGGTGCATACTTATAATCCCAGAGGCTCTGGAGGTTGGAGGAAGAGGATTGCAAGTTCAAAGCTAGCCTCAGTCACTTAGTGAGGCCCTAAGCAACTTAGTGAGACCCTGTCTCAAAATAAAAGATCTGCTTCTAAGGGAACGAGAAACAGAGCCCAGATTGTCCTTGGCAGTTCTCCCTAACTCAAGATGCTATATTCCCTAAGATGAACAAGAACAAGTCTTGGGCTGCTCAGGCAGTTCCACCCTGTCTCACCACACTGCATTCCTAGCACAGTCTATAGTTATTGAGAAATATAAACAAGAAAGGGAGGAAAACAGAATTGGTCCAAAAACACCTGGAGAATTGTTCTGAGGTGATTTGTTCTAGCAGTTAGTGCATGACAGACAAAGGTTTCTATGTAGTCCTTTGGGGCTAAATATTTCCCAAAGAAAAGACTCAAAGCACTTATATAATATTCACCTGCTACCAGGAATCTTTAAACAAATATCAAGTTTACAGAGTTTATGAGAAGTAGATTTGAAGTTAATCTGATATGGTAAATTGAAATATGTTACCAACATAATACATGAATCAAAAAGTAAAATCTAAAAGAAATGTATTACAATAAGAACATATTGAGTTAGAAGATTTTTAAATGATATACATGTGTGTGTTTGCATGCAAATAAATATCAATATATTTTCATGCTCTAAACTTATACTTTTATACTTTACTAGAATTATGTTCAAATATAAGATATGTACATATGTTGTAGCTTGCTTTTTGATTATTATTTATTGAAATTGCATCAGTATCTTTCATGAGAACTCATTTTTCAGTAGTTTTTCTGTATTTTCTTGTCTGCTATTTATTACTATTCACCATACATTTTTACCTTTGTAATTTTACATTGTATTAAACGTTGATAAAATGCTCGAATGCTATACTTATTGTTTCCTATTGTATTGCATTATTCAAAATACCACATTTACATAAATAAAAGAACTTGGCACCAAAAATGTATGTTATGACCACTTTCAGTAAAATATAACGTATTTTGCTTTCTTTTCATGTTGTCAAATTTTGCTTGTAAATTGGTGTATAATATAGAACTATTTTATGTTTTCACAATAAATGACTTGTTTCCAGGACACTAACTCAATTCCATTTTTCTTGTCTATTTGTAATATAAATTGAAATTATCTTTGATACCACAAATATACCAAAACTGATGCCAGTATAGAATAAAAGGAAAACAAAATAAGAATGATTCTTTTCAAACTTTTTGGGTGCAGACATATATTTAGTCTGTATTAAAATTGCTCTTTCCATAGTTTTTCTTTTTTTGAATTTTTTTTTGCTCAGACTTTTAAAATTGTAAACATAGTGAATTTTATATAAATATCTACTTTGTTGGTAAATTTCTCATAATGAATATTGGCAAAACTTCTTCCTCCAAGTTTATGAGCTGCATACCAAATTAGGATCATCAGTCTTGAAATTGTCCTGATGATATAATTCAACTCAAGAATTAATGGCCTATAAGTGGGGAATTCTAAGATTGTAGAATTAGCAGTTATATAACACATCCGGAATCAAAGTTAATCTATAATAAGCATGCAGTCATTACTGTCACATTTTTAACTTCCTATAAGGAGTAAGAAAATGTGGCTTATTGTCTGTGTAACATGACGTGATTATGAATCCACATAGTGTATTTTTTCTACTTAGAAAAGTCATAGTAAAAATGATACTATTAATTCATTATATCATTTTTGAAAGACATATTATGAAATGCACATGTTTTTAAATCAAATACTAAAAATAGCCTTATTGTTTCAGGTAGAATTTTTAAAACTGTGAATTCTGAAAATATTGCAAATATTTTTAAATTGATCATTATAAATAGCCTTGTTGTTTTAGGCAAAATTTTTAAAATGTAAATTCTGTAGGCTAAGATTGTTACCTCTTTCATTTCTATATACTTTAGCCAATGTCTAATACTCAAACACAGGTGGACAATGAATGTTTGTGGAATGCACTGGTGAATGAATGAGAAAGACTTGTGATCTTTGAGAAAATGGGATTCAAGTAAGGCTCAAACATGATTAAACTAAATCCCAACAAAGTTTGAAATAGTGATTGTTTGGTTTTAATTAACAAAGCAAATATCTATTTAAAGTTAGTATATGAGAATTCTGAAAACAAGAAAATTTCTCATTTTACTAATGAAAGATATCCCCAAACAGACTTTTGGTCAATTTGACTGATTGAATATACTTAGAAAATATTTTCATTTTTCATAGTTGTAATCACAGATTTTAAAAGCTCAACTCATTCTTTAATAATCAACATAGATAAATCAGGATACTGAATTATTAAAACATCACTCACCTTATTTTGCATTTGAGCGTTTTAAGATTTTTCTAAAGTTGCTTATATGTACATAAAGTCAAAATGCATATGAATAACTAATTCAAAAATATCTCTTGATAATATTCAAAAACTATTATTTATTTAATTGAACTAAAATATAACATTGGTACAGAATCTTCAGATTAATTGAACAAAAAGAAACTTTTTCTTTTATGGCTGTATTTTTTTAATCTTATATTATCTCCAAATATTTTCTATTCCTGTGAAAACAAAGTTTACTTGCCAACTCATTATATGTCTAAAATTCTTTTATATAAAATTGTGGCTTATCAGTCAGGATCGTAGGAGGTATAAATGGGTAGAATATAATATCATAAACTGTTAATCAGCTATGTGCACATCAAAGAAGACCAAATGGGAATATGCAGTGAATATGTAGTTGTAGGAAGGAGCTGCCACTCAGCACTAGAAAGTAATGAGTCCAAAATTATTAAACCTGTCCAATGGAAAGGAGGGACCCTCCAGAGCTGAGATCCAGGTCACTGAAGAGAGGAAGACGTGTTTGCCACATGGACCTCTGAGGGATGTGATGAACTGGTTCTGGTAGGTTGATCAAACTGCAAGTCAGAACCAACTGCCTCTACTATAATTAACAGTTCCTGGCAGGACAAGCAACCCCTGCTGTGTTATGGTGATGCTGACTGGAGCAGGAAGCAAAGCAAAAGGCACTGTGTCTGTTCCTCTCTAGCATCCCCTGCTGCTGTAGAGCTCTCAACTGGTGTCTCCTAAAAGGAAGCCACCCCACAAAAGCCTGTAAGAAGATGAGTCTGAAGGACAGCAACAGTGGCTTAATAAACAGTAGGAATGGGCAACAAATGCTGATTTGTAATGCATGTTGGATTCCAGGAGTTTATTATCAAATATAAAGTAAGATGAAAAGTGAAAATTTAAGCAATACTAAAATTGTAGTTTGAATTACCTGGAAAGATGAGTCAGAGATAGAATTCAGTGTGCAAAATGATAAACAATACTATTCAGATCCAAACTGTAAAACTGACTAGAAGAAAGTAAGAAAGGACTGAGAGAAATCAATTTAAGACATACTTTCAGAAACTCCACAGGAAGCTTTGGTATTGAAATGGTCCTTTCTATTGTCTCAAATTCAGTCTTAATGGTAAGCTCTTTAAACACTCTCATCAGTCATTGAATGAGTTTTCTCCTAAGGAAAAAGTCGCGACCTACTTGTCTTTTCAGCTGAGGCAGTCTATAAGGGGCCAAATATTTCTGCATGTTGGCTGCTTCCTACAACAGTCCCAACAATTGAGATAATGCTCTTTCATTAAAGTATCTGACTGGCCCATTGCAATATCTATCCAAGACAGAACAGCTATGAAAAGACAGTGACAACACAAAATTCTTTGAATGTTAAAGAGAAATTGAATGACATGCATTGTTTGTGGAGATGTAAAATGGTATAGGTCCAATGGATAACAGTTTGACAATTATTTTGGGGGGGTCATACCGGGGATTGAATCTAGGGTGGCTAAATTGCTGAGGCCCTTCCCCAGAACTTTTTAGGGTTTAAGTTGCTTAGGGTCTCACTAAATTGCTAAGGCTACCTTTGAATTTGCAATCCTCCTGCCTCAGCCTCCCAAGCTGTTGGTATTACAGGCCTGTATCACCACACCTGGTTGCCAGTTCTCAACAATTTATTCAAAATAAATCTAAATGTGCCATTATCACTTTACCTAGAAATCCACTTTTGAACATGCATACTAGAGATATAAAAACATTTATTCAAACAAAACCTGTACAAGAACTTGTAGCATCTTTATTTAAAAAAGATGAAAGCTAGAATCTAATCAGAAATATTTCAAATGGTGAATGGGTCAGCAAACTGTAGTGCATTTACCACATGGATAACTTCTCAGCAAAAAAGAAGAAATGAGCCATTATTACCCATGACCACTGGATGACTTATGCTGATTGAAGATAAAAAAACAACCTTATTTCTATTTATAGTAATTTTTGGAATGAATGTAGTTTAGAAATGGAGGATAGTTTAGTGTTACCAATTATTGGGGACCAAGGAAAAAGAAAGTTTTGGGAGGTGGGCATGGTTATAAAATAGCAATGCCCAGTTCATTGTGATGTTGGATCTGTTCAGTATCTTGACCATCATGAGGTAAATAAACCTATGTAGGTGAAAAATTGTATAGGACTTGCTATATACACATGTAAACACACAAAAAATCATCCTGAAGAAGTTTGACTATGATTGACAGATTACAACAGTCTCAATATCTTGGTTGAGATATTAAACTGTAGATTTGTCCAAGGGAAAGCTGAAAAAATAAACAAGAGATCTCTTTGTACTATTTCTTATAACTGCATTTGAATCTACACATTTTAAATAAAATTTTAATTAATATATTATAATATAGTGATAAGGATTAAAATGCTTATGTTTAGACCTGAGACAAAGTGATTCAACGTAATCAGGTTTAGGGGATAAAGAGAACATTAGAACTTATGTATTATTAGGTCATTATCTTTATAAGTAGAAATGAAACAAGAATTCACAGTACATACTTAACTATTGCTATTGGTATATGCCACTGTAAAGACAGAGTTACTCATTTAGTTCTTTGAAGAGGTCATGAACTCTTCTTGGAAGACTGATCCATCTTTTCCTTATCAATGCATTTGTCTTTAGAATTCAACAATGTTTCTTTCATGTGGTTCCTTATCAGGAAGTGTTTGTTGTCCACACATGTTATTTAATTAATGAGTTAATTGATAGAGAAGAGTATGTATGCAAGTCATTGTTTCATGAACTGATTTTGTATACCTAGGAAAGTTAATAGAATCAGAATAAATAGAAACAGTTATTTGGAGATTAATAAAAAAAAATTAAAAACTAATATGAATTAAAATTCTAGAGGATTTTGATTGATAAAATAAGGGTTTTCATTGGAGATTTTGGAAAGAAGTGACTATACATATCTTCAGATATATATGCACAGAAAAATTTAACTAAGTATGCTTAAACTTGCTTCTCCTTGATTTCAGATCTAAATTTATAGCAACACCCTATACACAATTGTCTTCGACTCTGTAGGCATTTTTGAATCTTCCTTCTTTTTTTTTTTTTTTTTACCAAATATATCAGATTAATCTACAATTTCTTTCAATATCACCTCCAAATTATTTCTTTGTCTCTATCCCTAGTCTCACTGTTCTATTTCCAGTTCTCATTATCTCACAACTAAACTAGAGCAACTGTCTTTAGATGGGCATCATTTCCTCAGCTTAAGGCCCATTCCTTCTATTGCAAACAGAATTTGATTTAAAAAAAATTGACAAAGGTATACTATTGTTCATACAGCTTCAATGGCATCTATTTTCAAATATGTGCATATTAGTATGGAATGCTTTACTGGATGTGTGATGGGTGTTATTCTTTAGGATCAATCTCAGAAATGAAACCACATTACCTTCCTTTCAAAATTAATTCTTTCCTTCAAAAGTCCTTCTGTTTACACATTCCTCCCACAGAGCAAGGAACACAATTTCAATTTATAAAATATTCCTACTTTCTATACTGATTTTTTAAATCCTTGAAAGTAGGGACCAGGTCTAATCCAGCACCTGCAAGAAGGTCTGTTTCTGAGTTAATCAAATTAAATTGAAATACTTTATTCTTTCAGTAGTTCTTATGAAGGCACTAACAATTACTCGTCATGTATCACTAAATGGAAGAGCCTAAATTAATAAAATAGTTAAAAAAACAAAACATTGCTTTCATTCAATGTTCATTTTAGTGGGAGAAACAACTAATAATAATAAGCATATAGTGATGTACCAGAAACTGAAAAGTGGTGTGAAGAAATAACATTTTTAAATGAATAAAACTCATGGATGATATCAGATGTTAAATCATTTTCTATAAAAGGCAAATTGATATGTGGATATGTATGGATTTGTGCTTGGAATGTGTTTCTAATATTATGAAAGATGCAAACATCACAGATTTTGAGCCCACCTATAGATTTTGAGAGAGATATTTCAACTGGGTTTAAGAATTTCATTGATAAAACATTAGAGTGTAGCAGAATAAACCACTAGTTCCTAAATGTCCTTTCTCCAGTTCTTGAATATATCTTTTCAGCTTAGAAAACACTACAGAAATGGTGATCAAGTTTTCCTAAGAATTTTTGCCTTATGTTACACTTTTGCACTATGTGAAATTAAAATTAAAATTTTAAAAATTAGAATGGCCTAAAAATTTAGAGATCATGAAAACAAGTTTTTCAAGATATCAAGAATTAAGGAAAAGAGCTGGACACTGAAATAGGAAGATCACAAGTTTGAGACGAGCCTTAGCAATTTAGTGAGACTCTCAGCAACTTAGTGAGACCCTGTCTCAAAATAAAAAATAATGAAAAAATAGGCTGAGTATATCACTCAATGGTAAATGCCCCTGGGTTAAATCTCCATTATAAAAAAAAAAAAAAAAAGATTAAGGAAAAGAGATTATTTAGTTCTTATTCAAACTTCATATCGAATGTTATTTGCTTCATTTTTAGTTGAAACAGAATATTAAATTATTATTGTGGGAATAAATAATAATTGTTGGTCCTTTTTAATCTTTTAGGCCATTCATGCTACATAACTGGCTATATTTTAAGTCCATGTGTAACTTTTTATGAAACATGAATGTCGTATAAAAACTTTTAAACTGATTTTCCCATTTGATCGTATGTATCTATCTCTATCTTAATTTATCATAAAGCATTTGACACTTATATAAAAGCATATTTAGAAATGCTTCAAAATTTGAAACTTTTTGAGCACCTACTTTCTGCCAACTGTGGAAAATTTCCACGCCTAACCATAAATGATGAGTGACAGTCAAAATGCACGTCCCCAACAGTTTACTAAGCATCCCTAAAAGAAAGAAAAACCCCTCAGTACCTGTCGGGTATGATATACTTTTTCTACACATGCCCAGATTCCCCCAAGCTCGCGCCCCCACCACAGGTAACATGAGAGGTGTGTAGGCAAATACCAACAGCAGGTTCCCAGTGATGACCAACATGGAACCAAGATGGACATTCATTACTCAGTGTGTTGTTTATTTTTACATTGTGTTGTAGAGATACTGTTGAAAACATCAAAAAAGGTCTGTAAATACCCCAACAATGATAAAAAAAGAAAAAGGAAAGAAAAGCATGTACATTTATTAATAGCACAGAAAATCAAGCCATTTAAGAATTGGACAGTGGTGTAAATGTGAAACATCTTCAAAAGACCAACATAAATAAAGTGAAGAAAGAGAAGTATAAACCACTCAAGTTCTGTGCTAAGAATAATGAACAAAAGTTAATGATTAAAAAAAATAGAAGAAATACTTCACAGAGTTAGGAAGGCCTCAGCTACGTGTTGAAATGGGTATCTCTCAGCATCTCCAACAACACTTGCCTCTGAGTGGCATGCTGATCATGAAATAAGCAAAGATCTCTCACAATGAGTTGAAAATTGAAGGGAAATGTGAACATTTCACAGGCTTGTTGCAAAATTTTAAGAAAAGATATGGTATTGATACTTAAAGCCTTTTGGTGAGGAAGCCTTGGCTGATCATGACGAGGTGTAGAAACTCATTGATGAGATTGCCAGGGTCATTGCAGATAAAACTCTGACACCAGCACAAATGCAAACTTCTGATGTAACATCACTGTTTGAGTGTGATGTCCCCCAAAAGACATTAGCTACAGCAGGTCAGATGACCCTTCAAGAATTAAGGATGCCAAAGACAGAATCACTGTGTGAGATGTGCCAATGCAGCCAGCATGCGTAAGTGTCGTCTCGCCATGAGAAGCAAAAGCTCATTCCTTGATGTTTTAAAGGCGTGGGGTCCTTACCAGTTCATCATCATGCTAACAAAGGGTCAGATCACCAGAAGCACCTTTAATGACTGGTTTTACAAACATTTTGTACCAGTGGCTCCTGCTCATGGCATGAATCTGAACTATATGATGGTGACAAGATTTTGCTATTCCTTAACTACTGTTCTGCCAATGTTCCAGCTGAAATTCTAATAAAATAAGGTTATGCCATGTACTTCCTCCATATGTGACTTCATTAATTCAGTAATGTGACCAGACTATCTAGAGCCATGAAGACTAAATATGAAAACACTTTCTTGGATAGCTAACCAGCAGTAGTGAGCAAAGACGTGGAGGTAGATTGTTTTCAAATTAAGCTTAGCACAAAGGATGCTGTGTATGCTGTTGACAGCACCTAAACTACAGTGACTGAACATACAGTGTAAATGACTGGTGACAATGATCAGCGATGATGTAGAAGGTGGTGACTTTGAAGCATTCTGGATGTCGAATTCAGGTCAGTCAGTGAGCTGGAAAAGTGGATATAAAAGTTTTTAACATCAGTAATGAGAATCCAGATGCTCATTCATTAATCAATGGTGAAATAGCCAAAATGGTTCTGAATCAAGATAACCGTAACAGGGATCATGAGGGAGGAGGTATTAATACTGCAGAAAACATGCCTATAGACAGCAGGGTCAAAATTCAAAATGGACTTATCAAAGGACTAGAGATGTGTTCATTCAAAACAGAACAAGAAATGTGGTAGTGTAGAAACTCTTAAGAGAGACATCCAAGCCAAAGAACAGTGCTAATGAAACTGGTAACTCCATAGGGTACATTTAAAAAGCCATTCAGCAGAATCCCTCCTTATCCTTAGGGGAAATACCTCCTGGTCCCGCAACTACTTCTGAAGTTGCTTCTCTCTTGAAGACAACAGTAAAAGGCAGTGAACAGTGGCCTTTTAGTCAAAAATAAATAAATAAATGAATACAAGCTTTGTAATTGGACTGAAAGCTGCCATTCTTTGTGGTTGCTTTTTTTAAAAACAATTTTTTGATTTTTTTACAGACTGCATTTTGATTCATTGTACACAAATGGGGTACATCATTTCATTTCTATGGTTGTACATGATGTAGATTCATATCATTCATGTAATCATACATGTACATAGGATAGTGATGTCTGTCTCACTCCACCATTTTTTATACCTCTTTCCCTCTCATTTCCCTCTACATAATCTAAAGTTCATCCATTCTTCTCTCACACAATACCTTTAGGCTATTTTATAAGTTGTGCATGAAGCATTAGTGAATTTCATGTATAGACCTGGGTGTCATCCTCAAGATATCACATTGTGTGTTTATACAGATATTCCAAAATCCGCTCCCCAGGAAAAGAGAATCCAAAATCTTGCACTCATTTCAGCAGCACGTAATACACTACAATTGGAATAATACAGACATAAAAAGCATGTCCTCTTCACAAGGATGCCCTACAAATTTGTGAAACATTCCATTTTTTTGTATAAAAATATAGTGAATCCAATTAATTTGTACAATTAATATGGGTTAATAACTACAGTTTGACGGCCCAAAATTTGAAATACTTCTGGTTTTAAGCATTTCAAAAAAAGAATATTCAACCTGAACTACTGAGCTAGGTTAATGGTTCTCCCCTGCAATTTTATTTTTATGTAATTTTTTTAATGTAATTTTTATGTAATATAGGTACTTGATACTGAAAACTCAAAATTTCCCCGGGGGGATTTAAACTAAAAAGAGTTCCTTGTTTTATCTTTCTCTTTTTAAAGGAAAACTCATCATTAGCTTTTGGAAATTTCTGGTTTTTTCCCCTACTAGTATTAAAGTCCTTACTGTAGGAAATATGTTCATACTACTATTATTTGATTTATTATTTTGCAGTCTTATAACTACCAGGAAATTCATCTCACTTATACTTCTCTACTCTTCAGATTTTATTAGTTATGACATGTAGTTGTTGTAAAAATTTAATGCATTTTGTGATTTTAGAATATCTAAGGAATGCTGGAATGAATAACAGGAGCTACTAATTTTTGGTGTGTCTCAGTTATCTAATTCCAAAAATATATTGTTCAATACAATCAATATTTAGAGGCTTAACAACAATCATTTGTTATAGCCATAAAACCAAAGATCAACGGACTAATATTAGCTCAACTTGGAAGGACAGTTTTATGGTCTCTGGAAGACTGAGTTGCATATATGAGATGGTCTTGACTTGGCTGGCTCAGTTTTTTCTACTATTTTTTCATCTTTCAGAAGGCTTGAGTGAGCACACCTTCACAATGGGGCAGAGTATAAGAGTGAGAGAAGTGTGCAAATCCTCTTGAGAACTAGTTTGGGAATGGACACTACATCTATAACATTGTATTGATCAAAACCAAATTGAAGACCACCTACACAGAAAGAACATATATTCTCCGTCTCTTGATTGGAGGAGACATAGCTCATTTAACTAAAGTCCTGGATACAAAAAGACATGGAAAATTAGGGTCATTTTTTTCCCAATCAATTGACCACAAAATATTTTGAGAAATAATCCATATTTATAAATACCTTATTATCTTACCAAAGTTCAAAAAAAGAATAATTTGAGAGTGCATTTATTCATTTTTAAGAAACAAATCTAAGATAAATTAATTTTTACTAATTAAGACACACAATTGAATTGTCCCATAGGAAATCAGATTACACTTTTCAAAAATTAAATATAAAAGGTATATGCATACTAATATAGACACCAATAATACATGTGTTTAGGAATAAAGATTTATCCCACATACCTTTTGAGAGGCACAGAATTTAAAAAATGAAATGATGTTTAAAACTAAATGTAGGAGCAACAGGAGAGGGTTCATTGAATTCCAATTCAATATTCTACTATTTCTGTTCTCATAACATGCTATTTACAGAGATTTACAAAATATAATGGCTGTGATTAGCTATCTATATGCATAATTCATAAGGACCAGTTGCAAACATTTCTGATGCATGAAGAAAATCTATTTTCCTTTGCAGTTTTTCAAAGACTTTTCTGAAAGGATTTTTTAATTTTGTTTGGTTGATCCTTAAAAAGAACCAAATTTTGTATTTATATGTCATTAACCATATGCAGTACCTATTGAATTAATTTATTCCCTTAAATATACTATAGGTTATGAAAACCATTGATCCACTTACAACTATTAGTTTTTCAAAAGTGTGTGAAATGCATCAAAGGGCCAATGATAAGGAAAGAAAATCAGCCATTAGCCTTCTGATCCACATATTGTAATTTAAAGTGGTTGATAATGTTTGTGACTATTCATTATTAGAAACAATTTACCAAAATTAGTCCAATTAGTGTATATCAGACTTTGACATTTTTCCTTAGGATGTTTATATGAGATGAAATTTCTGTAGCCTTTGCATTTTATCTCTTGAATGATTATAATGTTATAGATTTTTGAAAAGCAGTATAATTAAGATAAATCTACTTGAGTTATTTAATCATCATCTTACACCTTAAAACAGTCAAATGAGAGTTTTCACTTTTAACAGAAAGCACATTTTTGCTACAACCTGAAAGTATGTTTTGGGAGAGGCAGAGATGGGTGGATTGCTGGAGACTGGAGCCAGTTACTCCTACATGCTAAGCATGCTCTGTACCACTGAGCTATGCCCTCAATCTGGAAAAGTATTTTCTATTATTGGTAATAAGAAAATATAAGGTAAGTGGGATCTCCTATGGCAATGGTTTCAGGGACAGGCTGAAAGAACATAGATGTGAGGCACACTTTAAATAATTAACTCTGTTTTTGTCAACTTTTGCATTGTTTTGTCCAAAATATCTGATAAGAAAAACTGAAAGGAGGAAAAGTGTATTTAGGCTCATGATTTCAGAGGTTCATTCCATGGTTTGACTGACCATAACTCTGGGCCTAGGTGAGGCAGAACTTGGTAGAAGGGTATGGCAGAGGAAAGTTCCTCAGGATATGACAACCAGGAAGCAGAGAGAGAGAGAGAGAGAGAGATCCACTCGCCAGGGACAAAATATAAACCCAAAGGCATGCTGGTAGTGACCAACTTCCTTTAGTCCCTGCTACCTACTGGCAGGTACCTTCCATATCAGTGGAAGATTAGGTTACAGCTCTCATAATTTAATCATTTCACCTCTGAACACTTGAAGGAAACCTAGTATGTAAACCATAACACTCTGTGACACATTAAAAAGAAATTGGTAGGAAAGAGCTAAAGGTTATTTTTGAAGTAGGGAATTAGAGGTGAAGAGTTAGGAGTCAAGAAGAGCAAAATCTACTTCACTTCCACATTTTATTCACACATACCTCTATACTACCAGTGAATAGACATCAGTCTTGATTGATTTGAGTTTGATAATCTATTATGACTTTTTTTTTTAAATACACAGACATTGTAATGTTATCTGAAAGAGAAAAAAATGAATCATCCTTTGAATATGCTTGTACGGATGTCGTGTAAACTGTAAACAGGGAGAGTCTCTTTGAACATGAAGTCTATGATTATTCAAATTAAGTATATAATTTCAACTTATTTTTCTATTACTAATTTTCCATTGTATTCATTGACTTCTATATATTCTGTACACTGAACATAATATGTTCAACATAGTATGTTTTTTATCCTAAATCTTAGTGCCAGGCTTAAACTTATATAAAATGCTTTCCTTAAAGTTTTCAAATATCCACAAGTAATAATATTTAGTATTTATTTACTACTAAATATAAATGATGGTGTTTCCCTCATGTAAATTTTATTACAGAAATATTTGTAGGCTGTGTAAGAATATCATATTTTAAGTTCAGTGTTTTTAGTATCACATAGAAGTAGAAATTCTAATCATAAAATTGACATGTTATGCCTTCAAGTTACTAGTACTAACTATTAACAAGGAGTGTTAGGAAAAAGAAAATTCCATGAGACCTTACTAATCTTCAATCTGAGATGGTGGAAGTTTGCCTCCATCGAAAATAATAAAAGCATATAATAGGAAACAAATATTCTTAATATATTCATCCAATATGTAATTACTAATAATTGAGATGAAATAAAATAATTTTGAACAGAAAGAATTTTGGAGCTTTTCTATTACTGCATTCTCATTCTGCCTGTGAAAATGCTAAGCAACACAGGAGCAAAATGATTTATGTAAAATCATGTATCTGATCTAGACTTAGAGCTATCAATAAAGTCAGATTGTAGTACTGATTAAGACTCTCCAGAGAAGGCACAGATTTTTCCATTATTACTTGGCCTCTACATTGTCTTAACTATTGGTGATTTAACAAATGAAGTATAATTTTAATTTTATGGGTAGTTGCAAGGATTAAATGAGAGATCATATAGAATTGTGTTTGGAAAAATAGCAATAAATGTTCAGTTTGTGAATTGCTCAATAAATATTTGTGTGACCTTGACCACGAATACAGTAATAGTTCATAGAAAATCTGAAGGATGAAAGGCTGAAAACATCCTCAAATTGAAGTGGGCATCCCAGAATAAACAAAAGCTTGACCATCAGTTGGGGAAGAGGAGTGGACCTGAAAGATTGCTCAAGAAAACATGATTGAGTTAAAGTAATGGGCTTCAGAGTTGCATGAAAAATGGTTAACTGCTTTTTTAATTTTGTTAACATTATCTTGAGACAACTTATCATCTAAAGTCATCCTCATAAATCATAGTTATCACAAGGACAGTAACTTGAAGAATATTCCATGAAAGTTTTGGTGTTGGGGCTAGGTTTTCCATCCTACATATTCTAATCCTTCATTGGCCCCATATCCTCTATGGCAGATCTTCCAGTTTTTCAATGTTCTTCTTTTTTTTTTTTTTAATTTATTTTTATTGTAAACAAATGGGATATATGTTGTTTCTGTTTGTACATGGAGTAACAGCATACCATTTGCGTAATCATACATTTACATAGGGTAATGATGTTTGACTCATTCTGTTATTTTTTCCTTCCCCCCCATCCCTTCCTCCCCTCTTTTGCCTCTATACAGTCCCTCCTTCCTCCATTCTTGCCCCCCCCCACATTATGTGTCATCATCTGTTTATCAGCGAGATCATTCGTCTTTTGGTTTTTTGAGATTAGCTTATCTCATTTAGCACAATATTCTCCAATTTCATCCATTTGCCTGCAAATGCCATAATTTTATTTTCTTTATAGTTGAGAAATATTCCATTGTATATATATACCACATTTTCTTTATCCATTCATCAATTGAAGGACTTCTAGGTTGGTTCCACAATCTGGCTATTGTGAGTTGACCAGCTGTGAACATTGATGTGGCTATATCCCTAGTATGCTGATATTAAGTCCTTTGGGTATAGGCTGAGGAGTGGAATAGCTGGGTCAAATGGTGGGTCCATTCCAAGTTTTCTAAGGAATCTCCACACTGCTTTCCAGAGTGGCTGTACTAATTTGCAGCCCCACCAGCAATGTATGAGTGTACCTTTTCCCCCACATCCTCTCCAACACCTACTGTTGCTTGTATTCTTGATAATCGCCATTCTAATTGGGGTGAGATGGAATCTTAGGGTAGTTTTGATTTGCATTTCACTTATTACTAAAGATGTTGAACATTTTTTCATATGTTTGTTGATTGCTTGTAGATCTTCTTCTGTGAAGCATCTGTTCATATCCTTAGCCCATTTGTTGATTGGGTTATTTGTATTCTTTGTGTAGTTTTTTGAGTTCTTTATATATTCTGGAAATTAGTGCTCTATCTGAAGTATGAGTGGCAAAGATTTTCTCCCACTCTGTAGGCTCTCTCTTTGCATTGCTGATAGTTTCCTTTGCTGAGAGAAAGCTTTTTAGTTTGAATCTATCCCAGTTATTAATTCTTGCTTTTATTTCTTGTGCTATGGGAGTCCTGTTGAGGAAGTCTGGTCCTAAGCCGACATGTTGAAGCTCTGGACCTACTTTTTCTTTTATAATCTGCAGAGGCTCTGGTCTGATTCCGAGATCCTTAATCCATTTTGAGTTTAGTTTCGTGCATGGTGAGAGATATGGGTTTAGTTTCATTCTGTTGCATATGGATTTCCAATTCTCCCAGCACCATTTGTTGAAGAGGCTATCTTTTCTCCACTGCATATTTTTGGCACCTTTGTCTAGTATGAGAAAATTGTATTTATTTGGGTTTGTGTCCGAGTCCTCTATTCTGTACCATTGATCCACCTTTCTATTTTGGTACCAATACCATGCCGTTTTTGTTACTATTGCTTTGTAGTAGAGTTGAAGATCTGGTATTGCGATACCCCCTGCTTCACTCTTTCTGCCAAGGATTGCTTTAGCTATTCTGGGTTTTTTATTCTTCCAGATGAATTTCATAATTGCTTGCTCTATTTCTGTAAGGTACATCATTGGGATTTTAATTGGAATTGCATTGAATCTGTATAGCACTTTTGGTAGTATGGCCATTTTGACAATATTAATTCTTCCTATCCAAGAACATGGGAAATCTTTCCATCTTCTAAGGTTTTCTTTAATTTCTTTCTTTAGTGTTCTGTAGTTCTCATTGTAGAGGTCTTTCACCTGTTTTGTGAGATTGATTCCCAAGTATTTTATTTTTTTCGAAGCTATTGTGAATGGGTAGTTTTCCTGATTTCTCTTTCTGAACATTCATCGCTTATGTATAAAAATGCCTTAGATTTATGTGTATTGATCTTATATCCCGCTACTTTACTGAATTCACTTATGAGATCTAAAAGTTTTCTGGTGGAATTTCCTGGTTCCTCTAAGTATACAATCATATCATCAGCAAATAGGGATAGTTTGAGTTCTTCTTTTCCTATTCGTATCCCTTTAATTTCTTTGGTCTGTCTAATTGCTCTGGCTAGAGTTTCAAGGACGATATTGAATAGAAGTGGTGAAAGAGGGCATCCCTGCCTTCTTCCAGTTTTTAGAGGGAATGCTTTCAGTTTTTCACCATTTAGAATGATATTGGCCATGGGCTTAGTGTAGATGGCCTTTACAATGTTAAGGAATGTTCCCACTATCCCTATTTTTTCTAGTGTTTTGAGTATGAAGGGTGCTGTATTTTATCAAATGCTTTTTCTGCATCTATTGAAATAATCATGTGATTCTTGACTTTAAGTCTATTGATATGGTGAATGACATTTATTGATTTCCTGATGTTGAACCAACCTTGCATCCCTGGGATGAAACCCACTTGATCATGGTGCACTATCTTTTTAATGTTTTTGTATGCGATTTGCTAAAATTTTGTTGAGAATTTTTGCATCGATGTTCATTAAGGATATTGGTCTATAATTTTCTTTCCTTGATGTGTCTCTGTCTGGTTTAGGTATCAGGGTAATATTGGCTTCATAGAATGAGTTTGGGAGGGTTCCCTCCTTTTCTATTTTATGGAATACTTTGAGAAGTATTGGAATGAGCTCTTCTTTCAAGGTTTTGTAGAACTCGGCTGAGAACCCATCTGGTCCTGGACTTTTCTTTGTTGGTAGGCTATTGATGACTTCTATTTCATTACTTGAAATTGGTCTATTTAAATTGTGTATGTCCTCCTCGTTCAGTTTAGGCAATTCATATGTCTCTAGAAACCTGTTGATGTCTTCAAAATTTTCTATTTTGTTGGAGTATAGATTTTAAAAATAGCTTCTAATTATGTTTTGTATTTCATTCGTGTCTGTTGTGATATTTCCTTGTTCGTTCCGAATTTTAGTGATTTGGGTTTTCTCTCATCTTCTCTTTGTTAGTGTGGCTAAAGGTTTATCAATTTTGTTTATTTTTTTGAAGAACCAACTATTTATTTTGTCAATTTTTTGTATTGTTTCTTTTGTTTCAATTTCGTTGATTTCAGCTCTGAGTTTATTTCCTGTCTTCTACTACTTTTGGTGTTGGTCTGTTCTTCCTTTTCTAGGTCTTTGAGCTGTAGTGTTAGGTCGTTTATTTTTTGAGTTTTACTTCTTTTATTAAATGCGCTCCATGAAATAAATCTTCCTCTAAGTACTGCTTTCATAGTGTCCCAGAGATTTTGATATGATGTTTCTTTGTTCTCATTTACCTCTAAGAATTTTTTATTTCCTTCCTAATATCTTCTGTTATCCATTCTTCATATAATAGTATATTGTTTAATCTCCAGGTGTTGGAGTATTTTCTGTTTTTTACTCTTTCATTTATTTCTAACTTCAATCCATTATGATCTGATAGAATACAAGGTAGTGTCTCTATCTTCTTGTATTTGCTGACATTAGCTTTGTGGCATAATATATGGTCTATTTTAGAGAAGGATCCATGTGCTGCTGAGAAGAAAGTGTATTCGCTCTTGGTTGGATGGTATATTCTATAAATGTCTGTTAAGTCTAAATTATTGATTGTGTTATTGAGATCTATGGTTTCTTTGTTCAATTTTTGTTTGGAAGATCTGTCCAGTGGTGAGAGAGGCGTGTAAAATCACCTAGTATTATTGTGTTATGGTCTATTTGGTTTCTAAAATTGAGAAGGATTTGTTTAACATACATGGATGAGCCACTGTTTGGGGCATAGATGTTTATGATTGTTATATCTTGCTGATTTATGCTTCCCTTAAGCAGTATGAAATGTCCTTCTTTATCCCTTCTGACTAACATTGGCTTGAAGTCCACATTATCTGAAATGAGGATAGATACTCCAGCTTTTTTGCTGAGTCCATGTGCATGGTATGTTTGTCCCATTCCTTTCACCTTTAGTCTATGGGTATCTCTTCTATGAGGTGAGTCTCTTGCAGGCAACATATTGTTGGATCTTTCTTTTTAATCCAAAGTGCCAGTCTATGTCTTTTGATTGATGAATTCAGACCATTAACATTCAGGGTTATTATTGTGATATGATTTGTATTCCCAGTCATTTGGTTCATATTTAAAATTTTACTTATTTATTTATTTATTTTTTGACACATCTTGGTTCCTCCTTTATTTGACAGTTCCTTTAGGGTAATTCCTCCCTTTGCTGATATGCTTCTTTGTTTTTTATCTCTTCTTCATGGAATATTTTGCTGAGAATGTTCTGTAATACTGGCTTTCTTTTTGTAAATTCTTTTAGCTTTTGTTTATCATGGAATGATTTTATTTCATCATCAAATTTGAAGGTAAGTTTTGCTGGGTATAAGATTCTTGGTTGGCATCCATTTTCTTTCAGAGCTTGAAAAATGTTGTTCCAGGACCTTCTAGCTTTTAGGGTCTGGATTGAAAAATCTGCTGATATCCGTATTGGTTTCCCCCTGAATGTAATTTGGTTCTTTTCTCTCACAGCCTTTAAAATTCTGTCTTTATTTTGTATGTTAGGTATTTTCATTATAATGTGCCTTGGTGTGGGTCTGTTGTAATTTTGTGTATTTGGAGTCCTATAAGCCTCTTGGACTTGATTTTCCATTTCATTCTTCAGATTTGGGAAATTTTCTGATATTATTTCATTGAATAGATTATTCATTCCTTTGGTTTGTTTCTCTAAGCCTTCCTCAATCTCAATAATTCTCAAATTTGGCCTTTTCATGATATCCCATAGTTCTTGCAGATTGTGTTCATGATTTCTTACCATCTTCTCTGTTTGTTCAACTTTGCTTTCGAGGTTAAATATTTTGTCTTCAATATCTGAAGTTCTGTCTTCCAGGTGTTCTATCCTATTGGTTATGCTTTCTATGGAGTTCTATATTGGTTTATTGTTTCCTTCATTTCAAGGATTTCTGTTTGGTTTTTTTTCAATATCTCTAACTCTTTATTGAAATGATCTTTTGCTTCCTGTATTTGCTCTTTTAACTGTCGATTGGTGCTATCATTCAATGCCTGCATTTGCTCTTTCATCTCATCATTCAATGCCTGCATTTGCTCTTTCATCTCATCATTCAATGCCTGCATTTGCTCTTTCATCTCATCGTTTGCTTCCCTAATCATTTTAATTATGTACATTCTGAACTCCCTTTCTGTCATTTCTTCTGCCATGCTGTCGTTGGATTTTATTGATGTAACATCTAGATTTGTTTGGGGCATTTTCTTCCCTTGTTTTCTCATAATGTTCAGAAATCAGTGGGTCATTAAGATATTGCAGATTTCCTCTATCGACTTATAATGTCCCTGAAGATTGCTAGTATATCCACTCTTATCCTTCAGTAGCCTGAAGTCTTGGAGGAAGTTGATAATGCAGAGCTCCACGAAGAAGCTGCCTCTCTAGGGGTGGTGACCCTCAGGTGGCGTATATTCCCTGCTAGTGGGCAGAGGTGCCTCCACTTGTTGACCAATGGTCATCCAACGGGGAACTAGGCTGCGGGCTGAGGCAAGTCCTGTTTGTGCCTGTGTCTCTGGTTTTACCATCCCTGTGGGAAAACCTCACCCGGCAGGGAAGACTCACTCGGTGGGGACGTCTTGCTGATCAGTTCCCCTCCTAGAGGTTCCCCTCAATCTACAACTACCGCCTGGGCTGGGCTGTCTTCCTCTGCAACGTTCCCAGGGGCCCGGACCTACCTCCTGGGCCTGGGAGCCTCACCCTTCACAGGCGAGTCTCCTTAGGCTGCCTCTCTCAGAGAATCTACCCGCAGTCCTGGAAACTTCGCTCCGCTCCTAGGCATGTCTCTGTGCGGCTCTTTCAGCAAGAAGCCACCTAGTTCCTGGGACCCTGCTCTGCACCTAATCGCCTGGCTATGTGGCCCCTCCTCTGAGTCGCCACCTGGAGCCTCGTACAATAGCTCCAATACCCAGAGACCCGCCACACACCTCTTCCTCCGGACAGCGGCCGGGTTTCCAACGCAGTCACTAGGAGCCCAAGCAATTCACTTCACGTCTCCTCCTCCCGCCAACCGCCCGTAGCCCTAGGCAGTCACTCCACGTCCACCCTGTGACCCACCCTGTTCCTCCTCCTCCTCCTCGGGGTAGCCCCCCGGGTGTTCAGGAGCGGTGGCTCCGAGACCAAGTGACCCACCACGCTCCTCCTCCAGGCAGGCCACCGGTGTTCAGGTGTGGTTGCTTTGAGTCCAATCAACTCACCACTCGCCTCCTCCTCTGGCAACCGCCTGTGGCTCTGATGCAGTCACTCCGAGACCAAGCGACCCGCCGTGCTCCTCCTCTTCCTCCGGCAACCTCCCAGTGTTCAGAAGCGGTCGTTCTGGGTCTAAACAGCTCGCCACGCAGCTCCTCCTCAGGCAGCCACCCGGAGCCCCAGTGGTTGCTCCGAGTGCAAGCGCTGTGCTGAGCCGCATCCTCTACGATGATCCCAGTTGTCTGTGTTTACCGCTCCAGTGGGGGGAGGGGCATCTCGCCGAGCAACTCTACTTCACAAAGTTCCCTGTGTTCCGGGGCTACCGTCCCATCTGGGACGCCTCCCCAATGGGAGAGACTCACCCAGCGGCTTTGAGTTGGTCCCAAGTCTCTCACTATCTCCTCTTTTGAATCTTGTGTCCTGGAGCAACGTGAAATGCAGCCGCCCCCTAGTCCGCCATCTTGAAACTCTATTTTGTAGTTTTCATTGTAGAGATCTTTTACCTCTTTGGTTAGATTGATTCCCAAGTATTTTGTTTTTTTTTTTTTTTTTTTTTTGAGGCTATTGCAAATGGAGTTGTTTTCCTCAATTTCCCTTTCAGATGTTTCATTGCTTGCAAGTAAAAATGCTTCAGATTTATGCATGTTGATTTTATAGCCTGCTATTTGGCTGAATTCATTGATGAGGTCTAGAAGTTTTCTGGAGGAGTTTTTTGGATCCTCTAAATATAGAATTATGTCATCAGCAAATAGTGACAGCTTAAGTTCCTCTTTTCCTATTCGTATCCCTTTAATTTCTTTAGTCTGCCTAATTGCTCTGGCTAGAGTTTCGAGGACAATGTTGAATAGTAGTGGTGAAAGAGGACATCCCTGTCTTGTTCCCATTTTTAAAGGGAATGGTTTCAGTTTCTCTCCATTAAGAATGATGTTGGCCATGGGCTTAGCATAAATATCCTTTTCAATGTTCTTCTTAAAATTATAGTCTAGCTAATAATTTGTGAATAGTCTTAAAAGTCTTAAAACTTAAATTGTGTGGGCATTTAGGACAGGGTATGACAATATGTGAAAAACAGCACATTTTACCATTTGACTTATAAGCCTATTGAGAACAATTTATTTTACAATTCCCAAATTAAATTTATGAATATTTAATGATTTGCTTTGTTTTATTTTACCATAAAATTATTTGTATAGGGTGAAGGCATTTAACTCTATTCTGGATTAAATTAAAATATGAAGTGTTTCTAGATTTATAATTGATCAAACATTTCTAATTTTGCTCGCATTTTCCTGCCTACCTAATATAACTTTGTGAAGAAGACAATATTACATACACTTCAAGTTTTGAAGAAGAAAAAGATATTAGGAAGTTAAGTAAATTATTCACTCTGTATGTGTAAACTGATTAAATATATCAAACATTGTTCCAGAGATTGGGCAAATGGTGATTTAGAAAGCAGACAAAAATAATCTTCATGCTGGAGCTTAAATTCTGTGTGACTCAGTGAGTCAAAATCTGCTCTTCAAATAAGTCACAATTAAAAGAATCTTTTCATTGACTATATGGCTTCATTAATATTTCCCCAGAACACACAGACACACACACACACACACACACACACACACACACACCTATAGTTTTAAGCCAATTTAAAAGTATTAATAAAAGTTAATAATAGAAACACTTTATGAATTATTATTGATAAAATCCAGTCACAACCCATTCGTTAGTTACTCAAATACTTCATTTTAACAAAAATATGCCTATTGTACACAGATTAAAATTTTTGATATATGAAAGTTAAATAGCATTAATACTATGAAATTTAAGATACAATTTTATCTCAACAGTACAGTACTATTGGTTTTTCAATTGAAATGACAGCTATTGCCTTCTCTTCAATAAAATAATTGAGGTGAATAGAATATATCCAAAGTTTTTGAACTAAGACTAAGTCAAATTATTAATAAACATTAATATAATAGATCATAGATCTGTATTTCTCCTCAAATCTTCCATGTATATTAATCTAAAATGAACAAGATTTTTCTAATCTTAAAATTTAGTTAACATAATTAACAGTAATTCCAAACTAATAACAGCAAATAATGAAATACACAGAAACTAAGATTTGATGATTACAGATAAAGTAATAGTAGTAGATACAGAAAATCTAATGTGTTTCACAAAATTAAGGGGGAAAAATAGAAATTTCTGCTATTTTCAGAATCGGAAAAGAAATCTTGTCAACATAGTTTTGCTATTTGTTCTTTAGAAAACTTTTGAAAAACTAAGGGATATTGTCATATTATCATTTGTTTATAAATTGGTGGTTTAAAACCCCAATTACAATGTAATTCAGTGCTGAAATTTCAAGTTTTGCATGATAAAATATCTGCATGAATTGTACCCATCAATAGAGAATTTAATAGTTCTTATTTCAGAATAAAGTATATTAGTACTGAAACTCATCTTTAACTTTTAATGATGATAATAGTGACTAAAAATATTGAAAGGTTTAGATGTAAGGAAAAGCTAGTAGCTAAACTTAGCTCCAAATTGAGGAACGTGTCCTTGCAGATATTATAAACATCCCTAGAGTTTATTTGACATGCTTATTTAAGAATAAAAAGAAGTGAAAGTTAGGCAATATACTACAAGGGTCTAACAAATTCAAAAATATGTGCTTCGGCCATCACATGTAGTTTTCTAAATAATCTCAATGTCTAAGAAGCTATACTGGATGGGTTCTCTCCAAATGTGGTTGAAGTAACTACTCATTATAGGCATAGAAATCCTTTAGAAAATTAGCAAAAAATACTGGGTGTTATGATTTGGATCTGAAACAATTCCCAAATGTTCAGTGTTGAACTAACTAATTCTGCAGTATTTAGAGTTGAGAGCTTTGGTAAGTGATGGGATTATGAAGGCTGTGACTTCATGAATGGATTAATATGTCTTCAGAGTTATAAGTGATTAAGAGATGGTGGAGATGGGGCCTGCGTGGAGGATATAGATCATTGCGGACATGCCCTTGAGTATATTTTGTCACTGACCCTTCCCTTCCCTTCTTTCTTTTCTATGTTTGCTTCCTAGCTACCAGGAGGTGAGCAGCTTTGCCCCACCAGTTGATCTCCACCATGAAGTGCTTCCACACCTCCGGTCCAGAAACAATGAATGGTGTCAAATAACTATGGACTGAAAACTCTGAAACCACAAGACAAACTAATTTTTTTTCCTTTTCTAAGGTGATTTTCTCAGGCATTTTGTTAGAGAGAAGAAAAGGTAACCAACACATTTATCTTGCATCAAATCCTCTAGAATAAAATAAGGTATCTCAAAATCAGAATGGTCGTTCCACAGGACAAGTCTAAAATAAAATTTTGTCTAGAGATATTTCCTTGTCTCTAAATGTGTAAAATAATTTTGTAGGGGCTAAATAACGCTTTTTAAAACTTTAAGCAGAATAACATCAAGAAAAGAAGAAAAAAAAATGAATGAATCCAATATTTTAGAAAGGTATCATTAGGAACTTTTCAGCATCTATAGAAAATCATAGCAAAAAAGGGGTATGTGAGCTAAAAAGAAAGAATACATCCTTGGTAAGTATGAAAAGAGAAAATTATGGAAAATGAAATAGTTTCCTATGGGGACTGACGAATGCAGAATTTTGAAGCCATGCTGTTTTCACTATATTAAAACTAAATATAGTACATCTGCTCTATGGCATCAGAGATAATATATCACAGTGTGAAGTTTCATGATGATTATGTGTATTCAGCTGTTTTTTCTGAATATTGCTATTCCTTTGCTTTTTTTTTTTTTTTTTTTCATCATCTGAGAGCAAAAAAAGTATGCTTTTAAGGAGCTAGCAAAAAAAGAAAAAAGTATAGCAAAAAAGCATAGCAATCCAGGTGACACAATAATAAAATATGCAGCAAAGTAAAAAAAAAAACTCCCTATTGGAGAGTAGGCTGGTTTTCAGACCCAGGAGTGATTGTGTTGTTGGATGACTTAATATTCCAGGATACCACACTCCAGTCCCAAAGTGCAGGCCAGTCACTCACTCACGAGTTCAGTCAGGAGATCATTTCTACCTGAGCTGGTAGTTTCTAGCAATATAGTTGCAGCAGACTCCATAGGGAGGAGCGGTATCACAGGAATATATGTTCAAGGAAAAATAAAGAAAGAATTGCTGGATATCACAAAAATATGTTCCTATGCTGTGCCATGAACTCAGTAACTGCCCCAAATACTACCATGAACACATTTGAAAACAATTATTTCTTTTACTCTATAACACATAGAAAGTAAAACAACAGAATTTTCTCTGCGTCAACTTACCAAAGGAAGATGAAATAGCAGACTAAGTACTTAATCCTAATAACCAATTTATTTAAAAGTAAAATGAACACATAAGAGATTATT
Organism: Sciurus carolinensis; assembly: GCF_902686445.1. Lineage (NCBI taxonomy): Eukaryota > Metazoa > Chordata > Mammalia > Rodentia > Sciuridae > Sciurus > Sciurus carolinensis. The sequence goes on from NC_062224.1 coordinate 98,431,898, forward strand.
TAACAGTCTAAATAGGATGCGGATTAACTTCCAGAAAGCAAGTAGCAAGTGTAACTTTCTTATTCCAGCACACATATCCAAGCCAGATTTCTTTGATCATGGACAGAAGCTTATTATTAATGTGTTTTTCTTTTTCTAGTCTCTTCCCTGAAATAGAATTCAAGGCTCATGCTGCGACTCTGCAATATTGTTCCCTGCAAGAAACGATTTTGTTCTGCCTCAGAGGCAATATGTTTTTATGCTTAATTTTGCCCTGGGTAACAACATTGCTTGTTTATGTCCTTAAAATGCCTTTTAAAGAAATTGATTTCCATGAATCATCAATAAATCCTGCTCCTAGGATCTAATTCTCTCAGTTATGAGTTGAGGAAAAAAATTACATTTTGTTCCTCCATCAGATGTTTATTAATCGTGATTAAATAGTAGCATTTAATCACATGTGAGGAAATATACAAATATATCTTTTTCATATTTTCAGCATTCTTTTAATTATATATTTTATGTAAAGCTTTAACACTAGCTTCAGATCAGTTTGGTCCTAAATATCAAGAATTCAGATTTATAACCTAATAATGTTGTACAGCTAAATTTTATCCTTTGAATAAATGAGAATAAAACAAAGCTGTGTTCAAAGGAGAAAAAAAAATTAGTTCCAGTCACTGGAGAAGAAAGGAAAAACATTCACTATCCACTTGTAATTATTATTATCATTGTAATATTAATTTTCATGGTTCACAAAGAAGGGGGCAATATGAAGAGACTGGTCAATACTTAGAGTATGTGACATAATTAATGTGTCTAAAAATTGCACTTTGAAGGTAACGAAATTAAATTAAATAATGTCTTCAAATAAAACCCCTCTGTTCAAGTAGAAAGGACCATTAGCTACTTAGATACTTAGGATAAAAAGCAATGAGCCGGAAATTCTACATAAAGACAGTTTCCTTACACTATTGGAAAGAAAAAAATTTGAACTAATAATAAAAACCAGAATATCTATTTTTTTGTTTTTAAGTTTTTAAGTACCATCTAAATGTTAAATGCTTTCAAGGATGTTTTTGTCAAAAAGATTTGTGCTCATAAAAATTTTAAAAATACAGTGTGTATAAATTTTAAAATTATAAAAACAGTATACAACTACTGATGATTCATTGTTGAACATCCTGTTGAGTATCACTGTTTATATATTCACATATACCTATATATGAATTTATGAAATTAAATTTTAAAACTGTGATCATACAATATCAGGTGCTTTGTAAACTGTCTTTATTATTCAAAATATTTATTATGGTTATCTTTCATGTCATTACATTATATCCTGCATGATTTTTTACATTTTTTCAATAATATTGAATTTAATAAGTATGGTATTTAGATTATCTTCTATTGATGAGCAACGCATGTTTTTAACCAATGTTTGCTATTATTAATACCATAAAATAAAACAGGTATTCAATATTTATTGAGAATCACGACTTTATCTTATTTACTGACTGGATACTATGGTCCTGCACTGACTCTTGTCATAAAAAGTGTGTATCCAAAATTTCAATTTCAAGTGTCACCCTCTGACCACAATATTTTATGTTTCTTGCAAATGTTCTCTAGTACTATTTTTATGATTTCTTTTTGTAGTTGTAGATGGACAGAATACCTTTATTTGCTTATTTTCATGTGGTGCTAAGGTTCGAATCCAGTGCCTCACTCATGCTAGGCAAGCCCTCTGCCACTGAGCTACAGCCCCAGCCCTCTCTGGTACTATTACTTTAATAGTATTTTAACTACACCAAAATTTGTAAACCATCGCTTTTCTGACTTTTCATGGAAATTCATGCCAGGTTTTTCCTTCTTCTGTATTAATTTCATGAAAAATCAGTATGGAAACATTAGCTTGCATTGACTCTACTCTCAGAGCTTGGAGAAAATGTCAACCTGGTTTCAATCCACTCTTTTGCAACTCCACACCTCAAGCCTTGAACCTGAAAATGCCCGGAGGGAAACATAAACTCATTCTCATGTCTTATCTCATATTCATGATAAAAAACCAAGTACTCTCATAATATATTCCTTTTACATACATCATTCTGCCTCCTAATCTCTTAAACAGCATTCATATTTTAAAATTATTCAACCTCAATAACTTTCTTCACTCTCAGCTGAAGTCCTGACTTTATGTAGAAAATCGGAGCAATCATAAAAGATTATTTTGTAAACTTCTGCGCATATCAGTGTTTGGGCTCATGCACAAATCTTTTCCCAGTTACTTTTAACTTCCTGTTTAAACTCTGTCTTTACCTTGGTTTCATGTCTTCTTCCCTGCTCCTGGCTTCTGCTCCATTAATTCTGCCATCTTCCCTTTCATCACCCTTTTCCTGTCAAAGTGTTATTGACACCAACACACAGGTATTCTTTTATTTTTATATTTTAAAAACTAAACAAAAAACAACCATAACCCAGCTGCCCCATCCTCACCTTAGCAATACAAGAACACTCTTTCCTGGTTATCATCAGTGTACACTTGTGTCTGTAATTCCTCTCCAATTTTCTCTAACTCCAATTAAGTTTCTTTCTCACCACTATTCCTAAACTTCCTTGCCAAAGTCACCAATAATCATCAGGTTGCTAAATCCGCTAATTGTTTCTGAATCTTTAACCTACCTGATTGCCACAGGATTATTTACTTCTTAATTTTCATTTTTTTTTTTCACTGCTTCCAGAATATGGGCACCAAATTTTCCATCTTCTATTTTGGAAGTTTCTTGTGGATGTATTTTTTTTCCCTGATTTCTCCTTATCACCTCACTTTCTAAAAATCAAATAACCCAGAGCTTAATGTTCTATTCAGTCTTTTTTGTTTACACTTAATCTTTAGGTGATTTTAGCTAGAATTATGGTTTTAGTACAATTCAGATACTAATAATTTTCAAATGTGTATCCCCAGGTCAGACTCAACTTAAATTCCAGATTTTCTTTCCAGCTGCCTACTCTAATACCAAATACATGTTGTTTCTAAAAATTAAGCTTCTGCTGTTCTGATCCCTAAATCAGCTCCTCCTAAGGTCATTGTATTTTAGGTAATACTAATTACATTATTCCATTTGATTAGGCCAAAATCATCTTATTACCCATCATTTTTATGAAATATCTGAGATAAGTAACCTATGAAAGAAAAATTCTATTTTATTTCACAGTTTTGGAGGTTCCATCCCATTAACAACTGAATATACTGCTTTGTGCCCCACGGAGAAGCAGCACATCAAGGTGGGAGCACCAGACAGAGGAAAATCACTTTCACTGTGAGCCAAGAAGCAAAGGGAAACAGGAAGAGAAAAAGCTTCCGGTTCCATAGTCCTTTTGCAGTGGATGCTCACAATGGGTAGGGACCTGCCTCTGGGCCCCAACTCCTAAAAGTTCCACCACCTCCCAAGAACTAAACCCTGAATACCAATCCTTTAACACATGGACTTTGGTGAAGGCTCATTTGGACCATTCCATCATCTTTGATTCCTCTTCTTCTTTCATTCTGTTAGTCTAGTGTGCAATAAATCCAGGCGGCAATAGCACACAAACCTGATCTGGAACTGGACCATTTGCATTCTGTCCACTGTCCTCATCATGATCTAAGAAACCAAAATCTCTTGTCTATATTCCTCTGGTATCCATTTATCCAATCTGATGCTTCTTCTCCACAGAAGAAAAGTGGAAGTATGTTTATACTATTTCCTTTAACACTCTCATAGCTTTGTGTCTCCCTATAGTAGAAATCAAATCACTTATGGGATCCTGTATGACCTGAATTGCCAGATGTGGTGTTTTACTTCAGTCATCTCAGCCTCCCTCTCCCTACTCTTTGAATACATCAGGCATGCACCATCCCGAGGGCTTTTGCCTGCCTTATTCCTTTCATGCTTTCATTATCTTAATTTCTTGTCACTAATATGTATAGTCTACATTATTCTTATTTTTCTTTCTATGACTTCCTGTGTCCTCTAGAATAAAAGTCCAGGAGAGTACAGACTGATTTTCAGCTTCCTTTAGAGTTGTATCCTCAGCACTGGAAACAGTGCCAACCACAGAGTGAGTTTGCAGTAAATATTTTGAATAATAAATGGATGTTTCCTGCATTAATGTAATTTTATATCACTTTCTCCATATCGTCAGTCCCAGAAAATTAATACGTTAACTTTGTTGGAAAAGAAGAGTAGATAACAGATATAGCCAGACAGATGTATGTGTATGGTAAGAAATATAAATTTCATAAAATGTGATCCTCAAGACTTGTATTTTATGGATTGGGAGCAATCCAAAGCAATAATCATCAAATTAAGCAATTGGAAAAACTGAGCGCTCTACAGTTATCAACACCTGAAAATCCATGAGTGGATCTACCATAACCTTAAAATTACAGATAGTATTTCTGAACTGAAGAGATGAACAACCATGAGCAGATTGAGATGGAAAAAGCAATGACTTCCCAAAAATGGTCCCCAATATTTTCAGTTTGCAAGTAAGTCATATTTTCTCAAGTTACCTAGCTAAGATTTTAGGAACATTATATTGATCAAAGAACAGAGACCATCCTTACAACAGGAATATGTCCTTTAGCATACATAATTGTCTTTTTTTCATATTAATTAATTATGTTATTTGATTTAAAAGAAGAATCAAGTCCATCTACAAATGGAAACTTGATTTTTTTTTTTATTTAGGACAATTTTTTCCATGTGTGCAGGATAGAAATAAGGACAAATGAGTAGTACAGATTATAGTTTTCCTCTAAAAGGATAGATAATATTTTATTTCCTTTACTTTCCTTAGAACACATTTTGACAATGAGAATAATAATATGACACTTTCTATGTAAATAGAATTTAGGTTGGAAAGCAGCAAGTTACTTAGAATATATTATTATTAGATTGGTAGATGTCAGAACTCCATGGTAAGTTTTGACTGAAAAGCAATACTGTACTTATGGTTTGTAGAACTGTGGAATATCTTGCATAAAGTGATTACAATTTCATGTGAACAATTATTGAGTGAAAGACTGAAGGAAAGGAGAGCAAAAGATGTGGCTATTCAGGCACAAAATTTTGGGTACTGTATGTTGACTGTGAAACAGAGAAAATAGACTGAAGGCCAAAGAGAGGGTAGAAACAATTGGATTTAGTGATTAATTATGGGAAAGGGAAAGTAATGGCTAATAAATAGTAGTTACATGTAACTTTAATTCCAGCTTACCAAAGTACAGAAGAGTTTGTGTTGATTTGTACTTGTAAAAATGACTACTGATAACAGTGAGTGTTCAAATGAGAATGCATATTAAACATTGACCATGACATTTTATTCTCACAAGATTTCTTTGATTTATTTCTACATTTCTGTTTAGTTTAATAATACAATACACACCATTCTTAAAGAATAATAACACTGCTTAGCAATAAATTATATATGCTTGATTTTGTATATTTTTCTGAAAGAGAATAAATATATCATGACCATTCTAAAAATGATATTTTCACAGTTTCATGCCTCAGATCAAATTGTAGAGAGGCATTTAGAAACATGAGTAACTTTTCAAGAAAAAGTTTAAGTGAATGTTTGGCACAACTACTGCTTTTTAGTGAATAGAAAATAATACCTAGAGTGGGTTACTTTTTTGTTATACAAAAGATGCCCTTTTCTCAGCAGTAAATTTCTTTCTTAATTACTGTTGATTAAAAAATGTCCTGGGGAGTAGCCATCTACATCTAGAGTGTAGACACTCTAGTGTCTACAAATCTATTACTATATAGCTTCCCATTCTCTTGAAGATGTCTGTGTTCTATTAGGTAAATTACAGATGGGCACATCAAGTAAAGACACCACTTTTCCATCTGATCTTCTATATTTTTAGCATGTGTAATCAGGTAGTACACAATTCTCAGTCAATACCTAAAATGGTATGAATAGGTTTCCTATAAACAGAAATGATATTATAAACCATGCTTGGGAACCTTTGAGTGCACATCTTTAATAAAAATAAGAATAGCAACCATTTCTGAGATGGGATATTCACATACAATGCAAAGCATGTGATATGCATCAGCTCTCTGGTATTCACTGTGCTACTATTTAATTAGCTATCAAGGGATAGAACAAATTTTGTTTTGTGGAAGAGCTTTAGTGCTTTGAGGTGCCACCACCTGACACTGTCATCTTCATGAACTTTGGACAGTTGGTCCCTTTCAATGTTTCAGGTCTCAGATTAAATGTCACTCCTCTAGAGATGTCACAATCATTCATTCTAATTAAACTTCGAAAGTACACATGTATTATGTATCAGGTCAATCATTCAACTCCTTTATCAAATGAATTACAATGCATATTTTATATATGTTTATATTTTTCACTCTCTAGTTACTTTTCTTCACTAGTAGAGTAGTTGTGTTCTTGAGGGCACACACACACACACACACACACACACACACACACACAATCCAAATGCTTTACCTATTTCATTATTATCTACCTTCAAGGATATCCTAAATATTGTTACTGAATGACAGAAGTGTGACTAACATTGAAATTCACAATAGCTTAGTATTTCTAAATTAATCATATTTTAAATGATACATCCTTGCATTAATTATAAACATTTTAAGATTTCTATTTTAATGTTTTCTAATGCATTCATTTTCCTCATCAGAGCTATTAGATTTTTGCCCCTTTCTCATTTGCTTTTAGATCACAAACTTCAAACTACATGTTTCTGATTACTTCATATAATTTCTTCATCTGAAAGGGCACCTTGGTTTAGCATTGTATATAAATCAATGGAAAGTTATTTCTACCTGGAGAAAAATATTTTTGAATGATTTAGTGAAATTAAAATGGGTATAAAACTTTCTTATAGCATTAGTTTAATATTTAATTTTAATTTTAAAATTGATTAAAATGTGCATGCTGTTTTCATTACCTATTTTTATTTACAAACCATCCCAAATATAATGACATTAAAAGCAATCTTTTCAATATGCTCCAGAGCAGTGAGTTGGGCATTTTGACAGAGACCTGCAGAGATAATTTGTCTGTATTCCATCATAACTTGAGATGACCAGAAGGACTAGAGTCCGGAATCATGTGGAAACTTCTTCACTTGCATATCTCTTGCTTTGACGAAGATGACTCTACGGGTTCACCTGGATCTCTCAGCCAGAGACCCAACACCTGATGTCTCCATGTGGCTTAGGCTCTCCCGATCGTGGTGGTTGGCTTCCAAGATAGAGCATCCTAAGTAAATGTCCCCAAAGTTGGTGTTTCAAAATTTCCTAGTGAAGACTGAAAATCCTTTTAGAATTTAGTTTTAGTGGTCACACAATATCACATGTGCCACTCCCTATTGGTTGAAGCAGCACAGTCTTTCCAGATATATATGTAGTTGTAGGTGGCAAATACCTTTATTTTTATTTATTTATTTTTATGTGGTGCTGAGGATTGAACCCAGTGCTTCACCCATGCTAGGCGAGCGCTTTACCACTGAGCCACAAATCCAGCCTTCTTTCCAGTTTTAAAAGGTGGCAGATATAAACTTCATCTCTTTAAAAACAATGCAGGTAGTTTGTTTAACAGATATCTGCATTCTTAAAAAATCTTTCAGGGCACTTAATGATATTGTTAATTATAGCCCCAATGTGTTATAACGAATCTCTAGAATGTATGTCTCTATACCCATTGAAGAGTGGCACTTCCTTCTCTTTTTCCTAGCAACTGGTAACCACCACTCTATTCTCTGCTTCTATGAGTTTGATTATTTTAGGTGTTGTGTGTAAGTGAAGTCGTACAGTATTTCTCCTGTGATTGGCTAATTTAGTTTAGTGTAATCACACCCAGTTCATCCATGTTGTCACATATGGCAGTATGTCCTTTTCATGAATGAATAATATTCCTTTGTATGTAGTACCACACTTTCTTTATCCATTGACCCAATGGTGGACATTTAGATTGCTTCCATATTTTGGCTATTGTGAGTAGTGGTGCAATGAACATGGGAATGAAAGATCCTGATTTTGATCTGGTTGGAATATACACAAAATTGGATTTCTGATCACACAGTAATTCTGGTTTTTTATTTTATAAGGAAATTTCATACTGCTTACCATCATAGCTACACCATTGTGCACTACTACCAATTGTATGCAAGGTTTATAATTCATCTCTAACTCCATCAAACTTATTATCTCTTGCCATTTTTGCATAATACTCATTATCTAAGATATAAGGAGATATCTCATTGTGATTTTGATTTGCATTTCCCTAATGAATACTAATTTTGAACATCTTTTCATGCATATATTCTTTGGAGATGTCTACTTAAGGGCTCTATCCAATTAAATGTAAACTTGCAAAAAACTGGAGTCATTAAAATTCTTTATTTCAAATTAAATTGCAATGATATAGTAATTAAAACAGTATGGTTATAGCATGAAAGGAGACACATAGACCTACAGGACAGAATAGAGAGCCCAGAAATAAGTGCATTCACATACAGTCAAATAATCTTCTGCAAGGGTGCTAAGATATACAAAGAGGAAAAGATAGTATCTTCAACAAATGATGCTGGTCCAACTCCTTATCTTCACACAAAAGAAAGACATTAGACCCTTATCTTATACCACACACAAAGACCTTCTCAAAATGGGATAGAGATTTAAATATAAAACTGCAAAAGTCTTTCAAGATAAAATAGGAGAAAAGACTCTTGACATTGATCTTGGAGATGACCTTGGGTGTAACATCAAACACAAGCAAGAAAAGCAAAAATAGATAAAAGTGGGTCCTTATCAAATTAAACACTTCTATACAGAAAAGGAAGCAATCAACAGAATAAAAAGGCAACCTACAGAGCAGGAGAAAATACTTGTCAAACCTATCTGGTAAGTGGATAATATCCAAAATATATAAGACTCTCTTACAACTGAATGGACAGAAAGCAAACAACCTAAACAAACAACAACCCAAGTAACTACACCTCCATAGTCATTTCAACCATCAGACATCTACATTCATATAAATTCTGATAAATGTTCACGATTCTGTAATTGAAGTTAATTTTCTTAAATTACAGGATTTCTTCTTATGGTTTCTGGCTATAATAATATTTATTCCAAATTATTTGGCTCAATACAAGAGAAAAATGGAGATAATTCAGGCTGCTCATTTTGTAAGATTGTTATGTAAATATTTGTTAGAAACTTAGTCATGAATTAGGTAAAAACTCAGAAAATTAAGGGATAAAACATTTTTGATCACATTGATAGAATAATATTTTGTTGACATAAAATACAATCTCTTTGACATAATTATTTAACAAATTTATTTTATGTTGCTTCAAATCATTGAATAGTGTCCTTTTTCATTAGTAGAATAAACTTATATGTATCTTCATGTATCTTTTATCCACTGCTCAGAATTTTATAAGAAGTTAAATTTCTTCTTAAAAGTAATTTTAAAAAGGGAAATGATAACATATTTTAGAACTTTTTAAAAAATTTGTTTTTTAATTTTATATTTTTTAAAAAAACTTTATTTTATTTGTTCTAATTAGTTGTACATAACTGTGGAATGCATTTTTACATTTTAATAGATCATACATAAGTGGAGTGTAACCTCTCATTTTTCTGATTATACATATTGCAGGATCATATTGGTCATGCAGTCATACATGTACTTGAGGTAATAATGTCCATTTCACTCTACTATCATTTTTTCCCAATATCCCTTTCCCTCCCTTCACTCTCCTCTACCTAATATAAAGTAACTCTATTCTTCCCTATCCCCCTACCCTTATTGTGAGTTAGCTTCCTCATATCAGAGAAAACATTTGGCCTTTGGTTTTTTGAGTTTGACTTATTTCACTTAGTATGATATTCTCTAACTCCATCCACTTACCAGCAAATGCATTCTTCTTTAAAGCTCAGTAATATCCCATTGTATATATATTTTTTACCACATTTTATAGAAAAAAAAATTGACCACAAGCAGACCTAACCATGTTTTGTAGAAGTTTCACAGATATGCTTTGTTTGTCATCTCTTCCTCAAAATTGAGATAGCAGCGTATTTAGGAAATATAACAATTTTCCTAATTATCACCAAAGCTTTGATTCTCCATGGTAACTACATAAAGGAGTTGAAATCTTCATTATTCTAGTGTCAGCTATGTTGCAACTGGCTCTGCTAATATTCAATGGGTTTGCCCTGCCAGGACTTGAGCAATGAAACCTGTCCTGTTTGGTTTACAGCAAGTTACCCACGTCCTCTGACACATTAAATTGCTATTCATTATTTAAAACCTAACACTTTGCAGCCGTCCTTGAAATGCAATTATTTCCTAAAGGAGAGGGAATACATATATACATTTTGATTCTTTTGTAATATTTTTTATTACTCCTAGTAAAGTGCCATTTTTTTTTTCTTTTTGGTATTAGGGATTGAACCCAGAGATCCTTTTCCACTGAGCCATATAGGTGCCCCAGCACTTTTTAAAAATTTTTGAGATAGTTTTTACTGAGTTGTTTAGGTCCTCACTAAGTTGCTGAAGATGGCCTTGGATTTGCGATCCTCCTGCCTCAGCCTCCAGAATCACTGGAGGTGTGCACCACCACACCTGGCTAATAGTTCCACATTTAAAGAAACACTTTACTTGCCCAAGTTCTCAAAATCTATATGATAGAATGAAGGGCAGAATTGAAGACTTTTTGCCATATAGTCATATCTCTAGCCTTTATAAGTATCTTCTATATTTTGTAGCATTATTCTTTCTTGGGAGTTATCATTTATAACTGAATTTCATCGCCTTCCATAAGTTATTATTTTTTGAATGCAATTTTCAAATTATGTCATAAAATAACTTACAACTTATATCCATTTTTAAATAATACCATTTTATTTTCCAATGATTTTCATGCTGCTAAATATACACTGATTCTCACTTTTAATATCATCTTTAATCTAAGAAAATATTACTAATCCAATGGTAAATCTAATTTGACTTCAATGGATCTGAAATTTTCAAACTGTTCTGTCTACAGGTTTCCTCTTTACTAAGAATCACTCATGAAAACTAAAGAACATTTGCATCATTGAAGTGGATTTTGAAAGCCCAAAGTGATAAATAATGCAACATCCCAGGTTTCACTAATAATAGGTGTCCTTTTCTGAAGAAAAAATCAGTTCTGTTGCTGGGCTTCTAAATTAAAAAAAAAAAATTAAAAATAATAAAAGGAAGGAAGAAAGGAAAGAGGGAAGGAAGAGGAGAAAAGCAAAGTAAAGAAAATGAAAGACAAGAGGTCTGACTTTTTCCCCACTGAAATTGACTCAGACTGTCCTGAAAGCTTACAATACCATTATAGCAATCTAAATCTGTACTGGTTACAGTTTTTGTGTTTTTTTTTTCCCTCTCTAGACACTTAAATTATGAGTTGCATGCTAACAGCCAAATAAACTAATTGACTGAATGCTCAACAATCCAGGTTGAGGTTCAAATAAATCTCAGTATCTTGAACTATTATGGTAGATAGGTTACATGATGAAATATTTCAACTGATAACAGAAAGTCACTTCTTATTTATTTGAATACATTAATTGCTTTGAGTGTAGAGCAGTAAAAAAATTGTAGTTTTTTATGTTACCATGCCAACATTTTATTATTAATAGGTCCATAAAGTCTACACAGCAAATAATATATTATTTTGTAATAAAACAGATTTGGAAGTCAATATAATTTCTATATTTTGAAAAAAAAATGAAAGTTTGTTTTAGTAGAGAATCCATTATAGAAAAAAAGTTGCAGTTTTTTTTTCATTAATAGGAACAAGGATTTAGAAACTTCTTTCACTAGGAATAATATTGTATCACTTACATTAGGATGCTGTGCATGCTCATACAAATTTTACTGTGCACAATTATGTTGGGCGTGTATGTGAATCTTATAAATTTAATTTTAATTATTCTGCCAACAGTGAAAGTTAATCATGTTTTGAGGATCCCCAGCTAAACTGGGAATTCTACTATCAGTGTGGCTAATAACACTGAAGTGTGTATTTGCAGTGTGCTTTTCACAGGCTATTATCCTTACCTGGAATGTGTAAAGCCTAGTTATCTAACCTGAAACAGGGCTCCCTCACACAAGAATCATTTGTACTGACAGACACCCCTGCGGTCTTGTCTGACCTGTGTCTGACTTATGGTCCCTGGTCATTGCTTTGGCTGTTGGAAAGTCACCTTATTGTGTCCATGCTGTCCCAGGGAAACCCCATGATGGGGTAGCATCTGATTCTTCAGTTGGAAGATGTACATTAAGTGAATCACCACAATGAAATAAAAACTCAAAGATCTTCAATTACCAATCCTGGACAAGAAGGACTTAATGAGTCAGAAGTTCAGTCCTTTTTCTCCTGGAGTCACAAAAGACAGGGATATGGAATAAGAAGGAGAGACAGGGAAAATGAATGGCAACCAGCAGTGTGTATTGGAGAGGAAGCTGTGGTCACTAAGTTTGAGGACAAATGTCTGAACGCACTTCAAAGGAAGTGGAAGGAGAAGGAAAGTGGGTAGCTCAGTCTTCTAGGTAGAAGAAAGGCCTCTAAATTCTTATCTCTGGTCAAGGTCTTCAGCAATTTGAATGTGGTATAGAACTAGAAACTGTCATGAGTAACTGTATCAGGCTTCTGTTTTGGAAAGGTTAAATTTATATTCCAAAGGGATGTCTGAACAGTATAAAATTGTAAGAATTCACTAGAATTCACCTGTTAGTGTCTGAGAATCATACTGTAAAGATAAGCCGGTTATAGTTTGAGTGGTGAAAATCTATTAATCAGTAGATTCAGAATGTGGTGATCTATAATGGTTCAGAAGTGAAAGGTATGAGTTTTGCTGGAAGACTGGAGAGTAGCAGTAAAAAGGACATCAGGCAGTGCAGTTATTCTTTCTAGGAGGGCTAGGGTTGACTGTTGTGCGGTTGTGAGATGCACAAGTGAAGACAGGGGTAGAATATTATGTTTTGGATATGAGCTGTCCCCCAATATCCTGTGTTAATGCAGGAATGTTCTGAGGTGAAATAATTGGATTGTGAGGACTGTAAATTAATCAGTGGACTCATTCATTTGATGGATTAATAATTTGAAAGATCTGGTAACTGGAAGCAGGTTGGACATAACTAGAGGAGGTGTGTCACTGGAGGTGTACTGTCCCTGAAGTGCCTTTCCCTCTTTCCATCTTCTTTCTGTCTTCCATGAAGAGAGCTACTACAACATGACTTTCCACCATGATGCTGGATCTCACATTGAACCCAGAGAAATAGAATCTGAAGCTCTGATACTGTGAACTAAAATGAACTTTTCTACTCTACGCTGATCTTGTCAAATATTTTGATCACAACCATGAAAAACTAGATAACTCAGTACAGTACTGTATTAACATTTGATTACTTACAGTATAGCAGAGACCTAACTATCCTATCCCCTAACCTTAATGCAGTACCTACAGGCATAGCTTTCTTATCCTTTGCCTAAGTTTTGATTTTTGTTTCTTCTAAGATAATGTGAACATTCACCCAAACACCACTGAAAGATTCTGTTTTATGTTGCTCAATTAGTTCTACTTATATTTAGCATAGAAATAGTTTCCAGACAGAAGACTCTGATAATTGATTTTATTTGTAAAACAAACATTTAGGCATATTAAAGTGAATAAACTTATTTTTGTCCTCATCTGTATGTGAATTTTTTTTGCATATAACATCAAAAGTGAAATTCCAGGTAAGTCACTTCAACTTTAACACATTTAAACAGATTCCTCTTGCATATCTGTGTTAGTCAAACAATATTTGTGCACCTACCAATGTTTGCATCAGTAGTATGTGAGAAGTAGCTTAGCCTCTGCTTTGGTTTGGATGTGAGGTGTCCCCCAAAAGTTCACATGTGAAATAATGCAAGAAAGTTTAGGGGAGAAATGATTGGATTATAGCCTTAGCCCAATCAGTAGATTAATCCATGATGGGATTAATGAGTGGTATCTTGAGGCAAGTGGGGTGTGGCTTGAGGAAGTGTTTCATTGGGGGCATGGCTATAGGGTGTATAGGTTTGTATCTGGAGAGTGGAGTCTGTCTCTCTCTGCTTTTTGATCACCATGTAAGCTGCTTCCTTCTGCCAACCTCTTCCACCATGATGTTCTGTCTCATCTTGAGTCCCAAGGTGTAGAGTTGGCTGCCCATGGACTTAGACCTCTGAAGCCATGAGCACCCAAGTAAACCTTTCCTTCTCTACAGTTGTGCTGGTCAGGACTTTTAGTCACAGCAGTGAAAAAGCTGAGTAAAACATCCTCACATGATTATGAGTATATGTCTGAATTCCACACCTTAACTTGTCCACTCCAAGTACTGTAATGTAACATCTCATTGATATTTCCATTCCATTTGTTGTAGAAATATTGTAGAACATATATTGTAGAAATTTCTGGACATCCTAAATATTAAATATTGGTTTTAGAAATTATAATTTTTCCTCATTCTATACCGTATCATTCAAATTATGCATACTGCACACCTTTTTACAGAAAAAAAGTTAACTTTATGCATTCATAGTTATCAACCTATTACCTTCATGTTGTAATTTGGAAATTTTAGGAATCCCTTTCTTATCTCTAACTCAAAAATACTTTTCCATATAAGTGCATTAGCTGGATACTTTTACCCTTCATGTTTAATTCTTTCAAATATGCAAACCATTCTTTCACATAATTTCATGTAGGAAACGACTTGAATTTTCTTCTACTGTATAAGTGACTTTTCTTATACAATACATGAAAGAATTCTCTTTTCTTATTCATTTGTAGATCTAATCTTATGTAAGTTAAATCTTTACATAGGAGGGAACCATGTCCACGATGGCAGAGTATGAAACTGAAAATATGATACTTGAAAAACAAATGAGAACACTGCAGAAATTGTCAGTATTTGTTTTTTAGAACCCTGAAAATTAACCAAAGGCTTCCACACATCTGGGAAATATTTCTAGAGCAAAAATGGGAAAAATCTTAGTAAGAAATTGAACATTTTAACTTACCCTGTACCTATCTTTCTTCCAATCTCTGACTTGCCCTTGTAAAACCAGCACCCTAACAATTATGGAAGCTGTGAAAACAATCTTCCTTCCATGGGTGGTGAGAACAGAATATATTTATAGCTCTCTAGGAACTCATCTTCAGAGAATTGTGTCAGTTTGACCTATCTGTCTGCTTCCTGAAAAAGTCCAATTTTAGTACTTGTATTTGCTTGATATGGTTCAGAATTCACTCAGTGCAAACAATGCTATCTTTCGTGTATTTGTTAAAAACAATCAGGGGCAATTGTTGAACATTACAGTTCCTGAAACAGCAATAGCACTTTGGGCTAAAAGGGATCAAAAATTGCTAAAGGAAAAAAAACTTCCTTTTAAGAAGAACAAAATGTCCACAGAAGACTGAAAATCTCATAAAGGTCTGGGGATGTAACTCAGTGGTAAAGAGCTTGCTTATTATATTTGAGACCCTAGATTCAATCCCCAGCACTGAAAAAATATAAAATAAATAAAATTTCAGATATATTTCTGATAATCTAAAAGTTTATGCACATTTGCAGATCTGTGTGCATAACCAGAAAAAAACCTATATCTCTAATATTGCATGTGTCATTATCCTCTAGGCTATACACAAGCAGGAAATGAGAGTTGTTAATGTAAATTGATTGAAATTACATGCTTCCTGCTATAGTGATTAAAATATACTCTAGACACACAAAGTATGCTGGAAAAGACTGGTGGATTTATTGTTTCAAAATACATAAGAAAACTCTGATTAGTCATTATCAGAAAAAAGTATAATTGAGGAGAGATCTCAGTAGCCAAATATAAATTAAGACACATTTAAAACACCAGCCTGGGGGCAGGGGGAACAGGAAAATATAGCAACACAACACCAATAAAAACATTGAAGGAAGAAAACTATGATTTCATCTGTTAACACATTACTTCATTAAAATTTCAATAAACTGGGTAATCTGGAAGAATATGAAAGTATGGAATATATGTGGGGAAAATAATTTAGTCAAAATAAGTCTGAGGAAGCCCAAACAACACATTTAAGTAAATGTTTGATTTACTGTACTAAATCTTTAAATCACTCTGTCTTCTGTCTTGTCCTTCTGTGCTTTCTTAAGGTGTCCTTCCTTCTGTTATGATCAAGCATATCACACCAAGTTCTGTGTTATATACATTTATTTATTTATTTATTTTATTGTAAACAAATGGTGTACATATTGTTTCTCTGTTTGTACATGGATTAAATGCATACTATTCGTGTAATCATACATTTACGTGGGGTAATGGTGTTTGACTCATTCTGTAATTTTTTCTTCCCCCCACACCCCTCCCACCAATCTTTTCCTCTATACAGTCCCTCCTTTCATAATGGGGTGTGCCTCCCTCCCACACCCCATTATGTATCATCAACTGCCTATCAGCGAGATCATTCGTCCTTTGGTTGTTTGAGATTGGTTTATCTCACTTAGCACTATATTCTCCAATTTCATCCACTTGCCTGCAAATTCCATAATTTCTTCTTTATGGATGAGTAATATTCCATTGTGTGTGTATATATATATATATATATATCACAGTTTCTTTATCCATTCATCAGTTGAGGGGCATCTAGATTGGTTACACAATCTGGCTATTGTGAATTGAGCAGCTACGAACATTGATGTGGATGCATCACTGTAGTATGCTGATTTTAAGTCCTTTGGGTATAGGCCAAGGAGTAAGATAGCTGGGTCAAATGGTGGGTCCATTCCAAGTTTTCTAAGGAATCTCCACACTGCTTTCCAGAGTGGCTGCACTAATTTGCAACCCCACCAGCAATGTATGAGTGTACCTTTTTCCCCACACCCTCACCAACACCTATTGTTGCTTATATTCTTGATAATCGCCATTCTAATTGGGGTGAGATGGAATCTTAGGGTAATTTTGATTTGCATTTCTCTTACTACTAGAGATGTTGAACATTTTTTCATATATCTGTTGATTGCTTGTAGATCTTCTGTGAAGTGTCTGTTCATGTCCTTAGCCCATTTGTTGGTTGGGATATTTGTATTCTTGGTGTAGAATTTTTTGAGTTCTTTATATATTCTGGAAATTAGTGCTCTATCTGAAGTATGAGTGGCAAAGATTTTCTTCCACTCTGTAGGCTCTCTCTTCACATTGCTGATAGTATCCTTTGCTGAGAGAAAGCTTTTTAGTTTGAATCTATCCCAGTTATTGATTCTTGCTTTTATTTCTTGTGCTATGGGAGTCCTGTTAAGGAAGTCTGGTCCTAAACTGACATGTTGAAGATTTGGACCTACTTTTTCTTCTGTAAGATGAAGGGTCTCTGGTCTGATTCCAAGCTCCTTGATCCATTTTGAGTTGAGTTTTATGCAGGGTGAGAGATAGGGGTTTAATTTCATTCTGCTGCATATGGATTTCCAGTTTTCCCAGCACCATTTGTTGAAGAGGCTATCTTTCCTCCATTGCATATCTTTGGTACCAAATGTATTACCCTATGTAAATATTTGTATTTATTTGGGTTTGTGTCCATGTCCTCTATTCTGTACCATTGATCTACCTGTCTATTTTGCGACCACTACCATGCCATTTTTGTTACTATTGCTTTGTAGAGTAGTTAAAGTTCTGGTATTGCGATACTCCCTGTTTCATACTTCCTGCTAAGGATTGCTTTAGCTATTCTGAGTTTCTTATTCTTCCACATGAATTTCATGATTGCTTGCTCTATTTCTGTAAGGTACGTCATTGGGATTTTAATTGGAATTGCATTGAATCTGTATAGCACTTTTGGTAGTATGACCATTTTGACAATATTAATTCTGCCTATCCAAGAATATGGGAGATCTTTCCATCTTCTAAGGTTTTCTTTAATTTCTTTCTTTAGTGTTCTGTAGTTCTCATTGTAGAGGTCTTTCACCTCTTTTGTGAGATTGATTCCCAAGTATTTTATTTTTTTCGAGACTATTGTGAATGGGGTAGTTTTCCTAACTTCTCTTTCTGAAGATTCATCACTTATGTATAAAAATGCATTGGATTTATGAGCATTGATCTTGTAACCTGATACTTTACTGAATTCACTTAAGAGTTCTAAAAGTTTTCTGGTGGAATTTCCAGGTTCCTCTAAATATATAATCATGTCGTCAGTGAACAGGGATAGTTTAAGCTCTTCTTTTCCTATGCGTATCCCTTTAATTTCTTTGGTTTGTCTAATTGCTCTGGCTAGAGTTTCAAGGACGATGTTGAATAGAAGTGGTGAAAGAGGGCACCCCTGCCTCGTTCCAGTTTTTAGGGGGAATGCTTTCAGTTTTTCACCATTTAGAATGATATTGGCCACGGGCTTAGCATAGATGGCCTTTACAATGTTAGGGAATGTTCCCACTATCCCTATTTTTTCTAGTGTTTTGAGCATGAAGGGGTGCTGTATTTTATCAAATACTTTTTCTGCATCTATGGAAATAATCATGTGATTCTTGACTTTAAGTCTGTTGATATGGTGATTTACATTTGTTGATTTCCAGATGTTGAACCAACCTTGCATCCCTGGGATAAAACCCACTTGATCGTGGTGCACTCTTTTCAATATATTTTTGTATGCGATTTGCTAAAATTTTGTTGAGAATTTTTGTGTCGATGTTCATTACGGATATTGTTCTGAAATTTTCTTTCCTCGATGTGTCTCTGTCTGGTTTAGGTATCAGGGTGATATTGGCTTCATAGAATGAGTTTGAGAGGGTTCCCTCCTCTTCTCTTTCATGGAATACTTTGAGGAGTATTGTAATGAGCTCTTCTTTACAGGTTTTGTAGAACTTGGCTGTGAACCCATCAGGTCCCGGACTTTCTTTGTTAGTAGGTTTTTGATGATTTCTTTTATTTCATTACTTGAAATTGATCTATTTAAATTGTGTATATCCTCCCTGTTCACTTTAGGTAGTTCGTATGTCTCTAGAAACCTGTTGATACCTTTGAGATTTTATATTTTGTTGGAGTATAGATTTTCAAAATAGCTTCTAATTATGTTTTGAATTTTAATCATGTCTGTCGTGATATTTCCCTGTTCATTCTGAATTTTAGTAATTTGAGTTTTCTCTCTCCTCTTTCTTAATGTGGTTAAGGATTTATCAATTATGTTTGTTTTTTTCAAAGAACCAACTTTTTATTTTGTCAATTTTTCAATTGTTTCTTTTGTTTCAATTTCCTTGTTTCCAGCTCTGATTTTAACTATTTGCTGTCTTCTACTAATTTTGGTGTTCTGTTCTTTTTGTAGGGCTTTGAGCTGTAATGTTAGGTCATTTGTTTGTTGATTTTTTATTCTGTTATTGAATGCACTCCATGAAATAAATTTTCCTCTAAGTACTGCTTCATAGTGTCCCAGAGATTTTGGTATGATGTATCTTTGTTCTCATTTACCTCTAAGAATTTTTTATTTCCCCCCAATGTCTTCTGTTATCCATTAATCATTCAATAGAGCATTATTTAATCTCCAGGTGTTGGAGTAGTTTCTGTTTCTTATTTCGTCATTTATTTCTAATTTCAATCCATTATGATTTGATAGAATACAAAGTAGTATCTCTATCTTCTTGTATTGCTAATAGTAGCTTTGTGGCATAATATATGGTCTATTTTAGAGAAGGATCCATGTGCTCCTGAGAAGAAAGTGTATTCGCTCTTTGTTGGATGGTATATTCTATGTATGTCCGTTAAGTTTAAATTATTATTGAGATCTATGGTTTCTTTGTTCAATTTTTGTTTGGAAGATCTGTCCAGTGGGGAGAGAGATGTGTTAAAATCACCTAGTATAACTGTGTTCTGGTCTATTTGATTCCTGGAAATGAGAAGGATTTGTTTGACGTATGTGGAAGACCACTGTTTGGGGCATAGATATTTATGATTGTTATGTCTTGCTGATTTATGCAAGTATGAAATGTCCTTAAGCAGTATGAAATGTCCTTCTTTACCCCTTCTGACTAACTTCTGACCTCATTATCTGATATGAGAATGGATACTCGGATTTTTTTGCTGAGTCCATGTGCATAGTGTGCTTTATCCCATCCTTTTACCTTTAATCTGTGAGTATCACTTTCTATGAGATGAGTCTCTTGCAGGCAGCATATTGTTGAATCTTTGTTTTTAATTCAATATGCCAGTCTATGTCTTTCGATTGATGAGTTCAGGTCATTAACATTCAGGACTATTATTGAGATATGATTTGTGTTCCTGGTCATTTGGCTCATTTTTGTTTTTTGACACAACTTGGTTTCTCCTTTATTTGGCTATTCCTTAGGGTAGTTCCTCCCTTTGTTGATTTGCATCATTGTTTTTCATCTCTTCCTTATAGAATACTTTGCTGAGAATGTTCTGTAGTGCTGGCTGTCTTTTTGTAAATTCTTTTAGCTTTTGTTTGTCATGGAAGGAATGTATTTTATCATCAAATCTGAAGATAAGTTTTTCTGGGTTTAAGATTCTTCGTTGGCATCCGTTTTCTTTCAGGGCTTGAAAATGTTGTTCCAGGCCCTTCTAGCTTTTAGGGTGTGGGTTGAAAAATCTGCTGATATCTGTATTGGTTTCCCCCTGAATGTAATTTGATTCTTTTCTCTCACAGCCTTTTAAATTCTGTCTTTATTTTGTATGTTAGGCATTTTCTTTATAATGTGCCTTGGTGTGGTCTGTTGTAATTTTGTATATTTGGAGTCTTATAAGCCTCTTGTACTCTATTTTCCATTTCATTCTTCAGATTTGGGAAATTTTCTGATATTATTTCATTGAATAGATTGTTCATTCCTTTGGTTTGTTTCTCTGTGCCTCCCTCAATCCCAATAATTCTCAAATTTGGCCTTTTCATGGTATCTCATAATTCTTGTAGTTTCTGTTCATGATTTCTTACCATCATCTCTGTTTGGTCAACTTTGATTTCAAGATTAAATATTTTTTCTTCAATGTATGAGATTCTGTCTTCCAGGTGTTCTATCCTATTGGTTATGCTTTCTATGGAGTTTTTAATTTGGTTTATTGTTTCCTTCATTTCAAGGATTTCTGTTTGTTTGTTTGTTTGTTTGTTTTTCAGTATCTCTAACTCTTTATTGAAATGATCTTTTGCTTCTCGCATTTGCTCTTTTAACTGTTGATTGGTATGATCATTCAAAGCCTGCATTTGCTCTTTCATCTCATCGTTTGCTTCTCTGACCATTTTAATTATGTGCATTCTGAACACCCTTTCTGACATTTCTTCTAATATGCAGTCATTGAATTTTATTGATGTAGCATCTAGGTTTGTTTGGGACATTTTCTTCCCTTTTTTTTCTCATATTGCTTAGATATCTTCTCCTCTTGTAGTGAAACTTTGAGATGTTGAAGATTTCCTGTATTGACTTATAGTGTCCCTGTAGATTTCCAATAACTCACCTCCTAGCCTTCAGTAGCCTGAAGACTTGGAGGAACTTGATAATTCAGTGCTCCACATGGAAGCTGCCCCTCTAGGTGTGGAGGCCTTCAGGTGGGGTATATTCCCTGCTATTGTGCAGAGGCACCTCCACTTGTTGATTGATGGTCAGCCAATGGGGGACTAGAGTGCCGACTGCAGCATGGCTGGTTGGGCCTGTGTCTCTGATTCTACCACCCTGTGGGAAAACCTCGCTCAGCAGAGAGACTCACCCGGTGGGGAAGTGTCGCTGGGCAGCTCTCCTCTAAGAAACTCCCTTCAGTCTAGAACTACCTCCTGGACTGGGAAGCCCTCCTCTGCGATGTTCCCAGGTGTCTGGACCTACCTCCTGGTCCCTGTGAGTGAGTCTCTCGCTGGGTAACCCACCTCTGAAAAGTTCCCTGGGATCCAGAACTACTGCCTGGGCTGGGAAGCCCAGCCCTTGGAGGGACTCTCTTGCTGATTGACCCTCCTCTGTAACATTCCCTGGGGTCCAGACCTACCACCTGGGCCTGGGACCCTCGCTCTGCGCTGAAGTTTCTCACTGAGTGGCCCTGTGCTAGAATGTTCCAGCTTGTCCAGCTTCACTGATCCAGCAGGGGAGTCTCGCTTGGCAACTCTACTCCACAAAGTTCCCTGCATTCAGGGACTACTGCCCTGTCCGGGTAACCTAGCCCAGTGGGAGAGACTCACCTGGTAGTTCTGAGTTGGTCCTGAGTCTCTCAATACCTCCTCTTCTTGAATTCTGAGTCCTGGAGTGACTTGAAATGCACCATCTTGAAACCTTCCCCTCTGTGTTATATTATGTCATCAGTTTCAGTTGTCCATCACTTTAAGTGCTCATGTCGTAAAATTTAATTCATTCTTCGCTTTCATGTTAGAATATATATTATAAAATAGAAATGTGGAAGTAACTCCCTTTAATATGCAGGAGAATCTCAGCTGCATATGGAGAAGTTAATAAGACTGAGTTTCACCACCATTGAAGGGACAGTCCTGTAAAAGGAGATGATGGCTACTTTCTATTATGCACGGACAGTGTTGACCTGTGACTTGCACTGGGAAGACCAAAACCACATGGAGGAGACATTTTCTCTTTATATTTATTAGTTCTATTTTTTTCTGTTCCTTTTTAAACATATATTCATTTTATTTGTCCATGAATCATAAGTGTGCTCTTAACACCCGTCAGATCACTTAAAAAGTCATCCCCAGTAATCTGCCGTTCTATAAAGGTATAAATAAAAATAACTAGAGGGAACATTTCTTCCTTGTTTACTAGAGATCTTAATGTGTTTTGTGAAATATATTTCAATGATTTTTTTCTGAAGCTATTTCAGGGTATTTTATAGGTAGTTGTGGGTGGTTCAATACAAACATTAAGAATTTGTCCATCTTAACTTTTCAATAAAATAAAGATGACAAAATAGTCCCTGTCATATTCCTAATTATTGAGAAAACAATAACTTAGTGAATATTTAGATTCCTGGCTAAATCATTTATATAATTTTAGAAGTAACCATACTTTTATAGGGATTTGACTATACATCTTTTTAATATTTCAAATGAATTTGATAATTTTATACAAAAGAAAGAACTTTGGAAAATAAGTGACATAAGGTAGTCCCCAAATTTTCATATTTAACTTCTCTATTATTTTTTCAGTATAGCAGATTTGAGAATACAGAATTTAGAAGTACAATCATATGAGAACCCTTTCATGTGAGTCTAGCCTTAGAAATCACAAAAAGTGATTGATTAAATTTACTTTGATAATTGCTTTAGTAAAGAAATTTCAACTTTGAAGATATATTTTTTTTGTGATAGGCTGGAGATCTGGGTCCATGAGAATGTTATAGGCCAGACTATAAGGCAAATGACTAAACAGACTCCATTTTGCTCTGAGACTGCATGTTATGTAGGAAATAAGCTTCACCCATGGGAGCACCCCACCTCTGTACCCATCATCAGTTACTTAGCATGACATGTTTAGCAATACAAAATGACACTTCTTATGAGAAGAAAAAAAACTGTTCTCTTTTGATTTCTATTGCTCCTAAACAATGTACCACGTGAATGGTGATTGTGTGGGTGTTAGTATCCATACTTTAGTTTGTACCTAGGTAAGGGTCATTTTGACCCACTTCCCTCTCTGTTGATGATCTCATGATGTTAGTTTGCAATTTCGAATCATAGCAACAGACACTTATGATTGATGTGATTTTTGGTATAAGAACCCCTGCAACCCTACGTAAGGGGCTAATCTCCCAATAGCCATTTTGGGGGGCATTGTGTGAGACAGTCAGTTGGCAGCTTAATAAAGACTTTCAAATTTGGATTTTTCAGTGGTGATCAATCTGTTCTTAAGTTGTGCCCCAAAACATTGTTTTGACTAATTTAACAAGGAATAGCGTTCTGCAGAACCTGTGATTATAGAATATACTTTGTGATAGATTATTCTAAAAGAATTTTATTTGTTTTCTCTTATTTATGCCTCTAGCAATTTCTATTTCAACATGCTAATTATTAGTGGAAAATCTAACAGAAGCAGACTCAGAGGTCCGCTTTCTTTACCTAATGATATTTTTTCATTTAATATTAGATAAGATATACTATTTCAATACCCACATTGTTACTTGGTGATATATATCAAAGATGGTTGGAAAACTATAGTCCCTGGGTCAAATCCCAGCCACACCCACTTATTCAGTTTGTCTATTACTCCTTGAGCTCAATGGTGAGAAAGTGCAGTCACAGTAGAGATCTTATGAGCAGAAGACATTAACTGTGAAGCCCTCCTGTGTTTTGGATTTGGAATGTTCCCTGACGGCACACATGTTAAGGCTTACTCCCTGGAATGGCCCTATTGGGCGGTGGTATAAACTTTTAAAGGTGAGGCGTAGAAGGGACGTGACCTTGAAGGTGTAATAGAGACTCTTCCTCTTTCTTTCCTTTTTTCCCTTCTTGGCCTTAGGAAGTAAATGCTAAACTCTACCACATGCTGCCTGCCATGATGTGCTGCTTCATATCAGGCTTCAAAACAAGGAGGCCAAGAGATCATGGACTAAAACCTCCAAATCTGTGAGCCCACATATACATTTCCTCTTTTTAAGTTTGTTATCTCAGGTATTTGCTATAGTAATGGAAAATTGATATAAACCCTTTAATCAATTTGCTAATTCATAAAATAGATTATTTAATTCTGACTTCTACCCTCAACATGATTAATATCAAACGGGCTTTCCCTAATACATTGAAACAGGTGTGGTTTTCTTTGTTATAATGTTGAGATGTGCAAATAACCGAAGATTTTTAGTTAAAAACTGCACCATAGATAGTTGGGTACATTCATTTTCTTTGATGATTTATGTACCCTCAGATTGATGTCCCCCTGGAGGTGTTTGTTCTTTATAATTATGTTTCAGCAGATGTTTCTCAACTCCTTTGACAATTTCAAATCAATAAGCAAATGCCTTCTCCATTTCTCTCATCTACACTCAGATTATAAGTTCTGCAAATTACTGTGATTATAAATAAATAAATTTAAGATATTATATAACTACTTTGGGCTATACTAGCCAATTCTACTGTAGCATTTACCATATTTTATTACAAATTTTTTCTTTGAAAAATATCCCTTACATAAAATGAGAAACTTTTTAGGACAAGGATTGTGTTTTATTTTAATTTTAAATTTACTGTCTCACCTAATCATTGTGACTTATTGAATGTTTTTGGATAAATTAATGGATATAGGATAGAACCAGTTTTCTCTAAGTTGACAACTAAATCTGCTAATTAGTTAATATAAGTTTAAGTAACCTAGAAGTAAAAGATTTGGCATTATGTTAATGCCTTAAGTCATTCATTCACTTTTCAGCCAAATGTATTGTAATCACTTTACATTTGTGTCTTTAAGCTATATGTCATTGCTAGAATCTGGAAAGATGAAAGCAGTTTAGTGTAATGTAAGCAATTTACTTTCCCATCTGTTTACAAGTTGTGTTAACAGACTCATTTTAAACATTAGAAAACATCTCAACAAATTCCTTTTCTCATCTGCCAGTTGCAAAAAGAAAAAGAAAGGAAAAGAGAAATATAAAAAGAAATTAACATGAAAATTAAAAATAATCACATAATTATGAAAATGAATATCTATTCTCAATGGATGATGGGGAAAAAGAATCTCATAAAACCTTGATAATTTAAGGAATATGTAAAGTTAATATGACACCAGATACTTAAGATGTTCTCCACAAAAGATCACACATAGTTGAATAAGTATAGTTAAAAAGAGTTCAATTCTTAGATTTCATGACTCATAAAGACATTTGGCAACTTGTTCTCATTGTTTGAAAATTAAAAGTTCATATAATGTAAACGACTGATGGCATTAGGCCAAAGAAAAGAAAGAGGTAAATATGAGACTCTCAAAAGAATAAAAAAATCATAATGAGCCTGGAAAACTTCCTGGGGATTTAAGATAAATACTCTAGGAAAGAGAAAGGCATCCTGATCAATTCTACCAGAAACCCCATGCAAATGTGTTAAGACAAAACATTTCACAGGTCCTGCTATTTTTTTTTTTTTTTAACACTAAACCCCAGTGTTACAGAAAACAGCAGTAGTGTACAAACCCAAATGCTAGAGTTCACTGTGGAGTTCTGGCTAATTCCACATTCATTCAGTCAACAAAATTGTTATTATTTTCATATTTTTTTTTACTTTTAGATATACACGACAAACTGTATTTTGGCAGAATATATATACATAAAGTATAATTTATTTTATTTAGTTTGCCACTCTTGTGGTGGTCCATAATGTGGAGTTTCCCTGGTTGTATTCACAAATATAAGGCTGGGAACGTTAAAAGACAAAATCATAATGAAAATCTTAGAAAGTTTTCTAGATACCAGGAAACCAAATTTCTCTTAATACTTAAAATTGTTGGCAAAGAAAAATCTTCTAATAACTAAGACCGTGGGAATTCTGTTTTGTTTCTTTTGCCCCCAAACTGAGGATATTACTGTTATTAAAGGAAAATTTAACCTATCTACAATTTTATTATTTAAGATTATTTGTAAGGCAAAACTATCTTTAGATGTTATTTCCTTATAGAATCTGTTTTCCTGTTGATAGTTAATCTTTGAAGGTGTACTGTGATGTGTCAGATATTTGGTGAGGTACAGGTTCATCTCCAAAGGTAGGCAAGAGAGCTGTTGTCCAGAAGATCAACATCAACTACAATTAAGTGTAAACATTATTACAACAATTTTCTAATTCCTGTGTGGCATAAGACCCTCTTGCCACTTTGAAAAAATAAACAACCTAAACGGAGAGAGTGTTAATTTGGGTTCATGTTTTCAAAGGCTACTGTATCAGAAATTACCATACACATATTTTTTTTCAAGGTCTACACTGTAATATTCTTTACTGCAATTAAGTTTAAATGAACATTGATGTAATTCATTTGCCTTCCTTGCAAGAGTCTTTACTCCATGGAAATAGGGACAAAGGCCATTCTGTCACTGGCATATCCTGCACTTCCTTCTCCATGCCTAGATTACGTAAGAACAATATAGTTTGGATCAGTATGACCCCCAAAGACCCATGCACACAAGGATTGGTTGCTAGGCTGTGGGTGCTTTTGGGAGTGCTGGAACCTTCAAGGAGTGGGGCCAACAGAAGTTAAGTCATTAGGGGCATGTCACTGAAGGAGATTTGGAACACCAGCTTCTTCATTTCTCTTTGCTTCTTGGCTGAAGTGAACAGATTTTATCCCCCAGGCACTTCCTACCAGGTACTCTGCCACCACAGGCCCAAAGCAACAAGGCCAGGTGACCATGAACCAGAGAAAAAAATATTTTTTTTAAAATTCATGATCAAAATGTAACTATATGTCTCTATATAGTTACATATGTAGTTACAGTTATGAGAGAATCGGTAGATAGGAATCAAACCTTAACTGGTCCAGAAATTGAACTAAGCAAGCACGAATTTAAAGCATCTATCCTAGATAAAATTAAACAAAGAAAATGATCTGAATTAGTCATAAAAGATAAGTTTATTAGAGAAATAGACACACCATTAACAAATAAATGAAATCTAAAAGCAGTGAAAATTAAAATGTGATGCTCTTGGAAAATTACAGATGGTAGGAAAAAGACTCAGTAAATTTAAGATGATTCTGTAGAAATAATCAATTTGAAGAACAGATGGACAAAGATTGAAGAAAAGTACACAGAGTTTTAGTGACCTGAGTGAGACAATATCAAACAATAAACAGAATGGGACAGAAAAGAACAAAGAGCCAAAATCATTCATATTGCATGAAAATCAATCATTTCTGATAGCACAGCAAGACAGAAAAGCATATACATATTCAGCAGACACATTGGGAAAATTTAATAAAACTATAAAAAATGAAAAGAAAATGAAAATTTTGAAAACAATCAGAAGAAAGAGTAAACATCTTTGTATTAGGCAATCATGAAAATAATTGCTTCTGACGTCTCATCAATAATGAGGTATCATTTCTTTCCTTTTCATTAGTAAATGCTATGTGCTTGCATAGGTAATCAACTTTTTTATTCATTAGCTTATGGACGTTTAAGTTATTTTTACTTCATACTTATTATGAATAATATTTTCATGTACACTCATGCAGAAATTTCAGTGTGAACATATTTTGTATTTCTTTTGGATAAATACCTAGTTATGGAATTACTAGATTATATGGTCACTCCAGGTTTAACTCTCTGAGGAACTATTTTGCAAACAGACTAAATTATTGTACATACACAACATCAATGTATAGATATTCCATTTTCTCTGTAGTCTCACTTGTTCTCTTTCTGACATAGGAATCCCAATTGGTATAAAGTTGTGTCTCATTGTGGTTTTGGTATACATTTCCCTGATGGCTAATAATGTTGTGTTTCTTTTTATATGTGGATTGCTATTTATATCTTTGTGTGGTGAATGTTCAGGTAATTTGCTCATTTTTTAATTGGGTATTTTGTGTTGACATTATTGAGTTGTAAGAGGTCTTTTTTTATTGTGGGTGCACATCTGTTAAAAGACATATGATTTCCAGATATTTTCATCCATTCACTGTACTAAGTTTTCACTTTCTTGATGGTATATTTTGAGGCACAAGTTCTTAATTTTAAAAAGTCCAGTAATTCTATGTTTTTATTTTGATTTTCACAAAATTTATGTCACAGCTAAGAAAACACTGGCTTCTCTAAGCTCCAAGTGTTTACACCTGTGTTTTATTTTCACAGTTATCCAGTATTAGCTTACACTTAGCTTTTTGTTCCATTTTGCATCAACTTTCTATTCGTTATGAAGCAAAAGTCTCTTTCATCATTTTGTGTCTGTTTAGTTGTTCCCATAGTATTGGTAGAAAAGACTGTTCCTCCCCCCACTAAATCATCTTGACACGTTTGTCATGGACAGTTTATTTTTTAATGAATATTGGGTATTGTTATCATACCTTATAGAAATGCAAAATTCTGATACTTTTCCCCTAAGATTTTCATTTTAACTGGAAGTTTATTTACTGGCGGAGCCCCTTGATTTCACTTAGGTTTATTGTATACTTTAATACTATAGACCAAAGGCAAGTCCAAGGTGTTTCAATCCACATAGTTGACAACAGTCAAATTCCACACTCTGCATTCTCTGAGAATTTGAAGGCATTAGGCTTCAGCTTTGTTAGGATGTACTCTCTTTACCCAGGTGTTCCTAGTATCTCAGGCACATGTTAAGGAGGTACCTCTAAAGGAGGTGCCACAAATCCCCTGGAACTTCTTTTTTCGTCTTTCTTCATGACCAGCTCTGCTTCAAAACAGGAGACCCCTTCAGAAGCTAAACTCTGGTCAGATTTAAATGGTCTCATCTTGTTTATATCTCAGTCCTTATATGTTCCAGGAGGAGTCTCACATTGACCTATGAAAAACCCTGTTTGCACAGCTCCAATCTCATTGATGCTTCACCTCACGGACTGAAGCAACGTAGGCTGCCCCAAATTCTAACTCCTTACTCTTCAACTTGGTGTAAATATATGTTCTCTCAGGATTTTAGCTTCAATTGATATGTTAAGTGGGTAACTCTCCACAGACGTGAGGCTAAGAATCTTTAGAGTTAAATTCTTGTGATTTCCTTTAGGCAGGTTCAAAGTCTTGTGCTTTCTATTACCCATTGCTTGAAAAGATTTTCTCCTTTATATGATATAAGGGAGAGCAGATTTGGTACCGGTTATTCCATTGTGGTTATTTGGTAAAGACAGAAAACCTCCTTACAGTGGAAATGTATTTGCTTCATTTATTGCAATACTGATAATCATATTATTTATTCATTTCATGAGTCATTTTTGAGAAATAATTAGACATTTCATCATATGTTTAGTATCATGGAAGTTTTTATAGTTTTGCCTTGGAAAGAGACCTTAGTACATTTTATAAAATTGTAAGTGAGACTGATAATTATGAAATGTCAGTAAAAATTACAGCATACCTATTTCAAAGCAAAAGTCTAAGTAAAATTGAAAAATGCCTGCTATAAATCAGTTGAATTATTTGAACACTTTTCAAACTACTAGAAATTACTTACTAAAGGGTAGAAATAATACTCATAGAGAAATGACAATCAGAGGAAATTATTCTAAAGAAGTAGAGTGCTCAGCTTGAGGAGATAATGAGGTAATGAACGGTTAATTGGTGGAGTAGGAAGTCAGTGTGTAGGTACATTAAAGTAGATTAAAAAGTCTATAGTGAGCAAGGGAGAAATCTATTTGTGTGCAAGTCCATACTCTTCCTTCCTCCACAATTCTTAGAGATATATAATAGCATAATCTTTGAGAGAGAAAACTAGTGTACACTCAACAGTGAAAACTATGCAAGGTATTTGGAAGCATTAAAATTAAGGAAATTATGGCATTGAGGTATTAATAGTTATTTAATTTGAATGAATCTCAGCTCTACAATAAATAATGTTAAAGCTTTTAAAGTAAAAAAAAAAAAAAAAGACCAGTACATTAAGAAAGAATTAGCACTAGATAAAAGTACTCAGTACAATCAACTGGAAGATTCTGATAGACTTGTAATAGGCCTCTCCTTTCTACCATTTGTTTAATGATGATACAGACAGTACATTGTCTGGTAGAATACAAACCCCTCAATAACTCCTTCATGTAGCATCTCTTTACATGGCAGGAAAAATAAATGGTCAATCAGATTGTCCAGGTCCTGTGAATTAAATAAGACAGTCTATTTTAGGGTTGCCAGGAATCATGTAAAGCATCATTTAAAGTTTTTTGCAAATAAACAAAACATTCTTTTTCTTTAGTATAAGTATGTCCTAAATGTTGTATGCAACATATATACTATAAATTACCTGATTTTTACCTGAGAATCTTTTTTTTTCCTTTCTGATTGTTTTTAAGATTTACCTTGTCTCCATTTTCTACAATTTGACTAATTTTCTTCAATATGGGAAGATGTGATTTGCTCCTAACCAAAAGTAAATGGCAAATCTATTAGGATTATGGAGATTTAATGAGGATCTATAATCAGTTGATTTTGATCCAATACAATGGGTGATTACTATGGTCCAGTCATTCCCTGAAAGGGGAGACTTGAAGCTTATAGAGATATATTCTTCACTATCTTTGAAAAACTGAGCAGCTACCTGGTGAACTATTCTGGGAGCTGAAGACTTAGGGAAGTGAATTCTGCTAACCCAAATGAGCTTAGAAGAGGGCCAAAAGTTCCTGATGACAATACAATAGTAAAGATCTTGATTTTATTCTCATGAGACCATTACCAGAAGAAGTAGGTAGGCCATGCCTGGCCTCTTGATTTAAGGAAACCACCAGAAAACACATGCATGTTATGTTACTAAATTGATAGTAATTCTTCATGCAGCTGTGAAAACTAATACAATGACATCAGAACAAATCATCAATAGTTGGATGTTTTTACACTTCTACATTTAAATATAGGTATTTTCATCTATGTCA
Organism: Sciurus carolinensis; assembly: GCF_902686445.1. Classification (NCBI taxonomy): domain Eukaryota; kingdom Metazoa; phylum Chordata; class Mammalia; order Rodentia; family Sciuridae; genus Sciurus; species Sciurus carolinensis. The sequence continues at coordinate 98,463,452 of NC_062224.1, forward strand.
AGACTTGTTTATTTTCTCTTCTCTCAGAAAGATATTAGTCAGAAACAATGTAGATGAACAAGAATGTGCTTCATGCTAATTTTCTTTTATATCTGTATATTCTCCTATTGATTAAATTATAAAAGTACAGAAGACTTATTTTTACTTGTATCCCATTATAATCTATCCTGTTTCTAAGCTTATTGTGATATTTACTCAAAATAGGTTAATTACACAAGCAAACCAGCTTAAAATTTGGTGGATTGTACATATCGAAATTACCATGAAAGAAAATGAGTTAGTTAACCGGCTTGCAACACTAATTAATTTTAATGAGGTAAATTCAGACCTGCCTTTACTGTAGTGTTTTCCTTTCTCCCTTCATTTGTATGTTTGCAAAATTCCTTTTCTCAGAAAACCTTTAGTTCATTTTAATAATGTATTTTCCTATTAAGCTGTTTTCTCTCCCTTTATTCAGTTTCCACATTAATAATTAGAATCAGTCTTATATTTCATTTGATTCAAAACTAGGCAATGTAAATTTTGCATATTGCAATATTTTATTGTTATTACTAAGTTGAAATGTGTGTTAAAATAAATTTGATATAAAAAGACATTCATATGAATTTTTTGAAATCTTCCAGGTCTTCTGAAAATACATATAGATGGGGTATTTTGAAATTTAGCTCATGTTTTAGTTCTTTTTCATAGAATTGATGTCTTTTCTTGATATAATATAAATACTTGAATATTTAAAATCTTGAAGTTTAAGAATTTCAGAAACCCATGCTTATATAAACAGTATATGTTACTGTGTCATTATTTTGCTTAGCATTCAAACTTGAAGTTTCCATTTTATATGTGAAGTTAATATGAATAACTCACAAGAAAATACGATGATTTCTAACTAGATTAGTAGAGACTAAGGAAGATAATTACACTAATTCTAAAAAGATTCGCAATAAACTGCTAAAAGAAAACTATGTAAGTTTTTTTATATTCTACATATATTTGTGTAGAACTGAATTTAGGCATTAACATTGTGTGTGGAATATTAATGTAACAGTAAACTAGCTTAGAGATAATATAATCATCCACCCATTACTGCCATCCTATAGCTAATTTAAACTGAATACATAACACTTTTCTGGCTTCAGACTTCCAAGTTGAAGTGTGTAGGCTCTAATTGCATTCTGGCAATTATTTTCTGGGAGTTTCAGCAAAAGAGCTTTGAAATCTTGCTGGAATGCTTTTTATATATTAAATACCTCAAAATTTAGTGTGATTAAGCTGGGGAGTCTACAAATCAATCTCAGGGGAAGAAAATTCATTGAACATCTGTGAGATTCTTTTTCAATTATTTTTAATTTTAGTTAAAATTGCATGGGGGTGTCTTGAGAGTCCCCATTTATTCTCTTGCAAAATTCCAATTGCAATCTTAGTCTGCATGTTTAGGTTGTGATTTTTTTTCCTGATTGTTAATCAGTTTAATTTTGAGATGTAAAGATTGGATAAAATTTAGTATATCTAAAACCAAACTCAGTCTTGGTTCGAAATGGTATAAATGTAATGTCCAATGTGTTTGCCATTCTCCAAGAACAAACACGTTTTTGGCATTCTTTTGTACTGTTGAGGACAATTGATTGTCATATCTTCCTTATTTTTGCCTCAGTATCTCGACTACATCAGCTAACTTGCTTTGCTCACAACATGTATGTGCAAAAGTTCACACAAATGCAAACACAGACATTCTGTATCTACTTTTTACTTCTGGTCCAAGAAATTCTTTAAAACTTTCTAACCTCTAATATTTCCACTTTAATTTATCCTGCATATATACATCAAAAAATTTTTGATATAGATAAAATTTTCATAATATGATTTTCTTACTCAAATATAAGCAATGGTATCCATTTAATTTAATATCGAATATCTTACAATATGATTCCAACTCCATTTCTAAAATAATTTTTTGATTCTCTAAGTATCTGTTCATTAATCTTCCCATATTTTCATGTTGTATTCCTTATGGTAAATATTGAACTTTTCAGCTATGCTTTTATTTTGTGACATTTCATCATTTATATTATATTATTTATTATTATATATTATTTATATTATATTTAATTATAATAACTGGCATTTCATCATTTGCCTTTGAAAATTAGAAATCTCACCAGTAACTACCCAAATAAACTTTAAGATGATATATAAGTTTTATGTTAATGGGTGAATAAGAACATATGGTTTATATAAAATGCACTACATTTCAGCCATTTAAAAAAACTGCTACTTGCTGCAAAATGGATTGTATCACAGTACATTATGTTAAGTGAAATAAGCCAGACATAGAAAAATGAATGCTCTCATTCATTTGTAGAATCTAAAGATGTTATTCTTATAGAAGAGAGAGAGTAGTGTTACTAGAGATTAGGAAAGGTTCAGGAGGGGGAAGGAAGACAGATAAAGTCAGATAATAGGTATAAAAATATAGGTAGATGTGAATTTTTTTGATATTCTATAACACAGTAGGGTTACCATACTTCACAATAAGTTATAATATGTTTCAAAATGTCTTCAAGATTTTGGAAGGTACATAATACATAGAAATTATAATGTTTCAGAAGGTGGAAATTCCCACTACTTTGTTTGATTACCACATTGAATATATGTATTAAATTATCATACTGCAATAAAATCTGTACAATAAATCTGTACAAATATTTCATGTTAATTAAAAACTAAAAAATAATTTAAAATACACAGAAAATCATTTGAGATACTAAAAAAAAATAAAAGTGGAAAAAAACAAAAGAGAAAATACCAAATATTCCGATATAGTTCAGGAAAAAAAGTTACTATCCCGATAGAAATGTATCATTGCCAAATGTTAATTTTAAAAAGCAATCTTAAAAGACACTTGGACCATGGGCATTGCTAGTATGTAAAGTAATAACTCTGTTCTATGACTAGAAACTCCACAGAGATGTGTGCATATGTTCACAAAAAGACTCACTCAGAAATATTTGTAACAACAGTATTTCTAGTAGCCCTTGTCGAGAAGTAACTGAAAGACCTGGCCAGTAGTGAACTGGTAAATAATACTATCTTAAGAAAATAGAGTAATACAGAACATCAATAATTGTCCTATTTCTTCATTTGTAAATTTTGTATTATTTATAAATGTAATTGACGTAAGAAAAGATTGTATCAGATGCCTATGGGCTCTGTGTGTGTGTGTGTGTGTGTGTGTGTGTTTATTTAGGTCTTTGTACTCATTTCTGCAGCAGAATAACTTTTCCTCCAAAAATTATTTTTCAGGTTAGAATTCTTTCATGAAAAGAATACACTGCCTGGCTCCTTGTCCTGTTCTAATTCTCTCCCAAGTGCAAGAACGCCGACTCAAGTGGGAATTGGTTCTTCCTTCGCAGCACATTCACGCCAGCACTCACACCGTGAAATTCAACTCACGGCTGTTAGATGAGAGTCACTACAAGTGGGAGTTTTCCGACCGATGTCATTATCTCATGCACCTCTGCCCTGCAAAATTGTGATAGAGTTTTGAGAAATTCTAATATCTGAGTTCAACTTTGACTAAATTGTGTTATTAACAATAAGCCGATTATTTTCAATTTTAGTTTTAATGTATTCAAAATTTGAAGAATGGAACTTTATTCAGAGAGGTATGTTATAATGTATAATGTACTCAGCTGAAGAAATAAAATTATATCATTTTTCTTATACTTTAAAGACTACCAATCAAGATAATTTTAAAGAGAATTTTGAAATATCTAAAAATTATAATAAAATTGAAAAAGTCTCAAGGAAAGCAGAGATTAAGAAGGTAATATAATCAAATATGATATGTATGCAAAGCACAAAGCATAAAAATGCAAGCAAATTTACAAATGATAAAAAACGAAAATAATATTTGTGGTACTTACTATTAGATTTCTATAACTATACGTATGCTGCTGGTTCAGTCTCTTAAATTACTCTGCAAATCTTTTATGCCTTCTTTGAATAGTGATCTAGAATCCAAAGATTATGAAACTTACAGAAGATTGTAAAATTTTAAAATTAATTCTGATTCTTATTGCACTATTTTGCATTTATTGAAAAGTGTGTTAGTTTTCTAGGGAATCCATAACAAAGTAGTACGGATTGCATGACATAAAACATCAGAAATTTATGTTCTCACTGTTGTAGATACTAGAAATATGAAATCATGGTGCAGCAGGGTTGGATTCTTTTACAATTTCTGTTCTCTTTTAGATGGCCATCTCCTCTTCTCATCATCTCTACAAAATCTTCCTTCTGTATACGTCTTCTTTCTTGTAAGAAAGTCAGATTAGGGCGCACCCTCAAGACCAAATTTTAACTTATTTAAGAAAACTTACATCTCACTTTTAGTTTTCTTTCATTTCATTTATGTTTGTTTTTCTTGAGATATTTCCATGGATCTGGAAGTGCACACAGGCACTGATTTCACAGATATTTCTCAAGTTTTCGTATTATCAGAAGAACATTGTCTCTGGTCAATTTTTCATTGTTGGAGTTTCATATTACTCCTTTCTTGATCATTTTCTAATAAATTATTTAAGCATACCATCTTCAAAATAACCTCCTCAACTGTTGGCAGACCCTTTTGCCTTTTGAATATTTTGATAATGTGCTCGGAAGTTTGAATATTCTTATTTAAATAACCTCAAAAGTCTTAAATATGTAAGACCCCATCACAGAGATATTAAAATATCATCTTCCAGTGATCTTTTGCCAAACCTGTATCAATTTTATTATCACAGTATATTTTATGTCTCTGAGTCTCATCTTCTTTGGTACATCTAAGTTGTATTTTACTGCACGATTTATAACATGATCACTGTGTCAAGTTCAACAGTTTAACTCCACTGATGTAGTCATGTTGCTTTAACCTTTTGAAATTACAGTGATAACTCTTAAAAAATCTTGAGGAATTAGCCTCAAAATGTGGTTACTTTTGTTTAATACTTAGTACTTTACTAATTCATGTGAATAGCAGATAATAAATTATGCAATCTTTTCCTACAAGAACCTACTCATCCTTTTATACAAATGCATAGCTATAGGACTGACTGACGTTAACAGACTCAGTTTGACTGCAGTTGTATACTGATCACTAAATCACAAATTACCCATATGATATTCCCTTGCATGCACTAGTGGCAGTTGATGTGTGTAAGGGAGATTGCTACATTTCCTGAAAAAATAGAATCAATGTCTTGATTATAATCATGTTTTTTCATAAAACATACATAAAGTATGTGTTTCTTAAGGATAAATCTAAGTGATAAAGATCAATTTGAAGTAATACTGTGAATTTCATAGAATTATAATATCTACTTCAACCATGTACCTTAAATAATTACAAAGACTGAAATAAAATACAAACTTAAAAAGTAGAAGTAAATAAAGGAAATTTTGTTAGGATTTTTTATGACAAATCCATTTATTTATTTGAATCATAAAATAAGGTAGACAAGTCTTTCCTGTTAAAAAGGTAGACATGTTTATTTTAACATAAAAAAATTTATCAGGTCAAAAAATATAAAATATTCTTGAGAGAACATGAATGCTCCTTTGTATCTATTAGTAGTAACATATGGTAAGGTTGGAACTGATGAAGAGAGTTGAAACTGTGTTTGGAAAACAACCAAAGCTCTTATTAAGAAAAATCATTTGGAGTACATCATTTTCCACTGAAGTCAAATAGGTAGTAGAACATCTCCATAAAGCAGCTATGAATCTAAAGTTTTCTGGTTTTTGGATTAGCATATAAAAATTTGGATTTATTAAGACAAATAAGAAAAATTCAATGAAGCTTTTGAATATAAATTATATAGGACCATTTTATGATCACCAGAGAAAAGGAGTTATTTTTGCATATATGATTAATAATTCTTATAAGAAATATATTAGAAGTGAAATATTCAATAAATTTTTTTGTTTGTTAAATTAAGGAAAGCTTTGATGTCAATTAAGCTACAGTGTAATTTTAGATATTTTAAGCAGAAGATACCATTATCATACTCATTAAATTTCAAAATTTTATATTTATATTTTTAGTGTATTACAGTTATGCATAATATTTGGACTCATTTTGATATATTAATAATGCATATAACATAGTTTTCTCCACTTCAATCCCCATTACTTCCTCTTTCCCTTGCACCTTTCTCCCCCCATCCCTTTCCTCTACTCTGTTGGTTTTCCTTCTATTTATATGTACTTTAATCAGCACATTATACTTATATATACAATTGGAATGCATTTTGATAGAGCCATATATGCACATAGTATAATTTGGTCAAGTTCATTTTCTAGTTCTTCCAATTTCTCTACCCTCCTTCCTCTTATTCTGCTGATCTCCCTTCTATTTTTGGAAATCCCCTTTTTAAATTCGTTATTTCTCTCTAACTTCTGCATATTAAAGAAATAATTTTACCCTTCATTTTCTGATTCTGGCTTATTTCACTTAGCATGATGTCCTCTAGTTCCATTCACATACCAGAAAATTACATAATTTCATTCTTCTTTATGGTTGAGTGCAACATTGTGTATACAGACCATAATTTCTTTATCCATTCATCTGTAGCAGGTCCCTTAGGCAGGTTGCATAAGTATGCTATTGTGGATTGTGCTGCTCTAAACATCAATATGCACTATATCACTATAATATACTGATTTTGGTTCTTTTTGATAAATGCCAGGGAGTGAGTTACCTGTATTCTCATTCCATTCCTACCTAGTCTTCTGAGGAATCTTTATACTGCTTTCCAAAGTGGTTGTACTAATTGGGAGTCCTAAAAATGATGTGTATATGTGCACCTTTTCTGGTACATCATTGACAGTGATTATTTTTTATTTGTATTCTTGATGATTGCCATTCTACCTGGGGTGAGATGAAATCCCCTTATAATTTTATTTGCATCTCTTTGATTGGTAAAGATGTCAAGCATCTTTTCATATATTTATTGGTCATTTTTATTCCTTCTTTTGAGAAATGTGTTTAGAACCTTTTCCCATTTGTTGAATAATGATTAGTTATTTGTTAAGTTTTTTTAATTCTTTATGTGTTCTGGTTACTAGTCCCTGTCAGATGGTAGCTATCAAAGATTTTCATCCCACTTATTGATTCTTAGTTTTATTTTGGGACCTCAGGAGGTCTTATTAAGAAAATTGGTGCCGACACCAATATGTTGGAGTGTTGCCTCTACATTTTCTTCTAGTAATTCACAGTACAGGCCTAATTCCTATGTCTTTAATCTACTTTGAGTTGATTTTTGTGCCATGCAAGAAGTAGGGATATAATTTTATTTTTCTATATATGAATATTCTGTTTTCACAGTACCATTTGTTTAAAAAGCTATCTTTCCTAAAATGCATGCATTTAGCCCTTTGTCAAGAATCAGATGACTGTATTTATGGGGATTTGCCTTTGTTTCTTCTAGTCTGTTCCCTTGGTCTTCATATTTATTTTTATTCCAATATCATGCTGTTTTTCTTACTGTAGTTCTGAGGTATACTTTGAGATCAAGTATTGTGATGCCTCCAACCTTGCTCTTGTTGCTCAGGATTGCTTTGACTACTTTGGGTCTTTTATACTTTTATATAACTTTAATATAAATTTTTGTTTTTTTTTCTAATTCTGTGAAGAATTTTATTGGTATTTTGATGGAAATTGCATTGAATCTGTAGATTTCTTTTAGCAAAATGATCATTATGGTATTAATTCTGCTTATTCATGAATATGGTAGGTCTTTCCATTGTCTAAGGATTTCTTCAATTCTTCAGTGTTTTATACTTTTCATTTAGATGTTTTTCTCCTCCTTAGCTTTATTTCTAAGTATTCCATTTTTTTTTTATTTTTGAGATTTTTGTGAAAAGTAGTGGTTTTCTTGATTTCTTTCTTGAGAGTCATTATAGGAGTATAAGGAACTTCATGATTTTTAAAATATTGATCTTGTATCCTGCCATTCTAGCTGAATGTCATTTCTTATTCTAGAAATCTTCTGGTAGAGTTTTTTCTGTCCTCTAGTTATAGGATTATTTCATCATCAAACACAGATAGTTTGACTTATTCTGTAAGTATCTCTTCAGTTTCCTTATCTTTTGTTGTTGTTCTGGATAGAGTTTCAAGAACTACATTGAAGAGGAGTGATGAGAATAGGCATCATTGTCTTGTTTCTGATTTTAGAGGAAATGCTTTCAGACTTTCTCTGTTCAGTATGATGTTGGCTTTGGGTTTTTCATAGTCTTTACAATGTTTAGGTAAGTTTCTTCTATCCCTATTTTCTTCAGTGTTTTTAACATAAAAGTGTGCTAAATTTTGTTGAAGGCTTTTTCTGCATCTATTGAAATCAGACTCATTTTAGAAATGGGAAAATTGAGGCTCATGGAATTAAAAGAATTTTCTTTATGAAAAACTATCAAGAACTAAAACTGAGTTTAATGTTCCCATTTCTGTTAGATTGCAGATATTTTGATTCATTCCAAACTTTTTCTTTTATTATAATATTTTTCATTGTTTCTAGAGAACTATTGCCATGACACATTCACAGTTGGAAATGACAAGATGTGTGATGTTTCAGTCAGTGTGCAATTACCCAGATTTCCTAGAATGAATATCTAAAGACCTTGTGCACTGATAGGTTCCAACTCAAGTTGAATATTCTATTTAACATGTTTTGAAGAGAAAAAAAAAAAATTACTCCATGAGCAAAAACCTTAACAACTGAGAATTGAAATGAGCAAAGCCACCATAAAACCAAGTAAAAAGTAATAGTTGTATTGGAATAATAAAGAATCTGGAGCAAACCAGAGATGAGTCTAAACATTGCTGGGAGAGCAGAGGCAAGTCTGTGGCTGGCCTTTGTCTGTGGGCATGTCAGCTCCACCTAAACAAATCAGATCTGTGTGTAGAAAACTCATGCATTAATCTATATAGTAAAGTTGACTTTTGTAATTTTGTTACAGGTCAACAAGTTTACCAAATGACAAAACGCTTAGGCATATAGGCAGTTTCCTTTAGAGGGTATAATCTCATCAGCAAGAACAAGTTCTTATGCACCAGTGAACCTGAAAAGCAGCGGTGGTCTAAGTCCCATTGGGATTAATTTATCAAAAGAAATGTCTCTGACAAAGGTGCTTTGGAAATACAAGTTGAGAGAGTTGGGGTGCAGCTCAGTGTTAGAGCATTTGAATAGTTTGAGCAAAGCCCCAGGTTCAATCCCCAGTAAACACACATATACACACACACACACACACACACACACACCCTCGTGACAGAACTTTTGCTTCTACATTTTTTTCATATGACCAATTGTGGCATTTATGAGAGCGAATTCTCTCAGTGTGGATTTTGCAACCTGCTCTGTATGTCTGCACAAAAACTGCAAATATTTTTCCATCTTTTTTTTATTACTTTCCTCCACCCTTATTTAACTCCACCTTTGTCTAGGTATGTGAGCTTGAAATATAAAACTAGTGACACCAAAGAGTATTTTTGCAATTGCTAGGATGGCAAGGACAGCTGAGTAAGCTAACAAATGAACCCTACCTTGTCACTGTATATGTCAGTGAAGAGGTGGCATTTCAATTCAGTTTGTTGTCATTGTGTTGCAATCTATATGACAATTTGGTTAGCTCCTAAGTCTCTGATCCAGAGAATTCAAAAAATTAGTGGGTTTTGTCCAGTGAAGCTGTGTTCATTTTGGTATTGACTTGGCTCATTTAAGTAGCAGCAGTCAGCTGACAAATGGCAGTCTCTACTTTCCTACTTGGCAGGTAACTGTCAGCTGACTCCCTGATAATAATTGTGTCTTTAATCATTCAGTATCATCAAGTAGGTTAACTGGTATCTACATACTTACTACAGAGATTCAAATGTACTAACATGAAAGCCTCAATTTCCTGGTGCTCTGTAAGTTACTGATTTTGTCACAATTGTAATATTCCATTGGCTGAAGCAAAACACATGACAAACTCTGATTAATTGGCTAGGGAAATAAACTCCTTTTTTCTTTTTTTTGTTTGAGACTAGGATTGAACCCAGGGTTGCTTAACCACTGAGACACATCACCTGTCTTGCCAGTTGCCTCTGTTTTAAATTTAGAGACAGGGTTTCCCTAAGTTGTTTATGGTCTCACTAAGGGACACAGGCTAGCTTTGAACTTGTGATCCTCCTGCCTCAGCCTCCCAAGTCTCTGGGATAGACTTCACTTTTGATGACAGGGGAACAATGCTTTGGTCATACATAAATTTTAGTCAATCAGTAAAGATATATGTTATCTCCTGTCAGAAGAGATCAGGGAGGGAGTATCTTCAACATGATCAACTGGGGGGCTCAAAAATAGCATCATGTTTTTTTCAGGTCTCTTCCAGCTCTCCTCTATGAAATTCACAGATTTTAAAGCAAGTAAAAGCATATAAGGTGATGACTTTTCCAGATATCATTTTCTACAAAGAAAGAGTGAAGTCAAATGGAAATAGTTTCTTCTGTGGTATCTTCATCTGAAGTGAGAAAAAAATATCCTAGATCCTCCCTGGATACTTCCTTTTGTATGACATTGACTATATTTGTGTCAAAAAAATATTCCTGAAACAATACATCTTGTTTTGGAGATACTATCTTGACTATATATTAGACCAAATACCTGTCAAAGATTGAATCATGGATTAGTTTACTTTTTGCATAGCTACTGTCCATATTTACTATCCTAGGTACTTGGGATACAGTAGTTAATAAGATAATCTCAGACCTCATGGAGTTTATAATTTAATCAAAAAGGTATATAACAAATAAAAAGTACATATAATATGTTACTGATAATAAATTCAATACCAAAAAAAATGTAAAGGGGATATGGAAAGTCAGAGAATGCATTTCTATTTGGTTGGAGAGAGTTAAGCAAACTGCTGTTAGCTGGGTAATTCTTGATCAGACTTTTAAGAAATGAAGTATAACACCACATGGACATGTAATGGGAATACTTTTAATTCAGATGAAAAATCACTTGCAGAGACTAGGACTTGAAAAGACTTATTTGAAAGAGATTTGTTGTAAAAGACCAATGAGCTTGGACAAAATGATCTAGGGACGACATGGTAGAAAACAAAGACAAAATAAATGGAAGATTCTTGTCAATGACAAGAAGATTCTCATATTTTCCACAAAGCGAAAGAGGAACCATTTGAGAATTTTTTGCTGAATTATAACTAATCTACACTTGTTCTGTAATACCCTGCTCTATTATTTGTACATGACAGAAGAATGCATTTTGACACATCATACATGAAAGGAGTATAACTTCTCATTCTTCTGATTGCACATGATGTAGAGTCACACAGGTTATGAAATCATATATTTACATAGGTAATTTGCAGATTGATTCACATCTTGAATGTAGCTTGTTCTGGGATGTTGTTCTCATACATAAAACAATACCTACTTCATAGTTTCATTATATGATGCGATTCATGAAACATTATTTTCTGTTCTCATCTCATTCCTAAAGGTCTATGCTTATCATTTCACTTGTACATCGAATTTCTAGCTAATGAGGTAGCTCACATACCTTAAGACTCCTGAGTAAGGAGGAAGGGTTAGATTTGCATGAATATTGAGTTTTGAGAAATAGCATTAAAACAGAACTTAAAAGTCAGGGTAATGTGAGCAACAAGAATAAGAAGGCAAATGAAGTATAATGAAATATTTGTGCTTATGCAACTTTTTGTTCTGTGCTATAGATAATAAAACCAGCTACATATAGAAATTGAAGAACAAAAATTCTTCCTTCATCATCCAGTCTTTTCATTTTTATAACAGTAACATTTCTAGAGTGCTACAAACAAAACTCCTGGAAAAGTGCTGATGGATTATCTGATTCGGTGGGCCTGGGCCACACCTTCCCCAGCAAGCACAGGAGTGACTTCCGCACCACGTCATGATGACTTTTGTAAGCTTGACTTTGTTTATTGCTACTGAATTGACTTCGTATCAGTAAGTGATTCTAATAGGACCGCGTAAGTTATTTGAACATTTTTCACATTATTATTTCTCTTTCTGTATCAAATTTTAATTGGTCTACTATGAGGAAATCACAAAAATCATCCCTGGCTATTTCAAATTCTACCTTAATTAGCATTGGCTATAGGAAAATTCTTAAATAACTATTAATTTTTCATATATATGGACTTAGTCTCAAGATACATCAACATTTGGTTTCAATACCCAATATAAATATAATATTTTTACACGCTATAATTCCTGATAATAGGATCACATTCACACAGGGGTATAAATGTCTTTTCAGAGAAGTTAATTTGTATTTAATCTGAGCAATACTCTGATTTGTGAAATATACGTAAGAACTACAGCATATAAGCCAGTCAGTACCTATTATTATTCTCCCCCTTCATGGTACAGACAGAATATCACTTCCACTGTAATACAGATAAAACAAGTGACCTTTTGTTTTTGTTTGCTTTAGTAATTGTGCCAGCTAAGATTTTATTATATAATACATAAACTCTGTGTGTGTGTGTGTGTGTGTGTGTGTGTAATTATAGCAAATCCACTGACACACTTGGGGCTATAAAATGGGAAATCTTCAGCAACCAGTTTTTATATGCATAGGCAAATTTGGGTCTGCAGACTCTAACTCTTGTATTGAGATAAGAATGTGGCTACTTTAAAACTGGCCTGTTTCAATAGATCAATGGTGCTAAATATCTTGAAAAAAATATCACTTAAGTTCTGCTTTTTCACAGTGACACCAGAGCTCTATGACTGCATATATTTCAGTGCTACAATATTCAAAGCTTATAGGAAATATGAAAGAAATTGTTTTATTTCTGGTATCATGGGTAGTCTTGGCAGAAAAGTTGGAATAAAAGAATATGATAGTGATTTCAATATTCAGTAGATATATGTATTACATAGTTTGAATGACATGAAATTGCCAATAGCCAATCACGTTGACTCTCAAAAAATCACAATTTCCTATGGCCTAACCTGAAATATGTGAAAATCCATGATAATATTCCACCTGTAACGTGCTGATGTGTGTAAGAACTGTAAATAGAATTCTGAAAGAATAATAATAAGATGCAATTGTCATAAAATTTAGCAAAATGTTCTAAACTACCCATAGCACTTACAGTCTCATTCCTTTAATGAGTTCTGATAACTTAATGTGCATCTTGCAACATTCTTTAAGTACATGTTTTTCTTACAGTTTCTTTAAAATCTTACAGACTCACATTCTGTAATATGTACTATCAACGCATCAATTTGAGGTCCTGAAAATTGTTTTTAAACAGTTCTCTTCACCAGATGTGCCTTTTCCTCTATCCCCAAAGGACTAATGGGGCTCAGTGGACCTTAGGACATTTATGAAATGGTCCACAGTCATCCAGTGCATCTAAGAAAGCACAGGGAGACCAGTACTGTGGTTCCAAATGCTGGTGAGGCAGGGTGTACTTCACGTTACCTTTATATTTGACTTATGTTCTTTTACTGTAGGGTTCCAATAATCTTATTACTGCATTCAGAGTTATAGTAAATGATGGAGTGCAACAGATTTCACCCTGATATCATAAGCATTAGCAGGCTCTTATCTCTAAGGAGCAACATAGTCATATCATTAGCACAGCAACTCAAAAACTTGTCAATTAATTGGTAATGAAGAGGTGCTTTTGTTTAAAAACATAAAGGATAAAACATGCCAATGTTTTCTTCGCAGGAAAACCATCACAACTAACCACTCAGGAGTGACAACCTTTATAACGTACACATTACAAATATGACATATGACTGTTGCCAATACTCATGTCCAGAGTCTCATATATTCACCAGGACTTTTCAGGGCTCAGCCCAACTCAAACCTTCTACTTCTTCTGGGGCAAATAAGAGGTAGAAATATTTTTGAAGAATAGCTTCAATTTGTTTGTGAATAAGAAAAAATTATGAGCACTCGTGAAAGTACTTACAACTGCTATTGGCTTTGAAAAATAAAGAGAACCCAGTGGCTCAGGAGTCTGAGTCCAGAGGATCATGAGTTCAAAGTTAACCCCAGCAATGGCGAGGTGATAAGCACCTCAGCGAGACGCTGTCTCTAAATAAATACAAAACAGGTCTGGGGATGTGACTCAGTGGTCAAGTATCCCTCAGTTCAATCCCCGGGATCCCACACCAAAATAAATAAATAAATAAATAAATAGAAATAGAAAATAAAAGTATAGCATGACATTTTGTTATAAAAAGTTACATATGAAAGTACCTTGTGTTTCACATTAAAGATATAGGCAATAGTAACTCATTTACCTGCATAGATAAGAACTTAGGTTTGAAGGATTGACAAGGAACAGAGAGTAGAGAAATCCAGAAGGAGCAGCTGACCATGGCCTAGTACTGGGAAAAAAGCAATCTACAGTGATAAATTCAATGGGGAAAATTCTGCATCTCTGTTCTTTGGAGCCAACCTCTTATGTGCACATAAACTACATTCGTTGGTTGAGTTTTGTTTTTCTTTCTTAAAATAACTAAATAATGAAAAGAAAATGAGTACTTCTATTTATACTTGAGAATTTAAAAGGCTGACTTCCTGACTTAATGGTGTTCCTTGTCTACAGAGCAAATCTATAGTTTTAATCCTGTGGCCAGAAAAGATTATCACGTTTGGTTTAGGCATAGAATTATAAGTTTTCATGATTTACTTCTAGAAGATTGGTAGTGAACTCTTTCCCTTTTGTAATCATGTCCTACTTCATGCACAGTGAATCTGAACACTTTCACTTATGGAAAATTCTAATGTACAGTGTTTCCTAGGATTTAGGAAACTGGTGATAATAGCCACTAAACAAACTGTAGAGTTATGGTGCAAGGACATAGTTTCATGCTTTAGATGATCTCTCCAGATAATTAAGTTCAGAGTTACAGAGTGTTGGTTAAATTTGTTCTCCCCTACTTTTTCTCCCATTTAAAAGCAGAACAGAAGACATATATATTAAAGTCAATAAATTCAATATTTATTATACTGCAAAATCAGATTGAAAGTTTGAAAGGTCTGGTTCATTTACAATGCAACACTGTTTTCTTTCTTTGTAAAAAATAAAATATATATGTATATATATTGAGAGTGTAGAAAGTGCCCACCAGGACCTTCTGACATGTTTGTCTTTATACCAGCATTAGAAGTAGACAATGATGATAAGAGAGCCTGCAAACCTAAGGAGAAAGAACAGTCACAGGGAAATATCAGATTTGCTTTTAGTTGACAACCATTTTCTACTTCTGAAATGCCCTTTTTTAGCGCTCAATAGCACATATGTGGGATCCTTTTGGCCCTGCTGTTTCTCCTTGTTCTTCATAGTGGCACTGCATGGAAACTTCATAATCACCAAGCTGGTGTTCTTTTCCAATTGGAAAGTACAGAGATTTTATCTTGCCATTGTAATTCAGAAAGCAGCTTTAAACTTTGATAGTATGTAAGTGTACTGTATTTACTGATGATAATTTTTTCTACTATTGGTGGAAAATATTTATTTAGATGGAAAAATCTTTCAAGTAACACCCACACCTCAAAAAGTAAATTTTCAGGAAACTACATATTAACTTGAGTCAAAATGAAAATAAGTTCCAAAAAATTTTTGGTAAAGGAATTATTGTGGATGTAAAAGCTGAAGAATGTTTATTGCAATTGTTGAGTAAAAATCATCTTTAATAGGAGCTATTTTTCATATTAAAGGTCATGATGTAAAGTGATTATCAGAAATTCTCATCAATTTGGTTATCTTAGTGTATTTTTCTGATAATTGAACATTAGGTTTAGAAATCATTAAAGCTGAGAAACATTGAGTCAAGTCACACGTTTAATTTTTCAACCTCAGCTTAAACAAAATTCTATTATATTTTATATTTATATATATTTTCATAAATATATATATTTGTTTACCTTTTAAAAGTGGATGTGTTTAATCTGAGGAATCAGGTTTAGTCTCCATAAAGCAATTAGCAAATAATTCAAAATATTTTAACATGTCGAATGCTTTTGGTAATAGAAAAGAAATTGTTTAGGACCATCTGCTACACTGTGCCTATCTGTAAGATTGACTCAGAATTAAGTGTTCTGGCCTCCACCTGCCTCTCCTGTCCTGTTCCCACTAGCAGCTCTCCATCTACCAATAGCCGCCACCATCATAGACCCCTCAACATGGTAGCCTCCTGTTGGGAGAAATCCTAAGTCTTGGCTAGCAGCTGTGAATGTCTCAAGTGTGTAAGGAAAACCTTCACACATTCACGCCTGTCAGAAATACCTACAGAGAGGAGCATTCTGCTCTGGCCACTTAGGAAAGTAAACAACTGTCCCCAAATTTACCTAGTGTTACCAAGGGAACCTGTATAGGGGCCTGGTGGTCTGATCCCCGATGGCACATTGTGATTGGGTTAAAAGTCTATAAAATGTATGGTTTCTCCTGCAATAAATGAGTTTGCAGGTTGCTCACCACAAGCCTGCATTTACCCAACTCCCAATAATCCACAATGGGTTATGGTTCCGTCAGCTCTTACCTGTGCCTGAACTAGCCGGGCACACACCCCAACAGCCTCCGCCTTGGGATACAGAGCCTAGAAGCAGTCACTTACCACAGCACCACCCATCACAGTGCTGCATCTCCAATCACACCATCCAACGTCACTGTAGGGCCCACCCTCTGCTCCACCTCTGAGGTGGTTGCCTCCATCTTGGTACACTCCAGCCCGCCATCTTGGGTTAGCTCCACTGCTGCCATTACCATCTTTATTTGGGGGAAACTTTCATCTTAGTACACCAACCAGGGGCCTGGAAGCTCAACATCAAGGAACCTACAGATTTATCACCACCGCTGCCACCAACTTGGAACATGGCTGCTTCCATCCTGGGACTACAGTCAGGGCCCTGAAGACCATCACCAAGGTCCCTGCAGGCTTGCTTACACCTGAGGTCACACTGCTAGTTGTGGTTATAGCAGAGGCAGGAGGGAGGTTTGCATGGGATCAGTAGGTTGGAAGAAGATGTGAGGGCATCTTAATCCTGACTCACCCAGTCAACAAGCCTGGCAGCCACTGGGTTTCCAGGGTCAACTTGGGCAGCACTCACTGGGACCTGACACCAGCCCAGTCCTTCTCCAGTCTAGCATCCTCCAATTACCTGGTCCTGCCAGTTTGGCAATCAACAGGAACCTCTGGTTCTCCAGTTCCAAGTCTCCCAAATACCCCTTAAGCACCAACCCAGCCCAGCACTCGCAGCTATGTGGCAGGACCACAGCTCTCAATACCAAATCCTGAACTGCCCAGTAAAGAAGAGCTCTTCATGACAGGTGCACAGTCTTGGCACTCAGCTCTCAGGACTTCCTAAGAGAGAGGTTTCTGATTGGGGAGGAAGAAAAAAGGGCAGAGGTGGGAGACATACTGTTTAGAGACTAAATTAGAGGTCAAGAATTGTGTAGTCTGTGGGCATTGAAGGGGTCTAAGACCAGGCTCCTACACCACATGACTGGACACCAAAGGAGATTCCTGGAGCGCAGTCTTCCAAAGGGGACCAGCAATCACTATATCCTGCCTCCAGGTTTTCCATCTCCAAGACTAACACTCCTACCCCACTATCCTTCACCATCTAGAGGATGGAGATACCAGCAAACTCCGGACAACCACCTATGACATAAGAAGGGAAGCAGAGAAGATATTGAACCCCAACAGAAACAATTGTTCAATTTTCCTTTGGGATTTTTTTCTTCTTTCTCTTTCTGCTTTCACAGTATTTTTCCAATATTTTTTAAAACAAGAATTTTTTATGCATCAGGCTACTGGAGACTGACATGTCTGAATAGTATATTTTGGTTTTAGTGTATATTCTTTTATTTTTACATTTTTTTCTGTTCATTTAATTAATTAATTAATTCATATTGCTTTCTCTATGTATTTTGCTCTCATCTGTTTCCTCAGAGTCACCTTCTCTGATTTCTCCTACTAGCAAATCAACTTCTTTTGATTTCTCCTTCACTCTGCCTATGATATAATACCTCTATATTTTCACCTCTTACCTCATAAACAAGACATCCTACACTCCCTGCCTCTGGTTCTCTCTTTGTTCACCATCAGAGACTGTACACCCTTTTGTAAACCTACTGTTTATATTGTATATTGTAGATAATAATAATAACATCATTTCCGTTTATCGTGACAAAACTGTAATCATCTAAATAGGAGTTATTTAATTTAAGGCTGCATATGTTGGCACTGGGTGCTGTTAATATTGATCTCTGCCTTAAAGGTGAGGTATTGGAGACCTGTAGGGACACTGTAAGTCTATATGGTAGAAACTGTAATCCCTTGGATCTGCACTCCTAGAAGATAAGACACACAAACAAGATGAAAAAACAAGGGAAGAAAATGCCCCAAACAAACCAAGACACTACAATAATATAATCTGTTGACAGTACAGTAGAAGAAATGTCAGAGGAGTTCAGAATGTACATAAGTAAAATGATCTGAGAAGTAAAGGATGATATAAGAGAGCAAATACAGGCAACATATATCACTTCAATAAAGAGATAAGAGAGAAAATACAAGTAGCAAAAGATTAAGAGAGATTCTTAAAAAATAAAAATCCTTGAAATGAAGGAAATGATAAATCACATTAAAAATTCAATAGAAAGGATCACCAACAGACTAGATAACTTGGAAGACAACATCAGACAATGAAGATAAAATATACATTCTTGAAAATAAATTTGACCACACAGTAAAGATGGTAAGAAACCATGATCAGAACTTCCAAAAATTGTGGAATAACATGAGAAGACCAAATTTCATATTTAACCAGATAGAGGAGGGCACAGAGATACAGACCAAAGGCATGCACAATCTTTTCAATGAAATAATATCAGAAAATTTCCCAAACCTGAAGAATGAATTGGAAAATCAACTACAAGAGGCTTACAGTACACAAAATATACAAAATTACAACAGATCCACACCAAGATACATTATAATGAAAATGCCTAGCATACAGAATAAGAATATAATTTTAAAGACTGCAAAAAGTTTCAGATTACATGTAGGGGGAAAACATTCAGATCTCAGTAGATTTCTCAACTCAGATCCTCAAAGCTAGGAGGTCTTAGAACAACATATACCAAGTTCTAAAAGAAAATGGATGACAACCAAGAATGGTATATCCAGCAAAGTTAAGCTTCAACCAAGTCAAGTTAAAAATCAAAAATCAACCAAAATGATTGGGAATACAAATCATATTTAAATAATAACCTATTATGTTAATGACCTGAACTCTTCAATCAAAAAACATACAGGCAGATTGGATTAAAAAACAATATGTTGCCTTCAAGAGACCCATTTCATAGGAAAAGACATTCACAGACTGAAGGTGAAAGGGTGGGAAAAAACATAACATTCACATGGACTGTGTAAATAAGCAGGGGTTTCCATCCTCATATCAGATAAAATGGACTTCATGTCAAAGTTAGTCAGAAGGGATAAAGAAGGACATTTCTTACTGCTCAAGGTAATCATAAATCAACAAGACATAACAATCATAAATGCTTATGCCTCAAACAATGGAGTAGCTACATACATCAAATAAACCCTTCTCAATTTCAAGAATCAAATTGACCACAACACAATAATACTGGGTGACTTTAACACACCTCTCTCACCACTGGATAGATTTTCCAAACAAAAACTAAACAAAGAAATTATAGAACTCAATAATACAATCATTAATGTAGACTTTACAGACATATATAGAATAATTCATCAATCAATGAGTGACTACACTTTTTTCTCAGCAGGACATGAATCCTTCTTTAAATGAGACCGTATGTTATGTCACAAAGCAACTCTTAGCAAATACAAATACAAAAAAATGGAGATTCTACCCTGCATTCTATTTGATCATAAAGAAATGAAATGAGAAATCAATGACAAAATAAAAAATAGAAGCTACTCAAACACCTTGAGACTAAATAATATGTTATTGAATGATGAATGTATAGCAGAAAACATAAGGGAAGAGATTAAAAAATTATTAGAGGTAAATGAGAATATTGATACAACATGCCAAAATCTCTGGGACACTATGAAGGCAGTGCTAAGAGAAAAGTTAATTACATTGACCTCATTTCATTAAAAGAATAAATGTCAACAAACAAATAAACCTAATATTACACCTAGAAGCCCTAGAAAAAGAACAACAAATGAACACCAAAAGTAGAAGAAAACAGGAAATAATTAAAATCAGGTTTGAAATTAATGAAATTAAAACAAAAGAAATAATTGAAAAAATTGATAATACAAAAAAGTTGTTTCTTTGAAAAAATAAATAAAATTGATATACCCTTAGTCACACTAACAAAGAGAAGAGAGAAACTCAAGTTAATAAAATTCTTGATGAAAAAGGAAATATCATGATGGACACCATTGATATACAGAAGATAATTAGATAATATTTTTTCATTTTTAAAATTTTTTTATTAAAATCTTTTTTATTTTTACAGACTGCATTTTGATTCATTTTGAAAATGTATACTCCAATAAAATAGAAAATCGCTAAGACATTGACAAATTTCTAGAGACATATGATCTACCCAAACTGAATCAGGAGGAAATACAAGCAGATCAATTTCAAGCAATGAAATAGAAGATGCCATCAAAAGCCTACCAAGAAAGAAAGCCCAGGACCAGATGGGTTCTCAATCAAGTTCTACAAGATCTTCAAAAAGAACTAATACCAATGCTCTTCAAAGTATTTCATGAAAGAGAAAAGGAGGATAACCTTCTAAACTCATTCTATCAGGCCAGTATGGCCCTGATACCAAAATCAGGCAAAGACACATCAAGGAAAGAAAACTTCAGATCAATATCCCTGATGAAATAAGTGCAAAAATTCCTAATGCAATCTTGGCAAATCACATACAAAAACATACTTAAAAAATAGTGCAACATCATTAAGTGGAGTTTATCCCAGGGATCAATAAATGTAATTCATCACATCAATAGACTTGAACATAAGAATCGTATCATAATCTCTACAGAAGCAGAAAAAGTATTTGATAAAATAAAGCACCCTTCATGTTCAAAACAATAGAAAAACTAGGGATATTAGGAACATACTTCAACATTGTAAAAGCTATCTATACTAAGTCTGAAAACATCATTCTAAATGGAGAAAACTTGAAAGCATTCCCTTTAAAAATTTGAATAAGACAGGGAGACCAGTTCTTATCACTTCTATTCAACATAGTCCTTGAAACTCTAGCCAGAGCAATTAGATAAAGGAAGAAATTAAAGGGATAAATATAGGAAAACAAGAACTCCAACTACCACTATTTACTGATGACATGATTCTGTATTTAGTGGATCCAAAAAATTCCACCAGAATACTTCTAGAACTAATAAATGAATTCAGCAAAGTAGCAGGATATAAAATCAATACACATAAATCAAATTCATTTCTATACAACAGTGATGGATCCTCTGAAAGAGAAATTAGGAAAACCATTCCATTCACAATAGCGTCAAGGAAAAAAAAAAAAAAACTTGGAATCAATCTAACAAAACAGGGGAAATATCTCTACAATAAAAACTACAGAATATTAAATAAAGAAATTAAAGAAACCTTAGATTATGGAAAGATCTCTAATGTTTTTGGATAGGCAGAATTAATATTGTCAAAATGGCCATACTATCAAAAGTGTTATACAGATTCAATGCAAATCCAATTAAAAATCCCAATGGCATTCCTCATAGAAATAGAAAAACAATCATGAAATTTATTTGGAAAAATAAGAGGCCCAGAGTAGCCAAAGCAATCCTTAGCAAGGAGAGTGAAGCAGGAGGCAACACAATACCAGACCTTAAACTATACTACAGAGTTACAGTAACAAAAATGACATGGTATTGGCACCAAAATAGAGAGGTAGACGAATGGTATAGAATAGAAGACACAAAGACAAACTCACATAAATACAGTTATCTCATAGACAAAGTCACCAAAAACATCCATTGGAGAAGAGATAGCCTCTTCAACAAACAGTACTGGAAAAACTGGAAATATACATGCAGCAAAATGAAATTAAACCCCTATTTCTCACCCTGCACAAAATTCAAGTCAAAGTGGAGCAAGGACCTAGGAATCAGACCAGAGATCCTTCACATAATAGAAGAAAAAGTAGGCCCAGATATTCATCATGTTAGCTTAGTACCTGACATCCTTAACAAGACTCCTGAAGCACAAGAAATAAAATCAAGAATCAATAAACAGGAGGGATTCAAATTAAGAAGCTTCTTCTTAGCAAAGTAAATGATTAGTAACCTGAAGAGAGAACCTACAGAATGGAAGAAAATCTTTTCCACATGCACATCTAATATAGGATATATAAATAACTCAAAAAACTTAACACTAAAAAAAACAAATAACTCAATTGATAAATGGGCTAAGGAACAGAACAACTTCTTCACAGAAGAAGACATACAATCAATCAGAGAATATATGAAAAAATGTTCAACAACTCTACCAATTAGAGAAATGCAAATCAAAACTACTCTAAGATTTCATCTCACTCTAGTCAGAATTGTAATTATCATGAATATTACCAACAATAAGTGTAGTCAAGCATGTGGGAAGAAGGAACACTCATACATTGCTGGTGGGACTGCAAATTGGTGCAACCACTCGGGAAAACAGTATGGAGATTCCTTAGAAAACTTGGAATGGTGCCACCATTTGACCCAGCTATCTCAGTCTTCAGTCTACACCCAAAGGATTTAAAATCAGCATATTAGAGTGGAACAACTGCATTAATGTTTACAGCAGCTCAATTCACAATTGCTAAACTGTGAAACCAAGCTAGATGCCCTTCAATAGGTGAATGGATAGGACTATGTAAAGTTTTGAAAGTTCTTTATAATTTTTGGAGATTAGTACTCTTTCTGAAGTGCATGTGGAAAAGATTTTCTCCCACTCTGTAGGCTGTAGACTTTATTTTCACATTATTAATTGTATCCTTTGCTGAGAAATAAACTTTTTAGTTTGAATTCATCTATTTATTTATTCTTACTTTGACTTCTTGCACCTTCAATGTCATGTTAGGGAAGTCTGGTCTTAAATTTACATGATGAGGATTCAGGCCTACTTTTTCTTCTATTTGGTGCAGGTCTGTGGTCTAATTACTAGATCGTGATCTATTTTGAGTTGAGTTTTGTGCAGGGTGAGAGATAGAGGTTTAATTTCATTTTACTACATATGGATTACCAGTTTACCCAGAACCATTTGTTGAACAGGCTATCTTTCCTCCATTGTATGTTTTTGGGTCCTTTGTCTAGTATGAGGTGACTGTATTTATGTGCGTTTGTCTCTGTGTTTTCTAGTCTGTTCCATTTGTCTGCCTCTCTATTTTGGTGCCAATACCATGACATTTTTGTTACTATTGCTCTGTAGTATAGCTTAAGGTCTGATATTGTGGTACCTCCTGCTTCACTCTTCCTGCTCAGGATTGCTTTGGCTATTTGAGTTCTCTTATTCTTCCAGATGAATTTCATGATTGCTTTCTCTATTTCAATGAGGAACAATTTGGGGTTTTAATTGGAATTTCATTGAATATGTATAGTACCTCTGGTAGTATGGCCATTTTGACAGTATTAATTCTGCCTATCCAAGAACATGGGAGATATTTCCATCTTCTAAGGTTTACTTCAATTTCTTTCTTTAATGTTCTGTAGTTCTCATTGTAGAGGTCTTTCACCTCTTTCATTAGATTGATTCCAAAGCATTTTAATTTTTTTGTAAGACTATTGTGAATAGAGTGGTTTTCCTAATTTCTCTTTCAGAGAATTCATCACTTATGAATAGAAGTACATTAGATTTATATGTATTGATTTTATAACCTGCTACTTTGCTTAATTTATTTATTAGTTCTAGAAGCATTCTGGTGGAATTTTTGCATCTTCTAAATACAGAATCATGTCACCAGGAAATACTGATAGCTTGAGTTTTCTTTTCCTATTCATATCCCTTTAATTTCTTTGGTCTGTCTAATTGTTCTGCCTAGTGTTGATATAGAAGTGGTGAAAGAGGACATCTCTGCCTTGTTCCAGTTTTTAGAGGGAATGCTTTCAGTATTTTATTCATTTAGAATGATTTTGGTTATGGGCTTAGCACAGATAGCCTTACAATGTTGAGGTATGTTCCTACTATCCCTATTTTTTCTAGTGTTTTGAGCATGAAGGGGTGCTGTATTTTATCAAATGCTCTCTCAGCATCTATTGAAATAACATATGATTCTTATCATTTAAGTCTATTGATGTGATGAATTATTCTGATGCTGAACCAACTTTGCATCACTGGGATAAACCCCACTTGATCATGGTGCACTATCTTTTTAATATATTTTTGTATGCAATTTGCCAGGGCCAAGGAACTGGACAGACACTTTATAGGAGAAGATATACAGGTGATTAACATATATATGAAAGTGTTCAACATCTCTAGTAATTAGAGAAATGGAAACTAAAACAACTCTAAGATTTCATCTTACTCCAATTAGAATGGCTATTATTAAGAACACAATCAATAATAGATGTTGGCATGAATGTAGGAAAAAAGGCACACTTGTACATTGCTGGAGGAGTTGCAAATGGGTGCAGCCACTCTGGAAAGCAGTGTGGAGAATCCTCCGAAAACTTGGAATGGACCCACATTTTGATCCAGCTGTCCCACTGTTCAGTTTATACCCAAAGGACTTAAAATTAGCATACTACAGTAATACAGCCACATCAATGTTTACAACAACTAAATTCACAATAGCTAGATTGTGGAACCAACCTAGATGCCCTTCAACAGATGAATGGATAAATAAACCATGGTATATATACACAATGGAATATTATTCAGCCAAGAAGAATAAAATTATGGCATTTGCAGGTAAATGGGTGGAATTGGAGAATATCATGCTAAGTGAGATAAACCAAATCCAAAAACCCAAAGGTTGAATTTTTTCCTTGATAAGTGAATGATGATACATAATTGGGGTGAGAGGGGTAAGAGAAGAATGGAGGAACTTTAGATTACATAGAAAGAAGTGAGAGGGGAGAGGATGCGGGGGTATGAAAGATGGTGGAATGAGGCAGACATTATTACCCTATATACATGAACAGTGTGAATCTACATCATGTACCACCGTTGAAATGAAAAGTTGTACCCCATTTGTGTACGGTGAATCAAAAAGCAGTGTCTAAAAATAAATAAATAAAATTAAATTAAAAAATAAAAAAATAAATAAGTAAAATAATATAAAAATAAAAAAATTTAAAAAACTGCATGGTACATATACACAATGGAATATTATTCAGCCTAAAGAAGAAAGGAATTATGGCATTTGTAGGTTAATGGATGGAGTTGGAGAATGTCATACTAAGGGAAATAAGCCAATCCCAAAAATCCAAGTGCCAAAAGTTTTCTCTGATACGTGGCTGCTGATCTATATGTTTGGTTCAGGGGGCAAGGGAAGAAGGAGGAACTTTGGATTGGGCACAGGAGAGTGAGGGGAGAGGAGGGAGTATGGGGTTGAGTATGGTGGAATGAGACAGACATTACTACTGGTGTACATATATGATTGCACAAATGGTGTGACTCCGCCTCTTGTACAACCAGAGAAATGAAAAGTTGTGTTCCATTTGTATACAATGAGTCGA
This sequence comes from Sciurus carolinensis, assembly GCF_902686445.1. Taxonomy (NCBI): domain Eukaryota; kingdom Metazoa; phylum Chordata; class Mammalia; order Rodentia; family Sciuridae; genus Sciurus; species Sciurus carolinensis. The sequence continues at coordinate 98,489,217 of NC_062224.1, forward strand.
AATGCATTCCACTCTCATGTCTAACTAATTAGAAAAAATAAAAATAAATAAATGAAAAACAAAAAGAATTAAGTGCTCTGAGGACAAACAAAAGTTTACCTACACAGTAGTAGTTTTTACTTTTTGTTCTTTTGACACATTTTACTGCAGGAACATCACTCATAACTATATCTTCTTGCATATTTACATAATACATTTTCTTTTTCAGCCCATTTAGGAAATAGCTGCATGTTCTGATGGATGATGAACAGGTGTTCTTTTATAACCCTGGTATATTAACTTTAACCTCTTCCTGGTAGTGCTGTTTTTGAAGTGAAGATAGAGGACCATAGGTTTTTTTAGGAAGCATTAAAACACATAACACTTAAAATAAGAATTATTTACACATTCGTAGTTCACACTCATATATTTCCTTTCTGTTTTGGTTTAGTTTCTGTTTATTTGAATTCTGCAATTAAAATCATTTTGTCACCTCTATTGGCAATATATATATATATATATATTTTTTTTTTTCTTTGCCTTCTGGAATAGTCTTCTTTTCACGTCTAAATTTGTCTAGGAAGAAAAATGTTTTAAGTACCTGGCCTAGAAACATGACTTCAAATCCTGGATTATGAGTATTTCGGTGACCCTAAACATGAAATTACTAACAGAAATGGTGAATAAACACTTATTGGATGAATGAATAATATCCTCATTGTACTTAAAAATGACAAAGGAGACAGTACATTTTAAAAATAAAAATTATAAATAAATCAAAATTATTTATTTTTAATAGTTCAAAGAAGCCATTAGTTTTACATACCTCGATAATCTGAAAATTTTTTTAAGTTTAGGAGAGTCAACCTTTGATTTTCAAAATTAGGATGAGATAACCCACTTCCAACTTTTCTATTTTTGAATTCATCAATACTCTGAAATATTAGGTCGTTTCCCATATATATTTCAGATTGTGGGTAGACAATTATCAATTGCCTCTGAATTTAGTTATTATCAAGAGTGTATGTCAAGAAGTATTAACATACAAGATTTCTAATCATCTTAATTTCAAAGTACAAATGAAGAAGTTCCTGTGATGTTTTGTTTCACTGAAATTTCATGCACAGATACTGCATGCTGTCAAGTACAGAAGTAAAGAGTAAAAGTAAAATTTATGTCTCCTAACAATGGGTTTCTTTCTTAGTCTCCGAGTTTGAAATTCTTTAGATGGAAATCAATACTGATTTATCTTGTTGTATTTATCTTGTTGTACCTCATAACTTGCCTTGGTGATGGAATTTTGCAGTTTTACAACAATTTCTAAATTCCTGACATAAAAAGTGATTTAAAAATTGAAAAGTAATTCATTATGATGACACACTCATGGATATAAACATTTTTATTTTTTCATTTATTATCTGTAAAAAGCATAATTTCTTGATGTTTCTGATCATTTGTTTCAAAACAGTGCCCGTGATATTTTGTTTTGAAAGTTTTTTATTAAAACACTAAGGTTTACAACTATTTAAAGACAAGATAATTCCTTCAAAAGCCGAGAAACATGGAAATGGTCAAGGATTCCTAGCAGTGACAATTATGAAGTAGAAGAAATAAAACGTGTTATTTTCAAAATAAAAGAACAAAGTGTCAATAACAAAAACAGGAAATGCCTAGAGGCTTCATGAATAATGAGCATTTCCTAAAACCACAGTGAACTGTATCTGTATTTATGTCTGTAATGTCCAGGGTACAGTAACTGACCAATGTGCCCATTTACAGCATTCAGCACAGGAAAGCCATGTCATCATCACTTACTACAGAATTTTATCTCCAGCAGTAATAGGTGATTCATATTTTAAACAAAAGACTAATGATAAGTTAATACAAATTAATTAATATAATATTAACTATTAATAAATTAATATTTTGAAATAAACAATTTCAGAATTGAAGTATCTCATATAATTACTGTATTATTTTAGGCACTAAATTTATTCCATTGAGCACTGAGATATATGAAGGTTTTGCTGTACCCACATATATATACATAACATTGAAAATTTAATTTATTTTCCCCCCTTTAATTCAAATTAATGATTACAGAAATTTGAAAAGTAATTGCAAATTCAGATAAGATCTTGGGGAAATAAAAAAGCTAAATAAAATGTTCTCTGAATAATAGTTTGTTTTTAAAATAATTCTTCACATTTTCAGACTTTTTTTTCTCATTGAAATTTAAATGTATTTACAATAAATGTGATTTTTCTTTTCTCCTTATGTTATATAGTTTCATTTTGGATAATGCTTTTTTTTTTTTTTTTTTTCCTTCATGTAATGATAAACAACTTCTCAGTTTAGGACAAAGAAATAGTAACAAGTTTTATAGGTACAATTACATGACTGTAGGCAAATTGGCATTGATATCTACAAAAGTTAAGGTTTCCCCATTCTTATGACTAACTTGCTGATAAAATGTTAATAAAAATTGGTCCTTTTCACAGTACAAATCCCAGTTTTGTTTAATAAACCTTTCCATTCCTACAAACTGTTCACCCTGATAACTACAGAATAAGGGTGCCTGTGTACATTCGTGTGCAAGCACATGTGCACAGACAGTTGTTCATGTGAGAATGCACTCAAAGCCAGGTATGGTGGCACACGCCTGTAATCTCGGGGAGCTGAGGCAGGAGGATTGAGTGTTCAAAGCCAGCTTCAGCAGAAGTGAGGCAACAAGCAACTTAGTGAGACCCTGTTTCTAAATGAAACACACAATAGAGCTGGGATTGTGGCTCAGTGGTTGAGTGTCCAAGTTCAATCCCCTCTATCCATCCCCCCACAACCCTGCAAAAAAAGAATGCACTCATACGTGACTCACAATGCTGCAGCCCAAGGCCTTCTGTTAGCCCTGTTTCTATCTCATCTACCCGTGATCGATTACAGTGACTCTCCAGTACAGAGGCACAGTAAACACACTGTAATTGACACATCAAACACTTAGGATTGCTGAAGAACTTTGCAGTAATTAAGTTATAGATAACCTTTTTCATATTAGAATCCCCTGTACCCACACCCATCCATATCACAGATGAAAAAAGTGCTAAAGCACTCTTTTGAGAATGAAGAATAAGGCTTTATGCTCTGTTTGGATTTTAATTCCCTAGAGTCATATTTATTTAGAAGCAGATTGAGGAGCAACAACAACAGCAAGAATGTAGCTATACAATTTATATAATAGCAGATTTAATTGGCAATAGTACAGAGTTCACTGCAAAGTGCAAATAAACAGATTTGACTTTCTATATAAATCAGGAATCATGAATTAAGTGAACAAAATTTCAAGGTAAGTGTTTATATGTCTTAGTGATTATACATGTAATCTCTTCTCATTTTTTAGTAACATTAGAAGAAATATAATAAACATAATTGGGAATGCATAACTTGAACGTAAAATAGTATTTGATAGTATTTATTCCCGGTTATTATTGTGATTTACAGTTTTTTTCCACAATTATTAAGTGGATAGAATCTGGTCTAACATTATTAATTTTACATAATATCTTTTGAAATGTAATTTTTAACCAAGTATTTTATAAAATCAATATAAGAAATTAGAATATGTGATTTCTTGTTGCTATAAAATTTAAGACACTATTGGAACCAATATACCTAGTTGATCAGTGTGTGAACAGTTATCTAACAGAGCATAACTCTTATAATATGGATTTGAGTCTTCAAGAACTTTTGATGTTTGATATTGATGGTAAAACAAGGAAATTCACAGACTTCAGAGAGTGAGCCCCAAAACTGGAACCCATGGCAAGAAAGCAGGATGACTGGAATTAAAGAAAAATTTTTCACATTTAAACAATATTGAGAATAGAGTTCTGAGTTTATAGACCAGCCAGAGATCATAGCCACACAAATACAAATATCAGCAAGGAAATAAAAACTAACCGACATTCAAAAGCCGTCCAGATTTGTTTTCCTTTCTTTAATGAACTTTAAACAACTATGGCATGCATCCAATAGTCTTAAAAAATCTAAACTTTATAATAACAGAAAATTCATGAAAAACTAGAGGCAAAATAATGATTATAGAAAATATATGTATATTTTAAACTAGGGATTGAAACACCACTGAGTCACATCCCCAGCTGTTTTCTTTCTTTTCTTTATTTTGAGATAGGGTCTCACTAAGTTGCTTAGGGCTTTGTTAAGTTGCTGAGGATGGTTTTGAACATGCAAAACTCCTTCCTCATCCTCCCAAACTGCTGGGATTGCAGGTGTGCACTCGGATAAATGATTCTTTTTTTTTTTTTTTTTTTTTTTGCGGTGCTGGGGATTGAACCCAGGGCCTTGTGCTTGCAAGGCAAGCACTCTACCAACTGAGCTACATCCCCAGTCCTAAATTATTCTTAATATGAGAAAACATATTTAAAATGAATATTTTTTTATTATTGTATACAAAAGGGATACATGTTGTTTCTCTATTTGTACATGGAGTCAAGGCATACCATTTGTGTAATCATACATTTACATAGGGCAATGATGCTTGATTATTTTTTTCCTTCCCCCCACCCCTCCCACCCCTCTTTTCCCTCTATACAGTCCTTCTTTCCTTCATTCTTACCACACTCCTTATCCCAAACCCTAAACCTAACCCTAAACCTAATGCTAACCCCTCCCACCCCCCATTATATGTCCTCATTCATTTATCAGCGAGATCATTCGTCCTTTAGTTTTTTGAGATTGGCTTATCTCACTTAGCATGATATTCTCCAGTTTCATCCATTTGCCTGTAAATGCCATAATTTTATCATTCTTCATTGCGGAGTAATATTCCATTGTATATATATATATGCCACAGTTTCTTTATCCATTCATCAACTGTAGGGCATCTAGGTTGGTTCCACAATCTGGCTATGGTGAATTGAGCAGCAATGAACATTGATGTGGCTGTATCTCTGTAAAATGAATATCTTTGACAGTTCATTTCATTTGATCTGTACATTTGAAAAACAAAGAACTTCTTGATCTCTGCTAGCCTATACTAGTTAGAAGCCAATATCTATAAACTGATATAGTTTGGGATATTTTAATTTCTAAAAACAATGATCAACGATAATATTTTAAAATAATAATCATGCTATATAAAGAAATTTCTCACACTTTTTATTATAGAAAAAGTAAAAACATCGATGTAATATATAAATAATTTTAATTTTTATAGAAAGAATTTGGTTGGGTTTTAATAACTGTGCTTTCCTTATCTAGCATATATTAACATTTTAAGAAAATTAGCACATTCTCATCAGGCACAACTACTTTTCTAAGTGGAAGAAGATACAACATTTTCTAGAAGTAGTATAAAAGCAAAATTATTTTAAAAGGTATTGATTATGTATAATCTCCATAGAGAATTCAAATTAATATTATTTCCTACCATATATAATTAATATTTTATAGTACTACAGCACAGTTCATCTTTTTCTAATTTGATTATATGTATGTATACTAAATTAAAAGATCAAAAATCAATCTCCATTTATAAAATTTATAAAATTCCAAAATACTTCCTTGTATATATTTTTACAGACATATTTTATAACTGGTTTTATAATAATGTAATTGTGAAAAATAAAAAAGAGTGGATGAGCACTAAACCAAACCTATCTTCATCATAATGTAGCAGAAACTCATTAAAGATCAAGTTTTTACACCCTCATTTTTATCAGGAAAAAAAATGGGAAAGTTGATTAAAATGATTATGCAATTTATATTTGTGTGTTATGCCAAAGGCTTAATGTTTGATTTTAGGAATATAGTGGGATAGGATTATAAATCATTTAATCTCCAATGATATTAATCATTTTATGTAAACATTATTATCAAAATATGTGTACATATAGAAGACTGTAAAAATCATAAGCTTGATGAATTTTCACAAAACACTCATCTGTAGCCTGCACTTAATTCACAAAACAGCTAAAGTACCATTTGTGTGTCTCTAGTTACACAAGCCAATGAAACACCAATGTGATATGTGACTTAGAAAAGTTCTGTCTTTTGAACTTTATCTACATGGAATTTTATAATTTTTTATTTTATTTCTTTTACTCTGCAATGTTTGTAGATCAACCATGTTGTTACTAGCTGCTTGGATTTTAATTTTTTTTTTACTATACAGACTTTCAGTCTCTGTATACGTGATGATTATATGAATCATCAACTAGATTGGATTAAAAGAGATCTAGGATAAAGAGTTGTAGGTTTGATCCAAGATTCAGAAATTTTCCCACAATATTCTCATCTAAGATGTATAGAATTTTATCTCCCCAATTTAATTCCATAATCCATTTTGTTTTAGTTTGTGTATGGTGCATGTGAGAGGCACAGATTTTATTCTTTTCAGTATCATGCTGCATATAATTTACTGCAGCATTGTTTATTAAATACACTGTCCTTTCCTCTTTGACTTATCAAGGATCCCTGATTGAACAGTATTTGACCATAAATAAAAGGATTTATTTGTGGACTGTCAATTATCTTCTATTAATCTATATATCTTCTTTTGCCTTTGCCACATTACCTTAATTGCTGTAGTTCTGCAGTGAATCTTTAAACATTTTTGTAATTTTGAAACTTAGAATGTATATGAAACAGTATTTTGAATGAAATAAAAATATAAACAAAATAGAAAATTGAGAGTTTATCCAGAAGTAGAGGGAGAAAACTGATTTTTTTAAAATTTCTATCTGCATTCTGGTCTTCTAAACTCCCACCAGAATTGCTCTACTGAAAATGTCCTTAGCCTTCTCCAGCCTGCATCTCCCTACTCCTCCCACAAGCCTGTTACAAAGGTCCTTCATCCACTTGGTCAGGTATAATCACAGCGACAACCTCTCTTCTCAGTACCAGTTTCTACACTAATCAGATTTTTATCACTGTGACCAAAATACCTGACAAGAACAGCTTAGAGGAGGAAATGCCTATTTGGGATCATGGCTTCAGAGTCAATTGGTAGTCCACTGACTCCATTTCTCTGGGCTTGAATTGAGGCAAGACATCTGACAGAAAGTTGTGGTGGATGAAAACTACTCAGCTCATGGAAGCCAGGAAGCAGAGGGTACATGAGGAGCCAGGGACAAAATGTAATCCCCAAAGATATGTCGCCAGTGACCTGTTTCCTCCAGCTATGCTCCACCTGCCTATGGGTTATCATTCAGTAGTCCAAATCATGAACTCATCAAATTTATTAGTCTACCAATAAGATTACAGTTTTCATAATCTAATAATTTTGCCTGAATTGTCCAACACATGGCTGTGGGTGGGGGGGCATTAAACATCCAAAGTATAATGAACTGAATATGTTTATTGATACTAATGTGTGTGTTGGTGTTCAAATAAAAATCTTCCCTGTCTCCCCTTAAGATAATACATTCCTAGATACCCTTTTTCTATTTCAGTTTGCTCTCTCAGAACTTACAGTTTTCTGGCAAAAAAAAAAACAAAAAAACAATAAAAAAGCTTACCCAAACAAAATTTGTGATGTGTGTGTGTGTGTGTGTGTGTGTGTGTATGTGTGTGTTCTAAATGTTACATTCATTTTATAGATGCTGAATTTCTTTCTTCATTCTGTGGAAAATGTAGTTTCTCCTACTTCTTGATAGAAACTCTATTTTCTATCAAGTGACTTATATTTTTCCTCAAAATACTGTTTCATATAAAATTTTATGAAATTTTCTCATTTATGATGTTTGTTTTATTTAGTGTTGCAAAATATTTTCAAATTATTTTCCAAAGAATCTATGTATGTGAAATTCATCTTACGAATTTTTAGGTAGAAGATAGCTCTCTTTTATTTTAAAGGTTCATTTAAAGCAACTATCAATATGAATATGCTTTTCAAATATATTCTTTCAACAAAGGAATGAATGCTATGTTGATATGCCTTTACTGGATATTTGAATTTTGTGTCATCCAGAGTTGCCAAAATTGGTGTTAGGATTCTGAGTTCTACCTTCCCCTTTTATCCCAAGACCCAGTATAAATGATCAATACTTACCATTATAAATGTATTATAAATATTTATTATTAACACTTGAATATTATAAACATGTATTTATTATGATGAAAAGACAATCCATTATGGTGGATAAAAAGAACCAATGTTGCTGAAATCTGTATTACCTAAAGTAATCTACAGAGTCTATGTAACCCCTATCAAAATACCAATGACATTCTTCACAGAACTGTACCAAACAATGCTGAATTTTATGTACAACCACAAAAAAAAAAAAAAAACCCAAAATATCAGAAGCAATCTTGAACAGAAAGAACAAAGCAGGGGGTGTACTACTCAAATTCAAATCATCTACAAACTTATAGTCATTAAAACAATTCTGAACTGGCATAAAAACAGACCTTGAGATCAACAAGAAAGACAAGAGAGAAGAAAATCCATGCATTCATAGCTAACTGCCAACTTATTTTCAACAAAGGTTCTGTGAACACACATTAGGGAAAGAACAGTCTCTTCAATCAAGTGTTGGGAAAACTGGATATCCAGATGCAGAAAAATGAAACTTGATTCCAATCTTTCATTTGTTACAAAAATAAATTCAAAATGATTAAAGCTGTAAATGCAGAAGGAAAGAGAAAAATTCTGGAAGAAAACAGGGTAACATTGCTACAGAAAAGGAATTTGTGGAGAAGACCCCAAAGGTACCAGAAACAAAATAAAAAATAAACAAATAGAATTGTACTAACCTAGGAAGGCTCTGCCCACCAAAGAAATAATCAATAGAGTACAGAGACAAAGTATAGAATAGGAGTAAGTATTTTGTAAACTATACATCTGCCAGGGGTTAGAAATCTCTCAGAATTTTAAACTGTCTCTAGATTACTAATATCTAATACAATGTAAAGAATAAGTGAATAGCTATTAAACTGCATTGTTTTTTGGAATAATGACATGATAAATCTGTACATATTCAGTACAAATACAATTTTTGAACAAAATTTCATCCATGGTTGGTACTATGTATGGACGCTGAATCCATGAATACAGAAACTTAACTCTATGCGATATTTAATGTTCTAAGTGCCACTGGGTTTTAGCTAATACTGAAGAAAGACCAATCAGTGAATCTATGCTGCCATTTTAGGACCTAGACTTCAGAATGTGTTTTGGGAGTTATATTTTCATCACCACTAAAAACAAAATATAACACTCTTACTTGTGCTTAACAAATTTGAATGTTTATACTCATACATTTAGGTTAACCAATAATAGGTTGTATCTAATTATTGTGGGAATTTCTACATAAACTCATCAGTTCTCTATAATGCTGGTATATTTTTCATAGCAAAATATCTTTTTACCCACTATTCATTGAATTATTGGCAAATATCTGCCTTCACTTTGTTATGAACTGAATGCTTTCGAAATTAACATGTTGAAATCCTCTGTCTTTCCACTGTGTAAACAGACAAGAAGATTGTAGGCCACAAGCCCAAATAGGGCCAGTTGAACAGCCTGATCATAACGGCACACTGATGTTAGAATTCCACATTCCAGAAGAAGGAGAAATAATTTTCTGGTGTTTGCAAGCCATCCAGTAATTGTGACTTTGCTATCTGTCCAGACTATGACACAGTTTTAAAATGTTTTGCACTTGCATTCTTAGTAATTTGTGCTGAATTTATTTCTAAAAGGCAACCCAATTTCTTTTTTAAAAAACACCTGGATATGTAGCTCAGTGTAGAGTACTTGACTTTCATCAATCTCAATCTCTAGCACCTTAAAAATAAAAAAAACTTATTATCTTAAAAGTATCCAAATTCATATTGAAGTAACTTCTCAGTAACCAAATCTTTATTAATAAGCATGTTATTAATACTCAATCCAAACATATTTAAAATGTAAATGCATCTCTTATGCCTAAAATCTTCACTAAAAAGTTCTACTTTTATTTAAATAACATTTTAATTAAAATGCTGATGATCAGTTAATAAAATCAAATATTTTAGATCCCCAGGTAGGACTAGTCCTAATTTGCTTGAATTTAAGTAGATATGAATGTTTTTCTATCCTTAATTTACAGTAATTGGAATAAGGCTTCAATCACAGTTTTAATGGAAACTTATCACAAAGTTCCTCAAATGAGAGACAACAAAATTACAATCCTAGTTGGGAATTCTGTTGTGAGAGAACTGAAAGTGGCCATCGAGTGAATAGAGACAAGTGTACTGTCAAACGTCAAAGCCTAAAGTTTGTGAATATTTAAAACATATTTGAGTCGAACAACTTATTCAGGTTGTTCTTCAGGGTATTCCTTTGCTACCTCCAACACACCATGGTTAGAGCAATGATCCTCCCCATATGTTTTCTGGGTAGAACCAAAGATTAAAAGCAAGTGCAAAACAGAAGTACATTCTTTCCACTCCTACTAACCTAAAGACTTGGAGGTGTGGTATCCCTCAATCTGTGTATTATCAAGTCTTACAGATGACTGGTGGAGGTGAAAATTTGATGGTCTCTGAATTGGGGAAATGGATATCTTAAATGCACCATATCTGATTTAACACGTTTCTCATTTCCCCTCCTGTATTGTGTGTTTATAGTGCCATTTTACTGTCCTGGACAACACCTCTTCTAATATCCTGCATGCCTTCAACTATGGTTTCTATGCTTTACTTACTATTGAAGAAACTTGTGGGAACTGGTAATTACATTTTGTGAGTGGGACTATTGAAAAGATTCCAATAGAATTGTTTTGATTAGAAAAACTGTTATGCAATACTCTGCAATTTGTAGTTTGCTGTAAGAAATATTTAGTATTGTAAAAAAGGACTTAATGTTCATGCATTCTCAAATGTAGGCAGATTGTGCTAAGGAAGAGGACTAGGGTTGGACTCACGGTTCAGTACAAATTATGTAAGAATAAATGTTACTCCATATAAAAAAGAATTGCATAATGACATTTATTTTAAAGCCAAATTAATTATATTAAAACTACTTTTCTGTGGCTCAGAAAATATGAGGAAATTGCACTGGGAAGAAAGTCATGGAATCTACCTATAACTGCATGTGGCAAAGGGATAGATAAATAAGATAGATACTGTCCCACTGTGCTCCTCTGATTTGTAATCATTTGGAACATCTGCTCACACTCTTCAATAGAAGCAGTCCAGTGATTTATAATTTCTCGTCAGAGGAAGTAGTACAGGAATTCTACCATATTTTCTTCCAAAGCATGTGCCCTCCACTTTTCCAGTATTAGACTGAAAGTACCATGAATATAGTACCATGTGAAAAGCTAAGGCAATCCTTCAGCATTTCAAACTTGATTTACTAAAAGTCTACTCACTGCCAATACTAGGTAGTCCATGACTCTAAGGAGTAGAGCAGAAACACTACTTTAAAAAAAAAAAAAACTGTATATAGATAAAATCTAGATCATATATATGTACTGTATACATGTATGCAAGTGTGTAATGTAGGTATTTTTATATATAGTATTTTAATATGAAAATCAGTTTGTGAATGGTAATATGCAATGTTCTACATATTTTATGAGCTATAAATATTAATTTCACTACTAGGTTATTGTCAGGTCAGGGAATAAAAACCTTTTACTATGGGAGGATATTGAATTGTAAAATTGAAATTATAGTACTTACTTTTTCAGTGTTTTTAATCTTATCAAATTCTTTGTCCTTTTTTATAATTATCCAAAAGGTAGGATTGTTTAGTGCTGATACATCCTAAATCTTTTTTTTTTTTTTTTTGTATATGTGTGTGGTTGAACTTCAGTTTTATTTCAATACAAATATTATTTAAGACTCATTTATATACAAGATTTTGTATAACGCAATGGGAAACATACATAAGGATGATTCTTAATTTCAATAATCCTATTTTAATAGAGAGAGATATATATTCTTTAGAAACTTATCTGGAGGTTTTTCAAGATGGTGGATTAGAGGGTGGCTGCATTTCATGTTGCTCCAGGACTCAGGATTCGAAAGAGGAGATATTGAGAGACTTGGGACCAACTCAAAGCCACCAGGTGAGTCTCTCCCATTGGGAAGGCAACCCAGATAGGGCGGTAGTACTGGAATGCAGGGAACTTTGTGAAGTAGAGTTGCCTGGCGAGATGCCCCTTTCCCCGCTGGAGCAGTGAACTCGGACAACTGGGAGCTTTGTAGAGGAGGCCGCCCAGCACAACGCTTGGTTTTGGAGCAACCCGCCGGGGCTCCTGCAGCTGCCCAGAGGAGGAGCTATGCAGGGAGCTGTTTGGACTCAGAGCAACTGCTCCTGAAGCTGCCTGGAGGAGGAGGAGGTATGCAGTAAGTTGCTTGGTCTCGAAGTGACCACACAGAACACCAGGTGGCTGCCTGGAGGAAGAAGCGGGTGGCGGGTTGCTGGGGCTCGGAACATCTGTACGGGGCTCCAGGTGGCTGCTCAGAGGAGGGGCTGCATAGCCAGGTGATTAGGTGAAAAGCACAGTCCCGGGACCTAGGCGGCTTCTCAGTGGAAGGGCTGCACAGAGACAAGCTGAGGGGCGGAGCGAAGGTTCCAGGACTGCAGGCAGTTTCTCTGAGGAGAGGCAGTCTAAGGAGACTCATCTGCGAAGGGTGAAGTTCCCAGGCCCAGGAGGTAGGTCCAGGCCCCTGGGAACGTTGCCTAGGAAAGCTGCCCTGCCCAGGCGGTAGTTGTGGATTGAGGGGAACCGCCAGGAGGGGAACTGACCAGCAAGACCTCCCCACCGGGTGAGTCTTCCCTGCCGGGTGAGGTTTTCCCACAAGGACGGTAAAACCAGAGACACAGGCCCAAACAGGCCTTGCCTCAGCCCGCAGCCTAGTTACCCTGTGGTTGATCATTGGTCAACAAGTGGAGGCACCTCTGCCCACTAGCAGGGAATATACACCACCTGAAGGCCACCACTCCTAGAGAGGCAGCTTCCTTGTGGAGCACCACATTATCAACTTCCTCCAAGACTTCAGGCTACTGAAGGCTAAGAGGGGATATACTAGAAATTTTCAGGGACATTATAAGTCAATAGAGGAAATCTGCAACATCTCAGCAGTCCACTGATACCTGAACGACATGAGAAAACAAGGGAAGAAAATGCCTCAAACAAATCTAGATGTTACATCAATAAAATCCAACGACAGTATGGCAGAAGAAATGTCAGAAAGGGAGTTCAGAATGTACATAATTAACATGATAAGGGAAGCAAACGATGAAATGAAAGAGCAAATGCAGGCATTGAATGACCGCACCAATCGACAGTTAAAAGAGCAAATACAGGAAGCAAAAGATCATTTCAATAAAGAGTTAGAGATATTGAAAAAAAAAAAAACAGAAATCCTTGAAATGAAGAAAACAATAAACCAAATTAAAAACTCCATAGAAAGCACAACCAATAGGATAGAACACCTGGAAGACAGAACCTCAGATATTGAAGACAAAATATTTAACCTTAAAATAAAGTTGACCAAACAGAGAAGATGGTAAGAAATCATGAACAGAATCTCCAAGAACTATGGGATATCAGGAAAAGGCCAAATTTAAGAATTATTGGGATTGAGGAAGGCTTAGAGAAACAAACCAAAGGAATGAACAATCTATACAATGAAATAATTTCAGAAAATTTCCCACATCCGAAGAATGAAATGGAAAATCAAGTACAAGAGACTTATAGGACTCCAAATACACAAAATTACAACAGACCCACACCAAGGCACATTATAATGAAAATACCTAACATACAAAATAAAGACAGAATTTTAAAGGCTGTGAGAGAAAAGAACCAAATTACATTCAGGGGAAAACCAATACGGATATCAGCAGATTTTTCAATCCAGACCCTAAAAGCTAGAAGGGCCTGGTGGAACAACATTTTTCAAGCTCTGAAAGAAAATGGATGCCAACCAAGAATCTTATACCCAGCAAAACATACCTTCAGATTTGACAATGAAATAAAATCCTTCCATGATAAACAAAAGCTAAAAGAATTTACAAAAAGAAAGCCAGCATTACAGAACATTCTCAGCAAAATATTCCATGAGGAAGAGATGACAAACAAAGAAGCAAATCAGCAAATGGAGGAGCTATCCTAAAGGAAATGTAAAATAAAGGAGGAACCAAGTCATGTCAAAAATAAATAAATAAATAAATAAATAAAATGAGTCAAATGACCGGGAATACAAATCATATCTCAATAATAACCCTGAATATTAATGGCCTGAATTCATCAATCAAAAGACATAGACTGGCAGATTGGATTAAAAAGAAAGATCCAACAATATGTTGCTTACAAGAGACTCACCTCATAGAAAGAGATACTCATAGACTAAAGGTGAAAGGATGGGGACAAACATACCATGCACATGGACTCAGCACAAAAGCTGGGGTATCCATCCTCATTTCAGATAATGTGGACGTCAAGCCAAAGTTAGTCAGAAGGGATAAAGAAGGACATATCATACTGCTTAAGGGAAGCATAAATCAGCAAGACATAACAATCATAAATATCTATGCCCCAAACAGTGGCGCATCGATGTATGTCAAACAAATCCTTCTCAATCTCAGAAACCAAATAGACCATAATACAATAATACTAGGTGATTTTAACATGCCTCTCTCACCACTGGACAGATCTTCCAACCAAAATTTGAACAAAGAAACTATAGCACTCAATAACACAATCAATAACTTAGGTTTAACACACATTTATAGAATATACCATCCAATGAAGAGTGAGTACTCTTTCTTCTCAGCAGCACATGGATCCTTCTCTAAAATAGACCATATATATGCCACAGAGCTAATGTTAGCAAATATAAGAAGATAGAGACACTACCTTGTATTCTATCAGATCATAATGGATTGAAATTAGAAATAAATGAAAGAGTAAAAAACAGAAATTACTCCAACACCTGGAGATTAAACAATATGCTATTATATGATGAATGGATAACAGAAGATATTAAGAAGGAAATTAAAAAGTTCTTAGAGGTAAATGAGAACAAAGAAACATCATATCAAAATCTCTGGGACACTATGAAAGCAGTACTTAGAGGAAAATTTGTTTCATGGAGCGCATTTAATAAAAGAAGTAAAACTCAACAAATAAACGACCTAACACTACAGCTCAAAACCCTAGAAAAAGAAGAAAGACCAACACCAAAAGTAGTAGAAGACAGGAAATAGTTAAACTCAAAGCTGAAATCAACAAAATTGACACAAAAGAAGCAATACAAAAAATTGACAAAATAAAGAGTTGGTTCTTCGAAAAAATAAACAAAATTGATAAACCTTTAGCCACACTAACAAAGAAAGACAAGAGAAAACCCAAATCACTAAAATTCGGAATGAACAAGGAAATATCACAACAGACATGATTGAAATACAAAACATAATTAGAAGCTATTTTGAAAATCTATACTCCAAAAAAATAGAATATTTGGAAGACATCAACAAGTTTCTCTAGACCTATGAATTGCCTAAACTAAACGAGGAGGACATACACAATTTAAATAGACCAATTTCAAGTATGAAATAGAAGAAGTAATCAAAAGCCTACCAACAAAGAAAAGTCCAGGATCAGATGGGTTCTCAGCCAAGTTCCACAGAACCTTTAAAGAAGAGCTCATTCCAATACTTTTCAAAGTATTCCATGAAATAGAAGAGGAGGGAACTCTCTCAAACTCATTCTATAAAGCCAATATCACCCTGATACCTAAACCAGAGAGAGACACATTGGGGAAAGAAAATTATAGACCAATATCCTTAATGAACATCGACGCAAAAATTCTCAACAACATTTTAGCAAATCGCATACAAAAACATATTAAAAAGATAGTGCACCATGATCAAGTGGGTTTCATCCCAGGGATGCAAGGTTGGTTCAACATCCGGAAATCAATAAATGTCATTCACCATATCAACAGACTTAAAGTTAAGAATCACATGATTATTTCAATAGATGCAGAAAAAGCATTTGATAAAATACAGCACCCCTTCATGCTCAAAACACTAGAAAAAATTGGGGTAGTGGGAAAATTCCTTAACATTGTAAAGGCTATCTACACTAAGCCCATGGCCAATATCATTCTAAATGGTGAAAAACTGAAAGCATTCCCCCTAAAAACTGGAACAAGGCAGGGATGCCCTCTTTCACCACTTCTATTCAACATCGTCCTTGAGACTCTAGCCAGAGCATTTAGACAAACCAAAGAAATTAAAGGAATACGAATTGGAAAAAAAAACTCAAAATATTCCTGTTCGCTGATGACATGATTATATATTTAGAGGAACCTAGAAATTCCACCAGAAAACTTTTAGAACTCATAAGTGAATTCAGTAAAGTAGCAGGTTACAAGATCAATGCTCATAAATCCAATGCATTTTTATACATAAGTGATGAATCTTCAGAAAGAGAAATTAGGAAAACTACCCCATTCACAATAGCATCGAAAAAAATAAAATACTTGGGAATCAATCTAACCAAAGAGGTGAAAGACCTCTACAATGAGAACTAGAGAACACTAAAGAAACAAATTAAAGAAAACCTTAGAAGATGGAAAGATCTCCCATGTTCTTGGATTGGCAGAATTAATATTGTCAAAATGACCATACTACCTAAAGTGCTATACAGATTCAATGCAATTCCAATTAAAATCCCAATTATGTACCTTACAGAAATAGAGCAAGCAATTATGAAATTCATCTGGAAGAATAAAAAACCCAGAGTAGCTACAGCAATCCTCAGTACAAAGAGCAAAGCAGAGGGTATCGCAATACCAGATCTTCAACTCTACTACAAAGCAATGGTAACAAAAACGACATGGTATTGGTACCAAAATAGACAGGTAGATCAATGGTACAGAATAGAGGACAGAGACACAAACACAAATAAATACAATTTTCTCATACAAGAAAAAGGGGCCAAAAATATGCAATGGAGAAAAGATAGCCTCTTCAACAAATGGTGCTGGGAAAACTGGAAATTCATATGCAACAGAATGAAATTAAACCCCTATCTCTCATCCTGCATAAAACTCAACTCAAAATGGATCAAGGAGCTCAGTATCAGACCAGAGACCCTGCAGATTATAGAAGAAAAAGTAGGTCCAAACCTTCAACTTGTTGGCTTAGGATCAGACTTCCTTAACAGGACTCCCATAGCACAAGAAATAAAAGCAAGAATCAACAACTGGGATAGATTCAAACTAAAAAGCTTTCTCTCAGAAAAGGAAACTATCAGCAATGTGAAGAGAGAGCCTACAGAGTGGGAGAATATCTTTGCCACTCATACTTCAGATAGAGCACTAATTTCCAGAATATATAATGAACTCAAAAAACTCTACACCAAGAATACAAATAATCCAATCAACAAATGGGCTAAGGAATTGAACAGACACTTCACAGAAGAAGATCTACAAGCAATCAACAGATATATGAAAAAAATGTTCAACATCTCTAGTAATAAGAGAAATGCAAATCAAAACTACCCTAAGATTTCATCTCACCCGAATTAGAATGGCGATTATCAAGAACACAAGCAACCGCAGGTGTTGGCAATGATGTGGGGAAAATGGTACACTCATACATTGCTGGTGGGGCTGCAAATTAGTGCAAGCACTCTGGAAAGCAGTGTGGAGATTCCTCAGAAAGCTTGCAATGGAACCACCATTTGATCCAGCTATCCCACTCCTTGGCCTATATCCAAAGCACCTAAAATCAGTATACTACAGAGATACAGCCACATCAATGTTCATAGCTGCTCAATTCACCATAACCAGTTTGTGTAACCACCCTAGATGCCCTTCAGTTGATCAGTGGATAAAGAAACTGTGGCGTATATATGCAATGGAATATTACTCCGCCATGAAGAATGATAAAAGTATGACATCTGCAGGCAAATGGATGAAATTGGAGAACATCATGCTACGTGAGATAAGCCAATCTCAAAAAACTAAAGGACGAATGATCTCACTGATAAGTGGATGATGATATATAATGGGGGGTGGGAGGGATTAGCGTTAGGGTTAGGGTTAGGTTTAGGGTTAGGGTTAAGGAGGGTGGTAAGAATGGAGGAAGGAAGGACTGTATAGAGTGATAAGAGGGGTGGGAGGGGTGGGAGGGGTGGGGGGAAGGGAAAATAATAACAGTATGAATCAAACAACATTACCCTATGTAAATTTATGATTACACAAATGCTATGCCTTGATTCCATGTACAAATAAGGAAACAACATGTATACTATTTGTTTACAATAATAAAAAAAATAAAGTAATGCTGGTGATTGCTCAAAAAAAAAAAGAAACTTATATGTGTGTATATATATATATATATATGTATAGTCATACAATTCATATACATATATATGATTACACATAAATATTTACATAAAATTATTTTAAAACCCAAAATATTCTATTTGGCAATTTTTTATCTTTTTTCATTTATTTTTATTGTAAACAAGTGGATACATTTTCTTTCTCTGTTTGTACATAAGGTAGAGGCATACCATTTGTGTAACATACATTTACATAGGGTAATCGTTTTTGACTCATTCTGTTACTTTTTTCCCCTTCCCCCACCCCCCATACCTCTTTTTCCTCTATACAGTCCCTCCTTCCTCCATTCTTGCCCCCCTCCCAGCCCCCATTATGTGTCATCATCCGCTTCTCAGCCAGATCATTTGTCCTTTGATTTTTGAGATTAGCTTATTTCACTTAGCATGATATTCTCCAATTTCATCCATTTGCCTGCAAATGCCATGATTTTATTATTCTTTATGGCTGAGTAATGTTCCATTGTATATATATATACCACAGTTTCTTTATCTGTTCATCAATTGAGGGGCATATACTTTGTTTCCACAATCTGGCTATTGTGAATTGAGCAGCTATGAACATTGATGTGGCTGTATCTCTGTAGTATGCTGATTTTAAGTCCTTTAGGTATAGGCCAAGGAGTAGGATAGTTGGGTCAAATGGTGGCTCCATTCCAAGCTTTCTGAGGAATCTCCACACTGCTTTCCAGAGTGGCTGCACTAATTTGCAACCGCACCAGCAATGTATAAGTCTACCTTTTTCCCCACATCATTGCCAACACCTATTGTTGCTTGTATTCTTGATAATTGCCATTCTAATTGGGGTGAGATGGAATCTTAGTGTAGTTTTGATTTGCATTTCTCTTATTACTAGAGATGTTGAACATTTTTTTCATATATCTGTTGATTGCTTGTAGATCTTCTTCTGTGAAGTGTCTGTTCATTTCCTTAGCTCATTTGTTGACTGGATTATTTGTATTCTTGATGTAGAGTGTTTTGAGTTCTTATATATTCTGGAAATTAGTGCTCTATCTGAAGTATGAGTGGCAAAGATTTTCTCCCACTCTGTAGGCTTTCTCTTCACATTGCTGATAGTTTCCTTTGCTCAGAGAAAACTTTTTAATTTGAATCTATCCCAGGTATTGATTCTTGCTTTTATTTCTTGGGCTGTGGGAGTCCTGTTAGGAAGTCTGATCCTAAGCCGACATGTTGAAGACTTGGAGCTACTTTTTCTTCTATAAGATGAAGGGTCTCTGATCTGATTCCAAGGTCATGGATCCATTTTGAGTTGAGTTTTGTGCAGGGTGAGAGATAAGGGTTTAGTTTCGTTCTGCTACATATGGATTTCCAGTTTTCCTAGCACCATTTGCTGAAGAGGCTATCTTTTCTCCATTGCATGTTTTTGGCTCCTTTCCCTAATATGAGAAAATTGTATTTATTTGTGTTTGTGTCCCTGTCCTCTATTCTGTACCATTGATCCACCAGTCTATTTTGGTACCAATACCATGCCATTTTTGTTACTATTGCTTTGTAGTATAGTTGAAGTTCTGGTATTGTGATATTCCCTGCTTCACTCTTCCTGCTAAGGATTGCTTTAGCTATTCTGAGTTTCTTATTCTTCCACATGAATTTCATGATTGCTTGCTCTATGTCTGTGAAGCACATCATTGGTATTTTAATTGGAATTGCATTGAATCTGTATAGCAGTTTGGTAGTATGGTCATTTTGACATTATTAATGCTGCCTATCCAAGAACATGGGAGATCTTTCCATCTTCTAAGGTTTTCTTTAATTTCTTTCTCTAGCGTTCTGTAGTTCTCATTGTAGAGGTCTTTCACCTCTTTGGTTAGATTGATTTCCAAGTATTTTATTATTTTCAAAGCTATTGTGAATGAGGTAGTTTTCCTAACTTCTCTTTCTGAAGATTCATCACTTATGTATAAAAATGCATTGGATTTATGAGCACTGATTTTATATCCTTTTTCTTTACTGAATTCACTTATGAGTCCTAAAAGTTTTGTGGTGAAATTTTCTGGTTGCTCTAAATATGTAATCATGTCATCAGCAAATAGTGGTAGTTTAAGCTCTTCTTTTCCTATTCGTATCCCTTTACTTTCCTTGATCTGTCTAATTGCTCTGGCTAGAGTTTTGAGGACAATGTTGAATAGATGTGGTGAAAGAGGGCATCTCTGCCTTGTTCCAGTTTTTAGGGTGAATGCTTTCAGTTTTTCACCATTTAGAATGATATTGGCCATGGGCTTAGCATAGATGACCTTTACAATATTAAGGAAAGTTCCCACTATCCCAATTTTTTCTAATGTTTTGAGCATGAAGAGGTGCTGTATTTTATCAAATGCTTTTTCTGCATCTATTCCAATTATCATGCAATTCTTGACTTTAAATCTGCTGATGTGGTGAATTACATTTATTGATTTCCGGATGTTGAACCAACTTTGCATCCCTGGGATAAAACTCACTTGATTGATGTACATTATCTTTTTAATATATTTTTGTATGTGATTTGCTAAAATTTTGTTGAGAATTTTTGCATCAATGTTCATTAAGAATATTCGTCAGAAATTTTCTTTCCTCAATGTGTCTCTGTCTGCTTTAGGTATCAGGGTGATATTGGCTTCATAGAATGAGCTTGGGAGAGTTCCCTCCTCTTCTTTTTCATGGAATACTCTGAGGAGTATTGGAATGAGCTCTTCTTTAAAGGTTTTATAGAATTCGGCTGAGAACCCATCTGGTCCTGGACTTTTCTTTGTTGGTAGGCTTTTGATGATTTCTTCTATTTCATTACTTGAAATTGATCTATTTAAATTCTATATGTCCTTCTCATTCAGTTTAGATAATTCATATGTCTCTAGAAACCTGTTGATGTCTTCAAGATATTCTTTTGTGTTGGATTATAGATTTTCAAAATAGCTTCTAGTTATGTTTTGTATTTCATTCATGTCTGTCGTGATATTTCCTTGTTCATTCCAAATTTTAGTAATTTTAGTTTTCTCTCTCCTTCTCATTGTTAGTGTGGCTACGGGTTTATCAATTTTGTTCATTTTTTCAAAGAACCAACTATTTTGTCAATTTTTTCTATTATTTCTATTTTTTCAATTTTATTGATTTCAGCTCTGATTTTAACTATTTCCTGTCTTATACTACTTTTGATGTTGCTTTGTTCTTCTTTTTCTAGGGCTTTGAACTGTAGTGTCAGGTCATTTATTTGTTGATTTTTTTCTTGTATTATTGAATATACTCCATGAAATAAATTTTCGTCTGAGTACTGCTTTCATAGTGTCCCAGAGACTTTGATATGATGTATATTTGTTCTCATTTACCTCTCAGAATTTTTTTATTTCCTTCCTGATGTCTTCTGTTATCCATTCATCATACAATATTATTTAATCACCAGGTGTTAGAGTAGTTTCTGTTTTTTATTCCATGATTTATTTCTAATTTCAACCCATTATGATCTGATAGAATACAAGTTAGTTTCTCTATCTTCTTGCATTTGGTAACATTAGCTTTGTAGCATAGAATATGGTCTATTTTACAGAAGGATCCATGTGCTGCTAAGAAGAAAGTGTATTTGTTCTTTGTTGGATGGTATATTCTATATATGTCCGTTAAGTCTAAATTATTGATTGTGTTATTGAAATCTATGGTTTCTTTGTTAAATTTTTGTTTGGAAGATCTTTCCAGTGGAGAGAGAGGTGTGTTAATAGCGCCTTGTATTATTGTGCTGTAGTCTACTTGATTTCTGGAAGTGAGAAAGATTTGTTTGACATACATGGATGAGCTACTGTTTGGAGCATATTTATTATTGTTATGTCTTGCTGATTTATGCTTCCCTTAAGCAGTATGAAATATCTTTCTTTATTCCTTCTGACTAACTTTGACTTGAAGGCCACATTATCTGTTATGAGGATGGATACTCTGGCTTTTTTGCTGAGTCTGTGTGCATGGTATGTTTTATCCCATCCTTTCACCTCTAGTCTGTGGGTATCTCTTTCTATGAGATGAGTCTCTTGTAGGCAGTATATTGTTGGATCTTTCTTTTTAATCCAAACTGCCAGCCTATGTCTTTTGATTGATGATTTCAGGTCATTAACATTCAGGGTTATTATTGAGATATGATTTGTATTCCCGGTCATTTGACTCATTTTTGTTTTTTGACATGACTTGGTTTCTCCTTTTTTTGGCTATTTCTTTAGCGTAGATCTTCCTTTGCTTATCTACATCATTGTATTTCTTCTCTTCCTCATGGAATATTTTGCTGAGAATATTCTGTAGTGCCAGCTTTCTTTTTGTAAATTCTTTTAGCTTTTGTTTATCTTGGAAAGATTTTATTTTGTCATCAAATCTGAAGGTAAGTTTTGCTGCGTATGATTCTTAGTTGGCATCCATTTTCTTTCAGAGCTTGAAAAAGTTGTACCAGGCCCTTCTAGCTTTTAGGATCTGGGATGAAAAATCTGCTGATATCCGTATTGGTTTTCCCCTGAATGTAATTTGGTTCTTTTCTCTCACAGCCTTTAAAATTCTGTCTTTATTTTGTATGTTAGGTATTTTCATTATAATGTGCCTTGGTGTGGGTCTGTTGTAATTTTGTGTATTTGGAGTCCTATAAGTCTCTTGTACTTGATTTTCCATTTCATTCTTCGGATGTGGGAAATTTTCTGATATTATTTCATTGAATAGATTGTTCATTCCTTTGGTTTGTTTCTCTAAGCCTTCCTCAATCCCAATAATTCTTAAATTTGGTCTTTTCATGCTATTCCATAATTCTTGTGGATTCTGTTCATGATTTTTTACCATCTTTCTGGTCAACTTTGTTTTCAAGATTAAATATTTTGTCTTCAATGTCTGAGGTTCTGTCTTCCAGGTGTTCTATCCTATTGTTTATGCTTTCTATGGAGTTTGTAATTTGGCTTATTCTTTCCTTCATTTCAAGGATTACTGCCTGTTTTGTTTTGTTTTGTTTTTCAGTATCTCTTACTCTTTATTGAAATGATCTTTGACTTCCCACTGTTGCTCTTTTAACTGTTGGTTGGTGCAATCATTCAAAGCCTGCATTTGCTCTTTCATCTCATCATTTGCTTCTCTGATCATTTTAATTATGTACATTCTGAACTCCCTTTCTGACATTTCTTCTGCCATGCTGTCATTGGATTTTATTGATGTAGCATCTAGGTTTGTTTGGGATATTTTCTTCCCTTGTTTTCTCATATTGGTCAGGTATCTACCCCTCTAGTAGTGAAACGCTATTGACTTACAGTGTCCCTGTAGATTTCCAGTAACTGACCTCCTATCCTTCAGGAGCCTGAAGTCTTGGAGGAACTTGATAATGCAGTTATACACAAAAAAGCTGACTCTCTAGGGGTGGTGGCCTTAAGGTGGGATATATTTCCTGCTGGTGGGAAGAGGCACCTCCACTTTTTAACCAATGGTCAGTCAAAAGGGGGAGTAAACTGTGGGCTTGTGCATGGCTGATCTGGGCCTGTGTCTCTGGTTCTACCATCCTACGGGGAAAGCCTTGCCTGGCGGGGAAGACTCACCTGGTGGGGATGTCTTGCTGGGCAGCCCTCCTCTGCCACATTCCCTGGGGCCCAGAACTACCACCTTGTCTGGAGTCCTGGCCCTGTGAGGGACTCTTTCTCTGAGCAGCTCTCCTCTACGACGTTCCCTGGGGACCGGTCCTACTGCCCAGGCCTGGGACCCTCACTCTGCACCGAAGCCTCTCGCTGAGCGGTCCTCCTCTACAATGCTCCCCGTTGTCTGGTTTCATGGCTCTAGTGGGGGAGTCTCACTGGGCAACTCTACTCTTCGAAGTTCACTTCATTCCATTCCAGGACTACTGATCCATCCAGGGAACCTCACCCAGTGGGGAAGACTCACCCGGCTGCTCTGAGTTAGTCCCAAGTCTCTCAATACCTCCTCTTTTTGAATCCTGAGTCCTGTCAAAGGGCCTCCAGTCTCCTGTAGGTGTCTCAGGAAGGGAGTTGCCTTTCTAATGATGATGGCCACGCCCTCAGGAATAATTCAAAATGCCTGCACCAGCCTCCAAAGAAACTAGGGACCCCCAACGAGGGTGTGGTGAGTCAACACAGAGGAAAGTGCAGTGTCCCTCAGCAGTAGGGGGGCAGGCTGGCAGACTCAGCAATGATCGCCTACCTCGGCTTAGGGGACAGGTGGGCCGGCAGGCCAGCTAGCTCCGCTGGATGGTGTCCAACCTTGGCTTGGGTGTCAGGCAGGCCCCTAAATCATTATTAAAAATGTATTTACTACTCAGATAATGTTCAAGACCAAATATGAACACAACAATGTGTGCAAAATAGAATTTGGATCTACATTAATATTTTTAAAAATTTTTATCAAGAAAATTTCTACTTACACTTTTTCTAATAGATTAACACAATTTTCATGTAGATCTTAGACTTAACTTTTGAGTGTGATTTGATCTAATATATTTGATATAATTCTGTATATTTAAGAAGTTTCTTTCAAGTATTATTCTTGCTACTCACACTTTATTTTTTAATAATTCTTTTAATTAATCTCCATATTCTTGGAAAATATTCTTTTAGTGCTTACTGAGCAGAATTTGCTTGAAAATATAAACATTTAATCTGGTACAAAATGGGAAATTTTACTAAATATTGAGTAATCACATTCATGAAATCTTATATAATAAATAAGAAAAGATGTCTATTTTGAGTGGGCAAGAATGAGAGTTCATTAACTCTATGTTTAGAGAGAAATGAAGGAACACTGGTGGATAAAATAAAGTAAGAAAATTGATATTTATCACACATAATAATAGATGCTATGGTCTTCAAATATGCCACATTGTTTATTTTGTACTCACAACCTCTTTGTGATACAGAAATTATTTTAATTTTTTTCTCAAAGGAGAAAGTAACACATTTAGTAAACTCATACCTTTATGACTTATAATTGTTCTTGTTCTAATTTTAAAGAACATATTTCAAGTACTAAAAATAATAAATACTGTATTAAATTTTAAAAATTCAACTATATTATAGGGCTCAAACATTGGGTCTTATGATATCTACTTTTAATTAATTTTTCCAAGTAATATGCTATTTGGAGGAAGATTTTTATTATTTGATACTTTAAAAGATTCAAACAGGAATAGATTCATTTATTTCTAATTTTGGTGACTTGCTTTGTCATTCTGTACCTCATTTCATGTTTTAAATCAATTTCTGGTTTTAAAGATAAAGTTATAGACAACTTCATACATTAAATAGGTCCTTATTTATAAAATGAAAAATAAAAAATATATTTGTTTTGAAAAATATAACATTATAAAATTATAATATGACATTATAAAACCTAGACAGTTAAGAATGTTAAAAATCCATGAAAGACCACTGTGTTTAAATGTCACATCAATGTTTTCATTTCTTTGTAGAAACTATAATGTATCACACTATCATGTTTCTTCAAAGATACGACCCAACAGAGTCCAGGATATTCGTGCACAGAAAGGATGAAAAGTGCTAAAGGGAAAAGGAAAATTACAGAAGTTGTTAACTTGGTCTAGTGTCTTGAATACTATAATTTTTAATTTCCTTTTTGCATTTAGCAAAGAGTAAATTAGATGTTGCTAGGATTTTCTTTAAACAAACATGGAAAAAATCAGTTTATCTTATATTGATACTTTTCAGAAACATATATAATCTGTATTTTCACACACCATTTAAAATAATTTCAAAGCAATACTTCAGAATAAGGAAAACTTCCAAGAATAAAGAGAATTTTGATTTGAACAAAGGGAGAGATATTCTTAAGAGGACATAACAATCCTAAAGGTATATTCACAGAAAAGAAGAGGAAAAAAAAAAAAAAAAAACACTTGAGGAAAAAAATTAAAAAAAAAAACCAAAAAAATAGACAAAATTTATTATTAGACTTTAAGACTTCAACATCTCTATTATTAATTGATGGATCATTCAGGCAGAAAATCAGTAAATGTGTTAAGGTTGACCTTAACACACTATCAATCATAGTGATAGACTTAACATAGATTATTCTTTGGACAACCACAAAAACACTGCTCAGTGTTAAATAGAACATTCACCAATATAGACAATATTGAGGATCAACCTGCTTTAACAAATGTAAGGATTATAAATTATATTTTGTCCACCACACAGCAAAGAAATTAAACTAGAATTTGAGAATATAATAATATAAATTTAAAAGGAAAGTCTTCTAAATATTGAGACATTAAACAGTGCATTTCATAATAGCACAGATCAAACAAAAAAATCTAAAGAAAAATTTGAGAACATTTTTAAAAATAAGAAAATAAAATCACAACAAAATTTGTGGGATTCAGTGAAAGTAGAATACAAAGGAAAATCTATAACATTAAATTAATAAATATGTCAGAAAGTAATAAAGACCTAACATTAATAACCTAAGTTTTCAGGATACATGCTATAATCCCAACAGAGTGGCAAGCTGAGGCAGGAGGATAGAGTTGAAAGCCATCCCCAGCAACAGCAAGGCACTAAGCAACTCAGTGAGACCCTGTCTCTAAATAAAATACAAAAATGGGTGGGCATGTGGCTCAGTGGTGGAGTGTCCCTGAGTTCAATCCCTGGTACCATACCCAGAAAGAAAACCCTAGGTTTTCTACTTTAAAAACTAAAGAATGAAGATTAATTTAATCCTAAAATAAGCACAAGCAATTACAGTAAAAATAAACAAAATTAAAAACAGGAAAACAATAAAGAAAATCTACAAATCAATAGCTGGTTACCAGGTTCTTTGAAAAGATAAATACAAAAGGGGGGAAAAAAAGGAAGAGGAGAAATAAATTGATACTATCAGAAATGAAAAGGCATCATCACTACTGACTGATCCCAAGGACATATAAAGAAAAATAGAGAAATGTTGTAAAAAATGCTATGCCCCTGAATTTGTTAACTTAGATAATGAACCAACTCTTTGAACCAACTATAAAAATTATTAAAATCATAAAATGGAGAAATAAATAATCTGAATAATACTATACTTACTTAAGTTATTAAGTCAATAACTGAGAAGATGTCATAGAAAAAAGGACCAGGTCCAAATAATTTCATAGTTGAATTCTATCAAAAATTTAAGAAAGATTACACATTCTACACAGCTTCTTTCAGTAAGTAAAAGGAAATATTTCCAACTCATTTAATGAACCTGGCATTGCCTTCATGTGAGAAAATAAAGAGATCCAAGAAAGGAAAATCATAAACCAATATCTCTCATGAATATAAATGAAAAAAGCATCAAAAAAGCATTGTTTATCTCAACAGAACAATGTTTAAAAATAACTATGCACCGTGAATAAGTGGTATTCATTGCACTTATCCAAAGACGGTTAAGTGAATGAAAATCAAATGACATATTCACCCACATCAACAAGGTAAGGAAGAAAATCATATGATTATGTTACATGGGGCAGAAAAGTAGTTGAATACAACACCTATTTGTGATACAAAATTATCAGAGATCTAGGAATAGAGATTCACTTTCTCATTCTGATGTAGAACATTTAGGAAAACTAAAAACCAAAAGCAAACCTAAACCAAAATAATTATATTTTAATGTAATATTACAGAAGATAAGCTACAACCTTTACACCTGAAGTTGGGGAAATTTTAAGAAATCCTCTCACAAAACTCAGTATTGTACTGGAAATACTAATAGTGCAATAAAACAAGGAAAGGAAAATAAAGAGAAAACACATTGGAAAGGAAAAGTGTAGCTGTCTTTATATAATTAATTGGCATATAATCCCAAAGACTGAAGTAAAAATAAATTCTAAAAATATAAGTGAATGTATTATGAGAACATAGGATAAAATGTTAATATGTAAAAGTCAATTCTATTCCCACATATTTCAATTCTTTCAACACAATCTATAGATTCAATAGAATTAGAATAAACATCTTAGTGGAGTATTTTGTAGATATTAGCAAATTCATTCAGGCATGTGTACAGAAAGGCAAGATTTAGAGTATAACCAACACAATACTGAAATGGAGATGATTGGAGTACTCATCCTGTATTAGTACAAACTATAACAATCAAGATAAAGTTCCTGTGGTATTGGCAAACATAAAGATACTTAGGTGAATGAAATCAAGTTGAAAGCTCAAGAAATAAACCAACAACTATGTCATCAATAGATTTTTGAAAGCAAGCATATGTTTAATGAAGAAAGGACTATCTTTTCAACAAAACAAATCATACTAGAGCATTTGGATATACGTAAGCAAAAACAAAAACAAAAATAAAAACGAACTGAAAAAGAGGTCTCAGTTTAAATGTTAAATGTGAAATATATAATAATAAATCTTCTGGAGAAAAGCATGGATTTAAATATGTGGGTCTACTGATGAGTTTTTACATGTAGCACACAAAATACATGATCCATGAGTGAAAAGCTCACCAATAGAGAACAAGCAATCCAACTGGAAAATAGGCAAAAGTTCTGAAGAGACACCTTACCACAGAAGATATGCTGATGTTGAATAGCCATATGAATAGATACTGAATATTACTTGATGCTAAATAATTACAAATTAAGACAGTAATGAGGTACTACTCTTTAACTATTAGGATGTTTAAAATCCAAAACCAATTAAGACCACATCACTGATCACATTGGGAGCAAGAGGAGCTCCTCTTCTTGCTGGTAAGAATGTGAAATAATTCAATCACTTTGGAAAATAGTTGGGTATTTCCTTACAAACTTAAATGTAATCTTGCCATACAATTTAGCAATAATACCCCTGAATATTTACCCAGTTGGTTTTAAAGTTATGTCCATGTAAAGTCCTGCTTGTGAATATTTATAGATGTTTCCTTCAGAATCTCCAAAAATGAAAGCAACTAAGTTGTCCTTCAATATGAAATGGATAAATAATCGATATAAAAATGGTATATAAAGTCACAAAAAAGACATGGATGAATCTTGAATGTATATTGCTATGTTAAAGAAATCAGTTAGAAGAGACTGTATACCATAAGATTCCACTTTAATGGCGTTATTGGAAAAAAAAAAAAAACTTTAGAGATATTTTAGAGATCAGTATTTAAAAGGAGTATGGTTTGGAAAGGGGGGTGAGTTAACATTGTGAAGCTAAGGTAATTAGAGCACTGAAACAATCTTAATGATATTTTAATAAGGAATGTATGACATTATGCACAGATCAAGATTCATAGAATTTTACTGAATAAATAATGACTTTAATGCATGCAAATTGAATAAGTAGGTGGTTAAGAAATCTCAGTTTGAAATGCTAATTTTATCAGAATACCACACTATATTATAAATACATGTGATGATTTCATTGAAGGAAGTGGGGAAAAATTGACTGACCCAAGCAACTTTGGAAATGAGTGGATTAAATCTTGAGTTATATGAAATCATACATAAGTATCGTGCTATAGATGAGATATTCCCATAGGTTAACAATTTTGATAATGATATCTATGTATACTGAATATTAAGTAAAATTACAATTCAGTAAAATCATTTGCAACTGATTGGAATAGTTTTCTCATTATAGATTAAGTATCTACATAGAAGCAAGAGTAGAGAGCTACAATGATCCACGCAGTGATGGATAAGAGTTGGCATATTGGTTAGGCATTCATGTTCATCTTCTTGTATACACAGATAGATTCAATAAAATATGCATAGACAAGTGTATGTATAATGCTTAGGACACACACATATATTTCCCTTCATAGTTTAGAAGATCCAGATCCAATGAAAATGCACTAGCAATAATCACACCTGACATTTAGGTTTTGATTTCCAATACTATTATCTGACAAAATTAATCAATGCTCTTTGCATAAATATCTAATTCTAAGATTGGGAAAAGATTTATGCCAAATATTAAAGATCATCTTGTATTACCCCATATTGAGAAAGTGCAAACATATACAAAAACAAAGACTAGACTATGAAAAAGGGACTGAAGGAGGAACATGGACTAAAAATATTCCCAATGGCCAAAGCTGGAATAATTTGAACCAAAAAATAAACTAATTGTTAAATTATAACCCTAAATACTAAATAAATATAAATGATTTCATACTAACATAAATGATAGAATAAATAAATGAGAAAGAAGAAACACATCTGTGCAGAATTGCAATTTTTGATGAAGCTTAGCCCCCAAGTATGAGGAGCATACCTTTCATGCTGTGTGAACTTACAATAGTGACATTCTTTTCTACCTAAAAGAGTAACAATAACTTTACAGTTTAAAGTCTTACAAAGACTACTTTATTCACCCGAACAAAACTGACATCAATGGTGATAAGTCATATTGAGATTATGACCCATTATCAAGATGTGATACAGTGGCACTTACCTTTATTGTTTTCCTCCCAAAGACACATAACTGATGCTATTCATAAGAAAAAAGTCACACAAATTCGAAATAGTTAAAAATATCTGATCCATTTTCTTCAAATCTCTCAAGGTCATCAAAAACAACAGAAGTTTCATAATCTGTTCGGTCAACAGAAACCTAAGAAGATATAACTACTAATTACAATGTGTGTCCTGGATTAGATTTTGCAGCAGAATAAGGATATGACAGTTTTACATAAAATTTGTTTATATAAAAATTAAGGAAATGTTTATGAAGTATGGATTGTAGTTCAAAATAATATATCTATATCTGTTCTTTAATTGTGCCAAATATATAAACTAATGTAAGATAGTAATAATAGACTGTGAATATTAAACGGAATGTCTTTGTACTATCTTTACAATTTTTTGTACATTTAAATTGGTTCCATAGTAAAATGTGTATTTTTAAATGAAATCTTCAAATAACATCATTGCTGGCAATATGCCTATTCTTTTTTAAATTTTAAAAATGAACTTTCTTGACCTTTAAGATTTTATATATTCAACAGTTATTACACTCATGTTGAAACCTTTCATTCTCTCAAAGTACATTTTTTACACTGAAAACTTATACTAGTTTAATCTTTTAATGGAGGTTATTTTAAATAGGGTTGATTTGATAATGTTACTGAACCTTCACTTACTAAGCAGTTTAAATGTAGTTTGTACATAATGAAAATGTAAATCAATGAGTACTTTAAAACTAGAGGTCTGTTGACTAATGTCCAATTTTTTAATCATCTAGAACTTAATAAAATGTCACAAATGACATGGACTGTTGAATCAGCAGTTCTAATATGATTCAATTCAATATCTATTATGAAGTTCCTTTAATAGTTACACTGCAGCACATTTCGAAGTGCAATAAAGTAGAATTAAAGAGCATTTTATGTGAGCTAGACTAAAAGCAATTCCTGAAAATATTTCAGTCTGAGTTTCCAGTGTTTTAACTTATGCTTATTGAGGTTTCTGTTTATGTTTTTGTTTATTTTTAATACATGCTGTTAGAGCACTCAGGAAAGCAATTTACATGGAAAATAAACAACTTGCTGACTGCAAGGTGTACTGCTTAAGCAAAATGGCAAGTGCTCTTTGAATTGCAATTCCAGTTTTGTGGTTTCTTTAATTGGAAATTGCACAATATAATAAGGACTCTTGATTTATTTCTTTCTATGGTTGCCTTTATGTGCTATCACACATATAAACAATGTGTATAATGCAAACCTCCTGAACTTTGGTGTTTATGAAAAGTGAGGCTTTTCTTTCTTTTTTGCTATGTATAATTTACTATTAAATATATTTTAAATGTGTATAATGAAATGCATTTCCAAAACAATCAGCACTCTCCAGCTGTTTTTTCTTTTCAATATTATTCAGTAAAATATTTAATAGTTTCTGCTATGATTTTACTGTTTTACATTTTGAATAACTATCAGGGTTTTTCAAACCTTGCAGATATGTTATTTTTCTAGTTATGATTTTGTTAATTTTGTTATTTTCAGAGAATATACTACACATGATTTTCATCCCATGAAACAGGTCAACCCTATATTGCTTGAATGTCATCAATTTTTCTAAATATACTATGAAAAAGATACAAATAATGTTTTTGTTTTTGTTGTTGGTCAAGATAAAAAAATAATAATGCTGAGAATTAAATGTTTTGTTGTAATTTTCTTCTTTTTCTAATATCCTGTAGGTGAACTTTTAACACAAGCATGTTTCATGTTAATTGAGTATAATGCAGGTAAAACAGTAGGTGAAGGGAAGTTTGTGGCCTTTGAAAGCTTGTAATACAAAAGAAAAGGGAGTTAAAGTCATGGCTAAGCCTGCATCCTAAGGAGTGAGAAAACAGTATGTTTGAGAAGGATGTCGCTGGACAGGGCTTCCCAGGTACTGGGCTTCCAGGGGGTGATTCTGCTCCCACGCTATTCCTCATATTTATAGAGAAGGACAGCAAGAAAATGGCTTATGAAAAAATCAGTAAAGGAGAGAAACTTCCTCATTGATGAAATGGCTTTAGAAAAAGGAAAAGCCTTCACAGATCCAATTCGACCATTAGTCTGTTGAGCTAGGCAGATGTAATGAATCAATGTCTTTAAAATATCTGAAAGGAGAAGTTAATGAATCTCTTGGATTGGTGGTGTCTTTTCCTAAGGAAGATATATTCCATTAAACATGCATTTATTTGTTTTTGGCATATACCCTTTACCAATTTTAGGAAGTTTCTACTCCTACTTCATTGTATCTTTTCATGCAATTGCAAATAAATGTAATATGACTTACTACTAAAACAAATTTAGCCATTTTCCATGCACAAATTTTCTTTCATTATTTTTTTCTGTCTCATTTAATTGTAAATTCCATGGCATATAAATTAACCAGTAAAAAATATAAAAAGAAATTTGAGGTCACTGCTCCTTTTTCTTCTCATTCATTTAGTGGTATAATAAAAATCTTGAAAATTAGCAATCAACTTTCTTATCACTAATCAGGAATCTTACACTTTTCTCCTTTCTGCATTTCATCAAGATACATCTAATGTATACAAGATGTAGTGGTTTCTGTAACACACAAAGTTTTAGGTCCATAACAACAAAAAAATATTTTTTGTGCTTTTATAGATTAGAAGTCAGGCTCAGGTCCCACTGGGTAAAAACAGAGTTGTTGCAGAACTGTGATTACTTATTGGAGACTCTAGGTAAGAATTCATTCCCTTGATTTTCTAGCTTCTAAAGGCAATTTATGTATCTTTGCTCATGGATGTCTTTGTCCATCTTGAAACCCAGCAAAGTACCCTGTCTTCAGTACTTCGTTTACAATTGCAGCTCTCTGAAAACATAGCCAGAAAAGGCTCTCTATTTTTAAGGATTCATGTGATTAAAATGGGCTCATGCAGACATTTCCTGGTAATTTTCCTTTCTCAAGATACCTAATTCATATGAGTAAAATCCCTTTTGCTATGTAAGATAACATTCACAGTCTCATGGGAATGAAAATTGAACGCCTTCAGAGTATCATTATTCTTTCTACCAAATATGTGAATTTTTTATACAAATACTGTGCTGTTTATGAGATTGGTTTTTATAGATTCCATATGAGTGTGTCTGTGTAGTACTTGTCTTTCTATGTCAGACTTACTTGACATAATGTCCTCTAGATTCATCTATGTTTTTGTAGATGACAAGATTTCATCTTTTTTTATGGATGACTGGCAACCCATTGGGTGTCTGTACCACATTTTCCTTATCTATTCATGTATTGACAGACATTTTGGTTGATTCTGTACCTTGGCCATTTTGAATAGTGCTGCAATAAATGTGGGAATGCAGACATCTCTCCAAAACATCAATTTCATTTAATCGGGTATATATTAATAGTGAAATTTCTGGGTTATTTAGTATTTCTATTTTTAAATTTTTGAGAAATCACCATACTGTTTTCCATAATGACTCTATCAGTTTACCCACAGTGTACTCATCCTCAGTAGAACTTGTTATCTTAGTCTTCTTAACTGCCATTTTTGTGGGGGTGAAAAGATATCTCATTTTTGTTTTGATTTTCATTTACCTGATGATTAGTGATGTTGAGAAGTTTATCATATACCTTGGCCACTTGCCTGTCTTCTTTTGAGAGGTGTCTACTCAGTTCTTTTGACTAATCCTGGAAAGGAAGAAAAGGGAGTAGAGAGAAAATGGTTAGAACTATGGTGTTATAGTGTATACTTTGGACAAGAGGAATAAGTTCTCATAGTCCGTATGTATGTGTGTGTGTGCATGTGTATGTGTGAGATATCACACATATATATCATATGATACATGATATATGATATATATATAAGATATATATATATATATAATTTTTAAATAGTTATAGTCACCTTTTCTTCATTATCTTTGTCTCTGTGTCAATCTCTTCCTCATGGACAGTCTGATTGAAAAAAATATTATTAAATATGCTTTGAGGTCAAGCACTCTGAAAGCTTTAAGCTTTATTCAGAAGATTGAAACCTTGCTGAGTTTGTTTTCCAGGAAATGATGGGTTTCCAATGAAAATGGTGTACTTATTATATTTACTCTTGGCAAAAGGTCCTTCATCTAAATCTCTACCTGACTTCCATTAAGAATGTGCACTGTTTTAGAAAGTTGTTTCCAAATTGTGACCCAACATAAAACTCACCATTCATAGTTTCTGGGTCTTTTTTGAAATATTTGTTTGTTTTTATATTTTGCTTGTTTAACACTGGAGGGAGAGAGAGATGTCAACTATAGTAGTTTCATATACTTTTTTATTTTTTATTGATGCATATTAATTATACAGAATAGGGGTTTGTGGCATATTAATATGTATGCCAAAATAAATTACAAATACAACTTAATGAATTCACTTCCCCAACCTCCTGCTTACCTCCCTCTTATACCCTATCTCTACCCTAAATGTCTCTTCTATTTTTGTAGCATTTCTTTTTTCTTTTTTTAATCCCCCTCTAGCTTCTATATATGAGTAAACGCACATGATACTTTCCAGAGTCTGACTTATTTCACTCAAAATTTAGGGTCCATTTCCATCCATTTGACATAATTTCTTTCTTCTACATGGCTTTATAAAACTCTGTTTTATATATAGACCATACTTTCATTATTCATACCAATGTATGATCAACACCTAGATTCATTCCAACAACTTGACTATTGTTAATTGTGCTGTGAAAAATGTGAGTATTTCTAAAGTATGCTGACTTTAATTCTTTTGGTTAATTATACAAGTGGTATAGTTGGATCATATGATAGTTCTATTTTCAGCTTTTTGAAGAACTTGCATACTGTTTTCCATAGTATTAATTTACATTCCCACCATCAGTGTATAAAAGTTTATTTTTCCTTTATCCTCACCACCATGTTAGTGTTATTTGTATTCTAACTGGAGTAAGATGGAATTTCAATGTATATTTGATTTACATTGTCCTATTGGCTAAATATGTTGGACATTTAAAAAATATAATCATTGGTCATTTGTACTTCTTCATTTTAGAAGTGTCTGTTAATTTCCTCATTTATTGATAGGGTTATATTTTTAAATGTCAACTTTTGTATTCTTTATATATTTTGTACATCATTCCTCTGTTGAAGAAGAGTTGGCAAAGATTTTCTCCCATTTTGTAAGTTCTCTTCATTCTGACAGTTGTTTCCTTTGTTGTACAGAAGTTTTTAATTTTATCCTATCCCATTTATTGATTCTTGTTCTTATTTCTGGAGACAGATGTGTCCTATTCAGAAGGCTTTGAATCCACCATTATATTCAAATATCCTCCCTAAGAGTTGTACATTGTACAGTTTCTGGCCTTATCCTTAGATCTGTGGTCATATACTCTATTATGGTTTGGATATGAGGTGTTCCCAAAAAACTTCTGTTAAAATGCAGGAGTTTTCAATGATGAAATGATTAGATAATAAGGACTGTAACCTATTTCATCTTTCCTGGTTTGAATGACTAACTGGTTGGTAAGTGTAGGTAGGTA
Source organism: Sciurus carolinensis (assembly GCF_902686445.1). Lineage (NCBI taxonomy): Eukaryota > Metazoa > Chordata > Mammalia > Rodentia > Sciuridae > Sciurus > Sciurus carolinensis. The sequence continues at coordinate 98,525,515 of NC_062224.1, forward strand.
GGGCGTGACTGGAGGAGACAGGTCATTGGGGGTATACACTGGAAGATTGATAACAATCCTCTGGCCCTTCTTCTCTCTCCTTTTCTCTCTGTTTTGTGTCCCCTTCCTCAGCTTTCCTCTGCTGAGCCTTCCCCAAGATGTGCTGCCTCACCCTGAGCCCAGAGCAATGGAGTCAATCTTTTATGAACTGAAACCACCAAAACATAAGTAAACTTACCTCCTCTGTATTGTTATTGTCAGATATTTTGTCACAAATGCAAAGCTGACTAAAACATAATGATGTTTAAAGAATAAGCAGAATTTTTTTTCCTGAATTATCCTTGCTTTTTTCTTTTTTCTTTTTTTTTCTTTTTAATTTGTTACTAGAATCTTCACTGCAGAGTGTTTTGATGCTTTAGGAGAAGATATACCTTTACCTCTGGTACATATGAATCTTAGTTATCCAAAGGATAATTTTTCTAACAGTTTTAATTTTTATTTCTATTGAGATTTTCATTATTAAAAAATCTTGGTGACAAAAATATCAGCTTTATCAACTAATTTGAATACTTAATGTTCATACATGCACCTTCACATCAATGTTCATAGCAGTATTAATAATCTCCAGCCCAACCCAGAAACAATCAAGATTCCCTTAAGCAGGGAAATGGAATTATTAAAAAAAGATGGAAGTTAAGATGAAGTCATACTGACATGAAGTGGTGCCTTTAATACAGTATAACTGGAGTCCTTCTAAAAGGAAAAGAGATACAGACAGAGAAGCACAGAGGAAAGACTGTGTTGAGACACAAGTAAGAATTTCATATGAACACAGTCAGATACAGGAATGCCAAGGATGGTCCAGCAACACCAGAAGCTTAATGGGTGGAATAATTTTCTTCTAGAACATATCTCTGAGGACACCTCCATTTCAGACATCTGACTTCTGCAAAGTTATGAACTCTTGTTTAACTTTTCGTAGATATAGATGGTAAATCTTTGAAATATACAGCACAAATTCACTTTTAGTTTGTTATAGATTATAAAATTTTGATGATTTTACAAACATATGCATATACAAAGGATAGCACGCACAACTTTTGCCTTCCTGTGTCAACAGAGAGGACCTAGAAGCAACAAAAGACCAGTAGCAATGAAAACCCTAGCACCTATCTTTTGGATTCTAGGAAACTTTTACAATAAAATAGATTATGCTTCTCACATAAATGCCCAATTATAGAATGGGAGTAGACAACATACAACATGAGCTAGACAATAAATGAGTAGTCAAAAAAATAAAATAAAATCATAGCGATATATGGCAATGGAACAAAGGAATTAACTGAAAGTGTTTCCAATGTCCAAACCAGGGCAATTTGAACCACAGAAAAATTATGGTAATATTGGATTCGAACCCTAAATGTTAAATATATATGAGTTCATGATGATATTAATGAATGATTGAATAAAAAAGTAAATGGGGAAAAATGAGACAAGTCTCTGCTTTGCAAGAATGCTAGAACTCAAGAAGATCAAACATCACTTCCCAATTCAGCATCGGTTTTGCTATAGTGATTGCCTTTCAGAGAGGACAGTGCAGAAAAACAGAAGTAAATTTACAGTGGGGAAATCTGAAGGTCAACATCAACCATGACAGCCTGCTCTTAGTAAATACCCTTCATCTGATGTGAAGACAACATCACTGTGTTTCCATCCTTGTCTTTCCAAAACCCCATAATATAGTATATTTATGAAGAAAATGACATTTGAGTGCAATCTACAAAATACCTTGTGAGAAATCCTCAAGATTGGGATTTATCAAAACCAAGTCTGAGAAACTGTCCCAATCAAGTGAAGGTTAAGGATCCATGATGACTCAATACTGTCCCATATCCTAGAAGGTGTTCTGAAATAGGAAAAGCACATGAGGGAAAGGTGGATTACTCTTAATAATAATATATCAATATTGATTAGTTATATTTAGCAAAAGTACCACACTAATGTACAATTTTAATAGAGCTAACCAGGTGTGGGGCATAAGGGAACTTATTGTACTATGTTCTTGATTTTTCTACAAACCTAAAACTGTTCCAAAGCATTAAGTTTATTTTTATAATGCCAATCTGATTTACCTTTGGTCGTTTATGTGACACTAGTCTTTATTGGTCTAATCACAGTTGTTTAGAAGTCAGTCATGTAGCTTTTGAAAATCTTTATACTGAATGATGATCTTAACAACCATCACAAACCCTAGTACAGAGAAATATCAGAAACATAGTTAGCCACAGGATTATAAACCAGAAATAGTATTACAGTTAGAATTAAATTTCTAGTGAGGAAGAATCAATACATTCTACTAGAGATCATAGCCTTAGGCCAAGAGCAAATAAAGTTTGATGAAGCAACAAAGAAAAACATAATAAGACTAACAAAGCTTTGAAAATTCAGTGTACAAATTATAGTCTCAGTGTCCAAGAATGACAATCTATGAACTAGAAAATTAATTTAATAAAGGATTTTTTAAAAATGTAGTGTATTTTGACAATAGAGTTTAAATGTAGTAAAAATGATTACCTGAAGTTCTGAATATGTACAACACATTATAACAAAGTCTATTAAATTGAGCCTCTCAACTTTGCAGAGGGCTGCAAAAATGTAATATTAATTTGTAGCAACTTGAATTGGAAATGTGATATCACTATGTCTCATTCTAGGTTCAGTCATTATCATTGGAATGGAGTCTTGTTATTTCATTTTCAGTGTTTCATTAGAAGCTTTATAATAAGGGTGAAACATTAGCATTTTCATGCTTTGTGAATAAAATTGTTGTTGAACTTGCTCTTAGACATGTGAACAATCATTTTTCAAGTGCTCTTTCTCCATTGCAATTAAAGATTGGCTACTTGACAAAAATCCTGATCTGTCAGGTAATAGGCAGCATTGCTTTTAAGTGCTGTATTATTATTCAGAAAGCATTTTGTACCCAGTTTTTGATATCTTTTAGAATCTCTCCCCAAATTAGCAATGTACTTGCTTAAGCCCAGTGGAAGTTTATTAAGCACTCTTACTTCTCATCTCAGTTACCTTTGACATTTACCATTCTTCACAACACACTGTCTTAAAACTTTGAATATTCTGGATTTACTTATGCATATTAATTAATTTGCATTGTATTTTTTTTCTCTTCTCATCTCCCAAATTTTGACTTTCCTAAGGTTTCATTCCATGCCCCTTTTTTAATAGTAGTATTACAGAAATTCTTATTGAGCATTTCAGAGCAATTGCAATAACTCCAAGACCTTGAATGTTATTTGATCTGGAAATAACATTAATCCAGAAGAGAATAATAATTAGAATCCATGCATGTAGACTTGTGACAGATATATATTCAAGTATTTAGCTTCCCATCTTACTTTGTGTGTTACTTTGGTAGCTTTCTGAGTCTTAACTTTTCCCTCTATGAGTAATAATTATACAGTGAATGTTCAAAGTGTATTTCACATCATCTCAACAAAGTGTTTTATGTGGAGCATCTGTGATCATTCTCACTTTAACATGGTGAGGTACTTAGTAGCATGACAACCTCATACAGACATAAATTAGAGTAACTTTTTTAATTAATTTACCTAGGACTTGAATTCAGCTCTCAATGAAGCAGAGTATGAGCTTTGAATATCTATTTTAAACTGTCTCACCAAGGTAGGATCTTACCATTTTATGAAAGTGCAGTGTGTGTGTGTGTGTGTATTTGTCATATTGACAGCATACTCATTTCAAAACTATTTAATGCTATTTATTTTCTTAACCATCTCAATATGTTCCTTCCTCAACATTTCTTCACTATCCAGTTTCCTAGATAGAAAAGAACATTACCCTTTGCTACTCATTCCCTTTCTCTTCCGCTACCACCAATTTGCCAAGACCCCAATTTCACTTCATGAATATATTTTGCATCCATTCATTACATCAATTTTCCAATAATTTTTTTTACGGTATTGCAGCTTTAACCCTGGAACATTCTACTACTGAGGTAAATCTCCAGTCCTTTTTATTATTGTTGTTGTTATTATTATTATTATAATTTTATGTTGACACTGTTTCTTAACCAGGTTGAACTTACAATCATTCTGCTTCAAACTTGAGTCACTGGGATGACAGGCATGGGCCACCATTACCAGCTTCTAGTACAACTTCCACGGTGGATGTGCTCACTGCACTTGATCTTGTCCTTCTACTAAACCTTCAGTTCCACAGTGCAGCAGTGAAATTTTGTTTTTAGTGAAATATAATTATGTTATATTTCCTTTTCTACTGGAAGTTAGCAAAACTGTCTCACATCTAAAAACTCTATGACCATAAAGCTAAAATCTAATATTTTTGGTATGATTTTTAAATTTTTTTTAGAGCATTATAGTTATACATAGTATCTGGGTTCATCTCAACAAAATCAGACATGCATGGAATCTGATCCACTCCATTTTAGATTAAAATCAATCTTCTTAATGTAGTCAGCTAGGGTATTATAGTCTGCACTTGATTCACATGTGTAGTCCTTTTTCACATTATTGTGTATTTAAGGAGCAGTGGTTTTCCTACCTTCAGGATCTCAAGTTTGTTTTTCATCGTATCTAGGAGACTGTTGCCTACATTCTTTAGTTTCCTGCTCTGCTTTTAGACATAGCACAGCATAGTGACTATGGATCTGAAATAACTTTTTTTATAACCATTTTATAAACTTGTGTCTGTTAATTCACCAACTTGTGTTGCATCAAATTTCACATCTACAAGATGGGAATAATGACATCGTGTGACTCAGTGATTGTTGTAAGGAATAAATGCTTTCAGATATTTACTGAAGCAAAATTAGTATTTATATGAAAAATATAAAAGACTCTAAATAAGAAAGACAAAGAAAGACCACACCAATACATGCCATAGCAATCTAAAAACCCCTGCATAAGTTTTATATATATTTAAGAATATTAAATATGCATTGCATTATAATAAATATGTTAATAAACTATAATGATGAGTTAAATGTTAGAAAAAAGGAACAGGAATACAAATAAATTCTATGCTATATCAAGGCAAGATGCTGGATGAAATTTTGGCTGACAACAAACAATCAATTTTAGTTTTGACCTGGAATAAATTTCTGTACATGATTTGCTTGAATTTTTTTAAATAAATGAGTGAATGCATTTCTCAATACTATCCTATCTAGTCAATGAAAGCAGGTAACTCATTAATAAATTTCAAGTAAAAATTTGTTTTAAAAAACATGTTTCTTCTTTGTATAATAATGTTTCATTTTTTCAGATTTACAGGTACTCTATAAACCAGCATGTTTCTGTTAAATGTATATAAAATATTTTAAAATGGAAATCAGGTAAAATTTTGTATAAGAATTCAATCAGGTATGACAGATATTTTATTTTTTATTTACAGGAGTTGTTACAGGAGTTGCTTTCTTTATAGGCATAGACGTTCAAGAGCATATTTAGCTTTGCTACAAAAACCACCTATCCAAAGAAAAATGATTGAATTTAATATTTTTTTGTTCTTAGTTTTCTACTGAGGTATTCATACTGCAAATGAGGGTAGTTAATTTTTCCATAGGCTAGTGCAAATTAAAGAATGAAGCTTTTCAAAGGAAAGGTTAGAATCTAATATGATCTGTTCTCAAATTTTGACCTTTTTTCATTGAGGTTTCCATTATTCTAAATCAGCAGGCAGAGTGCTAATTACTCATTTAGAGATGCTAAGGTAGCTCTGGGAGGTAGATGAAAAGAAGGAAGACCCTAACTAGAAAACATGTCCCCTACAGGGACTGCTTGTTAGCAGCTCTTCCCTTTGAAAACTTGAGAGGAAGATTTTTTACAGTCTGGAAAAAGTCTATTATATTTTAAGTGGAAACAATAATCATTATTAGAATTTTAACATCAAAAAATTACTTCATTAGGGTTTCCCATCAGATCCCAGAGTTCCTGCTCTGCAGCACTGGCTGGTAAGTTCACCCAGGGGAAGGTCTCTCCTACAACCCTGAAATTTGAACCAAGGCCATCTACTTACTTGTGAGGATTTGCAGTGGAAAGACAGGAAGTACCAGCTGAGTAGTTGAACAACAGGCATTTAAAGAAGAGAAAACTGAGCCTGATTTCAATGGTATTGTTAAGGCCAATCTTAATTCAGAAAATACAGGTAAATAGCCAAGAGAGTTGCCCAGTTCTTTCTCAAAAAGTGATTAGAAGCAACCTATCATTAACACAAACTGAGAAAGTCTGAGAAGGGTCTACATTCTTCCCTCTATTTGGTAAAGTCTCTTGAAGAGCTTCAACTAAAACTATGAATTCTCAAGGGAGCCTATATCATGCTCTTTAACTGTCCATCCCATCAGAAATGCATCCGTTTTGATGTTCTCAGAGCTGAACAGCCCTGTCTCAGTTCTGCGTAAAAGACTGACTTTGTCTTGGTCATAATCAACCAGCTAGAACTAAAGAATATATAGTCCCAGTGTTTCTACCTCTCCCTTTGTAGGAACACATGTTGCAAACAGGAAGAGTGACTGAACAAACCAGTCCGTTTTTCCTTGAACCGAAATCAGCACAGGTTGCTCAAGGTATGAATTGGAAAGAGGCCAGAGCAATAAGCAATGTCACTGGTGTAAAGGAGGCAAGTGGAATGGAAGGACCTGCCTAATTCAGAATTGTTCAAAATTGTTTCAGTTTTGACCAAAAATATTCAATTTGTAGGGGAAAGTGATAAAAATGTCTCACATAACTTCTCCTACACTGAGCTTTTTTTAAAAAAAATTAATTTTAATAAATTCACAGAATACAAAATTTAATGTCCATTCTAAGGGTGCAGTCCAATAATGTTAAGTTCAATAATATTGTGCAGTCATTCACAAGAAACTCTTCACTTTAAAAGTTAACACCCATTAAACGATTCTCCTTACTCCTTTCTCTCTCTCCTCTGACAATGATTAGGGGACCGATCTATTAGTGGAGTCATCAGAGGACAATATTTATCTTTTTTATTGCTGTCTAATTTCACATAGTATAATGTCCAGAAGTTGCATCCATGTTTGAGCATATGTTGGAATTTCTTTCCTTATCAAAGGTGAATAATATTCCATTGTATATATTACTATATTTTATTTATTCATCTGTCCGTGGACACTTGAGATGCATCCACCTTGTGGCTATTGAGCAAAAAGCTTTCATGAAGATGAGTATGCAAATATCTCTGTAGTTCCTGCTTCTATTTTGGGGGTATAGGCCCAGAGGTAGAATAATGGATCATGTAGTAGTTTTGTATTTAATTTGGGAAAAACCACCACAACTCTTTTCCCTAGTGACTGCACCATTTTAAGTTCGCACAAGACCCAAATTGCAATTTATGCACATCCTCGCCAATATTTGGTATTTTCTGTTTGATTGGTTTTTTTTTAATGGTAACCATCCTAATGTTTGCAAAATGAACACTAGTGGGTGTTAAGTAGTTAGATAACTATCCTAATGGGTATGAAGTGGTATCTAATGGGTGGTAAATGGCATTTAACCAGCTACCTAAATATCTCTCCTAATGGGTAAGAAGTAGTATCTAACCAGCCTCCTATTTTGTGTCTGACTTGTGTTTGCCTAATGATTAGTAATGCTGGGCATGTTCTCCTGTGTTTGGTCATTTATACACTTTCTTTGGAAAAGTGTCTGTTCAAGTCTTTTGTCCGCTGTCATTTTTGAAGTAGCTTATTTAAGTTTGGATTGTTAAGATACTCTGAATAATAATCCCTTATCAGTTATATGATATGCGAGTGTTCTCTCCAAGGTCACAGGTTGCAATATTTTTCTGTTGATTGTACTCTTCAATATCTGGAAGTTTTCAATGTCAATGTAGTCAAATTCAAACATTTTTTCATATGTTGCCTCTGCTTTTAGTGTCATATTCAAGAAATCATTGCAAAACAAATGATTGGGTTGAAAAAAATTCAAAGTCATCAAGTTTCCCCAAGATTTTCTCATAAGAAGTTCAGAGCTTTAGCTCTTACATTTAGGTCTTTGATCCATGTTGAGTTTAATTTTATATGTGATGTGAGGCCAGGTTCCAACTCCATTCTTTTGCATTTGGATACCCAGGTTTTCTAATACCACATAATGAAGTGAGAAAATTATTACAGTGCAAAATGAAGACATTTGTTATTGAAAGGACATGAAAGGTTCATTCTTTTAACTTTTCCTCCTCAGACTTCACTTACATTTCAGTGTGTCAGAATTGTCCCCATTTTAGTAATGCCACCACGTACATATTTTTTGCATGTCCAAATAAGCCTGAAGACTCTGCTTATGCCTTTTGGAGGAACCTTATATTCTTTTTCATTTATTCGCTCTCCAATGTTAATTCTCTTACCTGTTATTACTAGTATCCTTTGTAACTCCTATCCTAGATCTGTAAGACAAGCGTTCTTTCTCTTAATCCATGTCCCTCTCTTTTATACTTCTTGCTCTAACTCCTGTGACCAAGAAAAGTGACTTGGAAATTTTGCATAGTCCAATGTACTGATAAGTTTGTTTTTCCATCATAAATTGTATCTTTACACATATTGTATCTTGTATATTGTATATTGTATCTTTACCATATTTATTCAGTAATTTAAAATTATTTTAAGGACATTTTCATAAATGAAGTAAACAATCATTTATACAAGTAAAACTACAAGTAAAACAAAAACAAACAAGAAATGTTGCTACCAAATCTTCCTTGAACACATATCAAAGGAACTTATCTAGACTAAAAGCAAATGCCCTCAAACAATGATAAAATGAACATTGAGATAAACAGAACCAGTACAGCTAAATAAGTAATTATTAAATATACTATCAACTTATAATTATTCTCTTAAATGACTTTTAAAACAATTGTATAAAGCAACACATACATTATTTAGGTTGTTGAAATTTATCAGTTAAAAATACAAATTTGTATATTTCTGACAACCACACAAAGAATACAGGTTAGAAGAAAGACATATTGAAAAAAAAAAAAAAGCATAGTGACTTCAACCCATAGATACAAATAAAGTAAACCAGAAAAGATTATTAAAAAGATTAGTAATATTGGTCAAGTTATATTGTTATATTGTATGCATGTACAAATATGTAACAACAAATCCCATCATTATGTACAACTGCAATGCACCAATAAAAGAATGGAAAAAACTGATTAGTAAAAAAGCCTTATAAATACATACTTCTTTTTTCTCTCAGCTACAAAGATTTGAATTATGTAATTATTATAGCAATGCGTATTTGTTCATTTTCCATTGTTACGACCAATTACTTAAGACTAGGTAATACATAAAGAAAAGAGTTTTATTTAGCTCAGTTTTAGAGGCTGAAAGTCCAAACAGCCTGGTATCATCTTTGGTGAAGACCTCATGAGTCATGTCATTATAATGATGGGAATGTGCATAAAAAGGAGAGAGGTCACAGAGTAAGACAGCATGTCAGAGCTTGACAAGGGTTAGGCCCTTACTCTTCCATAACAAATCTCTTGCAAGAACTAATTGGTATACCGGGAAAACCACTTAATTCCTTCCAAGGGTAGCAAACCTAGTGACATCAATCAACTTCCACAGGGTCCTGCCTCTCAAAGTCCAACCAATACATGAAATCTTGGTTGGGGACACACACTGTATCTAAATGGAAGCACACTGTATTATTGAATTTCTAATCTTTATTGATATGATATGTACACAATAATTGGGGGAATGAGGTAGCAAAAGAACCGTGCTACATAGGAGTAACATTTCTATAACCTCCAGGAATTGAGATGATTTTAATCTGAAGTATATTCTGATAAATTAAAATGTGCATTTTAAACACAAGAGCAACCACTATAAAAATCTCAACAAAATGTAAAGAAAATCATTGAAGAAACTAAAAATTATATTGAAAAATTTTCATTTAATGCAAAATAAGTGGTAAGTGAGGACTAGAGGAACAAAAGTGACATGAGCCACATAAAAAACAAAAATTAAATAGCAGATGTAAATACAACTAGACTGAAAATATTAAAGTAAGTAGAATAAAGCAATTAAAAGGAAGACATTAAAAGAGTAAATAAGAAATAATATCAAATCTATACTATCTTTTGGAGATACAGTTTAGATTAAAAAGTACAATGAGATATGTACTAAAAGGGTAGAAAAGATAAATTATGTAAATATCAACCATAAGAAACCTGGAATGGGTAAAGCATAAAACTAAACAGCCAAAAATGTTCCTAGACATTAACAGGGATCCGTGGTAATGATAACGACAGATTTCTTAAGAAGGCAGTCTAAGCAGCTTGAGAGGCTCTTGTACGATCAAACTTGAATTTTTATGTTTTTATTTAGCTTTGGCTTGGATTTATATATTTATGCATTTATTTATTTTGTACTGTCTTTCTAGCTAAGCAGTTGAATACAGATAACCATGAAGCAAGGATGGAGCTTGCTTTGGTTCCAGGTACAAGGCTGGACGGTAGGCACTGGTTGTCCATTCATTTGCTCCTGCTTTTCAAGGTCCACACCAAAGTCTGAGAATACAATTGAGATTTCTTTTATAATATGCATGCATAACTTGGTTCTCTGTGTACATATTACTCCTAGTATCCTCTCTAATAAGTAATTTGAAGTGGTTGTTTAGATTTTCACATATGGAGCACCTCCATTTCTTCATCTATATCCATTTACCTTAATCCCTTAATCTCTTGTCAATATGATTGACAATTTTGAATTTATCTATTTAAAGATTCTTTGTTATACGCATGCTTGTGAAGGAAGAGGCTTGTAGCTGCAGAAATGCTAGATAGAGTAAACAATATTTGAGGAAGCAGAACAAGAAAATTTGTAATCTTATTTGAAGTCTTGTTAAATTGCTTGCTCTCTTGTTTTGGTTGGCTAAATCAGTTAAAGTCAGAGAATCATTAGAATTTAATGTTTATATTAACTATAAACCATATGAGTTTATTAATCAGTCATTAAAACAGTTACTTGAGTTTAGAGGATCTAATTATAGACACATACTGAATATTAATTTTGTATATAAAATTGAGTCATGTGTATTTATTTCTTCTCTGAAAGAATGACATATTAATTAAATTGAAAAGAAAAGGCATACTTAAAATAGAATCAATGATTTTTCTAGAAACAATGTACTATTCAAAAACAAACCTATTTAGTTTATACCTGGTATATAATTTGTACATAATATTAATTTACTTGAGAATAAAAAAATAGAAAAATATATGGAATTATAGTTATTAAATCCAGTTCTACTGTTAATAATCAATTGCTTTAGAATTCACTAAAGACTATAGAAAACTCCAGAGATTTTTCTAAGTTAGGGATTGTCACCCAGAAGCGATTTTGCTTCCAAGGGAATATTTGGCACTATCTGAAGACATATTTTGTTTTTATAAATCAGAGTGCATGGTGTACTAATAGCATAAAGTTGACAGTCTAAGAAGGCTGATAAGCATCCTACAATTAACAGAGTGGTTCCCAACAAAAAATTGACTGGCACAAAATGTCAATGATACCAACATTGAAGAACTCTGTTCTCTATTGTGTGACATGGCCCAAAACATAAGAAGTCATTCTCTCTGATTTAAATACTATAGCTTCTGCTCAAATTTTCTGCTAATTTAAAATTATCTAAAGATAAATTAATTTAATTTTAAAAAGTTAAGATTATATATATGTATACATATGTGTGTGTGTGTATGAGTGTATGTGTGTGTGTGTGTATGAGTGTATGTGTGTGTGTGTATGAGTGTATGTGTGTGTGTGTGTATATATATGTATATATTTTATGTATTTACATATTTGTTTGTTATACTGATACTGCAAAAAGAACCCAGCAACGCTTAACCACTGAACCTCACCCTCAGTCCTTTTTAATTTTTTACTTTGAAACAGTGTCTTACTAAGTGTCTTAGAGCCTGGCTAAGTTGCTAAGGCTTGCTTTGAACTTGTGATCCTCTTGCCTCAGCCTCCTGAGCCACTGGGATTATAAGCATGCACCACCATGCCCAGCAGGATGAAAGATACTTTGAAACAAGTGTTTAATATTATGAGAATAAACTTATTTTTTCTGAATAAAGTAAGTCTAAATGAGCTTTTTATTTTGTAATCAGTCTAATAATGTGTGCAGAAAATAAATCATCTTAAAGAAGAAAAATTAGATGTTAGGACAGTTTACAATGCCATTATAATAACTACATCTGTACAATGACTGTATTTAGAGGACTGCTGCATTGAGCTCCAGGGGATTGGAACAAAGGGCATCTAGAGAATGACCAAGCATGAAAACCATATGGCCTAAAATAGAGGAAAGTGATTCTGGCATTAATGTTATAAACATGGACTTGCATAGGAATTTTCCTTTTATATTATGTCCTTCACTCTATCTAAGTTGAAGTAAAGTCTTAATAATGAAGCCATTGTGTACTGTCCCAAATAATTATCACCTGAACTTGTTTTCCAGATTTATTTCAAAGCATCTACCTATGCAATGGCCCCATTATTTGCTTCCCTGGTGCACATGTATTTAATATGTTTGCTACGCAGCTGTAGGAAATTATTTGGATAAGTGACTTTCTTACAATGTAACATGATTGCCATAGAAAAAGGGCCATATCTTGTTCTTTTTATTAATTTGAAATCCAGTATGTTCCCTAGCATAGGTATGTGCTCATACCTGTGCTCATGTATGTATGTGCCCTAATCCTCTGGAAAGGTTGGAAGCATTGAAGGAGGAAGGGAGGGAAGAAGGGGAAAGAAAGGAAAGAAGGGAGGAAGGAAAGAAAAATGTCAACTTTATCCTTATAAAATTAAATATTTCTTAACCTTCCTGTATCAGTTAGTATGGAAGGAAAAAAGAGATAAATTTTAATTTAAAATCATCCCAATAGACAGCAGCGGGAATATGGTGTATTCTAGAATATATGAAGCTGCCATGACACTGGAAACATGGCTACTGGATGTACTGCCATTGTTAGCGGCATTTTTGTTGCCTTAAAAAAATAACACAGAGGCCACTATTTTCATCCACAGCCAGAGCAGTTTTCCTTTATTCCACTTCAAAACTTACACGAGGGCTTCCTACTCAGACCCTACTCAGAATATCAGAAAATGTTAGATGCCATGAAGGATTTGGGCCTGTGTGTAGAAATCCAAGAGGATCATATCATTTCTTGCAATCACATGTCATTGGTATTCCAGGAACTAAAAAAAATAGTGAACTTACTAATTACACTAAGAAAAAATTCATGATAATGTCAATATTATTTGATATGCATGTACTTCTTAAACAATTTTTCTTTTCTACAGAAATTTCATATTGATGTCAGTGATGAAAATCTACCAGGGTTGAGTCCCATTTCCCCAGATGTTTAAGACTCAACACCCAGGCAAACATAAAATATAAGTTTTATTTAAAGGATAGAACAGAGATAGACTTCTGCAAAGAGAAGGGGCCCCACAGCTGGGTGTTTGAGGAAGTCAAGGTGTCCCAATCACTCTATTCTTTTATATTTCCTTTGTTCTCATGCCTCCTGCCTCATTCTACCTACATGACTAGTGACCCAAAAGGTGGAGTGATCCAAGGGTGGGAAAGGAGATGCCCAGGCAGAAAGGGAGCAGCCTAAGGGACTACTCATTAACAACTCCTATAACTCCCTGCAGGGAGGAACAATGCCCTAGAGGCAGGTATACTTGGCAACAGATTGCAGGAGGGGGAGGGGCTCTGGAGATATTAGCATTTCATTACCTCCTAAATCAGCCCCCATCTTTCTGACCCAATCATTTTTTACCTGCACTGATTGTCTTTTTGTCCCCTGGCTTCAATCAACCCTCTGAAAACACAAACATTACTGCTATAGGGGAAAATGGACAAGGACAACTCTGACTGCTTTGAGCTGAGAGGGAGTGACAGGGATAAGCAGTTTGGGTTTCCCTTTCAGGAAGGTCTTGGGTGAAGGGTTCATGGCAAAAGTCTGGTTCAGAAAGAAGAGGTTGTAAAGTCATCTGAGAGGTGGGTCCTTCTATAAGAGAAACAAAAAGACCTGAGTACTTGAATAAGATTGGAAAAAAATAAATATTATAGCATCTGGAACATGTCAAGGAATATCTTGAAGATTATAGAAACTATCAATCTCTCACCAGGAGGTTCAAGAGCTAAGGAGTTGTTCTCATCACAAGGCCAGTGAGGATGTGGCCTCTATGTAGGAATGAAAACCTTTAACATTGCCAGAGTTATCAGGAATGTAAGCCCAACACTTAGTTTTTATGTCATAGATGCCCTTATAAGATGTGGTAAGATATCTAATGTCAGCTGATTTTTACAAAATACCTTTTTATTGGCATAACCTTTGTGTTTAGTGGAGATTCCCTTATTTCTGTTACTGAGGGCTAGATAATCATACTAGCAGACACAGATCAAGCCTACATACACAGGTTAGGAAGATTTTCAGGCCTTCAATTGACTATTGACTAAAAAACCTTCTGACTCGGGTAGTCTCTTTTGATAGTTTTCAGTCACACCTAAGAATCCCTCTTTTATAACCTCCAGTCTCATTCTTGGTGGGGTTAACACAAGTGCACATCTTAAGTTACATTAAAATAACTACTCTTTATCCTTTGAAATATCCAGGAATGGCTGTGCTTTGATTATAGCTGTTTTTGTTAGGTGTGTAAGACCAAACTGGTCAAATTGACGTTGTTCCTATCTATGGTTAAGAGTCAGCTGAGTTTCCTCAGGCTGTCACTCTTTGGAACTGAAGAACAGCCTCTTAGCTCCTTTAGTGCCATCTGCCAGGATGGGTCAGGGTCTCCTTGACCATGTGGCTTCCCTTGGAAGCATCAGGGATGTCTCCTTTCTCCGCTGACCCTCCTCTTTGCAGCGTTGATTGATTTTCTGTTCTCCAGGGTCTCAGATTTCCCCTCATTGGGAGGTCATGTGGCCCAGAGTGGCAAAGCCCTCAGAAGTTCACTTTTTCCCTGGGTTCAAGTTGACTCAGAGGGCAAGAGCCAAATATTGGCTGTTTTCTTTCTTTGTCTTTTACTTCCTTAACTTTAGTCTTCAAGTTTTGTTCTTAATCATCAAGCAACCCAATTTCACCAGTCTTAAAGAAGAGTACTGGGTTTTACCTTTAATGTTTATAACTTCACAATTAATTACCCACCCCTTCTATTTAATTGGAATCAGTATCAGTACTGGATGTCAGACTTACATACTGTCTATCTTGTGCATGATGGTCTATTATCTCAAATTAACTCAGGTTGTTATATTGAAAGTTATACTTTTGTAAGACACTAACAGATGATAATTAAAGATGTATAAGGAAAATAAAACATGAAATTAACAAAAGTAAGCATATTGAGTTTGTATAATAGCTCTGAACTAATAAACATAATTTTTACAATCCTAAATTTTTACTTTAAACCTTAGTTTGAAGAACATCTGCTTGGTAAAATGCTCTTCTAAACCTTATACTTCAAAGACTTGTATACTTGGAAGATATGAATATATTTTGTATACAAAGAAGCAAGTAATAGTATCATAATTACACTGGTGTTCTTATATTAACCAAGTTTAGTTTTTAAAGAAAAATTTAGACTCAGTAACATAATGTAAAACCTAAAATAATAGTTGTTGTTTACCAGAGTTGTACAAACCCTAATTCCTTTAAGACTAGTTCCTTTAAAGAATAAAACTTAATAGACACAGAAATTATCTTGATAGATAAGAGCAGATTAATGTTGTAAGAAATCTTTGTTACTTTAACCCACAGTGGATTAAACTTTGGTTTGTATCAGTACATTAATATTTGATCTTTGGAAAAAGCCTAACCTAATTTTACTTGATTGTCTTACTTATTTATAACCAACTTAGTTACATGCAAACTTTTTGAAAATTTCCCTCCACAAACCTTCTATAACTTACTTAGACATTGTACAACTTTTTACTTTACCACACAAGGACTTTCTCATCTAGAAACATTTTACTTTCTATATTCCATATTACAATATATTTCCATACCTAGAACCTTCTTATATCACTTTTATGGTTGTTGATACCTTTTTTAAATTCACATTCTGAAACAATTTTTATAAAACTTCTGAATTTAGACAAATTAATCCACTTGAATAAGATGAAATACTTTAATGTTTTTATGGTACTTTAATTGAAATCTAACTGATACCTTTTGTATTTGAATATAAATTAAACATGATAGAATCTTAACTCTTAGTAACCTTCCTTTGGTGAAGATGCTGACCCAAAGCAATCTTAAATATTTTCCCATTTACCAATTTTTAAAAACACACATAATATATAAATATATTACCTTATGGAATTTAAGAAGAGCACTTGATTTTTATATTTAGAAGTTGATGTTTTAGCACTTTAACTTTGTAAATTAATCAGGTGTCTCCTTAACACATTTATGATTAATCCCATTTATGTTAAATCTAATTTACTCACTTCTAATTGTAAAAATCAAGATATCAGACAAATGCAGATAAGAGTACTAGCCATTTCTTCCTTGAAGAAAAATCCTAAAAGCAATGGATATTACATTTTAGACATTTTATAGAAACCAACACTCTATTAATTGCCTGATCACCTAGAAAAAATTTGTGAGTTAGTAATTTTAAAGACATCTTTTATGTCATCTGTTTACCTAATTTAAATTGAAGTTTTTAAGTCAAGTGAACTAAAGGATATTTGGATGATTTTCTCAATTAAATTTTAATTTATGAGTGCTCATTTATCTATATGCTAATTTCAATACCATATATATGATATATGGACACATATATATAGACACAACCACACAATACACAGGTGTGCACACATAGACAAAACAGACAGGAAACAGAGATCTTGTAGTTATTTGTAGGCATGTTTCCATAAGTAGGCGTAAACGCTACAGATATTTATTAGAGTCTGTTTTAAAATTCATCCCAACATAACCACTTGTCATAATTAGAATTTTGTGAAAGGAAATTTTCCCAATGTATTTGAGAGCTAAACCTTGAAAATTGACCCCTGGAAAAAAGTGTAAAGACCTGAATAGTTGGATAAAATAAGACTGATTAGAAAAATATATTGATGTAGGCGTCCAGGATCAACTGTGTATTGACCATAAAATCATGACCTCAAAAATATAAAATTTAAAAAACAAGAGTATTAGAAAAAAATGACATGACCATAATTAGTTAACAAACATGCAGAACATCTTTATCAGATTAGAGTTTACTTTGGGTTCAGGTTAGAGTGAAAGAATGAGAGAGGCCTGATATCCTTAGGTAAAGATTCTCAAGGTAAAGAAGACTTGACCATTCCATTTTTCCCTCCCTGTGCTTAGGAAGGAACTTGTTAAGAAGTAAAGTGGAAAGTGGCTTGGATTTAAAAGTGATACTTTTTTTTCTTCAGTCCCAAATCAGTTCTCTGCAAGCCCTTTGGGCCTCCTCAGTTTACATCTCAGTGCAAGCCTTGGCTCTATAAATAGAGATCTGGCAGAAGCTAAGTAGGGGAAGCTGCTGTTTTGAGCAACACCTCATGCTTAGGGCATTTTAACCATTTTTCCTTTTGTAAGATCAGTCTCTTAAGGTGTGGTCCTGTAATTTATGTTTCCTCCAGAGACCAGTTTTATTCCCTGGTTGGTAATCAGGTCAGTTGGATGTATTTGTTTGTGGATCAAACTTATTCCATTTTCCCAGTATGCAGGCTAGTGGTGAACCTGGCATAACTGTTGAGAATGAAGCTTCCCTGTGAACAACATGAACATGAACTGAGTGTAGAGAAAAGGATCCATCAGTGTTTGAAAAAAGGAACTGTCTCTTTGGCTAGGGGACATCTCCCCATAAGGCTCAGCATAGCACACCTTCTCTGAGCTTCTGATGGTCCAGCACACCATCTCTCACCACGTGGTTCTGCCAATTCCAGTGCTGGCTCATTGGCATAATGCTAGAATTGACATTCACAATGTGCCATAGATCCAAGAGAATCCAGTCTTAGGGGCTTGACTGACCTTCCCCTGCCACTATCGACTTCCAAATGTGGTTAAAAAAAAAAAAAAACTATGCTGGGTCATATTTCTCTGCTCTGTGGGCTAAAGGAACCTCCGGAGGTAAGGAGGACATCTAATGGTGGTTAGACATTTAACACCCTTTCCCAGAGGGGTTTACCAGAAGATGTGAATTGCAAATACCCCCGTTTTATAGCCAAAGAAACTTGCTGGGCACACAGGAGTATAGAAAAAAAGGAAATTCAGACAGGCTTGTAAAGGCTGTGAGCAAAGAGAACCAAGGCATTTCCCTAGGAACGATTCCATGTCCCTGGAGTTTGAACAGCTAGAATCTGATCTGTGAGAGGACATGAGTGTTCAGGAGGAGTGAGTGATCAGGAGGATCAAGTGCAGAAGAGTGCAGCAAAGATCATTCCGAGGTGCCCTGGGGTTTTCACCAGTGCCACATACACAGCTGGTCATCACAGGATGCCCCATAAGGGCAGTTGGGGGGCAGTACAAGGGAGCAAACTTCAGGGTTCATCAGGGAGTGGTCCCGGGCAGAACCTCACAGCTGTTCCTACACTTTGTCTGCCTCCATGCATCCAAAAGCAGACCTGGATCAGAGACACTGTGTATTCAATGCCAAATGTGCTCCAAGCCTGGACAGGATAGAGAAACAACCAACATGCCTGACCTGTAGGGCAGGTGATTCAGAACCGCCAAGGCTACAGATCCTCTCACCTGTGTCTTGCAGAATGGCAGCTCTACTAATTGCATTTAATTAGCTGACAGTGCCCATTATTAATCTCCAGAAAGAAAGAGAAAGATGCATCTCAGAAAGATATGGGGGCTTGTGAAGGAGCTTACCTCAGTGACAATCTTGGTGGAAACTCCAAATATAAGACCAGTGATGAGATTTAATCAGGGCTGTTTCTGTTTTCCCCAGATGTTGAAGATTAAACACTGAGACAAGTGAAGAAAGCAAATTTTATTTAAAGGATAGAACTGAGATAGACTTCAAAGAGAAGGGGCCCCAGAAATGGGTGTCCAAGGAAGTGGGGGTGTCCTATTAGATGTAGAAAATGAAAAACCCCAAGATAGTGTGGCCTGGGATAAGGGATTGAAAAAGAAAGCCATATGTTGATAGCTTTCATCCCTTTCAAGATAAATCCTTTTCAGATGCTGGCCACTAGTGGGGAAAAAGTGTTTCATCAACCCTAGAATGATAATCTCTAGGAAACACTAAGCTCTTCCAAGATAAATCCTCTCCTGGTGCTGGCCAGAAACCCCCAATCCCCAAACCCAAATTCCTGAGTGCCAAAACTGACAGTTCACTAAATTATCTCTCAGTATAACCTATACAAGCCCAGACTCCTCTGGCTAATGACTCATTTTCCACCAGGAGAGTGGGTCCATTGGAGGTATAATCCTGTTCCTGAATGAAAAGCTGAGATGACCCATGAAGTTTGCATCCTACCTAGTCCTTTTGTGCTGACACTGGCCCTTGTATACATTTTAGATTTCCTTTGTTCCCATGCCTGCTCCCCTCATCCTGCCTACATCACTAGTGACACAAATTGTGGGCCAAAAGTGGAGTGATTCAAGGGTAGGAAAGGAGATGCCCAGGGATACAGGCAGGAAGGGAGCAGCCTAAGGGACTACTCATTAACAACTCCTATAACTCCCTGCAGGGAGGAACAATGCCCTGGAGGCAGGTATCCTTGGCAACAGATTGCAGGAGGGGGAGGGGCTCTGGAGATATTAGCATTTCATTACCTCCTAAATCAGCCCCCATCTTTCTGACCCAATCATTTCTTACCTACACTGACTGTCTTTTTGTCTCCCGGCCTCAACATCATAAAAATAATAAATTTTAAACTTTTAAAAAAAATTTTTCCCTCCTATCCAGAAAATTCAAATAGAAAGTTCATTCAGTGTTCTCATAAAACATGCATTCTTCTTTGAGATAGACTAAAGTATTTAACAATCAATGAGCAATCCTTTTTTCTTCATTAAATTACAATAAAAATTCCATATGGTAGAAGACATCATAGTGACATACCACATTTACTTTTTTTTTCCCCTATGATTTCCTTGGTAACCAATGCTCCCTAGTAGGTGAATGTGAATGGAAGAGATGTGAGCATTCACACAATTTGTCCCAAGGTCACTTTTGCCTTAAAGAGTATCAAAACTTCTGAAAATGATAATTCTCTATTATAATTGTAGAATAAGATCAAAGTCAACAATAGCATTTCTTCACATTTTTATAGTAATTTAAACCTTACTTTAAATGAAATGTTATGGATGTCAATGAAAACTGTCTTTTAGAATAAATTTCCTGTAAGTTGTTCCATTGTATGATAGGAGTCACAATCACTGAATTGTCTTCATGTTTATCTTTACAATTCCTCTAGGTAAATAATTTAGGAAGAAAAAAAAGTGCCTACGATTTGGAAAGTGCCTCAAAATGTCATACTGCATCTGAAGACTTCTGATATGGACCATATTTACAAATGTCTTAGACCATTTTTGTTTTCAGTAAGTCCAAGAAATTTGGGGAAAATGAATTATAGGTTTATATATAACAGATATGTTTTTCTTAATATGTCTGTTTTATAAAATGTGTGACTGTTAAACAATCATAAAATTATGTTTAACTACAATGAAAATAAAATTCAGAGCAAATTATTCATGAACATGTGTTTGTATTTGTATTCTAATATTTTGTAAAAGAAATGTCAGAAATCTTAATATCATATTCAGCAAAATCATCAATTTCATGGTAGGATATAACCACATTTTTTTTTTTTTACATTTATTGTGTGTATTTTATGGGTGTGCATTCCTCTTTGAAAATCATAATATATACTCTTTACTTATTGTTTTCATTCAGTAGGAAATAATGTTTTAAAAAGTGTATGTTCCTCAAAGAAAAATATTTTCCTTCCAAGGGAATTTTTAAGTAGCAGTAAACCATATCAGCAAGAACCTATTCAGAAGATAAAGCAAACTCTAATTGTATCTGCATCTCTGTGTCTGGGTTTTTGCCAACACTATAAAAAGGCATTCTGCATTTGTGAGTATAATCAGCCTAGAGTACCAGGAATTCCTGGTACAGCCCTTGAGAGCAGGCCTCAATGAAGACTGATACAAATTAGTATATGAATATTACACCTCTATTTCTTCTTCTGTGAGAATTCTGTAGCAAACGTTCTTTTAAATTCCTTCTCAGTTTCCCTACAAAACAAAAATCAATCACTTAGAATCATAAGTGGATTAAAATTAAACATTGTTCCTTAACTGACTGTTTTTCTTCCTTTATCAATTCCTCACTCTTCAGCTCATGTTCCTTGTATATGCCAAAGGATTTTATTATATAAGGCTGAAAAATTCATCAGGCTGATAACAAAGATGAAAATAGTGATGATGGCGATAGTTTCTAACATGCTATAATTTCAAAATGACCAAGAATCTCAAATATTGTGCATTATAATAATATGGTGGAAAACTCTATAAAAGCTTATTGCTTGATAGAGCAAAAATATGCAATACTTTTAGTACCTAAAAGATAAGCTTAAAGAAAAAAAGATACACTTACAATGGTAGATTTAAGATCTTAAAATACTTTGGGTGACTATTGTTTAACATGATCAATAAATTGAATAAAGAAAATTATCACATCGGTCACACTTCGGAGTATGGTGTGAATGTCATAAGGCCTGTTTGATTGTATGTTAACAAGACTTTCTTCTCTGGCAACTGGAATATTAGCCTGAAAAAAATGCTTCTAGTACTTGATTATGACAACAATAGAGGATAAAGTATAATTTGCATCACAGGTAAAGTGTCGGGGGTCAATAGCACATGTGTAGGGATGGATTTTGAGGGAGCCAGAAGAGGGAGAGTGCAAGGGTAGATAAGGAGAATTTCCTGATGAAGTATGCTCTTCTGAGGTTCTGGATTTTGCAAACTGCCAAGGCCACCAAGAGCCAGTCCCAACACACAGCTGGAATTGCTAGTTGGAGCATGAACAAATAAATGACTTAAAATTAATTATTAGAAATGATAAAATTAATTTGGCAGGGTACTAAAAAAGGATCAAAGACTCAAGGAAGTAAGCATGTTATTTTGCATTTATTGCATAAGACCAGAGAAAAGAAAGCTAATCATGTTTCTCAGGAAGCACTAAATACATTCTCTTAAATAAAATTTGAAACAATAGCTGTGAATATCAATGAGAAACCAGAGTTGATAGAATAGGGTTTTGTTTTGTTTTGTTTTTGGTACCAGGGATTGAACTCAGGAAGCTTAGCTTAGCCACTTAAACATACATCAGCCCTTTCTAATTTTTTTTTTAATTTTTTTTTTTTTTTTTTTTTTTTTTTTTTTTTTTTTTTTAGAAACAGGGTATTACTAAGTTGTTTAGGTCCTCACTAAATTACTGAGGCTGACTTTGAACTTTTGATCCTCCTGCCTCACCTCCTGAGTTACTGGGATTACAGGTATGTGTCACAGTGCTTGGCTTAGTTATGAATTTTTATAAATTCATGGGAATTCTTACTACTGGCATGGGTCAAAAGGTCAAATTTTTCTTTCAGAAATAAGTTGAGCAGGTTATTGTAAGCAAAATGGAAGTCAGAAAAAATACTTTTAGGGATTTGTAGTAATTACTAGTATACCATTGTATTCCTAGGAACAAAAAAGATGAGACACCTATAAGAATATTGATTAACCTATATAACCTAAAACCAATGTCAACCAGGGTTAAAAAGCAAAAATCATAGCATTTTAGCCAGTTTCCAGATCTGATCCAGTTTTAGACCTTGAACTTATCAAATTAAGTGGAGCCTAGGTCACCTTGAAAATGGACCCTATAACACCCCAGAAATGGAAGAGAGCAGCAATTTCTCCATTTTTTCTTAAGGGACTCTGGTCATTTACCAGAGAATTATTGACTGGACAAAGGGGGATTCCCAATTATTTTCATGACTTTTGGATACACTGTTTGATTTCACACTAATATCATAGCAAAGGGGCCACAGAAAAAGAATAGCCATGGTTGTAGGAAAGGAGGTGATTCATGGGCCCAAGAGAGTTGAGTACATTCTCAAGGAGGTGGATCTAGCTATTGATGATACTGGAAAACCAGCCTAAAGGAAACATAGAGATACTGACCCATACACTGTGGATGCCAACCTTTCAGGAAGCCACGGGTTGACTGTGACATAGCCATTCCACCATGGAGGCTGTTGTGATACCTATTTACTGTGGTTGGTAACACACATCTGTTTTTCTTGCTTGTAATGCCTCGGTCAGGGCATTACCTGAGGATTTTGTGAAATGTTTGCTTTATTATCTTGGGCTTCCTACCATGAATCACCATGGAGGAGAGGACCTATTTTATAGGGAAGGAATTGTGACAATGGACACCAGGCAACGTGAATCACTGGCTTCACCATAAAATCCTTTTGCTCAGAAGCTGTTAGAAGGACAGCTTTTGGAATGTCCTCTTGTTACATATATGATTGTCTGTGTCCTCCAAAAATTCATACATAGAAGTCCTATCCCTCACATGATCATATTTTTAAGTGGGACATTTGGGATTTATTAGGTTTAGATGAGGTCATGAAACTAGGACTGCTGTAATGAATTGAAATCCCTATAACAGGAGGAGAGAAAACTACAACTCTCTTCCTCTCTCTCTCTCCACCATGTGAGCATGAGAAGTTAGTTACCTGAGTCTAAGAAGAAGATTGTCCATTGGGAACAGAATTATCACTTCAATCTTGAACTTCTCATCCTTGAGAACTATGAGAAATAAGTATTTTTTGTATAAGCCACTCAGACTACGGAATCTGTCATAGAAACCCGAGATGATTTATTTATATTTCAGTGTATACAGGTTAAGGCCAATCCCCTATTGTATTTGTGTACTATTCTACAAAGTAGAAGGTATGGTACACAGTTCAGATGTGCTGTATATCCACAACAGTAAAATTACTTATGTCTGGGAACCAAGAAGTAGAAGATGCTCTGTCTTGTCTAACCATTAATCCCTGTGACTCGCCTGAAGAATGAGTTCTTGCTTTTTAAGTCATATTTCTATTTCTAAAATAAAATATTTGAGATAATCATTTTGGAAATGTTTATTTTGGCTCAGAGTCTTGAAGGTTTCAGTCCATGATTAAGTTTACCCATGGGTTTTTGTCCTATAGCAAAGCAGCACATCATAGTGGGAACCTGTGGTGAATCTAAACCTCTCAACTGTTTCCTAGGTAGCAATTGAGTGAGGCGGGTACCAGGGTCCCAAAATACCTCTGAGAGTATTCTCCCAATGACCCCAACCCAATTATGTTCCATCTTATAACGGTTCCATCACCTCCCAAAAGCACCTCCTGGAGGATTGAGCCTTTAACACATGAGTCTTTGAGAGACATTTAAGACCCAAACTATAGAATTCTGACACCTCAAATTTAATTATAACTGCTGTACAAGTGCTATTTCAGTGGCAATGTATTTCTGTAATGGGAGCAGTGAACATTCTATGCAATCTAAAATTATGCTTGCTACCTAGGAATATTGAGGTTCTCCTAACAACAGATCAGTGGGTAAAGGAAGGAATTACTCTATGAGATAGATAGCTGACTTGATTATTATGAAAACATAAGGAAATATTATTAATTAATAGCAATATTGAAGAAAAATCTGGAAAGGAAAGGATTCATGAGGGAAGTGAGTTGTACTTTGTTATCAGCATATAACTATGAATCAGAAATGACAGACAAGTATGCAGTGACTCTGATGAAGGTCTGAGTTTCCCAGTGGAGTACAGGAGCTGGCTCAGACCAGCTTAGAAAGGGCAATTGTCAAAGTCAGTAATATTTTAAAAAATCCAATTATATAAACTGGCAAATAAGTTCTATAAAGATCAAAGGTAATAAATACCTAAAATGCATAGCATCCTAATTATTTTTCTACATTTTAGGTTTTTCTACTTTTTATATTCTGTGCTTCTGATTTTATTTATGATTTACTTATTCAAACATGGTATATAAGGGTAAGCTACTGTATGTTTCTTTCCAACTCAATCCCAAAAGCATAGTTTGAAGTTGGTCACTGTTGGAGTATTTATATCATCAGAATTTACAAATGTTCCAAGCTTGATTCATTGCTTTATTGATTGTCTAAAACACAGGTCAGCAATCTATAACTCATATGCCAAATCAGGCTTATGGTCTGATATGTTTTTTCTTCTAAAGATCATGTGATGAGAGTGATGTTTACCTTTAAAGGGATTGTTAAAAATAAACCTAAAAAAGAAAGAAAATTGAAAATGAGGAAGCATACATAATAGAAATGTAAGTGGCTCACAAAAACTTAAAATATAAAAAGAATTTTCTGTCCAGATTTTAAAAAGTATGAATAAAATGTTATGCATACAGATTGTATTTCAACACGTTAGGTTTATAATTCTTACATGTTAATTAGTACAAACAATAGAGAAAATGTATCTTCAGGATTCAAAAACTATTTTCTGACCCAGCAAAGGAGTCACTCATGTCAAAGACAAATGAGTGAGACTGTGACATATAACCTTTCATTTTCATCTTATCTGTTAGCATACTATAAGAAAACACATGAATTAAGACTCCAGTTGGAAATTCACTGGAGGAGTCAGTAAGACAATTATCAAGACCTACCAGAAATACCCACTGGCAAGCAACTGAAACCAGGAAAAGTGCTATACGAAGGTAAAGGGAATCTAAAATAGTGGTAGAAGAAGACATAATGAAGATTAATTGGAGCATCAGGACTGATTGCCTCAGAGTGGTCAATGGATTACCCATCAATCCTCCTATTAGAAGTATGGTTCTTAGGCATTGTAACTGGTTATTATCTTAAAGAAGTAATAACAAGATGAATGTAGGATGTAGCACAAATAGATCTGAGTCATGAGAAGTGTGGACTCTACCAGAGACTCATAATGCCACCCAAACCCCTCATAAATGCCAATGTGCTTCAGCAGTTTTATAAACACCGGTAACTTCTCTGTGTCCAAAAACTTTCTTTAAACACAAAAGATGACCCTCAGCACACGGGAGTCTTTAAGTGCCTGCAGATGAACAGTCTGGGTACCATTTCACTCCTAAATGCAATGGGTGGAAGTACAAAACTCAGCTCCCTCTTCTATCCACTGGGATAATTCAGACTTGTGTAATTTACAACATTTCCTAGTTTCCACATAGGTTTAAACTCTGGTCACCCGGAGATTATTGGTTAAATATGGCATCCTTTCATGACTGTTATTCTTCCTCAATTTAAATCCCCAGCCCCTTCTCAATGTTCTTTGCACCTCCCCTCAAACATCGTGCACTGGAATTCTGATCTTCGACTCTGCTTCCCCAATAAACCAAACTAAGGCAACTGGCAGCAACTCAGAAATCTTCCTAAGTATTAATGCCATCTTCAGCGTTTTTTTTTTTTTTTTTTTTTTTCGCAGTGCTATAAGCTTCTGAAGAGGAGAAAAACATTTCTCTGGGCCCTTTAATGGTGTTTATAATGGTTGATCTTGGTTGCAAATTGAACTGAAATTGAGAAATGTCTAGAGAAATGCTCAAACTTACACGTGGGTGTCTGTAAGGGTGTTTCCAGAGATGTCCAGCGCATAGGTTGCTAAATGGAAGGAAACCCTCCCTGAATATGGTGGCCACCACCCAATAGCCTGGGAGCCCACATGGAACAAAACTCAGAGGAAGGGGAAAGCTTGATTCCTCACATGTACTGCTAGGTTTCTTTTTTTTTTTTTTTTTTTTTGGTGGTGCTGGGGATTGAACCCAGGGCCTTGTGCTTGCAAGGCAAGCACTCTACCAACTGAGCTAACTCCCCAGTCCATACTGCTAGTTCTTGAGTGGGTAGGGGTTTTGCTACCACCATTGTCCACAGACATCAGGCTTCAGATTCTTCATTCTCTGAATAGAGACTTTTCAGGGGACATACAGGCCCTCAGCCTGTGCTGTAGCTGCATCATTTTCCCCTCTTGCTCTGAGGATTCCACCTTCTTGGACTGAAGAGCTGTGAGTTTTCTTAGCCCTCCAGGCTTCAGATGGTTACTCTGGGACTATTTGGAGTCAGACTATATAAGCCAATCTAATAAATCCCCTTATGACTCTCTCTCTCTCTCTCTCTCTCTCTCTCTCTCTCTCTCTCTCTCTGTCCATCTATATATATATATTCTGTTGGTTTGGATTTTCTAGAGAGTCCTGGTTAGTATAGTGTTCTTTGATTTAAAAAGGCAAATGAAATCTGAAAGCATTTTATGTTTAATTGCATAGTATATATTACCTTGTTTTCTTTGGTCACTAGAAAAACCTCTGGTCAGTGGAGAAAACATAAAAAGTATTATAAATAAATCTAGGTCAGATTACCTGGTAGATACATTATTTTCCCAAGGATACTGTTTCTCTCTACCTCTCTCCCTCCCTCCCTTTGTACCTATCTGTCATTCTGAGTTGTAACTATCTTTGTGGAAAGCATTAAATATATACTGAAGGAACTGATAAAATGGTACGGATTTTTCTGAACCACAGAGAAGCACGAGAAATCTTCTCAGTCATCATATTCTTAAATGTACTCTGGTAAAACTAATACTTCCATAGCTATTTAAAAAGTAGAAAATTTAATATTATATGCAGAGACCACAAAACCTCTACTCCTTTCACCTCAACCCTTCCTTCTTGTATTCACAATGCGGATGTGAAAATTCTAGGTTAATAAACATTTATGTTTTCTTAAATATTACTTTACTTCATACTCCTCTTATTTTATCAAGGATTATGAAGGAGTATGTGTGTGCATGAGTAAAAACATATAGTGAGTTACATGAACCCTGGAGAACACTATACTTGGTGCACAGACATGAGGAGTCAGGATTCCCAATGGCATAATATAGTATCTCAGATCACATTCTTCTGCCCATTGTATTTATTTCATATAACTCATCCAGTATGACAAATTATATATAGAGTTTGAAAACTTGCCTATAATGAACATAGACCCTACATTGATGAATGAAGTACTCATTTGTTTCTAATGTGTTCAGTATCTCAAACACTAGATATAGTCAGCTAATTAATTGGTGTTTTCTAAACAAGTTCAAAATTTTATTTAAAAGAAACAATGTAAAAGACAGTTTAAATATTTAATAAAGGTAGATTATGTATATAAAGGAGGGTTTTATTTATTTTCCCTGTGTTATTTCTTTGCCATGAAAAATTTGAAATTTTAGAGGAAAACCAACTTGTATAGATTTATGAGTACAAGCCACCATAATAAATTCAATGCTAAGCATCATTCTATACAATGAAAGTGTAAGTTTCAAAGAAAACAAATATCAGTATAGACTTGACTATAAATTCCTTAAATTATTATTGCATTAATAAAAACTACATTAATTATGTTCTATTAGTAGTAACCAATTTCTTTAAGTCTACCCATTCTTTCTTCCCATAGCATGATTTGAAGTATAATTTCCATTGATCCAAAGAGAACTTTCTTCAAAGGCATAGTAATCTTCATGTTAATGTAGCTTAGAATTTCAAGGGCATACCTGATATAACTGTGTGTTGTCATAAATATTTCTGACATTTATTCATTGTACTTTCTTTAAAAGCAAGTTAATATTTCAAAAAATAAATTAATAGTAACATCATTTCTCAGCTCAATTATAAAATATGCTAATGTGTCAGACATTTTTAATGCATCAGGATTGGCTAGGGAATGCTGTATCATAAGTAAAAAGAATCTTAAAAAGCAGTATTCCATGGTGAATAATTTAGCCATATGGTCATTTGGCTTTGATTTAATTCAGTGATGGGTGTTAGAAATTTTATGGTGTAACTAAACTAGATCTACTACTTCTAAGGACATTTTGCAGAGAAGAAGGTATAAATAGTATGAAAACTTCATGTATTATATTTTTTCCAAATTTTAACTTGCTCCTTTCAAACTCTCCAAGGAAACATATTTTCTTTGATATATTGGCAATGACTTATCCAATTCAGACTAAATCCAAGAACACTGAACCCTTAATGTGTAGGAATTATATTTTGGATGAACTTTGAGAAATCAGGAATTATCAGGGAAATTTCTCTCAATTAAATTTTCATCATTTCTAAGTATCAGAGAGAGAGGCAGAGAGACAGATACAGAAGTTTTTAAGTATAGAATTGTCCTGCCACTATATTTTTCCTACAGGTTCACTTTGACAAAAATCCAACGACAAGCACTTCAAATGTGTGTGTGTGTGTGTGTGTATGTGTGTGTATGCATGTGCATGCGTGTATTTCTAATATGAATATGTGTGTTTATCCATGCTTTCACATCAATATTTCTTTAGGGATTAGAAATTTTATTTTTCAATAAGTAAGAGTTAAATTCAGAAGAGAGCATTCACTGGATCTTGTTCCCTTTTAAATCAATGCATTTACTAATGGTCACTGTTAAGGGGACTCTGTGCTTGCTCTGTGTACCCCTGAGAAATGAAAGCAGGTCATGATAATGATGTTAGGAGCTGAAGTAACATGAGGAGGATTTGATAAAATTTAGGCTGAGATTTTTTTTATGAATTCTATTAACTTTTTGTGTTTAAAATGTAGTAAAAGTTGATGACATGTCTTTGTAAAGGATGTATTACTTTTTTTGAGCCTTCCCATCTTCATTTATAAAATATGGATAATAATTCCTACCTAACATTTTTCTTGATTTTGTGTGGAGTAATGATAATTGAAGATACCTTTACAAATATAAAGTTTTATTATTACTTCTATTTTTATATGTCTGTATTTATCACCCAGATCTCTCAGATGTGCAGAAGATGGTATGCAACAATAAGTTGAAGCAAGGAAAATAAATAAAAGAGATATGAAAGTGGAATTACCATTTAGAGAAGACATGAAATGCATTTTTTAAACTGACACTTCCAAATGAAAAACAATGGCACCAGAGAAGATTCAGTGTATGCCTGATGTCCCATGGGGGAGGAAGTAACGGGAAAATGCCGCTTGTGTTCTGCAATCTTGAACAGCCTTCTTAGCAACTTAAAAGTATCACAAGGCTGTGAACATGCTACTGATAAAACTGAAAGAAAATCATCAAATCCCGTTCTAAGAATGATCATTATAATTATGTTTAATTGCAGCAATATGATACTTTAAACTATCATTGCTAGTGGAGTCCTTTAAGCCAATGAACAGAGATCAATGGTAATTTTAGATAAAGGTTTGCCTTTCCTTTCTAGAAACTATGCAACAACCACTGTTTAGCACCTCTCCTGCCCTCCCATTAATCCACTTCACTACCCTCACTGTCAGGTGTTTCCCCTAATTGCCACCAATGTCACTCTATTCACAAGGTGACACATGCAATAGAAGCTTTTGCACCTAAATCATTATGAGCATTCTATCTCAATCAGAACACTACTGTCTGCCATCTAGTTATCTGATGGGTTGGTCCCTATTAAGAAGTTTTTGCTTCAATTAAATTTAGTGTAACGTATTTGAGTTTCAACAAGAGGAGAATGTGTTAGAATTGCCTATTAGAAAGAAAATTATACTTTGGTATTTCTTTTATATCTCTGTTTCATTCTATTTTTTTTTTTAATTGCACAGCATGTATTTTCCCCCTTATATCCTGTCCAGAATAAATTCGCTCCCTCCTCTGTTGTTCATGATTATGGAAGGCAATTAGTATTGAGGTTTTGAAAAGAAAGAGATAAAACAGTGCTTTATTAAGCATTACCCCTCTGAGATACAAGAGAGTCAGTATATTAGGGAGGCTATCCTGCAGTTCCTAGTGCAATATTCTTGTTGCCTTATTACCTTGGAGTAAAAACTTAGTTTAATTCTGACCATTCCACATTCTTCTTTTGTGATCCTGGGCAAGTTCAACTTCCCAAACATGTCTTTCAATGACTAAGTTAGTAATATAGTTTTCAATTGTTTATATCACATTATTTATTTATGTTCCCATTCATTCCTTCTTTCATTTATTGATTACTGTAATGTTTATTCTTCACTGTAAATTCCAGGAACAAAAGAATCTGCTTTATTAACTTCATATTCCTAGTGACTAATATTATACCCAGAATATTATACTCAATTAGCACATAAATTTTTGAGCAACTACTTAAAGATTCTGCATTTTGTATACAAAAAAGAGAACGATACATGCTAATAAGTAGGCAATCTGATAGTCCTCTTAAATAGGCATTTTTCTAAATTGGCATTATAAATTCCTGTACACAATGATCAAATCTTGCTATTGAAAACTAGAATCTCTATAAAAGATTTGAAAATAAGAGGGTTGACTTGATCAGAGTAATATTTGTAAAATACAACAAAGATTGAACACATTTGATAAATTTATGTTTACTATAAAGATTATATTTGTTATTTAATATAAAATTTTTATTTCTTTAAATTGTCTTAGCTCATCTGGGTAGTGATTATCTATTGTTTTCTTTTGTTGGAGGGGACTGTTTTTATTCCATTTCAATAATTTCCCATTTTTAAAAAATCAGAATTCTAGGTTAACATCTAATGAAATTATTTCATTGTTTTTGGCATGCATTGTTTCCAAAGAGAAAATTGATATTGTCATCATCTTTTTCTCCTCTTTATATAGTATAATTTTATTTTCTGTTTTTAAGTTTTTCTGTTTATCACTGATTTTGAGGACTCTGATCATGGTGTAATTTTCTTTGAGTTTCTGATACCCGAGGTACATTGAGTTCTTCAGTGTTTATAGTTTTCATCAAATTTGAAAGCAAACCTGATGATTAGTCTTTCATATATTTTATATCCCTTACATTTCCCAGGCACTTTTATCACATGTGTATTAGTTTATTTATTTATTTTTTTGGTAGTGGGTATTGAACCCAGGGGTACTTAACCCCTGAGTCACATCACCAGCCCTTTTTAATATTTTATTTAGAGACAGGGTCTCCCTGAGTTGTTAAGTGCCTCGCTAATCTGCTGAGGCTGGCTTTGAGCTCAAGATCCTTCTGCTGCCCGCTCCTGAGTTGCTGGGGTTCTGTAGTGTGCCATACTGTGTCTGGCATATTAGCTTTGTGAAGTTGTCTCATCACTCAGTGCTATGTCCAGAATTTTTATTTGCATTTGTATTTCTTTATGTTTGAGTATGCATGTACATATGTGTTTAATTTTAGATAGCTTGTATTGCTTCAAATTCAAGCTTACTATGATGTTTTTTTATCTGAAATGACTAATCTATTGCTAATTCCATTCAATGTATTCCTCAGTGTTGTTTTAGTGTCTGGATGTTATATTTGGGTTTTCTCTTTGTATCTTTTGTGTTTCTAAACAATATGTTCAGTCTTCATTTTTAAAAATATGAAATGGAATTATGATAGTTTGTCTTTACTAGCTAATTTTGAACCCTTCCTTCTTGGCCAGTATGTTTGATTATTTATAACATGGATTACATTTGTTCCGCTTTTTGCCTACATAGTACATTTTATCAGATGGCAGACATTGTGGATTTTACATCACTGAATGATAGTTTTGTATATGTAAATGTATTTTGGAATGTCTTATTTGGAAAGTGATCAAAGCTTGTGGTCCTGTTTTAGGCTTCTTAGAGGAAAAGCCCAGTACTTGGCATAAACTTAAAAATACTCCCCTCAGTATTCCACTTAATGTTTAATGAATTATTAGATTTTTTAGTGTCATTACCAAAAATACCCCAAAAAACAAAATCCAAACTACTCCCAGTTCTATGATAATCCCATAGTTTATTCTCTCTGAATTTTTTTTTATTGCTTTAGTGAACTCATTCAGGAGGTTTTCTTTCATGTATACATTGATGGAACTCTTATGAATACTGGAAGGGGAACCATTATTTGCTGTTCATTGTTTGAAGTATTATTTTGATTGTGGTTTTTTTTTCTTTTTTATCATCTCCTTTTTTTTTCAATACTCTTCTCAAGTTTTCTTTCCTTTCTTACCTGCAAATTCTAGTCACCTTGATATCCATGCCAGTTTTGTGTTCTCAAAAGAGTCTACACAGTTCTACCTCACTTACCCTTCCCTGAACTACAGGGAAGCATCTCTAAGGAAGAGAACTATAGAAAGAAAAAGTTTAAGTCCTTATTTTAACATTTCACAGTGTACTACTTTTTTAGGGCTAACTTCTGACTTAACACAAGATAATGTATTATCTCACAGTTCTGGAAGATAAGAGTCTGAGATCATGATATCCATGGGGCTGTGATCTCTTTATAAAACCTGTTAGAGAGATTCTTTCTTTGCTTCTTTTAGATTTTGGTAAGTTTGCTGTATTTGTCAAAAATATCCTTGACATTCCTTGATGTTTACATCCATTACTACAATCTCTGCCTCTACTGTCATATGGTTGTCTTTTTCCTCTTCATCACCATATCCTTCTTAAATGATCACCAGTCTTAGAATATCAGCTACCAGAGTGATTCATGCTCTGCTTTCACCACCTGCCAAACTCATGTTCCTGCTATGTGCAAAATATATTCACTCCATCCAATGTTCCCCAAATCCAAAACACATCCCATTATCAAACCTAAACTCAAAAACTCATCAAACTACAGTCAACTTAATAAATTTCCAATCTTGCTTAAACCATCTAAATTAGTTATCAATGAGACTCCTAGTATGATCCATCCTGTGATAAAAGTCATAGCCATCTATAAACATGTGAGATAAGGCAAGAAGTCATTGCCTTCAAAAATACAACTGTAGGACATGTATATAATAGACATTTCCATTCATACTGGAACAGATTGGGGAAAAATAGGGATCACAGTACTAATCAAGTCTTACATCTAAGGGAACACAATCCATTAGATTTCAATGCTTCAGGTTAATGTACTGTGTCTTGATTATCTATCCTCTGAGCTCAAAGAGACAGCCCTGTTCCTGGGAACCTTGGCTATAACTTCACCCCTCCATTCTTGGTGACCTCACTTTCTGGAAACAAGAAGTTGGCCCACCTTCAGGGTCTGTGCCAGTGGCCCTTAGATCTAGGGATTACCCTTGAAATCATTCTTCTTTTGTTTTATTTCATTTATGTTCCTTCATTACAGGTTCACACTGTCTCTGCTAATAGAAAATCCTCAAAATACTTGTTATCCTTTTGAGCAATTTATAATGCTCCTAGTCCTTATGGATCTTTCCTGAATAGATGTATCTCTATTCTCGATTTCTGCTCATATTGTTAACAGGATCCATGAATCACACCTCTAACCTCCTTTACAAATTTGTGTTAAGACACACCTTTACTATTCTCTTCAGAACATGCTTTCTAATTTTTCTACAAGAAGGCTTGGGTGATAAATTCCAAATATTGATGTTCTGGTTTGTTCAGGCTAAACTATTTTTCCCTCAATTTATTTATCTCCTCTCACATTTTGCTCTAAGCAGCAAGAAGAAATGATGTTGTTCTTTCTATGCTTGGAAATTTCGCAGCTAGATGTCCAGGTTTATCTGTTATAAGTTCTACTTCACTCCAACAGAAGGATACATTTTAATGAAATTCCATGCCATTTTATAACAAGGATCAAACATTTATTAATTTCACCAACAATATCCTCAAGCAATCTAGGATTTTACTATTACCTCAAAATTAACTACTCTATGAAACTAAGGTGGATAAACTGTAATAATCCAAAGGGAAACTAGGAATGGGCATGTTGTACATGGACTTGGGGATATATTTCAGAGCCTTGTAGGTGGTGTGGATGAGTTTGGATACTTTATGAAATGTAATGAGAAGCCAGGGAGTAGTTTTAATCAGAAATAACTGGTATGTGCTTTATGTTTTTAAAAGGTGTATTTTCATTGTCTACTTTTAAAAATGATGACTTCTTATTTTTCCATTTTCTCCCCTTATTGGGATTATTAACTACATACCTTTGTGCCGCTTGCCACCGACCAGTGGGACAAATGACACGTACACTTCAGAGGTTCATGAAGCAGCTTCCGCTTTATTCAGATAACACCCTCAATATATAAGCAATTTCATGCATATGCAATTGTAACCAGATATGTCCATCCAATCCTATTAAAGGTTAATCGATCACAAGCTCAAGCATACATGTAAGATATATCTGTCCACACTAGGCGGCTGAACTAATTATCATACAGCCAATGGTAAAAGCTTCCTGTTTTTCTCAAGGCGCATTCAGCATGCCCTTTGGCTCTCTGCCAGTCGCCATCTTTGGATGCATGTGGCGTAACCCTGGGCCCCGGTCTCACCCGCCACACCTTTGTTTTGTTGTTGTTTTTGCTGATGATAGTGTTGCTTATTGCTCTGGAGCATGCTGTTTAGGGTCTGTACGATGCATCTTAATATATCGCTATCTATATTCAAGATTTATTATACAACTCCACACACAGCACAATAAATTTATATAGTCCCAGTCCCCTGCTCCCAATCTTGTGCTTTTATGTTCATTATTATTTTGAAAATTTTCAAGTTTGCTTTTAAGCTTTACTAGGCAGAATCAAAGCAGTCTTTATTCTTAAGCTAAGTTCTCCTCACTTCTAAAGCAATACTTCTGTGAGAATGCAGTGCCTGATGTCCTGTGAGATTTCTTTATTCTTTCTTTGGGAACATAAATTACCCCTTGAAGGAGTGTGCCTCATAAAGTCTTTCTCCTTGCTTTCTCATGGTCCTGTCAGTGAAATTATATGGTTGCTCCGTCCACATAGTCTGATCAGTTCAGTTTGTGACGAGGTTACTCTAGAGATTTCTGGAGCCCTCTCTTTCTTTGTGTAGCTCTCTCCTCCTCAATGTTCTTCCCTGCAAGTTCTAGCCACCTTGTGTCTTCTGAACTTTCTACTCCATCTCCTCAATCCAGGGAGATTCCTGAGCTCTGAGCACCCATTCTTTGCACTGCCCACTGTGAACTCTTCAGTAAGAATGGTGGGACAATTGTTGGGCATATCTTTCATGATCACTGCCCTTAATTTTTGGATGTCCAGTGTTTTGAAAACCATTGCTTAATGTATCTCCACTTCTTAATTTTCTCCTATGGGAAGATAAATCCAATACATGGTAATACATCATGACTGGAAGAAAAATATAGCTACATGATTTTTTTCATTTCTTTAATCAAACTAAGCAGCAATGATCTAGAAATAGCAATGGAAAATGAATAGATCACCACCATACATCCTGGATTTGAGATGCGTTGCATGTGTGGGCAAGTAGAGCTTCACTTAAAGGAACTTAGTGATAAGCCAGGCTCAACCTCAAGCAAGATAATTCCAAAAATAGATTTCTTTTTAGAATAGTTTTAAATAGATTTGTTTAGAATGCCAAAGAACAGAGTAAGATAGAAGATAATTTTAAACATATGAACATTCACTGAATTAATTACAAAAGATTATAATATATTCTAGGTGATAAGAGCTAATGTCTCATATTTTAGGAAGTAACTAAAGTAAAATGGGTAAGAGTCATGCTAAGATTTGTCCTTATCATCTTTTAGAGGAGATCATAATCATAATTCTATAGTTATATGAGCAAGACAGAATATATTAACTAGTTATAAAGTAGCCAGTCTCTCAAAAATTAATAGAATTTGGATTTTAATTTAGGTTAATTCCATCTGAAATTATATTTCCCAGTCACTTTTGAGAATAGGTGTTGCCAGGCATTTAATTCTGACCAATGAGTTACAACAGAATTATAGACACATAAAATACTGCATAGATTTAGCAGATGAGTGAATTTGGTTGGCATGTGACAGTATTAAGTACATCAGAACACAAGATCTAATGAAATTGTTGGTCTGGTTAATGTGAGTATATCTAGTCTCAAAGTAAATCCAGGGTCATATGGTCAACGGTAGGATTAATTTTAGCCAGAAACAATTACTGCCTTAATGAGCTATTCATTTTAATGGTATTATGTTCTTTGGATGTATTGGAAGGTATGCATTTTGAATTCTGTCCTTACAAACAAATACCATTAATAAACATAAAATTAGAGAAAATAAGATTCAACACTTCATCAAGTTTATGATAAAAGGAACAAGTGAAAATTATTGAGAAAGAAGAGATATATTTGAGAATAAATTTGATATTTAAACAAAGGGCTAGCAGGGAATAGAAAAGATATATTAAATCCTCTAGTGTTAACAGACATTTCTAAGTGATATTTGTCAACACTTTAATTTCGTAATGGAAAATGACATCCTAAGGTTTCTACTTACCTACTGAATACATGTGCTAATATAACACAGGGATGAAGATAAGGACTATGCTACTTGATACCCATAATGGTGTTCACCTTATTTCACACAAGTTTCAGGAACTCAACTTTTATTTGTTTAGATCAAAACATTATCATTAAAAGAATACATACTTTAACTCAGAAAATTTTAAAAGGATCCTGTTTTAAGTGATAAAAACACAAGAAAATTGGTGCATTCTTCACCTTACTCCACCTGCATCAGTTGCCCACTGGCCTCAGGAATGACCTGTTTTTCACTGTGCATAAAGATGCATATAGGTAGCCATCCAAATTATGTGAAGCTATAAAGTATTTTCATATTTTATTTCATTAATGCATTTAATGATACATTTGTATTTTTGATGAATCAAGACTCTAAGTTTTTAGAATATGCAACTTCTAAAGAAGCATGTTTGGGTCATATAAATCATATGAGGAAATCGTGGCTCACCCAAAATATATTTTGGAAAAAAATATTTTGATCCATCTAGGAGAATACAATTAACAGGGAAAAGAAAAGAAAAACTAATGAGTATGTAACTTATAATGATATATTTTAAATTACAAACTTAAAAGATAACTTTAAAAACCAACTATCATTATAAAGCATAAAATGTAATGAAAAGAATAATTAGTCTACTTAAAATTTTATCATTATTTTAAAATATTCTCTCTACCTGAAATATTTATATATTTTTTAATGTTTTAGAGGAAATGTTATTTGACTCTGCATTTAATTAATCCTTTGGGAATATTATGAGGGAAAAATTTATCAGTGCAGATGTAAACTTTCAAAAAATGAAAGTGATTAGTACCCTGACATTGTAAAAACATTGAAAATTATACTAATTGGAGTTGTTAAAAAAAAAAAAAACACTAAAATATTTCCCAGTAGAAAACATATATTAACTACATAAAATTTTTAAAATTTTATTTTGATTCATTATACACAAATGGGGTACAACTATCATTTTTCTGGTTATACACAAGGTAGAGTCATACCATTTGTGTAATTGTATGTATACATAGGGCAATGATGTCTGTCTCATTCTGTAATCTTTCCTTTCCCCACCCCCTCCTCACCCCTCATTTCTCTCTAAACAATCCATGCTTCTTCCACTCTTCCCTTCCCCCTGAATTATGTATCATCATCACTTATCAGAGAAATCATTCGGTCTTTGATTTATTGGGATTTGCTTATTTCATTTAGCCAACTCCATTCATTTACCTGCACATGTTATAATTTTATTCTTCTTTATGACTGAATAATATTCTTATATATATATATATATATATACATATATATATATATATATATATATATATATATATATATATATCACAGTTTCTTTATCCATTCATTTATTGAAGGGCATCTAGGTTGGTTCCACAATCTAGCTATTGTGAATTGAGCTTCTATAAACATTGATGTAGCTATGTCATTGTAGTATGTTGTTTTTAATCCTTTGGGTATAGACCAAGGAGTGGGATAGCTTGGTCAAATGGTGGTTCCATTTCAGGTTTTCTAAGGAATCTCCATACTGCTTTCCAGAGTGGCTGCACCAATTTGCAACCCCACCAGCAATGTATGAGTGTACCTTTTTCCCCACATCCTTGTAAACACCTATTGTTGCTTGTATTCTTGATAATTGCTATTCTAATTGGGGTGATATGGAATCTTATGGTAGTTTTGATTTGCATTTCTCTTTTTACTAGAGATGTTGAACATTTTTTCATATATCTATTGATTGCTTGTAGATCTTCTGTGAAGTGTCTGCTCAGTTCCTTAGGCCAACATTGTTCTAAGTGGAGAAAAACTGAAAGCATCCCTCCTAAAAACTGGAACAAGACAGGGATGCCCTCTTTCACCACTTCTATTCAACATCCTCCTTGAAACTCTAACCAGAGCAATTAGACAGACCAAAGAAGTTAAAGGGATACGAATAGGAAAAGAAGAACTCAAACTCTATTTCCTGATGACATGATTCTATATTTAGAGGAGCTGAAAAATTCCACCAGAAAACTTCTAGAACTCATAGATGAATTCAGTAAAGTAGCAAGATATAAAATCAACGCTCATGAATATAATGCATTTTTATGCATAAATGATGAATCCTCTGAAAGACAAATTAAGAAAAATTCCCCATTTACAAGAGCCTCAAAAAAATAAAATACTTGGGAATCAATCTAACAAAAAAGGTGAAAGACCTTTGCAATGAGAACTACAGAACACTAAAGAAAGAAATTGAAGAAAACCTTAGAAGATGGAAATATCTCCCATGTTCTTGGATAGGCAGAATTAATATTGTCAAAATGGTCATCTACCAAAAGCCCTATACAGATTCAATGCAATTCCAGTTAAAATCCCAATGATGTACCTTGCAGAAATAGAGCAAGCAATCATGAAATTCATTTGGAAGAATAAGAGACCCAGAATAACTAAAGCAATCCTTAGCAGGAAGAGTGAAGCAGGTGGTATCACAATACTAGACCTTCAATTATACTACAGAGCAATAGTAACAAAAACAGCATGGTATTGGTACCAAAATAGACAGGTAGACCAATGGTACAGAATAGAAGACACAGAGACAAACCCACATAAATACACTTATCTCATAAAATTTAACTATAAAATTAAATATTATTACATATTTACTACAAGGTATTTTCATAAACTATTTTCACTTTACAAACATTTCCTGTGTGTTCATATTTTAGAGAATGCCTTAAAATGACTTTCCTAAGAATATATTCAAAATATAATTTTTATATCAATAATGTGTTTTCTAAAAACACTTTTGGCTATTTTAGTAATGTATTCATCAAAATGGTTACTTAGTACATTTTTTCACATAGTTCTTCTGTACTTAGTGCCTCAACTTTTTATTTTTTGATTTTAGAATAGCTTTAGATTTACAGGACAATTGCAAATTTAATGCATAGAGCTGGCATCCAGTTCACCTCTGCTCCATCCTATTATTAACAGGTCAGTTGTTGCATTTGTCAGGACTAATGAAGCATTAGTCTTACACCCTTATTAACTGCACTCCATACTTTAATCAGATTTATTTATTCACATTTTGATCATTTTAACCTAACATTCTGTTTTTGTTCCAGGATTCTTTTCAGGCTATCACATTATGGTTAGTCATCCTGTTTCCTAAGTCTCCTTTTGATTGTCACAGTGTATAATTTTTGGGTGGAGGGTTTGTTTATTTTATATTATTTTTAGTAATGCTTTATTCCTAGAAATTGTCATTGTTCTCAAGCATTTTCTCCTCTCTTTCTCTTCTTTCTCTTTCTCTCTGCCTCTCGATACTGACACTATGGCAGCCTTCAAAATTTTATTGATTTCGAATGTGATGCTTTCTTAATTTTTAAAACTAAGTGGCAAGTCATTATATAATAATGATAACATATTTAGTAATTGCATACCATTTTAAGTAAAGATATATTTTGAAGTTATAAGACAACTACTTCAAAATATTTATTGTTATATTTTTCATCTTAGGAGTAGATATATAGCCACAACAACCTATGCTAAAATTTAAATGACTTGTAATAACAAAGATTTAATTATGGCTCATTTGTCATGTCCACTATTATCCATTGTAGAATTTAGGAAAAATGGAGAAAATGACAAAACTCTTTCAAACATAAAAGAGAAAGAATAAGTTGTGTCACAATTGAAAAAGAGACACAAATGATAGATGAGCAAGCAATAGAGAGGATAAAAATAAAATTTTAAAAAGTAAATTAGATGAAGACAGGAGAAGAGGGAACATGTACTAAAAGACAGCCAATAGATAGCTAACACCTGTGTAGCGGGAAAATCTGAAGAGTGAAAGCAGTCACAGTAGTGGAACCATATTTAAGAGTATAATTTGGTAGCATAAGTGATAAAGGCAGACTAAGGATGTTCAAAAATTATCCCTCCATAAATAAAAAATGGCAAAAAGTGTTAAAATCAAAATTTTCAGAACTCTAAAAATTAACCAAAGGCCTTAATGACTTGGAAAGCATTTATTCAGGAATGTGGCTGAATCTCATTATGAACAGTAATTTTTATGTGCCCTAATTCCATTCCTTATTATCTAGTTCAGCACTAGCCTTAAAAAATAAGTACACATTTTCAGGATCAGATTGAGGAAAGTAGAATGAAACTAGAATTTCTTCAAACTGTTAGTGCCAAAAAACAAGTCTAGGTAAATTTCAAAAGTTTGATATCATACATATTATGCTTTTCAACCACAATAAAATTAAATTGTAAATCCAAAGCAGAAATACATTTAGAAAAATCATAAATATGTAGAAATTCAACACCACACTCCTAAATATTCAAGATGTCAAAAACATAAAACAGATTTGAAAATGTTTTGATGGGAATAAAAACAAACAGAAAATATCCAAACTTCAATGATGTAATTATAATAGTCCTTAAAGGGAAATTTATATCTATAAGTATCTAATTTATAAAAAGAAAAGAAAAGGTTGATCAAGTTAATAACCCAATCTTGCATTTTAAAAAAATAAAAAAGAGCATTCTCCACACTGCTTTCCAGATTGGCTGCACCAATTTTCACCTCCACCAGCAATGTAAAAGTGTGCCTGTTTACCCACATTCACGCCAACATCTGTTATTGTTTGTGTTCTTGATAACAGCTATTCTAATTGGAACAAGATAAAATCTTAGAGATGTTTTAATTTGCATTTCTTTTATTACTAGAGATGTTGAACACTTTTTCATATATTTATTAATCGCCTGTATGTCTTCTTCTGTAAAGTGTCCAGTTGCTTGGCCCATTTATTGATTGGGTTCTTTGTATTTTTGGTGTAAAGTTTTGTAAGTTCTTTGTAAATTTTGGAGATAAGTGCTCTATCTGAAGTGCATATGGAAACAATTTTCTCCAGGATTTAAAATTAGCATACTACAGTAACATAGCCATATCAATGTTTATAGTAGCTCAATTTATAATAACTAGATAGTGGAACCAACCTAGATGCCCTTCAGTAGATGAATGGATAAAGAAACTGTGGTATATATACACAATGGAATATTATTCAACCTAAAGAAGAATAATATTATAGCATTTGCAAATAAATGGATGGAACTGGAGAATATCATGCTAAGTGAAATAAGCCAATTCCAAAAGCCAAAGTCCGGATGTTTTCCCTGATAAATGGAGGATGATATATAATGGGGGTGGGAGACTGGGAAGTGAGAGAAGAATGGAGGAACTGTAGATTATGTAGAAGGAAATGAGGGGAGTGTATGAAAAATGGTGGAATGAGATAGACATCATTACCCTATGTGCATGTATGACTACACAAATGGTATGAATTTACATTGTGTACAACCATAGAAATGAAATGATGTACCCCATTTGTGTACAATGAATCAAAACACAGACTGTAAAAAATGAAAAAGAAATAATTTAAAAAAATAAGAAAAGACTAACACAAGCCACCAGAAAATATTCAAGAAAAGAATATAAAATCTTCATAGCCCATTGACAATGAAAAAGGTGGAATTAGAGCTCAAACAACTCTCCAAAAGGAAAATGATGGACAAGATGGGA
Organism: Sciurus carolinensis; assembly: GCF_902686445.1. Taxonomy (NCBI): domain Eukaryota; kingdom Metazoa; phylum Chordata; class Mammalia; order Rodentia; family Sciuridae; genus Sciurus; species Sciurus carolinensis. Next base: position 98,568,426 of record NC_062224.1, read on the forward strand.
TCATGATGAATTCCACTCATTGCAGCTTGAACTCCTGTGCAAAGTCTCTTCTGCAGTTTGCTCCTGTTTTCAGGGCTCCACCCTTGGAGTCATCCTGTCCTGAAGGGGAGCACAGGAGTTGTTCTATCAGCTAAGGTTTCCTGCCCTGCCTATAGAATTTTGGGAGTAGACAGCTACTTTCACTTCCCTCTCTTTACATTTCAATCTAATACAGCTATCTTTAGCTGGTATACAATTCTCAAAATCCTCATATTTCTTCCATGTATATCACAGGGATTAGACAAGAGTCTTCTCCATATCCTTAGACGATAGTGTACTTCACAGATCTTTTGGATAACCCCAGCATCTATGGCTGACTTCTAATATGATTGAACTAATCTATGATTATCATGTTTGACTTCATCAGCAAAAGTTTCTCCAGCCACATCCTTGAAGGGTGCTTTTTTTTTTCAGCGAACACTTTCCAACAGTGAATTTTAGCATCCTTTGAAATATAGGTACACCAAGAACCTCCCAAAAAAATCAAATGCTATTTCATTTTAACTTACAAGTGTCTTCCTCAGTTTGTCTCCTTTCTTTTGCATTTTTCTGTAATCAACAGGTAGTAACCAGAAGATAGACTCAACAGTTTGCTTGGATATTTCCTCAAATATCAAAGTTCATCACTTAAATTTTCTACTTTCCATTCCACACAATGATGGTCAGAGTCCTCATTCCCTAAAATTATGTCGAGAATTCACCTCAGATATATTTCAATATTCATATTCAATTCTGTTTCTGATAACATATATATTCTCTAAGATCATATAGGATTTTTTTGGGGGGAGAAGGCTGCTTATTACCTATTGAACATTCACTAAAAATGCCTTTTGTGCCCATTTCTAGATTGTTCAAAGCAATCTGTATTCATTTTTTAATGTACCTCGAAATTCAACCAGCCTATTCAATTTCAAAGTCACTTACACACTTTTCTTTCTTTTTTTCTTTTTTGGTAACTGTAGCACCCTAATCCTTATGAAACTCTTTGGAAACTAAGTGCTACTGAAACAAATTACTAAAGACCTAAAGTCTTAAAAAACCAGAAAGTTATTTTCTCACTTTTCGCAGAAGATAAGTCTAACATCAAGGCGTCAGTAAGACCACGCTCCCTGCAGGGTCTAGGGGCCAGTCCATCACTTGCCTCTTCTAGTTGGTGGTTGATGCTGGCGTTTCTTGGCATTCCTGGTCCTGTGAGCAAACTGCTGTAACATGTGCCTTCATCTTCCCATCATCCTCTGCCTTTTGTTCATCAAATGTTTCTTTGCCCCTCAGGTCAGTTGCAGGGCATTTAAGACTTACCCAAATGTTCAAGAACCATATCTTCATTTTGAGACCCTTAATCACAGCTGCAAAACTCTGCCATATAAAGTACAATTCAGTGTTTCCAAGGATTAGGACCTGATACCATGATGAGGGATGACGATCAGCCCCCTCCACCAAATGACCTGGAGTTCTCTAGTCAATAAAAACATGAGCAATGAAGGTGAATAGCCGAGATTTTTTGAACAGGCAAAATAGCTTCTATTTCTCTGCTGAGATTTTCCATTTCTATATCAAGGAAGAATATTTGATTTTATGTCCTTGAAAAGTGACAGTAGCGGCTTTAAAAACCACTGTCTGACAGGTCTAGCGATGTTATATCAGGGTAACCTCCATCGGTTGTGCTGAGTTTGGGTCAGACCTTTGGGTTTCTCCTCATGTCGTAAGTTATGTAAGTGACCAGCTGATACCCTGTAGAAGCTCTAAATTCTGTCATGTTTCTCAGAACAGTATTCTCTGTATGCATTTTCACATTCTTTTAAATTGGCCTGATTCAAATTTGGATTATCTTCTTTGGAAGATAACACATGAAATTTTCTTAAGGTTTTATATTTAACAGAGGTCTTGGAGGCCTACCTTGAACATCCATAATTTGGAAATGAGTAAAAAAAAAAAAAAAAACTGCACATTTGAGCATTGTTTTCTTACGATGGCTTTATAATTATAAGATTAAAAGAATAAACTCAATTTACAGTTTCACCAAATAATATATTCAAAGAGAAAGTATGAAATAGGATTAAACTTTGGCCCCACCTTCTTAAAGACCTTCATATTTCAAAATACTTAGGTTATCCTTCCTCTGAATCATTTGCCATTTCTTTGTAATGAGAGCATTCAAAATTCTCTAGTCTTTCCATTTTATTTATGATGCAATATTATTTCTTATAATCACTCCGTAATTTTTGGCAGAACTTATTCCTCCTATCTAGCTGTGTTTCTATAAACAAATCTGTTGCCATATCCTCCTCACCTCTCTAATCCCAGGTCTCTGACAAACATTATTCTACTCTCCACTTTTGTGAGTTCAGCTTTTTTGAGATTCTGCATATGAGGTAAATCAAGTGATATTTGTCTTTTTTGTTCCTGGCTTATTTTACTTAATATTATGATCTCCGTGTTCATTCAGATTGACACAAATTACATGATTCCATTCTTTTTTGTTGCCAAGTAGTATTCCTTTATGTGTAATTTCAGGTCACAATGGACTATATAGACTTACATGTAAAACCCACAACTATAAAACTAATAGAATAAAATGGAAGAAACACTTTAGGATGTTCGTCTGAGCAAAGATATTTTTGGATATGATCTCAAAAGTGCAAACAAAAATTGACAAATGAATTACATGAGCCTGATAGATCAAACTCTGAAGGTTCTGCATAGCAAAGCAAAAGAACAGACTAAAAGGACAGGTTACAGCATGAGAAAAAGAATTCACAAATATGCATCTGACAATAGTTTAATATACAGAATGTATAAGAAACTCAAATAGTAGCCAAAAAAAAAAAAAAAAAATCCCAACGATTTTGGTTCAAAACAGGACTGCAAGGACATTTTCCCCAAGAAGACATACAAATGGTTAAAAAGTGTTTGAAAAAACACTTCCTCAACATCACTAATCGTCAGTGAAATGCAAACGAATGATACTGATATTACCTTACTCCAATTAGAATTGTATTATCCGGAAGCCATAAGATAAATTTGGGAGTCCATGTAAGGAAAAGAAAATTCTTACATGTTGTTGGTGGGAATGCAAATTAGTATAAAAGCTATGGAAAACAAGAAGGAGCTCTTCAAAAAGCTAAAAGCAGAACTACCATATGATCCAGTAATCACACCACTGAGTATATGTCCAAAGAAACAATATCAGTATTTGAAGAAAATGGTGTACTCTCTTATTTATAGAACTGCTATCCACAATAGCCAAGATATGGCTTAAGTATCCATCCACAGATGAATAGATTGAGGAAGTTTATTCATATGTTAGTTCACTTTTCATCACTGTGAGCAAAATACCTGAGAAGCACAACAGAGGAGAGGAAAAGTTTATTTTTGGCTCAGGAATTCAGAGGTCTCAGTCCATGATCAACAACCTCCATTGCTCTGGGCAGGAAGTAAGGCAGAACATCATGGTGGAAGCACCTGACAGAGAAAAAACTGCTGATCTCATGACAAACAGGAAGCAGAGACTACAGAGCCAAGTACAAAATGTGTAATCCCCAAGGGCATGTCCCCAGTGACCCACCTTCTCCAGTCACGCCCCACCTGCTTCCAGTTACCACGCAGTAATCCATTCACAGTCATCCAGAGAATAGCTGTGAAGAAATCTCCGAATGTTTAGGGAGAGTGATGACCTCAACAATTGGTATAGACAACCAGAAGCACTGGACAGGAATAGCTTGTGCCCTCGACGGAAGAGACATTTTGAAAGAGGAAGGGTAGAGGGCTGTTAGAAAATCCGTACTGTAAATACTTGAGGCATACATGAGGAAGCAGTGACTGTAAGGGATTTAGAACCTGTGAAGCAGTGTTATTTAATTGTATTTTATTCACAAGATTATCCTGGCAGGTAATTATAAGAAGTATGTCAAAGAGTTTGCCTAGTACCATTGAAGGAAATAATATAACTTGTCTGAGACAATGACTAACAAATCGAGAGTTTTCACTCATCTAGGGTCGATTTGTGTAACTCTTTTTCTGTTTTGTTGCAATAGTTACAATTGAAGTCCTTACAAACAATCATGGGTAAACTATCTAAAAGAAAGAATCACTTATTGACCTCAAACTAAAGACACCTGGAATTTAGGCACTGTGACTGATTTCTTATGGTATCCTGTCCCAATGTATTCCTCATTTATAACATTTCTCCATGAAAACAGTTAAGAGTACTTCAAAAAGTGCTTTGTGATGAACTTTCAGCAGTGCTTAGGCAACTGGAATATTTGCAAAACATCAGCATGAATTTGAATCTAGTAGCATACTCCTGCCGAAGACCTTAGCCCGCTTTAATTAAATCCCATAAACTTTAGTTTATATGCCCAGGAAATATAGTTTCATTCTTAAGAAACCTTAATTTCATACTTATAAATATTACAAGGCATTCTGGGGTTATCTATGTATCATTTTTGTTAATATTCACATAAACATTTGCAAGGTACATTGATTGCATGTTTCATACTAACTTTTACATCTGGTTTTCAACATAAGTAGAATAGTTCCATATTTCAGAAGAACTTTTTTTCCTTTAATTATGTGTATCTTTTGAATATTTCAGATTTTAAATTTAACTGTTTGGGTCTTTGAGAAGCACATACTAACTCATTCATACAGCAAATCACCAGATAGACCAGACTAAAAACTACACAAAAGCCTGAAATTTGCATTATATAACCTTACATGAGACTCATTATAGCAATGATCTGCAAACCCAGACACATTGTGGGGCCTTACCAGGTACATAAATTAGTGAAGAAAGGCTATAATAATAAGGGGGTAGAAATAAGCAGTGTTTTCTGTATATAAGGTGAATTAAAGCAAATTTTATAAAATATAATTCCCCATCAAATTTGCAATTGAAACTTTAGAAGGTAAATACAACTGTATTAAGTATTGTACTAGAGTAAGAGAAGCTATGCTGCAGAAAAACAAACCAAAAATGGCAGTGGCTTAATGACATAACATTTTATTGCTTCCAGTGAGGGTTCCCTTGTATGCATTCATTTAAATAGTCATATTTTTATATTGTGATTTTTTTTTTTATTTTCAATACATGACATCCTTGATCACAGCAAAAGAGGAAAAAATAAAGTGTGAGTTCTCCCAAGAGGATTTCTAGTGTCATGTCTAGAAATCAGGTAAATCATTGTCAGTATACTTTATTGATTAAAAATTCATCATACAATGTGATTGCAAAGCCCTGGGGAAAAAGTAACTTTTGAGAGTCCAGAATGAAAATAAAATATATTTTAATACAATGATTTGCCCAAAATTATATTTCAACCAAATAATGCCATTTCCTTTTAATAAAAATACCTTAAGTTACGCTTTAAATACAATAATAAAATATTAAATTAGTAATTTCTAAACAGAAAAAGTTAAAATGAAATTGATGTAAAATACTAGTCAAATTTTAACCACAAATTTAATCATTACCAGTTTTATTCTGACATTTTGAGTTATTGCCTTATTTAGCAAACACAATTTTGCCTCTCTCCTACCTAGTCAATCTTTCCTTATCCCCTTCCTTTTAAATCCATTACGATGTTTCAATCCATATGCTCTTGTTCTTATGAACATTTTATTGTTTGTTGGAGTTTATTTTTTGTATGTTAATAGTAATGGATTAGGAATCATTTTGTCCTTTATTTTACTTTTTCTTCTAATCATCCTTTATTGAAAAATATATTCATTTGCCATCTGAGCATTACTCTCCTCTTTCTAAGTGCTCTATAGAGACCCATATTGAGAAGCCATATTGTTTCATATTTGCACATCCCCTGGGATGTAGCCTCAAACTGCCTCCCATTCCTGATAAAATAAAAAGTGATAGAATCTTTATATTTGTTCTTTTGGGTCCTGTATCTTTTGAATAAATATCCCAAAAGATAATTCCCGCTTTTTAGGGTATAGTTTAACTTAATTGCAATATATGATGCCAGCGAGTTCTCCACAATAGTTGCACAAATCTGTGATACCAGAGCCAGCAATGAGGTTTGCGAGAGACCCGTATGTTTGTTATAGTTATCATTTTACAGCATTTAGTTCAACAGATTAAAAGTGGTATATCATTGTTGTCTGACATGAATGAAATTATGTTCTCCAAGATTGACATGTTGAAGCTCTAACCCCAGCTCCTCAGAGTGTGACCTTATTTGGAAGCAGAGTTGATGCAGATATACTGAATTAAAATGAGATCATACTGGATTAATATGAGCCCAGACAAGACAATGGGGTCCTCATAAAAAGATGGGCAGGCAAAGATATAGAGACACAGAGAACCTCCAGTGGAGATGGAGAGAAGCCAGGAAACACCAGAGATCACTGGTCACTGCAAGAAACTAGGAGTAATAAATAAAACAGATTCTACTTCAGCCCTCAGCGGGAATCAGCCCTGCTGACCTGACTTCCAGTCTCCACAACTGTGAGAATGTGTTGTGTTGCTACCACAACTGAGTTGGTGGTTCTTTTGTTTTACAATACTATATAACTAAATTTTATCTTAGAAAAATATTATTATAATTACTAATATATTTACCTACATGTTCTTACGCTTCTTGTCATTTTGGGTTTCCACAAATCACCTATTCATGTCCTTTTCTAATATTTTAAATGGATGCCCCTATCTTTTTGTTGTTGTTTTTTAATGGGATTTTATGGCATCTATGCTTATTTCATTTTGGATGTTGCAAATACATTCTCTTAAATTGAAACCCCCTGAATTTGTATATGGTGTCATTTGTTGAAAAATATTATCATAGACGGTTAAATTGGTTTTATTTTCTGCTTCGTGGCTTAAGTAGTGCTATAGCATTTACTAGCAAAGTTTACATACATTTTCTTCTTTTCATGTTGCATTTTGTTTTTCAAGATTATCTTTAATTCACACACAGCACATCTATACAATAATGTTAGATTCCTGATTTACTGTTTTATTATAGAGTGAACCATATTTTATGGTACAAATCATTTATCTTTTCCCATAGATTTATAGTAGCATGTTTTTCTTTCTTTTTAAAATAAAAAAATTTGATGTATATTATATAGACAGAAAAATACCAAATCATGAGTCGTAGTTCTTCACATATAGTCTTTGAGTCCTTTGTTGGTCCTCTTCTTCTATTTCGATCTAGAAAATGCATGTAACATGTCTCAAAATTTCAGTAGATTTTCACTTGGTAGACTTTTATTGATTGGTAGAAACCCTAATACTAGCCACTTTTCCCCACAAATTATAGTGATGATTAAATGAAATACTACATATAAAAATATAAATGTCAAGTACCATATTGTACCTATTTGTATAAAATGTATTATTGACTGACAAATCACTTTATGTCCTGGGTTTTACAAAGACTCCTCAAAGCTATAGACTCCTCAAGGCTGTTACACACACACACACACACACACACGCACACACACACACACACACATATATACACAGCCATATATATATACAGATATATAATCATACACTATATATATATACATATACACATTATATATTATATGTAGTTATATATGTTATATATAAATGTTGGGAAACATTTATGAAATATAAGAATTATTTTTTAAGTTTTCATTTGGCATCATGTCTTTGTAGTGCCTAGATGAGTATTTGTGTCCAAGGAAGAGATCCAACATGTTTTAACCCCAACATAAACAAAGAAAAAGAAAAGAAAGGAAAAATACAGAAAAATAAATAAAATGAAGTTGTCATATAATACCACATTCTGTATGCATGTTTGACAAATGGAGCAAGGAGAGACTAACCGTAGTCTTCTTTTAAGAAGTAAGTAGCTGCAGACTCAGTCATATGTCTAAGACTGACTTTGTAATGAGAATTCAGGAGTGTGAACAAGAGCACACGATTAAACATAGAATTCTATTACAGTACACTATAAAATGATGAACTGTTAATTTAACAGAGTTTTGCATGAAAGTCTAGTCTTGTTCTGTGAGACTGGGTTTTTTAGAAAGAGTGATTGGAAGCCATTAGAGAGGAAGCAAAGCTAACTCCTTCCAGATGCAAGGTTTCTATATTCCCACTCGCTCTTCTAACAGACATATGGGCAAGGGTAATAGGTTTGGCTTCAACAAGAAAAATACTAGCTCTTTTGCAAGTTAACTAATTTATCAAGGGGACAAAACCAATGTGTAGTCATCCACGGAAGCTGAGAATACTAAATTGTGTATGGTCATCATACATGCTTCCTTGTAAGTAAAGTAATGAGAAATAATCATTTTCCTGAAATCAAGTGCTTCACATTTAATTAACCAATATCATAACATTCACTTGCATGCTCAGGGGATAGATTTCTGAAAGTTGCTCCTGCAGTTTATTGAGCTCTTCTTTGCATGCAAAATGGTTTTGTTGACATGTAAAATGAGTAGTTAGATCCCTTTTAATAAAACCAGAATCCCACATTGCTTAGTCAGTGGCATAATTATATTGTTATAGGGAGTTTGGAAAGAAGAAAACATAGCTAAGAAAGAAGTTCAAATGAGGAAACATGTTTTAGGTATATATGATAATTTTTGCATAAAGGAGAAAGAAAATCAAAAACTGAAAAGAAAATCAGAAACTGAAAAGCTGTATTTATGTTGGATTTATTGTATTACAGGATGTGCATTTTTTCCCCACTTTTAATAATGAAAATGTGAAGGGGGAAGAAAATAAGGAAGCTGATGTAATTAACAAGCAAACACAACCCCTCTTGTTATGATTTTAGAAGTCAAGATTGCAATGATTCTTATGACTGAGGGGTAATTTCTTTTTACATGAAGGGAAGTGTTGCCCTCACTCCTAAGAGTCATAGCTTTCTTTGCCGTAAGCATGAGTGAAGGGTGAGCAGGAGGCCAGTAAGTACAAGTCATAGAATGATTGTACTAACTGAATATATAAATCTTAAACATACAAAGAATTATGAGAGCTTTGCCTCAGGATAAAAACAATTTTTGAATTACTGTTTCATTTTTTATTTCAATTTTAGAGAAAATTGTCTAGAACATTCTCAGATTTAAAATAAATGCATTAATTAAGCAGGTTCTATGCATCAGCCATTATTAAATAACTCTGACAACTCAGCACAACAATAAAACCCAATTAAGTTAGGACCAAAGCACTTGAATACACATTGTTTCAAAAAATGTGTAGAAATAGTCAACACTACTAGCCTTTGGGGAAGTGGAAATCAAAACTACAGTGAGATACCTTGTCACGCTCACTAGAATGCTGTCATGAAAAATAAAAACGGGTTGATGAGGATACAGAGACATTGGAACCCTTGTACCTTGCTGGTAGGAAGGTGATACTGCTATCAAAAGCAGTTTGGTGGTTTTGAAAAATGTTAGTTACAGAATTACCATAAGACTGCTCAATTCTGCTCCCGGGTATATGCCCCAGAGTGAAAATAGATACTCAAAAAATTGACGTCTACATATTTATCCACAGCAGCACTAGTCCTTAGTAGCCAAAAGGGTATATATATATCCCAAATATCCACCAACAAATAAATGCATAGGCAATGTCAGACAGAGAGAGAGAAAAAGAGAGAGAGAAATTATTTAGACATAAAAAAGGAATGAAGTACTGATACGTGTTGCATTATGGATGAGTTTCAAAAATGTTATGCTAAGAGAAAGGAGCCAGTCGTAAAAGGACAGATACTGAGTGATTCAATTTATATGAAATATTCAGAAGAGGGAAATCCATATAAAATAGAAAACCTAGTGGTGGGTGTCACAGCTAGAGGGAGGGGGCAGGGGGAGAAACTGCTGACTTATCATATGGAAAACACTGTGGTATTCTTCAGACATTGGTATTCAGAAGTTCCATTTGGTCATTAAAAAAAGACCGTGTTGCAAACATTCATATAATTCAGGAAAGTAAACATTGTACAAAACTTAATAGGGGAATTGAGCTCTAATTACTAGTCAAAAAAAAAAAAAAAACAGACAAAACCTAACTTTGACTCCTATATAAAAACCTATTTTATATTGGTGTTACCTATCAATGGAATAAAAATGATATATATATGTTTAAAGAGGCTTTTGAAAGTGTGAACAGATTAAACTCTAAATAATCATTTCATCATGAATTACATTTTCCCAGTCTATTCCATTCCTTGACTGGATGGGGTCACTGAGTTATTGATACACTAGACTAAGCAAATACTAATTTTACTGCTATATTTAGGAGAATGAAAACATACCCAAATACACATGATTCTTGGCATTTTACTTCTTTTAATTTTGTTTTTTAATCCATTTCCCTTTAAGTTTTTAATCATCCTTTCAGAGAGGATTTCCTTTTATTCTGTTCATGTGTCTGAGGAATTAACAGTCCAATTCTCAGTGGTTTCAAGTAATCAAAACCTCCTGATTCAAACAGTGTGCAATCGGCAGGGGAAAATTATTAAAAGGGCTTTGCAGATTTGTTCAGTACTCTGGAATATGAAAGTGCAGACTTTTAAATATACCTGAGATGAGATTGTCAATCCGTTACCCTGCTGGAAGAACTTTTGAACTTGACATTTTCCATTATTTACAGTAGGAAATATTTGGAGTCAAATTTCTGCTAGACATGGTTTTGGGTAGTATAAGGTACAGAATAAGGCCAAGTGTGTAGGTTTCAAATTCATGGGTTCATTCATTTTTAAACACACTGAACCTCAGTCAGTGATTTGTTGACAACCTTTTGAAAGATTCTCTAGTGAAGGTGAGGTCATTGGAGGCAGTTCAAGCTATGATTGTGTGTGTGTGTGTGTGTGTGTGTGTGTGTATGAAAGAGAGAGAAAGACAGACAGGCAGATAGGCCCTTTTTGCAAATGCTTATGAAAGAGAGAAAGTCTTACACTGAATAGGTTTTCAATACTAAGAGAGGTATGGCTGGATTTGGGTCACTGCAATGGATGAATGTTCAGTGATGAGGTACAGATAGCAAGTCCAACACAATCTTTAATCATGGATGCTTATTAAGGAAAGGAGAAAACAGAACAGTAGTTCAAAAAGGCACAGGATTCAAAGGATATTGGTAAGCACAGATATCAGGATGCAGACAATCCGGGTCTGAATTTCAGCTCTGCTACACACAGCAAATGTGAGCTCAGCAAACCGTTTCATTTCAAGTTCACGTGAGGTTGCATGTGTAAAGTGGGCATTCTGTACTTATTTCGTAGAGAGGTTATACTCTAAGTACAGATAGAGTACATGAGACATGGAATAAGACATAGAGTACACACATAAAAATTTTTCGGTACTATGAATGTTATTATAATTATTAACTATTGGACTGTATTGATTGTTAAAGTTCTTTTCTTTTTCAATAATGTAATTCAATCTTTTTGTAGGTTTGATGTGACTCTTGACATGATTGGCATCAACTCCTTGATAATTTATTAAATTTCATATTAGGCCAACAGAAAAATAAGATTTCCAGGACTGATAGAATTCTGATTTTATATCTATGAACTACAAATGTGTGACTTCCTAGTCTTGAGCTGATAATATTTCTAAGATGTTTTAGGAGTTGAAAAGATAGAATTTCTTTTTAAAAAAATACATTATAGGTTATCTAAGATGTCATGACTTTTTTTTTTTTTTTCTTGCCAGAACCTTTCTCAGAGAAGTTTCTCTTATGGGATTTACTGCTGTATTGTGTTGCTTAAGCAATTTTCAATGTTCTTGGACTATTTTAGGTTGTATCATTTATAATATAAAGGTATAGGAAAGTTGATTTCTTATTATTAAGTAGAATGTGGAAGCTCTTTGAGTCAGAGAGGTTGGGGGGGGTGTGAAATAGGGAAAACAGGAGAATTAGGAGAGGAAACTGAAAAGATGCTCTTCTTCCAAATAGAAGGATAGATTTGGAGCTGCCGGAAGTGGAAAATGTGAAATAGCACAGACACACAGGTTTTTAATGCCGACTTGGTAGAGAGGTATCAAGGAAGTAAAATCACTGCAGAGATTTTTCTCTGAGGTAAAATTCAGTACAGATTGAAATAGAACTATAATCGAAGTCTGGGACTAAGATCAGGGTTAAAAAACAAAACAAATTTTTAAAAAAAGGTTAAAGATTGATAATAATTAAAATTAGGAAGAGGTACATAAAATGATACATTGCCAAGCTATGAGTAGATTGCATTCCAAAAGATTTTTATGGTCCATCTACCATCTGAGCACATTTTCCCTTTTTCCCCATATATTCTCTCTATCCATGTGTATATGTTCACATGTATATATGTATGTAGATACACATATAGAGTGGCTCTGTTTTGCTACAAAGCTGTTATGTCTAAGTCCATTATGATTTCATTGTTCTAATGACTGCTAGATAAGCAGTAAATGAGAAGACAAAGCCTTCAATGATGACCAGCAAAGGGTAGGTTGAACAATCATGAAGAGAATCAGAGCTTATAGTTTTGAGCACTTAGATGACAGGTGCTATAATTTAATTTTTAAATAGGAAAACGAAGCAGAGGCCTATAATACCTGATAAGAAGAATCAGTTTAAAAGACAGAAATTAATTATTTATTATTTGAGAGAGATTGATTTGGGCTCATATCACCTGAATCTCTGATAAATGAAAGTAATATAAGGATTCGATGATACCAAATACAAATGGGAGTTAGGAAAGAAAAAAGGGATCACACTGCATACCCTTCCTCAGTGGATGAGTGCCAAACCTGGGCCCTGGATGAAAGGTATGAAAGTAACCCAGGAAATTTTCCTGTCATCTAATCATGTTCTTGCTGAATTTCACCCATAAAAACAAGTCAGATTCCACCACAAAAACTTTTCCTGTTGGATAGGCCTTGAACGGGGCTAGGTCCAAAAATGGGTTAAATCTCACTAGTAGGAGATATTTTTTATACACAAAGATAGGCACTCCTTAAAAAAACTGAACTATGATCTATTGTTTTTAGTATTGTTATGCCTGTTAAGTATCATATACTGATCCAAAGTCTGAATCTCCAGTCCCAAAAACAAGAAGACCTACTATTTGTGCAATAATTTGTACAGTATTTACATTTTCATGACATGCTTATTTATATATATCCATATGATAAAAACATAGGGTATTTTCCCACATCTTCAAGATTATATAATTATACATTAATTTCTGGCACATATTGAAGATATTTATGTAAAAGTCAACCAAGGGACCTTTGCATATTTGATAAACTTGTTCTGAAATGTATTATACCAATGCATTATATTTATGTACCACAATATAGTAAAATAATAATATAAAATGATTTCCCTACTAGGCAGATCATGAAGTTACCACGAAATGCCAAACCATGTCTGTTTTCTTCACCTGAACACAAAACCGCCCCCAGCATTTCAGCAGTTGTAATTAATGACAAATCTTATGTAGTAAATCATTATGCCTGCTGGCTCCTTACCCACCTGCTGATTATCCTGTGATCTGTCTTGCTGTTTTGTCAACCTGATGACTGGTGTTGCCCCCCAGACACCCTGCCCACCTGTTCATAATTTACTTCCAGCTTGTCATAGTTGACCATTATATGAAATTTTTAAAAAAATACTGTGAAAATGATCACCTTCAGTGCAGCAATGGCAAGAATGCAGATGTGTTGGCTGCTCACTCTCAGCTCACTAACAACTGCCCTGTATTCTTTTTCCTCATATTAAACAAGGGCACTTTTTTCCTCTGTATTAACAACCTGATGGTTCTTATCAATGTCCTTCACAGTGTGCTTTAAGAATATATTCTCCAGGTAACCACCTTCTTCCTCTCTGCAAAAGCTACTGGGACCAAGGGGAAAAAAAAAAAAGAAGAAGAAGTGGCAGGTGTGCTGAGGGCCAATTAAAAAACAAATCTGCACTAACTGATGGGTAATCTTCAGTAAAATCACTAGTGACAATACCAGATGCCTGGGGAAAATTGACATTGACCAGATCTGTTTATTGCTGGCAGTGCTTTGATTCATCTGCACCAGGCAGCTGTTGTAAAGGTAAATGGCTTGCACTTCCATTTTCTGCTTTTATGGGTTTGTTTTGTTGCAGACTCTTAGTATTTCTCTTCTCTCTCTCTTTTTTTTTTTTTTTCACCTAGGCTTGTAATAGGTCAGATGTTACCATTTTCAAACAGTCATTCCATCTTTCATGATTTCCCAGAGAACCAAATTTGCAAGTAGATTAGTGTTGCATTTGAGTTAATCACATTCTGAATTACTAAACTGTTTGAATATATTTGATGAATGCACATTTACCTAAAGGGTGGACAATTCTAATTAGAAAAACATGAGACTTTGCTCTATTTTTTCTCCTATGATATTTAATTCCGGTGCGAGTTCTTTCTTTCTTTCTTTTATGTTCGTTTAGAGGACTGTCTCTCTTGCTATGTGTACATAGGTCATGACTTGGCACATAACACAAAGTAATGTTTGCTTATTGGTGACTAAATGGACTTCATTATCTTTATTTCTAATAGATATACAAATACCAACGCCTTCAAAATTTTAATCTTTGCTACTGTATTATATACCTTCTGTTGTTTTGTAATTTGTTAGATCTGTGCTTGGAGGTTATCTCAGAGTGCTAAAATTATTAAAAAAGCAACACTGTAAATACATCAAACTTTTCAACATGGGTTTTAGTGAGTGGTCTCTAATTTTATAATGAAATGAAAATCTGTGATGAAGTGTAATTGAAATGTTATTTTTAAATAAAGTAAAGGAATATACACATATATATATTTACAAGTAGTTTGAATAAGAAAATTTCAGATAAGCCTGGCAGCACAGGAAATGTTTATTTACTCCAGTCTTTCAGGGAAACATTGAGAGATAATTTAAAAAATCACCTATCTCATTATATGATATTAAATAACATATAAACTGTATCTTGAAACAATTCAATTCCAAGCCTACCTGTAATAATCTAGATCATGGATTCTCTAACTATAATAATATGTGCATATAGCTCACTTTAAGACCTTATTAAAATGAAAATTCCCTTTTTCTAATCCTGGGATGGGCTTTGGGGTCCTGCAGTTATAATCCCCCCGGGGGCAATGATGCTGCCTGCCCAGGTGACACAATTTGAATAGTCAGGGCATAGCCTTCTCCCTTGTTTTCACACTCCTACCCCTTATCTTGCATGGTCTATTTGCCAATGGAGTCATTTTTTTTTTTTTTTTTAACTGAAATCTAGCAAGAGCATCGTACCTTAGATAAACTCCACCACATATCACTCTTTCCCACACCAACTTTAGCTGCTCTCATTTCAATGCCTTAATCAAGTCAGTCTCTTCTCACAGGTGCTCAGCAGTTGTCCCAGGATCCTTTGTCTGGATCCTTCTCCTCTCAACTGTTAGTCACCAGGTCCCTCGTCCTTCAGATTTCAGCTTCAGAGTTATTAACACATACAGCGTTCTCTAACCACCTTGGTGTAAGTGGCTACTACTCCCTGACGTTCTCTAAATGAATATATGTTCACTATACCTTTGCTTATTTACTTGATTATTAATTGTAGTCTCCCATAAGAAATAAATTCCATAAGAATAGAAGCAGTGTCTGTTTTATGAACCAATTAATACACAGGGGCACACATAATACCTGGCACAGAGACGCAGTTAAGAATATTTTTGCATAAATAAATTCTTATATTTCTATTAGTGTTTGTTTATATATTTCTTTATTTTGGTAGACACTTAAACACTGAGCTACATCCCTAGACTTTTTAAAAAAATATTTTATTTAGTGACAGGTCTCCCTAAGTTGCTTTGGGCCTCACTAAATTGCTGAGGCTGCCTTTGAACTTGCTATCCTGCTGCCTCAGTCTCCTGAGCCCCGGGGTTAGTGTTTGTTTTAAAAAATAATTATTTGTTTGTTTTCCAGGCTTTTTTTGGCAACATATTATCTAATAAAAGCAAAATTTCTAAAGCTGTCTTATATTTACTTTTTCCTTTTATATTTCATAATATTCAAATTTATGACATAGGTGCATTTTATTTCACTGCATCTGTTCAGGCTTATCTGAAAGTATGAATTTCCTTCAGTTTTCTAAGGAGGCACTATCATAAGTTCAGGATACAACTCAATTTCATAAGGAAGATTCAGTGTATGCAGTACCTCCAACTTGTTTACAACAGTTCTGAAACTGACTTATACTTGTTTACTAATCTGTGAAAGTTTGATGTGCAAATTCATAATGTGTCAGTAAAGGAAGTGATAGTTGTTATCTTAGTAACCTACGGAATGCCTGCCTCTGAGTCAAATTTTATAATTCATAGCAAAGATTTATTGAATATTTACTATGTGTACTTTCTTATTATCAACCCCCCCCCATAATGGTCAAAGTCACATACATAAATGCTACCATAATTTGGATGAACATATATGTCTATCTTGCCTGCTACATTTTACTGTTGCATTTTAACAGACACATTTCTTTTCTTCCTTTCCCTTTTCTCTACTTTCCCAGCCACTTTTTATTCTCCTTCCCACCCCTCCACTCCCTGCCCTCCCCTTTCCTGTCCTGACCTGTCCTCTCCTTGAGATCAGGATAAACTATATTTTATTTTGGCTGCAGGAAGAGTAATGTGGTGTGGAAACTATCATCCTTTTCCTGCTTTTCCATGGGTTTTAGGATTGGGTGAACATAATTTTTAAGCCAGTCTCTAAATCAAATGTTGAGACACACTTAAGATAATCAGTGTTTTTGCTTAACACAAAAGCCTTCCTGAGAAAAACAGGTAAAAGTCCAATACCTACCCTCTTGGCTGGAGAAAGATTTTAGTTTGTTTTCACCATCAGGAACCATCAAATGATCTGTACAAAATGTCTTCAAAATGCTGGTTAAAAGAGTTTAACTTTAGTGTCTTCTCAACATGAAATTGCTCTAGAAACCACTCCTTGTTCACTTCAAAACGAGGATTGAAAAATATACAAAATTCTCCCTGCCTCCTTTTCCCAGAACACATTTCTGAGTTCCTAATTCCATTTATAGAAGGTGAAAGCCAATTCCTTTCTTTTTTAATCAAAGCAATCTTCAGCCCCAAACTCTCCTGTTATGTTCTTTGAGAAGCTCTCTCCCACCCTCACCCACAGGACTATAGACTCTGTGGCCTAGGGGGAGAGTGCTGTTAATTGAGAATGACCAAAAAGTACTGCCAATTTGCTCCTGCAAGTCAGAGAACTTGGAAAAAGCTAAAAAGGCTATTCTCCCTGGTATTGATCTTGGTATGAAGCACAATCACAGGTCGCCAGCAGTTTTTCCTTCTCTTGTTTAAAATCAGATGTAATTTACTGTTGACAAACAGCAGTGTGAGATGTGTTCGATTTGAGGTCACTTCTCTCCACTCTCGGCTTTGATCGTGTATCGAACACCCAAGAAATGTTCGGTTATTTTTAGCTGACTAAGATTATACCAGCTCTCCATGGGGACTTGCAGCTTCACCTGGAACTTCATCTCACATCTGTCTGTGAATAACAAAACACACCTGCATCTCTATGAGCAACCAGGGAAATGATTCCCTGTGATGGTCACTGACTCATGAAGGTAAGAATATGGATATTTTAAGAATGGGAGCAATTAGCTTATCCATGAAGAATATTTATTTACTATCTTTTATTTTTCTAGGTTTCAGTATTTAAAGACAGAAAATGCAAAAAGAACCAAGTAGGATAGGTATGATCTTCAGAGAGCAAAGTTTAGAAGAGAGGTAAATAAAAGGAAAATCATGAATAATGATCTGAAAGAGATGCACACAGTTCTATTAGAGTCTTGGGAGGCCAGAAGAGAACCTATCCCAAGAAAGGGGGAAGTGACAGACTATTACTTGGACACCAGAACTCCTGAATTGTCTTCAATAATGATTAGGCAGGCACCACCTACTGGATAATACGGGAGGAGCATGCAATGTAAGGGAGGTTTTGTCTTGAGTCTGGAGATCAGGTCAAAGGAGGAGGCTTACAGGAATTATAAATTTGTCAATGTAATTTACCCAAGGTAAAAAGTAGAAAAGTGGAAAACATACAGTTGAAGAGATAATCTGATATCATGTCATGAAGGACCTAATATATTGTAGAAAGAAGGCTGTGTTTTCTCTTAAAAACTGAGGGGAGTCATATAAGACTAATTAAATAATAAGAATGGTCAGTCTGTACTGAGAGCTTGCTATGTGATCAACACTGTATTCCATGTCTTCCATTTACTATCTCATTTAATTCTCACATTAACCTTATGAAGTACTGATGATCTTTCTTTTATAGAGAAGTGAACCAAGATGAACCAAGATTTGGAGACATTAAGTAATTACTTGTCAAGGCCAAAGGACTAATAAGTTCAGGAACTCTTACTCAAGAACCTGCATGTTACTAATTCCATTATTGTTTCCTAAGAAGGGAAATAACATTTGAAATGTGTCTTTTAGGAACCTTGTTTAGGTGGCACTGCTGATCAGGTATTGAGGAAGGACAATTTGATGGCATGCTATCAGGTATCAGAGGGAGGTAGTTAATAGTGCTGATATAATGCAGTGAGAAAGAATGAGAACTTAAAATGAAGAAATGACCAGAGAAAGAGATAATATATAGGAAGAGTTTAGAAAAGGACCTGACTTGCTGACTGAATATTTGTTTCCTCACAAGATTCATGTGTTGGTGCTCCCAAGGTGCCTATTTGGAGATAGGGCCTGTGAGCAAGTAATAAAATTCAATGATGTGACAGGAGTGAGTCCATTTCCCATGGAACTGGTCCCCTTGTAAGAAGAAAAAGAAACATAAGCATTCTCTCTGTACCATGTGAGGACACAGGAAGAAGTGGCAGTGTGTAAGCCAGGAAGAGAGAGACCTCACAAGGAACTGAAACAATCAGCAGTGTGATCTTGTTGTTCTGCCCCCTAAACTGTGAGGGAATAAATTGCTGTGGTTTAAATCTCCCAGTGTGTGATTCTTGTTATGACAGCCAAAGTAAGAGAAGACAGTGACCTTCTAAATGTGGAAACCTGTAGAGATATGTTTAAGTCGCCCTAAGATGGCAGCTGGCGTTGGGCTAAGAGGAGGCACATAATTAGTGTTAACAGGGCCTGATCTACTTTTGCCTGATTAGTTAATGTCTCCTCTGCGCTAGTGGTCAACAGATGTTCCTCATTCTTTCTTGATTGGTACCGTGGCACATGCTCCAACCGTGCTACTTAATCCTAAGCTGATTGGCTGCCTTAGGGTATATAAGACATTCTCTTCACCTGGGAGGAAATCGCAGAATGCAGGACTAAGCACACATCTCTGGGTCGCAGGTTGCAGGACGCAGGCTGCAGGCTGCACAATGCACGCTACACCCCGCACCTCCAAGAAGCGACCCACCCATAAGAAGCAGTAGACCTTTGATAAGTGTAGCCTCTCTGAAAGTGTAGCACCTCTAAATTTAAGCAAAGCCTCTCTTCCTCTAAGAAAAACCTCTCTTCCTCTAAGCAAAGTCTCTCTTCTTCTAAGCAAAGTCTCTCTTCCTCTAAGCAAAGCCTCTCTTCCTCTCAAAGCCTCTCTTCCTCTAAGCAAAGTCTCTCTTCCTCTATAAACTAGCAAATAAGCAAGCAAGCAAGGAAGTAGTCCAGATAAAGATAATAAAAGTAGTTTATTCCCAGTCCACTTCCAATAAATTCCCGTGGGATTGTTGCTGCGGGCGGCAACAGAAACCAAGGAAAGGAAAGCTCATTGACTCTCAGGTTTCTAGCTCCGTCATTTGTCATTTCCTGAGATAAGTTGAAGTTGTATCAGGAGAGAGGATGACAGTGTTATCCATGAATATTTTCTGATGGTACAAGATAACTCTGTGAAAATGTTCATTAGGTGATAAGCAATTGGAATAGAAGTGTTTGGGTTGGAAAGATAAATTTGTGCCCTGTTGTGTATTTTCTCTATATATGATAATCTTTTTTAATGGTACACAATGGTGTATATATACACATGTATAATACATTTTTATTTGATGGATATATATATATATATATATATATATATATATATACATATATATAATCTCTCTATACAATAGTGATGAAAGGAAGTATGGACAGCTATAAAATAATTCCCAAATGGATTAAATAAAAATAATTGAAGTCTAATGTAAAATGATTTTAATACTATTTAAAATTATGTCCAATATTTTGGAATGCATCTACTACTATATCCAGATTACAAATTAATAAAATCCTGGGTATAGGATCAACCACACAAAATTTACACCAAATATCTTACTTATGATAGACAAATATTGTAATTTCCCTAAATACATACTATTATTATGTCTCTATTAGCCCTGTTTTCATTTTCCAAATATGACAGCAAAGCCTATATATCATTAGTTTGTCTCTGAGCAAAATATCCTTTTCAGTCCTCCATTTCACACAGTGTGGAAAGTCAACAGTTCAGAATCACATGATCATAGTTTAGAAACTATTATTCTCCCTCATGTTTCCTGCCTGTCTCTCAGAGACTCACCCTCTCAATGTCATTGCTGCTCCTCTTAAGAAGTCCAGTTCAAAAGAATCATTGGGTAGTCGCTTGAATAAGAAGTTAAACTAATAATCATCTCTCTTGTATTTCTTTCAGCCCATTTCTCAGAGTGGCCCTGCAACTTTCTGAGAGGCAAGCCACTAAATCACTCTAGCACTGAATCATAAGGTTTTGTTGTTTTGTTGAAGTAGGACAGTTTCAACCTTGTCTTCATGGCAGTGTCACAGCCTGTGTACCGAAATGCTAAGACATCTACTTTCCATTTCTTTTTATTTGCTTTTCAACCATTTTACGAATAATCAGGACAAAAAGCCACTTAATTCTTTGGTTAAAATAAGAACACAGACAAGGTAATAGCTTCATGGTGCCCTGACAGAGAGCCCTCACCCTCTGCAGATCTACAGCCAGCAGAATCTGAAGGTGAGCAAGCCCACCTCAGCACCCATCTCCTTACTGCTAGAGAGGAGCATTAGCCTCTCAGAGAACGACTTTTGGTATACAGTTTATTCAGGGAATATCAATATTTAAAGGCTGGGAAGAAGAAAATGAGCCCACAATAGCTACTGAGAATTATTGATCAGGAAAGAAAAGATTGAATGAGGAGAGAGTAGTACCAAGAAGTCTGGAGAGAGTAGAGGTCAATTGGGTCGAATGCTGCCAGGAAGCGAAATGAGAGAAAAAGTGAAACGTGTTCACTGGCTTCATTAACAAAAAGGCATGTGGAGATGTGGGAAGGTGTTGAGAAGCAAAAGGTTCAAAGTGACGTGGAGGCGATGAATGGAGAGAGCAAGGGACACTCTCTCAAAGAGCTCCCAGGAGGGCAAGACAGGCAGGCTTTTCAGTGCAAGAGGTGTTCTCTTCTCCCCCTGAAGTATAGAAATTGTTTAAAATAGAGAGTGAAAGCAAAGAAGACCCAGTGCAAACGGTGCGAATAGAATTTATGAATGAAAGTCTATGATGAGCTCTAATGCTTTGATTCTTTTTGGTAGTAATGGTAGGTTCAGAATCATAAAGGAAGGTGAGGTTTAGTTACCATTCCATAGCTTCACCACCAGACTATTATAAAAGCAAGTCATCCCCAACACTGCCGTAAGTACCAACATTTACTGAACAAACATCTATTACTTAGCAATTTCAAAGTACTTTACTCAGCCCATTCTAAACTTTTAATGACGTCAAAGACTTCTGCCCTTTTTCACGCACCTGTCACTACTTTGCATATGACTAATCAAACCGTTATCAAGGTATTCCAGAAGCAATATTTATTCGTCCTTTTAGTTGGCATGTGGCAACCTGAAATTCTACCTTACATAACTGAACTCTGGGCTGTGTAAGGATAGACATGGGTGCCTTTTAAAGAATAAAGATTAGTAAAGTCTCCCAATCAGAATCTGTGTCAAGGCAGCTTTGGGTATTGATTCAAAGCATAAACTCCATTGTCATACTGCATGAATTTGAATCTTCACACTGTCACTTTGGTGGCTATGTGACCATGGCCATATAGCTACTGCTTATTCTTTCTAAGTCTAATTTCTTGAAGGAACCTGGGAATAATCATCATTTCTATTTCATGGGATGGGTTGTGAAGTTTAATGTAGGACATTTCTTTTTTTTTTTTTTTTTTTGCAGTTCTGGGGATTGAACCCAGGGCCTTGGGCTTAATGTAGGACATTTCTGAAGGTATTAGAGCAATACCTGAAATGTTTTACATATTTATACCTATTTTCAATTTTTATTATAAAATGGCAAATTCATTGCTCAAGCTAAAATTCTGGCAAAGCTGCCTCTTATTTTTTTTTTTTTTTTTTTTATTGTGGTCATTCAGCTTTTACACAAGAAAACAAATCATTCTGCTAGAATGAAGGCTGTGTTCTTTGGAGTACCAGGAGGAAGCCACACACCTCTGACTTACCTGTATGCAAGCTGAATCATCCCACTCAAAGCAAAATGAATCTTTCCATTTCCTTGGTCATTTTTGATGTAGTATAAGGAGGAAAAAAATTCATTCTATGATTGTGTAATGGGACACAAAGTCTGAAAATTTAGTTGACTGGATACTAAATGGCTTCATGGGTACAAAAGACTTTATTTTTTAACTCCCTTCTATATTAGAAGAAACCAAGAAGTTTAATCAAGATTAACTTATTAGAAAACCCTCACAAACAAGTAATTTGTGTATATCACCCAAGTTCCTCAGACCAGTGCAACATTAAAGACATGGAAACTAATATCAAAAGAGAAAAGGTATTATTTATTTAAGAGCCATATTTGATTAGTTGCCACATTTGAATCACACCAAAATATTTTGAATTGAAAGGCCTCCAGTACATTGAGAAGATGATAGAACGTTAATAAAACTTTTGAGGTTTTATTGTGGTTTTTAATATTAGGCTTAGAATATTACATAAATCAGAATAATCAGTCTTTCTGGCCATGCCTTCTTTGCATGTGCTCATATGAAAAAACATTTTTTTAACTCCTCTGAATTTGAGCTATTGGCAGCATTTTAGAGCAGGATAAATCCAAACTATTGCAGAAAAATCTGTAAATTTTATGTTCAGAAAAAGAAACTAGAAAATCATATCAATTTCACTCTTATTTATTAAAAATGAATCCTAAGCTTTGGCATTTTTGTGAATCGCAGAATCATGTAAAGTTTATAGCAGTTGGGAGCACATTAATATTTGTTTATTTTGGTTATAACAGAATACATTGAAGTGCATTTGGTGATTACAGGTTGACTCTAACTGGAAAATTCTTATCAATTGTTTCAATGAACGTGTGAACCACAAACACCTTATTTAGAAATTCTCTCCACAATTCATTATTGAATACAGATCAGCTTTACTTATTTATCTTGTCATTCATGGTTTCACAGTATTGGTGTTGAGATTAGAACGGAAGATGAAATTTTCGCATTACCTCTATATTTTTCTTTTTTCTTCTGAGAAATAAGGGCATTAAGGTTTAGCAGAAGGAGGGACAATTTTTCTTATTTGGCTCCAGTTATTTAAGAACCAAGCAAATCATCATCATGCATCAGAGGGTTGACACCACTCAGTACTCAGCTGCAATTGTATAGTCTTCCAATTCTTTTATTGCTTTGAAAACAAAACCACTGCCACAATAAAACTTCTTGTCAATGGTTCTGTAGTGAAGTGAGAATACTGAGGAAAATGAAAAGTCACATATAAAATGTGAATAATTTGAAAAAAAAAAAAAAAACCTCAGAGTTCGGTATGTAAGCTAAATTCCAATAAATAAAGGAGTTCCAATTCTTAGTGCATGGTTTTTAAAGGATTCTAAACTGAAAGACTGAACTTCTTTTACACTAGTCAATTTTCTTGTCCTCTTTTGAGGGAACAAATGTACTGACTATGAGATATGATTTCTTTTCCATATATATAAAATATGATTGAAAACAATATTCATAAGAAGCATGTTTTGTATATGCTTTTTGATAGATTTTCTTTATAACTTCTTAGTGGTAAACACTGTTCTTCAGATTGTATTTTGATGGCACATGTATTAGCAGATGCTGTTGGCTCTTTTCTGTTCAGGGAGAAAGAGATGAAAACCCAGCTAGAAAGAAATGAGCCACTTTTTCTTATCCTCGCAGCAATAGGCAAGTAGACTTTTTTATTTTTTTCCAACCATGCTTTCTAATTACTGATTTGAATGGTTCTGCAGATTAAAAATAAAGTTCTTAATTGAGTATAAATGAGTTTGGAAAATATCCAACTGGCAAAGCGCCTTTTTCCTAACATTTATTAGAATCAAGATGTTTCCTAATTGATGAAGCTTTAACATTGCTATATCTTTTTAAATCTTATATGTTCAGGTCTTATGGGAAAAAGCACTGAGATTTTATTTTTGGTGCTTTGGGAGTTAAAGTAGGATGCTCTTATAAATATATTAAAAAACTCTCAGAACAGATTTTTATCAAATTAACTACTTCATTTCTTGAAGACTCCTGAGAAACTTCGCACCAGCAGAACAACAGCTGCCAGAAGTTTTTTATTCTTAAATACATTTAAGATAAGTAATCATAATACTTTGTACAGCCTCGGGCAACATGTGTACATATTTTAGAGAGAAAGAGCATGACTGAGCGATGTGAGTAGATAGAGATCCTACAAAGCCTCATTATAGATCCACTGACACTGGCTCCCCCTCATCTATGGGGCCATGGAACTAATTCTTTTTATTTTCTCTGCTTCCAGGACTTTCTTGGACTTAACTGACAAACACCAATTGTGTCCATCATGTCACATATATTCATTTATAAAACTTTTAGTAAAATGAGTTCTTGTTATTAGATATATTTTTGTTTCTTTTATAAAAGGTGAAAGTTCTTTTGAGTTCTTTGAAGCAATCTACAAAGTAACACATTCTAGCTGAATAGTCTCGTTTTCGTTTCAAATTTGTTCTAACTCTTCCATTCATAGGACATACATTTAATAGACCCAAGGTAATTTGGTTAAAAGTTGGAAGTGGTGAGAGAATGACACAGCACTCTGAGTTCACCTACTTTATTTTGACCACTTTATCAGGATTTACAGTCATGCTTGGACTTAATCTGAGTCCTTGGAATAAAATCAGACACTTATATATACTTTCCTTGAAGATATTTGGAGAACATTCTTCTTGGTCCAATTATAATATTGGCGAGAGGCCCCACACAAATGGTCTACATTTATCAAGAAGTTCATCTTAAGTTCTCACCTTAAAATATGTTATATAATTTCAACAAAACAGATATTTCCATTTTCAAATATTTTGTTGTGGTACTGATAAGTATCACTTTTTTTCTGAATTGCATATTATCATTGTAAAAATAACATTGGTTATGTAGTGTTCCTCTTAAGTAAGAAAAACAAGTGTTAGGGAAATGAAGTTATTGTCTTGTCCAAAGGAATACCACTAGCTAATGACAAAAAAAAACTGATAATGGAAACTGAATTAAAGCCCACTTCCTGGAGCACCGAAGTAGTGTTTTTCCTGCTGCACTGGCCTGCTCTTCCCCAGAACAGAGGAGATGTAAAGATATGGACTCATTTGCATAATAACTTATTTTTGGCTCTAGTTCTCAATCACAAAATGTGATAAATAAGCCCAGTCTCCATGTGAGACTCCTTAGCTGTTTGTTAGCTAATTGGATTTTTAAAAAGCATGTATTTATTCTTTGCAAGTACACAATTTGCTCATATTCCCATATTTTAATGCTCACTATATTCAATTTGAAAATTAATACCCCTAAATGTGTATGAGCAAAGTTACTTTTTCCAGATCAAAGAAATATCTCAGAGATTATAAAAAAAAATGGTGGTAAATGATGTGCTTGAAAAAAACCCTTCCAATATTTGGAGTAGCCCCAACACAACCTGGGTTCACTAAGTAGCACCCTATCATTCAAGGTTCCCAAAGAGGCAAAAATAGTACCTATCAACATGTCACATGGGGTTGGGGAGATAGCTCAGTCGGTAGAGTGCTTGCCTCACAAGCACAAGGCCCTGGGTTCAATTCCCAGTACTGCAAAAGAAAAAAAAAAAAGTCACATTATAAACTCATTAATTATATGGACTTTTCATTAGACAATTTCATTAGACAATTCAAAGTTTCCTTGAAATTCTGAATTTCTCTCTTTTCATATGTATTTGAGTTTTTGCAGTGTATAATTTCCATTGTTATAAATTAAAGTCTACAAGAAAGCATATGTAAATATTTGCTACTCCACTTCTGGTAGTTTGTTAATGTTGTCTTCATCTTTTTAAATTTTAAAGAACTTGAAAATGATTTTGGAAGTTGAATTTTTGATTTACAACATGTAAATATAAGCAAAAGTGATACTTTAAAGTGTCATGTTATGGATGCAAAGGTGATCCGACTGTGACACCTGTTACCCATTACATTCCACATGCCTCTCTCACAGTGCTGTGAACTTGTGGAAGAAGACAATCTCCCCAATACCGGAGGACAGTCTCCTCAATATCGGAGTACAATTTTTGGTCAAGGGTATAGGAGTAGCTGTGCTACTCTACAGGAATCTCCAGTTAAGCTCTGAAGGTTTATTTGTAGATAACATACGGTAGTCAGGCCTCAAAACTCCAAACTCACCCAAAAGAAGTTGAAGTCTATCTTGGAAAGAAAAAGAGAGAGAGAGCAAGAAAAAAGGGAAAATCAACCTTATATTTTAGGTTAATTTGTGGGTGATGTTTTACCTTTATTGTTTTCTTTTAAATCTTACTACATTGAAAATAGTATCAATTCCAAAATGAAAATTAACAGATTATGATTCATTTCATGTGAAGCAAACCCATATAATATTTTCATACATTGAAAAGCAGATTTATTTCTGATTGACTTCCTTTGACAGTATTTTGCCATCAAGCGTTTCTGAAGGCCTTTATGTCAATAGAAGTCATTGTCATTTGGTAGGAATACATGTTCTGTTATATTCTGGCCAGTTAACATTCTAACCAGGAAAGTAGTGTGGCATGCAAAATGAATTGAGCCCTTGAAAAAAGAAAAAAAAAAAATCCTTTCAAAGCTCTTTTTTTTTTTTTTTGTATGTGAGCTAACCACCAAATCAGAGTAACAAAAATACTCCCAGGTACATGGCTACCTCCACAGAGGAAACTTTGGATAAACATGTCACATAATTAATATAACAGTTTTTAAATCTCAGATCAGTTGAGAGAGCATTTCTAGAGAGAATCTTGCTTCCCTATTCCTATTTCTGTAAACTTATTAGCATATTGTGACAGTAAAAGTCACTGGCAATGATAAATTAGGTCTTAATTATAAATGATGTTCCAGCAAAATTTAAGAGAAAAGTGTTTTTGGTCTCAACATTTTGGCATGCCCGTCAGCAGTCATACAGACAAAAATCAATATTAAGTTGTAACTCAGCAATAGGCTTGAAAATCATCTATACCATTATCACTATTATTTTGTTGTCTCTCATAGGGACATCAGACATCTGGTTTCAAAGATAATGGCAGTAACAATTATTTGCATCATAGCCCTAGCTAACTAGATAGCTGAAAACATCTGCTATGATCTTCAGTTTCTCTAACCTGTCCCTGGAGAGGCTTTGATAGCTGAAATATTCTTTTCTTTTTTTCATTTCTCTCTGCAATAATCATTTTTGCAAAATACCGATTACTTGATACTTAAGGAAATTGACTCTAATGCTGCTTTTCTACTTTTGAATTTGAAACCGGAGGTGGGACATTAAGGAAGACTTTCTGAGAAAATTATTTCAACAGAGTTGAAGTTATATTAAATTCCCCTTTTAACTTGTGGTCATTATTTGTTTTTCTGATGTCATTAAACATATAAAAAATAAAGGCACTAATATGTGAATTAGCACATAAGGTATTCACGAAGCCACTTTGATCCACAGAAACTTACAGACAAAAACTATCACAAAAATATAATTTGGTAAATTAATCAAATACTTAATTGGGAAGAATTTGTAATGCTAAAATATGTTAGTACTATATGAAACGCTAGGCTCTTCAGTGCATATAAAAGATGGAAGTCATATGGTCTTTTCTGATACCTAGGTTTTAGTCTTACCAAGGAACTTTAAATTAATAACAAGTAAGATGACATATAAATCTTAAGCTATATAATAATTACAGTGGTTTTCAGCTGAAAGAAATCTGAAGTAAATTGGAAATGTAAGATATTTTTTCATGTTTTTTTTATATTTATTGGAGCACTATAATTATATATAATTGTGGGGTTCATTGTTCATGCAGACAACGTAACACTATAATTTGGCAATATCCTTCCCCCGTATTTTCCCTTTCTCTCCCCTCCTCCCTGTCCCTGGTCCCTCTCCTCTACTCTACTTGTCTCAATTCAACTGGAAATGGAATATTTTAAAGAACACCCCGTGACAACAGGTGAGAAAGTGATCACAAATTAAGCACTCAATATTTGTTGACCATGGTCAAATGAATGCACATGTGAATGATTGACAGCTTTCTTAAAGGAGTAGTGTCTGATCTGGCTTTGAAGAAAGAGCTGATTATTTTGACCCAAGAGAAGCAAAAAGGAGAGGAGTATCACTGGCAATGGCTTTAATGAAGAGGGAGATGGGAATAGAATTAGAAGAGATCAAGGACCTGGGGCAGAAATGCTCTTGAAGGTAGGGGGCAAAAGGTAGAAGGTTAGCAGAAAATACTTGTTCAGGTACAGGTCTCACATGACTCATGAGAAAAGTATTTTATGTCACCATGAAGATTATAGGTACTCTAAAAATCTTTAAATGATAGATTGAAGAATTATTTAATGCATTAAAAATTTAAGCAGGAAAGATAAAGCACAAGAAACAATGAGTTAAACATGAAAAGAATGGAAAGCACCATGAACTTGGGCTGGCAGGTAAGAAATTACAATGGCTGACACCAATGTAATTACACTAGTGTAATTTACACGAGTAGAAAGCAAAGCTTTAATAACAGTTCATGACTAATTAGGTCTGTAGAACAAAGAAAAGAAATTTCCAATGCTGAGAAATGCCAGTCACATTAGTGAAATTAAAGGTGTGGTGTAACAAGAGGATTCCCTTGAAATTGAAGGTTGCTTTCATTTTGAACATCCAAAATCTGAGGCTTCAACTAGGTATAGGAACATGTGAAACAGTG
The DNA here is from genome assembly GCF_902686445.1 of Sciurus carolinensis. Classification (NCBI taxonomy): domain Eukaryota; kingdom Metazoa; phylum Chordata; class Mammalia; order Rodentia; family Sciuridae; genus Sciurus; species Sciurus carolinensis. Next base: position 98,597,648 of record NC_062224.1, read on the forward strand.
GAGTGGAAACACAGGTCTGTAATTCAATTAAAAGGTTATATTTGGAGCTGTAGAATTTGTAATGAGAAAAGTGAATATGAATGTATTGGAAAAAAATTTAAAGAATGATCTCTCTAATGTTATTTATTTTTATTTGAATTACAAACAAATTTTGGAATGATTTCAAAAATCTTTCTTTGTATCATGTCGAATCATTTTTTGTTGTTACCAATAGTCTAGCTATTTCATTGTCATGGTAAACATATGTTTTATAGAAAAAGTCTCTTTGATCAAAATACATATAATTCCAATACTTTTTTACATGTATTTGAAGGTAATTGAGTTTAGTTTAAGAATTTATAAGTGACAAAGGCTAAATTTTATTGTATTGGCATATAATTCTTCTTGATAGCATAATGTTTAGAATCTTTAAAATATTAAAATTTTAAATAATGCATTTAGCTAATTAAACAAAAACATATTCCAATTTTTTTTATTCCTCTAAGTACATTGATATTTCGTGACTAGGTTTTTCATTTTTGATTCTGTGAGATTTGGATGAAGCTCATTCTCTTTTTATAAATGTTCTTCAAATTCAACCTGCTGTGAGCCTAGGTGAATATAATTGAGCTCAGGAGAATACTTTAAAGTGCAAGAAAAAATAGGGCAGAGAGAAAACATATGGTTTCCTAATTATGCTGAAGGTTTTTTTTAACCTCTCTCTCTTCCTTGAGCTGTCTCTCTCTCTCTCTCTCTCTCTCTCTCTCTCATGATTTCTTTCCCCACACCATTGTGCATAACAGGTTCCATCATATATCTGACTTTCTGATGGAGCAACAGAGACAAACATTCCACTGTGGAAAATTGGCACTTGAGCTTTACAGTAAGTTTGGAAGCTACAAATTATTGTGCACTGAATCTTGCTGTCAATAGAAACTCTGGTTTATAACTGACCAGATATTCTAGAATTCAAGGGATTTGGAAGTTGTCTTCAATAAAAACAATTATGCGTAAGTGAGATGTCTTCACAGGATACTTTTGGTTTTAGCACTAAAAAATACATTGTAGGCTGTTTTATTTACTTTTTTAAGATTTGAGTTTATACATAATGTTATTCAACTATAATTGTATTACACAGACACATATGCCCTGAATCTGTAATAATAAAATTTAACTTGAGTCATCTATATACTACGTATAAGCATAGATCATTCATGGGTTTCTGTAGGTTCCACATAGGTATTTTTCCACATTTTAAAAGTAGGTTTGAGATAAGATTACCTTAAAATTTACAGCAGAGGAAAATAGTAGTTTACAATGTTTGGAGTAAACTGTCTGTATAAGTGATTTACCCTAAAGGTGTTTTCAAACATATTGCTATTGGCACCATCATAACTATTTTGAGCAATGTTCTTGGGCATATCATTACATCAGATATTCTTAGTATTTATTTTTAGTTTGCAAATAATTATTACATTTATTTTATGTGGAATGTGATGTTTGATGTTTTTCCAGCGTGGATGATTAATTCTAGCTAATTTGAATATCCACAACCCCACATGCATACTGGTTTTGTGTATGTGTGTTTCAAAAACATATAAAAGCTAGCCAGGCACGGTGGCACATGCCTGTGATCCCAGCAGCTCAGAAGACTGAGGCAGGAGGATGACAAGTTCAAAGCCAACCTCAAAAACAGTGAGACACTAAGCAACTCAGTGAGACCCTGTCTCTAAATAAAATATAAAGTAGTACTGGGGATGTGGCTCAGTGTTCGAGTGCCCCTGACTTCAATCCCCAACCCCCCCAACAAAAACAAACAAACAAAAAACATAAAATCTACTCCCATAGCAGTTCTCAACTATGGGTTACATTATTATTAGCTGTAGTCACCCTGACCTATAATAGATCCCCAGAAAATATTGTCCTTAACTGAAGTTTCGAAACCTCAGATATCCTAGTGTTAAATGAGTGATATATCCAAGTTTGTTAATTCTTGAAGATTCTGTACTAAGGGAATTTGTGAATAACTTAATAAACAGTTAGTTAAAGAAGAATATACTGGACTGATTTACGTAATATTGCTAAAATTTTATTCCCTTCTCCTTGAAATCAATGAACTAATCATATATTTTCAAGTGCTTGACAAAATATCCCTCAATACATTAAATACCTTTTGCCACAGTCTGCTTATCAAAGTACCTGGTGAATTCTAATGTGCTTTATTGGCACAGGTACTGTGAGTGTGAGAAGGAAGTGTCCTTAACTCTTCCCAGAGGAATTTAGATCGATGTTAAGGTAGCTTCTGTTTCAAGGTAAAAAATTGGCATTCTGATTTGTCCATCAGATTTTTATGGGTTTTATTAGCATTACTACTTCCCTGAGAGACTGATTAACAAGTTTCTGTATTTATAAAACTGAGTAGGAGATCCAGACGCTTTGTATGGTGTAATTTAATGGTTGTCTACTAGAACATCTTTATAACAACAGAGAAGAAAATAGAAGACAAATGAAAATTTAACTAAGAATTTTTTTTCTAAAATTAAAAAGAATATTTAAAGGCTGTTAATGTTGAATACAATATTATTAAAAATCAGCCTTTGTTGAGAAAACATATTTGACACAGTAAACTAATGATACAAGGCAGGTTACAATGAATGAAGGCATCCCAAAGATGATCTGAAAACTTCATTAAAGTCCCCCAGTTAATACCCAGGCATTCCTCTTTCCTAACTATCTTATAATGGAAATGATGAAGAGAAATTAAATCACCAAAGTATTGGTAGGCATTAAGTATTGGTGATAAACTGTTTAGATTATCTGACTATGGATTCCAGTGTTGAATAATGCAGCTAAATATTTTAAGTTGTTTGATTAAAAGTCAAGATTCTCTTAAAGTTTATCTCTTTGTGCCCAAATTTTCCTTTCTCCTCTCCATAATATAAATTCATATCTTCCTTGTTTTACTTATCATGTTTACTTTCTACTGCAATGATGGTTTAATGTTCATTTTTAATCTCCACAATAGGAAGATACCAACATGAAATTTGATAGTTCTGTGTACATTTTTTCTTCTTTTTTCCATTCAAATGATGACATGTGAATAGAAATCTATTAATATATTCATATTAAATATATATATTTTTTTAATTTCTCACTTTTCTCCCTATCTATGTAACTTATTTTCTTACTACTATATAATCAAAATGACAAAAGGATAAATTAAAGTTCTAATTTCTCTGTGTTTTGTATTCTCTTTTTATTTAAATTGATTAGCACTATATTGATTAGTCCCAGGGCACAACAACCCTCTACACACAACCATTCTTATCTAATCCAGAGAAGAAGCTAACATTTTTCAGGATCTTTGAATTTCAAATAATTTTCCTTACATTTAACTGTGTCCTCCTCTCCTACAAACATTGGAAAATTAATATTATGATCTCTAATTTATTAAGAAATCTAAAGCTTAGAAAATTTAAGCAACTTGGTAAAAGTTACCTGCAGCAAGAGAAGGGAGGAGCTTTTCTATTCTCCTTCATTTCAAAGTTTATGATTTTCATAAAATTACTAGCTCATAAATGTGCTTTTTTATAATATGTTGCAGATTAGCTTTTACCATATGTACTTTGGAGTTACAGTTTTTACTATTTCCTGACACACTTTTCTTTATTTGCTATCATATTTTAATATTTTAACTGAATATATTTAGCTCTCATAAGTTAAAATTAGTATCTTCTTATACAAATAGATATAATTATGATAATAAACAAAATGACAATAAAATATTGTGGGCTGCCAAATGTCGTGTGCCCAAGTTTTCTTAAAAAGATATTAATAAGTGATAAAGAAATTTCACAAATTTGTTAACTATAAGATTTTTTTATTTTAGCCAGTTATGTTGGCACATGCCAGTAATCTCAATGACAAGAGAGTCTGAAGCACAAAGCCAGCCTCAATAACGGAGCAAGACCCTCAGCACCTTAGTGAGATCCTTTTTCAAAACACAACAATAAAAGGAACTGAGGATGCAGCTCAGTGACAAAGAACCTCTGGGTCCAATTCCCTGTACTGCCTAAAAAGAAAAAACAAAAAGGTTTTTATGTTTGAGATCATGAGAAAAACATAAAGGGAATTAATGAAAGAATACCTCTCGTGTCCCTTTCTCTTCTCATTTTTCATTGCTATAAATATCCATAAGTAAATATTTTATCCATGTGTTGCCTAAAGTCATCCAGAATCCATATTGTTTATGTATCACAAATGGGAAACCCAGAACTAAACCACTAACCTTCTAAACTTTAGGAAGAAGCAAAGACATTCTAAGCACTCTGGAGACCAGAAACACTGATTGCCATTTTTACCAGTTTAAATATTTGCTAGCTATCTGTAGTAGTCTTTAGACAATGACTTTGAGATCCTAAGGGCTTGTAGAAAATGTGTCTGTCCATTAGCACTTGAGAGAGAATATGTTGTCCTGACTGGATTTTTGTGATTGGATACATTAACCTAGAACAAGTAAATTTCCAATAGCAGGTAAAATAAGAATCAACTTGAAATGTCTCTTCTATTGAATTGTCTTTTCTATTGAATTGTCTTTTCTATTGTCCTGCACAGATCTATGATAATTATGTGCTTTCCAGCCCCAAAATTAAGGTAACAAAATCATAGAATTGGGTGTAACAGTATATTGCTCATAATTTAAAACTAAAGACAAACTTATAGGACAACTAATATAATCTCCTGCTTCAAAAGGTGTAGACACTAAGATATAAATAGATGAAATGATTGTGCAAGGTCATAGGTTAATTAGCAGCATAGTTGTAACTAGAGATGATGTCTCATTTTTTTATCTAGACTTTGTCCCAATACACTTCAGGAATATGTCTATTCATTGTATACAGAATAGAAACAGTAACACCAGTAAACAAAGCACATGGAGGATTTCCTAATCTCAATTGTCTGATAAAACTTGAGTACAGGAAGATAGGACTTGTTTGCAACAAATTACTTTTACATAAATAAATATGTTGCTTCCCAACTTTAATTTTCCCTTTCAATATACAACTGAAGGTCAGCACAAGATTATATTTTCCACTGTTAGGGCTGTATCTTCAAATGCCATCTACTGTTTGAGAAGTGAACACCCTAAACTAATTAAATTAATCAACAGATTTATAATTGATAAACCTTAAAGAGTTAACAAATAATGACTGCACTATTACTTTCTAACAGACAGGTTAAAAATCATTGTAAAGAATCCGAATTTTGTGCACATTATTGAAACTGCTGTCTAGCACTGTTTCCAATCATCATTTCTACTTTAAATGCCATTAGGTACTCTGGAGATTACTTTTTCAAGTACTACATTATAATTAAGTCACATTTTTACAGGGAATGTAAAGAGACACAGTCTGGGTTTATATAGAACTGCTTCACTGACTTCTCAGTTCCACTGTGTGTTGTAACATCCATAGGTTCTGCGCTCCATCAGATTGGAACGTGGCATATTAATTCAAATGGCAAAATAATCATCAATTTGATGTTACCTGAAGTTTATCTAGCCAAGGCCTATCTACATACATATGAAAATTGGTTGTAATTTTAAGGAAGTAATAAGTGTACTGATATAAGGATAAGTAAGTACTTCTATAAGCAAAATACAAATGTAGGTGGGAACATCTTAATATATTATTTCCACATTTTGTGCACATATGTATCAACCTATTTGAAATGGTTTCTTAAGGGAACTCTTCTTTATTGGTGCCTAATATATGAGATTATTATTTCAATTTAAAATCATCTCTAATCAAGTGAAGAAAAGAGAGTCAATGTGGGGAGATAGGTAATGAGAACTCAATGTTATCTGTAGAAAGGAAAAATTGGCACTGCTTAAAAGTCAATAATACTTTTTCATATTTTTCTTTTCTTCAATTGAATGCTTTAGATTCTCTCATGTATTGGAAAAAGTAATTAAATACAAATTTTAATAGGAGTTTTTAATGGAATTGATGTGAATGAAGAAAATGAGTGAGAAAAAGTATGCTGCTGTTATGGGGCACAACTTAAGAACAGACCGATCACCAGTGAGAAGTCCAAATTTGAGAGTCTTTATTAAGCTGGCCGGCTGACTATCTCACACAATGCCCCAAAAAATGACTATTGGGAGAACAGCCCCGACCACAGGGTTGTAGGGGTTCTTATACCAAAAATCACATCAATCATAAGTGTCCGTTGCTATGATTCAAAATTACACATTAACATCATGAGATCATCGACAGAGGGGGAAGTGGGTCAAACTGACCCTTACCTAGGTACAAACCAAAGAATGGTTACTAACATCCACACAATCACTGTTTACATGGTACATTGTTTAGGAGCAATAGGAATCAAAAGAGAGCAATTTTTTACTACATAGGACTTGCCATTGTATATTATTAAACATGTCACACCAAGTAACTGATGATGGGCACAGAGGTGGGGTGTTCCCATGGGAGAAGCTTATTTCCTACATAACATGGAGTCTCAGAGCAAAATGGAGTCTGTTTAGTCATTTCCCTTAGAGTCTGGCCTGTAACATTCTCCTGGAGTCAGATCTGTCAGCCCATCACAGCTGCTTTAGTTGTTTTCAATGTTTTTAGCCTATATGAATTCTACTCAATATGAAAAGGCCCTACACAATGAGTAGGCCTTTAACTTCTAAAGAATGATTTTATTACAACTTATACATAGAATCACATAATTTATTAAAACATAAAAATTCACAGAAAAAAAAAACCACTCGTGTCTAATGCCCCAAAGCAAAGTGTAAAATATTTTATTACTTATGGTGATTACTTTCTCTTGATAATCTTACTCTTCTATTTATTTTAATACTCTCACTCTCTTCTTGTATTTTTCTCTTCCCATTATCATTCTCTCACACATATTTATAAGATCAGATCAAGGCCAAGAGCAAGTGATGAGTACCAAAGGAAATTAATTTCTTGCAGGAATAAAGTAAGGCATAAGTGTAAGTATACTGTCATTTAATATATATTTGTCACCTGAAAGATATTTTTATGAAAAAAAACAAAAAAAAATTGAAGTTAGTGTCTTATAATAAAACTTGATAAGAAGCAATAGCAAATTTTAATTTAGCACTAAGATGTTCACTCGTTTTAAAGATGAGTTTTATACTGAATGGGGAAGATGATTTATTTTGGCAGAAATATTTTGATGTTACTTTGGAAACATGATAATATTTTTGCAATGCTTTTCAGTGTTCTGGGAATTGAACTCAATTCCTCACAAATGCAAGCACATACTCTACCACCAAGCTGCATCCCCAGTCCTTTATAGTTTACTTTTGACAAAATATAGGAATCAGTTCCAAAACCAGAGGCAATGCTAATGATTTATGTTTTTTTAAATCTGATTGGCTTTTCTATCATCTTTCAATGATTGTGATTGACAACATGTGTTTGATTATCAAAACTCCAAATGTTTTCACTTATCTTGTAATGAGTACTGAGTAGAGAATTGGATTGTTAATACCTAAATTCATTGGGAAAAAATACAGTAATTGTATATAATATTAAATTTTGTTTGCTTCAGGCTAATTACACTACATAGTCTTCTAAAGTAATAAAAATAATTTTCTATCTTTTTTATGAAGTATAGGAACATAGGAAATAATTACAAAGTGTTTATATGGTACAGAATATAAAAACATTACACCAAGTAAATTGTTCTCATTTGCAGTGCACTGGATTAGGCTCTTATTAAGTCTTGTATCTACTGCAGCAGTCACCTGTGTGATATCAGTATTGCTACTCTGCTTCTCTTCCTGTAACAAAAACCTAATTATGTCAAGTCCCTGATTTCAGAATTAAGATCAAGATACACTTTGCTCATCTGATCAGTTTTTCAACTGCATCTATTTCCCCGCATTACCCCCCAAATTTCTTAATTCTATAGCATTTGCCTTTCACTGAACATTTCTTAAATTTTCATATTTCACAGATATTAAGTATTCACTTATACTCATTTCTACTTCTGCAGCACTTACCTGAAACTCCGATGACCTCCTTTTCAACCTCCGTAAGATGAATGGAGAATTTTAATGTATACTTGAAGTGCTTTCCCAAAATGAAATTAAACCTACTCATTCTGTTTTCCTAGAGATATGTTTGGTACTTACTCCCTTCTACCTGCTTCAGCAGTTAGGAAAACCTTCAGGGCATTACAAATTTACGCATGCTTGTCTATCTGACCAGGTTATCAGATCCTTAACATAGTAATTGTGTTATTCCTCAGAAACTTTGTACATGGTGATCAATAAGTGCATGCTAAATGCAATCATTGTTCTTCATTTTTTGAACTTCAAACAGTATCTTTATTCTTTATCAAATTTTAAAAATATACATCAATAGTCTCATTACTTTAAAGGAAGCTTTAATTCTATTACATATTGATGAGAAATATCTAAATCATTTCTTCAGAAGAGGATGACCTTCTGTGTAAATAAATCTCAGTAAACATAGTACATGAAAAATTATAGCATATCTTTACTACAGTTTGTCCCCTTGTTTGTAAAGGCCAACATTTGAAAGGAGAAATAATTTTTGTTTTATTAATTAGTTAACTTCTGATCAGTTCATTTAATCTAGGCAAAATGTGTTTACTATAACTGTATGTCTGGAATTACTTAATATTCAACAACTATCTTTGAGTTATGAAAGTTTGACTTTTTAAGCTATTTTTAAGTAGATTCTGCCAATTTCTATACATTACTGACAGATTACCTTGAATTAACCATTATATTAATTTACTTTTATAGTATACTTTTATTTTAAATATTACCTAAAAAACACATGATTTAGAAAATATGTCTATCAATATTTGCAAATACTATCCCTCATTAAAATACTAACTGTATTTCTTCTTTACTGCCTATTTTGGTGCTATTGTCAATATTAGACAAACTATAAAGATAGGTATTATAAAGAAGATTTGGAACATACAGTAGAAAAAACAGAGTTACTAGTGGAAGAAAAATAGAGGAAGATGATGAGAATGGACTGAGAAGAGATATAATTGTCACCACAAACTGAACTGGACAGAAATGAAGGGAAATTCTGAATCATAAACTGATAGAGAGGTCAAGGAAGTTTATATAACTGATGTGAGAAACTGTGGAATCATATATGCTACAGAGAATTCCATAAAATTGTTTTTAATGCTATCTTAGCAATAACATCTACTATGGAATTTCTTTAAAATGTGTTCATGATTTAAATGTATTTTTAATATGCCACGATTATTAAATTGCAATAAATTTTAGATAGAATATTTGTAAGTCTAAAGCTGCTCCCCCACCCTTTCTGTTGCAGCCATTTTCCCTGCCTCCCAACCACTTGTCAATCTGTGAACATCCTAGCTAGCTATTGGTTCATCAGTCAGCTTGCAAGTATCCTTCTCCGATTTTGGTCCCCTGTTAGCCCGGCGGAATTCAACTGTTTACTGTAGCCACCCTGCCATCTTTTCTCATCCTTCTGTCTCTCCTCCTCACTTTCCCTATCCTCTTGGCTTTCCACTCTCTCTAGTGCATGCCCTCTCTCTTTCCTTTCTCTTTTCCTCTCATTTTCTCTCTTACCCTGCAGGGAGACACTCTGTTTGCTTAATAAACTCCCTTATATGATTTCCCGTGTCCAGCATGGTTTCTGTGGGATTCCTTACAACATTGAATTGAACCAAGTGATGATTTGACATTATACAAGTTACATAGGTCATTGGCATATAACCAGATATTTGCAACTATTTCATTAACTGAATTTGCCTTTATGTTTTAAATAATGTTGGCTTTATGTAAGCATATGTACGTTTGATAGCATGTATGACAGCTATTAATTTGATTGTCCACATGTTAAAGCAATATCTATTCTTGCACTCTAATTACAAAATCAACACTTTACTTCTCTGAGAAATTCACATTTTCATCAAGTTTAATTTCCAGTTATTCTAAAAATATTTCATTTAAATCCTAAAAATCAGAGAACACTGCCTTAATTGTTATGGGTTCATGAAAAAAAGCTCAGGATGGAATAACAGATACATATACATCAGTTTCCTATAGCTGCTTAACAAGTCACCATAAACTTGGTGATTTAAATTAAAGAAATGATATTACTTTTCTGGAGACCCGAAGTCTGAAATCAACCACAGGACTGGTTCTTTGCAGAAGCTCTAGGGAGTATTTGTTTCTCTGCCCACCATATCTTCTAGAGGTTTTCAGTATTTTCTCACTCCATGACCTGTTCCTAGCATTACCAAACCTCTTTCTTCTATCTTCACGTCTCTTAATTCCTTTTCTGTGGCAAAAATCTCCCTGTGTCTTCCTCCAATGAAGGTATTCTGGTGACATTTAGGGCTGACATAATAAAATATTTTAGACTGGGTGGCTTAAACTTCAAATATTTATTTTCTCACAGTTACAAAGGGTCAAAACCCAAGAGTAAGGACTGGTTTCTGATGAGGCCTTTCTTCTCAACTTACAGACTGCCACCTCCTAAACTCACATGGCTGTGTGTGTGTGTGTGTGTGTGTAGACACAGAGAAAGAGTGCACTCATCTTTCCTTGTCCTTTAAGGACAACAGCCTGCTTGGATCAAGGACCTATCCTTATGACATTATTTAACTTTTAGTATCTTTTCATGAGCCTTATCTCCAAATATGATCACATTGAGAGTTAGAGCTTCAACATATTAATTTTGATGAACACAATTCAGACCATAACAAGAGTTCACACTGAAAGAGTTTCTAGAAAGAGTTGACTCGATTTGAAAGAGAATGAATAGAGAAAAAATAAGAGTGAGCCAAGCAAAATTTGAACTGAAATCAAAAAGGTTGAGGAGGGATGGAGTACTGGAGGGATGAGAGTAGTGGGGAAATGGCAGAAATACTTTCCTTCATATTAGGTGAAGGGAGAGGAATGGAGAAACAGCATAGGAACATTGGTAGCAGGAGACAATCACAAAGAGAGAGGCAGATAGGCTTGGAGAAGGACAAGATTAGATACAGAACAAAAGGAGAAATAAGTGAGATTGAATGAGAGATTAGAGAAATGGGAATGGAAAATAGTAAGAAAAGTAACAGAAGGAAAGTTCAAAGAATAAAAGCTAAAAGGGCATAGACTAATAAAAATCTTAGGAGTTGGGGTGTTTCTCTGTTTCCTGTAGCATCATTTTACATGCTGAATAGATTGTTTTTAAGGTTACTTTTCACGAACTGTATCCCCCAAAGATTCCATTATGAGTGATTGAATTGATGAGACCTTTTGTCATTTCTCAGTGACCCACCAAGCACTTGAATCAGAACAGTGTGTGCTATTTATATAAATTGAGATTCCTGGTTATCACCCTACAGATTCTGAAACTGTGCTTTACCTGCAAATGTGCACATTTACCACACAGACTACATGATTCATGTGCATGCTTAAATTTGGGATTTGAGGTTTTGTATTTATACAAGTAGCATTTGAAGATGGCCTTCAGGTAAGCCAAAGCACGTACCACCCAATCTGTGCCAACATTTATTTTGTGCTTGGAATTTAAATGCTATTTTTCATTAGAGTTTTATAATGACATTTCAGTATAATGATACTGTGGGGAAGAATAAACCAAAGGTACAATTTCATACACCTCCAGGGACCTTACTCATTTTTTTTTTTTAAGGTTTTTCATCATGGTTTGCCAAATATTGTCTTCCAGGAGTTCTTAAGTCTTCGTGAATCCAGGACACCGTAGCTGCTTTTAAAAACTAATGCCTCTGTCACAATCCAGAAATCTTGCAACAGTAGTCTGGGATGGTACCTGTCACTGTTATTTTATGGTTTTTCATTTAATGTAATGGACTGCCAAGGTTGCCATCCTTGAATTTGAGATCATAAAGGAATGATTCTTAATTGGGAATATTCCATTGCATTCGCTTGAGTTTATATCAAGCAAAGGATTCCTACTTAAAGGTGCACATAGCCATAAATCTTTTTGAGGCTGCATTATTAACTGGTGATTGGGTTTATTGGACCACAAGGGTTAATCAGTATCTGCAAGACTCTGGTCTCCCAACATACAGGTGCTGGTCTCCCCTCCTTGTCACATAGCAGCACATGTGGATGTGGCACTTTCTGTGTTAAAGAATAAATGAAACAGCAAATCTCTTATCATTAGTTGCTTAAAATAAAGTGTAAACTGCTACTTGCTAAAAATGTTTATACCAAGGGCAGAGAATTCAATCACAAGAGGGAGAAATTAAAAAAGTAATATTATGCCTCATTCACTACCTTTAACATTGTTCTCAAATTCAATAAAGATTCTCTTGCCAGAGATAGATAGATAGATAGAGGCTATTTTGATATATATAGCTGTTGTCTGATAGCTAATTTTAACTGTGTCTTTATGGTTTATCATCTATATATGTTAAAGTTTTCATAGCTACTTCTCTCAGCCCTCTCTTTAATTTTCATTAAAATTCAGTAAAAAAAAAGTTGTTGAAATCTGTATGCAAGATATTTTATGTGACAGAGTAGTTTCCTTTTTGTCTGAGCCAAACTGCTAATATCATATACACACTATAGTAACTATAGTTAATGATGCAGTCTATTTCAAAACAGCTAGAAGAGAGGATTTTGAATGTTCCCAACACAAAGAAACTTTAAGTTGATGCATATGCTAATTGCATGATTTGATCACTGCATGATGTATACATGAATCAAAACATCACATTGCACCCCATAAATGTGCATAATTGTCATGTGTCAATTGAAAAATTTAAAACTATATGCAATTATACATTAGTTTGTTAAAATAAATTAATCAAAAAAATTTCCCTTTTTTCTAAAATTCTATTCAAAGTCTAAATTTCAAACATGTCAGAACACTCAGAGACATTTATTTGTATATTTCACTGTACATGAAAGCAGTATAAAAATATGACTTCAGAGAAATACTGGAGGAAAAGAAACCACTTATTTTCCACTAAGTAGAGTAAAATGTCCTTTTTAACCTTCCTAATAGCACCCTCCCTTGCTTTAAATTGAGTCATTCTGAGTACCTGAGTTTCACGTTTTATAGTTTTATAATTTGTAACGTCTGGCAAAGATCAAGGATTCTCACTTTCCACCTCACAGATGTCCTTGCAAACTGGAACACGATTTAAATGGTTTACATACATATATTACTCCATTAGTGCCTAATTAAAACTATGTCTGACAGCTGGCAGACATTGAGGTGCTTCAGATAGTCCAAGTGAACTGATCAAGGATAGAAAATTCTGCTTGCACTATTTATATGAATTCATGGCATTTTTGTGTCATTTTAAAAAATGTTTTCTTAATTCTCCATGAGCTTTACACGTTTTATATACATGTCATTACTAACATAGTCATGCTGCATTCAGGTAAAGTGTCATATTTTATGGGAGTATATGGTTCATTTTTCTATTGGAAATTCTCCTTAGATAAACATGAAAAATGAAAGGTCTTGTTTAATGAGCCATGAATTTGGTGCTGATTGTCTGACAGTTAATATTAGCTGTGTATTCATGGGTTCATATACCAGATATGTTAAAGTTTTACTTGGGTCTTGATTTTGAGTATGAGTATAGCTATACCACCAGTGGAAAAAACAAAGAATTACCACCACAGATGCTCCATTGGTCAGGGATCTCCAGAGAAACACAACATTTGTATGTATGTAGAGACTTATTCTAAGGAATTGGCTCACATAATTGGGGTTCTGGCAAATAAATGTGTTCTGCATGGCAGGCTGATGATCTGGGGACCTAGAGAAAACCTGACATTGCAGCTTAATTGCAAAAGTAATCTGGAGGCAGATGTCCTTCTTACTCAGGTGACTTCTAGGTCTTAAGAGTGAGGAAAGCCCATTTTATGGATGGCAATGTGCTTCACTCAAAAACACATTTAAATGTCACCCTTGTCTAAAAAATACTTACATGGCAACATCTAGACTTGTGTTTAATCAAAAACTTGGTTTGTTGGCATAGCCAAATTAACTTAAATGTAGCCATCACAGTCACATAGAGGTAAATATGCAGGCAAAACTCAAAAGCAATGTGAATAAATGATGCAAGCATGAAAATTTATTTTGTGGGAAAAAATATAGGTCTGACATTACAGAGGTAATTATAATGAGGCAGGAATTTGAAAGGCAGAAAACATTTAGAGTTGCTAGAAATTTCAGTCAACATGTCTTCCTGTTTTTTCTTCCTGTGTTCACTTTAAAAATCTTAATCCAAAAACATCTGGTCTCCCAGAAGTGATTTGCAGATAGAATTCCATCACTTGCATTTTTTCCCCATAATGCTGAATGCAAATACTATAGTTGGCATAGAAAAAAAATCCTTCAGTGTTATATAGAAACGCATGTAATAATCAGAAGCTAGAATCCTGGGTTAGAGCTGGAATCCTGGGTTAGAGCCATAAGCTAATAATAAGTTTTTAGAATTCCAGGAAAATAAACTTGATCAATAGTATAGATGCAAAGCAGAATCTGAAACATTAACTTGTATAACTGGTTAAAATCCGACTGGATCACAAACTATTACTTGGAAAGAAAGATCCAGCCGGATAACAAACTGTTACTTGGAAAGAAAACTGCTGAGTTAAAATATATGTGGATTAATATCTATCCTCACACTGTAAGTTAAAACATTAAAGTATATTAAGAAATATAGATCAAATTTGCAATTGTTCAATGCTGTTGGTCAATGGCATGCTGGAGTGAGCTGAAAGTTGCCAAGGATCATGGGCATCTTTCCCTGCCTTCACCTTTAGAAATGGCAGATTGTTAATATGTGTGGCATAGAAAGTATCAAATGTCTTTTAATCATAGGTCTATTGTCTAAAATGGAAATACTTAGAATTCTACATTATACAATATAATTTGCACTATTTATCTTTCAAGTAAATTGCTATCAAATAGATTGTAACAAAATTCATGCAAATACAGTTTGGATAAAATTACTATTTCATCTGTTGTATAATGATCTATTTGGTTTTTGTCTTTGTTTCAGAAACCCTGGAAATTTCCTGAGTGACAGGATTATCCATTATTTAGGATGGGTTTCTTGGACTACACTTGAGGTTATGCTAACTAATTGACTCAGAGTGGCAATTGGGTACATCAAAAAGACCAACTATGTGATAAGAGGGACTGTGAGTCAGGTAATATCAGTCTGACTTTTGAAATGGAGAGGGGGCTAGAAATTGATTTCAATCATATAACCAATGGTTTAATCATGCCTATGTAATGAAACCTCTGGACCCAAATGTTCAGGTGCACTTTCCTGGTTAACAAAATTCTTGGCATATTGCTCCACAAAGACATGTTTGGAGGGTGATTTATACTCACTCCTTGGGGAGAAGAAGTGGAAGCTTCAAATTTGAGCCCCTCCTAGACCTCATATTATACATCTCTTCTTTTGGCTGGTCCTCATTTATTTCCTTTTTTGCTATAATAAGACTATAATCTTTAAAAATAGTGCTTCTCTGAGTTCTGACTTGTTCTACTGAATAGTCAAAAATAAGGCGATAATGGGAATTCCCTTCCCCAAATTGCAGTCAATTGGTCAGAAGTATGTGTGGTCCACTAACTGTCACGTCTGTGGCTGGCTTGTGAAGTGAGGGCAGTCTTTTGAAGGTTTCTACCTTTAACCCACTCACGAAGTCTGGCTCAACTCTGGATAGTCTAAGAATTGGATTGCATCTCATAGATCTAAATAAACAAAACATTTATTAGTAATTCAATATCAAATGGAAAAAATATATTGAATTTTATTGCTATTTTTTCACATTTCCTTTAAGGTACTATTTGATTCAACCCATAGCAATTTTTTTTTCTATTACATTCTATCTGATTTCAATTATCAATCAAAAACAAAAAATAATCTAATGATGATATGTAATGCAATATATAATCAAATCACCCTTTAATTAATGTATCTTTATATTTTTCATTTCTAATGACTAAATAGCATTCATCATTTCTGCAGATATCTTCAGGAAAGGAAGAAAGAATAACATTTTACTATCTGGACAACTATGTAGAAAATGGAAAGTGGAAAATAGAAAACTTACATGATAAAATTTTGCCTTTTCTTTTTTTTTCCTTCTTTGCTCCATTTTTAGACATGCACTTTCTTTGTTTGCATTCTAATTAGAGCTATCAAATTAGAAACTTATAACAGTCACTAGATATCATTCATATATTAACAAAATAATTATTTGTTTCAATTTGAAAGTGTTTACATTTTTTTTTCATTTGAAGCCAAATTAGAACCCCTGGTCTAGAATAGTTTTGTCCAGTAGAAATGTCTGCAATGATGATATGATCTATAATTGTACTATTCAAAACAGTCCATACCAGTCCCATTACTGAGCACTCAACATGTAATAGTCAAGATGAAGTATTGATTTTTGAGTTGAATTATATTTAATTTTAATTAATTTGGATTTAAGTAGCTTCTCCATAATATGACAGTATAAATGGGAATTTTTTTAATCAGAAAAAGCATAAACAACAGAGATGGAGAAAAAAAAACAAAGCTTAAGAGTATAAGAAAGATTCAAATATGTCAAGCAAAATATAGAGGCTGTGGTATTGTCTGATTAAAAATGAACTAAAACTCAGACTGTACTGTACCTCGTAGTGATGAGTTGAAAAAAACTCATGAGGACAACCCGTCAGAAGAGTCTTTCCAGTGTATGATAGAGACAGCACTTTTTTCATCCAGAAGAATGGAAAGCCTGTGTCTAAATTTGTCCTAAAACTTCTCTATCTGTACATAGAAGGAACCCAAACTCTCTGGGTCTTTGACATGAAAAGTACTAAAACAGAAACTTGAAAGAACTATGCACTTATGAATATAAATAGCACTCAGAATTAAACAGTATGGAAAAAATGTTATTCTTACTTCCTTTCCCAAAGATATCCGCAGAAATGATGAATGACAAAACTATAGCAATACAGGAGTTGAGTTTTAGGATTATTTTAGATATGTCACAACAAAAACAACTTAAATTAGCTTTAGAACAAAATAGAAGGAAATGGTTCATGTAATGGACAATACAGTGGTTGGAGAGCTTTCATACACAATTTATTTTGAAGAATCAAAAAAGTATATAAAGAAACAGTGTTTATCTATCTTTTGTCTCTGCTTTCCTCAGAATTAGTTTCAGTTCCTGTCACCAGTAGTTGATTCAGGATATGGTATTCACAAGTTCCCACTCTGCTGAAAAGAAGGGTATGTTGGTCTATATTTTATAGCCAAAACCCAAGGATTGGAAAATGGCTAACTCTGATAAAGACACATACCTGCCTGTATGAAGGAATGGATGAAGAAATTGTGGCATACACATGAAATGTAATATTGTACACCTTTAATATGTAATAATTTTAATATATTATGCACTCTTAAAAAATCAGAAAATTCTGCCATTTGTGACAACATGGATGAATATGAAGGACATTATGCTCAATTATGTCAGACAAAGAAAGACAAATATTGCAAGGTCTCACTAATATGGGGAATTCAAAAAAAGTAAAATAGGTAGAAACAGCAAGTAGAAAGATGGTTATCAAGAACAGGGAGGATATGGAAATAGGAAGATGTATAAGTCAAAGGGTACAAACTTTGACTTGGATGAATAAATCTTTAA
Organism: Sciurus carolinensis; assembly: GCF_902686445.1. NCBI lineage: Eukaryota > Metazoa > Chordata > Mammalia > Rodentia > Sciuridae > Sciurus > Sciurus carolinensis. Next base: position 98,615,340 of record NC_062224.1, read on the forward strand.
AGATCCAATGTATATATCAAATGGACTATAGTTAATAATATTCATATTTAAATAGTGATTGCATTATATTATGTACTAAAAACTAGGTAAGAGAATAGATTTTAGGTGCTCTTGCCACATATATTCACAAAAGATGACTATGTGAAGTGATGGATATTATAATTTACTTGACTATAATAATTATTTCAATATGTATATCAAAACATCATGATGTACAACTTAAATATATGCAATAAAAACATGTATGCTTGTAAGTGACTTTATACCTTTAGCATGAGGGATGTGGAGTTTTGTTGTACCCACTTCCAGAGGCAGAGGTGAAATCAGCTCCTTAAAAATGAACTTACAGATGGATGGTTATCCAAAGAAACTTCAGAGGAGGTAAGGGGTGCTCAACAGACACCACCAAATTCTGTCATCTAAAAGGCCAATTGAAGCTGCCATATGCACTTCAGAAAGAGTGAAGTCCAGGAGCTTTGGAAGACTGACAGGAAATGCACTGATGTCAGTCAACCAAACATACCATCAATGACCCCTCATTGGAAAACCTGTCCTTGAGCACAGATGAAGCATCCTGCTGGTCACACCAAAGAACACTGGTGAGATAATGGAAGAGTTGGAACTTTCACATGAGCAAACGAAGGTGAAGAACCAGTGAAACTCTGGTTCTTACTATTAAAGAGATCTCATTATACCATAGTCCAGCATGTAGTAAATATTTCCATTAATAAAAGCAAGTAGTGATATGTAGGAAATTTGCTTGTGGAAATTTTCCAGCCTATGCCCAGAGCATGAAGAAAAATAATAATGAAATAAGCTGACACTACAGGAAGGATACAAAGTTAGCTACATTGAGTGGATTATTTAATTATAATATATGTACATATGTACATCTGTTGTTTGAAATTTTTAAGATGATTTTCATTTATATTCTTATTTAATTAATTTGAAAATTTAGACATTATTCTCTCTATAATACAGAAAAAGAATGTTAATTATCTTACAGCATCATAGTCTTCTAATATAGAGTTCTATCTATCTTTCAGCAAGTTTCATTAAGTGATGAGTTACTGTGGGAATTAAAGCAGAATATGAGATAAAAGATAGAAATTGAAAAATATTTTATCAACAATTTATCTAAAAACAGAGCTAAATGAACATACTCTGATATAAGGGGCTTATGAATACTTTTGTTACTTTGAATTTTTTTATTTTTTTATTTATCTTTTAATTTTTTACAGACTGCATTTTGATTCACTGTACACAAATGGGGTACATCATTTTGTTTCTATGGTTGTACATGATGTAGATTCATACCATTCGTGCAATCATACATGTACATAGGGTAATGATGTCTGTCTCACTCCACCATTTTTCATACCCCCCTCCCTTTCATTTCCCTCTACATAATCCAAAGTTCCCCCATTCTTCTCTCACTCCCCACCACCCCATCCCCATTATATATCATCCTCCACTTATCAGGGAAAACATTCAGCCTTTGGTTTTTTGGGCTTGGCTTATTTCACTTAGCATGATATTCTCCAATTCCATCCATTTACTTGCAAATGCCATAATATTATTCTTCTTTATGGTTGAATAGTATTCTGTTGTGTATATATTACCAGAGTTTTAAGGAATATAACTTTAACTAAAATAAATATGATGATACATAAATTGATTGATAAATAGATGTATATGTAGATAAAGAAATGTTACAGAGAAAAAGTGGTGGATGGACAGAAAGAGTTCAACATTTATAGGTAATAAAATAATTAGAGTTATTGAGAAATTATCCCAGAAATTATTCTGAATTCACTGTATATATTAAGAAAGATAAAGAAGAAAAGGGTCCAATATTTAGGCACTGGAAAAAGAGAAGTCAGGTGTCTATTCTTTTGGGTGTGTGAATGTGACACGTGTGTGTGTGTGTGTGTGTGTGTGTGTGTAGAGGTACACCCATGCAGCATATATATTTCTTTTTCATTTCTGGTGAGTAGCAGATGCAGCGAATAGTATTACCCTAATATTTTAGATCAAGGAACTGAGTCATAATTATTAAGTAATGAGTGTATATCACATAGTAGGTTTAACATTCATAGGCTGGTTTTGCTAGGGCAGTGGGATAGGTTACTGAGAGACCAAAGGAGTCACCCAGAGTGTTCATGGGAAAAATCTGGTGGTGATGGGCTGGACAGGTACACCTCTGTGTTCTACATTGCCTCCAGTGCTTTACCAGAAAGTGGTACCTTCTGTCTCTCATGACGCTTCCAGCAAGGGCCCCCTTGATGAGGCCTTCTTCTGAATGGTGTCTGGTCTGTACCAGTTACTGGAAAGAGAGGAATTTTATAAGTTTGGCTACAGAAACTGTGATTTCATTAATTTGCTTAGTTTGCATTGTTCTTTGCATGACCAGCATCCCAAAAAGCAGCTGCCCTGGCATGCATGCAAAAAAACTGCTTTTTACATATCACACTAACTTGCCCTAATTTCAGCATAAGTGAGAGAAAGCCAGTGTCCTTCAAGATAATATGTGTCTGGACATTTTGACCCACACCTGCCCTCATTGTTACCCTAATTTGGTTAGGTTTTGGGGGATACAAAGGGGGATTTAGGAACATGGTGTTTTATTGTCCTACTTCTCTTTAAGGATAGCATAGTGGGTTATAAATCTGAGATTAGAATTCAGGTTGTCTGATGTTTAAAAAAAAAACCTGATTTTTTTTTCTCTTTCAGTGCAAAAACTAAATAGTAATAATTTGACATGTTCATAATAACTTTATTTAACATAGATATAGTCCTAAATTTAATTATAAAATAATACATTCTGGGATCACATGTTATTTCCCAAACTCTGGAAAAACTTAAGTACTTATAACAGGTACATAAGCTGCACCATGTAATGGGAAACTACTTTTAATTAATATTTTGTAAATTATCATGTTTCAAGCATTGAAAAATTTGAAGAAATTGATTCCATATATAGAATTTACTGGTTCTTCATATTGTGTAAAGCATTTATTAAGAAACAGAAAAGTCATTCACCAATTCTTGTGACATTTTCTAGATATGCGATATGCAATACTGATTTTTGTCAAAGATTTGGTCACTTAGCTATCTCTTTGATATTTGCTTTTCATTTGCAATCACAACAGGAGCAAAGAAATGGTAAAGCGGGAAGGTCAAGAAGAAAAACTAGGAAATAGTAAGAAGGACTGGACCAGAGGGTTTCTGTTACAGAATCTGAAAAATGAGAAAAATATTTTGCTCAAAGTTACTTCAGCTCAGGGAAATTTCAGTAAAACCTTTAACATAAAAGGCAATTGGAAAAGAACTGTTTCATCCACATGTTCTGAATGAATTATAGATTTCATCTCATTTACTCTCTTAGAAAGTATGTTGCCTCGTTTTATTTCTTACAAAGCAAGATATAGCACCTTTTATTTATTCTTAGTCAAAACATTTAAAAGTGAGCTTTTTAAATCAGTGTTAAAGCTATAAGGTTATCTATTTGATTATCTGAATAATTCCATTATGTTCTGTATTTTTATATGAATGAAGCAGAAAGGTTGCAAAATTTGTGTTTATAAATATAGATGTACTTAAAATTATGTATGGAAAGAAGGTACATGACTACATGAGCGACAGACAATGATCTCTGGTGTGTTATTTGTGGCAGATGATGTAATTTAACAAATGTAACTATTTTTTGTGTAAACCAAAGGCTACATCTATTCATTTCAAATACATTTAAAAATCACTTTTTTCAAACAACTACTTTATTTTATACCTCACAAAATTGGCAAAGCTATTCAACCAGTTCAATTGTTACAGAGGAAATGAAATCTATGCATGAAATAATTATGATTCAAAGCATTAAGTGTTAAGAGTCATATAGATGTTGCAAAAATGAAGGTATAAGAAGCAAAATCAATACCAGCTGGGGTTAATATGGAAGGTGTCGTAGAGAGGTTGACTTTTAAGTGGGACTTTGAAGTACTGATAGAATTTGAAGAGACAGAGATGAATTTTAATTCCGTTGAAGAGATTCCATTTTATCTGGAGTTTAGTATACACCCTACTGTGGTTTAAGAATGACTCCAGCTTTTTGCTTTCAAAGCCTAACTAGTAACTGTACATTTAATTTATATCCTAACAGACCAAATTAATTGCTGTACTTTGCCAAGTTCAAAAAGATTTTCCTTTTATTTAGCTTTCAAGTGGAAGTATTAAACCTGCTGTAGATATCGTTACCTTTCTTCGTAAAGAGGGATAAAAATGTGCAATTAACTTCAGACATTTTCTTAGAAATCTTGTATCCTACTGGGCAATTTCAAGGCAGCAATCACTTGATGATATATTTCTTCTCACCTGACTTTTAGCTCCTAAAAACATTATTGGAGTTTTTCAAGTCTGTAAGTGGAAAAGGCACATCTCTGTTAGCAAGACTATTAATGTAGGTTCTGAGTAGAAAGGTTATTAATGTTCAAGGAATTGGGGCTGCTCATGAACTGGTTCAGAAGATCATTCTACCATTGAGATAGCCCCACAGATTTTGAGTTAATAGAAAGTACTGGATCAAAGTTTAGAGAGCTGCTTAAGAACAGGACTGAAGCAAGGTCACTTGAGAAAGTTCCCAGAAGAATACTACAAAAAGAAAATGTATGCTCCTGAATAGTCTAAAATTCTTCTGTAAATTTGTTTAGAAACATTAGGTTTGGATGCTTTTAATAAACATTCTTTATATTTTCTCACTAAAGAGAATAAAATATTTACATATGAATTTAACATAATTAAGAAAGGTTTTATTGATTTAATTTATGTGCTAATTGGCTGTTCAAGCCAGATACCGCTACCAATACCCATGTTCCTTCCCCTTGAATCTGAATCAACCTGCTTACAACCCATAGAATACAGCAAAAGTGACTATTTGCCTATCAGTGATAGGATAGGATTGGATGATAAAAATTATGAACTTTGACTGAAATTATTCATTTCTTGGAATCACCCTGTTTCCGCTTTGTGGTGGCTGCCTCCTATAGGCCCTCTAGTCTACATCCTTGCCTGAACATACCATTGGATTGTCCCAGCCCAGTTGCCATTTTTGTGAGTGAAGGGGTGCCCAGGTGATTCCAGATTCCAGACCAAGTTTACCCCAGACTTGAGTCTCCCCACCTCAGTCTTCAGACATATTAAAGTCCAGACCACCATCTCTCCAACTCCTATTCCATCCTGTCCAAATTATTGCACTATCATTTGTAAGTATAACATGTGAATATTTGATTTTCCAAAATGTTGGAATGGTTTGTTATATAGTCACAATAGTGACTGCAGCAACTTTGGTCCAATATTCTCTTAGATGGAATGTTGGAATAGAGAAAGGCCTTTTTTATGCAATCTAAACTGTGTCACATTAATTTTTTTTCTTTCTGGGAGTACAGGAGATTGAACTCAGGGATATTCCACCACTGAGCCATATCCCCAGCCATATTTGTATTTTTTATTTAGAGAGAGGTTCTTGCTGAATTGCTTAGTACTTCATTTTAGCTGAGGCTGGTTTTGAATTCAAGATTCTCCTGCCTCAGTCTCCCAAGTTGCTGGGATTACAGGTGTGTGCCACTGCACCCAGCAAAATTTTTGTTTAATACTTATAACCCCTTTCTGGTTCTCTTGACTGCTTCTTTAAATGCTAAACTTAACCACCTTTCTGCTCATGCAAAATAATGTTCCTTTTGACTACATCCTGAGGTATTCAACTATGTATTAGGTGTCTTACATTCTTTTCTATGGAGAAACAGACTGACTTTCACAGCTTTTTTTCAGTAAGTTTTCTTCTTATTAGAACATTATGTTGGTGCAGAGACTAGCTCGGGATGAACAGAATAAAGTTCTTCAAATTCGAGATGTTGGTTTGAGCTGCTTCCACCTTTGATTGCACAGTTATTGCTGCAGTTCAGACATTGTCGACTGTAAGGAACATATCTATGTTAGAACTTCCCAAACATGCCTATTTCTATAGAGTACAACAGTGTGATATTACATATTTGTTCTATAATGCTTACATGAAGAGGAGATTGATATCCACGGGAATCTGCAATGATAATCAGCATGAAGGGGAGCACAGAGCTTGTTGTGTGTTTGAGAGAACTGGGAGAGAACTGGGGAGATGTGACTCAGGTTTCTAGCTCTCTTTCAGTGTTGTGATAATGCTACATTTCCAGAGAGAAGGAACACAGATAATTGAGCATCATTTTTCTAAAACCTGGGGAAGAGAACACTCTTTCTCTATCTCCTCGATTTCATTTTATCTCAGATCTACCAAAGTATTTTTGTCCATAAATATTTGTTGAGCACAGAGCTTGAGATGAGATTTAAAAATGTAAAATATTGGGAGCTTTGTCTTAAGTTTGCAAAGTTTGCAATACAGTAGAGATAGACTGATTTTTTGAACAATTTAGGATAGGATAATTTGAAGTGTGCATGTGTGCATGTGTCGATGTGCACCTGTGAGTTTTCTCACCTCCACCTAAAAGAGCAAAATAATGTACCTGTAAGGATCCAAATTATTTTCACAGGTAAGTTCCTCCTTAGAGTTGTTGGCTCGGGCAAGCATAGTATGCTAACTGCTTTTTCTTCCTAACAAGCAGTTGCAAACATAATCTTCTTGTGGGAGGTATCTGGCTAGATTTTTTTCCCTGCTCCTGGTTAGATGTCCCCACTGTCGCTTTTCCCCAGGCCTGGCCACCCTGTGACAGGCTGTAGTTGCCCAATTCTTGGTCATGTTGCAGAACCAATGCAGAAAACAGGCTGACGAAAAGTTCGTTTTACTTACTAAAGGCCACTTGGTCCTACTGTTAATGAACATTGATGTAGGCAATAAACTGGTTAAAATTGTTTTACTGGTAAATGATGAAATAAGCTATTTAAAGACAGACATTATTTCAGCACCAAGAGCTTGCAAATTTGTAGTTTGGGTTTTTCACATTAATGTAATGTAAACAGCTAGCTGGATTAAAAATGACCTGTCACAGTCAAAAACTATTTAGAAAATCAGCATGATTACATGAAATTATAATGACTTGTTTCTTCCATTACCAAAGAACTCTGAAATGTAGTAGTTTTTAAAGAATATTATATGAATATAATGGAAATAGTTTCTGTGAAAGCTTCTTGCCTTGTGTTCATTACATTTCCATATTATTAGCAGTTGTTTCTAGTTAGAAGGCAAATTTAAATTAGTTTATTCAGTTTGGGGGTGGGAGCATCCTACTGTTCTAAATAATTAACTGTAAAATACTGTGTGGGTATACATACAAGATGATAAATATATGCTGCAAGTACTAAATACAGTGCTTGAAACCAGTATTGCTACTTGCCAATTTGAAAATAATTTTCTTTCTTCTATTCATTAGGGAAAATCTAGAAATAAACATAAGCATGATTTAAAAACCATCAAAGAAAAGCTATGACTTTAATTAGTATCATTATTCTAGGGAATGAAAAATGATCCCCGCTCAATTGAATGCATACATCTTTACTACATGTGAAAGGATCCTGGGGGTTAAAATTAAACAAGCAAATAGAATGCAGAGGAAGGAAATAAATTTAATTAAAATACTGTACAGATACCTATTATATGCCAATATGTTATATCGCATATCAATAAAAATCAATATAACACATGGCAAAATTTGTGTTTATATCCTTTAAAAGGATACAAACTCATTGCTAATGATGGTAAAGGAAGTACAATGAAATATCTAAAAGAAAACCAGAAGGGCAAAGTAATGAAAATATTATGTTTCCATGAGGGTGAGGTGTGAGGAATCTGACCAATGATGGCATAAAACATTTTTTTTATTCTATTTATATTTCACTAACTAAAAAATATAGTGGGCATCTATTGAATTACATAGCTCTGCTCCTTTTCTAGGAAATCAGTAAAATATATAACATGTTTCACAGTCTAGCCAAGAAAATAAGTCATATATGTAAATAACATATGCTAAACAAAACACAATAAAAACTAAAAATGTAGACAAGGAAAGTTTACTTTCGATTGTAGATGCCAGAGAAATATTGGGGTGGGGATGAAACTTGCCCTACACTTGGAGCATGGATTGAATTTGAGCAGAGCTTTGCTTGGCTTGTATTTCTTCTTTCTCTTTCTCCTCTCCCTTTTTTCCCCTTCTCCTTTCTCTTGTCTTCCTTATCCTCTGTATTTCCCTCCCCTCCCTCTCCCTCCTTGTCCTCCTTTTCTTCTTCCTTTTTCTTCTCAACCAGTTTTGAAGGAATGTGGAATGAAGAAGGTAGCATACAATATTTACTGTCCAATGCTTATTTTCACTGAATTTTTACACATCTATTTGTCATTGCTCACTTCTTTTCTGTGATATCTCTGAAATAGAAGCAATATTTTATTCATTCATTGATTTTTAGTGCTAAGCACAATGCCCAGCACATGACAGACCCTCAATAAAGACTGTGCATTTATTGAAGAGCAAAGTAATTAAAGCCCAAGGACAGCAACGTGAGGGATATATTCATGCACCAAGATGAAAATTGAAGTTGGTAAAGAATGCTATTCTGTGTAAGATTTTTTTTTTTTTTTTACAATATACTGCTTTATGAAGATTCTGACAAGCAACAAGGAAACTGACATTTTTCCTGCACAACATGGTGGATTATAGGGCATTAACATCATTTCCTTCAATCCACTTCTTTTCTCCTATTTATAGAGGTTGCATGTTACCAAAAGTGCAGCACATATACAAAGCATCAGTATATGACTTCAGTAAATTCATAAGACCCTAAAACCTAAGATTATCTGGATAAACCCAGTTTATCATGATGTAACAGACAAGCAATGGTTCAGACTTAAGCACACAGGGTTTGAGGTTAAACAGAATCTCAATAACCCTGGCTCTGTCACTTCCTATTATTTAAGCCCTCTGAGGCCCAATTTCCTCATTTGTGAAATGAGGTTAAAGAGTACCTACTTTGCAATTTTTCTGTCAGCCTGAAATGAGGCAACACATATGAACACCTATCATGGTGTACAGGGTGTGCTCCACAGGGCTGGGATTTCTGTATCACTCCAGTCATGAGGTGCTTTCCACACACCAATTTTGTTACTATCCACCAAGCATTTCCTTAGAAATCATTTATTGTATAAAAACAAAAGTTCTGGTGATACAAGGATTGATAAAATATTGTCCTTGAAACTGTCCTTCAAAAAGTCTTTCTGGATGGAGGAGGACTGGAAAGAAGAAAAGGTGGTCTTTGTAAGCGAAGGCAGTTTTAGGCTCTTCTTGTTGCCGCTCCCCTCACTACCTACTCACAGTTTATTTAGGAAATATTTGTAACTCAGGACTAATGCAAGAGGAGATGGCCAGAGCAGGAACTCTCTCTGTGGTTCTGACCCCCTGTACTGGAAAGCTTGATACCACATGAAGCTTGCCTATTGTTTGAAATTACCTGTTCTCAGGATTTAGATTACTAGTTCATAGCTTATAATTTTCAAAAAGGAGGGCTTCTCAGCAGACAGACCATCAGAGCACCAAACAAGGCCCTAATCAGATTTTCAGGAGTCATCTCTTACTTCTTTACTTTCTCCACATTTTATTATTACAGAAAATGAGGAAAGTTCACAAACATTCTCATAAGAGGGAGAATATCTGATATGCGTAAGACAGCGAGACTTTCTAGCACTACAGCATTTGTATATGAGGAGCTCAGAATTTAAAGGAGGAATATATGTTTAAATATAGTAAATAAATGGATGTTTGAAAAATTTTGAATTTTAAACTTGCATTTTCTTGAGCTTTTGTAGTTTCTCAGGACATATAATTGTATATTTTCTTAAGAAAATTCTTATATTAATTCATAAGATATCAAACAATTTACAAAAATTCTGACAAAACAAATTCATGTCAGTTTTAATGAACCTCAAAGAATTTAATTAAAATACTGACTTTAAAGTTAAAAATTATATGTTATGGTAGGATGTACAGTTATAAAAACAAATTCTTTATCTGATACGAGTAAATGGCATGTGATGACTTATACTTAGCAGTTAGGAAAACAAGGAGAAGTCCCCAGAATTCAGATTCCATGTCTATTAAAACTTTGGGGACTGGAGTTGTGGCCAAGTTGTAGAGAGCCAGTGCAGCATGCAGGAAATCCTGGGTTCAATCCCCAGGACACACACATACACTGACACAAACGAATGTTTAATTTTTTAAAAAGTTTAACTCAAGTGGCTTTATTTTTATGGGTAATTTCATGGGTCAATGAATAAAAAATCTACAGTAAAACCATACACAATAGACCCTAATTGGACTTTTGGCTGTTTTACTTTGAAAATATTACTTAAGTCTGTTACACTCAGATCTTCCTAATCTAAAAAAAATGGGAACATTAATAATATATAACTCTTAGGTTTATTATATCATTTAAAACCATTGATCAATTTAATGCCCTGCCAGAAAATACTGCACATATTAAACATTTAATAAATATTACATAGTAATTCTGCCAAGGAATTAGCTTTCAAATAGCTAAGTGTGTTTTTCAAATAAGAAAGAAGAAACCAAAAAATAAAATAATATGAAACTCAAAATGACATTGCCGTGAAACTCAATTATGTAGCATTAAGAGTTATGCTATGCAGCCCTCGAATTCTAGAAAGCAGAAAATAGTTATATAATGACACTAAGTTATAGCTCCAAAAATCAAATGATGAGTAGAACAGATAAGGATTTTCACTCATGGAATTTATATTTCAATGAAATTATGACCAAACGGAACAAAACTGAATTAGTTATAGATTATATTTAGTGCAGTCAGAAAAGTGAATAAGATGATGAGAAGAAAGAAAACAGAGAGGACTTCTTTAGATAGGCTAATCAAGGAAGGCTTCTCTGAAGAGATGACATTGCAGCTGAGATCTGGTAGATGAAAATGAGCCACTCGGTGGAAGAATCAGGATATTCACACTCCTGCCATTTGTAATAGAATGAAGTGGTCCGGGATCAGAAAGTTAGAAAGATTTTTCTTGCTGAAACATAGGGGTTCAAGTTCACTCTACTACATATGGCTTTCCAGTTTTCCTAGCATAATTTGTTGAAGAGGCTATCTTTTCTCTAGTGTATGGTTATGGTGCCTTTGTCTAGTATGAGAAAACAGTATTAATGTGGGATTGTCTCTGTGTCTTTTCTTCTGTACCATTGGCCTACCTGTCTGTTTTGATGCCAATACCATGACACTTTGGTTACTACAGCTCTGTAATATAAGTTAAGGTCTGGTATTGTGATACCTCCTGCTTTGCTTTTCTCGCTGAGGATTCATTTAACTATTCTGGGCCACTTTATTTTTCCACGTGAATTTCACAACTCCCTTTTCTATTTCTATGAAGAATGTCATTGAAATTTTAACAGGAATTGCATTAAATCTGTATAATGCTTTTGGTGGTATGGTCACTTTGACAATATTAATTCTGCCTATCCAAGAACATGAGAGGTCTTCCATTTTCTGAGGTCTTCTTCAAGTTCTTTGTTTAGTCTTCTGTAGTTTTCATTGTAGAGGTCTTTTGCCTCTTTTGTTAGATTGATTCTCAAGTATTTTTTCTTTTATGAGGCTATTGTGAAGGGGATAGTTTTCCTGATTTCTCTTTCAGTTGATATATCATTGGCGTATAAGAATGCAATTGATTTATTGGTGTTGATTTTATACCCTGTTATTTTGCTGAATTCATGTATGAGTTCTGGAAGTTTTCTGGTCTAGAGTCTCTTAAAGTAGAATCATGCCATAGGTAAATTATAGGATAGTTTGAGCACTTCTTTTCCTATTTGTATCCCTTTAATTTCTTTCTTATGCCTCACTACTCTGGCTAGCATTCCATGGACTATATTGAAAAGGAGCCGTGAAAGAGGGCATCCCTGTTTTGTTTCAATTTTTAGAGGGAATGCTTCAATTTTAGAAGATTGGAAACTAGCTAGAACTTTCAAGAACAGGAGTTCATTGTAAGAAAATTAGATTTTATTTTTACAAACAGTAAGGAATCTTTGAAGAATTTAAGTGAAATAATCTGAATTGCTTTTCTGAGACTAGATTTAGTAGTCAAAGACTAGAAAAATAGGAACCCCTACTTACCAAATAGCTTCTCAACTTCAAGGGGTGGGAGGTTATTGAATTAGAAAGAAATAATGAGGGAGAAGGATAGGTCAATAAAGGGGAGGAATATTAATTTCTTCACTGGGAATAGGCAGAGATCTTCCAGGAGCTTGGGTGTTTCTTTTTTTCATTCCTTTTAAAGTCATGGTGGATGGTAGGTGTCTTTGGCTTTCAGGTGAGTTTAGGTAGAGAGATCCTAGGGAAGTCCAGGTCAAGTTAATCTGATATTATAGTTTGGGACAAAATATTTCTCAAATGATTAACATGTCTGCATATAGTGCTGAATAGCATCTGACTTGGAGGTTCAGGCAACAAGTGAGATAGACCCAAAGTGAGGACAGACAAGTGCCACATTTCTGTCATATAGCAGACATCTGTAGGCCCAAGGAATATCAGTGTTTTCAGTAAAAGTGGCCTTCAGATCCCTGAAAAGTAACTGCTACAACCATTGTCACCATAACCCAAACATCAGAGGTATTTTCTACAGGAAAGTTACTAGAGACTAGAATGTATGTAGCCATGTAACCTTAAAAATTGATGATTTTTAAATTAATTAGGAGTAAGTGAAACTAGAAGGCTTAAAGTTTTTCCTGAGTAATAGTAACATCACAAATAATCCTTCTATCGGTGCAGTTGGAAAGAAAGAAATGGATTTGAGAAACATTTGGGGTAGGGTAGTACTGACAACACACAGTGAGAATTGCAATTGTGTTATGAGAAACAGGCACTAAAACTGTTTCTAGGTGGAAAGACTGATGAATGCTGATGAGTATTCCTGTTAGAAGGATAGTTTGGGGTGGGAGAGTAAAGAACTTCACTTTGATCCCATTAAATTTGAGAAGCTCCTTACCCATCTCAGAGGACATATGGCAATGCAGGGGAAATAACTCAAAATATGTCATCTTAATTACCCAGTGAAGACATAAACAAGAGGGGGAGGGTAAGGGTGGAGGGTGGCTGGAAATCCAGGGTCACTCTTACTGTGAAGCTTCCCTTTACTTCTCAGAAGAGTTTTTGCTTTAGAACACTGCTTCTAGAATCAGCACTTTCTTCAAAAGCTTATTCCTGCCACAATGAGAAATCAGCTAAACTATCTCCTATTAATAAAATCCTTTTATAGGGTGTTTTAATACTGTTTTTAAAAATGGTACTAATAGTTACCACATTAGCAGTTCCAAAAAATTATGTTTTAATTTAATTCACAGAAGTGGACCTGTTAAATACATGGAGTTACTCTGTATTCTAGTTATGTTATGCTGAATATAACAACAGCTAGGTAATTAAAATTTGGAAATGATTGAGTTCAATAGTAAGGTTTATTGGAATGGGGCTAAAAAGAGTACAAAAGATCAAGTGAATTTTGTAGTTAATTAGATGTGGATATCCTACATAGAAATTTGACCTACTTTTTCCTAAGGAGTTAAAGAAAAATATATTTCTGTTCTACCTTTTATATGGCTTATCAAGCATAAGAATAAGGTATTATATAAGGTCTGTTGAATTAGCATATAAACTCATGGAATTCATTCATGCTATAAAATTTAAAGATGAGATTTTGCCCTTCACACTGGAAACACCTACTTATTAGAGGGTAGGTATAAATGGATCACTTCACACTTGTTTCATATTTTTAGTGATAGTATGAAATTAAAATTTGGAAATAGCTCATGAGCTATATTTTTCTATAAGTACCTGGTATTTATAAAAACAGATTTTCAATTCATTTTGATCCCCTAGAAACCAGAAAATATTTACTTGTAACTGTGAGTGTAACAAAGAAATAATTGAAAGTTTTGCTCATGTCTTTATGTTGTTTAAAGACCAAGAATGCTTTCAGACTGTACATCTTGCTTATATACAGTTTTTGTTTGTGAGTGATACCTTAATAAAGGTGATATTAAAATATAAAAATAAATAAATGCCATGAATATTTTATTTAAAGCAGCTTCAGAATTTCTTTCTTCAAAATTAAAATGTCTCCTAATGGTCCTCAAAATTAAAATGTCTCCTAATGGTCCTCAAATTTCCTACCAGATTAGTGTGCAGGAGCACAAACACATCTTCCCACTGGGTACCAAGAGAAGAACAGTAGATCTGTAAGTAAAAACCTGCACAGTAACATGTTTATCCCTTATGAAATAAGGATCCACGGATAAACACCAACACCATGAAACTGAGGGATCAGAGCATAAAGCTATTGTTTTTAACTCTTAACTGACTCTGAATAAAAATATAGAAATTGAAGTCCAATCTTTTAACAGAATGGCTAGGGAGTTGATATTCTGGAAGAACTTTGTGCTCAAACAAACAAACAATGAAAATTATTACATTAAAAAATGCATCATGGTCCACTTCAAAAATAATATTTACATGCCTATGGCCACGAAATTGGGCAGAAATAAAAAGAATTAGCTATAAATGATCCATAGGCCTACTGGGCTCTGGGTGTAAAAGTAGGAAAAGTCAAAAGTCTGGATCATGCTAGGATCAGAATTCTCTGGTCATCTACTTTCAGCTAAGAAAACAGGGTAGGGTTCCTTTGTAGGTGAAAAATAAATCTGGAAATGTAGTAAAATAATCTCTGGGTCTCTCAAATGTTTTTGTCAAACTGTGTTACAACTCTGCATGAGGAAAAGATAAATTGGTTGGTGTCCAGAAGGTCAAAAATATGTCTCTTTCTGAGGACTCAGGCAGAGGTCAATGGGAAGGGAAAAGCCTCTGCAAGCAAAATTGATGGTAATGAAGGAACAGGAAAAAGGAAATAGAGAAATATAAATGTGATCACTTTAAGTATTTGAGGAGTTAGATATGTTTGAATGATTTAAACATTACACAATGTATATATGTGTCAAAACATCACATGGTATCTCACAAATGTGTACAATTTTTATATTGTTATGAATCAGTTAAAATAAATGTAAATTAGAAAAAAAGTCTCTGGCAAGTTCAGTGTCAACACTATAGAGAACCACAGTGACTGAAAGCATGACTAAGGAAAGAGAAAGCCTAGCAGGTAAGAAAGAGCAAACATAATGACAGACATTAATGAGAGGACAACAGTTTTTCTGGAAAGTCCTTTTTTCATTCACTTCATTCACAGTTTATATTCAGAGAAGCCATAGAAAAATACTAGGCGTTTGAACCAGTTGGAAAGAGAAGGGAGAATTTAAAAATATATCTTTTTTTGTTTGTTTTTCTTTAACTGAAGCACAAGAGAAAAAAATTGTATACCATAGCTAACTGACCAATATTCTCCCAGTAGAGATCAGATCTACATTTACAAGTTCCACAAGCAGAACCACAAAATGAGTCCCACATTGTACTGAGGTTCAGTAACTCCAGAAGTTATCAGAATGGGAGATGATAAGTACCCCAAAAGATGGGTGAAGCATTTATTCAGTTCACATGTTTGTGGAACACTGGACAGTTCTGGATTTAGTTGGGTTTACTCTTGGATGCATAGTCAGCTGTGGATCTGTTGATACTGGCCCTATACTCTTGAGGATATGGGTGACAGCTGACTGTCCACTGGTATAAGATGGTATTGTGTGGGAAGATTGGGAGGAATCAACCTGGCTCTACATGTCTCATTGCAGCCAACTAACCTGGGCATGATCACATGGTGAGGACCACAAGCAAAAATGTGAGTGGAAATACAACAGTGTTTTCTAAACTGTCTGCTAAACATCTCACAGGCTATAGCAAATTTTTAATACTTGAGTCTACATTTCAAAGCGTAAGGCAAAGGTCTCCAGACTAAAAGGGCATAGCAAAACTGCATAGCAAAAGATGGAGATACTCGGACAGGAGGTTGAAAAACTGGTCAGTGTTAAAGGAATCAATCCATGACATTACACCATAAAGATGTTTACAATGTTTATGGTCTTAAACATTTTCTCATGTTGTTATGACATAATTAGTTTAACCATTCCCCAATCTTTGAAAATTATATGCTTTCACTTTCATATGTCAAAAGAGCATTTTTAATATTCCTATAGTTGAATATCTATTTAAACACTGCTTATGTTTTTAGAAATAATTTTCACAATGGATGTTTACATTTTAGCAGTATGTAAGTCTTAAAATATTATAATATATATTGTCAAACTGCCCTCCATAATATAATTATTAACTTTTCTTATAAGAAATATTCAAAAGTTTCCATTTCTTCATCAAAACTTGTTAATTTTTAAATTGATAGTAAATGTGCACCCAAATTACATCTCTTATATAGATAATTTTATAGCATATCGCTGTATATATATATATATATATATATATATATATTCCCCTTATGTGCTATTCCATAGTATATGGCTATATTCAAAGACATTCTGAAAAAAGTATATAGTATCTCCATTCCATATAAATACTTTCCAAGAACTGGATTTATCCTTTAGAATTTTTTGAGCTTCAGACAACCCAGCATCAACATCAGTTATATTTTGTATTTTATCACTTATCTTTAACTGTTTAATATATAAATTAAGCATTAATGATTGCCATTTCTGTATATACTAACCTCTCAGTATTTTATATATTTAGTGATTCTTTGAAAAGACAGTTATGTCACAGACAGGCCAAACTGATAATGAAGAAAACTTTTGTGGAAATAGTTGAGAATGTAACAACTATAGTATCCTCCAGCAACATGATCACTTAAAAAACACATTGGACAAATAACCATATAAAACAAAATTAAAATTTATTCTGGCATAGTCATTACATTAACTTCCCTAGAGGAGGTTTTTGTAAAGTAATATTTTTATTGGGTATATTTTAATTACATAGGAAGATTTTTATTTTGAAATTATCATGGTTTTAGCTTTTTTACTAATTTGGAATAATACACGACAATTTTCTTTATGAGCAATCAGCCTTCTTTCTTTAAATTCACATATTATATTTATGGAAGCAGCACACTGGTACTGGAGGTAGTTGACTGGGAGAGAGAGGAAGCATACCTGCCTTCTGAGGCTCTCAGATGGGTGATGTCACTTTTGTTGCTTTGAATTGGCCAAACAGAGTCACAGTGCAAGACCAATTAATGGAGTGAAGAAACAGGTCATATCTCAATGGAAGGCACTGCAAGTCTTAATACAAACTTGTGCACTTATGGAGGGCCATACGTAAGTACATCTTGGTTAAGTCTACTCTAAGTCTACATTTTTTGCTTCCTCAAAATAACTATTAATGAGCATTTCAATTTGCATCAAGGACTGAGATGTGTTTTAGTGGCAAAACACTTGACTAGGAAGGTTGAGACCCTGGGTTAAACCCCAGCATTGGGGAAAAAAATTTAAAAAAAAATAAAAATAAATGAAAAAAATAAATTTGTATCTACTAGGATTAATTCCTTTCCTAATTTGTACTTTCTGCCCCCAAATAATAAAAGTCTAGTCATTTAAGTTTTATTTTTTCATTGACAAACAATAATTTCATAAATTTATAGGGAGGAAAATGTTTCCATGTACATTGTGGAATGATCATATCAGGCTCAGCATAACCACCACTTCAAATATTTATCACTGCATTGTGAAAAAAAAAACATTTTAAATCCTCTATTATTTCAATTTGAAATATATATTATTAACTACAGTTATTGTACTTAATAACATTTAAATATGCCATGAACACCAAAATGTATTTCTTCCAGCTAATGAAAATTTTGTAACCATTGATCTGTGTCTCCACATTTCCAGTACACCCTGCTACCAATGAGAGCCCCTGGTT
The DNA here is from genome assembly GCF_902686445.1 of Sciurus carolinensis. Lineage (NCBI taxonomy): Eukaryota > Metazoa > Chordata > Mammalia > Rodentia > Sciuridae > Sciurus > Sciurus carolinensis. Next base: position 98,633,244 of record NC_062224.1, read on the forward strand.
CCTACCATTCTACTCGCTGCTCCTATGAGCTGAATATTTTTAGACTACATGTGTAAGAGGACTTATATGATGCCTGTCTCTCTGTGCCTGGTGTATGTCACTTAACATAATATTCTGTAAGTTTATCCATCATGTACCACATGACAGAATTCCTTAATTTTTAACAATGAATAGTATTCCACTTGAATTAATACCTTAGTTTTTTTTAATCCATTCATCCATTGATGATTTTTATATTTTGACCATTGTGAGTAAGAATACAATGAACATGGAAATACAGATACCTCTTTGGTGCACTGGTTTAACTTCTGTCAGTATGTACTCAGTACTGGGACTGACAAAACATGTGGTAATTTTATTTTTAATTTTTAGGAAAAAAAACAAAAAAAACTCTATATGCTTTTCCAAGACGGTTGCCGAATTTTCAAGACCATCAGGGAATAGTAGTGACCCCTTTTCACCACAAACCAGACAACACTTACCATTTTTCATCTTTCAGATAGTAGTCAATATACTGGGTATGAGATATTATTTCATTGTAGTTTTAATGCACCTTTCTCTGAGGATTAGAAATGTTGAACAGTTTTTCATAAACACATTGACTATATATATATATATATATATCCTCTTTGGAGTTCATATATATATATATATATATATATATATATATACATATATATATCCTCTTTGGGAAATATATTTTTAAATCCTTTGTTCATTTTTTGAGGGGTTTGTTTATTTTCTGAATTTTGAGTACTTTTGAGTTCCTTTTATATTGTGGTATTAGCATCTCATCAATATACAATTTATAAATATTTTCCAATCTGTAGGGTGTCTCCCTATATTATTATTTGTCTCCTTTGGGTGCAGAAGAGTTTTAACTTGATGCCTTCCCATCTGCTTGCTGCTTTTGCCTATACTTTTGGGATTATATTCAAACAATCTCTCCCAAGATCAATGACATGAAACTCTCCCCCTATGTGTTCTTCAAGTAGTTTTAATTCTTATTTTTTATGTATTTATTACATTTTAATTGTGTAAGTGGTGAGGTAATGATCCATTTTAATTCTTTTGTATGTGGATATTCAGCTTTCCCAACTGTGCTTATTGAAGAAACTGTCATTTTCCCATTGTGTGTTCTTGGCATCTTTGTTAGATATCAAAAGACCATATTAGTGTGGGTTTATTTCTGGGATCTTTATCCTATTACATTAACTGATGTGTCTGTTTTTATGTCAGTACCATCCTATTTGATTACTATAGCTTTAAAATAAATTTTGAAGACCAATAGTGTGATGCCTTCATATTGTTCTTCAACTTTCTTATACCTTCTAGGCACTTCTGAGCTCTACATGTCACATTACCAGGTAATACTTATTTCATTTCCAAATGTATAAACACAAACACCATATTTTTATAATGCATACTTTTTTGCATAGTGATTGTATATTTGTATTGATATCTTAAAGTATATAGGCTGCACTAGACATAACTTTCTTGAGAAACAAACCTTATTTATTTTACTGTTACTGTATCCCTGATCTATACAAAAGTGACATGCATTGATAAAAACCCTTTAGAAACACTTGGGGAATTAATGTTTAATAAATAAGTAAAAGAAGTAGATGTGCTTTCCATCATAACATTCTTTTTAAATTTCAGATTAACTTGTATGCCTTAAGCTCTTTACTCATTAGATGTATAAGAGATAATTGTGTATGAAATTAATTAATACCCACAAGAGCCCTGTAAGAAAGGATGCGTTAAGTTCAAACAGTCATTCACTAGATTGAAATAGATCAGTAGATTGAGGATTGATTTCCTAGTTCTAGTGTTCTTCCCACTAGACTACAAAACACTGATTTTCATTGAGGATTGATAGCATATTTAAATGTTATTTGAAGTAGCAAGTCAACATTTCAGTGCAGTGGTATGAAGTAATTGGCAATTAGAATCCATTTGTCTTGTAGAAGATAACCTAATATTTAAAGTTAAAACACCATAACATATAATATAACTTCCTAAATGTTGTCTAATTGGATTTTAAGCTCAATTGTAAAGCGGACAAAAGAAAACAACTTTGGTAGAAGGGGCAGAAACAGAACCTACTCAGCTAGCATCTCATCATTGCTTACTTATTCCTTGAGACATCTTCAGAAACCACAAGGAATTCATGGAATGTTGTATGAAAACCATTACTTTTATCCAAACCCTTGAAGCACTGAAGGAGCTATATGCCATTAATGCCTGCCTTCTATATTCATGTTGCTTCTTAAATATTGGCAAGCCTTAGATTTATGTCAAAACTGTAAAACTTAAATGTTCTTATAATAACATTGCTTTACAGAAGCACACCCTAACACATTTTATACCCTGACAAGAGGTGTTTTCCTGAACACTGCTTTATGAAGTATTTTGCTTAATTTGTGATTTTAACATTTTTCATAAGAAACATTATCTTAATCCAAACTCACTAATATTTTGTCCTATGTTTTCTTTTGCAAGTTTTTCATTTAACATTTAGATTTATGATCAACTTGGAGTTCATTGCTTATAATGGTATAATGTGGTCATCAATGTTTGTTTGTTGTTAGCATATTAATGAAAAGTTCCTAGCACAAATTTATTTTCCCCATAGAATTACATTGGCTTCTTTTATGAAAATCAATTCTTCAAGTGTGTCTTATTCTATTCCTGGAAACTTCATTGAATTTCATTTCTTTATGTCTTCTGTTATTCAAATGCCACACTGCATAGAATTCTACTTTTATACAAGTAACTCTTATAGTGGTAACTATTAAAATGAGGTAATACAAGTCTAACTTTATTCTTTTACAAATTGATTTAGTCTATCTAGAGACTTTGCATTTACACATAAATGTCTGGATCAGCTAGTTAATTTCTTTTTTAAAAAAGTAAAGGGCCCATTGAAAATATGAGAAAATTTATGTTGACTCTAGAAAGGAATTTGAAAATGATTAACATTTTAATTCATTTCCCAATTATGGATGTGCTGTTTTTCTCCATTTACTTTGTGTCTAAAATATCTGAAGAAGAAATCTTACAATTCAATAAGAAAAAAAGGAACACAACCAATTAGAAAAAACAAAATAATTTGAACCAGAAACCTAATCATAAAAGTCATAGATAAGTTCAGGAAAAAGAGTGGAACATAATTAGTTATTAGGAAATGCAAATCAAAACCAAAATGAATTACTATGTCATTCCTATTGGACTGGTTAAAGTTACAAAGAATGGCAATACCATGTGCTAATGAGGATATGAAAGAAGTGGAACTATCTTACAATATTTTAGAGAATTTGAAACAGAGCAATCAGTTTGGAAAACATGTCTGCTATTTTTTATAAATGTAAATATTTCCTTGCTATTTTACTTGAGAATCCCACTCTTGGCTATTCTTTCAAACTAATTAAAACATTTGGCCATACAAAAATAGTACATAAATGTAAAAGAACATTATTCATAATAGCCTCAAACTGGTAAACAATCAAATATCCATCAATTGGTGAATAAATGAACAGAAGTTAGGGCACATTCATTTATTTAATACTACTCAGAGCTAAAATGGAGGACGCTACTGACACATGCTTCAGAAAGGATAAATGTCAAACACTTTACACTACATCGAAGAAAACGGGTACATAAACAACTTAATATATGATATCAATAATGTTACTGTCCATCTAAGTTAAAATTAAAACATCATAATAGTGACTATCAAAAGCTTCAATAGGTGGGGAAGAGTAATGGCAAAAAGTTGAGGTTTAGCATTCTGCACAATGGAACTTGCTCATATTTTTATTTTGTTGTTATGTGACAGCATACATTTGAAAAACGTATCAGCTCATGCCTTGAAAAGGCTCACTTTCACTGTATGTAAATTATCCTTTAAAAGCATTAGTTTAAGACCAAGGACCTCATATTTTCTTATCTATATGTCTGTCCCCTAAATGTTCTTCCTGAAATGTGATTCTGCTGCTGTTACACTCAGCATACTGCATGCGACTGATCCTCAAGACTTTTTAATGTCTATCTCATTAACATTGTACCAAAGTTTCTTTATTAACAACCACAATCTGCATATTTAAACATTGCTTAAGCTTTCTTATTTTGCCCAATGGTCCTATTCATTATTCTTACATTACACAAGATACATTTCCACTTCCATATCATTGTTCACACTCTCAATTCTGTCTAGGAATTATTTCTATTTACTCTCACTCTGACTGGCATAAATGTGTACCTCCTCCATGATGCTTTAACAATTATTAATTTTATATCCAACACACACAAACATTGTCTGTGCTTATAGGAATGCTATTACATCTTTCTCTAATTCTGTAGAACTGAAAGTCAAGAGCAATGATTTTGTAAATGTGTTAGTCAGTTTTTTGTTATCATTTTTGATATAAACAACTTGAGAAAAAAGTTTACTTTTGACTCACAGTTTCAGAGAATTTAGTCCATGGGTGGTCAAATCCAAGGGAGAAACAGCATGACAGAAGGTCATGGTAAAGAAATCTATTCAACTCATGGCATCTAGGAAGCAGAGAAAGACAGAAGTGTCTGGGGACAAGACAAGTCTTTCCAGGTCATTCCTTGTTTCCTCTAACTAGGTCCCAACTTCCAGTAGTCTATGGAGCTATCAATGGATAAATCCACTGGTGAGGTCTGAACCCTCCTGATCCAATCATTTCCTAAAAGCCCCACCTCTCACCCTTGCTATATTGTAGAGTATGCTTTCAACAGAAGACTTTGAGGGACACTCCAGATCCAAACCAAACCAGTGAATTCTCTGTAAAAATTTATATTATAAAATATCTTCTGTAATTATGGTCCCATTTTCTAAAGAGATTTTAAATATTGAAGCTTTGAACTAATCTAACGTGCATTGCACTTCCCTTATTAGAATTGGGTGAAGCATTTGATACACACCGAACATGTTTTCTACTTAATTTATTCTTTTTTCCTTCAAAATATTATTGAGTGGCTATCATGTGTAGGGAACATTCCTCAAGCTTATCTGACAGCAGTCGCTGACACCATGGTCTAAGTAAGTCAAACAGTCTGGACAGAGAAACTGAGGTAATGGTAAGGACTCACCATGGAATGAAGGTCTTTGCAGCTGTTGAGGCTGAGTTAGAAGTTGAGGGGAGGCCTCGCTTATCAAGCATCCCAGCAAGCTGTGATGTGAGCTCACCCGCACTGCCTTGCCTCATACTGTGTGCAGGAGCTTACCATCTCCCCGCCATTCTTTGTCTCAGACCTGTTGCTGGGCAGAATTACTTAGGCATACTTGGTTTGTTTACGTTACCTCGACATATAGCTCACCTATAGGCTGATTCTGTTATGCTTTAACAGGTGTGTTATTGGATAATGTACCTATTATGTCTTGTACAATCCTAAGTAAAATTAGATCTGTGCCTTCAGAGACCGGTCTCCAATGTCTGAGTGCACTAGGTAGGCATCATATGTCCTCACCCTCAGCAGACCCCCATCTCCAAACATCAACAATCATGTAACAAGATCTATTCTGGAAATAGAAATCAGTAAATAGCCCAATTTGACTATCTTGAGAGGATGCTCAATTAAGGAATCTAGGAAATAATTAAATAAACAAATAGGTACAAATATTGCATCAAATGGTTATAAGCGCAATGAATTGACTTAAATCAAAATAAATTCAGAATCAGTGGACTAAGAGGCATAATAAAAGTTGGTGGATTAGGGTCACTACTGAAAATGAGCAGGAGAGATAAAAACTGGTGATTACTAAGTAGAACACTTAAGAGGTAAGATTTTTTTAAAATATAGTATGCAGTTGTAGGTAGTATCATTTAAAGAGATGAAAGTAGAAAGTTGAGGTGAGCTGGAGAAATTCACTGACAATAAGCAAATTCTGATATCTATGAACTGAATGTTTTGTCAACATACTTAGGAAACCCAGAGTGAAGGTATGAATACTTATTAAGAGATACATAGTGAGCCTGGTGTAAAAGTCTTAAAACATCCACCATTTAAGAAAGATTGTGGAATTTATGAATATTTGTAATGAGGAAGTTTTGTTTTGGACCAAAGACTGTCAGCAAAGGCAGTTTGCTTGCTCCTTCTTTCCTTCCTTCTTTCTTTCCTTCCATCTTTCTTTCCTTCCTTCCTTCCTTCCCTCCTTCCTTCCTTCCTTCCTTCCTTCTTACCTTCGTCTCTTTATTTCTTTGGTCTGTTTGAGAACAGAGGGAGAAGAAATGATCTGGAAGTAGAAAGGAAAACCCTCCACATGGGACACATTGTGAAGAAGAAAACAACCTCCCCCAGGGAGGGCTATAGAGGAGTGGCAGCTATTTGTTTGCTCATTTGTTCTTATTTTTTTTCTCCCTCTGTCTGTTGGATCAAAACTCTGTGAAAAACTTTTGGAGAAGATATTGAAGACACAGATTTAATTTCAAGTTCTGGAAGAAATGAAAGCATTTGTAGGATGAGGAAGGGAGTCTTAGAGCAGGTCAGATTAGGGAGTATATGTGTTGATGGGTCTCCTGAGATTTTTAGATTTAGGATAAAAGCTGAATAAATAGGGTTGCCAACAAATACCGGAATTAGTACCACTGTTGGAAGAGGATACAGGAAGTAACTCTTTGTAATCATTGCCTCCTTCTGGTAACTGTTCTTGAGCAGCTGTAAATTATGAGTCAGGGGGCTGGGGATATAGCTCAGTTGGTAGAGTGCTTACCTCACAAGCACAATTTCAATCCCCAGCACCACCAAAAAAAAAAAAAAAAAAAAAATCATGAGTCATATGGCATGTGGCAGAGAGCAATGACTTGCCCCAAACCAAAAAAAAAAAACAGGAGAGGGTTCTTCTGGCCTCCCTTAAGTCTCTCAGTGGGCAAGTCATGACAGGGGAGAGGGTCTCAGTCAAGGTCTTTTACTGGTTGTTCAGATGGTGATTGATCATTACAGTGAAACTATTCATAATGTTAAATAGCAGCATTAAAACACACAAATGCTTACGTCTTCACTTACTATTTAATGAGAAAGATCATATGTGGGTAATTGCCACTGGGTGAAACACTAACACTCATGAGGATGTTGATATCATAGATTTCAGTATAAATTATATTTTGAAGTATTCATTTCTTCTCCCACTTGAAAGTATAAGAAAGAGACTCTATCAATGCTATTTACCCTGTACTGTTTACCTGTAATCCTGAAATTTAGATTTTATGAACCATCACAAGGAGATGTGCTAAGATACAGGTGAGCATTCTGCAGGGCAGACGGCTGTGTTTCTTCCACAGGGTCTCACTCCTCCCAGCTTCAGATCTCCAACCTCTGTCAGTCCCAGTGATGGCAGCTGCAACCCACTGTGGGACACCCTGTAAAGAAATGAATTCGATGAAATTATTCTGCTGTACACAGACTGACTATTTAGTCAATGCTGACAGATCCCTGTAGCTAACAAGGCACTGTGTCAAAATGACATTTCTTTATAACTTGTATTACTGTTTTAAAATCTGGACTCCTGAGGTATAGACTTCTTAATCGATTTTACAGAGACCGTGCACACTTCTGTAAAAATAATGCTCCATGTGAGCTTGTGCTTATTTGGAATGCGCAGAAAGAAATAGAACTTTAAAAATAACCTCTCAGAGATGGTGTGTGTGTTTGTGTGTGTGGAGCATTTGTTCTGCACAAATAGGCATAGGGGGTGATATAGGAGATAAAAAGATGAATTACAGAAGTAATTAAAATACTTCTTATTCATCTATTGATGCCTCACATAAAGCAAGTTGCTTAAGATATTATTATTCCTGTTTTAGAAATAAGCAAACTGAGTTTAAAGAAGGCTATATGAATAAGGAATCTTTCCATTATCCCATAGCTGTTACCACTTTGACCTGATCTCAACACCATACCGTCCATTTTATTTCTTCTTTATAAGAAATATCCCTTACCCATTTGTGGGAGTATAATATGCCACAAAAATATGTTCCCAAGGAAAAAAAATGAGGGATAATATATTAAATAATGTAGGCAGAGAACCTGTCCAAAGTCCTGTGAGATTTCAAATACGCAAGCGGTAACTTCTGGAGAATTTCATTAAACAGGTGCTGTCTTATTTGAGTCAGGTAGGACAGAAAAGAAAAGAAGTTGAGAGATTGAATTGACCATTTAAAGCAGAGTCAGTTGGGTTGCCCAGTTCAGCTGAGCTGGTTTCTTGGCTCTTCACACTATTTTTATTTTTATATTGAAAAGGAGGATAAAGTAAAGTGTACATGGGGCAAAAATTATCTAGACAAGTCAGAGATTGAAGATGTCAGTTAGAGCAGTGATACTTGCAACAATGCTCTGATGTAGTGGGCTGACAGACATAACCACCATCTGCCATTGTTTTTACCTTTTAACACTTTTAAAATCATAATGGGCCCTACCATTGATTAATGTTGAAAACATCCCTACAAGATTTTATTATCCACATTTTTCCTTTCTCAGGAATATAAGTAATTGGGATCCATACAAGGATTGGATCAATTTGATAAAATGCTATTAGATGTTAATGGTTTATATATTTAGGGAATTGTAGACTCCTAAATTATTTTTTAAAATTCTGCACAAATAGGCAGAATTCTTTTTAAAAAATTTCTTCTTTCCCACCAATTTTTCTCACTGTGTAGTACAACTCACATTTTCCACATTCTTAAAAAGTCTCTCTAGTGGCAACAATCATGTCAATGTTGGTGAGTTCCAGAGCTATGCTCTGATCCTCCTCTCCTTCTCCTTACCCTCTGCTCTGTCTCTGGGCTGTCTCCTGGACCCTCCTTTCTCATGTCTTCAACTCTTGCTAATGACTCCCCTTTTCATCTGCAGTCTCCACACTTCTTTAGGATTGCAAACTCAAACATACCCCCAAACAACTTCCAAACATATCCAGGCTTTCTAAGACTAAAAAAATGCCTGCTGTATCTTCCACCTTAGAGACAACAAAACGCTACCATCCTTCAACTTTTGATGTTGAAGAAATCAAAATCAGCATATTCATCCAATTCCAAAATCAGAGTTCAGTAAAAATGTTTTGCTTTTTGCATTTGCTCATTCTGGCAGACAGAACTGATCTCAAAGTTCAGTTGATTGTATTTATTAAGTTCTTTTTTGTCAGCTCTTTGTTTACTTTCAAGAATTATTTTTCTTTCAGCAATGGAAATAAAAAAAAAGATTTCACTTTATTCTGCAACACAGAAATATTCAACATAAAATGCATATTTATCTTCTAATATTTTTATAACAGTTAAAAATTTATTGTATCATTCTCTAATTGTCCTTTTCATATACAAAGATATGAATCTGTATAATTTTCCCACTTCTATTTAAAATTGCCACTAGTGAATTTTGAACACTTTTTTTCTTTGAACTACTGAATAGTTCCTTCACTCACATCCAAAAAACCTTAATTGGATCACTATGTACTATAAGATAAAACAGAATCTATTGGAACATAGAAAGTTCATGGCTAAACAGTATTTCCTTATCTTCAGATACCATTTTATGAGAACATTCTGACTACTTGCCTCCTTAATTTTGAGTGAAAAAGCAGGAATTAAATGTTGGCTTATCTTCATAGCATATTTGAATTTCCAGCTTTTAGAAAAATAAAACACAAATGGAAAAATCAAACAATTTTTTGGATATTTTAAAAATGTAACAATAAACTGCATGTGTTTTCCTCATCAGCATAAAGACTACTAATAAGAAAGTCTGTGGTATGAGTTGCTAAGCTACAATTTTTAAATATTTTTTTCCTAGATTCATTTAATAGACTCTGTGATTTTTAAATTAAGGGTTTTTTTATCCTTAGTAAATTTGACTAATTATATTATTTTTGCTTATTCTCTTTTCTCAAGAGAAACAAAATCATTAGCATTTTCAAATTTACATCTACCGTTCAGCGAGATGTGAACTCACTGTTTCGAACACATCATAGATGACTGATCATTTATCATTTGTCTATTTTCAATTTGAAGTTTATATTTTATAAAATGATGGCTTTCAAAAAAGATAAATGCCATCCCAAGTCAACTTCAATGGTCTGCTCTCCAAAAGAGTACAATACCTCCTTTCCATGTATGTTTTTACATTGTTTACATCTTGGGGTTTTCTGATATGATATCCTTAAAAGAATACTAAATAAAATACTTTCAGAAGAGTTGGCTTAAGAATATAAATTTTCTACTGTTGTTTAGCAAGCAATTTTGTGAGTATCTTTCAAATATAGACCTAAAGATGATAAATATATCTAAAACCTCTAACTGTATTCCTGTTCTTAAACTGGCTGTGTTCCAGTGTCTCAACTACAAGATGGAGTAACGATTGTCCCTGTGTCATTGGGCTGTGAGTAATGAACATACAGCATTTAAACAGTCTCTAAAACACAGGCAATCATCATTAAGGATCAGCAATTATTACTACTTCAAGGAAAATATTGGTCTACTTCTAATCTTTTCTTGGACTGTAAACCATGGGCCCTGAAGGGGAATTGTAATTGCTGATCACATTATATTTGTATCTGAAAAACTCTGGCACTCCATCAATATCAGAGAGGAGTGAACACTTCTATTTATAGATTCATTTCAAATGTTTATCCTTGTTTGAAGTATATGTAGCAGTTTCTTGGACAATTATAAATCAAACCAGGCCTAGTTCTTCCCTCATCTCTCTCTCTCTCTCTCTCTCTCTCTCTCTCTCTCTCTCTCTCTCTCTGTCTCTCTCTCTCTCTCCCTGTTTCTCTTGTACACACTGCCTAGGACAAAAAGAGCTATACAGTAGTAAATGTAGTAAACCAGATTTTAATTAGGACTATTGCATTAGGATGATTGCAATAGGCGAAAAAAAGACATAAGTACAGAATTGGCTCAATTTCAATGTGGGAAAGTGGGAATTATAGCCAAGGAGCAGTGTGGAGTTCAGTGGCAGGAAAATTACTAAGAGTAAATATGAAGATAGTGGGTAAGATTCTGGCCAAAATGACCCAACGATATTCTTGCAGAAGCCAGGCTAGTATCATCAGATATTACCTGGGGTGATGTGTGGTGTGTGGGGGTAGAAGATGAGACACTTGAACTTATAGTGAGGGTTTTCAAATATCAAAGTTGTGAGTTTCTGGTTAAACAGACATAGCAGAATTCTCACTAAAATTGGACAATGTAGAGATGAACACAGAAATGTGATAGTCTAGACCTACTTGGAAAAGTGTTCAGAACAACCTGAGTAGAGTTTGAGAGAATCTGTGTCAGTGCACACACACACACACACACACACACACACACCCCTCAAACCACTGCATGTTCCACAGAGAAATTTCTGATAAAATGTGTCCATGGTTCCTTGTTCAGATGAATCTTTTCAAAAAGGTCAAAAACTCTCCAAGAAGAGCTCCAAACATTTATAGATAGTAACGAAGAAAGGTAAACTAGTACAAAATATATAAAAAGTTACTATAACACACAAGGAGAGTAATTAGAGAAAAAAAAATTACAGAGAATATTCTCCAGGAAAAGAAATATTTTCATGGAGTTGTTAAGACTTTTTTCAAAGGTATTGTTCAATGAATGGATTGTCTGTAAAACAGCAACTAAAGTAAAGACAAGAGAATCTGGGAATCTGTGTCAAGGCAGAGGAGGAGGACATAGTACGACCTTCCAACGCCCAGAAGAGGAGAAGGATAAAGTGCAGACTCTCTACATGTAGAAAGATCTCCCAGAGTGCACATCCCAGGGCCATGGGTAAACAGGGCTTTGAATGCTTCTTTAAGGAGCAGAATTAGAGGCTGATCAAAGAACATTCCCTCTTTTAAAAAGTGAAAATTTTTGAGTATTCGCCTAGAAATATATCAAGTTCTATATAATAGTAACAGTTGGCTACAGTTTAAAAAGTAGACTGCAAAATAAAAAAGAATAATAGTGGGAAAAAATATACTCATCAAAAACCAGGAGGTATGGAAAGCCATCTTTAAATCTGGTGTGGAAAGTGAGGGAGGTTGGAGCCATTAGACAGTGAAGCCTGGTCTTAGGAATACCTAGTCGGATATCCACTAGTTCCAGAACCCCTGATTCCTGTGGCACCCTGCTCCAGGTCACACCGCTCAAAGTTCAAGCACAAGCCCTGAGATGGGAGTGGCCCACTAGAGCCAAAGGACCTGCTCACCCAGACTCCATCCTGTTTTCCCAAGAAGTTCCTACTGATCCCTTTTGATCTGTAATGCTGTAAATAAAGCAAACATGGGTTCCTTCCTTTGTTAGAAGCCATACCTCCCTGGTGGGTCTAACCCTTCACTGTCCTGGCTCTTTAGATAAATTTCTGGTCTAGGTGTTGATTTCACACTGTCGTTTTCTTAGTGTTTACTTGGCAGCCAGCCCATCCCTCCCTGGGGAACTCTTTCCCTCTCCCACACAGGATATGAACCAGGAGGAGGACTAGTGATGAGTGTGGTATGCATTCTAGATTTTCTCTCCATACAGGACTTGTCCTTGGTTTAAGGTGTTGTGGACAGATCATCTTTGCTTTCTTCTTCAGTGCCTCCACCGCAGAGAATCATCCACACCAACTCACCCCTTGACACATCCAGTGATGATAGCTGTGACAGTGTAAATGAATTGCCATTGCAACTCAGTTAGGAACAGCTGTTAAGGACCTCTGTAACTGCAGAGCTCCTAAAATCACCTCACCTGATACAGAACTTACATTCCAGCACAACTTTACCCAGCCCTTATATAAATTTGAATATAAAACTGGTCTTTCCCTTATATAAATTTGATCCTAAATGCACTCCTTAGTGTCTTACACACGCACATTATCTCAAACTGTTTCTGAGAAGCTGACTAACTATAGGAGGTAAAGGAGAAAGAAGTTGCCTTTGCCTGGATTCCCCAAAGCAGGCTCTCAGATGAATATCTGAGTAAATAATTGATTTAGAAGATGAACGGCACACATTCTTACCACAAAGTCTCAGACAAGATAGCCAGAGTCACAAGGATCAGAGATCTTACTTAGCATCAAGATTTAAGAATAAGCTAAAGAATAAATGAGTCAGAAGTGAAGCAGGGAAAGAATTAGGAAAATGAGACTACTCTCTAGAACTTTCTTTCCCCCTTCGTTCACATGGTGTCTAGTGGACAGTAATAAGGAAAGATTTTTTGTGAGATATATGGATTATATCACTCAGCAGGAAGCATTCAGTTTATTAAATATCTGCATTTAATAACCTATGTTATTGTATAGTTTGGGGAGTCCTGTCCATGGAGTCCTAGCTCCCCAAGTTCAAAGATCCTAGGTTTGTTAACAGTCATCCTAGACCTGGAATTTTCTGCTTACAGTATTTTATACACAAAGCTCTTCTATCTGCAAACAGACAGTGTAATTTGACAGGACAGGATTTCCAGTTATCATCCTGTTTATAAGAGAAAAAGACTTGAGTAGCAGCCTTCTTTCTTTCCTTAGTAGAATTCTCCCTCAAAATTCAGCTGCTTTAATTCCTCCCTCCCAAAAAGTAAAAGCAGTAAGAATGGTGGATTGGGAAGATAAGAAGCAAGTTCAGAAAGCCATAGATGAATCTGGTAGTTAGAGAGGCACTGCTGTAGGCAAGTAGAGATTTATTCAGTTAGAGGGTCCTCTCAGAAAAGGTATAATGCAAACCTAAGATTTGTTTTGGTCAGCAACATGAATTTGAGGGGTTTCCTCAACAATTCCTTTTGTCTTTCATGAGTTACAAGTTACTTCAAGAGATGGTAGTAGCACGTTTGGACAGAGAATGGAAGCAAAGCAGAAAATATCCTCAGGCAGAAAGACTAGTATTTAGTGTCTTTTCTAAATGACTTCAGAGTATATTTGTTCACTGTGCAGTACTTCAGGGCTAAGTTTTATGAGACTGGGATATGGAGAGCAATAGTAGTACCTGTTATTCAGTCAAAGGAAAGGAAATTAAAATGTTTTAGTTTTGTCCTTTTCATAGAAGAAAATCAACATAAACTGAAAAAAAAATACATCTAGTAAGTAATGAGTAAAACAAATGAAATCAATATAAATATTAAAAGGAGCAATTGCATATAGCAAAACAAAGAGGGCATGGTGTGACAAATTAAAAAGTTACTTAAAAAAATAAACAAATTCTTAAAATAGTGTATAAGTACTAAAAGTAAAAACATCTTATATATCAATAAATGCAAACTATTTGTAGACTTAGCTATAAATAATATATGGGAGATACCCAAATCAAACTGATTGTCAGTTTAGATAGAAAAGTATAGGTGGTGGTGCTTATTGAAAAATAAAAGAAAGAAGAAAGAAAGAAAGTGTAGGTGGAAAAGAGAAAAAGAGGGAGGAGTAAAGGAAAACAAGAAAGAAAGAGGGCTGTTTCAATGTCAGAAAGGCAATTTTTGGATGAGAAGCATTAAATGAGATTAAAAGGGAACTTTATGATGATCAATAGATAATTCCTCAAATGAAGATCTAACAAATAAATCTACACACCCCAAAAAGACAAAATATACTCTTTACAAATGCATATGAATCATTTAACATATGGAAGCCATAAAATGATACTTAATTTCAAATGCATTAAACCATTCAGTGTGTTCTCTGACCACAGTAGAATTAAGTTAAATCAATAGTAAAAAGATAAAAAGACTATCTCCAACTTCTTCTAAGTTAATTAATTCAATGTTCAATAATCCCTGAGTAAAAAAAGAAATCTCAATGGAAATTTTTAAATGTTTTGACTTTACTGATAGTAAAGATGTTCATATTAAAACTCAAAATCATTGTGCATAGTGATCTAGAAATTTAATGAAACACAAGTAAAAATATCAGCAAATGTAATTCGTGGTAATATGAAATTTGTGGTAAATTGAAATAGACATGATTATTTTTCAAACTGTATCAATTTTCAAAGGGCAGACTAGTCAAGGCAACCTTAAAATAAAAATATATTTCAAGATTTACTTCCAGATATTAACATTATCATATAAAATAAAAATCACAGTGAAATATCATCTCATCCTAGGTAGGATGGCTATTATCAAAAAAAAAAAAAACTTGGTGAGGAGATGAAGAAAGAAAACTCTTACATACTACTGGAAGAAATGTGAAGTAATATAGTACAGAAAACAATATGGAGGTTCCTCAAGCAACTGAAAGCAAAACTGACATTTGATCCAACAATTCCTTTACAGATCTTTATCCAAAGTGAATAACAGGTGTGTGTGAATGGGACATGCACATTCACATGTCATTGCAACACTATTAAATATACCCAAGGTATAGATCCTAGTTAAATATCCATGAATGGATGAATGGATAAAGACTATGTGGTGTATATAAACAATGGAATACTATTCAGTCATAAAAATATAAAATTCAAACATTTGCAGCAATAAGGATAGAACTGGGAAACTCTAAGTGAAATAAATCAGATACAGAAAGACAAACACTGCATACTCTTGTTTATATGTGGAAGCCAAAACTGATCGCATTAAAGTAGAGTGTAGGATAATTCTTACCAAAGCCTGGGAAGGCGATGGTGAAGTCGGAAGTGAAATGTTGACAAGGGCAGGGTGCAAATGAAGAGGAAGAATAACTTCTGATGTAGGTATGGTTGCAAACTCTGGTAGCTGGGAGTAGAAATGCAATGTCTTAGCCCACTCTTGATATGTTGAACTTTCCTTTGTAGTAAACCGGAAGAAACTAGAGTATATTATGTTACGTGAAATAAGACCAGCACAGACAAGGAGTCAATCTTCTAATTCTCATGTGGAAGCTGAAAGAAATCAGCCTGGGTGTAGTATAATGAGGAATGAAGGTTGGGAAGCATGTCACTGTAGGAAGAAGGTGGTAGATAAAGGGAGATCAGATTGGATCAGTGTGCTCTGTATGCACGTGTTGAAATATCACACTGGAACCCATTAATAGGCGCAATCAGTACTTGTTAATCAAATATCAATAAATAACACAAAATATTTGAGAGGTTTTATCTGAATATACAGAAAAGACTAAACAGAATACTTAATTAGTGGAAAAACAAAACAGAAAAAAATATAAGAAGTCTTAAAATAGGGGAGGAGATTCCCTAAAACTGATACCATGTTCCTGGCATATAAAATTTTGGAAGGAAGTTCTCTATTTCCAAACTCTGTCTGCTTTTGGAAGCTTTTAAATGAGCCTTGGGGTCAGACCTCATAGCAGCACCTGGCATCCAGGGTGTAGCCTGCCAGACACTCTCATATGCCACAAACCATAGTCACAGGTCTGTGTCCTGGAACTCAGGGATGGTAAGTGTGCTGAAGAGTAGCTACTATCCTCTCATTTTCCAATGTAGCTTTAAGACAGACTCTCCCTGTGTCTTCTAATATATTTAGCATCTTAGCTGTGTATCCAGGCTATTCTTTTTCTTGTCTTTCTTTTCCTCTTCATTCTCTCTTCTTTCCTTTTTCCTTTTTCCCATAGTCATTCAGATTGTGATATAACTGAGTAAACCAGAATTTGGGGCAATACTAACTTTCCTAATTACTTTACCATCAAACACTTCAGAAGGATGAATGAATAAATGGTTGAAGTTACCAGAGAGACAATCTAGTTAACATCAAAGGCAGTTTAGGTGTAATCTAAGCACTAGTTTTGTCAGAAACTATTTCCTGAAAATTAAAACAAAAAATTAGCATTTAAAAAATCAGTAATATAACTTGTTTTAGTCAGTTTTTTTTTTTCACTGCTGTGTCTAAATGATCTGACCAGCACAATTATAGTGTTTATTTGAGGGCTCACAGTTTCAGAGGTCTTAGTCTGTAGAAGGCCGACTCCATTCCTTAGGGTTTGAGGTGAGGCTGGACATCATGGTGGAGTGTGTGGCAGAGGGAAGCGGCTCACCTGAGATCAGGAAGCAGAGAGAGAGACTCCACTCTCCAGGTACAAAATATATACCCCATAGCCAAGCCCCTTATGAACCACTCACTCCAGCCACAGCCCACCTGCCTCCAGTTACCACCCAGTTAATCCCATCAGGGATTAAGTCACTGCTTAGGTTAAGATTCTCACAACCCAAGCATTTCTCCTCTGAGTCTTCTTGCATTGTCTCACCCTATAGTTTCCATAGTTTCTCATGGAATGCATATAATAATGAAAATTAAAATGAATAAAAGGTTTCTAAAGATTCTGAAAATTTTCTTCTGGATAGAAGTAACATCCCAAAGCATTCAAGATAATATATATTTAAAACAAAGAAAATACGAAGATCTTATATGAAAATAAAAAGATAAAAATGCAGAAGCTCAGTGGAACAGTTTAAAATGTCATTGAACAGAGGGCCTATGTCTATGAATAAATGCATTCAAGTTTTTTCAAAGCACTACAAGTCCTCTTGTTATGGGGCGCAACTTAAGAACAGACCGATCACCACTGAGAAGTCCAAATTTGAGAATCTTTATTAAGCCGGCCAGCTGACTGTCTCACATAATGCCCCCCAAAAAATGGCTATTGGGAGAACAGCCCCAACCATGGGGTTGCAGGAGTTCTTATACCAAAAATCACATCAATCATAAGTGTTTGTTGCTATAATTTGAAATTACAAACTAACATCATGAGATCATCAACAGAGGAGGAAGTGGGTCAAAACAATCCTTACCTAGGTACAAACTAAAGAATGGTTACTAACATCCACACAATTACCGTTAACATGGTACATTGATTAAGAGCAATAGAGATCAAAAGAGAGCAATTTTTCATTACATAAGAATTGTCATTTTGTATTGCTAAACATGTCACGCTAAGTAACTGAGGATGGGTACAGAGGAGGGGTGTTCCCATGGGAGAAGCTTATTTCCTACATAACATGGAGTCTCAGAGCAAAATGGAGTCTGTTTAGTCATTTCCCTTCTAGTCTGGCCTATAACATTCTCATGGAGCCAGATCTGTCAGCCCATCACACTCTGATGTCCCAGCTAAAATACAGGCAGGTACCTCAGGCTCTCACTAGAAATATCAATCCTTAAGCCACATCCCTGAGGTTTTTTTTCATAGGAGATCTAGGGTATGTTCCAAGAATCTGCACTGTAGACAAAGTTCTTCTCAACTTGAATTTCAGGTGATTTAGGAAACTGATATCTGTCTGAAATCAGTGATGTTGAGTGGTATCTCAAGCATAGCAAATCACTCAGTCACATGATAAAGCACAAAAAAAATGCTATCAATAGTTCTAAGAAGATTTCATGTTAGTTGGGATATTTAAAAGTGGAAAACGAAGTGGAATAGTGATATTAAAAATGTTGATTTCTATGCTGTGGCTGTCCTTTAGGGAGCAGAGTCAATCCCCCACTGGTTGGATATTGATGCTGATGATGCTTCAGACGCACCAGGAAGGATGAAAAGATGGCTTGCTCAGAGCAACACTCTGTTTGTGGACAGCATAGCAGGCTCTCAAACAGGTTTGAACATGATTTGAGAAGAAGAGAGTCGCTTGAGGCTTGGAATTTTAATGGGATAAAAAGGTGGCGATGGAGTGAGGGTTCCTGCCTGCTGCCTGGGCTTATATAGTTTGAATTTCTGCTGGAGTCAAAGGACGAGGTGTATAGACTTTCTTATAGCATGGGCAGGATGGGAAGAAGGGGGAACATCAAAAGCTACCAGAAGTCAAATGCCAAAAATGGAGTCACACACATAGTCGTTAAGATGTAGTTGAAAATTCTGAGATATGACTTTTAGAAACAGATATATGTTGGTCTGTATGTCTTTATATATTTTGATTACTTGTATTTTTAAATAAATTAAGGCCTCAGTAATTACTTAGCCATAATGAGGTTCATAGTACTATCTTAGGCACTTTGCAAAGTGCAACACATTCATTTTAAGTATTATTTGGAAAGTGCTGTTCTGTTCTAAATCTGCTTTATTTGTATTGTTTGATTTCTGTAAGCTTATTCAAACAAGTTTAAAATAAACATTGTTCATGAGAAAGTCCATGGATTTACTAAATCACAAAACAAAATAATCCAACACTCATAACCACTGGGTATATATAAATCCTGTAGGTCTTTCTATTTAAAAAAAACCTCAAAAGCTATTTCTGTTAAGGTATTATATTACAGAAATATTCTGTTGAAGCTGAATTCGGTCAGAAAGTGGATTCCACAGCAAGACTTTAGAAATTGACTTAAAAATAAGGAGCCCAATAATGTCTGAAATGCATCTTGTATTTTGAAGGTATTAGGGTAACATGCAAAAAAATGGGAGAAAAATGTTGGCATATATCTATATCTATATATATATATATATCCAGCCAAGTGCTAAACCTTAGCAAAGCCAAAGATAACTCACAGATAAATACCTAAATTGCTCTCGAAAATACTGTGTGAAGATTATAATTCTAAATATGGGGAAAATCAAAGTGATTTCTTTCAGAGACTAAAGTAAGTTATAACTGGCCCTGAAGAAAACCTTACCTCCCACCTAGGAAAACAAGTTTCAGCGGCAGGTGAGTAAGTAAACAAGCCTTAAAAAGCTTTCAGAGGAATAAAACAAGGAGTAGAGATCGAAAAAACTCACAGGGAACAAAGGAGCCAATCATTTCTGCAGCTCTGCGGGGATGGATATGACTGTGTCTGTGAATACCATAGCCAGGATCAAGGTAGGCTCTCACCTCGCTCTTCTTTGTCCAGGTGAGAAGAAGGTTTCAATGAGTGCTATAACTGATTCTTTTCTTTTATTTATTTATTAGTTTCTTTAATAACTATTGTGAGATACTCTCTTTTTGATAGGAAAATCCTAGGTGTTGTTATTATTTTGTGGAGAATTTTTGGTGGTGTACTGCAGCCCTGTAAAAGAAGGTGCAGAGATCTGAGTCATATTTTGGAAAGAGGACATTTATCTGCTGATTAATAAGTGAGACCCTTTGACTTCTGAGTTATTAAAAACTGCTCTTTCAACCTGATGATTGTATTGCCTTGTACATGGTTGTAATGATTTTAACTGATACATGTAAACCACATAATTATCAGACACATTGGTGATACTAGGATCTGTCAGTCCCTGTTTAAAAATGGACTATGAGATATCAAAGAGCTGAATATTATACACACTTTGCCTAAATTTCTGTGTGCGTCAGTTTGCTCATTAAATGGAAATAACTTCTGTCTTGGCCATTTTGAAGTTCCGAAAATAATACACATAAAACATTTAACTCTGAATATTAAATGAAAGTGAATAATAATAAACTTTATAATACTATAACTAAGTATCTCATTATCCACTTTCACTTGTAAGTCATTTTGAACTGATATAATTTGTTCATATTTTTCTTTCCTTTTCTTTCTTTGTCCAGTACTGGGGATTGAATTCAGAGATGCTTTACCACTAAGCTCCATCTCCAGTACTTTTTGTTTTTTATTTTGAGACAGAGTCTCACTAAGTTGCTGAGGCTGTTTTCAAACTTGCAAACCTCCTGTCTCTCCCTCCTGAGTTGCTAGGATTGCAGGCATGTGCCACTGTTTCCAGCTGCAAAGATTTCTTTTTAAATACATATGCTATTTGGTTCCATTTTGAATGATTTGCTTAGTCTTTCTCTCTCCTGTGAATTATTGCTGGTATATTATAACTATCCCTTAATATTTCCCAAGTGGGTGATATTATAACATATATTCTTCTGTTTCCTTAAGTACATCAGCCATTATTATTCTCTTCTCTACTTTCCACAACTGCTAAAATTTCTAAGAGTTGTTTATTCTTCTTCATCTTCATTTCAATCCTCACCCTAATGTGTTTCAATTTCTGCCCACTCCATTCTAACTATAAATTTCTATTTAAGTGCTTGTCTTCTTTTATTTTTTTCTCCTGCTGTTTCACTTAAATGATGGTTACCTCAGTGTTCAGCCCTAGACCACTCTTGTCTCCCCACATTCACAGCACGTGATCTTATTCAAGTCTATGATTTTAAAACATACCGGTATGCTATTGGCTTATACATTTATTTCTATAGCACAAAGTCTCCCTTACATCCAGACTTATATTTCCATTTCCCCTTTGATATCTTCCTCTGAAAACCTAAGGGATATTTTAAAAATGGCAGAACAAAATGGAAGCTTTACATCTACCCAGTACCACCATCACCACTTCATAGACCAGTGGTCCTTAGGAACCCACCAATCAGGGGGCTGGAACATAACCAGTGGTAAAGCACCTGCCTAACATTCAGGGTCTTACCTAAATAAGAGGGGAAAAAAAGGAATAAAGAAAAGAAACTAATCACTTATCATAATCTGTAGAAATGTTTAATTTGAAACCAAATATTTCCTTTGATTACTCCCTCACTCTTAATTATTCTACCCAAAATTTACTGTAAAAATTTCCTAAATTTCTCTCTCCAACGTACTTGTAACTGTTGAGAGCAGGGTGGTATCTGTGCTGCTAACTGTCTCAAGGACAAACAGGACTGCTGGGCCCCTGTGCTTACCAAGGTTGTTAAGAGATATTTGTCCAAGGAATGTGCAGCTGCCTGGAGACCTTATCCGTCAAGGATGAGAGCAGGGCCTAGCCCCAATTCAGCTCCTGAATAGTTCACCCCTTCCCTCCCCCCAACTCAGCTCCTGAATAGTTCACCCCTTCCCTCCCCCCTTCTTCCTCTAGGACCGTCCAGTTCTGGCCGGACCCAATGAAAATCAAATAGATTGACCGGACCCAACCAGGGGAGGTTTAGCTGTTCGAATGTTAGCCAATTAGAAGAACACTGTAAAACTGCTTGCTTTTCCTTATAAAAACCCTGCTGACGAGGGCTCGGGGCCTCTCTCCTAGCGTCGTTGATTAAGGACGCAGAGGACCGAGTTCGAACTCGCTAATAAATGACTCTTTGCTGCTTGCATTGATCGTGGTCTCTGGTGGTCCTTGTGGGTTCTCAAGCCTTTGGGCACAACAGTAACCTATATATTTCCTAATTTTCCCTATCTCAATAGCATCTAATGTTTTATAAGGAGTCATAAAAGTAGGAAAAAAAAATCCATGGATATCATTCTAGTTAAATATAATTGGTGTATGTTCAAGTATTAAGGATTTATTTTATAAATTTAAAAAATGCTATCCTGAGAATCTGTACATTAATTTAACATGCTGGTCACAGGGATGGTAACTTGTCCTCAGAGTTGATTCTTTTGACCCATAATTCATTCTCATTTGGCATTTTTACACAATATAGCTGTGGTTCACTCCGTTGTTGATTTTATTTTGTTCATTTCTTGTCATTGATTTTTAGCATATACTTCAGGTTTCTTCAGACTTTCTGGTGCTTTTCTCCTTAGTAGCTAAACACTACACATGTATATTCTAAGACTGAAATAAATCATTATTTAATTTAAATGAAGACATGGGAATTTATTTAATCTGAAATTGAAGAAAGAAGGCAGACCTAGTCTGTCACAGCAAAACTTTTCCTGTGCTCCAGTTCCCTAATTTGAGGGAGGAATACCTGTCACAGGTTTGCCATTGGTGGTGTTTATACAGGGTTGTATTCTTTACTATGAGAAAAGTTCAAGACTGGCTTTTTGGACTAGCATAACACCTCCGTTTAGGAATCACTCAACTCAATCTCTGTGATTTCTGGGCTCTTGAAATAAACTCAGGGTCTACCAGACCATTCTTCACCAGAATGAGAAAGCAAATTCACAGGTAGAAATCTGAAGCAAGACTTCTGCTGTAAACAAACTGGTGCTCCCTTCTTGGTGAGTAGAGACAAGGATGCAGACATAGAATACAAATTCATTTGTAAAGCTCCTGGTTGTCATAGTAACTAAATTTCACATTTGTGTGTGTGTGTGTGTGTGTGTGTGTATGTGTGTGTGTGTTGCAAAAACTACTTCTTTATAGCTGAATTAAACCTTTTAGATAATAATAAAAGCTGTAGCTCTTTAAAGTTAATCCATTTAAAATGTAGAATGTTCCTTCTCAAAACTCACATGTTTGTTTAGGTCCCCACAGATCTACACCACTCTTCCACTAAATAAATACTGAAAGAAGTGCAATGAAAAGAGGAATCCAATTAACATGTTTTGAAGCAAATGTTTAAATACACAGTCACATTTGAAATAAATATCTCAAATAATCATTCCAAAAAACATGTATTATTCCTTCAAGTTCCCATAAAAATAGCCTCCAATATATTCATTCATTCATTCTTTTTTGAGATAGTGCCTAACTACGCTGCCCAACCTTACCTGGAACTTGTGATCTTCCAATCTCAGCCTCCTGAATAGCAAGGATTACAGGTACAAACAGCACTACATCCAACCTCCAAAATATTTTTGATAAAATGAGCAGAGATTTAATCATAATTTTAGATAATCCTGATACCTTACAACATTTTGATATAACTTTTAATTTTTAACTTTTAATATATAAGCTGACTTTGTGAATTGTGAACTGAATAATTGTATAAATCCAATTTTCTTATTATAATCTATGTTGTATAAATCAATCAGTCATAGGTTTTCAAATACCACTTGAAAGTTTGTTTTTTGTTATCATTACAACACTTAAATGAGAAATTGGTATCTGAATACCTATAAGTTACAATATTAATTTTAAATTTCTGTTCCAATTACTTAAGCTTAAGGATTTGGCTGAGTGATTTATGCTTCTTTTCCTGAAAATATTTTCAAGTTTGAATAAAATGCTAATCCAAAAAAAGATATCCCTAAGAAATCTTGCTTGTGTTGAAATATAAAGATAAGCTGATAAGGTATATCTGTTGAGTCCCAACACTTTCATGCCAAGTGCTTTATCATATTTATCTCAATTTATCTATATTTATGCAAAAAAAATTGGATATTTGCCATTCTGTACTTGGATCCAACTCAGTTGGCTTGGTTTTGAAGCCAACTTTCAGAAGTAGAACTTCTCAAAAGCTGTTGGTTTCTACAAGGAGAATGATCCAGCCAAGGGTGGTATCTGGAACATGGATTTTGAGTCTTAATATTAACAAGGCAGATCATTAGTTGGTGGAAGCTTTGTTCCAGATGGTAGGTGATAGTAGCACAGTTAGCATGATATATGCAATTCAGAAAATGTCAAAAAATCCATTATTTTGTAAAATTAATTTTCACTAATAATTATAATAAAATAGTGCAGTTAGAGAAATCTGCTGTTAAGAGAAAAGCTTCCTTATTTCTCAGCCAACACTTTTCTGTTACCAAAGATATTAATACACTGAATTCACAGTTGTTAACAATTACTAGTGTAAGCCCTAAAGAAAACTGGAGTCCTTAACAATATAATTGCAATCTATTAGTACTATTTTATATCTTTGATTTTTAACCTGTTTTCTCAAATGCCATAATTTTATCACTGAATCATAGCCTTTGTGGTGATAGAATGCTATTTGAAAAGAACTTTGTCATATTCTGTGTTACATCGATTTCCAGTCCATTACATTATCAGTGATGATGAGTGAAGTCCCTAAAATCGGATGTCTTGATTTTAGGGGGAGGTATGATCTGAAATTTTATTTAAATGAATACAATTCTGGACTATTACATCAGTTTTTGCATGTGTGGCAGTAGATTTATTTTCCATTCCTGTGTTGATCATTTTATGCCTGTAGCAAAACTCTCTCCAGGATTAGCTTATTTAGGATGAATAGGTCAAGCTGAGTATGAAGCCAGAACAATGAAATTCCTTATCATCTGTGCCACAGAAGGCCACAAATCCTTCTAAAAAAGAGGCGCTTAGGGATGCTACGTGAGCATCTTCCATAGCCTTAAAATAAGTGCTTTTTAATGCATGACAAACAGTGAAATTCAAACATGAACCTTATGTGTCATACTGCAGTGTGTGATTTTAAATTAAATTATTCATTTAACCTCAATTTCAATAATTCCTAGGAAAAAAAGGAGATCCAAATAAATGAAATATCAAGGATTTCATTGCTTCAATTTTATAGGAAGTAAGGAGAAATTTTATGGAGGGATTTTGATGTTCTTGCCAAAACGAAATCCTAAATGATGAATATAGACATTGTTGGATTGTCTATGAGAAATCATCTTTAAAAACATTTTTTAGGTATGCCTTTACGCCATGTACAGACAGAGAAACAACATGTATCCCATTTGTTTACAATTAAAAAAAAAAAAAAACATTTTTTATATTTTTAAATGTTTTCCTTCTCATTATTTTATTACATTTTAACTTGTAGATAGATCAGTGGTAGCTTTTATAGCACTGCACGCATAAGTTTGCAAATATATATGCATTTAACAAATTTCATATGCCTGTCAATGTAAAATTTACCAAATGTAGAAAAATTACAATGAATATTTAATAATATTGCATTCTCATACACCATGGAAGTTACCTATGTAAGCAAAATACAAGACAGATACTTGCTTGTACCTGTTTTTGTATTAACTTGCCATATATTCATGTGCTGCTTAAATGTGATTTTTGAAAACACAATGTTTTTTTCATGATAGTTTTTCACATCACCTGTATTCCTTTTAGAAGTATTGTTTGATGAAATGAGTAAGTACCCTTAGGATATATTTTCAATTTATTTAATTTGGGCATTTCTCTTCTTTTTTCAAGTATAAGCCTAATAGCAATTCTTATAAAAATTATTTCAGGTAAATTATTAGTTTTTGAAAATCCAGAAACTATGTTTGAATCAACAGATATTTTAGGGTATGTTTAAAGACGTGTATGCTATAATACTGTTTTTGAGTGGTTTCCGAAGTTTAAGAGAGATAACAAATCTAAAAACATTTAAATAAGTAAAGAAGAGTATGACATCATATAATCAACCCATAGAGAGAGAAAAAGAGACTGTCTTAGGTAAATCACACTACAATCTCTAACTTTAATCTCTAACAAATAGGTAGCCAAAGTAAACACTCCAGGTCTTTGTTTCCACATTTAAAAATTGTAGAGTAGGACAAGAATTCCATGATTACTTTTAGTTCTAAAAATTTGTGATATGGTAAACAGAAGAAGCATTAAGATTTAAAGTTGTTAAAGAAGTCTTCGTAAAAGAGGTATGACTTCGTTCGAACCATAATAGTCATATATGACTCGGTTAGACAAAGAAGAAGAGAGAATGGAATGAGCATGAAGGGAAATGAGTGCAGAAGGAACAGTACAGGTGAAGGAGTCTGCTTCACTGGAAAGAGTGCATAGACTTTTAGGCAGTAACCACTGGGGTGTGAGGAAGTAATACGAAAAACCTTGAATTCTAGGATGAAAAGCTTGGACTACACCCATAGGAAATAAAAAGCTATGGAGCAGCCTGAAGCATGAAAATGGCATACTGAAATTTGCCTTTATGATTTGCAATTCAGGATGAACTGGAAAGTGGAGATAAGAAAGAATGTCCATCCGTAGGTCATTATGTTGTCCAAGAATAAAGGAATGCAAGCTTGGAGTGTTGGCACTAAGAAGCAAAAAATAGGGAAAATTCAGGTCACTTCAAAGAAAATTGAACATCGAAGAAAATTTATTTAAAATTTTGTTTTCTGTTTAGCATGATTCTCTGGTGATCTGCAATTGAGGTCAAAGTGAGATATAAAGTAATATTGAAATAAGACCCGTGTGAGTTTAATCTGAGTCCATAACTTACTAATATTACTTTCTTGTATGCCTAATCTATTTCAAGATGTATACACATTCCCTAGAAGTGTATCTAGCATGAACTAGGTATGCAATATAAACGGATGGAATGTTTAAGGAAATGAATTAATTCACTGTGTTGGGTACTAATTTCTCATTCTTAGCAAGATATTAATAACAGTTTTTAGAAAGTGATAGAATAAATTACAAAGTCAAAGAGGACATTAAAAATGTTAGTAAAATGAGGATGCAAATTTCAAATTCTTGAATGGCTAACTCCTTGACTATTTAAATATTTAAAACATTTGTTTCAGAAATTCTATCTGAATATATGTTTGCATTTCAAGACAGCTAAAATTTAATTTGCCATACATCACAGATAAGATGTTGAGGCACACAGAGGTTAAATTTCTATTTAAGATCATATAGCTTATTAATGATAACCATGGGAATAATTCCTGTACTTGAAATTTTCAGTCTACCATTCTATTTCAGTCTACTGTTTACTATTAAGCAACATTTTACTAAGTATGTGGGTTTATACTTATGCCAAGAATTTTTGTGGTATAAAAGCATGAACTACAGAAAGAGCAAAGAGGGGTGTCACAGATCTGATAAATTCCATGGCAAGAGGTTTGGGTTCCTGCTAATGAAGGAGGGAAGGTCATGAGGTATATGATCATAGACGAGGCTCTGCAAAATCATAAACCTTAAGTGCTGACTTTCCAAGGTCTCTCATCATTTTAATTCACTAATTATTTCCTGCTAATCTGATTTGTGTCTTCATATATTCTGCTGTATTCATCCCCCACATACACTCTGGAAGACACATTACCATCAAATGAAGTAAAAAACATATATTCTTTATTTTTGACCTAAAATAACAACTTGCAGATTTCTAATCAACTGAAATATGGCATTTTAGCCTATCTTTCTTGCAGCTTTATAATGTTCATCATCCTAACGCAATTACATGGTTTGAGAAGGAATAGATTAAAAGCAAAATAAAAAGTGTGTATTACGAAGTAACTTAATTTTTTGAAAATAGAAATATTGCTGAAACTTGCTATTTCAATCACAGTCCAATCTGCAAAAGAAAACCCACACCAGACCTTTAAATAGAGGTGAAAAAGAATAAAAACAGCACTTGAGCCAACTGCTGCCAGCCAGCCATTATCTTTCCCTAGTGAACAGTAACAATTTCAGAAAACAACAACATGAAATAACTCTAATTGGGAGAGACAAAAACAAGATCACTTTGCAATCATGTTCAAACACAGACAAAACAAGAATACTTTGCCACACCAAAAATGACTGCCATAACTTTCTCCTAGCAAACGTGCGTAACTGCTAGTTTTCTAGCTGTTAACATTTTACAGATACTCTATCTAGTGCACATCGAAATTAAAAATATTCAGGAAATCAATAATATATGTAGCCAATTTTTTTTGACAGCATTCATTCCATATCTCAAACAAAATAAAAGTAAAAGGCCTACATCTTTGTTTCACCAAATCACCAAATGCAAACCCAATCCTTATAATGAATTGATCCTATCACCATGTGAGATGCTGAAGGCTTCCCTTGTTTATGTCCTTCCTGGCAGCAGAAAATAATGAAACCAACTTTTACTATAGTATTGTTTCTAGGACTGGTTCTCTGGTGGGAATCAACAGAGAAACTTTTAAAAGAGGGTGATAGAATAAATAAAAGGAAGAAACTAGAAGCTATAAGGTGTTCCTCTGTGGAGAGCAGTGACTTGGATCATGATCTCTGACTGCCTTGTGGCTGTGTTTCCACTGGGAACTTCCTGTACAAAGGTGCAGGTCAAGATTACCCAGTTGCTACGGCGACACCCAATCTGAGGTGGCTCTGTGCAAGGGCACTGAGTTATATCAGTCTGGACCTTGAGCTCAGACATCAGCTCCCAGGGATAGAGAATTCTGAGCATAACAAGATAGCCCTAATGTTTCGGGTTACAATCTGAGTCCTTCAGTCTGCCTGCTTTGCAGAAACTTTCCCACAAATAACATTTTGTTGACAAAACCTACACAATAAACATGCTGAGCTAGCTCTGGGTCACTGTTCATCCATCACAGGGCAGTGTCCCACTTGGTCCCAGCTTTCTCTCCATATATGTGTTTGTCTGTCTCTTCTCAATCCCCCATCACCCTAGTTGGTTTCTGAATTATCTGTCATGGCAGAGCAGGTCACAGTATACCCTGGCTTAGCAACAAAGAAGAAGACACTACAAGCTGTAGGACTGCAGAGACAGGAGACCTATGGGAACTGAGGACACAGAAGTTTCGACCTCCAGCAGGAATAGAAAGGATGGAGAATGCAGCCGCATGGTTGAATCCGAGACCACTGGAGGACTCAAGTCCTGTTTGAGAGTGGCATAAGCCATGCAAGAAGGGCAGGAACAGCAATCCTCTTATTGCATGAAGACAGGCTGAATTTTCTTAAAGAGAAGATGTTATCATTCAAAATATCTGTATGTTTTCAAAGATAAAATTCACTATTCACCAAAAATATACCAGAATAAGAAGAAATAGCATTCTAAAAACAAAGCAAAACAAAGCACAAAAAAATAAAATAAAATAAAATAAATTAAAACCTCAGAGACCTATATGTTAAGAAGAATCTAGATTCTATTTGAAAATAATTCTATTTAATACTTTAAAGAGAAAAGATAACATAATGAAAGGTCTTGATCAGAAAACTGAAGTTGTGAAAGAATAAAACTATAATCCTAAAACTGAAAAATATGTAGTTACAATGTCTAATTCCATAAAAGAATTGACAGGATTGCAGATACTGTTGAAGATAGAATAAGAGACCTAGAAGATAGCTTAGTACTAAATTCTCCACAAGTACAGACAGTGTATGTGATAGAAACTATGAAAAATCTTATAAGAAATACACATCCACAGAGAGTAAAAAATTGAATTGCAATTTCAGATCTAACGAATAATATTCAATGTTATAAAAATATAATACTTGTATTTTTAAAAAGTAAAATTAAGTAGGTCAGTTATCCTGCATGATATGAAAAAAGGATCTATTTAATTCGTATTATAGACTTAAAATTCACCATTTAATATGAACCTGTATTATTGAAGAATTACAACCAGTTCAATGGCATCAGTGTTCCCTAATAAATTTTGCATCTTATCACTGTATTTCAATTCATTACTTTCTTTCTCTTTTCTTTTTTTTTTTTCTTCCTTTAGATATTTCAATGCCCCTTGGCCTCCAATTTTAGTCATATTTGAAACAAAGTAAGTGTTGTTAGTTGAATAGACTTATTTATCAAGAAAAAATATTTTGGTCTGTGATTCAGAATTCTGCCAATGAAGGATGGGAAATGTTTACTGTAAAGAGACAGCGAATATTTTATATTTGCTCTCCATATGCTCTTTATTGCAGCTACTCAATTCTGCTGTTGTGGTACACACTCATCCCCAAATAAATATAAGAGAATGAATGTGACTGGGTTCACCCTTAGAAATTATTTTTACAAAAATAGGAAGCTTGTGAGTTTACTGTCTCCTGAATTAGTTCAAAGCATTTAAAAAAATATTTTTAGTTATAGATGGATGCAATACCTTTATTTATTTATTTTTATGTGGTGTTGAGGATCGAACCCAGTACCTCACACATGCTAGGCAAGTGCTCAGTCCCAACTCAAAGTCTTATAAGGACGGTTTTTCTGATTAACATACTAGGGTACATTCATATTTGTTTTTGATTTGTTTAGTATTATTCTTATTAGAAAGCAGATTTAATGATAAGGTAGCTTCTTTAGCTTAATTCCATTAGGAACCCAGATAGAGATATTATTTTCTTAAAATTTCTTCTTATATGTTTTTGGAAGATATGTCTCAGAAAAATAATAACTTGATTTGATGCTTCATTGATTCATCTGAAGATTTGAATTGGATATGATTATGCAAAACAGCATCAAGAATTATAGGAAACATTGGGTTTCATGTTTGAAAAAGTAAATATTTGCTGGGCATGGTGATACACATCTGTAATCCCAGAGGCTAGTGAGATTGAGACAGGAGGATTGCAAGCTAGAGACAAGCCTCAGCAATTTAGCAAGGTCCTAAGTAACATAGCAAGATCTCCTATCTCAAAATGAAAAAATAAAAAGGACTGTGGGTGTGGTTCAGTGATTTAGCACCTCTGTATTCAATCCCTGGAATAAAAAGAAGAAGAAGAAGAAGAAAGGAGGAGGAAGAGAGAAAGGAGGAGGAGGAGGAGGAAGAGAAGAAGGACACACACGTGTACTTCTAAACTGTTTATTCTTGAACATATATAGGCACTTCTATGTTACTGTTTTGGTAAATTGAAACTGTATTTTTTTGCTAAACTAAGAATATATTTAAGTCTTTTAATTATAGTTATTATCACGGTTTGGATATGAGATATCACCCCAAAACTCCTGTTAAAGCAGAAATATCCCAAGGTAAGTGATTAGATTATGAAAGGTGTAGCCTAACCAGTCCATCCTCATTTCAAAGAACTAACTGGGTGGTAACTATAGGAAGGTAGGGCTTGTCTTCCCTGAGGCTGTGATTTTGGACCCCATCCCAAGCTGAGCAGTTTTCCTCCACAGGGTCCTTCCCTCTGATGTGCTGCCTCACCTTGGGATCAGAGCAGTGGAGTTGGCCATTTGCACCCTGAGATCTCTGAAACCATGAGCCCCAAATGATTTTTTCCTCCTCTAAGTTGTTTTTTGTCACAGTAATGAAAAAGCTGACTACTTCATTATTAATTTTCAGACATTTTCTTTTGCTTTCAATAAATAAGAAACCCAGATTATAAAACAAAAACATCTTGCCCTTAAAGATAAAAATGAAATTTTGTGTAAGTCAATATTCAACATGTAGTAGGAAATCCATTGCTACTCTGGATATATTTAGGAATCTTTGGGATAGCATTAGTGTAGTGATAAGAGCTTTGTATTTTCGCCACTAACCTCTGCTTCCAGTTTTTCTCTTCAGTGTTTTAGACAACTTATTCACTGTTTGTGAATAAAAGACCTGACCAGCACAATTGTAGAGGAGAAAAAGTTTACTTGGGTGCTCACAGTTTCAGAGGTCTCAATCCATGGACAGCAGACTTCAATTCTTGGGACTCATGGCAGAAGAGTGTGGCAGAGGGAAGCAGCTCACATGATGATCAGAAAGCAGAGAGAGAGATCTCTGTCTACTTGGCCGATATAAATACATACCCCAAAGCCAAGCCCCCGGTTCCCACCTTCTCCAGCCACACTCCACACGCCTTCAGTTACCCTACTGGGTTAAGGCTCTCATAACCCAATCATTTCTCCTCCAAACCTTCTTGCATTGTCTCACACATGAGTTTTTTGGGGACACCTCACATCTAAACAATAACAACCAGCTTCTAGAACTTCTCTTGATTGAGTGTTTTTTCACTATCCCACTTTAAAGAAATGGACATCCTCTCTCTACTCCATAACTCTGGATGACAGTGCACATACATATATGTGAGTACACACACACACACACACACACACACACACACAACTGGATCTGAGACCTGACTGTTGTGAAAATTCCTTTATCTATTTATAAAAGGAGGGTCTACTTTTTACCCTGTACTCTGGCACTGAAATCAGGGTTGCTTAACCAGTGAGCCACATTCCCAATCTTTTTTATTTATAGTTTTGTTGTGCCCAAAGGCTCGAGACCCCACAAGGACCACCAGAGACCACGATCAATGCAAGCAGCAAAGAGTCATTTATTAGCAAGTTCGAACCTGGTCCTCTGCGTCCTTAACCAGTGACGCTAAGAGAGGCCCCGAGCCCTCGTTAGCAGGGTTTTTATAATGAAAGGTAAGCAGTTTTACAGTGTTCTTTTAATTGGTTAACATTTGAACAGCTAAACATTAGTCCTCCTCTGGTTGGGTCCGGCCAATCTATTTGATTTTCATTGGGTCCTGCCAGAACTGAACGGTCCTAGTAGAAGAAGAGAGGAGGGAAGGGGTGAACTATGCAGGAGATGAGTCGGGGCTAAGCCCCGCTCCCGTCCTTGACGGATAAGGTCTCCAGGCAACCGCACATTCCTTGGACAAATATCTCTTAACAACCTTGGTAAGCACAGGGGCCCAGCAATCCTGTTTGTCCTTGAGACAGTTAGCAGCACAGATACCATCCTGCTCTCAACAGTTTGAGACAAGGTCTTGCTAAGTTTCTGAGGGCCTTGCTAAGTTGCTGAGGTTGGCTTTGAACTTGAGATCCTTCTGCCTCACCCTCCTGAGTTTCTAATTCTTTAAAAAAAAAAATACCTATGAATTTACACACAAACTGGATTAGTCATCATTTTTTATTTTATCTTATTCCATTAAAGTTTTACTCTAGAGCCTTCACCTATACAACCAAACACAACTGCTGAAAGAAATATCTAAAGATATTTTTCCCTTGAAATTGATTTTTAAACAGACTGAGATCTATATAAAATCAAGAAGTATGTTTTGTGAATCAGGGTATTGAAACATGGAAAGCATTGAGAAACGAGGAAGGAGAGACTTTATCAAGAGGTCAGCGAGAGGAACCAACATCCTCAAAAGAGAGCCCTTTTTCAGTCAGGATGGATTGAAGTCTGCAGAAGCATCTAAAGACCAGTTTAACTACACAAATAGGTGTCCTCAAAAAAAACTTTAAGGAAAAGCTGAGAAGAGAGAATAAAGAATTAGGCCAACAAGAAAGTGAGTTATAGGAGAAAATATGCAGCCAGAAAGATTCATATCTGGTGAAATACTAAGAATGAAAAATGTGTGGTAGCATGTCTGGCATGAGGAAATCCTTATCAGGAATGAGCTTTGACATTGCGAACATAGAAATCTCATCAATCAGAATGCAAAGTGCCAATGATGAGAGGGATTATTTATGTGTGCTAACAGCAGGGAGCCCGGCCTCATAGAAGCAGCGCGACAAAACGAATGCCAGCGTAAACACGATGCTGAAACATGCATCGACATCCAACAAAGATAAACTTAGTCTTGGTGACATATTTGGTTATAAATTATACTGAATAAGGAAAAGCAGTCACTGGCATCTGGGGGCTAGCCTGTACTACCAGCTCTTGATGTTGTTACAAGCTCCCCTGCCACTTATTGACGGACTGTGCTTTCCTCCTGTTAAACATTTTCACAGAAAGCCACCATCAGACAAGGATAATCTGTGATCAAGACGAATCAAGACAAAAACTAGAACACTTTATCATAATCATGATTGAATGCAGACGAAAAGATCATTGTCCAAGCACTAAAAATGACCAAGCACACCCCTGTTGTGGCTAATATGAATGACTGCTGGTAGGAAACGATCATTAGCTTCCCTCTCTTTTCCCATCTCCTGAAGAGGGATTATTAAAAGAATCAAAAATAGAATCATTTTGGTTTCCTGGCAACATCCAATGCAGTCTGAAGCCCTGCTTTCTTGCACCATCCCCCAAAACAGTTGACAGAAGCATGTCTCTTAAAATGTCCCTCTAACCTGCTTTTACTCAGATATGCCTCAGTGCCCCCCCGGAGTGTGTATTATCCCTTTGTTTCTACATGTAAGTCATATTACCTTAGGTGAGTTCTCCATGGTCTTTGGCTGTTGGGAATTGACATACATTCAAAGTCATTTCCTCATGGGATATTACTTACAGTGTATTAGAATTATGTTAGATTTTCATACAAAGTTTAGCTTCTTAACTTTTACTTCAGTAGAAATTCTCAGTGAAAAAGTTTGGTGGCCAGGGTCCAGCACCTAAGCAATGAAATGTTGCTGGTTAAAAATGATCTCACAAGATCAAGGAGGAACAGAATCATGCACGAAATCATGCACAATCATGCAAACTCTTTGCAAGGAAGAACAAAAGCAGACTTAGCAGTTCCTTGCTGAGGTGTGTTCAAAAACATACCAGCTCTGGTGATCTGGGATAGACAATGGAAAACTTCAAAAACTCGTCTTGCCAGGGCATAGGGAGGTCTAAGAATTAGAACTAAAAGATGCCAGTAGACTCCATTTCTGCATCTTCTCCTAAGCTAAAGCTTACACATTATTATTTTTGCTTCCTATCATTTGAACTTCAAAGAAAGGAACTAAAATACATACAAAAAAAGAGGGAAGAGAGTTCTCTATTGATAAAATACTCCATTGGATTCAGACTAATCCCTTAGAATGACCCAATTATGTCCAATATCAGAAACAACCTATATCCTAGACCATGACCGAGAATCACCAACGCTCCTTCACCTGCTGTCTTGTGTGCTAAAAAGGAGTTGGGAGGGGCGTGGAGGCTGTCTTTCTTTTCCCGAACACGACTTCTGTCAATATGAACAGTGTGTGTGAATTTTGAAAATAACAAAGTCAAAGCTCCACCAGACACTAAATGAATTATATTTTCTGCTACAGGGGTCTGGGCACTGTTCTTTTATAGAGCCTTCCTGTGAGGGGTGGTGTTGAAAACTGGTGATTTGGTGGATTTAAATTAATCATGGGAGTTGTCAGCATCCTTGAAAAGATCAGGGGAATATCAAGCAGAAAAATTCTATTCATTCCTAGGTGGGGCCCCTTCATAATTTGCATTAATACTACAAAACTATCCAGGACCAATGGGTTAAGAGTTAAAGATCCCATTACATCTTCTGCAATAGTCACAACAGTATTTCAATTAAATGTATTCAAAAGTTATGTCAAATTCAAAGCCAAATATGTTCTATTTTATATTACATTTCATTGTTGGCTTAATTAACTCTAGTACCCTCAAACATATCAGCCTATAATAAAATCAAGTAAATAAATGAATACAATAGCATAAAATGCACTAGATTTGCTTCTGCTCTGGAAAAAAAAATAATACTTAAAACGCTCAAGAAGATGTTAGCAACAAGGGCAGATAAAGGATCATCAAAAATATTTTCCCCAGGAAAACAGTGATAAAACTGGCAAAAATCGTCAGAATCCATTTTTCTCCAATCTGAAAATTAAACAAAGGCTTGCAAAAATCCAGGAAACATTTATTCAAGAGAAATGCTTTAATCTTGGTAGCAAGTGCAAGTTTTGTGGAGCTTTAACACATCCAATCTCCCCAGCTCTGTGGCAGTCTTGAAAAATAGCAGCTCCTAATCAAGGTGAAAATCGGCAGCCTGAGAGTCAGCAGGGGTAGCAGGACAGGGTTGAAGCTCCTTCAAAGCTTTATTTCCAAAGAATTATTATTTTGCTTGTCTGGTAGTTCCCTGGAAGACCCTCATGAGAAATACAGTCTCTATTTGATTTTGTGCTTACCTGGTATGGAAATTCACATGAGATAATAAATAATATGGTAAAAGTGTAAGTGTGTTTAAAAGATAGTATAAACATATTTTTCTGCTTGTAAGTTATGTTTTTTCTCCTATCATATTTTTTAAATGCATAATACAATAATTATACTTGAGGGGATGGACACAGTGGATAATGATGTCGTTTGTATGAAACAAAGGAGGGAACTTAACTTGTTTTTACCAAAAAATCTGGGAGACTGTAGGAAGAGATAAGATGAAAGAAAACACAGTAAGTGAATTTAGCTTTTTTGACATGCTAGTCAATTCCCTGTCAATGAGGTCTGTCTACCATTAATGAGCCTAAAGCATTTTGGGGGAGAAAACTATCAAGCGGTTAATTAGGCCATTGTGCTTGTGTTTCTCAGGGAAAAGAATACTCTGAGATATAAACTTCCTCTTCTAGAATGAGACATCCAAAAACAGTTTTAGCCATTTCATAATATAATTGTGTCACCTGTTGTATACAAGTTTTCTCTGAGACTAGTTTTTCTCTTCAAGTATCACTTCTGCCTTTATAAAAATTTCTCCATTTTCTTATAATGCCCTGACTTCCAAACACTAAAATTTTGGGGGTTTAGTCTATTCACATAACCTCTAATTTTTTGAGATAAAGGCATTTTTTGAGATGACATTTTCAAAACTCGGTGTGTAGAGAGTGACAAAATCTCAATTTCTTGCTCTTTAATGTATAACACTTCTTTCTGCAAGTGGGAGGTTTCATAGCTTTCTCTCTCCACTGCTTTTCAAAACACTTTCTAAGACTTTTCTTGTACGTTAAATAGGAAGAAATAGGTTGTGTGACAATTTTCACCTGAAAACTTTTCTTTCTTCCTCTCAACCTGTGAAGTGGTTTGTAACTTTTGTTCTCCCTGACCATGAACAAATTTCCATTATGAGTACCTGTTTCCTAACGTAGAACCGTTTCCCCTGAGGGCCATATCCTCAACTGTGGTTCAGATACAGGACAATAGCACCAAGAGAATCTGAGCCACCAAGTGGGATTTATTATCTCCACCCTGTCAAGTGCTTTCTTTCCTCACCACAATGAGGTATTGTTCATAGAGTCTCCCGTACTTGTATAATTTAGTGTCCTTTATGAACTTTCCTTGTTCCTCTTGGTGAAGTTATTCTCAATAACATGGGATCCCAATGTTTCCCTGAGGAAACTTGTAGAATGAGAATGTACCAGAACATCTGTATAACTCACTAGTTCAGTGGAGAAAAGAATTTACCTAATTAATCCTAGTCCCCCAGCCTCATCTTACCTCCAAACCCATGTCAAAATCAACCACCAGACAACTTTGAAGCTACAGTCATTAACAGAAAGACCAACTCTGACCCTGGGCTTGAGTGCTACAGTTTTTTTCCTCCTGACACCTTGACTCCTACCTCTGTGACCTGATAGGCTTCATGTTGACCCAGTGAAATCTCCACTTACCACCTTACTGGTGGAAAATGAAGTGGTGTGAGAGGCGTGAGAAACTCCAGTTCTATCAAGGGATCTACAAGCAATGCAGGGTGAGAAGTATGTTGGTAATTTCATTTCATAAACAGAGTTCTAGTTTTTTAGAAAAATAATTACAGTAATTGATGCCTGGAAAGCCAAGTTGTGATTCGGTGTCTATAATTGACTCATCGGACATTTACAGCTCTTTAAGCTTTATAATTTCTGTTGACAACAAGTGAGGGACATTTTGGTAATGACAAAATGGCATTATGGGTACACAAATCGAGGACTAGCCTGCTAAGTGCAGATATGGTGTTTGGTACCCATTGGACTAGAAATGGTTCTACGTTAGGAAATAGGTAATCGGAATGGAAATTTGTTCATGGTCATGGAGAACAACCTTCCCAGGTTGAGAGGACGTGTTCTGAATGATTTATTTATTGTCTTTTGACACTTTCTTAATATTACTGAATTTGAAGTTATTTACTAGTTTCAACTGAAAAGGTCAAATTAATAATCATAAAAAATAATCAAATTCTATATATACCTGAAGAATTGTTCTCCCTGTTTTAGAATATTGGAGGTAAGAACAAAATGAAAAAGTTAAGAACCTTCTTGTAAATAGAACATAACTAGGAAAGATCACAGTGTATCCTAAATTCTCTGAAGCCCAGTTTTCTTAACTAGCTAACTGAGATAGACCAAGAAAAGCGTCTCACAATTGCCAAACATATAATTACAAAATCTACTGCTTCTCACTATCTAAAAAATACTTCTCTATACTAAGAAGACTACTAAGATCAAATGAACACAAAGATAAAATATATAGTATTCTAGTTAGGGTTTTTCAATTTTTATTCTTTATTAATTGAATAAAAATATATTGAATCCCTACTAGCTGCTTAACTTTGTAAAAGGCACAGAAAAAACAAAAGTAGTTAAGAAATTTACTGTATCTCTACTTACATAGGCAGCTTCCAGTTTAGGGAGAAAATGAATCCGTAATGCAACATACTAAGTGCACAGTATAGTTATCGCGAACAGATCAAATGAAGCTTTTCGAATTTGTTTACATATATCACTCAGAAATGATTGGTGCATTAACTTTTATGTGAGTGGTGTTTTTCTTGCCCAGTATTTCTGTAACCTTGTCTACTTCAACCAAATCTTAAATATGATGCTAGCTATCGCATAATTTTCCCTCACTAGCATTTTCTTACAATTTCTTTATGTATTTTCATCATTCATATTATTTCTTTATTTTTCTTACATCTTGCTGTTTCCCCCCTCCAGTTCCAGTTTTTTTAAAATACCTGTATTAAAAATGAATTTCTTTATCCTATCGATTAATGTTTGTTTTATCTTTCAATATTCTAATTATTATTTTGTATGATTGGATTACTCCATATAAATATAAAAAGTATTAAAAGCACTGTCATCAGGTTTAGGTGACAATTAAAAATGTCTTTTCTTCTTTAGGTTCCAGTTACACTGCAAACTTTGAACACAGAGTATTTTAGTTTTCAGTAGTCCCTTTGCTTTCCAACATTCAAGGTGTCCAGCTACAAAGAGATCCAAAAGTTCTTTATCAACTTTTTTCAGCTTACTTTCTACTTTCAGTAATCTCAACATCATTAAGTGAGATAAATGAAGTGTTAGTTCAGTCCATTTCTTCCTCAAAGGGAGGAGAAAAATCTAATGAGTTCTTTAAAAAGCTCTATTAAACTTTCAATATAAAAAAATCTTTTGAAAAATGTTCTAGGCCATGTTGTCAGAATTTTTGACAGAATGATATAATCATGTTTAACAAGCCACTGAGGCTCACAGAGGTATATGGAAAATGAAACCAAGTTTTGATTAAGGGGTAAAAAATGCTATACTTTCCTTGCTGATGGTTACTGATGGCAAATCAAAAATACTAATAATAAATTTGATTTGGTAAATATTATGAAACTTTAAAGAAATAACATGATGAATTGAATATTAGGTAAGTATTTTTTCCTTATACATGAAAAATATGCTTTCCAGTTTCATAATAAAAACTTTATAAAAAGTGTTTTTTGTTGGTAACTACACCTCTTTAAGATTAAAGATTGCTCTATTTTTATGCAAATATAAACATGGAAATAGCTCTCATAGAAACACAATTTTATAAATATTCTTTATGAATTTATGTATTTTTGTCCTGGTAGAAGTCCACAGGCAAAGCAATTATAAAAATGACTATATGTTTCTCTGTTCATGAGAAGAATACAAACTTGTTTTTAAGGTTTAGGATAAAACTTGAATATTAAAGATTTCCATCAATGTGCTGTGGTTATATTATCTGTAAGCTTATAACTTCATACAGAAACAATTCCTGCAAAGATACATTAAGAAGATGATTACCAAATGCAATCTCCAAAGTCAGTTTTCTAGTCACAGAAGTGTTAAGTGCCAGGGAAAAGTGATTCGAATGGGTGTCTCGAAAAATCACTGTGAGGTGCCAGTTCTCATGCCTCTCTTCAAGTCTTCAGATGTATAAGAGATTTAAATATTTCCCTGTATTCATGAATGTACTTTAAGTAATGACACGAAACTCTAAGTACCTTTTTAATGTATAAAATGCTTAAAATCCTTCTCCTTTAAATTATTATATTTTAATTTTTCCTATTAAAATCTTTTCATAGAATAGAGAGAATACTATAAATTTTAGACTATCTATAACTTAGTGTTTATTTTTGAAACCAATTCTTTGAATCACCAAATATTTAAAATATTGTACATATAAGGAATATTTTATTAACATCTTATCTATCTCTTATCTCCCCTCACATCTTTATATTGTTTGAAGGTAAAAACCACTTACCTAGTAATGTGACTCAGTGGTTTATTGCTCCTGGACTCAGTCTATACACACACACATACACACACACACACACAAAAAAAAAGCAACAACAAATTATCAAATGTATGGCTATTTAGTAAGCATTTGAAGAATTTGAATAATCCTTCATTGGGATATGAGGATTTTCTTAGTAATCCATATCCCATATTGTTCTAAAATATGTCTGAATAAACAAATTTCTTGGGTAATTGATAAATTTGATGTGCCCATTATAGTTAGTACAAATTGTAAAAGTAGTGAATTTTAAATTAAAATGCACCTGTAAAAGATGCAGGGTATTTTTAGTTTTTGATCACCTGAAAACAGCATTAAGCACTGGGTGTGTATTTCCACATGGAGATAAAGTCTACATTTTAAAACCATGTAAAATATACTATTTAAAGTAAATAAAATACCTTAGGTCATTTAGAGCATCTGCAATATATAAGATTTATAAATGGCTTCCGTTCTTTCATTCCAAACAGATTGTTAGGTGGTCTTGAATTTGGCAGGTAAGAGGTGACGATGCTGTCATTCAGCACTTGTGTTGCAGTCAACAAAAGTACGAGATCCTACAAGATGATATTGTAGATGTGGTTTTTATAAAATGAGTTAAAATCGACCAATTTCTTTTTAATTCATTTCTCCAAATTCAAATTTAATACTGTTGCAGTTAGGTACCTCATTAACAACTTTGTCCCTTTTTATCTGTGACCTCAGGCAAACTATTTATTCTCTCTGGACTTGTTTTCTTAACCAGAAAACTAGGATAATTACACATACGCCTCACATTCATTTGAATATTACTTAAGGTGATCTCTGCAAAATATTAAAAGTTAGTCACATATCATAAATACTAAAGTATTAGTTATAAGAGTATGTGAGTTATTTAAGTATACGAGTTATAAGACAAAACTGAGGAAGACAAGTGACAGTGTTCTAATAGATTGATCAAGCAGATTAATTGTTGCTTTTTAAGTCCTATTAAACATTTGTTGTTTTAATCTCTACAATGAACATTAAAGGAGTAAAATATATTCACTTATTTAAAAATAATTTTAAACATTCGATTGTCTTAAGTGTGATGCTAAATTCTTT
The DNA here is from genome assembly GCF_902686445.1 of Sciurus carolinensis. Classification (NCBI taxonomy): domain Eukaryota; kingdom Metazoa; phylum Chordata; class Mammalia; order Rodentia; family Sciuridae; genus Sciurus; species Sciurus carolinensis. Next base: position 98,674,631 of record NC_062224.1, read on the forward strand.
AAAAGAGAAGAAGACACACTTTTGTCCTAAAGAATATCATTTGTTCATAGACAGGCAAGTAGTTGAGAATTTAACAATAACACACTTGAAAATCATAAGTGATAAAATGCTTGGTGTTTTTCTAAAGGTACATAGGAGTTCAGATAAAGGAGACATCTGAGTGTACTACAAGAAATAGGAAACACTTCTTGAGCTGAGACATAGAGAGTAAACAAAATCTAAGCGGGTGAAAGGGAAACAAAAATGATTCTGAAAGGAGGGTACTGAAAAGAAAAATCTTATAGGCTTTGAAATCAGAATATAACAGGGTACCTCTCCTGTCTCATCTGTTAAATAGTTACAATATTTGGGGAACAATTAAAACCCAAAGTTTCATTATAGTGGCATGTGTGATCGAGTGGTATTTCTACCATAAGGCAATGATTCAGAAAAAAATAGGAATACAAAATTATAGGCATTGGAGTGCAGATAGAAATGATGGAAAAGAAAAAGATGGAAAAGATACATAACACTTAGATTTTTTTTTTCCATTCTGTATTATAATGCCTAGATTCATTAATGCATTGAGATTTGCATAATGGTCATATTCTAAGGTTATCATTTAGAAGTTTCATCCCTAGAAAGAATACTCTTATAAAGACACCTTTCTTCCATCTCCTCTTGTTTTTCTAGTTATGGAGTTCATATAGGCAAAGCAAAATAAATGGATGATTTATGTTCTTTATTTGACAGTTTTTAGTGTAATGAACATCGTATGCTTCAAATATGAGGTCTCTCCTTAAAACTCAGAGACAAAGTAACAATAGATCAAATGAATAGAATATGAGAACTGTAACCTAATCAGCAGATTGATTCATCTGATGGAGCAGTAATTTGAAAACACTACTGAACTGAGTGGTAACTGTTAGCAGATGGAACATGGTGGGAGGAAGCAGGTCACTAGGGCATGCCTTTCTCTCTGGTACTTCATTCTCTCTCTCTGCTTCCTGGTTGCCATGAACTGACTCACCTTCCTTCCCTTCAACTTCCCCCATGATGTTCTACCTTGCCTAGTCCAGAGCAGTGGAGTTGGCCAACTATGGACTGAGATTTCTGAAACCATGAATCAAAATAAACATTTTTCTCCTCAAACTTGCACTTGGTGGGTAATTTTTTCACAATGACTGAAAGCTAATGTAAATAGGTTTACTACTTCCTACAATAACTTTCCAAAAATGAAAGAAATATGTCTATGTCTACAAGTTTATACTGATCTTAAAAATAATTGTTTGATTTATCAAACAATTGATTCTTTGAGTCAGCAGAGTCTCCTTCCCTTCCCTCTGTTTCTTAAACATTAATGCTGACATCACACAAACATAGTGTTGGAGATTCACCCTCGCCTGTTGGTATTTTAAGGCTCATGAGGGCTTGCTGTGGCCTAGTTTTGTACCATAATGTAGATAGTATTTCCCTATGTTTTAATATGATAATCACTGCCTTCTTTCCAGAATCTCCTTGGTTGAATCTTGTTCTGAACCTTTATGGCATTCAGGAAGACTTGTAGAAATATTGGGAATGATTGCCACCAAAATGAAGAATTGAACCCAGAGATATAAAGCTATATAATGAGAATTTATAAAAATCACTTTTTTTTTTATCCTGACAAATCCTAATATGGATTCATATCAAATTAAATCTTAATGCCCACTATACGTAAATAATGGATAGAAAGAAAACTCTCTCCGATTGGAGGTCACACTTCTTCCTGGATGCTTTTGAAAAGTTTTCTCTCCTAATCTTGTCTGACTAGATTTTGTGTGTGTGCATATGCACTGGTGGATCCTCATTCTTTCTTGCCTTGAAGAAAAGGTCCTGTGTGTGTGTGTGCATGTGTGTGTGCATGTGTGTGTGATAGATTGTTAGTATGAATTCTTCAGCAGAAATGATGGTATTGGTATATTAGTCTCCATATGGGAGAGAAGAATAACTTAGACTTCATGTCTGTTCTGTGGAGTTAAATATAAAAATGGGAGAATCACTTTTTTTTTCAATATACTGGCCTATGTTAGCGACAATAGGCAGTTGGAGGAGATTGAAACACAGATGGATTTGTATAAAGAAAGAGACAGAGAGGTGATGCTAATGTATGTGGTTCCACTGCATGAACTGGCTACGAGGATTTTTTTTTAAATTAATCTCATCTACATATTTTCCTAGAATAGCAAATATTGAGAATACTAATAAGGTGATGGACACTTTAGGCTGGTAATATTTTTATCATTTTACTGATGTATATGACCTAATCCCCACTGAGTGAAATCTGAACAAACTACTGAAAGAGTTGTATAGTTGGGAAAGTATGATATACATCCTAAAGACCTAAAGAACTTCATGAAAATTTTCATGATCAGTGGAATACTCAAAGTTTTAGTATGCTATGGCTTAAATTTTTAACATTCCCCCAAAAGTTCATGTGTTAGGCAATGTGGGAATATTCATAGGTGAAATAATGAGATTGTTAGAGCCATAACATCATCGGTGGATTAATCCATTTAATGGATTATTCATTTGAATGGACTACTGTCTGGTGAATGTAGGAAAGTGGGAAGTAGGCCACTGGGGGAATATCCTGTGGGATTATATCTTGTCCCAGTCTCCTTACTCTTTCTTCCTACTTCCTGACTGCCAGGACCAGAGCAGCTTTCATCCACCACATTCTTCTGCCTTGATGCTCTGTCTCACCTCAGGCCCATAGTAATGGAGTCAGTCAACTATGAACTGAACCTTTGAAAATGTGAAATCAAAATAAACTTTCCTCCTCTTAGTTGTTCTTGCCTGATATTTTGGAGACAGTGACAAAAAGTTAACATATGTGTGATTTGTATTATGTATTTATGGCAATGACTATGTTGTTACCAGGTTAAAGGGGCAAAATGTTTAATTGCCCAGAATTGTTGAATATTTACTGGGAATAAAAATATGGAATGAAGAACCCCAAAGTAAATATTTTTGAGTCATTACTGGGTCTGCTGAATGTCTAAGGCTCTTGCCAAAATAGTGATCATGAACATATGTGACTGCAATATTACACAGGATTGATTTATGTGGTAGAGATACAGGATTATTTATCTGTCACTTCCTGAAGTCTAATGCTATAAAGCAATAACTCCATAGGTTCTTCGGCTCATTCAACCTTGAGCAAGTTGGATTAACTAAAGTAACTAGAGAAGTACTGGGAGCTTTTTATATACTTTTAATTGACTTCTGATAGCACAAATTCACCCAATTTTGTTCACAAATCGGGTAGTAAAACAAAATGAAAGCTATTTAAGTTGTTTCTGAGTCTCCATTCTTGCCAGGCTCTAAGCTCTGACAAGCCTCTGTGGTATGGCCTACTTTAATTGCCATTAACTGTTTATTTTTCCATATGGCCCATAAATACTACAGATCCCAAGAGGGATCACTTTTGTTTCATTCATTATTATATCCTGAGAGCCTAGTATCATCCTTAAAGAGTATAGTATCAAATAGTGAATGTGTTTCTTAGGTATACATGAAACAGATTTGTAGTTGAGGATTCCAAAGGCCCTAATACCATATAGTAATATATTTCAATAAAATAAAACTAAAAGGGACACAAAATAAGATTGTTGTAATGACAAATTTAAAAGATACTTCCAAAAAAAAAAAAAACCCACACTTTTATACAAATTGTGTGAATAGTATTAAAAAGTCATGGAATCATGAAATTTGTGAATTGGAAAGACTTTGGGAATAGAGAACCAATATTAGTATATTTACTGAAACTGCATACATAGTATAAAGGAGAAAGACAAAAAAAAAACTGCTTACAGACAATTGCTTTAGAAGAATTAGTAGAATACTTAATACACAAAAACTGAGAGATGACTGAAGTGATGAGCTCATTCTCAAACATACAAAGTTTGAGTAGATGATGCACATTATTTAAAGATAGCTGCAGGATAATTATTGGCATAGAATTATTTTAGGAGAGGCAAACTGAACTTCAGCAGCATTAATTATTTTAGCAATTAGTTTAAAACTTTTGAAAGATGACTGCTACAGGATGATTCAAGGATGGTATTGGACATTTGTGTGTGTGTGTGTGCTGGGGATGGAACCCAGGGCCTTCAACATGCTAGGCAAGTGTTCTACCACTGAACTACATCCTCAGCACTGGAAGGATGGTATTATTTTATTTCAAGAGGTGTTCAAATAGAGTACTTGTCAGATTTATTTATAGAGCATTTTCATTTCAGAAATAGTTTTCCTTCATTTTTTTCTCTGTGTGTATTCTTTATATGCAGCTCGCCACTCTTCTTTTTCATATTGTTTTTTAATGGCTAACCCTACTTTATTAGCTTAACAGAAGCAAAAGTCTTTAATCCCTACAAATTTGGGGTAACGTATGTTTCTGAGATTAATTGCACTTCATTAATTTGAGTGTAGGTGAATAAAATACTGGAAAATTATTCAGAGCAATTCTGCAGAAATACTCTGTAAATTTTCATACAACAAAAGCAAGAATGATAAGTCAAAATTTATATGGGACTGAATGCCTTTAATTACCTTCCAGATGTAGTGATGGATATACACAGATGGCAAGTAAAGTAACTTGGTTGCATAAAAGAAGGCTTATGAATAATTGCTATAGTTTGAACAACAAAAGTATGTTGTTTTACATATCAAACAATAAGATAAAAGATGCAATCAGCTCTATATCTATTTTAAAAGGAGGGATCTGGTGGACATTGCAGTCTCAAGAATACAAAATTGTGATAAAAAATAGTGAATAAATGGTGGAAATACATCTGAATAGAGGCTTTTTGACCACAGAGTGAGGCAGCCTCCACTCATTGAAGGCCTTGGGAGACAGCTGAAACAGTCAGATAAACAAGGTTTAGATGATAGAGAAACTGGCCAACAACCTTTTCTAAACTAGCATGTGTAAGCAAGCATTTAGAAATGGCTTCTGTTTCTAAGAAGGAACAGCCAATAGTTTAAACTGTGAAACCATTTCACATCTATTTTCTCAGAACACATAACATAAAACATAAAGAATAATGCTTTACAATGACCCATTTAATACGCTACTTTATTCTAACACATGCTTTAATTTGAATTCATCTTGGATTATCACTAAATGGATTTGGAAAAATTTTTTTATTTTGTTTATTATTATTAAAATATAAAATATAACAAGTATTTGATACATCTCAAATGCTGACTATATGTTGTGATTTTTTTAAAAGATAAAAATTAATTAAAATTTAGATTTCAAACATGAGAACTTTTCCTTGATGGTCTTGCATTTAGGATGTGTGCATCTTTTGAAATCTCAAGACAAATAACAGGTGTTATTTTGTGTGTGTGTGTGTGTGTGTGTGTGTGTGTGTGTGAGAGAGAGAGAGAGAGAGAGAGAGAGAGAGAGAGAGAGAGGGTAAGAGAGAGAGAGAGAGAGAGAGAGAGAGAGAAAGAGAGCAGGGCAAGTAATTGAACCCAAAGTCTCATGCATGCTAGCCAATTCTTCTACCTTCCAGATGAAGTAATGCATCTTCAATTATTTAAAATGGCAATTAATGATGGCCACTTGTTTTACAGTGTGGCATATTCAAAGGGAATAAACTTCCAATATATTATTTTACATATATAGTGATTTTTAAAAATTTTGTATTTTATTTTATTGTGATAAGGGAACACAACATGTAATGTATCCTTTTGATAAATTTTTAATTGTACTATGAATACAAAATTGTACAGGTGTACATAGGTTTATTCATTTTGATTAATGGAACCTTTGTATCTGTTACTTGATAACTCCTCATTTCCCATTCCACTCCATGCGTGTCAACACCATTCACCATTAATTCTAGGAATTTTTTTTTTATTTTGGATATCTCATACCAGGGGAATCATACAGGATTTGATCAATCCATCATTGGCTTCTTATTGACCTAGCATCATCTCCTTCAGGTTCATCCATGATGGTACACACTGTGTGATCTCCCTCTTTAACCAGACAGAATAGCACTCCATTGTGTATGTACATATCATCTTCTTTATTCACTCATCCACTGATGCAGAGGAGCACTCTGTGACCATCCTGAATAGTGCTGCAGTAGCCTAGGGGTAGTAATACCACTTTGATATTCAGTGTGCCTAATCATGAGGGAAACACAAACCAAAACCATATTCTCACCTCATATCTTCCAGAATGGTTATTATCAAAAAGATAAAATAGAGTATGAATGAGGAAGTAGAAAAATTGATACCCTGTAATTGTTGGTGGATATCCACAATGCTTCAGCCATAATGGAAAACAGATTGGCAGTTCCTCACAACATTGAAAATAGAACTCCATAAGATCTAGCACTCCCACTTCTGGGTATTATCCAAGGAATTGAAATATAAACCTGTAAAGGGGTTACTTTTATGTGCAACTCAAGGTAATTTTCTTGACGACCTGAAACTCCTCCCATTATTTTTCAATTCTGTTTCTTTTTTAGTTATTTCAGGGATTGGGAAACTTTTTTATTCTCCTAAAGGTTGTATAGTTAATATTTAATATTTCACAGTACATGAAGCTTCAAGATTAACTAAAAAATCAGTCCTTAATATTAGCAAGTTCCATATTTACGAATTTACCTGTTCATTAAAATTTATTTGCAGATTCCAAATCAGTATCTGCTCACTTTTTCAGACATTCACAGACATAAGCAGAATAGTGAAATACTGTGTTGTCTAACAATCATATTCTTGGTTAAGGTTGAACAAGGCAATGTTGTGTTTCTTTGCATCAACTGCCATACTGTAAACAAGTTCTTCTTTTATAAAGTCAATTTAGTGTCACAATTTTTGTTTTAATTTTTTGTTTGTTTTTGTTGATGATTTTGCTATTTAAAATTTGCTGTTTAAAAGTGCTAAAATTCTCTGATTCCAAAAAGAAGACTGTGACATGCCTTATGAAGGAAATTCATGCTTTAGCTATGCTTCATTTGGGTATGAGTTAATACTGCTATTGGCCATGAGTTCAGTGTCAATGAATTAATGATATGTATTACATAAGTCCACTTTAAGCATAAATAGTCATAAAGCAAGCCTATATAATGATTCGTTGATGAAAATGTGTGACCATTGGCTAGGAAGAAACTAACCCTGCATTTATGTCTATAAGAAATGATTCAGTATTCACAATTCATCGTCTGTGGTGATTTATAGAACATAAGTACCACAAATAATGAAAATCGACTATACTCTTAACTCTGTTGTTGTAAGGGGATAGTAACCACAGACCTTCTGCAAATAAATGTGTATGGCTGTGTGCTAGTACAACATTTTTTTCAATCCTCATAATTGAACCCACAGCCTCAGGCATGCTAGGCAAGCACTCTTCCACTGAGCTCTACCCCCAACCCTAAGTACAGATTTTTAAGTAACTTGCTAGATTTTGGAATGGGCATAGTTTGCCAACCTCTAAATCATTAATAAAGAATTATTAATAATTAGAATTGTATAATGTAGTGTACCATGCACAGTGAATTTTATAACAATTAAGCAGGCATGCATAGACACAGAGATATAGATATGAATACAGGTATAGACTAATAGAAGCGACAACCAATCTTCTCTCAAACCCATAAAACAAAGTATTAAATAAAAGTTCCCTTGAAATGCTACCCATAAATTATTAGAAGATTTCAGGGGAAGGTGATTGAAGAGGATAAAGGTAGATCTTACTTTAAGATGATATTTAAGGTTGAAGGAGGGATACAAAGTGGACATGTAGACATGGGCAAGTCAGGTACCTCAGGTAAGGTCAGCAAAGACCCTGGAGGTCCCAATTATGACACTTATGAGATGAATAGCTTGTGTTTTAATCTGAATATTCTCAAATGCACATGCCAAGATGAGATTACGTGTATATGGTTTTTATTAGGGAAAACAAGAATGAGAAAATCACGAAGGGATCTGTGATAATCAGGCAGGATGAGTCTGATCTCAAGTGAAAGAGAGAAGGAAAGGAAGACCATCAAGCAGTTTGTTTCTAACGTCAGCCTCAGAGGAACCCACCTTCCCAGGAACAAGTTGCTCTGCTGAAGTGACAGGCAGGTACCAGCCTGTAGAAGTAAGGCTGGTGACAGCAGCTGGGACACTTGCTCAGTTATACATCTGAAGTTGAGCTCTAGAACTGAATTCTAATGACCACAACAGGTTGTTAGCTGAACTATTTATTTGTAATCAGGCTTACAGAATGTGTTAAAATGTTCCTGTGTGGACATTTAGGAATTTAGATAGGTAAGATGTCACCATTTATCAGGCTACATTTTAGAGTCTGAGGAAAGAGTTTGGATGTTATATGACCTACATGTGTTCTCTTAAAACTTACCTAATGCTTCTACATCATACTTTCCTAATTCGTAAATCACTGATAAATATTTCAATTTTCTGTATTTGGTATGAGGCATGAACATGATAATGTACGTAAATTGCCCAGCACTACAGAGAGAGCAAAAATCGCTAATACTTCAGCAATCTTAAATTCAACAAAGAGTGATTCTAAACTTTCTGAAAGATTATTCTGTTCTTGGCATAAGAAATATATTTAACTTTAGAGAACCAATGTAAACTCACCTTTAATGCCATTATGAGAGAAATATTATATCCTGATTTTTCCATTTCACCATGGTTTGCTGAATGTTGTAAAAGTAATTTAAAGGGTGAGCAATTATTGAGTCATCTGTCACAGAAGTTCATTTAGTTCACATAACTCATGAAAGCCAGTATTCTTTCTTCACAGAATTACTCCATGGGTGATACAAAAATATTTTCATATTGTCAACAAAATAACCATTGCATGAGAAATTATTACTTAGTATACCTATCCATTAACAGAAATGTGCCCCTAGAAAATCCATTAGGGTATGAAAAAACTATAACAAAGTCTCACTAAATTGATTTTTAATATGGTTGGATCTTTAGGTTATTATTCTTTACAATTGCTGTTATCATGGTGCATATCCCAATAATTTTTCATTTGTACATCCAAAACATGCTTTTCATAGAAATATTTATTTTACAAATCCAGGGATACTTGTACTATTTCAATTAAATATGATGATACTTATAAAATAATGAATTCTCTCAGGTTCCCTTTAGTATTAAAATTTGTTTTATATAGCAGAAACAATATAATGACAAAAAAATCTATTAAATTGAATGTGGCCTGATAAATTTATCTTATTACTTAAGTTGGGTAAAATATAGTAAAAATGTATGGCCACATTAAAGAACTTCATTTTTTTAATGTCTAATATCACTGTTCATTTAGGAGATAAAGAGATTAGAGCCAATTTCACGTTTGGTATCCTTAGAAAAATATTTCCTCTGCTAACTATTACTTAATCACTCTTCTCATCATGAGCAGTATCATCTTCCAGATAAATTAATGTCTTCACCTTCTCCCCAACACTAAATTATTATATGTCCTGTTGTAGAACATCTGCCACATCTTTGGTTTCAAAGAAATGCACAAAAGCCTATAGTGGAAGATATCACTAAAACCCAAGCTGGAATTAAGAAAGTGTGGTAGGCAAGGTCAAACATTTTAGATGCTTTATTCTGAATCATGACAGAGAATCATTAATCAACAAATATTTATTGATAATTTATTATGAGCAAGGAATGCCAAAAAAGTGTAATATAGTAGTGAGTAAAGAATAAATCATTATCTTCATGTAATTTCTAATCTTTCAAAGGAAGATGAGCAAAAACTCATCTTATAGGAAAAGCTACATCACATAGAGGACAAGAACACAGATACCAGAAATAACTTGCAAGGACTCCAACCCAGCTCTGCCACTTCCTAGTTCTGTAGTTTTAGGCTAATTGTTAACATTTGCATATCAGAAGTTCCTCATATATAAAATGGGTATAGTAAAATCATCCCTTCAAGCTTTAAATTTCTCTTCAAGTTTTAAATTTGTCAATATAGATAATTTCATTGAAAACCTGCTCTTAAACACCTGCCATTTTTGTTAATATTACTCATTAGATAATAAAAGCAATCCTGCAGATTAGAGAAAAGCATTTTTAGGGGAATAAAGAGGCTGTGTGGTAATAGATAGTGCATGGTCAGGGAAGTCCTCCCTGGTTAGGTGGCACTTGAACTTAGGTCTAGAAAGGGTGATGACAAGGGGACAAGGGGTACAGGCAACAGGAAAGTCAAGAGCTAAGCCCTGGAGGAAATGGTGAGAAGTTTGACTGATTGACATTCACATAGAAAGACAGTTGTAGGATTTCAGCAGCATATGACATCATCTGATTTACATTTAGAAGGCTTACACCATCTGCTGTAGGACAACAGAATCTCTAGAGCCAAAAGAAGGTCTGCTCGGAGGCTATTGCATTATTCTGAAAGAGAGGATGGTGGGTTGGACCAGGGTGGGACCAGGATGATACAAAAAAGAAAAAAAAAAACGATGTAGTGTAATACCCTCTATGTATGGAAGTCTTAAAGGTTAAAGTTAAGGACTTTTTGTGTAGAAAATTAGACACCTTTCAAATCAATTTCTTTCTCTCCCTTCCTCCCTTCCTTTCTCCCTTTCTTTCTCTCTCACTCTTTTTCTTCTCTCTTTTTTTTTTTCTATAGAGGATGATCTTTGTTAACTGTTTCCTCAGCACTTTGAGGTAGATGCCTTTAGCTTACTGCAAAATCAGATAGGACTTTTCATCTTGGGTAAAATTTGCTACTTGAACAAAATAGAAGCTATTATAGAAAAGGAGAGGCTTTGTGGGCACCCACCTGGGTTTTCTCCTTTGTTCTGCTCAAGCATAAGTACATGAAACACAGTGAAGAGGCCCTCTCTGCTGCTGCTTGTGGCTTTTACCCACACCCAGCATATACTTCTTCTGATCTTGTAGTGTCATAGACAGCATCTTCAAAAACCGTAAAGCACACCGATTCTGGTGGTCTATAAACTGTGTGCTCAGAAGTATGTTGTTTTTCAGTCACTATAGTCTTTTCCTTTACCCTTTCATTAAAATAATTTCTAAACAGTTAAGTAAAACTTTTTTTTTTCCATTTTAAAGTGTAAAATCAACTTTCCCTTAGAAGCATCTTTACAAGCTTTTGCTGAAAATCACAAAAACATCTTTTAAAGTACTGTTTTTGAAAATTTAAAAGTAATGTCTTGAAAGATCAAAATTAGTTTATCATCAAATAAGGAGTCAAATGTTATCATTTTCTGCAACGTTTTTTAGAAGATATGAATCTTTGCTTTTTACATGGTTCAGAGGAAAAATAACCTCATATGCACAGGCAAAAGGCTTTATTAAAAATAGCAACATTAATAAAAATAATATAAAAGGTTAACATCACAAATGCACTCTAAGTGCCATTTTACAAGTTAATATAAAATGTAGAGAGAAATAAAATCCTGAAAGCTGCAGCCCATTATTTTGTGGCACAAATCTAGATTCTTTACCATTTAGCAACTTAATTTGACAATTACCATATTTCTCTGTATTTTAACATAAATGGGTCATATTTTTCACTATTGTGCAATCCTTTCTTTGAGATAATGCTTTAACTTAATTACTTAACACAAATAGATGGGATGATTGTGTGATAAAGTAATATATGAATCACTAGATCCATTTATAATTAATGCTTAAGTTGATTAATTTAAAATAGGGCCAAGAGTAGGTGTAATGTTGTTTTATATCAAATATAGTGAATTCATATTTTACTTACAAAAATGAAGAACTTGGACACTGTTAATATTGAGCCAGATGCATAACTAAATTAAAGTCCCTCTCCCACCACCACACTAGGTCAGAAAAGAACCCTCTCCAACTGGGAAGAATTAGAACAAAGTTATAATGCTATGCAATTTGCAAATGAAGCTGTTCCACTGGTTAAAGGATGTAGATAGGAGAAAAGATTTAGAAAAATCATACAATGAATAAAGACTGTCACAGATTCAACTACTCACAAGTAATCCCAGAGTTGTGGAGCATTAACATTGATAAGATTTTGGTTTATTTGTTGTAGGGTGAACCAAATAACTGCCAAAACATTTCTATGAACTGTTTAATAAAATAACCTCAGTAAATAAATTGACAGGAATACAAGTAAACTGATTTGAAACATTGACTACTGATCATGCCAGCAGATTACCTTGCATTGAGAAAAAACAAATTGGTGGTCAAGCCCTGGATTCAATACTCAACACCACATATAAATTCATAAAATAAAAGATCCATTGATGACTAACAACAAATATTTTAAAAAAGAGTACATTCAGAAGTCACATTAATTAACTACCTTCATGACATCTATACCTGTTTTTTTTTTTTTTTTCATGTAAAGTAGAAGAATGGCCCTGTAGCCTAGAGTTCTTTCAAGTATTAAAAAGGACAGATGTAAGACAGTCTGAATAGTGACTAATAATTAGCAAACTCCATTTTTTTTGGTCTTTATCCTTACTGAACAGTATGACTAACAAAAGCAGGATTGCTGGATTACTGATACTGATTCAAAATAGAGTGTTTCTAATTATTTTAAATTTTGAATAAACATATTCACCTTAACAAATTTTACAACATTTATTGATGTTTTTACGTTTTTTTTATTTACTATTATGTTTCTCTTTTATTTATTTATTTATCTGCAGTGCTGGGGATTGAGCCCAGGGCCTTGTGCTTGTGAGGCAAGGACTCTACCAACTGAGCTATATCTCCAGTCCCTGCTTCTCTGTTTTCTATCACAACATTTAAACCAAATGACTGTAAATCACACAGAAATTCATAAATCAATTTCCCCAAATTTATATGTAAAATAGTATATTAATCTTGACAACATGAAATATATATTTGAGGAAGAAGAAGTGAAAAAGAGATCTCTGTAACTTCAAGTAGATATGAGAACTAAACATATAAAATATTGTACCAATTCAATAAGGGCTTTCTTTTCCCAAATACTACCCATACCTCTAGTTAAATCATCTAAATGTTAACAAAATTTTCATGCTAAATTCTAACCTAATAGTATAACAAAATTGACTTAAAATGCAAACTGAGATATAATTGAACTAAGACTCTCTTCCCCAAATTAATTAATTTTGTCCTCATACAGGAGCATTGGTTGTACCATATACCATTGGTAGTTCCCTTGAAATTTAAGTGTGATTCAATTTAATAAAAAAAAAATTAAAATGACCAACTACTAGTTATTGATGTCCTCATTAGTAGTAAGGGAGGTTGCCATATTAGGTGAGTGTTTGCATTGAACTAAGATTGATAGAGAAACTGTTCTGTGACAAGCACTGTGCTTGGTGAAAAGGACAATATGTGAGATAGTTCTATCCAGTCCTGAGGCAAAGGGTAAGAAGTTCCTCTGTTGTTAAGTAAGCTGTCATAAGAGACAAAAAGGAAATAGATAGATAGATGATAGACAGATCAATCAATAGGTAACTTTATCTATCTCCAGTAGGATGAGAAAAAATGAAAGTATGAAATGTAGAGTGGATTTCTTGGTGACCCTATCCATTCATCTTTTTGTTTTATTTTTACCTATATATGTTGGTGAAACTTTGGACTGTTTGCCAGAGGATATGAGAAAGATCTGAAAGTTTCCTAGAACAGGAAATGTGGTTGCTTGTTTTTCCTTCTTTCTTACAGGAAAAGAAATGTCAAGTCCATCAGAGAATCTTTTGCCAAGATGGAATGGAGTGACTGCAGCTAATTATAAATGGCAGATTAAGTGATTAAGTGATGATAGGACATGGAACAGAAACTCCCAAGTCCCCAGTTCAGTGACTGATACAGACAATGAGAGTAATGTAGAAATTTTCTCTAGTCCTGGAAGGGCAGGTGTAAAGCAGACCATAAGGATGTCAGTTTACTATCCAGAAATGTACCTTGGTGAGGGGCAAACACTAAGTGGCAGACGTAATAGGATGAACACCCCCAAGAGACACACGACCTATTTTCCATGGCTAAGAAGCACAGAAAAAAGCTCAGGAGGTTACACTGATTAGCAGAGCATCCCTGAACTTCCTTGGTGAAAACCAGTGAGTATTGAGACACACTGAATTACTTGGGAAAAAGAAGTAACAAGGGTTGGCATCTACCATTCAACATAGGTGGGAAGAGGTCAAGGGGAGATGGCAAAGAAGGAAACAGAAAGCTGAGCACTGGAATTACACATAAAAGTTTCCTTGGAACAAGTTGCTAATTGAGAATGAAGAATATGTTGAGAGGAAATACCAAAAGCTGGGGCAGTTATGAGGTAGAGACTAAAGAGAGAAAGACAGTTTCAAAATGAAGAACAGAATTACTTTGAAGGATCTTGTTTAAGTGTCTCTCCAACTTTCAACTCTATCAGGAAGATCAATGAGAAATAAATCTTGTATTCCATATAAACAAGGTATAGAAGTATAAAAAGTAGTTTTCTTCTTTTCTTTTTTTTATTTTTTTGGCATATTTGAGTTGCAACTCATAGACTTTGGCAAACCCCTACATGTAGCAAGCTCTCTTTTGGAAAATTGATGTCAATTGAAAAATAAATTCTGACATAATCTTATCTTTCGCAAGAGTAACAGTTGCCAGTAGTCCTTCTTATTTAGTTCAAGGATAGTTTAGTATTTTATTCAAAAGAAGTTACCTCAATCTTTGCTCCTTAACTACATTCTGTGTCAACAGCTGTCTTTTCAGTTTTTGGCACCAGAGTTGTAACTACAAATTGACCTTCAGGGAGTCATATTACCTCATCCAAGTAGATTACAAGACTTTGAACAAATGATGCTCCTTTTCATATTGAATACTTTAGATCCATAAGTAACCTACATTTTGTTCCCTCATAAAGTAGAATACTGGAATTTCTCATAAAGTTATTTTATGCTATCTAATTAATTCATTTTTTTTTCTTTTGGGTAGACATTGAGCTATTTAATTTATATCATATATGGAATTTGTCTTTTGACTATGATGACCTGACATTAAGATTATAACATTTATAAATTTTCACTTACTTTGTTTTACTTTAACGACAGAGGAACTTCTTACCCTTTCCCTCAGAACTGGATGGAACTATCTCACATTATTCAGCAACACCCCCACCCCAGGACAGAGGAGAATTCTAAATGTGTTCAGGTAGTGTTATAGAATAGACTCTCAGAGTCACAGTAAGCGGGGGAGTCCACAACAACTGGTTCTTGCAGATCTGCTGGAAGGATTTCCATTGGGTCATAAAGAGTAGCATGCAGGAGTTTATTAGGGATAGTGAGGATTAGTACCAGCAGTATACCTCTGAGTGAACCATCTCCAGAGAGAAAGGCCTAGCTGTTAAGGCTGAACTTTTTAAGGGATATGGCTAACAGCCTTCATGCCTCTTTTTCACCCCTTTAAGTGGTCTATTACCCTTTGTATAGTCCTTTTCTTTGTGAGAGTCATGATGACACAGTCACAAAGGGAGGGTGGTGACTTCCTAGTCAAAAGAGATAGCTATGCTGTGGTTTTGAAACAATAGCTCCAAGTTGGGTGTAGTGGTGCACCCTGGTAATCCTAGTGACTCAGGAGGCTGAGGAAGGAGGATCATAAGTTCCAGGCCAGGCCAATCTCAGAAACTTAGCAGATTCCTCAGAGACTTAGTGATACCTGTCTCAAAATAAAAATTCAAAGGGTCTAGTGTTCTTGATCAGTGGTAAAGCACCTCTGGGTTCAATTCCTAGCACCAAAACAAAAGGAAGATTGAGAAGCAGTGATAGTTTCCTCTAGGATTTACCATTAACTGTGACTGAGGGAGGTTTAACATGACAGTTTTCATTTTTTCTGATACCTGTATCCTTGAGAGAGTTTCAGTTAGTCCCAATTTTGGGACTTATGGACTCTCTTTGATGTATGTGTCTGAGGTCTTCCCTGAAAATTACTGCCCTTCACTATCCTCCCCCTACCCCCCTGCTCTTGGTTGACTGTCCACCTAATAGTAGCAATATAAAGTAATCCTCCCTCATTTAAATACATGATTTGCTTACTCGAAACAAATATTAGAGCTCACGATTTGGCCTTAAATGAAATCTTGGAGTCTTGTTCTTCTACATGAATGGTATTAAAGGCTTACAAAACTTATAAATTTTATTTACAATCTCTTATCTGCATATGGTAGATCTACGAGGAAAAGTGAGCCAGATGAATGTTATCTGATTTGATAAATTGCTAGCAGATTAGTTGGAATGTTCTATATTCATTTCACCTAACTTGTCTGATAAATTGATTGATGTTGGAACATTCAATCAGTTGATGTAGTGCTTGTAGATCTAGCGGAAGTACCAAAGCAGTCTTTCTATCCAGTAAGGGCTGCTTTGTGAAGAGAGATGAAATGATAAAGGAAAGCACCAAATGATTCCTGATCATACTAACTCATTAAATTTGAAGGCAAGTTCACTCCCCTTGATGCTATGTAAACACAGTAAAAATAAAGTTATCAAGTTAATTTTGTCTACACTATCAGGTCTCAACAAGATTACTTCAACTTACTTGTATGTGTGTAGGCGTCTATTGGCAGAATTACCTAGGAAACTGCCTTTTGGATTTGGGGTCCTGAGTCCTATTTATGTGACACATTATATAAAAGGAGTTTTTCTTCTTCCGACTACTATACTATATGCCTTTAATTAATTGAAGACAAAATTTTTATTTTATTTTGGTTTTGTTTTTATAAAAAACAATAAATTGCACCTGCTTTCAAATTTAGGAATAAATGTTATATTTGAAGCAAAAAAGAATGATCTGTCTTTGACTATGCCTTATATATCCATGACTTATTTTTAACTAAACAGCCTAGTCTTTTTTTTGTTTTTGGTACCAGGGATTGAACTCAGGGGCACTCAATAACGGAGCCACAACCCCAGCCCTATTTTGTATTTTATTTAAAGATAGAGAATCACTGAGTTGCTTATCATCTCACTGTTGTTGAGGCTGGCTTTGAACTGGCCATCCTCTTGCCTCAGCCTCCTGAGCTGCTGGGATTACAGTCATGTGCCACTGGGCCTGGCCAACAGCCCAGTTTTTAAATGTCTTTACAACAGCAATGCTATTCTTGCTGTGTAATCCACCCTCATGAAACAGGGTTACATTTTCAAGAACACACACGCTGCAGAAAGGTTCTGTTTCTTTCACTATATTTTCAAAAGTGTGAATCATACTCTGACTGATGTGAGAAGCTGCAACCTGTTTCTCCTCCTTCACTGTAGTTTTCTTCTCTGGCCCTGGATTTACTTTAAGGGCCACCAACTGACTGGAAATGACCTATCAAATACCTTGGAAAGTGTTCATTTAAGAAAGGAAAGGAAAACCTTTAGTCCCATCTTTATAATCAGAAAATTTATTCTTAATTCAACTAAGAAATTATGCATGTAGACATATGGATGTGTGGCTTATGAATTAACTATGAATTCAGGGACATATATGCTCAAGGACAAGATTCGTCATTTCCCAGCTAGGGGAAGGTGACTCAATTTTTCTGCTCCTCAGTTCTTTAATCTCTTAAGAAGTGTGCTTCAATACCACTGTTGTGTGGCTGTGAGTTTAAATAATAATAATAACTAATATCTACTGAACACTTACCATGTCCTACGGTAAGCACCGGGTTGTGGTTACATTCAGTTTCCCCACTTTACCCCCACTGTCCACTCCAGAGTTTTGGCAATTACCACTGGATATTCTCTAGGTCATCTAGTTCAATAACTTATTTCAAGCCCACTGATATTTTAGATAGTTACTCTTCAAGAATTCTAAAACTACACCAATGTGATTTGCAAAAGCTGAGAGCACAGAAAATTGAAAAATGAGATTTGTTTTTAAGGATTAGATATATTATTAAAAAAAAAAAAAAAAAAAAAAAAACTTAACCAGAAAGAGTCAAAAAAGTAAGACAGGATTTGCAATTTTAGAGTTTATTATCGAATTCAGAATCCTGTGTAGAGTACTTGATTAAACAGATAGGTTACATTCGAGAGACAAAAAGTCTAGTTAAACAAGCAGCAGGTTTGTAGTGTCATTATATGCATTGCAAGTTAAGATTCTTTTATAGATTCTCGCAGGGCTCAGAGGATTAGGGCTTTACCTTCAAAATAACTACCGTATCTCCAGGATATTTAGCATCTAGCCCAATCTGAACTTCTAACACTTAACTACTTCCCATGAGAAAATTGGAATATGTTTTTGGCATGAGAATACATTAAGGTGATTTGTTAGCACCCACAAAGTTTAATGTATTAAATCTAAAATATTTTCTTTTCTACTGAAAATGGAAAGTTTGACTTCTTGGGGATAAGTAGATATGCAGTTAGTTCTCAGAACATACTTATTAAATTGTTTAAAAAGAAATTTCTAGAAAAGAAAAGGTGACTCTAAAAAGATTTTTATTTAATTTTTTAAAAAGTTAGGATGTACAGATGCCCTCCTATACAGAGCACCAAATAGCAAAGAAAATTCAATATCCATATCATAGAAGAGCCTCACGTTATTTGCGCTTTTGTATTTCTCTCCTATACACACATGCCCCAATTCTAAGCAGTACTGTTTTAAGTGTAATGGTTCCTTTATTATTAGAGAAAATAGACTGTAAAGAAAATGCAGACTTCAGTCAGCTTTCTTTCTTTAGTGGATTACAATCTATAGCCATTAGTTTAAACACAAAAATACAATGGCTTCTTATGCCAGACAAGGTAGGCCAGCATGAAGGTAGGTAGTTCCTCACTCCAGGAAAAGCAGTGGGATCACCTATAATTGTCTAATCAGCTTACATTTTACACAAATCAATTATCTTCTTTTAAAGACTCTACAGAGTTCTGTTGTGAGCACACAGCATGCTGGATCCTACACTCAGGTTATCCTGGAAGATTATCATACTGAAACACTTAATTCAATTGACATTGCTGACATTAACTTCAAATGTAATCAAATTCTACAGGCTAAGGTAAAAAACGTGTGCATTGTATATGCTTTCCTGAATATCAGTGCTACGAACTGAATGTTCTGGGTATTCCCCAAATTTTTATGCTGAAATCATTCCTGTAAGGTAAAGGTGTTAAAAGGTGGACCTTTGAGAAGTAATTTGGTCATGAGGGAGGAGTCCTCCTGTTGAATGGGATCAATGACCTTATAAAAAGACATAAAAGAGATTGTTTTCTCTTTCTATCCTCTGCCAAGTGAGGCTATAGCTACACAGTGCCCATATGCAAAGCAGGACGAAGGAGCTCGCTAGACTCCAAATATACCAGTACCTTGGTCTTGAACTTCCAAGCCTATAGAATTGTGAGGAATTAAAATTAATTATTCAGCTACATAGTCCAAGTAATTTTTATAGTAGCCCGAACTGTATAAGAGAAAGAAAGTTGTGACCTTGTGTAAAAATAGATACTTGAGAAAGCACATTTTCATATATACCTTTAAAAATGAATGTATTTTATATTTGTGGTTTAGTATATTTCTATTTTCTATATTCAGTAATCTAAAACCTATATTTAAGTAAATTATTGAAATGTTAACTGAACTGTTTAAGTCTTTTGTCAAAGTGATTAATATTCAATTTAACTATGAAACAAATATACAATAAAGAACAATGAAATATGTATATGAAAACTTTGCACACACACTTTGCTTTTTCAAATGAAAAGTCCCTGAAACAATAGCACCTCAGTGAAATGAGCTCACTTAGTACCCAGTATATAATACTGCCTTTCAGAGAAAGAGTCAGTGATCCTCAGAGAAATGGTTTATTCTAGGACTAGAGGAAATACAAAATGAGTCTGGAGTAGCATATAGGTGGTACTAGAAAGTGAGACATTCTTAAACATGCAAGTGGAAACCTCCACTGTCCAATATGTCAACGTGATACAGAAGCCAACTATAACAGCTCCCAATGGCCAAAGCTGAAAATATTGGAGCAACAAACTGAATAAATTAGTATTGATCTATAAACAAAGTATAAAATAAATACCTCTGACTCCACATCCATATAAATAAGCAATTTACTAAATCATTAGCGTAAAAGAGACAATCTCTCCAACAGAACATTCAACATAAGTTTATTAGAAACTCTGCCCTCAAAAAGGAAGATCATAAAATCCAACTCCTTAAATATGGACTGTATAGTGACTAACTTCCAGGAGTACAATAAGGAATCAGGGGCGGTAAGGAGTGGAGAAAACTGAGAAGCGCTATCCCACCCAGGTGATTAATGTCAACATTAGCTGCTATAAGTCTAGGTGACAGTGTGTACCCTTGGTATGATGCGATAAGAATGGCACTTTATTGCTATGGACTTCCTCTCCAGAACAAAAATTCCAGTCTAACCATGACCAAAAAAAAAAAAAAAAAAAAAGAAAAAGAAAAGAAAAATCAGACAAACCTTTATGGATGGATATTCCAAAGGAAGGATCTAGAGGTTGACTCCTCAACAATGTCATGCTCATCAAAAAACAAGAAAAAATTTGAGAAACTCTTACAGATGAGAGGAGACAAGGAGACATGGATTACTAAGTATATCATGGATCATACATTATAATAAATGGGAACAGACATTAGGTGAAACTAAGAAGATATGAATTAAGTATGAATGTTAGTTAATAAGAATATACTCATGGTGGCTCAATAGCTGTAAACATGAGCCATCCTTATTTAAGGTGTTAAAAATAGGAGAAACAGTATATGGAACTCTGAACTACCTTTGTAATTTTTCTGTAAATCTACAATTATATTAAATTAGAAAAGAACATTGTGCATACTTTTTGTAAACCAAAAGGGGTTTAATTAAGCGCAATGCAATTCTGCCCTTTTTTGTAAAAGCATTTTTAAGTATAAATTTACCAGGGCCCTGGCTTTAGGTTCTCTTCATAGATCCTTCAAGTTTCATATATGTATGTACCCTCCTCTTTCTTTGCAATTACTTCCAGAAATTCTTTGCATATAAATCTACTAAAAATTTATATTCAGATAAGGATATGCGTTTACCACATTTTCTATCTCACTAGTCATTACTTCTACAGGAAGTCAGTAAAATCAATCCATCTTGATATGTGCAAACATTACTGCAACGTCTAAGACATAAGACACTTAAACACTTGTAAAATGCCTACAGACTTATGTAAACTAATGAACAAATATAATATATATATAATAAATTATATATATACATGTATATATATAATGCCTTAAATCTACATAATACTAATGAAGGTCCAGGGGCTTTTTTTGTTTATTTATTTTATGTTTTGTGGAGCTGGGGATCAAACTCTGGGCTTCACTCATGGCAGGCATGTGCGCTACCACTGAGCTACATCCTCAATCCCTAAAATCAAAGATTTTTTGTGATTCACCAATATATTAAATTGCTATGGCAAGGCAAATTATGTGATGCTAAAAAGACTCTCCACTTGGCCAAACTTTAGTCAAGCTCCTGGATCTTCTCTTAGTTTCATCCGTTCACTTCCAATTTTAACTGAACCCTGCTAAGTCATGTTAGCAAGAGTCCTCCACCTTTGGTAACAGGTAAGTTTCCTCATCCTCCACCATCCTCCAAATGCTATCTGGTACCATCGGTTGTTTTAGCAAGGATTCTGTTAGTGTGGTTTAGACAGGATATTCTTTACCTCTCATGGTTCCTCTTAGTAATTTCTATGCTAGACCTTTACCCTGCTTCTTGACTAGAAATTCCCATCGTCATGCTGTATTGAGAGTTGAGTCTAATTTCTATCCCAATTGCAGTGGTCCTTACAGCTATTATAATGGTTTTGCATCAAGTCTTTCTTTTGGTTATTTAACCAAAATCACTGGAAAATGTTTTTCTTGACAGCTTCAAACTTTGTCAACAGAAGTGTAATGGTGATCTCTAATGTATGAACGTTTTACATTGCTGGTGAGGCAACTATGATTCAACTCTTAGCTGCTATGAATAAGTTTCAAAATTACTGAGAATGAAGTTGAGACACGTAGGAAAGTTTATTTTGGTAAATGTCCTTTTACATTACCTCAATTACCTTTTTAGCTATATCTGCAACAACGCCACGATAACATACGGAGTTTACAAACATATCATATGAACTTGCTTTTTCCTTAAAATTTGCTTTTTCTTCTCTTATAGAATATGCATATGCTACTCTCCTTTATCTGGAATATTCTTCCCACTTTGGAATTTTAATATATCAAGACAATACTGAAAAAAAAATTAGAAACTCAAACAAAAATTAATTATAAACCTTTAATAACAAACAAAAATTCATTATAAATCTTTAATAAATTAATTTCTACTGTCATTCAGAGTTAGCTCCTTTTTTATGAGTGCAACTTTCTGAATATAATGGATTCAGAAATGTTTAAAATTCTCAAATGGAATAAATTTAAAAAGGTCACCATGATCAAGAAATTCTAAGAATCAAGTTGCTCTTTTCTGTTTAAAAAATAAATATTTTCTACATTCTTTGAGTTACAAATAGTTTGTTAAGAAACTGGTAAATATAAATATAAATTTAGATCTTTATAGGAAGTATAACCTTCTATATGGTGACAAAAATTATTAAAATATTCAGAGAAGTCTATATTACAAAGCCTTATACTCTGTACTAGGTAGAGAATTAATTCAATTAAAAAAAATGAAAAATGGTAGAATAAGACAGACATCATTACCCTATGTACATGCATGATCACACGAATGATATGAATCTACATCGTGTACAAGCATAGAAATGAAAAGATGTACCCCATTTGTGTACAATGAATCAAAATGCAATCTGTAAAAATGAAAAAAAATTAAATTTAAATTTAAAAACTTAAAAAATAAATAAAATAATAAAAAGAATTCACCATTTTATTATGAGGATAAGTCAACCAACTAAGACATGAGAAGAGAAATAAAAGTATAATAATATGAAATGTTGGAAATATGAAAAAAATCAACTAAAACACACTTCGTGGATTGTCTACATAAAAAGTAAAAGACAACCCACAAATTATTGGAATTATAGAAAAGTTAAGAAGAGTCATTGAGGGCGATCCAAGATAGTGGACTAGAGGGTGACTACATCCCCAGTCACTCCAGAACCCAGGATTCAAGAAGGGGAGGCATTGAGAGACTCAGACTAAAATAGAGCCACGGGTGAGTCTCGCCCACCGGGTAAAGCTCGGCCTGGGTGGCAGGCCCTGATAGAGGTGGCTTATCAGAGCAGGACAGGGCAGCTAGAGTCCTCCCCAGGAAGCCCTGCACGCTCCGGCAGTGGGCCCCTCCCACACGGCCAGCTTCTCCAGCTTCTCGGAGCAGGCCCCCCAGTGAGAACCTTTCTGATCAGAACTAGCTCCAAGTCCCAGAGCCAGCGTGGCGTGCTCCGGCCCGCAAACGGCTTCAGGGACCAGGACGGGGCAGCCAGGGACTTCCCCAAGTAGCCTGGTGCCCTGCGGCGGGAGGCACCTTTCAAGGTTAGCTTCTCTGAGCAGACCGCCCAGTGAGAGCCTTTCTACACAGAGTCAGCCACAAGTCCCTGAGCCAACGGAGAGCTTCAACCTGCAAGCAGCCTCTGGGATCAGGGCAGGGCAGCCAGAGACTTCTCCAGGTGGCTCTGCCCCCTCCAGCCGCAGGCTCTTTCCACGGGGTGATCCAAGATGGCGGACTAGAGGGTGACTGCATCTCCAGTCGCTCCAGAACCCAGGACTCAAGAATGGGAGGCATTGAGAGACTCGGACTAAGATAGAGTCATGGGGTGAGTCTCCCCCACTGGGTGAAGCTTGGCCTGGGCAGCAGGCATGGATAGGGGCGGCTTATCAGAGCAGGGCAGGGCAGCTAGAGTCTTCCCCAGGTAGCCTTGCACACTCTGCTGGTGGGCTCCTACCATACGGCCAGCTGCGCGGTGCAGGCTCCCCAGTGAGAGCCTTTCCGCACAGAGCCAGCTCCAAGCCCTGGAACCAGTAGGGAGCTAGGGGCAGCTTTCTTCGGAAGCACTGCATTATCAAGTTCCTCCAAGACTTCAACCTACTGAAGGCTGGGAAGTGATACACTGGAAATCTACAGAGACACTATAAGCCAATAGAGGAAATCTGCAATATCTCAGATTCCCACTGACATCTGACCAATATGAGAAAACAAGGGAAGAAAATGTCCCAAACAAACCTAGATACTATATCAATAAAACCCAATGACAGCACAGCAGAAGAAATATAAGAAAGGGAGTTCAGAATGTACATAATTAAAACAATCAGGGAAGCAAATGAGGAGATGAAAGAGCAAATGCAGGCATTGAAGGAGGAGATGAAAGAGCAAATGCAGGCATTAAATGATCACACCAATCAACAGTTAAAACACCAAATACGGGAAGCAAGAGACCATTTCAATAAAGAGTTAGAGATACTGAAAAAAAAACAAACAGAAATTCTTGAAATGAAGGAAACAATAAACCAAGTTAAAAACTCCATAGAAAGCATAACCAATAGGATAGAACACCTGGAAGACAGAACCTCAGACATTGAAGAAAAAATATTTAATCTTGAAAACAAAGTTGGCCAAACAGAGAAGATGATAAGAAACCATGAACAGAATCTACAAGAATTATGGGATATCATGAAAAGGCCAAATTTAAGAATTATTGGGATTGAGGAAGGCTTAGAGAAACAAACCAAAGGAATGAACAATCTATTCAATGAAATAATATCAGAAAATTTCCCAAATCTAAAGAACAAAATGGAAAACCAAGTATAAGAGGCTTATAGGACTCCAAATATACAAAATTACAACAGACCCACACCAAGGCACATTATTATGAAAATACCTAACATACAAAATAAAGACAGAATTTTAAAGTCCGCGAAAGAAAAGAATCAAATTACATTCGGGGGAAACCAATAAGAATATCAGCAGATTTTTCAATCCAGACCCTAAAAGCTAGAAGGGCCTGGAACAACATTTACCAAGCCCTGAAAGAAAACGGATGCCAACCAAGAATCTTATACCCAGCAAAACTTACTTTCAGATTTGACGACAAAATAAGATCCTTCCATGATAAACAAAAGCTAAAGGAATTTACAAAAAAAAAAAGCTGGCATTACAGAACATTCTCAGCAAAATATTCCATGAGGAAGAGATGCAAAACAATGATGCAAATCAGCAATGGGAGGAACTAGCCTAAAGGAATAACCAAATAAAGGAGAAGCCAAATCATGTCAAAAAACAAAAAAAAGTCAAATGACTGGGAATACAAATCATATCATAATAATAACCCTGAATGTTAATGGCCTGAACTCATCAATCAAAAGACATAGACTGGCAGATTCGATTAAAAGAAAAATCCAACAATATGCTGCCTGCAAGAGACTCATCTCATAGAAAGACATACCCATAGACTAAAGGTGAAAGGATGGGAGAAAACATACCATGCACACGGACACAGCAAAAAAGCTGGAGTATCCATCCTCATTTCAGATAATGTGGACTTCAAGCCAAAACTAGTCAGAAGGGATAAAGAAGGACATTACATGCTGCTTAAGGGAAGCATAAATCAGCAAGACATAACAATCATAAATATCTATGCCCCGAACATTGGCTCATCCATGTACGTCAAACAAATCCTTCTCAATTCCAGAAATCAAATAGACCACAACACAATAATACTAGGCGATTTTAACACACCTCTCTCACCACTGGATAGATCTTCCAAACAAAAATTGAATAAAGAAACCATAGATCTAAATAACACAATCAACAATTTAGACTTAACCAACATATATAGAATGTACCATCCAACAAAGAACGAATACGCTTTCTTCTCAGCAGCACATGGATCCTTCTCTAAAATAGACCATATTTTATGCCACAAAGCTACTGTTAGCAAATACAAGAAGAGAGAGATACTACCTTGTACTCTATCAGATAATAATGGATTGAAATTAGAAATAAATGACAGAATAAAAAACAGAAACTTCTCCAATACCTAGAGATTAAATAATACACTATTATATGATGAATGGATAACAGAAGACATCAGGAGGGAAATAAAAATTTCTTAGAAGTAAACGAGAACAAAGACACATCATATCAAAATCTCTGGAACACTATGAAAGCAGTACTTAGAGGAAGATTTATTTCATGGGGTGCAATCAACAAATAAACGACTTAACACTTCAGCTCAAAGCCCTAGAAAACGAAGAGCAGACCAACACCAAAAGTAGTAGAAGACAGGAAATAGTTAAAATCAGAGCCAAAATCAACGATATTGAAACAAAAGAAACAATCAGAAAAATTAACAAAATAAATAGTTGGTTCTTTGAAAAAATAAACAAAATTGATAAACCCTCAGCCACACTAACAAAGAGAAAGAGGGAGAAAACTCAAATTACTAAAATTCGGAATGAACAAGGAAATAACACAACAGACACGACTGAAATACAAAACATAATTAGAAGTTATTTTGAGAATCTATATTCCAACAAAACAGAAAACCTTGAAGACATCAACAAGTTTCTAGAGACATATGAATTACCTAAACTGAACGAGGAGGACATACACAACTTAAATAAATCAATTTCAAGCAATGAAATAGAAGAGGTCATCAAAAGCCTACCAACAAAGAAAAGTCCGGGACCAGATGGGTTCTCAGTCAAGTTCTACAAAACCTTTAAAGAAGAGCCCATTCCAATACTCCTCAAAGTATTCCATGAAATAGAGAAGGAGGGAACCCTCCCAAACTCGTTCTATGAAGCCAATAGCACCCTGATACCTAAACCAGACAGAGACATATCAAGGAAATAAAATTTCAGACCAATATCCTTAATGAATATCGACACAACAATTCTCAACAAAATTTTAGCAAATCGCATCCAAAAATATATTAAAGAGATAGTGCACCACGATCAAGTGGGTTTTATCCCAGGGATGCAAGGTTGGTTCAACATTTGGAAATCAATAAATGTCATTCACCATATCAACAGACTTAAAGTTAAGAATCACATGATTATTTCAATAGAGGCAAAAAACATTCGATAAAATACAGCATCCCTTCATGCTCAAAACACTAGAAAAAATTGGGGTAGTGGGAACATTCCTTAACATTATAAAGGCCATCTACGCTAAGCCCATGGCCAATATCATTCTAAATGGTGAAAAAATGAAAGCATTCCCCCTAAAAACTGGAACAAGGCAGGGATGCCCTCTTTCACCACTTCTATTCAACATCGTCCTTGAGACTCTAGCCAGAGCAATTAGACAAACCAAAGAAATTAAAGGGATACAAATTGGAAAAGAGGAACTCAAACTATCCCTGTTCGCTGATGACATGATTATATATTTAGAGGAAACTGAAAATTCCACCAGAAAACTTTTAGAACTCATAAGTGAATTCAGTAAAGTAGCAGTTTACAAGAATCAATGCTCATAAATTCAATGCAGTTTTAGACATAAGTGATGAATCTTCAGAAAGAGAAATTAGGAAAACTACCCCATTCACAATAGCATCGAAAAAAATAAAATACTTGGGAATCTATCTCACAAAGAGGTGAAAGACCTCTACCATGAGAACTACAGAACACTAAAGAAAGAAATTAAAGAAAACCTTAGAAGATGGAAAGATCTCCCATGTTCTTGGATAGGCAGAATTAATATTGTCAAAATGGCCATACTACCTAAAGTGCTATACAGATTCAATGCAATTCCAATTAAAATCCCAATGATGTACCTTGCAGAAATAGAGCAAGCAATTATGAAATTCATCTGGAAGAATAAAAAACCCAGAATAGCTATAGCAATCCTCAATAGAAAGAGCGAAGGAGGGTGGTTTGCAATTCCAGATCTTCAACTCTACTACAAAGCAATTGTAACAAAAATGGTATGGTATTGGTACCAAAATAGACAGGTAGATCAATGGTACAGAATAGAGGACATGGACACAAACCCAAATAAATACAATTTTCTCATACTAGACAAAGGGGCCAAAAATATGCAATGGAGAAAAGATAGCTTCTTCAACATGTGATGCTGGGAAAACTGGAAATCCATATGCAACAGAATGAAATTAAACCCGTATCTCTCACCCTACACAAAACTCAACTCAAAATGGATCAAGGAGCTCGGAATCAGACCGGAGACCCTGCATCTTATAGAAGAAAAAGTAGATCCAAACCTTCAACTTGTTGGCTTAGGATCAGACTTCCTTAACAGGACTCCCATAGCACAAGAAATAAAAACAAGAATCAACAACTGGAATAGATTCAAACTAAAAAGTTTTCTCTCAGCAAAGGAAACTCTCAATAATGTGAAGAGAGAGCCTACAGAGTGGGAGAATATCTTTTCCACTCATACTTCAGATAGAGCGCTAATTTCCAGAATCTATAAAGAACTCAAAAAACTCTACACCAAGAGACAAATAATCCAATCAACAAATGGGCTAAGGAACAGACACTTCACAGAAGAAGATGTACAAGCAATCAACAGATATATGAAAAAATGTTCAACATCTCTAGTAATAAGAGAAATGCAAATCAAAACTACCCTAAGATTTCATCTCACCCCAATTAGAATGGCGATTATCAAGAACACAAGCAACAATAGTTGTTGGCGAAGATATGCGGAAAAAGGTACACTCATACATTGCTGGTGGGATTGCAAATTAGTGCAGCCACTCTGGAAAGCAGTATGGAGATTCCTCAGAAAACTTGGAATGGAACCACCATTTGACTCAGCTATCCCACTCTTTGGCCTATACCCAAAGGACTTAAAATCAGCATACTACAGAGATACAGCCACATCAATGTTCATTGCTGCTCAATTCACCATAGCCAGATTGTGGAACCAACCTAGATGCCCTTCAGTTGATGAATGGATAAAGAAAGGGATAAAGAAACTGTGGCATATATATACAATGGAATATTACTCCACAATGAAGAATGATAAAATTATGGCATTTGCAGGCAAATGGATGAAATTCGAGAATATCATGCTAAGTGAGATAAGCCAATCTCAAAAAACTAAAGGACAAATGATAAGCGGATGAGGACATATAATGGGGGGTGGGAGGGGTTAGTGTTAGCGTTAGGGTTAGGTTTAGGATTAGGGATAAGGAGGGTGGTAAGAATGGAGGAAAGAAGGACTGTATAGAGGGAAAAGAGGGTTGGGAGTAGTGGGGGGGATGGGAAAAAAATAATGAGTCAAACATCATTGCCCTATGTAATTTTATGATTACACAAATGGTATGCTTTGACTCCATGTACAAATAGAGAAATAACATGTATCCCATTTGTATACAATAATAAGAAAAATAAAAATAAATAAATAAAAACCTAAAATGGGTTGGGAATAAAAATATGCAATGGAGAAAAGATAGCCTCTTCAACAAATGGTGCTGGGAAAACTGGAAAACCATATGCAGAAGAATGAAACTAAACCCCTATTTCTCACCCTGCACATAACTCAACTCAAAATGGATCAAGGACTTTGGAATCAGACCAGAGACCCTGCATCTTAAAGAAGAAAAAGTAGGTCTAAATCTCAACATGTCAGCTTAGGATCAGACTTCCTTAACAGCACTCCCATTTATTTTATTTAAGTGTACTTAGCATGTTGGCACCAGATTCATTAAATTTGATAATTTTTTCACAAAAAAAAAAAAAAAGGAAGAGTCATTGAGTGTAAAGGTCAATATATGGAAATCAAAAGTATTCCTATCTAACAAAAAATAGTATAAATTGCAATTTTAATCAACGTCATTTATGTATAACTCCTTGGCTCTTAAGTGTATGCTAAATATTATAAATTCCTTTCAAAATGTATATTTTGTAAAGGTTGAAAGAGTAACTTGATAAACATTATCTCAAGTCAGGGGATCATGTTGAATATCTATTATGATATTCATGTTGGTAGTACTACCTTTCTATAGTCTTTCTTCCCTAAACCCATAAATCCAGTCTAACCATTAGAAAAACATCAGATGAATCTCCACTGTGAAACAATCCAAAAATACCTGGCTAGTACCTCTCAACAGTCATGAAAAACAAGGTAAATCTAATGAAACTAACCAAAGAAACTAAGGTCATAGGGATTAAATGCCATGTGGTATCTTATATATGGCCCTGGAGCAGAAAAATTTCATTAGGGAAAATTAATGCAATTCAAAAAAAGATGTATGGAGCATTGGTAGTAATAATTATTAAATATTGATTAATTAGTTACTAGAAGTGTACCATCATAATAGACAACCTTAGCAAAAGAGGAACCTGGATATGATGTATCTGAGAACTCTGTATTGCCTGTTCCACTCCTCTGTGCATTTAAAACAAGGATAACACATTTTTTTAAGTACTCAGGAGAAAACCTAGGACTCAGGCATGCTAACAAGCACTCTAGGACTGACCTATGCCACCAGCCCTAAAAGATTTCTTTTAAAATTACATTAATAATAATACTAAAAAACAGAATTCACAAATGAAACCAATTAATAAATATATGTGGATATTTTGCTAAGACTGTTAGGGAAAATGAAAGAAATAAAATAAGACTTAAAATGCATACATGCTGGAAGACTGAAAATTATAAAATTAGATTTTTCACAAATTAACCTGAAATCAATATAAAATTAAAATTACCTTGTCTTCCAATAACTTTTAAGATTTTTTTAAAAAATCTTGTGAAAGAATGAAAACTATAAGCAAAACAAATATATAAATTGCTAAGTAAACAGAATGAACTGACTCCAATATATTTACAGCTAGTCAAGTTCTTCATATAGTCAGAAGTGAATATTAGGAAGCAGGAAGGAAAACATGACTCATTCAGTCTGTGGTTCTAAGATAATTGTTCATCCACATGGGAGGTGGTTAATACATAAAATATTTTCTACCTCACACCAACTAAATTCACATAAAGTCAATACCCAAATGTGGAAATGTGGATATCACAATTGCAAAATAGTTAGAAAGAAAATAAGATTGTATAGATAATTGAAAATATCACAATGAAAACTATAACTACTCAACTTGTACTTCTTATACTGAGATAGAAAGGAGAATCCAGCAGCCTTTCACAGAAATTCCCTTATGAATTGATGTTTTAAAGTTTTGGCTTGATAGTAAGTATTTTCTTTTACTATTATGCCAATTGTTTTTGTTTTTGTTATTGTTGTTGTTTTGATTTGCTTTTTTGCTATCTGGTGTGTTGATCCCAGGGTTCTCTGCCACTGAGTGACATCCCATCCCTTTTGTTTTTAATTATTTGAGATACAGTCTCACTAAATTGCTGAGGTTGTCCTTGAACTTGTGAGCCTCCTGTCTTAGCCTCCTAAGTCACTGGGATAACAGGTAAGCAATACTGTCCCAGTTTCAAATTCACTCTTCTGTCTTCCTAACTTTGTGATGAGAAGGTTGTAACTCTGCAAACAGTTTTTATTTTACTATGTCTCCTCCTTAGACTGTCAAAGTAGGAGTTCTGAGAGGGCTGGAAGCTGAGAAAAGGAAGACACAGTCTTACCATGGGCTTCCTTCTCTGTTTTCTTTGTCTTTCAGTCAGCATCACCCTAGAAATTGTTTTGTTCTTCTTTTGGGGCAGTAATTAATTGCCATTTCCAGTTTTCCAGCAGTTGAGAACCAGTCTGGCACACAGTCCCAGAGATGACAAAATAAGCCATCTGGACCCCTCTTGAACGTTCTGGGTCCCAGCTCCAGGGACCCCTCTCTCAAACTTCAGAGCATCAGTGATTCTAACACTTCCTTTTGGTAACTACTTCCCACTCTTTCACCCTATGGGACATGTCTGTGGTCCATCTTTCCCATTTTAGTTTTCTCATATCTAGTTAGTCATTCTTCAGATTAGATTAGCACAATGAAAATAATGGAAATTGTTTTTCATTTCAGCATTTTTATTCATACAAGGTTTGGTTTTAGTGTTTGGTCTGATCTTAAGAATATTTTCCTTACACTATTATTTTTTCTGATATATAGTTCTAGAAAATTAAAGCTACTGAGGATAATGGCTGGTATTTTTGCCTTAGTAACCTAAAAATGATCCAAAAACTTTTATGTATATTATATGTAGAGATGTCTATCTACTAATTCTACTGAACATATTTATCAGGGATCTTAACTGTTACCCCCAAGAGCATTTGGCATCATTGGGGTGGAGTATGAACCTTAAAACTGTCAGGGAAATAAGTTCAATATTGGTACCAATATGACTAACCAATATCAGGATTGTTGGGAAGAAGCTTGACCACATAGTTATCCTTATCATATAGTTAAATCTATGCAATACACTACCAGTATATTTTACATGTCCATTAAATTTACACGATTGGGATTTTACTAACAAAAGTTTATTTTTAAATCAGTTTTTATATTTTTATTTAAATATATTTCATGATTAAAATTATTTAATCATGTATTTCACGATTAAAATATATTTTGTATTTCACGATTAAAATATATTTTAATCGTGAAATACAAAACAATTTCAAGTTCTTGTGTGAAATTATTATATGGACTCCTTAATTTTCCTGTATGTCTTATGCTGATTATACTGTTATCTTTTTAGCATATATTGTAATTTAGTGCACTGGCATGTGAAATTTTATGAGAATTCAGTGTTCATAATATTCTCAAAGGATCTATTGTACCACAGAATGTAAACTAATACAACACAGAGTTTATACTAATAATGCTGGAAAGGATGTTTACCTTCAAGATCCCTGTGGCACTTATAAGATCAATCAACTTGGCACTTCTGATAATTTAAATTGAATTGATGATGTCTCATTACACTCTCTTTGATGATTATGATTGTATAGAAGCAGAATATAAATCTTAAGGAAACTGGTGCTGAAAGGCTAACTAATAGAAAACATGATAGATGTTGAATGTAGACACTGTGACTTTTGTTCATCACTGGTAGAATAATTAATCATTTTCATTTTCTTTTCATCTATATCCGAACTATATCTTGTGGGATAAAACACATTTAACATAATATGGAAGGTAATGTTGCCCTTTTTAAATACTAAGAAGTGTATGTTTACTTATAATTCTAGTTTATGAGTCACCTACTTATTTGCAGAATAAATCCAAAATTATTTAACATGTGGATCGTAAATTACAGTATCAGCATGTATCCATGTTTCACACATCAACAATAAATACGCTTCTGTTATGGTTAGGATGTGAGGTGTCCCCCAAAAGCTCATGTGTGAGACAGTGAAGGAGTTGACACTACTCTCTCCATCAGGTTTGGCATCTAACCTCTGATAGGGAGCATTTCTTCCTTTTGTGCCCTATCTGAACCAGACAGGTGGTGGCTACTCCTTCTATCCGACATTCATATATTCTCTGGTATTATCTGTGCTTCTTGCTAGCCAATCCCTCAGTACATCAATTGTTTGTTATAATTCATCATTATTTACATTAAAATTTCCCTGTTCACATTTTTCTAGATTATGTCTGGATCTCCTAGAGGTCTCTGCTTGATGTACAACTAATATTGATTTTGCTCATTTCATTTTTAAAAAATATTTTTTAGTTGTAAATGAACACAATACCTTTATTTATTTATTTTTATGTGGTGCTGAGGATCGAACTCAGTGCCTCACACATGCTAGGCAAGCACTCTGCCACTGAGTCACAACCCCAGCCTGCTCATTTCATTTTTAATCTATATGATCTTTTATTTAAGGTGGGTTTCCTGTGAACTGCAAACAGTTATTTTCAAACTGACTTGTCACTCATCCAATGTTATCTTTTTAAAAATGTTGGTAAATCTTAAAAGAACCTCGTTTCCAACTTCCTTTTTCAGTTTGCATTGGCGTAGGACTGGAAGAATTTATCATTCCACTTACCCAGAAACAGAATTTAAAATGACAAGACAGTAATTATGACAGCTGATAAATGGTAAATGCAGCAGGTTACTGAAGGAAGAGAAAGGATTGCTTACACACTGATTGTACAATTGTAATAAAAGGAATTAGACTTACATATTATTTATAAAAATAAATTTTTATAAAAAAATTTTATAAAAATTTAAAATACCTTAAGAAGTTTAATTTCTTGAAAATAACATACAATTTTTCATTATATGTCCTAACACAATGTAAACTAGAGGTTTTAGGATTGTTATTAATTTTATTAATTCTGATAGGCTAATTTTTGTTGCTGTAACAATCTCTAAATCTTTGTGGCTTATAAAAGCAGAGGTCAATATCACATTATAGTATATATCCATCATAGGTTACCTTGGTCTTTATCACCCTGACACCAAAGCTGATGTGAAAATTCCAATTATGAATGATGTTGATTTCCATAGTGTACTAGTTCTAAAATCTTTCTTCTAGAAATGAGACGTAATTTTCTTGCTCATATTTAATTGGTCAAAATAAGTCACACGTCAATGCCTAGCTCTAAAGGAGAAGTGATAAGTAAAGTCCTAACATATTCTAAGAAAGGGAACTGAAAATATGTGTTCAATACTCTCATGAGTACATCATAAACAAACTTTGAACCCCCAATTAAAAAATAAATATATCATTGACTCTAGAAATGTGTATATGTATATGTATATATGTGTATATTTATATATATATTTATACCACTGTATACCACAAATACAAATGATGGGTTTAAAAAACATAAAATACATAATCTGTCATTATAATTACCTCTAATATACAGGGTTCATGCACACTTATAAGCAAAAAATATAAATGATCACTTAAATTGAACAAAAATAACAATAAAGTATCCATAATAATCACATCACATCCATATGTATAATAAATAAGCATAAATATTCTGAAGTTCACTCTCAAGGCAATTCATACTAAATGATCCCTAAAATATATCATTACATCCAAATAAAAAAGAAATAAAAATAATTATATACCTATGCCTGTCAGAGATATGAAGAGAATTTGCTAACAGAAAAGTGAACATTATAACTTAACTGGAAAGCAGCATCTATCCATCATAATATATGACAGAGATGTTGCAATATGGAACCTACTCTGCAGAGCTCCAAGTAGTGACGAGAAAGGCCTACTGCTCTGGAATCAATGTGTCCCTTCAAAGTTCGTATGCTGAGGCCCTAACCCCCACTAACTCAGAATGTGACTGCAGATGTTCCTTGATCTATGATGGGGTTACATCTTAAAAAAAAAAAAAAAAAAATTAGCAAATTGAAAATCTATTGTCAAAATGCCTTTAGTACAGCTAACCTGTTGAACCTCATAACCTAACTACAGAGTACACTATAAGTTATTGGATATTTATCATCTTGATCTGTGGCTGACTGGGGGCTGTGGTTCAGTACTGCTGCCCAGGATTACAAAAGAGTAAGGTATCACATATTAACAGGCCAGAAAACAAAATCCAAGTTCAAAGTTTGGTTTCCACTGAATGCATATCATTTTCATACTATTGTAAAGATGGACATTTACCAGTTGAACCATCAGAAATGAGAGGCTATCTGTACATACTTTGTGAAGAGATAATTAAGGCTAAATGTTGTAAGTGTTGGGCCCTAATATAATATAAGTGGGTCCTTACAGAAAAAGAAAAAGAACCAAAGGACATTACCATAGAGAGAAAAGAAGACATCCAGCATTAGAGACCTCAGATTAAAACTAATTTTGAATCTTGAGCCTCAAGAACTGTGAGAAATAAATTTATACTTCAAGTCCATGCATTTTCTTATGCATCCCCCTTGCAGACTTATATACCTATGAACATGTACAAAGATATTTATTATAGTGTTATACATTATCAGTAAAAAAACTGAAAGGAAAAGAAAAAAAAGACACCAAAAAAACTAAAACAAAGGGAAAAACATCCAAATCTGCAGGTAAATACCTGAAAATGTTATAGTAAATTCACCGTGTGAATTAAAATGTAGCCCTTATGAAGAATAATTATAGGTTAGCAAATACAAGAAGATAGAGATACTACCTTGTACTCTATCAGACCATAATGGATTGAAATTAGAAATAAATGACAGAATAAAAAACAGAAACTTCTCCAATACCTGGAGATTAAATAATACACTATTATATGATGAATGGATAACAGAAGACATCAGGAGGGAAATAAAAAAATTCTTAGAAGTAAACGAGAACAAAGACACATCATATCAAAATCTCTGGGACACTATGAAAGCAGTACTTAGAGGAAGATTTATTTCATGGGGCACATTCAACAAAAGCAGTAGAAATCAACAAATAAACGACTTAACACTACAGCTCAAAGCCCTGGAAAAAGAGAGCAGACCAACACCAAAAGTAGTAGAAGACAGGAAATAGTTAAAATCAGAGCCGAAATCAACGATATTGAAACAAAAGAAACAATCAGAAAAATTAACAAAATAAACAGCTGGTTCTTTGAAAAAATAAACAAAATTGATAAACCCTTAGCCACACTAACAAAGAAAAAGAGGGAGAAAACTCAAATTACTAAAATTCGGAATGAACAAGAAAATATCACAACAGACACGAGTGAAATACAAAACATAATTAGAAGCTATTTTGAAAATCTATATTCCAACAAAACAGAAAACCTCGAAGACATCAACAAGTTTCTAGAGACATATGTATTACCTAAACTGAACAAGGAGGATATACACAACTTAAATAAATCAATTTCAAGCAATGAAATAGAAGAGGTCATCAAAAGCCTACCAACAATGAAAAGTCCGGGACCAGATGGGTTGTCAGTCAAGTTCTACAAAACCTTTAAAGAAGAGCTCATTCCAATATTCCTCAAAGTATTCCATGAAATAGAAGAGGAGGGAACCCTCCCAAACTCGTTCTATGAAGCCAATAGCACCCTGATACCTAAACCAGACAGAGACACATCCAGGAAAGAAAATTTCAGACCAATATCCTTAATGAACATCGACACAAAAATTATCAACAAAATTTTAGCAAATCGCATCCAAAAATATATTAAAAAGATAATGCACCATGATCAAGTGGGTTTTATCCTAGGGATGCAAAGTTGGTTCAACATTTGGAAATCAATAAATGTCATTCACCATATCAACAGACTTAAAGTTAAGAATCACATGATTATTTCAATAGATGCAGAAAAAGCATTTGATAAAATACAGCATCCCTTCATGCTCAAAACACTAGAAAAAATTGGGGTAGCGGGATCATTCCTTAACATTGTAAAGGCCATCTACGCTAAGCCCATGGCCAATATCATTCTAAATGGTGAGAAACTCAAGCATTCCCCCTAAAAACTGGAACAAGGCAGGGATGCCCTCTTTCACCACTTCTATTCAACATCGTCCTTGAGACTCTAGCCAGAACAATTAGACAAACCAAAGAAATTAAAGGGATACAAATTGGAAAAGAAGAACACAAACTATCCCTGTTCGCTGATGACATGATTATATATTTAGAGGAACCTGGAAATTCCACCAGAAAACTTTTAGAACTCATAAGTGAATTCAGTAAAGTAGCAGGTTACAAGATCAATGCTCATAAATCCAATGCAGTTTTATACATAAGTGATGAATCTTCAGAAAGAGAAATTAGGAAAAGTACCACATTCACAATAGCATCGAAAAAAATAAAATACTTGAGAATCTATCTCACAAAAGAGGTGAAAGACCTTTACAATGAGAACTACAGAACACTAAAGAAAGAAATTAAAGAAAACCTTAGAGGATGGAAAGATCTCCCATGTTCTTGGATAGGCAGAATTAATATTGTCAAAATGGCCATACTACCTAAAGTGTTATACAGATTCAATGCAATTCCAATTAAAATCCCAATGATGTACCTTACAAAAGTAGAGCAAGCAATTATGAAATTCATCTGGAAGAATAAAAAACCCAGAATAGCTAAAGTAATCCTCAATAGAAAGAGCGAAGCAGGGTGTATCACAATACCAGATCTTCAACTCTACTACAAAGCAATAGTAACAAAAACAGCATGGTGTTGGTACCAAAATAGACAGGTAGATCAATGGTACAGAATAGAGGACATGGACACAAACCCAAATAAATACAATTTTCTCATACTAGACAAAGGGGCCAAAAATATGCAATGGAGAAAAGATAGCCTCTTCAACAAATGGTGCTGGGAGAACTGGAAAACCATATGCAACAGAATGAAATTAAACCCCTATCTCTCACCCTGCACAAAACTAAACTCAAAATGGATCAAGGACCTCGGAATCAGACCGGAGACCCTGCATCTTATAGAAGAAAAATTAGGTCCAAACCTTCAACTAGTTGGCTTAGGATCAGACTTCCTTAACAGGACTCCCATAACACAAAAAATAAAAGCAAGAATCAACAACTGGAATAGATTCAAACTAAAAAGCTTTCTCTCAGCAAAGGAAACTATCAGCAATGCGAAGAAAGAGCCTACAGAGTGGGAGAAAATCTTTGCCACTCATACGTCAGATAGAGCGCTAATTTCCAGAATCTATAAAGAACTCAAAAAACTCTACACCAAGAATACAAATAATCCAATCAACAAATGGGCTAAGGAAATGAACAGACACTTCACAGAAGAAGATATACAAGCAATCAACAAATATATGAAAAAATGTTCAACATCTCTAGTAATAAGAGAAATGCAAATCAAAACTACCCTAAGATTTCATCTCACCCCAATTAGAACGGCGATTATCAAGAACACAAGCAACAATAGTTGTTGGCGAAGATGTGCGGAAAAAGGTACACTCATACATTGCTGGTGGGGTTGCAAATTAGTGCAGCCACTCTGGAATGCAGTATGGAGATTCCTCAGAAAGCTTGGAATAGAACCACCATTTGACCCAGCTGTCCCACTCCTTGGCCTATACCCAAAGGACTTAAAAAAAGCATACTACAGAGATACAGCCACATCAATGTTCATTGTTGTTAAATTCACCATAGCCAGATTGTGGAACCAACCTAGATGCCCTTCAGTTGATGAGTGGATAAACAAACTGTGGCATATATATACAATGGAATATTACTCCACCATGAAGAATGATAAAATTATGGCATTTGCAGGCAAATGGATGAAATTCGAGAATATAATGCTAAGTGAGATAAGCCAATCTCAAAAAAACGAAAGGTCGAATGATCTCGCTGATAAGTGGATGAGGACATTTAATGGGGTGTGGGAGGGGTTAGCATTAGTGTTAGGGTTAGGTTTAGGGTTAGGGATAAGGAGGGTGGTAAGAATGGAGGAAGGAAGGACTGTGTAGAGGGAAAAGAGGAGTGGGAGGGGTTGGAGGGGTGGGGGGAAAGGGAAAAAATAACAGAATGAATGAAACAACATTACCCTATGTAAATTTATGATACAAATGGTATGCCTTGACTCCATGTACAGAGAAACAACATGTATCCCATTTGTTTACAATAATAAAAAAAATTGATATTAAGCTTAAAATGACATTAATGATGCTGTAAGGGAAGACATTATCCCCAAGTAGAAAATGTCGGCAGAAGGCGAAGTGGTAGGTTCCAGATTCTTTACTTTTGTACTTGTTGTTTCACTCAAAAACTTAAAAAATAATACAAAAGAATTGATGTCCTTTGTATTCCTATCCTGAATCTCATCCACATATTTATCCCAAGGGATAGCCACCAACTTGAATTTGGTGCTTACTATTCCCATGCATCATGGCACCTCATGAACTGTGGGAATGGAGAACCACCATAGCATCATGGAGACTCTTGGGTCACTGTGGGAGTGCAAACTGAGATACACAAAGCGAGAAGCAGAGCTTTTTGAGAAATACAGGAATCCTCGAATTCTGCTACATTTATGTTCTCTGTCTTGTCATACATGAATATGGCCTTAATTTTGGCTAATCTGGAAAATTGCTCAATTGACCTTGTTTCTGCCTTTACTTGTGGGTTTCTAAATGGGCATGCACTGCTGCTGCCAATATGGAAGTCTCCTGGTAGCCATCAGACTGGGGAAAAAAATGAAGAGAAGTAGGAAGTTCTTTAATGGAAAGGGCTGTCCTTTTAGAAAGAACATCTTTCCTATGTTTTCTTCCAAGTGTTGAAATGGTCTTTCTTTTTTTTGAAACTGTGTGATAATATTAACTGGTAACTAACTTTTTAAACATCCAAAGTTGGCAAAATAAAAGTAATTGACAATACCATTTGTGAACTTTTCAAAAATTCTAGAAAAGAAAAATCTGGAAACCATAGCTCCAGATGACACTAAAAGAAAAATAAGATTAAAAAACAATTATGAATCCCCAGCACAGCAAAAAAAAAAAAAAAAAAAAAAAATTATGAAGACCATAAACTGCAAAATTCTTGTCAAAGAGCTCTTTTCCTAAGAAATCAGCAAGGAAGAAAACACAAGGTCTGGGAAAAAAAAAAAAAAAAAAGAATAATTATACTTACATTCCTACATGGTAAATTTAAACCAAGAAATTTTGAGTGTGAATATGTAGATGTGAAAAAGTACCTGTACCATGATCTGGCATTATTTCAGTTGCCTTTTGTAAAAACAAAACGTGCTCTGAAATGAATGTACAATTATATTATACCTACTAGATAAGGCCTTTTCTGACCTTCTTTCTTTAATTCCACAAGTATGAATAGCTTCCACATCCCTGTCTGCATGCATAATGACTCATAGCAAATGAGTGCTTAATTTTCAAAGGTTAATAAATGAAGATAATCAAGATTTTTTTTAATCTACTATTATTCTTCAAAGTTACCGTGAAAATATTTGTGACAGAAGCTGAATGTATTCAGCAATTGTGTTTTTCATTTGAATGACAATAAATCAGCAGAATTTATTTATTCTTGTTTGAAAAATTGAGAGGTTAGAGGTCAAATAGTTACCTACTCAAAGATATAAACTTAGACTTAACAAATTAATCCTTGAAAAGTCAATTTACATTGTCATCTTTCAATGTCAGTAAAATGACTAACTTCTTAAAATTAATTATAGTTACAAGGTTATAAACTGTATTTCATGGCAAAATACAATTTGAGTTAGACATGTAATATGACAATTATTTTCTTATTCAAAATTTTTTATTTATGATCTTATAAACAAGCAAACACACTGACAAGGAGGAGAAGCTTTGTATTTTCACTGAGCTATTCTAGCAAACAAATCAGAGAAAACCACTTTCAGATGAAGTAGTTTAAACAAAAAAGACAGAGAAAGAAAAATAGAAGGAACAAACATCCTCTTTACAAAAGTCTAACCCTCATGTAATAAAAAATAGACTCACAGAAACAAAGGTGGATGACAGCAGTTGATGTAGTGATCTTTCTATACTGCTGTGAAGCATACCTATTTTTCCAAGTTATCATATTTTTGTTTTAAAATTTAATATTGTTCTTCTTCATATCATCTTTCTTTTCATTTTTTTAAAAATTCCATTCTTCATTGATTTCAACCATTTTGTATTGGCCCATTGAGGGATTTTATGTTGGCTGCTTTAAATCATCAGATTGTTCTAGCATCAGTGCAATCTTGGCACTTGCATCTGCTCATTATTTTTCTGCGGTGGGTTTGAGATCTGTCTGGTTCTTCTTTAGGTTTTTATTAGAGCATTAAAATTATACATAATACCAGGGTTTATTGAGACATAGTCATACATGCACACAGCACAATTTGGGGGATTTTGTTCCCCAATACCTCTCTTTTCCACCTCTACCCTTGATCCCCTTCCTCTACTCTGCTGTTCAATTTTCATGAGATCCTTTTTTTTCTTTTTAACTTCTCTCTCTCTCTCTCTCTCTCTCTCTCTCTCTCTCCTCTCTTGTTCTTGAAATGACGAGTGATTTTCCATTGAAATATGGATATACTGAGTATTGTGATATAAGATTTAGGATTGATTTTTAAAAATTTTTTAATTTACACGCAAACTTGATATTTTTATGGTATGCTGTATTATTATTGAGGACATGTATACAATGCATAATGATCAGATCAGGGTAATTTGCATTTTCCTCTTCTCAAATCTTAACATTTCTGTGTGAGAGAAGGAGAGGCGGACAAAGAAAGAAAAGAGGGAGATTTGGCCAGAATAGAGTAATTTTTGTCTAAAAGTTGCTGTGCTCTTTCTAGCTTTTTGGCCAGAAAGAATAGAAATTTTTTAGGCCTTTTTCACTTGTCTGTACCTGATATTATTTTGGGATATCTCACTTTGGAGTACCTTGTTAGTAGTGTATGAAAATAAATGAATGAATAAGTAAATAAATAAATAAATAAATAAATAAATAAATAAATAAATAAAAGAAAAAATATCCAGGGAGAACACTACCATCCTGTTCCTTGGATAGTAAGGTCCCATGCCAACAGACGTTCTTCTTTTCACTTTTTATTGTCTTCCTATGCCTGTTTTATATGTGATATCCTGCTGTAATTAGTTGAGGAATAGAGAACATATTTACAAATTGGGAGCATGTTTTGGAATCCTAATCCATTCTTCTCTCTTTGTTTTCATAGATAGATGAGAAAAAGAAATTTATCAAGAAAATTGACTCTTGTATACTTTTTGTTTTTCTTCCTGAGAATGTGCAATCTTGTTATCCTTGAAATTACACAGGAACCTCTTCCAAAATTCGTATCGTGGCTATTGCTATATGACTATTAATTTCTCTCTCCAGTATACCACTTTTCATATTTCACAATTAGAAAAAAAAAAAGTATTAATTGAATTGATTCCATCCAGGTCAGGTGCAAACGAGGCAAAATCAGAGAGGGCTGATTCTGCTGACTGTGACCTGTTTCTTAGCAATCTTTCTCTTGGGAGGTGTCTCTTCAGTATATGTCTTTCTGTGGGTCCTTTTTTTGTATGTGCTCTGATTGCAGATAGTAAAATATCTATGTGAAAATCCTCTATTCCCATT
This sequence comes from Sciurus carolinensis, assembly GCF_902686445.1. Lineage (NCBI taxonomy): Eukaryota > Metazoa > Chordata > Mammalia > Rodentia > Sciuridae > Sciurus > Sciurus carolinensis. The sequence continues at coordinate 98,717,472 of NC_062224.1, forward strand.
CATTCTTCTGCTCAATTAAATGTGCTTAACCTATGTTTCTCTCTCTAGGGGCTCTTTTTGACAGCTAATTATCTAATTCAAACTGATATGACACTGGGTTGTTAAACCTCCCAAGTCATTTACTTTGATTTAACAAAGAATTTTCTAAAGGCCATGTTGTAACTCAAAGGAATTTCCAAAGCAGGAACATAAGGGACACTGTCAGACTCTTGGGTATGAGTTTATTGAAAAGATTGATTTTGTGCTTAAAGTGTCCAGTACATCAAAATTCACAGTTTATGTGAGTATTTGTTTGCTCTGATTTAAGTACACTTTTTCCAGGTAAGCAAAAAAACTTTTAAAGTTAGCATTCAGGTCACTTCAATTATTTGGTGCCCCATAATGATGTTTGCATGACAGTGATTTGCATTTATAATCATGAGCATCAGACTATATTGTGTAGTGATATGGGGGCCATCTTATTTGTGTAAGGACACACTACAATGTTCACACGACTACATCACCTACCTGAGAGATTTTCAGTGCATCCCCATGATTAAGTTATACACGACTGTGTATGTATTGGTAAGGTTCTAAAAGCATCAGCAGCAAATGAAAATTTATCTCCAGAATGTACTGTATCTTCTCCCCTTCCATACTCTGAATTGTCACAAAAGCTCATTTTATTTTCCATAAGAAGCTTTCTTAAAATTTTTATAGGGAAAAATAGAAGATGCTTGTTTCTAAAGGCTGTAGTCTATTAAAGTCATTTTTATATCATTCACTCTAATGGATTTTCTTTTGCTGGAAGGGACCATAAAGTCAGGATTTTTATTAAAATAACAAAGAAAACAACTTCTTTTGCAAAGCAAGCAGAAACTTAAGGTATTTAAATGAGGTGATTCTTTCATCTCTTTAACTCACCTCACTTGCTCCCTTAGACAATGACTCTCACTCTCTTCTAAGTCTATTGCTTCTTTGTTTTCCATTTCGTCTTTCTTATACCTCCTTACTCTCTCTCCTTCTCTTTCTTCTCTTTCACATATGTTTTCAACAAAAGAAATCACTCCTGGCTATAGTAATGAGTCTGATATTTACCTATAAAAAATGTGTAGTAAATCATAAATTTTAGTTAATTAATCATCTGACATTGCCGTTCTTGCTCAGGAGAGCACCCTGTCCTTCACAGGACCAAGGATTATTTACTGTAAAGTCACTTAACTGTTTTTAAAAGGTTCTTGACATGTGTGCTTGAGAGCATAATTTTAGCCTGAGCATCTCTGTACCCAACAGACTTGTTTTATAGATTCTACATCTACTGAAAGGCAAGCATGTTTTCCACAAGAGAGCACAGATAACTAAAGTCTTACTAGTTTATCTTTAACAAAGAAAAGAAAAGAAAAGACCACTGGTGCTCATATCTTAGAACAGGACATCATTTCCCCCCACACTTATAATTAAGCATGTAACTCTGTTATTATAAAATGAAGATTTGATTCATATTGTTTTAATAATAATTGATACTTTTATTGTGCTCTTACTGTATCTAAAGCACTACCCTATGCAAATTACATAGGTTTGAGTTCAAAGGACAACTTTATAAAGGTAAATCTTAGAAACTCCAAGTATTGGGAAAAATCAAGATTCACAGAAGTTAAAGTACCTTTAAGTTTCAGCTGCAAATGGAACAGCAAGGACACAAGTGTCCCTCTGACTTGTCCCATTGTCTTCAGCTGCTTTATCAGTTGTGAAATGGAGTGAAGTGCAAATTGGAGCAACATCTCAGAGGCCGATCCCAAAACTCATTGTAAATTGGTAATCACAGAGTGGACTCGGTGAATAGAGCCGCCCTGGTGCCCAGCTATGTGCCAGGAAGCCATTGGGGTTGAGTCTGAATCCGTCCTTCCGAATGTGGGAGAGACCTTGCTTTCTTGGCTCTTTCTTTTGCTGCCAGTTGGCCGCCATTTCTCCTCTGACCTACACTAGTGGAGGGAAGGAGACACAAGGTTACTTCCTTCAGTCAACTGACTGCCTGATCAGCTCTGCTGCAGGTATTAGCAGGGAAGCAAATCAAATATAACTGTAAAAAATAAGATCCGAGGATTATCTATGGATTTCATTTTCTATCTTTCCCCAAGATAATGAAAGTTGGGTATATCTGTATCAAATTTATCACCTTTCTTAACTAGATTATTTATTTATTAGGATTTCTATAACACTCCCTCTCTAGATACGCTGATGCAGTTTAGAACATAACATCTTGAAATGTGGGTTATATGTCTATAAATGGCATTATATAGACTGTTCTATATCAAATATAAAAGGTGATTAAGAGAATTTTAGATGTTGAACTTGCAAATTTAGGAAATGAATGTTTACCTTTGAATATGGTACATTACATAAAACTAAAGAAAATTAAAGGCATACTAACTTTACTTTTTTCTTCATTTTTTTCTATTTTTAATTTGTTAGCCTTAGAATTAGCCACAGAATTCAATTTCATTATTGACGAAATGTTGCAAGAGGCAGAAACATTTACATGTTTATTTTTTCAAGGAAAATGAAAGTAAATACTCATCTATGAAATAAATCTAATTTATCACCATTATATTATTTCTAGCACAAAGTAAACTATTTGATTAAAGGAGAATAAGCTGAAAGACCTTTGTAATTTTAAAATCATAGTGAGAGAAATTAAATACATTAAGAAAAATAGTAATGTGGTTTTGATTATTTCATATGTTATTTATTTTTTAGCTTCCTTATTTTCAACCTCAGTTTTACTCCAATAAACATATATTTGAAAGAGTCTTAGCATTTAGTTAACGGGTCAATTTATACTCTGTAGATTTTAGCCTCTGAATTTTATCTCTTAAAAAACAATTGTAAATACCCTGACCTACCTTCTTATTTTAGAGTCATGACAATGGGTTGATCATTTAAACCCTCTTAAAAAGAGGGCAATAAATAATCAACAGTCTGGTCTCTAAAGTCATTGCAGGAACAATGATGCTGATATAAATAAAAAGTCTTGAACTGTCCAATATACAAACTGAATCTGTGGTCATGGTGAACATTTTTTGGTGATCACTGCATTATAATTCCAAATGACTAGTTATATGGTTTTATCTGGTCACACCTCCCTATTGATGTCCATCACACATTATCACCTGTATCCCATGAAGTGGCTTGGGAAACCCTGGCATTGCTTCATAATTGCTTTATAATAAGAGTTAACATGAATTCTGGGGTTAAAGTAAATATCAGCATACATTATATATTTAAGAACAAAGATCATGGGTTACTTTTCTTCAGAGTTTATATGAATTTATGAAATAATCTTAATAAATACATAAATTTTTTTAACTGCAATAGTATTCCATTTATCTCGAATTCAAACATAGAATAAATGTTTGTCTCTGGGGGAAAAATAGCAGAAAGATCCAATGAGACAAACTAATTTTGCTTGTGTTATAGAACTACAGATTACATCTGTCATAGCCTGTATTTTAAAAAATTCAATAGTTTTGTTTTCTACTTCTCTTTGACTTTGATGACTAGCCATTACCTCTTTTGTGAACATTTTAGCATTCTAGAAAAGAAATATTTTCTCTCTCTCTTCCTTTGTTTTTATTACATACATTGTAGCATTTATCAGGAATGTAATTATTTGTATGTATATATGCCTTTCTCCTTAAAAAAGTATACTTGATCAGTGAGTGTGATTTTTTTTAATCCCCAGAGACCATTATCACATTTCTTTGGTGCTCGGGATTTAAATTGCTTGCATTCTGTCAAATTGTTTATCAAAAATGTTTTGAAAATGCTCTGACATAATTTCCATATACATTACTATGTTGTATTAATCCATTTTCTGGTATTGCAATGAAATAGCTGAGACAAGTTACCTTGTAAAGAAAGGAAGTTTTGGAGATTTAAGGGCACGGAGCGGCATCAACTCAGCTCTGCAAGGACCACCTGGCAAATGGTGTCAAATTGATGGGAAGGTAAGCAGGAGGGAGAGATAACAAAGCCAGATAGAAAACCAGAAGGAAATTCAGGGGTCAGGTTCAGGTTTTCATAACTTGTTCTTCAGAGAAGTAACTCAGGGTCTCATGAGAACTACCTTAATCCTTTCCAAGAGCAGACCCCACCCCGCAATGCCCTGTGACAGACACCTTGCGTTAGGTCCACCTGTTAAATGACCCATCACCGCTCACATCAGCACACTGAAGACCAAATCCTCAACACATAAACTCTTGGGCAAAAAATACATTCAATGCATAGCATGCACCTATGAGGAAAGTAACAGGAATTATATTTAGTGTGCTTACAAGGTGGATATAAAAGGAAGTTGTATCAAAAACCCAGAAGGGTATGGGTTCTCTTCTTTTAAAAGTGCATTATTGAAGTAAGATGAAATCTTAGAGTTGTTTTAATTTGCATTTCCCTGATTACTAGAGATGTTGAACACTTTTTCATTTATTTATTAATCACCCGTATATCTTCTGTAAAGTGTCTGTCCAGTTCCTTGGCCCATTTATTGATTGGATTCTTTATATTTTTGGTGAAAGTTTTGTAAGTTCTTTGTAAATTTTGGAGATTAGTGCTCTATCTGAAGTGTGTGTGGAAAAGATTTTCTCCCACTCCGTAGGCTTTCTTTTTACATTATTGATTGTATCCTTTTCTGAGAAAAAACTTTTTATTTTGAATCCAAAAAATATATATATATATTGAATGATTTCAGTAGAATTTTAAGTAGTTATTGCATGACAATTTCACTTAAGGTTAGAAATCCACTGGTAATTTTCATGAGAAAAAAAAGATGTAAGTTTATACATTTACCAATTACATTTTTATCATCAATAGTATTTCTTTGGTGAGTAATGGAAAAATTAAGAATGCAAATGATGTCAGTAAATATTTTTGTGTATCATTTTATTTTTATAACATGAGGATGAACTAAAAATACATTGGTTTTATCTCATAATTTGTCACTTAATAATATGATATAATAATTTCAGCCATTTTGTTGTTATAAATCATATCTCATTTAATTCAACTTATTAAATATATCATTTTTTCCTTATATACTTTTTAGTGCATTTTAATTACACAAAACAATGAGGTTCATTATGGTCTATTCTTACAGACTTAGAACATAATTTGATTATACCCATTTGCCCTATCACCCCTTCCCCTCCTCTCTTGATGCCCTTGGATCCCCTTTATCTTCTCTAGCAGTTTCCCTGCTACTTTAACAGCATTATATATTTATCTTTACAAATGAAACTAAGAGATCATGGGAAAATTAAACGAGCAAAGGAAATTTCATTTTCTCCGAAAACAGAACCACTGCTTTATTTGAATAACGTTTAGAACGTTAATGTCCAATATTTTTGGTAATTAAATTCTGTGATCATTTTTGAATTTAAAAAACCAATCATAAAATTTTAGAATTGGAAAACACTTTAAAATCATTTAATCTAACACATTTTTTCAGTGATTAAATTTAAAACCTAAGAACTGAGTGATGACAAAGGTCAGAAATCCAGTTATGGTAGACTCTAGATGAAATTCATAATTTCCTGATTATACTATGATTCTTGTATCTAAAATAGGTCAGGTAAAAAGTGTGGGTTACAAAACGGAAAACGTTCTGTTCGTAAAAAATAAATAAAACTGATCATTGCTGAAAACTTGTCATAAACCAGATACAACACAAATGGAACACTTCATTTAATCTTCACAGTAGTATTCTTAGGTAAGTATTATTATTAATTCTTCCTTACTGGTGAGGAAATGAGAGCTAGAAAGATCAATTAAACTTTTTGAAGTCACATAGCTAATAAAATCAGACATAAAACATGAAGCCATATCTTTATATTCCATTAACTGTCTTCCATTAGCAAATCCACACTAAACCCACCTGTTGAATTAGCTCATGTATCACCCTCCTGACCATACCCTGATGTACTGAATGACTAAAATGGATGAGACTACATTTAAGGTGTAACATTGAGAACCTTGACTGACACATAGTCACAGAGAATAAGATTCTTTAATTGTTGTCTTTAAGCTGTTCCGGGTAACCAACACTTTGTGGGCCACAGTTGTCTGGAAAATAGTGATCTGGTGTATAAATCCATAATAAAAGTGTAAGAATTACTCAAAATGAAAGCTTTATTTATTATTTCTCAGTTTTGAAAATTGCCCTTGTGTGAATCAAAACATAATTAATTAAGGAAGTTAGCCAAAAATATGTCTTTCTATTCCATTCTGTGAAAAACAAACATGAGACTGTGAGATCCTATGTTTATCATCAACTTAACACTTCAAAAAGTTTATAAAAAGGAGTCAAAGATGTGATTACCCATATTTTCAAAATTAGTAATCTTGCCAGTTTTGCTTCCAAGAAAATCTAGTTTTGTTAAAATTTCCAAGAATTAAAAGGTGCCTATGGAATTGGTTCTTGGTTACTTTTACACTGAAGTCAGAGAATGTGTATTCAAACCTCAAACTTGACTGATAAGCTTTAAAACTTCATCCTATTTCCTTACTTGAAATAAGGAAGAAAGAGAAAAGGAGAAAATAGTAAAAACAATGGTAACTATTTCAGAATTGTTCTGAAATTAATTGAGTTTATAAGTAAAGGACTCAGAAAAGTGCTAGGTATAGTTTAAGTACTACATAAATGCAACCTCCCTTTTTTACATGTTTTTGGGACATTGATTGAAAATACTGCATTAAGTATTGATCCCTAACACCAAATCCATATTCCCAAGCTTTATTCCTAATGTCATTAAGAACCTTGGCTATATATTTTAGTTTCTTTGAACCATATAAGTTATTTTATTTTAATTAAAAAAAAAGATGTGTTGTCTGTTAATAAACAACACTGTCTTTAATGTTTAGTGACTGAAAAATAGCTACATATTATAATTGTTTTGACTTGAGAGTCAAAAATATCACTTTGGTCAAAATATTTTATTTCTAGAATGAGTACCTGAATCATGATATTAACCCTTAGACACTCTCTACCATGTAAGTGTGGCATTCCTGCTAGTGAAATTGGAAAACTGAAAATTTCAAGCAAACAATTTATACTTACTGCCTTAGTCTGTATAATATCAAATACATAGTTCGTTTTTTATTTTTAACCTGAAATTATTTAATTTTTTTGAGTTTCACGTTAGCTTAAAAGGCCGACTTTGACATTTCTGAGTAAATTTACAGCAGAAAGGAGAATAACTCACAGGGTGTCCTGAGATTTAGCTCAATGCAATACAGGCAAAAGTCCAAGGCACAAGGCTGATGGAAGGTCAGTTTTACTGCTTGAAGCCTTCTTTGGCCTTCGTGAATCTTAGGTCACTTACTACAGGCCTGGAGAGCAAAGCAGTGAGCATTTTAAAAAGTTGTCTTACTAAAGTATGTAGGAATCGGAAACACAAAGTTGGAGGTTTTGCCACCTTTTCATTAAAGATGGTAAAATGGGAAGGAAAGTTTGTTTTCCACATTCAAGTGAGAAGACTATGTGGATCACTTTGGAAGCTGTTAGAGACTCAGAGGACAACAACAAAACAAAATAGCAGAGGAGACCCTGCTTGACCAGGAAATGGACTCAGGTTGTCCCTGAAATGAAGAACAAATCTGCAGATATTAAAGCCGAAGCCAGGAAGAGGAGGAGTGGTTCATGGGTCAGAGCAAATGCTCACAGAAGATAATGGAAGTTTCCAACTGATAGCTGAGTGATCAAATTCTCCACCATATTTAATTTCTATTACTCAACAGATGAATGAAACTAAACTGAGCTTGCTGAGAGCTAGAGTGGTACAGTGGTAAGAGCACCACTTAGGGAACCAGGATGGGCTCAAGTCCTAACTTAGTCATTGTAAATGGACATGATGATAACACTCTCTTCAGAAGATTTGGGGGAGGATTGAGATAATTTATTCAAGTGGGATGTTCAAATATCATTGATTTGTCTTCAAGATGGAACCATCTTGAAATAAATCTGTTAATTTCTAACTACTCTATGAACCTTTTCAGTATTTATTCCAGAAAAATAAAACATGCATATATTATTGAAAGAAAAACCTTATGATATTATGTATCTTTCTGAACACATACACAAAAATGAAAAACTTAAAGAGTTATTTTTCTCTAAAGGGGAGAATTATGGTTGAATATTTAATTTTAATAAATTGGTTTTGGAAAAATTTAGTGTATAAAGCTATTTTCATAGTACTATTCTACTTGTTATCTAATTTCTTTACTGCAGATATGAAATGTCTTTGCTAATGCCAGACATTAATAAGCCGTTCCACAAAATTCTTTTATAGTGTCTACAGTCTGGTGCTGAGTGAGCATAACAAATACTGATAAATTATTAGGTTATGGAAAAAGTAAATGCTCTAATTTCAATTGAAAAAAATAGAGAAAATTCAGAATTAAAGAACATTATTACCTTACCCAGTTATAGAGTTGGGGCCAATTTTTAAAAAGCTAACACAAAAATTAAAACCCGAGTACCTAAATGAGCCCCCAAATCCATGCATCTATTTTTATGACATATTACATTACTTCATGCTGTTTTGGGGGTTTTTGTCTTTTTTATTATTATAAGCAATTCTTACTTAAAACATCCAACATATTGATATATAGGTAAGAAGAGAAGAAACTAATTTCTGTCAAATATGTTTAAATATCTTTGATATAATATTACTTAGAACATCTTCGGAAGTTTGGAAAAATGTGGCTTAGAGAAAGGCTGACTCTTCAACTGCTCCTCAGCTAAAGACTGAAGCAGAAGGATCATTGTGACATAGTAATGAAGGTGACTGGAGGATTTCACTGAAATGCAACATTAGATAGCAAAGTAATAACATAAATACAGAAAGTCAGAAGCTTGGAGCATAAAATAAGAAGTGATATATCAGATGAAAGAGCTTGACTGGTAGAGGCGCTTCCAGCACCTGCAGCCCACTGCAGAGGGGAGGAGGAAAGCACAGTAAATACAATTGGCTTGGGGGAATCTATAGAATAGAGAGCAAGACTGATGTTAACTGACCCAGAGACAGTGGGACAAACTGATGATTGAAAAGCGATCAGAACTACTCACTGAGTGAAGAATCATGGTAGGAACAATCTACAAGTAGCCATGCAAGAGTGAGCAGAGGTATTACCAGTCTAACCCAGCAGTTGCCTGTTATGGGGGTCGGAGTGTGCCTGGATCGGGGTGACTAAAAATAGCTGCAGAATGGATTGTGCCTAGTACAGTCCAGACTGGGGATATCAAAGGAAGAGAACTCCCTTTGTTGCTGGTGACTTGCTCCTTTTGTTGCTGAGAAGAGACCAGACGCTGGTCAGAAAGTCACATCAGCACTCCAGCTTTTATCTTGGGTAACTGACTTATGCGGAGGTGAAATATGTAAGACCTATGGAGTGCTAGATCCCTCACTCTCAAAGTGGAATTTTCAGGAGGTCCCTTAGCCTCAGGCATCCAGCAGAAATCAGCATTTTTCAAGCAAAAAGGGGTGTGGATCTAATCTCAAATACCTTCTGAAAAAGTTCCAAAGAATAGCCAGAACTAAGCCACAGCTGCTGAAACTGTCCATTTAGCACTCTGTGTCAGACCTATTCTGGGAGTATGTTAATTGTCAACACTCCCCAGTTCATCCCATCCTATATTCTGAGATGGGCAGCTGAGAGCTGCTAAAACCAGCTTTGGCTCCAGACCACAATGGCTGGCAGTTCAGTGAGAACCACAAAGAAGCAAGTTTTAACAACCTTCAGTCCTTCATCCAAAAGTTACAGAACCAACAAAGAAATACCAAGAATGGCACATTAGCATAAGCAAGGAATATCTACCCTTGCTAACAGTTCTGACCACTCAGCAGAAAAAAAAAAAAAATCCCTCTTTTTCTCCTTAAGAATATCTTTTCCTAACCTTCCCTTACATTTTTACTTTAATATTTTTAATTTAATTAAATTTTTAATTAAATTTTTAATTTTTTTTACATATTTTCCACCAATTCCATGTGTGTGAGGTTCTGGTATGTGCATAGTTCTCACTGTGCTGATAGGTTTGAGGGAACAAAATATATACATGTGTGTATGTATATATATATATATATATATATATATATATATATTTGTTTTTTCAGAACTTTATTTTTGTTCTTACTTCTTCACTTTCTTTTCCTTCTAATAGCCAATTTCTTTTGTTCTCTCTTCTTTCTTTAATTTACTACTTTTAGTTATTGTTACTCCTCCTTCTTTAAACCATTACCTGCTGCATCTTTCCTGATTCTCCCTCTGTTCACTTTTAAATATTTCAAACATTCTCTTGCTTTTCTACCTTATTTTTTCTTCAGTTAAGGAACTCTAACTTCACTATCCAATAGAAGTATTTAGTTTATTTAATTTCTACCCCATTTGTGCTATTATGGTTATTAATGCAGTAGACAATGTAGTTGACACACACTGTTTTATGTCTGATGTATGACTTTTTATTATTGATTCTGATGTTAAATGCTGTCCCATCATTACTCTTTGAGTAACAATTAGTGTTATAGATATCATAGTAGTCACCGGAAATGTATTTTAAGGATATATTTGGTTACTATATTCCTTGCTCCCCTTTCTCTAAGAGGGGATGGAAAGTGGATAACTACAAGTTCTTAGTTTAAATATGATGTTGAGCTGCACTTATAACTCAGCCAAATAACAACAAATCTTACTTAACTCATGAACTAGCCCCACTAGAGCATCAATAATACTTCACTACATAGAATACTGAAGACAAAAATCCCAAGTCAATGGCTAGGTCCCAAGTTGGATCAGCTAGAGAAGAAACTCAGGTTCCATTCCTGGATATCAACTCAGACATAAAAAAAAAAAAAAAAAAAAAAAAAAAAAAAAAAAAAAAAAAACAGAAAATGTCCCTAGAACCAAAATATAACTATACATTAAAGAACATACACATAAAAGAAGATGAAAAATACATCTCAACAGATGTGCAATTGCAATGCCTCTGAATATTGGATGAAACAGGCAAACAACTCTCATCCCAAAATTTACAGTTCCCCAATAAAAGAAACTACAGATATAGAAATTAATAAAATTCCAGAGAAAGGCTATAAAAGGCTGATAATTAACATTTCAATGATCTAAGAGAAGATCTAAGAAAAAAATACAAAGAGTGAGTATAGAAAGCAAAAGATCATTTCAGTAAAGAAATACATACAGGAGTTATTTAGATTTACACATAGACACAAAAAAAAAAAAAAAAAAAAAAAAAACTGAAAAACCTCTCCAAGAAACAGATACCTAACAGAAAATAAGGAAAGGGTATTAAAGTTGCAAAAGTTAAGCATCAGGTCACATTTTAGAAGTAAACCAATTAGACTCAGTCCAGACATCTCAAATCAGATTTTAAAATTAAGGACAGCTTCAAATGAGATATCCCAAGTTCTAAAGAAAAGAAATTGCCAGTCAAGATTGACATAGCCAGCAAAGTTTTCTTTCCAGAATCAGAAAAATGAAAACTTTGCTTGCTAACAAAAAAAATAAAGAATTTATGGCTACTATGTCAGATCCACACATAGAAGAACTGGAAAACAAACCCTACAGCTTCCAAATGAATAAAGTCTCCATAAAAGCAATTAATTAAATGAAAATTAAGAACAAATTAAATATAGTGAACAAACCAAAATGGCAACAAATATTTACATATAATAACATTGAAAATAAAAGTCTCAACTACCTAATTAAAAAACAGAATGTCACAAAAACAAGATTAAACCATATACTTCTTTCAAGATACTCATTTTATAAGCAAAGTCACCCACAAGTAAAATAAAAAGATGAAAAAAATAATCCATGCAAATGGAGTCTGAAAACAAGTGGGGTTGGCTATTATCATATCTGACAAAGTAGATTTCAAGCAAAAATTAATCACAAGAGACAAAGAAAGTCACTACAAAAACATGTAACAAGAGGAAATGTTGGAGCACCTAATTACATTAAAAATACTTCTTAGTATTAAATTCCAGATGGACCCTAATACAATAATACTTCATGACATTGTCCTAACTCTTTGACCAACTATGGAGTCATTCAAACATAAAATTAATAAAAATATTTCTAACTTAATACCACAAATCAAATGTATCTAACAGGTTCCTACAGAATAATTCACTTAAAAGTAGCTTAATGCATTTTCTTCTCAGCATCTCAGGGACCATTTTCCAAAGTAGAACCTGTTCTAGATCACAGTGGAGATCTCAGCAAATACAAAGAAAATTGATAGAATCTTGTGCATCTTATCAGATACCAATGCAATGAAATTAGAAATCAAGAACAGGGAAAATTATAGAAACCACATACACACATGGAGATTCAAAAATACTCTTTTAAATTGAATGCATGAGAGAAGAAATCAACAAATTCTTAGAATCAAATGAGAACAGAAATGCAAAATATCAAATTCTCTGGAAATGTATGAAGGCAGTGCTAAGAGAAAAGTTACAGCATCGAACACCTAGATTTAAAAAAATAAATCCCAAATAAAACACCAGCACTAAACCTCAAGGTCCTAGAGAGGGAATAACAAACTAATTCACAAATCAATAGAAGGCAAGAAATAATCAAGAACAGAGTCAAATAAGATTGAGAAAAAATACCAAGAATAAGTACAACAAACAATTGGTTCTTGAAAAAGTTAAATGAGTTTGATAAACTCTTAGTAACAGTAACCAGAGTGAAGAAAGAGAACACTCAAATCAACAAAATTAGAGAGGAAATATCACCCAAGACATTTACGAAATCTGTAGAATCATTAGAAGCTATTTTCAATAATATGAAAAATCTAAAAAACTTTCATAAACTTCTGTCCAAATTGAACCAGGAAGATATAATAAACCAAAACAGATCAATATCAGTGAGGTTTCAGCAGCAACTAAAAGCCTTCTAACAAAGAAAACCCAGAACCAGATGGATTCTTAGCTGAGTTCTACCAGACGTTTAAAGAAAAGACTAACATGGTCTTTCTTAAATTATTCCATGAAATAAGAAGGGAGGAGAACACTCCCAAATACATTTTATGATGCCTATAACCCAGACAACAAAATCAGGCAAAGACACATCAAAGAGAGAAAACTACGAACCAATATTCCTGATGAATATATATGAAAAACCCTTATTAAAATATTAGCAAACCATATTCAAAAACACATAAGACAGTACACCATAATCAAGTGGACTTCATCCCAGGGATGCAAGACTAGTTCAATGCAAGCAAATCAATAAATGTAATTCACCACATAAATAGAATTATAGACATATTATATGATCTTCTTAACAGATGTAGAGAAGACCTTTGACAAAAATCCAACAATCAGTCATGTTAAAAATACTGGAAGAATGAGGGATAGAAAGAACTTACTGCAATATTATAGGACTATACATGATGATCCCAAAGACAATATCATAGTTAATGGGGAAAAACAGAAAGCATTTTCTCTAAAATCAGAAAAACAAAAGCACAAAAAACAAGGTTGCTCACTCTTATCACTTCTATTCAATATAATTCTTGAAACTCTGGCCAGAGTAATGAAACAAGAGAAGAAAATTAAAGAATGCAAATAGGAAAAAACATAATTCTGTACCTAAAAGATCCCCCAAAATCACCAGATGACTTCTAGAGCTGATAAATGAATTCAGCAAAGTTGCAGGACATAAGATCAATATTTGTAACTCAATAGTTTTCTTGTACTCCAATAGTGAATCTGCTTGGAAAGAAATCAGAAAAACTATTTCATTCACAGTAATCTAAAAACATAACAAAATAAGACACTTGGAAATATATCTAACTAAGAAAGTAAAAATCCTCTCCAATTAAAGCCATAAAACACTGAAGAAAAAAAATAAAGATTTAGAAGGTGGAAATACCTCTTATGTTCTTGGATAGGCAGAATTAATATTATCAAAATGAACATATTACCAAATGTGTTACATAGATTTAATGGAATCCCCATCAAAATATCAGTGACATCATTCACAGAACTAGAACAAAACTCCTAAAATTCTTTTGGAAGTATAAAAGACCCAGAACAGCCAAAGCAATTCTGAACAAGAAGAATTATGATGAAGCATCATAATACCTGATGCCAAAGTATGCTACAGAACTATACTAGCAAAAATATTATGGTATCGGCTTCAAAATGGACATGAAGAACCATGGAATAGAACAGAAGTCACAGAGAAACCCACATAATTACAACCATCTGGCACTCGACAAAGGTACCAAAATATATTTCATAAAAACATAACATCAATGATATTTCTAAGTCATCAAAAATGTGGCCGGGACTTCCTGCTAAATGTTCCAGTTGCTGTATGTTCCATACCTGGATGACTTTGTCTTTTTCTCCATCCCAGAAATACCATGGAACTTACATTTTCTTAACTTATATAACTAATACATATTTCTGAATAAATGAAAGTCATATTTCCAATCTGAAAGTTTCTTCAATGCTTTTACAAATTGATTCAATATCAATTAACAAGTGCTCCTGCGTAGAAGGTATGGTTCGGGTCACTGTCTTTTCAGAACATAAGACAGTATAGGCAGTTTTCTTTTTTCTCAGAAGGTAAGTATGTGAGGCTTTATGAGCTACATATGGTCTCTGTTAATTATTCCCTTTTCTTATTTTCCTCTCCTCTACCCTTTGCCACCATTTATGCATTTTGAAAACATTTGTAACTTATAGACTTTTGCTGAAATTCCCCCAATGAGTGGTAGTTTGCTGACCCCTATTCTAGAGCAAGGAGAACATATAATAAACACACACTCACGATCGTTAGAAATAAATTCTAAGATGAGGAAATTAATTTGTGTCCAAAGTTTGATAGAAAGGTTATGGAAATGGCTTTATTTGGAGTCGATGTCATTACGCCTTGCATGTAGTGAGTGAAATAACGAAGCCAGGTAGAGATCCCTGAGATCAACCTAGCCAGAGACATGGGGGACACGACAGCTGAATTCGAATAGGTTGAATAAAGACAGAAAGTGACACAGCAGAAACCATGGTGTGACTCTATTGAGAAAACTTGCAACAAACAAAAAGTGGTTAAATCACAGGAATCTGCAAGGAAATGCTTCTTTTTAAGAAGGAAAATATTACAACAAGTATTATACTCCTAATCCATTAGAAAGGTAGAGATTACTGAGAAACAAGAGAGGGAAAACCATGGGAAAAGTCGCGACCTCGTGGGAGGTGAGGGTATTATCCCTGTCTCTCTTTGATTCTCACATCTGCCCTTCTACTGCCATCTTTATTTGGTTAAACAGTTGGGACTTTGTGTAGTCTCTATGGCTCTGTTTTATCTTCAAGCGGAAGGATATATTTTTCTTAACATTACACCCTCTGCAACAAAACTGAATGTAATATTTTTTAGGTATTAGTTACTATTTTTTAATTATGATTCTCATTTGAACTATTTGGATTTGAGCTATGGCATTTTATGTTTTTGCACCTTTTAATTCTCTTAGTTAGAGACTTTATGAGGGATAATCATTATCCAATATGTGGAAAGAACTGAACTATGATTGTTTTCCATTTATGCTTCCCCTGTGTATTACGATTTACCATCTTGGTGTCAGTCATAATTACTTAAAATTAAATATATAACAAATATTTGCCCATGAATATGTTTCACAATTACAATATTTTCTAACTAGATTAGGACAGTAATGGTTAAATTTTATACAGGTGTTCTCTTTTAAGTCAAGAAGAATATGTGAGATTCAAAGTATGAAGCCAGTTTTCAGTGTTCAAATACATGCAGTAATTGATTGTTCTATTAAGTACAGAGAGTTCAAATGCCTAGAATGAGTGTTTAATTATGAGTC
This sequence comes from Sciurus carolinensis, assembly GCF_902686445.1. NCBI lineage: Eukaryota > Metazoa > Chordata > Mammalia > Rodentia > Sciuridae > Sciurus > Sciurus carolinensis. The sequence continues at coordinate 98,733,367 of NC_062224.1, forward strand.
AAAAATAATTTAGTAGTGCCTGAGTATAGAGTTTAATAATGGCACACCAATTTGCATTTAAATATTGGCAAGCTTGTTGCCTTATGAGAAAGTCTATTCAGCTATAAAATAAATGTTTGAAAAAACATGCCTGGTTGATTAATAACTGGGAACACTTCCAATCCTATAAAGATAAACTGTTGACACTACCACATATGGATTTATGTGAGTTATTTTGCCAATGTAATTAACATATCAAAATATATAACTCAGAGAAAAATCACAAATATATCTGAAATATTTAATAAAAAATGGGAAAAATTCCCACATAAAATAATGTACACTGGTAAAATCTTATTATCACAATAAATTAAAACCTAAATGCTTGTCATTCAAAATATTATTTAAAAAATTTTCTGTTAAACATTATTTATCTGTGACATAGCAAAGGAGAAGACGTTGCACTTTACCCTTCAATTTTTCCTAGAAACACAAAGAACTAAAGTGCTTTGTTTAAAACTAGCAAAGTGTATAAACTAATTTAATGCACTAATGCTTATAATTGATGTTTTCTACCCATTTCAGATCATCTATAACTACAATACACCTGTAATTTTCTTGAGGCTAGCTATAATCCATACCAATGAAAAATCACATTTATGTCAACAGAAGGAAAGACTGATTTGTACAATCTAATGTCTTTCCCTGTTTTGAATGCAGATTCATAACAATACTTATGGTATTATGAGTTTTACTGGGAAGATCTAACAGTAAGAAAGTAGAGCACCACACAGTTAAAATCAAATCTCGATATATGAGAAACAAAATCTACCAATGTAGACTGTATGCAACTTAAAACTGTACAAAGACTGTAGCCTTTATTTTTTAAGTGAGAACTCTAATTCCAATTTGAGAACCATACAATAAGTTTTTTGTTTTTTTTTTTAATTTTTGTTTTTGTTTTTGTTTTTGTTTTGTTTTTGGTTTTGGGGAGTTACCAGGGATTGAACTCAGGGGCTCTCAACCACTGAGTCACATCTCCAGCCTTTCTATATTTTATTTAGAGACCAGGTCTCACTGAGTTGCTTAGTTCCTCACTGTTGCTGAGGCTGACTTTGAACACTCAGTCCTCCTGCCTCAGTCTCCTGAGCCACCGGGATTACATGAAAACCATACTATCAGTTTTACTTTGGCTTCTTAGTTCTATCACAAAAACTTAGTATACTTTCCTTGTATCCTATTGAAACAGTAAGAAGGGAAGAAATATTAACTAGAGCTACATTTGGAGATAAAATGAATCATTTCAAATGTATTATCTTTATTTTTAAATAAATAGTACTTTCCTATATTTTTAAAATAAGTTGTTTACCTGTCTTTGGTTGATTCACTGACATGCATCTGCTCAATGCCTCTATGACATGTAATTGTCAATAATCGGTACCTGCTGTGGATGGGTGGCATCATCCCTGCGGTATTTCAGTTTGAGTAAGGTGATAAAGTGACTGTCTCTCAGCTCAGTATTGATTATACATCTATTCTTTACACCAGGAACAAATCACAACTCTACCTGGCAATATCTCTATCATTTTCACTCTGGGTAGTAGAAATACAATGATTTTATTCTGAATAAAATAGTTCCTCTTCAAATTTTGTCTGGAAGAATGGTCTTTGATCCAAGGGAAGCCACAAAATCATTTTGCTTTGATTTTCAGTTTTTAATGATTTTGTTTTGCTGTTTATCAAGTTCCTCCTGAGTGCAGACCTCTTATCTAGATTGAGAGGAATTAAAGAGATATGAAGCAAGGAGATGTGTCCCTCGCCTTCATCACCTAACTCTTGCATGTGCCCATTGTGAACTTGGGGTCAACTAATCCATGAGCTCTCAGGTATCACCCTCCCCTTCAGGTGTCTGCCTACCTTGAGAATAAAATTTCTTTCCAGTGCTTTTCTTATCAGATAATCCCTGTCAGAAAACAAAAATTAATCTATCTAATTATATGTAATTACCAAGAAATAAACAAAATTTATTTTCCAGATCAATACCATGTTGGTGCTGGCATTCAGACTGATATTAACCACCATGACCTGCCAGAGTCTATTAAACCAGATTTTCAAAATTCTCTTTGTCATCACCAACACAGTTATCTCACTGTGAAATCCTAAATCATACTCGAGTGTTTCCATTGGGTGTGTGCCAAGCCCAGAAGCATCACCAGAAGGTTAAATGGTGAATGAAGTTTTATTACTTGTACAGTGGAGAGGAAATACAGGATAACTCCCAATGCAGTGTGTCCCCAAACACAGAAAGCAAGGAACTTTTACTGGGGAAACTTATACATGTTCATGTTGGAAGGATCATCACAAATAGAGGTGAACACATTCCTGAGCTTACTCAGTTCAAATCATGCTTTTTCATACATCCAGTTTTCAAAATGGTGGATGGAAGTTGGGCGTGGTGATGCATGTGTGTAATCCCAGAGACTTGGGAGGCTGAGGCAGGAGGATCTCAAATTGGAGGCCAGTCTCAGCAACTTATTGGAACCCTGTTTCAAAATAAAGAAAACTAAAAATGACGGAGGGTGTAATTCATTGGTCAAATGCCCCTGGGTTTAATCCCCACTAACCGTGACCCCCCCCAAATATGGTGGCTAGGTACACCCCCGGTGTAGAGAATGTACCTTTATAATGAGACTATAATCAGCAAATCTTACTATAGATAACTTATAAGAGTGAATTAGCATAATTCAGTGCTTTTTGTGTGGCTCCTGTGGCTTTCTCAAGAAGGCCTCATCTGAAACAAAGACAAACAAATAAAAGCTCAAAGGATATGATCAGTCATTTAAAGGGGGTAGCAACTTTTAACCATCTGAAAGCAAAGCTAACAAAAGTTTTTCTAAATATTTTATTTTATGCCATAATGTAAATGTAGAGAAAAATCTTAGTCACCTTTCATTTCTCATTTTGCTTTTAAATTCTGCAAATATGAATATATAAAAGATTCACATTTAATATAGAATAGCTCATCTCCATCAAGCAGATTATTTAGAAATCTTGCTCCAGTTGAACCAGATTAAACAACAATGACAATAACAAAACACTGATAAAGAATTTGTTTATTTCAAAGAATCAGGAAAGTAAATAATCATTAGAAATAGCTGTCAAGGGCTTTAACTTCAGGATAAATGTAATGAATACTCATCCATTCATTCATGTAATAACTATTAACTGCATTCAACTTAGAATGGGTCAAATTAAAACTAAGGGTGCAGCTTCAGATTTCTGTTCTTTGACAAACAGCACTTAAAAACAAAGAAATCAGAAACTGTCATGAGTGGTTGATTACATGAGGAAAGCACAATTTGAGGTATGCTATAAGTGGGAAATAAAAAATGTTTAATTGTCAACATAGAAATGCAGAATTGCTATTAACACATTTTTTATATTTTATACTGATGAACTTTAATTTTGAGATTAATTAAAATTCATTCATACTCAAGATTATGAGCTTTTAAAGAGTAAGAATTTTAAGAATAGAAGACTTTGATGGTTCATGTTACCAAATTACCTTTGACTTATTGGTGACTTTTGCTTTATCTTTAAAACCCTTGAACCTATGCTTTTTATCTCTAATTTTTGGGACAACTTGAAAAAGTCTCTCCCTTTTTTTGGTAAAAATGCATTTTTAATTATAATCAATCTTTTGAAAATGTAAAAAAAAATTCTAAAGAAGAATACTAAATTGTTAATAATATCTCTCAAAGATCATTTTAAATCCTATGAGTATTTTTAATGATAAACTACTATTTATATAATTGTGTGATATATCATGCTACTCTGAAATGCTCTGTAGAAGAGTCAATATAAATGAATAAACACATTTTAAAGGACTAAATTCCTTGTGTCTGGATGTGTATAATTATTTTAAATGTTATATAATCTGAAATATACTTGTAGAATATGTTGTATATCAGAAAGAAAAAAAAAAAATCTCCAGAGAAGAATTCAGCAAGTCCAGAAAGATTTTAGCGGATAGGAGGAAATAATTGAGTGCTTGACCTCTAACTTTATAGGTCAAAACCTGAAAAGGCAACACCTGAAAATAAACTGATACAAATTGTGGGGTTTTTGTTGGGAGTAAGATTGGTGGTTTCATAAAACAAATTGAATATGTGACCTGGATTTCAGAGGGACAAAGAACAAAGGAAGAGTTAGTTAAGAGCTAGAAACCAGTTTACACTATGGAATTTTGAAATAGTAGATGGATACATTCACGGTCACCTCTGAACACAACCCCAAAGCTCAGGAAGGAGGTGAAGTCAGGAAACAAATTAAGTTCCAGTTTTCTAGTTATGTGGAATGGATATTTGGGGCATTTAGGTCTTTTGGAGCTAAAACCAAATAAAAAGTTTAGTCCCATGAACTGGCAGACTATAACATGGTCTATAAAATGTATTAACTCACAGTAATGAGTGTTCATTTTACTTTTATCTCATTTCGAAAACTTAATTACTGCATGATAAATAGGAGTGCTATGTAGAAAAGGTGAAGTTCAAAAGACATTTTCTATTTCAAATGGATTCATATGTCCTAAGTTACTTTTAAAAATTAATTCTTATAGTTTGCATATTAAAATTTTGTCAAAAGAATGTATTTGTAAAACCAAATATATTGTCAATTAAAGGAAGTTTTACGTTATTGGTTGTAATTAGTAATGCAATTTTTCATCTACAATATGGGCATAAATATTGACAATGAATTAAATCCTCAAAAGGCTATAGTGATTCTAGGTATGTGTGTGTGATTTAAAATGTAAAAGATGTTTGTTTGTTTGTTTTTGGCACTAGGGATTGAAACCAGAGTTGTTTTAACACTGAGTTACAATTCCAAGTTTTTTTCAACTTTTGAGACAGGGTCTCCCTAAATTACTGAGGGTCTCGCTAAACTGCCGAGGTGCCCTGGAACTTACAGTCTTCCTGTCTCAGCCTCCAAAGTTACTGGTATTGCAAGTATGTGCCCTTACTCCCAGTCCAAGACATATATTTATGATGTTATATTTTAAAAAAGTATTCTGAGGTAATAGGTAACATTAAAGGAAACTTAGAATTAAAGTCAACTATAAGCTGGACAAAAATCACAGCAAACATAATACACATTTTAGTCATATAGCAATGCTTAGAAATATAACTTTATACATAATTTCAAATTTTATATTTTAAATCATATATTCAGTTTCTGTTGCTAATATATTTAAAATATTTGGAACTACTTTGATGACTATTACAGCAGACAATGTTTTACTAGTTGCTTTAATCTAGATTTCCAAATTAATGTGAACAAAATGATACTCTAGCAAACTGTCCATTTCTTTTTTTTTTTTTTCAAGTAACTTCTAATTTTATTAAAGTTCTGCATATACTTGTTTATAAACTTAAAATATTACATAATGCTTTGTCAGAAAGTTGTTACCAACATTTGTCTGTCTGTCCCCCAAGTGGTTCCCCAAATTATACCATTCTCCAACTACTTTTACATATTTTCCTAGCACATCTTTAAAAAATTACATAGTTTTTAAATAGCAGGACCATTTGTTACTTTATTAACTTATTTTGCTAACTACTAATTTTCTATAAATGGTAGTTGAAAATTCTGCACCCAGTCCATATCCACATTCCCTTCTTTTATCCTTTCAAAGTAGAGAGCTCTGAATTTATTAGTAAATAATATAAGCTATTTTCAATATGACAACTGTAAATGTATTTCACTTCCAAAGATGTAGTTTACCATGACTTCTTTTCCCATTGCTACCCTCCATCACACCCTCTAAGTGCATCCACCTGTCAGTCTAGCAGAATCCTATTTTTCCTCCTTTAAATATTTTTTTTTTTAAATTTTTATTTATTTTTTTTTTTATTTTATTTTTTATTGTGAACAAATGGGATACATGTTCTTTCACTGTTTGTACATAGAGTAAAGGCATACCATTTGTGTAATCATACGTTTACATAGGGTGATGTTGGTTGATTCATTCTGTTATTTTTTTCCCCTTCCCCCCACCCCTCCCATCCCTCTTTTCCCTCTATACAGTCCTTCCTTCCCCCATTCTTGCCCCCCTCCCTAACCCTCACTCTAACCCTAAAACTAACCCCTCCCACACCCCATTATGTATCATCATCCACTTATCAGCGAGATCATTCTTCCTTTGGTTTTTTGAGATTGGCTTATCTCACTTAGCATGATATTCTCCAATTTCGTCCATTTGCTTGCAAATGCCATAATTTTATCATTCTTTATGGCTGAGTAATATTCCATTGTATATATATGCCACAGTTTCTTTATCCATTCATCAACTGAAGGGCATCTAGGTTGGTTCCACAATCTGGCTATGGTGAATTGAGCAGCAATGAACATTGATGTGGCTGTATCTCTGTAGTATGCTGATTTTAAGTCCTTTGGGTATAGGCCAAGGAGTGGGATAGCTGGGTCAAATGGTAGTTCCATTCCAAGTTTTTAAGGAATCTCCATACTGCCTTCCAGAGTGGTTGCACTAATTTGCAACCCCACCAGCAATGTATGAGTGTACCTTTTTCCCCACATCCTCGCCAACACCTGTTGTTGCTTGTGTTCTTGATAATCGCCATTCTGATTGGGGTGAGATGGAATCTTAGGGTGGTTTTGATTTGCATTTCTTTTATTACTAGAGATGTTGAACATTTTTCCATATGTTTGTTGATTGTTTGTAGGTCTTCTTCTGTGAAGTGTCTGTTCATTTCCTTAGACCATTTGTCGATTGGATTATTTGTAGTCTTGGTGTTGAGTTTTTTGAGTTCTTTATAGATTCTGGAGATTAGTGCTCTATCTGAAGTATGATTGGCAAAGATTTTCTCCCACTCTGTAGGCTCTTTCTTCACATTGCTGATAGTTTCCTTTGCTGAGAGAAAGCTTTTTAGTTTGAATCTATCCCAGTTGTTGATTCTTACTTTTATTTCTTGTGCTATGGGAGTCCTGTTGAGAAAGTCTGGTCCTAAGCCGACATGTTGAAGATCTGGACCTACATTTTCTTCTATAAGATGCAGGGTCTCTGGTCTGATTCCGAGGTCCTTAATCCATTTTGAGTTTAGTTTTGTGCACGGTGAGAGATATGGGTTTATTTTCATTTTGTTGCATATGGATTTCCAATTTTCCCAGCACCATTTAAAACTGTCCATTTCTGAAGAAAAATTTGCTAAATCTTTTTGGTCTTTCACTTTGTATGAAGTACTATGAATTAGGCTGACATGATAATATAGAACCTGTGTGACTTCAGTAACAACTAAAAAATGTGTATCTCAGTCCACTGCTCAGTAAGAACAAAAATACTATTTTAGAACCAAAAATATTCTCCTTAATTTTAAATTTTGCATCATCTTTCCCCAGGTTGGTAGGAAACAAATACTTCTCATTTGTGAGGTAGAGGCCATTAAGAGAAAAAGAGATATAAAAAGATACAGAGATAAAGGGACAGAAACAAAGTTTTAGCAAGCATAATATTGGCTATGAGTTCATTATTATTATTTTAAAAAAATCATTATGACCAACTACACAGTTAAAGCAACCTTCAGTAGAGTCATGGACTGCTCTAAAAATTATGGTATGAAAAATGGTGGACTGAGACAGACATCATGACCCTATGTACATGTATGATTATACAAATGGTATGAATCTACATCGTGCACAACCATAGAAACAAAATGATGCACCCCATTTGTGTACAATGAATCAAAATGTAGTCTGTAAAAATAAAAGAAAAAAATACAAAGGAAAAAAAAAACTATTCTAAAGATGTACAACTACTCAAAAACAATACTCTATTGTATTTCTTTAAGAGCTCATATAGTAGTGCAAAGTGATGGTTTTGTGATCAGATTTTCTCTGTACAATAATTCAAAGAATCTATAGCTCACAGGGTATTATCAGCATTTACTTGGTGGATGGGAAAAAAAGAGGTTTTTGAGGGAGAAAATCTGCTTTTCCAGAGTTTTTTCCCCTTGAATTTAGCATACATCACTTTTCATATTCCGTTTTTTAATACTTAATAAGGAATTCTCCTTAGTCCTATGGGAAGATGACAATGTAATCTATTTATGTGGTTCAAAAGATGCAAAGAATTATTAATATTCTTTATAATAATCATCCTTCTGGTTACCAAATATTTTTTGTAAACTCTCTCCCCATGGAATATACAAGCAGACACTCTCAAATGAGGTGAGAGTCATCGTATTCTTACTTCTCTCTTGTTGTCCAGAATATTTTCCTCACTGCTGTATCCCCAGTGTTTGGCACTGTCTTTGAAAAAATTATATGCTCAATAAATGTGTGTTAATGACTGTCAGTTAATCAATCAGTTTTTTAAATGGCATGTATTCAGCAGGGTTTATACAAGACACAGCCCATTCTAGTTGAATATGACTAAAACTTTGTCCAACTTTATCGAAGTATCTTTACGAATAAAACCAAATACTACTTACTTCAAAGTCTGAGTAGAGATTTGAGTTAGTAGCAATAATTGAAATCTTAACACATATTTTAATAGAGATATGCAAAGTCATTCTTTCTTGGGGAAAATAATTTACTAAGATACTGTAAGAATACCTGCACCTAATAACTACAAAGTGAAAATACTTTAAACAATAAACCTGGTTTTATATGAGAAAAGTTGGTGTACTTAAACAAGAACAATTCTTACTGTTCATTTAATGATGATCAAGTGCTATAATGAACAATAGGGTTAAGATCAATTTGGACAGAGCCTCTCCTTTTCTTCTTCCTCTTCCTCTCCTCTTCCTTCTCTTTTTTCTCCTCCTCCACTTTCTCCTCCTTCTCCTTCTTTCCTCCCTGTCAGCCTTTCAAGACTATTACAATAATTTATCAGAAGTGGATATACTTAGCAGCCCCAGCAGTGAGAGTAATATTTTTCATCAGACTAAGTGAAAACTAGTGTTCAAAGGAATAAAATTATTGAGAAATAAATGACTATAACTTTTTAAAAACAGCACATTGTGTTTAGAGAACTACAGGAAAAACTTCTAAAAATTGAACAATGTAAAGTAACCATTATATAATATAACTAATTAATAACTTTTCAATATGCCCTATATTATTTTCAGGTAGATGTGGCAATAAAAATGTTCACGAGAAAGCAGATACTTCATAACCAGACACTAAGTCTTCAATTTTAAAGCAATGTATTCTCCAAAGTTTATTAACTATTTTCAAAACTGAAAAAAATATGATTCTTTGAATAATGATTTTTATTACTGCAGAAAAATTATCTTTGATATTTCAAATATTAAGTTACCTAATATCACCTTTCCACTTACACAGAATTGTCATATTTGCTATAACTTCTTTTGAGTTAATTTCATCTACAGTTAGTTTTTCAACATTGCATTATATGACAAATATATTTTCAGGGAAATTTATACATTTTAAATAGTTTTCTGAGGTTTTCAGTATCTATTGGTTCTGCTCCAGCAATTGTTGGCACATTTTTAAGACTGTCATGGTAGACTTCATTAATATATATAACCAAATCACATCATTTATTGAAAGACCATGTAACCTGCACTCCCTGACGGATTGAAGAAAGCTGTATCATAAATTGTGCATATGGAGACTCTGTTACATAGCTTACTGGAATCATAGCTCTGCCATTTACTTCTCATGGCAGGATAAAAATAAAAGTCTCATAAAAACAAAATAAAGAAGACATTCTGTCATTCTTTCCTGAGAAAACATTTGTCAGGAAACTTTCAAAAATAATTGGGAAGAAAATGTGTTAGGTTCTGAAACCCACTGAGCCATTTTAGAATGCATCTGAGCGTATTAAAATATGGTATATTTTATGATCAACTTCTATATGAAATGATAGAGCCCTAATGTTCTCAAATTAGTTTTAAGGGAATTATTTTACCTAATTTTGGGTTTAAATATTGATTCTTTTAAAAAATAACCTTCAATTTGTCTCAGTGTTCAAGACTGTTAAATCTTTTTCACTAAGATTTACCCTGACAAATGTTACTTCAAGCCCTATGTTATCTTAGACAATGTAGAGTAGATTTTAGTTTTTAATTTCTATGCTAAATAATTTCATATTTTCCTCTGAGGATGCGATGCTAACATTCATAATTTTTCTTAAAAGGAACAATCCCATTTCAATTAAACAATAGCACTCATCAGTTTATCTTGTTTATATACTTGTTAATTTTTTTCAAGTCAATTGCAAATCATACCAGGCCAGAGACATGCCTTTTCATCTTTCCATCTCTTATAATATCTTGCATATTGCTCAATTTGTGTTTATTAAACGTAAATATGTGAATAAAATTGTTTTCACAAAGTTGTGTTTTGGAGATAAGATTAGTAACAACATTATCAACCATTCATACTACATTAGGAGTATAGAAGCTTATTAAATTCTAGCTACATTCTTCGGATCTGATATATTGAAATCACTTTTTGATGTGAGGTTTTATTAACAAGACGGTTAGTTTTGTTAAATGAAAAACCCTCTGAGATGAAAGATTTTTATTTGATGACTTCTAATTTTATATTTGTCTAATACTGGTCTGTGTTTATCGTTTCAAGGTGAGAGGGTCTAGGAGACCACATGGCTGCCAGTTCATGAGTTGTGTGCCTCCTTAATTCTGTTAACCTCTTATTCACTCAGTTTCCCTTCACCCATACTATCAGTCCTATGAGCTGTGAATCCTGTTCTTTACATCGACTTTATCAACTGCCTTCTACGAATATAAAAATGCCTTAATACTCAGAAAAAGCAATAGGATATACTATAAAAGGATGAATGAGTCAGGTCCTTCTCTGTTACATGTTTTCACATCATTTCCTCTCCCCAGTACTGGGCTGAAAAGATAATATTTTTAACCAAAAGCCATTTTCCTTCAAAATCAATTTATGATTCCAGACTAACTTAATTTGCCAAAATAAAAGTGTACTTCCTAGAATTACTTAAGTGGCACAATAAATAGCATGTAATAATCATTTAGTGAGTAGTCACTGAAAGAAAAAATAAATTTTTGAAAATATAACCACAGTCTGGAAATACTGTGATTAATCACCGAAACACAAGACTGGTAGTCAGCATTACGAGTGTGTGGTTCTACTCTTCAACTAACTGGTTTGCATTTTTAAGGAGAATATTTCTTTGCAACTATTTTCTCTTTTGTTGGCATTATCTTATTTTAAAAAATACTGTATAACATTGAGATCCACAATTATGGAAATTTAAAGAGTATTTAAAAAGAACTCTTTCATATGGTTCTGCCAGCCTAACTGTGTGAATTTTGCCTCTGTATCCAAAGTAGTCAATCCATGTCTCACGTCCCCCCTCAGAAAGACAATCATACAGGACATGCAAAATGGACGCACGTGAAGGACAGAGGTGGGAAAGCAGAGCTCACTTCTGCTCACATTGCACTAGCCAGAATTTGATCACTTAGCCATATCTACCTACCAAGAGTAAGGTGTAACTGTGCTCAGGTAAAAATTCCCTTGCCTAAAGGTCCATGTGTTAAAGTCTTGGTCCTCAAGGATGCCATATTTTGAGGTGACAGAATCTTTAAGAGGTCAAGCCAAGGGAAGGTCCTTAGGCTATTAGGAACATGTCCTACAGGAGATTATGGGTACCTGGTCTCTTCCTCTTCTCTCTTTTGTTTCCTGTCTCATGAGATCAACAGTTCTGACCATCAGATCCCTTCCATGGCCATCCAGTAACCCCCATAGAAGGTCAAAGCAATATGTACAACTGATAATGGACTAGAACCTCCAAAACCATAAGCTAGAATAAACCTTTCCTCTTAGTAAGTTAATTATCTCAGGTATTTTGTCATAAAAACAGAAAGCTAACTGAAACAAAGATTATCGATATTAAAAGAAGACAAACAGAAAAAATGTCAGTGGATATGTAGAAGTCTTTACAGTATTGTGCTTCTCACTTTGCATTAAGTTGACCACAATAATATTTTGCATAGAAATTCACTCCTATGATAAGTTAAATGATGAAGGGCATGGTTAAAAAGCCTCTTCTTTACTTGAGTATGACTGGTCACTTTTAGTATTTTAGTAAGGATGATATCCCTATAGATGTTTTAAATGCTTTCTTGAAATAAATCTTATCTAATAATGAAGGTGCTTGAGATTTTTTTCCCCTTGTGGAAGAGAAGTATGATTCCTGTAATATTAATTCTCATGTCCATACATAGAGTGCTGGAAATAGAACCCTGAATTTTGCATGTCCTCGAAAGCACTGAATTACACTCCTTGCTACAATGTTTGTTATTTTTTAATTATCAGGAATAGGTCAGCAAGCTAAGATACAATAATAAAATGTGGTGTAACCAAATCTCCTTACCCATTCACTCTTCAATGATATACTATTAATACATTTTTAGAAATTTGATAATTCAATATTTAATCAAAATTTGGTTACCTCTTCAGTTTCATATATATTATCAAACAAATATATGTCTGTACAACAATAAAGCATAGATTGTGTTGGAGTGACACAGTAGGCATTTTTCAAAGGCAAGTGTTAAAGACCCAACAGTAAGATTGAAGATCAGTAAATGTTTGACTAGTGGATGAAGGTTTAGTAAAAAAACAAATAAATAAAATAACATCAAACATCATCAAAAGGAGTCACATTAGCAGTACTATTCAGAGTTGAAATTCCATTGTTTTTCCTTATAAATAATGAACTGAGTGTGTTTCTATGAACAGAATGTATGGCAATTAGAGAATGCTAAAGAAAAAAATCTATTCTTCCCTATTATCTCAGGTATATCCATTCCTCTCCGGTTGGAATATCTGACCAATATAACTCCATGCTGGATAATTTCCTTCAATATCAATGTCTTGTTGCTTTTCACAGAAACAACTGTTGTTTTTATTTCCCTTTCCAACAAACCACTTCAAATTTGGAAAACATATTAGCATGATCTACCCATGTAAACTTGACACTTCATGTTTTTCTCTATCATTGTGTTGCATGTAGAATAGAGTCCAAGATCCTTTACAGGAGATAAGTACTCCCCTCTCATCTCACAGTTGTTTCCCTTTAAGACTTTCTTTCTAAAGCTGTCCTGACTCATGCATTGTCTCACAACTCTTCTCTCCTGGGATAATCTCTTTAAAGTATTCACCTTCTTTCCTCTACCTTTCCCCCTCGGCACTAAAGATTACACGTTACTTAGAAAACTCCTCTTCAGTTCAGGTTACTCAACCAATTTTTATCACTTTTTGCTCCTCAAAGCCAATGAAATATTAAACATAAAGTATTATGGTTTGGATGTGAGGTGTTCCCCAGAAACTCATATGTGAGACAATACAAGAAGGTTCAGAGAAGAAATGATTGGATTGTGAGAGTCTTATAAGGATCAGTGGATTAATTCCTGCTAAGATTAACTGAGTGATAACTGGAAGTGGGAGGGGTATGGCTGGAGGAGGTAGGGCATTGGGGATGTGGCAATAGGCACATATTTGTATCTGGGAGTGGAGTCTGTCTCTCTGTTTCTTAATCACCATGTGAACTGCTTCTTCTGCCATACTTTTCTGCCATGATGTCCTGCCTCACTTTGAGCCCCAAGGAATGGAGCCAGCCTCTTATGGACAGAGACCTCTAAACCATGAGCTCCTAAATAAACCTTTCCTCCTAAAATTGTTCTGGTCAGATCCCTGTCGTCACAGCAATGAAAAAACTAACTAAAACACAAAGTAAATAATTGTGAAATGCTGAGTAAATACTTGGAGTGTTGGAGCAGTTTCGATCCTGGAGAGTTTAAGGATGGTCTCCATGACTATTTCACAACCACGATTAAAAGGGCAAATCAAATCTTAAAATGGCAGCTTCTCTTAGTGGTTACTGTCTTTTATGTAGAATTGAGGTATTTTTTTAATATGTAAAAAATATTTATTCAAATTTAAAAAAATTTATTCAAATTATTTTCTGTGTGCTAGGCACATTTATCCTTCTCTGTTCTTCTCCTTTCTGGAGTTAATATTCACTAGCAACTGTGATGGGCTGACAGATCTGGTTCCGTGAGAATGTTATAGGCCAGACAGACTCCATTTTGCTCCATGTTATGTAGGAAATAAGCTTCTCCCATGGGAACACCCCGCCTCTGTACCCATCATTGGTTGCTTAGTGGGACATGTTTAGCAATATAAAATGATAATTCTTATGTAATGAAAAATTGCTCTCTTTTGATTCCTTTTGCTCCTAAACAATGCATTATGTGAACAGAGACTGTGTGGATGTTAGTAACCATTCTTTAGTTTGTACCTCGGTAAGGGTCATTTTGACCCACTTCTCCCTCTGTGGATGATCTCATGATGTTAGTTTGTAATTTCGAATCATAGCAACAGACACTTATGATTGGATGTGGTTTTTGGTATAAGAACCCCTACAACCCTATGATCGGGACTGCTCTCCCAATAGCCATTTTTGGGGACATTGGGTGAGATAGTCAGCCGGCCGGCTTAATAAACACTTTCGAATTTGGACTTCTCAGTGGTGATCGGTCTGTTCTTAGGTTGCTCCCCATAACACAGCAAACACATCATTATGCACAGCTACAATGCACCACAAAAAATGTAGAAAGAGAAAAACGAAATAATATTCAATAAGTGGTTGGCTCTATTCCTGCTTCTGGTTAAGTCACTTAAATCTCCTGTGGTAGAACATGAACTGAAATCTGAGAGAACATACATAAAAAGGAAATGTAGAGATTGAAGATTGTACCCTGCCTAAACTGATGCACAGAAACTGAATCCCCCAGTTGCTCAGATGCAGCTGGAGCCCAGGGGAGGTGTGAGGTGGTAGGAGTGGAGACCTTAGCTGTTAGAGAGACAAGAGAGAGATCTGTCCTCTTTCCTTCTCTGTGAAGTCACAGGAAAAAAACCTGTTACCTGTGAACCAGAAAACATCCCCTTACTAGACCCATACCTACTGGTCTCTAAAACTATGTAAGTATCAGATGCATTAACAAGAGAACTCAGAAAAATCAGGCAGATTTTTTTCCTCCTTTGGTTAGAGACCACAGATTGTGAACATATTTTTAGACTGTTTTAATAGTAATATAGACATGTAATGATTTTTAAGAACAGGAAAGGGAAATAAAAGTATAAAAGAAAAAGGTGGAAAAAACTAATCT
Source organism: Sciurus carolinensis (assembly GCF_902686445.1). NCBI lineage: Eukaryota > Metazoa > Chordata > Mammalia > Rodentia > Sciuridae > Sciurus > Sciurus carolinensis. The sequence continues at coordinate 98,748,552 of NC_062224.1, forward strand.
TTATTACTGTTATGTGTGTGATGCTCGAAATCAAACCTAGCACTTTACACATTCCAGGCAAGCTCTTTGCCACTGAACCACATCCCCAGCTCAAAAACCCTATTTAGAAAAAAAAAAAAAAGTGTCTTTGATTTATGTTCTATATGATCACCTAAAGAATAGCAATCTTTATGACATGGAAATCATTGGAAAGTTTTAAACATGAAAATTTTTTTTGAGTAGGTAGAGTAAATTTTAACATATAAAAATGTTTCAGGCAAAATTCTTTTTTGTTCCACTGAAGTTACACAAAAATATATTATGAATATTAGATTAAAATAAATGTGATTGCTAAAGTATTAAATTATTTTTGTTTTTTAATTTTCCTTGTGAAAAATTTCACTACACTTTTCGTAGACATACCTGAGATACTGCGTAAACTAATTTGGTAACCACAAATGTTCAGTACTAATTTTTGTTACCTGATTGATATTCTTTTCTACTAAAAGCATGCAGTTTGTGAGCTATTGATATTATAGACATCCTTTAATGTAAAATTTGAAAACTCTGCATGCGAAGATATTGCAAGTCTATGGAGAAACATAAAATAATGGATTTTGCTGCCTCATCTCATCGAAAACATTTATTACAAAGCAAGTTCAAATGCAGTTAAATCTCAACGGTTGCAAAGAATGAACATGGCAATTGCAGGGAAAGGTAATAAAACTAGTTCTTACAGTGCTGCTTCACTGTGATTTTTTTGTATCTGATAGAATGTATGTCTCAATCGACAGCTACAAGCAAGTCAGGCAATTTAAAATGTATATCAATTATAAGATAAAATTCCATGCTTGACGTACTTGACAAGAGGAAACACTGGCACACTGCACAGAAGGCTTAAAAGAAAATGATGTAAGTTGTATTCATGATTAAGTCAAAAAGATTTCTTGCCATTATGATGAGATTCCAGGAAATGCATGAGAATAAGCTCTGGAGAAATGAAAACAGGGGCTACTCTCCTCATTTGAGTGTGTGTGTGTGTGTGTGTGTGTGTGTATGTATAAATTCTTACTCTACCCCAGTGAGAATTCCTTCTGAAACCCTGTAGCCTCAGATTATTGACAAAAATTCCATATCAGAACTCCAAAATGCAAAAATACATTTAATTTAAAGATAATAAATGTGTGTTTTTATGTGAGTGCTAATTTTCCAACATAATAGTACCCTAAGCATTGATTTTTAATAATAAATAGGTGTAAGAGTCTTCTCATACAATACTCAGGAGTGAACTAAAATAAAACCTAGTATAGCAATTGTAGCTTTCCTAATAGCATAATTAAGTTTTTTTCCCATTCAGTTATAATGTGGTTTATTAATATTTGAAAGGATATAAATTATTTTTTTCTTTCAAGACAGAAAATACATCACATTTCATTAAAAATAATTTAAGTATTTAATATTTGATGTGATTATGAGAGAAACAAATGAACAAGGAGTACCAAATGCAGAATAAAAATGAGCAGGGTATATGAATAATATGATATGCTGTTTCAGAATATCTAACTAATTATGACATTAAAGTATCTTAAAACTTAATACTTACTACCAGAACAAAATGTTCCCCATGCTTAAGTTTTTCCATCAGTAATCACGAAAAATAACAAAGAACAATGGCAACTAATATACCATGATCTTCCAATACTCAACCTAAAACATGATACTATGTGAACTTTTGTCATTGAATGTTCAGTTCCTCAAAGCTTACGTTGTTTACTACTTTTAATTTTTAAGTAAAAGAAACAATTTTGATGGTATGATATGTGGTGAGCACAATCCTAGAACCTAGGAATAAAAGAGTGATAAAAATCAATGTCCCTTCTTTTTTAGAGACTATAGTCTCAGGAAGAAAGCAATATATTTTATACATATATCTACATATAGATATAGATATAGATAGAGTATTCTTGTGGGTATATGACATATATTATATGATTTATTATGATATATATTATATATTATCATAAACAATATTTACTAATACATATTATATATGATAATTATATATGATAATTATATTGTATTTTATAATTATACATATATAATGCATACTGTATATGTATATTTTATAATATGTATTATTAATTATATATTATAGAGATATTAATTACTACTTATAAAATGTTGACTTAATATTTATTAATTATACTGATGATTCTTGCCTTACATCTCATGTGTGCCAGGGAAAGGGTTCCTGTAAGAGGGATGGGCTTGCTGTGAAATAGAAGCTATGAAATTTATTTATCAGAAATAACGACAGAAGACAGAATTATCTTAAAGGCAGGGCCGTGGCAGTCCATAAGGGTCTCACTCTAACAAAGGAGGGAACTCAGGCTTGGTTTTTTTATAGCGGTACAGATCAAAAAGGGACCGGTAGGAACTTCTTCAAGAAAAGCAAGATAGCGGGTACAGTTAAGCAAACCATGTGACTCTAGGGGGTCATTCCCACATCCAGAGCTTGAATTTGAATTTCAACAGTGAACTAACACAGGATAACCACATGACTCAGGCAGTTCCTGAAGCCGGATCCTCCTGTCTAATAGCTCAACCAAGTTTGGTTCATATACAAGCCATGGGTGGCTCCCTGCAAATGACAGTATTATATAATAACATATAATATAATTATAATTATTATATTTTTGAGGGTATTATATATAATGATTATATATATCAATACTATAAATCCTATAAAGACAAATAAGGCTGCATAAGGAAATGGAGAATAGAAAGATAACTAAAGGTGATCCACTGAAGCATTTCTGAAGAGGTTCTTTTTGAGGAATAATTCGCTCTATTACAATGGAGAAGGTTACAAATTCATTAAAAACGGACAGATTATGGGGGTCCTCAAGAGTGAGTCAGTATATTTGTTATAACAACTAAGGGTGTTCTAAGAAATGGGAATTCAAATATAATAATTATATATAAAAATTATTCACAAGATAGAAAATTGGTCATTGTTTGGTATGCTGAGGTACTCTATGGGATTTTGAGAGATGAAATTAGAAGAAAAAGGTTGCAGTCAGATGTTGAGTGCATTTTATGACATCTTGTTTAACATCAGACTCAATGATAGGATGACAATTTTAACAAATTGGTGTTAAGGGGAAATTCTGGGACATCATTCGTAAGAGAATTTGGGGGTCCTGAAAAATTGAGGGCAATGAAAAATAGGAAGAAATAAGAGAAAGCCTTAGGAGATATTTTGTAAGTAAAACATGCATGACTACATAACCCACCTGATATGGAAACTAATAAAAAGGAAGATTCAGGGATAACTGATGAATTAATTATAATAAAAGCGATTAAGTAAATAACATAACACATTTACTAATATGCTTGAGCTTTTTTAAATACCTTTAGATATGTATTCCCAAAGTAAGTAAGTATATTTTGACTAGCGTTTAATGTGGGAATGACATAAACATATCAGAACATCAGTGTAGAACCTTGCAAGGAAAAAATAATAAGATACAAATAATGCTAATAACTTGAATATGAGAGCTGACATAAAGATAGAACAATGCACAATCCAAGTCCTGAAGAAGAAAAATGCATCTGAAGCAGAGATCATAATGCAAGTTTTCTGGTAGAAAGGAAGGAGTATCAATTCCTGTTAACTGCTAATCACTTTATACTTAGTATTAATCAAAACTATGACACCAAAATCTCTATGAGATGGTGAGAAGACATTGATAGATAATTGTGCTTTACAAGCCATGGCTATTGTCATACTTCTTCTGCCAGGAAAGAGCTGGATTTAAAAACCTGGTCTAGGGCTAGGGAGATAGCTCAGTTGGTAGAGTGCTTGCATTGCAAGCACAAATCCCTGGGTTCGATCTGCTGCACCGCAAAAAAAAAAAAAAAAAAAAAAAAAAAACAACTAAAAACCCTGTGTAGCTGAGTAGGAGGCAAAAAAAAAAAAAAAAAAAAACTAAAAACCCTGTGTAGCTGAGTAGGAGCAACTGTGTTCTACGTCAAAGTATTTTGTGTGTTCATGATGCAGTATAATATAAGATTGTATTTCCCTGCTAGATGCACCAGGATTTTCCCTCTGAGTCATTGTTGAAAAGGTGGTAGAGCTGCTGGAGGTAGAACTCCTGACAATGTGAGGGTCTTCTTCTGTGAGTGGGTCCTCTGCAACCTTTATTTCTAAGGCTTATTCACACTCAACCTCAATCTGTCAATTACAGTTCTGGCTTTCCTGACCCGGAACTGGTTCCTGAGGAAAATTCTATTGGTGGTATCTGCTCCACTAAACTGTGATTCCCAGGTCTGCCCCATTGTCTGTTTACACTCTAATAATGGTAGTTGCCCTATGACCTCACTTCTTTCATGAATCTAAAATTCCTTGAGTTTTTTTTTTTTTTTTTTTTTTACTTTCTTCATCTTTTTATTTGTTGTTGCACAGAAGAAAAACCTCTCATCTCTTTACATGACAGACAGGAAAACAGAAGTCCTCTGACACAGTTTAAAATTCAGTTATAACTTAAGTAGAGTGTATATTGCTACAACTGCATTGACTCACATCCTAAAATTGAATGATACCTGGGAACTTATTACCACAGAAATAAACAAGTATTTTTAAAACATAGAGAAACTACAAAGACAAAGAACTAAAGCAATTATGCTACAAAATCTCTCGACTATTTAAAGTACCTTTAAAGTACCTGGATTATTTAGCTCTCTCTAAAAGTTTTGAATAGTTGATACATCATTATAATTGCTCATCTTGCTACTTAGTCTTCACTGAAGATAGAAAAAAAAATTGAATCCAATGATACTGTGTCACACAATTTAGTTTTGCGGGGTGTATGTAGATTTTTTTTCCCACAAGTTAAAGTGAGCAATTAATGAAATTTCTCTGGGAACAGCCATTAACCATCTTTCAAGTAAGACCACAATGCTTTACAATACAGAAAATAAGCAAACTCTTATTCTGTAACTCTTTAGGTTTCCTCTAAGTGAATTAGAGGTGTTATATTGATGTTATGTTCTGAATTCCAGACAGAAAAGTAATTGACGGTGATTATATTTAAAGATACATTACTAAGGTTTCTTCATCTTCCTTTACTAGCATTTACCATCTATTTCCTTTCTGTAGCCTGAGTAACACTGCTTATGCTAACCTGATTGAGTAATAGTTAGAAATGGAAGCAGTGGGCTCAGTGCATCATAATTTAAGAGTGAAATGGATGACTACCACATCTCCTGTCCTTGATCAACTTGTTACTGAAAGCTCAGTCCTTGTCCCTGATGCCAATCCAATAATGAGAACAGGATTTTGAGAAAAAGGAAAAAGAAGTTCTATCACTTTGCTAGCACAGGAGAAACACAGGGGATTTCTGTCCCAGAGGCTGTGATTCTGCCCATCAGCAGGAACAGGGGGATTTTAAAGAAGTTATTCAAAGGCTACATTACAGGTGTGTCCTGACAGGGGGTCCCAGCTGCACCCTGATGGTGTGCTGAAATTCACTTGTTAATTTGGGAGATAGTCACTTCCTATTTCTTCCAGTGACATCTCCTTCTTGTAAAGGACAATTAACTCAAGGTAATCTTGTTGTCCTCCCCCATGTTAGGGAGGGGTAGAGGGAGTAGAGAAAAAGAAAAACAGGTCCCTTTTACAGCAAACAGCAGCTATATTCAAAAGCTAAAGTGGACTACTGTTACAAACTGGACATTATTTTTCTCTGTAGGAAAAAAAAAAGGAATGGTTAAAAGAACATCATTGAAGAACTTAACCTTAAAAAGCCCCTTTTAAAAAAATTTTTGCCATTGTTTAATGAATAATAAATCAAGGTTTTTGTTTCAAGTATCAAATTCTTATTAAAGACTGATTAAAAAGAAGGAAATCTGCATCAAAATGTAAGAACCTGGGGGCGATCCAAGATGGTGGACTAGAGGGTGACTGCATCTCCAGTCGCTCCAGAACCCAGGATTCAAGAAGGGGAGGCATTGAGAGACTCGGACTAAAATAGAACCACGGGTGAGTCTCGCCCACCGGGTAAAGCTTGGCCTGGGCAGCAGGCCCGGATAGAAGTGGCTTATCGGAGCAGGGCAGGGCAGCTAGAGTCTTCCTCAGGCAGCCCTGAACGCTCTGGTGGTGGGCCCCTCCCACACAGCCAGCTTCTCCAGCTTCTCGGAGCAGGTCCCCCAGTGAGAGCCTTTCTGTCAGAACCAGCTCCAAGTCCCGGAACCAGCGTGGCGTGCTCCGGCTCACAAGCGGCTCCAGGGACCAGGACAGGGCAGCCAGGGACTTCCCCAAGCAGCCTGGCCCCCTGCGGCGGGAGGCACCTTTCAAGGCTAGCTTCTCGGAGCAGACCACCCAGTGAGAGCCCTTCTACACAGAGCCAGGCACAAGTCCCCGAGCCAACGGAGAGCTTTGATCCACAAGCAGCCTCTGGGATCAGGGCAGGGCAGCCAGAGATTTCTCCAGGCGGCCCTGCCCCCTCCGGCCGCAGGCTCTTTCCATGGGGTGATCCAAGATGGCGGGCTAGAGGGTGACTGCATCTCCAGTCGCTCCAGAACCCAGGATTCAAGAAATGGAGGCATTTGAGAGAGTTGGACTAAAATAGAGCCACGGGGTGAGTCTCGCCCACCGGGTAAAGCTCGGTCTGGGCGGCAGGCCCGGATAGAGTTGGCTTATCAGAACAGGGCAGGGCAGCTAGAGTCTTCCCCAAGTAGCCTTGCACACTCTGGTGGTGGGCTCCTCCCACACGGCCAGCTGCGCTGTGCAGGCTCCCCAGTGAGAGCCTTTCCGCACAGAGCCAACTCCAAGCCCAGGAACCAGTAGGGGGCTAGGTGCAACTTTCTTCGGAAGCACTGCATTATCAAGTTCCTCCAAGACTTCAGGCTACTGAAGGCTGGCAGGTGATACACTGTAAATCTACAGGGACACTATAAGCCAATAGAGGAAATCTGCAACATCTCAGGGTCCCACTGACATCTGACCAATATGAGAAAACAAGGGAAGAAAATGTGCCAAACAAACCTAGATACTATATCAATAAAACACAATGACAGCACAGCAGAAGAAATGTCAGAAAGGGAGTTCAGAATGTACATAATTAAAACGATCAGGGAAGCAAATGAGGAGATGAAAGAGCAAATGCAGGCATTGAAGGAGGAGATGAAAGAGCAAATGTAGGCATTAAATGATTGCACCAATCAACAGTTAAAAGAACAAATACGGGAAGCAAGAGACCATTTCAATAAAGAGTTAGAGATAATGAAAAAAAAACAAATAGAAATCCTTGAAATGAAGGAAACAATAAACCAAGTTAAAAACTCCATAGAAAGCATAACCAATAGGATAGAACACCTAGAAGACAGAACCTCAGACATTGAAGACAAAATATTTAATCTTGAAAACAAAGTTGGCCAAACAGAGAAGATGGTATGAAATCATGAACAGAATCTACAAGAACTATGGGATATCATGAAAAGGCCAAATTTAAGAATTATTGGGATTGAGGAAGGCTTAGAGAAACAAACCAAAGGAATGAACAATCTATTCAATGAAATCATATCAGAAAATTTCCCAAATCTGAAGAACAAAATGGAAAACCAAGTACAAGAGGCTTATAGGACTCCAAATATACAAAATTAAAACAGACCCACACCAAGGCACATTATTAAGAAAATACCTAACATACAAAATAAAGACAGAATTTTAAAGGCTGTGAGAGAAAGAATCAAATTACATTCAGGGGGAAACCAATAAGAATATCAGCAGATTTTTCAATCCAGACCCTAAAAGCTAGAAGGACCTGGAACAACATTTACCAAGCCCTGACAGAAAACGGATGCCAACCAAGAATCTTATACCCAGCAAAACTTACTTTCAGATTTGATGACGAAATAAGATCCTTCCAAGATAAACAAAAGCTAAAGGAATTTACAAAAAGAAAGCTGGCATTACAGAACATTCTCAGCAAAATATTTACGAGGAAGAGATGAAAAACAATGATGCAAATTAGGAACTGGAGGAACTAGCCTAAAGGAATAGCCAAATAAAGGAGAAACCAAATCATGTCAAAAAACAAAAAAAAGTCAAATGACTGGGAATACAAATCATATCATAATAATAACCCTGAATGTTAATGGCCTGAACTCATCAATCAAAAGACATAGACTGGCAGATTCGATTAAAAAGAAAAATCCAACAATATGCTGCCTGCAAGAGACTCATCTCATAGAAAGAGATACCCATAGACTAAAGGTGAAAGGATGGGAAAAAAAAATACCATGCACACGGACACAGCAAAAAAACTGGAGTATCCATCTTCAATTCAGATAATGTGGACTTCAAGCCAAAACTAGTCAGAAGGGATAAAGAAGGACATTACATGCTGCTTAAGGGAAGCATAAATCAGCAAGACATAACAATCATAAATATCTATGCCCCGAACATTGGCTCATCCATGTACGTCAAACAAATCCTTCTCAATTCCAGAAATCAAATAGACCACAACACAATAATACTAGGTGATTTTAACACAACTCTCTCACCACTGGATAGATCTTCCAAACAAAAATTGAATAAAGAAACCATAGATCTCAATAACACAATCAACAATTTAGACTTAACAGACATTTATAGAATATACCATCCAACAAAGAACGAATACACTTTCTTCTCAGCAGCACATGGATCCTTCTCTAAAATAGACCATATTTTATGCCACAAAGCTACTGTTAGCAAATACAAGAAGATAGAGATACTACCTTGTACTCTATCAGATAATAATGGATTGAAATTAGAAATAAATGACAGAATAAAAAACAGAAACTTCTCCAATACCTGGAGATTAAATAATACACTATTATATGATGAATGGATAACAGAAGACATCAGGAGGGAAATAAAAAAATTCTTAGAAGTAAACGAGAACAAAGACACATCATATCAAAATCTCTGGGACACTATGAAAGCAGTACTTAGAGGAAGATTTATTTCATGGGGTGCATTCAACAAAAGAAGTAGAAATCAACGAATAAACGACTTAACACTACAGCTCAAAGCCCTAGAAAAAGAAGAGCAGACCAGCACCAAAAGTAGTAGAAGACAGGAAATAGTTAAAATCAGAGCCAAAATCAACGAAATTGAAACAAAAGAAACAATTGGAAAAATTAACAAAATAAATAGTTGGTTCTTTGAAAAAATAAACAAAATTGATAAACCCTCAGCCACACTAACAAAGAGAAAGAGGGAGAAAACTCAAATTACTAAAATTCGGAATGAACAAGGAAATATCACAACAGACACAAGTGAAATACAAAACATAATTAGAAGCTATTTTGAAAATCTATACTCCAACAAAACAGAAAACCTCGAAGACATCAACAAGTTCCTAGAGACATATGAATTACCTAAATTGAACAAAGAGGACATACAGAAGTTAAATAAATGAATTTCAAGCAATGAAATAGAAGAGGTCATCAAAAGCCTACCAACAAAGAAAAGTCCGGGACCAGATGGGTTCTCAGCCAAGTTCTACAAAACCTTTAAAGAAGAGCTCATTCCAATACTACTCAAAGTATTCCATAAAATAGAAGAGGAGGGAACCCTCCCAAACTCGTTCTATGAAGCCAATAGCACCCTGATACCTAAACCAGACAGAGACACATCAAGGAAATAAAATTTCAGACCAATATCCTTAATGAACATCGACACAAAAATTCTCAACAAAATTTTAGCAAATCACATCCAAAAATATATTAAAAAGATAGTGCACCACGATCAAGTAGGTTTTATCCCAGGGATGCAAAGTTGGTTCAACATCCAGAAATCAATAAATGTCATTCACCATATCAACAGACTTAAAGTTAAGAATCACATGATTATTTCAATAGATGCAGAAAAGCATTCAATAAAATACAGCATCCCTTCATGCTCAAAACACTAAAAAAAATTGGGGTAGTGGGAACATTCCTTAACATTATAAAGGCCATCTACGCTAAGCCCATGGCCAATATCATTCTAAATGGTGAAAAACTGAAAGTGTTCCCCCTAAAAACTGGAACAAGCCAGGGATGCCCTCTTTAACCACTTCTATTCAACATCATCCTTGAGACTCTAGCCAGAGCAATTAGACAAACCAAAGAAGTTAAAGGGATACGAATTCGAAAAGAAGAACTCAAACTATCCCTGTTCGCTGATGACATGATTATATATTAAGAGGAACCTGGAAATTCCACAGAAAACTTTTAGAACTCATAAGTGAATTCAGTAAAGTAGCTGGTTACAAGATCAATGCTCATAAATCCAATGCATTTTTATACATAAGTGATGAATCTTCAGAAAGAAAAATTAGGAAAACTACCCCATTCACAATAGCATCGAAAAAAATAAAATACTTGGGAATCAATCTGACAAAAGAGGTGAAAGACCTCTACAATGAGAACTACAGAACATTAAAGAAAGAAATTAAAGAAAACCTTAGAAGATGGAAAGATCTCCCATGTTCTTGGATAGGCAGAATTAATATTGTCAAAATGGCCATACTACCTAAAGTGCTATACAGATTCAATGCAATTCCAATTAAAATCCCAATGATGTACCTTGCAGAAATAGAGCAAGCAATTATGAAATTCATCTGGAAGAATAAAAAACCCAGAATAGCTAAAGCAATCCTCAGTAGAAAGAGCGAAGCAGGGGGTATCGCAATACCAGATCTTCAACTCCACTACAAAGCAATAATAACAAAAATGGTATGGTATTGGTACCAAAATAGACAGGTAGATCAATGGTACAGAATAGAGGACATGGACACAAACCCAAATAAATACAATTTTCTCATACTAGACAAAGGGGCCAAAATATGCAATGGAGAAAAGATAGCCTCTTCAACAAATGATGCTGGGAGAACTGGAAAACCATATGCAACAGAATGAAATTAAACCCCTATCTCTCACCCTACACAAAACTCAACTCAAAATGGATCAAGGACCTCAGAATCAAACCAGAGGCCCTGCATCTTATAGAAGAAAAAGTAGGTCCAAACCTTCAATTTGTTGGCTTAGGATCAGACTTCCTTAACAGGACTCCCATAGCACAAGAAATAAAAGCAAGAATCAACAACTGGGATAGATTCAAACTAAAAAGCTTTCTCTCAGCAAAGGAAACTCTCAGTAATGTGAAGAGAGAGCCTACAGAGTGGGAGAAAATCTTTTCCACTCATACTTCAGATAGAGCACTAATTTCCAGAATCTATAAAGAACTCAAAAAACTCTACACCAAGAATACAACTAATCCAATCAACAAATGGGCTAAGGAACAGACACTTCACAGAATAAGATGTACAAGCAATCAACAGATATATGAAAAAATGTTCAACATCTCTAGTAATAAGAGAAATGCAAATCAAAACTACCCTAAGATTTCATCTCACCCCAATTACAATGGCAATTATCAAGAACGCAAGCAACAATAGGTTTTGGTGAGGATGTGGGGAAAAAGGTACACTCATACATTGCTGGTGGGGTTGCAAATTAGTGCAGCCACTCTGGAAAGCAGTATGGAGATTCCTCAGAAAGCTTGGAATGGAACCACCATTTGACCCAGCTATCCCACTCCTTGGCCTATACCCAAAGGACTTAAAATCAACATACTACAGAGATACAGCCACATCAATGTTCATTGCTGCTCAATTCACCCTAGCCAGATAGTGGAACCAACCTAGATGCCCTTCAGTTGATGAATGGATAAAGAAACTGTGGCATATATATACAATGGAATATTACTCCGCAATGAAGAATGATAAAATTATTGCATTTGCAGGCAAATGGATGAAATTGGAGAATATCATGCTAAGTGAGATAAGCCAATCTCAAAAAACTAAAGGATGAATGATCTCGCTGATAAGCGGATGAGGACATATAATGGGGGGTGGGAGGGGTTAGCGTTAGGGTTAGGGTTAGGTTCAGGGTTAGGGATAAGGAGGTTTGTAAGAATGGAGGAAAGATGGACTGTATAGAGGGAAAAGAGTGGTGGGAGGGGTTGGGGGAAGGGAAAAAATAATGAATCAAACATCATTGCCCTTTGTAAATTTATGATTACACAAATGGTATGCTTTGACTCCATGTACAAATAGAGAAACAACATGTATCACATTTGTATACAATAATTTAAAAAAATGTAAGAACCTCATTTAGTGTTTATACAGTCTACTTATTCTTCAATACTTTATTAGTTTTCTATTGCTGCTGTAACAAATTACAACAGTATACTTCTTTCTTCAACAGTGTATCAATTTTCTACAGTTGTTATAACAAATTACAACAAATTTAATGGCTTAAAACAGCACCTTTATCATCTTTCTACATTAGAATTGTAACTCAGCAATTTCAGGAGTTCCATCCCCCCCCCCAAATAAAAGCATTTCCTCCTCAAAGAGCTATCTTATTTTGTTAGAATTATCTCCTTCTTCCCTCACAACTGTTTTTTTTTTTTTTAACTTTATTCCTCCATCTCTAACATCCTCTCTTTTGTATTCTAAATTCAAAAGAAAGTCCTCTGAAATGTATTTCCCCTCCTCAGTTTACAAGACCACATGTTAATCTGAAAGGTAGGAAGGATTCTGCCCAAGAAGTCCTGAGTCCTGGTTCCTTCTCCTATAAGAAGGCTCCAAGGAATATTACCAAGGGGAATCCTGTGAAATTCCTCTTTTCTCCTAATGAATCCTTTCCCCTTTTGTGAATCGATTCTCTCCCAGATCCTCTCAAAGAACAACTATTTTCAAAATGGTAAATTTCTTCTATTTTCCTTCTAAGCTGACTTTGAATAAAACCTATTTTTCTACCAAGTTCACTAAGAATATCTCAGGAGCAACAAGTATTGTGATTGTTTCGTGGATTAGTTAAGGAATGGCAGAATTTAAAATTAAGATTGTCAGGAAATATTTGAAAATATGGGGTTTGGGAAATGGTGGACCAATGATACCAGAGGGTTTGGTTTGCTATTTAATGCACCAGAGAATTTAAATACAGTTAAATTGAAACAGGACTTGCCTGAAGCTGGGAGCTGAATTCCCATGAGGCCATATGCTCCAAAGTGCCTCACCTTGGTTTAATATTCGACTACTGCCATCTTGAAATTATTGATAATCTTATTTATAAACGTGTGATTTGTGCATTAAATGTGATAAAATAATTAAGCATGTGCCAGGGGTTTGAATCCTGAACTTATGCAAGGTTTTTCCTCCTATTGACTCGGTCACCCCAAAGTGGCGTACCACTCATGGTTCACCTGCCTCAGGACCCTGCACCTGGAGCACTAACAAGGTAGAGCATTGTGGAAAAGAAGGCCATCATTCTGCTGTCAATCTCCATCCCTGTGGGGTCAGAATCACAGGGATATCAGTCAGACTGTGCATGCTGGTACCTCTCTGATGGAACTTGGTAGAGTTGACTTGATTAGCAAGGTGCTGGCCAGTCTTGATGGGAGCAATCCTCTTGACCACTTCTGACCCACATATCTAGGGCAGCCAGTCATGGAAACTGAAAGGTCTCTGGGGAGTCACAGACTTGATTCCATGGCTATGTGTCAGGGAACTGCCTGACCCTTGAGCATGTGGGTTCAGAGTCTGTCACTAGGTGAACCAGGCAGCAGCTGGGGCTAAAGCATGAGTCCTGAGTCCTGGGCAGGACACTCATAAAACTGTGAGGGTCTTACTTGCCCACTGGTTGTCATTGTCTTAAAGGAGCCCTTTCTAGACAGATCTATGTCTCAGGGTTCCTCTCTTCCTCTTTTAAACCTCCTGGGTTTGGCTTCTGCTTGTTAATTCTGGTCTGCTGAAGCACAAGGAGCTTGCTTGAAATTAAGCTAAGAAATACAAATTTGTTTAATTAGGATGACTTTTTACATGATTTAAATGTTCTATTTGCATTTAAAACTAGCATTGCATCCAAAAAATGAGTAGAATGGAAAAACTCATGCTAGTATTTTTTTTTTGCTTAAAATATAGTTAAAATAGTTAATATCATAGAAAGTCAAGATAAAATCTTTATAAGAAAGAAAAAAATATTTATGTCTTAGTACTGATACTGGTGATGAGAATCAGGACTGATTCCATTTCCCCAGATGTGAAGAAAACTGCTGAGGCAATCTTAGAAAGCAAGTTTTATTTGAAAGATAAAACAGACATAGACTTCTCTGCAGAGAAGGGTATCCAGAGCTGGTATCCAAAGAAGTAGGGTTGTCCTGCCCCTTTTATACTTTAGAGATTTCCTTTGTTCTCATGGCCTCTCTTCCCGGCATTCTGCTTCTCTCCTCTCTCCATCCTGCCTAGTGACCATAAGGGGAGCCAAAAGGTGGAGTGATCAATGCAGGAAGGGAACAACCCTGGAGGCATTAATTAACAACCCCTACAACTCCCTACAGGGAGGAAGATTCCCTGGAGGTAGGTAACCTTGGTAACAGGTTGAAGGAGAAGGAGAAAGGGCTTTGGAGATATCAGCATTTTGTTTCCTTCCCTCTTGAATCAACCCCGTCTCCCTGATTGGACCTGACTATTTATTACCTACACTGACTGTCTTATTGAATCTCAGTCTCAGTCCAGTCATTCCTTCCCCCACTTTGAATAAGGAACTCAATTGTTCATTTGCCCTACAAATGATATAGCTGATACAAATGGTATAATCAAATTGCAAGGAAGAGGTTAGAGAAAAAGGAAAGGGAAGCCATAATTAATTTTGTAAGGTTCCTTCAAAAATTGGGAAATATGAGGGAATAGGCCTGGGACAAAAGTAGCAATGTAGTTATATGTCAGGTACTAGATTCACAGAAATGCCATGGAATTCATTAAGAAAATCAAATTCTGGGATACAAAATAAATGAGAAATTAGCAAATAAAATAAGAATTGTACAGTTCATTAATCAAAAAACTGAGGGATGAAATAATGTCTTCTGAGGAGGTAAAAGTTCACTCTTCTATTGACAATAGGATGAATATTAAATGAAGTATTTACTCATTTACTTATCTATTGTTAATTGGGAAATGTTTCACAAAATTAAAAATAGCTTAAAATAAAGCAATTAGCGATGCAAGTAGAACAAACAGAATCTAGATGGAACTTAGGGATTACACCTTACAAGGCACTTAGAGGAACTAATATGTCATTAGCTCACTCTATTTAAGTTAGATAGAATGGAAACATTCCCAAGAGTCAGATTTGTTAATTACTATAATTAGCCATTATCAAATGAAATAAAATGTGTTTTAATTTAGATAGTCTCAGAGGGAATAGATATAGTTTCATCTGAGTTCCTTTTACACAATTCTATCACAGTGAAGTGATTATATCCTCAGGCAATTATTAATGTTATTTACTAAGGGTCTATTCTTGTTTTGGTTAGCAACTGAACACTTGTAACACCAATACGATTTTAAGAAGGGTTTTTATTACAATTATTGTATCATTTATACCACTGACTTTGTTATTAAAATTCTTTTAAGCATTTTTTGAAATTTCCTTGAAATAGATCACAAGGTTATATCTCTTTATTCCCTGACAACATACCTTCATTTAAAACCAGAAAGATTCATTCAGCTGAGACTCAAACTACTGTACTGTAATTGGAAAAGGACTTGGGAAAGTGCATTTCATATGTCATCTAAAGCAAGTAGGCATCATACAAAATGTTCTTCAATATATATTGAGATAACTATCCCCTACTGGATATTTGCTAGTCTGTATTTAAATATGTAGAAAACAGTTCCTGTGAACTCTCCTGGGCTAATAATAAGTCTTAGTTTTCAGTTAATGTAAATACTTTCTCCCTGACTGTGATTTTTATTCTGTTTCTCTTAGCAGCATGCTTTAAAAACTTACATTTTCATGAATTCAATTTTATCATATTTTTTTCTATGGTCCATACTTGGTTATTGTATCTATAAGGGAATTTCCACGAAACCACGCTGGACACAGGAAATCACATAAGGTAGTTTATTAAGCAAACAGAGTGTTTCCCTGTAGGGTAAGAGAGAAAATGAGAGGAAAAGAGAAAGGAAAAGAAAAGGGTGCGTGCTAGAGAGAGTGGAAAGCCAGGAGGATAGAGAAAAGTGAGTAGGACAGACAGAAGAATGGAAAAGATGGCGGGGAAGCTACAGTAAAGCAGTTGAATTCCACCGGGCTAACAGGGGACCAATATCAGAGAAGGATACTTGCAAGCTGACTGATGAACCAATAGCTAACCAGGATGTTCACAGATTGACAAGTGGTTGGGAGGTGGGCAAAATGGCTGCACCTGATGGGCGGGGGAGCAGCTTTGTACATTACAGTATCCAAGTCTACTGCTGAGCCTCTTGATGACATTCTTCATTTTTGTTATCATGCTTTCCATTTCTACAATTCTATCCTATTGTTTCTTATAATTTCCATCACTCTCTTGAAATTATCTCTGCATATTGTTCACCCTTTGCACTAAACCATTTAGCGTATTAATCATACCTATTTTACATTTTCTGTTTGACAATTTCAGTTTCAGGATCATATCTGAGATTATGCTGATAATTGCTTTGTCTCCTGAGTGTGTGTTCTTTTTTTTTCTTTCTTTCTTTCTTTCTTTCTATTTTTTTTTTTTTTTGGTTATGTCAATTTTTTTTTGTTGTCAAAAGCTAACATCTTCTTTAGATCAGCGGAGATGGAGATAAATAGTAATTATTTATCTCTCTGCAAATTTTTCATGGTACACCTGTAGTGTAGATTGAAGGATATGGAAAAACAACCCCCAGGGAGAAAAGGAGGACAATTGGCTCTGGACTTTGACAATTTCCCATATCTACAACTCTTCCCCTGACTGCCCAGCTAACATTCTGCTATGATTCACTCGCACTGAACCCTAGAGAACTCCAGACCCCTATTAGAACCAGTTGCCATTTTCTCTTGAAAATGTGCCTCTCTGGTGCTTAAGAGAGCATTGCTGATCGATTGAGGTCTGTCTCTGTTTCTTTTACTTTCTCTTTCATTTTGCTTTCATAGGTGATTGGAACAACCTAGACAGTTAAGCTGACTATGGGATGTCTTGTTGATATGGTTATTATCAGTTTTCCACAGGCTTCACATCCCTCCAGCATCATCTTGTTCCTAGGATGGGGTTGGTTGGCGGAAAGTTGTTCATAATATCAACCCTCATACCTCAGCTTAATGTCTTGTGTCTGTTCCTCAGAGAGTAATTCTTCCCTGTGTCATTTCCTCTTGCGAGTAGACACCATTGCTTATTACTGGACACCTGCTGGCCTGTAGGTGGCGCTGGTGGTGCTAGGAAGGAGGAGAATTAATGTCTGTTATTCTGGATCATCATTCGGTGCAGTCATCAGCAGTTCCATGCCTACAGATGAGGCATCTTACTTCAGCTCTTCACTCAGAAGTAAGAAGTAAGGTTTCTATGATGATCTGTGGTCCAGACATTTTTTTCTCCTTCCTTTTCTCTGAAATTCAGTTTGTCTTAGTTTGTGCCTCCAATGTAGATTTGCACTATTTTCCCATCGCTGAAGTCTTTAAGAAGACATACTAGAGAAGGATCCAGAGAAAGCTGATTGTCTTTCCCAACATGGCTGTTATCCTTCTCCCCCAACCCTAATAACCTAAGGAAAACTGTCTCTGATCTTTTGCTGTGCCCAAGATCTTTCTCTTAATCACTAAGTAAAAATTGAAAGTTGCTGTGATTTCTCCTTGTGGGTACTGTTCCTGTTTGTTCTATTTTTTTTCTCTACACTAACCTTTGCAAATTATTATAAATATTTGGCTAGTTGGATGTCTTGAAACCTCAGTGTTTTGATAGATTTAACCAAAGTCATAACGGAGATTGATCTATTTTCCTATTATTGTCAGTGTAAGATAATGTACTTTCCAGTTTTCAACATCTGTATTGATTTTCTAGAGCTACCACAACAAATAACCATAAACTTGGTAGACTAAACTGTGTGTGTGTGTGTGTGTGTGTGTGTGTGTGTGTGTGTGTATTTCTTTTTTCTCTTTCACAACTCTGGGATGCAAACTCAAGGTGTCGGCTCTGTTAGCTGCCTCCGATGATACTAGGGAAGACCTCTTCCTTGCCAGCTTATAACAGCTCCTGCTATCCCTGGTTTGTAAGAGAACTTGAATCTCTGCCTGTTTATATAGGCTTTTCCTTATGCTTCTTTGTGTGTTTCTTCTCATCCAGTTACTGGGTCTGTGTACCACAATTTAGGAAGGACTCTGAAACCAAGATGATGTCATCTCAAAATTCTTAACCGTTACTTCTACAAGATACCATTTTTCCAAAGAAGGTCATATTCTGAGAATTTGTGGGGACATGCAATTTGGGAGAACATTATTCAATCTACTGAATTATAAGCAGATTATTTGGAGGGGGAGGTACCAGGGATTGAACTCAGGGGCGCTCAACCATTGAGTCACATCCCCAGCCCTTTTTTTGTATTTTATTTAGAGACAGGGTCTCATGGAGTTGCTTAGTAACTCACCATTGCTGAGACTGGTTATGAACTTGAGATCTCTCTGCCTCAGCCTCCCGAGCTACTGGGATTAACAGGGTACACCACTAAGTCGGGCTATTAACAGAATCTTGAACTAGACACTATTAGCAACTGTTAACTTCTTCATAAGAAAAGATTTTATATCTGTAAGACTAATTAGACCCAAGAAAAAATTCTTTAGGTCAATGATATCTAGGACTACCTTATTCTATTAGTTCAACAAAAAAAATATATTAAGAAAGTACTACATGGCAGACATTACATTTAATGTTGTAGATACAACAATAAAAAGAGATAATTATTATTCTCATAAAATATGTTTCTGCTCCTTAAAAGTATCTCCAATAGGTTTCTCTTACCAAATTACATTTAACATTATATATAATGTAAGGTGACTTAATGATCTTTCTTAGTCAGGAAAAACTTTTTCTATGGATTTTTACAATGGCTACAGAAAATATTAGTCTTCATCATATTTTGTTATTCTGTCTGTGGAAAGGGGAAAAAAACCTAATGGTTTAGTTACTTAACTGAGAGATAAAATGAAAGTTTTGTTTTCATCTCTCTAGAATTACATGACCTCAAAGAAGACAATCATCTGTCTTTATAATAAATAACATGTTTCTTTTGAACTTGTATTATAATTATCATATTGACTTGGTTTCCAATCAGTTTTGAGAATATTGTTTTGTTACGTTCATCCAAAATATCTACCAGAAGGCAATCCATTATTCTGAACCAGTTAAAGTTTTTTTTTTTTTTTTTTTTTTTTTTTTAATGTTATTGAAAATGTTTTGATTTTTACTGGGAAACTAGGAAATAAAAGTAGTTGACTGAGTTGTAGAATATTAATGAAATAGTGATCTTGGCTTTTTCATGGTGGACTAATTTCAATAAAATCAAATGCTTTAAGGAAGTCTAATGTGCCACACTTAAAGCAGGTATTATGATGTTTAAAAACATTAAATTTTGTTTAAAATTTGGTGAAGTTTATGCAATACAAATATGTTAAAGTATAATTGTTTTGCATGCATTATATTTCCTTATATAATGAAAATACAAAAGAATTAGTTTTTAATTGCTCTAATTAAAATAGACTAATATCAAATTGAGGCATGAATTAAGTGATTGAATTCTAAGAAAACTTTAGTTTCTTGATTTATGATTTTAGGTTTGAAAATTCCTTATTCCATGTTATGGCTAATTTGTTTTTACTTTTTGCCAATTATCTACCTTAGAATTAGTATTTAGAGCAGAAAATAACTATATTATTTTAGGGAACTTCTCCATTGGCATGAACTAGAAATCCCCCAAATAGCACACACAATATAGAAGTGGATTTTCCTCCTACATCCTTAGAGATGATGACCTAATAGTGTCATTATCAGTTTTATAACAATTAGGGTAACACATAATTCAAAATCCAAAGGACAAAAGTTTACCTACTTTTTTAATTGTAAAGATGCTGCCAATTGTATTGCATAATATTTTAATTGTGTACATAGACCCTGCTAGCATGAGGAAGTATGGCCACATATTTGCATGACTCTCATATTATCTAGCAAGCAGTTATTATAATTTTATTAGAAACAATTAAAAGAGAGTAAGTGAGTCACAATAAGGTACTTTTCAGATGATTGGGCAAATAAGTTTTGAATATGAATATTGGAATATTAACCTTGAAAGTATATGATTTTATACCAAAATCCTGATCCAAAATCTTGAGACAAATCCTCACAGTGCTATAATTTCTGCTACATTACCTTGTTATAGGTAGGAAAACAGATACATAGGATTGTGGTTCTGCATTATTTCCCATTTGTAAAATTTATTTGCCATTTTATTATTATTATTTCGTAGTAGCAATCCTTTGAGATTTGTTAATAGGAACACACAGATTCAGATGAGCACATAGGTAATAAAGAGGAAAGAATTTTCATTGTCTATGACTCTAACATGTGTGCCCTACTTTCAGGAGGTGGTGACTTTAGCTGTATCTAGTAGTCTAAGTGATATTTTAAAGTAATAAGTGATAGCAGTATAATCTAATATGAGAAGGGTTTTCTCTTTGTCAGTACCAGTCTGGGGTAAATATTCTACCTGAAACAGGCTACTTACTATATGAGAGTTGTTTTTCTTCTCTGCTACATGGCATTAGTAATAATACCAATTGTGTTGGATCACTGAGAGGGAAGAGTTGCAAGGCACCTATCATGGTTCCTAGCTATAATCAGTACTCAGTAATAGTTATGATGATAATTATTTCCATCTCTATATCATGCATTCTAAATATAGTTTTCAATTTTAAGGAATCATTTTAACAAAATTTATCTGTGTTAACATGTTCACCAAAAGAAATATTTTCTTGTCATTCCCAGGGACAAGGTGAAATGATACAAATAGTTCTGCAAGGTTAATATTGGTCAAATATTTTTTGCATCATTTTTTTTTTTTTGCAGGAGGTTCCTAATGAAAAAATTTATAATTACACAGACAAGGAGGAAATTTGACTCTATTAATTTCAAAAGCAACGAACATATTTAGCATAATCATCATTTTTCTATAACTGCAGAGACATGTTTGGGTAACCCTAAGATGGCGGCTGGCGTTGAGCCAAGAGGTGGCGCATAATTAGTGTTAACACAGCTTAATCTACTTTTGCCTGATTAGTTAATGTCTCCTCTGCGCTAGTGGTCAACAGATATTCCTCATTCTTTCTTGATTGGTACCAAGGGGCGTGCTTCAATTGTGCTTATCCTAAGCTGATTGACTGCCTTAGGTATATAAGACACGCACCTATAGGAAGCACCTCGGATAAGCAGCACCTCTGATAGATTGCAGAACGCAGATTGTAAATCGCAGAAAGCAGGGGTCGCAGGTTGTAGGACATAGGCCACACGCCACATGCCCCACCTCCAAGAAGCGACCCACCTTTAAGAAGCAGTAGACCTTTGATAAGCGTAGCCTCTCTGAAAGAGTAGCATTCTCTAAAATTAAGCAAAGTCTCTTTTCCTGTAAGTAAAGTCTCTTTTCCTCTAAGCAGTCTTTCTTTCTCTCAAAGCCTCTCTTCCTCTAAAACTAAAAGTAAGCAAAGCCTTTCTTCCTCTATAAACTAGCAAACAAGCAAACAAGCAAGGAAGTAGCCCAGATAAAGAGAATAGAAGTAGTTCAGTTCCAGTCCACCTCTGATAAATTACCGAGGAATTGTTGCTGCAGGCTGCAACATATAACAAAGACCAATTTTATGGATGTAATAAAGGCTTCTAGGAGGCTTAAATGTATCAATAGGGAAATAATAAAAATCTATGAAAACATTTATATATTGTATTATTTAATGTTCGTGAACATATGTAATATTATATAAATCACTAAGCAACTCAATGAGACCCTGTCTCTAAATAAAATACAAAATAAGACTGGGGATGTGGCTCAGTGATCTCACACCCCTGAGTTCAATCCCACGCACCAAAACAACACAACAACAACAACAACAACAAAAATCGCATTTTCCATGTGCTTTGTACTGTCTGAAATTACTTGCTTAGAACTGAAGGCTCCAGCCTCCCATCTGTTGCTTTCCACGTAGACTGCCTGTACTGGGAACAAGGATTAAAACTTCACTGAAATTATCCACTGGACTTTCGCTGTTTCTGCTCCTTTGTGTCCCCTGATCACTAATTTTCCAAAACAAATGATCTCATCTCTCCAAAGTGAGCTTCCATTATCAAAAAGTTCCTTTTCTTAATCATCTTAATCTTTCTGAAACTTAAGAAAATATAAAAATGACAAAACTGAAGACAGTGATAGGGATTTAAGAAGCACTGATGAGAGGAGAAACAAGGGGAGGGTCCCTGTTGACGCACACTGCTCTAGAATCATTCTGTGTTCATTTTTCTTCTCACTTAAAATGCAGCCTTTGTTTCTCCTGTGAGACTTAATTAAGCCGCAGGCTTTCTGTGGCTGCTGACTCCTGTGTTTTCATCATAACTCATTCCTCTGAGAAATGTAGAAGAATTTTCATAGCTTCTCCTCTCTTGCCATTTCCTTTCCACCCAAGAAATTATATATTCTTGATGATTGCTAAGATCTTCTAACATTAGCTTTAGGAGAAAGAAGAGGAAAAGAGAAAAAAAAATAGTATAAATGTCATTTATGTATTATCAATGATAAAATTTTATACAATAGATAAGTAGTGTTAGAGGATTTCATCATTTGTTTTTCCTTTTCCTTTTTCTTTTTCAGCAAGGAAACTCTTAATTTTATATAGAAAGGAAGCATATCCATTCACTGTGTCTCATTTTTCCCTGAATTGGTGATTCTTTTCTCTTTTATTTTTGCATTTGCTTGATTGTTTTATTTGATCCATGGGATTCTCCATTCCTTCTTTGTAACTTTTTAGATTCTTTAAAGAGGGAAATAAATATTACTAGCTATATTTACTGCTTATTTTGTGTTCTACACATAATTGCATCTGTGCCAACTAATTTAAGTTTCATACAAACACTCTGTACAAAGGATATTTAGGGCAGAGTAAACTGCTCCCATTTGTACAGCTATTGTGATGCAGTAAGGATTCAACCCCTGGCCTCTGACATCCATGACCCAAATCCTTTCTCCTCCTTATCACTGCAAAAGCAACAGGCAATAAAATTTGATAATTAGGTTGTTTATTGGGCTCATGTGAAGCTAACCTTCTTAGCCAACACTTCCGAAGTATTCCTCACAACTCATTCCAGTGGGATATTAGCAGGTATTACAAGGGGAATAGTGGTCTTGCCAAGTCTTTTTGAAAAACACAAGATGAAGAAACACTAAGCTGTTTGTTTTTAGAACTTTGAAAATCCTCAGTATGACAGCACACATTGTAACTCTAGATGTCGGGTAAGTTATGCCATGTTTTCCAATTACGTTTTACAATGAAACACAGTTTTGGAAGAATATCTACAAGAGTTCAGACACCCTCCTTCAAAATATCTTGATGTTATTCGAGTCTCCCTCCCTGATTAGCTCAAGAAACCACTGTTGGAAGGAAATTATTTTCTCACATCAAGAAATTTGGTTTCAGTTTTGACACTCGGTTTGCCTGAATAACAATTGAAACCGTATTTTAATGCCTCCTAATTTGTGATCACATATCAAGAGTATGTTCTAATACACCAAGATGATGTACCATATAAAATCTAATACCCCGAATAAAACAAAGTTAAATTCAAAGAATCACTTTTCATTTGCAAATCCCTGCCTCACACTTGGTGATCAGATACTGGTATCTTCTCTCCACAGCCACATTGAATTTAATTCCAGCTGTTAAAAGGGAGGGTGTGGACAATGAACACCAGCTCCTTTAAAAACCTGCCCTTGAAGTGACATGTATCATTTCTGCACATATTTTCACTGGGAAAGGAAAAAAAAAAAAAAAAAAACCTAGTTTTTACCTCCAAAGCTAGGTGTACAAAGACTGGGAAAGGTACTGGCTGGGCTGCTTCTAGTTCTATAATATGTGAGTAGAAATGTAAAGCCAAGGGAACCATTAGTTATCTCTACTAACAGGGTGGTATAGACTGGCAAATACTGCTTCAACTTCTACATTCCTTTTGAACATGCAAAGCTTCTAAAGTGGTGCAGCAATTCACAAAATTGATTCAATACATTTTTCAAGTTCTTGCCACAAATAAAGTGACCAGTTATTATCACTCCTGTAGCATTTTGGCAATAATGGATTGCTGAAAGCATATTTCCACTGAATAGGATTTTCTGACACATTTTGTTCAACAGAGCTTATAAATCTAAAGTTTTTTAAAAGAAATTTTGAGAAAAATGCTTGAAACTATTTGTGTATGTTTATGTGTATATATATATATAATTTTATATATATGTATATACATTCATGCATCATACATATATTTTTATTCATTATCAATGTCATTTTCAAGTTTCCCAAAGGGTTCCTTTGTCTTTCTAACATAACTTTTTCTCTTTAAAGATTGGTGGAATTCTATTCCCAGACACTGTCAGTAAAATTTAGTTGATATGTGGTATGATAGTATTCCCACAACTGGGATATATTGCTAGTCAGAGGAGAATGAATTGAGAAGGACAACTTGGAACTAAACCCTCAATGTTTGGGCAAGAAAGAAGACTGAAAAATGACCAGGGCTGTCTCAGATGTATTTCCTCTAAGAAAATTCATTTTATTTAATAAGATGAAACCTCTAGACAAATTGTCAAAATAAGAGGTCAGCATAATCAATCATTACTTTATCAACCTTCCACATACTAATTTGTTCTTTTTCTTCATATAAGTTATATGACATTGGAGTTTAGCTATGGGGAGAGACCTCACTTAGTATTTCAACACCATACCTAGCATCTGACACAGGGGTTATCATAAAATCTGAGCTTAATAAATATTCATTGAAGTACTATATGAATTGTGAATGAATGAGTGGATGAATGAATGTACTCCACTATGATATCTATTTGGCAAAATGCACACAACTAAAAATCTTGAGAAAGCTACATTAATTTCTCCAGGGAGGAAAATAGTCAGCTTGTACTCTTATTATTCCATTATTCTCTCAAGTAGCATCTGTGGTATTGTGATCTAATATGAAATGTGTGTGATTTCTTCTGTATTTCCTAGGACAGAGTTCTTAAAGCCCTTGGAATTTTCTGAGTGATAGGGGTAAGAGGATAATCATTTTTTGTTTCAACCGTACCCGAAATTATGATATGGAGGAGATGGGTGTTATTTGCTAGCTGTTACAGTTTGGATGTGAGGTGTCCCCCAAAAATTCATGTGTGAGGCAATGCAAGAAAGTTTAGAGGAGAAATGATTGGGTTATTAGAGCCTTAACCCAACCAGTGAATCCCCTGATGGGATTAACTGAGTAGTAAGTGAAGGTAGGTAGGGTGTGATGGGAGGAGGGGTGCCCTGGGGGCATGCTTTGGGGATATTTATTTTGTATCTGGGGAGTGGAATCTCTCTCTGGTTTCTGATCATCATGTGAGCTTCTTCCCTCCACCACACTCTTCCGCCATGATGTTCAGTCTCGCCCTGAGCCCAGAGGAATGGAGTCAGCTATTTGTGAACCAAGACCTCTGGAACTATGACCCCCTAAATAAACTTTTCCTCCTCCAAAATCGTTTTTGTCAGGTCTTTCAGTCACAGCAGTGGAAATGCTAACTAAAACACTAGCCAAACATAATCAGAAAGTTGAAACAATCAGTCTCCCCTCAGGGCTTCTAGGGAAGAGAGAGAGGTTGGAGATTTAGATCAGTGGTTAATTATTAACTATTCCTGTCTATGTAATGGAACTTTCAAAGAAACCTTAAATTCTGGAATTCGGAGAACTCCTGGTTTAGTGACCAGAGAGGTGCTGGGATGGTGTACAGGGAATGGAAGCTCCAAGTCCCCCCCTCACTGTCCCCATCCTTGTCCCCCACATTTCCTCTCTTGCCTGTTACTGAGTTGTATTCTTTTTAATTAATTAGTAGATGTAAATAAAGTGTTTTGTGATTGGTGTCTGAAGTGGGACAACCTTGAGGGACTGAAACCTTAATTCATGAATCTGAAACTAACTCCAGGAAGAGAGTGTAAGAATTGAATTGAACTGTAGGATACCCAGGAAGTATTTGGAGAATTGGAGAATTGTTTGATATGGACGAGACTCACACATTGTGTGAGAGTACAGAATAAATTTTTGCTTGTTTTAGCATTTATAACCTAATTTTACAAACTGGTTTTCTACTCCCATAGTCTTTAAATAATGGCAGAGTTATGTGTTCTTTATTCCAAATTTTATCTACAGAACAATTTTTTGGCACATAAAACCTGTTTCTTATATAATTTCTACCTTGAGGTAGAAGTCTCAATCCTGTTACTGGAACAATTGATTGGGTCTGTTCTCAAGGACAGGATTAGAATGAGCCCACTCCTAATTGTCAGTTTAGAGACAAAAGTCTGTAATGAAATGGCAAAGAGAAAAGGAAGAAAAATAAAGAAACAGTCTCAGAAGCCATTCTGCATCAAGAAGAAAGAAACTCATACTTAATGCTTAAGGGTAGTTATGAGAAGCAGGAGCATAGTTCTAATCTCCAACAACCTCAGGTGTGGTTTTGATGCCATATGATCCAAACTGTAGAACTGAGGCAGTTGAAATTCAAATTCTTATTGATTCAGATCAAAATTGATCATGGCAACTGAAACTGGAACTGAACCTGAATATATATATCAAATGATATTTACATAAATGTAGAAACCTTAAATGTCAGATAATATGCATAGATACAGAGAGTATTAGTCATTTTGTGTTAGTTTTTCAAAATATAGTCTCAAATAGTGATTTTCTTTTAATCTCTGGAGTGTTGTTTTGGTTCAGAACATATTGATTCCCCCAGAACCTAATGCCTGATGGACATAGCAAGAGTGAATACCAACAATGCTAGAATGAGATCAATTTAAGCAAACTTACAAACTGGGAAATACATATAGAAAGGTAGACATAAAAAATACTAACAGGTATTGTGTGAAAAGTCAAAAAGAAGATAGATGCTTCTCACAGACATTTTTTTTTTCTTTTTTGAGGGTACCAGGGATTAAACTCAGAGGCACTTGACCACTAAGTTCTATTTTTGTATTTTGTTTAGAGACAGAGTCTCACTGATTTGCTGGTAAGCACTTGCTGGCTTTGATCTTGTGATCTGTCTGGGTCTTAAGCCCCCTTGCTCTTCTCCACCAGCGACAAGGGAAGGGGACACTCTCCAACAAGGTCAGACCGGGATAGGTAGGGCCGACTGACCGCTTGCTCCCAGTCCTCTGGCGGGGAGGACAATCAGAGCGTCAGGGAGACCAGTCACAGCAGGAACTCGTTTACTGAGGAAGTCACACAGCTTTTATGTAGGGTGGAGGCTAGGCGGGAGCCAATCAACTTAAAGATCAGCAAGGCAGGGAGGTTCACTCAGGTGAGAGTCCCATAGGACTATATGGCAAGCACCAGCTGATCACGTTCGCGGAACTATTGTTAACCAATCCCTGACGGTAGCCCGGTTTATCGTCATTAACCTTTGTAACCGCCTTTGAGCCTTGATCTTGCTCACTCGCTAGGGAGTAAGGAGTCAGCTTAGTTAACGTGTCATTAGTCCCAACAGTGATCCTCCTGAGCTGCTGGGATTACAGGTATGTGCCACTACGCCCAGCTTCTCAGAGACATTATATCCATAAACTTAGTGATCAAAATTAGTCCAGAGAGGTTGTTGGCTTTGCTATGCCTGGGCAAATAGCTACATCAACATCTAAGTCAGGGTACACATCTGAGAAATTAAATAAGCCAGTGCCTCAAGGTTCACTTTCCAACATTGTAAATTGGAAGGAATAGAACAGAAGTAAAGGGAAGAGTGACCCAAGGCAGAAAACTCATTCTCTAATTTTGAGTACTATACATCTCAGAGTTATTTAACTTATCAAAATTTCCATTGAGGATTATCGTAATATTGATGGGACCCAATAGTCTTTCTTTCCTCTTCTTATTTTTGAACAGATTAGTGTATGAAACAAATCATCTTATTACTAACATAGGCCCTGTTGGAACTCTAACTAGTTCTCTTTGTCTGGAGAAGTTGTTATAGTTTATGTCCAGAACCGTAAAGACTTAAACCATCTATCCAGGATGATGCTGGACTAGGATCAATAGGTGCTACCTCTATGCAGGTGACTTCCCTTAGCCTTTGAAATATATTATAGTAGTTCACATTGAAGTTTTCTAATCTTTTCATTTAGTCTCTGTCATGTATAATTTCATTTTGTCAAACATCATCTGCTTTGCATAGGGATTTTTTTTAATTAAAAAATTAGTTCATATTCATTATCTTTCTTACATCACAAACGAGGGTAGTATAACCCCAGACACAAATCCATAACTATTTTCATATCTAAAGTTGTAGTATTTTCATATAAGTTTATTTCATAATTGCATTTTTGCTAATGAAGTATTTATCATCCTTTTTTTTGTCCTTAGGTAATGGGATTTAAAAGTTACTGAGGCATCATAATATCATTAGCTTCCAGGTGCTTGCTAGTTCATTGCCTTATTGATGAAATCACCTTAGGGCAAGGTCTCCATAACTATACCTCATTGCACACCTACAGGAATGTCTGCCTTTTCCTAAATTCCAATATATAACAGATTGCTTTAAAACACATTTCCTATGTGTATCTCGTTAAAGTTAAGTGGTCTTTTATAACAAGCCAATTTTACTTTATATTTTGTCTTATGTTATATAACGAGAATAACTTCACTGCCTGGCAAAGAGTGGCTTCCTATTTTTTTGCAATACATTTTGTCTTTTTTTTAAGGCTCCCTTATGTTGAAAAGTGAAATGCTACAAATTTGTCATTGCTTCAGCAATCATGTATTGATCTATTTGTTCTCCCTCTGCTCATTTTCTGTGAATCTAAATTGCTTAAGTACTGAAAGCTCTCAAGGTAGTGACCTGAAATATTAACAGGTTACATCACCTCATTAAGCAAAAGTAACTGCTCTTATTTAAAGTCTGTAGAGCTGACATTGCATTTATCCAAAAAATTATTAATGTTTGCATGGAAGTGTAGTAGGAAAGATACACTATACTGCCACACCTAGTATTCTTTAACTTTTCATGGGCTATAACAATTTCACCTATTAGTTATTGCCTTTTCCTTGAAAAGTAAAGATTAATGATGCTAAAATGATACATTTTAATACAATCAATTTACATTTCTTCCTAACTACTTCATACATTGATGATCTGGCTTTTTTTTTTTTTTTTCAGAAATAGCACAAGTTCATTTGAAGGAGAAAGACAACCTTTAAGTAACAGAGCAATTATTATTTTAATCAATAGCAGTATTATATTTTAAATTAATCTTCAAAAGTCCCTGAAGCTAAAATTTCAAAAGCCATTAATCAATTAAGCAAAATACTACACAATCTTACAAAGCAACCTATCTATCTCCTGAAGGTTGTTCAAACTTTCCTCTAAAAATGAAAATTTAGCACTTTTTCGTCACTCTCTTTTTATAGTTTTATTTTGCTTATACTAAGTAAAATCACATAAGAATAATTACTTATGTATTATTTACCAACATGTAACAACAATGTGATTATACAAATAGAAAAATTGCAATATATCTAAGTGGTTTTACTTTGTTTAGAACAGAATTTTGAGTCTGCAAAAAAAGCATGTTTTGTTTAAAAACATCGAGGACAAAGTGCTAAAGCTCTTCATGGTCTCAAATCTGGGCTCTCTGAAACTTTGCAGTCATTTCAAAGTCAAGAGGAGTTTGACTTTCTTGTCACTGTGACACAAGGAAGCTGTCTTGGTCTTTCACCTAGGTGCAGCTTTAGATAAGGGTTTTCGGATATATTATTTATTTAGTTTCTAAGAATATAGCACATTGCCTGCAATCATACTAGGATATTTCTATAAAAGCTAAATATTGACTATGGGGTCAACCTAGGACACAGCCCTTCATTTTTTTTCTACTTTCATATTAATGCTATATGCATTTCCTCTCTTCTGATACCGTGCTTTTCTAGAATCATCCTTTATTCAATGTAAACACATGCCTTACTAAAATATCTCCCTTCTTTCTTAGCAAGGTATAAAGCCCGTGATACCTAATAGTGTGTGCTCTAATAATAGTGAAACAAATCTATTAATAGTGAAACAAATCTGTTTTACTACAAGCCTGTCCCTGGTGTTCTTATCTGATGGACTCCATCAAAATTCTTAAGTGACCCTGCATCTTGCAAAACAGTTTTAAAATAACATATTTAAAAATAAAGGGAAAATTTAAATGAAACATATTGAGTAGGTGTATATACTGTACATAATATCAAACCACTTATTGTACATGATCCAAGATCATTGACTGTTACATAATAAGTTACTAAGTGCAGAATTTTTCTGCCTCCCTAAATCATCAAACACATTTCACCCTTTGCTGTTTCCTAAATGTGGCTAATGCTCTCAGGCTGCCTTTGAGTTCTTTCTCATAGCGTGACTCATGAACTTGCTCTCTTCAGACAGCACATTTTGCTTCTAACTTTTTTCAACCTCCGTATTCAAATATACCTGAATTACCTCATTCTTTTAGAATGTTCTTAACACTAATTAATTGAGTTAACATTTTCAGTTTGGAGCATTTTAAATGCCACAGAACATGAAGATTGGTCCATTAATTTTAGGAAAAAAAAAAAAAAAGATTTTACCAAGGGACAAATGATGTCATTTTAGAGTTACTCAATGCATAGAATGATGTCATCATATTAGGTAAAGTTCAGACAATACAGGTTTTAAATTCTTTCTAGTTTTCCTTGGAAGAAGTAAATACAGACATGGAGGCAAGAAACTACTTGATAGCTGATATAGCTTCTCTGTGGTGTACACAGAAGTAGTTGGTAAGTAGATTAGAGCAAAATACAGTGCCTACTGAATAATTTAAATTTGATGTTCAGGCTCAGAAATACTTTAATATCTGCAATACGCAGGCAGATGTAAAACTGTTTTGTGTTGATGGGAAGAGCAGAGTTAAGACTAATGGCTGGCAGTTTTGTTGAATTTCTGGTCAATGTAAAAAATACCTTTCTAATCACTAGAACTGTGCAGAAAATAGGAAGGGCTCATTAGGTTGAGTGCCTCACTTCCTATAACTAAGTAAAAAATCTATGCTTCTAGGGATGCCTTAATGATAATTTCTACTTTTTACGAATGATGAATGTTAACTATCAATTCTATGATTATGTGGTATTTTCTGTTGGGATTCTAATAAAGTAGTCAGTGTGAGTATTCAGATAGGCATAATGCACTTCCTTCCCTAAGCAATACATTAACAGATAACAGATGGATTTTAGAGTTACACAAAATAATGACTGTAGCTCTAAGAACATCTGCTACAGTGCCACAGTGGTAGGACAGTAGAAAAAAAATTTTTTATCAGGGATATTTTTAAATATAATATTGGATCCCATAAAAGACATCTTATTTTGCATGATCATGAAAAATCATAAATTATTCTAATAATATGAGGACACTATATTGTATATTAGTATCTATTACAATCTAATAATATAATATATTAATCATGCACAATCATTATTTTTTTTGCCTAGGTATTTTACGCATGTAGTCTCTAATCCACCAACCAATATGAAAGGCAAAACTTATTCTCATTTCAGAGACTACAAAATCAAGTCTCCAAAAGATTAATATTAACACTGAGCTGACAAGAGGCAGATTGAGTGCTGTCTCTGTGTTTCCCATAGGCACATATTGATAGACAAGTCACTTGCTTGCTCACAGAGAAAAGAGTTACTTAAACAATTTTGAAGACATTACTATGTTTATCAAGTAGGATGTTAAGATGTGCCTCTTGGTCTCTTCTCATCATTCACAAAGAGGTTTTGTTTGTCTGTTTAAAACTATTTTTTTTCCCATTTATAAATGGGAATGTCCTGTCCTCTAAACTCAATTGCTCAAATGCAAGGTGACTAATACCCATGTTTGAAAATTAATATCAAAAACCTTGAAAAAAGAGGTAGAAAAATCCTAAAATGATTAAGTAAATTTTAAAGATAAGTTGATTATTTAATTCAATAAATTGAAAGAATTTTGAAATCCTGGCAAAGTTGGAGTAGACAGTGTCTATTGAGACCTTCTTAATAAATAGAAGGCAACTGCTGTCACATCCGATTTCTAGGATGTGTACCTCCCACGTTCCTTGGCAGTCACAACTTACACTCTCAGCCTGTCCTTAACTCACCAGGTAGCATCCTGTTTCATACTCCTCAGAAGCATTTGAATTTCTTACAATCCTACTTTTCAGATATTAAAATGACACAACCTAGATATCATTGTAATTTTGCCAGGTATGCCATTTTTCAGTGCGAATAAACAATGCAGATATTTTTTGAGAAAAACATAATGGTAAAATGTAAACGAAGAAATAGATTTGGTTCACAGACTGTTTATTGTATGTGAAGAGATAACATGTATTATTTTAAATGCTAACATATATATTTATATAAATAAATTAATAAATAAATAAATATATAAATATATATATATATATATATATATATATATATATATATATATACAGTAGCTTTATATTCTGGTAGTGAACAGGCTTTCTGTTTCTGCCCCTGAAATCAAAGATACTTATGGGATATATAGTCACCCTCACTGGCAAGAGTAACAAAAATAAAAGTATCATAAAATGACTTTTATTTTTCAAAAGGAAGTTGCATAATATTGGTATTAAAGATGAAAGTAATTGAGGGTTAGGGAGCACCTTAAGAAGTTAAATAATTCTAACATACTCTTAGAACCTGAGTGTTTAACACAAGTCAGATAACTAAACATTCTGAGTAACCAATATAATGAGGTGGGAAATAGTTCCTGAACACTAGATACTAAGCACTTATAAACCATCTATAGTTATAAATGGTTTAAGTTGTGGTCTGGAGGAGATGGGTTAGGAGGAATAGAATGAAGAGGAGAAATTCAGTGAAATAGAAATACATTACAATTTTTAAGTCAATTCAAAATAGCATCAGAAAAAAAATGATTATTTAGATGGGTCATAAAAAATAGGGCAAGTTGCCATGTGTTGATTAGGCCATGTGTTAATCAGTTTTTCACTATAACAAGTACTTGAAATAATCAGTTTATAAAGAGAAAAGGTTTCTCTTGACTCACAGGTTTAGAGGTTTCAGTCAATGAATGGATGTCTCCATTTGCTTTAGTTGAGGCAGGATATGATGGTAGGATCATGAGATGGAACAAAACTACTCACCTCGTGTCCAGGAAGCAAAAGAGAGGAAAAAGAAGGGGCCATGGTCCAACTATCTCCTTGAAGGGCACACTGTCAATGAGCTGAAGATTTCCCAACAGGTCCCCTCTCTTTAAGTTTCTACTATCTTCCAACAGTGCCTTCTGAGAAGCCAGTCTCTAATACGTGCGACTGTGGTAGACGTGTAACTGTAGCAAGTCATTTCTTACAGGATTGAGATATCAATTTGTGTACTGTAGTATAGCATAGTGAGTGAAAAATTAGCTGACATTTTTAACAATTATTTTATTGAGCATTAGTACTGAAAATTTTCTATTTGGTCAGGTTTAGTTACAACCCACGTCCTCAAAATAATATCCAAGACTTCTTATGGTTTACGATGTATGTTGGTATTATACATGTCAACTTGGCTTGATGAAGTTACATTCTCCAGAATTTTCTTCCCGTAGGTTTTGGGTTAGCAGGGTCTATTAGAGGATTCTTGAGATTGTGGAGGGTTGGTCTGGAGCTGTGGCCACTTTGTAGCTCACACACATTGTTCTCCATAATGGAATGAGGCAATGACTGGGTCTTCAACTGCTCCACCTTCCTCTGGATCTTCCTTTATCTTCTCCAACTCCTGGGCCAGGTGTATGTTTAATGCCATGATAAAAATCATCCCATTTAACTCATGATGAAAGCAGAAGCAGTCAGAACTAACATGGGTTCCAGTTCATTTGTGGGCTCCAGCTTTTTCTTACTCCTTCAGTTATCTTTACCTTGCTGGCTGGTAACTCTGAGGTTTTTAATTTCCTTCTCCATGATGAGACATGAAGATAGCAACTCAGTAGTATAACATTCTTATAAAACTATTTAACCACCTTTCAAGAGTGTATAATTCAGATCCCTATAAGTAATTGTGTGTGTGTGTGTGTGTGTGTGTGTGTGTGTGGATGTGGATGTGTTTTGCAGACTCCTTTGCAGCTTGAATTCAACACATGCTCTAGATTCTCCCCACAATACATTCATGTGGCTGTGTACAATATAGGATAACAGCTACAAGAAGGAAGACTGGATCTTTTAGGAAAGCATGAATGATCTAGAAATGCAGTTTCCCCTCACTGAGCTGATGAAGTTTACAGCATCTCCTCCCTGATGTCAGATGAACTGAACAAAAGTAGAGCTGTTGTGCAGGAAGGTATTTCCTCTGGATGCTGTGTTTCTAGTTATGTAATAACAAAAGATGGATACTTCAGCAATGATAATTTCAGAACTGCATAATATCATTCAGTAAAGTGTAATCTGCACCAATCTGTTTTATTAGATTGTTATTTCCTGCAAATAAGAACCCTCAAGGATGATGCATGAGAAGAAGTTTTTTATTATCCAATATCAGGAGACACAGAATCTCTTCCAGATGATGGAGGTAAGTGTCATGGTCATATGATCTACTGTTTCTGACCCAATCATATTTGAGTTAAGTATGCAGGGGAAGTAATGCAAGATAAAGAAAGGAACGGATTTACAGGAAAATGTAGAAAGAAGCAAAAATGAGAAAAACTGCTGTAGTCTCCAGGAGACAGAGTAAAACATTGGCCTTACTTCTCTATGCTGGTTTCCAGAGAACAAGGTTAATTTAGCTATTTGTCTGTAGTTATTCATAAAGTAATTGTGTAGCATGTTCTTATTATACTCTCAGCTATTAAATTCTATTTTTGCATGCTAGTGCTAGTGACCTATGACCCTACAATCTAAAGAACCTGGACTAAACTGTATCATCTATTATACTTGCCTCATTCACTATTAGCTGAATCCTATATTACATTTCATAAAGTTTCTGCACTTTACAGTTTAAATGTAATATAAACCAGTGTGTACAAAGGACACTTTTGCTGTTTCTTGTAATGAGGAGGCAATCTTTCTGAGCATTCCTATGGATTTTAATTCCGGTTTTATAGAATTGCTCTAAACATAAATGTTTGTTTTTTAATGTTTTATATTCTGTATTTTTGTTAAACATAAACATGAAGTGCCATTAGTAATAATAGCTTTCAAATTTTAAAAGTCTGCTTGTTAAAAGAGAAAACAGAAATAGAAATAGAACTAGAACTCAAGCATCAAAGGGAATATTGAGAAAATTATGATACATGTAACAATACATTGTATACAGTTGTGAAAATGAAGAAATTACCACCACAGACAATGGCATAGATGAATCTTAACAATATAATGTTGACATTATACATACATATGGTATGATCTATTAACGCAATGTTAAAAATAGGCGAAACAAACTGTATTGTTTAGGGGAAACTCAAAGCAGTGGCAAAACTTTGAAAAGGAAAGAAATTTATTTATTAGAAAATGAGCATGCAGTACTGATGGCAGAGAGAAGGGCGAGTGATCAAAGGAGCTTCTGGGTGCTGACAATTTTCTTTTTCTAAGCTGGTAGTCACTGGATGTTTACAGGAACATTCTCTTTAGCAGTATTTATCATATATTTACATACACATGCAATTAGTTGTATGTTTTAAATGTTGATAAAAAAAAGTTAAAGAAGAAAACTATAATTCCTTAATTCCAAAGATCACAGGGATATTAACTCCTATAGTAAGAGCAGTGAAATAGTTATTTCAACCAAAATTTCTTATTTTTGAAAACTCTCAATATCTTCTCCCTTGCCCTTCATCCTGCTGAAGAGATATTCTGAGTGTTCACCATTCTCTGCTCTGGATTGAGTCCTTTTGGACACCTCCTTTCTCCTCTGGTTAGCTTTGCCTCTTTGGCAGCTACCCACTTCTCATTTCTACTGTACCCTGCCTTAGGCCACAGGAATCCCTTAACCAAGAGGCCTGTTCCCCAAATCAAGCTTAGGCTTCTTCAGCACAATACGCACACACTCCAATCACTTACTTATTCTACTGCTAGGATCAGTAATGTGACTCTAACATCTGAAAGTCTCAACATTAGAGGTAAAGGACACATCATGTCTTATGGAGTGCAAAAGTTGTGTAGGGGGCTGGGGAGATAGCTCAGTTGGTAGAGTGCTTTGCCTTGCAAGCATAAGGCCCTGGGTTTGATCCCCAGCACCGCAACAAAAAAAAAAAAAAAAAAAAAAAGAAGTTGTGTAGGGCAACTTTTTTTTTTTTTTTCCAAAATATATCATGAGTCTTTGAGGAAATTTTCCTGTTTCTTGGAAATTGCATATTTCCTCCTTTCCTTTCTTCATCTCTTAATTGTTCTAATCATTTTTGTTATATTTTGAGTAATAAAAAGGAATAAAAAATACCTTTAAGGTAACAAATTAACTGAAAGTCCAACTGAAATCATAAGATAGGATCAATAGTCTCCATCCATTCAGGATGAATCACGTTTACAGTTTAAGTAACTTCATTAACATCAGAGCCAATAAGTGGTAGAATTAGACTTTGAAACGCAGGTCTGTTTCTCCTCCCAGCCTGCACTTTATATTACTATACAGAATGCCCCCAAGGTATTGAACTAGTGCATTAGAAGTCAAGAATCTACATTTATCTTCATCTGCATTACTGGCATATAAAAAGCTTTTTTGGTCACTACTGCATTTTAGTGCATATAACAGTAAAGTCTTAGTTGTTACTTTTGGAATAAAGAAAGAATATAGCACATCGATATAGGTTACTAAAATGGTGTTTACAGTATCCAGTAAACTGAAAAGAAGAGCCACTTATGTACACACTCCTTGTGCTTCCTAAGTAAATATTGTGGTTAATTAGTAACCCAAGTGTCCCCCAATCCCTCTTCATTCCCTCCCATCCACAGCCAAGTTGGATAATGTCTCCTCTAACCTGTCTGATCCTCTCCATTGCCACGTTCACCTCTAATCCAGGTAATATTCATTTCCAGCCTGAATTCCTGAAACTGCCTATTAGGCTTCCCTCCACTTTTTTTTTTTTTTCCTTATGAACTCACTTTCCACAAATTGACCCATTGGATATTCCTAAATTATGGAAATGTTATGTCTGTCCCCTACCTACCACCTGTGAAAAGAGGCCCATTTGCTCCAGGAAAGCAGTGTGAATACCCCTGTGGCCTCTAGGACTTCTCATTGCCTGGCCACGATTTCTCTCCCCCACTTGACATTTCTACTGACTGCCTCTCCCACTCCTAGAGATATTGTGCTGCATCCCATTTTCTGAAATCACCCATGAAAAATCTGGGCTCCTGGCCTTGATGCCTGCTGTTTTCCTGACAGGAGCACTTCAAGTCTTCTCTTGCAGCTAATGCTTTGTAAAACGATGGCTATTAATTATCAGTCTCCGTCAGGGGCCCGGACTGTTTTAATTCACATCTTATCCCCATTGCAACCAACATGCCTGGAACAAAATAGAGACTCAGTGGATGTCGGAATTAAAACAGGAGACATTTTATGTATGTTCAACAAACAGAATTCTAATCCATCCCTCAAGTCAGGAAAGTAATAAGTGGCTTTATAACACAGGCAATGATTTATTTAAAACTATGTATACTTTCATTTTTATGGATTAAAATAAGAATTGTTATTAAATTTTACTTTGAACGTTTCTATGCTGAAAGAAGTTCAAGGCTTCTTATTTTAACAATACAAGTGGCAATCATTTTGAAAAATATGATCTGAAAAAGAAAAGTATATAAAAGTTCAAAATGGTAACTTGCTTTTACAAAAAAGGCTTGAGATGTAACTCATTCACTACCACTTAAGGAATACTCAAAAAAAGGAAGGGTTTTATCATTTTCCATTTTTATGAAACTACAAAAAGCATGAGAAACCCCTAGAGCTAGGGCATGTTGCAAAATAGAAAAATACTTTAAATAATATTAATAAAGAGAACAACTATAAGCTCCTTTCCCTTAATGTAGTTAATGCAGAAAAATGGGTAGCTATTTTGTTGTCAGTGGACTTGTACAGAGCCTAACCAAATGGGAAAATTCCTGTATTTAAAAGCATCACTAGATTTTAAGTTCCTCTGTGAATAGGTGTCATTCTTTAGTCAACTATGACATCATCACAGTTTCTGGGAGAAGTGTTGTTTGTGCTCATAGTCAGGGAACCACCATGACAGGGGACTAGTTGTCCATCTCACAATTCAGGAGTCATATGCATGACCTGCCGTTCTTTGCCTTCATATCTTACTAGTCACTAAGTTCTATTGATCCTGACTCCAACATGTCTTGATTCTGGGCACTTCTGTCCAGAAGTAATTACAATCATCTTCAATTCAGGTATGCACAGCAGCCTATGATATGGTTCTTCTTTATCTAAGCAGCACCCCTTTATTGGTATTATTTGAAAAATACAAATATTAGATAACTGGCTATTTTCCTCCAGGATTAGATGTGTTTGTGTTCTTTGGCACTGTGTGAGGAGCACCGTGTTTTTTGGTTTGCCTGACGTAAGCCAAGGTGGACATTTACTATGACATAGACATTATGTTATCTAGATTCTTACTAAGTAGTGTTTGCAAGAAGTCACTCTTGACCTAGGCATAAAATGAGGGATTCTTTTATCATTTGAAAGATAACTTTTTGTGCATGTAATATGACACTGGTTAATCAGTGGAAAAAGCATTAGTATTTAATGTTGGAAGAACATATCAAGTGGTTTTAAGATAAGCACACTACTCAATCTGGCATTAATTTAATGGAATAGCTATTTCAATAAATGTGGCTTATTTCAGTAACTTATCCCTTGCTAATTTAATTAAATAGAGAGATATGATGTGTCTATAAGTACCTGAGCTAAACTCTTCTCCTGGTGGTCATGACTTCTTTGACAATGGAGTTGTTTTTGTTTTTGTTTTTTTCTGTCCTAATGCATTCCTCTACTTTTCTTTGGATGAATAGCATTTTCTTATTCATTCTAGTATTAATCATATAATAGCTATGAAAGACCTCTCATCAGGACAACTAAATATTTACTGGGCTCCTATATATTCCCTTGCCTATAGAGTATTTACATTGTTTCACTTGAATGCTATTTACTGTGTTTCTTGGTAATTTACTAAATCCAAATATGGACCCCACTGCCATATTCTATGGACAATTGTCCAATAGCTCACAGTATTCACTGTTTCTTCTATCTCCAACTGGGTACACTGGCAATGAGTACTTTCTCAGAAGATTTGGTAGATATTATTCACAAATTTTAATTCCAATATCTCCTTGTTATTTCTATTAGGATGTCATTAGAATTGTAAAAAGCTGCATAAATTGTTTGTGGATTGGGGAGTCAGGTTACCTCCAAAGTAGGCAATCTCTCATAAGAAACAAATAGCTTTATTCAAATATTTTGTTTTCTTAATTTTACACAAGAGAAAAGGATCTTATCATTTCTTTGGAAATTCAAGCAACTACCCATGTTGAGTTTCCTTTACTTCCATCCCATAGGAGGTATGTACAGTGGCCATATATAAGACAGCAGAAATTGTATGTCTCCTTCCCACCTACCATTTATCCTGTGCCAATCATTCATGCCTGAAGGTGGATACCAGCACATAATTTCCCCAATTCAGGTATAGGTTCCTTTGAGAAATAACACTCTCATTCATTTTGTCTATGCTGTTTCTGAGGAAATAGGGCTAGGGGCATCTGAAGTTATTCTAGAAAGAAATCATCACCCCAATAATCCTAGAAGTTAATGATTGACTCACAATTCATTATTTCATTTTGAAAAGAAACTCTGGGTTAGAAAATATGCTCTTACATGAAGTGAAGTACATATTCTTTAAATTTAGCCAAAAATAAAATTTTAGATGCATAGAAGTTAACAATACTGATATTGACTTTTTAAAGAATTTGCTAGATTGAGTTTTTATTCTCCCAAACTTTTCTCTGCTCTTCCAATCCTGAGGGCTATCATATGTTCATTAGAAGTTTATAATTAGTCTGTAAGTGTTGCCCCATGATAATACATAATGACATTAGAGGAAAAAAATATTAAAATTCTATCACCAATCATGGACATCTGACAAGGTATTTTATGATATGGATATATAAATAACATTCTTCCAACAAAAAAGAGGTGTTAGCAAATGGAATGACTCATTAGTCAAGAAAAGTTTGATAAAGGAGTTTCCAGATATCCATTACTGCATATAACACTGCCCCCAAACTTAGTGAATTAAAGCAATCATGATTTCATTATATTGCAAAGTTTTGTACAACAGAATTCAGACACAGCTGGTCTGGATTCAGGTGGCATTGAAGAGGTCAGGGGTGACATTCAATTGGCAGCATGTCTGAGGCAGCTTCACTGAAAAGTCTGGTGTCTTGGCAAAAACAGATATAGGCTATTTTCATTAGGGTATCATTAGAGTTTTGTGAAATAAAAAGGCATACATATCATATTTATTCAGATGTCTTACCTGAAAGCAGGAGTGTTCCCACTGCAGTGTTTCCATAAACACTATTAGAAGGACATGATCAATTACGACTGTCTTTGGCCATCCCCCATTGGTGGAAGTAGTCATAAAGCCACAGATGTTTTCTCTATGAGAAAGAGGTCCAAGAACTTTTAGTCACATTTTCAATATTGACAGCATTATGGTGAAGAAACAACCCATGCAGGACCATTTGGTGAATTAGGCTTGAGTGAGGGACCCCTAGTCAGAAAAGGAAAACATAAAGGCACACTTTTGTATATAGACTTACATTCTAGTTGCTAGAAACATCTGACTCACAAATTGCTCACTCAGCTTGGTAGGTGTAAAGCTTACATCTAACAGAAGTGATTATGAATATTAAAAAAACTAAAAGGGTAATTCCAAAACTGGATAGTCGATCTGGAGTCCTAAAACTTAATAAGTTAAATGATTCAAATAATTGAATGTTTTATTAGCATGCATGGAAAAGGCAGATTAAAATGTTTTTATAAAACTGCTTGTTTTGAAATTTTACAGTAACATCTCAAGTTTATGTGCTTTATCAAATGTAACTTAAACTCTGGCACCAAAGTTACCATAATCACTCTGAATGTGTGTGGATTAGTGCAAGGACTTTTGCAATCATTTACTATTTTTTCTAAAGCAAACATATTTTTATTTATGATAATGAAAAATCTTTAGCAGGCAATTTTATAAAGCATGGTTTTATAGAGATAAAGACTTTTTTAAATAAACTGAGAGTAAGTTTCAAGAACAATGAAGGACAAGCACAGATCCCAAAATAGGAGGAAGAATACTCTGTGGACATATCAATTTATCCACAAGTTAATTAAATAGTTTCCTTTCAGTGATACCCACAGCTAATAATATTCACAGCAGCAATATAATTTGGAATCTCTCAACATTTTTTAAATCTTTAAAGTGAAGAACTAATACCAGCATAAAATGGTCAGGAAAAAAATCATGTTGGGGTTTTGAATTTATACATATATATACATATAGGCTATATAATTCAATTTTTAAAGTTTGAAATAAATGACCTATTTCAAGATTGTATATTTAATCTCATTATATATGCAGTTTATAAAAGCTGGAATTTCTTCCATCTGGTTGTCTATTACATCTCAGTGACAAACATATATTTAGCATATCCTAGAGCTCAATACACATTTATTTAATTAAAACCACTCTTCCTCAGGTTATGAACATTGTAACAACTTCAGGTCATGAACCTTGTCTGGTTTGCTTGTCCTCTAGGTATCCATTATTTTAATAAACATATATGTGTTCATGTGTCCAAAATGTGTAACTTTTCTTTTTCCTGGTTGCTAACCTCTTTTACACATGCTGTCATTTCTTCTTTTGTTGATATCTAGTAATGGGAAATAATGACTAATTATCATTCTGCTACCTTTATTGCAACCATCCTAGAAGTTATATAACTCAAGATTATCAAATATTTTAGAAATTTTCCCAGCCCATTAAAATTTACCAGTTTATTCTATTTTATACGTATAAAACAATGTACTTTGGTGAATTAGCAAAAATCAATTGGATTTGCAAGACTTTTCCTTCATAATATGCTTATCCAGAGAAGAAGAACCAAGCTAAAAGTTTCGTAGGTTAACTCTATCTAACCATTTAGTCATTGGCTTGATATTCTTATGCACAGCACTTAATTAGTTAGGTCTTCACTGAAGAGGTGTGACGCAGTCAGCCCTGCTCTGATCTCAGGGCCAATGGAAACACACATTACATTTACACCTTACATTTCCAGGCAAAATAGCCAAAGACCAAACATACAGATTTGAATGCCAAATGACCGAAGACCAGACATTTAGCTTTGAATGTAATCTTATCACAATTATCATTCTCTTTTGGTAAAG
This sequence comes from Sciurus carolinensis, assembly GCF_902686445.1. Classification (NCBI taxonomy): domain Eukaryota; kingdom Metazoa; phylum Chordata; class Mammalia; order Rodentia; family Sciuridae; genus Sciurus; species Sciurus carolinensis. Next base: position 98,791,165 of record NC_062224.1, read on the forward strand.
ATCTTATACTGTCTACAAACATCAAAGCATATATATACATATATATATATATATACATACATATATACATATACATATGTATACACATATATATATACATACATATATATACATATATGCACATATATACATATACATACAATATACATATACACACAATATATAAAGTTTTATTTCTAAACATCATTAACAAAAGTTTAGTCATGTCCTTATGCCACTCTCCTCCATTAGCAAGCAAATTTCAAGTCTTTTGCCTATCTCCAGTCATATTCTTTTTATTTTCTTCTTTCCTCTCCTTCTCCTCTCCTGTCCTCTGATCTCCCCTCCCTTCCTTCCTTTCCTTTTTTTCCCTTCCCTTTCCTCCCTCTCTCCCTCCTTCCTTCCTTCCTTCCTTCCTTCCTTCCTTCCTTCCTTCCTTCCTTCCTTCCTTCCTTCCTTCTTTCCTTCCTTCCTTCCTTCCTTCCTTCCTTCCTTCCTTCCTTCCTTCCTTCCTTCCTTCCTTCCTTCCTTCCTCAGTACTAGAGATGAATCCAGGGGCACTCTACTACTAAACTACATCCCTATCCCTTTTTCTTTGTTTTTATTTTTTTTCTTTTGAGACGAGTTCTCACTAAATTGCCAAGGCTGGTCTCAAACTTACAATCTTCCTACCTCAGCCTCCCAGATAGCTGGGCTTCAGTCACATTCTAATTGTCCTTTAGAGTCCTATTGTGCTTCAGTTTCTACTAATAGTTTCTCCCGAATTCATTCCACTAACTATTCCCCACATTCCTTGCTAAAAGACTACCCAATTCTAAAACTTTTTACAGAATTACTAATTATTTCCCATATAATCTTCACATAGAAGATTTCTAAATACAAGGAGGTTTTGAAAAAAAAACAACCCCTGTTGGTTGATGTCATTTGACCATTCCGCAGGCCACCTCCCCCCAGAATCTCACACATTTCATGAGAGCAGTTCCCTTACTGAGTCTTTCCATGTGAACTTCCAACAACATTTTGTCATTCATGCTGCCAACATGGAAGGAAAACTTACCAACTTGCCAGTTGTTTCACTTCCTCTTCTAATCAACCTCCATTTACACACCCTGCCACTCTTTTAAATTCTATATTCTATTTTCTCACCCACAATTGTACACCCTTTCCACTTGTTTGCTCCCACTTACCTTAATTTAACACACACTTGTTGCTATAGCTGCTTAAAATGCTTTCCCTCCCACTCAACGTTGATCAAAATCCTAATGAGACATTAAAACAGTTTAGATGTCTACTTCTCCATGAATTCTTGTTTGGCACACTTCATTTGTCTAAATTTAGTGATTTCCTTCTCTATAGTTACAAAAAATTTGGTTAAGATTTATAATAACGTATTTGGTACTCTCCCATATTGGCAAGTGAACCTGAGGGGCCACCTGCTTCTTATTTATCTTTCAATGTCCCTGGTAAATAGAAGTAAATCAAGATGCTTTATGAAAGCTTGATTATGGATTCAGTTTACTGATTTTTTTGTTTCCGTTTATGATATGAATACTGCCACAAACACAAGTAGTATTATGAGTTGATATTATTTTCTAAGTATGAAGGGCATGTGACTTCATCATAATCTTAGACTAATTTTAATTTTCATGTTCCTGCCAGGCATAAGTTTCCTTCAAAGATAAACAACACATGGGACTCCAATTCCATAGTCCCTTGTTTGTTAATATCCTTGTTAAAGAATATTAAAATCATTTCTTTTATGTAAAAGTCCCCCTTCCCAGCTGTCATGAATACAGAACAAAAATTTTATCAGTTTTATAATTACTGTATTTTGGTCATTCTTTGCTTTTCCCTTTCCGTGGGGAGTAATCAGTGCCAATGCCTCAAACAGATGCTGTGTTAGGCTCACGAACCTGCATTCCCAACACTGCTCCTGGATTCTAGTGTCTAGTGTCTAAAACAAAATGATTTTCTGAATACCTCAACAGGAATACTTAAAAGCTTGAAGATAAATAATTTTCATAATTTTAATTTTTCTACATTTCTCCCACCCATTCCCTTCCATTATTTTCTATTTCTAATGTTTTGAATTTCCAGTAGGTGAATATATATCATACAAATAAAAGAACATAATATTTAAAAACACAATGTGCTAAAACTTTCAGAGTTCTTAGCACCAGCATTTGACACTGCACAGGAAGTGGGTATAATGAAGCGTGCATGAATAGGCTGATGGGTATCACTACATTTTCTATCTACAGAGCTATGCAAAGATGGCTTAACACTGGACCTTAGAATTGCACCAGTTCTATTACATTAAATATATGACTGTATGTAAGGACCACATTCTCTCTATCTTTAGTTGCTTAAATACAAAATACCAATCTGTGGGTAAAATGTGCTCTCTTTTTCTAAACAAGTACTGAATATGTTAGATCTCTTAATTTATGTGACAAGAAGAAATTATTTCTCAGCCTACACACTGAAACCATATTGACTTGTCTCTTCCTTATCCAGTGGCAACTTAAGGATATTAAACTGCCAGATTTCTTTTCTTTCCTGTTTGGTGGCATTAAACTTTCCTCTAAGGATACACCCCACAAGTTTTCTGCTCAGGTAGGAGTCAAGGCCTCTGTAATCAGTATTCTGTTTTATTTTTGCAGAGATCATCTACTTATAGAGACTCATTAAAGCATGATGACTCAGATATGTTCTAGGGTATATTTTAAGTTAATTATGTGCTGAACTCTTACCTTTGCTGTTTTGGGCATAAATTAAAAGAGTTCTTCTTTATTTTTCAAAAATGTGTTTTTAAACTCATTAAAAAATATTTCCAAGGAAAATTTGTTTGATTTAAGAACTGAATATAGAGAGAAATAGTACATCTTGTGAACTTTTTACTGGAGGAAAAAATAAACATGGTTCTTTTATGGCAAAAGGTACATTTCAAGGTCACTGCCTTGCCTTGGTTCTGAAGCTTGTTTAGGTACTAGGAGAATACACAAAGATTCAAATGCTGGCTTCTTTTAAGTGACATTGGGTACAAAGGTATTTGATCACAGAGAGAAGTACAGACTGTATAAGGAAGCCATGCAATCTGAATCCGTAATGCTTGACAACAAAACATTTTATTGTAGTGTAAATAATATTATGGGTACAGACATTTCATTTTAATGTCAGAGACCATATTTTCTATTTAAGAAAGAATAACCTGTTAAATGCCAAGTGTACACTGAAATTCAAACTACTTCTTCTATTTAGGAAATTCACAGATTTGTTGTCCTGTAGTCCACTGAGTTCCTAACCCCAGATGGTGAGGTTCAGAAAATCTAAGGATTTAATCTATCAGATGTTTGGAAAGTCTTCTAGCTCAATGCTACTCTTAACTGTATTTGATGTCATTTTGAAGTAATGTAAACTCATTAACAACAAAACTTAGTTTCAGAAATTTGCTAACACAATAGAAGACAATGTTCTAAGTTGGCAAAATCCTGCATAAAAGGGAAACTAATTGGACTAATAATACACTCTTATGATATTTGATGGCAGAGCTTAAAGTGTTTTCTATATAGTATGACTTTAAAGGTTGTTTTAGTCAGAAATATCCTTCCCTTCTGTAGCACTCCATCCACATCGTTGTGATATCTAAAATCTGCATAGAAAACTCTGTGCTTAGGAATTTCAAGGATATAAGCACAGATCTCACTTAATTGGTGGGCAAAGAAATAGTAAATGAGACCCAGATTCTTGCCCTGCCACTTGAGTATTCTTGGGAAAGGCACGTGAACCTCCTTATCTCCATAGGTAGTGTGTGATTATTTCAGATATCTAAGAACATGCTGAATCAGTTAGCTATAAAATTCTGTGCATCTATGATAAACCCAACAATATATAGGGTTTTTAGTTTGTGCATCAAGATTACCTCACTCTAGTCATTAGTATCGTGAGTTAAATTATTGTTAGAGAAGCTGAAGTTGCTTAGTGATACAGTGGAGGAATCCATGATATTATGGGAAAGCTCAGATGCATGGCAGGAATGGCAGAGAGCGACATCAAAGAGACATCTTTAAGTCCAGATCACAAAATTGCTTAGAACACACAAACCTTCTCATTTTATGAAATTTTATACCTTAACAATCTCTCCAAATAGTTTCATGTGACTATGAAAACTGTATTTATTCATTTCCTCTTATGGCATATTCTATGTTAAAATATGTGCCCTTTAAATCAAAGATGTATGAGATCCATCAGTCAATTAATGTGAGAACCTACATGCACAAATATGCCTGAGGAAGCATGATGGGCAGTTTCTGGCCACTTAATTGCTCAATACTCAAAAGTAAGGGCTGATAGGAATACTGAACAGTAGCAAATAATATTAATAATAATAAAAATAAATAAACAAAGCAAAACAAACAAGTGATTCTGAAAAGCATCTGATACTGTGAGTTAGAGAGCCAGTGAATTATACAATTCCCTAAAAGTGAGTGATGTTATTTTTCAATGAGAATAAATATTCAGAAATGAGGTGAAACTGTCAGCTAAGTCAGTTCTCTTGAAAAGTGTGAACAGGACATTTCTGTTTGGGACTCCCCACTCTACTATTTTTCCTGGATAATGTGGCTTCCTCAAATTTCCTGGATTTTTGGCATTGTGCCAGGAATCTATCTTGTGTTGTGCACACTGAAGCCCTAGGTATCAATTAAGGAATTAAATGATGTGTTTTTAACGTGTCTGGGGACATGCGGACTACTCAAGGACTTAAAAATAATCAACCTTGGAAATAATGATTATCCAATTTCCAAGCCTATAAAGAAACATCAGTGGAATTATTTTGGTTCAGGAAAGTCCTCAGATGTCCTCAAGACCACAATGTGCATAACTGTACACTAACGTGGGCTGGATTCTACTTAGTGCATGCGAATGAGTTTTGGACTTTCCTAATTAAAAAATAAAAAGTAGACATTTTTATTAGTTCCAGCAGTACATAGTATATGACAGCAGCTTAATTTTTATTTTGTATTTATTTGTATTGGTACATTATAATTATACACAGTAGGGAATTCATTGGGGCATATTTATATATGCACATAACATAAATTGATCCATTGACTTCCCCAGTTCCTTCCCTTTCCCTCCCCTCCTTCCTACCTTGACCCACTTGCTCTACCCCACTGTTCTCCCTTCCATTATTATTAATAATGTTTTGATTTGTAAATTATAAGTATTTATACAAAAGCAGAGCTCATTGTGGCATAATCATACATGAACTTAGCATCATTTGGTAGATTATATTTCCCAAAATTTCCCCAGGCCCACTCCCTCCTACTCTTTCTCTCCCTTACTGTCATCTCATCTGTTCCACTTAATTTTTCTTTGATTGCTTTCAGCTCACTTCTAGTGGCCATGGAGCAGTATGTCAGAGTGATCACAGGTTGAGAGACAGTCAGTGATCTGCGCCCTCTATCACCCTTCCTTACTAACTAAGTTTGAGTTCCTGGATTATTTAACCTACTACTTTTCTTTATTGAAAGTGCTTATTCATTGGGGTATTAGGGAAGAATTAAGATATTGCCTATTAGAATTCTTTAACAACTAGGAAGACATTAGCATTAAAGCTAGCCTTATTTATACTGTTTCCAAATGATAATTATATTTTCAAACAAAATCAGACTCTCAATTAGTATCATCAGAGGATTTTCTGTAATATGGCTGCTTGTAGTTTAAACTGAAAGGGAAGTCTCATGCTCCCATAGGGGCTGAGGAAGGAAGAGGAAAAAGTGGAAGAAAAATATTGAAAAAGATAACTAGACAAAAGAAGAGACGGACAAGAGGAAGAGCTGAAATAGGCACCTATGTAGAAGAGTGGGGAAATGATATGCTAGACTTATTTCTCTAAGGATTTTTAGCTTTCTTTGAACAGCAGAGGCCTGGGCCTTCTAGGATTCATCAAACACAGTATTATTATTAGGAGTTATCACTAGATAAACTAAAGTGCTTAAAAGACCTAAAAGTATAGAAATTCACTTCCAAAAAGATATAAAAATCTAGAAATTCACACTTTTTTTTTTTTAATTTGGGTCCATGGTCATATTATATGGAAAAAAATGCCTTCACAGTATACAGAAATAATCCAGTCAGGGATTCTTTACATACATTTGATTCTACTGGGAAATAATGAAAAACAAGTTTGAAGAGTTTCGACAGTTTGCCTCACGGTGCTATTCTGTGTTTAATATTTGATGAAAATGAAAATAGGGAACCATGTCAAAGGTGCTTTTCATCAATATTTGTTTGTGTACAAAAAGATTGCTATTGTAATATACTGAGAAAAAATATTGTACAGTGGTTGCAACAGAATAGCATAGGCATTGGACTGTATTTTTTTGAAGCTCAAAAAAATGAGGGTTTTTGACAGATCCTTGTGCTCACTGTATAATCTTGTAAATTATTTACCCTCTGTTGTGTGTTAGATTGCTCATTTTGGACACAAGGTTTATAATTATGTTGTGAAATTTATCATATGATTCAATCAGTAAAAACTACTTAAAACATGTAAATGCCTACTAAATATTAGGTTTTGTTTTAAATTTACTTTTAACTGGAACACACAAGAGTAAATTAGGGTTTATTTTCTCTTATTTTGATTCTTGAAGCATTGTTGGTTTTTAAATTAGTCTCCCCTGAAATACATTTTAAAATCTACAGTATCAGAAAATATACTAATTACTTTTATCGAACACAAGTCTCAATGAAAACATTATTAAAATAAATGATAATTTTATTACTTTGTGCCATTATTAACATTTTCATTCACATGAATTTAAAAACTAGGCAAAGCATTTAAGCTTAAAGGCTTTATCAGCTGTGTTTACAGTTTCTTCCCTACCTAGTAACTTGAATTAATGAACAAAATGAATAAACGCCATTAATTCCTTTGATTTGAATTCACTTGTTATTTTGTGTTGATCTGTAACTACTCAGTATCTCTCTAAAATGTTCAATACTTATTAGGGTTACATTGAAATCCTTATCATTCCGTCAAATTTCATTTTCACAGAATTTTATTATCTAAATATTACAATGTTATACAAAGAAAACTTGAAAGGGTACCATTCAGATTCAGATCCCCTGAAATGCCCCTTGAAAGGTACCTTTCATGTATAAATTCATGACTGAATTTATATATTCCAATAACTAAATTAATGAGAAAACATAAGGTCAGTGCCTCAAGAAAAATCCTTTTGGAGACTATCCAGAAATAACTGAGAGTACCAAAGTACAAAATACCTAGGAAGTTAAATTTAAAACAAATGCATTTTAGTTTGAATACGAGATGTCTCCCCAAAGTTTCGAATTCTGAGAGTTGTAACCTAACCAGTCCATTCTAGTTTAAATGGACTGACTGGGTGGTAACCGTAGGCAGGTGGGGTGTGGCTGGAGGAGGGGGGTCACTGTGGATGTGCCCTGGAAAGGTTCTTCTTCCCTGTGACCCACTCTGCTTCCTGACCCTGTCATGAGGCAAGCTGATCCCCTCTGCTGGGTCCTTTCCTCATGATGTGCTGCCTCACCCTGGGCTTGGAGCAATGGAGTCAGCTGTCTGTGGACTGATATCTCTGAAAACCCAAATCGACTTTTCCCTCTCTAAGCTGTTCTTGCAGGTGTTTTGGTCCAAGTGACTCAAAAGCTGACTTAAACAAAATGCAAACTGAAAAACTTTCTCTTAAAAAGTTATCAAAGATACAAGCAAGGTTTGTTTACCATGTACCTCTTCCCATTGATTAAAACATAAGGTAGCAACGTTCTTATAGGTTCATTAAGGAATTCAGGTTAAAGAAACACTGATTACAAATATGTATGTGAGACATAATTGATTTAGGAAATGAGAGTCTCTTACTGTTGCAACAAAAGCTGCTGATTTGCCTCTTTGATATTTTGCTAATTTTGCATCTTCAATTATTTTGTAGTACTACTGCCCTGCAATCAAAATAGAGTCAAATAGAAGTACTTTTGAAATAAACCTTCAGCAAACATGCCTGAAGAATGTGCAAGAGAAGTCATAAGACACCTAAACATTGTTTAAAGAAGATAATTTTCTACTCCTTCTACTCACTCAATACCGAATAGAATTTGTCTAATTATCAAATTCAGATGCCATCAAATACAATAGCTGAAAAGGGAAGGAAATAGAACATGGAGTCAGTTTTGCCAAAATATGCTTCCCAAACAAGGGGCATTATAGATTTTGAAGCGACAGTGGAAATTTTCTTATCTGACTACAGCGACTATTACAACTCACCAATGTCCTTCAAAGGCATGCTCCGCTGCCCTCACCCAGTTCTTAGACTCTAAGTGACCTAGAAGAATTGTTTACTTTGATGTAGCCACAATGTAGGAAAAGGCATAGTTCACCTCTCATTAACCATGAAGTTCTCTCTTTGAACAATAGTGAGAAAGAAAGTCTTAGATTATACAGAACCTAACATATTTCAAACACATTTCCAATTGCACTGTCAATGAGTTTGATCACTTAAACACACATAAATAAGTTCATAAACAAAATATAAAAGTAAATTGATTCAATCATGTCTATATTTTCAGCAAAGTTTTCCAAGTTTTAAGTTTTCTGAAAGGGTATATTCTAAATGACAGTGCTTAACTAAGGGGACAAGAACAAAGACAGTAATACAGTTCTTGCCTTCCTTGCCAGACATGTGTCCTATGTCAGTGGCAACCTATCCCCAGAAGAGACCTTTAATTCTCATTAATTTAGCCCAATGGAGCATCTTTTTGCAATTTTTCAAAGAAAGGCGACTTTTGTCTTATAATTTGCATGTAGGTACTGATTATACTGGCTGGGATACTGCAACAAAGAACAGTGAAAGTAAACAGTGATTTCTCTATTATAAGCAGTATATATAACCTAGTATTCATAAAAAATATTTTAAAAGAGTAAATAGATAATTAAATTAATAAGCAAAAATTTATCCTTAATCTTGTAAGAATGAATACAATGAATGATGAATTGAATAGAAATATTATTCTCTATATTTGGTTTTATTTGGTTTCTTATTCTAAATTTGAGCATTTTTGGCAAAATTGTTACGAGCAATATATATATATATGGGAGATATATATCCCCAATCCTCAATCCCCACTCACTATGACTGTTTTCTTAACATTTTTCCCCCTTTTGAATAAGGGTTTCCTTAAGTTGCTTGTACTGGCCTTGAATTTGTGGTTCTCTTGCCTTAGTCTCCCAAGTAGTACGGAATACAAGTGAATGCCATAGCACCTGGCTAATATACTCTTATTTAATTGAAATTTTTTGTCTCATTGTATAATTTTTCAACTACTGAAAATCACTATTGAAAGACACTTACATGGAACTCCATGTAATAATTAAATTGCCTAAAGTTTAGTTAATAACTTTGCGGAAATAAATTCACTTTATATATTTCTTTGAACATACGAATGGAACACTCCTATCTCGAAACTGAAGGGTCACAAAATAAATAAAATTTTATCTTGAATAGAGTCTCAACTTTCTTTGACAAAGGTTGAACTAGAAATTAATATTTTAAAGTGTTTGCCAACACTTATAATGCTGTTTTGATTTATATTTATTTCTTACATATAAATTTATGAATCATTATGCTAATTTGTATGTAAATGTTCACTTTATTACTTATTATACAACTCATAATTTTCATATACATTTTTATTTCATTTTATTTTTATAATTATTATTATTATTACTGTATTTTATTTTTTTTTGAAAACAAGGACTAAACCCAGGGATGCTTAATCACAGAGCAATATCTCCAACCCCTTTTATTTTTTCTTAAAATTAAAATCTTTTTGAGATGGGGTCTCGCTAAATTGATAAGACTGGCTTTCAACTTGCAATTCTCCTGCCTCAGGATCCAAGTCATTAGGATTACAGGTATGTACGACCACACTTGGCCAGATAACATTTTTCAATTCAAGAAATTCTATAGTAAGAATAGTCTGAGACCAATCCAAGCTTTGGTTATCAAGTAACAAAAAGATAACTCTAAAAAGGAGACCCTTGAGTCTGTTAAGAGAGGGAGTTCTATTAATGCTGTGATGTAAAACGAGAGATTATTTGTATTTAGTTAATTCTTGGATTGGCTTTGAACCAAAGCAAAATATATTTAATCAGAATGAAATATACGAAATTACCATGGGCTGCAAACCCTTATATCCTTAAAGAAGGAGCAGAGTGAAGTCACACTGGGAATAGATAGTCCTACTTTTTTAAATGTGTCATTTTTAGCATTCTCAAACTTTGAGACAAAACCCAGAAAAAAGGAAGAAACTTTTAAAATATATGACACGTTTCTGATGCCCCAATTTCATGTGACATACTAAACCTGAAAGAATAACAACAAAAACAGTCAGTTATTCTCATAATGCGTGCCTGCAATATTTCAACCACAACCTGTCACTAGTAAACCTCTACTTTTCATTTGCCTAGACAAATGACATATTTTGTTTCACATAAATGAATAAAACCACTAATGATACTGTCCATTTCAAAAAAATAACGCTGACATACACGGTATGCTAAATCTTATTATTTCAGTCACCTTTTATTTTGTTCTCCCCACATTTTAAGAAAGAGATAGATCTGACTAGTATTTCAAGTGTGATGTTTCACTGTCTTATGAAAAAATGAGCTTCTTTTAAAATATGAAGACCTCTATAGCCCGGGGTTATACCTCTTATTAGTATATAAATTATAAAAAGCTCTATTTTCTACTTTCTTTTCATAGTATTCCATATGGAAATAGTAGCAAAAGAAGTTTCTTTTCTCGTGACTTTGCTTTATCTGTTTAAAGGAAATAGTCTCTGAATTATTTGCTTTTTTCCCTCCTATTCACAAATTGATATGCTACTTTTTGAAGCAAGTAGTTAGGAGAAGATTTTTCTTTGTATTTTACATATTGAGCATATATCTTCTGGTAGGTTGCACCTTTTGTTCTTTTTTATGACTTTCATGCATTGTTATTCCATTAGTACAAGGCTAGCTATTGCTACAAATGTCCCACAGAGAGAATATTTCAGTGGCTTCCCTGGCAATGCTGAAAAGTCTTTGTTTAGAATTCATTCTGCCTTCCAATTCTGTGCTCTTAATGTCATTTGCTGTGTCCCAGTGTAATTCAGATCAGGTTATTCTTATTCTTTCCATTTCAAATCACTAGTTTTTTTTTTTTTTTTTTTTTCTTTCAGATATATAAGTCTGAGCACAACTTTAGTCTAGACTTGCACAAGTTTCATCTGTAATTTGAGTTCAGATGCAAAATAGTTGCCATGTTCGCTAAAACCATTACATTATTGTCAGTTCACATTGTCAGAAATTCACCAAATAAATTAGTGAGATATAAGAATACAATGAAAATTTGTTTGGAAGAGACCTGTGGAAAGACATGCCCTTTAGGAAAAGTAATTTGATGGTGATGTGATTCAGGACACAGTACCTCATAAAAGATTCTTTGGCACTGAAAACAGCACAAGAAGAAGGTCGCTCTCACCTTTCCCAACCCTTCTCTCCCAAAGCAGGTCACAAACCTAGAAAGACCCCTGTCTGTCTTTCTTCCATCCTTCAACTCTGAAACAGGTCATGCCAGATTCGTTCTAAAGGTACCCTTCTTACACCCAAAGGGAAGGAACTTTCTTATCTCTGAAGATGCAGGAACACAGAGAAGATCCTGGACACACAAGACTTGCTGAGTTCCCATGCTAATGACAATTAGATGGGGCCCTTTCCTCCTCTAATCCTATTTCTCACAACCACACACTCTTCATCAAGCCTAAGTAAAAAGGCACAAATTTACCTGCTGTTTTTGGTCTTCAGTTCCTAATTCCTGTAGCCCATGTTCACCCAGACTTGAACATTAAACAAATAATATAATGTATTAAATCTTCACCATAATTATGTACACCATCAATATGTACAGTTTATATTGTTGGTTAAATTCTTTAAATTAATTTTTAACAAAGTACAGTATTTGCAAGCTTTTCTGTTGCTAAATTCTTTTATCAGCAATCCTAACTTCAAGCCTAAGATGCAAACAAAAGGTATTTCTCCTTTAAAATAGGAAATAAAATCATTAAAATTAAATTTAAATTTGAATATGTAAATGAAGATTTACCTATTAAAATTATTTTTGTGTAATGACTATATATTGCTGCAAAAATATGTACTTCAAATGCTTCTCTAACTTCCTAACGTGGTTTTAAAAAACAAAAATTAATGAAACTTTCCCAAAATTAATGCAGTGTAAATAGAGATGATTTATGTAATAACACTTCTTAAATGATTACCTGAAATTTTATAGTCATTAAATCAGACTTTGGTAATATTATTAGTCTTGAACTTACATTATTATGTTCATTTTGAAATTTTATATTATAAACCTTGGAGTCACAATAAAAAGAAATTTTTTTAAAGATAATTACTAAACAAACAGTGACAATAAAATGTCATACTAATATCTATTAGATCAATCCAATAGTTAGGAAAAGAGCAAAACTGGAGTTAAGAAGAAAGCAAAACCAAAAAATCAAGAGCAGGTGGTATACTTAAAATCAACCATAGTGATAACTCTGTATATGTATATATGTAAGTGCTTTAAACTTACGGAGTATAGAGAAAGTTGCGATAGGGGAGAAAAACACTTAACTATAGGTTTTACAAGAAAACCACTACTAATGAATACCTAAGTTAAATCTAAAAAGAGAAAATAATACAAAATGCAAACACTACTCAAAAGATATGAACAGACAGGATTTAATTTGGGACAAGAGAAATTACTATAGATGAAAAGAGATTTTTATAATGACAGGACAATTTAAAGAACCATAGAACAATCTTAATTTTTATGCACCTAATAGGTCTATTTTCAAATAAAGCAAACATTGATTATACTAACAGGAAAAATAAGTAAAACTATATAGGTGAAATTTTCAACACTTTCTCACAGTTCACCTTCAAAAACTATTATACAAGTACAATTCAATTGTAGTATCTTACAAAAGTACATTTTTATTTCTGCTCTTCCTTAATGTTGGACCATAATTGATTTTATATATATTTTATTTCTACTTATGTATGAACTCCAGAATACATTTATGAGTATGATTCTTCATCTATTTGAAAGAGCTTCATATTTTTGTGAATTCATATTTTCTTAACTGACTGATGCAAGATCTTACAAAACCATTTGTCTAGAAAAAATCTAAATTGGAAGAGAATGCATTTTATATAACAAATGCAAAGTGTATATTGATGGGTTTCAGATTCCTTTTTGAGATAAATCTTTAAGAAGTTACCACTTTTCAAGTTTTGACATTGTATCAAAAATAATACATATGCTCCATCTGAAAAGGTTTATAAAGGACTAACTTTATCTTGTAGTCACTGTCTACATAAGACCAAATTTTCTTCATATATTTGAACTCTAACAAATGACTAAATGGACTAAACAGAGAAAATGTTGAGATTCCAACTGTCTTAAATGAGTCACACACATAAATATTTTCATGATAAAAAGTAATACCACTCTCTTCTTCCCTATGTCACACATATATGTTAGTAAAAATATTTGTTTTCAGTGAAATGGTAAATTTTTGTTGCTTTCAATTAATCAAATTGTCCTCAAAATTTCTTTTTTTAATTGTCTGTATAAACAAAAGTACTTTGGTGTCCTCAATCACTTTTGCATACATAAATTCATCCTGAGAGCAAATATTTTGAGAAGCACTGGTACAAGCTCAGGGTTGCCTTTGGTGTTATATCCTTTCTGCCTGAAGTATCTCCTTTAACATTTCTCATAGTACAGTTCTGCCAATAAATTCCCTTGGCATTTTATATTATCTTTTTGTCTGAAAGAGTCTCTATTTCACCTTCATTTTGAAAGATGTTTTTCCTGGGTAGAAAACTCTGTCACCTTCAATCTTTGTCTGAGTCCTAATGTGCACATCAATAGGTTGAAATTCTTGAGGCTAAAGAACATCCAACAGTGGCTAGGGGGACAACCCTTGGGGTACCCTTTGTTTGTTTGCTTTTCCTAGCACTTTGTAACTGTTCCCCATTATCTTTCGACTTTAATGTTCTACCATATGTCTATGGAGTCTTTATATCTTTTTGTATGAGTGTTTTCCTCCTGGCTATTTTAAAAATATTCTCTCAGACACTAGTTTGTTTTTGTTTTTTGTTTTTTTCAATTTCATTGTGGTGTTTGGTTTTCTTTGTATTTATTTTCCTTGCAGTTCTTTAAGTTTTTCTATCTATAATTTTGTAATTTTTGATTAAAATTGGAGTTTTCTGTGATTTCTCTTCTGTTTGCTTTTTCTGTCTGCCTATTTCCACCTCCCTCTCTCATACATGTGGTACTACTTCCATGTTTGTTAGACAAGGTGATACTGTTCTAAATAACACTGAGATTCTGCTAATCATTCCCCCACACATCCCTTATTTTCCTTCTGTTTTTCATTCTGGAGAGTTCTTATTTCTCTGCTTTCAAGTTCAATGTCTGTTTTAGTCAACTTTTTCACTGCTTGACTAAAGGACCTGACCAGAACAGTTTTAGAGGAGGAAAAGTTTATTTGTGGGGGCTCACAGTTTCAGTGGTCTCAATTCATAGACAATAGACTCCATTCCTCAGGGATCAAGGGGAGGCTGAACATCATGGAGAAAGAGTGTGGCAGAGGGAAGTAACTCACATGATGATTAGAAAGTAAGGATAGAGAGAATCCTCTCACCAGATAAAAATATATACCCCAAAGCCACAAGCTCAATGACACATCTCCTCCAGCTACACCCTATCTGCCTTCAGTTACCACTCAGTTAATCCCATTAGATAATTTATTCACTGATTGGTTAAGACTCTTACAACCCAATCATTTCTTCTCTGAACCTTCTTGCATTGTCTCACAAGTGAACTTTTGGGAGACACCTCACATCCAAACCATAACAATGCCCTTTCTTCTCTGCTATCTAATCTATGATAAATTCCATCTAGTGAATTTTTAATTCAGACCTTATAGTTTTTTTTCAAACCTTATTTCTCACCTTAATTCCTTTATATTTTATTTTTCTTATTCTTATTATTTATAGAACTTCCTGTAAGTACCTGAGCATATCTTAAGGTTTTTAACTGCAAATTCTATTATTTTTCTCAATTTTAGAACTATTTCTATTGAGTCTTTTGCTTTTGTTTTTTTGGCCTTTATATGCTGATTCTTCACATTTTTTAAATTGAAAATCAGACATGAAGGATATTATACTTTTTGGATTTTGTCGTGTTGTTTTAATGAGTGATACAGTTTGCTTTAGCAGGCATTTATTTCATCTGAATATCAAATAAATATTTTAGCACCTTTAAAGAAAATCTTGACAGGGATCTATTGTAATTTATTTTAGGGATAATTTAACCTGGCTCTGAAGATGTGACCACTTTAGAACAGTGTTTATTTCTCCATGTACTGATTGAAAACTCTTGAGGCTGGTCTATAGAAAAATTGCAGCAATCCCCTGCCCAGCTGAAAATTAGTTTGATTAACAGTTTCTAAAACATCATTGTCTGCTCTTCAGTTGTTGTTCACCAGTCTTGTGGAATTTTGCCTCATGATTGCACAGATGAGTGTTTGGCTAAAGTGTTGAGCAAATCCATGTGCATTTCTCTCACTCTGCATAGCTCCCTCATCTTAGTACTTTGACCCATCATCTCAGGGTCTTTTCAAGTGTTATCCAGAAAGAATCTCTGGGCAAAAAAATCAGGGAAAAGTTGAAGACCTCTCCTAATACATTTATCTTCTCAAGAAGAGCAGCTTTGCATTATCTATAGTCCAGAGCTTGAAAAAAATTTCATGTTTTCCATTTTTTAAATTTTTTTAATGATCTAATAAAACATCTGGTAGCAACTAAACTTTCCTTGTCAGAAACAGAAATCCTCCTTGATTTTTACTTTCCTTTTATTGTCATTTTCTCTGATTTACTTAAGCAAGGAATTTTCTCTTCAATCTAATTTTAATCTTCTACTAATTTTTTATTAATCCAGTAATGCTTAATAGTAGAAGTGAAATAATGCATTGAGAGGTTTTTGCTGCATAATGATCTTAAAATATCAGTCTCAAAAATTATAAGAATATATTTTTCTTACATACAGAACTATAGTTAGATGAACAAAGTTTGCTTCGGAGTAAAGATTGACTGTTCCAATTTCTAATTTCTGTTTGGACCTGAGACATGCTATTCTCATGACAGACCACAAGTGTTCAAGAGGGTGGACCAACATCTCATCATGTTCAATAGTATTTCACTGGTCCAAACATGCAACATGAACAACCCCAAAGTCAACTTGTGGGAAAGTGCATTTGTCCTACAACAAAGCCTTGGCAAGGACAATGAAAAATGATGCTAATACAAGAAAGGGTGAGGAACAGAAGATAATATCTCCCAAGACATTAATGGGTCTCTGTCTTATGTAGAAAAGTTAAGGCAGCCAGTATTTGTGTACTTTTGCTCTTTATAGTTATTTTTCACTTACTTTGATGTGCACTAGACAATTGAAAGCGCCTTAAAAGTGTTTAGCCAATAACTTCTTGTGATAAATGGAGAAACGGATATCCCAGAGTACTTAAGCACTTTTCTAAATGTGCCTGGTAAGTCATTAATATCTGACATAGAGGAATCTGACTTAACACTGCTCCCAAATTCAAAGCTACATTTACTTTCTCACACAATTCATGTTCACTTTCAATATTCTAATGCATTTTTTTCAGACAGGATTCAGACAGGGGACAGATGACAAGCTCAGAAGGGTATAACAGAAAGTAAAATGAGTTTAAAGATAATATAAGAAAGAAATTCTTAGCAGAGAAGGGAGTCGTTTAAATGATTCCCAAAGAAATATTGAGAAGTAACATCTACAGCAGGTTTGTAGGGGTAAAGTAGGGAGATGGGGGATAGAATTCTAGAATCTAAGAGCTAAAGTCCAAGAAGAGGAACTATAAATTTAGAAAAAAGAAAACTTGGAGGCTTCTCAAAATAGAATCCCCAAGTGAGAAAGGACATGAGGGAGTAATTACCCCACTCTCTCTCGCTTGTCCTGTCCTGCTTCCTATTTGTGCTCCCCAATAGCTGAACACAACCAAGAACCTGCAATGAAGGTGTGTCTGTGGGGCAGCCAGAGAGGTCAGCTTCTCTGAACTCAGAGCAAGGGATAAAACCTAATAGAAAAAGTGGATGATGGAGAGTAACAGGCACAGCCTCAATGCGCAAATTCAAATGAGTGTGTGTAAGACTTATTTCCAGACATAGAGAATGCAGCATTGAACAACCACATAAAAATTATTTTCTGGAGTTTATATTTTGGAAATGGATTCATGGCATGGTCAAGAAATAGGGTCCACAAAGAAAACGCACCCTTCTATAGCACATCCCCAGTAAACCACCTCCCCAGACCACGCCTCATCTGCATACAGTTACCACTCAGTCATTTAAACGAGGATGCACTGGTTAGGTTATGACTCAAGCAATCCAATCACTTTACCTCTGACATTCCTACATTAGCAGAAACTGGGAACAACTCATCTCTAAACCTTAACAATGATTTTGCACTCTGCAATTTTACTGAGTTTATTTGTTCTAAAAAGTTTTCAGAAGGGTATCAAGAGTTTCCCTATATGTAAGTTCCTATCATCAGTAAACGGGAACAATTTAAATTCTTTGATTCCCATATGGATTTATTTTATTCCTTTCTCTTTAATTGCTTGGCCTGGGACTTCCAGTACTATGATGAATAGATGTGATGAGAGTGGTCATCCTTGTCTTAGTCTAGATCTGAAATGGAAAGTTTTCAACTTTTTCCCATTGAGTATGATGTTAACTGTGGGTTAGTCATAAATGACCTTATTAATGTTGAAGTACATTATTTCTGTACCTAATTTTTTGAGAGGTTTTCCTTATGAAAGAATGTCAGGTTTTGTCAAATGCTTTTCTGCATCATTAAATATTCATATGATTTTTGTTCTTCATTTGGTTAATGTATACACATTTATTGGTTTGTGTATGTTCAATAATTCTTGCATACCAGGGATGAATCCCATTTGATCATAATGTTCAATTTGGTTTATCAGTATTTTGTTTAATTTTTTTTTTTATTTGCGATGATCAGGGATATTGATCTGTTATTTTCTCTTTTAAGTTGTGCCCTTGTCTTGCTTTAGTATCAGAGTAATGCTGGCAGCATAGAATGAATTAGAAAAAAAAATCCCTCCTCTTTGCTTTTTTAAAATAGTTCGAGAGGAAGTGATATTCCTTAAACTTTTGTTCCTTAAATGTTTGGTAGAACTAAGTGGTGTAGACATTCGGTCCAGGACTTGATGAAACACTTTTCATTTTTAATTCACTCTTCTTATTTTCTATTGTTCTCTTGAGGTTTTATATTTCTTCAGAGTCCAATCATGGAGTTACACAGAAAAGAGAGCACACTATAAAAATAGTTATCATTTGTTATATTCATTTAAATGAAAATGTATGAGAATATTAATGTTCAATTAATTTTGTATTTTTAGTTATTCCAGTTTTTAAAATATATAGGAATCACTGTTGTATTAGCACAATTCCTTGCCAGGCCAGAAATGTAAACACTTTAGTAGATATTCTGATGATGAAAATGGATGTCAGAAATTTTTCACATAACACATAATTATTGAATATATTCTCTTTGCCAGGATCTTATAAAATTTCATAATGTGACAAAATTAATATTTCCAATATTTTTCTAAAATTGTCGATACTATAATATTCAACTGCACTTTATTTATTCTCAGTGAATGGGGAGAACTGTTTATTAACCAAGAAGTATATTAAAAGTTTTTAAAGTACATACCATTCAGAGTTTAAATCATACTCTCTAAAATGTGATGAATAGAATAGAATTCTGATATTTTACATGTTATTATGGTAGCAAAACTTTCATACACTCAATATCATTACTGAATATGTACAACTTTTAGTAAAACATGCAAATATTTTCCATTTTGTTTTATAACAGACATATTTTATATTCATTTCATATAAAGTTAAATATCAAAATAGAAAGAATGAAAAGGAAAATTATGAAATGCTTATTAACCCCTCTATGAAATTAAGAGAAATATCATCTCACCAATTTTAACAGAGTTGCTTATTACAAACCTCAATTTTTTTAACTCTTTTCCTTGCTTGCAGTTTTGTAAAATACTATTTTTCCTTACGTAAAATGGCAAAGGTTTTAAACATCATCAATATTTATTGTTCAGCAAGGATATGCTTGACATTCGTAACATTTGTTGTTCTACTTTAGATCTGTAGCACTTCAACATTTATTCCTGGGACCCTGAATATTTCTTTACAAATTCCGACTTGATTGTTTTAAATGACTTTTAATCTAAGTCTCCTAAATTGTCACAAAAATTAGGCTGATTCACTGTCCCTTAGAGACTATGATATAAAAACCCATCCATCACAGTGTATCTAATTAAGAAACTAAGTTAAGAGGTGTTTGAACAAGATATTTGAAAATCTCAGGGGGCCAGACAATTGAATTGGTATTTCAGACATATCAAATTAGTTAATGATTTGGGAATCTTTATTCTGCAAGAGTATGTAAATTAAAAAAGAATAATGAAATTCATTAAAGTTGCATATCAGGGAGGAAGGAGGACCCTGTGCACCACAGCATGTAATTATAAGTACCTGCTCCTCTCAGATAGAAGGACAAGAAGCAGGGGAAACAAAAAAGGCAATTTGGACAGATTCATTTTCATATTGAACATAGATAATTACTATTATTTTTCTTTATATTTTTAGGGTATCTTGCTCAGAATTGACAAATCCATATTTGGTAACAAGACTTGTTTTCCATTTTCACTTCACCATATGAACTTGTAAGATAAGTGTCTTGCCATTCAAAATGACAATGGATGTTGAATTTTCTCTCAAAATTCAACAAAGTATTTTATTTATTTTGTCAGCCTATTTTGATACTGAAAAGAGCAGGAAAAATAAAACTATACTGCTTTATCTAAAAGCATGGAATGAATTGAATATTAAATCTCACTCAATGAAGAGCTGGACTGAAATATATATTCATAATGTAAACAGAACTTGATGTCCCAAAGCAGTATGATCACAGTTTTTGTGAAGTATATAAAGTACAAATGAAACCAATTTTATTATTTTGTTAAATACAATTTAAAAAATAATAATTTCTTCCATTTTGAACTCATTTCTGGCTTGCCCATCAAAACTATTTGTCTTTATGTATCATTTTAAAAGCTCTGATAAATAAAAAATATTTTTTCAAAACTTAGATGCTAATAGAATATAACCTTATTGTAAAATTGTGTTTTTCACAGTTTCTTATAGATGAAAACTGTAAAATTATGAAAACCAATGGTGATTTGAACCAGGGATACTCCTTTTAATATTATAATATTCCAGAGTACTATAGAAACTTTTCGAATCCCCTTCCAGTGTCTCCCTCCCACATTCTTCTCCTTTGATGTTTCCCTCCAGTCCAGTAGATTCTATAGTAAATGTTTGACTTTTATGAGATTTCTGCCTTTATTTTTTAGCTTCAGAAGCAAAGAAAATGTTAAGCATTTGCAAGATAGCATTTCTAAAAACCCAGAGGTGACTGTTGGAATCATCAATTTGTCATAGATCAAAATCAAAAGAGACAGAAAAGAGTGACTCCAATATTGATGTTCCAGTGAGATTCTCATTAAGATGCAAAGCATTCAGAGTAACCCTAAAAGTAGAACTAGAAGTTCTAAAACAGCAATAGCACTTTTAAAGATACAAAATCCTGGAGTAAGAAATAATCAAAAATATGAACAAAGGTTATTGAGTAAAGATGTCTATTGCAGCATTATTCTTAACACTGAGAAAGACGATTAAACAATAGGAGGAATGGTTAAGTAAACAATGATACATCCATCAGCCACCATAATGCATTGATTAAAGAGGCTTCAGAAGAATATTTACTGACAATGGAAAATACTTATGACTGAATATTCTGAGTGAAGAAAACATTGTACATTGCTTCAGTGATTCTGAATTATTTTGTAATTTTATAATTGTTTATTCATAGAAAAATACTGAAATAAAACTCACCATATAAGATCATGCTGCCTGAAATGGAATTAACTGTGATATCAATTTTATTTTTCACCAATTCCCATATTTTAAATTTAATTATTTTATCTGAAAAATTAATCAAGAAATAGCTATTGGAAGAATTTTTTTCCTATGAAATATAAGTTTTTCAAATAACAGCAAATTGACTTTTAATAAAGTTGACCATTAAAGTCATCACATTATGTCACAAACTTGTAATAGTATCACTATTACAAATTTGTTTTCCCAAATGTGTGGAGAAAGTAAGTGGTATATCAGGAAAGCACAGATAGTTTTGCATGTATATGTTTATTTCTAGTTTCCAATATTTGGTAAAGATTTTTATTTCCTATTTCATCGTTTATATTTCCTAAATAACTCCTGACATTCTGCTTATAAAATTTCGTCACCATTAATGTAGATAATGGAAGTTATCATTATTTTCAATAATTACTCTAAATTTACCTCAAATGTCCTTGTGGTCTAAGCCAGTCAAGGCGTATACCTAAACCAGAGCAATGATATCAGAGAAGGGCCTCCAATTAATATGGATGAACACCTGGAATTTCTGGGTCCAGCAGTGTCCACATAGGATAAACTGACTTGAAAGAGTTAGACTTGGGTCAAATTTCCAGAGGTTCAGAAAGAAAATTCTCCCTTACCGTCTGGAAATGTGCAAGAAAGCTCATGGCCATGGTTTCTATTTTCATAAACAAGTTCCAGGAATAAGCCAGTCCATCAAGCAAGGAGGGTAGATCTGGGCATATCCCACTACCCAAACAACTGAACTGAAATTCAGGGGTTCAACTTGTGAACACTGAGGGTATTCCAACTACGTGAGTCATTAATAAATATTACTGTTTAAGACAATTTAAATTTGTGGATTCTATTACATGCAATGACTGAAACAATGTCACAAACTCAGTGCTTATTGTAAAGCTTTTAAACTCTATGTCTAATTACACTAAATTGTGGTTTAGGTAAAGTGCTAAGTCTTAAAACTTACATATGAATTTTTATGTGGTAAAAGGAGCACAGGAAACTACTAACATGAATGTGTATGGCCATCTCCCACCACACTAACATTGGACAATAAATTTTGCCACGTTGGAAGTACACTAAGACCAGTGTATTTTTTAGTATGGAATGGTTATCATTTTTAAAAAATTGTTCTAATTAGTTATATATGACAATAGAATTCATTTGATACAGCATACATAAATGGACTATAACTTCTCATTCTTCTGGTGGTATATGATGTAGAGTTACACAGGTCATATAATCACATATTCACAGAGGGAAATAATGTCTAATTCATTTTACTATCCTTCCTACCCCCATATCACCTCCTCTCCTTACACTGCCCTCTGTCTAATCCAAAATAACCTGCATTCTATATTATTGTTAAACCAACATTATAATTTTTTTGGAAGACCATAGATAATGGACAGATTGTTAATTTCAAAGACAATATCTTACATTGGGGTGTTCATTCCTATTCTTTATAAGTTTTAGTGAAAAACATTTTTATGAACTTTTAAAGAAAAACTATTTTCACTTCTTTCTGGTTGCAATGATGTGCTCCTGATATAGTGTAGCTCAATGGTGTCTATATTAGAGTTTACTGAGTTAAAATTCTCTTCACACATGCAGCATAGTGAAGGTGTATTTTTCAAAATGGAATGCCATGAACCAGTGGCCATGTCTTAAATGGCTTCTGAAGAGTAGCATGCAAAAAGATTGTAGTCAATCCGTTATGATGATGTAACATGTTCTCACTAAACATCTTTGAAATTTTGAATGTTTTTGGAGAAGTCACTCTAAAATCTTAGACAAAAATTTTTAAGAGTAACGTGGTTTCCAGAGAAGTTTGCTATTTTGAATCTGTCTTACAAAGAAATCACATTGC
This sequence comes from Sciurus carolinensis, assembly GCF_902686445.1. NCBI lineage: Eukaryota > Metazoa > Chordata > Mammalia > Rodentia > Sciuridae > Sciurus > Sciurus carolinensis. The sequence goes on from NC_062224.1 coordinate 98,814,249, forward strand.
CGAATAAACTAGCAGAGTGGGAATGATTTGAAAGACAGGATTATATGTTCACAGTAGCTTGAAAGAACATAGTTTTACTAGAGAGAATGAAGAAAATGACTATTAGTCATTGTCTAATTCTACCTGAGGTTTGTTAGTGAAGCAATATTAAGTGTTAGCCACTGAACTTTTAAAACCCAAACTTACGGTTTTTTTTAATTAAACTATTTTATGGGAAATTCATAGGTCAACTGTGTGAGCATAGTAAAATATGTTTTCCCACAGGAATTTTACATGTTTCATGTGAAACTGGGTGTAACTTCGAAAATAGTTCATGTTTCCATGATAAAAAAAGATAAGTATGAATTAAAAATATAGATAGATAGATACACATATGTGTGTGTGTATGTGTGTGTGTTGTAGTGCTGGGGATTGAACCCAGGGCCTTGTGCATATGAGGCAAGCACTCTATCAACTGAGCTATATTCCCCAGCCCAAAAAAAGTCTAAAATTCTTTATGTGTTAACTTAATTCCTGGTATTATTCATCAGGTAATATTACAGGTAATATTCTCTATGATTCACTTCTTATTTTGATAAATACTTGACAATCACTATAACTTTTTTCAAAGATGCAATGTGACTTTTGAAATAGCAATTCAATATTAAGTGTTACCTTGACATCCCAGAAAGAAGACTTCAAATAGCCCAGATGGCAGTTTGCCCAGCACTCTCCTGCCTTTGATCAATGACTTTTCAGAAAACAAGGACCAGGGGCAGTATCTGCTTATCCTTGAGTAGTGGGACAGCAGACTCATTCACATAGGACTGCAGCAATCAAGGGTCACTTCGATGCCTTGCAACCCTCAAGACTGTCCCCCACAGCCTCATTTTGCTCACTCAGCTTCTGAGTTCAAATCCTGTCTGGTGGTCCCTTGGCACACAGGGTCTTCCTCTTGAGGCTACAACGCCTAATATCTATCACATCTGTTTGATGTTGGGAACTGGGAGCTCATTCAAATTGTACTATTGGGGGACAAAAGCTTCTGAAACAGACACTATTGGCTATCATCCAAACCATGAGCCTGCTTCCAAATGATTTAAAAAACACCGCCACAACATTGTCATTGTTTCTTAGATTGAATTGGCTTTTATTAGCTGGACAAATTCCAACTTAGAATATTTGAATTTTTAGTCTTTATGCCTTCTCTCTGCGCTCACACTCCACTGCTAATTTAGAGTACCTGATACTCCAGTGGTAGAGCTGGGTGGATATCAGTGCCCTTTGACTTTTACGACAAGTAAATATTCTTGCTCTGATTGGGTTGATTTTTATGCACTTCACACCCAGCAGAGCATGCATCTGTGCATTGTGTGTCATACTAGACCAATGGTGTGGCCGCATCAGGTGCCTGCTACGTTGCCAGGTTGCCCTGAAAACACTGGGACACATGTTTGCCTTTCAAGATATAAATTTCTTTGCATTTCTCTTTACAGGTGATCCTTTCTTCCAGAGTGTCATACCACTATGAGATGAGGTAATATGATAAGCCTTTGTAAGAAGAATTTCTTTATTGGATAGGTTAGCAAAATAATGCTGTCAGAGATTGTATTACACTCTCCCTCGTGAATGCTTGTAGTGCAATTTTGAGAAAAGATCATTTTAGAAAAGTAAAGAATAAATCGCTCTATTCTCTCTCCAAAATCCTTTTCAAAACAGATTTGACAGTTGAGTGATTACATCTCTAATGGAGACTGTGATAGAATATGTGAGATTAAAAACTCAGCAGCTTCATCCACCAGGCACTGAACAAAAGGGGTCAACAGGAACATGGGGCCCCCCAGATCAAACCCAGATAACTAATCAACTTAACTCTGCCCTCAATACACAGAGGTTAAGATCTGTGCCTTTCACTGCCTTTGTTGTTCAGGTTTCAAACCCTATAGTTTTCCCTCCGAAACGATCCTATCAATTTCTTCTGGGACTTGGAGCCAAAACTCAGTAATATCTCAAAGTAGGAAGAAAAACCTGTAGAAAGAAAACTTGCTTTTTCCCTTTATATGTCCCAAAGAGCTATTAGAGAGAAGTATGTGTAAAACAGCATCTAATGTTGTTTAATCTGGACTTTAGGGTCCAACCTTAAGAGAGATCATTATAGAGTAAAATGATCAAATATTCATATTGCTTTTGTATTAAAATTTGCACATGTATCAGCTTATTCCACATTTTAGTTAACAGAATTATTCGTATTCTAAATAATAGGAAAGATATATTCCATAAGTTAATATGTACCATAAATCAATTATCTTCTTTGTCTTTTAACATTTAGTCATTGGCTAATTTGCAATCATACAAGGAAACATTGTTAATAAAGAGAATTTAGCCAAGGAAGCATACACATATGCGAAATGCATTTAATGAAATAACAAACACTATTGCAATCTGTTCATCATGGTCAGAATTCAGATATTATTTTAATTATGTTCATTTTAGTATTTTGTTACCGAAACAGTGAAGGATTAGAGCTGTAATTCTCTTTACTCAAAGATTTCATGCTCTCCCTCTCCTTCTGTGCACGTTTTCTTAGGAGATTGCAACCGAAGTGTGCATACCTGTTGCTCTCATTCTTGTCCTTCGTTGTACTTCATTAACCAAATATGAAGTATCAGTCCTCCAATTCTCACCCCACAAAAATTTATTTTCTCTTCCACGATAGCAGTGGTTTTAACTAATGAACATGCTTTAGGATTACATGGGATATTTATTTGTTTGCTTGCTTATAAATTAAAGGTGCCCAAGTTCTATCCCAGACCCACCAAATCACTATGTTGGATGGAGTACGGTCTGCTACGTATATTTTTCAACAATCATGCCCTAGAGAGCAGAGATAATGATATGCTATTTGTGGCAGCTGGAGTTCCCCTGCTGCTGTTGTCTGTTGCTGCTTGCTCTTCTGCCTGAGTGTCTCTTTTAATAACAGGTGTGGCGGGCCCACTGCCTGCAAAAGTTGACACCAATGCCAGCATCCTAGGACTAGGGTCCTTACTGATGCTGTTACTCTCCTCACACCATTAATTCTGGTCCAAGGCCAAAAAAAAAAAAAATCCTTTTTAAAAGGAGGTAATTGTCAAAAGAAAAAATATCTCCCAGTTATAATTTAGAGACCTTAATCACAGTGAATAAAACTCCCTACCACACTTACTATTAACTACTCGTTTGTACTATTTACTGGTACTGGGGTCATAAATTGGGTCTACCTACAGAAACAGGAAAGGAGACAACTTCCAGCAGTGGTAAAATAAACAGTGAATGCTGAAGCCAAGAACTAGGACAGCAATCAGCGAACAGCCCTGGGGGTGAGACAGCCCTCAAGGTGGAGTAAAACCAAAGTTGACTCAAACCAAAACAGGTGAAGACAAGAGCAAATTTAATAACAGTAGCAGGTTACTCCAATTAATTTTTTAATGTGGACAGCTTATTGATTTGTGTTTTCATTACTGGGGAAATTTCTTTGAGTCCTGTTTCTCACAAGTAGAAACCAAAATTTGATTTCTCAGACTCCCTAGACAATGAAAGGTAGGCATGTGAGCCATGCTTTGCCAATCACACACACACAAATGTGGTATACAGTTGGTAACTAGCCAAAGAAACCTGCTCTGCATTCCCATGTTGCTAGTGTGCTTGGTAACAGAGGATTTGAAGAGTATCAGGCATTGTGTGATTGCCTGGTTGAGGCAAGAATGGAATTGGTGCAGTCCTTGGTACCAGGAAGTGGTTTCAACATGGCGAACACCTTTTATTTTGGAGTTGATAGTGGGAAGGGCGACACCAGCAGTTTCCTCCAGAAGCCTGTATCCTCTTGTTTCTTGGTACTGTTTCTGGATGAGGAGACTCAAGTTGATCCCTGAATACTTCCTGTATACCAGACTCTTCCTAATATTCTTTGACAAATCCCAGTTTTTCATAAATGAGACAGAGTGAATTTTCTCACCGTAGTTAAGTTTGCAAAGCTTATATAAGTAGGATATAAGAACTTCCAGGTAGTAGAACTTCAGTTGAGTGGTAGTTATCTGCTCAGGTTGGGTCTGAAGACCAGTCTGGAAGTCCACGTAAGTCCAACACACAAAGTGGGAAAGTCAATGAGAACACTTCCTGTCAGTTGTTTGAATAAAATAATCATTGACAGTAAGACTATGGAAGAACCAGTTATTCAAATAAATTATATAACAACATGAGATTTATTTGTGCTTTTAATTGTGCAGAAAGACCAAGAGAAATAAATTGATACACTAAAAAGCTGAGAATTTATTTTATCAGGGCATGGTCTAAAAATCATAAAACTTGTATAAGTATTCTAAAGAATCTCTTAATAGTTATTAATATTGACTTTATTTTTTTTTTCTAACCTAATTCCTTATGAGAAAGTTAGGAAGGTATCACTGAGGAAGAATAGAACTATGGTTTTTATGAAATGGAAGAAAGACATAAGGAAAGATTAAGATGATTTAATTCCTCCAGATCCAAAAATTTCACTTAAGCCTCCATTGTTAACCTCCTCTCTCCATACAAATAAGTTGTTCCTGTGGTTTTAAGATCCTGTGTAAAATCTGACTGAGACAGTGACCTGGTAAGGGAAATTCAATAATTTTTAAACTCTAGACTTATAGAGTCAAATATCAGTATAAGTCTGCTGTGAGGGAGGGAATATTTAAAAAATAAAACACAGAAAATGTTTCTACAGCAATGTGTACAATTAAAAGATTTTTCTAAGTGATTAACTATAGAATACTGGGATATGCTTGGCAGCTGATTCTGAGGATGCTAGACCCAAAAGGGAGGACTAATTTCAGATATGGTTTAGTTTATTGTATATATAGAACTACCAGAGAATCTAAAGTCAAGGTATTAACATACATGTCTATAAGCAATTAATTGTTAATAGTTACTTGATTGAAAACTGAACTCACTGATTACTTTGCTAAAGGAAACTGAAAGCCAGAAATTCCTTCATAAGATTCGAGTTTTAGAAATACTAGAAGAGCTATCCTGTGCATAACTTCCTCTACCAATCTTTAACTATGGCCCACAGGAAGTAACAAAAGTTTTTTTTTTTTTTTTTTCCATCAAAAAGACATTGAGAAATAACATCAAACAAGGAAACACCAGTTTCTCAGAAAAGTGTTTTAGTGGCCTTTCTCTTTAAGCCAGGAAAGTAGATCAATGCGATTTTCACTGAAAAGGATTGCTGAGAACTAGTAGCAGATTTTCACTTCAGAGGCAAAATGTGGTCAGTCAAGGTAATAAGTTGCGATGATCTTTGGAAGTGCCTATTTGATCATGAGGTTTCTAGAAAAAGACAGACATTCAGAAATTGAACTATTACTCTTTACCCCTCACCCATAATAAAGTAAAATACAGAAGAAAACAGAAAACTCTCTCTAGAAAATGGAAATCTTACTCAAAACCATTAAAATAACCACAGTTTTTAACTTAATTTCATCATGTACATAAATTTGCACACTAAAAATGTAATGAATGCAAATTCGGATTTTAGGACTGACAGGTAAGGAGCTTGGAAGTTGTTACTCTCTTCCTTACAACAAGAGAAAAAAAGCTCAGCAACCTAAAAATTCAATGACTTTTCTTTGACCTGTCAGAAAATTGGGGTCACAGGCCAAAACTGCCACTGTAAAATCTGAAGAGACAGGGAAATACAGACAACCACAGACAGGATTAATTTATAGCATTGTTGAAGCAGGTCCTGATGGATCTAAGAAATAGTAGGAACAATTAAAAAGCATTTTTTAAATAATTTTTATGAGTTGCTGGAGGCTGCGTACAGATTAACTTGAGATTGAGAAGAAAACTCCTGCAGATCCACTCTTAAGTGGTGGCTTAACATTTTCATGCATTTTATCCCTTAAAGACCCATTAGATTCTCATGGTGATGATCCTAAAAAAAAATTGCCTCGAGTTTTTGACAGGGGAGAAGGAACCATTTTGAAATTGCCTGGAGCATTTTTCCTAAGAAAAACCTATTTTCTAAAGGAAATGACTTTATTTACCAAGGTTTATCTGACTGGGGGAAGGGCATCTAGTTAACCCCAAAGCCCTGTAGCTTTCTACTTTTACCCAATGGGAGAAAAAAAAATAACTGCGGAATACACCCACAGAAAGAAAGGGACTGAATCAGGCCAAAAAAAATTTTTTTAAAGTTTTAATCATAAGATAATAAAAAACTTCTCTTGATTCATTCCTGAGCACCACATTAAAAGAGCAAAATGCTAATAAAAGTGAATTACAGCTGAACAAGATGCAAGACATCACTATTTGAAAAACAGTCTTAGGAAAAGCCAAAGACATGGAAGGAGGAAAAAATAAGGTCACTAGAATAAACTGAAATCTCTAGCATCTGCATCTATAAAAACACAAAATGCCATCAACCTCCCATCAAGATTTACATATTTCATAACTATGAGCCCATTTTCCTGACTCCTGTTATCAGTTATATGATCATGTGTGGCATGCAACGAAAATGACAAAGCAAGGTAAAACGCAAGAATAAAAACACAGGGGAAAGCAAACACCATAACAAAGCTAAAGCATGACAAGCATTTACAAATTATCAGACACAGAACTTTAAAAATGTTGTGTTCAAAAGCATATGACACTGAAGAGGAGATGAATAATCTAAGAAAGAGTTTGAATTCTAAGAAAGTCAATAGGAAATGCTTGAGGCAAAAAAAAAAATACTGTGACAGAAATGAAAAATGATTTTGATGAGCTCATCAGGTGACTGAACACAAGTAAAGAAATAATCTACGGACTCGACGGTGTGCCAATATGAACCACAACTGGAAACGAAAAAAGAAATAAGAATGAGGAAACATGGTGCTCGGCACCACAGAAAAATAAATAAATAAAATAAAGAATTGTGTCCATCTATGACTAAAAAAAAATAAATAAATAAAATAAAATAAGAATGAGGAAACAGAAGGTATTAGCCAGGAACTGTGAGACATGTTCAAAACACAGAAAACACAGGCACTGTTGGAACAGCAGAAGAAAAAAGAAGCCAATGAAACAATGAAAAAGAATTTTCCAAAATTGCAAATAAACACCTAATCATGGATACAGGAAGCTCAGTGAACACTGCTCAGAAAAATAAAATAAACTACCTATCTACCTTACCGTATCACATTTCAAAAGCATAAAATAAAACCCAAAAAGGCATTTTCAAAGAAGCCTGGGTGGGATAGAGAGATTGAGTAAAGTCAAACAGTGGATATTATTTATATGTGTATGGAAACAAAAATAAGAATTACATCAACTGCTCCTCAGAAACCATGCTAGCAAGAAGAGATTAAAATGAAATTCTTAAAGAATAAGTGGCATTATCAGAAATAATAGAATGTATTAAGTAGTGCCAGGGAGATCAATTCTAAGAGAAGATATAACAATCCTTAGCATGCACACTACTAACAATAGAGAATCAATACATAAGAGGAAAAAAGCGTTAGAGTTACAAGAGGAATAGCTAGGTCCACTATTATAGTTAGAGAACTTGACACCTGTCTTTTAGCAATGGACATATCTAGCAAGCATAAAATAGGTGAGCATACACTTACACTGAGCAGCACCATCAATCAAATTGAGCCAACTGGCCACTAATGGACAGTTTATCCAACAGCAGCAGAATGCACATTCTTACCAAGCTCCCATGAACCTTAATGCTGGACCACAAAACACAGCTAAACTAATCAAATGTACAAATCATATAATCAAATCATAAAAAGTTAGTCTTCAGATTACAGTAGATTTGACTAGAAATCAATAACAGAAAGATGGACAGACTGTTACTTTAGGGGTGATGAAACACCTCCTCCCTGTCTGCAGCTGGAATCTGGAAAACATGTCTTGGAAGATGAAGGCTATCAGTATATGGCCTTCTTTTTCACTCCCTTTTCCCAGACCACATTATCTTGGGGATTTTTCATTTTCCATGTCTATTACAACTTATCAAAATATGTGGGACATAACAAACATATATTTTAGAGGGAAATTGATAGCACAGAATGCACATACTAGAAAAGAAGAAAGATCTAAAACCTATAACCTAAACTTGCATTTTCCTCATATTCAACCAACTCTAAATTGAAAATATGTTTAAAAAAATCATTGTTATCTGTACTAAATGTATACAGACTTTCGGGGCATTATTCCCTAAACAATACAGCGTAACTACTATTTACATAACATTTGCAACGTATTGGTACTCTAGAGATGTTTTATTGTGTTCAAGAGAATGTGTGAAGATCATATGCAAACATTTCTGTGACATTTTATGTGGGAACATATAAATCTGCAGATTTTCTTTTCTGCACAGATAGCCAGGGGCAACTATAATACAATTAGAGAAAATATTAACTGATTTTTTTAAAAAATCAACAGGAAAAATATGTGAAATCAAAAGCATATTATTTAAAAAGATCAATACAATTTACAAAGTTCTACCCAGGCTAATAAAGAAAAAAAGAGAGAATACACAAGTTACTAATACCAGAAATGAAACTGTAATCATCATCCTTAACAAAGGACTTGCTTCACCAAGCTTTGGTGAGCATTCTGAACTTTACCTAGTCTTGCCCATGTGTGTACTTCCTTGTAAAATTCAGCTTGAGCAAATAATTCTGCTAAGGCCATTTAACAATAACGCTCCACCTTAGGAATCTGATCTGATTTCTTTTATTCACCATTCCCCAGGTGATCATCCTGGCCTGTCATCAGCAAGAATCTAGTTAGTGTGGTTTAGCAGATTCCTCCTAATCCTGATGCTTCCTTTTAGTACTTTTCTATTCACTCAGTTTTCCTCCTGCTCCTGAACTATAAATTTCCAGCTGCCCACACAGTATTCCAAGTTGAGCTCAGTCTCCCCCACGGTAAGGTTCCACTGCAGTCATCTCCATGCCTGTCTACCTAAATTAAATCTTTCCTACTATGCTTTACCAACATTCATAGAGTGCTTTTAACATCACAGATTCCTTTGATATTAAAAGAATGATAAAGGAAATATAAGAAAACTCTATATGCAAAAAATGGATAATTTAGAAGAAATGAACCAATTCACTGACAGATATAACAAACTGAAACTCACACAAAGGAAAATCTATAAACTGAATAGATCTATATTTACTTAAGAAATTAAGTCAACAGTTAATAACTTCCAAGGGAGAAAGTTCTGGGTACAAATACTTTTGCTGGTTAATTTCTTTTTCAAATTTTAAAAAAGAAATGATTTAAATTCTCTACAACATCATAGAGAAAGTAGAATCAGAGAGAACACCTCCCAACTCATTCTCTCAGATTACATTTACCCTAATAACAAAATTAGGCAAAAACACTTAAGAAGACCACAGAACAACATTTCTCAAAAAAAAATACAAAAGCATCAGCAAAATATTAAAACCAAACACAGCAATTTATAAAAGGATCATAAACTCTGACCACATAGGATTTATTTAAGACATATAATGTTGACTAAACATTTGAACATCAATTGATATAATCCACCAGATCGATAAGGTTAAAAAATAAAAATACATGATAATATAAATTAATGCCAAAAACATTTATATAAAACCCAACTACTGATTAAAAAACACCCTCTATAAATCACAAATAGAAGGCAAGTATTTTCATTTGATAAAGAGCTCCTACAAAAAACCTACAGCTATGTCATCTTCAATGGTAAGAAACTTGACAATGTCCTAATAGGTTCATGAACCAGGCAAGGATGTATTTTCCAACCATTGCTATTCATGATTGCAATAGAAGTCCTAGCTAAAGCATTGACAAGAAATGATAATGTGTACATATCAGGAATCCAGAAATAAAGTTGTCTTTATTTACATAAGAACTGAATGCCCATATGAAATATCTAAACTCCTGGAATTAATAAGAAAATATGATAAGGCCAGATAATGCAACTTTAATATAAAAAAGTCAATTGCTTTGCTAATACATCAATAAGGAAAAATTGGATTTTGAAATTAATAACAAAATACAATTTCCATTGTCACCCAAAAGTGATATACTTAAGTATAAATAAAAACAAAAATGTCTAGGGAATGTCTAGGACCTACCTGCAGAAAACTACAGAATTCTGATGGAAAGAATCAAAGAAGATCTAAATAAATGGAACAGTATTCAAGTTCATGGATTGGAAGTGTTGATAATATTAAGATGTTAATTTTTCCCAAGTTGTTGTATATATATAATGCAGTCCCAATTAAAAACATGTCAGTTAACCATTTTGAGGATGTCAATAAACTAATTCTAAACTATTAATGGAAAGACCAAAATAAAGAAAACAAAAAAGACATCTACAATAGTCAGCATAGTATTGAAGAAGAGCAAAAAATGGAGGACTGACTTGTTAGGAAGCTCCAAGACAGGCAAGCATTGGTGTCTTAAACAGGACAGCATGTAT